>NC_141873.1:62270755-67270755 GCF_056163025.1 Triticum urartu | reverse complement strand
GCGATGTGAGCCGATTTCAGTTTCCCCCGTTTCCGATGATAACCGCGTGATTATAGGAGATGGACGGGGGCCGGTATTTCTCTGTTGGTGGATGGATCGTGGAGGTGAAGCACGGTCAATCATGAGAATTTGCTAAGTCCACACCGCAAAGGTATTAAATCAATGGTAACTGTTAGATTTAGATCTGTGGGACTAACCGTGTGGTGCTGATCGGTTTGCGTGGTGTTGTGGGCCAATTTGCTTGGTGCACGTAAAAAAAATTCTTGTTTGATTGTTTAATAGTAGTGTAGATTAATAATAGTGGAGATCCGTTTTCGCTTATAGGAAAGAATAAGAAAATAGAAGCTGACCAACAAACAAAGTAAAAAATTGTCTTTTCCAGCCCACCGTCCAAAGCTTGCCCTGACACACACAAAAAACAGGACAAAAACGCAGCCCACCCAGTTCGTCCCCTACATGGGCTCGTTTACAAGTCAACAGGGATGCACACATCATAAAGCAACACAGAAATCTAACGGTAAAGAGATTCGACTAAGACTTCATAAAAACTCAGTCGACTGAGTTTTAGGGCAACCGTAAAAATATAAATACATGCTTGTACTCAATTCAAAGAGGGGGCAAAAATGCCTCTAATCCATGGTCCATCCGGAAAGGAGAGAGTATCATTACCATTTGGGACTCGGGGATTAGGTGACGACTCATGCGTCCGTGGAGGCTGCATGTCTCTGGCGCATCTCCGACGGCCGAGGCTCATGTGCCTGTGGCGGCGGCAGGTGTCTCACGCGTCTCCGGCGAGGGCGGGTGCGACCGGGTGCCAGCTGGAGCAGCAGAGGCAGGCCGTGAAGGCAGCGGCTGTAAGAATAGTTGGGCACCACAGGAGCAACAGAGGTGCGGCGGCGGTGGGGCGGGCTCATAGTCTTCGTCATGTGCGACAGACTTCCCGCCCTTCTTGCCCGGCGGCTTCTCCGCGGTGGTGCAGCAGGAAGTACTCGTCGTCGTCAATGGACTCCTCATCGCAACAATAAAACTCTTTTTTTCTGCAATTTGTAGAAATGAAGCTCAGAGCAAAAACCACAAAGAAGCCATCACCTGTGCTTGGCATTCCATCAAACAAGTGCAGAGTAACCTCATCCAAAACATATGTATTATTTCTTCACTGCGACCACATGAACCAGCGCAATTTATTTGAGTTGTCGCCACATCTTGCGAGGAGCTCCCCACAGGCCGCAGGCCCCATGGATGAAAACGCTATGCTAGCTGCACTCAACCGCAAGATGGTCTCCACCGAGCAACGAATCATGTAGTCACTGAAGCAGGCAAACAAGTCAGAGTAGAAACAACCATAGAGTAATCACGTTATGTGTTTCCAATTCCAAATAACCCTATTTGTAGATTTAAAAAAGCAACTCTGGATTGAATCCAACAGACGAAGACTGAATCAGGCCCGACCTTTGTTTTTTCTTGCGTCTACACAGGGCGCCCGAGTACCTACATTTATGTGACCAGAACTGTTATACAACCCTGTAATCAGTTAACTAATTTAATTACATACAGGCTGCAGCTTCCTGGGTGCAGATCGGTCGTGCGGAGGTGTGGCCAATGGACATAACGCGAGGATCGTGACGGACCCGCGGCCAAAAATACGGGCTATCTGGTTCGATTAGTACCTTTGCGTTGTCTAGGGCTAGGCCATGGCGTGAAGCTCCATCGGCACCTGCACTGGCATGAATGTGAACGGCGTAGAGAGGAAACTTACTGGATTCTCTAGCTCACGGATCAGGTTGGCGGCCACGCGAGCGACGACAGAGGAGTTAGAGGAGGAGCGGCCTGTGGCGGCGGCCTGCTTGTGTCCATCAGAGAAGGAGCGGCGGGCGACGACGGCCTGCTTGTGTCCATCAGAGAAGGAGCGGTGGGCGGCGACGACCTGCTTGTGTCCATCAGAGGAGGAGCGGCGGGCGGCGGCGGCCCATGACACAAAAACGGACTCAACGCTGCTCGCACGGCAACAATCCGCGATGGCGATGGTGATGGCGCGACCTTACGGTGCAGTGCCGCGAGGTCGGCGTGCAGGCATGATACGGTGTTGGTGGGCGGCGTTGAGGTCAAGGGCGATGTGAGCCGATTTCAGTTTCCCCCGTTTCCGATGATAACCGCGTGATTATAGGAGATGGACGGGGGCCGGTATTTCTCTGTTGGTGGATGGATCGTGGAGGTGAAGCACGGTCAATCATGAGAATTTGCTAAGTCCACACCGCAAAGGCATTAAATCAATGGTAACTGTTAGATTTAGATCTGTGAGACTAATCGTGTGGTGCTGATCGGTTTGCGTGGTGTTGTGGGCCAATTTGCTTGGTGCACGTAAAAAAAATTCTTGTTTGATTGTTTAATAGTAGTGTAGATTAATAATAGTGGAGATCCGTTTTCGCTTATAGGAAAGAATAAGAAAATAGAAGCTGACCAACAAACAAAGTAAAAAATTGTCTTTTC
The DNA here is from genome assembly GCF_056163025.1 of Triticum urartu. NCBI lineage: Eukaryota > Viridiplantae > Streptophyta > Magnoliopsida > Poales > Poaceae > Triticum > Triticum urartu. The sequence continues at coordinate 67,268,268 of NC_141873.1, read as the reverse complement.
CAGCCCACCGTCCAAAGCTTGCCCTGACACACACAAAAAACAGGACAAAAACGCAGCCCACCCAGTTCGTCCCCTACATGGGCTCGTTTACAAGTCAACAGGGATGCACACATCATAAAGCAACACAGAAATCTAACGGTAAAGAGATTCGACTAAGACTTCATAAAAACTCAGTCGACTGAGTTTTAGGGCAACCGTAAAAATATAAATACATGCTTGTACTCAATTCAAAGAGGGGGCAAAAATGCCTCTAATCCATGGTCCATCCGGAAAGGAGAGAGTATCATTACCATTTGGGACTCGGGGATTAGGTGACGACTCATGCGTCCGTGGAGGCTGCATGTCTCTGGCGCATCTCCGACGGCCGAGGCTCATGTGCCTGTGGCGGCGGCAGGTGTCTCACGCGTCTCCGGCGAGGGCGGGTGCGACCGGGTGCCAGCTGGAGCAGCAGAGGCAGGCCGTGAAGGCAGCGGCTGTAAGAATAGTTGGGCACCACAGGAGCAACAGAGGTGCGGCGGCGGTGGGGCGGGCTCATAGTCTTCGTCATGTGCGACAGACTTCCCGCCCTTCTTGCCCGGCGGCTTCTCCGCGGTGGTGCAGCAGGAAGTACTCGTCGTCGTCAATGGACTCCTCATCGCAACAATAAAACTCTTTTTTTCTGCAATTTGTAGAAATGAAGCTCAGAGCAAAAACCACAAAGAAGCCATCACCTGTGCTTGGCATTCCATCAAACAAGTGCAGAGTAACCTCATCCAAAACATATGTATTATTTCTTCACTGCGACCACATGAACCAGCGCAATTTATTTGAGTTGTCGCCACATCTTGCGAGGAGCTCCCCACAGGCCGCAGGCCCCATGGATGAAAACGCTATGCTAGCTGCACTCAACCGCAAGATGGTCTCCACCGAGCAACGAATCATGTAGTCACTGAAGCAGGCAAACAAGTCAGAGTAGAAACAACCATAGAGTAATCACGTTATGTGTTTCCAATTCCAAATAACCCTATTTGTAGATTTAAAAAAGCAACTCTGGATTGAATCCAACAGACGAAGACTGAATCAGGCCCGACCTTTGTTTTTTCTTGCGTCTACACAGGGCGCCCGAGTACCTACATTTATGTGACCAGAACTGTTATACAACCCTGTAATCAGTTAACTAATTTAATTACATACAGGCTGCAGCTTCCTGGGTGCAGATCGGTCGTGCGGAGGTGTGGCCAATGGACATAACGCGAGGATCGTGACGGACCCGCGGCCAAAAATACCGGCTATCTGGTTCGATTAGTACCTTTGCGTTGTCTAGGGCTAGGCCATGGCGTGAAGCTCCATCGGCACTTGTACTGGCATGAATGTGAACGGCGTAGAGAGGAAACTTACTGGATTCTCTAGCTCACGGATCAGGTTGGCGGCCACGCGAGCGACGACAGAGGAGTTAGAGGAGGAGCGGCCTGTGGCGGCGGCCTGCTTGTGTCCATCAGAGAAGGAGCGGCGGGCGACGACGGCCTGCTTGTGTCCATCAGAGAAGGAGCGGCGGGCGGCGACGACCTGCTTGTGTCCATCAGAGGAGGAGCGGCGGGCGGCGGCGGCCCATGACACAAAAACGGACTCAACGCTACTCGCACGGCAACAATCCGCGATGGCGATGGTGATGGCGCGACCTTACGGTGCAGTGCCGCGAGGTCGGCGTGCAGGCATGATACGGTGTTGGTGGGCGGCGTTGAGGTTAAGGGCGATGTGAGCCGATTTCAGTTTCCCCCGTTTCCGATGATAACCGCGTGATTATAGGAGATGGACGGGGGCTGGTATTTCTCTGTTGGTGGATGGATCGTGGAGGTGAAGCACGGTCAGTCATGAGAATTTGCTAAGTCCACACCGCAAAGGCATTAAATCAATGGTAACTGTTAGATTTAGATCTGTGGGACTAATCGTGTGGTGCTGATCGGTTTGCGTGGTGTTGTGGGCCAATTTGCTTGGTGCACGTAAAAAAATTCTTGTTTGATTGTTTAATAGTAGTGTAGATTCTTAAAAACAACACAATATGTCGAAGGGATGGTTTGTATAAACACGTAAAATTCCATGTTCAAACACAATTTCATTTATGAGTTATGAAAACAAATATTTCCATTTTGGCCTTGTTGGACGTTTTGGGTCTGTGCGTCGTGCTACGCAGAGGCTGGGGATTCGCGCGGTGCAGTTGTACCAACTGGATATATCGATTGAATGAAAATGCCCCTTATCAAAAAATGGGTTATGAAAACCACAAATCAAGCAATAAACGGTGCGGAACAATAAATGACACTATTCATTATTGATTTTTTTAATATTCCCTCCACCTCTAAATGTACTCCCTCCTAGTACTTTTTACTCCGCATATTAGATTTGGGTCAAGTCAAACTTTGCAAAATTTGACCAAATATATATTAAAAAATATCAATATCTACCATACCAAATATATATCCCATGAAACTACATTTCGTAATGAATGTAACAAAATTGATTTGGCATCGTAAATGTTAATACTTTTTTCTATAAGTTTGGTCAAATTCGAGATGTTTTGACTTCTGACAAAACTTATATGCAGACTAAAAAGGACCGAAGGGAGTATAATGCTATTACTATCTCCACCCTAAAATGTAATATTTTTTGACACTATGATAGTGTCAGAAGACGTCTTACATTTTACGACAGAGGGAGTTTTTCTTTACCTTGCCTGATATTTTAACGCGTATTAGGAAACCGATGCATTACGAGCCTATGCATGTGGGTGCATTTACGATCAAAAACTTCATGAGCCCATGCGTCATCCTAAATGATTTTCTGTTTAACCATGGAATTTTGAATGACAATAGAACATCACCCTCTTAAGATACTATAGTTTGAGAAATTGAAATTTTTTTAAACATGACTTCCACCAGATATTCACTCCGCCTAGCCAGTTAGCTTCCAGCCTCATGATTTAGGTAAGGCGCGTATAAAATTTTGACTCAAAACGGGTGTAAATTGTGTGCCTACGAAAATATTAGGTCCATGTGGAAGAAACCTGTTACATGGGTTTTCACTCGTTTTCTACCTTTTTTTGTTTTTGCATTTTCATGTTTTTACACCAGTTTTTCTTCGGTTCTTTTATTTGTTTTTTGTTATTTTCTTTGTTTCTTTTTTTGTTTTTCACTAGCCTTTTCCTTTTCTTTTCTTTTTCTTTGGGTTTTTAGTTTTTTTTCTCGTTTTTCATTGGTTTTCTTTTGTTTTATCTTGGGTTTTCATTGTTTTCCTGCACACATTTTCGGTATATATGCAATACATGTTTAAATTTTTTCCAAGTACAAGATTAACATTTATTGAATACATGCTCAACATTTTTTCAGTACACATTTAAAAGATTCCAAATGCTTGATGAACATTTTTCAAATACAAGATTAACATTTTTATAAACACCATCAACATTTTTCCAATACACATTTAACATTTTCAAAAATTAGATTAACATTGTTCTAATACATAATCAATGTTTTTATATACATATTCTACATTTATTTTTCAAACCCTTGATTATATTTTCAAATACAAGTTTAACATTTTATCAATAGATGGTTAACATTTTTTCTATACACATTTAGCATTTTTTTTCAAATTTTTTATTAAACACAAGTTTAACATTTTTTTGATACATGGTCAACATTTTTTATACATTCAACATTTTTCGAATGGTTGATTAACACTTTTCAAATACCACTTTAACATTTTTCTTTGAATACATGGTCGACACTTTTCTATTGATTACCCTGCCGAAGGCGCTAAATAGGATTGGGGGTCCGCAAACAAGACCGTGAGAGCTCAATCGTGCTTATAGCGACGCTAGCTTCTTTGTTTCTTTCTCGGTTTTCTCACTTTTGCATTGGTTTTCTTCGATTTTCTTTCTTTCTTGGGTTTCTTTTATTTATTTATTTGGTTTTTATTGGGGTTCTTTGTTTTTCTTTGTTTAGTTTCATTGTTTCATTTTGTTGAACACATTTAAACTGTTTCCAGTACACAATGCCATTCTCGTATACAACAGAAACATACTATATATACACATTTTAAAAATAATTAACATTCTTGGAAAACTATTTTTTTATTTATAATTTTCCATAAACATTGTACATTTTGGGTATATATCTAATACATTTTATATATACATCTAAAAAAATCAGATACAAGACTAACATTTTGTGAGTACATGGTCAAAAAAATTAACACTTTTAACAGACAATGTACATTTTCCGTATGCACTAGGAATACTTTTTAGATACAAATTTCACATTTTAAAATACATAATAAACATTTAATTCGTACACGTTATTTCTTTGTACATATATTTTTTAAATGCTTGACTAACATTTTTAAATGTACACGTTATTTCGTACATATTGTCTATTCTTTATATACTTGTTTCATATACATGAAAAAAAATTCTCCATACAGATTTAACATTTTTTTAATGGTTGGTTAAAATTTTCTCAAAGATTTTTATGTTATTTTTAATATATATTTAAAATATTTGAAAGTTTAAACAAAAATGAAGAAAAAAGAAAGCAAAAAAAAAAACAAGTAACAAAACAAGGCAGTGGCCTGTGGCATCCCGCGCTGGGCCGAGCCATTTAAGGAGGCGCTTGACGTGAGGGCAACCTAGGTCGCTAGTAGCGAGACATAGGATGCATGACTTTCGTGTTAGTTGATTTCATTCATGAGAAGTGGGAGATGAATCTTGAAGCTCATAAACTTTCAAAAGCAGCGACTACTTTACCTTTTGGTCGCCACGTGTGGCCGTATGCATCGCCTAGATGCAGAGGCCGGGGGTCCTCCTCCTTTTTTAAATAAAAATTCTCAGCTAAATAAATTGTTCGTTTAACACCCCCCCCCCCTCCCAAAAGCGAGACACAGGCGAGCCCGGAAGCCGGCATGACCGGAGGCAGCCGTTCCGTCGTTGGACCAGGCCTGAATCCAAACAGGCCGCTATTGCTGGACCAGGCCGAAGTGAGGGAGACCACGTGTTAAGTGGGAAGCCCATTCATTTTACCCATTTTTCATTTTGATGCAGAGCATCCTATGGACATCACCATGTCAAGAGTCTGTTCGGCGAGTGACACGTGTGGCATCTACTTCACATACACAAAGGTGAATCATCTCCTTTACACGTGCTCACTTGACCCCTTCGAGGATAGTATACTACTTGACCCTCCATCGTGCATGCATATTTATTGTCGGAGCTTCACGAATGTCGAGGAGGAGTGCAAGCGCCAAGGAACAACTACACTATCCGCGAGGGAAGCATGGAAGAGAAGGAATAAGAAGCTTGGACAAGTTTCTGGAAAGCCCAGAACTTCCGGCCGCTGCCCGGAACTTCCGGCCCTCGGAACCTCCGGCCGTCCCGGAACTTCCGGCCCCGATGCATCAAAGCCGTCCGAGAGTGTGCCAACTCTCTGGATAGCCCGGTGTTGGGGATCGTAGCAGAAATTTAAAATTTTCTACGCATCACCAAGATCAATCTATGGAGTAATCTAGCAACGAGGGGAAGGAGAGTGCATCTACATACCCTTGTAGATCGCTAAGCGGAAGCGTTCAAGTGAACGGGGTTGATGGAGTCATACTCGTCGTGATCCAAATCACCGATGATCCTAGTGCCGAACGGACGGCACCCCCGCGTTCAACACACGTACAGCCCGGTGACATCTCCTATGCCTTGATCCAGCAAGGGGAGAAGGAGAGGTTGGGGAAGACTCCATCCAGCAGCAGCACGACGGCGTGGTGGTGGTGGAGGAGTGCGGGACTCTAGCAGGGCTTCGCCAAGCACTACGAGAGACGAGGAGGGAGAGGGGTAGGGCTGCGCCAACAGGGGAGGAACTTCATGTGTTGGGCTGCCCCTTTGCCTCCACTATATATAGGGGGAGAGAGAGGGCTGCGCCCCACCTAGGGTTTCCTCCCTAGGGGTGGCGGCAGCCCTAGATCCCATCTAGGGTGGTGGCCACAAGGGGGAGAGGGGGAGGCGCACCTGAGGTGGGCCTTAGGGCCCATCTGCCCTAGGGTTTGCCCCTGTTCCCTCTTGGGGGCGCCTTGGGCCTTGGTGGGAGGCGTCCCAGCCCACCTAGGGGCTGGTCCCTTTCCACTATTGGCCCATGTAGGCCTCCGGGGCTGGTGGCCCCACCTGGTGGATCCCCGGACCCCTCCGGTGGTCCCGGTACACTACCGGTGATGCCCGGAACACTTCCGGTGGCCAAAACCATACTTCCTATATATTAATCTTTACCTCCGGACCATTCCGGAACTCCTCGTGACGTCCGGGATCTCATCCAGGACTCCGAACAATATTCGGTAACCGCGTACATACTTTCCCTATAACCCTAGCATCATCGAACCTTAAGTGTGTAGACCCTACGGGTTCGGGAGTCATGCAGACATGGCCGAGACAACTCTCCAGTCAATAACCAACAACGGGATCTAGATACCCATGTTGGCTCCCACATGCTCCACGATGATCTCATCGAATGAACCACGATGTCAAGGATTTAATCAATCCCGTATACAATTCCCTTTGTCTAGCGGTACGATACTTGCCCGAGATTCGATCGTCGGTATCCCGATACCTTGTTCAATCTCGTTACCGGCAAGTCTCTTTACTCGTTCCGTAACATATCATCCCGTGATCAACTCCTTGATCACATTGTGCACATTATGATGATGTCCTATCGAGTGGGCCCAGAGATACCTCTCCGTTACACGGAGTGACAAATCCCAGTCTTGATTCGTGCCAACCCAACAGACACTTTCGGAGATACCTGTAGTGAACCTTTATAGCCACCCAGTTACGTTGTGACGTTTGGCACACCCAAAGCACTCCTACGGTATCCGGGAGTTGCACAATCTCATGGTCTAAGGAAATGATACTTGACATTAGAAAAGCTTTAGCATACGAACTACACGATCTTGTGCTAGGCTTAGGATTGGGTCTTGTCCATCACATCATTCTCCTAATGATGTGATCCCGTTATCAACTCCTTAAAATTTTCTACGCATCACCAAGATCAATCTATGGAGTAATCTAGCAACAAGGGGAAGGAGAGTGCATCTACATACCCTTGTAGATCGCTAAGCGGAAGCGTTGCAAGAACGCGGATGAAGGAGTCGTACTCGCAGCGATTCAGATCGCGGTTGATTCCGATCTAAGCACCGAACAACGGCGCCTCCGCGTTCAACACACGTGCAGCCCTGTGATGTCTCCTACGCCTTGATCCAGCAAGGGGAGAAGGAGAGGTTGGGGAAGACTCCGTCCAGCAGCAGCACGACGGCGTGATGGTGGTGGAGGAGCGCGGGACTCCAGCAGGGCTTCGCCAAGCACTACGAGAGACGAGGAGGGAGAGAGGTAGGGCTGCGCCAATAGGGGAAGAACTTCATGTGTTGGGCTGCCCCTTTGCCTCCACTATATATAGGGGAAGAGGGAGGGCTGCGCCCCCACCTAGGGTTTCCACCCCAAGGGGTGCGGCAGCCCTAGATCCCATCTAGGGTGGCGGCCACAAGGGGGAGAGGGGGAGGCGCACCTGGGGTGGGCCTTAGGGCCCATCTGCCCTAGGGTTTGCCCCCTCCCCTCTTGGAGGCGCCTTGGGCCTTGGTGGGAGGCGCCCCAGCCCACCTAGGGGCTGGTCCCTTCCCACTATTGGCCCATGTAGGCCTCCGGGGCTGGTGGCCCCACCTGGTGGACCCCCGGACCCCTCCGGTGGTCCCGGTACACCACCGGTGATGTCCGGAACACTTCTGGTGGCCAAAACCATACTTTCTATATATCAATCTTTACCTCTGGACCATTCCGGAACTCCTCGTGACGTCCGGGATCTCATCCGAAACTCCGAACAACATTCGGTAACCGCGTACATACTTTCCCTATAACCCTAGTGTCATCGAACCTTAAGTGTGTAGACCCTACGGGTTCGGGAGGCATGCAGACATGGCCGAGACAACTCTCCGGTCAATAACCAACAGCGGGATCTGGATACCCATGTTGGCTCCCACATGCTCCACGATGATCTCATCGGATGAACCACGATGTCAAGGATTCAATCAATCATGTATACAATTCCCTTTGTCTAGCGGTATAGTACTTGCCCGAGATTCGATCGTCGGTATCCCGATACCTTGTTCAATCTCGTTACCAGCAAGTCTCTTTACTCGTTCCGTAACACATCATCCCGTGATCAACTCCTTGATCACATTGTGCACATTATGATGATGTCCTACCGAGTGGGCCCAGAGATACCTCTCCGTTTACACGGAGTGACAAATCCTAGTCTTGATTCGTGCCAACCCAACAGACACTTTCGGAGATACCCGTAGTGCACCTTTATAGCCACCCAGTTACGTTGTGACGTTTGGCACACCCAAAGCACTCCTACGGTATCCGGGAGTTGCACAATCTCATGGTCTAAGGAAATGATACTTGACATTAGAAAAGCTTTAGCAAACGAACTACACGATCTTGTGCTAGGCTTAGGATTGGTTCTTGTCCATCACATCATTCTCCTAATGATGTGATCCTGTTATCAACGACATCCAATGTCCATGGTCAGGAAACCGTAACCATCTATTGATCAATGAGCTAGTCAACTAGAGGCTTACTAGGGACATGGTGTTGTCTATGTATCCACACATGTATCTGAGTTTCCCATCAATACAATTCTAGCATGGATAATAAACGATTATCATGAACAAGGAAATATAATAATAACCAATTTATTATTGCCTCTAGGGCATATTTCCAACAGTCTCCCACTTGCACTAGAGTCAATAATCTAGTTCACATCGCCATGTGGTTAACACTCACAGGTCACATCGCCATGTGACCAACATCCAAGAGTCTACTAGACTCAATGATCTAGTTCACATCACTATGTGATAAACAGTCAAAGAGTTCTGGGTTTGATCATGTTATGCTTGTGAGAGAGGTTGTAGTCAACGGGTCTTGCCATATTCAGATCCCTATGTATTTTGCAAAACTTTATATCATAGATGCTGCTACCACGTTCCACTTGGAGCTATTCGAAATTATTGCTCCATTATACATATCCGGTATCTCTACTCAGAGCTATCCGGATAGGTGTTAATCTTGCATCGACGTAACTCTTTATGTCGAACTCTTTATCACCTCCATAACCGAGAAACATTTCCTTATTCCTCTAAGGATAATTTTGACTGCTATCTGGTGATCCACTCCTAGATCACCTTTGTACCCTCTTGCCAGACATGTGGCAAGGCACACATTAGGTGAGGTACTTCAGCATGGCATGCCGTATAGAGCCTATGACAAGAGCATAGGGGACGACCTTCGTCCTTCTTCTTTCTTCTGCTGTGGTCTAGCTTTGAGTCTTACTCAACTTCACACCTTACAACTCAGGTAAGAACCCCTTCTTTGACTGATCTATTTTGAACTCCTTCAAAAACATGTCAAGGTGTGCGTTCTTTGAAAGTATCATCAGGCGTTTTGATCTATCTCTATAGATCTTGATGCCCAATATGTAAGCAGCTTATCCAGGTCTTCCTTTGAAAAACACTCTTCAAACAACCGTTTATGCTTTCCAGAAATTCTACATCATTTCGAATCAACAATTGAAGGAAATATGCCCTAGAGGCAATAATAAAGTTATTATTTATTTCCTTATTTCATGATAAATGTTTATTATTCATGCTAGAATTGTATTAACCGAAAACATAATACATGTGTGAATACATAGACAAACAAAGTGTCACTAGTATGCCTCTACTTGACTAGCTCGTTAATCAAAGATGGTTATGTTTCCTAACCATAAACAATGAGTTGTTATTTGATTAACGGGATCACATCATTGAGAGAATGATCTGATTGACATGACCCATTCCATTAGTTTTTTTAGCACCCGATCGTTTAGTATGTTGCTATTGCTTTCTTCATGACTTATACATGTTCCTATAACTATGAGATTATGCAATTCCCGTTTACCGGAGGAACACTTTGGGTACTACCAAACGTCACAACGTAACTGGGTGATTATAAAGGAGTACTACAGGTGTCTCCAAAGGTACATGTTGGGTTGGCGTATTTCGAGATTAGGTTTTGTCACTCCGATTGTCGGAGAGGTATCTCTGGGCCCTCTCGGTAATGCACATCACTTAAGCCTTGCAAGCATTGCAACTAAATGAGTTAGTTGCGGGATGATGTATTACAGAACGAGTAAAGAGACTTGCCGATAACGAGATTGAACTAGGTATTGGAATACCGATGATCGAATCTCGGGCAAGTAACATACCGATGACAAAGGGAACAACGTATGTTGTTATGCGTTCTGACCGATAAAGATCTTCGTAGAATATGTAGGAGCCAATATGGGCATCCAGGTCCCGCTATTGGTTATTGACCGGAGACGTGTCTCGGTCATGTCTACATTGTTCTCGAACCCGTAGGGTCCGCATGCTTAAGGTTACGATGACAGTTATATTATGAGTTTACATGTTTTGATGTACCGAAGGAGTTCGGAGTCCTGGATGAGATCGGGGACATGACGAGGAGTCTCGAAATGGTCGAGACGTAAAGATTCATATATTGGATGATATGGTTAGGCCAAGGGGTCAAGCCCATGAGGCTTTAGGTCGGTGCAAAAGGAGTTTTGCGGAGGCCAGGGGGCCAAACACCGGAGACCCTGGCGTCTGGCCCTGGGCCAGACGCCGAGGCCCATGGCGTCTGGGCCAGACGCCAAGGATTGTGGCGTTTGGTCCTGGAGTCCGAGTGGGACTCTTGCCTTTCGGGCAAAACCGACTTTGAGGAGGCTTTTGCTCCAAGTTTCGACCCCGGGGCTCAACATATAAATAGAGGGGCAGGGCTAGCACCAAAGATACAACAAGTTGATCCACGTGATCTATTCCTTAGCCGTGTGCGGTGCCCCCAGCCACCATATTCCTCGATAATACTGTAGCGGAGTTTAGGCGAAGCCCTGCTGCTGTAGTGCATCAAGATCGTCACCACGCCGTCGTGCTGACGGAACTCGTCCCCGACACTTTGCTGGATCGGAGTCCGGGGATCGTCATCGAGCTGAACGTGTGCTCGAACTCGGAGGTGTCGTAGTTTCGGTACTTGATCGGTTGGATCGTGAAGACGTACGACTACTTCCTCTATGTTGCGTCAACGCTTCCGCAGTCGGTCTGCGTGGGTACGTAGACAACACTCTCCCCTCTCGTTGCTATGCATCACATGATCTTGCGTGTGCGTAGGAATTTTTTTGAAATTACTACGAAACCCAACAGTGGCATCCGAGCCTAGGTTATTTATGTTGATGTTATATGCACGAGTAGAACACAAGTGAGTTGTGGGCGATATAAGTCATACTGCCTACCAGCATGTCATACTTTGGTTCGGCCGCATTGTTGGACGAGACGATCCGGACCAACATTACGCGTACGCTTACGCGAGACCAGTTCCCCCGACGTGCTTTGCACACAGGTGGCTTGCGGGCGACTGTCTCTCCAACTTTATTTGAACCAAGTATGGCTACGCCCGGTCCTTGCGAAGGTTAAAACGGAGTCTATTTGACAAACTATCGTTGTGGTTTTGATGCGTAGGTGAGATTGGTTCTTGCTTAAGCCCGTAGCAGCCACGTAAAACTTGCAACAACAAAGTAGAGGACGTCTAACTTGTTTTTGCAGGGCATGTTGTGATGTGATATGGTTAAGACATGATGCTGAATTTTATTGTATGAGATGATCATGTTTTGTAACCGAGTTATCGGCAACTGGCAGGAGCCTTATGGTTGTCGCTTTATTGTATGCAATGAAATCGCGATGTAATGCTTTACTTTATCACTAAGCGGTAGCGATAGTCGTAGAAGCACAAACTTAGCGAGACGACAACGATGCTACGATGGAGATCAAGGTGTCACGCCGGTGACGATGGTGATCACAACGGTGCTTCGGAGATGGAGATCACAAGCACAAGATGATCATGGCCATATCATATCACTTATATTGATTGCATGTGATGTTTATCCTTTTATGCATCTTATCTTGCTTTGATTGACGGTAGCATTATAAGATGATCTCTCACTAAATTATCAAGAAGTGTTCTCCCTGAGTATGCACCGTTGTGAAAGTTCTTCGTGATGAGACACCACGTGATGATCGGGTGTGATAGGTTCTATGTTCAAATACAACGGGTGCAAAACAGTTGCACACGCGGAATACTCAGGTTATACTTGATGAGCCAAGCATATACAGATATGGCCTCGGAACACGGAGACCGAAAGGTCGAGCGTGAATCATATAGTAGATATGATCAACATAACGATGTTCACCATTGAAAACTACTCCATCTCACGTGATGATCGGTTATGGTTTAGTTGATTTGGATCACGTAATCACTTAGAGGATTAGAGGGATGTCTATCTAAGTGGGAGTTCTTTAATTAATTTGATTAACTGAACTTTAATTTACCATGAACTTAGTCCTGGTAGTATTAGCATATCTATGTTGTAGATCAATAGCTCGCGTTGTTGCTTTCATATGTTTATTTTGATATGTTCCTAGAGAAAAATTGTGTTGAAAGATGTTAGTAGCAACGATGCGGATTGGATCCGTGATCTGAGGTTTATCCTCATTGCTGCACAGAAGAATTATGTCCTTGATGCACCGCTAGGTGACAGACCTATTGCAGGAGCAGATGCAGACCTTATGAACGTTTGGCTAGCTCAATATGATGACTACTTGATAGTTTAGTGCACCATGCTTAACGGCTTAGAATCGGGACTTCAAAGACGTTTTGAACGTCATGGAACATATGAGATGTTCCAGGAGTTGAAGTTAATATTTCAAGCAAATACCCGAGTTGAGAGATATGAAGTCTCTAACAAGTTCTATAGCTAAAAGATGGAGGAGAATCGCTCAACTAGTGAGCATGTGCCCAGATTGTCTGAGTACTACAATCGCTTGAATCAAGTGGGAGTTAATCTTCCAGATAAGATAGTGATTGACATAATTCTCTAGTCACCATCACCAAGTTAGTAGAACTTCGTGATGAACTATAATATGCAAGGGATAACGGAAACAACTCCCAAGCTCTTCGTGATGCTGAAATCAACGAAGGTAGAAACCAAGAAAAACATCAAGTGTTGATGGTTAACAAGACCACTAGTTTCAAGAAAAGGGCAAATGGAAGAAGGGGAACTTCAAGAAGAGCGGCAAGCAAGTTGCTGCTCAAGTGAAGAAGCCCAAGTCTGGTCCTAAGCCTGAGACTAAGTGCTTCTACTGCAAAGGGACTGGTCACTGGAAGCGGAACTACCCCAAGTAATTGGCGGATAAGAAGGATGGCAAAGTGAACATAAGTATATTTGATATACATGTTATTGATGTGTACTTTACTAGTGTTTATAGCAACCCCTAAGTATTTGATACTAGTTCAGTTGCTAAGATTAGTAACTCGAAACGGGAGTTGCAGAATAAACAGAGACTAGTTAAGGGTGAAGTGACGATGTGTGTTGAAAGTGGTTCCAAGATTGATATGATCATCATCGCACACTCCCTATAATTTCGGGATTAGTGTTGAACCTAAATAAGTGTTATTTGGTGTTTGCGTTGAGCATGAATATGATTTGATCATGTTTATTGTAATACGGTTATTCATTTAAGTAAGAGAATAAATTGTTGTTCTGTTTACATGAATAAAACCTTATATGGTCATACACCCAATGAAAATAGTTTGTTGGATCTCGATCGTAGTGATACACATAATCATAATATTGAAACCAAAAGATGCAAAGTTAATAATGATAGTGCAACTTATTTGTGGCACTGCCGTTTAGGTCATATTGGTGTAAAGCGCATGAAGAAACTCCATGCTGATGGGATTTTGGAATCACTTGATTATGAATCACTTGATGCTTGCGAACCATGCCTCATGGGCAAGATGACTAAGACTCCGTTCTCCGGAGCGAGCAACTGACTTATTGGAAATAATACATACTGATGTATGCGGTCCGATGAGTGTTAAGGTTCACGGCAAGTATCGTTATTTTCTGAACTTCACAGATGATTTGAGCAGATATGGGTATATCTACTTGATGAAACATAAGTCTGAAACATTTGAAAAGTTCAAAGAATTTCAGAGTGAAGTAGAAAATCATCATGACAAGAAAATAAAAAGTTTCTACGATATGATCGCAGAGGTAAAATATTTGAGTTACGAGTTTGGCCTTCAATTAAAACAATGTGAAATAGTTTCACTACTCACGCCACCTGGAACACCATAGTGTAATGGTGTGTCCGAACGTCATAACCGTACTTTATTAGATATAGTGCGATCTATGATGTCTCTTACCGATCTACCACTATCATTTTGGGATTATGCATTAGAGACAGCTGCATTCACGTTAAATAGGGCACCATCTAAATCCGTTGAGACGACACCGTATGAACTATGGTTTGGCAAGAAACCTAAGCCGTCGTTTCTTAAAGTTTGAGGTTGCAATGCTTATGTGAAAAAGTTTCAACCTGATAAGCTCAATCTCAAATCGGAGAAGTGCGTCTTCATAGGATATCCAAAGGAAACTGTTGGGTACACCTTCTATCACAGATCCGAAGGCAAATTCATTGCCAAGAATGGATCCTTTCCAGAGAAGGAGTTTCTCTCGAAAGAAGTGAGTGGGAGGAAAGTAGAAAACTTGATAAGGTAATTGTACCTTCTCCCTTATTGGAAAGTAGTTCATCACAAAAATCTGTTCTTGTGACTACTACACCAATTAGTGAGGAAGCTAATGATGATGATCATGTAACTTCAGATCAAGTTACTACCGAATCTCGTAGGTAAACCAGAGTGAGATCCGCACCAGAGTGGTACGGTAATCCTGTTCTGGAGGTCATGTTACTTGACTATGACGAACCTACGAACTATGAGGAAGCGATGATGAGCCCAGATTCCGCGAAATGGTTTGAGGCCATGAAGTCTGAGATATGATCCATGTATGAGAACAAAGTTTGGACTTTGGTTGACTTGCCCGATGATCGGCAAGCAATTGAGAATAAATGGATCTTCAAGAGGAAGACGGACGCTCATAGTAGTGTTACTATCTACAAAGCTAGAATTGTCGCAAAAGGTTTTTTCGACAAGTTCAAGGTGTTGATTACGATGAGAGCTTCTCACTCGTATCTATGCTTGAGTCTGTCCGAATCATGTTAGTAATTGCCGCATTTTATGTAATCTGGCAAAAGGATAAACAAAACTGCATTCCTTAATGGATTTATTAAAGAAGAGTTGTATATGATGCAACCAGAAGGTTTTTGTCAATCCGAAAGATGCTAACAAAATGTGCAAGCTCCAGCAATCCATCTGTGAACTGGTGCAAGCATCTCGGAGTTGGAATATACGCTTTGATGAGTTGAAGCCTGTATACAGACTTGCGGTGAAGCCTGTATTTACAAGAAAGTGAGTGGGAGCACTACAACATTTCTGATAAGTATATGTGAATGACATATTGTTGATCGGAAATAATGTAGAATTATTCTGTAAAGCTTAAAGGAGTGTTTGAAAGGAGTTTTTCAAAGAAAGACTTCGGTGAAGCTGCTTACATATTGAGCTTCAAGATCTATAGAGATAGATCAAGACGCTTGATAAGTTTTTTCAATGAGTACATACCTTGACAAGATTTTGAAGTAGTTCAAAATGGAGCAGTCAAAGAAAGAGTTCTTGCCTGTATTACAAGGTGTGAAGTTGAGTAAGACTCAAAGCCAGACCACGGCAGAAGATAGAAAGAGATTGAAAGTCATTCCCTATGCATTGGCCATAGGTTCTACAAAGTATGTCATGCTGTGTACCAGATCTATTGTATACCCTGCACTGATTTGGCAAGGGAGTACAATAGTGATCTAGGAGTAGATCACTAGACAGCGGTCAGAATTATCCTTAGTGAAATAAGGATATGTTTCTCGATTATGGACGTGACAAAAGGTTCGTCGTAAAAGGATTACGTCGATGCAAGTCTTTGACACTGATCCAGATGATTCTAAGTCTCAATCTGGATACATATTGAAAGTGGGAGCAATTAGCTAGAGTAGCTCCGTGCAGAGCATTGTAGACATAGAATTTTGCAAAATACATACGGATCTGAATTTGGCAGGCCCGTTGACTAAATTTTTCTCACAAGCAAAACATGATCACTCTTTGGGTGTTAATCACATAGCGATGTGAACTAGATTATTGAATCTAGTAAACCCTTTGGGTGTTAGTCACATGGAGAAGTGAACCAATCACATAAAGATGTGAACTATTGGTGTTAATCACATAGCGATGTGAACTAGATTATTGACTCTAGTGCAAGTGGGATACTGAAGGAAATATGCCCTAGAGGCAATAATAAAGTTATTATTTATTTCCTTATTTCATGATAAATGTTTATTATTCATGCTAGAATTGTATTAACTGGAAACATAATACATGTGTGAATACATAGACAAACAAAGTGTCACTAGTATGCCTCTACTTGACTAGCTCGTTAATCAAAGATGGTTATGTTTCCTAACCATAAACAATGAGTTGTTATTTGATTAACGGGATCACATCATTGAGAGAATGATCTGATTGACATGACCCATTCCATTAGTTTAGCACCCGATCGTTTAGTATGTTGCTATTGCTTTCTTCATGACTTATACATGTTCCTATAACTATGAGATTATGCAACTCCCGTTTACCGGAGGAACACTTTGGGTACTACCAAACGTCACAACGTAACTGGGTGATTATAAAGGAGTACTACAGGTGTCTCCAAAGGTACATGTTGGGTTGGCGTATTTCGAGATTAGGTTTTGTCACTCCGATTGTCGGAGAGGTATCTCTGGGCCCTCTCGGTAATGCACATCACTTAAGCCTTGCAAGCATTGCAACTAAATGAGTTAGTTGCGGGATGATGTATTACAGAACGAGTAAAGAGACTTGCCGATAACGAGATTGAACTAGGTATTGGAATACCGATGATCGAATCTCGGGCAAGTAACATACCGATGACAAAGGGAACAACGTATGTTGTTATGCGTTCTGACCGATAAAGATCTTCGTAGAATATGTAGGAGCCAATATGGGCATCCAGGTCCCGCTATTGGTTATTGACTGGAGACGTGTCTCGGTCATGTCTACATTGTTCTCGAACCCGTAGGGTCCGCACGCTTAAGGTTACGATGACAGTTATATTATGAGTTTACATGTTTTGATGTACCGAAGGAGTTCGGAGTCCCGGATGAGATCGGGGACATGACGAGGAGTCTCGAAATGGTCGAGACGTAAAGATTCATATATTGGATGATATGGTTAGGCCAAGGGGTCAAGCCCATGAGGCTTTAGGTCGGTGCAAAAGGAGTTTTGCGGAGGCCAGGGGGCCAAACGCCGGAGACCCTGGCGTCTGGCCCTGGGCCAGACGCCGAGGCCCATGGCGTCTAGGCCAGACGCCAAGGATTGTGGCGTTTGGTCCTGGAGTCCGAGTGGGACTCTTGCCTTTTGGGCAAAACCGACTTTGAGGAGGCTTTTGCTCCAAGTTTCGACCCCGGGGCTCAACACATAAATAGAGGGGCAAGGCTAGCACCAAAGATACAACAAGTTGATCCACGTGATCTATTCCTTAGCCGTGTGCGGTGCCCCCAGCCACCATATTCCTCGATAATACTGTAGCGGAGTTTAGGCGAAGCCCTGCTGCTGTAGTGCATCAAGATCGTCACCACGCCGTCGTGCTGACGGAACTCTTCCCCGACACTTTGCTGGATCGGAGTCCAGGGATCGTCATCGAGCTGAACGTGTGCTCGAACTCGGAGGTGCCGTAGTTTCGGTACTTGATCGGTTGGATCGTGAAGACGTACGACTACTTCCTCTACGTTGCGTCAATGCTTCCGCAGTCGGTCTGCGTGGGTACGTAGACAACACTCTCCCCTCTCGTTGCTATGCATCACATGATCTTGCGTGTGCGTAGGAATTTTTTTGAAATTACTACGAAACCCAACAACAATATGTCATCCACATATACTTATCAGAAATGTGGTAGTGCTCCCACTCACTTTCTTGTAAATACAAGTTTCTAGCAAACATTGTATAAACCTAAAAGCTTTGATCACTCCATCAAAACATATATTCCGATTCCGAGATGCTTGCTCTAGTCCATAGAAGGATTGCTGGAGCCAGCATACCTTTTAGCATCCTTAGGATCGACAAAACCTTTTATTGTATCACATACAACTTTTCTTACGAAAACTTGATAAGAAAACTTGTTTTGACATCCATCTGTAAGATTTCATAATCGAAAAATACAGCTAATGCTAACATGATTCCGACGGACTTAAGCATCGCTACGGGTGAGAAATTCTCATCGTAGTCAACTCCTTGAACTTGTGAAAAGACTCTTTCCCACAAGTCGAGCTTCATAGACGGTAACATTACCGCCCACGTCCGTCTTCTTCTTAAAGATCCATTTATCTCAATGGCTTGCCGATCATCGGGCCAGTCCACCAAAGTCCATACTTTGTTCTGATACATGGATCCTATCTCGGATTTCATGGCTTCTAACCATTTGTCAGAATACGGGCCCACCATCGCTTCTCCATAGCTCGTAGGTTCATTGTTGTCTAACAACATGATACTTAAGACAAGATTACCGTACCACTCAGGAGTAGTACATATCCTTGTCGACCTATGAGGTTCGATAGCAACTTGATCCGAAGCTTCATGATCACTATCATCAACTTCCTCTTCAACAGACGTAGGCGCCACAGAAAACATCTTTCTATGTTGCATCACTCTCTGGTTGAAGTAAAGGTTCGACAACCTCATCAAGTTCTATCTTCCTCCCACTCAATTCTTTCGAGAGAAACTCCTTCTCGAGAAAGGACCCGTTCTTAGCGACAAACAATTTTCCCTCGGATCTGAGATAGAAGGTATACCCACCTGTCACCTTTGGGTATCCTATGAAGATGTGTTTGTCTGCTTTGGGTTCGAGCTTCTCCGGCTGAAGCCTTAAGCATCGCAGCCCCAAACATTAAGAAACGACAACTTTGGTTTCTTGCCAAACCAATGTTCATACGGCGTCGTCTCAACAGACTTATATGGTGTCCTATCTAAAATGAATGCAGCTGTCTCTAATGCATAACCTCAAAATAAAACGGTAGATTGGTAAGAGACATCATAGATCGCACCATATCTCATAGGGTTCGATTATGACGTCCGGACACACCATGACGATGTGGTGTTCCAGGTGGCTTCAACTGTGAAACAATTCCACAATGTCTTAAGTGATTGCCAAACTCATAACTCAGAAAATCCCCTTTTGATCAGATCGTAGGAACATGATCCTCTTGTTATGATGATT
The DNA here is from genome assembly GCF_056163025.1 of Triticum urartu. Classification (NCBI taxonomy): domain Eukaryota; kingdom Viridiplantae; phylum Streptophyta; class Magnoliopsida; order Poales; family Poaceae; genus Triticum; species Triticum urartu. The sequence continues at coordinate 67,248,889 of NC_141873.1, read as the reverse complement.
CTTAACTTCACTATGAAATCGCTTGAACTTTTCAAACGTTTCAGACTTGTGCTTCATTAAGTAAATATACCTATATCTACTCAAATCGTCAGTGAAGATGAGAAAATAGCGATATCCATCGCACGCTTCAATTCTCATTGGATCGCACGCATCAGGATGTATGATTTCCAACAAGTCACTTGCCCGTTTCATTGTACCTGAAAACGGGGTTTTAGTCATCCTGCCCATGAGGCATGGCTCGCATGTGTCAAGCGATTCAAAATCAAGTGACTCCAAACATCCATCGATATGGAGTTTCTTCATGCATCTTACGCCAATATGACCTAAGGGGCAGTGCCACAAGAAAGTGGTACTATCATTATTAACTCTACATCTTTTGGCGTGAACATGTATATTACCACGACCGAGATTCAATGAACCATTCACATAGGGTGCATGACCATGAAAGGTATTATTCATGTAAACAGAATAACCAGTATTCTCTAACTTAAATGAATAACCGTATTGCAATGAACATGATCTAATCATATTCATGCTCAACGTAGACACCTGATAACATTTATCTAGGTTCAATACTAATCCCAAAGGCAGATGGAGCGTGCGATGGTGATCTCATCAACTTTGGAAACACTTCCAACACACATCGTCACCTCGCCCTTAGCCAGTCTCCGTTTAGTCCGTAGCTTTTGCTTCAAGTCACCAATAACAGCAACTGAACCGGTATCCAATACCCAGGTGCTACCAGGAGTACTAGTGAGGTACACATTAATAGCACGTATGTACTTTGTTGAAGTTTCCAGCCTTCTTATCTACCATGCATTTGGGGTAATTCCGCTACCAGTGACCGTTCCCCTTACAATAGAAGCACTTAATCTCGGGTTTGGGTTCAACCTTGGGTTCCTTCACTGGAGCGGCAACTGGTTTGCCATCCATGAAGTTTCCCTTCTAGCCCTTGCCCTTCTTGAAACCAGTGGTCTTGTTAAACCATCAACACTTGATGCTCCTTCTTGATTTCTACCTTTTGCGGTCTTAAGCACCGCGAACATCTCCGGGATCAACTCCATCCCTTGCATGTCATAGTACATCACGAAGATCTAGTAGCTTAGTGATAGTGGCTAGAGAACTCTATCAATCACTATCTTATCTGGAAGTTTAACTCCCACTTGATTTAAGTGATTGCAGCACCCAGACATTCTGAGCACATGCTCACTAGCTGAGCTATTCTCCTCCATCTTGTTGGCAAAAGAACTTGTCAGAGGTCTCATACCTCTCAACACGGGCATGAGCCTGAAATCCCAATTTCAGCTCTTGGAACATCCCATATGTCTTATGGCGTTCAAAACGTCATTGGAATCCCGATTCTAAGCCGTAAAGTATGGTGCACTAAACTATCAAGTAGTCATCAGGATGTGTCTGTCAGGTGTTCACAACATCCACAGACGACGTTGTAGGGGTTTGCACATCGAGCGGTGCATCAAAGACGTAAGCCTTCTGTGTAGCAGTGAGGACACTCCTCGGACTACGGACCCAGTCTGCATCATTGCTTACAATATCTTTCAACTTGGTCTTTCTCTAGGAACGTATTGAAACAGGGAGCTACAACGTGAGCTATTTATCTACAGCATATTTGCAAAGACAATTTAGACTATGTTCATGATAATTAAGTTCATCTAATAAAATTATTTAATGAACTCCCACTCAGATAGACATCCCTCTAGTCATCTAAGTGATACATGATCCGAGTTAACTAGGCCGTGTCCGATCATCACGTGAGACGGACTAGTCATCATTGGTGAACATCTTCATGTTGATCGTATCTTCTATACGACTCATGTTCGACCTTTCGGTCTTCCTTGTTCCGAGGCCATGTCTGTACATGCTAGGCTCGTCAAGTCAACCTAAGTGTATTGCGTGTGTAAATCTGTCTTACACCCATTGTATTCGAACGTTAGAATCTATCACACCCGATCATCACGTGGTGCTTCAGAACAATGAACCTTCGCAACGGTGCACATTTAGGGGGAACACTTTCTTGAAATTATTACGAGGGATCATCTTATTTAAGCTACCGCCGTTCTAAGAAAATAAGATGTAAAACATGATAAACATCACATGCAATCAAATAGTGACATGATATGGCCAATATCATTTTGCTCCTTTTGATCTCCATCTTCGGGGCTCCATGATCATCGTTGTCACCGGCATGACACCATGATCTCCATCATCGTGTCTTCTTGAAGTTGTCTTGTCATCTATTACTTCTACTACTATGGCTAACGCTTTAGCAATAAACTAAAGTGATTACATGACGTTTATGTTGACACGCAGGTCATAGATAAATTAAGACAACTCCTATGGCTCCTGCCGGTTGTCATACTCATCGACATGCAAGTCGTGATTCCTATTACAAGAACATGATCAATCTCATACATCACATACATCATTCATCACATCCTTTTGGCCATATCTAATCACAAGGCATATGCTGCAAAAACAAGTTAGACGTCCTCTAATTGTTGTTGCAAGTTTTTACGTGGCTGCTATAGGTTTCTAGAAAGAACGTTTCTTACCTACGCGAAAACCACAACGTGATATGCCAATTTCTATTTACCCTTCATAAGGACCCTTTTCATCGAATCCGATCCGACTAAAGTGGGAGAGACAGACACCCGCTAGCCACCTTATGCAACTAGTGCATGTCAGTCGGTGGAACCAGTCTCACGTAAGAGTACGTGTAAGGTCGGTCCGGGCCGCTTCATCCCACAATGCCGCCGAATCAAGATAAGACTAGTAACGGCAAGTAAATTGACAATATCGACGCCCACAACTGCTTTGTGTTCTACTCGTGCATAGAAACTATGCATAGACCTAGCTCATGATGCCACTGTTGGGGATCGTAGCAGAAATTTAAAATTTTCTACACATCACCAAGATCAATCTATGGAGTAATCTAGCAACGAGGGGAAGGAGAGTGCATCTACATACCCTTGTAGATGGCTAAGCAGAAGCGTTGAAGTGAACGGGGTTGATGGAGTCGTACTCGTCGTGATCCAAATCACCGATGATCCTAGTGCCGAACGGACGGCACCTCCGCGTTCAACACACGTACAGCCCGGTGACGTCTCCTACGCCTTGATACAGCAAGGGGAGAAGGATAGGTTGGGGAAGACTCCATCCAGCAGCAGCACGACGGCGTGGTGGTGGTGGAGGAGCGCGGGACTCTAGCAGGGCTTCACCAAGCACTACAAGAGACGAGGAGGGAGAGGGGTAGGGCTGCGCCAACAGGGGAGGAACTTCATGTGTTGGGCTGCCCCTTTGCCTCCACTATATATAGGGGGAGAGGGAGGGCTCCGTCCCACCTAGGGTTTCCTCCCTAGGGGTGGCGGCAGCCCTAGATCCCATCTAGGGTGGCGACCACAAGGGGGAGAGGGGGAGGCGCACCTGAGGTGGGCCTTAGGGCCCATCTGCCCTAGGGTTTGCCCCCCTCCCCTCTTGGAGGCGCCTTGGGCCTTGGTGGGAGGCGTCCCAACCCACCTAGGGGCTGGTCCCTTCCCACTATTGGCCCATGTAGGCCTCCAGGGCTGGTGGCCCCACCTGGTGGACCCCCGGCCCCTCCGGTGGTCCCGGTACACTACCGGTGATGCCCGGAACACTTCCGGTGGCCAAAACCATACTTCCTATATATTAATCTTTACCTCCGGACCATTCTGGAACTCCTCGTGATGTCCGGGATCTCATCTGGGACTCTGAACAACATTCGTTAACCGCGTACATACTTTCCCTATAACCCTAGCGTCATCGAACCTTAAGTGTGTAGACCCTACGGGTTCGGGAGTCATGCAGACATGGCCGAGACAACTCTCCAGTCAATAACCAACAATGTGATCTGGATACCCATGTTGGCTCCCACATGCTCCACAATGATCTCATCAGATGAACCACGATGTCAAGGATTTAATCAATCCCGTATACAATTCCCTTTGTCTAGCGGTACGATACTTGCCCGAGATTCGATCGTCGGTATCCCGATACCTTGTTCAATCTCGTTACCGGCAAGTCTCTTTACTCGTTCCGTAACACATCATCCCGTGATCAACTCCTTGATCACATTGTGCACATTATGATGATGTCCTACCGAGTGGGCCCAGAGATACCTCTCCGTTACACGGAGTGACAAATCCCAGTCTCGATTCGTGCCAACCCAACAGACACTTTCGGAGATACATGTAGTGAACCTTTATAGCCACTCAGTTACGTTGTGACGTTTGGCACACCCAAAGCACTCCTACGGTATCCGGGAGTTGCACAATCTCATGGTCTAAGGAAATGATACTTGACATTAGAAAAGCTTTAGCATACGAACTACATGATCTTGTGCTAGGCTTAGGATTGGGTCTTGTCCATCACATCATTCTCCTAATGATGTGATCCCGTTATCAACGACATCCAATGCCCATGGTCAGGAAACCGTAACCATCTATTGATCAACGAGCTAGTCAACTAGAGGCTTACTAGGGACATGGTGTTTTCTATGTATCCACACATGTATCTGAGTTTCCTATCAATACAATTCTAGCATGGATAATAAACGATTATCATGAACAAGGAAATATAATAATAACCAATTTATTATTGCCTCTAGGGCATATTTCCAACACCCGGACCTTGGCCGGACCTTCGCCCGGAACCTCCGGCGCCCGAACCTTCCAGTCGTCCCCGGAACTTCCAGCCCTGCCTGCGCCCAGACACTCGGGCCGAAGCCCATGTACCCTTTAGCCCCTCACTTACCCCTTCGTGGACCTAGACTATATATACTCCTCCACCTCCTCCTTTCTAGGGTTAGCGTTGTGATAACTCATTTGAGAGATAGAGCTACGCTCATCCATATCGGATCTCCTCCGTGCGAGAGACTGCGGCCTCTTCGGAGAAGATCCCTTTGGATTCAAGCCCCCTTTCTAAGGGAAGACCCCCTGGATTCAAGACCTCCTCACGGAGAAGACCGGCTACCCTTGTATCGTCCTTAGTTGTCCGTCGATCGTGTATCTTCTCTTATGTATTCGAGATCTAGCGCATGTGTGATCATTCTTGTTGGTTTGAGTGTTCTCTTGTGTTACCCTTGCGTTTTCCCCTCGTTTCCCTCCTCGTGTTTTTTGTGTTCATTGCGGGATTCGCTCCTTTCGTGAAAGATCGGGCTATAGGGTTCCTACCCTACATCATATTGGTATCTAGAGCCACGTTGATCACGATTTCGGAGCCTCCCCTCTTCGTTTTCTATCCTAATTTTGTTGTGTTCTTCCCCAATTTTGAAAATCCCCACCAAAAATAGCCCCAATTTTTTTTTATGATTTGTTGGTTTGGCGATGTTTTGTTGATTTTGATCCATAGATTCGTTGTGTTTCAAGTGGATCTAGCTTTTCCCCATCTTTTCCCCCCTTTCCATCTACGAAATCTCCCCAATTTTGACCTTGGAAATCGAGTTTTTCCGCCCCCGTTCTCAGATCTGGAATTTAGGGTTCGTCCCGGAAGAAATTCCACGACCCCCGGAACTTCCGTCCCCCGGAACTTCCGTCCCAGCCCCGGAACTTCCGGGCTAAACAGAGAGTTTACCCAAAATCCCCCGGCTTCCCCGAGACTTTTTCCGCAACCCCTGGAACTTCTGGAGCCCAGAACTTCCGGCCTAACCAGAAACTTTCCCTGAAATTTCAGCATCAGCCTCTTTCACCGTTTTGGTCACAACTTTTCGCTCCGAACTCCGATTTGAGTGTTCTTTGGCTCGTTTTGAAGCTATCGACGTGCCCGAGGACCTCACCTTGGTTTCACCACCTTTTGACACCATCAAATTTTTGGAATTTTGGCATCTTTGCCTAGGCCTTCCACCACATCATCTGCTACACCACCACCGACTTCCGCAACCTAACCAATTTTGTTCCCCATCGCATATGTGGTTGCTTGAGGAGTGATTTGAGTCTCCTAAGGTGTCTAGGATACTTAGGGACGGTTGCTTCTTCATCAACCACCACCACCATAACTTCCGCATAGGCTTACCAACCATACACTTCTTCCACCCCAACTTAACCCAATTTTGTTTGTGTTGTGAGTTGTGTCTCCTAAGGTGTTTCGGCTACTTAGGGACCGTGCTTCCAACTCCGACTCACATAACCCAATAACCCTCCACTTCCGCATTGCCTACTCGCATAACCCATCATTGCATTGCCGCAATCCCTTTGAGCTTCCGCAACACCACCACCGCATCCCACTACCACCATTTTGACATTTGAGATTTTGAGTTCGCGGTTTTTCTGTTTCTTAAGGTGTTTCGGCTACTTAGGGACGAGTCTCCATCATCTTGGTATCTCCATCAAGATCACCGCCAATCATCATCTACATGGACGGTAACCTCCATATCATCTTGGTATCGTGGTATCCCTCCATTGTATATTCCCTTGCCATTGCATTGATAACCCCTAGCCCATTTTGCGTCACTTGCCTATCGAGACTAGCCATTTGAGTATTGACGGCAACATTACTTGTGCACATTAGTGGTCTACACCTTCCATTACATACATACCATACCATATTGGTATCATATCATCTCGTGTGCCTCAATTTTGTTCCCGCATATATACAATTGCTATCTTGGTTTGTGCATTTCGCAAAGTGGCCATAAAAAAAGAGAATAAGCTTTTAAGCAAAGAAAAAGAGTGAACAAAGAGCTTGTAAGCAAGTGCCATAGCATCATACCACATTGCACATAAGATTATCATATCCGATCATCTTGGATCATAGCACCGGAACATCATACACATAGCATACTTGGGATAGAAAGTTCATACATTTTGCATCTTCTAGGTTGTGCACAAGTATCATATCCGCCTATAGAGAAATCGTGCTAGCGTCTCTCTTGAGTTGTGCAACACGATCATTTTCCGTGGATTCCACATTTTGTGCTCATCCTTGGTTGCACGACCCCATTTATCTATCCGTGTGTGTGTTTCCGTGTGCCACATATTGCTATTGGTCTACTTGTTACACTTGCGAATTTGTGAATCTCTTTCAACATTATTGACTCTTGCTAACATTTTGCATTAAATTTTTGTTCCACTATCCTCACCGAGCTCCACCATAAAGCCTTACTTGTGTAGGTGTGAGAAACCGACAAGAATTGGTACCAATTGTGCTATTTCCTTGTCCACATTGGAGTGATCATTGATCCACTTTCAACTTCGGTCAAGGTACATTTGGTATTCGTTCTTCTCTTTCCACCACTCACATTTTTCTCTTGGAGTGATGGATAGGCAAGGCATTTCATCTTCGGTCTACAACAACAACGACGAGTTCGATGCCACGAACAACTCCAACGACGCCAAGATGCAAGCTCAAATGGAGGAGATCAAAGCCCTCATCAAGTCCTACAAGCGGTCTGCCTCATCTTCGAGAAGACGCTCCAGAGCACATGCCTCCGAGCTACCATCTCCGGCAAGATCACATCGGCATCGACACCACCACCAACAAGGACGTGAAGGTTAAGGGCTCAACACCAACAACCGCTCAACGACTTCACCATCTCCGTTGGCATCTTCGCCTATGGACATACGGCATCTTCGCCCACAAGCACCTCAAGAGAAGCTCCCCAAGCTCAAGTCCGCGACTTTCACGAGCTACTACGACCATGACATAGACCACGCAATTCCTTTCTATGGGACTCAAGAACCCGAGGAGTATCTCGAGTGGGAACGTTTGATGGACGACTACCTCAAGCTACATCAAGTACCTCCCGAAGATCAAGTGAAGTGCGCCACAAGAAACTTCCATGACTACGCCTCGACATGGTGACTTCACACACCTTCGAAACGTTACGACATGAGTTGGCCCAAGACGAAGAGAGTTTTGCGGCGAGAGTTCGTGCCTCCAACCTACATTGAACAATTTCAACGCCAATTGGAGAACACCATCCAAGGATCCAAGTCCATCGACGAGTACTTCAAGGAGATGAAGATTGCCTTGCGACGAGCCGATGTGGACGGCCCCATTTCGATGAAGTTCCACTTCATGATGGGATTGCACAACGACATCTCCAAGATGATCTTCCTCAAGAACTACAAGTCCCTCGACGACAACTACATTGGTGCTCTCAAGGCGGAACAAGAACTCATGAAAGCCAAAGCTTCTCCATCCCAAGCTCACTTCGCGGTGACCAAGCTCCATGAGAACGAGCATGAGGCTAGTACCACCATGATGTCCAAGCCCGACGAGCTCCAAGACGATGCTCCCAAGTTCGACTTCACCGCCATCCCTCTTTGTGGCATTAATGATGCCAAGTCTACTTCGACTCTTTTTCAAGACGTCGTGGCGACGACTACGACTATGGAGCCAATCAAGGAACATGCTTTGGAGGCGAGCGACATGGTGACGAGCAAGGATGATGCTTCCATCTTAGGAGGCGAGAGTAATGATGTGCCATCTTCGGCCTTCATACACGACGACAACAACGAGATGGTTGAGCATGGGATTTTCCCTTCGACCACGGCGACATGTGATGACTTGAGTGACTTTAGCCACCATATTGAGAGTGAGAGTGATTTCACCACTAGCCCCGTATATGATATGTTTCCACAATTCTCATGTGAGGAGAGCCACAACCCCCACCTCTTGAGTGAGATGAGTGACTCCACCATATGTGAGTTTGAGTGCACCTATTTTGAGGGAGTGAGTGAACCACCACATAGAGAGAGTGAGATAGTTGATAGGTCATGTGAGGCCACTTTCAACACTAACAACTTGACCTCTGCCTCTATTGTGTCTTCTCATTTGGTGCTAGGTCCCATATATGATGACGCGCTGATTCACGATGACTACGTCCTACCTTTGGACAAGACGATGGCCATGGTGGAATATGATGCACCCCCCACATGGTTCCATCAAGTTGATGATGATGACCACCATTTGGCATTTACCACCTCACCTACACCACTTGAGTGGAATGACAAAGGTAACATAGGTGAAGGTGATGCTCTTGTCCCACTAGTGGACTATCATGACATTGATTGCTTGCATGATGTTGATCCCCCTATTTCCATGCTTCATGCTAGTGTGACTTCTCCATGCGATGATTTGCCCATTTATGATGAGTATGATGATTGCCAAGTGGAGTCTATTAGTTGTGATTCCATGTTACATAGGATCTCTTGTGCTAATTCTCTCGGTCACATCATGTTTGCCAATCCGCTTGATTTGTCATATGCTATGCATGAGATCAATCATATGTCATATTTGCAATCTCTTCATAGTGACTATGCATATGCTATTAAAATGAACCCAATTTGCACACATGGCATAGATGACAAGCCTATGGTTATTGGCATTTGTTTCTCTTGTGATGATATTAACATGCTACCTTTGCATCATTTATCTCATATGCCATGCCATAACCACCTAGCTTCGGATATGCATTGTTTTGGATATTGTCCATTTTCTCCATATGATGTTTCCATTATTGCTCATGAGGAGACCCCCATAGTTTCCTCATACATGTTTGGACATTTTGATCACTCCCATTCATTGCATGATCCCAATACTTGTGTGCACCATATGCTTCCCATGAATAAACATGCTATTGTTGTTTCATATACTTGCATTCTCAATTTGTGTCCCCATCGTGTTATACACAATATATAACTATTCTTTCATGATGGATGGCATGTTCTTATACCATGCATCAAATTTCTTTGAGCGATGCTTATCTTGTGCTAACTCTCACGTGCACATACACATCATGATGGATGATGTGTACATTTACCACACACACAATTTCTTTTATTTGTGTCTCTTTTGTGTAGGTACCCATGAATTCTTGTAAATCTCGCAATCCCACGAGTTGACAAAACGAGCTCTAGAGAGCAATGATGACTTGGGATCCCATGGAGTGTCTTTCCCACCGCTCTCTTCATGCAAAGACTTCGCGCATTTCTTCTACATGACCCTCACTTGGCTATGGGTTATTGTCCATATATCCTTTGCCCATCTTGCCATGTTCACTTTGCATGATATGTTCATTACTATGCCTTTGCCATGCATTCGTGACCCATGCTTTGCATTACACATGATGATTGATTCTCATACTAGTATGTGTATTTGCAAGCTTGGTGGAGATATTGCTTGTTATTGCCATGTTTGCTTTGTGCCCCATGCCTATGATGATACTATGATATTGCTTTGTGTTTCTGCTTGCGATATGTCATATGCGTTGCCTATACCTATTATTTACTCACATGACATCATTGCCATGATTTCCTATAGTGTGTTGCATCTTCGCTCCACTAGTTTGCACGACATGATTGTTATTGCTTCTTGTCATATCTCTCCATATGTTGCCTCTCTCATGCTAGATGATTTGCCATGTATTGAGTGCAATTATGCCTTTAGTCTTGATAATGAGATTTCCCCCATAGCATTCTCGCATATATTTGGAGATTTGGACATATTTTTTGTGAAGCATGCTTGTCTTACCTCTTTGCACCATATACCTAGTGCCATGAATATTGCCATTGTTGCCTCATATTATTCACACACTTGTGCTTCTAATGGTTATGTGCAAGAGAAGAGAACCATCATGATGGATGATGTGTTTATCTACCATGCGCATACGTTATTTGTTTTGTTGTGTGCATGTGTAGGATACTTGGACCTTGTGTCAACTTCCACGTCACGTGAGTTGACAATCCGAGCTCTTGAGAGCGAACCACCTCCTACCACGACAATTCTACATCGCACTTGCTTGTACTTCGGCATTGTGAAGGACGCACAAGGACATGCTTTCAAGGTGATATCCTTCTCTTTTGAGAACCCCCAAACCATGAGACTTGGACCACTTGATTGCACACTTGTTAGAGATCTTGCCTCGACTTGTCATTTTCACCATTCCATGCATCATGATATATATGCCTTGTGTGTTGCATCCAATTCTTGGATTACTTGCTCCTCTCATATGTTTGGTTGCAACAATGTCATCATTTCACATATGCCATGTCCCATTGATTGCTACATGTTTGCCTTGATTGCCTCACACATGATGAACAATTGCTCTTTCTATTGTGTTGAGGGCCACACTATCTTCACTACACCCTATGCACATTATGCTTGGATTGTCTTGCACTTGACCCATGTGTTTAGACACTGCATTTCTTTTGGTGTTGTGAATGATTCCTATGCCTACCATAGACCTTTCATTGAGCGCTTTGCCCATGTTTGCTATGAATTTGAGGTATATGCTTCTTCTCTTGTCACACATATTTGCATCACTACCTCACATTCACATGCTAGTCCCCATGATATCTTTGCTTGTGCTCAATTTGTGTGCTTATATGCCATGTCACAATCCTTTGTCAAACCATATGCTTTGCATGATGACGACACTTGTTTGGTGAATCACCTCTTGAATGCTTGGTTTTGCACTAACGCTAACTGTTGGGTAACGTAGTAATTTCAAATTTTTCCTACGCACACGCAAGATCATGGTGATGTATAGCAACGAGAGGGGAGAGTGTGATCTACGTACCCTTGTAGATCGACAACGGAAGCGTTAGCACAACGTGGTTGATGTAGTCGTACGTCTTCACGGCCCGACTGATCAAGCACCGAAACTACGGCACCTCCGAGTTCTAGCACACGTTCAGCTCGATGACGATCACCGGACTCCGATCCAGCAAAGTGTCGGGGAAGAGTTCCGTCAGCACGACGGCGTGGTGACGATCTTGATGTACTACCGTCGCAGGGCTTCACCTAAGCACCGCTACAATATTATCGAGGACTATGGTGGAAGGAGGCACCGCACACGGCTAAGAATATGATCACGTGGATCAACTTGTGTGTCTAGGGGTGCCCTCTGCCTCCGTATATAAAGGATCAAAAGGGGGGGTGCGGCCGGCCAGGAGAGGGCGCGCCAGGAGGAGTCCTACTCCCTCCGGGAGTAGGATTTCCCCCCCTTTCCTAGTTGGAATAGGATTCGGGAGGGGGGAAAGAGGAGAGAGAGAAGGAAGGGGGGCGCCGCCCCCCTCTCCTTGTCCTATTCGGACTAGGGGGGAGGGGCACGCGGCCCAGCCCTGGCCACCTCTCCTCTCTTCCACTAAGGCCCACTAAGGCCCATATACCTCCCGGGGGGTTCCGGTAACCTCCCGGTACTCCGGTAAAATCCCGATTTCACCCGGAACACTTCCGATATCCAAATATAGGCTTCCAATATATCAATATTTATGTCTCGACCATTTCGAGACTCCTCGTCATGTCCCCGATCCCATCCGGGACTCCGAACTCCTTCGGTACATCAAAACTCATAAACTCATAATATAACTGTCATCGAAACCTTAAGCGTGCGGACCCTACGGGTTCGAGAACAATGTAGACATGACCGAGACACGTCTCCGGTCAATAACCAATAGCGGAACCTGGATGCTCATATTGGCTCCTACATATTCTACGAAGATCTTTATCGGTCAGACCGCATAACAACATACGTTGTTCCCTTTGTCATCGCTATGTTACTTGCCCGAGATTCGATCGTCGGTATCTTAATACCTAGTTCAATCTCGTTACCGGCAAGTCTCTTTACTCGTTCCGTAATACATCATCTCACAACTAACTCATTAGTTGCAATGCTTGCAAGGCTTATGTGATGTGTATTACCGAGAGGGCCCAGAGATACCTCTCCGACAATCGGAGTGACAAATCCTAATCTCGAAATACGCCAACCCAACATGTACCTTTGGAGACACCTATAGAGCACCTTTATAATCACCCAGTTACGTTGTGACGTTTGGTAGCACACAAAGTGTTCCTCCGGTAAACGGGAGTTGCATAATCTCATAGTCATAGGAACATGTATAAGTCATGAAGAAAGCAATAGCAACATACTAAACGATCGGGTGCTAAGCTAATGGAATGGGTCATGTCAATCAGATCATTCACCTAATGATGTGATCCCGTTAATCAAATAACAACTCTTTGTCCATGGTTAGGAAACATAACCATCTTTGATTAACGAGCTAGTCTAGTAGAGGCATACTAGTGACACTCTGTTTGTCTATGTATTCACACATGTATTATGTTTCCGGTTAATACAATTCTAGCATGAGTAATAAACATTTATCATGATATAAGGAAATAAATAATAACTTTATTATTGCCTCTAGGGCATATTTCCTTCAGTCTCCCACACTTGCACTAGAGTCAATAATCTAGATTATACAGTAATGATTCTAACACCCATGGAGCCTTGGTGCTGATCATGTTTTGCTCGTGAAAGAGGCTTAGTCAATGGGTCTGCTACATTCAGATCCGTATGTATCTTGCAAATCTCTATGTCTCCCACCTGGACTAGATCCCGGATGGAATTGAAGCGTCTCTTGATGTGCTTGGTTCTCTTGTGAAATCTGGATTCCTTTGCCAAGGCAATTGCACCAGTATTGTCACAAAATATTTTCATTGGACCCGATGCACTAGGTATGACACCTAGATCGGATATGAACTCCTTCATCCAGACTCCTTCATTTGCTGCTTCCGAAGCAGCTATGTATTCTGCTTCACACGTAGATCCTGCCACGACGCTTTGTTTAGAACTGCACCAACTGACAGCTCCACCGTTTAATGTAAATACGTATCCAGTTTGCGATTTAGAATCGTCCGGATCGGTGTCAAAGCTCGCATCGACGTAACCATTTACGATTAGCTCTTTGTCACCTCCATAAACGAGAAACATATCCTTAGTCCTTTTCAGGTATTTCAGGATGTTCTTGACCGCTGTCCAGTGATCCACTCCTGGATTACTTTGGTACCTCCCTGCAAGACTTATAGCAAGGCACACATCAGGTCTGGTACACAGCATTGCATACATGATAGAGCCTATGGCTGAAGCATAGGGAACATCTTTCATTTTCTCTCTATCTTCTGCAGTGGTCGGGCATTGAGTCTGACTCAACTTCACACCTTGTAACGAAGGCAAGAACCCTTTCTTTGCTTGATCCATTTTGAACTTCTTCAAAACTTTGTCAAGGTATGTGCTTTGTGAAAGTCCAATTAAGCGTCTTGATCTATCTCTATAGATCTTAATGCCTAATATGTAAGCAGCTTCACCGAGGTCTTTCATTGAAAAACTCTTATTCAAGTATCCCTTTATGCTATCCATAAATTCTATATCATTTCCAATTAGTAATATGTCATCCACATATAATATCAGAAATGCTACAAAGCTCCCACTCACTTTCTTGTAAATACAGGCTTCTCCAAAAGTCTGTATAAAACCAAATGCTTTGATCACACTATCAAAGCGTTTATTCCAACTCCGAGAGGCTTGCACCAGTCCATAAATGGATCGCTGGAGCTTGCACACTTTGTTAGCTCCCTTTGGATCGACAAAACCTTCTGGTTGCATCATATACAACTCTTCTTCCAGAAATCCATTCAGGAATGCAGTTTTGACATCCATCTGCCAAATTTCATAATCATAAAATGCGGCAATTGCTAACATGATTTGGACAGACTTAAGCATCGCTACGGGTGAGAAGGTCTCATCGTAGTCAATCCCTTGAACTTGCCGAAAACCTTTTGCGACAAGTCAAGCTTTGTAGACAGTAATATTACCGTCAGCGTCCGTCTTCTTCTTGAAGATCCATTTATTCTCAATTGCTTGCCGATCATTGGGCAAGTCAACCAAAGTCCATACTTTGTTCTCATACATGGATCCCATCTCAGATTTCATGGCTTCAAGCCATTTTGCGGAATCTGGGCTCACCATCGCTTCTTCATAGTTCGTAGGTTCATCATGATCTAGTAGCATGACTTCCAGAACAGGATTACCGTACCACTCTGGCGCGGATCTCACTCTGGTTGATCTACGAGGTTCAGTAGTATCTTGTTCTGAAGTTTCATGATCATTATCATTAGCTTCCTCACTAATTGGTGTAGGTGTCACAGAAACAGATTTCTGTGATGTACTACTTTCCAATAAGGGAGTAGGTACAGTTACCTCGTCAAGTTCTACTTTCCTCCCACTCACTTCTTTCGAGAGAAACTCCTTCTCCAGAAAGTTTCCGAATTTAGCAACAAAAGTCTTGCCTTCGGATCTGTGATAGAAGGTGTATCCAATAGTTTCCTTTGGATATCCTATGAAGACACATTTTTCCGATTTGGGTTCGAGCTTATCAGGTTGAAGCTTTTTCACATAAGCATCGTAGCCCCAAACTTTCAGAAACGACAACTTTGGTTTCTTGCCAAACCACAGTTCATAAGGCGTCGTCTCAACGGATTTTGATGGTGCCCTATTTAACGTGAATGCGGCCGTCTCTAGAGCGTATCCCCAAAACAATAGCGGTAAATCAGTAAGAGACATCATAGATCGTACCATATCTAGTAAAGTACGATTACGACGTTCGGACACACCATTACGCTGTGGTGTTCCGGGTGGCGTGAGTTGCGAAACTATTCAACATTGTTTCAAATGTACAACAAACTCGTAACTCAAATATTCTCCTCCACGATCAGATCGTAGGAATTTTATTTTCTTGTTACGATGATTTTCAACTTCACTCTGAAATTCTTTGAACTTTTCAAACGTTTCAGACTTGTGTTTCATTAAGTAGATATACCCATATCTGCTTAAGTCATCTGTGAAGGTGAGAAAATAACGATATCCGCCACGAGCCTCAACATTCATCGGACCACATACATCTGTATGTATGATTTCTAACAAACCTGTTGCTCTCTTCATAGTACCGGAGAACGGTGTTTTTGTCATCTTACCCATAAGGCACGGTTTGCAAGTACCAAGTGATTCATAATCAAGTGGTTCCAAAAGCCCATCAGTATGGAGTTTCTTCACGCGCTTTATACCGATATGACCTAAATGGCAGTGCCACAAATAAGTTGCACTATCATTATCAACTCTGCATCTTTTGGTTTCAACACTATGAATATGTGTGTCACTACTATCGAGATTTAATAAGAATAGACCACTCTTTAAGGGTGCATGACCATAAAAGATATTACTCATGTAAATAGAACAACCATTATTCTCTGATTTAAATGAATAACCGTCTCGCATCAAACAAGATCCAGATATAATGTTCATGCTTAACGCTGGCACCAAATAACAATTATTTAGGTCTAATATTAATCCCGAAGGTAGATGTAGAGGTAGCGTGCCGACTGTGATCACATCGACTTTGGAACCATTTCCCACGCGCATCGTCACCTCGTCCTTAGCCAATCTTCGCTTAATTCGTAGTCCCTGTTTCGAGTTGCAAATATTAGCAACAGAACCAGTATCAAATACCCAGGTGCTACTGTGAGCATTAGTAAGGTACACATCAATAACATGTATATCACATATACCTTTGTTCACCTTGCCATCCTTCTTATCCGCCAAATACTTGAGGCAGTTCCGCTTCCAGTGACCAGTCTGCTTGCAGTAGAAGCACTTAGTTTCAGGCTTAGGTCTAGGTTTGGGTTTCTTCTCTTGAGCAGCAACTTGCTTGCTGTTCTTTTTGAAGTTCCCCTTCTTCTTCCCTTTGCCCTTTTTCTTGAAACTAGTGGTCTTGTTGACCATCAACACTTGATGCTCCTTCTTGATTTCTACCTCCGCAGCTTTCAGCATTGCGAAGAGCTCGGGAATAGTCTTATTCATCCCTTGCATATGATAGTTCATCACGAAGCTCTTGTAGCTTGGTGGCAGTGATTGGAGAATTCTGTCAATGACGCAATCATCTGGAAGATTAACTCCCAATTGAATCAAGTGATTATTATACCCAGACATTTTGAGTATATGCTCACTGACAGAACTGTTGTCCTCCATCTTGCAGCTATAGAACTTATTGGAGACTTCATATCTCTCAATCCAGGCATTTGCTTGAAATATTAACTTCAACTCCTGGAATATCTCATATGCTCCATGACGTTCAAAACATCGTTGAAGTCCCGATTCTAAGCCGTAAAGCATGGCACACTGAACTATCGAGTAGTCATCAGCTTTGCTCTGCCAGACGTTCATAACATTTGGTGTTGCTCCAGTAGCAGGCCTGGCACCCAGCGGTGCTTCTAGGACGTAATTCTTCTATGCAGCAATGAGGATAATCCTCAAGTTACGGACCCAGTCCGTGTAATTGCTACCATCATCTTTCAACTTTGCTTTCTCAAGGAAAGCATTAAAATTCAACGGAACAACAGCATGGGCCATCTATCTACAATCAAACATGAATAAGCAAGATACTATCAGGTACTAAGTTCATGATAAATTTAGGTTCAATTAATCATATTACTTAAAGAACTCCCACTTAGATAGACATCCCTCTAATCCTCTAAGTGATTATGTGATCCAAATCAACTAAACCATGTCCAATCATCACGTGAGATGGAGTAGCTTCATTGGTGAACATCACCATGTTGATCATATCTACTATATGATTCACGCTCGACCTTTCGGTCTCCGTGTTCCGAGGCCATATCTGTATATGCTTGGCTCGTCAAGTATAATCTGAGTATTCCGCGTGTGCAACTGTTTTGCACCCGTTGTATTTGAACGTAGAGCCTAGCACACCCGATCATCACGTGGTGTCTCAGCACGAAGAACTTTCGCAACGGTGCATACTCAGGGAGAACACTTCTTGATAATTAGTGAGAGATCATCTTATAATGCTACCGTCAATCAAAGCAAGATAAGATGCATAAAAGATAAACATCACATGCAATCAATATAAGTGATATGATATGGCCATCATCATCTTGTGCTTGTGATCTCCATCTTCGAAGCACCGTCATGATCACCATCGTCACCGGCGCGACACCTTGATCTCCATCGTAGCATCGTTGTCGTCTCGCCAATCTTATGCTTCCACGACTATCGCTACCGCTTAGTGATGAAGTAAAGCATTACAGCGCGATTGCATTGCATACAATAAAGCGACAACCATATGGCTCCTGCCAGTTGCCGATAACTCGGTTACAAAACATGATCATCTCATACAATAAAATTTAGCATCATGTCTTGACCATATCACATCACAACATGCCCTGCAAAAACAAGTTAGACGTCCTCTACTTTGTTGTTGCAAGTTTTACGTGGCTGCTACGGGCTTAAGCAAGAACCAATCTTACCTACGCATCAAAACCACAACGATAGTTTGTCAAGTTGGTGCTGTTTTAACCTTCGCAAGGACCGGGCGTAGCCACACTCGGTTCAAATAAAGTTGGAGAAATTGTCACCCGCTAGCCACCTTTGTGCAAAACATGTCGGGAGAACCGGTCTCGCGTAAGCGTACGCGTAATGTCAGTCCGGGCCGCTTCGTCCAACAATACCGCCGAACCAAAGTATGACATGCTGGTAAGCCATATGACTTATATCGCCCACAACTCACTTGTGTTCTACTCGTGCAAATAACATCAACACATAAAACATAGGCTCGGATGCCATTGTTGGGTAACGTAGTAATTTCAAAATTTTCCTACGCACATGCAAGATCATGGTGATGTATAGCAACGAGAGGGGAGAGTGTGATCTACGTACCCTTGTAGATCGACAACGGAAGCGTTAGCACAACGTGGTTGATGTAGTCGTACGTCTTCACGGCCCGACCGATCAAGCACCGAAACTACGGCACCTCCGAGTTCTAGCACACGTTCAGCTCGATGACGATCCCCGGACTCCGATCCAGCAAAGTGTCGGGGAAGAGTTCCGTCAGCACGACGGCGTGGTGACGATCTTGATGTACTACCGTCGCAGGGCTTCGCCTAAGCACCGCTACAATATTATCGAGGACTATGGTGGAAGGGGGCACCGCACACGGCTAAGAATATGATCATGTGGATCAACTTGTGTGTCTAGGGGTGCCCTCTGCCTCCGTATATAAAGGATCAAAAGGGGGGGTGCGGCCGGCCAGGAGAGGGCGCGCCAGGAGGAGTCCTACTCCCTCCGGGAGTAGGATTCCCCCCTTTCCTAGTTGGAATAGGATTCGGGAGGGGGGAAAGAGGAGAGAGAGAAGGAAGGGGGGGGGGGGGCGCCGCCCCCCTCTCCTTGTCCTATTCGGACTAGGGGGGGAGGGGCGCGCGGCCCAGCCCTGGCCACCTCTCCTCTCTTCCACTAAGGCCCATATACCTCCCGGGGGGTTCCGGTAACCTCCCGGTACTCCGGTAAAATCCCGATTTCACCCGGAACACTTTCGATATCCAAATATAGGCTTCCAATATATCAATCTTTATGTCTCGACCATTTCGAGACTCCTCGTCATGTCCCCGATCCCATCCGGGACTCCGAACTCCTTCGTTACATCAAAACTCATAAACTCATAATATAACTGTCATCGAAACCTTAAGCGTGCGGACCCTACGGGTTCGAGAACAATGTAGACATGACCGGGACACGTCTCCGGTCAATAACCAATAGCGGAACCTGGATGCTCATATTGGCTCCTACATATTCTACGAAGATCTTTATCGGTCAGATCGCATAACAACATACGTTGTTCCCTTTGTCATCGCTATGTTACTTGCCCGAGATTCGATCGTCGGTATCTTAATACCTAGTTCAATCTCGTTACCGGCAAGTCTCTTTACTCGTTCCGTAATACATCATCTCACAACTAACTCATTAGTTGCAATGCTTGCAAGGCTTATGTGATGTGTATTACCGAGAGGGCCCAGAGATACCTCTCCGACAATCGGAGTGACAAATCCTAATCTCGAAATACGCCAACCCAACATGTACCTTTGGAGACACCTGTAGAGCACCTTTATAATCATCCAGTTACGTTGTGACGTTTGGTAGCACACAAAGTGTTCCTCCGGTAAACGGGACTTGCATAATCTCATAGTCATAGGAACATGTATAAGTCATGAAGAAAGCAATAGCAACATACCAAACGATCGGGTGCTAAGCTAATGGAATGGGTCATGTCAATCAGATCATTCACCTAATGATGTGATCCCGTTAATCAAAAGCAAGTCTTTGTCCATGGTTAGGAAACATAACCATCTTTGATTAACGAGCTAGTCTAGTAGAGGCATACTAGTGACACTCTGTTTGTCTATGTATTCACACATGTATTATGTTTCCAGTTAATATAATTCTAGCATGAATAATAAACATTTATTATGATATAAGGAAATAAATAATAACTTTATTATTGCCTCTAGGGCATATTTCCTTCACTAACCACATTTGTTTTTCCAAGTGTTTGTTGTCTTTACTCCTTTTGATGGAATCCCAAGATGGTGTGACATTGAAGAGTGCCCATTTCGAGCTTCAAGATGACGAGAACTTGGTGATCGACCACTCCTACACGACGACGCCATCTCTTTCCCATGGTGATTTGGATTTCGATCCGAGGCCGTATCTTCCTCAAGGGAGGGGAGATGATGTGGAGCATCCTATGGACATCACCATGTCAAGAGTCCGTTCGGCGAGTGACACGTGCGGCATCTACTTCACATACACAAAGGTGAATCGTCTCCTTTACACGTGCTCACTTGACCCCTTCGAGGATGGTATACTACTTGACCCTCCATTGTGCATGCATAGGTATTGTCGGAGCTTCACGAATGTCGAGGAGGAGTGCAAGCGCCAAGGAACAACTACACCATCTGCGAGGGAAGTATGGAAGAGAAGGAAGAAGAAGCCTGGACAAGTTTCTGGAAAGCCCAGAACTTCCGGTCGCTGCCCGAAACTTCCGACCCCCGGAACCTCCGGCCGTCCTGGAACTTCCGGCCCCGACGCATCGAAGCCGTCCGAGAGTGTGCCAACTCTCTGGATAGCCCGGACCTTGGCCGGACCTTCGCCCGGAACCTCCGGCGCCCGGACCTTCCGGTTGTCCCCGAAACTTCCGGCCCTGCCTGCGCGCAGACACTCGGGCCGAAGCCCATGTACCCTTTCGCTCCTCACTTACCCCTTCGTGGACCTAGACTATATATACTCCTCCACCTCCTCCTTTCTAGGGTTAGCCTTGTGATAGTTCATTTGAGAGATAGAGCTACGCTCATCCATATCGGATCTCCTCCGTGCGAGAGACTGCGGCCTCTTTGGAGAAGATCCCTTTGGATTCAAGCCCCCTTTCTAAGGGAAGATCCCCCCGTGGATTCAAGACCTCCTCACGGAGAAGACCGGCTACCCTTGTATCGTCCTTAGTTGTCCGTGGATCGTGTATCTTCTCTTATGTATTCGAGGATCTAGCGCATGTGTGATCATTCTTGTTGGTTTGAGTGTTCTCTTGTGTTCCCCTCGTGTTTTCCCCTCGTTTCCCTCCTCATGTTCTTTGTGTTCATCGCGGGATTCGCTCCTTTCGTAAAAGATCGGACAATAGGGTTCCTACCCTACATCACATTTGGTACAGCGGAGGCTCCTCTCAGTCGCGCACCTCTCGCCACTCCCACTCCACCAGCGTGAACACGAAGGCCGTGCCAGTCCCATGGCTCGCCTCTGCTACACCACGCCCATGCCGCACCTCCGCCGCTGCTGCTCCTCTTCCACCTCGCCGCCTTCACGCCACTGGGACCCCCGACCCGCCTTTGCCGCGGCCACGGAGCGCGTCCGCGCCGGGACGCTCAGCCCTGAAGACGCACACCACCTGTTTGACGAATTGCTACTGCAGGCCAACCCCGTCCCCGAGCGTTCCTTCAACGACTTCCTTGCCGCGCTCGCCCAGGCTCTGTCCTCCGCTGCTCTCAGAGATGGACACTCCCTTGCTCTCGGCATCTTCAACCGCGTCTGCCGAGAAGAAGCAGGGCCGTGCGTGACGCCACCCACAGTCTGCACCTACAACATCCTCATGGACAGTTGCTGTCGTGCATGCCACCCGAACCTAGGCCCTGCTTTCTTCGGCTGCTTCCTCAGGACGGGCCTCAAGGCAGACCAGATCGTCGCCATCAACCTCCTCAAGTGCCTCTGCCACGCAAAACGGAAGGATGAGGCTGTCAACATGCTGCTTCATAGGATGTCTGAGTTCGGTTGTGTGCCTGATGCCATCTCATACTCCATAGTACTTAAGAGCTTATGTGACGATAGCAGGAGCCAGCAAGCGCTCGATCTGCTCCAGATGGTAAGGAAAGGAGGTGCCTGCTCCCTCGATGTGGTGGCATATAGCACAGTCATCCGCAGCTTCTTTAAGGAGGGTGAAGTAAGTAAGGCATGCAATCTATTCCATGAAATGGTGCAACAAGGGATTGTGCCTAATGTGGTGACATATAGCTTGATTATTGATGCCTTGTGCAAGGTCAGGGCAATGGACAAGGCAAAGCTGGTCCTTCAGCAGATGGTTGATAATGGTGTTCGACCAAATATGTATACATGCATGGAACTCATTCATGTACTCCCTTTGCAAGAATGGAGGAAGCAAAGAAGCTGCAGAATTTTTTGACTCCATGACCTCCAAGGGCCTCAAACCTAATATCGTCGTGTACTCTACTCTTCTTCACGGGTATGCTACTGAAGGATGCCTAGCCGATATGATTAATCTCTTTAATTCAATGAAAGACAATGCTATTGTAGCCAACTGCAATGTTTTCAACATATTAATTGATGCATATGCTAAACGTGGAATGATGCATGAAGCTATGCTCATATTTACTGAAATGCAGGAACAAAGAGTGAGTCCTAATGTATTCACCTATGCAATTGTAACAGCTGCACTTTGCAGAATGGGCAGGCTGTCTGATGCAATGGACAAACTAAATGAGATGATTGCAATGGGATTACAACCGAACAAGGTTGTTTATCATTCTCTAATTCAGGGTTTTTGTACACATGGTGATTTGGTGAAAGCAAAGGCCTTGGTTTCTGAAATGATGAACAAAGGTATTCCTCGTCCAAACATTGTGTTCTTCAGCTCAGTAATAAACAGTCTATGCAAGGAAGGAAGGGTTACCGAGGCACACGATATCTTCGACTTGGCTATAAACATTGGCGAGAGGCCTAACGTTATTACATTTAGTTCACTGATTGACGGATATTGTTTAGCCGGGAAGATGGATAAAGCATTCGGAATACTAGATGCTAACACTTTTGAGTATTTCAAGGAAAATATGTGCAAGAGAATAAGTAGATGGAAGTAGAAAAGTCTCTCTAAAGCAGGAAAGAAAATCTTGGTGAAAGCGGTAGCACAAGCAATGTCTGACTTACACCATGCCATGTTTTTGATCTAATAAAAAGCTTTTGTGATCAGCTTAGCACTATGATAGAAACATACTAGGGGTGCCAGCAAGAGCATGAGCTTTAAATTCTTTGGCTTAGTTGGCGAAAAATGTCAAGGCCAAAAGAAAGTGGATGCCTTGGCTTTTGTCTCTCCAGCTCTTCAACATTACCATGCTAGCTAGAAAAGGATGACAGTTACTGCAGGCAACAGAGTTTCCTATGGGCGTTCCTTTCCAAAACACACATGTTCTACATGGAGACTCAACCTAGGGTATATGTCGTACAGCTGGCTAAGTATTCTGAATGGTTGCAACCAACTCCTGGTTGCCACTTTATGCTCACCTAGGTCGGTGTAGATTGGCACAGGATGCTCTGCTTCCTTGTCGGTGCCCTCCATGATCACCCTGCAAAATTTCAGAGGAAAAGCATGTCAGAGAGGCTAGACTTATCGTTGATTCAATGTTGTCAGGTAACATGTTGTTTATCCTTTGTGTTTTGGCTTGGCTAGGTGGATGCACGTGCCCTCCTACTGTTTAAAAGAAGGAAGGTGTATGGTCTATATAGATCAGAGCCCTTACATTTAAAGAAAAATTAGGCTTCAGTGCAAATTTATGCCAGATACTCAATAAGCATAAAAATAATAAATTACAGCCACAGCTAGCTGAAACTCTCCAGCATTTCTAGGTTCATGAGCTTGATGATTAGTTGTTTGACTCTTTTTATTGGCAACCAAGAAGTGCATGTAGTTCTCTCTTCCAACAAACTTACATCTGGGCCCCATGCACATGTTACCGGAGTGGCCGTTACAGCTATATGCCAACCCCCAACATACACACTCAGAGAATTGATTTTCATTTCACATTGCCTAAGTGACTTTAACCTCCGAATAGTCACTCTTAAGAAAAGTTCTTGATTGTGGCCGGTTCAGTCAACGAATCAGGACTATACAATGAACAACACCTATGACTAAGATCAATAATATAATGCTGTGCCTCGGTAGTATGGAGATGGCATACAAACTGGCGGAATTATCATCCTTCTACTGGCTCAAGAACGTTTTTATTTCTAATAATTGACTAGATGATTGAAAGAGTATTACTAGGTTTACCAAAAAAATAGCTCCATACTTGCTGATGATTACTCCCTCTATTCCTAAATGTAGTGCACATAAAATTTCTTAGAAGTCAAACATTGTTTAGTTTGACCAAGTTTAGTGAGAAAATTATCAACAAAAATAATACCAAAATTTCTTTGAATATGCTTAATGATGTACTCCTCTGTAAAGAAATATAAGAGCGTTTAGATCGCTAAAGCAGTGATCTAAACGCTCTTATATTTCTTTATAGAGGGAGTATCTAATAATATTTATTTAATGTTATAGATGTAGATATTTTCCTCTATAAATGTAGTCAAAGTAGGGGGAGTTTGACTTTTGAAATTTCCTATGTGCACTACATTTAGGAATAGAGGGAGTATCAGTATTCCCCAATAGGCAGTAAAGTGTGCCATTGAGTAGCTCCTTTCATGCTTGATTATGATTATTAATTTTGCCCATTTGGCACTAAGGTATGCCATTGGGTAGATAGAGGAACTGCGAGAAAAATAAAACATAATTAGGAACTGCAAGAAAAAATCCACACTTTTTTGCACCCATTCATCATACTGGTAGTGTAGATTTAATGGATGGTTATGGTAAACTGTGTTCTTTCTGTAAAAGTAAGTGCTTAGTGTCCCAACATAACTTGTGCCTTTACTGGGAGTGTAGATAAAAAATATTCATCATTGCAGCTGGATTATCTCCATTTACTCTTACCTGTGAATTTTGATCAGAAACCTGGACTCTGTTGTTGCATCCTTACTTTTAATACTGGTTATTACTTTGCCTATTTGCCTTCCTAAGTGTCCAGTGGACTCGTTAGCAATAACCTGTATTTCTGCAATTAAGATGGACTGGATGTTATGTGGTACTAAGTGCCTGTTCGGAAACTCTCCCATCCCTTAAACTCCGCTCCGCTCGAGAGCTGGTTTCAAGCAACTCCCTGCTTTTGTGCTGGCGCTCCCTCCGCTCCGGGAGCCGCAGTGAGGGACCAGAGAGAATCCGAACAGAGCCTAAATGCATCATCTGTGTGACAGTAATTTATGATAGCAGGTTGTTTTAGTCCATTTCAGGTATTTTGGAGGCTCACTTCTAACGGAGGAAGCAGAGAGAAGTTTTCCGTACATTATGTTAATTAAGTTTCGTTGAATCGTAATAGAGCTTCCGTATTATGGAAGGCGAGATGTGGTCGGCCAGTCGTGTGGAATATGTTGTCAAATTATTGTTACTTTTTTGTGAAAGGTGAGATGTGGTCGGCCAATCATGTAGAATATGTTGCCAAACTATTGTTCCTTTTTTTTTCCCTTCTGGAGTGGTAGTTAACAATAATCAAGCAGGCACCTTCCCACTACATTTATCTGGTGATAGACCAAATGTGACGAGACGGGGGAGATAAGGTGGAATAAAGCAGTATAAGATGGGGTACTACTATAGTAAAAAGAACCATGTTGATGGCGAGTTATTTGGAAATAGTGAAGGTACTGATGCTCCATATTTGGAAAAGTGAACATAGAACAATTGTGTTGATTCCACAGGAATAATACAATCTTATTTTGCTCCTTTTCAGATTATTGTGCCCCAATGCCTATTGATGGATCACGCATGGCAGTCTTGGTGGCGCCACCATGCATGCGTGGGATCGACAGGAGCGAATTAGCGGTCCCAGCCGACGAGTGAGAGGAGGAAGGTTCGGTAGTTCCCCGACGTCTCGGAGTGGATAGCTTCAGCCAGCGACCCCTTGTACTTGTTGTGGTACTCTGCCTTGATGTACTTCATGTCAACCTCGGTCCTCGTCACCGCCACCTGTGTGAGCGCCGCGTTGCTGGTGCCCAGGCCTTTCATCGCCTTGTGCAGGACCTTGGCAAAGTACTTTGCCGGAGTGTCGGCGCACCTGAGGATGGTCAGCAGCCCGAACTGGAAGTTCCCTGTCGTCTCACTCTTCACGGCCTGCAAATTCGGTGAGCATCGATGCCTTTATTTATTTAGTTTCTAGGCCTGATTTGCTCATGGAAGGAAGATGAGAGGAGTTTCAAGCAAGTTGGAGATAAACACCACCTTCTCCAGGGACCGGGCGTACATGTGCTGGTAAGCGTTGGCCACGGACACCATGTGCGCCCAGCTGCGTTCGCTGAAGATGCGGATGAAGGCCCGCTCATCGGTGCCCACCCTCTTCTCGCCGGCTTGATACAGCTCCCTCGCGTCGTCTGTCACCGCCGAAGGATCAACTTCCGGGCCTTCGTTGCGCCGGACTCCCAGGTACGCAAGCAAAAGCTGCATTGATCAACACCCGAATAATTAGACAAATAGTGGCGATAGATTCAAGCGCAAAACAGATCAAGAAAAGGCAATTATGTGATGACGATGGAAACAAGAAACAAAAGACTAACCTTCTGATGATCACCGTAGGTGCGTTCGGTGATGTCATGCTCGAGGTAGCAACCGAACCTCGCGCGGTAGGTTTGCTTCATGATCTGCAGCTGCGACGGCGTCCTGGAGCAGATTACCTCCGTGGCGGCTCTCAGGTCGGTGATGTCGCCATTGAGAGCCTGGTTCAGTATGGTCGCGTCACGCCCCACGGGGTCGAGGACCCAAAGCAGCATAGCATTCTGCAACCACAGCCATGCAGGTTCGTTTCGGGAGCAGTACTCCACTCAGTTTTAACTTTTAAGACGAAGGATATGTATGTATCCGTAGCTAGGATGTGTAGATATGGAAATATCTAGTTCATTTTGCATGCCTTGTGGTTTCCACTCAGCTCAGTTGCTAGGCGATGGTAGAGATCCTGATGGTATATGGCTTTGTACTCGTGCAGGATGAGCGCGCGCTGCGCCGAGTCGCGGTGAGCAAGTATGTTGGTCACCGTCGTGCTGTCGCAGCCGAACCCTGCACAATACAAGAAGACCACCGGCTGTTACACAGAAAACATCGATTGTTGCTAGACAGGATGGAAGAAATACTTCATCGTTCGTTTCATCTCTGTGTACCTTTGAAGGCCTTGTGGAGAGCGACGGCGTCATCACGCGGAGGCGTGAGCACCGGAGGCACGCTCAGGCTCGCCATCGCTCGCCTGCGTGGCTGGACGATGGTTTCTTTTCTGTGAGTGAGACTCTGTGTGCTGGTGCTGCGTACGGGGGGAGCTTTTTAAAGAGGGAGACGCGAAGCTTTCCCCTTAGACGCTAGATTCGATTTCTCTTTGGAAATTACAAGGATGAGAAGCACAACCCGCTCATTCTTTGATTCAGAATATTTTGAAACAGCACTACTACCTCCGTCTGCGTTTATTAGTTTCCACTAGCAAAAATACCCGTGCGTTGCAACGGAAGAAGAAAAAAAACCATACTTCCTAAACCCAATAGCTCAAGACCCTTCCCTCTCCTCCTCCTCCCATGACCGACTGCCAGACATGTCCTCCTCCTCCCATGCAGTGGCGTAGCTAGGATTTTATGCCAGGGTGGTCCAATTGCCAAGAAAAATAATTGCACCACAAATTCAACAAACCAACATATGCGTACAGAATATATCAACTAGGTCTTTCAAATAATATAAAATTCATGGTTATGTCTTAAATTTGCATAAAAAAAGATAACACATCTTATTTGTCGGGATAACGCCTTCTCAAGACCATGAAAGTTCTACTCTAGTATTTATCAATTATTAATTGTAAAAAATAAAACTAAATCTTGCACTCTCAGGTCTCAGCTTAACTTGTTCAAATCCTCGTAGCAAGAAATTTATACTTTGAATTTATGAATTAACAGAGAACAAAAATCTTACTCTAGATCGGAGTAGTAGGATGGAAAACTGAACAACTGGTTCTCAACCAAACTAGATTGTGCATGCTTCGCCGGCTGCCTATTTGCCGCCGCCGGCAAGTGTCCTTCGCCCGGCCGCCAGTCCGTCGCCGTCGACGAGTGCCATGTAGGCCGGCGGAGGCCCGCTGGGTGCTGCTAGGCGATGGCTGATGGCGATGGCCGCTCGCTGCTAGGGTTCCCGAACTGAAAGAGGCGGCGGGAATCAGGAACGTCTTCTCGTGTCGATCAATCAACGCACAGACGCAAAGACTAACGAGCCAATCCTTCACGTGTACATGGGCTGAGTTGGGCTTGCTTTTCTTTTTTCCTTTTTAACAGACTAAGTAGTATACTAATGGGCTGAATTCCAGGGTGGTCCATGGACCACCCTGGCCATCCTACAGCTACGCCACTGCTCCCATGACCGACTGCCAGACATGGTGACATTAGTAAACTCTTTGAAATCTTCCACACTACCACATGAGAAACAACATGAAAAGATGTGTTGTGCAAAAACATAACAACAAAAGGAATTTATAAGTGTACTGTAGGTGTGTGCAATTTAAATCACAGAAATATCTACCTGGTCGCAAGTATCTCTTCACGTATTTGTTGGCGTTGCTCAGTGATGCGGTGATGCCCCAAAAATATCACACTATAATAAAAATAATAAAGTCTTAGGCTGCGTTCGGAAGTGCTCCGGCTCCACGCTTCTCCGGAAGCGGGCGAGGAGCTGGCCGAACGCCGCAGCTTCTAGAAGCCTGCTCTCGGAATCCGCTCGGCCCGCAGTGCAAAAAATAGAAGCTACGATCGCCCAGCTCCTGGAAAACGAGAAGTGGGAGTTGCTGGATATTACATGGAATGCCTCCCGAAGTGCCTCCTTGAAGCACTTTCCTCTCGCTACAGGGCGCGGCGAACCGTTTTTCTCGCTACAGGGGGCGGCAAAGCGTTTTCTACAGCCGAACGATCGCTGGCTCCCGCGAGAAGCTAGCTAGCGCTGGCTCGTGGAGAAGCTGGCTCGTTTGGGAAGCCAGAGCACTTCCGGACGGGCCCTTAGTATAGCATTCTTGCTTCACTATGGAGGCAACAAAGATTTTCATGAACCAGTGTGGGCTAGGTTTAGGGACTGGGTAGCATAGCACTATTTTGTGTCCAATGATATAAGAAGCATTTTTTGCGGGGTAATGATATTAGAAGCATTTTTTGCGGGGCAATGATATTAGGAGCATTGTATAAAGATCCTCCATCGTTGGCTAATAGAACAAAGTAAAGTGTGGAGTTTGTGTTGCACACAGCAGGGAGTACGACTGCTTGTGCTTTGGTGATCAACATTATTTTTATTAGAAGGATTGTAAGAGTTTGTGACGGGCGCTAGCTGGTCGAGCAGAAAATTAAGAGCAAAAATTTGTTTTGTTCTCAGAAAAATATTGTACATGACCAACATAGAATGAATTCTGTTTATTGTGATTTAGACATAGTATTTTTTTGTGCATATTAAACAATTCCAACATAATTTGATTTTGAGTTATAATTTGACGTCAACAATTATAAAAAGTAGTTCAACTTGCCTGATGCCGTTGCTATCCATGGACGGAGACGTTTAGTGCCAGTATATCCCCCATTTGGAGACCCTCCCTCTCTTTCCTTTTTTAGTTTTCTGTATTTTCCTTCCTTACTTAATTATATGGGACAGCTTCCACTTTCCATTTTTTCTCTCTGTCTACACATGAAATCGCCGCCCTGTTTCCTTCCTTATTCTGCCATGCGACATGTGAAATCCCTCCTCTTTCCATATGAAATCCCTGCCCTCTTTCCTCCCTTATTTTTCTCTCCTTCCTTCTTTATTCTGTCAAGAAACATGAAGTCCCTCCCTCTTGCCTTCTTTATTTTTCCCTCTTTCCTTCCTTATCTTTTATTATGGAAGGACTTATTTCCTTCTATATTGGGTCCCGAGACGGCTCCTTGATATCGAGAAAATTTGAAGATGTATATAAATTATAAAGATTGGGTTTAAGAGAGCGGTATGGGACTATTTAAAAGGTGAATCAACAGCCTAAATATAATACACCATGAGTCCTTTTTAAGGAAAATACACCATGAGCTATGTCAGTTGGTAGCGACAGTGGTTATCGTATATGCAGTTCAGAGTTTGATTCAGCCCACCATCGAATACTTTTTTGCACCAGGCTGTGGGCCAGCTTCGCCCGTTCGCTTGTGTAGCTTCCTTCGGCAAGGTGGGCCGGAATAATGTTGCCTGGCGGCTGAAAATTCTCTGATAGACTAAGAGAGGTAATCCTTGTTACTCTAAGCATAGGATGGGCCAGCTGAGTTGGACGCTCGATTTGTGCACTTTTCTTGCAACCCGTGTTCGAGTCCTCATAATAGCAACTTTTTTTGTGTGGCCGTTTTTTGTCAGGCTTCATTGGGCCGCATGGGCCAGAACAATTTGACCAGGCATCGGTCAGGAAGGATCGATCGTTCCTGGGAAACCGATCGTGGGTGCTTGAGCAAAAAGAGCTAATATATGGGAACTTTATTTTAGTACCACCTCGCGTATGTGTTTAAAATTCAAACTGAAAGCGTAAATTCACATAAAGAAGCGTATTGTGACGGTGAACCCACGGAGTCAATCCGTGCTTTATTATTAGGGAAAGATTGTATTTTGGGTTAAACTTTCACCACATATTTAACTACAAATGTTAAGGGCACCTTTGATTTAAAGGTTTTTCATAGGAATTTTGAAGGATTATAATCATTAGCATTTTTTTTATATTGGTTGTTTGATTCATATGATAGAATCCTATAGGATTTTTCCCTAAACATCTTTCTACTACTTTTCATAGTATTTCTAACGTCCACTCAAACTTCTTTGAAAGAATCATTTGGCTTTCCTATGATGCAATGAAAAAACTTAGATTAAGATAAGTGTGACATTTCCTTTTTTTTTTCTATTCCCGCGTTTTTAGAATCTCGTGAATCAAAGAGGCTCTACGTGTCACCAAAATTTATATTGTTGAATTTTTATTTAAATGTAATTTCTAATGATATTATTTTTCTATGTATAACTTATATTTTACCAGTTGCCTAAAATCAAGGAGGGAGCTAGTAAACCCGGACGAAGTAGTATATGGTTATTTTCTTTATCAATGCCAATGTTTTTTATTTGACTCCTTGGCCATGCCTCGGCAAGCAACAGGTATAAAGGAAGGACTCCACTGCAAATTTGACATCAGATTTTTTATCATAGCAAATCAAACACTTTTTATGATAAATTATGTTCTCTAAGGATGACAAGTTTAGTTGGCAAGCGTGGCAAATCAGTCTTAGTTTTTTTTTTATCGGAAAATTGCCATGCTTGCAAACTAAAATTGTCATCATCGCGCCAATATAAGTTGCCATGCCTAAAGATCTGACAGTGTTTTTGTAAAGAAAACACTTATGTGTTGTTCGTACTGATACTGCACATTCTCTTCTCAGGAGGATTTTAACGAGCTGGGATCTATGACAACAAGTTTGTGATACCTTCTTTGTCAAAAGAAAAGTTATTGTGATACCTTTTCTTACTTTCATTTAAAAAGACCTCATGATGAAGATTGCGTTGAGAGCCTCCATTGAGACACTAGACTCCTAAAAAGCTCCCCCTTTCTTTCGGGCAAAACAAGCTTGAAGAAGATTATGGCAACCTTGCTAATGACTGAAACCAGCAAGATGGAAATTATTGTTACCTCCATTTCTTAGTAACTTGTAACGTAAATCATCGAATGAGAAAATGGGTCTAATCAAACCCTATGCAATTTTAGGATCAAAAAAGGAATTTTGGAACTGATCGGACGGCC
Source organism: Triticum urartu (assembly GCF_056163025.1). Taxonomy (NCBI): domain Eukaryota; kingdom Viridiplantae; phylum Streptophyta; class Magnoliopsida; order Poales; family Poaceae; genus Triticum; species Triticum urartu. Next base: position 67,217,005 of record NC_141873.1, on the reverse strand, counting down.
ATAATCCAAGGGAATCCAACGTCTTTCTAAACCTACGTGGAAATGGGGTTTGATGCAGAGTATCTCATATATAGCTTTCATTGGCACAATTTGAGCTACACTCTAGCACTGACGATAGCTCCGCCCGCTCGCTCCACTGCAAGTACGCCGTCCTGCCCCTTCTTTGCCACCTCCGAAGGACATCCACGACCACTGCTGGGTGCTCATGCCCTCGCCAGCACTGGGGCGGTACAACGCGGGCGGCAACGGGTGAGGGAGAGGGTGGCGGGGGCAAGGCGTTGGGAGGCGTAGGGCAAGCGCGCGCCGGTGGACCCTGAGGACAAGTTCACCATGTTGTTCCTCCGCCACTCCCTGATGACGACGGAGATGGATGCGCGGCGGTTCAAGCGGATCATGGTGATGCATAGCAACGAGAGAGGAGAGTGTGTCCACGTACCCTCGTAGACCGAAAGCGAAAGTGTTAGCACAACGTGGTTGATGTAGTCGTACGTCTTCACGATCCGACCGATCCAAGTACCGAACGCACGGCACCTCCGAGTTCAGCACATGTTCAGCTCGATGACGTCCCACGAACTCTGATCTAGCAGAGCTTCACGGGAGAGTTTCGTCAGCACGAGGTGTGATGACGGTGATGATGATGCTACCGACGCAGGGCTTCGCCTAAGCACCGCTACAATATAATCGAGGTGGATTATGGTGGAGGGGGCACCGCACACGGCTGGAATAGATCAATAGATCAACTTGTGTGTCTAGAGGTGCCCCCTGCCCCCGTATATAAAGGAGCAAGGGGGGAGGCCGGCCGGCCCTAGAGGGCGCGCCAGGAGGAGGAATCCTCCTTCTAGTAGGAGTAGGATTCCCCTCTTTCCTACTCCTACTAGGAGGGGGAAAGGAAGGGGGGAGGGAGAAGGAAAGGGGGGCGTCACCCCCTTCTCCTAGTCTAATTCGGACCAGAGGGGGAGGGACGCGCGGCCTGCCCTAGGCCAGCCCTCTCTCTCTCTCCACTAAGGCCCATAAGGCCCACTATTTCTCCCGGGGGGTTCCGGTAACCCCCCGGCACTCCGATTTTCTCCGAAACCACCCGGAACACTTCCGGTGTCCGAATATAGTGGTCCAATATATCGATCATTACGTCTCGACCATTTCGAGATTCCTCGTCATGTCCGTGGTCATATCCGGGACTCCGAACTACCTTCGGTACATCAAAACACAAAAACTCATAATACCGATCGTCACCAAACTTTAAGCGTGCGGACCCTACGGGTTCAAGAACTATGTAGACATGACCGAGACACGTCTCCGGTCAATAACCAATAGCGGAACCTGGATGTTCATATTGGCTCCCACATATTCTACGAAGAACTTTATCGGTCAAACCGCATAACAACATACGTTGTTCCCTTTGTCATCGGTATGTTACTTGCCCGAGATTCGATCGTCGGTATCTCAATACCTAGTTCAGTATCGTTACCGGCAAGTCTCTTTACTTGTTCCATAATACATCATCTTGCAACTAACTCATTAGTTACAATGCTTGCAAGGCTTATATTGATGTGCATTACCGAGTGGGCCCAGAGATACCTCTCCGACAATCAGAGTGACAAATCCTAATCTTGATTTATGCCAACTCAACAAGTACCATCGGAGACACCTATAGAGCACCTTTATAATCACCCAGTTACGTTGTGACGTTTGGTAGCACACAACGTGTTCCTCCGGTAATCGGGAGTTGCATAATCTCATAGTCATAGGAACATGTATAAGTCATGAAGAAAGCAATAGCAGAAAACTAAACGATCAAGTGCTAAGCTAACCGAATGGGTCAAGTCAATCACATCATTCTCTAATGATATGATCCCGTTAATCAAATGACAACTCATGTCTATGGCTAGGAAACTTAACCATCTTTGATTCAACGAGCTAGTCAAGTAGAGGCATACTAGTGGCACTGTTTGTCTATGTATTCACACATGTACTAAGTTTCCGGTTAATACAATTCTAGCATGAATAATAAACATTTATCATGATATAAGGAAATAAATAATAACTTTATTATTGCCTCTAGGGCCATATTTCCTTCAGTCTCCCATTTGCACTAGAGTCAATAATCTAGTTCACATCTCCATGTGACTAATACCCAAAGGGTTTACTAGAGTCAATAATCTAGTTCACATCGCTATGTGATTAATACCCAAAGAGTGATCATATTTTTCTTGTGAGAGAAGTTTAGTCTACGGGTCTGCAACATTCAGATCCGTATGTATTTCACAAATTTCTATGTCTACAATGCTCTGCACGGAGCTACTCTAGCTAATTGCTCCCATTTTCAATATGTATCCAGATCGAGACTTAGAGTCATCTAGATCGATGTAAAAAGCTTGCATCGACGTAACTCTTTACGACAAACTCTTTTATCACCTCCATAACCGAGAAATATTTCCTTAGTCCTCTAAGGATAATTTTGACCGCTGTCCAGTGATCTACTCCTAGATCACTATTGTACTCCCTTGCCAGAAAAATGCTAAGGTATACAATAGGACTGGTAAACAGCATAGCATACTTTATAGAACCTATGACCGAGGCATAGCGAATGACTTTTCATTCTCTTTCTATTTTCTATCGTGGTCGGGTTTTGAGTCTCTACTCAACTTCACACCTTGCAACACAGGCAAGAACTCCTTCTTTGACTGTTCCATTTTGAACTACTACAAAATCTTGTCAAGGTATGTACTCATTGAAAAAACTTATCAAGTGTCTTGATCTATCTCTATAGATCTTGATGCTCAATGTGTAAGCAGCTTCATTGAGGTCTTTCTTTGAAAAACTCTTTTCAAACACTCCTTTATGCTTTCCAGAAAATTCGACATTATTTCCGATCAACAATATGTCATTCACATATACTTATCAGAAATGCTATAGTGCTCCCACTCACTTTCTTGTAAATACATGCTTCACCGCAAGTCTGTATAAAACCATATGCTTTGATCACTTTATCAAAGCATATATTCCAACTCCGAGATGCTTGCATCAGTCCATAGATGGATCGCTGGAGCTTGCTCACTTTCTTAGCACCTTTAGGATCGACAAAACCTTCTGGTTGCATCATATACAACTCTTCTTTTAAGAAATCCATGAAGAAATACAGTTTTGACATCCATCTGCCAGATTTCATAAAATGTGGCAACTGCTAACATGATTCGGACAGACTTTTAAGCATCGATACGAGTGAGAAAATCTCATCATAGTCAAGCACCTTGAACTTGTCAAAAACATTTTGCGACAATTCGAGCTTTGCAGATAGTAATACTACCATCAGCGTCCGTCTTCCTCTTGAAGATCCATTTATTCTTAATGACTCCCTGATCATCGGGCAAGTCAATCAAAGTCCATACTTCGTTCTCATATATGGATCCCATCTCAGATTTCATGGCCTCAAGCCATTTCGCGGAATGTGGGCTCATCATCGCTTCCTCATAGTTCGTAGGTTCGTCATGGTCTAGTAACATGACTTCCAGAAAGGATTACCATACCACTCTAGTGCGTACCATACTTTGGTTGTCCTACGAGGTTCGATAGTAACTTGATCTGAAGTTTCATGATCATCATCATTAGCTTCCTCACTAATTGGTGTAGAGATCACTAGAACTGATTTCTGTGATGAACTACTTTCCAATTCGGGAGAAGGTACAATTACCTCATCAAGTTCTACATTCCTCCCACTCACTTCTTTCGAGAGAAACTCCTTCTCTAGAAAAGATCCACTTTTAGCAACATAGATCTTGCCTTTGGATCTGTGATAGAAGGTGTACCCAACAATTTCCTTTGGGTATTCTATGAAGACACATTTCTCCGATTTGGGTTCGAGCTTATCAGGTTGAAACTTTTTCACATAAGCATGGCAACCCCAAACCTTAAGAAACGACATCTTAGGTTTCTAGCCAAACCACAATTCATATGGTGTCGTCTCAATGGATTTAGATGGTGCCCTATTTAACGTGAATGCAACTGTCTCTAATACATAACCCCAACATGATAGTGACAAATCGGTAAGAGACATCATAGATCGCACCATATCTAATAAAGTACGGTTATGACGTTCAGACACACCATTACGCTGTGGTGTTCCAAGTGGCGTGAGTTGCAAAACTATTCTGCATTGTTTCAAATGAAGACCAAACTCGTAACTCAAATATTCTCCTCCACGATCAGATCGCAGAAACATTATTTTCTTGTTACGATGATTTTCCACTTCACTCTGAAATTCTTTGAACTTTTCAAATGTTTCAGACTTATGTTTCATCAAATAGATATACCCTATCTGCTCATATCATCAGTGAAGGTCAGAAAATAACGATACCCGCCGCGAGCCTCAACACTCATCGGACCTCATACATCAGTATGTATTATTTCCAGGAAGTCAGTTGCTCGCTCCATTGTTCTGGAGAAGGGAGTCTTTGTTGGGGAACGTAGTAATTTCAAAAAATTTCCTACGCACACGCAAGATCATGGTGATGCATAGCAACGAGAGGGGAGAGTGTTGTCCACGTACCCTCGTAGACCGAAAGCGGAAGCGTTAGCACAACACGGTTGATGTAGTCGTACGTCTTCATGATCCGACCGATCAAGTACCGAACGCACGACACCTCCGAGTTCAGCACACGTTCAGGCCGATGACGTCCCTCAAACTCCGATCCAGCCGAGTGTTGAGGGAGAGTTTTGTCAGCACGATGGCGTGGTGACGATGATGATGTTCTACCGACGCAGGGCTTAGCCTAAGCACCGCTACTGTATTATCGAGGTGGACTATGGTGGAGGGGGCACAGCACACAGCTAAAAGATCAAATCAATTGTTGTGTCTCTGGGCTGCCCCCTGCCCCCGTATATAAAGAGGAAAGGGGGGAGGTGTGGCCGGCCAGGAGGAGGCGCGCCAGGAGGAGTCCTACTCCCACCTGTAGTAGGACTCCCTCCCTTGTTGGATTAGGAGAAGGGGGGAAAGAGGAGGTAGAGAGGAAGGAAAGGGGGGCGCCGCCCCCTTCTCCTTTTCCTATTCGGACTAGAGGGGGAGGGGTGCGCGGCCCTGCCCTGGCCGCCTCTCCTCTTCTACACTAAGGCCCACTATGGCCCATTAAGCCCCCCCGGGGGGGTCCGGTAACCCCTCGGTACTTCGGTAAAATCCTGATTTCATCCGGAACATTTCCGATATCCAAATATAGGCTTCCAATATATCAATCTTCATGTCTCGACCATTTCGAGACTCCTCGTCATGTCTGTGATCACATCTGAGACTCCGAACAATCTTCGGTACATCAAAACTCATAAACTCATAATATAACCGTCATCGGAACTTTAAGCATGCGGACCCGGTTCGAGAACTATGTAGACATGACCGAGACACGTCTCCGGTCAATAACCAATAGCAGAACCTGGATGCTCATATTGGCTCCCACATATTCTACGAAGATCTTTATCGGTCAGACCGCATAACAGCATACGTTGTTCCCTTTGTCATCAGTATGTTACTTGCCCGAGATTCGATCATCGGTATCTTAATACCTAGTTCAATCTCGTTACCCGCAAGTCTCTTTACTCGTTCCGTAATACATCATCCTGCAACTAACTCATTAGTTGCAATGCTTGCAAGGCTTAAGTGATGTGCATTACCAAGTGGGCCCAAAGATACCTCTCCGACAATCAGAGTGACAAATCCTAATCTTGAAATACGCCAACCCAACAAGTACCTTCGGAGACACCTGTAGAGCACCTTTATAATCACCCAGTTACGTTGTGACGTTTGGTAGCACACAAAGTGTTCCTCCGGTAAACGGGAGTTGCATAATCACATAGTCATAGGAACATGTATAAGTCATGAAGAAAGCAATAGCAACATACTAAATGATTGAGTGCTAAGCTAACGGAATGGGTCAAGTCAATCACATCATTCTCCTAATGATGTGATCCCGTTAATCAAATGACAACTCATGTCTATGGCTAGGAAACATAACCATCTTTGATCAACGAGCTAGTCAAGTAGAGGCATACTAGTGACACTCTGTTTGTCTATGTATTCACACATGTATTATGTTTCCGGTTAATACAATTCTAGCATGAATAATAAACATTTATCATGATATAAGGAAATATATAATAACTTTATTATTGCCTCTAGGGCATATTTCCTTCAGCATCCCACTTGCACTAGAGTCAATAATCTAGATTACACAGTAATGATTCTAACACCCATGGAGTCTTGGTGCTGATCATGTTTTGCTCGTGGAAGAGGCTTAGTCAACGGGTCTGCAACATTCAGATCCGTATGTATCTTGCAAATTTCTATGTCTCCCACCTGGACTAGATCCCGGATGGAATTGAAGCGTCTCTTGATGTGCTTGGTTCTCTTGTGAAATCTGGATTCCTTCGCCAAGGCAATTGCTCCAGTATTGTCACAAAAGATTTTCATTGGACCAGATGCACTAGGTATGACACCTAGATCGGATATGAACTCCTTCATCCAGACTCCTTCATTTCCTGCTTCCGAAGCAGCTATGTACTCTGCTTCACACGTAGATCCTGCCATGACGCTTTGTTTAGAACTGTACCAACTGACAGCTCCACCGTTCAATGTAAACACGTATCCGGTTTGCGATTTTGAATCGTCCGGATCAGTGTCAAATCTTGCATCAACGTAACCATTTACAATGAGCTCTTTGTCACCTCCATAAACGAGAAACATATCCTTAGTCCTTTTTAGGTATTTCAGGATGTTCTTGACCGCTGTCCAGTGATCCACTCCTGGATTACTTTGGTACCTCCCTGCTAGACTTATAGCAAGGCACACATCAGGTCTGGTACACATCATTGCATACATGATAGAGCCTATGGCTGAAGCATAGGGAACATCTTTCATCTTCTCTCTATCTTCTACAGTGGTCGGGCATTGAGTCTTACTCAACTTCACACCTTGTAACACAGGCAAGAACCCTTTCTTTGCTTGATCTATTTTGAACTTCTTCAAAACTTTGTAAAGGTATGTGCTTTGTGAAAGTCCAATTAAGCGTCTTGATCTACTCTATAGATCTTGATGCCCAATATATAAGCAGCTTCACTGAGGTCTTTCATTGAAAAACTCTTATTCAAGTATCCCTTTATGCTATCTAGAAATTCTATACCATTTCCAATCAGCAATATGTCATCCACATATAATATCAGAAATGCTACAGAGCTCCCACTCACTTTCTTGTAAATACAGGCTTCTCCAAAAGTCTGTACAAAACCAAATGCTTTGATCACACTATCAAAGCGTTTATTCCAACTCCAGGAGGCTTTCACCAGTCCATAAATGGATCGCTGGAGCTTGCACACTTTGTTAGCTCCCTTTGGATCGACAAAACCTTCCGGTTGCATCATATACAACTCTTCTTCCAGAAATCCATTCAGGAATGCAGTTTTTACATCCATTTGCCAAATTTCATAATCATAAAATGTGGCAATTGCTAACATGATTCGGACAGACTTAAGCATCGCTACGGGTGAGAAGGTCTCATCGTAGTCAATCCCTTGAACTTGTCGAAAACCTTTCTCAACAAGTCGATCTTTATAGATAGTAATATTACCGTCAGCGTCAGTCTTCTTCTTGAAGATCCATTTATTCTCAATGGCTTGCTGATCAACGAGCAAGTCAACCAAAGTCCACACTTTGTTCTCATACATGGATCCCATCTCAGATTTCATGGCCTCAAGCCATTTTGCGGAATCTGGGCTCACCATCACTTCTTCATAGTTCGTAGGTTCGTCATGGTCTAGTAACATAACCTCCAAAATAGGATTACCGTACCACTCTGGTGCGGATCTTACTCTGGTTGACCTACGAGGTTCAGTAACAACTTGATCTGAAGTTTCATGATCATCATCATTAACTTCCTCACTAATTGGTATAGACGCCACAGGAACCGGTTTCTGTGATGAACTACTTTCCAATAAGGGAGCAGGTATGGTTACCTCATCAAGTTCTACTTTCCTCCCACTCACTTCTTTCGAGAGAAACTCCTTCTCTAGAAAGGATCCATTCTTAGCAACGAATGTCTTGCCTTCGGATCTGTGATAGAAGGTGTACCCAACAATCTCCTTTGGGTATCCTATGAAGACACATTTCTCTGATTTGGGTTCGAGCTTATCAGGTCGAAGCTTTTTCACATAAGCATCGCAGCCCCAAACTTTAAGAAATGACAACTTTGGTTTCTTGCCAAACCACAGTTCATAAGGCGTCGTCTCAACAGATTTCGATGGTGCCCTATTTAACGTTAATGCAGCCGTCTCTAAAGTATAACCCCAAAATGATAGTAGTAAATTAGTAAGAGACATCATAGATCGCACTATATCTAGTAAAGTACGATTACGACGTTCGGACACACCATTACGCTGTGGTGTTCCGGGTGGCGTGAGTTGCGAAACTAGTCCGCATTGTTTCAAATGTAGACCAAACTCGTAACTCAAATATTCTCCCCCACGATCAGATCATATAAACTTTATTTTCTTGTTACGATGATTTTCAACTTCACTCTAAAATTCCTTGAACTTTTCAAATGTTTCAGACTTATGTTTCATTAAGTAGATATGCCCATATCTGCTTAAATCATCTATGAAGGTGAGAAAATAATGATACCCACCGCGAGCCTCAATATTCATTGGTCCACATACATCAGTATGTATGATCTCCAATAAATCAGTTGCTCGCTCCATAGTTCCGGAGAACGGCGTTTTAGTCATTTGCCCATGAGGCACGGTTCGCAAGTACCAAGTGATTCATAATCAGGTGGTTCCAAAAGTCCATCAGTATGGAGTTTCTTCATGCGCTTTACACCGATATGACCTAAACGGCAGTGCCACAAATAAGTTGCACTATCATTATCAACTCTGCATCTTTTGGCTTCAACATTATGAATATGTGTATCACTACTATCGAGATTCATCAAGAATAGACCACTCTTCAAGGGTGCATGACCATAAAAGATATTACTCATATAAATAGAACAACCATTATTCTATGATTTAAATGAATAACCGTCTCGCATCAAACAAGATCCAGATATAATGTTCATGCTCAACGCTGGCACCAAATAATAATTATTTAGGTCTAATACTAATCCCGAAGGTAGATGTAGAGGTAGCGTGCCGATGGCGATCACATCGACTTTGGAACTGTTTCCCATGCGCATCGTCACCTTGTCCTTGGCCAGTGTTCGCTTAATCCGTAGTTCCTGTTTTGAGTTGCAAATATTAGCAACAGAATCAGTATCAAATACCCAGGTGCTACTGCGAGCTCTGGTAAGGTACACATCAATAACTGATACGTCTCCAACGTATCTATAATTTATGAAGTATTCATGCTATTATATTATCAACCTTGGATGTTTTATATGCATTTGTATGCTATTTTATATGGTTTTTGGGACTAACCTATTAACCTAGAGCTCAGTGCCAGTTTCTGTTTTTTCCTTGCTTTTGAGTTCTACAGAAAAGAAATATCAAACGGAGTCCAATTGACGTGCCAATTTTTTACAATTTCTTATGGACCAAAAGAAGACCCCGGAGTAAAAGAGTTGGGCCAGAAGAGTCCCGGGCTGGCCACGAGGGTGGGGGGTGTGCCCACCCCCCAAGCGTGGGCCCCTACCTCGTGGACGCCTCGGGCACCTCCTTGACGTGAGACCGACGCAAAAATTCCTATAAATACAGAAACCTCGGAAAATTAACCTAGATCGGGAGTTCCACCGCTAGAAGCCTCCGTAGCCACCGAAAACCAATCTAGGCCCTCTCTGGCACCCTGCCGGAGGGGGTCGTCATCACCGGAGGGCATGGAGGAGGATCCCGGAGGGGCCATCATCACCATGAAGGCCAAGGACCAGAGGGAGAACCTCTTCCCATCTAGGGGGAGGCCATGGAGGAGGAAGCACAAGGGGGAGAACCTCTCCTCCTCTCTCTCGGTGGCACCGAAGTGCCATCGGGAGGGGAATGATCGCCGCGGTGATCGTCTTCATCAACATCACCATCATCATCATCATCACCCTCATCTCTTTTATGCGGTCCACTCTCCCGCACCCCGCTGTAACCCCTACTTGAACATGGTGCTTTATGCCACATATTATGATCCAATGATGTGTTGCCATCCTATGATGTTTTGAGTAGATATCCTTTGTCTTTGGGTTGATTGATGATCTAGATTGGTATGAGTTGTATGTTTTACTTTGGTGCTGTCCTATGGTGCCCTCCGTGTCGCGCAAGCGTGAGGGATTCCCGCTGTAGGGTGTTGCAATACGTTTATGATTCGCTTATAGTGGGTTGAGTGAGTGACTGAAACACAAACCTAAGTAAGGGGGTTGTTGTGTATGGGAATAAAGAGGACTTGATGCTTTAATGCTATGGTTGGGTTTTACCTTAATGATCTTTAGTAGTTGTGTATGCTTGCTAGAGTTCCAATCATAAGTGCATATGATCCAAGTAGAGAAAGTATGTTAGCTTACGCCTCTCCCTCATATGAAACTTCAATAATGATTACCGCTCTTGTTAACGATTGCCTAGGACAATTCTGCACACCGATCCACCATTATTCCACACTCGCTATTTATAATATTTATTAATATATTCTAACTTCATGATAACAACACCTACTTTTATATTTTAGCTCTCCGATATTATACAAAGTTATCCTCTTCGTACCCACAACCTAGTTTTATTTCTCGTTGCTAGTTGGAAGCAAACGTTCAGTGTACGTAGAGTCGTATCAGTGGCATATAGGGCTTGAGAGAATGTTGATCTTACCTTTAGCTCATTGTGGGTTCGACACTCCATACTTATCACTTCCACCTTTGGAAATTGCTACGATGATTCCTTGCACTTGGGGATTATCAAGCTCTTTTCTGGCGCTGTTGCCGGGGAGCAATAGCGTGGGGTTGATATTCTCGTGTGTGCTTGTTTGCTTTCTTCACTAAGTAGATTTTGTTTTTACTTTTTGTTTCTGTTTAGTTGTGGGTGAAACATACAAAAAAATTTAAAAGAATGAAAATACCAAAAAAATTTACTTGCCTCTCATGCCTAAAAAGTTTTTCAAAAAGAGAAGTGATTGGAAAGTTATGCATTGAAGAAGTGAGGGTCGACCTTGAGCACTCATGTTCATGCTCACGGAAACAATGTAGAATTTTTCATGGAAGTTTCTCTGTAAATAATTATCCCCTTATATATATCCATTGTATTATAAAAATAATGTGCCAAGCTTTGGTTTTAGGATGATTAGATTGCTTGTTTACTATGTGCAGAACAAAAACAGAAACTTTGGCTGTAGCGCGTGATATTACATTTTTTACTGGAAAGTAAAATGGGTCTGAAACTTTTTGCACATTACTTCTGTATAAATTTTTCAAATTGTAAAATTTATTTCATAATTGTTGGCGATACAGAAGTTTACTAAACCTTTAGATTACTACAGACTGTCCTGTTTTAGACAGATTCTGTTTTTCGTGTGTTGTTTGCTTATTTTGATGAATCTATGGGTAGTATCGGGGGGTATGAACCATGGTGAAGTTGGAACACAGTAGATATAGTTATAATATGAAATTGGAATGAGTTTGCAACAGTACCTAAAGGTAGTGATTTGCTTTATTATACTAACGGATCTCACAAAGTTTTTGTTAAGTTTTTTGTGGATGAAGTGTTCGAAGAACGAGGAGTTACCGATGTGAGAAGAATAAAGAGAGGCAAGAGCTCAAGCTTGGGGATTACCAAGGCACCCCAAGTAAATATTCTAAGGATACTCAAGCATCTAAGCTTGGGGATGCCCCGGTTGGCATCCCATCTTTCTTCTTCAACAATTATCGGTATACCTCGGTTTTTGTTTCATTCACATGATTTGTGTCCTTTGTTTTTTTGTTCTTCCTTTATGAACCATGCTAGTATGAGATAGCCCTTCATTGATTTATAGAATGCTTCATGTGCTTCACTTATATCTTTTATGTATGATCTTGTAGAATTGCTCTTTGTGCTTCACTTAAATCTTTTGAGTATGGTTTTATAGAATGCTTCATGTGCTTCACTTATACATTTTGAGCTTGGACATTGGTTAGTTTATATTAATTGTAGAAATCTCCATGAACTTCACTTATATCTTTTTGAGTATGAATAATACTATCATCTAAAGCGGGTTTGGAAGAGTGTCAACTCTAGGAACTAGTGATCCCGCTATTCCGAATGAGAAGAATTTTGCTTATGTGGAGAGTAGAAAAATTTCTATGCTTGTAGATCATGAAAAGAATGCTTTATGTGATGGTTATATTGTTGAAATAATTCATGATGCTACTGAAAATTATTATGAGGGAGGAATACATGCTTGTAGGAGTGCAATAATATCAAGTTTTTCTCTCTATGTGCTTAAAGTTTTGAAGTTATACTTGTTTTTCCTTCCTATGCTAGTTGATTCTTGTTCCCATAAATTGTGTGCTCACAAAATCCCTAGGCATAGGAAGTGGGTTAGGTTTAAATGTGCTAGTCATATTCTTCATGATGCTCTCTTTATGTTCAAGTCTTATCTTTCATGTGAGCATCATTGAAATCATCATGCCTAGCTAAAAGGCATTAAAGAAAAGCGCTTGTTGGGAGACAACCCAATATTTACCCTTACTGTTTTTGTGTGTTTACATGATTAAGCTACTATAGTAATCATGTTTTATAGCTTTTGTTTCAATAAAGTGCCAAGTAAGACCTTTGGGAAGACTTGGGTGAAAGTTAATGTGATCTTGCTGTAAAAAACAGAAACTTTGCGCTCACGAGATTAGCTGCCATTTTTTTTTACAGAAGAGTGCTTTGGTGCTGATTCTTTTTGCAGAAGATTAATAGACAAATTCCTCATGTCCACCAATTTATTTCATAATTTTTTATTAGCAGAAGTATGGTTAGTGTTCAGATCATTACAGACTGTTCTGTTTCTGACAGATTCTGTTTTCATTGCATAGTTTGCTTGTTTTCTAGTTTCTATGACTTATATTCCTCAATATAAGTTATAGAAATGATATGGTACAGTAGGCATTGTGTGATAACAATTACGATCTTTGTCTTTGACAGTACCAAGGTGAATGGTTTACTCTTTATCATACTAACCTATCTCACGAAGTTCCGTTAAGTTTTATGTGATTGAAGTTTTCAAGCTTTGGGTGAGATATCGATATGAGGAGAATAAGGAGTGGGAAGACCCTAAGCTTGGGGATGCCCAAGGCACCCCAAGGTAATATTCAAGGAAGACTCAAGCGCCTAAGCTTGGGGATGCCCCGGAAGGCATCCCCTCTTTCGTCTTCAAAACTATCGGTATACCTTACTTAGAGCTATATTTTTATTCGTCACATGATATGTGTTTTGCTTGGAGCGTATTTTAAATTTTACTCTCTGTTTGAATAAAATCATTGGATCTGAAATCTTAGATGAAAAAGAATCCTCCCATGGCTAGTTAATTATTTGACTACTCAGTGTCCTTCACTCATATCTTTTTGGAGTAGTATGTCATTACTCACGTGCTTCACATATATCGTATGAGTAAATGGTTGAATGAATTGAATATCATAAATCTCAATTTATATATGTTTCATATGCTTATACCATGGGGAGTAATGACTTCACGTAGAATAAGTATTGTTAGTAAACTTATTGAAAGTTAGCAAACGTAGAATTGGTCACTTGAACAATTCATGAAAGAATATTGAAGGAAGAGAGATTTCACATATAAATATACTATCTTGGACATCTTTTGTAATTGTGAGCACTCATTAAAATATGACATGCTAAAAGGTTGATGTCGGACAAGGAAGACAACATAATGGGTTATGTTTTCTTATATCCGAAATAAAGTATATTGTCTTGGATCATCCAACATGTTGAGCTTGCTTTTCCCCTCATGCTAGCCAAATTCTTTGCACCAAGTAGAGATACTACTTGTGCTTCCAAACATTCCTTAAACTAGTTTTGCCATGAGAGTCCACCATACCTACCTATGGATTGAGTAAGATCCTTCAAGTAAGTTGTCATCGGCGCATGCAATAAAAATTGCCCTCTAAATATGTATGATCTATTAATGTGGAGAAAATAAGCTTTATACGATCTTGTGATGTGGAAGAAATAAAAGCGACAGACTGCATAATAAAGGTCCATATCACAAGTGGCAATATAAAGTGACGTTCTTTTGCATTAAGATTTTGTGCATCCAACCATAAAAGCGCATGACAACCTCTGCTTCCCTCTGCGAAGGGCCTATCTTTTACTTTTATCTTCTACCTTATGCAAGAGTCATGGTGATCTTCGCCTTTCCTTTTTACATTTTATCCTTTGGCAAGCACATTGTGTTGGAAAGATCCTGATATATATCCAATTGGATGTAAGTTATCATGAACTATTATTGTTGACATTACCCTTGAGGTAAAAGGTCGGGAGGCGAATCTATAAGCCCCTATCTCTCTCTTTGTCCGATTAAAACTTTGAACCCATAAATATCACGTGAGTGTTAGCAATTGTGAAAGATTAAATGATAGTTGAGTATGTGGAGTTTGCTAAACCAAAGCTCTGACATAGACCCTTCCTGAAAATAAGATGAATTGCAATTGTTTGATGACTGAGAATATAGTTTGTTAGTTTCAAGAAAGTTTATGATCTATACTTTAACATGTGAATAGGTTGTTACTTGATCATGAAAAGTTTTATGAAGATGAGCTACTGTTATGATATATAATGATGCTAGAAAAAGTGATTGGAACTATCATTGATGAAACTTATGCACTTGCTAGCATTCACACTTCATAAATTATTTCTTTTATCATTTACCTACTAGAGGACGAGCAGGAATTAAGCTTGGGGATGCTGATACGTCTCCAACGTATCTACAATTTATGAAGTATTCATGCTATTATATTATCAACCTTGGATGTTTTATATGCATTTATATGCTATTTTATATGGTTTTTGGGACTAACCTATTAACCTAGAGCCCAGTGCCAGTTTCTGTTTTTTCCTTGTTTTTGAGTTTTACAGAAAAGGAACATCAAACGGAGTCCAATTGATGTGCCAATTTTTGACGATTTTTTATGGACCAAAAGAAGACCCCGGAGTAAAAGAGTTGGGCCAGAAGAGTCCCGGGCTGTCCACGAGGGTGGGGGGCGCGCCCACCCCCTGGGCGTGGGCCCCTGCCTCGTGGACGCCTCGGGCACCTCCTTGACGTGAGACCAATGCCAAAAATTCCTATAAATACAGAAACCTCGGAAAATTAACCTAGATCGGGAGTTCCGCTGCCAGAAGCCTCCGTAGCCACCGAAAACCAATCTAGGGCCTCTCTGGCACCCTGCCGGAGGGGGCCGTCATCACCGGAGGGCATGGAGGAGGATCCCGGAGGGTCCATCATCACCATGAAGGCCAAGGACCAGAGGGAGAACCTCTCCCCATCTAGGGGGAGGCCATGGAGGAGGAAGCACAAGGGGGAGAACCTCTCCTCCTCTCTCTCGGTGGCACCAGAGTGCCATCGGGAGGGGAATCATCGCCGCGGTGATCGTCTTCATCAACATCACCATCATCATCATCATCACCCTCATCTCTTTTACGCGGTCCACTCTCCTGCACCCTGCTGTAACCCCTACTTGAACATGGTGCTTTATGCCTCATATTATGATCCAATGATGTGTTGCCATCCTATGATATTTTGAGTAGATATCCTTTGCCTTTGGGTTGATTGATGATCTAGATTGGTATGAATTGTATGTTTTACTTTGGTGCTGTCCTATGGTGCCCTCCGTGTCGCGCAAGCATGGGGGATTCCCGCTGTAGGGTGTTGCAATACATTTATGATTCGCTTATAGTGGGTTGCGTGAGTGACTGAAACACAAATCCGAGTAAGGGGGTTGTTGCGTATGGGAATAAAGAGGACTTGATGCTTTAATGCTATGGTTGGGTTTTACCTTAATGATCTTTAGTAGTTTCGGATGCTTGCTAGAGTTCCAATCATAAGTGCATATGATCTAAGTAGATAAAGTATGTTAGCTTATGCCTCTCCCCCATATGAAACTGCAGTAGTGATTACCGCTCTTGTTAACGATTGCCTAGGACAATTCCGCACACCGATCCACCATTATTCCACACTCTCTATTTATAATATTTAGTAATATATTCTAACTTCATGATAACATCTCCTACTTTTATATTTTAGCTCTCCGATATCATACAAAGTTATCCCCTTCATACCCACAACCTAGTTTTATTTCTCGTTGCTAGTTGGAAGCAAACGTTCGGTGTACGTAGAGTCGTATCAGTGATAGATAGGGCTTGAGAGAATATTGATCTTACCTTTAGCTCCTTGTGGGTTCGACACTCCATACTTATCACTTCCACCTTTGGAAATTGCTACGATGATTCCTTGCACTTGGGGATTATCAATAACATGTATATCACATATACCTTTGTTCACCTTGCCATCCTTCTTATCCGCCAAATACTTGGGGCAGTTCCGCTTCCAGTGACCAGTCTGCTTGCAGTAGAAGCACTCAGTCTCATGCTTAGGTCCAGACTTGGGTTTCTTCTCTTGAGCAGCAACTTGCTTGCTGTTCTTGTTGAAGTTCCCCTTCTTCTTCCCTTTGCCCTTTTTCTTGAAACTGGTGGTCTTATTGACCATCAACACTTGATGCTTCTTTTTGATTTCTACCTCTGCAGCCTTTAGCATTGCGAAGAGCTCGGGAATCGTCTTATCCATCCATTGCATGTTATAGTTTATCACGAAGCTTTTGTAGTTTGGTGGCAGTGATTGAAGAATTCTTTCAATGACGCTATCATCCGAAAGATTAACTCCCGATTGAATCAAGTGATTGCAGTACCCAAACATCTTGAGTATATGCTCACTGACAGAACTATTCTCCTCCATCTTGCAGCTGTAGAACTTATTGGAGACTTCATATCTCTCAATCCGGGCATTCTTTTGAAATATTAACTTCAACTCCTGGAACATCTCATATGCTCCATGACGTTCAAAACATCGTTGAAGTCCCGATTCTAAGCAGTAAAGCATGGCACACTGAACTATCGAGTAGTCATCAGCTTTGCTCGGCCAGACGTTCATAACATCTGGTGTTGCTCCTGCAGCAGGTTTGGCACCTAGCGGTGCTTCTAGGACGTAATTCTTTTGTGCAGCAATGAGGATAGTCCTCAAGTTACGGATCCAGTCCGTGTAATTGCTACCATCATCTTTCAACTTTGCTTTCTCAAGGAACGCATTAAAATTCAACGGAACAACAGCACGGGCCATCTATCTACAATCAACATAGACAAGCAAGATACTATCAGGTACTAAGTTCATGATAAATTTAAGTTCAATTAATCATATTACTTAAGAACTCCCACTTAGATAGACATCTCTCTAATCCTCTAAGTGATCACGTGATCCATATCAACTAAACCATAACTGATCATCACGTGAAATGGAGTAGCTTTCAATGGTGAACATCACTATGTTGATCATATCTACTATATGATTCACGCTCGACCTTTCGGTCTCAGTGTTCCGAGGCCATATCTGCATATGCTAGGCTCGTCAAGTTTAACCTGAGTATTCTGTATGTACAAAACTGGCTTGCACCCGTTGTAGATGGACGTAGAGCTTATCACACCCGATCATCACGTGGTGCCTGGGCACGACGAACTTTGGCAACGATGCATACTCAGGGAGAACACTTTTATCTTGAAATTTAGTGAGAGATCATCTTATAATGCTACCGTCAATCAAAGCAAGATAAGATGCATAAAAGATAAACATCACATGCAATCAATGTAAGCGATATGATATGGCCATCATCATCTTGTGCTTGTGATCTCCATCTCTGAAGCACCGTCATGATCATCATCGTCACCGGCGCGACACCTTGATCTCCATTGTAGCGTCGTTGTCGTCTCGCCAATCTTATGCTTCTACGACTATTGCTACCGCTTAGTGATAAAGTAAAGCATTACAGGGCGATTACGTTGCATACAATAAAGCGACAACCATATGGCTCCTGCCAGTTGCCGATAACTCGGTTACAAAACATGATCATCTCATACAATAAAATTTAGCATCATGCTTTGACCATATCACATCAAAACATGCCCTGCAAAAACAAGTTAGACATCCTCTACTTTGTTGTTTCAAGTTTTACGTGGCTGCTATGGGCTGAGCAAGAACGGTTCTTACCTACGCATCAAAACCACAACGATAGATTGTCAAGTTGGTGCTGTTTTAACCTTCGCAAGGACCGGGCGTAGCCACACTCGGTTCAACTAAAGTTGGAGAAACTGACACCCGCCAACCACCTGTGTGCAAAGCATGTCGGTAGAACCAGTCTCGCGTAAGCGTACGCGTAATGTCGGTCCGGGCCGCTTCATCCAACAATACCGTCGAATCAAAGTATGACATGTTGGTAAGCAGTATGACTTGTATCGCCCACAACTCACTTGTGTTCTACTCATGCATATGACATCTACGCATAAAACCAGGCTCGGATGCCACTGTTGGGGAACATAGTAATTTCAAAAAATTTCCTACGCACACGCAAGATCATGGTGATGCATAGCAACGAGAGGGGAGAGTGTTGTCTGAAGGAAATATGCCGTAGAGGCAATAATAAAGTTATTATTTATTTCCTTATATCATGATAAATGTTTATTATTCATGCTAGAATTGTATTAACCGGAAACATAATACATGTGTGTGAATACATAGACAAACAGAGTGTCACTAATATGCCTCTACTTGACTAGCTCGTTAATCGAAGATGGTTATGTTTCCTAACCATAAACAAAAGAGTTGTTATTTGATTAACGGGATCACATCATTAGGTGAATGATCTGA
The DNA here is from genome assembly GCF_056163025.1 of Triticum urartu. Taxonomy (NCBI): domain Eukaryota; kingdom Viridiplantae; phylum Streptophyta; class Magnoliopsida; order Poales; family Poaceae; genus Triticum; species Triticum urartu. Next base: position 67,198,122 of record NC_141873.1, on the reverse strand, counting down.
TTGACATGACCCATTCCATTAGCTTAGCACCCGATCGTTTAGTATGTTGCTATTGCTTTCTTCATGACTTATACATGTTCCTATGACTATGAGATTATGCAACTCCCGTTTACCGGAGGAACACTTTGTGTGCTACCAAACGTCACAACGTAACTGGGTGATTATAAAGGTGCTCTACAGGTGTCTCCAAAGGTACATGTTGGGTTGGCGTATTTCGAGATTAGGATTTGTCACTCCGATTGTCGGAGAGGTATCTCTGGGCCCTCTCGGTAATGCACATCACATAAGCCTTGCAAGCATTGCAACTAATGAGTTAATTGTGAGATGATGTATTACGGAACGAGTAAAGAGACTTGCCGGTAACGAGATTGAACTAGGTATTGAGATACCGACGATCGAATCTCGGGCAAGTAACATACCGATGACAAAGGGAACAACGTATGTTGTTATGCGGTCTGACCAATAAAGATCTTTGTAGAATATGTAGGAGCCAATATGGGCATCCAGGTCCCGCTATTGGTTATTGACCGTAGACGTGTCTCGGTCATGTCTACATTGTTCTCGAACCGTAGGGTCTGCACGCTTTAGGTTTCGATGACAGTTATATAATGAGTTTATGAGTTTTGATGTACCGAAGGAGTTCGGAGTCCCGGATGATATCGGGGACATGACGAGGAGTCTCGAAATGGTCGAGACGTAAAGATCGATATATTGGACGACTATATTCGGACATCGGAAAGGTTCCGAATGGTTCGGGTATTTTTCGGAGTAACGGGGAGTTACGGGAATACGGGGGAGAAGTATTGGGCCTTATTGGGCCATACGGGAAAGAGAGAGGGGCTGCCTAGGGCAGGCCGCGCGCCCCCCAAGGCCTAGTCCGAATTGGACTAGGGGGAGGGGCTGCGCCCCCTCCTTCCTTCCCTTCTCCCTTCCCCTTCCTTGTCTCCTACTCCTACTACATGGAAGGACTCCTAGTTGGACTAGGAAAGGGGGAATCCTACTCCCGGTGGGAGTAGGACTCCCCTAGGGCGCGCCATAGAGAGGGCCGGCCCTCCCCTCCTCCACTCCTTTATATACGGGGGCAGGGGCACCCCATAGACACACAAGTTGATCTTCATGATCGTTCCTTAGCCGTGTGCGGTGCCCCCCTCCACCATATTCCACCTCGGTCATATTGTAGCGGTGCTTAGGCAAAGCCCTGCGACGGTTGAACATCAAGATCGTCACCACGCCGTCGTGCTGACGGAACTCCTCCCCGAAGCTTTGCTGGATCGGAGCCCGGGGAGCGTCATCGAGCTGAACGTGTGCCAAGAACTCGGAGGTGCCGGAGTAACGATGCTTGGATCGGTTGGACCGTGAAGACGTACGACTACATCAACCACGTTGTGCTAAACGCTTCCGTTGTCGATCTACAAGGGTACGTAGATCACACTCTCTCCCCTCGTTGCTATGCATCACCATGATCTTGCGTGTGTGTAGGAATTTTTTTTGAAATTACTACGAAACCCATCAGTGGCATCCAAGCCTAGGTTTTATGTGTTGATGTTATATGCACGAGTAGAACACAAGTGAGTTGTGGGCGATATAAGTCATACTGCTTACCAGCATGTCATACTTTGGTTCGGCGGTATTGTTGGATGAAGCGGCCCGGACCGACATTACGCGTACGCTTACGCGAGACCGGTTCTCCCGACGTGCTTTGCACAAAGTTGGTAGCGGGTGACAGTTTCTCCAACTTTAGTTGAACCGAGTATGGCTACGCCCGGTCCTTGCGAAGGTTAAAACAGCACCAACTTGACAAACTATCGTTGTGGTTTTGATGCGTAGGTAAGATTGTTCTTGCTTAAGCCCGTAGCAGCCACGTAAAACTTGCAACAACAAAGTAGAGGACGTCTAACTTGTTTTTGCAGGGCATGTTGTGATGTGATATGGTCAAGACATGATGCTAAATTTTATTGTATGAGATGATCATGTTTTGTAACCGAGTTATCGGCAACTGGCAGGAGCCATATGGTTGTCGCTTTATTGTATGCAATGCAATCGCGCTGTAATGCTTACTTTATCACTAAGCGGTAGCGATAGTCGTGGAAGCATAAGATTGGCGAGACGACAACGATGCTACGATGGAGATCAAGGTGTCGCGCCGGTGACGATGGTGATCATGACGGTGCTTCGAAGATGGAGATCACAAGCACAAGATGATGGTGGCCATATCATATCACTTATATTGATTGCATGTGATGTTTATCTTTTATGCATCTTATCTTGCTTTGATTGACGGTAGCATTATAAGATGATCTCTCACTAATTATCAAGAAGTGTTCTTCCTGAGTATGCACCGCTGCGAAAGTTCTTCGTGCTGAGACACCACGTGATGATCGGGTGTGATAAGCTCTATGTTCAAATACAACGGGTGCAAAACAGTTGCACACGCAGAATACTCAGGTTATACTTGACGAGCCAAGCATATACATATATGGCCTCGGAACACGGAGACCGAAAGGTCGAGCGTGAATCATATAGCAGATATGATCAACATAACGATGTTCACCAATGAAACCACTCCATCACACGTGATGATCAGACATGGTTTAGTTGATTTGGATCACGTAATCACTTAGAGGAATAGAGGGATGTCTATCTAAGTGGGAGTTCTTAAGTAATATGATTAACTGAACTTAAATTTATCATGAAACTTAGTCCTGGTAGTATTTTGCAAATTATGTTGTAGATCAATAGCTCGCGTTGTTGCTTCCATGTGTTTATTTTGATATGTTCCTAGAGAAAATTGTGTTGAAAGATGTTAGTAGCAATGATGCGGATTGGATCCGTGATCTGAGGTTTATCCTCATTGCTGCACAGAATAATTATGTCCTGTATGCACCGCTAGGTGACGGACCTATTGCAGGAGCAGATGCAGACGTTATGAACGTTTGGCTAGCTCAATATGATGACTACTTGATAGTTTAGTGCACCATGCTTAATGGCTTAGAATCGGGACTTCAAAGACGTTTTGAACGTCATGGAGCATATGAGATGTTCCAGGAGTTGAAGTTAATATTTCAAGCAAATACCCGAGTTGAGAGATATGAAGTCTCCAACAAGTTCTATAGCTAAAAGATGGAGGAGAATCGCTCAACTAGTGAGCATGTGCTCAGATTGTCTGAGTACTACAATCGCTTGAATCAAGTGGGAGTTAATCTTCCAGATAAGATAGTGATTGACAGAATTCTCTAGTCCCCATCACCAAGTTAGTAGAACTTCGTGATGAACTATGATATGCAAGGGATAACGGAAACGATTCCCAAGCTCTTCGTAATGCAAAAATTGACGAAGGTAGAAATCGAGAAAAACATCAAGTGTTGATGGTAGACAAGACCACTAGTTTCAAGAAAATGGCAGAGGGAAGAAGGGGAACTTCAAGAAGAATAGCAAGCAAGTTGCTGCTCAAGTGAAGAAACCCAAGTCTGGTCCTAAGCCTGAGACTAGGTGCTTCTACTGCAAAGGGACTGGTCACTGGAAGCGGAACTACCCCAAGTGATTGGCGGATAAGAAGGATGGCAAAGTGAACATAAGTATATTTGATATACATTTTATTGATGTGTACTTTACTAGTGTTTATAGCAACCCCTCAGTATTTGATACTAGTTCAGTTGCTAAGATTAGTAACTCGAAACGGGAGTTGCAGAATAAACAGAGACTAGTTAAGGGTGAAGTGACGATGTGTGTTGGAAGTGGTTCCAAGATTGATATGATCATCATCGCAGACTCCCTGTACTTTCGAGATTAGTGTTGAACCTAAATAAGTGTTATTTGGTGTTTGCGTTGAGCATGAATATGATTTGATCATGTTTATTGCAATACGGTTATTCATTTATGTTAGAGAACAATTGTTGTTCTGTTTACATAAATAAAACCTTCTATGGTCATACACACCAACGAAAATGGTTTGTTGGATCTCGATTGTAGTGATACACATATTCATAATATTGAAGCCAAAAGATGCAAAGTTAATAATGATAGTGCAACTTATTTGTAGCACTGCCGTTTAGGTCATATTGGTGTAAAGCGCATGAAGAAACTCCATGCTGATGGGATTTTGGAATCACTTGATTATGAATCACTTGATGCTTGCGTACCATGCCTCATGGGCAAGATGACTAAGACTCCGTTCTCCGGAGCGAGCAACTGACTTATTGGAAATAATACATACTGATGTATGCGGTCCGATGAGTGTTAAGGCTCACGGCAAGTATCGTTATTTTCTGAACTTCACAGATGATTTGAGCAGATATGGGTATATCTACTTGATGGAACATAAGTCTGAAACATTTGAAAAGTTCAAAGAATTTCAGAGTGAAGTGGAAAATCATTGTGACAAGAAAATGAAGTTTCTACGATCTGATCGCGGAGACAAATATTTGAGTTACGAGTTTGGCCTTCAGTTAAAAACAATGTGAAATAGTTTCACTACTCACGCCACCTGGAACACCACAGCATAATGGTGTGTCCGAACGTCATAACCGTACTTTATTAGATATGGTGCGAACTATGATGTCTCTTACCAATCTACCACTATCATTTTGGGATTATGCATTAGAGACAACTGCATTCATGTTAAATAGGGAACCATCTAAATCCGTTGAAACGACACCGTATGAACTATGGTTTGGCAAGAAACCTAAGCTGTCGTTTCTTAAAGTTTGAGGTTGCAATGCTTATGTGAAAAAGTTTCAACCTGATAAGCTCAAACCCAAATCGGAGAAGTGTGTCTTCATAGGATACCCAAAAGAAAATGTTGGGTACACCTTCTATCACAGATCCGAAGGCAAGATATTCGTTGCTGAGTATGGATCCTTTTTAGAGAAGGAGTTTCTCTCGAAAGAAGTGAGTGGGAGGAAAGTAGAACTTGACGAGGTAACTGTACCTACTCCCTTATGGGAAAGTAGTACATCACAGAAACCTGTTTCTGCGACACCTACACCAATTAGTGAGGAAGCTAATGATAATGATCATGAAACTTCAGAACAAGATACTACTGAACCTCGTAGATCAACCAGAGTGAGATCCGCGCCAGAGTGGTACGGTAATCCTGTTCTGGAAGTCATGCTACTAGATCATGATGAACCTACGAACTATGAAGAAGCGATGGTGAGCCCAGATTCCGCGAAATGGCTTGAAGCCATGAAATCTGAGATATGATCCATGTATGAGAACAAAGTATGGACTTTGATGGATTTGCCCGATGATCGGCAAGCCATAGAAAATAAATGGATCTTCAAGAGGAAGATGGACACTGATAGTAGTGTTACTATCTACAAAGCTCGACTTGTCACAAAAGGTTTTTGGCAAGTTCAAGGGATTGACTACGATGTGACCTTCTCACCCGTAGCGATGCTTAAGTCTGTCCGAATCATGCTAGCAATTGTCGCATTTTATGAAATCCAGCAAATGGATGTCAAAACTGCATTCCTGAATGGATTTCTAGAAGAAGAGTTGTATATGATGCAGCCGGAAGGTTTTGTCGATCCAAAAGGAGCTAACAAAGTGTGCAAGCTCCAGCGATCCATTCATGGACTGGTGCAAGCCTCTCGGAGTTGGAATAAACGCTTTGATAGTATGATCAAAGCATATAGTTTTATACAGACTTGCGGTGAAGCCTGTATTTACAAGAAAGTGAGTGGGAGCACTACAGCATTTCTGATAAGTATATGTGAATGACATATTGTTGATCAGAAATAATGTAGAATTATTCTGCAAAGCATAAAGGAGTGTTTTTAAAGAAGTTTTTCAAAGAAAGACCTCGGTGAAGCTGCTTACATATTAAGCATCAAAAATCTATAGAGATAGATCAAGATGCTTGATAAGTTTTTTCAATGAGTACATACCTTGACAATATTTTGAAGTAGTTCAAAAATGGAACAGTCAAAGAAAGAGTTCTTGGATGTGTTACAAGGTATAAAATTGAGTAAGACTCAAAAGCCCGACCACGGCAGAAGATAGAAAGAGGATGAAAGTCATTCCCTATGCCTCAGCCATAGGTTCTATAAAGTATGCCATGATGTGTACCAGATCTATTGTATACCCTACACTGTGTTAAGCAAGGGAGTACAATAGTGATCTAAGAGTAGATCACTGGACATTGGTCAAAATTATCCTTAGTGGAATAAGGAAATATTTCTCGATTATGGAGGTGACAAAAGGTTCGTCGTAAAAGGTTACGTCGATGCAAGTTTTGACACAGATCTGGATGACTCTAAGTCTCGATCTAGATACATATTGAAAGTGGAAGCAATTAGCTAGAGTAGCTCCGTGCAGAGCATTGCAGACATAGAATTCGCAAAATACTTACGGATCTGTATGTGACAGACCCGTTGACTAAAATTATCTCACAAGCAAAACATGATCACACCTTAGTATTCTTTGGGTGTTAATCACATAAATGATGTGAACTAGATTATTGACTTTAGTAAACCCTTTGGGTATAGGTCACATGACGATGTGAACTATGGGTGTTAATCACATGGTGATGTGAACTCTTAGTGTTGAATCACATGGCGATGTGAACTAGATTATTGACTCTAGTGCAAGTGGGAGACTGAAGGAAATATGCCCTAGAGGCAATAATAAAGTTATTATTTATTTCCTTATATCATGATAAATGTTTATTATTCATGCTAGAATTGTATTAACCGGAAACATAATACATGTGTGTGAATACATAGACAAACAGAGTGTCACTAGTATGCCTCTACTTGACTAGCTCATTAATCGAAGATGGTTATGTTTCCTAACCATAGACAAAAGAGTTGTTATTTGATTAACGGGATCACATCATTAGGTGAATGATCTGATTGACATGACCCATTCCATTAGCTTAGCACCCGATCGTTTAGTATGTTGCTATTGCTTTCTTCATGACTTATACATGTTCCTATGACTATGAGATTATGCAACTCCCGTTTACCGGAGGAACACTTTGTGTGCTACCAAACGTCACAATGTAACTGGGTGATTATAAAGGTGCTCTACAGGTGTCTCCAAAGGTACATGTTGGGTTGGCGTATTTCGAGATTAGGATTTGTCACTCCGATTGTCGGAGAGGTATCTCTGGGCCCTCTCGGTAATGCACATCACATAAGCCTTGCAAGCATTGCAACTAATGAGTTAGTTGTGAGATGATGTATTACGGAACGAGTAAAGAGACTTGCCGGTAACGAGATTGAACTAGGTATTGAGATATCGACGATCGAATCTCGGGCAAGTAACATACCGATGACAAAGGGAACAACGTATGTTGTTATGTGGTCTGACCGATAAAGATCTTCGTAGAATATGTAGGAGCCAATATGGGCATCTAGGTCCCGCTATTGGTTATTGACCGGAGACGTGTCTCGGTCATGTCTACATTGTTCTCGAACCGTAGGGTCCGCACGCTTAAGGTTTCAATGACAGTTATATAATGAGTTTATGAGTTTTGATGAAACGAAGGAGTTCGGAGTCCCGGATGAGATCGGGGACATGACGAGGAGTCTCGAAATGGTCGAGACGTAAAGATCGATATATTGGACGACTACATTCGGACATCGGAAAGGTTCCGAGTGGTTCGGGTATTTTTCGGAGTACCGGGGAGTTACGGGAATACGGGGGAGAAGTATTGGGCCTTATTGGGCCATACGGGAAAGAGAGAGGGGCTGCCTAGGGCAGGCCACGCGCCCCCCAAGGCCTAGTCTGAATTGGACTAGGGGGAGGGGCTACACCCCCTCCTTCCTTCCCTTCTCCCTTCCCCTTCCCTGTCTCCTACTCCTACTACATGGAAGGACTCCTAGTTGGACTAGGAAAGGGGGAATCCTACTCCCGGTGGGAGTAGGACTCCCCTAGGGCGCGCCATAGAGAGGGCCGGCCCTCCCCTCCTCCACTCCTTTATATACGGGGGTAGGGGGCACCCCATAGACACACAAGTTGATCTTCATGATCGTTCCTTAGCCGTGTGCGGTGCCCCCCTCCACCATATTCCACCTCGGTCATATTGTAGCGGTGCTTAGGTGAAGCCCTGCGACGGTTGAACATCAAGATCGTCACCACGCCGTCGTGCTGACGGAACTCCTCCCCGAAGCTTTGCTGGATCGGAGCCCGGGGAGCGTCATCGAGCTGAACGTGTGCCAAGAACTCGGAGGTGCCGGAGTAACGGTACTTGGATCGGTTGGACCGTGAAGATGTACGACTACATCAACCACGTTGTGCTAAACGCTTCCGTTGTCGATCTACAAGGGTACGTAGATCACACTCTCTCCCCTCGTTGCTATGCATCACCATGATCTTGCGTGTGCGTAGGAATTTTTTTTGAAATTACTATGAAACCCATCAGTGTCCACGTACCATCGTATACCAAAAGCGGAAGCGTTAGCACAACGCGGTTGATGTAGTCGTATGTCTTCATGATCCGACCGATCAAGTACCGAACGCACAACACCTCCGAGTTCAGCACACCTTCAGCCTGATGATGTCCCTCAAACTCCGATCCAGCCGAGTGTTGAGGGAGAGTTTCGTCAGCACGATGGCGTGGTGACGATGATGATGTTCTACTGACGCAGGGCTTCGCCTAAGCACCGCTACAGTATTATCGAGGTGGACTATGGTGGAGGGGGGCACCGCACATGGCTAAAAGATTAAATCAATTGTTGTGTCTCTGGGGTGCCCCCTGCCCCCGTATATAAAGGAGCAAGGGGGGGAGGTGCGGCCGGCCAGGAGGAGGCGCGCCAGGAGGAGTCCTACTCCCACCTGGAGTAGGACTCCCTCCCTTCCTTGTTGGATTAGGAGAAGGGGGGAAAGAGGAGGGAGAGAGGAAGGAAAGGGGGGGCACCCCCTTCTCCTTGTCCTATTCGGACTAGAGGGGGAGGGGCGCGTGTCCCTGCCCTAGCTGCCTCTCCTCTTCTCCACTAAGGCCCACTATGGCCCATTAAGCCCCCTGGGGGTTCCGGTAACCCCTCGGTACTCCGGTAAAATCCTGATTTCACCCGGAACATTTCCGATATCCAAATATAGGCTTCCAATATATCAATCTTCATGTCTCGACCATTTCGAGACTCCTCGTCATGTCCATAATCACATCCGGGACTCCGAACAACCTTCGGTACATCAAAACTCATAAACTCATAATATAATCGTCATCGAAACTTTAAGCGTGCGTACCCTACGGGTTCGAGAACTATGTAGACATGACCGATACACATCTCCGGTCAATAACCAATAGCGGAACCTGGATGCTCATATTGGCTCCCACATATTCTACTAAGATCTTTATCGGTCAGACCGCATAACAACATACGTTGTTCCCTTTGTCGTTGGTATGTTACTTGCCCGAGATTCGATCTTTGGTATCTCAATACCTAGTTCAATGTCGTTACCGGCAAGTCTCTTTACTCGTTCCGTAATACATCATCCCGCAACTAACTCATTAGTTGCAATGCTTGCAAGGCTTAAGTGATGTGCATTACCGAGTGGGCCCAGAGATACCTCTCCGACAATCGGAGTGACAAATCCTAATCTTGAAATACGCCAACCCAACAAGTACCTTCGGAGACACCTGTAGAGCACCTTTATAATCACCCAGTTATGTTGTGACGTTTGGTAGCACACAAAGTGTTCCTCCAGTAAACGGGAGTTGCATAATCTCATAGTCATAGGAACATGTATAAGTCATGAAGAAAGCAATAGCAACATACTAAACGATCGAGTGCTAAGATAACGGAATGGGTCAAGTCAATCACATCATTCTCCTAATGATGTGATCCCGTTAATCAGATGACAACTCATGTCTATGGCTAGGAAACATAACCATCTTTGATCAACGAGCTAGTCAAGTAGAGGCATACTAGTGACACTCTGTTTGTCTATGTATTCACACAAGTATTATGTTTCCAGTTAATACAATTCTAGCATGAATAATAAAAATTTATCATGACATAATGAAATATATAATAACTTTATTATTGCCTCTAGGGCATATTTCCTTCAGTCTTAGGCATCTTGCCCATGAGGCATGGTTCGCAAGCATCAAGTGATTCCAAAAACCCATCAACATGGAGTTTCTTCATATGCTTTACACCAATATGACCTAAACGGCAGTTCCACAAATAAGTTGCACTATCATTATTAACTTTGCATCTTTTGGCTTCAATATTATGAATATATGTATCACTACGATCGAGATTCAATAAACCATTTATATTGAGTGTATGACCATAGAAGGTTTTATTCATGTAAATAGAACAACAATTCACTACAAAAAATACACTTCCGTGATGATACGTGTTTGTCACAGTAGGTCGCGTTTTCTGTCATGCATGTACATCCATGACAAATTTATGACATAATCAAGATAGTCATACATGTGCTGTCGTAGAAGTGTTCCATGACATTTCCAAAATTATCTTCACGGAAGTGTCCACTTCCATGACGATAAATCACGCGTTACAGAAGTGCTTTCGTCAAGGATGACCGACACGTGGCATCCACCGTAACGGAACGCCGTTAAGCTATCGGGTCAGATTTTGGATCCGATAACCCGTTAACAGCCACGACCAATGCCGATTTTTCACGTGTAAAATTCTCATTGGCTGACGGATCCACGCGTCAGCTCCGCGTTGGCACAGGTGTCACTCATCCAACGGTCGAGATGGGACTATGATATGTTGACACGTGGACCGGCCCAAAAGTGTCCCACAAAGTTTAAATGGGCCGGCCCAACCGAAGGCCCATAAGATTTAGTGGACCATAATGGGCCGGCCCAGCTAAAGGCCCACAAAATTCAGCGGACCATAATGGGCCGGCCCAGCTAAAGGCCCACACGATTTTGCAGACCATAATGGGCCCGCCCAGCTAAAGGCCCATAAGATTTTGCGGACCACAATGGGCCGGCCCAGCTAAAGGCCCACAAGATTCTGCAGACCATAATGGGCCGGCCCAGCTAAAGGCCCAACATTCTCTGTCAAATCGGCTCGTCAACGGCCTGTCCTAAACTTGTCATCAACGCGGCCCATGGTCACTTCTGGCCCGTTAACAGTCCGCTAAGTAATTGGGCTGAATTATGGCCCAGTGTATTTCCGGCCTGTTAAAGGTCCGGCTTCATTTGGGCCCATTTACAGGCCATCAAAACTTTCGGCCCATAAACGACCATGAAGGATTTGGGTCATATTCGGCCATGTCTGACATTCGGCCTGTTAGAGGCCCACTATAGCTTTGGGCCACTTTCGGCCTGTTGTCATTTTCGGCCTGTTAATGCCGGACGTAAACCATGGGCCATATGTGGCCCAACGTCATATCGGGCCCATTAATGGCCCATATAAAAATGACGATAATCTAGCCCGACCGAAGTTCTGGCCTGTTAAAGGCCCGTGTATTAGGTCAGCGCATTTACGGCCCGTCCGAATTTCAGCCTATCAAAGATCCGCATCATAAATGGGCCACCATTTCGGCCTGCTAAGCCCAATGGGTTATTTGGCACAATCAGGGCCCAATCTCACTTTCGGTCTATTAAAGGCCCATGTTTTTTATGGGCTCGAGATATTTACACCTGTAAACAGCCTATTTTTACTGAGGGCCCAAATTATGTTTAGGCCTGTTAAAGGCCCACTATGGGCACATGCCTACCAGAAAAATATGAAAGCTTATGCTGATTTAGGCCCAGATATTTTTAGTGGGCTACATGCCAATTTCGGCCCGTAATCGTTTTTAGCCCAATTGGAATGGGCCCGACGAATGTTGGCATGTTGGGCTCCTACGAAGCTTTCAGCCGAATACATTACTAAGATAAACCTACACTATACAAAAATAGCGTCATAATTACTGCATCCTGAGGCAGCATCATAAATGTTGTATCACAACAAAATAAATTCCAACCATACAACAAAAGGCCTGTTGGCATAAAGTTTACAGTCCTTCCAGATAAAAGCACCATCAGATGTATAGAAGCACAGATCATTTGACCTGAGTGCTAATGTTTCAGGCTGTAGAATCTGATGGAGCAGCATGATCTCCACCTTTTTTCCGCCATTGCTCTTGAACAACGAAGCGAATGTATAGTCTGGTTTCAAAACGATTCATATCTTGACGACATTTCTCAACCACTATTCTTGTTTCCGAAACAACGTCCATTAGGGATTGGACTTGTGTCTGGAGCACAGATATATCACTCTGCCTAGCAGGAAGATTTTGTTCAGTAGGCGATTTGGACGAGGTTACCTTGACAACCAACCCAGAATTACGCAGAAAGGTGCCTTTTGCACTGTTAGTGGAGACATACTGACACACTGCAGCAAGAGGTGACATTGTGCCTGTAGTAGCCTTGTCACCTTCAGGTGGTTGTGGCTGTTCAATCATTTGTTCCATAGCTTCCTGAAAGTTTGAACTTGTAGATTAGTGTACCAAATAAGTTACTAATGAGACAAAAACAAACAAAGTAGGTTAAACGTTTATACATAACTTATTTTGGTGAACTACTGTAATACATTAGCATGTATTGTAGTGCCAACTACATAATAAAATCACTTTCGGAACATATGTCCACGTAGCATGCCTACTGTATTGTCTATTTCCTCACATTTGTTGACATCTAAGGATAAAGAGACATGGTTTAAAATAGGATGAACATAGTATGACATCATTCATATCATGGGCAAACAGATATAAAATAAACAGGCTATTTTATCATTGTGTGCGCATGTGAACATAACAACTAGATTACAGATCAGGACCAAAAGAATATCCTTCATCTCTTTTAAACCATGTAAGGTGAAATGATACGTTAAGACAACTGTGAATAAAAGTGAACAGAGTAACTGACATTGGCTGCAAACCAAGTAGTTAAATGAACACATCACAGTACCAATCAGTTCAAGGCAGGAGGACTAAGGACTTACAACAGCGGCTTGAACTGGTGTGCTCATGCCCTTCATCTTGCTGGTGTGGCAATCCTTGAAGATTTGCATTGCATTCAATTCAGGTTCTTTTTGGTCCGCATGGGCCTTCCTCTGTATTTGGAACAAGTGAATATAGATACGATAATATGGCACAAAAAAAGAAGGAAGTTGTTGGGGATGTAGCTATCAGTTATGACCCGCCCAGGATGGGCCGGGTCAGCCCCAATGGCGGGTTACACAAGAAGCCCAGTAAATATTCAAGGCGATAGTTTATCAAATCTTATAGAAGGCCCAAAGGCCTGGAGGCGGCTTAAGGCCTGATATTGTAAACCGCTGTATGTAAGGAAAGACTTGTAAAGAAAGGCATGTAAAGGAAGTCACCGAGCCGGACACGATTATGAGCCGGCCGGGACTCTGTAGGCCACCAGGCATCAACCTGTGTATATAAGGGGACGACCCGGTGGTGGCTTAAGGCAAGAAACAAGAGATCGATAACCAAGCCGGCGAGTTGAGCCTCTTGGTGATCGAAACCCCAGCAATACCAACACAACTAGACGTAGGCTTTTACCTTCATCGTAAGGGGCCGAACTAGTATAAAACTTGTCGTGTCCTTTGTCCCGATTAACCCCTTTAAGCTTCCTAGTTGCGATGGCCCTACGACTAAGTCCTTCCTCTAGGACATCTGCCGTGACAATTCCATGACAGTTGGCGCCCACCGTCGGGCCAGTGCACGGTGGATTTGAGTTCTTGAAGGGCAACTTTGAAGGGCTCAAGGGATACGCTGTGGGCCGGATGACCAAGAGTCATCGCGGCAAGCTCTACATCGACGACGAAGGCTGGGGCCCCGAGGCCGGCTCAATTGAGTATGGGTACCGGGTCCCCTTCAGCGGAATTCACGTCTACGTCGGCCGGATCGGCGAGTCAGGCCCTGAGCCGGACATCCACACCAACCTCATCGAAATGGCTCGGCGCGTGAGGACCATCCGTGTTCAATCTGTCATGAAGCATGCCTTCGTAGGCCGCGTCCACGACGGTGAATACTCTAAAGGATTGGTGGAGGGCGGTGAGACGGCCGTCTGTTCTGACACGACATCATCGATGGGTGAGACGGACTCTTTGTACCAGTTGTAGGACGGCATGCTCGGGGGCTGTTCCGATGGCAACAGTATTCTGGACCCTCTTGAGCTGCCGAATTGGGCTGGAGTCTTCATGGCAGGGACACAGCCCGGGAAGAACTCTACAGTAGCGGCGGCAACAGCTACCGGGTCGGCCGCAGCCGGGTCAGGAGACCCCGCGCGCCCCCGGCTCAGATTCTAATGGACCTCATGGATAAACTGACGACTCTCTTGACTGTCGTGGTAGAGCCGGCGGATAAAGCCTAGCACGACGCAGAGGTGGCACGCGTACGTGAAGAGATGGTGCAAGCTAAGGAAAATCTGGCTGCAGAGGAAGTCAGGATGGCAGCAGAGCGGGCGGCTTTGCACGTTCGTGCTCAACAGCTTCAAGAGGAGACCTTCCGACTCTCGGTGGATCTGAACGCGTCAAACGAGGTCATGAGGAGGAGGCATCAGAAAACTCAGTCACGTCTACCTCTGACGCTTGATCCTAGGAACCTATTCCGTACACCCAGAGCTGGGGGAAGCAACCCGCCGGAGGCAAACCGGATCACGACACCCGGTGCACCGGTTCAGCCGCGTGCCATGGAACCACCTCATGTAATTACCGCTCCGCCTCATTACGTATCAACACCTCCGGGTCACTTCTCCAACCCTTGGGAAAACCTCATCGCAGCGTCGGCTTGTTTGGCGGCTCTCCCGATGGAAGGTGACTCACCGGCGGCGGTTCAAACACGGAGGGTAAGAGAACTTCTTCAAATAGCTCTGGCACAGCAGGATGCGTACTCCTACAGTCGAGACAGGATCCATTCAACTCCTCACCCAAGCCGGAGCCCGAGCTACAGTAGGCACATGGAATCCACAAACATGTCAAGCAATGCTCAACGCCACAACCGGCCACACAGGCATGAGCCGGTGCGAGCTGGAGCCCTAAACTTGGCAGATCGGGAGAGGATTTGACAAGAGGCAGAACGAGCAGTTCAAATGGCAGCAGATCAGGCGGCTCATCAAACTTTTTCGGCTTATCCAGCAACCTCGGTCGAGGCAGGAGTGGCCACAAGAACCGGATGCGTCCCTTGCTTGGTGCCGGCCATACGTAATGAGCGTTTGCCTAAGGACTTTAAGGGGCCTCGTAAGGTGCCTAATTACACGGCTGACTTACAGCCCGGGCTTGGATTGAGTGTTATGAGATGGCTATGGAGTTGCTGGAGGTCAGCCACGCAGCAAGGGCCAAGTATTTCAGTATGATGTTGGACGGAACAACTCGTACTTGGTTGAAGGGGTTGCCACCTAAGGGAGTCCTGGATTAGGGGGTCTCCGGACAGCCGGACTATCTCCGTTGGCCAGACTGTTAGACTATGAAGATACAAGATTGAAGACTTCGTCTCGTGTCCGGATGGGACTCTACTTGGCGTGGAAGGCAAGCTAGGCAGTACGGATATGGATATCTCCTCCTTTGTAACCGACCTTGTGTAATCCTAACCCTCTCCGGTGTCTATAAAAACTGAAGGGTTTTAGTCCATAGGACAACAACCATAACATACAATCATACCATAGGCTAGCTTCTGCCGGGCTGAGCACCTCAGTAGAGAAAGCTAAAACTGACTGTCATGATAAGGCGAGAGACTGGTCGCTGTTCGGCGAGGTTTTTCGAATCCCTAAAGACTTATGCCGCTTAGGGCGAGGGGCCGTCCCTGTCCGGCTTACAGGCGTGTATCGCGCCCCGAATTCGGCCTTCCGAATACCAGGGGCTTCGCCGAAATTTAAAATTATAGAATTCTATGGCTAAGTGAGAGTGATAAAGCATTATTAGTCCGGTTGCCTTGTTCGTTGTGCTGAGCACCTCCCTCGAAGGACCCAAACATGGGAACAAGAGTGCTCAGGTTTATCCGGAACACCCCAGCACTCGTGGCATGGGGGAAGAAGCCGAGGACTAGCCATCTCTCAGATTGGATAAACAGCCAAACAGAAGGTAATATTTTAAATTCCAACAAGCGTTGCATAGCGCATATGAAACAAGTTTTCATACATACATGATAAAACGAGCAAGTCTCATTCAAATATTACATCTTTCGAACACTCGTTCGCGATGAGACGGGCACCCGGCAGAACACCCTCGTAGTACATCTCGGGGTGGCGGTGCTCCTTCCCCTCTGGCGGTCCCTCCTTGATCAGCTTCACGGCGTCTAGCTTGACCCACTGCAATTCACACGGGCGAAAGCCCGGCGTGCACCTTCAATGCAGACAGATCGCTTGACAACCTCCAGCCGCGGGCAGGCATCTAGGAGCTGCCTCACCAGGCCAAAGAAGCTGTTCGGAAGGGCATCGCCAGGCCACAACCGCACTATAAATCTCTTCATGACCTGATCGACCGCCTTATGTAGCTCAACCATCTGCTTCAGCTGGTCGCTCATTGGCACCGGATGTTCGGCCTCAGCATACTGAGACCAGAACAGCTTCTCCGTCGAGCTTCCGTCCTCGGCCTGGTAAAATTGTGTGGCATCGGACACACCGCGGGGCAAATCTGTGAATGCTCCTGAAGAGCTCCAGATCCAGGTAAGTAATCGGTAATTTACTTTTACATGCATATAGAAAGCCTTACCCGCCGCTATCTTCTTCATCGCGTCGATCTCTTGGAGGGCCTTTTGGGCTTCGGCCTTGGCACTTTTCACACTCTCGAGGGCCGCGGCAAGCTCAGACTCCCGCGTCTTGGAGTCAAGCTCCAACGCCTCGTGCTTCGCCATAAGAGCCTGGAGCTCTTGCTGCACCTCTCCCACCCGAGCCTCCTGCTTCTCTCGCTCGGTGCGCTCCTTGGCCGTTGTATCTTCGGCCTTGGTCAGCGCTTGCTTCAGGGTCGCCACCTCGGTCGTGGCCCCTGGCAAACATACAATGATCCTGTCATTTTGCAATCGCGTCCTTTTTTATATATACATATCTATAGACGGGGTATTACTTACCCTTGTTCTCCTTGAGCTGCCTCTTGGCAAGGTCGAGCTCTTTCTTGGACCCCTCGAGGTCCTGCTTCAGTACAGTGACCTCCGCAGTTAGTGCGGCAGACGCCAGCAGTGAAGCCTGCATATGCATATTGACATACTTATATTAGACTCCTGCGATATTATTTGATCCTCTGTTCGGCTTTTCTTTGTGAACACCGAACAAAGCATCAGGGGCTACTGTCTATGCGGTAATATTTCTACTACATTTTAAAACACTTACCTCAAAGCCTGTTAGAAGGCTGGCACATGCTTCAGTCAATCTGCTCTTAGCGGACTGAACCTTCTGAATCACCGCACTCATGCTAGTGCGGTGCTCCTCGTCGATGGAAGCAATGCGAAGCGCTTCCAGCAGATTGTCCGGTGCCTCTGGATGGACAGAGGTCACCGGCACAGGCGTCTTGCCCCTCTTAGAAGGAGGCCGCCTGCCCGAGCCCGGAACCGCTGGAGGGTCTGGCATGGTGTTTGGCTGAGGGCCGAACTCGGAGCTCTCGGGGGCCCCGTCCCCGCGGCTCCCGGGGTCCGGAAGGTCGCCTTGAGGTGCCTCCAGGACTGTCTCCCCTCGATTCGGTGCCTCTTGAGACAGTACCTCGGCATCGTCGGCAGGATGAGGGGAGGTGGCGGTCGGGACTAGATTGCTATCCATGTCCGACAAGCCCAAGGAGCCGTCCGATGATACATCAATACTGGCTCGTGGTGGCCTGCACAATTGCGTTCGGCGTTAGAGAAAGCAGTGCGACAAAGGAATCCTAGGAGTTACTCTGGTATCCGAATACTTACGATCTCCCCGGGGGCTTGACCCTGGGCAACCACTCGCCTTCGCCTTCGTCGGCGGCGGTGGAACTATCCGGAAGGAGAGTCCTTCCCTTCTTGGACCCTCCGGCCTCCCCAGTTGGGGCGGCCTTCCTTTTCTTGTCTCCCCCAGTCGGTGGGGGAGCATCTTCTTCTTCTTCTTCTTCTTCTTCCTCGTCTTCAGGGGAAGAGTGCACCGCAGAGTCATCGGACGGTGAGTCCGACGACGTCTGGTGTCGGGAACTCTTTCGGGTTCCCTTGGCCTTCTTGGTCTTCTCCGACACCTTATAAGGGGCTGGAGTCAGCATCTTCACCAGAAGAGCGTCTGCGGGGACTTCGGGCAAAGGAGTCAGACAGTCGATCTGTCCGGCCATCTTCTGCCAGTCCCGTCAAAGGTACGGGAGTTTAGATCCCGCATAGAGTCAATCTATATAAAAAATAAGTATCCTGTGAAAGGTAAAGCAGCTTACCGGACTGGCTTGGCGCTTCGCGCTGAACCCGCGATCCTCAGTAATAGGGGAGGGACCTCGGCACTTTTGAACAGCACCCTCCAGGCATCTTCATGAGTCGTGTCGAAGAGCCTGTTCAGAGTTCGGTGCTGCGCCGGATTGAACTCCCACAAGGTGAACTCCCGTTGTTGGCACGGGAGTATCCGGCGGATGAGCATAACCTGGACTATGTTGACAAGCTTGAGCTTCTTATCCACCATGTTTTGAATACATGTTTGGAGTCCGGTCATCTCTTTCGAACTACCCCAGGATAGGCCCTTCTCTTTCCAGGAGGTGAGCCGCATGGGGATGCCAGATCGGAACTCGGGGGCCGCTACCCATGTGGGGTCATGCGGCTCGGTGATATAGAACCACCCCGATTGCCACCCCTTTATGGTTTCCACAAAGGAGCCCTCGAGCCATGTTATGTTGGGCATCTTGTCCACCATGGCGCCTCCGCACTCCGCCTGGCGGCCTCCCACCACCTTCAGCTTGACATTGAAGGTTTTCAGCCATAAGCCGAAGTGGGGCTTGATGCGGAGGAAGGCCTCGCACACGACGATAAACGCCGAGATGTTGAGGATGAAGTTCGGGGCCAGATCGTGGAAATCCAGGCCGTAATAAAACATGAGCCCCCGGACGAAGGGATGGAGAGGGAATCCCAGTCCGCGGAGGAAATGGGTGAGGAATACCACCCTCTCATGGGGCCTGGGGGTGGGGATGAGCTGCCCCTCATCTGGGAGCCGGTGCGCGATGTCGTCGGGCAGGTATCCGGCTCTCCTCAGTTTCTTGATGTCTCCCTCCGTGATGGAGGAGACCATCCACTTGCCTCCCGCTCCAAACATGATTGGAGAAGGTCGAGGTGGGAAGTGCGGACTTGGGCGCTAGAGCTTGAGTGTGCGAAAACGGATGGGCAAGGGAGGAAGAAGGCGTGGATAGAAAGGTGAATCCTTATCCCTTTATATGGGCGGACGAAACTAAGCGTCCCCACTTGCCTGGTAAAACTTGCTTATCCCCCAAGTGCCGCAACTGATGGCGCGGTTGGGTTACCCACGCCCGTATTGATGAGAATCCCGTAATAAGGGGACACGATCTCTGCTTTGACAAGATGTGTCGAAAAAACTGCCTCGCGTTATGTGCAGGGCTGGTTAAAAGAAACGGTTCGAATAATCACCGGGCCATGACGCAACGTCATGCTGCCAAAACAAGCCAGCAAATTAGATCTGCGAAAATATTATTCTCTCTATGGTGGAATGTGGAACTTATTTTGCAGGGTCGGACACTATCCTCGTATTCAAATTCTTCTGCGGTGTATTTAGAGAAGGAACCCGCCTTGCAATGCCGAAGACAATACTGCGCGCCGGACTCATCGTCATTGAAGCCTGGTTCAGGGGCTACCGAGGGAGTCCTGGATTAGGGGGTCTCCGGACAGCCGGACTATCTTCGTTGGCCGGACTGTTAGACTATGAAGATACAAGATTGAAGACTTCGTCTCGTGTCCGAATGGGACTCTACTTGGCGTGGAAGGCAAGCTAGGAAGTACGGATATGGATATCTCCTCCTTTGTAACCAACCTTGTGTAACCCTAACCCTCTCCGGTGTCTATATAAACCGAAGGGTTTTAGTCCGTAGGACAACAACCATAACATACAATCATACAATAGGCTAGCTTCTAGGGTTTAGCCTCTCTGATCTCGTGGTAGATCTACTCTTGTACTACCCATATCATCAAAATTAATCAAGCAGGACGTAGGGTTTTACCTCCATCAAGAGGGCCCGAACCTGGGTAAAACATCGTGTCCCCTGCCTCCTGTTACCATCCGGCCTAGACGCATAGTTCGGGACCCCCTACCCGAGATCCGCCGGTTTTGACACCGACACCACCCAATTCTATCGGCTCATGGGCGGAGTTAAAAGCCCGGTTCATCTAGAACTTCAAAGACACGTGTAAGCATCCTATGTCGATTGTGGACCTGACCAATTGTAGGCAAGAGGACAGTGAGTCTACAACCCATTGGGTGCGCCGGGTTAAGGAGATAATACATTCATCTAATAGGATGGATGCTGGCTCAGCAGTCTTGATGTTGGAGAAAAATTGCCATTTTGAACCTCTGAAGCAGAAGTTGGGGCGGCTCAAGCGTGACTGTAATGACATGGGCCAGTTGATGGCGGCTCTCGTCAAGTATGCCGATTCTGATAGTACCAAAGACCCGGTGTCTGACGAAGAAAAGACAGCGAAGGGGAAGAACGGCAATGGCAAGGGTCACCAGCATAACCCGGCAAATCAAGGAGGTAATAAATGTAAGGCTAATGAGTTTGTTGCTAACACTAATGCACAGGGCGGAAATCAACGACGCAAGGGCAGGCAACCCCCTCGGTCAGGCAGGTCAAGTCCCACCCTTGAGCAACTATTGAATGAACCTTGTCCAAAGCACGACACCCAGGAGAAGCCAGCCACCCGCCTGTGGAAGGATTGTACAATCATGAAGGCGTTTAAAAATTCAAACACATTTGATGGAGGTCATGGCACAGGTGGTGGTTCAGGGGGTGGCAGTTTCCATGGCCCGGGCGCCGGCTCGGGTGGAGGAGGATTTCACGGTCAGGGCCATCCTGGTAATCCAGGAGGATATAATCCACAACCCAGCCAAGGTAATCAGCAGCAACAGTCCAGATATCAGAGCAACCCGAAACAGCTGAACAGTGGGCAATACCACGTGTTCACCACTAGTTTATGTAAGAGGGACCAGAAGCTTCACAAGAGGGTCTTTAATGTCGTTGAGCCGGTGATTCCATGTTACTTACGTTGGTCAGAGCAGCCTATTGTGTGGAGCACAGAGGATCACCCTTGGTAGTGGTGCCTCAGGTCGGTGGATACAAATTCACTAAGGTACTCATGGATGGAGGCAGCAGCATCAACATCCTCTACTATGAGACGTTCCGCCGGATGGGATTGACTGATAAGAGTCTTAAACAATCCAACACTGTTTTTCACGGTGTGGTACCTGGCAAGTCGGCATACCTAGTTGGTAAGATCGAGCTGGAAGTAGCCTTTGGAGATGAGTATGACTCCTGAGCAGAAAAATTAACCTTTGAGGTGGTTAAGATCAAAAGCCCATATCATGCTCTGTTTGGACGGCCGGCTTATGCCAAGTTCATGGCTCGGCCGTGCTATGTATATTTGCAGCTCAAGATGCCGGGTTATAAGGGCACCATTACAGTACATGGGAGCCGGAAAATAGCTTTGGAGTGTGAAGAAGGTGATGCTGCCTATGCTGAATCTGTTTGTGCAATAGAGGAGTTCAAATTTTACAAGGATCACGTTGACCCGGCAGACATGACGTCGTTAAAGAAACCAACAACAGAGCATGAGCCGGTGTTGAAGTTCAAATCAGCTGATGACACCAAGATGGTTGACTTTGTTCCTGGCGACTTATCCAAGCAGTTCATCATCAGTGCAAACTTGGATCCAAAATAGGAAAGCGCGCTCATCGAGTTCATCCATGAGAACCGGGACATCTTTGCATGGAAACCTTCAGACATGCCGGGTGTCCCGAGGGAACTCGCTGAGCACACTCTCAAGATTGATCAAAGTTTTAACCTGTCAGACAGTTTCTCTGACGGTTCAATGAAGAAAGGCGCAAGGCCATTGGAGAAGAGGTGGCCCGGCTCTTGGCGGCCGGGTTCATTGTAGAAGTCTTTCACCCAGAGTGGTTAGCCAACCCGGTGCTTGTACTAAAAAAGAACGGCACCTGGCGTATGTGTGTGGATTACACCGATTTGAACAAAGCTTGTCCGGCTGATCCTTTTGCCCTCCCCCGTATTGATCAGATCATCGATTCTACGGCGGGTTGCGCACGTTTGAGTTTCTTGGATGCTTACTCAGGTTATCATCAGATCAAGATGGCGGTCAAAGATCAGGAGAAGACGGCTTTTATCACTCCTTTTGGAGCTTTCTGCTATGTGTCTATGCCTTTTGGGCTTAAGAGTGCCCAGGTGACTTACCAACGGTGTGTACAAAACTGTCTTCATGATCAGATTGGGCGTAATGTTCATGCTTATGTGGATGATATAGTGGTAAAATCCAGGAAGGAGGAGACCTTGGTCGCAGATCTGAAAGAGACCTTTGATAATCTCCGGGTCTACAAAATGATGCTTAACCCGGCCAAGTGTGTTTTTGGAGTCCTAGCCGGCAAGCTCTTGGGTTTTCTGGTGTCCAACCGAGGTATTGAAGCTAACCTAGAGAAAATCAAGGCAATTACATCCCTGGCCAAACCAACATGCATCAATGACGTCCAAGAACTAGCGGGTCGTGTTGCTGCTTTGAGCCGGTTCATAAGCCGGTTAGGGGAGAAGGCAATGCCTTTGTATTAGATGATGAAGAAAACAGATGATTTTGTTTGGAGCGAGGCTGCAAACTCTGCTTTTGAAGATCTGAAGACACAGCTTGCTGAGCCGCCGGTCCTGGCTGCTCCAGTTGAGAAAGAGCCGCTGTTGTTATACGTGGCCGCCAACTCACGAGCTGTTAGTGTGGCTATTGTGGTGGAGCGCAAGGAGGCTGGCAAGGAACATCCGGTTCAACGGCCGGTTAATACGTCAGTGAGGTGTTAATTGAATCCAAGCAAGGATATCCACATTGGCAGAAGCTCGTATATAGGGTGTTCATGGCAAGCCGGAAGCTTAAGTATTATTTTCAGGGTCATCCAATCACTGTGGTTAGCCCTGCTCCTTTGGGAGACATTATTCAAAACAGAGAAGCCACTGGACGAGTCGCCAAGTGGGCCATTGAGCTTGGGTCTCATGGGTTGAAGTATGTACCACGTACTGCGATCAAATCTCAAGCACTAGTTGACTTCATTAATGACTGGACAGAGATGCAGATGCCAGAAGAGAAACCAGACAACACATATTGGACTATTCATTTTGATGGGTCCAGGCAGTTGGAAGGCTCGGGGGCTGGAGTTGTTTTAACCTCTCCTCGAGGTGACAAATTTTTTTATGTGTTACGGCTGATGTTTCCTTGCACTAACAACGCAGCAGAGTATGAAGCCTTGCTCCATGGTCTTCGAGTGGCAAAAGAGATGAGTTTGAGCCGGGTCAGATGTCTTGGCGACTCAGATTTAGTGGCTCAACAGGTGTCAGGCAAGTGGGATTCCAAGGATCCTCTCATGGCGGCTTATCACCGGGAGGTTGATGCTGTTGCTGGGCATTTTAAAGGTTATCAGGTGGAGCACATTGACCGTAGGAAGAACGAAGCGACTGATGCTTTAAGCCGGTTGGGGTCTTAGTGTAAGCCGGTACCACCTAACACCTTTTTGGATGTTTTGCATAACCCGTCTGTCAAGTTGCCCACAAAAGAAGATTTAGCTGTTCCTGACTCGGAGGCGCAGTTGGTGGCGGATCTTCATGTCATCCCAGATTGGACAGTGCCGTTCTTAGCTTACATGACCCGGGGAGAGTTGCCAGCGGATGAGACCCTGGCTCGACAGATAACCCGGCGGTCTAAGTCAATGACGATTTCAGATGGAGAACTATACCATCGCAGCATCTCTGGAGCGTTTTAGCGGTGTGTTTCCCCCGAAGAAGGGCAAGAAATACTTCAGGAGATCCAAGAAGGCGATTGTGGTCATCACGCCAGGTCAAAATCTCTGGTGGCCAAGGCTTTTCGTCACGGTTTTTATTGGTTGACGGCTCACGCTGATGCAGAGGATCTAGTCAGTGATGTCTACTACACAACCTTCTTCTTGTAGACGTTGTTGGGCCTCCAAGTGCAGAGGTTTGTAGGACAGTAGCAAATTTCCCTCAAGTGGATGACCTAAGGTTTATCAATCCGTAGGAGGCGTAGGATGAAGATGGTCTCTCTCAAGCAACCCTGCAACCAAATAACAAAGAGTCTCTTGTGTCCCCAACACACCCAATGCAATGGTAAATTGTATAGGTGCACTGTTCGGCGAAGAGATGGTGATACAAGTGCAATATGGATAGTAGATAATAGTTTTTGCAATCTGAAAATATAAAAACAGCAAGGTAACTTATGATAAAAGTGAGCATAAATGGTATTGCAATGATAGTAAACAAGGCCTAGGGTTCATACTTTCACTAGTGCAAGTTCCCTCAACAATAATATCATAATTGGATCACATAACTATCCCTCAACATGCAACAAAGAGTCACTCCAAAGTCACTAATAGCGGAGAACGAACGAAGATATTATGGTAGGGTACGAAACCACCTCAAAGTTATTCTTTCCAATCAATCCGTTGGGCTATTCCTATAAGTGTCACAAACAGCCCTAGAGTTCCTACTAGAATAACACCTTAAGACACAAATCAACCAAAACCCTAATGTCACCTAGATACTCCAATGTCACCTAAAGTATCCGTGGGTATGATTATATGATATGCATCACACAATCTCAGATTCATCTATTCAACCAACACAAAGGACCTCAAAGAGTGCCCCAAAGTTTCTACCGGAGAATCACAACGAAAATGTGTGCCAACCCCTATGCATAGGTTCATGGGCGGAACCTGCAAGTTGATCACCAAAACATACATCAAGTGAATCATGTGATATCCCATTGTCACGACAGATACGCACGGCAAGACATACATCAAGTGTTCTCAAATCTTTAAAGACTCAATCCGATAAGATTACTTCAAAGGGGAAACTAAATTCATTACAAGAGAGTAGAGGTGGAGGAGAAAACATCATAGGATCCAAATATAATAGCAAAGTTCGTGATACATCAAGATCGTATCATCTCAAGAACACGAGAGAGAGAGATCAAACACATAGCTACTGGTACATACCCTCAGCCCCGAGGGAGAACTACTCCCTCCTCGTCATGGAGAGCACCGGGATGATGAAGATGGCCACCGGAGAAGGATTGCCCCCTCCGGTAGGGTGCTGGAACGGGTCTAGATTAGTTTTTGGTGGCTACAGAGGCTTCTGGCGGCGGAACTCCCGATCTATTGTCTGTTCTGGAAGTTTTAGGGTACGTGAGTATATATGGGTGCAGGAAGTATGTCAGTGGAGCTTCGGGGGCCCCACAAGGCAGGGGCGCTCCCTGGGGGGGGCACCCTCGTGAGAACTTCCCTTGGCTCCTGACATGGGGTCCAAGTCCATCCGGTAGCTTTCCTTCCAAAAATAACTTCTCCAGTTGATTTCGTTCCGTTTTGACTCTGTTTGATATTCCTTTTCTTCGAAACACTGAAATAGGCAAAAAAACAGCAATTCTGGGCTGGGCCTCCGGTTAATAGGTTAGTCCCAAAAATAATATAAAAGTGGATAATAAAGCCCAATATTTCCCAAAACAGTAGATAACATAGCATGGAGCAATCAAAAATTATAGATACGTTGGAGACGTATCAAGCATCCCCAAGCTTAATTCCTGCTCGTCCTCGAGTAGGTAAATGATAAAAACAGATTTTTTGATGCGGAGTGCTACTTGGCATAATTTCAATGTAATTATTCTTAATTGTGGTATGAATATTCAGATCCGAAAGATTCAAGACAAAAGTTCATATTGACATAAAAATGGTAATACTTCAAGCATACTAACTAAGCAATTATGTCTTCTCAAAATAATATGGCCAAAGAAAGTTCATCCCTACAAAATCATATAGTTTATTCATGTTTCATTTTCGTCACACAAGAATGCTCTCATCATGCACAACCCCGATGACAAGCCAAGCAATTGTTTCATACTTTAGTAATCTCAAACTCAAAAACTTTCATGCAATACATGAGCGCGAGCCATGGATATAGCACTATGGGTGGAATAGAATATAATGAGGGGGGTTATGTGGAGAAGACAAAAAGGAGAAAGTCTCACATCAACGAGGCTAATCAATGGGCTATGGAGATGCCCACCGATTGATGTTAATGCAAGGAGTAGGGATTGCCATGCAACGGATGCACTAGAGCTATAAATGTATGAAAGCTCAACAGAAGAAACTAGTGGGTGTGCATCCAACTTGCTTGCTCACGAAGACCTAGGGCACTTGAGGAGGCCCATTGTTGGAATATACAAGCCAAGTTCTATAATGAAAAATTCCCACTAGTATATGAAAGTGACAAAACAAGAGACTCTCTACTATGAAGATCATGGTGCTACTTTGAAGCACAAGTGTGGTAAAAGGATAGTAGCATTGTCCCTTCTCTCTTTTTCTCTCATTTTTTTGGGCCTTATCTTTTTTATGGCCTTTCTCTCTTTTTTTGGGCCTTCTCTCTTTTATGGACTTTCTCTCTCTCTTTATTTATTCCTCACTTGGGACAATGCTCTAATAATGATGATCATCACACTTCTATTTATTTACAACTCAATGATTACAACTGGATACTGGAACAAAGATGACTCTATATGAATGCCTCCGGTGGTGTACCGAGATATGCAATGAAACAAGAGTGACATGTATGAAAGAATTATGAACGGTGGGTTTGCCACAAATACTATGTCAACTACATGATCATGCTAAGCAATATGACAATGATGAATGTGTCATGATGAACGGAATGATGGAAAGTTGCATGACAATATATCTCGGAATGGCTATGGAAATGCCATAATAGGTAGGTATGGTGGCTATTTTGAGGAATATATAAGGAGGTTTATGTGTGACAGAGCGTATCATATCACAGGGTTTGGATGCACCGGCGAAGTTTGCACCAACTCTCAATGTGAGAAAGGGCAATGCACGGTACCGAAGAGGCTAGCAAGGATGGAAGGGTGAGAGTGCGTATAATCCATGGACTCAACATTAGTCATAAAGAACTCACATACTTATTGCAAAAATCTACAAGTCATCAAAAACCTCGGCACTACGCGCATGCTCCTAGGGGGATAGATCGGTAGGAAAAGACCATCGCTCGTCCCCGACCACCACTCATAAGGAAGACAATCAAATAACACCTCATGTTTCAAATTTGTTACACAACGTTTACCATATGTGCATGCTACGGGACTTGCAAACTTCAACACAAGCATTTATCAAATTCACAACTACTCAACTAGCACGAATTTGATATTATTACCTTCATATCTCAAAACAATCATCAAGCATCAAACTTCTCTTAGTATTCAAAACACTCATAAGAAAGATTTTACTAATCTTGGATACCTAGCATATTAGGATTTTAAGCAAATTACCATGCTATTTAATACTCTCAAAATAATCTAAGTGAAGCATGAGAGATCAATAGTTTCTATAAAACAAATCTACCACCGTGCTCTAAAAGATATAAGTGAAGCACTAGAGCAAATGACAAACTACTCCGAAAATATAAGTGTAGATCAATGAGTAGTCGAATAATTATGCAACTATGTGAAGACTCTCTCTCATTTAATAATTTCATATATTGGTATTCTATTCAAACAGCAAGCAAATCAAAATAAAATGACATTCTAAGAATGGCAAACATCATGTGAAGAAGCAAAAACTTAGGATCAACTGAAACTAACCGATAGTTGTTGAAGAAGAAAGGTGGGATGCCAACCGGGGCATCCCCAAGCTTAGATGCTTGAGACTTCTTGAAATATTATCTTGGGATGCCTTGGGCATCCCCAAGCTTGAGCTTTTGTGTCTCCTTAATTCCTCTCATATCACGGTCTCCCTAAATCTCAAAAACTTCATCCACACAAAACTCAACAAGGACTCGTGAGATAAGTTAGTATAAACCATTGCAAAAACCTTACCATACTCTACTGTAGCAAATCACCAAAATTATTATTCAACATTGCATACTAAATGCCTCTGCATATTTAATAGTCCTATCCTCAAATAGAATCATTAAAGAAGCAAACATATGCAAACAATGCGAACATAACAGCAATCTGCCTAAACAGGATAGTCTGTAAAGAATGCTGCAACATCCATACTTCACTATCTCAAACAATTATGAAAGAAAATTCCCACTGTATTAAATTTATCAGAGCTTAATATGCAAAATGTTTCAACATTTTATCACATTCTGACTTTTCTAGGGAATTATTGCAACAGCGGTAAACTTTCTGTTTTCAAACAGCAACATGTATACTTGTAACATAGGCATAGTAAAGGCTATCAATGCCACTTTTATTGAAATAAAAGATGCAAAACATTTTTCTAAATAACAGAAAGAAAATCCTAACAAAATAAATTGACGCTCCAAGCAAAACACATCATGTGGTGAATAAAAATATAGCTCCAAGTAAAGTTACCGATGAACGAAGACGAAAGAGGGGATGCCTTTCGGGGCATCCCCAAGCTTAGGCTCTTGGATATCCTTGAATATTACCTTGGGGTGCCTTGGGCATCCCCAAGCTTAGGCTCTTTCCACTCCTTATTCCACAGTCCATCGAGTCCTTACCCAAAACTTGAAAACTTCACAACACAAAACTTAACAGAAAACTCGTAAGTTCCGTTAGTATAAGAAAATAAATCACCACTTCATGGTACTGTAATTAACTCATTATTTATTTATATTTGTGTTAAACCTACTGTATTCCAACTTCTCTATGGTTTATAAACTCTTTTACTAGCCATAGATTCATCAAAATAAGCAAACAACACACCAAAAACAGAATCTGTAAAAAACAGAACAGTCTGTAGTAATCTGGATCAAACATATACTTCTGGAACTCATAAAATTCTCAAATAAATTGATGGACATGAGGAATTTAACTATTAATAATATTCAAAAAGAATTAACTAAATATAAATCTCCAAATAAAAATGGAAGTAATTCTCGTGAGCGCTAAAGTTTCTGTTTTTTTTACAGCATGATCATAAAGACTTCACCCAAGTCTTCCCAAAGGTTCTACTTGGCACAAACACTAATTAAAAGCATAAAACCACATCTAAACAGAGGCTAGATGAATTATTTATTAATAAAGAGGAACAAAAAGCAAGGAATAAAAATAAAGTTGGGTTGCCTCCCAACAAGCGCTATCGTTTAACGCCCCTAGCTAGGCATGATGATTTCAATGATGCTCACATAAAGGATAAGAATTGAAACATAAAGAAGGAATCATGAAGAATATGACTAGCACATTTAAGCCTAACCCACTTCCTATGCATAGGGATTTTGTGAGCAAACAACTTATGAGAACAATAATCAACTAGCATAGGAGGGCAAAACAAGCATAACTTGGAAACTTTAAGAACATAGAGAGGAAACTTGATATTATTGCAATTCCTACAAGCATAAGTTCCTCCCTCATAATAATTTTCAGTAGCATCATGAATGAATTCAACAATATAACCAGCACCTAAAGCATTCTTTTCATGATCTACAAGCATAGAAATTTTATTACTCTCCACATAAGCAAATTTCTTCTCATGAATAATAGTGGGAGCAAACTCAATAAAATAACTATCATGTGATTGAAAATTAAGATCAAGATGACAAGTTTCATGGTTATCATTATTCTTTAAAGCATACATGTCATCACAATAATCATTATAGATAGGAGGCATGCTTTCATCATAGTAAATTTTCTCATTAAAGCTTGGGGAACAAAAAATATCATCTTCATCAAACATAGATTCCCCAAGCTTGTGGCTTTGCATATCATTAGCATCATGGATATTCAAGGAATTCATACTAACAACATTGCAATCATGCTCATCATTCAAATATTTAGTGCCAAACATTTTATAGATTTCTTCTTCTAGCACTTGAGCACAATTATCCTTTCCATCATACTCGCGAAAGATATTAAAAAGATGAAGCATATGAGGTAGACTCAATTCCATTTTTTAGTTTTCTTTTATAAACTAAACTAGTGATAAAACAAGAAACTAAAAGACTCGATTGCAAGATCTAAAGATATGCCTTCAAGCACTCACCTCCCCGGCAACAGTGCCAGAAAAGAGCTTGATGTCTACTACACAACCTTCTTCTTGTAGACGTTGTTGGGCCTTCAAGTGCAGAGGTTTGTAGGACAGTAGCAAATTTCCCTCAAGTGGATGACCTAAGGTTTATCAATCCGTAGGAGGCGTGGGATGAAGATGGTCTCTCTCAAGCAACCCTGCAACCAAATAACAAAGAGTCTCTTGTGTGCCCAACACACCCAATACAATGGTAAATTGTATAGGTGCACTAGTTCGGCGAAGAGATGGTGATACAAGTGCAATATGGATAGTAGATAATAGTTTTTGCAATCTGAAAGTATAAAAACAGCAAGGTAACTAATGATAAAAGTGAGCGTAAACGGTATTGCAATGATAGTAAACAAGGCCTAGGGTTCATACTTTCACTAGTGCAAGTTCCCTCAACAATAATATCATAATTAGATCACATAACTATCCCTCAACATGCAACAAAGAGTCACTCCAAAGTCACTAATAGCGGAGAACGAACGAAGAGACTATGGTAGGGTACGAAACCACCTCAAAGTTATTCTTTCCAATCAATCCATTGGGCTATTCCTATAAGTGTCACAAACAGCCCTAGAGTTCGTACTAGAATAACACCTTAGGACACAAATCAACCAAAACCCTAATGTCACCTAGATACTGCAATGTCACCTCAAGTATCCGTGGGTATGATTATACAATATGCATCACACAATCTCAGATTCATCTATTCAACCAACACAAAGGACCTCAAAGAGTACCCCAAAGTTTCTACCGGAGAATCACGACGAAAACGTGTGCCAAACCCTATGCATAGGTTCATGGGGGGAACCCGCAAGTTGATCACCAAAACATACATCAAGTGAATCACGTGATATCCCATTGTCATGACAGATACGCACGGCAAGACATACATCAAGTGTTCTCAAATCTTTAATGACTCAATCCGATAAGATTACTTCAAAGGGGAAACTAAATTCATTACAAGAGAGTAGAGGGGGAGGAGAAAACATCATAGGATCCAAATATAATAGCAAAGCTCATGATACATCAAGATCGTATCATCTCAAGAAAACGAGAGAGAGAGAGAGATCAAACACATAGATACTGGTACATACCCTCAGCCCCGAGGGAGAACTACTCCCTCCTCATCATGGAGAGCACCAGGATGATGAAGATGGCCACCGGAGAAGGATTGCCCCCTCCGGTAGGGTGCCGGAACGGGTCTAGATTGGTTTTTGGTGGCTACGGAGGCTTCTGGCGGCGGAACTCCCGATCTATTGTCTGTTCTGGAAGTTTTAGGGTACGTGAGTATATATGGGTGCAGGAAGTACGTCGGTGGAGCTTAGGGGGCCCCACGAGGCAAGGGGAGCGCCCCCACCCTCGTGAGCACCTCCCTTGTCTCCTGACGTGGGGTCCAAGTCCATCCGGTAGCTTTCCTTCCAAAAATAACTTCTCCAGTTGATTTCATTCCATTTCGACTCCGTTTGATATTCCTTTTCTTCGAAACACTGAAATAGGCAAAGAACAATTCTGGGCTGGGCCTCCGGTTAATAGGTTAGTCCCAAAAATAATATAAAAGTGGATAATAAATCCCAATATTGCCCAAAACAGTAGATAACATAGCATGGAGCAATAAAAAATTATAGATACGTTGGAGACGTATCAGTCAGTAGATGTGATGGATGTCAAAAGTTCGCACGACGAGCACATGTGCCAACTCAAGAGCTTCGGATGATTCCAATCACTTGGCCGTTTGCGGTCTGGGGGCTTGACATGGTGGGACCTTTCAAAAAGTCTAAGGATAAAAAGACACATCTCTTAGTGGTAGTCGATAAATTCACTAAGTGGGTTGAAGCGGAGCCGGTGAGTAAGTGTGATGTGGCCACGACGGTTCAGTTCATGAAAAAGGTGATCTTTTGTTTTGGTTTTCCACACAACATTATCACCGACAATGGCACTAATTTATCCCAAGGGGCTATGGAGGAGTTTTGTCAGCGTGAGCATATTCGGGTTGATGTTTCTTCCGTAGCTCATCCCCAATCTAATGGTCAAGCTGAGAGAGCAAATCAAGAAATTTTAAAGGGTCTCAAGCCCCGGCTTATGGTTCCTTTACAGCGAACGCCGGGTTGTTGGGTAGAGGAATTACCCTCTGTGTTGTGGAGTATCAACACCACACCTAACAGGTCTACAGGTTATACACCTTTTTTCATGGTGTATGGAGCAGAAGCAGTGTTGCCTAGTGACATCTGTCATGACTCGCCCCGTGTGGCGGCTTATGTTGAAGCTAATAATGAACAAGCTAGGCAGGATGCACTCGACTTGTTAGATGAAGAAAGAGACTTAGCAGCGGCTCGATCAACGATTTATCAACAGGACCTGCACCGTTATCACAGCCTCCAGGTTAAGTCCAGGACTTTTCAGGAAGGCGACCTGGTGCTCCGGCTCATCCAGGATCTATCAGATGCACACAAGTTATCCCCACCTTGGGAAGGACCCTTTGTGGTCAGTAAGAACTTACACAATGGGTCATATTACCTCATTGACGTTCGAGAGCACAGAGACTCGCGTAAGTCGGAGGAGGAGACCCGCCGGCCGTGGAACATTGCTCAACTTCGGCCATACTACACCTGAGCCACCGGCTCTCATAGTCTACATGCTTTAACATTGTATATACCATGATAAGTAATAAAGCAGGACCATCGGTCTCTTTTCTTTTCAAAGATTACGTATCTTTGTTATGTTTTATTTTCAACTGACTATTAAGGAGCTGATCATATTTGAATCAAGTCTAACCTTTTTTGGTCCAGCTTATGATCGTATTCGAATCTAGCTGCAATCTCATGGTCACTTGGGGGCTTCCTGTTCAAACATAGGTCGTATTCGAACCAAAGAGAACATAGCTGTCGTAACCCTTTTGATCGGCTCAAGGCCAAACCCACTTGGGGGCTTCTTGATCGTATCCGAATCATAGCTTAACCCCTTTTGGGTCCGACTTGGATCGTATTCGAATCAGGGTCGTTAAAAACCTCTCAAGGTCATTTGGGGGCTTCCTGTTCAAACATATGTCGTATTTGAACCAAAGAGAACATAGCTGTCGGTACCCTCTTGATCGGCGCAACGCCAAAGCCACTGGGGGCTATATGGTCGTATTCGAACCTTAGCTTAACCCCTTTGGTCCGGTTTACTGATCTTATTCGAATCAGAAGCCCCCAACCTTTCAATACAAGGTTAAATTGTACTTATCATCTGTTGTTTGCTTTTTAGTGTTCTTGTTGTCTCAATATTACAACTAATTAGCCTGATCTTCTTCGCCGGCTGGACTATTTGACAACAAAGCCACCAAGGTATGATGATCATTAAGTATTCAGAAGCATTGCCTTCTCAAAAATATTTGAGTTATCAACTTCATTATCCGGGTCATTTAAACCGGTGGTCTAAGGATCGAAGGTACACGTATGGCTATTGTTTATATGCAATTGCCTGCTGCATTAACCAACGGGTTAGTTTCAGCCTTGTTCTCTTTTTATATATGTTTCTGTTTTTTTATTATCGTAAACATATTGGCTATAAGCCGGGTGTTCCAACCCGTTCGGTACTAAGCCGCCAAGCCAGTCTTTTCCCTTGTATCTACAGGAACAGAGCTGAAATATTACAGGGACAACCATAAGTATGATGCACATATTGACATCAGGAAACACAGAACCACATATAAGGGTTTTATGCGCGATGGCATAAGCAAAGCATAGTGTTCTCACAGCTCAACTATTACAAGGCTTTTATAAACCCATGAAGATGATTATTGCTCCTCCCTCGCCGGTTCACTGCCCTCTGTTGTCTGGAAGCTGGGTTTTGACCAGTCAAAACCATTCACAGCGACAAATTCGGCTTCTTCGTCGATCAGGCCGGCCGGGTCAACTTCCGGGGCAAATGTATTTTCTCTTACAGGCGGGATCAAATCTGTCACCTTGTACGAGGGAGTCGCCATCTTCTTATTTCCAACATCAAAACCCGGCTGGTATTTGTCGATGTTGGTTTCATCTCCAAGAATAGTTGCCTGAGGTCGGACTCCGCGCATGCAAGCCATGAAGTCATCCTGCTCAAAGGGAGATCCGTCTTCTTTCACGGTGGGATAGCCTCTGGCCATTCTGCCAGGTCTAGGTCTGGCACCCAAGCCTTGGAGCGGCTCAGGGCAGTCATGTTGGAGATCGTAGCAGAAATTAAAAAATTTCTACGCATCACCAAGATCAATCTATGGAGTATTCTAGCAACGAGGGGAATAGGAGTGCATCTACATACCCTTGTAGATCGCGAGCGGAAGCGTTCAAGTGAACGGGGATGATGGAGTCGTACTCGCCGTGATCCAAATCACCGATGACCAGGTGTCGAACGGACATCACCTCCACGTTCAACACACGTACGGTTGGGAAGACGTCTCCTCCTTCTTGATCCAGCGAGGGGGAAGGAGAGGTTGATGAAGATCCAGCAGTACGACGGCGTGGTGGTGGATGCAGCAGGATCCCGGCAGGGCTTCGCCAAGCACAAGCGGGGAGGAGAGGTGCTACGGAGGGAGAGGGAGGCGCCAAGAGCAAGGTGCGGCTGCCCTCCCTCCCTTCCACTATATATAGGGTCTAGGGGGGGCGCATGCCCCCTTGGAGATCCCATCTAAAGGGGGGGCGGCCCCTGGGGGCAACGGCCCCCTTAGGGTTTCCAACCAAGGGGGCGCATGCCCCCTCGGGAGGCAACGGCCCCCTAGGGTTTCCAACCCTAGGCGCCTTGGGCCCTTGGGTGGGGCGCACCAGCCCATCAGGGGCTGGTTCCCACGCCACTTCAGCCCATGGGGCCCTCCGGGATAGGTGGCCCCATCCGGTGGACCCCCGGGACCCTTCCGGTGGTCCCGGTACAATACCGGTAACCCCCGAAACCTTCCCGCTAGCTAAAACTGGACTTCCTATATATAAATCTTTACCTCCGGACCATTCCGGAACTCCTCGTGACGTCTGGGATCTCATCCGGGACTCCGAACAACTTTCGGGTTACTGCATACTAATATCTCTACAACGCTAGCGTCACCGAACCTTAAGTGTGTAGACCCTACGGGTTCGGGAGACACGCAGACATGACCGAGACGCCTCTCCGTCAATAACCAACAGCGGGATCTGTATACCCATGTTGGCTCCCACATGCTCCTCGATGATCTCATCGAATGAACCACGATGTCGAGGACTTAATCAATCCCGTATTCAATTCCCTTTGTCAATCGGTACGTTACTTGCCCGAGACTTGATCGTCGGTATCCCAATACCTTGTTCAATCTCGTTACCGGCAAGTCACTTTACTCATACCGTAATGCATGATCCCATGACCAACCCCTTGGTCACATTGAGCTCATTATGATGATGCATTACCGAGTGGGCCCAGAGATACCTCTCCGTCATACGGAGTGACAAATCCTAGTCTCGATTCGTGCCAATCCAACAGACACTTTCGGAGATACCCGTAGTGCACCTTTATAGCCACCCAGTTACGTTGTGACGTTTGGTACACCCAAAGCACTCCTACAGTATCGGGAGTTGCACAATCTCATGGTCTAAGGAAATAATACTTGACATTAGAAAAGCTCTCACAAAACGAACTACACGATGTTTGAGCTAAGCTTAGGATTGGGTCTTGTCCATCACATCATTCTCCTAATGATGTGATCCCATTATCAATGACATCTAATGTCCATAGTCAGGAAACCATGACTATCCTTTGATCAACGAGCTAGTCAACTAGAGGCTCACTAGGGACGTGTTGTGGTCTATGTATTCACACATGTATTATGATTTCCGGATAACACAATTATAGCATGAACAATAGACAATTATCATGAACAAAGAAATATAATAATAACCATTTGATTATTGCCTCTAGGGCATATTTCCAACAGTCTCCCAGTTGCACTAGAGTCAATATTCTAGTTACATTGTGATGAATCGAACACCCATTCAGTTCTGGTGTTGATCATGTTTTGCTCTAGGGAGAGGTTTAGTCAACAGATCTGCTACATTCATGTCCGTATGTACTTTACAAATCTCTATGTCTCCATTTTGAACACTTTCACGAATGGAGTTGAAGCGACGCTTGATATGCCTGGTCTTCCTATGAAACCTGGGCTCCTTGGCAAGGGCAATAGCTCTAGTGTTGTCACAGAAGAGGGTCATGGGGCCCGACGCATTGGGTATGACTCCTAGGTCGGTAATGAACTCCTTCACCCAGACTGCTTCTTGTGCTGCCTCCGAGGCTGCCATGTACTCCGCTTCACATGTAGATCCCGCCACAACGCTTTGCTTGCAACTGCACCAGCTTACTGCCCCACTATTCAAAATATACACGTATCCGGTTTGTGAATTAGAGTCATCCAGATCTGTGTCGAAGCTAGCATCGACGTAACCCTTTACGACGAGCTCTTCGTCACCTCCATAAACGAGAAACATTTCCTTAGTCCTTTTCAGGTACTTCAGGATATTCTTGACCGCTGTCCAGTGTTCCATGCCGGGATTACTTTGGTACCTTCCTACCAAACTCACGGCAAGGTTTACATCAGGTCTGGTACACAGCATAGCATACATGATAGACCCTATGGCCGAGGCATAGGGGACGACACTCATCTTTTCTCTATCTTCTGCCGTGGTCGGGCATTGAGCCGTGCTCAATCTCGTACCATGCAATATAGGCAAGAACCCCTTCTTTGACTGATCCATTTTGAACTTCTTCAATATCTTGTCAAGGTACGTACTCTGTGAAATACCAATGAGGCGTCTCGATCTATCTCTATAGATCTTGATGCCTAATATATAAGCAGCTTCTCCAAGGTCCTTCATTGAAAAACACTTGTTCAAGTAGGCCTTTATGCTTTCCAAGAATTCTATATCATTTCCCATCAACAGTATGTCATCCACATACAATATGAGAAATGCTATAGAGCTCCCACTCACTTTCTTGTAAATGCAGGCTTCTCCATAAGTCTGCATAAACCCAAACGCTTTGATCATCTCATCAAAACGAATGTTCCAACTCCGAGATGCTTGCACCAGCCCATAAATGGAGCGTTGGAGCTTGCACACCTTGTCAGCATTCTTAGGATATACAAAACCTTCCGGCTGCATCATATACAATTCTTCCTTAAGGAAACCATTAAGGAATGCCGTTTTGACGTCCATTTGCCATATCTCATAATCATAGAATGCGGCAATTGCTAACATGATTCGGACGGACTTCAGCTTCGCTACGGGTGAGGAAGTCTCATCGTAGTCAACCCCTTGAACTTGTCGATAACCCTTAGCGACAAGTCGAGCCTTATAGATGGTCACATTACCATCCGTGTCTGTCTTCTTCTTAAAGATCCATTTATTTTCTATGGCTTGCCGATCTTCGGGGAAGTCAGTCAAAGTCCATACTTTGTTTTCATACATGGATTCTATCTCGGATTTCATGGCTTCTAGCCATTTGTCGGAATCCGGGCCCGCCATCGCTTCTTCATAGTTTGAAGGTTCACCGTTGTCTAACAACATGATTTCCAAGACAGGGTTGCTGTACCACTCTGGTGCGGAACGTGTCCTTGTGGACCTACGAAGTTCAGTAGCAACTTGATCTGAAGTTTCATGATCATCATCATCAACTTCCTCTCTAGTCGGTGCAGGCACCTCAGGAACATTTTCTTGAGCTGCGCCACTTACCGGTTCAAGAGGTAATACTTCATCAAGTTCTACCTTCCTCCCACTTATTTTTTTCGAGAGAAACTCTTTCTCTAGAAAGGACCCATTCTTGGCACCAAAGATCTTGCCTTCGGATCTGAGGTAGAAGGTATACCCAACAGTTTCTTTAGGGTATCCTATGAAGACGCATTTTTCCGACTTGGGTTCGAGATTTTCAGGTTGAAGTTTCTTGACATAAGCATCGCATCCCCAAACTTTTAGAAATGACAGCTTAGGTTTCTTCCCAAACCATA
The DNA here is from genome assembly GCF_056163025.1 of Triticum urartu. NCBI lineage: Eukaryota > Viridiplantae > Streptophyta > Magnoliopsida > Poales > Poaceae > Triticum > Triticum urartu. The sequence goes on along the minus strand of NC_141873.1, from coordinate 67,159,984 downwards.
ATTCATACGGTGTCATCTCAACGGATTTCGACGGAGCCCTATTTAAAGTGAATGCGGCAGGCTCTAAAGCATAGCCCCAAAATGATAGTAGTAAATCGGTAAGAGACATCATAGATCGCACCATATCTAATAGAGTGCGATTACGATGTTCGGACACACCATTACACTGAGGTGTTCCAGGCAGCGTGAGTTGTGAAACTATTCCACATTTTCTTAAGTGTGTGCCAAATTCGTGACTCAAGTATTCTCCCCCACGATCTGATCGCAAGAACTTGATTTTCCTGTCACGTTGATTCTCAGCCTCACTCTGAAATTCCTTGAACTTTTCAAAGGTCTCAGACTTGTGTTTCCTTAAGTAGACATACCCATATCTACTCAAGTCATCAGTGAGGGTGAGAACATAACGATAGCCACCGCGAGCCTCAACACTCATTGGATCGCACACATCAGTATGTATGATTTCCAATAAGTTGGTTGCTCGCTCCATTGTTCCTGAGAACGGAGTCTTGGTCATCTTACCCATGAGGCATGGTTCGCACGTGTCAAATGATTCGTAATCAAGAGACTCTAAAAGTCCATCTGTATGGAGCTTCTTCATGCGTTTGACACCTATGTGACCAAGGCGGCAGTGCCACAAATATGTGGGACTATCATTATCAACCTTACATCTTTTGGTATTCACACTATGAATATGTGTAGCATTACGCTCGAGATTCATTAAGAATAAACCATTCACCATCAGAGCATGACCATAAAACATATCTCTCATATAAATAGAACAACCATTATTCTCGGATTTAAATGAGTAGCCATCTCGCATTAAACGAGATCCTGATACAATGTTCATGCTCAAAGCTGGCACTAAATAACAATTATTGAGGTTTAAAACTAATCCCGTAGTTAAATGTAGAGGTAGCGTGCCGACGGCGATCACATCGACCTTGGAACCATTCCCGACGCGCATCGCCACCTCGTCCTTCGCCAGTCTCCGTTTATTCTGCAGCTCCTGCTTTGAGTTACAAATGTGAGAAACCGCATCGGTATCAAATAACCAGGAGCTACTACGAGTACTGGTAAGGTACACATCAATTACATGTATATCACATATACCTTTCGTGATGCCGGCCTTCTTGTCCGCTAAGTATTTGGGGCAGTTCCGCTTCCAGTGACCACTTCCCTTGCAATAAAAACACTCAGTCTCGGGCTTGGGTCCATTCTTTGGCTTCTTCCCGGCAGCTTGCTTACCGGGCGCGGCAACTCCCTTGCCGTCCTTCTTGAAGTTCTTCTTACCCTTGCCTTTCTTGAACTTAGTGGTTTTATTCACCATGAACACTTGATGTTCCTTTTTGACTTCTACCTCTGCTGATTCCATCATTGCAAATACTTCAGGAATGGTCTTTTCCATCCCATGCATATTGAAGTTCATCAAAAAGCTCTTGTAGCTCGGTGGAAGTGACTGAAGGATTCTGTCAATGACCGCGTCATCCGGGAGATTAACTCCCAGCTGAGTCAAGAGGTTATGCAACCCAAACATTTTGAGTATGTGCTCACTGATATAACTATTTTCCTCCATCTTACAGCTGAAGAACATGTCGGAGACTTCATATCTCTCGACCCGGGCATGAGCTTGAAAAACCATTTTCAGCTCTTCGAACATCTCATATGCTCCGTGTCTCTCAAAACGCTTTTGGATCCCCGGTTCTAAGCTGTAAAGCATGCCCCACTGAACGAGGGAGTAATCATCAGCACGTGTCTGCCAAGCGTTCATAACGTCTTGGTTCTATGGGACAGGTGCGTCACCTAGCGGTGCTTCTAGGACATAATCTTTCTTGGCAGCTATGAGGATGATCCTCAGGTTCCGTACCCAGTCCGTATAGTTGCTGCTATCATCTTTCAGCTTGGTTTTCTCTAGGAATGCGTTGAAGTTGAGGACAACGTGGGCCATTTGATCTACAAGACATATTGTAAAGATTTTAGACTAAGTTCATGAGAATTAAGTTCATCTAATCAAATTATTAAATGAACTCCCACTCAGATAGACATCCCTCCAGTCATCTAAGTATAACATGATCCGAGTTAACTAGGCCGTGTCCGATTATCACGTGAGACGGACTAGTCAACATTGGTGAACATCTTCATGTTGATCGTATCTTCTATACGACTCATGCTCGACCTTTCGGTCTTCCGTGTTCCGAGGCCATGTCTGTACATGCTAGGCTCATCAAGTCAACCTAAGTGTATTGCGTGTGTAAATCTGGCTTACACCCGTTGTATTCGAACGTTAGAATCTATCACACCCGATCATCACGTGGTGCTTCGAAACAACGAACCTTCGCAACGGTGCACAGTTAGGGGGAACACTTTCTTGAAATTATTACGAGGGATCATCTTATTTGAGCTACCGTCGTTCTAAGAAAATAAGATGTAAAACATGATAAACATCACATGCAATCAAATAGTGACATGATATGGCCAATATCATCTGCTCCTTTGATCTCCATCTTCGGGGCTCCATGATCATCGTTGTCACCGGCATGACACCATGATCTCCATCATCGTGTCTTCTTGAAGTTGTCTCGTCATGTATTACTTCTACTACTATGGCTAACGCTTTAGCAATAAAGTAAAGTAATTACATGATGTTTATGTTGACACGTAGGTCATAAATAAATAAAGACAACTCCTATGGCTCCTGCCGGTTGTCATACTCATCGACATGCAAGTCGTGATTCCTATTACAAGATCATGATCAATCTCATACATCACATATATCATTCATCACATCCTTTTGGCCAAATCACATCACAAGGCATATGCTGCAAAAACAAGTTAGACGTCCTCTAATTGTTGTTGCAAGTTTTTACGTGGCTGCTATAGGTTTCTAGCAAGAACGTTTCTTACCTACGCCAAAACCACAACGTGAATTGCCAATTTCTATTTACCCATCATAAGGACCCTGTTCATCGAATCCGATCCGACTAAAGTGGGAGAGACAGACACCCGCCAGCCACCTTATGCAACTAGTGCATGTCAGTCGGTGGAACCGGTCTCACGTAAGCGTACGTGTAAGGTTGGTCCGGGCCGCTTCATCCCACGATGCCACCGAATCAAGATAAGACTAGTAACGACAAGCAAATTGACAATATCGATGCCCACAACTACTTTGTGTTCTACTCGTGTATAGTAACTACGCATAGACCTAGCTCATGATGCCACTGTTGGGGATCGTCGCAGAAATTAAAAATTTTCTATGCATCACCAAGATCAATCTATGGAGTATTCTAGCAACGAGGGGAATAGGAGTGCATCCACATACCCTTGTAGATCACGAGCGGAAGCGTTCAAGTGAACGGGGATGATGGAGTCGTACTCGCCGTGATCCAAATCACCGATGACCAAGTGCCGAACGGACAGCACCTCCGCGTTCAACACACGTACGGTTGGGAAGACGTCTCCTCCTTCTTGATCCAGCAAGGGGGAAGGAGAGGTTGATGAAGATCTAGTAGCACGACGGCGTGGTGGTGGATGCAGCAGGATCCCGGCAGGGCTTCGCCAAGCACAAGCGGGGAGGAGAGGTGTTACGGAGGGAGAGGGAGGCGCCAAGAGCAAGGTGCGGCTGCCCTTCCTCCCTTCCACTATATATAGGGGCTAGGGGGGGCGCATGCCCCCTTGGAGATCCCATCTAAAAGGGGGGGGGGGGCAGAGGCCCCTGGGGGCAACGAGCCCCTTAGGGTTTCCAACCAGGGGGGCGCATGCCCCCTCGGGGGCAACGGCCCCCTAGGGTTTCCAACCCTAGGCGCCTTGGGCCCTTGGGTGGGGCGCACCAGCCCATCAGGGGCTGGTTCCCACGCCACTTCATCCCATGGGGCCCTCCGGGATAGGTGGCCCCATCCGGTGGACCCCCGGGACCCTTCCGGTGGTCCCGGTACAATACCGGTAACCCCCGAAACCTTCCCGCTGGCCGAAACTAGACTTCCTATATATAAATCTTTACCTCCGGACCATTCTGGAACTCCTCGTGACGTCCGGGATCTCATCCGGGACTCCAAACAACTTTCGGGTTACTGCATACTAATATCTCTACAACCCTAGCGTCACCGAACCTTAAGTGTGTAGACCCTACGGGTTCAGGAGACACGCAGACATGACCGATACGCCTCTCCGGTCAATAACCAACAACGGGATCTAGATACCCATGTTGGCTCCCACATGCTCCTCGATGATCTCATCGGATGAACCACGATGTCGAGGACTTAATCAATCCCGTATTCAATTCCCTTTGTCAATCGGTACGTTACTTGCCCAAGACTCGATCGTCGGTATCCCAATAACTTGTTCAATCTCGTTACCGGCAAGTCACTTTACTCGTACCATAATGCATGATCCCGTGACCAACCCCTTGGTCACATTGAGCTCATTATGATGATGCATTACCGAGTGGGCCCAGAGATACCTCTCCGTCATACGGAGTGACAAATCCCAGTCTCGATTCGTGCCAACCCAACAGACACTTTCGGAGATACCCGTAGTGCACCTTTATAGCCACCCAATTACGTTGTGACATTTGATACACCCAAAGCACTCCTACGGTATCCGGGAGTTGCACAATCTCATGGTCTAAGGAAATGATACTTGACATTAGAAAAGCTCTCACAAAATGAACTACACGATGTTTGAGCTAAGCTTAGGATTGGGTCTTGTCCATCACATCATTCTCCTAATGATGTGATCCCGTTATCAATGACATCTAATGTCCATAGTCAGGAAACCATGACTATCTTTTGATTAACGAGCTAGTCAACTAGAGGCTCACTAGGGACGTGTTGTGGTCTATGTATTCACACATGTATTATGATTTCCGGATAACACAATTATAGCATGAACAATAGACAATTATCATGAACAAAGAAATATAATAATAACCATTTTATTGTTGCCTCTAGGGCATATTTCCAACAAGTCAAAGCTCCGGCTCACGCACAGGAGCGCTTCACTTCTTGAAATCTGGCGGGCAGGATTGACAGTTTCTTCAAGACGTCGTTGAGCCGGTTGGGTCCTTGATTGGTAGGAGAGATGGCAGCAAGTGCCCGTTGTGCGCCAATATACACTTGTTCTACTAAGGTATACACTGCCTTCAGTTTAATCAAAGGATCTTGGCTCAGGTTCTTGCTTCGTGGGCCTGCACATATTTTATACACAAAGTCAGCTGGCAGTTTATATTCCGGATCAGCAAAAAGTACACGAGATTAAAGACAGACGGCTTACCAAAGATGGCGGCCACCATTTGAGACACCCGACCCTTTAAACCGTTCAGCTCTATTGAAACCTCTTCAAGGGCTGCTTCGGCCTTTTCGGCACGTTGTGTCAGAAGCGTTTTTTCATCTGCCCAGGTTTTCTTCTTGGCGGTGAAGCTGGTCTTTAAATTTTCCGTCTCAGAGAGACTTATTTGCAGTTTGGAGTTAGCAGACTTGATTTCTGCCTCCTGACTCGCTAGCCGGGTCTTCGCATCAGTCAATTGCGAGTTCAGTTCAGATAAGGCATTCTGCAAAGAACACTCAGATGAGTCAAGATTTCGCTTAAAGTTCAAAAATCAAGATTCAAGTCTCAAGTACTTTACAAAAAAAACCACTTGACACTTGGGGGCTAATGTATGCCAAAACTAATTTTTATGACTCTAAAGACATACTTTAAGTCCCAAGTACTTTACAAAGTAACAACACTTGGCACTTGGGGGCTAATGTATGCAATTCAGCAAGTTTCTCAAGGTTAAGATGGAGTATTAAGTTCTTTGAAAACGTTACAAATCAATTTAAAGTACCGGCTCATTTATGATCAAAAGGAACTGGCCCTTGGGGACTACAGGTGAAGTTTTGTTCTATTTTATTGAATTCAAGAAAATTTTCAAAGGTAAAGGTCTTGGCCTATATTATAAAGTCTATAGATCATTCCGGTTATCTCATAATCTGAAGACTTGGGGGCTAGAGGAATATAGATAAGCTGGAAAAACATACCTCGTATTTCAGCTGCAACTGTTTGACCATTTCGATCTCAGAGTCGCGACTGGAGTGCACATGGCTGAGATAGCCGGATAAAATATTGTTGGCATTTAGATGATCATAATTGGCAACGTCAAAGCGCACTTTCTGCCTCTCCAATGCCTCTTGTTTCGCCATGTGGCAAGTCAGCACGGTTGGATTCCCCGGCTCAATAAAACGGCTCCCGGTGATCAAAACGTCTTGTGCAGACGGTGATGGCGGGTTGGCTGAGCTTGATGGTCCATTTGTGGAAGGGTTCACAGTGGTCTCATCAAACGATGGCTCAGGAGGATTTACTTCTACATCGACAGGCGGGTCTTCTGGAGCGTCAGTTAATGGAGGAGAAGGTGGCCTGGCCGGGTCAGATGCAAGGCTTGGCGGGTCTTCCGCCGGTTTAGCTGCCTTTGCCTTCTTGGACTTAGCTTGGCCACTATAAGATATGTTGCAGGACTGTCAATACAAAGATACAATTTGAACAACCCAAAAAAAGGAGGATTTTTCATTACCCAAGGGCAGTCTTGAAGGCCGGAAATTGAGTCTGCGATGAGTCGCCAGAAGAGTGAGACACCTCCTGAAAAGATAAAATAAATTTAAAGTAATGCAAGGGAAAGGATCCATTAAATAGAGTTAAGGACAAAAGAAGTAAATCTCATTCCGGCGCTTCTGAGGAGTTTGTTGAAGAACAACAGTGGGTTCGTCTTCGGTCCGGGCTTGACGGCGGCTCTCATGTTGCTGCTTTTTCAAAGTAAAGTTGGGATCCAAGTGAGCTAAATGGTTAGAAAACCTTACTTTACGGATCCCTCGTCGAATTTTTTGTCTTGGCAAGGGCTCTGAGTCAGAGGAAATGATAGTTACCTCTTCTTCCACGGCCTGACTGGTCCCAGTGACATACTGGTAATGATTAGTGTTAGTAAGATTATTAAAAACTTGGCCAAGGGAATCAAGGGCTACCTCCGACTCAGATGTATCGTCAAGCTTCAGCAGTGTTCTTCTTCTTCTTTTTCGACCTCCGGGTCGTTTTCTTGGCGTTTATGGCAGTGGCTCTTGCTTTCTTGGCAGCCTCGTGGTCGTATTTAACTTTCCAAAAGTCAGAGTTGGCCCACATACAGGTAAAAACAAGATGAAAAGTCAGGTAAGTATTAAACAATACAGCCGGGAAAGATACAAAGGAGAGAGGTCAAAATATCCTTACTTCTGGCACTGGGTTAAGTTTGTAGAAGGGGTTTAACCCGGCAATACTGCAATCTTCGTATTTCCTGTTCACCAGAAGGGTTGACATTGAAACAATTTCTTCTTCTGTTAATTGAACGGGGCTGTGACGAAGAGAGTCATCCGGGCCTCCACCATACTCATACATCAGCTTTGACCGACGGCTTAGAGGGATGACCCGCCATGAGATCCAGCAACGGGTCAGATCAACTCCAGTTAACCCATTCCCTAACAGAGCATTAATTCTTTTGATAGATGGTATCAGCCTCTTGCGTTCAGCGGCAGTGAGCTTGTCAGGGAGTGTGAACTTGGAGTCAAGACGATCGGGGCGATAACCCGGCAGTGGCTTCTCGTTTGCCGGTGGAATGTCTTGACAGTAGAACCAAGTCAGATTCCAGTCCTTTGGATGACTTGGCAAGACTATGAGGGGGAAAACAGCGCCCTGCCGGTGCTGAATTGAAATGCCTCCAAGCTCTAAGCTAAGGCCGTTAGTGCACTCATTCTGCCGGTTCAGATAAAAATATTCTCTAAACAGCTCCACGGTCGGCTCTTGTTGAAGATACACCTCAAAGAGCACTTGGAAGTTACAGATGTTGGATATGGAATTAGGCCCGATATCTTGAGGATGGAGTTTGAAAAAGTGGAGGACCTCTTTGAAGAACTTTGAGCCGGACGGTGAGAGGCCACGATTCATGTGGTCAGTAAAAACAATCACTTCGCCGTCCTTTGGATTGGGCCATTCTTCTTCCGAGTCAGGGGCACGGTAAGACATGACATATTTTCCTGGCAGAAATCCTATGGTGAAAAACTCTTTTAAACGTTCTTCAATGACAGTTGAGGGAACCCAGTTATAGATGGTTGGTGCTTTTGACGGCATGATGTTCAAAGACGAACTGAAAAGAAAGGCAACATGCCGGTTCAAATTCAATGATGAAATTAACAGTTAAATGATGGTAATACAAGGAAGTAATGGCGGCTTAGTTAAGGGCTAATGACATATGAGGAAAAGTAAGCCGGCACAGTAAGCCGCCATGACTACAGATATTTGAGAAAAGCAAAATCAGCTAAGTGTTGAGACAAACAAGTTTCCCAACTGCTTGGTATTATTCCAGATCAAATGGCTATTCAAAATGGAAAAAATTCTAGACCTAAAAGATTTAGCGCAGATAAGTCCGTGAGTTCTAATGGGACCTTTGAACCAGAAAAAGGGATCCGTGGGCATCAAGAGTAGGCACAAAAACGCTACCGCACAAGCATATATGTCTTTTTGGATCAAGAAGAGGCTTGTGGTGGAAGAACTACGATGAACTATGAAGAACCCACAGGAGCTTGGAAACCCTAATGCAGATTTGAGAAACGAGAGGAAGAACACTTAAAGTCGCAGGTCTTCTGCGGAGGTCGCCGCCGTTTCTCTGGACGGATTCGGGTTGATGCAGCGACCAAGGTCGACGGGGACGAAGGAGAAGCGCGACGGAGAGATAGAGAGAGAAGAATGAGGAAGGCCGAAGCGTGCCTATTTATAAGGAAAATGTGAACAGACGGGCGCAAAAATCGAGGGATAGCCGAATAATGGTTATCCAACTACACCGACGCCTCGATTCTCGGGAGACATTAAAGATGAAGATCCGTTGGGAGATGACGTGATGAAATTTTTTTGCGTTTTCAAAAGATGACATCACGGCGGGTTACAAAAACTTCTGTGAGGATAAGAAGATGGATTTTTATCTAAGTATTGAAGATTGACAAAGAACGAAGTTCAAAGTCAACCTGGGGCCTAATGTTGGGGATGTAGCTATCAGTTATGACCCGCCCAGGAGGGGCCGGGTCAGCCCCAATGGCAGGTTACACAAGAAGCCCAGTAAATATTCAAGACGATAGTTTATCAAATCTTATAGAAGGCCCAAAGGCCTGGAGGCGTCTTAAGGCCTGATATTGTAAACCACCGTATGTAAGGAAAGACTTGTAAAGAAAGGCATGTAAAGGAAGTCACCGAGCCGGACAGGATTATGAGCCGGTCGGGACTCTGTAGGCCACCAGGCGTCAACCTGTGTATATAAGGGGACGACCTGGTGGCGGCTTAAGGCAAGAAACAAGAGATTGATAACCAAGCCGGCGAGTTGAGCCTCTTGGGGATCGAAACCCCAGCAAAACCAACACAACTAGACGTAGGCTTTTACCTTCATCGTAAGGGGCCGAACTAGTATAAAACCTCTCGTGTCCTTTGTCCCGATTAACCCCTTTAAACTTCCTAGTTGCGATGGCCCTACGACTAAGTCCTTCCTCTAGGACATCTGCCATGACAATTCCACGACAAAAGTAGCAGCTATTTACAAGAGCCTCGCAGTGTGCAATATAGCTACGAGATCCTGTTGTCTATTGGAATTTCACTTTAGAACGGTTGGTTTTGTTCTTCAAACAGTTAGCCTAGAAGAAGATACACTTGTAAGGCACATACATAAATACAAGTTCAATATGTGGTCTGATCAAATACATATAGCCTACCTGATACTTTGGATCAGACCAGTGTTTAACGAGGGCTGTCCAGTCTTCATCTATAATATATTCCACTGGAGATGTTTGGGCGATTTAATTGTTAGCCTTGCCTTCAAAGTGAGATTTTCTAAGGTGGTACCGATACTGTCGCTGAGCAGACTGAAAAGCATGAGTGCATGCTTGTTTAGTTGCATCATCTTTCGGATCCAACTTGAACCTCATCTGTTGAAAAAAGAATGTGAGTCTTATTAGGAGGAAGCTAGAAAGTATGGGACAGAACAAGACAATATTACTAATTGCGATGAATAACATTACTTACGGATAAATGGTCAAGGAAGGTGTTAAACTAGGTATTGTCTTTCTCATTCCTGTACTAGATCCACGTTGGGAGGATACGTGCATGACACCTAACGGCAACTGCTGCCTCTGATACTAACTTGGCTGACTCTATAGAATCGCGTGACCTTTTTAAACTTGCCTCAAAATGGATCTCCATTCGTCCTCCTTTAGATTTTGTTAATCTGTCAAGCATTATCCCTGATGTCTGTTTCCGCTTGCACCGTGGTGCTAGTTCAACAACGAATATGGAAAGTGTTAGTGTACATCAAACTGTGAGAGTACATATAAAGGAGCATGCAACTGCAACTTGACTCGGTCAGGTACCGTCTTGGTGTTGATGCTCATGTGGTTCATTTGATCTTGCCAAGTTGTAACATCCCAAATTTTCAATTTGGAATGTTATACATAGATCATTCTTGCATATCATGTTTTGTTGCATTTCGTCTCGCGATCCTCGAAATCCTAAGCAACTCGAGGACCCTCGGAGAGAGTTGGTGATTTCCCAGATTCCATATTTGACTTATATCAAATATTGAAACGAGGATTTTGGTTTTAATTATTTTTCTCTCCGAAAATATTTCATATTAATATATGAGAGGAGATAATATGACTTCTCCAAAATAAATGAAATATTGGAGGAAAGATATTAAAATCAATTTTTGCTTTTATTTGGATTTTATTTGCAATTTTGGTTGCATTAGAAAAATTGCACGTTTTCAAAATAGCATTTTAGGGCCAAGAAAATGTTCATCTCGTTCTAAATTTTTTAATTAGATGGAAAAAATTTGTTTTGGCATTTTTAGAATTTTATTTTATTTCTAGGATTTTTCTGAATTTTGGCGGAATTATTTAAAAAAATGCGCTTAGGCCTAGCTGGGCCGAAGCCCAGCGCCGGCCCACCCCGCCCCGCGCCGCCGTCTCCTAGCAGGAGACTGCGCCGCCGCCGCCGAATAGGAGTCCGGCTCGGACTCCTCGTCCCTGCCGTGCCCCTCCCCCAAGGCAACCCCCTCCTTTATAAGCCGCGCCCCGCCGCCCTTGGAGCCCCACCCCGCCGCAAGCCGCCGCCGCCCGCCGCCCGTCGCCACTGCCTCGCCGCCTCCCCTGCTGCCGCGCCGCCCTCGCCGCGAGCCGCCGCCACCACCCCGTGCCACGCCGCCCCTCGCCGGAGCCCCGCCGTGCCGGACCTCGCCGAGGTTAGCGCCGTTCGATTTTTTTTAAACTAGATCGGTTTTCGTTAGAAAACCCTAGTCGTGTTTTTTTCAGTTTGCCGGTTTTTCTTTTTAGCGGACGTTCGTCTGCATGTTCGTTTTAACGAACGGTTTTCGCCCATTAGTTACAGATAACGAACACTCGTTTGTTAGCCTGTTCGTCAGTTTTCTTTTATCGGATTAATCCGTGATTATTTCTGGTCGCGATTTCTGATCCGATTTTTGTTTTAGTTTTTCTTTTCGCTCGTTAGTCGGAATCAGGCGATTCAAGCGCCTAGATCTTCGTCTCGAGACCCTCTTTTCGTTTAACCAACTTGCACAAGTTTTCGATACTGCAAAATTTGACCTAGGTCCAGATTACTAAACCGATCTTGTTTTCCGCCGTTTGAGTTGCGTTGCTCCGTTTGATTTGGTTCTTTTTGCAAACTGGAGTTCTTAAGTTGAATTTTCTGGTTAGATCTTCTTATTTGAGTTTTACCCGTGTTTCTTAGTTTGATTGCTTATGTATGCTATTGTTTGTTTGCAATAGAATTCCCGGAGTGCGAAGCGTGTTATTTGGAGTCTCTAGGTTACGCGGATCGTCAGCAAGGCAAGTAACACTTTGATCATACCCCTTTATCACCCAGTTTTATGCATTAGTTCCAATCCTCAAACATTGCATGGTTAGGATGTCATTAACATGTGGGTTGGCAAGTAGTTGATGAGGTAGAACCTATTGCCCTGTTACATTCAAACCCTTGGGAGTTACTTCTACGCGTTGCTTATATTGCTATGCTATGCTCGTAGACGTGGTTTGGGTGAGTGAAATCCATGATAGATGTGAGATTGTTAATTAATGGTTCAACTTAAGGTGGCAACTTGAATACACATCTGGGTGGATTGAGGCACCTGGAGTACCCAGTGTTGTCTGTATTTTTGGAAATCCCGGAGTACCCGTGTGATCTTCCTATGGACCGCCACCCTGGCTCAAAGGGACCTAAGATTATTCATGCTAGAAACTTCCGTGTTCAGCCACAAGCTATTATGGGATCTAGCATAGTTGAGTAAGTTACGTGAAGCTCTTGAAGAGGTGGATCAGTGGGTAGTGGGTTTGTAGGTTTGGTATGGTCTGCCTGGAGTAGAGAGTTAATGTTTCTAAAAGACTGTGTCTCGGTCATCCGTTTCTCAAACACCCTGTAGTGCGAGAAAACCAACGGAGGAGATCGAGTCCTGTGGGGAAAAGTGCGCAAACCTCTGCAGGGTGTATAAACTAATCGTGGTTAGCCGTGTCCCCGGTTATGGACAATCTTGAGTATCTAGTACTTGGAGTATCTTAAGTATCTCATCACTCTAAATATAATATTGTTGGATTGTTAATCACCTTAATTGGGATTGAGTTGGAGGAACCTTCTCAATGATGTCTCAACTACCATGATAGTTAAAATTAAAATCTATTCCTTTGTTGTAGGGAAAAATTGGCTTTTCGCAAAACTATAACCATAGAGCTTTCCACCAGCCAAATATGCGTGTAGTGATAGCATTATTATGTTCTTGCTCTACTGTGTTATATTGCCAGCATATTCCATGTACTGACCCGTTTTCGGGCTGCAACTTATTATGTTGCAGACTTTTCAGACGAGGAGTAAGGTTCGTTAGGTCGTTGTCGTGCAGCTCAGCTATGCCGTTGGAGTTGATGGACTCGCTTTATCTTCCAGGCCTTCCGCTGTTATCGTGTTAGATGGCCTTAAGCCATATTTATTGTAATAAGTTCTCTTTGGGGACATTCGATGTAATAAGTGTGTGATTGCTACTCTGTTATAAATCCTCGAGTATTGTGTGTGTCAGCAGTACCGATCCAGGGATGACACTGAAGCACAGAGACTTGACCGTTTAGGTTGGGTCACTACAAGATGGTATCATAGCACACGCTCAGTGTAGGACACGACCACTAAGCTAAAGCCATAGATCACTATTCTTATCTCACTTCTGACTCCTCTCCATTTTCTACTCTTTAGGATGGCGGATGCAAGGAACAAGTTTGCACAACCGGAGGAAGAATCACCTTTTGGACGACACCTGATGGAAGTCACTAGGTACCTGAACATAGGAATACCAAGCTTCACCGGGACCTACAAAACGCCACTTTACCAGAAGAGGAGCGATGGATGATACAAGTTCAAGTTCCAGGAAGGACCTTCACGCCAGTCACTAAACCTATAGAATTTTCCTTCGACGCACCAACCTGGAGTTTAGGAAAGAGTATGGCAGCTCACATCACCATGGGACGCATTGGAGAAGTATATCACAAGGATCTTAAGGACACTATCTACTAGATATGTGGGCGCCATGACGAGCAATGGGAGATGATCAGCACCAGGAACGATAGATCAATTGCAGCTTTCATCCAGGAGTTAAACTAGCACATCCGACGTCAGGAGAATCAGATGTGCGCAGACATGATAGATTTGAAGAAGGCGAAGACAAGGATCATCGAGCTGGAAGAAGAACTTAAGTCTACACGCGATGGATATGAGGAGGAAATTGCGACACTACCAGAGAAGAATGACGACCTGATTAAGAAGATCGGAATATTTATGGGAGACCCCACACTAGTAGAAGAAGATGAAGAACCCAAGGAGATTCGCCTGGAGGACTACATCATCATCAACGACACAGACTCCGACCTTAGTGATGATGACTTTGAAGACGAAGCTGGAGCAGATATCATGGAGTCTGCAACCGAGGAATATTTTTAGTAGACCACCATATCAGTAGTAGTATTCCACCATGTCAATAAAGTAGTCCAAGCACTTTTGCGATAGTTAGATCGATTGTATGCCTTGCTTGATTGATTGAGTGAAATGTTTGTGTTTGTCTCATGTGCATATGGGTAGTGCTTTCTCATTAAACCTCATTCTATTCTAATCTCTCCCCTCTAAACCCATCAGATGCCTCCGAGACGTGACCCCGGATTTGCATTCCCACCCGAGCTCACTCAGTTGATCCAGCAGTAGAATACCCTGATGCAGTTGTTAGTTCAGAATCAGGGCAACAACAACAACAAACAACAACAATCCACCACCACCACCACCAGTTGACAACTTAGTTCGTTTTCTGAGGTTGCAACCACCGGTGTTTTCCAGTAGCGCCGAGCCTATAGTAGCAGATGATTGGCTCCGCAAGATTGGAAGGGAGTTGACCACTGCAGGATGTACTGATGCTGAGAAGGTGTGTTTTGCCGCACATCAGTTGGATGGGCCAGCAACATCATGGTGGGAGAATTACACTGTCACCTACCCTATAGCCATGGTGACATGGGACCAATTTCAGCAAGCTTTCCGTACAGCCCATGTCTCCACTGGAGCCATGAATTTGAAGAAGCGTGAGTTTCGCAACTAACGCCAGGGGAACCGTACTGTGGCTCAGTACGCGGATGAGTTTAGCAAGTTATCTCGCTATGCCCCTGATGATGTGGCCATAGACGCCGCAAAGCAGGAGAAGTTTATGGAAGGGCTGAATGATGAGATGAGTATGCAGTTGATGGTGGCAACATTCACCAATTACCAGGAGTTGGTAGATAAGGCACTTATGATTGAAGGGAAGCAACAGCAGATTGAGAGCCGTAAGAGGAAGTATGGACAAGGGAGGTATAACTCAGGAGCTCAGCAGAAACCTCGCCTAACCCCGAACTCGGGAGGACTTGTTCATAACCATGGAGGCCACACCCATAATGGAGGGAGTAACCATAATCATACTGGCACAAGGAATGGAAATGGGAATGGAGCAAGCAACAATCAGAACCGCCCCAATCCAGCCACACCCACCAAGAGGGACCTAAGCCATGTTACTTGTTTCAAGTGCGGGAAGACTAGACACTATGCCACGGAGTGCCCTGAAGGGAAGAATGGAAACGGCAATGGGAGCGCTGGGAAGAAGCCCAATCCATTCAACAAAGGACAAGTGAACCACGTTAACGTGGAGGAGGTTGAAGAGCAGCCAGACGCGGTTATAGGTAAGTTTTTGGTTAAGTCATTTACCGCTCTTGTTCTTTTCGATACTGGTGCATCGCATTCATACATATCAAGGGAATTCGTGGATAAGTTTAAACTACCGACCCAAACCCTTAGGACCCCTTTGTTAGTAAGTTCACCTAGAGCAGAGTATATGGCTAGTCAATGGTGCGACCAGATACCGTTAACCATTGGTAGCCATGTTTTTCTGTCCAACCTAATTATCTTGGAGTCACAAGGATTGGATGTGATATTAGGTATGGACTGGATGTCAAAGTATGGAGGAAACATTGACTGTGTTAGTAAGTCAATTTGTCTCACCACCCCGGAGGGAAAAAGGATCAAGTATATATCTAGGCATGCGCCAAGAAGTAGCCAAGTAAATACCCTCACGGGAGTTGTTCAGGAGGAAGTGCCTGTAGTAAAAGATTACCCGGATGTTTTTCCAGAAGAGCTACCAGGCATGCCACCGGATCGAGATATCGAGTTTTTGATAGAGCTATTACCAGGCACGGGGCCAATATCCAAGAGACCCTATAGGATGCCCGCGAATGATCTGGAGGAGATTAAGAAACAGATCAAGGAGTTATTGGAGAAAGGTTACATTCGACGGAGTTCATCACCATGTGGAGCTCTAGTGCTTTTGGTTGAGAAGAAGGATAAGTCCCTAAGAATGGTTGTTGATTACCGGGCCTTGAACGAGGTAACGATTAAGAACAAGTACCCATTGCCGATGATCAATGATCCGTTTGACCAGCTGCAAGGAGCTAAGGTGTTTTCGAAGATCGATCTGCGATCAGGATACCACCAGTTGAAGATACGAGAGAAGGATATACCAAAGACAGCCTTCACCACACGGTATGGGTTATACGAGTATACGATCATGTCGTTTGGACTAACTAATGCCCTTGCCTATTTCATGAGCGTGCTGAACAAGGTGTTCATGGAGTATTTGGATAAGTTTGTTGTGGTGTTCATTGATGATATAATGGTATATTCGAGGAATGAATAGGAACACAAGGAGCATTTGCGTTTAGTTCTCGAGAAACTCAAGGAACATCAGTTATATGCCAAGTTCAGCAAATGCTAGTTTTGGTTGAAGGAAGTCGGATTCCTTGGACATGTTATATCAGGAGAAGGTATAGCAGTAGACCCCAGCAAGGTTCAGTCAGTCACTGAATGGTTGGCACCCACTTCAGTTAGCGAGATCCGTAGTTTTCTTGGACTCACAGGATACTATTGGAGATTCATTGAGAATTTTTCCAAGATTGCGAAGCCAATGACGGAGTTATTGAAGAAGGATACCAAGTTTAAATGGACAGAAGATTGTGAGTCAAGTTTCCAGGAGCTGAAGAAACGTTTGACTACAGCCCCAGTCCTGACACTGCCAGATATACGCAAGGATTTTCAAGTATATTGCGACGCCTCTCGCTTTGGACTTGGAAGTGTGCTTATGCAGGACGGAAGAGTTGTTTCGTATGCCTCACGACAACTGAAACCGCACGAGTTGAATTATGCCATGCATGATTTGGAACTAGCAGCCGTAGTGCATCGTTGAAGACTTGGAGACATTACCTTATTGGGAATCATTGTGATGTGTATACGGATCATAAGATTTGAAGTACATTTTCACCCAGAAGGAGTTGAACCTTAGGCAGAGAAGATGGTTGGAGCTTAAAAAGGATTATGACATGAAGCTTCATTATCATCTAGGAAAGGCCAATGTCGTAGCAGACGCCTTGAGCCAGAAGAGCTATGCTAATACCCTAATAAGCACGGGATTGCCGAAGGAGTTAGTAGAGGATCTCCGGGAACTACGTTTGGAGATTGTTCCTAGAGGTTTTGTTGCAACAATGGAGGTACAGTCTACATTGTTGGGAAAGATTCGAGAAGCTCAGAAGGATGACAAAGATATTGCCGAGATAAAGGAGAAAATGAGCGAAGGAAAGGCCAAAGGTTTTCGTGAGGATGAGCACGACACCTTATGGTTTGAGGACTGTGTTTATGTGCCCAATAACACAGAGATTAGGAAGTTAATACTTCAGGAGGCACATGACTCACCATACTCGATACACCCCGGAAACACCAAGATGTATTTGGATTTAAAGGAACGTTTCTGGTAGACATGGATGAAGAAGGATATCACCGAGTATGTGGCCGTATGTGATGTATGTCAGAGAGTGGAGGCAGAGCATCAAAAGCCAGCAGGATTGCTACAGCCTATGCCGATACCCGAATGGAAGTGGGATAAACTTGGCATGGATTTTATCACCGGATTACCCAGGACCAAATCAGGATATGATTCTATATGGGTAGTAGTTGACCGTTTAACCAAAGTGGCACACTTTATCCCAGTGAAAACAACTTATGCTAGTGCAAAGTTGGCCAAGATATATGTGACTAGGATCGTATGTGTGCATGGAGTTCTGAGGACCATCGTATCGAATAGAGGGACACAGTTTACCTCAAAGTTTTGGCATCAGCTGCACCAGACTTTGGGAACCAGATTGGAGTTCAGTACATCATTTCACCCGCAGACGGATGGACAGACTAAGAGAGTCAATCAAATTCGGAAGGACATGTTGAGAGCCTGTGCGCTAGATTATGGATCTAGTTGGGATGACAATCTGCCTTCCGCAGAGTTCTCATAGAAAAATAGTTACCAAGCCAGTCTGAAGATGGCACCGTTCGAAGCTCTGTATGGCCGAAGGTGCAGAACACCATTAATGTGGGATGAAGTTGGAGACCGACAGTTGTTTGGACCAGACTTGATCAAAGAGTCTGAGGAGAAGGTTAAACTGATCCGGGATAGACTGAAGATAGCCCAGTCCAGACAGAAGAGTTATGCGGATTCAAAACACAAGGAGGTAACCTATGAAATTGGAGATAGAGCATATTTGCGAGTATCACCTTTGCGGGGAGTGAAACGTTTTGGAGTTAAGGGAAAGCTAGCCCCGAGATTTGTAGGACCATATCGTGTTTTGGAACGGATGGGAGAAGTTGCCTACAAGTTGGTGTTACCTGAAGGACTGTCAGGAGTTCACGATGTGTTTCACGTTTCCCAGTTGAAGAAGTGCCATGCTGAGATGGCCGATATACCGCTAAGAGATACCGTACCATTGGAGGCGATTCAGTTGGACAATGATTTGACTTATGAAGAGAAGCCAGTCAAGATTTTTGGAGTTTGCTAGTCGAGTCACCCGCAGCAAAGTCATCAAGTTTTGCAAAGTTCAGTGGAGCCACCATACCGAGGACGAAGACACATGGGAACGAGAGGATGATATCCGCAAGGACCACCCACACCTATTTTCTAGCCAACCCGAATCTCGAGGGCGAGATTCATCTTAAGGGGGGTATGTAATGCCCCGAGACCATTGCGCCAGGTGTCTTCCTGTTATTTGTTGTTGTTGCCTTGTCTTTTGCTTGCATGTCACGCATTTCATATCATGTTATCATGTGCATCGCATTTGCATACATGTTCATCTCATGCATCCGATCATTTTCCCCGTTGTCCGTTTTGCAATCTGGCGCTCCTATGTCCTCCGGCGCCCTCCTTTTGCCTCTTTTCATGTGCGGGTGTTAAACATCTTTGGATTGGACTGAGACTTGCCAAGCGGCCTTGGTTCACTACCGGTAGACCGTCTGTCAAGTTTCATGCCATTTGGACTTCGTTTGATACTCCAACGGTTAACCGAGGAACCGTAAAGGCCTCGTGTGTGTTGCAGCCCAACACCTCTACAAAGTGGCCCAAAACCCATCCAAACCCCCTCCATCCCCTCATTCATTCGATCATGATCGCGTGGCCAAAAACCGCACCTCATTTGGACTCTCCTAGCTCCCTCTACCTATATATATATATGTGTGTCTTCCCACAAAATTCGCGGACGAAACCCTACCCTTCTTCCTCCTCGCGCCGCCGGACAAAGAGATCACACGCTGGACATGTCCATGCTGCCATCCTCGTCCAACGGAGATCGACACCTGTCACCGCCTCCTCTCTCCATCACGCGGGCCCGCCGTGCCCAGATCCGGCCCGCCCCGGGCCGCGTCGGGCCCGAGGGAGCCCGTACCTCACCGGCCTCGCCTCCTTGCTCCACCACCTCACCGGCGTTGACCGCCGCCTCACCGCGGCATCTCCCCGCCACCACGTCGCCGGCCACTGCCGCGCCTACACATCGTCGCGCCGCCTTAATGCCCCGCCGCCTCGGGCGACCGCGCCACCGCCCGCCGCCCTTCGCTGGCAAGCGCCGCCGCGCGCCGCCCCGTCTTTGCACTGCTCCGGCTGCCCACTCCTCCATGGCCTCACCGGCGCCGCCGCGCCCTGCGCCTCCCCGCCGCCACCGGTGCCGGATCCGGCGAGATCCGTCCGAATCCCACACCCCGGCAAGCTTCCCGGCAATTCCGGCGAGCCCCCGCGCCTCCGGCCTCCTTCCTCGTCTGCTCCGGCGACGTACTCCGGCGAGATCCCGAAGATTGGATCAGATCCACCAATCCCACGATCCAAACGGCCCCCTCGTCCCAGATATCCTCATCCCGCGTTGACTTTTCGCGGAGGTAAAATTCCACTAAGTCCCCGAAGTTTTCAGATTCATGTGGCCATGTTCATCGCATCATAACTTCATCACCATTGCTCCAATTCGTGCGTGTGGCATATCAAATTGTTCGTCTCGATGTGCACTTCATTTCATTCCATTGCACCATGTTCATTTGAGTTCATATTGATGCCCTAAATGCTGTTGCAAGAGTGCTATGTAATGTTAGTGTCTGTTTCTTAACAGATTATGGACATTTGTCATTTTTTGCCATGATTAATGTGTGCTGCATATGAGCATGAGCTCTACATGTGTTTTGGGCTATGCCATGCCATCTTTATAGGGGTGTATGCCATGTATTTTTGTGATCAATGTTGCGACTAGCACAAGCATGCAAAGTAGCTCTCGTGATGTTGCTGATTTCAGGGACTTAGAATTCTTCTAAGTCTTTTCCCTGATGTTATTTTTATGCCATGTATTCTTGTTGCTACAGAGTGATCCATGCCTCTTTTGAGCATGTTCAGTAAGGATGATTTTGAGATATTGTTATGTTCTATCCATCCATGTCTTTGTTTGCATTTATGGAGTGCCCTAGCATGACCCAATCTTGCTCTAATTTTGCTATAAAATGTTCCTGGCAGATTGTTTACCTGTTGATCAATTTTGCCAAGGTTGTTGTAGTTGATCCATGCTTGCTATGAGATTGTTCTTGCCATGTTTAGCTTCTTCATCATGTCTTCTTGGTGGGTGTATGCTTAGTTTTTCATGCAATGTCTTGTGTTGAGTGCATCGAGCTCGTAAACATGCCTTCGTAATTCTGTTTCTGCCATGTCCAGTTTTCTGCCAAGTCTGAATCTGTTAACGAAACTTGCTATGTTTACATGGGTGCCATTGTATCTTCTGATCCTTTTTGGCTTATGGTCAGTAAGGGACTTTTGTTATATGCTTTGAGTAGTTCATGCCATGCCTTGTATTGCTATGATCTGATCCTGTAGCATGTTGTTATCTTGCTCTAAACATTGCTTCCTGATGTTATTTCCTGACATGTTAGTATTTTTCTCTAAGTGTGTGATGCTGATATCTTTTGCTCTTTTGCCATGCTTGTTTGAACATGCTATTGTGTGATTTAGCCGTAGATCAGTGTTCATCTTTTGTCAAGCATCTTGAGTGGATTACTGCCATGTGCTTTGTTGCTATGTTGGAGTGCAGTAGCTTAGTTTCTTGTTGCATTCTAGATGGCATCGTGCTGTTAATCGCATAATCGTGCCATTATTGTTTTGCTTGCCATTTGCAAACCGTGCATCCGATTCCGGTGATCTTTATATCGATTTCGACCAAAATCAACTCATCTTTCCAGCGGAACTCTTGGTTTGCCAAGTTGAGGCCTGATTCAATCTTTCCCTTCCGAAGCACGCATATGCATTGCATACCACATCCCGCATATCATGCCATGTTTTTGCATCATGCTGCTTGCGC
Organism: Triticum urartu; assembly: GCF_056163025.1. Lineage (NCBI taxonomy): Eukaryota > Viridiplantae > Streptophyta > Magnoliopsida > Poales > Poaceae > Triticum > Triticum urartu. The sequence continues at coordinate 67,138,703 of NC_141873.1, read as the reverse complement.
ATTGCATCGTGGTTGATTGTTTTTTCCCTTGCTTGTGTTCTTGTCTTGGGTAGAGCCGGGAGACGAGTTCGTGTTTGAGGTACCCGTTGAGTACGTTTATGAGGATCAAGCTTTCGTCTTCTCGGAGAACCTTGCAGGCAAGATGACCATACCCTCGAAGTCACTTCTATCTTTGCTTGCTAGTTGCTCGCTCTTTTGCTATGCCTATCCTGCGATACCTACCACTTGCTATATCATGCCTCCCATATTGCCATGTCAAACCTCTAGACCACCTTGTCCTAGCAAACCGTTGTTTGGCTATGTTACCGCTTTGCGCAACCCCTCTGATAGCATTTCTAGTTGCAGGTGAAGATTGGAGTTTGTTCCATGTTGGAACATGATTATTGCTGGGATATCACAATATCTCTTATTTACTTTAATGCATCTATATGCTTGGTAAAGGGTGGAAAGCTCGGCCTTATGCCTGGTGTTTTGTTCCACTCTTGCCGCCCTAGTTTTCGTCATACCGGTGTTATGTTCCTTGATTTTGCGTTCCTTACACGGTTGGGTTATAATGGGAACCCCTTGATAGTTCGCCTTGAATAAAACTCCTCCAGCAAGGCCCAACCTTGATTTTACATTTGCACTAACAACCTAGACTTTTCCCCTTGGGTTTCCGGAGCCCGAGGGTCATCTTTATTTTAACCCCCCCGGGCCAGTGCTTCTCTAAGTGTTGGTCTGACCTGAGCGATGTCCGGCGCCCCCTGGGCAACTAGGGTCTATGGTAACCCGACATCTTGCTCATCCAGTGTGCCCTGAGAACGAGATATGTGCAGCTCCTATCGGGATTTGTCGGCACATTTGGGTGGCTTTGCTGGTTTTGTTTCACCATTGTCGAGATGTCTTGTAACCGGGATTCCGAGTCTGATCGGGTCTTCCTGGGAGAAGGAATATCCTTCATTGACCGTGAGAGCTTGTGATGGGCTAAGTTGGGACAACCCTGCAGGGTTTTGAACTTTCGAAAGCCATGCCCGCGGTTATGGGCAGATGGGAATTTGTTAATGTCCGGTTGTAGAAAACTTGACACTTAACTTAATTAAAATGCATCAACCGCGTGTGTAGCCGTGATGGTCTCTTCTCGGCGGAGTCCGGGAAGTGAACACGGTGTTAGAGTTATGCTTGAACATAAATAGTTTCAGGTTCACTTCTTGATCACTTCTAGTTCACGACCGTGCTTTGCCTTCTCTTCTTGCTCTCATTTGCGTATGTTAGCCACCATATATGCTAGTGCTTGCTGCAGCTCCACATCATACCTTTTCCCTACCCATAAGCTTAAATAGTCTTGATCGCAAGGGTGTGAGATTGCTGAGTCTCCGTGACTCATAGATACTTCCAAAACCAGCTTGCAGGTGCCGATGATACCCGTGCAGGTGACACAACCGAGCTCAAGTAGGAGTTCGATGAAGACCGTGTTCATTGTGTTGTTTCGTTTCCAGTTGATCAGTAGTGGAGCCCAGTCAGGGCGATCGGGGATCTAGCATTAGGGGTTGTCTTTCTTTATTTGGTTCCGTAGTCGAACCTTCAATGTATTCAGGATGTTGTAATGCTATATTTATGTATTGTGTGAAGTGGCGATTGTAAGCCAACTCTTTATTCCCTTTCTTATTCAGTACATGGGATGTGTAAGGATTACCCCTCTTGCGACATGCCTACTATGCGGTTATGCCTCTAAGTCGTGCCCTGACACGTGGGAGATATAGCCGCATCGTGGGTGTTACAGGGTAGGTTTGTAACATCCCAAATTTTCAATTTGGAATGTTATACATAGATCATTCTTGCATATCATGTGTTGTTGCATTTCGTCCCGCGATCCTCGAAATCCTAAGCAACTCAAGGACCCTCGGAGAGAGTTGGGGATTTCCCAGATTCCATATTTGACTTATATCAAATATTGAAACGAGGATTTTGGTTTTAATTATTTTTCTCTCCAAAAATATTTCATATTAATATATGAGAGGAGATAATATGACTTCTCCAAAACAAATGAAATATTGGAGGAAAGATATTAAAATCAATTTTTGCTTTTATTTGGATTTTATTTGCAATTTTGGTTGCATTAGAAAAATTGGACATTTTCAAAATTGCATTTTAGGGCCACGAAAATGTTCATCTTGTACTAAATATTTTATTTAGATAGAGAAAATTTGTTTTGGCATTTTTAGAATTTTATTTTATTTTCTAGGATTTTTTGAGTTTCGGCGGAATTATTTTAAAAAAATGCGCCAAGGCCTAGCTGGGCCGAAGCCCAGCACCGGCCCACCTCGCCCCGCGCCGCCGTCTCGTAGCAGGAGACTGCGCCGTCGCCGCCGCCGAACGGGAGTCCGGCTCGGACTCCTCGTCCCCGCCGTGCCCCCTCCCCCAAGGCAACCCCCCTCCTTTATAAGTCGCGCTCGCCGCCCTTGGAGCCCCACCCCGCCGCCGCCCGCCGCCCGTCGCCACTGCCGAGCCGCCTTGCCGCCTCGCCCGCTGCCGCGCCGCCCTCGCCGCGAGCCGCCGCTGCCTGCTGCCCGCGCCGCCGCAGCCCCTTGCCAGAGCCCCGCCGTGTCGGACCTCGCCGAGGTTAGCGCCGTTCGGTTTTAAAAAATAGATTGGTTTTTGATAGAAAACCCCAGTCGTGTTTTTTTCGGTTCACCGGTTTTTCTTTTCAGCGGACGTTCGTCCGGATGTTCGTTTTAACGAACGGTTTTTGACCATTAGTTACAGATAACGAACGCTTGTTCATTAGCCCGTTCGTCAGTTTTCTTTTATCGGATTAATCCGCGTTTATTTCTAATCGCGATTTCTGATCCGATTTTCGTTTTAGTTTTTCTTTTCGCTCGTTAGTCGGAATTAGGCGATTCAAGCACCTAGATCTTCATAACGAGACCCTCTTTTCGTTTAACCAACTTGCACAAGTTTTTGCTACTGTAAAATTTGACCTAGGTCCAAATTAGTAAACGGATCTTGTTTTTTCGCCGTTTGAGTTTCGATGCTCCATTTGATTTGATTCCTTTTGCAAACCGGAGTTCTTAAGTTGAACTTTCTGGTTAGATCTTCTTATTTGAGTTTTACCCGTGTTTCTTAGTTTGATTGCTTATGTATGCTATTGTTTGTTTGCGATAGAATTCCCGGAGTGTGAAGCGTGTTATTTGGAGTCTCTAGGTTACGCGGATCGTCATCAAGGAAAGTAACACTTTGATCATACCCCTTTATCACCCAGTTTTATGCATTAGTTCCAATCCTCAAACATTGCATGGTTAGGATGTCATAAACATGTGGGTTGGGAAGTAGTTGATGAGGTAGAACCTATTGCTCTATTACATTCAAACCCTTGGGAGTTACTTCTACGCGTTGCTTATATTGCTATGCTATGCTCGTAGACGTGGTTTGGGTGAGATGAAATCCATGACAGATGTGAGATTGTTAATTAATGGTTCAACTTAAGGTGGCAACTTAAATACACATCTGGGTGGATTGAGGCACCTGGAGTACCCAGTGTTGTCTGTATTTTTGGAAATCCCGGAGTACCCGTGTGATCTTCCTATGGACCGCCACCCAGGCTCAAAGGGAACTGAGATTATTCATGCTAGAAACTTCCATGTGCAACCACAAGCTATTATGGGCTTTAGCATAGTTGAGTAAGTTACGTGAAGCTCTTGAAGAGTGGATAAACAGGTAGTGGGTTTGTAGGTTTGGTATGGTCTGCCCGGAGTAGAGAGTTAATGTTTCTGAAAGACTGTGTCTCGGTCATCCGTTTCTCAAACACCCTGTAGTGCAAGAAAACCAACGGAGGAGATCGAGTCTTGTGGGGAAAAGTGCGCAAACCTCTGTAGAGTGTATAAACTAATCATGGTTAGCCATGTCTCCAGTTATGGACTATCTTGAGTATCTAGTACTTGGAGTGTCTTAAGTATCTCATCACTTTAAAAATAATATTGTTGGGTTGTTAATCACCTCAATTGGGATTGAGTTGGAGGAACCTTCTCAATGATGTTTCAACTACCATGATAGTTAAAATTAAAATCTATTCCTTTGTTGTTGGGAAAAATTGGCTTTTCGCAAAACTATAACCATAGAGCTTTCCACCAGCCAAATATGCATGTAGTGATAGCATTATTCTTTTTTGCTCTACTGTGTTATATTGCCAGCATATTCCATGTGCTGACCCGTTTTCGGGCTGCAACTTATTATGTTGCAGACTTTTCAGATGAGGAGTAAGGTTCGTTAGGTCGTTGTCGTGCAGCTCAGCTATCCCGTTGGAGTTGATGGACTCACTTTATCTTCCAAGCCTTCCGCTGTTATCGTGTTAGATGGCCTTAAGCCATATTTATTGTAATAAGTTCTCTTTGGAGACGTTCGATGTAATAAGTGTGTGATTGCTACTCTGTTATAAATCCTCGAGTACTGTGTGTGTCAGCATTACCGATCCAGGGATGACACTGAAGCACTGAGACTTGACCGTTTGAGGCCGGGTGCTACACAAGTCTTGTTGTGTCAGCTGTGCTTAGGAAGTAGTGTTAGGTGTGAAGGCAGCTTGGGAACTGTTCAGTTCCGGAGCAAACGAACGAGTAACTGGTTGAGATGCTGGTATAGTTGAAGCGGGTGCTGCAACTGGTGGAGCAGGTGATACTGTGTTTGTAGATTTAGCCGGTGGACTTGGACCTTCTACTGCACTATAAGTACCAGCAGAATCTCGACGGCAGAACCTTTTCCGTTTCACCCGACGAGTAATAGCACTCCCTACTATATTATTTTCCTTGCTATTTTTTGACTTTGCCATGTCAAGCTGTACCCACAACACAAAAGAATAAAATCACTCTTCAGAACTCATTGGTGCATGATACAGACAAGCAATACTTTGATGTAAGACAACCGTATGAGGATGGAATATGGAAGAAAAAGAGGATGGCATGACATATTCACAGCTACGATGTGCAAACTAAGCAGAAGGATTTTCAAGAAAATAGAAGTAATGCAAGCTAGACACCATATGAAAGATGCAACCAATATTACTCTGCCAAGTTAAAAGTGTCTTGTCATAAGTGGCAATTCGAAAAATTAGAAGCAGTACAACATAGAAATCAATGCAAGATGCAACCACTATCAAACTGCCATGTTAAAAGCGTCCAATCATGAGTGACTGATGCGGGATACACAACAGCAGTACTTTGATGTAAGAACATGGTATGATAGATAGATGCAGTGTATTCTAGACACAGAAAGCCATGTCATATGCACATGTATAACATATAAACTTAGCAGGTGCAATTTAATCAAAATAGAAGAAATACAGGCTAGAGAACATATGCAACATGAAACCAATTATCACACTATCAACTTAGAGCAAGCACCTGCGATGGTGGAGTACGGGAGATGAACTCATCATGTAGACTTGGGACTTCAACTTCATTAGCAGTAGCAGTGGCAAATCTAGAGAGTCTTTGTTTGCGTCGGTGCGGAGGACCACCAACATCCCCTAACTTACTCTTTTCCTTCCTATTTTCTGATATTGCCTTATGAAGTCAAAACTACAAGAAGATGAATAAAATTAGCTCTGCATAACTGGTTGATGCATGATACAGACGAACACTACTTTGATGTAAGGCAAGCGCAGGATAGGAGGATGGAATATATACAAAAAAGGCAGTGTTTCATATTCACACATACGATAGGAGGATGGAATATGTATGAAAAAACAGTAAGCGGAAGGCATTTCAACAAAATTAGAAGAAATGAAAGCTAGGCACCATATGAACATGCAACCAATATCACTCTATCAGGTAAAAAGTGTCTCGTCGTAAGTGCCATTTCAAGAAATTAGAAGCAGTACAAGCTAGAAGACAATGCAAGATGCAACCACCATCACAGTCCCAAGTTAAATGTGTCTTATGGGTAAGTGATCGTTGCAGGTATAAGTTGTAAGCTACGCAGATGCAATTCAACATAATCAGAAGCAATACAAACTAGACATCATACGGAAGACGCAACCACGTATAACAGTTCCAAGTAAGAGCAAGCACCTGTGATGGTGGAGTAGGGGAGATGTGCTCATAATGTACACGTATGTTCTAGAAATAGGAAGACGTGTCATATTCACAGGCATTATGTGTAAAGTAAGCAGATGCAATTCAAGTTAGAAGCAATACAAGCTAGACATCATACGCAACATGCAACCACATATAATAGTGTCAAGTTAGAGCAAGCACCTGTGATGGTGGAGTAGGGGAGATGTGCTCATCATCTACATAGCTACGTTGACTGTCCAGCCTTGTGTTGTCTTGCGAATCTTGTTGGGAGGATGGCGGAGTAGAATCTGTAGAGACCCCCTATTTGAGTTGCTCCGAAGGACCACCATCATCCACTACTGGACTAATTTCCTTCAGCTGTAATGATTTTGCATTGTGAAGTCAAACCGATAAGAAAAAGGAATAAAATTCGCTCTTCAGAACTCATTCATGCATGATACTGACTAACACTACTCGGATGAAAGGCAAACACATGATGCGAGGATGGAATATGTATGAAAAACAGGATGGTGTGACATATTCACACCTATGATGTGGTAACTAAGCAGAAGGCATTTCAACAAATTAGAAGCACTGCAAGCTAGACACCATATGAAAGATGCAACCAATATCACTCTGCCAAGTTCAAACTGTATGGCATTTCAACAAATTAGAAGCAGTACATGCTAGAAATCATATGGAAGACACAACCAATATCACAGTGGCGACTTAAAGGTGCCTTATCATAAGTGACTGATGCGGGATATGCAAGAATAGTAGTCTGATGTAGAAACAGGAACACATGTCATATTCACAAGCATTATGTGTAAAGTAAGAAGATGCAATTCAACAAAATTAGAAGCAATACAAGCTAGACATCATACGCAACATGCAACCTGTTGGGGAACATAGTAATTTCAAAAAAAATCCTACACACACGCAAGATCATGGTGATGCATAGCAACGAGAGGGGATAGTGTGATCTACGTACCCTTGTAGACCGACAGCGGAAGCGTTATGACAACACGGTTGATGTAGTCGTACGTCTTCACGGCCCGACCGATCAAGCACTGAAACTACGGCACCTCCGAGTTTTAGCACACGTTCAGCTCGATGACGATCCCCGGACTCCGATCCAGCGAAGTGTCAGGGAAGAGTTCCGTCAGCACGACGGCGTGGTGACGATCTTGATGTTCTACCGTCGCAGGGCTTCGCCTAAGCACCGCTACAATATTATCGAGGATTATGGTGGAAGGGGGCATCGCACACGGCTAAGAAAACGATCACATGGTTCAACTTGTGTGTCTAGGGGTGCCCCCTGCCCCCGTATATAAAGGAGCAAGGGGAGGAGGCCGGCCGGCCCTATAGGCGCGCCAAGGAGGAGTCCTCCTAGTAGGAGTAGGACTCCTACTAGGAGGGGGAAGGAAGTGGGGAGGGAGAAGGAAAGAGGGGGCGCCGCACCCCTCTCCTAGTCCAATTCGGACCAGGGGGAGGAGGCACGCGGCCCACCCTGGCTACCCTTCTCTCTCTCCACTAAGGCCCATAAGGCCCATTACTTCTCTCGGGGGGTTCCGGTAACCCTCTGGTACTCCGGTTTTCTCCGAAATCACCCGGAACACTTTCGGTGTCCGAATATAGCCGTCCAATATATCAATCTTTATGTCTCGACCATTTCAAGACTCCTCGTTATGTCCGTGATCACATCCGGGACTCCGAACTAACTTTGGTATATCAAAACTCATAAACTCATAATATAACTGTCATCGAAACCTTAAGCGTGCGGACCCTACGGGTTCGAGAACAATGTAGACATGACCGAGACATGTCTCCGGTCAATAACCAATAGCGGAACCTGGATGCTCATGTTGGCTCCCACATATTCTACGAAGATCTTTATCGGTCAGACCGCATAACAACATACGTTTTTCCCTTTGTCATCGGTATGTTACTTGCCCAAGATTCGATCATCGGTATCTCAATACCTAGTTCAATCTCGTTACCGGCAAGTCTCTTTACTCGTTTCGTAATACATCATCTCGCAACTAAATCATTAGTTGCAATGCTTGCAAGGCTTATGTGATGTGCATTACCGAGAGGGCCCAGAGATACCTCTCCGACAATCGGAGTGAAAAATCCTAATCTCGAAATATGCCAACCCAACATTTACCTTTGGAGACACATGCAGAGCTCCTTTATAATCACCCAGTTACGTTGTGACGTTTGGTAGCACACAAAGTGTTCCTCTGGCAAACGGGAGTTGCATAATCTCATAGTCATAGGAACATGTATAAGTCATGAAGAAAGCAATAGCAACATACTAAATGATCGAGTGCTAAGCTAATGGAATGGGTCATGTCAATCACATCATTCTCCTAATAATGTGATCCCGTTAATCAAATAACAACACATGTCTATGGTTAGGAAACATAACCATCTTTGATTAACGAGCTAGTCAAGTAGAGGCATACTAGTGACGTTTACTTTGTCTATGTATTCACACAAGTATTATGTTTCTGGGTAATACAATTCTAGCATGAATAATAAACATTTATCACGATATAAGGAAATAAAATAATAACATTATTATTGCCTCTAGGGCATATTTCCTTCAGTCTCCCACTTGCACTAGAGTCAATAATCTAGATTACACAGTAATGATTCTTACACCCATGGTTCACATCGATATGTGACCAACACCCAAAGGGTTTACTAGAGTCGGTAATCTAGTTCACATCGCTATGTGATTAACACCCAAAGAGTACTAAGGTGTGATCATGTTTTCCTTGTGAGACATTTTTAGTCAACAAGTCTGTTATATTCAGATCCGTAAGTATTTTGCAAATATCTATGTCAACAATGCTCTGCATGGAGCTACTCTAGCTAATTGCTCCCACTTTCAATATGTATCTAGATCGAGACTTAGAGTCATCCAGATCGTTGTCAAAAATTTGTATCGACGTAACCCTTTATGATGAACCTTTTTGTTATGTCCATAATCGAGAAACATATCCTTATTTCACTAAGGATAATTTTAACCGTTGTCCAGTGATCTACTTCCTAGATCACTATTTTATTCCCTCGCTTAACACAGTGTAGGGTATACAACAGATCTGGTACACAGCATGGCATACTTTATAGAATCTATGGCTGAGGCATAGGGAATGACTTTCATTCTCTTTCTATCTTCTGCCGTGGTCGGGCTTTGAGTCTTACTCAATTTCACACCTTGCAACACAGGCAAGAACTCTTTCTTTGACTGTTCCATTTTGAACTACTTCAAAATCTTGTCAAGGTATGTACTTATTGAAAAAACTTATCAAGCGTCTTGATCTATCTCTATAGATCTTGATGCTCAATATGTAAGCAGCTTCACCGAGGTCTTTCTTTGAAAAACTCCTTCAAATATTCCTTTATGCTTTGCAGAATAATTTTACATTATCTCCGATCAACAATATGTCTTTAACATATACTTATCAGAAATGTTGTAGTGCTCCCACTCACTTTCTTGTAAATACAGGCTTCACCGCAAGTCTGTATAAAACTATATGCTTTGATCAACTTATCAAAGCATATCTTCCAACTCCGAGATGCTTGCACCAGTCCATAGATGGATCGTTGGAGCTTGCATATTTAGTTAACACCTTTAGGATCGACAAAACCTTCTAGTTGCATCGTATACAACTCTTCTTTAATAAATCCTTTAAGGAATGCAGTTTTGGTTATCCATTTGCCAGATTTCATAAAATGCTGCAATTGCTAACATGATTCAGACAGACTTAAGCATAGATACGAGTGAGAAACTCTCATCATAGTCAACACCTTGAACTTCCTCTTAAAGATCCATTTATTTTCTATGGTTTGCCGATCATCGGGCAAATCCATCAAAGTCCATACTTTGTTCTCATACATGGATCATATCTCAGATTTCCTCAAACCATTTCGCGGAATCTGGGCTCATCATCGCTTCCTCATAGTTCGCAAGTTCGTCATGGTCTAGTAACATGACTTCCAGACCAGGATTACCATACCACTCTGGTGCGGATCTCACTCTGGTTTACCTACGAGATTCGGTAGTAACTTGATCTGAAGTTACATGATCATCATCATTAGCTTCCTTACAAATTGGTGTAGTAGTCACAAGAACAGGTTTCTGTGATGAACTACTTTCCAATAAGGGAGAAGGTACAATTACCTTATCAAGTTTTCTACTTTCGTCCCACTCACTTCTTTCGAGAGAAACTCCTTCTCTGGAAAGGATCCATTCTCAGCAACGAATATCTTGCCTTCGCATCTGTGATAGAAGGTGTACCGAACATTTTCTTTTGGGTATCCTATGAAGACGCACTTCTCCGATTTGGGTTTGAGCTTATCAGGATGAAACTTTTCATATAAGCATCGCAACCCCAAACTTTAAGAAATGACAACTTTGGTTTCTTGCCAAACCACAGTTCATACGGTGCTGTCTCAACGGATTTAGATGGTGGCCTTTTTAACGTGAATGCAGCTGTCTCTAATGCATAACCCCAAAACTATAGTGGTAAATCGGTAAGAAACATCATAGATTGCACTATATCCAATAAAGTACGGTTATGACGTTCGGACACACCATTATGCTGTGGTGTTCCAGGTGGCATGAAACTATTCCACATTGTTTTAATTGAAGACCAAACTCGTAACTCAAATATTCGTCTCCGCGATCAGATCGTGGAAAACTTATCTTCTTGTCATGATGATTTTCACTTCACTCTGAAATTATATGAACTTTTCAAATGTTTCAGACTTATGTTTTATCAAGTAGATATACCCATATCTACTTAAATCATCTGTGAAGGTCATAAAATAACGATACCTACCGCGAGCCCCAACACTCATCGGATCGCATACATCAGTATGTTTTATTTCCAATAAGTCAGTTGCTCGCTCCATTGTTCCGGACAACGGCGTTTTAGTCATCTTTCCCAAGAGACATGGTTCGCAAGCATCAAGTGATTCATAATCAAGTGATTCCAAAATCCCATCAGCATGGAGTTTCTTCATGCGCTTTACACCAATATGACTTAAACGGCAGTGCCACAAATAAGTTGCACTATCATTATTAACTTTGCATCTTTTGGCTTCAATATTATGAATATGTGTATCACTACGATCGAGATCCAACAAACCATTTTCGTTGGTGTGTATGACCATAGAAGGTTTTATTCATGTAAACAGAACAACAATTGTTCTCTAACTTAAATGAATAACCGTATTGCAATAAACATGATCAAATCATATTCATGCTCAACGCAAACACCAAATAACACTGATTTAGGTTCAACACTAATCCCGAAAGTATAGGGAGTGCGCGATGATGATCATATCAATTTTGGAACCACTTCCAACACACATCGTCACTTCACCCTTAACTAGTCTCTGTTCATTCTGCAACTCCCGTTTCGAGTTACTACTCTTAGCAACTGAATCAGTATCAAATACCGAGGGGTTGCTATGAACACTAGTAAAATACACATCAATAATTTGTATATCAAATATACCTTTGTATACTTTGCCATCCTTTCTTATCTGCCAAATACTAGGGTAGTTCCGCTTCCAGTGACTAGTCCCTTTGCAGTAGAAGCACTTAGTCTCAGGCTTAGGACCAGACTTGGGCTTCTTCACTTGAGCAGCAACTTGCTTGCTGTTTTTCTTGAAGTTCCCCTTTTTTTGCTTTTGCCCTTTTCTTGAAACTAGTGATCTTGTCAACCATCAACACTTGATGCTCTTTCTTGATTTCTACCTTCATCGATTTCATCATCATGAAAAGCTCGGGATTTGTTTTCGTCATCCCTTGCATACTATAGTTCATCACGAAGTTCTACTAACTTGGTGATGGTGACTAGAGAATTCTGTCAATCACTATCTTATCTGGAAGATTAACTCCCACTTGATTCAAGCGATTGTAGTACCCAGACAATCTGAGCACATGCTCACTAGTTGAGCGATTCTCCTTCATCTTTTAGCTATAGAACTTGTTGGAGACTTCATATCTCTCAACTCGAGTATTTGCTTGAAATATTAACTTCAACTACTGGAACATCTCATATGGTCCATGACGTTCAAAACGTCTTTGAAGTCCCGATTCTAAGCCGTTAAGCATGGTGCACTAAACTATCAAGTAGTCATCATATTTAGCTAGCCAAACGTTCATAACGTCTGCATCTGCTCCTGCAATAGGTCTGTCACCTAGCGGTGCATTAAGGACATAATTCCTCTGTGCAGCAATGAGGATAAACCTCAGATCACGGATCCAATCCGCATCATCGCTACTAACATCTTTCAACACAATTTTCTCTAGGAACATATCAAAATAAACACAGGGAAGCAACAACGCGAGCTATTGATCTACAACATGATTTGCAAAATACTACTAGGACTAAGTTCATGATAAATTTAAGTTCAATTAATCATATTACTTAAGAACTCCCACTTAGACAGACATCTCTCTAGTCATCTAAGTGATCACGTGATCCAAATCAACTAAACCATGTCCGATCATCACGTGAGATGGAGTAGTTTTCAATGGTGAACATCACTATGTTGATCATATTTACTATATGATTCACGTTCGACCTTTCGGTCTCCGTGTTCCGAGGCCATATCTGTATATGCTAGGCTCGTCAAGTTTAACCTGAGTATTCCGCGTGTGCAACTGTTTTGCACCCGTTGTATTTGAACGCAGAGCCTATCACACCCGATCATCACGTGGTGTCTCAGCACGAAGAACTTTCGCAACGGTGCATACTCAGGGAGAACACTTCTTGATAATTAGTGAGAGATCATCTTAAAATGCTACCGTCAATCAAAGCAAGATAAGATGCATAAAAGATAAACACCACATGCAATCAATATAAGTGATATGATCTGGCCATCATCATCTTGTGCTTGTGATCTCCATCTTCGAAGCACCATCGTGATCACCATCATCACCGGTGCGACACCTTGATCACCATCGTAGCATCATTGTCGTCTCGCCAATCTTATGCTTCCACGACTATCGCTACCGCTTAGTGATAAAGTAAAGCATTACAACGCAATTGCATTGCATACAATAAAGCGACAACCATATGGCTCCTGCCAGTTGCCGATAATTTGGTTACAAAACATGATCATCTCATACAATAAAATTTAGCATCATGTCTTGACCATATCACATCACAACATGCCCTGCAAAAACAAGTTAGACGTCCTCTACTTTGTTGTTGCAAGTTTTACGTGGCTGCTACGGGCATAAGCAAGAACCAATCTTACCTACGCATCAAAACCACAACGATAGTTTGTCAAGTTGGTGCTGTTTTAACCTTCGCAAGGACCGGGCGTAGCGACACTCGGTTCAACTAAAGTTGGAGAAACTGACACCCGCTAGCCACCTTTGTGCAAAGCACGTCGGGAGGCCTGGTCTCGCGTAAGCATACGCGTAATGTCGGTCCGGGCCGCTTCGTCCAACAATACCGCCGAACCAAAGTATGACATGCTGGTAAGCAGTATAACTTATATCGCCCACAACTCACTTGTGTTCTAGTCGTGCATATAACGTCAACACATAAAACCTGGCTCTGATACCACTGTTGGGGAACGTAGTAATTTCAAAAAAATTCCTTCGCACACGCAAGATCATGGTGATGCATAGCAACGAGAGGGGAGAGTGTGATCTACGTACCCTTGTAGACCGACAGCGGAAGCGTTATGACAACGTGGTTGATGTAGTCGTACGTCTTCGCGGCCCGACCGATCAAGCACCGAAACTACGACACCTCCGATTTTTAGCACACGTTCAGCTCGATGATGATCCCCGGACTCCGATCCAGCAAAGTGTCAGGGAAGAGTTCCGTCAGCACGATGGCGTGGTGACGATCTTGATGTTCTACCGTCGTAGGGCTTCGCCTAACCACCGCTACAATATTATCGAGGATTATGTGGAAGGGGGCACCGCACACGGCTAAGAAAACGATCACGTGGATCAACTTGTGTGTCTAGGGGCGCCCCCTGCCCCCGTATATAAAGGAGCAAGGGGAGGAGGCCGGCCGGCCCTATAGGCGCGCCAAGGAGGAGTCCTCCTCCTAGTAGGAGTAGGACTCCTACTAGGAGGGGGAAGGAAGTGGGGAGGGAGAAGGAAAGAGGGGGCGCCGCCCCCCTCTCCTAGTCCAATTCGGACCAGGATGGAGGAGGCGCGCGGCCCACCCTGGCTGCCCTTCTCTCTCTCCACTAAGGCCCATAAGGCCCATTACTTCTCCCGGGGGGGTTCCGGTAACCCTCCGGTACTCCGGTTTTCTTCGAAATCACCCGGAACACTTCCGGTGTCCGAATATAGCCGTCCAATATATCAATCTTTATGTCTCGACCATTTCGAGACTCCTCGTTATATCCGTGATCACATCCGGGACTTCGAACTAACTTCGGTACATCAAAACTCATAAACTCATAATATAACTATCATCAAAACCTTAAGCGTGCGGACCCTACGGGTTCGAGAACAATGTAGACATGACTCAGACATGTCTCCGGTCAATAACCAATAGCGGAACCTGGATACTCATATTGGCTCCCACATATTCTACGAAGATCTTTATTGGTCAGACCGCATAACAACATACGTTTTCCCTTTGTCATCGGTATGTTACTTGCCTGAGATTCGATCGTCGGTATCTCAATACCTAGTTCAATCGTTACCGGCAAGTCTCTTTACTCGTTTCGTAATACATCATCTCGCAACTAACTCATTAGTTGCAATGCTTGCAAGGCTTATGTGATGTGCATTACCGAGAGGGCCCAGAGATACCCCTCCGACAATCGGAGTGACAAATCCTAATCTCGAAATACGCCAACCCAACATTTACCTTTGGAGACACCTGTAGAGCTCCTTTATAATCACCCAGTTACGTTGTGATGTTTGGTATCACACAAAGTGTTCCTCCGGCAAACGGGAGTTGCATAATCTCATAGTCATAGGAACATGTATAAGTCATGAAGAAAGCAATAGCAACATACTAAACGATCGGGTGCTAAGCTAATGGAATGGGTCATGTCAATCACATCATTCTCCTAATAATGTGATCCCGTTAATCAAATAACAACACATGTCTATGGTTAGGAAACATAACCATCTTTGATTAACGAGCTAGTCAAGTAGAGGCATACTAGTGACGTTTAGTTTGTCTATGTATTCACACAAGTATTATGTTTCCGGGTAATACAATTCTAGCATGAATAATAAACATTTATCACGATATAAGGAAATAAAATAATAACATTATTATTGCCTCTAGGGCATATTTCCTTCACAACCACATATGATAGTGCCAAGTTAGAGCAAGCACCTGTGATGGTGGAGTAGGGGAGATGTGCTCATCATCTACACAACTACGTTGACTGTCTAGCCTTGCGTTGTCTTGCGAATCTTGTTGGGAGGATGGCGGAGTAGAATCTGTAGAGAACCTCCGTTTCAGTTGCTCGGAAGGACCACCGTCATCCAATGCCTTGCCAATTTCCTTCAGCTTTATTGATTTTGCATTGTGAGGTCATACCGAGAAGAAAAAGGAATATCATTCGCTCTTCAGAACTCATTCATGCATGATACTAACGAACACTACTCTGATGAAAGGCAAGGTCATGATACGAGGATGGAATATGTACGAAAAAATGGACGGCTTGACATATTCACACCTATGATGTGGTAACTAAGCAGAAGACACTTCAACAAATTAGAAACACTGCAAGACACCATATGGAAGGTGCAATCAATATCACTCTGCCAAGTTAAAACTATCTTGTCATAGGTGGCGTTCATCAAACTAGAAGCAATACATGCTAGAAATCATATTCAAGACGCAAACCAATATCACACTACCAACTTAAAGGTGTCCCATCATAAGTGACTGATGCAGGATACACAAGAAGAGTAGCTTCATGTAAGAACATGGTGTGATAGGCAGATATAGTATGTACCAAAAACAGGAAAGCGTGTCATATTCACATGTATCATGTGTAAGCTAAGCAGATGCAGTTTACACTAATTAGGAGCAATACGAGCTAGACACCATATGCAACATGCAACCAGATATCACACTGCCAAGTTAGAGCAAGCACCTTGGATGGTGGAGTAGGGGAGCGAAGACTTGGACCTTGTAATGCACTATCAGTACAAGGAGGATCGGTATAGATGCTCCGTTTACAGTGCTGTAGAGGACCACCATCATCTCCTTCCTTACTCTTTTCCTTCCTCTTTCTTGATTTTGCCTTGTCAAGTCAAACCCACAAGAAAAAGGAATAAAATTTGCTCTTCAGAACTCATTGATGCATGATACTGACGAACACTACTTTCATGTAAGGCAGCCGCATGATAGGAGGATGGAATATGTATGAAAAACAGGACGGCGTGACATATTGACATGTATGATGTATAAAGTTTAAACTAAGCACAAGGTGCTTAAACTTGTTAGAATCGATGCAAGCTAGAAACTATATGAAAGATAAAACCAATATCACTCTGCCAAATTAAAAGGGTGCCCTAACAAATGTATTTGACCAAATTAGAAGCAATACATGGCAACAGGCTAGAAATAATATGCAATATGCAACGAATAAAGGTGACTCGTCGTAAGTGATTGATGTAGGATACAGAAGAGAGGTAGTTTCATGTAAGAACAAGGTTAACACATAGATGTAGTGTGTACCAAAAATAGGAAGGCATGTCATATTCACAGGTATAGTGTGTAAACTAAGCAGATGCATTACAAGCTAGACACCGTATGCAACATGCAACCACATATCACACTGCGAAGTTAGAGCAAGCACCTGTGATGGTGGTGTAGGGGAAGTGCGGTCTTCAGGTACAGAGCTATGTTCAATATCTTCATTTAGGCTTGCTGTTTCTTAAGAATCATGTGGAGAGGATGAAATTGCATTCTTTATAAGAGTATTGCGTCTCATATTAACCCACGCGCGTGACTGTCTCATCATAAGCGATATACGCAGGATACACAAGAACAGTAGTTTGATGTAAGAACATGGTGTGATAGGCAGATGTAGTATGTACCAAAACAGGAAGGCGTGTCATATTCACATGTATAATGTGTAAGCTAAGGAGATGCAATTTAACAAATTAGGAGCATTGATGAGGGATGCACAAGAAAAGTAGTTTGATGTAAGAACATGGTTAATAGAAAGACGTAGTATGTACCAAAAATAGGAAGGCGTGTCATATTCACAGGTATAATGTGTTAACTAAGCAGATGCAATTGACCCTAATTAGAAGCATTACAAGGTAGACACCGTATGCAACATGCAACCACATATCACACTGCCAAGTAAGAGCAAGCACCTGCGATGGTGGTGTGGGGGAATTGCGGTGATCAACTAGAGAGCTACGTTGACTATCTTCATTTAGCCTTGTTGTTTCTTGAGAATCATGTGGGGAGGATGACACTGCACTCTTTAAACGAGTAGGGCATCTCACAGTAACCCACTCGGGTGACTGTCTCATCATAAGTGATTGACGAGGGATACAAAAGAGCATTAGTTTGATGTACGAACATGGTTAATAGACATATGTAGTATGTATCAAAAACAGGAAGGCATGTCATTATCAAAGGTATAATGTGTAAAGTAAGCAGATGCAATTTAACCAAATTGGAAGCAATACAAGCTAGACACCATATGCAACATGCAACCACATTTGACAACGCGAAGTTAAAGCAAGCACCTGGGATGGTTGTGTGTGGCAATTGAGATCATCAACTTCAGACCTATGTTTACTGTCTCCAACTGCTGACACTGCACCCATTAGAGCGCTGAAACGCTTAGTGCTTATCTTCGAATTACACTAGAGCGACTTCTGTCTTTTCTTTTCTGCATTCATCAACACTGCGTCAGAGTCTGAAATACCCATGCATAAAAAAACAATAGTGTGAGTATGGGTGAAGTGTGTGCACAATTAGTACAGTGTAAAGGTAGCAGATAGCAGGTCGGTGAGAAATAAAATGACGGGAGACATATGATAGCTCTACAACATGCATGGCACACTAAATTACTACAGGATTGTATGAAAATAACAGTCGACTGAAAGCAAATAGGTCAGTCCATTTTTTCTGCACCATCCAATGTACAAAGAACGGGTAGATCGCCTTCATCTACCTCCAGCTAGTCAGTGTTGACGATCTTCCTCGAAACGCCACGACCACCGGCCCAGTATTCCTCCCCTGCCTGCGCCCTCCCCTCGACCTCACCGCACAACCGTGCTTGGCACCCCCTGGCCATCCATTCAAGCCCCGCCGACCTCCAGATCGGGCGCAAGCAGCTCTTGCGCCCCACACCCCTATGATAGACACCGATGCGCCGCTTCCCCGGGGAATAGGCGGACTAGGTGCTCCGCGCGCCTAAGCGGGTGCTGCTTCTTTTAATTGCGGTTTGACTGACCCTGAATTGAAATCCAGGTGGGCTACTGACCTCTAGCAAAGGTGAAATAGTAAAAGGGAGGAAACCTTGTGCATTTAGTATCACGAAGAAGATGCAATAAGAAGCGCTCAACTAGTTTCTTTCGTGGGATGAATACAGTGTGAGCGGAGATGTAAGATTTGCACGAATAAGGGAAGAGGAGTACCTCTTTCTGTTGGCAGTGCTGTGTCCTCCTTCTATTTTTTCGACGATCTTCTTGTTGTTCGCCGGAAACAAGAAGTTGTGGAGAACGGTGCAGCCTTGGACGAACCCATGGCCAAGTTGTTGAGTGTGGTGCAGTGGCCATCTGTCGGTGGCGGGGAAGCAGATCCGAGGCGGCGAACGACGGCGTAGCGGGAACAGCTCGGCGCAGTGGACGGTTGCGACAGTGGAGCCGCAGCAGTGAGGCGCAGGACAGCATGGTCGGAGTGGTTCTGGTACGGTGCACGTCGGCGTCGGTGTCATGGAGGCAGCTCTGCCTCGGCTTCAGCTGCTAAGTCCTTGAGGGCGTTGCGGTTGCTGTTGCGTTGGACGACGACGTCGGGGTACCGGCTCCGACGTGATGGAGGAGGGCGGCGGTGGATTGGCCGCTATGGGGTGGAGGACGGAGGAGGCTGGGGTTTCACGGCTGGTGGAGAGGGTGTTTTCGCGCCCACGTAGTATGAATGGGGAAACGGAGGGAGGCGGGGAACTAAGGGGGAACAATGTATCGGTTTGAGACGCGCTTGTTTGAAATTTGGGGAAAGTTACAAACTTTGCCCCCATCTAAAATTTCGGACATATTGCGGGTTGGGGTAGGACAGTCATGTCAGGTGTCCCAAATGTGGGCGGGATAGATTTCGGCCGAGCGCATGGGTAGGCGCCCACGACGTATGAATGCTTCTCGGAAGCGGTTGAGACTGGCATCTTGGTGAAGTTACAAACCTACCCCGGTTTAGACCTTTGGACATCGGGCCGATAGGCTACATGGGCCAGAATCAGGACAGTAATTTCCTAGCACCAAAACATTAGTCTCGCACGGTTTCGGGTGACCAGAGGCCTATTTGGCGCTTCGTTCAATATTTGGGAGCAGAAGCATTAATGTTTTCGGTTCTCTTGAATTGAACTTTCAGGATTTGTCAAACTTCACAAATCTTTACTCTTGAAAATCCTAAAGCTATGATTATTTTGGAATGGAGGGGGTACATTTGAATATACATTGTACACGAGTATATATTAAAAAATATGCAACTTACCTCAGTTCATGCATGGTTCCAGATATAATCTCCTTGGTTGCAAAAAAAAAGTTAGATATGCGTATGAATATATATAGCATGTCCAAACTCACAACAAAGATTGATGCCCCCTTTTACATCTGATTTACAAATGCCATTATCTCGGGTTCAAATAGATGAATGCACTTCCTATGAATTCGAATCTTCGAAACCCCCTTTATGTTGAATTCGACATGTATTCTATTTCGTAGCTAGCAATTTGGAATGTATCCATGCAAGTGACAAATGTATAAAGTGCTTCACACTAACAACATGCAGTGCACTAATTAATGTTTATATATGAATTGCAAAAGCATACATTGCATGTATTTCAAACCGCTCTCAGTCTATGGATCGATAATATGAAATAAACACATGCACATGCTAGAATTCAATAGAGTATGGGTGTCTAATAGACCGATTTTCGTCCATACGCAATTTGCAAAATTCATGATCTCATCCAAAAATAATAATGCCATTTATATTTTAATTTAATGCATAGAACCGCCTTTTACACGTAGATGCACTATGCCTCGCCCCGTTCTCACAAATGCATTATATATCTCTCTATCTAATGCATAAGTGGACACACTTTATATGCATTAGCATTTCTCTTTCACACACGCTCACAATCTCTCTCAGGGTGTCGGGGTGTCTCACGCACATGCTCTCTCTGTTTCTCTCTCTCTCTCTCTTTCTGACTACTATGTACCACTCTTTTCACTAATCTCAGTTGGAAAACACTATTTCTCTCACATGCATATATACACATGCACGGTCTCTACTAGCCCTCTATACGCACATATATGTGCCTCCGTGTCTCCTGCACGCACATTATCTTTAGGCCTCTCTCGCACACATTGCCCCCCCGACACACCTCTCTTTTAGTAGTTGGAAGATATGATTTCATCATATCATTCGGTAGGATATCCCTGGCTATTAGGCTGGAAGGTAATACGAGGCAAAGTTTTACCCTAGTTCGGATCGGACCCTTGCACTTGAAGAAAGAGCCTACTCCTGGTATTGTATATTAGTGATAGGGGTGTGTACAAAGTACACATGAATACCAGGCATTGTGCGTGTGTGTATACTATCGACGAACTTGCCCCCAAGCTTGTATAACATACTAAGGGCCTAGGGTTACAAATCATATATAGTCGGCTTATCACCAGTGGGGATAGAGTCCTCCGCGACTCTGGTAGCTTCGTGTTGTACGCCGAGTCCTCCACATGGGTCTTCGTATAACACGTCTCGGTCCAACCTATATGTGGTGCAGGATGGAATCGACCCATGAGTCTTCATGTTGACCCACCACAAATAGAAATGATGTGCCCACTACACCACACACACAATCGGCCACTAAGAAAATAAGCATATACAATAGTACAACGATATCTAGCTCATGATACGTCTCCATATTTTGTTGATGACACTGACGGACTTTGCATTTGATGCGTGCTCCGTATTTTGTTGATGACACTTACGGTCATTGTATTTGAAGCGAAAGCACGATATGGT
The DNA here is from genome assembly GCF_056163025.1 of Triticum urartu. Classification (NCBI taxonomy): domain Eukaryota; kingdom Viridiplantae; phylum Streptophyta; class Magnoliopsida; order Poales; family Poaceae; genus Triticum; species Triticum urartu. Next base: position 67,117,441 of record NC_141873.1, on the reverse strand, counting down.
CACTGGACTTCAGAATAAGCTCATCACAGTCACCACATACATTTTGTCGTGCTAACCAACATGTGGTTGGATGGTTAGATGACAATGGTTTCTCGAGCCCACCAAGGTTAAAGTCCCGGTGCTCGCATTTATCTTGTGTTAATTTCAGTATTTTTTGGTGATGTACGTTCAGTGGGAGGAGACGTTCCACTCGACTATGAGGCACCTATGGTGACTTCGTAAAATCTCAAGATCATATATGCTAGCCCACTCTCTCGAAGGTGCTCATAGGGGTAGTGTTGCGGATATTACTACTGGAGGTAAACCGGCCTTGTGTAGCCGGGTTGACTCCTTGAAGATTAGAAGCCCATAAAGATGCAAGGATGATGGCGCTTCATGGAGGCCCAAGGCCCGAAGGCGGGTTAAAGCCTGTAAATATAAACCGGCTTAGTCATGTAATTTGTAAGATAGGAAGGATAGAGACCGAACTGGATACGTTTATGATCCGGCTTCGGGACTCTGTAAACTGGCGGGCATCAACCTATGTATATAAAGGGATGAGCCGGCAGCGGTTTAGGGACAGACAACAACTCGAGAGCCAGACAAAGCGGATTCGCTCCCTGGCCTTCAAAACCCTAGCAATACCAATCACAACTAGACGTAGGCTTTTACCTTCCTCGAAGGGGCCGAACTAGTATAAAATTCCCCGTGTCCCCTTGTCCGGTTTAACCCCTTAAAGCTAAACCGTAGCGATGGCTCCACGACTAAGTCCTATCACAAGGACATCTACCGTGACAAACCCACGACAGTTGGCACCCACCGTGGGGCTATCGCATGATGGTTTTGAGTTCTTGAAGGGCAGCTTCGGTGGACTTAAGGGATACGCTATGGGCCGGATGATGAAGAGTCGTCGCGGCAAGCTCTACATCAACAACGCAGGATGGGTCCCCGAGGCCGATTCAATCGAATACGGGTACCGGGTCCCCTTTGGTGGGATTCACGTCTTCATCGGCAAGATCGGCGAACCGGCCCCTGAGCCGGACATCTGCACCGACATCATCGAAACGGCTCGGCGTGCAAGTCCTTCGCCGGTTCAGCCCGAGGCAAGGCATGTTTTCGTGGGTGTCATCCATGGATCGAGGTACGAGGATGGACCGGTGTCTGATGGAGAGACCGTGGTCTGTTCTGATGACGAGTCTTCTGGAGAGACCGAATCACTTTACCAGTTGCAGGACGGCCGGATTGATGGAGGATCCGAGGGCAACAGTATTCCGAAGTCCCCTGATCTACCAAACCGGGCCGCCATCTTCATGGCCGGCACACAATCGGCGCCTCATTCAACTACCGCCGCAGCAATGCTCTCCGGTTCAACAACGGCCACACCAGCAGGGGCAGGAAGCTCGGCGCCGCCTCCGGCCCAAGTCCTGTCTGATTTGTTCGACGCTTTGGCAACGTTGATGGCCGCGGAGGTGGATGCAGCAGCCAGGGATCAGCACAGTGCGGAGATTGCAAAGGTAAAAGATCAGAGAGCCCAGCCTAAAGCGGACCTGGCAACAGAGAATACTAGGATGGCTACAGAGCAGGCTGAATTGGAAGCACAGGCCTACCGGATTAGACTAGATCAGAATGCTTCAGAGGAAGTCATGAGAAGAAGGTATCGATCACGTCTCCCGTCGGTTTATGAGCCGCAGAATCTCTTCAACGCACCAGGAGCAGGAGCTGGTAGCCAATCCACACTAAACCGGGTGGGGGCGCCGGGAACAGGAGCGCCGGTTCAACCACGCACGACGGACCCGCCTCGCCAGAACAACATTGTGCCACAGTATGTACCAACACCGCTCGGGCATTATTCCAACCTGTTGGACAACATTGTGGCTGCCGCTTCACGCCTGGCGGCCCTCCCAACTGACGGCGAGTCACCAGTTGCAGTGGAAGCATGTCGGGTCAGGGATCTCCTTCAAACAGCACTAAATCAACAGCAGGCGTATTCACACAGTCGTGAGAGGATTAATTCCACTCCCCGTCCAATACGAAGCTATAGCAGACACGTGGAGGACGAACCGGCCGTGTCCAGTAGTGCACGTCGCCGAAATTCACCATGAGGGAACAACCCGGCCGGAGGAGGCGCTAATGCACAAGATGTTGTGGACCATGGCCGCGCACGTCGGGAGGCCGAGTTGGCGGCTCGACACGGAGCATGACAGCATACTCCGGTTCACCCCACGGCCTCCGTGGAGCCAGGAGTGATGTTCAGTTCCTTAGGGGTGCCGTGTCTAACCCCCGCTTTGCGTAATGTGAGACTGCCCAAGGATTTCAAGGGACCTCGTAAGGTACCAAATTACACCGCCGATTTGCAACCAGAAGCGTGGGTGGAGAGCTATGAGATGGAAATGGAGACGTTAGATGTGGATGAGGCAATGTGTGCTAAATATTTCACCATGATGTTGGAAGGAACAGCTCGCACTTGGTTGAAGAGCTTGCCGACCAAGTCTATTGGATCATGGGCCGAATTGAAGCACCGGTTTATCCAGAACTTCAAGGATACGTGTAAGCAGCCGATGCCAATCGTGGATCTGGCTGCTTGTGTCCAAGAGGAAGGGGAGTCCACGACCCATTGGGTCAAACGGGTCTTAGCAATTTTGCATTCATCAGATTGTATCAATGCATACACTGCAATGTTAACATTAGAGGGCAATTGTCGTTTCAAACCGCTAAAACAGAAATGGGGAAGGCTCAAACGTCACTGCAATGATATGTCAACACTCATGGCCACTTTGGTTAAATACGCCGATTCAGATAATACCAAGGATCCGGATTCAGAGGAGAACAAACCGGAGAAAGCTAAGAAGAACGACAATGCCAAGGGTCAACAGCATAATCCGGCAGGCCATGGAAACGGTGGTAAGCGCAAGGCCGACAGTAGCTTGGACTTTGTTGCAAATACCAACGCGCAGGAGAATGGCCAGCGCCATAAGGGCAAGCAGCCCCAGAGGGGTGGAGGTTCAGGCCCCAATTTGGAGCGCTTATTAAATCAGCCCTGTCCAAAGCATGGATCGAAGGAGAAGCCGGCATCACATCTTTGGAAGGACTGTTATATCATGCGGGATTTCAAGAATTCCAATATGGCAATGGCCCAGCCGGCGGTTCAGGAGGAGGTTTCCACGGGCCAGGTTACGGAGGTGGTGGTGTCGGTTCAGGGTCTCAAGGCAACCAAATCGGACACGTCAATCAAGGGCACCAAGGCAACCAGGGAGGTTACAACCATCAGGGGAATCAGCAGCAGCAGCAGCAGCAGTCGGGTTATTAGAGCAATCCCAAACAGCTGAACAGCGGGCAATATCATGTCTTCACTACTAGTTTGTGCAAACGTGATCAGAAGCTTCACAAAAGGGCAGTAAACTCTATTGAGCCGGCAGTACCTCAGTATTTACGCTGGTCTGAGCAACCTATTTTGTGGAGTAGAGATGATCACCCACCCCGGGTTGATAATCCAGGTCACTTGGCCCTGGTGGTAGCCCCTCAAGTTGGGGGATACAAGTTCACTAAAGTGCTCATGGATGGGGGAAGTAGTATCAATATTTTGTATTATGATACATTTCGCCGTATGGGGTTGATAGATAAGGATCTTAAACCATCAAATACGGTCTTTCATGGTGTGGTGCCTGGTAAGTCTGCATATCCTATTAGCAAGATAGCTTTGGAGGTAGCTTTTGGAGATGACTATGATTCAAGGTCAGAAACATTGACATTTGAGGTGGTAAAGATCAAAAGTCCGTACCACGCCTGGTTTGGACGGCCGGCTTATGCTAAGTTTATGGCAAGGCCATGTTATGTCTATCTACAGCTTAAAATGCCAGGTCATAAATGGACTATCACAGTACATGGAAGTAGAAAGATTGCTTTGGAGTGTGAAGAAGGTGATGCGGCTTATGCTGAGTTGGTTTGTGCCACGGAGGAGTTGAAATTCTATAAGGAGCAAGTTGATCCAACAGACATGACCTCTTTGAAAAAGCCAACTACAGAACATGATCCAGCGTTGAAGTTCAAATCGGCTACAGACACTACGATGGTTGACTTTGTTCCTGGCGATTCATCCAAACAGTTCAGCATCAGCGCTAACCTGGATCCCAAATAGGAAAGCGCACTCATCAAGTTCATCCATGAGAATCGGGAAATCTTTGCATGGAAACCTTCTGACATGCCAGGTGTACCGAGGGAACTCGCTGAGCACACACTCAACATTGATCCTAAGTTTAAACCGGTCCGGTAGTTCCTCTGCCGTTTCAATGAAGAGAGACGTAAGGCTATAGGTGAAGAGGTAGCCCGTCTGTTGGCCACAGGGTTTATTGTCAAAGTTTTTCATCCATAGTGGTTAGCAAATCCGGTGTTGGTTCTTAAGAAAAACGGCACTTGGCGCATGTGTGTGGACTACACAGATTTAAACAAGGCTTGCCCTGCAGACCCCTTTGCTCTCCCTCGCATTGATCAGATAATTGATGCTACGACGGGTTGTGACCATTTTTGTTTTCTGGATGCCTACTCTGGTTATCATCAGATCAAAAGGGCGGTTAAGGACCAGGAGAAGACAGCTTTCATAACTCCCTTTGGAGCCTTCTGCTATGTTGCCATGCCTTTTGGACTCAAGAGTTCCTAGGCAACTTACCAGCGATGTGTTCAGAATTGCCTTCATAAAAAAATTGGGCGCAATGTTCATGCATATGTGGATGATATTGTGGTCAAGTCCAGAAAGGAGGAGACATTGATAGATGATCTACGAGAAACCTTTGACAATCTCCGGGTTTACAAGATGATGCTCAATCCGGAGAAGTGTGTCTTCGGTCTCCCGGCAGGCAAGCTCTTAGGCTTTCTGGTATCAAACAGAGGCATTGAGGCTAATCCGGAAAAGATTGCAGCAATTACATCCTTTGCTAAACCGGCGTGTATTAACGATGTTCAACGTCTGGCCGGCCGGATTACAGCCTTGAGCCGGTTTATCAGTCGCCTTGGAGAAAAGGCCATCCCTTTATATCAGATGCTCAAGAAAACAGATAACTTTGTCTGGAGAGAGACAGCTGATAAGGTGTTCGAGGATCTGAAGAGGCAGCTAGCTGAACCGCCCGTGCTTGCAGCGCCGATCAATAAAGAGCCATTATTATTATTATATGTGGCTGCTAATGCCCTGGCTGTTAGCGTAGCCATTGTGGTAGAGCGCAAGGAGCTTGGCAAGGAATATCCGGTTCAATGGCCGGTTTATTATATCAGCGAGGTGCTCATTGAGGTGAGTGCTTGCGCGTATATATGAGCCCTTGCGTCCGTACCATGTTAAACAAATACATATCATGATTATACGGTCACTGGATCACCCATAGAACTCCGTATTTTGTTGATGACACAATCAATTGACCAGTCAAACGTTCCACGCGGCGCAACTAGTGTTGCACCATCGGGGCGCGTAACCGTGGGGCCCACCTGTCAGCCCGTATATGAAAGAAAGAAATGGTAGTTTGGGTCTGTACTGTGTGTCTGTGTTAATAAAATAGGAGTACATTTTAGGGTGATCATACGGTCACTGGCTCACCATACAACTCTGTAATTTGTTGATAACACGATCAATTGACCAGTCAAACGGTCCACATTTAGCAGCGCACATTACCATAGGGCCCACCCATTAGCGCGTATATGAAGGACAGAAATGGTAATAAATTAGTGGTCGGTGGGTATTCGAAGTCGTGAGACCTCTGGTTGGCAGTCACCGGCGGTTGGGGGCGTTCATTGGGCGGTGGGGTGGGGATCCCCGGAGAAAAAGCTCGGTGGGGGGGCTAGAGGGATGGCCAGTGCGGCGGCGGACCAGTGGTGGGGAGTGGTTTCGGGGAGGGCGGGCCGGTCGCGGGCGGCGGGGGCTGGCGGTTTGGCCGGTGGTGGCTGGCGGCTCTGGGGGGGTGGAGTTTGATGATGAACTGGAGGCCTTTGATTTCGTATCCAACGGCTGGAAAATCTAATGACCAGAGATGAAAAAGTCAGTCGACTGACGTGTAGCCTCACCCCGCACGTACACATGCACGCACGCAAGACACGCACGCATGTAGGCGTGCAACACTAACACGTACACACGCACGCATGCTTGCGTGCAACACTGACACATACACATGCACTCACGAACACACGCACGTACGCACCCATGCATGCAACACTGAAACGTACCCTTGCACGCACGCAACACTCGCACGCCTGCATGCACTCAACACACGACGCAAGACACACGCTCAACCTATACGTGCATGCACCCTTTGTTAAGGACATGGATTGTTACGGGTATTAATCAATCTTATCTGTGATAAGTAGAACATTGATGTTTGCAGCGGTCTTTATGAATCACAACGTATCGAACAGGGTATCAACATAGTAGGCTTATCTACATGAAAAAGATGACGTCACACTCAATGAACAATCATCGGTTTATGAAATGCCCGCTTCTGACCGCCCTGGCCCACCAAAGGTTCCTCTGTTGTGCGCTGCCTGTGTTGGGTCACTGACATGCAGGCCATGCACCCAAAGAGCCCACACGTCAGTGGAAGAACGGCGCGGTGTCCTAGGTCAGAGTCAAGGGTGCCACTCGCGGCACGCCCGGCGGAACACGCCTCCGTGCCGCATTCAAACGCCTCCATGAAACCCGCCCATGTGGAAGCCGAGAAACCCACTCTGGACACACGTCCGTTCATGACCGGGCCGGCGTTAAACGCAACGCCGGCCGAGCTCCTCCTGTCCGCCGTCTATTTAATCTCCTATTTAAACAAGGCCAAACGCCAGCCAAGAATCGCACACCTCCGCCGCTCCCCTATCTCCTCCACCATTTTGTCCACTCTTACAATGGCTTATGAAGAGTAGTTATTCCGCATCCAAGCCGGCTGGATAGCCCACCGAATACGAGCTATGCAGCTCATTGATACACCTCCCTCCCCTTGCCCGACGGAGCCAGCTACCGCCCCAAGCCGGCGTGCGGTTCAGCAACTCGCCGCTCCAGGCCAGCTCGACGAGGAGAGGCGCACGGGCGTCGTTGCTGCCGTCCACGCCGCCGCCTCGTACCACATCTCCCGTTTCTGTGGCCGAGACTCCCATGCCGGCGGCCGCGCCATGCAAGCAGCGACAGAAGCCGGGTGCGCGGAGAGCGACGATTCAGTGGCCAGCACCTCCGCCTCCGCCACCATCATCAAGGAGAAGTAGAACACGGGAGGCCGCCGCCGCTTGGGTCCCATGAAGGCCACCGAGGAGGTGACGCCGGCGTACACAGCAGGTGTCTTGCCGGATCCTTTTGTTGCGAGGAACTTCGTCGACCCCGCATGGGCTCCACGGAAGAGGGGAATGTTAGGATGAACTCGAGCCGGTGCCTGAAAGTGCGTTATATCGACTAGAGGGGGTGAATAGGCGATTTTTATGAAATTCTTCACTGAGGAATTTGCCGGTGAGGAAATTCCTTAGCGAAGAACTACTAGCAGCGGAATGAGTACTCAAAAGTAAACATAACAGAATACAATCATGGTCATTATGATGAAATGAAGACATGCACAGAGTACAGAAGCGTAAGCACAGGATAACACAGGATGAAGACAAACAGACTGAAGAAATTGAACTGAGGAAATTGAGAAAGTCTTCAGTCAAAGTCTTCAAACACAGATATGAACAAGCACACAACACAGTTATGAGGAAATGGAAGAGTTGAGGAAATAGAACCAGTAAGCTTGGTGAAGACAATGATTTGGTATACCAGTTCCAACTACTATCTCAGTTGTACGTCTGGTTGGAGCGGCTGAGTATTTAAACTCGAGGACACCCAGTCCCGGACACCCAGTCCTCACTGTATTCTCCTTGAACTAAGGTCACACAGACCTCGTCCAATCACTCGTGGTAAGTCTTCACGCGACTTCCAAACCTTCATAAACTCGGTCACTCCGCAATCCACAATTCCTCTTGGGTGCTCTAGACCATGACGCCTAACCATTTGGAAGAAGCACAATCTTCAAAGGTAACAAGCGTCGGATCCACGCAGGATCAATCTCTTCAGTGATGCTCAATCACATGGGGTTTGTAGGTGTTTGGGTTTTGGGTTTTTCCTCAATTGATGATTTTCGCTCAAAGTCCTCGGAGGATGGGTTGCTCTCAAATGACAAGTGTCAGTTTCTCTCGGAGCAGCCAACCAGCTAGTGGTTGTAGGGGGCGGCTATTTATAGCCTAGGGAGCAGCCCGACATGATAAGACATAAATGCCCTTCAATGATATGACCGTTAGGTGGGTAGATATTTTGGGACAGCTGGCGCATAGCACAACAACGGTCGGAATTTTGAGTAGCAAAATCCTCAGGGCTATCATGTTCCTCACTGTGTAGGCAATCCGCACTGGCGAATTCCTAACTCCTCAGTCAGGACAAATTCCTCAGAGACCAGAAGAACTTCGTCTCTGTCACTGAAGAAGTTGACTGAACTGTATGAGATTTCCAATGGCTTCACTCGAAGGGATTGGTAGGTGTAGGATTTTGAGTTGAGCATCACATGGAAATTTTTCCTTAGTATTTCCTCGACCCCCTTTAACAGTACGGTGTTTCCTATGACTCAAGAAAGAGAAAATGAAACTACGAAAACAAAAGTCTTCATGCTTCATGTTCCTTGAATGAATACTAAGTCTTCAAGGTCACACCAATTTCTTCACTTTCAAAGTCTTCAGAATACCGAAGTCTTCAGTCGAAGAACTTCATTTTTAGGGGTCGACTTTCTCTGTAAATATCAAACTCCTCATAGACTTATAGACCTGTGTACACTCACAAACGCATTAGTCCCTTAACCTATAAGTCTTCAATACACTAAAATCACTAAGGGGCACTAGATGCACTTACAATCTCCCCCTTTTTGGTGATTGATGACAATATAGGTTAAGTTTTCAACGGGGATAAACATATGACATGTAAATACTAATATTGAGGAATTTGATTGCAAGATATAGAAGAACTCCCCCTAAAGATGTGCATAGTGAGGAATTTGCTTTTGAAGCAATGCACACTTGAAGAGTTGAATCATGGAGATCTCCCCCTATATCTTGTAATTCATACACGCATTTGACATATAACAGTGAAGAATTTGAAATGCATGATGAAATATGGTGACTGATGTAATTCAGCATGCGTGCAATAATATTAACAAGGAATAAGCATGCAGAAAAATGCATCAAGAGTATCAGAGCACCATCAGGTTTAAGTTTACAACTCGATCCAATAAAGTCTTAGAAGAACGAGAGTTGTAACTTAACAAAAAAACGCACATATAGAAAGACCTCTTGAAGACTAACTCAAAATACTCCCCCTTTTTCATCAAATGACCAAAAGGATCGAATATGAGGACTAACGCCCCTGAAGAATATCAAGTTGATGAAGGAGCGCCAGCGTTGTTGGGGTCGTTTGTTGTAGTAGGGCCTGCCGCAGTGTCGTCCAAGTCTTCATTTTCATCAGTGTCGCGCGATGAAGAATATGAGCTGGCCACCAAAGAAGGAACCTTGACCTTCTTGAATTTCTTTGGTGGAGGTGCAGACCAGTCAAAATCTTCATTGAGACCCATTTTCTTCAGATCTTCTTCACCATACAGATGTGACAGGATTGCCCAGGTGCGACCGAAGACTTGATGGAGGTAGTAGTGGTTTTTCTTCACTGCATTGTGTGTGGCAGTCATGTTGTGAAGAAGTGAACCAAACTGACGCTTAACCCATTTGTGATTTCGATCCACCTTCTGGTGAAGACTAAGCAAAAGTTCACGGTCAATCATCACGTGCGGAGCAGTGGCTTGAGGAGTGGACTTGGGTGCATTGGCAGAGTCATGTGTGGCAGAGTCATCATTGGTGGAGTAAGATGCAGCTTTGCAAAACTAACAATCCAATGGACGAATTCCTTCATCTATTACAGCTGGTGCCTTGCCCTTTCTATCAACTGAGGAATATGTCTACTTGAGGACTTCAATTGGGGGCAAGTAGCTGAGGTGATTCTGGAAATCAACTCTGTAGTTGAGTGAAGACCTTGTCCTGAGGAATCTCATAATCCAAGGTGCATAAGGCTTCAGCTCAAACGGAGACAGTGCAATATTTGCCATAGTCCTCATGAAGAAATCGTGATAATTGACAGGAATGCTATGAACGATGTTGAATACCAGATTCTTCATGATGCCAACAATTTCCTCATCAGATGAGTCGTGGCCTTTGATAGGACTGATTGTCCTCGTAAGAATACGATAGACAGTTCTGGGCACGTACAGTAATTCCTTCACGAGGAATTTGGTTCTTGGTGCTTGACCTGGCTTCAAAGGTTTCATCAGCACCTGCATGTAATGATGTGTGAGCTCAGGTTCACTGTAGATGCAGCGAGCTTCTTCAAGGGGAGGACTGAGTGGTAGAGCACGAAGCAATTCAAAGGCTGGTGCAGTGTAGTGAGTGTTTCCAGCACCCATGAATTCACATCTTCAGCATCTCTGGTGATGTGCAGCGTTACATAGAATTGAAGAATCAGTTCTTCATTCCAATTGCAGATGTCAGAGCAAAAGTTTAGCAGTCCAGCGTCGTGAAGAACACTGAGGACTAGTGCGAAGCACGGCAGAGATTCCATATCCACGTGAGGAATATGCTCATGGTAGAAGATTTTCTCCTTGTTGAACAACACTGAGGAATAGAAATTGGCTTGACTAGCAGTCCAGAAACGCCTCTTCCTAATGCGAGCAGAGTTATATGGGTTGTAATCTTCGAAGAATACGTGCTCGCCGAAGAAATCATCAGCCTTGAACTTTTGCTTGCGTGAGAATGGATCCTTTGGCTTCGGCAGAGGAGTGTCAGTGAGTTGCATCACGACCTCAGGAATCTCAATCGCAGGTTCTTCAGGCTGAGGAATTTCTGGTTCCTCCTCAGTGGCAGTCTGAGTCGTTGGTTGTTCAGCAGCAGCAGTTTCTTCAACGCTAGTGGCTAGAATTTCCTCATGGACAGATGCAGTGGGATGAGTTTCTTCAGAGCCCATTTGTACAGTTTGTGTGGGGGACTGAGGAATTTGCTGTAGAGGGGTGAACATTGGAGAGTTTGGATGCTGACTTTCCCAGAATTCATCACTGATTACGGGTGTGGAGCAGCCAACGTCGACATCTTCATCTTCCATTTCTTCAACGCCAGCCTCTTCAGCTGTGAACTGAGGCATAGGCGAGGAGATGATAGGTGTTGAAGGGATCACATCCACTTCAATTTCTTCATCCAATGGTTCAGACGAAGCAGCAGAAGGAGTTTCTTCATCAGATCCGTTGGGGATCACATATTCTTCATCAAAGGAACAAGGTCCTTTGATGGCCTGTTTGAGATGGGAACAACATCAATCAGATTTGCATATGAACTTGTCATAGGCTTCATTTTCTTCGGAGCTGAAGAATCTGAAGCAACTGATACTTTCCTTTTCTTCACTGCAGCATGCTCTGCAGCCTTGGTCTTCTTCACATCTGATGCAGATGGATCGATTGGAGTTGAAGTTGGTGCAGGAGCAGCTGAGGAATCTGGTTGATGTTCTTCAGGCACAACTGATGCAGTTGCCCTGAGTTCTTCAGTTTCTTCAGGCGCACCACTAGTGGGTGCCCTGGCAATTTCTTCAGTGGCTGGAATGCAGTCATCAGCCCTGGAACTCACATTTTCTTCAGCAGCCTGATTGTCATCGGCGGTGCTGGCATTTTCTTCAGTAGGCTGAGCAGATGCTTCAGCCTGAGGAATTTCCTGTTGCGTTGGGGCTGCAACATTGGAAGTGAAGTTATCCGCAAGTTTCACAAAAAAAACCTTGGCTCCAAGCCAATCAGCGCGATATGCATCAAAGTCATCACTGAGTTTCTTGATCTCAGTCTGGATAGTGACAAGTTCTTCAGTTGTCATAGAGACAATGTTTTTCTTCAGATAGCGCTCTTTCTTGTACTGCTCTTTCTTGATCTGCATGGCCTTCTCAAATTTCCACTTTTCTTCTTGAATGAAGTGGGTCAGCATGTGACTTTGGCCAGGAGTCAGCTTGAAGTCAGGCATGGGAGTGTTGGGGTCCTTGTGCCAGACATCAATGTAGTCGAGGATCAACTTGGGATCCAAAAGCAGTGGCACCTCTGATCCTTTGGCTCTAGCAGCCCTGACTTGCCTGTCTCTGATGATTTCAGCAAGTTCATCATCATCAGCTTCGTCTTCTTCAGACGGTACTTGGAAAGCGACTTGTTTCTTTTGAGGACTTGGGTGAGGACCTCGTCCAGCAGTGGCCTTTGTCTTCAGCAGTGAGGGGCCAGCTGAGGAACTTGGTGCAGCTGAGGAACTAGCTGAGACACCTGAGGCAATGGAGATGCCTGCAGTCCTTTGGCACGACGCGAGATGCACAGGTGCTGAGGATTTAGTCGGAACAGCTGAGGGCTTAGGCGGAGGAGCTGTGGACTTTGGAGGAACAGGAGCGGCATGAGGAATTGGCCGTGAGGGCTTTGAGGATTCTGGTCGTGAGGGCATTGTTGGTGAAGCACTTGGCTTGTGCGCAGGCTTCTTTGACATAGCCTTCTTTGGCTTGACAGCAAAGGCCTCAGCAGAGGCAGCAACAGCAGCAGAGTCTTCATTGAATTTCCTCACTGCTTCTTTGGCTTGCTTAGCCAACTTGGCTTGGTGCTTGGCCCATTCATCGGGATAGTCCTCACCGTGCTTGAGGCTGGTGGGATCAGCGATTTGGCCAGGTGCCAATGGAGCTCTTGGGCATGGAGGATTGAGTGCGAATTTCTTCATGTACTTAGGAGTGACATATCTGTACTCCCTCCATTCTCTTGCCCATCTCCTCTCTATCTTCTGAATGCGCACTTTGCGCTCATTCTTGGTTTCCTCAGTAGGTGTGCAGTACCCAGCATATATTTCATCAGGGATCTTAAACGCTGTATTTACCTCAGGCCTCTTTCCTCCCTTCTGTGGCTTCTTATCGTCAGCCATTTTCTTCAGTTGAGGAATTTCAACAACTGAATTCTCTGAAGAAGTATGCAACTTTTCTTTGAGGAACGCTGCAAATGAGTTAAGTTGATGAGAACCTAGTGATTCAGCAGCTGACATGTGTACCTGTGAACAGAGTATAGTTGCGGGGAATTTGGAGAGGTCATATGCGTTCTCAGAGGGTTTTTCAAAAGAACAAGTTTGAGGAATTTGACCAGATGAGTCTTGAAGAATTTCACTAAGCGTTCTTTGTCTTAGGTTCCAGAGTTGTATAGATCGAAGATCCACACAATTGAGAAATCTTGAAGAAAATGATGCTTAGAGAAATGAATCAAAAACAGATGACTTGTGAGGTGTTTAGTGTGTGAAACTATGAAGAAAAACAGCTTTGAAGATTTTGAAGATAATCATTCGAATCAACGAGGGTAGTAAAAGTAACTTTTAATTACCCTGGATGAAGAACACGATGAACTGGAGTAAGTAGATGTGAAGTTCATCTATGCAGATCTTCCACGCCCTAACTTGGCGGACGAAGACGGCTACGGCGGCGGCGGAGTGAAGATTTCCGCGGTCAGTGCGAGTACGTCGGCGACGAGGTCGAGGCAGTGAAGCTCTTCCTCACCGGCGGCGATGAAGTAGCGGCAGCGCTAGGGTTTGAGAAGCGCGAGCTGGAGAGAGAGGTCGAGCGGAGTAAAAGAAGTGAGGAAGGGGCGGAGGGATATTTATAGCCATGGTGAAAAACTGCTCGCCCGAAGAAATTGGACGAACGTGCCCCTGACCCTTCTCATTCGCTTGACATGTGTCACACACGCACTTAGAGGTGGAGATCGTGTGCGATCATGGGTGAGTGGATAAGTATAACGTGGGATGCGGAACGGTTTGAGCGGCAAAGCCGAAATTTTTGATAAAATAGGTTTTAAAGTTTCGTTCGCAATTTCTTCAGCTGACAAGGACACAGTGAAGATTTCGAACGAGTTTCAAATAGAACGCACATGAAGAATTTGTGAATAGATTGGGTTGAGTATAGCATAGAGGGGGAAGGGTCCGATCACATTCACTTAGCAGAAAAACCAACTAGAAGAATTAGCAATAAGTGAATGATGTAGAGGACATAAACTTTTGGTGGAAGCAGTGAAGACAATGCAAAGTTGAAGCATATGAATAATTGAGGAATTTCAACTTTTGGTGGTGGCGTGGCCCACTGTATAAGAATGATGATTTCAGACACCGCGTACAATTTATCATAGGGTTCTGAGAATCAAATTCTTCGTTAATTTCTTCACACTAAGAGTGTTGTTCTTCATTGAATTGAAGAAAAACGTTTCTTCATGTGTTGCACATCTAAGTCATCAATTTTGCATAAGTGTTAGGATGAGTGTCCTTTTCAAAGAACATTCGAAGATTCTAGGATATTTAGCTCACACCGCAAGTTGCTAAATCTCTTCTCATACAAGGGCTTTGTGAAGATATCGGCTAGCTGTTCTTCAGTCTTCACATGCTCAATAGAAATGTCACCCTTCAACACATGATCACGAAGAAAATGATGACGAATCTGAATGTGCTTTGTCTTCGAGTGCTGAACTGGGTTGTGAGCAATCTTGATGGCACTCTCATTGTCACAGAAGAGAGGCGCATTCTTCATGTTGACGCCGTAGTCCTTGAGAGTTTGCTTCATCCATAGCAATTGGGCACAGCAAGAACCAGCGGCAATATACTCAGCTTCAGCAGTAGATAGTGATACGCAGTTCTGTTTCTTCGAGGACCAACAGACCAAAGATCGTCCGAGGAAATGACATGTACCAGATGTTGACTTGCGGTCCACACGATCACCAGCATAGTCAGATTCAGAATATCCAATGAGATCAAAAGCCGAGCCCTTCGGGTACCATAATCCAAGTGTTGGTGTGTGATCTAGATATCGAAGAATATGCTTCACAGCCTTATGGTGTGATTCCTTCGGTGTAGCTTGAAATCAGGCACACATCCAAACACTAAGCATTATATCTGTCCTAGATGCACATAAGTACAATAAAGAACCAATCATGGAGCGGCATACCTTATGATTGAAGTCAATACCATTTTCATCAATGCACAGATGGCCATTTGTGGGCATAGGAATTTTGACGCCTTTGCAATCTTGCATGCCGAATTTCCTCAGTACATCCTTGAGGTATTTCTCCTGAGATATGAATATGCCATTGCGTTGTTGACGAATTTGAAGACCTAAGAAGAATTTCAACTCTCCCATCATAGACATTTGGTATTATTCACTCATCATATAGGCAAAATCATCACTATAACGTTGGTCAGTACAGCCAAAGATAATATCATCAACATATATTTGGCACACAAACAATTCACCATCATAAGATTTAATGAAAAGAGTAGGGTCGAGTGAACCGGGTTTGAAGCCTTTCGTCATGAGGAATTCCTTCAAAGTATCATACCACGCCCGTGGGGCCTGCTTGAGGCCATAGAGGGCCTTGTTGAGTCTGAAGACTTTGTCAGGATTCTTTGGATCTTCAAAACCTGGGGGTTGAGCAACATATACTTCTTCCTCAAGCTTACCATTGAGGAATGCACTTTTCACATCCATTTGATATAAAGTGATATTATGATGGTTAGCATAAGCAAGTAATATGCGAATAGCCTTAAGCCTAGCAACAGTGTAACACCCCGGATGTAACTTTCCCAATTTGTACTCCAACTCTTGCCGTTTCCGGCGTTAAGTTAATTTATTTCCTCGGGTTCGGGTCTTTGTCTCCGTGTGTCGTTATCGTTGTCATGCATCTCATATCATGTCATCATGTGCATTGCATTTGCATACGTGTTCATCTCATGCATTCGAGCATTTTCCTCGTTGTCCATTTTGCATTCCGGCGCTTCGTTCTCCACCGGTGGCCATTTCTAGCTTTCTTTCGTGTGTGGGGGTTAAACCTTTCCGGATTGGGCCGAGACTTGCCAAGCGGCCTTGGTTTACTACCGGTAGACCGCCTGTCAAGTTTCGTGCCATTTGGACTTCGTTTGATACTCCAACGGTTAACCGAGGGATCGAAAAGGCCTCGTGTGTGTTGCAGCCCGACACCCCTCCAATTTGGCCCAAAACCCACCTAAGCCTTCTCCATCATATAGAGCGTTCGATCACGATCGTGTGGCCGCAAACCGCACCTCATTTGGACTCTCCTAGCTCCCTCTATGCCTATAAATAGGTCCCCCTCGAAATATTCGCGGTTCCACTCTTCCCCCCTAACCCTAGATTCATCCACCGCCGCCGCCGGACGTGTCTGGAGCGGACCAGACAGCGTCCGCCCCGCCGCCGCCACGTGGCGCGTTGCCATTCGCCGCGCCGGCCGCCCCACTTCACCACCGCCGCCGGCCCGGGAGGCCCAGGAGGGGCCCCCGCGGCCCGTTGACCCGCGCCGCCGCCCGGCGCCTTCGTCCCCGCTGCCGGCCGCCCGCCGGACTCCCTCCGCCGCCGAGCCGCTCCGGTGGCCGCCGCCCGAGCCGCTCCGCCACTCGCCCGCACCGCGCCGCCCCGCCGCCGCCGCCTCGCCGCGCGCCGCCGTCCGGCCCGGATCCGGCGAGATCCGGCCGCCTCCTCCTCCCCTCGCCAAGATCCGGCCACCACCGCGCCATTTCCGGCGAGTTGCTACCGTGCGCGCGCTGCTGCCTCGGGTTGCGTGCCGCGAAACCCTAGATCTGGGAGGTTGAATTTTTGTCTAAGTCCTTGAAATTCCAGATCCAAGTGCTCTTGTTCGCAGCCCCGTAACTTTGCATCCGTAGCTCCGATTCATGCATATAGCATACCAAAATGTTCAACGCAGAGAGTACATCATTTCATTCCATTGTATCATTATCATTTGAGTTCATCTTGATGCCCGAAATGCTGTTAGAAGAGGGCTACTTGAGATAATCGTCAGATCTGCTGCTCCATTTAGCTTTTTGTCATTTTTGCCATGATTAATGTGTGCATGATATGCCCTGATGCTCTACATATGTTTTGTTAAGGGTTTTGTCATATTTTCAGAGGTGCAACCCATGTATTTTTGTGATGTGTGTGGTGACTAGTGCAAGCTTGCAAAGTGGTGCACTTAGTAATTCTGTTTTGAGGGACTTTGCATTTCCACTAAGTCCTTGAACTGTTTATCTCATATGGCCATATGTTCATGTTGTTTCCTAGTGATCCGTGCCTCTTTTGAGGATGATCAGTAAGGATGTTTTGTTAATATTGTAGATCAATATCCATCCATGCCTTTGTTTGCAATTATGGAGCACCCTAGCTTGAGTCAATCGAGCTCTACTTTTGCTACTTTGTGAATCTGGGCAGATTGTCAACTTGTTTGCAATTTTGCCGATGATGTTGTAGTTGATCCGTGCATGCTATGTTATTGTTCTTGCCATGTCTAGCTTGCATTTTGTGCCTTCTTGATGGATGTATGCTTGTCTTGTCATGACTTGCACCGTAGTGAGTGCATCGAGCTCGTGAACATGCCTACTTGATATCTGTTTCAGCATGTGCCAGTTTTCACTAAGTCTGAAAACTGATTATGTTTTTGCGATGTTCACGTGCTTGTTAGTATATTTTCCGATCCCTTTTGGCTCAAGCTCACTAAGGGACTTTTGTTAAGCTATTTGAGTATCTCCACACCATGTTTTACTTTGCCATGTTCAGGTCCTGTAGCATGTAGTTTTGTTGCTCCGAAGAGAGCTACCTGATCTGAAATTCCAGACAAGTGTTAATTTCACTAAGTCTGAGATCTGTTTTCCATATGCATTTTTGCCATGCTTGTTTGAACCTGTTAATGGATGAATTGGACGTAGCTCAGTGCTAGACTTTTGTTAAGCATCTTGAATGCATCCCTGCCATGTATTTTTTCATCTTGTTTGGGTGCTGTAGCATGTTCATCTCATTGCATTCAGATACCTACTTGCTATAAATCGCAGACCGGTGTCATATTTGAATCACTTGCCATTTCCAAACCGTAACTCCGATTCCGGCGTTCTTTATGTCGTTTTCAAGCGATTTCATCTCATCTTTCCAGTGGCATACTTGAATTTCCAAGTTGAGGCCAGGTTCTTGTATTTCCTGTCATATCTTGCGTTTTGCATCCCGCATCGCATCCCGCATAGCATATCATCATTGCATCATATTGCTTGATTCTTGCACGTGGTTGATTGTGTCCTTGTTGCTTATTTGTCTTGTTTGGGTAGAGATGGGAGACGAGTTCGCTAACGAGGAGCCCGTTGAGTTTGCTTTCGAGGATCCAGTCAACTCTGACAACTGTGCAGGCAAGATGATCATACCCTCGAAATCACTACTATCTTTGCTATGCTAGTTTGCTCGCTCTTTTGCTATGCCAATGCTACGATGCCTACCACTTGTTTTCAAGCCTCCCAAATTGCCATGTCAATCCTCTAACCCACCTTGTCCTAGCAAACCGTTGATTGGCTATGTTACCGCTTTGCTCAGCCCCTCTTATAGCGTTGCTAGTTGCAGGTGAAGATTGAAGGCCGTTCCTTGTTGGAATTTTTATTTACTTGTTGGGATATTATTATATTATCTTGTTATCTTAATGCATCTATATACTTGGTAAAGGGTGGAAGGCTCGGCCTCTCGCCTAGTGTTTTGTTCCACTCTTGCCGCCCTAGTTTCCGTCATATCGGTGTTATGTTCCCGGATTTTGCGTTCCTTACATGGTTGGGTTATAATGGGAACCCCTTGATAGTTCGCCTTGATTAAAGCTTTTCCAGCAATGCCCAACCTTGGTTTTACCTTTTGCCACCTAGCCTCTTTTTCCCTTGGGTTCTGCAGACTCAAGGGTCATCATTATTTTAACCCCCCCGGGCCAGTGCTCCTCTGAGTGTTGGTCCAAACCGTCAGCCGCCGGTGGCTACCAGGGGCAACTCTGGGCTGGTCTACCGGAAGTTTGGACAATCTGAGTGTGCCCTGAGAAAGAGATATGTGCAGCTCCTATCGGGATTTATCGGCACATTCGGGCGATGTTGCTGGTCTTGTTTTAACCTGTCGAAGTGTCTTAAAGAACGGAGATACCGAGTCTAATCGGAACGTCTTGGGAGGAGGTCTATTCCTTCGTTGACCGTGAGAGCTTGTCATGGGCTAAGTTGGGACTCCCCTGCAGGGATTTGAACTTTCGAAAGCCATGCCCGCGGTTATGGGCAGATGGGAATTTGTTAATGTCCGGTTGTAGATAACTTGAACCTTAATTAATTAAAAAGAATCAACTGATTGTCTTACCGTGATGGCATCTTCTCGGCGGAGTCCGGGAAGTGGACACGGTGTTGGAGTAATGGTTGCGCAGGTTGTCCTCTAGCCTCTCGCTCGTGCTTTGCCTCCTCTTCTCGCTCTCTTTTGCGAATAACTTAGCCACCATATTTGCTAGTCGCTTGCTGCAGCTCCACATATATTTACCTTGCCTTACCTATAAGCTTAAATAGTCTTGATCGCGAGGGTGCGAGATTGCTGAGTCCCTGTGGCTCACATATTACTATTACACCAGATGCAGGGCCTGATGATTCTGCTCCAGGAGACGCGCTTGAGCTCAAGTGGGAGTTCGACGAAGACTCTCAATGTTACTATGTTTCCTTTCCTGATGATCAGTAGTGGTGCCCAGTTGGGGGTGATCGGGACCGTGTCGCTTGTTGGGTTATCTTTTATTTTGGCGCCGTAGTCGGGCCATGAGTGTTTGGATGATGTAATGTTATTTATGTACTTGATTGACGTGGCGAGTGTAAGCCAACTATGTTATATCCCCTTTATGATTTATATTACATGGGATGTTGTGAAGATTGCCTAACTTGCGACATATGCCTTCAATGCGATTATGCCTCTAAGTCGTGCCTCGACACGTGGGAGATATAGTCGCATCGAGGGTGTTACAAGTTGGTTATCAGAGCCTTCCCCGACCTTAGGAGCCCCATTGCTTGATCGTTTTTAGCGGCCGAGTTGTGTCTAGAAAAATGTTTTGAGTCATTTAGGAATTATATATCGGAGAGTTAGGAATTCTTTTTACTTCCCAGTCTCCTCATCGCTCTGGTAAGGCATCCTGACTTAGAGTTTTGCCTCTTCTCTTCTCAAATTTCACTAAAAAAAATTTAGGATCACGCGGGTATCTTGGAATCGTTCCGATGGTTTTATGATGAGAACATTGTCTTGGTGCCTCCTGTCAGGGGTTTAGTGGAAGTGTCCCCGGGAGTTGAGCTCTGAGGTGTTGTCATCATAATTTTATCATTGCAGTTCTGGAATACCTAAGTTTAGTACACCGACATCGAAAATCTCTTTTATGCAGTTCGTTGCTGAGATAACCTTGACGCCACCCAGTACTGGGGCGGGAGTTCGGGAGTATCGCCATAACTTGTATAACGGATGCTTTTCGAAGGTTGAGGTAGATGGTTTCCGAAGTTTTTCTTGGTTATGTGTTGAAGGATAGATACAGCTGGATGTAGGATTTGCTAGATTTGGGTGAGATATTATGCTTCCCCTGTATCCCCAACACCTGATTGCATAACCGTAAAGGTTCGGGAGTTTCATAGGTGGGAATTCTAGTAGCTCTAGTTCTTCTTCCACGGATATTGGTTTGAGATTGGGATTTCTTACCGATTATTCGTTCTTGATCCATACCTTGTTGATTTATTTCTCTACCTTAATTCTAAGTGGCTTCTCAATTTATGGATATGTGACCATTTCAAGAGGAATGCATTCGTTCATTTTGTTCGGATGTGAAGACTATATGCTGCAATTTTCATTCCGTTGGATTCAGCTTCAATATTTGTCTATCAATGTGCTAATGGATGTCAACCTCTTCAGGATGGCTCCTCCAACGCGCATGACTCCGAATCCGAATCCGCCACCACCTCCACCTCCTCCGGAGGCATGGCAAGCTGTGATGGCCGCAACCAATGCAAATACACGGTTGATCATGCAAATTCTTCAAGAGCGCAATCAAGGCAACCAAGGGAACCAAGGCAACAATCAGAATCACTTTGCTTCACTCAACCAGTTCCTTGCTAACAGGCCAAAGACTTTCAGCAATTGTGTTGAGGCAACCGATGCTGACGATTGGCTTGTGGATCTGTGCAAGCATTTCGAGTGCAATAACGTCAGGCCTGAGGACTTTGTCAAGTTCGCTTCCTTCCAACTCAAAGATCAAGCTGCAGAATGGTTCCAGCAGTACAAGGCCTCCAGAGGTGGACGTGTTATCACTTGGGATGATTTCCATCGAGATTTCAGGGCTCATCATATTCCCCAAATCGTGGTTGAAAGCAAGCGTGAGGAATTCCGCAACCTGAAGCAAGGCTCTTTGTCTGTCTATGACTACAACAAGTTGTTTCAGAAGCTCGCCCGCTTTGCCAAGCAGGACGTCCCTGATGAGAAGAGCATGATATATCAGTTCAGGGGTGGTCTCAGAGAAGAAATTCAGCTAGCTCTTGTTCTCTTTGAGCCCTTGAGGTACGATGAGTTCTACAACATGGCGCTGAAGCAAGAGGCTGCTCAGTTGAGGTGTGATGCTTCCAAGAAGCGAGTCAGAGATGTTACTCCTTCTTCCTCTACTCAAGTGGCCAAGCAGCAGAAGTATTGGCTTCCTCCTCCTCCGTTCCGTCAGCCGTATCAGCAGAAGAGCAAAGGTGGTAGTGGATCTTCCCACCCACCCAACCCTGGCTTTCAGAACAAGACTTCGTCTCAAGCTCCAATATCGAGTGCTCCGTATCACCGTCCGCTTTCAGAGGTCACATGCAACAAGTGCCAACAGAAGGGTCACTATGCCAACAAGTGTTTCAACCAGAGGCGTCTTCCTCCTCCTCCTCCTGTCAGATCGGCAAGTACAGCTGTGGTCAAGCATAACCCCAAGCATGTCAAGGTCAATTTGATGAATGCAGCTCAGGCAGAGGACTCGTCAGATGTCATCATGGGTAACCTTCCAGTTAACGATGTTCCCGCAAAAGTTCTTTTTGATACTGGTGCATCTCATTGTTTCATCTCCAAGCCTTTTGCATCTAAGCATGAGTTGACTTCCCAAGTTATGCATAAACCGTTAGCAGTTGTCTCTCCCGGTAAATGTTTGCTCGCTAATCACGAGATTCCGGATGTTTTTATCATGATGGGTGATTTCAAGTTTCTGGCTTCTCCAATGATCCTTGGTAACTCGGATATTGATCTTATTCTCGGAATGGATTGGCTTTCTAAGCACAAGGCTCAGCTTGATTGTGCAGCCAGGCAGATTCAATTGACTCATTCGTCTGAGAATGTAATTGTCTTTGCCGCTCGGGATAATACCATTCGTCTATTTTCTCTCAATGAGAAGGGTGAACTGGATGCTATCTCGCAGATTCCAGTCATTTGCGAATATCAAGACGTCTTTCCAGAAAAGCTTCTAGGAATGCCTCTGCACCGGCCAGTTGAATTCGTTATTGATCTTGAGCCTGGCACGGAACCTGTGTGCAAGCGTCCTTACAAGCTCGGACCTGAAGAGTTGAAGGAGCTTAAGAAGCAACTCGATATTCAAGAGAAAATGGGTCTCATGCGGCCTAGTTCTTCTCCGTGGGGTTGTGGTATTCTCTTTGTGAAGAAGAAGGATGGAACGGACTGACTTTGTGTTGATTACCGTCCAGTGAACAAGAAGACCATCAAGAACAAATACCCACTTCCCAACATCAATGAGCTATTCGAACAACTCAAAGGTGCCCAAGTATTCTCCAAGCTTGATCTCCGTATGGGTTATCATCAGATTCGAATCCGTGAGCAAGATATTCCCAAGACGGCTTTCAGGACAAGCTTTGGTTCATATGAATACACTGTCATGTCTTTTGGCCTCGTCAACGCTCCTCCGACGTTCTCTCGCATGATGAACTTCATCTTCAACGCCTACACCAATGACTTCGTTTTGGTCTATCTCGACGACATTCTGGTTTTCTCGAAGAACAAGGAAGATCATGCCAAACACTTGCGTTTGGTACTCGATAAGCTCAGGGAACATCAGTTCTACGCCAAGTTCTCCAAGTGTGAATCTTGGCTCGATGAGGTTCTTTATCTTGGTCATATCATATCTGCCAAGGGCATTGCCGTGAATCCTGAGAAGGTGTCTGCAATTGTGAATTGGGAACCTCCTCAGAACGTGAAGCAACTCCGTAGCTTCCTGGGTCTCGCAAGCTATTGCCGAAGATTCGTTGAAAACTTTTCTAAGATCGCGAAGCCTCTCTCTAATCTTCTTCAGAAGCACGTCAAGTACGTTTGGTCTCCGGAGTGTGACATTGCTTTCAACACTTTGAAAGAGAAATTGATCACTGCTCCAGTTCTGACTCCACCTGATGAATACAAGCCGTACGAGGTCTTTTGTGATGCCTCTCTCCAAGGTCTTGGCGCAGTTTTGATGCAAGAGAAGAAAGTGGTTGCTTATACTTCTCGCCAGTTGAAGCCCAATGAGAAGAACTACCCCACTCATGATCTCGAGTTGGCGGCAGTTGTGCATGCTCTTTTGATTTGGAGACATCTTCTATTGGGAAGAAAAGTGGACATTTTCACTGATCACAAGAGTCTCAAGTACATCTTCACTCAGCCTAATCTCAACCTCAGGAAAACTCGATGGGTCGAAATGATTCAAGAGTATAATCCGAGTATCGAGTATACTCCAAGCAAGGCCAATGTGATTGCTGACGCATTGAGCAGGAAAGCTTACTGCAACAGTCTGATTCTTAAGCCTTATCAACCCAAGCTTTGTGAAGCTTTCCGCAAACTTAATCTGCAAGTTGTTCCTCAAGGTTTCCTCGCCAACCTTCAAGTCTCTCCTACCTTGGTAGACCAGATTCGCCAAGCCCAGCTTCTTGATGCTATGGTGAAAAAGGTGAAGATTAGGATTGCCAAGAGTCAACCCAAGTACAAGTGCTACCGCCTTGATGACAAGGACACTCTCTTCTTCGAGGATCGTATTGTTGTACCCAAAGGTGACCTCCGTAAAGTGATCATGAACGAGGCTCACAATTCTCTCCTCTCCATCCACCCTGGGAGCACGAAGATGTATCAGGACCTTAAGCAGGCTTATTGGTGGACTCGAATGAAGCGCGAGATCGCTCAATTCGTGAATGAATGTGATGTCTGCAGAAGAGTGAAGGCAGAACACCAAAGGCCAGCTGGTCTCCTCCAACCTCTTGCCATTCCAGAATGGAAGTTTGACCACATTGAAATGGACTTCGTGACTGGGTTTCCAAAGTCCAAGCGTGGCAATGATGCTATATTCGTTGTCATCGACAAACTCACTAAAGTGGCTCATTTTCTGCCTATCAAAGAGTCGATCACTGCAGCTCAATTGGCGGAACTCTATACCTCTCGTATTGTCTCTCTGCACGGTATTCCACAAGTGATCTCTTCAGACCGTGGTAGCATCTTTACCTCAAAGTTTTGGGATTCTTTTCAGAAGGCCATGGGCACCAACATCCGCTTCAGCACAGCTTTCCATCCTCAAACTAGCGGTCAAGTTGAGCGTGTCAACCAGATTCTTGAAGATATACTCAGGGCTTGTGTGATCTCCTTCGGCATGAAGTGGGAGGATTGTCTTCCTTATGCTGAATTCTCCTACAACAACAGTTTTCAAGCAAGTTCGGGCAAGGCCCCTTTTGAAATTCTGTATGGCAGGAAGTGTCGTACCCCTCTCAACTGGTCTGAAACCGGTGAACGTCAGCTTTTGGGTAATGACTTAATCACAGAGGCAGAGGAAATGTGCAAAGTCATTCGTGATAACCTCAAAGCAGCCCAATCCCGTCAGCAGAGCTACTATGACAGTAAGCACCGTGATTTTGCTTTCGAGATCAGAGATCATGTTTACCTCCGTGTCTCTCCTATGAAAGGTACTCGTCACTTCGGTATCAAAGGGAAGCTTGCCCCTAGATACGTGGGACCTTTCAAGATTGTCAGCAAGAGAGGCGACCTCGCCTATCAACTCGAGCTTCCTTCAAACTTTGCAAATGTTCATGACGTGTTCCATGTCTCTCAGCTTCGAAAGTGCTTCAAGACTCCTGACCGCACCATCAACTTCGAGGACATTGAGCTCCAAGAAGATCTTTCTTATCGTGAGCACCCAGTTGCTATTCTCGAAGAGACTGAACGCAAGACTCGCAACAAGTCAATCAAATTTCTCAAAGTCAAGTGGTCACACCATTCCGACCGTGAAGCTACCTGGGAACGCGAGGATCACCTCCGTTCTGAGTACCCGGCGTTCTTTCAGTCCTAGATCTCGGGACGAGATCCTTTCATAGTGGTGGAGTGTTGTAACACCCCGGATGTAACTTTCCCAATTTGTACCCCAACTCTTGCCGTTTCCGGCGTTAAGTTAATTTATTTCCTCGGGTTCGGGTCTTTGTTTCCGTGTGTTGTTATCGTTGTCATGCATCTCATATCATGTCATCATGTGCATTGCATTTGCATACGTGTTCATCTCATGCATTCGAGCATTTTCCCCGTTGTCCGTTTTGCATTCCGGCGCTTCGTTCTCCTCCGGTGGCCATTTCTAGCTTTCTTTCGTGTGTGGGGGTTAAACCTTTCCGGATTGGACCGAGACTTGCCAAGCGGCCTTGGTTTACTACCGGTAGACCGCCTGTCAAGTTTCGTGTCATTTGGACTTCGTTTGATACTCCAACGGTGAACCGAGGGACCGAAAAGGCCTCGTGTGTGTTGCAGCCCAACACCCCTCCAATTTGGCCCAAAACCCACCTAAGCCTTCTCCATCATCTAGAGCGTTCGATCACAATCGCATGGCCGCAAACTGCACCTCATTTGGACTCTCGTAGCTCCCTCTATGCCTATAAATAGGTCCCCCTCGAAATACTCGCGGTTCCACTCTTCCCCCCTAACCCTAGATTCATCCACCGCCACCGCCGGACGTGTCCGGAGCGGACCGGACAGCGTCCGCCCCGCCGCCGCCACATGGCACGTTGCCATTCACCGCGCCGGCCGCCCCACTTCACCACCGCCGCCGGCCCGGGAGGGGCCCCCGCGGCCCGTTGACCCGCGCCGCCGCCCGGAGCCTTCGTCCCCGCTGCCGGCCGCCCGCCGGACTCCCTCCGCCGCTGAGCCGCTCCGGTGGCCGCCGCCCGAGCCGCTCCGCCAATCGCCCGCACCGCGCCGCGCCGCCCCGCCGCCGCCGCCCGGCCCGGTTCCGGCGTGATCCGGCCGCCTCCTCCTCCCCTCGCCAAGACCCGGCCACCACCGCGCCATTTCCGGCGAGCTGCTACAGTGCGCACGCCGCCGCCTTGGCTTGCGTGCCGCGAAACCCTAGACCTGGGAGGTTGAATTTTCATCTAAGTCCTTGAAATTCCAGATCCAAGTGCTCTTGTTCGCAGCCCCGTAACTTTGCATCCGTAGCTCCGATTCATGCATATAGCATACCAAAATATTCATCGCAGATAGTACATCATTTCATTCCATTGCATTATTGTCATTTGAGTTCATCTTGATGCCCGAAATTCTGTTAGAAGAGGGCTACTTGAGATAATCGTCAGATCTGCTGCTCCATTTAGCTTTTTGTCATTTTTGCCATGATTAATGTGTCCATGATATGCCCTGATGCTCTACATATGTTTTGTTAAGGGTTTTGTCATATTTCCAGAGGTGCAACCCATGTATTTTTGTGATGTGTGTGGTGACTAGTGCAAGCTTGCAAAGTGGTGCACTTAGTAATTCTGTTTTCAGGGACTTAGCATTTCCACTAAGTCCTTGAACTGTTTATCTCATATGGCCATATGTTCATGTTGTTTCCTAGTGATCCGTGCCTCTTTTGAGGATGATCAGTAAGGATGTTTTGTTAATATTGTAGAGCTCTATCCATCCATGTCTTTGTTTGCAATTATGGAGCACCCTAGCTTGAGTCAATCGAGCTCTACTTTTGCTACTTTGTGAATCTGGGCAGATTGTCAACTTGTTTGCAATTTTGCCGATGATGTTGTAGTTGATCCGTGCATGCTATGTTATTGTTCTTGCCATGTCTAGCTTGCATTCTGTGCCTTCTTGATGGATGTATGCTTGTCTTGTCATGACTTGCACCGTAGTGAGTGCATCGAGCTCGTGAACATGCCTACTTGATATCTGTTTCAGCATGTGCCAGTTTTCACTAAGTCTGAAAACTGATTATGTTTTTGCGATGTTCACGTGCTTGTTAGTATATTTTCCGATCCCTTTTGGCTCAAGGTCACTAAGGGGCTTTTGTTAAGCTATTTGAGTAGCTCCATGCCATGTTTTACTTTGCCATGTTCAGGTCCTGTAGCATATAGTTTTGTTGCTCCGAAGAGAGCTACCTGATCTGAAATTCTAGACAACTGTTAATTTCACTAAGTCTGAGATCTGTTTGCCATATGCATTTTTGCCATGCTTGTTTGAACCTGTTAATGGATGAATTGGCCGTAGCTCAGTGCTAGACTTTTGTTAAGCATCTTGAATGCATCCCTGCCATGTATTTTTCCATCTTGTTTGGGTGCTGTAGCATGTTCATCTCATTGCATTTAGATGCCTACTTGCTGTAAATCGCAGACCGGTGTCATATTTGAATCACTTGCCATTTCCAAACCGTAACTCCGATTCTGGCGTTCTTTATATCGTTTTCAAGCGATTTCATCTCATCTTTCCAGTGGCATACTTGGATTTCCATGTTGAGGCCAGGTTCTTGTATTTCCTGTCATATCTTGCGTTTTGCATCCCGCATCGCATCCCGCATAGCATATCATCATTGCATCATATTGCTTGATTCTTGCACGTGGTTGATTGTGTCCTTGTTGCTTGTTTGTCTTGTTTGGGTAGAGCCGGGAGACGAGTTTGCTAATGAGGAGCCCGTTGAGTTTGCTTTCGAGGATCCAGTCAACTCTGACAACTGTGCAGGCAAGATGATCATACCCTCGAAATCACTACTATCTTTGCTATGCTAGTTTGCTCACTCTTTTGCTATGCCAATGCTACGATGCCTACCACTTGTTTTCAAGCCTCCCAAATTGCCATGTCAAACCTCTAACCCACCTTGTCCTAGCAAACCGTTGATTGGCTATGTTACCGCTTTGCTCAGCCCCTCTTATAGCGTTGCTAGTTGCAGGTGAAGATTGAAGGCCGTTCCTTGTTGGAATTTTTATTTACTTGTTGGGATATCATTATATTATCTTGTTATCTTAATGCATCTATATACTTGGTAAAGGATGGAAGGCTCGGCCTCTCGCCTAGTGTTTTGTTCCACTCTTGCCGCCCTAGTTTCCGTCATATCGGTGTTATGTTCCCGGATTTTGCGTTCCTTACACGGTTGGGTTATAATGGGAACCCCTTGATAGTTCGCCTTGATTAAAGCTTTTCCAGCAATGCCCAACCTTGGCTTTACCTTTTGCCACCTAGCCTCTTTTTCCCTTGGGTTCTGCAGACTCAAGGGTCATCATTATTTTAACCCCCCCGGGCCAGTGCTCCTCTGAGTGTTGGTCCAAACCGTCAGCCGCCGGTGGCTACCAGGGGCAACTCTGGGCTGGCCTACCGGAAGTTTGGACAATCTGAGTGTGCCCTGAGAAAGAGATATGTGCAGCTCCTATCGGGATTTATCGGCACATTCGGGCGGTGTTGCTGGTCTTGTTTTAACCTGTCGAAGTGTCTTAAAGAACCGAGATACCGAGTCTGATCGGAACGTCTTGGGAGGAGGTCTATTCCTTCGTTGACCGTGAGAGCTTGTCATGGGCTAAGTTGGGACTCCCCTGCAGGGATTTGAACTTTCGAAAGCCGTGCCCGCGGTTATGGGAAGATGGGAATTTGTTAATGTCCGGTTGTAGATAACTTGAACCTTAATTAATTAAAAAGAATCAACTGAGTGTGTTACCGTGATGGCATCTTCTCGGCGGAGTCCGGGAAGTGGACACGGTGTTGGAGTAATGGTTGCGCAGGTTGTCCTCTAGCCTCTCGCTCGTGCTTTGCCTCCTCTTCTCGCTCTCTTTTGCGAATAAGTTAGCCACCATATTTGCTAGTCGCTTGCTGCAGCTCCACATATATTTACCTTGCCTTACCTATAAGCTTAAATAGTCTTGATCGCGAGGGTGCGAGATTGCTGAGTCCCTGTGGCTCACATATTACTATTACACCAGATGCAAGGCCTGATGATTCTGCTCCAGGAGACGCGCTTGAGCTCAAGTGGGAGTTCGACGAAGACTCTCAACGTTACTATGTTTCCTTTCCTGATGATCAGTAGTGGTGCCCAGTTGGGGGTGATCGGGACCGTGTCGCTTGTTGGGTTATCTTTTATTTTGGCGCCGTAGTCGGGCCATGAGTGTTTGGATGATGTAATGTTATTTATGTACTTGATTGACGTGGCGAGTGTAAGCCAACTATGTTATATCCCCTTTATGATTTATATTACATGGGATGTTGTGAAGATTGCCTAACTTGCGACATATGCCTTCAATGCGATTATGCCTCTAAGTCGTGCCTCGACACGTGGGAGATATAGTCGCATCGAGGGTGTTACAAACAGGGGCAAAAGTTTCATCGAAATCAATTCCTTCAACCTGTGTGTAGCCTTGAGCTACAAGCCGTGCCTTATTCCTAACCACAAGGCCATTTTCATCTTGCTTGTTGCGGTAGATCCACTTTGTGCCGATGATATTGTGCTTGCGAGGATCTGGACATTTGACCAGTTCCAGACATTGTTGAGCTCGAACTGATGTAATTCTTCTTGCATGGCCTGAATCCACTCAGGCTCCAGAAATGCTTCACCTACCTTAGTGGGCTCTGTAATAGAGACAAAAGCATAGTGCCCACAAAAGTTAGACAAATGTGAAGCTTTTGAGCGTGTGAGAGGACCTGGCGCTTTGATGTCATTGATGATCTTTTCAACTTGTACTTCTTTTGCAATGCGAGGATGATCTGGTTGTCGTTGAAGAATTTGATCAGCATTTTCTTCAGCACCATCTTCTTCAGCATTTTCTTTAGGTGCATTAGCTCGACGTTCTTCATGTTCTGGAATGAATTCTTCAGCAGATTCTTCAGTGGGAATGAGATCCTCAGTAGCCTTGAACTTGATAGTTTCCTCAGGTGCTGGTTCATCTATCACAATAGGTAGGTGCTCTCTTTGCGAGCCATTAGTTTCATTGAACCGCACATCTACAGTTTCAACAACCTTGTGAAGAACGTTGTTGAAGACTCTGTAGGTGTGCGAGTCCTTTCCGTAACCAAGCATAAAACCTTCATGTGCTTTCGGTGCAAATTTTGAGTTGTGATGAGGATCTCTAATCCAACATTTAGCACCGAAGACTTTGAAATAACTTACATTGGGTTTCTTATCAGTGAGGAGTTCATAGGCAGTTTTCTTGAAGAATTTGTGAAGATATACTCTGTTGATGATGTGGCATGCAGTATCAATTGCCTCAGTCCAGAACCGACGAGGCGTTTTGTATTCATCAAGCATAGTGCGAGCCATCTCAGCAAGAGTCCTGTTCTTACGCTCCACGATGCCGTTCTGCCGAGGAGTATAAGGAGCAGATAACTCATGAGTAGTACCAAGTTCATCAAGATAGTCATCGAGACCAGAATTCTTGAACTCAGTGCCATTGTCACTTCTGATGTGCTTGATCTTCACACCAAAGTTGGTTGAAGCCCTCAAGGAAAATCGTTTGAAGACTTCCTGCACTTCATGTTTGTAAGTAACAAGGTGTACCCATGTGTAGCGAGAATAATCATTAACAATAACAAAGCCATATTGAGATGCTTCATTTGAAATAGCAGAATAATGATTAGGACCAAAGAGATCCATGTGAAGCAACTCAAATGGGCGAGTGGTGGTCATGATAGACTTCGCTGGATGCTTGGCCTTCGTCATCTTCCCAGCTTCACAGGCTCCGCATAGGTGATCCTTGAGGAATTTGACATTCTCGATGCCAATGACATGCTTCTTCTTCGCAAGCGTGTGCAAATTCCTCATGCCTGCATGACCAAGTCGTCGATGCCAGACCCAGCCTTCTGAAGCTTTTGCAAGTAAGCACACGGCTGGTTGTGGTCCTGTAGAGAAATCAACAATATACAGGTCTCCTCTCCTAAAGCCTTCGAAGACTTTGGAATTGTCAGCTTCAATAACCACAACACAATGGTACTTGCCAAAGACAACAACCATATCAAGATCACAAAGCATTGAGACAGACATAAGGTTGTATCCTAAGGACTCAACAAGCATGACTTTGTCCATGTGTCGATCCTTTGTGATCGCAACCTTACCTAGACCCAATACCTAACTTTTGCCTTTGTCAGCAAAGATGATATGCTTCAGATGCGACGGAGATAATGGAGCATCCATCAATAGATTCTTGTCACCAGTCATGTGGTTTGTACATCCACTATCGAGGACCCACTCAGTGGCTTTGGGTTGATCATCCTGCAGATGAATTAGTGCAGCTTACAAACTCATATACTTCATCAGTGAAGAATATGACATCAATTCATCAGATCAATTTCATCAAGAAAAAGAACAGATAAAGCAATATGAGGACGTGAGAAAGGAAAGTTCATTTCTTCATGATTAGCCTGCGTCCTATCAGGCATACTCAGGTCTCCAGCAAATTCTTCAGACGATTATGTACATCTGGAGACCTGACCCTGCAGAAGAGATTAGTTCTTCTTCTTCACCACCCACATCTGAAGGGGTGGCAAAGAGTTCATCATTCTGCGAGCTCCATACGAGAAGGATGGCATAGAAGCCAGTCCATTTCGTTTCACATAAGAGGGGTTAGAATAAGCATAAGAGTAAGCAGAGAAATTCCTCAAGGACTTATGGACATAATAATTTGAAGAGTAATGCACATATACATAATCCTTAGATCTTTCCTGCGAAACAGATGGGTTAGCATGATGATGTTCATATGAGGACTTTGATCCTTTTGAGGAATTTGATCCATGTGAGGAGTTTGGTCCGTATGAGGACTTGGATCCATATGAAGAATTTGGTCCATATGAAGAATTTGATCTGGGGTTCCTATTCTTCACAGGTGGCATCATGATGACATTCACCTGAAGATTTTCAAGGCATCTTTTGGGAACCCAGATTTTCTTCATAGGGGAGCCGTTCCTGCAGTTAGTGCCAACATATCTAGCAAATACTTCACCATTCTGATTTTTGAATAGTTTATAGTTGGAGTCAAATGACTTGTCATCAGAACGAGGAGATTCACATGCAAATCTAGATAAGTTAGATGGATCAACTAGAGGTCCCTTTGCAGCAACCCATGTAGTTTTGGGGTACTGCTCAGGCTTCCAATATGTACCATCAGCATTGAGTTTCCTCTTAAAGGCAATACCCTCTTTCCTAGGGTTCCTATTGAGGATCTGCTTTTTAAGCACATCACAAAGAGCCTGGTGCTCTTTGAGGCTTTTGTACATGCCTGTCGTGTACAATTCCTTCAGCCCTGCATCGTCAGTGATACTAGCAATGTCCTCAGATGAGGAATTAGTGATAGCAGAGGCATGTGAAGAATTTGAAACATTAGCAGCATTTGAACATTCAGGTGAAGAATTAGCAGATTCACGTTCAATGCACTTCAAGCATGGAGGAACAAATTCTTCCTGAGATGCGCTGATTTGTTGAGCAAGTAATGAATCACGCTCCTTCTGAAGATCTTCATAACTCACTCTTAGCTTTTCAAGATCTTGCTTTCTTTGAAGAAATTCATAAGAAAGCTTCTCATGATTGGATAAGAGAGTGTTATGATGACTTTGAAGATTGTCAAACCTAGTCTGAAATCTCTAAAGATTTTCAGTCAAGGCTTTAGTGCGATCCATTTCTTCACCCAACATATCATCACTTTTGTCTAGCATGTTTTGAACCTTTTCTAAAGCCCTTTGTTGTTTTACAGCAATCTTAGCAAGTTTAGAATAGCTGGGCTTAAGATTTTCATCAGATTCATTCTCACTTGATTCAGATGAGGTATATTTGAGTACCTTGGCACCCTTTGCCATGAAGCAATAGGTGGGAGCGTAGTCATCATCCCCTTCATCAGCTTTGTTGGTGAGGTTATTTTCTTCAGTGTTGAAGATAGACTTGCTGACGAATGTAGTAGCGAGAGGTAGGCTCTCCACTCCGGATTCGGACTCCTCAGATGACTCCTCTTCCTCATTTTCTTCAGATTCAGCCTCAGAGTCCATTTCCTTGCCAATGAATGCCCTGGCCTTCTTGGAGCTGCTCTTCTTGTGATATGAAGGCCTTGAGGATTTTGATGATGAGGATTTTGTGGATTTCTTCTTTTTCTTCGCATCATCGGAACTGTAATCCTTGTATTTCTTCTTCTTTGATTCCTTTTCCCATTGAGGACAATCTTGAATGTAATGTCCAGGCTTCTTGCATTTGTGGCAGAGCCTCCTCTTGTAGTCACTGGATGAGGAATCACTGCTCCTTGAGGGTCTTCCAAGGTGACCATGTCTTGAGAACTTTTGGAACTTCTTCACAAGCAGAGCCAGATCATGGCTTAATTCTTCAGGATCACCAAGGCTGCTGCCAGAGTCTTCATCTTCGGACTCAGATATTGCCTTGGCCTTCAGTGCACGTGTTCTGCCATAGCTTGAACCATAGAGATCTCTCTTTTCAGCAAGTTGGAACTCATGAGTATTTAGCCTTTCGAGAATATCAGCGGGATAGTGTGACTTGTAATCAGCACGTTCTTGTATAATCAATGCCAGAGTGTCAAATGAGGAATCAAGCGATCTCAGCAATTTCTTCACCACCACATGGTCGGTGATGTCAGTGGCACCAAGTGCTTGAAGCTCATTTGAGATGTCAGTGAGGCGATCGAAGGTTTGTTGGACATTTTCATTGTCGAGTCTTTTGAAGCAGTTGAAGAGATTGTGAAGAACATCAACTCGAGAGTCACGCTGAGTTGAGACTCCTTCATTCACTTTGGACAACCTGTCCCAGATAAGCTTCACTGTCTCCAAAGCACTCACTCTGCCATACTGTCCTTTGCTCAGATGGCCACATATGATATTCTTCGCTTGAGAGTCGAGTTGCTTGAATCTCTTCACATCAGCAGCATTCAAAGAAGGTGTGACTGAGGGAACACCATTTTCCACAACATACCAGAGATCGTTATCAATTGCTTCAAGATGCATTCGCATCTTATTCTTCCAGTAGGGGTAGTCCATCCCATCGAAGGTAGGACACCCAGCGGAGACCTTGATCATACCTGCGGTCGACATAACTAAAACTCCAGGCGGTTAAACCAAAATCACACAGAACAAGGGAGTACCTTGCTCTGATACCAATTGAAAGTGCGTTATATCGACTAGAGGGGGGTGAATAGGCGATTTTTATGAAATTCTTCACTGAGGAATTTGTCGGTGAGGAAATTCCTTAGTGAAGAACTACTAGCAGCGGAATGTGTACTCAAAAGTAAACATAACAGAATACAAGCATAGTCATCATGATGAAATGAAGACAGGCACAGAGTATAGAAGCGTAAGCACAGGATAACACAGGATGAAGACAAACAGACTGAAGAAATTGAACTGAGGAAATTGAGAAAGTCTTCAGTCAAAGTCTTCAAACACAAATATGAACAAGCACACAACACAGTTATGAGGAAATGGAAGAGTTGAGGAAATAGAACCGGTAAGCTTGGTGAAGACAATTATTTGGTAGACCAGTTCCAACTGTTGTCTCAGTTGTACGTCTGGTTGGAGCGGCTGAGTATTTAAACTCGAGGACACCCATTCCTCACCGTATTCTCCTTGAACTAAGGTCACACAGACCTCGTCCAATCACTCGTGGTAAGTCTTCAGGAGACTTCCAAACCTTCACAAACTCGGTCACTCGACGATCCACAGTTCCTCTTGGATGCTCTAGACCATGACGCCTAACCGTCTGGAAGAAGCATAGTCTTCAAAGGTAACAAGTGTCGGATCCACGCAGGATCAATCTCTTCAGTGATGCTCAATCACTTGGGGTTTGTAGGTGTTTGGGTTTTGGGTTTTTCCTCACTTGATGATTTTCGCTCAAAGTCCTCGGAGGATGGGTTGCTCTCAAATGACAAGTGTCAGTTTCTCTCGGAGCAGCCAACCAGCTAGTGGTTGCAGGGGGCGTCTATTTATAGCCTAGGGAGCAGCCTGACATGATAAGACATAAATGGCCTTCAATGATATGACCGTTAGGTGGATAGATATTTTGGGACAGCTGGCGCATAGCACAACAACGGTCGGAATTTTGAGTAGCAAAATCCTCAGGGCTATCATGTTCCTCACTGTGTAGGCAATCCACACTGGCGAATTCCTAACTCCTCAGTCAGGACAAATTCCTCAGAGACCAGAAGAACTTCGTCTCTGTCACTGAAGAAATTGATTGAACTGTATGAGATTTCCAATGGCTTCACTCGAAGGGATTGGTAGGTGTAGGATTTTGAGTTGAGCATCACATGGAAATTTTCCTTAGTATTTCCTCGACCCCCCTTAACAGTATGGTGTTTCCTATGACTCAAGAAAGAGAAAATGAAACTGCGAAAACAAAAGTCTTCACGCTTCATGTTCCTTGAATGAATACCAAGTCTTCAAGGTCACACCAATTTCTTCACTTTCAAAGTCTTCAGAATACCAAAGTCTTCAGTCGAAGAACTTCATTTTTAGGGGTCGACTTTCTCTGTAAATATCAAACTCCTCATAGACTTATAGACCTGTGTACACTCACAAATGCATTAGTCCCTTAACCTATAAGTCTTCAATACACCAAAATCACTAAGGGGCACTAGATGCACTTACAGTGCCGGCCATGGCGAAGTAGTGGCCGGTGATGAACTCGAACCGGTGCCGGCCACCATCATCTTCGGCACCAGCCAATGATATCAGTTGGGCAGTGGGGAAGCGAGCCGTCCTTTGTGCTGAAGCATATACCTCCGGGGCTCCCGGCAGTCTAGTGATCGTGCTGCCGGACATGAGGAACACAAATCGATCGGCGGGCGACCATTTAGGCCAGGTATTATATACCTGTGCTGTCCAGAACTAGCACCACGTAGTTCATTTGAATGTAATGAAATCCATCATGTTTGTATGAAAATCCGATATTCTATATGATTTCCGTCGTTGTTTATATGAAATATCAGTTTGTCTACGTGTTTGCGTGAATTTCGTCCAGTTGGTTGAGTTGCTGTCATAGTGTGTGCGGCTACGGTTGGATGGCATAATTTGCGGGTCGCCGGTCGGTCTGCGAGCGTCTCGGGCGGCGTTGTGGGACAAAAAACACAGCTCATGCGAGCTCGTCTCCAACGTGCGCGCTGGAGGATGCATGACAGCATGAGCACCCGAGCCATTCCTCGTTCATCGGTGGCAAAGGCACCAGTGGACAAAAGGGTCACCAATATTTTGGCTACCCCGGGCAAGATCCAAACAGCCCCTCCCAACAGATTCAAATCCCTCGTTCGCCGTGGAATTTTGCCATGTGTTGTTTTCATGGACTATCAAGATGCCCGTGCATTGCACAGAACATCATGATGCATTTTTTTACAAACTCCCGCATGCATGCAAGGGATAATTAATGTCCTCCTTTGCTAGTACCACGAGGAAAACACCATTAATATTGCATTGATTAGTGTTAGTGGCCTTGTATATCTGCAAATTGTAATTTTGATAGTGGCCCCTTGTATATAAAAATGGAGGGAGAAAGATGAGAGATAAGGTGAGGAGGAGTGGGGCATGGTGGTGACTGGTGGTCGGACTGGGCGGAGGCATGGGGATGGACGGCGCATTATGTCTAGGTTTGTAGGAGTATCTCTCTCACACACACCCACGTAGGTGGGGGACGTGCATGAAGAGAAGAGGTGCGCGCACGGCGCACGTACTCCCGTCTCTTTCCCAACCACACTCGCGCGGGTACACGGTGGAGCTCATTTCTGTACGAAAAAGGCAGCCCACGTGGTAATTTGGCACATGTACTAGTTGTCCACTTGGTGGAGGGAGGATCGTCTACCACGGGTGAACAAAAAAATTGTGACTTGACGCGTTATGTTAAATTAAAAAAAGAGGCAAACCATGTGCGGCCTACCTTAGAAGCAAGGCTCTTGGGAGTACTTTTGATGTGTCCCGTCAACTCACAGAACGAGGAGAAGCTTGCTTAGTACGTCGTCTCCCCCGCCCACGGGCGCGGTGGCTCCTAGGATGAGGTGAAGCTTGCTTACGAGTAGTAGTACTACTACTACTACTGTACGCCTTTACACCCACTCCCTCGCCCACGGGCGCGGTGGCTCGCAGCACGAGGAGAAAATTTTACTACTCCCTCCGTTTACTCCTCGTCCCTACGTACTTTGGTTAGTACTTCCTCCATTTACTTATACAAGGCCACTATAAAAAAATACATTTTGCATCTATACAAGGCCACAAATAGTAATCGAGACAAAAGTTATTACTCCCTCCTTTCCAGTTTATGGCTCAATTTCAAAATCTCTCCAACCAAGGTAGACGGTGAGTGGTCGAATTAATTTCGTAGTTTGCAAAAGTAATTAGTACGCTCATTTTTCTCAAGAAGTTATGTTTACCGAGGCATTAATTAGAACGAATGCATGAATGACCACTAAATTTCCATGAACTTGTACATGCATTGGTTAGTTTCCTCTTGACACTGCTTGCGTCGGGTGATCTAACGCACCTCAAAATCCAACATGTAATGGTACTACTACTAGTATAGTAGAATTGAGATTTATCAAACGGAGAAACGGATGTTTTTTAGATGATCCCTATAAACACTAGTGGGTACGTACTCCGTAAAAACAGATTTTTCCAAAACTAAGTCGCTCCCTTTCATGAATTCTGTAGTATACTCCTCCGTCGACGCTCCCTTTCATGAATTTTGTACTTCCTGTCGCTGACATGTGGGACATATAGCAACCGGGTCAACGTGTCAAGCACCAAATAACAGTGCAGAACAGCAGGGGGACGCACCCCACTCGTACCGGCCCAGTAGTAGTAATGAGCAATGAGACGTCAAATCACAATGCTGCACCTTCCCAGACGGACGAAGCAACCATTATTTCACACTTCGGTTCACCATCATCTCAAACCACGTAGTATTGCTTCTGCCTCAAGAGGGACACGCGCATCGCCTTGGTACATCATGACACGTGGGACCGCATGACAGGCCATGCTCCCCCGCCGATCGCTCGGTAAAATCACCTCATTTTTACTATACTTCCTCCGTATCAGTTTACTACATGGCATGCACGTCGTTCTAGGTTGAGAATTTAACTGGCTGTATATGTGATGAATAGTACTCTAGCCTTTTAAAGAACGTATACTTTTGTACAGTAGTACTATTGATGGATTGTGCCATGGAGCAAAAATTGAAATTAAAAAAAAGGTGGTACATATAGAGAGTGTGCGTCGCCAAATTATGCATATAGTACTATTAAAAAAGCTAGTACGTGCTTAATTGGGGTGCTAAATTCTATTAAATAAATACTAGTAGTATGTGCATACTGAAGATTGAAAGTAACGAGAAGAAACATAACATAGTTCTTCTAGGGGCTCAGCACAACACACCCCTCAAATTAAACTAAGCACACCTGAAACTAAACTATGCAACTAATCCGGTAGACACTGCATTAGAAGTTTAGAACCACCATGAGCAACGACATTGCCACCTTACTCGGAGTCCTCATCCACGTCCTCGACTTCGTCCTTGTCCCTCTCCCTCTTGGCCGATACTTCTTTGCTTGAACCGCACACTTGGCTGTTGCTCTTCATCCAACCCTTGTAGATATTGAAACAAAGGTAGCCATCCATTGCAGCATCGTGGATGTGGTCTATATCTTGTACATTCTGCTGCCATGCATGACGATGAAACGTGTGATGAGGTTTCTCTAGTTTACGGTACGAAGGATGAACCATGGCTCCTGCCAGGGTCAGCATTGAAGGCTGACGAGAGGGCACTAGCCGGTTCTTCTGGAGATCGAAGGGGTTGCCTACAACGAGGCCTATCCGACCCAGGACTTCTTTGTCGTTCTTAAAGTCTACAATAACGAATTTCACTATTTTGTCCTTGAGGAAGTTTTTAAAATCCTCGCACTCAACGTCGGCATGGCATATGTGGTAGACCAAGCAAACGTTATGTACGCAAACCTGGACCACGGCGGGCTTCTTCCTCACTTCGTCCTTTAGATCCTTCTCTGGTCCCAGGACTGTGGTGTACTCAACATCTAGCCCAGCGACCCACTCATCATCTAAGTTTTCGAACATGCGTCTGAAGCGAGAAAGGCATCCTTTCACCGTCACAGAAGAACGGGTGTAGATGACGTCGAACTCATCGCCGGTGATGGTTCTAACCTTGTACTCACCGCCGATCGTGGAGATTTGGGACGCCATGGATTTGGGAGGAGGGTTAGGATTAGTGGAACTGCCGTAATTTGAATGGACGGGATGACTAGGAGCGAACCACCGTAGTATTGAAGGACGTGCGGGGACGAGTAGGAACGAACTACCAGCGTGCGAACGGCGGGGTAGTGGCTTTCCATTCTCCCACGATACGGGCTTTCGAGAGCCCTTAGATCTGAGATCGAACGGTTGCATGGCGTGATTCTAGACCTATGGGTGAATATCCTATCCTGGAGGGTTATTCTGCAAATTTTCAGCAACTTAGCATGCGACCGTTTGATCTCGGATCCAAGGGCTGCCAGCAGCCCATATCATGGTCGCGCCTACCACGATCGTCGCGTCGCTCATGTGGTCGTGCCCTTGGAGATTTAACACGGTGTGTTAGGCTATCTGATGTTGGCATGTCATACATAGTCATCACTTAGTCACTCATACTACAACAAGGTTGGCTATAAGTGTATTTGTTTTACTCCTCTCTATCTCTTTCTTCGTAATGGAGGTGGTCAGGAATCGGGAGACTCACGCCGGTTGTAGCGCCGCAGTTAAAATGATAATGGCAAGTCAAATCACGGGGCCCCACCTGTCCAGCAGTAACTCGCTGTCAAATCACACAGCCCTACGTTTGCAGCAGCCTACTCCCTCGTCTTCTCGCATCTCTGTCGAACTGACTAGGCGGAACTGCCCCGCCGCCTACCGCGCAGGAAAAGCCTCGCCCTCGACTTTTAAATACAACTACATCCGCTTAAGAATCCAATGATATACTTTTTGTGACATAGTAACTCATATTTAGTTAGTCAAATGGATGACCTAGAACTACGTGCAGGCCCTATAAACTGAGACGCCTAAAAATAAAAAAAACCAAGACGGAGAGGGTAGTTCAGCACGTATCTTTTTAGATCAATATAGTCGGGATTCACCAACGAGCAAAACCAAGTGGTAGGCTGCTCCTGTCGTGTTGGTGTAGCAACTCAAGCAGGGTCAGTCCGCACACGAAATGGCGACACACTTAACAGGACCCCTTTGGCCGACATGTGGCTCATCCACCATCTTGTTCCATGTGTGATGCACCAAATTACAGTTTGGAGCAGCGGTTGGAATTGGAGGCACCCCGGTCATAGCGCTGTAGTAGTAGAACATGAGCGATGAGGGGTCAAATCACAAAGCCCCACCTTTCCCGCATTAAGCTGTACAGACGAAGCACCCATCATTTCACTCTAGGGCGCAAGAGCATAAAGAAAAGAGAAAACAATGATGCGTGCGGCAGCTACCTAGGGCACCCTAGGGTAGGGGTCTCCATTATAGATCCTTTTTTTGAAAGCGCCTCCACTACAAATCGGCTTCCCCCTCGTCCTCTTGAAGAAAACCGATGATGAGTGTGGCGGTAGGGTTTGTAGGAGTACTACGGCGTGCGGGGCCACGTCGTAGTAAACGGGTTCGAGTCGACGCCTTAAATATGTGTGGGCCGCTTGGTTTTATGGGTACGAGGCAGCATTTTGGGTTCGGGGACCAGTGGAGATATAGTACGTACAAAAAATTGTGGACGTAGGTTCGACCAAAAGGCAATGATGCATGGGCCCTGCATTTTGATATACCCGGGGCCGCGTGAAATTTTCTACTCTACTCAAAACTAGTATGGTACACATGTATTGAACGCATGAGATTTCGAAACCAAATTATGAATAAATACACACTATAGCATGTAAAGCTTTGAGTCATATATGCATGATGTAGATGTTCATTTAGTTCTTATAGTTCATCTCATTCAAAATCAATTAGTTTTATAAAAATGTTAAGATTCATGGGGTTGTGCATTGTAAATCATAAAGTAAAAAACAAATAATGGCAATTCATTTAGAAAGAATAATCAATTATGATACAGAAGATTCTAGAACAAAGGAGAAGTGCTTGTGTTTTGAGGTTTGTGCATTATGCTTAAGTTCAACCATGGAGTCTTCTAAATTGTACATGTGGCAGATCTGGTGGAATTGTGATGATATCCAATGGCCGGTAGTGCTCGGATTTGCCTATCTCTTCACTGTCGGGTTAGGTTCATCCAGCGACCATCTTTCAAAGTTATTGGCACACTATATAGTTCTTGTGCCATAGTTGCATGTTTTGGAAAAAAGCTACTAGTGGGTTGTACTATCTATTTAGGAATAGAAGATGTATACATGGAAGTTGTAGGGAAAGAGATGACATGGAGCATCTCAATTCCTATGAGTAGGGATTGGAAAAGAGATGTCATTTGGTTCACATCATAGGAACTTTTCTATTGAATCTAGAGATGACAGGTATCTCAATTCCTATGAGGAGGGATTAGAAAAGAGATGTAATTTGGTTCATATCATAGGAACTTTTCTATTGAATATACACTAATGTTTATTTTCCTTTGAAATTAAGGGAGTATAGGAATCCACTCATATGAATCAAGTGGCTCTAAAGCTATAGAAGTGATATCATGTTTATTTCCTTTGAAATGTGGAGTATATGAATCTATTCCTATGGACCAATTGGCTCTGAAGGAAAAAATCATATAAAAATCATATCATATAGAGTTCCTATGATATTCCTCGACACTAAAGGATGCTTGAAATTGCTGCGGGTGATACGATGGTCTTTCTTTGTAGACTCCTCACTCATCTTTATAGTTACCTCTCGAAGATGAATGAAATGATATATACATGGTATTCTACATGTGCAATTTGGTACACGAAAACTCGATAAAAGTTTGCGAGGTTCGAATTTTCAATAAAGCTATATGCACTGCATTTTGGAACAGAGGGAGCATACATCAGTTGCTAACACTCACGTGGAAGATTTGTGTGTAGGAGGAGTGGCTGTCCTGTTAAATGACATGGCAAAACTGACACTGTCGGATGCCGATCTAACGGTTCTTACGGCGTTCGTCAGGAAAAGGCTTGTGGCGAATGTTTGTCGGATAATGGTTTACGGACACATGCATTGCATTGATACGTGCCCCCCTCTCTCTCACGCACACGCACCCTCACGAGTCACGACTCTCCCGAGTCCTCTCGCAGACTTGCACGTCGCACCCACCATCTATCTACAGGTAGACGTCACGCACATATGTGCTCTTCACACCCTACCCTCAGAACTTCTAAAAAACAAAAGACGGCACGCACATTTTATTTTAGCTCACACGTCACACACTTATACTATTACTCTTGCGGCGAACGTTCTTTGGGCATAGTATATTGTACTCTCACGAAGAGAAGCGGTGCACGCACGCACTAGTTCTCTCACACCCACTCGCGGGTACACGTAGGAGCGCATTTTTTTAAGCTGGTACAACAAAATCACTCCACTATATATAAAAGCAGGAGCCTTAGTGCTTGCTTTACTAGGGTTCCTCTTGTTCACTCTCTCATGCTCTCCAGATCTAAGCAACACATAGGTGGCCACACTCTCTCTCAGCTCATGGCTGGTCACAAATCCGGCCGGACAACCTCGACCGGGGCAGGGGTGTAGGTGCATCATTCACGCTGTCGTCGGCGGCGAGGGAGGAGACCAACGGCTGCCCGCGCATCCCGATCGGCGGCCGTGTCGTTCTCTCCGAGAGAGCGCCGGCTCGGGAGGGCCTCCGACCCCTTCTTCCTCCCTGTGGTATTGTGGCCAAGATGCGGCCTCCCGACGCCATCTTTGCCACATGCCGACGACCCTCAGGTATATATTCCTTCGAAACCTGCCTTACTCTACCGCCCCAGCTCCCTTCGTGTGGATCCTTTTCTACTTCCGTCCGCTGTTCCAAAGCCAACTAGACTTCTACTATTATTAGAAGTAAAGCTAGTTCATACAGTCGACTCAAAGCGTTGGTTCAAATATGGAAGAAAGTGGGAAAGTTGTAGCATGAATCTAGGACTTGGTTCTAAGAGGAAACGGGGGAAAGTAGTAATATCTGTCACTGTTTAAAAAACCGTATTTCGTATTTGCGCAAATAGGGATGTATGTCTCCATATCGTTTCGGGATGTCTGTCTTCATATCGTTTCTATCCGCACAATCAAAATCACACACCTCAGATTTAGTACAACTGCGCAAAATGAGATGGCTATCACTTGTTGCCGTCGTCTAACCTCCCGTCCTCAAGGTATCCCTACATTGGTAGTAACTAAGGTAGAAGCAATCTAAAAGAAGCTGATTCGTACATTTTCCCTGATTGCAGTGCAGGGACGAGTGAAAACAACTGCATCCTAGTCCGGAATGCACTTTCTACCAGTTCATCCATGGACCGAGGACTAGCTGGCACGGCTGCACGACGGTTTTTTGGACAGGTGCGCGGACAAGAGGCATTGTGGTCTGCTTATTTTTGCAAATACCGGTGCTTAAATTTAATGGAATGCACAAGCACTTCAGCTGGTCAGTACACTGCATGGTTTAGTTCAGCATTCTAGCTGAGACCACAATTATAATTGGTTATTCTAGAATGAGAGAACCTAACCCTGAATGGTGGCAACAAGAAAAAACCAGAGTGAACTCCAGGAAATTTAAGCCTGCCAGGAGACCCTTTGCTCAGAGAAGCCTTGCTTGTTTTTTCCTGATTTGTAAACCTTCTCACAACTTTGTATTTTGTTGTGAACTAGTATATGTTTGTTATGTTCTATGAATCATTGAGATGTATAAAATTGCTTAACTTACGCTTTTCAAGTTTTTTATGAAGACGAGTTTAATGTGAGTGTTCCACGTGAGCGCTGGACTAGCATGTGAGCGTTTGGAATTTATTACATTGTGGCCTCAATTAACTGCATGAACCACTGTAACAAGATACATAGTTGCTTATATGTCAGACAGCGGATTGTTGATTGTTAGCTGGTCGATAGCCTAGTCGCGAGCTGATCCAATGTGCCGTGTTTTGCACAACTGCTTACAAGTGGGGTAGCACAAACAGTGTTTACAAGTACTTATGTATACGTCGGCGCATGGTTCTCGAACGAGTGCTCTATTTCATCAAAACACACACTGCTCATATGATAAACCATGACAACTTATGTCTTACCATGCCATATTCATGAAAAAACTAGTGAGGACGCATCTGTTTCGGCAACAATTACGATGGTTCTCACATGATTCACGGGCACACAAAAGTAGCAGCAGTTCCCATAGATGGATTCAAACAGAGTACTAGCCCCAGAGGGGTCGAGAACAGGCGGGATTCGGATAATTATACACAATCCAAACTACTATTAAACACTATCTAGGGCAACCATTTCATGCCTCGATCTAATTTGGGCTGGACACAAGACGGACCTTGCCATGAACGTCATCGAGGATGTCCCGTAGTAGCTCAATCCTGTGAACCTTCATGAAGACAACCTTGTGGCCTTGCCACTGATAAACTTGTTTGTGGAGGCATGCCACTTCATCTTCCTGCGTAAGCTTGACAAGAACAGTATGCCTCACAAACGAAGGAGTAGCTTTGAACTTCTTGTGCTTCAGTACACCCTAGACAACACGCCTGGCAACAGTGAGGCTGG
Organism: Triticum urartu; assembly: GCF_056163025.1. NCBI lineage: Eukaryota > Viridiplantae > Streptophyta > Magnoliopsida > Poales > Poaceae > Triticum > Triticum urartu. Next base: position 67,072,641 of record NC_141873.1, on the reverse strand, counting down.
AATACAACTCTTCATTGGTATAACCGCAAATGGCTTCCAGGATCCAACAGCCTAAGAACTTTGTTTTCCCAGTGCGTATATTCAGGTCATCCGCCTCATAGCGAGTGACATGTACAACCACACAATCCTTGTCTGCATCAGGGCTCTAATTGAAACAGAAACAAATTCTGAATTGCTTTTCAGTATAAGAAACACAAGTTATTTAAACCACTATGTATAGCATGGCATCGAAGCTAATAAAATTTTGCATTATTAATCACCACATACTTCCTTTTCTAAAAAAATCACCACATACTTAGATGAAAAACCACAATCAAGATCGGCAAAGAAGGAAATCACCTTGGGCAGCTCAGCGGGGGGGGGGGACACATCCTCGAAGGGGGAAAACTGCTCCTGTAGTGCCACGGGGGTTGTAACCTCAAACGGGGTGTTGACCATCTCAGTAGTGGTCGTGAGCGTATCTGGGGTCGGCTCGGTGGTTGCCTCCATCTTCTTGGAGCTCTCTGTCTCGTGGAGATCAGCCTCCCGTGTCTGCTCCAATATCGGCAGATATTTGCCTGGTTCTCCTTGGTCCATCATGAAACTGACGAATACTAGGAGACCACTGAAAGGAAAACACAATCGCAATGACAATGAAACAAAAAAGAGAGTGAGGATCGGTTACTGCTTTGCAAAAGTTCTTTTTTTCTCTGAACGAAAATATACCAACATCACGGATCCGCTTACCTTCCCTTCGTTCGGAGAGAAGAACTGTGGCAGATGCGAGTGTTGCCTTTCTTGAAGACGGTGAGGGAGAAGGGGATTCAGCGAAGAGTGAAATGATGGTTGCTTCGTCCGTCAAATTTAGACTGCGGGAGGTGGGGTTTTGTGATACGACGGCTCGTTACTGCCGTGCTACGACCGGGGTGACTCTCCACCTGCATACTGCCTTCTAATTTGGTGGATGGCATTTGGGCCCGCGCACTGCATGGCCCGCATGTAGGTGAACAAAAGTATAACGGCATTCAGTAGAGGGAGATGTTTCAATGACCTAGGAGGAGCCAGAAGCGGTAGAGTGTCTCCACTGTACTAGTAGTAATTGTTTTTCTGGGTAGCTGTAGAGTGTCTCCATTGTACTAGTAGTAATTGTTTCTCTGGGCCCAAGAAAAAACAGCCCATCCACACTAGTAAATAGTAAAATCAATTCAAAAGCCCATATATTTACTGAATTGACGGATGGGTATGTCGAAGAGCAAAAAAAGGAGTTTCAGGTGGGCAAAAGAGCTTCTGAACGTGTCGAGCTTCTATTTACAACATATTGTGGTCATAATCCAGTAAATTTTACGACCTAGGATGTTCATTCTATGGACCTGACCGATCCATTTGACTGTGACTACCGAAAACAGTGCTGGAGTTAGATGTTGTTGCCCTTTTCAATCTGTTTTTTTTGTAAACCTGATGAACAATTAACCCTCGTGCTTTTGTACAGTTTGTAAGCTGGAGTTAGATGTTCCTGCCCTTTTCAACTCAGCTGTGACTGTCATATGTTCTTTGAAACAAGGCAAATGGCTTGCCATTCGTTTAATTTAGAGTGAAATATTGTAACAAATCCCAACTGAGGGAGTCCTGGATTAGGGGGTATCCGGACAACCGGATTATATCCTTTGGCCGGATTGTTGGACTATGAAGGTACAAGATTGAAGACTTCTCCCCGTGTCCGGATGGGACTCTCCTTGGCGTGGAAGGCAAGCTTGGCAATACGGATATGTAGATCTCCTTCCTTGTAACCGACTCTGTGTAACCCTAGCCCCCTCCGGTGTCTATATAAACCGGAGGGTTTAGTCCGTAGGACCAACAACAACAATCATACCATAGGCTAGCTTCTAGGGTTTAGCCTCTTCGATCTCGTGGTAGATCAACTCTTGTACTACTCATATTATCAAGAACAATCAAGCAGGACATAGGGTATTACCTCCATCAAGAGGGCCCGAACCTGGGTAAACATCGCGCCCCCTGTCTCCTGTTACCATCCGCCTAGACGCACAGTTCGGGACCCCCTACCCGGGATCCGCCGGTTTTGACACCGACATTGGTGCTTTCATTGAGAGTTCCACTGTGCCGTCACCGTAAGGAAGGATGCCTCGTCTCGTTGTTAAAAACAACATTACCGCCGGGGGAGCCCTGGCTGTCGGCCAAACTCTCCGGCTAGGCAGTTTCATCATAACCGCCCATTCGGCTGCTGCACCGACGATGACTTCTCGGGTCATCGAAAACAGCCTCCATGTCATCTCGGAATTTGCCGAGCAAATGGATCCAATGGATCTCTCATCCCTAAACGAGCTCTTGGATCGCATTGCCGCCTTGGGAGTCGCTACGGACTATGATCAGATTGGGCTTAAACCCGATCAAAGGGAGATTAACTCTCCACCGATCACCCATCATATTGCAGTGGTGGAGGAACAATGCAGTGATTCTTCCTCTATCTTGAGGACTAACTATGTCCGGATTCCTGAGCTCTCCGAGCCGGATACCCGTTTACGGGAGGACATCACCCAAGCCCTGAACCTAGAGTCAGGCGACGGGCCACACTTATCGGGCAACATCCCGGAACCCGAACTTCCAAGATTGGAAACTCCTCGGCCCCTGGATCTCAGATTGGGTAATGGTTCAGACTCAAATCCACCCACCCACCCAAACATAAACGATCTTTCCCATATCAGGCAAGCGCCCCAGGAAACAGTACATCATTATTGGGCCAGATTCCTCCTTGTGATGAACAAGGTTAAGGACTGTCACGAGGAAGACGCAGTCTCATTTTTCCGCAATAATTGCATGGATAAGGGAATCCTTAACGCCATAAGTCATCGTGACATATCACGCTTCGCTGACATGGCATCCATAGTACGAAAGTACTGTGCGATGGAAAGCGCCTGGAAAACCGAAACGAAATTTTGGGATAATCCGGCTCCAAATATACACCTAGTCCGAAGTAAAAGGTTGCACTATCATAAGACACCCGAGTTAATTACAAAGAAGCAAAAACCCTCTACAGGGCGGGGAACCGTATTGGAGGGATGGCTCAACGGACCTTGCAAAATTCATAGTACAACGGATACCATACCAACACACAGCCTTAGAGCATGTTGGGTACTCCGGCAGGTGGCCAAAAGTGGTGAGGATCTTCTCATCCCAGATGCCACAGAGCACCATCCCGGGGATAACAATACAGTATTAACAGTCTTCGAAACCTTCGCATCAAATAATAGGCGCAAGCGAACACTCCGCAGCCTTGCCGAAATCTGCCACGTGGCAGCAATAAATCCATGGAGTGACACGGCTATTACCTTCAATGCCAGTGATGAACCTAAATTCCAAACAGCCTGAGCACTAGCTGCACTGGTCCTCAGTCCAATTGTGGACGGCTTTCGACTCACCAAAGTACTCATGGACGGCGGTAGTGGATTAAACCTCATCTATGAGGAAACTCTTCAAAAAATGGAAATAGACTAGAACCGCATTGAGCAAAGCAGCACAACCTTCAGAGGAATCATCCCCAGTCGGGAAGCACGCTGTGCTGGGAAAATCACACTAGATGTGGTATTCGACACGCTGGAGAACTATAGGTCCAAAGAAATTACATTCCAAGTGGCCCCGTTCAGTAGCGGATACCACGCCCTTTTAGGGCGGGAGGCGTTCACGATCTTCCAAGCCATACCCCATTACGGGTACATGAAGCTCAAAATGCCCGGGCCCAACGGAATCATCACTCTCGCTAGTGATCCAGACACAGCACTCCACGCCGAAAACAAAACAGCCGCATTGGCCCTCGAGGCATTATCCGAAGCCCTTTCGGCCGAGGAATTAACTGCGCTACGCTCCACAGTGGACAGGGACGACGTGATACTTGACAAGAGATCCAAGTCCACCTCTTTTAAACCAGCGGATGAAATAGTCAAATTCCAAGTCCACCCAATGGGCCCTACAAAAACAGCCTCCATCAGGGCATAGTTAAACCCTGCCGTGGATGCTGCACTACGAGAGTTCCTGCGCGAGAATTGGGACATATTCGCCTGGCACCCCTCAGACATGCCAGGAATCCCACGCAGGCTGGCCGAGCACAGCCTTAATATTCTAAAGGGATTCAAGTCGGTCAAGCAGACTCTTCGGCGGTTCTCTGAACCTAAGAGACAAGCTGTGGGAGAGGAACTAGCCAAGTTATTGGAGGCCAGATTCATTATAGAAATAAAACACCCGGACTGGCTAGCAAACCTGGTGATGGTACCAAAGAAGGACAAATCCTGGCGCCTATGTGTCGATTTCAAGGACCTCAACAAGGCTTGCCCAAAGGATCTGTAAGTGCATCTAGTGCCACCCCTGGTTGGTTTTGGAGTATTGACGACAAACCTAGTTGAGGGACTAATGTGTTTGTGAGAATTGCAGGATAACACAGGTAGAAGTCCCTCATTGATTCGGTTTTCCTACCAGAGATGACCCCTAAAAATGTATGAAGACATTGATGTCAAAGGTGGTATATGAAGATATTCACATTGAAGACTATGACAAGAGAAGACATCGCATGAAGCCTATGGAGCTCGAAGACTTAGATCTTTCGCAGTTCTTTTTCTTCTTTGTTGAGTCATAGGAACCACCGTACTGTTAAGTGGGGTCCAAGAGAACCAGTCAGAATGACTGAAGTGATGCTTAACCAAAACCTATGTCTTCGAGTGAAGACTATGAGTGCGAATCTTGTCCAGAGTCGGACAAGTCAGCTTTGCTTGTAGCCCAAGTAAAGTTGACGTGTGTGTTTGAAATCTGACCGTTGGAACACATGTCAGTTCCTTAGTGACCCAGGGTCATTTCGGACAAATCAGGTCAGGTTGCCTAGTGGCTATAAATAGCCCACCCCCTACAACAATAAACGGTTGGCTGCTCAGAGTTAGAGTATGGCTTTTGTCGTTTGAGAGCAACCCACCTCGAAGCCTTTGAGAGAGAATTCCTTGTGAGGATAATGCCCTAACCACCCAGAGCCAAAGAGTGTTAGGCATCACTTAAGTCTTCTTGTCTATGTGATCTGAAGACTTATTACACTTGAGGACTGTGAATCCTCCAACCGGTTAGGCGTCGCGTTCTGAGCATCCAAGAGACATTGTGGATCGCCGGTGAACGAAGTCTGTGAAGGTTTGGGAGTCTACCTTGAAGACTTACCAGAGTGATTGGGCGAGATCTGTGTGACCTTAGCTCAAGGGGAATACGGTAAGGACTGGGTGTCCTGAGCTGCGTGTTCAGGACTTGGTGTCCAGGACTGTGTGTCCTCAGGTTTAAATACCTAGCCGCCCTAACCAGACGTAGAGTTGTCACAGCAACTGGAATTGGTCCATCAAATCATTGTCTTCAACGAGTCATTGGTTTCATCCTTCCCTTCCCTTTACTTACTGTTGGTCCTTGTGAAGTCATTGTATGATTGCACAATCTTTTGTCTTTACTGAGTGACTGCGTGTTCTGTTTGGCTTCATAATATCTTCCTACCTGATCCTTACTACCTAGCTGCTATTAGTCATTGTGCTTTCACTTCATTGAATACTTGACTATGGTTTGCCTAGTGTAGTCTACCTTCCGCTGCATGGTAATAGGTTTATTTCTATTATTTGTCTTCAAAACTTCCACGTTTTGAAGACTTTCATAAAAATCGCCTATTCACCCCCCCTCTTGTCGATATAACGCACTTTCAATTGGTATCAGAGCAAGGTACTCCCTTGTTCTGTGTGATTCGGTTTAACCACCTGGAGTTTTAGCTATGTCGACTGCAGGGATAATTAAAGTCTCCGCTGCGTGCCCCGTATTCGATGGAACTGAATATCCCTACTGGAAGAATAAGATGCGCATGCATCTTGAAGCCATTGACGTCAACCTATGGTATGTCGTCAAGAACGGCGTTCCCAAGGCTGGAGAAGGTGTCACTGCTGCCGACGTCAAGAAGTTCGTTCAACTGGACTCTACTGCCAAGAATATCATCTGTGGTCATCTGACCAAAGGACAGTATGGCCGCGTGAGTGCTTTGGAAACATCTAAGCTAGTCTGGGACTGGCTCTCCAAGGTCAACAAAGGCGTCTCAACCCAGAGGGATCAGAGAATCAGTGTCCTTCGCAACCTCTTCAACCGCTTCAAGAGAAATGACAATGAGAATGTCCGGCTCACGTTTGATTGACTCACTGACATCACAAATGAGCTTCAAGCCCTCGGCGCTACTGAGATCACCAAGCATGAAGTTGTCAAGACACTCCTGAGATCACTTGACAGTTCGTTTAACACCCTAGCCCTGATGATTCAAGAACGTCCTGATTTCAAGACACTCGATCCGTCTGACATACTTGAGAGGCTCAATACACATGAGTTTCAGCTTTCTGAGAAAAGAGATATCTACGGTCCCAACTATGGGCGAACTCGTGCCTTTGAAGGCAAAAGCTGTCTCCTCATCTGAAGAAGAATCTGACAGCAGTTCTGATGATCCTGAAGACATTGGAAAGGAACCTGCTATGCTTGTGAAGGAGTTCCAAAAATTCACCAAGAAGAAAGGCTTCAGAAAGTCTTCACGATCAAGCTCAAGGAATGATGAAGCCTCTGCTCATGACTACAAGAAGAAAACATGTCACAAGTGCAAGAAACCTGGCCACTACATCTCTGAGTGTCCGCAGTGGGACATTGAGAACAAGAAGAAAAAGAAGAGCAAGGAGTATGATTCTGATGACAAGAAGAAGAAGAAATACTCAAAGTCTTCTTCCAAGTCCTCCTCAAAGTCTTCATCACATAAGAAGAGCTCATCTGGCAAGGTACGTGCATTTGTTGGCAAGGAAATGGATTCAGAGGAGGAGTCCGCTTCTGAGGAGGCGGAGGTGGAGTCTGAGGAGGAGTCCGATTCTGGCATTGCGAGTCTGGCTACAGCATACGTCGCCAAGTCCATCTTCAACACTGAAGACAATGACTCCATCACCGACACCTGTGCAAATGACAAAGACTACTCCACTCCTACCTACTGCTTCATGGCACGCGGTGCCAAGGTAAACACACGCACTACTCACTATCAAACATCTAGTGACGATGACTCTGATTATGGTTCCAAACCCAGCTACAAAACACTCGCTAAAATTGCAACTGAACAACAGAAAACCATGGAACACATTCAAAAACTGTTAGACAAAAGCGATGATCTGTTAGACGCTGAAATGACTCAATCTCAGTCCTTAATTGAAGACATAAAAAATCTTCACGTTAAGTATGAGGAACTTGAAAGTCGTCATGAAACGCTCTCAACAGCTCATGAAAGGCTTTCCTATGATTATCTTCTGTCGGCGTTCTGGGAACGGGGGTCCCCAGACTTGCCTGCCTGCGGCCCGCGGCGTGGCTCAAAAGGGGGCCCAGCGCGGCCCATCTTCATCAACACAGACCCAAGACCCTCGCGAGGGGCCAAGCCTTGCGGGGCGGACGACACGGAGCTTCCTCAGGCACGGCCTCATCAGGCTGGCTCGCGAGGAGGCGGAGAGATCAAGGCGGGGTACCTCACGAGGTGCCCGTGACGCAAGCCATGACGACCAAAGGCGCCAGGCGGGCGCCAGCCGTGCAGTGTCCTCCTTTCCTCTTTGGTGCAAAGGGAGCAAGCGCAGGCGAGAGCATCAAGCAAAGGCACCTATTTCAGTGCAACGAGACCAAGACCAGTCCAACGGCAGGGAGGAAGTCATTGTGGAGCCCAAGCCAGTGTCACCACCAGAGCCTTTGGCAGGCGAGGACCAACCTTAGTCAGGATAAGTGTACCAGATGTTCCCCTTCAAAATGGCCAATTGTTGGCGCCCTTCCCGCTCAATATTTGGGAAGAGGCCCAGGTCCTTTGCCTATAAATAGGACTAGCCACCCACAGGGTAGAGGGGAGATGGGAGATCAGATCGAAATCAGAGAGAGAATCGAGAAGAGAGAGAGAGAAGGGTGACTGAACTCCTCCTAGCAGTTCATCCCCCCAGCCAAGAACAGACCCTCACGAGGTTGTTCTTCCTTGTATTGCTCATCATCATCAGCCCAAGAGGCAATCCACCACACCACACACTGGAGTAGGGTATTACACCACAACGGTGGCCCGAACCAGTATAAACCCTGTGTCTCTTGTGCTATTCTTTCCATAGCTTAGATCTTAGCGAGGCGGAGGGGTGCAGGTAGGTAGAAGGCGAAATCTCCGCGCGCACCCCAGTGTTCGAACCTCAAGGGTCTGCCGGAACCTGAAATGCGACATTTGGCGTGCCAGGTAGGGGTGCGTCGGAATTCGTCTTCCACCACCCCGTTCTCCTCTGACCATCGCGCCCATGTCTGACGCTCGTCGGGCCCGCGCCGAGCACCGGGCCACTCTCGCTTCCCGTGTCGCCCAGACGGCTCCTGTCGGCGGGCGTCCTCGCCGTTCCCCGTCACCTGCCGTCAACGCCGCCACCGGCCCGGCAGGGGACGAGCAGCAAGCGTCGTCTCAGCATCCATCCGTGCGGCAAGACGGCCGCACCGCTACTCCCTCGCTCACCCAGCTGGTTCTTCGTCCCGCGCGCTCCGCGCACCCATGGAGGCTCGAGTTGCGCTCATCGCGGCAAACGAGCTCTTGCGCTACCGTCCCGTCGACGACGTCTACGAAGAATGGCTCGACCGCATCGCCGAGCTCATCCGCGTCGCAGGGGGCTCTCCTGCGCTGTCCGTTCCGCTGCACCGCACCCCGCCCCGCGCGGGCGACGAAGCTCCGGGGGCGCCCCAGCCGCCTCCTCCTCAAGAAGGTGCCATGGCTCTAAGGCGCGTGGCCCCTGGGCGGAACCCACTCCGTCAGGTGCCAGCGCGGCAAGAGCAGAGCTGCCAAGAAGTCCCTCGCCCGCAAGAAGCTGCTAGGGCGCTCCCTGCTCCAGCATGTCGCGACCATGTTCCTGCTCCCGCACGTCAAGACCCCGCGTTGCTCCCAGCTGCAGCGCGTGGGGGCATGCAATACCAAGCTCTCCGTCACCCAAGGCCTCCCGTTGCCACAGCAGGCTGTCATGCCTTCGCCACCGAGCTACGCAGCGTCGCGTGGCTCGACAAGTTCAAGCCAGACCTGCCTCCTTGTTACGACGGCGTGGCCGACCCTGCGGAGTTCCTCCAGCTCTATGAGCTGGGCATCGAAGCTGCCAACGGAGACGAGAAGGTCATGGCGAACTGGTTTCCCATGGCGCTCAAGGACGGGGCCCGCACCTGGCTCCTGAACCTGGCTCCAGGCACGATCTCCTCCTGGGACGAGATGCGCACCCGCTTCATCGCCAACTTCCAAGGTACTCGCGACCGACCACTCGCCGTGAGCGACATGCGCCGCATCAAGCAACAACCCGGAGAGACCCTGCAGAAGTATATCCAGCGCTTCAACAACGCACGCCTCAAGATTCCCAAGGTGACCGAGGAGGCCATCATCTCAGCCTTCTCCGACGGCGTGCGCGACGTCAAGATGAAGGAGGAGCTGGCGATGCATGAAGACCTGTGCACTTCCTTGGAGTTGTTCAACTTGGCAACCAAGTGTGCCAGGGCTGAAGAAGGGCGTCTCTCCCTCCTCGAGCTGCCTGCCGCGGACCCAGAAGAGAAGAATCCCAAGGCCAAGGATGTGAAGCGCGAGGGGGCTGCCGTGCTCGCGGCAGAACCAGACACCATGCGGGGCAGAGATCAGCCCGAATCTTCCAAGGGCAGTCGGTACTGTGTGTACCACGACCTCCACACCCACAACACCAATGAATGTCAAGAGCTCCGAGCCGTGCGAGAAGGAAGGATCGGCCGTCGCCCCGACCGCGGTGACCGGGGCTACGGTCGAGGAGGAGGAAGGAACGCAGGACGCTGGGAAGACCGCTGCCTGCGCCAAGGGTGGCGCGATCGACCTCGCGAGGATCGCTGGCAAGACCCGCCTCGCGAGGGAGACTGGAGGGATCAGCCTCGCGAGGATCGCCCGCCAGGCAACGCAGGCCTCCCTCCGCTGCCGCCGCAGCCAAGGAGAAACGAGGACCGCCATCAGGACGAGGGGGCTGGGGGCTTCCAGGAGCCGCGTGCGATCGCCTGCATCCTGGGCGGGGCTCAAGCCCCAGTCTCTCAACGCATCTTCAAGCAGTTCGCCCGCGAAGTGAATGCAGTCCTCTCCAAGCTCGAAGCCACGCGCCCTCTCAGGTGGTCGGCGTGCGCCATCACGTTCAGCTCAGCAGATCAGCTCAAGTGTGCGGCCACAGCCGGAGTCCTCCCGATGCTTTGTTCCCCAATCATCAGCAACGTGGTGGTCACCAGGACCCTCATCGATGGCGGGGCAGGGCTCAACGTCCTATCCATGGAAACATTCAACAATCTCCAAGTGCCCTACAACCAGCTTCAGCCAACCAAGCCTTTCTCCGGAGTCACCGACGGCTCCACGGTCCCGATTGGGCAGGTCCGCCTCCCTATCACCTTCGGGGCACGCGACAACTACCGCACCGAGCTCATCGACTTCGACGTCGCTCACATTCATCTGCCGTACAACGCCATCCTTGGGTACCCAACGCTGGCCAAGTTCATGGACGTAACTCACCACGGCTACAACATCCTCAAGATGCCAGGAAGTGGCGGAGTCATCACGGTGCCCTGTGAAGAGAAGGACGCGGTGTGTTCCCTGTAACGAGCCTTTCAGGCCGCATCGCTGGAAGACCCGGATCGCGGAGCAGGAGGCTTCCCGAGACTGCCCCCAAGAAGAAGAAGACATCGTCCAGCCCGGCCCCTCAGGAGGCAGGCCCCTCAGGGCCCGCGCCTGCCCAGGGGGAACCTCCTTCCATCGCATAGGAAAGCGCGCCCGGCGCCCTCCTCAGGCGGGGCTCGGGGGCTCTCCCCTGGAGGGCCACCGACCTAGCTAAGGTCACGAGGGAGGCGCTTGGGCACCACATGGAGGCGTGTTTCGAAGCACGTTTCCCTCAAGAAGGAGTAAGGCAAGCAGGGCCAGACCCTCAGGAGTTCGTCAGCAAGGCCATTCAGGAGCTACAGGAGTCAAGAGTCATGAGAGGCGGCCGCCGCCTACCAGCTGTGGCTCCCCATCCAGGCGAGGATGGTGGGCTGCGCGTCTGCATCGACATACCAGGGCTCAATCGAGTCGCCTCTCTGGAGCGCCTCTGGCCCTCGCGAGTGGGGCGCTGCAAAGGTCCACCCCACAGCTACGTTCGCATACCTTACGGCTTGCTGAACGTGGCTGCCACGTACCAGCGCCTCATGAGGGGCATCATGGAGGCTCAAGAGGCCAGGCGTTCCGCAGCCCTGGCGGAGATGGAGATGGTTCATGAGGAGCCACCAGCGCCTCCGGAGCCTCCCGAGGCCCCTGGGCCTGGGGGCTCGTGAGGATCGGCTTCCGCAACCCACCGAGTCTGCTACGCCAACACTCTTTCATCCTCAACAGCATCAGGTGACATCTTTCAAGTTTCATTTCCAGCTGGGAGCGCCCCCCAGGGCTGCATTATTCCCAGGCCGCGTGGGTCCGTCCCTGCGGCATGTATCCCTTTTATTTTATGTTGTTAGCTTACCTTGTTGGGGGCGCCCCTCGGGCTGCATCATCCCCCAAGTCACTCGGGCCAGACCCAGCGGCATGTATCCCCTTTTGCGTTTATTTCCGGCTATGCGTTCGACCCACCATGCTTGATTATTTGATGCCTGTCCACGGCACCTCTTCTTCTCCATGCCGACCACTTGAACGTTAAAGGGGGGGTACCTGAGCATCGCGACTCAGGGCTCTTACTGGCTCTCCAGCCCTCACTGAAAGTGCGTTATATCGACTAGAGGGGGGGTGAATAGGCGATTTTTATGAAAGTCTTCAAAACGTGAGAGTTATGAAGACAAACAGTGAAGATTATGCCTATTACTATACAGCGGAAGTTAGATTACACTAGGCAAGCCATGGTCAAGTATTCAATAAAGTGAAAGCGAAGTGACAAAAGCTTCAGTGTAATAAGGATCAGGTAGGAAGAAGTTATGAAGCCAAACAGATCATACATTCATGTTGTGAAGACAAAAGATAAAGCAAGCATGCAATGGCTTCACAATGAATAACTGTAAGTGAGAGGAAGTGAAGATGAAACCAGCGATGCGTTGAAGACAATGATTTGTTTGACCAGTTCCAGTTGCTGTGACAACTGTACGTCTGGTTGGAGCGGCTAGGTATTTAAACCAAAGGACACACAGTCCCGGACACCCAGTCAAGGACACTTAGTCCAAGACACCCAGTCCTCACCGTTTTCTCCTTGAGCTAAGGTCACACAGACCTCGCCCAATCACTCAGGTAAGTCTTCAAGGTAGACTCCCAAACCTTCACAGACTTCGTTCACTGGCAATCCACAATTTCTCTTGGATGCTCTGAACGCGACGCCTAACCGTCTGGAGGATGCACAGTCCTCAAGTGTAATAAGTCTTCAGATCACACAGACACGAAGACTTAAGTGATGCCCAATTTGCTCTGGCTCTGGGTGGTTAGGGCTTTTCTCCTCACTGGGAATTTTTCTTTCAAAGGCTTCGAGGTGGGTTGCTCTTAAACGACAAAAGCCGTGCACTGAAATCTGAGCAGCCAACCGTTTATGGTTGTGGGGGGTGAACTATTTATAGCCACTTGGCAACCCGACCTGATCTGTCCGAAATGACCCTGGGTCACTAAGGAACTGACACGTGTACCAACGGTCGAATTTTGAACTCACACGACAACTTTACTTGGGCTACAAGTAAAGCTGACTTGTCTGACTCTGGACAAGATTTTCTCTCAAAGTCTTCGCTCGAAGACATAGGATTTGAATTAGGCATCACTTCAGTCATTCTGACTGGTTCTCTTTGACCCCACTTAACAGTACGGTGGTTCCTATGACACAACATGAATGAAATAAAACTACGAAGGATCTAGGTCTTCGAGTTCCAAAAGCTTCATAGGGAGTCTTCTCCTGTCATTGTCTTCAATATGAATATCTTCATAAACCACCATTGTCTTCAATGTCTTCGTACATTTTTAGGGGTCATCTCTGGTAGTAAAACCGAATCAATGAGGGACTTCTACCTGTGTTTTCCTGCAATTCTCACAAACACATTAGTCCCTCAACTAGGTTTGTCGTCAATACTCCAAAACCAACTAGGGGTGGCACTAGATGCACTTACAATCTCCACCTTTTTGGTGATTGATGACAAACTAGTTGAAGTTTTCAACGGGGAACATAATTTGTGAAATAGTAAAGGAATTTATCTTCATAAGTTGCAAGGGCTCCCCCTGAAGATGTGCATATAAGTAATTTGCCTTTTGAATGCAAATGCACATGGCAGGTTGTACTTGTGGAGATCCACTTCAACTTATGATGACAATCCACTATGCATGTAAAAGTATATGAAGATAATGTCATGCATAATGGAGAATGGACGTCTGCAGTAAGAGATGAGTGCGGAATTTATCGTCGCACATGCGGAATTTATCTTCGCAAAACGGAGTGACAAACAGGTAGCAAACGACCATCAGGGCTAAGTGTTACAACTCAATGAAGCAAATGTAGCCAAAGAACGGGAGTTGTAAGCACGAAGCAAAATATAGCAAAAATATGAAGGCACCCTCCCATAGTGACCCGCTTGAAGACTATAACCATCATATGCTTCTCCCCCTTTTGTCAGTGATGACCAAAAAGGTTTGAAGACATAGAGGTTTCTACGCGTTCCCAGGCGCAGCAGGGTCGGTGGAGTTGTTTGGCGGTGGTGCAGACGAGCTTGGTGCAGATTCGACGCGCTTTGAAGCAGGTGGAGATGATGTCGCGTCGTCTTCTTCTTCAATGATCCGGGCAGACACGGTGGCAGCAGAAGAAGAGAACTCTGACTCTTCAAGTGATGGTGTGCTGCGCATCACCGCTCTTCTTGGAGGCGTGGAGTCAAATTTGAAGTGCTCTGTGAAGCCATCCTCATGCAGTTCAGCTTCAGGGCACATCATAGTGAGGCCCTTCCAAGTGCGGCGACAGGTCTCGTGTGTGACAAATGCATTCTTGGTTGCCAGATTTCTGATGCGATTGACTTCTTGCATGATGCTTTTCATCTGCCTCTTGAGCCAGTCGTGATGCCTATCTTGCTTTTGGTGAAGAGCCACAAGAAGCTCTCTGTCATTGAGTGCACGAGCGCGCTTCTTGGGTCTCTTTGCAGCTGTGCTGTTGGTGGCTTCAGTTGATGCAGGGGCACGTGTGGTGCCAGCCATTGGATACACTCGGGAGAGAGCTTCAACACCTTCAATTTTTTGAGTGAAGCTCTGGTGTTCTGCATTCTGAAGACTTAGTGGTTGCTTGGCCGGCTCTGGATATATTGCTTCAGCAGATGTGTCCATGTCGGGCAAAAATATCTTATGATTGCGGGCGGAGGGTTGATAGGAGATTGCAGAGTGAAGCTTGATCAGCCTCATAACCCTAGGAGCATAAAACTTTAAGCCAAACAGTTCTGAAGCAGACGCTGCAAATTGACGGATGAAGAGATCCTGTGTATTGAAGCATTTGCCGTGAAGAATGCAGAAGATGAGAGTCTTCATTGCACCATCAATCGTTGCATATCGAGAGTGTCCCTTGACTGGCCAGAGAGTCCGCCTTATGATGTGATATATTGTTTTGGGCAGGTACTCTAAGTCTTCAACGAAGAACCTAGTTGGATAGGGTGCATTTGGAGGAAATGGCTTCATCATTGAGAGCATCTGACTCATATCTGGCTCAGGACGCTGAAATATGCTTTCAATGGCTTCAGCATGGAGTTGGCACCCTTCTTCAAAGAATTCGCCAGGAGTGGGAAGGCCGGTAAGCTCAATTAGGTCGAAAGCATTGGCTTCATGATGGATATTGCCTGTCATCCACTCCAGGATCCATGTCTTCGGGTCTCTGTTATAGCCTTTGATATGCAAAGTGGCATAGAACTGGAGCAGAAGCTCTTCGTTCCAGTGCTCTTCGTCAGTGATAAATGGCAGCAACCCCACTTGCTTGAAGCAATACAGTGCTTCTTCCAGACCAGGCAGACCTGCAACAGCTTCAACCTCAAGGCGCTTGTGAGGAAAGATGCGGCCTTGGTTGTAGAGGATGCATGAATAATAGCTGCGCTGTTGATGGCTCCAGAACCTATCTGATACAATCCGTTCCCTTGAATAAGGGTTCTTGGAGCGGTCGAAAAACGTGTTATCTGCCCTGAAGCCGTTGATGTTGAAGGAACCAGGAGCTGATGCAGGACCTGGGAACCTTGGTAGTCGTGGGATCGGCTTCTGGACCTGGGGCCTGTGCGCAATATGATAGTGGAATTGTGGTCTGGCAGCAGACTCAGGCACAGAATGTTCAGGAGCAGTAGCTTCGGTGTCTTCTGAAGCTGTTGTTGGGGAGGGCTCCACATTTGCTTCGGCGTTGTTTGTGGCAGCCTCAACATTTTCAGCTTCAGGCACGTTCTCCTTGAGAACTGCTTCTTGTTGGTGCGGGGGAGTTGGAGCTTGTGGTATTTCTGCTTGCTCTTCGGCTGATGCAGCCGGAATGTCTTCAACAGCCTGAGCCCTTGGCCCTCTGCGAAGCCTATGGAGGGTAGGCGCCGGTGGAGTTGACGTGGGTTGGAGCTCATCTTCCTCCTGTGGGCGATCTGCCCACGAGGCATCTTGTGTGATTGGCGTCAATGGACGACCAATACTGATCTGTTCGCTTGTCTCAAGCTGA
The DNA here is from genome assembly GCF_056163025.1 of Triticum urartu. Classification (NCBI taxonomy): domain Eukaryota; kingdom Viridiplantae; phylum Streptophyta; class Magnoliopsida; order Poales; family Poaceae; genus Triticum; species Triticum urartu. The sequence goes on along the minus strand of NC_141873.1, from coordinate 67,056,952 downwards.
GGAAGGGCTGCATCACCTTGCACATTGTCTTGGGGACCAATGTCTTCAGCAGCATTAGGGTTGGCTGCTGGAATGTCTTCAGCGTGCGGAGCCTCTATGTAACCAGGCTCATGCACAGTCATCTGACGATCTGCGTCAGGATAGCGGACGCAGAGTGGTTCAACTATCAGGGGCTCTGTGGGAGCAGCCCGAGATTTCTTGGTCTTGCGCTTCTTGATAATGGGTTCAGAAGGAGAGGCTTCAGAATGTTTTCTCTTCATAGCTTTAGCCTCTGCAGTCCGTGTCTTCTTGTGCTGTGAGGCGATTGATCGACTCTTGGGCTTTGAGCCAGTCATTGCAGCGGGGAAGACAATCGGAGCATCAGGTTCTGACCTTGGCGCTTCAGGTTTGGGCACAGACGCCTTCTTTTTCTTCTTCGCGGCCATCCTGGGGTCAATGCCGGGACGCCCAAGTGCCTTGCGCTTTTCTGCCTCATTGTAGGCCTGCACGCAGTGATCAGCCAAAGTCTTCATGCGTTCTCGCGAGCCTTGAGCTTCAGCACGCGTCTTCACGAAGCTCTCTTTCAGCTCATGCAACATATTTTTGAAGCTTTTCACTTCTTGCACACTGAGCTTGGCCACGTGCTTCTTGAATTGAGCCTTTTCATAATCAATTTTCTGCTTCAGTTCTACAATTCGCTGGGCTATTGCAAGTTCTGAAGCGATTGCACCTTGAAAGGCAACACTGAGGCCTATGGGTAGCTGCAGATCATTGAAGCTTATGTCTGGTGTGTCAAACCATTCATCGATGAAGTTGTGGATGATGGCGACATCAAACAGAGGCAGATTGTTGAAGATTTCAGCCTCCTCCTTGCTCTTGATGAGCTGCTCAAGAGCATCATCTCCAAGATCTTCATCGCTTGAGAGATCAATGGCTTCGCAGCGCAGAATGTCAGCAGCTGTGAGCTCTTTGCCTGTGAGTGGCTGAGGCTTCTTGGCTTCTTGGGGCTTGGACACTCGTGATAAGCCTTCTGACTGCACACTGGCTTCAGGAGGTGCAGTTGCTAAAGGCTTCACTCTTGCTATCTTGGGAGAAGCGGCTGGCTTTGAAGCTTTTGGAGCTTTTGGCTTCTTCTGCTTTGGCTTCGGAGCAGCAGGGGCGTCATCTGACTCAGTATCTGCTGGAGGGTCATTCACAGCAGTCCCTTGGACTAGGATGCGAGTGATGAGGCCAGCAAGATTGGCATACGGCCCGATGATATTGGGATCGGCGTTGGGTGTGCCATCTGCCCTTGGTGAGGAGGGACCAGGGTTGAAGTCAAGCCCAAATTTCTTCTTGTTTATCTTCGCTGACTGTTGTGCAAACTGAAAGTTGCGCTTGAAGAGATTATCATCGCGGCACCAGAGAAGTGATGACGGATGTGCCTCAGCTGGCTGTGGTCCTCTCACCATGCATGGATAGAAGCCTTGAGCAATGGCTTCGTCTCTGGACTTGGGTACGAGATTTTTGTATAATACATCTCCCCACGGTCTCTTGATGGCGCACTTCTCCGCATATTCCTGAGTGACGAAGCGGTAGTGGAACCATTGCTCTGCCCAATATCTTCGAATCCATTGGATTCGTGTCTTGCGCTGACCATAGCTTTCTTCAGGATCAGTTTTGTACATCTCTGCCAATTCATCAGGCAGATCTTTGGATGTTTCACCACGTCGCTGTCTTCCTCCCTTCCTTGCTACTGTTTCTGAAGCCATGAATAACTTGGAAGGCTTCAAGATGTTCAAAGGCTTCAAAGGATTCCTTTTGCAAGAACTGGCTTCAGGCGAGTTGATGTGATGCTGCAAGTACTCTGCAAATGAATGCAGACTATAAGAACCAAAGGATTCTCCCACGGACATGTACCTGTGACAGCATTAAGGTGCGAGGGAAGGGGAAGAGGTCATATGCATTCTCAGAAGATTTTGAAGATAAATCGGTTTAGAAGACATTGACCTCATTATGCGAAGACATTCACTTATAGATAAGAAGTTGGTTCCAGATTTGTACGAACCCACAGATCAGTACAAGTGAGGAATCTAACTACTTTATGAAGCACAAGTGAATATACTAGGCATGTTATGAGATGCAGCGAGAGATTTAACTGGTGTGAAGAGAAACTTCTTATGGCAGAAAGTGACTGAACTGTAGGATCAAAAGAAGCTGTAAAAAGAGGTTTTATTTACCACACTTGGAACTGCTAGACGAAGTGAGAGTTGAGACGAGAAGTTCAATCCTCCGTGCCCTAACTTGGCGATGGAAGACACCTACGGCGACGGCGGAGAGAGCGATGTCCGCGGTCGGCGTGAAAACGGCGTCGGAGAGGTTGCGGCAGTGAAGCGCGTCGTCGCCGGCGTCGTCGAGTGCTAGCGGTGGCGCTAGGGTTCGTGCGAGGGTGGAAGAAGGAGATAATGACCGCAGTGAATCATGTATTTATAGGGATAGAGGCGGCACAACGCTATTACGCAGGTGCCCCTGGCGGTTCGCATTTGAGGCACGCGTGGCCAGTTAGAGGAAGATTGGGATTTGTTCCATGTCCCACGCACGCCTAAATTGTCGGACGGTCGTTCCTGCTTCTCCGGATCTTATGTGGAGGAATGAGCATTAAAAACGGACTTTTATGGTTGTCTTAATGTCTTCGGCTGACAAGGACACAGGGAAGACATTCGACAGTTTCAACAGAATGCATATGACTTGGAGAGATAGAGTTTGAGATAGAAAGCATAGAGAGGTTAGGGTCCGATCACATTCACTTAGTTCAAAAGATTCAATCAAGAAGACATAGCTATAAGTGAATGCTGTAGAGGACAGAACATCAGTACATATATATCCATATAATCAACGAAGTGAAGATAATCATGACGACATATTGAGAATTAAACCAAACCAATTGTGAAGACATTGAGAGGTAACGCCATGTGAGAAACGCTTCAAAATGGAACATTTGGTGGTGGCGTTACCCACCGTATAGGAAGTATTAGACCCAGACACGGTGCACAATTATCGTGGCGCTCCGAAGTCAAATTCCACATTAATGTATTCACACTTAGAATGTATGTCTTCATTGTTTGAAGATATACGCTACTTTGTGTGTTGCACATCTAAGTCATCAATATGTTTAAGTGTTAGGATGTGTGCCTGATCACAGGACATTTGAGGATTCCAAGATATTTAGCTCACACCGTAACTTGCAAAATCTCTTCTCATCCAAGGGCTTTGTGAAGATATCTGCCAATTGCTCTTTAGTGTTGACGTGTATGATATCAATGTCTTCCTTCACAACATGATCTCTGAGAAAGTGATGATGAATTTCAATGTGCTTTGTCTTCGAGTGCTGAACTGGGTTGTTGGCAATCTTGATGGCGCTTTCGTTGTCGCAGTAAAGTGGCACTTGCTTCAGATGAATGCCATAATCCTTGAGTGTTTGCTTCATCCACAGAAGCTGAGCGCAGCAAGATCCAGCAGCAATGTATTCAGATTCAGCAGTGGAGAGTGATACACAGTTCTGCTTCTTTGAAGACCAACATACAAGTGATCGTCCCAGAAAGTGACATGTGCCTGATGTAGACTTGCGATCAACTTTGTCACCAGCATAATCAGCATCCGAAAATCCAACTAAATCAAACTCTGAGCCCTTTGGATACCATAATCCTAGAGTTGGGGTGTGAGCCAAATATCGAAGAATTCGCTTCACAGCTAAGTGATGCGACTCCTTTGGTGTCGCTTGAAATCGAGCACACATGCAAACACTAAGCATGATATCTGGCCTAGATGCACATAAATAAAGCAAAGACCCAATCATGGAGCGGTATACCTTTTGATCGAACTCTTTACCGTTGTCGTCGGGACCCAGATGATGCTTGGCTGGCATTGGTGTTGTGAAGCCTTTGCAGTCTTGCATACCGAACTTCTTTAGGCATTCTTTAAGATATTTCTCTTGTGATATGAAGATGCCGTTGCGTTGTTGCCGTATTTGAAGACCGAGAAAGAACTTCAGCTCCCCCATCATGGACATCTGATATTGCTCTTGCATCATGTATCCAAATTCTTCACTATACTTCTGATTGGTGCAGCCGAAGATAATGTCATCCACATATATTTGGCACACAAACAGTTCACCATCATATGTCTTCGTGAAAAGAGTGGGATCCAGGGAACCAGGTATGAAGCCTTTGCTTTTCAGAAAGTACTTGAGTGTATCATACCAGGCCCTAGGGGCTTGTTTGAGGCCATACAGTGCCTTGTTGAGCTTGTATACCATATCAGGATGTTTTGGATTTTCTAAGCCAGGTGGTTGTGCAACATACACTTCTTCTTCAATCTTGCCATTGAGAAAGGCACTTTTCACATCCATCTGATAGAGAAGTATGTTATGATGATTTGCATAGGCCAGCAGTATGCGTATGGCTTCAAGCCTAGCCACAGGAGCAAATGTTTCATCGAAGTCAATGCCCTCCACTTGAGTATATCCTTGAGCAACTAGACGAGCTTTGTTTCTGACAACTTGACCATGCTCATCTTGCTTGTTGTGGTATATCCATTTGGTGCCTATTATGTTGTGCTTCCGTGGATCAGGACGCTTAACCAGTTCCCATACATTATTCAGCTCAAACTGTTGAAGCTCTTCTTGCATAGCTTGAATCCATTCAGGTTCCATGAAGGCTTCTTCAACTTTCTTGGGTTCTGATATTGAGACGAATGCGAAATGCCCACAGAAGTTTGTTAGCTGAGTTGCCCTTGAACGAGTGAGTGGACCAGGTGCATTGATGCTGTCCAGTATTTTGTCAATTTGTACTTCATTTGCAACACGAGGGTGTGTGGGGCGAAGACTTTGCTCTTGCTGATCTATGTGGTCATTTAAAGGTATATCTTCAGGCTGAGCATTGTCGTCATGTGGATCAGGTGCTGAGATGATAAGTTCTTCTTCAGGTTGAGCTTCAGAAGGTACAATTTCTCCAGTTCCCATAAGCTTGATTGATTCATTTGCTGGAACTTCATCTAGCACATTTGGCAAATGCTCTCTTTGTGATCCATTGGTTTCATCAAATCGCACATCCACTGTTTCAACCACTTTGTAGTGGAAGAGATTGAAGACTCTGTAGGAGTGCGAATCCTTTCCATATCCAAGCATGAAGCCTTCATGTGCTTTTGGTGCAAACTTTGAGGTGTGGTGTGGGTCCTTGATCCAGCATTTTGTGCCAAATACTCTGAAATAACTGACATTTGGCTTCTTGCCAGTTAGGAGTTCATAGGATGTCTTGTTCAGAAGCTTGTGAAGATAAACACGATTGATTATATGGCATGCAGTATCAATGGCTTCAGTCCAGAATTTTCTTGGAGTCTTGTATTCATCTAGCATTGTTCTGGCCATCTCAATGAGTGTTCTGTTCTTGCGTTCGACGACGCCATTCTGCTGAGGCGTGTATGGAGCTCAGAATTCATGTGTGATGCCCAAGGTATCCAGATATGTATCAAGGCCAGTGTTCTTGAATTCAGTGCCATTGTCACTTCTGATGTGCTTTATCTTGGCGCCAAAATTGTTCATAGCTCGATTTGAGAAGCGTCTGAAAACATCCTGCACTTCAGTCTTGTAAAGGATTATGTGCACCCAAGTATATCTAGAATAATCATCAACAATTACGAAGCCATAGAGACATGCAGAAGTAGTAAAAGTTGAGTAGTGAGTGGGACCGAAAAGATCCATGTGAAGCAATTCGAAGGGTTGAGTAGTGGTCATGATTGTCTTCGAAGGATGTTTTGCCCTTGTCATCTTCCCTGCTTCACAGGCACCGCATAAGTGATCTTTCTTGAACTTGACGCCTTCGATGCCTATGACGTGCTTTTTCTTCGCAAGGGTGTGGAGGTTCCTCATGCCAGCATGCCCAAGCCTTCGATGCCAAAGCCAGCATTCTGAAGCTTTTGCAAGAAGACATACTGCAAGTTGTGGTCCTGCTGAGAAATCTACCACATACAAATCACCTTTCCTATACCCTTCAAATACTAGAGATTTGTCAGATTCCATTAGCACCAGGCAGCGATATTTGCCAAACATTACAATCATATTCAAATCGCAAAGCATTGAGACAGACATTAAGTTGAAGCCAAGGGATTCAACAAGCATGACTTTATCCATGTGTTGATCCTTTGAGATTGCAACTCTACCTAGACCCAATACCTTACTTTTACCAGTGTCAGCGAAAGTAATGTGGCTCTTGTCGGATGGACGTAAAGTTGAGTCCATGAGAAGGCTTCTTTTGCCAGTCATGTGATTTGTACACCCACTGTCAATAATCCATTCTGAAGACTTTGAAGTCACTGGTGTCGTACCCTACAGTGCAGTTAGGGGGATAGGCTTCACGAAGGGTATTGTGAAGCATAAACATTTGACGAACCAGTGGATTATGAAAACTTAAATCCAGATTAGGATTAATAGGGAGAGTAGCATGCGATTCAGGAACGAAGTACATAATGATGCCATTTGGACATTTTATCTTGCGCCCTACAAGATTTTTAAGGTCCCCAGCAATAGCATCAGAAGATTTTGTTTTTCTGCTGCAGATCTTTCCCTGCAAAAGAGAGTCAAGCTTTCTTAACCACCCACATCTTCAAGGGTGGCTTAGAAGCAATAAGTCTAAGTGCAGCATCTGAGAATTTTGGCTTTGAAGCCTTAGCAAACAGTCTAGCAGGTGGACAATAATACGCATAAGAATAAGCAGAATAATTTTTGGTCATATGAACATGACGGTTCGAAGAACCGCTCTCATATTTGTATGCCTGAGTATGGTTTGCCTGCAAAACATTAGCGTTAGTGCGACTCAGGTGAGTCCTCTGTTCATATGAAGCCTTTGGACCGTATGAAGCCTTTGGTCTGAGGTTCGTCTTCTTCAAGTGAGGTGTCATGAAGACATTCACAGGAAGATTTTCCAGACATTTTTTCGGAACCCAGATCTTTTTCATAGGCGGTCCATTCCTGCAGTTAGTACCAATGTACCTGGCAAACACTTCACCATTCTGATTCTTAAACAGTTTATAGTTTGCATCAAAGGATTCATCAATGATAATAGGGTTAGCACAAGTGAAGCCAGATAAATTGGATGGATCTGCTGAAAGTTCCTTTGCAGCAACCCATGTAGTTTTGGGGTACTGCTCAGGTTTCCAGTAAGAGCCATCTGTATTGATTTTCCTCATAAATCCAACACCCTCTTTCCTAGGGTTACGATTCAGGATCTGCTTTTTGAGGACATCACATAATGTCTGATGCCCTTGAAGACTTTTGTACATCCCTGTTTCAAGCAATGTCTTCAACCTAGCATTCTCATCAGCAATAGCAGTGGTATCCTCAGCAGAGGGGTTAGTTACCACATCAACAGTTGAAGATATTGAAACAGTAGTAGCAGTGGAACATTCAGCAACAGAAGCAGCATTATCACGCTCAATGCATTTAAGACATGGTGGTTCAAATCCTTCCTGAGCGGGACTGATGTGTTCAGCGCGAAGTGACTCGTTTTCCTTTTGAAGATCTTCATGAGCCGCCCTCAATTTCTCAAGTTCTTGCTTCCTTTGAAGATAATCATAGGAAAGCTTTTCATGAGTTGTTGAGAGAGTATCATGACAATCTTCAAGTTCCTGATACTTAACGTGAAGGTTTTTTATGTCTTCAATTAAGGATTCAGATCGAGTCATTTCAGCACCCAACAGATCATCGCTTCTGTCTAACAATTTTTGAATATGTTCCATAGCTTTCTGTTGTTCAGTTGCAATTTTAGCAAGTGTTTTGTAGCTAGGTTTTGAATCACATTCAGAGTCATCGTCACTAGATGTTTCATAGCGAGTTGTGCGTGTGTTTACCTTGGCACCGCGTGCCATGAAGCAGTAGGTAGGAGTGGAGTCGTTCTTATCATTTGCGTCGGTGTCGGTGATGCAGTCATTGTCTTCAGTATTGAAGATGGACTTGGCAACGTATGCTGTAGCCAGACTCGCAATGCCAGAATCAGACTCCTCCTCAGACTCCACCTCTGCCTCCTCAGATGCGGACTCCTCCTCTGAATCCATCTCCTTTCCAACAAACGCACGTGCCTTGCCAGATGAGCTCTTCTTGTGTGATGAAGACCTTGATGAAGTTTTGGAAGAAGACTTTGAGTATTTCTTCTTCTTCTTGTCGTCAGAATCATATTCCTTGCTCTTCTTCTTCCTTCTGTTCTCATTGTCCCACTGTGGACACTCAGAGATGAAGTGTCCAGTTTTCTTACACTTGTGACATGTTTTCTTCTTATAGTCATGAGCAGAAGCTTCATCATTCCTTGAGCTTGATCGTGAAGATTTCCTGAAGCCTTTCTTCTTAGTGAATTTTTGGAACTTCTTCACTAGCATTGCAAGTTCTCTTCCAATGTCTTCAGGATCATCAGAACTGCAGTCAGATTCTTCTTCAGATGAGGATACAGCTTTTGCCTTCAAGGCACGAGTTCGCCCATAGTTTGGGCCGTAGATATCTCTTTTCTCAGAAAGCTGAAACTCATGTGTGTTGAGCCTCTCAAGTATGTCAGACGGATCGAGTGACTTGAAATCAGGACGTTCTTGAATCATCAGGGCCAGGATGTCAAACGAACTATCAAGTGATCTCAGCAGCGTCTTGACGATTTCATGTTTGGTGATCTCAGTGGCGCCGAGGGCTTGAAGCTCATTTGTGATGTCAGTGAGCCGGTCAAATGTGTGCTGGACATTCTCATTGTCATTTCGCTTGAAGCGGTTGAAGAGGTTGCGAAGAACACTGATTCTTTGATCTCTCTGGGTTGAGATGCCTTCATTGACCTTTGAGAGCCAGTCCCAGACTAGCTTGGATGTCTTCAAAGCACTCACACGGCCATACTGTCCTTTGGTCAGATGACCACATACTATATTCTTGGCAGTGGAGTCCAGTTGAGCGAACTTCTTTACATCAGCAGCGGTGACACCTTCTCCAGCCTTGGGAACGCCGTTCTCGACGACATACCATAGGTCGATGTCAATGGCTTCAAGATGCATGCGCATCTTATTCTTCCAGTAGGGATATTCAGTTCCATCGAAGACGGGGCAAGCAACGGAGACTTTGATTATCCCTGCAGTCGACATAGCTAAAACTCCAGGTGGTTAAACCGAATCACCCAGAACAAGGGAGCACCTTGCTCTGATACCAATTTAAAGTGCGTTATATCGACTAGAGGGGGGGTGAATAGGCGATTTTTATGAAAGTCTTCGAAACGTGAGAGTTATGAAGACAAACAGTGAAGATTATGCCTATTACTATACAGCGGAAGTTAGATTACACTAGGCAAGCCATGGTCAAGTATTCAATAAAGTGAAAGCGTAGTGACAAAAGCTTCAGTGTAATAAGGATCAGGTAGGAAGAAGTTATGAAGCCAAACAGATCATACATTCATGTTGTGAAGACAAAAGATAAAGCAAGCATGCAATGGCTTCACAATGAATAACTGTAAGTGAGAGGAAGTGAAGATGAAACCAGCGATGCGTTGAAGACAATGATTTGTTTGACCAGTTCCAGTTGCTGTGACAACTGTACGTCTGGTTGGAGCGGCTAGGTATTTAAACCAAAGGACACACAGTCCCGGACACCCAGTCAAGGACACTTAGTCCAAGACACCCAGTCCTCACCGTTTTCTCCTTGAGCTAAGGTCACACAGACCTCGCCCAATCACTCAGGTAAGTCTTCAAGGTAGACTCCCAAACCTTCACAGACTTCGTTCACTGGCAATCCAAAATTTCTCTTGGATGCTCTGAACGCGACGCCTAACCGTCTGGAGGATGCACAGTCCTCAAGTGTAATAAGTCTTCAGATCACACAGACACGAAGACTTAAGTGATGCCCAATTTGCTCTAGCTCTGGGTGGTTAGGGCTTTTCTCCTCACTGGGAATTTTTCTTTCAAAGGCTTCGAGGTGGGTTGCTCTTAAACGACAAAAGTCGTGCACTAAAATCTGAGCAGCCAACCGTTTATGGTTGTGGGGGGTGAACTATTTATAGCCACTTGGCAACCCGACCTGATCTGTCCGAAATGACCCTGGGTCACTAAGGAACTGACACGTGTACCAACGGTCGAATTTTGAACTCACACGACAACTTTACTTGGGCTACAAGTAAAGCTGACTTGTCTGACTCTGGACAAGATTTTCTCTCAAAGTCTTCGCTCGAAGACATAGGATTTGAATTAGGCATCACTTCAGTCATTCTGACTGGTTCTCTTTGACCCCACTTAACAGTACGGTGGTTCCTATGACACAACATGAATGAAATAAAACTACGAAGGATCTAGGTCTTCGAGTTCCAAAAGCTTCATAGGGAGTCTTCTCGTGTCATTGTCTTCAATATGAATATCTTCATAAACCACCATTGACTTACAATGTCTTCGTACATTTTTAGGGGTCATCTCTGGTAGTAAAACCGAATCAATGAGGGACTTCTACCTGTGTTTTCCTGCAATTCTCACAAACACATTAGTCCCTCAACTAGGTTTGTCGTCAATACTCCAAAACCAACTAGGGGTGGCACTAGATGCACTTACACTCACCCTCTGGCCTTGTCCACGACATCGTGACCTGGCATACCAGCGACGGTTGAGACCAGCTCGAGGGCCGGGACCCGAGGATGTAGAGTGCCGGCATCTAACCAAATTTGCAGGGACACATCACAAGATAAGGCCCAGTGCCAGGCGCAACCCGCCTAGAGGTAGGGCCCCGTGAGTCCCGCACTGGCTCATGGGTGCCCAGATACACCTCGCCAGGCCCTACCGTGCCAGCCACGTGTCAGGGCGGGGCTGTACACGCCCCGGGGGCTCCTCCCGGAGGGGAGCCCCCTCCCACGTACCAGTGGAAGCACCATGCTCCGTGCTGGCTGACGACACTGCCGAGCAGCGGCTATGCCCGTACACATACGGAAGCGTTATGCTCCGCGCTGGTGATAAAAAACTGAGGGCGGCCCCCGGGCCGCATCAACCTCAGGGAGCCCAGAGCTCAGTGTCTAGCCTCATCGTAATGCCTCCCCTCGAGAGTGCCGCGCGAGGGGGCTGGGCACGGGGGCTGCGCCTGGGTCACACCCAGACGCACGCCACCCAGCCAGGCCCCCCCGGGCCTGGTTCGTCGCGCGTCTCTCCCCGAGCGGAGCCAAGGTATGAAGGCCGTTTGAGCGTCAAGGGGGACTCCTGAGCATCGCGACTCAGGAGCCTAACTGGTAACGTAGCCCCTCACTCCTTAGTTCCGAAAGGCTAACGGCGGTTGAGGTATGTGCGAGGCCGGGCTCTACAGACGTAGAACGGTAGATCCACCCACATCACACCTCCCTACTTGTTGTTCGTGCGCCAAGGGGGAATCCTAAGCATCACGACTCAGGAGCTTAACTTGTCACGTAGCCCCTCACTCCTTGGTCCCGTCTTGGTTTCTGGTCGGGGCTAACGGCGGCTGAGGTATGCGCGGGGCCGGGCTCTGCCGGCGTAGAACATAAGCAAGTAGGAAGGAAAAGCGTAAATTTCAAGGAATTCAAAAGCAAATATTACAGTCCACACTGTTATCTCAATGCCAAACGCAAGTTTAAACGCCTCCCCGAGGCATGATACATGTGCAGGAATTAAAGGCAGGACAGGAGCCACAACGGAGTCACTTGTCGGCGGTGGAGCAGTGCGGAGTGGGTTCGCCTCATGGAGCAGCGGGGTCGGCAGCGCCTTGCTTCGGCTTGGTGCTGAAGGCCCGGAACTTCCCCAGCAGAGCCTCTGCGCGACCCTTCACGGCCTCGGCAGCGGCAGCGGCACGCTCGCCGCTTACTGGCTCCAGCAGGCTGTCGAGGTCGACGCCGGGATCGCGAAGGTAGCTGTGGGTGAGGACCCGCGTCAGCGCTGAAGAAGACAGGACACGCGCCTTGGCCTCGGCCGTGGGGCCAAGGCCAAGGGCGACATCTTCAAGAGCACGAACCAGGAAGGGAAGCAGCTTGGTGGGGCCGTCCTCGGCGCCAGCCAGCGGGCTCTCCAGGTCGCTGCCGTAAAGCGTCCTCAGCAAGGAGCGAGCCTTCACCTCCATCTCCGCGAAGGCCACGCGGTCCTCGGCAAGAACCTGGGCCTTGTCGTCCAGCTCGACCTTCCTCGCCCCCAACTCCTGCTCCAGCGCGCCTAGGCGGTCACGGCGTCACCTGAGCTTGACCTCCCTCTCCTTGACGGCCGCCTCGCGAGCCTTCACGCCTTATTCCTGCTCCTGGCGAAGGCGGACCTCTTTCGCGAGCTGGTCCTGCAGTCCTTGCAGCTCGTCCTCCAGCGCCTTGCAGCGACCACGGACGTCGACCACCTCCCCCAGGGCTGCATCACGAGCAGCCTTCGCCTCAAGGACGGCCTGCCTCTCCTCATCGCAAGTCGTCGAGGCCTGGACCAGCGCCGCCCGAATCGAAGCGTCGGAGCGAATCCATCCTGAAGCCAGCTCCAAGCGCCCGGCCACCAAGCGAGAGTCGGCGCCAAGAAGATCCTGCCGCAGCCGGTCCAGCTCAGCAGCAGCACGATCCAGAATGGCAGGAGGAGTCGGAGAAACAGCAGTCGGTGGAGTAGGAGGAGAAGGCGGCAGCGCGACCACAGCATCCTGAGGCGGAGCCTGCTGCGCCCCAACGGCTGTAGTGGCGGCAGCAGGCAAAGGCACCTCGGGAGTCACTTGGGCCATGGGGGCTGAGCTCGCCCCGGCCGGCTCAGCCAGGCCTCGCGAGGACGACCGGGCAGGAGAAGCCCGTGCGTCGCGGTCACCTTCCTTCGCGGGCAGAGGCGCTGCCACGGATGGAACCTCAGGAGCTCCCTTCGGCTTCTTTGTTGCGGGCGCCAGCCTGTCCAAAAGATGTGGACGTCAAGCCTCAACAGCAGAACAAGAAATAAAGACAAGAATCTAGCACTTACGGGTCGTCGCCAGTGAGCTCAGGCAGCCTCTGGCCAAATTTGAAGCCTGAAAGCCGGCTGGAAGGGTCAACCTTGGGAAGCTCGGGAGCGGAAGGCGCGTCTGCGGTCCGCCTCGAGGCCGGGGCAGACCCGCGGGAGATCAGCCCGGTCCTGTCCTTCTTCGGGTTCGGGGGCAAGCTCCCGCCGCCCTGCTCGTCATCATCCTCGTCGTCATCGCTCGGAGAGAGGCGGAGAGCGCGGGACCTGCGCCGGGGGAGGGGAGTCGTCGACTCTCCGTCAGTCGCCTCAGAGTCAGGCCCTTTTTCCCGCTCCCCTCCTTACTCCTCTTCGCTGGAGTCGTCGGAGGACACGTCCACCGATTCCCCGGGAGTTTCCATGGGCACGGGCCCGTCCCCGTTGAAGACGGGCATGGACTCCGCTACCTGCTCCCAGTCGGCGCGGAGGAACAAGGGCGTAGGAGCACCCTCCAACCTCGCCACATCGCCCCCGACCAGAGATTGGAGGACCGCAGCCAGATCTTCGTCGGCCAAGGCCGCGGGGCTCGGATGGGGCCTCCACATCGGAAGTGAGTACTGCCGAAGCAGAGCCAGCTGGTGCTCCAGGAATTCCCTCAGCAGCGACGCGCCAGTCAGCTTCGCCGCCGCCATGTTGGCCGGCCTCAGATCCGCATCCATGTTCTCCAACACCAGCTTCGCGCGGGGGTCCGCGAGCTCCGCTCGACCCCAATCACTGGAGCTCGTGGGTTGCTCCGTGGGCAAGATCAGCCGAGGGTGGATGCGCCCAGCATCTGCCAAGACCCACTTGCTCCTGAAGCCCTCAATCCTTTTCCCGGGGTTCGAAATGGCAATGGCGCCACCGTACGCGATGAAGCTCGCGCACGCGGAAGCAGGACCGCGAGAGGTCCGGAGGTAGAAGTAGTGGCACAGCAAGGCCACTGAGGGCTGCACCCCAACGTGAGCCTCGCAGTAATAGGCGAAGATTGCCAGGAGAAGGACGGAGTTGGGGTGGAGATGCAAAGCCTGTAGCTTATAATGGCAGAGGACAGAGAAGAAGAACTCCGAGAAGGGAGGCACCAGGCCAGCAGCAATGGCGCTTACAAAGAACGGATAGAAGGTGCTCCCTTGGCCCTCAGGGGTGGCGGAGCCGGCCTTGAACACCTTCGCCCCGTCGATGCCCTGTGCCGCCGCCATCCGGCGCAACCGGGCGAGGCTCGCCTCAGACACGTTCGGCGAGTCCGGGGCAGACGAGTACCAAGCTCCGGCCGGGGACTGACGAGGCGCCATGGCTTCCTAGGTCACGCGGTCGAAGTAGATCTAGAAATTTTGGAGGAAGGAAGGAGAGGCGCAAGAAAGGGGGTCTGAGCAGCAACCGGAGAAAGCAAAAAGCAAAGCCTAGGCAGATGCCGCTCCCTTATCAACTCGCGTGGTTGCTGAGGCGCCCACGTCCAGTCAACCGCCACACGGCGCCCAAGGCAGCAGGCTGTTAGGGCCCGTGGCGCTTCGCTCTTGCCCTTTCGCCTCCCTGCACTGCCAAGTCCGAACGCACCTTGGGCCCGGGGGCTACTGTCGGCGTTCTGGGAATGGGGGTCCCCAGACTTGCCTGCCTGCGGCCCGCGGCGTGGCTCAAAAGGGGGCCCCAGCGCGGCCCATCTTCATCAACACAGATCCAAGACCCTCGTGAGGGGCCAAGCCTTGCGGGGCGGACGACACGGACCTTCCTCAGGCACGGCCTCATCAGGCTGGCTCGCGAGGAGGCGGAGAGATCAAGGCAGGGTACCTCACGAGGTGCCCGTGACGCAAGCCATGATGACCAAAGGCGCCAGGCGGGCGCCAGCCGTGCAGTGTCCTCCTTTCCTCTTTGGTGCAAAGGGAGCAAGCGCAGGCGAGAGCATCAAGCAAAGGCACCCGTTTTAGTGCAATGAGACCAAGACCAATCCAACGGCAGGGAGGAAGTCATTGTGGAGCCCAAGCCAGCGTCACCACCAGAGCCTTTGGCAGGCGAGGACCAACTTTAGTCAGGATAAGTGTACCAGATGTTCCCCTTCAAAATGGCCAATTGTTGGCGCCCTTCCCGTTCAATATTTGGGAAGAGGCCCAGGGCCTTTGCCTATAAATAGGACTAGCCACCCACAGGGTAGAGGGGAGATGGGAGATCGGATCGAAATCAGAGAGAGAATCGAGAAGAGAGAGAGAGAGAGAGAGAGAGAGAGAGAAGGGTGACTGAACTCCTCCTAGCAGTTCATCCCCCCAGCCAAGAACAGACCCTCGCGAGGCTGTTCTTCCTTGTATTGCTCATCATCATCAGCCCAAGAGGCAATCCACCACACCACACACTGGAGTAGGGTATTACACCACAACGGTGGCCCGAACCAGTATAAACCATGTGTCTCTTGTGTTGTTCTTTCCATAGCTTAGATCTTAGCGAGGCGGAGGGGTGCGGGTAGGTAGAAGGCGAAATCTCCGCACGCACCCTAGTGTTCGAACCTCAAGGGTCTGCCGGAACCCGAAATCCGACATCTTCAAAGGAAGCAAGATCTTGAGAAATTGAGAGCGGCTCATGAAGATCTTCAGAAAGAAAACGAGTCTCTTCGCGCCAAACAGATCAGTTCAGCTCAGGAAGGATTTGAACCACCATGTCTTAAATGCATTGAGTGTGATAATGCTACTTCTGTTGCTGAATGTTCTACTGCTACTACTGTTGCAATATCTTCAACTGTTGATGTGGGAACTAACCCCTCTGCTGAGGATACCACTGCTATTGCTGATGAGAATGCTAGGTTGAAGACATTGCTTGAAACAAGGATGTAAAAAAGTCTTAAAGGGCATCAGACACTATGTGATGTCCTCAAAAGGAAGATCCTGAACCAAAACCCGAGGAAAGAGGGTGTTGGGTTCGTAAGGAAAATGAATGCTGATGGCTCTTACTGGAAACCTGAGCAGTACCCCAAAACCACATGGGTTGCTGCGAAGGAACCTTCAGAAGATCCATCCACTCTATCTGGCTTCACCTGTGCTAACCCCATTGTCATTGATGAATCCTTTGATGCAAACTATAAACTGTTTAAGAATCAGAATGGTGAAGTGTTTTCCAGGTACATTGGTACTAACTGCAGGAATGGACCGCCTATGAAGAAGATCTGGGTGCCGAAAAAGTGTTTGGAGAATCTTCCTGTGAATGTCATCATGACACCACAGGTGAAGAAGACAAACCCCAGACCACAGGCTTCATATGGTCCAAAGGCTTCATCAGACAGAGGACTCACCTGAGTCGCACTAACGCAAATGTTTTGCAGGGAACCCATACTCAGGCCTATGAATATGAGCGCAGTTCATCAAACCGCCATGTTCATAAGACCAAGAACTATTCTGCTTATTATTATGAGTACTATTGTCCGCCTGCAAGACTTTTTGCTAGGGCTCCAAAGCCAAAGTTTTCAGACGCTGCACTTAGACTTATTGCTTCTAAGCCACCCTTGGAGATGTGGGTGGCTAAGAAATCTTAACTCTCTTTTGCAGGGAAGGGTCTCCAGCAGAAAACCAAAATCGTCTGACGCTATTGCTGGGGACCTTAAACATCTTGTAGGGCGCAAGACCAAATGCCCGAATGGTCTTATTATGTACTTCGTTCCTGAATCGCTTGCTATTCTCCCTATCAGTCCTAATCTGGATCTAAGCTTTCATAACCCACTGGTTCGTCAAATGTTTTTGCTTCACAATTCTCTTCGTGAAGCCTATCCCCCTAACTGCACTGTAGGGTACGACACCAGCGTCTTCAGAATGGATTATTGATAGTGGGTGTACCAATCACATGACTGGCAAAAGAAGCCTTCTTATGGACTCAACCTTACGTCCATCCGACAAGAGTCACATCACATTTGCTGACACTGGTAAAAGTAAGGTATTGGGTCTAGGTAGAGTTGCAATCTCAAAGGATCAACACATGGATAAAGTCATGCTTGTTGAATCCCTTGGCTTCAACTTAATGTATGTCTCAATGCTTTGCGATTTGAACATGATCGTAATGTTTGGAAAATATCGCTGCCTTGTTCTAATGGAATCTGACAAGTCTCTAGTGTTTGAAGGGTATCGGAAAGATGATTTGTACGTGGTAGATTTCTCAGCAGGACCACAGCTTGCCGTATGTCTTCTAGCAAAAGCTTCAGAATGTTGGCTCTGGCATCGGAGGCTAGGGCATGCTGGCATGAGGAACCTCCACACCCTTGCAAAGAAGAAGCATGTCATAGGCATCGAGGGCGTCAAGTTCAAGAAAGATCACTTATGCGGTGCCTGTGAAGCAGGAAAGATGACGAGGGCCAAACATCCCTCGAAGACAATCATGACAACAACTCGACCCTTCGAACTGCTCCACATGGATCTTTTCGGTCCCACTCATTACTCAACTCTTACTACTACTACTTGTCTCTATGGCTTTGTCATTGTTGATGATTATTCTAGATATACTTGGGTGCACATAATCCTCTACAAGACTGAAGTGCAGGATGTCTTCAGACGCTTCGCCAATCGAGCAATGAACAACTATGGCGCTAAGATAAAGCACATCAGAAGTGACAATGGCACTGAATTCAAGAACACTGGCCTTGATACATATCTTGATACTTTGGGCATCACACATGAATTCTCAGCTCCGTACACGCCACAGCAGAATGGTGTCGTCGAACGCAAGAACAGAACACTCATTGAGATGGCCTGAACGATGCTAGATGAATACAAGACTCCAAGAAAATTCAGGCCTGAAGCCATTGATACTGCATGCCATACAATCAATCGCGTTTATCTTCACAAGCTTCTGAACAAGACATCTTATGAGCTCCTTACTGGCAAGAAGCCAAATGTCAGTTACTTCAGAGTATTTGGCGCCAGGTGCTGGATCAAGGATCCACATCACACTTCAAAATTTGCACCAAAAGCACATGAGGGTTTTATGCTTGGATATGGAAAGGATTTGCACTCCTACAGAGTCTTCAATCTCTTTCATTATAAAGTGGTTGAAACGGTGGATGTGCGGTTCGATGAGACTAACGGTTCACAAAGAGAGCACCTACCAAATGTGCTAGATGAAGTTCCATCCAGTGAATCAATCAAACTAATGGGAACTGGAGAAATCATACCCTCTGAAGCTCAACCTGAAGAGGAACTTATCATTTCCGCACCTGATCAACCTAAAGACAATGCTCAGCCTGAAGACAATCCCTCTAACAATGATAATGATCAATGAGAGCAAAATCTGCGCCCTGTACATCCTCATGTTGCCAATGAAGTGCAGATTGAGAGAATAATTGACAGCATCAATGCACCCGGTCCGCTCACTCGTTCAAGGGCAACACAGCTAGCAAATTTCTGTGGGCACTTCGCATTCATCTCAATAACAGAACCCAAGAAATTTGAAGAAGCCTTCATGGAACCTAAATGGATTCAAGCTATGCAAGAAGAGCTTCAACAGTTTGAGCTGAATAATGTATGGGAACTGGTTAAGCGTCCTGATCCTCGGAAGCACAATATAATCGGCACCAAATGGATATACCGCAACAAGCAAGATGAGCTTGGTCAAGTTGTCAGAAACAAAGCTCGTCTCGTTGCTCAAGGATATACTCAAGTGGAAGGGATTGACTTCAATGAAACATTTGCTCCTGTGGCTCGACTTGAAGCCATACGCATACTGCTGGCCTATGCAAATCATCATAACATACTTCTATATCAAATGGATGTGAAGAGCGCTTTTCTCAATGGCAAGATTGAAGAAGAAGTGTATGTTGCACAACCGCCTGGCTTTGAAGATCCAAAACATCCTGACATGGTATACAAGCTCAACAACGCACTGTATGGCCTCAAACAAGCCCCTCGGGCTTGGTATGACACACTCAAATACTTCCTGAAGAGCAAAGGCTTCATACCTGGTTCCCTCGACCCCACTCTCTTCACGAAGACATGTGATGGTGAATTGTTTGTGTGCCAAATATATGTGGATGACATCATCTTCGGCTGCACCAATCAGAAGTACAGTGAAGAGTTTGGATATATGATGCAAGAGCAATATCAGATGTCCATGATGGGAGAGCTGAAGTTCTTCCTCGGTCTTCAAATACGACAGCAACGCAACGGCATCTTCATATCTCAAGAAAAGTATCTCAAAGATTGCCTGAAGAAGTTCGGTATGCAAGACAGCAAAGGCTTCACGACGCCAATGCCAGCCAAACATCATCTGGGTCCCGACGACAATGGTAAAGAGTTCGATCAAAAGGTATACCGCTCCATGATTAGTTCTTTACTTTATCTATGTGCATCTAGGCCAGATATTATGCTTAGTGTTTGCATGTGTGCTCGATTCCAAGCGGCACCAAAGGAATCGCATCACTTAGCTATGAAGCGAATTCTTCGATATTTGGCTCACACCCCAACTCTAGGATTATGGTATCCAAAGGGCTCAGAGTTTGATCTGGTTGGATTCTCATATGCTGATTATGCTGGTGACAAGGTTGATCGCAAGTCTACATCAGGCACATGTCATTTTCTGGGACGATCACTTGTATGTTGGTCTTCAAAGAAGCAGAACTGTGTATCTCTCTCCACTGCTGAATCTGAATACATTGCTGCTGGATCTTGCTGCGCTCAGCTTCTTTGGATGAAGCAAACACTCAAAGACTATGGCATTCATCTGAAGCAAGTGCCACTCTACTGCGACAACGAAAGCGCCATCAAGATTGCCAACAACCCAGTTTAGCACTCGAAGACAAAGCACATTGAGATTCGTCATCACTTTCTCAGAGATCATGTTGTGAAGGAAGACATTGATATCATACATGTCAACACTGAAGAGCAATTGGCAGATATCTTCACCAGGCCCTTGGATGAGAAGAGATTTTGCAAGTTACGGTGTGAGCTAAATATCTTGGAATCCTCAAATGTCCTGTGATTAGGCACACATCCTAACACTTATGCATATTGATGACTTAGATGTGCAACACATGAAGTAAAGTATATCTTCAATCAATGAAGACATACATTCTAAGTGTGAATACATTGATGTGGAATTTGACTTCGGAGCGCCACGATAATTGTGCGCCGTGTCTGGGTCTAATACTTCCTATACGGTGGGTAACGCCACCACCAAAGGTTCTGTTTGAAGTGTTTCACTCATGGCGCTACATTTGCTATGTCTTCACATTTGGTTTGGCTTCAATCTCAACATGTCTTCATGATTATCTTCACTATGTTGATTATATATATATACTAGTGTTCTGTCCTCTACAGCATTCACTTATAGCTATGTCTTCTTGTTGAATCTTTTGAACTAAGTGAATGTGATCGGACCCTAACCTCTCTATGCTTTCTATCTCAAACTCTATCTCTCCAAATCATATGCATTCTTTTGAAACTGTCAAATGTCTTCTCTGCGTCCTTGTCAGCAGAAGAATACAGAGACAAACATTAAGTCTGTTTTCAATGCTCATTCCTTCACCTGAAACCCGGAGAAGTGGGAACGACCACCCGACAATCCAGGCGTGCGTGGGACGTGGAACAACCCCCGATATGCTGCATGATGGCCACGTGTTCCTCAGATGTGAATCGCCAGGGGCACCTGTGTAATAACACTGAGCCGCCCCTGTCCCTATAAATACACGCCTCACCATAGTCATTATCTCTTCTTCCACTCTCACACGAACCCTAGCGCCACCGCTAGCTCTCGACGACGCCGACGAAGAAGTGCTTCGCTGCCGCAACCTCTCCGACGCCGTCTTCATGCCGACCGCGGACATCGTCTTCTCCGTCGTCGCCGTAGGTGTCCTCCGTCGCCAAGTTAGGGCACGGATGATCGAACTGCTCGGCCTCCTCTTCCACTCCGTCTAGCAGTTCTTCGTGTGGTAAATAAAACTTCCTTTTTATGGCCCCTTTGATCCTATAGCTTCGTCACTTTCTACCACAAGCAGTTTCTGTTCACACAAGTTGGATCTCTTTCATAATGCATCTCATAATATGCCTAGTATATTCACTTGTACTTCACAAAGTAGTTAGATTCCTCACTTGTACTGATCCATGGATTCGTACAAATCTGGAACCAACTCCTTATCTATGAGTGAATGTCTTCGCACGATGAGGTCAATGTCTTCTAAACTGATTTATCTTCAAAATCTTCTGAGAATGCATATGACCTCTTCCCCTTCCCTCGCACCTTAATGCTGTCATAGGTACATGTCCGTGGGAGAATCCCTTGGTTCTCATAGTCTGCATTCATTTGCAGAATTCTTACAGCATCATATAAATTCTCCTGAAGCCAGTTCCTGTTTGTCCAGCAAGCGAAAGCCTCTGAAGCCTTTGAACGTGTTGAAGCCATTCAGTCTAAAGTTCATGGCTACAGAGAAATCTGCAAGGAAGGGAGGCAGACAGTGTCGTGGGGGAACATCAAGAGACTTGCCTGATGACCTCTCAGAGCTTTACAAAGAGATCCTGAAGAGGATTATAATCAGCGCAAGACCCGAATCCAGTGGATTCGAAGATATTGGGCAGAACAGTGGTACAAATACAGATTCGTGACCAAGGAATATGCTGAGAAGAGTGCTATCAAAAGTCCTTGGGTGATATTCTCTTCCGAGGCCTTCCACCCAAGAACAGAGCTGAAGCTATTGCTCAGGGTTTCTATCCGTGTATGGTCCGTGGACCTCAGCCTGAAGATGCTGACCCATCATCATTGCTATGGTGTCGTGATGATAATCTCTTCAAGCGCAACTTCCAGCACGCAAAGGCATCAGCCAAGGAAAACAAGAAGTCATTGGGACTAGACTTCAACCCTGGTCCTTCTGCTCCCCAGGCTGACGGCACACGCGATGCAGAACCCAATGTCATCGGTCCTTTCTACAACCTTGAAGGTCTCATCACCCATATCGTGGTTCAAGGGATAGCCGTGAATGAGCCTGCAGATGACGCTGAATCAGATAAAGCGCCTGCAGCGCCGAAGCCAAAGAAACTGAAGCAGCCTAAAGCTTCAAAGCCTGCCTCTGCACCAAAAACCTCACGGGCGAAGCCACTGGCCACTGCACCTCCTGAAGACAGTGTGCAGTCTGAAGATTTGTCACGCATCTCCAAGCCCCAGAAAGTCAAGATGCCTCTGCCACACACCGGCCAAGAACTGACTGCTGTTGCTATTCTGCGCAACGATGCCATCGATCTGTCCAGTGATGAAGATCTTGCAGATGACGCTCTTGAGCAACTGATCAAGAGCAAAGAAGAAGCAGAAATCTTCAACAATTTGCCTCTCTTTGACGTGGCAATCATCCACGACTTCATCGATGAGTGGTTTGAAACGCCCAACCTCAGCTTTGAAGGCCTGCAACTTCCCATTGGTCTTAGTGTCGCCTTCCATGGCGCCATTGCTTCAGAGCTAGCTCTAGCTCAGCGCATCATCGAACTGAAGCAGAAGATTGACTTTGAGAAAGCTCAGTTCAAGAAGCATATGGCCAAGCTCAGCGTGCAAGAGGTCAAGAACTTCAAGATCATGCTGCACGAGTTTAAAGAAGCCTTTCTCAAGAAGCGTGAAGAAGATCAAGGTTCTCATGAGCGCATGAAGAGCCTGGCTGACAAGTGTGTGCAAGCCTACAATGAGGCTGAGAAGCGCAAGGCCCTTGGGCGTCCTGGCATCGACCCCAGGATGGCTGCAAAGAAGAATAAGAAGCCCGCTATGGCCGAACCCGACGCACCAAGGCAGGAAGCAGATCCCATTGTCTTCCCAACTAGCATGACTGGCTCAAAGCCAAAGGCCAGGTCAACCGCTTCAGAACTGAAGAAGACGAGGACTGCTGAGGCTGAAGCCAGAAAGAGGAAACATCTTGAAGCCTCTGCTACTGCTCCCTCCAAGAAGAAGCGGAAGACCAAGAAGGAACGGGCTGCTCCCACAGAGCCCTTGACTGTTGAACCCATCTCCATGGTTCGCCCAGCCACTGAACATCAAGAGCGCCAACTGACTGTCCATGAGCCTGCTTTCACAGAGGCTCATGAAGCAGAAGACTTTCCAGCAGCTGATCCCACCGCTGCTGAAGACATTGGTCACCATGACCATGTTGAAGATGATGCAGTTCTTCCTCAGATCGAGCACCAACAGGTATCATCGCCTGTGCTAACGCACAGCGAACTCATCAGCATTGGTCGTCCTCTGACGCCAATTGCTCAGGATGCATCATGGGCTGATCACCCACAAGCACAAGAGGAAGATGACTTTGAGGCCCAGCCAACTCCAACTCCACAGGCGTCGCCAGCGTTACTGCAGGCTTCGCGAAGGACCAAGGCCTCCAGTCTCTGAGTCTGAAGCTAAAGTTGATGAAGACATTCTGGCTACATCAGCCGATGAAGAAGAAACCCCAAGCGCTGCTACACCCCCGTCTCACCAAGAAGCTGTTCTCGAGGAGAACGTGACTGTGACCGACCCTCCAGCTCATCAAGTGGAGGTTGAGAATCTTGAGGCTGCCACCGACGCCACTGACGCTGTCATGACTGAAGCCAATGTGGAGCCTTCACCAACCCAAGCACCAGAAGTCAGCGAAGCCACTGATGCTACTGCTTCTGTTCCTGCGCCTGCTGCTGGTCCTCAGTTTGACTATCATGTTGAGCACAGGCCTCAGGTACAGAAGCCAATCCCAAGATTGCCCAGGTTTCCAGGTCCTGCATCAGCACCTGGATCCTTCAATGTCAATGTCTTCAAAGCAGACAACACTTTCTTCAATAGCTCCAGGAACCCCTACTCAAGGGAAAGGATATCATCTGATCGGTTTTGGAGCTATCCGCAGCGAAGCTATTACTCCTGCATTCTGTACAATCAAGGTCGCATCTTCCCACATAAGCGTCTTGACATCGAAGCAATAGCTGGTCTGCCCTGTCTGGAAGAAGCTCTGGATTGCTTCAAAGAGGTTGGATTGCTGCCGTTTGTCACCCACCAAGAGCACTGGAATGAAGAGTTGCTGCTCCAATTCTATGCCACACTTCACATCCGTGGGTACAACAGAGATCCGAAGACTTGGGTCCTGGAGTGGATGACAGGAAATGTTCATCACGAAGCCAAAGCCTTTGATATCATTGAGCTCACTGGTCTCCCCACTCCTGGCGATCTCTACGAACCTGGCTGTCAGCTTCACAGTGAAGCTATGGAGAGCATCTTTCAGAAGCCTGAACCAAACATGAGTCAGATGCTCAGCATGATGAAGCCATTGCCACACGATGCTGCATATCCTAAGGAGTTCCTTGTTGAAGACCTTGAGTATCTGCCAAGGACTATTTATCACATCATAAGGCGAACTCTCTGGCCCATCAAAGGACATTCTCCACATGCCAAGCTGGAAGATGCAATGAAGACTTTGGTCTTCTATATTCTTCATGGCAAATGCTTCAATGCACAGGACTTCTTCATCCGCCAACTTGCTGCATCAGGATCTGATCTTTTTGGCTTGAAGTTCTATGCTCCATGGATAATGCGGCTGATTAAACTCCACTCCGCTATCTCATATCAGCCATCTGCTCGCAATCATCGGATCTTTCTGCCTGATGTGGATATGTCTATTGAAGCCATTTATCCTGAGCCTGCCAAGGAACCTCTTAGTCTTCAGAATGCGGAGCATCAAAGTTTCTCTCAGAACATTGAAGGGGTTGAAGCAGTCACCCGTGTTTATCCTCTGGCTGGAACTACACGTGCACCACATCCTGCCCTTACTGAAGCCATCGATAGCACAATTGCCCAATGACCCAAGAAGCGCACTCGTGTTCTCAATGACCGAGAGCTTCTGGTGGCTCTTCATTAGAAACAGGATAGGCATCATGACTGGCTGAAGCGCCAAATGCAAAGCCTCTTGGTGGATGTTAACCGCATTCGCAATCTTGCCACCAAGAATGCCTTTGTTGCCCATGAAACCTCTCGACGCACATGGAAAGGGCTGACGCTTATGTGCTCTGAAGATGATCTTCAAGAGGATGGCTTCTCTGAACGCTTCAAGTTTGACTCCACACCTCCTCGAAGGGCAGTGCTGCGACGAACTCCATCTCTTGAAGACTCTGAGTTATCTTCCTCTGCTGCAACTGTGAATGCCAGAGTGATCGAGGACGAAGACGATGCTACTTCACCGCCACCTCCTTCAGCATGCTTCGACACTGCTCCAAGTTCTTCTGCACCGCCGAACACCACCGACGACCCTGCTGCTTCACCTACTCTTCATGGGAACGAGTAGATGCTCTATGTCTTCAAACCTTTTTGGTCCTTACTGACAAAAGGGGGAGAAGCATATGAGTTTGATAGTCTTCAAGCGGGTCCACATGGGCGGTTGCTTTATATTTTGCCTCGTGTTTACAACTCTCGTTTTGATACATTTGGTTCTTTGAGTTGTAACACCTAAACTCGATGGTCGTTTGCTACTTATTTGCTACTTCGTGATGCGACGATAAATTCCGCATGTGCAACGATAAATTCCGCACTTAGATCATTTTGCAGACGTCCATCTCTCATTATGCATGTCATTATCTTCACATACCTTCACATGCATAATGAATTGTCATCATAAGTTGAAGAGGATCTCTACGAGTACAACCTGCCATGTGCATTTGCATTCCAAAAGCAAATTACTTATATGCACATCTTCAGGGGGAGCCCTTGCAACTTATGAAGACAATTCCTTATCCTTTACAATTTCACATATTATATTCCCCGTTGAAAACTTCAACTAGTTTGTCATCAATCACCAAAAAGGGGGAGATTGTAAGTGCATCTAGTGCCACCCCTAGTTGGTTTTGGAGTATTGACGACAAACCTAGTTGAGGGACTAATGTGTTTGTGAGAATTGCAGGATAACACAGGTAGAAGTCCCTCGTTGATTCGGTTTTCCTACCAGAGATGACCCCTAAAAATGTATGAAGACATTGATGTCAAAGGTGGTATATGAAGATATTCACATTGAAGACTATGACAAGAGAAGACATCGCATGAAGCCTATGGAGCTCGAAGACTTAGATCTTTCGCAGTTCTTTTTCTTCTTTGTTGAGTCATAGGAACCACCGTACTGTTAAGTGGGGTCCAAGAGAACCATTCAGAATGACTGAAGTGATGCTTAACCAAAACCTATGTCTTCGAGTGAAGACTATGAGAGCGAATCTTGTCCAGAGTCGGACAAGTCAGCTTTGCTTGTAGCCCAATTAAAGTTGATGTGTGTTTTGAAATCTGACTGTTGGAACACGTGTCAGTTCCTTAGTGACCCAGGGTCATTTCGGACAAATCAGGTCGGGTTGCCTAGTGGCTATAAATAGCCCACCCCCTACAACCATAAACGGTTGGCTGCTTAGAGTTAGAGTACGGCTTTTGTCGTTTGAGAGCAACCCACCTCGAAGCCTTTGAGAGAGAATTCCTTGCGAGGATAATGCCCTAACCACCCAGAGCCAAAGAGTGTTAGGCATCACTTAAGTCTTCTTGTCTGTGTGATCTGAAGACTTATTATACTTGAGGACTGTGAATCCTCCAGCCGGTTAGGCGTCGCGTTCTGAGCATCCAAGAGACATTGTGGATCGCCGGTGAATGAAGTCTGTGAAGGTTTGGGAGTCTACCTTGAAGACTTACCAGAGTGATTGGGCGAGGTCTGTGTGACCTTAGCTCAAGGGGAATATGGTAAGGACTGGGTGTCCTGAGCTGCGTGTTCAGGACTTGGTGTCCGTGACTGTGTGTCCTCAGGTTTAAATACCTAGCCGCCCTAACCAAACGTACAGTTGTCAGAGCAACTGGAATTGGTCCAACAAATCATTGTCTTCAACGAGTCACTGGTTTCATCCTTCCCTTCCCTTTACTTACTGTTGGTCCTTGTGAAGTCATTGTATGATTGCACTATCTTTTGTCTTCACTGAGTGACTGCGTGTCCTGTTTGGCTTCATAATATCTTCCTACCTGATCCTTACTACCTAGCTACTATTAGTCATTGTGCTTTCACTTCATTGAATACTTGACTATGGTTTGCCTAGTGTAGTCTACCATCCGCTGCATGGTAATAGGTTTATTTCTATCGTTTGTCTTCGAAACTTCCACATTTTGAAGACTTTCATAAAAAATCGCCTATACACCCCCCCTCTAGTCGATATAACGCACTTTCAATCCCTTCCCCCTCCCCCGCATTGATCAAATTATCGATGCTACCGCAGGACACGATTCATTGTGTTTCCTCGACGCATACTCCGGCTACCACCAAATCAAGATGGCGGAGTCCGACCAAGCCGCAACGGCATTTATCACACCATACGGCCCCTTCTGTTTGAAGACAATGCCTTTTGGGCTCAAAAACACCGGCGCAACATATCAGCGCATGATTCAGACATGTCTGGAGAAACAGATCGGCAAAACAGAAGAGGCATACATAGATGATGTGGTCGTCAAAACCAAACACGTCGACTCTCTAATAGACGACTTGAGGCTCACATTCGACAACCTCTGAACATACGACATCAAGTTGAATTCGGAAAAATGCCTTTTCGGTGTACCAGCCGGAAAGCTCCTAGGTTTCATTGTCTCCAGTAGAGGAATTGAAGCAAATTCGGCAAAAATCCGAGCTCTGTAATAGTTAGCTATCCCAACGGACCTCAAACAAATCCAGAAATTAACTGGATGTGTGGCGGCTCTAAGCCGCTTTATCTCCCTCTTAGGAGAAAAGGCATTACCCCTTTATCGCCTCCTTCCGCGCACCGAACACTTCGAGTGGACGGACGCTGCCATAGCCGGATTGGAAGAAATAAAAGCCATACTGGTAACCAACCCAATCCTGGCCGCGCCAAACATCGGCCAACCAATGTTGTTGTACATTGCGGCAACTCATCTGGTTGTAAGCGCAGTGCTCGTCGTCGAACGAGAAACGGACGGACATAAATTCCCCCTTCAAAAGCCGGTATATTATGTATCCACTGTCCTCACTCCATGCAAATCACGGTACCCACATTATCAAAAGATAGCCTATGTGGTATTCATGGCATCCCGGAAGCTGCGACACTACTTTCAAGAGTGTTCAATTACAGTAGCCTCGGAAGTGCCACTTAATGATATTATAAAGAACCGCGACGCCATGGGCCGGATTGCCAAATGGGCCATTGAGCTCCTCCCGTTCGACATAACATACAAACCCCGGCGAGCCATTAAATTGCAAGTATTGGCCAACTTTGTCGCCGAATGGACGGAAGCCGAACTCCCTAAAGAGTACTGCGCATACTCCAATTGGATCATGCACTTCGACGGCTCCAAAATGTTGGCTGGTCTGGGGGCTGGCGTCGTCCTGATGTCCCCAACCGGAGATACAGTTCAATACGTACTACAGATACTGTATACAGACTCCAACAATGCAGCCGAATACGAAGCCCTGTTACATGGTCTTCGGATGGCAGTTTCCATGGGCATTCAACGCCTGGAGGTGCGTGGGGATTCGAACCTTGCAATATCCCAAATAAATGGAGACTTCGATGCCAAGGATCCGAAGATGGCGGCCTATCGCAACGCCATCCTAAAGATGTCAGCTCGGTTCAAGGGGCTCGAATTTCACCAAGTGGCTCGGGAAAACAATCAGGCGGCGGATATCCTCGCCCGCATCGGCGCAAAACGTGATGCCGTCCCCCAACATCTTTTTGGAGAGGTTGTTTAAGCCAGCTGTGGTATGGGAAGGGGACACCGGTAACAATAGTCTGGACCCGGCCAAAATGCCCGATACCGAACACTCTGACATAATCGGAGGCTCTGCCACCAAAATAACACCTTCAGCCCGCGTAATAATGGCCATCATCGCCCCATGGACAGAACCATTCCTGGCCTACCTAGCTAGGCAGGAACTTCCCGAGGACCAAAATGAGGCACGCTGCATAGTGCGGCGATCTAAAGCCTACAGGGTCCACAAGGGAGAGCTGTATAAAAAAAGCACTACCGGAGTCCTTCAAAGGTGCATCTCCGAAGAGGAAGGGTGGAAGCTTTTGGCAGAAATTCATGCCGAACTCGGCGGCCACCACGCCGCAGCCCGGGCCCCTATAAGCAAGGCCTTCCGTACAGGTTTTTATTGGCCGATGGCCCGGGTAGATGCACAGGACTTGGTCCAACGCTGCGTCGGTTGCCAGATTTTTGCAAACCAAAGCCACATGCCACCCACCGCCCTCCAAACAATCCCCATTACCTGGCCCTTCGCGGTCTGGGGGCTTGACATGGTTGGACCCCTTAAAGGGGGAACCCATAAGAAAAAATACTTACTGGTCATGGTGGATAAATTCACCAAATGGATAGAAGCCAAACCTGTTAAAACGGCCGAATCTGGACCGGTGATAGACTTCATTTCCGGGGTTGTACACCGTTATGGCGTCCCCCACAGCATCATCATTGACAACGGCACGAACTTCACGGTCGACGAGGTAAAACTGGTGCAGCAACATGGGCATTAAGCTCGATTATGCCTCTGTCTATCACCCACAAACTAACTTCCAAGTTGAGCGAGCAAATGGTCTTATCATGAGCGGCATCAAACCTAGATTAGTGTGGTCCTTAAAGGAGTCTAACACGCACTAGGTAGAGGAGCTCGACTCTGTACTCTTGGGGCTGCGGACCACACCGAATCATACTACCGGATACACACCCTTCTTTATGGTGTACGGCGCAGAGGCGGTTCTGCCCTGCGACATAATTCATGACTCACCTCGAGTGCGCATGTACGAAGAAAGAGAAGCCGAGCTCGATCGGCACGATAGTCTGGACACCCTGGAGGAGGAGCTTGACGTGGCAAAAGCCCGTTCCGCATTCTATCAGCAACAGGCTCGCAGATACCAAAGCAGAGAAGTACGGGCCAAAACTTATAACGTTGGCGAGCTAGTTCTACGCCTGCCGGAGAAGAAAAAGACCAAGCTCGAGCCCAAATGGGAAGGTCCCTTCATTATTGACCAAGTTCTGACCGGTGGAGCGTACCGTCTGCGGGATGCATCGAATAATCGACTTGAGCCGAGCCCATGGAACGCAGCCAGGCTCCGAAGATTCTACGCCTAGTGCCGGACTCTATGTTCGTCTCCTTCCTCTATCCATTTTTTGCATATACATTATCTGTCTTTTTCTCTTTCTTTCTTTATTCTTTCTCAAGGCCTTCAAGGACCAACTTGTGCCTTGCTTGCACACTATTGACGCGCTAACCGCGCTCATTATACCTGGGGGCTTCTTACACAGAAGCTTAATTTTTTATCTGGGCTTCATGCCCCGCACATGTGTTATTCTTCCGCATGTACCTTTTCTTCGCCATTATATGCATCGATATGACTTAAGTTTTGGCCAAGCTGGGTTGCCTAGCTCTTGTATTTATGCCCTACGTTCCCGTTAATTCGGCTAGGGCATAAGGGGAGCACCTCTGCGATTGTTACTACCGGGTCAGTCGGATGTGTACCTCAGACTGGGTGAAGCCGAAAGCTAGCGTTCTTAAGGGAATATTCGGTCTGTGAACAAAAGATGATTTTTATTTATTTTCCATATGTGCCCCCAGATGTTTTTCCTGTGTCTCCTCTCGCAGTCCGGACATACACTTTAGGGCATGCGTACCCAGGGAAAGGAACCCTTAACGGAACTATTCTCCCTGGAAGATGTTTCTTACTACCCATGTAATATAACATAACTAGTTGGGTACTTGTCTGTTCAAGCACTAATGACCCCTATGCTTGGTTTCCACGCATACCCCAGTTCTTATATAACTGAGCGGGTATTCGGATACACTCCGGACTATCGGGTCCCGAGGTTGAAGCGAAAAGGTCGGCCATGACAAATGATTTACAATCCGGCTAGAAGGCATTATACATGTCACTTTAATTACATAGTCATGTAGACTGACTAAATTCCTCTTCTATACCATCCAACAGGCTGTCTAGCCTACAATCATGTTGGGAATACTTTGTGGCTAATTCTACTTGCCCATACACTAAGCTAATGGGGATCTCTTTCCCATCGGGCCCCACAGGTCCGACCTCGGCCATGTGGTTTGGGTCAGCCTTGGTATACCGCGTCTTCACCATGGCCCAAGCTTCCCTGGCACCTTGACGGCAGGCCGATATCTTCCATAATCGAAAGCGCTGTCATGCTCCCTTGAGCTTTTCCGCAAGCTCTCCAATGCCTGCTGGCAGGGAGACGGATGGCCACAAGGCCTGGGCAATACCTTGCATCACCTGCCGAACTTGTTCGTGCAGTTGTGAGAGCTCGGGTAGAAGATCACCCGCAGACCCGGGCATCTCCTCCGCGGGACGACCCGTCAGTATACCTGCAGACATAACTCTGTCAGTCGGCTTCTCCGCTGCACCCTTTTAAGGGTTCGTTCAAGCACTTACTGAAAATGCCGCATCGAAGCCGCTTATTCTCCTTCTCAGAGTCCGCAAGCTGGGCTCGAACATCTTTCAGTTCCACGCTCAGCTTGGTATTGGCGTCTTGGAGATTGTTTTTCTCCCGCCTGACCTTAGTCAACACGCGTTCGCCGGCCTTTAGCTGTCGTACGACATGCTGGTCCTCCGGATTCTCTCCAGAGTCATCTGCAATATCTATTGTTAGATCTGCAGCCATGTCGCACACTATATGGTACCTATCATTCTTTGAAACAAATTTTACCAGCTGGGGACTTTTCAGGTTCCTTCAATGCGACAACGGCGGCCCGAAGTTGGGCCTTGCATTCCTCCAGCTCTTGTGACAGTCGAGTATTCTTCTCTGTAAGAACCTGCATAATAAATGATCCTTAAATCAGTTGTGCCAACTGTTTCAAGTCTCAGGGGCTACTGATATATATACTCATCAAATTTTCTTACCCATACATCCTTTACATACTGGTCCGTGGCTCTGGCTAGACCATTTTGAGCAGCACGGATGTACGCATCTCCCGAGTTGAATGCATCAAACGCCTCTCGAGAGAAACAAGCGTCACGGAGTACGACTCGGCGACGCCTGTGATTCATGGCGCTCTCCACTTTGGAATTTGTAGCGGATATCTTATCCGCATCCTCTGTAGAAGGAGCATCCGGCGTGTACCTCGTGTTAGCTTCCGCCTCTGTGTCCGGCCCTGGAGCCCGACTGGTAGAGGCGTGATCGGCGACCTCTCCGGATATTGTCCGGCGAGCGTTCTTCCTTCTAGGAAACACGGGTGTTATTATGTTTTTAAAGACGGCAACCACGGAGTGAGGTGTTGCATCATACCTCTGCGCCAGCGTCTCCGTCCGGACCGCCTTCCTTTTTAGCCTGTCCGGCTTTGAAACCCCTTGTTGGCGAGTCACCGCGGGCTCGGCATGGCGTCCCAAGGGCCTTCCCTATAAAACACCGTTTGTATGCGGTAGGTGAAGTGCATAAAAGGAAATCCTTTTCAAAGGTTGGGACTCCGGTCTCATTTACCTACGAGGCTGGGAGTAGCCCATGGTAGTCGGCTTGGTGTCATCGCAGCTTAGCTGATAGAAAATCCTATCAATCAGCTCCACGAATATGTCTGGATCCTCTTTCAGGCCGGGGTCGAGGACCCGCTCAGGATCCTCCGGTTGTGGAGGTGGGCTATTGATCTCCCCTACCGCCTTACGCAGTTCCTGCGATGAAACGGCAAGGTAAATATTTATCACAAAAACAAGGGTAGGATGGAAGTAAAAAGAGCGAAAGGTCACCCAGCTTCGAGGGTTGTTCATGGGGAATCCATCCTGTGGCTTGATGCGGAGGAACTCCTCTTCTTCCCCCTTATACAGATCGGATAGAATTTTTGCTAGAGCAGCAATTGAGTCCGGTCCCTTGCGCCCGCAGCGAGTGGCATCATCTTCCCTGTTGAAGTGCCACATGGGGTGGCCTCGATATTGAAGTGGTTGCACCCCCCGCATAATGCATATTGCCATAACCTCGGTTATGGTCAGTCCTGATTTGGCCAGCAACTTTATCAGTCCCATCAGATAAAATACGTCTCTATCATCTTCCTCCTGTGGGCTCCGTGGGCGCCAGCTTAGGCGTTTCTTCAAAGGGGCGTTGTCAAACTCAGGAAGACCAATCCGGATAGGATCTGGGAGAGGAACATCCTCCATATAAAACCACTCCGAAGACCAGTCCTCGGACGTCTTCTTCGGGGTACCGGATAGGTATCCGGTCCCGGCGATGCGCCATACTTCGGCTCCGCCCACTTGATATATTGATCCCTTCTGTGTATGGGGCACAAGGCAGAACAATTTCTTCCACAGCGTGAAATGAGCTTCGCAACCTAGAAACAGCTCGCAAAGGGCTATGTAACCAGCGATGTGCAGTATGGAGGAAGGGGTGAGGTTGTGCAACTGGAGGCCGTAGAACTCCAGGAGCCCTCGGAGAAATGGATGGATTGGAAATCCGAGTCTCCTTAACAAATAAGGGACAAGGCATACCCGCTCTCCCTTAGAGGGGTTGGGAAAGCTCTCTGCTTGCTCCCCGCCATTATAGGTGGCGAGCCCGGCTCGAACCGGGACCATATACGCTGGAGGGAGGAATCCCTGGGTCTGTAGCTTCACTAATTGGCTGTGCGGGACGGAACACTTCTCCCAATCTCTGGGCTTGGGGCTGCGAGAGCGAGAGGAGGAGCCGCGCTGGCCGGCCATGTTGGGATGGATTTTTTCGTGCGCGCTCCGATGAATGCTCACTAAGGGAGGATGGTGTGGTTTGGATCTGAGGATCCTCGTCTCTTTAATAGACAATTCATTCGCATAGATGGGGTGGTAAATGTAAAAACACCCTGGCTCCTCACATTCGCTTGACACATGAAAGATGGCCATTATTGAACGCGGAAGCCAAGAAGCGCAACATTTACGAGAAGCCGGACACTATTTAACAGGTACTCAGAGTTTGAAGAAGAACCCGCCTTGCAATGCCGAAGACAATCTGCGCGCCGGACTCATCGTCATTGAAGCCTGGTTCGGGGGCTACTGAGGGAGTCCTGGATTAGGGGGTATCCGGACAGCCGGATTATATCCTTTGGCCGGACTGTTGGACTATGAAGATACAAGATTGAAGACTTCGTCCCATGTCCGGATGGGACTCTCCTTGGCGTGGAAGGCAAGCTTGGCAATACGGATATGTAGATCTCCTTCCTTGTAACCGACTCTGTGTAACTCTAGCCCCCTCCGATGTCTATATAAACTGGAGGGTTTAGTCCGTAGGACCAACAACACCAATCATACCATAGGCTAGCTTCTAGGGTTTAGCCTCTTCGATCTCGTGGTAGATCAACTCTTGTACTACTCATATTATCAAGAACAATCAAGCAGGATGAAGGGTATTACCTCCATCAAGAGGGCCCGAACCTGGGTAAACATTGTGTCCCCCATCTCCTGTTACCATCCGCCTAGATGCACAGTTCGGGACCCCCTACCCGAGATCCGCCGATTTTGACACCGACACCAACCAAGGGAGACAACTGATTAGCCCCCACCAGCACCCACAAACTTATTTCGAACTAGCACATCAAATGGGCTATAAATTTTCATAGGAAAGGCTGCATGACCGTGACAGATTTGGATTCTGACATTTGGGACCCGCGAGGAAATAGCCTATCCAAGGTGGTGTCGACTTACTAGCCAGTCAACAAACGATTCTGCCTACCAGCCGTTGGATTGACATCCAACATCTGTCGTGTATCTTCTATCTCTTGTCTTCTTCTTCCTCCAGCCGCCCAAACCAAACCACCCTATTGGCTCCGCATGCTCCCGCCTCCCATGGCTGGTTGCGCCTCCGCCGCCCTACTGTACGTACCCTCCAACGTTGGCCAGTCCCTCCCTCTATTCCCCCACACGTCCTGCTATTCTCCGGTGACGTCAGCCCCAACACACACCCGTGCCTGAACCAGTCAACCCTCGTACCCCCCTCCGCCTGCGACTGGACCGGCGCATCTTCAACGGCTCCTGTTCGTTCCGTCCGAGGCCTCGCCATTGTCATCCGCCTTGCGGCCTTGGTTTGCTCGCCGTGCACGGTGCGCCGCCCTCTTGTGTTGTCAACGTCGTCAACAACCGAGAGGAACAAGGAGATGACTGTACGTGGAGAGGATGACAGTAGGGACCCACCAACGTCATGGCAGTACGCAAGCAAGTGCCTCTATAGTACAAGCCCAAAAATATGGCTCCTCCTAATGGTTGGACATCTAGGGCTCACGCCATTGTCAATGTAGTCAATAAACGAGAGAATTACACTACGAGCGGCTGACACCAGGGACCCAGCAAGTCGCGTAGTTTTTTTTTTGAGGAACAAGCAGTTGTTATTTATACTAGTTTTAGCGACGGATCAGGGTAACAAAGGGGCTGTGCGGGGGTTGTGGCCCGTCTAGCCAGGGTTTTATTTATGTTTACCACATCATGAACCTAGTTGTGTTTTTTTTCTTGCTGAAAATGGCTAGCCCAGTTCTATTTTTTTTAAGAAATACCCAAACAAAGCCTACTTGCTTTATCGGCCCTGCTGGGCTGCAAATCTTTCAAGACGAGGATAGTTTCATTCGGTTTGCCCAGAAATGGGCTGTACATTTTTAAAACACATCAAACCGGGAATTAGTTTCAATTTTTTTTCATTACAAGATCTTAAATTCCATTGATGTTTATGCATGGACAATTATTTGGATTTTATATTTATATAAATTATTTTCTAAAATAGTTTGAATGTGAATCGATATATCTGGACTAAAAACAGTTGACCGCACCGAAATATGCAAAATTTCGTATACTTTTTAACCATGGCCACAATATGGGTGTAATGCTAAAAAAAAGAAGATGGGCTCCAAAAAAATTCTTAAGAATTAGCAAATGGGCTGTACATTATTAGAAATAATGGCAGATGGGTTGTATGCTGTTTTCCACAGATTTGAGGCTGACTTGTGCGCCTACTACAGGTTGACGCGTATGCTTTCATAAAAAAATGTTGACGCACACGCAACGCCCTGTCAACTTAGTCAACACACAAGAGCAGTGACTGTTGGATGTCCATCCAACGGCCGTCGTCCTTCTTCAATCTCTGCTCTTCATGCTCCAGCCGCTCAACCAAGCGCCGGCGGGACTGCCTACTCCTTCCTCCCGCGGCCGGCTATGCTGCCGCGTAGGCCTCACGGCCCCACCGTACTCCTATCGCTAGCCTAGTCATCCCTCTACTCACCCACACATGTTATTCTCCAGCAACGGCAGACAAACCAGTAAACTCTCGTACTCCTCCGCGTGGGAAACAACTGCCGAGTATTCCCTGGCTCCGTGTCGTTCCCTTCCTAGGCCTCGCCGTCGTCCACCACCCTGGTGCTCTCGGTGCGGCCTAGTCAACATGGTCAATGAACGACATCCATCGGAAGTGGACTGTACGTGGAGAGGCTGACAGCTGGGTCCACGGCCGCACGCAAGGAAATGCCTCCTTATTACGCGCAAAATAATGATTCCTCCACCTGATAGCTAGGACCCACAGGAAGGGTCTCTGTATTTCACGAAAAAAACATTCCCCCCGCTGACAGGTCGGACCCACCAGCTATATCTTTGCACGCAAGGAAGTGCCTCCTTATTACGCCCAAAAAAATGAATACCCCCTGCTAGCTGGGACCCACCATATTGTTGGGCTGACTTGTGGGCCTACTAAGTTGACGGGGACGGAGGGCTTTGTCAACTTAGTCAATACTCCAGTGACCGTATGATGTCCATCCAACGGCCATAGTGCTTCTTCAACCTCTGGTCTTCTTGCTCCAGCCGTCCAAAGCAGCGCCGGTCGTGCCGCCTGCTCCTGCCTCTCGTGACCGGCTGTGCTACCGCAGAGGCCTCACCGCCCCCATACTACTCCCACCACTGGCCAGGCCATCCCTCCACTCACCCACACCCCCTGTTATTCTACGGCGACGGCAGCCTCACACCGCAGCCGAACCAGTGAACACTCGTACTCCTCTCCGCGTGGGCATCCACTGTCGCGTCTTGCCCGGCTCCGCGTCGTCCCCTTCCTAGGCCTCGCCGTCGTCCACCGCCGTGGTGCTCTCGGCGCGGCATGGTCAATGTGGTCAATGACCGACTTCCATTAGAAGAGTACTGTACGTGGAGAGGCTGACAGCTGGGTCCACGGCAGCCGCAAGGAAGTGCCTCCTTATTACGCAGAAAATAATTATTCCTCCACCTGACAGCGGGGACCCACCGGACGGGCCACTAGTATTTTGCGAAAAAAATCGTTTCCCCGGACTGTTGGGACCCACCGGATGGGCCACCATATTTCGTGAAAAAAAACGTTCCCCCCGCTGTCAGCTCGGACCCACCGGAAGTGCCTCCTTATTATGCACAAAAAAATGAATACTCCCCCGGCTAGCTGGGACCCACCTTGGTGGGAGGCTGACTTGTGGGCCTACTAAGTTGACAGGGACGAAGGGCTTTGTCAACTTAGTCAATATGAACGATTCTAGCTCCAGTGACCGTACGATGTCCATCCAACGGTCGTAGTGCTTCTTCAACCTCTGGTCTTCTTGGTCCAGCCGCCCAAAGCAGCGCTGGTCGTGCCGCATGCTCCTGCCTCTCGTGGCCGGCTGTGCTTCCACAGAGGCCTCACCGCCCCCTACTATTCCCACCGCTGGCCAGGCCATGCGGCGATGGCAGCCTCACACCGCAGCCGAACCAGTGAACCCTCGTACTCCTCTCCGCGTGGGCTTCCACTGCCGCGTCTTCCCCGGCTCCGCGTCGTCCCCTTCCTAGGCCTCACTGTCGTCCACCGCCGTGGTGCTCTCTGCGTGGCGTGGTCAACGTGGTCAAGGAACAACTTCCATCGGAAGAGTACTGTACGTGGAGAGGCTGACAGCTGGGTCCACGGCCACAGCCCAGTTTTTTTGTGATTTGCCAAGTAAGTCGCTTTGTCGGGCCTGTTGGGCTGCAAATCTTTCAAGACGAGGAGAGCTCTCATTCGGCTGGCCGAGAAAATGGCCCATCAGTAATGAGAAATGGGATGTATATTTTTAAAACACATCAAACCGATAATTAGTTTCAAATATCTTTTTTTCATTTTAAGATTTTAAATTACATTAATTTTTATGCATGGAGAATTTGTTGGATTTTATATTGATATACATTTATTTTTAAAATCAGTTTGAATGTGAGTCAAAATTTCGGGATTAAAAACAGTTCGGACCGCACCAAAATATGCAAAATTTCGTATATTTTTTTAACCGTGGCGACAATATGGGCTGTAATGCTAACAAAAATAATATGGGCTCCAAAAAAACCTTAAGAATTAGCAAATGGGCTGTAAATTATTAGAAGTAATGGCAGATGGGATGTATGCTGTTTTCCACAGATTTGAGGCTTTCCTAAAAAAAGGTTGACGCACAAGCACTGACTGTTGGATGTCCATCCAACGGACATCGTGCTTCTTCAATCTTTGCTCTTCCTGCTCCAGCCGCTCAAACAAGCGTCGACGGGACTGCCTGCTCCCTCCTCCCCGCGGTCGGCTGTGCTGCCCCCAGGCCTCACCGCCCCACCATACTCCAATCGCTGGCCTAGCCATCCCTCTACTCACCCACACCTGCTGTTATTCTCCGGCGACGGCAGACGAACCAGTAAACCCTCGTACAGTCGTACTCCCCTCTGCATGAGAAACAACTGCCGAGTCTTCCCTGCCTCCGTGTCTTCCCCTTCCTAGGCCTCGCCATCGTCCACCACCATGGTGCTCTCGGCGCGGCGTGCTCAATGTGGTCAACGACCGACTTCCATCGGAAGAGTACTGTGCGTGGAGACGCTGACAGCTGGGTCCACGGCCACAGCAAGAAAGTGCCTCCTTATTACGCGCAAAATAATTATTCCTCCACCTGACAGCGGGGACCCACCGGACGGGCCACCGTATTTCACGAAAAAAATATTTCCCCCTGACTGCTGGGACCCACCAGCTACACCTTCGCACGCAAGGAAGTGCGTCCGGGCAAAAACAAAAACAAACAATTCGCCCCCCTGACTGCTGGGACCCACCATCTACATCTTCACAAGCAAGGAAGTGCCTGACAGTCAGGACCCACCTGGTCGAAGCGTACGTAGCATTGTCATTCTGATCGTGAACGTGTACATACATATATACTGGTGGATGTAGAGGCGCGCACGTGTCGTAGTAGAGGCATGCACGTAGCATGTACACGTACGTACAGCGGCCAGGGTGCAAGAAACAAAATACGGCCACGTATGTGTACATACGGGCGGGGTCTCGAACGCCTACTCGTGCATATGTACGGCCAGGGCTCGTTGACATGGCTGGCTCGGAACGAAGAAACGGCGTCGTCGTCGTGTTCGTGGGGAGGCAACGGAATGCGTCGTGTTCATGGGGAGGCAACAGAATGCTTCATGTTCATCGGGAGGCAACAGAACGCGTGGGAGCCAACTGACTGGGTCGGAACGGAATGCGTGGTCGTGTTCATCGGGAGGGCTTGGACGGAACAGGCGATGGAAACGAGGCCTGGTGTACCGTAGAACGGAGGAAACGGCCTTGTGTTCGACCGGCCACGTTCGAAACGGGATCCTGTTCATCGGGAGGGGTCTGGCGTACCGCAAAACGGACCTCCTACGGTCGAAACGGGGGTCCTGTTGATCGGGAGGGGTGTGGCGTACCGCAAAGCGGACGAAACGGACCTCCTACGGTCGAAACAGGGGTCCTGTTCATCGGGAGGGGTGTGGCGTACCGCAAAATGGGACTCCACGGGATACTGTTCATCTCCACCGTCGACCTCCTCCGGCCTCCATGGGCTACCGTCGACCTCCTCCAGCCTCCATGGGCTACCGTCGACCTCCTCCAGCCTCCACGGGCTCCTGTTCATCCAGCCTCCACCGCGCTACTCCACCGGCTACTGTTCAACCACCCCTCCATGGGCACCCCTCCACCGTCTACTATTCATCCAGCCCTCCACACCACGGGGTCCTGTTCAACCACCCCTCCACGGGCACCCTCCACCGTCTACTGTTCATCCAGCCCTCCACCACACCACGGGGTCATGTTCATCCAGAGGCAACGCCACCGCTCACTGTTCATCCAACCCCCCCCCCCCCCCCCCGCAACGCTCACTGTTCATCCAATAAACCGGCTTTAGTTAGCATCAGTAGCGAAGGAATCGCTCGATCTGGTTCAGTTAACAGCCATCGATCGATTGCTCGGGTTCAGTAACGCGTAGCCTGCAGTGCAATCGCTCGATTTCAGTTAGAGCCAACGCCTCGCACACACGCGCGTACGTGTACGAGAGAAACGCGCATCGCTTGGCCTTCGACCTCCCACCGTAACCGGGAACTCCCTAAAATTTTCCTCGCCCTCGCTTCTACCATGGTTTTTTCCGTCATGGACGGCCCAAAGAATGTCATGCAGCTGCATCTCCGGCCCGCCCAGGACGAAAAGCCCATTTTCTGTCATGATTTTTTGTCATAAAATTAGGAGCCCACCACATCTATGATGATACCAGGTTTTGTCACAATTATCATCATAGAAGTGTCATATGTATGACAGAAAAAAAATCGTTCGGCCCAAAATGTCACGGATGTGTCTTTTTTTGTAGTGATTATTCTTTGACTTAAATGAATAACCGTATTGCAATAAACATGATCCAATCATATTCATGCTTAACGCAAACACCAAATAACATTTATTTTAGGTTTAACACTAATCCTGAAAGTATAGGGAGTGTGCGATGATGATCATATCAATTTTGGAACCACTTCCAACACACATCGTCACTTCACCCTTAACTATTCTCTGTTCATTCTGCAACTCCCGTTTCGAGTTACTAATCTTAGCAACTGAACTAGTATCAAATACTGAGGGGTTGCTATAAACACTAGTAAAGTACACATCAATAACATGTATATCAAATATACCTTTGTTCACTTTGCCATCCTTCTTATCCTCTAAATACTTGCGGCAGTTATGCTTCCAATGACCAGTCCCTTTGCAGTAGAAGCACTTAGTCTCAGGCTTAGGTCTAGACTTGGGCTTCTTTACTTGAGCAACAACTTTCTTGCCATTCTTCTCGAAGTTCCCTTTCTTCCCTTTGCCATTTTCTTGAAACTAGTGGTCTTGTCAACCATCAACACTTGATGCTTTTCTTGATTTCTACCTTCGTCGATTTCCGTATCACGAAGAGCTTGGGAATCGTTTCCGTTATCCCTTGCATATTATAGTTCATCACGAAGTTCTAGTAACTTGGTGATAGTGACTAGAGAATTCTGTCAACACTATCTTATCTGGAAGATTAACTCCCACTTGATTCAAGTGATTGTAGCACTCAGACATTCTGAGCACATGCTCACTAGTTGAGCTATTCTCCTCCATTTTGTAGGCAGAGTACTTGTCAAAGGTCTCATACCTTTCAACATGGGCATGAGTCTGAAATACTAATTTCAACTCATGGAACATCTTAATGCTCCGTGGCGTTCAAAACATTTTTGAAGTCCCGGTTCTAAGCCGTAAAGCATGGTGCACTAAACTATCAAGTAGTCATCATACCGAGCTTTGCCAAACATTCATAACGTCTGCATATGGTCCTGCAATAGGTCTGTCACCTAGCGGTGCATCAAGGACATAATTCTTCTGTGCAGCAATGAGGATAATCCTCAGATCACGGATCCAATCCGCATCATTGCCACTAACATCTTTCAATTTATTTTTCTCTAGGAACATATCAAAAATAAACAGGGAAGCTATGTGCGAGCTATTGATCTACAACGTAGATATGCAAATACTATTAGGACTATGTTCATGATAAATTTAAGTTCAATTAATCATATTACTTAAGAACTCCCACTTAGATAAACATCCCTCTAGTCGTCTAAATGATCACGTGATCCAGATCAACTAAACCATGTCTGATCGTCACGTGAGATGGAGTAGTTTTTAATTGTGAACATCATTATGTTGATCATATCTACTATATGATTCACGCTTGACCTTTTGGTCTTCAGTGTTCCGAGGCCATATCTGCATATGCTAGGCTCGTCAAGTTTAACCCGAGTATTCTGCATGTGGAAAACTGGCTTGCACCCATTGTATGTGAACGTAGAGCTTATCACACCCGATCATCATGCGGTGTCTCGGCACGACGAACTTTCACAACGGTGCATACTCAGGGAGAACACTTGTACCTTAAAATTTAGTGAGAGATCGTCTTATAGTGCTACCATCGATCTAAGCAAAATAAGATGCATAAAAGATAAACATCACATGCAATCAATATAAGTGATATGATATGGCCATCATCATCTTGTGCTTGTGATCTTCATCTCCGAAGCACCGTCATGATCACCATTGTCACCGGCGCGACACCTTGATCTCCATCGTAGCATCGCTGTCGTCTCGCCAACTATTGCTTCTACGACTATCGCTACCGCTTAGTGATAAAGTAAAGCAATTACAGGGCGATTGCATTGCATACAATAAAGCGACAACCATATGGCTCCTGCCAGTTGCCGATAACTCGGTTACAAAACATGATCATCTAATACAACAAAATATAGCATCATGTCTTGACCATATCACATCACAACATGCCCTGCAAAAACAAGTTAGACGTCCTCTACTTTGTTGTTTCAAGTTTTACATGGCTGCTACGGGTCGAGCAAGAATCGTTCTTACCTACGCATCAAAACCACAATGATAGTTTGTCAAGTTAGTGTTGTTTTAACCTTCTCAAGGACCGGGCCTAGCCATACTTGGTTCAACTAAAGTTGGAGAAACTGACACCCGCCAGCCACCTGTGTGCAAAGCACGTCGATAGAACCAGTCTCGCGTAAGCGTACATGTAATGTCGGTCCGGGCCGCTTCATCCAACAATACCGTCGAACCAAAGTGTGACATGCTGGTAAGCAGTATAACCTGTATCGTCCACAACTCACTTGTGTTCTACTCGTGCATATAACATCTACACATAAACCTGGCTCGGATGCCACTGTTGGGGAACGTAGTAATTTCAAAAAAATTCCTACGCACACACAGGATCATGGTGATGCATAACAACGAGAGGGGAGAGTGTGTCCACGTACCCTCGTAGACCGAAAGCGGAAGCTTTAGCACAATGCGATTGATGTAGTCATACGTCTTTACGATCCGACCGATCCAAGTACCGAACGCACGACACCTCTGAGTTCAGCACACGTTCATCTCGATGACGTCCCACAAACTCCGATCCAGCAGAGCTTCACGGGAGAGTTTCGTCAGCACGACGGCATGATGACAATGATGATGATGCTACTGACGCAGGGCTTCACCTAAGCAGAGCTATGATATAATCGAGGTGGATTATGATGGAGGGGGGCACTGCACACGGCTGGAATAGATCAATAGATCAACTTGTGTGTCTAGAGGTGCCCCCTGCCCCCGTATATAAAGGAGCAAGGGGGAGGCCGACCGGCCCTAGAGGGCGCGCCAGGAGGAGGAATCCTCCTCCTAGTAGGAGTAGGATTCCCTCCTACTAGGAGGGGGAAAGGAAGGGAGAGAGGGAGAAGGAAAGGGGGGCGCCACCCCCCTCTCCTAGTCCAATTCGGACCAGAGGGGGAGGGGCGCGCGGCCTGCCCTAGGCCATCCCTCTCTCTCTCTCTCCACTAAGGCCCATAAGGCCCACTATTTCTCCCGGGGGGTTCCGGTAACCCTCCGGCATTCCGGTTTTCTCCTAAACCACCCGGAACACTTCCGGTGTCCGAATATAGTGGTCCAATATATCGATATTTACTTCTTGGCCATTTCGAGACTCCTCGTCATGTCCGTGATCATATCTGGGACTCCGAACTACCTTCGGTACATCAAAACACAAAAACTCATAATACCGATCGTCACCAAACTTTAAGCGTGCGGACCCTATGGGTTCGAGAACTATGTAGACATGATCGAGACACATCTCCGGTCAATAACCAATAGCGGAACCTGGATGTTCATATTGGCTCCCACATATTCT
This sequence comes from Triticum urartu, assembly GCF_056163025.1. NCBI lineage: Eukaryota > Viridiplantae > Streptophyta > Magnoliopsida > Poales > Poaceae > Triticum > Triticum urartu. Next base: position 67,013,142 of record NC_141873.1, on the reverse strand, counting down.
ACGAAGATCTTTATCGGTCAAACTGCATAACAACATACGTTGTTCCCTTTTTCATCGGTATGTTACTTGCCAGAGATTCGATCGTCGGTATCTCAATACCTAGTTCAATATCGTTACCGGCAAGTCTCTTTACTCGTTCCATAATACATCATCTTGCAACTAACTCATTAGTTACAATGCTTGCAAGGCTTATAGTGATGTGCATTACCGAGTGGGCCCAGAGATACCTCTCCGACAATCGGAGTGACAAATCCTAATCTTGATTTATGCCAACTCAACAAGTACCATCTGAGACACCTGTAGAGCACCTTTATAATCACCCAGTTATGTTGTGACGTTTGGTAGCACACAAAGTGTTCCTCCGGTAATCGGGAGTTGCATAAACTCATAGTCATAGGAACATGTATAAGTCATGAAGAAAGCAATAGCAGAAAACTAAACGATCAATTGCTAAGCTAACGGAATGGGTCAAGTCAATCACATCATTCTATAATGATGTGATCCCAACTCATGTCTATGGCTAGGAAACTTAACCATCTTTGATTCAACGAGCTAGTCAAGTAGAGTCATACTAGTGACACTCTGTTTGTCTATGTATTCACACATGTACTAAGTTTCTGGTTAATACAATTCTAGCATGAATAATAAACATTTATCATGATATAAGGAAATAAATAATAACTTTATTATTGCCTCTAGAGCATATTTCCTTCATGCAGGTGGCTGCGAAGGCGAAGGCGCAACGGCACGCTGACAAGTAGGAGTGCTCGCTCTAAAGTCTGGCCGAGCAGATCTAGTCGGAAGACGCCTCGAACGTTAGTGACAGATCAAGTTCTGATGACAACGACCCTCCGGCAGCTGACACCTACACCGAGGGCCAAAGCAGCACCGCCAACTGCAATGGAAGGGGCTGGCGAGGAAGTACTGTCCGGCGATGCAAACTGCTTATTTTAGTTGTTTGATGACCGACTTATCTATGAATTATGGCTGATTTAACTTTGTTTATTGCTAGTTCATTGATCTATAAGTAGGTTAATTTTGCATGTTGCTTGATTTGTATGGATATGAGGAGCTCGATATAGGGTACACGGCTGTGGACACACCCAAATGAGGGATGCTCGGTCAGTGTCGAGCTCGTCCATGGGCATTTAAGGGACCAGATCTGGGGTATGCGGCTGTGGATGCTCTAATAGCTAATACTGAGATGCACACGACAACGAAGAGTTTTGGATAATCAAGCTTAGTTCCACGGGTACAACCCACATAATTGGAAAGGCTAAGGACATGTACAGTGATGGATAAAATAGTCTTATCTTAAGTCTTACATGTAATTTAAAGATGACTATAAAAGCATGTCTATAATGGATTATCTTTTAGCCTTATCTACAATAAGTAGTTAATTCTAAAAGCATGGTGACATATTATGCTAAGAGATCATCTCTTAAATAAGGGAAGACAAGCATTTTTCTTATGAATTCTCCCACCTCCATCTCATCATTTGTCCCATGTGGCATTCCTAAGATAGCACTATTATAACATGCCTCATAGCTACGGAGATGACAAAATATTCCGTTTGGTCCAAGACACATGGCATGGTAAAAAGAAACAATGATTAGGACATGGCAAGAAATTCTGTTTGGTCCAAGACTATTCACGTGGCGTGGAAAAAAAGGGATCACCATAAGTAATGTAAATAATGCACCAATATTTCACCTTGCGAGACTCTTTTAAAATTTGCAAATGGACCATTAACACAATCAAATGCTACATATTCCAATAAAAAATGCATGTTCTCTATGATTTATTATTAAGTTCACAACAACAAAATAATTAGTGATCACCGTAAGTAATGTAAATAATGCACCCATAGTGTTCACCTTGTGAGCCTTTTTTTAATATTTGAAATAAATGTAGGACTAAATTAATCTAATCAAATGCTACATATTCCAACAAAAAAGGCATGTGAGCAATGATTTATCAAGTATAAAAATAATTTTCCAACAACAAATAAGTTTTAAATTCTATTCTGCTAGAAATATATTCTATCCATTGATCTAACATATAATTCTGGACCTTTTTAATATCACATAAATTAACAACTGTGGCCTCAACAACGTGCAACCCAAAATGTTTTCTGACCATCAATGTAGTATATTTTATTACATTTATAATTTCTTATTGATTTGACATCAAATAAAACTATAACAGGTTGCCTCCCAGAAAAAAAAAATCAAAACATCTAGCCATATATCCGGTTGATCCTCTTCTAGTTACAAAATATGACCAATATATCTTACTCCATAACTGTATATAAGCCTCATATAGTTCTTAGATATTCATAATTAGTTATAAATGTCTCCCATCCTTGATCTACAAATATCTATTACTCGATCATAAACGAACTAGAAATCATTGTCATATATGAAAACTCAGGACATTTTCATGTATTTATCTCGGCATCTAATACTTTCTCACGCCATCACAGTATAGTCAACGTTAATCCTTCATGCTCTAGCATTTCATGTAAAATAACTTTGGCAACCAACTAGCTATAGCATGCGACCTTTTTTTTTCTGCCCGTCAATTATATTATGTATCATTCCCGAGCGACCCCGAGCTAGGGTTCCTCCCCTGCTCCCCCGCCGCCGCCGGCCTCCCTTGCCTCCTCCCGCCGCCGCCGGCCGCCGGGGTGCGCGCCTCCCCGCCTTCCTCCCTCTCCTCCCTCCCCTTCCCCCTCCCCCGGCGCTCCCGTCGCCCCCCCCCCCCAAGGCGGCAGAGCGCCCCCCTGCCCGCCTCCCCGTCCCGACCCCCTCCTCCTCCATCTCCCTTCGCCGCCGCCGGCAGCGGCCTCCGGCGTGCCCGGGTGGCGCCGGCGGCGACGGACGTCCCTTCCCCTCGCGCCTGGTGGAGGAGTCGGGGCTCCCCTGCCCGGTGGCGGTGATGTTCGGCTGGCGTCAGTGGGACCCGACGGCGGTGTTCTGCGGGCCTCGGGTGCTCTCGATGCGGCGACGTGGCCGTTGGCTGCGAGGCGGTGTGTGTTGGGGAACATAGTAATTTCAAAATTTTCCTACGCACACTCAAGATCATGGTGATGCATAGCAACCAGAGGGGAGAGTGTTGTCTACGTACCCTCGTAGACCGAAAGCGGAAGCGTTAGCACAACGCGGTTGATGTAGTCGTACGTCTTCACGATCCAACCGATCAAGTACCGAACGCACGGCACCTCCGAGTTCTGCACACGTTCAACTCGATGACGTCCCTCGAACTCCGATCCAGCCGAGTGTTGAGGGAGAGTTTCGTCAGCACGACGGCGTGGTGACGATGATGATGTTCTACCAACGCAGGGCTTCGCCTAAGCACCGCTACGATATGACCGAGGTGGATTATGTTGGAGGGGGCACCGCACACGGCTAAGAGATCAAGAGATCAATTGTTGTGTCTTTGGGGTGCCCCCTGCCCCCGTATATAAAGGAGTGGAGGAGGGGGAGGGCCGGCCCTCTCTATGGCGCGCCCTAGGGGAGTCCTACTCCCACCGGGAATAGGATTCCCCCTTTTCTAGTAGAACTAGGAGCCCTTACAAGTAGTAGGAGTAGGAGGGAAGGAAAGGGAAGGGAAAAGGAGAAGGAAGGAAGGGGGCGCCCCCCCTCCCTAGTCCAATTCGGACCAGCCCATGGGGAGGGGTGCGGCCACCCTTTGAGGCCTTTCTCTCCTTTCCCGTATGGCCCATTAAGGCCCAATACGAATTCTCGTAACTCCCCGGTACTCCCGAAAATACCCGAATCACTCGGAACCTTTCCGATGTCCGAATATAGTCGTCCAATATATCGATCTTTACGTCTCGACCATTTTGAGACTCCTCATCATGTGCCCGATCTCATCCGGGACTCCGTAACTCCTTCGGTACATCAAAACACATAAACTCATAATATAACCGTCATTGAACTTTAAGCGTGCGGACCCTACGGGTTCGAGAACTATGTAGACATGACCGAGACACGTCTCCGGTCAATAACCACTAGCGGAACCTGGATGCTCATATTGGCTCCTACATATTCTACGAAGATCTTTATCGGTCAAACCGCATAACAACATACGTTGTTCCCTTTGTCATCGGTATGTTACTTGCCCGAGATTCGATCGTCGGTATCTCAATACCTAGTTCAATCTCGTTACCGACAAGTCTCTTTACTCGTTCCGTAATACATCATCCCGCAACTAACTCATTAGTTGCAATGCTTGCAAGGCTTATAGTGATGTGCATTACCGAGTGGGCCCAGAGATACCTCTCCGACAATCGGAGTGACAAATCCTAATCTCGAAATACGCCAACCCAACAAGTACCTTCGGAAACACCTGTAGAGCACCTTTATAATCACCCAGTTATGTTGTGACGTTTGGTAGCACACAAAGTGTTCCTCCAGTAAACGGGAGTTGCATAATCTCATAGTCATAGGAACATGTATAACTCATGAAGAAAGCAATAGCAATAAACTAAACGATCAAGTGCTATGCTAACGGAATGGGTCAAGTCAATCACATCATTCTCCTAATGATGTGATCCCGTTAATCAAATGACAACTCATGTCTATGGTTAGGAAACATAACCATCTTTGATCAACGAGCTAGTCAAGTAGAGGCATACTAGTGATACTCTGTTTGTCTATGTATTCACACATGTATTATGTTTCCGGTTAATACAATTCTAGCATGAATAATAAACATTTATCATGATATAAGGAAATAAATAATAACTTTATTATTGCCTCTAGGGCATATTTCCTTCAGTCTCCCACTTGCACTAGAGTCAATAATCTAGTTCACATCACCATGTGATTTAACACCAATAGTTCACATCACCATGTGATTAACACCCATAGTTCACATCGTCATGTGACCAACACCCAAAGGGTTTACTAGAGTTAATAATCTAGTTCACATCGCTATGTGATTAACACCCAAAGAGTACTAAGGTGTGATCATGTTTTGCTTGTGATAGAAGTTTAGTCAACGGGTCTGCCACATTCAGATCCGTAAGTATTTTGCAAATTTCTATGTCAACAATGCTCTGCACGGAGCTATTCTAGCTAATTGCTCCCACTTTCAATATGTATCCAGATTGAGATTTAGAGTCATCTGGACCAGTGTCAAAATTTGCATCGACGTAACCCTTTACGATGAACCTTTTTGTCACCTCCATAATCGAGAAAAATATCCTTATTCCACTAAGGATAATTTGACCGCTGTCCAGTGATCTACTCCTAGATCACTATTGTACTCCCTTGCCAAAAACAGTGTAGGGTATACAATAGATCTGGTACACAGCATGGCATATTTTATAGAACCTATGGCCAAGGCATAGGGAATGACTTTCATTCTCTCTCTATCTTCTGCCGTGGTCGGGTTTTGAGTCTTACTCAACTTCACACCTTGTAACACAGGCAAGAACTCTTTCTTTGACTGTTCCATTTTGAACTACTTCAAAATCTTGTCAAGGTATGTACTCATTGAAAAACTTATCAAGCGTCTTGATCTATCTCTATAGATCTTGATGCTCAATATGTAAGCAGCTTCACCGAGGTCTTTCTTTGAAAAACTCCTTTCAAACACTCCTTTATGATTTGCAGAATAATTCTACATTATCTCCGATCAACAATATGTTATTCACATATACTTATCAGAAATGTTGTAGTGCTCCCACTCACTTTCTTGTAAATACAGGCTTCACTGCAAGTCTGTATAAAACTATATGCTTTGATCAACTTATCAAAGCGTATATTCCAACTCCGAGATGCTTGCACCAGTCCAAAGATGGATCGCTGGAGCTTGCATATTTTGTTAGCACCTTTAGGATTGACAAAACTTTCTTGTTGCATCATATACAACTCTTCTTTAATAAATCTATTAAGGAATGCAGTTTTGTTTATCCACTTGCCAGATTTCATAAAATGCGGCAATTGCTAACATGATTCGGACAGACTTAAGCATAGATACGAGTGAGAAACTCTCATCGTAGTCAACACCTTAAACTTGTCGAAAACTTTTTTTGTGACAATTCTAGCTTTTGTAGATAGTGACACTACTATCAGCGTCCGTCTTCCTCTTGAAGATCCATTTAATATCAATGGCTCGTCGATCAATGGGCAAGTCAATCAAAGTCCATACTTTGTTCTCATACATGGATCTCATCTCAGATTTCATGGCCTCAAGCCATTTCGCGGAATCTGGGCTCATCATCGCTTCCTCATAGTTCGTAGGCTCGTCATGGTCAAGTAACATGACCCCCAAAACAGGATTACCGTACCACTCTGGTGCGGATCTCACTCTGGTTTACCTACGAGGTTCGGTAGTAACTTGATCTGAAGTTACATGATCATCATCATTAGCTTCCTCACTAATTGGTGTAGTAATCACAGGAACAGATTTCAATGATGAATTACTTTCCAATAAGGGAGCAAGTACAGTTACCTCATCAAGTTCTACTTTCCTCCCACTCACTTCTTTCGAGAGAAACTCCTTCTCTAGAAAGGATCCATTCTCAGCAACGAATAACTTGCCTTCGGATCTGTGATAGAAGGTGTACCCAACATTTTCTTTTGGGTATCCTATGAAGACGCACTTCTCCGATTTGGGTTTGAGCTTATCAGGTTGAAACTTTTTTACCTAAGCATTGCAACCTCAAACTTTAAGAAACAACAGCTTAGGTTTCTTGCCAAACCATAGTTCATACGGTGTCGTCTCAACGGATTTAGATGGTGCCCTATTTAACGTGAATGCAGCTGTCTTTAATGCATAACCCCAAAACGATAGTGGTAGATCGGTACGAGACATCATAGATCGCACCATATCTAATAAAGTATGGTTATGATGTTCGGACACACCATTACACTGTGGTGTTCCAGGTGGCGTGAGTAGTGAAACTATTTCACATTGTTTTTAACTGAAGGCCAAACTCGTAACTCAAATATTTTACTTCTGCGATCATATCGTAGAAACTTTTATTTTGTTACGATGATTCTCTACTTCACTTTGAAATTCTTTGAACTTTTTAAATGTTTCAGACTTGTGTTTCATCAAGTAGATATACTCATATCTGCTCAAATCGTCTCTGAAGATCAGAAAATAATGATACCTGCCGCGAGCCTCAATATTCATCGGACCACATACATCAATATGTATGATTTCCAACAAATCTGTTGCTTGCTCCATTGTTTCGGAGAACGGAGTCTTAGTCATCTTGCCCATGAGGCATGGTTCGCAAGCATCAACTGATTCATAATCAAGTGATTCCAAAAGCCCATCAGCATGGATTTTCTTCATGCGCTTTACACCAATATGACCTAAACGGCAGTGCCACAAATAAGTTGCACTATCATTATTAACTTTGCATCTTTTGGTTTCAATATTATGAATATGTGTATCACTACGATCGAGATCCAACGAACCATTTTCATTGGATGTGTAACCATATATGTAAACAGAATAACAATTTATTCTCTTACTTAAATGAATAACAGTATTGCAATAAACATGATCAAATCATATACATGCTCAATGCAAACACCAAATAACACTTATTTAGGTTCAACACTAATCCCGAAAGTATAGGGAGTCTGCGATGATGATCATATCAATCTTGGAACCACTTCCAACACACATCGTCACTTCACCCTTAACTAGTCTCTGTTCATTCTGCAACTCCCGTTTCGAGTTACTACTCTTAGCAACTGAACCAGTATCAAATACCGGGGGGTTGCTACGAAGACTAGTAAAATACACATCAATAATCCGTATATCAAATATACCTTTGTTCACTTTGCCATCCTTCTTACCCGCCAAATACTTGGGGCAGTTCCGCTTCCAGTGACCAGTTCCTTTGCAGTAGAAGCACTTAGTCTCAGGCTTAGGACCAGACTTGGGCTCCTTCACTTGAGCAGCAACTTGCTTGCCGTTCTTCTTGAAGTTCCCCTTCTTCCCTTTGCCCTTTTCTTGAAACTAGTGGTCTTGTCTACCATCAACACTTGATATTTTTCTTGATTTCTACCTTCGTTGATTTCAGCATTATGAAGAGCTTGGGAATCGTTTCTGTTATTCCTTGCATATCATAGTTCATCATGAAGTTCTACTAACTTGGTGATGGTGACTAGAGAATTCTGTCAATCACTATCTTATCTGGAAGATTAACTCCCACTTGATTCAAGCGATTGTAGTACCCAGACAATCTGAGCACATGCTCACTGCTTGAGCTATTCTCCTCCATCTTTTAGCTATAGAACTTGTTGGAGACCTCATATCTCTCAACTCGGGTATTTGCTTGAAATATTAACTTCAACTCCCGGAACATCTCATATGGTCCATGACGTTCAAAACGTCTTTGAAGTCCCGATTCTAAGCCGTTTAAGCATGATGCACTAAACTATCAAGTAGTCATCATATTGAGCTAGCCAAACGTTCATAACGTCTGCATCTGCTCCTGCAATAGGTCTGTCATCTAGCGGTGCATTAAGGACATAATTCTTCTATGCAGTACTGAGGATAATCCTCAGATCACGGATCCAATCCGCATCATTGCTACTAACATCTTTCAACTTAATTTTCTCTAGGAACATATCAAAAATAAAACAGGGGAGCTAAACGCGAGCTATTGATCTACAACATAGATATGCTAATACTACCAGGACTAAGTTCATGATAAATTAAAGTTCAATTAATCATATTACTTAAGAACTCCCACTTAGACAGACATCCCTCTAATCTTCTAAGTGATCACGTGATCCATATCAACTAAACCATGTCCGATCATCACGTGAGATGGAGTAGTTTCAATGGTGAACATCACTATGTTGATCATATCTACTGTATGATTCACGCTCGACCTTTCGGTCTCCGTGTTCCGAGGCCATATCTGTTATATGCTAGGCTCGTCAAGTTTAGCCTGAGTATTCCGCGTGTGCAACTGTTTTGCACCCGTTGTATTTGAACGTAGAGCCTATCACACCCGATCATCACATGGTGTCTCAGCACGAAGAACTTTCGCAACGGTGCATACTCAGGGAGAACACTTGTACCTTGATAATTAGTGAGAGATCATCTTATAAAGCTACCGTCGAACTAAGGAAAATAAGATGTATAAAAGATAAACATCACATGCAATCAAAATATGTGACATGATATGGCCATCATCATCTTGTGCCTTTGATCTCCATCTCCAAAGCATCGTCATGATCTCCATCGTCACCGGCATGACACCATGATCTCCATCATCTTGATCTATATCAATGTGTCGTCACATGATCGTCTCGCCAACAATTGCTCTTGCAACTATTGCTATCGCATAGCGATAAAGTAAAGCAATTATTTGGCGCTTGCATCTTATGCAATAGAGAGATAACCATAAGGCTTTTGCCAGTTGCCGATAACTTCAACAAAACATGATCATCTCATACAACAACTTATATCTCATCACGTCTTGACCATATCACATCACAACATGCCCTGCAAAGACAAGTTAGACGTCCTCTACTTTGTAGTTGCAAGTTTTACGTGGCTGCTATGGGTTGAGCAAGAACCGTTCTTACCTACGCATCAAAACCACAACGATAGTTTGCCAAGTTGGTGCTGTTTTAACCTTCGCAAGGACCGGGCGTAGCCACACTCGGTTCAACTAAAGTTGAAGAAACTGACACCCGCTAGTCACCTGTGTGCATAGCACGGCGGTAAAACCAGTCTCGCGTAAGCGTACGCGTAATGTCGGTCTGGGCCGCTTCATCCAACAATACCGCCGAACCAAAGTGTGACATGCTGGTAAGCAGTATGACTTATATTGCCCACAACTCACTTGTGTTCTACTCGTGCATATGACATCTACGCATAAAACCTGGCTCGGATGCCACTGTTGGGGAACATAGTAATTTCAAAATTTTCCTACGCACACTCAAGATCATGGTGATGCATAGCAACGAGAGGGGAGAGTGTTGTCTACGTACCCTCGTAGACCGAAAGCGGAAGCGTTAGCACAACGCGGTTGATGTAGTCGTACGTCTTCACAATCCGACCGATCAAGTACCGAACGCACGGCACCTCCGAGTTCTGCACACGTTCAACTCGATGACGTCCCTCGAACTCCGATCCAGCCGAGTGTTGAGGGAGAGTTTCGTCAGCACGACTGCGTGGTGACGATGATTATGTTCTACCGACGCAGGGCTTCGCCTAAGCACTGCTACGATATGACCGAGGTGGATTATGGTGGAGGGGGGCACCGCACACGACTAAGAGATCAAGAGATCAATTGTTGTGTCTTTGGGGTGCCCCCTGCCCCCATATATAAAGGAGTGGAGGAGGGGGAGGGCCGGCCCTCTCTATGGCGCGCCCTAGGGGAGTCCTACTCCCACCGGGAGTAGGATTCCCCCTTTCCTAGTAGAACTAGGAGCCCTTCCAAGTAGTAGGAGGAGGGAAGGAAAGGGAAGGGAAAAGGAGAAGGAAGGAAGGGGGCGCCCCCCTCCCTAGTCCAATTCGGACCAGCCCATGGGGAGGGGTGCGGCCATCCTTTGAGGCATTTCTCTCCTTTCCCGTATGGCCCATTAAGGCCCAATACGAATTCCCGTAACTCCCCGGTACTCCCGAAAATACCCGAATCACGCGGAACCTTTCCGATGTCCGAATATAGTCGTCCAATATATCGATCTTTATGTCTCGACCATTTCGAGACTCCTCATCATGTCCCCGATCTCATCCGGGACTCCGAACTCCTTCGGTACATCAAAACACATAAACTCATAATATAACCGTCATTGAACTTTAAGCGTGCGGACCCTACGGGTTCGAGAACTATGTAGACATGACCGAGACACGTCTCCGGTCAATAACCAATAGCGGAACCTGGATGCTCATATTGGCTCCTACATATTCTACGAAGATCTTTATCGGTCAAACTGCATAACAACATACGTTGTTCCCTTTGTCATCGGTATGTTACTTGCCCGAGATTCGATCGTCGGTATCTCAATACCTAGTTCAATCTCGTTACCGGCAAGTCTCTTTACTCGTTCCATAATACATCATCCCGCAACTAACTCATTAGTTGCAATGCTTGCAAGGCTTATAGTGATGTGCATTACCGAGTGGGCCCAGAGATACCTCTCCGACAATCGGAGTGACAAATCCTAATCTCGAAATACGCCAACCCAACAAGTACCTTCGGAGACACCTGTAGAGCACCTTTATAATCACCCAGTTACGTTGTGACGTTTGGTAGCACACAAAGTGTTCCTCCGGTAAACGGAAGTTGCAGAATCTCATAGTCATAGGAACATGTATAAGTCATGAAGAAAGCAATAGCAATAAACTAAACGATCAAGTGCTATGCTAACGGAATGGGTCAAGTCAATCACATCATTCTCCTAATGATGTGACCCCGTTAATCAAATGACAACTCATGTCTATGGTTAGGAAACATAATCATCTTTGATCAACGAGCTAGTCAAGTAGAGACATACTAGTGACACTCTGTTTGTCTATGTATTCACACATGTATTATGTTTCCGGTTAATACAATTTTAGCATGAATAATAACATTTATCATGATATAAGGAAATAAATAATAACTTTATTATTGCCTCTAGGGCATATTTCCTTCAGCGCGGTGGGCGGCTGGCCGCCGGCACCCGCTCGGCCCATATCTGGGCCCTTTTGGGCCCCATCTGGGCTGGGTCGGGCCTGTGGTCCGGGGCGCGACGGCGTAGCTTCCTGGTGGTGAGGCGAGGCGGCCGTGGTTGCGGTGGTGATGGCTTCGGCGGCCGACGTGCTGCAGCGTGGTTGCAGGGACTGTCCGGACCCGTTGGGGTCCGGCCGGGCCAGTGGTGGCTTGGCAAGTCCCTGTCGCTATGTCCTGTCGGATGCGTTGCGGTTGCCGCCGAGCCCGGTGTCCTCTCGTCCTACCTCCAGGTCTCGTGTTGGTGGCCTCAGTGAGACGGTGAAGATGGTGCGGTATCCGTGGTCACAGGCTGGTGGGCGGCATGTTGGGCGGTGCGCTTCCGTTTGTCTGGGGTGGCGGCGGTGGTTCCGGGGCGGGAGAAATCTCTGGCGGCTCGTTCGCCACCGGCACGGCTACGCCCGTGGGCGTTGCCGGACCCTCCTGAGGGGCGTCGGTGATACCCCTTCCCCACTGCCATCCGCATACCGAGGGAAACCCTAGGACTTGTCCGGGCAACGGCGTCGTCGTCGTCGCTTTCTTCATGAAGATATTGCTTGGTACACGAGGCTTCGGAGTGCTTGGCGGGCGGTGGTACTTCTCCGAAGGGTGCAGCGAATGTCGGCCATCTTTGCTTAGTTGAGATGCCGGCGTCGGCATTTGTTTCCTTTTTCTTTCTCTCCTTTTTATTTTGGGCTTGTTTGTGTTGCGGCCCCAGCCAGCTGGTTGTATCGGTTGGATGTTGCTTTATAATCTAAAGCGGGGCGAAACACTTTTTCTCAATTATATTATGTATCATAATATATTTAGTATTAGTTTCATTCCACATAAAATGACACACGGCTACATTCGACAACTTGCAACAAAATATTCTTTTGACATCATGAATGTATTTTGAGCGGAACATAATTTCCTATTTAATACTCATATCACATTCACATAAAACTACAACACGTCGTCTTTGCACAAAAAAAACATCTAACTGTAACTATAGCTTGTGACTAAAGTTTTCATTTGGTCGATCCATTATACTCCCTCCGTTTTTATTTAGTTCGCATATTAGTTTTGGTCAAAGTCAAGCTTTACAAACTTTGACCAAGTTTATATATAAAAATATTAAGATATACAATAACAAATCAACAACATTAGATTTATTATTAAATGTACTTTCACATCGTATAGATTTATTATGATAAATGTCTATATTGTTTTCTATAAACTTGGTCAAACTTTACGAAGTTTGATTTCAGTCAACTCTAATATGCAGAGTAAATAAAAACGGAGGGAGTACCATTTTTATTGAACAAATTTAATACTCCTTCCGTCCCATAATGTAAGACGTTTTTGCAAGATATGTTAGCTTGCAAAAGCGTCTTATATTATGGAACGGAGGGAGTATATTATTATGTATTGTTTTCATACAATGCCCTACTTTTATAAAAAAAAATGAAAATGGTGCAATAGGGGTTTTCCATGACGTTTTTCACTCTAAAAAAAGTAAAAAATAAATCATATCACATAAAACTACAACCAGCTCCGACGACAGCTTGCAACTAAAAAAATTATCCCGGTATGAATGTAATATATTCAAATGGTACATAATTTCATATTGATTTAATATCACGTAAAACTACGACACTCCACTTTCCAGACCAAAAAAAGGTAAAACATGTAACCATCTGTCCGATGAACCTCAATGTGATTAATAAATATGGTCAATAGGTTTTAATAATTTATCTATCTATTATTAAATACTAAAACCATAGTACGGTAAAAAAAAGTACAGAGATGTGCTAGAAATTCCCATAAACAAAAACACATGCCGATCGATCATCTCTCTATTAGTAGATCACAATTGCTAGATCTGCGTAACCTCACCTAAATCGGTTGTACTTGTTAGATCTACATAATCACATTCTATAGATTCTCTTAATTGTGTCTAATAATTCCATAATCTTTAGATCTACATTATTATATACTCTCTCCGTCCTAAAATAAGTGTCTTAAGTTTAGTACAACTTTGTATTAAAATTAGTACAAAGTTGAGACACTTATTTTAAGACGGAGGAAGTATAACTGATTATACATGTTAAATCTACGTAATGTCCAAATCATGCTAGCAATGCATTTCCTCTTATGAGTTAGATCTAACCCCTTGATTGTCGTTTTACAGTTAACGGTCCACATGAACTACACCCATATGTTTTACTCTTTGTGGTATTTTCTAGCCAACCTCTCTATTTTTTCTCTCTCTAGATTGTGCTTTAGTATATAATAATAATAGATCTTAATCATTAAACACGCAAAATATACTTACACTAATCACATTATTACATCCGTTTATTATCTAAACAGATCACATCAGTTTGATCTACATAGCCATGCCTAAACATTGCAATAACTACAACGGATAGATAATCATAGTTGCACTTAGACATCTCTCACATGAAAAGTATTTTTAAATGTTCATGTTATTTTTTTAGTTCAATCATAAATGATAAGTACATGTTATGCTAATTTAAAATTTTGAGTGCTCAAAACAGACATCAATGACGATATTCATATTACGATTTACGATGTGTAGATAAACACTTTATCGGCAATGTCGACAGTAGAAACTCATTTGGGGTGACATGTAAAAGAAATGTTCGATGAGTGATTAGGCACCCACATAAGCATAGGAGTATGTTTATTTGCTAATCTTTTTGTTTAATTTTATAAAAGACGGATTTCACTGTATGAGAAATAAAAAAATCACACGAGGAGACCATTGTACCCGTTTCCGATTTGTTACAACGGAGACTCCTCTCAGTCACGCACCTCTCCTCACCATTCCACCAGCGCGAACGCGAAGGCCGTGCCCGGAAAAATATCAGGTACTCCCATCCTTGGGATACTCCTGGTGCTCCAAGTTTAAAAAAATGACTCATAAATGTTTAAAAAAATCAGAAAAAAATATATGAATGATCGCAAGGAATGTAACTACAACCCATAAAAAATTCAGATCCAAACTCGAAGTGCACATTAAGAAACAAAAATGTGAAATCTTGCATGAATAGTGTAAAGAAAAAGACAGAACCAACACTGGCACTATTCACATCTGGATTTCACATTTTTGTTTCTCAATGTACATTTCGAGTTTGGACCTGAAATGTTTAGGAGTTGTAGCCACATTCCTTGCGAACATTCACATTTTATTCCGAAATTTTTGGAAATATTTAAGATATATTTTTAAACATGGAGCACCGGGAGTATATAAGGATATTCTCCCGGCCGTGCCCATCCCATGCCTCGCCTCTACCCCACCACGCCCATGCTCCGCCTCCTCCCCCTGCCTTCACGCCGCTGGGATCCCCGCGGGGCCTTTGCCTCAGCCACGGAGCGCGTCCGCGCCGGGACGCTCAGCCCTGAAGACGCACACCACCTGTTCGACGAATTGCTACTACAGGCCAACCCCGTCCCCGAGCGCTCCCTCAACGGCTTCCTTGCCGCGCTCGCCCGCGCTCCGTCCTCCGCTGCTCTCAGAGATGGACCCTCCCTTGCTCTCGGCCTCTTCAACCGCGTCTGCCGAGAAGAAGCAGGACCGCGGGTGGTGCCGCCCACAGTCTGCACATACAACATCCTCATGGACAGCTGCTGCCGTGCACGCCGTCCGGACCTAGGCCTTGCCTTCTTCGGCCGCTTCCTCAGGATGGGCCTCAAGGCAGACCAGATCGTCGCCAACAACCTCCTCAAGTGCCTCTGCCACGCAAGACGGACAGATGAGGCTATCAACGTGCTGCTTCATAGGATGTCTGAGTTCGGATGTGTGCCTAATGTCATCTCATACTCTATAGTACTTAAGAGCTTATGTGACGATAGCAGGAGCCAGCAAGCGTTCGACCTGCTCCAGATGGTGAGGAAAGAAGGAGGTGCCGGCTCCCTCAATGTGGTGGCATATAGCACAGTGATTCATGCTTTCTTTAAGGAAGGGGAAGCAAGCAAGGCATGTGATCTATTCCATGAGATGATGCAGCAAGGGATTGTGCCTAATGTGGTGACATATAGCTCGATTATTGATGCCTTGTGCAAGGTCAGGGCAATGGACAAGGCAAAGTTGGTCCTTCAGCAGATGGTTGATAATGGTGTTCGACCAAATATGTATACATGGAACTCATTCATGTACTCCCTTTGCAAGAATGGAAGAAGCAAAGAAGCTGCAGAATTTTTTGACTCCATGACCTCCAAGGGCCTTAAACCTAATATCGTCGTGTACTCTACTCTTCTTCACGGGTATGCTAGCGAATGATGCTTAGCTGATATGATTAATCTCTTTAATTCAATGGAAGGCAATGGTATTGTAGCTGACTGCAATGTTTTCAACATATTAATTGATGCATATGCTAAATGTGGAATGATGCATGAAGCTATGCTCATATTTACCAAAATGCGGGAACAAGGAGTGAGTCCGAATGTATGCACCTATGCAACTGTAATAGCTGCACTTTGCAGAATGGGTAGGCTGTCTGATGCAATGGGCAAATTAAATGAGATGATTGCTACGGGATTACAACCGGACGTGGCTATTTATACATCCCTAATTCAGGGCTTCTGTACACATGGTGATTTGGGGAAAGTGAAGGAGCTGGTTTCTGAAATGATGAACAAAGGTATGCCTCGTCCAAACATTGTGTTCTTCAGCTCAGTAATAAACAGTCTATGCAAAGAAGGAAGAGTTACAGATGCACACAGTATCTTCGACTTGGCTATAAACATTGGTGAGAGGCCTGACGTTATTACATTTACTTCACTGATTGACGGATATTGTTTAGTTGGCAAGATGGATAAAGCATTCAAAGTACTTGATGCCATGGTATCAGCTGGCATTGAGCCTGATGTTTATACATATACTACCCTTCTTGATGGCTATTCTAGAAACGGAAGGATTGATGATGGGTTGACACTATTCAGCGAAATGATGCATAAAAAAATTAAACCTACAACTGCTACATATGGCACCTTACTAAATGGGTTGTTTCGTGCTGGGAGAACTGCTTCTGCGAAGAAAATGATCCATGAGATGATTGAAAGTGGAACAACAGTGAGCCTTTCAATATACGCTATAATTCTTGAAGGACTTCGTAGAAATAATTGCACTGATGAAGCAATCACGCTGTTCCAGAAAGTACGTGCAATGAATATAAAATTGGATGTTGCAATACTCAATACCATGATCAATGCAATGTTTAAGGTTCAAAGAAGAGAAGAAGCTAATGATTTGTTTGCTTCAATATCGGCCAGTGGATTGGTACCTAATGCTTCTACCTACCGCACAATGATAACAAATCTTCTAAAAGAAGGATTAGTGGAAGAAGCTGAAAACATGCTCTCATCAATGGAGAAGAGCTGTTGTGCTCCAGACTCTCGTCTTATTAATGATACCATCAGAATATTATTGGAACAAGGTGAGGTCGTCAAGGCTGGAAATTATATGTCTAGAGTTGATGGCAAGAGCATCTCACTTGAAGCTTCAACTACTTCGCTGCTGATACGTCTCTTTTCAAGGGAAGGAAAATATAGGGAGAAAATAAAATTGCTCCCTGTAAAGTATCAATTTTTTGGTGGAGCTACAGTTGAGTAGTGCATTGTGTTTGGGCATAACTCCTCAGAAGGCTCAGTTCAGTTATTGTGTGCCATCAGGCCCTCTTGTTGGGTTAAGGAATTCCGATTACTTGCTTGTAGAAAATCGGTCAGTCATTCCTTCATTCAGTCCATTTTTGTTTTCTTGTTATATAGTATTAATTAATAGAGTTGTTCAATCATCCAATTTCTTAATTTGTTATTCAACTGCAAACCATAAACTGTGTAATTCTTTCTTAAACTTCTGTTTCCCTTGCAAATTAGGCACCACATTACATGATATACAAGTATCCAACATGTGCATTATGATTATCGAAATAACTAACTACATGACTATGCTAGGCTAAACCCACTACAATTGTAATTCTAGTACCATTTACATAGTGCACTTTACATGATGAGTAAGCAGTGAGTGTTTACGATATAAAATGTGATGAATACTAATTGTTATTGTTTTTCATGTTTTAGGATGGGATTTGCATCATTGTTAATAGCCTGATGCATCTGAAATGAAATACGGAGTACTAGACATATGCCTGCACAATTCCATCCAATGTCTGAAGTTTCCTCCAAGTAATATTGTTGTAATCTCGTACTGCCATAGAGTATTTTTATTTGGGTAACACCATCACGAAGGGTTATGATGTACCAACCTCAAATATTAATTGTAGGTATCACTTCCAGAATAGATGATGCACCCTGATAAAAAGTCTTGTGTTCCTAGCTCATGTATTTTTGGTCTGTGGTTTTGGAGGAATGGAGGTTCACATTGATGTTGCCTCTATGCTCTATGTGCATGTTCTATGCCAGGAAAGTGCTAAAGAAGAATACGCGCACAACATTGCTAAGCTCTCGTAAACAACTACTAAAGTACAAGTTGGAGAGACCTAAGGATCAGCATAACCTGTACTGGAAACAGTATGCTCCCAATGATTTGCTGTACAAGGAAATCGGAGTATTTCATACTTCTTTCCTGTTTTTCAGAGAGGATGAAAACTAACAAATTTTGAAAAGCTGAAAGGTGATGTTAAAATGGTCATTTCTCTTGTAGTTAAAATCTCTTGGTAGTAACTACTAGAAAGGCCATTTCACTTCCCATGCAGGTTCCAGATAGCTAGAGCTGCCAAATGCTATTGAGCCAAGGATAACACATGAGATGAAACACATGCTGCTGGCATGCTAATAGCGAGGAACAAATAGAAGATGCTCTTAATTGTATCATGGAATGCTGTCAGCTATTTTTTACAAGACATTACGGGATCTTTTTGGGCAGCGAGTTAAGGATGTGGTACTGAATTTTCTGAAAACAGATACGTTATCCGTATGGGGAGGCAATGGTGACCCTCACCCCGATAGTCAAAAATCCGATGAGATTAAAAGAGAGTTCAGCCCATAATCTCATTTATCGTTCCTTATAAAATTATCTCCAAGGTTTTGGTGAATCTCCCGGAATTAGTTTTACCTGAACTAATTCAGAGTGCCTTCTTATCAGGAAGATGGGGAAGATTGATGACAAACAACATCCTCCTGTCTTTTGAGTTTACACAGCATATTAGGGGTAAGAGGAAGGGAAAATAATTGTTGGCTGGGGTCAAGCTTGATATGAACAACGCGTAAGACTGTGTAGAGTGGAGCTTCATCAAAGGTATGATGCTAAAACCGTTATCTCCATAGCTATCATCTATGCTGAGGGCCTGTCCGTGTTTATTAATTAGGTGAATACAGTTAGATCCATTGATGGCGTTCACTAGTGTGCTACTGCTCTTGGCATAAACCATTTATATGAGGATGATCCTGTGGTGTTGATGAACATTTCAATTTGAGAAGGCAGGTGTCCTAGGGAGGATCATTTCCCTGTAAGAAGATTGTTCTTTACTTTTTTGTGGGGGCTGTATGAGAGATTGTTCTTTACTTTTTTGTGGGGGCTGTATGAAGATTGTTCGGGGCAGATGGTAAACAAAGAAAAAAAATGTTCAGTCGCAATATTCATGCGTCGAGGGATTCTAATCCAATATGTTTCCTCGAAAAAGTTGTTGGTGCAACCTGAAGACCACTAACAAAGGAGGAGGCCACAACTTCCACTACATGTGCTGATTTTTCAAATTAGAAACCTTGCTGGCTCCTCGTGAGTTGAATTTATTTTTTGACAGTACTAGTTGAATTGTTTGTGTTGCAGAAACTTAACCAAGCGTAGGCCCATTCTCTAGTGCTACATAATCCACCCTTGATTTAGGTGTGATGGTTTGGTTTGCGGCCCGCCCTTTGATTTTGTTGAAGATTCCGTGAAAACACTACGCCCCATACAAGAATTTTACAGTGACCCGGAGGGGCCTCTCAAACGGTCCTTAAATGCCCAGACTGACCGGCATCCCTCATATCCAGCCCAAATATGGGGTAGATATGAGGGTGTCTGGGTACGCCCGTCACGTCGGCTTGACGGCGTGATCCCACACGGAAATGATCGGAAACCGGGCGGTCCAACGAACACCGCGTCCGTTGCTGCAGTGTGAACACCGCGTGGCGCCGCTCCGATTCGCCGCCTAAGACGAAATTCGGCTATTTAAGCCGGCCGGCGTCCCGCAACCCTAACCCAACCCCCTCCCTCTCTCCGTGCCGCCAGTCTGAGTCCATCCACCTCCTCCCTCTCCCGCTCCAGCGCTCTGTCCACGCTCCGGCACTCCACCATGGTCCAGAGCAAGGGCACGTACTATGCCATGCTGACGCCGGAGCGCCACTACGAGATCCAATAGCAAATCCGGGCGGGCGCGCGCCGCCCGCATTGCTGCCGGGCTGCCTCCGAACTCGCCGGAGCCGGAGGAGGAGGAGGAGGAGGAGGAGGAGATGGTTCCGATGGAGGTGGAGGACGAGGAGGAGGTGGAGGAGCCGAACCAGCAGGTGTCGGCCTTCAACATGGAGCAGGCGGAGGTGGAGTTCGTCGCCGCCTAGTCCGACGAGATGACCAAGCAGCATGCCATCCGATATGAGGCCTATGTGGAGGCCAACCGGACATTCCTCCGGCGGCAGCAGGCGGAGATCGACGCGCTCCTCGACGAGCTCGACGCGGAGGAGGCCGGAGCGGAGCAGCTGAAGGCGCGGAGGAGGCGGAGATGCAGCTGGCGCCCATGCTGCCGGAGCCGGGTATGGAGATCGTTGACATCTCTGACGACGAGTACTCGAGTAGCTAGTTGATCGACGTAGTACGTAGGTTTATTTTAGTTTGCATGTCCTTGTATGAATTTAAGAATTTAGTATGAGATGTTCGGATGCAATAAGTAAAATTTAAGGCATATTCGATCACTGCCCGCGGGTGTTTGAGGGTCGTATTTGTCATATGTGGCTGCAGATGCTCTAAGTCCAAAATGGAAAACGCTCGGCCACTCCGCAAGCACCAAACACGGTGTCCATGGCAGTGATGCCTCGCTTCCACTCCACCACGCCCACTCCCCGCCTCCTCCGCCGCCTCTCCTCCACCTCCGCCTCCACCTCGGCGCCCCCACGCTGCTGGGATCCCAGCGCCGCCCTCACCGCGGCCACGGAGCGCGTCCGCGCCGGGACGCTCAGCCCGGCAGACGCACACCACCTGTTCGACGAATTGTTGCAGCGGCCAACCCCGGTCCCTGGTCCAGCCCTGAACGGCTTCCTCGCGGCCCTTGCCCGTGCTCCAGCCTCCGCCGCCTGCAGAGACAGCCCCTCCCTCGCCGTCTCTATCTTCAACCGCCTGTGCCGAGAAGCCAGCCCACATGGACATGCGTCGCCTCTTACAGCCCACACCTACGGCATCCTCATGCGCTGCTGCTGCCGCGCGCGCCGCCCTGGCCTGGGGCTTGCCTTCTTCGGCCGCCTCCTCAGGACGGGCCTGAGGACAGACGGCGTCGACGCATACGCCCTCATCAAGTGCTTCTGCCTCGCAAAACGGACAGACGAGGCTGTCAGCGTGCTGCTCCATAGGTTGCCTGAACTCGGCCGTGTACCTGATGCTTTATCATACTCCGTTGTTCTGAAGGTCTTGTGTGACGATGGCAGGAGCCAGCGAGCGCTCGGCCTGCTCCAGATGATGTGGAAAGAAGGAGGTGGCTGCGCCCCTAATGTGGTGGCGTATAGCACTGTCATCCACGGCTTCTGCAAGGAAGGCAAAGTAAGCAAGGCATGCGAGCTGTTCAATGAAATGGTGCAGCAAGGAGTTAAGCCTAATGTGGTGACATACACCTCAGTGATTGATGCGCTGTGCAAGGCAAGAGCAATGGACAAGGCAGAGTCGTTCCTTCGGCATATGGTTGATAATGATGTTCGACCCAACAACGTGACATATAAGTGTATCATCCAGGGATATTCCTCTTTGGGCTGGTGGGAAGAGGCAGTAAAAATATTCAGAGAAACGACAAGCCGGGGTCTTATACTAGATGATGTTACTCGCAACTCGTTCGTGTCCTCCCTTTGCAACCATGGAAGAAGCAAGGAAGCTGCGGAGATTGCCCATCAGATAATTGAAAATGGAACAACAGTGAGCATTTCCACATACGGTATAATTCTTGGAGAACTTTGTAGGAATGATTGCACCGAGGAAGCAATCGTACTGTTCCACAAATTAGGTGCAGTGGATGTGAAGTTCGATATTACAATATTCAATACCATGATTGATGCAATGTACAGGGTTCGAAGAAGAGAAGAAGCTAACATTTTGTTTGCTGCAATATCTGCCAATGGATTGGTACCTAATGCTTCTACTTACAGAATAATGATAACAAATCTTTTAAAAGAAGGATCAATGGAAGAAGCTGATCATATGTTCTCATCAATGGAGACGAGTGGTTATGCTCCCAGCTCTGTTCTGTTAAATGATATCATTAGAATGTTGCTAGAAAAAGGTGAGATAGTCAAGGCTGGAAATTATTTGTCTAAAGTTGATGGGAAGAGCATCTCACTTGAAGCTTCAACTGGTTTGTTGATGAGGCATCTATTTTCAACGGAAGGAAAATATCATGAGCAAATAAAATCACTCCCTGAAAGGTATCAATTTTTTGGAGTCAGACACAGTTGAGTAGTTGATTCATTGGATGTGTATAACTCCTTGGAAGGTACAGTTTATTTATTCCATTGCCATCTGGGTCTCCTGCTGGTATAATAAATGCAAATTAGTTGCTTGTAGAAAATCGGTCCTTCATTTTTCCATTCAGTTCATATCTGTGTATCTATTAAGCTTTTTTGGGCATGGAAAGGTGGGCCACATAGTCTAGCAGAACTGGTTGCATTTTTAGGGATAATGGCTTCTGGTTGGACAGGGAAGGTATATATATGTGCTCTTTCCATAAGAAGCACAATGAACACCAATTCTAGCTTTTCTAGCATGGTTTGTTCCAACCACCCAGGATTTTATAATATCTCTAAAACAGTCACTTTCCTTGATATGAATGCATTTTTAGCAGATATCATTCTCAGCTATGCCTGCAAGGGTAGATTTACTTTAAGTGTGGGGAATTTGTGATATATGTCAGGGAAAACGGGTCCCTAATGAAGGGATTTTTGAGATTGCTGATGCTATGTTCATTTAGTGGATATGATGTCAGTAGCACTGATGGAGATTTTTGAATACACTGCCGGCGATGAGTGATGTCTTTAGAAGATTGCAGGCTGACGGGGCCTCTCTTCCTTGACTGCCCTAGCCCTTGGAGCTTAGTTGTTTGGTCGTAGTCCTGTCTGATCGTTTTTTTAATGATAAACAGGCGTGAATGTAGTCTAAGAACAATAGTGTGGCGTGCGTAGCGTGTTTGAATGGCTGCTGTATGGGTTCTTGTCCCATTTCTTCTTCTTAATATAATGATACACATATCTCCTGCATGTTTGAGAAAAAAGAGATTGTTGAATACAGGTAATAAAAGTATTGCCAGTATGCTATCTTTCTGTTATTGAGAGCACACTTCATTGAAGATTTAACAAATTTCCTGCTCCTCGTAATGTAGGGAAATGTATAGCCAAGAATTCACCGGTGCGAGTTTTCGCTTAAGTCCACAAGGCACCAACACCATTTTGGTGACAGAGGAGAAGGAACTAAAGCATTTGCTTGACGAGAAATTCTTGCTCTCACGCACATGTACAGTCCTGTCTGGTTTTGGTGCCCTAAATGCTCCACTGCTGCGACTTTTACTTTCTCTTTTACAACTTGAAAGTCAGTTGTTTTACAACATAGCCTGGGGATCAGAGTGAGAGCAAAGACACAGGAGCAGCACAAAACATGATGTAATAACCTGACACTCAAACGTTATATTCCTTAACTTTATTCGTTTTGTCAAGTTGATCCACACTGAGAAGAATTTTTATTATCTCTTCAGATCTTGCTGGACTGGCATCAATGGGGTTGGCAACACTCTGCTCGAGCTCTGTGAAGATGTTCTGGACAAGTTTGTGTTTGACTGTTTGTTACAGTTCACTGATGATCTTAATCTGGTTTGCGAAATTCCGAGAATTGTTTCAGGCTTTATTTGATACCAACTGGAGTGACTGTTAATACTCCTTTGATTTACTCTTCACATGCATCACAAAGATTCTGTGTAGACATTTTTGTTTTCCTTGTTATACTCCACCAAGAATGCTGTCGAGTCTTTGCTCGGGCTTTTCTCAATCATCTGGGGACATGAACTAGAACCATTCCTGTCAAGACTAGCTCCCTGGAAATTAAGATAAGACACAATCCCTACATATATGGTAGCTGAAACTTTGTATTCTAGCTAGTTAAGCTGGCCCCTCTTTTGTGTAAAACTCTTGTATGTCTTGTGTAGTAGTACATGGATTGCAGATTTTAGTAAAATATTCTTTGCTTAAGAGATTTTTGTAGGCTCTGTTCTTTTCCACTAGGAGGAATTAGTAAGTCTGTGCTTTTGGACTTTTTTTTTGCGAAACTTTTGGACAATTTGGTGGTAGTCTCTGTCGTCTCTTGAGTTTTTTTTTTTTTTGAGTTTGTCAGGCCAACTCCACCGCGCGACCCCAAACGGACGTCCGTTTGGGTAGCGATTTGGGGTCATGTCCGGACGTGTCCTGGGATGCGGTGGCCGTGCGCCCAGCGCGCGGCCGCATCCATTTGTCCCATCCTGTCCGCGTCTATTTAAAAAAGCAGAAGCAACGTTTCAAATGCCAAGCCCTAGTTCAGGCCAGCGGCCCCGGTTCATCACGCCGACAACAGAGCCAGCGGCCTACACGTCCATCGCCGGCATCAGCCAGCGGCCGGCAACACAGCTAGCCTCCAAAAATGAATAGTTGTCCTCGCCGACAACACAGCCGGCCATCAAAATGAATGTTTTCTCGCCGGCACACAGCCAGCAGCCCAGCGGGCGGGCGGCACCCATGCCAGCCTCCAAAAAGAACGGCCATGGCCGATCGGACGACCTAATTCAGACCTTCGGCTTCGAGCATCTCCTTCTGCTTGGCCTCAAACCAGGCCCTCGTCTTGTCGCTCATCTTCGACAAGTCCACGCTCATGATCGCAAGGGCCACCTCCTTCGCTTTGGTGGCGGCGTTCATGGCCTCGATGTCGAGTTGCCTCTGCTTGGCCTTGACGTTGTCGGCCTCGATGTCGATCTGCCTTTGCCGGGCCGCCTCCTTCATGTCGATCTTCCTCCTCTTGGCCGCCTCCTCCATCTCAAGCTTCTTTGTTTGAAGGTCTAGGTATTGCTTCATTTGCTCCTCCTTGCTTTGCCGCTTCTTCTCGTCCCTCACATCCTTTTGGGACATCATGCCATGCAAAGTGTCATGCAATGCCATGGATGAGGCATCACGTATGTCATCAACCTTGGAGTTGGTCTTGCCCCTCGGCCTCTTCAAGGCCTCGCCATCTCCACCTCCGGCGTACTTGGCCGTCTTTAGTCCTCTCTTCCTTTGTAGTTCACGGTATTGGTCCTTGAACTTAGGGCAATTGTTGATAATCGTCCAACAATGCGTAAGAGTGAATGGCTTGTCATTGTGCCGGGCCTTGAATGCCTCCAAAGATTGAAATGCCTAAACCACATGATCAACAACAAGTGAACATGCAAACATATACACGACCGAAGTGTCATGGCCGTAGTAAGGAAAGGGCTAGGAAGAGGAGAGCATACCATGTCCCCAACGCCGAGACCACTCACGGGCCGTGCTTCAACGCTCTCAAATGCGGCGCAATACTTGTTGCACTCTTGTTGGATGAACAACCATCTCTTTTGAATCGAGCCGATGCCACTCTTGTTGAATTCCGCGTCCAACTTGGCGATCTCCTCCGGCATGCACTCTGACCGCGGCTTCCTTGGCGCCTTGGCCGCCTTCTTCTTCACCATTGTGGGCAGGGCGACGGCCAGGCCGCCGGAATTCGGCGGGGCGTTGGCCATGGACGAGGGAGAGAGGGGGTGGGAGGGAGGGACGTGGGAGGGTTTGTGGAAAATGGCGTCAAATGGGCGTGGGGGGGTGGGGGGTTGATTTCTCCCACCGACAGGCAGGCCAGGGGAGGACAAGCGCGCGCGTCCCGCCTGTCCACGCGCTGTCCGTTTCACTCCAAAACCGACGCAAACTTGGGCCGGGGATGGGTCGAAAGCGGACACAAAGCGGACAAAAATCCGTTTGCGCACGTTCATTTGTTCATTTTACTTCAAACGAACCGGGACGGACAAGATAGGGTCGCGGAGTTGGCCTGGCGGATCGATTTCTTGGGCCAAAAGGGATACAGGGGCCTGGCAGAGAGTCGGTCGGTAGTCTGGACCGCATTGCAGCCCGGAGAATTAAACATCAAAAAAAATAAAAGGAATGAGGGGAGGTCGCTGACGTGTGGGCCTCCGCCGGCTATCCACCACCACCACGCACTGACTGGTTGATTCCTACGGTTTGTCACAGGCCAACAGCCGGAGCTCGCTCGCCGGCGCTTGTCCAGTCCACGCACATGGCGACTCCGACCACGAGCCGTCTCCACGTCCACCTCCTCCCCGCCCTCCCATCCTGCCCACCTCGCGCTCCGTCCTCCTCAGCCCCATCAGCTCGGGGACCCAGCCGTCGGCTTGCCTCCCGGCTCTACTGCTCCTCGCCGCCGGTACGTAATTAGGTATTCTAGCTAGCCTCGATGCCCTGGAAGGGACACCGCAGTTTCTTGATTCGTGGTGATGTTTCAGGTGGAAGCGCCGCCGTCCGGCAAGGGCGGCGAGTACCGGCCCTCCTTCGCCGACGACTTCCTCCTCGCCTTCTTCCGGGCCAAGATGGTGGAGGTGAGCGCCGTCGATCCACCCGTCCCCTTCATCTCTCTACTTGGCTACTTATCTCCTCTCCGCCATGCAAGTGATTTTTGTTCAGTGCCGATATGAAGCGATTCCCCGATTCATGGGGTTGACTGCAGAAATTATGACATGATACAGATTTGGCTAATCTGAACCTCAGTTCTCGACTCACATGCAACACATTTCAATTCTTGCTGTTATTTGGACTGAACATGATGAAATAATAAAACGAGACTGAACCACTGCTGTTGTGCTTGTTACATCTGTAAAATCTGTTAATTTCTCTCATTCTCTGTACACAAAGCTGTAGGAGGTTGGGTGGGATTCTCAAAAGCCTGGATACGACGGGCTGATTGAAGTTGCGAATCGCCTTATGATCAAGGGGAAGAATGCTTCGGAGACTGAGCAATCAGCTGTATGCCACTTCTATTATTCATCTGTAATCCTCTTCTGCCATATTTACAGGATTTAAAAAGCTAATATCAGTTATCTATCCTTTTCTGTATCTCTTTCTACAAATTTCAGGTCCGAGTACTCCAGGCACTATTCCCCCCTCTGTTGCTAGTCCTTTTCAAAGCACTTTTAGCACCAATTGCTAATGGCCAACTTGCATCCATGATGGTAGGTGAGTTCATTGCAAGTCAGACATTTTAGGCTGTGCATGTAATACTTTCAGGACTCAATTCTCTGTAGCGATCAACTGCAGAATTAAATTACCGTAACTTAGCGTGATCGGTGGTCTTATTTTTCTTACTTTCAATCCGTTTGACTCCTGAAGCTAGAGCAACAGCGCTTTCTTGCCAATGGCTGATGGGCACATGTTCAGTGAATTCTGTGGCACTGCCCAATGGGAAGTCGTTGTCAAGTGGGGTATTGATCTCTTCTGTCTTCTATTTACATTTCGTTCACGAAGACTTTCGAATTGTTAATATGTCATTATGGAAATTGCCAGGTGTTTGTCGAGAAGTGTAAATATTTGGAAGAGAGCAAATGTCTTGGCATTTGTATCAACACGTGCAAACTGCCAACCCAGGTGTGTCTATGGGTTGTATTTCTAGATTTGTACTTGTCCGCAGCCTTTTTTCTGCAATAACTTCGTCTCCCAAACCCAAAGGCATGTGATATCAATTTAGCAAACTGGAATTGTATAATCTGCTTACTGAAACCGCTTGAGAACGTCGATGTTTCCTAATTGTGAATAGATCTTGAAAACTTATTTCTCACCCAAAATTGTACCAGATCCAGCAAGAAATGCTCCTTGAATGGTTAAGTTTCAATCCCGCACGCTTCAGAAAAGAAAAATACTTCCTTCGCCTAGAAGTTTATTTAGCGGCTTTTATTAAAAACTGATGTCTATCTTTACTCCTATCTTTCAGACCTTCTTCAAGGATCACATGGGCGTCGATTTGTATATGGAGCCAAATTTTGAAGACTATAGCTGCCAGGTAAAGAGAATTCAGGAATCATGTAATCTTGCTATGCTAAAGCAAAAGCTCACAGCTATGCTCGTTTTTATCCCTTTCTGCAACCAAGTGCCACCAAAGAAGCACTCTCCAATAACAATTGTTGCTCGTTGTAGTTCAACTTTGGAGTTCCACCCCCACCTATCGACACCGACAAGGCCCTGAAGGAACCATGCTTGGACATATGCACAAACGCGAGACGGCGCAGAGAGTTTGGCAGCAGCGGTGGCCCAGATGGTCTATGCCCCCAGGTTTGATCTGCTGTTTCCCGAAGTATGTATGCTCCCTCCATTCCATAATGTAGTGTCTATAGATTTTTTGGAAAGTCAAACATTGTAATCAAGTTTGTAGAGAAAACTATTTACATTTACAGTACCAAATATATAAAATATGAAACTACGTCTTATGATGAATCTAATGATATATGTTTCGCATTCTAGATGTAAATATTTTTCTCCACAAACTTGGTCAAAGTTGATGAGCTTTGAGTTTTCAAAAAATCCTCGTATATGTTTTAGTCCCTCAAATCCTCGTATGATAAAGTTGAAGGATTTGTCGAATAACAAGGTTGGGCACTGCTTACACAAAGACGATGAATGAATCTCGTATGATCTGCATGTACAAGTAAAGAAAAGAATTAGCACACACTTTTCCCCCATGCCATCTTTATCGCTGACGGAAGCTACGGATATATTTGTATATAAGCATACTACATTCTGCGTTAGATTCCATTCTGCCCCTCTATATGTAGCCCTGCATATGTTTAAAGTGATCATCCACCATCATCACGAATGATGGCTAGAGAGCGAGGTGGAGGCATGACCGGCAGCGGCGACGTCGCGGTGCACATCGAACATCTGGCGCGCAGCCTGATGCAGAAGCAGGAGGACGTGGCGGCGGAGGAGCAACACCGGACCATGGTGAGCAGACGCCGGGTGTCCCGTGTCCCTGCCCGTCACCGTGACAGCAACCCCGACGCCTACACGCCGTGGTTCGTTGCCATTGGCCCGCTTCACAACCGTGAGGATCGGCGCCTCCGCCCCGCCGAACGGCTCAAGGTGGCCTACCTCAACAGCCTCATCTCCCATGGTCACCCAGACCCAACGCACCACCTCGCCGTCATCCAGGAGTACGTTCGCATCGTCGCCGGTCGTGAGCAGGAGGCCCGGGCCATGTACGCCAGCGAGGAGGTCGTCGACATTGCCACTGAGGACTTCATCCTGATGATGGTGCTTGACGGCTGCTTCATCATCGAGCACCTCGTGAACGTCGCCACGGCCCGGGACGAGCCGTCGCTGCACGCCACGCCCTTCGGCCCAACGCAGCTCTCCGTCGACCTCATCCTCGCAGAGAACCAGATGCCCTTCTTCGTGCTCGTTGATCTCATCGCCAGCACCAAGCTGCCGGAGTTCGAGTGCATGGGCTACCCCGCGCCGGTGCTGCTCATGAAGCTCGTGCTGTACAACTTCGCCGGCGAGAAGGGCCGCAGCATGAGCGAGGAGCTGCTGGCCGCCGAGGGGGTCTCCCACGTCTGCACCTGCTCCACGAGATGGTCACCGCGGCGCGGACCAGCTGGTGGCGTCCGATACCTCACATCCTGGACGGTGGCTGGGAGCAGGCGGTAAGGCGGCTGGTGCGCGGTCTACCGTCTCTGGTATTGGCGCCTCTGCTGCGCTGGATTGCCCCCGAGGGCCGCAGGGGGCATGTGCGGGAGGACGTGCCGTCGGCAAGCGACATGAAGCGGATGCGGCTGGAGTTCAAGAAGGCGCGCGTCAGGGGCATAACGGCGAGCGTGGCGGCCATCGCGTCGGTGATGGGCCCGGTCCCTTTGGTCGTGGAGCTAACGGACGGGGACTATCTTGTGCTGCCGCAGTTGCGGCTCGAGTTCCGGACGGCGCCACTCCTGCTGAACCTGATGGCGTTCGAGCGGTCAGCGTTGGCGTCAGCGAAGACGTTGTCCGACGTGTCGGCGTACATGTGTTTCATGACGAAGCTCGTACAGACGGCGGAGGACGCGGGCTTGGTGCTGGCGGCAGAGGTGGTGCAGCAGGACGGCAGCGCGGGCAACCAGAGCATAGAGGAGGTGGTGAGGTTCGTCCGGATGGTGGGCGCCGCGAGCGAGTTGGCGGCTGGCGGCGAGCTGCTGACGTCGAGCTACCTGTGCGTGCTGGTGGAGAAGCTGAGGGAGCGGAGCCGGAGCTGGACCTACGCGGATCGCAACTACTACACCTTCCTCGCCGAGTTCGTGGCCTTGGTCACCTTCGTCTCCGGTGTCTCAACCATACTCCAGACCTACGCAGCCTTCAAGTACCATTGATCATCTATTCTTCTGGGCCTCCTACCAACTATGAACTGCATGCCCATGTAGCCCATAGGACTATGTAGCCCATAGATCTAGTTTCTTCAACCTTCTCTTCACATGCACATACTTGCTTGCATTAGAGGGGGGAAAAAAATCTGATGTCATCTTAGGTTCTACCCTATTTTGAAACTGAGGCCTGCTCCGGTGCTCCCCCCTAACCTAATTTCGGAGGGGTATTTTTGTCCCCGCAAATTTGTTTTTTTCCTGGCCCGCCGCAGCCCAGATCCAAGCCCTGTCTAGCCCTGTATAACCCAGACCGTATACGTATAGTACCCTGGTCCGAAAAAAAACATCACACGACCCCACGTCCACGTAAGACCTGCCGAATCCAATCATTCACGCGAGCAGCTCCATCAATCTCGCGAGCATTGACGCAGCTCCATAAGTCACGTAGTAGATCACCAGCGGCTATCTCGTCGGACAGCGGGCGCGACAACGTCGTGAATCTCCAACGATCGCGCACAGGTACCGCATCCCGCGTCCCCCCTCTAGTCTTGCTCGCGGCAACATCGAACGAACTGCCGCCGCGCCAGTGGCACTGGTTAACCTAGCGGAGCGGGTAACCTAGCTACCCGGCGGCGCATGCGATCGTGTATCTTGTTCCGGTAGTGCTGCTCCTCGTGATTTGGGTCCACGTAGCGTCGGTTGCCGTCGGCTGTGCGCACCACCAGTATCGTTATTTGATGTGGCGGCTAACCTAGGTATCCGGCGGCAGAGGTAATCACAGATCTAGCTAGGTTTTGAGATCGTGCAGTTCCTCGCGATTGAAAGTGATCATGACGGGTACCGTGGCCATCTTCCTTACTAAGTTTGGCAGATTTGAACAGCCCCGGTTGCGGTTGTTTACATAACATCCGTGATCGTGTGCTATGTGTTTTATATTTCATCATTGATAATGTTTGCACATGTGATGATACATATTATTGGTTGTAGGAAATGGTGGATGAGGAGTTAACCAATATCATGGTAGACATGGAGTTTGGAGAACTGATGAAAGACTGGATAGAAGATTGGTCAGATGATGAAAATTCAGATCGTGAAGATCGGTCAGAGAATGGGAACGAATGGAACGATCTTAATGTGAGTGGCATTGTCATGTTGTAATTTTTTGGTGGCATCCGACAACATTAAATATTTGTGTTGAAAATTTATAGATCGATGAGCTTGATAATGATCAGGAAAACAACTCGGAGCTCTCGAATGAAGATTACATTAGTCAGGTACGTAAGTGAAAAAGTTTGTTGGCATGCAAATTGAATTTCTTTTGGAATATTATATGATAAGTAATTATGTATTTGTGTTGTATTTTTCAGTTCATTTTCGAATGTCATAATGCGTACGACTATTACGGTGAATCTGACGTGGAGACAGGCCTTAACGACGAATCATTAGATGCACCTGGTTCTGGGCAGTCCGAGTCGTCGGTCATCATGAGTGAGGTATGTGTGTAATCAATGTTCTATGGAAGTAAGTAATGTTAAACCATAGAAATCTGTTTTCATGGCTGTGGTTTGATTGTGTAGGTGATACAAGATGATGGGGCAAAGAATGTCCAAGGTACTGCCAGTGCAGATGATAAGAGGGATATGTTCATGCAGATAATGGAAATGACCTTTACGTCTCACGATGCTGCGTATGATTTCTACAACAGCTATGCTAAAGATAATGGTTTCAACATTAGAAAGAATAAGGTCAGGTATAGCAAAACAGAGTCACGTCATATGCGTTATAGGCGGTTTGTTTGTTCAAGACAAGGG
Organism: Triticum urartu; assembly: GCF_056163025.1. NCBI lineage: Eukaryota > Viridiplantae > Streptophyta > Magnoliopsida > Poales > Poaceae > Triticum > Triticum urartu. The sequence goes on along the minus strand of NC_141873.1, from coordinate 66,981,034 downwards.
AAACGTGACAGCAAGTTGCTAACCGAGGAAGGACACAGCCGTAGGCTCAGAGCCAAGACACGCTGCTTTTGTGAAGCGCACCTGACCGTCAAGCTTGACCAAAAGCGTGGGGTTTGGTATGTTGAAAGTTTTGAGGATAAGCATAGCCATATGTTGGCAGGACCGGACGAGGTACCTTTTCTTTGGTCCCACAGAAAAATCAAAGAGTACCAGAAGCATGAGATAATGTCCATAGGAGCTGCAGGGATTAGAATTCACGACATGATGGATTGCTTCATCAGCAAACATGTATGGTACAGCGGCGTTGATTTTACCAGGCGTGAAATATACAACCTTTGCGCCAAGGAGAAGAGGAAGTTGCTTTCAAAAGGTGATGCTGCCACAGCCATAGGCATCATGTCTAGTAGGAAACAAAGGGATCCTAGCTTCTTTTTCGAGTACATGCTAGATAAGGAAGGACATTTGAATAGGATGTTCTGGTGCGACTCCCAGTCTCGTCATGACTATGAGGACTTCGGCGACGTGCTTGTATTTGACAGCACGTACAAGATGAACCGCTATGGTATGCCATTCATACCTTTTGTTGGTCTTAACAATCACCGGAAGACCACTGTTTTTGGTTGTGCCATAGTTTCGGATGAGACCGAGGAGACATACGTGTGGCTTCTGCAGATTTTTTTGAGGTCCATGTGTCAAAAGATGCCTAAGAGTGTTATCACAGACGCCGACGCTGCGATGATCAAGGCAATTCGCGAAGTCTTGCCAGACGTGTGGCACCGTATATGTACGTGGCACATAGAGAAAAATATGAAGATTCACCTCAGTCACAAGTCCTTGAAGGAGTTCCGAACTCTTCTGTACTACAGCACGTCCACAGTAACGTTTGAGGAGAGATGGCACGCATTTTCCAAAAGATGGCAGTCGGAAAAAACTGTAACATGGTTGAGGCGGATGTATAAAAAGAGGAGACCGTGGGCCGCGGCATATCTAACAGAGGGGTTTTGGCTTGGCATGAAAAGCAACCAGCAGAGTGAAAGCCTGAACTCATGCCTTCACCTCCACCTAGACGGTGAAATGACCCTGGTGGATATGATTTTGCACTATGAGAACGTCGTTGTGCGTATCCGTGAAAACGAGGCGCGAGATGACTGCACGGCCTCACAGAGTTTACCGGTGGCAGTTACTAGCTCGAGGGAACTTGAGATAGCTGCTTCTCACGTCTTCACTCCAGCAAACTTCTATATGTTGCAAGATGATCTTAAAAAAATTGATGGCATGGAGATTATAGAAATAAAGCTGGGAGATGAATCACAGCAGTACATCATGGCCTGGAAGAATAACCGGAAGCGCCGTTTTTGGGTGGAGTATACACCAGTAAATTCCGCAGAAACTATAAGGTGCAGCTGCAGAAGAATGATTCGAAAGGGTCTACCTTGCAAGCACATATTCCATGTATTGAAGCACTTGAACATATCTGAAATACCAAAGTGTTTAGTTCTTATTCGGTTCACAAAAGAAGCAAGGTTGGGACTGCCCGCGAGGTGCACAAGCGATCTGTTGGGATTTGGTTGGACTGGGGCCCGGGAAAGAATGAAATATAGCCAGGTCAGTGTGTTAGCGTCTGAAGCTATACATGCGGCATGCAAACACCCTGCTTTGTGGGATCAGTTACAGGAGAGTTTGAAGGATGTGATAGCTAAGAGTCATGAGTATGATCTGCTACAGGAAAATTTGTTGAAGCAAACAAATGACATCAGTAAGTGTGCAGTTGAATATGTGGACGATGATGAAGGCAACATGATTGAGGTTAAAGATCCTATGAAAGTGTCAAGCAAAGGTGCAACAAAGGTAGATGAGAGCCGCCCTGTCTCGAAAAATGGTAGACCACTCTCTATTGATGAGTTGAAAACCCGGTGCGGCGCTTGCAACTTGGTTGGGCACACTAGACATAGCAAGAAATGCAAACTAAATCAGAAGTAAGTGTTTGTATGCATTGTGGATTATTAAATTTTGTACCATTCATTAACTTAGCTTGTCTTCTATCATGTGCAGAACTAGAGAGGGAACAAGAGTAGAACACTTGCTTCAATTATTTACTGTGTTAATCGGCCGGCTCATACTTTGGCTAAGGTAGCTGTAGGCGCTTGTGTTTCTTTGGTTTGGAGGTTTTCGCCCCCTGATTGTATCCTTAGTGTATTAGCAGACGAGATCCCAGTCTTTGTTTAAATAAAGTAAGATGTTTCCCTCTAAACAAAAATCAAAAAAATTCTTTACTGTGTAATGACCGGGGCGGGAGGTAGAAAGAATATTGTACATTTCCCCTGCCCACGTTCTAAATGCCATTAAATAAGTAACTGTACCACTCTCCTCCCCACCACACACTCACCCACCTCCCACGGGCGCCGGTTCGAACTCCCCTCTTATCCCCACCTACAATAGATCGAGAATACCCTCGCCGGCGACCGCTGCAGCCGCCTCCATGGAGAGAAGCCTCGGCTGGCAGAGAGCAATGATGGACCTCGCCGACGATGACGAGGGGTGGCGCGCGCAGTTGACGGAGGTGTGCGGCTGGTTCCCCAGCACGGAGATGTTGGTCACCACGCGCGTGGCCTCGTCAAAGTCCTCACCGACGCCGAGAGGAAACGCGCCTTCCCCTACGGCCGCGGCGTCCCGCCGCCTGTCCTACTCGTGTGGGCAATGCGAGAGGCCACGCTGAGCGACTCCCCTGTTTAGCGCGCAAGGTGGTGGATGTACCGCTCCACCACCATGACGCTGCGGCCAGATTCAGCACGCGTCGCGTCGAGGACGGACCGCGTCGACGTCGATCTCGCTCTTCCTGCGCCCGTCAGCCCGGACTACCAGGTCCGCCACGTGTCGAAGCCAGTGCTGCCGTTGGGCTCTGACGTCGTGGAGGACGACATGCAGGAGGTACTGGTCATCCCTGATGACCATGAGGAGGGCGAGGAGGACGCTGTGCAGATGGTAGCGCCGGTCGCCGTCGAGGGTGGCAAGACAATGCCCATCGACGTCGAGCTCCTTCCCCTCCTCCCTGACATAGTGAATGTGGAAGAAGAGGAGGTGGCTCAGGATCAGGTGGCGCAGCTGTCGAACAGAACGGCGGTCATGAAGAAGGCTTCTCCGTGTGTGGTGCGCTGGTCACGCCGCCTCAAATTTCTGAAGAAGTGAAGATGGGCACAGTTGCTGAAGGAGGAGGAAGCTGCTGGTTATCTTAAGTTAGGTATGCTGTTATATGTTTCAGCATATAAGTTAACATTATTTTGGGTTTGATGTTGGTTAGGTATGCTTTTATATGTAAGCATATAAGTTATGCAATCGGTACGGTTTGGTCGGGTTCTTTGTGGCTGAAGAAATGAATATCTACTGGTCACCCTAAGTGTCAAGTTCGGTTAAATTTCAGAATATTGAATATGTATTATTGCTTTGCTTCAGTATTGTATGGAAGCTGCTAGATGTTGCTCCTATGTTGCAACAAGACAATGAACTGGGCTGCTGCATAAATCAGTAGTGTTGCTAGGTGATGTGCCCATGTGCATCACATACCAAATATAGAACATGCCAAAAGTGCATTGTCTGTCAAATATAGGACATGCCAAAAGTGCATTGTCTGCCAAATATAGAACATGCCAAAAGTGCATTGTCTACCAATCATGATGGCCCCATGTTATTTATGCTGCAATCTCTGTTACACTTTGCCCATAAACTGAATAGCAAATAATTCAGCAGCATTTCATCATGTCAATTACAATGATGTCAATAACTTTATGAACAATCTACTTGCTAACTATGACATCAATCATAATGGCAAGCAGGCCAAGATACAGAAGACCTCCAAATCCTAAAATCCTATCCCTATAGAGCAATATCTTCTTGTGCATCTTAACCATTGCCCTTTTTTCTTTCTCATTCCTTTTAATTTCAGCTTCATATTCTGTAATCTTAGTCTCCAGTTTCTTGTTCTTCATGGCAAGATACTTAATGACTGACTTTTCTTTGCTATCCCACTCCCCATCAACCCATTCAACATACTCAGAAGTGATATCATCCTAAATAAATCATGAGCAATTCAAGTCATTTTATAATTGAACTTGTCGCTGCAAGCGTTAAACATTGAACTTTTTTGCAGCTTGACCGCAATAGCAGTACTAGTTTGAAGATCATGCTCAGTAGACTAACCTCGAACACACATCCCCCGAGTGCGCTGCCAAAATTGTCTGGATCTACGCAGACACGGCCACTAGGAGTTTCCTGATGACCACATAGATGGAGCTTGTCGTGGCCACATGTGATGAATTATGGGCTATAATGCTGGGATGTAAAGAACAACGGTAAAGAACTTACCTTTTTGCCACCAAAGTGTAGCACTGAAGAAACCCTAGCCGTGGGTTCTCCCGGCCCGCCGCCGCCCACGTAACCCCCATCCCCTGTTCCACTAGATCCGCCGCTGCTGCCTCTTGTGCCACTGAATCCGCCCACCTGCTTGCAGGACCCAGGGTTCGACCTAACTTGCGGTCGCCACCGCTCTTCTCGCCGCAGCCGCCGCCGCCCGACGCCCAGCTCGCTGTCATGATTTCGCCGTCGAGATTTGGAGGCGCAAATAGAGAGGGAGGGCTAGGGATTTGGAAAGGGAAACGAGAAAAGGGGAAAGATCGATGTGAACCTGGCAAAATGGGCTGGTGTAGCGCTGCCGGGAAGATAGCCCGCCTGTGGGGCCCCTCACGTGGTTAGATGGGTCGTGCGTGGCATTATGGTGAGTACAGAAAAAGTTAATTATACATATAATAAAAAACGACGGGTTTGTAAAACAAAATAGAAAAACATGATGCCTGATAACACACGATAGAGCCAACGAGCTGACATGACTAGTTTTGATCAGTGTAATATTACATTTTGGCTCGATATATTTACTTATCTACCATGAGTAATTTTCATAATCATGTGATGAGGGGGAATTACTAGGAGATTATGCAAGATGATGACATGCAAATAGCTAAGGCAGAAGGCTAAGCTTGGTAGAGTTTTAAAAAAAGTTAAGATTGTGAAAATTTTAATATGAAACTTACGAGAGTAGTTGAAGAGAAAAATAGACTATTATAAAAAAATGGAGAACGAGAAAAATATTAAGCAAGAACACTTGATAAGTGAAGCCGTGAAAAATACAATTATAAAAAATTGGAAACGAGAAAAATATTAAGCAAGAACAATTGATAAGTAAAGCCAAAACTTTATTGGTACGATCAAATTGTCTTCTCCGAGCAAATTTTATGACCGAATTGTCTTGTACGAGCGAATTGTCTGACAGACACATACACATGCATGTGTCACAATATTCGAGATGCCATGTTTATTACATAAAAATGATAGAACCCCTAAGATAATCATGCCGTCGAAACCTTCGACCGGACTAAATCCAAACCACTAAAACTTCAATCTTGCATGCCGCATGAATTCTTCAGGCGCGCCTTTTCCTTGCGATTTCGTGAATTTTGTTCTTCACACACTCCATCGAGTTCGAAGGTGACATAAGCAACTCTGCGACGAAACATCTTCTCCTTGCGTCAACGGTGGCCTGCAAAAAATGACATAAAGGTTACATGAACCGAAGTTGCTACACCACCATAGTAGCTAGTCTACAAACGTAAATAACATCATACCTGTGTAAAATCGCGGGTGATTCGGTCCCCGTCCCAATGTTCTAGACATTCCGTGACAAAAAGGCCACAAGAGTTCCTGGTGTTGGGGAACATAGTAATTTCAAAAAATTTCCTACGCACACGCAAGATCATGGTGATGCATAGCAACGAGAGGGGAGAGTGTGATCTACGTACCCTTGTAGACCGACAGCGGAAGCGTTAGCACAACACGGTTGATATAGTCGTACGTCTTCACGGCCCGACCAATCAAGCACCGAAACTACGGCACCTCCGAGTTTTAGCACACGTTCAGCTCGATGACGATCCCCGGACTCCGATCCAGCAAAGTGTCGGGGAAGAGTTCCGTTAGCACGACGGCGTGGTGACGATCTTGATGTTCTACCGTCGCAGGGCTTCGCCTAAGCACTGCTACAATATTATCGAGGATTATGATGGAAGGGGGCACCGCACACGGCTAAGAAAACGATCACGTGGATCAACTTGTGTGTCTAGGGGTGCCCCCTGCCCCCGTATATAAAGGAGCAAGGGGAGGAGGCCGGCTGGCCCTATAGGCGCGCCAAGGAGGAGTCCTCCTCCTAGTAGGAGTAGGACTCCTACTAGGAGGGGGGAAAGGAAGTGGGTGTTGGAAATATGCCCTAGAGGCAATAATAAATTAGTTATTATTATATTTCCTTGTTCATGATAATCGTTTATTATCCATGCTATAATTGTATTGATAGGAAACTCAGATACATGTGTGGATACATAGACAACACCATGTCCCTAGTAAGCCTCTAGTTGACTAGCTCGTTGATCAATAGATGGTTACGGTTTCCTGACCATGGACATTGGATGTCATTGATAACGGGATCACATCATTAGGAGAATGATGTGATGGACAAGACCCAATCCTAAGCATAGCACTAGATCGTGTAGTTCGTATGCTAAAGCTTTTCTAATGTCAAGTATCATTTCCTTAGACCATGAGATTGTGCAACTCCCGGATACCGTAGGAATGCTTTGGGTGTACCAAACGTCACAACGTAACTGGGTGACTATAAAGGTGCACTACAGGTATCTCCGAAAGTGTCTGTTGGGTTGGCACGAATCGAGACTGGGATTTGTCACTCCGTGTAAACGGAGAGGTATCTCTGGGCCCACTCGGTAGGACATCATCATAATGTGCACAATGTGATCAAGGAGTTGATCACGGGATGATGTGTTACGAACGAGTAAAGAGACTTGCCGGTAACGAGATTGAACAAGGTATCGGGATATCGACGATCGAATCTCGGGCAAGTATCGTACCGATAGACAAAGGGAATTGTATACGGGATTGATTAAGTCCTTGACATCGTGGTTCATCCGATGAGATCATCGTGGAACATGTGGGAGCCAACATGGGTATCCAGATCCCGCTGTTGGTTATTGACCGGAGAACGTCTCGGTCATGTCTGCATGTCTCTCGAACCCGTAGGGTCTACACACTTAAGGTTCGGTGACGCTAGGGTTATAGAGATATTAGTATGCGGTAACCCGAAAGTTGTTCGGAGTCCCGGATGAGATCCCGGACGTCACGAGGAGTTCCGGAATGGTCCGGAGGTAAAGAATTATATATAGGAAGTGCTATTTCGGCCATCGGGACAAGTTTCGGGGTCATCGGTATTGTACCGGGACCACCGGAAGGGTCCCGGGGGTCCACCGGGTGGGGCCACCTGCCCCGGGGGGCCACATGGGCTGTAGGGGGTGTGCCTTGGCCTATATGGGCCAAGGGCACCAGCCCCAAGAGGCCCATGCGCCAAGAGAAGAGAAAAAGGGGAGAGTCCTAAAAGGGGAAGGCACCTCCGAGGTGCCTTGGGGAGGATGGACTCCTCCCCACCCTTGGCCGCACCCTTCCTTGGAGGAAGGGGCAAGGGCTGCGCCTCCCCCCTCTCCCTTGGCCCTATATATAGTGGGGAAAAGGAGGAGCAACCATACCTAAGGCCTGGCGCCTCCCTCTCCCTCCCGTGACACATCTCCCTCCTCCTGCAGCGCTTAGCGAAGCCCTGTTGGAATCCCGCTACTTCCACCACGCCGTCGTGCTGCTGGATCTCCATCAACCTCTCCCTCCTCCTTGCTGGATCAAGGCGTGGGAGACGTCTCCGTTCCGTACGTGTGTTGAACGCGGAGGTGCCGTCCGTTCGGCACTAGGATCATCGGTGATTTGAATCACGACGAGTACGACTCCATCAACCCCGTTCTCTTGAACGCTTCCGCGCGCGATCTACAAGGGTATGTAGATCCAATCCTCTCTCGTTGCTAGATGACTCCATAGATTGATCTTGGTGACACGTAGGAAAATTTTGAATTTATGCTACGTTCCCCAACAGTGGGGAGGGAGAAGGAAAGGGGGGCGCCGCCCCCCTCTCCTAGTCCAATTCGGACCAGGGGGAGGAGGCGCGCGGCCCACCCTGGCTGCCCCTCTCTCTCTCCACTAAGACCCATATGGCCCATTACTTCTCCCGGGGGGGGGGGTTCCGGTAACCCTCCGGCTCTCCGGTTTTCTCCGAAATCACCCGGAACACTTCCGGTGTCCGAATATAGCCGTCCAATATATCAATCTTTATGTCTCGACTATTTTGAGACTCCTCGTCATGTCCGTGATCACATCCGGGACTCCGAACTAACTTCGGTACATCAAAAACTCATAAACTCATATAACTGTCATCGAAACCTTAAGCATGCGGACCCTATGGGTTCGAGAACAATGTAGACATGACCGAGACATGTCTCCGGTCAATAACCAATAGCGGAACCTGGATGCTCATATTGGCTCCCACATATTCTACGAAGATCTTTATCGGTCAGACCGCATAACAACATACGTTGTTCCCTTTGTCATCGGTATGTTACTTGCCCGAGATTCGATCGTCGGTATCTCAATACCTAGTTCAATCTTGTTACCGGCAAGTCTCTTTACTCGTTACATAATACATCATCTCGCAACTAACTCATTAGTTGCAATGCTTGCAAGGCTTGTGTGATGTGCATTACCGAGAGGGCCCAGAGATACCTCTCTGACAATCGGAGTGACAAATCCTAATCTCAAAATACGCCAACCCAACATTTACCTTTGGAGACACCTGTAGAGCTCCTTTATAATCACCCAATTACGTTGTGACGTTTGGTAGCACACAAAGTGTTCCTCCGGCAAACGGGAGTTGCATAATCTCATAGTCATAGGAACATGTATAAGTCATGAAGAAAGCAATAGCAACATACTAAACGATCGGGTGCTAAGCTAATGGAATGGGTCATGTCAATCACATCATTCTCCTAATGATGTGATCCCGTTAATCAAATGACAACTCATGTCTATGGCTAGGAAACATAACCATCTTTGACCAACATGCTAGTCAAGTAGAGGCATACTAGTGACACTCTGTTTGTCTATGTATTCACACATGTATTATGTTTCCAGTTAATACAATTCTAGCATGAATAATAAACATTTATCATGATATAAGGAAATAAATAATAACTTTATTATTGCCTCTAGGGCATATTTCCTTCAGTCTCCCACTTGCACTAGAGTCAATAATCTAGTTCACATTGCCATGTGATTTAACACCAATAGTTTACATCATCATGTGATTAACACCCATAGTTCACATCGTTATGTGACCAACACTCAAAGGGTTTACTAGAGTCAATAATCTAGTTCACATCGCTATGTGATTAACACCCAAAGAGTACTAAGGTGTGATCATGTTTTTCTTATGAGAGAAGTTTAGTCAACGGGTCTACCACATTCAGATCCGTATGTGTTTTGCAAATTTCTATGTCTACAATGCTCTGCATGGAGCTACTTTAGCTAATTGCTTCCACTTTCAATATGTATCCAGATGAAGACTTAGAGTCATCCGGATCAGTGCCAAAACTTGTATCGACGTAACCCTTTTACGACGAACCTTTTGTCACCTCCATAATCGAGAAAGATGTCCTTATTCCACTAAGGATAATTTTGACCGCTGTCCAGTGATCTACTCCTAGATCACTATTGTACTCCCTTGCCAAAAATAGTGTAGGGTATACAATAGGTCTGGTACACAACATGGCATACTTTATAGAACCTATGGCCAAGACATAGGGAATGACTTTCATTCTCTTTCTATTTTCTGCCGTGGTCGGGCTTTGAGTCTTACTCAATTTCACACCTTGTAACACAGGTAAGAATTCTTTCTTTGACTGTTCCATTTTGAACTAATTCAAAATCTTGTCAAGGTATGTACTCATTGAAAAAACTTATGAAGCGTCTTGATCTATCTCTATAGATCTTGATGCTCAATATGTAAGCAGCTTCACCGAGGTCTTTCTTTGAAAAAACTCCTTTCAAACACTCCTTTATGCTTTGCAGAATAATTCTACATTATTTCCGATCAACAATATGTCATTCACATATACTTATCAGAAATGTTGTAGTGCTCCCACGCACTTTCTTGTAAATACAGGCTTCACCGCAAGTCTGTATAAAACTATATGCTTTGATCAACTCATCAAAGCGTATATTCCAACTCTGAGATGCTTGCACCAGTCCATAGATGGATCGCTGGAGCTTGCACATTTTGTTAACACCTTTAGGATTGACAAAACCTTCTGGTTGCATCATATACAACTCTTCTTTAATAAATCCATTAAGGAATGCAGTTTTGTTTATCCATTTGCCAGATTTCATAAAATGCGGCAATTGCTAACATGATTCGGACAAACTTAAGCATAGATACGAGTGAGAAACTCTTATCGTAGTCAACACCTTGAACTTGTCGAAAACCTTTTGCGACAATTCTAGCTTTGTAGATAGTAACACTACTATCAGCGTCCGTCTTCCTCTTGAAGATCCATTTAATCAATGACTTGCCGAACATCAGGCAAGTCAATCAAAGTCCATACTTTGTTCTCATACATGGATCCTATCTCAGATTTCATGGCCTCAAGCCATTTTGCGGAATCTGGGCTCATCATCGCTTCCTCATAGTTCGTAGGCTCGTCATGGTCAAGTAACATGACTTCCAGAACAGGATTACCGTACCACTCTGGTGCGTATCTCACTCTGGTTTACCTACGAGGTTTGGTAGTAACTTGATCTGAAGTTACATGATCATCATCATTAGCTTCCTCACTAATTGGTGTAGTAGTCATAGGAACAGATTTCTGTGATGAACTACTTTCCAATAAGGGAGAAGGTACAATTACCTTATCAAGTTCTACTTTCCTCCCACTCACTTCTTTCGAGAGAAACTCCTTCTCTAGAAAGGATCCATTCCCAGCAATGAATATCTTGCCTTCGGATCTGTGATAGAAGGTGTACCCAACTGTCTCCTTTGGGTATCCTATGAAGACACATTTCTCCGATTTGGGTTTGAGCTTATCAGGATGAAACTTTTTCACATAAGCATGACAACCCCAAACTTTAAGAAACGACAACTTTGGTTTCTTGTTAAACCACAGTTCATATAGTGTCGTCTCAACGGATTTAGATAGTGCCCTATTTAACGTGAATGCAGCTGTCTCTAATGCATAACCCCAAAACGATAGTGGTAAATCGGTAAGAAACATCATAGATCGCACTATATCCAATAAAGTACGGTTATGACGTTCGGACACACCATTATGCTGTGGTGTTCCAGGTGGCATGAGTTTGTGAAACTATTCCACATTGTTTTAATTGAAGACCAAACTCGTAACTCAAATATTTTACTTCTGCGATCATATCGTAGAAACTTTTATTTTTGTTACGATGATTCTCCACTTCACTCTGAAATTCTTTGAACTTTTCAAATGTTTCAGACTTGTGTTTCATCAAGTAGATATACTCATATCTGCTCAAATCATCTGTGAAGATCAGAAAATAATGATACCTGCCATGAGCCTCAATATTCATCGGACCACATACATCAGTATGTATGATTTCCAACAAATCTGTTGCTCGCTCCATTGTTTCGGAGAACGGAGTCTTAGTCATCTTGCCCATGAGGCATGGTTCGCAAGCATCAGCTGATTCATAATCAAGTGATTCCAAAAACCCATCAGTATGGATTTTCTTCATGCGCTTTACACCAATATGACCTAAATGGCAGTGCCACAAATAAGTTGCACTATCATTATTAACTTTGCATCTTTTGGTTTCAATGAATATGTGTATCACTACGATCGAGATCCAACGAACCATTTTCATTGGGTGTGTAACCATATAAGGTTTTATTCATGTAAACAGAACAACAATTTATTCTCCTACTTAAATGAATAACCGTATTGCAATAAACGTGATCAAATCATATTCATGCTCAATGCAAACACCAAATAACACTTAATTAGGTTCAACACTAATCCCGAAAGTATAGGGAGTCTGCGATGATGATCATATTAATCTTGGAACCACTTCCAACACACATCGTCACTTTACCCTTAACTAGTTTCTGTTCATTCTGCAACTCCCGTTTCGAGTTACTACTGTTAGCAACTGAACCAGTATCAAATACCGAGGGGTTGCTACGAACACTAGTAAAGTACACATCAATAACATGTATATCAAATATACTTATGTTCACTTTGCCATCCTTCTTATCTGCCAATCACTTGGGGTAGTTCCGCTTCCAGTGACCAGTCCCTTTGAAGTAGAAGCACTTAGTCTCAGGCTTAGGACCAGACTTGGGCTTCTTCACTTGAGCAGCAACTTGCTTGCTGTTCTTCTTGAAGTTCCCCTTCTTCCCTTTGCCCTTTTCTTGAAACTAGTGGTCTTGTCTACCATCAACACTTGATGTTTTTCTCGATTTCTACCTTCGTCAATTTCAGCATTACGAAGAGCTTGGGAATCGTTTCCGTTATCCCTTGCATATCATAGTTCATCACGAAGTTCTACTAACTTGGTGATGGTGACTAGAGAATTCTGTGAATCACTATTTTATCTGGAAGATTAACTCCCACTTGATTCAAGCGATTGTAGTACTCAGACAATCTGAGCACATGCTCACTAGTTGAGTGATTCTCCTCCATCTTTTAGCTATAGAACTTGTTGGAGACTTCATATCTCTCAACTCGGGTATTTGCTTGAAATATTAATTTCAACTCCTGGAACATCTCATATGGTCCATGACGTTCAAAACGTCTTTGAAGTCCTGATTCTAAGCCATTAAGCATGGTGCACTAAACTATCAAGTAGTCATCATATTGAGCTAGCCAAACGTTCATAACGTCTGCATCTGTTCCTGCAATAGGTCTGTCACCTAGCGGTGCATCAAGGACATAATTCTTCTGTGCAGCAATGAGGATAAACCTCAGATCACGGATCCAATCCGCATCTTTGCTACTAACATCTTTCAACACAATTTTCTCTAGGAACATATCAAAATAAACACAGGGAAGCAACAACGCGAGCTATTGATCTACAACATGATTTACAAAATACTACCAGGACTAAGTTCATGATAAATTTATGTTTAATTAATCATATTACTTAAGAACTCCCACTTAGACAGACATCTCTCTAATCCTCTAAGTGATCACGTGATCCAAATCAACTAAACCATTTCCGATCATCACGTGAGATGGAGCAGTTTCATTGGTGAACATCACTATGTTGATCATATCTACTATATGATTCATGCTCGACCTTTCGGTCTCCGTGTTCCGAGGCCATATCTGTATATGCTTGGCTCGTCAAGTATAACCTGAGTATTCCGCGTGTGCAACTGTTTTGCACCCGTTGTATTTGAACGTAGAGCCTATCACACCCGATCATCACGTGGTGTCTCAGCACGAAGAACTTTCGCAACGGTGCATACTCAGGGAGAACACTTCTTGATAATTAGTGAGAGATCATCTTAAAATGCTATCGTCAAACAAAGCAAGATAAGATGCATAAAAGATAAACATCACATGCAATCAATATAAGTGATATGATATGGCCATCACCATCTTGTGCTTGTGATCTCCATCTTCGAAGCACCATCATGATCACCATCATCACCGGCGCGACACCTTGATCACCATTGTAGCATCGTTGTCGTCTCGCCAATCTTATGCTTCCACAACTATCGCTACCGCTTAGTGATAAAGTAAAGCATTACAACGCAATTGCATTGCATACAATAAAGCGACAACCATATGGCTCCTGCCAGTTGCTGATAACTTGGTTACAAAACATGATCATCTCATACAATAAAATTTAGCATCATGTCTTGACCATATCACATCACAACATGCCCTGCAAAAACAAGTTAGACGTCCTCTACTTTGTTGTTGCAAGTTTTACATGGCTGCTACGGGCTTAAGCAAGAACCAATCTTACCTACGCATCAAAACCACAACGATAGTTTGTCAAGTTGGTGCTATTTTAACCTTCGCAAGGACCGGGCGTAGCCACACTCGGTTCAACTAAAGTTGGAGAAACTGACACCCGCTAGCCACCTTTGTGCAAAGCACGTCGGGAGAACCGGTCTCGCGTAAGCGTACGCGTAATGTCGGTCCGGGCCGCTTCGTCCAACAATACCGCCGAACCAAAGTATGACATGTAGGTAAGTAGTATGACTTATATCGCCCACAACTCACTTGTGTTCTACTCGTGCATATAACATCAACACATAAGACCTAGGCTCTGATACCACTGTTGGGGAACGTAGTAATTTCAAAAAAATTCCTACGCACACGCAAGATCATGGTGATGCATAGCAACGAGAGGGGCGAGTGTGACTACGTACCCTTGTAGACTGACAGCGGAAGCGTTAGCACAACATGGTTGATGTAGTCGTACGTCTTCACGGCCCGACCGATCAAGCACCGAAACTACGGCACCTCCGAGTTTTAGCACACGTTCAGCTCGATGACGATCCCCGGACTCCGATCCAGCAAAGTGTCGGGGAAGAGTTCCGTCAGCACGACGGCGTGGTGACGATCTTGATGTTCTACCGTCGCAGGGCTTCGCCTAAGCACCGCTACAATATTATCGAGGATTATGGTGGAAGGGGGCACCGCACACGGCAAAAAAACGATTACGTGGATCAACTTGTGTGTCTAGGGGTGCCCCCTGCCCCTGTATATAAAGGAGCAATGGGAGGAGGCCGGCCGGCCCTATAGGCGCGCCAAGGAGGAGTCCTCCTCCTAGTACGAGTAGGACTCCTACTAGGAGGGGGGAAAGGAAGTGGGGAGGGAGAAGGAAAGGGGGGCGCCGCCCCCCTCTCCTAGTCCAATTCGGACCAGGGGGGAGGCGCGCGGCCCACCCTGGCTGCCCCTCTCTCTCTCTCCACTAAGGCCCATATGGCCCATTACTTCTCCCGGGGGGGTTCCGGTAACCCTCCGGCTCTCCGGTTTTCTCCGAAATCACCCGGAGCACTTACGGTGTCCGAATATAGCCGTCCAATATATCAATCTTTATGTCTCGACTATTTTGAGACTCCTCGTCATGTCCGTGATCACATCCGGGACTCCGAACTAACTTCGGTACATCAAAAACTCATAAACTCATATAACTGTCATCGAAACCTTAAGCGTGCGGACCCTACGGGTTCGAGAACAATGTAGACATGACCGAGACATGTCTCCGGTCAATAACCAATAGCGGAACCTGGATGCTCATATTGGCTCCCACATATTCTACGAAGATCTTTATCGGTCAGACCGCATAACAACATACGTTGTTCCCTTTGTCATCGGTATGTTACTTGCCCGAGATTCGATTGTCGGTATCTCAATACCTAGTTCAATCTCGTTACCGGCAAGTCTCTTTACTCGTTACGTAATACATCATCTCGCAACTAACTCATTAGTTGCAATGCTTGCAAGGCTTGTGTGATGTGCATTACCGAGAGGGCCCAGAGATACCTCTCCGACAATCGGAGTGACAAATCCTAATCTCGAAATACGCCAACCCAACATTTACCTTTGGAGACACCTGTAGAGCTCCTTTATAATCACCCAATTACGTTGTGACGTTTGGTAGAACACAAAGTGTTCCTCCGGCAAACGGGAGTTGCATAATCTCATAGTCATAGGAACATGTATAAGTCATGAAGAAAGCAATAGCAACATACTAAACGATCGGGTGCTAAGCTAATGGAATGGGTCATGTCAATCACATCATTCTCCTAATGATGTGATCCCATTAATCAAATGACAACTCATGTCTATTGCTAGGAAACATAACCATCTTTGACCAACATGCCAGTCAAGTAGAGGCATACTAGTGACACTCTGTTTGTCTATGTATTCACACATGTATTATGTTTCCGGTTAATACAATTCTAGCATGAATAATAAACATTTATCATGATAGAAGGAAATAAATAATAACTTTATTATTGCCTCTAGGGCATATTTCCTTCACCTGGTACATATGCAAACATTAGCGGTGGGCAATACGAACCTATGTAGGGAGGAGAAGATTATATATGAGGTCGACGCCTAGGTCGTCGTGACTTCCCTATGGCCAATCTCTTGATCTATATTTTCCTCCGTTGAAGCGAGGCTGAACGTGGTCCTTAATCGTAGGGATTAGGAACATATGGATTAGCGCGATCCTAGAATTGTGTAACAGAACGGCAACTGCTCCCGTGATCGATGTGCGTGTGATCGATGTACATGGAAAGCGCAGCATTGTGGGCCCCACAATATGGATCCGACATTTATTTGCAGTCTAGGCCGGCCCACCTACCTGCATTGTTTCTTCCCTCAAAATAAATATCATTGGTTCATCCCTAAAAAAACCTCTTTGTGACACCTATTAGTTATTATATACTTGTATATGTTCAACAATATTTATAGTATCTCTATCATTTCTACAATTTTCTTTTGGGACCATGTGGGCTTGGCCAATGTGGTCCCCAGGCAAGGTGTGCACGAATTCGGACACAAAACGCACGTTGCGTCTATGGGGGCGGTGTTGTAGGGTTCTGTCGCCGGAGAAACCCTAGAAAATGCATCGAGTGTCGGAAATGAACGATACTTGTCATGCATGCATGCCATGGTAATCCTAGGGTATGCGTAAAGTTTGGGATCATTCGGTGGGACCGTCAAGGAAAACCACTTTCATATCTGCCCTCTGGCAGACCCGAATGGTCCTGCTTGTACATGGTGCATGTGGAAGCATGCATGAGATGACCCCAACTTTTGGGACCATGTGGGCTTGGCCAATGTGGTCCCCCAGGCAAGGTGTGCACAAATTCGGACACAAAACACACATTGCGTCACGTGGGGGCAGTGTTGTAGGGTTATGTCATCGGAGAAACCCTAGAAAATGCATCAAGTGTCCGAAATGAACGATACTTGTCATGCATGCATGCCATGGTAATCCTAGGGTATGCATAAAGTTTGGGATCATTTGGTGGGACCGTCAAGGAAAACCACTTTCAGACCTGCCCTCCAGCGGACCCGAATGGTCCTGCTTGTACATGGTGCATGTGGAAGCATGCATGAGATGACCCCAACTTTTGGGACCATGTGGGCTTGGCCAATGTGGTCGCCCAGGAAAGGTGTGCACGAATTCGGACACAAAATGCACGTGGAGGCATGCATGTGATTGTCCCAACTAAGGTGTGCATACAGTTTGGTCTCAATTGGTGAGACCGAGAAGATAAACCTGCTTCTAGTACATGGTGCATGTGGAGGCATGCATGCGATTGTCCCAACTAGATTTGATTTAATAATATTTTAAATATGAAACAGAAAAGAAAATTTATAATTAGGAAAGAGAACCATGAAAAGTGAAATAAAAGACAACATTATATCATACATTATATAAATTTATAACTGTCAGAACAAAGAAAAGAGGAGAATATAGAAAACAGAAGAATTATTTGAATGAATAAGTGCAATAAAATACAACATATTATCTTACAATTAAAAACTAATTCAAATATAAAAAAGATTAGATCTATTAGAATGAAGAAGTGAAATAAAAGATAACATATTATCTTATATTTTCAAAATATTGCAAATATAAAGAAGAGAACAAATATTAGAATGAAGAAGTGAAATAAAACAGAATATTTTATCTTACAAACTAAAAATATTTCAATAATAATAAAGATAAGAAAATTAGAATGAATAATTGAAATAAAACACATCATTTTAGTTTATATTTCGTAAATATTATCAATATACAAAAGAGAACGAACAAATGAAATAAAACACAACATAATTTGGCATGTTTTTTAAATTTTAGTAAACACTGTTAGAAATAATACAAAAAAATAGATTTGATTTTAAATATTATAAATATAAACAAGAAAATAAAGTTTAGAGTTAAGAAGTGAAAAACAAAGAAAATATCAAACAGAGCAGCGTGCGGGTAAGGCTGCACTGGGCCAGCCCACCCGAATTGGGCCCAAGGCGGAGCCGCGCATGGCACATCGCAGCGCACAGCCGTTGGATGGTGGGAGTTTAGTCCCACCTCGCCAAGCGAGAGAGCGCGACACATGTTTATATACCTGGCTGCGACTCCCCTCCCAAGCTCCTATCAATTGCAGGCAGTACATTGTCTAACTCTCCTCCCCTCTGCCCCATGGGGCCTACTAGCAGCAGAGATATTCTGCACCACGAGCCTGCGTCCTGGCCCATGCACGGCAGGGTTCCTAGTCGTATGCAGGCCGTGAAGTATGAATTCTCCTGTCTGGTAGGTGGGCACTTTTTCTGGGCATATTGCCATGTGTATTGATCTTCAAATCACACACTAAATTATACACATGCTCACTTGCATTTCATACACATTTTTTGCATATATGACAAGTTAATGTTTTGACCTTCAAGTCATCTAATAAATTTTACACATGCTCACTTACATGTAATACACATGGATATTAATTGGATTTCAACAAAAATAAGGCCGTGGTGTATGAATTCTCCTCCCACATGCATGCCTTGGTCATGGTACGGTGTGCCTTGGTCACGTCGGGGCACTGTTCTAGGGTTTTATCACCGCAAAACGCCTACAAAATGCATAGAGTGTCAGAAATGAACGGTAGTTGCCAGGCATGCTTGCTATGGTCATCGTAGGGTGTGCATAAAAGAACCTGCTTGTAGTACATGGTGCAAGTGGAGGCATACATGCGACTGTCCCAACTAGATTTGATTTAATAATATTTCAAGTATGAAACAAAAAAGAAAATTTATAATTAGGAAAGACAACCATGAAAAGTGAAATATGAGACAACATTATATCATACATTATTTAAATTTATAACCGTCAGAACAAAGAAAAGAGGAGAATATAGAAAACAGAAGAAAAATTTGAATGAATAAGTGCAATAAAAGACAACATATTATCTTACATTTAAAAAATAATTCAAATATAAAAAAGATAAGATCTATTAGAATGAAGAAGTGAAATGTAAGATAACATATTATCTTACATTTTCAAAATATTTCAAATATAAAGAAGAGAACAAATATTAGAATGAAGAAGTGAAATAAAATAGAACATTTTATCTTACAAACTAAAAATATTTCAATAATAATAAAGATAAGAAATATTAGAATGAAGAATCGAAATAAAACACACCATTTTAGTTTATATTTCGTAAATATTATCAATATACAAAAGAGAACGAACAAATGAAATAAAACACAACAGAATTTGGCATATTTTTTATATTTTAGTAAATACTGTTAGAAATAATATAGAAAAAAAGATATTTGATTTTAAATATTAGAAATATAAACAAGAAAAGAAACAATGAAAATATCAAACATATCAGCGCGTGGGTAAGGCTGCCCTGGGCCAGCCCGCCCGAATTCGGCCCAAGGCGGAGCCGCACAGGACACATCGCAGCGCACAACCGTTGGGTGGTGGGAGTTTAGTCCCACCTCGCCAAGCGAGAGAGCGCGGCACTGGTTTATATACCCGGCTGCGACCCCCCTCCCAAGCTCCTATCAATTGCAGGCAGTACATTGCCTAACTCTCCTCCCCTCTGCCCCGTGGGGCCTACTAGCAGCAGAGATATTCTGCACCACGGGCCTGCGTCCTGGCCCATGCACGGCAGGGTTCCTAGTCGTATGCAGGCCGTGGAGTATGAATTCTCCTACTCTGGTAGGTGGGCACTTTTCTTGGCATATTGCCATGTGTATTGATCTTCAAATCACACACTAAATTATACACATGCTCACTTTCATTCCATACACATTTTTTTGCATATATGAGAAGTTAATGTTTTGAGCTTCAAGTCATCTAATAAATTTTACACATGCTCACTTACATGTAATACACATGGATATTAATTGGATTTCAACAAAAATGAGGCCGTGGTGTATGAATTCTCCTCCCACAAGCATGCCATGTTCATGGTACGGTGTGCAAAAAGTTTGGGATCATTTGGTGGGTCCGACAAGGAAAACCTCTTTCAAACTTGCCCTCCGGCAGACCCGAATGGTCCGGCTTGTACATGGTGCATGTGGGGGCATGCATGAGATGGCCCCAACTTTTGGGAGCATGTGAGCATGGCCAATGTGGCCCCCCCGGCAAGGTGTGCACGAATTCGGACACAAAACGCACGTTGCGTCACGCCGCATCAGTGTTCTAGGGTTTTTTCGACCACCTCCAAATGACCTCAACTTTGGCACACGTGAGTTTTTGCACAAACAAAGGTGGGTTTCCAAGGTTTTATATTTTTTGAATTTTTATTTATAATGCCCTCTAGACCGACTGGTCAAAACATCGGTCTATACCTCATGGGGGCATTGTAAAATATTCTTTTTCCAAATTTTCTTTCATAGGCATGATTGGCACATGTGGGTCACCATGTTCAAGAAAGTTTGGGTGATTTGGAGGTGGTGGGAAAAATCACATTTGTTCAAAAACTGGCTTAAGTTAGACCAAATGCCCCGTCCGAAATACGGTCATTTTTTTGACCACCTCCAAATGACCTCAACTTTGGCACACATGATCTCTTGCACAAACAAAGGTGGGTTTCCAAGGTTTTATATTTTTTTGAATTTTTAATTAATTTATAATACCCTCTAGACTGACTGGTCAAAACATCGGTCTATACCTCAGGGGGCATTGTAAAATATTCTTTTTCCAAAATTTCTTTCATAGTCATGATTGGCACATGTGGGTCACCATGTTCAAGAAAGTTTGGGTGATTTGGAGGTGGTGGGAAAAATCACATTTGTTCAAAAACTGGCTTAAGTTAGACCAAATGCCCCCTCCGGAATGCGGTCATTTTTTCGACCACCTCCAAATGACCTCAACTTTGGCACACATGATCTCTTGCACAAACAAAGGTGGGTTTCCAAGGTTTTATATTTTTTTGAATTTTTAATTAATTTATAATGCCCTCTAGACTGACTGGTCAAAACATCGGTCTATACCTTAGGGGGGCATTGTAAAATATTCTTTTTCCAAAATTTCTTTTATAGTCATGATTGGCACATGTGGGTCACTGATGTCTACTACACAACCTTCTTCTTGTAGACGTTGTTGGGCCTGCAAGTGCACATTTTTGTAGGACAGTAGCAAATTTCCCTCAAGTGGATGACCTAAGGTTTATCAATCCGTAGGAGGCGTAGGATGAAGATGGTCTCTCTCAAGCAACCTTGCAACCAAATAACAAAGAGTCTCTTGTGTCCCCAACACACCCAATACAATGGTAAATTGTATAGGTGCACTAGTTCGGCGAAGAGATGGTGATACAAGTGCAATATGGATAGTAGATAATAGTTTTTGTGATCTAAAATAATAAAAAGAGCAAGGTAGAAAGTGATAAAAGTGAGCGTAAACGGTATTGCAATGATGGGAAATAAGGCATAGGGTTCATACTTTCGCTAGTGTAAGTTCCCTCAACAATACTAACATAATTGGATCACATAACTATCCCTCAACATGCAACAAAGAGTCACTCCAAAGTCACTAATAGCGGAGAACAAACGAAGAGATTATGGTAGGGTACGAAACCACCTCAAAGTTATTCTTTCCAATCAATCCGTTGGGCTATTCCTATAAGTGTCACAAACAGCCCTAGAGTTCGTACTAGAATAACACCTTAAAATACAAAT
Organism: Triticum urartu; assembly: GCF_056163025.1. Lineage (NCBI taxonomy): Eukaryota > Viridiplantae > Streptophyta > Magnoliopsida > Poales > Poaceae > Triticum > Triticum urartu. The sequence continues at coordinate 66,959,363 of NC_141873.1, read as the reverse complement.
CAACCAAAACCCTAATGTCACCTAGATACTCCAATGTCACCTCAAGTATCCGTGGGTATGATTATACGATATGCATCACACTATCTCAGATTCATCCATTCAACCAACACAAAGGACCTCAAAGAGTGTCCCAAAGTTTCTACCGGAGAATCATGACAAAAACGTGTGCTAACCCCTATGCATAGGTTCATGAACCCACAAGTTGGTCACCTTAACAAAAATCAAGTGGCACGCGGTATCCCATTGTCACCACAGATATCCACGGCAAGACATACATCAAGTGTTCTCAAATCTTTAAAGACTCAATCCGATAAGATTACTTCAAAGGGGAAACTTGATTCATTACAAGAGAGAAGAGGGGTGAAGAAACATCGTAGGATCCAAATATAGTAGCAAAGCTCGTGATACATCAAGATCGTATCATCTCAAGAACACGAGAGAGAGAGAGAGAGATCAAACACATAGCTACTGGTACATACCCTCAGCCCCGAGGGAGAACTACTCCCTCCTTGTCATGGAGAGCACCGGGAGGATGAAGATGGCCACCGGAGAGGGATTGCCCCCTCCGGCAGGGTGCCGGAACGGGTCTAGATTGGTTTTTGGTGGCTACGGAGGCTTCTGGCGGCGGAACTCCCGATCTATCTTGCGTTCTGGAAGTTTTAGGTCACGTGGGTATATATGGGTGCAGGGAGGACGTCGGAGGAGCCATGGGGGTCCCACGAGACAGGGGGGTGCGCCCCCCACCCTCGTGAGCACCTCGTGTCTCCCCTGACATGGGGTCCAAGTTCATCAGGTGTGTTTCCTTCCAAAAATAACTTCTCCAGTTGATTTCATTCCGTTTCGACTCCGTCTGATATTCCTTTTCTTCAAAATACTGAAATAGGCATAAAACAACAAATCTGGGCTGGGCCTCCGGTTAATAGGTTAGTCATGAAACTAATATAAAAGTGGATAATAAAGCCCAATATTGCCTAAAACAGTAGATAATATAGCATGGAGCAATCAAAAATTATAGATACGTTGGAGACGTATCAAGCATCCCCAAGCTTAATTCCGGCTCGTCCTCGAGTAGGTAAATGATAAAAAATATAATTTTTGATGTGGAATGCTAGTTGGCATAATTTCAATGTAATTCTTCCTACTTGTGATATGAATATTTAGATCCGAAAAATTCAATACAAAAGTTCATTTTGACATATAAATAATAATACTTCAAGCATACTAACTAAGCAATCATGTCTTCTCAAAATAACATGGCCAAAGAAAGTTATCCCTACAAAATCATATAGTCTGGCTATGCTCTATCTTCACCACACAAAATATTTAAATCATGCACAACCCCGATGACAAGCCAAGCAATTGCTTCATACTTTTAATGTTCTCAAACTTTTTCAATCTTCACGCAATACATGAGCGTGAGCCATGGACATAGCACTATAGGTGGAATAGAATGGTGGTTGTGGAGAAGACAAAAGGGAGAAGATAGTCTCACATCGACTAGGCGTATCAACGGGCTATGGAGATGCCCATCAATAGATATCAATGTGAGTGAGTAGGGATTGCCATGCAACAGATGCACTAGAGCTATAAGTATATGAAAGCTCAACAAAAGAAACTAGTGGGTGTGCATCCAACTCGCTTGCTCACGAAGACCTAGGGCATTTTGAGGAAGCCCATCATTGGAATATACAAGCCAAGTTCTATAATGAAAGATCCCCACTAGTATATGAAAGTGACAACATAGTAGACTCTCTATCATGAAGATCATGGTGCTACTTTGAAGCACAAGTGTGGTAAAAGGATAGTAGCATTGTCCCTTCTCTCTTTTTCTCTCATTTTTTTATTTTTATATTTTTTATTTGGGCCTTCTCTTTTTTATGGCCTCTTTTCTCTTTTTTTTATTTGGGCTTCTTTGGCCTCTTTTATTTATTTTCGTCCGGAGTCTCATCCCGACTTGTGGAGGAATTATAGTCTCCATCATCCTTTCCTCACTGGGACAATGCTCTAATAATGATGATCATCACACTTTTATTTACTTACAACTCAAGAATTACAACTCGATACTTAGAACAAGATATGACTCTATATGAATGCCTCCGGCGGTGTACCGGGATGTGCAATGAATCAAGAGTGACAAGTATGAAAGAATTATGAACGGTGGCTTTGCCACAAATACAATGTCAACTACATGATCATGCTAAGCAATATGACAATGATGGAGTGTGTCATAATAACCGGAACGGTGGAAAGTTGCATGGCAATATGTCTCGGAATGGCTATGGAAATGCCATAATAGGTAGGTATGGTGGCTGTTTTGAGGAAGGTATATGGTGGGTTTATGGTACCGGCGAAAGTTGTGCGGTACTAAAGAGGCTAGCAAAGGTGGAAGGGTGAGAGTGCGTATAATCCATGGACTCAACATTAGTCATAAAGAACTCACATACTTATTGCAAAAATCTATTAGTTATCGAAACAAAGTACTACACGCATGCTCCTAGGGGGATAGATTGGTACGAAAAGACCATCGCTCGTCCCCGACCGCCACTCATAAGGAAGACAATCAATAAATAAATCATGCTCCGACTTCATCACATAACGGTTCACCATACGTGCATGCTACGGGAATCACAAACTTCAACACAAGTATCTCTCAAATTCACAACTACTCGACTAGCATGACTCTAATATTACCATCCTCACATCTCAAAACAATCATCAAGTATCAAACTTCTCATAGTATTCAACACACTCATAAGAGAATTTTATTATTAATCTTGTATACCTAGCATATTAGGATTTTAAGCAAATTACCATGCTATTTAAGACTCTCAAAATAAGTGAAGCATGAGAGTTCATCTATTTCTTCAAAATAAAACTACCACCATGCTCTAAAAGATATAAGTGAAGCACGAGAGCAAATGACAAACTACTCCGAAAGATATAAGTGAAGATCAATGAGTAGTCGAATAATTATGCAACTATGTGAAGACTCTCTAACATTTAAGAATTTCAGATCTTGATATTTTATTCAAACAGCAAGCAAATCCTAACAAAATAAATTGACACTCCAAGCAAAACACATATCATGTGGTGAATAAAAATATAGCTCCAAGTAAAGTTACCGATGAACGAAGACGAAAGAGGGGATGCCTTCCGGGGCATCCACAAGCTTAGGCTCTTGGTTGTCCTTGAATATTACCTTGGGGTGCCATGGGCACCCCCAAGCTTAGGCTCTTGCCACTCCTTGTTCCATAGTCCATCGAATCCTTACCCAAAACTTGAAAACTTCACAACACAAAACTTAAAGTAGAAAACTCGTAAGCTCCGTTAGTATAAGAAAACAAAACACCACTTCAAGGTACTTTAATTAACTCATTATTTATTTATATTGGTGTTAAACCTACTGTATTCCAACTTCTCTATGGTTTATAAACTATTTTACTAGCCATAGATTCATCAAAATAAGTAAACAACACATGAAAAACAGAATCTGTCAAAAACAGAACAGTCTGTAGTAATCTGGATCAAACGTATACTTCTGGAACTCATAAAATTCTCAAATAAATTGCTGGACCTGAGGAATTTATCTATTAATCATCTAAAAAAAGAATTAACTAAATATCACTCTCCAAATAAAAATGGCAGCAATTCTCGTGAGCGCTAAAGTTTCTGTTTTTTACAGCATGATCAACAAGACTTTCCCAAAGTCTTCCCAAAGGTTCTACTTGGCACAAACACTAATTAAAAGCATAAAACCACATATAAACAGAGGCTAGATGAATTATTTATTACTAAACAGGAGCAAAAAGTAAGGAACAAAAATAAAATTGGGTTGCCTCCCAACAAGCGCTATCGTTTAACGCCCCTAGCTAGGCATGATGATTTCAATGATGCCCACATAAAAGATAAGAATTGTAACATAAAGAGAGCATCATGAAGAATATGACTAGCACATTTAAGTCTAACATACTTCCTATGCATAGGGATTTTGTGAGCAAACAACTTGTGGGAACAATAATCAACTAGCATAGGAGAGCAAAACAAGCATAATTTCAAGATTTTAAGCACATAGAGAGGAAACTTGATATAATTGCAATTCCTACAAGCATATGTTCCTCCCTCATAATAATTTTCAGTAGCATCATGAATGAATTCAACAATATAACCAGCACCTAAAGCATTCTTTCCATGATCTGCAAGCATAGAAAATTTACTACTCTCCACATAAGCAAAATTCTTCTCATTCGGGATAGTGGGAGTATCATAAGAGACTCGAATATTATAAATTGTTTCCATATTAAAAGAGTAATGTTCAGAAAAGGGGTAACCATAATCATGACAAGTTTTATAAATATAATCCTTGCTACTTTTTATAGCACATGTATCATCACAATAATTATCATAAGTAGGAGGCATGTTATTATCATTATGAGTTTGCATATCAAAATTTGGTAGACTAAAAATATAATCTTCATTAAGCATAGCATCCCCAAGCTTGGGACAAACATTAATTGCAGCAAATATATTCTCAAATATGTCATCCTCATCAAACATAGCTTCCCCAAGCTTAGGCCTTTTCGTATCATAAGCATAATCACTCTCATCATTAATAGTATGGATAGCACCAATAGTATAGCAAACATTATTATCATATTCTTCCAAGCAAGTACCAAAAAGATTTTCAAGATCATAAGAAGTATCATTATCTTCCCAATCATAATCATCACAACAAGCAATAGGCATAACGAGATCATCATAAAGTGTATCATCTTCATTTTCATGAGGCACAACAATAATAGGAGCAACTTTATTTGGGAGAGATATCTTTTTACCTCTCTTCCTTTTTCTTTTCTTCTTCTTCACCACATCATGTGTGGGTTCAATCCTCTTTTTGGAGCTCCTTATTAATGAGATTGGTTGAATAGGAGGCTCCTCCTCGTTGCCTGATTCATCATAAGAAATAATAGGAGGATATTGGGAAGTCTCTTCCCTTTCATTAGTATTCTCTTCATCTTCTAATTGTTTTCTTTTCTTTATGTAGTTGGCAATATAAGGATTATCAATGCAATTCACCGCACAATACATATAAATATTCTCTAGATCAAAACGAAGAACTTTATCAAGGGCAAATTTTGGAATATCCTCAGTTATACGTTTCATTTCTTCATAACCCAAAAGAAGGCTAAGCTCTTTATGATGCTCAAGGGTAATCAAATTATCACAATATTTGGACACGACTTGATCATGAAACAAATAGCATTGGAGCTTTAAATGACCATGTTCGTTGCAAAGTTCACAAGAAGCATGGAAAATATTGAATCTTTCAGCACATTCATCTAGCTCTTCTTGCAACAATTTAGTTTCTAAACACTTATGCCTCTTGCAATATCTATCTTCCCTATTTGGTGTGTACTTGCAAACCCAATCTACTCCACAAAAATTGACATGTTTATAGGAGGCATTTTCATCATAACTAGTGCAATCATCATTAGTATTATGGATATTCAAAGAATTTGTACTAACAACATTGCAATCATGCTCATCATTCAAATATTTAGTGCCAAACATTTTATAGATTTCTTCTTCTAGCACTTGAGCACAATTATCCTTTCCATCATACTCACGAAAGATATTAAAAAGGTGAAGCGTATGAGACAAACTCAATTCCATATTTTTTATAGTTTTCTTTTATAAACTAAACTAATGATAAACCAAGAAACTAAAATACTCGATTGCAAGATCTAAAAATATACCTTCAAGCGCTAACCTCCCCGGCAACGGCGCCAGAAAAGAGCTTGATGTCTACTACACAACCTTCTTCTTGTAGACGTTGTTGGGCCTGCAAGTGCACAGGTTTGTAGGACAGTAGCAAATTTCCCTCAAGTGGATGACCTAAGGTTTATCAATCCGTAGGAGGCGTAGGATGAAGATGGTCTCTCTCAAGCAACCCTGCAACCAAATAACAAAGAGTCTCTTGTGTCCCCAACACACCCAATACAATGGTAAATTGTATAGGTGCACTAGTTTGGCGAAGAGATGGTGATACAAGTGCAATATGGATAGTAGATAATAGTTTTTGTGATCTAAAATAATAAAAAGAGCAAGGTAGCAAGTGATAAAAGTGAGCGTAAACGGTATTGCAATGATGGGAAATAAGGCATAGGGTTCATACTTTCGCTAGTGTAAGTTCCCTCAACAATACTAACATAATTGGATCACATAACTATCCCTCAACATGCAACAAAGAGTCACTCCAAAGTTACTAATAGTGGAGAACAAACGAAGAGATTATGGTAGGGTACGAAACCACCTCAAAGTTATTCTTTCCAATCAATTTGTTGGGCTATTCCTATAAGTGTCACAAACAGCCCTAGAGTTCGTACTATAATAACACCTTAAGATACAAATCAACCAAAACCCTAATGTCACCTAGATACTCCAATGTCACCTCAAGTATCCGTGGGTATGATTATACGATATGCATCACACTATCTCAGATTCATCCATTCAACCAACACAAAGGACCTCAAAGAGTGCCCCAAAGTTTCTACCAAAGAATCACGACGAAAACGTGTGCCAACCCCTATCACTACAAAAAAAAGACACATCCGTGACATTTTGGGCCGAACGAAATTTTTTTCTGTGATACATATGACACTTCTATGACGATAACTGTGACAAAACCCGGTATCATCATAGATGTGGTGGGCTCCTACTTCTATGACAAAAAATCATGACAGAAAATGGGCTTTTCGTCCTGGGCAGGCCGGAGACGCAGCTGCATGACATTCTTTGGGCCGTCCATGATGGAAAAAACCGTGGTAGAAGCGAGCGGAAGGAAAATTTCGTGAAGTTCCCGGTTACGATGGGAGGTCGGGGGCCGAGCGATGCGCGTTTCTCTCGTACACGTACACGCGTGTGTGCGAGGCGTTGGCTCTAACTGAACCCGAGTGAGGCGTTGGGCTCTAACTGAACCCGAGCGATTGCACTGCAGGCTATGCGTTACTGAACCCGAGCGATCGATCGATGGCTGTTAACTGAACCCGATTGAGCGATTCCTTGGCTACTGCTGCTAACTTAAGCCGATCGATGGGATGAACAGTGAGCGTTGCGGGGGGGGGGGGGGTTGGATGAAAAGTGAGCGGTGGCATTGCCTCTGGATGAACAGGACCCCGTGGTGTGGTGGAGGGCTGGATGAACAGTAGACGGTGGACGGGTGCCCGTGGAGGGGTGGATGAACATGACCCCGTGGTGTGGAGGGCAGGATGAACAGTAGACGCTGGAGGGTGCCCGTGGAGGGTGGTTGAACAGGACCCCGTGGTGTGGAGGGCTGGATGAACAGTAGACGGTGGAGGGGTGGTTGAACAGTAGCCGGTGGAGTAGCACGCGGTGGAGGCTGGATGAACAGGAGCCCGTGGAGGCTGGAGGAGGTCGACGGTGGATGAACAGTAGCTCGTGGAGGCTGGAGGGGGTCGACGGTGGAGATGAACAGTATCCCGTGGAGTCCCGTTTTGCGGTACGCCACACCCCTCCCGATGAACAGGACCCCCGTTTCGACCGTAGCGCTCCAACACATGTCCGTTTCCTCCGTTTTGCGGTACGCCACACCCCTCCCGATCAACAGGACCCCCGTTTCGACCGTAGGGGGTCCGTTTCCTCCGTTTTGCGGTACGCCACACCCCTCCCGATCAACAGGACCGCCGTTTCGATCGTAGGAGGTCCGTTTCCTCCGTTTTGCGATACGCCACACCCCTCCTGATCAACAGGACCCCCGTTTCGACCATAGGAGGTCAGTTTCCTCTGTTGTGCGGTACGCCAGGCCTCGTTTCCATCGCCACTTCCGTTCAAGCCCTCCCGATGAACACGACCACGCATTCCGTTCCGACCCATGAACACGACGACGACGCTGTTTCTCCGTTCCGACCCAGCCATGTACACGAGCCATCGCTGTATGTATGCGCGAGTAGGTGTTCGAGACCCCGCCCGTATGTACACATACGTGGCCGTATTTTCTTTCTTGCACCCTGGCCGCCTCTACTACAACACGTGCGCGCCTCTACATCCACCAGTATATATGTACGTACACGTTCGCGACCAGAATGACAACGCTACATACGCTTCGACCAGGTGGGTCCCGACTGTCAGGCACTTCCTTGTCTGCGAAGATGTAGCTGGTGGGTCTCAGCAGTCAGGGGGCGAAATACGGTGGCCCGTCCGGTGGGTCCTCGCTGTCAAGTGGAGGAATAATTATTTTGCACGTAATAAGGAGGCACTTCCTTGCTGCGGCCGTGGACCCAGCTGTTAGCCTCTCCACGTACAGTCCACATCTGATGGAAGTCGTTCCTTGACCACGCCGCGCCGAGAGCACCAGGGCGGTGGATGACGGCGAGGCCTAGGAAGGGGACGACCGGGAGCCGGGGAACCCGCGGCAATGGAAGCCTGCGCGCGCGGAGTGGAGTACGAGGGTTCACTGGTTCGACTGCGGTGTGAGGCTGCCGTTGCCGCAGGGCCTGGCCAGCGGTGGGAATAGTAGGGGGCGGTGAGGCCTCCACGGCAGCACAGCCGGCCACGGGAGGCAGGAGCATGCGGCACGACCGGCGCTGCTTTGGGCGGCTGGAGCAAGAAGACCAGAGGTTGAAGAAGCACTACGGCTGTTGGATGGACATCGTACGGTCACTGGAGCCAGAATCGTTCATATTGACTAAGTTGACAAAGCCATTCATCCCCGTCAACTTAGTAGGCCCACAAGTCAGCCTCCCACCAAGGTGGGTCCCAGCTAGCCGGGGAGTATTCATTTTTTTTGTGCGTAATAAGGAGGCACTTCCGGTGGGTCCGAGCTGACAGCGGGGGGAACGTTTTTTTCACGAAATACGGTGGCCCATCCGGTGGGTCCCAGCAGTCAGGGGGAAACGATTTTTTTCGCAAAATACTGGTGGCCCGTCCGGTGGGTCCCTACTGTCAGGTGGAGGAATAATTATTTTCCCTGTAATAAGGAGGCACTTCCTTGCGGCTGCCGTGGACCCAGCTGTCAGCCTCTCCATGTACAGTATTCTTCCGATGGAATTCGATTGTTGACCACATTGACCACGGCGCGCCGACAGCACCACGGCGGTGGACGATGGCGAGGCCTAGGAAGGGGACAACGCGGAGCCGGGGAAGACGCGGCAGTGGATGCCCACGCGGAGAGGAGTACGAGGGTTCACTGGTTCGGCTGCGCTGCCGTCGCCGTAGAATAACAGGGGGTGTGGGTGAGTGGAGTGGAGGGATGGCCTGGCCAGCGGTGGGAGTAGTATGGGGGCGGTGAGGCCTCCGCGGCAGCACAGCCGGCCATGGGAGGCAGGAGCAGGCGGCACGACCGGCGCTGGTTTGGGCGGCTGGAGCAAGAAGACCAGAGGTTGAAGAAGCACTACGGCCGTTGGATGGACATCGTACGGTCAGTTGAGCTAGAATCGTGCATATTGACTAAGTTGACAAAGCCCTTCGTCCCCGTCAACTTAGTAGGCCCACTATACTGGGTCCCAGCTAGCAGGGGGAGTATTCATTTTTGTGTGTGTAATAAGGAGGCACTTCCTTGCGTGCGAAGATATAGCTGGTGGGTCTGAGCTGTCAGCGGCGGTAACGTTTTTTTCGTGAAATACAGAGGCCGTTTCGGTGGGTCCCAGATGTCAGGTGGAGGAAATCATTATTTTGCGCGTAATAAGGAGGCATTTCCTTGTGTGCGGCCGTGGACCCAGCTGTCAGCCTCTCCACGTACAGTCCACTTCAGATGCATGTCGGTCGTTGACCACGCCACGCCGAGAGCACCAGGGCGGTGGACGACGGCGAGGCCTATGAAGGGAACGACACGGAGGCAGGGAAGACTTGGCCGTTGTTTTTGTTTCCCACGCGGAGGGGAGTATGACTGTACGAGGGTTTACTGGTTCATCTGTCGTCGCCGGAGAATAACATCAGGTGTGGGTGAGTAGAGGGATGGCTAGGCCAGCAATGGGAGTACGGTGAGGCAGTGAGGCCTGCGCGGCAGCACAGCCGGCCGTGGGGAGGAGGGAGCAGGCAGTCCCGTCGGCGCTTGTTTGAGCGGCTGGAGCATGAAGAGCAGAGATTGAAGAAGCACGACGGCCGTTGGATGGACATCCAACAATATACAGGCCATCTGTGGAAAGCCTCAAATCTGTGGAAAACAGCATACAACCCATCTGCCATTATTTCAAATAATTTACAGCCCATTTGCTAATTCTTACGGGTTTTTTGGAGCCCATATTCTTTATGTTAGCATTACAGCCCATATTGTGGCCACGGTTAAAAAATTATACAAAATTTTGCATATGTCGGTGCGGTCTGAACTGTTTTTAATCCCGAAATTTCGAGTCACATTCAGACTGATTTTAAAAATAAATGTATATCAATATAAAATCCAATGAATTGTCCACACATAAAAATCGATGCAACTTAAAATCTCGAAATGAAAAAAAGATATTTGAAAATAATTGCCGGTTTGATGTGTTTTAAAAATGTACATCCCATTTCTCATTACTGATAGGCCACTCTCCTCGTCTTGAAAGATTTGCAGCCCAACGGGCGTGATAAAGCGACTTACTTGACAAATCACAAAAAAAACTGGGCTAGCCATTTTCATAAAGAAAAAAAACTACTGGGCTGGTCTGTGGTAAACATAAAAGAAAAGGCTGTCTAGATAGGCCAGAGTGTCCCGCACAGCCCAGTTGACACCCTGCTCCATCTCAAAAACAAATTAGATAAATGCCACTCCAATTATGGTGATTCATAAAAATTCCACTGCAATTTCCAAACTTTGAAAAATGCCACTGCAATTTTTGCAAACTTTGAAAAATGCCACTGCAGTTTGCGAACTTTGAAAAACGCCACTCCAGACTTCGAAAAATGCCACTAGAAATGGCATGAAATGGCATTTTTCAAAGTTTGAAAATTGCAGTGGCATTTCTTGGATACACCAGATTTGGAGTGGCATTTATCAAATTAACCCAAAACAAAAATAACTGGGCGAGCCACTGGGTCCCTGGTGTCAGCCGCTCGTTGTGCAATTCTCTCATTTATTGACTACGTTGACAATGGCATGGGACCCAGATGTCAGAAATCCACTAGGAGGAGCCATTTTTTATTGGCTTGAAATAAGGAGGCACTTGCTTGCGCTGCCATGACCTTGGCGGGTCCCTGCTGTCATCCTCTCCACGTACAATCATCTCCTGGTCGTGTACGCGTCAACTTGCTAGGCCCACAAGTCAGCCTCTAAACCGTGGAGGACAAATACAACCCATTTAGAAAAATAACAGCCCATTCCATACGTTCAAACAGAAAGTTCAACATTCAGAGCAAAGTAACAGGTCTGATCCACATATAGAGTACTGAACTTCCACGTTGACAACCATCATAGCCAAGTGAACTATCTACTCCCACTAACACTCTAGTAGCGTACAATTACTAACTTACTCTTAGCTAACTAGACGATGCCGGCCGCCATCTGCTGTCCATGCTAAACGCCGGCACCGGCGTCCTCCGCCTCGCCTCGGACTTGCCAGAGGTGCGATAGGGTGCGTTGCTTGCGCGCGTTGGCCCTTTCCATGCCGGTGTGGTCCACCGAAGCTTCGGCTTCCAAGCGGGAAACCCACTTGACGAGCTGGTAGTAAAAATCGGCGTCGCGAACGCGTGCGTGCCCGACAGCCTCCAGGGCTATTTGCCGGGCGCCGGCCTCCATGTAGTCGGCCCAATTGCGGGCGCTCTGCTCGTGACTCAGAGCGTCGGTGCGCTGCTGCTCCATGTCCCGCTGGCGGCGCAAATCGGCGAGACGCTGCTCCTCCGCCAGGCGGTCGCGCTCCAACAACTCCTGCTCCTCCGCCATGCGGTCGCGCTCCAACAACTCCTCGATCTCCGCATTGCCATCTAAAGACAGATAGAATGCCTCCTCCCTCCGTATGCCTTCCGGTGAAAACCCGAACACTAGTTCCGGCGGTGACCGCCTCCGGCGTCGCCTACCGCGGACGGGCGGGGGCATGGCGGACGTGGCGAGCGACGTCAGGCCGGTGGGGGCTTATGAGGACATGGCGATTTGGGTCACGGTGGCACCTGAGAAGGCCGGGAAACAGTACTTATAGGCGGAAGGTAGCGCGACGGTCATCGGAATTCAATGCATAATGGCTTAGCGCGCCAGCTTGCCGTGGAAAACTAGAGAAACTGAAATTATGACTGTGTCGTCTCGTCCCGTCTGGGTCGCACGCCGGCATGGCGGTCAAACGAGTGCACTCGAATCATCTCCCTCCTTGTCAATAATGATTCCACGGATTTAAAGCATATCTTTATTCGCATCAGTTAGCTGCCTTAATTACGGCCGGCTGCATGCAGGCACTCAGAATCGCTCGCAGGTAGTACGCAAAGCAGCATGCAGCCACTTAAATCGCTGGAATTAATTAGGCTTAAACTTCTGCATGCCGAGGGCACGTATGCAGCCACTTAAATCGCTGGAATTTATTAGGCTTAAACTTCTGCATGTCGTTAATTATTGCCATGCCTTGGTCTTGCTGTTTTGCTCACGGGACTAATAAACCCGGACGAAGGGAGTACCTTGGTTGGTGAGAGGTTTGAATTAAGCCCTGCAAACCGGAAAGGAGGTACTAGTACGTGCGTGATCCGCTATTTATTCGTGTAGGATCGAGTAGGTCGTTTCTTGACTTGAGCCCTGCAAACCGGAAAGGAGGTAGTACGTGCGTGATCCGCTATTTATCCATGTAGGATCGATAGTGTAGCTTGTCAGTTTCTTCAGAGGTAGGCATTTTTATCCGTGTAGGGTCGATAGTGTAGCTTGTCAGTTTCTTCATAGGTAGGCATTTTTATTCAAAAAACTGCCACTTCGCATCTTGCGTCGCAAATAAAACTGCCAGGAGCGCATTTCTAGGCTAGCTAGTGATTGATCAGTAACTTGTAAACACTGAGCGAACAGAAATAAGTAACTGTTAATGCATCTCAATGATTCACAGATCATATACAAATATGTAGCTCCAAAAACAAAGATCAGCCACTTCGGATCTTGCGTCCCAACTAAAACTAACTAGTACGATTCCCATACATAAGATCAACATGTTAATGCATCTCAATGACTCACAGATCATATACAAATATGTAGCTCCAAAAGCAAAGATCTAGAAAAAACATATGTTCTTCCTACTAACATGGATGCTTCTCTTGGCCAACATTCAATACAGACTAAAATACAAATTTGTTTGTGAAGTCTACAATTCCTCTTGCAAACGTAAGTGCTTTCACCAACAGCTGGAACCATGAGAATGAACCAGACATGATGGAGGAACGTCCACTGCAATATGATTTGGTCTTCTCTCGATCACACGGCGAGACTATTTTCGGAATACAAACTTTAACTTAGGCAAAATGATGCCCATTGTATAATCAGACCAAAGCAATGAAGCACTAGTGTTGGCCAATAAATAGTACAGTACTACTTTTCTGCAGTCCATGAAGTGACTATCCAATCTTTCTGTGTCTATTTTCAAATGGCACTGCATGCAGTGACTATACTATTCTCTTGTGCAGTTCAACCAAAATTGCGGGCACTTTGTTGGTTTGCCAAATAGCAACAGGCAGACATCTCTGTCTGCACAAATATCAAGCAGCTAGTAAACATATACCACACCTTGTATTTTCGGTTTAAACATGCCTCTTCCGCTTAGCATCTGTCATGTTCTGCACTGGACAATCTGATACAGTTATGTTTTGCCCTGGACAATTTCATACTGAATTGATTTCCTGGTTCAGAACAGAAATATAGTGCCTATTTTTCATCAGACCAAGGATATCCATGTTCGCAGTGATGGAAGAGGTGAAATCGATACAACCGAAATTGAGCATCCAATCATTGAATCATGTCCTGCACCTCCAATGTAGGTCCACCCTGCCAATAAATTCACATGCAAACCACTAGTATTACTATCTAATGACAGTACAAAAAGAGTAGCAAGATAGTAGCAAACCATGTACCTTCGTAATGAACAGCTCATAGTGCCACCAATTGGATATAAAGGTTGGGAAAAAACATGCTCCTAATGTTGAACCAGTTGGACTTTTTGTGCAATTCCACTAAAATCGAGCATCCCTGTTTGCATAGATATTGAAAGTGTGATTACTCTAAAAGTGGCACTAGTTGAAGCATAGACTCACAAATATAAGCATTCCAATTTCTTAATGGGAAAAGGTAGCAAGACTGTTTCTAACCACCTGTTTGAAGGAATAAATAAAGCAACAGCGGCTGATGTGAGGAAGGCATACATAGTTTTTTCTGGAAAAGTGAGCCATTCCTGACCTTTCCTCTTCTTTTAAGCAAATTTTGTGCAGTTCTACTAAAATAAAATGCCATCACCGCCTTGACAATTCAGTGACACTGTACAAAAGGAAATGACTTAACATTACATCATGATGTCAGGTATGTAGTCGACAGGCATTAGAGACAAACATACAGACCTCCTCAAGAGAACATCCGAAGGAGGTGCCCACTCTTGACCTTTCCTCTTGTCTTCTTAATTGTCTGTGCAGTTTAACCAAAATAAAATGACATCAACGCCTTGGCATTTTGGTGACACTGTACAAAAAAAATTAACTTATTTCATGAAAGTGAGGTATGTAATCTATAAGCATTAACAGTGCAAAAATCTGACGGGAGTAACAAGTTTCATCGTTGGTATACCGGCTGTGCAACAACATTAGAATGCCTTAAGCTGAAAAATCTTTAATACATCCACAATCAACAGCTAACCCTGAAATAATCCAGTGACATTAAATGGCATTGCTTAAATTTATGGGTGGCATTAGACTAAGAGCGGCATTAGTTAAATGTGGCATCACTTTAGCAGTAGCATTGCTTGACTTGACTGCTGGCGTTATACTAACAACAAAAAAAGTGGCAATAAGAGCATGGGAGGCACCAGTACGATGTACCTCCACGGACGCAGAGTGGTGAGGGAGGTATGGTTTCCCAGAGCAACAAATATCTAGGCAGCATATGTGGATTACAGTCCCATTTTTGTTCTCTTTAGCCACCTTTTTCCTATGCGAGGACAACAAACCGATCGACCTGGTCATTCTCTATTGCGTTGTCATGCCTTTCTACCCTTCTTCAACCAAGAGACACGAGACTCGTTCCTTAGCTACTGATTTTCCCCTTTTCAACCTAGATGTGGGTTCGATGCCTACTCTCTTGGACAGTACAGTCTCCCTTCCTTTCCTTATTCAACCCAGACATGGATTAGTCTGCATGAAGTAGGGTTTCCTTTAATAGTGGAAATTATGGTTTTCGTCTGCATGGACAGCAGAGTAGAGGATAGCAAATTGGGAAGATGGTGGAGTGGAAAAAGATCCACATGCAACGACGTAGCAGATGGGGCAATAGAACAAGGTTATGGCTCGAAAAGAGGTAGCATACCTGAGGGTCGGTGGGAAGTGGCTTCGCTCGTGGTCGTCGTCCTCTGCACACACTATGGCAGTGAGCTTGGGGACGGAGGCCATCCCGCGCGGGCGCTAGGTCTGAGAGGACGGCCTTGTCGTCAGTGTGTGACCTCGCTCACCGACGACGAGTGCGTCAACGTTGCACGTCCTTCTCTTCCCTTGCGGATCTGTGACCACCGGTGAGGAGGGAGAGAGGGGCCGTATTTTTTAGATCCGGAGAGAGGGTGGTAGTGTGAGAAGCAAGTGGGCAGCCCTTAGCAAGAAAGCGCTGAAGCTCCAGCCTATATATATCTTTTTTATACTACTAGTACTGGAGGTCGGGGAGTGGTAGAGTAGTTTATATTTTCTCTGCGTACAGTACCAGTTAGTAGTTTACAAATCCTTTTGGTGTTCAATCAAAACGCCCCTACTTGCCTTCTTCAAAGACTTTGAGAACCAATCTGCTGAAACTGAAAGGTTTAACCGATTAACTATGGTCCTCCTGCCCAAATCTGCTAGCTCTCAATCTGCAGATGCGTTTCGCCCCATCGCCCTTCAGAACTGTCCGATCAAAGGCATTGCAGAAGTTCTTACCAACATACTAAAACCTTACATTCCCATGCTCGTCCACGGAGATGCATTGCTGAAAACTTCATGTACGCCGCTGATCTCATAAACACTTGCCATAAGCGTAAAAACCCTGCGATGGTGCTGAAACTGGACTTCAGGAAAGCCTTCGACTCTGTGTCCTGGCACGCCCTCCTCCTAATCCTGCAACATAGGGGCTTTCCCACCCGTTTCTTCTCATGGATAAACGATCTACTCACCTCTGGAAAAACTGCTGTAATGCTAAACGGTGTGCAGGGAGACTGGATCAGCTGCAAGAATGGCTTGCGTCAGGGTGATCCCATGTCTCCATACCTCTTCCTCATAGTTGCCGATGTTCTCCAGCAACTCATACTAAAAACGGCTTCCTCCTCTCCTGACCTACGCCACCCAATCTACCCTGATCTCCCCCCTGTCATCCTGCAATACGCGGATGACACGCTAATCATAGCTCACGCTTCTTCTAACGCCGCCGTCACCCTATGATCTATCCTAGAGCAGTTTGCTCAAGCCACGGGGCTGCGAATTAACTTCTCCAAAACAACTTTCGTCCCTATGAACCTGGATGAGGCGACCTCTCTTGACATCGCACAAGCCTTGGACTACACGGTTTCCTGCTTTCCTCAAACCTACTTGGGTCTACCTCTCTCCCCCGTTAAACTTACTACCGCAGCCTTCCAGCCAATCATCACGAACTGTGTTAGTTACCTTCCTGGCTGGTGTGCTAAGCTACTCTCTCGCCCAGGCCGCCTGGTCCTCATCTCCTCTGTGCTTGACTCGCTGGCCACCTACTCCATGTCCGTGTTCAAACTGCCAAAAGAAATAATCAAAAAGCTCGATGCTATTAGATGTGCGTTTTTTGGGCTGCTGATGAGTCCTGTTCGGCTGCTTAGTGTCTTATTGCTTGGTCTAACATCTGTAAACCAAAAGAGTTCGGTGGTCTAGGCATCAAAAATTTAGCTTTACAAAATGACTGCTTACTTATGAAGTTTGCCTATAAATTCCTATCCTCCACCTCCCACCAAGAGTTACCATGGATAGCCTGGTTAAACAGAGTCCACCTACACAGCATCCCCCACATAGCCTCCTGCAAAAATCCCTCCTACCTAACCAAAGCGGTGCAAGCCCAACTAGCTACCCTATCCTCTATCACCTTCGTCCTCACTAACAACGGGCTGAGAACCTTTTTCTGGCACGACACTTGGCTTGCTCATGCACCGCTAGCTTCGCTTTTTCCTAGTATTTACACTCACTCCTCAGATAAGCACATCCTCGTCTTTCATGCCATACAGTATGGGCTACTTACGAACCTAACAGACCGGCTAACCTCGGCCGCCTCGCGCGAGCTGGAACAGGTACTGTTGTTGTTGCAGGATTTCTCTTTATCCACGAGCCCCGACGAGAGGCACCTCATCCACGGCACGGCCTTCTCCTCCAAAGCTGCCTACAAGCTACTCACTCAGGAGGATCAGGAGATCGCTCATGCTCCTTTAATTTGGCGCTCCAAGGCTCACCCAAAGCTGAAGCTCTTTGCATGGCTGCTTTTTCATGGCCGTCTAAACACCAAAGCAAACCTGTTTCATAAGCACATTGGACCAGATGCAAAGTGCCCCAGGTGCCCTGCTAGCTCTGAAGATACAAACCATCTCTTCCTCCGATGCCCGAAAGCAAACCTCGTCTGGTTGCAGTTAGGAATCGCTCCGACTGACAGACTGCGGGACATTTGGCTTGCTACGCTTCCCACTAGCCTCGACTCCTCCATTTGGCCGGAAGTGCTCCTTGCAATATTGTGGAAAATTTGGGACTCTAGGAACACGGCGGTTTTCAGGAATGAAGATCACTCTGCTCTTCTTACCATCACAAACATTTGTACTGACTTTGAACTTTGGACTCACCGGTTCCATGTACCGGTAGATAAGGGGTCAGCTAGGTCTTGGCTGGCGTACCTCTCCTCACGGCTTGCCGTAACCCTGTAAAACATTCACCTCGGCTTTGGCTGGGGTTTTGAGCAATATAATTCAGGTGGGGATCCTCTCCCCCCGGTGATTCCTCAAAAAAAAAATTGATCGGCACGCCATTAAAAAAATAAAGGTCGATAACTAATGCGGCACCTCGGGCCAACGCGGCCAGATCGCATTTTGCATGAGAAATTACACACCATGTTTCGTTGACATGTGGTCCTGTTCCAACATATCAGTGAGACGACGGCGAGTAGTAGGAGTATTTCCGAACGGATGTGTAGGCCGGGGCGCTTCTTCGTGAACCGTGGCAAACTCGCAACCGTCCACCGTCTCTTCGCCTTTCCCTCTTGATTTGGAACTGCTGTCGCACGCTCTTCCTCTCCCTCCTCCATTTTCCTTCAGCCATTCACCCTTTCTTCTGCCATTGTTTGATCATCTTCTCCATGGAGGGAACAGGCCGGAAACGACCTCGTTATTCTTGCCCCGATCTGAAAGATGACATGGTGGAGGAACTCATTGATCGATGTGACGTCATCACCTCGGCTAGCATGACAGGTTCGTTCTAGCCCATTCTCGACTCGACTAATAACATCATTGCAAGGAACCCAAGGGTCAAGGAGCGGTTTGATCTCCCCTATCTTCTTCGCCATGACCCTGCTCACTGGCAAGCGGACGACGGAGACCTCGGCTTGTGCAAGTTGATGCCGCTTGATAATGATACGTGTGATGTCAAGATGCCATCGCTTAAGGGTAAGTCCTGGGCTGGCGCAAATGGAGATTGGGTTGTTTATATTGGGTACAATTACGAGTGGGAACTTGTGAATGTGTACACTCGTCAGTGGATTCCACTTCCAAAAATCTTCGAGTGCCCTAAGGTTGAGCACACAAATGATCTACGTACGTTCAAATACGATCATGGTGACTGTCATGTACTGAAGATAGCAATTTGTCGAGTTCCCAACCGCTCTTGGAATTACAAAAACTATGATGTTGTTGCTATCTTCGACAAGCTAGTTGCCGTCCTTCATGGTTTGACTGGATGGATATTACTCAAAAATCAGTTTCTATACACGGATGTGTACTGTGATGCAATTGAATACAAGGATCTTGTGTTTGCTGCCACCTCTCGTGGCATTGTTTTTGCATGGGATCCTCGTTTTTTCGGTACGTTTGTATTCCACCGTAATTATAATTGTTTCATCCACATGCATGCGGGTTAGCAACTCTCCCTTTACTAATTAACCTTCTTGTTGTGTTTCCAAGGTCCTGTGGACATCCCACCACCTATACTTGAAGATTTTTATAACCAAGGGGGAGATG
Organism: Triticum urartu; assembly: GCF_056163025.1. Lineage (NCBI taxonomy): Eukaryota > Viridiplantae > Streptophyta > Magnoliopsida > Poales > Poaceae > Triticum > Triticum urartu. The sequence goes on along the minus strand of NC_141873.1, from coordinate 66,940,017 downwards.
ACTATGGTGATGATCACGAGCATGAGGACGAGCAGCGCCGATATACTTTGTGGCGCCTGGCAACTAATTCTGATGGATCACCTCTTCTTGTGTGTATACAGCCCACTAATGATGTTACTGCTAAGGAAGCAGGTGTAGTCTCCCATGGTCGCACTCTCCGGACCTATTCCAACACCCGTTGCATGGTATTCGGGATGGATACTAGTGTGCTAGCGCCAACTCCTTCTCCCTGGCACAGAATTGATAGTCTTGGAGAAAACTCGCTCTTCCTTGGACGAAACTATCCGATGATGGTGAAAGGCGATCCAACCGCTGTTGACACATTTATGAGAAGCAACTATGTCTATACCTCAGACATTTGCGTGGTTCCCTACCCTGGTACTGATATAGTAGGCCGCTTCAGCCTGGATGATCAGTCCTGCTTTGGTCTCCAGATCGACAATGCATGGCCCGTCCCAGAGAATCACTTGTGGTTCAAAGCAAGCGTTTCCAACGCCGCGGAATGGTTGAGTTGAAGTTCATTTCATGGCTTGTTATTTGTTGTGTGGTGAAAACTTTAGTATTTATAATGTATCCTCGTTGTCGATGTGGGTTGATGACCTGTTGTACTATGTAATAAAATGATATGCCTGTGATAAACTTACTAAATTTATGAATGGCTTTCGAGTCGCTTCTCTGAGTGAGTGGTGCGACGAGGCAAAAAAATATTTTCCGAATACATAATTGTACGTGCATTACAACAGGTTATCGGATGAGGCCAATCAACAATAGTAGTACACTATTTGTACTAGCTTCACATGCTTCGTGCGTCGGGCGGGTGTTTTTACTGTAGCCATATGTTAATGTGTTCGTTGTACGTAACCAGCACCTCGAATCCTCGATATACTAGTAGTATAGTATATAGTAGGAGTAAGTAGTAGGAGTAGTAGGGTGGCATGGGCCAGAACAAGCATTCACGTCCAGGAGTGCGGCATACGCCACCACCACGACATCCATCTGACACCATATTATTTCTTGGAGTCCATGCGAGAGCAATCTCTTCAACCTCGTCGTTTCTCTAACTTCAGCCATCGCGCGGCAGGCGAGGTGGGGGTTTGTCGATAGTCGGTTTCCTTAACTACGGTCCCACTTGTAAGGCCAACTCCAATGCACGACCCCAAATGGACCTCCGTTTTGCATGAACTCCAACGATAATTTTGACTACTCCTGTAGTAAGTTGGATTAGTGCCTTCTCGATGCATTCATTGTTGATCTGCGGAGGCTCGATCTTGCGTGCTTCTTTCTTCTTCGAGTGTAAAGAAGTAGACGTTGCTTCTTCGCATCTAGTCTCATGTCTAGTGAGGGAGTCCTGGATTAGGGGGTGTCCGGATAGCCGGACTATACCTTCGGCCGGACTCCTGGACTATGAAGATACAAGATCGAAGACTTTGTCCCGTGTCCGGAAGGGACTTTCCTTGGCGTGGAAGGCAAGCTTGGCGATACGGATATGTAGATCTCCTACCATTGTAACCGACTTTGTGTAACCCTAGCCCTCTCCGGTGTCTATATAAACCGGAGGGTTTTAGTCCGTAGGACGAACAACAATCATACCATAGGCTAGCTTCTAGGGTTTAGCCTCTCTGATCTCGTGGTAGATTTACTCTTGTACTACCCATATCATCAATATTAATCAAGCAGGACGTAGGGTTTTACCTCCATCAAGATGGCCTGAACCTGGGTAAAATATCGTGTCCCCTGCCTCCTGTTACCATCCGCCTAGACGCACAGTTCGGGACCCCCTACTCGAGATCCGCCGGTTTTGACACCGACATTGGTGCTTTCATTGAGAGTTCCTCTGTGTCGTCACTTTTAGGCCCGATGGCTTCTCCGATCATTAACAATGATGCGATCCAGGGTGAGACCTTTCTCCCCGGACAGATCTTCGTATTCAGCGGCTTTGCACTGTAGGCCAATTCGCTTGGCCATCAGGAGCAGATCGAAAGCTACGCCCCTGGTCGTTAGGTCAGATTTGGAAGTTTAAACTACACAGCGGACCTCCGCGGAGACTTGATCTTCGACGGATTCGAGCCGCAGCCGAGCGCGCCGCACTGTCATGATGGGCATGATCTAGCTCTGCCGCCGAACAGTGCCCTGGAGGCCGCACCCGCATCAGCTCCGACCCTTAATTCGGAGCCAACTGCGCCAATCGAGGATGGGTGGTTGGACACCGCCTCGGGGGCTGCAATCTCTACGGCGATTGAGCCGAACACCAGCCCTAATCTCTGCGAAGCCCGTGACTCCAAGGAGCCGGACTCCTCTCCAGACTCCGAGCCCTCCGCGCCCCTACCGATCGAACCCGATTGGGCGCCGATCATGGAGTTCACCGCCGCGGACATCTTTCAGCACTCGCCATTCGACGATATTCTGAATTCACTAAAGTCTCTCTCTTTAGGAGAGCCCTGGCCGGGCTATGGTCAGCAAGGTTGGGATGCGGATGATGAAGAAATTCAAAACCCACCCACCACCCACTTCGTAGCCACTGTCGATGATTTAACCGACATGCTCGACTTCGACTCCGAAGACATCGACGGTATGGACGCCGATGCAGGAGACGATCAAGAACCAGCGCCTATAGGGCACTGGAAAGCCACCTCGTCGTATGATATATACATGGTGGACACCCCAAAAGAAGGCAATGGCGATGGAACAGTGGAGGATGACCCCTCCAAGAAGCATCCTAAGTGCCGACGTCAGCGGCGCCGCTCTAAATCCCGCCAAAGCAAAAAAGGTGATTCCGGCACGGGAGATAATAACACCCCGGACAGTGCCGAAGACAACCACCTCCAGCAAGATTCAGCACAGGAGGATGGAGAAGCCAGCCCTCATGAGAGAGCGGCAGACAGAGAGGTTGAGGACGATAATTATATGCCTCCCTCCGAAGACGAGGCAAGCCTCGACGATGACGAATTTGTCGTGCCGGAGGATCCCGTCAAACAAGAGCGTTTCAAACGCAGGCTTATGGCCACGGCGAGCAGCCTCAAGAAAAAACAAAAATATCTTAGAGCTGATCAAGATTTGCTAGCCGACAGATGGACTGAAGTCCTTGCGGCCGAAGAGTATGAACTCGAACGCCCCTCCAAGAGCTACCCAAAGTGCAGGTTGCTACCACGACTAGAGGAGGAAGCACCTAAACCTACATCACCAGCGCATGATGCGGCCGATCGGCCACCCCGTGGCCGCGACAGAGAAGCCTCTCGGCCCTCCACTCAAGCCGCACCCCGGCGCCGCTCAAAAAATACCAAGGCATGGGAAAATGCGCCAGACCTGCGAGATATATTGGAGGACAAGGAAAGGCAAACAAGATCGATCTACGGATCGCGTGGGCGCCCCACGGCACGAGATGGTAATCGTCACTCCGGATACAGTCAATCCGGCCGGGCCGAACACAGTAGACAAAGCTCATTTGAGCTGCGTCGTGATATAGCCCAATACAGAGGCGCCGCACACCCACTATGCTTCACAGATGAAGTAATGGATCATCAAATCCCTGAGGGTTTCAAACCCGTGAACATCGAATCATATGATGGCACAACAGATCCCGCGGTATGGATCGAGGACTATTTCCTTCATATCCACATGGCCCGCGGTGATGACCTACACGCCATCAAATGCCTCCCACTCAAGCTTAAAGGACCAGCTCGGCATTGGCTTAACAGCTTGCCAGCAGAATCAATTGGTTGTTGGGAGGACCTGGAAACCGCATTCCTTGACAATTTCCAGGGCACTTATGTGCGACCACCAGACGCCGATGACCTTAGCCACATAATTCAGCAGCCAGAGGAATCGGCCAAAAAATTCTGGACACAATTCCTAACCAAGAAAAATCAAATCGTCGACGGTCCGGACATAGAGGCCCTAGCAGCCTTCAAGCATAACATCCGCGATGAGTCGCTTGCACGGCACCTAGGACAGGAAAAGCCGAAATCTATGGCAGCCCTCACGACACTTATGACCCGCTTTTGCGCGGGAGAAGACAGCTGGCTAGCTCGCAGCAATAACATGACCAAGAGCCCTGGTACTTCGGATACCAAGGACAACAGTGGAAGGTCGCGTCGCGACAAGCAAAAGCGCCGCATTAACAGCGACAATGCTGAGGATACGACAGTTAATGTCGGATTCAGAGGCTCTAAACCCGGTCAGCGGAAAAAGCCATTCAAAAGAAATACTCCAGGCCCGTACAGTTTGGACCAAATACTCGACCGCTCATGCCAGATACATGACACCCCCGAAAAACTAGCCAATCACACCAATAGGGATTGTTGGGTGTTCAAGCCGAAAGCAGAGACAAGGGGCTGCATAGCGATGACGAGGAGGAGCCCCGGCCACCGAACAACAGTGGACAGAAAGGTTTTCCCCCACAAGTGCGGATGGTGAACATGATATACGCAACCCACGTCCCCAAGAGGGAGCGGAAGCGTGCGCTAAGGGACGTATACGCGATGGAGCCAGTCGCCCCAAAGTTCAACCCATGGTCTTCCTGCCCGATCACTTTTGATCGAAGGGACCACCCCACTAGCACCCGTCATGGCGGATTCGCCGCATTGGTTCTAGACCCAATTATTGACGGATTTCACCTCACTAGAGTCCTTATGGACGGCGGCAGTAGCCTGAACCTGCTTTACCAGGATACAGTGCGGAAAATGGGCATCAATCCCTCGAGGATTAAACCCACTAAAACGACCTTTAAAGGCGTCATACCAGGTGTAGAGGCCAACTGTACAGGCTCAGTTACACTTGAAGTGGTCTTCGGATCTCCGGATAATTTCCGAAGCGAGGAGTTAATCTTTGACATAGTCCCGTTCCACAGTGGCTATCACGCACTACTCGGGCGAACCGCATTTGCCAAGTTCAATGCGGTGCCGCACTACGCATACCTCAAGCTCAAGATGCCAGGCCCTCGAAGAGTCATCACGGTCAATGGAAACACCGAATGCTCTCTCCGAACGGAGGAGCATGCGGCGGCTATCACAGCAGAAGTACAAAGCAGCCTCTCAAGGCAATTCTCCAGTCCGGCCATTAAACGTCTGGACACCGTCAAGCGCGCCCGGAGTAACCTACAACAAGACCGCCAGGCACGTTCCGAGCAAGCGTAGCAATGCAGCCCCAACCCCAGCCCTCACGAACTTGCGAAACCAGTGTTGCGCGTACATAACTACACTCTGGAAATACCATGGGCAAAAGGGGAGGGGCACCATCACGGCACGCCCGAAACGCGGCTTAAACCGCACTAGGGGCTGCCGATTTCTTAATTTTCTCTTATTTTCAGGACCCCATTCTTCGGAAGGCTTGTCCGGCAGTACAATTGCCGCACAAACGATACAACCAGGGAAGCAGAAAACTACGCCGCACTATGGAACTCTAAGGTGGTCTCTATAACGAGCAGTATACCTATTTCACATAACATTCCGCAGCCTGCCCCTGGAAAGGACATGTTAAATAGTCCCATCTTTTGCTTATTGCAGTATTTGTATCGTTCTGCTTTGATCGCAGCTTTTTTAAATAAACAATGCATAGCTTCTGTCTATTATTGCATTACTTTTTTTATGAATATATGTTCATTAATGACATGTTGCACCCGTACACTTTGGTACGGCCAATACGCCAGGGGATTAAGTACCCCACAATACGGTGTGAGAAGTCCGAACACTTTCACAAGTGCGGCACCCCTAACTTATAGCATTATATGCATCGGCTCCGAATCATGTCTTGGGTCAATAGTTGGGTTTGCCTGGCTCCTATGATTTGGTACCTTACGTTCTATTATATCGGCTAAGGTAGCACTAGGAGAACTGCTGCGATTGTGCCCCAGTTGAGCTGGGCTAAGCACCTCAGTAGAGAAAGCTAAAACTGACCGTCATGATGAGGCGAGAGCTGGTCGCTGTTCGAGAGGTTTTCGAGTCCCTAAAGACTTATGCCGCTTAGAGCGAGGAGTCGGCTTTGTCCGGCCTAGGCGTGGATAGCGCCCCGAACTCGGTCTTCCGAACACTAGGGGCTTCGGCAAAATTTAAAATTATAGAATTCTATGGCTAAGTGAGAGTGTTCAAGCATTATAGTCCGATTGCCTTGTTCGTTGTGTTGAGCGCCTCCCTCGAAGGACCCAAGAATGGGAAAAAGAGCGCTCATGTTTATCCCGAACACCCCAGCACTCGTGCCATGGGGGCAGAAGCCGACGACTCGCCATCTCTCAAATTTGATAAACGGCCACACAGAAGGTAATATTTTAAATTCAAAAGGCATTGCTTAGCGCACATGAACAAGTTTTCAGCGCACAGGACAAAATGAGTGAGTTTACTGAAAAATTACATCCATGGAACATTCATCTGCCACAAGGCGGGCACCCTTCAAAACGCCCTCATAATACATCTCGGGCTTGCGATGCTCCTTGCCCGGCGGTGGCCCGTCCTTCACAAGCTTCTCAGCATCCAGCTTGCCCCAGTGCACCTTCGCACGGGCAAGCGCCCTACGGGCACCCTCGATGCATACGGAGCGCTTGATGACTTCGAGCCTTGGACAAGCCTCCACCAGCCGCCTCACCAGCCCGAAGTAGCTCCCAGGCATGGCCTCTCCAGGCCACAGCCGGACTATGAGGCCCTTCATGGCCTGTTCGGCCACCTTATGGAGCTCGACCAGCTGTTTCAGCTGGTCGCTTAAGGGCACCGGGTGTTCGGCCTCAGCATACTAAGACCAGAACACCTTCTCCGTCGAGCTCCCCTCCTCGGCTCGATAGAAGGCGGCGGCATCCGACACACTATGGGGCAAGTCTGCGAATGCTCCTGGAGAGCTCCGGATTCGGGTAAGTAACAAGTAATTCACTTTTACGTGCTTGCTTTGCATAAAGAATGCCTTACTCGCCGCTATCTTTTTTATTGCCTCAACCTCCTGGAGGGCCTTCTGGGCTTCGGCCTTGGCAGACTTGGCATCTTCAATGGCCGCCGTGAGCTCAGACTCTCGTGTCTTCGAATCAAGCTCCAAACTCTCATGTTTTCTCATGAGAGCCTGGAGCTCTTGCCGCACCTTGCCAACCTGCGTCTCATGCTTCTCCCGCTCGGTGCGCTCCGTGGTCGCCCTCTTCTCGGCCTCGGACAGCGCTTGCTTAAGGGTCGCCACCTCAGTTGTGGCCCCTACAATAGCCGCGTTAATCCTGTCACTTTTTGCAATTGCACCTTTCACATATTTCAATAAGGTATTTCTTACCTTCCGTCTCCTCGAGTTGCCTCTTGGCATGGCCGAGCTCGTTCTCGGACCGCTCGAGGTTCTGCTTCAGCGTGCCCACCTCCGCAGCCAGTGCGGCGGATGCTAGCAGCGAAGCCTGCATACGCATATTGACTTACTTTTGTTAGACTCCTGCGAACGTTATTAGATCCTATATTCGGCTTTTCTTTCCGAACACCGAACAGAACATCAGGGGCTACTGTCTATGTGGTAATATTTTTACATATTCTTTACTTACCTCGAAGCCTGTTAGAAGGCTGGCACAGGCTTCAGTCAGTCCGCTCTTGGTGGACTAAACCTTCTGAATCACCGCACTCATAATAGTGTGGTGCTACTCGTCGATGGAGGCACCGTTAAGCACCTCCAGCAAATTTTCCGGTGCCTCCGGTTGGACGGAGGTCACCGGCTTGGTAGGCTTGCTCCTCTTGAAAGGAGGCTGCCTACCGGAGTCCGGAACTGCTGAAGGTTCCGGTGCAGTGTCCGGCTCAAAGCCGGACTTGAACCCTTGGGGGTTCTATCCCCTTCACGCCTGGAGTCCGGGAGGTTGCCTTGCAGCGCCTCCAGGACCACCTCCTCCTAGCTCGGAACCTGTTGGGACGCTGCCTCGGCATCGTCCGTAGGATGGGGGAGGTAGCCGTCGGAAGCGAATTCACATCCGACGAATCCAGGGAACCGCTCGATGACACGTCAAGCCGGTCTTTGGGTGGACTGCATAAACATGTTCGACGTAAGGAAAAGCTGTGCAATGGGGGAATACTATGAATCACTCTGGTATCCGGATACTTACGATCTCGCCAGGGGCTTGGCCCTGTGCGGCCACTCCCCTTCGCCGTCGTCGGTGTTGGTGGAGTAGTCCGGAGGAGGGGTCTTCCCTTTCTTGGACCCTTCGGCCTCCCCAGTTGGGGTGGCCTTCCTTTTCTTCCCTCCCCCCGCTGGAGGGGGAGAGGTCTCTTCTTCCTCCTCCTCGTCTTCATGGGAGGAGTGCACCTTGGAGTCGTCGGATGATGAATCCGACACCTCCTGGCGCCGGGCACACTTTCGAGTCCCCGTGGCCTTATTCTTGGCCTTCTTCTCCGGCACCACATAGGGTGCCGGAACCAGCAGCTTCGACAAACGAGCGTCCGCTGGGCCTTCGGGCAAAGGAGCCGGACAGTTGATCTGTCCGGACGTCTCCTGCCAATCCTGTCAAAGGTAAGGGACCTTAGATCCCGCATGGAATCAAACTATGAAAAACTAAATACCATGTAAAAGGTAAAAACAGCTTACCGCGCGAGCGTGATGCTGCGTGCTGAATCCGCGATCCTCGATAGCGGATGCGGGGGCCTCGGTGCCCTTGAAAAGCACCTTCCAGGCATCTTCGTACATCGTGTCGAAGAGCCTGCTCAGAGTTCGGTGCCGCGCCGGGTCGAACTCCCACAGGTTGAAGGCCCGTTGTTGACACGGGAGGATCCGGCGGATGAGCATAACCTGGACTACGTTGACGAGTTTGAGCTTCTTGTCCACCAAGGTTTGGACGCATGTTTGGAGTCCGGTCAGCTCTCCTTTTTTACCCCACGACAGGCCCATCTCTTTCCAGGAGGCGAGCCGTGTAGGGGGTCCGGATCGAAACTCGGGGGCTGCGACCCATTCAGGGTCGCGCGGCTCGGTGATGTAAAACCACCCCGATTGCCACCCCTTTAGGGACTCCACGAAGGAGCCCTCGAGCCATAGGACGTTGGGCATCTTGCCCACCATGGCGCCTCCGCACTCCGCCTGGGTGCCGCGCACCACCTTCGGCTTGACATTGAAAGTCTTGAGCCATAGGCCGAAATGGGGGCGGATGCGGAAGAGAGCCTCGCACACGACGATGAACGCCGAGATGTTGAGGACAAAGTTCGGGGCCAGATCGTGGAAATCCAGGCCATTGTAGAACATGAGCCCCCGAACAAATGGGTGGAGAGGGAAGCCCGGTCCACGGAGTAAATGAGGGAGGAACACCACCCTCTCATGGGGCCTAGGGGTGGGGATGAGCTGCCCCTCTTTGGGAATCCGGTGCGCAATGTCGTTAGACAAGTATCCGCCCTTCCTCAGTCTTTTGATGTGTCCCTCCGTGACGGAGGAGACCATCCCCTTGCCTCCCGCTCCGGACATGGCTAGAGAAGGTTGAGGTGGGGTGTGCGGACTTGGGCGCTGGAGCTCGAGTGCGCGGAAATGGATAGGCAAAGGAGGAGGAAGGCGTGGATGAAAAGGTGGATCCTTATCCCCTTATATGGGTGGGCGCGACTATGCGTCCCCACCAGCCTGGTAAAACTCGCTTATCTCCCAAGCACCGTAATCAATGGCGCGGTTGGGTTACCCACGCCCGTATTGATGAGAATCCCAGAATAAGGGGACACGATCTCTGCTTTGACAAGACATGCCAAGGAAACCGCCTCGCTAAACGTGCTGAGGTAGAACAGTAAAATGATTCGAATAAAGACTTGGCCGTGGTGTGATGTCACGTTACGGAATACATCAGCAGATTAGATTTGTGTAAATATTATTCTCTCTATGGCAATATGTGGAAACTTATTTTGCAGAGGCGGACACTACCTTTGTGTTTAAAATCTTCTACGAAGTACTTGGAGGAGGAACCCACCTTGCAATGCCGAAGACAATCTGTGCGCCGGACTCGTCGTCATTGAAGCCTGGTTCAGGGGCTACTAAGGGAGTCCTGGATTAGGGGGTGTCTGGATAGCCGGACTATACCTTCGGCCGGACTCCTGGACTATGAAGATACAAGATCGAAGACTTTGTCCCGTGTCCGGAAGGGACTTTCCTTGGCGTGGAAGGCAAGCTTGGCGATACGGATATGTAGATCTCCTACCATTGTAACCGACTCTGTGTAACCCTAGCCCTCTCCGGTGTCTATATAAACCAGAGGGTTTTAGTCCGTAGGATGAACAACAATCATACCATAGGCTAGCTTCTAGGGTTTAGCCTCTCTGATCTCGTGGTAGATCTACTCTTGTACTACCCATATCATCAATATTAATCAAGCAGGACGTAGGGTTTTACCTCCATCAAGAGGGCCCGAACCTGGGTAAAACATCATGTCCCCTGCCTCCTGTTACCATCTGCCTAGACACACAGTTCGGGACCCTCTACCCGAGATCCGCCGATTTTGACACCGACATCTAGCCTCTATTCTATACTAGCTAAAAGTGATAGAACATCTACTAAATTGCGCTCTATCAATATATGGATGTACTCTTCTTCCCAATACAAAAACTTGCATCCATTCTACTCCCTCCGTTGCACAATACTACATACCTTCTATTTGTCAAAATATATATGTATCTACACATGTATTAGTATATAGGTACATCCATTTTTGGACAAATGGAAGTCAAGTATTTTGGAACGGAGGGAGTACACAATAAAATTTTTAAGTTAGCACAACTAGTCCAATCCGAGAGCAGAACCGAAGATTTGGTCGGGTTCTTCCTCCTTTTGCCGATACGTGGGACATCCAGCATCCAGGTCGTGTCATGAAAGAAAATAGAGTGGTAGTTGAAGCCACAAGATGTGCATCTTGGGTTAAACTGTAAATAGAATCTTACTCCAAAAGCGGCCACCGAAGATCTTTATTGGATTTGTTTTTCATCACCAGCACGTCGAGGTGAAAGATGTGCAGGTTCAGTGGGTCCTCTTACGTTTTCACTGACATGTGGGGCCGCATGTGAGCAAACAGACGATGGGCTCCGCGTGTCTGCTGGCTGGCTGAGAAGAGAGATAGAGGAGGGCTGAGCACGGACTCCAGGAAATTTGTTCTACGTACCTCGATATAGGCTCGATATAGTGGGGTGGCATGGGCCATAACTAGCATTCACGTCTAGAAGTACGGCACACGCCACCCACACGAGTCCCATCCGACACCAATTTTATTAGAGTCCATGCTACAGCCATCTCTTCTCCCTCCTGTCCTCTTTTCTCAGCCATCGCGCTGTGGGCGGGGTGGGGGTTTGCCGATAGTCGGTTTGCTCAACTGCGGTCCCACTTGTAAGTGAAAATGCAACACCGCACGCATTCCCGCTTGAGCGGCATGCCAGACCAACCGTGTGGGGGTGCGACGCGAACACGGTAGGCTTTTCCTTTTGAACTTGTAACCTGTAAAATTTGGTTCTGCTCCATGGCGCGACCGATAGATAGAAAATAACAATTTTGCCTAGATTAATGAGAAGTTTGCTTCTGGCGCCGTTCATGCATGGAGTACGTACGAAAATTATGAAGTTGATGCGAAAGGTAAGATAATTAATGTAGTATCATATACTACTACATGGATTTGACGGAAGGATAAAAATACATACGGATCCATCAACGTTCAACGACATCCTCACGCCCTAGTGTGTCGGGTCACCAACCGACGTGGGAGGAGCAGCGGCGTTGGCGGCGAGCTCAACATGCTTCTGAACAGTGTCGTCCAAGGTTGCCCTGCGCTCCAAGAAGGCCAGCGTCCTATCGTCCTCCTCTTGCATGTACTAGTCCTTGTGGACAATTTGCGCGTAGACGTGGGTGATTATGTCGATGGTGTCTTGCTGCGCCAGGCGCTGCGCGGCGAGCGCGACCTCGAGGTGGACATTCTCCGGCGCGACGGCGGGCAGTCGCAGGTCCACCAGTGCGTCGAAGAGGTTGTTACCATAGTGGCCGTTGAGGGTGGCGGGTATCACAGAGCCTGGGCGCGTCGGCTGGAGGCTTACGTCAAAGTCGTCCGCAAGCTTCTTGACGACGGTGAACTTGTTGAGGAAACCGACGAGGACCTCGTCGAATAAGGATGCGAAGCTGTCGTCCAAGCGGCCCCTCGCCCTGGCGGCCTCAAGAAATACTACCTGCCAGGCCGCAGGCCGGCGTCGTGGACCATCTGGCACACCCGGCTGATGCTCGCGCTCATCACCTCCATGGGTCTAGCGTAGCTTCTAGTCAACTGATCTTGCGATTCGAGTGATCACTCAGCCCTTGGTTAGCGTGCGTAGGTGCATAGGATTTCATACTACTCCTCGGCCCTCTACTGCACCTGCCTTTGGCTGTATGATAGGTGGGCCAGCCACCCCCTGGGGCCACGTGTCATTCACCCAAAGGCAATTGCCGTAAGTCAATGAAGCTGCGTCCCCCTCCGTGCCGGTGCAGTATAGTCATCTCACCGGACCTCTAGTTGGGGCCAAACGGGAGAAGTTTGATGTTTACTGGTTTATTGGTCCCCTTTGCATTTTGCGCCAAGTTTTGACCTTTGATTTAACTAATAAAATGTTAATGCATGTAAACAAAAATGTTGTGTAAGTCACCTTACGAAAACCAAATAATCCCAAAATACTTAGGCACGGTGCATTAACTCCCTCCTTGTTTCTTATTTCGTGACATATCAACCAATGAGAGATGTGGGCCGTGCATGCTTTCAATGACTTGAGACTAGTACCAAACATGACATGCAGTGTTTAGTTCATTGCATGTAATCCTATTACAGTAATCTAGTTAGCAAAAAAACATTAAGTTCTCTCGCCGATAGGAATAAAACACCATGTATTTATTTATAGATGGAGTAGTATATTTTTGGTGACATGCATTACTAGATATTGCTAGTCAATACTAAAATCTAGATGGACGTGGTAGTACTCCTAAATCCAGACGGTGGTGCTACTAGTACTAGTAGTAGTACTACCAATGTAGTAGTAGGAGTACTAGCATTGTACTACCCGTTGGTCAAATTATTACGTGCTGCTCCTCACAGTGAAGTGACAAGACCCTGCGCCGGAGATGACACCTGAGTATAGGCGCCGTGTTCGGCATACCATAGTCAGCCTCACCGTCTGCAGTCACTATCATCATGGCTATAGAGCTAGCCTGCTTACAACTAGCCCTGTTCGACATAATTTCCCGTGTGTAGATGCCCGTGCATTGCACGGAACACCAAGATTGGGGGTGGACGGCTCCGGCAGTGGCCATCACGCCAGATTTTTCCACGGCCTTCTACTCCTAGATGTGGTGGGGAGGAGATGAGGCTGATTGTGAGAGACAAGGAGTTGTTTGTAAATAGGGAACAAGTGCGGGCATCTTTTTGCAAAAATGGAGAAGCTTGGTTTGTATGCGTCAGATCTAGATCCGACGGTTATTGGTGAAAGATGGGAGGCACAACACCATCACCAACTCAGGACCTGTTTGATTCGCAGGATTTTGAAAACGCAGGAATAGGACACGGCAATATTACAAGTTTCAAACTGATATTACAAATGTTAGGAGTAATGCTGCACCTACGAAGAGGGAATTACTAGGAAGTTTACGTAAGAACTTTCATTACTTTAGGTGGATGCAGCATTATCGTACAAACTAAAATCCACCGCCCTGACAAGTCACTAATGGGCAAATAAGTTTTCGAGTCTCTGGCCACTTGATGTTTCAAAAACAAATTCAGCTTCTGCGGAGACTTTGTCATTTAGGATTAGACGCTTGCGGTGATCAGCACGCCATTCATTGTTGCGCCAGAGAACGCCAAACCTCATTACCTTGAGCACACTTGCCTCCAGAACAAAGAACCTGGCCAATTTAATCTCAGATGTGCTGCCTCGGTAGTCGATCAAATCAATTTTTGTAAGATGGAGATCAAGGCATTCGATGAGATTGTTATAGTGCAGCACATTTTTCACTTTCGGGTCTTTTTTTATCTGCAAAAGAAGAGAACATATTAGAGCAGCTGGCTGCATAAGATTGCCATGTCATCTAGAGGTACCAATATCATTCGCTCATACGATAGGGTTGGCTGGCTAGTGATATTTTTTCACTCTTTCTCTCTCTCTCTCTCTCTCTCTCTCTCTCTGTTTCCTCTCATTTAACTAGGAGCACGTGAAGAGCTTGGGCATTTGTTGCCTTCCACTATGTGGCCGATGCCATATTTCACAAAAGTATGCCACATAATGTGCATCGATGTCAAATCAAAAGATTTTGGCACCGCTCTCGCGATGTGAGAGAGTTGGCACAGCTGTGCACACAGACCCACATGTATAAACAAATCCATCAAACCAACTACACCAGCCTCTCACTCTCCCAAACAAGTGTTTTTTATTTCCTCGGTCCTCTCTCTCTCCCACGCAGTGTTTTTTCATTGCGTGAGTTAATTTGGCACCGGAGCAAAGTAGGTGATCCAGATTGGGACACCAGGTGAGCAATGGAGGGGCATCAATGCCAAATGCATCACAAGTGAATTTGGCACATGTTTTGGCCTACATAGCCCACTTTTGTAATACTACCTCGTATTTAGTATAAAATTTTGACCATAGATTTACCTAAGAAAATGCCAATGCATGTCACTAAAAATTACACCATTTGAAATTATGTTCAAATATAAATCCAACGATATAGTTCTTAGTGACATGCATTAACATTTTATCAGTTAAATCTATGGTCAAATTTTGATACTACAAAATTGGAAGAGTAAACCAGGACGGAGGTAGTACTTGCTCTTAGGGTAACCATAAGTTACTTTCCACTATGACTAGCCTAGGCTACTATAGTAGTACAGCATAAAAACGATGCAGGTGATCACGTGAGAAAAAAATACTAAAAACATTTCTTTCGGTGCAGTGCGTAGATGTAGTTTTGAACACTACACTTGTCATCGTAATTTGGGAAAATTACGAAAAAAATTGAGCTACGTTGTGATTATCGTTTACTTATAAGAAAGAAGTTTCACCTCAATGAGTAGCTTCTCCGTGCACGGAAAGCATTTAAGGAATCCAACAACTTGATCCAAATTGGGGCCGATAGATTTTAGTGCTAAGATCTTCACTGTGCGCATGGACTGGGTCAAGCTTGTGGGAATCATTTTCTGGAAGACGGTCGTAAATACATCAAGAAGAAATTTAAAAATGTGAATTTCAAGAAGACGGAGAAGAAGATGAGTGTTGTACCTGAACGATTACGGATCCAATAAAGAGTTCGGAGAATTTGGCAGACGAGTACACCAACGCTGTCAATTTCGGCGCGTCAATGATCCTGATTTTTGTTGGACCTTCTAGATCCGATATAAGCAATCTCTTAAGGAAAGGCGCATTCTCAATGACCATAACATGGAACAGCTGGAGTGATCTCTTCCCAATTGATGTCTTGTTGCGGGGCCAGCAAGACACATAAATCCATCGGAGATTCGTCGAGGCGATGTGGAGGCTAATGAACCCGTGGATCTACTCAAGACGAAGGTACTCGAGCAGAGTACAGCTGCGGAGCAGGTGCTCCATAGCCTTCTTTGAGATGACAACGTCGAAGAGGTCGAGCTGCTTGAGTTGAGGGAGAAGAAGAGCGGGCGCGACATTAATCTGGGGAAGATAGCGGGAGCTGAAGCTGGTGCGGCGCAGCATTGGCGTGAGGCGGAGCACGGACGGCGGCAGAGAGCGACAACGTCCAGCTTCAAAGCTGAGCTCCTCGAGCTGATCTAGGGCGGGGGATAAGAACCACTCGTCGAACTTGGGTTGGACCTTGCAGTTGGTACTGAACATGCGAATGTCAAGGCGTTTGGCTGGCCTAGGGTGCGATGAAAGGATCTTGGAGACTGCAGCCATGCATTTGCAATCCCCGTCGCAGAGGCAGCTGTCGACGGTGAGGTTGAGGGGGACGCAGCGCCAGAGGGGGCGCCACCGCCGGGAGAGCAGGGCGGTCTGCACGGCAGATTTGGTGGGGAGGAGGCCAATGATGACGAGCAGCGTGTCGTCGGGGAGGCTGCTGATGAAGTCCAGGCTCGCCGGATGCGGTTTTGGCTCGAGCTGCCTCCGCTTGTTGGCTGCCTCGCCGTCCATCTCAACCGGCAGCGACGCCGGTGTACACGTGTGTTGGTGTGTGTTGTGTGTTGGGTGTGCGCGAGTGCGTCCTTCTGTGCATGCCGCCGCGCAGTGGTGAATTGTGCGCGAGTGCGTCCTTCCCACGCAAGAAGTTTGTCCTCAATGCGCCCTCAATTTACTAGCGTGCGGGATGCTACCCCGAGTGGTTTCAACTTTGTTTACTTCACCGCGTGTCAGATGGGCCTCTAGTTTACTTATTTTCACCCACTGCCACATGGGCCAGCACACGAAGATACAGAACATGAGCTGACAAGGCAGCATGTGGATTGGTTGACCGGTCAACTAAACAATATACGGAGCTATACGCTGACACAGTGAGCGTATAATCCGTCGGTATAGAGAGTTCGAGTGAGAGGGGAGGCCCGTGAGAGATAGCAGAGAGAGAGAGAGAGAGAAAGAGCTACTCCCTCCGTTCGATAATGTAGTTCCAACATTTTTTTAAGTCAAACTTTTGAAACTTTGACCAAGTTTATAAAGAAATTACTTATATCTACAATACCAAAGATAAATGATAGTATGAAGTAAGTACATGTTGTGATGAATCTAATGATTGTTCCAGATGTAAATGTTTTTCTCCACATATACCTGGTCAAACTTTTCTGAGGTTTGACTTTTCAAAACATCCATATGCTTATGGACGTGACAGAGTCCCTAACAAGAGAGAGAGAGAGAGAGAGAGAGAGAGAGAGTGAGTGAAAAAAGTGTGTGTGCGTGTGTGAAAGAGACATGGACAACACACGATAAAAGTAGAGAAAAAGTGTATGTGTCTTATGCAAACATATCACACATGCATCTTCGACAACGGAGGCAAGGTGAGGAGATAGTGTGTGGTTGTTTGGAACCGAGAGAGCAAGACCCCTAGCACGTGGCCAAGAGGAGTCTGACAAACAAGGGAGAGAGGTCGAGAGAGATGTACGGAGAAAATGCAGACATGGGGAGGAGAGAGTGTATGTTTGTCATAGAGAGATCCCCTGGAGATCGTGATGGGACTACATGGGTGTGAGATCGAGTGACAAGGTGTGTGCGCGATAGAAGATGCCCCGAGAGATATCGAGATAGACGTATGGATGGAAGGAGACAATACGTGTGTTCCTGATGGCTAGTAAGAGATAATCATACTTAGGATCGAGGGGGGGCAGTGCTTGCGCCTATGATGGATTGAGGGATTATGGTACTTAGGGGGGTGCATGTCACATGGAGAGAGAACAAGGGCGGAGAGTGTTGGATGGGTCTATATGTATAGCGCGAGCGAGACATGTGTATGTGTGAACCAGGGAGATATATAAGGCCAGTTTGGCTTGCGTCCTGAGCATCTTTTGCCTGGCCTGGGGTTGTGGCTGGATTTCATGCACGCTTGTTTGGTTGCTACCCTGTGAAAAAGAAAGCCCGCCTGGCCTGGGTTCCCTTGCACTTTAATTAGCCTGGCTGAACTCCAGACACTGCAAGTAGCCTGGCCCAGGCGACCGATTTCGAACGCCTGGCCATGCCTGGTCGTGTGGCCACGAGGCTAACAGCAACATGGATGGATATTAGCATTAAATAATTGATGCATGGATTGATTGATGGGACGTTGATGCTTTGCCTGGCCCAGGCATGAACCAAACGCTTCAGCACCACACAAGCCTGGCCAGGCAGAAATATTTTACATCTCACATCCACACCAGGCAGTACCGGCCATCAAGGCATGAGGGTCAGGTCACAAACCAAACTAACCAATAAAGTTTGAGAGAGATTGAGGAGCCCCGATAAGGCTGAGTGGTGCATCAGATAGCTGAGAGGGGGAAAGAGATATTCCATCCGCTTGATAATGCAGTGCATATAGATTTTTTAGAAGTCAAACTTTGGAAACTTTGATCAGGTTTACGCAAATGTTATTTATATCTACAATACCAAAGATACATCATACAAAACTACATCTCATGGTGAATCTAATGGTATATGTTTGACGTACTAGATGTAATTCTTTTTCTCCACGTACATGGTCAAACTTTGTGATGTTTGACTTTCCAATAAATCTGTATGCTATGGACCGAGGAGAGTGCCTTAGTCGAGATAGATCAAGTGCGTGTGAAGGAGAATGAGTAAGTGTGCAAAAAGAGTATGCGTGTGAAAGAGAAAGTGACAACAAAGGATAAATTAGAAAGAGAGAGTGTTTTTTCATTTCTTATGCGAACATATCACGCATGCATCTCCGAGATGGAAAAGCGAGGCGAGGAGATACACGAAGATAGCTAGTGTGTGATTGTTTGCAACGGAGAGAGACACCCCTATAGCGCATGTCCAATAGAGGTGTGGCCAACAAGGAACAAAGGTCGAGAGGGACACATGGATGGCATGGACGCATGGGGAGGGAGAGAGGGTGTGTTTGTGATAGAGAGATCCCATCAAGATCGTGAGGGGACTATATGGGTGGGAGATCGAGGGAGTGCGTGCGCGATAGAAAGATGCCCCGAGAGAAATCGAGATAGACCATGCACATGTTTGTGATGGAGACTAAGATTAGCTAGTCATATACATATAGGGGGGACTGCGTGTGCCTGCAATTGAGTGAGAGACCATCATACTTGGCTAGCTGGGCATGTGATTGTGTGTGTGCGCGTGTGAGATGGAGAGAGAACGAGGGGGAGAGATAGAGTTTTCGATGGGCCTATTGAGTGCGAGTGAGATATGCATGTGTATGTGTGACCCAGGTGGATGGAGAGTTTGAGAGAGGGGGGGAAGAGCTCCGAGACGACATAGTGGTGCGTGAGAGAGTTACAGGCAAAGAGGCAAGGAATCTTTGTGCGTACGATGAGTGCACCCAAGATATCTAGCTTGGACTAGCTAGAGTATCATACATAGTGTGCAAGAGAGACCTATAGATGGTGTATATATGCATGCGAACTAGAAAGACCCCCCCCCACACACACACACAGAGAGAGAGAGATGGAGAGAAAGGGAGAGGGACCAACAAGGTTTTTGTGTCGGATGCGTGCGACAGAATTGAAGATTGTCGGCGAGAGAGAGAGAGAACAGGAGTCCGGGAGAGGGAGAGGTCGCGTTTTATGCATCAAAGACTGATATAAACCATGTTTCGATATAAACTTGCATTCAAATATTTAAATTGGAGAACATGTTGTCTGCAATCCACACATGAACGGATATATGCGTATATCAAACAAGTTCATTAATTTGACTTTCAACATGTTCATGGAGTACTATAATACTGTACAACATGCTACTCGATTGAGGTGTTCAATTTTGGATTTAGTTCACTATTTTGACCTACTGAATGAGCTATTTCATTGAATCGAGATATTTCATTTTGGGTTTGATTCGCGTTTTTGAGTGGGTCAACTATTTGTCATATAGTAAATCGCTAGCAACAAGCATGTAAAAACACATTACTCCCGAGCATCATCTCTCCATCTAAAAAAGAAGTGGCAAGCTAATATTTCAAAATTTGATCCGAATCGACTTGGTAAGGTAGACGTGGATGCTCGTTCTCCCAAAATTTGAACGAACCGTTAAACATCCTCTCTGCTCGGTGGAATTCGCCCGAGAAAATAAATGGGAGACGCAAAATTACCGTCCTATGTGGGACACACATCAATTGGCCCGTTGTACATCGAGGGTAGGTTCGTAACTTCATCCAAGCGCGCCTTCTCCTTGGCCGAAATGACATGTGCCAAATAATTCATAAACCATGGTCGGCAAAACACGCTCTCCTTGCCCAAAATAGCTCGCGCCCACTATTTCAAAACACGCTCTCCTCGCCCGAAATCGCTCGCGCCCACTATAGTTCAAAACACGCCCTCCTCGACCGAAATCGCTCCCGCCCACTATTTGGGGAGAAGCAAAGTTACTCTACTATCCCCGACCCTCAGTACACAGACCCAAGCCGAGAAGCCTATAGGCAAGGGTAGAACTGTAACTCCCCCTCACATTTCAGACAAATGCGTCCGTAAGACATGGTTCCACTCCCCTCCCAATTCCCCCCCCCCCCCCCCCCCGCCCGCACCCATTCATACCTCGTGGGTGCCAAATCACCTTCTCCCCGGGAAGATCCCTTCTCCCGAGCCGCGAAACCTCAGCCCCACCTCCATGGCACCCCCCGCCGCACCAATTTCACAGCCGCCCTCCTCCCTGATGCCGGAGACGCTGTCCATTTGCCGTCGTGCACTGGGCCATGTGCCTCTTACTCCGTGCTGCTGGTGCTGCCTCGACGACGGCTGCGTGAACCGTACCGGAGCCGATTCACCCCCGCCGTTGTTCACGGCGCCGGAGCGGCTCCAACTTCGGATCCGTCCAGAGTCCTGGCGCTGCTTCGGCGTAACCGTCGATCATCGCGACATCGCTCTTTCCCTGCCGCCGGTCGCCACCGCAACCGCGCCGGCCTCACCGACTCAGCAGCTGGATCTGCCTACTTCACCATGCCGCCAGATAGGTCACACCCTCATCTCAAATCACTTTATTTAGGCGTCAGTTGTCTGAATTTTTATTCTGGGCCAATCGATTTGCAATGGGAAGTAGCACCCCTCGAGGCGGCGGAGCTCCTAGGCTGCCGGTTGGCTGGTGTCTAATGTAAGGGTGCGGTGCCGCAAGTTCGCCGCGGAAGCAGCGCTTAGATGGCTATCTTTTAGAGTTGCGTGGGTTGAAGGTACTGCCACCGCCGGATCTGGATGACGGGGAGTCTTTATGGATTGGCCCGGGGGCGGCACAGCCACGGCAGTGCGGTGGGGCGGGGAGTGGGGTTTTGGCCGGGGCCACGGACGGCGGAGGCAGGCTGCTCTGCCGTTGGTCGCTGGCTCTTCGGGGAAGATTCCGAACAGTGTCAGCCGGGAGGCATAAGACGGCCAGCCATCCGGCGTAGATCGGACAGTACCAAAATAAAATAAAATCGTGTGACCCCAATTTAGTCTTCAGTCAATAGACGTGTGACCACTCTCGTACCTTGCTGTTGATCTCTTAGTGTATTTCTTCAGATCAAAGAGATATGTCGTTCTTAACATTATGCGTTATCTGCATCTTTAGACACACCGTCTTCCGACTCACCGCAGCTGCTCCAACAAGGGAAGCATACACCAGAAGGGAGCTATAGTCCCCACTCAATAGTTCCCTGCATCGAATGCGCGTGCCCGACATGCACAGCCACAACAACTGCAGGGCCATCGACAAGTCAGCACATAATGCTCACTCCTATGGATGGCAGCCCGATAGGTTGTACCCTCATCTTACTTGTGTGCAACATTTATGGCTTTGTTATTCATCTAAGCATGGAAAATAGATCATCACATTTCACTGTATATTCATGCTGATCTCTTACGGGTCTTGTTCAGGAGTTAACGATGTTCCATAGTTCAGCTAAGATACTTGTTCTTTAGGTAACACTGTTCCATAGTTATCATCCATCAGCCAATGCTATCCCACAGGCTGGTGATTATAGTATTATACCACTTCTAGTATTTCCTATGTTGTTCTTTAATACTTTTTTGTGCCATCTAGTTAATCTCGAGTACAAACGGTACATATTCTGTAGCTTTCATCTGTGTTCTCCCTTTAGTTTATGAGACCTGTTGCTGCTAGTTAACCCCAGTCCTACTATTTATGTCGTTTCCTACAGGAACTCATTACATAAATCTAACTACTAGTTGTCTTCCATGCATGTCAGATATAATTGCACACACTGATATATCCACAAGAACCTCACGGAGCAATGTAAAGGCCAATAAACTTGATGTCAATGATACCCAATATGATGGAACATGTAAAGGCAGTTCTTCAGAAGACTTGCAGAAAGATGATGAATCCTCTTCACCCCACAAGGTCCTTGCTCTAACTTGGCCTGTGATATGGGTACAACATGCATACAATGTCCTGGAGTGTATCTACTCTGTTGCAATGCCATGTGCTTAGCATGCTGATCATGCATGTAAATATGTCATGCCTTCTTGTTTTACATTCCCTAGCATACAGTTTTACATTCAACTAGTGTTTTTTTGCTGTGTTGTCCTATCGTATCCCTAGCTCTTACACCATACCCCCTCCGTCCAGATTACATGTTGCCGAAATGGATAAAAAAGGATGTATCTAGAACTGAAATACGCCTAGACCCATCCATTTTTTCTGGATGGAGGGAATACATGTCAATATGTCATGCCTTTCTATTCTTCAGTACCTGTTCCATCTCTCTGCTGCTGCATGTTTTATAATTAAAGCACCATTCTTCTATACAAGGCATGCAAGGGGAAGACGGCTATGTTAGAATCTGAAGGGTTACAAACAAGGCCTTTGCAAAAGATCCAAACGCCAGGAGATAATAAACCAACTCCAGTTTTTATAGATACTGCTCCAGCACAGAGAAACCCAACTCCTACTGATAATAAGCATATTCCAGTGGCCAAAGAACTAGTCCGCTCTAGTCCAGCAAAAATATGTCAACTCAATTATAAGAAGCGTGTGCGTATCCTTGCATCATGAAATTTTATAGCATGCTGATCATATTTTCTACATGTTTCTTACCCATCTCTCTTTCAGAAAATAAGCTTAACAGATAGAAGATTTTCTGCAATGGTATCGTTTATGAGGAAAGATTCTTGCAGGAATTCTCTGTGCTCCAATGTAGATGTAAGTACCTGTTGTATATCACTATATTTTTACATCGGCATGTATTTTGTTAATCGGCGTGAATCCAAGCTTTATCTAATCTAAATTTAGTTGTAGCAAAATGTATGATTAAAGGCCACAATGTTGATTTTTGCAAGGAAAACTGCCTGGTAGTTTTGCATCCTGAGCTGCATGAGTGTACTATCTCATATCAGTGGGTTTGAATACTTTGGTTCTGCAGTGGGGTTTTCAGTGTTTTTTTACTATGTTGTCCTGTTGTATCCCTAGCTCTTACATCATACTCCCTCCGTCCGGATTAAATGTCGCAGAAATGGATAAAACTGGATGTATCTAGAACTGAAATACGCCTAGACCCATCCATTTATTTCCGGATGGAGTGAATACATGTCAATATGTCATACCTTTCTATTCTTCAGTACCTATTCCATCTCTGTTGTAGCATGTTTTATAACTGAATCACCATTCTTCTATATAAGGCATGCAAGGGGAAGACGGCTATGTTAGAATCTGAAGGGTTACAAACCAGGTCTTTGCAAAAGATCCAAACGCCAGGAGATAATAAACCAACTCCATTTTTCATAGATACTGCTCCAGCACAGAGAAACCCAACTCCCACTGATAATAAGCAGATTCCAGTGGCCAAAGAACTAGTCCGCTCCAGTCCAGCAAAAGAATGTCAACTCCATTCTAAGAAGCATGTGCGTATCCTCGCATCATGAAATTTTATAGCATTCTGATCATATTTTCTACATGTTTCTTACCCGTCTCTCTTTTAGAAAATAAGGTTAAACGATACAAGACTTCCTCCATTGGGATCGTATTTGAGGAAAATATCTTGCGGGAATTCTCTGTGCTCCAGTGCTGATGTAAGTACCTGTTGTATATCACTATATTTTTACATCAGCATGTATTTTGTTAATCGGCATGAATCTAACCTTTATCTGATCTAAAATTAGTTGTAGCAAAATGTTAAAGGCGCCAATGTTGATTTTTGTAAGGAAAACTGCCTGGTAGTTTTGCGTACTGAGCTGCATGAATGTGCTATCTCATATCACACACATTACTGAATTGTAGTGCTTCTCTGGTTGCCCATTCATTCATTGTGTCAATGTTGCTTTCGTATTACCTTACCTGGCTGATGATAGCTGTGCCATATTGTGTTAATTTGGTGTAGGCTAGTTGCCCAAACGTTCGTTGTGTCAATGTTGCTTTCCTATTATCTGACTTGGCCAATGATAGCAATGCTAGTGTGTTAATTTTGTGCAGGCTGCTGAAGATAAGAAGACAAACTCTGAAAACAGCAAGGCAACCCCATTGTTTCTTTCCAGTAAATCTAGGCCAGGTAATATGGCAATAACTCATGATTAATCTATTTGGTTCCCGTCCTAATTTACGTTATGATGCAGTGGTCAAGACACTCTCCACTATCAATAATACAAGCCTGCCAAAATCTCCATCTGGATCTGTTCAGTATCCTCTGTCTCGAATGCAACGGAATAAATGTATGTTTGTGAACCAATTAATGGCTGAAGCAATGATGAAAACGGTGGATGAATCAGAGGTGCAGAGTCGTGCGACACAACAACTGATCAATGTTTTCAGAGACAGTGTGGCAAAGCAGCAAGAACTTGCCCACATGCTTATGGGCGTCATCTGTGCTGAGGTTGCAGATTGTGACATTGTAGATGGTTAGGTTCTGCTCATTTATTTGCACTGGCATCAATCTTTGATTGCCCAGTGGATGTAATTTCCTGTAATATATTCTGGATGTGCAACGTTATTCCCTGTATGTCGTACCTTTGCTCGTTGTAATGGGCTCAAATTATCTAATTTGGCCTAAAGACATGAACGAACTTTAGTGGGCCCATTGAGTTAATGGGCCGTTACTAGGCCGAAAGTTAATGGTCGGCCCTCTTACCTCCCGGGTCATTAACAGGCCGACATCGAAGCGGGCAACAGGTGGCCCCAATTTATTTCATGGGCCGTTAACAGGACGTTACTAAGTTTGGGCTACATATGGCCCAACTATACTGTAGGCCTTTAGCAGGCCGAAAGAGACAGTGGGCTTGTATTGGACCATGAAGAGCATGGGCCTCTAAGAGGCCGAAAGTCAGGTCGTATTGTAAATGGCCCAACTGTGTTGTGGGCCTTTAGCAGGCCGAAAGAGAAACCGGGCTGGTATTGGACCATGAAGGGCATGGGCCGTTAAGAGGGCAAAACTAAGGTCCGACTACAAATGGCCCAACTCATTTATGGTCCGTTAACAGGCCGAAAGGCACACAGGGCCGGGAATTGGCCCAACACTTAAATGGGTCGCTAAAAGGCCAAAACTCAGGTCCGACTACAATTGGCCCAACTGATTTATGGGCCGTCAATAGGCTGAAAGTGACACCGGGCCATAAATTGGCCCAACACTTAAATGGGCCACTAAAAGGCCGAAACTCAGGTCCGACTACAAATGGCCCATCAGATTTATGGGCCGTCAATGGGCTAAAAGACACACCGGGCCGGAAATTAGCCCAACATTTAAATGGGTCGCTAAAAGGCCGAAAGATGTACATCCTGAAAATTGGCACATCCATTAAATGGGCCGTTAACAGGCCGAAATCTCATCGGGCCGATATTGAGCCCAAGTATATAGCGGGCTGTTAACGGGCTCGAACTGACAATGGGTTGTAATGGTGTCAAATCTTTAACGGGCTGAATTGGCACATCTCGTATGGGCCATGGGTTTAAATAGACCTGACACAAGTAGGCCTTATATGGGTCGGCCTGCTAATTTTTACTGGGCCGGCCTTTTTCACCGAAATGGGCCACTGTTGGGCCATGCCACGTGTCGACATATCATAGGCGCCTATCTGACCCACTGACGAGCTGACACGTGTTTCGTCCGGCCAATAAGAATTTTACACATGGAAATTTCCCATTGGTCGGGGCTGTTAACGGGTTATCGGATCCAAAACCCGACCCGATAGCTTAACGGCGTTCCGTTACGGTGGATGCCACGTGTCGGTCACCCTTGACGAAAGCACTTCTGTGACGCGCGATTTATCGTCATGGAGGTGTACACTTCCGTGATGATAATTTTGGTAATGTCATGGAACACTTCTATGACAGCACAGGTATGACTATCTTGGTTCTGTCATAAATTTGTCATGGATGTACATGCATGACAAAAAAAGCGACCTACTGTGACAAACACGTATCATCACGGAAGTGTATTTTTTTGTAGTGTATGCATAGGTTCATGAACCCGCAAGTTGGTCACCTTAACATACATCAAGTGGCATGCGGTATCCCATTGTCACAACAGATATCCACGGCAAGACATACATCAAGTGTTCTCAAATATTTAAAGACCCAATCCGATAAGATTACTTCAAAGGGGAAACTCGATTCATTACAAGAGAGAAGAGGGGGGAAGAAACATCATAGGATCCAAATATAATAGCAAAGCTCGCGATACATCAAGATCGTATCATCTCAAGAACACGAGAGAGAGAGAGAGAGAGAGATCAAACACATAGCTACTGGTACATACCCTCATCCCCCGAGGGAGAACTACTCCCTCCTCGTCATGGAGAGCACCGGGATGATGAAGATGGCCACCGGAGAGGGATTGCCCCCTCCGGCAGGGTGTCGGAACGGGTCTAGATTGGTTTTCGGTGGCTACGGAGGCTTCTGGCGGCGGGACTCCCGATCTATCTTGCGTTCTGGAAGTTTTAGGTCACGTGGGTATATATGGGTGCAGGGAGGACGTCGGAGGAGCCATGGGGGTCCCACAAGACAGGGGAGCGCGCCCTAGGGGGGGCGCCCCCCACCCTCGTGAGCATCTTGTGTCTCCCCTGACGTGGGGTCCAAGTTCATCAGGTGTGTTTCCTTCCAAAAATAACTTCTCCAGTTGATTTCGTTCCGTTTCGACTCCGTCTGATATTCCTTTTCTTCAAAATACTGAAATAGGCATAAAACAACAAATCTGGGCTGGGCCTCCGGTTAATAGGTTAGTCCCAAAAGTAATATAAAAGTGGATAATAAAGCCCGATATTGCCTAAAACAGTAGATAATATAGCATGGAGCAATCAAAAATTATACATACATTGGAGACGTATCAGTCACCATGTTCAAGAAAGTTTGGGTGATTTGGAGGTGGTGGGAAAAATCACATTTGTTCAAAAACTGGCTTAAGTTAGACCAAATGCCCCCTCCGGAATGCGGTCATTTTTTCGACCACCTCCAAATGACCTCAACTTTGGCACACATGATCTCTTGCACAAACAAAGGTGGGTTTCCAAGGTTTTATTTTTTTTGAATTTTTAATTAATTTATAATGCCCTCTAGACTGACTGGTCAAAACATCGGTCTATACCTCAGGGGGGCATTGTAAAATATTCTTTTTCCAAAATTTCTTTCATAGTCATGATTGGCACATGTGGGTCACCATGTTCAAGAAAGTTTGGGTGATTTGGAGGTGGTGGGAAAAATCACATTTGTTCAAAAACTGGCTTAAGTTAAAGACCAAATGACCCCTCCGGAATGCGGTCATTTTTTCGACCACCTCCAAATGACCTCAACTTTGGCACACATGATCTATTGCACAAACAAAGGTGGGTTTCCAAGGTTTTATATTTTTTTGAATTTTTAATTAATTTATAATACCCTCTAGACTGACTGGTCAAAACATCGGTCTATACCTCAGGGGGGCATTGTAAAATATTCTTTTTCCAAAATTTCTTTCATAGTCATGATTGGCACATGTGGGTCACCATGTTCAAGAAAGTTTGGGTGATTTGGAGGTGGTGGGAAAAATCACATTTGTTCAAAAACTGGCTTAAGTTAGACCAAATGGCCCCTCCGGAATGCGGTCATTTTTTCGACCACCTCCTAATCACCTCAACTTTGGCACACATGATCTCTTGCACAAACAAAGGTGGGTTTCCAAGGTTTTATATTTTTTAATTTTTAATTAATTTATAATGCCCTCTAGACTGACTGGTCAAAACATCGGTCTATACCTCGGGGGGCATTGTAAAATATTCTTTTTCCAAATTTTCTTTCATAGGCATGATTGGCACATGTGGGTCACCATGATCAAGAAAGTTTGTATGATTTGGAGGTGGTGGGAAAAATCACATTTGTTCAAAAACTGGCTTAAGTTAGACCAAATGGCCCCTCCGGAATGCCGTCATTTTTTCGACCACCTCCTAATCACCTCAACTTTGGCACACATGATCTCTTGCACAAACAAAGGTGGGTTTCCAAGGTTTTATATTTTTTTGAATTTTTAATTAATTTATAATGCCCTCTAGACTGACTAGTCAAAACATCGGTCTATTCCTCAGGGGGGCATTGTAAAATATTCTTTCTATTTTTTGAATTTTTTAAATTTATAATGCCCTCTTATATTGGTTTATTTTTTAATGCCCTCTTATATTTGTTTATTTTTTTTAATGCCCTCTTTTTTTTGAATTTTTTATTTATAAAGCTAGGTTTCCAAGATGGCTAGGATGGCCCATGCTTTTCCTTTTCTTTATTTTTTTCCTTTTCCTTCACTTTACATAAAAATTACCTGAGCACTCAAAAAATAACATAAAAATTACATGACCCCTCAAATAATAACATACCAAAAATTCAAAAGGTGTTTTTATCAAACACATCTTTTTGACTATTTATATTTTCTTTTCTTATAAATAAGTGACATTTTCAAAATTCTAATAAGTAGGGTAATATAACTTTATTACAAGATAGAGTAGATCTTATTTCAAATTCCTTTTTTTTGCACACATTATTTTTAACTAGTATTACATTACTCTTCTAAATTTACATTTAATTCCTTCACACTTTGATGATGGAATATTTGCTCTCTAATTGCAACATAGGTTCAAATGATGGAACATTTGATCTTTTTGCTTATTCAAATTATTCGTTGATGGAATGTGTGAGGATGAACAATTATCACTAACTTTACTAAACCCCATGTACTATAATTCATGACAGCCATTTTGGAACATTGCCACATTCAATATTTGGTGTAATTGGCACATGGGCACAGCATGTTCCACTTGCCCACATCATAGACAAGTGTTGCAGCATGTCTGAAGCAACACCGAAGCGCCATTTGTGTTCATTGCACCATGAAACAACAACTAAACATGAAGGAAGCATTCACCATCAATAAAGTTAAGGCCACACATATATAGATAGCATTCTAGGTTACCACCACAGGTAGCAGGCAGTTCACAACAGATCCAGTTCAGACACACAATACATTACATTACATTACATTAATATAGCTAGTTTCCAAGCAGTTCTGACCCAAATACAGCTTTCCAAAAGTAAAACATCATCAAATATACTGATGATGAGTATGGCTTCCAGCTTCTGATGATCAGCATGATGTAGGACTAGAGGTTAGGGTTTCTCAGGACCTTCAGGAGGGCACAATGCTGAGCCCTGATCTTGTACTCATGACTGGAGATCGATGTAGCCCGGCAATGTTCCATCAGATGCTCCAATAACCCAGACCTGGGCTTGGGCTTCCTGCAGTAGGGGCAACGGTACTTTTCAGTCCTCTAGTTGTGATACATACCAGGTCCTTGGGCCCTGATCTTCAACACCTCCTTCTCTTCAAAGGACTCAACGTTCCCCTCGTCCACATCATCTCCAGATTCATATTGCACACATTAATAACTGACATTAATACATTATGCATTCAAAAACTATAAACACGTAATACTAACTCAATGCATAAATAACAATTCAACTAGGCCTTACCTCGTACGGCTGATCTTCATCAGAGTCATCTGGGTAGAACCCAGTCTTGTCCCACTTCCTCTTGTTGCCCACAAGATCCTCCTCCTCCTGCTATATTGTCAAACAAGCACATCAATTACAATGAATTGAATTGCAGTTCACAGAATGTCATTACAAACAAAATTGTGAATGTGAACCACATTGGTATGTTGCAAGTGACCAAATGCTTTCCTTACAAATGCAGAATCTAAGGAATCAATCAAGAGACAAATTATTTCCTTCATAAATGCTAATGAAAATGCAAGTTGGATTCTTGTCATTCCCTGGATTGACCCAACACTTTTTTTTGAGGGAATCCCCCCCCCCCACTAGTTAATGGAAACATATAGAATATTTTGTTGCTAGGATCCTGCCTTGGAATGTTTACTTCACACTTTACATATAGTATATACTAATTACAGAAGCCAACTACAAATTTTAATATGCACAAATTACTGTTTTTGGGATAATGCAGCAAAGCTCCTACACATATTAACATAATGCAATAGTTAATTAGGTACAACTTCAACTATAAATGCATACATCTCCAACAAACATCTAAAATTTCATTACTTACCTAAACAACAACAAATTATACTATAGATGAATCTTGTATCATCTAAATCAATTCATTGGCACATCAAAATTGATGCATTCCAAATCAAATATGTTTCCATCCAGTATCATTGAACCACAGATCAAATCAAATAATCATAAATGTCAGCAGCATTGAACTACAGATCTAATAATCATATGACATCTATCTGACCTTAAATTCCCCCTTAAATAAGGTATTCAACCTCATACTAATTAAAATCTAACAAGCAAAATTTCCACTACTAATCTAATAAGCATCTGAAAAAACCCCAAGATGATTTTATCTCTGAAGCAATGGCATTGCAGAGGATGTTCAATGCTGTAAATATCTCTGAAGCAATGGCAAAATTCCACTACTAACCCAAACTAAATAAGCATAGACTGCCCCTTCCCCTCGAGCACGCTTCCCCTCTCCTTCAGAAGCCCCAATCCAACACAAACAAATCCAACCCTTGAGAAGCTCTTTTTGATTAACATGACAACACCCATTACATGAGCACATCCCTCACTATATTTACAACCAATCTAATGCACCATCTAATCACCTCAGGTAGACAATTTCCAAAAACACAAGGCTATGCACAACCCATCTCATAGCCTCTGCCTGACAGGCATCAATCAAGCATCAAATAACTGCAACTATGACAACATGCATCAATCAAGCATCTAAGAATTGCAACTATGACATGCATAATCCCTAGAACTAAGCATCCATTTAATTAATCATCAAGCCAAAGAACTAAAGCAGGCACCAACCCAAACCAATAGAGAAGTATATATTTGAGTAATCCATCATCTAATCCTCAAGCCAAACACCTAAAGAATTGCAAAAATTCCACTACTAATCTCATAAGCATCTGGAAAAACCCCATCCCTCAATCCGGCTACTTCTAACCTAATCTAATAATCATAAGTGGCCCACCATTCTTGCACGAATCAAATACAGAAAAACCCTAATGCAGAGAAAACCCTACCTCCAACAAATCTAACCAAACAAAGTTCTGGCCACAAACCCTACAATCTAAAAACTACCAACTAAAAGTGATAAGCAGATACCTTCTGCTCCGCCTCCTCCTCGTCGGAGCCGGCCTCCACCTTCTCCCCCTTCTCCACCTCGTGCGCCTCGCCAGAGCCCGCCCCCACCTTCTGCGCCTCGCCAGAGCCCGCCTCCACCTTCTGCGCCTTGCCGGAGATCGCCAAAGCGGGCGCATCTGGCTGGACCGCGCCGCTGCAGCCCGCCCCCGCTTTCTCCGGATCTCCAGCGGAGGGAGCACCGCGTTGGACGCCGGCACGCCCCCTCACAAAGGTGCCCGCAGCGACCTGTCACGCCTGCTCCACCAGATCTGCGCCCCAATCAGGGCGCTCGCCTCCTGCGTCCGCCATGGCGATGGAGAGGATGCGGTGAGGGAGACGAGGAGGTTGGAGAGGAGAGGGAGTGGGGAGTGGAGAGAGGGAGACGATGCGGCGGGGGGAAATGGTGGGCGATGCGGCCGGAGGTGGTTGCCGTCCACATTTATATGATGGGACAGTTTTGGCAACTACCCGTGACACGTGCTGCCCCACACGCGGGGCGGCTTCACGCGTGCACGAAAGGCCGCCGTATACAAACAAATACGTATACGACCGGGCATACGATCTAACCGGGCCCGTACGGGCCTCCCAGGGCTCCTCGATGGCTATACGCGGGGGCAACAAAGACGATCGTGCCCCTCGTTATGAACTGTTTTTGGTTCATCCTGGCCGTCGATGTGTTTTTCCACCTCGCGTTCAGCCCAGGGGGAGCACCGGAGCAGAAACGTTTGAAACTTCAAAATATTTTATAGCTCAAATCATTGGTCCAATAAAAAAATCGTTTTCACATAAAAATCTATCGCGACGAGATCAATGAAACTACTCCCTCCGTTCCATATTACTCGTCGCTAATTTAGTACAACTTTGTACTAACTCAGCGACAAGTAATATGGAACGGAGGGAGTAGATCTCATGTTGACATGTTCTGATGACCTTTCTTTCACGCAAATAGTTACTGGCCTAGTCTAAGTTATCAGCTCTAATGTATGTATATTTCATGCTATTTACACATAAGTCATCGTGATACGTTTTCAACAACTTTTTTGTAGCGACCCGATCCCAATGGATCGTAGCCTCTGTGCTTAAGTGTCATGCCTGGATCGGTATGCTGACACATACAATACTCAAGGAATTATAACAGAGTTCAATCACACACTTATTACATCGAGGTCCTCATAGAGAGTATTTATTACAATAATATGGCTAAAGGCCAACTAAACAAAATAACTGCGGAAGCTTCAAAGATAAATGAGTCCATCCAACTCCACGGCAAATACCGAGTGCATGACAACAATCTATCGCACCATAATCCTCGTCTGAAAATTCTGCAACATGAGATGCTGCAGCCGTGTAGGTCAGCACATGGAATATGCTGGCAAGATCACACTATAGAACAATGATGAACAATAGCTATCACTACATGCATATTTGGCTGGTGGAGGCCCATGGAGCTTAGTTGTTTGGTCCAGTCTTGTCTGGTTTTTTTAATGATAAACAGGCGTGGATGTAATCTAAGAACAATATTGTGGCGTGTGTAGCATGTGTGAGCCGGTGTTGTATGGGTTCTTGTCTCATTTCTTCTTCTTAATTTAATGACACGCAGATCTCCCGCGTGTTCGAGAAAAAAGAGAATGTTAAATACAGGTGATAAAAGTATTGCCAGTATGTTATCTTTCTGTTATAGGCCAGGGATCAGAGCGAGAGCAACGGCACACAAGATAAATTAATAACCTGACACTCAACTTTATATTCCTTAACTTTTTTTGTTTTGTCAAATTGATCCACACTGAGAAGAATTCTTATTATCTCTTCAGATCTTGCTGGACTGGCTTCAATGGGGTTGGCAACTCTTTGCTTGGGCTCTGTGAAGATATTTTGGACAAATTTGCATTTTTTTACAGTCCACTGATGATCTTAATCTGGTTTGGGGTATTCTGAGAATTGTTTCAGGCTTTATTTGGTACCAACATGAGTGACTGTTAATACTCCTTTGATTTACTCTTCACATGGATGACCAAGATTTTGTGTAGACATTTTTGTTTTCCTTGTTATACTCCACCAAGAATTCTGTCGAGTATTTGCTCGGGCTTTTCTCAATCATCTGGAGACGTGAACTAGGATAATTCCTGGCAATACTAGCTCCCTGGAAATTAAGACAAGACACAATCCCTACATATATGGTAGCTGAAACTTTGCGTTCTAACTAGTTAAATCGGCCCCTCTTTTATGTAAACTCTTGTATGTCTACCATAGATAATCTGGCCCCTCTTTTGTGTAAACTCTTGTATGTCTTGTACATGGATTGCAGGTTTTAGTAACATCTTCTTTGCTTGAGAGATTTTTGTAGGCTCTGTTCTTTTCCACTGGGAGGAATTGGTAAGTCTGTGCTTTTGGACAAATTGTTCTTTTTAGAAACTTTTGGAGAATTTGGTGGTAGTCTCTCATCTCTTGAGTTTTTTTGAGTTTGTGCACTGTTGCTTTGGCGGATCGATTTCTTGGGCCAAAATGATACATGGGTGTGGTAGAGAGTCGGTAGTCTGGGCCGCATGGCCGCCCGGAGAATAATAAAAAAGTAAAAAAAAAGAATAAATGGAAGTCGCTGACGTGTGGGCCTCCGCCGGCTATCGGCCAAATTTCGTGTTTTGACCCTTTTCGCATAGAAATTCAGGATCTGACCCCTGTTGAAAAGAATTTCGGGATCTGACCCTTTTTCCTACCGCCATGGGTTCTGGCAGTAGGGTTAAACAGCCTACCGCCAGAACCTGCGGCGGTAGGATACTTATCCACGTCAGCAGCGTTAACGGTCTCCGTCCCACCCTACCGCTGCTGGTCCCGGCGGTAGGCTGTCCGACCCTACCGCCAGGGCCTCTGGCGGTAGGGTTTAGGGCAGTTATAAGCCGTGGGTCGCCCTACCCCCCTCCCCCCCAACCAGCCGCCCCAAGAACAGAGGAGTTCTTCCTCTCGCCCCCTCTCTCATCTCCTCCACTCCCCTCTCTGGTCTTCGTCGTTTGATCATCGTTTTTGAGGATCGAGATGGCCCCGAAGAAAGCAAAGTAAGCTCCTTCAATCCCTTCAATTAGTTTTAGTCAAATAGCTTTCGATTCGTCGCATTATTTGATTCAAATCACTCCCCTTTTTGCACTAGATTTAATTATTTTGAACCCTAGGATTGATTTCGGTTGATTCTAGATGTTGTATTGTGTTAGATATGAACTCTAGTCACTAGTTGGTATGGTTATGTGAAGATGAACCCTAGTTCATATTATTTTTGGAGGATTTTTTTTGGTATGATGCATGTTGGAGGAATTTATTGTGATATGATGATGCATGTTGATATGCTATGATGCAACATGCAAGTAGTGGATATAGTTGGAGAACAAATGTTGAACCCTCAAGATGAACCTAGTTTATGATATGATGAATATTGGAGATATGATGCATGTTGGATGTGGTTGGAGAAATATGATATGGTATGATGCATTTGACCACATGATGAACCCTAGGTTTAGATTTTTTTTTTCAAGGTGATTAACCTTTGTGCGATGAATCTATATGTTTAGGTACAAAAGCTTGGAGCAAGCACCGCCGACTCCATCACCGCCTGCTCCTCCCACTCCTCTCCAGCACATTCCGTCAGAGATGCCGCTCCCGTACATGTACGAGACCTTCCCCGAGCTGCTACAGCCGGTGGGATCTGTCTCAGACGAGGTCCTAGAGGCCACGAGGGCAATGCGGTGGCATGAGAGGGCATAGCGGATCCTTGACGATGTCATGGCTTGATCGCAGAGCGTGAAGGAGTGGAAGGAAGTGAAGGCAAAGATGGAGGCAGATTCAAGTATCTGATGTGTCCGTCGGGAAGCGTGCATTGAAGTTGTGCAGAATTACGCCAACTATCTCGTGAGCAATTTGGGTGGAGAATCTACTTCGAGAGCAATGTGGAGGAGAAAGTCAGGATGCCGCCCCCAAGTGCATATGCGTTCAATATCATCAACTGGGGAAGGGCGGAGGCGAAAACTCCAGCGGGTAGGGCAAGGTGGGAGTGCTTGAACGGCCGGATGCCGACCAGCGTTCCGCCTCCGCCTGAACCGGTGGATCCGCTGCCGTTTCTGTCTCCACGGCCCGGGCTAACATACGAGGAGCTCTGAAGATGATGATGTATGCCCGCTCTTCGAACTTATCGGCAAATCGTCCTATTAGTTTGTCTTGTGTCTTTCAATTATGTTCTCGATGAATAATGAAACTATGTGCCTCTTGTAATGCCATTTGTTCATTATCTATTCAGTTTGAACATTAAGTTAACTTCATGCCATTTGTTCTTGTCAATATGAGTATACTTTCATGGTAAAAGAAATGAGTATATACTTTCATGGTAAAAGATATTGATTTTGAAAAGAAGCAATCAATTAAACTTGAAACTCATAAAACACATGACCCTTCCGTCATGGACCCTGGCGGTAAGGTCACACAACCTACCGCCAAGGCACTTCGATATTTCGTTACAGAAACTTTCCGAGGCAAAAACCCAGCAACCACCTACCGTCAGGTGTTCTGGCGGTAGGGTTCGACAGCCTACCGCCAGGTCCACTGGCGGTAGGTTATTTATCCACGTCAGCTCGAGCAAACGGTTGCTGTTCCCCTCCGTCGCACCATGCCGCCAGAACCCCTGATAATATCGAAAGGGTCAGATCCCGAAATTCTTTCCAACAAAGGTCAGATCATGAATTTCTATGCGAAAAAGGTCAAAACACTAAATTTAGCCGTCGTTGAGCCGGAGCATGGCCGCACGGGTGACCGACGACGAAACAGGCTGAACTAGCAGGACCATTTTTTTCCCCCGGAGAGAGTACTAGTCGGCTGGACCTAACCATGTGCCGCAGAGTGGTTCGAGCTCGACCGAGCCAGCCAAAAAGCCTGCCCGCTTCCTCTTCCAAGAAACGCTAGCGCCGCCGCCGCCGCCGCCTCCCTCGACGCCGGCCTCCAATCCAACCATCCCTCCCCTAATCCAGCAGAGAGGCTTCTCTGCCTGACCTTGCGCTTCGCTCGGTAGAGAGACAGAGCGCCCGGCTCACCGCGCCGACGCGCCGCTACACTGCCCCTGCCCACCGCGTCGTCCCGCTTACGCCGCGCCTCCGAGCCGCCCCCGCCTCCGCTGGACTGCTGCGCCGCTGCGTCAGGCCGGAACCCCGCCCCTGTCGGCTCGCCTCCGCTGCACCGCCACGGGCGCCTGCTGGTCGAGCTCGCCCACGCGTTCCCACTCTCGCCGCGCCGCTGCTCCAAGAGGTGATGGATTTTCCCGGACCTGTACCCTAATCCCCGTCAAACAGTAGCCTAGCATGCTTAGGGTGATTTTTCCAATTTTCATTTCTTAGAGCTTGACTTGATGCATTTTCTTACCAATCTCATGTTATAGAAATAACAAGATGAATATGTTATGCGTAGTTTTATCTACTCCCTCTGTCCCAAAATAAGTGACTCAAAGTTTGTACTAACCTTAGTATAAAGTTAATACAAAGTTGAGTCATTTATTTTGGGACGGAGGGAGTACTTTGTTGGATCATTAAGCACCGAGATCAAATTCTGAAATAATGCTAATGCAGTCAAACCATTTTTTTTGGGTGCATTATCGAATCTAACCATATCCATCTTGTTTGTTGTTATTAAAGATGGCTGGTCGGTACAATCGCACAAACTACTCGTCCTACCTGAACGACGAACCAATGCCTGACGCCACTTCAGAAAAGGAACAGGTATGTATATATGCATCCCAATACAAACCCTTGTGATAACTTTTCGACTGCTGTGTTGAGAGTCCGAGACCAGTTCCGTGAACCTATGTTGTTTCTGTGGTTGTGTATGCAGGGTAATGAGTACTTCAAGCAGAAGAAGTTTGCTGAAGCGGTTGAGTGCTACTCGAGAAGTATCGCATTGTCGCCGACGGCTGTTGCCTTTGCCAATCGAGCTATGGCGTATCTTAAACTAAGAAGGCAAGTTCCTACACTAGAACCATGCTTGTGTTTGCTAGCCTGTGGCATTTACTGGTTTGATTGTGCTAGTAGCTGCAATTGATTTACTATAGTACACCTTATTTGTGGCTCTAACCATAATTCTGGTTGATGGATAGATCAAGCGAAACTTTCAGACTGCTGATATTCTTCTTTGCTATTTGTGCTAATATCTCGCGTTTTCCCTGTTGTGGAACTTGAGAGCCATGTTTTACGGTCACTATCTGGTTTAGTCTTACGTTTTTATCTGGAACTTAATAGATTTGAAGCGGCAGAGAATGATTGCACTGAGGCTCTGAATCTGGATGACCGTTATGTTAAAGCATACTCACGCAGAATTACTGCAAGAAAAGGACTTGGGAAGCTTAAGGAAGCAATGGATGGTATTCTGCGTTTTAACCCTTCTTGATTTTCCATTTGACAGTGCTTTCCTTGTAAGCTTAATTCTTGTCTGCGTGAACATTGACAACTATTGTACATTACTTATTTGCATAACAGATGCTGAATTTGCTGTAAGTGTCGATGCTAACAATCCAGAATTGAGGAAACAATATTCTGAGATAAAGGCACTACTCATGGAGGTGAGCAGCTATTTACTTCAATTTTCATCTGATGTGTTACCATTAGTGTTCGCATCCAAGCTCTTTGGTCAAATTTTCTATTCATTACTTATGTATCCACATTCAATCTTAGATGTTGTATTGAAGTATGACTGTCTGTGATGCCCCCTCCCATTGCTTGTAATAATGAGTTTATTACTTCTGCAGAAAATGGCCAAGAGAAGTTCAGTTCAAGCTAAGCATACAATTTCTGAATTTGATAAAGCTGGGGATAGAAAAAATATCACTTCTCATGCACCAAGTGATCCCCAGAAGGTAGGTTATAGTGTTCTATTGCATGATACGCTGTGTCTTTCCCTTTACTAGGAGTAAAGTTTTCCAACTCTTTGTCCGATTAATATAATTCATGCACATGGCTCTGCGATTTTGAAGTAGCCCTCTGTTCTGTTTCTTGTAGAGCTGGTTACATTCCACCTGAGGTCTATTCAGCAAACATGTTTGGGTTTGTAATTTCTGATATAATTCTACAGGACAGTTTCATGGAAGTTGATCCGCCTGGGAGAGCTGCGGCTGGGATCAGAGAATTATCAGGTGGTGCGTCCAAAGGAGGATCTGGTGTAAGCCTCAAAGACAATAACATGCAGGTGCGGTCTGACTAACATATCTGGCTATCATAAATGCCCATGATATTGTGTCCCCTTATATAGGAGTTGGCTAAAACTAAGAGATGTATGATTTGTGTGTTGGTACTTATCAGCTTATACCATTGCATAGTTTGCATCGTCAACGATATAACCTGCATAGCATATGAGTTTGTCTGCTTGTTCATGCATTTTGCTGAAATATAGTATTTGATCCTTATGGACATATGAAAAAACTGGTTCATGTATCTGAAGTTCTCAAAATCCATCAAAGCTTGGTAGCTGGACTGGCTTCCAGTAGCTAACATGTCAATTCAAGCAGTGGAAAGCCTGCCCACTGGGCAAGTTTACTCTTTCAAATTAGAATGTTGATTCTGTGGTGGAGCAGAGTGTTTGGGTGGCTGGAAAACCATGAAGGAGCAGGCAGAGGGCGAGCCCTCCCTAGCCATTGGAGTAATACTTAAAGTTCTGCATATAGGAGCACATTTATGTTCTACTAATTTAGTGCAAATGTGATGTAAAGTACTGATTTTGCACACTTCTTTGGGGAATTTGAAGTAGTGTTGCTTCTTCCTGTTACATTTCAATTCTTTAATTTAATGCAGCAATCTCGAGATGCTAAACAGAAACCTGGACCAGAAATATCAGTGCAAGAGCTTGCATCACGTGCTGCTTCACGATATATATCCAACACTGTAAAAAGTGTGAAGACACCAAAGACAGCTTATGATTTTGAGGTTTCTTGGAGAGCTATCTCTGACGACCTTACCCAGCAAATACAGTTGTTAAAGGTTTATTCTCATCCTCTTTTTGGTGTCTTAAATTAATGGCCGTATGTACATTTCTAATTGTCACTTTCTTGTTATGT
Organism: Triticum urartu; assembly: GCF_056163025.1. Lineage (NCBI taxonomy): Eukaryota > Viridiplantae > Streptophyta > Magnoliopsida > Poales > Poaceae > Triticum > Triticum urartu. Next base: position 66,900,792 of record NC_141873.1, on the reverse strand, counting down.
GATCAGTCAATTCGACCAGAGAGACTTCCAGAGATTTTTAAGGATGCACTTTCATCAGCTTTTCTGATTGATATCGTGAAGTGCACAGCCTCAATTTTCCGGTGTGCTTGCCTCTTACGTTTTTTAAAGTGTTTCTTACATTCTCTTGCAGTACTCTCATGACCTGTACTGTTATTACCTATTATTAATTTGTATTATGTACTCAGGGATGATGCAGTGTTAGCAGTTAGCATTTTGGAGAATTTGGCGAAAGTTTCTCGCTTTGACTTGATCATCATGTGCCTCTCACCCATGCATAAATCTGGTATGTTTGAACTTGCTGCCCTTGCATCCATCGTATGTTTTCCCTTATCATGCCCAGCTGTTTATTAGTAGTAGTAGATTGATAGTCCCTCATCTGGCATTCCCTTGGTGTTATTTAAAAATCATGAAAGATTATTTGAATTGCATTTGCCTATACTCCTGTGTTGCTGATGTAGTCTAATCCAATGGTGGATATGGATAATCCAAGCGTTATGCGTTATTAGCCATTAGGTCGACTTCTTAGGTTCTGCCACATCATGCTTCTAGGTTTTTCCAGTAAGAGTGCAAAATTAAAATTTGTCACATGGCAGCCTTGCTGCTCATGTCGCTAGATTGGCACCGCTGGATGCCAGCAACGTGGGACTGCACCTCCCTACCTCCATGTGCAGCTGCTTTTTATGCGACCTTCCTACCATCCATGTTCCCCAATACGTAACATCATGTCCCTGTGAACTTCAAGAGCTGAGCTCTGGATGGTGGCACCGTGGTAGATCCAGTGGAGCACCACAGATGTGCCTGGGCAAAGTCATAACGCTGTATCGGGATATTTAAATGGAAGGGAGATAGTTCAGAGCTGGTTTGGCGGGGGCAATAGTGGCCCGGAGGTCGCAGATGAGATGGGGAATGGAGCATGGTTTTCGAGTCGACGAGTCGTTCTGGGGTAGCGACTCTTGAACAGTCGACCCTGTAGTTGCGACTAGTCGCAACTCGTCGACCAGTCAGCACGTTGAGTCGAATTTTTTTTACGACTCATTGACTGGTCGTTTGGCTCAAAAACAGGGGGATGGAGAGGCATGGTTAGGGTGTGGTTCAGTTTCGAGCGTACAGGCCAGCCAGTCTACTGTAGGCATGGTTAAGTCAGGTTGCTACTGTGCACTACGGACTTGACCGCCAAGCAGTCACCAGTCACCACTGCTGAGGACTTGACGATTTGGAGAAAGAGAATATACGGAGAGGTTCAAGGGGGCGAATCATCCGAGCTCAGCAGAGGGTTGTGCACATGTGAACATGTTGATATGGAAGTAGTATATTTCAACATGCCTATACATAAACCATCCAAATACAATGCTGATAAAAAAATGAAGTAGTGGGATCATATACAAATGTGCAAAAGAACCCAGCTGAAGGGATCTTAGATTGGGGAACACATCTTAGATTGAGTTACTGGGAGGCCAATTTTTAAACGAGTAGGCTCCCCTCACCAATTCCAGTGACCTGATGATTTCTTAGAACATTCATTTCAATGAATCTGTGTATTTGGACTTTGGACATACTGGTGTTAACTAGTTGCACAGCATCATTTATTTGACAATACTCTATTTGCTGCTGCTTGACTCTTTTCCGGTCAGAACTGCGGAAGATATGGAGTCAAACATTCCTTGTTGAAACTGCATCACCAGATCAAGTTGAAGCCCTCAGGCGGCTGCAAGCCAAATACGTTCAAGGAGGATGGCATGATGACATGTTCACTTTGAGCTAATGACGACTTGATGAGGTTGTAAAGACAGTTCCCTAGAGATCCCTCTGCCCTCTAGTCCACCGATATCGGAACACAATTGTAGAATGAATCTTAATTCTCGTTGGAGCAGTGAACCATAGGAGGACTTGATTCAGAAACATCAATGGAACCATATGATTGTGAATCATGTTTTTGAGATTTCCTGGAGCTTTGCTGGTTCGAAGGTTGCCTGTGCCTGTGCTTTTCTTTCTCGCATGCATTTGTGCATTTTTGTGCTCTGTAAGTTGTAGGGTTCATGGTGGGTTTCTTTTTCTCTGTTGATTGTTTTCTTCCTTCCCATAGACAAATTCACTGAACTACAGAAACATTATATATTTTTCAAGTGGCTTTTTGCATTGAAGCGGTGAACAATTTTATGATATGAACACTTTTTATTTGCCTATGGCAACGAATACCATAGGCGGTAGGTCCGTCTTTCTTTCCTAACTCCAATCCACCAGCTTACGGTGTGTAGATCTGACTCCTCTATCATCGCCGGAGGGAGATGAAGATCCGCGGTCTGGTGAGCATGGGGATGCGCTTCGGCCGACAAGCCACAAGATTTTGGTCCGTCCGGTTGTTTCGCAGCCAGCCGCTTAGAGCATCTACTATTGGACTCATATCCGCCCCAAACGCCCGTGCTGTTTGATCATGGTGGTTCCTATTCCACGCGTAGGTCGCTACCGCATACCCCCCGCGCTTATTCCTTTCCTTATTTCTCTTTCTTTTCTTTTTTTTCTTTTACATTTCTGTGACATCTATTCAAATTAGTGAATATTTTTGAAATCATGAATATTTTTTTGGAAAGAACATTTTTTATTGAAACCATGAACATTGTTTATCTTTCACTCACATTTGTTTGAAATCGTGAACATTTTTCAATTCCGCGAACATTTTTTACAATTCTGCAAAAAACAAATCTGAAACCGTGAACATTTTTTTGAATCAGCAGAACATTTTTTCAACCAACATTTTTTTAATTTGGTGAACATTTTCTTAAATTCACAAACATTTATTTATATTCTTTTGGAAAATGCATGAAGATTTTTCAAATCCATGAACATTTTTATTAAATTTGTTGACATGTTTTGAAATTCATGAACATTTATTTATATTCTTTTTGAAAATGCGTGAACATTTTTCAAATCCATGATTTTCTCGGAATCAACGAACAATTTTTGAATTGATGAATCGTTATTAATTTTTCGAATTTTTTTTGAAATTGAAGACCATTTTTAAATTTTGAAAATAAAATAAAACAATAATGGACAATTTTTGAATTCATGAACATTTTTTCAAATTCATGAACAGTTTTGGAATATGTGAACATTGTTTTTGATTTGCTGAACATTTTTTCAAACTCGTAAACATCTTTTGAATATGCGGACAATTTTGTTTGGTATCACGAATAATTGTTAAATCTGCAAACATTTTATAACTTCCTGAACAGTTTTTAAAAAATCATGATAGTTTTTTGAATTTATGAACATATTGTGATTTCTCAAACTTTTTTAAAATTTTTCTTTTCCTTTGAAATTCTGAAATATTTTAAAGCAGAAAAAATAAAAACAGAAATGAAAAATCAAACAGCAGAAAAACAAAATAATAAAAACAGGGGTGTCTCGCACACACATGGGCCGGCCCAAAAACTGTGCAGGGGAGCAGATAGGTGCACGTTCCTTCTAGTTGCGCGCAGTTCGCCAAATAGGAGGTCCCTCTGGTCCGTGACCAGACGGAAAAATGTCACCCAACCGCACCTAGCAAATCCGGCTCCAAACACCCGAACTGACCTATAATCTCTATGTCTACGCTGCAACTATTTCTCGCATTAAACTAGGCGGTAGAGAAGTGTCGCCGAAGGTTCTAAGTATTTGGGCCAGCCCATTCATTCACGCATTAAAGTAAAAAGAGATCACCAAATGCGAGTTCAACGGAAGGATACCTAGTCTGGAGAGAGATGAGTCATGTTGCTAGCCACTCCGCCACATCCATTTCGTTGTAAATACTAGGGGCGCGACCTACTTGATGCCATTTGAGCCGGGTTTTTTTCGTTTTCTTTTCTTTCGTTTATTTTCTTTTTTCTTCTCTATTTTCATTCTTTTTTGCATTTTATTTTTCTTATGCTGTTTTTGTTTTCACTCTACATTTTTGTATATGTCAAAAATAGTTTTTTTAATAAGCAATCAACATTGTCCAAACGCTTATTCAACATTTTTCAAATGCTTGATCAATGTTTTACTTATTTCAATATTTTTCAAATGCTTGTTCAACATTTTTTAAATACATGTTCAACATTTTTTATATACATGATCAACATTTTTTAAAATACTTGTTCAACATTTCTGTCTAATACTTGTTCAACATTTTTAAATACTTGTTGAACATTTTTTCAAATACTCATTCATCATTTTTCAAACACTTGTTCAACATTATTATATTCATGATCAACATTTATGCAAATACTTGTTTAACATTATTTTCAAATACTTGTTCAACATTTTTTGAAGATGTTTTTGTTAATATATATATACACGAATAGCGATTAACTATTCGTCACCCTGCGTGAGGAATAATTATTTTTCACCCCCCTCTATTTTACCACCAATGCACTGTAATTTTACGTTCCGTAAGTTTTGTCTTATTTCTGACGTAAAAAGAGACCGTAAGAAAATATATAATCACCGTAAAAAATATTTTATGTTTTGTAAAATTACAACGTAAAACATAATGTAAAATATACATAAACTTCAAATTTTCTTATCTTGTGATCTATATTTTTATTTTCTTATACCAAATTTTACATAGTGAGTAAATAGGAATGTAACTATTTGAATTTCAAATGTAACTTAATTATGAAGTGATCGTAAGATTACCTCAGATGAAGAATAACTTATTCTGCATCCTGGGTAATGAATATCATCACTATATATAGTATTAAAAAGTAAAAAAAAATAAAGAAAAAAAACGAAAATAAAATGTATGAAAAAAAATAAAAAGTACGAAAAAACGAATAGGGCTGGTTTGAGGGGGATGGCTGGCTCATGATTTTGTGACCTGTCACCCATTGAACCGTCCGCCCGAACATATATGGCGCATTTGAGAAGCTCAACCGTAGGTGCTCTAAGCTATGCTTAGTTCACAGTTGCTGCCCAGCCCAATAACAGGAGAGGATTACACTCTACAAACATGAGTGCATATCAGAGAGGAGAAATGTCACAGTTATAACACACGAGAAAGGGAGTGCGGAGTTTTATGGATGGGGATATCAAAGGACTGTATTACAAATGATCCAAAAATGATATTCTCAAGTTTAAAAAACAAAAAAAAAACATGTAACAACTTATACATATTCACGACGGATCTGTAAACTTTCATCCAAAAAATATTATGATTTGCAGGCTACAAAAACAAGATCCCGGCCCAACAACAAAAAATGGCGCATTTTCATGTTTTTGTTTTTTTTGTGTACGCCGCATATGGAAGTATACTGTTATGAAAATTTTCCTGGACGTGCTACATATGCATGGGGCTGCTAGGCGTCGGCCGGCGGATCTTTTTAAAAGATCCGTCACCGCGCGAGCCATCGGATTTGATAAATCGAGTGGATGCACGTCTTTCTCTACTTCGCAACAGAGACCTTGTTGCAGAAACACTTGCAGATTATCTTGTGGATTTTTTCTGCAACATAGGTTGTGTTGTGGGTATTATTTTTTTGCAACATAGGTCGTGTTGCGGAATTTATTTTTCTGTCTGGATTTTTTGCAACAGAGGTATTGTTGCAGAAAAACTTTGCAACTGAGGTGATGTTGTAAATTTTTTTCTTTGCCTTCACCTTTATATGGTGGTACGAAAGAGAGTTTTGCAACATGACTAATGTTGTAGAAATCTTTCTTGCAACAAATTGAATGTTGCAAAAAAAACACCATTGTCGTTCGTCACGAGCGCCCGCCGGATGATGGTGAGGGGGAGCGGCACCGCCCATCCCCACCATCACGTCGCCACCGACTTGCGCCCGCCGGACGGCGGTGAGAGAGGAGAGGCACTGCCATTCCCCCCATCGCGCCGCCCTCGACGAGCGACAGACCTCCGACCAGCTTGCGTCGTCACCATCCTCCTCACCTGCTAGATGCATGCCATTGATAGGACACTTGTATACGGGAGAGAGAGGTTGAAAAAGAGATAAGATGAGGGAGAAAGACGAAGAGATAAGACGTGGGTGGACACATGTCAAGCAAAGGGACCGGCGGATGGTCTGCAACATAGCATTTGTTGCGGTTTGCTTTCCGAAACTGGTGACCAGTTGCAGGAATGGGAGTAGCTACAGAAACGCATTAGTGACCGCGTTGTTCCACGGAGATAAGGACGAAGGAGAGATACGGCGTGCGGGCCTAATCGCGGCGGACGTAAAACAAAAGATCAGTCGGTTGAACACCAGCCTTTTCCCATATGCATTCGTGTATGTGCAAAAAAATTCGATTCTTTTGTGACGTAGAAATAATGTTTTCTTTAGCCCTCCCTGGAGCCCATCATCTGTTTGCTCTTTTCGACGAGAAAAATCTCTATCATCTCTTTTTTTGCTATGTTTTCCAAAGAAAAAAAAAGTCTGCAAGCAGTGTAAAGGAAGAGGGTCGCGGACACACGACGTGCATCACGACTCTCGAGCTAGCTCGCCGCCATGTACCGACCGAGAACGGGAGGAATGGCACGGCGCCCTCTGCTCCCGGACGTGCTCCTCTGGCTCGTGTCCATCGCGATCATCACATGCGGTGGACGGCGGCACCGGCGAGCTGGCATGGCACCACGACATCGACGCCAAGTCGCTCTCGGATGCACAGCGCGGCGTCCGCGGAAGTCAGCGAATCCAGTCCAATCAATCCCGTGATGATATAGTCATATATATAGACAACCAACGTTCGTAAAGGCTGCTTAATTAATTGGTTAGCCATCCATGGACCATGGACGATGCTCTGCATCTTTTAATAATGATGGTTTTATTTAAGCAAACTTTGCAGTGAATAAACAATGCGTTTTGGCAGTCTGGTTTGGCTGCAGGACGACGCGGCGCATGTGCGTGCCATCGAGTCAGCAGCGTTTCAAGATTGCTCGTTGAATTCAACCCAACGAGGTTGAGAATAAAGAATGCCCGCGCGTGCAGACTGGTACGCCCGCGGCTACACCTTTTCTCCAACAGGTTTCATAGGATTTTTTTTATTTTTTTCCTATACCAATTCCTCAGGGGAATTAGTCAAGGCATTCGATACAAACTGTATTCCCTCGACACCGCGGTCGCACTGGATCGGGACACCGGGGAGGGCCGGTGGCCGCGGCCAAGCGCTGGCACCACGGGCGTCCACGCAAAGCTAAAGCCGGCGCTCCGGCAACAACGACAGGTGTACACCAGACCACTGCGAGATCGACACCGCGAGACGGACGGAGCAAGTAGAGGAGCTCCGGCTAGCGGCAAAAGGCATAAATTTGACTCTCACCCAGCTGATCTTTAATGTGCAACGCCTGATAGCAAGGTGCTGCACTCTACTGTGTAGCTGTCGGGCGCTATACTCTGTCGGACGCTGCACAGTAGAGTTCAGTGCCTAGATGTCGGGAGTTGTACAAAAAGATCGGCGATGTGAAATATTTTTAAAAACAGTTTAGTTTATAAAATACTTTTGTTTTAAGGTTAAATTTGTGCCTTTTGCGCCGGCGGCTAGCTAGCCAGCGCACCGCGTGGCACGTAGAATTCCCGAGCAGCTGCCCGGAGTCAACCAATTCGATCCGTTTGAAGCTACGTGTACGTAGCCCGTGATTACTTGGACGGATGAAGGATTGCTCCGGTCTGAAACCGCGCAGCGCAGCGCAGCGCAACTTAGAGCATCTTCAGCCGTTGCTTTCCCAGGAGGCGTCTAAAATCATTGTTTGGGATGAGCCGGCATAAAAAAAAGGTCTGGGGTAAGTTGGTCTCCAGCCGCCGGCCTCAAGACCGCCCTCAGGCGCGTTTAAAAAATAAAAAATATAGTAAATTTTGGCACAGTTCGGCTAAACACGACAAATTTTAATCAACTTGGCATATATTTGGACAAAGTTCGCCGATTTTCATTACATAGTAAATATATAATAAACTAATCTAAAAGAAACTGGCTGAATACCGAGTAGTCGCCGTCGTCGCCGCCATCCTCGTCGTCGGCCTTCTCCTCCTTGACGCGGGCGCCCCTGCTGGACCCGGCGTCGCCAAGGCGGACTGGTGGCGGCGGCGGCGCGTCGTCGTCGTCGCCGTCGTCGATGACGATGACTCCTCCTTCGTCGCGGCCCCGGCGGCGCTCCGCGAAGCGCTGCAGGGCGGCGCACTGGCGCTCCATCGCCATCTTGAGGGAGTCCTGGCGTGCCCATTCAAGGGCCGCGTCGTCGTCGCGCTCGACCTCGCCGTGCTCCGTCTTCACGGCGGCGAGCTCCGGCTCTGCCTTCACCGGCGCGAGCCCCGGCTCCGTTTTTGGCTTGACAAAGCGCGGAGGAGCCGACGGGGAGGCGCGCCGGCCGCCCTCGTTGATGACGATGCCGGCACTGCGAGTGTGCTGGCCGAGCGGCGACTCCGCCGCGGGCTCGGCTTAACGCCGAGCAGCGCCGGAGTGTCGGAGGAGTGCGAGGAAGAGCGCGAGGAGGAGGAAGAAGAGGAGGAGCCGAACCTCCTTGACACCCATGGCCCGTCGCGTCGGTGGTGCGCCTGGGCGGCCGCCCTCGCCGGGGGGTACGCCAACGGCGGGTCGTTGCCGCCCTCGAGGTGCGTCAGCACGCCCTCGAGTGCGCGGCCGGAGACGCCCCACCACAGGTGGCGCCCCTCGCTGTTCTTCAGGCCGCCGACCACCGCCGCGCCGTTGGTGGGCGACATCCGCTGCTGCTGACGGCGCTCGAAGTACGCCGCCCAAGCCGCATGGTTGTCGGCGGCGTACTGAGGGAGGGAGAGTTGGGCGTCGGTGAAGGAGGCGCGCACGACGTCGATCTCCTCGGTGAAGTAGGCGGGTTTGGCCACGGCGTCGGGCAACAGGGGAATGGGCACTCCCCCGTTGCTGAGCCTCCAGCCCGTCGGCCCGGCGCGCATGTCCGGCGGCGCCGGGATGTTCACCTGGAATAGGAGTCAGGACTCCTGCTCGCGGAGCGTGCGACTGCCGAATCCGTTGGCCGCCGCCTCGTCTCCGGGGAAACGCTCGGCCATCAGGGCGGGGAGGGAGAGGGGAGGGGCTGGGCGGCGGCGCTCGGGAGAGGGGAAGGCTCGGCGCCGGCGCTCGGGAGAGGTATAGCTCGACGGCGAGGGCTGGGTTGGTGTGGCCACAGGCGAGCGAGGACACCGGTTTATATAGCCGCGCCGCGCCCATGTGTACGCGTGCGAGGGAGGGGAGGCGTCGGCGCGCCGTCCCGTGATGCGCCGCCCGTGAGGAATCAATGACAAGGCTGACCGGCGGCGGCAGCCTTGCCATTGATTCCCCGCGGGAACCGAGGCGTTGGGGGAAGACGAGGCGCGGTGTCGCTGACGCAGCTGGCCCACGGCTTTTTCGCGTCAAAACCACTTGCCCCGACGCCCCCGGGCGCTCCCCCGCGCGCCGGGTTCGGTCTGGGTTCGCCGACGCTGATTTCGGCCTAGGCTGGCGAAAATCGGGCTACCGGGACGCGTCTAGGCCGTTTTTTCAGCTCCGGCGCAAAAAAATCGCCTGGAGAGGCCTTCCTGAGGCGCAGCTATGCTCTTAAGGCATGTTTGGTTGCCCAACTCGCATCTGGCTGGCATCCTTCGTGCAATAAACTGAATGTTTGGTAGTCTGCACATGTAACTGGGCCTGGTCCAACTGATGCAAATAGGGCTCCCCAGCTAGGCTGAGCGAAAACGCAGGAATCGTCCGTTCCTTGATGCAGGCACGAGCTGATGCAAACCTCCTGCACCGCTGCACCTACGCCGAGAAGCACGGCCATTGCCAATGCACGGATTCCGCCGCGACGGACGTGCTCCGGCGCGGACGTGTCTAGGCCGGATTTTCAGCGCCGATGCGAAAAAATCGTCCGAGAAGGCTTTTCTAGAAACGCAATTGAAGATGCTCTTAAAAAACCAAAGGATTCACCTTCACCGTGCTGAGAAGCACGGCCACCAATGCACGGATCCCGCCGCGGCGGACGTGCTCCGGCGCTGCCTCGCTGGTGGCGGAACGTCCCCCTGCGTGCATTTCGTGTGACGCCCGTATCTCCATCCGGTGGCCGATTTCATGTAATAACTCCACGAAAGGAGCCATCCTGTTGAAGCCGACCGTATACGGTGACCCCAAATAATAGTTTGAAAGGGAAATAAATGCCCGGCCGGCCGTGTGAAATCCAACTCTGTATTAAACTGCCACGAGCTTCTTTGCACTAGTGTACCATTCAGAATGGACCTCAAAAGGGGCTCAAACCTTCCTCCGAGCCTTTTGCCTTTCTTCTACCGGCGCAGCTGACCGAGCAGGCGATTATCAAATTTCCGCCGGGTCAACAACTTTTTCGTTTCTGGATCGCTTGAATTCGCTCGTTCAATTCAACGAGGTCGAAAAGAGGTTGCGCATGCTCAACTACGCCGACGACGAGCCACTTGGTTATTTTCTCCAGCAAGTCACCGGAGGAATCAATAATCCAGCCGCTCTATCGCCAGCAGAAACGGAAACCAGGACATTTCCTTAGACTTAGACCACGCAAGACAAGAATTTTTCGCTATTTACGATTTCATATTCTTGTTACTAGATGTTCTATAGGAATAAGAAGAAATCGCAACACCGTGCTCCGTGCGAGAGGATTCATTAGTTCCTGTTTTAGCCACGCACTAGCTATAGCTAGGCCGAGCAGCACGAGAGAGCCAAGTTATTACTCCCACTCCCACTCGCGTAGTTTTGCTGACTTTGCCGTAGGAACGCGCCACGGCCGATCGCGACGTACGGCCGGTGGTCGGCTACGGCTAAGCTCTTGCGCTGTCGCAACGACGACGCGGTCGACAGGGACGGCGGGCGGCGACGGCGAGACACCGCCAGCCGCAAACACTTGGCGGCCGATGGTAAAGGTGGCTGCCTCTCCGGTGGACGCGGCGCGTGCCACGCGTAGGGCGGGCAATGCGCCAGCTTAGCTGTCCACCGGGGTCACGTACCAGCCGCCACAGCGCGCCGAGTCAGCGAGATTCAATTCGAGCAAAATCTCCGTGATGATTTGGGAAATTGGGATCAGGCACTTGTCAAGGGATTGACTTCCTTGCACGCTAGACCCTCAGGCCCAGACTGTTAGCCGTCAGTAATGATAGGTATATATGACAATTACACTGTATAAACAACAGGTAAATGGACTCGACAAGAACACTAGTCTTTGTGCTTCACGGATCTCACCACATGCTCTTTGTCTTTGGCGATGACTTTGATATAGTAATGTACCGGTCGACTGGAAAACTAGCAAATCGCATTTTGTCAGGTGAGTTTGATATAGGAAAAGTTTCTTAAAAGCATGCAAAAATATCATAGAATGGTGATCTTTTTTTTTAAAAAAACCCCTCCGTTCTATTCATCTTCAATCATGGCAGTACAACAAACACCATAAATAAATATTACATCCAGATCCGTAGACCACCTAGCGACGATTACAAGCACTGAAGCGAGCCGAAGGCGCGTCGTCGTCATCGCTCCTCCATCGCCGGAGTCGGGCACAATTTGTTGTAGTGGACAGTTGGGAAGTCGCTGTGTTAAGACCCCATAGGACCAGCGCACCAGAACAGCAACCGCCGCCGATGAAAAATAACATAAGGATTCAATCGAAGACACACAGACATAGACGAACAACGACGATCCGAGCAAATCCATCAAAGATAGATCCGTCGGAGACACACCTCCACAAGCCCACCAACGATGCTAGACGCACCGGCGGAACGGGGGCTAAGCGTGAAGACCTTTATTCCATCTTCGGAGAGCCGCCGCCGTCTTACCTTCCTGAGCAGGACACAAACCCTAACAAAACAGGAAAAACGACTAAAAATGGAGCCCTCCCGCCGGCCCTTACTAGGATTCACCGCGCCTCCATGGCCCTAGGGCCACCGAAGACGAGGCGGACCTGCGGCGGCACCGGCAAGAGGCAGGAACCCTAGCTTTCTTTCTTGGAGGAGGAGCGACTTGATACTACCTTTCCCTAGCGGTGAGGTGGTTAATCGCTTGGAATAACAACGGTGATCCAAATCCTTCACCGAAATCATCTAGTGAAGTGAATACAGTTGCAGCACGAGTAGCCCGACGCAAAAGCCCTAGATTTAGGTTGGGCACAGTCTCTGGTTGTTATCGCCGGAGCACAGTCCAACATCCGAAAAAATGAAACATCTGAAATTTGCATTCTATTTAAAATTCCTTCAATAATACCTTAATTTATACCAAAAAATAATTTAAAATGCGAAACATATTTATTTTTTTCTAGGCTTTGAGGTGATCTCTTGCTTAGCATTTCAAGTCAAGATTTTCAATGCCCAGCCCAAAACCTAGCCCAACCCCGGAAATGTCCATGTTTAGGGGTAACTATGTTTCTATCGACTTGAAAATATAGCATTTTTATCGACTTAAGAAATATAGCTAGAATGTCTGTGAAGGTACAAAAAACAAATAAAAAGAGTTTAAAAGGAACAATCCAAATGGAACGTTGCAAAAATAATGGAAAAGTGTGCCAACATTTCTCTGGATAGTTGAAAGAGAACTTCATGGGTTATTTTTCATGGAATGTGCATTTTTGTGTGCTTCATGCATGTATATATGTACAACTTTAAACACAATATTTAGAGGAAGTGGTCATAACTCGGATTAGTGTACACCTAAGTCGATAGAGTCGCTGATGAATGCAAGAGGAACAAGACTTCGGGCATCCGCAGGAATTTGGATGTACTACGTATCTATCAATTTTTGTAAGTGTGCCTTTGTAGGAGTTTGTGCTACTTAATATATGGCCTTTGGCCTGATCAAGATTTCATTTATTTCTAGAAAAACCATCCAGATTTGTACATGAGAAAAGTTATGGGGTCGATTTGCACATAAGAAAATGTTTCTCACACAATTTAAATTTACGAAAACCATGATATATAGCTCAACATTTAGAAGAAGAAAAAAAATCTCAACCGGCGCCATCCGATTCCTTCATCTCCACTAGTAGAAAAGAGGGCTTTGGTTCAGGCCGGGTCAGCCCATTAGTCCCGGTTCAGTCCAGAACCGGGACCCATGGGGCATTGGTCCCGGTTCGTGAGGCCAGGGGCCTACTGGGGGCGGGGGGGGGGGGGGGGGGCATTGGTTCCGGTTCGTCATGCCTCTTTAGTCCCGATTGGTGGGACGAACCGGGACCAATGGTCCTCGCTCCTGGCCCACCACCATTGGTCCCGGTTGGTGGCTTGAACCGGGACCACAGGCTTCCCTTTAGTCCCGGTTCATGCCACGAACCGGGACCAATGAGGTGCCTATATATACCCCTCGCCCGCGAGCAGAGCACCCCAGTGCTCTGTTTTTCTCTGGTCGGCGAGGGGAGGGCTTTGTGGTGCTCTAGCTCACCTTCTATGCACATGAGGTGTTCGATAAAATGCCCGAGCCACACTAGTTAAGCTTTCTCCTCTCGAAACTCGATCTCAAAGCTCCATTTTCCTCGAGATTTGTCTAGGTTTTGCGGCTTGTCACGTCCCATTCCCGTCTTCACCGCCGTCGATCACCCGCACCGATCTCGTCGCGGGCACCACCGTGGTGAGCCTCTTGTTCTTATCTTCTTTCTAAAAGAAAAAAAATCTTACTTTAGATAGATACTTTTTCTATTTTTCTTACTTTTATTATTGCTTGTTATTATATAGTGCGATGGTTTTGGTATCCGCCCCCGTCGGCCCTCGTCCTGGCTATGATTCGGATGTGGTATATATTATCTTTTTATAACTATTTGGTTCATTTATTGTTTATGACAATTATGCCGACCAACGTGACATATATTTTATTTATCTAGGAGGTAGTTGAACCGGAAATTCCAACCGACCCTATTGTCGAGAGGTTAAATTTAGTTGAAGAAGAAAACAATTACTTGAAGGAAAAAATAAAAAAAATTGAGGAGAAGAAGATGATATTGGAGTTGCATGTTGCGGATGTTGTCGATGATCACAAGATCAAGATGGATGCAATGCGGTTGAAGATGAGAAAGATTAGAAAATATTCCATTCATACCGAGGCTTGGTATCATTATGCTGTTGGATCAATTGTTACCTTGGTTGCGATTATGATCGCATTTGTTTTCGCATTGAAATGTTTTACATAGTTTTAATGTATGGTTTAATTAATTAGATGCTCTGGAGAGCTATATGTTGTTAGATGAGAACTATGTATGTACTTTGGTTTTAATGTGATGATGAACTTCTATTAATTTGGTCACTTAATTATCTATTCATGATGTTCTGTAATGGTTTTTGACACACTTAATTATATATAATGCACGCAGATGAACCGGCAATGGATATACGGTGAAAGACACACCTCCGAGTACATTAAGGGCGTGCATGATTTTCTCGAAGTGACCGAGGCAAACAAGCAGAATGGTTTTATGTGCTGTCCATGCCCTAAATGTGGGAATACGAAGTCTTACTCTGACCGGAAAATCCTTCACACCCACCTGCTTTACAATGGTTTCATGCCACACTATAATGTTTGGACGAGGCATGGAGAAATAGGGGTTATGATGGAAGACACCGAAGAAGAAGAGGACGATGACAACTATGTGCCCCCTGAATACGGTGATGTTGCAACGGGGGAAGCTGCTGAAGATCAAGAGGAACCAGACGATGTGCCCAATGATGCTGCAACGGAGGAAGCTGTTGAAGATCATGAGGAACCAGCCGATGTGCCCGATGATGATGATCTCCGCCGGGTCATTGTCGATGCAAGGACGCAATGCGAAAGTCAAAAGGAGAAGCTGAAGTTCGATCACATGTTAGAGGATCACAAAAAAGGGCTGTACCCCAATTGCGAAGATGGCAACACAAAGCTCGGTACCGTACTGGAATTGCTGCAGTGGAAGGCAGAGAATGCTGTGCCTGACAAAGGATTTGAGAAGCTACTAAAAATATTGAAGAAGAAGCTTCCAAAGGATAACGAATTGCCCGACAGTACATACGCAGCAAAGAAGGCCGTATGCCCTCTAGGATTGGAGGTGCAGAAGATACATGCATGCCCTAATGACCGCTACCGCGGTGCGTACAAGGATCTGAACGCATGCCCGGTATGCGGTGCATTGCGGTATAAGATCAGACGAGATGACCCTGGTGATGTTGACGGCGAGCCTCGCAGGAAGAGGGTTCCTGCGAAGGTGATGTGGTATGCTCCTATAATACCACGGTTGAAACGTCTGTTCAGAAACGAAGAGCATGCCAAGTTGATGCGATGGCACAGTGAGGACCGTAAGAAAGACGGGAAGTTGAGAGCACCCGCTGACGGGTCGCAGTGAAGAAAAATCGAGAGAAAGTACTGGCCTGAGTTTGCAAGTGACCCAAGGAACGTATGGTTTGGTTTAAGCGCGGATGGCATTAATCCTTTCGGGGAGCAGAGCAGCAATCACAGCACCTAGCCCGTGACTCTATGTATAACCTTCCTCCTTGGATGTGCATGAAGCGGAAGTTCATTATGATGCCAATTCTCATCCAAGGCCCTAAGCAACCCGACAACGACATTGATGTGTTCCTAAGGCCATTAGTTGAAGAACTTTTACAGCTGTGGAATGGAAACGGTGTACATGCGTGGGATGAGCACAAACAGGAGGAATTTAACCTGCACGCGTTGCTGTTTGTAACCATCAATGATTGGCCCGCTCTCAGTAACCTTTCAGGACAGACAAAGAAGGGATACCACGCATGCACGCACTGTTTAGAAGAAACTGAAAGTATATACCTGGAAAAATGCAGGAAGAATGTGTACCTGGGCCATCGTCGATTTCTTTCGACCAACCATCAATGTCGAAAGAAAGGCAAGCATTTCAAAGGCGAGGCAGATCACCGGAAGAAGCCCGCCATGCGTACCGGTGATCACGTACTTGCTATGGTTAATGATTTACACGTAATCTTTGGAAAGGGTCCCAGCGGACTAGCTGTTCCGAATGACGCCGAGGGACACGCACCCATGTGGAAAAAGAAATCTATATTTTGGGACCTACCCTACTGGAAAGACCTAGAGGTCCGCTCTTCAATCGACGTGATGCACGTGACGAAGAACCTTTGCGTGAACCTGCTAGACTTCTTGGGCGCGTATGGGAAGACAAAATATACACCTGAGGCACGGGAGGACCTGCAACGTTTGCACGAAAAAGACGGCATGCCTCCGAAGCAGTATAAAGGTCCTGCCAGCTACGCTCTTACGAAAGAAGAGAAAGAAATCTTCTTTGAATGCCTGCTCAGTATGAAGGTCACGACTGGCTTCTCGTCGAATATAAAGGGAATAATAAATATGCCAGAGAAAAAGTTCCAGAACCTAAAGTCTCATGACTGCCACGTGATTATGACGCAATTGCTTCCGGTTGCATTGAGGGGGCTTCTACCAGAAAACGTCCGATTAGCCATTGTGAAGCTATGTGCATTCCTCAATGCAATCTCTCAAAAGGTGATCGATCCAGAAATCGTACCAAGCCTAAGGAGTGATGTGGCGCAATGTCTTGTCAGTTTCGAGCTGGTGTTCCCACCATCCTTCTTCAATATCATGACGCACGTCCTAGTTCATCTAGTCGACGAGATTGTCATTCTAGGGCCCGTATTTCTACACAATATGTTCTGCTTTGAGAATTCATGGGAGTCCTAAAGAAATATGTCCGTAACCGTGCTAGGCCAGAAGGAAGCATCTCCATGGGCCATCAAACAGAGGATGTCATTGGGTTTTGTGTTGACTTCATTCCTGGCCTTAAGAAGATAGGTCTCTCTAAATCGCGGTATGAGGGGAGACTGACTAGAAAAGGCACGCTAGGAGGGGCCTCAATAATATGCAGGGACGAATATTCTTGGTCTCAAGCACACTACACAGTTCTACAGAACTCTACCTTGGTGACCCCGTATGTCGATGAACACAAGAATAGTCTGCGCTCCAAACACCCGGAGCAGTGCGACGACTGGATTACATGTGAACACATCAGGACTTTCAGCAGTTGGTTGGAAAAACGTCTCAAAGGTGACAACACTGTTTGTGATGAGCTGTACTTGTTGTCCAGGGGACCATCTTTGACTGTATTGACTTACAAAGGATACGAGATAAATGGGAATACATTTTACACGATCGTCCAAGATCAAAAGAGCACCAACCAAAACAGCGGTGTCCGCTTTGATGCAGCAACTGAGAGGGGAAATGACACATATTATGGTTACATAGTGGATATATGGGAACTTGACTATGGACATGATTTTAAGGTCCCTTTGTTTAAGTGCAAATGGGTCAACCTGTCAGGAGGCGGGGTACAGGTAGACCCACAGTACGGAATAGCAATAGTGGATCTCAACAATCTTGCGTATGCAGACGAACCGTTCGTCCTAGCCAATGATGTGGCACAGGTTATCTATGTGAAGGACATGTCTACCAAACTGAGAAAAAGAAAAGATAAGGAAGCGAATATATCATACGATGAGCCAAAGCGCCACATATTTCTTTCAGGAAAAAGGGACATCGTGGGAGTGGAGGGCGAGACAGACATGTCTGAAGATTATGAAGAGTTTCATGAAATTCCTCCCTTCAAAGTCAAGGCCGACCCAAGCATCTTGATAAATGATGAAGATTATCCATGGTTACGGCGCAATAAGCAAATGACACAAGCGAAGAAAAAGTGAAGACTTTCTCCCGCAACTATTATGATGATACCATGTCAACTTTGTAACACACGAGTATGATACCATTGTCCGTTTTGTATATGCACATGCTATGTGGGTGAAATTATGATACCATGCCAACTTTCAACTTTTTCAGAATTCATTTGAAATGCTTTAATGTCTTATGGTTCGGCCCTCGTAATACCATTATTCAAATTTTAACTATTCAAATTTGAAAACTAATGGCACTAACAGAAAGTTTATAATTTTTCTAAAACTAATGGCACTAACAGAAAGTTTATAATTTTTTTGACCTAAAAGAAAAAAGAATTAAAAAACAAAGCAAAAAAAAAGAAAATAAATAATGCAAAAACAAAACAAAAAAACTGGAAAAAAACTATTTTTATAGTAAAGTTAATCACAAACTTGTGATTCACACAAATTTCAAAGAATTCAAATTTTAACTAATAGCACTAACAAAAAGTTTATAATTTTTCTAAAACTAATGGCACTAACAGAAAGTTTATAATTTTGCTGACCTAAAAGCAAAAAGAATTAAAAAAACAAAAAACAAAAGAAAATAAATAATGCAAAAAACAAAACAAAAAAATAGAAAAAACTATTTTTATAGTAAAGTTAATCACAAACTTGTGATTCACACAAATTTCAAAGAATTCAAATTTTAACTATTCAAATTTGAAAACTAATGGCACTAACAAAAAGTTTATAATTTTTGTGACCTAAAAGCAAAAAGAATTAAAAAATAAAGCAAGAAACAAAAGAAAATAAATAATGCAAAAAACAAATCGAAAAACTGGAAAAAATAGCAACATTAAGTATTTTGTTGTAAGTAGAAACAAAATAAAATAAATAAATAAAACAAAGAAAACAAAAAAGTGCCTCCTACTGGGCCCCCACGGCCTGAATACGACTAGAAACCCTACCATGGGCCAGGATTCAGGCCCGCAGGAGGCCCAGTAGGCCCATAGGCAGATAAAGTGACTTTAGGCCCGTAAGCCTGCATTTGAGAGGAGCTCGAAGTGGTCAGCGCAGCAGCGCTTATAAACCACTGTCGAAGCCTCTCGGCTAGCGAGGTGGGACTAAACATCCCACCGGACCGCGCCAGTTCCAACACAAGGCCATTGATCCCGGTTCGTGGCTCTAACCGGGACGAAAGGCTGCCTTTGGTCCCGGTTGGTGGCACAAACCGGGACCAATGCCACCCTTTAGTCCCGGTTGGTGCTGGACTAAAGGGGGGCATTGGTTCCGGTTGATGCCACGAACCGGGACCAAAGC
Organism: Triticum urartu; assembly: GCF_056163025.1. Classification (NCBI taxonomy): domain Eukaryota; kingdom Viridiplantae; phylum Streptophyta; class Magnoliopsida; order Poales; family Poaceae; genus Triticum; species Triticum urartu. The sequence continues at coordinate 66,881,884 of NC_141873.1, read as the reverse complement.
CTTTTCTATATAACCAAACATTTAGGAAATTCCCCCACCCGCCATTCTTCTCTCGAACGCCGCCAGGCTACTGCTCTGCTCCTCGATGCCGGCCCCTGCCCCTGCCCCGACGTCGCCGTCGCCTCCCCTAGCCGCCCGAGGTCGCCATCGCCGCCCGCTCGCCATCGCCCGTGCCCTCGCCCGACGCCGTCACCGATCGCTGCCCTGCCCCGACGCGCGTCGCGCGCCCCGGCCCACGCGCCCCGTCATCGCCGTCGCCCTGCCCCGCCCCCTTCCTCGCCGGCCGTCGCCCCTGCCCCGTCACCGTCCTCGCCGCCGAACGCGCGCCCCCTGCCCTGTCGCCGTCCTCGCCGCCGAACCCGCACCCCTGCCCCTCCCTTGGTCCGGCCGGCGCCGTCCCTCCCATGTTCCTTTTTCATATATTATATGCTTGTTTTTTTCTAGATTATATATATATATGTGAGTATATGTATTGTGTATGTTGCTTCTTTTCAGATTTTTTCATATATATGATGATTTGTATTTTGCTTTTTTATAAAAATGTATATATGTTTGTATGTTCTCTGTGTATATATGTTCATATATGCAAAAAAGTTAGATTTATATATTTAGAAAAGGATTATCTATATATGTTCTCTGATTTAGTACATTTTAGGTTAGTTTCATTTTTAGAAAATTTTTATATATTTAGGAGAGAAAAAAGGAAAATAAGAAGAGGAAAAAGGAGAAGAAGAGGAGAGGAAGAAAAGGAAGAGGAGAAGAAGAGGAGAGGAAGAAAAGGAAGAGGAGAAGAAGAAAGGAATAGAGGAGAAGAAGAAAAAATAGAAAAAATTTCTATTTTTTCTTCTTCTCCTCTCTATTCCTTTCTTCTTCTCCTCTTTTTCTTCTTCTTTTTTTCTTCGATCTTCTCCTCTATTCCTTTCTTCTTCTCCTCTTTTTATTTCTTCTTCATCTTCTTATTTTTTATCGGGTCTGTCGTCGTCGATATACCCCGTGTCCCGATAACTTCAACACGAGGGGGGGGGTCGACCTACCCCCTCCCCGGTAATATTATTTTTCCATGTATGTATGCAAAAGTTACATTTTTAGAAAAGTTTTATATATCTAGCTAGGAAAGGAAGAAGAAGAAAAAGAATGAGAGGAAAAAGGAAAATAAGAAGAGAAAGAAAGGAGAAGAAGAGGAGAGGAAGAAGAGGAGAAATAAATAAGAAGAAGAAAAAAGAAGAAAAAGAAAAGGAGAAGAAGAAAGGAATAGAGGAGAAGAAGAGAAAATAAAATATTCTATTTTTTCTTCTTCTCCTCTATTCCTTTCTTCTTCTCCTCTTTTTTTTCTTCTTTTTTTTCTTCAATCTTCTCCTCTATTAATATCTTCTTCTCCTCTTTTTATTTCTTCTTCGTCTTCTTATTTTTTATCGGATATGTCGTTGTCGATATACCCCGTGTCCCGATAACTTCAACATGAGGGGGGGGGGGGGTTCGACTTACCCCCTCCCCGATAACATTATTTTCCCATGTATGTATGTCGTCGTTGTCAATATAACCCCCTCCCGGATAACTTCGATCGTGATAACTTATACCACGGGAGCACCCCTGGCCCTCTCGCTCGACCAAAACTCTCGAGGACACCCAAACCCTAGAAAAAAAACGATGTCAGTCTCCTACCCCCTCCCGCCGCGCCCCTACCCTTGAAGCGTTGCCGAGGCCACCCCAAACCCGGAATAAGTTAGGTCTACGTTTGCCACTAATATATCCACATGCTGTCATGTTTGTGCAATAATTGCCATGTTGTAATATTTGCAGAAACAATGGAGTTCGGACGAGACGAGGAACAAGAACAGGTGTTGGGGGACATAATCTTAGCCGGAGGTGATTTCATGTCGTATCTTAACGACAATGATGGTCTGGAAGCAGAACAGGGTGAAGAAGAAGCAGGCTACGGTGATCGAAGAGTGGAGGAGGAAAGACATGATTATGATGGCTCCAGTGACCCAATGCTGGTGCAAGACGGAGCCCGTGGTGACGGCTCCGATGACCGAACAGAGTCCGGCCAGGTAAATATATTAGTTAAGCTTGTGATGACTAGCTAATTGATGCATTCATTGTTTTGGTATGTACACATATTAATTAACTCTCGTCTAATTCTTCTTTTTTCTAGCCATCCAAATCGAGCACAACTTCGGTAAAGAGACGAGGCCCGAAGAAAAAGTTGCGCTCGGATGAAAGGTTTGAGATCACACAAATCGCGCGCGATGGCATGCCGATTGAACCCATCCGGAAAAAGGAAGCATTTGCTGCTCAGTGCGGGGTTCTTGTTAGGGACAAGATCCCGATCAGCATCCAGCAATGGTGTAAGCCTAAGAACGAAGACCCCGAGGTGTCTTATGTCAATGATATGCAGAAAGATGATCTTTGGACTGAGCTGAAGGCAAATTTCACCCTACCGCCAGAGGAGGATCCGGAGAAGCCAGTTAAAGAGCAATTAATCAAGTCTCATGCTCTTAAGAAGATGGCAGACCTATTCAGGAGGTGGAAGAATGAGCTGAAAACGTTTGTCGACAAAGAAGAGACACCAGAATTCATCGGCAGATATGAGAAGATTAGAGATCACTGGCCCGCATTTGTGGCCTACAAGACATCGGAAAAGAGTAAGAAGATGTCGGCGAAAAACAAGAAAAATGTTGCAAAGAAGAAGCTTCACCATCACACGGGGTCAGGTGGCTACCTCAAAGCCCGGCCTAAGTGGGCCAAGGCTGAGAATGATCTGCTTGATAAAGGGATCGAACCAGAGACAATGAACTGGCTAGACAGTTGCCGGACTTGGTTCTTCGGGGCTGGCGGAACCTTAGACCCTGTATCAGGGAAATGCGTTTGGACGGACGAGCAAATGAACATACCAGTCAAGAAGCTAAAGCACTATATCGATGCAGGCAGCAAGGGACGTTCGTTCCAGACAGAGAGAACGACGAGCTCACAATGGCCCTCGGGAATCCTGAGCACCCTGGACGGACACGAGGCACGCCTGGCTCCGTTCCGTGGAATGTTGGTTTTCCATACGCAGGCGGTTACAAATGCCAGGAGAGGAGGAAAAAAGTGGAGCATGCCCAAATTCAGACGCTGCACGAAAGGGTTCAAGCGCTAGAGGAACGAGAAGTAGCTCGCAGCAAGCGACCTGCCGAAACTACCCCCGAAGCTATCCCGCCATCTCAGCGGAGAAGCAGCGTGGCTTCCACCGAGCTGCTTCAGTCGGAGCATGTCTTGACGGCTCCTGCTAGCTACACTACAAAAAAACACACATCCGTGACATTTTGGGTCGAACGAAATTTTTTTGTCATACATATGACACTTCTATGACGATAATTGTGACAAAACCCGGTATCATCATAGATGTGGTGGGCTCCTACTTCCATGACAAAAAATCATGACAGAAAATGGGCTTTTCGTCCTGGGTGGTCCGGAGACGCAGCTGCATGACATTCTTTGGGCCGTCCATGACGGAAAAAACCGTGGTAGAAGCGAGGGAGAGGAAAATTTCGGGGAGTTCCCGATTACGGTGGGAGGTCGGGGGCCGAACGATGCACGTTTCTCTCATACATGTACGCGCGTGTGTGCGAGGCATTGGCTCTAACTCAACCCGAGCGAGGCGTTGGGCTCTAAGTGAACCCGAGCGATTGCACTGCAGGCTACGCGTTACTAAACCCGGGCGATCGATCGATGGCTGTTAACTGAACCCGATCGAGCGATTCCTTGGATACTGCTGCTAACTGAAGCCGATCGATGGGATGAACAATGAGCGTTACGGGGGGGGGGGGGTTGGATGAACAGTGAGCGGTGGCGTTGCCTCTGGATGAACAGGACCCCGTGGTGTGGTGGAGGGCTGGATGAACAGTAGACGGTGGAGGGGTGCCCGTGGAGGGGTGGATGAACATGACCCCGTGGTGTGGAGGGCAGGATGAACAGTAGACGGTGGAGGGGTGCCTGTGGAGGGGTGGTTGAACAGGACCCCGTGGTGTGGAGGGCTGGATGAACAGTAGACGGTGGAGGGGTGGTTGAACAGTAGCCGGTGGAGTAGCGCGCGGTGGAGGCTGGATGAACAGGAGCCCGTGGAGGCTAGAGGAGGTCGACGGTGGATGAACAGTAGCTCGTGGAGGCTGGAGGGGGTCGACGGTGGAGATGAACAGTATCCCGTGGAGTCCCGTTTTGCGGTACGCCACACCCCTCCCGATGAACAAGACCCCCGTTTTGACCGTAGCGCTCCAACACAAGTCCGTTTCCTATGTTTTGCGGTACGCCACACCCCTCCCGATCAACAGGACCCCCGTTTCGACCGTAGGAGGTCCGTTTCCTCCGTTTTGCGGTACGCCACACCCCTCCCAATCAACAGGACCCCCATTTTGACCGTAGGAGGTTCGTTTCCTTCGTTTTGCGGTACGCCACACCCCTCCCAATCAACAGGACCCCCGTTTTGACCGTAGGAGGTCCATTTCCTCCGTTGTGCGGTACGCCAGGCCTCGTTTCCATCGCCTCTTCCGTCCAAGCCCTCCCGATGAACACGACCACGCATTCCGTTCCGACCCATGAACACGACGATGACACTATTTCTTCGTTCCGACCCAGCCATGTACACGAGCCCTCGCCGTACGTATGCGCGAGTAGGCGTTCGAGACCCCGCCCGTATGTACACATACGTGGCCATATTTTCTTTCTTGCACCCTGGCTGCTGTACGTACGTGTACATGCTACGTGCGCGCCTCTACTACGACACGTGCGCGCCTCTACATCGACCAGTATGTACGTACACGTTCATGACCAGAATGACAACGCTACGTACGCTTCGAGCAGGTGGGTCCCGACTGTCAGGCACTTCCTTGCCTGCGAAGATGTAGCTGGTGGGTCCCAGCAGTCAGGGGGCGAATCGTTCTTTGGCCCGGACACACTTCCTTGTGCGAAGATGTAGCTGGTGGGTCCCAACAGTCGGGGGGCCGGTGGGTCCCAGCAGTCAGGGGGGCGAATCGTTTTGGTTTTCTTTTTTTGCCCGGACGCACTTCCTTGCGTGCGAAGATGTAGCTGGTGGGTCCCAGCAGTCAGGGGGGCGAATCGTTTTTTTGCCCGGACGCACTTCCTTGCGTGCGAAGGTGTAGCTGGTGGGTCCCAGCAGTCAGGGGGGAAACATTTTTTCGCGAAATATGGTGGCCCGTCCGGTGGGTCCCTGCTGTCAGGTGGAGGAATCATTATTTTCCATGTAATAAGGAGGCACTTCCTTGCTGCCTCCGTGGACCTACCTGTCAGCCTCTCCACGTACAGTCCACGTCCGATGGAAGTCGTTCCTTGAGCACGTTGACCACGCTGCGCCGAGAGCACCAGGGCGGTGGACGACGGCGAGGCCTAGGAAGGGGACGACGCGGAGCCGGTGAAGTCGCGGCAGTGGATGCCCACGCGGAGAGGAGTATGAGGGTTCACTCGTTCGGCTGCGGTGTGAGGCTGCCGTCGCCGCAGGGCCTGGCTAGCGGTGGGAATAGTAGGGGGCGGTGAGGCCTCCGCGGCAGCACAGCCGGCCACGGGAGGCAGGAGCAGGCGGCACGACCGGCGCTGCTTTGGGTGGCTGGAGCAAGAAGACGAGAGGTTGAAGAAGCACTACGGCCGTTGGATGGACATCGTACGGTCACTGCAGCTAGAATCGTTTATATTGACTAAGTTGAGAAAGCCCTTGGTACGTCAACTTAGTAGGCCCACAGGTCAGCTTCCGAAACGGTGCGCCCCAGATGTCAGGGGGAGGAATCATTTTTTGGATGGGTGAAGCTAGAATATCCGAGATTGAAGAAGAAGCACGGCATCCGTTGGATGGACATCCAACAGCCACTGCTGCTAGAACCGTGTGTTGACTATAAGTTGACAAAGCCTTGCATATGCGTCAACTCTGTTTTTTAGGGGACGCGTCAACTTAGTAAGGCCAGAAGTGTGTGGCAGAGAACTTATAACCCATTTGAGATTTGTAAGAATGTGTAGCCCATTTTTGAATTCTAATGGAATTTACTACAGCCCATTTACAGTTTGTTAAAAGTACAGCCCGTTTCAACCAACCGTTCAAAACAGAATTCAATAAAATTTCCCACATTTTGATGGGATCCGAAATATTTTTATCCCGAAATTTCTAGTCAGATTAAATAAATTTATATTACGTAAAAATCCAACGAAACATTACGCTCGCAACAATTAATGAAATTAAAATTTTCAATATTCAAAAATAATATTTTATAAAGTAATCACGTGTTTGGTGCATTTTTTTATAGTTACTACCCAGTTTTTATAATTATATCCCATTTATTATTTCTTAAATCCCATTTTCTTATTAAGCCTAATCCATCTCTCCTAGGAAAGATTTGCAGCCCAGCGGGGCGGAGAATAACAACTTGACCTTGTCTGGGTATTCCTAAAAAAAGTATAGCTGGGCTAGCCATTTTCAGCTTGAAAAAAATTAATATCTGGGCTGGATATCTGGCCTGGGCTAGACGGGCCACAGCCCGCCCAGTTAATACCTGCAACGATGTTTTCGTTGTTGTTCAGAGGAGAAAAATTAATATCTGGGTTATACATCAAAAAACTCTGCAGTGCTCACACCTCAAAAACAGAAATACTGCTCGAGCTGCTTGGTCCCAGCCGTCGGCCGCTTCTTGTGCAATTCTCTCGTTTATTGACTACTACATAGGTTGACAATGGTGTGGGACCGTGATGTCAGGAAACCAGGGGGAAGAAAAATAAATTACTCCAGCGAGCGCTTCCACCTCTGCCTCGTTGTCTCCCGTGGAAACCCCTTTCCTCCCCTTTTTTTGCTCGGGCAAGGATCAATGCATGCAGCACGTCCATGCGGTTATTAGGCAAGAAATAAAAGCGCTTTGCATGCTATGAATTACGATGGCCTGCATGGGTAGCTAATAAGGCATCCTCTTAACTGCTGTGATTAAATGTTGTGTTTAGAAGAGAGAAATATTCTTCTTTTCCACCAATCTGCTTGCACCTAGGTCGTGATGCACCTTATAATACGACTTATTCACCTAGACGGAGGGAGTATAGTTTTATACATATATATATATATATATATATATATATATATATATATATATATAATACGGAGGCACTTGCGTACGTGAGGCTATGGACCTGGTGGGTCCCCATTGTCATCCTCTCCAAGTAAAGTCATCTCCTCGCCTGCGCGCGCTTTCCGCCCGAAACAGTCAGCGCCGCCCGCCCCGCTTCCCGGTGCAGGCGATTGCTCAGCCTTCAAACGACACAAGTGCCGTCCGTCCGTCCATCTGCCGCCCACATTAATGATACGCGGTTGCCGAGGCGGCTACTCCGGCGCCACACATCCGTCCCTCCACCCGCCCACCATTGCTATATAAACTGATGCGCCGGCCATAGCCGCAGTCATCCGCATCCGTTCCCTTTCTCCTGTCACCACTACTGCCCACCATGGCTTCCTCGCGCTCCAGCGCTTTTCTGGACGGGCGGACGACGGACCACAAGGAGATGGAAGCCATTGCTGCTGACCGGCAGGCAGCCGGAGGACGACGACGTCCCAATGGAGAACATGGTAGTCGATGATCCGGCGCCAACCCCCTCCTCCGCGCCATCCTCGCCGGTGCATTGCACCATGACCATCGGCGAGGCCCGTGCCCAATATATGGACAGTGTGAGGCAGATGCATCAGGAGCAGTTCCGGGAGGCGCAGGCCGACGCCGCCTACAACCACCATCTCCTCCAGGAGCACCTGCAGGCGGAGGAGCAGATTGCCGCGGAGCGGGCGGAGCAGGAGGCGTTGCTCGACTCGTACCGCTCCGCCCGCAAGGGCCGCCTCGAGCGCTGGCGGTACAGCATGCGGGTGTCGGAGGCTGCGGCCGCCTACAAAGAGGCTAGCAAAGAGGGCGATGAAGCGGGCGAGGCGCTGTTTGGCGAGACCGAGGACGAGGCAGAGGACAATGCCGGCTCCGACGAGTCCCCGCTCCGCTGGCGTTGACGAGGTCCTGCTCCGCCGAGGCCCCGCGGCGCCAACAACGAGGCAGAGGACACCGCCGGCTCCGCCGAGGCCCCGCCCCGCCAACAAGGAGGCAGAGGACATCGCTGGGTCAGCCGAGGCCCCACCCTGCCGGCAACGCGGGGGAGGATTTCCACCACTCCGCTGAGGCGCCGCCCGCCGGCAACGAGATAGAGGACATCGCCGGCTCCGCCGAGGCCTTGCCCCTCTGCCAATGTGGCCGCGCCACACAGAAAACGAGGAAGAGTAGAACACGGTAGGTCGCCGCCGCTCAGGTCCAAGTAAGGCCACCGCTGCTACCCTCCTGTTGAAGCCAAGCTAGGTGGGTTGACCATTGACGGCCGGTTAGCTTCTTGGCGGTGACGTGGAGTCGGGGAGTTCTACTGGAGAATAACGCTGCTTCTACTTAACTGCTGGTGCAGTTGGCTGACTGACACATGGGCCCAACAGGCCACATGTCAGTTACGCAACTGCACCTGCAGTTAAGTCACTGAAGCTTCTGTTCGGCTCAGCGGGACACAGGTGGGTAGCTTTGGTTAATTAATCATACCTCCTTTGTCACCAAGCTTCCTCCTTCGTGGATCTCATTGGCACTCTTGATGTGGAAGAAAAGGCGAGAGCAAAGGACACACATGCTTGAGGAATTGAGGGAGGATCTAGTGCCAATATGGTACAGAAGAACTTCCAGCCCCACAAGTTCAAGAACAAGGGCAAGTTTGATGGTAAAGCAAAGTTTGATGGGAAGAACAAGGCTGTGCAACACACGAACTTCAAGAAGAAGAATGACAAGAAGAAAGGTGTTTGTCATGTGGTGATCCTGGTCATTGGGCTTCTAGTTGCCCTAATCGCTATGACAAGCTAGGCCGGTTAATTAATTATACATCCAGCGCACCCCTTTATAGTTGAAATGTAATGAAATCCGGCATGTTTATATGAAATCCCGCCGTGTATGAATGAATTTATTTCGATTAGTTCGAATTCCTGTATCACTGGCATTGGATGAACATGCAAAACAATACGTACTAGCATTATTCCCAGGTGATCACCTTGTTTGCAGTAGTTTCACATGTACTCCCTCCGGTCCTTTCTAGTCTGCATACAAGTTTTGTCTGCAGTTAAAGTTTCTCTACTTTGACTAATCTTATACAAAAAAGTATGCACTTACACAATGTGCGAAGTAAAAAGGAATAGAAGGAGTACAAAGAGTTTGAGCAGCTTTTTAGCGTTTCTGTACATTGCAATCAAACACACAGGCCTGGTAATCCATAGAGAACATTCAAAACAATTGATGATTATGCATCTCAGCGACTCACATGTCAGAGGCAATATTTACTTCACAACTAAAGAATAAATAAAAAATTGATCGATGCTGCTGACAGCAAAGGGCGTCCCATTTGAAAATATCAAACGCATGTCTTGCTAAAATCAATGAGCAAAATTTGACAAGGTTGTCCCATTCCAAAATATCAAATGCCTGCGATTGTGGAATGGACAGGGTTTGCCATCAGTTCCGGCATTGACATGGCACCTCATGCTAAATAAACCAGCTGTTCTTTTTGTGCAGTTCCACCAAAATCAACCAAATTCGCGCGTAGCTTGTATGATTCGCCCTTATATGTTGCAACGCCTTGAACTTATCGGCACCTCCTTTCTTGTGGTGGAAATGTATGATTCGATGTATTCATGAACATTTTGTGCAGTTCCCATTGAAATCAAGCTGAGCACCCCTGTTTGCACAAATACAAAAAAGTGATTAGTATAGAGCAAACTGTACTATGAATTGATAGTTTCAACAGGCACATACATGGTCCATGTAGAGCACACTTTTAGAAAAATGGAAGTCACCAGAAAGAATCCTAGAACAACAGCAAAAAAATGGAGATTTTGATAGTCCTTCTGAGCTGAAGTTAGTTTGGTCTTGTGGGGAGTAATGTAACCATCCTTCAACTGCTCATTCTGATGATAAGATAGACAGGGCTTCTTCATCCTGGCATAATTGGAACTAGTCACTTCACGTACTCCATATTCTTCTTCAGAGGAAAATGATCCTGTTGTGCAACGACAAGAGGACTACTAAATGCTAGCATCACTGTTTGCTCGAAAAAAGGAAAGGAAATATTTAAAACAGCACAGATGAAGCACTTCTCAAGTACAATACCACTTTTTCATGACAGTATCTAAACAGTAGCACAACACCAATAGAGATGACAAAGCTCAATCATATGGATGAAATCAGTGGGCGAGTACCAACCTTTGTCAGGAGGCTTATTGTGTAGAGCATACAGATGAAGCATCTACGGTGGTGGCCAAGCTTACTATATACTCCTCGATTAGTTTAATGTTCCCAACATCTTCTTGTGCAGTTCCACTAAAATATATGGTATCTTCAAAGAAGATCCCTGTTTGCACAAGTAGAGATAATTACATATTACATTAAGAGTAGCATCAAATCAGTGGCAAAACAATTGCTCGTTCCAGCCATAGCAATAAATTAAGATGCAAAACTATATCATTACTTGTGCCATCACAGTTCCAGTGCTTCATTACAGCACCGGGAGTTATTTTTTGTTTTTCTTCCCCTTGTTCTTCCCCTTCATCACTTGGTTCAATAACAAACAAGCTTCGCCTTCAATGTAAGATTTGGCATGTCAATTAGGGAGCACAAGTATAGTACTAAACTTAATTTTTTGATGAAAGTGGCAAAATACAGGCCAGCAGTTGTGAAATATCCTTATCTTACCTCAGTGGAATATTACGGTGCACATACAGATTGGAAGTCTTGTCTCCATTTGTGCAGTTCACTAAAATCAAGCAACATTATCGTACAAGTAGCACAACATATGAATGCACACTGCAGAATCATGTGAAAGAAGGCTAGTACTGACCTCTCATGATGCGGAATTCAAACAACTCACAAGAAGAAGTTCTGAACGAAATTCGCCTTAACGGAAAGGAAGTAAGATCTCCTCTTGTGCAGTTCCACTAAGATCAAGCAATCAAGCAACGTTGTCGGTGTGACATTTTGGTTGAACTGCACAAAACACTCTTAAAACAAAAGGTCACAATGGCAACGAGGTGAAGCAGATAACCCTGTTTACACAGAGGTGCAAAGGAAACAATTAGTGGTCAATAACGGTGGATGACATAGAAGCCAACAAAAATAAGCATCTACCTTATCTAAATGGGAAAGAAAGCAAGACAATAGCATTTCTCAAACGGTGGCATTGATTAATATTAACATAGAGATTATATTAACAATAAAATTCGTTAAACATGTAATTTGCTTTTAACTGTGGCATTGCATCAATTTTGCAGCGGCATTATTAGAGGTTGTTTGTTTACAGGGACATTTTGGTGTAGGGACTAAAAAAACTCCGTGTCAGTCCGTGTTGGTCCCAGTTTTGTTATCAGACGCCTTTACCTATGTGAGCGCAGCAAATCTAGTCCAGCTCAAACTCTACAGCCTTGTCCCTTCCTTTCCTTTTTGAACTAGTACTTTCGCCCCTTCCTTTCCTTTTTGAACCACGTCCTAGATTTATGCGATACAACTTTCCCCACTACTTTCCCCCATTCCTTTCCTCTTTGAACCACGTCCTAGATTAATGCTATACAACTTTCCCCCTTCATTTCCTCTTTGAACCATGTCCGAGATTCATGCTATATAACTCTTTTCCCACTCCTTTCCTCTTTGAACCACATCCTAGATTCATGGTATACATGCAGCTAGAGCAATGCATGTGGAGTAAGTAAATTATACCTTAAGGTTCTTGGGGCGTGGTTCGGCGGGCGACGGGACGACGGCGAAGAAGAAGGGGTCGGAGGCCCTCCCGCGCCACCGCTGGGTGGAAAGTGAACAGTTGTGCCGGTAGTCCCTCGCCGACGGCGACAACGTTAAGCCTCCTTTCCCTTCCCGGCGGACGAATCCTGCCGGCTCTTTGAGCAGCAGTGAGGGGAGAGAGAGGCCAACGAAGTCTTGTTTAGATCTAGAGAGGGCGAGAGAGTGTGAAGAGAGCAACTACAAGCGTTGAGGCTCCAGCGGGAGAGGGCGAGAGAGTGTGAAGAGAGCAACTACAAGCGCTGAGGCTCCAGCGTGTATATATATACTGGAGAGAGAGTGTGAAGCGTGCAAACCCTAGAAAACATTTTGACCAGTCAAAGAATCCTCCTGGCACAAATTATGCTCAAGTGTAGTTATCGAACCCGAGACCTCAAGTTTGATGAGCAAATAGGCTAACCAGCTACACAACCCTCCCGTTATGTTCAACGAGAGGGAAATAACCTTTTATACATTCCTGAATCCTTATTATAACATGCACACAAATTTTGGGCACTTGTATTCGACTTAAGTCAGTGTGCCACCGTATCTCGTATACTTACTACTCCCTCCGTCTAGGTGTAATAAGTCACGTTAGAAGGTGCAACGGGACCAAGGTGCGCGCGTGTGTGTGTGTGCGTGTGTGTTTAACACCATGTGTGTGTTAGAGAGAGCGACAGATCGACCTACTCCTACAGAGAGATATTGTGTAGTGTACGATTTTAGCCGCGAGAGTTGGTGCATCCTCTCATTTCCGGGCGTGTCCGGTAGGGACATGCGGACAGCTGCCACGGCCGCTCCTGACCAGCCTGGCCCACCCAAAGCCCCTCCATCGCCCGCGCGCGCTTCCTGCCCGAAACGGTCAGCACCGCTCCAAAGAATTGGTGCCGCATTCATGCCCGGGCAGAGCGGACGCGACCTCTCACTGGCACAAGAGTGATGGTCGCTTTGTCAGTCCAACTTACTGCTGGGTCTATGTGATTTGATGGCTCATTAGTCTTTATTACTGAGGTCGTAGGACTGCTGGATGTCCCACGCTTTCGGCGAAAGGAGGTATACCTACTAGATTACAATTTTCTCCATTCTTACAGCGGAGGCGTGCAAGAGCAGTGAAAACACGCAGGCTCAGTGATCCGCATGTGGTTCATGGTGAAATCTCTACAAAGACTTATATTTAGGAATGGAGGAAGTACTAATATAGTACATACTGTAATTTATCAGCGAGATAAATTTGTACAATGCTATGAAGCTTCCATCTTCTGTTACATGTATCTTGCGTCCAAGGTTGCCCGTTGCAACATTTCATCAAATACAAAGGAGACTAACATGCATGCTATTGCATCTCAATGATTGACAGATCATAGCAAATATGTACTCCCTCCATTCCAAAATAAGTTTCTCAACTTTGTGCAAACTTTGGTACAAAGTTGTACTACTACTAAAGTTGACACTTATTTTGGAACAGAGGCAGCTAAAGAAAAAAAACGATCCATGCAATCCCTAGCCCTTGAACCGTGAACCCTGACCAGGCTTCAATTTGATGGCAACGTTCGAGCTTCCTAACAAATGAAGTTTGCAACCTTTTGACCATTGGATCATTTTGTGCAGTTTCACCAAAATCGAGATGAGCATCCCTGTGGCAAAGAAATTGAACAAGCGTGATTAGAATAAGATTACTGGGACTAGTTGATGAGACATAAACTCATCACAAATACAGTACGTAGAAGCCAGTAGATGTATGTGCGGGGCAAAGAAGTAGAGAAATATCCACAGGGAGTGATGTGGGCAGCTAGAGCAGTGGTGCAAGCCGGCTGTAAAGGGAGTTGTACCTGAGGGACGTAGCTCAACCTTGAGGAGGGCGGCGGGAGGCGGCAACTGCCTACGTCGCGGCAGTGAGCAAGGGACGAAGGCAACCTCACCGGCTTTGTGAGAGAGAACGGCGGGGACCCCTGATCGGGACGTGCCGACAGTGGTTTTTTGCCGTCGGCGACGGCCACCGCATCTACACTAAGCATCCACCCCTTCCCCAAGCGGACGTGATCTCAGTGGACATAGTTTGATATGAAAGCGGATTCATATATGGTATAACATGTTGCATCTCGTCAAGTCGCAATTTGTTTGTTCACCCGTGGTAGACGATCCTCCCTCCACCAAGTGGACAACCAGTACACGTGCCAAATTACCACGTGGGCTGCCTTTTTCGTACAGAAATGAGCTCCACCGTGTACCCGCGCGGGTGTGGTTGGGAAAGAGACGGGAGTACGTGCGCCGTGCATGCACCTCTTCTCTTCGTGCACGTCCCCCACCTACATGGGGTGTGTGTGAGAGATACAAACCGCGTCGTGAGTGTTTTTTGTTTTGGGGTGGGGGGTGGGGTGGGGGTTGATTTCGTGAATTATTTGTGGGAATATGTGTCGATGACATCTCAAACAAAATTTTGCATGCAATGTGTGTGAAATGGAGGCCTATCCATATCATCCATAGAGGGTCGGGCAATCCACGAGAAGAGAGGGAGGGGTCATAGCTATCGATAGAGTCAAAGAGAGGATCAAGTGGGTGGATGCGAGATCGATGAAGAGACCCATCGAAATTGTTTGTCTGTACAAGTCAAAGATATAGGGCGACTAGCCTACCGGAACGTTAGAGGGCACACGTCAAGTTTGTGTGTGGCAGGGAGACATGACTAGAGCGCTCGATGTATCGGTGTTTGTGGGGGGGGGGGAGGGGGTGGTGGGAGGGGTAGGAAGAGGCCTAACTATAGAGGTAGAACAACTCATATACCACGGGAGGGCTTGGTTATACCACGGGTGATCATAATTTGATATGAAAGCGGATTCATATATTTGAATAGGAGATCATAGTGTTTTAAACATTGCATGCACGAATATAGCGGTGATACATGTGCTGTGCACATGTTATACCATAATGTGATAATGCATGGCGTTTCCAACTCACAGCTAAATGCCGAACAATCTAAACCATACTATACATCAAACAATCTCACAATTTATTTGAATTTGTGATAATGTGTGGCATTCGCAGCTTACAACTAAATATCAAACAATCTAAACAATACTATATATTGAATATTCTCACATTTTATTTGAATTTGTGGTAATGTGTGGTGTTTGCAACTCACATCTAAATACTTGTAGGCGTAGGGGGCGGGGCACCATACATAATGTGATAAAAACATTATACATATGAGACATGGTTTAGATTATGAAGATCTAGCTAGAGCTAGAAATGTAATGTGATTTGAAATCAAAATAAAGTGGATTCAAAACATCTAGTTGGAGTTAATATAGGAGTACACATAGTTCATATGTAACTCGAGACTAATCATGTGGTGTGCTGTGAAGATAATACGCAAACGATGGTTTAACTTGACAATAATGATGATTGTAGATCTTATTAAAATAGAGAAACGAATTCAAATGCTTTGACTTCACAACAATCATTACTGTAGATCTTATTCAAATAGAGAAACAAATTTAAATTTAGTTCATATTGAAGCGGTAGTATATATGTTTGGAATGCACTAAAACGTTCATTTGAGTAGTAGGTTGCATGCATTATACATGTAGCGAAATATTTTAATTGAACATAACATGAATTCAAAGTTTTGAATGACATTTGTAGGGCGCATTGATTTGGGACAGTACACGTTCAGAAATTTCAACCCGCGCCTTGTTAGCCCGAAATATTTAAGATATATCTTTGTCTCGTTGTGCTCCGACAACTCCCTCCATCTCAACCCGCGCCTTGCTATTCCGAAATTACAACGCGCGCGAAAACTCCCACCTCCTGTGAAATCCAGACACGCGAAATGCCCGTGGTACCCCTGAACCGAAAGAACCGCCTCCAATCGGTGGGGGTACTTTCGTAACTTACCCCACATTTCGGACAAGCGCGTCTCTAAGCCATGCTTCCCCACTGCCATCCCATCCGCCCACCCATTCGTACACCGAGGCCGCGAAAACCCGCGACGAAACCCCACACCCTGCTCCGTCCGCCACCCAGCCGGAGCCTCTTCCCCGACGACATCGTCCACAACAACACGTCGACGTCCCTCATCCACCGTACCGGATGAGGATCCGTCATCGATCTCATCGTCCCGCCGGTTCAGCCACCCCGTCCTCCATCTCCAAGGAGCTGCCCCAACATTCCCCTCGTCTTTCGCGCCACCTCCATTCCCACACCGCCATCTTCACCTGCACCACCGGAAGAGCATCATCATCACCGTTTCCTCGGATGAAGCTGCGGCCTAATCGGCGCCACCAAAGAGGTTGTACACTAATTGCCGCATTTTCTTCTTGATTCGATCTCACGGTGCTGCCGGCGCTCGGTCCCGAGCCGACACGGCGCGGATTCATCCACGACAGCGTCGCCCGCCACTTCCTCCACGGCGTCGGTCCCTCGGTGGCGACGTCCACATCAGTAGGACCTGCTGCTAGTTTAGCTCTCGCTCGCGCTGCTACTCTGCTCTTGCTCTCGGTCCCCTGCCTGGTCTGCTCTTGCTATTTCTCTTGCTCGCGCTGCTGCTCTCGCTCTTGCTCTTGCTTGCGATGCTGCTCCGATTTAGCTACACTTCAGTCGACTGAATCGACTTTTGGGTCAGTCAATTTTCAGGTGGTGGGGGGGCTCGCCGGGGTGAAGGAAGAACTAGCCGTAGTGGGGAGGGGGGCTCACCGGAGAGATACCCCACTATCTATCTTAGGGTTCAGGATGGGGGTGGTGGTTGCCGGCGGTGGCGGGGCATTGGCGGGGCGGTGGCGTGGGGATTGCCGGAGAAAAAGCTCGGCACGGGGAGGCCTAGAGGGATGGCCGGGGTGACGGCGGACCGGCGGTGGGGAGTGTTTTTGGGGCGGGCGGGGCGGCGCACCGCCGGCCGCGGGCGGCGGGGGGCTGCTGTTTGGCCGGCTCAGGGGGGTGGAGGTTGAAAATGAACCGCATGACCTTGATTTCGTATCCAACGGCTGCAAAATCGACTGATCAGAGATGAAAAAGTCAGTCGACCGACGTGTAGCCTCACCTTGCTAGTGCGTTAAGTTTCGACAGCAAAATTCAGTTTCGACAACAAAATTCAGTTTCGACAGTTAAGTTCAGTTTCGACAGTTAAGTTCAGAGATGAGCGGCTGATGTATTTTACATCTAGCACTTTGTGGTTATGTATTTTACGTCATGTATTGGAGATGCTATTAGAATTCCACTCAGGTTAACGTTGTTCGTTGTCTCTCTTGTCTTGCTCCAGCCTCGGCGTCGTACAACTCACCGGAGCTGCTCCAACGACGAAACCCTCCATCACAGAGGAGCAGTACCTCGGGCTCCATCTCCAGATGCCTAAGATCTTCTTCCCCTCCTCCGACAGCCAAGTCAGTCGGAGCATCCTCACCGGCCATCCCAATCACGCTGAGATCGACATGGCTTCGCCAAAGAGGTTCTACAGTTGTTGCATCTCTTTTTTACTCTACATGTTATATATATTGTCCACTGAGCACACGGATTTGTTCCTTTAGTGTCTCCTTGAAAGAAAAAATGTAGGAATTTTAATTTTCACTTGTCCTCCTTTTCAAATTCCTATTCATGAAGCACAAGTGTCAGTGTCAAAACTGGCGGATCTCGGGTAGGCGGTCCCGAACTGTGCGTCTAGGCCGGATGGTAACAGGAGGCAAGGGACACGAAGTTTTACCCAGGTTCGGGCCCTCTTGATGGAGGTAAAACCCTACGTCCTGCTTGATTAATATTGATGATATGGGTAGTACAAGAGTAGATCTACCACGAGATCGGAGAGGCTAAACCCTAGAAGCTACCCTATGGTCTGATTGTTGTTCTGTATGTTGTCCTACGGACTAAAACCCTCCGGTTTATATAGGCACCGGAGAGGGTTAGGGTTACACAAAGTCGGTTACAATGGTAGGAGATCTACATATCCGTATCGCCAAGCTTGCCTTCCACGCCAAGGAAAGTCCCTTCCGGACACGGGACGAAGTCTTCAATCTTGTATCTTCATAGTCCAGGAGTCCGGCTGAAGGTATAGTCCGGCCATCCGGACACCCCCTAATCCAGGACTCCCTCGGTAGCCCCTGAACCAGGCTTCAATGACGACGAGTCCGGCGCGTAGTTTGTCTTTGGCATTGCAAGGCGGGTTCCTCCTCCAAGTACTCCATAGAAGATTTTGAACACAAAGATAGTGTCCGGCTCTGCAAAATAAGTTTCCACATATTGCCATAGAGAGAATAATATTTACACAAATCTAATCTGCTGACGTATTTCGTAGTGTGACATCGCACCACGGCCAAGCCTTTATTCGAATCGTTTTATTGTCCCACCTCGGCGTGTCATGCGAGGCGGTTTCCTTGGCACGTCTTGTTAAAGCAGAGATCGTGTCCCTTTATTCCGGGATTCTCATCAATACAGGCGTGGGTAACCCAACCGCGCCATTGATTACGGCGCTTCGAGATAAGCGAGTTTTACCAGGCTAGTGGGGACACGTAGTTGCGTCCACCCATTTAAGGGGATAAGGATCCACCTTTTCACCTACGCCTTCTTCCTCCTTTGCCTATCCATTTTCGCGCACTCGAGCTCCAGGGCCCAAGTCCGCACTCCCCACCTCAACCTTCTCCAGCCATGTCCGGAGCGGGAGGCAAGTGGATGGTCTCCTCTGTCACGGAGGGACACATCAAAAAACTGAGGAAGGCCGGATACTTGTCTAACGACATCGCGTACCGGCTTCCCGAAGAGGGGCAGCTCCTTCCCAGCCCAAGGCCCCATGAGAGGGTAGTGTTCCTTCCCCACTTCCTCCGCGGACTGGGCTTTCCTATCCACCCATTCGTTCGGGGACTAATGTTCTACTACGGCCTAGATTTCCATGATCTGGCCCCGAACTTCATCCTCAACATCTCGGGGTTTATCGTCGTGTGCGAGGCTTTCCTCCGCATCCGCCCCCATTTCGTCCTATGGCTCAAGACTTTCAATGTCAAGCCGAAGGTGGTGCGCGGCAACCAGGCGGAGTGCAGAGGCGCCATGGTGGGCAAGATGCCCAACGTCTTATGGCTCGAGGGCTCCTTTGTGGAGACCCTGAAGGGGTGGCAATCGGGGTGGTTTTACATCACTGAGCTGCGCGACCCTGAGTGGGTCGCAGCCCCCGAGTTCCGGTCCGGACCCCCAACGCGGCTCACGTCCTGGAAAGAGACGGGCCTGTCATGGGGCAGCAAAGTAGAGGTGACTGGACTGCAAACATGCATCCAAACCCTCGTGAACAAGCAACTCAAGCTTGTCAAAGTAGTCCAGGTTATGCTTATCCGCCGGATCCTCCCGTGTCAACAACGGGCCTTCAATCTGTGGGAGTTCAACCCGGCGCAGCACCGAACTCTGAGCAGGCTCTTCGACACGACGTACGAAGATGCCTGGAAGGTGCTTTTCAAGGGCGCCAAGGCTCCCGCATCCGCTACCGAGGATCGCGGATTCAGCGCGCAGCGTCATGCTAGCGCGGTAAGTTTCTTGTACCTTTTAGAGGGTATTAGTTTTTCATAGTTTAACTCTATGCAGGATCTAAGCTCCCTTACCTTTGACAGGATTGGCAGGCGAAGTCCGGACAGATCGACTGTCCGGCTCCTTTGCCCGAAGACCCAGCCGATGCTCGCTTGGCGAAGCTGCTGGTTCCGGCACCCTATGTGGTGCCGGAGAAGAAGGCCACAAAGAAGGCCATGGAGACTCGAACAATTGCCCGGCGCCAGGAGGTGTCGGGTTCATCATTCGACGGCTCCAAGGCGCATTCCTCTCGTGAAGACGGGGAGGAGGAAGAAGAGACCTCTCCCCCTCCAGCGGGGGGAGAGAAGAAAAGGAAGGCTGCCCTTACTGGGGAGGCCGAAAGGTCCAAGAAGGGGAAAACCCTTCCTCCGGACTACTCCACCAACGCCGACGACGGCGGAGAGGAGTGGCCGCTCAGGGCCAAGCCCCTGGCAAAATCGTAAGTATCCGGATACCAGAGTAACTCATAGTATTCCTTTATTGCGCAGCTTTCCCTTATGTCGAATATGATTATGCAGCCCACCCAAAGACCGGCTCGACGCGTCGTCGAGCGGTTCACTGGACTCGTCGGATGTGAATTCTCTTCCGCCGGCTACCTCCCCCCGCCCTGCGGACGACGCCGAAGTGTTGTCCCAAGAGGTTCCAAGCCAGAAGGAGGTGGTCCTGGAGGCGCCGCAAGGCGACCTCCCGGACTCCAGGAGTAAAGGGGATAAAACCCCACAGGGCTCCAAGTCCGGCTCTAGGCCGGACACCGCTCCGGAACCTTCAAAGGTTCCAGAGTCCGGCGGGTGGCCTCCTTCCAAGAGGAGCAAGCCCACCGTGCCGGTGCCCCCGTCCAACCAGAGGCGCCGGACAATCTATTGGAGGTGCTCAAAGGCGCCTCCATCGACAAGGAGCACCGCACCATTATGAGTGCGGTGGTCCAGAAGGTTCAGTCCACCAAGAGCGGACTGACTGAAGCTTGTGCTAGCCTTTTAACATGCTTTGAGGTAAGTAAAGAATGTGTAAATAATATTACTGCATAGACAGTAGCCCCTGATGCTCTGTTTGGCGTTCGGGAAGAAAAGCCGAATAGAGGATCAAATAAAATTCGCAGGAGTCTAACAAAAAGGAGTCAATATGCGTATGCAGGCTTCTCTGCTGGCGTCCGCCGTACTGACTGCGGAAGTGGACACACTAAAGCAGAACCTGGAGCAGTCCAAGCAAGAGCTCGGACGTGCCAAGAAGCAGCTCGAGGACAAGGAAGGTAAGAAATACCTTGTTTAAATATATATAAAAAAGGTGCAATTGCAAAAAATGACAGGATTATCGTGGCTATTGTAGGGGCCACGTCTGAGGTGGCGACCCTTAAGCAAGCGCTGTTCGAGGCCGAGAAGAGGGCGGCCACAGAGCACACCGAGCGGGAGAAGTATGAGGCCCAGGTTGGCAAGGTGCAGCAAGAGCTCCAGGCTCTCATGGAAAAACATGAGAGTTTGGAGCTTGACTCAAAGACGCGAGCGTCCGAGCTCGCGGTGGCTATTGAAAATGCCAAGTCTGCCAAGGCCGAATCCCAGAAGACCCTCCAGGAGTTGGATGCGGTGAAAAATATAGCGGTGGGTAAGGCATTCTCTATGCAAAGCAAACACATAAACATGAGTTACTTGTTACTTACCCGAATCCGGAGCTCTCCAGGAGCATTCGCAGATCTTCCCCGTAGCGTGCCCGATGCCGCCGCATTCTATCGAGCCGAGGAGGGCAGCTCGACAGAGAAGGTGTTCTGGTCTCAGTATGCTGAGGCCGGACACCCCGTGCCCCTGAGCGACCAGCTGAAGCAACTGGTCGAGCTCCACAAGGCGGCCGAACAGGCCATGAAGGGCCTCATAGTTCGGCTGTGGCCTGGAGAGGCTCTGCTTGGGAGCTATTTCGGGCTGGTGCGGCGGCTGGTGGGGGCCTGTCCAAGGCTCGAAGTCATCAAGCGCTCCGTCTGCATTGAAGGTGCCCGTAGGGCCCTTGCCCGTGCTAAGGTGCACTGGGGCAAGCTGGATGCTGAGAAGCTTGTGAAGGACAGGCCACCGCCGGGGAAAGAGCATCGCAAGCCCGAGAATTATTATAAGGATGTTCTGAAGGGTGCCCGCCTTATGGTGGATGAATGTTCCAGGGATGTAATTTGTGAGTAAAACTCGCTCGTTTTGTCCTGTGCGCTGAAAACTTGTTCATATGCGCTAAGCAATGCTGTTGGAATTTAAAATATTACCTTTTGTGCGGCTGTTTATCAATTCTGAGAGATGGCGAGTCGTCAGCTTCTGCCCCCGTGCCGCTAGTGCTGGGGTGTTCGGGGATAAACCTGAGCGCTCTTTTTCCCATGTTTGGGTCCTTCGAGGGAGGCGCTCAGCACAACGAACAAGGCAATCAGACTATAATGCGTGAACACTCTCACTTAGCCATAGAATTCTATAATTTTAAATTTCGGTGAAGCCCCTGGTATTCGGAAGACCGAGTTCGGGGCGCTATCCACGCCTTGGCCGGACAGAGCCGACTCCTCGCTCTAAGCGGCATAAGTCTTTAGGGACTCGAAAAACCTCTCGAACAGCGACCAGCTCTCGCTTCATCATGACAGTCAGTTTTAGCTTTCTCTACTGAGGTGCTCGACCCAGCTCAACTAGGGCACAATCGCAGTAGTTCTCCTAGTGCTACCTTAGCCGATATAGCGGAACGTAAGGCACCAAAACATAGGAGCTGGGCAAACCCAACTATTGACCCAAGACATGATTTGGAGTCAATGCATATAATGCTATAAGTTCGGGGTGCCGCACTTGTTAAAGTGTTCGGACTTCTCACACCAGATTGAGGGGTACTAAAGCCCCTGGCATATTTTGGCCGTACCAAAGTGTACGGGTGCAACATGTCGTTAAGGAACATATATTTGTAAAAAAAAAGGTAATGCAAAAATAGACAAAAGCTATGCATTGTTTACTAAAAAGGGCTGCGATCAAAGCAGAACGATACAAATAATGCGATAAGCAAAAGGTTGGACTATTTAACATGTCCGTTCCAGGGGCAGGCTGCAGAATGGTATGCGAAACAGGTATACTGCTCGTGATAGAGACCACCTGGGAGTTCCGTAATGCGGCATGGCTTGTCTGCTTCCCTGGTTCTTGCATCGTTTGTGCGGCAATTGAACTGCCGAATAGGCCTTCCGAAGAATGGAGTCCTGAAAGTAAGAGAAAATTAAAAAATCGGCAGCCCCTGGTGCAGTTTAAGCCGTGTTTCGGGCGTGCCGTGATGGTGCCCCTCCCCCTATACCCATGGTATTTCTAGAGCGTAGTTATGTACGCGAAGCACCGGTGTCGTATTTTTGCGAGGGCTGGGGTTGGGGCCGCATTGCTACGCTTGCTCGGAACGTGCCAGGCGGTCTTGTTGTAGGTTACTCCGGGCGCGCTTGACGGTGTCCGGACGTTTAATGGCCGGACTGGAGAACTGCCTGGAGAGGCTGCTTTGTACTTCTGCTGCAAGGGCCGCCGTGTGCTCCTCCGTTCGGAGGGAGCGTTCGGTGTTTCCATTGACCGTATCTACTCCTCGAGGGCCTGGCATCTTGAGCTTAAGGTATGCGTAGTGCGGTACCGCATTGAACTTGGCGAATGCGGTTCGCCCGAGCAGTGCATGATAGCCACTGCGGAATGGGACTATGTCGAAGATTAACTCCTCGCTTCGGAAATTATCCGGAGATCCGAAGACCACTTCAAGTGTGACTGAGCCTGTACAGTTGGCCTCTACACCTGGTATTACGCCTTTAAAGGTCATTTTGGTGGGCTTGGTCCTCGAGGGATCTATGCCCATTTTCCGCACTGTATCCTGGTAAAGCAGGTTCAGGCTGCCGCCGCCGTCCATAAGGACTCTAGTGAGATGAAATCCGTCAATAATTGGGTCTAGAACCAATGCGGCGAATCCGCCATGACGGGTGCTAGGGGATGGTCCCTTCGATCAAAGGTGATTGGGCAGGAGGACCATGGGTTGAACTTTGGGGCGACTGGCTCTACCGCGTATACGTCCCTTAACGCGCGCTTTCGCTCCCTCTTGGGGATGTGGGTTGCGTATATCATGTTCATCGTCCGTACTTGTGAGGGAAAACCCTTCTGTCCACTGTTGTTCGGCGGCCAGGGCTCTTCATCGTCATCGCTATGCAGCCCCTCGTCTTTATTTTCGGCATTTAACTTGCTTGCCTGCTTGAACATCCAACAATCCCTGTTGGTGTGATTGGCCGGCTTTTCGGGGGTGCTATGTATCTGGCACAAGCGGTCGAGTATTCGGTCCAAACTGGATGGGCCCCTAGGATTTCTTTTGAATGGCTTTTTCCGCTGACCCGATTTATAGCCTCTGAATCCGGCATTAACTGCCGTATCCTCAGCATTGTCACCGTTAATGCGGCCCTTCTGCTTGTTGCGATGCGACCTGCCACTACTGTCCCTGGTATCCGAATTACCAGGGTTCTTGGTCATATTGTTGCTACGAGCAAGCCAGCTGTCTTCTCCCGCGCAAAAGCGGGTCATGAGTGTCGTTAGTGCTGCCATAGATTTCGGCTTTTCCTGTCCAAGGTGCCGGGAAAGCCACTCGTCACGGATATTGTGCTTGAAGGCTGCTAGGGCCTCTGCATTTGGACAATCGACTATTTGATTTTTCTTTGTAGGAACCGTGTCCAGAATTGCCTGGCCGATTCCCCTGGCTGCTGAATTATGTGGCTTAGGTCATCGGCGTCTGGTGGTCGCACATAAGTGCCCTGGAAATTGTCGAGGAATGCGGCTTCCAGGTCCTCCCAACAACTGATTGATCCTGCTGGCAAGCTGTTAAGCCAATGCCGAGCTGGTCCTTTAAGCTTGAGTGGGAGGTATTTGATGGCGTGGAGATCATCGCCGCGGGCCATGTGGATATGAAGGACATAATCCTTGATCCATACCGCAGGATCTGTTGTGCCATCATATGATTCGATGTTTATGGGTTTGAAACCCTCGGGGATTTGATGATCCATTACTTCGTCTGTGAAGCATAGTGGGTGTGCGGCGCCTCTGTAATGGGCTATATCATGACGTAGCTCCAATGAGCTTTGTCTACTGTGTTCGGCCCTACCGGATTTGTGTCCGGCGTGACGGTTATCGTCTCGAGTCATGGGGCACCCCCGCGATCTGTAGATCGATCTTGTTTGCCTTGCCTTGTCCTCCAACATGTCTCGCAGGTCTGGCACATTTTCCCGTGCCTTAGTATGAGGTGCGGCTTGAGTGGAGGGCCGAGAGGCCTCTCTGTCGCGGCCACGAGGTGGCCGGTCGGCCGTATCAAGTGCTGGTGATGTAGGTTTAAGTGCTTCCTCCTCTAATCAGGGTAGTAACCTGCGCTTTGGGTAGCTCTTGGAGGGGCGTTCGAGTTTATGCTCTTTGGCCACAAGGACTTCAGTCCATCTGTCGACTAGCAAATCTTGATCAGCTCTAAGTTGTTGCTGTTTTTTCTTGAGGCTTCTTGCTGTGGCCATAAGCCTGCGTTGAAAACGCTCTTGCTCGATGGGAACCTCTGGCACGACGAATTCGTTGTCGTCGAGGCTTGCCTCGTCTTCGGAGGGAGGCGCATAGTTATCGTCCTCGACCTCTTTGTTTGCCGCTCTCTCATGAGGGCTGGCTTCTCCATCCTCCTGTGCTGAATCTTGCTGGAGGGGTTTTCTTCGGCACTCTCCGGAGTATTATTATTATCTCCCGTGCTGGAATCACCGTATTTGCTTTGGCGGGATTTTGAGTGGCGCCGCTGATGCCGGCGCTTAGGCTGTTTCTTGGAGGGGTCATCCTCCACTGTTCCATAGCCATCTCCTTCTTTTGGGGTGTCCACCATGTATATGTCATATGACGAGATGGCTTTCCAGGGCCCAATAGGCGCTGGTTCTTCATCGTCTCTTGCATCGGCGTCCATACCGTCGATGTCTTCGAAGTCGAAGTCGAGCATGTCGGTTAAATCGTCGATAGTGGCTACAAAGTGGGTGGTGGGTGGGCTTTGAATTTCTTCATCGTCCGTATCCCAACTTTGCTGACCGTAGTCCGGCCAGGGCTCTCCTGATAAAGAGAGAGACTTTAGTGTCTTCAGAATATCGCCGAAAGGCGAGTGCTGAAAGATGTCCGCGGCAGTAAACTCCATGATCGGCGCCCAATCGGATTCGATCGGCAGGGGCGCGGAGGGTTCGGAGTTCGGAGAGGAGTCCGTCTCCTTGGAGTCACGAGTCTCGCGGAGTGCGGGGCTGGTGTTCGGCTCGATCGCCATTGGGATCGCAACCCCCGAGGCGGCGTCCAAGCACCCATCCTCGATAGGCGCAGTTGGCTCCGAATTAAGGGTCGAAGCCGATGCGGGTGCGGCCTCCAGGGCACTGTTTGGCGGCAGAGCTAGATCATGCTCGTCGTGACAGTGCGGCGCGCTCGGCAGTGGCTCGAATCCGTCGAAGATCAAGTCCCTGCGGATGTCAGCCGTGTAGTTTTAACTTCCAAATCTGACCTGATGGCCAGGGGCATAGCTTTCGATCTGCTCCAGATGGCCAAGTGAATTGGCCCGCAGTGCGAAGCCGCCGAAGACGAAGATCTGTCCAGGGAGGAAGGTCTCACCCTGGACTGCATCGCTATTGATGATCGTAAGAGCCATCAAGCCTAACGGCGATGACACAGAGGAACTCTCAATGAAAGCACCAATGTCGGTGTCAAAACCGGCGGATCTCGGGTAGGGG
This sequence comes from Triticum urartu, assembly GCF_056163025.1. Lineage (NCBI taxonomy): Eukaryota > Viridiplantae > Streptophyta > Magnoliopsida > Poales > Poaceae > Triticum > Triticum urartu. Next base: position 66,855,784 of record NC_141873.1, on the reverse strand, counting down.
GTCCCGAACTGTGCGTCTAGGCCGGATGGTAACATGAGGCAAGGGACACGAAGTTTTACCCAGGTTCGGGCCCTCTTAATGGAGGTAAAACCCTATGTCCTGCTTGATTAATATTGATGATATGGGTAGTACAAGAGTAGATCTACCACGAGATCGGAGAGGCTAAACCCTAGAAGCTAGCCTATGGTCTGATTGTTGTTCTGTATGTTGTCCTACGGACTAAAACCCTCCGGTTTATATAGACACTGGAGAGGGTTCGGGTTACACAAAGTCGGTTACAATGGTAGGAGTTCTAAATATTCGTATCGCCAAGCTTGCCTTCCACGCCAAGGAAAGTCCCTTCCGGACACGGGACGAAGTCTTCAATCTTGTATCTTCATAGTCCAGGAGTCCGGTTGAAGGTATAGTCCGACCATCCGGACACCCCCTAATCCAGGACTCCCTCAACAAGACTAAGAGATAGTAGCATAATAGAATTATAACCGTACATTTTCTTGTGGTTTGACTTAATGTCACCATGCTTCTTTGCATCTTGTGATCTTCCAATTGTTGTGAATCAAACACCCAGATTGGCAGAAATCCTGTGTTTTTAAATTCTCTGTTTTGCACGTGCATTCCTATCCTATTCCTGTCTATTTCCTATCCCTACATTGTTGGAATCCTCCAATTCAAACGAGCCCTTACAGAATTAGTTCTCTTACAGATAGTTGTCAAAGAAAACCTTGCGTTGTCCCGCTCCTGCTGCGCCGTCGTCCACCCTAGCTCAGCTGCTCCAACGATAGAAGGGTCCAGCACAGCAGGGATCCGGCCTCCAGACTGTCTTTCGCCGCCTCAGATCTTCTTCCCTGCTGCTGGCAGCCATGAAAACTACACTTCCATCATCAACCGAGAAGATGACCTTGAGGACTACATGGGTCCGCAAGAGAGGTCTCACTCTTTCGTCTCTGCTTACGTTATGCATCGCTTAATATTACATGCTACTTTATCGTCCTGTTCACCGATTAGACTCTAAGTCAGCTCCAAACTAATGGTCAAACTTGAGTTTTTAAATGGTTGTGGGGTACATATCAGGGCCACTATCAATAGTATCTATCTACTATCTGGTTAATCTCCGGTGTCTACTATGAGTTTCATGTTGGGTGGGAAACAAACAGTAAAGAAGTCATTATCTGTATTTTTTAACTAAAGCCATTATCTGCCTGCTATTATTGGTTTTGGGTCTATCCACAGGTTGCTACCATCACTCTGGATTTCTTCATGCACTCCTTAGATAATCTCACTATGTTTTATTCCTATGCATGACAGTTATTGTAAACTATGGAACTGAACATGTAGAGCAAAAGAGACGAGCCTTGCGTGGCAATAAAATTTCATGCAGACATCGCTCCATGGTAGGCGCAAAGGCAGCCCCCCTCCACGCATTTCGAATTGCAATCGAGAGGAAGATATCTGTTCTGAGGGTGATTCAGAAGGAGAAGACAACTCCTATTTACCCCCTGAGGTCTTCGCTCTAACTTGGCATGCTGATGTTAGTTATATCATGCATATGGTGTCTTGCATTGCTTACTTTATACATCAAATATGTCATCTGTTTAGTTTAGACATCCTTTGTGCGAATGTCATCTGTTTAGTTTATTCATTGTTTATGTGAATTATGCAATGCCATCTTGTTTAGCCAGGCATCATATATGTGAATTTTGCAATGCCATCCTGCTTAGCCAGTCATCTTATATGTAAATTATATCAGGCCATCCTTTTTTGGGTTACATATTACATTTGTCAAAAATGTTATTACATTCAACTGCTCGTTGTGTGCATTAGCCATTTGACACGGTGATGGCAAATTCTGGAGTGAAAACAAGGTCTTCAGAGCAGACTATGCTATCTGACAAAGTGCATATCTCGCTGGTTATGGATAGCTCCTCAGAGGAGGATTCAGAGACAGATGACCAGTCCTATCCCCCCCCCGAGGTGTATGCTCTAACTTGGCAGGGTTATGTTGCTCATATCGTGCATTTGGTGTCTCGCATTGCTATGTCATTTGATTAGTTTAGACATGCTTTGTGTGAATGCCACCTGTTCATTGTCTAATTACCATATATGTGAATTATGCATTGCCATCTTGTTGCAAGACATTATATATGTGAATTATACAATGCTATCTTGTTGCAAAGGCATTATATATGTGAATTATGCAATGCCATGCTATTTAGCCAATCATCATGTATGTGAATTATATCATGCTATCATTTTTTGTATTACGTGTTCCATTTGTCGACAACGTTTGTATATTCAACTACTCTTCCTGTGCATCAGCCATTTGAAGCGGTGATGGAAGTATCTGGAAAACAAGGTATTCAGAGCAGACAATGCTACCTGCTGAAGCAGACATCTTGCTGGTTACAGAGAGCTCCTCAGAGGAGGATTCAGAGACTGATGACCAGTCCTATTTTCCCCCTGAGGTCTATGCTCAAACTTGGCGGGGTTATATTACCCATGTCATGCATGTTGTCTTGCAATTCTTAGTTTTTACATCATATATGGATTGCCATCTGCTTACTTGCTTACTATATAAATCATATATTTGAATTATATCATGCCATCATGTTTACATAGTACATACACATCATCTATCTGAATTATGGCATGGCAACCCATTTAATAAAGACATCATATAGTTATATCATCTCATCTTGTTTAGTGTTTACAGTCATCATATTTTGAATTATGGCATTCTATCTGTGAATGTATGTGAATTATGGCATGCCAACCTATTTAATAAACACATTATATAGTTATGTCATGTCATCTTGTTTACATAGTATCATAGTTTGAACTATGTCTTTCCGTCTTTTTTAGTTAGCCATCATAATGTGAAATTGTGTCATGCTATCCTGTTTAGTTAGCCATCATATATGTGAAATTGTGTCATGCTATCCTGTTTGGTTAGACAACATAAATATGAATTATTTCATGCCCTCTTTTATTCCCCACTATCCATTGCACATGTCTATCATACAATGTCTATACTTTCAATTACTTTTCTTATTTATCAGCCATTTGAATTGGAGAGCGTGATGGCAGTATCTAAGGGAGTAACAACACGGTCTTCAGAAAAGATAGTGCTACCAGTTGATGCAGATAGAACCACGGTTGTACTTGCCCAAGGACCAGATCCACCGCACATAACCCAGACTCTCGCAGATTGTACCCCTACCCAGTTGGACAGAGAACCAACTACACCCCTTCTAATCCCAACCCCGGCAGATAGTAACCCAGTTCCAGTTGACACAGCACCGTCTCCACCACAGAGCACCCAAACACGAGCAGTTAGTAAGGAAACTGCAGTGCCCAAAGCACGAGGACCACCACTCCGAATCCCAACTCAACGCTTAAAGGAGAAGAAGATTTGTTCTCAGGTCAGGTTCTGTAGCTATGGTTCATACTCCTTTGCTCTTGCATGACTGTATTTACTCATACCAACTATTTTCAAATTTGAAGGATGGAATTGAAACTCCAATGGCGCAACATGTATGTTTTAGACTTGTTTCTTTAACTGGTTTGCTGTTGTAACCTGCTCTATGTTGATTTCAGTTTCAATTGAATAAACAGTTATGTTCTCATGTCATGCACATTACAAGTGTTGTTATTGCTCTATAGTTACCCACACTTATATTCTGTCCATTCTGCTTTGTCATGAACAAATATTATTTGAACTGTGTCTCTATCTTGATTTGGCAACAAAAACTAGAATGATATAGACCATAAAGTGACCATGGTACATAGATATATGTTTGTTTCATGATGTTATCCTGTCCACTTTACTACTGAACTCATTTACCAAAATGAGTTTCATATACAACATGGTAAACATGTGATGTGTCTGCTTGTTTCTCTTTTAGATTGCGGACAAAATATTGGAGAACAGTATCGCGTTATCCAATGGTAAAGGAAGTAATGCAGATAAGGTTCAAGATAATGAGACATCCCTGTTGGTCTCCAAGAAAGCTGATAAAAACTATCTTGACGACAGTGAGGGAACCCAAAAGTCCAGTCTTGATGTAGTGTTCAAGTTACTGGCCACTACTGCTACCACAAGCTCTTCGAACTCGCTGCCTGAATCAGTTCGTCTTCTTGAGTCTCAACTTCAAGTTGAAAGACATCGATCAGATGTGCTGCGATAGGAAGCTGAAGGACTGAGAAAGTCCTTGCAGAATTCAGATGCATATTTTCTGGTGCAACCACTACTACAAAAACAACTATAGCCAATATGGACACTAATGGCGCACTATACATGTGGTGCGCCATTACTAAATACTAATGGCGCACCATGTGTTGGTGCGCCATTAGTGTGCAAATACTAATGGCGCACCACATCCATGGTGCGCCATTAGTAAAAAAAATTCCTAATTTTTTCAAAACTACTAATGGCGCACCGTGGGATGGTGCGCAATTACTAGTTCAACTAGTAATGGCGCACCACTCCCACAGTGCGACCACTCCCACGGTGCGCCATTAGTAATTATGTTTCAAAAAAATTCAATTTTTTTATTTTTAATTTTTTTAAACTACTAATGGCGCACCGTGGGATGGTGCGCCCATTACATCCCACGGTGCGCCATTAGTAATTTGGCCCAAACATTCCCCCGAATGCACCCCCCCGGTGGACCGCCTTTTCAGTTTCAAAAAAATAAAAGAAAATGATAGAAATGTCCAAAAAATAAAAGAAAATAAGATTCCCATGTGATATGTGGTCTAGTTGTTAGCAAAATTTACAAACATGAATTTTCGACTTTTTTGCAAAATCTCTCGAGAACTTGTAAAAATGGGCATAACTTTTGCATACGAACTCGGATGAAAAAGTTTTTTATATGAAAAATCATCTACTTTTGTAATTTATCATCGAGATAAATTTGTACAATGCTATGAAGCTTCCAGCTTCTGTTACATGTATCTTGCGTCCAAGGTTGCCCGATGCAACATTTCATCAAATACAAAGGAGACTAACATGCATGCTATTGCATCTCAATGATTGACAGATCATAGCAAATATTACTCCCTCCATTCCAAAATAAGTTTCTCAACTTTGTGCAAACTTTGGTACAAAGTTGTACTACTACTAAAGTTGACACTTATTTTGGAACAGAGGCAACTAAAGAAAAAAAATGATCCATGCAGTCCCTAGCCCTTGAACCGTGAACCCTGACCAGGCTTCAATTTGCTGGCAACGTTCGAGCTTCCTAATAAATGAAGTTTGCAACCTTTTGACCATCGGATCATTTTGTGTAGTTTCACCAAAATCGAGATGAGCATCCCTGTGGCAAAGAAATTGAACAAGCGTGATTAGAATAAGATTACTGGGACTAGTTGATGAGACATAAACTCATCACAAATATAGTACGTAGAAGCCAGTAGAGTTATGTGCGGGGCAAAGAAGTAGAGAAATATCCACAGGGAGTGATGTGGGCAGCTGGAGCAGTGGTGCAAGCTGGCTATAAAGGGAGTTGTACCTGAGGGACGTAGCTCAACCTTGAGGAGGGCGGCGAGAGGCGGCAACTGCCCACGTCGCGGCAGTGATCAAGGGACGAAGGCAACCTCACCGGCTTTGTGAGAGAGAACGGCGGGGACCCCTGATTGGGACGTGCCGACAGTGATTTTTCGCCATCGGCGACGGCCACCGCATCTACACTAAGCATCCACCCCTTCCCCAAGCGGACGTGATCCGACGGGATGTTAGAGATGTGGCCATAGTCGTTTTGTGCGAGAGAGTGTGAAGAGAGCAACCCCAGCAAGCAACCGTGTAGGCTGGCCGGTCCTGACTATGTATATAGTGGAGCGGTTTCCTTTTCTCTCCATATGAACCTATCATATTGCGTACGTGCCAGTGAAGAAAAAAAACTTTATTTATAAATGACGCGGCACCTACTACTCGTTCTCCTATAACCTTGCGCTTGGCATCTCCAAGATATTAACCTTGCGATTGGCTCTTCGCCTCTTCGGGAAGTCGAGCAATAATGGTAGTGCAATATATATCGTTCTAGCTATATGAGACTGAATGAATTGTTGCACGTCCACCACATGGGCGAGGGTCGAGGGGCGAGAGAGAGTGCTACATACGGAGCAAAATGAGTGAATCTACACTCTAAAATACGTCTATATACATTAGTGTTTGGAGTATGTACTAGTAATTCATATTGAAATCTACTAAAGGGCATAGATATTCTAAACAATATGATAGTATAATCTCTATAACCAAGGTATTAGGGACGAGGAGTGAACGGAGGGAGTAGTAAAATTTTCTCCTCGGGCTGCGAGCCATCGCGCGTGTGGGCGAGGGAGCGGGCGTAAGGCGTGTTAAGCAAGCTTCACCTCATCCTGCTAGCCACCGCGCCCGTGGGCGGGGGAGATGGCGTACTAAGCAAGCTTCTCCTTGTTCTGCGAGTTGACGGGACACATCAAAAGTACTCCAGTGTATAGAGCCTTGCCTCTAAGGTAGGCCCCACATGGTTTGCCTCTTTTTTTAACATAACACGTCAAGTCGCAATTTGTTTGTTCACCCGTGGTAGACGATCCTCCCTCCACCAAGTGGACAACCAGTACACGTGCCAAATTACCACGTGGGCTGCCTTTTTCGTACAGAAATGAGCTCCACCGTGTACCCACGCGGGTGTGGTTGGGAAAGAGACGGGAGTACGTGCGCCGTGCATGCACCTCTTCTCTTCGTGCACGTCCCCCACCTACGTGGGGTGTGTGTGAGAGATACAAACCGCATTCGTGAGTGTTTTTTGTTTTGGGGTGGGGGTTGATTTCGTGAATTATTTGTGGGAATATGTGTCGATGACATCTCAAACAAAATTTTGCATGCAATGTGTGTGAAATGGAGGCCTATCCATATCATACATAGAGGGTCGGGCAATCCACGAGAAGAGAGGGAGAGGTCATAGCTATCGATAGAGTCAAAGAGAGGATCAAGTGGGCGGGTGCGAGATCGATGAAGAGAGCCATCGAAATTGTTTGTGTGTACAAGTCAAAGATATAGGGCGACTAGCCTACCGGAACGTTAGAGGGCACACATCAAGTTTGTGTGTGGCAGGGAGACATGACTAGAGCGCTCGATGTATCGGTGTGTGTGGGGGGAGGGGGTGGTGGGAGGGGTAGGCAGAGGCCTAACTATAGAGGTAGAACGACTCGTATATGTGTTGAGAAGGAGAGACCCGACTATGTCTTGAGGGAGATAGGTCGACATCCATACATAACTGAAGGACGGGAAATATGATGGGACAGAGAGAGAGAGGAGGGAGAGGGAGGGAGAGGGGTAGAGTGCTGGATGGGTGATGGAGTTGCTTCTCGAAGATGGTGGGAGAGGCCTACTAGACAAACTGAGGGTGGAACTGCAATGTTATCAATAAGAGTGGGGATGTGTTTCTGTGTCTGCCCGTGCGTGATAGATCTGTCAGGACGCATCCGTGGATGATGAAGGGGAACCATGTGTTTGGTAAGCAAACTTAACTAGATCGGTAGATCAATTGTTGTTTGTCGGAGGAAGGGAGAGACACAACTAATGAGGTAGATCGATTGACGTGTGGGTAAAAACGAGTTATAAGGACCTAGCTAGCAATATGTATAACGAGAGATCGGTCGGTGTACGTCCATTTGTTAGAGGCAAATAAGGCCCAGCGAGACGGATAGATAGAGAGAATGGAGCTAGGAGGTGGTGCGAGAGGCCCAACTACTAGCTAGATAGGGGGAGGAGTGTGCGGTTGTGAGAGCGATGAAAAGAGGGGCGAGAGTTTACACGTGTGTCTGACCGTATGAGAGACACGAGGCAAGGACACATAAAGGAGGAGATTGAAGGTGTGTTTGTATGTTGTAGGCAGGCACCGCTGGAGAGGTTTATCGATCGGTGTGTGTCGGAAAGGAGTTGTGGAGACTCTGGGAGAACGACCTAAAGAAAAAAAAGAATGTGCCAGGTGGATAGAATGCCGAGGGAGGAGGAGGGTGAGGAGGGCATGTGCATGCACGAGAGAAAGTCAGTGGTAGCTACAAAGGTTAGAGGATTGTGTGGGTGTAAGAGACTAACAAAGATCATAATTTGATATGAAAGCGGATTCATATATTTGAATAGGAGATCATAGTGTTTTAAACATTGCATGCATGAATATAGCGGTGATACACGTGCTGTGCACATGTTATACCATAATGTGATAGTGCATGGCATTTGCAACTCACAGCTAAATGCCGAACAATCTAAACAATACTATACATCAAACAATCTCACAATTTAATTGAATTTGTGATAATGTGTGGCGTTCGCAGCTTACAACTAAATATCAAACAATATAACAATACTATATATCGAACATTCTCACATTTTATTTGAATTTGTGGTAATGTGTGGTGTTTGCAACTCACATCTAAATACTTGTAGGCGTAGGGGGCGGGGCACCATACATAATGTGATAAACACATTATACATATGAGACATGGTTTAGATTATGAAGATCTAACTAGAGCTAGAAATGTAATGTGATTTGAAATCAAAATAAAGTGGATTCAAAAAATCAGGTTGGAGTTCATATAGGAGTACACATAGTTCATATGTAACTCGAGACTAATCATGTGGTGTGTTGTGAAGATAATACACAAACGATGGTTTAACTTGACAATAATGATGATTGTAGATCTTATTAAAACAGAGAAACGAATTCAAATGCTTTGACTTCACAACAATCATTACTGTAGATCTTATTCAAATAGAGAAACGAATTTAAATTTAGTTCATATTGAAGCGGTAGTATATATGTTTGGAATGCACTAAAACGTTCATTTGAGTAGTAGGTTGCATGCATTATACATGTAGCGAAATATTTTAATTGAACATAACATGAATTCAAAGTTTTGAATGACATTTGTAGGGCGCATTGATTTGGGACAGTACACGTTCAAAAATTTCAACCCGCGCCTTGTTAGCCCGAAATATTTAAGATATATCTTTGTCTCGTTGTGCTCCGACAACTCCCTCCATCTCAACCCGCGCCTTGCTATTCTGAAATTACAACGCGCGCGAAAACTCCCACCTCCTGTGAAATCCAGACACGCGAAATGCCCGTGGTACCCCTGAACTGAAAGAACCGCCTCAAATCCATGGGGGTACTTTCGTAACTTACCCCACATTTCGGACAAGCGCGTCTCTAAGCCATGGTTCCCCACTGCCATCCCATCCGCCCACCCATTCGTACACCAAGGCCGCAAAAACCCGCGACGAAACCCCACACCCTGCTCCATCTGCCACCCAGCCGGAGCCTCTTCCCCGATGACGTCGTCCACAGCAACACCTCGACGTCCCTCATCCACCGTACCGGATGAGGATCCGTCGTCGATCTCATTGTCCCACAGGTTCAGCCACCCCGTCCTCCACCTCCAAGGAGCTTCCCTGACGTTCCCCTTGTCTTTCGCGCCACCTCCATTCCCACACCGCCATCTTCACCTGCACCACCGGAAGAGCATCATCATCACCGTTTCCTCGGATGAAGCTGCGGCCTAATCGGCGCCACCAAAGAGGTTGTACACTAATCACCGCATTTTCTTCTTGATTCGATCTCATGGTGCTGCAGGCGCTCGGTCCCGAGCCGACACGGCGCAACACCATCCACGACGGCATTGCCGGCCACTTCCTCCATGGCGTCGCTCCCTCGATGGCGACGTCCACATCAGTAGGACCTGCTGCTACTTTAGCTCTCGCTCGCGCTGCTGCTCTACTCTTGCTCTCGGTCCCTTGCCCGGTTTGCTCTTGCTATTTCTCTTGCTCGCGCTGCTGCTCTCGCTCTTGCTCTTGCTTGCGATGCTGCTCCGATTTAGCTACACTTCAGTCGACTGAATCGACTTTTGGGTCAGTCGGTTTTCAGGTGGTGGGGGGGGGCTCGCCGGGGTGAAGGAAGAACCAGCCGCAGCGGGGAGGGGGCTCGCTGGAGAGATACCCCACTATCTATCTTAGGTTTCAGGATGGGGGCGGTGGTCGCCGGCGGTGGCGGGGCATTGGCGGGGCGGTGGCGTGGGGATCGCCGGAGAAAAAGCTCGGCACGGGGTGGCCTAGAGGGATGGCCGGGGCGGCGGCGAACCGGCGGTGGGGAGTGTTTTCGGGGCGGGCGGGGCGGCGCAACGCCGGCCGCGGGCGGCGGGGTGCTGATGTTTGGCCGGCTCAGGGGGGTGGAGGTTGAAGATGAACCGCAGGCCCTTGATTTCGTATCCAACGGCTGCAAAATCGACTGACCAGAGATGAAAAAGTCAGTCGACCGATGTGTAGCCTCACCTTGCTAGTACGTTCAGTTTCGACAACAAAATTCAGTTTTGATAGCAAAATTCAGTTTCGACAGTTAAGTTCAGTTTCGACAGTTAAGTTCAGTTTCGACAGTTAAGTTCAGAGCTGAGCGGATGATGTATTTTACATCTAGCACTTTGTGGTTATGTATTTTTCGTCATGTATTGGAGATTGTCGGTGTCAAAACCAGCGGATCTCGGGTAGGGGGTCCCGAACTGTGCGTCTAGGCGGATGGTAACAGGAGACAAGGGACACGATGTTTTTATCCAGGTTCGGGCCCTCTCGATGGAGGTAAAACCCTACTCCTGCTTGATTAATATTAATGATATGGGTAGTACAAGAGTAGATCTACCACGAGATCAAGGAGGCTAAACCCTAGAAGCTAGCCTATGGTATGATTGTTGTTCCTTCTACGGACTAAAACCCTCCGGTTTATATAGACACCAGAGAGGGCTAGGGTTACACAAAGTCGGTTACAATGGTAGGAGATCTATATATCCGTATCGCCAAGCTTGCCTTCCACGCCAAGGAAAGTCCCTTCCGGACACGGGACGAAGTCTTCAATCTTGTATCTTCATAGTCCAGGAGTTCGGCCGAAGGTATAGTCCGGCTATCCGGACACCCCCTAATCCAGGACTCCCTCAGTAGCCCCTGAACCAGGCTTCAATGACGACGAGTCCGGCGCGCAGATCGTCTTCGGCATTGCAAGGCGGGTTCCTCCTCCAAGTACTTCATAGAAGATTTTGAACACAAAGGTAGTGTCCGGCTCTGCAAAATATGTTTCCACATATTGCCATAGAGAGAATAATATTTACACAAATCTAATCTGCTGACGTATTCCATAGCGTGACATCACACCACGGCCAAGTCTTTATACGAATCGTTTTACTGTCCCACCTCAGCGCGTTTAGCGAGGCGGTTTCCTTGGCACGTCTTGTCAAAGTAGAGATCGTGTCCCCTTATTCCGGGATTCTCATCAATACGGGCGTGGGTAACCCAACCGTACCCGTTGGTATGTTTTCTCGATCAAAGGCGAGTCCCAAACGGTCACGGGGAGGGCCCTTGGTATTCAACCTCTTATAAAGAGACCAAGGCCTTACTCCTTTCTTTCAATCTCAAACGAGTTCGCCCTTCGCCTCGAGTTCCAACACCCAAGGCTCCAGATTTCAGGCGCTTCGGACCTTCGACAATGTCCGGTTCCGACCTTTGAGGTCGATGGATGCACGGAGGAGGACGTGCTGAAGTTGAGAGAGGCCAGGTTCTTGACCGGTGAAATCTGGCATAGGCTGCCTGCTCAAGGGCAGGTCATTCCCACTCCCAAGCCTGGTGAGAGTGTGGTGTTCATGTCTCACTTCCTTCGGGGGCTAGGCTTCCCGACGGATCCCTTCGTGAGGGGGCTCATGTTTTATTATGGGCTGGAATTTCACGACTTAGCTCCGGAGTCCATCCTCCATATTTCCTCATTCATCGTCGTGTGTGAAGCCTTCCTCTGTACTACTCCTCACTTCGGACTATGGCTCAAGACCTTCAAAGTAGAGCCGAAGATGATCGAGGGACGGCACGCGGAGTGCGGAGGTGCTTTTATAAGCAAGAATGCTGGTGCTCCATGGCCCGAGGGGTCTTTTCAAGAGGAGTCCAGCTTATGGCAACGAGAGTGGTTTTATATTACCGCTCCCAGGGGCACCAAGTGGATGGCGCCACCTGCCTTTCGCTCAGGTCCCCCACCACAGCTAGCGTCATGGGTTAATAAAGGACTGGACTGGGGGCCGTCCAAGGACTTGCCCTTGTTGCAGGGCCGCATTCGAGACCTCCTAGAAAGAGATATCAGTCTGGTCGTGGTGACACAGGTTATGCTGATTCGCCAAGCTCTGCCCTGCAAACATCGCTCCCTCCGCCTGTGGGAGTTCAATCCGGAGGGACCACGAGCTCTCCATCATTTTATGGGCGCGACGCCCGTGGAGATGTACAAATTGTTCTTCGGATCACAAGCAATGTGTCCGGACTTGACCGAGGACGCAGGTCTGAGCTGCAACCGCCCTGATACTTAAGTAAGTGGCCCTGTGCCCGGACTCGCAATCCGCATATTTATCATAAAATTGCCCTTAAAAGAGCTGTCCTTTAAACAGGAGTGGATAGCGAAAGAAAAGCTAATCAGGTGTCCGGCCCCCCTCCCCAAGACCACGCCAGGTCCCGTGCTAGTCAGGATGTTGGAGGTTGTGCCTTCGGAGGAAAGCGAGGGAGGGGACAAGGAAGCTACGGCCTCCTCGAAGGAGGCTGTTTGGAAGGGAGGAACTGAAAATTCCTCTCCTCAGGGGAGGAAGAGGACCGCCTCTGAAGACCTGGAGACCATGGCCTCAAAGCGGGGGAAGAAATCTTCGCCAGAGGGTCCTGTGCTGGGGGATACTTCGGCCGAATTATGCCCTCAAGGGGATCAGCCCTCCACCGAGCCGTAAGTAGAGAGGAGTTTTCTTTTTAGGAAATGAGAGAAATGCTTGCTTTATATCTGAGAAAATTAATTGAAAATTTACCTTGTAGCTCGGACCTTAGCCCTTCTCAACAGAGCTCGTCTTCGGGGGATCTTCTTCGAAGATGATGGAGAGCGGAACGCCTCCCCCTGCCGTACCGCCTTGCATGGGGGGCGACCCTGAGGTATCATCGCGAAGGGTTTCTCCGAATCCCGCAGGGTCGGAAGGTAGTCATATGGCCCCCCAAAGCCCTCCGCGTCCGGCCTTCGAAAAGGGCCATCGGACGAGTCCGGCACCGTCTAGTGCGCGGTCGGAGGTGCTGAAGGATCTGCTAGGGCGAGCATCTATCTCAGAGGAGCACCGTGCATTGATGGGTATGGTGATTGAGAGGATTTCATCCGCGGAGAGCGGATTGCATGAGGCCGTCAGGAGTTTACTGACAGGTTTTGAGGTACGTGAATTAATGTACCCTTTTTGGACAGTTGCGCATAAATAAGATGTGCCCTGTGTAGATAGTAGCCCCTGAGACTCTGTGCGTTGTCAAAAGTGACGGCGCGCAGAGGATCATAATCCCAGGTCTAATATGCCGCCTTCATACGTAGGTGGCGAGGTGTCGGGTGGCCAGCCGGACTGATGAATTTGCCGAGCTAAAGCGGCAACTTGACGTGGCAGATGCCGACACCGCGCTTGTCAACAAGCGGCTTAACGAGGCACAAGATATGTAATTACTCCGGCGGCACCTGGTAAGAGGAGCTTTATGTCAGTATCTTACAATGTGTGTGCTCGATGCACATGGTGCTGCTGCCATGGAGAATCTTCGGGCGGAACTTGCCCGAGCCAAGGAGCAAGCCAGAAAAAGTGATGCGGCTGCCGGAAAGGCAATTGAAGAGCTGAAAGCCGAACAGGCTGCTCACTGCCGAAGCAAGAAGGAAATGGCCGAGATGGATGTGAAGCTGAAGAGCGCTACTGACCGTTGCAAGCTTCTTGAAAAAGAAGATCAAGCGGAACAGACGGACCTGGAGAAGGCCGTTGCCGATGCCAAGGATGCTCGCTCTACGATGAGAGCTATGAAGGAGGAGCTGCGTCAGGCCGGAGAGATCGCGGCTGGAAAGCCCTTTATGCTGCAGAGGAAGTTCTGTGATCCTAAACATGCTCCGTTAAACCAGATGTGGAGTACGGCGGACACCTATCTGGATTTGGCAGCGAGTGCCGCAGATGCGGCCGAACACTTCCGAGATCAAGAAGATCACGAAGTGGAAAAGCTCTTTTGGTCATAGTTCTACAATCCAGAGCATCCACTGTCATAGAGCCGATCGTTTGGCCGAATGGGCCGAGCTAAATAGGTTGTCCGGACTCGCCATGAAGTATGTCATGAGTCATCTGTGGCCAGAGAGGCCAGAGCCGAAAAGTTATTTCAACTTGGTGCAGCAGTTCCTTGGTGCGGCGCCGCATATCAATGCGATGAAGAGGTCAGCGTGCATAGAGGGTGCGCGGATGGCTCTTGCCCGTGTCAAGACATACTGGGCGGAAATGGAGGCCACCGCTGTTGCATCCCCAAACTCGGATGGAAGCCAAGTACCTGCCGAGCACTATTTTCAGGAAGTTCTGCAAGGCGCTCGTTTAATAGAGATGCAGTGCTTGAAGGATACTATATTCGGATAGCATATATTATTGTAAAACAATATTTTGATAAATTGTAGAAGCTTTTTATACTTGTGCCTGCCAGTATTATAATACCTCCTGTGCGGCCGTTTAACATATATGTATATATAATCTGAAAGATGGCAGTCGTCGGCTTCAGCCCCTGCGCACATAATGCGGGGGTGTTCGCAGAAGGCGCATTTTCACACTTGATCCAACGTCTTGGTCCTACAAAGGAGGTGATAGCGCAACGAACTAGGCAATCGGACTATGATGCTTTATCACTTTCACTTAGCCATAGGAGTTTGACAGTGAGGCTACTTATATAGCCCCTGGTGGCGCCTGCGCTCGCCCGAACTCGGGGCGCATATGTGCCTGGCCGAGAAACGGCCCTTCGTTAATGCGGAGGAATCCTAAAGATTCTGGTAAGTCATCGAGTGGTTGACCAGTCTCACGCTATATCATGACAGTCAGTTTTCGGCTTTCTCTACTGAGGTGCTCGCCTGGCCGAACCGGGGCACAATCGCAGTAGTTCTCCTGGTGCCGCCTTAGCCGATAGAGCGGAACGTAAGGAAGCAAAACACAGGAGCCGGGCAAACCCAACATTTGACCAAAGACATGATTCGGAGCTGATGCATATAAGGCCAAACTCGCGACGCCGAACACTCCCTAAGGTATTCGGTCTTTATGAGGGCGGGCGGGATAGCGCCCTTAGTAATAAGCCCCTAGTGTCCAGGTACGCGCAAAAACTCTGATGTGGCCACATGCCAAAACGCCAGCCTCCTCCTTGGTTATACCAAGAAACCAGGGGATGTGTATCAACAAGAGACAGTAAGAAAGGTTTACGCAGGGTCTTAATCTGAAAAGAATCCTTGGAACGGGTCCCTGCTGCACGTCTGCGCCTGTGTCTCCATTGTGCTGTATACTGGACGGGCGTAGCACGGTGTTCATCTGTAAAAGAGAGGAACTTAGTTGAAGAAAGATCGTGCCGAACATAAGTTATACTAAATAAATAAAGTATAAATCGAAATGGGTAAAATAGAGCTTTATTGTCTCTTGTTGTATATGCGCGGAGCCCCTAGTACAGGGGTATACGGCTATTAAGCCTTTATCAATTATATGTTTATGCCGGACTCATCTAGCCGTGTCCGTGGTCTTAACGACCTGTTTAGGTGCTTTGACTGGTGAAGCCGCTTTATTGTGGGGCTGTCAAGGCAGCCGCACTGTTTTCCACGCGTGAGGAACACTCAATTTTTCCCTTTAATGAGATGATGCCTCGTGGGCCGGGCATCTTAGGCGTAAGAGATGCATAATGCGGTATTGCGTTAAAGTGGGCGAAAGCTTTGCGTCCCAGCAGTGCTTGATAGCTACTTGAGAATGGGGCGATGTGGAAAGTTAGCTGTTTGCGACGGAAGTTATCGGGGGAGCCGAACATAACTTCTAGCTGGAGAGAACCCATGTAATGGGCATCCGGGCCTGGCGGTACCCCTTGAAAGGAGGTTTTGCTATGGCGAATTTTTGTTGGGTCTATCCCCATGTTGCGGATTGTGTCCTGGTATAACAGGTTTAGACCGCTGCTGCCGTCCATCAGGACATTTGTAAAGTGGAGTCCGCCGATTATTGGATCTAATACCAAGGCAGTCCAGCCTTCGTTCCGGATACTTCTAGAGTAATCCTGATGGTCGAAGGTGATCGGTTTTAACAACCATTGGCGAGACTCCTTTGGGATAGGCCGTATGGCGCGTATCTCTATTGGCGCCATTCTGTTCGTCACGTGAAGTAAGTTTACTGTTTTGACTTTTTGTGGAAAATCCTTTTGTCTCCTGGTGCTCTGCCTGTGGGGTTCGTCATCGTCCTCACTTGGTGTGTTGATCCCCTTGTGCTTGGCGTTGAGTTTGCCGGATTGCTTGAAAACCCAACAATCTCTGTGGGTATGGTTCGCAGGCTTCCTGGGAGTACTCTGTATTTGACATATCTTGTCCAAGATTTTTTTTAAGTTGGATAGCTCGTCCCTGTTATCCTTGAGAGGCAGCTTTCTCTGATTTTGCCGCAAGCTTTTGAATCCAGCGTTGACCGCCGTGCTCTTTGGGTTGTTTCCCTTATTCCGGCGCTGGTCCTTGCTGCGTCGGGGTTTTCCGTTTCCATCCCTAACTTCGGATGTACTTGGGTCGCTGGTGCTACATCTTGCCAACCAGCTGTCCTCTCCTGCGCAAAAGCAGGTCATGAGGCTTGTTAATGCGGCCATTGTTCTTGGCTTTTCTTGGCCGAGGTGTCTGGCGAGCCATTCGTCTCGAACGTTATGCTTAAAAGCTGCTAGGGCTTTGGCGTCCGGACAGTCAACTATCTGATTCTTTTTAGTAAGAAATCTGTTCCAGAATTTGCGGACTGACTCTCCGGGCTGTTGAGTTATGTGACTGAGATCGTCTGCATCCGGAGGGCGGACATAGGTGAAAGCATCCTCAAGCTCTTCCCAACTTCCAATGGTGTTTTCGGGAAGGCTTTTGAGCCAATGCTGGGCTGGCCCTTTAAGCTTGAGGGGTAAGTATTTTATGGCATGGAGGTCATCTCCTCTGGCCATGTGTATGTGGAGGATATAATCCTCGATCCAGACCCCAGGGTCTGTTGTTCCGTCGTATGCCTCTATGTTTATGGGCTTGAATCTCGTTGGAAATTCATGGTCCAGCACCTCATCGGTGAAACATAGGGGGTGTGCGGCACCCCTGTATTTGGGTGTGCCGTGATGTTCGGATATTTGATGTGTTGCATTGCTTACTAGAGCTTGCTTTCTTGGCCCGTAGATAGATCTGGCTGGGCCATCTTTCTGATGCGGATCCTTTGGTGGATCGCGTGCCGGCTTGTGTGCGGCGCCACTTGCCGCTGCATGCTGGCCATGCGGTCATCTATCCGACCGGGTGGCTTTCCTATTTTTTGACTGCGGGGGCTCTAAGGCCTCCTCGTCAAATTCAGGTAGTAGCTTTCGCTTTGGATAGCTTTTTGTGCGGCGACTGCCGCCATATTTGTCTGCGGTGTTGCGTACTTTGCTCCATCTGATTCTAAGTGCATCTTCTGCACTTTTGAGCTTCCGCTTCTGCTTTTTCAGGCTACGCGCAGTGGCGACGAGCCTTTTGTGGAGGTTCTTCTGCTCCATGAGTCTATCCGGCGTAAGGTCGTTCGGACTGTTGTTTTCGCCGGGGACGGGGTGTTCAGTTTGTTTATCCAAGTTGCCCTGTTCGGACGGCTGCTCGAAGGCATGTTCGTCGTCCGCCGGCTCGTCCTGCTCTATGGCTGGGTCTGTATGGCTCCTGTCTCTGTCGAGGCAGGGCTTGGAGCGGCGCTTACATCGCCGCTCTGATTGCTTTTCGAATGAACGATCCCTCGTTGCATCCCTATGTTCCTCGTCGTCACGTCCTTTGGGTGTGTCCACCATGTATACATCATGAGATGAGGTGGTTGTCCGGTGCCTTATAGGCATTGGTTCATGTTCATCTCCTACATCGTCGTCCATACCGTCGATGTCTTCGGAGTCAAAGTCGAGCACGTCGTTTAAATTATCGATAGTGGCTACGAAGTGGGTGGTGGGTGGGCATCGAATTTCTTCGTCGTCCACATCCCAATCCTGCCGGTCATAGTCCGGTCAGGACTCTCCTGACAAAGAGAGGGGCCTGAGTGAATTCAGGATGTCGCCGAAGGGTGAGTGCTGAAAGATGTCTAAGGTGGTGAACTCCATGATCGGCGCCCAATCGGATTCGATCGGCAGGGGCGCGGAGGGCTCGGAGTCTGGAGAGGAGTCCGGCACCTTGGAGTCACGGGCTTCGCAGAGGACAAGGCTGATGTTTGGCTTGATCACCGTAGAGATTGCAGCCCCCGAGGTGGTGTCTAACCACCCATCCTCGATTGGTGTGATCGGCTCCGAGGTAGGGGTCGGAGCGGACACAGGTGCGGCCTCTAGGGCACTGTTCGGCGGCAGAGCTAGAACATGCCCATCGTGATAGTGCAGCGTGCTTGGCTGTGGCTCGAATCCGTCGAAGATCGAGTCTCCGCGGATGTCGGCCGTGTAGTTCAAACTTCCAAATCTGACCTGATGGCCAGGGGCGTAGCTTTCGATCTGCTCCAGATGACCAAGCGAATTGGCCCGCAGTGCAAAGCCACCGAATACGAAGTCTGTCCGGGGAGAAAAGTCTCACCCTGGATCGCATCACTGTTGATGATCGGAGAAGCCATCGGGCCTAAAAGTGACGACACAGAGGAACTCTCAATGAAAGCACCAATGTCGGTGTCAAAACTGGCGGATCTCGGGTAGGGGGTCCCGAACTGTGCGTCTAGGCGGATGGTAATAGGAGACAAGGGACACGATGTTTTTACCCAGGTTCGGGCCCTCTCGATGGAGGTAAAACCCTACTCCTGCTTGATTAATATTGATGATATGGATAGTACAAGAGTAGATCTACCACGAGATCAAGGAGGCTAAACCCTAGAAGCTAGCCTATGGTATGATTGTTGTTCCTTCTACGGACTAAAACCCTCCGGTTTATATAGACACCGGAGAGGGCTAGGATTACATAGAGTCGGTTACAATGGTAGGAGATCTATATATCCGTATCGCCAAGCTTGCCTTCCACGCCAAGGAAAGTCCCTTCCGGACACGGGACGAAGTCTTCAATCTTGTATCTTCATAGTCCAGGAGTCCGGCCGAAGGTATAGTCCGGCTATCAGGACATCCCCTAATCCAGGACACCGACAGAGATGCTATTAGAATTCCACTCAGGTTAACGTTGTTCGTTGTCTCTCTTGTCCTGCTTCAGCCTCGGCGTCATACAACTCACCGGAGCTGCTCCAACGACGAAACCCTCCATCACAGCGAAGCAGTACCTCAGGCTCCATCTCCAGACGCCTAAGATATTCTTCCCCTCCTCCGACAGCCAAGTCAGCTGGAGCATCCTCACCGGCCAACCCAATCACGCTGAGATCGACATGGCTTCGCCAAAGAGGTTCTACACTTGTTGCATCTCTTTTTTACTCCACATGTTATATATATTGTCCACTGAGCACACGGATTTGTTCCTTTAGTGTCTCCTTGAAAGAAAAAACGTAGGAATTTTAATTTTCACTTGTCCTCCTTTTCAAATTCCTATTCATGAAGCACAAGACTAAGAGATAGTAGCATAATAGCATTATAACCGTACATTTTCTTGTGGTTTGACTTAATGTCACCATGCTTCTTTGCATCATGTGATCTTCCAATTGTTGTGAATCAAACACCCAGATTGGCAGAAATCCTGTGTTTTTAAATTCTCTGTTTTGCACGTGCATTCCTATCCTATTCCTGTCTATTTCCTACCCCTGCATTGTTGGAATCCTCCAATTCAAACGAGCCCTTATAGAATTACTTCTCTTACAGATAGTTGTCAAAGAAAACCTTGCGTGGTTTGTCCCGCTCCTGCTGCGCCGTCGTCCACCCCAGCTCAGCTGCTCCAACGACAGAAGGGTCCAGCACAGCAGGGATCCGGCCTCCAGACTGTCTTTCGCCGCCTCAGATCTTCTTCCCCGCCGCTGGCAGCCATGAAAACTGCACTTCCATCATCAACCGAGAAGATGACCTTGAGGACTACATGGGTCCGCAAGAGAGGTCTCACTCTTTCGTCTCTGCTTACGTTATGCATCGCTTAATATTACATGCTACTTTATCGTCCTGTTCACCGATTAGACTCTAAGTCAGCTCCAAACTAATGGTCAAACTTGAGTTTTTAAATGGTTGTGGGGTACATATCAGGGCCACTATCAATAGTATCTATCTACTATCTGGTTAATCTCCGGTGTCTACTATGAGTTTCATGTTGGGTGGGAAACAAACAGTAAAGAAGCCATTATCTGTATTTTTTTAACTAAAGCCATTATCTGCCTGCTATTATTGGTTTTGGGTCTATCCACAGGTTGCTACCATCACTCTGGATTTCTGCATGCACTCCTTACATAATCTCACTATGTTTTATTCCTATGCATGACAGTTATTGTAAACAATGGAACTGAACATGTAGAGCAAAAGAGACGAGCCTTGCGTGGCAATAAAATTTCATGCAGATGTCGCTCCATGGTAGGCGCAAAGGCAGCCCCCCTCCACGCATTTCAGATTGTAATCGAGAGGAAGATATCTGTTCTGAGGGGGATTCAGAAGGAGAAGACAACTCCTATTTACCCCCTGAGGTCTTCGCTCTAACTTGGCATGCTGATGTTAGTTATATCATGCATATGGTGTCTTGCATTGCTTACTTTATACATCAAATATGTCATCTGCTTAGTTTAGACATCCTTTGTGCGTATGCCATCTGTTTAGTTTATTCATCGTTTATGTGAATTATGCAACGCCATCTTGTTTAGCCAGGCATCATATATGTGAATTTTGCAATGCCATCCTGCTTAGCCAGTCATCTTATATGTAAATTATATCAGGCCATCCTTTTTTGGTTACATATTACATTTGTCAAAAATGTTAGTACATTCAACTGCTCTTCGTGTGCATCAGCCATTTGACACGGTGATGGCAAATTCTGGAGTGAAAACAAGGTCTTCAGAGCAGACTATGCTATCTGACAAAGCACATATCTCGCTGGTTACGGATAGCTCCTCAGAGGAGGATTCAGAGACAGATGACCAGTCCTATCCCCCCCCGAGGTGTATGCTCTAACTTGGCAGGGTTATGTTGCTCATATCGTGCGTTTGGTGTCTCGCATTGCTATGTCATTTGATTAGTTTAGACATGCTTTGTGTGAATGCCACCTGTTTAGTGTCTAATTACCATATATGTGAATTATGCATTGCCATTATATATGTGAATTATACAATGCTATCTTGTTGCAAAGGCATTATATATGTGAATTATGCAATGCCATGCTGTTTAGCCAATCATCATGTATGTGAATTATATCATGCTATCATTTTTTTGTATTACGTGTTCCATTTGTCGACAACGTTTGTATATTCAACTACTCTTCCTGTGCATCAGCCATTTGAAGCAGTGATGGAAGTATCTGGAGTGAAAACAAGGTATTCAGAGCAGACAATGCTACCTGCTGAAGCAGACATCTTGCTGGTTACAAAGAGCTCCTCAGAGGAGGATTCAAAGACTGATGACCAGTCCTATTTTCCCCCTGAGGTCTATGCTCAAACTTGGCAGGGTTATATTACCCGTGTCATGCATGTTGTCTTGCATTGCTTAGTTTTTACATCATATATGGATTGCCATATGCTTACTTGCTTACTATATAAATCATATATTTGAATTATATCATGCCATCATGTTTACATAGTACATACACATCATCTATCTGAATTATGGCATGGCAACCAATTTAATAAAGACATCATATAGTTATATCATCTCATCCTGTTTAGTGTTTACAGTCATCATATTTTGAATTATGCCATTCTATCCGTGAATGTATGTGAATTATGGCATGCCAACGTATTTAATAAACACATTATATAGTTATGTCATGTCATCCTATTTACATAGTCTCATATTTTGAACTATGTCTTTCCATCTTTTTTAGTTAGCCATCATAATGTGAAATTGTTGCATGCTATCCTGTTTAGTTAGCCATCATATATGTGAAATTGTGTCATGCTATCCTGTTTGGTTAGACAACATAAATATGAATTATTTCATGCCCTCTTTTATTCCCCACTATCCATTGCACCTGTCTATCATCCAATGTCTATACTTTCAATTACTTTTCTTGTTTATCAGCCATTTGAATTGGAGAGCGTGATGGAAGTATCTAAGGGAGTAACAACACGGTCTTCAGAAAAGATAGTGCTACCAGTTGATGCAGATAGAACCATGGTTGTACTTGCCCAAGGACCAGATCCACCGCACATAACCCAAACTCTCGCAGATTGTACCCCTACCCAGTTGGACAGAGAACCAGCTACACCCCTACTAACCCCAACCCTGGCAGATAGTAACCCAGTTCCAGTTGACACAGCACCGTCTCCACCATAGAGCACCCAAACACGAGCAGTTAGTAAGGAAACTGCAGTGCCCAAAGCACGAGGACTACCACTCCGAATCCCAACTCAACGCTTAAAGGAGAAGAAGATTTGTTCTCAGGTCAGGTTCTGTAGCTATGGTTCATACTCCTTTGCTCTGGCATGACTGTATTTACTCATACCAACTATTTTCAAATTTGAAGGATGGAATTGAAACTCCAATGGCGCAACAGGTATGTTTTAAACTTGTTTCTTTAACTGGTTTGCTGTTGTAACCTGCTCTATGTTGATTTCAGTTTCAATTGAATAAACAGTTATATTCTCATGTCATGCACATTACAAGTGTTGTTATTGCTCTATAGTTACCCACACTTATATTCTGTCTATTCTGCCTTGTCTTGACCAAATATTATTTGAACTGTGTCTCTATCTTGATTTGGCAACAAAAACTAGAATGATATAGACCATAAAGTGACCATGGTACATAGATATATGTTTGTTTCATGTTGTTATCCTATCCACTTTACTACTGAACTCATTTACCAAAATGAGTTTCATATACAACATGGTAAACATGTGATGTGTCTGCTTGTTTCTCTTTTAGAATGCGGACAAAATATTGGAGAACAGTACCGCGTTATCCAATGGTAAAGGAAGTAATGCAGATAAGGTTCAAGATAGTGAGACATCCCTGTTGGTCTCCAAGAAAGCTGATAAAAACTATCTTGACGACAGTGAGGGAACCCAAAAGTCCTGTCTTGATGTAGTGTTCAAGTTACTGGCCACTACTGCTAGCACAAGCTCTTCGAACTCGCTGCCTGAATCAGTTCGTCTTATTGAGTCTCAACCTCAAGTTGAAAGACATCGATCAGATGTGCTGCGACAGGAAGCTGAAGGACTGAGAAAGTCCCTGCAGAATTCAGATGCATATTTTCTGGTGCAACCACTACTACAAAAATAGCTATAGCCAATATGGACACTAATGGCGCACTGTACATGTGGTGCGCCATTACTAAATACTAATGGCGCACCATGTGTTGGTGCGCCATTAGTGTGCAAATACTAATGGCGCACCACATCCACGGTGCACCATTAGTAAAATACTAATGGTCACGCTGGTTTTTATAGGAGGTTCATTAAGGACTTCTCAAAAATTTCTCAGCCTCTGACTAATTTATTACAAAAAGATATACCATTTGTTTTTGATAATGATTGCGTAGAAGCATTTGAAATACTTAAGAAAGCATTAATCTCTGCACCTATTGTTCGGCCACCTGATTGGAATTTACCCTTTGAAATTATGTGTGATGCTAGTGATTATGTTGTAGGTGTTGTTCTAGGGAAAAGAGTTGATAAGAAATTAAATGTTATTCAATATGCTAGTAAAACTCTAGACAATGCTCAGAGAAATTATGCTACTACTAAAAGGAATTCTTAGTAGTTGTATTTGCTTGTGATAAGTTCAGACCTTATACTGTTGATTCTAAAGTCACTATTCACACTGATCATGCTGCTATTAAATATCTCATGGAAAAGAAAGATGCTAAACCTAGACTTATTAGATGGGTTCTCTTGCTACAAGAATTTGATTTGCATATTATTGATAGAAAGGGAGCTGAGAACCCCGTTGCAGACAACTTGTCTAGGCTAGAGAATGTTCTGGATGACCCACTACCTATTGATGATAGCTTTCCTGATGAATAATTAAATGTCATAAATGCTTCTCGTACTACTCCATGGTATGCTGATTATGCTAATTACATTGTTGCTAAATTTATACCACCTAGTTTCACATACCAGCAAAAGAAAAAGTTCTTCTATGATTTGAGACATTACTTTTGGGATGACCCACATCTTTATAAAGAAGGAGTAGATGGTGTTATTAGACGTTGTGTACCTGAGCATGAACAGGAACAGATCCTACGCAAGTGTCACTCTGAGGCTTATGGAGGACACCATGCTAGAGATAGAACTGCACAGAAGGTATTGCAATCCGGTTTTTATTGGCCTACTCTCTTCAAGGATGCTTGTAAGTTTGTCTTGTCTTGTGATGAATGTCAAAGAATTGGTAATATTAGTAGACGTCAAGAAATGCCTATGAATTACTCACTTGTTATTGAACCATTTGATGTTTGGGGTTTTGATTATATGGGACCTTTTCCTGCCTCTAATGGATATACACATATTTTAGTTGCTATTGATTACGTTACTAAGTGGGTAGAAGCTCCTCCTCCTCCCTCATCTCCGGTGAGCTCCTCCTCCTCCCTCCTCTCCTCCCATCCCCTCATGGTTTCTCCCTCCTCCTCTCCGATGCTCCGGTGAACTCCTCTCCGGCGACCTCCTCCTCCTCTCCGGCGATGTAGGCGAGCGCCTCTCCGGTCACCTCCTCCTCCTCCTCTCCGGCAAACTCCTCTCCGGCAAAAGAACACGGCAAAAGAACGTACAAGATCCAAAAACGGGAACAAAATTTGAAATAATATCGTGCAAAAAAACGAGCAAAAATGGGCAAAAAAATCGCGATCCAGATCAAAATTCAAAAATAGCAATGGCACACGGTGGGGGTTAGACGGTGCGCCACTACTATTTTCCCGCCTTCAAAATTCAAAAATACTAATGGCGCACCGTGGTCTATACTAATGGCGCACTGTGGTCTATACTAATGGCGCACCAGTGGCCTATACTAATGGCGCACCATGGCCTATACTAATGGCGCACCACTGGTGCGCCATTAGTAAAAAATACTAGTGGCGTGGTACTAGTGGCGCACCAGTAGTGCGCCATTAGTAGGAAAAACTAGTGCGCCACTAGTAGGCCTTTTCCTAGTAGTGAACAGCAAGCGCTGGAGGATTTAAGCGCCAAACAAGAGAAAGTTAATAAGCTTGCTAAGCATCTTGCCAGCATTATGGGTACCCAGGATATTGTTTCTTGAGATCTTCTGAAGTGGTCAGTTATGGATTTGTTTTGCTGCGGCGTTTATTTGCGCTGGTCGCCAACTTTGACAACCAGTGTATATGATATGCTGCTTTGTTCCCTATATTTGCACTGGTGGCGAACTTTGATGCCCAGTGGATGTAATATGTGTAATAGCCGTGATAGCCTAGCGTTAGTTGCTTGCGTATTTATTTCCTTGTTGTCTTGTTTATTTGTTTGCTTGTAGTCATTGCAGTTCTTTTTCCGGGGTTAGCTAGTGGCTGCAATAACCTATTTTTTTAAACAGGCCACAATAACCATGGGCTAATATTTACTGTAGTGACACTGGGCCTCCTACTGGCCGTAGAAACAGTGGGCCTTCTACGGGCCGTAGAAACAATGTGCCTTCTACGGGCCGTAGAAACAATGGGCCTTCTATGGGCCATAGAAACAATGGGCCTTCTGCGGGCCGTATTATCAATGGGCCTTATATGGGCCGTATAATCGATTGGCCAAACATGGGCCAAACATACCGCATTATGGCCGTAAATGGGCTAGAGTTGGAATCGTCCGTTCATGGGCCGACCATAACGGGCCATCGTTAATAGGCCGTATTTGATGACGCTATGAAATCGGCCCAACGTATTAATGGACCACAAACGGGCCGACTGTAACCACGGGATGAATTTGGCCCACAAGCAGAAAATGACAGTAACGGGCCATAAGTAAACGAATGCTGGAAATGAGCCCAAGAATAAATGGGCTCTGAGAAGGCCGAAAGATAACATGGGCTGGAAACGGCCCAACGGAATAACGGGCCGTTAATGGGTATAAAGTGATACACTGTTCATTACGGGCCAGTTTCACCACGGGCCGTTAGTAGGCCAAGAGTTACATAGGGCCTCATATGGGCCGAAAGACGTCATGGGCCATACATGGGTCAGAAGTGAAAACGGGCTGGAATCATATTGGATGGCCCAGATGACGCTACTGGGCCTAATTCGGATAGGGCGTAACAGGCCTTGGGTTAGCGGCTGTAAATGGGCTATATTCGAACAGGCCGTTAACAGGCTTTCCATGGGCCGGCCCGCTAGCTTTTGACCAAGTCAAACGGGCCGGCCTTTTCACAGGAATGGGCCTCTGTTGGGCCGTGCCACGTGCCGACGTACCATAGGCGCCTATCTGACCCACTGACGAGCTGACACGTGTTTTGTTCGGCCAATAAGAATTTTACACGTGGAAAATTCCCATTGGTCGGGGCTGTTAACGGGTTATCGGATCCAAAACCCGACCTGATAGCTTAACGGCGTTCCGTTACGGTGGATGCCACGTGTCGGTCACCCTTGACGAAAGCACTTCTGTGACGCGTGATTTATCATCATGAAAGTGGACACTTCCATGATGATAATTTTGGTAATGTCATGGAACACTTCTACGACAGCACAAGTATGACTATCTTGATTCTGTCATAAATTTGTCATGGATGTACATGCATGACAAAAAACACGACCTACTGTGACAAACACGTATCATCACGGAAGTGTATTTTTCTTGTAGTGCTACCCCGTGGATGCTATCACGGAGTCTCAACATTGCCACCTTATGACGCAATGGCAGAACTTCAAAGTCAAGGCGGCTGTCGGCTCTGTTCGACCTACTGAACCCGACGCAACTTTTCACTGTAGTCCGATTCCAGAAGGATATGCCAGGGTGACGGTGGACGAAATAACAGAGGGGTTTGAGGACCTCCAGCTTGACTACCCTATCGGTGAAGGGGAGACTCGGCTGGGTTCTTGTCTATTGTCTCCATGCCTATGGCGGAAGGAGCTCATCAAGCTTCTGAACTGGATGCCTCCGCCTCCTCCTCCTCCTCCTCCGGCGAGTCAGGGCACTCCGCCTCCTCCTCCGCCGAGTGATCAGGGCACTCAGCCTCCTTCTCCGGCGCGTGGCGGCACTCCGCCTCCTTCTCCGCCTGCGCCAACGCGCCCGAGCAGCCAGCATCCTCCTTCTCCCCCTCATAAGCAAGGGCGGAAGAGACCCACCGCCGCTCCGGCTGCTCCGGCACGTCGTAGTCCTTCTCCTATGCCTCGTAAGCAAGGAAAGAAGACAGCCGCAGCCGCTCCGTCTGCTCTGCCGGCGTCTAGCAGTACAGCCAGAGAAGGGAGGCAATACAGATTCGGTCCTTCTCTGAAGACTCCAGAGAAGTTACCATACGAGAGGACCACGGAGGAGAACGCCAAGATCGCGTGAGCGAAGTGAGGAACTTCTTTGAAGGGGTGAAAGCAAAGAAAAATCCACCTCCAGAGGAGAAGGTAGATCCGGTGAAAGCGAAGCGCACTCTGGCTGCCCTGAAAAAACCAGCAAAGTCTCCGCCGAAAGGCAACTATGACCGCATTATTGCAAAGTCATTTGTCGAAGTGGAGCGGTCGGAAAGTACTGTCAGTGATCAAAGCTTAAAAGAACGACGAGCTGGGAAAAAAATTCCCTAGCTCGGCGAACAAGCGAACCAATGGTGCCCCCCGCTCAAGGTGCCTACTAATGATCCGAGGATGGTGCCCGGTTATAGCAATCTTGGAGATTACCTGCCCGACAATGTACATTATGAGTTCTTGGAGGTGGAGGAACACAAATACGAGTACGGGAAGCCTCTCATCAAAGATGAAAGATCTCTAACAACGATGATGCAAAGATTCCATGATTGGTACATGAAAACCTGCAGAGAGACTGGGGGGAGGAATACTTTGACGCTGAGAGTTAGAGAGGAGCATGACCTCGTTGGAATTGAACTGTTGAATGTTCCATTTGAGGAGTTCTTCCAGTTTTTCAATCAAAAGGCCCTTGATAAAGCAACAGTCACTTGCTACTGTCTGTAAGTAGTACTACTTCTGTCATTAAGTCTCTCTATATAGGTCAGCACTTTCATTGCATGTATTTATAATTATCCTCACTATATTATGCAGATTGAAGATCGCCGAATTGAAGAAAAGACAAATCGGTGATATTGGGTTCATTAACACAAATCTCATAGATGCAACTGAGGTTAAATATCGTGCCGAAGATACAGAGGCCAACTTGCTACGGTCGTTGGTAATAAATGAAAACAAAGATATAATACTCTTTCCTTACAACTTCAAGTGAGTGTTACTGTCTTGTGCATATTCGGTTTCCCTTATTAGTCCAGGTTATAGTAATGTAATTGATGAGTTATGCATGCATGCGCAGCTTCCACTATATTCTCCTAGAGATTAAGCTTGAGCAGGGACTAGTAACCGTCTTAGACTCGAGACGAAAAGATCCCCAGGACTATGCGGACATGACTCAAATGCTCGAGAAGTAAGTTAAATCGATCATTATCCACCATATCAGCAACTTTGTTCATTTCCTGATATATCAAGTAATTGTTTTGTTTGCCTGACAGGGTTTGGAGAAAATTCACCAAAAAAGCTCCGAGACTGCCGAAGAAGCTGCAATTTAGACACCCTAAAGTAAGTACTATAGTAACATGTTCCACGCATCTCCTAGTGATTCAAGCGCTAGTTTCATCAATACAATTTATAGCATGCTTTCTTATCAGTTTGATTGACCTCTATTTCTTGTAAAGTGGTTGTGGCAGGAACCCGGGAATAATTACTGTGGATACTATGTTTGTGAGTCCATCCGCCACACGACCTGTGAATGAGGGTACTCTGACGAACACTATGAAGTGCGTAAGCAATAATATTCACAATTTTATTTTATTACCATCATTTGTGTTGAGTTTCATTTATTCATATATATATATATATGTATTGACCCCCTTGTTCAAATTAGATGTTTTGGATGCGGGATGAACTCCTAGCACCAGTTTGTATGTGAGCAATTCAAGAGGAATTGGCGGCATTCTTCCTTGACCACGTGATCGCTGAAGACGAAGAATACTATGTGGATCTTGTGTTCATATATAATTAGGAGATTATATTGTAAGAGATAATTATTGTATATATGTAGCCGGTAGTGTCGGATAGATATACGAGAACTTGTTGTTCGACCAATCTCCCGGAGAAGGAGAGGTGGTCGATATCACTTCTCTTTGTCTACATATGTTCATGACGATCTTCTGTTTCCTTTATTTGCTTACTAGCTAGCATGTCTAGTCCTCTCTATATACACGTATATATAGCGTCGTCCAAGCACGGACATAAGAGAGGACACTTCTCTCTATTAATTAGCTAGCTAACACAATATATGAAACACTTAAATTAAACCCCCAAAACCCCCAACCCCCCCCCTTTCAAGAAAAACAAAAACCCCAGCCCCTGAAATGCTGACGCGTGGATGCCTATTGGTCCCGGTTGGTGTTGGGGAACGTAGCAGAATTTTAAAATTTTCTATGCATCACCAACATCAATCTATGGAGTCATCTAGCAACGAGGGAAAGGGGAGTGCATCTACATACCCTTGTAGATCACGAGCGGAAGCGTTCAAGAGAACAGGGTTGATGGAGTCGTACTCGCCGTGATCCAGATCACCGATGACCAAGTGCCGAACGGACGACACCTCCGCGTTCAACACACATACGGTTGGGAAGACGTCTCCTCCTTCTTGATCCAGCAAGGGGAAGGAGAGGTTGATGGAGATCCAGCAGCACGACGGTGTGGCGGTGGAAGCAGCGGTGATCTCGGCAGGGCTTCGCCAAGCTCCAACGAGAGAGAGAGGTGTTACGAGGGGAGAGGGAGGTGCCAAGGGCTTGGGTGCGGCTGCCCTCCCTCCCCCCCCCCCCACTATATATAGGACCCCTAGGGGGGCGCTGGCCCTAGGAGATCCAATCTCCAAGGGGGGGCGGCGGCCAAGGGGGGGAACTTGCCCCCCAAGTCAGGTGGGGCGCCCCCACCCCTAGGGTTTCCAACCCTAGGCGCAGGGGGAGGCCCATGGGGGTGCACCAGCTCACCAGGGGCTGGTTCCCCTCCCACTTCAGCCCATGGGGCCCTCCGGGATAGGTGGCCCCACCCGGTGGACCCCCGGGACCCTTCTGGTGGTCCCGGTACAATACGGATTGCCCCCGAAACTTTCTCGATGGCCGAAACTGGACTTCCTATATATAAATCTTCACCTCCGGACCATTCTGGAACTCCTCGTGACGTCCGAGATCTCATTCGGGACTCTGAACAACTTTCGGGTTACCGCATACTAATATCTCTACAACCCTAGCGTCACCGAACCTTAAGTGTGTAGACCCTACGGGTTCGGGAGACATGCAGACATGACCGAGACGACTCTCCGGTCAATAACCAATAGCGGGATCTGGATACCCATGTTGGCTCCCACATGTTCCACGATGATCTCATCGGATGAACCACGATGTCAAGGATTCAATCAATCCCGTATTCAATTCCCTTTGTCAATCGGTACGTTACTTGCCCGAGATTCGATCGTCGGTATCCCAATACCTCGTTCAATCTCGTTACCGGCAAGTCACTTTACTCGTACCGCAATGCATGATCCCGTGACCAAACACTTGGCCACATTGAGCTCATTGTGATGATGCATTACCGAGTGGGCCCAGAGATACCTCTCCGTCATACGGAGTGACAAATCCCAGTCTTGATCCGTGTCAACCCAACAGATACTTTTGGGGATACCTGTAGTATACCTTTATAGTCACCCAGTTACGTTGTGACATTTGGTACACCCAAAGCACTCCTACGGCATCCGGGAGTTACATGATCTCATGGTCTAAGGAAATGATACTTGACATTGGAAAAGCTCTAGCAAACGAACTACACGATCTTGTGCTATGCTTAGGATTGGGTCTTGTCCATCACATCATTCTCCTAATGATGTGATCCCGTTATCAATGACATCCAATGTCCATAGTCAGGAAACCGTGACTATCTATTGATCAACGAGCTAGTTAACTAGAGGCTCACTAGGGACATGTTGTGGTCTATGTATTCACACATGTATTACGATTTCCGGATAACACAATTATAGCATGAACAATAGACAATTACCATGAACAAGGAAATATAATAATAACCATTTTATTATTGGCTCTAGGTCATATTTCCAACAGTCTCCCACTTGCAGTAGAGTCAATAATCTAGTTACATTGTGATGAATCGAACACCCATAGAGTTCTGGTGTTGATCATGTTTTTCTCGCGGAAGAGGTTTAGTCAACGGATCTGCGACATTCAGATCCGTATGTACTTTGCAAATATCTATGTCTCCATCTTGAACATTTTCACAAATGGAGTTGAAGCGACGCTTGATGTGCCTGGTCTTCTTGTGAAACCTGGGCTCCTTGGCAAGGGCAATAGCTCCAGTGTTTTCACAAAAGAGAGTGATCGGCCCCAACGCATTGGGTATGACTCCTAGGTCGGTGATGAACTCCTTCATCCAGATTGCTTCATGCGCTGCCTCCGAGGCTGCCATGTACTCCACTTCACATGTAGATCCCGCCACGACGCTTTGCTTGCAACTGCACCAGCTTACTGCCCCACCATTCAAAATATACACGTATCCGGCTTGTGACTTAGAGTCATCCAGATCTGTGTCGAAGCTAGCATCGACGTAACCCTTTACGATGAGCTCTTTGTCACTTCCATAAACGAGAAACATTTCCTTAGTCCTTTTCAGGTACTTCAGGATATTCTTGACCGCTGTCCAGTGTTCCATGCCAGGATTACTTTGGTACCTTCCTACCAAACTCACGGCAAGGTTTACATCAGGTCTGGTACACAGCATGGCATACATGATAGACCCTATGGCTGAGGCATAGGGGACGACACTCATCTTTTCTCTATCTTCTGCCATGGTCGGACATTGAGCTGAGCTCAATTTCACACCTTGCAACACAGGCAAGAACCCCTTCTTGGACTGATCCATATTGAACTTCTTCAATACCTTATCAAGGTATGTGCTTTGTGAAAGACCTATGAGGTGTCTCGATCTATCTCTATAGATCTTGATGCCTAATATGTAAGCAGCTTCTCCAAGGTCCTTCATTGAAAAACACTTATTCAAGTAGGCCTTAATACTGTCCAAAAGTTCTATATCATTTCCCATCAAAAATATGTCATCCACATATAATATGAGAAATGCTACAGAGCTCCCACTCACTTTCTTGTAAACGCAGGCTTCTCCATAAGTCTGCATAAACCCAAACGCTTTGATCATTTCATCAAAGCGAATGTTCCAACTCCGAGATGCTTGCACCAGCCCATAGATGGAGCGCTGGAGCTTGCATACCTTGTTTGCATTCTTAGAATCGACAAAACCTTCCGGCTGCATCATATACAATTCTTCCTTAAGAAAGCCGTTAAGGAATGCCGTTTTGACTTCCCTTTGCCATATCTCATAATCATAGTATGCGGCAATTGCTAACATGATTCGGACGGACTTCAGCTTCGCTACGGGTGAGAAGGTCTCATCGTAGTCAACCCCTTGAACTTGTCGATAACCCTTAGTGATAAGTCGAGCCTTATAGATGGTAACATTACCATCCACGTCCGTCTTCTTCTTAAAGATCCATTTATTCTCTATCGCTCGTCGATCATCGGGCAAGTCTGTCAAAGTCCATACTTTGTTTTCATACATGGATCCTATCTCAGATTGCATGGCTTCAAGCCATTTGTTGGAATCTGGGCCCGCCATTACTTCTTCATAGTTTGAAGGTTCGCCGTTGTCTAACAACATGATTTCCAGGACAGGGTTGCCATACCATTCTGGTGTGGAACGTGTCCTTGTGGACCTTCGAAGTCCAGTAGCAACTTGATCCGAAGTACCTTGATCATCATCATTAACTTCCTCTCTAGTTGGTGCAGGCACCACAGGAACATCTTCCTGAGCTGCGCTACTTTCCGGTTCAAGAGGCGGTACTTCATCGAGTTCTACTTTCCTCCCACTTACTTCTCTCGAGAGAAACTCTTTCTCCAGAAAGGACCCGTTCTTGGCAACAAAGATCTTGCCTTCGGATCTGAGGTAGAAGGTATACCCAATGGTTTCCTTAGGGTATCCTATGAAGACGCATTTTTCCGACTTGGGTTCGAGCTTTTCAGGTTAAAGTCTTGACATAAGCATCGCATCCCCAAATTTTTAGAAACGACAGCTTAGGTTTCTTCCCAAACCATAATTCATACGGTGTCGTCTCAACGGATTTAGACGGTGCCCTATTTAAAGTGAATGTAGCTGTCTCTAGAGCGTATCCCCAAAATGATAGCTGTAAATCAGTGAGTGACATCATAGATCGCACCATATCCAATAGAGTGCGATTACGATGTTCGGACACACCGTTACGTTGAGGCGTTCCAGGCGGCGTGAGTTGTGAAACGATTCCACATTTCCTTAAGTGCGTACCAAATTTGTGACTTAAATATTCTCCCCCACAATCTGATCGTAAGAATTTTATCTTTCGGTCACGTTGATTCTCTACCTCATTCTGAAATTTCTTGAACTTTTCAAAGGTCTCAGAATTGTGTTTCATCAAATAGACATACCCATATCTACTTAAGTCATCAGTGAGAGTGAGAATATAACGATAGCCACCGCGAGCCTCAACGCTCATTGGATCGCACACATCAGTATGTATAATTTCCAATAAGTTGGTTGCTCGCTCCATTGTTACGGAGAATGGAGTCTTGGTCATTTTACCCATGAGGCATGGTTCGCACGTGTCAAATGATTCGAAATCAAGAGACTCCAAAAGTCCATCTGTATGGAGCTTCTTCATGCGTTTGACACCGATGTGACCAAGACGGCAGTGCCACAGATATGTGGGACTATCATTATCAATCTTACATCTTTTGGTATTCACACTATGAATATGTGTAACATCACGTTCGAGATTCATTAAGAATAAACCATTGACCAGCGGAGCATGACTATAAAACACATCTCTCATATAAATAGAACAACCATTATTCTCGGATTTAAATGAGTAGCCATCTCGTATTAAACGAGATCCAGATACAATATTCATGCTCAAGGCACTAAATAAATAAATATACTAAACCTGGCCACGTTTAGTTTATCACATTTTTTTGACTTTTTCCTATCATAAAAATTCGCCCAATGGATGCCCGACGCGTGTAATAGTGGGGGATGCAGCGGTGTGCGCGGCCGGGTGCGCGGAGCGATTGCCGTAGGAAATCGTAAAATAATGCGCCGTCGTTGTGGATTGGTTGCATGCTGTGGCCCCTTCCAGTTTCTGATTGCATGCATGTCCCGCCTTTGTGGAGATCAATTTGGTCACGTCCTGTTTTGGACAGTTCTGCATGCGCCGCTGTTTGCCCTTTTTGTTTCCCTGCCACGTATGATTATCTGTTGTCGGTTGCCGCTTGCATTTCTCGATTCCTGTCAACGGCGGTTGCCGGCTTCGGTAGGTTTTTCTTGGCCTTTCTCGCCGGTTTGCCTGGATGTTTTCAATTTGGTTTCTTCCCTTCTGGTGCTCCCTATAAATACTGGTCTTTCCCTGCCTCCCTCGCTCATTACGTGTGCTCTTGCCTGCGCTTTTCCTTCTCTAATCAGCTGTGCGGTTTCTCCGGTGATGGTTGCTTCCGCTGCTGCTCGGTCCAGCCGCCGCCGTCGGGGCAGCTCTCCTGGTATTCGAGCCGTTGTTATTGCCCGTGTCCGCCGTGCTGCTGGCCGTCTTTCTTCGCTGGATTTTCCGTCGCCGGCAAATGCTGGTGTGCGTGGCCAGCTGGCTGATTCGGGATGCCGTGTCCGGTCCGGGGCTCGCCGGCCATTTCGTTCTTCCCGGACTGGTGAGCTTTTTTGCCTTTTTGTCGTTGCAGTTTCCTCTGTACAGATTTTGTGCTACTAAGTCTAGGTTGCCATCTTCTTGATTGGTTACTTCATGCTGTAGGTGTGCACCAATTAGATTCGCGGCGAGATGTTAATGTGGACGTCGATAGTCGCCGTCGGGAGATTTCATTAGGGAAGCGGCCTGTGGATTGTACCATTGGTGAGTGCTCTCGATTCTTGTTGCGTGCATGGGAGTGCCTGTATGTGCCTCTGGCTGCTTTGCTATGTTTCTTCTTGTTGGTTTGATTGTTGTCTGCCGTTAGTGCGGGCTCTTCTTCAGCGGTCGCTGGGTCTGTCCCGGCTGTTTGGCCTGCCAGCGTGCGACTGGTTGTTTTTTATTTCTTCCTTTCTTGCTTAGTTTGCTTATTTCATGCCTGTGGTGTTGTTCCATCTAGCCGTTTGGTGTTGTGCTTATTGGTAGGATTCTAATGTGATCCATCTAATGGTTTCTTGCAGACACTTCGCCTGTCGAAGTGGTTGACGGATCGAGTATTTGTGTTTCTGGTTTTCCTGCTGCTGTTCATCTTTATGGCTCTTTGGTTGGTGCTACGACTTACCGTTGCCGTCCAAGAGTGGTGCCCTTATGTGCCGCCGGTACCTTTGGTCAGCCTGCTTCTCTTGGTAAGTCCAATTTTCTAAATATGCATGTGCTTCTCTTGGGTTTTGTGGTGTTCTTTTAGGATTGGTTCTAATTTGTGTACGTGTTTTTCATTTGAGTGATGCCTACTCCTGTTACAGAGAACTCTCGTGTTGTGTGTGCTCGCCGTAAGCGGACTTTGGTGCGATCGTACTGGTCGGGCCGGGAAAGAGGTGTTTTTTTGGTCGTTGTTCTTATTCTTCTCCGGACGCTGATGCATGTGGTCTTATGTTTTTTCTTTCTATTTCCAGTACGTGGGATGCAACCTCCGTTTTCTAAAGATTACATCCAACTGCTTAAGGGTGAGTATATATAATTTATGGTTTATGTGTCCGTGCTGCTTTCCATTTGTGTTGCCGACTCGGTGTTCTGTTTTGCAGCTACTTTTAGGGGGCGTTCGTATTATGGTGGACCGGATTTGTGCTGCCCGGAATGTGGGGCTTTTTTTTATCCTGAAATTGTCGCCGCCCTGATAAATATGCTGAATACACATCACCGTTTGGTGGACACGTTCAGAATTGCTCGATAGAGTCTGCACCCCTGGTGTTTCTAAGGTGTCCATTCGTTTTTTTGGTGATGACGGTGGTGCTCATGGTATGCGTTTTTCTGGTCCTACTGCTTCTGAGGTTGCCGCGCGCATTGTTGGTGACTTGACGCCTGAATGTAGAAATTTTGATGTGGTTGCGGAAACACGTTCTGGTTCATTGAAGCATGTATCTTCACTGAATTGCAATCTTATGGCTTTGCAATATCCTATACTATTTCCATATGGTGATAAGAGTTATCATCGTGGTATTAGATATGTTGATGGTAATGAACATTTGATTGTTTCCCAATGCAACTGTGTTAGCTGTGGACACTTGGATAGCGACAATGTTGACCGTTATTTGGAGGATGAGGATGTCACCCGTGGTCAGATTACTATGTTGGAGTACTACAAATACTATGCTCACTATCGTGAAGGTGAAATTAATCCTTATACAAGTTGCAGTTGTTTGAGCTAGCAGATTGCCGTTAATGCATATTCTTGTGTAGAGGCTGGTCGGTTGGAGTACCATTTCCATAAACAAGATAAACTTCATTCTGAAGTTTATCGGGGCATATCTGATGCAATGGGTGTACAATAATAAGTGTGCTTGCATGAAGAATGATTGTTGTTCCAAGTGCTTTCCAAAGCCATTTAGTGATGATACAATGGTTGATCGTGTTGGCTATCCGGTTTACCGTCGTTCTGATAACGGGCTTTATGTGCTCAGACAGAAAGACTTACTTCATTTGGGAAATCAATGGGTTGTTTCATACAACATGAAATTGTTGAAGAGGTTTGACGCCCACATAAATGTGGAGTGGTGTAACAGGACAAATTTATTGAAATACCTGTTTAAATATCTTACAAAGGGTCATGATGTGGTTCATATGCGTTTCTACGCTCAAGATAAACCTAGCGGTGTTTTTACTGTGCCTTCTCCTACTGGCAGAAACGAGATTGACGAGTACATCAAATGTACGTTCGCAGATAGATTTAGTTAAATTTATGTAACTTGTTGTAGTGTTGTTATGATTGTTGAACATATGGCTAGGTATCTTTCTGCTTGTGAGGCTTTTTGGAGACTGTTTGCGTATAATATTCATGGTCGTCAACCTTCCGTCGAGAGATTGGTTGTGCATATACCTAATATGAACAGGGTCATATTTGCCGAGACTGATAACCTAGGAAATGTTTTGGATGATCCTTCGGCTGCTAAAACTATGCTTACTGAATGGTTTGCTGCCACCAAAAGCATGTGTCTGCTAGGTCTTTAACATACCTTGATTTTCCAAGTCAGTGGATTAGGAATAAAAGTGGTAAGCTGTGGACTAAGCAGAAGATTAACAAGAAGCAAAAGAAAGAGCAGCTGAAATGGCTTTAGAAGATTTTCAAAAGGATAGTTTCAGAGAATCCTCCATAACATACGAAGGAGAACCAGCAAATACAGAAGATGGAGTAAAAGAAAAAGCGGCCGAAATGGCTTTAGAATGTATCTGTGCAGATTATAATATTTCCGTCAATGATCATAATTACTATGCTCTTGAAGTTACAAAGGAAAAAACTTTTTATAGAGCACACAGACAAAGTAATGGCAGTTCAATATGGCCCGTCAGCAAGTAGCTACACAGCAAAACGAGCTTACAAGACAAACAATAATCCTAGCAAAAATATGCAACAACTTGTTTGATATATTGCCACTTTTAAGACAAACAAGTAGTACCCTCAGCGCCCAGACAGCGATGATCCTGTCATCACGTACACAGGCGCGCATCCTTCTGTTGGACGTGTACAAGCATTTGCAAAATATCTGTATCACTTTATCACGGACACCAATCCTGCAGGAGGATATACGAGGATGATGTAATCCATCGGAGATTGCTTTTAACTTACGACGTAATCCATCGGAGATTGCTTTTAACTTACTTACGCGTTGTGTTTGTGTCTCTATATATAGTCCACTACGTAGAATGGACTGTATATAGTTTGAATAATTAGTTTGTTTCATGAGTCTGCCACTTTTAATTGCTCTCTTTGTACCCATCCATTTGCAAGATTCTAATAAATTTGCATCTTTTGTGTCTCGAATGTTTCTATATACCGTTTTGACTTGCTTCAATTAGAAAATAGACGGTTATGCAATGGACTACATACATTCGCAAGTAATGACCAAGCGCGGCGTGCCGCCGCGCGGGTTAGGCTAGTAACAATTATTGAGGTTTAAAACTAATCCCGTAGGTAAATGTAGAGGTAGCGTGCCGACGGCGATCACATTGACATTGGAACCATTCCCGACGCGCATCGTCACCTCGTCCTTCGCCAGTCTCCGCTTATTCCGCAGCTCCTGTTTTGAGTTACAAAGAGCAACCGCACCGGTATCAAATACCCAGGAGCTACTACGAGTACTGGTAAGGTACACATCAATTACATGTATATCACATATACCTTTAGTGTTGCCGGCCTTCTTGTCCGCTAAGTATTTGGGGCAGTTCCGCTTCCAGTGTCCCTTTCCCTTGCAATAAAAGCACTCAGTCTCAGGTTTGGGTCCATTCTTTGACTTCTTCCCGGCAACTGGTTTACTGGGCGTGGCAACTCCCTTGCCGTCCTTCTTGAAGTTCTTCTTACTCTTGCCTTTCTTGAAACTAGTGGTTTTATTGACCATCAACACTTGATGTTCCTTTTTGATTTTCACCTCCACTGATTTCAGCATTGAAAATACTTCAGGAATAGTTTTCACCATCCCCTGCATATTGTAGTTCATCACAAAGCTCTTGTAGCTAGGTGGGAGCGACTGAAGGATTCTGTCAATGACCGCCTCATCCAGGAGGTTAATGTCCAGCTGGGATAAGCGATTGTGCAACCCAGACATTTTGAGTATGTGCTCACTGACAGAACTATTTTCCTCCATCTTACAACTGTAGAACTTGTCGGAGACTTCATATCTCTCGACCCGGGCATGAGCTTGGAAAACCATTTTCAGCTCTTCGAACATCTCATATGCTCCGTGTCGCTCAAAACGCTTTTGGAGCCCCGGTTCTAAGCTGTAAAGCATGCCGCACTGAACGAGGGAGTAATCATCAGCACGTGACTGCCAAGCGTTCATAACGTCTTGGTTCTCTGGGATGGGTGCATCACCTAGCGGTGCTTCTAGGACATATGCTTTCCTGGCAGCTATGAGGATGATCCTCAGGTTACGGACCCAGTCCGTATACTTGCTGCCATCATCTTTCAGCTTGGTTTTCTCTAGGAACGCGTTGAAGTTGAGTTGACATGAGCGTTGGCCATTTGATCTACAAGACATTTTGCAAAGGTTTTTAGACTAAGTTCATGATAATTAAGTTCATCTAATCAAATTATTTAATGAACTCCCACTCAGACAGACATCCCTCTAGTCATCTAAGTGATACATAATCCGAGTCAACTAGGATGTGTCCGATCATCACGTGAGACAGACTAGTCATCATCGGTGAACATCTTCATGTTGATCGTATCTTCTATACGACTCATGTTCGACCTTTCGGTCTTCCGTGTTCCGAGGCCATGTCTGTACATGCTAGGCTCGTCAAGTCAACCTAAGTGTATTGCGTGTGTAAATATGGCTTACACCCGTTGTATTCGAACGTTAGAATCTATCACACCCGATCATCACGTGGTGCTTCGAAACAACGAACCTTCGCAACGGTGCACAGTTAGGGGGAACACTTACTTGAAATTATGTGAGGGATCATCTTATTTAAGCTACCGTCGTTCTAAGCAAATAAGATGTAAAACATGATAAACATCACATGCAATCAAATAGTGACATGATATGGTCAATATCATTTGCTCCTTTTGATCTCCATCTTCGGGGCGCCATGATCATCATCGTCACCGGCATGACACCATGATCTCCATCATCATGATCTCCATCATCGTGTCTTCATGAAGTTGTCTCGTCATCTATTACTTCTACTACTATAGCTAACGGTTTAGCAATAAAGTAAAGTAATTACATGACGTTTATGTTGACACGCAGGTCATGAATAAATTAAGACAACTCCTATGGCTCCTGCCGGTTGTCATACTCATCGACATGCAAGTCGTGATTCCTATTACAAGAACATGATCAATCTCATACATCACATATATCATTCATCACATCCTTTTGGCCATATCACATCACATGGCACGTGCTGCAAAAACAAGTTAGACGTCCTATAATTGTTGTTACAAGTTTTTTTTACGTGACTGCTATAGGTTTCTAGCAAGAACGTTTTTTACCTACGCCAAAAACACAACGTGATATGTGTCGTGGTTCTAACTCTGACAGTGAGGTAGGGGGTGTGTATGGAGAGGCTAGATCTCAGCTATTGGGAAGTTGTAAACACACGAGGATTACGAGTTCAGGCCCTTCTCGGAGGAAGTAATAGCCCTACGTCTCGGTGCCCAGAGGCGGTCGATTGGATTATGTGTGTGTGAATAATAGGGGTGCGAACCCTTCATACTGAGGAGGGGGGTGGCTTATATAGAGTTTGTCGGTCCTCTCCTGCCCTCAGTAATGCAGGGTTTAAGGTACATTTAAGGTGGGGCGGTACTGGTAACGCCCCTAATAAAGTGCTATAATGACCATAAAGACTACTTGATAGCCGACCGTTTGCCTGCGGAGTGACTTTAAGCCTCCTGGTCGAGTGATAGCTTCTTGGTCGAGTGTCTTGAACCCGTCGAGTGGGATACCTTCAAGTCGATTGAAAGGTGCCTTCTTCTAGGGATGTCCTTGGGTAGGGCTCTCTTGGACGGGTCCGTGCCCCTACCCTAGGTACATAGCTTCATCATTATCCCCCGAATGGATCGAGGTTAGAGTGGAAAGAGTTGGGGATCTTTCCGACTGGTTCTTCGGGCTACATGAGTGCCTCGTTTTGGGTCAATCGTCATGGATGACGTCATCAACCTCTTTCAGTCGCCTCGATCCATTCCAGGCCTTTCGTCGAGTGAATTTCTTTGCTTGTGACATACCGAGTGTCGGCACGAGCGGGGTCTTCTGTTTTGACAAGTTGTTCCGCAGCCCGCGGATGTCGCGGGATTCGGATTTCAGGAAGCGTGCGGGACGGGAGCGGCCGCAGTAATCGGAAGCGATAAAGCGGAAGCTCCTCGATTTCCGCGCCACCTTTTTCGCCACATACTGCGCGTGCGTCCGCTGCGGGATTTGACTGGTTTGCCTGGGCCTACCCGTCAGCCACTCGGGAGCAGCCCCTTATAAGTAGCCGGCTCGGGGTTTCCAAACAGTGTGCTCTCTTCTTCCTCTCTCCCTTCGCAAGTTCCTCCGCCACCTCCGCTCTCACCTTAGCGCCGCAGGCCCGTGCAAGATTTGCCGGCGACGATGGCGAAGGACAAGACATCCGCTCTGGAGCGCGCGAAGAAGGCGGCGGCGCAGGGAGAGGGGAAGAGGTCTGCTCGGGGCGGATCCTCCTCAAGGTCTGCTCTGCCCCGAGGCTGGATCCAGGGCGATTGGATACCGTCGGTGATTCGGCAAGAAGATCTCGACGACATGGTCGAGGGGGGAGTCATTCCCCACGAGGCTGCGCGTCTCCCGGGGAGAGAGATCGAACCTCAACCCCGCGACGATGAGTGCGTGCTCCTAGCCACCCATGTCGACCGCGGGTTTTCTCTGCTGCCCCATCCTTTTTCCGGAGCTTCCTGAACTTCTTCGGAGCGCAGCTCCACCATTTCACTCCCAACTCCATCGTATACCTTGCTGCTTTCATCTCCATGTGTGAGGGTTTCTTGGGTTGCCGCCCCCATTGGGGACTCTTCAAGCACATCTTTACCTGTCGTTCCCAATCGGTCAAGAAGGCCAAGTCGAGTGACGAAAGGACACAGGTGATCCAGCTGTGCGGGGGCCTGGCAATCCAGACGAGGGGAAAGAGTTGTTTTCCATCTATCACTTTCCCGGAGTCGGTCCGCGGTTGGCAGGCGACCTGGTTCTACTGTCAAGACCAGGCGACCCCAGGACAGTCGACTGGTCTTCCCCCTTTCTCTCTCGACCGAGCTGAAAAACCTGCTTCTCTGAAAGTGACGCCGGAGGAAAAGGCCCAAGTCAAAGTGCTGGCCGGTCGAGTGGTTGAGCTTGTCCGTGAGGGCGTGACTGGTATGGACTTGCTGGAGGTCTTCCTCCGGAGGCGCATCCAACCGCTCCAGGCTCGTGACCACCCGATGTGGCTGTACTCGGGTCTCGACGACACCACTCGGGTCCACCCGGAGGAGGTTACTGACGAGATGCTAGAGGGGTGGCTGTCGAGCATCACGGGGAACAAAGACAACCCTCGAGGAGCCAGGAGGGTAATTCCACTCGACAACTCGTATGACGTGGACCAGGTATGTCTTTATGCTCCTGACTGAGATCTTGTTTTCTTCATTGGTCTTCTTTGAGTAGGTCGATTGACCTTCGTCTTGTCTGTTGTTTTCCAGGTGACTACTGAGATGTACTCGACGCCAACGGGGCACAGGGGCCAACTGAGGAAGGGGAGGCGAGCGGAGGTGAGAGTGGAGATGACCACGGCGAGTGGGAGTCCGACGGTGAAGGAGAGGGAGACGACAACGTCGACTCCAGCGAAGAGGAGGAGGAGGAGGTTGACCCCCCCTCCCCCCCCCCCCCCGCCCGGAGGGGCGATCCAAGCTCACACACGATCCAGCACGGGAACGTGGCAAGGCGACTGCTCCCGTTGGGCAGTCGTCGAAACGCCCTCGGGCCTCTTCTCCTACGCCGACTGGGAAGGCTCCCAAGCACCCACGCGCGACGCCATCCAAGCCGCCCAAGGCTCTGCCCAAGATGAAGATGGCTGTCCCTACCATTTCCGGGTAATAACAAAACTTGCTTTCCTTTGTCGACCGTGGACAGACCCTTGGTCGATTCATTGAGCCAACTGACTGACTTTCGAGATTTGCAGCGCTGCTACTTCTGAGACCTCCGCCAAGGACGACGACCAAGAGATGGAGGATGCTGTTACCTCCAACCTTGGTACGATTACTGACGTTCTGCTTTGAGTCGACTGAACATTTATTGCAACTCTGGTCGATTGAATGTTTCCCTTGTAGCCCCTCCTCATGTTATCGACCTCCCGGATGACGACGACAACGAACCGCTGAGAGTGAGGAGGAACAAGAGGGCGTCGGCTGACAAGACCCCCCAATCTGCTCCGGCGTCTGAGACCGTAGCTCGGGATGGTGGTGACACCGCTCGGGCTTCTGTGACTTTCGCCATTCCTCTGACAAGTGTGCGGCCTTCGACGTCGACTGCGGATCCGCCTTCGCTTTTTGCCGCGTACCCTGTCCCTGAGGACCAAGCGGCTGCCGCAAAAGAGGCTATACGCCAGGCAAGGATCATGATGGAGCAAGTGAAGGTGGCTCGGGAGGCCAGCCAAGCAGCTTATGACGCGAGCTCGGCTCTTCAGAGCAACGTCCAGGTCAGTCGACTCAACACTTGGTCTGTTATGATATGCTGTTTGAAGAATCTCTTTTCCGAAGATCTTTGTATCTGTACACCCACTGGGTGTGTTTGCCAATTCTTGGACGAGTGGGGGCACGCTAAGTGCACCCACTGGGTGTAGTCCCCGAGACTACGGTGGACTGCTGGCAGTTGACTGTAGTCTTTATATTGTGTTGCTGTAGCTGTATTTCTTCACTCGGTCTGGTCAGGCCATGTCGAATGGGACTGTATCCGATCGACTGCGGGCAGTCGACTTTTTGTTTGTTTGTTTTTTTTACAGTGGGGGCACGCTGAGTGCACCCACTGGGTGTAGTCCCCGAGACTACTGTCGAATGTTCTTGATTCGGCTGTAGTCTTAGAAACGTCATCATTATCTCTTAGTTACTCAGAAGCAACTTATTTTGGACGTCTGTCGACTGATTTTTCTTTTTACAGAAATCTTGCGAACTTGTAGCTCGCTATACTGAGCTGGAGAATCAGCAGATCCAGCTCAACCTTAACTTGAAGCTTGCTCAGGAGAATTTGAAGAAGGCGCAAGGAGAAGCAAAAGGTATGGCTGGTGAGGTTCTCCATTCTTGACGAGTGGCTTTTCTTTCTTGTCCATTCTTGATGTTGATTTCACTCGACGCGCCGCAGATAAATTGGAGGAAGCTCTGAAGAAGAAGGATCAAGATCTTGTAGAGGCACAGAAGGAGGTCTTGGACAAAACGAGGCTTGCTGAAGAGAAAATGGCCTCGGTCGGGGCTCTTGAGCAGGAGAACTCCAGACTGAAAGCTGCTCTCGAGGTAGCCAATCAAGAGGTCAGCCGACTGAAGAACGACAACGTGGCTCTGCACGACAAGGCAGGTGAGATGGCGGGGAAGAGGAATGATCTGGAGGCTTATCTCGGTGGACTCGCCAAGAAGCTGTTCGTCGTGCTCGAAGGTAATTACTCTGCCCCGACTGCCTTGCAGTTACCAAGTCTATGTAGGGTCACTGTCTTATTCTTGAATCGTGTTTGCAGAATTCTGTCAGAACTTTGAAGAGGAGACCAGTCGAGTGGAGCCAGGCTTGGACCCTGCTAACTCCCTTGTGAAGGACGAGGCTGCAATGAACGTGCTCTGTCTGGAGTCTCTTATTGCCAGCGTGGTTGACTATCTTGCTCGACTGAAGGTTGCGATGTCGCGGATTGACACATCACTCTGGCCTGGGGCGACGCTTTAGAACGACCTCGAGTCCCTGATGGCTCGACTTAATGAAG
This sequence comes from Triticum urartu, assembly GCF_056163025.1. Lineage (NCBI taxonomy): Eukaryota > Viridiplantae > Streptophyta > Magnoliopsida > Poales > Poaceae > Triticum > Triticum urartu. The sequence continues at coordinate 66,810,817 of NC_141873.1, read as the reverse complement.
TCCCAGGTCGAGTGGCGGAATGGAAGAAATCTTCTGCTAGATGTGGTGCTGACGTCGCTCTGTCTCTGGTCCGCGTCCATTGCAAGGAGGCGCGAGAAGAAAAGCTGGCTGCCATCCAAGTTGCCAATACCAGGAAGCACAACTTTCAAGACTTCATGGAGACCTTCATTGTTGCTGCCACTCGTATTGCAAACGGGATCGACTTGGACAAGTTCGTCGCCCCTTCCAGTCCTCCTCCTGAGGAATGAAAAACTTTTATGCTTCACTTTAAATTTGCCTCGGAATGCCGAGTGGATTTGTAACCGTTAAACTCCGCCGAGCCGAGGGCTCGAGTACTTTGATCTGAGGTCTGGGACCTTTTAGGCTTTATCTGATCTTGATTTCTCGTTGAATATCTTCATGATTTGATTCGTCGAGTGGAACTTGATCTTCACTCGGAATAACCTTGTATTTGCGGCGCAACTCCGAAGGAGAAGGTAGCAGTCGACTTGCGCCTCGTCGTCCTTGCGGATTGGGTTGTGTCCTGTACTTAGGCGAGCACTGGGCTGCAGCTAAGCCTCCGAGTGGGAGGTTTGCTCTCCACTCGGTAGGATTTTTAAACACTTAGGCGAGCGCTGGGCTGCAGCTAAGCCCCCGAGTGGGAGGTTTGCTCTCCACTCGGTAGGATTTTTAAACACTTAGGCGAGCACTGGGCTGCAGCTAAGCCCCCAAGTGGGAGGATTGCTATCCACTCGGTAGGATTTTTTCAAACTTAGGCGAGTGCCTGACTGCAGCTAAGTCTCTAGGTGGGAGAACTTAGGCGAGTACTGGACTGCAGCTAAGCCCCCGAGTGGGAGGATTTCTATCCACTCGGTAGGATTTTTAAACACTTAGGCGAGCACTGGGCTACAGCTAAGCCCCCGAGTGGGAGGATTGCTCTCCACTCGGTAGGATTTTTTCAAACTTAGGCGAGTGCCTGACTGCAGCTAAGTCTCTAAGTGGGAGAACTTAGTCAAGTACTGGACTGCAGCTAAGCCCCGGGTGGGAGGTTTGCTCTCCACTCGGTAGGATTTTTTCGAACTTAGGCGAGTGCCTGACTGCAGCTAAGTCTCTAAGTGGGAAAACTTAGTCGAGTACTGGACTGCAGCTAAGCCCCCCGAGTGGGAGGATTGCTCTCCACTCGGTAGGATTTTTAAACACTTAGGCGAGCACTAGGCTGCAGCTAAGCCCCCGAGTGGGAGGATTGCTCTCCACTCAGTAGGATTTTTTCAAACTTAGGCGAGTGCCTGACTGCAGCTAAGTCTCTAAGTGGGAGAACTTAGTCGAGTACTGGACTGCAGCTAAGCCCCCGAGTGGGAGGTTTGCTCTCCACTCGGTAGGATTTTTTCAAACTTAGGCGAGTGCCTGACTGCAGCTAAGTCTCTAAGTGGGAGAACTTAGTCGAGTACTGGACTGCAGCTAAGCCCCCGAGTGGGAGGTTTGCTCTCCACTCGGTAGGATTTTGAACACTTAGGCAAGCACTGGGCTGCAGCTAAGCCCCCGAGTGGGAGTCTGGCTCTCCACTCAGTAGGATTTTTCAAACTTAGGCGGAACGGATTCGCAGCTAAGTCACCCACTGGGGGATTTCGTATGCAAACAAAAGTGACAGCAATTATTGGAACACTCTTGTCTTTGGTAAAAATAAACTGCAGAAATTTTTTCTTATTACATCTCGTCCAAGGGGGAATTCAAGTGTAAAAGGGGCGGAGCAGTTCCGCATTCCAAGCTCGTGGCTCATCGATCTGGCGATCAACATCGTAGAGGTGATATGCTCCATTGTGGAGGACTCTGGTGACGATGAAGGGGCCTTCCCAAGTAGGAGCAAGTTTTTGTGGTTTCTGCTGATCCACTCGGAGGACCAAATCTCCTTCTTGGAAGGCTCGGCTCTTCACATTTCTGGCATGGAATCGACGCAAGTCTTGCTGATAGATGGTCGATCTGATCATAGCCATTTCCATATCCTCCTCTAGGAGATCGACTGCGTCTTGCCGGGCTTGCTCTGCTTCATCTTCGTTATAAAGCTCGACTCTAGGGGCGTTGTGAAGTAGATCGCTCGGCAGGACGGCTTCGGCTCCGTAAACCAGAAAGAATGGCGTTCTTCCAGTCGAGCGGTTCGGGGTGGTCCTCAGTCCCCACAAAACTGACGGAAGCTCGTCGACCCAAGCGCCTGCTGCGTGCTTGAGATCACGCGTCAGTCGAGGCTTCAGTCCTTTGAGAATTAGACCATTTGCTCTTTCAGCTTGTCCATTCGACTGGGGATGCGCGACCGACGCGTAGTCGACTCGTGTGCCTTGAGAGGCGCAAAAAGCTCTGAACTTGTCTGAATCGAAGTTTGACCCATTGTCAGTGATGATGCTATGCGGGACCCCGTATCTGAATATCAACTCTCTGACGAAACTGATAGCAGTGCTAGCATCAAGATTTTTGATAGGCTTGGCTTCAATCCATTTGGTAAACTTGTCGACTGCAACAAGCACATGTGTGAATCTGCTCCTGCCTGTTCTCAGTGGACCAACCATGTCCAGTCCCCAAACAGCGAAGGGCCAGGCGAGTGGAATGGTCCTCAGAGCCGATGCTGGCTTGTGCGACATGTTGGAGTAGAACTGGCAGCCTTCACACTTGTCGACTATCTCTTTCGCCATTTCGTTTGCCCTGGGCCAGAAAAAACCCGCTCGGTATGCTTTGGCCACAATGGTCCGAGAGGACGCATGGTGACCACAGGTCCCCGAGTGGATATCATCAAGGATCATCTGACCTTCTTCTGGCGTTATGCACTTCTGACCGATTCCAGTTGTGCTTTCTCTATACAACTGTCATTTTATGACTGTGAAAGCTTTAGATCGACGGACGATCTGTCAAGCCTCTTCTTCGTCCTCTGGAAGTTCTTTCCTCAAGATATACGCGATGTATGGTATCGTCCAGTCGGGAGTGATAGCCAAGACCTCCATGACTAGGTCGACCACAGCAGGAATTTCGACTTCAGTCGGATCTGTGGCACTTTTCGGTTGCGGGGCTTCTTCTGTGAAAGGATCCTCCTGGAGCGACGGCGAGCGGATGTGCTCCAAAAACACATTGCTGGGAATGGCTTCTCTCTTGGAGCCTATCTTTGCCAGATCATCAGCTGCTTGATTTTTCAGTCGGGGGATGTGATGAAGCTCTAACCCCTCGAATTTCTTTTCTAACTTTCTTACTGCGTTGCAGTAGCCAGTCATAGCTGGGCTTCTGACGTCCCACTCCTTCATCACCTGATTGACCACCAAATCTGAGTCGCCATAGACCATGAGGCGCCGGACGCCGAGTGAAATGGCCATGCGCAACCCATACAAGAGTGCTTCGTATTTTGCTTCATTATTGGAGGAATCGAAGTGAATCTGGAGAACGTATCTGAGCTTATCTCCTCGGGGGGAGACCAATATTACTCCAGCACCGGAACCATTCATCATCTTAGATCCATCGAAGAACATGGTCCAGTGCTCCGAGTGAACTTGAGTCGGAAGTTGCTGTTCAATCCACTCGGCGACGAAATCTGCAATTGCTTGAGACTTGATAGCCTTCTTTGCTGCAAACTTGATATCTAGGGGAAGGAGTTCAATCGCCCACTTCGCCACTCGACCAGTTGCATCTCTGTTGTGCAAAATCTCTGATAGCGGAGCGTCGCTGACGACTGTGATGGAATGGTCAGAGAAGTAGTGTGCAACCTTCTTCGTGGTCATGTAAATCCCATATACAAGCTTCTGGTAATGGGGATATCTTTGCTTCGAAGGAGTCAAAACTTCAGACACATAATATACTGGGCGCTGAACTCTGAAGGCCTTTCCTTCTTCTTCCCGCTCGACCGTAAGTACTGTACTGACAACTTGTCCCGTGGCCGCAATGTAAAGCAGTAGAGGCTCTTTACTGATTGGGGCAGCAAGCACCGGCTGGGTGGAGAGCAGAGCTTTGAGCTCTGCGAACGCTGCATCAGCTTCTGGAGTCCACTCGAACTTGTCAGACTTCTTCATCAGTCGGTAAAGAGGCAACGCCTTTTCACCGAGACGAGAAATGAATCGACTGAGAGCGGCCAAGCAACCTGTAAGCTTCTGGACATCGTGTACACGCACAGGGCGCTTCATCCGGAGTATGGTGCCAACTTTCTCGGGATTGGCGTCGATTCCTCGTTCGGAAACGAGGAAACCGAGTAACTTTCCACCTGGAACTCGGAATGTGCACTTTGATGGATTGAGCTTTATATCATATCTCCTGAGGTTAGCAAAGGTTTCGGCAAGGTCAGTCAGTAGGTCGGAACCTTTCCGTGACTTAACCACAATATCATCCATGCATGCTTCTACGTTCTGACTGATCTGGGTGAGCAAACACTTCTGAATCATCCTCATGAACGTGGCTCCAGCATTCTTGAGGCCGAAGGGCATGGTGATGTAACAGAAGCACCCGAATGAGGTGATGAAAGCCGTTTTGATCTCGTCGGGTCCATACAGACGGATCTGATGGTACCCTGAATAAGCATCTAGAAAAGACAAACGCTCACACCCCGCTGTCGAGTCGACTACCTAGTCGATGCGGGGGAGAGGGAAATGATCTTTCGGGCAGGCCCGATTGATATGTTTAAAGTCAATGCACATGCGAAGTGACTTGTCCTTCTTGGGGACCATGACAACATTGGCGAGCCACTCGGAGTGGTAAATCTCTCGGATGAACTCCACTGCTAAGAGCCGAGCCACCTCCTCGCCAATAGCTTTCCTCTTCTGGATGGCGGACCGTCGAAGATGTTCTTTCACAGGCTTGAACTTCGGGTCGACTCGTAGGCGGTGCTCGGCCAGCCCCCTGGGAACTCCAGGCATGTCAGAAGGCTTCCATGCTAAGATGTCCCAGTTCTCACAGAGGAACTGGATGAGCTCTTCTTCCTATTTGGAGTAGAGCATCGTTGAGATGTGAGTCGGGGCAGCATCGGGGTCGGTCGGGTGAATGTGGGCTGGCTTTGTTTCACCGGACGACTGAAAAGCAGATTCTGAAGCAGGCTTCTTGGCTCGTAGCAATTCACTCGGATCAGCAGTCTTCTGGTACTCTTGCATCTCAACAACTGCCATCTGAGCGTCAGCAATCTTTGAGCCTTTCTGAAAACACTCTTCTGCCTTCTTCCGATTGCTTGTAACAGTGATCACACCTTTGGGACCAGGCATCTTCAATTTGAGATACACATAACATGGTCGAGCCATGAAGCGTGCGTAAGCTGGCCTGCCCAAAATGGCATGATAAGCACTTTGGAAGTCCACAACCTCGAATGTCAACTTTTCCTTGCGGTAATTCTTCGAATCACCGAAAACCACATCAAGAGCGATCTGGCCGAGTGATTCGGCTTTCTTCCCAGGAATGACTCCGTGGAAGCTCATGTTACTGGTACTGAGCCTGAACATCGGAATGCCCATTCCTTTCAATGTTTTAGCATACAATATGTTCAGGCCACTGCCACCATCCATCAGGACTTTGGTCAGTTGAGTGCCTTCGACAACTGGGTCGACCACCAAAGCTTGCCTCCCAGGGGTGGCAATGTGCGTAGGGTGATCAGACTGGTCGAATGTGATGGCAGTCTGAGACCACTTCAGATAACTGGGAGTTGCCGGAGCGACCATATTCACTTCACGGTTAATGACTTTCAGTCGACTTTTGCTTTCGACATCAGCAAAAATCATCAGGGTGGAATTGATTTGGGGGTATCCATCGTCACTATCTTCCTTGTCCTCAACTCTGTCCGACTCTTTTTCCTTGTCTTTGGACTGTTTGCCCTGAAACTGCTGGATCAGGAGCCGGCACTGTCGAGTGGTATGCTTTGGGTAAATAAAATTACCCTCTTCATCTTTCTTGGTGTGGATGTGACATGGCAGATCCAAAACATCATTTCCATCTTGATCCTTGACTTTCTTGGGCTTCCAGGGGCCCTTGGGTTTTCCCTTGAAATTTCCCTGGGTTACGGCCAGGGCCTCCCCAGGGGCGGCTGGCTTGGCCTTCCGCTTCTGTTTCCGACTGGAGTTTCCTCCGGTTTCTTGGGAGACTGCCTTGTGCTTGCCACTCCAGAGTCGATCTTCGTCTTCACCATTAGCGTATTTGGTGGCAATCTCCATCATCCGGTTCTCTCCAGTTCGACCGAACTTCAGATTCAATTCTCTGTATTTAACGCCTTCTTTAAAGGCACAAACTGCTTGATGGTCAGGCACATTCTCAACTGTGTGATGCAACGTGATCCACCTCTGGATGTAATCCCTCAGAGTTTCATTCGGTTTCTGTACGCAAGAACGCAATTCTGTAAGGCCTGCGGGTCGCTTGCATGTTCCCTCAAAGGTTGTGACAAACACTCGGGAGAGGTCCTCCCAAGTATAGATGCTGCTGGGTGCCAACTGATTTAGCCACGCTCTGGCTGAGCCCTCTAACATGAGAGGCAAATGCTTCATGGCCACCTCATCATTGCCGCCGCCAATCTGTACAGCCACTCGGTAATCTTCGAGCCAAGTGTCAGGCTTAGACTCACCGGTGAACTTGCTGACTCCAGTCGCCAACCTGAAGTTGGGAGGAATCACTGCGGCTCTGATGGCTCGACTGAAACACTCTGGCCTCGAAACACGTACTCTGCTGCTGGCAAGCGCATCTCTGTTGTGGCCTTCCCGATGAGCTCTGTTCCTGTCAACCAAACCTTGAACGAGGATAGATCTCGCGTCAAAGCCTGGGTCCCTGGGGTCGACTGGAATCCTCTGCCCAACACTATGAGGGCGCCTGTCATCTCGATGTCGAGGCGCATATGACCCACTCCTCGGGGGAGGGGTTGGCACTCGACGTCGATCATCACGATCGGATCGGTGATCATACTGCTCATTCCTTCTGTACTGATCATGCCGGTCACCACGTCCCTCACGCCTCGGGGGCGATCTTGGGCTGTGAGCCGATTGGACTGTATCTGTTGCAACGGATCGACTGTGGATCCTATTCCGCGACTGAGAAACAGCGGAATTCTGGTTTCCCGTCGCCCGGAGCAACGCTCTGATCTGCAACAAGCCCCTGCCAGCCTCCGACTGGGAGGGCTGAATCGATTCTGCTATACGGGCCGCGGCGGCCAAATTCTGAACTGGGGTTCGGTATACCTGCGTCGGTGGGAAGAGCTGACGTCGACTAGACTCGAGATCCCGCTGACGCGCTTGCTCGTCGAGTGCTCGCTGGAGATTCTCCAGTCGAGTGCGCTCGGCTAAGTTAGCCAAGCGCGCGTCCTCCAAGGCCCGGGCCTCGGGGGTCTCTCCGACGATAGGAGTGTGGAGTGCGTCCATGTTCTGGCGGCGAAGCTCCTCTCGCTGTAATGACGTGAGAGGTTCGGGGAGATACTCATCGTGGGGATGCGACGGGTCGCCCCCACCCGCGCCTCCATCAGTGCGAGGGAAACCGGGAGGACTGTGCGTTCCATCGACCGCCAGAACCTCAGCCACTGGGTCGTTGCTGTCGCACTCGGATGCGGTCTCCGTGGAGCCAGTCGACAGGTCGAACAGGCCGCAGAGGGATTCGTCGGGCTCGATTGCCGCGACTTGTGGGGCGGCCGACTGGCACGCCACGGCATGCCTCACCCACCTCTGAAGTCTCGACCGACCGGAGTGCTTGCGCCGGTGGGAGACAGAGCGGGGAGACGACACGGGGACTGACCGATACTGGGTCGACGGCTGCCGCAGGAGGACGCCACGAACGCATGCGCGGAAGTGCGTCGCACCGCGGACGGAGAGCGCGTCGATGTCGAGTAGTGCCTCCTGAAGCCACGCGGAGTCGTCGGCGATGAACGTGAGCGCGCCGAGGCGGATCTCGCGGCCCTCCACCAAAACTCCGCACGAAACCATGATCAAAAGGGATCAGAAAAATCGCAACTTCTCCAATCAGGTGCTAAGATTCCTGCCCCACGGTGGGCGCCAACTGTCGTGGTTCTAACTCTGACAGTGGGGTAGGGGGGTGTGTATGGAGAGGCTAGATCTCAGCTATTGGGCAGTTGTAAACACACGAGGATTACGAGTTCAGGCCCTTCTCGGAGGAAGTAACAGCCCTACGTCTCGGTGCCTGGAGGCGGTCGATTGGATTATGTGTGTGTGAATAACAGGGGTGCGAACCCTTCATACTGAGGAGGGGGGTGGCTTATATAGAGTTCGCCGGTCCTCTCCTACCCTTAGTAATGCAGGGTTTAAGGTACATTTAAGGTGGGGCGTTACCAGTAATAAAGTGCTATAATGACCATAAAGACTACTTGATAGCCGACCGTTTGCCTGCGGAGTGACTTTAAGCCTCCTGGTCGAGTGATAGCTTCTTGGTCGAGTGTCTTGAACCCGTCGAGTGGGATACCTTCAAGTCGATTGAAAGGTGCCTTCTTCTAGGGATGTCCTTGGGTAGGGCTCTCTTGGACGGGTTCGTGCCCCTACCCTAGGTACATAGCTTCATCAATATGTCAATTTCTATTTACCCTTCATAAGGACCCTTTTCATCGAATCCGATCCTACTAAAGTGGGAGAGACAGACACCCGCTAGCCACCTTATGCAACTAGTGCATGTCAGTCGGTGGAACCAGTCTCACGTAAGCGTACGTGTAAGGTCGGTCCGGGCCGCTTCATCCCACGATGCCGCCGAATCAGGATAAGACTAGTAACGGCAAGTAAATTGACAAAATCAACGCCCACAACAACTTGTGTTCTACTCGTGCATAGAAACTACGCATAGACCTAGCTCATGATGCCACTGTTGGGGAACGTAGCAGAATTTTAAAATTTTCTATGCATCACCAAGATCAATCTATGGAGTCATCTAGCAACGAGGGAAAAGGGGAGTGCATCTATATACCCTTGTAGATCGTGAGCGGAAGCGTTCAAGAGAACGGGGTTGATGGAGTCGTACTCGCCGTGATCCAAATCACAAATGACCAAGTGCCGAACGGACGGCACCTCCGCGTTCAACACACGTACGGTTGGGAAGACGTCTCCTCCTTCTTGATCCAGCAAGGGGAAGGAGAGGTTGATGGAGATCCAGTAGCACGACGACGTGGTGGTGGAAGCATCGGTGATCTCGGCAGGGCTTCGCCAAGCTCCAATGAGAGAGAGAGAGAGAGGTGTTACGAGGGGAGAGGGAGGCGCCAAGGGCTTGGGTGCGGCTGCCCTCCCTCCCCCCACTATATATAGGACCCCTAGGGGGGCCATCCCTAGGAGATCCAATCTCCAAGGGAGGGCGGCGGCCAAGGGGGGAAACTTGCCCCCCAAGTCAGGTGGGGCGCCCCCACCCCTAGGGTTTCCAACCCTAGGCGCAGGGGGAGGCCCATGGGGGGCGCACCAGCCCATCAAGGGCTGGTTCCCCTCCCACTTCAGCCCATGGGGCCCTCCGGGATAGGTGGCCCCACCCGGTGGACCCCCGGGACCCTTCCGGTGGTCCCGGTACAATACCGATTGCCCCCGAAACTTTCCCGATGGCCGAAACTGGACTTCCTATATATAAATCTTCACCTCCGGACCATTCCGGAACTCCTCATTATGTCCGGGATCTCATCCGGGACTCCAAACAACTTTCGGGTTACCGCATACTAATATCTCTACAACCCTAGTGTCACCGAACCTTAAGTGTGTAGACCCTACGGGTTCGGGAGACATGCAGACATGACCGAGACGACTCCCCGGTCAATAACCAACAGCGGGATCTGGATACCCATGTTGGCTCCCACATGTTCCACGATGATCTCATCGGATGAACCACGATGTCAAGGATTCAATCAATTCCGTATTCAATTCCCTTTGTCAATCGGTACGTTACTTGCCCGAGATTCGATCGTCGGTATCCCAATACCTCGTTCAATCTCGTTACCGGCCACGTAGAGGCCCATCTGTCCGGGTTCGTGTAAGAACCGGGACTAAAGGGTTAGGGCATTAGTAACGACCGTTTAGTCCCGGTTCACAGGGACTAAAGGGTTAGGGCATTAGTAACGACCCTTTAGTCCCGGTTCACAAACCAGGACAAAAGACCCTTATCAACCGGGACGAATGGGGTTTTTTCTACTAGTGCCTTTTTTGTACAGACCGTGTACCATCCATTGATGATGTTCTCATCTTTTTTGTAGTATTACATCAGATTTCGTGTTCTATCTTTCCGGCAAAGAAAAAGAAGGAGAAAAAAAGATTTCGTGTTCTATCAGATGGCTGTGACAGGTTAGTAGATTCTGAGAAAGAAAATGGAGCCAATTCGGGGATAGTTGGATCTCAACTACGTGAGTGGATCACGGGATTTGTTTTTGTTACTGCTTGCTTAATTTCTTTGGTGCCGAATGATGTGGCACGTAGTACGCCCTCAACTGTCCCACCTACCTGCCACATCAGTGCACAGAAGCCATAGCAGCCGGCCGGCCACTTGAAGCAGTTCAGACCTGAATGAACGAAAGAAACGACACACCTCAACGTGCCACCGTACAAAACCCGGAGACCCGCCGCGCCCAGAGGCAAAACAATCGTCCACCCGCGCGCACGCACGCACGCACGCGCTGGCACGCCTGCAGGTGCGCGAGCACGCCGCCATGCAGCCACGTCCGGGAAGACCCCGCGGCCGCCACTCTCTTCCCCCGGCCGCGGCGGGCGTGCTCCGGTGCCTCGTCCTCGCCGGGGCCGTCGCCGTCGCCGCCGCGGGCGCGGACGCGGTCGCGGCGCCGGCGATCCTGGACACGGTGTGCGGGTCCAGGCAGGCGGCCGACCCGGAGTCCTTCGACGTGAGCTTCGTCAACACCCTGGAGCTCATCTACCAGAACGTGACGCGCTCCGGCTTCGGCGCCGCCTCCTCCGGCTCCGGCGGCAACTTCTCCGTCTTCGGGCTCGGCCAGTGCCTCGCCTACCTCTCCCCGACCGACTGCCAGCTCTGCTACGCGCAGAGCCGCGTGAAGCTGCCCCACTGCCTCCCGGCCGACGGCGGCCGCATCTACGTCGACGGCTGCTTCCTCCGCTACGGCGCCGGCGACTTCACCGCCGCCGCCACCGACGCCAGCGACACGTTCCTGTGCTCCAACGACACCGCGCCGGCGACCCCGGCGTTCGCGGCCGCGGCCGCCGCGCTGGTGCGCAACGTCACGGCGACCGCGCCGGGTGCGAGGGGGTACTACTACGCCGGGTCGGCGTCGGCGTCCGCGATGCCGACCGGCGCGCGGGTGTACGCGGCGGCGCAGTGCTGGAGGTCGCTGAACGCCACCGCGTGCGCGGCATGCACGGCCAGCGCGCGCGACCGGGTGGTGCGGCAGTGCCTTCCCGGCGCCGCCGAGGGGTACGGGCTCAACGCCGGCTGCGTCGTCAGGTACTCCACGCAGCCCTTCTACCTGCCGGCGAAAGCCGGCGGCGGCGGCGGATCATCCAGTGAGTACAGCACACACATTCTCGGTCGTAATTCCGTTCTTGGTCCAAGTGTCGTGCCGTGTCGTGTCTGAATTTTGCTGACAGCAACGGCGCATTCACGTACCGATATTTCAGGTTTCAGAGCCTGAAAACAGCAACAAAAAAATATCCGTATGAAACGCCATGAAAATGACATCTTTTTTCTTCTTCTTCCGAATTAATTATCCATGGCAGACCGGCACATAATCATCATCGTCTTCGCCTCCATCCTCTCCGCCATGGCGGTCGTCGGCATAGTATTCATCTGGACACGAATGAGGCCCAGGAGAGACGACCTCCACGACGGTATGCAAAACTGTAAAATTGCAACCACATAGTGCATCTGAATATCTGATGCTGCACCAATACTATGATAATCTGACGAGAGTTTCTGACACTGTGTAGACATGGACGGCTCAGGCGAGATCATCCGCACCATCATGTCGTCGCAGCTCGGCTTCCGGTACGAGGAGCTGCGCAAGGCGACCGATGACTTCAATCAGATCAACAAGCTCGGCCAGGGCGGCTACGGTTCAGTTTACAAGGTATGTACACTGCCGTGCCATTTGGAACACCGCACATTTTGGCACAATGCAACACTGAATTTCATCGATCATCTTTCTTGAAATGCTTGCTTCATCTGAAGTTGACATCCTGATAATATATGATGGATATCACAGGGCGTGCTTCCGGATGGCCGGGAGATCGCCGTGAAGCGGCTCTACCTCAACACGCGGCAGTGGACCGACCAGTTCTTCAACGAGGTGAAGCTCGTCAGCCAGGTGCAGCACAAGAACCTCGTCAAGCTCCTCGGGTGCAGCGTCGAGGGCCCCGAGAGCCTCCTCGTCTACGAGTACCTCTGCAACACCAGCCTCGATCACTACCTCTTTGGTAAGAAAAAAAAAACCCTGCATTCTGGAAAAACATGTCATACTACTTGAAATGGTAGATTTTCATTTTAACTCATCTTAAATGCTTGGTGATGCAGATGCTTTCAAGAAGAATGCGTTGGACTGGGAGCGGCGGTCGGAGATCGTCCTCGGGGCGGCGGAGGGTTTGTCATACCTCCACAGTGGCTCCGAGGTCAGGATCATACATAGGGACATCAAGGCCAGCAATGTGATGTTGGATGAGAGGTTCAGACCTAAGATTGGCGATTTCGGCTTGGCAAGGAACTTCATGGAAGATCAGACCCACCTCAGCACCGGCCTCGCCGGAACATTGTAAGTTCACTTGTCCAAAACATCTAATCTGGTCACCTCGCCAAAAAAAAAGCCATCTAATCTGATCAAGGGTTGAAGGAAATGTTGCGATAAATTGTGCAATGTGTCCGAAGAAATAGAACCGACCATGCCTACATTTTTGCAGTGGATATATGGCTCCGGAGTACATCGTTCACGGGCAGCTGACGGAGAAGGCCGACATCTACAGCTACGGCGTGCTGGTCCTTGAGATCGTCACCGGCCGCAAGAACCACAACTCCGTGGCGTCATCGGCCGAGGGGTTGTCCCTCATGTCACAGGTACATTAATTCTCCCATTTCACCTCTTTTGTCAAGTACTAGCATACTGTAGCATTTCAGACAACCTGATGCTGGCATCCTTCCATCTTCAGTTATGGAAGCACTACAACGCCGGCACCCTCATGGAGCTCCTGGACCCGAACCTCCGCGACCAATGCTCGGAGGCGGAAGCTCTCAAGGTATTCCAAGTCGGGCTGCTGTGCGCGCAGGCGTCGCCGAACCTCAGACCCCCGATGTGGAAGGTGGTGGAGATGCTGGGAAGTGGTGATAGGGTGCTGCCCCGGCCTACCGAGCCTCCGTTCATCAACATAAAGGGGTCGAACGCGAAGAGCGAAAGCTCGGGGTCATCAATGTCTCTGATGTCGAACTCCGACAAGTCGCCGTTCTCGACGAATCAGCTGTCGGTTAGTGGGGTGCAGGCAAGGTGATTAACAGCAGGGTGTGAAGGATCATCTTAACATTTTTTCCCCATTGTTTATGGTAGGATGATCTTCTTGAGCACTGACTGAAAGTGTTCCGATCATAGAATCTTGTTTGTAAGATGTAAGTAAGCAAGCAGATGAATGGTAGTTTTGTCATAGAAGTGCAGTCTTCAACTCCAACAACACCATGTCAGCCGAAATCAACTAAAAGTCACATCTTTTTCTCCCATGTGCTCTTCACAGTGACGAGATTTAATCAACGTCTAACAGCAGATAAAAAAGAGAGGAAAAAGTCATGGAATGCACATAAAACACAACAGACAAACGAAAAAGTGAGAGAATTCAGAAATTTCATACTACGATTTTGGTCTAGGTGATGGACCGATAGGCGATAGCTTCTGGATAACTTTAGAACCAAGCAAATTACGTTTTGGAAAAGTCAAAACACGCGATGATTAACAGAGAGCGATTTGAGAACTGAGATGGACCGGCAGCGGTTCTGCTGGAAAATTGTTGGGCTGTGTATGCATGTGGTGTGTATGCGGTCTGGTCGCTGTCGATTTTGTTTGGGAAGTCCAAATTTACCGCTGAGAACGGGTGAAGCAGGGCTTAATTGACCCAGCCGTCCAAGAGGGAGACGGTTCAACAACCATCATCAATCGTCATCTTTCTTTGTCTTAGCAGTTCTTTTTGTTTCGACTCATGCGACTTCCGACTTGTATGCAGTATTCTCTTTGGACACGTATACTTGCCAGTGTGCAGTGAAATTTGCACCACCGATTCCCTAAAAGAGCACAGGAAGAGAATATTTATAAACATCCGTGGGACCATGGCTTTGCACATGATGGACCGACAAACAACTCTCAAAACAGGTTTTCGTCCCGCTTTATAAATAAAACAACCGACATGTCTATGCAACAAGTTCAAGTACCACACTGAAAATCGAGTAGTCTGCTGGGACAACAACTCAAACATGCTCAAAAAAAGCTAAAAAGAAAGATGAAAAAAAGACCACCAAGTAAGTGACAGTGTTTCTATACTTGAATTCTGCTTTTTATAAAGCTATGGTACGCCTAGGCGTACTTTCAAAAAAGAAAAAGGAAAAATTGACCAAGTGGCCGGAAGCTTAGCATATCTACGACGAAGCAAGACGGCGTGCGATAGCAGTCAACGCATCCATCATGAATCCAAACCGGTCACGATCCCACTGTCTAGAGACCGGGTGCGAATGCTGCAAAAATGCAAGGAATTTAAAGATAGAGTCAGACTGTCTAAGGAAGATCCGGTCAATCATCATCTTGTTACACGCCGTCCACAAATTCCAAGCTAGCGCCACGAACATAGCTAGAAGAGACGTCTCCTCCTCCCAGTCTGGTTGGTACGAGTTTATAGGAGGTCTAGGGCCTCCCAATCAGACCCTAGAGCCTCACAGACAAAGCTCCACAGGAATATCACCGTAGTGCAAGAGAAGATGTGGGTCCCCATCAACACCATAAAAGGGGCACAACCCATCACCAAGGCCGTGCCGCTTGAGCAGCTCCGTTCCAGATGGGAGGTGATCCCATAGCAATTGCCAAACACAAATCTTGATCTTCAGTGGTATGGGCACTTTCCATAGTGGAAAAGTCCATGACAGGGGCAACCGCTAGCATAAGGCGTGGTATGCCAAGCCAACCGAGAAGATACCAGAGGGGGTCAACCGCCAAGACAAGGTGTCGGCCCACAAGTTGGACCACTCAATGGACGCCATGGGCCCAAATGTCCGAAGGAACAAGATGTTCTACTGGCCACTTTGGGCGCCGTGGAAACCAATGCCATCGAATTCGAGCACATAGCGAACACATTGGGGAACTTCGTACACAGTGAAGCGCCTCCAACCCACGGGTCAAGCCAGAAGAAGGTCCCCCCCTTCTTTGCCTATGGACAGAGAAATTCTAGTGCAGCTCATGTTTGATCTGCTGGATGAATTTTCAGAATCAAGACCCTTTCCTGCGCTCACAAGCAAGAAGGTGTCGCCCTGCAAATACTTACCCTAGACCAGCTGCAACCATAGACCCTTCCCTCCCCATGTTGTATCTGTCAGACACATCTAAGTATAAGGGCCACATTCATGCGACGGGACGCAAGAATGCCAATCTCGCCCAAGTCTTTTGGCATGCACACATCGGCCCACATGACCATATGGTATTTTTGTCGGCCATCCGTCGCTTTCCAAAAAAAAAATAAGAGAGGTCTTTGTCAAAGGAGCTATGGACCCCTTCCGGCAAGATATACAACCCCATCATATACATGGAAAGACTAGATAGGGAGGGGTGAATAAGAACGGTCTTACTCCCTTTAGACTTAAAGCGATTGCACCGTGGCTCCGACCTAGACGTGATTTTTTTTTTCTACTACGTTTCTCACCATATTTTTCGATAAAGAACAATATAAGTTTTATGGCGTACTTATACATTTGTTAGTCAATCTACGGTCAAAATTTGGCACAAAATATGAAGGGGCCAATAAATCTAGATGGAGATAGTACGCAACAACATATATATTTTTAAGGAATACAGATCCTATATATGATACAAAGAGTAAAGAAAAATATACGCAGAATCCTATACATATCCTACACTCAAGTACAAAGGTTACACAACGATATATAGACACACATTAACGAAACGCTCTGCGTCTTTTCATAACCTTATCTTGAAGGCGATCCACACAACAGAAAACATAAGTCCTCCACGTCTTGAAGAAAACTAGAGACCCCAACCACAGCCAAAATCCAAGGACGAGTCCAGCAATTATTGAGTAGTAGAAATACACGGTTTCAAGTTCTACGTCCAGTGTTTCCACAGTACCCGAAGAACCTTTGGAGCATGCGACCAATGGATATCCGCAAAGCCCAGAATTGTTGTTGTAAATGGAAGGGTCGTCCAGTGTTTGGAGCTGATTCCCAGTTGGTATCTCGCCAGAGAGATTATTATTGGAGAGACTGAGAGAGCTAAGAGACGGCAGTTTCGAGATGCTCGAAGGAATTGCACCAGATAATTCATTCCACGAGCAGTCAAGGGATTCCAGCAGTTTGAGATCACCAATGTTTTCAGGGATGTGGCCTGACAAATGGTTCCTTGACAGATTCAGAAACCGGAGGCCCCAGAGATTTGCTAGCTCAGTTGGAATCTCACCAGAGAACGAATTGCCTGATAAATCGATACCTACCATAAGTGCAATCGTCCCTTGGAATGTGTAGCTCTTCATCTTCCAGTTGACATCGATCCGGTCGACAAAATTCATCGCACCATCTAGATGTAGAACTTGATGGTGGATTAGTGAAGTCATGTTGAACTCTGTCTGTGGTTTCATCATGGATGTTAAATTGGCAAGCAAACCCTGCGGCATGGGACCTGAAAATCGGTTGGCAGCTAGGTCGAGTAGCTGGAGATGGGAGAGCTGTGACAGTTGCCAGGGAATGCTACCACTAAACGAGTTCGACCGCAGCCGGAGAATCCTCAGGAAAGGAAGATTTGAGCCTATCCATGATGGAATTTGGCTGGAAAAGTAGTTGCCACCGATATCAAGGACAATGAGCTGCTTACACTTCTTCAGTATAGTTGGGAACTCACCTGTGAGTCTGTTATTTGCCAAATGCAATGATTCCAATGACGATAAATTAGCAGACCCAGATGACGGAACCTTCCCGGAGAAACCATTGCTTGACAAATCTAGGAACAATAGATCCTCCAAGTCCCATAGGCAGTTAGGGAGCTCACCCCACAGTTGGTTGCTAGATAAATCCAACAGTGCCAATGATGCGACTTGGCAAAATGTCCGGGGGAAGCTCCCCGAGAAACTATTGTTGGCAAAGGCAGCTGAGAGCAATTTCTTACTGCCAATGCTTGGGATTGTACCGGTGAACTTGTTGTTACTGAAGTCAAGACTGTAGAGATCTTTGAGCGATGAAATAGTTGCAGGTAGCCCACCCTCGAGCTGGTTATCGTTGAGATCAAGGTTTTGTAGTAAGGACATACTGCCAATTTCAGGGGGCACCAAGCCAGTGAGGCCGTTGAAGGACAGAGCCATGCCGACAAGCAGCTTGAGGCTTCGGATAGAAGCAGGGATCGGTCCGGATAGCGAGTTCCTCCCCAAATCCAGAAACTCGAGGCCCGTCAAGCTGCCGATCTCCGCCGGGATGACGCCGGTAAGGTTGTTGGCCTCGAGCGCCAAGAACCGCAGCTTGCCTGCTCTGCCGATCTCCGGCGGTACGCTTCCGGTGAACGAATTGTAGTGCAGGAAGAAGAGAGTTACCTCAGGCCAGCTAGTGAAGAGCTCAGGAGGAATAACACCCGAGAGGTTGTTTCTTGACAGGTAGAGCTCCCTCATCTTGGCCATCCCGGCGAAGGACGGTGGCAGCTCGCCGGAGAGGCTGTTCCTGGAGAGGTCCAAGAAGGTGAGAGCTCTCAGGCGCCCCAGCTCCGGCGGAATCGTACCCACGAGCCGCACGGCCTGCAGGTCCAGCCGCCGCAGCGCGGCGAGCTTGGCGAGGGAGCCCGGGATCCGCCCACCGAGCGGGTTGTTCCGGAGGACAAGAGCTCGCAGGCCGCGCAGCGTCCCGAGCGCCGCCGGTATGCCGCCGGTGAGGTTGTTGCTGGAAAGGTCGAGCGAGGCAAGCGAGGCCAGGAGGGAGACGTTGGCGGGGATGGCGCCCGCGAGAGGGTTGCCGCTGAGGTTGAGGCTTGCGAGCGCCGGCAACGCGGAGAAATCCAAGGCGTCGAGCGTGCCTGCGACCCCGGCCCCCGGAACCGTGAGCGCGGCGATACGGCCGGCCGCGTTGCACGCGACGCCGGACCAAGAACCGCACGGGGAGCTGGCCGGCGACCATGACGAGAGCGGAGAAGAGGCGTTTGCGTCGGAGATCGTCAGGGTGGACTTCCATGTCAGAAGCGCTTTGGCTTCAGCAGCTTCGCCTGAGGGGGAGACGGCGCCGCATGTGCATGCCAGTAGCAGGAGCAAGAGGAGACGAGCTTTGGTGCTCGTTGCTCTGGATTCCATGGCATCCGCTGCAGTTTGTCTGGGGAGCAAGAGCAACTCTTGTAGTGATTTGCTCCTTTCTCCCCGCGTATCGTTGGTATGGATTGGCGACGATTTTTCAGACGAGCAGCAAATGCCATCGTCTGACAGAAAATGGTTGAGCTATGTAATGTGGGCTGGTCGTTGTCGATTTCCTGAAGGCAAGTCCGAACTTGTTCAAGTGTTGAGAACAAGTGGAGTGGCTTAATTGACTCAGACGTCTAAGATGGAGACGGTTACCCGAGGAGGCGCAAACTCTTTTTGCACGGTTAGGTCATGTATATTTTTCACATAAACCTATTAAACCCAAATATGAAACCCACATGTCAACTTGTGAAACTAATTATATGGAAGTGTGTTAACATTTTTATTTCAAACGCATAAAATAAGTTATTTCATAAATGTGCAATTGAGATAGATATGATTTTTTTTAGAGAAGCCAGTGAAAAGTAAATGCACCTACTGAAAGTGAAAAAGATGTGAAACTAAAATCCCAACTTGCGAAAATAACATTTTTCACATAAACCCATTAAACCCAAATAAGAAACTCAAATGTCAACTTGTGAAACTATTATTTGGAAGTGTGTAAAATTTTTATTTCAAAAGAGTAAAAAAAGTTATTTCAATGTGCAATTGAAATAGATGTGATTTTTGTGAAAGAAGCCAATGAAAAGTAAAATGCACTTACTGAAAGTGAAACTAAAATCTCAACTTGTGAAAATAACATTTTTCACATAAACTTATTAAACTCGAATGTCAACTTGCGAAACTAATTATTTGGAAGTGTGTAACATTTTTATTTCAAAAGAGTAAAATAAGTTATTTCATAAATGTGCAATTGAGATAGATATGATTTTTATGAAATATGCCAGTGAAAAGCAAAATGCACCTACTGAAAGTGAAAGAAAATCTGAAACTAAAATCTCAAGTTGTGAAAATAACATTTTTCACATAAACCTGTTAAACCCAAATGTGAAACTCAAATGTCAACTTGTGAAACTAATTATTTGGAAGTGCGTAACATTTTTATTTCAAAAGAGTAAAATAAGTTATTTCAATGTGCAATCGAAATAGATGTGATTTTTGTGAAAGAAGCCAATGAAAAGTAAAATGCACTTACTGAAAGTGAAACTAGAATCTCAACTTGTGAAAATAACATTTTTCACATAAACTTATTAAACTCGAATGTCAACTTGCGAAACTAATTATTTGGAAGTGTGTAACATTTTTATTTCAAAAGAGTAAAATAAGTTATTTCATAAATGTGCAATTGAGATAGATATGATTTTTATGAAATATGCCAGTGAAAAGCAAAATGCACCTACTGAAAGTGAAAGAAAATCTGAAACTAAAATCTCAAGCTGTGAAAATAACATTTTTCACATAAACGTGTTAAACCCAAATGTGAAACTCAAATGTCAACTTGTGAAACTAATTATTTGGAAGTGTGTAACATTTTTATTTCAAAAGAGTAAAATAAGTTATTTCAATGTGCAATTGAAATAGATGTGATTTTTGTGAAAGAAGCCAATGAAAAGTAAAATGCACTTACTGAAAGTGAAACTAGAATCTCAACTTGTGAAAATAACATTTTTCACATAAACTTATTAAACTCGAATGTCAACTTGCGAAACTAATTATTTGGAAGTGTGTAACATTTTTATTTCAAAAGAGTAAAATAAGTTATTTCATAAATGTGCAATTGAGATAGATATGATTTTTATGAAATATGCCAGTGAAAAGCAAAATGCACCTACTGAAAGTGAAAGAAAATCTGAAACTAAAATCTCAAGTTGTGAAAATAACATTTTTCACATAAACCTGTTAAACCCAAATGTGAAACTCAAATGTCAACTTGTGAAACTAATTATTTGGAAGTGCGTAACATTTTTATTTCAAAAGAGTAAAATAAGTTATTTCAATGTGCAATCGAAATAGATGTGATTTTTGTGAAAGAAGCCAATGAAAAGTAAAATGCACTTACTGAAAGTGAAACTAGAATCTCAACTTGTGAAAATAACATTTTTCACATAAACTTATTAAACTCGAATGTCAACTTGCGAAACTAATTATTTGGAAGTGTGTAACATTTTTATTTCAAAAGAGTAAAATAAGTTATTTCATAAATGTGCAATTGAGATAGATATGATTTTTATGAAATATGCCAGTGAAAAGCAAAATGCACCTACTGAAAGTGAAAGAAAATCTGAAACTAAAATCTCAAGCTGTGAAAATAACATTTTTCACATAAACCTGTTAAACCCAAATGTGAAACTCAAATGTCAACTTGTGAAACTAATTATTTGGAAGTGTGTAACATTTTTATTTCAAAAGAGTAAAATAAGTTACTTCATAAATGTCCAATTGAAATATATGTGATTTTTATGAAATAAGCCAGTGAAAAGTAAAATGCACCTACTGAAAGTGAAAAAAAAATGTGAAACTAAAATCTTATAAGAGTTTTCACATAAACCTATTAAACTCAAATATCAAACTCAAATGTCAATTTGTGAAACTAATTATTTGGAAGTGGGTAACATTATTATTTGAAAAGAGTAAAATAAGTTATTTCATAAATGTCCAATTGAAATAGATATAATTTTTGTGAAAGAAGCCAGTGAAAAGTAAAATGCACCCATTGAAAGGGAAAAAAATGTGAAATTAAAATCTCAACTTGTGAATATAACATTTTTCACATAAACTTATTAAACCCAAATATGAAACTCAAATGTCAACTTGTGAAACAAATTAATTGTAACTGTGTAACATTTTTATTTCAAAAGAGCAATTTAAATAGATGTGATTTTTGTGAAAGAAGCCAGCAAAAAGTAAAATGCACCTATTGACAGTAAAAACAGGTGAAACTAAAATATCAACTTGTCAAACTAATTATGTGGACTGTGTAATATTTTTATTTCAAAAGTGAAAAAAAACATTATTTCATGAATGTGCAATTGAAATAGATTTGATTTTTGTTAAAGAAGCCAGTGAAAAGTAAAATGCACCTACTGAAAGTGAAAAAATGTGAAACTAAAATCCCAACTTGTGAAAATAACATTTTTTACATAAACCTATTGAACCCAAATATGAAACTTAAATATCAACTTGTCAAACTAATCATAAGGAAAAGTGTAACATTTTTATTTCAAACAAGAAAAAAATATTATTTCATAAATGTGCAATTGAAATAGATGTGATTTTGTGAAAGAAGCCAGCGAAAAGCAAAATGAGCCTATTGACAGTGAAAAAAATGTGAAACTAAAATCTCAACTTGTGAAAATAACATTTTTCACATAAATCTATTAAACTCAAATGTCAACTTGTGAAACTAATCATTTGGAAGAGCGTAACATTTTTATTTCAAAAGAGTAAAAAATATTATTTCATAAATGTGCAATTTAAATAGATGTGATTTTTGTGAAAGAAGCCAGTGAAAGTAAAATTCGCCTATTGACAGTCAAAAAAAATGTGAAACTAAAACCTCAACTTGTGAAACTAATTATTTGGAAGTGTGTAACATTTTTATTTCAAAAGAGCAAAAAACATTATTTCATAAATATGCAATTGAAATAGATGTTATTTTTGTTAAAGAGGGCAGTGAAAAGTAAAATGCATGAATAATTGTGAAACTAAAATCTCAACTTGTGAAAATACATTTTTTTACATAAACCTATTAAACCCAAATATGAAACTCAAATGTCAACTTGTGAAACTAATCATTTGGAAGATTGTAACATTTTTATTTCAGAAGAGTAAAAAAATGTTATTTCATAAATGTGCAATTGAAATAGATGTGATTTTTGTGCAAGAAGCCAGCGAAAAGTAAAATGCACCTATTGATAGTGAAAAGATGTGAAACTAAAATCTCAACTTGTGAAATTATTTATTTGGAAGTGTGTAACACTTTTATTTCAAAAGAGTAAAAAAAATTGTTTCATAAATGTGCAATTGAAATAGATTTGATTTTTGTGAAAGAAGCCAGTGAAAAGTAAAATGCACCTACTAAAAGTGAAAAAAATGTGAAAATAAAATCTCAACTTGTGAAAATAATATTTTTTTTACATAAATCTATTAAAACTAAATATGAAACTCAAATGTCAACTTGTGAAACTAGTCATTTGGCAGAGTGTAACATTTTTATTTCAAAAGAGTTAAAAAATGTTATTTCATAAATGTGCAATTGAAATAGATGTGATTTTTGTGAAAAAGCCAGCGAAAAGCAAAATGCACGTATTGACAGTGAAAAAATTGCGAAACTAAAATCTCAACTGCCAACTTGTGAAACTATTTATTTGGAAGTGTGCAATATTTTTTATTTCAGAAACATTTAATTTTTTACATTTCACATTTCATATGTGAAATAAACCCATTTCAGTAGAAAAATCTAAAACAAACCTATTTCACTAAAAATATGTGAAAATAACATTTTCACATAAACGTATTAAACTCTAATGTCTTATGAAACTAATTATTTGTAAGTGTGTAACATTTTTTATTTCAAAAGAGTAAAATAAGTTATTTCATAAATGTGCAATTGAAATAGATGTGATTTTTGTGAAAGAAGCCGGTGAAAAGTAAAATGCACCTACTGAAAGTGGAAACAATGTGAAACTAAAATCTCAACTTGTGAAAATAACATTTTTTACATAAACCTATTAAACCCAAATATGAATCTCCAATGACAACTTGTGAAACTAATTATATGGAAGTGTGTAACATTTTTATTTCAAAAGAGTAAAATAAATTATTTCGTAAATATGCAATTGAAATAGATGTGATTTTTTTTGAAAGAAGACAGTGAAAAGTAAAATGCACCTACTGAAAGTGAAAAAAACGTGAAACTAAAATCTCAACTTGTGAAATTGAAGATTATGACATGTATAATGGTTTACTCAAAAAGGGCGAAATATGCTTTTTCAATAATGTGAAATTGAAATAGATGTAATTTTTGTGAAACAAACTAGTGCAAAGTGAAATGTAGGTTCTGAAAGTCGAAAATAAAAAGTGAAACTGAATGTCAACTTGTGAAATTGAAAATTTTGAAATGTGTAACGGTATATTTTAAAAGAGTGAAATATGCTGTTTCAATAGCGTGAAATTGAAATAGAGTTGATTTTTGGGAAAGAAACCAGTGAAAAGTGAAATCTAGGTTCTGAAAGTAAAAAACAATATCAAGTGAAATGACAACTTGTGAAAATGATTATTTCAAAATGTGTAACAGTTTATTTCAAGAGTGTGAAACACATTATTTCAAAAATGCGCAATTGAAATATATGTGATTTTTGTGAAACAAACCAAAGAAAAATGAAATGTAGGTTCCGAAAGTGAAAGACATTATGAAATTGAAATGTCAACTTATGAAATCGTTTTTTCGAATGTGAAACGAATTATTTTAAAATAGTAATATATGTTCTTTAAAAGAGGTGCAATTGAAATAGATATGATTTTTCTGACACACGCTAGTGGAAAATGAAATGTAAGTTCAGAAAGTGAAAAACAACATGAAACAAAAATATCAACTTGTGAAAATGATTGAAATACTTTGATAATTTCAGTGGCATGAATTTTATAATTTTAGTTTAAAAAATACTAGAGGTTTATAAAAGCGCTTTAGTTCATTACTTTTGCTATTAGAGTTTTATAAAAGTTTTTTAGTTAATTTTCTTTTTGTTACCATCTTTTCATCCACATAGCATGTGCAAGAAAGTAGAGAGAGTTACGGCAAAAACTGGATGCACTTCGTGTACAAAACGGACAATCTTTTTCGAAGTATCAGGGTTTCATACGGAAACTCGTCTGTTACAAAGGGATTCTATTTTTTTAACTTATTTGAACTCCATAGTTTTTCTGTGTTCAAAATCCACCATTAAAAGCCACATCATCAATTTTCAACCCTTTCTGACTTCATTTGCTATTTTTATGCATTTACTGATTATTTTGAGCTATAAGACCCTGGAATTAAAGGCAACATATAGCTCTAATGAATAGATAAGTGACCAAATTAATAGAAGTTCATCATCACATTAAAAACAAAGTACATACATAGTTCTAATTGAACAACATATAGCTCTCCAGAGCATCTAGTTAAACCATACATTGAAACTATGTAAAACCTTTCAATGCAACAACAAATGCGATCATAATCACAACCAAGGTAAAAATTGATCCAACGGCATAATGATACCAAGCCTTGGTATGAATGGCATATTTTCTAATCTTTCTAATCTTCAACCGCATTGCATCCATCTTGATCTTGTGATCATCGACGACATCCGCAACATGCAACTCCAATATCATCTTCTCCTCCTCAATTTTTTTTTATTTTTTCTTCAATTAATTTTTTTCTTCTTCAACTAAATTTAACCTCTCGACAATAGAGTCGGTTGGAATTTCCGGTTCAACTACCTCCTACATAAATAAAATCTATGTCACATTGGTCGGCATAATTGTCATAAACAATAAATGAACCAAATAGTTATAAAAAGATAGTATATACCACATCTGAATCATCGACAGGACGAGGGCCGACGGGGACGGATACCAAAACCATCGCAATATATAATAACAAGCAATAATAAAAGTTAGAAAATTAGACAAGTATCTATCTAAAGTAAGAATTATTTTCTTTCGGAAAGAAGATAAAGACAAGAGGCTCACCACGGTGGTGCCCGCGACGAGATCGGTGCGGGCGACAGACGGCGGTGAAGACGGAGACGGGACGTGACGGACCGCTAAACCTATGCAAATCTCGGGGAAAATGGAGCTTGGAGGTCGAGCTTCGAGAGGAGAAAGCTTAACTAGTGTGGCTCGGGCATTTCATCGAACACCTCATGTGCATAGGAGGTGAGCTAGAGCACCCCAAATGCCCTCTCCTCGCCGGCCAGAAAAAACAGAGCACTGTGGAGTGCACTGCTGCGGCGATGGGGTATATGTAGGCAACTCATTTGTCCCGGTTCGTGACTGGAACCAGGACTAAAGCCCAGTCTTCTGTCCCGGTTCGTGCCTAGAACCGGGACAAATGGGTCCATACGAACCGGGACCAATGCCCACGAGGCCCCGGCCGGCCCACTGGGCTCACGAACCGGGACGAATGCCCCCATGGGTCCCAGTTCGTGACTGAACCGGGACTAATGGGCTTGCCATGCCCGAACCAGAGCCCTGTTTTCTACTAGTGGTGGGACGAGGAGCAGCGGCGGCGGAGGAAGGCGGGAGGCGGCGGAGACGGGGAACGCTAGAAGAGACGAGGCCGAGTGATAGGAGATTGGAGAGATCAAGAGAGAGGAAAAACTGGGTGGGAAAAAAACGAGCGTGGAGGGTGGTGGTGGTGGTGGTGGGAGGGGGACGAAAAAAACCAGACGAAAAAACTAGACAAAAGTGATGGGACGAAATAAACCGTGAATACTATTCAACCAACTCATCCATTAAAAATAGACAATTCCATCTTACTTGCCTCCACAGAGGGAGTATATTGCTTCGCAGCTGCTAGTTCTCCTGCAGAATTCCATAAACAAAAGAAGAACTGAGGGAGACGTTGAGATTATGTATTTCATGGACGAGGAGTTGTCTAATTTTAAGATTAGGGACATAGAACGTCCCGGCACTGCTGAGCAGAAGGGAAGTCCTAGAAGAGGTGCAGGATCACGAGTTCGTATACTTCTTTCTTTTGCCGCAAAAGAAAAAAAGAGTACACATGTATGTAACATGGGAGGTGAATTTTTTCCTTGGCAAAAGGAATTGTACACGATAGTCCGGCAATATAGTGAGCATATTTTTATGGCATATTAAAGGATGTGTTTGCACAATTTAATGCCAAAGTACAACCATTTGTATCATGCGTAACAATGACGTACACATTTTACAAGACGTTGCATCTTAAAATATGATACTCAGTATATTAGAAAAACATAATTTTAAACATTCATCAAGCTCAAGTTTCTTATATTTATATAAATAAAATAAATTTAATGCGCTAAAAAAATCAAATCACTTCTCTTGTATATGCACACGCAACTGACATGGGCCCGTGGACTACAAATGCGCTAGAACACAAGGCCCGGACATTCGGTCCGCCAAGGATAATGTTCTGGTACTCGACGCCCATCGGCCCGGGCACGACAAGGCAGAAGGAGGAGGAGAGGAGGGGAGGACGAAGGCACGAGGGGACCGGAGAGGGAAGGAAGAAGGAGGGGCGAGCCCGACGACAGTCACCGCGTTTGAGGGTGAGGGGGAGGAGGAGAGGGGAGAGGAGAAAACCACCATTCATTGATTAACGGTTCCTGGCAGAAAGGTTTGTACACTATAATCCGGCAACATAATGATCATGCTTTTGTGGCATATTAAAGCATGTGTTTGCCATGTGCAAAAATGACATACAAATTTTACATTACATTGCATCTTATAATACGATATATTAGAAAAACATAGTTTTAAACATTCATCAAGCTCAAGTTTCTTGTATTTATATAAATAAAATTAATTTAATGTGCTAAATAAAAAATCAAATCACTTGTATATGCACACGCAAGTGGCATGGGGCCCGTGGGCTACAATAATGTGCGAGAACACAAGGCCCAGACAGTCAGTTTGCCAAAGATTTTGGACGTTGTGGTATTTGACACTCCGGTGCGCGCGGTGCATTTCAGCTGTGGTACTTGACGGAGGTGTAGGTCTGGACCATGGTGGAGACGAAGGTGACGAGCGCGACGACCTCGATGACGACGGCCCACGGCAGCGTGAAGTAGTTCCGCTGCACGTCGGCCCACATGACGTACAGCGGGTGGCGGCTCCGCTCCCGCAGCTTCTCCAGCAGCACGCAGAGGTAGCTCGTCACCAGCAGCTCGCCGCCGGCCGCCGCCTCGCTCGCGACGCCCATCGTCCGGAAGAACCTCGCCACGGCCTCCTTGGTCTCGTTGCCCGCGCCGCCGTGCTGCTGCACCACCTCCGCCGCCGCCAGCACCCCCGCGTCCTCCGCCGACTGCACCATCTTCGCCATGAAGCACACGTACGCCGACACGTCCATCGGCGTCTTCATCGACGCCGACGCCGACTGCTCGAACGCCATCAGATTCAGCAGCAGCGGCGCCGTGCGGAACTCGACCCGGAGCTGGGGGAGGTGGAGCCGGTCCTCGTGCTGCGTCAGCTTCACCGCGAGCGGCACGGGCCCCAACACCGACGCGATGCCGGCCACCGCCTTGCTCCCGCTGCCGGCGCGCGCCTTCTTGAACTGCACACCCATGCGCTTCAGGTCGCTCGCCGCCGGCACGTCTTCCTTCCCGTAGCTCGCGCTCCACTTCTTGTCCTCGGGGAGGATCGGGTACAGCAGCGGCACGAACAGCAGCAGCGGGATGCGGCGCAGCAGCCGTGCCGCCTCCTGTGCCGTCTCTATCACCGCGCCGTCCTGGATGGTGCGGGGCGGCGGCTCCCACCGTGTCCGCGCCGCGGTGATCATCGCGTGGAGCAGGTGCAGGACGTGGGAGACCCCCTCGGCCGGCGGCAGCTCCTCGCTCATGTCGCGGCCCTTCTCGCCGGCGAGGTAGTACAGCACGAGCTTCACGAGCAGCACCGGCGAGGGGTACCCGGTGGCCTCGAACTCCGGCAGCTTGGTGCTGGCGATGAGATCAACGAGTACGAAGAAGGGCATCTGGTTCTCGGCGAGGACGAGGTCGACGGAGAGCTGCGCGGGGCCGAAGGGCGTGGCGTGCAGCGACGGCTCCTCGTGGCCCGTGGCGACGTTGATGAGGTGCTCGATGATGAAGCAGCCGTCGAGCACCATCATCTGGATGAACTCATCGGGGGGAATCTCGGCGACGTCCTCCCCGACGTACATCGCCCGGGCCTCCTGCTCGCGGGCGGCGACGACGCGGATGTACCCCTGGATGACGGCGAGGTGTTGCGCCGTGTCGGGGTGGCCGCGGGAGATGAGGCTGTTGAGGTACGCCACCTTGAGCCGCTCGGCGGGGCGGAGGCGCCGGTCCTCGCGGCTGTGGAGCGGGCCGATGGCGACGAACCCCGGCGTGTAGTCCTTGGCGTTGTTGTTGCGGAGGTGGAGGGGGACGCGGGACAGCCGGTGGCTGGTCGCCATGGCCCGGTGCTGCTCCTCCGCCGCCACGCCCTCCTGCTTCTGCATCAGGGTGCGCGCCAGATATTCGACGTGCACCGTGATGTCCCCGCCGCCGCCACCACCGCCACCGCCACGGGCGCCGGGCATGCGGAAATGCCGCTCTCTAGGCATCGTGGACGATGGAACAGTGCACGTGCTATGCCACGACCGCCATGAACTGCATGCCCGGCTACATATATAGGGGCGGAATGGAATCTGAGCCCAGAGAATGCCAGCTCTGAGGGAGACGATGATGATGAGATGGACACGCAAGAACAAATCTGAGAACGACAGGATCCCTCAATGATGTACGCCTACACACAGGTAGTATATACGTAGCTTCCGTCAGCGATAAAGAGGACAGAACATGCATCAGTGCCAATTCTTTGCTTTGCTTGTACATGCAGACAATACGAGATTCAACTTCGTTATTCTAATTATAGTAGGTTGCATACATCCCAATTAAACCCATGCGCGCAGCATGTGGCGTGTATGTGCACATCATGCTATACCGTTCACCTAGGGAAGAAGCCGGCCCAGCCCGCAAAGCCCACATACAAATCCATCTTCAGTCGCAGGTGAAATAGGGGCAGCACCATTGCTGGCTTGACAAACGTTCTTATATTGTGGGACAGAGGGAGTATATTCGAACTTAGCCCTAAAAAAAATCTATATTCATACCATTTTAAGTATTTATCATGTGCGTCCTTTCAGAAGCAGCAGATCAAACTTGGGGGCATAGACCATCCGGGCCACCGCTGCTGCCAAGCTCTCTGCGCCGTCTAGCGTTTGTGCATATGTCCAAGCATGGTTCCTTCAGGGCCTTGTCCGTGTCAGGAGGTGGGGGTGGCACTCCAAAGTTGAACTGCAACGAGCAACATTGTTATTGGAGACTGCTTCTTCAGTGGCATTTGGTTGGAAAAAGGGATAAAAATGAACATAGCTGTGAGATTTTGCTTTAGCATAGCAAGATGTACATGATTCCTGATTCCTGAACTTCCTTTACCTGGCAGCTATAGTCTTCAAAATTTGGCTCCATATACAAATCGACGCCCATGTGATCCTTGAAGAAGGTCTGAAAGATAGACAACAGTTTTTAGCAAAAGACACTCAATAAGCTACTCTTTTAGGCAATGGAAGTACTTTTTCCCCCGGAGCTCCAATGCGTGATTGAAACATAACCGTTCAAGGAGCATTTCCGGCTGGATCTGGTAGAATTTTGGGTGAGCAAAAAGTTTTCATGATCTATTCACAATTATGAAACATCAACGATGCTCAAGCAGGTTTCTGTAGGCGGATTATACCATTCCAGTTTGCTAAATTGATATCACATCCCTTTGGAAGACATAAAGGTATTGTAGAAAAAAGACTGCGGAGAAGTACAGATCTGGAAATATAACGCATAGACACACCTGAGTTGGCAGTTTGCACGTGTTGATACAAATGCCAAGACATTTGCTCTCTTCCAAATATTTACACTTCTCGACAAACACCTGGCAATTTCCAGAATGACATATTAACAATTTGAAAGTCTTCATGAACGAAATGTAAATTGAAGGCTGAACAGATCAATACCCCACTAGATAACGACTTCCCATTGGGCAGTGTTACAGAATTCACTGAACATGTGCCCATTAGCCATTGGCACGAAAGCGCTGTTGCTCTAGCTTCACGAGTGAAATGGATCACAAGTAAGAAAAACAGGACCACTGATCACGCTAAGTTACGGTGAGTTAACTCTGCAATTGATCTCTACAGGGAACTGAGTCCTGAAAGCGTATCATAGTGCCTGAAATTCTGACTTGCAATGAACTCACCTACCATCATGGAAGCAAGTTGGCCATTAGCAATTGGTGCTAAAAGAGCTTTGAAAAGGACTAGCAACAGAGGTGGGAACAGTGCCTGAAGTACTCGGACCTGAAATTTGTAAGAGAAGAGATGCCGAGAAAGATAACTGAATTTAACTTTAAGTCATGTAACTATGGCAGAAGAGGTGGGACTGGAGATGAACAAGAGCAGTGGCATACAGCTGATTGCTCAGTCTCTGAAGCACTTTTCCCCTTGACCATGAGGCGATTCGCAACTTCGATCAGCCCGTCGTATCCAGGCTTTTGAGAATCCCACCCAACCTCCTACAGCTTTGTGCACAGACAATGAGAGAAATTAACAGATGTAACAATCACACAGCTGTGCAAAGGGTGGAATTCAGTCTCTGGTTTATCAATTCATCGTGTTCTATCCAACCAGCAAAGATTGAAATATGTTGCATGTGAATCGAGAACTGAGGTTCAGATTAGCCAAATCTGCATCATGTCATAATTTCTGCAGTCAACCCCATGAATCGGGGAATCGTTTCATATCGGCACTGAACAAAAATCACTTGCATGGCCGAGAGGAGATAGGTAACCAAGTAGAGAGAAGAAGGGGACGGGCGGATCGATGGGGCTCACCTCCACCATCTTGGCCCGGAAGAAGGCGAGGAGGAAGTCGTCGGCGAAGGAGGGCCGGTACTCGCCGCCCTTGCCGGACGGCGGCGCTCCCACCTGAAATAGCACGAGGAATCAAGAAACCGTAGTGCCCCGGCCAGGGCGAGGAGGCTGGCTAGAATACCTAATACGTACCGGCGGCGACGAGCAGTACAGCCGGGAGGTAGGCCGGCGGCTGGGTCCCTGGACTGAGGGGGCTGAGAAGGACGGGGCGCGAGGGGTGCAGGATGGGAGTGCGGGGAGGAGGCGGCGGTGGAGACGGCTCGTGGTCGGAGCCGCCATGGGCGTGGACTGGGCAAGCGCCGGCGAGCGAGCTCCGGCTGTGAGCCTGTGACAGACCGTAGGAATCAACCAGCCAGGGCGTGGTGGATAGCCGGCGGAGGCCCACACGTCAGCGACCTCCACCAATTTCTTTTATTTTTTATTTTTTATTCTCCGGGCGGCAATGCGGCCCAGACTACCCACTCTCTGCCAGGCCCCTGTATCCCTTTTGGCCCAAGAAATCGATCCGCCAAAGCAACAGCGCACAAACTCAAAAAATAAAAACTCAAGAGACGACAGAGACTACCACCAAATTGTCCAAAAGTTTCACAACAAAAAAAAGTCCAAAAGCACACAGACTTACTAATTCCTCCTAGTGGAAAAGAACAGAGCCTACAAAAATCTCTTAAGCAAAGAATATTTTACTAAAATCTGCAATCCATGTATACAAGACATAGAAGAGTTTACACAAAAGAGGGGCCAACTTAACTAGTTAGAATGCAAAGTTTCAGCTACCATATGTAGGGATTGTGTCTTGTCTTAATTTCCAGGGAGCTAGTCTTGCCAGGAATTATCCTAGTTCACGTCCCCAGATGATTGAGAAAAGCCCGAGCAGAGACTCAACAACATTCTTGGTAGAGTATAACAAGGAAAACAAAAATGTCTACACAAAATCTTGGTCATGCATGTGAAGAGTAAATCAAAGGAGTATTAACAGTCACTCCAGCTGGTACCAAATAAAGCCTGAAACAATTCTCAGAATACCCCAAACGAGATTAAGATCATCAGTGAACTGTAACAAACACAAACTTGTCCAAAACATGCTCACAGAGCCCAGGCAGAGTGTTGCCAACCCCACTCATGCCAGACCAGCAAGATCTGAAGAGATAATAAAGATTCTTCTCAGTGTGGATCAATTTTACGAAACAAATGAAGTGAAGGAATATAAAGTTGAGTGTCAGGTTATTACATCATGTTGTGTGCTGCTCCTCTGCCTTTGCTCTAACTCTGATCCCCAGTCTATGCTGCCTTACAAGTTGTAAAAGAGAAAGTAAAAGTCGCAGCGGTAGAGCATTTAGGCGCCAAAACCGGACAGAACTGCACACGTGCGTGAGAGCAAGAATTTCTCGTCAAGCAAATGCTTTAGTTCCTTCTCTGTCACAAATATGGTGTTGGTGCCTTGCGGACTTAAGCGAAAACTCGCACTGGTAAATTCTTGGCTATACCTTTCCCCACATTACGAGGAGCAGGAAAGTAGTTGAATCTTCAAAGAAGTGTGCTTTCAATAACAGGAAGATAACATACTTTTATCACCTGTATTCAACAATCTCTTTTTAATCGAACACGCCGGGGATCTGCGTATCATTACATTAAGAAGAAGAAATGGGACAAGAACCCATACAACACCCACTCACACATGCTACACACGCCACACTATTGTTCTTAGATTACATTCGCACATGTTTATCGTTAAAAAAACGACCAGACAGGACTACAACCAAACAACTAAGCTCCATGGGCCAGGGCAGTCAAGCAAGAGAGGCCCTGCGCCTGCAATCTCCCAAAGACGCCGCTCATCGCCGGCAGTGTATTCAACAATCTCCATCGGTGCTACTGACAGCATAGAGTATGAGACTCCGACATGAGCTCGAATGTCCACTAAATGAACATAGCATCAGCAATCTCAAAAATCCCTTCATTAGGGACCCGTTTGCCCTGGCATATATCACAAATTCCCCAAACTAAGTAAATCTACTCTTGCAGGCATAGCTGAGAATGACATCTGCTAAAAATGCATTCATATCAAGGAAAGTGACTGTTTTAGATATTATAAAATCGTGGGTGGTTGGAACAAACCATGCTAGAAAATCTAGAATTGGTGTTCATTGTGCTTCTTATGGAAAGAGCACATATCTATACTGTCCCTGTCCAATCAGAAGCCAGTATCCCTAAAAATGCAACCAGTTCTGCTAGACTATGTGCTCCACCTTTCCATGCCCAAAAAAGCTTAATAGATACACAGATATGAACTGAATGAAAAATGAAGGACCGATTTTCTACAAGCAAGGAAGTTAGAGTTATGGAGACAAACCTTGGAATCGAAAGGGTTTAGGCTTAGTAGAACTAAAACCGAGTACATGATGCTACTAGGTGTGAGGAGGAGGAGGTTAGCCTTGATAGTCAGGTGGTACCTCAGAAGGACACCTTTCGGTATTTAGGGTCAATGCTACAGGAGGATGGGGGTATTGATGAAGATGTGAACCATCGAATCAAAGACGGATGGATGAAGTGGCGCCAAGCTTCTGGCATTCTCTATGACAAGAGAGTGCCACAAAAGCTAAAAGGCAAGTTCTACAGGACGGCGGTTCGACCCACAATGTTGTATGGCGCTGAGTGTTGGCCGACTAAAAGGCGACATGTTCAACAATTAGGTGTGGTGGAGGTGCGTATGTTGAGATGGATGTGTGGCCACACGAGGAAGGATCGAGTCCGGAATGATGATATACGAGATAGAGTTGGGGTAGCACCAATTGAAGAGAAGCTTGTCCAACATCGTCTGAGATGGTTTGGGCATATTCAGCGCAGGCCTCCAGAAGCTTCAGTGCATAGTGGACGGCTAAAGCGTGCGGAGAATGTCAAGAGAGGGCGGGGTAGACCGAATTTGACATGGGAGGAGTCCGTTAAGAGAGACATGAAGGATTGGAGTATCACCAAAGAGCTAGCTATGGACAGGGGTGCGTGGAAGCTTGCTATCCATGTGCCAGAGCCATGAGTTGGTTGCGAGATCTTATGGGTTTCACCTCTAGCCTACCCCAACTTGTTTGGGACCAAAGGCTTAACTAATTTGCATTTATTATACCAGCAGGAGACCCAGATGGCAATGGAATAAATAAACTGTACCTTCCAAGGAGTTATACACATCCAATGAATCAACTACTCAACTGTGTCTGACTCCGAAAAATCGATACCTTTCAGGGAGTGATTTTATTTGCTCATGATATTTTCCTTCCGTTGAAAATAGATGCCACATCAACAAACTAGTTGAAGCTTCAAGTGAGATGCTCTTCCCATCAACTTTAGACAAATAATTTCCAGCCTTGACTATCTCACCTTTTTCTAACAACATTCTGATGATAGCATTTAATAGAACGGAGCTGGGAGCATAACCACTCGTCTCCATTGATGAAAACATATGATCAGCTTCTTCCATTGATCCTTCTTTTAAAAGATTTGTTATCATTATTCTGTAGGTAGAAGCATTAGGTACCAATCCATTGGCAGATATTGCAGCAAACAAAATGTTAGCTTCTTCTCTTCTTCGAACCTTGTACATTGCATCAATCATGGTATTGAATATTGTAATATCGAACTTCACGTTCATTGCACCTAATTTGTGGAACAGTATGATTGCTTCCTCAGTGCAATTATTCCTACAAAGTTCTCCAAGAATTATACCGTATGTTGAAATGCTCACTGTTGTTCCACTTTCAACCATCTGATGAGCAATCTCCGCAGCTTCCTTGCCTCTTCCATGGTTGCAAAGGGAGGCCACGAATGAGTTGCGAGTAGCATCATCTAGTATAAGACCCCGGCTTGTCGTTTCTCTGAATATTGTTACTGCCTCATTCCACCAGCCCAAAGAGGAATATCCCTAGATCATACACTTATATGCCACGTTGTTGGGTCGAACATCATTATCGACCATCTGCCGAAGGAACGACTCTGCCTTGTCCATTGCTCTGGCCTTGCACAGCGCATCAATTATCGAGGTATATGTCACCACATTAGGTTTAACTCCTTGATGCTCCATTTCATTGAACAGATCGCATGCCTTGCTTACTTCGCCTTCCTTACAGAAGCCATGGATGACCGTGCTATATGCCACCACGTTGGGGGCGCAGCCACCTCCTTCTTTCGACATCATCTGGGGCAGGTCAAGCGCTCGCTGGCTCCTGCCATCGTCACACAAGACCTTCAGAACGACGGAGTATGACAAGGCATCAGGCGCACAGCCGAGTTCAGGCATCCTATGGAGCAGCACGCTGACAGCCTTGTCTGTCCGTTTTGCGAGGCAAAAGCACCTGATGAGGGCGTATGCGTCGATGCCGTCTGTCCTCAGGCCCGTCCTGAGGAGGCGGCCGAAGAAGGCAAGCCCCAGGTCAGGGCGACGCGCGCGGCAGCAGCAGTCCATGAGGATGCTATAGGTGTGGGCTGTAAGAGGCGACGCATGTGGGCTGGCTTCTCGGCGCAGGCGGTTGAAGAGAGACACGGCGAGGGCGGGGCTGTCTTTGCAGGCGGTGGAGGCTGGAGCACGGGCAAGGGCCGCGAGGAAGCCGTTCAGGGCTTGACCAGGGACCGGGGTTGCCTGCTGCAGCAATTCGTCGAACAGGTGGTGCGCGTCTGCCGGGCCCAGTGTCCCGGTTCGAACGCGCTCCGTGGCCGCGTCGAGGGCGGCGCTGGGATCCTAGCAGCGTGAGGGCGGCGAGGTGGGGGTGGGGGAGAGGCGGCGGAGGAGGCGGGGCGTGGGCGTGGTGGAGTAGAGGCGAGGCATCACTGCCATGGACACCGCGTGTTGGTGCTTGGAGTGTGCTTGTGGAGTGGCTGAGAGATTTCTCTTTTTGGACTTGAGTTGCAGTGTTTCTTAGAGCATCTAGCAGAACTCCGCATCCCCCAAAACGCGTTTGTAGTTTGCGAAAAAATGGTTTTGCATGCCGACGCAAACAGCCGTAGAGGCAGACCCCATAAAATGGACCCGTAAAAAAGATATTCACGGAATATGCTCTTTTACGGGTCGGCTTTGCGGGGTCTGGTCTGGCGCCACTCCTTTCGGCTCAAAAAACCTAAATTTGCACCTTAATTTAATATTATTAGATACATATAAGACATCACGAAATCTTTGTTAGAATAGCAAGATCAAAAAAATAAGAACCACAAGTATGTATGTTAGAAGATTTCCAACTTCCATAAATCTTTGCTAGAATAACAAGACCAAAAAAAACAAGAACCACAAATATGCATATTAGAAGATTTCCAACTTCCATAACTGCTCCCACTAGTTGGACCAATATCTTCTTCATGCATTCATTGTTGATCTGTGGATTCTTGATTTTGCATTCTTTTTTCTCCATCTTTGGTTTGAAAGAAGTAGACGTTGCTTCCCCTCTAGTTGCACATGCAGTCACATCATTGCCTTCGATTCTATTAAGGAGTGCACGAACGTCTATTAAGTTTCTTTTTATCATTAAATCAATATATTCATCTTCCCAAAATCAAAATGAGCATCCATCTTCATACACACATGATGATGTTTGAAATGAGATACCGCAATTGAACCAAAGAATGAGCTATCAAAATGAGCCGAATGAAAACAACACGTACCCCACCGTTTTCGCATTTAAAGAACACCCATCTGGGGTGCTTCGGTGTGCCCGAAGTTAGCCGCAGCACTGTCCGTGTGCAGTCGTCGCACTGTATGAGCGGCATCGGCGAGCCAGAGAGCCGTTGCGCGAGCGCCGAGCCCGGTGGACGGCCGGCCGAATCCATGCCCGCAAACCATCGGCGGAGATGGGAGGAAGAACCGGTACCTGCATGCGGCGATGCGACCTTGCCGGGGCTTCACGAGATGCTTCCCGACCATTCCATCGCTTGGCGCAGCCACGGGCGGCCGAAAAAGCCAAATTCGGCCGCCCGCGATGAAGGGCCGCAGATCCGCAATTTTCCGGCCCGTTGACGCAGAAAAGGGGGGGAGGGGAGGGCAACCTCGTGCGTGTGGCGGCCTTTCGGCGTGCTCCCGCCGGCTACTTTGTTCAGAATCTTGGGCGGCGGCCCGGCGGCGGGACGAGGGTGAGAGTGTTGGGGAACGTTGCAGAAAACAAAAAAATTTCCTACGGTTTCACCAAGATCCATCTATGAGTTCATCTAGCAACGTGTGATTGCTTTGCATCTACATACCTTTGTAGATCACGCGCGGAAGCGTTCAAAGAACGGGGATGAGGAAGTCGTACTCGATGTGATCCAAATCACCGGAGATCCTAGCGCCGAACGGACGGCACCTCCGCGTTCAACACACGTACGGTCAGCGTAACGTCTCCTCCTTCTTGATCCAGCAAGGAGGAAGGAGAGGTTGAGGAAGATGGCTCTAGCAGCAGCACGACGGCGTGGTGGTAATGGAGCTGCAGTACTCCGTCAGGGCTTCGCCAAGCTCTATGAAGGAGGAGGAGGTGTTGGAGAGGGAGAGGGAGGCACCAAAGGCAAAGGTAAGAGGTCCTTCATCCCCCCCACTATATATAGGGGGGGCCTAGGGGGGCGGCGGCCCTAGGAGATGCAATCTCCTAGGGGGGCGGCGGCCAAGGGGTGGGGGGCTTGCCCCCCAAGCAAGGGGGCGCCCCCTTTAGGGTTTCCCCCACCCTAGGCGCATGGGCCCTAGGGGGAAGTGGCGCCCCAGCCCACTTTGGGCTGGATCCCTTCCCACTTCAGCCCATGGGGCCCTCCGGGATAGGTGGGCCCACCCGGTGGACCCCCGGGACCCTTCTGGTGGTCCCGGTACAATATCGGTGACCCCGAAACTTGTCCCGATGGCCGAAATAGCACTTCCTATATATAATTCTTTACCTCCGGACCATTCCGGAACTCCTCATGACGTCCGGGATCTCATCCGGGACTCCGAACAACATTCGGGTTACTGCATATACATATCCCTACAACCCTAGCGTCACCGAACCTTAAGTGTGTAGACTCTACGGGTTCGGGAGACATGTAGACATGACCGAGATCGCTCTCCGGTCAATAACCAATAGCGGGATCTGGATACCCATGTTGGCTCCCACATGCTCCTCGATGATCTCATCGGATGAACCACGACGTCGAGGATTCAAGCAACCCCGTATACAATTCCCTTCGTCAATCGGTATGTTAGTTGCCCGAGATTCGATCGTCGGTATCCCAATACCTCGTTCAATCTCGTTCCGGCAAGTAACTTTACTCGTACCGTAATGCATGATCCCGTGACCAGACACTTGGTCACTTTGAGCTCATTATGATGATGCATTACCGAGTGGGCCCAGTGATACCTCTCCGTCATACGGAGTGACAAATCCCAGTCTTGATCCGTGTCAACCCAACAGACACTTTCGGAGATACCCGTAGTATACCTTTATAGTCACCCAGTTACGTTGTGACGTTTGGTATACCCAAAGCACTCCTACGGTATCCGGGAGTTACACGATCTCATGGTCTAAGGAAAGGATACTTGACATTGGAAAACTCTAGCAAACGAACTATACGATCTTGTGCTATGTTTAGGATTGGGTCTTGTCCATCACATCATTCTCCTAATGATGTGATCTCGTTATCAATGACATCCAATGCCCATAGTCAGGAAACCATGACTATCTATTGATCAACGAGCTAGTCAACTAGAGGCTTACTAGGGACATGTTGGTGTCTATTATTCACACATGTATTACGATTTCCGGATAACACAATTATAGCATGAATAAAAGACAATTATCATGAACAAGGAAATATAATAATAATCCTTTTATTATTGCCTCTAGGGCATATTTCCAACAGTCTCCCACTTGCACTAGAGTCAATAATCTAGTTACATTGTGATGAATCGAACACCCATGGAATTCTGGTGTTGATCATGTTTTGCTCTAGGGAGAGGTTTAGTCAACGGATCTGCTACATTCAGGTCCGTATGTACTTTACAAATATCTATGTCTCCATCTTGAACATTTTCACGAATGGAGTTGAAGCGACGCTTGATGTGCCTTGTCTTCTTGTGAAACCTGGGCTCCTTGGCAAGAGCAATAGCTCCAGTGTTGTCACAGAAGAGCTTGATCGGCCCCGACGCATTGGGTATGACTCCTAGGTCGGTGATGAACTCCTTCACCCAAATTGCTTCATGCGCTGCCTCCGAGGCTGCCATGTACTCCGCTTCACATGTAGATCCCGCCACGACGCTCTGCTTGCAACTGCACCAGCTTACTGCCCCACCATTCAAAATATACACGTATCCGATTTGTGACTTAGAGTCATCCAGATCTGTGTCGAAGCTAGCGTCGACGTAACCCTTTACGACGAGCTCTTCGTCACCTCCATAAACGAGAAACATTTCCTTAGTCCTTTTCAGGTACTTCAGGATATTCTTGACCGCTGTCCAGTGTTCCTTGCCGGGATTACTTTGGTACCTTCCTACCAAACTCACGGCAAGGTTTACATCAGGTCTGGTACACAGCATGGCATACATAATAGAACCTATGGCTGAGGCATAGGGGATGACACTCATCTTTTCTATATCTTCTGCCGTGGTCGGACATTGAGCTGAGCTCAATTTCACACCTTGCAACACAGGCAAGACCCCCTTCTTAGACTGATCCATATTGAACTTTTTCAATATCTTATCAAGGTATGTGCTTTGTGAAAGACCTATGAGGCGTCTTGATCTATCTCTGTAGATCTTGATGCCTAATATATAAGCAGCTTCTCCAAGGTCCTTCATTAAAAAACTCTTATTCAAGTAGGCCTTAATGCTGTCCAAAAGCTCTATATCATTTCCCATCAAAAGTATGTCATCTATATATAATATGAGAAATGCTACAGAGCTCCCACTCACTTTCTTGTAAACGCAGGCTTCTCCATA
Organism: Triticum urartu; assembly: GCF_056163025.1. Taxonomy (NCBI): domain Eukaryota; kingdom Viridiplantae; phylum Streptophyta; class Magnoliopsida; order Poales; family Poaceae; genus Triticum; species Triticum urartu. The sequence continues at coordinate 66,770,905 of NC_141873.1, read as the reverse complement.
AGTCTGTGTAAACCTAAACGCTTTGATCATCTCATCAAAGCGAATGTTCCAACTCCGAGATGCTTGCACCAGCCCATAAATCGAGCGTTGGAGCTTGCACACCTTGTTAGCATTCTTAGGATCACAAAACCTTCCGGTTGCATCATATACAATTCTTCCTTAAGGAAACCATTAAGGAATGCCGTTTTGACGTCCATTTGCCATATCTCATAATCGTAGAATGCGGCAATCGCTAACATGATTCGGACGGACTTTAGCTTCGCTACCGGTGAGAAAGTCTCATCGTAGTCAACCCCTTGAACTTGTCGATAACTCTTAGCGACAAGCCGAGCTTTATAGATGGTCACATTACCATCCACGTCTGTCTTCTTCTTAAAGATCCATTTTTTTTCTATGGCTCGCCGCTCAACGGGCAAGTCAGTCAAAGTCCATACTTCATTTTCATACATGGATCCTATCTCGGATTTCATGGCTTCTAGCCATTTGTCGGAATCCGGGCCCACCATCGCTTCTTCATAGTTTGAAGGTTCACCGTTGTCTAACAACATGATTTCCAAGACAGGGTTGCCGTACCACTCTGGTGCGGAACGTGTCCTTGTGGACCTACGAATTTCAGTAGGAGCTTGATCAGAAGTATCTTGATCATCATCATTAACTTCCTCTCTAGTCGGTGCAGGCACCTCAGGAACATTTTCTTGAGTTGCGCCATTTTCCGGTTCAAGAGGTAATACTTCATCAAGTTCTACTTTCCTCTCACTTACTTCTTTCGAGAGAAACTCCTTCTCTAGAAAGGATCCATTCTTGGCAACAAAGATCTTGCCTTCGGATCTGAGGTAGAAGGTATACCCAATAGTTTCTTTAGGGTATCCTATGAAGACGCATTTTTCCGACTTGGGTTCGAGCTTTTCAGGTTGAAATTTCTTGACATAAGCATCGCATCCCCAAACTTTTAGAAACGACAGCTTAGGTTTCTTCCCAAACCATAATTCATACGGTGTCGTCTCAATGGATTTCGACGGAGCCCTATTTAAAGTGAATGCGGCAGTCTCTAAAGCATAGCCCCAAAAAGATAGCGGTAAATCGGTAAGAGACATCATAGATCGCACCATATCTAATAAAGTGCGATTACGACGTTCGGACACACCATTATGCTGAGGTGTTCCAGGCGGCGTGAGTTGTGAAACTATTCCACATTTTCTTAAGTGTGTGCCAAATTCGTGACTCAAGTATTCTCCTCCACGATCTGATCGCAGGAAGTTGATTTTCCTGTCACGTTGATTTTCAACCTCACTCTGAAATTCCTTGAACTTTTCAAAGGTCTCAGACTTGTGTTTTATTAAATAGACATACCCATATCTACTCAAGTCATCAGTGAGGGTGAGAACATAACGATAGCCACCGCGAGCCTCAACACTCATTGGACCGCACACATCAGTATGTATGATTTCCAATAAGTTGGTTGCTCGCTCCATTGTTTCCGAGAACGGAGTCTTGGTCATTTTACCCATGAGGCATGGTTCGCACGTGTCAAATGATTCGTAATCAAGAGACTCTAAAAGTCCATCAGCATGGAGCTTCTTCATGCGTTTGACACCTATGTGACCAAGGCGGCAGTGCCACAAGTATGTGGGACTATCATTATCAATCTTACATCTTTTGGTACTCACACTATGAACATGTGTAGCATTACGCTCGAGATTCATTAAGAATAAACCATTCACCATCGGAGCATGACCATAAAACATATCTCTCATATAAATAGAACAACCATTATTCTCGGATTTAAATGAGTAGCCATCTCGAATTAAACGAGATCCTGATACAATGTTCATGCTCAAAGCTGGCACTAAATAACAATTATTGAGGTTCAAAACTAATCCCGTAGGTAAATGAAGAGGCAGCGTGCCGACGGCAATCACATCGACCTTGGAACCATTCCCGACGCGCATCGTCACCTCGTCCTTCGCCAGTCTCCACTTATTCCGCAGCTCCTGCTTTGAGTTACAAATGTGAGCAACTGCACCGGTATCAAATACCCAAGAGTTACTACGAGTACTGGTAAGGTACACATAAATTACATGTATATCACATATACCTTTTCTGAGCCGGCCTTCTTGTCCGCTAAGTATTTGGGGCAGTTCCGCTTCCAGTGACCACTTCCCTTGCAATAAAAGCACTCAGTCTCGGGCTTGGGTCCATTCTTTGGCTTCTTCCCGGACGCGGCAACTCCCTTGCCGTCCTTCTTGAAGGCTTTCTTACCCTTGCCCTTCTTGAACTTAGTGGTTTTATTCACCATCAACACTTGATGTTCCTTTTTGACTTCTACCTCTGCTGATTTCAGCATTGCAAATACTTCAGGAATGGTCTTTTCCATCCCCTGCATATTGAAGTTCATCACAAAGCTCTTGTAGCTCGGTGGAAGCGACTGAAGGATTCTGTCAATGACCGCGTCATCCGGGAGATTAACCCCCAGCTGAGTCAAGCGGTTATGCAACCCAGACATAGTGAGTATGTGCTCACTGACAGAACTGTTTTCCTCCATCTTACAGCTGAAGAACTTGTCGGAGACTTGATATCTCTCGACCCGGGCATGAGCTTGGAAAACCATTTTCAGCTCTTCGAACATCTCATATGCTCCGTGTCTCTCAAAACGTTTTTGGAGTCCCGGCTCTAAGCTGTAAAGCATGCCGCACTGAACGAGGGAGTAGTCATCGGTACATGCCTGCCAAGCGTTCATAACGTCTTGTTCTGCAGGGAGAACAGGTGCATCACCTAGCGGTGCTTGTAGGACATAATCTTTCTTGGTAGCTATGAGGATGATCCTCAGGTTTCGGACCCAGTCCGTGTAGTTGCTGCCATCGTCTTTCAGCTTGGTTTTCTCTAGGAACGCGTTGAAGTTGAGGACTACGTTGGCCATTTGATCTACAAGACATATTGTAAAATTTAGACTAAGTTCATGATAATTAAGTTCATCTAATCAAATTATTTAATGAACTCCCACTTAGATAGACATCCCTCCAGTCATCTAAGTATAACATGATTCGAATTAACTAGGCCGTGTCCGATCATCACGTGAGACGGACTAGTCAACATCGGTGAACATCTTCATGTTGATCGTATCTTCTATACGACTCATGCTCGACCTTTCGGTCTTCTGTGTTCCGAGGCCATGTCTGTACATGCTAGGCTCGTCAAGTCAACCTAAGTGTTTGCATGTGTAAATCTGTCTTACACCCGTTGTATGTGAACGTTAGAATCTATCACACCCGATCATCACGTGGTGCTTCGAAACAACAAACTGTCGCAACGGTGCACAGTTAGGGGGAACACTTTCTTGAAATTATTATGAGGGATCATCTTATTTACTACCATCGTTCTAAGTAAACAAGATGCAAAAACATGATAAACATCACATGCAATCAAATAATAAAAATGACATGATATGGCCAATATCACATAGCTCCTTTGATCTCCATCTTGGGGCTCCATGATCATCTTGTCACCGGCATGACACCATGATCTCCATCATCGTGTCTCCATGAAGTTGCTCGCCAACTATTACTTCTACTACTATGGCTAACACGTTTAGCAATAAAGTAAAGTAATTTACATGGCGTTTCTCAATGACACGCAGGTCATACAAAAAATAAAGACAACTCCTATGGCTCCTGCCGGTTGTCATACTCATCGACATGCAAGTCGTGATTCCTATTACAATAGCATGAACAACTCATACATCACATATATATCATTCATCATTCATCAAAACTTTGGCCATATCATATCACAAAGCACTTGCTGCAAAAACAAGTTAGACGTCCTCTAATTGTTGTTGCAAGTTTTACGTGGCTGAAATAGGGTTCTAGTAAGAACGTTTTCTTACCTACGTGAAAGCCACAACGTGATTTGTCAACTTCTATTTACCCTTCATAAGGACCCTTTTCATCGAATTCGCTCCAACTAAAGTGGGAGAGACAGACACCCGCCAGCCACCTTATGCAACTTGTGCATGTTAGTCGATGGAACCAGTCTCACGTAAGCATACGTGTAAGGTTGGTCCGGGCCGCTTCATCCCACAATACCGTTGAAGCAAGATAAGACTAGTAGCGGCAAGAAAGTTGACAACATCAACGCCCACAACAAATTGTGTTCTACTCGTGCATAGAGAACTACGCATAGACCTAGCTCATGATGCCACTGTTGGGGAACGTTGCAGAAAACAAAAAAATTTCCTACGGTTTCACCAAGATCCATCTATGAGTTCATCTAGCAACGAGTTATTGGTTTGCATCTACATACCTTTGTAGATCACGCGCGGAAGCGTTCAAAGAACGGGAATGAGGAGTCGTACTCGACGTGATCCAAATCACCGGAGATCCTAGCGCCGAACGGACGGCACCTCCGCGTTCAACACACGTACGGTCAGCGTAACGTCTCCTCCTTCTTGATCCAGCAAGGGGGAAGGAGAGGTTGAGGAAGATGGCTCTAGCAGCAGCACGACGGCGTGGTGGTAATGGAGCTGCAGTACTCCGTCAGGGTTTCGCCAAGCTCTATGGAGGAGGAGGAGGTGTTGGAGAGGGAGAGGGAGGCACCAAAGGCAAAGGTAAGAGGTCCTTCATCCCCCCCACTATATATAGGGGGGCCTAGGGGGGCGGCGGCCCTAGGAGATGCAATCTCCTAGGGGGGCGGCGGCCAAGGGGTGGGGGGCTTGCCCCCCAAGCAAGGGGGCGCCCCCTTTAGGGTTTCCCCCACCCTAGGCGCATGGGCCCTAGGGGGAAGTGGCGCCCCAGCCCACTTTGGGCTGGATCCCTTCCCACTTCAGCCCATGGGGCCCTCCGGGATAGGTGGGCCCACCCGGTGGACCCCCGGGACCCTTCTGGTGGTCCCGGTACAATACCGGTGACCCCGAAACTTGTCCCGATGGCCGAAATAGCACTTCCTATATATAATTCTTTACCTCCGGACCATTCCGGAACTCCTCATGACGTCCGGGATCTCATCCGGGACTCCGAACAACATTCGGGTTACTGCATATACATATCCCTACAACCCTAGCGTCACCGAACCTTAAGTGTGTAGACTACGGGTTCGGGAGACATGTAGACATGACCGAGATCGCTCTCCGGTCAATAACCAACAGCGGGATCTGGATACCCATGTTGGCTCCCACATGCTCCTCGATGATCTCATCGGATGAACCACGATGTCGAGGATTCAAGCAACCCCGTATACAATTCCCTTCGTCAATCGGTATGTTAGTTGCCCGAGATTCGATCGTCGGTATCCCAATACCTCGTTCAATCTCGTTACCGGCAAGTCACTTTACTCGTACCATAATGCATGATCCCGTGACCAGACACTTGGTCACTTTGAGCTCATTATGATGATGCATTACCGAGTGGGCCCAGTGATACCTCTCCGTCATACGGAGTGAAAAATCCCAGCCTTGATCCGTGTCAACCCAACAGACACTTTCGGAGATACCCGTAGTATACCTTTATAGTCACCCAGTTACGTTGTGACGTTTGGTATACCCAAAGCACTCCTACGGTATCCGGGAGTTACACGATCTCATGGTCTAAGGAAAGGATACTTGACATTGGAAAACTCTAGCAAACGAACTATACGATCTTGTGCTATGTTTAGGATTGGGTCTTGTCCATCACATCATTCTCCTAATGATGTGATCTCGTTATCAATGACATCCAATGCCCATAGTCAGGAAACCATGACTATCTATTGATCAACGAGCTAGTCAACTAGAGGCTTACTAGGGACATGTTGGTGTCTATTATTCACACATGTATTATGATTTCCGGATAACACAACTATAGCATGAATAAAAGACAATTATCATGAACAAGGAAATATAATAATAATCCTTTTATTATTGCCTCTAGGGCATATTTTCAACAGAGAGAGGAGGTGGTTGGTGGGGAAAAGCGCGGGCTGAAATGTCCTCCATCAATTGCTCCCGGTAAGGGCACCGACGGGCGGGGCGGGGGGGGGGGGGGGGGGGAGGGGAGGTGTGGTACTACACTAAAGAAAAAAAACTTGGAAACTAATAACCGATTTAAAAAATCCAAACGAACACAACGATAAAATCCCGCTGGATCAGCAAGTCTGTTTCTTTGCATAATATTGGATATCCTTTACAAGGAAAACAACTTCAAAATCCCTGATAAAATCCCACCGGATCGTTTTGCAATCAATCATAGACAACCTGCAGTTGCGCCGATCGTCTCCTCGATATTTCAATCATGTCGATGTCGGCGCTCGTATCTGCCCTCCGCGCCGCCGGCCGGCACCATCTCTCCGCTGGCACCCTCATCACGAGGCCGGTGACGGGCTCCTACCTGTTCAGGATCGACCAGTACAAGTGCATCCAGAAGATGGTCGGCAACGGCACGGTGATCAAATCAGCCACGTTCGGCGCGGGAGGCCACGACTGGCGCATCAAGTGCTACCCGAGGGGCGAAGTAGGATATCGAGGCTACATCTCCCTTTACCTCGAGCACGCCAGCCATGGCCGCACCGGTGACGCCACGGCTGATTACTGCATGAGCATCCTCGACCACGCCGGAAACCCATCGTGGACCAAGGGTAATGCACAATTATCGGATGAAACCGATAGTGAGAGTGAGAGTGAAACTGAGACCCAGGCGAACAACTTCTCGAACCACGACGCGTTTGGCTGGGGTGCCTTCATGAAGATCGAAGACCTTGACGAGGAGGAGCACCTCAAGGACGGCTGCTTGTGCATCCTCTGCGACGTGACCGTCCTTGACATGCGCACCACGGACTACGGCGCTCGGCGTGCATCCACGGGCGCCATGGTGCCGCCGCCCGGCCTGCACCAGCAACTCACGGAGGACCTCTGGGAGTCCAAAGAGGGGGCGGACGTGGAGATCGAGGTCGGCGGGGAGACCTTCCCGGCGCACAGGTGGATGCTCGCTGCCGTGTCTCCTATCTTCATGGCTGAGCTGCTCCGGTCGCCTGCAGCCACGAGGATACGTGTCGACGGAATTGATGCCGGGGTGTTCAAGGCGCTGCTCCACTTCATCTACACAGATGCCCTGCCGGAAGAGATGGCGAAGCAAGAGGCGTTGGCGACGATGGCTAAGCCGCTGCTCGTGGCGGCGGACAGGTACAAGCTGGACAGGCTGAAGCTGGTCTGCGAGGAGGCGTTGTGCGGGCATATCAATATGTTTTCGGTCGGCGCAACGTTGGCGTTTGCAGAGCAGCATTGTTGCCGCGTGCTTAAGGAGGCTTGCATGCACTTCCTCACTGATCCGTGTAATCTTGAAGCAGCCGTGGCAACCCGTGGTTTTGATCAGTTGAAGGCAGCTTCTTGCCATCCAACTCTCATGTCGAAGCAGTAGATCTCATTCACTTATATAGTCGCACTTCAAGGCGCAGGCATGCTTTGCACGGTTTGCCTATTTGATTGTGTCTTGTTGACTTGCTCAACTAGTTCTCTTGAAGTTATTTACTATAACTTCGCAAAAAAAAAAGTTATTTACTATAGTATATGTCGACAATTGCCGTTCAAAAATACAGTAGTATTATTTGGTATCTACTTGGTCTTCTTTCTTTTCATTTTTAAGGAATAAGGGCATCTCCAACGCTAACCCCAAATTTAATACCGTATCTATCCGCGAACTGATGGGCACTAGTATGCGGATACTGATACTAATAATTTATCGATAAACACCAGGCATCCAAAACTAGCCACAAATGTCTGGATACATTTCAAACAAAATTTAACGAAGGAAAACAAATTTAATGCTAGTTTTAACAAACCGGATGATTTTATTGAAACTTAGATAACTTTTACATAAAATTGGACGATATTTCGTCCAATGAACTAAAAACCATAGAAAAACCTAAACTACCCTATACTTGACCGTAATCTCGTAGGCCCTGCCGGCCTAGCCGATGGCATCCGCCACTCGTCGGAGTCGGGCTTCGGACGACGGTAGGTTGTGGGGTCGTTGCAGGGCTTCCCTGTCGCTGCTGCCGCCTAACGCTCGTGGATGATCTTTTCCGCTTGCTCCTGCGCCACAGGCAGTGCGGTCGCGGCCACTGCAGACTTGGGCGGGGGAGAGATGGGCGCAAGAGTTGAAGGAGATGGTTATGGCGGTGGACTCGCGGAGAGACCACTGTACTTCACCATCTCCTATTCGAGGCGGCAGAGACGGCGCTTGCTCGTCTTGACCTTGGTGTTGGACCAGCCAAGGGTCCATGCCGTTGCGAGCTTAAGGAGGCTGAAACTCATCTGCGAGCCGAGGAGGCGTTGTGTAGGCATATCAATATGTTTTCGGTCGGTGTCACATTTTCGTTTGCAGAGCAACATTGTTGTCGCGTGCTTAAGGAAGCTTGCATGCACTTCCTCGCTGATTCGGGTAATCTTGAAGCAGTCGTGGCCTCGCGTGGTTTTGATCGGTTGGAGGCAACTTTTTTTTGCGAGAATTTTTTTAATTTATTCATCTTCAATCATAATAATACAACGGACACCAGAAATAATAAAAATTATATTCAGATCCGTAGACCACCTAACGATGACTACAAGCACTGAAGCGAGCCGAAGGCACGTCGCCGTCATCGCCCCTCCCACGCCGGAGTCGGGCAAAATGTAACATCCCAAATTTTCAATTTGCAATGTTATACATAGATCATTCTTGCATAGCATATTTTATTGCATTTCGTCTCGCGATCCTCGAAATCCTAAGCAACACAAGGACCCTCGGAGAGTTGGGGATTTCCCCGATTTTCAAATTTTTAATTTTTATCAAATTCTGAAACGAGGAGTTTGGTTTTAATTATTTTTCTCTCCGAAAATATTTCATATTAAAGTATATGAGAGGAGATAATATGACTTGTCCAAAATAATTGAAATATTGGAGAAAAATATTAAAATCAAACATTTGATTTTATTTGGATTTTATTTGCATTAGAAAAATTGCACGTTTTCAAAACTGCATTTTAGGGCCAAGAAAATGTTCACCTCGTTCTACATATTCTATTTAGACGGAGAAAATTTATTTTGGCATTTTTAGTTTTTTATTTTATTTTCTAGGAATTATTTTCTGTTCGGCGGAATTGTTTTAAAAAAAAGCTTCGCGTGTAGACTGGGCCGAAACCCAGCCGGGCCGGCCCATCTCCCGCCGCCGCCGTCTCCAGCGCGGAGCCGCGCGCGCCGCCGCCGCCGACTCGGACAGAGTCCGAGTCGGACTCCTCCACCGCCGCCACCTTGCCCCTCCTCCAAGCCACCCGCCCCGTCCTTTATATACGCCGCCCGAGCCCTCCCGCCACCACCACAAACCCCGCCGCCGCCGCCGCCCGCTCCCGAGCCGAGACGCGCGCCGCCGCCTCCCACGCCTCGCCGCCGTCGCCACAAGCCACCGCCGCCGCCGCTTCGCGGCGCGCCGCCGCCGCCGCCCCGCTACCCCGCTCGCCGTCGCCCCGCCGCCCGAGCCCCGCCTCGCCGGAGGTACCACGCCGTTTCGTCGCTGTCGGTTTTTTTAAAAGAAAACCAATTCGGTTTTTTAGAAAAAAAACCCTAGTTTGTTTTTTTAGATTGGTTCGCCGGTTTTTCCCGGTTCTTCTATTTAGCGGACGCCCGTCCGTACGTTCGTTTTAACGAACGGTTTTTGCTCGTTAGTTACAGACAACGAACGCTCGTTCGTTAGCCTGTTCGTCAGCTTTCTTTTATCGGATTTTTTCCGCGATTATTTCTGATCGCGATTTCTGATCCATTTTCGTTCTAGTTTATCTTTTCGCTCGTTAGTCGGAGTCAGGCGATTCAAGCGCCTAGATCTTCGTCTCGAGACTCTCTTTTCGTTTAACCAACTTGAACAAGCTTTTGCTACTGTAAAATTTGAACTAGGTCCAGATTAGTAAATGGATCTTATTTCTTTCGCCGTTTGAGTTTCGTTGCTCCGTTCGATTTGATTCCTTTTGCAAATCGAAGTTCTTAAGTTGAACTTTCTGGTTAGACCTTCTTATTTGAGTTTTACCTGTGCTTCTTTGCTTGTTTGCTTATGTATGCTATTGTTTGTTTCCGATAGAATTCCCGGAGTGCGAAGCGTGTTATTTGGAGTCTCTAGGTTACACGGATCGTCAGCAAGGCAAGTAACACTTTGATCATATCACTTTATCACCCAGTTTTATGCATTAGTTCCAATCCTCAAACATTGCATGATTAGGATGTTATTAACATGTGGGTTGGGAAGTAGTTGATGAGGTAGAACATATTGCCCTGTTACATTCAAACCCTTGGGAGTTACTTCTACGTGTTGCTTATATGCTATGCTATGCTCGTAGACGTGGTTTGGGTGAGTGAAATCCATGACAGATGTGAGATTGATAATTAATGGTTCAACTTAAGGTGGCAACTTAAATACACATCTGGGTGGATTGAGGCACCTGGAGTACCCAGTGTTGCTTGTATTTTTTGGAAATCCCGGAGTACCTGTGTGATCTTCCTATGGACCACCACCCAGGCTCAAAGGGAACTGAGATGATTCATGCTAGAAACTTCCGTGTGCATCCGCAAGCTATTATGGGCTCTAGCATAGTTGAGTAAGTTACGTGAAGCTCTTGAAGAGGTGGATCAGCAGGTAGTGGGATTGTAGGTTTGGTATGGTCTGCCCGGAGTAGAGAGTTAATGTTTCTGAAAAACTGTGTCTCGGTCATCCGTTTCTCAAACACCATGTAGTGCGAGAAATCCAACGGAGGCGATCGAGTCTTGTGGGGGAAAGTGCGCAAACCTCTGCAGAGTGTGTAATCTAATCATGGTTAGCCGTGTCCCCAGTTATGGATGTTGGGGAACGTAGTAATTTCAAAAAAATTCCTACGCACACGCAAGATCATGGTGATGCACATCAACGAGAGGGGAGAGTGTTGTCTACGTACCCTCGTAGACCGGAAGCGGAAGCGTTATAACAACGCGGTTGATGTAGTCGTACGTCTTCACGGCCCGACCGATCAAGTGCCGAAACTACGTCACCTCCGAGTTTTTGCACACGTTCAGCTCGATGACGATCCCCGGACTCCGATCCAGCAAAGTGTCGGGGATGAGTTCCGTCAGCACGACGGCGTGGTGACAATCTTGATGTTCTACCGTCGCAGGGCTTCGCCTAAGCACCGCTACAATATTATCGAGGATTATGGTGGAGGGGGGCACCGCACACGGCTAAGAGATCAATGATCAATTGTTGTGTCTCTGGGGTGCCCCCGGCCCCCGTATATAAAGGAGTGGAGGAGGGGGCCGGCCAAGGAGGGTGGCGCGCCCAAGGGGGGGAGTCCAACTCCCACCGGGAGTAGGACTCCCCCTTTTCCTATTAGGAGTAGGAGAGGGAAGGAAGAGGAAGGAGTGAGGAAGGAAAGGGGGGGCCGGCCCCCCTCCCAATTCGGATTGGGCTTGGGGGGGGCCTCCCTTGCCCCTTTCCCCTCCTTTCCACTAAGGCCCAATAAGGCCCACATACCTCCCGGGGGGTTCCGATAACCTCCCGGTGATCCGGTATTGTCCCAATCTCACCCGAAACCTTTCCGGTGTCCAAATATAGTCGTCCAATATATCGATCTTTATGTCTCGACCATTTTGAGACTCCTCGTCAAGTCCGTGATCACATCCGGGACTCCAAACAACCTTCGGTACATCAAAATATATAAACTCATAATGAAACTGTCATCGTAACGTTAAGCGCGCGGACCCTACGGGTTCGAGAACAATGTAGACATGACCGAGACATGTCTCTGGTCAATAACCAATAGCGGAACCTGGATGCTCATATTGGCTCCTACATATTCTACGAAGATCTTTATCGGTCAGACCGCATAACAACATACGTTGTTCCCTTTGTCATCGGTATGTTACTTGCCCGAGATTCGATCGTCGGTATCTCAATACCTAGTTCAATCTCGTTATCGGCAAGTCTCTTTACTCGTTCCGTAATACATCATCTTGCAACTAACTTGTTAGTTGCATTGCTTGCAAGGCTTAAGTGATGTGCATTACCGAGAGGGCCCAGAGATACCTCTCCGACTATCGGTGCGACAAATCCTAATCTCGAAATATGCCAACCCAACATGTACCTTTGGAGACACCTGTAGAGCACCTTTATAATCACCCAGTTACGTTGTGACGTTTGGTAGCACACAAAGTGTTCCTCCGGTAAACGGGAGTTGCATAATCTCATAGTCATAGGAACATGTATAAGTCATGAAGAGAGCAATAGCAACATACTAAACGATCGGGTGCTAAGCTAATGGAATGGGTCATGTCAATCACATCATTCTCCTAATGATGTGATCCCGTTAATCAAATGACAACTCATGTCTATGGTTAGGAAACATAACCATCTTCGATTAACGAGCTAGTCAAGTAGAGGCATACTAGGGACACTTTGTTTGTCTATGTATTCACACAAGTATCATGTTTCCGGTTAATACAATTCTAGCATGAATAATAAACATTTATCATGATATAAGGAAATAAATAATAACTTTATTATTGCCTCTAGGGCATATTTCCTTCAGTCTCCCACTTGCACTAGAGTCAATAATCTAGATTACACAGTAATGATTGTAACACCCATGGAGCCTTGGTGCTGATCATGTTTTGCTCGTGGAAGAGGCTTAGTCAATGGGTCTGCTACATTCAGATCCGTATGTATCTTGCAAATCTCTATGTATCCCACCTGGACTAGATCCCAGATGGAATTGAAGCGTCTCTTGATGTGCTTGGTTCTCTTGTGAAATCTGGATTCCTTTTCCAAGGCAATTGCACCAGTATTGTCACAAAAGATTTTCATTGGACCCGATGCACTAGGTATGACACCTAGATCGGATATGAACTCCTTCATCCAGACTCCTTCATTTGCTGCTTCCGAAGCAGATATGTACTCCGCTTCACATGTAGATCCCGCCACGACGCTTTGTTTAGAACTGCACCAACTTACAGCTCCACCGTTTAATGTAAATACGTATACGGTTTGCGATTTAGAATCGTCCGGATCAGTGTCAAAGCTTGCATCAACGTAACCATTTACGATGAGCTCTTTGTCACCTCCATATACGAGAGATGATGGTAGCAATTATACGGACTGGGTCCGTAACTTAAGGATTATCCTCATTGCTGCACAGAAGAATTACGTCCTGGAAGCACCGCTGGGTGCCAGGCCTACTGCTGATGCAACTGACGACGTTAAGAACGTCTGGCTGAGCAAAGCTGATGACCGGTTTCTGTGACACCTACACCAATTAGTGAGGAAACTAATGATGATGATCATGAAACTTCAAAACAAGTTACTACTGAACCTCGTAGATCAACCAGAGTAAGATCCGCACCAGAGTGGTATGGTAATCCTGTTCTGGAAGTCATGCTACTAGATCATGATGAACCTACGAACTATGAAGAAGCAATGGTGAGCCCAAATTCCGCAAAATGGCTTGAAGCCATGAAATCTGAGATGGGATCCATGTATGAGAACAAAGTGTGGACTTTGGTTGACTTGCCCAATGATCAGCAAGCAATTGAAAATAAATGGATCTTCAAGAAGAAGACTGACGCTGACGGTAATGTTACTGTCTACAAAGCTCGACTTGTCGCAAAAGGTTTTCGACAAGTTCAAGGGATTGACTATGATGAGACCTTCTTACCCGTAGCGAAGCTTAAGTCTGTCTGAATCATGTTAGCAATTGCCGCATTTTATGATTATGAAATTTGGCAGATGGATGTCAAAACTGCATTCCTGAATGGATTTCTGGAAGAAGAGTTGTATATGATGCAGCCGGAAGGTTTTGTCGATCCAAAGGGAGCTAACAAAGTGTGCAAGCTCCAGCGATCCATTTATGGACTGGTGCAAGCATCTCGGAGTTGGAATAAACGCTTTGATAGTGTGATCAAAGCATTTGGTTTTGTACAGACTTTTAGAGAAGCCTGTATTTACAAGAAAGTGAGTGGGAGCTCTGTAGCATTTCTGATATTATATGTGGATGACATATTGCTAATCGGAAATGATATAGAATTTCTAGATAGCATAAAGGGATACTTGAATAAGAGTTTTTCAATGAAAGACCTCGGTGAAGCTGCTTACATATTGGGCATTAAGATCTATAGAGATAGATCAAGACGCTTAATTGGACTTTCACAAAGCACATACCTTGACAAAGTTTTGAAGAAGTTCAAAATGGATCAAGCAAAGAAAGGATTCTTGCCTGTGTTACAAGGTGTGAAGTTGAGTAAGACTCAATGCCCGACCACTACAGAAGATAGAGAGAAAATGAAAGATGTTCCCTATGCTTCAACCATAGGCTCTATCATGTATGCAATGCTGTGTACCAGACCTGATGTGTGCCTTGCTATAAGTCTAGCAGGGAGGTGCCAAAGTAATCCAGGAGTGGATCACTGGACAACGGTCAAGAACATCCTGAAATACCTGAAAAGGACTAAGGATATGTTTTCAACTTTGCTTTCTCAAGGAACACATTAAAATTCAACGGAACAACAACACAGGCCATCTATCTACAATCAAACATAAACAAGCAAGATACTATCAGGTACTAAGTTCATGATAAATTTAAGTTCAATTAATCATATTACTTAAGAACTCCCACTTAGAAAGACATCCCTCTAATCTTCTAAGTGATCACGTGATCCAAATCAACTAAACCATAACCGATCATCACGTGAAATGGAGTAGTTTTCAATGGTGAACATCACTATGTTGATCATATCTACTATATGATTCACGCTCGACCTTTCGGTCTCAGTGTTCCGAGGCCATATCTGCATATGCTAGGCTCATCAAGTTTAACCTGAGTATTCTGCGTGTGCAAAACTGGCTTGCACCCGCTGTAGATGGACGTAGAGCTTATCACACCCGATCATCACGTGGTGTCTGGGCACGACGAACTTTGGCAACGGTGCATACTCAGGGAGAACACTTTTATCTTGAAATTTAGTGAGAGATCATCTTATAATGCTACCGTCAATCAAAGCAAGATAAGATGCATAAAAGATAAACATCACATGCAATCAATATAAGTGATATGATATGGCCATCATCATCTTGTGCTTGTGATCTCCATCTCCGAAGCATCGTCATGATCACCATCGTCACCGGCACGACACCTTGATCTCCATCGTAGCATCGTTGTCGTCTTGCCAATCTTATGCTTCTACGACTATCGCTACCGCTTAGTGATAAAGTAAAGCATCACAGGGCGATTGCATTGCATACAATAAAGCGACAACCATATGGCTCCTGCTAGTTGCCGATAACTTGGTTACAAAACATGATCATCTCATACAATAATATTTAGCATCATGCCTTGACCATATCACATCACAACATGCCCTGCAAAAACAAGTTAGACGTCCTCTACTTTGTTTGTTGCAAGTTTTACGTGGCTGCTACGGGCTTAGCAAGAACCAATCTTACCTACGCATCAAAAACCACAATGATAGTTTGTCAAGTTGGTGCCGTTTTAACCTTCGCAAGGACCGGGCATAGCCACACTCGGTTCAACTAAAGCTGGAGAAACTGACACCCGCCAGCCACCTGTGTGCAAAGCACGTCGGTAGAACCAGTCTCGCGTAAGCGTACGCGTAATGTCGGTCTGGGCCGCTTCATCCAACAATACCGCCGAACCAAAGTATGACATGCTGGTAAGAAGTATGACTTATATCACCCACAACTCACTTGTGTTCTACTTGTGCATATAACATCAACACATAAAACCTAGGCTCGGATGCCACTGTTGGGGAACGTAGTAATTTCAAAAATATTCCTACGCACACGCAAGATCATGGTGATGCACATCAACGAGAGGGGAGAGTGTTGTCTACGTACCCTCGTAGACCGGAAGCGGAAGCATTATAACAACGCTGTTGATGTAGTCGTACGTCTTCACGGCCCGACCGATCAAGTGCCGAAACTACGGCACCTCCGAGTTTTTGCACACGTTCAGCTCGATGACGATCCCCGGACTCCGATCCAGCAAAGTGTCGGGGATGAGTTCCGTCAGCACGACGGCGTGGTGACGATCTTGATGTTCTACCGTCGCAGGGCTTCACCTAAGCACCGCTACAATATTATCGAGGATTATGGTGGAGGGGGGCACCGCACACGGCTAAGAGATCAATGATCAATTGTTGTGTCTCTGGGGTGCCCCTGCCCCCGTATATAAAGGAGTGGAGGAGGGCCCGGCCAAGGAGGGTGGCGCGCCCAAGGGGGGAGTCCAACTCCCACCGGGAGTAGGACTCCCCCTTTTCCTATTAGGAGTAGGAGAGGGAAGGAAGAGGAAGGAGGGAGGAAGGAAGGGGGGGCCCTCCCAATTCGGATTGGGCTTGGGGGGGGGGGTGCCCCCTCCCTTGCTCCTTTCCCCTCCTTTCCACTAAGGCCCAATAAGGCCCATATACCTCCTGGGGGGTTCCGATAACCTCCCGGTGATCCGGTATTGTCCCAATCTCACCCGGAACCTTTCCGGTGTCCAAATATAGTCGTCCAATATATCGATCTTTATGTCTCGACCATTTCGAGACTCCTCGTCAAGTCCGTGATCACATCCGGGACTCTGAACAACCTTCGGTACATCAAAATATATAAACTCATAATGAAACTGTCATCGTAACGTTAAGCGTGCGGACCCTACGGGTTCGAGAACAATGTAGACATGACCGAGACACGTCTCCGGTCAATAACCAATAGCGGAACCTGGATGCTCATATTGGCTCCTACATATTCTACGAAGATCTTTATCGGTCAGACCGCATAACAACATACGTTGTTCCCTTTGTCATCGGTATGTTACTTGCCCGAGATTCGATCGTCGGTATCTCAATACCTAGTTCAATCTCGTTACCGGCAAGTCTCTTTACTCGTTCCGTAATACATCATCTTGCAACTAACTTATTAGTTGCATTGCTTGCAAGGCTTAAGTGATGTGCATTACCGAGAGGGCCCAGAGATACCTCTCCGACAATCGGAGCGACAAATCCTAATCTTGAAATACGCCAACCCAACATGTACCTTTGGAGACAGCTGTAGAGCACCTTTATAATCACCCAGTTACGTTGTGAAGTTTGGTAGCACACAAAGTGTTCCTCCAGTAAACGGGAGTTGCATAATCTCATAGTCATAGGAACATGTATAAGTCATGAAGAGAGCAATAGCAACATACTAAACGATCGGGTGCTAAGCTAATGGAATGGGTCATGCCAATCACATCATTCTCCTAATGATGTGATCCCGTTAATCAAATGACAACTCATGTCTATGGTTAGGAAACATAACCATCTTCGATTAACGAGCTAGTCAAGTAGAGGCATACTAGTGACACTTTGTTTGTCTATGTATTCACACAAGTATTACGTTTCCGGTTAATACAATTCTAGCATGAATAATAAACATTTATCATGATATAAGGAAATAAATAATAACTTTATTATTGCCTCTAGGGCATATTTCCTTCAATGGATAGCTTGAGTATCTAGTACTTGGAGTATCTCAAGTATCTCATCACTCTAAATTAATATTGTTGGGTTGATAATTACCTTAATTGGGATTGAGTTGGAGGAACCTTCTCAATGTTGTTTCAACTACCATGATAGTTAAATTAAAATCTATTCCTTTGTTGTAGGGAAAAATTGGCTTTTCACAAAACTGTAACCATAGAGCTTTCCACCAGCCAAATATGCATGTAGTGATAGAATTATTCTGTTCTTACTCTACTGTGTTACTTTGCCAGCATATTCCATGTGCTGACCCGTTTTCGGGCTGCAACGCATTATGTTGCAGACTTTTCAGACGAAGAGTAAGGTGCGTTAGGTCGTTGCCGTGCAGCTCAGCAATGCTGTTGGAGTTGATGGACTCACTTTATCTTCCAAGCCTTCCGCTGTTATCGTATTAGATGGCCTTAAGCCATATTTATTGTAATAAGTTCTCTTTGGAGACATTCGATGTAATAAGTGTGTGATTGCTACTCTATTATAAATTCTCGAGTACTGTGTGTGTCAGCATTACCGATCCAGGGATGACACTGAAGCACAGAGACTTGACCATTTGAGGTTGGGTCGCTACAAGATGGTATCAGAGCATACGCTGAGTGTAGGACACGACCACTAAGCTAAAAGCCATAGATCACTATTCTCTTCTCTTTCTGACTCCTCTCCACTTTCTACTCTTTAGGATGGCGGATGCAAGGAACAAGTTTGCACAACCGGATGAAGAAGCACCTTTTGGATGACACTTGAAGGAAGTCACTAGGTACCTGAACATAGGAATACCAAGCTTCACCGGGACATACAACGCCACCTTACCAGAAGAGGAGCGCTAGATGATTCAAGTACAAGTTCCAGGAAGAACCTCCACGCCAGTCACTAAACCCATAGAATTTTCCTTTGATGCACCAACCTGGAGTTTAGGAAAGAGTATGGCAGCTCACATCACCATGGGACGCATTGGAGAAGTTTATCACAAGGAGCTTAAGAATACTATCTACCAGATCTGTGGGCGCTGAGATGAGCAATGAGAGATGATCAACACCAGGAAGGATAGTTCCATTGCAGTTTTCATCTAGGAGTTAAACCAGCACATTCCACGTCAGGAGAACCAAATGTGATTAGACATGATGGACTTGAAGAAGGCGAAGACTAGGATCAACGAGCTGGAGGAAGAACTCAAGGCTACACGTGAAGATTATGAGGAGGAAATCGTCATACTAGTGGAGAAGGATGACGACCTGATTAAGAAGATCGGAATATTCATGGGAGACCCCACACCAGTAGAAGAAGATGAAGAACCCAAGGAGATTCGCCCAGAGGATTACATCATCATCGACGACACCGACTCTGACCTGAGCGATGATGACTTTGAAGACGAAGCTGGAGCAGATATCATGGAGTCTGCAACCGAGGAATATTTTTAGTAGACCACCACATCAGTAGTAGTATTCCACCATGTAAATAGAGTAGTCCGAGCACTTTTGCGATAGTTCTATATCGATTGTATGCCCTTGCTTGATTGATTGAGTGAAATGATTGTGTTTGTCTCATGTGCATATGGGTAGTGCTTTCTCATTAGACCTCATTCTATTCTAATCTCTCCCCTCTAAACCCATCAGATGCCTCCGAGATGTGACCCCGGATTTGCTTTCCCCCCGGAGCTCACTCAGTTGATCCAGCAACAGAATACCCTGATGCAGTTGTTAGTTCAGAACCAAGGCAACAACAACAACAACAATCCACCACCACCACCACCACCAGTTGACAAATTAGCCCGTTTTCTGATGTTGCAGCTGCCGGTGTTTTCCAGTAGCACTAAGCCCACAGTAGCAGATGATTGGCTCCGCAGGATTGGAAGGGAGTTAACCACTGCAGGATGTACTGATGCTGAGAAGGTATGTTTTGCCGCACATCAGTTGGATGGACCAGCAGCATCCTGGTGGGAGAATTACACTGTCACCTACCCTATAGCCACGGTGACATGGGACCAATTTCAGCAAGCCTTTCGTACATCCCATGTCTCAACTGGAGCCATGAATTTGAAGAAGCGCGAGTTTCGCAACTTACACCAGGGGAACCGTACTGTGGCTCAGTACGAGGATGAGTTTAGCAAGTTATCTCGCTATGCCCCTGATGATGTGGCCACAGATGCCGCAAAGCAGGAGAAGTTTATGGAAGGGCTGAATGATGAGATGAGTATGCAGTTGATGATGGCAACATTCACCAACTACCAGGAGTTGGTAGATAAGGCTCTTATGATTGAAGGGAAGCAGCAACAGATTGAGAGCCGTAAGAGGAAGTATGGACAAGGGAGGTATAACTCAGGAGCTCAGCAGAAGCCTCGCCTAACCCCGACTCGGGAGGACTTGTTCATAACCATGGAGGCCACACCCATCATGGAGGAAGTAACCATAATCATACTGGCCCAAGGAATGGGAATGGGAATGGAGCAAGCAACAATCAGAACCGCCCCAATCCAGCCACACCCACCAAGAGAGACCTAAGCCACGTTACTTGTTTCAAGTGCGGGAATACTGGACACTATGCCACGGAGTGCCTTGAAGGGAAGAATGGAAATGGAAATGGGAGCGCTGGGAAGAAGCCCAATCCATTCAACAAAGGACAAGTGAACCACATTAACGTGGAGGAGGTTGAAGAGCAGCCAAACGCGGTTATAGGTAAGTTTTTGGTTAAGTCATTTACCGCTCTTGTTCTTTTTGATACTGGTGCATCGCATTCATACATATCAAGGGAATTCGTGGATAAGTTTAAACTATCGACCCAAACCCTTAGGACCCCTCTGTTAGTAAGCTCACCTGGAGTAGAATATATGGCTAGTCGATGGTGCGACCAGATACCCTTAACCATTGGCAACCATGTTTTTCCGTCCGACCTAATTATCTTGGAGTCACAAGGATTGGATGTGATATTAGGCATGGAATGGACGTCAAAGTATGGAGGAAGCATTGACTGTGTTAGCAAGTCAATTTGTCTCACCACCTCGGAGGGAAAAAGGATCAAGTATATATCTAGGCATGTGCCAAGAAGTAGCCAAGTAAATACCTCACATGTGTTGTTCAGGAAGAAGTGCCTGTAGTAAAGGATTACCTGGATGTTTTCCCAGAGGAGTTACTAGGCATGCCACCGGACCGAGATATTGAGTTTTTGATAGAGCTATTGCCAGGCACAGGGCCAATATCCAAGAGACCCTATCGGATGCCCGCGAATGATCTGGAGCAGATTAAGAAACAGATCAAGGAGTTATTGGAGAAAGGTTACATTCGACGGAGTTCATCACCATGGGGAGCCCCAGTGCTTTTGGTTGACAAGAAGGATAAGTCCCTAAGAATGGTTGTTGATTATCGGGCCTTGAATGAAGTGACGATTAATAACAAGTACCCATTGCCGATGATCAATGATCTGTTTGACTAGCTGCAAGGAGCTAAGGTGTTTTCGAAGATCGATCTACGATCAGGATACCATCAGTTGAAGATACGAGAGAAGGATATACCAAAGACAGAATTCACCACACGGTATGGGTTATACAAATATACGGTCATGTCGTTTGGACTGACTAATGCCCCTGCCTATTTCATGAGCATGATGAACAAGGTGTTCATGGAATATTTGGATAAGTTTGTAGTGGTGTTCATTGATGATATAATGGTATATTCGAAGAATGAAGAGGAACACAAGGAGCATTTGCATTTAGTTCTCGAGAAACTCAGGGAACAATCAGTTGTATGCCAAGTTCAGCAAATGCGAGTTTTGGTTGAAGGAAGTCGGATTCCTTGGACATGTTATATCAAGAGAAGGTATAGCAGTAGACCCCACCAAGGTTCAGTCAGTCACTGAATGGTTGGCACTCACTTCAGTTAGCGAGATCCGCAGTTTTCTTGGACTCGCAGGATACTATCGGAGATTCATTGAGAATTTTTGCAAGATTGCGAAGCCAATGACAGAATTATTGAAGAAGGATACCCAGTTTAAATGGACGGAAGATTGCGTGGCAAGTTTCCAGGAGTTGAAGAAACGTTTGACTATAGCCCCAGTGCTGGCATTGCCAGATATACATAAGGATTTCCAAGTGTATTGCGATGCCTCTCGCTTAGGACTTGGAAGTGTGCTCATGCAGGACGGAAGAGTTGTTTCGTATGCCTCACGACAACTAAAACCGCACGAATTGAATTATGCCACGCATGATTTGGAGCTAGCAGCCATAGTGCATGTGTTGAAGACTTGGAGACATTACCTTATTGGAAACCATTGTGATGGTACACGGACCATAAGAGTTTGAAGTATATTTTCACCCAGAAGGAACTGAACCTTAGGCAGAGAAGATGGTTGGAGCTTATAAAGGATTATGACATGAAGCTGCACTATCATCCAGGAAAGGCCAATGTCGTAGCAGGCGCTTTGAGTTGGAAGAGTTATGCTAATACCCTAGAGAGCACGGGATTGCCGAAGGAGTTAGCAGAGAATCTCCGGGAACTACGCTTGGAGATTGTTCCTAGAGGTTTTGTTGCAACAATGGAGGTTCATTCTACATTGTTAGGAAAGATTTGAGAAGCTCAGAAGGAGGACAAAGAGATTGCAGAGATAAAAGAGAAAATGAGCGAAGGAAAGGCCAAATGTTTTTATGAGGATGAGCACGACACCTTATGGTTTGAGGACCGTGTTTATGTGCCCAATAACACAGAGATCAGGAAGTTAATACTTCAGGAGGCTCATGACTCACCATACTCGATACACCCAGAAACACCAAGATGTATTTGGATTTGAAGGAATGTTTCTGGTGGACAGGGATGAAGAAGGATATCGCCGAGTATGTGGCCGTATGTGATGTATGCCAGAGAGTGAAGGCAGAGCATCAAAAGCCAGCAGGATTGTTACAGCCTATGCCGATACCCGAATGGAAGTGGGATAAACTTGGCATGGATTTTATCACCGGATTACCCAGGACCAAATCAGGCTATGACTCTATATGGGTAGTAGTTGACTGCTTGACCAAAGTGGCACACTTTATCCCAATGAAAACAACTTATACCAGTGCAAAGTTGGCCAAGATATATATGACCAGGATCGTATGTCTGCATGGAGTTCCGAGGACCATCGTATCGGATAGAGGAAAACAGTTTACTTCAAAGTTTTGGCATCAGCTGCACCAGACTTTGGGAACGAGATTGGAGTTCAGTACAACATTTCACCCGCAGACGGATGGACAGAACGAGAGAGTCAACCGGATTCTGGAGGACATGTTGCGAGCCTGTGCGCTAGATTATGGATCTAGTTGGGATGACAATCTACCTTACGCAGAGTTCTCATACAACAATAGTTAACAAGCCAGTTTGAAGATGGCACCGTTCGAAGCCCTGTATGGACGAAGGTGCAGAACACCATTGATGTGGGATGAAGTTGGAGACCGACAGTTGTTTGGACCAGACTTGATCAAAGAGTGTGAGGAGAAAGTTAAACTGATTCGAGATAGACTGAAGATAGCTCAGTCCAGACAGAAGAGTTATGCGGACTCGAAACGCAAGGAGGTAACCTATGAAATTGGAGATAGAGCATATCTGCGAGTATCACCTTTGCGAGTAGTGAAACGTTTTGGAGTTAAGGGAAAGTTAGCCCCGAGATTTGTAGGACCGTATCGTGATTTGGAACGTATGGGAGAAGTTGCCTACAAGTTGGAGTTACCTGAAGGACTGTCAGGAGTTCATGATGTATTTCATGTTTCACAACTGAAGAAGTGCCATGCAGAGATGGCCGATATACCGTTAAGAGATACCGTACCCTTGGAGGCGATTCAGTTGGACAGTGATTTGACCTATAAGGAGAAGCCAGTCAGGATTCTCGAATTTGCCAGCCGAGTCACCCGCAGCAAGGTTATCAAGTTTTGTAAAGTTCAGTGGAGCCATCATACCGAGGACGAAGCCACATGGGAACGAGAGGATGATCTTCGCAAAGACCACCCACACCTATTTTCTAGCCAACCCGAATCTCGAGGGCGAGATTCATCTTAAGGGGGGTAGGTTTGTAACATCCCAAATTTTCAATTTGGAATGAAATACATAGATCATTCTTGCATAGCATATTTTATTGAATTTCGTCTCGCGATCCTCGAAATCCTAAGCAACTCAAGGACCCTCGGAGAGAGTTGGGGATTTTCCCGGTTTTCAAATTTGATTTTTATCAAATTCTGAAACGGGGAGTTTGGTTTTAATTATTTTTCTCTCCGAAAATATTTCATATTAAAGTATATGAGAGGAGATAATATGACTTCTCCAAAATAATTGAAATATTGGAGGAAAAATATTAACATCAAATATTTGATTTTATTTACATTAGAAAATTGCACGTTTTCAAAATTGCATTTTAGGGCCAAGAAAATGTTCACCTCGTTCTAAATATTCTATTTAGATGGTGAAAAATTGTTTTGGCATTTTTAGATTTTTATTTTATTTTCTAGGAATTATTTTCTGTTTGGCAGAATTTTTTTTTAAGATTCGGGCATAGACTGGGCCGAAACCCAGCCGTGCCGGCCCATCTCCCGCCGCCGCCGTCTCGTGCGCAGAGCCGCGCACGCCGCCACCACTGACTCGGACAGAGTCCGAGCTGGACTCCTCCACCGCCGCCGCCTTGCCCCTCCTCCAAGCCACCCCGCCCCCGCCCTTTATATACGCTGCCCGAGCCCCCCACCACCACCACAAACCCTGCCGCTGCCGCCGCCCGCTCCCGAGCCGAGCCGCGCGCCGCCGCCTCCCGCGCCTCGCCGCCGTCGCCGCAAGCCGTCGCCCCGCCGCCTGAGCCCCGCCTCGCCGAAGGTACCACGCCGTTTCGTCGCCGCCGGTTTTTTAAAAAGAAAACTAATTCGGTTTTTTTAGAAAAAAAACCCTAGTTCATCTTTTTAGATCGGTTCGTCGGTTTTTCCCAGTTCTTCTATTTAGCGGACGCCCGTCCGTACGTTCATTTTAACGAACGGTTTTCGCTCGTTAGTTATAGACAACGAACGCTCGATCGTTAGCCTGTTCGTCAGCTTTCTTTTATTGGACTTTTCCGCGATTATTTCTGATCGCGATTTCTGATCCGATTTTCGTTCTAGTTTATCTTTTCGCTTGTTAGTCGGAATCAGGCGATTCAAGCGCCTAGATCTTCGTCTCGAGACCCTCTTTTCGTTTAACCAACTTGAACAAGCTTTTGCTATTGTAAAATTTAACCTAGGTCCAGATTAGTAAATGGATCTTGTTTCTTTCGCCGTTTGAGTTTCGTTGCTCTGTTCGATTTGATTCTTTTTGCAAACCGGAGTTCTTAATTTGAACTTTCTGGTTAGACCTTCTTATTTGAGTTTACCCGTGCTTGTTTGCTTGTTTGCTTATGTATGCTATTGTTTGTTTGTGATAGAATTCCCGGAGTGCGAAGCGTGTTATTTGGAGTCTCTAGGTTACGCGGATTGTCAGCAAGGCAAATAACACTTTGATCATATCCCTTTATCACCCAGTTTTATGCATTAGTTCCAATCCTCAAACATTGCATGTTAGGTGATTATTAACATGTGGGTTGGGAAGTAATTGATGAGGTAGAACCTATTGCCCTGTTACATTCAAACCCTTGGGAGTTATTTCTACGTGTTGCTTATATGCTATGCTATGCTCGTAGACGTGGTTTGGGTGAGTGAAATCCATGAAAGATGTGAGATTGATAATTAATGGTTTAACTTAAGGTGGCAACTTAAATACACATCTGGGTGGATTGAGGCACCTGGAGTACCCAGTGTTGCCTGTATTTTTTGGAAATCCCGGAGTACCCGTGTGATCTTCCTATGGACCGCCACCCAGACTCAAAGGGAACTGAGATGATTCATGCTAGGAACTTCCGTGTGCATCCACAAGCTATTATGGGCTCTAGCATAGTTGAGTAAGTTACGTGAAGCTCTTGAAGAGGTGGATCTGCAGGTAGTGGGATTGTAGGTTTGGTATGGTGTGCCCGGAGTAGAGAGTTAATGTTTCTGAAAGACTGTGTCTCGGTCATCCATTTCTCAAACACCATGTAGTGCGATAAATCCAACGGAGGCGATCGAGTCTTGTGGGGAAAAGTGCGCAAACCTCTGCAGAGTGTACAATCTAATCATGGTTGGCCGTGTCCCCGGTTATGGACATCTTGAGTATCTAGTACTTGGAGTATCTCAAGTATCTCATCACTCTAAATTAATATTGTTGGGTTGATAATTACCTTAATTGGGATTGAGTTGGAGGAACCTTCTCAATGTTGTTTCAACTACCATGATAGTTAAATCAAAATCTATTCCTTTGTTATAAGGAAAAATTGGCTTTTCGCAAAACTGTAACCATAGAGCTTTCCACCAGCCAAATATGCATGTAGTGATAGCATTATCTGTTCTTGCTCTGCTGTGTTACTTTGCCGGCATATTCCATGTGCTGACCTGTTTTCAGGCTGCAACGTATTATGTTGCAGACTTTTCAGACGAAGAGTAAGGTGCGTTAGGTCGTTGCCGTGCAGCTCAGCAATGCCGTTGGAGTTGATGGGCTCACTTTATCTTCCAAGCCTTCCGCTGTTATCGTATTAGATGTCCTTAAGCCATATTTATTGTAATAAGTTCTCTTTGGAGACATTCGATGTAATAAGTGTGTGATTGCTACTCTGTTATAAATCCTCGAGTATTGTGTGTGTTGGCATTACCGATCCAGGGATGACACTGAAGCACAGAGACTTGACCGTTTGAGGTTGGGACGCTACACAAAACTTGTTGTAGTAGACAGCCGGGAAGTCGTCGTGCTAAGGCCCCATAGGACCATCGCAGCAGAACAGCAACCGCCGCCGATGAAGAGTACCGTAGATCAGAAGGATCCAACCTGATGAAACACAATCGGGCGCCTCAAACCCGCATCATAAGCCTGGGCGGGCCGCCCGGTCACTGACCGGTCATGATTTTTCGACCCAGACGGGCTTGTTAGATGGGCCTCAAACGCCCGGGCTAACTGGCACCGCTCATATCCAGCCCAAATATGGGGCGGATATGAGGGCGTCCGGACGCGCCCGCCATGTAGGACTGACGAAGGGGTCCCACGCGGACTTGCCCAGAAACCCAGCGGTCAGACGGATGCCTCCTCTGTCGCCGCGGTGTGAACGCCGCGTGGCGCCGCTCTGGCTCGTCGCCCGTGACCAAATCTGCCTATTTAACCCTACCGGCATCCCGCAACCGTAGCCCATCCACCCCCTCGCACCGCCAGTCCCAGCACATCCACCTCCTCCCTCTCCCGCTCCGACGCTCCACCATGGTCCGGAGAAAGATCACAATGCTCAAGCCGGAGCGCCGCTATGAGATCCAACAGGAGATCCTGGCGACACAAGCCGCGCGCGCCGCCCGCATTGCTGCCGGGCTGCCTTCAAACTCGGCGGAGCCGGGGGAGGAGGAGGAGGAGCCGGCGGAAGAGGAGGAAGAGAAGATGGCTTCGACAGAGGTGGAGGAGGCGGAGCAGTGGGAGCAGCTGCTGCCGAGCTTCAACATGGACCAGGCGGAGGCGGAGTTCACCGTCGCCCAATCAGAGGAGATGGCGGATCAGAAGGCCATCCTGGAGTGCATCCAGGATGATGCCTATGTTAAGGCCAACTGGGCGTTCCTCCGGCAGGAGCAGGCGGCATCCGATGCGCTCTTCGCCAAACTCAGCACGGAGGTAGAGGAGGAGGAGGCCGGAACGGAGCAGTCGGAGGCGCTGGAGCTGCAGCTACCGCCTATGCTACCATTGCCGGGCACGGAGATCGTCAACATATCCGACGATGAGTAGTTAGGTGATCAACGTAGTACGTAGGTTTAATTTGTTTGCATGACCTTGTATGAATTTAAGAATCTAGTATGAGATGCCTAGATGCAACTAGTGAAATTTAAGGCGTACCTGATCACTGTCCACGGACACACACCCGTTTTTGAGAGACCATATTTGACATATCCAGCCAGAGATGCTCTTGATGGGGTATTATTAAAGGTGACTTGATGCCTATGTTCCATGATCTGTTCAATGGCCACCTTCAGCTTTTTAAACTAAACTTTGGCACCATCACGTTGTTACCAAAGAAGGTGGAAGCAATTTGCATTGAGCAATTCAGGCCGATATGTTTGCTCAATGTGAGCTTCAATATTTTCACAAAGGTTGGCACAAACTGTCTGACTCAAATTTCCCATTCTGTGGTGCAGCCAACTCAGACTGCCTTCATGCCAGGACGAAACATTCTCGAGGGAGTGGTCGTTCTACATGAGACCTTGCACGAAATTCACTCAAAGAAGCTCGATGGAGTGGTATTCAAGGCGGATTTTGAAAAGGCATGCAATAAAGTGAATGACCATTTTTACAGCAGGCCTTGCGTATGAAAGGATTCAATGTCCTGGAGGAAGCAGGTTGAATCCTTTGTACAAGGAGGTAGCGTCAGAATCAAGGTAAATGACGATATTGGTCAGTATTTCCAGACGCTAAAAGGATTGAGACAGAGAGATCCGATGTCTCCTATCCTCTTTAATGTCGTCGTTGAAATGTTGGTTGTTCTTGTTAATAGAGCAAAACAAGACGACCAAGTAGGTGTTCTTATCCCACATTTGGTTGATGGTGGGGTTTCAATTCTTCAATATGCCGATGACACCATTATTTTCATGGAACATGACCTTGTTAAGGCAAGAAACATGAAGTTAGTGTTGTGCCTTTTCAAACAATTGTCAGGATTGAAGATTAATTTCAATAAGAGTGAGTGGTTCTGCTTTGGACGTGCCAAAGAAGAACAAGAAACTTACAAGCAGTTGTTCGGGTGTGAATTGGGTTCATTACCCTTTATGTATTTAGGGATTCCAATTCATCAACGCAAACTCACTAATAAAGAATGGAAATGTATTGAGGGTCGGTTTGAAAAGAAACTGGGCTGCTGTAAGGGCAAACTATTGTCTTATGGAGGAGATTGGTTCTTATTAATTCTGTACTCACAATTATGCCAATGTTCCTCCTTTCATTCTTTGAAGTCCCGGTTGGGGTACGGAAAATATTAGATTTTTATGGATCTAGATTTTTTTTGTAAAATTGTTGAAAACAAAACTAAATATCGGTTGGCAAAATGGGATGTAACTTGTAGACCAAAGGACCAGGGAGGATTGGGTATTGAAAATTTGGAGGTGAAAAACAGGTGCTTACTCAGCAAATGGTTGTACCATTTATCAGTAGAAAGAGAAGGGTTTGGGTTCAGCTACTGCGCAATAAATATCTATATGCCAAAACGCTAGCCCAGGTTATGGCACAACCGTCTGATTCCCTGTTCTGGAAAGGGGTTATGAGGACGAAGGTCGCCTTCTTCAACATGACTAAATTCATTATTGGGAATGGATGGGATACTAGATTTTGGGAGGATACCTGGTTAGGAGAATCCCCGCTGGCATTGCAGTATCCATCCCTTTACAACATTGCACGACAGAAAGGGCTCTCCGTTGTGACAGTGTTGGGATCCATTCCTCTTAACATGCAATTTCGGCGGTCAGTTATAGGTGAGCAGTGGGATAGATGGCTACATCGTGTGCGTAGGTTAATGGAGGTTAACCTTTCGAATGTACCAGACACTCTGCAATGGAAGCTCTCCAGGTCAGGAGTTTTCTCGGTTAAATCCATGTACACGGATTTGATTAATACCGGGACTATCCCGAGAACGGTTCATCTTTGGGAAGTTAAGATGCCTTTGAAAATAAAAGTGTTTATGTGGTTTGTGCATAAGGGCGTAATTCTAACTAAAGATAACTTAGCTAAGAGAAAGTGAGAAGGAAGTAAAAGATATTGCTTTTGTGATCAGGATCAAACAATAGAGCATCTATTTATCACATGTCCGCTTGCTAAATTACTTTGGAGAACTATTCATGTTACGTTTAACATCATTCCGCCTCTCACGATATCACATATGTTTGATAGCTGGTTGGCTGGGGTGGCGCCAAAGACGGCGGCACATATCCGAGTGGGAGCATGTGCATTACTTTGGGCTTTATGGAATTGTCGAAATGACGTTGCCTTTAACAGACAAACCATCACCAACTTTTTGCAGGTCATCTTCAGAGCGTCTACTTGGATCTGTACGTGGTCTTTACTCAGCCATGCGGACCACAGGGCGCATATGGATATTGGGTGCAGCCGATGGGAGATGGTTGCACTGGATACAGACAACCGGTTTGGATGGTGGTTCAATAATAGGATAGGCGTTTAGTCTCCTAATCCTACTTTTCGCCGGTTGTGGCTTTTATTTTTAGCCGGTTGTGGCTTTTATTTATTTTCTAAGACTTCTTGTTTCGTTTTAAGACTACTGGTTGGAACCTTCTGAAACTTCTTTTTAATAAATAGTTGTGTGCATCAAGAGATGCAGAGGCCGGGGGTACGCCTCCTTTTCGAAAGAAAAAAAAAGCTGTAAATGCTCTTACCATCCAACTCTCATGTCGAAGCAATATACTTGTTCACTTATATAGTCGCAGTTCAAGACGCGAGTATGCTTTGCATGGTTTGCCTATTTGCTTGTGTTCCTGTTCCATCAGTTCTTTTGAAGGTACTAGATATTTGCTTGTGCATTTCAATGGGAGCATAAACATTTTAGTAGATTTGTCTATGACTGTATGTGTATTATTATATTGGTGCGCTAAAATCTTGACATGTTTTAGTACACAATCATCATTATTTATCTGACATCTTATTGTTAAGCACTTATATTTTATAAGAAATTATTTAGTAATTTTTTGTATGCAATCATCATAATTTACATGTCATATTATGCTAATTACTTATTTGGTATGAACTTAATGAATTATCAAAACACCATTACTTTATTTTGGTAAGTAATAAGATGTGGGATGGTTGAATGGATTTTACGATTGGAGGGGAAAATAGAAAGAAAAAAAGGAAGGAAGCGTAGAGGTTGGACGAAGGAAATGTGAAACAGAAACCTTACATTCTTTTTTATAGTATATATCTCTACTATCTAAAAAACACGTAGTGTTCCTTTTCCTACCAACAGGACCGTGTCCTGCCTTCCCTTCGTCACACCTCCTCCCTCGGTTGGTTTTCCTCGCGTCCAACATCCTGGATTTTCTCCCACGGTTTAAGATTTATGGTAATCTCTATACTATTTAAAAACACGTAGTGTTTTTTTCCTGCCAACAGGACCGTGTCCTGCCTTCCCTTCGTCACACCTCCTCCGGTCCTCCCCCGGTTGGTTTTCCTCGCGTCCAACGTCCTGGATTTTCTCCCACGGTTTAAGATTTATGGCAAAACTTTAATAAAGGGCCATAATAGCCAATCGATCAGCGATAATCACGCACCTCCTGTCCGGCATGGAAAGCCCATATCTCTCCCTGCGCTGGATGGTAGCTGCTGCATGTGCGCCGTGCTTGTGCCTCCCGTCGCCCGGATCGTGTCGCGGTCGCCCCCGCCATCCAACAGGGATCACGTCCGCCTCGTGCCCTCGTCCCATCTTCCAAGCGGCCTCCGTAAACACCGCCGTCTTCTGCCGTCTTCCGTCGTCGCCGTCTTCCACCATGACGTTGTCGACAACGGGACGCCCCCACCCCGTAGGGGAGGAGCCAGGATTTAGACATACGGGGGGCGAGAAAGATAATAATCGTTTCAGAGACACAACACAAAAATATAGTCTCCAAAGTAGAATTGATATGAATGGAAACATAAGATTGAATTATCACGTAGAATAGGTTGCTCCTCAAGTTGTATTCTTAGTGATATTTGAGGTCGAAGCAAATGAGCTTGTAAAATGACTATTTTCCATAAAATAATAAACAAGAGGTGAAATCAGATTTCTAAATTACAATCTTACCTAATTAGTAAAATAAATCATTGGTTTGAAACGAATTTGTACTGATTCACATGGATTGAACTTTATCTGTTTATGTGTGATGCCGTACGGACCAGTAGATGTGATCTCTCTCATAGATTCAATTTCCCTGGCAGTGTACTGCCCTCTGCTCTGTGCGGCTGTGCCACAACCACAATGGCGGAAGCCGCGAGAACGCCGAGAAGTGACGCTGCAACGGGCGACGACGCAAGAATGTACGGAGCTAGCAGACCTAGCTAGAAGCCACGGACATAATTATGGAAAGGGGGGCGCTAGGCGTCGGCCGGCGGATATTTTTTTAAATATCCGCCGGCTCGGCTGCCGTTTGATCTAGTGTCAACCTATGACTCAGACGCGTTCTTACAATTGCAACAGCGACGGTGTTGCGGAAACTTTCGCAGCAGATGTCATGTTACGCAACAGATGTCATGTTACGAAAACTTTTGCAACAAAGCTCATGTTGCAGAAATTTTTGCAACAGAGGTCCTGTTGTGGAATTATTTTTTCATAACTTTTTTTTGCACAAATTTTTGCAATATAGATCTTGTTGCAGTACCTCATTGCAACACAACTTGTGTTGCAAAAGCACTACGGCACCTCACGAGCCATTGGATCCAACGAATTGAGTGAGTGTCACCTTTTATCATTGCAACACAGATCGTGTTGCGAGAAATTTCTGCAACACAGGTCATGTTACAGAATTTTTGCAAGATATTCCTTTTGTAACAAAGGTCTTGTTTCAAAAAAAATATAACAAAGGTCTTGTTGCAATTTAATTTTTTGCAACAAAGGTCTCCCTGGAAATTTAATTTTTCTGAAACAGAGGTCTTGTTGCATTTTTGCTGCAATCGAGTCTATGCTGCGGAAACTCATTGTAGTGGACAATGAGCAGCGAGCAGCAGCCAAGTTGGTCGAAAGAAAGAAAAAAAAATCGCTCCGCCAAGACACGCGTCGTATGATCGAGCCGGCGGATGCTCGCGTGTGATCCGCCGATATAAGTCAATCATGTTGCAGAAACCTTTGCAACAGAGATCATGTTGCAGAAACTTTTGCAATACAGATCGTGTTGCCGAATTTTTATGCAATGGAGATCAAGTTGCAGAAAATTTGCGTAACATAGATTGTTTTGGCAGAATTTTTTGCAACGGAGACGATGTTACAGAAACACCGCCGCGGCCGTTGTTTTGCAACACCGCTGTGGCCGCCGTTGGTGCGAAAGCTCGCGGCACCTGGCATCCTGCATGGGGTGCTAAAAGGGTCGATGTGCGCAGCCATGACCACAGTTGACAGAGAGAGAGACGATGGCTGGCCTGCAGTAGCGGCAGCTTGCCCCGTAGCAATTAGAGCGGCAGCAAGGTACGGTAAAGCAACAGGCACGGTGGCGAGGCTACATAATTGCAGTGCCATGACTGAGTGCTCGAGGGAGAAGCGGTGGAGAATTGTGGATGGATAAGTGGTGGACGTTGACTCACAGAATGATAGGGATGCTCTAGTTGGAGCTGGATACTATAGGTGAAACCAAAGGAGCACAAGACCGTTCGATCCACGTACAATCTGACGGTTGTGAGCCAAGCGGATGCATTGGTTGGATCAGCCGATTGGAGGGAAGCTTTTTCCTTACTCAATCCAGTGCTGAAATCTTGTCTCCTGTTTTTTTTTGAGGATCGTCTCCTGTCGTTTCAATTGGTTTCCAAAGAGGCTCAAGGTCTTGCTATTGGGTTTTACTAGCAAAAATATCCATGCGTTGCAATAGGAGAAAATAACTTTCTTAACCTAAACTAATATAATAATTATTATTTAATTTTTGATCGACGTCAATTATTCCCAACATCAAAAAGATTTGTGTTTTCAACCATACTGTCTTTGCAAAAACAATTAATGCGTTCATGGATTT
This sequence comes from Triticum urartu, assembly GCF_056163025.1. NCBI lineage: Eukaryota > Viridiplantae > Streptophyta > Magnoliopsida > Poales > Poaceae > Triticum > Triticum urartu. The sequence goes on along the minus strand of NC_141873.1, from coordinate 66,737,630 downwards.
CCTAGTTCTAGAAGGAAAGGGGTTGAAGGAGTAGTGGAGTAATGTCAACTATTGATGTTCTGTTCATGGTGTGAGAGAGCTTTGGAAACTATAATAACTTGAGCCTCACTGATCTAAACTCTTACAAATCAGTCTAACAAAGTGTCACGAAATATTACATAGGAGCGACATTTCAATGACTACGTCGAGGTGATGATAGAATTTGCAACCTCTAGTTCACGTCCGTGGATGGCATGGATCGCGGTGCACGGGAACAAGAATAATGGGCGGACCTGGGACATAGTCTAGGTGGTTGACGACATTTGGATGAGTATATTGGTGTGTGTAATTAAAAATTCATAAATTGAATGCGACATAGGCTTCACGATTGACATAGAATGAAAGGCAAAATTAATCATTCATGAAGCGCGAGTCAAGCTCTTCTTTATCTAAATGGATTTTTATAGTTGTTGTGGTCGTATGTGTTGCAACCAAAGGTCCATCCTTCGGGATTATTCTTTCTTTTTAGTTCGCCCAATCCTTCATTAGCGCGCCCAAAGACAGCCACAATTCCGTTTGATCATGAAGATCCTTTCTTCCTTCCTTTATACCCCCTCATCACAAGGGAGACCATAATCTTCCCTTATAATAGCCTCACCCTTCTTTTTTAATACCCCAAAGACAGCCCGCAATTTTGTTAAATATATGGAGATACATTCTTCCTTTATACCGACAATTCTCACTGTTATTTGTAAGGCTTCTTGTTGATATTACGTGAAGCATGCATGTCCTATATAAACTGGTATAAGTATATCTAAATGAGCGAGATGGTATTATTGAACATCAAATAACGATAACAAGTTGGTCGTAGTCGCTGCCTATTCCATAGGGCTTGAAGTCACGAGTTCAATCTCCAACTTTAACATTCTTTCCAGTGTGGCTCACGGTCCAAAATAAAAGGCCCATCCATGGCCCATAAGAGAGGCCAGCCGTGGAGAGATTTGAGGGCCCAGCAGATTGTTTGATCGACATGGATGTAAATTTTGATCGAGACTGACTTCACGTATATAAACTGGTATAACGATTTTTAGTACCATCTCGCGTATATGTTTTAAATTCAAACTAAAAGTGTAAAATCACGGGAAGAAGCGATTGTGACGGTGAACCCGACAAACTCAATCCGTGCTTTATTATTAGGGAAAGATTGGTTTATAACATGGTACGTTTTTTGGATGGCCATAATCATTGTTTTATATGGCCATAATCTAATTGTAGATGTTAATGTATTTTCTTTAGCTACATCTACCGTTCTTTACTGTGTACAACATGGATATGAGAGAGATTGTCTCACTCCATAAGATCACTATTCAAGCTATTCTTTGGAGGAGATTGTCTCACTCCATAAGATCAGTGATCATTTCCAGGCAATCCTAAAAATTCTTTGCATTGGAAACTTTGAACCAAATAATTCGAAAACATGATCTCACAAACGCGGTGTTTTGAAAATGAAACTATTTTGGCATCAAGTTTACTAGCTGTCATGATTTATAGCATATCAATTAGGCCTTTCTTACAAGGGAAACTATTCTGTTCACCCGAACGATCTTTCTGGCCGCATCCATCGCCTTTATAACCGTTGGATGGTTCTTTAATCGGATTTGGATCCCTTTATCGCTGTCGGATGTTTCTTTAATCGGATTCAGATGGCTCGGAAGTATTATTTTTTCCACGGTCTAGCTTTGCAACTGGACCATTGTTGCAATTTTCTCCCCCGCAACAACTAGCTTGTTGCAAGATCTGGATCCCCATAGACTCCACATACGCGTGCCACCAGACACGTTGGCGCCGACGTGGACGAGCATGCTCTCCTCCTTCATCGGCCCTCCCCTCTCTCCTCTTCCTTTCTCTCCTCCGTCGACGGGCCCGACCCGCTCTCATGCTCCATCTCCTTGGTCATTGGTTGCCTCTCCACGGCTACCCGATGACCTTATTCGAGGCGCCTCCCGCCGGATCTGCGTATTGCCTTGGCAGCCTCCGCCCCTCGGTCGTCCCTGACATCACATGCATCTGATGTTACCGTTGGACGGCGTGGAGTGAGATCCACAATTGATTTTTGTCTTCTGCAACAACATGTTTTTGCAACAAGACTCTTGTTGCAAAAAGGCTCTTGTTGCAACAGGTTAAAAGGAAAAAATAGTTTAAAAAATTTCTGCAACATGCCTTTTGTTGTGAATAATTTCTATAACTAGACCTCTGTTGCAGAAAATACTGCAGCAACACATTTATTGCAAAGATGACAGATCGCGTGAGTAGATCACACGGCCATCCACAACTTTATCCAATGGTTAGGGAGGTGACCGATCTTTTAACTTTATCTGCCGACGGATGTGTAGCGTCGCCCATGTACTATTATATATTATACTAGGAAAATGCCCGTGCGTTGCAACGGGGGTATAATTATTCTAATGGTTCAATATTAATCATCTCAAACATATACCATTAGGATCCTCATGCACATCTTGCAACTATATCTTTCAATATCCCATTGCATCTTTTCCTCCATGTATTCGTGTGTTGTGGCGAAATGAATTTTGTTGTGTGTACATCATCACTACAATGAAAAAATATGGCCTCTTAAAATAGCCATTCTTCATTTGCAAAAATTTCTTACAGGTGTTGGAGATTCCATCTTTACTATTAAAGTTTGTAAGAAGGGAAAAGCTTGGGAACAGCCGGCTGATCCAACACCGGGCATCCGCCGCCTTCAGCGTGTGGCGCGTGTCCCGTGCGTGGCTGCGCGGCCACTACATCTTTTCTGTAAGTTTTTTGCAACAACATCCGTGTTGCAAAAGTACCTACCGCAACAAGACCAATATTGTAAAAAGTGAAGATGTAAAACGAAATTATGCAATAAGACGTCTGTTGCAAAAAATATATGCAACATGAACTCTGTTGCAAAAAAGGAAATGATTATGGTTAGCCGTCTGGTTCGGCGTGGGTCGTCTGCCACCGCTAGCGCATGACGCATGTCCCCTATGGGCCCATGCACCGCTCTACTCTTTCTTCCTTCTCTCAGTCGAGTTGCTCCTTCCTTATCACATCCAGATCCACTTTTCTCTCTCATTTCTCTCCATCATCTCTGGTCAGCTACTCACGTGCATGGAGAGGTCGCCTGCACTACATGAGCTGCTGCACCTCACCGGGCCGCCGGCTGCGTCCAGTACGACCACCGGCCGCTGTAGGGCTGTTGGCTGCAGCGGAGCACCCAAGCTTGGCACGGTCTCGGCTGTGGTGAAGGTTTTTTTCTGCAACTGGGGTTTTGTTTCAAAAGATTTCTGCAACATATCTTTTGTTTCAGAAAGAAAAGAAATGTTTTGGTTGTGAAGGTTTTTTTTGTGCAACAAGGGTCTTGTTTCAGAAACGTAGCTCGAGTTGCAGCGCCGCATGAGCGCCCGAGATTAAAGAGTGAGTGGTCAGACATTGCAACATGAGGCATGCTTCGGAAACATAGCTCCGGTTACGAAAAACGCCGTAGAAGCGTCGGGCGCGAGAGGTAGTCGCCGTCGTGCTTGATTGGAGCTAGCAGTTGCTCATGGGGCTGAGATGGAGGAGGAGCAGCAACTCCGGTGAGCACGGCAAGGACTAGTTCCCCCGGCGCGCCGACGACAGCGATTTTGCGGTGGTGGAGTGAGGGTGTCCTGGGTTAGGGGGTCTCCGGACAGCCGGACTATATCCTTTGTAGGACTGTTGGACTATGAAGATACAAGATTGAAGACTTCGTCTCGTGTCCGGATGGGACTTTACTTGGTGTGAAAGACAAGCTAGGCAATACGGATATGTATATCTCCTCCTTTGTAACTGACCTTTTGTAACCCTAGTCCCCTCCGGTGTCTATATAAACCGGAGGGTTTTAGTCCGTAGGACAACATACAATCATACCATAGGCTAGCTTCTAGGGTTAGCCTATCTGATCTCGTGGTAGATCAACTCTTGTAATACTCATATCATCAAGAACAATCAAGCAGGACGTAGGGTATTACCTCCATCGAGAGGGCCCGAACATGGGTAAAACATCGTGTCCCCTGCCTCCTGTTACCATCCGCCTTAGACGCACAGTTCGGGACCCCCTACCCGAGATCCGCCGGTTTTGACACCGACATTGGTGCTTTCATTAAGAGTTCCAATATGTCGTCATCATAAGGAAGATGGCTCGCCTTGTTGTCAAGGACAACATCACCTCTGGGGGAGCCCTAGCTGTAGGCCAGACTCTCCGTCTAGGCGGCTTCGTCATGACCGCCTGCTCGACCGCTGCACCGACGATGACCTCTCGGGTCATCGAAAATAGCCTCCACATCGGCTCAAAATTCGCCGAGCAGATGGATCCAATGGAGCTCTCCTCTTTGAACGAGCTCTTGGATCGCATTGCCGCTCTGGGAGTCGCTACGGACTATGATCAGATCGGGCTTAAACCCGACCAAAGGGAGATTAACTCGCCGCCGGTCACCCATCAAATAGCGGTGGTGGAGGAGCAATGCGGCGATTCTCCCTCTATCTTGAGGACGAACTATGTCTAGATTCCCGAGCTCTCCGAACAGGATACGCGCTCGCGGGAGGACGCCGCCCTAACCCTGAATCCAGAATCAGACACATACCGAACCCGCAGGGCAATATCCCGGAGCCTGAACTTCCAAGATCGGAAACTCCCCTGCCCCGGGATCATAGATTGGGTCCAGGTCCGGACTTCAATCTACCCACCCACCCAGATACAAACTATCTTTCCCACATTAAGCAAGCGCCCCAAGAGATAGCACATCACTATTGGGCCAGATTCCTCCTTGTAATGAACAAGGTCAAGGACTGTCGCGAGGAAGATGCAATTTCGTTCTTTTGCAACAATTGCACGGACAAGGGAGTCCTCAACGCCATAAGTCGCCATGACGTGGCACACTTTGCTGACTTGGCGGACACTGTACGGAAATACTGTGCGATGGAGAGTGCTCGGAAAACCCAAACGCAATTTTGGGATAATCCGGCTCTGACAAAACCCCCAGTCCGAACTAAAAGGGCGCACTCTTATAAGTTGCCCGACCCAATTACAAAGAAGCAAAAGCCCACTACAGGGCATGGAACCGTATTGGAGGGATGGCTCAACGGGCCCTGCAAAATTCATAGTACATCGGATACCATATCAACACATAGCCTTAGAGCATGTTGGGTACTCAGGCAAGTTGCCAAAAGCGGTGAGGATCTCCTCACCCAAAATACCTCAAAGCACCTCCCCACGGATAACAACATAGTATTAACAGTCTTCGAGACCTTCGCCTCAAATAATAGGCGTAAGCGAGCACTCCGCGGCCTTGCCGAAGTCTGCCAAGTGGCAGCAATAAATCCATGGAGCGACACGGCTATCACCTTCAACGCCAGTGATGAACCTAAATTCCGAACAGCCCGAGCACCAGACGCTTTGATCCTCAGTCCAATTGTGGACGGCTTTCGGCTCACTAAGGTGCTCATGGATGGCGGCAGCAGATTAAACCTCGTCTATGAGGAAACTCTCCAAAAGATGGGCATAGACAGAAACCGTATTGAGCAAAGCAGTACGACCTTCCAAGGAATCATCCCTAGTCGGGAGGCACGTTGTGCTAGGAAAATCACACTTGATGTGGTATTCGGCACTCCGAAGAATTACAGGTCCGAAGAAATTACATTCCAAGTGGCCTCGTTCAGTAGCGGATACCACGCCCTTCTAGGGAGGGAGGCATTCACGATTTTTCAAGCCATACCCCATTACGGGTACATGAAGCTCAAAATGCCCGGACCCAAGGGAATTATCACTCTAGCTAGTGATCCGGACATAGCACTCCGCACCGAGAACAAAACAGCCGCACTAGCCCTCGAGGCATTATCCGAAGCCCTTGTGGCAGAGGAGTTAACAGCGCTGTGCTACACGGTGGACAGGGATGACGTGATACTAGACAAAAGATCCAAGTCCACCTCCTTTAAACCAGCGGACGAAATAGTTAAATTCCAAGTCCATCCAATGGACCGTACAAAAACAGCATCCATTGGGGCACAGTTAGACCCCGCTGTAGACGCCGCACTACGGGAGTTTCTGCGCGAGAATTGGGTCATATTTTCCTGGCATCCTTCAGACATGCCAGGAATCCCACGCAGATTGGCCGAGCATAGCCTTAATATTCTAAAAGGATTCAAGCCGGTCAAGCAGACTCTTCGGCGTTTCTCTGAACCTAAGTGACAAGCCATGGGAGAGGAGCTGGCCAAGCTACTGGAAGCCGGATTCATTAAAGAAATAAAACATCCGGATTGGCTAGCAAACCTGGTGATGGTATCAAAAAAGGACAAATCCTGGCGCCTATGTGTCGACTTCAAATACCTTAACAAGGCTTGCCCAAAGGATCCCTTCCCACTCCCTCGCATCGATCAAATCATCGATGCTACCGCAGGACACGAATCACTGTGCTTCCTCGACGCATACTCCGGTTACCACTAGATTAAGATGGCGGAGTCTGATCAAGCCGCAACAACATTTATAACACCATATGACCCCTTTAACACAATTCCCTTTGGGCTCAAAAACGCCGGCGCAACATATCAGCGCATGATCCAGACATGTCTGGAAAAGCATATCGGCAAGACTGTGGAGGCATACGTAGACGATGTGGTCATTAAAACCAGACACGTCGACTCTTTAATAGACGACTTGAGGCTCACGTTCACCAATCTCCGAACATACGACATTAAGCTCAATCCGGAAAAATGCGTCTTCGGCGTTCCCGCCGGAGAGCTCCTAGGCTTCATTGTCTCCAACAGAGGAATTGAAGCAATTCCGGCTAAAATCCGAGCTCTGTCACAGTTGGCTACCCCAACTGACCTCAAGCAAATCTAGAAATTGACTGGATGCGTGGTGGCTTGAAGCCGCTTTATCTCCCGATTAGGAGAAAAGGCACTTCCCCTTTATCGCCTTCTTAGGCGCACCGAACACTTTGAGTGGACGGACACAGCCACGGCCGGACTGGAAGAAATCAAAGCCATCCTAGCCGCCAACCCAATCCTGGCCGCGCCAACTATTGGTGAACCAATGCTATTATATATAGCGGCAACTCACCAAGTTGTAAGCGCAGTGCTCGTCGTCGAACGAGAGACGGAAGGACATAAATTCCCGCTTCAAAAGCCGGTATATTATGTATCCACCGTCCTCACTCCATGCAAATCACGGTACCCACATTACCAAAAGATAGCATATGCGGTGTTTATGGCATCCCGGAAATTACGACACTACTTTCAAGAGTGTTCGATCACGATGGCATCCGAAGTACCACTCAATGACATAATAAACAACCGTGATGCCACGGGCTGGATTGCCAAATGGGCTATTGAGCTCCTCCTGTTCGACATAACATATAAGCCACGACGAGCCATTAAGTCGCAAGTACTAGCCGACTTCGTAGCCGAATGGACAGAAGCCAAACTCCCTAAAGAGTACGGCGCATACTCCAATTGGATCATGCACTTCGACGGCTCTAAAATGCTGGTTGGTCTAGGGGCTGGCGTCGTCCTGACATCCCCCACCGGAGACATGGTGCAATACGTGCTCCAAATACTATATATGGACTCCAATAACGCAGCCAAATACGAGGCCCTACTACACGGCCTCCGGATGGCGGTCTCCATGGGCATCCAACGCCTAGAGGTGCGTGGGGACTCGAACCTTGCAATATCCAAAATAAATGGAGACTTCGATGCCAAGGATCCGAAAATGGCGGCATATCGCAACGCTGTCCTTAAAATGTCAGCTCGGTTCGAGGGGCTGGAATTCCACCACGTGGCTCAGGAAAACAACCAGGCAGCGGACATCCTAGCTCGTATTGGCGCTAAACGCGACCCTATCCCACCAAACATCTTCCTGGAAAGACTGTTTAAACCATCCGTGGTATGGGAAGGGGACACCGGCAAAATTAGTCCGGACTCGTCCACAAGCCCAGATACTGAATACTCTGACACAATCGGAGGCTCTGCCACCGAAATAACACCTTCAGCCCACGTGATAATGGCCGTCATCGCCCCGTGGACAGAACCATTCCTGGCCTACCTAACTAGACAGGAATTACCTGAGGACCAAAATGAGGCTCGTTGCATAGTGCGGTGATCTAAAGCCTACAAGGTCCATGAGGGAGAGCTTTATAAGAAAAGCACAACCGGAGTCCTTCAAAGGTGTATCTCCAAAGAGGAAGGGCGGAAGCTATTGGCAGAAATCCATGCCGGACTCGGCGGCCACCATGCAGCAGCCCGGGCCCTTGTAAGTAAGGCCTTCCGTACAAGTTTTTATTGGCCGACGGCCCGGGTAGATGCACAACATCTGGTTCAACATTGTGATGGTTGCCAGCTTTTTGCAAACCAAAGCCACATGCCACCGACCGCCCTCCAAACCATCCCCATTACTTGGCCCTTCGCGGTCTGGGGGCTCGATATGGTCGGACCCCTCAAAGGGGAACCCATAAGAGAAAATACTTACTGGTCATGGTGGACAAATTCACCAAATGGATAGAGGCCAAACCTGTCAAAACGGCTGAATCCGGACCGGTGATAGACTTCATATCCGGGGTTGTACACCGTTGTGGCGTTCCCCACAGCATCATCACTGACAACGGCACAAATTTACAGCCGACGAGGTGAAACTTTGGTGCAGCAACATGGGCATCAAGCTCGATTATGCTTTTGTCTATCACCCGCAAACTAATGGTCAAGTCGAACGCGCGAATGGTCTTATCATGAGTGGTATCAAACCCAGATTAGTCTGGTCCTTAAAGGAATCAGACACCCATTGGGTAGAGGAGCTCGACTCCGTACTATGGGGGCTGCGGACCACGCCGAATCGCACTACCGGATACACACCGTTTTTTATGGTGTACGGTGCTGAGGCGGTACTGACTTGCGACATAATCCATGACTCACCTCGAGTGCGCATGTACGAAGAAAGAGAGGCCGAGCTCGATCGGTAGGACAGTTTGGATGCCCTGGAGGAGGAGCGCGACGTGGCAAAAGCCCGTTCCGCATTCTATCAACAACAGGCTCGAAGGTATCAAAGAAGAGAAGTGCGGGCCAAAACCTATAATGTTGGTGAACTAGTTCTGCGCCTGCCGGAGAAGAAAAAGAACAAGCTCAAGCCCAAATGGGAAGGTCCCTTCATTATTGACCAGGTTCTGACTGGTGGAGCGTACCGTCTGTGGGATGCATCGAATATTCGACTCGAGCCAAACCCATGGAACACAGCCAGACTACGAAGATTCTACGCCTAGCGCCAGACTCTATGTTCGTCTCCTTACCTCCATGAATTTTTTGCACATCTATTTTTTCCTCTTTCTTTTTCTCTTTTCTTTTCAAAGTCCTAAAGGGCTAAACCTGTGTCTTGGTTACACAATCTTGACGCGCTAACCGCGCTCAATATACCTGGGGGCTTCCTATACAGAAGCTTAATCTAATTATTTTTCTGGGCTTCATGCCCCGCACATGTGTCATCCTTCCGCATGTACCTTTTTTCGCCATTATATGCATCGATATGACTTAAGTTTTGGCCAAGCTAGGTTGCCTGGCTCTTGTGTTTATGCCCTACATTCCCGTTAATTCGTCTAGGGCATAAGGGGAGTACCTCTGCGATTGTTACTGCCGGGTCAGCCGGATGTGTACCTCAGACTGGGTGAAGCCAAAAGCTAGCGTTCTTAAGGGAATATTCGGTCGGTGAATAAAAGATGACTTTAATTTAAATTACTACACGCCCCTAGATGTTTTTAACCTGCGACTCACAGCCCGGACATGCACATTAGGGCATGCGTACCCAGGGAAAGGAACCCTTAACGGAACTATTCTCCCTGGAAGATATTTCTTACTACCCATGTAATATAACATAGCTAGTTGGGTACTTGTCTGTTCAAGCACTTATGAACCCTATGCCTGGTTTCCATGCATACCCCGGTTTTTATATAACCGAGTGGGTATTCGGATACACTCTGGACTATCGGGTCCAGAGGTCGAAGCGAAAAGGTCCGCCATGACAAATGATTTACAATCCGGCTAGGGACGTTACATATGTCACTTGAAGTACACAGTCACTAAGACTGATTAAATTCTTCTTCTATACCATCCAACAGGTTGTCTAGCCTACAATCCTATTGGGAATACTTTGCGGCTAACTCTACTTGATCATACACTAAACTGACAGGGATTTCTTTCCCATCGGGCCCCACAGGTCCGACCTCGGCCATGTGGTTTGGGTCAGCCTTGGTGTCTCGTGTCTTCACCATAGCCCAGGCTTCCCGTGCACCCTGTCGACAGGCAGATATCTTCCATAACCGGAAGCGCCGCCGTGCTCCCTTCAGCTTCTCTATAAGCTCCCCCATGCCTCCTGGCGGGGATGCGGACGACCACAAGGCTTGGGCAATACTCTGCATCACCTGCCGAACTGGTTCGTGCAGTTGTGAGAGCTCTGGCAGAAGATCACCCGAGGACCCAGGCATCTCCTCCGCGGGACGACCCGTCAGCATACCTGCAGATATAACGCTGTTAGCAGGCTTCTCCGCCGAACTCCTTTAAAAAGTTCGTTCAAGCACTTACTAAAAATGCCGCGCTGAAGCCGTTTATTCTCCTTCACGGAGTCCGCAAGCTGGGTTCGGACATCCTTCAGTTCCACGCACAGCCGGATATTGACATCTTGGAGATCGTTTTTCTCCTGCCTGACTCGCGTCAGCACGCGCTCGCCAGCGTTTCGCTGTCGATCATCACGTGCCATATCCGCCTCCACGGCCTCTGGATTCACTTCGGGGCCACCTGCAACATCTATTGTTAGGTGTGCATGTACGCTGCATACTACTTGGTACTGATATTCTTTGCAATAGATAAAAGAGTGACCAGGGGGACCCTTTGTGGACTCCTTCAATGCGGCAACAACGGCTCCCAGTTGGGCCTTGCACTCGTCCAGCTCTTGAGACAGTTGGGAATTCTTCTCAGTAAGAACCTGCACAAATATTGATCCTTAAATCAGTTGCGTCAATTGTTTCAAGTCTCAGGGGCTACTGATACATATAATCATCAGATTTACTTACCCGTACATCCCTTACATATTGGTCCATGGCTCTGGCTAGACCATTTTGAGCAGCACGGAGGTACGCGTCTCCAGAATTGAAGGCATCAAATGCCTCTGGTGAGAAGCAAGCGTCACGGAGTACAGCCCGGTGACGCCTATGATTCATGGCGCTCTCCACTTCTGAATTTGTAGTGGACAGTCTATCCGCATCCTCTGTAGGAGGAGTATCCGGCGTCCGCCCCATGTCGGCTTCCGCCTCTATGTCCGGCCCTGGAGCCCGACTGGTGGAAGCATGATCGGCAGCCTCTCCGGACATATTCCGGCGAGCGTTTTTTCTATTAAAGAAACACGGACGTCATTACATTTTGAGAAAGACGACAACCACGGAGCGGGGTTTTTTGTCATACCTCTGCGCCGGCGTCTCTGTCCTGACCGCCTTCCTCTTTGGCCTACCCGGCCTCGGTGCCTCTTGTTCGCGAGTTGCGGGTTCGGCACGGCGTCCCGAATGCCTTCCCTGTAAAACACCATATGTATATGGTAGGTGAAGTGTCTAAAAGGGGATCCTAGTTTTTGGAGTTGGGATTTTGGTTTTTCTTACGTGCGATGCAGGGAGCAGTCTGGGATAGTCGGCCGTAATGGCCACCATGGCGTCATCACAACTCAATTGATAGAACTGCCTGTCTATCAGCTCCACGAATATGTCCGGATCTTCTTCGAGTCCGGGACCGAGGGCCCGATCAGGGTCCTCTGGTTTTGGAGATGGGCTGTTGACCTCCCTTACAACTTTTCGCAGTTCCTGCCATAAAATGGCAAGGTAAGTACCTACGACAAAAAATGCGGGAAGAATGGGAGTAAGGAGATATAACTCACCCAGCTTGGAGGGTTGTACATGGAGGATCCATCCCGTGGCTTGATGCGGATGAACTCCTCTTCCTCTCCCTTGAACAACTCGGACAGAATTTTTGCTAAAGCAACAGCGGAGTCTGGTCCCTTACACCCGCAACGGGTGGCATCATCTTCCCCGTTAAAACACCACAGGGGGTGCCCTCGATATTGAAGCGGCTGCACTCCCCGTATTATGCATATTGACATAACTTCGATTACTGTCAATCCTGATTGAGCCAGCACTTTAATCCGGTTCATCAGGTAAAGGACTTCTCCGTTGTCTTCCTCCTGGGGGCTCCGTGGGCGCCAGCTTCGGCGTTTCTTCAGAGTAGCATTGTTGAACTCAGGAAGACCCCGCCGAACAGGGTCCGGAAGAGGGACGTCCTCCATATAAAACCATTCCGAAGGCCAGTCTTCGGACGTCTTCTTCGGAGTACCGGACATGTATCCGGTTTCGGCGATGCGCCATATTTCGGCTCCGCCCACTTGATAAAGTGACCCCTTTTGTGTGGAGGGACGAGGCAAAATAACCTCTTCCATAGCTCAAAATGAGCCTCACAGCCCAGGAATAACTCGCAAAGGGCAACGTAGCCGACGATGTGTAATATGGAAGCAGGGGTGAAATTATGTAGTTGGAGGCCGTAAAACTCCAGGAGCCCGCGGAGGAACGGATGAATTGGAAATCTGAGTCCCCTTAATAAGTAGGGAACAAGGCACACCCGCTCCCCCGTAGAGGGGCTGGGGAAGCTCTCCGCTTGCTCCCCGCCATTGTAGGTGGCGAGCCCGGCTCGGACGGGAACCATATACGCTGGAGGGAGGAATCCCTGAGTCTCCAGTTCGACTAATCGACTGTGTGGGACGAAACATCTCTCCCAATCACCGGGCTTAGGGCTATGGGGGCGGGAGGAGGAGCTGCGGTGGTCGGCCATGTTGGAATGGATTTTTCCGAAGCGCGCTCCGATGGATTCTCACTGTGGGAGGATGGTATGGATTGGATCTAAGAATCCCCATCCCTTTAATAGACGATTTATTTATCTGGCTAGGGGGGTGAATGTAAAAATGCCCCGGCCCCTCGTATTCATTCGACGCGTGGAGGATAGCCCTTATTGGGCGCAGAAGCCAAGAAGTCCAACATTTATGGGTCCAGACATTGCTTGACAAACATTCAAAATTTGAGAAGAACCTGCCTTGCAATGCCAAAGACAATAATGCATGCCGGACTTGACGTCATTGAAGCCTGGTTCAGGGGCTACTGAGGGAGTCCTGGATTAGGGGGTCTCCGGACAGCCGGACTATATCCTTTGCCGGACTGTTGGACTATAAAGATACCAGATTGAAGACTTCGTCTCTTGTCCGGATGGGACTTTACTTGGCGTGAAAGACAAGCTAGGCAATACGGATATGTATATCTCCTCCTGTGTAACCGACCTTGTGTAACCCTAGCCCCCTCCGGTGTCTATATAAACCGGAGGGTTTTAGTCCGTAGGACAACATATAATCATACCATAGGCTAGCCTCTAGGGTTAGCCTCTCCGATCTCGTGGTAGATCAACTCTTGTAATACTCATATCATCAAGAACAATCAAGCAGGCCGTAGGGTATTACCTCATCGAGAGGGCCCGAACCTGGATAAAACATCGTGTCCCCTGCCTCCTGTTACCATCCGCCTTAGACACACAGTTCGGGACCCCCTACCCGAGATTCGCCGATTTTGACACTGACATGGGGGCTGGTGCCGCGCTGGGCGCAGCTGTGTCAGGACGGCGGACAGGGGAATCTTTTTCCGAAACTGAGCAGTCTTTGCAGGAAGTAAGGAGGTGGTCATGCGCATGGTGGTTAGATCCGACGGCTGTTAGAGTGTTGATCCAACGAAGCTCCATGCGGCGAATGTTTCTAATACAACCGTCGGCGGACGCGTAGCGGCTCCCATAACATAAGCCGAAAACTCAATTGTATGAGTTACCTAATTTTATATCTTTTATTTTTATTTCAGTGCTTCTATGTATGTTCTCTTCTCTCCAATATAATTTATTGAATGTTTTCCTTAAGATATTTGCTTTTTAGTCATACTCTAAAGGGCAGAGATTCTTTTTTGTTGCCGTGGACAGGGATGTTGCATTCTTAGAACATTGACATTGATTTCTATTCATTTTCAGAAATTATATATACTCTACCAACCCCAACTTTATTTTTCTCAAGTTGTAGAAGAATGATAGTGATATGTCATCAAACAATATGATCAAACTTCCTTTTGAGCAATCTTCATAACACACTCCAAAAGTATTCCAGCTTAATTCCAAGTGTTACCTCCAGTTCAACTCCAAACAAGCATTAGCAGGATTCTTCCAAAAATACCTTAATCCACGCAAAGGAAAAACACTAAAAAGATAGGACAAGCGACTTCTATAAAATAGATCTACACCCTTATGTATACTGCTATGTGAGGAACATAATCTTTTCGGTGATGAATGGAAAGTTGGAGAAACAATATTACGGGTAGCTTCAGCCAGAGGTCCACTTCTCAGCCCATCGAGCGTATTTCGTTACAAAGTAAAGGAAATATTGACAAAAAATAGAATTAGAAACATAGAGTAGAAATTCAACTGCCCCCAGTGGGCCTAGGTTCATTGCCCTAAGACATGACACAAAAAATTGTCCATCATATTCAGTAAAGTGCACCTGATTCGTTTGGGGAAATAATTAATGGAGTGACAACAACAAAAGCACAGGGTGGGTGGTGATCATTTACAAACAATCATGCTAATGAAACACTTCTAATCCTAATCAAATTGGAACAAATAATTGGAGGAAAAGAAGGAGCAAAATTTGGCCCTGAATTCGTAGTCGAAGAAATTTTTGCCCTAGCTGTTTCACCAAGTCGTTTGTGTACTAATCTAGTTGCTTGTGCGACGGCCAATGAACCTTCTACCCATATGTCGGCATGAAAGAATTATTGTGCGAGATTCTGTGCTTAGAAATGTGCTACCCATTGTCTGATGTCCGCAAAGTCGAATCAGTATTCGGCATCCACGGCGGCAAGATTTATTGTTCTCCTACGTAGGCCTCCCCTGTGCGGATAGAAAAATTGTCAGCACCAGTGAACCTGAATTTAATTCTAAACCAATCCAGTTAAGATATAGAGCAACCAAAAACTATATCTTGCAAGCATTTCATCTTCTCTGCGTTCAGCCGACTTTTCCCACAGTGAATTCTGAAACCATGCTCCCGGAAATAGAAGTTTTAAAAATCATATGGCTCTCCTAATGAATCATATGGATGAAAAGCTCAAGAACATGGTCACCCAACTTGTCCGCGCACCCCTAATTGTCTTATCAAGTGGACAAACCCTCTCTGTACATGGGCTCCTATCCGGTGGATGACTCCCTACTCCAATCATGCAGATCAGTGACATATAGAACAATTTAGTTCACATCCCATAATGTTTGCCGTGCAATATAAATGTACTAACACAGGCAAACAAAAGCTAAGGCACTCTGCCTCATTGAGTCCCTTATGTTTGCTTCGTGAATTCAGTTTATTGTTAATGTATCTAATCACCTACTCCTTGCTGACAATAAGCATATGCACAAAATTTGCTGGAATTTTGTCTATTTTGGGCCAAGCCCAATAGCAGTTTTAAAAAATCCTAATAAATCCTAGAGGCCCACGCAGCCCATTCGTGCAAGGCAAGAGGTGGAACTAAAGTTTAGTCTCACATTGCTAGTTTAGTGGGAGTTGGACCTCCTTATAAGGGAGGATATTTCCCCACATGTATGGGCATGAGAACAAGAGGGACATTCACGTGGGCTCCTCCTCCGCCGCCCGCCTCGCCACGCCGCAGGAATGAGCCGAGCTGATGTCTAAATTTTTGCCACGCACTACGGGTATACGAAAGGTCACTCGGGAGCTGGAAAGTTTTTGTTGTAGTGGATACTGAATACGAACGTTGCATCCTTCGGCTGCTACTTGTTCGTTTCGTCTCCCTCGTTCCCTTTAGCTCCCAGCGCAGCCTCTCGCCTCCTTCTCTTGCGCCTATAAAAGGAAGGTCGCCCCTCTCAAAGAGACGCACCAGAAGATCATCTCCCTCTCGCCACCAAGTTCCTGAGCACTGCGCTGCTGCTACGTTCTTCCCCATCCCAGCTTGCGCTGTGCACCGCAGGTCGGGACAATAGGCCTCCGAAACCGCACCTCTTTGAGTCATGTACGGGAGAAGGGTGATAAGGTTTTTGGGGAGCGCTCCGCGCGACTACTGACTTCTTCGTCTCGGACGCCCCGGACTCCGACGACTACTTCCCCGACGACAACTTCTTCCGCCAACGTCGACAACCTCCTAGACGACATGGCTGGCGAGGACACCGACCCCAAGTCCAGTGCATGTTCTTGCTCTTTCTGTTACAGGTCCTACCACTGTTCCTTGTTCGAGTGTTTCCCCTAGATATGTTAAGTTCTACTTCATATATGCAACTTGCTCTACTGTGTGCTCTAGATATGTTCGGTTCTAGTTCATATTTGCAGATATTATTTACCTTCTCTTTGTCAGATTGCATGACTTGCTTTATCTCTACTATTTTAGTCATGATTTATCTAATATTTCCCTTAATAAAATCATATGGTAAATTGCTCATATTTCCAACAATCCAAAAACCTTATTATAGGCAATTTACCCCAAGTGGTTTTGCTGCTTCCATGAGACCTCCTATGTTTGAGGGTATCCACTATAAGAGGTGGCGTGTGAGAGCAGTCTTATGGTTTCAAACCATGAGTTTCTATGACGCCACTCTTGGCAAACCTGAAGTAGAATATGATGCTCAACAGGAACAAGCTTTTCAAAAAATGGATACCCTGTTTAAGGCTGCTCTCTTAAGTGTTCTCGGTGAGAACATTGTTGATGCTTATGCGTCAATTGATAATGGAAAAGATATGTGGGATGCACTTGAGGCCAAGTTTGGGGTCTCGGATGCTGGCACTGAGCTGTACATCATGGAGCAATTCTATGATTACAAGATGACTGAAGAGCGCTCCATGGTTGAGCAAGCTCATGAGATACAGTCATTTGCTAGAGAACTTGAGCACTTCAATTGTATGCTATCAAACAAGTTTGTTGCCGAAGGTATCATCACTAAGCTTCCTCCTTCGTGGAGGAACTTTTCTACCTTACTGAAGCATAAGAGGCAGGAGTTTTCCGTTTCGGATCTCATTGGTACTCTTGATGTGGAAGAAAAGGCGAGAGCAAAGGACAACCATGCTCAAGGTATTGACGGAGGTTTTAGTTCCAATCTGGTGAAGAAGAGAAACTCCCAGCCCCACAAGTTCAAGAACAAGGGCAAGTTTGATGGTAAAGCAAAATTTGATGGGAAGAACAAGGCTGTATAGCACACCTACTTCAAGAAGAAGAATGACAAGAAGAAAGGTGTTTGTCATGTGTGCGGAGATCCTGACCATTGGGCTCCTAGTTGCCCTAATCGTTATGACAAGCGTCATCTTGGGAAAGGCGGCAAGACCGCTAATGTTGTCATTGTAGACACAAACATGAAGGATGCTGGGTATAGTATATTTCCCACTATTCTTTCAGTATGTTATTCTCCTGATAGGTTAATTGACACGGGTGCTAATGTGCATGTACACGGTGATATTTCCATGTTTTCGTCTTATCAGACCGCAGGGACTTCCACCGTGCGGATAGGCAACGGTTCAAGTGCTTATGTTCATGGTGTTGGCACAGTCGATCTAAAGTTTACTTCGGGGGAAGATCGTGCGACTGAAGAACGTGCATTATGTCCCCTCCGTCAATAAAAATCTTGTTAGCGGATCTCTTGTGTGTAGAGATGGCTACAAGCTTGTCTTCGAGTCGAAAAAATTTGTAATATCCAAGTATGGAACCTTTGTTTGTAAAGGCTATGAGTCAGGAGGCCCGTTTCGTTTATCCTTGTCAGATGTTTGCAATAAAGTTGTTAATCATGTTTGCAATAATAGTGAATCAAATGTGTGTCATTCTGCTACCTCTTGAGCACTGCGTTGGATTTCCCCGAAGAGGAGAGGATGATGCAGCAAAGTAGCGTAAGTATTTCCCCCAGTTTTTGAGAACCAAGGTATCAATCCAGTAGGAGGCTACGCGCGAGTCCCTCATACTTACACAAAAACAATAGCTCAACGTAACCAATGCGCTTAGGGGTTGTCAATCCCTTCACGGTCACTTACGAAAGTGAGATCTGATAGAGATGATAAATAATATTTTTGGTATTTTTGGTATAGAGATGCAAAGTGAAAAGTAAAAGGCAAAGTAAAAAAGCAAAGCAATAATAAAGTGATGGAGATTGATATGATGAGAAAGAGACCCGGGGGCCATAGGTTTCACTTGTGGCTTCTCTCAAGAGTATAAGTATTCTACGGTGGGTGAACAAATTACTGTTGAGCAATTGATAGAATTGAGCATAGTTATGAGAATATCTAGGTATGATCATGTATATAGGCATCACGTCTGAGACAAGTAGACTGACTCCTGCCTGCATCTACTACTATTACTCCACTCATCGACCGCTATCTAGCATGCATCTAGAGTATTAAGTTAAAAACCGAGTAACGCCTTAAGCAAGATGACATGATGTAGAGGGATAGTTTCATGCAATATGATAAAAAACCCATCTTGTTATCCTTGATGGCAACAATAAAATACGTGCCTTGCTGCCCCTTCTGTCACTGGGAAAGGACACCACAAGATCGAACCCAAAGCTAAGCACTTCTCCCATGGCAAGAAAAACCAATCTAGTAGGCCAAACCAAACTGATAATTCGAAGAGACTTGCAAAGATAACCAATCATACAAAAAAGAATTCAGAGAATATTCAAATATTATTCATAGATAGACTGGATCATAAACCCACAATTCATCGGCCTGAACAAACACACCGCAAAAATAAGATTACATCGAATAGATCTCCACGAGAGAGGGGGAGAACATTGTATTGAGATCCAGAAAGAGAGAAGAAGCCATCTAGCTACTAACTATGGACCCGTAGGTCTGAAGTAAACTACTCACACTTCATCGGAGGGGCTTGGATGATGATGTAGAAGCCCTCTGTGATCGATGCCCCCTCCGGCGGAGCTCCGGAACAGGCCCCAAGATGGGATCTCGTGGATACAGAAAGTTGCGGCGGTGGAATTAGGTTTTTGGCTCCGTATCTGATCGTTTGGGGGGTACGTAGGTATATATAGGAGGAAGGAGTACGTCGGTGGAGCTTTGAGGGGCCCATGAGGCAGGAGGGTGCGCCCTAAGGGGGGCGCCCTCCACACTCGTGACCGCCTCGTGGCTTTCTTGGCGGAGGGTCCAAGTCTCCTAGGTCTTATCTGATGAGAAAATCGCATTCTAGAAGGTTTCATTCCGTTTGGACTCCGTTTGATATTCTGTTTCTCCAAAACACTGAAATAGGCAAAAAACAACAATTCTGGGCTGGGCCTCCGGTTAATAGGTTAGTCCCAAAAATAATATAAAAGTGGAAAATAAAGCCCAATATAGTCCAAAACAGTAGGTAATATAGCATGGAGCAATCAAAAATTATAGATACGTTGGAGACGTATCAAGCATCCCCAAGCTTAATTCCTGCTCGTCCTCGAGTAGGTAAATGATAAAAACAGAATTTTTGATGCGAAGTGCTACTTGGCATAATTTCAATGTAAATCTTCTTAATTGTGGTATGAATATTCAGATTCAAAAGATTAAAGACAAAAGTTCATGTTGACATAAAAATAATAATACTTCAAGCATACTAACAAAGCAATTATGTCTTCTCAAAATAACATGGCCAAAGAAAGCTATCCCTACAAAATCATATAGTCTGGCTATGCTCTATCTTCACCACACAAAGTATTTAGATCATGCACAACCCCGATAACAAGCCAAGCAATTGTTTCATACTTTTGACATTTTCAAAACGTTTTGGATCTTCACGCAATATATGAGTGTGAGCCATGGATATAGCACTATATGTGGAATAGAATGGTGGTTGTGGAGAAGACAAAAAGAGGGGAAGATAGTCTCACATCAACTAGGCGTATCAACGAGCTATGGAGATGCCCATCAATAGATATCAATGTGAGTGAGTAGGGATTGCCATGCAACGGATGCACTAGAGCTATAAGTATATGAAAGCTCAACAAAAGAAACTAAGTGGGTGTGCATCCAACTCGCTTGCTCACGAAGACCTAGGGCATTTTGAGGAAGCCCATCATTGGAATATACAAGCCAAGTTCTATAATGAAAAATTCCCACTAGTATATGAAAGTGACAGAATGAGAGACTCTCTATCATGAAGATCATGGTGCTACTTTGAAGCACAAGTGTGGTAAAAGGATAGTAACATTGTCCCTTCTCTCTTTTTCTCTCATTTTTTTGTTTGGGCCTTCTCTCTTTTTTTATGGCCTCTTTTTTTTTCGTCCGGAGTCTCATCCCGACTTGTGGGGGAATCATAGTCTCCATCATGCTTTCCTCACTTGGGACAATGCTCTAAAAATGATGATCATCACACTTTTTATTTTTCTTACAACTCAACAATTACAACTCAATACTTAGAACAAAATATGACTCTATATGAATGCCTTCGGTGGTGTACCGGGATATGCAATGAATCAAGAGTGACATGTATGAAAGAATTATGAATGGTGGCTTTGCCACAAATACGATGTCAACTACATGATCATGCTAGCAATATGACAATGATGGAGCGTGTCATAATGAACGAAACGGTGGAACGTTGCATGGAATATATCTCAGAATGGCTATGGAAATGCCATGATAGGTAGGTATGGTGGCTGTTTTGAGGAAGGTATTTGGTGGGTGTATGATACCGGCGAAAAGTGCGCGGTATTAGAGAGGCTAGCAATGGTGGAAGGAAGGAAAGTGCGTATAATCCATGGACTCAACATTAGTCATAAAGAACTCATATACTTATTGCAAAAATCTAGAAGTTATCAAAGCAAAGTATTACGCGCATGCTCCTAGGGGGATAGATTGGTAGGAAAAGACCATCGCTCGTCCCTGACCACCACTCATAAGGAAGACAATCAATAAATAAATCATGCTCTGACTTAATCACATAACGGTTCACCATACGTGCATGCTACGGGAATCACAAACTTTAACACAAGCATTTCTCAAATTCACAACTACTCAACTAGCATGACTCTAATATCACCATCCTCATATCTCAAAACAATTATCAAGCATCCATTCTTTTCTTAGTATTCAACGCACTCAAAAGAAAGTTCTACAAATCTTGAATACCAAGCATATTATTATTAAGCAAATTACCATGCTATTAAGACTCTCAAAATAATCTGAAGCATGAGAGATCAATAGTTTGTATAAAACAAATCCACCACCGTGATCTAAAAGATATAAGTGAAGCACTAGAGCAAAACTATAAAACTCAAAAGATATAAGTGAAGCACTAGAGTAAAACTATAGAGCTCAAAAGATATAAGTGAAGCAGATAGAGTATTCTATCAAATTCCAAATTATGTATGGCTCTCTCAAAAGGTGTGTACAGCAAGGATGATTGTGGTAGACTAACAAGCAAAGACTCAAATCATAAAAGATGCTCCAAGCCAAACACATATCATGTGGTGAATAAAAATATAGCTCCAAGTAAAGTTACCGATAGAAGTAGACGAAAGAGGGGATGCCTTCCGGGGCATCCCCAAGCTTTGGCTTTTAGGTGTCCTTAGATTATCTTGGGGGTGCCGTGGGAATATCCAAGCTTAGGCTCTTGCCACTCCTTGTTCCATAATCCATCAAATCTTTACCCAAAACTTGAAAACTTCACAACACAAAACTTAAAGTAGAAACTCTCGTGAGCTCCGTTAGCGAAAGAAAACAAAAGACTAGTTCAAGTTACTGTAATGAACTCATTCTTTATTTATATTGGTGTTAAACCTATTGTATTCCAACTTCTCTATGGTTTATAAAATATTTTACTAGCCATAGATTCATCAAAATAAGCAAACAACACACGAAAAACAGAATGTGTCAAAAACAGAACAGTCTGTAGTAATCTGTAGCTAGCGCAAGATCTGGAACCCCAAAAATTCTAAAATAATTTGCTGGGCGTGAGGAATTTATCTATTAATCATCTGCAAAAATAATTAACTAAATATCACTCCAAATAAAAATGACAGCAGTTCTCGTGAGCGCTAAAGTTTCTGTTTTTTTACAGCAAGTTAAACAAGACTTTCCCCAAGTCTTCCCAACGGTTCTACTTGGCACAAACACTAATTAAACACAAAAACAAAGCCAAAAGATAGTCTAAATAATTTATTTATTAATAAAGAGGATCAAAAAGCAAGGAATAAAAATAAAATTGGGCTGCCTCCCAACAAGCGCTATCGTTTAACGCCGCTAGCTAGGCATAACAAGCAAGAATAGATCTACGTATTGCCTTCTTTGGTAGGCGATCCATAAGTGGCTCACATGATAGATTCATATGGTAATTTTATTTTCTTTCTAGGGAAGTGTTCCATGCCCTTTTTTAATGGAAATTGAAATCTAATATTCCCTTCCTTCATATCAATAATTGCACCAACCGTTCTAAGGAATGGTCTACCGAGAATAATAGGGCAAGAAGGATTGCAATCTATATCAACAACGATAAAATATACGGCACATAATTCCTATTTGCAACAATAAGAACATCATTAATTTTTCCCATAGGTTTCTTAATAGTGGAATTCGCAAGGTGCAAGTTTAGAGAGCAATCATCAAAATCACGGAAATCTAGCAAATCACACAAAGTTTTGGGAATAGTAGAGACACTAGCACCCAAATCACACAAAGCATAAAACTCATAATCTTTAATTTTAATTTTAATAGTAGGTTCCCACTCATCATAAAGTTTTCTAGGGATAGAAACTTTCAACTCAAGTTTTTCTTCATAAGATTGCATCAAGGCATCAACGATATGTTCGGTAAAGGCTTTATTTTGACTATAAGCATGAGGAGAATTTAGCACGGATTGCAACAAGGAAATACAATCAATTAAAGAGAAATTTTCATAATTAAATTCCTTGAAATCCAATATAGTGGGTTTAGCATCATCTAGGGTTTTATTTCTTTTAATCCCACTTTTATCAATTTCACCATCAAGATCTAAATACTCCGAATTTTTAGAATGCCTTCTACATAAAGGTGTATCATATTCAGTCCTCTGTTGAAAAAGGCAGTGCCTAGGAGGCGTTTAGGCACGCCTAGGCGCTAGGCAATGGCCAAACGCCTCGCCTAGGGCATAAATGGAGGTCTAGAAAGGGAAAGCAAGGAATTGCCTACCCAAGCAAGAAATCATGCCACATACTGCACATATATGCCAAGTAGGTTATATTCCAGTGGGAGTAGCCAGAAATTACCTTATTCATATGCCCTAAATTAATATCAACACCCATATAAAAGTCACAAATACACTTCGAGTAAAAACTATATGACCGCCTAGGCCGCGCCTAAGGCGCTTAGGCACCGCCTAGGCACTAGGAAAAGGCCAACCGCCCCGCTTACGCCTACCGCTTTTTCCAACCTTGATTCGGTCCCATCATTATCAAGATTAATATTGCAAAAAAAGATTTAATAGGGGACACATCAATAACTTTTAGATCTTCATCTTTATTTTCATAGGAATTGGAAGAACACGCTTTAATAAAGGCATCTTTCATAGCACGCGTCCTAGCGGTTCTTTCCTTGCACTCATCAATGGAAATTCTCATGGCTTTGAGAGACTCATTGATATCATGCTTAGGAGGAATAGATCTAAGCTGTAAAGAATCAACATCAAGAGAAATTATATCAACGTTCCTAGCCAAATCATCAATCTTAAGCAATTTTTCTTCAATCATAGCATTAAAATTCTTTTGCGAAGAAATAAATTATTTAATATTAGATTCATAATCAGAGGGCATCTTATTATAATTTCCATAAGAATTGTTGTAGGAGTTACCATAATTATTAGAGGGATTGCTAGGATAAGGCCTAGAGTTGAAATTTCCTCTATACGCGTTGTTACCAAAATTATTCCTACCAACAAAATTCACATCCATAGATTCATTATTATTCTCAATAAAAGTAGACAAAGGCATATCGTTAGGATCAGATGAAACACTCTTAGTAGCAAATAATTTCATAAGTTCATCCATCTTTCCACTCAAAACATTAATTTCTTCTATCGCATGCACTTTTTTATTAGTGGATCTTTCAGTGTGCCATTGAGAATAATTAACCATAATATTATCTAGGAGTTTAGTAGAATCTCCTAAAGTGATTTCCATAAAAGTGCCTCCCGGGGCCGAATCTAAAAGATTTCTAGAAGCAAAATTCAATCCGGCATAATTTTTTTGCATAATCATCCACAAATTCAAACCATGAGTAGGGCAATTACGTATCATTAATTTCATTCTCTCCAAGCTTGTGCAACATGTTCATGATCAAGTTGCTTAAAATTCATAATATCGTTTCTAAGAGAGATGATCTTAGCGGGAGGAAAATACTTAGAGATAAAAGCATCTTTGCACTTGTTCCATGAATCAATACTATTTTTAGGCAAAGATGAAAACCAACCTTTAGCACGATCTCTAAGCGAAAAAGGAAATAGCTTCAATTTAACAATATCATTATCGACATCTTTCTTCTTTTGCATGTCACACAAATCAACAAATCAATTAAGATGGGTAGCGGCATCTTCACTAGGAAGGCCGGAGAACGGATCTTTCATGACAAGATTCAGCAAATCAGCATTAATTTCACAAGATTCAGCATCGGTAAGAGGAGCAATCGGAGTGCTAAGGAAATCATTATTGTTGGTATTGGTGAAGTCACACAATTTGGTATTATCTTGAGCCATCGCGACAAACAAGCAATCCAACACACGAGCAAACAAAAAGCAAACGGGAAAAAGAGGCAAATAGAGAGGGAGGATAGAGAGAGAGGGCGAATAAAACGGCAAGGGTGAAGTGGGGGAGAGGAAAACAAGAGGCAAATGGCAAATAATGTAATGCGGGAGATAGGGATTGTGATGAGTACTTGGTATGTTGACTTTTGCGCAGACTCCCCGGCAATGGCGCCAGAAATTCTTCTTGCTACCTCTTGAGCACTGCGTTGGGTTTCCCTGAAGAGGAGAGGATGATGCAGCAAAGTAGCGTAAGTATTTCCCTCAGTTTTTGAGAACCAAGGTATCAATCCAGTAGGAGGCTACGCGCGAGTCCCTCGTACCTACACAAAAACAATAGCTCAACGCAACCGATGCTCTTAGGGGTTGTCAATCCCTTCACAGTCACTTACGAAAGTGAGATCTGATAGAGATGATAAATAATATTTTTGGTATTTTTGGTATAGAGATGCAAAGTGAAAAGTAAAAGGCAAAGTAAAAAGCAAAGCAATAATAAAGTGATGGAGATTGATATGATGAGAAAGAGACCCCGGGGCCATAGGTTTCACTAGTGGCTTCTCTCAAGAGTATAAGTATTCTACGGTGGGTGAACAAATTACTGTTGAGCAATTGACAGAATTGAGCATAGTTATGAGAATATCTAGGTATGATCATGTATATAGGCATCACGTCCGAGACAAGTAGACCGACTCCTGCCTGCATCTACTACTATTACTCCACTCATCGACCGCTATCCAGCATGAATCTAGAGTATTAAGTTAAAAACAGAGTAACGCCTTAAGCAAGATGACGTGATTTAGAGGGATAGAAACCCCATCTTGTTATCCTCGATGGCAACAATACAATACGTGCCTTGCTGCCCCTTCTGTCACTGGGAAAGGACACCGCAAGATCGAACCCAAAGCTAAGCACTTCTCCCGTGGCAAGAAAAACCAATCTAGTAGGCCAAACCAAACTGATAATTCGAAGAGACTTGCAAAGATAACCAATCATACAAAAAAGAATTCAGAGAATATTCAAATATTATTCATAGATAGACTGGATCATAAACCCACAATTCATCGGCCTGAACAAACACACCGCAAAAATAAGATTACATCGAATAGATCTCCACGAGAGAGGGGGAGAACATTGTATTGAGATCCAAAAAGAGAGAAGAAGCCATCTAGCTACTAACTATGGACCCGTAGGTCTGAAGTAAACTACTCACACTTCATCGGAGGGGCTTGGATGATGATGTAGAAGCCCTCTGTGATCGATGCCCCCTCCGGCGGAGCTCCGGAACAGGCCCCAAGATGGGATCTCGTGGATACAGAAAGTTGCAGCGGTGGAATTAGGTTTTTGGCTTCATATCTGATCGTTTGGGGGGTACGTAGGTATATATAGGAGGAAGGAGTACGTCGGTGGAGCTTTGAGGGGCCCATGAGGCAGGAGGGTGCGCCCTAAGGGGGGCGCCCTCCACACTCGTGACCGCCTCGTGGCTTTCTTGGCGGAGGGTCCAAGTCTCCTGGGTCTTATCTGATGAGAAAATCGCATTCTAGAAGGTTTCATTCTGTTTGGACTCCGTTTGATATTCTGTTTCTCCGAAACACTGAAATAGGCAAAAAACAACAATTCTGGGCTGGGCCTCCGTTTAATAGGTTAGTCCCAAAAATAATATAAAACTGGAAAATAAAGCCCAATATAGTCCAAAAAATTAGGTAATATAGCATGGAGCAATCAAAAATTATAGATACGTTGGAGACATATCACATTCACGTCTTTGTCATGTTAACTTTGGTTGCATGTCGCGATTAGTGAAGTTGAACTTAATCCCTAGTTTCACCACTATCAAGGGATCTAAGTGTCAAGTGTGTGTGCAAGCTAAGCAACCTCGTAAGTCTCATACGACTAAGGAAACAATAAATCTTGCACCACTAGAGCTCATACGTTCTTATCTTTGTGAAATGAATGGTGTGTTGACAAAAGGTGGAAAGAAGTATTTTATGACGTTAATTGATGACTCCACTACATACTGCCATGTGTATCTTCTGAAATCTAAGGATGAGGCTTTGAACTATTTCAAGATCTATAAAGCTGAAGCGGAAAACCAACTTGATCAAAAGATCAAGAGGCTTAGGTCTGATCGTGGTGGAGAGTATTTCTCAAATGATTTTGATTCCTTTTGTCGGAACATGGTATAATCCATGAGATGACGCCTCCCTATTCACCTCAGTCAAATGGGGTGGCCGAAAGAAAGAACTGTACTCTAACTGATTTGGTTAACGCCATGTTAGACACATCGGGTCTCTCCAAGGCATGGTGGGGGAGGCGATATTGACTACATGTCATGTCCTAAACCGAGTTCCCACAAAGAACAAAGAGATAACTCCATTCGAGGAATGGGAGAAGAAAAGGTTAAAACTCTCTTACCTACGAACTTGAGGTTGTTTGGCGAAAGTCAATGTGCCGATTCCAAAGAAGCGCAAACTTGGACCAAAAACCGTGGATTGTGTTTTCCTGGGGTATGCTTTTCATAGCATTGGTTATAGATTCTTGGTTGTAAAATCAGAGGTACCTGACATGCATGTCGGTACGATCATGGAGTCGAATGATGCAACTTTCTTTGAAGATATCTTTCCCATGAAGGATATGACTACCTCATCTAATCAGGAGATGCCTAGTTCATCGAATCAGGAACCAGTTACAATTATTGAACCTGCCATTTCGATGGAACACTTTGAAAGTCCTGTGGAGGAGAACAATGAAGTTCCTACTAGGATCAAGAGACAGAGGACTGCAAAGTCCTTTGGTGATGATTTTCTTGTCTATCTAATAGATGACATTCCCAGTTCTATCTCAGAGGCCTATGCATCTGAAGATGCTGACTACTGGAAGGAAGCGGTCCGTAGTGAGATGGATTCCATCTTAGCAAATCAATCTTGGAAGATAACTGGTCGTCCTTATGGGTGCAAACCTATAGGGTGCAAATGGGTATTCAAGAAGAAGCTTAGGCCTGATGGTGCTATCAAGAAGTACAAGGCACGGCTCGTGGCTAAGGGTTATACCCAAAAGGAAGGTGAAGACTTCTTTGATACTTACTCACCTGTGGCTCGACTGACCGCTATTTGAGTACTAATTTCTCTAACGGCCTCACATGGTCTTCTCTTTCATCAAATGGATGTTAAGATTGCTTTCCTAAATGGAGAGTTGCATGAGGAAATTTACATGGAACAACCAGATGGGTTTGTTGTAGATGGTCAGGAAGGAAAAGTGTGCAAGTTGCTGAAGTCTTTTGTAACGCCCGGATAATCATGCTACAATAATCCCACGCTAATCGTGCCATGACACCTCGGTTACTGTTGCTATCCTCGCAATAATTCGAAACAATTCGAAATTCAAATTCAAATTAATGATAACAATAAAAGTTTTCAAAAATTAAAACAAAATTGTTCGGTGGTTGCCGAATATTACAAAGGTAATTATGGTGCAACAAACACATTTTTATAAAATACCTAATGCCCTAAATTAAATAAAACAGAAAAGGAAAAAGAAATAAATATAAGAAAATACAAAACAGAAACAAAAAAAGAAAAGAAAAGGAACCAAAGGAAAGGAGAAAGACCCCACTAGCTCCCCCCTGGGCTTCAGCCCATTCCCTCGCACCCAGCCAGCCCAGCTGCCACCTCCACACCTCTGTCACCTCCTCCCCACGCCCCCCACTGTTCGTCCGACCGCGCCCGCGTCGCCGACGGACCAGCTCGCTGCCCCGTGCCGCTACAGGCCCCTGGTGAGGATAAGGGCGCCAACGCCGCGCCCCCTCGGGCTCCCCTCCCCACTTGCCCCCCTGCTCTCCTCCTCGATCTCCGCCTCCGTCTCGCAACTCAGATCCGCCCCCGTCCGAGCGCTTCCATGGCCGTGGCCATCACGTAGCCGTGGC
This sequence comes from Triticum urartu, assembly GCF_056163025.1. NCBI lineage: Eukaryota > Viridiplantae > Streptophyta > Magnoliopsida > Poales > Poaceae > Triticum > Triticum urartu. The sequence goes on along the minus strand of NC_141873.1, from coordinate 66,708,833 downwards.
CACCGTCCTCCCCGCACCGCGCCAACGTGTCACCGGTCTCCCTCATCGCCCTCCTCGTCGTCCTCAACCGTTGGTTCGAGCTCCGTAACATCGCATCGTCGTGGGCGAGGTCGTCTTCTTCCTCCGCCTCGCCGCCGCTCATCCCCAACTCCGGCGACACCCTCTGCAGCTACTAAGCCGCCAAGGGCCACCGTGTGTGCCGCTCGGTGAGCCCCCGCTCCCTCCCCTCTCTCTCTCGACGCCGTTCGCTAGTTGGATGCACCGCCCCCCCAACTTGCCCGAGCGCATCGCCGCACGCGCTCGTCGCCGGCAGCCGTCCTGTGACCATTTGGTCCCGGGCTCATGCCTATCGTGCTCAGCATCGCTGTAGGAACCCGGAGCGACCACCCGTTTGTCCTACCGTGGCCAGCATAGGCGTTCCCCACCGCGGCCGAATGCCGGCGTCCGCCCCGCTCGTTGTCGGTGACGCTGCGGCCCTCCTCCGGCCACGCCACCGCCACGGTTCGATGCAGCTCCTCGCTCTCGACCGAACGCCCCCTCCGACGCGGCCTACCTTGCTTCGTAGCGCCGTTTTCGTCGAGCACCCATACGCGCCGCCGCCTCTGCTCGTCGCCAGTGCCGATTCCGGCCAAGTCCGGCCATACGACCACCCCCACTTGACGCGACATCGAGTGGCCGTTCGGCTGGACCAAGCTGCGCGTCGAACGACGCCGTGTAGCGAAATCCCGACGAGGCCCGGGAGCCCCCGCCGCGTTTTGACGTCGCCGGCGGCCAAACACCGGCCGCCGCCTACGTGGTTGGCCTGGGGCCACCCCAAGGCCACTGCCAGCGGGCCCCGCGGGTCCTAGTTGACTGGGTTGACCCAGTCAACTGCTGACGTGGCAGCTACTGCCACTGACATGCAGGCCCCATGTCAAAAATGAATAAAATTAAATAGATAATTTGCTAATTAATTAAATTAGTTAATTAAACACTAATCTCTCACTGACTACCGGGCCCCACCCACTAATTAGCCTATTTAGTTAGTTTTAAAACTCTGTTAGTACCCTGTCAATGACATGTGGGTCCCACTGGACCCACCTGTCTGGTTTGACTGGTCAACCGACCAGTTGACCTACTAACATCACTATGATGTCATGCCTGCGTCATCATTCACTGTTTTGAATAATGTTGGGTTTAAATAAATAATTAAAATCAAAAAATGATTTAAATCTTTAGAAAATCATATCTTTTAAACCGTAATTCGGATGAAAATACTTTATACATGAAAGTTGCTCAGAACGACGAGACGAATTCGAATACGCAGCCCGTTCGTCCGCCACGCATCCCTAGCATAGCGAACATGCAACTTTCCCCCTCCAGTTCGTTTGTCCGAAAACGCGAAACACCGGGGATAATTTCCCGGATGTTTCCCCCCTTCACCGGTACCACCTCGTACCGCGTTAGGGCACACCTAGCATCACGCTTTGTCATGTCATGCATCATCATGCAATTGTTTGCATTATATTTATTGTTTCTTCCCCCTCTTCTCTCGCTAGACACCGAGACCGACGCCGCTGCTACCCAGTACGACTACGGTGTTGACGACCACTCTCTCTTGCCAGAGCAACCAGGCAAGCCCCCCCTTTTGATCACCAGATATCGCCTACTCTTCTCTATACTGCTTGCATTAGAGTAGTGAAGCATGTTACTGCTTTTCGTTATTCCTATCCTGATGCATAGCCTGTCCTTGCTACTACTGTTGTTACCATTACCTGCTATCCTACTGCTTAGTATAGGATGCTAGTGTTCCATCAGTGGCCCTACACTCTTGTCCGTCTGCCATGCTATACTACTGGGCCGTGATCACTTCAGGAGGTGATCACGGGCATATACAATATACTTTACACAGTTACATTACCTGTGATACTGTTCGGAGATGGGGGCTGAAGGGGCAGGTGGCTCCATCCCGGTAGAGGTGGGCCTGGGTTCCCGACGGCCCCCGACTGTTACTTTGAGGTGGAGCGACAGGGCAGGTTGAGACCACCTAGGAGAGAGGTGGGCCTAGCCCTGGTGGGCGTTCGCAGATACTTAACACGTTTAACGAGATCTTGGTATTTGATCTGAGTCTGGCTACTGGCCTATACGCACTAACCATCTACGTGGGGAAAGTTATGGGCACTCGACGTCGTGGTATCAGCCAAAGCACTTCGTGACGCCAGCGACTGAGCGGCGCGCGCCGGGTTGGACCGCGTAACATGACTTCCTTTGAAATGGAGGTTGCTAGGTCTGCTCTCCGGCCGCGTACGCAACGTGCAGGTGTGCTATGGGCGATGGGCCCAGACCCATGTGCGCTTAGGTTTAGACCGGCGTGCTGGCCTCTCTGTTGTGCCTAGGTGGGGCTGCGACGTGTTGATCTTCCGCGGCCGGGCATGACCCAGAAAAGTGTGTCCGGCCAAATGGGATCGAGCGTGTTGGGTTATGTGGTGCACCCCTGCAGGGAAGTTAATCTATTCGAATAGCCGTGATCTTCGGTAACAGGACGACTTGGAGTTGTACCTTGACCTTATGACAACTAGAACCGGATACTTAATAAAACACACCCTTCCAAGTGCCAGATACAACCGGTGATCGCTCTCTCACAGGGCGACGAGGGGAGGATCATCGGTTAGGATTATGCTATGTGATGATACCTGGAGGACTTCAGTTTACTCTCTTCTACATGCTGCAAGACGGAGGCTGCCAGAAGCGTAGTCTTCGAAAGGACTAGCTATCCCCCTCTTATTCCGGCATTCTGCAGTTCAGTCCACATATGATAGCCTTATTCCAGTTGATACCAATGCATACATATATAGTGTAGCTCCTTGCTTGCGAGTACTTTGGATGAGTACTCACGGTTGCTTTCTCCCTCTTTTCCCCCTATCCCTTCTACCTGGTTGTCGCAACCAGATGTTGGAGCCCAGGAGCCAGACGCCACCTTCGATGACGACTCCTACTACACCGGAGGTGCCTACTACTACGTGCTGCCCGCTGACAATGACCAGGAGTAGTTTAGGAGGATCCCAGGCAGGAGGCCTGCGCCTCTTTCGATCTGTATCCCAGTTTGTGCTAGCCTTCTTAAGGCAAGCTTGTTTAACTTATGTCTGTGCTCAGATATTTTTGCTTCCGCTGACTCTTCTATGATCGAGCTCTTGTATTCGAGCCCTCGAGGCCCCTGGCTTGTAATATGATGCTTGTATGACTTATTTTATTTGTAGAGTTGTGTTGTGATATCTTCCCGTGAGTCCCTGATCTTGATCGTACACGTTTGCGTGTATGATTAGTGTACGGTCAAATCGGGGGCATCACATCTTTGTATGGACTTAAGCAAGCACCCAAGCAGTGGCATGAGAAGTTTGAAAGAACTTTAACAATTGCAGGCTTTGTTGTAAACGAAGCTAATAAATGTGTGTATTATCGCCATGGTAGGGGCGAGGGAGTTATCCTTTGCTTATATGTTGATGACATACTGATTTTCCGAACAAATCTGAATGTTATTAAGGAGGTCAAGGATTTCCTATCTCGTTGTTTTGAGATGAAGGATTTAGGAGTGGCTGATGTCATTTTGAACATCAAATTGTTGACAGACGATGACAGTGGAATTACATTGCTTCAATCTCACTATGTGGAAAAGATCTTGAGTCGCTTTGGCTATAGTGACTGCAAGCCCTCTCCAACACCACATGATGCCAGTGTGTTGCTTCGCAAGAATCGAAGAATTGCTAGAGATCAATTGAAATATTCTCAGATTATTGGCTCGCTTATGTACTTAGCCAGTGCTACATGACCCGAAATCTCTTTTGCTGCTAGCAAACTGAGTCGGTTTGTCTCAAAACCAAGAGATGTGCATTAGAAAGCTCTAGAGAGAATTTTGCGTTATTTAAAAGGCACTACGAATTATTGAATTCACTACACCGAGCACCCAAAGGTGCTTGAAGGGTATAGTGACTCAAACTGGATCTCAAATGCCGATGAGATAAAGGCCATGAGCGGATATGTATTCACTCATGGAGGTGGTGCTGTTTCTTGGATGTCTTGCAAGCAGACCGTCTTAACGAGGTCAACAATGGAAGCAGAACTCACAGCACTAGATACAGCTACAGTCGAAGCAGATTGGCTTCGTCGGCTCTTGAATGACTTGCCAGTTGTTGAGAAACCTGTACCGGGTATCCTTATGAACTATGACAATAAAACTGTGATCACGAAATTGAGCATCTCAAAGGATAATATGAAGTCATCAAGACATGTTCAAAGAAGGTTAAAGTCTGTCAGAAAAATGAGAAGCTCCGGAGTTATTGCATTGGATTATATCCAAATGTCAAAAAGTCTAGCAGATCCTTTTACTAAGGGTCTATCACGTAATGTGATAGATAATGCATCGAGGGAGATGGGTATGAGATCCACAACATGAGTTGTTCACAGTGGTAACCTAGTCTATGTGATCGGAGATCGCGTGAATTAGATGTGAAAGACAAGCTGTTGGTCAACTGAAAGGAGAGTATCCTTACTGTTAATGATGTCTACTACACAACCTTCTTCTTGTAGACGTTGTTGGGCCTCCAAGTGTAGAGGTTTGTAGGACTGTAGCAAATTTCCCTCAAGTGGATGACCTAAGGTTTATCAATCCGTGGGAGGTGTAGGATGAAGATGGTCTCTCTCAAACAACCCTGCAACTAAATAGCAAAGAGTCTCTTGTGTCCCCAACACACCCAATACAATGGTAAATTGTATAGGTGCACTAGTTCGGCGAAGTGATGGTGATACAAGTGCAATATGGGTGGTAGATATAGGTTTTTGTAATCTGAAAACATAAAAACAGCAAGGTAGCAAGTGGTAAATGTGAGCGTAAACGGTATTTCAATGCTAGCAAACAAGGCCTAGGGTTCATGCTTTCACTAGTGCAAGTTCTCTCAATAATAATAACATAATTGGATCATATAACTATCCCTCAACATGCAACAAAGAGTCACTCCAAAGTCACTAATAGCGGAGAGCAAACGAAGATATTATGGTAGGGTACGAAAGCACCTCAAAGTTATTCTTTCTAATCGATCTATTCAAGAGTTTGTACTAGAATAACACCTTAAGACACAAATCAACCAAAACCCTAATGTCACCTAGATACTCCAATGTCACCTCAAGTATCCGTGGGTATGATTATACGATATGCATCACACAATCTCATATTCATCTTTTCAACCAACACGACGAACTTCAAAGAGTGCCCCAAAGTTTCTACCGGAGAGTCAAAACGAAAACGTGTGCCAACCCCTATGCATAAGTTCACGAGGTCACGGAACTCGCAAGTTGATCACCAAAACATACATCAAGTGGATCACGTGATATCCCATTGTCACCACAGATAAGCACATGCAAGACATACATCAAGTGTTCTCAAATCCTTAAAGACTCAATCCGATAAGATAACTTCAAAGGTAAAACTCAATCCATCACAAAAGAGTAGAGGGGGAGAAACATCATAAGATCCGACTATAATAGCAAAGCTCGCGATACATCAAGATCGTGCCAACTCAAGAACACGAGAGAGAGAGAGATCAAACACATAGCTACTGGTACATACCCTCAGCCCCGAGGGTGAACTACTCCCTCCTCGTCATGGAGAGCACCGGGATGATGAAGATGGCCACCGGAGAGGGATTCCCCCCTCCGGCAGGGTGCTGGAATGGCTCTAGATTGGTTTTCGGTGGCTATGGAGGCTTTTGGCGGCGGAAATCCCGATCTAGGTTATTTTCTGGAGGTTTCTGTATTTATAGGAATTTTTGGCGTCGGTCTCACGTCATGGAGGTGCCCGAGTCGTTCACGAGGTAGGCCCACGCACCTAGGGTGGGGGGGGGGGGGGGCGTGCCCCCCACCCTCGTGGACGGCCCGGGACTCTTCTGGCCCAACTCTTTCACTCCTGGGTCTTATTTTGGTCCATAAAAAATCGTCAAAAATCGGCACGTCAATTCGACTCTGTTTGGTATTCCTTTTCTATAAAACTCAAAAACAAGGAAAAACAAAAATTGGCACTGGGCTCTAGGTTAATAGGTTAGTCCCGAAAATCATATAAATAGCATATAAATGCATATAAAACATCCAAGGTTGATAATATAATAGCATGGAATAATCAAAAATTATAGATACGTTGGAGACGTATCAAGCATCCCCAAGCTTAAGTCCTGCTCGTCCTCGAGTAGGTCAATGAGAAAAACAGAATTTTTGATGTGGAATGCTACCTAACATATTTATCAATGTAATCTTCTTTATTGTGGCAAGAATATTCAGATCCATAAGATTCAAGGTAAAAGTTTAATATTGACATAAAAATAATAATACTTCAAGCATACTAACTAAGCAATTATGCCTTCTCAAAATTACATGGAAAAAGAATGTTCATCCCTACAAAATCATATAGTTTGGTCATGCTCCATTTTCATCACACAAGAATGCTCTCATCATGCACAATCCCGATGACAAGCCAAGCAATTGTTTCACACTTTAGTAATCTCAAACTTTTTCAACTTTCACGCAATACATGAGCATGAGCTATGGATATAGCACTATGGGTGGAATAGAATATGATGACGGGGGTTATGTGGAGAAGACAAAAAGGAGAAAGTCTCACATCGAAGCGGCTAATCAATGGGCTAGGGAGATGCCCATCAATTGATGTCAATGCAAGGAGTAGGGATTGCCATGCAACGGATGCACTAGAGCTATAAATGTATGGATGCTCAACAAAAGAAACTAAGTGGGTGTGCATCCAACTTGCTTGCTCACGAAGACTGGGGCATTTGAGGAAGCCCATTGTTGGAATATACAAGACAAGTTCTATAATGAAAAATTCCCACTAGTATATGAAAGTGACAATATAAGAGACTCTCTAACATGAAGATCATGGTGCTACTTTGAAGCACTAGTGTGGAAAAAGGATAGTAGCATTGCCCCTTTTATTTTATTTTATTTTTATATTTTTTATTTGGACTTTCTTTTTTCTTTTCTTTTTTTGTCCTTTTTTTATTTGGGATAATGCTCTATTAATGATGATCATCACACTTCTATTTATTTACAACTCAATGATTACAACTCGATACTAGAACAAAATATGACTATATGAATGCCTCCGGCGGTGTACCGGGATGGGCAATGAATCAAGAGTGACATGTATGATAAATTATGCATGGTGGCTTAGCCACAAATATGATGTCAACTACATGATCATGCAAGGCAATATGACAATGATGATGTGTGTCATGATGAACGGAACGGTGGAAAGTTGCATGTCAATATATCTCGGAATGGCTATGGAAATGCCATAATAGGTAGGTATGGTGGCTGTTTTGAGGAAGATATAAGGAGGCTTATGTGTGATAGAGCGTATCATATCACGGGGTTTGGATGCACCGGCAAAGTTTGCACCAACTCTCGAGGTGAGAAAGGGCAATGCATGGTACCGAAGAGGCTAGCAGTGATGGAAGGTTGAGAGTGCGTATAATCCATGGACTCAACATTAGTCATAAAGAACTCACATACTTATTGCAAAAATCTACAAGTCATCAAAATCCAAGCACTATGCTCATGCTCCTAGGGGGACAGATTGGTAGGAAAAGACCATCGCTCATCCCTGACCGCCACTCATAAGGAGGACAATCAAAGAAACACCTCATGCTTCAAATTTGTCACACAACGGTTACCATACGTGCATGCTACGGTACTTGCAAAGCTCAACACAAGTATTTCTCAAATTCACAATTAATCAACTAGCACGACTCTAATATTACCATCTTCATATCTCAAAACAATTATCAAGTATCAAACTTCTCATATTAGGACTAAATTCATAACCAAAGCAAATTACCATGCTATTCTAAAGACTCTCAAAATAATATAAGTGAAGAATGATAGTTCATCTATTTCTTCAAAATAAAACCACCACCGTGCTCTAAAAGGATATAAGTGAGGCATTAAAGCAAATGACAAACTACTCCAAAAGTTATAAGTGAAGATCAATGAGTAGTCGAATAATTATGAAACTATGTGAGGACTCTCTAACATTTAAGAAATTCATATCTTGGTATTTTATTCAAGCATCAAGCAAAGCAAAAGAAAATAAAATGACGCTCCAAGAAAAACACATATCATGTGGTGAATAAAAATATAGCTCCAAGTAAAGTTACCGATGAACGAAGACGAAAGAGGGGATGCCATCCAGGGCATCCCCAAGCTTAGGCTCTTGGTTGTCCTTGAATATTACTTTGGGGTGCCTTGGGCATCCCCAAGCTTAGGCTCTTGCCACTCCTTATTCCATAGTCCATCAAATCTTTACTCAAAACTTGAAAACTTTCACAACACAAAACTTAACAGAAAACTCGTAAGCTCCGTTAGTATAAGAAAATAAATCACCACTTAGGTACTGTTTTAAACTCATTCTAAATTCATATTTGTGTAATATCTACTGTATTCCAACTTCTCTATGGTTCATACCCTCCAATACTACTCATAGATTCATCAAAATAAGCAATCAACACATAGAAAACAGAATCTGTCAAAAACAGAACAGTCTGTAGTAATCTGTATCAAACGTATACTTCTGGAACTCATAAAATTCTGAAATAAATGGGTGGACCTGAGTAATTTTTCTATTAATCATCTGCAAAAATAATAAACCTAATCTCACTCTTCAGTAAAAAATTGCAGCAAATCTCGTGAGCGCTAAAGTTTCTCTTTTTTACAGCAAGATCGCAAAGGCTTCCCCCAAGTCTTCCCAAAGGTTCTACTTGGCACAAACACTAATTAAAAACATAAAACAACATCTAAACAGAGGATAGATGAATTATTTATTACTAAACAGGAGGAAAAATCAAGGAACAAAAATAAAATTGGGTTTTCTCCCAACAAGCGCTATCGTTTAACGCCCCTAGCTAGGCATGATGATTTCAATGATGCTCACATAAAAGATAAGAATTGAAACATAAAGAGAGCACCATGAAGAATATGAATAGCACATTTAATTCTAACCCACTTCCTATGCATAGGGATTTTGTGAACAAACAACTTGTCGGAACAAGAATCAACTTGCATAGGAAGGTAAAACAAGGATAACTTTAAAACTTTAAGCACATAGAGAGGAAACTTGATATTATTGCAATTCCTATAAGCATATATTCCTCCCTCATAATAAATTTCAGTATCATAATGAATGAATTCAACAATATAACCATCACATAAAGCATTGCTCTCATGATCTACAAGCATATAAAATTTACTACTCTCCACATAAGCAAAATTCTTCTCATTCGGAATAGTGGGAGTATCATAAGAAACTCGAATACTACAAATTGTTTCCACATTAAAAGAGTAATGTTCAAAAAAGGGTAATCATAATCATGACAAGTTTTATAAATATAATCATCACTACTTTTTATAGCATAAGTATCATCACAATAATTATCATAAGTAGCAACTTTGTTCTCATCATAATCAATTGAAACCTCTTCCAAGATAGTGGAATCATTACTAAATAAAGTCATGATCTATCCAAATCCACTTTCATAATTGTCACAATAAGATTCAACACCCTCCAAAATAGTGGGACCATTACTTCCTAAATTTGACACTCTTCCAAACCCACTTTCATCAATATAACTGTCATAAATAGGAGGCATGCTATCATCATAATGAATTTGCATATCAAAACTTGGGAGGATAAACATATCATCTTCATAAAACATAGCATACCCAAGCTTGGGACAAACATTAATTTTAGCAAATAAATTCTCAAACATGTCATCTTCATCAAACATAGCATCCCCAAGCTTGGGCCTTTTAGTATCAAAAGCATAATCACTTGCACTGTTAACAGTATGGATAGAACCAATAGTATAGCAATTATCATCATCACAATGAGTGATAGGAGCAACATCATTTGGGAGGGATACCTCTTTACCTTTACTTCTCCGTCTTTTCTTTTTCTTCTTCACATTAAGTATGGGTTTATCCCTCTTTCTGGAGCTCCCTATTAATGAGATTGGTTGAATAGAAGGCTCCTCCTCGTTACCTGATTCATCATAAGAAATAATAGGAGCGTATTGGGAAATCTCTTCCCTTTCATTAGTATTCTCTTCATCTTCTATTTGTTTTCTAGACTTTATGTAATTGGCAATATAAGGATTTTCAATGCAATTCACCACACAATACATAAAAATTTCTTCTAGATCAAAATCAAGAAATCTATCAAGATTAAATTTTGGAATACCCTCAGTTATACGTTTCATTTCTTCATACCCCAAAAGAAGACTAAGCTCTTTATGATGCTCAAGGGTAATCAAGTTATCACAATTTTTCGACACGATTTGATCATGAAACAAATAGCATTGGAGCTTTAAATGACCATGTTCATTGCAAAGTTCACAAGGAAGGCGATAAATATTGAATCTTTCAGCACAATCATCTAGCCTTTCTTGCAACCATTTAGTTTCCAAATACTTATGCCTCTTGCAAAATCTATCTTCCCTATTTGGTGTGTGCTTGCAAGCTCTATGTATTCCACAAAATTTGACATGCTTATAACAGACATTTTCATCATGACTAGTGCAATCATCATTGCTACTATGGATATTCAAAGCGTTCATACTAATAACATTGCAATCATGCTCATCATTCAAAGATTTAGTGCCAAACATTCTAATGCATTATTCTTCTAACACTTAGGCACAATTATCGGAATCCTTATTTTCACAAAATACATTAAAAAGATAAAGCATATGAGGTACCCTTAATTCCATTTTTTGTAGTTTTCTTTTATAAACTAAACTAGTGATAAAACAAGAAACAAAAAGAATCGATTGCAAGATCTAAAGATATACCTTCAAGCGCTAACCTCCCCGGCAACGGCGCCAAAAAAGAGCTTGATGTCTACTACACAACCTTCTTCTTGTAGACATTGTCGGGCCTCCAGGTGCAGAGGTTTGTAGGACAGTAGCAAATTTCCCTCAAGTGGATGACCTAAGGTTTATCAATCCGTGGGAGGCGTAGGATGAAGATGGTCTCTCTCAAACAACCCTGCAACCAAATAGCAAAGAGTCTCTTGTGTCCCCAACACACCCAATACAATGGTAAATTGTATAGGTGCACTAGTTCGGTGAAGAGATGGTGATACAAGTGCAATATGGATGGTAGATATAGGTTTTTGTAATCTAAAAACATAAAAACAGCAAGGTAGCAAGTGGTAAAAGTGAGCGTAAACGGTATTGCAATGCTAGGAAACAAGGCCTAGGGTTCATACTTTCACTAGTGCAAGTTCTCTCAACAATAATAACATAATTGGATCATATAAATATCCCTCAACATGCAACAAAGAGTCACTCCAAAGTCACTAATAGCGGAGAGCAAACGAAGAGATTATGGTAGGGTATGAAACCACCTCAAAGTTATTCTTTTTGATCGATCTATTCAAGAGTTCGTACTAGAATAACACCTTAAGACACAAATCAAACAAAACCCTAATGTCACCTAGATACTCCAATGTCACCTCAAGTATCTGTGGGTATGATTATACAATATGCATCACATAACTCAGATTCATCTATTCAACCAACACAAAGAACTTCAAAGAGTGCCCCAAAGTTTCTACCGGAGAGTCAAGATGAAAACGTGTGCCAACCCCTATGCATAAGTTCACGAGGTCACGAAACTCGCAAGTTGATCACAAAAACATACATCAAGTGGATCACATGATATCCCATTGTCACCATAGATAAGCACATGTAAGACATACATCAAGTGTTCTCAAATCCTTAAAGACTCAATCCGATAAGATAACTTCAAAGGGAAAACTCAATCCATCACAAGAGAGTAGAGGGGGAGAAACATCATAAGATCCAACTATAATAGCAAAGGTCGCGATACATCAAGATCGTGCGAACTCAAGAACACGAGAGAGACAGAGAGAGAGAGATCAAACACATAGCTACTGGTACATAACCTCAGCCCCGAGGATGAATGACTTCCTCCTCGTCATGGAGAGCGTCGGGATGATGAAGATGGTTTTCGGTGGCTACGGAGGCTTCTGGCGGCGGAACTCCCGATCTAGGTTATTTTCTGCAGGTTTCTGTATTTATAGGAATTTTTGGCGTCGGTCTCACGTCAAGGAGGTGCCTGAGTCGTCCACGAGGCAGGCCCATGCGCCTGGGGGGGGGGGGGGCGCCCCCACCCTCGTGGACGGCCCGGGACTCTTCTGGTCCAACTCTTTCACTCGGAGGTCTTCTTTTGGTCCATAAAAAATCGCCAAAAATTGGCACGTCAATTGGACTCTGTTTGGTATTCCTTTTCTGTCAAACTCAAAAACAAGGAAAAAACAGAAACTGGCACTAGGCTCTAGGTTAATGGGTTAGTCCCAAAAATCATATAAGATAGCATATAAATGCATATAAAACATCCAAGGTTGATTATATAATAGCATGGAACAATGAAAAATTATAGATACGTTGGAGACGTATCAATTAACAATACCACTCCATGAAGATGCAATACTCTCCTAAATCTACATGGCAGCTTGATGTATATCTTAATGTGTTCTATGTGGCTCATTTAAGCAGAGATGTTGTCCTGCAGAACATCTTTTGAAGAACACACCTATATGAGTCTGATTGTCAAACATCGCAATCTATGAGAGTAGGTTCTCTCCAGTAAACTCATGAAAGGTCAAGGAGTATGACGCATAAGATCCACCCGCAGGGAAGACCCATGATAGCCTAGTATCGGTCAACGCTTTATGTGAAGCTAGATTCGCAGAAAACTTGCAGTTCAAGGCCCAGTCCATTGTTCAAGTTGCTTACTAGTGTAGCATAGAGTTCTAGGTGGAAGTTCAACTTAACAGTCTCCACTGCAGTATCGGTATATAAAACAGTGTTTTGGAACCAAAGGCAAATTTTGTGTGCCTCTGGGATCTGGTGGGGGATTGCTGGAATTTTGTCTATTTTGGGCCAAGCCCAATAGCAGTTTCGGAAATTCCTAATAAATCCTAGAGGCCCACGCAGCCCATTCGTGCAAGGCAAGAGGTGGAACTAAAGTTTAGTCCCACATTGCTAGTTTAGTGGGAGTTGGACCTCCTTATAAGGGAGGATGTTTCCCCACATGTATGAGCATGAGAACAAGAGGGACATCCACGCGCGCTCCTCCTCCGTCGCTCGCCTCACCTCGTCATGATGCGCCACGGGTTGCCGGAATGAGCCGAGCCGATGTCTAAATTTTTGCCACGCACTACGGGTATACGAAAGGTCACTTGGGAGCTGGAAAGTTTTTGCTGTAGTGGATATTGAATACGAATGCTGCACCCTTCGGCTGCTGCTTGTTCGTTTCGTCTCCCTCATTCCCTACAGCTCCCGGCGTAGGCTCTCTGTAGGATCGAAAGTATGTCTAGAAGGGGGTGATTAGACTACTTGACCAAATAAAAATCTAGCCTTTTCCCAATTTTAAGTCTTGGCAGATTTTAGCGACTTAGCACAAGTCAAGCAATCAACCTACCCATGCAATTCTAAGAGTATAGGAGCAGAATGTAAATCATTGCATATCAAGGTAAAGGGGAGGAGTTTGGAGGGAGCAGACACAATGTAGACACGGAGATTTTTGGCATAGTTCTGATAGGTGGTGCTATCGTACATCCACGTTGATGGAGACTTCAACCCACGAAGGGTAATGGATGCGCGAGTCCATGGAGGGCTCCACCCTCGAAGGGTCCATGAAGAAGCAACCTTGTCTATCCCACCATGGCCATCGCCCACGAATGCCTTGCCTCATTTGGGTAGATCTTCACGAAGTAGGTGTTCTCCTTGCCCTTACAAACTCCTTGGTTCAACTACACAATATTTACGGAGGCTCCCAAGTGACACCTAACTAATCTAGGAGACACCACTCTCCAAAAGGTAATAGATGGTGTGTTGATGATGAACTCCTTGCTCTTGTGCTTCAAATGATAGTCTCCCCAACACTCAACTCTCTCTCACAGATTTGGATATGGTGGAAAGATGATTTGAGTGGAAAGCAACTTCGGGAAGGCTAGAGATCAATATTCTCGTGGTTGGATTGGAATGTCTTGGTCTCAACACATGAGTAGGTGGTTCTCTCTCAGAAAATGAGTAGTGGAAGTGTAGGCACGTTCTGATGACTCTCTCAATGAATGGAGGATGGGTGGAGGGGTATATATAGCCTCCACATAAAATCTAACTGTTACACACAATTTACCGAACTCGGCGGGACCGAATAGTGAAACTCGGTCAGACCGATTCAGTTCAAAATGTGAACGTCAGGATTTTCGGTGGGATCGACATGATCAACTCGGTGGGACCGATGTGCTAGGGTTAGGGTATAACTTGATCTCGGTGAGACCGATCACATGAACTTGGTGAGACCGATTTCAGTAATAGGAAAACAGAGAGTTGGTCAGGCAAACTTGGTGGGACCGATCGCTCAAAAATGAAATACATCGTCGCTTTGAGAAGTATGTGATAAGCAAGAGCTCCCCCTAACTTTGTGCATTATTTAAAATTTTCTTTTGAATGCAAATGCACAATCCATTAGGATCATGGGTTACTCTTTCATGTCACGTACATCTTGGTGGAGCGCTCAAAATGATAGAATATGAAATGTACACTCATCACCAAGACAAAATGAATGATCATATGTGAGATATAGATAATATCATCATTCAAGCACAAACATTAAAGTATGATATGATCAAACACATGACCATACAAGTATCTCACACACACAACCATAGAGTATCATCCAAGCAAACAAATAAGTAGCAAAAGAGGCAAAAAGAAGCAAAGCTCGGTCTCTCGAAGCCTATGATCTATACACTTTCTCCCCCTTTGTCAACAAGTTACCAAAAATCTTGAAAATGCATAGTGCTATGCGGCTCTCTAAGCTTGATCTTCGGGAGGTGGCGTGGAGAGGAGTCCTGCAACAAATGCATCTGAAGAGGTTGTAGGAGCTGGTGGAGTTGCAATTGGGGGGGCAACTAAAGTTGTGGCTGCAAGAGCTGAAGTAGTAGCTCTAGTGTCTAGTGGTGCTATTGTCACTCCTATCCTCAAGCTCTTCTTGGATCTTCTCCACAGAAGTCTGAATCTCTGTCACCTTGACATCCAAGTCATGAAGTTTTGTCTCAAAAATACTCTCAAGACTCTCTTGATTTTGAGTCAGGTTGGCCAAACCTTTCTCAATCCTCAAGGTAGCCTGAATGAGATACCTAATTTGATCTTGTTTAGACTTGAGAAAAACTTGTGAAACCTCTTCAACACTTGGCATCTTGGCTGCCTTCTCTACTTTTGCCTTCTCTCTCTTCTCTTGAGCCTCTACTGATGTAGGATCTGAAGCATCCATAACAACTGTGTTGTCCTCACGATCAATCCACAAGGGAAGGTGATCTTTGTCCAATAGATACATGCCTTTGCTCATATTGGAGTTGATAAGCATCTGAATGTGTGGCTCATACCCACATGATCTCTTTTGGTTTGCTGCAGTACTCTTGATGGTTTGAACTATCAAGCTCATCACTTTGAATTTTTGTGCCACATCAAATAGTTGAAGCAAGTTGATGGAGTGC
Source organism: Triticum urartu (assembly GCF_056163025.1). Lineage (NCBI taxonomy): Eukaryota > Viridiplantae > Streptophyta > Magnoliopsida > Poales > Poaceae > Triticum > Triticum urartu. Next base: position 66,693,211 of record NC_141873.1, on the reverse strand, counting down.
CCTCCGATCATCCTGTAATCTCCTGATTTTGGAAACAAGCTGTGCCTCAATATAGTGTTCATGGTGGCCAGTCTAGATAATAGATAGTACACTGAGCCTAGCTTGTGTGTCTCTAAGGCCTTGTCAGGTATCTCCTTGTACATGTTGGCCGTGGAGTTGTGATCTTTCTTGCTCTTGGCATAGACATCAATGTCATCCTCATGCTCTTAAGGGGCATTGATAATCTTGGCCCACTCAGCAACAGTAGACTGATACCTTGTACTTTCAATCATCCATACAATTCTCCCATCTGGGTAGAAGTGAGATGTTGAATAGAACTGCATGATAAGCTCATCATTCCACTTGGTCAACTTATGACCCACAAAGGTGTCTACTCCATTGAGTCTGAAACTTTCATGCACACCAGGGAAATGATCTTCATTGTTTTCAATGTATTTCCAGTCTACCCACTTCATATCACACACAATGGGCTTCTTATCCAAGAGGATAGTCTCATAAAAGTCTTGTTGTTCCTTTGGTCCACAGCAGTTCTTCTTCTCACATCATAAGGGCCTGATTGTCTCCACAATTTGAGACCTGCATCCTTTCTCTTCTTCATGTTTTCAACCACTGGGTCATTTTGATCATGATCAGGAATTTTTGGCTTCCACTTTCTGAGATCTTGGGCTTCATCTTCTTCTTCTTCTTCCATTTCAGGCACTGGGCCTCGTTTTTCTCAGCAGCAGGAATATTTCTAGTGCTTCTCTTTGGTGCAGACTTGGGGGCTGGAGCAGTAGCTTTGGGGGCAGTCTTGGGCTTTGATGGAGCAGCCCCAAACTTGATGGCATACCCCATAAGCTTCTGTGCTTTGGGTGCTGGTGCAACATCCTCTTCTTCATCTTCTTCCTCATCCTCAGCTGGGTCTCTCATCATAGAGGATATGCCAATAACTCTGGCCATGGTCTTCTTGACCCTTTATTTTCTCTTCTTTCCCTCACCAGCAGCCTCTTCTTCAGTTGATTTGGAGGCTTCAAGAGTTTAGGCTCTGGCCTTTGACATGGGTAATCTCTTGGCAAGAGTGATAACCCACAAGTATAGGGGATTGCAACAGTTTTTGAGGGTAGAGTATTCAACCCAAATTTATAGATTCGACACAAGGGGAGCCCAAGAATATTTGAAGGTATTAGCAGCTGAGTTATCAATTCAACCACATCTGGAGATTAATTATCTACAGCAAAGTGATCAGTAGTACAGTAGTTTGATAGTTTTGATAGTAGTGACAGTAGCAACGGTAACAATAACAGTAATAGCAGTAATTTTGTAGCAAGTGTAACAATGATGATAGCAGTAGTAACTTAGCAGAAACAATATGGAGAAGTTCGTAGGCATTGGATCGGTGACTTGTTGGATGATATTCATCATATGACAGTTATAACCTAGGGCGATACGACACTAGCTCCAGTTCATCGATATAATGTAGGCATGTATTCCGTAAATAGTCATACGTGCTTTAAAAGAACTTGCATGACATCTTTTGTCCTACCCTCTCGTGGCAGCGGGGTCCATATTGGAAACTAAGGGATATTAAGGCCTCCTTTTAATAGAGAACCGGAACAAAGCATCAACACATAGTGAATACGTGAACTCCTCAAACTACGGTCATCAGCGGGAGTGGGCCTGGTTGTTGTCACTCCAGGGTTGCCGGATCATAACACGTAGTATGTGACTATAACTTGCAATATCGGATCTAGAACGTGGATATAATGATGATAACATAAACGGTTCAGATCTGAAATCATGACACCCGGGCGCAAAGTGACAAGCATTAAGCATGGCAAAGTCATAGCAACATCAATCTAAGAACATAGTGGATACTAGGGATCAAGCCCTAACAAAACTAACTCGATTACATGATGAATCTCATCCAACTCCTCACCAACCAGCGAACCTACGAAGGAATTACTCACTCCCGGTGGGGAGCATCATGGAATTGGTGATGGAGAAGGGTTGGTGATGAGGAAGAACGAAGATCCACCTCTCCGGAGCCCCAAACGGACTCCGGATCTGCCCTCCCGAGGAAGAACAGGGCTTGGCGGCGGCTCCGTCTCGTGGATCGTGATATTTTTTTTGGTTTTTCTAAAGTTTTTAAAACACACAATAAGAAAGCAAGAAAGTAAATCTAAGCATGGACGATACAATGAAAAAGTGTAAACACCGAAAAATGAATTAAATAAACATGAATGTAAAGTCGGTGGAAACACGTACTCCCCCAAGCTTAGGCTTTTGGCCTAAGTTGGTAGTCGATCAGTAACCTGGAGGGTAGTAGTCGGTGTGGTAGCTCACGGAGGCTCTTGGTGCGGATGTCTCGACCTGTCGTGCTGCTACCACTACTGCATTATGAGCTCGGGCCTCGCTCTCAAGAACAAAATATCTCCCCTTGCTATGATAATCAAAAAGAGCAAGCGCAGGAAAATATGTGTCCACAACAGATTTTTGGTTAAACATTAGATTGTAAGTGAAATTATCAACCTTTCCCTTAAGGATCTTATGTTCTTTTGAAGTGCCAAAATATAAATACCGCGTGGGTAGGATAGGATCAAAGGGCAAAGGTGAAACACCCAACTCTCGTGCTAAACGCTTGGCATAAATTCCACCATAGAACCAGCCACTGTTAGCATTATGCTGAAGTCTAAGTGCAACAATCGCTCCAAGGTTATAATTCCTTTCACCAATGAGAGCGGTGTGAATGAGGCTCAAGTCTGGCGCACAAAGTATGCTACAGTCTTGTTTGCCTATTTATTCTTCCTTGTCTCACTCTCCTATTTTCACTGTAACAAAGGCTAGTCAAGAAAGACTCGAACTCAGCCGTGGGTGGCTCATAAAGAGAGCCCCAAAATGGAAGTTTGCAATGGTAAGGAAAATTCTCTAGTGTGATAGTAAATGGTTTATCATAAAGCATAAAAGACACCCTAGACTCACGCGAAAAATATTCAAATCCTTTGACAAATGATTCAGTGAGAAGTTGGTGTTGTTCACACTTATCTGAGAGGTAGGGCCCGAGACCGGTATTGTGAACATATTGCTCAAATTCCTCCTTAATGCCCACACACATCATATACTCATCGCAAGGGCATAAGCATGTTTTGGTAGCAGCACTTCGTGTGGAACTTTCACTTGGTTCAACATAAGAACGACGAGCAGAACTATCACTAGAAGATGCCCCCGAGGATCGTCTCCTCGAAGAACTCCTTCCAAATAGGTTCATCATGTCCGTGTACAATTTTTCCAAGCAACAATCCCCCGAAACAGTTTTGGAAACAGAGCTTCGAGCAAAGAGATCGAAATCCACGGGTTTGAGCTCAAGAACACGGGAGAGAGAGCAATCTGGATTTTTTTTCGGAGGTAAGTGATGATGTGGGCTAAAGAGATAAGTGAGGGGCCCCACGTGGGGACCACAACCCACCAGGGTGCGCTTGGGGGTCCTGGCGCGCCCAGGTGGGTTGTTCCCACCTAGTGCACCTCCCTATGATATTATTTGCATCAGAAATTCAGAAATATTCAGAAAAAAAATCATGTTCAATTTTGAGGGCATTTTGAGAACTTTTATTTTTGGGTCATTTTTTTATTGCACAGGAAATTCAGAAAACAGACAAAACATGGCATTTTATTTTATTGAACTAGTAAAAATAGAAAACAAAAATTAGGGAAATAAAGTAGTGTTACTAAATTCATCAACATCATACCGCTTAAAAATGATTCATTAATAAGGTTGATTAGGTCTTATTAACAACCACTTTCGATTAGCATGAAACCGAAGAACTTTCGTAAATTACTAAGTTACCTCAATGGGGATATGCATTTTCCCAACAATAAGCATTTCATATTTTTTTTGGCAGTAGGTAGAGGTATTTGAAAACTTCCAATAATGATTATCGGAGATTTTTTAATAACATTAATACCATTCACTTGGAATTGTTTCTTCGGAAAGTGCACCATATGCTCATTACCATTAATATGAAAAGTGACCTTGCATTTATTGCAATCAATAATAGCCCCTGCAGTGTTCAAGAAGGGTCTACCAAGGATAATCGACATGTTGTCGTCCTCGGGCATCTCAAGTATAACAAAGTCACTCAAAATAGTAACATTAGCAACAACAACGGGCACATCCTCACAGGTACTGATAGGTATGCCAGTTGATTTATCATCCATTTGCAAAGATATTTCAGTAGGTGTGAGTTTATTTAAATCAAGTCTTTTATATAAAGAGAAAGGCATAACACTAACACCAGCTCCTAAATCACACAAAGCAGTTTCACATAATTCTTTTTGATGGAGTAAGGTATAGTTGCTATTCCCGGATCTCCAAGTTTTTTAGGTACTCCATCTTTAAAAGTATAATTAGCAAGCATGGTGTAGATTTCAGCTTCCGATATTTTTCTTTTATTGGTGATGATGTCTTTCATATACTTTGCATAAGGAGGCATTTTCAAGATATCAGTCAAGCGAGTACGCAAAAAGACTGGCCTCAACATTTCAGCAAAGCGTTCAAATTCTTCATCATCATTATTTTTAGTTGACTTAGGTGGAAAAGGCATAGGTTTTTGAACCCACAGTTCTCTTTCTTTACCGTGTTTTTAGCAACAAAGTCTCTTTTGTCATACCTTTTATTTTTAGGCTATGCGTTATCAAGATCAATAGGTGGTTCTATCTCAACATCATTGTCTGGTTCTTTATTATTAGGTTGAGAGTCTTCATGAACACCAGCATTATCTTTTTCATTATCACTAGGTGAATGTTCATTACCAGTCTGAGTTTTAGCATCAGAGATAGAAGTTTCATTATTATTATCAGGAGGTTTTTCTATTTCAGGTTCGCTAGGAGCATGCAAAGTCCTATCAATTTTTTTATTTTTAGAAGAACTAGGTGCAGCGGTGTTGTTCCTTTGTGAATCATGTTCAATTCTTTTTGGCCGTCCCTCAGAATAAAGTGGTTCCTGCGTCATTTTACCTCCTATAGTTGCAACACTAACAGCAAAGTCATGTATATTATTATTCATTTCATCAAGCAACTCTCTTTGAGATCAAGCAACTCTCTTTCCAACACCTCTAACATCATGTGAGATTCTAAATTACAAGTCACTCAAGTGAGCAATCATATCAGAATTGTATTTCAATTGTTTCATAACATTCGCATTGAAGTGATCTTGTTTTCTAATATAGTTTTCAAACTCATAAAGGCATTGGCTAGGGTGCATATTGTGAGGATTATCATTAGCATTGAACTTCATAAGAGAATTTACCTCTACCACCTTAGGAGGTGGTGGTGTATTAAGCCCATGTATTTCTTCAATAGGAGGTAAATTTTTAACATCCTTTAATACCTTTTTCCTTCATAGATTTCTTTGCCTCTTGCATATCTTCAGGACTGAGATATAATATACCCCTCTTCTTCGGAGTGGGTTTAGCCGGTGGTTCAGGAAGAGTCCAATCATCATAATTTTTCAATATATTATTCAATAATTATTCAGCTTGCCCAATAGTTCGTTCCCTGAAAACACAACCAGCACAACTATCTAGGAAATACCTAGAAGCATCGGTTAGTCCATTATAGAAAATATCAAGTATTTCATTTTTCTTAAGAGGATGATCATGCAAAGCACTTAGCAACTAGCAAAGCCTCCCCCAAGCTTGTGGAAGACTCTCTTCTTTAATTTTCATAAAGTTAAATATTTCCTGCAAGGCAGCTTGTTTCTTATGAGCAGGAAAATATTTTTCAGAGAAGTAATAAATCATATCCTGGGGACTACGCACACAACTAGGAGCAAGAGTATTGTACCAAGATTTAGCATCACCCTTTAATGAGAAAGGAAATAATTTGAGGATAAAGTAATAGCGAGTTTTCTCATCGTGAGTAAAAAGGATGGCTATGTCATTCAACTTAGTAAGATGTGCCACAACAGTTTCAGTTTCATAACCATGGAAAGGATTAGATTCAACCAAAGTAATTAACTCTGGGTTGATAGAGAATTAATAATCCTTATCATCAATACAGATTGGTGAAGTAGCAAACTTAGGATCATATTTCATTCTAGCATTCAGAGATTTTTCTTTATACTTGCATAATAATTTCTCTAGATCATCTCTATCCCTACAAGCAAGAATATCACTAGTTGTCTCCTCATTCATAACATAACCTTCCAGTACCTTAGGCAATTCATATCTAGGAAGGCTAGTTCTAGCAGGTGTTTCAGGAGTTTCAGTTTCAAGCTCATCATCAGATTCAACAGAATCATGTTGTATTACTCTAGCAATTTGTTTATCAAGAAATTCACCAAGTGGCACATTATCATTATCAAGCAAGGTACTAGCATCATCATAAGCATTATCCATAGCGGAAGTAGCATCATCAATAACTTGCAACATATCAGAATTAATAGCATGTGGTGGTGTTGCAAGTTTACTTATAACAGAAGGTGAATCTAAAGCAGAACTGGATGGCAGTTCCTTACCTCCCCTCGTCTTTGAGGGAAAGATCTTAGTCTTAGCATCCCACTACTAGGAAAAGGGCTATAGATGGAATTGACACTAATGGCGCACCAGACATGTGGTGCGCCATTACTATATACTAATGGCGCACCATGTGTTGGTGCGCCATTAGTGTCCAAATACTAATGGCGCACCACATCCACGGTGCGCCATTAGTAATTTTTTTTTAATTTTTTCAAAACTACTAATGGCGCACCGTGGGAGCGGTGCGCCATTACTAGTTGAACTAGTAATGGCGCACCACTCCCACGGTGCGCCATTAGTAGTTTTGAAAAAAATTAATTTTTTTACTAATGGCGCACCGTGGGAGTGGTGCGCCATTACTAGTTGAACTAGTAATGGCGCACCACTCCCACGGTGCGCCATTAGTAGTTTTGAAAAAAAATTAATTTTTTTACTAATGGCGCACCGTGGGAGTGGTGCGCCATTACTAGTTGAACTAGTAATGGCGCACCACTCCCATGGTGCGCCACTACTAGTTGGTGCGCCATTAGTAACTTGGCCACCACTTCCACCGAATGCACCCCCCCCCCCCCCCCGTGGACCGCCTTTTCAGTTTTAAAAAAAATAAAAAATGATGGAAATGTCAAAAAAATAAAAGAAAAAAAGTTTCCCATGTGATATGTGGTCTAGTTGTTGTGAAAATTTACAAATATGAATTTCGACTTTATTTGCGAAATCTCTCGAGAATTTGTAAAATGTGCATAACTTTTGCATACGAACTCGGATGAAAAAGTTTTTTATATGAAAAATCATCTACTCGAAAAGTTACATCCGAATTTAATTGGGGGAACCCCGTTAAATATTTTCAAAATCCTCAAAAACCTAATAGAAAAAAAAGATACGGGGCTTTTAAGATCTGGAGAGGCAAAAAAATTCAAAAAAATTCAAACTTACTAATGGCGCACCTACCCATGGTGCGCCATTACTATCTTCCCGCCTTCAAAATTAAAAATAAGTCAAAAAATAAAAAAAATTACTAATGGAGCACCTGCCCATGGTGCGCCATTAGTTTCTTCCCGCCTTCAAAATTCAAAATAAATCAAAAAAATAAAAAAAAGTTAGTAATGGCGCACCTGCCCGCGGTGCGCCATTACTATGCCGTATATATGGCTGGGCATGGTCCTCTCCTCCTTACCTCTTCATTCTTCTCCTCCACTCCACCTCTCCTCCACTCCACTCCATCTCCTCCTCTCCTCCACTCCATCTTCCCTTCTCTCCTCCACCATACTACCCTCCTCCTCTCCGGCGACCTCCTCCTCCTCCTCTCCGGCGACCTCCTCCTCCCTCCTCTCCTCCCCTCCCCTCCCCTCACGGTTTCTCCTCCCTCCTCTCCGGTGAGCTCCTCCTCCCTCCTCTCTGGCGAACTCCTCCTCCTCCTCTCCGGCGATGTAGGCGAGCGCCTCTCCGGTGACCTCCGGCGAACTCCTCTCCGGCAAAAGAACACGGCAAAAGAACGTACAAGATCCAAAAACAGGAACAAAATTTGAAAAAAATATTGTGCCAAAAAATGAGCAAAAAACGAGCAAAAAATGGGCAAAAAAATCACGATCCAGATCCAAATTCAAAATTCAAAAATAGCAATGGCGCACGGTGGGGGTTAGACGGTGCGCCACTACTATTTTCCTGCCTTCAAAATTCAAAAATACTAATGGCGCACCAGTGGCCTATACTAATGGCGCACCGTGGCCTATACTAATGGCGCACCAGTGGTGCGCCATTAGTATACCAGATACTAATGGCGCACCAGTGGTGCGCCATTAGTAAAAAATACTAGTGGCGTGATACTAATGGCGCACCAGTGATGCGCCATTAGTAGGCAAAACTGGTGCGCCATTAGTAGCCCTTTTCCTAGTAGTGTCCTTCAGATTCTTCATAGTGATAAATTGATAATAATCCCAAGTGACTCAACAAATATAGCTATGCTCCCCGGCAACGGCGCCAGAAAAAGGTCTTGATAACCCACAAGTATAGGGGATCGCAACAGTTTTCGAGGGTAGAGTATTCAACCCAAATTTATAGATTCGACACAAGGGGAGCCAAAGAATATTTGAAGGTATTAGCAGCTGAGTTGTCAATTCAACCACACCTAGAGATTAATTATCTGCATCAACGTGATCAGTAGCACAGTAATATGATAGTTTTGATAATAGTGATAGCAGTAACAGTAACGGTAACAGTGATAACTTAGCAAGAACAATATAAGATAAATTCGTAGGCATTGGGTCGGTGACTTGTTGGATGATATTCATCATGAGACAGTTATAACCTAGGGCGATACGGCACAAGCTCCAGTTCATCAATATAATGTAGGCATGTATTTCGTAAATAGTCATACGTGCTTATGGAAAGAACATGCATGACATCTTTTGTCCTACCCTCCCATGGTAGTGGGGTCCTATTGGAAACTAAGGGATATTAAGGCATCCTTTTAATAGAGAACTGGAACAAAGCATTAACACATGGTGAATACATGAACTCCTCAAACTACGGTCATCACCGGGAGTGGTCCTGACTATTGTCACTCCGGGGTTGACGGATCATAACGCGTAGTAGGTGACTATAACTTGCAAGATCGGATCTAGAACATGGATATAATGGTGATAACATAAACGGTTCAGATCTGAAATCATGGCACCCGGGCCCAAAGTGACAAGCATTAAGCATGGCAAAGTCATGTCAACATCAATCTTAGAACATATTGGATACTTGGGTCATGCCCTACAAAACTAACTCCATTACATGGTGAATCTCATCCAACTCCTCACTGACCAGCGAGCCTATGAAGGAATTACTCACTCCCGCTGGGGAGCATCATGGAATTGGTGATGTAGAAGGGTTGGTGATGACGAAGAACGAAGATCCCCCTCTCCCGAGCCCCAAACGCACTCCAGATCTGGCCTGCCTATGAAGAAGAGGAGGTGACGGCGGCTCCGTCTCGTGGATCGTGATAATTCTTTCTCCCTGATTTTTTTCTGGAAAAATAGGATTTTATAGCGTCGGTTTCAGGGTCTACGGGGCCACCAGGTGGGGAAAACCCACCTGGGCGTGCCAAGAGGGGCGCGCCCTGGTTGGTTGTGCCCACCCATGTGCCCCCTCTGGTGGGTCTTGGCTCCAGAAATTCTTGTTTATTGTATAAAAATTCCTCCAAAGTTTTGTTCCATTCCGAGAACTTTTATTTCTGCACAAAAGCAACACCATGGTAGTTCTGCTAAAAACAGCGTCAGTCCTGGGTTAGTTTCATTCAAATCATGTAAATTAGAGTCCAAAACAAGAGGAAAAGCGTTAGGAAAAGTAGATACGTTGGAGACGTATCAACTACTAAGGCTCATGAATATTCTTTGGTTCCCCTTGTGTTGAATCAACAATATTAGGTGCAATACTACCCTCGAAGACGATCACAATCCCCTATACTTGTGGGTTATCAGTGGGCGGCATGTGTGGTTTGTTGCAAGTGGATAATGGCATAGAAATGGTAACCATGGAGGAGGATGCATGTGTTTCCACCGGTAACCCATTTGTATTGCGTAGGAGATGTTGGGGAACGTAGTAATTTCAAATTATTTCCTACGCACATGCAAGATCATGGTGATGCCTAGCAACGAGATGGAGAGTGTTGTCTACGTACCCTCGTAGACCGTAAGCGGAAGTGTTATGACAACGCGGTTGATGTAGTCATACGTCTTCACGATCGACCGATCCTAGCATTGAAAGTAAGGAACCTCCCCGTCTGCACACGTTCGGCTCGGTGACGTCCCACGAACTCATGAGACAGCAGAGTGTCGATGGAGAGCTGCGTCAGCACGACAGCGTGATGACAGTGATGATGAAGCTACCGGCGCAGGGCTTCGCCTAAGCACTATGATGATATGACCGAGGTGGATTATGGTGGAGGGGGCACCACACAGGGCTAAGAGATCAATGATCAACTTGTATGTCTATGGGGTGCCCCCTGGCCACGTATATAATGGATGGAGGGAGGAGGACACCGGCCCTCGGAGGGCGCACCCAAAGTGTGGAGTCCTACTAGGACTCCCTAGTCATCGTAGGATTTCACCTCCCACATGGAATAGGAAAAGGGGAAGGGAGAAGGAGAAGGAAGGAAGGGGGCACCCCCTTTCCCTACTCCAATTCGTACCAGTCCATGGGGAAGGGGCGCGGCCAACACCTGAGGCCTTTCTTTCCTTTCCCGTATGGCCCATTAAGGCCCAGTACGAATTCCCGTAACTCTCTGGTACTCCGAAAAATACCCGAATCACTCGGAACCTTTCCGATGTCTAAATATAGCCTTCCAATATATCGATCTTTACGTCTCTACCATTTCGAAACTCCTCGTCATGTTCCCGATCTCATCCGGGACTCTGAACGAACTTCGGTCATCAAATCACATAACTCATAATACAAATCGTCACAGAACGTTAAGCGTGCGGACCTACGGGTTCGAGAACTATGTAGACATGACCGAGACTCATCGCCAATCAATAACCAATAGCAGAACCTGGATGCTCATATTGGTTCCTACATTTTCTATGAAGATCTTTATCGGTCAAACCGCATAACAACATACGTTGTTCCCTTTGTCATCGGCATGTTACTTGCCCGAGATTCGATCGTCGGTATCTCAATACCTAGTTCAATCTCGTTACCGGCAAGTCTCTTTACTCGTTCCGTAATGCATCTTCCCGCAACTAACTCATTAGTCACATTGCTTGCAAGGCTTATAGTGATGTGCATTACCGAGAGGGCCCAGAGATACCTCTTCGATACTCGGAGTGACAAAGCCTAAGCTCGATCTATGCCAACTCAACAAACACCATCGGAGACACCTGTAGAGCATCTTTATAGTCGCCCAGTTACGTTGTGACATTTGATAGCACACTAAGTGTTCCTCCGGTATTCGGGAGTTGCATAATCTCATAGTCATAGGAACATGTATAAGTTATGGAGAAAGCAATAGCAACAAACTAAACGATCATCGTGCTAAGCTAACGGATGGGTCAAGTCAATTACATCATTCTCTAATGATGTGATCCCGTTAATCAAATGGCAACTCATGTCTATGGTTAGGAAACATGACCATCATTGATACAACGAGCTAGTCAAGTAGAGGCATACTAGTGATGCTCTGTTTGTCTATGTATTCACACATGTACTAAGTTTCCGGTTAATACAATTCTAGCATGAATAATAAACATTTATCATGATATAAGGAAATATAAATAACAACTTTATTATTGCCTCTAGGGCATATTTCCTTCAGTCTCCCACTTGCACTAGAGTCAATAATCTAGTTCAAATCGCCATGTGATTTAACACCAATAGTTCACATCACCATGTGATTAACACCCAAAGAGTACTACGATGTGATCATGTTTTGCTTGTGAGAGAAGTTTAGTCAACGGGTCTGCCATATTCAGATCCATATGTATTTTACAAATTTCTATGTCAACAATGCTCTGCACGGAGCTACTCTAGCTAATTGCTCCCACTTTCTATATGTATCCAGATTGAGACATAGAGTCATCTAGATCAGTGTCAAAACTTGCATCGACGTAACCCTTTATGACGAACCTTTTGTCACCTCCATAATCGAGAAACATATCCTTGTTCCACTAAGGATAATTTTGACAGTTGTCCAGTGATCTACTCCTAGATCACTATTGTACTCCCTTGCCAAACTCAGCGTAGGGTATACTATAGATCTGATACACAGCATGGCATACTTTATAGAACCTATGGCTGAGGCATAGGGAATGACTTTCATTCTCTTTCTATCTTCTGCCGTGGTCTATCTCTATAGATCTTGATGCTCAATATGTAAGTAGCTTCGCCGAGGTCTTTCTTTGAAAAACTCCTTTCAAATACTCCTTTATTCTTTCCAGAAAATTCTACATTATTTCCGATCAACAATATGTCATTCACATATACTTATCAGAAATGTTGTAGTGCTCCCACTCACTTTCTTGTAAATACAAGCTTCACCACAAGTCTGTATAAAACTATATGCTTTGATCAACTCATCAAAGCGTATATTCCAACTCCGAGATGCTTGCACCAGTCCATAGATGGATCGCTGGAGCTTGCACATTTTGTTAGCACCTTTAGGATCGACCAAACCTTCTGGTTGCATCATATACAACTCTTCTTTAAGAAATCCATTAAGGAATGCAGTTTTGACATCCAATTGCCAGATTTCATAAAATGTGGCAATTTGCTAACATGATTCGGACAGACTTAAGCATCGCTACGAGTGAGAAAAACTTATCATAGTCAACACCTTGAACTTGTCGAAAACCTTTCGCGACAATTCGAGCTTTGTAGATAGTAACACTACCATCAGCGTCCGTCTTCCTCTTGAATATCCATTTATTCTCAATGGCTTGCCGATCAACGAGTAATTCTACCAAAGTCCATACTTTGTTTTCATACATGGATCCTATCTCAGATTTCATGGCCTCAAGCCATTTCGCGGAATCTGGGCTCATCATCGCTTCCTCATAGTTCGTAGGTTCGTCATGGTCAAGTAACATGACCTCCAGAACAGGATTACTGTACCACTCTGGTGTGGATCTCACTCTGGTTGACCTATGAGGTTCGGTAGTAACTTGATCTGAAGTTATATGATCATCATTAGCTTTCTCACTAATTGATGTAGGAGTCACAGGAACAGATTTATGTGATGAACTACTTTCCAATAAGGGAGCAGGTACAGTTACCTGATCAAGTTCTACTTTCCTCCCACTCACTTCTTTCGAGAGAAACCCCTTCTCTAGAGAGGATCCATTCTTAGCAACGAATGTCTTGCCTTCGGATCTGTGATAGAAGGTGTACCCAATTGTCTCCTTTGGGTATCCTATGAAGACACATTTTTCCGATTTGGGTTTGAGCTTATCAGGATGAAACTTTTTCACATAAGCATCGAAACCCCAAACTTTAAGAAATGACAACTTTGGTTTCTTGCCAAACCACAATTCATATGGTGTCATCTCAACGGATTTAGATGGTGCCCTATTTAACGTGAATGCAGCTGTCTCTAATGCATAACCCCAAAACGATAGTAGTAAATCGGTAAGAGACATCATAGATTGCACCATATCTAATAAAGTACGATTACGATGTTCAGACACACCATTACGTTGTGGTGTTCCAGGTGGCGTGAGTTGCGAAACTATTCCGCATTGTTTCAAATGAAGACCAAACTCGTAACTCAAATATTCTCCTCCATGATCAGATCGTAGAACTTTATTTCCTTGTTACGATGATTTTCCACTTCACTCTGAAATTATTTGAACTTTTCAAATGTTTCAGATTTATGTTTCATCAATTAGATATACCCATATCTGCTCAAATCATCTGTGAAGGTCACAAAATAATGATACCTGCCGCGAGTCTCAACACTCATCGGACTACATACATCAGTATGTATTATTTCCAACAAGTCTGTTGCTCGCTCCATTGTTCCGGAGAACGGAGTCTTAGTCATCTTGCCCATGAGGCATGGTTTGCAAGCATCAACTGATTCATAATCAAGTGTCCAAAAGCCCATCAGCATGGATTTTCTTCATGCGCTTTAGAACAATATGACCTAAACGGTAGTGCCACAAATAAGTTGCACTATCATTATTAACTTTGCATCTTTTGGCTTCAATATTATGAATATGTGTATCACTACGATCAAGATTCAATAAACCATTCACCTTGGGTGGATGACCATTGATGGTTTTATTCATGTAAACAGAACAACAATCATTCTCTGACTATAAATAACTAACCATATTGCAATAAACATGATCAAATCATATTCATGCTTGATGCAAACACCAAATAACATTTATTTGGGTCCAGCACTAATCCTGAAAGTATAGGGAGTGTGCGATGATTATCATATCAATCTTGGAACCACTTCCAACAAACATCGTCACTTTACCCTTAACTAGTCTCTGTTCATTCTACAACTCCCGTTTCAAGTTACTAATCTTAGCAACTGAACTGGTATCAAATACTGAGGGGTTGCTATAAACACTAGTAAAGTACACATCAATAACATGTATATCAAATATACCTTTGTTCACTTTGCCATCCTTCTTATCTGCCAAATACTTGGGGCGGTTCTGCTTCCAGTGAGTAGTCCCTTTGCAGTAGAAGCACTTAGTCTCAGGCTTAGGTCCAGACTTGGGCTTCTTCACTTGAGCAGCACCTTGCTTGCCGTTCTTCTTGACGTTCCCCTTCTTCCCTTTGCCCTTTTCTTGAAACTAGTGGTCTTGTCAACCATCAACACTTGATGCTTTTCTTGATTTCTACCTTCGTCGATTTCAGCATTACGAAGAGCTTGGGAATCATTTCCGTTATCCCTTGCATATTATAGTTCATCATGAAGTTCTAGTAACTTGGTGATAGTGACTACAGAACTCTGTCAATCACTATATTATCTGGAAGATTAACTCCCACTTGATTCAAGTGATTGTAGTACTCAGACATTTTGAGCACATGCTCACTAGTTGAGCTATTCTCCTCCATCTTGTAATCAAAGTGCTTGTTAAAGGTCTCATACATTTCGTGTAGCGACCTGACCTCAAACGGTCAAGTCTCTGTGCATCAGTGTCATCCCTGGATCAGTAATGCTGACATGCACAGTACTTGAGGATTGATAACAGAGTAGCAATCACACACTTATTACATCAAATGTCTCAAAAGAGAACTTATTACAATAAATATGGCTTAAGGCCATCTAATACGATAACAGCGGAAGGCTTGGAAGATATAGTGAGTCCATCAACTCCAACGGCATCATTGAGTGAAAGACCACGACCTAAGGCTCCTTACTCGTCGTCTAAAAAGTCTGCAACATGATACGTTGCAGCCCGAAACGGGTCAGCACATGGAATATGCTGGCAATTGTAACACAAGAGAGTAATGAACAATGTAAAGCTATCACTACATGCATATATGGCTGGTGGAGGCTGTATGGTTAATAGGTTTTGCGAAAAGCCAATTTTTCCCTACTGCAAAAGAATATATTTTATTTAGCTACAAAGTTGGCTGAAAACATTGATAAGGTAAACCCCCTCTCAATCCCAATTAAAAGTAATCATTAACCCAACAAACTTAATTTTGAGTGATGAGATCCACATGATATTCCAAGAACCAGATACTCAAGATGTCCATAACCGGGGACACGGCTAACCATGATTAGTTTGTACACTCTGCAGAGGTTTGTGCACTTTTCCCCACAAGACTCGATCTCCTCCGTTGGATTTCTCGCACTACAAGGTGTTTGAGAAACGGATGACTGAGACATAGTCTTTCAGAAGCGTTAACACCTTACGATGGGTAGATCGGTACACCTACATCCCCTACATCTGCTAGTCTACCACTGTAAGAGTTCACACGACTTAATCAACTATGCCAGAGCCCATAATGGCATGTGGCTGCACACGGAAGTTTCCAGCATGAATAATCTTATGATCCCTTTGAACCTGGGTGGCGGTCCATAGGAAAATTACACGGTACCCCGGGATTTCCAAAAATACAGGCATTCACTGGGTTCCCCAGGTGCCTCAATCCACCCAGGTGTGTATTAAAGTTGCCACCTTAAGTTAAACCATTAAGTAAACAATCTCACAATCTGTCATGGAATACACTCAAACCCAATCCACGTCTACGAGCATAGCATGGCAATATAAGCATAATGTAGAAGTAACTCCTAGGGTTTGATAATGAAACAGGTGAATAGGTACTACCTCATCTACTCCCCAACCCACAATTTATTCAGATCCTAACCATGCAAGTGTTTGAGGATTGATCTAATGCAATAAAACTGGGTAGTAAAGAGGTATGATCAAAGTGTTACTTGCCTTGCTGATGATCCGTGAAACCTAGAGACTCAATGTAGCATGCTTCGCACTCTGGGTACTCTATCGCAATCCAACAAGCATACAATAAGCAATCAAGCAAAGGCACGGGTAAAACTCAAATAAGAGATCTAACCAGAAAGTTCAACTTAAGAACTCCGGTTTGCAAAAATAATAAAATCAAACGAAGCAACGAAACTCAAAACTGCGAAAGAAACAAGAAACGATTACTAATTTGGACTAAAGTAAAATTTTACTATATCAAAATCTTGTTCAAGTTGGTTAAACGGAAAGAGGGTTTCTAGACGAAACTATAGGCGCTTGAATCGCCTGATTCCGATAAACGAGCGAAAAGTTATACTAAAACGAAAATCGGATCAGAAATCGCGATCGAAAATAATCGTGAAAAATCTGAGAAAAAGAAAAACTAACGAATAGGCTAACGAACAAACGTTCGCTGTCTGCTAAACCGAAAAAAACCGAACCGATCTGTTAAAAAACAGATCTAGGGTTTACCTAAAAAACCGAATGGAAAAAAATATGCGGCAACTCCGGCGAGGCGGCGACGGTGGCGGCAACGGTGGTGGCGGCTAGGGTTTCGGTGGCGCGGGCTGGGGTGGGCTGCGTTGGGGTGGCGGCTTACAAAGGCTGGGCGGGGCGGAGTCCGGGTTGCCCACGGCGGCCCAAGTCAGTTTGACTTTTTTTAGAAAAAATTCTGACACACAGAAAAAGAAAGAAAAGAAATACTAAATAGACTCCAAAAATTCCGAAATAAATTTTCCCCGACCTCTTAAAATAAGCCGGACAAGGTGAACATTTATTTGGGCCTAAAATGCAATTTTGAAAAACGCATTTTTTCCTAATTCAAATAAAATAACGATAAAACTCCGAATAAAAATCTTACTTGATTTTAATATTAAATCTTCGATATTTCTCTATTTTGAGGAAGTCATTTTATCCTCTCTCTTTTATTTTGATAAAATAAATATTTGAAGAGAAAATAATTAAAATCAAACGATCCTCTTTTCAAAATTCGCGAAAACGCGAATTTGAAAATAATGAAATCCCCAACTCTCTCCGTAGGTCCTTGAGTTGCGTAGAATTTTTAGGATCACTCCAAAATGCAATAAATAATGATATGCAATGATGATATAATTCATAACATTCCAAATTGAAAATTTGGGATGTTACAAACCTACCCCCCTTAAGATGAATCTCGCCCTCGAGATTTGGGTTGGCTAGAAAATAGGTGTGGATGGTCCTTGCAGAGGTCTTCTTCTCGTTCCCAGGTGGCTTCATCCTCGGTATGGTGGCTCCATTGAACTTTACAGAACTTGATAACTTTGCTGCATGTAACTCGGCTGGCAAACTCGAGAATCTTGACTGGCTTCTCCTCGTAAGTCAAGTCGCTACCCAACTGTATCGCTTTCAGTGGCACTGTATCTCTCAGAGGAATATCAGCCATCTCTGCATGGAACTTCTTCAACTGAGAAACGTGGAACACATTGTGAACTCCTGTCAACCCTTCGGGCAATTCCAACTTGTAAGCAACTTCTCCCATACGTTCCAAAACTTTGTATGGTCCCACAAAACGTGGTGCTAACTTTCCCTTAACTCCAAAGCGCTTCACTCCTCGAAGTGGGGATACACGAAGATACACTTTGTCTCCGATTTCGTAAACTGTCTCCTTGCGTTTAGAATCCGCATAACTCTTCTGCCTGGACTGGGCTACCTTGAGTCTATCGTGAATCAGTTTAACTTTCTCTTCTGATTCTTTAATCCAATCTGGTCCAAACAACTGTCGGTCTCCAATTTCATCCCATAACAACGGTGTTCTGCACCTCCTTCCGTACAATGCTTCGAAAGGGGTCATCTTCAAACTGGCTTGGTAAATGTTGTTGTATGAGAACTCTGCGTAGGGCAAGTTGTCATCCCAACTAGATCCATAATCTAATGCACAAGCTCTCAACATATCCTCCAGAATCTGGTTCACTCTCTCGGTCTGTCCATCTGTTTATGGTTGAAAAGCTGTACTGAACTCCAGTCTGGTTCCCAAAGTTTCATGCAACTGATTCCAAAACCTTGAGGTAAACTGGGTTCCTCTATCTGATACAATTGTTCTCGGAACTCCATGCAAACATACGATCCTGGTCATGTATATCTTTGCCAACTTAGCACTGGTGTAAGTGGTCTTCACTGGGATGAAATGAGCTACTTTCGTCAAGCGATCAACTACAACCCATATCGAGTCATAGCCTGAACGAGTCCTGGGTAATCCCATGATAAAATCCATGCCTAGCTTATCCCACTTCCATTCGGGTATCGGCAATGGTTGCAGCAATCCTGCTGGCTTCTGATGCTCTGCCTTCACTCTCTGACATACATCACAAACTGCTACATACTCCGCAATATCCTTCTTCATTCCGGTCCACCAGAATCTATCTTTCAGATCCAGGTACATCTTGGCATCTCCTGGGTGAATCGAATATGGTGAGTCATGGGCCTCCTGCAAAATCAGCTTCCTGGTCTCCTGATCATTTGGTACATATACGCGGTCCTCAAACCATAAGGTATCGTGTTCATCCTCCCGAAATCACTTGGCTTTTCCTTTGCTCATCCTTTCCTTTATCTCGGTGATCTCCTTGTCCGTCTTCTGCGCTTCTCTGATCTTATCCATTAAAGTAGACTGAATCTCCAAAGCTGCTACATAACCTCTCGGAACTATCTCCAAACATAGCTCACGAAGGTCTTCTGCTAACTCCTTGGGTAACTCTCCGGTCATGAGTGTATTGACATGACTCTTGCGGCTCAACGCATCGGCTACTACGTTAGCCTTTCCGAGATGATAGTGCAACTTCATGTCATAATCCTTAATGAGTTCCAACCATCTCCTCTGCCTGAGATTCAACTCCTTCTATGTGAAGATATACTTCAAACTCTTGTGATCTGTGTATACCTCACAATGGTTTCTAATGAGAAAATGTCTCAAGTCTTCAATGCATGCACTACGGCTGCTAACTCCAAATCATGCATAGCATAATTTAGCTCATGGGTTTTAAGTTGTCGTGAGGCATATGAAACAACTCTTCCTTCCTGCATAAGCACTGCTCCAAGTCCTCGACGAGAGGCGTCGCAATACACTTCATAATCCTTGTGTTGATCTGGCAGAATCAACACTGGTGATGTAACCAAACGTTTCTTCAATTCCTGAAAACAGGCCTCACATTCCTCAATCCATTTGAATTTGGCATCCTTCTTTAACAACTCTGTCATAGGCTTTGCAATCTTCGAGAAATTCTCAATGAACCTCCGGTAGTATCCTGCGAGTCCAAGAAAATTCCGGATCTCTCCAACGGACATGGGTGCCTCCCAATTTGTCACGGTGACAAATTTGTTGGGGTCTACTGCTATTCCTTCTCCGGATATAACATGTCCAAGGAATCCAACTTCCTTCAACCAAAACTCACACTTGCTGAACTTGGCGTATTGCTGATGTTCTCTGAGCTTCCCAAGTACCAAACGCAAGTGCTCCTTATGCTCCTCTTCATTTTTCGAGTAGACCAAAATATCATCTTATAACACTACAACGAACTTATCCAAAAACTCCATAAACACTTTGTTCATCATGTTCATAAAATAAGCAGGTGCGTTAGTCAAGCCAAATGACATAACGGTATACTCATATAGCCCATACCTTGTGGTAAAAGTTGTCTTAGGTATATCCTGCTCTCGAATCTTCAACTGGTGGTAACCTGATCGCAGATCAATCTTGGAAAACACCTTAGCTCCTTGCAGCTGATCAAACAAATGATTGATCATCGGCAGTGGGTACTTGTTCTTGATCGTTACTTCATTCAATCCCTGATAATCAACAACCATCCTTAACGATCCATCCTTCTTCTCCACTAGAAGTACTGGTGATCCCCAAGGTGACGAACTTGGGCGAATATATCCTTTATCCAATAACTCCTTAATATGTTTCTTAATTTCCTCTAAATCCTGTGCGGGCATCCTGTACGGTCTCTTAGATATTGGCCCTATGCCTGGCAAAAGCTCTATCAAAAACTCTATGTCTCTATCCGGTGGCATGCCTGGCAACTCTTCTGGAAATACATCCGGGAAATCCTTTACCACTGGTACTTCCTCCTGTACAACTCCTGTTAAGGAATTTACTTGAGTCCTAATTGGCAAATGCCGGGATACATACTTGATCCTTCTTCCTTCTGGGGTGGTGAGCAAAATCGACTTACTAGCGCAATCGATGTTTCCTCCATACATCAATAGCCAATCCATACCCAGAATCACATCCAAACCTTGCGATTCTAGAATTATCAGGTCTGAGTGGAAAATGTGCCTACCTATGGCCAACGGTATCTGAAAACATCCTTGGCTTGCCATATACTCTGCTCCTGGCGAGCTCACTAACATAGGTGTACTAAGAACTTTGGCGGGCAGTTTATACTTATCCACAAATCCCCTTGATATGTATGAATGCGATGCACCACTATCGAAAAGTACGACTGCAGTAAATGACTTAACCAAATACTTACCTATTACTGCATCTAGCTGGGCTTCAATCTCCTCCACGTTAACGTGGTTCACTTGTCCCCTGTTGAAAGGGTTGGGCTTCTTCTCAGAGCTTCCATTGTTGTTTCCGTTCTTAGCTTCAGGACATTCATTGGCGTAATGTCCGGTCTTCTGGCACTTGTAGCAAGTAACGTGGCTTAGATCTTTCTTGGCGGGCATTGATGGGTTGGAACGGTTCTGTCTGTTGCTTCCTCCATTACCATTCTTGGAGCCAGTATGGTTGTGTGAACTTCCTCCATTGTGAGTGTGGCCTCCATGGTTATGCACAAGTCCTCCCGAGTTTGGGGTGAAACGGGGTCTCTGCAGAGCTCCTGAATTATGCTTCCCTTGTCCATACTTCCTTTTGCGATTATCAATTTGCTGATGCTTCCCTTCAATCATGAGAGCTCTATCTACCAACTGTTGGTAGTTATTAAAGGTTGCTACCATCAACTGCATGCTTAGCTCATCATTCAATCCCTCCAAAAACTTCTCCTGCTTAGCTGCATCCGTAGCAACATCATTTGGGGCATAACAGGCTAGCTAGCTTGCTAAAGTCATCCACATACTGGCTAACTGTGCGACCTCCTTGGTGTAAGTTGTGAAACTCACGCTTCTTTATGGCCGTAGCTCCTGCTGATACATAGGTGGTGTGAAAAGCCTACCGGAACTGGTCCCAAGTAATAGTGGCTATAGGATACGTGACAGTGTAATTCTCCCACCATGAGGCTGCTGGTCCATCCAATTGGTGCGCGGCAAAACGCACCCTCTCAGCATCTGTGCATCCTGCAGTGGTTAACTACCTTCCAATCCTGCGGAGCCAATCATCTGCCACTATCGGCTCGGTGCTACTCGAAAACACCGGCAGCTGCAACCTCAGAAAAAGGGCTAAGTTGTCAAATGGTGGTGGTGGTGGTGGGTTGTTGTTGTTGTTGCCTTGGTTCTGAACTAACAACTGCATCAGGGTATTCTGCTGCTGGATCAACTGGGTGGGCTCCGGTAGAAAGGTAAATCCAGGGTCACGTCTCGAAGGCATCTGAGGGTTTAGAGGGAAGAGAATAGAATAGAATGAGGTCTAGTGAGAAAACACTACCCATATGCTCATGAGACAAACACAATCATATCACTCAATCAATCAAGCAAGGGCATACAATCGGTCTAGAACTTATCGTTACAAAGTGCTCGGACTATACTATATACATGGTAGACTACTACTACTGTTTTGGTGGTCAACTAGAAATATTGATCGGTCGAAGACTCCATGATATCTGCTCCAGCTTCGTCTTCATAATCATCATCACTATCGTCGGGGTCCGAGTCGGTGTCGTCGATGATGATGTAGTCCTCAGAACGAATCTCCTTGGGTTCATCGTCGTCTCCTCCTGGCGCGGGGTCTCCCATGAATACTCCTAGCTTGCTTTCTAGATCGTCATTCTTCTCCACTAGTACGACGATTTCCTCCTCATAATCTTCGCGAGTTGCCTTGAGTTCTTCCTCAAGCTTCATGATCCTTGTCATCGCCTTCTTCAGATCGATCATGCCTGCGCACATCTGGTTCTCCTGGCGACGAATGTGCTAGTTTAACTCCTGGATGAAAGCTGCAATCGATCTATCCTTCCTGGTGCTGATCATCTCCCATTGCTCATCTCAGCGCCCACAAATCTGGTAGATAGTATCATTGAGATCCTTGTGGTAAACTTCTCCAATGCATCCCATGGTGATGTGGGCTGCCATACTCTTTCCTAGACTCCAGGTTGGTGCATCAAAGGAAAACTCTATGTGCTCAGTGACTGGCGTAAATGTCCTTCCTGGAACTTGAACTTGAATCATCCAGCGCTCCTCTTCTGGTAAAGTGGCATTGCATGTCCCGGTGAAGCTTGGTATTCTGATGTTCAGGTACCTAGTGACTTCCTTCAAGTGTTGTCCAAAGGGTGTTTCTTCATCCGGTTGTGCAAACTTGTTCCTTGCGTCCGCCATCCTAAAGAGTAGAAAATGGAGAGGAGTCAGAAATGAGAAGAGAGTAGTGATCTAGGGCTTTAGCTTTATGGTCGTGTCCTACAGTCAGCGTGTGCTCTGATACCATCATGTAGCGACCCGACCTCAAACGGTCAAGTCTTTGTGCATCAGTGTCATCCCTGGATCGGTAATGCTAACACACACAGTACTTGAGGATTTATAACAGAGTAGCAACCACACACTTATTACATCGAATGTCTCAAAAGAGAACTTATTACAATAAATATGCTTAAGGCCATTTAATACGATAATAGCAGAAGGCTTGGAAGATATAGTGAGTCCATCAACTCCAACAGCATCACTGAGTGAAAGACCACGACCTAAGGCTCCTTACTCATCGTCTGAAAAGTCTGCAACATGATACGTTGCAGCTAGAAACGGGTCAGCACATGGAATATGCTGGCAATTGTAACACAAGAGAATAATGAACAATGTAAAGCTATCACTACATGCATATATGGTTGGTGGAGGCTGTATGGTTAATAGGTTTTGCGAAAAGCCAATTTTCCCTACTGCAAAGGAATATATTTTATTTAGCTACAAAGTTGGTTGGAAACATTGAGAAGGTAAACCCCCTCTCAATCCCAATTAAAAGTAATCATTAACCCAACAAACTTAATTTAGAGTGATGAGATCCACATGATATTCCAAGAACTAGATACTCAAAATGTCCATAACCGGGGACACGGCTGACCATGATTAGTTTGTACACTCTGCAGAGGTTTGTGCACTTTTCCCCACAAGACTGGATCTCCTCCGTTTGATTTCTCATACTACAAGGTGTTTGAGAAACGGATGACCGAGACACAGTCTTTCAGAAGCGTTAGCACCATACGATGGGTAGACCGGTACACCTACATCCCCTACATCTGCTAGTCTACCACTGTAAGAGTTCACACGACTTAATCAACTATGCCAGAGCCCATAATGGCATTTGGCTGCACACGGAAGTTTCCAGCATGAATAATCTTATGATCCCTTTGAGCCTGGGTGGCGGTCCATAGGAAAATCAAACGGTACCCCGGGATTTCCAAAAATACAGGCAATCACTGGGTTCCCCAGGTGCCTCAATCCACCCAGATGTGAATTAAAGTTTCCACCTTAAGTTGAACCATTAAGTAAACAATCTCACAATCTGTCATGGAATACACTCAAACCCAATCCACGTCTACGAGCATAGCATGGCAATATAAGCATAACGTAGAAGTAACTCCCAGGGTTTGATAATGAAACAGGTGAATAGGTACTACCTCATCTACTCCCCAACCCACAATTTATTCAGATCCTAACCATGCAAGTGTTTGAGGATTGATCTAATGCAATAAAACTGGGTAGTAAAGAGGTATGATCAAAGTGTTACTTGCCTTGCTGATGATCCGTGAAACCTAGAGACTCGATGTAGCACGCTTCGCACTCCGGGTACTCTATCGCAATCAAACAAGCACACAATAAGCAATCAAGCAAAGGCACGGGTAAAACTCAAATAAGAGATCTAACCAGAAAGTTCAACTTAAGAACTCCAGTTTGCAAAAAGAATAAAATCAAACGGAGCAACGAAACTCAAAACTGCGAAAGAAACAAGATCCGATTACTAATCTAGACTAAAGTCAAATTTTACTGTATCAAAATCTTGTTCAAGTTGGTTAAACGGAAAGAGGGTTTCAAGACGAAACTCTAGGCGCTTGAATTGCCTGATTCCGATAAAAGAGCGAAGAGTTATACTAAAACGAAAATCGGATCAGAAATCGCGATCGAACATAATCGCGAAAAATCCGAGAAAAATAAAAACTGACGAACATGCTAACGAACGAACGTTCGCTGTCTGCGGCTAAATGGTGAAAACCGTTCGTTAAAATGAACGTAAAAACGGTTATTCGCTAAATAACTAAACCGAAAAAACCCCACCGATCTATAAAAAAACAGATCTAGGGTTTACCTAAAAAAACGAACGAAAAAATACGCGGCAACTCCAGCGAGGCGGCGGCGGCGGCGGAACGGCGCGACGGCGGCGGCAGCGGCGGCGGTGGGCTTGAGGCGGCTAGGGTTTCGGTGGCGCGGGCTGGGGTGGGCTGCGGTGGGGTGCCGGCTTATAAACGCTGGGCGGGGCGGAGTCCGGGCTGCCCACGGCGGCCCAAGTCGGTTTGACTTTCTTTTAAAAAAAATAATTCCGACGCATAGAAAAAGAAAGAAAAGAAATACTAAACGGACTCCAAAAATTCCGAAATAAATTTTCCCCATCCTCTAAAAATTAGCCGGACAAGGTGAACATTTATTTGGGCCTAAAATGCAATTTGGAAAAACGCATTTTTTTCCTAATTCAAATAAAATAACGATAAAACTCCGAATAAAAATCTTATTTGATTTTAATAATAAATTTTCGATATTTCTCTATTTTGAGGAAGTCATTTTATCCTCTCTCTTTTATTTTTATAAAAGAAATATTTGAAGAGAAAATAATTAAAATCAAACGATCCTCTTTTCAAAATTCGTGAAAACGCGAATATGAAAATAATGAAATCCCCAACTCTCTCCGTAGGTCCTTGAGTTGCGTAGAATTTCTAGGACCACTCCAAAATGCAATAAAATATGATACGCAATGATGATCTAATGCATAACTTTCCAAATTGAAAATTTGGTATGTTACATTTCGACATGGGCAGGAATCTGAAATACTAATTTCAACTCTTGGAACATCTCATATGCTCCGTGGCGTTCAAAAGCGTCTTTGAAGCACCAATTCTAAGCCGTAAAGCATGATGCACTAAACTATCAAGTAGTCATCATACCGAGCTTGCCAAACGTTCATAACGTCTGCATCTGCTCCTGCAATCGGTCTGTCACCTAGCGGTGCATCAAGGACATAATTCTTCTGTGCAGCAATGAGGATAATCCTCAGATTACAAATCCAATGCACATCATTTCTACTAACATCTTTCAACTTAGTTTTCTCTAGGAACATATCAAAAATAAAACAGGGGAGCTAAACGTGAGCTATTGATCTACAACATAGATATGCTAATACTACCAGGACTAAGTTCATGATAAATTTAAAGTTCAATTAATCATATTACTTAAGAACTCCCACTTAGATAGACATCCCTCTAATCATCTAAGTGATCATGTGATCCATATCAACTAAACCATGTCCGATCATCACGTGAGATGGAGTAGTTTTCAATGGTGAACATCAATATGTTGATCATATCTACTATATGATTCACGCTCGACCTTTCGATCTCAGTGTTCCGAGGCCATATCTGCATATGCTAGGCTCGTAAGGTTTAACCCGAGTATTCTGCGTGTGCAAAACTGGCTTGTACCCGTTGTATGTGAACGTAGAGCTTATCACACCTGATCATCACGTGGTGTCTCGGCACGACGAACTGTAGCAACGGTGCATACTCAGGGAGAACACTTATACCTTGAAATTTAGTGAGAGATCATCTTATAATACTACCGTGGAATTAAGAAAAATAAGGTGCATAAAGGATAAACATCACATGCAATCAATATAAGTGATATGATATGGCCATCATCATCTTGTGCCTTTGATCTCCATCTCCAAAGCACCGTCATGATCACCATCGTCACCGGCGCGACACCTTGATCTCCATCGTAGCATCATTGTCGTCTCACCAATTATAGCTTTTACGACTATCGCTACCGCTTAGTGACAAAGTAAAGCAATTACATGGCGATTGCATTTCATACAATAAAGCGACAACAATATGGCTCCTGCCAGTTGCCGATAACTCCGTTACAAAACATGATCATCTCATACAATAAAATTTAGCATCATGTCTTGACCATATCACATCACAACATGCCCTGCAAAACAAGTTAGAAGTCCTCTACTTTGTTGTTGCAAGTTTTATGTGGCTGCTACGGGCTAAGCAAGAACCGTTCTTACCTACCACAATGCGGTATAGTGATTGCTTTTTGATCTTCAAAAAGAACCATGTTCATTGAATCCGATTCAACTAAAGTTGGAGAAACTGACACCCACCAGCCACCTGTGTGCGAAGCACGTCGGTAGAACCAGTCTCGCGTAAGCGTATGCGTAATGTCGGTCTGAGCCGCTTCATCCAACAATACCGCTGAATCAAGAATCAACTAGTGACGACAAGCAATATGTAACGCCCTCGATGCGGCTATATCTCGTACGTGTCGAAGCACGACTTAGAGGCATAACCACATTGAAAGCAATGTCGCAAGTAAGGTAATCTTCACAACAACCCATGTAAATAGATAATAGGGGAAAAAGGTACATAGTTGGCTTACACTCGCCACGTCACACAAAGTACATAAATAACATTACAATCATCCAATACACTCATGGTCTGACTACGGTACCAAAATAAAAGATCATCCCCAACATGCGACACGACCCCGATCGCCCCAACTAGGCACCACTACTGATCATCAGGGAAAGACACATAGTAACGGCGTGAGTCTTCGTCGAACTCCCACTTGAGCTCAAGCGCATCATCTGGAAAGGAATCATCGGGCCCGGCATCTGGTTTGGAAGTAATCTGTGAGCTATGGGGACTCAGCAATCTCGCACCCTCGCGATCAAGACTATTTAAGCTTATAGGTAAGGCAAGGTAATATGTGGAGCTGCAGCAAGCGACTAGCATATATGGTGGCTAACCTGTTCGCAAAAGAGAGCGAGAAGAGAAGGCGAAGGCGAACGAGAAACTAAAGAACAACCTACGGCAAACATTACTCCAACACCGAGTTCACTTCCCGGACTCCGCCAAGAAGAGACCATCACGTTTACACACGCAGTTGATTCATTTTAATTAAGTTAAGGTTCATGTTATCTACAACCGGACATTAACAAATTCCCATCTGCCCATAACCGCGGGCACGACTTTCGAAAGTTCAAAACCGTGCAGGGGAGTCCCAACTTAGCCCATCACAAGCTCTTGCGGTCAACGAACGATATTCCTTCTCCCGAGACATTCCGATCAGACTCGGCATCCTGGTTCTACAAGACATCCTCGACAAGGGTAAAACTAAACCAGCAACACCGCCCGGATGTGCTGACAAATCCCGATAGAAGCTGCACATATCTCGTTCTCAGGGCACACCGGATTGTCCAAGGTACGGGTAGGCCAGCCCAGAGTTTCCCCTGGTGGCCACCGGCAGCTGACAGGTTGGACCAACACTCAGAGGAGCACTGGCCCGGGGGTTTAAATAAAGATGACCCTTGAGTCCGCGGAACCCAAGGGAAAAAGAGTCTAGGTGGCGAATGGTAAAACCAAAGTTGGGCATTGCTGGAAGAGTTTTATTCAAGGCGAACTGTCAAGGGGTTCCCATTATCACCCAACCGCGTAAGGAACGCAAAATCCGGGAACATAACACCGATATGACGGAAACTAGGGCGGCAAGAGTGGAACAAAACACTAGGCAAAAGGCCGAGCCTTCCACCCTTTACCAAGTATATAGATGCATTAAGATAACAAGATGATATAGTGATATCCCAACAAATAAACAATGTTCCAACCAGGAACAAACTCCAATCTTCACCTGCAACTAGCAACGCTATAAGAGGGGCTGAGCAAAGCAGTAACATAGCCAATCAATGGTTTGCTAGGACATGGAGGGTTAGAGGTTTGACATGGCAATTTGGGAGGCATGATAAGCAAGTGGTAGGCATCGTAGCATAGGCATAGCAAAAGAGCGAGCATCTAGCAAGCAAAGATAGAAGTGATTTCGAGGGTATGATCATCTTGCCTGCAAAGTTGTCAGAGTTGACTTGATCCTCGTAAGCAAACTCAACGGGCTCCTCGTTAGCGAACTCGTCTCCCGGCTCTACCCAAACAAGACAAACAAGCAAAAGGAACACAATCAACCACGTGCAATGCTCCAACAACATGATGCAAACATGGTATGCTATGCGGGATGCGATATGTGATGCATATGCAAGATTTGACAATGAATGATTGAACCTGGCCTCAACATAGAAATCCAAGAGTGCCACTGGAAAGGTGAGGTGATTTCGGTTGAAATCGATATAAAGATCACCGGAATCGGAAGCACGGTTTGGAAATGGCAAGCAAAACAAATATGGCAACGGTCTGCGATAAACAGCAAGTAGCCATCTAAATGCATCAAGATAAATATGCTACAGCACTCAAACATGGCAACAAAATACATGGCAGGGATCCACTCATGATGCTTGACAAAAGATGAACACTGAGCTACGGCCAATTCATCCATTAACAGGTTCAAACAAGCATGGCAAAAGTGCAAATGATAAACAGGTTTCAGACTTAGTGAAATTAACACAAGTCTGGAATTTCAGATCAGGTAGCACACTTTGGAGCATGAAAACTATATGCTACAGGAACTTAACATGGCAAAGCAAGGCATGACATGAAGCTACTCAAAGAGCTTAACAAAAGTTCCTTAGTGACCTTGAGCCAAAAGGGAACAGAAAATACAATTGCAAGCATGTGAACATGGCAAAAACATAATCAGATTACAGACTTACTGAAAAACTGGAACATGCAAATCTGTTAACGAGTAGGTATGTTTACGAGCTCGATGCTCTCACTACAGAGCATGGCATGACAAACTAAGCATACAGACATGAAGAATACATAACATAGAAGCTAAACATGGCAAGAACAACAACATAGCATGCACGGATCAACAACTTCCTCGGCAAAATCGCTAACGAGTCAACAATCTGCCAGGATTCACGAAATAGCAAAAGTAGAGCTCGATTTACTCAAGCTAGGGTGTTCCATAATTGCAAACAAAGACATGGATAGATAGAGCACCACAATATTAACAAATCATCCTTACTGATCATCCTCAAAAGAGGCACGGATCACTAGGAAACAACATGAACATATGGCATATTGATAAAAACAGATCAAGGACTTTGCAAGCTTGTGCTAGTCACCACACATATCACAAAAATACATGATAAGCACCTCTGTAAAGATGGCATGGCATATAACAAAACACATGTATATCTCAGGAGCATATCATGCACACATTAATCATGGAAAAAATGACAAATAGCTATTTGATGCAGCAGATCTGACAATTATCTCAAATAGCTCTCTTCCAACAGCATTTCGGGCATCATGATGAGCTCAAATGAAAATGACGCACTAAGATGAAATGATGTACTCTCAGAGACGAACATTTTCATATGCTACACGCCCAAATCAGAGTTACTGGTGCAAAGTTACGGCATGATGAAATATGCTAAAAATAACGGAAAACTGGGACGGAGTCAACCCTAATAAACCGGATCTGGATCTGAGGCGGCACACTTCTCGAGGTTCGACGCTGGAATAGTGCTCGCCGGATCGGAGGGGAGGCGGACTTGGCGGTGGTCGCACGCCGGCGACGAGGAGGAGGCGGTGGGCGGCCGAAGTTGGGCGACGTCGGCGCCGGGCGGTGACGGGGCGGTGAGCGCGCGACGGGACCGACGCAGGGCGGCGCGGCGGCGACCCGGTACAGCAGCGGCCGGCGATGGCGGCGGCAGCGCCGGGCGGCGTCGAACGGAGAGGAGGAGGCGCGGGCGAGGAGGTACGCGGCGCCAGGCGGCGTCGGACGGAGAGGAGGAGGCGCGGGCGAGGAGGTACGCGGCGGCGGGCGCGCGAGGGCGGCGGGGACGCACGCGGGCCCGGGAGGGCCGCGCCTGGGTCGAGCGGGCCGGTGGCGGAGGGAGGCAGCCGGGCAAACCGGGATGTGCCACGTGGCGATGGCGGGGCCAGTTGGATATGTCCGGCCCGAAGCAGACGCGTCCTGCGGCGAGAGGTGGGAGGAGACTAGGGTTAGGGTAGAATGGATCCGGGATTTTCGATGAGAGGTCTATATATGGGCATAGGGGGAGCTAGGAGAGTCCAAATGAGGTGCGGTTTTCGGCCACGCGATCGTGATCGAACACTCTAGATGATGGAGAGAGTGTTGGTGGGTTTTGGGCCAAATTGGAAGGGTGTTTGGCTGCAACACACACGAGGCCTTCTCGCTCCCTCGGTTAACCGTTGGAGTATCAAACAAAGTCCAAATGGAACGAAACTTGACAAGCGGTCTACCGGTAGTAAACCAAGGCCGCTTGGCAAGTCTCGGTCCAATCCGGAAATGTTTAACCCCCACACACGAAAAGAGGTAGAAAGGACCACCGGAGGAGATAGGAGCGCCGGAATGCAAAACGGACAACGGGGAAAAAGCTCGAATGCATGAGACGAAAACGTATGCAAATGCAATGCACATGATGACATGATATGAGATGCATGACAACGACAACAACACACGGCGACAAAACCCGAACCTGAGGAAAAATAAAATAACTTAGGCCGGAAACGGCAAGAGTTGGAGTACATATAAGGTAAATTACATCCGGGGTGTTACAACACTCCAGCACTACGAAAGGATCTCGTCCCGAGATCTAGGACTTGAAAAACGCCGGGTACTCAAAACGGACGTGATCCTCGCGTTCCCAGGTGGCTTCACGGTCGGAATGGTGTGACCACTTGACTTTGAGGAATTTGATTGACTTATTGCGAGTCTTGCGTTCAGTCTCTTCAAGAATAGCCACGGGGTGCTCACGATAAGAAAGGTCTTCTTGGAGATCAATGTCTTCAAAGTTGACGGCGCGGTCAGGAGTCTTGAAGCCCTTGCGGAGCTGAGAGACATGGAACACGTCGTGCACATTTGCAAAGTTTGAAGGAAGCTCGAGTTGATAGGCGAGATCGCCTCTCTTGCTGACGATTTTGAAAGGACCCACGTATCTAGGGGCAAGCTTCCCTTTGATACCGAAGCGATGAGTACCTTTCATTGTAGAGACATGGAGGTAAAGATGGTCTCCGATCTCGAAAGCCAAATCACGATGGTTACTATCATAGTAGCTCTTCTGGCGCGACTGCGCTGCTTTTAGGTTATCACGAATGACCTTGCACATCTCCTCTGCCTCTGTGATCAAGTCATTTCCAAGAAGTTGTCGTTCACCGGTTTCTGACCAGTTAAGAGGAGTACGGCACTTCCTGCCATAGAGAATTTTGAATGGGGCCTTGCCCGAACTTGCTTGAAAACTGTTGTTGTAGGAGAATTCGGCATATGGAAGACAATCTTCCCACTTCATACCGAAGGAGATAACGCAAGCCCTGAGCATATCTTCAAGAATCTGATTGACACGCTCGACTTGACCGCTAGTTTGAGGATGGAAAGCTGTGCTGAAGCGGATGTTGGTGCCAATGGCCTTCTGAAAAGAATCCCAAAACTTGGAGGTAAAGATACCGCCACGGTCTGAAGAGATCAACTATGGAATGCCGTGCAGAGAGACAATCCGAGAGGTATAAAGCTCCGCCAATTGAGCTGAAGTGATAGACTCTTTGATAGGCAGAAAGTGAGCCACTTTAGTGAGTTTGTCGATGACAATGAATATAGCATCATTGCCACGCTTGGACTTTGGAAACCCAGTCACGAAGTCCATCTCAATGTGGTCAAACTTCCATTCTGGAATGGCAAGAGGTTGGAGGAGACCAGCTGGCCTTTGGTGTTCTGCCTTCACTCTTCTGCAGACATCACATTCATTCACGAATTGAGCAATCTCGCGCTTCATTCGAGTCCACCAATAAGCCTACTTGAGGTCATGATACATCTTCATACTCCCAGGGTGGATGGAGAGGAGTGAATTGTGAGCCTCATTCATGATGACTTTACGAAGGTCACCTTTAGGCACAACAATACGATCCTCGAAGAAGAGAGTATCCTTGTCATCAAGGCGATAGCACTTGTACTTGGGTCGACTCTTGGCAATCCCAATCTTCACCTTCTTCACCATAGCATCAAGAAGTTGAGCCTCGCGAATCTGATCTTCCAAAGTAGGAGGGACTTGAAGGTTGGCGAGGAAACCTTGAGGAACAACTTGCAAATTGAGTTTGCGGAAAGCTTCACAAAGCTCGGGTTGGTAAGGCTTGAGAATCAGACTGTTGCAGTAAGCCTTCCTTCTCAAAGCGTCAGCAATCACATTGGCCTTTCCTGGAGTATACTCGATACTCGGATTATACTCTTGAATCATTTTGACCCAGCGAGTCTGCCTGAGGTTGAGATTAGGCTGAGTGAAGATGTACTTGAGACTCTTGTGGTCAGTGAAGATGTCCACTTTTCTTCCCAATAAGAGATGTCTCCAAGTCAAAAGAGCATGCACAACTGCCGCCAACTCGAGGTCATGAGTGGGGTAGTTCTTCTCGTTGGGCTTCAACTGGCGAGAGGTATAAGCCACAACTTTCTTCTCTTGCATCAACACTGCACCAAGACCTTGAAGAGAGGCATCGCAGAAGACCTCGTACGGTTTGGATTCATCAGGAGGAGTCAGAACTGGAGCAGTGACCAATTTCTCTTTCAAAGTGTTGAAAGCGATGTCACATTCCGGAGACCAAACGTACTTGACGTGCTTCTGGAGAAGGTTTGAAAGGGGCTTCGCGGTCTTTGAAAAGTTCTCAACGAACCTTCAACAGTAGCTTGCGAGACCAAGGAAGCTGCGGAGTTGCTTCACGTTCTGAGGTGGTTCCCAATTCACAATTGCAGACACCTTCTCAGGATTCACCGCTATGCCCTTGGCAGAGATGATATGCCCAAGATAGAGAACCTCATCAAGCCAAAACTCGCACTTTGAGAACTTGGCGTAGAACTGATGTTCCCTGAGCTTATCGAGCACCAAACGCAAGTGCTTGGCATGATCTTCCTTGTTCTTCGATAAGACCAGAATGTCGTCAAGGTAGACCAAGACAAAGTCATTTGTGTAGGCGTTGAAGATGAAGTTCATCATGCGAGAGAAAGTCGGAGGAGCGTTGACGAGGCCAAAAGACATGACAGTATATTCATATGAACCATAGCTTGTTCTGAAAGCCGTCTTGGGAATATCTTGCTCACGGATTCGAATCTGGTGATAACCCATACGGAGATCAAGCTTGGAGAATACTTGGGCACCTTTGAGTTGTTCGAATAGCTCATTGATGTTGGGAAGTGGGTACTTGTTCTTGATAGTCTTCTTGTTCAATGGACGGTAGTCAACACAAAGTCGGTCCGTTCCATCCTTCTTCTTCACAAAAAGAACTCCACAACCCCACGGAGAAGAGCTAGGTCGGATGAGACCCATTCGCTCTTGAATATCGAGTTGCTTCTTCAGCTCCTTCAACTCTTCAGGTCCGAGCTTGTAAGGACGTTTGCAAACCGGTTCTGTGCCAGGCTCAAGATCGATGACGAATTCAACTGGCCGGTGCGGAGGCATTCCTGGAAGCTCTTTTGGAAAGACGTCTTGATATTCGCAAACGACTGGAATTTGAGAGATGGCATCCAGTTCACCCTTCTCATTGAGAGAAAACAGGCGGATGGTATCATCCCGAGCGGCAAAGACAATTACATCCTCAGACGAATGAGTCAATTGAATCTGCCTGGCACTACAATCAAGCTGAGCCTTGTGCTTAGAAAGCCAATCCATTCCGAGAATAAGATCAATATCCGAGTCACCAAGAACCGTAGGAGAAGACAGAAATTTGTAGTCACCCAAAGTGATAGTAACATCCGGAACAATGGAGTTAGCATGCATGCGCCTACCAGGAGAGACAACTACTATCGGTCTAGGCAAAACTTGCAAAGCCAACTCATGCTTAGATGCAAACGGTCTTGAGATGAAACAATGCGATGCACCAGTGTCAAAAAGAACTTTAGCTGGAATATCGTTAACAGGAAGGCTACCCATGATGACATCTGACGAGTCCTCTGCCTGAGCTGCATTCATCAAATTGACCTTGGCGTGCTTGGGGTTATGCTTGACCACATCTGTACTTGTCGATCTCACAGGAGGAGGAGGAGGAGGGAGACGCCTCTGATTGAAGCATTTGTTGGCATAGTGGCCCTTCTGTTGGCACTTGTTGCACATGACCTCTGAAAGCGGACAGTGATACGGAGCACTCGATCTTGAAGCTTGAGACGAAGTCTTGTTCTGAAAGCCAGGGTTGGGTGGGTGAGAAGATCCACTGCCACCTTTGCTCTTCTGCTGATACGGCTGACGGAATGGAGGAGGAGGAAGCCAATACTTCTGCTATTTAGCCACTTGAGTTGAGGAAGAAGGAGTAGCATCTCTGACTCGCTTCTTGGAAGCACCACACTTCAGTTGAGCAGCCTCTTGCTTCAATGCCATGTTGTAAAACTCATCATGCCTCCTGGGCTCAAAGAGAACGAGAGCTAACTAGATTTCTTCTCTGAGACCACCCCTGAACTGGTATATCATGCTCTTCTCGTCAGGGACGTCCTGCTTAGCAAAGCGGGCGAGCTTCTGAAACATCTTGTTGTAATCATAGATAGATATGGAGCCTTGCTTCAGGTTGCGGAATTCCTCACGCTTGCTTTCAACCACGCTCTGAGGAATATGATGAGCTTTGAAGTCTTGATGGAATTCATCCAGGTAATCACACGGCCTCCTCTGGAATCTTTGTACTGCTGAAACCATTCTGCAGCTTGGTCTTTGAGTTGGAAGGAAGCAAACTTGACAAAGTCCTCAGGCCTGACGTTACTGCACTCGAAATGCTTGCACAAGTCCACGAGCCAATCATCAGCGTCAGTTGCCTCAACACAATTGCTGAAAGTCTTTGGCTGGTTAGCAAGGAACTGGTTGAGTGTAGCAATGTGATTCTGACTGTTGCCTTGATTCTGGTTCGCTTGGTTGCGCTCTTGAAGAAGTTGCATGATCAGCTGCGTGTTTGCATTGGTAGAGGCCATCACAGCTTGCCATGCCTCCAGAGGAGGAGGTGGTGGTGACGGATCAGGATTCGGAGTCATGCGCATTGGAGGAGCCATCCTGAACAGGTTGACATCCATTAGCACATTGATAGACAAATATTGAAGCTTAACCAATAGGTTGAAATTGCAACATATAGTCTTCACATCCGAACAAAATGAATGAATGCATTCCAATTGAAATGGTTACATATCCATAAATTGAGAAGCCACTTAGAATTTAGGTAGAAGAAATAAAATCAACAAGGTACGAAACAAGAACGAATACTCGGTAAGGATCACCCAATCCCAAACCAAATATCCGTGGAAGAGGAACTAGAGCTACAAGAATTCCCACCTATGAAAATCCCGAACCTTTCCGGTTATGCAATCAGGTGTTGGGGATACAGGGGAAGCATAATATCTCACCCAAATCTAGCAAATCCTACATCCAGCTGCATCCATCCTTCAACACATAACCGAGAAAAGTTTTGGAAATCATCTACCTCAACCTTCAAAAAGCATCCGTTATACCAGTTATGGCAATACTCCCGAACTCCCGCCCTAGTACTGGGTGGCGTCGAGGTTATCTCACCAACAACTGCATAAAAGAGATTTTCGATGTCGGTGAACTAAACTCAGGTATTCCAGAACTACAACGATAAAATTGTGACGACAACACCTCGGAGCTCAACTCCCCGGGACACTGCCACAACCCCTAAATGACAGGAGGCACCAAGAACAATGTTCTCGTCACAAATAGATCGGAACAATTCCAAGATACCCGCGTGATCGTAAAAAATTTTTTAGTGAAATTTGAGAAGAGAAGAGTCAGAACTCTACGTCAGGATGCCTTACCAGAGCGATGAAGGGACTAGGATGTAAAAAAGAATTCCTAAACTCTTTGATATATAATTCCTAAATGACTCAAAACATTTTTCTAGACTCAACTCGTCAGCTAATTCGATCAAGCAGTGGGGCTCCTAAGGTCGGGGAAGGCTGTGATTACCAACTTGTTAACAGATCAACAAGTTCCTTGCTATGTATGCTTAGTTTGTCATGCCATGCTCTGTAGTGAGAGCATCGAGCTCGTAAACATACCTACTCGTTAACAAATTTGCATGTTCCAGTTTTTCAGTAAGTCTGTAATCTGATTATGTTTTTGCCATGTTCACATGCTTGCAATTGTATTTTCTGTTCCCTTTTGGCTCAAGGTCACTAAGGGACTTTTGTTAAGCTCTTTGAGTAGCTTCATGTCATGCCTTGCTTCGCCAAGTTAAGTTCCTGTAGCATATAGTTTTCATTCTCCAAAGTGTGCTACCTGATCTGAAATTCCAGACTTGTGTTAATTTCACTAAGTCTGAAACCTGTTTATCATTTGCACTTTTGCCATGCTTGTTTGAACCTGTTAATGGATGAATTGTCCGTAGCTCAGTGTTCATCTTTTGTCAAGCATCACGAGTGGATCCCTGCCATGTATTTTGTTGCCATGTTTGAGTGCTGTAGCATATTTATCTTGATGCATTTAGATGGCTACTTGCTGTTTATCGCAGTCCGTTGCCATATTTGTTTTGCTTGCCATTTCCAAACCGTGCTTCCGATTCCGGTGATCTTTATATCGATTTCAACCGAAATCACCTCACCTTTCCAGTGGCACTCTTGGATTTCTATGTTGAGGCCAGGTTCAATCATTCATTGTCAAATCTTGCATATGCATCACATATCGCATCCCGCATAGCATACCATGTTTGCATCATGTTGTTGGAGCATTGCACATGGTTGATTGTGTTCCTTTTGCTTGTTTGTCTTGTTTGGGTAGAGCCGGGAGACGAGTTCGCTAACGAGGAGCCCGTTGAGTTTGCTTACGAGGATCAAGTCAACTCTGACAACTTTGCAGGCAAGATGATCATACCCTCGAAATCACTTCTATCTTTGCTTGCTAGATGCTCGCTCTTTTGCTATGCCTATGCTACGATGCCTACCACTTGCTTATCATGCCTCCCAAATTGCCATGTCAAACCTCTAACCCTCCATGTCCTAGCAAACCATTGATTGGCTATGTTACCGCTTTGCTCAGCCCCTCTTATAGCATTGCTAGTTGCAGGTGAAGATTGGAGTTTGTTCCTGGTTGGAACATTGTTTATTTGTTGGGATATCACTATATTATCTTGTTATCTTAATGCA
Organism: Triticum urartu; assembly: GCF_056163025.1. Taxonomy (NCBI): domain Eukaryota; kingdom Viridiplantae; phylum Streptophyta; class Magnoliopsida; order Poales; family Poaceae; genus Triticum; species Triticum urartu. The sequence goes on along the minus strand of NC_141873.1, from coordinate 66,655,320 downwards.
TCTATATACTTGGTAAAGGGTGGAAGGCTCGGCCTTTTGCCTAGTGTTTTGTTCCACTCTTGCCGCCCTAGTTTCCGTCATATCGGTGTTATGTTCCCGGATTTTGCGTTCCTTACGCGGTTGGGTGATAATGGGAACCCCTTGACAGTTCGCCTTGAATAAAACTCTTCCAGCAATGCCCAACTTTGGTTTTACCATTCGCCACCTAGACTCTTTTTCCCTTGGGTTCCGCGGACTCAAGGGTCATCTTTATTTAAACCCCTGGGCCAGTGCTCCTCTGAGTGTTGGTCCAACCTGTCAGCTGCCGGTGGCCACCAGGGGAAACTCTGGGCTGGCCTACCCGTACCTTGGACAATTCAGTGTGCCCTCAGAACGAGATATGTGCAGCTCCTATCGGGATTTGTCGGCACATCCGGGCGGTGTTGCTGGTTTAGTTTTACCCTTGTCGAGGATGTCTTGTAGAACAGGGATGCCGAGTCTGATCGGAATGTCTCGGGAGAAGGAATATCCTTCGTTGACCGTGAGAGCTTGTGATGGGCTAAGTTGGGACTCCCCTGCAGGGTTTTGAACTTTCGAAAGCCGTGCACGCGGTTATGGGCAGATGGGAATTTGTTAATGTTCGGTTGTAGATAACATGAACCTTAACTTAATTAAAATGAATCAACTGCGTGTGTAACCATGATGGTCTCTTCTCGGCGGAGTCCGGGAAGTGAACACAGTGTTGGAGTAATGTTTGCCGTAGGTTGTTCTTTAGTTTCTCGTTCGGCTTCGCCTTCTCTTCTCGCTCTCTTTTGCGAACAGGTTAGCCACCATATATGCTAGTCGCTGACTGCAGCTCCACATATTACCTTGCCTTACCTATAAGCTTAAATAGTCTTGATCGCGAGGGTGCGAGATTGCTGAGTCCCCATGGCTCACAGATTACTTCCAAACCAGATGACGGGACCAATGATTCCTTTCCAGATGATGCGCTTGAGCTCAAGTGGGAGTTCGACGAAGACTCACGCCATTACTATGTGTCTTTCCCTGATGATCAGTAGTGGTGCCTAGTTGGGGCGATCGGGGTCGTGTCGCATGTTGGGGTTGATCTTTTATTTTGGTACCGTAGTCGGACCATGAGTGTATTGGATGATTGTAATGTTATTTATGTACTTTGTGTGACGTGGAGAGTGTAAGCCAACTATGTACCCTTTTTCCCCTATTATCTATTTACATGGGTTGTTGTGAAGATTACCTTACTTGCGACATTGCTTTCAATGCGGTTATGCCTCTAAGTCGTGCTTCGACACGTAGGAGATATAGCCGCATCGAGGGTGTTACAAAATATGTATATACCCACGCCCAAAACTCATTTGTGTTCTACTCGTGCATATAGCATCTACGCATAAACCTGGCTCGGATGCCACTGTTGGGGAACGTAGTAATTTCAAAATATTTCCTATGCACACGCAAGATCATGGTGATGCATAGCAACGAGAGGGAGAGTGTTGTTTACGTACCCTCGTAGACTGTAAGCGGAAGCGTTATGACAACGCGGTTGATGTAGTCGTACGTCTTCACGGTCGACTGGTCCTAGCACCGAAAGTACGGCACCGCGATCTGCACATGTTCGGCTCGGTGACATCCCACAAACTCATGATCCAGCAGAGTGTCGATGGAGAGCTTCGTCAGCACGATGGTGTGATGATGGTGATGATAAAGCTACCGGTGTAGGGCTTCGCCTAATGTAGCGACCCGACCTCAAACGGTCAAGTCTCTGTGCTTCAGTGTCATCCCTGGATCGGTAATGCTGACACACACAGTACTCGAAGGATATATAACAGAGTGGCAATCACACACTTATTACATCGAATGTCTCAAAAGAGAACTTATTACAATAAATATGGCTTAAGGCCATCTAATACGATAACAGCGGAAGGCTTGGAAGATAAAGTGAGTCCATCAACTCCAACAGCATAGCTGAGCTGCACGGCAACGACCTAACGAACCTTACTCCTCGTCTGAAAAGTCTGCAACATAATACGTTGCAGCCCGGAAACAGGTCAACACATGGAATATGCTGGCAATGTAACACAGTAGAGCAAGAACAAAATAATGCTATCACTATATGCATATTTGGCTAGTGGATAGTGAAGGAAATATTCCCTAGAGGCAATAATAAAGTTATTATTTATTTCCTTATATCATGATAAATGTTTATTATTCATGCTAGAATTGTATTAACCGGAAACATAATACATGTGTGAATACATAGACAAACAGAGTGTCACTAGTATGCCTCTACTTGACTAGCTCGTTAATCGAAGATGGTTATGTTTCCTGACCATAAACAAAAGAGTTGTTATTTGATTAACAGGATCAAATCATTAGGAGAATGATGTGATTGACATGACCCATTCCATTAGCTTAGCACCCGATCGTTTAGTATGTTGCTATTGCTTTCTTCATGACTTATACATGTTCCTATGACTATGAGATTATGCAACTCCCGTTTGCCGGAGGAACACTTTGTGTGCTACCAAACGTCACAACGTAACTGGGTGATTATAAAGGAGCTCTACAGGTGTCTCCAAAGGTACATGTTGGGTTGGCGTATTTCGAGATTAGGATTTGTCACTCCGATTGTCGGAGAGGTATCTCTGGGCCCTCTCGGTAATGCACATCACATAAGCCTTGCAAGCATTGCAACTAATGAGTTAGTTGCGAGATGATGTATTATGAAACGAGTAAAGAGACTTGCCGGTAACGAGATTGAACTAGGTATTGAGATACCGGCGATCGAATCTCGGGCAAGTAACATACCGATGACAAAGGGAACAATGTATGTTGTTATGCGGTCTGACCGATAAAGATCTTCGTAGAATATGTGGGAGCCAATATGAGCATCCAGGTTCCGCTATTGGTTATTGACCAGAGACGTGTCTCGGTCATGTCTACATTGTTCTCGAACCCGTAGGGTCCGCACGCTTAAGGTTTCGATGACAGTTATATGAGTTTATGAGTTTTTATGTACCGAAGGAGTTCGGAGTCCCGGATGAGATTGGGGACATGACAAGGAGTCTCAAAATGGTCGAGACGTAAAGATCGATATATTGGACGACTATATTCGGACATCGGAAAGGTTCCGAGTGGTTCGGGTATTTTTCGGAGTACCGGGGAGTTACGGGAATACGCGAGAAGAAGTATATGGGCCTTATTGGGCTTTAGGGGAGAAGGAGAGGCAGGCCGCGCGCCCCCCCAAGGCCTAGTCCGAATTGGACTAGGGGGAGGGGTTGTGCCCCCTCCTTCCTTCTCTTCCCTCTTCCCCTTCCTTGTCTCCTACTCCTACTACATGGAAGGACTCCTAGTTGGACTAGGAAAGGGGGAATCCTACTCCCGGTGGGAGTAGGACTCCCCTAGGACGTGCCATAGAGAGGGCCGGCCCTCCCCTCCTCCACTCGTTTATATACGGGGGCAGGGGGCACCCCATAGACACACAAGTTGATCCTCGTGATCATATTCTTAGCCGTGTGCGGTGCCCCCTTCCACCATAATCCTCGATAATATTGTAGCGGTGCTTAGGCGAAGCCCTGCAACGGTAGAACATCAAGATCATCACCACGCCGTCGTGCTGACGGAACTCTTCCCCGACGCTTTGCTGGATCGGAGTCAGGGGATCGTCATCGAGCTAAACGTGTGCTAAAACTCGGAGGTGCCATAGTTTCGGTGCTTGATCGGTCGGGCCGTGAAGACGTACGACTACATCAACCGCGTTGTGCTAACGCTTCCGCTGTCGGTCTACAAGGGTACGTAGATCACACTCTCCCCTCGTTGCTATGCATCACCATGATCTTGCGTGTGCGTAGGAATTTGTTTGAAATTACTACGTTCCCCAACAGTGGCATCCGAGCCTAGGTTTTATGTGTTGATGTTATATGCACGAGTAGAACGCAAGTGAGTTGTGGGCGATATAAGTCATACTGCTTACCAGCATGTCATACTTTGGTTCGGCGGTATTGTTGGACGAAGCGGCCCGGACCGACATTATGCGTACGCTTACGCGAGACCGGTTCTCCCGACGTGCTTTGCACAAAGGTGGCTAGCGGGTGACAGTTTCTCCAACTTTAGTTGAACCGAGTGTGGCTACGCCCGGTCCTTGCGAAGGTTAAAACAGCACCAACTTGACAAACTATCGTTGTGGTTTTGATGCGTAGGTAAGATTGGTTCTTGCTTAAGCCCATAGCAGCCACGTAAAACTTGCAACAACAAAGTAGAGGACGTCTAACTTGTTTTTGCAGGGCATGTTGTGATGTGATATGGTCAAGACATGATGCTAAATTTTATTGTATGAGATGATCATGTTTTGTAACCGAGTTATCGGCAACTGGCAGGAGCCATATGGTTGTCGCTTTATTGTATGCAATGCAATCGCGCTGTAATGCTTTACTTTATCACTAAGCGGTAGCGATAGTCGTGGAAGCATAAGATTGGCGAGACGACGACGATGCTACGATGGAGATCAAGGTGTCACGCCGGTGACGATGGTGATCATGACGGTGCTTCGAAGATGGAGATCACAAGCACAAGATGATGGTGGCCATATCATATCACTTATATTGATTGCATGTGATGTTTATCTTTTATGCATCTTATCTTGCTTTGATTGACGGTAGCATTATAAGATGATCTCTCACTAATTATCAAGAAGTGTTCTCCCTGAGTATGCACCATTGCGAAAGTTCTTCGTGCTGAGACACCACGTGATGATCGGGTGTGATAGGCTCTACGTTCAAATACAACGGGTGCAAAACAGTTGCACACGCAGAATACTCAGGTTATACTTGACGAGCCAAGCATATACAGATATGGCCTCGGAACACGGAGACCGAAAGGTCGAGCGTGAATCATATAGCAGATATGATCAACATAGCGATGTTCACCAATGAAACTACTCCATCTCACGTGATGATCGGACATGGTTTAGTTGATTTGGATCACGTAATCACTTAGAGGATTAGAGGGATGTCTATCTAAGTGGGAGTTCTTAAGTAATATGATTAATTGAACTTAAATTTATCATGAGCTTAGTCCTGGTAGTATTTTGCAAATTATGTTGTAGATCAATAGCTCGCGTTGTTGCTTCCCTGTGTTTATTTTGATATGTTCCTAGAGAAAATTGTGTCGAAAGATGTTAGTAGCAATGATGCGGATTGGATCCGTGATCTGAGGTTTATCCTCATTGCTGCACAGAAGAATTATGTCCTTGATGCACCGCTAGGTAACGGACCTATTGCAGGAGCAGATGCAGACGTTATGAACGTTTGGCTAGCTCAATATGATGACTACTTGATAGTTTAGTGCACCATGCTTAATGGCTTAGAATCGGGACTTCAAAGACGTTCTGAACGCCATGGAACATATGAGATGTTCCAGGAGTTGAAGTTAATATTTCAAGCAAATACCCGAGTTGAGAGATATGAAGTCTCCAACAAGTTCTATAGCTAAAAGATGGAGGAGAATCGCTCAACTAGTGATCATGTGCTCAGATTGTCTGAGTACTACAATCGCTTGAATCAAGTGGGAGTTAATCTTCCAGATAAGATAGTGATTGACAGAATTCTCTAGTCACCATCACCAAGTTAGTAGAACTTCATGATGAACTATGATATGCAAGGGATAACGGAAACGATTCCCAAGCTCTTCATAATGCGGAAATTGACGAAGGTAGAAATCGAGAAAAACATCAAGTGTTGATGGTAGACAAGACCACTAGTTTCAAGAAAAGGGCAGAGGGAAGAAGGGGAACTTCAAGAAGAACAGCAAGCAAGTTGCTGCTCAAGTGAAGAAGCCCAAGTCTGGTCCTAAGCCTGAGACTAAGTGTTTCTACTGCGAAGGGACTGGACATTGGAAGCGGAACTACCCCAAGTGATTGGCAGATAAGAAGGATGGCAAAGTGAACATAAGTATATTTGATATACATGTTATTGATGTGTACTTTACTAGTGATTATAGCAACCCCTCAGTATTTGATACTAGTTTAGTTGCTAAGATTAGTAACTCGAAACGGGAGTTGCAGAATAAACAGAGACTAGTTAAGGGTGAAGTGATGATGTGTGTTGGAAGTGGTTCCAAGATTGATATGATCATCATCGCACACTCCCTATACTTTCGGGATTAGTGTTGAACCTGAATAAGTGTTATTTGGTGTTTGCATTGAGCATGAATATGATTTGATCATGCTTATTGTAATACGGTTATTCATTTCAGTAAGAGAATAAATTGTTGTTCTGTTTACATGAATAAAACCTTATATGGTTACACACCCAATGAAAATAGTTCGTTGGATCTCGATCGTAGTGATGCACATAATCATAATATTGAAACCAAAAGATGCAAAGTTAATAATGATAGTGCAACTTATTTGTGGCACTGCCGTTTAGGTCATATTGGTGTAAAGCGCATGAAGAAACTCCATGCTAATGGGTTTTTGGAATCACTTGATTATGAATCAGTTGATGCTTGCGAACCATGCCTCATGGGCAAGATGACTAAAACGCCGTTCTCCGGAACTATGGAGCGAGCTACTGACTTATTGGAAATAATACATACTGATGTATGAGATCCGATAAGTGTTAAGGCTCGTGGCGGGTATCATTATTTCTGACCTTCACAGATGATCTGAGCAGATATGGGTATATCTACTTAATGAAACACAAGTCTAAAATATTTGAAAAAATTTCAGAGTGAAATGGAGAATCATCATAACAAGAAAATAAAAGTTTCTACGATATGATCGCAGAGGTAAAATATTTGAGTTACGAGTCTGGCCTTCAGTTAAAACAATGTGAAATAGTTTCACTACTCACGCCACTTGGAACACCACAGCATAATGGTGTGTCCGAACATCATAACCGTACTTTATTAGATATGGTGCGATCTATGATGTCTCTTACCGATCTACCACTATTGTTTTCGGGTTATGCATTAAAGACAGCTGCATTCACGTTTAAAAGGGCACCATCTAAGTCCGTTGAGACGACACAATCTGAACTGTGGTTTGGCAAGAAACCAAAGTTGTCGTTTCTTAAAGTTTGGGATTGTGATGCTTATATGAAAAAGTTTCATCCTGATAAGCTCAAACCCAAATCAGAGAAATATGTCTTCATAGGATACCCAAAGGAGACTATTGGGTACACCTTCTCTCACAGATCCGAAGGCAAGACATTCGTTGCTAAGAATGGATCCTTTCTAGAGAAGGAGTTTCTCTTGAAAGAAGTGAGTGGGAGGAAAGTAGAACTTGATAAGGTAATTGTACCTTCTCCCTTATTGAAAAGTAGTTCATCACAAGAAATCTGTTCCTGTGACTACTACACCAATTAGTGAGGAAGACTAATGATGATGATCATGTAACTTCAGATCAAGTTAATACCGAATCTCGTAGGTAAACCAGAGTGAGACCCGCACCAAAGTGGTACGATAATCCTATTCTGGAAGTCATGTCACTAGACCATGACGAACTTGCGAACTATGAGGAAGCGATGATGAGCCTAGATTCCGCGAAATGGCTTGAGGCCATGAAATCTGAGATGAGATCCATGTATGAGAACAAAGTATGGACTTTGATTGACTTGCCCAATGATCGGCGAGCCATTGAGATTAAATGGATCTTCAAGAGGAAGACGGACGCTGATAGTAGTGTTACTATCTACAAAGCTAGAATTGTCGCAAAAAGGTTTTCGACAAGTTCAAGGTGTTGACTATGATGAGAGTTTCTCACTCGTATCTATGCTTAAGTCTGTCCGAATCATGTTAGCAATTGCCGCATTTTATGAAATCCAGCAAATGGATGTCAAAACTGCATTCCTGAATGGATTTCTGGAAGAAGAGTTGTATATGATGCAGCCGGAAGGTTTTGTCGATCCAAAAGGAGCTAACAAAGTGTGCAAGCTCCAGCGATCCATTTATGGACTGGTGCAAGCCTCTCGGAGTTGGAATAAATGCTTTGATAGTATGATCAAAGCATATAGTTTTATACAGACTTGCGGTGAAGCCTGTATTTACAAGAAAGTGAGTGGGAGCACTACAACATTTCTCATAAGTATATGTGAATGACATATTGTTGATTGGAAATAATGTAGAATTATTCTGCAAAGCATAAAGGAGTGTTTTTAAAGAAGTTTTTTCAAATAAAGACCTCGGTGAAGCTACTTACATATTAAGCATCAAAATCTATAGAGATAGATCAAGACGCTTGATAAGTTTTTTCAATGAGTACATACCTTGACAATATTTTGAAGTAGTTCAAAAATGGAACAGTCAAAGAAAGAGTTCTTGGCTGTGTTACAAGGTATGAAATTGAGTAAGACTCAAAGCCCGACCACGGTAGAAGATAGAAAGAGAATGAAAGTCATTCCCTATGCCTCAGCCATAGGTTCTATAAAGTATGCCATGATGTGTACCAGATCTATTCTATACCCTACATTGTGTTAAGCAAGGGAGTACAATAGTGATCTAAGAGTAGATCACTAGACATTGGTCAAAATTATCCTTAGTGGAATAAGGAAATATTTCTCGATTATGGAGGTGACAAAAGGTTCGTCGTAAAAAGTTACGTCGATGCAAGTTTTGACACAGATCTGGATGACTCTAAGTCTCGATCTAGATACATATTGAAAGTGGGAGCAATTAGCTAGAGTAGCTCCATGCAGAGCATTATAGACATAGAATTCTCAAAATACTTACGGATCTGTATGTGACAGATCCGTTGACTAAAATTATCTCACAAGCAAAACATGATCACACCTTAGTACTCTTTGGGTGTTAATCACATAAATGATGTGAACTAGATTATTGACTCTAGTAAACCCTTTGGGTATAGGTCACATGACGATGTGAACTATGGGTGTTAATCACATGGTGATGTGAACTCTTAGTTTTGAATCACATGGCGATGTGAGCTAGATTATTGACTCTAGAGCAAGTGGGAGACTGAAGGAAATATTCCCTAGAGGCAATAATAAAGTTATTATTTATTCCCTTATATCATGATAAATGTTTATTATTCATGCTAGAATTGTATTAACTGGAAACATAATACATGTGTGAATACATAGACAAACAGAGTGTCACTAGTATGCCTCTACTTGACTAGCTCGTTAATCGAAGATGGTTATGTTTCCTGACCATAAACAAAAGAGTTGTTATTTGATTAACAGGATCACATCATTAGGAGAATGATGTGATTGACATGACCCATTCCATTAGCCTAGCACCCGATCGTTTAGTATGTTGCTATTGCTTTCTTCATGACTTATACATGTTCCTATGACTATGAGATTATGCAACTCCCGTTTGCCGGAGGAACACTTTGTGTGCTACCAAACGTCACAACGTAACTGGGTGATTATAAAGGAGCTCTACAGGTGTCTCCAAAGGTACATGTTGGGTTGGCGTATTTCGAGATTAGGATTTGTCACTCCGATTGTCGGAGAGGTATCTCTGGGCCCTCTCGGTAATGCACATCACATAAGCCTTGCAAGCATTGCAACTAATGAGTTAGTTGCGAGATGATGTATTATGAAACGAGTAAAGAGACTTGCCGGTAACGAGATTGAACTAGGTATTGAGATACCGGCGATCGAATCTCGGGCAAGTAACATACCGATGACAAAGGGAACAATGTATGTTGTTATGCGGTCTGACCGATAAAGATCTTCGTAGAATATGTCGGAGCCAATATGAGCATCCAGGTTCTGCTATTGGTTATTGACTGGAGACGTGTCTCGGTCATGTCTACATTGTTCTCGAACCCGTAGGGTTCGCACGCTTAAGGTTTCGATGACAGTTATATTATGAGTTTATGAGTTTTGATGTACCGAATGAGTTCAGAGTCCCGTATGAGATTGGGGACATGACGAGGAGTCTCGAAATGGTCGAGACGTAAAGGTCGATATATTGGACGACTATATTCGGACATCGGAAAGGTTCCGAGTGGTTCGGGTATTTTTCGGAGTACCGGGGAGTTACGGGAATATGCGAGAAGAAGTATATGGGCCTTATTGGGCTTTAGGGGAGAGGGAGAGGCAGGCCGCGCGCCCCCCCAAGGCCTAGTCCGAATTGGACTAGGGGGAGGGGCTGCGCCCCCTCCTTCCTTCTCTTCCCTCTTCCCCTTCCTTGTCTCCTACTCCTACTATATGGAAGGACTCCTAGTTGGACTAGGAAAGGGGGAATCCTACTCCCGGTGGGAGTAGGACTCCCCTAGGGCGCGCCATAGAGAGGGCCGGCCCTCCCCTCCTCCACTCGTTTATATACGGGGGCAGGGGGCACCCCATAGACACACAAGTTGATCCTCGTGATCATATTCTTAGCTGTGTGCGGTGCCCCCTTCCACCATAATCCTCGATAATATTGTAGCGGTGCTTAGGTGAAGCCCTGCGACGGTAGAACATCAAGATCGTTACCACGCCGTCGTTCTGACGGAACTCTTCCCCGACGCTTTGCTGGATCGGAGTCCGGGGATCGTCATCGAGCTGAACGTGTGCTAAAACTCGGAGGTGCCGTAGTTTCGGTGCTTGATCGGTCGGGCCGTGAAGACGTACGACTACATCAACCGCGTTGTGCTAACGCTTCCGCTGTTGGTCTACAAGGGTACGTAGATCACACTCTCCCCTCGTTGCTATGCATCACCATGATCTTGCGTGTGCGTACGAAATTTTTTGAAATTACTACGTTCCCCAACAGATAGCTCTATGGTTAAAGTTTTGCGAAAAACCAATTTTTCCCTACAACAAAGGAATAGATTTTATTTAACTATCATGGAAGTTGAAACATCATTGATAAGGTTCCTCCAACTCAATCCCAATTAAAAGTAATTATCAACCCAACAATATTAATTTAGAGTGATGGGGTACATATGATAATCCAAGTGCTAGATACTCAAGATGTCCATAACCGGGGACACGGCTAACCATGATTAGTTTATACACTCTACAGAGGTTTGTGCACTTTTGCCCACAAGACTCGATCTCCTCCGTTGGATTTCTCGCACTACAGGGTGTTAGAGAAACGGATGACCGAGACACGGTCTTTTAGAAGCATTAACTATCTACTCCGGATACACTATACCACCTACAACCCACTACCTGCTATTCTACCTCTTCAAGAGCTTCACGCAACTTACTCAACTATGCTAGAGCCCATAATAGCTTGTGGCTGCACATGGAAGTTTCTAGCATGAAATAGCTCAGTTCCCTTTGAGCCTGGGTGGCGGACTGTAGGATTATCACATGGGTACTCCGGGATATCCTAGGACAACACTGGATTCTCCAGGTGCCCGACAAGCAATCCACCCAAATGTGTATTAAAGTTGCCACCTTAAGTTGAGCCATTAATTAACAATCTCACATTTGTCATGGTTTCACTCAAACCCAATCCACGTCTACGAGCATAGCATAGCAATATAAGCAATACGTAGAAGTAACTCCCAAGGGTTTGATAATAACAGCGCAATAGGTTCTACCTCATCAACTACTTCCCAATCCCACGTGTTATCAAGTCCTAACCATGCAATGTGTGAGAGTTGAAACTAATGCATAAAAACTGGGTGATAAAGGGGTATGATCAAAGTGTTACTTGCATTGCAAATGATCCGCAAAACCTAGAGACTCGTAGTAGCACGCTTCACACTCTGGGTGTTCTATCGCAAAGAAACAATAGCATACATAAGCAATCAAGCTAGTAATCATAGGTAAAACTCAAATAAGAGATCTAACCAGAAAGTTCAACTTAAGAACTCCGCTTTGCAAAAAGAATCAAATCAAACGGAGCAACGAAACTCAAACAGCGAAAGAAACAAGATCTGATTACTAATCTGGACTAAGGTCAAATTTTACTGTATCAAAATCTGGTTCAAGTTGATTAAACAGAAAGAGGGTTTCGAGACGAAGATCTAGGCGCTTGAATCGCCTGATTCCGATAAACGAGCGAAGAGATAAACTAAAACGAGAATCGGATCAGAAATCGCGATCGAGAATAATCGCGGAAAATCCGAGAAAAAGAAAACTGACGAACGTTCGCTGTCTGCGGCTAACGAGTGAACATCGTTCGTTAAAATGAGCGTACGGACAAGCGTCCGCTAAGAAATTAATTCGAGAAAATCGACGAACCAATCTATTCTAAAAAAAGCCTAGGGTTTTATAAGAAAAACTGATGGTTTTTACCTAAACCAAAAAAAAAACGAACGGCGAGATCGGATCGGACGGTGGCGGCTCCGGCGGCTAGGCGGCAGCGCGGCGGTGACGGCGGGCGGTGTGGCGGCGGCGCTGCGAGCGGCGAGGCGAGGCGCGGCAGGCGGCGGCGGCAGCTGCTGCACTGCTGCTTGCGGCGGGCGAAGGTGGCGATTTGTGGTGGCAGCGGCGGGGTATTTAAGAGGAGGGGTTGCGGGGCGACTTGGGGAAGGGGCAAGGCGGCGGCGGGGACGGAGTCCCAGTCGGACTTGGCAACGGCGGCGTGGCGGTCGCGGTTTCCTGAAGGGGGACGGCAGCGCGGGGCGGTTGGGCTGGCCTGGGTCGGTTGGGCTTCGGCCCAGCCGGGCGCTGAAGATTTTCTTTTTTTTTAAACATGCCGCCGAAAAAATCCTAGAAAATAAATAAAAAACTAAAAATGCCAAAACAAATTTTCACCATCTAAATAAAATATTGGGAACAAGATGAACATTTTCTTGGCCCTAAAATGCAATTTTGAAAACGTGCAATTTTTCTAATGCAAATAAAATAGCAATAAAATCCGAATAAAGTCATATATTTGATTTTAGTATTTTTCCTCCAATATTTCATTTATTTTGGAGAAGTCATATTATCTCCTCTCATATATTTTAATATGAAAATATTTTTGGAGAGAAAAATAATCAAAACCAATAATCCTCGTTTCAATATTTGATAAAAATCAAATATGAAAACAGTGAAATTCCCAACTCTCTCTGAGGGTCCTTGAGTTTAAATAGAATTTCGAGGATCGCAAAATGAAATGCAACAAAATATGATATGCATGAATGATCTATGTATAACATTCCAAATTGAAAATTTGGGATGTTACAAACCTACCCCCCTTAAGATGAATCTCGCCCTCAAGATTCGGGTTAGCTAGAAAATAGGTGTGGGTGGTCCTTGCGAAGATCATCCTCTCGTTCCCAGGTGGCTTCGTCCTCGGTATGGTGGCTCCACTGAACTTTGCAAAACTTCATAACATTGTTGCGGGTAACTCGGCTGCCAAACTCGAGAATCCTGACTGGCTTCTCCTCATAGGTCAAATCACTATCCACCTGAATTGCTTCTAACGGTACTGTATCTCTCAGAGGAATGTCAGCCATCTCTGCATGGTACTTCTTTAACTGAGAAACATGGAACACATCGTGTACTCATGACAATCCTTCGGGCAATTCCAACTTGTAAGCAACTTCTCCCATACGTTCCAAAACTTTGTATGGTCCCAGAAAGCGTGGCGCTAACTTTCCCTTAACTCCAAAGCGTTTAACTCCTCAGAGTGGTGATACTCGTAGATACACTCTATCTCCGATTTCATAGACTACCTCCTTGCATTTTGAATCTGCATAACTCTTCTGTTGGGACTGAGCTACCTTCAGTCTATCTCTAATCAATTTAACCTTCTCTTCTGATTCCTTAATCAAATCTGGTCCAAATAACTGACGGTCTCCAACTTCATCCCACAACAACGGTGTCATGCACCTCCTTCCGTACAAAGCTTCGAAAGGTGCCATCTTCAAACTGGCCAGGTGACTGTTGTTGTACGAGAACTCTGCGTAGGGCAAGTTGTCATCCCAACTAGATCCATAATCTAGTACACAAGCTCTCAACACATCCTCCAGAATCTGGTTGACTCTCTCGGTCTGTCCATCTATTTGCGGGTGAAAAGCTGTACTGAACTCCAGTCTGGTTCCCAAAGTTTCATGCAACTAATTCCAAAAATTTGAGGTAAACTGGGTTCTTCTATCTGATACGATTGTCCTTGGAACTCCATGCAAACATACGATCCTATTCATGTATATCTTGGCCAACTTGGCACTTGTATAGGTGGTTTTCACTGGGATAAAGTGAGACACTTTGGTCAAACGATCAACTACTACCCATATAGAATCATATCCTGATTTGGTCCTGGGAAATCCAGTGATGAAATCCATGCCAAGCTTATACCACTTCCATTCGGGTATCGGCATGGGTTGTAACAATCCGGCTGGCTTTTGATGTTCTGCCTTCACTCTCTGACATACATCACACATGGCTACATACTCGGCAATATCCTTCTTCATACCAGTCCACGAGAAACGCACCTTTAAATCCACATACATCTTGGTGTTTCCGGGGTGAATCAAGTATGGTGAGTCATGAGCCTTCTGAAGTATTAACTTCCTGATCTTTGTGTTATTGGGCACATAAACACGGTCCTAAAACCACAAGGTGTCGTGTTCATCCTCACGAAAACCTTTGGCCTTTCCTTTGCTCATTCTCTTTTTTATCTCGGCAATCTCTTTGTTATCCTTCTGAGCTTCTCAAATATTTCCTAACAATGTAGACTGCACTTCCATTGTTGCAACAAAAACTCTAGGGACAATCTTCAATCGAAGTTCCCTGAGATCCTCTGCCAACTCCTTTGGCAATCCTGCGCTTATGAGTGTGTTGGCATAATTCTTCCGGCTCAAAGCGTCTGCTACGACGTTGGCCTTGCCTAGATGATAGTGAAGCTTCATGTCATAATCCTTTATAAGCTCCAACCATCTCCTCTGCCTAAGGTTCAGCTCCTTCTGTGTGAAGATGTACTTCAAACTCTTATGGTCAGTGTATACATCGCAATGGTTGCCAATAAGATAATGTCTCCAAGTCTTCAACGCATGCACTACGGCAGCCAACTCCAAGTCATGCATGGCATAATTTAACTCATGCGGTTTCAGTTGTCGCGAGGCATACAAAACAACTCTTCCGTCCTGCATCAGTACTCCTCCAAGTCCTAAGCGAGAGGCGTCGCAATACACTTGGAAATCCTTGCGTATATCCGGCAGAGTAAGTACTGGGGCTGTAGTCAGACGTTTCTTTAACTCCTGAAAACTCGCTTTGCATTCTTCCATCCATTTAAATTTGGTATCCTTCTTCAATAGTTCCGTCACTAGCTTCGCAATCTTGGAAAAATTCTCAATGAATATCCGGTAGTATCCTGCGAGTCCAAGAAAACTGTGGATCTCGCTAACTGAAGTGGGTGCCAACCATTCAGTGACTGACTGAACCTTGGTGGGGTCTACTGCTATACCTTCTCCTGATATAACATGTCCAAGGAATCCAACTTCTTTCAACCAAAACTCACATTTGCTGAACTTGGCATACAACTGATGTTCCCTGAGTTTCTCGAGAACTAAACGCAAATGCTCCTTGTGCTCCTCTTCATTCTTCGAGTATACCATTATATCATCAATGAACACCACAACAAACTTATCCAAATATTCCATGAACACCTTGTTCATCATGCTCATGAAATAGGCAGGGGCATTAGTCAATCCAAATGACATGACCGTATACTCATATAACCCGTATCTTGTGGTAAATGCGGTTTTAGGTATATCCTTCTCCCGGATTTTCAGCTAGTAATATCCTGATCATAGATCGATCTTCGAAAACACCTTAGCTCCTTGCAGCTGGTCAAACAAATCATTGATCATCGGCAATGGGTATTTGTTCTTGATCGTCACCTCATTTAGTGCACGATAATCAACAACCATCCTTAGAGATTTATCCTTCTTCTCAACCAAAAGCACTGGGGCTCCCCATGGTGATGAACTCCGTCGAATGTAACCTTTCTCCAATAACTCCTTGATCTGCTTCTTAATCTCCTCCAGATCATTTTCAGGCATCCGGTAGGGTCTCTTTGATATTGGCCCTGTACCTGGCAATAGCTCTATCAAAAACTCGATGTGTCGATCCGGTGGCATGCCTGGTAACTCCTCTGGAAAAACATCTGGGCAATCCTTCACTACAGGCACTTCCTCCTGAACAACTCCCATGAGGGTATTTACTTGGCTACTTCTAGGCGCATGTCTAGATACATACTTGATCCTTTTTCCCTCCGGGGTGGTGAGACAAATTGATTTACCAACACAGTCAATGCTTCCTCCATACTTTGACATCCAGTCCATGCCTAATATCACATCCAATACTGGTGACTCCGAGATTATTAGGTCGGACGGAAAAACATGGCTACCAATGGTTACGGGTATCTGGTCGCACCATCGGCTGGCCATATACTCTGCTCCAGGTGAACTTACTAACAGAGGGGTCCTAAGGGTTTGGGTTGGTAGTTTAAACTTATCCATGAATCCACTTAATATGTATGAATGTGATGCACCAGTATCAAAAGGAACAAGGGCGGTAAAAGACTTAACCAAAAACTTACCGATAACTACGTCTGGCTGCCCTTCAACCTCCTCCATGTTAACGTGGTTCACTTGTCCCTTGTTGAATGGATTAGGCTTCTTCCCAGCGCTCCAATTACCATTTCCATTCTTCGCTTCAGGGCACTCCGTGGCATAGTGTCCAGTCTTCCCGCACTTGAGACAAGTAACGTGGCTTAGGTCTCTCTTGGCGGGTGTGGCTGGATTGGAGCGGTTCTGATTGCTACTTGCTCCATTCCCGTTCCCATTCCTTGGGCCAGTATGATTATGGGTACTTCCTCCATTGTGGGTGTGGCCTCCATGGTTATGAACAAGTCCTCCCGAGTTCGGGGTTAGACGGGGCTTCTGCTGAGCTCCTGGCTTGTACCTTCCTTGTCCATACTTCCTTTTGCGGCTCTCAATTTGCTGCTGCTTCCCTTCTATCATAAGAGCCTTGTCTACCAACTCCTGGTAGTTGTTGAATGTTGCCACCATCAACTGCATGCTCATCTCATCGTTCAGCCCTTCCATAAACTTCTCCTGCTTCGCGGCATCTGTGGCCACATCGTTAGGGGCATAACGAGACAGCTTACTAAACTCATCCACGTATTGCCCCACAGTACGGTTCCCTTGGCGCAAGTTGCGAAACTCACGCTTATTCATACTCATAGCTCCTGTTGAGACATGGGCGGTGCGGAATGCTTGCTAAAACTGATCCCATGTAACAGTGGCTATAGGATAGGTGACTATGTAATTCTCCCACCATGAGGCTGCTGGTCCATCCAACTGATGTGCGGCAAAACGCACCATCTCAGCATCTGTACATCCTGCAGTGGTTAACTCCCTTCCTATCCTACGGAGCCAATCATCTGCCACTATTGGCTCGGTGCTACTGCAAGCTCACAAAGCGGGCTAAGTTGTCAACTGGTGGGGGGGTTGTTGTTGTTGCCTTGATTCTGAACTAACAACTGCATCAGTGTATTCTGCAGCTGGATCAACTGAGTGAGCTCCGGAGGAAAAGTAAATCCGGGGTCACGTCTCAGAGGCATCTTAGGGTTTAGAGGGAAGAGAATAGAATAGAATGAGGTCTAGTGAGAAAAACACTACCCATATGCACATGAGACAAACACAATCATTTCACTCAATCAATCAAGCAGGGCATACAATCGATCTAACTATCGTTACAAAAAGTGCTTGGACTATACTATATACATGGTGGAATACTACTACTGATGTGGTGGTCTTCTAGAAATATTGGTCGGTCGAAGACTCCATAATGCCTGCTCGAGCTTCATCTTCATAATCATCATCGCTATCATCGGGGTCCGAGTCAGTGTCGTCGATGATGATATATTCCTCAGAACGAATCTCCTTGGGTTCTTCGTCTTCTCCTCCTGGCGCGTGGTCTCCCGTGAATACTCCCAGCTTCCTTTCCAGATCATCATTCTTCTCCACAAGTACGATGATTTCCTCCTCATAATCTTCGTGAGTAGCCTTGAGTTCTTCCTCCAGTTTCATGATCCTTGTCATTGCCTTTTTCAGATCTATCATGCCTGCGTACATCTGGTTCCCCTGACGACGAATGTGCTGGTTTAGCTCCTAGATGAAAGCGGCGATTGATCTATCCTTCCTGGTGCTGATCATCTCACATTGCTCATCTCGGCGCCCATAAATCTGATAGATAGTGTCCTTAAGCTCCTTATGGTAAACTTCTCCAATGCGTCCCATGGTGATGTGAGCTGCCATACTCTTTCCTAGGCTCCAGGTTGGTGCATCAAAGGAAAACTCTATGGGTTTGGTGACAAGCGCGAATGTCCTTCTTCGAACTTGAACTTGAATCATTCATCGCTCCTCTTCTGGTAAAGTGGTGTTGTAAGTCCCGGTGAAGCTTGGTATTCCAATGTTCAGGTACTTAGTGACTTCCTTCAAGTGTCGTCCAAAATGTGCTTCTTCATCCGGTTGTGCAAACTTGTTCCTTGCGTCCGCCATCCTAAAGAGTAGAAAATGGAGAGGAGTCAGAAATGAGAAGAGAGTGGTGATCTAGGGCTTTAGCTTAGTGGTCGTGTCCTACACTCAGCGTGTGCTCTGATGCCATCTTGTAGTGACCCGACCTCAAACGGTCAAGTCTCTGTGTTACAGTGTCATCCCTGGATCGGTAATGCCGACACACACTGTACTCGAAGGATTTATAACAAAGTGGTAATCACACACTCATTAAATCGAATGTCTCAAAAGAGAACTTATTACAATAAATATGGCTTAAGGCCATCTAATACGATAACAGCGGAAGGCTTGGAAGATAAAGTGAGTCCATCAACTCTAACGGCATAGCTGAGCTACACGGCAACGACCTAACGAACCTTGCTCCTCGTCTGAAAAGTCTGCAACATAATACATTGCAGCTTGGAAACGGGTCAGCACATGGAATATGCTGGCAATGTAACATAGTAGAGCAAGAACAGAATAATGCTATCACTATATGCATATTTGGTTGGTGGATAGCTCTATGGTTAAAGTTTTGCGAAAAGCCAATTTGTCCCTACAACAAAGGAATAG
The DNA here is from genome assembly GCF_056163025.1 of Triticum urartu. NCBI lineage: Eukaryota > Viridiplantae > Streptophyta > Magnoliopsida > Poales > Poaceae > Triticum > Triticum urartu. Next base: position 66,636,356 of record NC_141873.1, on the reverse strand, counting down.
ATTTTATTTGACTATCATGGAAGTTGAAACATCATTGAGAAGGTTCCTCCAACTCAATCCCAATTAAAAGTAATTATCAACCCAACAATATTAATTTAGAGTGATGAGGTACATATGATAATCCAAGTACTACTTACTCAAGATGTCCATAACCGGGGACACGGCTAACCATGACTAGTTTATACACTCTGCAGAGGTTTGCGCACTTTTCCCCACAAGACTCGATTTCCTCTGTTGGATTTCTCGCACTACAGGGTGTTAGAGAAACGGATGACCGAGACACAGTCTTTTAGAAGCATTAACTCTCTACTCCAGATAGACTATACCACCTACAACCCACTACCTGCTAGTCTACCTCTTCAAGAGCTTCACGCAACTTACTCAACTATGCTAGAGCTCATAATAGCTTGTGGCTGCACATGGAAGTTTCTAGCATGAAATAGCTCAATTCCCTTTGAGCCTGGGTGGCAGACCATAGGATTATCACACGGGTACTCCGGGATATCCTAGGACAACACTGGATTCTCCAGGTGCCCGACAAGCAATCCACCCAGATGTGTATTAAAGTTGCCACCTTAAGTTGAACCATTAATTAACAATCTCACATCTGTCAAGGTTTCACTCAAACCCAATCCACATCTACGAGCATAGCATAGGAATATAAGAAATACGTAGAAGTAACTCCCAAGGGTTTGATAATCATAGGGCAATAGGTTCTACCTCATCAACTAATTCCCAATCCCACATGTTATCAAGTCCTAACCATGCAATGTGTGAGGGTTGAAACTGATGCATAAAAACTGGGTGATAAAGGGGTATGATCAAAGTGTTACTTGCCTTGCTGATGATCCGCAAAACCTAGAGACTCGTAGTAGCATGCTTGGCACTCCGGGTGTTCTATCGCAAACAAAAAATAGCATACATAAGCAATCAAGCAAGGAAGCACGGGTAAAAATCAAATAAGAGATCTAACCAGAAAGTTCAACTTAAGAACTCCGGTTTGCAAAAAGAATCAAATCAAACGGAGCAACGAAACTCAACTTGCGAAAGAAACAAGATCCGATTACTAATCTGGACTAAGGTCAAATTTTACTATATCAAAATCTTGTTCAAGTTGATTAAACAGAAAGAGGGTTTCGAGATGAAGATCTACGCGCTTGAATCGCCTGATTCCAATAAACGAGCACAAAGATAAACTAAAACGAAAATCAGATCAGAAATCACGATCGAGAATAATCGCGGAAAATCTGAGAAAAAGAAAACTGACGAACAGGCTAACGAACGAACGTTCGCTGTCTGCGGCTAACGAGTGAACACCATTCGTTAAAACGAACGTACGGACGAGCGTCCGCTAAGAAATTAAACCGAGAAAACAGACGAACCGATCTATTCTAAATAAGCCTAGGGTTTTATAAGAAAAACCGACGGTTTTTACCTAAACCGCAAAAAAACTAAACGGCGAGATCGGATCGGACGGCGGCGGCTCGGGCGGCTAGGCGGCGGCTCCGCCAGCGCGGCGTGGGCGTGCGGGGCGGCGGTGACGGCGGGCGGTGCGGCGGTGGCGCTGCGGGCGGCGAGGCGAGGGGCGGCAGGCGGCGCCGGCTGCTGCTGCGTGTGGCGGGCGGTGGTGGCGATTCGGGGCGGCGGCGGCGGGGTATTTAAGAGGGGGGGTTGCAGGGCGGCTTGGGGAAGGGGCAAGGCGGCGGCGGCGTGGCGTTCGCGGTCTCCTGGAGGGAGACGGCGGCGCGGGGCGGTTGGGCCGGCCTGGCTCGGTTGGGCTTCGGCCTAGCCGGGCGCTGAAGATTTTTTTTAATGTACCACCGAAAAAAATCCTAGAAAAATAAATAAAAATCTAAAAATGCCAAAACAAATTTTCACCGTCTAAATAAAATATTTGGAACAAGATGAACATTTTCTTGGCCCTAAAATGCAATTTTGAAAACGTGCAATTTTTCTAATTGCAAATAAAATAGCAATAAAATCCGAATAAAGTCAAATATTTGATTTTAATATTTTTCCTCCAATATTTCATTTATTTTGGAGAAGTCATATTATCTCTTCTCATATATTTTAATATGAAAATACTTTTGGAGAGAAAAATAATCAAAACCAATAATCCTTGTTTCAATATTTGATAAAAATCAAATATGAAAACAGTGAAATTCCCAACTCTCTCCGAGGGTCCTTGAGTTTGCTTAGAATTTCGAGGATCGCGAAACGAAATGCAACAAAATATGATATGCATGAATGATCTATGTATAACATTCCAAATTGAAAATTTGGGATGTTACACCTAAGCACTACGACGATATGACCGAGGTGGATTATGGTGGAGGGGGGCACCACACATGGCTAAGAGATCAATGATCAACTTGTATGTCTATGGGGTGCCCCCTGGCCAAGTATATAAATGATGGAGGGAGGAGGAGGTCGGCCCTCATAGGGCGCGCCCAAAGTGTGGAGTCCTACTAGGACTCCCTAGTCCTAGTAGGATTTCACCTCCCACATGGAACAGGAAAAAGGGAAGGGAGAAGGAGAAGGAAGAAAGGGGGTGAGGGAGTCCTGGATTAGGGGGTCCTCGAACAGCCGGACTATATACTTTGGCAGGACTGTTGGACTATGAAGATACAAGATTGAAGACTTCGTCCCGTGTCCGGGTGGGACTCTCCTTTGCGTAAAAGGCAAGCTTAGCAATTCAGATATGTAGATCTCCTCCCTTGTAACCGACTCTGTGTAACCCTAGCCCCCTCCGGTGTCTATATAAACCGGAGGGTTTAGTCCGTAGGACAACAACAATCATAACCATAGGCTAGCTTCTAGGGTTTAGCATCTACAATCTCGTGGTAGATCAACTCTTGTAATACTCATATCATCAAGATCAATCAAGCAAGAAGTAGGGTATTACCTCCATCGAGAGGGCCCAAACCTGGGTAAACATTGTGTCCCCCGCCTCCTGTTACCATCAGCCTTAGACGCACAGTTCGGGTCCCCCTACCCAAGATCCGTCGGTTTTGACACCGACATTGGTGCTTTAATTGAGAGTTCCACTATGCCTCCACGATAAGTCATGATGGCTCGTCTGGTTGTCAAGGACAACATTACCTCTGGAGGAGCCCTGGCTGTAGGCCAAACTCTCCGACTAGGCGGCTTTGTCATGACCGCTCGTTCGACCGTCGCGCCGACGATGACTTCTCGGGTCATCAAAAACAGCCTCCACGTCGACTCGGGATTGACCGAGCAGATGGATCCAATGGAGCTCCCTTCCTTGAATGAGCTCTTGTATCGCGTCGCCGCCTTGGGAGTCGCTACAGACTATGATCGGATCGGGCTTAAACCCGACCACAGGGAGATTAACTCTACGCTGGTCACCCATCAGATAGCTGTGGTGGAGAAGCGATGCAGGGATTCTTCCTCTATTTTGAGGAAAAACTATGTCCGGATTCCCGAGCTCTCCGAGCCAGATACCCGTCTACGGGAGGACATGGCCCAACCTTCGAACCTAGAATTGGACAGCGGGCCAGTGATACGTCTCCAACATATCTATAATTTTTGATTGTTTCATGCTATTATATTATCTGTTTTGGATGTTTATGGGCTTTATTATGCACTTTTATATTATTTTGGGACTAACCTATTAACCCAGAGCCCAGTGCCAGTTTCTGTTTTTCCCTTGTTTTAGAGTATCGCAGAAAAGGAAAATCAAATGGAGTCCAATTGACCTGAAACTTCACGGAACTTATTTTTGGACCAGAAGAAGCCCACGGAGTATCGGAGATGGACCAGGAGAGTCCCGGGCTGCCCATGAGGGTGGGGGCGCGCCCACCCCCCTGGGCGCGCCCCCCTGCCTTGTGGACAGCCTGGAGGTCCACCGACGTACTTCTTCCTCCCATATATACCCATATACCCTAAAAACTTCGGGGAACGCAATAGATCGGGAGTTCCACCACCAGAAGCCTCCGTAGCCACCGAAAACCAATCTAGACCCGTTCCGGCACCCTTCCGGAGGGGAAATCCCTCTCCGGTGGCCATCTTCATCATCCCGGTGCTCTCCATGACGAGGAGGGAGTAGTTCTCCCTCGGGGCTGAGTGTATGTACCAGTAGCTATGTGTTTGATCACTCTCTCGTGTTCTTGGGGTGATACAATCTTGATGTATCGCGATCTTTGATAATTATAGTTGGATCTTATGATGTTTCTCCCCCTCTACTCTCTTGTAATGGATTGAGTTTTCCCTTTGATGTTATCTTATCGGATTGAGTCTTTAAGGATTTGAGAACACTTGATGTATGTCTTGCGTGGGATACCTGTGGTGACAATGGGGTATTCTATGATCCACTTGATGTATGTTTTGGTGATCAACTTGTGGGTTCCGTGACCTTGGGAATCTATGCGTAGGGCTTGGCACATGTTTTCGTCTTGACTCTCCGGTAGAAACTTTAGGGAACTCTTTGAGGTTCTATGTGTTGGTTGAATAGATGAATCTGAGATTGTGTGATGTATATCGTATAATCATACCCACGGATACTTGAGGTGACATTGGAGTATCTAGGTGACATTAGGGTTTTGGTTGATTTGTGTCTTAAGGTGTTATTCTAGTACAAACTCTAGGGCTGTTTGTGACACTTATAGGAATAGCCCAACGGATTGATTGGAAAGAATAACTTTGAGGTGGTTTCATACCCTACCATAATCTCTTCGTTTGTGCTCCGCTATTAGTGACTTTGGAGTGACTCTTTGTTGCATGTTGAGGGATAGTTATGTGATCCAATTATGTTATTATTGTTGAGAGAACTTGCACCAGTGAAAGTATGAACCATAGGCCTTGTTTCCTAGCATTGCAATACCGTTTGTGCTCACTTTTATCATTAGTTACCTTGCTGGGTTTTTTTCAGATTACAAAAACCTTTATCTACCATCCATATACCACTTGTATCACCATCTCTTCGCCGAACTAGTGCACCTATACAATTTACCATTGTATTGGGTGTGTTGGGGACACAAGAGACTCTTTGTTATTTGGTTGCAGGGTTGCTTGAGAGAAACCATCTTCATCCTACGCGTCCTACGGATTGATAAACCTTAGGTCATTGACTTGAGGGAAATTTTCTACTGTCCTACAAACCTCTGCACTTGGAGGCCCAACAACGTCTACAAGAAGAAAGTTGTGTAGTAGACATCAGCTAGTACTATTGGGCAACGTCCCGGAGCCCGAACTGCCAAGCTCGGAAACTCCTCTGCCCCTGGGTCTCAGATCGGGTCAGGGTTTGGACTTAAATCTACCCACCCACCCTCACATAAGTGATCTTTCCCACATTAGACAAGAGCCCCAAGAGACAATACATCACTATTGGGCCAGATTCCTCCTTGTAATAAGCAAGGTCAAGGACTATCGCGAGAAGACGCAATTTCATTCTTTTGCAAAAATTGCACGGACAAGGGAATCCTCAACGCCATAAGTCGCCATGACATAGCACAGTTCGCTGACTTGGCGGCCATAGTACAGAAGTATTGTGCGATGGAAAGCACCTGGAAAACCCAAACAAAATTCTGGGATCCTCCGGCTCTCACTAAACCCTCCGTCCGAACTAAAAGGGTGTACTCTCGTAAGTCACCCGATCCAATTACAAAGAAACCAAAGCCCACTACAGGGCGTGGAACCGTATTGGAGGGATGGCTCAATGGACCATGCAAAATTCACAGTACACCGAATACCATGCCAACACATAGCCTTAGAGAATGTTGGATACTTCGGCAGGTGGCCAAGAGCGGCGAGGATCTCCTCATCAACAATACCATAGAGCACCATCTCGTGGAAAATAACGATACAGTACTGACAGTCTTCGAGACTTTCGCCTCAAATCATAGGCACAAGTGAGCACTCCGCAGCCTCGCCGAAGTCTGCCACGTTGCAATAATAAATCCATGGAACCATACGGCTATAACATTCAATGCTAGTGACGAACCTCAATTCCGAACAGCCCGAGCACCAGCCGCTTTGGTCCTTAGTCCAATTGTGGACGGCTTCCGGCTTACTAAAGTGCTCATGGACAGTGGCAGCGGATTAAACCTCATCTACGAGGAGGCTCTTAGCAAAATGGAAATAGACAAGAGCCGCATTGAGCAAAGCAGCACAACCATCAGAGGAATAATCCCTAGTCGGGAGACACGATGTGCGGGAAAAATCACACTAGATGTGTGTCGGTGTCAAAACCGGCGGATCTCGGGTAGGGGGTCCCGAACTGTGCGTCTAAGGCGGATGGTAACAGGAGGCAGGGGACACGATGTTTTACCCAGGTTCGGGCCCTCTTGATGGAGGTAAAACCCTACGTCCTGCTTGATTATTCTTGATAATATGAGTTGTACAAGAGTTGATCTACCACGAGATCAGAGAGGATAAACCCTAGAGGCTAGCCTATGGTATGATTGTATGTGGTCCTACGGACTAAAACCCTCTGGTTTATATAAACACCGGAGGGGGCTAGGGTTACACAAGGTCGGTTACAAAGGAGGAGATATACATATCTGTATTGCCTAGCTTGCCTTCCACGCCAAGTAGAGTCCCATCCGGACATGGGACGAAGTCTTCAATCTTGTATCTTCATAGTCCTACAGTCCGGCCAAAGGATATAGTCCGGTTGTCCGAAGACCCCCTAATCCAGGACTCCCTCAGTAGCCCCCGAACCAGGCTTCAATGACGTCAAGTCCGACATGCGGTATTGTCTTCGGCATTGCAAGGCGGGTTCTTCTCCAAATTTCGAATGTTTGTTTAAGTAGTGTCTGGCCCCATAAATGTTGGACTTCTTGGCTTCTGTGCCCAATAAGGGCTATCTTCCACGTGTCGAATGAATACGAGGAGCCAGGGCGTTTTTACATTCGCCCCCCTAGCCAGGTAAATAAATTGTCTATTAAAGGGATGGGGATTTTTAAATCCAATCCATATCATCCTCCCCCAGCGAGAATCCATCGGAGCGTGCTTGGGAAAAATCCACTCCAGCATGGCCGACCTCCGCAGCTCCTCCTCCCGCCCCCGTAGCCCTAAGCCTGGCGATTGGGAGAGGTGTTCTGTCCCACACAGTCGATTAGTCGAACTGCAGACTAAGGGGTTTCTCCCTCTAGCGTATATGGTTCCCGTCCGAGCCGGGCTTGCCACCTACAATGGCGGGGAGCAAGCGGAGAGCTTCCTCAGCCCCTCTACGGGGGAGCGGGTATGCCTTGTTCCTTACTTATTAAGGGGACTCGGATTTCCAATTCATCCGTTCCTCCGCGGGCTCCTGGAGTTTTACGGCCTCCAACTGCATAATTTCACCCCTGCTTCCATATTACACATCGCCGGCTATGTTGCCCTCTGCGAGTTATTCCTGGGCTGTGAGGCTCATTTCGAGCTGTGGAAAAGGTTATTTTGCCTCGTCCCCCGCACACAGGAGGGGTCACTTTATCAAGTGGGCGAAGCCGAAATATGGCGCATCGCCGAAACCGGATACCTGTCCGGTACTCCGAAGAAGACGTCCGAGGACTTGCCTCCGGAATGGTTTTATATGGAGGACGTCCCCCTTCCGGACCCTGTTCGGCGGGGTCTTCCTGAGTTCAACAAGGCTCCTCTGAAGAAACGCTGAAGCTGGCGCCCACGGAGCCCCCAGGAGGAAGACAACGGAGAAGTCCTTTACCTGATGAACCAGATTAAAGCGCTGGCTCAATCAGGATTGACAATAATCGAGGTTATGTCAATATGCATAATGTGGGGAGTGCAGCCACTTCAATATCGAGGGCACCCCCTGTGGTGTTTTAACAGGGAAGACGATGCCACCCGTTGCGGACGTAAGGGTCCGGACAACGATGCTGCTTTAGCAAAAATCATGTCCGATCTATTCAAGGGAGAGGAAGAGGAGTTCATCCGCATCAAGCTACAGGATGGATTCTCCATGTACAACCCTCCAAGCTGGGTGAGTTATACCTCCTTACTCCCACTCTTCCCACATTCTTTGTCGTAGATACTCACCTTGCTATTTTTACGGCTGGAACTGCGAAAAGCCATAAGGGAGGTCAACAGCCCGTCCCCACAACCAGAGGACCCTGACCGGGCCCTCAGTCCCGGACTCGAAGAAGATCCGGACATATTCATGGAGCTGATAGACCGGCAGTTCTATCAATTAAGCTGTGATGACACCATGGTGGCCATTACGGCCGACTATCCCGGACTGCTCCCTGCGTCGCTCGTAAGAAAAAACAAAATCCCAACTCCAAAAACTAGGATCCCCTTTTGGATACTTCACCTACCATATACATATGGTGTTTTACAGGGAAGGCATTCGGGACGCCGTGCCGAACCCGCAGCAACTTGCCAACAAGAGGCACCGAGGCCGGGTAGGCCAAAAAGGAAGGCGGTCAGGACGGAGACGCCGGCGCAGAGGTATGACAAAAACCCCGCTCTGTGGATGTCGTCTTTCTCAAAATGTAATGACATACATGTTTCTTTAACAGAAAAAACGCTCGCCGGAGTATGTCCGGTGAGGCTGCCGATCATGCTTCCACCAGTCGGGCTCTAGGACCGGACATAGAGGCGGAAGCCGACATGGGGCGGACGCCGGATACTCCCCCTACAGAGGATGCAGATAGACTATCCGCTACAAATTCAGAAGTGGAGAGCGCCATGAATCATAGGCATCACCAGGCCATACTCCATGACGCTTGCTTCTCGCCAGAGGCATTTGATGCCTTCAATTCTGGAGACGCGTACCTTCGTGCTGCTCAAAATGGTCTAGCCAGAGCCACGAACCAGTATGTAAGGGATGTATGGGTAAGAAAATCTGACGATTATATGTATCAGTAGCCCCTGAGACTTGAAACAGTTAGCAGAACTGATTTAAGGATCATCTATTGTGCAGGTTCTTACAGAGAAGAATACTCGACTGTCACAGGAGCTGGAGGAATGCAAGACCCAACTTCGGGCCGCCGTTGCCGCATTGAAGGAACCTAAAAAGTCCCCAGCTGGTAATGTTTGTTTCAAGGAATGATAGGTACCATATAGCGTGCGGCGTGGCTGCAGATCTAACAATAGAAATTGCAGATGAATCTAGAGAGAATCCGGAGGACCAGCATGCCGTACGATAGATGAAGGCTGGCGAACGCGTGCTGACTGAGGTCAAGCGGGAGAAAAACAATCTCCAAGACGCCAATACCAAGCTGAGCGTGGAACTGAAAGATGTTCGAGCCCAGCTTGCGGACTCCGAGAAGGAGAATAAGCGGCTTCGATGCGGCATTTTCAGTAAGTGCTTGAACGAACCCTTAAAAGGGGGCGGCGGAGAAGCCGGTTAACAGAGTTATGTCTGCAGGTATGCTGACGGGTCGTCCCGCGGAGGAGATTCCCGGGTCTGCGGGTGATCTTCTACCCGAGCTCTCGCAACTGCACGAACAAGTTCGGCAGGTGATGCAAGGTATTGCCCAGGCCTTGTGGCCATCTGTCTCCCTGCCAGAAGGCATTGGAGAGTTTGCGGAGAAGCTCAAGGAAGCACGGTGGCGCTTCCGATTATGGAAGATATCGGCCTGCCGTCAAGGTGCCGGGGAAGCCTGGGCCATGGTGAAGACGCGGTATACCAAGGCTGACCCAAACCACATGGCCGAGGTCAGACCTGTGGGGCCCGATGGGAAAGAGATCCCCGTTAGCTTAGTGTATGGGCAAGTATAATTAGACGCAAAGTATTCCCAACAGGATTGTAGGCTAGACAGCCTGTTGGATGGTATAGAAGAGGAATTCAGTCAGTCTACATGACTGTGTAATTAAGGTGACATGTATAATGCCTTCTAGCCGGATTGTAAATCATTTGTCATGGTGGACCTTTTCGCTTCAACCTCGGGACCCGATAGTCCGGAGTGTGTCCGAATACCCGCTCAGTTATATAAGAACCGGGGTATGCGTGGAAACCAGGCGTAGGGGTCATTAGTGCTTGAATAGACAAGTACCCAACTGGTTATGTTATATTACATGGGTAGTAAGAAACATCTTCCAGGGAGAATAGTTCCGTTAGGGGTTCCTTTCCCTGGGTACGCATGCCCCAAAGTGCATGTCCGAACTGCGAGAGGAGACGCAGGCAAAAACATCTGGGGGCATATATGGAAAATAAAATTCATCTTTTGTTCACCGACCGAATATTCCCTTAAGAACGCTAGCTTTCGGCTTCACCCAGTCTGAGGTACACATCCGGCTGACCCGATAGTAACAATCGCAGAGGTGCTCCCCTTATGCCCTAGCCGAATTAACGGGAACGTAGGGCATAAATACAAGAGCCAGGAAACCCAGCTTGGCCAAAACTTAAGTCATATCGATGCATATAATGGCGAAGAAAAGGTACATGCGGAAGAATAACACATGTGCGGGGCATGAAGCCCAGATAAATAATTAAGATTCTATGTAAGAAGCCCCCAGGTATGATGAGCGCGGTTAGCGCATCTATAGTGTGCAAGCGAGGCACAAGTTGGCCCTTGAAGGCCTTGAGAAAGAGTAAAAGAAAGAAAGAGAAAAAAGACAGATAATGTATATGCGAAAAATGGACAGAGGAAGGAGACGAACATAGAGTCTAGCACTAGGCGTAGAATCTTCGGAGTCTGGCTGCGTTCCATGGGTTTGGCTCAAGTCGATTATTCGATGCATCCCACAGACGGTACGCTCCGCCGGTCAGAACTTGGTCAATAATGAAGGGACCTTCCCATTTGGGCTCGAGCTTGGTCTTTTTCTTCTCCGGCAGGCGTAGAACTAACTCGCCAATGTTATAAGTTTTGGCCCGTACTTCTCTGCTTTGGTATATGCGAGCCTGTTGCTGATAGAATGCGGAACGGGCTTTTGCCACGTCGCGCTCCTCCTCCAGGGTGTCCAGACTGTCCTGCCGATCGAGCTCGGCTTCTCTTTCTTCATACATGCGCACTCGAGGTGAGTCATGAATTATGTCGCAGGGCAGAACTGCCTCTGCGCCGTACACCATAAAGAAGGGTGTATATCCGGTAGTATGATTCAGCGTGGTCCACAGCCCCCAGAGTATGGAGTCGAGCTCCTCTACCCAGTGCGTGTTAGACTCCCTTAAGGACCGCACTAATCTGGGTTTGATGCCGCTCATGATAAGACCATTTGCTCGCTCAACTTGGCCGTTGGTTTGTGGGTGATAGACGGAAGCATAATCGAGCTTGATGCCCATGTTGCTGCACCAGAATTTTACCTCGTCGCCCGTGAAGTTCGTGCCGTTGTCAGTGATGATGCTGTGGGGGACGGCATAACGGTGTACAACCCCGGATATGAAGTCTATCACCGGTCCGGATTCGGCCGTTTTAACGGGTTTGGCTTCTATCCATTTGGTGAATTTATCCATCATAACCAGTAAATATTTTTTCTTATGGGTTCCCCCTTTAAGGGGTCCAACCATGTCAAGCCCCCAGACCACAAAGGGCTAGGTAATAGGGATTGTTTGGAGGGCGGTGGGTGGCATGTGGCTTTGGTTTCCAAAAAGCTGGCAACCGACGCAGCGTTGGACCAAGTCATGTGCGTCTGCCCGGGCCATCGGCCAATAAAAACATGTACGGAAGGTCTTGCTTACAAGGGCCCGGGCTGCGGCGTGGTGGCCGCCGAGTCCGGCGTGAATTTATGCCAGAAGCTTCCGCCCTTCCTCTTCGGAGATGCACCTTTGAAGGACTCCGGTAGTGCTTTTCTTATATAGCTCTCCCTCCTGGACCCTGTAGGCTTTAGATCACCGCACTATGCAGCGTGCCTCATTTTGGTCCTCGGGAAGTTCCTGCCTAGTTAGGTAGGCCAGGAATGGTTCTGTCCACGGGGCGATGATGGCCATTATTACGTGGGCTGAAGGTGTTATTTCAGTGGCAGAGCCTCCGATTATGTCAGAGTGTTCGGTATCGGGCATTTTGGCCGGGTCCGGACTATTGTTACCGGTGTCCCCTTCACATACCACGGATGGCTTAAACAACCTCTCCAAAAAGATGTTGGGGGACCGCATCACGTTTTGCGCCGATGCGGGCGAGGATATCCGCCGCCTGATTGTTTTCCCGAGCCACATGGTGAAATTCGAGCCCCTCGAACCGAGCTGACATCTTTAGGACGGCGTTTCGATAGGCCGCCATCTTCGGATCCTTGGCATCGAAGTCTCCATTTACTTGGGATATTGCAAGGTTCAAATCCCCACGCACCTCCAGGCATTGAATGCCCATGGAAACTGCCATCCGAAGACCGTGTAACAGAGCTTCGTATTCGGCTGCGTTGTTGGAGTCTGTATACAGTATCTACAGTACATATTGAACTGTATCTCCGGTTGGGGACGTCAGGACGACGCCAGCCCCCAGACCAGCCAGCATTTTGGAGCCATCAAAGTGCATGATCCAATTGGGGTATGCGCCGTACTCTTTAGGGAGTTCGGCTTCCGTCCATTCAGTGACAAAGTCGTCCAATACTTGCGATTTAATGGCTCGCCGAGGTTTGTATGTTATGTCGAATGGGAGGAGCTCAATGGCCCATTTGGCAATCCGGCCCATGGCATCGCGGTTGTTTATAATATCATTAAGTGGCACTTCCGAGGCTACTGTTATCGGACACTCTTGAAAGTAGTGTCGCAGCTTCCAGGATGCCATGAATACCGCATAGGCTATCTTTTGATAATGTGGGACCATGATTTGCATGGAGTGAGGACAATGGATACATAATATACTGGCTTTTGAAGAGGGAATTTATGTCCGTCCGCTTCTCATTCGACGACGAGCACTGCGCTTACAACCTGATGAGTTGCCGCAATGTACAACAGCATTGGTTCGCCGATGTTTGGCGCGGCCAGGATTGGGTTGATTGCCAGTATGGCTTTTATTTCTTCCAATCCGGCTGTGACGACGTCCATCCACTAGAAGTGTTCGATGCGCCGAAGGAGGCGATAAAGGGGTAATGCCTTTTCTCCTAAGCGGGAGATAAAGCGGCTTAGAGCCGCCACACATCCAGTTAATTTCTGGATTCGTTTGAGGTCTGTTGGGATAGCCAACTGTGACAGAGCTCGGATTTTGGCCGGATTAGCTTCAATTCCTCTACTGGAGACAATGAAGCCCAGGAGCTTTCCGGCTGGTACGCCGAAAACACATTTTTCCGGATTGAGCTTGATGTCGTATGTTGGGAGGTTATCGAATGTGAGCCTCAAGTCGTCTATTAGAGAGTCGACATGTTTGATTTTGACGACCACATCATCTACGTATGCCTCTACTGTTTTGCCGATCTGTTTCTCCAGACATGTCTGAATCATGCGCTGATATGTTGCGCCGGTGTTTTTTAGACCGAAAGGCATTGTGTTGAAACAGAAGGGGCCGTATGGTGTGATAAATGCCGTTACGGCTTGGTCGGACTCTGCCATCTTGATTTGGTGGTAGTCGGAGTATGTGTCGAGGAAACATAATGACTCGTGTCCTGCGGTAGCATCGATAATTTGATCGATGCGGGGGAGGGGGAAGGGATCCTTTGGGCAAGCCTTGTTGAGGTCCTTGAAATCGACACATAGGCGCCAGGATTTGTCCTTCTTTGGTACCATCACCAGGTTTGCTAGCCAGTCCGGGTATTTTATTTCTCTAATGAATCCGGCCTCCAATAACTTGGCTAGTTCCTCTCCCATAGCTTGTCTCTTAGGTTCAAACAAACGCCGAAGAGTCCGCTTGACCGGCTTGAATCCCTTTAGAATATTGAAGTTGTGCTCGGCCAGCCTGCGTGGGATTCCTGGCATGTCTGAGGGGTGCCAAGCGAATATGTCCCAATTCTCGCGCAGGAACTCTCGTAGTGCGGCGTCCACGAGGGGGTTTAATGGTGCCCCGATGGAGGCTGTTTTTGTAGGGTCCGTTGGGTGGACTTGGAATTTGACTATTTCATCTGCTGGTTTAAAAGAGGTGGACTTGGATCTCTTGTCAAGTATCACGTCGTCCCTGTCCACTGTGGAGCAAAGCGTAGTTAATTCCTCGGCCGAAAGGGCTTCGGATAATGCCTCGAGGGCCAATGCGGCTGTTTTGTTTTCGGCGCGGAGTGTTGTGTCCGGATCACTAGCGAGAGTGATGATTCTGTTGGGCCCAGGCATTTTGAGTTTCATGTACCCATAATGGGGTATGACTTGGAAGATCGTGAACGCCTCCCGTCCTAAAAGGGCGTGGTATCCACTACTGAACGGAGCCACTTGGAATGTAATTTCTTCGGACCTATAGTTCTCTGGCGTGCCGAATAACACATCTAGTGTGATTTTCCCAGCACAGCGTGCTTCCCGGTTGGGGATGATTCCTCTGAAGGTTGTGCTGCTGTGCTCAATGCGGTTCCAGTCTATTTCCATTTTTTGAAGAGTTTCCTCATAGATGAGGTTCAATCCACTGCCGCCGTCCATGACTACTTTGGTGAGTCAAAAGCCGTTCACAATTGGACTGAGGACCAGTGCGGCTGGTGCTCGGGCTGTTCGGAATTTAGGTTTGTCACTGGCATTGAAGGTAATAGCCGTGTCACTCCATGGATTCATTGCTGCCACGTGGCAGATTTCAGCGAGGCTGCGGAGTGTTCGCTTGCGCCTATTATTTGATGCGAAGGTTTCAAAGAATGCTGATATCGTATTGCTATCCACGGGATGGTGCTCTGTGGCATTTGGGATGAGAAGATCCTCACCACTTTTGGCCACCTGCCGGAGTATCCAACATGCTCTAAGGCTGTGTGTTGTTATGGTATCTGCTGTACTATGAATTTTGCAGGGTCCGTTAAGCCATCCCTCCAATACGGTTCCATGCCCTGTAGAGGGTTTTTGTTTCTTTGTAACTAATTCGGGTGTTTTATGATAGTGCACCCTTTTACTTTAGACTGGGTGTATATTCCGAGCCGGATTATCCCAAAATTTCGTTTTGGTTTTCCAGGCGCTTTCCATCGCATAGTACTTTCGTACTATGGACGCCAATTCAGCGAAGCGTGATATGTCACGGCGACTTAAGGTGTTAAAGATTCCCTTGTCCGTGCAATTATTGCAGAAAAATGAGACTGCGTCTTCCTCGCGACACAAGGAGGAATCTGGCCCAATAATGATGTATTGTTTCATGGGGCTCTTGCCTGATGTGGGAAAGATCGTTTATGTCTGGGTGGGTGGGTGGATTTGAGTCCGAACCCCTACCCGGTCTGAGACCCAGGGGCCGAGGAGTTTCCGATCTTGCAAGCTCGGATTCCGGGATGTTGCCCGATAAGTCTGGCCCACTACCTGACTCTAGGTTCAGGGCTTGGGTGATGTCCTCCCGTAAACGGGTGTCCAGCTCGGAGAGTTCAGGAATCCGGACATAGTTAGTCCTCAAGATAGAGGAAGAATCGCCGCATTGTTCCTCCACAACCGCAATATGATGGGTGACTGGTGGAGAGTTAATCTCCCTTTGATCGGGTTTAAGCCCAATCTGATCATAGTCTGTAGCGACTCCCAAGGCGGCGATACGATCCAAGAGCTCGTTTAGGGAAGAGAGCTCCATTGGATCCATCTGCTCGGCAAATTCCAAGCTGACATGGAGGCTGTTTTTGATGACCCGAGAAGTCACCGTCGGTGCAGCGGCCGAACGGGCGGTCATGATGAAATTGCCAAGCCGGAGAGTTTGGCCGACAGCCAGGGCTCCCCTGGCGGTAATGTTGTTTTTAACAACGAGACGAGGCATCCTTCCTTACGGCGACGGCACAGTGGAACTCTCAATCAAAGCACCAATGTCGGTGTCAAAACTGGCGGATCTCAGGTAGGGGGTCCCGAACTGTGCTTCTAAGGTGGATGGTAACAGGAGGCAGGGGACACGATGTTTTACCCAGGTTCGGGCCCTCTTGATGGAGGTAAAACCCTATGTCCTGCTTGATTATTCTTGATAATATGAGTAGTACAAGAGTTGATCTACCACGAGATCAGAGAGGCTAAACCCTAGAAGCTAGCCTATGGTATGATTGTATGTGGTCCTACGGACTAAAACCCTCCGATTTATATAGACACCGGAGGGGGCTAGGGTTACACAAGGTCGGTTGAAAAGGAGGAGATATACATATTCGTATTGCCTAACTTGCCTTCCACGCCAAGTAGAGTCCCATCCGGACACGGGATGAAGTCTTCAATCTTGTATCTTCATAGTCCTACAGTCCGGCCAAAGGATATAGTCCGGCTGTCCGGAGACCCCCTAATCTAGGACTCCCTCAATGTGGTATTCAGCACGCCGGAGAATTATAGGTCCGAAGAAATTACATTCCAAGTGGCCCCATTTAGTAGCGGATACCACGCCCTTTTAGGGCGGGAGGCATTCACGATCTTCCAAGCTATACCCCATTACGGGTACATGAAGCTCAAGATGCCCGGGCCCAATGGAATCATCACTCTAGCTAGTGATCCGGACATAGCACTCAGCGCTGAAAATAAAACCACCACACTAGCCCTCGAGGCGTTATCCGAAGCCCTCGCAGCCGAAGAATTAACTGCGCTGCGCTCCATAGTGGACAGGGACGACGTGATACTCGATAAAAGACCCAAATCCACCTCTTTTAAACCAGCGGACGAAACAGTCAAATTCCAGGTCCACCCAACGAACCCTACAAAAACAGCATCCATCGGGGCACAGCTGAACCCCACAACATTCGCCGCACTACGGGAGTTCTTGCGCGAGAATTAGGACATCTTCGCCTGGCATCCTTCAGATATGCCAGGAATCCCACGCGGGCTGGCCGAGCATAGCCTAAACATTCTAAAGGGATTCAAGCCGGTCAAGCAGACTCTTCGGTGTTTCTCAAAGCCTAAGTGACAAGCCATGGGAGAAGCGCTAGCCAAGTTACTCGAGGTCGGATTCATTAGAGAAATAAAACACCCGGACTGGCTAGCAAACCTGGTGATGGTACCAAAGAAGGACATATCCTGGCGCCTATGTGTCGATTTCAAGGACCTTAACAAGGCTTACCCCAAGGATCCCTTCCCCCTCCCCCGCATCGATCAAATTATCGACGCTACCGCAGGACACGACTCATTGTGTTTCCTCGACGCATACTCCGAATACCATCAAATCAAGATGGCGGAGTCCGATCAAGCAGCAACAGCATTCATCACTCCATACGGCCCCTTCTATTTTAACACCATGCCTTTCGGGCTCCAAAATGCCGGTGCAACCTATCAACGCATGATTCAGACATGCCCGGAAACACAAATCGGCAAAACAGTGGAGGCATATGTAGACGATGTGGTCATTAAAACCAGACACGTCGAATCCTTAATAGACGACTTGAGGCTTACGTTCGACAATCTCCGAACATATGACATAAAGCTCAATCCAGAAAAATGCGTTTTCGGCGTGCCCGCCAGAAAGCTCTTGGGCTTCATCGTTTCCAATAGAGGAATTGAAGCAAATCCGGCTAAAATCCGAGCTCTGTCACAGTTGGCCATCCCAACAGACCTCAAGCAAATCGAGAAATTAACCGGATGTGTGGCTGCCTTAAGCTGCTTTATCTCCCGATTGGGAGAACAGGCATTGCCTCTTTATCGCCTTCTTCGGCGCACCGAACACTTCGAGTGGACAGATGTGGCCACGGTCGGATTGGAAGAAATAAAAGCCCTCTTGGCTAGCAACCCAATCTTGGCCGCGCCAAATATCGGCGAACAAATGTTGTTATATATAGCGGCAACACACCAGGTTGTAAGCGCAGTGCTCGTCGTCAAATGAGAGACGGACGGACATAAGTTCCCACTTAAAAATCTGGTATACTATGTATCCACTGTCCTCACTCCATGCAAATCACGGTACCCACATTATCAAAAGATAGCATACGCGGTCTTCATGGCATCCGAAAACTATGACACTACTTTCAAGAGTGTTCAATTACGGTGGCCTCTGAAGTACCACTCAACAACATAATAAATAACCGCGATGCCACGGGCCGGATTGCTAAATGGGCTATTGAGCTCCTCCCGTTCAACATAACATACAAACCACGGCGAGCCATTAAGTCACAAGTACTGGCTGATTTCGTCGCCGAATGGACAGAAGCCGAACTCCCTAAAGAGTATGGCGCGTACTCCAATTGGATCATGCACTTCGACGGCTCTAAGATGCTGGCTGGTCTGGGGGCAGGCGTCGTCCTGACATCCCCCACCGGAGATACGGTCCAATACGTACTCCAAATATTATACACAGACTCCAACAATGCAGCAGAATATGAGGCCCTGTTGAATGCTCTCCGGATGGCAGTCTCCATGGGAATTCAACGCCTAGAGGTGCGTGGGGATTCAAACCTCGCAATATCTCAAATAAATGGAGACTTTGACGCCAAGGACCCAAAAATGGCGGCTTACCGCAATACCGTCCTCAAAATGTCAGCTCGGTTCGAGGGGCTCGAATTCCACCATGTGGTCCGAGAAAACAATCAAGCGGCGGATATCCTCGCCCGCATCGGCGCTAAGCGCGACCCTGTCCCACCTAATATCTTCTTGGAAAGGCTGTTTAAGCCATCCGTGGTGTGGGAAGGGGAGACCGGCAACAACAGTCCGGATTCGGCCACAACACCAGATCCCGAGCACTCTGACGTAATCGGAGGCTCCGCCACCGAAATAACACCTTCGGCCCACGTGATTATGGCTGCCATCGCCCCGTGGACAGAACCCTTCCTGGCTTACCTAAATAGGCAAGAACTCCCTGAGGACCCAAATGAGGCACGCTGCATTGTGCGGCGGTCTAAAGCCTACAAGGTCCACAAGGGAGAGCTTTATAAGAAAAGCACTACCGGAGTACTTCAAAGGTGCATCTCCGAAGAGGAAGGATGGAAACTTTTGGCAGAAATTCATGCTGGACTCAGCGGCCATCACGCCACAGCTCGGGCCCTTGTAAGCAAGGCCTTCCGTACAGGTTTCTACTGGCCGACAGCCCGAGCAGACGCACAGGACCTCGTCCAACATTGCGTCGGTTGCCAGCTTTTTGCAAAGCAAAGCCATATGCCACCTACCGCTCTCCAAACAATCCCCATTACGTGTCCCTTTGCGATCTGGGGGCTTGATATGGTCGGACCCCTTAAAGGAGGAAGCCATAAGAAAAAGTACCTATTGGTCATGGTGGATAAATTCACCAAATGGATAGAAGCCAAACCAGTTAAAACAGCCGAGTCCGGACCAGTGATAGACTTCATATCCGGGGTTGTACACCATTATGGTGTCCCCCACAGCATCATCACTGATAACAGCTCAAACTTTACAGCTGACGAGGTAAAAACTTGGTGCGGCAACATGGGCATTGAGCTCGATTATGCCTCCGTCTATCACCCCCAAACAAACGGACAAGTTGAACGAGCAAATGGTCTTATTATGAGCGGCATTAAACCCAGATTAGTGCGATCCTTGAAGGAATCAGATACGCACTGGGTTCAGGAGCTCGACTCCGTACTATGGGGGCTGTAGACCACGCCGAATCGCTCTACCGGATACACACCATTTTTTATGGTGTACGGCGCAGATGAAGGAAATATCCCCTAGAGGCAATAATAAAGTTATTATTTATTTCCTTATATCATGATAAATGTTTATTATTCATGCTAGAATTGTATTAACCGGAAACATAATACATATGTGAATACATAGACAAACAGAGTGTCATTAGTATGCCTCTACTTGACTAGCTCGTTGATCAAAGATGGTTAAGTTTCCTAACCATTAACATGGGTTGTCATTTGATTAACGGGATCACACCATTAGGAGAATGATGTGATTGACTTGACCCATTCCGTTAGCTTAGCACCCGATCGTTTAGTATGTTGCTATTGCTTTCTTCATGACTTATACATGTTCCTATGACTATGAGATTATGCAACTCCCGTTTACAGAGGAACACTTTGTGTGCTACCAAACATCACAACATAACTGGGTGATTATAAAGGTGCTCTACAGGTGTCTCCAAAGGTACTTGTTGGGTTGGCGTATTTCGAGATTAGGATTTGTCACTCCGATTGTCGGAGAGGTATCTCTGGGCCTTCTCGGTAATGCACATCACTTAAGCCTTGCAAGCATTGCAACTAATGAGTTAGTTGCGGGATTATGTATTACGAAACAAGTAAAGAGACTTGTCGGTAACGAGATTGGACTAGGTATTGAGATACCGACGATCGAATCTTGGGCAAGTAACATACCGATGACAAAGGGAACAACGTATGTTGTTATGCGGTCTGACCGATAAAGATCTTCGTAGAATATGTGGGAGCCAATATGAACATCCAGGTTCCGCTATTGGTTATTAACCAGAGACGTGTCTCGGTCATGTCTACATAGTTCTCGAACCCATAGGGTCCGCACGCTTAACGTTTCGATGACAGTTATATTATGAGTTTATATGTTTTGATGTACCGAAGGTTTTTCGGAGTCCCAGATGTGATCACGAACATGACGAGGAGTCTCAAAATGGTCGAGACATAAAGATTGATATATTGGAAGCCTATACTTGGATATCGGAAGTGTTCCGGGTGAAATCGGGATTTTACCGGAGTACATGGGGTTACCGGAACCCCCCCCCCCCCCCCGGGGGGGGCTTAATGTGCCTACATGGGCCTTAGTGGAAATAGAGGGCAGCAAGGGGAGTGTGGGGCGCCCCCCCCCCCCAAGGCCCAAACCTAATTGGTTTTGGGCAAGGGGGTCGGCCCCCTCTTTCCTTCTCCTACTCTCCCTTTCCTTCCCCCTCTCCTACTCCTACTAGGAATAGGAGGAGTCCTACTCCTAGTGGGAGTAGGACTCCCCCTTGGCACGCCTCTCCCTGGCCGGCCGCCTCCTCCCCTTGCTCCTTTATATACAGGGGCAGGGGGGCACCCCCATAGACACAACAATTGATCGTTTGGTCTTTTTAGCTGTGTGCGGTGCCCTCCTCCACCATAGTCCACCTCGATAATACTATAGTAGTGCTTAGGCGAAGCCCTGCGTCGGTAGAACATCATCATCGTCACCACGCCGTTGTGCTGATGAAACTCTCCCTCAATACTCGGCTGGAACGGAGTTCGAGGGACATCATCGGGTTGAACATGTGCTGAACTCGGAGGTGTCGTACGTTCGGTACTTGATCGGTCGGATCGTGAAGACGTACGACTACATCAACCGTGTTGTGCTAACGCTTCCGCTTTCAGTCTACGAGGATACGTGGACAACACTCTCCCCTCTCGTTGCTATGCATCACCATGATCTTGCGTGTGCGTAGGAAACTTTTTGAAATTACTATATTACCCAACAGTGGCATCCGAGCCAGGTTTTATGCGTAGATGTCATATGCACGAGTAGAATACAAGTGAGTTGTGGGCGATATAAGTCATGCTGCTTACCAGCATGTCATACTTTGGTTTGGCAGTATTGTTGGATGAAGCAGCCCGGACCGACATTACACGTATGCTTATGCGAGACTGGTTCTACCGACGTGCTTTGCACACAGGTGGCCGGCGGGTGTCAGTGTCTCCAACTTTAGTTGAACCGAGTGTGGCTACGCCCGGTCCTTGCGAAGGTTAAAACAGCACCAACTCGACAAACTATCGTTGTGGTTTTGATGCGTAGGTAAGAACGGTTCTTGCTAAACCCGTAGCAGCCACGTAAAATTTGCAACAACAAAGTAGAGGACGTCTAACTTGCTTTTGCAGGGCATGTTGTGATGTGATATGGTCAAGTCATGATGCTAAATTTTATTGTATGAGATGATCATGTTTTGTAACCGAGTTATCGGCAACTAGCAGGAGCCATATGGTTGTCGCTTTATTGTATGCAATGCAATCGCCCTGTGATGCTTTACTTTATCACTAAGCGGTAGCGATAGTCGTGGAAGCATAAGATTGGCGAGACGACAATGATGCTAAGATGGAGATCAAGGTGTCGCGCCGGTGACGATGGTGATCATGACGGTGCTTCGGAGATGGAGATCACAAGCACAAGATGATGATGGCCATATCATATCACTTATATTGATTGCATGTGATGTTTATCTTTTATGCATCTTATCTTGCTTTGATTGACGGTAGCATTATAAGATGATCCCTCACTAAATTATCAAAGTATAAGTGTTCTCCCTGAGTATCCGCCGTTGCGAAAGTTCTTCGTGCTGAAACACCACGTGATGATCAGGTGTGATAGGCTCTACGTTCAAATACAACGGGTGCAAAACAATTGCACATGCAGAATACTCAGGTTAAACTTGATGAGCCTAGCATATAACAGATATGGCCTCGGAACACGGAGACCGAAAGGTCGAGCGTGAATCATATAGTAGATATGATCAACATAGTGATGTTCACCGTTGATACTACTCCATCTCACGTGATGATCGGACATGGTTTAGTTGATATGGATCACGTGATCACTTAGAGGATTAGAGGGATGTCTATCTAAGTGGGATTTCTTAAATAATATGATTAATTCAACTTAAATTTATCATGAACTTAGTACGTGATAGTATCTTGCTTGTCTATGTTGATTGTAGATAGATGGCCCATGCTGTTGTTTCGTTGAATTTTAATGCGTTCCTTGAGAAAGCAAAGTTGAAAGATGATGGTAGCAATTACACGGACTGGGTCCGTAACTTGAGGATTACCCTCATTGCTGCTCAGAAGAATTACGTCCTGGAAGCACCGCTAGGTGTACCACCTGCACCAGCAACTGCAGACATTGTGAATGCCTGGCAGACATGTGTTGATGACTACTCGATAGTTCAGCGTGCCATGCTTTATGGCTTAGAACCGAGACTTCAACGACGTTTTGAACGTTATGGAGCATATGAGATGTTCCAGGAGTTGAAGTTAATATTTCAAAAGAGTGTCCAGATTGAGAGATATGAAGTCTCCAATAAAGTTCTACAGCTGCAAGATGGAGGAGAATAGTTCTGTCAGTGAGCATATACTCAAGATGTCTGGGTACTGCAATCACTTGATTCAACTGGGAGTTAATCTTCCGGATGATAGCGTCATTGACAGAATTCTTCAATCACTACCACCAAGCTACAAGAGCTTCGTGATGAACTATAATATGCAAGGGATGGATAAGGCAATTCCTGAGCTCTTCGCAATGCTAAAGGCAGCGGAGGTAGAAATCAAGAAGGAGCATCAAGTGTTGATGGTCAATAAGACCACCAGTTTCAAGAAAAAGGGCAAAGGGAAGAAGAAGGGGAACTTCAAGAAGAACAGCAAGCAAGTTGCTGCTCAAGAGAAGAAACCCAAGTCTGGACCTAAGCCTGAGACAGAGTGCTTCTACTGCAATTAGACTGGTCACTGGAAGCGGAACTACCCCAAGTATTTGACGGATAAGAAGGATGGCAAGGTGAACAAAGGTATATGTGATATACATGTTATTGATGTGTACCTTACAAATGCTCGCAGTAGCACCTAGGTATTTGATACTGGTTCTGTTGCTAATATTTGCAACTCGAAACAGGGGCTATGGATTAAGTGAAGATTGGCTAAGGACGAGGTGACGATGCGCGTGGGAAATGGTTCCAAAGTCGATGTGATCGCGGTCGGCATGCTACCTCTACATCTACCTTCGGGATTAGTATTAGACCTAAATAATTGTTATTTGGTGCCAGCGTTGAGCATGAACATTATATCTGGATCTTGTTTGATGCGAGACGGTTATTCATTTAAATCAGAGAATAATGGTTGTTCTATTTATATGAGTAATATCTTTTATGGTCATGCACCCTTGAAGAGTGGTCT
This sequence comes from Triticum urartu, assembly GCF_056163025.1. Taxonomy (NCBI): domain Eukaryota; kingdom Viridiplantae; phylum Streptophyta; class Magnoliopsida; order Poales; family Poaceae; genus Triticum; species Triticum urartu. The sequence goes on along the minus strand of NC_141873.1, from coordinate 66,612,665 downwards.
ATTTTTTCTAAATCTCGATAGTGGTGATACACATATTCATAATATTGAAGCCAAAAGATGCAGAGTTGATAATGATAGTGCAACTTATTTGTGGCACTGCCGTTTAGGTCATATCGGAGTAAAGCGCATGGAGAAACTCCATACTGATGGACTTTTGGAACCACTTGATTATGAGTCACATGGTACTTGCAAACCGTGCCTCATGGGCAAGATGACTAAAACGCCGTTCTCCGGAACTACGGAGAGAGCAACAGATTTGTTGGAGATCATACATACAGATGTATGTGGTCCGATGAATGTTGAGGCTCGTGGCGGATATTGTTATTTTCTCACCTTCACAGATGATTTAAGAAGATATGGGTATATCCACTTAATTTAACATAAGTCTGAAACATTTGAAAAGTTCAAAGAATTTCAGAGTGAAGTTGAAAATCATCTTAACAAGAAAATAAAGTTTCTACGATCTGACCATGAAGGAGAATATTTGAGTTATGAGTTTGGTCTTCATTTGAAACAATGCGGAATAGTTTTGCAACTCACGCCACCCGGAACACCACACCGTAATGGTGTGTCTGAACGTCGTAATCGTACTTTACTAGATATGGTGCGATCTATGATGTCTCTTACTGATTTACCGCTATCGTTTTTGGGTTATGCTTTAGAGACGGCTGCATTCACCTTAAATAGGGCACCATCGAAATCCGTTGAGACGACGCCTTATGAACTATGGTTTGATAAGAAACCAAAGTTGTCGTTTCTGAAAGTTTGGGGCTGCGATGCTTATGTGAAAAAGCTTCAACCTGATAAGCTCGAACCCAAATCGGAGAAATGTGTCTTCATAGGATACCCAAAGGAGACTGTTGGGTACACCTTCTATCACAGATCCGAAGGCAAGACTTTTGTTGCTAAATTCAGAGTTTTTCTAGAGAAGGAGTTTCTCTCGAAAGAAGTGAGTGGGAGGAAAGTAGAACTTGATGAGGTAACTGTACCTGCTCCCTTATTCGAAAGTAGTTCATCACAGAAACCGGTTTCTGCGACACCTACACCAATTAGTGAGGAAGTTAATGATGATGATCATGAAACTTTAGAGCAAGTTGTTACTGAACCTCATAGGTTAACCAGAGTAAGATCCGCGCCAGAGTGGTACGGTAATCCTGTTCTGGAAGTTATGTTACTAGACCATGACGAACCTACGAACTATGAAGAAGCAATGGTGAGCCCAGATTCCGCAAAATGGCTTGAAGCCATGAAATCTGAGATGGGATCCATGTATGAGAACAAAGTGTGGACTTTGGTTGACTTGCCCGTTGATCCGCAAGCAATTGAGAATAAATGGATCTTCAAGAAGAAGACTGACGCTGATGGTAATGTTACTGTCTATAAAGCTCGACTTGTTGCAAAAGGTATTTTACAAGTTCAAGGGATTGACTACGATGAGACCTTCTCACCCGTAGAGATGCTAAAGTGTGTCCAAATCATGTTAGCAATTGCCGCATTTTATGATTATGAAATTTGGCAAATGGATGTCAAAACTGCATTCCTGAATGGATTTCTGGAAGAAGAGTTGTATATGATGCAACCAGAAGGTTTTGTCGATCCAAAGGGAGCTAACAAAGTGTGCAAGCTCCAGCGATCCATTTATGGACTGGTGCAAGCCTCTCGGAGTTGGAATAAACGCTTTGATAGCATGATCAAAGCATTTGGTTTTATACAGACTTTTGGAGAAGCCTGTATTTACAAGAAAGTGAGTGGGAGCTCTGTAGCATTTCTCATATTATATGTGGAAGACATATTGTTGATTAGAAATGATATAGAATTTCTGGATAGCATAAAAGGATACTTGAATAAGAGTTTTTCAATGAAAGACCTCGGTGAAGCTTCTTACATATTGGGCATCAAGATCTATAGAGATAGATCAAGACGCTTAATTGGACTTTCACAAAGCACATACCTTGACAAAGTTTTGAAGAAGTTCAAATCGATCAAGCAAAGAAAGGGTTCTTGCCTGTGTTACAAGGTGTGAAGTTGAGTAAGACTCAATGCCCGACCCCTGCAGAAGATAGAGAGAAAATGAAAGATGTTCCCCATGCTTCAGCCATAGGCTCTATCATGTATGCAATGCTGTGTACCAAACCTGATGTGTGCCTTGCTATAAGTCTAGCAAGGAGGTACCAAAGTAATCCAGGAGTGGATCACTGGACAGTGGTCAAGAACATCCTGAAATACCTGAAAAGGACTAAGGATAAGTTTCTCGTTTATGGAGGTGACAAAGAGCTCATCGTAAACGGTTACGTTGATTCAAGCTTTGACACTGATCCGGACGATTCTAAATCGCAAACCGGATACGTGTTTACATTGAACGGTGGAGCTCTCAGTTGGTGCAGTTCTAAACAAAGCGTTGTGGCGGGATCTACGTGCGAAGCGGAGTACATAGCTGCTTCGGAAGCAGCAAATGAAGGAGTCTGGATGAAGGAGTTCATATCCGATCTAGGTGTAATACCTAGTGCATCGGGTCCAATGAAAATCTTTTGTGACAATACTGGTGCAATTGCCTTGGCAAAGGAATCCAACTTTCACAAGAGAACCAAGCACATCAAGAGACGCTTCAATTCCATCCGGGATTTAGTCTAGGTGGGAGACAAGGAAATTTGCAAGATACATACGGATCTGAATGTTGCAGACCTGTTGACTAAGCCTCTTCCACGAGCAAAACATGATCAGCACCAAGACTCCGTGGGTGTTAGAATCATTACTGTCTAATCTAGATTATTGACTCTAGTGCAAGTGGGAGACTGAAGTAAATATGCCCTAGAGGCAATAATAAAGTTATTATTTATTTCCTTATATCATGATAAATGTTTATTATTCATGCTAGAATTGTATTAACTGGAAACATAATACATATGTGAATACATAGACAAACAGAGTGTCACTAGTATGCCTCTACTTGACTAGCTCGTTGATCAAAGATGGTTAAGTTTCCTAACCATTGACATGGGTTGTCATTTGATTAACGTGGTCACACCATTAGGAGAATGATGTGATTGACTTGACCCATTCCGTTAGCTTAGCACCCGATCGTTTAGTATGTTGCTATTGCTTTCTTCATGACTTATACATGTTCCTATGACTATGAGATTATACAACTCCCGTTTACCGGAGGAACACTTTGTGTGCTACCAAACGTCACAACGTAACTGGGTGATTATAAAGGTGCTCTACACGTGTCTCCAAAGGTACTTGTTGGGTTGGCGTATTTTGAGATTAGGATTTGTCACTCCGATTGTCGGAGAGGTATCTCTGGGCCCTCTCGGTAATGCACATCACTTAAGCCTTGCAAGCATTGCAACTAATGAGTTAGTTGCGGGATTATGTATTACGGAACGAGTAAAGAAACTTGTCGTTAACGAGATTGAACTAGGTATTGAGATACCGACGATCGAATCTCGGGCAAATAATATACCGATGACAAAGGGAACAACATATGTTGTTATGCGGTCTGACCGATAAAGATCTTCGTAGAATATGTGGGAGCCAATATGAACATTCAGGTTCCGCTATTGGTTATTGACCGAAGATGTGTCTCGGTCATGTCTACATAGTTCTCGAACCCGTAGGGTCTCGCTTAACGTTTCGATGATAGTTATATTATGAGTTTATATGTTTTGATGTACCGAAGGTTGTTCGGAGTCCCGGATGTGATCACAGACAAGACGAGGAGTCTCGAAATGGTTGAGACATAAAGATTGATATATTGGAAGCCTATATTTGGATATCGGAAGTGTTCCGGGTGAAATCAGGATTTTACCGGAGTACCGGGGGTTACCAGAACCCCCCCCCCCCCGGGGGGGGCTTAATGGGCCTACATGGGCCTTAGTGGAAATAGAGGGCAGCAAGGGGAGTGTGGGGCGCCCCCCCCCAAGGCCCAAACCGAATTGGTTTAGGGCAAGGGGGCCGGCCCCCTCTTTCCTTCTCCTACTCTCCCTTTCCTTCCCCCTCTCCTACTCCTACTAGGAATAGGAGGAGTCATACTCCTAGTGGGAGTAGGACTCCCCCTTGGCGCACCTCTCCCTGGCTGGCCGCCTCCTCCCCTTGCTCCTTTATATATAGGGGCAGGGGGCACCCCATAGACACAACAATTGATCGTTTGATCTTTTTAGCCGTGTGTGGTGCCCCCCTCCACCATAGTCCACCTCGATAATACTGTAGCGGTTCTTAGGCGAAGCCCTACGTCGGTAGAACATCATCATCGTCACCACGCCATTTTGCTGACGAAACTCTCCCTCAACACTCGGCTGGATCAGAGTTCGAGGGACGTCATCGGGCTGAACGTGTGCTGAACTCGGAGGTGCCGTACGTTCGGTACTTGATCGGTCGGATCATGAAGACGTACGACTACATCAACCGCGTTGTGCTAACGCTTCCGCTTTCGGTCTACGAGGGTACGTGGACAACACTCTCCCCTCTCGTTGCTATGCATCACCATGATCTTGCGTGTGCGTAGGAAATTTTGTGAAATTACTATGTTACCCAACAGCAGAGACGGTACTGCCCTGCGATATCATTCATGACTCACCTCGAGTGCGCATGTACGAAGAGAGAAAGCCGAGCTTGATCGGCAGGACAGTTTAGACGCCCTGGAGGAGCGTGACGTTGCAAAAGCCCGGTCCGCATTCTACTAGCAACAGGCTCGACGGTATCAAAGCAGAGAATTACGTGCCAAAACTTATAACGTTGGCGAACTCGTTCTACGCCTACTAGAGAAGAAAAAGGACAAGCTCAAGCCCAAATGGGAAGGTCCCTTCATCATTGACAAAGTTCTAACCGGTGGAGCGTACCGTCTGCGGGATGCATCGGATAATCGACTCGAGCCAAACCCATGGAATGCGGCCAGACTATATATATATATATATATATATATATATATATATATAAAACTATTCTGATCATGGGATCAGAATAATATTCTGATCACAACATGAACTTCCCGAGTAACGCGCTTGACCTTCCCTAAGTACTAGGTTGAACTTCAGCTAAAAGGTGTCCAAATGGGGCTTCCAATATACCGTTGGAAAGCTATGAACATCAGTATCATGACCCAAGTTAAATTTTTGGCAAAATATAAGCGGTTTAAGAGCAGTTTTGAAAACCGTTTTTTCTTCACACAAAAAACGTGAATCGTATTTTCCATTGCATTTTTAAACCATTTATCGGACTAAGGCAAATAATATGGCGTTGGAAAGCTGCTGCAAAACCGCTCCTTCCACATGTTGAAAGTTTTCTCTAATTCCCCACGGTTAAAGAGTAATTCGGAAAATTGTAGAATTTCGCAAACGGAACACCCGAATTCATATTTTCGATGCAATTTCTAAACGGCAAATCCAATTGAGGCAAATAATATGGCGTTGGAAAGCTTATGAAAATGCGCTACTTTTTCGTGTTAAAAGTTTTTTTTTTAATTTTGAATGATTTAAAAGTAATTTAGAAAACGGTACAAGTTCCACCGAGTTCATATTTTCGAGCTAATTTCTTAACCGTACGTACAAATGCAGCAAATGATATGGCGTTGGAAAGCATGAAGAAATGTGAAACTTTTTTGTATATATTGTTTCTCCTAATTCATTGCGGTTTTATGTCAGTTTTGAAAATGGCTAAAAACGTATTTTTGTCATAATTTCTACAAACTTTATCGGAATGGGGCAAATAATATACCGTTGAAAAGTTAAGGAAAATGCGAAACTTTTTCATGTTGAGGGTTTTCTGTGATTCGTAGCCGTTTTCAAGTAATTTCGAAAATGGCGAGATCATTCGTTCTGCCTTTATCGTGAAACGGATTCTTCAAATATGCACCACGTGACGAACTTGAACTTCTCAGCGTGTGTGCTTGAACTTCACTCTGTTTTTCACGTGTTTTTTTCTCATATATCTCCATCCACTGCTCGTAGCTCTCCATCCACTCACCGAAATTGAGCAAGTGATATACCGATGGAAAGCTGTTGTAAACACGCAACTTTTCCATATTGATCATTTTTTCATACTCGCGACAATTTTAAAAGTTTTTCATCTCATATTCATTCAGTGTAGTACGTGAACTTCGTGTTGTATTCACGTTGAACTTCTGTGACGTGTTTTTTCACTTGTAATTTGTCATCCATTCGTCAAGTGTTATACAAATGGTATCTTTTTTGTATAAACCTCTCTCACAATATTTTTTAACTTTCTCCGGTGGAGGACTTGAACTTATATCAACAAACTTTTAGTCTTTGCTTTTTTATTTTTAATACAAATGCACATCGTGTAGTACGTGAACTTCTGGCAGTTATCAATCTGAACTTCTCTCGGTTACGTGAAAATATCTGAGTTTTTTTATGAATTTTTAATCTGATTTTCTTAATCCTTTTTTATGAAATGTTGAAGCGCTCTATTTATTTAAAAATTGAACTTCTTGTTATTTAATTTTGGAACTTCTTATTTCCATACTTTAACAACGAGGAAAATCTGAGTTTTCTATAATCATCGAACTTCTCCATCTTTTTAATATGGACTTCCTTGTTTTATTTCTTAATATTTTTTATGAAATTTTGAATTGCTCTATTTTAATATTTTGAACTTCTTGTTATTTTATTTTTGAACTTCTTATTTCCATTCTTTAATAACGAGGAAAACCATTGAACTTCTCAATCTATTTAATATGTACTTCCTTGTTTATTTTTTAATCTTTTTTATGAAATTTTGAAGTGCTCTATTTTTAAAATTTAAACTTCTTGTTATTTTATTTTTGAACTTTTATTATTTTAATTTTGAACTTCTTGTTTTCATTCTTTAATAACGAGGAAAACCATCGAACTTCTCCATCTATTTAATATGGACTTCCTCGTTTTATTTTCTTAATCTTTTTTATGAAATTTTGAAGCGCTCTATTTTAAAATTTTGAACTTCTTGTTATTTTATTTTTGAACTTCTCTGTTTATTTTAATTTGAACTTCTTAGTCTTATTCTTAGAAAAAAATATGTTTTCAGATAAGCATCAAAGATTTTTTTTAAATTGAACTTTCATACTTCTATTTTTCCTAGAAACGAAAATTTGATTTTTCCGTATACATGGAACTACTTTGTTTTTTTATTTTGCACTTCTCAATTTTATTTGTTTAGCACCAATGAAAAAATTCGTACTTCTTAGGTTCCTTAAACTGAACTTCTCGGGTTTTCTTGAAACGATGAAAATCAAATGATCGTTTTTTCTAAATTGAACTTCTAGGATTTTATTTTTTTTAAAGTGATTTTTTTACTTTGAACTAACACTGTTATTTTAATTTGAACTTCTATATTTTTTGAATGGGGGCAATCATTCTTTGCTCAAAATCCTTTTTTATAGACATCGAACTTCATGAAGTTTTGAATCAACAAACAAACAAACTGGAACCCCATGCAAAATCTTTTGTAATCCTTATATGAAGTTTTGAATCTGCCTTGACATGATTTATTTTGTGATAGAAAAACATAGATAGCTTGGTTGCCCAAGTGTGTGTTTTATATTATGTTCTCAGTTAAAAAATGAGTCCCCAATGAGTACAAACTTCAGGAATTAGAGAGCCTGTACTTTTTTGAGTAAATCCTTTCTTACTCTATGCGAACTTCATTTTTTTATTATATATGAACTTCTGTGGGAATTTACATTTTTTCTGCATGTGAATTTCGTACATGAAACTCTCACTCATATTACATATTTTTCAACCTTTTCATTTCTTATATTTGAACTTCTTTCTTTTTATACACAAAAAGTAAATAAAATAACCCGTTTTTGCATGCACGCCGGACAAAAGGCGAACACCGACATCCGTTTTTCTGCCCAAACGGACAAAATTTGGATGAAATGGAAGTCCATTTAGGGTCTAGCGTTGGAGTTGCTTTATAGAATCCAATTAGCACTAGCACTACAAAGTTATGACGTGACTTGAATCATGGTCTCAAATTCTCAACGGTCAGCACGCAAGAACAAAGGACATACAATAACCGACAAACCATAGAGTACAATGTATGCACTTTCCAAACAAATAATATTTTTTTATACAGAAGTTGTGCATGTTTTTACACCACACATTTTGGCCTTTATCTCTCTGTCTTATCTTCTAGAAGTAACCACCACCACACAATTTATTCCTTGTCTTTTCTTCTCTGTGTAGCTGGTCTCTACTTATGCATATGAAGCCAGCAAGTGGATGCAGCAGCGTGAGCTAGAGAAGTTTAGGTTCAGGTTCAGTATTGGGTTCAAGCTGTATTAGCTGTCCAGTAGGAGCAGTCAGAAGAAGCAGGCAGAAGTTTTAGCATAAAATGTAAAAGCGAGCTACCAAAAATAATACACATGTTTGTAGTAGTAGTAACATTCGGCCAAGTACATTACGAGCCACCCAAATGTATTAGCAGCTTGGCGCCCATGCCTGCAGGCTGCAGGCTCCAGCTAACCTGTCCCATCCATGCCTACATCACATTGTTCTGCTCGCCGCATTGCATCACCACCAGTCAGTCATTACTCTTCCTTTTCTTGCTGCCAGCCACAACCAAATCCCATAGTTGCAGTTAGAAAAAGTTGAGATGGGGGAAAGGCCGCAACCTACTTTTAAATGCTGCTGCTTGCACTAGATTAAGTGACCGTCAGTTGGCCAACAACTGGAACTGCTGATTCTGCCATTAGTAGGGGAATTTGCTCGACCAGGTACGCAGCGGCAGTTGGCTTGGGAAGGAACTCGCTAGTGGCACACGAACTTGGGGGAGGGGAGGTGATGTGGCATGAGCCCCGCAGTCGCGAGGTGTGGCTTAGGGGCAGGGCTGCTCGGGGAAGAGGTGAAGCGTGGGCGATGGGGTGGCGCGGTCTGCTGCAGCATGTGGGAGTCCAGACGACGCACGAGGGGGCCGAGGTCCCAGCGGTGATGGAGCAGGCGAGCCAGGACCCCGGCGGCGGCGGTGCTCGGGATCCAGGGCCCGGCAGCGGCGCACGGGGATCCAGGGCCCAGCGAACAATACACGGGGTTCCGGGGCCCTACGGTGGCTGGATCCTAGGGTGGCGGCAGGAGGAGGCTCGCCGGCCATGGCGGAGGAGGTGCCCCTATCGCGCGGAAGAAGGTGCACCGGCCGTTGGGGAGAAGGGGAGGTGGCACACCGGCAGCAGGGAAGGAGGGGCGCCGTCCGTGCGGGAGGATGCACTCCGGCCATGGAGGCGGGGCACCGGCGGCGCGGGAGGTGTGGCGGCGATTCTGGAGAGGATGTTGAGAAGGCCAGGGGTACGGGAGGTTAGGGAGAGGATCTAGCTAAAAAAAATTCTTGGTTCAACCGGTTTGAGATTTCAGGAACATGTCAATCGCCTCTATATAGGGGCGCCATGATCCAAATAACGATCGGAATAGTGCTACTATATATATAGGACAACACTATTCTAATCCCAGGATTAGAATAGTTATTTGGATCACGATTGCCCTATAAGGGCGCAGGCAGGACCTCCCGAACTCCCGAACCGGTACGAGAGAAAAAAAGCCCATCCAACCCCTCCCACGATCCTCTCACCTCACCTCACCTCCCTCGATCCCACCCTGGCACACGCCGCCGCCGAGCCCCGGCCACCCAATGCGCTGCCGCCGGGCCCACGACCACCAACCGCCGAAGCCCCCGTCCCCGGTGTTCCTGCACCTCCCTTGGCCCCGCCGCCTCCTACCACATGCAGCGACCAGGAATGCTCCTGGTCAGGCGCAGGGGTTGCGCGCGACCTCCAGCCGCCGCCCGTTCACCCACCCCGATGCGCCGGGAACCACCTACCCCGCCCAGATCCGCCGGAGCGCTCGCTGGATCCTGCCTCATCGCTGGTTCCCATGACATAGGAAGCCACCGGATCGGCTAAGCCACTGCAACCCCTACAAGAAAGCTCGACGACGGCTTCCCCTGCTTCTTCCTGTGCGTCGCTGGAAGGCCCGCGTCCCCGCGCGAAGCCACCGTCGGAGAACAACTCGTGCAACAGCAGGTCGCCGGAGAAAGCTCGGGTTGCAATTGCTGGATCCCACCGCCATGGCCACTCACCTCGCGCCATCGACGAACTGCCAAGGCCGAAGCAGCGTCCTGTCCGAGGACAAAGCTCGACCTTCATGCTTGTGTCTTCTCCAAGTAGCTGCTACCTACAACGGAGAGGGGGAGGCTGTAGTCCCGCACTATCACGGGAGGAAGTGCTCTTACTTTCTTCTGAAATCTGGTAAGCTGGACGTCGGTCGGTCTGCTTGATCGATCTTGGCTGTGTGCGTTGTATCTATCCATTGCATCCACCTTGTTTGAATTCTACTCATGCTTGTGCATCTCTAACTCTCTATTTCTGTTTCTTTTTCAATTTTCAGGTGTGGGTGGGGCTTGATGCTTGGCCATGTCTCCGTTTCCACCTACAACTATAGGGTACGTGTGGGCGATCGATCGATCTCATTTGCTTCGATCACCGAAGCTTCAGACTCGATGGAACGGTCAAGCCACTTGATCGACCGCCAAGGCAGGAGCAGCAGCATTATTCTTTTTCCGATTAGTAAAGCTCGGCCACTAAGGCCAGGTGCTGGTGGGACTGGGCTTGGACATGTCTTGTTTAGCATATTGGATGTTTGTATTCTTCTCATTTTGCGTTTTTCTGAATTTTTGCTCTGTCCATTCATGTGTTCCCACTAAATCTGTATATTTCTCTGAACTCAGTGATATATCAAGTGTGAAATTTATTCTTACTAGTTCCTGGCCTTCATGTTTGCCATTAATATGCATGGTGTCTGCAGGAAAGGATTTGATGTTTGTGTTGGGCCTTCAAAAGAGATTGGAGCTATAGAATTGGCCCTTAGGAATTGTCCAGGCAGATCAACAAATACATATTTTTTTCAGGCGACCATATCTACCCGATTTGACTCGCTTGAGGAGGCATACGAGTTCTATAACCTGTACTCATGGGAATTGCTTTCGGGCATTTTTGGTACATGACCAGTTAAATGAACGATGATCAGTACTGGTCATCTCAGGATCTAGGGTGCCAGATGGAGGTATGGATCGGCATGAATTTTACTTTTGTTGTTCTGAATTCTCGATTGCTTTGCTGCACACGCATGATACCATATCATTTTTTTCTTCAGGGTGTTGACTCGAGGTGCTAGAATGACTCTGTGAGATTTGGTTTCAAAGGCAGTGATCCAGCTTCACAAGTCCGACGACCATGGTTGCTTTGTGGCGCCGTCGCGTTCCCCGACATCTCCATGTCACTGCCCCCGTCTCCCTGCTCGCAACGGCGGGGCTCATCAGATACTACCGAGTATCTCAGCAAGTTCAAATAATTTGAACTTGCAAAAATGTTGTGTTCGAGAAGGTCAAGTGTGTTATGTGCATCACCTCTCCCCCACTAAATCTTCTGCATTTTTTGTGTATTCTTCAAAAGTTCAGGTCATCATGAGTTGCTTCGATTGAGCTACTACTATGGAAAAGTTCACCTCAGAGGCAGGTCTATGCGTGCAAACCGGGAAGGACGACGAACCACGCCTGGTGTCGCTACCATCATGAACAGATGGAGGAAGAAGGTCACCATAGAAGCAATGAGAAGGTCACCATAGAGGTAGGGAGAAGGTCACATAAGGTGCAGGAATATTGTCAGAGTGCAGGAATGGGTGTGTGATCTTTGTGCTGTTTTGGGGGTGCAAATTAACATGGGTATGTGATCTCACATCATGTGTATTCTTGAGATGGCCTACCTTAGCCTCAAAACCATATGGCCTATAAGTATGATAGTCCCAATGCTATGGTCACGTGTAAAGAAAATTAGATATATATACATGTACAGAACCTACAACAACTTTATGGGGAGTTGATGGATTATTCAATGGTTGTTGCTGCCACTACTGATTTTTTTCTTGAGATGGTCTTCATCACCATTCAAAAAAATACAAATGCTTCTTGGTTGCATCTAGTTCCATCGCTCCACCTCAACAGTGATTCCTTTAGCTAGATCTTGCTTGTAATTTTGTATTCTTTCTTTTCTTTTCTGGAAAGCATTAGCTCTTGAAATCCAGATCCGATGATGTAGCTTTGGCTATTCTTGAAAACGCGTAGAAAAATGTACATGCTCTGTAGGTTAAAATTTTGGCTCTAATTTATGTTTTTGCGAAGGTCAAAATGTTGTGTTCGAGAAGGTCGAGTGTGTTATCTCAGCAAGCTCAAATAAAAATTAGACATGCAAGGTAAAACATCTGAGAGTTGTGATTTTTTAGAACTTCAAGTGACAAACAAATTTGACAAGAGCACAAAACAAAATTTAAATCTAGAAAAACCACTTCAAAAAGAACGCAAAAGAATGTTCTCTTTGTTATCGATTGCAAAATGAAAAATTAATGAAAGGGGGAATGCAGTTTACCCATTTTCTAAAAGAACTAAGAAGTTCAAATTTTAAAAATAGAGAAGTTCAAAAATCATAAAAATGACTTTCATTGTTTCTAAAATTAAAAAAACTCTAGAAGTTGAAATTGAAGTAATGGACAATTCAATATTTATTACAAAACTATGATATTATCTTTACTGAAAGAAATAAAACAAGAAATCCAAATTACAAAAATAGAGAAGCTTCATATTTATGACAAAACTCAGATTTTCCTTGTTACTAAAAAATAAAATGAAGAAGTTCAAATTAAAAAAAGGAGAAGTTCGATGGATATAGAAAAACTCAAATTCTTTCTGTTTCCTGGAAAAATAAAAGTATGAAGTATAATTTAAAAAAATGTTTGATGCTTATTTAAAAATAATTTTTTTAAGAATAAGACTAAGAAGTTCAAATTAAAATAAAAGAGAAGTCCAAAGATTATGAAAAACTCAGATTTTTTGTGTTACTAAAGTATAAAACGAAGAAGTTCAAATTAAAAAAAGGACCAACTAAAAAAAGTTTAAAAATAGATTTTCTCCATTTCTAAAAAAACTAGAAGTTTAAACAAAAATAACGAAGCGGTTCGATGTTTAATTAGAAACTAAGATTTTTACCATTATTAAAATACTCAAATATCCCTTAGTATTGAAGAATCAACCATGAAGTTCAAATTTCATAAAAAAGATTAAGAAATAAAACCAGGAAGTCCATATTAAAATGATAGAGAAGTTCGGTGATTATAGAAAACTCATATTTTCCTTGTTATTAAATAATAAAAACAAGAAGTTCAAAAATAAAATAACAAGTTCAACTTTTAAAAATAGAGCGCTTCAAAATTTCATAAAAAGATTAAGAAATAAAACCAGGAAGTCCATATTAAAAAATATGGAGAAGTTCGATGATTATAGAAAACTCAGATTTTCCTCGTTATTAAACAATGGAAACAAGAAGTTCAAAAATAAAATAACAAGAAGTTCAACTATTAAAATAAGAGCGCTTCAAAATTTCATAAAAAAGGATTAAGAAAATCAGATTAAAAATTCATAAAAAACTCATATATTTTCATGTAACTGAGAGAAGTTCAGATTGATAACTGCCAGAAGTTCACGTACTACAAGGTGTGCATTTTGTATTAAAAAGAATAAAAAAGCAAAGACTAAAAGTTTTTTGATATAAGTTCAAGTCCTCCGTCGGAGAAATTTTAAAAAATATTGTGAGAGAGGTTTATACAAAAGAAATACCATTTGTGTAACACTTGACGAATGGATGAGAAAATTACAAATGAAAAATACGTCACAGAAGTTCAACGTAAAAACAGCAGGAAGTTCACCTACTACACTGAATGAATATCAGATGAAAAACTTTTAAAATCGTCGCAAGTATGAAAAAATGATCAACACGGGAAAGTTGCGTGTTTACAGCAGCTTTCCACTAGTATATCACTTGCTCAATTCCGTTGAGTGGATGGAGAGCTACGAGCAAAAAAAACTCGTGAAAAACAGAGTAAAGTTCAAGTAGACATGCCGAGAAGTTCAGGTTCTTCACGCGGTGCATTTTCGAAGAATCTGTTTCGCGATAAAGGCAGAACGAATGATCCCGCCATTTTCGAAATTACTTGAAAACGGCTAAGATTCAGAGAAAACCATCAACATGAAAAAGTTTCACATTTTCCGTAGCTTTTCAGTGGTATATTATTTGCCCCATTCCGATAAAGTTTGTAGAAATTACAACAAAAATACGTTTTTAACCATTTTCAAAACTAACATAAAACCATAATAAATTAGGAGAAACAATATATACAAAAAAAATTCGCATTTCTTCAGGCTTTCCAACGCCATATCATTTGCTGCATTTGGACGACCGGATAAAAAATTAGCTCGAAAATACGAACTCGGTGGAACTTGTACCGTTTTCTAAATTACTTTTAAACCATTCAAAATTAGAAAAAACTTTTAACATAAAAACGTAGCGCATTTTCATAAGCTTTCCAACGCCATATTATTTGCCTCAATTGGATTAGCCGTTTAGAAGTGGCGTCGAAAATATGAACTCGGGTGTTCGGTTTTCGAAATTTTACGATTTTCCGAATTACTCTTTAACCGTAGGGAATTAGAGAAAACTTTCAACATGTGGAAGGAGCGGTTTTGCAGCAGCTTTCCAACGCCATATTATTTGCCTCATTTCGATAAACGATTTAAAAATGCGATCGAAAATACGATTCACTTTTTTTGTATGAAGAAAAAACGGTTTTCAAAACTGCTCTTAAACCGCTTACATTTTGCCAAAAATTTAACTTGGGTCGTGATACTGATGTCCATAGCTATCCAACGGTATATCGCAAGCCCCATTTGGACACCTTTTAGCTGAAGTTCAACCTAGTACTCGGGGAAGGTCAGGCGCGTTACTCGGGAAGTTCATGTTGTGATCAAAATATTATTCTGATCCCGTGACCAGAATAGTGTTTATATGTATATATGTATATCCGCTATCTGTCTTTCTTTCTTCCTTCCCTTTTTCTTCACGACCTTAAAAGGTTAAAATGTGTCTTGACTACACAATCTTGACGCGCCATGCGTGCTTATTATACCTGGGGGCTTCTTATACAGAATCTTAATATAATTATGTTCCGGGCTCTATGCCCCCTGCACATGTGTTACTTTTCCACATGTACCTTTTCTTCGACATTATATGCATCGATATGACTTAAGTTTTGGCCAAGCTGGGTTGCCTGGCTCTTGTGTTTATGACCTACGTTCCCGTTAATTCGGCTAGGGCATAAGGGGAGGACCTCTGCGATTGTTACTGCCGGGTCAGCCGGATGTGTACCTCAGACTGGGTGAAGCCGAAAGCTAGCGTTCTTAAGGGAATATTCGGTCGGTGAACAAAAGATGACTTTTACTTATTGCAATACATGCTCCAGATGTTTATATCATGCGTCTCTTTTCGCAGTTCGGACATGCACATTAATGCATGCGTACCCAGGGAAAGGAACCCTTAACGGAACTATTCTCCCTGGAAGATGTTTCTTACTATCCATGTAATATAACATAGCTAGTTGGGTACTTGTCTGTTCAAGCACTTATGACCCCTACGCCTGGTTTCCACGCGTACCCCGGTATTTACATAACTGAGCGGGTATTTGGATACACTCCGGACTGTCGAGTCCGGAGGTCGAAGCGAAAAGGTCTGCCATGACAAATGATTTACAATCCGGCTAGGGACAATATAAGTCACTTGAAGTACACAGTCACTTAGACTGACTAAATTCTTCTTCTATACCATCCAACAGGCTGTCTAGCCTACAATCCTGTTGGGAATACTTTGCAGCTAATTTTACCTAGTCATACACCAGACTAACGCGAATCTCTTTCCCATCAGACCCCACAGGTCCTCCCTCGGCCATGTGGTTCGGGTCAGCCATGGTATATCGTGTCTTCACCATGGCCCAGGCTTCCCTTGCACCTTGTCGGCAGGCAGATATCTTCCATAATCGGAAGCGTCGCCGCACTCCCTTGAGCATCGCTACGAGCTCCCCCATGCCTCCTGCAGGGAGGCGGATGGCCACAAGGCCTGGGCAATGCCCTGCATCACCTGCCGAACTTGTTCGTGCAGTTGTGAGAGCTCTGGCAGAAGATCATCCGCAGACCCGGGCATCTCCTCTTCGGGACGACCCGTCAGCATACCTACAGATATAACTCTGTTAGCCGGTTTCTTTGCCGAACTCTATAAAAGTTCGTTCAAGCACTTACTAAAAATGCCGCGTTGAAGCTCCTTATTCTCCTTTATGGAGTCAGCTAGCTGGGCCCGAACATCTTTCAGTTCAACGCCCAGTCGGGTATTGGCATCTTGGAGATCGTTTTTCTCCTGCCTAACCTGCGTAAGCACGCGCTCGCCAGCCTCTAGATGTCGTTGAGCATGTTTCTCATCCCCTCGCACGACCTTCGGATTCACTTCGGGATCATCTGCAGAATCTATTGTTAGATTTGCATGCATGCCGAATACTAAACTGGTACATGTCATTTGATTCTTTTCGATCAGAACAAGTGTTACCAGATGGGGCCTTCTTGGACTCCTTCATCTCCGAAACTGCGGCCCGTAGCTGGGCTTTGGACTCCTCCAGCTCTTGAGACAACTGGGTATCCTTCTCCGTAAGAACCTACGCATATAATGATCCTTAAATCAGTTGTGCCAATTGTTTCAAGTCTCAGGGGCTACTGATATACATAATTATCAGATTTTCTTACCCGTATATCCTTTACATACTGGTCTGTGGCTTTGGAAAGACCATTTTGAGCAGCTCGGATGTACGCGTCTCCCGAGTTGAATGCATCGAACGCCTCTTCGGAGAAACCAGGGTCGCAGAGTATGGCCCGGCGACGCCTGTGATTCATGGCACTCTCCACTTTGGGACAGCCTATCTGCATCCTTTGTAGGAGGAACATCCGATGTTTTCCCCACGTTAGCATCTACCCCTAAGACCGGCTCTGGAGTCCGGCTGGTGGAGGCGTGGCCGGCAGGCTCTCCGGACACGGTCCGGCGAGCATTTTTTCTGCCAGGAACCATGGACATTATTATATTTTAAAGACGATAACCACGGAGCAGGGTTCTTTTTCATACCTCTGCGACGGCGTCTCAGTCCTGACCGCCTTCCTTTTTAAGCCTACCCGGCTTCGGTGCCCCTCGTTGGTGAGTCACCGCGGATTCGGCATGGCGTCCCGAGGGCCTTCCCTGTAAGACACCATATGTGTGTGGTGGGTGAAGTGCAAAAAAGGGATCCTTCTCAGAAGTTGGGACTCCGGTTTTACTTACATGCGATGTAGGGAGCAGGCCAGGATAATCGGCTATGATGGCCACCAAGGCACCGTTGCAGCTTAACTGATAGAACGTCCTGTCGGTAAGCTCCACAAATATGTCCAGATCTTCTTTGAGTCCGGGGTCGATGGCCCGGTCAGGGTCCTCTGGCTATGGAGATGAGCTGTGGACCTCCCTCACAGCTTTTCGCAGTTCCTGCTATGAAATAGCAAGGTAAATATTTATGATGGGGAATGTGGGAAGGTCTGAAGTAAAAAGTAGCAGCTCACCCAGTTTGGGGGGTTGTACATGGAGAATCCATCCCGTGGCTTAATGCGGATGAACTCCTCTTCCTCTCCTTTGTATAAATCAGACAGTATTTTCGCTAGAGCAACGGTGGAGTCCGGACCTTTACGGCCGCAGCGGGTGGCATCGTCTTCTCCATTGAAGTGCCACATGGGTTTCCCCCGATACTGAAGTGGCTGCACCCCCCGCATTATACATATTGACATAACCTCGATTATTGTCAGTCCTGATTTGGCCATCATTTTTATCCTGCCCATCAGGTAAAGGACCTCTCTGTTATCTTCCTCCTGGGGACTCTGAGGGTGCCAGCTGCGGCGTTTCTTCAAAGGGGCATTATTAAACTCAGGAAGGCCCATCCGAATAGGGTCCGGAAGGGGGACGTCCTCCATATAAAACCACTTCGAAGGCCAGTCTTCGGATGTCTTCTTTGGAGTACCGGACGGGTATCCGGTCCCGGCGATGCGCCATATTTCGGCTCCGCCCACTTGATATATTAACCCCTCCTGTGTATGGGGTACGAGACAGAATAGCCTCTTCCATATCTCGAAATGAGCTTCGCAGCCCAGAAATAGCTCACAAAAGGCGACGTAGCCGGCGATCTATAATATGGAGGCGGGAGTAAAGTTATGCAGCTGGAGGCCATAGAACTCCAGGAGCCCGCGGAGGAACGGATGGATTGGAAATCCGAGTCCCTTCAATAAGTAAGGGACAAGGCATACCCACTCCGCCATGGATGAGTTGGGAAAGCTCTCCACTTGCTCCCCGCCGTTATAAGTGGCTAGTCCGGCTCGGACGGGGACCATATACGCAGGAGGGAGAAACCCATGGGTCTGTAAATCTACTAATTAGCTGTGGGGGACGGAACACTTCTTTTAATTGCCTGGTTAGTGCTACCGGAGCGAGAGGAGGAGTTGCGATGGCCGGCCATGATGGGATGGACTTTTCCGGGCGCGCTCCGATGGATACTCGCTGTGGGAGGATGGTGTGATCTGGATCTGAGGATCCCCGACTCTTTAAATAGACGATTTACTCACATGGTTAGGGTGACAAATGTAAAAAATGCCTCGACTTCTCGCATTCGCTCTACACGTGGAAGATAGCCATTATTAAGGCACAGAAGTCGAGGAGTGGAACATTCATGGGAAGACGGACACTACTCGTTACGACAGGTACTCGGGATTTGGAGAAGAACCCGCCTTGCCATGCCGAAGCAATCTGCGTGCCGGACTCATCGTCATTGAAGTCTGGTTCAGGGGCTACTGAGGGAGTCCTAGATTAGGGGGTCCTCGGACAACCGGACTATATACTTTGGCCGGACTGTTGGACTATGAAGATACAAGATTGAAGACTTCGTCCGATGTCCGGGTGGGACTCTCCTTTGCGTGGAAGGCAATCTTGGCAATTCGGATATGTAGATCTCCTCCCTTGTAATCGACTCTGTGTAACCCTAGCCCCCTCCGGTGTCTATATAAACCGGAGGGTTTAGTCCGTAGGACAACAACAATCATAACCATAGGCTAGCTTCTAGGGTTTAGCCTCTACGATCTCATGGTAGATCAACTCTTGTAATACTCATATCATCAAGATCAATCAAGCAGGAAGTAGGGTATTACCTCCATCGAGAGGGCCCGAACCTGGGTAAACATTGTGTCCCTCGCCTCCTGTTACCATCAGCCTTAGGCGCACAGTTCGGGACCCCCTACCCGAGATCCGCCGGTTTTGACACCGACAGGGGGCACCCCATTTACCTAGTCCAATTCGGACCAGTCCATGGGGAAGGGGTGCGGCCACCCTTGAGGCCTTTCTCTCCTTTCCTGTATGGCCCATTAAGGCCCAATACGAATTCCCGTAACTCTCCGGTACTCTGAAAAATACATGAATCACTCGGAACCTTTTCGATGTCCGAATATAGCCTTCCAATATATCGATCTTTATGTCTCGACCATTTAGAGACTCCTCGTCATGTCCCCGATCTCATCCGGGACTCCGAACAAACTTCGGTCATCAAATCACATAACTCATAATACAAATCGTCACAGAACGTTAAGCGTGCGGACCCTACGGGTTCAAGAACTATGTAGACATGACCGAGATTCATCTCCGGTCAATAACCAATAGCGGAACCTGGATGCTCATATTGGTTTCCACATATTCTACGAAGATCTTTATCGGTCAAACCGCATAACAACATACGTTGTTCCCTTTGTCATCGGCATGTTACTTGCCCGAGATTTTCAATCTCATTACCAGCAAGTCTCTTTACTCGTTTCGTAATGCGTCATCCCGCAACTAACTCATTAGTCACATTGCTTGCAAGGCTTATAGTGATGTGCATTACCGAGAGGGCCCAGAGATACCTCTTCGATACTCGGAGTGACAAATCCTAATCTCGATCTATGCCAACTCAACAAACACCATCAGAGACACCTGTAGAGCATCTTTATAGTCACCTAGTTACGTTGTGACGTTTGATAGCACACTAAGTGTTCCTCAGCGATTCGGGAGTTGCATAATCTCATAGTCATAGGAACATGTATAAGTTATGGAGAAAGCAATAGAAACAAACTAAACGATCATCGTGTTAAGCTAACGGATGGGTCAAGTCAATCACATCATTCTCTAATGATGTGATCCCGTTAATCAAATGACAACTCATGTCTATGGTTAGGAAACATAACCATCATTGATACAACGAGCTAGTCAAGTAGAGGCATACTAGTGACGCTTTGTTTGTCTATGTATTCACACATGTACTAAATTTCCGGTTAATACAATTCTAGCATGAATAATAAACATTTATCATGATATAAGGAAATATAAATAACAACTTTATTATTGCCTCTAGGGCATATTTCCTTCAGGAGATTACATGCATACACCTAAGGATCATCCTCGGACTAAAAATGTACTTGTGCAAACACAGTTATGTCCCCTGAACACAATGATGTCTCATCGGCTGGCCCATCTTCCAACAAGGGCATCGTGTCATCCTCTACACCGGCTTCTGTGGAGGTAATCGTGCCCTTTGATGGGATTAAGTTATTTAATCAATGGTCCAAACTATGGTATGATTCTCTGACTCGGTTCACATTCGAACACCAAGCGGCAGTACAATGACAGGGACGTGATGTGCTGGTGGTCTCAACACTCATGTCTGTTTCATAAGGACAAAGTTCATCTAGAGGATTGAAAGTATGTCTAGAGGGGGTGATTAGGCTACTTACCAAATGAAAAATGGTTATTTTCTTAATTTTAGTTCTTGGCAGATTTTAGCGATTCTAAGCAAGTCTGGTAACAACCTACACATGCAAGTCTAGAGCATAGGCAGCAAAAAGTGAAGACATTGCAAGTGAGTAAAGTAGGGGATGGGTTTGGAGATATGCAAACACTATGGTGACACAGAAGATTTTGACGTGTGATTCCGATAGGTGGTGCTATCATACATCCAAGTTGTTGGAGGATTCAATCCCAAGGATCAATTATCACAAGAATAATAGTTGTGAGATTCCACAGGGGAATCGAGTCCATGGAGGGCTCAACCCACAAAGAGTCCACGAAGAAGCAACCTTGTCTATCCCACCATGCCTTCCACCTATGAAGGACTAGCCTCACTCAGGGTAGATCTTCATGAAGTAGGCAATCTCCTTGCCCTCACAAACTTTTTGGTTTGTCCACATGATTTGGAGACTCCCAAGCATACCTAATCAATCTAGGAGGCACCACCCTCCATAAGGTAATAGGTGGGGTTGTTGATGATGAACTCCTTGCTCTTGTGCTTCAAAAGATAATCTCCTCAACACTTGAACACTCATAGATATTGGCTTTGTGGTAGAAGAGGGTTTCAGTGGAAAGCAATGAGGTGTCTAGAAATCAAACATTCTATGGTTGGAGTAGAATCCCTTTGAAATCATCACAAGGATGGGGAGCTCTATCTCTCTCTCAGAAATATGGGTATGAAATGTGTATGGTCGTTTCCACAATTAAGGTCATAAGACCAAAACAATGCATTAGGTTTTGTGGATCATTGTTATCTCATATTGTCTTTGCACCTTGTAGATACCAACACATGTCGTCTAGAGGTTACATATTTGCTAAAAAATATGTGTTACATGTGTAGGTCTTCAGATCATGTTGCCTGACCCTTTAAATTGGACATCACGCATTATGTTCCCCATAGATACACAATTTAATTACCGAACAATCATAGAACTAATGCCACAAATAAGAACACATAGAACAGGCACAAATGAATCTCACCAATCCCCTACATCTCCCATGCCTAAGGGGAATTACTCAAACATGAGATATATGAAGGAAATATGCCCTAGAGGCAATAATAAAGTTGTTATTTATATTTCCTTATATCATGATAAATGTTTATTATTCATGCTAGAATTGTATTAACCGGAAACTTAGTACATGTGTGAATACATAGACAAACAGAGTGTTGCTAGTATGCCTCTACTTGACTAGCTCGTTGAATCAAAGATGGTTAAGTTTCCTAGCCATAGACATGAGTTGTCATTTGATTAACGGGATCACATCATTAGAGAACGATGTGATTGACTTGACCCATTCCGTTAGCTTAGCATGATGATCGTTTAGTTTGTTGCTATTGCTTTCTCCATAACTTATACATGTTCATATGACTATGAGATCATGCAACTCCTGAATACCAGAGGAACACTTTGTATGCTACCAAACGTCACAACGTAACTGGGTGATTATAAAGGTGCTAGTGTCTCCGATGATGTTTGTTGAGTTGGCATAGATCGAGATTAGGATTTGTCACTCCGATTGTCGGAGAGGTGTCTCTGGGCCCTCTCGGTAATGCACATCAATATAAGCCTTGCAAGCAATGTGACTAATGATTTAGTTTCGGAATGATGCATTACGATACGAGTAAGGAGACCTGTCGGTAACTATATTGAACTAGGTATTGAGATACCAACGATCGAATCTCGGGCAAGTAACATGCCGATGACAAAGTGAACAATGTATATCGTTATGCGGTTCGACCGATAAGATCTTCGTAGAATATGTGGGAGCCAATATTAACATCCAGGTTCCGCTATTGGTTATTGACCAGAGACATGTCTCGGTCATGTCTACATAGTTCTCGAACCCGTAGGGTCCGCACGCTTAACGTTCGGTGACGATCGGTATTATGAGTTTATGTGTTTTGATGAACCGAAGGTTGTTCGGAGTCCCGGATGTGATCACGGGCATGACGAGGAGTCTTGAAATGGTCGAGACATAAAGAATGATATATTGGAAACCTATGTTTGGACATCAGAAAGGTTCCGAGTGATTTCGGGCATATACCGGAGTACCGGGGGGTTATCGGAACCCCCCGGGAGTATATGGGCCCTAATGGGCTTTAGTGGAGAGAGAGAGGCACCCATGGCAGGCCGCGTGCCCCCTTCCCCTCTGGTCCGAATTGGACTAGGAAGGGGGGCGGCGCCCCCCTTTCCTTCCTCCCTCTCTCCCCCTTCCTTCTCTCCTAGTCCAACTAGGGAAGGGGGGGATCCTACTCCCGGAGGGAGTAGAACTCCTCCAAGGTGCGCCATAGAGGGCCGGTCCTCCCCCCCCCCTCCTACACTCCTTTATATACGGGGGAGGGGATGCTACCTCTTGAGCACTACATTGGTTTTCCCTTAAAGAGGAAAGGGTGATGCAGCAAAGTAGCATAAGTATTTCCCTCAGTTTTTGAGAACCAAGGTATCAATCCAGTAGGAGGCCACGCACGAGTCCCTCGCACCTACACAAACAAATAAAATCCTCGCAACCAACGCAATAAAGGGGTTGTCAATCCCTTCACGGTCACTTACGAAAGTGAGATCTGATAGATATGATAAGATAATATTTTTGGTATTTTTATGATAAAGATGCAAAGTAAATAAAGCAAAATAAAAACGGCAAAAGAAATAGCTTGTTGACGGAAGATTAATATGATGGAAAATAGACCCGGGGGCCATAGGTTTCACTAGTGGCTTCTCTCGAGAGCATAATTATTACGGTGGGTAAAAAAATTACTGTTGAGCAATTGACAGAATTGAGCATAGTTATGAGAATATCTAGGTATGATCATGTATATAGGAATCATGTCCGAGACAAGTAGACCGACTCCTGCCTGCATCTACTACTATTACTCCACACATTGACCGCTATCCAGCATGCATCTAGAGTATTAAGTTCAAAAGAATAGAGTAACGCCTTAAGTAAGATGACATGATGTAGAGGGATAAACTCATGCAATATGATATAAACCCCATCTTGTTATCCTCGATGGCAACAGTACAATACGTGCCTTGCTGCCCCTACTGTCACTGGGAAAGGACACCGCAAGATTGAACCCAAAGCTAAGCACTTCTCCCTTTGCAAGAAAGATCAATCTAGTAGGTCAAACCAAACTGATAATTCGAAGAGACTTGCAAATATAACCAATCATACATAAAAGAATTCAGAGAATATTCAAATATTGTTCATAGATAAACTTGATCATAAACCCACAATTCATCAATCTCAACAAACACACCGCAAAAGAAGATTACGTCGAATAGATCTCCACAAGAGAGGGGGAGAACATTGTATTGAGATCCAAAAAGAGAGAAGAAGCCATCTAGCTAATAACTATGGACCCGAAGGTCTGAAGTAAACTACTCACACATCATCGGAGAGGCTATGGTGTTGATGTAGAAGCCCTCCGTGATCGTTTCCCCCTCCGGCGGAGCTCCGGAAAAGGCCCCAAGATGGGATCTCACGGGTACAGAAGGTTGCGGCGGTGGAATTAGGTTTTTGGCTCCGTATCTGGTAGTTTGGGGTACGTAGGTATATATAGGAGGAAGGAGTACGTCGGTGGAGCAACATGGGTCCCACGAGGGTGGAGGGCGCACCTGGGGGGGTAGGCGTGCCCCCTACCTCGTGCCTTCCTGGTTGCTTTCTTGACGTAGGGTCCAAGTCCTCTGGATCACGTTCGTTCCGAAAATCGAAGGTTTCATTCCGTTTGACTCCATTTGATATTCTTTTTCTGCGAAACTCTGAAATAGGCAAAAAACAGCAATTCTGGGCTAGGCCTCCGGTTAGTAGGTTAGTCCCAAAAATAATATAAAAGTGTATAATAAAGCCCAATAATGTCCAAAATAGGATATAATATAGCATGGAACAATAAAAAATTATAGATACGTTGGAGACGTATCAGGGGACACCCCATAGACACACAAGTTGATCATTGATCTCTTAGCCATGTGCGGTGTCCCCCTCCACCATAATCCACCTCGGTAATATCGTAGCGGTGCTTAGGCGAAGCCCTGTTCCGGTAGCATCATCGCCGTCATCACGCCGTCATGCTGACGAAGCTCTCCCTTGACACTCTACTGGATCGTGAGTTCGTGGGATGTCACCGAGCCAACGTGTGCAGATCGCGGAGGTGCCGTACTTTCGGTACTAGGATCGGTCGATCGTGAAGACGTACAACTACATCAACCGTGTTGTCATAACGCTTCCGCTTACGGTCTACAAGGGTACGTAAACAACACTATCCCCTCTCGTTGCTATGCATCACCATGATCTTGCATGTGCATAGGAAAAAAATTGAAATTACTGTGTTCCCCAACAGTGGCATCCGAACCAGGTTTATGGGTAGACATTATATGCACGAGTAGAACACAAAGGAGTTGTGGGCGTGGGTATATACATATTTCTTGTCGTCACTAGTTGTTTCTTGATTCGGCGGTATTGTTCGATGAAGCGGCTGAAGGAAATATGCCCTAGAGGCAATAATGAAGTTATTATTTATTTCCTTATATCATGATAAATTTTTATTATTCATGCTAGAATTGTATTAACCGGAAACATGATACATGTGTGAATACATAGACAAACAGAGTGTCACTAGTATGCCTCTACTTGACTAGCTCGTTGATCAAAGATGGTTATGTTTCCTAGCCATAGACAAAGAGTTGTCATTTGATTAACGGGATCACATCATTAGGAGAATGATGTGATTGACTTGACCCATTCCGTTAGCTTAGCACTTGATCGTTTAGTTTGTTGCTATTGCTTTCTTCATGACTTATACATGTTCCTATGACTATGAGATTATGCAACTCCCGTTTACCGGAGGAACACTTTGTGTGCTACCAAACGTCACAACATAACTGGGTGATTATAAAGGTGCTCTACAGGTGTCTTCGAAGGTACTTGTTGGGTTGGCGTATTTCGAGATTAGGATTTGTCACTCCGATTGTCGAAGAGGTATCTCTAGGCCCACTCGGTAATGCACATCACTATAAGCCTTGCAAGCATTGCAAATAATGAGTTAGTTGCGGGATGATGTGTTACAGAATGAGTAAAGAGACTTGCCGGTAACGAGATTGAACTAGGTATTGAGATACCAACGATCGAATCTCGGGCAAGTAACATACCGATGACAAAGGGAACAACGTATGTTGTTATGCGATTTGACCGATAAAGATCTTCGTAGAATATGTGGGAGCCAATATGAGCATCCAGGTTCCGCTATTGGTTATTGACCGGAGACGTGTCTCGGTCATGTCTACATAGTTCTCGAACCCGTAGGGTCCGCACGCTTAAAGTTCGGTGACGATCGTAATAAGAGTTTTTGTGTTTTGATGTACCGAAGGTTGTTCGGAGTCCCGGATGAGATCGGGGACATGACGAGGAGTCTCGAAATGGTCGAGACGTAAAGATTGATATATTGGATGACTATGTTTGGACATCGGAAGGGTTCCGAGTGGTTCAGGCATTTTTCCGGAGTACCGGGAGGTTACCGGAACCCCCCGGGAGAAGTTATGGGCCTTATGGGCCATAAGAAGGAAGCACACCAGCCCACAAGGGGCTGGTGCGCCCCCTTTGGGCAAGAGGCCGAATTGGAGAAGGTTTGGGGGGTGCGGCCCCCCCTTTCCTTCTCTCCTACTCCTCCTTCCCTTCCTCTCCTACTCCAACTAGGGAAGGGAGGAATCCTACTCCCGGTGGGAGTAGGACTCCTCCAGGGCGCGCCATAGGGGCCGGCCCTCTCCCCCTCCTCCACTCCTTTATATACGGGGGTGGGGGCACCCCATAGACACACAAGTTGATCTTCGTGATTGTTCCCTAGCCGTGTGCGGTGCCCCCTTCCACCATATTCCACCGCGGTCATATCGTAGCGGTGCTTAGGCGAAGCCCTGTGTCGGTAGAACATCATCACCGTCATCACGCCGTCGTGCTGACAAAACTCTCCCTCAATGTTTTGCTGGGTCGTAGCTCGAGGGACGTCACCGAGTTGAACGCGTGCAGAACTCGAAGGTGTCGTACATTCGGTACTTGGATCGGTCGGATCGGGAAGACGTACGACTACTTCCTCTACGTTGTGTCAACGCTTCCGTTGCCGATCTACGAGGGTACGTAGACTACACTCTCCCCTCTCGTTGCTATGCATCACCATGATCTTGTGTGTGCATAGGAAATTTTTTGAAATTACTACGTTACCCAACAGTGGCATCCAAGCCTAGGTTTTATGCGTTGATGTAATATGCACGAGTAGAATACAAGTGAGTTGTGGGCGATATAAGTCATACTACTTACCAGTATGTCACACTTTGGTTCGGTGGTATTGTTGGATGAAGCGGCCCGGACCGACATTACGCGTACTCTTACGCGAGACTGGTTCTACCGACGTGCTTTGCACACAGGTGGCTGGCGGGTGTCAGTTTCTCCAACTCTAGTTGAACCGAGTGTGGCTACGCCCGGTCCTTGAGAAGGTTAAAACAGCACTAACTTGACAAACTATCGTTGTGGTTTTGATGCGTAGGTAAGAACGGTTCTTGCTCAGCCCGTAGCAGCCACGTAAAACATGCAACAACAAAGTAGAGGACGTCTAACTTGTTTTTGCAGGGCATGTTATGATGTGATATGGTCAAGACGTGATGAGATATAAGTTGTTGTATAAGATGATCATGTTTTGTTGAAGTTATCGGCAACTGGCAGAAGCCTTATGGTTGTCTCTTTATTGCATAAGATGCAAGCGCCAAATAATTGCTTTACTTTATCGCTATGCGATAGCAATAGTTGCAAGAGCAGTAGTTGGCGAGACAACCATGTGACGACACATTGATATAGATCAAGATGATGGAGATCATGGTGTCATGTCGGTGACGATGGAGATCATGACGATGCTTTGGAGATGGAGATCAAAGGCACAAGATGATGATGTCCATATCATGTCACATATTTTGATTGCATGTGATGTTTATCTTTTATACATCTTATTTTGCTTAGTTCGACAGTAGCTTTATAAGATGATCTCTCACTAATTATCAAGGTACAAGTGTTCTCCCTGAGTATGCACCATTGCAAAAGTTCTTCGTGCTGAGACACCACGTGATGATCGGGTGTGATAGGCTCTACGTTCAAATACAATGGGTGCAAAACAATTGCACACATGGAATACTCAGGTTAAACTTGACGAGGCTAGCATATAACAGAAATGGCCTCGAAACACAGAGACCGAAAGGTCGAGTGTGAATCATATAGTAGATATGATCAACATAGTGATGTTCACCATTGAAACTACTCCATCTCACGTGATGATCGGACATGGTTTAGTTGATATGGATCATGTGATCACTTAGAAGATTAGAGGGATGTCTGTCTAAGTGGGAGTTCTTAAGTAATATGATTAATTGAACTTTAATTTATCATGAACTTAGTCCTGGTAGTATTAGCATATCTATGTTGTAGATCAATAGCTTGCGTTTAGCTCCCCTGTTTTATTTTTGATATGTTCCTAGAGAAAATTAAGTTGAAAGATGTTAGTAGCAATGATGCGGATTGGATCCGTGATCTGAGGATTATCCTCATTACTTCACAGAAGAATTATGTCCTTAATGCACCACTAGGTGGCAGACCTATTGCAGGAGCAGATGCAGACGTTATGAACGTTTGGCTAGCTCAATATGATGACTACTTGATAGTTAGTGCACCATGCTTAAACGGCTTAGAATCGGGACTTCAAAGACGTTTTGAACGTCATGGACCATATGAGATGTTCCAGGAGTTGAAGTTAATATTTCAAGCAAATACCCGAGTTGAGAGATATGAAGTCTCCAACAAGTTCTATAGCTAAAAGATGGAGGAGAATAGCTCAAGCAGTGAGCATGTGCTCAGATTGTCTGGGTACTACAATCGCTTGAATCAAGTGGGAGTTAATCTTCTAGATAAGATAGTGATTGACAGAATTCTCTAGTCACCATCACCAAGTTAGTAGAACTTCGTGATGAACTATGATATGCAAGGGATAACGGAAACGATTCCCAAGCTCTTCGTAATGCTGAAATCAACGAAGGTAGAAATCAAGAAAAATATCAAGTGTTGATGGTAGACAAGACCACTAGTTTCAAGAAAAGGGCAAAGGGAAGAAGGGGAACTTCAAGAAGAACGGCAACTAAGTTGCTGCTCAAGTGAAGAAGCCCAAGTCTGGTCCTAAGCCTGAGACTAAGTGCTTCTGCTGCAATGGGACTGGTCACTGGAAGCGGAACTGCCCCAAGTATTTGGCAGATAAGAAGGATGGCAAAGTGAACAAAGGTATATTTGATATACAGATTATTGATGTGTATTTTACTAGTGTTCGTAGCAACCCCTCGGTATTTGATACTGGTTAATTTGCTAATAGTAGTAACTCGAAACGGGAGTTGCAGAATGAACAGAGACTATTTAAGGGTAAAGTGACGATGTGTGTTGGAAGTGGTTCCAAGATTGATATGATCATCATCGCACACTCCCTATACTTTCGGGATTAGTGTTGAACCTAAATAAGTGTTATTTGGTGTTTGCGTTGAGCATGAATATGATTTGATCATGTTTATTGCAATATGGTTATTCATTTAAATAAGAGAATAAATTGTTGTTCTGTTTACATGAATAAAACCTTCTCTGGTCATACACCCTTGGATCTCGATCGTAGTGATACACATATTCATAATATTGAAGCCAAAAGATGCAAAGTTAATAATGATAGTGCAACTTATTTGTGGCACTGCCGTTTAGGTCATATTGGTGTAAAGCGCATGAAGAAACTCCATGTTGATGGGCTTTTGGAATCACTTGATTATGAATCAGTTGATGCTTGCGAACCATGCCTCATGGGCAAGATGACTAAGACTCCGTTCTCCGGAACAATGGAGCGAGCAACAGATTTGTTGGAAATCATACATACTGATGTATGTGGTCCGATGAATATTGAGGCTCGTGGCAGGTATCATTATTTTCTGATCTTCACAGATGATTTGAGCAGATATGAGTATATCTACTTAATGAAACACAAGTCTGAAACATTTGAAAAGTTCAAAGAAATTCAGAGTGAAGTGGAGAATCATCGTAACAAGAAAATAAAAGTTTCTACGATATGATCGCAGAGGTAAAATATTTGAGTTAAGAGTTTGGCCTTCAGTTAAAACAATGTGAAATAGTTTCACTACTCACGCCACCTGGAACACCACAGTGTAATGGTGTGTCCGAACATCATAACCGTACTTTATTAGATATGATGCGATCTATGATGTCTCTT
Source organism: Triticum urartu (assembly GCF_056163025.1). NCBI lineage: Eukaryota > Viridiplantae > Streptophyta > Magnoliopsida > Poales > Poaceae > Triticum > Triticum urartu. The sequence goes on along the minus strand of NC_141873.1, from coordinate 66,582,594 downwards.
ACCGATCTACCACTATCGTTTTGGGGTTATGCATTAGAGACAGCTGCATTCACGTTAAATAGAGCACCATCTAAATCCGTTGAGACGACACCGTATGAACTATGGTTTGGCAAGAAACCTAAGCTGTCGTTTCTTAAAGTTTGAGGTTGCAATGCTTATGTGAAAAAGTTTCAACTTGATAAGCTCAAACCCAAATCGGAGTAGTGCGTCTTCATAGGATACCCAAAAAGAAAACGTTGGGTACACCTTCTATCACAGATCCGAAGGCAAGATATTCGTTGCTGAGAATGGATCCTTTCTAGAGAAGGAGTTTCTCTCGAAAGAAGTGAGTGGGAGGAAAGTAGAACTTGATGAGGTAACTGTACCTGCTCCCTTATTGGAAAGTAGTTCATCACAGAAATCTGTTCCTGTGACTACTACACCAATTAGTGAGGAAGCTAATGATGATGATCATGTAACTTCATATCAAGTTACTACCGAACCTGGTAGGTAAACCAGAGTGAGATCCGCACCAGAGTGGTACGGTAATCCTGTTCTGGAGGTCATGTTACTTGACCATGATGAGCCTACGAACTATGAGGAAGCGATGATGAGCCCAGATTCCGCGAAATGGCTTGAGGCCATGAAATCTGAGATGAGATCCATGTATGAGAACAAAGTATGGACTTTGATTGACTTGCCCAATGTTCGGCGAGCCATTGAGATTAAATGGATCTTCAAGAGGAAGACGGACGTTGATAGTAGTGTTACTATCTACAAAGCTAGAATTGTCGCAAAAGGTTTTCGACAAGTTCAAGGTGTTGACTACGATGAGAGTTTCTCACTCATATCTATGCTTAAGTCTGTCTGAATCATGTTAGCAATTGCCGCATTTTATGAAATCTGGCAAATGGATAAACAAAACTGCATTCTTTAATGGATTTATTAAAGAAGAGTTGTATATGATGCAACTAGAAGGTTTTGTCAATCCTAAAGGTACTAACAAAATATGCAAGCTCTAGCAATCCATCTATGGACTGGTGTAAGCATCTCGGAGTTGGAATATACGCTTTGATAAGTTGATCAAAGCATATAGTTTTATACAGACTTGCAGTGAAGCCTGTATTTACAAGAAAGTGAGTGGGAGCACTACAGCATTTCTGCTAAGTATATGTGAATGACATATTGTCGATCAGAGATAATGTAGAATTATTCTGCAAAGCATAAAGGAATGTTTGAAAGGAGTTTTTCAAAGAAAGACCTCGGTGAAGCTACTTACATATTGAGCATCAAGATCTATAGAGATAGATCAAGACGCTTGATAAGTTTTTCAATGAGTACATACCTTGACAAGATTTTTAAGTAGTTCAAAATGGAACAGTCAAAGAAGGAGTTCTTGCCTGTGTTACAAGGTGTGAAGTTGAGTAAGACTCAAAACCCGACCACGGCAGAAGATAGAGAGAGAATGAAAGTCATTCCCTATGCCTTAGACATAGGTTCTATAAAGTATGACATGCTGTGTACCAGACCTATTGTATACCCTGCCCTGAGTTTGGCAAGGGAGTACAATAGTGATCTAGGAGTAGATCACTGGACATTGGTCAAAATTATCCTTAGTGGAATAAGGATATGTTTCTCGATTATGGAGGTGACAAAAGGTTCGTCGTAAAGGGTTACGTCGATGCAATTTTTGACACTGATCCAGATGACTCAAAGTCTCAGTCTAGATACATATTGAAAGTGGGAGCAATTAGCTAGAGTAGCTCCGTGCAGAGCATTGTTGACATAGAAATTTGCAAAATACATACGGATCTGAATGTGGCAGACCCGTTGACTAAACTTCCCTCACAAGCAAAACATGATCACACCTTAGTACTCTTTGGGTATTAATCACATAGCGATGTGAACTAGATTGTTGACTCTAGTAAACCCTTTGGGTGTTGGTCACATGACGATGTGAACTATGGGTGTTAATCACATGGTGATGTGAACTATTGATGTTAAATCACATCGCGATGTGAACTAGATTATTGACTCTAGTGCAAGTGGGAGACTGAAGGAAATATGCCCTAGAGGCAATAATAAAGTTATTATTTATTTCCTTATATCATGATAAATGTTTATTATTCATGCTAGAATTGTATTAACCAGAAACATGATACATGTGTGAATACATAGACAAACAGAGTGTCACTAGTATGCCTATACTTGACTAGCTCGTTGATCAAAGATGGTTATGTTTCCTAGCCATAGACAAAGAGTTGTCATTTGATTAACGGGATCACATCATTAGGAGAATGATGTGATTGACTTGACCCATTCCATTAGCTTAGCACTTGATCGTTTAGTTTGTTGCTATTGCTTTCTTCATGACTTATACATGTTCCTATGACTATGAGATTATGCAACTCCCGTTTACCGGAGGAACACTATGTGTGCTACCAAACGTCACAACGTAACTGCGTGATTATAAAGGTGCTCTACAGGTGTCTCCGAAGGTACTTGTTGGGTTGGCGTATTTCGAGATTAGGATTTGTCACTCCGATTGTCGGAGAGGTATCTCTGGGCCCACTCGGTAATGCACATCACTATAAGCCTTGCAAGCATTGCAACTAATGAGTTAGTTGCGGGATGATGTGTTACGGAATGAGTAAAGAGACTTGCCGGAAACGAGATTGAACTAGGTATTGAGATACCGACGATCGAATCTCGGGCAAGTAACATACCGATGACAAAGGGAACAACGTATGTTGTTATGCGGTTTGACCGATAAAGATCTTCGTAGAATATGTGGGAGCCAATATGAGCATCCAGGTTCCGCTATTGGTTATTGACCGGAGACGTGTCTTGGTCATGTCTGCATACTTCTCGAACCCGTAGGGTCCGCACGCTTAAAGTTCAGTGACGATCGTAATAAGAGTTTTTGTGTTTTGATGTACCGAAGGTTGTTCGGAGTCCTGGATGAGATCGGGGACATAACGAGGAGTCTCTAAATGGTCGAGACGTAAAGATTGATATATTGGATGACTATGTTTGGACATCGAAAGGGTTCCGAGTGGTTCAGTCATTTTTCCGGAGTACCGGGAGGTTACCGGAACCCCCCGGGAGAAGTTATGGGCCTTATGGGCCATAAGAAGGAAGCACACCAGCCCACAAGGGGCTGGTGCGCCCCCTTTGGGCAGGAGGCCGAATTGGAGAAGGTTTGGGGGGTGCGGCCCCCCCTTTCCTTCTCTCCTACTCCTCCTCCCCTTCCTCTCCTACTCCAACTAGGGAAGGGAGGAATCCTACTCCCGGTGGGAGTAGGACTCCTCCAGGGCGCGCCATACGGGCCGGCCCTCTCCCCCTCCTCCACTCCTTTATATACGGGGGTGGGGGCACCCCATAGACACACAAGTTGATCTTCGTGATCGTTCCCTAGCCGTGTGCGGTGCCCCCTTCCACCATATTCCACCTCGGTCATATCGTAGCGGTGCTTAGGCGAAGCCCTGTGTCGGTAGAACATCATCACCGTCATCACGCCGTCGTGCTGACGAAACTCTCCCTCAATGTTTTGCTGGATCGGAGCTCGAGGGACGTCACCGAGTTGAACGTGTGCAGAACTCGGAGGTGCCGTACGTTCGGTACTTGTATCGTTCGGATCGGGAAGACGTACGACTACTTCCTCTACGTTGTGTCAACGCTTCCGTTGCCGGTCTATGAGGGTATGTAGACTACACTCTCCCCTCTCGTTGCTATGCATCACCATGATCTTGTGTGTGCGTAGGAATTTTTTTGAAATTACTACGTTACCCAACAGCGGCCCAGACCGACATTACGCGTATGCTTACGCGAGACTGGTTCTACCGACGTGCTTCGCACATAGATGGCTGGCGGGTGTCAATTTCTCCAACTTTAGTTGAATCAGATTCAATGAACAGGGTTCTTTATGAAGATCAAAAAGCAATCACTATACCACATTGTGGTTTTTGATGCGTAGGTAAGAACAGTTCTTGCTCAGCCCGTAGCAGCCACGTAAAACTTTCAACAACAAAGTAGAGGACGTCTAACTTGTTTTTGCAGGGCAAGTTGTGATGTGATATGGTCAAGGCATGATGCTAAATTTTATTGTATGAGATGATCATGTTTTGTAACACAGTTATCGGCAACTGGTAGGAGCCATATGGTTGTGGCTTTATTGTATCAAATGCAATCGCCATGTAATTGCTTTACTTTATCACTAAGCGGTAGCGATGGTCGTAGAAGCAATAGTTGGCGAGACGACAATGATGCTTCGATGGAGATCAAGGTGTCAAGCCGGTGACAATGGTGATCATGATGGTGCTTTGGAGATGGAGATCAAAGGCATAAGATGGTGATGGCCATATCATATCACTTATATTGATTGCATGTGATGTTTATCCTTTATGCATCTTATTTTGCTTAGTTCGGCGGTAGCATTATAAGATGATCTCTCACTAAATTTCAAGGTATAAGTGATCTCCCTCAGTATGCACCGTTGCTACAATTCATCGTGCCGAGACACCACATGATGATCGGGTGTGATAAGCTCTACATTCACATACAATGGGTGCAAGCCAGTTTTGCACACGCAGAATACTCGGGTTAAACTTGACGACCCTAGCATATGCAGATATGGCCTCGGAACACTAAGACCAAAAGGTCGAGCGTGAATCATATAGAAGATATGATCAACATAGTGATGCTCACCATTGAAAACTACTCCATCTCACGTGATGATCGGACATGGTTTAGTTGATATGGATCACGTGATCACTGAGATGATTAGAGAGATGTCTAAGTGGGAGTTCTTAAGTAATTTGATTAAATGAACTTTAATTTATCATGAACTTAGTACCTGATAGTATTTTGCATGTCTATGTTGTTGTAGATAGATGGCCCGTGTTGTTGTTCCTTTGAATTTTAATACGTTCCTAGATAAAGCTAAGTTGAAACATGATGGTAGCAACTACATGGACTGGGTCCATAACTTGAGGGTTATCCTCATTGCTGCACAGAAGAATTATGTCCTGGAAGCACCGGTAGGTGACAAACCCGATGCAGGAGCAACGCCAGATATTGTGAACACCTGGCAGAGCAAAGCTGATGACTACTCGATAGTTCATTGTGCCATACTTTGCGGCTTAGAACCGGGACTTCAACGACGTTTTGAACGTCATGGAGCATATGAGATGTTCCAGGAGTTGAAGTTAATATTTCAAACAAATGCTCGGATTGAGAGATATGAAGTCTCAAATAAGTTCTACACCTGCAAAATGGAGGAGAATAGTTTTGTGAGTGAACATATACTCAGAATGTCTGGGTACCACAACCACTTGACTCAGCTAGGAGATAATGTTCCTGGTGATAGTGCCATTGACAGAGTTCTTCAATCACTGCCACCAAGCTACAAGAGCTTCGTGATGAACTATAATATGCAAGTGATGGATAAGATGATTCCTGAGCTCTTCGCAATGCTAAAGGCCGCGAGGGTAGAAATCAAGAAGGAGCATCAAGTGTTGATGGTCAACAATACCACCAGTTTCAAGAAAAATGGTAAAGGGAAGAAGGGGAACTTCAAGAAGAACAGCAATCCAGTTGCTGCTCAAGTGAAGAAACCCAAGTCTGGACCTAAACCTGAGACTGAGTGTTTCTACTGCAAAGGGACTGGTCACTGGAAGCGGAACTGCCCGAAGTATTTGGTGGAGAAGAAGGATGGCAAAGTGAAAGGTATATTTGATATACATGTTATTGATGTGTACCTTACTAATGCTCGCAGTAGTGCCTGGGTATTTGATACTGGTTCAGTTGCTAACATTTGCAACCCGAAACAGGGGCTATGGATTAAGCGAAGATTAGCTAAGGACGAGGTGACGATGCGCGTGGGAAATGGTTCCAAAGTCGGTGTGATCGCCGTCGGCACGCTACCTCTACATCTACCTTCGGGATTAGTTTTAGACCTAAATAATTGTTATTTGGTGCCAGTGTTGAGCATGAACATTATATCTGGATCTTGTTTGATGCGAGACGGTTATTCACTTAAATCAGAGAATAATGGTTGTTCTATTTATATGAGTAATATCTTTTATGGTCATGCACCCTTGATGAGTGGTCTATTTTTACTAAATCCTGATAGTAGTGATACACATGTTCATAGTATTGAAGCCAAAAGATGCAGAGTTGATAATGATAGTGCAACTTATTTGTGGCACTGACGTTTAGGTCATATTGGTGTAAAGCGCATGAAGAAACTCCATTCTGATGGACTTCTGGAATCACTTGATTATGAATCACTTGGTACTTGCGAACCATGCCTCATGGGCAAGATGACTAAAACTCCGTTCTCCGGAACAATGGAGCGAGCAACAAAGTTATTGGAAATCATACATACTGATGTATGTGGTCCAATGAACATTGAGGCTCGCGACGGATATCGTTATTTTCTCACCTTCATAGATGATTTGAGCAGATATGGGTATATCTACTTAATGAAACATAAGTCTGAAACATCTAAAAAGTTCAAAGAATTTCAGAGTGAAGTGGAAAATCATCGTAACAAGAAAATAAAGTTTCTACGATCTGATCATGGAGGAGAATATTTGAGTTACGAGTTTGGTCTTCATTTGAAACAATGCGGAATAGTTTTGCAACTCATGCCACCCGGAACACCACAGTGTAATGGTGTGTCCGAACGTCGTAATCGTACTTTACTAGATATGGTGCGATTTATGATGTCTCTTACTGATTTACCGCTGTTGTTTTGGGGTTATGCTTTAGAGACGGCTACATTCACGTTAAATAGGGCACTATCTAAATCCATTGAGACGACACCTTATGAACTGTGGTTTGGCAAGAAACCCAAGTTGTCATTTCTTAAAGGTTGGGGCTGTGATGCTTATGTGAAGAAGCTTCAACCTGATAAGCTCGAACCCAAATTGGAGAAATGTGTCTTCATAGGATACCCACAGGAGACTGTTGGGTACACCTTCTATCATAGATCCGAAGGCAAGATATTCGTTGCTAAGAATGGATCCTTTCTAGAGAAGGAGTTTCTCTTAAAAGAAGTGAGCGGGAGGAAAGTAGAACTTGACGAGGTAACTGTACCTTCTCCCTTATTGGAAAGTAGTTCATCACTAAAATCAGTTCCAGTGATTCCTACACCAGTAAGTGAGGAAGCTAATGATGATGATCATGAAACTTCTGATCAAGTTACTACCGAACCTTGTAGGTCAACCAGAGTAAGATCCACACCAGAGTGGTACGGTAATCCTGTTCTGGGAGTCATGTTACTTGACCATGATGAACCTACGAACTATGACAAAGCGATGATGAGCCCAGATTCCGCAGAATGGCTTGAGGCCATGAAATCTAAGATGGGATCCATGTATGAGAACAAAGTATGGACTTTAGTTGACTTGCCCGATGATCGGCAGGCCATAGAGAATAAACGGATCTTTAAGAAGAAGACTGACGCTACCAGTAATGTTACTGTCTACAAAGCTCGACTTGTTGCAAAAGGTTTTCGACAAGTTCAAGGAGTTGACTACGATGAGACCTTCTCTCCCGTAGCAATGCTTAAGTCCGTCCGAATCATGTTAGCAATTGCCGCATTTTATGATTATGAAATATGGCAAATGGATGTCAAAACTGTATTCCTTAATGGATATCTTAAAGAAGAGTTGTATATGATGCAACCAGAAGGTTTTGTCAGTCCAAAAGGTGCTAACAAAGTGTGCAAGCTCCAGCGATCCATTTATGGATTGGTGCAAGCCTCTCGGAATTGGAATATACGCTTTGATAGTGTGATCAAAGCATATGGTTTTATACAGACTTTTGGAGAAGCCTGTATTTACAAGAAAGTGAGTGGGAGCTCTATAGCATTTCTGATATTATATGTAGATGACATATTGTTGATCAGAAATGATACTGAATTTCTGGATAGCATAAAAGGATACTTGAATAAGAATTTTTCAATGAAAGACCTCGGTGAAGTTGCTTATATATTAGGCATCAAGATCTATAGAGATAGATCAAGACGCTTAATTGGACTTTCACAAAGCACATACCTTGATAAAGTTTTGAAGAAGTTCAAAATGGATCAAGCAAATAAAGGGTTCTTGCCTGTGTTACAAGGTGTGAAGTTGAGTCAGACTCAATTCCCGACCACTGCAGAAGATAGAGAGAAAATGAAAGGTGTTCCCTATGCTTCAGCCATAGGCTCTATCATGTATGCAGGTGACAAAGAGCTCGTCGTAAACGGTTACGTCGATGCAAGCTTTGACGCTGATCCGGATGACTCTAAGTCACAAACCGGATACATGTTTTTATTAAATGGTGGAGCTATCAGTTGGTGCAGTTTCAAGAAGAGCGTCGTGGCGGGATCTACGTGTGAAGCGGAATGCATAGCTACTTCGGAAGCAGCAAATGAAGGAGTCTGGATGAAGTAGTTCATATCCGATCTAGGTGTCATACCTAGTGCATTGGGTCCAATGAAAATCTTTTGTGACAATATTGGTGCAATTTCCTTGGTAAAGGAATCCAGATTTCACAAGAGAACTAAGCACATCAAGAGACGCTTCAATTCCATCCACGATCAAGTCAAGGAGGGAGACATAGAGATTTGCAAGATACATACGGATCTGAATGTTCCAGACCCATTGACTAAGCCTCTCTCATGAGCAAAACATGATCAGCACCAAGACTCCATGGGTGTTAGAATCATTACTGTGTAATCTAGATTATTGACTCTAGTGCAAGTGGGAGACTGAAGGAAATATGCCCTAGAGGAAATAATAAAGTTGTTATTTATATTTCCTTATATCATGATAAATGTTTATTATTCATGCTAGAATTGTATTAACCGGAAACTTAGTACATGTGTGAATACATAGACAAACAGAGTGTCACTAGTATGCCTCTACTTGACTAGCTCGTTGAATCAAAGATGGTTAAGTTTACTAGCCATAGACATGAGTTGTCATTTGATTAACGGGATCACATCATTAGAGAATGATGTGATTGACTTGACCCATTCCGTTAGCTTAGCACGATGATCATCTAGTTTGTTGCTATTGCTTTCTCCATAACTTATACATGTTCCTATGACTATGAGATCATGCAACTCCCGAATACCGGAGGAACACTTTGTGTGCTACCAAACGTCACAACGTAACTGGGTGATTATAAAGGTGCTCTAAAGGTGTCTCCGATGGTGTTTGTTGAGTTGGCATAGATCGAGATTAGGATTTGTCACTCCGATTGTCGGAGAGGTATCTCTAGGCCCTCTCGGTAATGCACATCAATATAAGTCTTGCAAGCAATGTGACTAATGAGTTAGTTGCGGGATGATGCATTACGGAACGAGTAAAGAGACTTGCCGGTAACTAGATTGAACTAGGTATTGAGATACCGACGATCGAATCTCGGGCAAGTAACATACCGATGACAAAGGGAACAACGTATATCATTATGTGGTTTGACCGATAAAGATCTTCATAGAATATGTGGGAGCCAATATGAACATCCAAGTTCCGCTATTGGTTATTGACCAGAGACATGTCTCGGTCATGTCTACATAGTTCTCGAACCCGTAGGGTCCGCACGCTTAACGTTCGGTGACGATCGGTATTATGAGTTTATGTGTTTTTATGAACCGAAGGTTGTTCGGAGTCCCAGATGTGATCACAGGCATGAAGAGGAGTCTCAAAATGGTCAAGACATAAAGATCGATATATTGGAAGCCTATGTTTGGACATCGGAAAGGTTCCAAGTGATTTCGGGCATATACCGAAGTACCGGGGGGTTACCGGAACCCCCCGGGGAGTATATGGGCCCTAATGGGCTTTAGGGGAGAGTGAGAGAGAGAGAGGCAGCCAGGGTAGGCCGCGCGCCCCCTCCCCCTCTGGTCTGAATTAGACTAGGAAGGGGGGGCGCCCCCCTTTCCTTCCTCCCTCTCTCCCCCTTCCTTCTCTCCTAGTCCAACTAGGGAAGGGGGGAATCCTACTCCCGGAGGGAGTAGGACTCCTCCAGGGCGCGCCATAGAGGGCCAGCCCTCCCCCCTCCTCCACTCCTTTATATACGGGGGAGGGGAGCACCCCATAGACACACAAGTTGATCATTGATCTCTTAGCCGTGTGCGGTGCCCCCCTCCACCATAATCCACCTCGGTAATATCGTACCGGTGCTTAGGTGAAGCCCTGTTCTGGTAGCATCATCATCACCGTCATCACGTTGTCGTGCTGACGAAGCTCTCCCTTGACACTCTGCTGGATCGTGAGTTCATGGGACGTCACCGAGCCGAACGTGTGCAGATCACGAAGGTGTCGTACTTTCGGTACTAGGATCGGTCGATCATGAAGACGTACGACTACATCAACCGCGTTGTCATAATGCTTCCACTTATGGTCTACGAGGGTACGTAAACAACACTCTCCCCTCTTGTTGCTATGCATCAACATGATCTTGTGTGTGCGTAGTAATTTTTTTGAAATTATTGTGTTCCCCAACAATATAACCAAACAACTCATAGATCAAAGTCATCAAACATAGGGAAATCATCTCAATAATAACACAAATATCTGAAATAAGGTGAACGACTAAACAAGTATCTATCTCGAGATGAGTATGGATAGAGTTATGAACCCTAATCTTAAAACTTGGAATTCATCTCCCTATGGTGATGATCGCGGTGAATGAAACGGAGATGGGTGGTAGAGACGGGGCGGATATCTGGGAGTTCTTCTCCTCTGGATCTCTTCTCTCTCTCTCTCTCTCTCTCTCTCTCTCTCTATATATATATATATATATATATATATATATATATATGTGTGTGTGTGTGTGTGTGTGTGTGTGTGTTCTAAATGTGGTTGCGGTGGCTCCTCTATGTATTTCATGTTGCCTCCTTCCCAGAAGTCGCATGTATAGACAAGGGGGTGGAGACGTCATGTGATACGATCGATGGTATGAGTGGGTGCGCTCGTACCATGTGACATCTTGCGATGTGGTGCATCTGACGCACTTTCGCCCAAAAGGGAAGTTTCTCCAAATGACTTCATTTCCTGGGATCTTGATTGGTTTCCCTCCAGAGATGTATATTCCCGCACATCAATAGAAAAAACAAGTTTTCTTCTTTCTTGAAGGGTTAGCATTAGAAAGATACAAGAATTATCGGGAACCTTTTGAAAATCACATCAAAACCCTCTTATAAAAATGAAAAAACTATCAAGCAACCAATGAAGTACTCCTCGAGTTGTACATGAATGTGATGCAGCTTGTTGTGGCCAGGAGATCCCTCCGGGATCTCTTAATCATGTTCCCCACCATCATAGCTGCAAAAAAAATTTTGATTATGGAGTCAAAGACTTGGACACCCTTCTTCGTCGAGAAAATGGACTTATTGTTTACTTGGTGTACGCAATCACACAACTCTTCGATGCGGCTGTCACGCTGGGTGGCAAACTCGTTCTTCTGACACTCGAATCCTCCTCGTCGTCAAAGAGGTGGCGGTGCACCGCCTCGAGTTGTTGACCCCTGGGAATTTGTTCATTGATGAGTGTCGTAGGTATGTCGAGGTTCGTGACTGTGTTGGTGCCATCCCTCGTCATGAATACCATGCACGCGGGGTCATAGCTGGTTGATCTCTCGCTATTGTCCAAGTCAAAGTTGAGAACAGGCAGCAGGGAGTCAATCATTCTCACGAGGCGAGAACTCTGACATGCGACGAACGAAAGGGATGATGCCGACCCGATCACATGGCTCGCTTCAAGCTCACGGTGTGCGGCTTTGCTAAAGTTCTCGTTGATAAATTACATATCTTAGGAGCAGTAGGCCTGGCCCTTGGCGAAGGGAGTGGAAATGATCTGGACCTCCGCCCTCTTAGAGGCAAAGCAGAGGGTGTAGGGAGAGATCTTGGCCAGATGTGAAGCCACCAACCTTGGTCGATAAGGCCATCCCGACCCACTCAAAGGATCCTCGTGTGCAACTCGTACCTGGGGCACCAAGTATCCGTGTTTTGTAACCGACAATGTCATCAAGCGACATTGTTGTTCAGAAAGGCGTGCAAGTGGTGAATCGACATGGTAAGGCATGAGAAAGGGAGTTTACCCAGGTACAGACCCTCCCGGAGGAGGTAAGGATCGACATGGTATGGCATGAGACTCCTCCCTTTCGTGGTTGTATTGCTCGAGTGCTCACCAACGATTGGAAAGATCTATTTCTTGGATTACACGCTCTTGGCCTGGCAGCGGAGAGAAGGAAGATGGTAATATATGGAAGCCCCAGCTCCAGGATGATCTATAATGTGATCCCCCTCCCCCCTCGATCCCCAAGATGATCCCTAGCTTGCCTTGTATATGTGGTCAAGATGGGCCCGAGATTCTAGCTCGGCACGTGGGCGAAGATAGGATGAGCCCACGCCTGGGCTGACCCGCTAGTGTTTAGAACCTCACGGGACTATTATTTGAAGCCATGAAGGCCTTCCCCAAATAAAAAGGCTTAATTTCCCTTTTGATGGGCTCAAAATCGGGGACTTCTATAGTTCAGGTTGGAATCTAGCTTGGTTGAAACCCAAGTTTAGCTCAGGAGCTCCTATTTGGCGCTTCACACGCCAGCTCGTATGCTAGCACTCGCACGTAGTCAGTGGGTCGCGGCCCAAGAAACAGTGTTCGCTCGTGCGCCTGACTCGCTCGCTCGCTCGCCTTGGCTCACTTTTTATTCATTTTTTCTATTGTTGCTCGGTTCATTAGTGAAAAAAGTTCCCAAATTTAACGAAAGTGCGAAAATTTTAATATATATTTACGAATCCAAAAAAATGTGTGCAGATTTGAAAAAATGTTCACGAATTCAAAAAAAATGCAAATTTACAAAATGTTCAAGTAATACAAGAAATATTCATAAATTTAAAAATCATCACAAATCCAAAAACATGTTTGCGGATTTGAAAAAAGGATTCCAAAATTGGAAAAAAATTATGAAATGCAAAAAAATGTTCATGAACTCACAAAAGTCCGTGCATTTGAAAAATTCATGAATTTAAAAATTAATGTTTTTTTGAAAAATCACATATTTAGAAAAATAATCGCAAATTTTAAAATTACTTGCAAAATCAAAGAATATTTATAAATTCAAAAAAACACAAATTTCTCACTATATTTTTTAAAAAATAAAAGAAGTAAAGAAAAAAGCGAACAAAATCGGATGAAAAAGAACAAAACCGAGTGAAAAAGTGGAAAAGAAGTAGAGATAAAATGGGGAAAACAAACAAAAACCGTCTGAAATCTGCAGGGAAGAAAAAACCAGGCCATAAGCTTCTGGAAGCTTCCCAGCCCTGGAGGAGCCTCCAAAGAGACGTGACGCTTAGGCCTTGTACAATGGGAGGTGATTAGAGAGGTGCTTATAAAAATAAATCGAGTTTTTCTGAAACACCGGTGCCTATTTCTACAGAAGAGACGCTTAATTAAGCGTCTACCATGTACAAATAAGTATCGGTGCTTAAAGAAAGCCTGGTTTATTTTTCTAAGCACCTTCCATTGTACAAGGCCTTAAGGCCCTTAGATGGCTACTACTAACTCTGTGCATTCTGTTTATGGCCGGCTACTTCATAAATAAAAAAACTCTGTGCATTCAGTTTATATGATTCGGGTTTATATGGTTTTTTGGTTTGTGTGGTATTGATACTTCGGTATGATATGAGATTAAAATATGGTTCTGTTTTGGTATAAGATGAATTATCTCGGTATAGTTTTGGTATATACTAGAATAACCAGTTGACGCGAATTTGAAAATAACATACTTTTCTATACAATCAATATATAATTATGTATAAATATATACTCCCTCCATTCCAAAATAGATGGCTCTGGAACGGAGAAAGTATATGCATGGATTCATGCTTTGATGGCTGGTCGTGCATGCAAATGTGCAATGCATACTTTGTGTTGTTTATGGACGTGGTTACCATATTTTTATAGAAAAATGACCATGTTATAAGAAAAATGGACGTGCTTAGCATGGAATCTGACTCATGTATAAGAAAAATGACTAATGTTAGAAGCTCTTTTGGAGCATTGATCTGCCCATTGACTTTTTCATGGGTCTGAGTGAGCAGATCACAATTCCTTTTAATCTTTTTATGCAGTACTATCACTGGTTAGTGCGTCTATACAAACGACGGTAGCAACTTTAGCGCCACCTCGCTTACTGACCTGTTGAAGAGTAGATGTAAGGTGTATATAAAATTGTGTCTGGTCATGTGCATGTTGGACAATGCAAGTGAGACAAGCTCACGTGACTGACTGCTTGTTTCCTTGTTCGCTCAAGAAATATAAATATCATTTTAATTCGATTACCCCTTACTCTGTATCGAAAACCAGAAACCATAAAATTGTTCGATTCGATTTATTTTCATTAGTATGATTTTTCAATGTGGTCTGGAAATGCACAAAGTAGTACTACTGTCACGCACCCATGCAGCACCGTCCTCGCCAACGCCTGCTTGGACTGGTAGGATCGTAGATGAAGTGGCCGGCTACTTCATCTACGAACGATCAATATGTGCGTTGTAATCTAATCATGTGATCATGTCTCTAATTATGATAGTGCATTGTACTCTGATCATGTGATCATGTCTCTAATTATGATAGTTGTGTCGTTCGGTTCATCTAGTATGCTAGAGCTATGCATGCTAATAACGTTTTAATCATGAATTAATTCACTAGAATTAATCATAAATTTGCCTAATTTTCCAACAAATTCCTGCTTCCTATCGAGAGGGATTTCACAGGGCAACCGCTGGGGATACAAACAATCAGATTAATTAATTAGCTATTGTGGTAGTAGCTTAAGAAAAGTTTTTACAGGTCACCTGAAATTTCGTTTGTACACCGTCACATTACAGCCAGCTGATTACAGCGCCCATACATATACACAATAATTTCGACAAAATGGTCATGGGGGCTATTCATCCATTTGATTAATAAATCTTTAGTATCTGATATCATTCATTCATTCATCATCCCTCCCTCCCTTGCTACTAATCACACAACCACCGTGTCTGTGTGCAATAGAGCCAGTAAGCTTTATGGCCGCCGGAAATGAGCAATCATCCATCCATCTCATGGCCCGATCGTGCCCGTGTCGAAGTAGAGCGTCGTGCCGGAAGAGGATCCCCCTCCTCCGGTGACGCCCTCCATGAGCGCGAACCGCATGTCCTCCGACGGCTTCCAGTGCCGCTTCCTCTGGTTGATGAACCAGTTGTTGATCTGCTTCGGGTCAAGCCCCGTCATCGCGGCGAGCCTCACTTTGTCCTCTTCCTGCAAACATCATAGTAGCCATCTATGAATGATGATCGGCGATCAAGGCTGATGATCGGCGATCGGAGATTTCACTTACCGTGGGGTAAGGCCAGCGGTAGTGTGTGTTCCACCAGTCCATGAGAGCAAGCCGAGCATCCTTGGGCAGCTTCCCTTTCTTCCTCTTCTTCAGGAACTCGGACCGGAGGCGGTTGAGGCAGCCGCTGTACTTCTTGAGGAGCATCTCCTTGAGCTCGTGGTCAGCCAGCCGGGAGCTGTGCTCTTGCATGCCGGCGTCGGACCCGTCGGCGTCCCCCGAGCACGGCTCGTCCTCCGACGACCCCACCATTTCATCTTGCATTATTGATACAATGGAAATCAGACACGGGTTAGACAGAGTAATGTGTTGTGTCAGGATCAGGTTGCATGGCTGTGCTACAGTATATAGGAGATCCAGGCTTGGACTCGAAAGAGGTACTACTTCAGAAGCAGAACAAGACAACATCAATAAGCAGATAATAATCAAACCCAAGTTGCTGTTGGACACTTGACAAACAACAATTTTGGAAGCTGCAGACAGAAGAACTTCTGAAAAATGTCTTAAGAATACACAATCCAAGGAAATTCAGAACAGAAAATTTCTCCATGAGGATGTGCTAAGTTCGATTGGTTAGTGACAAGTATTAGTCTGTATTATCTGAAGGTCAATATGTTCTGCAACACCCAATGCATCAAAGCAAATAAGATGAAAAGCATGCCACTTTATCTGTCGAACCCTATACGAATGAAGAACTGCTGGTGCCAAACTGACTAGTTTAGTTTGTGCTTCAGGAAACAGAGACTATTTAAGCACTTTTTCGGCGTGACTGGAGTTTTCATGGAGCCATCCATACAGCTGCTGTCTCGTTAGGAAACACTCCCAGTACTGCAATCAAGTTCTATGTAAGCAAATGGCTCTTTTGTACTGTGAGTTGAGTTTCATTAGTACAATTTGTACCTTCTGAAACAAGACATCAGAAAAAAAAACTCTTCAATCTTTCTAGCTATGGATGCAACTATATACTCCCTCCGTCCGGAAATAGTTGTCCAAGCAATGGTTGCATCTAGATTTATTTTAGTTATAGATACATCCATTTTATCCATTTCTAGGACAAGTATTTCCGGATGGAGGGAGTATATTTAGGGACGGAGTTTGTAGTACATGTTGGATCTTCAGCTAAGACCTCAAGACTTTGCATAGTCAGAAAGAAAAGAAGCATTTTCGCACTATATAGGCTTACTTGTGTCATAATAAAAGGTCTAGCGAGGACACAAAAATGGAACAGTTAAGCTAGGTGACATAACCTATATGGTTATATGTAATTTGTAATTCCAACAGCTATATGTTTTGAGCTGTAATAAATAGATGTTTACTACTTATTCTCCTTTTTTTTCCTACTTGCTTGGTGTAACGAACTTTGTTGGATAAAAAAATGTTTTGAATTGGCAGGTCATGTAATAAATAAGAATAGTTGAATGCAAATAATCTAGCTACACAATATTAATATGTACTCCCTCCGTTCCAAATTATAAGGTGTTTTGGGTACTTCAATATAGAGTACATACGGACTGAAATGAGTGAACAAACACATTAAAACGCGTCTATACACATCTGGTTAGAAAAAAAAGTTAGAACATCTTATATTTTGGAATGGAAGGAGTACCTTTTAGCAATTGAGTTGTGCATATTTCAAAATTCTAACAATAGGGCATTTCCTGTGAAGTGCATATTGGAGGCTTAAAATTTGTGTTAAAATACTGTCAGAAATAAATCTATATTGTGCAGTGCAATGTGTAACTTTTCAAGTGACGACACACCTAGCTGATCATGCTAACATCCTTTCCCACATCGCCATGACATCTGAGGTTTGCCACATGAGGAGATTTTGCAAGCTTTGTTTCACCAGGTTCTAGACCAATGAGCACCTTGTGCGCCTTTTGCACGTGAATGCCTATTAACCCGTGGAGTTTGGGGAATCGTATCAACTTGGCTATCTATCCCCCAAGGGCCGACTCATGACTTCTCTTTGGAGGATTGGTGGAACAAGAGTACTCTTAACCGTGATAAAGCCTTCTGCAGCCGCTTGACCGAAGTGATGATTAATGAGACCTCCCTTACCATGCTCGACATAGCTTATCTTGCCGATGAGAACATTAACCAAAGTCGGTTGACTCTCAAGCCGGAAATGTAGCTTACGTCTTTTATCTCTTCCATTTTCTTGCCATCATGCAAAAAATTCTTGTACTCCTTTTTGATATTTTCCTACCTTAATAGAATGGGTAGAGAGGCTGCCTTTACCGTCAAAGAAAATCAGAATGACAGAATTGATGGAAGGGACACACTACAAGATGACAGACTCATTTAACAAAGTCAAAATATATGGAGACTAGAATCATAATTTGAATCTTATGTGAGGTGCACAAATTAGGCATAAACAATTGCTGCTCGAAATGCTGTCCATCTCTATCTTACAGATAGATCATCTAATTGGCTGTGTGCATCACGATGATGCACAGGCCAAGGTTATCCCCTTTTCAAAAAATATAGATAGATTATCTGAACCTCACTTTGCAGAATAATCATGGAAAACACAGGTATAAATAAAATTAGAATAGACGCACTAGTACCTTTGTTCAGTCCAAGCAAACTGAGCAAACCTATGGATTCTTAAGGAATATTATGTAAGCACTTGCCATAATGGTTTGACCTATCGTGAATATAGTCTGTTATTTAGTGATAATTCATGCGTGTGACCTAACTAGACCGAAAACCAAATACTTAGCATTTCTACTTAGAATTGTTGATCTAGTTGCACATGGTATCATTAACTCAGTCTTAGCATAGCTATGATGGATAGTCACATAAAGCTCCAACCAAATACTTAAGGTCAACATGCATTTTCCTTTATACAAAAAAAATCTAAATTCTCAATGATTTGCAACCTTAACTAGGTAAACATGCTACGCATGACCAAGCTCAACATGTACGGAGTTAGTGATTTAACATGCACATATACCAACTTCCCACTGTTCCGGTAAAATATCTCATTAATGAGAGAATGATAAGTGGTAAAATTGATAGGAAACTCGGAAATTAACTAGGCATGTAAAGATCATGTTTCATGCTCCTTTGTAGTACCGTACATTTCCACTTGCCACTTGGCATTGTACGAAATACACTAGAAGGTAGGAAAAACAAAACAGCAACTGTTTTGGCCACAAGAACTACTGTTACATAGGTGGTATATGCAACACCAATCACATGTTTACTATGTCCCAGCCATCACAGTGACAAAATGTCCTTTTGACTTTATTAAACATATGAAGTTCCCAAAACCTTGTGTGTTTTCACCACTCCAAAATCAGCTGTTCGTGATAGAAAGATAAGTAATTCCTGAAAACCCCTTTTATTCTTGCCAATATTACAAGACAAAGCTACACTTTTGAGAGCACGTATTTCACATAACTATGATATCTACAAATGCACGCATTCTGAGTTTCTGAAATAACTTGCACCATGGTTATTTGCAGAATATCAATTCTAATAAGCTGCCATGCACGCGTTGGATGTGAGTGGGCCTAATTTATCAGCACCACCGCAAACATGAAAACCTTAGGTTTGTCATATGTTATGTAAAAAAAAGTGTATGTCTATGCATGCTTAAAAATGGCTTAAGAAACAATTGCTCCAAGCAGAAACAGCTCGATATAGCCTTGTTAATCTTCAATCACTCAAGTTCTTAAACAAGAGATGGACCTAAAATCCTACTCCTATCGAAACTGCAACTACAAGATACTTATGTAGTAACAGTGTAACACGCATCCGACAAAATCTCATTTGAAGATAATTCGTTAGAAAAATGTATCAAACTACAAAAACTAAAAACAAACAACACTTACTTAAATTAACAAATTCAACCAAGACATCATACCTAGCATGACGAAATAAAAATGCGTTTGCGGGAAATGAGCTAGCCACAGCAAAATTAATCTTCACTTGCCCCCACAGCAACAAGAAGAAGAAAAGCTCCACCATTGGGCACCAGTGATTAACCAGCATGCAAGAGCAAGATTCTTTTCTTTTTCCAAAGCCATCCCATCCCAGCTCTCTCTCAAGTTCCGTCACCGGCCCGACCTGCAAAGTCTACATATAGCAGGCTAGTAGCTACTCCTGCCTCACTAGCCTCTAGAGAGAGAGAGAGAGAGAGAGAGAGAGAGAGAGAGAGAAGGATCTGGAGAGAGATATAGAGAGAGAAGCATGCATAGGTAGGCTGGAGCTGCAAGGACGATGGAACCTTGGACAAAACCCTACACGAGCACCACCAAAGCTTTACTCTTCCGGCCCCGTAGCCTGACACACCTGCGCCCCATTTGCATGGACACGATTTGACCTATCAAGAACGCACATACGCACGCACGCACGCACGCATTCATCATCAAAGCCACATTCACACACAAAGCATCAAACACTTTCGCACACATGACACAACGCAACAATGGCGAACGAATCCAAGGCCGCAGAGGGACGCGGCATGCCGGAGAAAATCAAGGCGCGAGATGCAAAATGCATGGATGCATGTAAATTATAGTATACCGGAGTGCGGCGAGGTGGCGGTGGCGCCGCCGCCGCAGAGATTAGTGAGCTGCGAGCGGATGGTGGTGAGGAAGGAGGCGGCCTCGTCCAACGGCCGGGACAGCTCCTCCTTGTACCGCGACAGCAGCCGGCAGTAGGCCTCCTGCATGCGCGCGCGAGCCGCGTTGTCATCTCCACATGTAATAACAAGCAAGAGCTAGCGCGCCAGGATTAGTGGAGCGAGCTGCCTTGAACTGGTTGTACCTACCATGAACTCGTCGAGCTCGGGGTCGAGGCCAATCTCCCCGGCGGCTGCGGCGCCTCCGCTGCGCCTCTCCGGCTGGCCGATCTCCTCCAGCAGCGCGGCCACCTCCGGCGGTGCGCCCACCTGACAAATCAAGAATCAACGTGGCAATTAATTTCTGACGATGAGCTGCGCTGAGCGAGCTAGCTAGCTCTAGCTACTACTAGCGGGCTACAGCATGCAAAATGGAGCTGGAGCTGAACACGGACGGACCTTGCGGCATTCGATGTACGCGGAGAGGAGGGAGGGGTAGCGGGGGTGCCCGGCGATCTGCGCCTTCATCAGCTCCGTCAGATCCGCAGGCGGCGGAGGCGGCGGAGGAGAGCTGGCCCCGCCGGCGACCCCCGACGCCTCGCTGCAGGCCGCGCCGCCCTCGCCGCCGCGCGAGATCCCCGGGTGGATGCTGTACAGATCCTCCATCGATCTCCTTCCCCCGCGCTCGCCGCTAGCTGCGGCTCACTGCTCACCTACTACTCAGCACAGCGCAGCTACCTCCGCACCCATCGCATCTCCATGTACACGGACACCAGAGCAGATCAAGAAGCGCTCAGTTGGTTACTACCACTAGCAGCAGCAGTAGTAGTAGCAGCAGCAGCAGCAGCTGGATTCTGGAGGAAGAAGAGGGGTGGTCCTTTGCGCGATTCTTGGGGTACGGTATACCTTCCAGGAAGAAGGAGAGGAGGAAGAAGATGAAGAAAAAGGCAAGGAAGGGAGCTTGATTACGGGGAAATCAGCAACCGTCTGCACTGCAGCCCGTGCTGCTTCCGATGCTGCTGCTGGTGCAGAGGAGCAGGGCGGTTGTGATCTCGGCGGTAGCAGCGGGAGACATGGGGGGTGGGCACTGGGCAGGCTTCGGCTTTGGGAGGATGGAGGAGTCAGAGAGATGGAAGCTGCGAGATTGGGAAAAGGGAAGGACGAGCTGCTGCTTGGAGCAATCCTTGGTAAAGTTTTATCGTTAGGTGTTTTCTTTTTCTCTTTTCCGTGAAAAAATAATATGTGCGGGTGTTTTGAGAGTTGAGAGTTGAGGCTTTTTTTTCTTTTTGAAAAAATAGACTTTTCTTGATGATGAGAGAGAGAGAAGGGTAGGGGCATAGGCTCATAGGGCAATCGTTGAGTAGTAGTCAGTTTGCATGGGGGTCCTTGTTGGAGGCTGAACTCTTAGGGATACCCTTGCTAGGACTTGTGTAATTTTCCAATTTTGACCTCTTAGGTGTGTTATTTTCCTTTTGGCAAGTATAACATCTCCCACTTTCGAAAGTAAAATTGTGCACGCGACATGTGTCAATTGTCGTGTCTCTACTCCATGGAGCATACTTACTATTGTATCAATATATCGACTAGAGAGGAGATGAATGAGAGGTTTCAATGTACTTTTTAAAAGGACCAAATTCTCTAAAAAAGACAAACTAAACAGAAATAACACATAGCAATGTGAAGAAATACTGAAAAAATAGTGAATCTACTCACCATAGGAGTAAACTAACATGCAATCAGAACTTCTAAACCCAAAAGAGAGAGAGGGAGAGGGGGAGGGGGAGAGAGGTGCAATTCAAAAAAAACAAAGAGAGATGCGCTAGAAAGCATGATAACTGGTCTGGTTATCGTCCTATAAGCATTGGGTCAATCCATTTCCGGGTTTTATCATGGTCAAGGTTTTGGCACTTTGGTGCATAGTGCTTAGGGCATCTCCAGCTGCGCCCTTAGGAAGGCTTCCCCAAGCGATTTTTTCACGCCAGCGCCAAAAAAATGTTCCAGTCGCGTCCCCAGGAGTCCGATTTTCGCCGGCCTGGACCGAAAACAGCGCCGGCGGACCCAGGCCGAACCCGGCGCGCTGGGGGCGCCCGGGGGCGCCGGGGCGAACTGTTTTGGCGCGAAACAGCCGCGTGCCCGCCACGTCAGCGACACGGCGCCTCGTCTTCCCCCAATGGCCTCGGTTCCCGCGGGGAATCAATGCCAAGGCTGGCACCGGTCAGCCTTGCCATTGATTCCTCACAGGCGGCGCGCCGACGCCTTCCCTCCCTGGCACGCGTACACACGGGTGCGGCGCGGCTATATAGCCGGTGGCCTGCACTCGCCTGTGCCCACACCAGCCCCGCCCCTCGCCGCCGCCCAGCTCCTCCCTCTCCCTACCTCTCCCGAGCGCCGCCGCCCAGCCCCTCCCTCTATCTCTCTACCTCTCCCGAGCCCGTCGCCATGGCGGAACGCTTCCCCGGAGACGAGGCAGCGGCCAACGGCTTCGGCCGCCGTTCGCTCCGCGAACAGGAGTCCTGGCTCCTGTTCCAGGCGAACATCCCGGCGCCGTCGGACATGCGCGCCGGGCCGACGGGGTGGAGGCTTAGC
Organism: Triticum urartu; assembly: GCF_056163025.1. Taxonomy (NCBI): domain Eukaryota; kingdom Viridiplantae; phylum Streptophyta; class Magnoliopsida; order Poales; family Poaceae; genus Triticum; species Triticum urartu. The sequence continues at coordinate 66,560,075 of NC_141873.1, read as the reverse complement.
GCCGGGGGAGTGCCCATTCCCCCGTTGCCCGAGGCCGTGGCGAAGCCGAAGTACTTCGCCGAGGAAGTCGAGGTCGTGCGCGCCTCCCTCACCGACGCCCAACTCTCCCTCCCCCAGTACGCCGCCGACAACCACGCGGCTTGGGCGGCGTATTTCGAGCGCCGCCAGCAGCAGCGCTTGGCGTCCATCAACGGCGCGCCGGGGGTTGGCGGCCGGCAGAACAGCGAGGGGCGCCACCTGTGGTGGGGCGTCCCCGGCCGCACACTCGAGGGCGTGCTGACGTACCTCGAGGGCGGCAACGACCCGCCGTTGGCGTACCCGGCGAGGGCGGCCGCCCCGGCGCAGCACCGACGCGCCGGGCCATGGGCGCCAAGGAGGTTCGGGTCCTCCTCCTCTTCTTCCTCCTCCCGATCTTCATCGCACTCCTCCGGCACTCCGGCCCTGCTCGGCGTCAAGGCCGAGCCCGCGGCGGAGACGCCGCTCGGCCGGCGCACTCGCAGCGCCGGCATCGTCATCAACGAGGGCGGCCGGCGCGCCTACTCGTTGGCTCCTCCTCCGCGCTTCGTCAAGCCAAAGACGGAGCCGGGGCTCGCGCCGGTGAAGACGGAGCCGGGGCTCGCGCCAGTGAAGAAGGAGCCGGCCGCGCGGGTGACGACGGAGCTCGACGACGACGACGCGGCCCTGGAATGGGCGCGCAGGGACTCCATAGCGATGGAGAAGGAGCGCCTGGAGAAGGCGAAGGAGCGCCAGTGCACCGCCCTGCTTCGCTTCGCGGAGCGTCGACGCGGCCGCGACGAAGGCGGAGTCGTCGTCATCTGCGACAGCGACAACGACGACGACGATGCGCCGCCACCAGTCCGCCATGGCGACGCTGGGCAGGGGTCCAGCAGGGGCGCCCGCGTCAAGGAGGAGAAGGCCGACGACGACGATGGCGGCGACGGCGGCGACTTCAGCCAGTTTTTCCTTTAGATTAGTTTATGTATATGTGCTATGTAATGAAAATCCGCGAACTTCGTCGAAATGTGCCGAATTTATCGTGTTTGGCCGAATTTTATCGTGTTTAAGCCGAACTTCGCCGAACTTCTTTTATTTTAAAACGTGCCTGGGGGCGGCCCTGGGGCCGGCGGCTGGGGACCAACTCGCCCCCAGGCCCAATTTTTACGCCGGCTCACCCCCAGGCGACGATTTTAGGCGCCCCCTGAAGGGCCAACGGCTGGAGATGCCTTTAGGGGTGTGTTTTGTTTCTATGCTGTACTGGTCGGCTTTGTCAGTATGTCTATATTTGGCGGTGCTTGCGGCCTAGTTTAGCTAGGAAGCTTTCCCGTGTTAGTGTTTTCTCCCAATTGTCCTTTCATTTTCACTAACTTTGGGTTCTTGGTCTATTTTCCTTTATAAATTGGTCTATTAATTTCGTAGTTGAATTTCTTTGGTTGTTTCTTTAGCTATAATAAAAACTAATGCTTGTTTTAGAGAACAGGCAACCCAGCTTCAAAGTAATGAAGCCAATGTTGTTGATTACACATGTAAAAGGCTTGAAAACAACCCGCAAGATTACGGGTGGAGCACGCTCGAGACTAGACAAGCTAGGATCGCAAACGCCACCACTTAAAAACTTGATTGAGCCGCTAGTGAATTCATTGCACAAATGAAGCAAAAAGAACAAAATAGGTCGAGGAAGAACCAAAACGAATTGGACAATAAGATCATTTCTGCATGGAGGAAACGCTAGTTCTGTCACAACCTTGTCTTCAAATGCTTGAAGAGGGAATCAGTATCCACTCACCCTTATCATGCCATTGCACATGGAGGCCATTCATCATCCTGAATACAAATGGAGGATTGCAAGAAAACATACCACCTTGCCTCCACCACTATCGTCGCTCAACGCGAGAAACTCATCATCGTATCCACACTCCTCCCAACTCACAGCATGTCCCCAGCCCCCACCCTACCCCTAGACGACGCATCCAAGGAGGACCACGATGATGGAGTGTTGTCGTTGCCCGTTCAACACAGGCTAGGTTTTCAACCGGGAAATAGAAGGAGGGGAATCTTAATTAACAAGCCCTTAAGAGGGAGACCGGCTCAGGAGCGCCATCGTCGTCAAGGTCGATGTGAAGTCTAGGAGCTTCCCCAATTCCAGGGTTCCCGCTAACCCACCCTCCAAGCCTTCGAGATCTGGCGGCACATAGCGTAACAGATCCAGATCGGTGTAGGGAGAGGGCAACCGAGAGGAAGAGGATGCGGGGAATTAGATCTGGTGCAACCGTGAGAGGAACCCACGACAATGATGAACATCTGCCGCCATTATGTCGCCCACGTGGACGGTAGGGATGACCAACACCCGCAGCGCCACCCATCGAAAAAGATCGACATTGCGTTCACACTTAGGGGCATCGCCCGCTTTCGGAACGCCCTATGGTAGAGTAAGGCAGAGAGCCTCGCCGTTCCCTTGACTGAAATTCGCGCGGGTGAGCGATGAGTTCCTTAGGAGGAAGCGGAATTGAGAAAAGAGGAGGAGACTTAGGCGTCTAGGGTTTGGTTTTTTGTGATGGAATCAACCCATCAGGTTCAAGTCCCAGACTCGGCACTGGTTCAGATGATGTGACGGCTCAGTCTCTTTGAAGATGATCGTAAAGATATGGTATATATGCATGCGTTTATAGGAATGAGCTATGCGCGTATGCATTGTGTTTGGAGAAAGGATCAGCCAAGGTCAATTCTATAGCTTGTGCGTCCGCGATGGTGCGCCTTTTGTGATTTCTTTTGTACTATAGTCGTATAAATAGAGGAAAACATGGTGGGCAGACATGCAAATCGCCAACGAGGAGAGGAGGGGGGAGCACAGTCAGTGAACTGTGTTGAGCAGCGTCGCTGGTTTCTTCCCCGGAACAGCACGCAAAACAGTTCATCCCCTTCCGCTCACCCATCCGCCTGCTCCCACACTCAACTTGGCTGACACCATGGCCCAGCTTATCACCCACACGGGCACGGCGAGATGGGTCCGGCGAGCTCGCACGTGGGGAGGTGCGCCGGAGGTGGGCCCTGCCACGGTCCCTGACCCGACGAAGCGTGAACCAAGTACGTGTAGGCCCCGCGCGTCAGACAGGTCGACAGCGGAAAAGGAGGGGGCAGGGGGGACGCCCGTAATTACAGCCGTCACTTCGTCAGCAGTACATGGGACGTGACGTCGGGACACGTGTCCCAACGCCATTGGCTCTGGCCGTTTTGCCAGCCTGTTTTACGCGTGAAGCTTTCACATTTCTTTGCAAGAATTTTACACTCCCGTTACAGGTTTCTCTATCTCGACAGAATTTCGGCTCGTGTTACGCATCCACCGGAGCTCCATTAAAAATTCCCCGTAAAAGTAGTCTTACGCGATGTCGGTAAAATTTAGGAAAAGTTGTGAGGTGAGGTGTTTTCTCAGTTCTCTTAAAAACTTTATTGAAAGCAGCCAATGTTGTGGCGCAACGACGACGACGAACTCCGGCGGCGGCTGGCGGGTGGTGAGGCAGCGGTGGGGGGCAGCGGCGGCACGATTATGTCTATTAGTTGACGTGACACTTTTATGAAAAGTACCATCTTTCCGTAGACGGAGGGGGAGTTTTGAAGAACGTGTTGAAGAGTCCTAGTCCGGCTGCTATAGCTAGAGTTTCTAATATAGATCACGTCGGTTTGTATCCGACCTAAACTTGTAACTCAAGTTGATTGCCCTATACTTGTGTATATATATATATATGACATAATGAAGAGAGGAGGCGTGCAAGATAGCAGCCCCAATTCATATCAGACTTTACATGGTATCGAGCAGATCGATCCTCTCTCTCTAAACACCAACGCCCAACACCACCTCTTTCTTCCCCACCACCATGAACGCCGACGAGTTGCAGAAGCTCGAAGAGGAGCTCAAGAACCGCGAGTCCATCATCAGGACGCGCGAAGAAGAACTCAAGCGCCTTGCCGCGGAGCAAGGCAAGGCTGCCGTCGCACCCTCTCCTGCCACCATCCATGCACCCTCCTCCTACGTTGCTTCAATCAAAACCTATGTGCCCATCACCCTCGATCTTCAGGACTCTAACTACTCCAAGTGGCGTGAGCTTTTTCTCGTAGCTCTTGGACGCTATGGCCTCTCCAGCCACATCATCGGCGACGCCGCCGCCACCCCCTCCGACACATCGCCCACCTCCGATTGGGGACGTGATGACTATACGGTGCTCTCCTGGATTTACGGCTCGATTTCCATTGAGCTGTTCGGCATCATCATGGCTCCGGGCTCCACGGCGCGGCAGGTATGGGACTCCATCGCCAACCTCTTCCACGACAACAAGAAAAGCCGCGCCCTCGCCCTCGACGCCGAGTTCCGCAACACACCGCAAGGAGACATGTCCATCCATGACTACAGCGCGAAGCTCAAGTCTCTCTCCGACGCTCTCGGCGATGTCGGCATAACCATCTCTGATGAGACGCTCGTCCTAACGGTGCTCCGCGGCCTCAACGAGCAATTCAGCCACCTGCGGTCCTTCCTTCCGTTTCAGGTGCCGTTTCCATCTTTCCTCCAGACGCGCTCGGCCCTCGTTCTTGAAGAAGCACAGAAGAAGACGGATGCAAAGAACGCTGCTGCTACTGCGCTCTGGGCCAGCGGCAACAGTATATTGCCAAGCGCGGGCGGCGAACGCGCTCCATTGTCCGGGGGCGGACACAGCTACGGTGCTCAGCGTCCTGTCGGTCCCTCTTCCAGCTCGTCCAACAGCGGCGGCCGCGGCACCTTCAGCAACAATCGCAGCCGCGGCCGCGGCGGCCGAGGACGGGGCCGCTCCGAGCCCTGGATGTACAATCCTTGGACTGGCCTTCCAACGCGTGCACAGCTTTATCAACACCCTGCTCTAGCGCCGTGGCAATCACAGCCATGGCGTGCTCCTGGCGTCCTTGGTCCACGACCTGCGGCTGCTTCCCCGCAGGCGTACGCAGCATACGGCCCAGCTCCGACAACTCCCACCTACAACGGGCATCAGCAACAACTCGACCCAGCACTTCTGAACGCACTCAACAACATGCATCTTCCCGGAAACCAGGAGTGGTACATGGACACAGGAGCTTCCTCCCACATGGCATCTAATCACGGTACTATCTCCTCTCTAAAGCCTTCCACTCAAACTGTCACAGTAGGTAATGGACAAACCGTTCCCGCTACTCATGTTGGTCAATCTACACTTCCATCTTCAGCCCAATCCCTCTCTCTTCGTAATATTCTTGTCGTTCCTCACATTATTAAAAATCTTATCTCTGTTCGCCAACTCACTACTGACAATTTTTGTTCCGTTGAATTTGATCCTTTCGGATTCTCGGTGAAGGCGTTTCCTTCCAGGGCCGTGATCCTTCGCTGCAATAGTCCCGGGCCCCTGTATCCCGTCTGCCGTCCCCGACAAGATGAAGCTCTCATCACAACCACTTCGTCATCACTCTGGCATCGCCGCCTCGGCCATCCTGGTCGTCACACCATGTCACGTCTTCAACACTCCAAGTGTATTTCATACAATAAAGATGGGCCGCCACTCTGTCATGCTTGTCAGTTAGGAAAACATGTTAGGCTTCCGTTTTATAATTCTCAAACATATACAATTCGTCCGTTTCAACTTTTACATTGTGACCTGTGGACATCCCCTGTTCCTAGTACATCTGGTTTTTGCTACTATCTCATTGTTGTGGATGATTTCTCTCACTACTTCTGGAGTTTCTCGCTTCGTAAGAAATCTGATGTTTATGCGACACTCATCGCTTTTCATGCCTATGTTCATACACAATTTAACCTACCCATCTTAGCTATCCAATGCGATAATGGTGGAGAGTTTCTCAATACTCGTCTCGACACCTTCTGTGCTCAACATGGAATTCTTCTTCGTTTTTCCTGTCCCCATACTTCTCAACAAAATGGCAAGGCCGAACGTGCCATTCGCACTACCAATGATGTTATTCGTACACTATTGCTTCAGGCCTCACTTCCAGCCTCTTTTTGGGCCGAAGCTCTCTATACCGCCACATATCTCATAAACATTCGTCCTACCGCAGCCACAAAATTCTCCGTACCATACATAACTCTTTTCGGCACCACACCACTCTATAATGATCTTCGTGTTTTTGGTTGTCTTTGCTATCCAAACACCTCCTCTACTACATATAACAAACTCTCTCCTCGATCTGTAAAATGTGTCTTTCTTGGATACCCTCCACGGCACAGAGGCTATCGTTGTCTTGACTTAGACACACGACGCATTATCATCTCTCGCCACGTTGTTTTCGATGAAACAACATTTCCCTACGCCCCACTAGCCCAACCTCCAGTTTCCACATCATCAATAGAAGCCACCACTTCCCTTGACCCTCCTCTCCTAGTTTCACATCCATCACCTGCTATGCATGCACCCGCCACCCATTCGTCCGTACCATCTACGCCTGATAGCCCGCCTAGTCCCGCCACCCCTTCGTCGGTTCCACCGACGCCTGATAGCCCGCCTAGTCCCACGGGCTCGCTCACTCCCACCAGCCAGCCTGACTACACTGTCGCGTCTTCCTCCCCAGGCCCCGCCAGCCCACCACCTATGTTCCCGGCACCTGAGCCGACACATATTCATCGGACCCGCTCAATGACCGGTCGTTTACCGCCACCGATTGATCGCCTCAATCTTTCTGCCGTCGTCTCCTCGCCCATACCTCATAATTATCTCATAGCTCTTCGTGACCCATCATGGCGCCACGCGATGCAAGAAGAATTTGATGCTCTCACTCTAAACAACACCTGGTCCCTTGTTCCTTCTCCTCCCGGTGCAAATATCGTCAGTGGTAAATGGATTTTTCGACATAAATATCATTCTGATGGCTCACTTGCTCGTCACAAAGCCCGTTGGGTAGTCCGTGGTTTTTCTCAGCAACCCGGGGTTGACTATGATGAGACCTTTAGCCCTGTTGTCAAGCCAACCACTATACGATTGGTTCTCTCTATCGCTCTCTCTTCTTCTTGGCCCATTCATCAACTAGACGTTAAAAATGCCTTTCTTCATGGTCATCTTGATGAGGTCGTCTATAGTCAACAGCCCTCTGGTTTCATTGATCCTCGCTATCCTGACTATGTCTGTCGCTTGCATAAATCCTTGTACGGTCTTAAACAAGCTCCTCGAGCATGGTTTCAGCGGTTTGCAACCTATGCTCGTTCTGTTGGTTTCGTTGAGTCCAAGTCTGATGCTTCCTTGTTTATTCTTCACAAGGGAAACATCACTGCATATTTACTTCTCTATGTCGATGACATCATCCTTACTGCCTCCTCTCCTACTTCTCTCTCATCGATCATCACTTCTTTTGCTAAAGAATTTGCTATGAAAGATCTTGGATCTCTTCATCACTTTCTCGGCATTTCTGTCTCTCGCACATCTAGTGGCTTACATCTCTGCCAACGACAGTACTTTCTCGACATTCTCTCCCGGGCCGGCATGCGTGACTGTAATCCTGTTTCTACTCCAGTTGACACTAATGCCAAACTCTCATCCACGAATGGTTCCCCTGTTTCTGATCCTTCACTCTATCGTAGTCTTGCTGGTGCTCTTCAGTATGCCACCCTCACTCGACCAGACATTGCCTATGCTGTTCAACAAGTGTGTCTTCATATGCATGATCCTCGCGAACCCCATCTTCTTTTTCTTAAACGTATTCTCCGATATCTAAAAGGCACACTTGACCTTGGTTTGACACTTTATATCTCTTCCTCTCCTAAACTCATTGCCTATTCAGATGCCGAATGGGCTGGTTGCCCCGACACCAGACGCTCCACTTCCGGGTTTTGCGTGTTTTTTGGTGATAATTTGATCTCATGGTCTTCTCGGCGACAGACTACCGTTTCCCGCTCCAGTGCGGAAGCTGAATATCGCGTTGTTGCTACTGCAGTAGCCGAGTCTTGTTGGGTTCGTCAATTACTACAGGAACTTCATCGCCCAGTCACCAGCGCCACAGTTGTGTTTTGCGACAATGTTAGTGCTGTTTATCTTGCTCATAATCCAGTACAACATCGCCGGACCAAACACATCGAGCTTGACATTCATTTCGTACATGAGAAGGTTGCTGTAGGAGACGTCCGTGTTTTACATGTTCCATCTTCGTCACAGTATGCTGATATTTTCACGAAAGGGTTACCGTCTGCACTCTTTCGTGAGTTTAGATCCAGTCTTCACGTTGCTGCTCTTTCCAGTTCAGACTGCGGGGGCGTGTTGGAGAGTCCTAGTCCGGCTGCTATAGCTAGAGTTCCTAATATAGATCACGTCGGTTTGTATCCGACCTAAACTTGTAACTCAAGTTGATTGCCCTGTACTTATGTATATATATATATGACATAATGAAGAGAGGAGGCGTGCAAGATAGCAGCCCCAATTCATATCAGACTTTACAGAACGTACGAGATCTCGTAAAAAAGTGCACGTTACCATGCTCTTAGACTAGACTCGCATACAACTGCGATTGAGCGATTCACATTAAGCTCAACTCACCCCATACTATTAAAATTGAGAGAGTTAGACTAGGCTCGGCTCACCCTACATTAAAATTGAGCGAGTTAGTCTAGGCTCAGTTTAGCCCACATAAAAAATGGAGCGGGTTCACTAAGTCAGAGTTAAGGGTGGAGCCAAAAAAAAAATAGATGCTCAACCTATAACGATCTCAGGTTAGTCTTGAGCATAAGACGATGGAAAATCTATTTAGCCAATGCGAGTTTCTCAACCAGGTAGATCACAACAACATCATAAGAAAACACACTATAAATATCACTCCGAATAACATAGCAATAACATAAATTTCTTCATCATAGGTTAATTTATTCTCTCTAACTCAAAGGTAGTACTTAATCTGGAATAACAAATTGTTGGCCAGAGATCATAAAAATTTCTAGCATGGTGCACATGTTGTAGATGTCGAGCCAAAGTCGAGCGAGCGAGCATTAGCTCAAGATAAACTTATTACCCCGGACGAGCTACGCAAAACAATCATACTCATCTCATCTCATTCTTTTTTAGTTGAGCAAAAAAATTGTTGATCTCAAATGGCTCGCTAGCCTCAATCTATTCTAACAACCCTACTCTCATACACACTCGCAAAATATGCACCAAGGGCTTGAGTATTGTAGCCTAAAGATTGGGGAGCGTATATGAGAAAGAGGGCCCTGAATTTTCTCTGTTTTAGAGTCCGTTTTTACGTAGGATACTAACTTAAGGTTGGATTTGACCCCCCCCCCCCACCCCTCCCCCCGCCCTTTGGTTGGCAATCTCACTTTTGCCCCTCCTTAAATTCCTCCTTAGGGCGTTGAATTAGGGTTTGGGGTTTTGTTGAGTTAAGTTTTAGCATTTGCCACCCTTTGACATAGACACGAGTTTGTAAGACCTCTTGTATTACACGTTATCGAAACTCCACATGCATATATTGAAACAAAGCAATGGTCAGCGCTAGCATTATGGAAGCCTATTGGGAGCCCAAAGCAACTCGTGTGCTCAAGACTGATGCACGGCTCTCCCAATAGGCCACAAGGGTGCACATGTCCCTTCAAGATCCTTTGTACATACTCACTCATTTTCAAAATATAAGAACATTTTTTACACCCCCCATAATATAAGAGTATTTTTACAAGTGTGTTTTACACCCCATAATATAAAAGCATTTTTTATAGTGATGGAGGGATTTTTTTAGTTAGGGTTGCTTCTGTTTTTTGGGATGCCTTGTCCCTGTTACGTACACCTTTTGACATTTTTTAGGGAATTATGTGCCTAGAGTTTTTTTAGAAAACCTTGAACTTATTATTAACAGTTTTGCTAAAGCACATCTAGATGTGCCATAAGTATTGCACATCTAAGTCCTATGTCAATGATTTTATGTGAAGATTCGTGCAACCATTTTTGCTAGTCTTTTTTCTTTTTCTGTGTAATTTAATTGAGTCACTTAGATGTGCAATAATTAGAGCACATCTAGATGTGTCCTAGACACATCCATTATTAATATATGCAGGGGATGTTTTGATTGCCAAAGAAAAAAAAAAGCTATATAACCATGCAAGGTGTGATGGGTCCCTTTGCATGCGGTTTGTTGACCGGCGGCCCCTCATGCCGCTGGTGGGTGGGCCGGTTCCTTTCCTCCCACGGAAAATCTGCCTCCATGCATGCGCGGACGAAACGTCAAACAGCGCACGATCGAGCTGCTTCACTCGTCGCACCATGCAATCATCATCAACATGTGCAGTTTATTACTAGGTCATTAGTGTTTTTGTTCAACTGTGTTCCAAAAAAGAGAGTATATTTGTTCAACTGATTGGGAGTAATTTCTCAAGGAACAGTGCATCCTAAGTTTGGATGGATCCGTAGCTGCACACCGGCACAGTTCAGATGATGCGAATAAACCGGGAATGCGTCCTCTCTCCCGTAAAACACGTTGATACGCCAAGCAGCATACCATCCAATGCGAGGCACTGTACGCATTTATGTTTGCATGTGACGGTATATATATTCGAAACGAGAGCCTTCTCTGAATATGAAGAAAATACATATTTCCCCTTGGCATAATACGCCCTTTTTCAAATTAGTTTTGGTTTTACTCAAATATTTTTCGGTTTTTAAAAGGTTTCTTGCAGTTAAAATAACTTAAGATTTGATCATCAACGTGAAATGATCAACATCGTTGACGCTCAGGAACAAAATAAGAAGGATCATCAAAAGATAGATGTCGCCATTAGATAGCTCTCTTTGAGAAGATCCAAATAGATATAAGGATAGCCAAAATCGAAGCTTGGGCATAAAAATTATGATAAGTTCGGAGAGGCACGTGTTGGCACTAGATTTTGACATGGCATAAAACATAATTAAGATGACCACAAATAAACAAGTGTCTAACATGAAAATTCCTCGTATCATTGAAGCGAACAACTTTAATTTGTGAGTCATCTACATTCAAAATCGTATGCCCTCGGAACCGAAAACCGTGCAACATAGCTCAAAAAGACAACCTGGTATAAGCGGGTCCCACTCAAAAAGGGTCAGAGATTTGCCTAGTATAACCAGGCTAGACTAGAAAAAGGGCTGACGGTTTGCCTAGTATAACCAAGCCCAACCCGAGAAGGGCTGGTACATTGGTCGGAAACCGGATTTGTTCCGGAAAATTATGTTGACACCATGGGCCATCTTTCGGTATCAAGACGACCTCAAATAAGAAACATTCACCATAAAATGTGCTTGTCTTGTTGAAAGCAAGAACTTTGCTTTTGAAATCATCTCTATTCGAGGTCGTTTGCAACCTCCATCGACTTGGCAATATAAATACCTCCTAGAGACATATATTAGTAAAGAGTGAAGGATATCGGCTTCAAGATGGCTTCAAATGGAGAGGTCTTCAACATGAAAGTTGTCCTTCTCGTCTTAACACACAATTTTTCTTTTTGGACCATCTCAACTAAAGGTCATATGCGACCCCAAAACCCAATGCAATGTGACAACCTTTTGACCTGAGCAAAATTCCAGTCGCCTCATATATTAAAGTCAGTTTAGATATTTGGACAGTAATTAGAGTTCTTTTTTTATATGAGAAGTCCAGTCGCCTCATATTAAGATGAGAGGTGATGGCCAATCAAGCAACACACAATCGCCAAACCAATTTATCACTTTTTATCTTTTATAGTTTCTTCTCTCTCTCTTATGATTTTTTCTTCCTCAATCTTTGTGTTGGACAACAACGAACCTCGAGGTGATCAAGTCGACATAGGGTAGCTCATAGCCATTGTGTGTCCTGACTCCCGGACATGTGGTATTTTAGATTTCAGAAAAATCTCACCGACGTATCTTGAGTACTGCACTCCCGGAGAGGCTCTTCCATGATGTGTCTTGTGGACCGCACTCGACATCAAGGGTACACGATGACAGACGTGTTCGTGTGCAAACGATATCTAGCTACTGATTGGTAATAATACTACGCGTCTACACCTTTCTATTTAGGTGAGCGTAATCCCATATAAATTAAAATGTAAAGTAATGTAAGCTTAGGTGATGAGTGATGACAAGTATATATTTAACACGGAGAAAATACGACCCATGCGCTGGGAGAGACAGTAGTGAGAGGGAGGCATGTGAGTTGGTTGGCAAACAGTGCAGCCGATGATGCTTGAGTAGTGTGACCCATGTACCCCATGTTTTGCCTCGTCCCTTTGCAACTGTTCCCAGCTTCCAACTTTTACTCTACAGACCAGCGGTAGCAGTGTATGTACTCTACCAATTTCTTTGGGAAGTCAAACAATTAAAAATGGGTCCATCCATTCATACATAGTTTCCACTAAATATTGTTTGTCCGCAGAATCGTACATTCGATTTTTTTTTCCAAAACGGAGGCATAAGATTTGCCTCATCAATTAAATAAGAAGAGAATAGAGTTTAGAGTTTTACAACACCCACAAGTACGGCATGGCAATTACTCGCCTACAACAATATCTCCTAATTTTTTTGCGCCCGCGGTCACCCAAAGCTTGGCCTCGTCGACGATGGCGGTGAGAAGAATGGTCGTTGGCGCATTCTTATGACGAAATACCCGTGCATTTCTTTCATTCCAATGGTCCAGGAGACAAGCATGGTAAGAGAGGCCAAAGCTTACCGGTTGGGGTTGTGATTGTCGGTTCTCTTGTCCCACCATTCGTGGACAGATTCATCCATGTGCCACTCGGATGTATCTATATGTGCGAGGCCAAGCCTCTCAATGAGAGACTTCCATATCCGAATTGTAAAGCGGCACTTGAAGAAAATGTGGGCACCCGTTTCTTGCTCCCTATTGCAAAGTTTGCAGAGGCCACAATTTGGCCAACCTCGTCGTTGTAAACGATCGGCGGTCCAAATCCTATCTTGTATTGCCAACCACGCAAAGAATTTAACCCTTTAGAGGTGCCCATGCCTTCTAAACCATACGGTCCAATAGGGAAAGAGTCAAGCCTAGAAATTGAACCTTGTACGCAGTGGCCGCCGTGTATATCCCGTCGTTCGCGTGCTTTCAGATGATGGTATCTTCGGTTTGCTCATGAAGGTGGACATCATTCAGGAGCATTCAAATAGTGAAAAATTCCTGAATGTGGGCAGCGGTTACAACCGCGATTTGGTTGATCTCAAGTACGAACATAATTTACTCGTGCGCATACTGCCCGCAAATCTTCAGACCATGATGTTCAGATCATCTTTTGTCATCCAACACGATGTCACATACGCCCACTGGGATGCATCCACGCGTCAGAATTCCCGCCAACATGCACCAAACCTAGGGAGGTTTGTGGACGTCCGATCTTGTGCCATGTACTCGTGTGACAATACGATACCATCCAAAATGATCGCAGTGTGTCCCACCCTCTAATGTTCGTCGCGATTCATGTCTGTCCGCCGCTCTAGAGCGGACACGAGGGGACGATGCCGGCCAGAGCAACGTGGCCGGACGGGAGGGTGGCGTTGCTTCAATGCGGAGGCTGCGACCGAGAAGCCTACTCTGGCAGTTGTGCCGCATTGAAGCGATGTATGTCCGCCCGCACGACTATTAAGCAGGGCTCCGTCAAAACACATCTCTCGCATACCCGGACTCTGCCACCTCGCTCCTTTCCTTCCGCTCACCACCGTCGCCGCTCCTCTCCTCTCCTAAGTGACATGCAAGTTTGCCCAGAGCATCTGGCTCTTAGCGCCAGCGGGTGGATCTGGCTCTCCCTTCAGATAGTCGTGCCACTGCGCATGTTCTTCGTTGCCTTCCTCATCTACCCCCCCCCCCCCCCCCGCCGATGAAGGAGGAGATCATGCTCTCCTTCAGCGAAGAAGGCGCCTAGCAGCAACAACCCCTCCACTCGGAGGCCGTTGTGAGTCGCGATGGGTGAGGAGTACCAATGCATTGGAGCTCCTGCTGGAGCAGTCGCTTCATGACCACGGTCCGGTATCGCCCTCGCTGCCTCTCCACCACGTCAAGCAGGAGGCCCCCTCCCTCCCTCGGTGCAATCGTGACATCCAAATCGGTTGACGCGACAAGGAGAAGGTAAAGGGGGAACCACCCTCCCCGCGCGCAACACGGTGGGCTGGTTCGACCAACTTACATCACTGTCGTGCCACTTCTGGCGTGGCAAGGCTGTGAAGGAGGAGGAGGAGCCCTCTCCACTCCTTGCGAGCGTGCACGGGCGTCTCTTGCACTACCTCGCCCGCAATGGTGGCAGCGCGTCATCATAGAGCACCATGACAGTGGAGGAAAGGACGGCAAGGGGTGAGGCGTGACAGGACGGCGCAACGTGCAGCGCTGTGCCGCGTTGCGACGTCGGTCGTCGCGCCGGCCTGGGTTCGAGCAGACCCCGACCTCGCGTTGGCCTAGGCCGAGGACCGGTCTAGGACTATGATGTCTACTACACAACCTTCTTCTTGTAGACGTTGTTGGGCCTTCAAGTGCAGAGGTTTGTAGGACAGTAGCAAATTTCCCTCAAGTGGATGACCTAAGGTTTATCAATCTGTGGGAGGCGTAGGATGAAGATGGTCTCTCTCAAACAACCCTACAACCAAATAACAAAGAGTCTCTTGTGTCCCCAACACATCCAATACAATGGTAAATTGTATAGGTGCACTAGTTCGGCGAAGAGATGGTGATACAAGTGGTATATGGATGGCAGATAAAGGTTTTTGTAATCTAAAATATAAAAACAGCAAGGTACCTAATGATAAAAGTGAGCAAAAACGGTATTGCAATGCGTTGAAACAAGGCCTAGGGTTCATACTTTCACTAGTGCAAGTTCTCTCAACAATAATAACATAATTGGATCACATAACTATCCCTCAACATGCAACAAAGAGTCACTCCAAAGTCACTAATAGCGGAGAACAAACGAACAGATTATGGTAGGGTACGAAACCACCTCAAAGTTATTCTTTCCAATCAGTCCGTTGGGCTATTCCTATAGGTGTCACAAACATCCCTAGAGTTCGTACTAGAATAACACCTTAAGACACAAATCAACCAAAACCCTAATGTCACCTAGATACTCCAATGTGACCTCAAGTATCCATGGGTATGATTATACGATATGCGTCACACAATCTTAGATTCATCTATTCAACCAACACATATAACCTTAAAGAGTGCCCCAAAGTTTCTACCGGAGAATCACGACGAAAACGTGTGCCAACCCCTATGCATAGGTTCATGGGAGGAACCCGCAAGTTGATCACTAAAACATACATCAAGTGAATCACGTGATATCCCATTGTCACCACAGATACGCACGGCAAGACATACATCAAGTGTTCTCAAATCTTTAAAGACTCAATCCGATAAGATAACTTCAAAGGGGAAACTCAATCCATTACAAGAGAGTAGAGGGGGAGAAGAAACATAAGATCCAACTATAATAGCAAAGCTCGCGATACATCAAAATCGTGCCAAATCAAGAACATGAGAGAGAGAGAGATCAAACACATAGCTACTGATACATACCCTCAGTCCCGAGGGAGAACTACTCCCTCCTCGTCATGGAGAGCACCGGGATGATGAGGATGGCCACCGGAGAGGGATTCCCCCTCCGGCAGGGTGCCAGAACGGGTCTAGATTGGCTTTCGGTGGCTACGGAGGCTTCTGGCGGAGGAACTCCCAATCTATTCTGCTCCCCGAAGTTTTTAGGGTATATGGGTATATATGGGAGGAAGAAGTACGTCAGGGGAGCCACGAGGGGCCCACGAGGGTGGAGGGAGCGCCCCCTACCTCGTGGCTTCCTCGTTGATCCCCTTACGTGCACTCCAAGTATCTGGGTTTCTTCTGGTCCAAAAATAAGTTCCGTGAAGTTTCAGGTTAATTGGACTCCATTTGATTTTCCTTTTCTGCGATACTCTAAAACAAGGAAAAACAGAAACTGGCACTAGGCTCTAGGTTAATAGGTTAGTCCCAAAAATCATATAAAATAGCATATAAAACATCCAAGGTTGATAATATAATAGCATGGAACAATAAAAAATTATAGATACGTTGGAGACGTATCAGCATCCCCAAGCTTAATTCACGCTCGTCCTCGAGTAGGTAAATGATAAAAACAGAATTTTTGATGTGGAATGCTACCTAACATATTTATCCATGTAATTCTCTTTATTGTGGCAAGAATATTCAGGTCCATAAGATTCAAGAAAAAAGTTTAATATTGACATAAGAATAATAATACTTCAAGCATACTAACTAAGCAATCATGTCTTCTCAAACTAACATGGCCAAAGAAAGTTATTCCTACAAAATCATATAGTCTGGCTATGATCCATCTTCACCACACAAAATATTAAAATCATGCACAACCCCGATGACAAGCCAAGCAATTGTTTCATACTTTTGATGTTCTCAAACTTTTTTAATCTTCACGCAATACATGAGCGTGAGCCATGGACATAGCACTATAGGTGGAATAGAATGGTGGTTGTGGAGAAGACAAAAAGGAGAAGATAGTATCACGTCAACTAGGCGTATCAACGGGCTATGGAGATGCCCATCAATAGATATCAATGTGAGTGAGTAGGGATTGCCATGCAACGGATGCACTAGAGCTATAAGTGTATGAAAGCTCAACAAAAAAAACTAAGTGGGTGTGCATCCAACTTGCTTGCTCACGAAGACCTAGGGCATTTTGAGGAAGCCCGTCATTGGAATATAAAAGCCAAGTTCTATAATGAAAGATTCCCACTAGTATATGAAAGTGACAACATAGGAGACTCTCTATCATGAAGATTATGGTGCTACTTTGAAGCACAAGTGTTGTAAAAGGATAGCAGCATTGTCCCTTCTCTCCTTTTCTCTCATCATTTTTTTATTTTTTAATTTGGGCCTTCTCTTTTTTAGGCCTCTTTTTTTATTTGGGCTTCTTTGGCCTCTTTTATTTATTTATTTTTCGTCCGGAGTCTCATCTCGACTTGTGGGGGAATCATGGTCTCCATCATCCTTTCCTCACTGGGACAATGCTCTAATAATGATGATCATCACACTTCTTTTTACTTACAACTCAAGAACTACAATTCAATACTTAGAACAAGATATGACTCTATATGAATGCCTCCGGCGGTGTACCGGGATGTGCAATGACTCATGAGTGACATGTATGAAAGAATTATGAATGGTGGCTTTGCCACAAATACGATATCAACTACATGATCATGCAAAGCAATATGACAATGATTGAGCGTGTCATAGTAAATGGAACGGTGAAAAGTTGCATGGCAACATATCTTGGGATGGCTATGGAAATGCCATAATAGGTAGGTATGGTGGCTGTTTTGAGAAAGGTATATGGTGGGTTTATGGTACCGGCGAAAGTTGCGCGGTACTAGAGAGGCTAGCAATGGTGTAAGGGTGAGACTGTGTATAATCCATGCACTCAACATTAGTCATAAAGAACTCACATACTTATTGCAAAAAATTATTAGTTATCGAAACAAAGTATTACGCGCATGCTCCTAGGGGGATAGATTGGTAGGAAAAGACCATCGCTCGTCTCCGACCGCCACTCATAAGGAAGACAATCAATAAATAAATCATGCTCCGACTTCATCACATAACGGTTCACCATACGTGCATGCTACGGGAATCACAAACTTTAACACAAGTATTTCTCAAATTCACAACTACTCAACTAGCATGACTCTAATATCACCATCTCCATATCTCAAAACAATTATCAAGTATCAAACTTCTCTTAGTATTCAATGTACTCTATATGAAAGTTTTTATTATATCCCTCTTGGATGCCCATCATATTAGGACTAGTTTCATAACCAAAGCAAACTACCATGCTGTTCTAAAGACTCTCAAAATGATATAAGTGAAGAATGAGAGTTCATCTATTTTTACAAAATAAAACCACCGCCGTGCTCTAAAAAGATATAAATGAAGCACTAGAGCAAATGACAAAATACTCCGAAAGATATAAGTGAAGATCAATGAGTAGTCGAATAATTATGTAACTATATGAAGACTCTCTAACATTTAATAATTTCAGATCTTGGTATTTTATTCAAACATCAAGCAAAACATAATGAAATAAAATGACACTCCAAGCAAAACACATATCATGTGGCGAATAAAAATATAGCTTCAAGTAAAGTTACCGATGAACGAAGACGAAAGAGGGGATGCCTTCCGGGGCATCCCCAAGCTTAGGCTTTTGGTTGTCCTTTAATATTACCTGGGGTGCCTTGGGAATCCCCAAGCTTAGCCTCTTGCCACTCCTTATTCCATAGTCCATTGAATCTTTATCCAAAACTTGAAAACTTCACAACACAAAACTTAACAGAAAACTTGTAAGCTCCGTTAGCGAAAGAAAAGAAAACACTACTTCAAGTTATTGTAATGAACTCATTCTTTATTTATATTGGTGTTAAACCTACTGTATTCCAACTTCTCTATTGTTTATAAACTATTTTACTAGCCATAGATTCATCAAAATAAGCAAACAACATATGAAAAATAGAATCTGGCAAAAACAGAACAGTCTGTAGTAATCTGTAACTAATGCAAACTTCTGGAACCCCAAAAATTCTAAAATAAATTTCTGGACCTGAGGAATTTATCTATTAATCATTTGCAAAAAGAATTAACTAAATATTACTTTCCAATAAAAAATGGCAGCAATTCTCGTGAGCGCTAAAGTTTCTATTTTTTACAGCATGATCGCAAAGACTTTCCCCAAGTCTTCCCAAAGGTTCTACTTGGCACAAACACTAATTAAAAGCATAAAGCCACATCTAAACAGAGTCTAGATGAATTATTTATTACTAAACAGGAACAAAAATCAAGGAACAAAAATAAAGTTGGGTTGCCTCCCAACAAGCGCTATCGTTTAACGCCCCTAGTTAGGCATGATGATTTCAATGATGCTCACATAAAAGATAAGAATTGTAACATAAAGAGAGCATTTTCAACACATAGAGAGGAAACTTGATATTATTGCAATTCCTACAAGTATATATTCCTCCCTCATAATAATTTTCAGTAGCATCATGAATGAATTCAACAATATAACCATCACATAAAGCATTCTTTTCATGATCTATAAGCATAGAAAATTTATTACTCTCCACACAAGTAAAATTATTCTCATGAATAATAGTGGGAGCAAACTCAACAAAATAATTATCATGTGAGGCATAATCCAATTAAAAACTAAAATCATGATGACAAGTCTCATGGATATCATTATTCTTTATAGCATATAAGTCATCACAATAATCATCATAGATAGCAACTTTGTTCTCATAATCAATTGGAACCTCTTCCGGAATAGTGGATTCATCACAAAATAAAGTCATGACCTCTCCAAATTCACTTTCATCAATATAATCATCATAAATAGGAGGCATGCTTTCATCATAATAATTTTTCTCATCAAAACTTGGGGGACAAAAAATATCATCTTCATCAAACATACCTTCCCCAAGCTTGTGCCTTTGCATATCATTAGCATCATGGATATTCAAGGAATTCATACTAACAACATTGCAATCATGCTCATCATTCAAATATTTAGTGCCAAACATTTTAATGCATTCTTCTTCTAACACTTTGGCACAATTTTCCTTTCCATCACACTCACGAAAGATATTAAAAAGATAAAGCGTATGAGGTAAACTCAATTTCATTTTTTTATAGTTTTCTTTTATAAACTTAACTAGTGCTAAAACAAGAAATAAAAAGATTCGATTGCAAGTTATAAAGATATACCTTCAAGCGCTAACCTCCCCAGCAACGGCGTCAGAAAAGAGCTTGATGTCTACTACACAACCTTCTTCTTGTAGACGTTGTTGGGCCTCCAAGTGCAGAGGTTTGTAGGACAGTAGCAAATTTCCCTCAAGTGGATGACCTAAGGTTTATCAATCCGTGGGAGGCGTAGGATGAAGATGGTCTCTCTCAACCCTGCAACCAAATAACAAAGAGTCTCTTGTGTCCCCAACACATCCAATACAATGGTAAATTGTATAGGTGCACTAGTTCGGCGAAGAGATGGTGATACAAGTGGTATATGGATGGCAGATAAAGGTTTTTGTAATCTAAAATATAAAAACAGCAAGGTACCTAATGATAAAAGTGAGCAAAAACGGTATTGCAATGCGTTGAAAAAAGGCCTAGGGTTCATACTTTCACTAGTGCAAGTTCTCTCAACAATAATAACATAATTGGATCACATAACTATCCCTCAACATGCAACAAAGAGTCACTCCAAAGTCACTAATAGCGGAGAACAAATGAAGAGATTATGGTAGGGTATGAAACCACCTCAAAGTTATTCTTTCTAATCAATCCGTTGGGCTATTCCTATAGGTGTCACAAACAGTCCTAGAGTTCGTACTAGAATAACACCTTAAGACACAAATCAACCAAAACTCTAATGTCACCTAGATACTCCAATGTGACCTCAAGTATCCGTGGGTATGATTATACGATATGCGTCACACAATCTTAGATTCATCTATTCAACCAACACATATAACCTCAAAGAGTGCCCCAAAGTTTCTACCGGAGAATCACGACGAAAACGTGTGCCAACTCCTATGCATAGGTTCATGGGCGGAACCCGCAAGTTGATCACCAAAACATACATCAAATGAATCACGTGATATCCCATTGTCACCACAGATACACACGGCAAGACATACATCAAGTGTTCTCAAATCTTTAAAGACTCAATCCGATAAGATAAATTCAAAGGGGAAACTCAATCCATTACAAAAGAGTAGAGGGGGAGAAGAAACATAAGATCCAACTATAATAGCAAAGCTCGCGATACATCAAGATCGTGCCAAATTAAGAACACGAGAGAGAAAGAGATCAAACACATAGCTACTGGTACATACCCTCAGCCCCGAGGGAGAACTACTCCCTCCTCGTCATGGAGAGCACCGGGATGATGAGGACGGCCACCGGAGAGGGATTCCCCCTCCGGCAGGGTGCCGGAACGGTTCTAGATTGGCTTTCGGTGGCTACGGAGGCTTCTGGCGGCGGAACTCCCGATCTATTCTGCTCCCTGAAGTTTTTAGGGTATATGGGTATGTATGGGAGTAAGAAGTACGCCAGGGGAGCCACGAGGGGCCCACGTGGGTGGAGGGCGCGCCCCTGCCTCGTGGCTTCCTCGTTGATCCCCTTACGTGCACTCCAAGTCTTTTGGGTTTCTTTTGGTCCAAAAATAAGTTCCGTGAAGTTTTAGGTCAATTGGACTCCGTTTGATTTTCCTTTTCTGCGATACTCTAAAACAAGGAAAAAACAGAAACTGGCACTGGCACTGGGCTCTAGGTTAATAGGTTAGTCCCAAAAATCATATAAATAGCATATAAATGCATATAAAACGTCCAAGGTTGATAATATAATAGCATGGAACAATCAAAAATTATAGATACGTTGGAGACGTATCAGACTACCGTGGAGACGTTTGCGTGGCGCCGGCGGCGCATCTGCGATGACCTCTTCAAGTTGGGGGTGTCCGAGTCCCTAGCGCAACTGCCCGCATAGCCGGCAAGGGCAATGCCAGGCCCAGGTGCCAACGGACCGGGGAGGTGTCCACGATCGACCCAGCGGCAAGCAGAAGTCGACCGGTTGCGCCGCGAGTGTCATGTTGCCGCAGAGTTGCCGCGGCCCCAACCTGTCCATCCTCCGATAAGGCTGGTCATAGTGGAGAGTAACTTATGTATGACACTAGTTTAAGTTACTACATTCATAGTGCAAAGTAACATAGTAGTAGTGTCATAGAAGACTTCATTAATTAACTTGTAGACTCATCTTGTCTTGAAAAGCGCTATGTTACAGTAACATATTATGTTACCACTTCTCATTAACTACAAGCCATATAAGCAAAAATTTCTCGAAGTGCGCTATGTTACTTGCTAAGTTACTTCCACTATGACTAGCCTAAGCACACTTGGTTTAAACACATTTCCCCACATTGTGAACTACTTTGCCGGCACCTCAGTGGTGGTCTTTCTACCGGTAGTGTGTGTGAAACTGTGAAGTGCATGTGGGTAACGAGGCCGGTCGGCGGTGCCCCGTGCGTTTTGGAACGCGTTGTAACGGTTTTCATCTGATTTTCCACTAATTATTTGGGTAATCATGTTATTTTAATTACTGAATAGAGTTCCAAGGACTTAGGTTTTCAAAGAAAAATAAGGTAGCTAGATGTTACTTAATCATTTTAATGTGAAAATAGTTCATTTTTAGGGCTCCGAGTAGTAACTTGGCAATGTGATTGTTATGATGTTCTAGGCGCCCACACATGGGCAAAGAAGGAAAACCCATACTATAAGAGAAGGACAATCCTCATTCAATGCCTTAATACTCCACTAAAGCTGTGAATAGTACATGTGGCACTGTGCACAATTGGCAAAGTTTTCCCCTTCCAAGGTCCAAATGCCACCACACATGCAAAGGGGGGCTGTCCTGAGTCCAAGAATGGAGTAACTAAAGTTGAACAGTGTTGTGGACTTGTGGCTCTGGCTTGTGAGTCAAGGCCTCAAACCAAGGGAGATTATCCAAATAGGGGAAGCTTACATGATTGATGGACATAAATACAAGCTCACTCATCCCTGGGCTGAAAAAGCAGACAAGTTTTTCTTGGATGTGAGCTGAAATAGAGTATGGACTGTTGATGAGCCAGGACCACAAACGGTTTTTTCACCCAGGACCACAAACTACCTCCCTGGAAGCCCTAACTGCCCCCTCCTTGTAGTATATCCTGGGATTTTTGTTTGGTTTCCAGACAGCAACCTCTGAGTATTGCCCATGCACAGCTGCTCTTGCTTTTGGGTGTCTATATAAACAGTGCCATACGCCTGGCCTGCATATGTGTTTCTGTGATCTTGGCAAGAATGGTTTCGAATAGTATTTTACTGAATTATCACAAGGTTATCAGGGGAGCAGTTGCATGAATTTTTCTTCCTTTGTCTATGTGTGGCGCTGGAGTTTTCTGGAGAAAGGGGGACTGGATGCCAAGAGAACCACATGGTGCATTATTGGTCTCACACCCTGCTTTAGTGAGACAAAATCTTCAAGAAAAGGACAGCCACGGGAGAATACTATAGACGAGGAGAGCCTAACCGACGACGCAAACCCATGTAGATTGCGCTGTAGATTATATACACACGACACTGATGCACATCTAAATCACCTGTTCCATGTGGGTCTTGGCTTGTTTGTGCTGATTAAGGTTAGGTTATGCTTGGGACGTTGCACTTTCAGAAAATTTGGCAAAAACCTCGCATAAAAAGACCTCAACTCACGGCTATTTCCCGTGTGTGCCGACGGGGGATAATCATGTGCTCTCTCTGATTCATATTAATTGTCGCTAGTTTACTTGTAAGCCGTGATTTTCCGTGGATCGGCCGGAGTAGCAAAAATGTCTTTCGCTAGACGTGGATCTTGAGAAGTTGGGCAGGTGAAGATATGTTTGAGAGAGAGAAACGATCGTTTTTCTTTTCTTTATTTATTTATTACGTGGTCGTCGTCTCCACCGTCCATGATAAGATGTTACGTCCACGTCCATGTCCTGCTCCAGCACCAGTAAAGCCTACGTACTACCTAGTAGCTATCAGGGGCTCGACACTAAACGTATCGCTTACTAGGAGCCATTAGTATCTCAGATCACTTCATTACTCATCTGTCACTTCGTCAGGTTGATCCAATGTTTATGATGTCTCCCTGTCCTATAATAACCCATCCATGTTTCCGTCTTATTGGGGCAGCTCACACACTGTAGTAATCCGCGGCAAAAGAGAAAAACTCATCAAGCTCCTTGTTTGGAACGCAAGAATTTCTCAAGGATTCCACGACAGACCCCCTGCATCCAGTGACGCAGTGAGAGCCTTATCCATTTCCTTTTTCAAAATCCTCACAGTTCCAATTAGCCTGACAAGTGGTAGTTTTTAAAGCCTGGTCAGATTTAGAAAAGAAGGGTTAGCAGCTTGGAGCTATGAGACAATCAAAAGCACAAACCTTTTGGAATCTCTGCCATCTTCCTCACTCATGCATCTCCATATTGATACAAGAGGGGTTTGGATTTTATAAAGCCCTGCATCCAGTGAGGGTGAGAGTGTTATCTTTGTTTTATCTTCGTTGTTCTTTTAAAATTTCCTATACTACTTCCCAATTTATGGCTAGATCACGTGGCTCTTGCACTGGAAGTTGGAACTTGTGTAGCCTGACAAGTAGTAATTTTTTAAGCCCGGTCTATGATTGAGAAAGGCAGGGTTAACAGGGGAGCCACGACAAACAAAAGCATAATCTCCTCCTTTTGGAATCTCTGCATTTTCCTCATCATGCCTCTTCATTGGTATGAGGGTGAATTTATAAATGCCCATCTTAAAGTCCCAAGAAGGCCTAGAGATGTGTATTATGCCCTAAACTACTATTAAACCAACAGGATGTCAGAACTCAAAGAGGTCAATCACTGTATGTGGCACAGCTCCACATGTGTGATCTATGCACCAGAAACTTCTTGCAGAGATTTGGGTAATAGAAAAAAAATACCATGTCACAGAGCTGGTACTAGTGCATTTTACTTTTGCAAGAGCCTGCTGCATTTTCAGGGGGCATTTCGCATATACAGTACTATCCAAAAAGAGTTGGTCAAAATCAGGTTCAGTGGATGATATTTCAGAGAACAGGAGACAGTGAAATAAATATCAGCCTAGTTGAGCTATAAGGTGGATAGTTTTGTACTTTTGGGGCACATTTGTCTCACGTCGTGTTTGTTTATGGTCTCATCAAGAATGTATGTCAATCTCGAGAAGAGTTTCCTGGATGCGAGGTAGTATGTCCAACGAATGATACAATCATTAGTCCAAGTATTGGAATAAGGAATTGTTGCCAAAAATAGCAAGGGATAAACACTAACATCAAGGAAAGGAAGGGGGGTATTGCAAGAGATGGAAAGACCAAGAATCTACTCCAAGGATAAATAAAATTAAAAGTAGTAAGTGGCAACCAAAAGCAGTGTGCCAACCATTAAAGATTGTTGGCATATCGATCGTAGCCTTTTTGTCCCCTATCAAGCACCATTAGTTTATGATGGTGTTATTTGTTTATAATTTTGTCATTTGTTTATAATTGTGCTGCGGTGGTGAGATCAGATTCCCCAATGTAGGAGGGTAGTTTTGGGACACCTCAGCTGCCCAGTTGGATTCTCTGATGCATTAGGTAACACTTGCAGCATTAAACTATCATGGGGCCAAATCTTTTACTGATTATCTCCTTCCCTTATCTATTACTAGAAAAAAGGAAAGAGTGTCAGCCTGATGAGGCATGGGCCTTAACAAATTGACACACTTGTTCTATCTGACAATTTGCATTGCTCAGCAACTTATCACTTATCTTCTCTTTTCCTCACAATAAAATAGAAACCTTACCAACCGACCGCCACCAGCATAAACCAAATCTCTCCTCTCAGATTCTTCGACGTGCAATTATCAACAGAAGGTTGCAACAACAAACTTTTGACTGATGATGAAAGGGTAAGTGACAACAAACTTCAAAGAAACAATCAAGTGACGAATTGTTTCTTTGCTGATGAATGAAACAGAACGTGAGCTGCATTTCACTGCTCTGGAGCTGCAACCACAACAACCATCTCACCCTTGGCAAGCATATGTCAGTGTGAAGGTCCCTGTCATCATCTGATCGCTCCAGTGATGCATCTTCCACAGGCCCTCGGCGACGAGTCCCCCCCGGAGATGACAACGCTCAGTCCCTTCAGAATAGCGTGTGTGATCCGGTGTGCTGCTATTGTTGCGATGCGAGTGACGAAGACCGGTGTCAAGATAAGCTGAACTAGAGAAGTGCTCATCAGAAGCTCAGACCAAGTGTGGTTTTGTAGTGTTTCCGATCTGATTTGGTACATTCATTTATGCACACCAGAAATTCCCAACTTAAGGAACAAGAGCAGGCAAGAGTACTAATTCAGAAAAATTCTCAAGGTGATCATCATGGAGGGGGTATTATTTTCTAAATTGCAAGTACATGACCTGAATAAAAATGTGGAGGAAAGAAAGAAAGTGTTCCACTTTCTTAGGGAAATCTAACCTTTTGACTAGCAGCCTCACATAAATGATTTTTTGTGGGGACACATAAATGATTTCTGGGTGAACTTCATTTAACAAGATCAGGCATATAACTTTGTGTTTGAGACTATTGCTTTCATTTCCAGGTTGCTTGAGCAGAATTTCAGGGACGTGATCACTGATCAGCCGATATCACATTTCAGTTCTTACAAGAAGGTGGCCACATTCCATCCAAGTGTACTTTGACAAAATTCTGCTGCGACTGAAAATAAGTTAAACAATACATTGGACACAAGTTTTCGTAGGATCGAAGTTATTCTAGAAGCAATTTTTACTACTGAAACAAGTTTCCTCAGGATGGAAGAGAAAATACCTCACACACGGGATAAACTGTTGTCACATTGAGACAACTTCAGTTGGACTGCGAGTAAATTTTCTACTCGACGGAAACTGTTTTTGGTTTGCTGAGAAAAAAATGACTACACTGGAAAAGATATTATGTGTTACTGGATTTATTTTCTTCAATAGAGTTTTCTGAAAAATAAGATAATATAGAAACAGATGACTGCAGAATAGATGGAATTGCAAATTTTGTACTAGCGTGGTTTTATGGTGGAGTCAACTGTAACACATGCGTTGTTTATTGGAACAAGCTACTTGAGAGACCCACGTTCTCAGCAACTACTTCCTCCATTCAAAATTATTGAAGTTCTAAATTTGTCTTAAGTCAAACTTATATAGTTTAACAGAGTTCATAGAAAAATATACTCCACAGCCACATACTGGCAGAGCAGCGCTGATAATCTGGGTTGCACATGGCTAGATTTTGGAGTATGTTGAGAATGACAATAGTTTGGAATGATGATGATAAAAAAAATGACCGCAGAATGAACTACATGCCGAGAGTCTAAAATGCACAATTACCTTTAGAAAAGAAAATATATTGGGAACTACTTTACTTAGTGTGTATATTCATGTGTGTTCGTGCTAATACACTGTGATGGATATATGGTATACACTTAAATTAAAAAAATACAGAATTTTGGAATTTGAAAGGCATTTTGGACATTTTCCCAAGTCACAACCACACAACCGTCCTGAGTTGCAAAGCATCGTTAATAGTTATAGCCACTTGTTCGAGCACAACCCACAAAAAATTACACACGATACATTGGGATGTATAATGCATGTTTGTAAATTTTCATGATAAAATAAATTTCGATATGAGCTATATATTTCATTATGAAACTTTACGAACATGCAGTATACATCCATATGTACGCATATACGTTTTTTCAGAAAGTTTTGAAACATAAAAAAATGATTTTAATTATATTTTTCAAAACTTGGTCTCCCTAGAAGGGCAGTGCTATAGATTGCTTGCTGCGACTCACAACACCACGTCGCCTGTAGTGCATCGTTATTGGGCTAGCCCGTTTCCCCTCTTATCACTGCGTTCACTTGTTCTATCTTTTTCAGTACCCTACGCTAGCATTTGTTCTAAGGAAAGAAAGGACCTTGTACTTTCTCCCTTTATGCCTTTTGTTCTAATTTTTTTAATTTACTTTGTTTTCATTTGATATCACTTTTTGTTTTTTGTTCCCCTTTTGAAATGTTCAACCCTGTAGTTAAAAAATGTTACAAAAAATGTGCATCGTGTATTTTAAAACATTTCATCATATAGTTCAGAAAATTCATCGTATATATCAAAAAATATTCGGCATGTAGTTAGAAAATCTCCATAATGTATTAATAACATGTTTATCACATACAAACAAATGTTAATCATGTATTAAAAAATTCATCATCTACTAAAGAAATGTCCATCGTATTAAAATATGTTCACCGTCTATTAAAAATGTTTCATTATGCTTTTTAAAATTTCCAATCACATATTAATTTGTTCTCAGGTATAATAATTTTTCATATTGTATTAAAAATCGTCACATGTGCTTATAAAATGCTAACGAGAGTGGATTTTTGGACCCCTGAGCTCCATGGAGCTCAAAATGTTGAAAAAAAATCAAAGACCGATATTTGAAGTTTCAAAAAAATGTGCAAAAATACGCATGTATATACTGGTGTATATTGCATCTCCGTAAATTCTCATGATGAATATGGTCTATACAAAAAACATCATGAACATTTATAGTGGATAGTACATGTGTTAGAGAATCACAGATTTGTTGTGTAGCTCATATCAGAACATATTTCGTCATGAAAATCTAAAAACATGTATTATATATCCCAATGTACACGTGTGATTTCTTTCCAGGTTTTTTTGGAACACAAAAGGTTGAATTTTGAAATTCTCAAAAATCAGGCTCCATGGAGCCGCTGCTCTATTTGCACTTTCCAAATGCAAACAACATGTTGAAAAAGGCTCATTGTGTATTAAAATTTCTTCATCATGTATTATAAAATGTTTCACCGCATATTTTGAAAATGTTCATTGAGTATTGGAAAAATCATGTATTTTAAAAATGTGCACTATTTATTGAAAAGTGTTGATCATGTATTAAAATATGTTCATCATGTATTTTGAAAATCTCCATTGAGTGTTAAAAGTATTTACCATGTTTTTGAAAAATGGTCATTGTGTATTAAAAACTTTTTAATCATGTATTATAAAAAGGTTCAATCACGTATTTAACAAATTTCCATCATGTATTAAGAAAGTGCTGCTATTGTTAAAATATATTTATTGTATATTTAAAAGTGTTCACCATATTTTTTTGACGGGGTATTCACCGTATATGAAAAACGGTCATGTGTTGTGAAAATGTTCTACATGTATATGGAAATATTCATCGTGTATTAAAAAATATTTATAACTTATTAAAGAATGATTAAAGGAAAAGTAGGAACAAATAAAAACCAGAGGAAATAGGAAAACCCCTAAAAGATACATGATTAATGTTTTTAGAAAACAATGATTTGTATTACAATAAACGAACTTAACATTTTCAATACATGATGAACATTTAGTAGTAGTTGGTGACCATTTTTGAAGTGCCCGATGAACTGTTTTATAAACGCGTTAGCATTTTTAATAAAAGGTGAATGCCTTTAAATACACGATGAATAATTTGAAGTACGCCCTTTTTATATACACGACAAACTATTAATATGGAATGAACACTTAATGCACTACAAACATTTTTGGATTAAAAAGAACATTTTTAATACACGATGATGACTTTTCTTGAAGTACATGACAAACATTTTTTAATACATAATAAAATTATTTAATACAAAGTGAATATTTTTTAAATAATGAATGAACATATTTACTACACCATAAAAATATTTAATACATGATGAACAGTTTTAATGCACAATGAACATATTTTAACAAAATTAATATTTTCAACACACAACATACATTTTTAAAATATACAATATTTTCTAAAATACATGATGAAAACAAGAAATAGGCGAACAAACAAAAATAGTAAAGAAAAGAAAAGGTAAGAGAAAAAAGGAAGCAGATAAAAGAAAGAAAAAGGGAGAAAGAAAGACCACCAGAAGAAGCGGAAATGAAAAGGAAGGGCAAAAAGAAGTAAAATAAGAAAGAAAATTCGGATGGAAACCAAACTAACACCCAATAAAAACTACAAAAACATGTCTGAGAAATACAAATTTGGAAAAGCTGTCATTATTGGTCCAAACCAAAGTGCAACGGCGTTGCATGCTAGTACGTACTTCATATCTCAGTAAGCGAGATATAAGGGATGTTTGGTTGATGCCCGAGGCAGCCTTGCGAAACCAGGGCGTACCAAAATCTTGGCGAGCAAATTCGCTGCCCCCATTTCACCCATGAATGGCGCATCATCTCAACTGGCGTACCAAAAAATTGACGCGGTGTCAAAACCTGGGACACAAACCAAACACAAGCCCATGATTTTGGTCAACACCAAAACATTGGTAGAGTAAGCGTGGGCTACAATCCAAACAGCCCCATAATCCTTATGAGGCTACAGAACCTGAGCTGGCAATTATGTATTCTATGGGACCTATATTATCGATGTGGGACAAAAGCAAACTTCCACTATGAGCGATTGTGAAAGCATGCAACGACCGGTCCGCACAATGACCTGTTTTTTTTTAGCATCAATACAAACACAAGCGCTCATATACACGCGCATACACTCATCCCTATGAACGCACACACGCACACCCTACTGCTATGAGCACCTCCGAGAGACTGAGCCGTCATATCATCTTGAGATTTACGAAGTCACCGTAGGCGCCTCGTCGTCGACGGGAACGTCTCCTCCCACTGAAAGCGCATCGCTGGAAATCCTGAAATAAATTCAGGAATAATGCGAGCACCAGGATTTGACCCCTGATGGGTTAGGGATACCACTGTCCACCTAACCAACTCAACCACAGGTTGATTCGCCGCACAATGACCTGTTGGCCGGTAAGGGTTACCCGATACACCGTCATGATGAATAAAAAATGTTTATTGTCCGGCGGGGAACATCAGGCTACTTAAGATGGAGCCAACTCTACCTAGCATGCAACAAGAAATATCAGGATACAATCATACACACACACACACACACATACACAAATGCAAGATGTCATGCCGCTTATAAAAGAATGAAAGAGCGCCCACCTATTGTTCTCGTTGGGCTGAGCCGGCCCAAAACATGGTTTAAGGAACCATCTAGGCAGAGTTGAGAGTGGTTCTTTGACCTTCCATCCATTTTTAGGATGGTTTTATTTGTTTTTTCTTTTTCTGTGATTTTTACTGGTTTATATGTTTTCTTTCAGTTTTTTCTTTTGAAGTTCTTTCTTTTTTATTATTAAAAAATTCTTTTCTAGTCTCTGGAATCATGTTTCTTAGTAAGAAAAACGAGTGAATTTTTGTATGAAATTATTTAAAAAATGCACCAATATTATTTTATGTTCTGATTAACATTTTTGAATGGTATAATTTTTTATATGTTCTGAATTTAAATAAATGTTGCGCAAACAAATTCATATTTTCTTTAAGCTGTTTTAATATATGAGCATTTTAAATATGTTGAACATGTTCTAGATGGTATAAAGATATTTTAAATGACATGTAAAATTTCAAAAAATTGGGCAAGCAACCTTTTACCTTTAATGGACATTTTTGAAACTTTGGTGAACATTTTGAATGAATGTTTTTATTGAATGTTACAATCATTTTTCTACATGTGTGAACATTTCTTTAAATGGCATGGACATTTTATTTAAAATGCACAGACATATTTCTTTAAATGGCATGAACATTTTTTATGAACATATGGACATAAACAGTAGAAAAGCTAGATAGAAAACTATTTTCGGAAACAAGCAATAAAAGCAAAAAAGTAGACCACATAACCAATACAGCACTAAAGAGGCTCTGAAAACCATCGGATACATAGTGTAGGTGGTAAGCCTACTTGAGCACACATTGGGGCCCGCTAGAGGCAAGATATACATGCACACAACCACAACATGGATGGAGTCCCTACTTGTCGCTTACTTCAATAAGTTTGCGGTGAATCGTACGGAACTTCTATAAGTTTTGTGAAATTTTACATTACTGGAAAATCATGAACATAATTATAAAAAATGCAAACATTCTTTAAACTTCTGTGAACATTTTTAAAAATATATATTTTTCTTTAAAAAATGCTGTTTTTAAAAAAATTGAAGAAAATAAAAAGTAAAAAATGAATAAAAAAACTGTAAAAACAGATATAAAACACAACTAAAAAATGAAAAGCATAAAACTGGATGAGAAACTTTCAGAAATAAACATGCCCGTAATCTTCCCAAAACCACAAGAACACTTAGCTCTATTTGGGTCGGCCCTACTACAATCAGTTGAGTCGCTCCTGTCATTTGCCCCGCATCTCGAATTAACAAGATCAATAGGGATCACATGGGCTCTTCTATTTCCTGCGTAGGTCAGAGCAAAGCGAGCAAATGCTCAACCCCCTCGCCCACCCCCCCTACGACGTGACCGCAGTTTGAGACGGCACATATCCGGGGCGGGATGCCCCTTTGTTTCTTCATTTTTTAAAGTTCTAACAATGTTCAAAATCCACAATTTGGAAAAAAATCTTTGGAATTTCAAAACAAGTTCCAATTTTTCAAAAAAATACAATGAAACTACAAAAATCATAAATTTGAAAAGGTGTTCCAAATTTTTAAAAATGTTCATGGATTTGGAATAATGTCCTCAATTTTCAAAATAAATCCATACTTAAAAAATTTTAATTTTTTTAAAAAGTTATGAACCCAAAAATATTAAAAAAAAATTGTCCACGAATCTACAAGATGTTTGAAATTTCAAAATATATTCACGAGTGCAAAAAAGTCTTAGTTTTCAAAAGTTCTTTAAGAATTGAAATTTTTTAATACTTTTAATGAGCCGAAATTTTAAAAAAAAACTTCACTAATCTGTAAAAAATGTTCATAATTTGAAAAAGTGTGAACCAATTTTAAAATGTTCTCTGACTTGAAAATATGGCCATCAATTTGAAAAAATCTCTTATTTCAAAATATGTACTTGAATTTGATAATAATTGAAATGTAATTTTAAATAAAAAATATCAAAAAGTGAAATTAAACTAGGTGAAAAGGAGAAATGCACAAATAATTGGCATGAGAAGATTCTAGAACCTTCCCAAAACTGAAAAGGGGGGTACAGCGAACTATGCGCGAATTAGGATCTGCCGAATTCTGGCGCATCCCCCTGGCAGTTTTGCTACTAATATTTCTTCCGCTTGCTCTTGTCTAGTTCCTTGGCCCAATTCCTTGCTATTTTTTCTTCCTCTTGCTCCCGTGCAATTCTCTGCAGTGAGTTTACTTTCCAATGTTGTCCACCCCCCTCCCCCCCACACTGCTATTAGTTTAATTGTGCTTTGATTTTTCTTCCTATTTTTTATTTCCATTTACTTTTTCTTTGGTCATTTCACTTTTTTAATTTTCTTCAATGAAAATATAATGGACATATTTATAACATAGTGTACAAATTTTGATGCATGGTGCACTATTTTTTAATACATGGAGAATTTTTTTCAACATTTGAACATATTTTGATACGTGAAGAAATACTTTTAAATACATGACAAACATTTTTATTACGTGTTGAGATTTTAATTCATGTGAAAAAATTGAAGTACACAATGAACAATTTTCTACTAGATGGTGAATAATATTTTAGAAAAATCATGCATTAATATATGTAGAGGTGTTCACAATTTTATATATGAAAGTTCGAACATTTTCTAAAAATTTATTATTTTAATTCTATAAAATAATTTATTCATTTACTATGCATGATTTTGTGCTTAAATAAAACTTACTATTTGAACCGAAGCAGGAAAAACAAAAAATATAGCTAACACAGGAATATTGCTTTTCTGTTTTGTTGCTCTTTGTGATTAATAGTCGAGAAAACATGTGTAGGGAGCGAACCGAACGAGGAAATGGCCCTGCTCAATTATTTTGGGAAAGTTCTAGCTCCGCTCCCAAATTGGCCTGGTTCCAATATGTAGAATCAATGTTGAATATTAATTTTCTTGGTTTTAGGAACCTTCTACAAGCTTTCATTTTATTTGCTTTGCTGTGTTTTCTTAATCAATTTGAACCCATTTCTGGTTTGATTTCTTTCTTTTGTGTTTTCAAAGATGTACCAATCTTTTTTAAAAATATTTGCAAACTTTTTAAATGTTTGTGTTTTAAAGAAATGTTGAAAACATGTTTAGGATTTTAAAAGATGTCCACAAATGTTTGATAAAATGTTCAAGCTATTATAGAAGAATGTTCTATTTTTTAATGTTTAGTTCAAAAAATGAATAATTGTTCATGTTCTTTTCGGAAACATGATTGAAAATTAGTGAAACACTATAAACAAGAAAAGGACAAAAAAACTTGACGCAACGATTGAGCCATAATTGGCCCTACCCTCCCCCGAGGGAGCTTCTGTGCCGAACATCGACGGTGTGAATCTAGGGGTCCTATTCCTCAGGCAGGTTAGGGGACAACGACCAAACGAGCAACCCCAACGGTAGTACTGCCCCCCGTTAGTCTACTACCCTTTTCTGTCTGTTTTCTTTAGTTCTTTTTCTATCACTATTTTTGTTTTCAAATCCATGAACCTTTTAAAACTTAGTGACTTTTTTTATGGAATAGAAGAACCATTTTCAAATTCATGTTTTTTTGATCTTCATTTTTTTGCAAATTAGTGAACAATTTCTAAATTCGTAATTTTTTGAAATCACGGAAACTTCAAAATCACTATTTTTGAAATATGTGAACATTTTCAAATCATTGAACAATTTTCAAACTCATGAACAATTTTCAAATTTGTGAACATTTTTATGAAATTAGAGAAAATTTTCAAACTAACATTTTTAGAAATTTGTGTCCATTTTGAGAACTAATGAACATTTTTTCAAATTCGTATTTTTTTAATCCATGGACATTTTGTGCATCGGTAAACTTTTGAATCGACGGACATTCTTTTAGCTTAGAGATTTTTTTGAATTTTCGAACATTTTTTGAATTAATGAACGTTTTTCTGTTTGGGAACAATGTTTTTTAAATTCATGAATTGTTTGCATTCGTGAACATTTTTTGAATCGAATGTTTTCTGAAACCCCAGAGATTTTTCCGCGTACTTCTTTTTGATTAAAAACAGTTTTCTAATTCGTTTTTTTAATTTGGCACATTGCTCAAATTTTTGAAGTTCTTCAAAATTTCTCAATTTATTAAATCTAGTAACATCTTATGAAACTCATAGTATTTAGAAATGCAAGAATATTTTAAAATTTTGGTTTTTTAAATGGTGAACATTTTTTGGAAGTTCTGAATGTTTTGGAAATCCCAAACATTTTTTTAAGAAGCAAAACAAAAAGAGAAACAAAAAAAGTAGGGGCGTCATGCCCCGCACATGGGCGGTCCAAGAAGTGCGTGCGGGGGAGCGGGGGTTGGGCGTCACCCACCCCCGTGTGTCTTAAATAGGGTGTCCCATTTGACGCAGTTGTTGACATCAGATTTTGGCACGACATAAAAGGCAAATAGGATGGCCTCGAGTCAAAGGGTTTTCAGCATGAAAAGTTTCTCGTCGCCGAATGGAGCAACTTTGGTGTTTTGGTTATCGTCATCCGACCTCATCTTAGGGGTTGAAACTATATTCCGAGTGTCAGAATTTAGTGTTCCGAGTGCTTTTTGACAGATTATGCTTTCAATATGACCCTGGATCAAGGAGCAATCCACATGAATTGTCTTCGTCTCGTCGAGGCAATTGATTTTCATATATAAATCTTCTCAATCCAAATTCGTATGCAAAAGTTAAAGGCAATACACTACAGATTGCCCTGAGCAGAAAAATGGCCCTAGATACCAGACACATGTCTGATGGGTCGCGTGAGTCATTCGGCCATCAAGACGGTCTTGAATCGAAAAACCTTCAACATGAAAAAGTTTCATCTCGCCGAGCCGATCGATTTCAATATATAAATCGTCTCAATCCGAGGTCGTATGCGACCTAGAGAGGCAAAACAAGATCTGGCTGTGTTTCCACTCGGGAAATCCGAGTGAAAAGCTTACCATCCGAGTGAAAGGTTACTGATCGAGTAAAAGATTGCTGTCTGAGTGAAAATATAGTCATCCGAGTGAAAAGCTTACCATCGGGATGAAAGCTTGCCGATCGAGTAAGAGATTACCGTCTGAGTGAAAATGTAGTCATTCGAGTGAAAGATTGTCCTCCAGGTGAAAATTTTGCCATTCTAGTGAAAGTTGCCATCCGAGTAGAAGTCTAGTCGGGTGATCCGAATGGAAGACATTAACATCTGAGTGAAAAGTCTAGTCAAGCGATCCGAGTGGAAGACTCTAACATTTGAGTGAAGAGATTCAGATCCAAGTGCTCCGACCAGAAGCTGAAGATGTGCCTGAAAGGTTATCTAGATTGGCTCGGATGGAAAAGTGTTCAACATAGAAGTTGTGCTTATCATCGATACGGTCAACTTTGGTTTTGGGGTCATCATCATCTGAGATAGTATACATCCTGTAGCGTCGCTACAAGGCTCGGACAGTCCAGTCAGCTACATGACCAAGTCCGACTGGAGGCTAAAGATGGCTTCGTAGTGTATTCAAGATGACCTTATTTGGAAAAGTGATCAACACGAGAGTTGTTTGTCTCGTTGAGATACACAAATTTGATGTTTGAGACATTTTGATCAGAGCTCATATGAAAGTTCTACTGCCCGTGCAAGCAGCAAGGCAGAAATATGGGCCAGATTCGGACTGAATCCGAGTTAAACTAGAACTAGGACTCTAGGATGTGAATTGACGTAATGTTTCTTGTAAGGAAAGCCTAGATGAATCCTTTGCTTGGGGAAGTACAACCATCTCTTATATATGTTGGGGGTGACGACCGATTGAACAACACACAATTGAACAAATCAATATACTACTTTTTCATCTACGTTTTATCTCTCCATCGTTTCTCTCTCTCGTTCTTCGCTGTTCCTCGAGTTTGAGAGCTGCGAATCCCGAGGCTCTAGGGGCGAGCGAATCGACCTAGGGCAGCCCATAGCCACCGCACTCCCTGACAGGGTCCCTTCCAGGTGTACAGGGTTTCGGGTCTAAAAAGCACCTGCCGACTGTCCAACGTATCGCACTGTCGGTCGGGTCTCCTTCGATGTGAGCTGCGGTGCATCATCTATGGTGTCGAGGATATACGTGACGTGTGCGTGTGTCGACATCTGTTACTGTGAGATGGGAGCTCCTGACACAAGTTGCACTAGTACAATACTCGAAAGCAATGACGTTCAACTGGCCAGCGGCCATGATCGTGTATCACTACAGATACCAAGCTCCCGTGAAATGAGCTCTCCTGGTGAATTGAGGGTGTGAAAAGTGCTTGGATCCCAGATGATAGAGGGTGAGACGCGGTTGTGTGGGCAACTAGGTCCATGCGTATCAGTTTTGTGTACGTGTCTTCCCTGCAGTCCCTATGAATTAGCTGGGCGCCGCGTGCCTGCGTTGGCCGCCGAGAGTTCTCTGGTGTGGTTGCGAGAGAGGTCGGTTGGGGTGGCATGCAGCAGCGACGAGGGAGCGGCTGGGTCGGTTGCTGTGGATTAACCGCTCATGTCTCACGCTGGTTGTAATGAGGAGTATCATACATTAATATCATGTATATGATATTATTGTATGATATTATCTCTTTAATGCATAATATCATATATTAGTATCATGTAGTACTCTATTTATTGATATACGTGACACAAAATAGTATAACATTTATTATAATACGGTATCATGATATGATAGTCTACCATCTCTTTCTTCATTTAATGCTACGACACCTCATCAAAATTGCTTAGTTGATATGCATGATACTAGCTATGATACTATCATTACAACCAGCCTCATAGCATCTCCAGCAGCTCGTGCACACCATTATCTTAGGCTGCCCGTAATGAGAGTATCATAGGTAGTATCATGCATACCAACTAAGTAAATTTGATGAGGTGACATAGAATTAAATGAAAAAAGAGTCTTGAGTATCATATCATGATACCGTATCATATTAAATGATGTGCTACTTTGTGTCATGTATGGCAATAAATTTAATCCTCTATGATACCAACTTATGATACTATACATTAGGGATATAGTATTATGGACTGATATCATATACATAATACTAGTATATGATATTCCCCGTTACAACTAGCCTAATGCCCATATACACTACCAAGGCCTGAAATCGGTCCCGGAGCCGATGGCGGGCGTGCCTAACCGTGTCGGATCCTTTGAGGGTCGGCCCAGAATGGGTCCCCACAGCCAGCATCATCTGTGCCGGAGCCGGCGGCCGGCGCGCCTACCCATGCCAGATTATTTTAGGATGGGTGGAACAACGAGCGATGGCATGGATTTGGAGGAGGGGAAGTGGGAACTGCGGCCAATGGTATGGTTGTGCTCGTTGTTGTCTGGGCGGAGGAGGGGGAGGGAGCTGCAGTCGCCGACGTGGCTGTAACGGGGAGCTCTGAGCGTGGCTGCATATGTTGGACAGCCGGAGGAGGAGGAAACACAAGCATGGCTGCAGCCGGGAGCGGACGGAGGAGGAAGCACGTTCAGAGAATGTGAAGGGAGCATCGGCTGGCTTTGTGGATCCGTTTGCTGTGGTCTGAGCATGGGAGTGGGAAACGATCACACGGCGTCACTGATGATTGTGAGGAAGCACCGGGGGCGACGTCGTTTCGCTTGGGTTTAATTAGGGAAGCTGTTGTTACTGCTATTTGAGAAGCTGATGTTGGATTTGTTTGCCGTGATTACATACGCTGCTACTGCTATTTATTCAGGGGTGTTGCTGTTGGATTTTTCGATGTTATTGGTGATGCTTGCTACTACTTCTATTTATTTAGAGATGCTGCTATTCGATTTGCTATTGAAATTTGTGTTAATTTTTGCTTATGGAAGGGGGTGAAAGTTTTATAAATTTGACGAGCTTCTGTGTTGTTTGAATTATAATTGTTGAAATGCTAGTTGAATTTGTAGTTATAAGATAATATTCCCCCGCAAAAAATAAATAATAATAATAATAATAATAATAATAATAATAATAACAATAACAATAATAATAATAATACTGAAATAGAAGAGAGAACATAGGTAATCTGCTGAAAA
Organism: Triticum urartu; assembly: GCF_056163025.1. NCBI lineage: Eukaryota > Viridiplantae > Streptophyta > Magnoliopsida > Poales > Poaceae > Triticum > Triticum urartu. The sequence goes on along the minus strand of NC_141873.1, from coordinate 66,521,337 downwards.
ACTGGTTGTGTATATAAGAAATTTTTTTTAGACTATTGTGTACATGAAATTTTAGACAACCGGATACACACATGCTGTTGCAGTTTCTCTCAGGTATGCCTCCGTTGGTGGTGGACGATAGGTGGGAGTTGTCCAACGGTGTTTCTTCGTTGGTATTTCCGCAGAATCTTTCTTTGTTGTTTCCCCAGTTCTCTCTCGAACTTGTTTTTGGTTTAGATGTTGAGCATCCCTGTGTGTATGGTTTTTGACGTCGCCCCACTTTGCTCCGGCCACAATCATCTGCTCCGATCCTAGCTTTGCCCCACGCACCTCCTTGCCCAAGATCTGGGAATCACCCTCCCATGGCTTGCTGCCCACCCTCATCCTAGATCATTGACGGCGAGCCACCACAGAGTGATTCCCAAATCTTTGTCTCTGCAGAGGACTTTGTCCCCTCCATTTGCTACCAACATTGCTGATCCAACTCATGGTAGGACTTTTTCCTCCACACGTCCACCTTCCGACGGTCGTCGGCAACCTAGCAATTGAGTTTTTGAGTTTAGAACGTCAAGAGGGATACTATTTCACTTTACATTGCATGTCCATTTAATGGTAATGAATACGAGGATGATTTCATCTTCGCCAGATCTTTTGTTTTAAGAAATATTTTTAAGTGGGAAGCTCCAATTGGTAATCGAACTTCTAAAGTTTCCAAGTCGGTGCTTCCGACTATGGTGTATTATCTCGATGTAGTAAGAGTAATCAGAATTTTTATTGAAGATTTGAGAAAGAAAACCTATTTGTTGTCAGGAATATAAGTTATATTATTTATATTGACACTATGGAATTATCTAATGGCATACTTTGCTTGTTGTGTTCTACTCCGTATCATTGATAGTCTTCACATGTTTTTGCTACACTTTAGTAACCAAAAATAATGCAATCATATTGTGTGGCCTAAAAACAAGATTCGTTATACCCTTATATGCCAATAAGAAAGGTGATACAACAACAATTAGAGAAAAATGGCGCAGCAAAGCGCGCATATCCTTCTAGTATGGTACTAATCCTTAGCAAAGCTTGAAGAAATCTTTGAAAAAATCTCTAAAGAAACTAAGCTACTTATATTGGGAGTTATATCCTTGCTCTATGGTTGGGAAGGCTGGTGGGACTACTTAATCGGTTTATGTTTTGTGTTTCTTTTCTGTTGCACCCATTTTAAAGCCACATGTGCACAAGCTCACAATAAAGCCTATTTGGTGTTAGTGCCTTTTTTACTTCTTTCTGTCAACTCGCGCACACCGTTTGTACCTTTTTGGGCTCGGCCCATTTGCATCCTTCTTTCTTCTTTTCTAGTTGTCTTTGAAGCACACCCTTCCCATCGTGTTCCTTGTTCTTAAAGTTCCAGATTTTCGCATTGGCCGATTTTGGGAAGCTTTGAAACCGTTTTTAATCTTCCCTTTCCATTTTCTTACTTTTTTAATATTGTTTTCATGAAATTTTTCTTTTTAAATTTCGCAAAGTTTTTTTGAAAATCATGAACAATTTTTAAATTCATGAACTTTTATTCAATGCCCAGACATTTGCCAAATTCAAAAACATTTTTAATTTGTGATTTTTTTAAAATTTGTGAAATGTTTTTCAAATTCTTATACCCTTTTAAATAAAAAACTTTTTGTCAAATTTGTGAACTTTTTTCATACACACGAACTTTTTTCAAACTCGTAGACCTTTTTCAAATAAAAAAATCATATTCAAAAACATTTTCAAATTCGTGAACTTTTTGGAATTTCATATATGTTTTGGATTTTCATGATTTTTTAAATTCTTGATTTTTTTTTGAAATGTATGATTTGTCAGTTTGATGTTTTTCCCAAAAGTCAAGTAGTCAACCGATTAACCAATGTCTCCTAAGGGAACGAGGGGAGCAACTAGTTAACGAGCGCTCCTTCGGGAGCCTCTCAGCCATTCGCCACGTGTCACGCTCTGGACGCTCCTTCCGAATTTTGTTATTTTATTTTTCCGCCCGCGTTTTCGGCTTTTTGAACGGCTTTTTCCAGGTTTTTTTCGACGTTTTGGTTTTCCCCCGGTCTTCCTTAGCTTTTCGATAAAAAAATGCCTAAAATATTTTTTGCGCGAAAAAACACGTTTTTTTTCTTTCGCGAAAGTCACGGTTTTTTTTCTGTGAGAGGCACGGTTGTCCTTTAGCGAGAGTCACGGCCGTGCCTTTCGGAAACGGAAAAAACGCGTTTTCTGTTTTTCTTTTCTTTCGCGAGAGTCATGGTTTTGCTTCCGCGGGAGACACGGTTGTGCTTTCGCGAGAGTCACGGCCATGCCTCTCGGAAAGGGAAAAACAAAACACGTTTTCCGTTTTTTTTCTTTCGTGAGAGTCACGGTTTTGTTTTCGCGAGAGGCAAGGTTGTGCTTTCACGAGAGTCACAGCCGTGCCTCTCAGAAAGGGAAAAAATACGCGTTTTCTATTTTTTTCTTTCACGAGAGTCACGATTTTGCTTCTGCAAGAGGTACGGTTGTGCTTTCGCGAGAGTCACGGCCATGCCTCTCGGAAACGAAAAAAACACGTTTTCTGTTTTTTTCCTTTCAGGAGAGTCACGGTTTTGCTTCCACGAGAGGCACATGTGTGATTTTGCGAGAGGCACGGGCGTGCCTCTTTCGGAAAGGGAAAAAAAACCATGCTCCCGGTTCGATTTTTTCATCCGGTTTTTTGTGAAAAAGAGTTTGCCAAAACATATCAACATGGGATCTAGTTTTGAAGATCTCTATACAAGAAATTCAATGGTGAAAATGGTTCGAGATTTGGATGCACAGTTTAAAAGATAAAACGTTTTGAATAAACAGATCTACGAAAAAAGAGAAAATTCTCAGGTTGCGACAAGTAACGCACTGCGACTTAGAAAAATGAAATGTTCTTTACAACGAGTACTTCTTAATTAGTGATTTTAGGGAACAAGGTGTGCGTCAGCGATCGAGCTCCACATTGCTAGGCCAGCCCACTGGGCGCGCACATGAGAGCCAATTGTGTTGCTAGCGCCCTGAGCGCCGAGGAGGAGGTCTCTAAGTTCAAAGCCTTGGGATACGTAGTAGGGATACATTGCCAGCAATCCTTGAACGCTTCGTGTAGGTGAACAAGAGTTAGCCCCCCTCTCGTTCATTCCAGAAAGATCTAACAAATATAAACTGTTGACCAACAATAAAGGAAAAATAGGCCCTATATAAAAAGAACGGCGCAGCAGGGCATGTATTCGCTTCTAATAAAACTCCATCCATTCCATAATATAAAAGTGTTTGGGAAGGAGGGAGTACAAAGCTTCTGAAATGGTGCTAGAATCGTTTCCGGACTAGATCCTTCTACGCGCGTTCACTTATAATAAAATACACAGCTCCTGAAACGGGTCCAAAAAAAGTCCATGAATTTTATATCACAAGCACACGCGCTTGTTCGCATGCAGAACTTCAGGCCTTCTTTGGTTCATAGGATAGGAATTTTATAGGAATAGAAAAATCATAAGAAGTGAGATGACATGCATGTCAATTCCTATAGAGAAAGAGATGTCATTTAGGATAGGATTTTTTTCATTGAGTCTAGGTTAATGTTTTTTTTTCCTCCAAAACATGAAGGATTGATTCCTATCCTACATAGGAATAGGAATCCATTCCTACAAACCAAAGAGCTTCAAATTTTTTTTTCCTTTGCAAATGCTATCCTATAGAATTCCTACAAACCAACGGAGGCCCAAAGTTTTCACACATCACCACTTGGCCATTTTCAGGATGTTAGGGGCATGTGCATCTCATGATACATGCGTATATTTGACATAGCGGAAGTTGGTTTGCTTTTGTATGACATGTTTTTGGCTCGTCCGCGATGAGTGCATTCGATATTCACATGGTTTTGAGGATGTGAGTATATGTTAACACTTTTATGATTATACTTATAACATTGTTATGATGTGATCTCGTAGTATATCATTTGGTTGCATCTATTCAACACCATTGTTCCGCCAACAATGCGCTCTCTTGTTACTCGTATCCTTGTTACCCTAACAATGCCATATGATCAGAAAACGAGATCATCATGCAACACATGAGCTATTGTTAGAGGCGAGACTAGGAATTTGTGTTTATGTTTCCAAAGATGAAAATGAGTTTTCCTTTGAATCTCATATTCAATAACCATTGCAATTGTCATCCTCCCCTAACTCTAGGCGGCTAGAGAAAACTCTACCCTCCAGGCTTCATCGGCGAGTCCATGGATTCGCCCCCCCTCCGCCTGCCGCTCTGCCGACCGTTGGCGCGGAGAAGAATTCTAGTGCCTCTGCTCTGGTTAGTACTTTAGGTTAGGGTTTTCAGTCTTCAGGGTGCGACACTCGGGCGGATGGCGATGCTTCTTCTTCAAGTTTGTCTTACAGGCTCCGATCCCCCTTGGGTTCATCCATCTGGACATAGTCGACTGAGCTCTGGTGTAGATTCCTGCCATCTCCTACGGGCGGCAAGGTTAGGGTTTTTCGTCATGTGGCGTGATATGGTGTCCGGTGCTTCATATCTATGCAAGGGTTCAACGACGACAACTGTGGCTCCAGGGCATTTGTCCTTAGGGACACGTGCATGAAGACTTCCATGCTATCATCGACAAGGTCAAGCCAGCTCCGGTAGGGGAGCGGCGACAGCGGCGCGTCGGCAACTCGTTCTGGCGGCAGTAGTGGTCTCAGAATGTCAATGTAATTTTTATTATGATTGACATGCTTTGTACTTCCGATGAAATTTTATAATAGATCCGATCCTTTTTGCGAAAAGAAGAACCATTGCAATTATACCATAACAAATAAATATTAATTACAAATATGGAATTAAATATTAACATTTATTACTATCTCTAGGGCATATTTCCAATAGGAGAGACTTACCCGGATATAATGCCACATGTTGTTGACCTTGTTGAGGGTAGTCGGTGATATGACAGTGCTCCCTACAATCGTAAACCACATGTCTTTGAACATGGAGCCGGCAGCATCAGTATCCTTTATAAGCTCAAGGACATTAGCAGTTTTAGGCAAAGATCCAAGCTCACAAACATTTTAACTATGACCTCAACCTCATAATCCGAGGGGAGCTTGTACTTGACATCCTCGCATTATATTTATGCTCCAGTTTTGGATCGTAGATAGTCCCTTACCATTTCCCGAAAGAGTGATGCTGGGTATCGAACCCACATGAGAATGTGCTCCATGACAAAGAGTAAAGCAAGTTATTATTCTCGCAAAATGTTCCAGTTTGCTAGACCTTTTAAATAACCTTATTGGTGTAAACAATGATATAGAAGTAGGCATGGGTATGAGGACTTATACTTACAAACTTATACTTTGTGTGAGCTTGTCTTCATTTATAACATCGTTCCGGTTGACACTCGTTACGATGTACTCATAATGCGATGAAGTGAGGCATGTGTCTAAAGTACATCACGATGATTCACGACCTGCACCGAGAGTCATTAACCAACCACTGGCCCTTACCATTACGCGGAGTTACCTCGGCTATTAAGGATTTATCCAGACAAAAGCATTTGATGTTTAATGACCACACCTCATATATCCCGAAGGAATTGCTTTTCTCTGCCATACTAATCCTTGTTGTCACTGGTTTTCAGAATAGTTTTCCACACATTGTCGCTTCTTACCTCCTCCTTGATCGATCTCCGGATCCCGGGTACCTTCAGGGCCTTACAATGAGAAGAAGACAAAAGAAAACTCTATTGTGAATCACACATACAAATAACATCAAATAACAGAAGTCATCCAATGACCCGTGCACAAATACATGGGGTTGAAAGGCCTCATGCCTCAACCCATTGCCTTAAGGAATTAATCACACGTCATGATTGAATCACAAGGAGAAAACATTGTAGGCCATATAAAGATGATTGATTGATTGATGAATAGTCATACAATATTGTCGATTGCGGTGCACTGATTACAAGTATGGCTAACTCGGGGGAGAATGGCTACGATGGTGATCAAGGTGATGGCAATGGAGATGAGAAGGGAGGCGTGTTGGAAATATGCCCTAGAGGCAATAATATAGATTGTTTATAATTAAGAGCTTAGATTCTATGTTATAACTGCTATGATCCTGAAATATGCGATTCAGTGGAAAACTCATATGCAGGTATGGAATGATAAACGGTAAAACCTGATTCCAAGTCTCACCTCTAAGACTAGCTCAAGTGTTGTTTGTGATCATGTCTCTAATCATGTAACGAAAAATGATGGTAGTGCATGGTGATATGCTCGGGATGGTTATGAAAATGCCATGTAGGTAGCTATGGTGGTTTTTTGAGTAGATGTGGTGTTTTATGTGTAGGAGAACAAAAGAAATTTGTCATGCGGGTTTGGATGTACCTGTGAAGTATGCACCAAGTCTCAATGTGAGAGTGTGCAATGCACGATACCGTAGACGCTAGAAAAATAAGATGAAAGGAAGTGCAAAAGGCTTCAAACTTGCTTTAATCATAAAGAACTCAACACTATACAAGAGAATCACGGTGTCATGTTGCATAAGATTCAAAAGATAAGTACCTCAAGGGGATATTTTGGCGGGAATAACCCCGTTGCGCGTCCCAGATCAACCAAAGATGTCGGGTTCATTAGAAAGTTTAAGTCTAGCTTACTTCCGATGCATAGGCATTTGTGACGCCCTCGATTCAATCATACACTAATCATACACGCAAATGTGTACGATCAAGATCAAGGACTCACGGGAAGATATCACAACACAACTCTAGACACAAATTAAAATAATACAAGCTTTATATTACAAGCCAGGGGCCTCGAGGGCTCGAATACATAAGCTCGAATACACAAGAGTCAGCGGAAGCAACAATATCTGAGTACAGACATAAGTTAGACAAGTGTGCCTTAAGAAGGCTATCACAAAAGCAACAACGATCGAAAAGGCAAGGCCTCCTGCCTGGGAGCCTCCTAACTACTCCTAGTCGTCTGCGGTCTTCACGTAGTAGTAGGCATCCTTCGGGTAGTAGTAGTCTTCAGTGGCGTCATCTGGCTGCTGGGATCCGTCATCTGGTCGCAATAACCGGGTATAGGGGAAAAAGAGGTAGCAAAGCAACCGTGAGTACTCATCCAAAGTACTCGCAAGACTTACATCAGATCTAAACCAAGTATGCATCTGTATCAAAGGAGATGGGCTGTATCTGTGGACTAAACTGCAGAATGCCATAAGGGAAGGGGAAAGCCTAGCCTATCGAAGACTAGCATCTTCTGGATACCACCATCTTGCAGCAACAGGAGGGAGTAGAGTAGCATAAAGTAAAGTAGCAGTAGTGTTATCAACCTCGGCCAGAGATCCTTTCTCGACTCCCTGCGAGAAAGCAATCCCAGAGCCATACTATCCAGTTATCATCACAATCCAATTCTCATCACCATCCATTCATTTCTCATCACAAGTATCCAGTTCTAGTTGTATCGATCGGGATACAACTCCAAGTGTCCGTTACCGTAGGACAGGCTATCGTTAGATGTTTTCTTCCCTGCAGGGGTGCACCAACTTACCTACCACGCTCGATTAACTCCGGCCGGACACACTTTCCTGGGTCATGCCCGGCCTCGGCCAAACAATACGCCGCAACCCGACCTAGGCTTAATAGAGAGGCCAGCACGCCGGACTAAACCTATGCCCCCAGGGGTCATGGGCCATCTCCCCGGGAACTCCTGCACGTTGCGTACGCGGCCGGTGAGCAGACCTAGCTACCTCCTTCAACAAGGCAGGAGCTTACGCAGTCCAACCCGGCGCGCGCCGCTCAGTCGCTGACGTCTATTAAGCTTCGGCTGATGCATACGACGCAGAATGCCCATACTATGCCCACGTGATGGTTAGTGCTATCAGGCCAGAGGCCCCTCGGATCAAATATCCAAATCGTAGTGGATTAGGAACGCGCGGTAACGAGCAAAGACTCACGATCGATGTGACCCCGTCGCCCCATCTCGAGTACTTGCGGCAAGGGCTAAGAATGCCCGGCCATGCCTCGTAAGTATCTCACGGGCACCTTCCAGGTCAACCCGGCTCCACATCACTCGCAATTAAGCTCGCGCGGGTACCACTCAGGGTCGACCCGTCTTTAGTAACATGGTTTAGTGCAAAGTCATAGTAACCATAGTAACTGTGTGTCTAACACCAAGGGGAAAACCCGAGGAATCACCCCCGGTGAATTCCACTCGATGTTGTCATCAAGGTGAACGTAAGAGGATCCACCCTCGAGGTTCACGTTTGATGGGTTGCACAACAGAGCCTTAACGGAACTGGTTAAGGAGGAAATCACCCTCGATGACCTCGACCGTAAAGCTTCACTACGGAGATCTCATCAGGAGTGATGTAAGAGGTTCCACCCTCGGCACTCGATGGTAACTCTGCAGAGTCGTACAACTAGGGGGGGTGATATGCGGTGTCGGGGCCTGGATGTCGATCACGTTGATCCAGTCATCGAACATAAAGCGGGGCAACTGGGACAAGGTGGGGGTCACTGATGGATCACTAACCATCCTATACTAAGCAGTTTAGGATAAGCAGGTAAGGTAAGAAAGCAGGTAACAACAACATGCTATGCATCAGAGTAGGATCATACAGAAAGCAGTAGCAGTTCTAATGCAAGCATGAGAGGAAAAGAAATAGGCGATATCGGAATGCTCAAGGGGGGTTTGCTTGCCTGGTTGCTCTGACAAGAAGGAGGGGTCGTCGGTGACGTAGTCGATCACAGTGGCATAATCGTCTCGAGGTCTACCGGAGAGAAGAGGGGGAAGAAATAGTAAATACAGAGCAATCAATGCATAACAAGGCATAACATGACGACGGGCAGAGCTAGGGTTGCCCTAACGTAGTACTACATGTTGCAGACGGAGGGGATAAACATCTGAGGATGAATTCCCGGCGTTAGGCAGATTCCCGTCAGATGAAAGAGAGGGGACGGTTCCTTGTTCAGCATGCTAGGGGCATGTGACAGGTGAAAGGACCGCGCATTTGGATTCGTTGGATTTTTCTGAGCAACTTTCATATAGAAAACATTTTCATCCGAGCTACGGTTTAGAAGTTACGGATTTTCGAAGCTTAAACCAATTTCTGAATTATTTTAAAATCAGAAAAGGTTTATTGCGTCAGCAGTGATGTCAGCACTGCGTCAGCTCTGCTGACCAGTCAAACTGACAGGTGGGACCCACCTGTCAGCCTCTCTGTCTAACAGAGGCTTAACAAACTAACAGGGTTAGTTAGTGGGCGTGGGCCCCAGCAGTCAGTGACTGATTAGGTTAACTAATTAGATTTAATTATTAAATGTTTTAATTAACTTAAATGTGCCCGCTTGTCAGGGACACGGGGCTGCCCAGTCAGCAGTTGACTAGGTCAACCCAGTCAACTCGGGCCCGTGGGGCCCACTGGCAGTGGCACTGGGGTGGCCCCAAGCCAGCCACGTCGGCGGTGGCCGGCGGCTCGACGCCGGCGACGCCAAAATGCGGTGGAGGGCCTCGGGCCTTGTCGGATTTCGCCTACAGGGGGTCGTTTCACGCGCGCGAGGGTGCGTTCGAACGGGAGCGGTGAGCCGCAGCTAACCACGCTGGTGGCCGGCCCCGAGGCGGCCGGAAACGGCGTCGGTGTGGAGCACAGGCGGCGGTGGCCTTCGGGCGCTTGACGGCGATGGTGATGCGGCGCGTTAGCGAGCGAGCGGAGAGGCGGGGCAGAGCGTACGCGTTGGGGCGAGGCCAACGATCGCTAGCCCTTGACCATTTGGTCACCAGAAGCACGCCGGCGGCGAGCGGAGGCGGCGACGCGTTCGGGCGTTCATGGAAACGGCGCTAGGAGGAACGGGGAGGCGCGCTAGTGGTGGTGTTGGACTCGCACAAGCTCCCGGAGCTCGATGCGAGGCTCAGCCGCGCGTTACAGTGGCGAAGGCCATGACGGCGAGCTCATCGGCGGCGGTGCGTGCGGGTGCTAGCGGAGCAGCGACTACGGCAGAGGAAAAGCTCGGGGAAGAGAGGGGAAAGAAGCATAGGCTTACAGTGAGCCTGTAGTTGTGCTTAAGCGCGCTCGGGGGAGAGCTCGCCGGAGCGAATCACCGACGGAGTCCATCGGGCCAAGGAGGAAGAAGACGGCGATGTGGGCGCTCCGTTGCTCCCTGGCTCCAGGCGCTTGGCGTAGGCCGCGTACACGACGCCGACGGATCGTATGGACAGGGAGGCGCGGTGCAGGGAAGAGGGTGGCCGTGGCTATGGCGCGGCCATGGCGTCGACGCAGGTGAGGTGAGCGGCCGAGACAGAGAGGGGGGAGAGAGGGGTGGGCCTGGGAGGCGAGACAGGGGAGTGGAGGTAGGTGGGGAGGAGGTCGAGGCGTCGAGGGGAGGGGTCAACCTTATCCTCCTCGTCGATGGCGAGGTGGTTCGGCGACGACGCGCGAGCGCGCGCCCATGGTCGGTTGAACAGGGGGAGGGAAGAGTGACAGGGGGAGGGGGAGTGGGCCACATGGCCTGTTGGGCCAGCTGACTTGGGTGGAGGGGTGGGCCGAGGCCCAGGGGGAGGCCAGGGGCTCTGGCCCCTTCCCCTTTTTTTATTTGCTTTCCCTTTTTCTTTTCTTTTATTTTTTTGCTTTTCTGTTTTAGCTATTTTAGGCCACCTTCACATTTTGCAAAAATGTTGGTTCACCACCAATATTACTAGAAGAATACTTCCCACATGATGAACATTTTAGTTTTCATGTTTGAGCATTTTGAATTCCACACAAAATTTGAGTTTGAATTCAACTGGAATTTGAAAGAGAGAGGAGACAAAGATGATCAAGCACTTGTTTAGCAAAATAATTAACTGAACCCCAGAGGAGACAAAGACATCATTACACCGGGGTGTTACAACTCTCATCCTCTAAAAGAAATTCTCGTCCCGAGAATTAAGAGGTAGAAGGGAACAGGTCGGGGTACTCAGCACGGAGGTTATCCTCGCGTTCCCATGTGGCTTCATCTTTAGAATGATTTGACCATTGCACCTTGAGGAACTTGGTAACCTTCTGGCGTGTTCGACGTTCAGCTTCTTCAAGAATGCAGATCGGATGCTCTTTGTATGTGAGATCATCTTGCACTTCAATCAGTTCCGGATCCACTTCACGTTCCGGATCCTTGAAGCATCGACGAAGTTGCGACACGTGGAAGACATCATGGACGTGAGAGAACTGAGGTGGCAACTCCAGTTGACAAGCTACCAGTCCACGACGGGCGAGGATGCGGAAGGGACCAATGTAGCGCGAAGCTAGCTTGCCCTTGACTCCGAACCGATGAGTGCCTCTCAAATGAGTGACACGTAGATGAGATTGTTCACCAGGTTGATAAGTTGAACCACAATGTTTCCGGTCATAGTTGCTCTTCTGACGGGACTGGGCCGCCTTGAGATTATCCCGGACAATGCGAACCTGCTCTTCAGCTTGTTGAATAATGTCTGGACCAATGAGCGTCCGTTCCCCATTTTCTGACCAATTCAGAGGAGTTCAGCACTTACGTCCATAAAGCACTTCGAAGGGTGCCATCTTCAAGCTGGCTTGATAACTGTTGTTATAAGAGAATTCCGCATAAGGGAGAGATTCTTCCCACTTCTTGCCAAAAGAAATAACACAAGCTCGAAGCATGTCTTCAAGAATTTGATTGACTTGCTCGACTTGGCCTTGGGATTGGGGGTGATAAGCAGTGCTCCAGGTTATATGAGTTCCCATTGCCTCCTGGAAACTATCCCAGAACTTTGAAGTGAATATACTTCCGCGGTCTGAACTGATCTCCTTCAGAATGCCGTGGAGTGACACAATTCTAGAGATATACAAGTTTGCTAATTGACTAGCAGTGATAGTCTCCTTGACTGGAAGAAAGTGAGCAACCTTCGAGAATTGGCCGATGACGAGAAAGATAGCATCGTTACCTTTCTGAGACTTGGGAAGGCCAGTGACGAAGTCCATTTGGATCTTATCCCACTTCCATTCAGGAATCGGAAGCGGTTGTAGAAGTCCAGCCGGTTTCTGATGTTCTGCTTTGACGCGACGACAAATGTCACATTCTTCAATATATCGAGCAATGTCTTGCTTCATGTTAGACCGCCAGTACTTCTGACGGATGTCTAGATACATCTTGGTACTTCCCGGATGAATAGAGAGAGGGGTATCATGCGCTTCTTTCATCACCTTCTCTGTCATAAGCTCGAACCGGGGTACGACAATGCGATCTCTGAAGTATAAGGTTCCATCTTCACCAAGTGAGAAATCTCTAGATTTCTCTAAGTTAAGATCCTTTTTCATCAAATCCACGTGAGCATCTTTGGCTTGAGCAGACTTAATTGCTTTCAGCAGAGTTGGTTCCAGGACAAGGTTATTCAGAGAACCTTGTGGAACTAGTTGAAGGTTCAGCTTGCATAGCTCTTCATAAAGGCGGGGTTGAGCTTTGAAAACCATGTGATTGTTGCAATAAGACTTACGGCTCAGGGCATCGGCCATTACATTAGCCTTGCCAGGTGTATAAGATATACCGCAGTTGTAGTCAGCAATAGTTTCCATCCATCGCTGCTGACGGAGGTTCAGATCTGGCTGAGCAAACAAATACTTCAGACTCTGATGATCAGTGAAGATCTCGCAATGATTACCGAGAAGGTACTGTCTCCATAGTTTCAATGCATAGATAACCGCAGCAAGCTCAAGGTCATGAACTGGGTAGTTATCTTCATGAGGACGCACTTGACGAGAGGCATAAGCAATCACTCTGCGCTCTTGCATTAGGACATAGCCTAATCCTTGACGTGAAGCGTCGCAATAGATGACAAAGTCCTTGCGAGAATCAGGGGGAGCAAGCACTGGGGCAGATGTCAGCTTGTCTTCGAGTGCCTGGAAACTTCCCTGACATTTGTCTGTCCAATCGAACTTAACGCCTTTGCAAAGCAGATTGGTCAGTGGCTTGGCAATCTTGGAGAAGTTCTCGACAAAGCGACGACAATAGCTGGCAAGACCGAGAAAGCTTCTGACTTGCTTGACAGTCTTCGGAGGGGTCCAGTCAAGAATAGCCCGAACGCACTCTGGGTTGACGACAATACCATCCTTGGAGATGACATGACCAAGGTAGGTGACTTCAGGAAGCCAGAATTCGCACTTGGAATACTTGGCATAAAGTTGATGTTCTCGAAGCTTCTCTAGAACAAGTCGAAGATGTTCAGCATGTTCTTCTTTGTTCTTCGAATATACCAGAATATCATCCAGATAGACTACGGTGAACTTGTCGAGGTAATCCATGAATATGTAGTTCATCAGATGAGAGAAAGTGCCTGGAGCATTGGTCAAGCCAAAAGACATGACGGTGTACTCGTAAGAACCATAACGAGTGACGAATGCGGTCTTTGGAGTATCCTCTTCACGAACATGGATCTGGTGGTAACCCAACCTCAAGTCGAGTTTAGAGAATATTGATGAACCAGCCAGTTGATCATACAGATCATTGATCCGAGGAAGCGGATATTTGTTCTGAATTGTAGCTTGGTTGATAGGACGATAGTCTTGGACCAAACGGTTCGTTCCATCCTTCTTCTTTACAAAGAGAGAAGGTGCTCCCCAAGCTGAGGAACTTGGACGAATGAAACCACTGCGAAGAGATTTGTCGATTTCCTCCTTAAGTTCAAGGAGTTCATGAGGCGGCATCTTGTAGGGTCGTTTGGCAATAGGAACGGTGCCTGGTTTCAAATCGATGACGAACTCGACAGCCCGGGCAGGGGGTATTCCTGGAAGTTCTTCTGGAAAGACATCTAGGAAGTCGTGAACAACTGGAATCTTTTCAATTCCCTCAAGAGGTGCTGCGTTCAACGCATTCAAGACATAAAGTCGCGCTTCAGCGTTTTGAACAAGTTGAGCATGGTAGCTTACTATCTCATCGGAAGGATGTAGGAGGTGAACGACCTTGGCGGCGCAAACGATAGAAGCAGTATGCGCTTTCAACCATTCCATTCCCAGAATGAGGTCAATATTGGAAGACTCCAGAATAATGGGGGAAACAAGAAATTCCAACCCTCCAATCTCAACGGAAACGTTGCGACCAATCATGGTAGTTTGACATCGGCCCGCAGGGGTGCGTACCACAATCGGAGTGTTCATGGGCTCGCATCGAATGTCGTGTGCATATGCAAAACTTTCTGACATGAATGAATGCGATGCTCCTGAATAAAATAAAACAGATGCTGGTATTGAATTAACAAGAAGAGTACCCATCACAGTGCAGGTTGGTCTTGAGCTTCATTCAGATCAACATGATTAGCCTGACCACGACCATAAGGTCTGGCATTGTTGTTGCGGGGCTGGTTGTTACAGCCAGTTGAAGGCAAAGCCAGCTGGTTCTGATTCTGAGGGCAGCTCCTGGAACGATGGCCCGGAAAGCTACACTTGAAGCACAGATCATCATTGGGATTGGGAGCAGAAGCTTGGGGTGGTACAGCCCGAAGGGGCTGCCTCTGCGGTGGAGGAGGCAGATGAGGTGCGGCATAGGACTGTCTTGGTGCAGGTGCAGTTGGACGATACATGTTGTGGGGAATCCATATCCGACGCTTCTGCGCTGACGGGCCCGAAGAAGAGCCAGCGTCACGGCTACGCCTAAGGGATCCCTGGTGTTCCTGAAGACCAGTCTCAACCTGAATAGCCTTGTTCATCAAGGTGGCGAAGTCGGCAAAGTCATGAGCGAGCAGTGCTAGCTTAATATCAGGGTGAAGTCCATCACGGAACTTTTCTTGCCTACGAGCATCAGTTGCAATGTCTTCTTCAACATAACGAGACAAGTCCAGAAATTCCCGCTAATAAGCATCTACAGTATTGTTGCCTTGGGTGAGGTTGCGGAAATCTCGCTTCTTCCTGTCCATGATTCCATGAGGAATGAAGCGGGCAGGGAAGGCAACATGGAAATCCGGCCAAGTGATGACTGTTCCAGCAGGTAGGGTACGCCTATGGCTATCCCACCATTGAGCAGCGGGACCCTTCAGAAAGAAAGATGCAAAGGTGACATAGCTAGCAGGGGCCACACTAGCAGACTCCATTTCATATGTGATGTCGCGGAGCCAGTCATCAGCATCAAGGGGTTGAGTTGAGCTGCGGTAAATAGTTGGGTTGAGACGCATGAAGTCCTGCAGAGTTCCTGGGGTTGGCTTTTGATTCATGTTCGGACGAGGAAACTGAGCCATCATTCCCTCCATGAACTGGCGGTTCAGCTCAAATTGTTGCATCATTCCAGCAAAGAATTCGGGCGGTGGTGGATTGTTGGCACCACGACCAAGACCAGCGGGTCTAACCATCCTGCTAACAAGTAACAGGGGGTAGTTCAGCATTGAGCATTTGTAAAAAGAAGGATCATTCATGATGAAACATGCATAATGAAAGAGGTACGATGGATACCGCTTCATTGTCATCACGACGGTGTGTGTACTATCCAGAACACTATTCTAAGGAAAACTATCTCTTATCCAGCTTTGGGGTGGATGTGGTCACGGGATCCTAATGTTAGAGTTAGTAAAACCATTTAAACCCGAATAGAAGAGAGATTAGAGTCCCAGAGTATAGACGAGGAATAAAATATCCAAATACCACCCATATGGCGACGCGGGCCCGTAAGCCACACAACCATGTTAGTAAAAGTTTTTGTAGTGACTAGACTCGACTTCGGACAAGGGGTTGGAAAGGGGGCTACCTACAGGCAGTCGGCTCTGATACCAACTTGTGACGCCCTCGATTCAATCGTACACTAATCATACACGAAAATGTGTACGATCAAGATCAAGGACTCACGGGAAGATATCACAACACAACTATAGACACAAACTAAAATAATACAAGCTTTATATTACAAGCCAGGGGCCTCGAGGGCTCGAATACATAATCTCAAATACACAAGAGTCAGTGGAAACAACAATATCTGAGTACATACATAAGTTAGACAAGTGTGCCTTAAGAAGGCTAGCACAAAAGCAATAACGATCGAAAAGGCAAGGCCTCCTGCCTGGGAGCCTCCTAACTACTCCTAGTTGTCTGCGGTCTTCACGTAGTAGTAGGCATCCTCCGGGTAGTAGTAGTCTTCAGTGGCGTCGTCTGGCTCCTGGGATCCGTCATCTGGTCGCAACAACCGGGTATAGGGGAAAAAGAGGTAGCAAAGCAACCGTGAGTACTCATCCAAAGTACTCGCAAGACTTACATCAGATCTAAACCAAGTATGCATCTGTATCAAAGGAGATGGGTTGTATCTGTGGACTAAACTGCAGAATGCCAGAAGGGAAGGGGAAAGCCTAGCCTATCGAAGTCTAGCATCTTCTGGATACCACCATCTTGCAGCAACAGGAGGGAGTAGAGTAGCATAAAGTAAAGTACCAGTAGTGTTATCAACCTCGACCAGAGATCCTTTCTCGACTCCCTGCGAGAAAGCAATCCCAGAGCCATACTATCCAGTTATCATCACAATCCAATTCTCATCACCATCCATTCATTTCTCATCACAAGTATCCAGTTCTAGTTGTATCGATCGGGATACAACTCCAAGTTTCCGTTACCATAGGACAGGCTATCGATATATGTTTTCTTCCCTGCAGGGGTGCACCAACTTACCCACCATGCTCGATTAACTCCGGCCGGACACACTTTCCTGGGTCATGCCCGGCCTCGGCCAAACAATACGCCGCAACCCGACCTAGGCTTAATAGAGAGGCCAGCACGCCGGACTAAACCTATGCCCCCAGGGGTCATGGGCCATCTCCCCGGGAACTCCTGCACGTTGCGTACGCGGCCGGTGAGCAGACCTAGCTACCTCCTTCAACAAGGCAGGAGCTTACGCAGACAACCCGGCGCGCGCCGCTCAGTCGCCGATGTCTATTATGCTTCGGCTGATGCATACGACGCAGAACGCCCATACTATACCCACGTGATGGTTAGTGCTATCAGGCTAGAGGCCCCTCGGATCAAATATCCAAATCGTAGTGGATTAGGAACGCGCGGTAACGAGCAGAGACTCACGATTGATGTGACCCCGTCGCCCCGTCTCGAGTACTTGCGGCAAGGGCTAAGAATGCCCGGCCACGCCTTGTAAGTATCTCGCGGGCACCTTCCAGGTCAACCCGACTCCACATCACTCGCAATTAAGCTAGCGCGAGTACCACTCAGGGTCGACCTGTCTTTAGTAACATGGTTCAGTGCAAAGTCATAGTAACCATAGTAACTGTGTGTCTAACACCAAGGGGAAAACCCGAGGAATCACCCCCGGCGAATTCCACTCGATGTTGTCATCAAGGTGAACGTAAGAGGATCCACCCTCAAGGTTCACGTTTGATGGGTTGCACGACAGAGCCGTAACGAAAGTGGTTAAGGAGGAAATCACCCTCGATGACCTCGACCGTAAAGCTTCACTACGGAGATCTCATCAGGAGTGATGTAAGAGGTTCCACCCTCGGCACTCGATGGTAACTCTGCAGAGTCATACAACTAGGGGGGGTGGGTGATATGCGGTGTCGGGGCCTGGACGTCGATCACGTTGATCGAGTCATTGAACATAAAGCGGGGCAACTGGGACAAGGTGGGGGTCACTGATGGATCACTAACCATCCTATACTAAGCAGTTTAGGATAAGCAGGTAAGGTAAGAAAGCAGGTAACAACAACAGGCTATGCATCAGAGTAGGATCATACAGAAAGCAGTAGCAGTTCTAATGAAAGCATGAGAGGAAAAGAAATAGGCGATATCGGAATGCTCAAGGGGGGTTTGCTTGCTTGGTTGCTCTGACAAGAAGGAGGGGTCGTCGGTGACGTAGTCGATCATAGCGATATCATCGGTCTCGGGGTCTACCGGAGAGAAGAGGGGGAAGAAACAATAAATATAGAGCAATCAATGCATCACAAGGCATAACATGACGATGGGTAGAGCTAGGGTTGCCCTAACGTAGTACTACATGTTGCAGACGGAGGGGATAAACATCCGAGGATGAATTCCTGGGGTAGGCGGATTTCGGACAGATGAAAGAGAGGGGACGGTTCCTTGTTCAGCATGATAGGGGCATGTGACAGGTGAAAGGACCGCGCATTTGGATTCGTTGGATTTTTCTGAGCAACTTTCATATAGAAAACATTTTCATCCGAGCTACGGTTTAGAAGTTACGGATTTTCGAAGTTTAAACCAATTTCTGAATTATTTTAAAATCAGAAAAGGTTTATTGCGTCAGCAGTGACATCAGCACTTCGTCAGCTCTACTGACCAGTCAAACTGACAGGTGGGACCCACCTGTCAGCCTCTCTGTCTAACAGAGGCTTAACTAAACTAACAGGGTTAGTTAGGGGGCGTGGGCCCCAGTAGTCAGTGACTGATTAGGTTAACTAATTAGATTTAATTATTAAATGTTTTAATTAACTTAAATGTGCGGTGGGGCCCGCTTGTCAGGGACACGGGGCTGCCCAGTCAGCAGTTGACTGGGTCAACCCAGTCAACTGGGGCCCGTGGGGCCCACTGGCAGTGGCACTGGGGTGGCCCAGGCCAGCCACGTCGGCGGTGGCCGGCGGCTCGACGCTGGCGACGCCAAAATGCGGCGGAGGGCCTCGGGCCTCGTCGGATTTCGCCTACAGGGGGTCGTTTCGCGCGCGCGAGGGCGCGTTCGAACGGGAGCGGCGAGCCGCAGCTAACCACGCTGGTGGTCGGCCCCGAGGCGGCCGGAAACGGCGTCGGCGTGGAGCACGGGCGGCGGTGGCCTTCGGGCGCTCGACGGTGATGGTGATGCAACGCGTTAGCGAGCGAACGGAGAGGCGGGGCAGAGCGTACGCGTTGCGGCGAGGCCAACGGTCGCTAGCCCTTGACCATTTGGTCACCAGAAGCACGCCGACAGCGAGCGGAGGCGGCGACGCGTTCGGGCGTTCGTGGAAACGGCGCTAGGAGGAACGGGGAGGCGCGCTAGTGGTGGCGTTGGACTCGCATGAGCTCCCGGAGCTCGATGCGAGGCTCAGCCGCGCGTTATAGTGGCGAAGGCCACGACGACGAGCTCGTCGGCGGCGGTGCGTGTGGGTGCTAGCGGAGCAGCGGCTACGGCGAAGGAAAAGCTCGGGGAAGAGAGAGGAAAGAAGCGCAGGCTTACAGTGAGCCTGTAGTTGTGCTTAAGCGCGCTCGGGGGAGAGCTCGTCGGAGCGAATCGCCGACGGAGTCCGTCGTGCCAAGGAGGAAGAAGACGGCGATGTGGGCACTCCGTTGCTCCCCGGCTCCAGGCGCTTGGCGTAGGCCACGTACACGACGCCGACGGATCTTATGGACAGGGAGGCGCGGTGCGGGGAAGAGGGTGGCCGTGGCTATGGCGCGGCCATGGCGTCGACGACGCTCGGGTGAGGTGAGCGGCCGAGACAGGGAGGGGGGAGAGAGGGGTGGGCCTGGGAGGCGAGATAGGGGAGTGGAGGTAGGTGGGGAGGAGGTCGAGGCGTCGAGGGGAGGGGTCGACCTTATCCTCCTCGTCGACAGCAGAGGTGGTTCGGTGGCGACGCGCGAGCGCGCGCCCACGGTTGGTTGAACAGCGGGAGGGAAGAGCGACAGGGGGAGGGGGAGTGGGCCACATGGCCTGTTGGGCCAGCTGACTCGGGTGGAGGGGTGGGCCGAGGCCCAGGGGGAGGCCAGGGGCTCTGGCCCCTTCCCCTTTTTTTATTTGCTTTCCCTTTTTCTTTTCTTTTATTTTTTTGCTTTTCTGTTTTAGCTATTTTAGGCCACCTTCACATTTTGCAAAAATGTTGGTTCACCACCAATATTACCAGAAGAATACTTCCCACATGATGAGCATTTTAGTTTTCATGTTTGAGCATTTTGAATTCCACACAAAATTTGAATTTGAATTCAACTGGAACTTGAAAGAGAGAGGAGACAAAGATGATCAAGCACTTCTTTAGCAAAATAATTAACTGAACTCCAGGGGTTACTGTAGCATCATTACATCGGGATGTTACAATTCTATAAGCAAACAAATTATTAAGACAAACAAAAGGCACGATACCGTAGACGCTAGAAAAATAAGATGAAAGGAAGTGCAAAAGGCTTCAAACTTGCTTTAATCATAAAGAATTCAACACTATACAAGAGAACCACGGTGTCATGTTGCATAAGATTCAAAAGATAAGTACCTCAAGGGGATATTTTGGCGGGGATAACCCCGTTGCGCGTCCCAGATCAAGCAAAGATGTCGGGTTCATCAGAAAGTTTAAGTCTAGCTTACTTCCGATGCATAGGCATTTTATAAGCAAACAAATTATTAAGACAAACAAAAACTAGCATATGCAAGGAAGAAGAAAGAAACGATAGCAATCTCAACGTAACGAGAGGTAATTTAGTAACATGAAAATTTCTACAACCATATTTTCCTCTCTCATAATAATTACATGTAGGATCATAATAAAATTCAACAATATAAGTATCACATAAAATTTTCTCTACATGATCCACATGCATGCAAAGTTGACACTCTTCCAAAATAGTGGGATTATCATCAAATAAAGTCATGAGTTCTCCAAACCCACTTTTATCAAAAACTTCATAAGATTGAACATTTTCCAAATATGTGGGATCTAAAGTTGACACTCTTCCAAACCAACTTTTAATATTATTGCAAACATTATTATCAATCTCATATTCATGATGGGGCTTAAATAAATTTTTAAGATTAAGAAGAATCACCCCAATCATGATCATTGCAACAAGTAGTGGACATAGCAAAACTAGCATCCCCAAGCTTAGGGTTTTGCATATCACTAACAACTGACATTAATAGAATTTATAACAATATCATTGCAATCATGCTTTTCATTCAAGGAGCTATCATGAATCACTTCATAAATGTCTTCTTTCAACACTTCATCACAATTTTCAGATTCACGAATTTCAAGCAAAACCTCATAAAGATAATCTAGTGCACTCAACTCACTAGCAATTGGTTCATCATAATTGGATCTCTTAAAAAGATTATCAAGTGGATGAGGATCCATATCAATAGTTTTTTAGCAAGCGAAGATGCAAGCCAATAGAGGGCTCATGGCAACACAAGCAAAGATAGCAAACGAGAAAGCAAACAAAATAAGGGCGAAGAAAAGGGCAAATCTTTTCAAAAATCGTTTTAGAAGTGGGGGAGAGGAAAACGAGAGGCGAATGGCGAATAATGTAATGCAAGAGATGAGAGTTAATGATGAGTACTTGGTAGGCTTGGCGTAGTGCGATTAGTTCTCGAGAAGCTCAGGGAACATCACCTATATGCCAAGTTTAGCAAATGTGAATTTTGGTTGAAGGAAGTTGGATTTCTTAGACATGTTATATCAGGAGAAGGTATAGCAATAGACCCTACCAAGGTCCAGTCTGTCACTGAGTGGTTGGCACCCACCTCAGTAGGAGAGATCCGCAGTTTTCTGGGACTTGCAGGTTACTACATGAGGTTCATTGAGAATTTTTCCAAGATTGCGAAACCCATGACGGAGTTGTTGAAGAAGGACACCAAATTTAAATGGACCGAGGAATGTGAGGCCAGTTTTCAAGAGTTAAAGAAACGGTTCGTTACAGCCCTAGTGCTAATTCTTCCGGACATACGCAAGGATTTCCAAGTGTATTGCGATGCTTCTAGCTTGGGACTTGGAGGTGTACTTATGCAAGACAGAAGAGTTGTATCATATGCCTCACGACAGCTTCGACCTCACGAGTTGAATTATGCCATGCATGATTTGGAGTTAGCAGCAGTAGTGCATGCGCTCAAGACTTGGAGACATTTTCTGATTGGAAACCGATGTGATGTGTACACGGATCACAAGAGTTTGAAATATATTTTCACGTCGAAGGAGTTAAACCTCAGATAGAGGAGATGGTTGGAACTCATAAAGGATTATGATATGAAGTTGCATTATCATCCAAGAAAGGCCAATGTCGTAGCACACGCTTTGAGCCGCAAGATTTATGTCAATACCGAGGATTACTGCAGGAGTTAGTCGATGATCTCAAGGAACTTCGTTTGGAGATAGTTCCAAGAGGTTTTGTTGCAGCAATGGAGGTTCACTCCACATTATTGGGAAAGATTCGAGAAGCTCAGAAGGATGATAAGGAAATTGCTGAGATAAAGGAGAAAATGAGCAAAGGAAAAGCCAAGGGTTTTCGTGAGGATGAGCACGAAACTTTATGGTTTGAGGATCGTGTATATGTGCCCAATAATGCGGAGATCAGGAAGTTAATACTTCAGGAAGCTCATGAATCGCCATACTCGATTCACCTCGGAAACACTAAGATGTATTTGGATTTGAAGGAACGTTTCTGCTGGACAGGTATGAAGGAGGATATTGCCGAGTATGTAGCAGTATGTGATGTATGCCAGAGAGTGAAGGCAGAACATCAGAAGCCAGATGGATTATTACAGCCTATGCCGATACCCGAATGGAAGTGGGACAAGCTTGGCATGGATTTCATCACCAGATTACCCAGGACACGATCAGGATATGATTCCATCTGGGTAGTAGTTGATCGCTTGACCAAAGTGGCTCACTTTATCCCCGTCAAAACCACTTATACGAGCGCGAAGTTGGCCAAGATATATATGACCAGGATCGTATGTCTGCATGGAGTTCCGAGGACCATCGTATCAGATAGAGGAACACAGTTTACCTCGAAGTTTTGGAATCAGTTGCACCAGACTTTGGGTACCGGGCTAGAGTTCAGTACAGCCTTTCATCCGTAGACAGATGGACAGACCGAGAGAGTCAATCAGATTCTGGAGGACATGTTGAGAGCTTGTGCACTTGATTATGGATCTAGTTGGGACGATAATTTGCCCTACGTAGAGTTCTCATACAACAATAGTTATCAGGCTAGTTTGAAGATGGCACCTTTCGAAGCTTTGTATGGTAGAAGGTGTAGGACACCGTTAATGTGGGATGAAGTCGGAGACCGTCAGTTGTTTGGACCAGATTTGATCAAAGAGTCTGAAGAGAAGGTTAAGTTGATTCAAGATAGACTGAAGGTAGCTCAGTCCAGGAAGAAGAGTTATGCCGATACTAAATGCAAGGAAGTAGTCTATGAAATTGGAGACAGAGCATATCTTCGTGTATCACCACTGCGAGGTGTTAAACGATTTGGAGTTAAGGGAAAGTTATCCTCGAGATTTGTAGGACCATACCGAGTTTTGGAGCGTATGGGAGAAGTGGCCTACAAGTTGGAGTTACCCGAAGGATTGTCAGGAGTTCACGATGTGTTTCACGTTTCCCAGTTGAAGAAGTACCATGCTGAGATGGCCGATATTCCTCTAAGAGATACAGTGCCCCTAGAAGAAATTCAGTTGGAGAGTGTGTTGGGGAACGTAGTAATTTCAAAAAAATTCCTACGGACATGCAAGATCATGGTGATGCATAGAAACGAGAGGGGAGAGTGTCCTCTACGTACCCTCGTAGACCGTAAGCGGAAGCACTATGACAACGTGGTTGATGTAGTCGTACGTCTTCATGATCGACCGATCCTCAGTACCGAACGTACAACACCTCCGCGTTCAGCACACGTTCAGCTCAGTGACGTCCCGCGAACTCACAATCCAGTAGAGCTTCCGAGAAGAGCTTCATCAGCATGATGGCGTGGTGACGGTGTTGATGAAGCTACCGACGCAGGGCTTTGCCTAAGCACCGCTATGATATGACCGAGGTGGATTATGGTGGAGGGGGGCACCACACACGGCTAAAAGATCAATGATCAATTGTTGTGTCTCCAAGGGGTGCCCCCCTCCCCGTATATAAAGGAGTGGAGGAGGGGGAGGGGGCCGGCCTCCTATGGCACGCCCCATGAGGAGTCCTACTCCCCCCTTCCAAGTAGGAGTAGGAGTAGGAGAGGAAGGGAGAGAAGAAGAGAAGGAAAGGGGGGCGCCGCCCCCTCCTTGTCCAGTTCGGACTAGAGGGGGAGGGGCGCGCGGCTGCCCTGGCCAGCCCTCCTCTTCTCCCACTAAGGCCCATTAGGCCCAATATACTCCCCGGGGGGTTCCGGCAACCCCCCGATAGTCCGGTATATGTCCGAAACCTCCTGAAACACTTCCGGTGTCCGAACATAGTCGTCCAATATATCGATCTTTACGTCTCGACCATTTCGAGACTCCTCGTCATGTCCGTGATCATATTCGGGACTCCGAACTACCTTCGGTACATCAAAACACAAAAACTCATAATACCGATCGTCACAAAACTTTAAGCGTGCGGACCCTACGGGTTCGAGAACTATGTAGACATGACCAAGACACATCTCCGGTCCATAACCAATAGCGGAACCTGGATGCTCATATTGGTTCCTACATATTCTACGAAGATCTTTATCGGTCAAACCGCATAACAACATACGTTGTTCCCTTTGTCATCGGTATGTTACTTACCCGAGATTCGATCGTCGGTATCTCTATACCTAGTTCAATCTTGTTACCGGCAAGTCTCTTTACTCGTTCCCTAATGCATCATCCCGTAACTAACTCATTAGTCACATTGCTTGCAAGGCTTATAGTGATGTGCATTACCGAGAGGACCCAGAGACACCTCTCCGATAATCGGAGTGATAAATCCTATTCTCGATCTATGCCAACTCAACGAACACCATCGGAGACACCTATAGAGCACCTTTATAATCACCCAGTTACGTTGTGACGTTTGGTAGCACACAAAGTGTTCTTCCGGTAATCGGGAGTTGCATAATCTCATAGTCATAGGAACATGTATAAGTCATGAAGAAAGCAATAGCAATAAACTAAACGATCAAGTGCTAAGCTAACGGAATGGGTCATGTCAATCACATCATTCTCCTAATGATGTGATCCCGTTGATCAAATGACAACTCATGTCTATGCTAGGAAACTCAACCATCTTTGATCAATGAGCTAGTCAAGTAGAGGCATACTAGTGACACTTATGTTTGTCTATGTATTCACACATGTATTATGCTTCCGGTTAATACAATTCTAGCATGAATAATAAAAATTTATCATGATATGAGGAAATAAATAATGACTTTATTATTGCCTCTAGGGCATATTTATTTCAATCTCCCACTTGCACTAGAGTCAATAATCTAGATTACACAGTAATGATTCTAACACCCATGGAGTCTTGGTGTTGATCATGTTTTGCTTGTGGAAGAGGCTTAGTCAACGGGTCTACAACATTCAGATCCATATGTATCTTGCAAATCTCTGTCTCCCACCTAGACTTGAACCCGAATGGAATTGAAGCATCTCTTGATGTGCTTGGTTCTTTTGTGAAATCTAGATTCCTTTGCCAAGGAAATTGCACCAGTATTGTCACAAAAGATTTTCATTGGACCCGATGCACTAGGTATGACACCTAGATCGGATATGAACTCCTTCATTTTCTGCTTCTGAAGCAGCTATGTACTCCGCTTCACACATAGATCCCGCCACAACGCTTTGTTTAGAACTGCTCCAACTAACAGCTCCACCGTTCAATATAAATACGTATCCGGTTTGCGGTTTAGAATCTTCCGGATCAGTGTCAAAGCTTGCATCAACGTAACCAGTTACGATGAGCTCTTTGTCACCTCCATAAACGAGAAACGTATCCTTAGTCCTTTTCAGTTATTTCAGGATGTTCTTGACCGCTGTCCAGTGATCCACTCCTGGATCACTTTGGTACCTCCCTGCTAAACTAATAGCAAGGCACACATCAGGTCTGGTACAAAGCATTGCATACATGATAGAGCCTATGGCTGAAGCATAGGGAACACTTTTCATTTTCTCTCTATCTTCTGCAGTGGTCGGGCATTGAGTCTTACTCAACTTCACACCTTGTAACACAGGCAAGAACCCTTTCTTTGCTTGATTCATTTTGAACTTCTTCAAAACTTTATCAAGGTATGTGCTTTGTGAAAGTCCAATTAAGCGTCTTGATCTATCTCTATAGATCTTGATGCCCAATATATAAGCAGCTTCTCCGAGGTCTTTCATTGAAAACTCTTATTCAAGTATCCTTTTATGCTATCCATAAATTTTATATCATTTCCAATCAACAATATGTCATCCACATATAATATTAGAAATTCTACAAAGCTCCCACTCACTTTCTTGTAAATACAGGCTTCTCCAAAAGTCTGTATAAAACCTATTTTCTTTGATCACACTATCAAAACGTTTATTCCAACTCTGAGAGGCTTGCACCAGTCCATAAATTGATCGCTAGAGCTTGCACACTTTTTTAGTACCCTTTGGATCGACAAAACCTTCAGGTTGCATCATATACAACTCTTCTTCCAGAAATCCATTCAGGAATGGAGTTTTTACATCCATTTGCTAAATTTCATAATCATAAAATGCGGCAATTGCTAACATTATTCGGACAGACTTAAGCATTGCTACGGGTGAGAATGTCTCATCGTAGTCAACCCCTTGAACTTGTCAAAAACCTTTCGCACCAAGTCGAGCTTTGTAGACAGTAACATTACCATCAGCGTCAGTATTCTTCTTGAAGATCCATTTATTCTTGATAGCTTGCCGATCATCGGGCAAGTCAACCAAAGTCCACACTTTGTTCTCATACATGGATCCCATCTCAGATTTCATGGCCTCAAGCCATTTTGCGGAATCTGGGCTCACCATCGCTTCTTCATAGTTCGTAGGTTCTTCATGGTCAAGTAACATGACTTCCAGAACAGTATTACCATACCACTCTGGTGCGGATCTTCCTCTGGTTGACCTACGAGGTTTGATAGTAACTTGATCTGAAGTTTCATGATCATTATCATTACCTTCCTCACTAATTGGTGTAGGTGTCACAGGAACCAGTTTCTGTGATGAACTACTTTCCAATAAGGGAGCAAGTACAGTTAACTCATCAAGTTCTACTTTCCTCCCACTCACTTCTTTCGATAGAAACTCCTTTTCTAGAAAGGATCCATTCTTAGCTACAAATGTCTTGCCTTCGGATCTGTGATAGAAGGTGTACCCAATAGTTTCTTTTGGGTATCCTATGAATACACATTTCTCCGATTTGGGTTCAAGCTTATCAGGTTGAAGCTTTTTCACATAAGCATCGTAGCCCCAAACTTTAAGAAACGACAACTTTGGTTTCTTGCCAAACCACAGTTCATAAGGCGTCGTCTCAACGGATTTCGATGGTGCCCTATTCAAAGTGAATGCAGCCGTCTCTAAAGCATAACCCCAAAACGATAGCGGTAAATGAGTAAGAGACATCATAGATCGCACCATATCTAGTAAAGTACGATTACGACGTTCAGACACACCATTACGATGTGGTGTTCCGGGTGGTGTGAGTTGCGAAACTATTCCGCATTGTTTCAAATGTAGACCAAACTCGTAACTCAAATATTCTCCTCCACGATCAGATCGTAGAAACTTTATTTTCTTGTTACGATAATTTTCCACTTCACTATGAAATTCTTTGAACTTTTCAAATGTTTCAGACTTATGTTTTATTAAGTAGATATACCCATATCTGCTCAAATCATCTGTGAAGGTGAGAAAATAAAGATACCTACCGCGAGCCTCAATATTCATCAGACCATATACATCAGTATGTATGATTTCCAACAAATTTGTTGCTCGCTCCATAGTTCCGGAGAACGGCGTTTTAGTCATCTTGCCCATGAGGCATGGTTCGCAAGTACCAAGTGATTCATAATCAAGTGATTCTAGAAGTCCATCAGTATGGAGTTTCTTCATGCGCTTTACAACAATATGACCTAAACGGCAGTGCCAAAAATAAGTTGCACTATCATTATCAACTATGCATCTTTTGTCTTCAACATTATGAATATGTGTATTACTACTATCGAGATTTAACACAAATAGACCACTCTTCAAGGGTGCATGACCAGACAAGATATTACTCGTATAAATAGCACAACCATTATTCTCAGATTTAAATGAATAACCGCCTTGCATCAAAAAAGATCCAGATATAATGTTCATGCTTAACGCTGGCACCAAATAACAATTATTCAGGTCTAGAATTAATCCCAAAGGTAGATGTAGAGGTAGCGTGCCGACGACGATCACATCGACTTTGGAACCATTTCCTACGCGCATCGTCACCTCGTCCTTAACCAATCTTCGCTCAATCCGTAGTCCCTGTTTTGATTTGCAAATAGTAGCAATAGAACCAGTATCAAATACCCAGGTGCTACTGCGAGCTCTAGTAAGGTATACATCAATAACATGTATATCACATATACCTTTGTTTGCTGATACGTCTCCAACGTATCTATAATTTTTGATTGTTCCATGCTATTACATTATCTATTTTGGATGATAACAGGCTTTATTTTACACTTTTATATTATTTTTGGGACTAACCTATTAACCAGAGGCCCAACCCAAATTGTTGTTTTTTTGCCTATTCAGTGTTTCACAGAAAAGGAATATCAAACGGAGTCCAAACGGAATGAAACCTTCGGGAACGTGATTTTTGGAACAAACGTGATCCCGAGGACTTGGAGTGGACGTCAAGCAATCAACAAGGTGGCCACGAGGAAGGGGGCGCGCCTACCCCCCTAGGCGCGCCCTCCCCCCTCATGGACCCCTCGTAGCTCCACCAACCTACTTCTTTGTCCTATATATATATATATTCATATACCCCGTAAACATCCAGGAGCACCACAAAACCCTATTTCCACCGCCGCAACCTTCTGTACCCAAGAGATCCCATCTTGGGGCCTTTTCCGTAGCTCCGCCGGAGGGGGCATCGATCGCGGAGGGCCTCTACATCAACTCCATGGCCCCTCCGATGATGTGTGAGTAGTTTACCTCAGACCTTCGGGTCCATAGCTAGTAGCTAGATGGATTCTTCTCTCTCTTTGGATCTCAATACAAAGTTCTCCTCGATTCTCTTGGAGATCTATTCGATGTAATCTTCTTTTGTGGTGTGTTTGTCGAGATCCGATGAATTGTGGGTTTATGATCAAGTTTATCTATGAACAATATTTGAATCTGCTCTGAATTCTTTTATGTATGATTGGTTTATCTTTGCAAGTCTCTTCGAATTATCAGTTTGGTTTGGCCTACTAGATTGATCTTTCTTGCAATGGGAGAAGTGCTTAGCTTTGGGTTCAATCTTGCGGTGCTTGATCCCAGTGACAGAAAGGGAAACGACACGTATTGTATTGTTGCCATCGAGGATAAAAAGATGGGGTTTACATCATATTGCATGAGTTTATCCCTCTACATCATGTCATCTTTCTCAAGGCGTTACTCTGTTCTTATGAACTTAATACTCTAGATGCATGCTGGATAGCGGTCGATGTGTGGAGTAATAGTAGTAGATGCAGGCAGGAGTCGGTCTACTTGTCACAGACGTGATGCCTATATACATGATCATGCCTAGATATTCTCATAATTATTCGCTTTTCTATCAATTGCTCGACAATAATTTGTTCACCCACCGTAATACTTATGCTATCTTGAGAGAAGCCACTAGTGAAACCTATGGTCCCCGGGTCTATTTTCCATCATACAAGTTTCCAATCTATTTTATTTTGTAATCTTTACTTTCAATCTATATCATAAAAATACCAAAAATACTTATCTTATTATTATCATCTCTATCAGATCTCACTCTTGCAAGTGGTCGTGAAGGGATTGACAACCCCTTTATCGCGTAGGTTGCGAGGTTCTTATTTGTTTGTGTAGGTACGAGGTGACTCGCGCGTGGTCTCCTACTGGATTGATACCTTGGTTCTCAAAAACTGAGGGAAATACTTACGTTGCTTTACTGCACCACCCTTTCCTCTTCAAGGGAAAACCAACACAGTGCTCAAGAGGTAGCAAGAATGATTTCTGGCGCCATTGCCAGGGAGATCTATGCCAAGTCAAGACATACCAAGTACCCATCACAACTCTTATCCTTCGCATTACATTATTTGCAATTTGCCTCTCGTTTTCCTCTCCCCCACTTCACCCTTGCCGTTTTATTCGCCCTCTCTTTTCCGTTCGACTCTTTTTCGCTTGCCTCTTGTTGGTTGTTGCCCTTATGGCTTTACCAAAAGGAGTTGACCCTCACCTTAGAAGGTTGGAAGAAATCAAAAACAACGTTAGAAGTTTTATGTCCTTGCTGTTTGAGCATAATAATTTCTTTATAAACGAGCTTAAAGAAAAAAAAGTTTTATCGGTTTCATGAGTAAATAGCTCAATGATATGTCTAAGGAATTTTATGGTTTAAAATCTCATCTTGCTCATCTTGAAAAATTAATTGCTGAAATCTCGGATAAGCAAGCCACCTTAGTTAATAAGATGGCCGCTAAACAGGAAAGTTTTCATGACAATAAAGATGAAGATCTAAAAGTAATTGATGTGTCCCCTATTAAATATTTGTTTTGCAATATGAATATTGATAATGATGGACTGGAGATGAGTCAACTTTAGTTAGAAGGCGTCCCAAAAATTCAGAGTTTTTTGATCTTGATGCAAAAGTTGATAAAAGTGGGATTGGAGAGGTCAAAACTTTAAATAGCAATGAACCCACTATCTTGGATTTCAAGTAATTTAATTATGATAATTGCTCTTTGATAGATTGTATTTCCTTGTTGCAATCCGTGCTAAATTCTCCTCATGCTTATAGTCAAAATAAAGCTTTTACTAAACATATCGTTGATGCTTTGATACAATCTTATGAAGAAAAACTTGAATTGGAAGTTTCTATCCCTAGAAAACTTTATGATGAGTGGGAACCTACAATAAAAATTAAAATTAAAGATCATGAATGCTATGCTTTGTGTGATTTGGGTGCAAGTGTTTCCACGATTCCAAAAACTTTGTGTGATTTGCTAGGTTTCCGTGAATTTGATGATTGTTATCTAAACTTGCACCTTGCGGATTCCACCATTAAGAAACCTATGGGAAGAATTAATGATGTTCTTATTTTTGCAAATAGGAACTATGTGCCCATAGATTTCATTGTTCTTGATATAGATTGCAATCCTTCATGTCCTATTATTCTTGGTAGACCTTTCCTTAGAACGATTGGTGCAATTATTGATATGAAGGAAGGGAATATTAGATTCCAATTTACGTTAAGGAAGGGCATGGAACACTTTAATAGAAATAAAATTAAATTACCTTATGAATCTATTATGAGATCCACTTATGGTTTGCATACCAAAGATGACAATACCTAGATCTATCCTTGCTTTTATGCATAGCTAGGGGAGTTAAACGATAGCGCTTGTTGGGAGGCAACCCAATTTTATTTTTATTCCTTTCTTTTTGATCCTGTTTAGTAATAAATAATTTATCTAGCCTCTGTTTTGGTTGTGTTTTTTGTGTTTAATTAGTGTTTGTGCCAAGTAGAACCGTTGGGAAGACTTGGGGAAAGTCTTTTTGATCTTGCTGTAAAAAACAGAAACTTTAGCGCTCGCAAGAAATGCTAACATTTTTTACTGGAGAGTTTTATTTAGTTAATTCGTTTTGCAGATGACTAATAGATAAATTCCTCACGTCCAGAAATTTATTTTAGAATTTTTGGGGTTCCAGAAGTATGCGAAACCTACAGATTACTACAGACTGTTCTGTTTTTGACAGATTCTGTTTTTCGTGTGTTGTTTGCTTATTTGGATGAATCTATGGCTAGTAATAGAGTTTATAAACCATAGAGAAGTTGGAATACAGCAGGTTTAACACCAATATAAATAAAGAATGAGTTCATTACAGTACGTTGAAGTGGTGGTTTGTTTTCTTTTACTAATGGAGTTCACGAAGATTTTCTTTTAAGTTTTGTGTTGTGAAGTTTTCAAGTTTTGGGTAAGGATTTGATGGATTATGGAACAAGGAGTGGCAAGAGCCTAAGCTTGGGGATGCCCAAGGCACCCCATTGTAAAATCCAAGGACACCAAAAAGCCTAAGCTTGGGGATGCCCCGGAAGGCATCCCCTCTTTCGTCTTCATCTATCGGTAACTTTACTTGGAGCTATATTTTTATTTGCCACATGATATGTGTTTTGCTAGGAGCGTCTTGTATGATTTGAGTCTTTGCTTTTTAGTTTACCACAATCATCCTTTCTGTACACACCTTTTGAGAGACACACACATGAATTGGAATTTATTAGAATACTCTATGTGCTTCACTTATATCTTTTGAGCTATATAGTTTTTGCCCTAGTACTTCACTTATATCTTTTAGAGCACGGTGGTGGTTTTATTTTATAGAAATAATTGATCTCTCATGCTTCACTTATATTATTTTGAGAGTCCTTTAGAACAACATGACAATTTTCTTTTAGGCATAATAAAAACTTTCATATAAGTGCATTGAATACTAAGAGAAGTTTGATACTTGATGATTGTTTTGAGATATGGAGATAGTGATATCAAAGTTGTGCTAGTTGAGTAGTTGTGAATTTGAGGAATACTTGTGTTGAAGTTTGCAAGTCCCGTAGCATGCACGTATGGTAAACATGGTGTAACAAATTTGAAACATGAGGTGTTATTTGATTGTCTTCCTTATGAGTGGCGGTTGGGGACGAGCGATGGCCTTTTCCTACCAATCTATCCCCCTAGGAGCATGTGCGTAATACTTGGTTTTTGATGACTTGTATATTTTTACAATAAGTATGTGAGTTCTTTATGACTAATGTTGAGTCCATGGATTATACGCACTCTCACCCTTCCACCATTGCTAGCCTCTTCGGTACCGTGCATTGCCCTTTCTCACCTTGAGAGTTGGTGCAAACTTCGCCGGTGCATCCAAATCCCGTGATATGATACGCTCCATCACACATAAACCTCCTTAGATCTTCCTCAAAACAGCCACCATACCTACCTATTATGGCATTTCCATAGCCATTCCGAGATATATTGCCATGCAACTTTCCACCGTTCCATTTATTATGACACGCATCATCATTGTCATATTGCTTTGCATGATCATGTAGTTGACATCGTATTTGTGGCAAAGCCACCGTTCATAATTTTTTCATACATGTCACTCTTGATTCATCACAATCCCGGTACACCGCCGAAGGCATTCATATAGAGTCATATCTTGTTCTAGTATCGAGTTGTAAATAAATAGAAATGTGATGATCATCAGTAATAGAGCATTGTTCCATAAAAAAGGAAAACAAAGAAAGGCCAAAAAAATAAGGACAAAAAAAATAAAAATAAAAAATAAAAAAAGGGGGCAATGCTACTATCCATTTTTCCGCGCCTGTGCTTCAAAGTAGCACCATGATCTTTATGATAGAGAGTCTCTTGTTTTGTCATTTTCATATACTAGTGGAAATTTTTCATTATAGAACTTGGCTTGTATATTCCAACAATGGGCCTCCTCAAGTGCCCCAGGTCTTCTTGAGCAAGCAAGTTGGATGCACACCCACTTAGTTTCTTTTGTTGAGCTTTCATACATTTATAGCTCTAGTGCATCTGTTGCATGGCAATCCCTACTCCTTGCATTGACATCAATTGATGGGCATCTCCCTAGCCCATTGATTAGCCACGTCGATGTGAGACTTTCTCCTTTTTTTGTCTTCTCCACATAACCCCCTTCATTATATTCTATTCCACCCATAGTGCTATATCCATGGCTCACGCTCATGTATTGCGTGAAAGTTAATTTTTTTTGAGATTACTAAAGTATGAAACAATTGCTTGGCTTGTCATCGGGGTTGTGCATGATGAGAGCATTCTTGTGTGACGAAAATGCAGCATGACCAAACTATATGATTTTGCAGGGATGAACTTTCTTTGGCCATGTTATTTTGAGAAGACATGATTGCTTAGTTAGTATGCTTGAAGTATTATTATTTTTATGTCAATATTAAACTTTTATCTTGAATCTTTCGGATCTGAATATTCATGCCACAATAAAGAAAATGACATTGAGAAATATGTTAGGAAGCATTCCACATCAAAAATTCTGTTTTTAGCATTTACCTACTCGAGGACGAGCAGGAATTAAGCTTGGGGATGCTTGATACGTCTCAAACATATCTATAATTTTTGATTGTTCCATGCTATTATATTATCTGTTTTGGATGATAACGAGCTTTATTTTACACTTTTATATTATTTTTGGGACTAACCTATTAACCGGAGGCCCAACCCAAATTGCTGTTTTTTTTGCCTATTTCAGTGTTTGGCAGAAAAGGAATATCAAACGGAATCCAAACGGAATGAAACCTTCGCGAACGTGATTTTTGGAACAAACGTGATCCAGAGGACTTGGAGTGGAAGTCAAGCAATCAACGAGGTGGCCACGAGGCAGGGGGCGCTCCCTCCCCCTCGTGGGCCCCTCGTAGCTCCACCGACCTACTTCTTCCTCCTATATTCATACACCCCGCAAACATCCAGGAGTACCAGGAAACCCTATTTCCACCGCCGCAACCTTCTGTACCCAAGAGATCCCATCTTGGGGCCTTTTCTGGAGCTCCATCGGAGGGGGCATCGATCACGAAGGGCCTCTACATCAACTCCATGGCCCCTCCAATGATGTGTGGGTAGTTTACCTCAGACCTTCGGGTCCATAGCTAGTAGCTAGATGGCTTCTTCTCTCTCTTTGGATCTCAATACAAAGTACTCCTCGATTCTCTTGGAGATCTATTCGATGTAATCTTCTTTTGCGGTGTGTTTGTCGAGATCCGATGAATTGTGGGTTTATGATCAAGTTTATCTATGAACAATATTTGAATCTTCTCTGAATTCTTTTATGTATGATTGGTTTATCTTTGCAAGTCTCTTCGAATTATTAGTTTGGTTTGGCCTACTAGATTGATCTTTCTTGCAATGGGAGAAGTGCTTAGCTTTGGGTTCAATCTTGTGGTGCTCGATCCCAGTGACAGAAAGGGAATGACACGTATTGTATTGTTGCCATCGAGGATAAAAAGATGGGGTTTACATCATATTGCATGAGTTTATCCCTCTACATCATGTCATCTTTCTTAAGGCGTTAATCTGTTCTTATGAACTTAATACTCTAGATGCATGCTGGATAGCGGTCGATGTGTGGAGTAATAGTAGTAGATGCAGGCATGATCGGTCTACTTGTCACAGACATGATGCCTAAATACATGATCATGCCTAGATATTCTCATAATTATTCGCTTTTCTATCAATTTCTCGACAGTAATTTGTTCACCCACTGTAATACTTATGCTATATTGAGAGAAGCCACTAGTGAAACCTATGGCCCTCGGGTCTATTTTCCATCATACAAGTTTCCAATCTATTTTATTTTGCAATCTTTACTTTCAATCTATATCATAAAAATACCAAAAATACTTATCTTATTATTATCATCTCTATCAGATCTCACTCTTGCAAGTGGACGTGAAGGGATTTACAACCCCTTTATCGCGTTGGTTGCGAGGTTCTTATTTGTTTGTGTAGGTATGAGGTGACTCGTGCGTGGTCTCCTAATGGATTGATACCTTGGTTCTCAAAAACTGAGGGAAATACTTTCACCGCTTTACTGCACCACCCTTTCCTCTTCAAGGGAAAACCAATGTAGTGCTCAAGAGGTAGCATTCACCTTGCCATCCTTCTTATCTGCCAAATACTTGGGGCAGTTCCGCTTCCAGTGACCAGTCTGTTTGTAGTAGAAGCACTCAGTTTCAGGCTTAGGTCCAGACTTGGGTTTCTTCTCCTGAGCATCAACTTGTTTGCCGTTCTTTTTGAAGTTCCCCTTCTTCTTCTTCCCTTTACCCTTTTTCTTGAAACTGGTGGTCTTGTTGACCATCAACACTTGATGCTCCTTCTTGATTTCTACCTCCGCAGCCTTTAGCATTGCGAAGATCTCGGGAATTGTCTTATCCATCACTTGCATATTATAGTTCATCACGAGGCTCTTGAAGCTTGGTGGCAGTGATTGAAGAACTCTGTCAATGACACCATCAACATGAAGATTAACTCCCAGTTGAGTCAAGTGGTTATGGTACCCATACATTCTGAGTATATGTTCACTGACAGAACTATTCTCCTCCATATTGCAACTGTAGAACTTATTGGAGACTTCATATCTCTCAATCTGGGCATTTGCTTGAAATATTAACTTCAACTCCTGGAACATCTTATATGCTCCATGACGTTCAAAACGTCGTTGAAGTCCCGGTTCTAAGCCGTAAAGCATGGCACACTGAACTATCGAGTAGTCATCAGCTTTGCTCTGCCAGACGTTCTTAACGTCATCAGCAGCATCTGCAGCAGGCCTGGCACCCAGCGGTGCTTCCAGGACGTAATTCTTCTGTGTAACAATGAGGATAACCCTCAAGTACAACAACACGGGCCATCTATCGACAACAACATAGAGAAGCAAAAATACTATCAGGTACTAAGTTCATGATAAATTTAAGTTCAATTAATCATATTACTTAAGAACTCCCACTTAGATAGATATCCCTCTAATCATCTAAGTGATTACGTGATCCAAATCAACTAAAACATAACCGATCATCACGTGAAATGGAGTAGTTTTCAATGGTGAACATCACTATGTTGATTGTCGGTGTCAAAACCTGCGGATCTCGGGTAGGGGGTCCCGAATTGTGTGTCTAAGGCGGATGGTAACAAGAGGCAGGGGACACGATGTTTACCCAGGTTCGGGCCCTCTTGATGGAGGTAATACCCTACGTCCTGCTTGATTGTTCTTGATGATATGAGTATTACAAGAGTTGATCTACCACGAGATCAAAGAGGCTAAACCCTAGAAGCTAGCCTATGGTATGATTGTCTGTTGTCCTATGGACTAAAACCCTCTGGTTTATATAGGCACCGGAGGGGGCTATGGTTACACAAGGTCGGTTACAAAGGAGGAGATATACATATCCGTATTGCCTAGCTTGCCTTCTACGCCAAGTAGAGTCCCATCCGGACACGAGACGAAGTCTTCAATCTCGCATCTTCATAGTCCAACAGTCCGGCCAAAGGATATAGTCCGGCTGTCCGGAGACCCCCTAATCTAGGACTCCCTCAGTAGCCCCTGGACCAGGCTTCAATGACAATGAGTCCGGCGTGCAGTGTTGTCTTCAGCATTGCAAGGCGGGTTCCTCCTCCGAATACACCATGGAAGAGTTTGAATACGAGGATAGTGTCCGACCCTGCAAAATAAGTTCCACATACCACCGTAGAGAGAATAATATTTCCACAAATCTAATCTGCTGACACGTTTTGACAGCATGACATCACACCACAGCCCGGTCATTATTTGAACCGTTTTTCTTAACCAGCTCAGCACATAACGCGAGGCGGTTTCCTTGACACATCTTGTCAAAGCAGAGATCGTGTTCACCTTATCACGGTATTCTCATCAATACAAATGTGGGTAACCCGACCATGCCTGTTGGTGTGACTCCTAGATCTTAGGCAAGTCCCAAACGTCCATGAGGAGGACGCCCGATATTCACCCTCTTTATAAAGGGGACAAGGCTTTTTCTTTTTTCCCTCCCGTGCTCAATCGAATCCTTCCCCCGCCTTGAGTTCTAACACCCAAAGCTCAGGTCAGGTGCTTCGGACCTTCAACTATGTCCGGATCCAACCTTCAAGGTCAGTGGATGCCTTCCTCCGTCACAGAGGAGGATATCAAGAAGTTGAGGGAAGCCAGATATCTGACCGTCGAAATTTCGCATAGGCTGCCCGCCCGAGGGCAGGTCGTCCCTACTCCCGAACCCAATGAGAGCGTTGTGTTCATTTCCCACTTCCTCTGAGGACTAGGCCTCGCTCTGTATCCCTTTGTTAGGGGTCTTATGTTCTATTACGGGCTGGATTTTCACGATCTGGCCCCGGATTCCCTTCTTCACATCTCGTCATTTATTGTCGTATGGGAGGCCTTCCTCCGCATCACCCCTCACTTCGGCCTGTGGCTCAAGACCTTCGATGTGAAGCTGAAGATGATCGAGGGGCAGCACACAACGTGCAGAGGTGCTTTAATAAGAAAAATCACTGACGCTCCATGGCCAGAGGGTTCCTTACCAGAGGTGTCCAGATTGTGGCAGCGGGAGTGGTTTTACATCACAAGTCCCCGAAGTGCCAAGTGGGTAGCTGCCCCCACCTTTCGCTCGGCCCCCCACCACAATGGATGTCATGGATCAGCAGGGGGCTGGGCTGGGGTCCATCCAAGGACGTGCCCATACTACAGAGCCGTATCTGAGATCTCTTCGAGGGAGATTTCAGTCTGGTTATGGTAATGCAAGTTATGCTGGTTCGTCGAGTCCAACCTTGCAAACGCCGGCCCCTCCGCATGTGGGAATTCAACTCGGAAGGACCGCGTGCTATTCAGCATTTCCTCGGCATGACGCACGAAGAGATGTACAAATCGTTCTTCGGACCCCAAATAGAGTGTCCGGACACCACCGAGGACGTGGGCCTGAGCTGCAACCGCCCCGCTGCCCAAGTAAGTAATCCCATGCTGAACCTGCTGTCCTTTTATTTATCATGGCATCATTCTAAAGAGCCACCTTTTGACCAGGACTGGATAACAAAGGCGATGATGATCAGGTGTTCGGTCCCCCTTCCTGAGGCCTTGGACAATCCGGTACTGGACAAGATGCTCGAGCCGGCGCCTTATCCAGTGTCCTCAAAGGAAGATGATGGAGGGAATAAAAAGGGCGAAAGCGGGCCTCACTAGCTACTTATTCTAGCTGGGGGAATGAGCACCTCCGCGAGGGAGGACAATCAAAGGGAATAATCTGACATTCTCTCTCCCCGGGGAAGGAAGAGGACTACCTCTGAAGATCCGAAAACTAAGGTTTCCAAACGGGAGAAGAGATCTTCATCAGAGGGTCCTGCCTCGAAGGGTATTCTTGTCGCACAATGTCCACGCGGGGATCAGCCCTCTACCGAGCTGTAAGTAATCGAAAAGTACTTAATAGTGAAAACATCCTACCTTACTTCCGAAGACAATAACCGATGCTTATAAACTGTAGTCTAGATCGTAGCCCTTCTCGATAGAGTTCATCTTCGGGGGATCTTCTTCCGAAGATGATGGAGAGCGAAACGCCTCCCCCGGACACCCCGCCTCAAGAAGCGGGCGACCTTGAAGTGCCGTCACGAAGGGTATCTCCGGATCCACTAGGGCCAGAGGATAACCCTTTGGCTGCCCGGAATACCCAGTATCCGGCTCCTAAGGAGAGCGACAACAAGGGTCCATATAGTGTGCGGTCGGACGCGCTAAAGGATCTTCTGGGGCAAGCGGCCGTCTCGGAAGCGCATCGTATGCTAATGGGTACGGTAATTGAAAGGATTTCATCCACTGAAAGCGGTTTGCATGAAGCCTTTATGAGTCTGCTGAAAGGCTTCGAGGTACGTGAAATAATGTATGTTTTTAATAGTACCGCATATGTTAGGTATGCCCTATGCAGACATTAGCCCCTAAGACTCTGGTTGTCATCGAAAACGGCGGCAAACAGAGGATCATAGTCCCAGGTAATAACCAGACCGCCTTTATGTGCAGGTGGCTAAAGCTCCGGTGGCTAGCCGGACTGATGGGTTTGCCGAGCTAAAGCGGCAACTTGATGCGGAGATGCTGACATCGTGCTTCTCAACAAGCGGCTTGACAAGGCATAGGGTGAGTGATTTTTCTGGTGATCGTCACATAATAAGAGTAGCATGATGCCAATATCTTTAATATGTTGTGACTGCAGATGGAGCTGCCACCGTGGAGACCCTTCAGGCGGAGCTTGCCCGATCCAAGGAGCAAGCAAGGAGTAGCAATGCGGCCGCTTTAAAGGCGGCCGAAGAGTTAAGGGCCGAACAGGCCGCGCATTGCAAGAGCAAGGAAAAAATAGCCAAGATGGCTGTAGAGTTAAAAGATGCCGCCTACCATTACCAGCTTCTTGAAGAAGAAAACCGGGCGAAGGCGACTGACCTGGAGAAGGCCCTGGTGGCTGCCAAGGAAGCCCGCTCCAAAATTAGAGCGATGATAACCCACAAGTATAGGGGATCGCAACAGTTTTCGAGGGTAGAGTATTCAACCCAAATTTATTGATTCGACACAAGGGGAGCCAAAGAATATTCTCAAGTATTAGCAGCTGAGTTGTCAATTCAACCACACCTGGAAACTTAGTATCTGCAGCAAAGTGTTTAGTAGCAAAGTAATATGATAGTGGTGATAATGGTAGAAAAAGGTAACAGTAGTAAAAGTAATATTTTTGGTATTTTGTAGTGATGATAGCAATAGCAACGGAAAAGTAAATAAGCGAAGCACAATATATGGAAAGCTCGTAGGCAATGGATCGGTGATGGAGAATTATGCCGGATGCGGTTCATCATGTAACAGTCATAACCTAGGGTGACACAGAACTAGCTCCAGTTCATTGATATAATGTAGGCATGTATTCCGAATATAGTCATACGTGCTTATGGAAAAGAACTTGCATGGCATCTTTTGTCCTACCCTCCCGTGGCAGCGGGGTCCTTACGGAAACTAAGGGATATTAAGGCCTCCTTTTAATAGAGAACCAGAACAAAGCATTAACACATAGTGAATACATGAACTCCTCAAACTACGGTCATCACTGGTAAGTATCCCGATTATTGTCACTTCGGGGTTAACGGATCATAACACATAATAGGTGACTATAGACTTCCAAGATAGGATCAAGAACACTCATATATTGATGAAAACATAATAGGTTCAGATCTGAAATCATGGCACTCGGGCCCTAGTGACAAGCATTAAGCATAGCAAAGTCATAGCAACATCAATCTCAGAACATAGTGGACACTAGGGATCAAACCCTAACAAAACTAACTCAATTACATGATAGATCCCATCCAACCCATCACCGTCCAGCAAGCCTACGATGGAATTACTCACGCACGGCGGTGAGCATCATGAAATTGGTGATGGAGGATGGTTGATGATGACGATGGCAACAGATTCCCCTCTCCGGAGCCCCGAATGGACTGCAGATCAGCCCTCCCGAGAGGTTTTATGGCTTGGTGGCGGCTCTGTATCGTAAAACGCGATGATTTCTTCTCCTTGATTTTTTTCTCATCAAAACTCAATATATGGAGGTGGAGTTCGAGTCGGAGACGTAAAAGGGGGCCCACGAGGTAGGGGGCGCGCCCTAGGGGGGCAGGCGCGCCCCCACCCTCGTGGCAAGATGGTGCCCCCCTGGCCTTCATCTTTCGCAGGTATTTTTCTTATTTTCTGAAAAGTGTCTCCGTGAAGTTTCAGGTCATTCTGAGAACATTTGATCCTGCACATAAATAACACCATGGTAGTTCTGCTGAAAACAGCGTCAGTCCGGGTTAGTTCCATTCAAATCATGCAAGTTAGAGTCCAAAACAAGGGCAAAAGTGTTTGGAAAAGTAGATACGTTGGAGACGTATCAACTCCCCCAAGCTTAAACCTTTGCTTGTCCTCAAGCAATTCAGTTGACAAACTGAAAGTGATAAAGAAGAACTTTTACAAACTCTGTTTGCTCTTGTTGTTGTAAATATGTAAATCCAACATTCAAGTTTTCAGCAAATATTATAACTAACCACATTTGCAATAACGCATAGGTCTCAAGTTTACTCATATCAATAGCATAATCAACTAGCGAGCCATAATAATAAAACTCGGATGACAACACTTTCTCAAAACAATCATAATATGATATAACAAGGTGGTATCTTGCTAGCCCTTTCTGAGACCGCAAAACATAAATGCAGAGCACCTTTAAAGACCAAGGACTGACTAGACATTGTAATTCATGGTAAAAGAGATCTAGTCAAGTCGTACTCAATGTAAACTAACAGTAATGAATGTAAATGACATCGGTGCTCTCCAACATGTGCTTTTTGATAAGAGGGTGATGACTCAGCATAAAAGTAAATAGATAGGCCCTTCGCAGAGGGAAGCAGGGATTTGTAGAGGTGCCAGAGCTCAGTTTTGAAACAGAGGTGGATAATATTTTGAGCGGTATACTTTCATTGTCAACATAACAACCAAGAGATGGCGATATCTTCCATGCTACACACATTATAGGCGGTTCCCAAACAGAATGGTAAAGTTTATGCTCCCCCTTCCACCACAAGCATCAATCCATGGCTTGCTCGAAACAACGAGTGCCTCCAACTAACAAGAGTCCCAGGGGGAGTTTTGTTTGCAATTATTTTGATTTAGTTTGCATAAAGCATGGGACTGGGCATCCCGGTGACCAGCCATTTATCTCGTGAGTGAGGAGCGGAGTCCACTCCTCTTGAGAATAACCTGCCTAACATGGAAGATACACACATCCCTAGTTGATACATGAGCTATTCGAGCATACAAAACAGGATATTTATTTGAAGGTTTAGAGTTTGGCATATACAAATTACTTGGAACGGCAGGTAGATACCGTATATAGGTAGGTATAGTGGACTCATGTGGAATAACTTTGGGGTTTAAGGAGTTTGGATGCACAAGCAGTATTCCCGCTTAGTACAGGTGAAGGCTAGCAAAAGACTGGAAGCGACCAGCTGGAGAGCGACAACAGTCATGAACATGCATTAAAATTAATCAACACTGAATGCAAGCATGAGTAGGATATAATCCACCATGAACATAAATATCGTGAAGGCTATGTTGATTTTGTTTCAACTACATGCGTGAGCATGTGCCAAGTCAAGTCACTTAAATCATTCAGAGGAGGATAACACCCTATCATACCACATCATAACCATCTCAATAGCATGTTGGCTTGCAAGGTAAACCATTATAGCTCATAGCTAATCAAGCATGGCACAAGAAACTATGATCTCTAGTTGTCATTGCAAACATGTTTATTCATAATAGGCTGAATCAGGAACGATGAACTAATCATATTTACAAAAACAAAAGAGGTCGAGTTCATACCAGCTTTTCTCATCTCAGCCACTCCATCATATATCATCATAATTGCCTTTCACTTGCACGACCGAACGATGTGAATAATAATAATAGTGCACGTGCATTGGACTAAGCTGGAATCTGCAGGCATTCAATAAACAGGAGAAGACAAGGCAATATGGGCTCTTTTGTCAGATCAACAATAATGCATATAAGAGCCACTTCAACAATTTAATCATGGTCTTCTCCTATCGACCCCCAAAGAAAAGAAAAGAAATAAAACTATTTACACGGGAAAGCTCCCAATAAGAAAAAGAAGAACATGAAATCTTTTTGGGTTTTCTTTTTAATTACTACTACAAGCATGGAAATTAAACTAGCTAAAAGTTACAACTAATTTTTTTGTTTTTTCTTAAGGTTTATTAAACACACAAGAAGAAAGCATAAAAAGGAAATTAGACTAGCATGGATGATACAATGAAAAAGTATGAGCACCGACATCTAGCAATGAGTGTGTGAGCATAAATGTAATGTCGGTGGGAAATACTGAAAGCACAAGTGCTCCCTAGGTGGTTTTGATAATTGATGACAACATATCTCTTGTTGGACTAACACTTCTATCTAGCATGTTTCAGATAAGTTCAACAAATGGAGTGGCATGGACTAAAGGTTGTGGGAACTCCTTCAAGACGCTAAGGACAAGGGATGGCTAAAGCTTCAAGCTCAAGACTCTTCACTTTTACATTTTAGTGATCCAAGATCACATTGAGTCCATAGGAAAAGCCAATACTATCAAGGAGGGATGAGGTGTTGCTTAATGAGCCTCTTGCTTCATGTGCTTAATGATATGCTCCAAAATCCTCAGCTACTTTCCCACTTCCACATATGACCTAAACCCTAAGCCAAACTCGGTCCTACCGATTCTTCCTATCCGACGCCACCGAGTTTCACTTGTCATAAGCCACTGCCAAACCCTAATCAGTTCGGTCTCACCGATGGGATCTCGGTCTCACCAAGATGGGCTTGCAAACTCTCTGTTACCCATTGCAATATTCTCGGTCCCACCGAGATATGCAATCGGTCCCACCGAGTTTGCTTGACCAAATCTCAGTTTCACTTATTACCCAAATCGGTCCCACCGAGTTTGAGTAATCGGTCAAACCGAGTTTTGGATTTACCCTAACCCTAGCACATCGGTCCCACCGAGTTGATCCAGTCGGTCCCACCGAAATCACTAACGGTCACTAGGTTTACATTTTCGGTCCGACCGATTTTATTGATTCGGTCCCACCGAGATTGGAAAACTGTGTAACGGTTGGATTTTGTGTGGAGGCTATATATACCCCTCCACCTCCTTCTCATTCCAAGAGAGAGCTATCAGAACACACACACCATTCCAACTCATTTGTTCTGAGAGAGAACCACCTACTCATGTGTTGAGACCAATACATTCCATTCCTACCATATGAATCTTGATCTCTAGACTTCCCAAGTTGCTTTCCACTCAAATCTTCTTTCCACCAAATACAAATCCTATGAGAGAGAGTTGAGTGTTGGGGAGACTATCATTTGAAGCACAAGAGCAAGGAGTTCATCATCAACACACCATTTGTTACTTCTTGGAGAGTGGTGTCTCCTAGATTGGCTAGGTGTCACTTGGGAGCCTCCGACAAGATTGTGGAGTTGAACCAAGGAGTTTGTAAGGGCAAGGAGATCGCCTACTTCATGAAGATCTACCGCTAGTGAGGCAAGTCCTTCGTGGGCGATGGCCATGGTGGGATAGACAAGGTTGCTTCTTCATGGACCCTTTGTGGGTGGTTGCTTCTTCGTGGACTCTTCGAGGGTGGAGCCCTGTGTGGACTCGCGCAACCGTTGCCCTTGGGTGGAGCCCTGTGTGGACTCGCACAACCGTTACCCTTCGTGGGTTGAAGTCTCCATCAACGTGGATGTAGGATAGCACCACCTATCCGAACCACGGGAAAAACATCCGTGTCTCCAATTGCGTTTGATCTCTCCAAACCCTTCCCTTTACATTCT
Source organism: Triticum urartu (assembly GCF_056163025.1). Classification (NCBI taxonomy): domain Eukaryota; kingdom Viridiplantae; phylum Streptophyta; class Magnoliopsida; order Poales; family Poaceae; genus Triticum; species Triticum urartu. Next base: position 66,476,525 of record NC_141873.1, on the reverse strand, counting down.
TGCAAGTTGCATGCTTTACATTCCGCTGCTCATATACTCTTTGCATGCTTGCTTGATATGTATTGTGTGTATTGAAATTGTGCCTAAACTCCACTTAAACCGTAAAAGCTTAAAAATTCCAACTTTAGCACGAAGTGTCTAATCCCCCCCCTCTAGACACATCTACTTCTAGATCCTACAAATACGTACTCCCCCAAGCTTAGGCTTTTGGCCTAAGTTGGTCTATGGCCACGGCTGGCCTGGCGGATATCCATAATAATAGTTGTTGGGGTCGTACTGTGATGCAGCAGCTATCGCCTGCTGAGCTGCAGCGTGGCGACGAGCAGCCTCCTCTCTCCTCTCGTACTCATCTGCCTCCTCTCTGGTAATAGTATATCCTCCTCTTGCCTGATAATCAAAGAAAGCAGGAGCAGGGAGAGTAATACGGACAGCACGGCGTCTGTCAAAGATTAGTCGATACTGGAGAGGTGATTCGTTCCTCTCGACAAACTGGTGGTGAACCATAGCATTAAAATCTAGATAGGCAGGAGGTAATTCAATATCATCTTCGCGCACATCTATACCAAGAAAATTAGCTACGCGGGTTGCATAAATTCCACCAAAGAAATCTCCATTACGTCTATTAAGATGCAACCTACGTGCAACAATGGCTCCCAAATTATATGATTTGTCTCCTAACACAGCACTCCTAAGAATACTGAGGTCAGGGACACACACGTGACATGCTTCATCTTTACCATTTATGCATCTACCTATGAAGAGAGCAAAATAATGTATGGCAGGAAAGTGAATGCTCCCTATGGTGGCTTGTGTAATATCTCTAGATTCTCCCACAGTTATATCAGCAAGGAAATCTCTAAATTCAGATTTGCGAGGATCCCTTATACTACCCCATTGTGGAAGTTTGCATGCAGTGGTAAAATCCTCTAAGTCCATGGTATAAGATTTATCATAGAGATCAAACATGACAGTTGGAGAATTACGTGAAGTGGAAAATTCAAACCTCCTCACAAAGGAGCTAGTGAGCTCATGGTACTGACTGCACTTCTCTTCCTCAAAGCTCACGAGATCAGTGTTACACAAATATGCGTTGAATTCTTCTTTTATTCCCGCTTGATCCATAAAATTTTCAGAAGGCCACTCACAAGGACGCACTGGAGCGTCTCTTGGTGGCTCTTCGTCAGCATCACGCATTGCAAGCCTGGGTCTTTGCTTCTTCGAAGAACCACCTTGGAACATTTTCCTAAGCATTATTCTTCCTCTGAAAAATTCTGAAAATTTTAGTAACTTGAAAATAAAAGTAAACCAAACTCAATAATATTGATAGTAACTACTCCTACAAGTGCCTAGGGCCTATATCATGCATCAAAACTACTTTTGACCATATAAATTTGACATGCAAGCTCAAGAACAGGGTCACCTAAGCAGCAAAAATTTGCAATGAATAAAGCACTAGAACAAAAACTAATTGGACCAATGGAGGAGTCACATACCAAGGAACAATCTCCCCAAGCAGTTTTGTGAGAGGTGCTTTGAGCAAGGAGATCGAAAATGGCAGCAAAACGAGCTTGGACTTGGGTTTGAGCTGGTTATTCGTGTTTGGGGGAGGAAGATGAAGTGTGTGGGTGCAAGAATAAGTGGAGGAGGGCCACCGTGGGCCCACGAGGCAGGGGGCGCGCCCTAAGGGGGTGGGCGCGCCCTCCACCCTCGTGGGCAGGTGGTTGACCCCCCTGGTGTGTTCTCAGTTCCATAAATCCTCAAATATTCTAGAAAAAATCATATTTAATGTTCAGGGCATTTGGAGAACTTTTATTTTCGAGGTATTTTTATATTGCACGGATAATCAGATAACAGACAGAAAAATATTTATTTTTATTTTATTTGATATAAATACAGAAAGTAAAAGTGGGTTACAGAAGGTTGTGCCTTCTAGTTTCATCCATCTCATGATCATCAAAAGGAATCCACTAACAAGGTTGATCAAGTCTTGTTAACGGACTCACTCCGAATAACATGGAACCGGAGAAATTTCGAATAACACTATGTTACCTCAACGGGGATATGCACCTCCCCAATAATAAGAATATCACATTTCTTCTTGACAGTAGGAAGAGGAAATTCAAAACCTCCAAATATAATCGATGGAATTTTTTAGAGTTGATACTATGAACTTGAGGTTGTTTCCTCGGAAAGTGTACCATGTGCTCATTACCATTAACATGAAAAGTGACATTGCCTTTAGTGCAATCAATAACAACCCCTGCAGTATTCAAAAAGGGTCTTCCAAGAATAATAGACATACTATCGTCCTCGGGAATATCAAGAATAACAAAGTCCGTTAAAATAGTAATGTTTGCAAGTACAACAGGCACATCCTCACAAATACCGACAGGTATAGCAGTTGATTTATCAGCCATTTGCAAAGATATTTCAGTAGGTGTCAACTTATTCAAAACAAGTCTACGATATAGAGAGAGAGGCATAACACTAAAACCGGCTCCAAGATCACATAAAGCAGTTTTAACATAATTTCTTTTAATGGAGCATGGTATAGTGGGTACTCCTGGATCTCCAAGTTTCTTCGGTATTCCACCTTTAAAAGTATAATTAGCAAGCATGGTGGAAATTTCAGCTTCCAGTATCTTTCTTTTATTTGTAATAATATCTTTCATGTACTTAGCATAAGGATTAGTTTTGAGCATATCAGTTAATCGCATATGCAAAAAGATAGGTCTAATCATTTTAGTAAAGCACTCAAAATCCTCATCATCCTTTTTCTTGGATGGTTTGGGAGGAAAAGGCATGGGTTTCTGAACCCAAGGCTCTCTTTCTTTACCATGTTTCCTAGCAACAAAATCTTTCTTATGATAACTTTGATTCTTTGATTGTGGGTTATCAAGATCAACAATAGGTTCAATTTCTATATCATTATCATTACTAGGTTGAGCATCATCACGGACATTATTATTAACATTATCACTAGTTTCAGGTTCATTACCAGATTGTGTTTCAACATCAGAAATAGAAATATCATTTGGATTCTCAGGTGTTTCAACAATAGGATCACTAGAAGCATGCAAAGTCCTATCATTTTTCTTTTTCTTCTTTTTAGAAGAACTAGGTGCATCTATATTATTTCTCTGAGAATCTTGCTCAATTCTCTTAGGGTGGCCTTCAGGATACAAAGGTTCCTGAGTCATTCTACCAGTTCTAGTAGCCACTCTAACATCATAATCATTATATTTACTATTCAATTCATTAAGCAAATCATTTTGAGCTTTAAGTACTTGTTCTACTTGAGTGGTAACCATAGAAGTATGTTTACTAATAAGTTTAAGTTCACCTTTAACATTAGCCATATAATCACCCAAGTGTCCGAGCATATTTGAATTGTATTTCAATTTTCTACCAAAATAAGCATTAAAATCTTCTTGCTTAGCCATAAATTTATCAAACTCATCTAAGCATGGGCTAGCAATTTTAGTAAATGGGATTATAGCTTTATCATATCTATATAGAGAATTTACCTTTACTACCTGTGTTGGGTTATCAAGACCATGAGTTTCTTCGATAGGTAAAGGATTAAGATTATATGTTTCTTCAACAGGCGGTAAATTAAGACCATGTATTTCTTCAATAGGAGGTAAATTCTTAACATCTTCAGCTTTAATACCCTTTTCTTTCATAGATTTCTTTGCCTCTTGCATATCTTCAGGACTGAGAAATAGAATACCCCTCTTCTTCGGAGTTGGTTTAGGAATAGGTTCAGGAATTGGCTCCGGAGGTGTCCAATTATTTTCATTTGTCAACATATTATTCAATAGAATTTCAGCTTCATCCGGTGTTCTTTCCCTGAAAACAGAACCAACACAACTATCCAGGTAATCTCTGGAGACATCAGTTAGTCCATTATAAAAGATATCAAGTATTTCATTTTTCTTAAGAGGATGATCAGGCAAAGCATTAAGTAATTGGAGAAGCCTCCCCCAAGCTTGTGGGAGACTCTCTTCTTCAATTTGCACAAAATTATATATATCCCTTAAAGCAACTTGTTTCTTATGAGCAGGGAAATATTTGGCAGAGAAGTAATAAATCATATCCTGGGGACTACGCACACAACCAGGATCAAGAGAATTAAACCATATCTTAGCATCACCCTTTAATGAGAACGGAAATATTTTAAGGATATAAAAGTAACGAGTTCTCTCATCTTTAGTGAACAGGGTAGCTATATCATTCAATTTAGTAAGATGTGCCACAACAGTTTCAGATTCATAACCATGAAAAGGATCAAATTCAACCAAAGTAATTATATCAGGATCAACAGAGAATTCATAATCCTTATCAGTAACAAAGATAGGTGAAGTAGCCAAACCAGGCTCAGGTTTCATTCTATCATTTAGAGATTGCTTACTCCATTTAGCAAATAATTTTTTAAGTTCAGTTCTATTTCTACATGCTAAAATAGCTAAAGAAGCATCTTGATCAAATACATAACCCTTAGGAATAGCAAGTGGTTCTTCATCATCACTTTCATCAGTATCATCAGATTCAATATTTTCAATTTCTCTAGCCCTAGCAAGTTGTTCATCAAGAAAAGCACTAAGTGACATAGTAGTATCAGGCATAGAGGTAGTTTCATCATAAGTATCATGCATAGCAGGTGTAGGTGTCGCAAGCTTACTCAAAACAGAAGATGAATCAAGTGCAGAGCTAGATGGCAGTTCCTTACCTCCCCTCGTAGTTGAGGGATAGATCTTGGTTTTTGGATCTCTCAAGTTCTTCATAATGATAAGCAGATATATATCCCAAGTGACTCAAAGAATAGAGCTATGCTCCCCGGCAACGGCGCCAAAAAATGGTCTTGATAACCCACAAGTATAGGGGATCGCAACAGTTTTCGAGGGTAGAGTATTCAACCCAAATTTATTGATTCGACACAAGGGGAGCCAAAGAATATTCTCAAGTATTAGCAGCTGAGTTGTCAATTCAACCACACCTGGAAACTTAATATCTGCAGCAAAGTGTTTAGTAGCAAAGTAATATGATAGTGGTGATAACGGTAGCAAAAGGTAACAGTAGTAAAAGTAATATTTTTGGTATTTTGTAGTGATGATAGCAATAGCAATGGAAAAGTAAATAAGCGAAGCACAATATATGGAAAGCTCGTAGGCAATGGATCGGTGATGGAGAATTATGCCGGATGCGGTTCATCATGTAACAGTCATAACCTAGGGTGACACAGAACTAGCTCCAGTTCATTGATATAATGTAGGCATGTATTCCGAATATAGTCATACGTGCTTATGGAAAAGAACTTGCATGACATGTTTTGTCCTACCCTCCTGTGGCAGCGGGGTCCTTACGGAAACTAAGGGATATTAAGGCCTCCTTTTAATAGAGAACCGGAACAAGGCATTAACACATAGTGAATACATGAACTCCTCAAACTACGGTCATCACCGGTAAGTATCCCGATTATTGTCACTTCGGGGTTAACGAATCATAACACATAATAGGTGACTATAGACTTCCAAGATAGGATCAAGAACACTCATATATTGATGAAAACATAATAGGTTCAGATCTGAAATCATGGCACTCGGGCCCTAGTGACAAGCATTAAGCATAGCAAAGTCATAGCAACATCAATCTCGGAATATAGTGGACACTAGGGATCAAACCCTAACAAAACTAACTTGATTACATGATAGATCCCATCCAACCCATCACCGTCCAGCAAGCCTACGATGGAATTACTCACGCACGGCAGTGAGCATCATGAAATTGGTGATGGAGGATGGTTGATGATGACGATGGTGATGGATTCCCCTCTCCGGAGCCCCAAACGGACTCCAGATCAGCCCTCCCGAGAGGTTTTAGGGCTTGGCGGCGGCTCCGTATCGTAAAACGCAATGGTTTCTTCTCCTTGATTTTTTCTCATCAAAACTCAATATATGGAGGTGGAGTTGGAGTCGGAGACGCAACAGGGGGCCCACGAGGTAGGGGGGCGCGCCCTAGGGGGGCAGGCGCGCCCCCACCCTCGTGGCAAGACGGTGGCCCCCCTGGCCTTCATCTTTGGTAGGTACTTTTCTTATTTTTTGAAAAGTGTCTCCGTGAAGTTTCAGGTCATTCCGAGAACGTTTGATCCTGCACATAAATAACACCATGGTAGTTCTGCTAAAAACAGCGTCAGTCCGGGTTAGTTCCATTCAAATCATGCAAGTTAGAGTCCAAAACAAGGGCAAAAGTGTTTGGAAAATTAGATACGTTGGAGACGTATCAAGCGACGAAGGAGCTGAATCAAGCTGCAGATATCGTGTCTGGGAAGCCCTTCTTGTTGCGGACTAAGTTCGGAGATGGAGGCCACCACTGTTGCGACACAGGGTTCGACCGTAGGCCGAGTGGCTACCGAGCACTACTTTGAAGAAGTTCTTGAAGGCGCTCGTTCGATAGAGGCTCAGTGCTCGAAGAATATTATTTTCCAGTGACATGTATTCCCATTGTATAAACAATGTTTTACTGAATTAACAAGGCTGTATTTATACTTTTGCCCGAAAGTACTATGATGCCTCCTGTGCGGCCGTTTATGTATATATGTGTATAACCTGAAAGTTTGCAGTCGTCGGCTTCCGCCCCCACGCATATAATGCGGGGGTGTTCGCAAAAGATGCATATCCACACTTGACCCAATGTCTTGGTCCGTTAAGGAGGTGATAGCGCAGCGAACGAGGCAATCAGACTATATTGCTTTAACACTTTCACTTAGCCATAGGAGTTTGACAGTGGGGCTACTATATAGCCCCTGGTACTTCTGTGCTCGTCCGAATACGGGACGCGTACGTACATGACCGGGAAACGGCCCTTCATTAATGCGGAGGAATCCCGAAGATTCCGATGAGTCATCGAGTGGTTGACCAGTCTCTCGCTATATCATGACAGTTAGTTTTCGGCTTTCTCTACTGAGGTGCTCATCCGGATGAACCAGGGCACAATCGCAGTAGTTCTCCCAGTGCTACCTTAGCCGATATAACGGAATGTAAGGTACCAAAATGTGGGAGCCGGGCAAACCCAACATTTGACCAAAGACATGATTCAGAGCTGATGCATATAGTGCCAAAATCGCGACGCTGAACACTCCCTAAGGTGTTCGGTCTTTATAACATATACCGGGCTAAACAATGCCCTTAATAAGAAACCCCATGTGTCCAGGTACATGGAAAATTCTGGCGTGGCCACATGCCAATAATGCCAGCATCCTTCTCGGTTGTGTGGAGTATCTGGAGGATGTGAGCAACAAGAGGCAGTAAAAAAGGTTTACGAAGGGTCTTAATCTAAAAAGAAACCTTTGGGTGGGTCCCTACTGCACGTCTGCGCCTGTGAATCCATTGTGCCGTGTCCTGGACGGGTGTAGCACGATTGTCATTTGCAAAAGGAAAGAACTTAGGCGAAAGTTTCCGTGCCAAAAAGAAGAATTGGTTATTGTCAATGAACTATCAAGATTCAAGAAGCCTAGTTGAGCCGGGCGGGCCCTGATTACATGCGGGAAGCCCCTGGTATCGTTTATGAGGGTTCGAAAACCAATCTCATGCATATATGATGGAACACCGGATTCGTTTGACCATGTCCGTGGTCTTGACGACCTGCCATTTTTCTGGTTGGTGAGCCCGTCTAGTTTGCGGCTGCTAGAGCCGCCGCATCCTCTTCTGTACATGGGGAACGTTCGGTATTTCCACTAACAGAGATGATTCCACGTGGACCGGGCATCTTAAGCTTGAGAAAAGCATAATGCGGTATTGCGTTAAAACGAGCGAAAGCCGTTCTTCCGAGCAGTGCTTGATAGACACTTCGGAATTTATCAGGAGAACCGAATACTACCTCTAGTAGTAGAGAGCCCATACAGCGGGCCTCTTGGCCTGGTATTACTCCCTTGAAGGTAGTATTACTGTGGCTTATTTGTGTCGGGTCTATCCCCATTTTGCGGACTGTGTCCTGATATATCAGATTTAGATCACTGCCGCCATCCATGAGGACCCGTGTGAAATGGTACCCATTTATTATTGGGTCTAACACCAAGGCCGTCAGTCTTTCGTGCCGGATATCTGTCTCGTGATCCCTACGATCAAAAGTGATCGGGCAGGCCAACCAGGGGTTGAACCTAGGGGTGACGGGCTCTATGGTGCGTGTGCCTCGGAGTGCATGCTTGTTTCTCCTCTTTGTCACATGGATCACGTTTACTGATTTAACCTCTGGTGGGAACTTTTTTTGTCCTTCGGCGCTTTGCTGGCGAGGCTCATCCTCGTCTTCGCTTGGTGTCTCTTCCCCTTTGTGTTCGACGTTTAGCTTACCGGCCTGCTTGAAGACCCAGCATTCTCGATGGGTATGATTTGCAGGTTTGTCTGGGGTGCCATGAATCTGACAGAGTTTGTCAAGAATTTTGTTTAGGCCAGATTGTCCTTCTCTGCTGCCTTTGAAAGGCTTTTTCCGTTGACCTGGTTGGGAGCCCCTGAATCCGGTGTTTACCTCGTGTTATCTGGGCTACCTTCTTTAATTCGACGCTTGTTTTTGTTGCGTCGTGGTTTACCATTGCCATCCCTGACTTCGGATGTGCTTGGGTTGCTGGTGCTGCTACGGGCCAACCAGCTGTCCTCGCCCGCACAAAAGCGGGTCATGAGGCTTGTTAGGGCTTCCATTGTTCTCGGTTTTTCTTGACCGACGTGTCTGGCGAGCCATTCGTCTCGGACGCTGTGTTTAAAAGCTGCTAAGGCTTCGACGTCCGAAAAGTCGACTATTTGGTTCTTCTTGGTGAGGAACCTGTTCCAAAGATTTTGGGCAGACTCTCTGGACTGTTGGATTATATGACTTAAATCGTCTGCATCCGGAGGTCGGACATAAGTCCCTTGAAAATTGGCCCGAAAAGCGTCCTCGAGCTCCTCCCAACTTCCAATTGAGTTTTCGGGGAGGCTTTTCAGCCAGTGCCGGGCTGGCCCTTTAAGCTTGAGGGGCAGGTATTTAATGGCATGGAGATCGTCTCCACGAGCCATATGAATATGGAGGATGAAGTCATCTATCCATTCTCCAGGGTCTGTGGTTCCGTCGTACGCCTCTATGTTCACCGGTTTGAATCCCTCTGGGAATTCGTGATCCAACACCTCATCAGTAAAACATAAGGGGTGTGCGGCACCCCTGTATTGGGATGCGCCATGGTATTCGGACGGTTGTAGTATTCGGTGTTGGTTGTGTACCGTAGAGCGCTTCCTAGATCCATAGATAGATCTGGTTGCGCCGGATTTTTGACGCAAGTTCTCACGTAGATCGTGTGTTCACTTATGCGCGACTTTGTTAGCCGCTCTATCGCGCTCACAGGGTGGTGGATCCGGCCAGTTGGCCGTATCACTTTTCGGCTGTATGGGCTCTAAGGCCTCATCGTCGAATTCCGGTAATAGCTTGCGCTTTGGATAACTATTTTTATGGTAACTTCCACCATACTTTGTTACTTTGTTCCACTTCTTGTTGAGCGTATCTTGTGCGAACTTGAGCCTTTGCTTCTGTTTTTTCAGGATCCTCGCTGTGGCAATAAGCCTTTTGTGGAGGTTTTCTTGCTCCAAGTGCGTTTCCGGGATGATGTGTGCATCTTTGTCCGGACTGTTTTCTTCCCCAGACGGGGTTTGATGAGGCTTATCCTTGGCGTCGTCGTGGTCGGACGTCGGATCCGTACTATGTTTGCAATTTGCATCTTGATCGTGCTCTGCCGCTGGGGTGGTGCAGTCGTCGTTTCTTCTAGAGTCGACTGGACTGTTATTTCCTCTTGTGCTGTTACCGCTGTTTTTGCTATGGCGGGACTTAGAGCGGCGCCACTGACGTCGGTGCTTGGGTTGCTTCTTGGAGAGGTCATCCTCCGCTGTCTCTTTGCCATTGCCCTCTCTGGGTGTGTCCACCATGTATACGTCATGTGATGGAGTGGCGGTCCAGCGCCCTGTGGGCGGTGGTTCCTGTTCGTCTCCTGCATCGTCATCCATACCGTCGATGTCTTCAGAGTCGAAGTCAAGCATGTCGGTTAAGTCGTCGATAGTGGCTACTAAGTGGGTGGTGGGTGGGCAGCGAATTTCTTCGTCATCCACATCCCATTCTAGCCGGACATAGTTCGGCCAAGGTTCTCCTGACAGGGAGAGAGACCTTAATGAATTTAGCACATCTCCGAAAGGCGAGTTCTGAAATATATCCGCGGAGGTGAACTCCATGATCAGCGCCCAGTCGGACTCGACGGGCACGGATGTGAGCGGCTCGGAGTCCTGGCCGGAGATGAATCCAGTGGTTCGGCGACACGGCTCTCGTAAGGGGTGAAGTCAGTATCTGGCTCTATCTCCACTGAGAGTGCGGCCTCCATGGCGGGGTCTATCCCTCTGTTCTCGGATGGCACGATTTGCTCCGGATTAATGGCCGGAGTAGCTACGGATGCAATCTCCCGAACACTGTCTGACGACAGAGTTACGTCTTGCTCGTCGCGACTGTGCGGCGCATCCGGCATGGGCTCGAATCCATCGAAGATCAAGTCTCCGTGGATGTTGTCCGTGTAGTTCAAGTTTCCAAATCTGACCTGATGGCCAGGGGCGTAGCTCTCGATCTGCTCCATATGGCCAAGCGAATTGGCCCGTAGTCGAAGCCGCCGAATACGAAGATCTGTCCGGGGAGGAAAGCCTCACCCTAGACCGCATCGCTAGCGATGATCGAACGAGCCATCAAGCCTTATGGTGATGACACAGTGGAACTCACAATGAAAGCACCAATGTCGGTGTCAAAACCGACGGATCTCGGGTAGGGGGTCCCGAACTGTGCGTCTAAGGAGGATGGTAACAGGAGGCAGGGGACACGATGTTTACCCAGGTTTGGGCCCTCTTGATGGAGGTAACACCCTACGTCCTACTTGATTGTTCTTGATGATATGAGTATTACAAGAGTTGATCCACCACGAGATCAAAGAGGCTAAACCCTAGAAGCTAGCCTATGGTATGATTGTCTGTTGTCCTATGGACTAAAACCCTCCGGTTTATATAGGCACTGGAGGGGGATAGGGTTACATAAGGTTGGTTACAAAGGAGGAGGTATACATATTTGTATTGCCTAGCTTGCCTTCTACGCCAAGTAGAGTCCCATCCGGACACGGGACAAAGTCTTCAATCTCGCATCTTCATAGTCCAACAGTCCGGCCAAAGGATATAGTCCGGCTGTCCGGAGACCCCCTAATCCAGGACTCCCTCATTGATCATATCTACTATATGATTCACACTCGACCTTTTGGTCTCAGTGTTCCGAGGCCATATCTGCATATTCTAGGCTCGTCAAGTTTAACCTGAGTATTCTGCGTGTGCAAAACTGGCTTGCACCCGTTGTATAAGAACGTTGAGCTTAACACCCAATCATCACATGGTGTCTCGGCACGACGATCTTTTGCAACAATGCATACTCAGGGAGAACACTTGTACCTTGAAATTTTAGTGAGAGATCATCTTATAATGCTACCGTCAATCAAAGCAGAATAAGATGCATAAAGGATAAACATCACATGCAATCAATATAAGTGATATGATATGGCCATCATCATCATCTTGTGCCTTTGACCTCCATCTCCAAAGCACCGTCATGATCACCATCATCACCGGCGCGACACCTTGATCTCCATCGTAGCATCATTGTTGTCTCGCCAACTATTGCTTCTACGACTATCGCTACCGCTTAGTGATAAAGTAAAGCAATCACATGGCGATTGCATTTCATACAATAAAGCAACAACCATATGGCTCCTGCCAGTTGCCAATAACTCCGTTAAAAACATGATCATCTCATACAATAAAATATAGCATCATGCCTTGACCATATCAGCTCACAACATGCCCTGCAAAAACAAGTTAGACGTCCTCTACTTTGTTGTTGCAAGTTTTACGTGGCTGCTATGGGCTGAGCAAGAACCATTCTTACCTACGCATCAAAACCACAATGATAGTTTGTCAAGTTAGTGTTGTTTCAACCTTCAACAAGGACCGGGAATAGTCACACTCGTTTCAACTAAAGTTGGAGAAACTGACACCCGCCAGCCACATGTGTGCAAAGAACGTCGGTAGAACCAGTCTCGCATAAGCGTACGCGTAATGTCGGTCCGGGTCGCTTCATCCAACAATACCGCCGAACCAAAGTATGACATGCTGGTAAGCAGTATGACTTGTATCGCCCACAACTCACTTGTGTTCTACTCGTGCATATAACATCTACGCATAAACCTGGCGCTGATGCCACTGTTGGGGAATGTAGTAATTTCAAAAAAATTCCAACACACACGCAAGATCATGGTGATTGCTACCTCTTGAGCACTTGTGTTGGTTTTCCCTTGAAGAGGAAAGGGTGGTGCAGCAAAGTAGCGTAAGTATTTCCCTCAGTTTTTGAGAACCAAGGTATCAATCCAGTAGGAGGCTACGCGCGAGTCCCTCGCACCTACACGGAACAAATAAATCCTCACAACCAACGCGATAAGGGGTTGTCAATCCTTACACGGCCACTTACGAGAGTGAGATCTGATAGATATGATAAGCTAATATTTTTGGTATTTTTATGATAAAGATGCAAAGTAAAATAAAAGCAATGAAAATAACGAAGTATTGAAAGATTAATATGATGAAGATAGACCCGGGGGCCATAGGTTTCACTAGTGGCTTCTCTCGAGAGCATAAGTATTTTACGGTGGGTGAACAAATTACTATTGAGCAATTGACAGCATTGAGCATAGTTATGAGAATATCTAGGTATGATCATGTATATAGGCATCACGTCCAAGACAAGTAGACCGACTCCTGCCTGCATCTACTACTATTACTCCACACATCGACCGCTATCCAGCATGCATCTAGAGTATTAAGTTCATAAGAACAGAGTAACGCCTTAAGAAAGATGACATGATGTAGAGGGATAAATTCATGCAATATGATAAAAACCCCATCTTGTTATCCTCGATGGCAACAATACAATACGTGCCTTGCTGCCCCTACTGTCACTGGGAAAGGACACCGCAAGATTGAACCCAAAGCTAAGCACTTCTCCCATTGCAAGAAAGATCAATCTAGTAGGCCAAACCAAACTGATAATTCAAAGAGACTTGCAAAGATAACCAATCATACGTAAAGAATTCAGAGAAGATTCAAATATTTTTCATAGATAAACTTGATCATATACCCACAATTCATCGATCTCAACAAACACACCGCAAAAGAAGATTACATCGAATAGATCTCCACAAGAGAGGGGGAGAACTTTGTATTGAGATCCAAAAAGAGAGAAGAAGCCATCTAGCTAATAACTATAAACCCATAGGTCTGAGGTAAACTACTCACACTTCATCGGAGAGGATATGGTGTTGATGTAGAAGCCCTCCATGATTGATGCCCCCTCTGGCGGAGCTCCGGAACAGGCCCCAAGATGGGATCTTGTGGATACAAAAAGTTGCGGCGGTGGAATTAGGGTTTTGGCTCCGTATCTGATCGTTTGGGGGTACGTAGGTATATATAGGAGGAAGAAGTACGTTGGTGGAGCAACAGGGGGGCCCATGAGGGTGGAGGGCGCGCTTGGGGGGGGGGTAGGCGCGCCCCCTAACTCGTGGCCTCCTTGTTGGTTTCTTGACATAGGGTCCAAGTCTCCTGGATCTTGTTTGGCGAGAAAATCACGTTCCTGAAGGTTTTATTCCGTTTGGACTCCGTTTGATATTCTTTTCTTCAAAACCCTAAAATAGGCAAAAAACAACAATTCTGGGTTGGGCGTCCGGTTAATAGGTTAGTCCCAAAAAATAATATAAAAGTGTATAATAAAGCCCAATAATGTCCAAAACAGTAGATAAGCATGGAGCAATAAAAAATTATTGATACGTTGGAGACGTATCAGTGATGCATAGCAACGAGAGGGGAGAGTGTCATCTACGTACCCTCATAGACCGTAAGCGGAAGCGTTATGACAACGCGGTTGATGTAGTCGTACGTCTTCACGATCGACCGATCCTCAGTACCGAACGTACGGCACCTCCGCGTTCAGCACATGTTCAGCTTGGTGACGTCCCGCGAACTCACAATACAGTGGAGCTTCCGGGAAGAGCTTCGTCAGCACGACGGCGTCGTGACGGTGTTGATGAAGCTACCGACGCAGGGCTTCGCGTAAGCACCGCTACGATATGACCGAGGTGGATTATGGTGGAGGGGGGCATCACACATGGCTAAAAGATCAATGATGAATTGTTGTGTCTCCAAGGGGTGCCCCCTCCTCGTATATAAAGGAGTGGAGGAAGGGGAGGGGCCGGCCTCCTGTGGCATGCCCCAAGAGGAGTCCTACTCCCACCGGGAGTTGGACTCCCCCCTTCCAAGTAGGAGTAGGAGTAGGAGAGGAAGGGAGATAAGAAGAGAAGGAAAGGGGGGCGCCGCCCCCCTCCTTGTCCAATTCGGACTAGAGGGGGAGGGGCGCGCGGCTGCCCTGGCCGGCCCTCCTCTTCTCCCACTAAGGCCCATTAGGCCCAATATACTCCCCGGGGGGTTCCAGTAACCCCCCAGTACTCTGGTATATGTCCGAAACCTCCCGAAACACTCCCGTGTCCGAACATAGTCATCCAATATATCGATCTTTATGTCTCGACCATTTCGAGACTCCTCGTCATGTCCGTGATCATATCCGGGACTCCGAACTACCTTCAGTACATCAAAACACAAAACTCATAATACCGATTGTCACAAAACTTTAAGCGTGCGGACCCTACGGGTTCGAGAACTATGTAGACATGACCGAGACACGTCTCTGGTCAATAACCAATAGCGAAACCTGGATGCTCATATTGGTTCCTACATATTCTACGAAGATCTTTATCGGTCAAACCACATAACAACATACGTTGTTCCCTTTGTCAACGGTATGTTACTTGCCCGAGATTCGATCGTCGGTATCTCTATACCTAGTTCAATCTCGTTACCGGCAAGTCTCTTTACTCGTTCCGTAATGCATCATCCCGTAACTAAATCATTAGTCACATTGCTTGCAAGGCTTATAGTGATGTGCATTACCGAGAGGGCCCAGAGATACCTCTCCTACAAACGGAGTGACAAATCCTATTCTCGATCTATGCCAACTCAACGAACTCCATTGGAGACACCTGTAGAGCACCTCCTTTATCACCCAGTTACGTTGTGACATTTGGTAGCACACAAAGTGTTCTTCCAGTATCGGGAGTTGCATAATCTCATAGTCATAGGAACATGTATAAGTCATGAAGAAAGCAATAGCAATAAACTAAATGATCAAGTGCTGAGCTAATGGAATGGGTCATGTCAATCACATCATTCTTCTAATGATGTGATTCCGTTGATCAAATGACAACTCATGTCTACAGCTAGGAAACTCAACCATATTTGATCAATGAGCTAGTCAAGTAGAGGCATACTAGTGACACTTATGTTTGTCTATGTATTCACACATGTATTATGTTTTCGGTTAATACAATTCTAGCATGAATAATAAACATTTATCATGATATGAGGAAATAAATAATAACTTTATTATTGCCTCTAGGGCATATTTCCTTCAGAGCGATCTAACCTACAAGGAGAAACCCGTCAAGATTCTCGAGTTTGCCAGCTGAGTTACACGCAGCAAGGTTATCATGTTTTGTAAAGTTCAGTGGATCCACCATACCGAGGATGAAGCCACCTGGGAGCGAGAGGAAGACCTACGGAAAGACCACCCACACCTATTTTCTAGCCAACCCGAATCTCGAGGCCGAGATTCATCCTAAGGGGGGTAGGTTTGTAACATGCCAATTTACAATTTGGATGTTATACATAGGTCATCATATGCACATAATATTTTATTTGCATTTTGGTTGAGATCCTAAAAATCTTAAGCAACTCAAGGACCCAAGGAGAGAGTTGGAGGTTTCACAAATTTCCATATTTGAATTTTTCAAATTTGAAAAGAGGATCAATTTGATTTTAACATTTTCTCTCCAATTATTTCCAATAATAAAAATAAATGAGAGAAGATAAAATGACTTCTTCAAAAGAGAGGAATATTTGCGGAGAAAAATTTAAATCAGATTATTATTTTATTCGTATTTTATTTGAATTAGAAAAATATGCATTTTTGAAAATTTCATTTTTAGTCTAGAAAAATGTTCATCTTGTCCTAAATATTAGGTTTGGACGGTGAAAATTATTTCTGGTATTTTTAGAAATTTTCATTTATATTTTATTAGGATTTTTCTTTCGGGCGAAATTTATTTAAAAAACTCCGTCGCCCGACTGGGCCGAAGGCCCAGCCGAGCCGACCCAGCAGCCCGCCCTGCCTTCCTCCTCGCGTGGGAGGAGTCCTGTCGCCACCCGACGTTGCCGGAGTCCGAGCCAGACTCTTGGTACGCCACCGCCCGCCCCCTTCCCCAAGTCTTCCCCCCAGCCCTTTATAAAGCCACCCCCTCCTCTCCTCACCCCGCGCCGTCGCCGCTGCTCGTCGCCACCGCCGCCGCCGCGAGCCGCCGCCGGAGCCCGGCCTCGCCCCGCCAACCTCCGATGCCTCCGGATGTCGCCTTTGTCTCGTCGCCGCGGTTGACCCGTAAAAACCGCACCGGTTCGCCGGTTTATTTTCGGTTTATTTTTAGGGTTAGGGTTTTTCTAGGTTTTTCCGATCTGTATTAATTTGCGGACGTTTGTCCGTTATCCCGCGGTAGCAAACGTTTTCGTTCGTTAGTTTCTTTAGCGAACGTTTGCTCGTTGGGTTTTTCTTTTTATTTTATTTTTCGGCCAGGGACCTATCCACGAATACCTTTAACATAGATTAGTCCTTGATCTTCAAACCCTCGTTACTTTTTAAACGTTTGTCCAAATCCAGTGAAACCAACACCGAAATCTTTGCCTTGTACCCCTCTTTCCATATAATCAACTTGAACATGGTTTTGACGAATTAAAATTTGGTTTCAAGCAGATTTGAATTCGAACTTCTTTTGAATGCTGTTTGAGTTTTGTAGCTCCGATTTGATTGTTTCATTTTGCAAATCGAAGCTATTCAGTTGACCTTTTAGTTTGGATCTTTTCTCTTGAGTTTTACCCTTGCATCTTATGCTTGAGTGCTTATGTATGCTATTGTTTATTCACGATAGAGTTTTCGGAGTGCGAAGCGTGCTACTATGAATCACTAGGGTTTTCGGATCGTCAACAAGGCAGGTAACACTTTGATCATATCCCTTACTACCTAGTTTTTATGCATTAGTTTCAATCCTCAAACACTGCATAAGTAGGACTTGTTTAACATGTGGGTATTGGGAAGTAGTTGATGAGGTAGGAACCTATTACCTTTTTATATCAAACCCTGGGTGTTACTACGTTATGCTTATATTGCTATGCTATGCTCGTAGATGTGGTTTGGTTTGAGTGATCCATGATAGATGTGAGAGTTATCTTTAATTAATGGTTAACTTAAGGTGGCTACTTTAATACACATCTGGGTGGATTGGTTGGGGCACCCTAGAGCACCCAGTGGTTGTCCGGGCACCTGGAGCAATCTAGTGTTGTCCTAGGATATCCCGGAGTACCCGTGTGATGGTCCTACGACCCGTCACCCAGGCTCAAAGGGATCATAAGATTATTCATGCTAGAAACTTACTTGTGCAGCCACAAGCCATTATGGGCTCTGGCATAGTTGAGTATGTTGCATGACCTCTTCCAGTGGTAGGCTAGCAGATGTAGGGGATGTAGGTGGTACTGTCTACCCAGAGTAAAGAGTTAATGCTTCTGAAAGACTGTGTCTCGGTTATCCGTTTCTCAAACATCATGTAGTGCGAGAAATCCAACGGAGGAGATCGAGTCTTGTGGGGAAAAGTGCGCAAACCTATGCAGAGTGTATAAACTAATCATGGTTAGTCGTGTCCTCGGTTATGGACATCTTGAGTATCTGGTACTTGAATTATTGATTTGATCTCATCACTCTACTTAATTAATTTGTTGGGTTGATAATTAATATTTTGGGATTGAGTTGGAGGAACCTTCTCAATGTTTTCAACAAACTTTGTAGTTAAATATAAATATATTCCCTTGTTGTAGGAAAAAACTAGCTTTATGCAAATGATAACCATAGAGCCTCCACCAGCTATATATGCATATAGTGCTAGATGTTACTTGTTCATTGCTTTATAGTGTTATCTTGCCAGCATATTCCATGTGCCGACGTACACAAGCTGCAACGTATTATATTGCAGAGTTTTCAGACGAAGAGTAAGGTGCGCTATGTCGTTGTCGTGCACTCAGATATGCCATTGGAGTTGATGGACTCATTTACGCTTGAAGCTTCTGCTGTTATCTTATTTAGATGGCCTTCAGCCATATTATTGTAATAGTTCTCTTTTGAGACATTCGATGTAATAAGTGTGTGATTGAACTCTGTTATACATCCTCGAGTACTGTGTGTCAGCATTACCGATCCAGGGATGAAACTTATACATAGAGATTTGACCGTCTGAGGTCGGATCGCAACAAAACCCACCATATACCTTCCTCAAAACAGCCACCATACCTACCTATTATGGCATTTCCATAGCCCTTCAGAGATATATTGCCATGCAAATTTCCACCGTTCCGTTTATTATGACACGCATCATCATTGTCACATTGCTTTGCATGATCATGTAGTTGACATCCACTACTACAGGATGCTGCTAACGCGACACTAGGAGCAGAGACCCTTCGAGAAACTGTGTGCGATGCAATAATCACAAACGGTGCTGTATGAAAACCTTCAGAAATGTATAAAATGTTTGCGATGACGGATGCATCAAACACAGTTCAGGTTTTATTTGCGTGTGCGATGAAGGGCATACGTTTCAGTTCAATGAACTGTTTGCGATGAGGAGGAACAAAAGAAACGGGCAGCCAAATGAAGGTGTGTGCGATACATAGCATACGGTTCACTCGGATGAACTGTTTGTGATTAGGCAACACAAAAGAAATGGTGAGTCAGATCAAAGGTGTGTGCGATATACGGCATGCGGTTCACTCAGATGAACTGTTTGCGTTGAGACATGAGAAAAGAAACGGTTCAAATGAACAAGATGTGTGTGATACGAGGCAAACATGTCCGTAATCGGAGACGTGTGCGAAGACTGATAACAACACAGACGATTACTGCTAACAAGCCATGTGCGTTGTGAGCAAACGATTGCTGGTATACAATTGTGAGTGATTGATGCAAACATCACCGACGGGTTCCAATCTTTAGTCCGTGTGCGATGTGATTTTCTTTGTCCGCACAACATCTACGCTCTGTCTACATCATCAACATATATACTCAAAAAGACAACATTGCATAACCAAATTAAGCATACAATTACACAAGTGACTACACACATAACATTTCCACACACCAAAGAAAGCAATTACATGCATACTAAAGTAGGAGAAGTGAGGATCTAATCATCTACTTATTGTTGCGACGACGCTTGCCATTGCTCTGCTTCCGGCTGGATCCCTGGCTGTTTTGAGGAAGGAGGGAATTCCTCATGTCAACGATCCGCCTATACATGTCATAGATCATGTACGCCTCATTGGCCGCGTACACGACGTTAGCTTTGTCGAGTGTCTCCATCCAGGCCGAGTGCCAGGCACGCTTGTCCTTGTTGCACAAATCCTTCATGTCTCTATAGTAGGGGTCGGTGATGGCCTCGGCGAGGTGAACTGGTGAGTCCTTCTCATGCTCCTTGCTGCCCCTGATCTTGTATTGGCCCTGGATGTCGACAAGATTCTGGCAGGCGATGCTCGAATCCTTGAGCGCCTTTATATCGTCGGTGATGTCCACCGTAGCAAACAAGTAGTGGGGGCTGTTGACAAACCTGGTGAAATGCTCGTAAGGCCTTGTGGCCAGGCAGTAGTGGTAGACGAGGACGTGGTGGCACACACACATCTGGGCGACAGCGACCTTGGGACGAGACCCGGCACGAGCACGAGTGTACTCGAGGTCGAACCCGACCACCTTGTACTTCTCCTCGGCAAGCAACAGCTCCATGATGTGGATGGAGTAATCCGCCCAGACCGGGTCGTTGGTGTACACTACCGAGAGGTCCATGAACCTTTTGTGGGTGTCCACCACGACACGCATAGTGAACTGATGTTCGTCGTCGGCAGCCGCTTGGAGCGCCATTGGAGCCGCGCAGGATACCCTCTAAGAATTTATTATGGTGGGTGTGCTTCTTGCAATGGTGGGGCACGATCGAAAGGTTGAAGAGACACAAGGGTAGGTTAAATGGCCGCTGTAATAAATGGGGGCCGGCCGACCTGTAATCGTCACGTCTTGTCACAACGTTCATAGCGAAGGATTCCATATTCCAGTGCACGCTTGACAACACCGCACCCCAGGCGTGGGCTCGAAGAGCCTGTTCCCATGCTACCGCCTGTTTACCGCGCAAGCTTCACGCCCGGCTAGTTTGGCCTCGCGTTGGCTAGAAGAGGGACAAATCGTGGGCGTTTATTGGCAAAAAGCTTTGTAAAAACGAAGTGTGTGGAATGACTTCGGTCATAAGTTTACCCTTGGGTGATGAGGTCAAAGTTACACAGAAGGGTGATGATGGACACTCATAATTAATTCTACGCTCTACAGTGCACACGGTGGAAGAAACCAACTATGTGCAATATTGTCGAAGATCGCAGTCGAGTTAGCTATACAGATCGTGTGTTGTGAGATCGACAAGGTAAACTGATTCAAGAATGGTTAATAAAATCTAAGACCATTGCATATTAAGGTCAAAATAGTGCTAGCAATATACGAGTCTCATATGATGCCATTTCAATGATTGTACCACAAAATCTCGAAATGTTACAAGGTTCAAATTCCAGAGTTATATGGCTCAAATTCAAATATTACAAGGTTCAAACTGATATTAGAAATGAAATTCATCTCATCAGCTGCAAACGCTTGCGGCGATGCGCTGAACATGGATATCAGAGAGGTTCAAAATAATGTCACCGCTTCTAAGTCTGGCTTCGAAACCTCACAATTTTTGCAAAGGGGTCAGCCACTGAGAAGTCATGTATGGGGTTGACCCGATGACTTCCGATTACTCTGTCATCTGAAGTTCCAAAATGAAATTCAGCATTTTTGGAGCCTACACCATTCTGCTGCAGGCACCGACGCTGATCAACAGACCATTCATTTTTGTGAAATAAATGTAGGGCAAACCTCATTTCCTTCAGCACCCTTGCTCTGAGAACAAAGAACCTGGCGAATATAATCTCCGGTAAGGTCCCTCGGTAGGAGTTCAAAGTAATTTCTAAGAGATGCAGATCTAGGCATTCGACGTGATTATTATATTGTATCACATTATCCACCACTGGGCCTAATCTTATATGTAAAAGAAGAAAACGTGTTAGTGCCTACATGCAGTTTTGAACATTACTATAGGCCTAGCTATTTGGTTTGCAAGATTTGTAAAATGCACTAACATGCCATCTTCGATCTGACATGATTAACATGGGCATTTGATTACATTCTAGAAAAATGTAGCCTTCTTCACAAGAGGTTGGAGTGGATGAAAAGATCCCTAAGAAAACTAGTACAGATGAATCCAAAGGAGAAAAGCTTATTGAATGCAACCATATGGATCAAGCAACCAATATGGGGGGGGGCATGTATGTACTAAAATCCTCCAAAAGAACCTTCAGAAATCGTAGTACATTGTCATTGTAAACTTGGAAAAAGGTGTCACAAATTGAACTCCCTTATGGTTAACATTTAACAGGAAAGGTGATGTAGGGTGGAACCCTATGTGGCCAATCTTTCACGAAAGGAGCGGATCCCGCGAAGAACATGAAGAACACGAGGGGAATCATGAGAGGAAACACGAGGGGAAACACGAGAGAAACACTAAAACCAACAAGATGTAGTCACACATGCACTAGATCCATGAACACAAAGGGAGATACATGATCCAAAATCAACACGGGACGATACATAGGGTAATCACTTCTTCTCCGTGAGGAGGTCTTGATGGTCTTCTCCACGAGGAGGTCTTGAATCCAACGTGGATCTTCTCTGTAGAGGGGCCGCGGTCTCTCTCGTGGAGTAGATCCGATGTGGATGAGTGAGGCTCTATCTCTAATATGAGCTATCACAACGCTAACCCTAACTAGGTGGAGGAGGTCTATTTATAGTCTTAGTGCAAAAGGGGGCGAAGTGAAAGGGTACATGGGCCTCGGGCCCGAACACTGTGTGCAGACAGGTCCAGTAGACGTCGGACGTCCGCTCGATCTGGCTCGGACGTTGGAGTGCCGGATTTTCGGAGGTGGCCGGTCGTCCGGTCGCCAGTCGACCGCTGGCGTCGGACTTCCGCTCATTTGGCTCGGGAGCGGGATTGCCGGTCGTCCGGTCCGGGCCGGTCGTCCGGTGGATCTTCAGGCGCCGGACGTCCGGTCCCGAATGGTCGTCCGGTGGCTGGAGCAGCTCCCGTAGCTCTTGTTCTTGTTCCTGGCGCTTGGTGTCCTCGCCTTCTTGTCTATGGGCTTCCTCTTGGTTCTTGGTCATGCATAGCACACATGTTTGAGGTAGTAGCCATGTCTCACATGTGGAAAGTGACGATTCGGAGAGGAGCGAGTTCACCTTGTGTCCGATGGCATATACTTGAGGTCTCGTCTTATGTTCTCTTGGGGCTTGGCGAGTAGTCAAAGTGTACATGGGGATGAACATGGGCTGCTCCGCATCATCTCCCCCCTTGGGAAAGATCCGACCTCGGATCGTGATCCTCATCACCATGGAAACGGTTGTTGGGGACGAACTTGTAGTTGGACGGAGTTGAAAACATGGCGCAATCCAAGTACTCCAAGGTGTCGCCGGAGTGGTATACATGCAAAAAGAGCAAACACAAATGACACTCGGAAATACAATGGTTAGCACTCAAAAGGTGTCCATCAAGTAAGCATAATGTCGTCCAATGGAGTTGTTCATAGCAAGGCACAAGATGCTTGTCCAAATGATGTAAAATGACATGTAAAGCATTCATGTTGGCAAATGCAATCATTGTGCACACCAATGTGTCGTGAATATGATCAATGAAACCTCGGTGCAAAATGATGTCATAGTGAGACGGTTTATCAATATCATGAATATGGAAATTGGTGCTCAATGTGACTATGTGATCATGCAACTGATGATGGGCAATATGATCATGATGTAAGAATATGCCATCAAGGAAGATCACAACAAATTTGCTAAGGAAATGCACAAGCTCATATATCATGGATGACATGGGAATACAAGATGCAACAAGGCTATCATAATGTGAGTCAATCCATGCATAAGATGCAAATTTGTTGTGTGGATGATATGTCCATCGAGCATGACATGTGTGAGCACAATCAACAAATATCGAGCATGACATAGCACAAGCATGAAAGCACGATATGAGAAAAATAGCATCAATAGCATGAGGCACATGATAAACATGGCAATAGCAACAAGGATCTCCACCAAGCATGCAAATACACATATTAGTAGTTGTAACATCCCAAAATCTCAATTTGGAATGTTATACATAGGTCATTCATGCATATCATATTATATTGCATTTCGTTTCGCGATCCTCGAAATTCTAAGCAACTTAAGGACCCACGGAGAGAGTTGGGGATTTCATGTTTTTCATATTTGAATTTTATCAAATATTGAAACAAGGATCATTTTGGTTTTAAATATTTTTCTCTCCGAAAATGTTTCGTATTAAAATATATGAGAGGAGATAATATGAGTTCTCCAAAATAAATGAAATGTTGGAGGAAAAATATGAAAATCAATAAATAAATTTTATTGGAGTTTATTGCAATTTTATTTGAATTAGGAAAAATATGCGTTTTTCAAAATTGCATTAGAGGCCCAAATAAATGTTCACTTTGTCCGCTATATTTTTAGAGGACGGGGTAATTTTATTTTAGGATTTCCGGAGTCCGTTTAGTATTTCTTTTAATCATTTTTCCGCGCGTCGGGATATTTTTTTTAAAAACAAGTTATCGACCTTACCGGGCCGTGTCCGCCTGGGACACTGACCCGGCCAGCCTTTTAAGAGCCGTAACCCCTAGCCGCCAGCCCACCCCATTGCACCCCAAACCCTAGCCCAATTCGCGCCGCCGCCGCTAGATCCGCCGCCGCCGCCGTGCCGCCCTCGGCGGAGCCGCCCCGCTGGAGTTGCCCAGAGCCGCACCGCCGTCCTGCCACCGCCTCGCTGACCGTCGCCGGAGGTAGCCGCCGCCGTTTTTCGCGAGAAAACCAATCGGTTTTATTTCGAAAACCCTACATCTCGTTTTTTTATTTTAGATCGGTTTTGTTTCGGTTTTTCCCGGTTTAGTTAAATAGCGGACGTTCGTCCATACGTTCGTTTTAACGAACGGTGTTCATCCGTTAGTCACAGACAGTGAACGTTCGTTCGTGAGCCTGTTCGTCAGTTCTTCTTTTCCAGGGTTTTTCCGCGATTATTTTCGATCATGATTTCTACCCTGATCTTCGTTTTAGTTTATCTTTTTGCTCGTTTATCGAAATCAGGTGATTCAAGCACCTAGATCTTCGTCTCGAAGCCCTCTTTCTGTTTAACCAACTTGAACAAGATTTTGGTACTATAAAATTTGACTTTAGTCCATATTAGTAATCAGATCTTGTTTCTTTCGCAGTTTGAGTTTCGTTGCTCCGTTTGATTTGATTCTTTTTGCAAACAAGAGTTCTTCAGTTGAACTTTCTCGTTAGATCTTCTTATTTGAGTTTTACCTATGCATGTTTGCTTGATTTCTTATGTATGCTATTGTTTGCTTGCGATAGAATACCCGGAGTGCGAAGCGTGCTACTACGAGTCACTAGGTTTTGCAGATCGTCAGCAAGGCAAGTAACACATTGATCATACTCTTTTCATACCCAGTTTGATCATCCTACGGTCTGCCACCCAGGCTCAAAGGGATCATAAGATTATTCATGCTAGAAACTTACGTATGCAGCCACAAGCCATTATGGGCTCTGGCATAGTTGAGTATGTTGCATGACCTCTTCCAGTGGTCGGCTAGCAGATGTAGGGGATGTAGGTTGGTACTGTCTACCCGGGGTTAGAGTTAATGCTTCTGAAAGACTGTGTCTCGGTCATCCGTTTCTCAAACACCATGCAGTGCGAGAAATCCAACAGAGGAGATCGAGTCTTGTGGGTAAAAGTGCGCAAACCTCTGCAGAGTGTATAAACTAATCATGGTTAGCCATGTCCCCGGTTATGGACATCTTGAGTATCTGGTACTTGAATTATTGATTTGATCTCATCACTCTAAATTAATTTGTTGGGTTGTTAATGACTACTTTAATGGGGATTGAGTTGGAGGAACCTTCTCAATGTTGTTTCAACTACCATGATAGTTAAATAAAATTTATTCCTTTGATGTAGGGAAATATTGGCTTTTCGCAAAAACAATATAACCATAGAGCCTCCACCAGCCATATATGCATGTAGTGATAGCATTTACCTGTTCATTGCTCTATTGTGTTATATTGCTAGCATATTCCATGTGCTGACCCGTTTTCGGGCTGCAACGTATCATGTTGCAGACTTTTCAGACGACGAGTAAGGTGCCATAGGTCGTTTGTCATGCACTCAGCTATGCCGTTGGAGTTGATGGACTCACTTTATCTTCCAAGCCTTCCGCTGTTATCATATTAGATGGCCTTAAGCCATATTTATTGTAATAAGTTCTCTTTTGAGACGTTCGATGTAATAAGTGTGTGATTGCTACTTTATTATAAATTCTTCGAGTACCGTGTGTGTCAGCATTACCGATGCAGGGATGACACTGAACACAGAGATTTGACCGTCTGAGGTTGGGTTGCTATAAGATGGTATCAGAGCACACGCTGAATGTAGGACGCGACCACTAAGATGAGCCATAGATCACTCTTCTCTACTCATTTCTGACTCCTCTCCATTTTCTACTCTTTAGGATGGCGGATACAAGGAACAAGTTTGCACAACCGGATGAAGATACACCCTTTGGTCGACACTTGAAGGAAGTCACTAGATACCTGAACATAGGAATACCAAGCTTCACCGGGACCTACATAGCTACTCTACCAGAAGAGGAGCGATGGATGATTCGAGTTCAACTTCCAGGAAGGACATTCACGCCAGTCACTGAACCCATAGAGTTTTCTTTTGATGCACCAACCTGGAGTCTAGGAAAGAGCATGGCAGCCCACATTGCCATGGGGCGCATCGGCGAAGTTTACCACAAGGAGCTTAAGGACACTATCTACGAGATATGTGGGCGCCGAGATGAGCAATGGGAGATGATCAGTGCCAGGAAGGACATGTCCATTGCAGCTTTCATCCAGGAGCTGAACCAGCACATTCGACGCCAGGAGAACCAGATGTGCTCAAGCATGTTAGATTTGAAGAAGGCAATGACTAGGATCACCGAGCAAGAAGAGGAACTCAAGTCTACACGCAATGTATATGAGGAGGAAATGACGATACTCGTGGAGAAGAATGACAACATGACAAGGAAGCTAGGAGTTTTCATGGGAGACCCCGCACCAGGAGGAGAAGACGACGAACCTAAGGAGATTCGTTCTGAAGAGTACATCATCATTGACGACACTGACTCCGACCCTGATGGCAGTGATTATGATTATGAAGATGAAGCTGGAGCGGATATAATGGAGTCTTCCACTGATCAATATTTCTAGTAGACCACCATATGATCAATAGTATTCCCCCATGTATATAGAATATACCAAGCACTGTAACGATAGTTAGATCGATTGTATGCCCTTGCTTGATTGATTGAGTGATATGATATGATTGTGTTTGTCTCATGTGCATATGGGTAGTGCTTTCTCACTAGACCTCATTCTATTATAATCTCTCCCCTCTAAACCCATCAGATGCCACCGAGACATGACCCCGGATTTGCTTTCCCACCGGAGCCCACTCAATTGATCCAGCAACAGAATACACGGATGAAGTTGCTAGTTCAGAATCAGGGCAACAACAACAACAACAACAACAACAGCCCACTGCCACCACCTCTAGTTGACAACTTAGCCCATTTTCTGAGGTTACAACTGCCGGTGTTTTCCAGTAGCACCGAGCCTATAGTTGCGGATGATTGGCTACGTAGGATTGGAAGGGAGTTAACCACTGCCGGTTGCACAGATGCTGAGAAGGTGTGTTTTGTCGCACACAGATTGGATGGACCCGTAGCCGCATGGTGGGAAAATTACACAGCCACTTTCCCCATAGCCAATGTCACTTGGGAGCAGTTTCAGCAAGCTTTCTGCACAACCCATGTCTCAACTGGAGCTATGAGCATGAAGAAGCGTGATTTTCACAACTTGCGCCAAGGAAATCGTACAGTGGCTCAGTACGTAGATGAGTTTAGTAAGTTATCTCGTTATGCCCCTGATGATGTGGCCACAGATGTCGCGAAGCAGGAGAAGTTTATGGAAGGGCTTAATTATTAGATGAGCATGCAGTTGATGGTGGCAACATTCAACAACTACCAGGAGTTGGTAGATAAGGCTCTTATGATTGAAGGGAAGCAGCAGCAGACTGAGAGCCGCAAGAGGAAGTATGGACAAGGGAAGTACAACTCCGGAGCTCAACAGAAACCCTGTCTCACCCCGAACCTGGGAGGATTTGCCCATAACCATGGAGGCCATAACCATAATGGAGGAATTCCGCATAACCACCACGGCCCTAGGAATGGAAATGGGAATGGAGCAGGCAGCAATCAGAACCGCTCTAACCCAGCAACGCCCGCCAAGAAGGACCTGAGTCACATTACTTGTTTCAAGTGCGGGAAAACTGGACACTATGTCGCTGAGTGATCTGAAGCAAAGAATGGGAATGGCAATGGAAACTCTGGGAAAAAGCCCAACCCATTCAACAAGGGACAAGTGAACCACGTGAACATGGAGGAGGTTGAAGAGCAGCCAGATGCAGTTATCGGTAAGTTTTTGGTTAAGTCATTTACCGCAATTGTTATTTTTGATACTGGTGCATCACATTCATACATTTCAAGGGGATTTGTGGACAAGTTTAAGTTACCCACCTTAGCCCATAGGACACCCTTGCTAGTGAGCTCACCCGGTGCAGAGTATATGGCCAGCCAATGGTGCGATCGGATACCCTTAACCATTGGTAGCCAGGTTTTCCCCTCAGACCTAGTAATTTTGGAGTCACAAGGTTTGGATGTGATACTAGGAATGGATTTGCTATCAAAGTATGGAGGAAACATTGACTGTGCTAGCAGGTCTATTCTACTCACCACCCCATAGGGAAAAAGGATCAAGTATGTTTCCAGGCATGCGCCGAGAAGGACCCAAGTAAATTCTCTCACGGGAGTGGTTCAGGAGGAAGTGCCGGTAGTGAAGGATTACCCAGATGTCGGGGATATACCCCGTGGCATAAACCGGCCGGAAGTATAAACCGGCCGGACTGGATGACTCACTGGTAACCCGCCCGGAGCTTGGCGGTTCACGGGCTACCCACCCGGTCTTGGCGGTTCATTAGTAACCCGGCGGGCGGGTCAGATGGATGACGAGGCCCATGGCCCAGAAGGCCGGTTCACATTTAATGGTGGGCCGGTTTATGAGGAAAGCACAAAGAATATTCCCTTACAAAGGAAGCAAGACTAGGACTCCACTTGTAACAGAGTAATCCTAATCCTAATAGGACTAGTCATGTAAACCGCCCCTTCAACATATATAAGGAGGGGCAGGGCACCCCAAGAGGGACAAGATTGACAAGTTCCACAAGTTGGACAAGTTAGGTTTAGACAATAGCTCTCAAGATAGGGCACTCTTGTAACCGTGATCATCATCATCAATATCAATGAAGCAGGATGTAGGCTTTTACCTCCACCGTGAGGGGCCGAACCTGGGTAAAACATCGCGTCTCTCGTCCCGCCCAACCCCTCTCAAGCTACCACATAGATGCGTTGGCCTCGTGACTAAGTCCTGACACTAAGGGCATCTGCCGTGACAATTCCACGACAGTTGGCGCCCACTGTGGGGCCTGTGTACGATGGTGTTGAGTTCTTGGAGGGATCTTCTTTAGGGATCGAGAAACTCGCGATTGCCGGATGAATAAGAACCGGCGCGAAGTTAAGGATTTAAGATCATGAAAATTTAGGGTTGCGTCGTGTAATCACGCGTGGCCTAGTGATCATTGAAACCAGGATCGCCGAGTTGTTGCCTCTGCGTACAGTCCCATGGTCA
Source organism: Triticum urartu (assembly GCF_056163025.1). Classification (NCBI taxonomy): domain Eukaryota; kingdom Viridiplantae; phylum Streptophyta; class Magnoliopsida; order Poales; family Poaceae; genus Triticum; species Triticum urartu. Next base: position 66,447,245 of record NC_141873.1, on the reverse strand, counting down.
TCAACCGGTACTATTGCTGTTACTCGTCAGCGTGAAAATCAGAAGCAACAGCGGAGGTCTTGCATCCAATCAAAAAGAAAGTTGTGGGGAGGTTAATTCAAGAATTATGGAAGAAAAAAGTTGCTACATAAGTTCACAAGTCTCGGAGGTGAGGACAAGGAGGATCCATCAGAGCTGGGCGTGCCTTCGACTATTGCATGGCCGGCAGGCTCCTACTGCGCCAACGTTTTCCAACCCGCTGTCGGCTCAGATGCACTTTGCCGCCCTGCCTCACCTGACGAGCAGCCGTGGATTCGCCTCCGCTTGGAGCTGCCGAGCCGCCGACCGCCCACGAAATGTCAACTCCGTCGCGCCCAAACTGCCACGGCGTCAGTTGCCTGGGCCTCGTTCCGCCAGCCGTACCACGAGCCGCCTCCGCTAGGGCTCCCTCGCCGATCGCGCTCACTCTGTTTCAACCTCGCGGCCGTGTTGGCCCCGCCTCAGCTTCGCCGGTTTGGAATACAGTGTTTGGCAATGTCTACGGAAGCATGCAAAATACAGTGTTTTCCACACAAGAGAACAAAAATCATCAGCGAACAAGTACCAGCACAATACTACTTTGGATCAACGGAGTACCAGTACCAGCAACAATTAAACTGCACAATATACTATCCCTTAGGAAAAGTGTTCATTACAAGAGTGACGTTATACCACGGATATGGAGCTCATATTATCACGCGTCAGCATCCGACCGTGCCGCATTGCTCAACAAATGTGACTCTCCGTCCGCGCCGGTTTACAATGCCCGCACACGACTCAACCATCCACGCCGGTTTACAATGCCTGTGGCCGACTCAACCATCCACGCCGGCTTACAACGCCCGCGGCCGATTCTCCCGTCTGCGCTGGCTTACAACGCCTGCGGTCGACTCTCTCGTCCGCGCCGATTTACAACGCCCGCGGCCAACGCTCTTGTCCACGTCGGATTACCGGCCGACTCCTGTATATATATCAACAAATCAGAACCATGTCTGCTCACACAAGCTGTCTAATGGACCTGTGCAAACCGCCGCCCAGCAGTCCGGTCTATTCCAACAAAGTCTGGAACAAATCATCATATATTATCAGCTTACACTGGATGGCTTGATGGATAGACGCATAAGTCGCTACCACTACAGTTTTGGTTAAACCTCAACAACCACCTAGGATGAACCATTGGTCGAGTTATTGAAACAACTCATACATGATCATTTACAACCCGCCACGGATTGACCTCGACCTTCTATGGATATACATCGCGTTATCAACGCCAAGGAGTGTTGCGAAGGTTATCAACTCGCCACTTTGCCTCCAGCTTCAGCGTATTACAGCGCTCCGCTGTTCAGCTATATGCCGGTTTATATCACGGCCAAGTATGAAGAATCTCAAACCAACTCCTCGAGTCGTCTTAAGACTTGGGGGCTACATGGGCATGACTCAGCAAAAATTGCCAGTTTCAGCAAATTCAAGTGCCCTAGGATGTGGAAGGGAAACCCGGTCTCGGAGGCTACTGTTATATTGATAAAAATTTAAAAGCCGTCAGAAATATTCCGGCTCACAATGATGCTTCCGATTTATAGTCCGGTTTAAGGGAAATCTGTTCTCCCACAAAGCTCTGAAGTGCTCAAATCTGGTTTAACAATGTCCGTTTCAAAAAAGGAATTAACTTCTCGCAAGTTCGAGTTTAAAGGCCATCAGAAAATTTCCGGCTAAAAATAAAGATTCCGGTTTAAAATCCGGTTCAAGGGAAAGATATCTCCCACAAAGCTTTGAAGCTCTCAGTATCCGGTTCAAGATCCCGGTTCAAGAAGAATTTATCTCTTGCAAAAAGTTAAAAATTGCCAAAGAGGACCTGCTGCCATGATGCGCAGTTCAAACATCCCTCCTTACTGGCCTGACATATTATTGATCACATGGGGGCTTCTGCTTCATAAAGCGGGGTCTCTGTTCTTTTACATCATGTGTGGTTACACGAAGCTGTTCTGTCTTAAAGCGGCCTCCGGTTTACCCCTTGAAAATTTTATAAACATCACTCGGGGGCTTGGTCGTGTCCGAACCAATGCAACACCTTTTGATAGGCGAAAGCCACCAGATCACATGGGGACATGGTCAAGTCTGAACCAGTCACGCCTCTGGATCGGCCTAAGGCCATAGAATCACTTGGGGGCTTGGTCGAACCCGAACCATTGCCACGCCTCTTGATCGGCATAATGCCACGGTTTCATTTGGGGACCTAGCTGACTTGAACCATAGCTACACCGTTGGGGAGCTTGGTCGTGTCCGACCATGGTAACACCATCTGATCGGCTCAATAAGCCTCTTTTTGCAAATGGTTTTATCACTGCCTTTGCTTCAATATTTTCCTTGATAACTGTTTCTTTTATTTTTGTTGCGTTTTTAAACTGACAAAGTTTTAAACCGGTTCAAACTGTCAATTACAAATTAACGGAACACGGTCAAATCTTAATCCAGAGACTATCTGCCCGGTTTGATTTTCAGTTACCATCCTATTATGGAGTAAACCGGTGTTTATCACAACTCGGCACGGTTTTATCATAAACCGGCACAATATGGAAGGAGTTATCAGTACTCAAGATTTGGGTTATCACCCTTACTACAAAAAGTTGTTAAAACCAACAAAGTGATTCAATGTCACAGGTATGATATATTTCATATTTGATTATTCTTAAGTGCAACCTTGGTTATAAACCCGGGTTATATGTTGGGCATTATGACCCGTCCGGCGGTAAACCGCCATGACACTTTAAATTTGTTGTATGCAGAAACAGGTTGAATAAAGCATGATTATAAATCACCGGCGTTTATTAACCCGGCCTGACTTTGGACTATAAGTCGCCAGCATGAGATAAGATAATATCCGGTGTTTATTGACCCGGCCTGGCTTTCGACTATAAGTCGCCGGTATATATTTGGATTGCACCATTGGAATCATGCGCTTATAAATCATTGGGTTATATCATTCAAATAGCCAAACTTGGCTGAATTTTCATTATGATATTGAATGAATAAGGTTTTCATACCGGATTATATTATCTTGAATAGCCAACATGGCTGGATTTTTATGGTTATTAATAACCGGTATTATTGAGGTTTTCAAAGTCGCTTTAGCGCAATGGTTATTATTTTATCAAAGGATATGATTTATTCTACAATGGAAGGAATAGTCCCAAGTCGCTGCAGGCTTACAACCCGGCACTTGGGGGCTACATTATTCAAATGGGGATTACATGCAAGTCTCATGTTGCTGCAAGCATGCACCTTGACACTTGGGGGCTAATGCAAAATCATTTTTACTAGTATTATTGAAGACCCGACTCATCATATTATAATGAGCCGGCCCTTGGGGGCTACCAATTGCTCCTGTCAACAATTCAAGGTACACAAGTTTTCGTCCGTAATATTGAAGGATCCATTGCTCAGTTGGTAAAGTACAAAGCTCTTAACCTTGTGGACATGGGTTCAAGCCCTACGATGGAAGCTACATTATAAGATGTTATTTTCATTGAAGTCTATATCAAGTCCCGGTTCAGTATTATCTTACTAAGCCGGCCCTTGGGGGCTACACATCACTGCTAAAATCTACATAATTATATTTACAAAGTTCCTGCTCATTATTGCATAATGACCCGACCCTTGGGGGTTACACTGATTGAAGTTTTTATAAGAAATTACAAGTCCCAGGTCGCTGCAAGCATGACAACCTGGCACTTGGGGGCTACATATATGGAGTATTCAGTTTTTAGATGAACAAACCGGATTTCTTCAAGGTTGAAACACTTATGGAGCAAGTCTTAAGTTATCACTATGTTCTCCTCTTAAGACTTGGGGGCTACAGGTATTATGCATATAAAGGAGGAACATCTTCATTTTATCAGTTTTGAGCAAATCAGGAAGATCAGTTACATGACCCAGTGTCGACAACAATTATGACCCGGTGGCGTCAATATTTGTAAACCGGTAATGATAAACCGGCAAGTTCAAGTCTTATACCGGCACAGTTTAACATTCTCAAACCGGAAAGTTTTACATCTTCAAACCAGCTGGATATCAGATAAGTATTTCAAGACCCATATTTCTTAAACCGGTGCTTTGGGAGCTGAGTCAAAGGAGTTATTATTCACAATATTTCTCTGTGACAAACCAATGTCGGCAAATTGATTATGAAGCTGGTCTGTTGACCCGGACTTCCCAGAAGGAGGAAATAACAAGGACTTAAGGGTGATCAGGTACCGATTTACAAGAATTTTTAACCCGGAGCATAACCTGTCAAATTTGCTCTTGAGTTTATGTTGCAGATCAGTTTAACATGGATAAATCCAAATTAAACTAGGGGCTAATGTCGGGGATATACCCCGTGGCGTAAACCGGCCGGACTAGATGACTCACTGGTAACCCGCCCGGAGCTTGGCGGTTCACGGGCTACCCGCCCGGTCTTGGCGGTTCATTAGTAAACCGGCGGGCGGGTCAGATGGATGACGAGGCCCATGGCCCAGAAGGCCGGTTCACATTTAATGGTGGGCCGGTTTATGAGGAAAGCATAAAGAATATTCCCTTACAAAGGAAGCAAGACTAGGACTCCACTTGTAATAGAGTAATCCTAATCCTAATAGGACTAGTCATGTAAACCGCCCCTTCAACATATATAAGGAGGGGCAGGGCACCCCAAGAGGGACAAGATTGACAAGTTCCACAAGTTGGACAAGTTAGGTTTAGACAATAGCTCTCAAGATAGGGCACTCTTGTAACCGTGATCATCATCATCAATATCAATGAAGCAGGATGTAGGCTTTTACCTCCACCGTGAGGGGCCGAACCTGGGTAAAACATCGCGTCTCTCGTCCCGCTCAACCCCTCTCAAGCTACCACATAGATGCGTTGGCCTCGCGACTAAGTCCTGACACTAAGGACATCTGCCGTGACAATTCCACGACACCAGATGTATTTCCAGAGGAGTTACCAGGCATGCCACCAGATCAAGACGTCAAGTTTTTGATAGAGCTATTGCCAGTCACCGGACCGATAACGAAGAGACCATACCGGATGCCCGCAAATGATCTGGAGGAGATCAAGAAGCAGATTAAGGAGTTGTTGGAGAAAGGTTACATTGGACGAAGTTCATCACCATGGGGAGCCCCAGTGCTCTTGGTTGAGAAGAAGGATGGATCGTTAAGAATGGTTGTTGATTATTGTGCGTTGAATCAAGTGACGATCAAGAATAAGTACCCACTGCCGATGATCAATGATTTGTTTGACCAACTGCAAGGAGCAAAAGTGTTTTCGAAGATCGATCTGCGATCAGGATATCACCAACTGAAGATTAGGGAAAAGGATATACCTAAGACAACATCCACCACAAGGTACGGGGTATATGAGTATACGATTATGTCATTTGGATTGACTAACGCCCCTGCCTATTTCATGAGTATGATGAATAAGGTGTTCATGGAATTCTTGGATAAGTTTGTTGTGGTGTTCATTGATGATATCTTGGTATACTCAAAGGATGAAGAGGAACACAAGGAGCATTTGCGTTTGGTTCTTGAGAAGCTCAGGGAACATCAGTTATATTCCAAGTTTAGCAAATGTGAGTTTTGGTTGAAGGAAGTTGGATTTCTTGGACATGTTATATTAGGAGAAGGTATATCAATGGATCCTACCAAGGTTCAGTCAGTCAATGAGTGGTTAGCACCCACCTCAGTTGGAGAGATCCACAGTTTTCTTGGACTCGCGGGATACTACCAGAGATTTATTGAGAATTTCTCCAAGATTGTGAAGCCTATGACGACATTGTTGAAGAAGGACACCAAGTTCCATTGGACTGAAGAATGTGAAGCAAGTTTCCAGGAGTTGAAGTAACGTTTGACTACAGCCCCGATGCTGATTCTGCCTGATATACGCAAGGATTTCCAAGTGTATTGCGACGCCTCTCCCTTAGGACTTGGAGGAGTAGTTATGCAGGACGGAAGGGTTGTTTCTTATGCCTCAAGACAACTTCGACCGCATGAGTTGAATTATGCTACGCATGATTTGGAGTTAGCAGCCGTAGTGCATGCCCTCAAGACGTGGAGACATTTTCTTATTGGAAACCGTTGCGATGTGTACACGGATCACAAGAGTTTGAAGTACATTTTTACCCAGAAGGAGCTGAACCTCAAGCAAAGGAGATGGTTGGAGCTCATAAAGGATTATGATATGAAGTTGCACTATCATCCAGGAAAGGCCAATGTCGTAGCAGACGCTTTGAGCCAGAAGAGTTATGACAATACCCTCGTAAACGGAGGATTGCCAAAGGAGTTAACAGAAGATCTCAGGGATCTACGTTTGGAGATAGTCCCACGAGGTTTTGTTGCAGCATTGGAGGTTCAGTCAACATTATTGGGAAAGATTCGAGAAGCTCAGAAGGATGACAAAGAAATTGCTACAATAAAGGAGAAGATGAGTGATGGAAAAGCCAAAGGTTTTCATGAGGATGTGCATCGCACCTTGTGGTCTGAGGACCGTGTTTATGTGCCCAGTAATGCAGAGATAAGGAAGTTGATACTTCAGGAAGCTCATGACTCGCCATACTCGATACACCCCGGAAACACCAAGCTGTATTTGGATTTGAAGGAGCGTTTCTGGTGGATTGGAATGAAGAAGGATATTGCCGAGTATGTAGCCGTATGTGATGTATGTCAGAGAGTGAAGGCAGAACATCAGAAGCCAGCAGGATTACTGCAGCCTATGTCGATACCCAAATGGAAGTGGGACAAGCATGGCATGAATTTTATCATCGGATTGCCCAGGACCCGGTCGGGATATGATTCTATCTGGGTAGTAGTGGATTGTTTGACCAAAGTAGCTCACTTTATCCCAGTGAAAACCACTTATACAAGTGCGGAGTTGGCCAAGATATACATGACCAGGATCGTATGTCTGCACGGAGTTTCGAGGACCATCATATCAGATAGAGGAACACACTTTACCTCAAAGTTTTGGCACCAGTTGCACCAGACTTTGGGTACCAGGCTGGAGTTCAGTATAGCTTTTCACCCACAGACAGATGGACAGACCGAGAGAGTCAATTAGATTCTGGAGGACATGTTAAGAGCTTGTGCATTAGATTATGGATCTAGTTGGGACGATAATTTGCCCTACGCAGAGTTCTCATACAACAACAGTTACCAGACCAGTTTGAAGATGGCACCGTTTGAAGCCTTGTATGGAAGAAGATGTCGAACACCGTTGTTGTGGGATGAGGTTGGAGAACGTCAATTGTTTGGTCCAGATTTGATTAAAGAGTCAGAAGAGAAGGTTAAGCTGATTCGAGATAGACTGAAGGTAGCTCAGTCTATACAGAAAAATTATGAGACTCAAAACGCAAGGAGGTAGTCTATGAAATCGGAGATAGAGCATATCTGCGAGTGTCACCCTTGCGAGGAGTTAAACGTTTTGGAGTTAATGGAAAGTTAGCCCCGAGATTTGTAGGATCGTACCGGGTCTTGGAACGCATGGGAGAGGTTGCCTACAAGTGTGGAGTTACCCGGAGGACTGTCGGGAGTTCATGATGTGTTTCACGTTTCCCAGTTGAAGAAGTGCCATGCAGAGATGGCCGATATTCCTTTGGGAGATACAGTGCCCCTGGAAGGAATTCAGTTGGACAGTGATTTGACATATGAGGAGAAACCTGTCAAGATTCTTGAATTTGCCAGCCGAGTTACTCGCAGCAAGGTTATCAAGTTTTGCAAAGTTTAGTGGAGCCACCATACCGAGGATGAAGCCACTTGGGAACGAGAGTATGATCTACTTAAGGACCACCCACACCTATTTGCTAACCAATCTGAATCTCGGGGACGAGATTCATCTTAAGTGGGGTAGGTTTGTAACATCCCGAATTTTCAATTTGGATTGCTATACATAGGTCATTCATGCATATCATATTTTTTATTGCATTTCATTTCACGATCCTCGAAATTCTAAGCAACTCAAGGACCCATGGAGAGAGTTGGGGATTTCATGTTTTTCATATTTGAATTTTATCAAATATGGAAACAAGGATCATTTTGGGTTTAAACAATTTTTCTCTCCGAAAATATTTCGTACTAAAATATATGAGAGGAGACAATATGACTTCTCCAAAATAAACGAAATATTGGAGGAAAATATTAAAATCAATAAATAAATTTTATTTGGAGTTTATTGCAATTTTATTTGAATTAGGAAAAATATGCGTTTTTCAAAATTGCATCAGAGGCCCAAATAAATGTTCACTTTGTCCGCTATATTTTTAGAGGACGGGGAAAATTTATTTCAGGATTTTTGGAGTCCCTTTAGTATTTATTTTAATCGCTTTTCTGCGCGTCGCAATATTTTTTTTAAAAAAAGTTACCGACCTTACCGGGCGTGTCCGCCTGGGACACTGACCTAGCCGGCTTTTAAAAGCCGCAGCCCCGAGCCGCCAGCCCACCCCACCGCACCCCAAACCCTAGCCCGATCCGCGCCGCCGCTGCCGTCGGAGTTGCCCGAAGCCGCACTGCCGTCCCGCCGCCGCCTCGCCGACCGTCGCCGGAGGTAGCCGCCACCGCCGATTTTCGCAAGAAAACCGATCGGTTTTATTTCAAAAACCCTAGATCTCGTTTTTTTCTATTTTAGATCGGTTTTGTTTCGGGTTTTTCCCGGTTTAGTTAAATAGCGGACGTTCATCCGTACGTTCGTTTTAATGAACGGTGTTCATCCGTTAGTCATAGACAGCGAACGTTCGTTCGTTAGCCTATTCGTCAGTTTTTCTTCTTCCAGGGTTTTTCCACGATTATTTTCGATCGCGATTTCTGTCCTGATCTTTGTTTTAGTTTATCATTTCGCTCATTTATCAGAATCAGGCGATTCAAGCGCCTAGATCTTCGTCTCGAAGCCCTCTTTCTGTTTAACCATCTTGAACAAGATTTTGGTACTGTAAAATTTGACTTCAGTCCATATTAGTAATCGGATCTTGTTTCTTTCGCAGTTTGAGTTACATTGCTCCGTTTGATTTGATTATTTTTGCAAACCGGAGCTCTTCAGTTGAACTTTCTGGTTAGATCTTCTTATTTGAGTTTTACCGGTGCATATTTGCTTGATTGCTTATGTATGCTATTGTTTGCTTGCGATAGAATACCCGGAGTGCGAAGCGTGCTACTACGAGTCACTAGGTTTTGCAGATCGTCAGCAAGGCAAGTAACACATTGATCATACTCTTTCCATACCCAGTTTTTATGCAGTAGTTTCAACCCTTACACATTGCATGAGTAGGATCTCTTAACATGTGGGTTTGGGAAGTAGATGATGAGGTAGAACCTATTGCCCTTTTATTATCAAACCCTGGGAGTTACTTCTACGTTATGCTTATATTGTTATGCTATGTTCGTAGACGTGGATTGGGTTTGAGTGTATCCATGACAGATGTGAGTTGTTAATTAATGGTTCAACTTAAGGTGGCAACTTTAATACACATCTGGGTGGATTGCTTGTGGGCACCTAGAGAATCCAGTGTTGTCCTAGGATATCCCGGAGGACCCGTGTGATCATCCTACGGTCCGCCACCCAGGCTCAAAGGGATCATAAGATTATTCATGCTAGAAACTTACATATGCAGCCACAAGCCATTATGGGCTCTGGCATAGTTGAGTTTGTTGCATGACCTCTTCCAATGGCCGGCTAGCAGATGTAGGGGATGTAGGTTGGTACTGTCTACCAGGGGTTAGAGTTAATGCTTCTGAAAGACTGTGTCTCGGTCATCCGTTTCTCAAACACCATGCAGTGCGAGAAATCCGACGGAGGAGATCGAGTCTTGTGGGTAAAAGTGCACAAACCTCTGCAGAGTGTATAAACTAATCATGGTTAGCCATGTCCCCGGTTATGGACATCTTGAGTATCTGGTACTTGAATTATTGATTTGATCTCATCACTCTAAATTAATTTGTTGGGTTGTTAATGACTACTTTAATGGGGATTGAGTTGGAGGAACCTTCTCAATGTTGTTTCAACTACCATGATAGTTAAATAAAATTTATTCCTTTGATGTAGGGAAATATTGGCTTTTCGCAAAAACAATATAACCATAGAGCCTCCACCAGCCATATATGCATGTAGTGATAGCATTTACCTGTTCATTGCTCTATTGTGTTATATTGCCAGCATATTCCATGTGCTGACCCGTTTTCGGGCTGCAACGTATCATGTTGCAGACTTTTCAGACAACGAGTAAGGTGCCATAGGTCGTTTGTCATGCACTCAGCTATGCCGTTGGAGTTGATGGACTCACTTTATCTTCCAAGCCTTCCGCTGTTATCATATTAGATGGCCTTAAGCCATATTTATTGTAATAAGTTCGCTTTTGAGACGTTCGATGTAATAAGTGTGTGATTGCTACTCTGTTATAAATCCTTCGAGTACCGTGTGTGTCAGCATTACCGATCCAGGGAAGACACTGAACACAGAGACTTGACCGTATGAGGTCGGGTCGCTACAATAGTAAAATGGTGAATCATGGGTAAATGCAAGCAAGGGTCACAATTGCATGGCAAAGACATAGAAATAGGCATAACATGCAAAGTGAACACGATATAATGGTAAATAGCCCAAAGCCGTGTGAGAGTCAAGTAAAAGGTATGCACGAAGTCGTGGCGTGAAGGGAATGGTGGGAAGGACAATCCACGGGATCCCAATTCATCTTTGCTCTCAAGAGCTCGTTTGGTCAACTCTTGGGATTGAGAGGTTGACGAGTATACGTTGGTACCTACACAAAACAAAGGCAAAGGAAAAATTGTGTGTGCATGGTATATGTACACATCATCCATCATGATGTGCATGTGCAAGTGTTGGTTAGCACAAAATAGCCAATGCTCAAATAAATGAGATGCGTGATATAGAAACATGTCATCCATCATGATAGGTTTGTTGTTATGTATAGCATAATGGAGACTCAAATTATGTAATGCATCATAAGAAATATGTAGAGCATTGTTATTCATGGAATGCATATGGTGCAAGCAAGTACGGGAATCATGCAAAGTATGGAATGCTTCAAAATCTCCTAATATGTATGAGGAAGCTATGGGGGTCTCCTCATGATAATTAATGGAAACATCACATGGAGAATATTGACAACATCCAAAACAATGCATATTTGGAACATTGTGATAATGGCATGGCATAGTAAATGAATTGCGCAAATCACGTAAAGGAACCATGGCAATATCATCACATGAAAAACAAAAGCCAATGACCATCATCTCGTCATCTATGCCATAAATGCAAATGGGATTTATGTTAATGGGGCATGCATAGCTACTATGTTGAGATTGAAATGATGCTATATGAGAGATCTCACTCATAGCATATGACAAGTTTAATGGATTGTCAAACATGATGTGACCAAAAGATTTTTCACATGATATCCTATGGAGCACAGCATCACGACTAGGCAAATCAACATGCTCATCATCATATTCATCATAAATAGGTAAGTCATGACATGAAGAAGTCACACTAGCATGAAGAATGGTAATAGGTGGATCAACATCATGCAAGCAATCATTCGTGAGATAGTCCACTAGTGGGACAAGAGAAGCACCATCACCTATGTTACCTTTGGAGCATCGCTCATGTGTTGTAGGTGAGGTGTCGAAGACAAAGTCGTGGTCATCTTCATGTTGATGGAACCATGTGGGGGTGCATCTTCTTCCACCATGTCCACCTCGTCATTTGAGGTATGGACTCGTCGAGGATAGGCATGTCGTCATGTAGGAGACCTAGCACCAAAGGAGAAAACACACTCGGAGTAGAGGTTAAGTCATTAGAAATCATAGTGGCCTCACATGCCGTCTCAACTACCTCACTCACTAAGTGTTGTGGCTCACTCACTCCCTCTTGGATGCTCTCACTCATATGGTTGGTGGAGTCACTCAAATGTCTCTCAACCTCACATAGAATGTGTGGCATGCTCAAGTGTGGGGCTAGTGGTGGTCACACTCATCCTCTCATAGGAAATGCACTCAATGTCATATATGGTGGAGTCACTCATCTCACTCATGGGGTGGTGGCTCTCCTCACATGGCAATTGGGGCATCTCTTCATATGTGGGTGTCGGAGAGATGTAGGTGCAAATGTCTCCATGCTCAATCATGTCGTAGTCATAGCCATGGATGAAGGCCGAAGATGGCACATCATCGCTCTCCTCTAAGACCGAAGATAAGGTCTTATGTGCGGTCTCGTAGCATGACTCGGAGAATGAGTCCTTTTGGGGCGCCGTCTTCATGTAGTTGAAGAGGTTCATGCTCGTCGCCGTGGTCGAAGGGGATGGCCCTTGCTCGACCTTCTTGTCGCCGTCTTGTTGTTGGAGGCCCATATGATGTGGCACCTCGTAGCTCGTCTCCATGACCGAAGGGAATTTCCCATGGTCTACCATCTTCCTTGAGGGGCTTCCGAAGATGGAAGTGTTGCCCTCGCTTGTAGGTGGTCGCCTTGTAGTTGAAGATGTCGATGTAGGCGAACTCATGGGAAGTAGGCGAAGATGTCGTACGTCCAAAGGCGAAGATGCCTTGATAGCACTTGGCGAAGATGCCGAAATGGTGGTGGTAGTAGCCATAGCATCCTCTTAGTGGTGCTTGTCTCGCGGTCTTCTCTTGAGCTCTTGAAGCTTGGACTTGGCGTGAAGTAGGGCTTGTTGGGACTTGTAGGTAGGCGCATCTCGAGCATACATCTTCATGTTGACGGTGTCGTTGTCGTGCTTTAGCTCGATGGTGTTCGTCGTCGTCGTGCACATGATGCTTGGAGGTGACTTTCCCTTCATGACGATGTGGATCACAAACATGATGGTGGTCGCCATGGAGATGTGGACGTGGACGACTTGCGCTTGCATCATTTTTGCGCTTCGAATACTTGTGACTTGAACATTGCCGCCTTGAGGATGATGAAGGAGAAGAACGGTTGATCAACAAGGTTCAAATCTCCTCCATCCTTGCATCTTGCTCGTCCTTTTGCGCGGAAATCTTGTTGTCGATGTAGTCCCTTTTCCTTGCTTCGGAGTGACGAATGTCGATGGAGAGGTTCTCACTACGCTCTCGCAATCTTCATTGTGCGCCTTGCATTTGTCGTTGAAGATCGAAGATTGATGCTTTGGTGATGTAGTTGTTCACGCCGTCGTTGTTGTCGAAGACCGAAGATGAAATGCCTTGCCTATCCATCACAATACTCGAGCAAATATGAGTGGAGAAAGGATAAGAACTATACCAAATGTACCTTGACCGATGTTGAAGATGGATCAATGATCACTCAATGATGTAACAAGGAAATAGCACAATTGGTACCAATTCTTGTTGGTTTCTCACACCTACACAAATAAGGCTTAAGGTGGAGCTAGGTGAGGATAGTGGCACAAAAATTTGATGTAAAATGTTAGCAAGAGTCAATTATGTTGAAAGAGATTCACAAATTTGCAAGTGAAACAAGTAGACCAATAGCAATATGTGGCACACGGAAACACACACACGGATAGATAAATGGGGTCGTGCAACCAAGGATGAGCACAAAAAGTGGAATCCATGGAAAACGCGCGTGTTGCACAACTTAAGAGAGACACTAGCATGATTTCTCAATAGGCGGATACGACACTTGTGCACAACCTATAAGATGCAAAATGTATGAACTTTCTATCCCAAGTATGCTATGTATGTATGTTCCGGTGGTGTGATCCAAGATGATCGGATATGAAAATCTTGTATGCAATGTGGTATGATGCTATGGCTATTACTTATAAGATTCTTTGCTCTTTATCCTTTTCTTTTGCTTAAAAGCTTTATTCTTTTTTTTGTATATGGCCACAATGTGAAATGCACAAACCAAGATAGCGATTGGGTATATGCGGGAACAAACTTGAGGCAGACGAGATGATATGATACCAATATGGTATGGTATGTATGCAATTTGTGGTGTAGATCACTAATGTGCACAAGTAACGTTGCCGGCAATACTCAAATGGCTAGTCTCGATAGGGAAGTGACGCAAAATGGGCTAGGGGTTATCAATGCAATGGCAAGGGAATATAAAATGGAGGTATAGCACGATACCAAGATGATATGGATGTTACCGTCTGCGGTGATGATGAGTGGAGGTGATCTTCATGGAGATACCAAGATGATGGAGACTCGTTCCTAAGTAGTCGAAACACCTTAGGAAACGGAAAAACCGCGAACTCAAAATCTCAAATGTCAAATGTCAAAATGGTGGTAGCGGGATGCGGTGGTGGTTGCGGAAGCTCAATGGGATTGCGGAAATGGAGGGTAGTGGTGGACTATACATGGTTTCGGAGTTGGAAGCACGATCCCTAAGTAGCCTAAACACCTTAGGAGACACAACTCACAACACAAACAAAATTGAGTTAAGTTGGGGTGGCGGGAGTGTCAGGTCGGCAAAACTATGCGGAAGTTATGGTTGTGATGGTGGTTAATGAAGAAGCAACTGTCCCTAAGTAATCCAGACATGGTGAACAAAATTGGTTAGGTTGCGGAAGTCGGTGGTGGTGTAGCGGATGATGTGGTGGAACAAAATTGGTTAGGTTGCGGAAGTCGGTGGTGGTGTAGCGGATGATGTGGTGGAAGCCCTAGGCAAAGATGGCAAAATTCCAAAAATTTGATGGAGTCAAAAGATGCTTGTGGTTTTTTTGTTGGATGGGGGATGTCAAGAGCTTCAAAACGAGCTAAAGAACATCAAAATCGGAGTTCGGATGAATTAATTATGGCCGAAGAAAAAATCAGCCGAAGTTGATATCTATAGGTAGAAGACGTCCGGAAATGGATGGATGTCTGGTCGCCGGACGTCCCATCGGGTCGGAAATCTGCTAATTCTGCTCCGGTTAGGGGGTTCTGGTCGTCCAGTAAGGTCGGACGTCCGGTGGTTCCTGCGGCTCCGGACATCCGGTAAAATGACGGTCGTCCGGTGGGTCTGGGTCAACGCAAGATGCGAGTTTCGGGTAGCAATTTTGGGCGGAATTTGGGGATTTTGGGGTCAAAATTGATGAGATTTTGTGGGTGAAACATGGGGAAACTTGGGGAGATGCTAGATCCACTTGAAACCAAGCAAATCCATGGATCAACTCCAACAAAACTTCGTCAAACCAACAAATCACAAAAAAATTAGGGCTATTTTTGGTCGGGATTTTCGAAATTGGGGAAGAACACAACAAAATTAGGCTAGAAAACAACAAGGGGAGGCTCCGAAATCGTGAACAACGTGGCTCTTGATACCAAGATGATGTAGGGTGGAACCCTATGTGGCCGATCTTTCATGAAAGGAGCGGATCCCGCGAAGAACACGAAGAACACGAGGGGAATCACGAGAGGAAACACGAGGGGAAACACGAGAGAAACACTAAAACCAACAAGATGTAGTCACACATGCGCTAGATCCATGAACACAAAGGGAGATACATGATCCAAAGTCAACACGGGTCGATACATAGGGTAACCAGTTCTTCTCCGTGAGGAGGTCTTGATGGTCTTCTCCACAAGGAGGTCTTTAATCCAACGTGGATCTTCTTCGTAGAGAGGCCGCGGTCTCTCTCGTGGAGTAGATCCGATGTGGATGAGCGAGGCTCTATCTCTAATATGAGCTATCAAAACGCTAACCCTAACTAGGAGGAGAATGAGGTCTATTTATAGTCTTAGTGCAAAAGGGGGCGAAGTGAAAGGGTACATGGGCCTCGGGCCCGAACACTGTGCGCAGACAGGTACCGGACGTCCGCTGTGGGCCGGTCGTCCGGTGGCTCACGGGCGGCTGGACGTCCGGTAGACGTCGGACGTCCGCTCGATCTGGCTCGGACACTGGAATGCCGGATTTCCGGAGGTGGCCGGTCGTCCGGTCACCGGTCGTCCGCTAGCGTCGGACGTCCGCTCATTTGGCTCGGGTGCGGGATCACCGGTCGTCCGGTCCGGGCCAGTCGTCCGGTGGATCTTTAGGCGCCGGACGTCCCGGTCCCGACCAGTCGTCCGGTGGCTGGAGCAGCTCCCGCAGCTCTTCTTCTTGTTCCTCGCGCTTGGTGTCCTTGCCTTCTTGTTCATGGGCTTCCTCTTGGCTCCTGGTCATGCATAGCACACATGTTTGAGGTAGTAGCCATGTCTCACATATAGAAAGTGACGATTCGGAGAGGAGCGAGTTCACCTTGTGTCCGATGGCGTATACTTGAGGTCTCGTCTTATGTTCTCTTGGGGCTTGGAGAGTAGTCGGAGTGTACATGGGTATGAACATGGGATGCTCCTCATCAAAAGGAACACCACCTCGATATATAGCTTCTCCAGGCATGGAAAGCATGTCAAGAAACTGACAACTTGCTCCAGGTCGGGCCCGATAGATTCTAGTGCCAAGACCTTCACTGTGTGCAGTTTCGGGGTCAAGCTTGTCAGAAACATTTTCTGAATGACAAACGAACAAACATATTCAAAATTAGAAAAAATGTTAATTTGTAGAAGGAGAGGTAGAAGGCGGCTGTTGTACCTGAAAGGGTGCGGATCCAATAACAAGTTCTGAGTATTTGTCAGACGAGTAGCCCACCACTGTCAATTTCCGCGCAGAAATGACATTGATTCTTGTTGGACCTTCTTGATCAACTACAAGTAATCTCTCAAGTGCAGGTGTGTCCTAGATGACCATACCGTGGTCCACCTTTTGTGATGCCTTCCTGCCGCACCAGCAACACACATAAATAGTCCGGAGAGTCATGGAGGTGATGTGGAAGGTACTCAACCCATTGATCGCGTAAAGACGAAGGTACTCGAGTGCAATACAGCCATAGAGTAGGCGCTCCATGTCACCCTTTGAGAGGCAGACGACGACGAGCTCGAGGTGCTTCGGTCGTGGTAGAATAAGAGCGGGCGCGCCATTAAGGGGCGGGAAATGGCAGTTCCTGAACTTGGCAGCGCGCAGCATGGGCGCGAGGCAGAGTGCAGACGTTGGCAGCGACCGCATATGCCCATCATCAAAAGTGAGCTCCTCAAGTTGATCTAGAGTGGGGGATCGGAACCAGTCATCAAGCTTGGCTCGGTCCTTGCCGTTGGAACGGAACTTGCCCATTCTAAGGCCTTTGGTTGGGCCAAGGTGACTGCCAAGGATCTTGAGAACGCATCCATGATTTTGTGATAGCCATGGCAGAGCTCGCGGGTGTCGATGAGGTCGAGACGGCTGGAGTTCCATAGGGGCGCCACCGCCGGGAAAGGAGGGTTGTCCGTGCCCCATATTTGATTGGGAGGAGGGAGATGATGACTCTCAACATATCATCGGGGAGGCTGCTGTTAAGTCTAGGCCTGCTGGAGTCTCTTGCGGTTCTAGCTCGCCCGCCTCCGCTTGTTGGCAGCCCCATTCTCCACCTCCGGAGTCTCCTTGTCAGTGGCACTTTCTGATAGAAATGGGAGTACAGGGAATATAGTTAAAATAGGGCAATAGAAAAGTGTATTGGTAACTAGAAGTTATTAGGTAGGGATATAGTAAGAAAAGGGAATAACAAATGGTTGCTTAAATACTACACAATTCATTTGACATTGCTGGGTAAGTCAACATATGTAGATAGTTGGAAAGAAAACTTACTTCGAACAAAGTCTGGATGGATGATTTTGTCATGGAAGTTAGCATATATATCATGACCAGGCCCTTCTATGTGTAGTGCAACTTTAGTGCCAGCTTTTAGTACATAAAACTTTCAATTTCATTCCAAAAGCCAGTGCTAAAATAGGAGTCACCATGTTCATCAAGTATTATAGTAGAAATGATTGTAAATCCATGGTTTATGTGCAGTATGATATTCATGGAGCCTTGATGTATGTAAAGGGAAAAATTGTGCACTACATAATTTGTTGCATAGCGAGGGATGTCCTGTAGAAAATGGTAGGATTGCTAAACAAAATATGGTAACATGCAAATATGGGCCCAAATTGAAAGAACTGTACATCAGTTGAAACCGAAGGACAAAAGTCTATAATTAAACAGATAGGGTAAACATGATGTCATGGAAATATGAGAGTCATCGAAAGAACAATACATCATTAATTTGCCTAAAATAGAAAGAAGATGGGAAAAATCCCCTTTGATGCATATGGTGCATGTGGCACCTTTTATCCAAATGTAGCAATATTTAGAATATGTTCAGGAAAGTAGGCCATGCCAACCGATTTAGGGTGAGATTGAACATACTGCGCGCATCCTCAAGTTATCTACTACGATGAGATGGAATCTCTGGCGGCGGTCGCCAAGTCCTGAAGTGTCGGCGCACTGTACATTCTATGAATGAAAGAAAACCCTCAAATAAGCTCGAATAAAAATGAATTCACAGCGATTTCCGTTGGGTGATTAAAGGAGGCAGATGAACTGGGATAAGAGATGAGATAATATCTCGTTAAATTAGTTACCTTGTCGTCCATGAGAAAGAACCCTTAGTACGATAGATTCCCCAACCGAGCGGAGTTGGGTCGACCGCGAGAA
The DNA here is from genome assembly GCF_056163025.1 of Triticum urartu. Taxonomy (NCBI): domain Eukaryota; kingdom Viridiplantae; phylum Streptophyta; class Magnoliopsida; order Poales; family Poaceae; genus Triticum; species Triticum urartu. Next base: position 66,428,723 of record NC_141873.1, on the reverse strand, counting down.
GCGTCGAGAAAGTCGATGGCGATAGGCAGCGTCAATCGGAAGTGGCGAAATGCTGTGGGCTTTCCCAGCAGCCTGGCGGCGGCAGGCGGCGAGCTAAGTGTTTACCGCCGCGATAGGCAGTGCCATGTCATAAACGCGGAGGAGCTTGTGCATGTGTGAATGGGGAATGAACCGGAGGGGCCGAGGGGGTGGTGGGCGTGGTGAGGGTTTTTGTGACGTGGGGATGGTGAGGGTTTTCTTTTTTCTTTTTTGAATTGGGTGGTAAGGGTTTTCTGTCCCATAAAGAATTTTGGGGGCGACGGTTTGCTAGAGCGAACCGTGCGTGATTGACGTAGCAGGCAAAATGAAAGTCATTGAATGCGGTTCCAATTTTGGGAACCGTGTGTGATTGACGTACTACTTCCGTCCTGGTTTATTGGTCCCCCATTGTATTTTTTTTACCAAAATTTGGTGAAATATTTAACATACTCAGACATAGATAATAAGTGTACACGTACATAAGCATAGTTCAACCATAAGTACATAGTTCAACCGTCATTAAGCATACTCAAGCGTACATAGTTTGATCCATCCCACATCTCATCTCACATGCGGCCGGCACGATCTCGAAGCTTCTCCAGGTACTCGGCGTACGCGCCATGCGCCACCCTATGAGAATACTTCTTCTTGAAGGAGCCAACAGCCCATCCTCTTGCATGCGCCAGAACACTTAGATACACGTCATGAATCTTGTGGTTGCAAAATGGTCATCCATAGGCGTCGTTCTAGGTCCTGATATTCCTGTTATGCATTCCCGCATAAAGCTCCCTCGGGATTCGCCTCTTGTACCTCCTCTGGGCATCTTCATCCTCGTTGTCCACATTGTCAGACAGCAGAAATACAAATAGTAAAACAAATTTGGCATCAAATCACTGATTACGTGCCATGAAGTAGGATTAGGAATTTATACCTATTTATTTATACATATCCAGAGATTATGGTTCGAATTTTAAGCACAGTCGTCTATGCACAGACCAATCTTGAAGAAAATAATGGCACAAACATAGGTAGGTTATTCAAAATCAATTCTCAAGTCCTGGCTAGGAATTATTAGCACGAACACTAACCCTAGTCGGATTACTAGCAGAAATCATTTGCACAGATGAAACAACTAATCACTTATCACCTGTACCATTCAAACAATCAATACACTACACAGATCTAACAAAACTTACTCAGATTTCATGGATTGGGAGAACATAACCACATGATTTCTATTCCAAAAAGGGGGAGGCAGGAGTAACCAGAGAATCCCTATGATCTATTTGACACATAAATGGGTATAGATGATTAACCAGCTGTCCGTCGTCGTCGGAGTCGTCGCCGGAGCGGTCGTCGGAGTCGTCGCCGGAGTGTTCATCGGAGTCGGTGTGGAACTCCGCCTCTGGCTGTGGAAGCTCGACGATGTCAGGGTGCAATGATAACTCGCCGGAGGTGACGGCAACCTCTGTATCCATCTCCACGCCATGCTCTGGTGCTTTAGCAGCCCCGACGTCACCACTCCCTCCGATGGGGCGCTTCGGCGGCATCCTCATACACTGACGGCTTTGAGGACTAAGAGCGGCGTCAAGGATGCAAGCGGAGAGAGAGGATTGTGTGTGCGTAGCGAGGATGGGGGGTGCGGACGCTCGGGAGCACCATTAATATGGAGTAGTGGGAGTTGTGGGAGAGAGGCGGGCGGCGGTCAAACCGATGGCTTGCCTCCCAGTGAGCCTGCCCACCGGACTGCTGGCATGCCTACCAAAGTTTCACACAGCTACTCGCACGCCTCCCGATGACACTGCGCAGCGAGCACACCTCCGTCAATTCACACACCTGCACGCACGCCTCCCCGTCTGCCTATGCGGCGGACTGCTTGCATGCGTCCCGTCAACTCACGTCTGCTCACATGCCACACAGGTCACGCGACAGCACGTATATTGTTTTTCTATTTGAATGATTAATGCTGCCGCTTTATTGCTTAACTGAAGCATGGCACGTATCCATTGTTGGTCTAACGCTCACGGTTCGAATAAATAATCCGTTTGGGATATTGGTTCCCAATTATTAATAATCTCCCGTCTGTAATTAGATAAAGATAACATCAAAACTGGTCTCAAATTTGACAAAAAGTACAATGCCACTATGTATTGGTGTCCATATGATAACACGATAAGTTTCATGAACTTCAAATAAGTTGTGGATGTACTAGAATTTAAAAATCAAGATTCTCAATGTTTGAAATTTGTTGCACGGGGAGTAAACATGCACCCAGTGGGACACATGTGTTTTTGCAATCCATTTAGGTGCACTGTCACGTGTGCATGTAGCTCAAATTTGATTTTTGCACATTATACCCATAGAAAATCAATCAATCAATGTACTAAAACGTCTTAATGATCTCTATGATTTTTTTGAAATTAAAATGTCCCTCCTTTGGTAACATGTATGTTCACCGCGGGATAATTAATTTAACATGCATCGTAGTTGCGATGGATTCGCGGTGTGTGTGTGGGTGTGTGCGTCTGAGGGTGGCGGTGGCTCGCAGTACACTACGAGTTGTGAGCCACCGTATGGGTTGGCCGTTTTCTTAGGCAGGCTGGTGCCACATCAGAGTCATGAAATCGTTACTTAAAATATTACACAACCCTTTCATACATAAATGTTTTGGCCACATGCAGTCGATGGTTGTCCTGCACGACACTCAATACTCACGTGTGCGCTTTCTGTCGGCCGGCGAGGTCCTCGTCCATCACTTTTAAGAACAACCGACAGTGAGGTTAATTTGACTAGCAAGGTAGAATCTTTTTTGTTTGTGTTATGGTGGTACATAGTACGTGTCGAAGAGGTGGGAGGGGACTAGCATATATACTACGTATGCGTCCATGAACAAGTACACCTCACTCAGTGTCGGGACTTTTTGGTTACCGAGGCACGTGCCACATCAAAATTGTGAAATTGGTTATTCAAACATCACACAACACCTTTTTGGGCCACATGCATATATAACCTAGCTAGGACACTCACGTGTGACGCTTCCATCTGTGGGCCCATGAGGCCATCATCGATGCATGCATGCATGCATCACTTTGACCTACATTGGGAGAGGTTAATTAATTTCACCATCGATGAGGATTCTTTTGGGTTGTACATATATTACGGCAGGAGCATATAGTATGCGGTGAAGAGGGGGGAAGGGGACCATCATAAGTAATACGCTTGATATGAACTTCGGTCGGTGTGGGTGCATGGTTTACGGTTTTTGAGGCATGTGGCACATCAAAGTTGTGCATTTTGGGTATTCAACATATATATGTTTGGCCCACATGCAAAGCGGTGGTGGTTGTCCTCTCGCACCCACTTAAGCGGTTATCAACGATATCGATGCTTTCCATCTGTGGGCCCGCTTGGTCCATCACTTCTTTTTGCCAGACAACAAGAGAGGTTAATTTGACTTAGGAGGGGATTATTATTTTTGCTCTGGGATGACATGCATGATACACTTTGAGCACATACATGCATGTGTACGCATGAATCCCTCCCATCGAGTCGAAGTGGCTACTACAACGACACCATCATGAACCGATCTCGCTCTGCGTGGGGAGCTAGTTTATGATTTTTGACGCACGCACCAGATCAATGTTGTGTATTCAAACATGCATGCACGCATCACCTCCATACATATGCATGTAGTGGTTGCCTTCGAACGATACACTCCCTCACGTGGTTATCAGCGACAAGCCTATATATTCGTGGGCCCACGTGGACATCCATGATCACCTTGACCAACAACAAGATAGGTTACCATGGCGGATTCTTCATTTTGTTCGTGTTATCATAGTATAGGTCATGGTGAGATTCAGACCTAATTAAGTTTGAGCGCATATACTATGCACACACGCATGCATATATGAATCCCCGTCGTTGGCTTGAAGTGTGGTGTAACATACATATGCATCGCCAACCTAACCCTCACTCAGTGTGGGGATTTCTAGTTCTAAATCATGGTGCCACATCAAAGTTGTTCCATTGTTACTCAAAAACACACCTCTCCATACATATGTTTGGGCCACACGCATGCAGTGGTTATCTTCGGGGACTAGCTACTTGCGTGATTATTGGCGAGCTAGCCCATCTCCGGGGTCGCATGGATGGCCATCACTTTTACCAACAACAAGAGATAGGTTGTACGACCAAGGTGGATTATTCTTGGTCCATTTTACGATCCAACTTGGTGAGATATATGTCTCTCTGGCCCTCCGACTGAAAGTGTGTGTGGGGGCAGGGGGTTGGTACATTGCACTTTGCTAGGTGAACCTCGGTTGGGGGGCATGCATTCATATCTTAATTAGGATTCCCTTCATGGTGACACGAGGGGGGTGGGGGGCTGCTAGCTACTTCGCACTTTGCTAGATGAACCTCGGTTTGGGGGAGGGGGCATGCTCATAGCTTAGGATTCCCTTTGTGCCGACACAAGGGGGGCTGCTAGCTACTTCGCACGTTGCTAGGTGAACCTCGGTTGGGGGGCATGTGCATTCATAGCTTAGGATTCCCTTAGTGCCGACATGAGAGAGGGGTGGCTGCTAGCTACTTCGCACTTTTCTAGGGTGAACCTCGGTTGGGGGGAGGGCATGCATTCATAGCTTAGATTCCCTTCATGCCGACACAAGGGAAGGGGTCTGCTAGCTACTTCGCACTTTGCTAGGTGAACCTCGGTTGGGGGAAGGGCATGTGCATTCATAGCTTAGGATTCCCTTCGTGCCGACACGAGGGAGGGGTGGATGCTAGCTACTTTGCACTTTGCTAGGGTGAACCTCGGCTGGGGGGGAGGGCATGCATTCATAGCTTAGCTAGGATTCAGTTCGTGTCGACATGAGGGAGGGGGCTGCTAGCTACTTCGCACTTTGCTAGGTGAACCTCGGTTGGGAGGCATGCATTCATAGCTTAGGAATCCCTTCGTGCCGACATAAGTGAGGGGGGCTGCTAACTCTACTTCACACTTTGCTAGGTGAACCTCGGTTGGGTGGGGGGCATGTATAGCTTAGGATTCCCTTCGTGCCGACACGAGGGAGGGGGCTGCTAGCTACTTCGCACTTCGCTAGGGTGAGCCTCGGTTGGGGGGAGGGCATGCATTCATAGCTTAGGATTCCCTTCGTGCCGACACGAGGGAGGGGGTCTGCTAGCTACTTCGCACTTTGCTAGGTGAACCTCGGTTGGGGGGCATGTGCATTCATAGCTTAGGATTCCCTTCGTGCCGACACGAGGGAGGGGTGGCTGCTAGCTACTTCGCACTTTGTTAGGGTGAACCTCGGTTGGGGGGAGGGCATGCATTCATAGATTAGCTAGGATTCCGTTCGTGCTGACACGAGGGAGGGGGGCTGCTAGCTACTTTGCACTTTGCTAGGTGAACCTCGGTTGGGGGGGGGCATGCATTCATAGCTTAGGAATCCCTTCGTGCCGACACAAGGGATGGGGGGCTGCTAACTCTACTTCACACTTTGCTAGGTGAACCTCGGTTGGGGGCATGTATTCATAGCTTAGGATTCCCTTTGTGCCGACACGAGGGAGGGGGGCTGCTAGCTACTTCGCTACAGTGAACCTCGGTTGGGGGGCATGCATTCATAGCTTAGGATTCCCTTCGTGCCGACACGAGGGAGGCGGGGGGCTGCTAGCTACTTCACACTTTGATAGGTGAACCTCGGTTGAGGGGGAGGGGGCATGCATTCATAGCTTAGGGTTCCCTTCATGCCGACACGAGGGGGTGCAAGCAATACCATGCGCTTTGCGAGAGAGGTGCCACATCGAAGTTGCATTTGGTATTTGAAAATCAAACCACCCTTTTGATACATAAATTTGGTCCACATGCAAGTGTGTTCGTGTTCTGACCCTCTCCCGCGTCATTTTTCGCCAAATTTATAAACATTAGACAAGTCGGATGACGCAACAGACACGGTTCACTCAAACTAACCGTATGCCACGCCGGTGCACCTATCACGCACACATCCGCACAATACATTGGGCTCCACGAGGCTCCCCCTCTCAAAAATATCTGCCCTCCTCGAGGGTTTTTCTGTTTCATAACACATAGTTGTTATCTCCGGACCATATGTGATGTTTCTTGTTCCTAATCTTGCCTGCATCCCTAGAAAATATCTGCCCGCCTCGAGGGTTTTTCTGTTTCTTAACACACGATTGTTATCTCCGAACCGTGTGCGATGCACTATCATCAAAATTTTCAATAGCCCGGCATTTCACTCCCGCCATTGACTCCCGCATAGTAAAATTTTCAGTACCCGCGTCATTTCCTCAAACACCCCGCCCCGCCTCCACACACACACCAAAACCTCCTCGAGTGTGTGTGCACACACACACACACACCCTCCGTCTCTCGAAACCCTAGCAAAGTCCCCACCGCCGCCGCCGCAAGGCCTCCATTGTCAACATCTGCCGGTTTGCCCATGCAGCTTACCCACCGATCTCCATACCTAGGCCACCTTGAGTTTCTTAGATGATGCCTGCCAAACGCCCCCTTTCCCACAGATCTCCATCCCCCACTCCAGAGCGTTGCAGCCTAAGCCCGGCTACGCTTCCCGTGGAGCTCGAGGAGTGACTGGCCCAAAAGAGGTGTATAGTCGTCTCTTCGCCTGGCATCGCCGAGGAAGTTGACGACCATTACTGGCAGCAGGCACTCAAGCAACGAGCTAGAGTATGTGGGCATGTCTCATCCGCTGGCTACGACATCGAGGTCATCGACAGTGATGCCTTGAGGCGGGCTGTGTCACAGGTTAAGTGGCCCACCCCCAACCCCTCCGGTTCAACCACCGTCGATCTCATCCATGGCCCCGCCACTGATCTCCTCTGGATTGCTATCAACAATTTGCCATTCTACATCGCCATCGAGCCCCTTTTGTCATTTCTGAAGGACACGTTCTGCGACGCTGGCTTGGGATCCACAGCTTCCAAGTCAGACCTCATCGACAGCGACCACGAGGAGGGCACCCTCTCTGGCTCTTCCAAGGGGAAAGAGCCCATCTCCTCTTCCAAGAGGAAAGCGCCCATCTGCGACATCAAGGAGGGCACCCTATAGTCGTGCTCTTCCAAGGGGAAGGAGCCCATCTGCGACAACATGGAGCGCATCCAGGGTCCGTGCTCTTCCCACGGGAACGAGCCCATCCATGACAAGTGAGGAAACCCATGATTTGTTTTGCCGTGCCTCTTCATAGGGGGAAACCCATGATTTGTTTTGTCGAGTCCCTTTTGTAGTGTAGTGAGAATATGTCCAGTTTTAATTGCTATATCTGGTTGTTTGCAGTATGCCTTATTTATTTCAGTTGTTCACAATGTGATGCTCTATATGTGCAATTATTTACTGTGTAGTACATTTCATCAATCCAATTTTAAACATACCAATCGGAATGCATATATTTGCTTGCAGTTAAGCCTGTTATAGCTAGCACATGCCTCTTTTAAAGTTTTTTGATTGTTCGGTTGTTTGTAGTTAGCATATGTTTAGTTTCAAATGCTATCTTTGGTTGTTCGTAGCATGCCTTGTTTATTCCAGTTATTCACAACATGATGTTCTATATGTGCAAGTATGAACTGTGCAGTTCAATTTCATCAGTACCAGTTTCAACAATACCACTATGAATGACTACATTTTGTTGTTGCATCTTGTAGTTAACACGCCTTTTCATTTTTATTTAACCATAACCAGTATACTTAGACTGACACAATACCAATTTGAATGACCATGTTTGCTTGTTGTTAAATGTTTGGCCTGTTACAGTTAGCACACCTTTCCACTTGTTTTGCTTTACTAGCATGCTTAAACCTGCACACTGAAGCTATCTTTTGGAGATTATTTTGTCTGTCATGTGTAATTTTGGTTGATGTTTAGCCTGTTGTGCTTAACATGCTTCTTGATGTACCTACACAGGACAATTTTGGGAACGACTGCTGTTTTCCATCGAGGTTAGTTTCATCCCATGGCTTATATCTGCTCAATGTTCAGGATATTGATAGCTGGTACCATATAGGTCGGCTGCTGATAAGGGATTAAGCGGTGAATCGGACTTTTAACTGAATATATCTACAACCCATTTTTCCTTAGGTTAACTAGGGCCATATCTGATATATCTAAGGCTACATAGCAACATGCACTGTACTTAATGTCTAAATATGCAATCCTAGGCTACATAGCAACAAGGAAGAGTGTTACATTAATGTTCTAATGATGTCTAGATATACGTAGAAGAGCAGCAGCAACAACAACAACAACAAAAACAACAACACAGCCCTGTTTGGATACTGAACTTAGCTAGAGGTTAGAGTTAGTTTCTAGCTCATTACTAACCCTGAACTAACTCCATCCAAAGAGTTGTTTGGATGGCAGGGTTAGATTGACAATAAATGCACTAGGAGAACTAGCTCCAATTAGCACCTCTTGGGTTAGATACTACTTTTCTTGGATGGGTTATAGATGCAACTAGCTCAAACTAGCCCTCATGTTTAGATATACTTTAGGGCTATTTGAGCCTGAACTAGCTCAAACTAAGTGTAACCCTTGGATACAGCAGCAGATAATTTGTAAGAATGAACTAAACTACTTCTGGCCCATAATATAAGATGTTAATTCATCTAATATGTGAGTATATTGGATGTTATAAGATACTCCCTCCATTCCTAAATATTTGTCTTTTTAGATATTTCAAATGGACTACCACATACGGATGTATATAGACATATTATAAAAGAGTGGTGTACTACATCATTGTGCAATTGTTGTTTAGCTTCTAATATTAACTTGGTGCTTTTAGGTACATATGTCATTGGTAAATATCCGCGTTTCGACCCTTTCTGCATATGGGGCAATGAGATATCGATGAACCAGCATCAAGTGAGGAAGCTGATAAAGATTGTTAGTAAAATGGGTCCAAAGATGGCAATTAAACTATTTGTTTACACTTTATCCAAGACAACAGCGGACTGCAGGATGGTAAGTAAGAACTCTGCAGCCTTCTTTTTACTGCCCATAATGAGTTGTGTTAGATGACAATGTCTGAATCTTTTTCCTTTGAAGTGGTTGCCAAAGCAGTTTACTCAAGATGACCTCTCAAACTACATGATTGGTGGGCATGGAAACGTTAAAGTATTTCTACCAGAACACGATGATTATCTAGATGTTTTCATGAAGCCCGTGAAGGATGGGCGGTTGGCCATCACAAGGGGTTGTACTAGAGTCGTGCGTTCCTTCTGCATGGAGGAGGGCACAATATGGGCATTCCGCTTCACCTTGTTCAGCAACCGGAATATATTTCGCCTCTTTCTTTACCGTCTTTAATAGTACAAGTATACAAATGTGGTTCATCATTCTTTATTTGGTTCTTATGTAATTCTTGAACATATGTACCTATGAATCAAATAATGCATTGGTTGTTTGAACCTAATGGATATGAATAAAGTTGTAGCATACATTCAAATTCAAATCCAAATTCGGTACAATTTGGAAAATCAGCAATTAAATTACGGTGAAATTACGCTCTCCAAGTTGTTACGGCACACACGGTTGGTAAAACACAAACGTTTGCGATATGCACCATAATCGGAGATGGCTCACAGAGAGGAAACGTGTGCAAGCACGCACACAGTTGCCGTTTGCAAAGCGTGTGCGATGTTAGAAAATATCACAAACGGTGCGGGCAAACTCAACGTTTGTGTTAGTTGCCTTATCGTACACGATTCGCAACCATGAACTGTTTCTGATGAAGTATGCATCGTAAACGTTGCGCCACAAAATAGCGTGTGCGATAGTTGTCGTGTACGACGATGTTACGATGGTTCGACGTTTCGTAATCCTGTCCAACACTTGTACGACGATTAGCTAATCTTCTTAACGGTGAACTGTTTGTGATGGGCCGCGCATCATACATGGTATATAATCGTGAACCGTTTGTGATGGGTCGCGCATCATAAACGTAGCACCACAGAATACTGAGTGCGATGGCAATGCGAGCAGAAACGAGTAGGAGTACTTTAGGTGCCCTATCCCCGACGGTGTCTGGGTCCTGTGGGAAGGACCCCCTATCGCCCACACTCACTTGGCGACGGTTCCAAATGCTGTCGTGGAAAGGGGTTTTAAACCGTTTGTTTAGGACCGGCGCGCACCAGTGATCATATTTCGGGCAGATCCACCTTTCATAATTCTTTCATACATGTCAGTCTTGATTTAGTGCACATCCCGGTACACCACCGGAGGCATTCATATAGAGTCATATTTTGTTCTAGTATCGAGTTGTAATTCTTGAGTTGTAAGTTAATAAAAGTGTGATGATCTTCATTATTAGAGCGTTGTCCCATGTGAGGAAAAAAGAGAAAGGCCAAAAAAGAGAAGGCCCAAAAAAGGAGAGAAGGGCCAAATAAAAAAATAGAAGGCCCCAAAAAACAAAAAAAAACAAAAAAAAGAGAGAAAAAGAGAGAAGGGGCATGATACGTCCATTTTGCATCATGCTTTTATATCAATATTTATTGCATTATGGGCTGTTATTACACATTATGTCACAATACTTATGCATATTCTCTCTTATTTTACAAGGTTTACATGAAGAGGGGGAATGTCGGCAGCTGGAATTCTGGGCTGAAAGAGGAGCAAATATTAGAGACCTAATCTGCACAACTCCAAAAGTCCTGAAACTTCACGGGAGCACGTTTCAGAATATATATAAAATATTGGGCGAAAGAAGTACCAGAGGGGGGCCACCCACTGTCCACGATGGTGGGGGCGCGCCCAACCCCCCTGGGCACGCCCCTTGCCTCGTGGGACCCCTGGCAGCCCTCTGATTCCCATCTTTGGCTATATGGAGTCTTTCGTCGAGGAAAAAATCATAAGCAAGCTTTCAGGAAGAAACTCCGCCGCCACGAAGCGGAACCAATCTAGGGCTCCGGTGGAGCTGTTCTGTCGGGGAAACTTCCCTCTGGGAGGGGGAAATCATCACCAACGATCCTCTCATCGGGAGGGGGTCAATCTCCATCAACATCTTCACCAGCACCATCTCATCTCAAACCCTAGTTCATCTCTTGTATCCAATCTTTGTCTCAAAACCTCAGATTGGTACATGTGGGTTGCTAGTAGATTTGATTACTCCTTGTAGTTGATTCTAGTTGGTTTACTTAGTGGAAGATCATATGTCCAGATCCATTATGCATATTAATACCCCTCTGATTATGAATATGAATATGATTTGTGAGTAGTTCCGTTTGTTCCTGAGGTCATGAGAGAAGTCTTGCTATAAGTAGTCATGTGAATTTGGTACTCATTTGATATTCTGATGAGATGTATGTTGTCTCTCCTCTAGTGGTGTCATGTGAACGTCGACTACATGACACTTCACCATTGTTTGGGCCTAGAGGAAGGCATTTGGAAGTAATAAGTAGATGATGGGTTGCTAGAGTGACAGAAGCTTAAACCCTAGTTTATGCGTTGCTTCGTAAGGGGCTGATTTGGATCCATATGTTTCATGCTATGGTTAGGTTTACCTTAATACTTATTTTGTACTTGCGGATGCTTGCAATAGGGGTTAATCATAAGTGGGATGCTTGTCCAAGGAGGGACAGTACCCAAGCACCGGTCCACCCACATATCAAATTATCAAAGTACCGAACGCGGGTCATATGAGCCTGATGAAAACTAGCTTGACGATAATTCCTATCTGTCCTCAGGAGCGCTTTACTTTATATAAGAGTTTGTCCAGGCTTGTCCTTTGCTACAAAAAGGATTGGGCCAGCTTGCTGCACCTTATTTACTTGCATTACTTGTTACTCGTTACAAATTACCTTATCACAAAACTATCTGTTACCGATAATTTCAGTGCTTGCAGAGAATACCTTACTGAAAATTGCTTATCATTTCCTTCTGCTCCTCGTTGGGTTCGTCACTCTTACTTATCAAAAAGTCTACAATAGATTCCCTACACTTTTGGGTCGTCAAGACTCTGTTCTGGCGCTGTTGCCGGGGAGTGAATTGCCTTTGGTAGGTGGAATTTGGTAAGGAAAAATTTATATAGTGTGCTGAAATTTACTGTCACTTGTTACTATGGAACATAATCCTTTGAGGGGCTTCTTCGGGGTATCTTCACCCCGACCAGTAGAGAAAAGAGTTGCTCCTCAACCTACTGAACCTAATCTAAGTGAATGAAGTTAATCCTTTTACAGGAGATGGAACATTGCATCCCGATTTGCGCCTAATCTAAGTGGATGAAGTTTGTGGATTATTTAAGCTTGCAGGTATGTCCGAGGATGTTATCAAGAAGAAGGTCATCCCTTTATCTTTGAAGGGAGAGGCATTGACATGATTTAGGCTATGTGATGATATGGGATCGTGGAACTACAACCGATTGAAATTGGAATTTCATTAGAAGTTTTATCCTATGCATCTTGTTCATCGTGATCGTAATTATATATATAATTTTTGGCCTCGCAAAGGAGAAAGCATCGCTCAAGCTTGGGGAGGCTTAAGTCAATGTTATATTCATGCCCCAATCATGAGCTATCAAAAGAAATGATTATTCAAAAAATTTATGCTCGGCTTTCTCTCAGTAATCGCTCCATGCTCGATACTTCTTGTACTGGATCTTTTATGATGAAGACTATTGAATTCAAATGGGATTTATTGGAAAGAATTAAATGCAACTCTGAAGATTGGTACCTCGACGAAGGTAAGGAGTCAGGTATAACACCCAAGTTTGATTTTGTTAAATCTTTTATGGATACCGATGCTTTCCCTGAATTTAGCACTAAATATGGACTTGACTCTGAGATAGTAGCTTCTTTCTGTGAATCCTTTGCTACTCATGTTGATCTCCCTAAGGAGAAGTGGTTTAAATATAATCCTCCCATTGAAGTAAAAGTAGTTGCACCTATTAAAGTTGAAGAAAAGACTATCACTTATAATGATCCTGTTGTTCCCACTGCTTATATTGAGAACCACCTTTCCCTGTTAGAATAAAGGACCATGCTAAAGCTTCAACTGTGGTTCGTAAGATCAATACTAGAACACCTACTCCCTCTGAGAAAATTAAAGTTGAACCTAGTGTTGCTATGGTTAAAGATCTCTTGGCCGATAATATTGACAGGCATGTTATTTACTTCTGTAATGAAGCTGCTAGAATTGCTAGACCTGATACTAAAAATAAACATAGACCTGTTTTAGGCATACCTGTTATTTCTTTTAAAATAGGAGATCATTGCTATCATGGCTTATGTGATATGGGTGCTAGTGCAAGTGCAATACCTCATTCCTTATACAAATAAATTATGCATGGTATTGCACCTGCTGAGTTAGAAGAAATTGATGTTACAATTAAGCTTGCCAATAGAGACACTATTTCACCCGTTGGAATCGTTAGAGATGTTGAAGTCTTGTGAGGGAAAGTTAAATATCCTGCTGATTTTCTTGTTCTTGTTTCCCCACAAGATGACTTTTGTCCCATTATATTTGGTAGACCCTTCTTTAATATTGTTAATGCTAAGATAGACTGCAATAAGGATATTGTTTCTGTTGGCTTAGGGGATATGTCTCATGAGTTTAATTTTGCTAAGTTTCATAGACAACCCCATGATAAAGAATTGCCTAGTAAAGATGAAATTATTGGTCTTGCTTCTATTGCCATGCCTCCTAATGATCCTTTAGAGCAATATTTGCTAGACCATGAAAATGATATGTTTATGAATGAAAGAAGGGAAATAGATGAAGTATTCTTTAAACAGGGACCCATTTTGAAACACAACTTGCCTTTTGAAATCCTAGGGGATCCTCCTCCACCCAAGGGTGATCCCGTGTTTGAGCTTAAACCTTTACCTGATACTCTTAAATATGCTTATCTTGATGAGAAAGAGATATATCCTGTTATTATTAGTGCTAACCTTTCAGAGCATGAAGAAAAGAAATTATTGAAAACTCTGAAGAAGCACCGTGCTGCTATTGGATATACTCTTGATGATCTTAAGGGCATTAGTCCCACTCTCTGCCAGCACAAAATAAAATTGGAGAAAGATGCAAAACCGGTTGTTGATCACCAATAACGGTTAAATCCTAAGATGAAAGAAGTGGTAAGAAAAGAAATACTAAAGCTTCTGGAGGCAGGTATAATTTATCCCGTTGCTGATAGTCAGTGGGTAAGTCCTATCCATTGTGTCCCTAAGAAGGGAGGTATTACTGTTGTTCCTAATGATAAAGATGAATTGATTCCATAAAGAATTGTCACAGGTTATAGAATGGCAATTGATTTTTGAAAACTAAATAAAGCTACTAAAAAGGATCATTACCCTTTACCTTTTATTGATCAAATGCTAGAAATACTACCCAAACACACACATTTTTGCTTTCTAGATGGTTATTCTGGTTTCACTCAAATACCTGTGTCAAAAGAGGATCAAGGAAAGAGAGCTTTTACTTGCCCTTTTGGTACCTTTGCTTATAGACGTATGCCTTTTGGTTTATGCAATGCACCTGCTACCTTTGAAAGATGTATGACTGCTATATTCTCTGACTTTTGTGAAAATATTGTTGAGGTTTTCATGGATGATTTCTCTGTTTAATGAACTTCTTTTGATGATTGCTTAAGCAACCTTGATCGAGTTTTGCAGAGATGTGAAGAAACTAATCTTGTCTTGGATTGGGAGAAGTGCCACTTTATGGTTAATGAAGGTATTATCTTGGGGCATACAATTTCTGAAAGAGGTATTGAAGTTGATAAAGCTAAAGTTGATGCTAGTGAAAAGATGACGTGTCCAAAGGACATTAAAGGTATAAGAAGCTTCCTTGGTCATGCCGGTTTTTATAGGAGGTTCATTAAGGACTTCTCTAAAATTTCTCAGCCTCTAAGTAATCTCTTACAAAAAGATGTTCCTTTTGTCTTTGATGATGATTGTGTAGAAGCATTTGAAATACTTAAGAAAGCTTTGGTTTCTGCACCTATTGTTCAGCCTCCTGATTGGAATTTACCATTTGAAATTATGTGTGATGCTAGTGATTATGTTGTAGGGGTTGTTCTAGGACAAAGAGTTGATAAGAAACTAAATGGTATTCAATATGCTAGTAAGACTCTAGACAGTGCTCAAAGAAATTATGCTACTACTAAAAAAGAATTTTTAGCAGTTGTGTTTGCTTATGATAAGTTCAGACCTTATATTGTTGATTCCAAAGTAACTGTTCACACTGATCATGCTGCTATTAAATATCTTATGGAAAAGGAAGATGCTAAAACGAGACTTATTAGATGGGTTCTCTTGCTACAAGAATTTGATTTGCATATTATTGATAGAAAGGGAGCTGAGAACCCCGTTGCAAACAACTTGCCTAGGTTAGAGAATGTTCTTGATGACCTACTACCTATTGATGATAGCTTTCCTGATGAACAATTAGCTGTGATAAATGCTTCTCGTACTGCTCCATGGTATGCTGATTATGCTAATTATATTTTTGCTAAGTTTATACCACCTAGTTTCACATACCAGCAAAAGAAAAGGTTCTACTATGATTTAAGACATTACTTTTGGGATGACCCACACTAAGAAAAGGAGTAGATGGTGTTATTAGACGTTGTGTACCTGAGCATGAACAGAAATAGATCCTACGCAAGTGTCACTCTAAGGCTTATGGAGGACACCATGTTGGAGACATAACTGCACATAAGGTATTGCAATCCGATTTTTATTGGCCTACTCTCTTCAAGGATGCCCATAAGTTTGTCTTGTCTTGTGATGAATGTCAAAGAATTGGTAATATTAGTAGACGTCAAGAAATGCCTATGAATTATTCACTTGTTATTGAACCATTCGATGTTTGCGACTTTGATTATATGGGACTGTTTTCTTCCTCTAATGGGTATACTCATATTTTAGTTGTTGTTGATTACGTTACTAAGTGGGTAGAAGCTATTCCAACTAGTAGTGCTGATCATAACACCTCTATTAAGAGGCTTAAAGAAGTTATTTTTCCAAGGTTTGGAGTCCCTACATACTTAATGACTGACGGTGCTTCACATTTTATTCATGGTGCTTTTCGTAAAATGCTTGCTAAGTATGATGTTAATCATAGAATTGCATCTCCTTATCACCCATAGTCTAGTGGTCAAGTAGAACTTAGCAATAGAGAGCTTAAATTAATTTTGCAAAAGACTGTTAATAGATCTAGAAAGAATTGGTCCAAGAAACTTGATGATGCATTATGGGCCTATAGAACTGCATATAAAAATCCTATGGGTATGTCTCCATATAAAATGGTTTATGCAAAGGCATGTCACTTACCTCTTGAACTAGAACATAAGGCATATTGGGCCATTGTAGGATCGAAAGTATTTCTAGAGGGGGTGATTAGACTACTTGACCAAATAAAAACTTATCCTTTTCCCAATTTTAGTTCTTGGCAGATTTTAGCTACTTTGGACAAGTCAAGCAATCTTAACACAATTCAAGCAAGCATGCAAAGAGTATATGAGCAGCGGAAAGTAAAGCATGCAACTTGCAAGAATGTAAAGGGAAGGGTTTGGAGGATTCAAATGCAATAGGAGACACAAATGTTTTTGTCGTGGTTCTGATAGGTGGTGCTATCGTACATCCACGTTGATGGAGACTTCAAACCACGAAGGGTAACAGTTGTGCGACTCCATAGAGGGCTCCACCCATGAAGGGTCCACGAAGAAGCAACCTTGTCTATCCCACCATGGTCGTCGACCACGAAGGACTTGCCTCACTAGTGGTAGATCTTCACAAAGTAGGCGATCTCCTTGCCCTTACAAACTCCTTGGTTCAACTCCACAATCTTGTCAGAGGCTCCCAAGTGACACCTAGCCAATCTAGGAGACACCACTCTCCAAGAAGTAACAAATGGTGTGTTGATGATGAACTCCTTGCTCGTGTGCTTCAAATGATAGTCTCCCCAACACTCAACTCTCTCTCACAGGATATGGATTTGGTGGAAAGAGGATTTGAGTGGAAAGCAACTTGGGGAAGGCTACAGATCAAGATTCATATGGTAAGAACGGAATATCTTGGCCTCAACACAAGTGTAGGTAGTTCTCTCTCAGAAAAAGTAAGTTGGGAGTGTGGGTTTGTTCTGATGGCTCTCTCCATGAATGAAGAGGTGGTGGAGGGGTATATATAGCCTCCACACAAAATCTAACCGTTACACACAACTTGCCAATCTCGGTGGGACCGAATTGATAAACTCGGTCGGACCGATTCAGCAAAGCTAGTGATCGTTAGGGTTTTCGGTGGGACCGACATGCAACTCGGTAGGACCGATATGGTTAGGGTTAGGGCATAACGTAATCTCGGTGAGACCGATTACACAAACTCGGTGAGACCGATTTTGGTAATAAGCTAATCAGAGAGTTGGTCAGGTAAACTCGGTGGGACCGATCGCTCATTTCGGTGAGACCCAAACGTTACGAAGGGAAAACAGAGAGTTTACATTGCAATCTCGGTGGGACCGATCGCTTATCTCGGTAAGACCAAAATTTTACGAAGGGGAACAGAGAGATTACAATCCCATCTCGGTGAGACCGAGATCCCTATCAGTGAGACCGATTTTCCTAGGGTTTGTGGCAGTGGTTATGACATTTGAACTCGGTGGTGCCGGATAGAAATAATTGGTGGGGCCGAGTTTGACTTTTGGTTTAGGTCATATGTGGATGTGAGAAAGTAGTAGAGGGTTTTGGAGCATATCACTACGCATTTTGAGCAAGAGCCTCATTAAGCAACACCTCATCCCTCCTTGATAGTATTGGCTTTTCCTATAGACTCAATGTGATCTTGGTTCACTAAAATAGAAAATGTAGAGTCTTGAGCTTTGAGCTTTAGCCAATCCTTTGTCCTTAGCATTTTGAGGGGTCCACTTTTCTCATCCATGCCATGCCAAACATTGAGCTTTCCTGAGATATTAATCTTGAAATAGCATTAGCTCAATGAGCTATATGTTGTTAGGAATTACAAAAACCACCTAGGGATAGTTGCACTTCAAATCTCCCCGGTTTTGGTAATTGATGACAACTTATAGATCAAAGCTTCGACAAATGATAATAAGAATGAAAAACATTGTCGCTTTGAGAAGTATGTGAAAAGCAAGAGCTCCCCATAAATTTGTGCATAGTTTAAGATTTGCTTTGGACTGCAAATGCACAATGAGTTAGGAACATGGGTTACTCTTCCACGTCACATATATCTTGGTCGAGCGCTCAAAATGATAATAATGAAATACATGCACTCATCACCAAGCAAAGTGAATGATCATATATGGGGATATAAAAGGATAATGTCATCCAACAAGCATTAAGGTAGCATATGATCAAACACATGATCATCCAAGTATCGCACAAAAGCATAAAGTATCTCAAACAAGCAAAGAAACAAAGTTTAACCACCAAAAAAAAAGAGAGAGCAAAAAGAAACACTCTCTCTCGAAGCCTATGATCTATATATTTTCTCCCCTTTGGCAACAAGTTACCTAAAAGTTCATAAAATGCATAGTGCTAGATCGACTCTCAGGCTTTGTCTTCAGGTGGTGGTGTAGATAGCACGCCAAGGATGAAGGCATCAGTTGATGTAGATGGAGCTGGTGGAGTAGGTGCTGGAGCTGGTGGCACTGAAGCTGTAGCTGGTGCAGATGAAGTTGCTCTGGTGTCTGTGACAGGCACTGCAGCAGATCTTTGTCCTCTGGGCACTCTAGCAAAAGCATCAGTGGTAGACTTGCCTTTCTTCTCATGCACTTCATCCTGAAGTTGCTCAACAACGGACTGGATCTCAGTGACCTTCACATCTAAGTCATAGAACTTCTGCTCCATGATCCTCTCCAAGCTCTCTTGGTTTTGAGTCAGGGTAGCCAATCCCTTCTCAATCCTCAGAGTGGAGGCAATCAAGTAGCCAAGATGATCTTGCTTGCTCTTCAGAAGATACTGAGATGCCTCTTCAGTGGTTGGCATCTTTGCAGCCTTTTCAGCCCTTGCCTTCTCCCTCTTTGCTTTTGCTTGCATAGAAGATGGTTCATTTTCATCCATCACCACAGTGTTGTCCTGAAAGTCTGGGTAGATGGGCATGTGTTCCTTGTCCAAGAGATATGTGTCAGTGCCCATCTTGGAGTTTATTAGCTCCTGGATGTGTGGGGCATACCCACAACTCCTCTTCTGATCTGCAGCTGTTCTCTTTATGGTTTCCACAATTAGGCTCATGACCTTGAACTTTTGAGGAACGTCAAATATGTGAAGGAAGTTAATTGCATGGCCTCTGATCATCTTGTGATCACCTGACTTTGGCAAGAGAGTGTGCCTGAGGATCCAGTTGATTGTTGGCAAGCATGACAGAAGATAATGTACTGATCCAAACTTGTGTGTCTCAAGAGCAGCATCTGGGATCTCTTTGTACATATGTGCCATGGTGTTGTGATCCTTCTTCTTCTTGGCATAGACATCCAAGTCATCTTCACTCTCCTCAGGAGCATTCATCAATTTTGCCCATTCTGCAACCGTTGACTGGTATCTAGTACCTTCAGACATCCAGACAATCCTTCCGTCTGGGTAAAAATGAGCTGTGGAGTAGAACTGCATAATGAGCTCATCATTCCACTTTGTGAGCTTCTGAGCCACAAACTCATCGACTCCACATGCCTTGAAGCTGTCATACACACCAGGGAAGTGATCCTCATTTTCCTCAATGAATTTCCAATCGACCCATCTCATGTCACACACTATGGGCTTCTTGTCAAGTAAGATAGTCTCATAGAAGTCCTGTTGTTCCTTTGTATGGAACATGTAGTCCACAACAGTCCTTCTCCTGGTGGCATATGGATCAGACTCTCTCCATAGCCTTAAACCTGAATCCTTCCTGATTTTCATGTTCTATGCAACTGGGTGAGCATCATTGTGATCTGGAATTTTGGGCTTCAACTTCCTCAAAACGACAGAATCATCATCTTCTTCAGCAGCTTGAGGCACTGGGGCCTTGTTCTTCTCCTCAACGGGGATGTTCTTGGTGCTCCTCTTGGGCTTTGGCTTTTGACATGGGAATTTTATTGGCAAGAACCTTTTGCTTCATTCCTGGCTTAGTGGCAGTAGCTGTGCCATATTCCTTTTTCAGGACTTTCCTCTTTGAGGTGGCCTCTTCCTCAATAGCCACATAGTCCTCATCCTTGGAATCTGAGGTTTTCTTCTTTCTGGTCCTAGTGGCTGCCTTAGGCAAGTTGCTGGGTGTACTTCTGCTTCCTTCATCAAAGCTGCTAGAGGGACTAGTGCCCTCACTCATGTTCACTTGCTCCTCAGACTTGTTCTGTCTGTCACTCTGATCTGACATGATGCAAACACTGACAGCAGACCCTGTGAATAGATTATAGATGAGGTAGATTTGATAAGCATCACAAAGTACAGAGGTTTTTGCAAAAGAATGAGTTAAAAACTTAGTTTTAGTTTTCCACAGAAAGCATTTCGGATCTACCGATTTGAAAACTCGGTGATACCGAAGCAGCTTTTGGAACCTAAACTAGTGAACTCGGTCAGACCGAGTCACAGTTCGGTGGCACCGAGACTGCTAGGGTTTCACAAAGTATTGAACTTGGTCACACCGATTTGCAATTCTCGGTCAGAGTGAGAATCACATGTGCAATGGCCTTAGCCAAATCGGTGAACCGATTTCAACAACTCGGTTGGTCCGAGATGATTTCGGCGGAAACCTAACCCTAAATTTTCAATCCACAACTAAACTATGGAGTGATTTTGCTGGATAGAGTGATCTCAATCGTGGAAAGATACATGGCAAAACAATGTGCTAAGAATTGGAGGGGGAATATCACAAGGATCAAGTCCATACCCTAAGTGCGGCGATGGACTTGCTACGGCGGCAATGGCGGAGACGATTCCCGTTGATAGCGGCGGAAACCAGCGGTGGGAGGCAGCTGGCGATGAGGAGGACGATCCAGAGACCCAGGGAGGCAGAGCAGGCTGAGCGCGGGTGAAGGGGTTCGGAAATTTTTCCAAATTTTGGTCCACGGATATATATAGCCTGACTCTGTTGGTGTGGCCGAGTGGAACAACTCGGTGGCACCGAGATTCATAACTTCAAGCAGTTACTGAAACTCGGTGTGACCGAAAAGTTCAAATCGGTTGCACCGAGATTGAAAACCTAGATCGACTTAGTGATCTTGGTATGACCGAAATGGATGAATCAGTCAGACCGAGACGCACAAAGAAGTTTTGGATTTTTAAGTCTATGACGAATCGGGGACTCCGAGTGCTCCTCACACAGAGTGGTTCGAATCTGACTTGATCAAACTTTGTGATGTAGCATGAATAGAGTTTGAGACGAGAAAAGCATAGATAGCTAGAGAAGGTTCTTAGGCATTCTTGTCCATCCACTTGGCAAAAGAAAAAGGAACCAAACAATCAAAACAACAAGTGGATGTCCTCGAATGAGTAAATTATGCAACCAACATGCTCACACAATAAAATGGCAAATGAAATATGTGGCAAAACATGCACAACCAATTCTAGCATCTATCAAGCAATTGGCGATGACTAGGTCATCTATATATGAGTATATTGACTTAGGAGTCAAATGAGAACATTTGATCATAGGTCATACTCATCATTTAAGCACAAATGGGGTTACCATTTTTACATAAAGCGTTGTTGTGCTCACACCATTAGAGTTGCTTTAGCTCAATTTTAGAGTAAAGCTCCCCTAGATGTGAGATCCCCCCTAAGAGGGATGATTAACCTTGGGTTTTGTCGATGATGACTTCATGTAGGTGTTGAAGATGTGGATGCTCAATGTTGATGTATATCATTTGGAGCAATCCTTTGGAGTGAGTTGCACTTTCAATACCTACATGGGCTAGTCCCACAAGGAACAAACAAGGATGTCCAAAGACGTAGAGTGATGCACACACAAGATGATGTCTATGAAAGCATTAGGTTACCTTGTCCCTTGTCTTACCAACAAGAGGGTTTGTGACTCCTTGAACTAGTGCAAGATGTGGAAGTTGATTGCACTTGTTCTTGCCAAAATGATAAGAGTGAGGTATGTTGGCGGAGTTACCCTCAAGAACTCTCTAGTTCTTATTCTTCGGGATCCACATCATCTTGATGGGAATCCTTGGAGTTGTAGTCGTACTTGATGAAGTAGAACTTGATGTAGTCTTGGGAACCCACTTGACCAAGGCCTTGGGTGCTTCTTCAAAAGCATCAATTTCCTCTTGAAGCTTATTCTTGCCTTTTTGCTTGTGGTCTTGTGGTGGAAGATCATCTTGAGCTTGTGTCCCCTTGAAGGAAGTAGGATCATACTTCTATTGTTGAGGAACAAACTTCGTCTTGGGGTATTGATCTTCTTCCCACTCAACTCCATTGGCATTGAACTTTCGTTCAAAACCAACACCTTGGTTCTTCCGGTGCCTTCCTTGCTTGTGTACAATTTCCTCGAATTGCTTACTCCCGGCAAGGCTCTTGTAAACACCTTTCTCTATAATTCCCTTCAATAAGCTATTTTCTTGCTCAAGTGTAACTTGGCTAAGAGAATCATTAGTGGAATCAAGAGAACTACTAGAAGCAACAGCATTAGATTTAACATGATTATTGTCACTATAGAGGAAGAATCTTTCTTGTTCTTGTTACTAGACTTGACTTGAGGCATGTAAGTGGATAAGAGTAAACGCTTGGCAATGTAAGAAGAAATTTTCTTGCAAAGATCATCATTGATTGCCTTTAAGAACTCATGTTCTTTCTCAAGGTTGAGCTTTTCAAAACATAATTTCTCATGAGTCCTTAAAAGTTCTCGATGATCTCCTAAGATAGTTTCATGAGCTAACTTAAGAGTGTTTAGTTCTTTATTTAGAAACTCAATCTTCTCCTTATAGTTGTCATTCGTTTTATCTTGATTAGGATGATTAATTGATGTTCCATCATAGTATTCATCACTAGAGTTGTCAACAAGTAAATCATCATCACCTAACAAGTCATCTTCATCACTATTGAAATCAACATACTCGGGGTGTGATACCTTTGGGCCTTTAGCCATGAAGCATATTCCAAGTCCTTCATTTGGTGAATCAAATATGTCGTAGGAATTGGTTGACATAAGTGCTAGACCGGCAACACCTTCATCTTGAGTATATTCGGAGTTGGAGTGATTGTCGGAGTCGGAGCCAGATACCCATTCACCAACATGAGCTTGATGTCTTCGTTTTGTGTAGCTCCTTGATGACTTGTCCTTCCTTTCTGAATCTTTGTTTCTCCGGGATGTTCTTCGTTCATAACGATCATCTCTACTCCTTCTCTCTCTTGATGGTGATTCTTCTCTTCTAATTCTTCTTTTTGGAGAATCTTCTCTTCTTTTGTAGGGTGTCGTACACTCATTGGAATAGTGTCCGGGTCTACCACAATTGTAGTAATTTCGCTCTCGACTAGAAGATCTTTTGTCATTGTAGGACCTTGACTTGGAACTTCTCTCTTTGCTTCTACTCTTGTAGAACTTGTTGAAGTTCTTCACCATTAGGCTCAATTCTTCATTGAAGGTTTGTTTCTCACTTGATGATGTGGGAGCTTCACATGAGGCTTTGTAAGCACCACTTGACATGTTATGGAGCTCCTCCTTATCCTTGAGTGACATCTCATGAGCAACAGTTCTTCCAATGACTTCCGTTGGCTTGAGATCTTTGTAATTGGGCATCATTTGGATCAATGTGCATATGGTATCATATTTTCCATCCAAAGCTCTTAGGATCTTCTTGATGATGAATTTGTCGGTCATCTCTTCACTTCCTAAGTCGGTGATCTCATTTGTGATAAGAGCAAGCCTAGAGTACATTTCAGCGACACCTTCACCATCCTTCATTTTGAACTTGTCAAGTTGACTTTGAAGCACATCCAACTTGGATTCCTTGACGGAGTCGGTACCTTCATGCATATCAATCAAAGTATCCCAAATTTCCTTTGCATTCTCAAGATGGCTGATTTTGTTGAATTCTTCGGGGCACAATCTGTTGAAGAGGATATCACAAGCTTGAGCATTGTATTGCAGCATCTTCAACTCTTCCGTGGTAGCTTCACAGTTCGGTTCTCTCCCGTCAAAGAATTCACCTTGCAAGCCAATACACACAATAGCCCATATGGCGGGGTTATGTCCAAGAATATGCATTTTCATCTTATGCTTCCAACTAGCAAAATTAGTAGCATCAAACTAAGGACCTCTACGGTGGTAGTTTCCCTCGCTAGACGCCATACTCTCCTAGGTTGTGAAACCAAGGCTATGACTTCCAAAAGCTTTGAAAATCAAGGCAAATTGAGACCAAAGCTCTGATACCACTTGTAGGATCGAAAGTATGTCTAGAGGGGGGTGATTAGACTACTTGACCAAATAAAAACTTATCCTTTCCCCAATTTTAGTTCTTGGCAGATTTTAGCTACTTTGGACAAGTCAAGCAATCTTCACACAATTCAAGAAAGCATGCAAAGAGTATATGAGCAGCGGAAAGTAAAGCATGCAACTTGCAAGAATGTAAAGGGAAGGGTTTGGAGGATTCAAACGCAATAGGAGACACATATGTTTTTGTCGTGGTTCCGATAGGTGGTGCTATCGTACATCCACGTTGATGGAGACTTCAACCCACGAAGGGTAATGGTTGCGCGAGTCCACGGAGGGCTCCACCCACGAAGGGTCCACGAAGAAGCAAGCTTGTCTATCCCACCATGGTCGTCACCCACGAAGGACTTGCCTCACTAGCGGTAGATCTTCATGAAGTAGGAGATCTCCTTGCCCTTGCAAACTCCTTGGTTCAACTCCACAATCTTGTCGGAGGCTCCCAAGTGACACCTAGCCAATCTAGGAGACACCACTCTCCAAGAAGTAACAAATGGTGTGTTGATGATGAACTCCTTGCTCTTGTGCTTCAAATGATAGTCTCCCCAACACTCAACTCTCTCTCATAGGATATGGATTTGGTGGAAAGATGATTTGAGTGGAAAGCAACTTGGGGAAGGCTAGAGATCAAGATTCATATGGTAAGAATGGCATATCTTGGCCTCAACACAAGTGTAGGTAGTTCTCTCTCATAAAAAGTAAGTTGGAAGTGTAGGTTTGTTCTGATGGCTCTCTCCATGAATGAAGATGTGGTGGAGGGGTATATATAGCCTCCACACAAAATCTAACCGTTACACACAAATTGCCAATCTCGGTGGGACTGGATTGATAAACTCGGTCGGACCAATTCAGCAAAGCTAGTGACCGTTAGGGTTTTCGGTGGGACCGACATGCAACTCGGTAGGACCGATATGGTTAGGGTTAGGGCATAAGGTTATCTTGGTGAGACCGATTACACAAACTCGGTGAGACCGATTTTGGTAATAAGCTAACCAGAGAGTTGGTCAGGTAAACTCGGTGGGACCGATCGCTCATTTCGGTGAGACCGAAACGTTACGAAGGGAAAACAGTGAGTTTACATTGCAATCTCGGTGGGACCGATCGCTCATCTTGGTAAGACCGAAATGTTACGAAGGGAAACAGAGAGATTACAATCCCATCTTGGTGAGACAGAGATCCCTATCGGTGAGACCGATTTGCCTAGGGTTTGTGGCAGTGGCTATGACATTTGAACTCGGTGGCGCCGGATAGAAAGAATCGGTGGGGCCGAGTTTGAATTTTGTTTTAGGTCATATGTGGATGTGAGAAAGTAGTTGAGGGTTTTGGAGCATATCACTAAGCATTTTGAGCAAGGGCTTCATTAAGCAACACCTCATCCCTCCTTGATAGTATTGGCTTTTCCTATAGACTCAATGTGATCGTGGATCACTAAAATAGAAAATGTAGAGTCTTGAGCTTTGAGCTTGAGCCAATCCTTTGTTCTTAGCATTTTGAGGGGTCCACTTTTCTCATCCATGACATGCCAAACATTGATCTTTCCTGCGATATTAATCTTGAAATAGCATTAGCTCAATGAGCTATATGTTGTTAGGAATTACCAAAACCACCTAGGGATAGTTGCACTTTAAATCTCCCCATTTTTGGTAATTGATGACAACATATAGATCAAAGCTTCGACAAATGATAATAAGAATGAACAACATTGTCGCTTTGAGAAGTATGTGAAAACCAAGAGCTCCCCCTAAATTTGTGCATAGTTTAAGATTTGCTTTGGACTGTAAATGCACAATGAGTTAGGAACATGGGTTACTCTTCCACGTCACATACATCTTGGTGGAGTGCTGAAAATGATAATAATGAAATACATACACTCATCACCAAGAAAAGTGAATGATCATATATGGGGATATAAAAGGATAATGTCATCCAACAAGCATTAAGGTAGCATATGATCAAACACATGATCATCCAAGTATCACACAAAAGCATAAAGTATCTCAAACAAGCAAGGAAACAAAGTTTAACCACCAAACAAAAAGAGAGAGCAAAAAGCAACACTCTCTCTCGAAGCCTATGATCTATACATTTTCTCCCCCTTTGGCAACAAGTTACCAAAAAGTTCATAAAAATGCATAGTGCTAGATCGACTCTCAGGCTTGGCCTTCAGGTGGTGGTGTAGATAGCACGCCAAGGAAGAAGGCATCAGTTGATGTAGATGGAGCTGGTGGAGTAGGTGCTAGAGCTGGTGGCACTGAAGCTGTAGCTGGTGCAGATGAAGTTGCTCTGGTGTCTGTGACAGGCACTGCAGCAGATCTTTGTCCTCTGGGCACTCTAGCAAAAGCATCAGTGGTAGACTTGCCTTTCTTCTCCTGCACTTCATCCCGAAGTTGCTCAACAACGGGCTGGATCTCAGTGACCTTCACATCTAAGTCATAGAACTTCTCCTCCATCATCCTCTCCAAGCTCTCCTGGTTTTGAGTCAGGGTAGCCAATACCTTCTCAATCCTCAGAGTGGAGGCAATCAAGTAGCCAAGCTGATCTTGCTTGCTCTTCAGAAGATACTGTGATGCCTCTTCAGTGGTTGGCATCTTTGCAGCCTTTTCAGCCCTTGCCTTCTCCCTCTTTGCTTGTGCTTGCACATAAGATGGTCCATTTTCATCCATCACCAAAGTGTTGTCCTCAAAGTCTGGGTAGATGGGCATGTGGTTCTTGTCCAAGAGATATGTGTCAGTGCCCATCTTTGAGTTGATTAGCTCCTGGAGCTGTGGGGCATACCCACAACTCCTCTTCTGATCTGCAGATGTTCTCTTTATGGTTTCCACAATTAGACTATGAGCCTAGGGGAAAGGAGGAGACGAGCTTAGATGAAGATGAAGTCCCATTACCTCAACCTGGGGACATGCATGTGGTGTTCAAAAAGTCAAGCCTCCCGAATAGAGCAAAGAAACCTAAGATCGAGTTTATCCCTTTTCGTCTCTTGTAGGAGAACAAACAAGAACTATGCAAAAAGGTATTAAGCCTTGAGCGGGAGATCAAGGACCTAAGGGATCAAAATTCTATCCTCAAGCGCAAATTAAGGAAGAAGCACACGTCATCAACAACTCCATCATTGCCACCTCCTAGGAAGGAGACATAAACACATGGGTATGGGCACTCCCCTTGGCAACTGCCAAGCCTGGGGAAGTGCCCCGGTATTGTATCACCATCACACTTTTATCTTGACTGTTTTTCTTAGTTCGATCCTTTTGGTAATTCCTTGATCTAGTAGAATAAAGTTTTAGTATGATCTAGTTCTTTAGTTTTGCTTTATGATCCTTCTATGTAATCGAGTCTGTGAGCTATACATAATAAAGATTAGTGTTGAGTCAAGGGCTTGATTATCTTACTATGATCTTGAGGGAATAAAATAAAAGAGAAGAAATAAAAAAATAAATAAAGAGATCATATGGATCTTATGGAGAGTAATGACTTCACTTATAAAGAGTATGATGAATAAAAATTGTTGAGAGTTGACAAGCATAGTTTTGGTCATCGTTGCAATTAATAGTAAGTAATAAAGAAAGAGAGGTTTTCACATATAAATATACTATCTTGGACATCTTTTATGATTGTGAGCACTCATTAAAATATGACATGCTAAAGAGTTGAGGTTGGACAAGGAAGACAACGTAATGGGTTATGTTTTCTTACATCTGAAATAAATTATATTGTCATGGATCATCCAACATGTTGAGCTTGCCTTTCCCTCTCATGCTAGCCAAATTCTATGCACCAAGTAGAGATACTACTTGTGCTTCCAAATATCCTTAAACCTAGTTTTTCCATGAGAGTCCACCATATCTACCTATGGATTGAGTAAGATCCTTCAAGTAAGTTGTCTTCGTTGCAAGCAACAAAAATTGCTCTCTAAATATGTATAATTTATTAGTGCGGAGAAAATATGATTTATACGATCTTGTGATGTGGAAGAAATAAAAGCGACAGACTGTATAATAAAGGTCCATATCACAAGTGGCAATATAAAGTGACGTTCTTTTACATTAAGACTTCGTGCATCCAACCATAAAAGCACGTGAAAACCTCTGCTTCCCTCTGCAAAGGGCCTATCTTTTATTCTTGTCTTATACTTCATATAAGAGTAACGGTGATCTTCACCTTTCCTTTTTACATTTTATCCTTTGGCAAGCACAATGTGTTGGAAAGATCCTGATATATATATAGCTAATTGGATGTGACTTTTCATGAACTATTATTGTTGACATTACCCTTGAGGTAAAAGGTTGGGAGGCAAAACTATAAGCCCTTATCTTTCTCTGTGTCCGATTAAAACTTCATAACGACAACTATCACGCGAGTGTTAGCAATTGTCAAAGACTAAATGATGGTTGAGTATGTGGACTTGCTGAAAAGCTCTTACTAACTCTTTCTGATGTTATGATAAATTGCAATTGCCTCAATGACTGAGATTCGAGTCTGTTGGTTCTCAATGAAGTTTCTGATTCATACTTGAAATTGTGATTGAATTGTTACTTTAGCATAAGATATCATATTACAATATATATATATGTATATATATATATGTTGTTGTTCTAGGAATGATCATGATGCCCTCATGTCCGTATTTTATTTTATAGACACCTCTATCTCTAAACATGTGGACATATTTTTTGATTTCGGCTTTCGCTTAAGGACAAGCGAGGTCTAAGCTTGGGGGAGTTGATACGTCCATTTTTCATCATGCTTTTATATCAATATTTATTGCATTATGGGCTGTTATTACACATTATGTCACAATACTTATGCCTATTCTCTCTTATTTTACAAGGTTTACATGAAGAGGGGGAATGCTGGCAGCTGGAATTCTGGGCTGAAAGAGGAGCAAATATTAGAGACCTAATCTGCACAACTCCAAAAGTCCTGAAACTTCAAGGGAGCATGTTTCGGAATATATAAAAAATATTGGGCGAAAGAAGTACCAGAGGGGGGCCACCTACTATCCACGAGGGTCGGGGGTGCGCCCTACCCCCTGGGCGCGCCCCCTGCCTCATGGGCCCCCTGGCAGCCCTCTTATGCCCATCTTTGGCTATATGGAGTCTTTCTTCGAGGAAAAAAATCATAAGCGAGCTTTCGGGAAGAAACTCCGCCTCCACGAGGCGGAACCAGTCTAGGGCTCCAGCGGAGCTGTTCTGCCGGGGAAACTTCCCTCCGGGAGGGGCAAATCATCACCAACGATCCTCTCATCGGGAGGGGGTCAATATCCATCAACATCTTCACCAGCACAATCTCATCTCAAACCCTAGTTCATCTCTTGTATCCAATCTTTGTCTCAAAACCTCAGATTGGTACCTGTGGGTTGCTAGTAGTGTTGATTACTCCTTGTAGTTGATGCTAGTTGGTTTACTTGGTGGAAGATCATATGTTCAGATCCATTATGCATATTAATACCCCTCTGATTATGAATATGAATATGATTTGTGAGTAGTTCCGTTTGTTCCGGAGAAGTCTTGCTATAAGTAGTCATGTGAATTTGGTATTCGTTTGATATTTTGATGAGATGTATGTTGTCTCTCCTCTAGTGGTGTCATGTGAACGTCGACTACATGACACTTCACCATTGTTTGGGCCTAGAGGAAGGCATTGGGAGGTAATAAGTAGATTATGGGTTGCTAGAGTGACAGAAGCTTAAACCCTAGTTTATGCGTTGCTTCGTAAGGGGCTGATTTGGATCCATATGTTTCATGCTATGGTTAGGTTTACCTTAATACTTCTGTTGTAGTTGTGGATGCTTGCAATAGGGGTTAATCATAAGTGGGATGCTTGTCCAAGGAAGGATAGTACCCAAGCACCGGTCCACCCACATATCAAATTATCAAAGTACCAAACGCGAATCATATGAGTGTCATGAAAACTAGCTTGACGATAATTCCCATGTGTCCTCGGGAGCGCATTACTTTATATAAGAGTTTGTCTAGGCTTGTCCTTTGCTACAAAAAGGATTGGGCCATCTTGCTGCACCTTATTTACTTGCATTACTTGTTACTTGTTACAAATTACCTTATCACAAAACTATCTGTTACCGATAATTTCAGTGCTTACAGAGAATACCTTACTGAAAACTGCTTATCATTTCCTTCTGCTCCTCGTTGGGTTCGACACTCTTACTTATTGAAAAGGCTACGATAGATCCCCTACACTTGTGGGTCATCAGGGCAATGTTATTGTCCTTTTTCCACACTTGGGCTTCAAAGTAGCACCATGATCTTCATGATAGAGAGTCTCCTATGTTGTCATTTTCATATACTAGTGGGAATTTTTCATTATAGAACTTGGCTTGTATATTCCAACGATGGGCTTCCTCAAATGCCCTAGGTCTTCATGAGCAAGCAAGTTGGATGCACACCCACTTAGTTTCATTTTGAGCTTTCATACACTTATTGCTCTAGTGTTTCTGTTGCATGGCAATCCCAACTCACTCACATTGATATCTATTGATGGGCATCTCCATAGCCCATTGATAAGCCTAGTTGATGTGAGACTATCTCCTTCTTTTTGTCTTCTCCACAACCACCATCTATTCCACCTATAGTGCTATGTCCATGGGTCACGCTCATGTATTGCGTGAAAGTAGAAAAAGTTTGAGAACATCAAAAGTATGAAACAATTGCATGGCTTGTCATCGGGGTTGTGCATGATTTGAATATTTTGTGTGATGAAGATGGAGCATAGCCATACTATATGATTTTGTAGGGATAACTTTCTTTGGCCATGTTATTTTGAGAAGACATGATTGCCTTGTTAGTATGCTTGAATTATTATTGTTTTTATGTCAATATTAAACTTTTGCTTTGAATCTTATGGATCTTAATATTCTTTCCATAATAAAGAAGATTGCATGGATAAATATGTTAGGTAGCATTCCACATCAAAAAATTTGTTTTTATCATTTACCTACTCGAGGACGAGCATGAATTAAGCTTGGGGATGCTTGATACGTCTCCAACGTATCTGTAATTTTTTATTATTACATGCTATTATATTATCTATCTTGGATGTTTTATATGCATTTATATGCTATTTTATATGATTTTTGGGACTAACCTACTAACCTAGAGCCAAGTGCCAGTTTCTGTTTTTTCCTTGTTTTTGAGTTTCACGGGAAAGGAATATCAAACGGAGTCCAATTGACCTGAAACTTTACGACGATTGTTGTTGGACCAAAAGAAGCCCACGGAGTACCGGAGTTGGGCCAGAAGAGTTACGAGTCATCCACAAGGGTGGAGGGCGCCCCCACCCCCTAGGGCACGCCCTCCGACCTTGTAGTTGACTCGTGGACCCCCCTGACTTGCTCTCGACGCCAACACCTCTTATATATCCCCAAACCTCCAGAACAAAACCTAGATCGGGAGTTTCGCCGCCGCAAGCCTCTGCAGCCACCAAAAACCAATCGGGACCCTGTTCCGGCACCCTGCCGGAGGGGGAAATCATCACTGGTGGCCATCTTCATCATCCCAGTGCTCTCCATGACGAGGAGGGACTAGTTCACCCTCGGGGCTGAGGGTATGTACCAGTAGCTATGTGTTTGATCTCTCTCTCTCTCTCGTGTTCTTGATATGGCACGAACTTGATGTACCGCGAGCTTTGCTATTATAGTTGGATCTTTTGATGTTTCTCCCCCACTACCTTCTTGCAATGGATTGAGTTTTCCCTTTGAAGTTATCTTATCGGATTGAGTCTTTAGGGATTTGAGAACACTTGATGTATGTCTTGCATGTGCTTATCTGTGGTGACAATGGGATATTCACGTGATCTACTTGATGTATGTTTTGGTGATCAACTTGCCGGTTCTGTGTGTTGGAAATATGCCCTAGAGGCAATAATAAATTAGTTATTATATTATATTTCATTGTTCATGATAATATTTATTATCCATGCTAGAATTGTATTGATAGGAAACTCAGATACATGTGTGGATACATAGACAACACCATGTCCCTAGTAAGCCTCTAGTTGACTAGCTCGTTGATCAATAGATGGTTACGGTTTCCTGACCATGGACATTGGATGTCGTTGATAACGGGATCACATCATTAGGAGAATGATGTGATGGACAAGACCCAATCCTAAGCCTAGCACAAGATCGTGTAGTTCATACGCTAAAGCTTTTCTAATGCCAAGTATCATTTCCTTAGACCATGAGATTGTGCAACTCCCAGATACCGTAGGAGTGCTTTGGGTGTGCCAAACATCACAATGTAACTGGGTGGCTATAAAGGTGCACTACGGGTATCTCCGAAAGTGTCTGTTGGGTTGGCACGAATCGAGACTGGGATTTGTCACTCCGTGTAAACGAAGAGGTATCTCTGGGCCCACTCGGTAGGACATCATCATAATGTGCACAATGTGATCAAGGATTTGATCACGGGATGACGTGTTACGGAACGAGTAAAGAGACTTGCCGGTAACGAGATTGAACAAGGTATCGGGATACCGACGATCGAATCTCGGGCGAGTATCGTACCGATAGACAAAGGGAATTGTATACGGGATTGATTGAATCCTTGACATCGTGGTTCATACGATGAGATCATCATGGAGCATGTGGGAGCCAACATGGGTATCTAGATCCCGCTGTTGTTTATTGACCGGAGAGTTGTCTCGGCCATATCTGCATGACTCCCAAGCCCGTAGGGTCTACACACTTAAGGTTCGATGACGCTAGGGGTTATAGGGAAAGTATGTACGTGGTTACCAAATGTTGTTCAGAGTCCCGGATGAGATCCCGGACATCACGAGGAGTTCCGGAATGGTCCGGAGGTAAAGATTGATATATAGGAAGTATGGTTTTGGCCACCGGAAGTGTTCCGGGCACCACCGGTAGTGTACCGGGACCACTGGAGGGGTCCGGGGGTCCACCGGGAGGGCCGGGGCCACCGGCCCTG
Source organism: Triticum urartu (assembly GCF_056163025.1). Lineage (NCBI taxonomy): Eukaryota > Viridiplantae > Streptophyta > Magnoliopsida > Poales > Poaceae > Triticum > Triticum urartu. The sequence continues at coordinate 66,395,373 of NC_141873.1, read as the reverse complement.
GAGGCCTACATGGGCCAATGGTGGGAAGGGACCAGCCCCTAGGTGGGCTGGGGCGCCTCCCACCAAAGCCCAATGCGCCTCCAAGAGGGGAGGGGGGCAAACCCTAGGGCAGATGGGCCCTAAGGCCCACCCCAGGTGCGCCTCCCCCTCTCCCCCTTGTGGCTGCCACCCTAGATGGGATCAGGGGCTGCCGCACCCCTTGGGGTGGAAACCCTAGAGGGGGCACAGCCCCCTCCCCTCCCCCTATATATACTTGAGGTATGGGGGCTGCCCAACACAGGATTCGATCTCTCTCTTGGCGCAGCCCTACCCCTCTCCCTCCTCGTCTCTCGTAGTGCTTGGCGAAGCCCTGCTGGAGTCCCGCGCTCCTCCACCACCACCACGCCGTCGTGCTGCTGCTGGACGGAGTCTTCCCCAACCTCTCCTTCTCCCCTTGCTGGATCAAGGCGTAGGAGATGTCACCGGGCTGCACGTGTGTTGAACACGGAGGCGCCGTGGTTCGGCGCTTAGATCGGAATCAACCGCGATTTGAATCACTACGAGTACGACTCCTTCATCCGCGTTCTTGCAATGCTTCCGCTTAGCGATCTACAAGGGTATGTAGATGCACTCCCCTTCCCCTCGTTGCTAGATTACTCCATAGATTGATCTTGGCGATGCATAGAAAATTTTAAATTTCTGCTACGATCCCCAACAGTGGCATCATGAGCTAGGTCTATGCGTAGTTTCTATGCATGAGTAGAACACCAAGCAGTTGTGGGCGTCGATATTGTCAATTTACTTGCCGTTACTAGTCTTATCTTGATTCGGCGGCATCGTGGGATGAAGCAGCCCGGACCGACCTTACACGTATGCTTACGTGAGACTGGTTCCACCGACTGACATGCACTAGTTGCATAAGGTGGCTAGCGGGTGTCTGTCTCTCCCACTTTAGTCAGATCGGATTCGATGAAAAGGGTCCTTATGAAGGGTAAATAGAAATTGGCATATCACATTGTGGTTTTGGCGTAGGTAAGAAACGTTCTTGCTAGGAACCTATAGCAGCCACGTAAAAACTTGCAACAACAATTAAAGGACGTCTAACTTGTTTTTGCAGCATGTGCCGTGTGATGTGATATGGCCAAAAGGATGTGATGAATGATATATGTGATGTATGAGATTGATCATGTTCTTGTAATAGGAATCACGACTTGCATGTCGATGAGTATGACAACCGGCAGGAGCCATAGGAGTTGTCTTAATTTATTTATGACCTGCGTGTCAACATAAACGTCATGTAATTACTTTACTTTATTGCTAAAGCGTTAGCCATAGTAGTAGAAGTAATAGATGACGAGACAACTTCAAGAAGACACGATGATGGAGATCATGATGATGGAGATCATGGTGTCATGCCGGTGACAACGATGATCATGGAGCCCCGAAGATGGAGATCAAAAGGAGCAAAACGATATTGGCCATATCATATCACTATTTGATTGCATGTGATGTTTATCATGTTTTACATCTTATTTGCTTAGAACGATGGTATCTTAAATAAGATGATCCCTCACTAAAATTTCAAGAAAAGTGTTCCCCCTAACTGTGCACCGTTGCGAAGGTTCGTTGTTTTGAAGCACCACGTGATGATCGGGTGTGATAGATTCTAACGTTCGAATACAACGGGTGTTGACGAGCCTAGCATGTACAGACATGGCCTCGGAACACATGCGGTACACTTAGGTTGACTTGACGAGCCTAGCATGTACAGACATGGCCTCGGAACATGGAAGACCGAAAGGTCGAGCATGAGTCGTATAGAAGATACGATCAACATGAAGATGTTCACCGATGTTGACTAGTCCGTCTCACACGATGATCAGACACGGCCTAGTTGACTCGGATCATCTTTCACTTAGATGACTAGAGGGATGTCTATCTGAGTGGGAGTTCATTAAATAATTTGATTAGATGAACTTAATTATCATGAACATAGTCTAAATTGTCTTTGCAAATATGTTGTAGATAAATAGCTCACGTTGTAGCTCCCTGTTTCAATACGTTCCTAGAGAAAGACCAAGTTGAAAGATATTGTAAGCAATGATGCAGACTGGGTCCGTAGTCCGAGGAGTGTCCTCACTGCTACACAGAAGTCTTACGTCTTTGATGCACTGCTCGATGTGCAAACCCCTACAACATCGTCTGTGCATGTTGTGAACACCTGACAGACATATCCTGATGACTACTTGATAGTTTAGTGCACCATACTTTACGGCTTAGAATCGGGATTCCAATGATGTTTTGAACGCCATAGAACATATGAGATGTTCCAAGAGCTAAAATTGGGATTTTAGGCTCATACCCGTATTGAGAGGTATGAGACCTCTGACAAGTTCTTTGCCTACAAGATGGAGGAGAATAGCTCAGCTAGTGAGCATGTGCTCAGAATGTCTGGGTGCTACAATCACTTGAATCAAGTGGGAGTTAAACTTCCAGATAAGCCAGTGATTGATAGAGTTCTCTAGTCACTATCACTAAGCTACTAGATCTTCGTGATGAACTATGACATGCAAGGGATGGAGTTGATCCTGGAGCTATTCACGGTGCTTAAGACCGCAAAAGGTAGAAATCAAGAAGGAGCACCAAGTGTTGATGGTTTAACAAGACCACTGGTTTCAAGAAGGAAAAGGGCTAGAAGGGAAACTTCATGGATGGCAAACCAGTTGCCGCTCCAGTAAAGGAACCCAAGGTTGAACCCAAACCCGAGACTAAGTGCTTCTATTGTAAGGGGAACAGTCCCTGGTAGCGGAATTACCCCAAATGCATGGTAGATAAGAAGGCTGGCAACTTCAACAAAGTATATACGTGTTATTAATGTGTACCTCACTAGTACTCCTGGTAGCACCTGGGTATTGGATACCGGTTCAGTTGCTATTATTGGTGGCTTGAAGCAAAAGCTACGGACTAAACGGAGACTGGCTAAGGGCGAGGTGACGATGTGTGTTGGAAGTGTTTCCAAAGTTGATGAGATCACCATCGCACACTCCATCTGCCTTCGGGATTAGTATTGAACCTAGATAAATGTTATCAGGTGTCTACGTTGAGCATGAATATGATTAGATCATGTTCATTGCAATACGGTTATTCATTTAAGTTAAGAATAATGGTTATTCTGTTTACATGAATAATACCTTTCATGGTCATGCACCCTATGTGAATGGTTCATTGAATCTCGGTCGTGGTAATACGCATGTTCACGCCAAAAGATGTAGAGTTAATAATGATAGTACCACTTTCTTGTGGCACTGCCGCCTAGGTCATATTGGCGTAAGATGCATGAAGGAACTCCATGTCGATGGATGTTTGGAGTCACTTGATTTTGAATCGCTTGAAACATGCGAGCCATGCCTCATGGGCAGGATGACTAAGACCCCGTTTTCAGGTACAATGAAACGGGCAAGTGACTTGTTGGAAATCATACGTGTTGATGCATGTGATCCAATGAGAATTGAAGCGTGCGGTGGATATCGCTATTTTCTCGTCTTCACTGATGATTTGAGTAGATATAGGTATATTTACTTAATGAAGCACAAGTCTGAAACGTTTGAAAAGTTCAAGTGATTTCAGAGTGAAGTTAAGAATCATCATAACAAGAAGATCATGTTCCTACGATCTGATCAAAAGGGCATTTTCTGAGTTGTGAGTTTGGCAATCACTTAAGACATTGTGGAATTGTTTCACAGTTGAAGCCACCTGGAACACCACAGGGTAATGGTGTGTCCAGACGTCGTAATCGAACCTTATGAGTTATGGTGCGATCTATGATGTCTCTTACCGATCTACCGTTTTCATTTTGAGGATATGCGTTAGAGACAGCTGCATTCATTTTAGATAGGACACCATCTAAGTCCATTGAGACGACGTCGTATGAATATGGTTTGGCAAGAAACCAAAGTTGTCGTTTCTTAATGTTTGGGGCTGTGATGCTTAAGGCTTCAGCCGGAGAAGCTCGAACCCAAAAGCGGAAAAACACATCTTCATAGGATACCCAAAGGTAACAGTTGGGTATACCTTCTATCTCAGATCCGAGGGCAAATTGTTTGTCGCTAAGAACGGGTCCTTTCTCGAGAAGGAGTTTCTCTCGAAAGAATTGAGTGGGAGGAAGATAGAACTTGATGAGGTTGTCGAACCTTTACTTCAACCAGAGAGTGATGCAACACAGAAAGATGTTTTCTGTGGCGCCTACGTCTGTCGAATAGGAAGTTAATGATAGTGATCATGAAGCTTCAGATCAAGTTGCTATCGAACCTCGTAGGTCGACAAGGATATGTACTACTCCTGAGTGGTACGGTAATCCTGTCTTAGATATCATGTTGTTAGACAACAATGAACCTACGAGCTATGGAGAAGCGATGGTGGGCCCGTATTCCAACAAATGGTTAGAAGCCATGAAATCCGAGATAGGATCCATGTATCAGAACAAAGTATGGACTTTGGTAGACTTGCCCGATGATCGGCAAGCCATTGAGATAAATGGATCTTTAAGAAGAAGACGGACGTGGGCGGTAATGTTACCGTCTATGAAGCTCGACTTGTGGGAAAGAGTCTTTTCACAAGTTCAAGGAGTTGACTACGATGAGAATTTCTCACCCGTAGCGATGCTTAAGTCCGTCGGAATCATGTTAGCATTAGCTGTATTTTTCGATTATGAAATCTGACAAATGGATGTCAAAACAAGTTTTATTACCAGTTTTCGTAAGAAAAAGTTGTATGTGATACAATAAAAGGTTTTGTCGATCCTAAGGATGCTGAAAGGTATGATGGCTCCAGCCATCCTTCTATGGACTAGAGCAAGCATCTCAGAGTCGGAATATATGCTTTGATGGAGTGATCAAAGCTTTTAGGTTTATACAATGTTTGCTAGAAACTTGTATTTACAAGAAAGTGAGTGGGAGCACTACAACATTTCTGATAAGTATATGTGGATGACATATTGCTGGTTCGAAATAATGTAGAATTTCTGGAAAGCATAAACGGTTGTTTGAAGAGTAATTTTCAAAGGAAGACCTGCATAAAGCTGCTTACAGATTGGGCATCAAGATCTATAGAGATAGATCAAGACGCCTGATGATACTTTCAAAGAACGCACACCTTGACATGTTTTTGAAGGGGTTCAAAATAGATCGGTCAAAGAAGGGGTTCTTACCTGAGTTGTAAGGTGTGAAGTTGAGTAAGACTCAAAGCTTGACCAGGCAGAAGAAAGAGGAAGGACAAAGGTCGTCCCCTATGCTTTTGTGTGCCTTACCACATGTCTGGCAAGAGGGTACAAAGGTGATCTAGGAGTAGATCACCAGATATCGGTCAAAATTATCCTTAGAGGAATAAGGAAGTGTTTCTCGGATATGGAGGTGAAGAAGAGTTCGACGTAAAGAGTTACGTCGATGCAAGCTTAACACCTATCCGGATAGCTCTGAGTAGATATACCGGATACGTATAATGGAGCAACAATTTGGAATAGCTCCAAGTGGAACGTGGTAGCAGCATCTACGATATGACATAAAGTTTTGCGAAATACATAGGGATCTGAATATTGCAGACCCATTGACTACAACCTCTCTCACAAGCATAACATGATCAAACCCAGAACTCATTGAGTGTTAATCACATAGTGATGTGAACTAGATTATTGAGTCTAGTAAACTCTTTGGATGTTGGTCACATGGCGATGTGACCTGTGAGTGTTAATCACATGGCGATGTGAACTAGATTATTGACTCTAGTGCAAGTGGGAGACTGTTGGAAATATGCCCTAGAGGCAATAATAAATTAGTTATTATTATATTATATTTCATTGTTCATGATAATCCTTTATTATCCATGCTAGAATTGTATTGATAGGAAACTCAGATACATGTGTGGATACATAGACAACACCATGTCCCTAGTAAGCCTCTAGTTGGCTAGCTCGTTGATCAATAGATGGTTACGGTTTCCTGACCATGGACATTGGGTGTCGTTGATAACGGGATCACATCATTAGGAGAATTATGTGATGGACAAGACCCAATCCTAAGCCTAGCACAAGATCATGTAGTTCGTATGCTAAAGCTTTTCTAATGCCAAGTATCATTTCCTTAGACCATGAGATTGTGCAACTCCCGGATACCGTAGGAGTGATTTGGGTGTGCCAAACGTCACAACGTAACTGGGTGGCTATAAAGGTGCACTACGGGTATCTCCGAAAGTGTCTATTGGGTTGGCACGAATCGAGACTGGGATTTGTCACTCCGTGTAAACGGAGAGGTATCTCTGGGCCCACTCGGTAGGACATCATCATAATGTGCACAATGTGATCAAGGATTTTATCACGGGATGATGTGTTACGGAACGAGTGAAGAGACTTGCCGGTAACGAGATTGAACAAGGTATCGGGATACCGACGATTGAATCTCGGGCAAGTATCGTACCGATAGACAAAGGGAATTGTATACGGGATTGATTGAATCCTTGACATCGTGGTTCATCCGATGAGATCATCATGGAGCATGTGGGAGCCAACATGGGTATCCAGATCCCGCTGTTGGTTATTGACCGGAGAGTTGTCTCGGCCATGTCTGCATGACTCCCGAGCCCGTAGGGTCTACACACTTAAGGTTCGATGACGCTAGGGTTTATAGGGAAAGTATGTACGCGGTTACCGAATGTTGTTCAGAGTCCCGGATGAGATCCAGACGTCACGAAGAGTTCCGGAATGGTCCGGAGGTAAAGATTGATATATAGGAAGTATGGTTTTGGCCACCGGAAGTGTTCCGGGCACCACCGGTAGTGTACCGGGACCACCGGAGGGGTCCGAGGGTCCACCAGGAGGGGCCACCGGCCCCGGAGGCCTACATGGGCCAATAGTGGGAAGGGACCAGCCCCTAGGTGGGCTGGGGCGCCTCCCACCTAAGCCCAAGGCGCCTCCAAGAGGGGAGGGGGCAAACCCTAGGGCAGATGGGCCCTAAGGCCCACCCCAGGTGTGCCTCCCCCTCTCCCCCTTGTGGCCGCTACCCTAGATGGGATCAGGGGCTGCCGCACCCCTTGGGGTGGGAACCCTAGAGGGGGCGCAGCCCCCTCCCCTCCCCCTATATATACTTGAGGTATGGGGGCTGCCCAACACACGATTCGATCTCTCTCTTGGCGCAGCCCTACCCCTCTCCCTCCTCGTCTCTCGTAGTGCTTGGCGAAGCCCTGCCGGAGTCCCACGCTCCTCCACCACCACCACGCCGTCGTGCTGCTGCTGGACGGAGTCTTCCCCCAACCTCTCCTTCTCCCCTTGCTGGATCAAGGCGTAGGAGACGTCACCGGGCTGCACGTGTGTTGAACGCGGAAGCGCCATGGTTCGGCGCTTAGATCGGAATCAACCGCGATCTGAATCGCTACGAGTACGACTCCTTCATCCGCGTTCTTGCAACGCTTCAGCTTAGCGATCTACAAGGGTATGTAGATGCACTCCCCTTCCCCTCGTTGCTAGATTACTCCATAGATTGATCTTGGCGATGCGTAGAAAATTTTAAATTTCTACTACGATCCCCAACACTGTGACCTTGTGAACTTATGCATAGGGGTTGGGACATGTTTTCGTCTTGACTCTCCGGTAGAAACTTTGGGGCACTCTTTGAAGTTCTTTGTGTTGTTCGAATAGATGAATCTGAGATTGTGTGATGCATATCGTATAATCAAACCCACGGATACTTGTGGTGACATTGGAGTATCTAGGTGACATTAGGGTTTTGGTTGATGTGTGTCTTAAGGTGTTATTTTAGTACGAACTCTAGGGCTATTTGTGACACTTATAGGAATAGCCCAACAGATCAATCAGAAAGAATAACTTTGAGGTGGTTTCGTACCCTACAACAATCTCTTAGTTTGTTCTCCGCTATTAGTGACTTTGGAGTGACTCTTTGTTGCACGTTGAGGGATTGTTATACGATCTAATAATGTTATCATGGTTGAGAGAACTTGCACTAGTGAAAGTATGAACCCTAGGCCTTGTTTCGAAGCATTGCAATACCATTGTTTCTCTTTTTTTACTAGTTACCTTGTTGTTTTATATTTTCAAATTACAAAAACCTATTTCTACCATCCATATTGCACTTGTATCACCATCTCTTCGCCGAACTAGTGCACATATACAATTTACCATTGTATTGCGTGTGTTGGGGTCACAAGAGACTCTTTGTTATTTGGTTGCAGGTTTGTTTGAGAGAGACCATCTTCATCCTACGCCTCCCACAGATTGATAAACCATAGGTCATCCACTTGAGGGAAATTGGTTGCTCTCCTACAAAACTATGTACTTGGAAGCCCAACAACGTCTACAAGGATAAACTTGTGTAGTAGACATGAATCCCGCACCCCCACCATCTCTTGTTGTTATAAATGAGGGGGAGGGGCGCGGCGGAAACACCCACGCACGCACCCCCGCTCCACCTTCCCTCGTCTTCTTCTCATGGAGCCCGGGAAGACCTCTGCCGCAGCGCACGGCCGCCGCCCGAGCGCTCACTTGCAACGCCCGTCGGTCGTCACGCGCACGCGCACGCACATGCCGCACTTTCTCCTACATTGCTGCGCCCGCGCCCTTGGCGAGCGTTGTGGCACCCCGGCTCAGAGCGATCGGTTTACCATGCATTGCCAGCCCAGAGACCATGTCTTCTGGCAACACACAACATCTTGGTACAGAATAACAACCGCTTTATTGATGCTAGCTGAACAGAGTTACATTACAACAGCTATCGAGGCCAAGCGGCACAGTTGGTGTGGCTGAACAATATGTACATTATTTAGTGAACATTAAGGGGCCTTGATCCGAACAACTACGTGGCAGCGGAATAACGTCGTGGCGGAAGCTCCATATCACAGGGACACCGATGTGGACACGATCTAGACTCGAACAACGCTCCTTTCCAACGGTACTTTCCTGAAATCTGGCATGACACACCAGGTCAGTACATTGAATGTACTTGCCAGCTCACAACTGGCATAATCATAATGACAAACAATATCATGATATTTAACCAATTATTAAAAATGCAACACTATATGTCAACATGCTGTGATCATGCTCGAACGTACCTCGGGACAGCTTACCAACCGTGATCAGCTCTAGATCACAAACACACCAGCAAAGTGGTCTTTCTCAAGGACAACTCGCGATCCTTACGGCGATCACAACCATGACCATCATTTGGTCCCAAATGCCTCGATGGCCTTTCTGCCATCCATCAACAATGCAAAGTTCATAGCTTAGTGTGCAATTTTTATTAAACGTTGACTCATGGTGGGATCTACTACGAGGTGTCTGTAATCGTCGACTCGGCTATCGATAGATTACACACTCTGCAGAGGTAGCACACTGTACCCACACCACGGAACCCATGGCCTCGCACTCCCATTCGGGTGGACCAACGACATTCTGTCAAAACCCCTCCATTGCCACAGCACTCTCCCGGCCACTCCGACCCAAATACCCAACGAGCTGGTCCTGGGTGGCCCCGTGTCTACCAAAGACACCCCGACCACCGTCGTGGTCAAAACACTCCCACTCGGGGACACTCCCACTTGGGGACTCGGTACCATAATCTCATCAACGAGCACAGAAGATTATGTCTGCTTACCGGGCCAGGGCAAGCACGACATAACCTTCCCTAGATGGAGGCACCGACCAGAGGCCGTGTCAATGGACCGAATCAAGGCCTTCCCACAAAGGCAAATGTGGTTGCACTGGAAAGAAACTTGATTCAGCGGCACCATGACCCAGTCAATGGTATGTTCAAGTTGAGTTATATTCAGGTTTAACTTTAAAATAAAAATGATCGGTGTCATAGCATGCCATGAAATGCAAAACAACACATGCACCATATAGTGATAAAAGTGACTGATGTCATCCTTATACACACCAAGCATAACGCCAACAACTCAAATTACTCTACTTGCTTAAATAACTCACAACTTAACCAAAATATTTTGCAACAAGTTTTATTGATTTCTTACGCAAGAAAGTAACTCCGATAAATTTCTCATATGCTTGTCAAAATGATTTCACTATCAACAACTCTTACTTTCTGTATCACTAGGTTGGGTTCAAACATTCTGTAAGACAAGTAATATGATTAAACAAGTATTTAACAGAACATTTTCTAACAAATTTTTATCAATCTAATAGGGCAAAAAGATAGCTTTAAATAATTGCTAACATGCATAACAAAATTATTTCTAACATCCCCTCAAATAAATCTTATCTTGCTTTATCCACTAAACTAGTTTCATCCATTCTATAAATCAAGCATAACAACTAACCAATATTTAACAGAATATAAGTAACTCCATAATCATTTAAATGCATGGATTAATCATTTCATTTAAGTAAGAAAATCACAAATATTGAAATGGCACCATGAAAATGTTGCTGTGGCTTACCTTAGTGTAGATGAGGTTCACAAGCCTCCTGGTGATCCTCAAGACAAGCTTCACGTTCTGAAAATAGTTTTAATCACAAAAAGAAAATATCAAGAACTCTTATGAAAATCACCAGAAATTCTAGACAGCTCAGAAAAATCTCATCTTTGGTGAGCTGCTAGATTTCTTATCAAAGAACACAATGCAAAAAGAATCAATTCATTTGGACTTATGGTTGAAAAGTTATAACTGTTTGAGGTGTTCTGTAAATTCAAATGAATTTGAATAAAAGAAATAGACTGGGGGTGATGTCGAAGGCGTAAAGCCCAGGGGCGCCACCACTCGTACCGCTTCGCGCGCGTACTGAGTGGCTGACTAGAGGGCCACGCTAGTCAGGTGGGGGAAGAGGGAGAAGGAAACAGAGGGGGCCACGGCTTTGTCGGAGCTCTCGCCGGAGACGAGGGCTCCTTGGCCCAAACGAGAGGGACGGATGGCAAGAGGGGGTTGAGGCGCACCTGCCCGTACCCATAGCGTAGCTAGGGGCGGTCGGACGGCGTCGGAATTAACCTTGCAAGCGGAGGTAGAACGTGGAGGTCGCCGGAGTTGAGGAAGACGGTGAGCAGAGGCCACTCCAGGGGCTCCAAGCGGGCGAGACGGCCTCACCGGAGAGAGGCGGAGGCCCTGGAGGGGTCGTCCAGGCCTGGGAGGGGCTAGAGCTACTACGGCGACCAGAGGGGATCATCGACAAGCTTGAGCTTGGGGACGGCGGCCCGAGGCCTGCCCGGCCAGGCCCCGGCTTCCTACTCGATCGTGGGGTGTGTGTGAGTGCTGGATGGTGCTTGAGGAGGCTGGAGAGGGCTCTATTTATAGACGAGCGGCGAGGGTACTCCGGGCTCCGCCGGTGGACACATGTCCATGGCGCTCGACGACGAGCGGCGTTAGTGTGAGAGGGAGAAGGCGACGGAGGTCATCAGGCCACTGTGGGCGGGCGGAGACGAGCACAGGATCAAGAGGATGGCGACGAGCACAGTGCACTCCGCGCTGTTGGGCTGGCCGGACCTTGCCCGTGCTCGCTGCGGCGAGCTCCAGCGTCGGCGAGTGCCAAGGAGGAGTTAAGAACGTTGAGACGATGATGGTGGCGAGGGTTGGCATGGTTGGGCGGGCGGGGAAGCGAGCACGCGAGCAACAGAGGCTCGGGCGCGTCGCAGAGCGCGTCGGCTGCATGCCAACACGCCTGGACGAACGTGGTCACCGCGTGAACTATGACATCAGGTCGATCTAAGCAAAAACTCAATGTCTAGCATGTTGTTCATGGTAGTTTTGAATGTTACCACAATTTGGTTTGGATCCAGGTGCAGTAGTGAAGTTTTCACACACCAAGTAAGTTTCTGGTTAGTAAGTTGGTGATGTTACTGTGGTCAAATGGCTTGGAGTTAGAAGCTGTGCTTTGGAGGCTAGTGATAAGTTACTAAGGTAAAGATGCACAAGAAAGTTCAGGTCAAATGGAGCAAGTAAAATGGTAGTTGTTGTAGAAACCACCATTTTTGTCCAGAATAGAAAAGATTTTTTGTAGCAAAAATATTCCAAAAAGTGATGAAATATTTTTGCTTAGGAAGGTGCACTAGGGTTCACAGAATATTTGTGAATTATCTTAGATTTTTCTGAGCCATAAAAATTGGGGTTGCTTTGAAGCAAACAGATCCCGCTTAGGGTTTTTGGAAAGAAAATGAATATTTTTAATTTAAGAAAAATATTCCAAAGATTATTTTTGGGTGGGTCAGAAGTGAAATGATGATTTAGGAGGGAAGTGAAGCACTTGGGTGACAGCCAAGGATGCCCAAGTGTTTTAGTTCATTTGAAGATTCAGAAACTCCAAGTTCAAAAAATTTCAAATGAAAAATCAAGAAAATAAGAAAGGGAAAAACCCAGGCTGTCATAAACCTCCCCCACTTAGAATGAATCTCGTCCTCGAGATTCGGTTGCTTGGGAAAACCACTCTGGATACTGCTCCCTAAGGAATTCTTCCTGCTCCCAAGTTGCTTCTGACTCTGTGTGATGCTCCCACTGAACCTTGTAAAATTTTCTCACTTTACTGCGAGTGACCCTTTCCATCTGATCCAAAATTTTGAACGGTCTTTCTTCATAAGTTAAATCTTTTGCCAATTCTATCTCAGCCGTTGTAGTTCTTTTCTCAGGCGGGGATATGCATCATCTCAATTGCGAAACATGGAACACGTTGTGTATGTCTGCCAATTCCGGGGGTAGTTCCAGTTGATATGCAACAGTTCCCACTCGAGACATAATCGGGAATGGACCAATGAATCTGGGTGCCAGCTTTCCACGAGTCTAAAATCTCTTGACTCCTTTCATAGGAGTGACTCGGAGGTATGCGTGTTCTCCGGATTCAAAACTAACTTGCCGATGTTTGGCATCATAATAACTCTTCTGTCGAGATTTGGCCAATTGCAGTCTGTCTCGGATTTCCCTAACTTGTTTCTCAGCTTCCATCATGAGATCCGTTCTGAAGATACGGCTATCTCCTGTCTGAGACCAATTTAGAGGAGTGGGGCACTTACGGCCATACAGAGCTTCGTATGGTGACATCTTTAGACTGGTCTGGAAACTGTTGTTATAAGAGAACTCGGCATACGGCAAGCAGTATTCCCATTTAGCACCTTTGGCTAGCACACATGCTCGCAACATATCTTCGAGTATTTGGTTTACCCGCTCTGTCTGTCCATCTGTCTGAGGGTGATAGGAAGTACTACATTTCAGTGTTGTCCCCAAGGCTTGATGGAGACGGGACCAAAAAGCGGAGGTAAACAAAGAACCTCGGTCGGAAGTGATAGTTCGGGGTACTCCATGAAGACTGACGATCCTGGATACATACAGTTGTGCAAGTTCATTTCCTCTGTATCTGGTGCTGATCGGAATGAAATGAGCAACCTTGGTCAGAGTGTCTATTATAACCCAGATTGCATCCTTGCCTCGCTGAGTCCTAGGCAATCCTGTGATGAAATCCATGCAAACATCATCCCATTTCCACTGTGAAACTGGCAGCGGTTGGAGAAGTCCGACTGGCTTCTGATGATCTGCTTTCACCTTGTTGCATATGTCGCAATAGGCTACAAAATAGGCAATGTCTTTCTTCATTCCATCCCACCAGAATATTTGTCTAAGGTCCTCATACATTTTCGTACCTCCCGGGTGAATGGAATATGTGGATTCGTGGGCTTCTGACAGGATTTTCTTCTTCAAGTCCGGTTGATTTGGCACACAAATGCGTCCACGGAATCGGAGGGTACCGAATTCGTCCTTGGAGAAGTTAGAGGCCTGCTTTGCCATCTGGCCCTTGGCACGTCTTTGTAGGTTGGTGTGAGCTGGCTGTGCCTTGCAGATCTCCATCTCAAGTGTGGGGGTAACTTCCAAAATATTAGCGAGGTCAGCCTCTATGATGACCAAGTTGAGCTGAGCGATATCCTCTTGGAGTTTGGTGGGCAATGATTTTAACATGACATTTAAGCTGACGGGCTTTCGACTAAGCGCATCAGCAACGATGTTGGCTTGCCTGGATGGTAATTTATTCCAAGGTCATAATCCTTGACCAACTCTAACCATCTTCGCTGACGGAGATTTAAATCTGGCTGAGTGAAAATATACTTGAGGCTTTTGTGGTCGGTAAAATTTTGGCACCTTTTTCCAATGAGGTAGTGTCTCCAAATTTTTAATGCATGAACCACTGCAGCCAATTCCAAATTATGAGTAGGATAATTTCCCTCATGAGGTCGTAGCTGTCGCGATGCATATGCTACTACATTGCTGTCTTGCATCAACACGCAACCAATACCTTGTCTGGAGGCATCACAGTACACATCAAAGCTGCGATAAATGTCTGGAAGAGTCAATACAGGTGCGGTTGTCAGTCGTATCTTCAGCTCATTAAAACTCTTCTCACAATCCTTTGTCCACTTAAACTTTGTATCCTATTTTAGCAGCTCCGTCATGGGTTTAGCAATTTTGGAAAACCCTTCAATAAAACGACGATAGTATCCAGCTAATCCGAGGAAACTCCGGATCTGTGTCACGGTCGTGGGTGGTACCCAATCGAGCACATCCTTTACTTTGCTCGGGTCCACGGCTATACCTTCGGCGGATAGTACATGTCCGAGAAACCCAACTTGTTTGAGCCAAAATTCGCACTTACTGAACTTGGCGTATAGCTGATGGTCGCGGAGCCGTTGTAGTACTGCTCAGAGGTGATCCTTGTGTTCTTCTTCACCCTTGGAGTAAATGAGGATGTCATCGATGAAGACTACCACGAATTTGTCAAGGAAGTCCATAAATACTTTGTTCATCATATGCATGAAGAAAGCAGGGGCGTTGATGAGACCAAAGGACATCACGGTATATTCGTAAAGACCGTACCGAGTAGTGAATGCAATCTTAGGAATATCTTCCTTTTTAATCTTGAGCTGATGATATCCGGTCCGTAAATCGATTTTAGAGAATACCTTAGCCAACTAAGCTGATCAAACAGATCATCAATCCTTGGCAGCGGGTATTTATTTTTTATGGTGACCTCATTCAGCTGGCGGTAATCTATGCACATACGGAGACTACCATCCTTTTTGCCCACGAAAATTGTAGGTGATCCCCACAGTGAAGAGCTGGGACGAATATAACCTTTCTGGAGTAATTCGTCAAGTTGTTTCTTTAGCTCCACTAATTCTGATGAGGGCATCCGGTAATACTTCTTGTATAACGGTGCGGTTCCGGGCACAAGATCTATGGCAAACTCCACTTCCCGATCTGGTGGCATGCCTGGAAGTTCTTCTGGAAACACATCAGGGTACTCACTGACCATAGGAATAAATTCCAATTCAACCACAGCAGTGCACACTAATTCTGGCTTGGGTATATTCTTGCGAGCATAGAATTTGGTGAGCTGCCCATCCAGACTGGTCAGATTGACTTCTCGGGTTGCGCAGTTTATGCAAACTTGATATTTGGTCAACCAATTCATACCCAATATAATATCCAACTTTTCAGACTCAAGGATTATCAGAGATGTTGGAAAGCGGACCCCGTTGATATTGATCTCCAGATCACGGCAGACCAGATTGCTCTTCATTATGGATCCCGGGGTTTGTACCAGCATATTTTTGCCCAAAATTGTGCAAGAAAAATTGTTTTGGGCGGCAAAACTCCGAGAAATAAAAGAATGGGAAGCCCCAGAGTCAAATAAAATTATGGCAGGTATGTCATTAACAAAAACCTACCAATGACGACTTCTGGCTTTTCTTGGGCTTCATCGGCGGAGATATGATGCACACGTGCCCGGTGAAGTTTTGCTGGTTTGGCCGCGACTCCATAAAATTGACTTGCGGTCGGCTTAGGGCATTTGTCTTGTTGTTCTTGGGGCACTTCTTGGCATAATCTCCATGGTGCCCGCAAATGAAACAAGAATTATTGCGCTGACGCTCCTCATGCATTGGATTGGTCACAATATTTTTGACTTGAGTGGTGGTCTTGTTAACATTCTGCTGCCAATTTGGCCTGTATTCCACCTGAGTCTACTGCCAGGTACGAGCCTTTTGCACATGTGGCCCATCTTTCTTTGGCTCAAACTTGCGCTTGTTGTCATTAGCAGGCCTATTATCTGATATCAGCTTATGCTCCCGTTCAGCAATGAACACATTGTCCACCAGAGTTTGGAAATCTGTGAAATCAAACATACTGAGAGCACACCGAAGTTGTGGATTTAAACCTCCAAGAAATCTGTCAATCTTCCTTTCTTCGGTGGCCACGTCATACAGAGAGTAATGGGCCAAATGATTGAATTTTTGCAGATATTCAGCCACAGACTGATTTCCTTGGACGAGCGCGAGAAATTCACGCTGCTTGGCCTTCATAACTCCAGTAGGGATATGATATTTTCGGAACTTATCCTTAAATTTCTCCCAGGTGATTTCCTCATCGATCCGCCACATGGCCTTTGTATTTTCCCACCATATGGCAGTTGCGCCTTCAAGGTAATGAGTTACAAATGGAACTTTATCATTTCCTTTAGTACGGGCAATCTCAAGCTTTTTCTCCATTGTGTGTAACCAATCGTATGCATCCATTGGGTCAACAATCTGACTGAAACAGGGTGGATTGGTCCTCTGAAAGTCTGACAGCTTTGAGTGATGACCATTTCGGTTTCCATTCTGTCCAACCATAGCTTGAACACTTCTCAATATTTCAATCAGATCATTGTTCCTTTTTTCTTCAAACATACACAGAATTTGCTCAGTGGAGGGAGGATCAGGCGGTGGAGGTGGTGGCTGAACGTACGGCTCAGGAGAATTTCATGCCTGTCGTGCGGAACAACGAACAGGAGTTCCCTCACGAACATTGCTACTGCTGCCTCCCCGCGTCATCCTACTGTGAATTTTTCCCAAGACAACACAATCGAGATGAGAAACACCCAAAAATAAAATTGGGGAAAAGCCAGCGACAAATCCCAAAAGAAAGCAGAAGAGCGAAAAATACGGCGAATAAAGTCTCAACATAATTATACATAGACTCATACATGAAAAGTAAACAACATGACTGGTTCACTACTCTCATACAGGCAACGAAACATCATGACTCATACGACTACATCCATACATCATCCAGACAACTGCGAATACTCAAAGAGACTACTGCGGCGTCCTCCCCTGAAGTGGTCTCTTATCCCGAACTGACGTGGTTAACGGAAACCTCTGGGTTAAAGGTAACACGACGGTGCTGCCTCGAGAGCTCTCCCTCAGGGGAAGGGGTAGGATGAAGCATCGGGGCTACAGGGGTAGCGAGAAGTGAGACCCACTCGGCAGGAGTATTGAGAGGGTTCGCGGCCGAGACGCCCGTGCTACTCAAGGGAGTAACCGGCGAAATAGGGGATCTAGAACTGACTGGGACATAAGGGGTAAATCCCAGTGAAGACGGAGTAGTGGCAGATCTAGAAGTGACCAAAGTAGTGGCTAAAGCAGTACGAGTACGAGTCAGCTCTCGAGCCAGCTCATGGATCATGAGATAGCTAGCAGTGATATAACGAGCAAGGTGGCAAGCAACACTATCAGACTCCGGATCAATGAGAGGGAAATGGACACAACCGTTGTCGTGCAGAGATGGGTAGTAGTAGAAACCTAGGTGGTTCTGCATTCGGACCTCGTTGTAGCGAAGCTCGACAAGGACCTCGAATGCAGCAAACTGGACAGCCTGAGAAGCGGTGGAGGCATAGCCGCTCTAAGAAGTGCGAGTGTGAGAGCTGGAATCGGAACTAGTGTGCAGAGTGACCACTGCGTGATACTCATATACTAAATCAGCTAGATGCTCCCGGTACACAAGATAGACTAGGTTGTCTCCGAGAGGATACAGCCTATGCCACACGTTGCGAAGGAGGTGCGGTGACGTGTACGGCATCAGCTGCAACTGGCACGGATACGGCACCGGAGCCATCTACACCCACAACCATTAGCAAGTTAGCATTAAAATATATAAACCGAATGCATGCAACTCAATAATCAGCACAAATTACTACCGATACTCAACTAAAACTCGTATCTAGCGCGTCGTAGTCTAGCGTGGCCTACAGTCAGCGCGGCTCTGATACCAAGCATTGTGGCACCCCGGCTCAGAGCGACCGGTTTACCATGCATTGCCAGCCCAGAGACCATGTCTTCTGGCAACACACAACATCTTGGTACAGAATAACAACCGCTTTATTGATGCTAGCGGAACAGAGTTACATTACAACAGCTGTCGAGGCCAAGCGGCACACTCGGTGCGGCTGAACAATATGTACATTATTTAGTGAACATTAAGGGGCCTCGATCCGAACAACTACGTGGCCACGGAATAACATCGTGGCGGAAGCTCCATATCACAGGGACACCGATGTGGACACGATCTAGACTCGAACAGCGCTCCTTTCCAACGATACTTTCCTGAAATCTGGCATGACATGCCAGGTCAGTACATTGAATGTACTTGCAAGCTCACAACTGGCATAATCATAATGACAAACAATATCATGATATTTAACCAATTATTAAAAATGCAACACTATATGTCAACATGCTGTGATCATGCTCGAACATCCCTCGGTACAACTTACCAACCGTGATCATCTCTAGATCACCAACACACCACCAAAGTGGTCTTTCTCAAGGACAACTCGTGATCCTTACAGCGATCACAACCATGACCATCATTTGGTCCCAAATGCCTCGATGGCCTTTCTTCCATCCATCAACAATGCAAAGTTCATAGCTTAGTGTGCAATTTTTATTAAATGTTGACTCATGGTGGGACCTACTACGAGGTGTCCGTAACCGTGGACTCGGCTATCGATGGATTACACACTCTGCAGAGGTAGCACACTGTACCCACACCACGGAACCCATGGCCTCGCACTCCCATTCGGGTGGACCAACGACATTCTGTCAAAACCCCTCCATTGCCACAGCACTCTCCCGGCCACTCCGACCCAAATACCCAACGAGCTGGTCCTGGGTGGCCCCGTGTCTACCAAAGACACCCCGACCACCGTCGTGGTCAAAACACTCCCACTCGGGGACACTCCCACTTGGGGACTCGGTACCATAATCTCATCAACGAGCACAGAAGATTATGTCTGCTTACCGGGCCAGGGCAAGCACGACATAACCTTCCCTAGATGGAGGCACCGACCAGAGGCCGTGTCAATGGACCGAATCAAGGCCTTCCCACAAAGGCAAATGTGGTAGCACTGGAAAGAAACTTGATTCAGCGGCACCATGACCCAGCCAACGGTATATTCAAGTTGAGTTATATTCAGGTTTAACTTTAAACTAAAAATGACCGGTGTCATAGCATGCCATGAAATGCAAAACAACACATGGACCATATAGTGATAAAAATGACCGATGTCATCCTTATACACACCAAGCATAACGTCAACAACTCAAATTACTCTACTTGCTCAAATAACTCACAACTTAACCAAAATATTTTGCAACAAGTTTTATTGATTTCTTACGCAAGAAAGTAACTCCGATAAATTTCGCATATGCTTATCAAAAAGATTTCACTATCAACAACCCTTACTTTCTTTATCACTAAGTTGGGTTCAAACATTCCGTAAGACAAGTAATATGATTAAACAAGTATTTAACAGAACATTTTCTAACAAATTTTTGTCAATCTAAGAGGGCAAAAACATAGCTTTAAATAATTGCTAACATGCTTAACAAAATTATTTCTAACATCACCTCAAATAAATCTTATCTTGCTTTATCCACTAAACTAGTTTCACCCATTCTATAAATCAAGCATAACAACTAACCAATATTTAACAGAACATAAATAACTCCATAATCATTTAAATGCATGGATTAATCATTTCATTTAAGTAAGAAAATCACAAATATTGAAATGGCACCATGAAAATGTTGTTGTGGCTTGTCTTAGTGCAGATGAGGTTCACAAGCCTCCTGGTAATCCTCAAGACAAGCTTCACCTTCTGAAAATAGTTTTAATCACAAAAAGAAAATATCAAGAACACTTCTGAAAATCACCAGAAATTCTAGACAGCTCAGAAAAATCTCATCTTTGGTGAGCTGCTAGATTTCTTATCAAAGAACACAATGCAAAAAGAATCAATTCATTTGGACTTATGGTTGAAAAGTTCTAACTGTTTGAAGTGTTCTGTAAATTCAAACGAATTTGAATAAATAAATAGACTGGGGGTGACGTCGAAGGCGTAAAGCCCAGGGGCGCCACCACTCATACCGCTTCGCGTGCGTACTGAGTGGCTGACTAGCGGGCCCCGCTAGTTAGGTGGGGGAAGAGGGAGAAGGAAACAGAGGGGGCGTGGCTTCGCCGAAGCTCTCGCCCGCGATGAGGGCTCCTTGGCCCAAACGAGAGGGAGGGATGGCAAGAGGGGGTTGAGGCGCACCTGCCCGTACCCGTAGCGTAGCTAGGGCGGTTGGACGGCATCGGAATCAACCTCGCAAGCGGAGGCGAAACGTGGAGGTGGCCGGAGTTGAGGAAGACGGCGAGCAGAGGCCACTCCAGGGGCTCCAAGCAGGCGAGACGGCCTCACCGGAGAGAGGCGGAGGCCCTGGCGGGGTCGCCCAGGCCTGGGAGGGGCTGGAGCTACTGTGGCGACCAGAGGGATCGCCGGCGAGCTCGAGCTCGGGGACGGCGGCCCGAGGCCTGCCCGGCCAGGCTCCGGCTTCCTACTCGATCGTGGGGTGTGTGTGAGTGCTGGATGGTGCTCGAGGAGGCTGGGGAGGGCTCTATTTATAGGCGAGCGGTGAGGGTGCTCCGGGCTCCACCGATGGACACCTGTCCACGGCGCCCGGCGAAGAGCGGCGTCAGTGAGAGAGGGAGAAGGCGACAGAGGTCACGCGGCCACTGTGGGCGGGCGGAGACGAGCACAGGATCAAGAGGATGGCGACAAGCATAGTGCGCTCCGCACTGTTGGGCTGGCCGGACCTTGCCCGTGCTCGCTGCGGCGAGCTCCGGCATTGGCGAGCGCCAGGGAGGAGTTAAGAACGTTGACGATGATGGTGGCGAGGGTTGGCATGGTTGGGCAGGCGGGGAAGTGAGCACGCGAGCAATAGAGGCTTGGGCGCGTCGCAGAGCGTGTCAGCTGCATGCCAGCACGCCTGGACAAACGCGGTCACCGCGTGAACTATGACATCAAGTCGATCTAAGCAAAAACTCAATGTCTGGCATTTTTCATGGTAGTTTTGAATGTTACCATGATTTGGTTTGGATCCAGGTGCAGTAGAGAAGTTTTCACACACCAAGTAAGTTTCTGGTCAGTAACTTGGTGATGTTACTGTGGTCAAATGGCTTGGAGTTAGAAGTTGTGCTTTGGGGGCTAGTGATAAGTTACTAAGGTAAAGATGCACAAGAAAGTTCAGGTCAAATGGAGCAAGTAAAATGGTAGTTGCTGTAGAAACCACCATTTTTGTCCAGAATAGAAAAGATTTTCTATAGCAAAAATATTCCAAAAAGTGATGAAATATTTTTGCTCAGGAAGGTGCACTTGGGTTCATAGAATATTTGTGAATTATCTCAGATTTTTCCGAGCCATAAAAATTGGGGTTGCTTTGAAGCAAACAGATCTGGCTTAGGGTTTTTGGAAAGAAAATGAATATTTTTCATTTAAGAAAAATATTCCAAAGATTATTTTTGGGTGGGTCAGAAGTGAAATGATGATTTAGGAGGGAACTGAAGCACTTGGGTGAAAGCCAAGGATGCCCAAGTGTTTAAGTCCATTTGAAAAGATTCAGAAACTCCATGTTTAAAAAAACTCAAATGAAAAATCAAGCAAATAAGAAAGGGCAAAACCTAGGCTGTCACAAGCTCTGCCATTGGCGTGGCCGAATGGACCTTGGGAGGGCTCCGAGACCACCGAGGCCAACATTCAGTACCCCCACGACACCAAGTGGATGCCGGCGGCGACAGTGGTGGCAGCACGCGCGGCAGGCGAAGAGATCGAGCCGGTGCCGCAGGAGGGTGCGTACATGGTATTCTTCTCCTACTTCATGTGTGGGTTCGGCCTTGCCGCAAGCCTCTTCTTGCGCTCCTTCCTCGACTTCTTCGGGTTGCAGCTGTATCACCTCGGTGCCAACACTGTGATGCAGCTCGCTGGGAATGCCACGCTCTGTGAGGGCTACCTAGGCTTGATGCCGGACACGGAGCTATGGGCCCGGCTTTTCGTCCTCAAGCAGCAAGGGCCGGCGGCCGGCGTCATGTCCGACTGCGGGGCCGCCATAGTCTCAGCCCGGTCAAATGGGTCGTTCCCCAAGATGCCCCTCGAAGAGTCTGCCAAGAAGTGGCAGAACATGTTCTTCTACATGTGTAACATCAACCTAAAGGCGGACTGCATCAACCTGCCTGATACTTCTTGAGTTTGCGTTGGTTTTTCCCTTAAAGAGGAAAGGGTGATGGAGCAAAGTAGAGATAAGTATTTCCCTCAGTTAGAGAACCAAGGTATCAATCTAATAGGAGACAATGCACAAATCACCAATACCTGCACAAACAATCAAACACTTGCACCCAACGCGATAAAGGGGCTGGCAATCCCTTCACGGTCACTTGCAAAAGTGAGATATGATAGACATAGATAAAACTAAACAAAAGATAAACTAAATATTTTGGGGGTTTTTTGGTTTATAGATCAGAAAGTAAAAGATTACAAAATAGTAGATTGGAAACTTATATGATGGAAAATAGACCCGGGGGCCATAGGTTTCACTAGAGGCTTCTCTCAAGATAGCAAATAATACGGTGGGAACAAATTACTGTCGACCAATTGATAGTAAAGCGCAAAGTTATGACGATATCCAAGGCAATGATTATGAAATATAGGCATCACGTCCGTGTCAAGTAGACCGACTCATGCCTGTATCTACTACTATTACTCCATACATCGACCGACTCCTGCCTGCATCTAGAGTATTAAGTTCATGAAGAACAGAGTAACGCTTTAAGTAAGATGACATGATGTAGAGGAATAAACTCAAGCAATATGATGTAAACCCCATCTTTTTATCCTCGATGGCAACAATACAATACGTGCCTCGCTACCCCTACTGTCACTGGGTGAGGACGCCACAAGATTGAACCCAAAGCTAAGCACTTCTCCCATTGCAAGCAAAACCAATCTAGTTGGCCAACCTAAACTGATAGTTCGAAGAGAATTACAAAGATATCAAATCATGCATAAAAGAATTCAGAGAGGATTCAAATAATATTCATAGATAAGCTACATAAATCCACAATTCATCGGATCTCGACAAACACACCGCAAAAGAGGATTACATCGGATAGATCTCCAAGAACATCAAGGAGAACATGGTATTGAGAATCAAAGATAGAGAGAAGAAGCCATCTAGCTACAAGCTATGGACCCGAAGGTCTGAGGTAAACTACTCACGCTTCATCGGAAGGGCAATAGAGTTGATGTAGAAGCCCTCCGTGATCGAATCCCCCTCCGGCAGGATGCCGGAAAAGGCCCCAAGATGGGATCTCACGGGAACAGAAGGTTGCGGCGGTGGGAAAGTGTTCCTTGTTCGTGTATTACGCCACAATATGCACCATGTTAACTTAAGCGATTTGCAAGCTGGGTTGCCTCGCTCCTGTGTTTACCCCTACGTTCCCGATTGTTCGGCTAGGGAGTAAAGGGAGCACCTCTGCGATTGTCACGATCGGGTTGCCCGAGCCAGACCTCAGACTGGGTGAAGCCGAAAGCTAGCGCTCTTATAGTTTTCAATGATGGTCGGCACACAACGGAACTCATGAGTACAAAAAATCTATTGCACAAGTCTCATAATAACAATGAGCACCAAAGAAAGGTATCGGTGGGGGTACTATTTTCTTCGAAGATGCTTCTTACACTTCATGGTAATATAGCATAAGTTCCCTGAGCGCACTTTGTCTGTTATAGCCTTATGGCCGGATTGCCTGGTTATTGGAAACACCGTCGATATTCTCGACCGATGGAGTACATAACACTTTTTGGTCCTTGACCGAAGAGGGAGAAGCTGACGGTCAGTTAAGACGCGTTTAAAGTTCGGTTGAACATAGATATGATATAAGTACTTCGGTACATGCAATCATTCTTCTACCCAAGTCACTTGGGGGCTCTTAAGTTTATTTGAGTCGTTTTATAATAAGTGTTCTTCTTCTTCTTAGTCGTTGCAAAATTTTATTATTATTATTAATCACTCCTTTCTTCGACACGAGTGTGCGATCACTAGCCGGGGAGCCTAATTTCTCTCTCAAAGCCGCTAGAGTTTAGTTTGCTAAACTGGCCTGATGAGAAGTACTCCACCCTCGGGATAGAAGGTTGAAGCCGTAGGCTGACCCGCTCGAAGTCTTGAGATAGGATGTATCATGTTAAAGCACGACAGAAGCACTTCTTTTTTCTAAGACCAACTTTCGGATTGGCACCGAACACTTGATATTGTTCGGACGTCATGTTTTTACTGACGTTTCTTGGTTTTCCAAGCTTTTTGGCACTTTTAAACTATTTGTGCTTTTCCAGCATTAGTCTCGCAGTGCAACGCTGGACACCTTTAGGGATTTGGCAAAAACATTCTCAGATATTGCTATATATGCATCGGTTTCGAATTGTGTCTTCAGTCAATAGTTGGGTTGCCCGGCTCCGGCACTTGCTTCCTACGTTCCATTTTGTTCGGATAGGCGTGCAAAGGGAGAACCACTACGATTGTGCTTCCAGCTCACATGGTTAAGCACCTCAGTGGAGAAAGCCGAAAACTGACTTTCACAATAAGCGTAAACTGGTCAGCGATCCGATGACTATGTTAAATGATGGGCCGTTCATAACATTGGCCGAAGTGTTTACGGCTTGACCCTGACTGTCGCCGAACACTACCGGGGGTTATTAACTGGCCTCCCAAACTAAATCCTCAATATTTTGCTCTTACATTAGAGCTGAGGTTTAATGATCATGCTTAGCATGACAACCCAAAGAAAGGAACCGATAGCGGGACTATTTTCTTTGGAAGACATTTCTTCTGTTAAACAGTAATATAAGTCTCTGCGTACCTTTGTTTATAAAACCACATGGCCAGATTGCCTTGTTTGTTGTAAATCTTTACCCTCATAAAGGCTTTATAAAGTAGGACAAACACTCCTCGGCTACTGGCTGAGGAGGTGGAAGCCGATGGTCGGTCAACAAAGTTTTGTACAATGCGGATTCGAGCATTAATGACGTAAAGTACTTGGATACATAGAGTCATTACACATAATTTGTGATTTTACTATGGATATTGATCCTTAATTCGGCCACCCGTGCCCGCATTAAGGCTCGGGGGCTACTGGGCATCGGGCTTATTATTTACAAATATTAAAGGGGCACATTGATCCCCTGATCTGGTGTTACCACCCGACCAGTGTCTCGGGGGCTACTACATTGCTTGTCCAATGCATAAAACTTCATGTGCAATATAGTTTCCGAGGAGATTTTGATCCTCAGGTTGGTCGGCCGCACCCAACCTGAGTCTTGAGGACTGAGCACGCCGCTTTTAGTGTCCCAAAGTATTCTGTCGAGCTTGGACTTGATCCTCAGGCCGATTTTGCAAATCAACCTGAGTCTCAGCGGCTACTGGGATCAGCGGTCTTACGTCATCCTTCAGGTGCATCTCGGGTTTTAGACCGATACACACCTTGAGGGCTACTGGCTATATATCTCGGCAGAGAATAAATTGCACCAATAAAAAATATTCACAAAAATCGGCCCACATTCGGGGTGGTGCACCACCTCGGAAGCAGCCCAGCATAAAGCTCGGGCGCTAGTGGCTGGCTCCATAGAGGGCATTTCCGGCATTAAGCTCGGCTAAACTCCTTCAAACTTCTTTGAACCAAGGTGATTTACGACACCTCGGATATACAGTCCGGCGTTGGAGCTCGGATACATAGTCCGGTGTTGGAGCTCGGATACATTCCGGTGTTAGAGCTGGGAAGCGGTCCGGTGTTGGTGCTCGGTTGCAAAAGATACCTCGAATATAGTCCGGCGTTGGAGCTCGGACGCAAGAGGACGCTGCCGCCCGGGAACAACTTCAAACCCGAGGTGTGGCATAAAAATAACAAGGCATTGGTAAAGGCCGGAAACTTAAAGGGGCTCCTCGGATACCCGACGTGTAAACTCGTCGAATGCATTTCGGCGATCCTCAAGGTCGAAGATAAAGAAGATTGTAGAACCAGTTTTCAAGACCGACGACCGAAGATGAAGAACAGTTCGGAAGAATCGAGGAGCGTCCCTAACTTGAAGACCAGTTCAGGGGGCTACTGACGATGTCCTGGACAAGGGGGTACTCACCACGTCGTCTCCCGATCTATTAGATTGGGCCGAGGCCCCCCATGGCCGTATACTCATGGGCCAGTTCGGACAGCTGCCGCATACAAGGAAGATTCCACAAAGACTTGGCGATCAAGACAAGGACTTCTCCCCACCGGCGTATTCGGCTAGGACTCTTGTTAACCTAGGCCTCTGGTGCATTATATAAACCAGGGCCAGGCTAGTCGATAGAACATACAGAACAACAATCATACCATAGGCTAGCTTCTAGGGTTTAGCCTCTCCGATCTCGTGGTAGATCAACTCTTGTACTACCCATATCATCAATATTAATCAAGCAGGACGTAGGGTTTTACCTCCATCAAGAGGGCCCGAACCTGGGTAAAACTTCGTGTCCCTTGCCTCCTGTTACCATCCGGCCTAGATGCACAGTTTGGGACCCCCTACCCGAGATCCGCCGGTTTTGACACCGACATGGATGCTTCTAGTGGTTCGGGAATATATGTGAATATATAGGGGAAGATCTAGGTCAAGGGGTCACCGAGGGGCCCACAAGGTAGGGGGCGCCCTCCGCCCTTGTGGCTGCCTCGTGGCTCTTCTGACTTGCACTCCAAGTCTCCTGGGTGTCTTCTTGTCCAAGAAAAATCATCGTGAAGGTTTTATTCCATTTGGACTCCATTTGGTATTCCTTTTCTGCGGAACTCAAAAACAAGGAAAAACTGAGACTGGCACTGGGCTCTAGGTTAATAAGTTAGTCCCAAAAATAATATAAAATAGCATATTAATGAAGGAAATATGCCCTAGAGGCAATAATAAAGTTGTTATTTATATTTCCTTATATCATGATAAATGTTTATTATTGGCCGAAGATGAGTCTCAGTCATGTCTACATAGTTCTCAAACCTGTAGGGTCCGCACGCTTAACGTTCTGTGACGATTTGTATTATGAGTTATGTGATTTGATGACCGAAGTTTGTTCGGAGTGCCGGATGAGATCGACGACATGACGAGGAGTCTCAAAATGGTCGACACGTAAATATCGATATATTGTAAGGCTATATTCGGACATCGGAAAGTTTCCGAGTTATTCGGGTATTTTTCACAGTACCGAAGAGCTATGGGAATTTGTATTGGGCCTTAATGGGCCATACGGGAAAGGAGAGAAAGGCCTCAAGGGTGGCCGCGTCCCTTCCCCATGGATTGGTCCGAATTCGACTAGGGAAAGGGGGCGCCCCCTTCCTTCCTTCTCCTTCTCCCTTCCCTTTTTCCTATTCCATGTGGGAGGTGGAATCCTACTAGGACTAGGGAGTCCTAGTAGGACTCCACACTTTGGGCGCGCCCTATGAGGGCCGGCCTCCTCCTCCCTCCATCCTTTATATACATGGCCAGGGGGCACCCCATAGACACAAAAGTTGATCATTGATCCCTTAGCCATGTGCGGTGCCCCCTCCACCATAATCCACCTTGGTCATATCATCGTAGTGCTTAGGCGAAGCCCTGCGACGGTAGGATCATCATCACCGTCATCACGCCGTCGTGCTGACGAAGCTCTCCCTCGACACTCGGCTGGATTGAGAGTTCATGGGACGTCACCAAGCCGAACGTGTGCAGATCACGGAGGTGTTGTACTTTCGGTACTAGGATCAGTCGAACGTGAAGATGTGCGACTACATCAACCGCGTTATCATAATGCTTCCGCTTATGGTCTACGAGGGTACGTAAACAACACTCTCCCCTCTCGTTGCTATGCATCACCATGATATTGCATGTGCGTAGGAATTTTTTTGAAATTACTACGTTCCCAACAGTGGCATCCGAGCCAGGTCTATGCGTAGATGTTATATGCATGAGTAGAACACAAAGGAGTTGTGGGCGTGGGTATATACATATTGCTTGCTGTCACTAGTTGTTTCTTGATTCAGCGGTATTGTTGGATGAAGCGGCCCAGACCGACATTACGCGTACGCTTACGCGAGACTGGTTCTACCGACGTGCTTCGCACACAGGTGGCTGGTGGGTGTCAGTTTCTCCAACTTTAGTTGAATCGGATTCAATGAACAGGGTTCTTTCTGAAGATCAAAAGGCAATCACTATACCGCGTTGTGGTTTTTGATGCGTAGGTAAGAACGGTTCTTGCTCAACCCGTAGCAGCCACGTAAAACTTGCAACAACAAAGTAGAGGACATCTAACTTGTTTTTGCAAGGCTTATTGTGATGTGATATGGTCAAGACATGATGAGATATAAGTTGTTGTATGAGATGATCATGTTTTGTTGAAGTTATCGGCAACTGGCAGAAGCCTTATGGTTGTCTCTTTATTGCATAAGATGCAAGCGCCAAATAATTGCTTTACTTTATCGCTATGCGATAGCAATAGTTGCAAGCGAAATAGTTGGCGAGACGACCATGTGATGACACGTTGATAGAGATCAAGATGATGGAGATCATGGTGTCATGCCGGTGACGATAGAGATCATGATGGTACTTTGGAGATGGAGATCAAAAAGGCGCAAGATGATCATGGCCATATCATGTCACATATTTTGATTGCATGTGATGTTTATCCTTTATGCATATTATTTTGCTTAGTTCGGCGGTAGCATTACAGGATGATCTCTCACGAAATTTCAGGGTATAAGTGTTCTCCCTAAGTATGCAATGTTGCGATAGTTCGTCGTGCCGAGACACCACGTGATGATCGGGTGTGATAAGCTCTACGTTCACATACAACGGGTGCAAGCCAGTTTTGCACACGCGGAATACTTGGGTTAAACTTGACGAGCCTAGCATATGCAGATATGGCGTCGGAACACTGGAGACCGAATGGTCAAGCGTGAATCATATAGTAGATATGATCAACATAATGATGTTCACCATTGAAAACTACTCCATCTCACGTGATGTTCGGACATGGTTTAGTTGATTTGGATCACGTGATCATTTAGATGACTAGAGGGATGTCTATCTAAGTGGGAGTTCTTAAGTAATATGATTAATTGAACTTTAATTTATCATGAACTTAGTCCTGATAGTATTTGCATAACTATGTTGTAGATCAATAGCTCGCGATGTAGCTCCCCATTTTTTTATATGTTCCTAGAGAAAAACTATGTTGAAAGATGATAGTAGAAATGATGCGGACTATGTTTGTGATCTGAGGATTATCCTCATTGCTGCACAAAAAAATTATGTCCTTGATGCACCGCTAGGTGACAGACCTATTGCAGGAGCAGATGCAGACATTATGAATGTTTGACAAGCTCGGTATGATGACTACTTGATAGTTTAGTGCACCTTGCTTTACGGCTTAGAATCGGGACTTCAAAAATGTTTTGAACGCCACGGAGCATATAAGATGTTCAAAGAGTTGAAATTGGTATCTCATACTCATGCCCGTGTCAAGAGGTATGAGACCTCTGACAGTACTTTGCCTACAAGATGGAGGAGAATAGATCAACAAGTGAGCATGTGCTCAGAATGTCTAAGTACTACAATCACTTGAATCAAGTGGGAGTTAATCTTCCCGATAAGATAGTGATTGAAAAATTTCTCTAGTCACTATCACTAAGTTACTAGAACTTCGTGATGAACTATAATATGCAAGGGATAATGGAAACGATTCCCAAAGATCTTCGCGATGCTGAAATCAGCGAAGGTAGAAATCAAGAAAAAGCATCAAGTGTTGATGGTTGACAAGACCACTAGTTTCAAGTAAAATGGCAAGGGAAAAGAAAGGGAACTTCAAGAATAATGGCAAGCAAGTTGCCACTCCCATGAAGAAGCCCAAAGCTAGACCCAAGCCTGAAACTGAGTGCTTCTACTACAAATGAAATGGTCACTGGAAGTGGAACTGCCCTAGATACTTGGCGGATAAGAAGGATGGCAAAGTAAACAAAGGTATATTTGATATACATGTTATTGATGTGTACTGTACTAGTGTTTATAGCAAACCCCTCGGTATTTGATACTAGTTCCGTTGCTAAGAGTAGTAACTCGAAACGGGATTTGCAAAATAAACAAAGACTAGTTGAGGACGAGGTGACGATGTGTGTTGGAAATGATTCCAAGGTTGATAAAATCACCACCGCACACTCCCTTTACCTTCGGGATTAGTGTTGAACCGAAAATAAATGTTATTTGGTGTTTGCGTCGAGCATAATATGATTGGATCATGTTTATTGCAATACGGTTATTCATTTAAGTCAAAGAATAATTTTTATTCTGTTTACATGAATAAAACCTTCTGTGGTCATACACCCAAGGTGAATGGTTTATTGAATCTTGATCGTAGTGATACACATATTCATAATATTGAAGCCAAAAGATGCAAAGTTAATAATGATAGTGCAACCTATTTGTGGCACTGCCGTTTAGGTCATATTGGTGTAAAGCGCATGGAGAAACTCCATGCTGATGGACTTTTGGAATCACTTGATGCTTGCGAACCATGCCTCATGGGCAAGATGACTAAGACTCTGTTCCCCGGAACAATGGAGCGAGGAACTGACTTATTGGAAATAATACATACTGATGTATGCGATCCGATAAATGTTGAGGCTCACGACAGGTATCGTTATTTTCTGACCTTCACAGGTGATTTGAGCAGATATGGGTACATCTACTTAATGAAACATAAGTCTGAAACATTTGAAAAGTTCAAAGAATTTCAGAGTGAAGTGGAAAATCATTGTAACAAGAAAATAAAGTTTCTACGATCTGATCGCGGAGGCGAATATTTGAGTTACGAGTTTGGTCTTCATTTGAAACAATGTGGAATAGTTTTGCAACTTATGCCACCTGGAACACCACAGCATAATGGTGTGTCTGAATGTTGTAATCATACTTTATTGGATATGGTGTGATCTATGATGTCTCTTACTGATTCACCACTATCGTTTTGGGGTTATGCATTAGAGACAGCTGCATTCACGTTAAATAGGGCACCATCTAAATCCGTTGAGATGACACCGTATGAACTATGGTTTGGCAAGAAACCAAAGCTGTCGTTTATTAAAGTTTGAGGTTGCGATGCTTATGTGAAAAAGTTTCAAACTGATAAGCTCGAACCCAAATTGGAGTAGTGCGTCTTCATAGGATACCCAAAAGAAACTGTTGGGTACACCTTCTATCATAGATCCGAAGGCAAGATATTTTATTGCTAAGAATGGATCCTTTCTAGAGAAGGAGTTTCTCTCGAAAGAAGTGAGTGGGAGGAAAGTAGAACTTGATGAGGTAATTGTACCTTCTCCCGAATTGGAAAGTATTTCATCACAGAAATCAGTTCCAGTGATTCCTACACCAATTAGTGAGGAAGCTAATGATAATGATCATGAAACTTCAAATCAAGTTACTACCGAACCTCGTAGCTCAACCAGAGTACGGTCTGCACCAGAGTGGTACGGTAATCCTGTTCTGGAAGTCATGTTACTAGACCATGACGAACCTACGGACTATGAGGAAGCGATGATGAGCCCAGATTCTGCAAAATGGCTTGAGGCCATGAAATTTGAGATGGGATCCATGTATGAGAGCAAAGTATGGACTTTGATTTACCTGCCCGATGATCGGTGAGTCATTGAGAATAAATGGATCTTCAAGAGGAAGACGGACGCTGATAGTAGTGTTACTATCTACAAAGCTCGAATTGTCAGAAAAATGTTTTCGACAAGTTCAAGGTGTTGACTACGATGAGATTTTCTCACTCGTATTGATTCTTAAGAGATTGTCTGAATCATGTTAGCAGTTGCCGCATTTTATGAAATCTGGCAAATGGATGTCAAAACTACATTCCTTAATGGATTTCTTAAAGAAGAGTTGTATATGATGCAACCAGAAGGTTTTTTTGATCCTAAAGGTGCTAACAAAGTGAGCAAGCTCCAGCGATCCATCTATGGACTGGTGCAAGCATCTCAGAGTTGGAATATAAGCTTTGATAAAGTGATCAAAGCATATGGTTTTATACAGACTTGCGGTAAAGCCTGTATTTACAAGAAAGTGAGTGGGAGCACTATAGCATTTCTGATAAGTATATGTGAATGACATATTGTTGATCGAAAATAATGTAGAATTTTCTGGAAAGCATAAAGGAGTGTTTTAAAGGAGTTTTTCAAACAAAAGACCTCGGTGAAGCTGCTTACACATTGAGCATCAAGATCTATAGAGATAGATCAAGACGCTTGATAAGATTTTTCAATGAGTACATACCTTGACAAGATTTCGAAGTAGTTCAAAATGGAATAGTCAAAGAAGGAGTTCATGCCTATGTTGCAAGGTGTGAAGTTGAGTAAAGACTCAAAACCCGACCACAGCAGAAAAAATAGAAAAAAGAATGAAAAGTCATTCCCTATGCCTCAGTCACAGGTTCTATAAACTATGCTATGTTGTGTACCAATCCTTTTGTATACCTTAGCATGATACTAGCAAGGGAGTACAATAGTGATCTAGGAGTAGATCACTGGACAGCGGTCAAAATTATCCTTAGAGGATTAAGGAAATATTTCTCGATTATGGAGGTGATAAAAGAGTTCGTCGTAAAGAGTTACGTTGATGCAAGCTTTTTACATCGTCTAGATGACTCTAAGTCTCAATCTGGATACATATTGAAAGTGGGAGCAATTAGCTAGAGTAGCTCCATGCAGATTATTGTAGACATAGAAATTTGCAAAATACATACGGACATGAATGTTGCAGACCCGTAGACTAAACTTCTCTCACAAGCAAAACATGATCACTCGTTGGGTATTAACCACATAGAGATGTGAACTATATTATTGACTCTAGTAAACCCTTTGGGTATTAGTCACATGAAGATGTGAACTAATCACATAAAGATGTGAACTATTGGTGTGCAATCACATGATGATGTGAACTAGACTATTGACTCTAGTGCAAGTGGGAGACTGAAGGAAATATGCCCTAGAGGCAATAATAAAGTTGTTATTTATATTTCCTTATATCATGATAAATGTTTATTATTCATGCTAGAATTGTATTAACCAGAAACTTAGTTCATGTGTGAATACATAGACAAACAGAGTGTCACTAGTTTGCCTCTACTTGACTAGCTCATTGAATCAATTGTGGTTATGTTTCCTAACCATAGACATGAGTTGTAATTTGATTAACGGAATCACATCATTAGAGAATGATGTGATTGACTTGACCCATCCGTTAGCTTAGCATGATGATCGTTTAGTTTGTTGCTATTGCTTTCTCCATAACTTATACATGTTCCTATGACTATGAGACCATGCAACTCTCGAATACCGGAGGAACACTTTGTGTGCTACCAAATGTCACAACGTAACTGGGTGATTATAAAGGTGCTCTACAGGTGTCTCCCATGGTGTTTGTTGAGTTGGCATAGATCGAGATTAGGATTTGTCACTCCGATTGTCGGAGAGGTATCTCTGGGCCCTCTCGGTAATGCACATCACTATAAGCCTTGCAAGCAATATGACTAGTGAGTTAGTTGCGGGATGATTCATTACGGTACGAGTAAAGAGACTTACCGGTAACGAGATTGAACTAGGTATTGAGATACCGACGATCGAATCTCGGGCAAGTAACTAACGATGACAAAGGGAACAACATATGTTGTTATGTGGTTTGACCGATAAAGATCTTCATAGAATATTTAGGAACCAATATGAGCATCCAGGTTCCGCTATTGGTTATTGACCGGAGATGAGTCTTGGTCATGTCTACATAGTTCTCGAACTCGTAGGGTCTGCACGCTTAACGTTTTGTGATGATTTGTATTATGAGTTATGTGATTTGATGACCGAAGTTTGTTCGGAGTCCCGGATGAGATCAATGACATGACGAGGAGTCTCAAAATGGTTGAGACGTAAAGATCGATATATTGCAAGGCTATATTCGGACACCAGAAAGGTTCCGGGTGATTCGGTTATTTTTCGGAGTACCGGAGAGTTACGGGAATTCGTATTGGGCCTTAATGGGCCATAGGGGAAAGGAGAGAAAGGCCTCAAGGGTGGCCGCGCCCCTTCCCCATGGACTGGAACGAATTGGACTAGGGAAAGGGGGCGCCTCCTTCCTTCCTTCTCCTTCTCCCTTACCTTTTGCCTATTCCATGTGGGAGGTGGAATCTTACTAGGACTACGGAGTCCTAGTAGGACTCCACACTTTGGGGCGCCCTATGAGGGTCGGCCTCCTCCTCCCTCCATCCTTTATATACGTGGCCACGGGCACCCCATAGACACACAAGTTGATCATTGATCCCTTAGCCGTGTGCGGTGCCCCCCTCCATCATAATTGACATTGGTCATATCATCGTAGTGCTTAGGTGAAGCCTTGCGATGGTAGCATCATCATCACCGTCATCACGCCGTCGTGCTGACGAAGCTCTCCCTCGACACTCAGCTGGATCGAGAGTTCGTGGGACGTCACCGAGCCGAACGTGTGAAGAGCACGGAGGTGTCATACTTGCGGTACTAGGATCGGTCGATCGTGAATATGTGCGACTACATCAACCACATTGTCATAACGCTTCCGCTTACGGTCTACGAGGGTACGTAAACAACACTCTCCCCTCTCATTGCTACGCATCACCATGATCTTGCGTGTGCGTAGGAAATTTTTTGAAAGTACTAGGTTCCCCAACAATTAATGCATATAAAGCATCCAAAACAGATAATATAATAGCATGGAACAATCAAAAATTATAGATACGTTGGAGACGTATCAAGCATCCCAAGCTTAATTCCTGCTCTTCCTCGAGTAGGTAAATGATAAAAACATAATTTTTGATGTGGAATGCTACCTAACATATTTATCCATGTAATTTTTCTTTATTATGGCATGAATGTTCAGGTCCATAAGAGTGAAAACAAAATTTTAATATTGACATCAGAACAATAATACTTCAAGCATACTAACAAGGCAATTATGTCTTCTCAATATAACATGGCCAAAGAATGCTTATCCCTACAAAATCATATAGTCTGGCTATGCTCCATCTTCATCACACAAAATATTCAAATCATGCACAACCCCAATGACAAACAAGCAATTTTGATGTTCTCAAACCTTTTTCAACTTTCACGCAATACATGAGCGTGTGATACGTCTCCAACGTATCTATAATTTTTGATTGCTCCATGCTATATTATCTACTGTTTTGGACAATATTGGGCTTTATTATCCACTTTTATATTATTTTTAGGACTAACCTATTAACCGGAGGCCCAGCCCAGAATTGTTGTTTTTTCCCTATTTCACTGTTTTGAAGAAAAGGAATATCAAACGGAGTCGAAATAGAATGAAACCAACTGGAGAAGTTATTTTTTGAAGGAAAGCTACCGGAAAAACTTGGAGTGCATGTCAAGAAAGGAACGAGGGAGCCACGAGGTAGGGGGCGCGCCCACCCCCCTAAGGCGCGCCCTCCACCCTCGTGGGCCCCTCGTGGCTCCCCTGACGTATCTCTTTCACCCATATATACCCACGTACCCTAAAAACATCGGGAGCACAATAGATCTGGAGTTTTGCCGCCAGAAGCCTCCGTAGCCACCGAAAGCCAATCTAGACCCGTTCTGGCACCCTGCCGGAGGGGGCAATCCTTCTCTAGTGGCCATCTTCATCATCCCGGTGCTCTCCATGACGAGGAGGGAGTAGTTCTCCCTCGGGGCTGAGGGTATGTACCAGTAGCTATGTGTTTGATCTCTCTCTCTCTCTCTCGTGTTCTTGAGGTGATACGATCTTGATGTATCGCGAGCTTTGATATTATAGTTGGATCTTATGATGTTTTCTCCCCCCTCTACTCACTTGTAATGGATTGAGTTTCCCCTTTGAAGTTATATTATCGGATTGAGTCTTTAAAGATTTGAGAACACTTGATGTATGTCTTGACGTGCGTATCTGTGGTGACAATCGGATACCACGTGATTCACTTGATGTATGTTTTGGTGATCGACTTGCGGGTTCCGCCCATGAACCTATGCATAGGGGTTGGCACACGTTTTCGCGTGATTCTCCGGTAGAAACTTTGGGGCACTCTTTGAGGTTCTATGTGTTGGTTGAATAGATGAATCTGAGATTGTGTGATGCATATCGTATAATCATGCCCACGGATACTTGAGGTGACATTGGAGTATCTAGGTGACATTAGGGTTTTGGTTGATTTGTGTCTTAAGGTGTTATTCTAGTACGAACTCTAGGGCTGTTTGTGACACTTATAGGAATAGCCCAACGGATTGATTGGAAAGAATAACTTTGAGGTGGTTTCGTACCCTGCCATAATCTCTTCGTTCGTTCTCCGCTATTAATGACTTTGGAGTGACTCTTTGTTGCATGTTGAGGGAGACTTATGTGATCCAATTATGTTATTATTGTTGAGGGAACTTGCACTAGTGAAAGTATGAACCCTAGGCCTTGTTTCAACACATTGAAATACCGTTTACGCTCACTTTTATCATTTGTTACCTTGCTGTTTTTATATTTTCAGATTACAAAAATTATTATCTACCATCCATATACCACTTGTATCACCATCTCTTCGCCGAACTAGTGCACCTATACAATTTACCATTGTATTGGGTGTGTTGGGTACACAAGAGACTCTTTGTTATTTGGTTGATGGGTTTCTTGAGAGAGACCATCTTCATCCTACGCCTCCTACGGATTGATAAACCTTAGGTCATCCACTTGAGGGAAATTTTCTATTGTCCTACAAACCTCTGCACTTGGAGGCCCAACAACGTCTACAAGAAGAAGGTTGTGTAGCAGACATCAAGCTCTTTTCTGGCGCCGTTGCCGGGGAGGTTAGCGCTTGAAGGTATATCTTTAGATCTTGCAATCGA
Source organism: Triticum urartu (assembly GCF_056163025.1). NCBI lineage: Eukaryota > Viridiplantae > Streptophyta > Magnoliopsida > Poales > Poaceae > Triticum > Triticum urartu. Next base: position 66,358,293 of record NC_141873.1, on the reverse strand, counting down.
GACTTTTAGTTTCTTGTTTTATCACTAGATTAGTTTATTTAAGAAAACTATAAAAAATGGAATTGATTTTACCTCATACGCTTCATCTTTTTAATATTTTTCGTGAGTATGATGGAAAGGAAAACTGTGCTCAAATACTAGAAGAAGAATTACATAGAATGCTTGGCTTAAAATATGTGAATGATGAGCATGATTGTAATGTTGTTAGTATGAATTCCTTGAATATCCATGATGCTAATGATATGCAAAGCCACAAGCTTGGGGAAGCTATGTTTGATGAAGATGATATTTTTTGTCCCTCAAGTTTTGATGAGCAAATTTACTATGATGAAAGCATGCCTCCTATCTATGATGATTATTGTGATGACACGTATGCTTTAAAGAATAATTATAACCATGAAACTTGTCATCTTGATCTTAATTTTCAATCACATGATAATTATTTTGTTGAGTTTGCTCCCACTAATATGAATGAGAAGAATTTTGCTTATGTGGAGAGTAATAAAATTTCTATGCTTGTAGATCATGAAAAGAATGCTTTAGGTGCTGGTTATATTGTTGAATTAATTCATGATGCTAATGAAAATTATTATGAGGGAGGAATATATGCTTGTAGGAATTGCAACAATATCAAGTTTCCTCTCTATGTGCTTAAAGTTTTGAAGTTATGCTTGTTTTACCTTCCTATGCAAGTTAATTCTTGTTCCCATAAGTTGTTTGCTCACAAAATCCCTATGCATAGGAAGTGGGTTAGACTTAAATGTGCTAGTCATATTCTTCATGATGCTCTATTTCTATTTCAATTCTTATTTTTATGTGAGCATCATTGAAATCATCATGCCTAACTAGGGGAGTTAAACGATAGCGCTTGTTGGGAGGAAACCCAATTTTATTTTTATTCCTTGTTTTTTGCCCCTGTTTAGTAATAAATATTTTATCTAGCCTTTGTTTGGGTTGTGTTTTTTGTGTTTAATTAGTGTTTGTGCCAAGTAGAACCGTTGGGAAGACTTGGGGGAAAGTCTTGTTGATCTTGCTGTAAAAAACAGAACTTTAGCGCTCACGAGAATTGCTGCCATTTTTTATTGGAGAGTGCTATTTAGTTAATTCTTTTTGCAGATGATTAATAGATAAATTAATCAGGTTTATCAGTTTATTTTAGAATTGTTGGGGTTCCATAAGTATACGTTTGATCCAGATTACTACAGACTGTTCTGTTTTTGACAGATTCTGTTTTCTATGTGTTGATTGCTTATTTTGATGAATATATGAGTAGTATCGGAGGGTATGAACCATAGAGAAGTTGGAATACAGTAGATATTACACCAATATGAATTTAGAATGAGTTCACAACAGTACCTAAGTGGTGATTTATTTTCTTATACTAACGGAGCTTACGAGTTTTCTGTTAAGTTTTGTGTTGTGAAGTTTTCAAGTTTTGGGTAAAGATTCGATGGACTATGGAATAAGGAGTGGCAAGAGCCTAAGCTTGGGGATGCCCAAGGCACCCCAAGGTAATATTCAAGGACAACCAAAAGCCTAAGCTTGGGGATGCCCCAGAAGGCATCCCCTCTTTCGTCTTCATTCATCGGTAACTTTACTTGGAGCTATATTTTTATTCGCCACATGATATGTGTTTTGCTTGGAGCGTCATTTTATTTCATTATGTTTTGCTCTGTTTGAATAAAATACCAAGATCTGGAAATATTAAATGTTAGAGAGTCTTCACATAGTTGCATCATTATTCGACTACTCATTGATCTTCACTTATATCTTTCGGAGTAGTTTGTCATTTGCTCTAGTACTTCACTTATATCTTTTTAGAGCACGGTGGTGGTTTTATTTTGAAGAAATAGATGAACTCTCGTGCTTCACCTATATTATTTTCAGAGTCTTAAATAGCATGGTAATTTTCTTAAATAATCCTAATATGCTAGGCATCTAACAATAGTAAAAACTTTCTTATGAGTGTGTTGAATACTAAGACAAGTTTGATGCTTGATGATTGTTTTGAGATATGGAGGTAATAATATCAAAGTCGTGCTAGTTGAGTAGTTGTGAATTTGAGGAATACTTGTGTTGAAGTTTGCAAGTCCCGTAGCATGCACGTATGGTAAACGTTGTGTAACAAATTTGAAGCATGAGGTGTTATTTGATTGTCTTCCTTATGACTGGCGGTCGGGGACGATCAATGGTCTTTTCCTACCAATCTATCCCCCTAGGAGCATGCGCGTAGTGCCAAGGTTTTTGATGACTTGTAGATTTTTGCAATAAGTATGTGAGTTCTTTATGACTAATGTTGAGTCCATGGATTATACACACTCTTGCCCTTCCATCCTTGCTAGCCTCTTCGGAACCGTGCATTGCCCTTTCTCACATTGAGAGTTGGCGCAAACTTCGCCGGTGCATCCAAACCCCGTGATATGATACACTCTTTCACACATAAACCTCCTCATATCTTCCTCAAAACAGCCACCATACCTACCTATTATGGCATTTCCATATCCATTCTGAGATATATTGCCATGCAACTTTCCATCATTCCGTTCATCACGACACATTCATTATTGTCATATTGCTTAGCATGATCATGTAGTTGACATCGTATTTGTGGCAAAGCCACCATTCATAATTTTTCATACATGTCACTCTTGATTCATCGCAATCTCGGTACACCGCCGGAGGCATTCATATAGAGTCATATTTTGTTCTAGTATCGACTGTAAATAAATAGAAGTGTGATGATCATCATTTTCTAGAGCATTGTCCCAAGTGAGGAATAAAAAAGAAGAAGCGAAAGGCCATAAAAAAAGAGAAGGCCCAAAAAAAGAGAAAGGCCATAAAAAAGGAAGAGAGAAGGCCCAAAAAATAAAAATAAAATGAGAGAAAAAGAGAGAAGGGACAATGCTACTATCCTTTGCCACACTTGTGCTTCAAAGTAGCACCATAATATTCATGAAAGAGAGTCTTTTATTTTTCCACTTTCATATACTAGTGGGAATTTTCATTATAGAACTTGGCTTGTATATTCCAACAATGGGCCTCCTCAAGTGCCCTAGGTCTTCGTGAGCAAGCAAGTTGGATGCACACCCACTTAGTTTCTTTTGTTGACCTTTCATACATTTATAGCTCTAGTGCATCTGTTGCATGGCAATCCCTACTCCTTGCATTAACATCAATCGATGGGCATCTCCATAGCTCATTGATTAGCCTCGTTGATGTGAGACTTTCTCCTTTTTGTCTTCTCCACATAACCCCCATCATCATATTCTATTCCACCCATAGTGCTATGTCCATGGCTCGTGCTCATATATTGCGTGAAACTTTATAGATTTGAGATTACTAAAGTATGAAACAATTGCTTGGCTTGTCATCGGGATTGTGCATGATGAGAGCATTCTTGTGTGACGAAAATGGAGCATGACTAAACTATATGATTTTGTAGGGATGAACTTTCTTTGGCCACGTTATTTTGAGAAGACATGATTGCTTAGTTAGTATGCTTGAAGTATTATTATTTTATTTCAATATGAACTTTTATCTTGAATCTTTCGGATCTGAATATTCATGCCACAATTAAGAAGAATTACATTGAAATTATGCCAAGTAGCACTCCGCATCAAAAATTCTGTTTCTATCATTTACCTACTCGAGGACGAGCAGGAATTAAGCTTGGGGATACTTGATACGTCTCCAACGTATCTATAATTTTTGATTGCTCCATGCTATATTATCTACCGTTTTGGACAATATTGGGCTTTATTATCCACTTTTATATTATTTTTGGGACTAACCTATTAACCGGAGGCCCAGCCTAGAATTGTTGTTTTTTGCCTATTTCAGTGTTTTGAAGAAAAGGAATATCAAACGGAGTCGAAACGGAATGAAACCAACTGGAGAAGTTATTTTTGGAAGGAAAGCTACCAGAAAAACTTGGAGTGCACGCCAGGAAAGGAACGAGGGATCCACGAGGCAGGGGGCGCGCCCACCCCCCTAGGGCACGCCCTCCACCCTCGTGGGCCCCTCGTGGCTCCCCTGACGTATCTCTTTCACCCATATATACCCACGTACCCTAAAAACATCAGGGAGCACAATAGATCGGGAGTTCCGCCGCTAGAAGCCTCCATAGCCACCGAAAGCCAATCTAGACCCGTTCCGGCACCTTGCCGGAGGGGGCAATCCTTCTCCGGTGGCCATCTTCATCATCCCGGTGCTCTCCATGACGAGGAGGGAGTAGTTCTCCCTCGGGGCTGAGGGTATGTACCAGTAGCTATGTGTTTGATCTCTCTCTCTCTCTCGTGTTCTTGAGGTGATACGATCTTGATGTATCGCGAGCTTTGCTATTATAGTTGGATCTTATGATGTTTTCTCCCCCCTCTACTCACTTGTAATGGATTGAGTTTCCCCTTTGAAGTTATCTTATCGGATTGAGTCTTTAAAGATTTGAGAACACTTGATGTATGTCTTGCCGTGCGTATCTGTGGTGACAATGGGATACCACATGATTCACTTGATGTATGTTTGGTGATCAACTTGCGGGTTCCGCCCATGAACCTATGCATAGGGGTTGGCACACGTTTTCGTCGTGATTCTCCGGTAGAAACTTTGGGGCACTCTTTGAGGTTCTATGTGTTGGTTGAATAGATGAATCTGAGATTGTGTGATGCATATCGTATAATCATGCCCACGGATACTTGAGGTGACATTGGAGTATCTAGGTGACATTAGGGTTTTGGTTGATTTGTGTCTTAAGGTGTTATTCTAATACGAACTCTAGGGCTATTTGTGACACTTATAGGAATAGCCCAACGGATTGATTGGAAAGAATAACTTTGAGGTGGTTTCGTACCCTACCATAATCTCTTCGTTCGTTCTCCGCTATTAGTGACTTTGGAGTGACTCTTTGTTGCATGTTAAGGGATAGTTATGTGATCCAATTATGTTATTATTGTTGAGGGAACTTGCACTAGTGAAAGTATGAACCCTAGGCCTTGTTTCAACGCATTGCAATACCATTTACGCTCACTTTTATCATTTGTTACCTTGCTGTTTTTATATTTTCAGATTACAAAAACTATTATCTACCATCCATATACCACTTGTATCACCATCTCTTCGCCGAACTAGTGCACCTATACAATTTACCATTGTATTGGGTGTGTTGGGGACACAAGAGACTCTTTGTTATTTGTTTGCAGGGTTGCTTGAGAGAGACCATCTTCATCCTACGCCTCCTACGGATTGATAAACCTTAGGTCATCCACTTGAGGGAAATTTGCTACTGTCCTACAAACCTCTGCACTTGGAGGCCCAACAACGTCTACAAGAAGAAGGTTGTGTAGTAGACATCAGCGTGAGCCATGGACATAGCACTATAGGTGGAATAGAATATGGTGGTTGTGGAGAAGACAAAAAAGAGGGAGATAGTCTCACATCAACTAGGCATATCAACGGGCTATGGAGATGCCCGTCAATAGATATCAATGTGAGTGAGTAGGGATTTCCATGCAACGGATGCACTAGAGCTATAAGTTTATGAAAGCTCAAAAGAAAACTAAGTGGGCGTGCATCCAACTTGCTTGCTCGTGAAGACCTAGGGCAATTTGAGGAAGCCCATCATTGGAATATACAAGCCAAGTTCTATAATGAAAAATTCCCACTAGTATATGAAAGTGACAACATAGGAGACTCTCTATCATGAAGATCATGGTGCTACTTTGAAGCACAACAGTGGAAAAAGGATAGTAACATTGCCCCTTGTCTCTTTTTCTATCATTTTTTTGAATAGGCTTCTTTGGCCTCTTTTATTTTTTTGTAAAATCTAGAGACTCATCCCGACTTGTGGGGGAATCATAGCTTCCATCATCCTTACCTCACACGGGACAATGCTCTAATAATGATGATCATCACACTTTTATTTACTTACAACTCAAGAATTACAACTCGATACTTAGAACAAAATATGACTCTATATGAATGCCTCCAGCAGTGTACCGGGATGTGCAATGACTCAAGAGTGACATGTATGAAAGAATTATGAAAGGTGGCTTTGCCACAAATACGATGTCAACTACATGATCATGCAAAGCAATAGGACAATGATGGAACATGTCATAATAAAATGGAACGGTGGAAAGTTGCTTGGCAATATATCTCGAAATGGCTATGAAAATACCATAATAGGTAGGTATGGTGGCTGTTTTGAGGAAGGTGTATGGTGGGTGTATGGTACTGGCGAAAGTTGCGCGACACTAGAGAGGTTAGCAATGGTGGAAGGGTGAGAGTGCTTATAATCCATGGACTCAACATTAGTCAAAAAGAACTCACATACTTATTGCAAAAATCTATTAGTCATAGAAACAATGTAATACACACATGCTCCTTGGGGGATAGATTTGTAGGAAAATACCATCACTCGTCCCTGACCGCCACTCATAAGGAAGACAATCAATAAATAAATCATGCTCCGACTTCATCACATAACGGTTCACCATACGTGCATGCTACGGGAGTCACAAACTTTAACACAAGTATTTCTACCATCCACAATTACTCACTAGCATGACTCTAATATCACCATCTTTATATCTCAAAACAATCATAAGGAATCAAACTTCTCATAGTATTCAATGCACTTTATGTGAAAGTTTTTATTATATTCCCTCTTGGATGCCTATCATATTAGGACTAAATTCATAACCCAAGAAAATTATCATGTTGTATAAAAAGACTCTCAAAATAATATAAGTGAAGCATGATACTTCAAAAAAATTTATAAAATAAAGCCATCGTCGTGCTCTAAAAAGATATAAGTGAAGCACTGGAGCAAAATTGCCTAGCTCAAAAGATATAAGTGAAGCACATAGAGTATTCTAATAAATCACGATTCATGCGTGTCCCTCTCAAAAGGTGCATACAGCAAGGATGATTTTAGCAAAATAAAAAGTAAAGACTCATATCATACAAGATGCTCCAAGCAAAACACATATCATGTGGTGAATAAAAATATAGCCTCAATTAAAGTTACCGATAGACGAAGACGAAAGAGGGGATGCCTTCCGAGGCATCCCCAAGCTTAGACTCTTGGTTGTCCTTGAATATTACCTTGGGGTGCCTTAGGCATCCCCAAGCTTAGACTCTTCTCACTCCTTATTCCATAGTCCATCAAATCCTTACCCAAAACTTGAAAACTTCACAACACAAAACTCAACAGAAAATCTCATAAGCTCTGTTAGTATAAGAAAATAAATCAGCATTTTTGGTACTGTTTTGAACTCATTCTTTATTTATATTGGTGTAATATCTACTGTATTCCGTCTTTTCCATGGTTCATACCCCCCCCCCCCGTTACTACCCATAGATTCATCAAAATAAGCAAACAACACATAGAAAATAGAACAGTCTGTAGTAATCTGTAACTCTCAAATACTTCTGTACCTACAAAAATTCTGAAAAATTAGGGCAATATAGGAAATTTGTATATTAATCTTCTTCAAAAAGAATCAGTATTTGATCACGATTCTGCTAAAAATGATAATTTTTTTCCTGGGCGTAAAAGTTTCTGTTTTTCAGCAAGATCAAAACAACTATCACCGTAAGCCATCCTAAAGGTGTTACTTGGCAGAAACACTAATTAAAACACCAAAACACAATTACTATAGAGGTAATAATGTGTATTTTATTCAAGAACAGTAACAAAACAAAAAACTCAAAAATAAAATTGGGTCGCCTCCCAACAAGCGCTATTGTTTAACGCCCTTAGCTAGGCATAAAACATAGATCTAGGTATTGTCATCTTCTCCCTTTTGGTAGTAAAGAGAGAATTTCTTATCCAGAGAATTCATCTTTCTATTTTGTGAAAGCACATGGCCATTAATAGTAGAATAAAGATTAAGCACACTCCGAAAAATTGCATCTATCCTAGCCTTCATCTCTTTGATTATTTCATTTTGATAAAAGCACATAAGAGTAGTTGATTCAACATTTTTACCTTTGGAGTTCCCAAATATGGTTTTCATCTTTTCATAAGTATCAAAGGCATCTCCCCAAGGAAACCATTATCAAAAATAGAATCCAAAATTTGTTTAAGAGAAAGAGGCAAACCAACATAAAAGCTTCTCAGATATATCTCAATATGATGTTGAGGCACATGGCTAGCTTGAATCCTTAATAGTCCATCCCAAGCGTCTTTCAAAGATTCATCAAGCAAGTAACAAAAATTCCAGGATCATCTTCATCAAAATTGTTTAAATTATTCATAACAACCTCGAAAGGTCTTTCCGTAGCATCATTATTTATGAGCTTAGAAAAAGCGGAGGGGCTATCCAAAGTATTAAAACTCGGGAGAAAACCCTTAACCCTTTTTGGGTCAGCCATAGCGAAAGAAAGACGAATTTAGGGAAACAAGAGAGTGGCGAGAGAAAAGGAAAATCTTTTCGAAAATCATTTTAGAAGTGGGGAGAGGAAAACGAGAGGCAAATGGCGAATAATGTAATGCAAGAGATGGGAGTTTTATAATGGGTACTTGGTATGTCTTGAGTTGGCGTAGATCTCCCCGGTAACGGCGCCAGAAATTCTTCCTGCTACTTCTTGAGCTTGCGTTGGTTTTTCCCTTAAAGAGGAAAGGGTGATGCAGCAAAGTAGAGATAAGTATTTCCCTTAGTTAGAGAACCAAGGTATCAATCCAGTACGAGACAACGCACAAATCACCAATACCTACACAAATAATCAAACACTTCCACCCAACGCAATAAAGGGGTTGTCAATCCCTTCACAATCACTTGCAAAAGTGAGATCTGATAGAGATAGATACAACTAAACAAAAGATAAAGTAAATGTTTTTGGAGTTTTTTGGTTTATAGATCGGAAAGTAAAAGATTGCAAAATAGTATATCGGAAACTTATATGATGGAAAATAGACCCGGGGGCCATAGATTTCACTAGAGGCTTCTCTCAAGATAGCAAATAATATGGTGGGTGAACAAATTACTGTCGAGCAATTGATAGAAAAGCTCAAAGTTATGACGATATCCAAGGAAATGATTATGAAATATAGGCATCACGTCTGTGTCAAGTAGACCGACTCATGCCTGCATCTACTACTAGTACTCCAGACATCGACCGACTCTTGCCTACATCTAGAGTATTAAATTCATGAAGAACATAGTAACACTTTTAAGTAATATTACATGATGTAGAGGAATAAACTCAAGCAATATGATGTAAACCCCATCTTTTTATCCTAGATGGCAACAATACAATGCGTGCCTCGCTACCCCTACTGTCACTGGGTGAGGACATGATACGACTCCAACGTATCTATAATTTTTGATTGCTCCATGCTATAGTATCTACTGTTTTGGACATTATTGGGCTTTATTATCCACTTTTATACTATTTTGGGGACTAGCCTATTAACCAGAGGCCCAGCCCAGAATTGTTGTTTTTTGCCTGTTTTAGGGTTTCAAAGAAAAGGAATATCAAACGAAGTCCAAACGGAATGAAACCTTCGGGAACGTGATTTTCTCAACGAATAAGACTTAGGAGACTTGGACCCTACGTCAAGGCACAAGAGAGGAGGCTACGAGGTAGGGGGCGCGCCCACCCCCACCAGGCGCGCCCTCCACCCTCGTGGGCCCCCTGTTGCTCCACCGACGTACTCCTTCCTCATATATATATATATGTACGTACCCCCAAACGATCAGATACGGAGCCAAAACCCAAATTCCACCGCCGTAACTTTCTGTATCCACAAGATCCCATCTTGGGGCCTATTCCGGAGCTCCACCGGAGGGGGCATCGATCACGGAGGGCTTCTACATCAACACCATAGCCTCTCTGATGAAGTGTGAGTAGTTTACTTCAGACCTACGGGTCCATAGTTAGTAGCTAGATGGATTCTTCTCTCTTTTTGGATCTCAATACAATGTTCTCCCCCTCTCTTGTGGAGATCTATTCGATGTAATCTTCTTTCTGCGATGTGTTTGTTGAGACCGATGAATTGTGGGTTTATGATCAAGTCTATCTATGAATAATATTTGAATCTTCTCTGAATTCTTTTATGTATGATTGGTTATCTTTGCAAGTCTCTTCGAATTATCAGTTTGGTTTGGCCTACTAGATTGATCTTTCTTTCAATGGGAGAAGTGCTTCGCTTTGGGTTCAATCTTGCAGTGTCCTTTCCCAGTGACAGTAGGGGATGCCCCGGAAGCTTTGGTATTATGGAACAAGGAGTGGCAAGAGCCTAAGCTTTGGTATTCCCATGGCACCTCCAATATAATATAAGGACACCTAAAAGCAAAAACTTGGGGATGCCCCGGAAGGCATCCCCTCTTTCGTCTACTTCTATCGGTAACTTTACTTGGAGCTATATTTTTATTCGCCACATGATATGTGTTTTGCTTGGAGCGTCTTGTATGATTTGTGTCTTTGCTTGTTAGTTTACCACAATCATCCTTTATATACACACCTTTTGAGAGAGCCATACATGATTTGGAATTTCATAGAATACTTTATGTGCTTCGCTTATATCTTTTGAGTTATATAATTTTTGCTCTAGTACTTCACTTATATCTTTTAGAGCACGGTGGTGGAATTGTTTTATAGAAACTATTGTTCTCTCATGCTTCACTTAGATTATTTTTAGAGCCTTAATAGCATGGTAATTTTCTTAAAATCCTAATATGCTAGGTATTCAAAGTTAGTAAAATTTTCTTAAGAGTGTTTTGAATACTAAGAGAAGTTTGATGCTTGATGATTGTTTTGAGATATGGAGGTAATAATATCAAAGCCATTCTAGTTGAGTAGTTGTGAAATTGAGAAATACTTGTGTTGAAGTTTTCAAGTCCCGTAGCATGTACATATGGTAAACGTTATGCAACAAATTTGAAACATGAGGTGTTATTTGATTGTCTTCCTTATGAGTGGCGGTCGGGGACGAGCGATGGTCTTTTCCTACCAATCTATCCCCCTAGGAGCATGCGCGTAGTACCAAGGTTTTTGATGACTTGTAGATTTTTCAAATAAGTATGTGAGTTCTTTATGACTAATGTTGAGTCCATGGATTATACGCACTCTCACCCTTCCATCCTTGCTAGCCTCTTCGGTACCGTGCATTTCCCTTTCTCACATTGAGAATTGGCGCAAACTTCGCCGGTGCATCCAAACCCCGTGATATGATACGCTCTTTCACACATAAACCTCCTTATATCTTCCTCAAAACAGCCACCATACCTACCTATTATAGCATTTCCATAGCCATTCCGAGATATATTGCCATGCAACTTTCCACCATTCCGTTCATCATGACACATTCATTATTGTCATATTGCTTAGCATGATCATGTAGTTGACATAGTATTTGTGGCAAAGCCACCGTTCGTAATTCTTTCATACATGTCACTCTTGGTCCATTGCATATCCCGGTACACCGCCGGAGGCATTCATATACAGTCATCTTTTGTTCTAGTATCGAGTTGTAATCATTGAGTTGTAAATAAATAGAAGTGTGATGATCATCATTTTCTAGAGCATTGTCCCAAGTGAGGACTATAAAAAAGAAAAAAGGCCATAAAAAAGAGAGAAGGCCCCAAAAAATGAGAGAAAAAGAGAGAAGGGACAATGTTACTATCCTTTGCCACACTTGTTCTTCAAAGTAGCACCTTAATCTTCATGTTAGAGAGTCTCTTGTCTTGTCACTTTCATATACTAGTGGGAATTTTTCATTATAGAACTTGGCTTGTATATTCCAACAATGGGCCTCCTCAAGTGCCCTAGGTCTTCGTGAGCAAGCAAGTTGGATGCACACCCACTAGTTTCTTTTGTGAGCTTTCATACATTTATAGCTCTAGTGCATCCGTTGCATGGCAATCCCTACTCCTTGCATTAACATCAATCGGTGGGCATCTCCATAGCCCATTGATTAGCCTCGTTGATGTGAGACTTTCTCTTTTTTTGTCTTCTCCACATAACCCCCCTCATTATATTCTATTCCACCCATAGTGCTATGTCCATGGCTCGCGCTCATATATTGCGTGAAAGTTTATAGGTTTGAGATTACTAAAGTATGAAACAATTGCTTGGCTTGTCATCGGGGTTGTGCATGATGAGAGCATTCTTGTGTGACGAAAATGAAACATGACTAAACCATATGATTTTGTAGGGATGAACTTTCTTTGGCCATGTTGTTTTGAGAAGACATAATTGCTTAGTTAGTATGCTTGAAGTATTATTATTTTTATGTCAATATGAACTTTTGTCTTGAATCTTTCGGATCTGAATATTCATACCACAATTAAGAAGAATTACATTAAAATTATGCCAAGTAGCACTCCGCATCAAAAATTCTGTTTTTATCATTTACCTACTCGAGGACGAGCAGGAATTAAGCTTGGGGATGGTTGATATGTCTCCAACGTATCTATAATTTTTGATTGCTCCATGCTATATTATCTACTGTTTTGGACATTACTGGGCTTTATTATCCACTTTTATACTATTTTTGGGACTAACCTATTAATCGGAGGCCCAGCCCAGAATTGTTGTGTTTTGCCTGTTTTAGGGTTTCGAAGAAAAGGAATATCAAACAAAGTCCAAACGGAATGAAACCTTTGGGAATGTGATTTTCTCAACGAATAAGACCCAGGAGACTTGGACCCTACGTCAAGGCACAAGAGAGGAGGCCACGAGGTAGGGGGGCGCGCCCACCCCCACCAGGCGCGCCCTCCACCCTCGTGGGCCCCCTGTTGCTCCACCGACGTACTCCTTCCTCATATATATATATATATATGTACGTACCCCCAAACGATCAGATACGGAGCCAAAACCCAAATTCCACCGCCGTAACTTTCTGTATCCACGAGATCCCATCTTGGGGCCTATTCCGGAGCTCCACCGGAGGGGGCATCGATCACGGAGGGCTTCTACATCAACACCATAGCCTCTCTGATGAAGTGTGAGTAGTTTACTTCAGACCTACGGGTCCATAGTTAGTAGCTAGATGGATTCTTCTCTCTTTTTGGATCTCAATACAATGTTCTCCCCCTCTCTTGTGGAGATCTATTCGATGTAATCTTCTTTCTGTGATGTGTTTGTTGAGACTGATGAATTGTGGGTTTATGATCAAGTCTATCTATGAATAATATTTGAATCTTCTCTGAATTCTTTTATGTATGATTGGTTATCTTTGCAAGTCTCTTCGAATTATCAGTTTGGTTTGGCCTACTAGATTGATCTTTCTTTCAATGGGAGAAGTGCTTAGCTTTGGGTTCAATCTTGCAGTGTCCTTTCCCAGTGACAGTAGGGGCAGCAAGGCACGTATTGTATTGTTGCCATCGAGGATAACAAGATGGGGTTTTCTTCATATTGCATGAGTCTATCCCTCTACATCATGTCATCTTGCTTAAGGCATTACTCTGTTTTTAACTTAATACTCTAGATGTATGCTGGATAGCGGTCGATGAGTGGAGTAATAGTAGTAGATGCAGGCAGGAGTCGGTCTACTTGTCTCGGACGTGATGCCTATATACATGATCATGCCTAGATATTCTCATAACTATGCTCAATTCTGTCAATTGCTCAACAGTAATTTGTTCACCCACCGTAGAATACTTATACTCTCGAGAGAAACCACTAGTGAAACCTATGGCCCCCGGGTCTATCTTTATCATATTAATCTCCTACTACTTAGTTATTTCCTTTGCTATTTACTTTTCCTTTATTTTACTTTGCATCTTTATCACAAAAATACCAAAAATATTATCTTTATCATATCTATCAGATCACGCTCTCGTAAGTGGCCTTATAGGGATTGACAACCCCTATTTGCGTTGGTTGCAAGGATTTATTTGTTTTGTGCAGGTACGAGGGACTCGCGCGTAGCCTCCTACTGGATTGATACCTTGTTTCTCAAAAACTGAGGGAAATACTTACGCTACTTTGTTGCATCATCCCTTCCTCTTCGGGGAAAACTAACGCAGTGCTCAAGAGGTAGCAGGACACTGCAATATTGAACCCAAAGCTAAGCACTTCTCCCATTGCAAGAAAAACCAATATAGTTGGTTAAACTAAACTGATAGTTCAAAGAGAATTACAAAGATATCAGATCATGCATAAAAGAATTCAAAGAAGATTCAAATTATATTCATAGATAAGCTGATCATAAATCCACAATTCATCATATCTCGACAAACACACCGCAAAAGAAGATTACATCAGATAGATCTCCAAGAACATTGAGGAGAACATGGTATTGCAAATCAAAGAGAGAGAACAAGCCATCTAACTACTAGCTATGGACCCGTAGGTCTGAGGTAAACTACTCACGCTTCATCGGAAAGGCAATAGAGTTGATGTAGAAGCCCTCTATGATCGAATCCCCCTCCGGCAGGGTGCCGGAAAAGGCCCCAAGATGGGATCTCACGGGAACAGAAGGTTGCGGCGGTGGAAAAGTGTTTTCATGGATGCTTCTGGTGGTTCGGGAATATATGTGAATATATAGGAGGAAGATCTAGGCCAGGGGGTCACCGAGGGGCCCACAAGGTAGGGGGCGCGCCCTCCACCCTTGTGGCTGCCTCGTGGCTCTTCTCACTTGTACTCCAAGTCTCCTGGGTGTCTTCTGGTCCAAGAAAAATCATCCCGAAGGTTTTATTTCGTTTGGTATTCCTTTTTTGTGAAGCTCAAAAACAAGGAAAAATAGAAACTGGCACTAGGCTCTAGGTTAATAAGTTAGTCCCAAAAATAATATAAAATAGTGTATTAATGCATATAAAACATCCAAAATAGATAATATAATAGCATGGAACAATCAAATTCATAGATACGTTGGAGCACCTGCCGCCGTTCGTCGACGAGCCGTCGCTTGCCAAAACGAACTGGGGCCACTAGCCCAAGAATCCACCGCGGGAGATGCGGATATCTGCAGCTGGATCGTCGAGATGACGGCGTGCGAGGGGCTCACTGGGACGGATCTCATCGCCACCTTCGTCGTGCGTCGGGTGCTGCTGCTACAGCGTCGGGCGCACAAGATCGCCAAGATGAGCGACCAGCACGACCCCACCCGGATGTTGACCTGGGAGCTGACACCGAATCAAATCATCAGCCGGGTCAATAGCATCTCGAAGGTCGGGTTGACCGCCAGCTAGCAATTCGGGAAGGCGCCCTACAACCGGCAGAATCCGGCGCCGACAATGAGTCCCTGGTCCCCGTTCTTTGCCATGCCTGGATTGTTTCTTCGTCCTGATGTGATGGTAGAGCCGTAGCTATTTGCGACCAGCAGGTCCGAGACGGGCCGAGGGCGCAGATCTTGCTGGACGATCTGCCCGACTCAGATGGAGACGAGTCCATCATCAAGAATGAGGGGGCGGCCGACACGTAGGCGGCTAGAACCGAAGCCGGCGCGGCACGCCACGCGGGTAAGTCTCCGCACCCAGAACTCCTGTGCGACTGGCCGGACAACGGCGAGGAGGACCTGACGGGCGTTGGCGGTGTAGCGCCATCGTTGGGAGGGGACGGCAGCATCGATCCCCCATGGCGGCTGATGAAGTCGACCAGGACCGGACCGTCACGCGAGCCGGTGGTCGCGCGCCGGCCGCACGGGAAGGAGACGGTGGCGCCGCGGTCATCCTCGAAGCGCACGGCGGAGGCCAGCCGGCTCGCGACAAGGGTGCCTCCAAGAATAAGCTCGGGCTGCCCCAGTTGTGGCGCCGACATGGGCCATCCTGACAGCCATCGGGTAAGTGTAACTTGCTGGCATTCACTCGTTGTTTGGTTGCGTTCTACTTATGTTGTCTTCACGGCACAGGTTGACCCACGAGTTGGCTCTGGCGGCGATGGTGGCTGCATCCGGGAACGAGGCCATCTGGAGGAAGATCCAGAGCAGCGTCATTGAGCGCGAGGAGGGCCAGCCAGCGGAGGACCTCGACCTGGACCCCGCCGACACGGAGCGCGTCGCCTGGTGGGATCGGGTGGCAGTCGAAAAGGCAGCAAGGGAGGCCTCAGCCCGGGCGTGGGCAAGGGTGAGGGAGTCCTGGATTAAGGGGTCCTCGGGCGTCCGGCCTGTTGGCTATGGGCCGGACTGATGGGCTGTGAAGATACAAAGACCGAAGACTGTACTCGTGTTCGGATAGGACTCTCCTTGGCGTGGAAGGCGAGCTTGGCGGCCGAATATGTAGATTCCTTTCTTTGTAATCGACCTTATGTAACCCTAGATCCTCCCGGTGTCTATATAAACCGGAGGACTTAGTCCGGATAGAGGAGGCTGATTATCATAGCCATACACGCTAGGCCTCTAGGGTTTAGCCATTACGATCTTGAGATAGATCAACTCTTGTAACACTCATATTCATTAATATCAATCAAGCAGGACGTAGGGTATTACCTCCATAGAGAGGGCCCAAACCTGGGTAAACATCGTGTCCCTTGTCTCATGTTACCATCGACCTTAGACGCACAGTTCGGGACCCCCTACCCGAGATCCGCCGGTTTTGACACCGACATTGGTTCTTTCATTGAGAGTTCCACTGTGCTGTCGCCAAAAGGTTTGATGGCCCCTTTAATCGTCAATAATGACGCTGTCCAAGGAGAAACTTTCCTCCCTGGACAGATCTTCATATTCGGCGGCTTCGCATTGCGGGCCAATTCGCTTGGCCATCTGGAGCAGATCAAAAGCTACACCCTGGCCATCAGGTTAGATTCGGGAGCTTGAACTACGTTGCGGACATCCGTGGAGACTTGATCTTCGCCGTATTCGAGACCGCGGTAGCCGCTCCCGGTCACCCCGATGATCATGACCTAAATATGTCATCTGGCCGCACCCAGGAGATTGCTCCTGTAACCACTCTGGCCCTAGATCCGGAGCAAGCTACGCCATCCAAGGACGGAAGGATCAACCCCACCATGGAGGCCACAGATTCCACGGTGTTGGAGCCTCACATAGACTCAACCTCCCACGACGTTTTTTTCAGTGGAACTCCGGACTCGTATCCGGTCGAAAGTTCCAAACCACGTGAGCCTGCGGACGCCGAGCTTGATCATTTGTCGATCTTCGAATCCAGCACCATAGACGTCTTCCAGCACTCGCCTTTGGGCGATGTGCTAAACTCATTAAAAAACCTGTCCTTGGTAGAGGACTCACAGCCGAACTATATTCAGCTCAAACTAGGGGCTGGCGATGGAGAATTTTGTTTCCCACCCGCACCCACTTCATAGCCACGGTCGAGGATTTGACCAACAAACTTGATTACGACTCCGAGGACATCGACGGTATGGACGATGATGCCGGAGAAGAAGAGGCCCAGAACCTGCCATTCACCGGATGCTGGACGGCCACTTCCTCGTATGATGTATACATGGTGGATGCACCAATGGAGAACAGCGGCAATGACAAGGAAGATCCAGCCGAGGATAAACCTTCCGAAATACAATCCAAGCACCGGCGTCAGCGGCGCCGCTCTAACTCACGCCGCAATAAAGATAGCAACACCGGCACAGGAGAAGATAACACTCCGGAGGGTGTCGAAGACAATGAAGACCCCGTTGAAACAGCTAATGAACAAGATGAACGGGAAGATGGGAAGGCTAGCCCTGGTAAACAGGCCACGCCATGAAGATTCGGAGAACTATAATTACCTTCCGCTCTCCGAGGACGAGGTGAGCCTTGGCACCGAGGATTTGATCGTGACTGAGGAACCTCTTGAGCAGGAGCGCTTTAAGCGCCAGCTAATTGCCACTGCAAGGAGCCTGAAAAAGAAGCAGCAGCAGCTTCAAGCTGACAAAGATCTACTCAATGATAAATAGACTGATGTCCTAGCAGCCGAAGAATACGGCCTCAAGCGCCCAACCAAAGGCTACCCAAAGTGCAAATTGCTACCTCAGTTCGACAAGGAGGCGCCGGAATACATACCTCCATTGTACAAAGCGGCTGACCGACCACGTGGTGGTCAGGACAAAACGGCAACTCACGCTGAACACCATCTAGCCCCGCCTCATCGCACAGGTAGAGGTAAATTAGCCCACGGTCATACATACGACCTCCGGCAAAGCCTGAACAATAAAGCAGGACATACTAGATCAATCTATGGATCGCGAGGACATGCCTCGACATGCGACGACAACCACCTATTCGGACATGACAAATTTAGTCATGCGCGGATGAAAACCGCAGACGGACTCCATCAGAGCTACGTCGCGATACGGCCCAATATAGAGGCGCCGCACACCCTCATTGCTTCACCGATGAGGTCCTAGATCATGAATTCCCAGAAGGGTTCAAACCCGTTAATATAGAATCATACGATGGAACCATGGACCCCGCGGTGTGGATCGAAGATTTTATTCTCCACATTCATATGGCCTGCGGCGATGACCTCCACGCCATCAAATACCTCCCTTTAAAACTCAAGGGGCCAGCTCGGCAGTGGCTCAACAGTCTGCATGCAAATTCTATTGGCAGCTGGGAGGACTTGGAAGAGGCCTTCCTCGATAACTTCCAAGGTACATATGTTCGACCTCCGGACGCTGATGACTTAAGCCATATAGTTCAACAGCCCGAAGAGTCCGCCAGGAAATTCTGCACAAGGTTCTTAACTAAAAGAACTAAATCGTTGATTGTCTGGATGCCGAAGCTCTAGCAGTCGCGACGAATGGCTCGCTCACCACCTCGGCCAAGAAAAGCCAAAATCCATGGAAGCCCTCACGGCACTCATGACCTGCTTTTGTGCGGGTGAGGACAGTTGGTTGGCCCGTAGAAAAAACAATGCAAGCGATGCCGGTACCCCTAAAGCTAGAACTAGCAAAGACAAGTCTCAACGCAACAGATACAAGCGTCGAAACAACAGTGATAACACCGAGGACATGGCAGTCAATGCCGGATTTAGGGGCTCTAAGTCCGGCCAGCGGAAGAAGTCGTTCCAAAAGAACAATTTAGGCCCATCCAGCTTGGACCGCGTACTTGATCGTCCGTGCCAGATTCATGGCACCCCAGACAAGCCACCCAATCATACAAATAGAGATTGTTGGGTTTTTAAACAGGCCGGCAAATTAAACACCGAGAACAGGGGAAAAGGATCGCAAAGCAAGGACGATGACGAAGAGCCCCGGCAATCGAACACAGGGGGACAGAAGAAGTTTCCCCCTCGGGTCAAAACGGTGAACATGATATACGCTACCCACATCCCCAAGAGGGAGCGCAAGCGTGCGCTCAGGGACGACTACGCGATAGAGCCAATCGCCCCAAAATTCAATCCATGGTCGTCATGCCCGATCACCTTTGATCGCCGGGATCATCCGACCAGTATCCGTCACGGTGGCTCGACCGCACTTGTCCTAGACCCAATAATTGTTGGGTTCCACTTGACTCGTGTCCTCATGGACGGAGGTAGCAGCCTTAATCTGCTCTATCAGGATACAGCGCGAAAAATGGGCACTAACCCATCTCAGATCAAGCCCACCAGGACTACCTTCAAAGCAGTCATACCAGGTGTAGAGGCCCGTTGTACGGGCTCAATCACACTAGAGGTTGTCTTCGGATCTCTAGACAACTTCCGAAGCGAGGAGCTAATCTTCGATATCGTCCCCTTCTGCAACGGCTATCACGCACTGCTCGGACGAATTGCGTTTGCTCGATTCAATGCGGTACCACACTATGCTTATCTCAAGCTCAAGATGCCCGGTCCACGTGGCATCATAACAGTCAACGGAAATACGGAACGCTCCCTCCGTACAGAAGAGCACACAGCTGCCCTAGCAGTAGAAGTACAGAGCGGCCTTCTCAAGCAGAACCTTAATTCGGCTGCCGAGCCCACGGATACCATTAAGAGGGTCCGAACTACTCTGCAGCAGGAGAGCTCGGCTCGACTAGCAATCCAGCCTCCGTCGAAGTTCAGATCAAGTGGTGGCATTTGTGCCACGCGTACATAACTACGCACTCAAAATCCCATTGGCATCGACGGAGGCATAGCTAGCCTGTGGTCCGTAGTACGGCTCAACCGACATTAGATACACACATACTTCCACTTTTACTTGTTTCCTTTTCAAGTCTCAATCCCACAGGCACCATCTGATGGCCTGGTCATCGGTCCTTTTGAAGGATCAACACACCAAGACGACGAGAAACGCAGACATATGGGGGACTTTTTAGGTGATTCCGTTAACGATAACTTTACCTGTTTTTCAGGACCCGCATGCAGCTCTCCCTTGGTTTTGTCATGTCAAATAGCCTGTTGCTTATCGCACTACCTGTATCAATGTGCTTTGACATACTAATTAAATTACAGTGAGAACAGTCTGCGGCTGGAGCTATAGGACTCCAGCTTTTTACCTTCGTACCTTTTCTATTTTCTTTCTTTTTTTCAGCTCCCCTGTGGATAACCCCATTAGGTAGCACCCGTACACTTTGATACGTTTTCATGTTCGCCAGGGGCTGCATAGCACCCCACACTATGGCAACAAAAGTCCGAACACCTTTTATAAGTATAGTTCGGCACCCCAAATTTAGCATTATATGCATTGGCTCCGAATCATGTATTTGGTCAATAGTTGGGTTGCCCGGCTCCTGTGCTTGCTACCTTATGTTCCTCTATCGGCTAAGGTAGTAAAGAGAGAACTACTGCGAGTGTGCCTTGGTTTATCCAAAGGAGCACCTCAATAGAGAAAGCTGAAAACTGACTGTCATGATGCGGTGAGAGCCGGCCAGCTGTTCGGAGGTTGCAAATCGTTGGAGATTTCTTCCGCATTACGCGAAGGATCGGTACTTCCCAATCAGGCGCCTATGGCACTCTAGTTCGGATACTAGGGGCTGCACCCACGTTTTTATTGTCGTACTCCTATTGCTAAGTGAGGACGTTACAACTGCATAGTCTGGTTGCCTGGTTCGTTGCGCTAAACAACTCCTTCAAGGACCATCTAATTGGATCAAGATTGTTTAGATTCCATCCCGAACACCCCCGTACTACCTACGTGGGGGCAGAAGCCGACGACTGGTTAACCCTCAGATTTCATACAGCACGGCCGCACAGGAAGTAAAAATTTAAAAACATAACAAGCATCATATTGCATAAACAACTTGTTTTATACAAGGCAGAGGGAGCTCGAGTACATTCATTCAAAGATAATGTCTTTCGAACAGTGATCCGCAACAATGCGGGACCCCTCTAAAACATCGCCGAAGCATCGTTCAGGTGTGCGGTGCTCCTTGCCCTCCGGCGCCCCCCGGTCGCTAGCTTGACAGTGTCCAGCTTCGCCCACCAGACTTTGCAATAAGAGAAGGCCAGACGCGCGCCCTCGATGCAGACAGACCGCTTGATGACATCCAGCCAAGGACAGGCATCCACCAGCTTCTTCACGAGGCCGAAGTAGCTGCTGGGAATAGCTTCGGCTAGCCACAGCCGGATTATCATATCCTTCATGGCCAGTTCGGCCATCTTGTGCAGCTCAACCAGCTGTTTCAGCTGATCGCTGAAGGACACCGGATGTTCGGGCGCGCAATATTGCGTCCAGAACAGCTTCTCAGTGGAGCTTCCTTCTTCGGCTCGGAAGAACTCCGCAGCGTCGGTCACACTATGTGGCAGATCAGCAAAGGCCCCTGGAGAACTCCGAATCCGGGTTAGTAAAAGATATTTCCTCTTCACACTCATGCTTTGCATATTGAATGCCTTACCCGCCACGACCATCCTGGCCTCCTGGGTCTCATGGAGGGCGTCCTGGGCTTCAATCTGGGCCGCTTCCGCACTCTTACGAGCCTTGACAAGTTCGGCCTCTTGAGCCGACGCATTGTGCTCCAAGGTCTCGCACTTCCCCACCGCATCCTGGAGCTCCTGTTGGACTTCGTTGACCCAGGCCTTGAGCCTCTTACGGGTGGCCTGCTCCTTGACAGCCTTCCATTCGGCTTTGACTAGGGCCGCTTTCAGGGCCTCGACCTCGGTCGTCGCCTCTGTTCACATCATGATATTTTGATCATTGTATATCATTTTCCACTTTTTTTCGAATTCACAACGGGTTATTACTTACCTTGTTTTTCTCGGAGCTGCCTCTTCACCCGGCCCAGCTCCTCCTCGGCCTCCGCCAGTTTCTGCTTCAGTCTAGAGACTTCGGTAGTACGCGAGGACGCGGCCAACAGTGATGCATGTGCATACATTTCAGGCAGATTTCGTTAGTTTCTGACAATAGGAGATTGATCCTCTGTCCGGTTTTTTCTTTTCGAACACCAGACAGTGTATCAGGGGCTACTGTCTATATTGGTACTTTCTCCTTTTTTGTGCCGCTTACCTCAAAACCTGTTAACAGGCTGCTGCAGGCTTTGGTTAGTCAACTCTTGGCGGACTGAACCCGCTCAATTACCGTGCCCATGAGGATACGGTGTTCATCCACAATGGAAGCGCCTCGCAGTGCTTCCAGCAGATTATCCGGTGCCCCTGGTTGGACGGGGGTCACCGGGGGAACGGACATCCCCCTTCTTCCGAAGGAGGTCACGTACCGGATTCCGGAGCAGTCTCGGTCTCTGGAATTGAGTCTGGCTGAGGGTCAAACTGAGTTCGGTCCTTCCCACCAGCCTCCATGGGAATTGATTCCCCTTGGTGTCTGGCGACGGGGTTTTTGCCTTCTGGCACCTCCGGAGCCTCTCCCCCGCCTGGAACCATCCTTGGGACAGCACATCCACATCATCCTTGGCCTTGGGGGAGTGAGCGGCTGGCGGCGAATCGCTGGCCATCGCCTTGGAATCCCGTGAGCCTCCTGGCGAGGATCGCAGGGAGTTGTTGTGGGCCGGACTACAATAAAATATAACCAATCATCTCAAATACAACGAAGAGGAAAGACTTGGTTCATGAGTGGATATGGGTTTGAGCACTTACAATGCGGCCCGTGTCTTAGTATGGGGATGTCTCTCCGGACTACTGTCGGCGTCCCACGCGGTGTTACCCGCAAGGGAGCTCTTCCCTTTCTTGGATGTCTCCGCCTCCAGATTCGCCGAGGCCGCCCTTTTCTTCCTCCCCTCATCTAGGGGAGGATTGTTCTTCCCCTCCTCTTCCTCGTCGCCATCTTCGGTGGTGGAGGAGCGGGTCTTATCTTCGGACATCGCGTCCGAAGCACCCCGGCGGTGGGGTCCACTCCGGACCCCCTTGGCCTTTCTTGTGGCCTTCTTTTCTGGTGCCTTATAAGGCGTTGGCTCCATCATCTTCGCTAAATGAGGGATGACTAGTTCTTCAGGCACGGGAGCCGGACAGCGGATATGCTTCGCCTTCTTCAACCAGTACTAAAAAAGCAATGATAATAAAATCTTAGATGTCACCCTTGAAACAAGCAAGTAAGGGATGTGTTGAAAATAACATACCTTGTTGGGGAGGTGATTTATGTTGTGATGAGGGTCCGAATCTGTGGCCGGCGGTATCTCGTTTCCCTTGAAGAGCAACTTCCAGGCATCTTCATGATCTGTTTCAAAGAGCCTTTCCCAGGTGTGGTGCTTTTTCGGGTTGAAATCCCATAGTGGGCGGCTTCGGCTCTGACAGGGGAGGATCCGGCGCACCAGCATCACTTGGATTACGTCAACAAGCTTGATGTCCTTATCGATCATGCTTTGAATGCGCGTTTGTAGCGCGGTCAGCTCGTCTGACGAACACCAATTCGGGCTCTTCTTGACCCAGGAGGTGATTCGCATGGGAGCGCTGGAGTTGAATGCGGCAGCCGCAGCCCAAGTGGCACCGCGGGGTTCAATGATATAGAACCATTGTTTCTGCCATTCCTTGATAGACTCCACGAATGTGCCTTTTGGCCAAGGAACATTGGTAAGCTTTCTCACCATGGAGCCCCCGCACTCTGCGTGCTGTCCATCCACCACCTTGGGCTTCACGTTAAAGGTTTTAAGCCATAGCCCGAAGTGGGGTTGGATGTGGAGGAAGGCCTCGCACATGACGATAAACACCGAGATATTGAGGAAGGAGTTCGAGGATAGATCGTGGAATTCTATCCCATAATAGAACATTATCCCGTGGACGAAGGGGTGGAGTGGAAACCCTAGCCCGCGGAGGAAATGGGGGAGAAACACTACCCTCTCGGCGGGCTTTGGTGTGGGAATGATTTGTTCCTGGGCTGGAAGACGACGGGCGATTTCCTTCGCCAGGTATCCGGCCGCCCGAAGCTCAGCGATGTCCTCCTCCTTGACGGAGCAAGCCATCCACTTGCCTTGACCTCCGGATCCGAACATGGTTGAGCGCTTTCTTGAGTGGGAAACGGGTGAGGACTTGGGCGCTGGAGCTCAAGAGTGGAAAGGTAGGAAGAAGGCGTGGGAGAAGAAGGGGGAATCTTATCTCCTTATAAGGGCAGTGAATATTGAACGCCACCCCACTCGCCTCAAAATTCACCTGCTCCCAAGGGTTGTGTAAACGGCACGGTTGGGTTACCCACGCCTGTATTGATGCGAATCCCGTAATAAGGGGACATGATCTCTACTTTGACAAGACGTGTCAATGGTAACCGCGTCTCGAAACGTGGAGCGGCAGGCAAAAAATGGTTCGGAATTATGACCGGATGGACGTGATGTCATGTTGTGAAAGTTGTCAGCAGATTGGACATGTGTATTATTATATTCTCTCTACGGTTGTGTGTGGTGTGTGTTACAGGTCCGGACACGATCAATTCGTCCGAAGACTATTTTGGAGTTCAGAAGGAGGAACCCGCCTTGCAATGCCGAAGACAGCACTACGCGACGGATACCTTGTCATTGAAGCCAGGTTCAGGGGCTACTGAGGGAGTCCTGGATTAAGGGGTCCTCGGGCATCCGGCCTGTTGGCTATGGGCCAGACTGATGGGTTGTGAAGATACTGAAGGAAATATGCCCTAGAGGCTATAATAAAGTTATTATTTATTTCCTCATATCATGATAAATGTTTACTATTCATTCTAGAACTGTATTAACCGGAAACTTAGTACATGTGTGAATACATAGACAAACAGAGTGTCACTAGTATGCCTCTACTTGACTAGCTCATTAATCAAAGATGGTTAAGTTTCCTAACCATAGACATGAGTTGTCATTTGATTAATGGGATCACATCATTAGGAGAATGATATGATTGAATTGACCCATTCAGTTAGCTTAGCACTTGACTGTTTTAGTTTACTGCTATTGCTTTCTTCATGACTTATACATGTTCCTATGACTATGAGATTATGTAACTCCCGATTACCAGAGGAACACTTTGTGTGCTACCAAACGTCACAACGTAACTGGGTGATTATAAAGGTGCTCTACACGTGTCTCCAATGGTACTTGTTGAGTTGGCATAGATCAAGATTAGGATTTGTCACTCTGATTATCGGAGAGATACCTCTGGGCTCACTCGGTAATGCACATCACTGTAAGCCTTGCAAGCATTGTAACTAATGAGTTAGTTGCGGGATGATGCATTAGAGAACGAGTAAAGAGACTTGCCGGTAATGAGATTGAACTAGGTATTGAGATACCGACGATCGAATCTCAGGCAAGTAACATACCGATGACAAAGGGAACAACGTATGTTGTTATGCGGTTTGACCGATAAAGATCTTCGTAGAATATGTGGGAGCCAATATGAACATCCAGGTTCCGCTATTGGTTATTGACCGGAGACGTGTCTCGGTCATGTCTACATAGTTCTCGAACCTGTAGGGTCCGCACGCTTAAAGTTCGGTGACGATCGGTATTATGAGTTTTTGTGTTTTGATGTACCGAAGGTAGTTCGGAGTCCCGGATATGATCACGGACATGACGAGGAGTCTCGAAATGGTCGAGACGTAAAGAATTAAAGATCGATATATTGGACGACTATATTCGGACACTGGAAGTGTTCCGGGTGATTTCGGAGAAAACCAGAGTGTCGGGGGGTTACCGGAACCCCCCCCCCCCCCGGGGAGAAATAATGGGCCTTATGGGCCTTAGTGGAGAGAGAGAGGGCTGGCCTAGGGCAGGCCGCGCGCCCCTCCCCCTCTGGTCCAAATTGGACTAGGAGAGGAGGGGCGGCGCACACCTTTCCTTCCCCTCTCCCCCTTACTTTCCCCCTCCTAGTAGGAGTAGGAAAGAGGGGAGTCCTACTCCTACTAGGAGGAGGACTCCTCCTCCTGGCGCGCCATAGAGGGCCGGCCGGCCTCCCCCCTTGCTCCTTTATATACGGGGGCAGGGGGCACCTCTAGACACACAAGTTGATCATTGATCCCTTAGCCGTGTGCAGTGCCCCCTCCACCATAATCCACATCGATCATATCGTAGCGGTGCTTAGGCGAAGCCCTGCGTCGGTAGCAACATCATCACCGTCAACACGCCGTCGTGCTGACGGAACTCTCCCGTGAAGCTCTGCTGGATCGGAGTTCGTGGGACGTCATCGAGATGAACGTGTGCTGAACTCGGAGGTGTCGTGCGTTCGGTACTTGGATCAGTCGGATCGTGAAGACGCTCGACTACATCAACCGCGTTCTCATAACGCTTCCGCTTACGGTCTACGAGGGTACGTGGATGATACTGTTCCCTCTCGTTTCTATGCATAACCATGATCTTGCTTGTGCGTAGGAATTTTTTTGAAATTACTATGTTCCCCAACAGTGGCATCCGAGCCTGGTTTATGCGTAGATGTTGTATGCACGAGTAGAACACAAGTGAGTTGTGGGCGATACAAGTCATAATGCTTACCAGCATATCATACTTTGGTTCGGCGGTATTGTTGGATGAAGCGGCCCATACCGACATTATGCGTACGCTTATGCGAGACTGGTTCTACCGACGTGCTTTGCACACAGGTGGCTGGCGTGTGTCAGTTTCTCCAAGTTTAGTTGAACCGAGTGTGGCTACGCCCGGTCCTTGAGAAGGTTAAAACAGCACTAACTTGACAAACTATCGTTGTGGTTTTGATGCGTAGGTAAGAACGGTTCTTGCTCAGCCCATAGCAGCCACGTAAAACTCGCAACAACAAAGTAGAGGACGTCTAACTTGTTTTTGCAGGGCATGTTGTGATGTGACATGGTCAAGACATGATACTATATTTTGTTGTATGAGATGATCATGTTTTGTAACCGAGTTATCGAAAACTGGCAGGAGCCATATGGTTGTTGCTTTATTATATGCAATGCAATCGCCCTGTAATGGCTTCACTTTATCACTAAGCGGTAGCTATAGTCGTAGAAGCAATATTTGGCGAGACGACAACGATGCTACGATGGAGATCAAGGTGTCGCGCCGGTGACGATGGTGATCATGACGGTTCTTCAGAGATGGAGATCACAAGCACAAGATGATGATGGCCATATCATATCACTTATATTGATTGCATGTGATGTTTATCTTTTATGCATCTTATTTTTCTTAGATCGACCGTAGCATTATAAGATGATCTCTCACTAAATTTCAAGGTACAAGTGTTCTCCCTGAGTATGCATCGTTGCGATAGTTCGTCGGGCCAAGACACCACGTGATGATCGGGTGTGATAAGCTCTACGTTCACATACAACGGGTGCAAGCCAGTTTTGCACATGTAGAATACTCGGGTTAAACTTGACGAGCCTAGCATATGCAGATATGGCCTCGAAACACTGGAGACCGAAAGGTCGAGCGTGAATCATATAGAAGATATGATCAACATATTGATGTTCACCATTGAAAACTACTCCATCTAACGTGATGATCGGACATGGTTTAGTTGATATGGATCACGTGATCACTTAGATGATTAGAGGGATGTCTATCTAACTGGGAGTTCTTTAATAATTTGATTAACTGAACCTTAATTTATCATGAACTTAGTACCTGATATTATTTTGCATGTCTATATTGTTGTAGATAGATGGCCCGTGCTATTGTTTCGTTAAATTTTAATGCGTTCCTTGAGAAAGCAAAGTTGAAAGATGATGGTAGCAATTACACGGACTGGGTCCGTAACTTGAGGATTATCCTCATTGCTGCACAGAAGAATTATGTCCTGGAAGCACCGCTAAGTGCCAAACCTGCTGCAGGAGCAACACCAGATGTTATGAACGTCTGGCAGAGCAAAGCTGATGACTACTCGATAGTTCAGTGTGCCATGCTTTACGGATTAGAACCGGGACTTCAACGATGTTTTAAACGTCATGGAGCATATGCGATGTTCTAGGAGTTGAAGTTAATATTTCAAGCAAATGCCCGGATTGAGAGATATGAAGTCTCCAATAAGTTATACAGCTACAAGATGGAGGAGAATAGTTCTGTCAGTGAACATATACTCAGAATGTCTGGGTACCATAACCACTTGACTCAACTGGGAGTTAATCTTCATGTTGATAGTGTCATTGACAGAGTTCTTCAATCACTGCCACCAAGCTACAAGAGCTTCGTGATGAACTATAACATGCAAGGGATGAATAAAACTATTCCCGAGCTCTTCGCAATGCTAAAGGCTGCGGAGGTAGAAATCAAGAAGGAGCATCAAGTGTTGATGGTTAACAAGACCACTAGTTTCAAGAAAAAGGGTAAAGGGTAGAAGAAAGGGAACTTCAAGAAGAACGGCAAACAAGTTGCTGCTCAAGAGAAGAAACCCAAGTCTGGACCTAAGCCTGAGACTGAGTGCTTCTACTGCAAACAGACTGGTCACTGGAAGCGGAACTACCCCAAGTATTTGGCGGATAAGAAGGATGGCAACGTGAACAAAGGTATATGTGATATACATGTTATTGATGTGTACCTTACTAATTCTCGCAGTAGTGCCTGGGTATTTGATACTGACTCTGTTGCTAATATTTGCAACTCGAAACGGGGACTACGGATTAAGCAAAGATTGGCAAAGGACGAGGTGACGATGCGCGTGGGAAATGGTTCCAAAGTCGATGTGATCGCAGTCGGCACGCTACCTCTACATCTACCTTCGGGATTAGTATTAGACCTGAATAATTGTTATTTGGTGCCAGCATTAAGAATGAACATTATATCTGGATCTTGTTTGATGCGAGACGGTTATTCATTTAAATCAAAGAATAATGGTTGTTCTATTTATATGAGTAATATCTTTTATGGTCATGCACTCCTAAAGAGTGGTCTATTCTTTTTGAATCTCGATAGTGGAGATACACATATTCATAGTATTGAAGCTAAAAGATGCAGAGTTGATAATGATAGTGCAACTTATTTGTGGCACTGCTGTTTAGGTCATATTGGTATAAAGCGCATGAAGAAACTCCATTCTAATGGACTTTTGGAATCACTTGATTGTGAATCACTTGGTACTTGCGAACCGTGCCTCATGGGCAAGATGACTAAAACGCCGTTCTCCGGAACTATGGAGCGAGCAACAGATTTGTTGGAAATCATACATACTGATGTATGTGGTCCGATGAATGTTGAGGCTTGCGGCGGGTATCGTTATTTTCTCACCTTCACAGAAGATTTGAGCAGATATGGGTATATCTACTTGATAAAACATAAGTCTGAAACATTTGAAAAGTTCAAAGAATTTCATAGTGAAGTGGAAAATCATCGTAACAAGAAAATAAAGTTTCTACGATCTGATCGTGGAGGAGAATATTTGAGTTACGAGTTTGGTCTTTATTTGAAACAATGCGGAATAGTTGCGCAACTCACGCCACCCGGAACACCACAACGTAATGGTGTGTCCGAACATCGTAATCGTACTTTACTAGATATGGTGCGATCTATGATGTCTCTTACTGATTTACCGCTATCATTTTGGGGTTATGCTTTAGAGACGGCTGCATTCATGTTAAATAGGGCACCATCTAAATCCGTTGAGATGACTCCTTATGAACTGTGGTTTGGCAAGAAACCAAAGTTGTCATTTCTTAAAGTTTGGGGCTGCGATGCTTATGTGAAAAAGCTTCAACCTGATAAGCTCGAACCCAAATCGGAGAAATGTGTCTTCATAGGATACCCAAAAGAGACAGTTGGGTACACCTTCTATCACAGATCCGAAGGCAAGACTTTTGTTGCTAAGAATGGATCCTTTCTAGAGCAGGAGTTTCTCTCGAAAGAAGTGAGTGGGAGGAAAGTAGAACTTGATGAGGTAACTGTACCTGCTCCCTTATTGGAAAGTAGTTCATCACAGAAACCGGTTTTTGTGACACCTACACCAATTAGTGAGGAAGCTAATGATGATGATCATGAAACTTCAGATCAAGTTACTACCGAACCTCGTAGGTCAACCAGAGTAAGATCCGCACCAGAGTGGTACGGTAATCCTGTTCTGGAGGTCATGTTACTAGACCATGACGAACCTACGAACTATGAGGAAGCGATGATGAGCCCAGATTCCGCAAAATGGCTTGAGGCCATGAAATCTAAGATGGGATCCATGTATGAGAACAAAGTGTGGACTTTGGTTGACTTGCCCGATGATCGGCAAGCCATCGAGAATAAATGGATCTTCAAGAAGACAGACGCTGATGGTAATGTTACTGTCTATAAAGGTCGACTTGTTGTGAAAGGTTTTCGACAAGTTCAAGGAGTTGACTAGGATGAGACCTTCTCATCCGTAGTGATGCTTGAGGGAGTCCTGGATTAGGGGGTCCTCGGACAGCCGGACTATATCCTTTGGCCAGACTGTTGGGCTATGAAGATACAATATTGAAGACTTCATCTCGTGTCTGGGTGGGACTCTCCTTTTCGTGGAAGGCAGGCTTGGCAATTCGGATATGTAGATCTCCTCCCTTGTAACCGACTCTGTGTAACCCTAGCCCCCTCCGGTGTCTATATAAACCGGAGGGTTTAGTCCGTAGGACAAGAATAATCATAATCATAGGCTAGCTTCTAGGGTTTAGCCTCTACGATCTCGTGGTAGATCAACTCTTGTAATACTCATATCATCAAGATCAATCAAGCAAGAAGTAGGGTGTTACCTCCATCGAGAGGGCCCGAACCTGGGTAAACATTGTGTCCCCCGCCTCCTGTTACCATCCGCCTTAGACGCACAGTTCGGGACCCCCTACCCGAGATCCGCCGGTTTTGACATCGGCATTGGTGCTTTCATTGAGAGTTCCATTGTGTCGTCACCATAAGGCTTTATGGCTCCTTCGATCATCGACAACGATGCAATCCAGGGTGAGGTTTTTCTCCCCGAACAGATCTTCGTATTCGGCGGCTTCGTACTGCAGGCCAACTCGCTTGGCCATCTGGAGCAGATCGAGAGCTACGCCCCTGGCCATCAGGTCAGGTTTGGAAGCTTGAACTATACTGCCAACATCCGCGGAGACTTGATCTTCGACGGATTCGAGCCCATGTTAGGTGCGCTGCACAGTCGCAACGAGCATGACTTAGCTCTGCCGCCAGACGGTGTTCGGGAGATCACACCTGTGGCTACTCCGGCCTTCAATCCGGAGCAGATCGTGCCATCCGAGGACGGGTGGATGGACCCCACCATAGAGGCCGCACACTCAGCGGCGATAGAGCTGAATACTGACTTCACCTCCTACGAGACCTGTGTTGCCGGATCCTTGGATTCGTCCCCGACCACAAGCTCCGAACCGCCCGCGTCCGTGCCTATCGAATCTGATTGGGCAACGATCATGGAGTTTACCTCCGCGAATATCTTTTAGCACTCGCCCTTGGGCGACTTGCTAAATTCATTGAGGTCTCTCTCCTTGTCAGGAGACCCTTGGCCGAACTATGTCCGGCTTGAGTGGGAAGCGGACGACGAAGAAATTCATTCCCCACCCACCACCCACTTAATAGCCACTGTCGACGACTTAACCGACATGCTTGATTTCGGCTCTGAAGACATCGACGGTATGGACGACGATGCAGGAGAAGAACAGGAACCACCGCTCATAGGGCGCTGGATAGCCACCTCATCATATGATATATACATGGTGGACACCCCCAAAGAAAGCAATGGCAATAAGGTAATGG
Organism: Triticum urartu; assembly: GCF_056163025.1. Taxonomy (NCBI): domain Eukaryota; kingdom Viridiplantae; phylum Streptophyta; class Magnoliopsida; order Poales; family Poaceae; genus Triticum; species Triticum urartu. The sequence continues at coordinate 66,326,453 of NC_141873.1, read as the reverse complement.
AGGATAATCCCCTCGAGAAGCAATCTAAGCACCGCATCATCGGCCCCGCTCTAAGCTCCGCCATAGCAAAAGCAGCGATACCGGCACAAGAGACAATCACGCTGCGGATAGTGACGAAGACGAAGACAATCCCCTCCAGCTAGGCTTCGAGGGGGAGGATGGGAAAGCTAGCCCTAAGGAACAGGCGGCAGACGGAGAATCAGAGGATGACAATTACATGCCCCTCTCCGATGACGAGGTCAGCCTCGGCGACGAAGAATTTATCGTGCCTCGGGATCCCGTCGAGCAGGAGCGCTTCAAGCGTCGGCTTATATCCACAGCAAAAAGCCTGAAGAAAAAGCAACAGCAGCTTCAAGCTGATCAAGATCTACTAGCGGATAGATGGACCGAGATGCTGGCAGCCGAGGAATACGAACTCGAGTGCCCAACCAAAAGTTACCCAAAGCGCAGGTTGCTACCCCAACTCGAGGAGGAAGCATTAAAGCCTACACTACCAGCGTATGATGCGGCTGACCGGCCACCTCGTGGCCGAGACAAAGCGGCATATCAGCCCGAAGTCCAGCCCGCACCCTGTCGCCAGTCAAACAAAAACACCAAGGCCCGGGGCAACACGCAGGACCTGCGAGACGTATTGGAAAACAAAGCAGGACATACAAGATCGATCTACGGATCACGGGGGCGCGCCCCAACGCGTGATGACGACCGTCACGCCGGATATACTAAAAGAAAATCCGGCCGGGCCGAATACAGCAGACAAGACTCATATGAACTGCATCATGACATAACCCGGCATAGAGGCACCGCGCACCCCCTATGCTTCACCGACGAAGTAATGGATCATGAATTCCTAGAAGGGTTTAAACCCGTGAACATCGAATCATATGATGGTACAACAGACCCCGCAGTATGGATTGAAGATTTCCTCCTCCACATCCACATGGCCCGCGGTGACGATCTATATGCCATCAAGTACCTCCCACTAAAACTCAAAGGGTCGGCTCGGCATTGGCTGAATAGCCTGCCGGCAAACTCCATTGGCAGTTGGGAGAACTTGGAAGATGCATTCCTTGGTAACTTACAGGGCACTTATGTGCGACCATCGGATGCTGATGACTTGAGTCACATAACCCAACAGCCAGGGGAATCAGCCAGGAAATTTCGGACTCGGTTCCTAACTAAAAAGAACCAAATTGTCGACTGTCCGAATGCCGAGGCCTTAGCGGCATTTCAGCATAACATCCGTGACGAGTGGCTCGCCCGACACCTCGGCCATGAAAAGCCGAAGTCCATGGTAGCCCTCACGAGACTCATGACCCGCTTTTGTGCGGGCAAGGACAGCTGGCTGGCTCGCAGCAACAACACATCAAGAAATCCTGACAATTTAGATGCCAAAGATAGCAACGGCAAGCCACGTCGCAACAGACACAAGCGCCGCAACAACGGCGACAACACCGAAGACACAGCAGTTAATGCCGGATTCAGTGGCTCTAAATCCGATCAGCAGAAAAAGGCGTTCAAGAGAAGCAATCCGGGCCCGTCCAGCTTGGACCGCATACTCGATCATTCGTGTAAAATTCACGGAACCCCCGACAAACCAGCCAACCACACCAACAGAGAATGTTGGGTGTTCAAACAGGCCGGCAAGTTGAATGCCGAAAACAAGGAAAAGGGGCTGCATAGCGACGACGAGGAGGAGCGCCGGCCGCCGAACACAGGAGGACAGAAGAAATCCCCCCCCCCCAAGTGAAAACGGTAAACATGATATATGCAACCCATATTCCCAAGCAGGAACGGAAGCGTGCATTGAGGGACATCTATGCGATGGAGCCAGTCGCCCCAAAGTTCAACCCATGGTCTTCTTGTCCGATCACCTTCGATCACAGGGACCACCCCACCAGTATCCGTCATGGCGGTTCTGCTGGATTGGTCCTTGACTCCATCATTGACGGATTTCACCTCACTCGAGTCCTTATGGACGGTGGCAGCAGCCTGAACCTGCTCTATCAGGATACAGTGCGTAAAATGGGTATAGACCCCTCGAGGATCAAACCCACCAAAACCACCTTTAAAGGTGTCATCCCAGGTGTAGAGGCCTGTTGCACGGGCTCAATCACACTGGAAGTGGTCTTCGGATCTCCGGACAACTTCCGAAGCGAGGAGTTAATCTTCGATATCGTCCCCTTCCGCAGTGGCTATCACGCACTGCTTAGACGAACCGCATTTGCCATATTCAATGTGGTACCGCATTATGCATACCTCAAGCTCAAAATGCCAGGACCTCGTGGGGTTATAACAGTTAATGTAAACATAGAACGCTTGCTCCGCACAGAGGAGGACACTGCGGCCCTCGCAGCAGAAGCGCAAAGCAGCCTCATGAGGCAAACCGCCAATTCGGTGAAAAAGACCCCGGACACCTTTAAGCGAGTCCGGAGTACCCTACAAGAGGATCGTCAGGCACGTTTAGAGCTCTCCTAGCAATTCGGCCTCCGTCCTAGTCCCAGTCAAGCGGCGAAATTTGCGCCGCGCATACATAATTACGCACTCAAGATACCATGGGCATAGGCGGAGGCACGGCCATGGCACGGCCCATAGTGCGGCTCAACCGCTTTAGGACATGTATACCTTTAAAATTTTCTTCCTTTCAGGCCCCTATTCTCTGAAGGCCCTCTCTGATCGTCTGATTATCGGACCCGTCACGGGAAGGAAACACCAAGGAAGTAAGAAGCTTTGACGTACAAGGGAATCCTCAGGTGGTCTCTGATGACGATCGACATACCTGTTTTGCATACCCACACACAGATTGACCTTGGATAGGACATGTCAAATAATCCTATTTTTTACTTGTTGCACTACATGCATGCATACGCTTTGATGTATCATTTAAATAGCAACGTACAGCATCAGCTCATTATTGCATTCCTTTATCTTTTTTCCCTGTCTGCTTATTTATGACAAATTGCACTCGTACATTCTGATACGACCAGTGCGCCAGGGGCTTCAGTGTACCCCATAACATGGCATGAAAAGTCTGAACACTTTCGACAGTGCGGCACCCCGAACTTATAGCATTATATGCATCAGCTTTGAATCATGTCTTGGGTCAATAGTTGGGTTTGCCCGGCTCCCATGTTTTGGTACCTTACGTTCCACTATATCAGCTAAGGTAGCACTGGGAGAACTACTGCAATTGTGTCCCGGTTCTTCCGGACGAGCACCTCAGTAGAGAAAGCCAAAAACTGACTGTCATGATGCGGCGAGAGTTGGTCGCTGTTCGAGAGGTCTCAAATCCTTAAAGATTTTTCCCGCTTCGGGCGAGGAGTCGGCCTTGTCCGATTTAGGCGTACATAGCGCCCCAAGTTCGGCCTTCCGAATACTAGGGGCTTCCCCAAAATTTAAAATTGTAGACTTCTATGGCTAAGTGAGAGTGATAAAGCTTTATAGTCTGATTGTCTAGTTCGTTGTGCTGAACACCTCCTTCGAAGGACCCAAAACTGGGATAAAGAGTGATCAGGTTTATCCCGAACACCTCAGTACTAGTTACATGGGGGCAGAAGCCGACGACTGGTCAACTCTCAAATTTTATAAACGGCTGCACATAAGGTAATATTTTAAATTAACAAGCGTTACATAGCGCACATGAACTCGTTTCACATTACAGGATCACATGAGTACATTCATTTAAATATTACATCCTTAGCACATTGCTCTGCCACAAGGTGAGCACCCTTCACGACACTGTCATAATACTTTTCGGGGTGGCGATGCTCCTTGCCCTCCAGCGGCCCCTCCTTCACCAGCATTTCGGCGTCCATCTTCGCCCAATGCACTTTCGCCCGGGCAAAAGCCATGCGCGCACCATCAATGCAGACGGACCACTTTATGACTTCAAACCGGGGGCAGGCGTTCACAAGCTGCCTTACCAGGCCGAAATAGCTGCTAGGCAGGGGCTCGCCAGGCCACATCCGGACTATGAGGCCCTTCATGGCCAGTTAGGACGCCTTGTGAAGCTCGACCAGTTGCTTCAACTGGTCGCTCAAGGGCATTGGATGTTCGGTCCCAGTATACTGAGACCAGAACAACTTCTTCGTCGAGCTCCCTTCCTCGGCCCGGTAGAACTCTGCGGCATCCGACACACTGCTGGGTAGATCTGTGAACGCTCCTGGAGAGCTCCGAATTTGGGTAAGTAAAAGGAAAGTTTCCTTCACATGCTTGCTTTGCATAATGAATGCCTTACCCGCCGCTATCTTCCTGACCGCCTCAATTTCCTGGAGGGCCTTTTGGGCTTCGGCCTTGGCATTTTGTGCGTTCTCGAGGGCCTTCGCAAGCTCGGACCCTTGCGTCTTAGAGTCACGCTCCAAGGACTCGTACTTCTTGAAAAACTCCTGGAGCTCTTGCTAAACCTCGCCGACTCGGGCCTCTTGCTTTTCACGCTCGGCGTGCTCCTTGGCCACTTTACCTTCGGCCTCGGATAGTGCCTTCTTTAGGGCCGCCACTTCGGTCGTGGCCCCTAGCAAAATTCATGACGGTCCTGTGATCTAACAACCAGTTTCCTTTTTCTTTATCAATAAACAGACAAGGTATTGCTTACCTTTGTTCTCTTCGAGCTGCCTCTTGGTAAGGCCGAGCTCTTCCTCGGACCGCTCAAGGTCCCGCTTCAGTGCGGAGACCTCCACCGTGTGAGCGGTAGCGGCCAGCAGTGAAGCCTGCTTATTCACATAGACATATTCTGATTAGACTCCTACGATTATTGTTTGATCCTCCGTTCGGCCTTTCTTTGCGAACACCAAACAGAGCATCAGGGGCTACTGTCTATGCTGTAACATTTTCTCATGATTTGATTACTTACCTCAAAGCCTGTTAGGAGGCTGGCACAGGCTTTAGTCAGTCCGCTTTTGGCGGACCGAACCTTCTTGACCACCGCACTCATGATAGTGCGGTGCTCTTCGTCAATGGAAGCGCCACGAAGCGCTTCCAGCAAACTGTCCGATGCCTCTGGATGGACAGAGGCCATCGGCACAGACGGCTTGCCCCCCTTGGCGAGAGGTCGCCTGACAGAATCCAGAACCACTGGAGGTTCCGGTGCAATATTCGGCTGGGGGCTAGACTTGCTGCCCCTGGCATTAGAACCCATGGGAGTCTTGCCCCTCGTGCGCCCAGCGTCCGGAATGTCGCCTTGGGGCGCCTCCGGAACTGTCTCCCCTTGGTTCAGTACCCTTTGAGACAACACCTCGACATCGTCCGTAGGACGGGGGGAGGAGGCGGTCGGGAGTGAATCGTTGTTCATCTCCGACAGGCCCAAAGACTCATCCGAAGAGGATACGTCGATATGGGCTTTGGATGGGCTGCATGGTCATGTTTGGCATGATAAGAAGCAATAACATAAAACATACCAAGAACTATTATGGTATCCGGATACTTATGACTTCGCCAGGGGCTTGTCCCTGGGTAACCACTCCTCGTCGCTAAAAGCGGCCGCCGTGGAGTAGTCCGGAAGGAGAGTCCTTCCCTTCTTGGACCCTTCGGCCTCCCCTGACGGGGCGGCCTTCCTTTTCTTGTCTCCCCCGGCTGGGGGGGGGACTTTCCTCTTCCTCCTCCTTGTTTTCATGGGAGGAGGGTGCCTCGGTGTTATCGGACGATGAGTCTGATACGACCTTGCGCCGGAGACCTTTCCTGGTCCCCGTGGCCTTCTCCTTGGCCTTCTTCTCCGGCGCCTCATAGGGCGCCGGAACCAGCATCTCCGTTAAGAGAGCCCTTGCTGGATCCTCGGGCAGTGGGGCCGGACAATCGATCCGCTCCGCTGTCGCGACCCACTCCTATTAAATGGCGTGGAGGTTTAGATCCCCCGCATGATTACCGGATTGGTAGGGCGCTTTGCACTGAGTCCACGATCCTCAATAAGGGGAGGAGGTACCTCGGTGGACTTGAACAGCACCTTCCAGATGTCCTGGTGTGTCGTGTTGAAGAGCTCTCGTAGCGTCTAGTGCTTAGCCAGGTCGAACTCCCACATATTGAATGCCTGTCTTTGACACGGGAGGATCCGGCGGAAGAGCATGACCTGGACCATGTTGACAAGCTTGATTTTCTTGCTTATCATGTTTTTAACACAGTTCTGGAGTCCGGTCAGCTCCACCGATGAACCCCAGGATAGTCCCTTCTCTTTTCAGGAGGTGAGCCTCATGGGGATGCCGGATCAAAATTCGGGGGCCGCCACCCAGTTGGTGTCACACGGCTCGATGATATAGAACCACCCCGATTGCCACCCCTTCAAGGTCTCCATATAGGAGCCTTCGAGCCAGGTGACGTTGGGCATTTTGCCCACCATGGCGCCTCCGCACTCCGCTTGCTGGCCAACCACCACCTTCGGTTTAACGTTGAAGGTCTTCAGCCACAGGCCGAAGTGGGGCTTGATGCGGAGGAAGGCCTCGCACACGACGATAAACGCCAAGATGGTGAGTATGAAATTGGGGGCCAGATCGTGGAAGTCCAGCCCGTAGTAGAACATGAGCCCACGGACAAATGGGTGGAGGGGAAATCCCAGCCCGCGGACAAAATGGGTAAGGAATACAACCCTTTTGTGGGGTTCGGGGGTAGGGACGATCTGCCCCGCGTTTGGGAGCCGGTGCGCGATATCTGCGGCCAGGTATCCGGCTTCCCGGAGCTTCGTAATGTTATCCTCTGTAACAGAGGAGACCATCCACTTGCCTCCCGCTCCGGACATGTCTGGAGTGGTTTTACGGAGAAAATGCGAACTTGGGCGTTGGAGCTCGAGTGCGCGAGAATGGATGGGCAGGGAAGAAGAAGGCATGGGTGAAAAGGAGGAGTCCTTGTCCCTTTATAAGGGCGGAAGAAACTATGCGCCTCCCCACCCGCCTAGTAAACTCGCTTGTTCCCCAAGCGATGTGATTGATGGCGCGGTTGGGTTACCCACACCCGTAATGATGAGAATCCCGTGATAAGGGGACACGATCTCTGCTTCGACAAGACTTGCCAAGAAAACCGCCCCGCAATATGTGCAGTAGCTGGTTGAGGAAAACGGTTCGAATAATGACCGGGCCATGGCGTGATGTCACGTTATGAAAAGTTGTCGGCAGATTAGATTTGTGGAGATATTATACTCTCTACGGTGGTATGTCGAATTTGTTTTGCAGAGCCGGACACTATCCTTGTGTTCGAAATCTTCTATGGAGTATTCGAAGGAAGAACCCGCCTTGCAATGCCGAAGACAATCTGTGCGCCGGACTCATTGTCATTGAAGCCTGGTTCAGGGGCTACTGAGGGAGTCCTGGATTAGGGGGTCCTTGGACAGTCGGACTATATCCTTTGGCCGAAGTGTTGGGCTATGAAGATACAAGATTGAAGACTTCGTCCCGTGTCCGGGTGGGACTCTCCTTTGCGTGGAAGGCAAGCTTGGCAATTCGGATATGTAGATCTCCTCCCCTGTAACCGACTCTGTGTAACCCTAGCCCTCTCCGGTGTCTATATAAACCGGAGGGTTTAGTCCGTAGGACAAGAATAATCATAATCATAGGCTAGCTTCTAGGGTTTAGCCTCTACGATCTCGTGGTAGATCAACTCTTGTAATACTCATATCATCAAGATCAATCAAGCAGGAAGTAGGGTGTTACCTCCATCAAGAGGGCCCGAACCTGGGTAAACATTGTGTCCCCCGCCTCCTGTTACCATCCGCCTTAGATGCACAGTTCGGGACCCCCTACCCGAGATCCGCCGGTTTTGACACCGACAATGCTTAAGTCCGTCCGAATCATGTTAGCTATTGCTGCATTTTATGATTATGAAATTTGGCAAATAGATGTAAAGACTGCATTCCTGAATGGATTTCTGGAAGAAGAGTTGTATATGATGCAACCTGAAGTTTTTATCGATCCAAAGGGTGCTAACAAAGTGTGCAAGCTCCAGCGATCCATTTATGGACTGGTGCAAGCCTCTCAGAGTTGGAATAAATGTTTTGATAGTGTGATCAAAGCATATGGTTTTATACAGACTTTTGGAGAAGCCTGTATTTACAAGAACATGAGTGGGAGCTCTGTAGCATTTCTAATATTATATGTGGATGACATATTGTTGATTGGAAATGATATAGAATTTCTGGATAGCATAAAAGGATACTTGAATAAGAGTTTTTCGATGAAAGACCTCGGTGAAGCTGCTTACATATTGGGCATCAAGATCTATAGAGATAGATCAAGACGCTTAATTGGACTTTCACAAAGCACATACCTTGACAAAGTTTTGAAGAAGTTCAAAATGGATCAAGCAAAGAAAGGATTCTTACCTGTGTTACAAGGTGTGAAGTTGAGTAAGACTCAATGACCGACCACTGCAGAAGATAGAGAGAAAATGAAAGATGTTCCATATGCTTCAGCTATAGGCTCCATCATGTATGCAATGTTGTGTACCAGACCTGATGTGTGCCTTGCTATTAGTTTAGCAGGGAGGTACCAAAGTAATCTAGGAGTGGATTACTGGACAACGGTCAAGAACATCCTGAAATACCTTAAAAGGACTAAGGATATGTTTCTCGTTTATGGAGGTGACAAAGAGCTCATCGTAAATGGTTACGTTAATGCAAGCTTTGACACTGATCCGGACAATTCTAAATCGCAAACCGGATACGTGTTTATATTGAACGGTGGAGCTGTCAGTTGGATCAGTTCTAAACAAAGTATCATGGCGGGATCTACGTGTGATGCGGAGTACATTGCTGCTTCGGAAGCAGCAAATGAAGGAGTCTGGGTGAAGGAGTTCATATCCGATCTAGGTGTCATACCTAGTGCATCGAGTCCAATGAAAATCTTTTGTGACAATACTGGTGCAATTGCCTTGGCAAAGGAATCCAGATTTCACAAGAGAACCAAGCACATCAAGAGACGCTTCAATTCCATCCGCGATCAAGTCCAGGTGGGAGACATAGAGATTGCAAGATACATACGGATCTGAATGTTGCAGACCGTTGACTAAGCCTCTCTCACGAGCAAAACATGATCAGCACCAAGGCTCCATGGGTGTTGGAATCATTACTGTGTAATCTAGATTATTGACTCTAGTGCAAGTGGGAGACTAAAGGAAATATGCCCTAGAGGCTATAATAAAGTTATTATTTATTTCCTCATATCATGATAAATGTTTATTATTCATGCTAGAATTTTATTAACCGGAAACTTAGTACATGTGTGAATACATAGACAAACAGAGTGTCACTAGTATGCCTCTACTTGACTAGCTCATTAATCAAAGATGGTTAAGTTTCCTAACCATAGACATGAGTTGTCATTTGATTAATGGGATCCCTTCATTAGGAGAATGATATGATTGACTTGACCCATTCGGTTAGCTTAGCACTTGATCGTTTTAGTTTACTGCTATTGCTTTCTTCATGACTTGTACATGTTCCTATGACTATGAGATTATGCAACTCCCGTTTACCGGAGTAACACTTTGTGTGCTACCAAACGTCACAACGTAACTGGCTGATTATAAAGGTGCTCTACAGGTGTCTCCAAAGGTATTTGTTGGGTTGGCGTATTTCGAGATTAGGATTTGTCACTCCGAATGTCGGAGAGGTATCTCTGGGCCCTCTCGGTAATGCACATCACTTAAGCCTTGCAAGCATTGTAACTAATGAGTTAGTTGCGGGATGATGCATTACAGAATGAGTAAAGAGACTTGCCGGTAACGAGATTGAACTATGTATTGAGATACCGACGATCGAATCTCGGGCAAGTAACATACCGATGACAAAGGGAACAACATATGATGTTATGTGGTTTGACCGATAAAGATCTTCGTAGAATATGTGGGAGCCAATATGAACATCCAGGTTCCACTATTGGTTATTGACCGGAGACGTGTCTCGGTCATGTCTACATAGTTCTCGAACCCGTAGGGTCCGCACGCTTAAAGTTCGGTGACGATCGGTATTATGAGTTTTTGTGTTTTGATGTACCAAAGGTAGTTCGGAGTCCCGGATATGATCACAGACATGACGAGGAGTCTCGAAATGGTCGAGACGTAAAGATCGATATATTGGACGACTATATTCGGACACCGGAAGTGTTCCGGGTGATTTCGGAGAAAACCGGAGTGCCGGAGGGTTACCGGACCCTCCCCCCCCCCCCCCCCCCCGGAGAAATAATGGGCCTTATGGGCCTTAGTGGAGAGAGAGAGAGGTCTGGCCTAGGGCAGGCCGCGCGCCCCTTCCCCTCTGGTCCCAATTGGACTAGGAGAGGGGGGCGGCGCCCCCCTTTCCTTCTTCCTCTCCCCCTTCCTTTCCCCCTCCTAGTAGGAGTAGGAAAGAGGGGAGTCCTACTCCAACTAGGAGGAAAACTCCTCCTCTTGGCACACCATAGAGGGCCGGCCGGCCTCCCCTCCCCCCTTGCTCCTTTATATACGGGAGCAAGGGGCACCTCTAGACACACAAGTTGATCATTGATCCCTTAGCCGTGTGCGGTGCCCCCCTCCACCATAATCCACCTCGATCATATCGTAGCGGTGCTTAGGCGAAGCCCTGCGTCGGTAGCAACATCATCACCATCAACACGCCGTCGTGCTGAGGAACTCTCCCGTGAAGCTCTGCTGGATCGGAGTTCATGGGACGTCATCGAGATGAACGTGTGCTGAACTCGGAGGTGTCGTGCGTTCGATACTTGGATCGGTCGGATCGTGAAGACGTTCAACTACATCAACCGCGTTCTCATAACGCTTACTCTTACGGTCTATGAGGGTACGTGGATGGTACTCTTCCCTCTCGTTGCTATGCATCACCATGATCTTGCGTGTGCGTAGATTTTTTTTTTTGAAATTACTACATTCCCCAACAGATACAAAGACCAAAGACTGTACTCGTGTCCGGATAAGACTCTCCTTGGCGTAGAAGGCAAGCTTGGTGACCGAATATGTAGATTCCTTCCTTTGTAACCGACCTTATGTAACCCTAGATCCTCCCAGTGTCTATATAAACCGGAGGACTTAGTCCGGATAGAGGAGGCTGATTATCATAGCCATACACGCTAGACCTCTAGGGTTTAGCCATTACGATCTCGAGGTACATAAACTCTTGTAACACTCATATTCATCAATATCAATCAAGCAGGACGTAGGGTATTACCTCCATAGAGAGGGCCCGAACCTGGGTAAACATCGTGTCCCTTGTCTCCTGTTACCATCGACCTTAGACGCACAGTTCGGGACCCCCTACCCAAGATCCGCCGGTTTTGACACCGACAAAGGGCCGCTGAGGCGAGAGGGAGAACCGCCGCGGACTCGGCCTGGCCGGAGTGGGGGGGAAGGCCTGACGCCGGTCGACACGATCGTCGAGCTGCTGACGGAGGAGGGGTCTGACCCGGACGAGCAGGCGGAGCTGGCCGGCGACGAGTCAGAGAACATCAAGGAGATTATAGTGGACACCCCGCCCGGGAACGAGGCCGAGGGAGGAACTCGTGGGGAGGACGCCCTCCGACCGGCATGGCGCAGGCGACGCCGGACAGCGCGCCGGGGTCAACGCCGGCCGCGGGACGCCGATAGGAGGCGGCAATACCCTGGTGGTGGTGCCACCGCAAGTCATCATGAACTCGGAGCGAGCGTTGGAGAGCGGGTCCGGTGCCGGCCCGTAGTAGCCCTGGGCGGAGGCCGGCGAGGTTGTCGTCGGACCGCGAACCCGGGAGGACACGGCGGTGGAAGCCCCGCGCCAGCAGATCCGGGGACGCAAGAGCTGTCTGCAAACCTTCGTCCGGGATGAGCAAGAGCGGACGCAGGACGTGAAGCGCGTGGTTGCGGTAGAGTCTTCTTGCTCTTCTTGTCTTTGCGGCTGAACAGTGGGGGCGCGCTAGCGCACCCACTGGGTGTGGAAGTCATCCGTGCAGAATCGATCGATGGCAGTGTTTTAATCCAATCCTTCACCCACGATGTGTTCAATCCCCTCCCTAACTCTCCGATCGCGTGCTCACGTCTAATCTAGCTCGAGTCGAAAGCAGTAAATCTATAGAGAGGGCGAGGACTTACCGCCATGGCCGATGCGCTCTGGTGGAGGTCTGCAGCCGCTTCGGTGGTCGTCGCCGCCGGTGTGAGTTGGAAAGAGGGAAGAGAGCGGTGAGGAAGGAAGGTGAGGGTAATTTATGACGACGTGTCGGGAAACAATGCGACTTCTCAGGACCGCATCCACGCGTGTAACCGCCCACACCCACGTGTTTAGGGTTGCACCGCTCGTGTCTAGCTTCAAAAAACGACCGATTTGAGTGTTTCTCTTCATGCAGGCCAGAGATGCTTTAATGTTCGTGTGCTTTAATATTCGTGTTATACAAGCCCAACAGTGAATGCGGGTAACCAGACGGGTTATTTTCTTCCCGTGCGAGCCTGGCTAAAATCAGTGACGAATCTAGCGGGGGGGCTCCGACAGGCTCAAGGCCCCCTCCAAAAATTGGAAAAGAGAAATTACTAGTATTCATATCAGTTTTTTTAACCTTATTTGGACTAAAGAATTGAGAGTTTTTAACATTTTCTACACACAGTTCACTTTGAGCACCCCTTCATTTTTCTTTTCCAAGATTCGCCACGGGCTGAAGTATACGCGGGCTACCAAACGATCGGCCGCGCGTGTCCAAGATCACGACCATGCATATGCATGAAGTAGCACAACATCTGTTGTACGAGTATGACTGTATCGCACACGCAAGCGTCGCGCTCTACTACGTGGCGCCGTAGTCGATTGAAATTCTCCAACTGACAAAAAGCATCAGTACAGCATCCACCCTGGGGGAGAAGGAGATCGATGGAGGATCTGTACAGCATCCACCCGGGGATCTCGCGCCGAGGCGAGGGCGACGCGGCCTGCAGCGAGGTGTCAGGGGTCGCCGGTGATGCCAGCTCTCCTCCCCCTCCTCCGCCACCGGCGGATCTGACGGAGCTGATGAAGACGCAGATCGCCGGGCACCGCCGCTACCCCTCCCTCCTCTCCGCCTACATCGAATGCCGCAAGGTCCGTCCGTGTCCAAATCCATTTTGCATGCTGTAGTAGTAGTCCATAAGTAGCTCGAGCTAGCTAGTTCACTCACTCACTCATCGTCCAAGAATTAATTGCCACGTTGATTCTTGATTTGTCAGGTGGGAGCAACGCCGGAGGTAGCCTCGCTGCTCGAGGAGGTCGGCCGGCCAGAGAGGCGTGGCGGAGGCGCCGCCGCCGCCGCCGGGGAGATCGGCCTCGACCCCGAGCTCGACGAGTTCATGGTAGGTACAACAAGTTCACGGCAGCTAACTCCCCTTATCCTCGCGCGCTAGCTCTTGCTGGTTATTACATGTGGAGATGACGATGCAGGAGGCGTACTGCCGGCTGCTGTCGCGGTACAAGGTGGAGCTGTCCCGGCCGTTGGACGAAGCCGCTTCCTTCCTCACCACCATCCGCTCGCAGTTCACGAAGCTCTGCGGCGGCGGAGCCACCGCCACCTCGCCGCACTCCGGTATAAAATCCGCATGCATATTATGCATACATGCATTGCATCTCGCGCCTTGATTTTCTCCGGCTAGCCGCAGTCCTCTGCAGCCTTGGATTCGATTGTGTGAAAGTGTTTGATGCTTTGTGTGTGAATGTGGCTTTGATGAGTGTTCTTGATAGGTTAAATCGTGTCCATGCCAATGGGGCGCAGGCGTGTCAGACGACGGGACATCGTGTAGGGTTTTGTCCAAGGTTCCATCGTCCTTGTAGCTCAGCCTACCTATGCATGCTTCTCTCTCCATATCTCTCTCCAGATCCTTTTCACTCTCTCTCTCTCTCTCTCTCTAGAGGCTAGTGAGGTACTAGGAGTAGCTGCTACCCTACTACTTGTAGACTTTGCAGGCTGGGCTGGTGATGGAACTTGAGAGAGAGCTAGGCTGGGAAAGAAAGAATCTTGCTCTTGCATGCTGGTTAATCACTGGTTCCCAATGGCGAAGCTTTTTTTTATTGTTGCTGTGGGGGCAAGTGTGAATCTTCTTGTTGATCATTCACGGAACTTTATTTTGTTTCGTCAGTGCTTGATATGATAGCTTGGTTGAATTACTTCTGGTAAGTAAATATAGTATTGTTTGTTCGTTTTTGTTTGACATAGAGATGAAAATTAACAAAGTTTCATCTAACTCCTACACTACTTGATTAATCAAAAGAAAAGAAAAAACCTACAAATCTCCAGGTAAAATCCAACGGTATAGAAGTTAGATGAAACATATTTATTTCTCATCTACTTGAGAGCTAGACACACGCTTGTTTGTTTCTGTTTTGACAGCCTTGGGGATTATTTTTTAACGAAATCTCATTTGAAGATAATGGGCTGAAGATTTTTTTCAGACGCGCGTTATAGACTTACAAATTACTAAGGGCATCTCCAACGCCGTCCATCAAAAGATGAACACCCCAAATGTTCAAGGACACGTCCAGACGCCTCCGTGGACAACGTATAGGGGGAGGCCATCCAACCCTATACACCAAATGTCCGCCCTTGGTCTTTTTTTCCCTATATTCAGAGCACATAAAATAATTAAAGATAAATAACATCCTTTGTCCATAATTATGCTGTGCAAATATTCTGATGCAACAACAATTCAAATATAAATATATCAATTCAAACATGAAGTCTTTCAATAAAATAATTCAAAATTGTATTCAACTTATTCGGATATATTTTTGACTCCTCCCCTCGAATAGTCAACAAATGCTCAACTAGATAATTCTGAAACTGCTCATGAGTTGCTCGATGCCGAATTTGTTGATGCATTTGGATAAATTCCTGAAACGTCACCAAATTATGCTTTGGAAGTTCGATAGAAATACTCCATGGCCGAATCCATCGTGTTTGCTTCAAAGTAAACAACAAAAACATCCATAAATTTGGCTATGGCATTTGGCCGAACACTTGCCAGGCACGATGTCCGCCATGGAAAGAAATGTGCAGGGGCGGAGGGTACCTGGGCGGCGGCCAGACCAAGGATGGAAGGGAGCCTGGCTGGAGCGACGGAGGTCCGACAAGGTCTGGGCGGCGGAGTAGGTGGTACAGCGGCAACGTCGGTCTCGGACTACGCAAATACACAACAAGGGCGGAGGGACGGATTGAGAAAAGCGGGGCTCCGAGTTGGGTTTTTGTGTGGGTGGTGTCCGAGTCTGACGTGGCGGCTGTCCAGACATCCACAAACCATCCCCAGCTTTGCTTCCGATTTGCGGGAATTCAGATGTGCGGACCGGTCTGCAGACATTTGCTGCACGACGCTGGATGGCACAAAGTGTTCGGACAGCGCGGTCTGGATATTTAGGGGCGTGTTGATGGACTGAGTTGGAGATGCCCTAAGTAGGAGATGTATCTTGTAATTGCAGTTTCAATCGTAGGATTTTATCTTAATTTCTTGTTTACGAACTTAAGTGGTTAACAATTAACAAGGCTATGGTGTTGTTTTAGCCTGGAGCAATTGTTTCTTAAGCCATTCTACATCTACAAATCTATCAATATTTCCAGAGATTTCTCATAAAAATACATATTTTAGCAAAACAATTTGTAAAAAAACACATTTTACATAGCATATTAGAAAGCCAAGGTTTTAGCATTTGTGGTGGTGTTGAAAAACTAGGCCCACTAGCTATCCAATGCTTAATGTCAGCTTGTTAGCATTGTATTATGTGGAAAGTTGTTTTCTACAGAATATAAATGCTAACAAGCTGGCAAAGCTATATCTAAGAAGGTGCAAGTTATGTCAAATCCATACTTAAAAGTATGGTTTTGTGCACTTGTTATGTCACAGATATCATAGTTACGCGAAATATACGTCCTCAAAAGTGTGGCCTTGATTTGCATTCTTGGGAAAAAGAAAAGGGGTTTGTATGAATTACTCATCTTTCCATCATGAATATGTGAGTCTGGAGTAGTGAAAACACACAAGGTTTTTGGAACTTCAGATGTTCAATAAAGTTAGAAGGAAATTTTGTCATCATGATGGCTGGGACATATTAAACATGTTATTGGTCTTATATATACCACATATCAAACAATTGTTCTTGTGGCCAAAACAGTTGCGGTTTTGTTTTTTCCACCTTCTAATATATTTGGCCCCCAAGTAGAAATGTACTGGGTACCAGTGGCGGAGCTTCAACGGGATTTGACAGGTGTCTAAATGAACCTTAAGCGGAGTTGGGGATTGGGGGGGGGGGGGGGGGGGGGGTGGCGTAATCTGTTGTATTATGTCAAATTTGACCCCAAATAGTTTTAGATATGAGGTGTTAATATAAGGAAATACTTTTCCTGGGGGGGCATGGCCCACTCTGGCCCGCACTAAGCTCTGCCACTGCTGGGTACTACAAAGGAGCATGAAACATGATCATCATGTATATAGTGAAATTTCCTAGTTTTCTATCAAATTTACCAGTTTTAACAAAAACTGTGGCAAGTTAGTCTGCGTGCATGTTAAATCACTAACTCCATAGTCCATACAAGTTGTGCTTCGTGATGTGTAGCCTATCTACCTAGTTAATATATAGATATAAAGGAACACACAATGACTTGGTTGAAGCTTATGATAAGACTGAGTTAATGATGCCATATGAAACTGGTGTGACAATGCTTAAGTAGAAATACTATATTTATCTTTGTTTGTTTGGTCTAGGTAGGTCACATGTATGAGCTATGACTAAATAGCTGACTATGTTCACAATAGTTCAAACTAGTATGGTAAGTGCTCACACGATAGTCCTGAAGAATGCATAGCAGTATGCATAGTTTGCTTGGATTCAAGAAAGCCATTAGTGTGTCTATTCTGATTTTATTCAAGAATGCCGGGTTGTGCCTAATTTGTGCACCCAACGTGTGATTCTAATTATGGTTTCAGCCCCCATATATTTTGACTTTGCTAATTGAGCTGGTCATCTTTTAGTGTCTACTCAATGTGTCCCCTCCATCAATTCTGGTGTGAGAAACAATGTTAGAATGATCTGCTAAGCATGTCATCATTTCAAAATGTCACATTGCACCGCATAGTACACAGTTTTTTATGATAGTACTCCCTCTGTAAAGAAATATAAGAGCATTTAGACGTTTAGATTGATCTAAGCGCTCTTATATTCCTTTACAGAGGGAGTACTTCAATTTCAACAGAGGTGCTCATAGGGGTAGGGTGTGTGTGTTCATTGGGGTGAGTATGCGTGTGTGTGTGTGTGTATGTGGACATCTATGTCTGTACTCTGTTTCTCAAAAAAATAGGCCGCTGGTTAGTCCGGCAGGTACTTCAATGAAGATGTCCTATTGTTAGAACTTTGAAATATGCACAACTCAAATGCTAAAATGAAGCAGGTGCACAGTAATATTGTCTAGCTAGATTATTTACATCCAAATATTCTTTTTTATTACATGACCTGCCAATGTGCTTATGAGAATTGGATTCTTTCTCTCTTTTTTTGCAGCTAAAAAATTTAAGTGTTGGAATCTCAGATAGCCATATGGGTATTGTCACCTACGTAATTCAATTCGGCTCCTGGGAGCACATGCTCCCCGGCGCTAAAAATGTTTTTTTCCAAATGTCAAAAACATCTGAAAACTTTTATAGGGGGAAAGCTTAACCATTTTGACCCATGCAAAAAGAAGTCAAACACCAAATGTTACATTTAATTATTTTTTCACTGACGAAGCATTGCTAACCTGTTTCGCATGAAAATTCTGAAGCAGGCTTGCTACACTAACATGAACATCTATAAGAAAATCAGAATTTTTAAATTTTATTTACTAGCTGTTTTGAATTTACTGTACATCCAGGAGCATATGCTCCCCAGAGCCAAAACGGAAACCCAATTCTGCTCCTGGGCTCATCTGCTCCATTTTTATGTCGCCGCTAGATTTTTTATTATTTTTTATTATTACACCCTAGAGCGTCAACCTCAAGTTCATTAACATCAACCAACCCCGATGTGGTTTGTATGAGCCCAGCAGCTATGTGTCAAATTAAACAAAGCTGTAGTTCCGAGTGCTTCTAATTGGACACTGAGCTCTCTCTCTTTCGTAAACCGCTTCTTAAGGTCGAAGATGTTAAAAATCAAATAAGCCTAGATAATACACAAAATGCCTCTTATCTTTTTGGCTTTGCAAATTCTTGAAGTCTCAACTGATGACCAAACAGGCACTACAAATTCCAATCGTAACCATAGTTGCATCCATAAATTAGATAGGTTGAAGTTGTTTTTTCTGATGCCTCAGTTGGTTCGAAAAAAGGTTACTTTTTCCTGAACTTAAGCTTCAGAAGTTACGACTTGTACTAATGAAGCTCACTCACAATATAAAAGAGCTATTTGCCTACATAGACTTGATTGTAGTACAGAAAGTGTTTCCTACTGAGACAGCAGCTGTAGGAATAGCTCCACAAAACGTCAGTCATGCCGAAAGAATGCTTATATAGTCTCTGTTTCCCGAAGCACAAGCTGAACTAATCAGTTTGGCTCTAGCTGTGAACCATTGTTCATTCATGTAGGGTTGATAGATAAAAGTGGCCTGATTTTCATCCCATTTTCTTAGACTGACTGGGTTTTCAGACTAATACTTGCTACTACAGATTTATTAACCAATCGATAATCAAGTTTCATTCATTTCAGTGCTCTTTTAGAAGTATATTTCTAGATACACTGCATAGCACATTCTTATGGAGAAACTTCCAGTTCTGAAGCTCCTTCGATCGTCTTTTCTTGAGACATTTTCCAGAAGATTTTCTGCATGCAGATTCCCATATTGTTGTTTGTTAAGTATCCAGCAGCACCTTTGGGTTCTGAATGTGCTTCTGTGCGTGTAGTTTCTGTGCAACCAAGTGATTATCTGCACTTGTCTGCTTATCGATGTTGTCCTGTTCTAGTTCTGTCTGTGCACTGTATTACTGCCATGCAACCTGATACTGATGCCACACATCATTTTGTCTAAATGCATGTCTGATTTGGGGTGTCTCCATGATGCAAGATGAAATGGTGGAGTCATCGGAGGACGAGCCATGCTCAGGGGACACCGGTGCATCCGACGCCGGCATGCAAGAGCAGAGCTCCCGGTTGGCCGACCGCGAGCTCAGGGAGATGCTGCTCAACAAGTACAGCGGCTGCCTCAGCCACCTCCGGACCGAGTTCCTGAAGAAGAGGAAGAAAGGGAAGCTCCCCAAGGATGCTCGGCTTGCTCTCGTGGACTGGTGGAACACACACTACCGCTGGCCTTACCCGACGGTACATGCCTCGCCTCGCGCCTTTTCTTCCGGCAATGACATCTCCCACCCCTGCTGCATCAAACCTTGATCGACGATCATCATTCATGGATAGATACCGTGATGTTCGCAGGAAGATGATAAGGTGAGGCTCGCCGCCATGACTGGCCTCGACCCGAGGCAGATCAACAACTGGTTCGTCAACCAGAGGAAGCGGCATTGGAAGCCGTCGGAGGACATGCGATTCGCGCTCATGGAAGGCGTTACCGGAGGAGGAGGGGGGTCCTCTTACGACACGACACTCTGCTTCGGCACGGACAGCATGAGATAGTTGCTCATTTCCCGCGGGCATGAAGCTCTTCTGCACACGGTGGTTGTGTGACTAGCAAGGAAGGGGTACATCAAACGATGAATAGCCCCATGATCATTTTCTCAATCATTGTGTACGTATGTAGTACATGGGCGCTGCAAGGGAAAACTTTTCTGAAACTACTACTACAGGGTGACCTGTAATCAGATTGTCTGTATCCCCCGGGATTGCCAGTGAAATCACACTGGATATGGAGGAATCAAAGGCAATGTGAATAAGTATCAGTTTATTTTTTTTCCATCTTTGAAAGTATATACATAAATCGTATGTCACTGTCTTTGCTGTGGCAAATTTTGCTACAGCTATTGACAAAAAAACAAAGAGATTGGGTTCCTGCGGCGGCTCAGGATATATACCAGCTGATTTTTAAGACCGAAGATGTCGTTATTTGCTTTACCTCCATTATTGTTTTTTTAAGGAAAACCTCCATTATTGTTGCTACAGTTCTTGTCAATCATTAGCCGGAACTAAATTTGGGTTTGGCCCAGCTGAAATTCGGCCTGAACAGTAGAAGTACCCAGTTTAGAGCCCATAGGAAAGTAAGGATATTTTTCTTCAGAGAAGGCATCATGGCTTCAACCTTCAAACAACAGTTACACAAGTTAAGCTGTAATGGGATTTCGTCGACCAACAATGAACCAAACCTACTAATTCATGGGCCACCTCGTTCGTGTCTCTTGCGGCACTGGTTGAATTCTACCCCCAAAAAAAGCCTTAATTGGCATGTCCATAAGAAAGTAGAAATTCCGCTAAAAAATCGAAGTAGGATACTCCTAAAATGAAATAAAAGGAAATTAAGGTGCCATTTTCCCCCTAAAAAAGCAATTGTCTTGCGGATCCACATTACAAGACATCAAATTACAACATTTTTTAGGGTAATATCAATTTACAACTGAATGACAAGCCCGACACACTACGGAAAGTCTTCTTTTCTACACTGTCAACACTCAATAGAACGGAATTCGATGCGCTCCACCACTCCACCATCGGCTGCAAAATCCGATTTTAGGTTGGCTGGGGAGATCAAATCATATATGTACCATTTGGCTTCAACACACGAAAAGACAGAGAAGCATCAATTGTGTCAAAAACCAAGATCATAAATGACGCCAAAAAAACCACCGAGGAAGAAGAAACCCTCATACACGATCTATACAATATTCCACCATCACCAACAAGAGCAAAGGGTCATTGAAGGAATGAGTAATCTAGTGTAAAGATTCGATCAATCAAATCCAAAAATCACTATCTCCATGACTAGTGAGGAACCAAGAGAGCCATATTCCACACGGCGCAACCTCCTTCACCATCGTGCCACCACTTCAGACACGCAAGGCATGTACATCCACCTAGGGGTGGATTAACTAGTTGCTCGGCTTGTTAAGCTCGATATGCTTAATGAGCGAAACCATGCCCAACTATGTTTGTTTAAAGTTCATGAGCTCTTGTTAGTACGGGTTACCCCTTTTGCTTTGGGTGCAAGGTATAAGGGCCTACAGGACAGTGGTGCGGCTATGATTTTATCAAGGGAGATAGTGACATGGGAGGAGATGTCCTCCTAGTTATTAGTCTGGAATGAGTCGATTCGATGGAATAGAAAGCCCGAGATGCCATTAAACGTTGTCATTTAAGATAAGAAAATATGCATTGTGCTGTATTAGGAGCCTAACAAGTGTGTTGTGTTGTATTAGGGGCTTAAAAAGTTGGTCGTGCAATTCGGTAGCTTGTTAGGTAAGCTCATTAAGTTTAACGAGCTAAAACCAATGATCGACTCACTTTGTTAAGAAGCAAACTAGAAGCTTGACGCCTTAATGGACCAATCTAATACTATTTTTTTATGAATGAAAACTGCGTGTTCTAAACAGAAGCTAATCACAATCAACGCAAATTTCCAAGAAAAGATCAGTGGACGCTCGCAATTTTTTCATCAAAAGTATCCGTACAGCAGCAAATGCTAGAGCATGGCGTCTCCACTATGGCCTTATAGCAATTCTCCGCTCATCACAGGTTCAAAGCACATATATCAGGTACAAAGGAGTGCATTGATACTTTCAGATACAATCTCTGGGTAATCTACTTTTGGCAAAAGGGGTATATCATACTTACAAACGTAACATAATCAGCACTCAACAATCAACCTGGGTCATTTCATAAAATTCAATCAAACGCTTGCCAAAGTAACACAGCTAAATAACTGCAAACATATATTGGTTCCATGTCAAGATGTTATTACAAATCAACCCAAAGATAGGCACAATCCATTTGTGCTCCGCCACACATCAATGACATTGTTCTTATCCATATCCACTGGCTAGGAGAATAGGAAGATTACAATCACAAAATAAGTACTAATGATGGTCTAGGATTACCATAATTAAACATGAAGCAAACAAACTAGTAGTACTAGCATTCTTCAGCAGCAGCAGCAGTAATCATCAACCTTATCCACGGTGGCGCAATGTCGCCGTGGCATGACTTGTCTTGGCTCAGAACTGGAACGCGTCAGGCATGCCGCCGGCGGTGGCCAGCTGGGGCGCGAACGGGGACTGCCATGGGCGGAGCAGCGGGTCAGGGATCTCCGGGATGTCCACGGGCGCGCCGGCCACCTGGAAGATCTCCAGGACGCCGCCGAGCGCCTGCAGCCGGCCGGCGAGCTCGCCGTGGCGCGCGCGGAGCACGGCGTTCTCGCCGTCCACCTTGGTCAGCTCGGTCGTGTAGGCGCCGATCTGGGCCTCCACGCGCTTGTTCTCGGCCTCGAGGCGGCTGGCCTCGGCGATGAGCTCCTCCATCCGCTGCTGCTTGCGCGCGCGGGACCGCCTCGCCGACTCCCTGTTGGACAGCATCCTCTTGCGCTTGCGCTCGTCACCGGCGGAGCCGCTGCCGCTGCCGCCGTCGATGTTGCTCTCGGGGCTGGAGCTCCGGCGCGACGGCGACGACATGGTCGGTCGGGTTCTTGATCCAAGAACCAGAAAAGAGATCTCTTTTCTTTGATGGTGGGGAGGAAGAAGGCAAGAAAGTGGAAGAAACGAGGCTGGATCTAATCAACTAGAGGCTGGATGGATGCGGCGTTGTCGGGGGGCGAGGAGTTCATGAGAAGTCGTAGAACCAGTAGAGGAAGGCGACGGAGAAGGAGTGGGAGCGGCAGCGGACGCGCAGCTTCATCGGGGGACGGCGGCCGTCAGAGGAAGGGGAAGGTAAACATGGGTGGTGCGGGGAGGCTCTCTAGATCGGATCTGCGACGAACTCCTCCGGAGACCAAGGAGTTGAGGCTAGAATAGGACAGAGCTCAGGGGCTTATTTGCAACGGAACAGGGAGTAGACTCTTAAGGAAAACCAAACTACAGGGACTGAAATAAGAAGGGGAAGGGAGAAAGCAGGACTTAGCTGCGAATCGAAGGCAACTCCGGGGGCTCTAATGCATAAGCAGGTAGAGACGATGGGGAAGGTTTCTAAGCGCTGGGAGAGGGTCTATTTATAGGTGGGGTGGAGGGCATTCTGGGTATTTTTGGAAATGGGAAGGTGGGCGGCATTTTCTGGAGGACAACCTGTCATGGGCTATTTTTTAACTTTTAAGATATTTATTGCACTTTTGCAATTCCACGCTCAGGAAAGTAGGATATTTGATATATCTCCATCTAGTTGCGCCGAAATCCTACCACGCAGACATCGGTTAATGCAGAGTGGTAAATGATAAAAAAAATGATGTTTACAACTTTTTGTTGGCCCGGCGTCTAGGCAATAGATGGGTCATTTCAGATGCAGCATAGGATATTCTCAACTAATCAACCAAAGGCTGGTGAATAAGCTTTGTAAAAAATGTAAATAAGTTTGCTCGAATCCGCGGAGAGAATGCGATTTCAGAAGCTTGTATGTAGAGCCCAGGACAATTTCTATATGGCTGTACATGTGGTGTGGCAAACTCTTTGCATCCATTACAAAATTTGAAAGATATATTCCATTTTACGTAAACTTTAGAGAAAAGATGCATTCAATAAGCTCATTCTAGAGAAACAAACGTAAGGAAAATCAAAACCAATTGTGAACCAACAAATCGTTGTAAAAGGCATTGATGCATTTGCATCCAATCTTCGGAAACAATCTAAGAAATCGGGTATTTAACGAGGGGGGGAACGCAAAAGCGACACGTGAGGGAAGCAGCCCAAACCGAAACGATGGACGCGGCCAAAAAAGCTGTGACCCGTGGACCCCTTCACGCCTTCACGCACATGCCCCCAGCTGTTGCTGGCCATTAAAGTCCTCCCAAACTTTGCAAATATCTAATCGACAACTAATTCCCACTACTATTAACCAAAAAAAAAAGGTAGTGCCAAATTTGCCCACGGATTACATGTTTCAAATGCAATCCATATCCTCCATGGCAGGGGAAGACGGCAGGAAGACGTCCAACCAAGACCAAGGCCGAGAAGCGTGCAGCGTCGGTCGACCGGTTGATATCACGCATATAATAAAATCGCCTCAAAACCGGCAGAGAGCAAACGCAGAGCAGCTGTTTTGGTTGTGAAAACAGAGGTTAGATCGTGAATCATTGACCAACGCACCTACTTCGTCAAAGAATAATAATCACTTTACTACACATAGAAAAATTTGGAACGAGCTTTATTTCCAGAGGCGTAATAGCTGTTTACTGTAGTTCATATGCATGAAAAATATGTCAGTAAATCGCGAGGAATGCATTATAAATTTATATATTGTGTAAATAATTTCCATACGTGAAAAAAGTTAATGAGTGAAAAGAATCAGCACCAATGTGTATCCGGATTGGCTGAGGTTGACAGGGCCCTTCTTTTCCTGGAGCATATTCCAGCTCTAGATGCCCACCTCTTTCCTAGTCTTGTCTCTTGGAGTTTATCTCTTGAAGCTAGGCTAGACCCGGTCTAAGAGCAAAAGGAGAAGAAGAAAAAAGAACGTCCTCGAAACTATCTGCCTTTTTCTTGTGCCGCCGGTCCACGTGCGTGCCCTTGCCGCCAGGGCTGGTTTGGAAGCTTCCCTCGTGGTAAAGCACTCCATTGTACTAGTTGTTAACAATTGGTCAATTGATTTTTTTTAAATTGGTTAATTATGTTTTAAGGCGAAGCATGCGTAGCCCACTTCGTGGTCACGACGTCGCATCGTGCGAACGAGGTGCACCCACAAGGAACAGGCCGGAGCCGGAGCCGGAGACGGTTGCCTTTTTCTTCTTTACCTCTCCATCGGACATTCGTGCACCCCAAATCACGCGTGCAATACTAAATCGATCGAAGCGCACGTAAGCGTGCACCGGTGTTAAAGCGCATGTTTTGTTTACAGTTTTACTGGCCGATTCTTTTTTCTTAATAATTGATGTCGTTCTCTTTCTGTGATTTTTAACGGTAAATTTTGGGAGTGTTGGCTTGGTCTCCTCTTGTGATCTTGTGACAACATTTTACCTTGTCGGCAAAGAGAGTCACATTTTACCGTTTATTAGTTCTGATGGTTTTTATCTTTTTTTATTATTTTCTGACTGGCGGGATGAATGCCCATAAAAATGTACTGTAACTTAAGAAAATAGCAAGGCCGAATGGCGGATCCATGTCTCGGGATGATGCGGTGGCTGAACAGACCCATAACTCATTATCGTATTTGCTAGGATTGTATCTGAAATTGCGCAAGAGCGCTAGGTGCACCTTTTTAGAAAATATAGTATGTTAAAAATGATAACAATTACACTAGACATTTGCAATGCCATGTGCAACCAATGATATCATTGCACGTGTAACCAATGACTCCATTGCATGTGCAATCAATGAAGGTCGGATCTAGAGTTTTCACCCTGAAGCTCGAGACCCAATATTCAAAGTGCACCACCAAATCGAAATCACCATGTGTGTTGTCCTCACCACTTTGTTGAAGAAGGTGTTGTGGCATGGTGGGGCATACCCACACATCATGATTATAGGAAATCTGAATTATCCCATGGCAATACATGCCCGGAGACAGCCGCTCGCATGCATAACCTTGTCGTGGGCATCACCATGCGACAAAAAGGCATGCATGCGAACACATATCGCCGCATTATGCAAAGAGTCAAATGTTTTCATGGGAGTCTCGACACCTCATCCACACGTGCTCTAGAGCCATTGCGATGGGGGGGGGGGGGGGGGGTTAACGACGCCAAAAAAAGTGGCCAAAAAAAATGCAAGCGGTGTGGCACCATCTGCAATCCACCACGTCTCTGCTTTGCGCCACCATTGTTGATGTCGCATCGCAGCAAAAGCTGCCTACCAACTTCCAAACAGTCGCTGGACCACCAGCCAGCCAGATCATGGGAGGAAGTGATTCGTTGTCGACCGTCGTTATCTAGATCAAGGGTGCCCCAATCTGCCGCGAAGATCCACCGCGACTGGCATTGACGGTCTCACGTCGCACCTCATAGACCTCCTAGAAACGCGGGAATGAAGCGGTGACACCGTGCCAGGGGCAAACCACCACCATACAAGCATACCTGGCCAAACGGGCCGGCCCGGCCCGGCCCGGCCCATCGTAATCGTGCCTGGCCCGGCACGACCCACCAGGGCACGATTACTATACGGGACGTGCCGTGCCGGCCCGCGTGCTGCACCTCCAGGCCCAGGCACGACCCAGTTAGTAAACGGGCCGGCCCGTTGGCCCGTTTAGCACGGTGGGCTACATATTTTTAGCCTGTTATTTGACGCACTGAGCGTTTTTAGCCTATTTTTACATGTTGGGCCATCTATAGATGTATAAAAAAATAAAAACGTAATCGGGTCGTGCCGTGCCGGCCCGCGTGCCCAGCCTCCAGGCCCAGGGCGTGCCGCGTGCCGGGCCCGAGCCGTTTAGCCCGTGTCGTGCCTGGCCCAAGGCGGGCCGGGCCGGCCCGAAAAAAAACGGCCCATTTGGCCAGCTATAACCGCAAGGGGTGGGGAGTGTTTGGATGGCATTACAAAGTTTCATAGATTTGAGATAAAATTGACATAATTTTGCATGCTTCGATAAAATTGACCACTAGTACGCCTCGACATGTTTGCCGATCGATTTGTTATGTCATCCTACCAAAGTGGATCTAGCTTTTCGATATGTCGAAGAAAAAACCTTAGGATAAAAGCTTCCATAATGTTTTTTTAATTGACTTTCACAATGTTACAATAAGGGGTAAAGTTAGCTAAGATTTTTAACACGGATAAATACCGTCACAATGTCACAACTAGGATGTAAAAAGTATGTAATTTTTTTTTACTCCCCGGTCAGGGTCTTCTGAACTGTCTCTTTAGTAACAATCTATTTGGTTTCAATTAGATTTTTTTAAATATTTGTTATTTTAAATTCTGTAACTTTATTCGTCGTGTCTGCTCCTATTTTACCTTTTATCAACGTAAACACGAAAATAGCTAATGGAGATCAAGATCCATGGAGCCCTTAATTTTAAAAAAAGAAAAGCAATTTTTAGGTCTTTAAAAAATGCAAAAAATACACACATAGACATGGAGGTATTTGCCTTGTCTTCAAATTTTCATGGAGAAATACATTTATATACGAGCTATACAAAAATAAAATATCACATATTTCTAAAACACATACGATTCACTATAAAAGTATATGATTTTTTTGTAGAGTGCACTCCAAAGCGTATTTCCTGATGAAAATTTACACACATCTTGTATACATCTATAAATCCCCATGTATTTATTTTCAGTTTTTTTATGAACTTAAAAGGTTGATTTTTCAATTTTAGAAAATTTTGTGCTCCATGGTGCCTAAGAGAAAAAAAAAACTCACTTTCCTTCAAAAAGAACTAATTGACCTATATTTGGCTTACATGCATTCCTTTGAAGAGCTAAACCGAATATTTAATACTCCCTCCATTCCATAATGTAGTGCATATAATTTTCTTTGAAAAGTCAAACCTCATCAACTTTGACCAAGTTTATGGAGAAAAATATTTACATCTAGAATGCCAACCATATATCATTAGACTCATCATAAGACATAGTTGCATATTTTATATATTTGATGTTGTAGATATAAATAATTTTTCTTTATAAGCTTGGTCGAAACTTGCAAAGTTTGACCTTTCAAAAAATCTATACGCGTTACATTATGAAATGGAGGGAGTATATTTTTTGGGTCAATGAGTCAGACAAGAAAATAACTGAGGAGCAATATGACATCTCAACATGTCTCACATAAAATTTACTCTATTTTACCGTTGTTGAGAAATATTGTACAAATGCACATACTTACATACATGCATGTATCCTCACCTTCACCTATACGAATGTATGCATGCACACCTTACCGATACGAGCACTTATGACAGATCGAGCCGTCAAATCTTAGGATCGATGAAGCCATCATATATGTTTCGAAGCTAACGGAAACAACGTCTTCCCTTGAACGAACATCACATTTTTTTGGAATAAATCCATGAAAATGCTCAATCATACAAAGTCCAGGACTTCAATTCGGTTGTACTGAGTCAACCACACGGAACCTAACTGTCTCAGTGCGCTCGGTTCATTACTTTGTTTATTTAGCAAAACATATATTTTACTCTTGTGCTCAAATATAAAAATATGTACTTGAAATGAAGAAATTAATAGTAAATGCTTGCCGTTGTTTCGGAAAAATCTCACGATTTGATACTCCTTGTTCTAAATTTATGTCTATACTAGGTAAGCGTGAACAACCCTTCAGTTCATACAAAATTACATTTTTTTATGCGTTATGTTAAACTTTGACTACTGATGTTGCCTTAAATATTCCTACTCGATGCATGAAAATGATATTCTTAACTTCTCAAAAATATTTCTACAATACTATAATTTATCTGTTGATACATAGACTGTGTCAAGTCTCTCAAACGTCTTGTATTTATGAATAGAGGGAGTAACACAATACTAGTAAGCATGATACATTACAATTTTGTCTTCGGAGTATGAATGAGTGATCAAAGGTAGTACATTTCAAAGACCGTACTACCAATATCTAAACATCACCCCTCCTCAAAATAATCATTGTAGGGAATGTATCTGAACATCATCTTTTTTAAATTGGAGAAGGAGTATCAATTATTATACTTCCTCTGTCTCAAAATTCTTGTGTTACATTTGTCTAGATATGAATGTATCTAACACTACAACGTAACTAGAAATTTCTAAAAAGACAAATATTTAAGGAAGGGAAAAGGGAGTAATAAGGAAAGAAAAAAGCATGCTTGAACAGTTCGGTCCCGAGGGAAAGTAGACGATGACGGTGCGTACAAGTTGGTGCCGCGTCCACCGACAGATGACTGGGCTGCATGTACTATTGGACGACAGGCTGCTGCTCAGTGCCAACAGAAACAGCTCACAGCACCGAAACCCACATGCGAAGCTGTACCGCCGTATCTTATCATATCTTCTCTCGACGACCCTATTGACCTGTCGTCATTTCCGGTTTTTTACTTTCCACTTCAGGGCTCTCTGTTGCTCACTTTTCATGTCTTTCGCAGATTTGCACCTTTTCTCTTTTCCAAATCTCGCACGATTTTATCCATGGTGTACGCACGAAAGAGACCGAGAGAGTGCCGAAACCATAGAAATCATGGAGCTAAAACAAACCAAATTACATTCGGAAGGATATTTTATTGTGACATGTGGAATTACATTACAGTTTTTAGCATTATAGAAGTGCATGCTCTAGCCAAACCAAATTACATTACATTACATGCTCCAGCCAATGCAATGCAACCAAATTACATTACAGTTTTTACATGCAGTTTGTCATCCGACGTTGCCGGTAGATTTCTTGACCAGTGTACAGTATCATAAAAAATGTTTGGTCGAAGGGTACATGTGACTGGAATTTCATTAAGTTTCAATCACGCGGCGTACTCATCAAATTTTCATCTTTGCTTTTGTTCACCGCTTTCTTGTCGGTATAAGCCGTCTTTTCAACGTTCTTGTCCACACTGTCTCTTCTACCTAAGAAATGCCTTTCACCTTGTCTATCGGCTTTCTCTCTCTCCCGTAACCAACAACTCTACCGCATTGTCTCGCAACCCGCTCAAATGACTAAGGTTTAGAAAAAGGGTGGGCAGAAAAACAAGTCATGTTTTTCCAAGAACATTTATTGTTTAGTTTTTTTTAAAAGGAGGATAACCTCCGGCCTCTGCATCTGGGAGATGCATGCGGACATTTTATTGATTATTCTCGAGGACTTTACAAAGTAGAACAATAATATGCCTGAATCCATCATCTT
Source organism: Triticum urartu (assembly GCF_056163025.1). Taxonomy (NCBI): domain Eukaryota; kingdom Viridiplantae; phylum Streptophyta; class Magnoliopsida; order Poales; family Poaceae; genus Triticum; species Triticum urartu. The sequence continues at coordinate 66,296,656 of NC_141873.1, read as the reverse complement.
GGCAACATCTACCGCTACTCATATCCATACCCTTTACCTTGAAGCAAAATCCCTACCGATTCTAAATCTGGTGTGTTTGTTTCAAATCAACTCAACACTATTATGAATCTCTACTCTCTACTATCTAAAAGAAACATAAGGTTCCCTCTCCCCTCTTACGTTAACCCTTTTCGTCCGACTCTCGCTCCCCGCATCGTTCCACCTGGATTTCTTTTCCCTTGTTTTTTCCTCAATCAAAAAACTGCATTTGGTCTGTCAAGAAAGAAAATCCACAACCCGGCCCGCTCCTCAAGTCATCATCCGCTGCCCCAGTCGCATGCCCGTAAGGGTTTCCATGCCTCCAGAGCGGCGGCGGCGGCTGGTAACACTTTCGCCAAGGCGTCGGCCACTGCGCTCCCCTGCGGCGGGCTCGAGGGGATCTGTGCCAGGCGCGTGCTGCGGAGGAAGCAGCTGCCCTCGGCAATGGCGGCGTGGACGTCAGAGTTCTCCGCCCCTCTTATGCCATCAGACCAGCAGCTACACCGGATCAGGCCGCTCGAGGTGGACGGGGTTGGAACCGAGGTGTACTCCCTGACCAACGCTCCTACCTCAGCATGACGGCGTCGCTCCTCCAACTTCCCTCACTGATTATAGTCTTCAAAATTTTGGCTCGTACTACCACCACCTTCTCTACGCAGGTAAACTCAATCTGGTTGCTCCCGCCCTCCGCATGGCAAAATTAGCTTTTCGTGCATGGCTGTTAGATAGGGAGAGATCATCAGATGAGAAGGGTTCATGCATACAGCAAGCGCGGTGCACTCACACATACATGTCATCTTGACTGCAAGTGCAATTAGCCAGTCCATCGGCCTCGTGCATGTGACTGCACATGTCATGTGGTCCTTGATCAAGTACTTAACTGAGTGATAAAATTACTGTGGTTAACTTCAGGGGAATAGAATTATTGCAATTTCTTCATTCAGGAATCAGGAGCAAATTATTATGCACTAGCACTAATATGGTTACCTTCGATGGGTTTATTGCCTGCATGTGCTTTTTCAAGTTTGTTTGTGTGTTTTCTCTTCTGGTTGTTTCTTTTCTGCAAGTGTTGTCGTGTAAACGGAAATGGAACTCACTTTCTATTTTTCAGATGTATAGGTAAATGTGAGTCGGCCTTCAAACTCGCCAAAAACCGATATGTACATACATTCAAGGGTTATCATTCTCTTAAATCTCGATGAATTTATATCTGTTTACATTAGGAACTGAGGGAAATAGGAATCATTTTGTTCGTGATACTTGGTTACATGAGCTTTTTCTCTTCTGTGTAGGCCAAAATTGTACAAAGTTATCTCCTGAAGTTATATCGAAGGTGACTTCTATGAGGTAACCATCTAAATTACTTTTTAATATTTGTTACAGGCTCTTGTGTTGAAGGGATTTTCGCTTGGTCAGTCTCTTAGCTTTTAGTATTTCAAGAATGAATTTATAAATGTTGCAGTAGCAGGGGATGAAACTGTTAAAAATAGGGACAATGGTGTTCAAAAAAATAGGTACTACTATCCGCTTCCATACATTTGGACTGATGTTCTGTGTCCATTTTAGGTTCTGAAAAATGAAATGCGGTAAAAAGTAAAGCCCAGTTGCAGCAACACGTTTAGACTGCAATGAAGAGGAGCCATTGTTGATCAGGCTGCAAGGTCAATAAACAATGTTAGTCCATAATGTTGCTTAATATGGATGAGAATCGTAAAAGATATATTTTCATGGATTGATAATGCACCTCTAGAATGCTTAGACCCCGGTGCAACGCACGGGCAATTACCTAGTTCAAAAGAAAAAAAAACTCAACACTGTTAGATGGCCTAACATTGTCCCCGCCCACGAGCGGAGCATGTTCCATAGAATTCGAGAAACTCCTGGGCTTGCTTAGATGGGGCATGTTTTTTATGTACTCCTCGGTGTTTAGCTTAAGTCTGAGCTAAATATTGAAGAGCGCACAAAAAATACACCTAATTCAAACATGCATGCTATTTTGCTCTAGCAACTCCGTAGTAGACACACTTTCGGGATGCCACATTTTTAGGGACATGTATATCACAGAACTGTAGGTTGAAGGACATATCGAACTAGAAGAATATCATTAAAGATGATGGCAGATTCCTTAATGTCCAAGTTACCCTCATACTCTACTAATTCTTGATGGATACACCCTGGCTACTTCTGGTACTCCCTCATCTACTAGCACCCATGTGATTGAGCGCTTGGCTACGTCTTTCGTCGTCGATGATAAAAAATTTAATATTGCGATCACTCACGGGTGCCTTTTCGTTTTCATGGTGTCCTCCGTCCGTCTGACCTAACTCGAACATCATTAGTTGAAAGGTCACGATACGGGCTAGAAATTTATGTTTAGATTAAGGCAATAAGTAGGGTTAATTACATCATGGCTGATGCAAACCATCACCGGACCGTGCCATGCTCGATGACGACGTACCTTTGTCTATTCTTTACAGGACACGAATGGCCATTAGTTTTACTTAATCGTGCGTGAACTTTCTCATGGTTGGCTCTTTTGATTGCTGCAATGGCCATTAGCGTTTAGCGGTGCTCTCTAGGCTCCAGCTAGTCATTGTCAACCTTTGGTTGGCCTAACTTCTGCTGGTTCGTATTCTATTTCCTTTTTATTTTATTTTTGTAAGGTTACACCCCTGGGTTTGCTAATGCCTCGTTCACGAGAAAAACTCTTTTGGTTATATATTAAAATGGAGTTATATTGATTGATTAAGTCGTATCTAGGCAATACAAAATCATCAAAAATTCACACCCGGCTTGCGCGTATCAAAATACACAGCGCAGAACAATACAAGTTAGGCCCAATTCTTTTGGTAGTACCCTTTAAAAAGAATGGATGAAAGGCGAGTAACCTGCAATAAGAGAAAAATCAATATGTGCGTGGGTTGCGTCCATCCCCCTAACCCCTTCTGGCTCTTGGCTTTGATGTGCGCCCGAGGCTTTCTCGTCACCGCATAATCTTTAGATCATCTAGAACATTCAGAGTGTCATGGTCTTCAGGGACGAGCAGCTTCAGCTATCCTCCATTGTCCACTCATCCTTGCCATCAAAATGATCTCGTTGTTTCGATCATCCCTCGAGCAACGGATTGAATCATGGATTGGTCGAGAGCGACCTGCCAGAGTTCGTTCGAGTGCTCGACCATTAACCACTCTCAGCACTTAGCGACTGGGGCGAGCTAGTGAGCGCCAGAATTTTTTTCCCGTTCAGTTTTTAACTCTTTTTTAGGGGTAACTGTTTTGTGTTTGTCATGTGATTTTTTGACTCATTTTTTAAAATTAAGTTTTTTTTGAAATTTCAAAAACATTTTTAAAATGTTTTCAAATTTCTGGAAAACACAAACATTTCTTCTGAAATGCGCGAACATTCTTTTCTTAAAATTGAACATTTTTAAACCTTTTGATAACATTTTTATGTAAAGTGCAAACAATATTTGAAAACATGAACATTTCTTGAGAATTCGGGGTACACCATATAGGAGCTTCGACCGAGTTCATGGCGGATCCACCATTTTTTTTTGAAACGAAGACGCTAGAAGCATCCGGCTTTAAATTAATAAAGCCCTCAGGCATCAGGTTCAACGGAATACAACTTAAGACAGATGAAACTTAAACGTTTGGTCCACGACCGTCGTCCAAAACGCTGCTAAGGTTCAACGCAACGACAATATTACATCCAAACAAAGCATCCAACGCGAAATCATATCTAACAAAGACTCCCACGAAATCTCCAAAAGTTTCAGCTGCTCGGCGGAGCTTGTCTTGCCAACACCTGGATATTCTTGATGCGCGTCATGGCCTCCGACATACGCTCAGCATCGCGCTTCTTCCCCAACGGAGTCCACGTCTGTAAAAAAAGATGACATTTGAAGATCACATCCGCGGGGTGGCTAGGGAATTTTTTCTCAATCGTAATTTTGTTGCGTGTTGTCCACATCGCCCAGAGCAACGCCCCTACGCAACGCCATGCAATTCTACTACTAGTCCCTTTCGTAGTTTTGAGTATGGAGATCAGATCGTTCCCCGAGGCTGGATTCCAGTTCGTATGGAAAGCTTCCCTTACTGCGCTCCATACGAACCTGGCCAGGTGGCATTTAAAAAAGATGTGGTTTGCATCTTCGCCAAGGCCGCATACAGTGCAAGTGCCATCCGCCGGACCGTTGCGTTTTGCCACGTTATCCGAGGTGGGCAGCCGGTTCCTAAACATTTGCCACATGAAGATTTTAATCTTCAAGGGCAGTCCGGCCTTCCATAGCCCCCTAGTTATGTCAAACGATGTACCTTCGGTTAGCTTGTTATATAGGGACTTAACCAAGAATTTCGTGGAAGCAGTCAAGCTCCACTCAACCGAATCAACACCCGTTCCTAAGCGGTTGGAGCCTATAAGCTGTAACAGGCCCTCCCAAGATACACGCTCGTCGGTGGAGAGGGCCCGCATAAAGTGAATCGCCGGGGGGTCAACGCGGAGCACATCCCCTACTGAGATGTTAGTGTCAGTAGCAATCCGGTATAGGTTGGGGTGGCTTTGCCAAAGGGGGGAGGCGCCCAGCCAGTGATCGAGCCAAAACCGAGTGGAAAGGCCATTGTTGATCTGAAATTTTGCCCCAATAGCAAAAGCGGGGCGTACCGCTTGGATCCCTTTCCAGAACGCGGAGCCCTTGGCCGAGGCCATGAATGGAGTGCCATTCGGGAAGTACTTAGCTTTTAGCAGTTGCGCCCAGAGACCCGTCTCGTTTTGGGCCATCCGCCACCACCATTTGGAAAGGAGGGCAACATTCATTAGTTTGGAGTTAAGGATGCCCAGACCTCCGAATTTTTTTGGCCTACAAACAGCCGCCCACTTAACTAAGTGGTATTTCCGTTTGTTACCAGTTCCTTCCCAGAAGAAACGGGATCTAGGTGTGTCTAACTTAGCGTGCACTCCGTCAGCTAGTAAGAACATCCCCATGGTGAATAGGGGAAGGGAAGAGAGGCTCGAGTTAGTTAATATGAGCCTCGCCGCCGAGGACATAAAACGCCCTCTCCACGGGCTAACCCTATTGGCCACTTTCCCATAAAGAGGCTCCCACTCTAAAATGGAGAGCTTGCGGTGAGAAACAGGAAGCCCTAGGTACTTAATTGGAAAGCTCCCTAGCTTACAATTAAGTAAGTTTGCGACTCGTGCGCTTTGCTGGTCGTCCATCCCCATGGTTATGACCTCACTTTTGTGAAAGTTTATTTTGAGTCCAGAAAGGATCTCAAAGGCAAGAAGAATAAGCTTGACCGAGGCAACACTATGGTCGTCTGGCTCAAACAATAGCAAGGTGTCATTGGCGTATTGTAGGTGTGACACACCACCTGGGATGAGGTGTGGGACGAGCCCCTTGATGTGACCGGCCTCCCTGGCCTTGGTCAGCAAAGCTGCCAATGCATCAGCCACAAAATTAAAGATGAGTGGGGAGATGGGATCGCCTTGTCTTAATCCTTTCCTGTTACGGAAAAACTTCCCCATTTCACCGTTAACAAATAACCGAGGTGTTGCCACTCGGGATCAAATGCATGATCCGATGGACAAACCCTGCCTCAAAACCCTTTTTGAGGAGGACCTCACGCACAAACTCCCAGTTTACGCGGTCGTACGCTTTTTCGAAGTCTAGCTTGAGGATAATACCATGTCCTCTCGTTCGTTTAAGTTCGTGGATAATCTCTGTGAGAACAATATGCACTTCTAGAATGTTTCTACCTTTAAGAAAAGCGGTTTGGCTCATATGAATTACTCGTTGAGCAACCGACGCTAACCTAGAGGCGTAAGATTTAGCGCAAAGCTTGAAAGGGACGTTAATGAGCGTGATCGGGCGGAACAACTTGATGGAGTCCGCCCCTTTGACCTTAGGGATTAGACAAATCGCCCCATAATTGAGCCGCGCGAGATCTACCGTACCCAGGGCAAAGCCGTTAATAATAGCTTGGAAAAGGCCTCTAAGAAGCGGCCAAAACCTTTTGAAAAACTCCACCGGCCAGCCATCCGGGCCTGGGGCCGTGTCGTTCTTCATTCCAGCTAGCGCTAAATCAATCTCTTGCGGCGTAAAGGACACCATAAGGGCGTCATTTTCCTGTTGGGAAACTTGCTCAGTCGGTCCCCATAAGTCTTTCCTTAGACTTAATCCTTTTGCTTCTGCTGTTCCCAACAGCTCTACGAAAAAATCGTATATGTGATTAACGATTTCGTTTTGGGAAACCAGAATCCCGTGCGATGATAGCAATCAAACACGTACCCCGGGTAGCTAGCAATGTTGTATGGTCTGGCCCATTAAGGGGTTTTTCCCACCGATTTTAGGAAGGTTCTAAATCCTTCCCTGAATCGTGATTTTTTCCTTCGGGTCCACCGGTTTTTCTTTTATCTTTGTCATGTTTTTTATTTTTCCTTTGACATTTTCTATATTTTTACATTTTGATTTTGTGAAATTTTTTCAAGTTTGCAATTTTTTTTTGAAATCATGAACATTTTTGAAATCTCAAACATGTTTTGAATTTCCAAACATTTTATGAATACACAAACATTCTTTGAAATCAAGAACATTTTTTGAATCCACGAACATTTTTTATTTCTTGGACATGTTTTTTAAATCAGAAACATTTTTTGAAACCGCGAACTCTTTTTGGAATTTTGAACATTTTTTCTAATGGTTGGATTTTTTTAAATTTAGAACATTTTTTAAATCCCATTTTTTTTTGTTTTTCAATAACATTTTTTAAATCCCAGACAAAAAGAAATGGAAAAATAGGGGTGCCTCTCCATGCGCTTGGGCCGGCCCAAAACGTGCACGGGAGGGATATGTGGTACGCGTTTCGTTGGCGTGTAGGTGAGGAATAGGACCTGTCCCAATTCATGCTATATGGGGAAAAAACAAACTAATTTGCCTATATATCCAACGGAGGCTCAAGAGGATACTACACTGCACCGCTAGGCACCCTGACCTTGCCTCCGTCGTGGTGGTGTTACCAATTCAGGTCATCCCGATAAACCTCCCCATGCCAAATGTGTCGCCGACGACCCAAACTAGGCAACCCGGTGCTGGTCCTTCGCTGGTGATGCCACGGCCGGCCCGTGTTACCCCGCCTCGGTTTTGTTTCTTCCCCATTGAAATAAACTTAAATGAGAAAAAGAAAAAAGGAGACCCAATTGCCTGCAGAATAGCAAAAATGAACATGATTAGGCAAACACTTATCGAGAAGTGCATGAACTCATGGGCATATGAGCCCACTTTGGAAAACTTATTTTTAAATGCCAATAAATTCTAAAAAAAGTCTCTCACACACATCTTCGTATTCTATGTGCACTCAGAAATTTTTGCGGAAAAACAACTTTTTCTTTGACCTGTGCAAAAAAGACAAAACAAAGTGTCGTGGAACACTATTTAGAAGCACTGAAATTTTTATTTTTTGCAAAGGCAAAATAAAAAATGATTTTTCTCACAAAACTTTGTGCCGAGCACACATATTGCGAAGATGTCTGCGTGAAATTTTCTTTTGATTCTTTTGACATTTTAAAACGTGTTTAAAATGCATTTTTTGAAAAATGGGTTCATATGCCTTAATGCACATGCGTGCAGGACGTGCCCTCTCAACGCTTATCTTCTCTGGAAACACAGACACGGACATCACCGTGCACACTCACTCACATTCAAATCCATGAATTAAGAAAGAATTCCTTATTTGACACTGTTTTAAATTTCGTTTCCCTATTTAACATCGAAGAAATATTTCTTCCTTATACAACACCAACTTTAAATTTTGTTCTCAATATAACACTTCCGTACATTTTTTGACCTAATGGTGTTAAATGACAAGTTTACCCCTGGCACTAGAAGGACCTAAGTCAGGTCAAAGTCATTCTCATTGGCTTCAACCGGCCCACAATCCGCTTGTACAAGAACACCGATGTTGGAATTAAATCCAACTCGTCTGTCCGTGTCTTGTACGCATACATGTGTATGCATTGATTTCGTATACAATAGAGTTTGGTACTCTGAAAAGGCTAGCTTGTGTTGGCAGCTGATATATAGGTACACTGAACCGTGACCCCATTCAGAAATAGTAGCAATTAAAAATCCCAAGGCACGACACGGTCCAAAAAAATAAAAATAAATCCAAAGGCACGACACAGTCCTTTTGTAATCAACTCGGCGTGTCCTCGTATTGTTCGCGTGTGTCGTGTGCATGTTTCGTCTAGTCGAGCCGTCAATCAAGCAAGCCCCGCGGCCATGTTGTTTTATACGTGCGTGTGCTGTGTGCATGCTAGCTTAAAAAATCCATCCAGTAAGGAGTTAGCGTATGTGTGATCTTCAGGAATATGACACCATTCTGTTACACTAACCATGGATTCCACCCTTAAATTGGACAGCAGAATAAATAAAAGAACTGAATAGATGTATGAGGGTAGAATTGTCATTTCACGTGTCATTTAACATTGTTCGCATAAAAAAAAGATGAAAGTGTTATATTGGGAAAAAAATTTAAAGGCTGTGTTAGATAGGGAAGAAATATTTTTCTAGTGATAAATAGGGAATAAAAGTTTAAGCTAGTGTTAAATAAGGAATTCTCTCATGAATTAAAGCTTGTCTACATAATAATAGTCTTTTCAGAACTTGGATGTCTGTTGAAACTTGAAAAGTGGAAATCATGCATCTTGCTAGCGACGAGAACTCATACGAGCCCAGTTAACGCACTAATCCTGCAAGGAGCTACAGGGGCCCTATGCTATGCTTCTGTCGCGGCAATATACTGCTTCATGACGAGCTCCATGAGAGCAGGGTGGCAACCCGTCTTCAGCTGCTCGAAGTCACGCGTCGCCATGGCTGCTTTCAGATTACCGGGCTCGGAGAGGAACCGCGTGCAAGCCTCCTTGAGCACGCGGCAACAGTGCTGCTCCGCCAGCGCTAGCATGGCGGCCACCGAATGGACGCCGATGTGGCGGCACAGCTCCTCCTCGCAGATCAGCTTCAGCCTCTCGAGCTTGTACCTGTCCGCCCCCACGAGCAGCGGCTTCGCCATCGTTGCCAGCTCTACCTCCTTGGTCAGCGCGTCCGTGTATATGAAGTGAAGCATGGCCTTGAAGACTGCAGCATCCATGCCGTCGACGCGTAGCCTCGTCGTCGCGGTGGTCAGCGCGAGCTCCGCCTTGAAGGTGGGCGACCGCGCGGCGAGCATCCACCTGTGCGCCGCGAAGGTCTCGCCGCCGACCTCGATCTCCACGTCCACCCCCTCCTTGGACTCCCACAGGAGATCTGCGAGCTGCTGGTGCAGCTCGCTCGGCGGCACCACGGTACCCGTGGATGTCGATGTGAGGCCGGCGCGGTAGTCGGTGGTGTGCACGTCGAGGACGTCGACGTCGCATAGGATGGACACGCCGTCATCTTTGAACTGCTTCTCCTTGTCCAGGTCTTTGGTCTCCACGAAGTTTCCCCAGCCCCAGCTGTGTTTGGAGCTCGAGTATTTATTGGCTTCGGCTGCGATGTTACCTTTGGTGCGCCATGGCTTCCCGGCGTGGTCGAGTATGCTCATGCAGATACAAGCCGTTGCGTCGCCGGTCTTGCTATGGCTGGCGTGCTCGACATAGAGGGAGAGCCAGCCGTCGTAACCCATGTCGCCGTTCGGGTAGCACTTGATTCGCCAGTTGTGGCCGCCGACGCCGAAGGTGCCTGACTTGACCAGCGTGCCGTTGGCCGTCGTCTTCAGTGTGCACCCGTCGATTCTGAGCAAGTGGGAGCCGGTAACCTGCGTGGTGGTGACAATGGTGCCGGTGGAGAGCTTCTGACGGCCGGCGCCGCGGAGAGCAGAGATAAGCGCCGACATCGACATGGTCGATGCCAAAGTGGATTGATCAATAGACACTCAAGCTTGTGATGTTTAACGATTGAGTTTGGGGGTGCATCACAGGCGACGCGTACAGTAGTTATAGCAACTTGTCAGGGAGAGATGGATGCAGGCGTTCGGCATGCATCACAGACTTAGGTGACCAATGCAAAATGTGTGCATGCATGAATGACCGAGAAGTATACGTAGGAGTACATGAAGTTTTAGTCGTCAGATATTAGGAGGTTTAATGCCGCATCGATTGTGTGGATCATGGAGAGATTAGTTTTGGGACATGCTTACTGGAATTTTACGAGGGAGCTACTGGGAGTTAATTCATGGTATATAAGTTTTTTCGAAAAGAAGGGAGTCCCCAGCCTCTGCATTAGGCTAGTCATAGCGGGAGTAACTTAGGTAGTAACATAGCACATTTCAAATTTTTTTTGCTTATGTGGCATGTAGTTAATAAGAAGTGGTAACATAATATGTTACTGTAACATAGCGCTTCCCAAGATAAGATGAGTCTACAAGCTATTAAATGAAGCCACATATGACAATAATAATATGTTACTTTGCACTATGAAGGTAGTAATTTAGACTAGTGTCATATGCATGACACTAGTATAAGTTATTCCCCACTATGACCAGCCTCAGAACAATGCATACGGCCAACTTTATTAAGAATAAAAAAGGTTCAACAACTGTCTTAAAGTCGTAATGAAAGTAAACAAAAAGCTCACGTAGAACCATAGCGGCACAACCGGCTGGCAAAAACAAGATAAGTAAACTAATTGCCTATCCTATTACATGACCGCCATTCATACCGGTTGAAAATATCCCGTAGCTCCCACCGAATAGATCTAGTAACCAAACGCTCCCTGGCCTCCGTCGGAGTGAGTAGCGACCACATACGGATCAATGCAGTGGCTCGAAAGATAACCTGCAAAAAATGAAAATTTATTGTTATGTTAAAGACCAAGTCATTTATGCAATTCCAGACTGCCCACAATAAAGCACATACTCCTACGTGAATATGTCTCGTCGTTTCGGCCTCGATCCCGTTAAGCCACATTCCAAATAACGTGTTGACAGAATTCAGATGAGTAATATTAAAGGCTATATGCTCCGTCCGTCATAGCACTTTTGCCAACAGGCAGTCAAGAAAAAGGTGTTTGATAGATTCATCCCGATCACAAAAACTACATTTAGTAGGTCCTATCCAGTTACGCTTTACCAGATTGTCCTTGGTTAAGATGACTTATTTATGGACAAACCACATAAACACTTTAATTTTCAAATGAACTTTGACCATCCAAACATGTTTGGAACTAGGAATGGAGCTAGTGTTGATAACATCTAGATACATCGATTTAGCTGTAAATTCCCCACTCCTAGTAAGGTTCCATCGCAACTGATCGGGTTGTTGAGATAGTTGGACCTCCATCAGTCTACGCACTAAACAGAGCCAAGCTTCTTAACGATTACCGGCTATCGTTCTTCTGAATTGAATATTAAGGGGGATGGAAGCCTCGCGTCGTTGAACAATACTATATAGTGTCGGGTATTGAATCGCGAGGGGTGTCTCTCCTAGCCAAGTATTCTCCCAGAAACGCGTGTTGTTACTGCTACTGCATCTGTGTGACAACGTCGAGCTGCTGATTGCGAAGTTCGGCCTCTTCGTCCACATTGTCCCGACGTCGCTGCTCTCTGCCTGGTGACCAAAATTGGCGCCTCCTTGATCTCATCATCAAGTTATAGATCGTTGTGGTGATTTCCGCCGAGCCATAGCCGATGGTGGACAAAATATAGTTGCCACGGTTGCATCTGTGAACAGATATGACGCCTACTCGACCTCATCGTTGCCACGGTCAGAATTGTACTCTCCTATATATCTGCAACCCCTTGATGAGGAATACATACGCAAACACAACTTATTGTGTCACAATAACTTTAAATACCGGCCTTTGGTATACTCTATCCAATGATTGAGAGATGAAATCTGAACAACATCAACCATTGGATAAAGTTTTCTTCTCACATGATTCTGTCATCTGGCCTTTTACTTGAACTCCCACTCTATCGTCCATAGTTTCATAAGCATCTTTTTCCATGCCAAGAACCCGATTGCCCAGTAAAAATGAGAGAGAACAGTTCAAATTCTAGAGTGTTGGGCCTTGTCTTTATGATTCCATGGAAGAAAATAAAATTTCAACAATGCTTTATAATATGGATTTCATAACCAGCGAATGTTTGTGAGAATTTGTGTTGTCCGCACATGGTGTTTTTTAGTAAGCATGGCAAATTCGGCCAGTCCTTATTTTGTTGCCAAATGTTGGAATCAAATGGAAGCCCATGGTTGTGCCAATTATTTTTACTACTAGTAAGTGTGCACGTGCAATGCACGTCTATTTGAACTAATAAATGTGCACACGCAATACGCATCTATTTGGATTAACATATTATACTAAACTTAATACAAGACAATTTATTCATAAATTTGAAATTTCCCCATAAATTACACGATCTCTTATTTCCAACTCGTACAAATAATTTGAAATATTGTTTCTCCTTAATCAACATGTCTCCTGTATTAAAAGACCACCCACTTTTCTCAATGTATAAAATTCAAAATTATTTAAAAGATTCATCATGATTCTTCATATGCACATATTTATGCAAGTATAATCATACATGAAAATGTCACTTAGGACAAGCTAAGGAACCGTTTTAGTGCCAACAAATTCTAGTCAAGAATTACACAAGATCGTCATGAACATATACAGAGAGAAGTGACCTCTCTTTCTCCGAGATTGATCGAACAACAAGTTTTTGTATATATCTATCCGACACTACTACATATATACAATATAATATCTCTTATAATCCCTAACATCTAAAATCAATTTCAACTTCCACATGGCATTCTCCGTCTTTATGTATGACATGGTCAAGAAAGAATCCCGCCAATTCCTCTTGAATTGCTCGTATGCGATCATGTGGTATGAGTTCATTCCGCATCTGTCACATCTAATTTAAAGAAGAGGGTCAATGTATATATATGAAAGAAACTCAACACAATTGATGGTAATAAAATAAAATTGTGAATATTGTTTATGTACTAAATGATATGAAATTTACCATGACCACAAAATATCCTACATTCATCATCATCATAATCAACATGCAGTTTTTGCTTCTCTTGTATATAGTCCAAGTTTTCTATAGAAAAACATGTTAACTCAACTGTAGATAAGGACGGTATGAAAATGCTCATGTAAAATTACAATTGCCATGTATCTGCTGGACAAACAAATACACTTATGCAAACTTCAGGTTTTTTTAGTAAAACTTATGCGAAATTTAGTTTTTTTCATTAAAACTTATGCAAACTTCTGGATTTTTTCAGTGAAATGTAATTTCATAACTGCAAGTAAGGTCTTGGTTCAGCGAATTTGTCTGTGAGTTCACTAAGTAGTCGTGAGTTGGCCATGTAATAACCGGTAGTCAGTACTTAAAAAACAGGGATGTCTGTTGCAGGTACGCGAAAATCAGTGAAAAAATAAAAAAAGAAAGAAGGCGGACGTCTCTGTGTGTGCTCCAGCGCTCCTCTGTTTCTCATTGCCTCATCTCTAGTTCCTGTACTTCTAGATGTGTCACCACCGGCGAGGTAGCGATGACAGTAAAAAACAATACTCGATACTTACTTGATTAATGCGTGCGTGTGGTGCTTTCACGTGAAGGCGAGCGTCTCTGTCGTTTAGGCCTGCGAGCGGCCGCGGCGACCGTGTCCTCTCACCAGCTGGGCGGCATTGTCGACGCAGGTGAGTCAGTCGTCCAGCTTTGAGGCGGCGGCCTCCACACACCGGGATTAGCTTTGGACGACGTCGTCCACGCGCGAGTGCCGGACAAGCGTGTCCAATGGAGCAGCACACGTCAGAGCTGAGGGAGTCGGCGGTGGCTTCGGGCGAGTGAGATGGGGCCGTGATTAGCTTCACCTGCTGCACAGTGGCCGAGACCTGCACCGCCCTGGGGACGATGATGGTTGGCGACCAGGCGAATCTACATGCATGGCTGTGGGGGCAGATTTTTTTGGCCCACTTATACTGGTCCAAGATACTCAGTGTTGCCCCCACTTGAAGGACCTCGGCGGTGGGTGGTTGTCAACGTGGGTGTTGTGGATGGAGCTGAAGTCGACGCGGATGCCGGTGGTTCCCGGAGAGCATGCTCAGGATGTGGACGAAGTCGTTGCAGTTAGTAGAAGTGTGTTCGGAGGAAGCCGCAGCTCCTCCTCGCGTGTCTCCCATTGTGGCTCGCATGGGTGGTGGGCTGGTGACGGCTGGCGACTCGCGATCACGATTCCCTGATAGGAGACGGTAGGATGCGTTCGTGATTAGTTTCCTAATAATTAGATGCATTCGTGATTAGTTATCTAATAGGATGCAGCCATGATTAGTTTTCCAATAATTAGATGTGTCCGTGATTAATTTCCTAATAGGATGGCTCGTAATTATTTTCTTAATAATAGGATGCGCGCGTGATTTTTTTCTAATAATAGGATGGGTTTGTGATTAGTTTCCTAATAATTAGATGTGCCCGTGATTAGTTTCTTAATAGGTTGTATCCGTGATTATAGTTTCCTAATTGATCAGGCATGGACTTTCATATTTTCCTCCATGGTGAAGTACGGTCAGTCAATGTAAATTGCTAAGTGCACACAGAGAACAAATTCGGTTAAGGCTAGCCGTTAGATTGAGTTTAGTGGGACTAATCATGCGGTGATAATGTATCCGTGTATGTTTTGTGGGGTGCATTTAAAGAAGATAATGTTTGCTCTTTTATAAGTAGTATAGATATAGAAACATATTATGGCTACAAAGCAAGCAATTAAGACTAGTCAATATTTTGGTCATGTTTTCTCCATCATGCCAATTTCTTAGGTTAGATGATGCTCAAACCATAGGTTTATGCTACAAGATCTATTCGACGCAACCACCGACTCCTTTAAAAAAAAAGAGTCCATTTGCCTCCCGACAGTGCCGCCGTCGGTCCACCTTGTCTCCGGTGGCCCTAGGGTCATGGAGGCGCGGTGGACTCGAGCCTCACGGCCGGCGGGAGGGATCCTGCTTCATTTTCAATTATTTTTTGAGTTCGTTTAGGGTTTGTGTCCTGCTCAAGAATGCGAGGTGACGACGGCTCCCTGAAGATGGAATTAGTTTCTTCCCGCCTAGCCTGGTCCGGATGTGGCGTCTACTGGTTGGATCCTTTCGATTACACTTCTCCTCATCGACACGGTTGTTGTTCTGCTGCACTGATTCTGTCTACTACTCCCTCTGTAAACTAATATAAGAGCGTTTAGATCACTACTTTAGTATTCTAAACGCTCTTATATTAGTTTACGGAGGGAGTACAAGTTTTGCTCGATTTTAATGAAGGAGGGACGATGATGGCGGCATGCCTTCGGCTCACTTCAGTATTTGTTGTCGTCGCTAGGTGATCTATGGATTTAGATGTAATTTTTGTTACTTAGGTGTTTTTTATGTTGACATTTTTTACGATTTTTTTATATTGTCGTGACAGGTGATGAATAGACCGAAAGTCTTCAATTTTTTTTTATGAAGATGGTGCTCCTACCAAATTTAACCCACAAAACCTCACTTGGAGATCTACCCAAGCTATAAGGCAGCGGCACTTCTAGTGCTTGCCATTGATGAGCTCGTCTAGTCGTTGCCATGGACGACGTGCTTCCTGCCTCTGGCCACCGTGAGAACATGTGGCAGCGTGCTTCTACTTACCAGATAATAAATATTTCTGAAAGGTAATTATCACAGAATTATTGTTTTATTTTTTGTATCTCAACATTCAAATTAACACCAGATAAATATATTTTTAAGGGGCAATTGGCACGGTAGTAAAAGGCATTGGTGGAACAAGCAGACGAGCAACTAAGCAAACCAGGTTCACGCAAAACATATGTTCTCAAACATTACGACTTAAACTGAGACTATATAAGAGCAAGCGAAGGAGATGTAGTGCTTCATGACAAGTTGCACCGTCAAACGGGTTGGTCGCTTCTAGATTGGATTAGAATGAGAAGTCAGCGAGAAATTGCGTGCAAGCCTCCTTCAGCATGCTGCAACAATGCTGCTCCGCGAACGCCAGTGTGGCGGTCACGGATTGCATACTAATTTGCCCGCACAACGCCTCCTCGCAGACCTGCTTCATCTTCTCCAGCTTGTACCTGTCCGCCGCCACGAGCAGCGGCTTCACTATCTTGGCAAGCGTCTCTTGCTCCTCCATCTCTTGCGGCAGCCTGTCCGTGTATATGAAGTGGAGCAGGGCCTTGAACACGTCGGCGTCAATTCCGTCGATGTGTATCTTTGTTGTCACCAATTCCTCCTTGAAGACAGGAGACCGGGCAGTGAGCATCGACCTGTTCGCCGGGAAGGTCACCCCGCCGACCTCTATCTCCATGTCAGGGTCAGCCTCCTCTTTGGACTCTGAGGGGACCTCCATTGTAGTCGTGGATGCCATCCCGTCACGGTACTCGATGGTGCGCATGTCAAGGACGGTGATGTCACAAACGATTATCAGAGATCCGTCCTTGAGGTGCTCCTTGTCGTCCAGGTCATCAACCTTCATGAAATCACTCCAGCCCCACCTGGTACGTTTGCCGATCGAGAAGGTTTGAGCATCACCTTCGCTCTCATCATCCATTTCTTCCGACAATTGGGCATGACCTTCGGTCCACAATGGCTTCCCGGTGTGGTCAAGGATGCTCATGCGGAAATCCGCTGTGGCGTCACCGGTGCGGTCAAGGTTGGCGTGCTCGAGGTATAGGCTGATGAAGCCCTCGTATCCCTCTTTGCCGTTCGGGTAGCACCTGATACGCCAGTCGTGGCCACCGACTCGGAACGTGTCTGATTCGATCTTCGCGCCGTTTCCGAGCATCTTCTTGATTTGCTTGAACTGCTCGATCCTATACAGGTAGGAGCCCGTCACCGGCCTCACGATGAAGGTGCCGGCGGAGAGGTGGTGTCGGCCGGCAGCGCGGAGGGATGACACAAGCGCCGACATCGACATGATCTCATCGGATCGATCCATCGAGGAGACGATTCGTACCGTGCCTTTTTTGTCCCTTCTTTATTTTTTTGATGAGCTTGATCAATCTCTGGGTCTTACAGTATCACGTCTATATGGGTGTATATAATATATAGCTCAGACCCAATAACCAGAGAGCCGACTCGAACTTGACGTGTCATCAAATACCTTTTGTTTCCGGGAAGTGTCATCAATACTACTTCCTCTGTTCCGAATTACTTGTCGCAGATATGGATGTATCTAGAACTACGGAAGGAGTATAAGGTAAGGCAAAGTCTTACACGGACAGGAACACGTGGTACATCGTATACCAACTCAAACTCAGGTTATGATGATTCTCAAAAAGAAAAAAAAACTCAAGCTCAGGTTAGCATCCACAACGTGTATAGGTTTATTTATTTTCGGCTCAGATTTTTTAGGACTTCCGACCGAACGCTGTTTTGGCCATCGGATCAAACGCACGTATCCAAAAGCACTTTTGGTAGCCACGACGGATTTTGGGATCGTTTGATTCAGGAACGACGCAAGGGAACTGGATGGATCGATGGATTCTGAGTTTGCGCGGTAACGTTACATGATCTCACACCGATCAGTTTTCCTGAGATTCATGTTGTTGGCAAACCCGTGATAGGGGGAGGGGGAGGAGGGCTTTGCGGAAGCCTAGACCGATCCCACGCTCGTTTCTGACCGCCTTGGTCCACCAAAGCCCCCAGCCGTCCATCCCGCGTTTTTCATCGCACGCCTCGCGCCGCTTGTCACGCCGTATTCATGTCGGCTCAGAGCTTGCAGCGGCCGGCATTGATATTGTGATTTGACCGGACGGAAGGACGACACAGACAGACGCGATCTCTTGGGTGTCGCCGTCGCTTCAATGCAGACTACGTGTTCCGAGAAACCAACTCCAACTACTGCGCCGCATTAAAGCGGGCTGACTGCCCTCCGCTAGGGACGAAGCTTCGTTGTTGGCATTGGGGTCAATTGAACCCAATGAAATTAGAAATTTCTTCACTAATTTTGCATTAAACACTATCTATCTATTGAAAATGACCCCACTTCATAGACATGACCGCAGCAAACTTTTTTCTAGCTTGCCCTGGCCGTGACTATTTAAGCCGCGTTCCGCCTGCCCTGGTCGCGACTATTTAAGCCGTGCTCCGGCATCATCTAGATCCGCACTCTTGTCGAGCCCTTCCACCTTCCCGAGCCCAGTGGCGATGCCGAAGTCCTGGTTCTCCGCGCCGGCAGGCGGCACTGGTGGAAATTCGTCGTTAGGCGGATTGTGGCGTCACCGCCATCGCTCACCTGGACCATCCGCATCCAAGGTGGTGGGCTCCTCCGGCAAGGAGGAGATAGTCCTCTCCTCCGGCGACGAGGAGGACCAATCACATCAGTGGCCATGTCTACTCTCGGAGGTGGCTCTAACGGATGAAGAATTCGTCCGTCAGATGGAGATCATTGTTGGGAAACGTAGCATGCAATTTCAAAAAAAATCATACGCTCACGCAAGATCTATCTAGGAGATACATAACAATGAGAGGGAGAGTGTGTCTCCGTACCCTCGTAGACCGTAAGCGGAAGCGTTTGACAACGCGGTTGATGTAGTCAAATTTCTTCTATCTCTGACCGATCAAGTACCGAACGCACGACACCTCCGAGTTCTGCACACGTTCAGCTTAGTGACGCCCCTCGCCTTCTTAATCCAGCAAGACGTCGATGTAGTAGATGAGTTCCGTCAGCACGACGGTGTGGTGACTGTGATGGTGAAGTGATCACAGGGCTTCGCCTAAGCACCACGAAGATGTGACCAAGGGTGTAAACTGTGGAGGGGGGCGCCGCACACGGCTAGGAAATTGTCTGGTGTGTTCTAGGCGCCCCCTCCTCATATATATAGCTGAGAGGTGTGACGCCCCAAGACCGGAGATTCAGATGCCTTCCAGGGTTTCCGGATTTCGTCGTGTGATTTGTTTGGTTCTTTGCATTCATCATTGCATCATGTGCATTGCATCATGTCATCATGCCATCATGTCATTTTTTTCTTAAATCAACTGAATAAATCGTATGGATCTTCGGTCCATTTAAACCGAGGGAATTCACGTGGTGATTCTCTTTATAACATATCCTCCCAATATTAGGGAGCTATATTAAATATTTCTTTAATTTGAAATCCACCATAACACACTTGCAAAATCCCAATGCCTTTGTTATCACAACTCTTGGCCTCTAACTTTGCCATATATCCTTTCGTCATTTTCCGGAGCTCCACCAAAAATTTCAACATTTTTGGTCACTCCTAAAACCGCGTCCCAGTTCAAACCCATTTGAATTAAATTCAAATGAGTTTGAAATCTTTTGTTCGATCTGAAGGAAATATGCCCTAGAGGCAATAATAAAGTTATTATTTATTTCCTTATATCATGATAAATGTTTATTATTCATGCTAGAATTGTATTAAACGGAAACATAATACATGTGTGAATACATAGACAAACAGAGTGTCACTAGTATGCCTCTACTTGACTAGCTCGTTAATCAAAGATGGTTATGTTTCCTAACCATGAACAAGGAGTTGTTATTTGATTAACGGGATCACATCATTAAGTGAATGATCTGATTGACATGACCCATTCCATTAGCTTAGCACCCGATCGTTTAGTATGTTGCTATTGCTTTCTTCATGACTTATACATGTTCCTATAACTATGAGATTATGCAACTCCCGTTTACCGGAGGAACACTTTGTGTGCTACCAAACGTCACAATGTAACTGGGTGATTATAAAGGAGCTCTACAGGTGTATCCAAAGGTACATGTTGGGTTGGCGTATTTCGAGATTAGGATTTGTCACTCCGATTGTCGGAGAGGTATCTCTGGGCCCTCTCGGTAATGCACATCACTTAAGCCTTGCAAGCATTGCAACTAATGAGTTAGTTGCGGGATGATGTATTACAGAACGAGTAAAGAGACTTGCCGGTAACGATATTGAACTAGGTATTGGAATACCGACGATCGAATCTCGGGCAAGTAACATACCGATGACAAAGGGAACAACGTATGTTGTTATGCGGTCTGACCGATAAAGATCTTCGTAGAATATGTAGGAGCCAATATGAGCATCCAGGTTCCGCTATTGGTTATTGACTGGAGACGTGTCTCGGTCATGTCTACATTGTTCTCGAACCCGTAGGGTCCGCACGCTTAAGGTTACGATGACAGTTATATTATGAGTTTATGCATTTTGCTGTACCGAAGTTTGTTCGGAGTCCCGGATGTGATCACGGACATGACGAGGAGTCTCGAAATGGTCGAGACATAAAGATTGATATATTGGAAGCCTATGTTTGGATATCGGAAGTGTTCCGGGTGAAATCGGGATTTTACCGGAGTACCGGGAGGTTACCGGAACCCCCCGGGAGCTATATGGGCCATAGTGGGCCTTAGTGGAAAAGAGAAGAGGCAGCCCAACATGGGCCGCGCGCCCCTCCCCTCCCTTGGTCCGAATAGGACAAGGAGAGGGGGCCGGCCCCTCTCTCTCTTTCCCCCCCTCCGCGAATCCTATTCCAACTAGGATTGGGGGGCGGGGAATCCTACTCCCAGAGGGAGTAGGACTCTCCTGGCACGCCTCTCCTAGGCCGGCCGCACCCCCCTTTGGTCCTTTATATACGGAGGCAGGGGCACCCCAGAAACACACAAGTTGATCCACGTGATCTTATTCTTAGCCGTGTGCGGCGCCCCCAGCCACCATAGTCCTCGATAATATTGTAGCGGTGCTTAGGCGAAGCCCTGCGACAGTAGTGCATCAAGATCATCACCATGCCGTCATGCTGACGGAACTCTTCCCCGACACTTTGCTGGATCGGAGTCCGGGGATCGTCATCGAGCTGAACGTGTGCTAAAACTCGGAGGTGCCGTAGTTTCGGTGCTTGATCGGTCGGGCCGTGGAGACGTACGACTACATCAACCAAACACTTCCGTTGTCGATCTACTAGGGTACGTAGATTATACTCTCCCCTCTCATTGCTATGCATCACATGATCTTGCGTGTGCGTAGGAAAATTTTGAAATTACTACGAAACCCAACAGTGGCATCCGAGCCTAGGTTTTATATGTTGATGTTATACGCACGAGTAGAACACAAGTGAGTTGTGGGCGATATAAGTCATACTGCTTACCAGCATGTCATACTTTGGTTCGGCGGTATTGTTGGACGAAGCGGCCCGGACCGACATTACGCGTACGCTTACGCGAGACCGGTTCTCCCGACGTGCTTTGCACAGAGGTGGCTTGCGGGTGACAGTTTCTCCAACTTTAGTTGAATCGAGTGTGGCTACGCCCGGTCCTTGCGAAGGTTAAAACAGCACCAACTTGACAAACTATCGTTGTGGTTTTGATGCGTAGGTAAGATTAGTTCTTGCTTAAGCCCGTAGCAGCCACGTAAAACTTGAAACAACAAAGTAGAGGACGTCTAACTTGTTTTTGCAGGGCATGTTGTGATGTGATATGGTCAAGACATGATGCTGGTTTTTATTGTATGAGATGATCATGTTTTGTAACCAAGTTATCGGCAACTGGCAGGAGCCATATGGTTGTCGTTTTATTGTATGCAATGCAATTGCGATGTAATGCTTTACTTTATCACTAAACGGTAGCGATAGTCGTGGAAGCACAAGCTTGGCGAGACGACAACGATGCTACGATGGAGATCAAGGTGTCGCGCCGATGACGATGGTGATCACGACGGTGCTTCGGAGATGGAGATCACAAGCACAAGATGATGATGGCCATATCATATCACTTATATTGATTGCATGTGATGTTTATCTTTTATGCATCTTATCTTGCTTTGATTGACTATAGCATTATAAGATGATCTCTCACTAATTATCAAGAAGTGTTCTCCCTGAGTATGCATCGTTGCGAAAGTTCTTCGTGCTGAGACACCACGCGATGATCGGGTGTGATAGGCTCTACGTTCAAATACAACGGGTGCAAAACAGTTGCACACGCGGAATACTTAGGTTATACTTGACGAGCCAAGCATATACAGATATGGCCTCGGAACACGGAGACCGAAAGGTCGAGCGTGAATCATATAGTAGATATGATCAACATAGGATGTTCACCAATGAAACTACTCCATCTCACATGATGATCGGACATGGTTTAGTTGATTTGGATCACGTAATCACTTAGAGGATTAGAGGGATGTCTATCTAAGTGGGAGTTCTTTAAGTAAATTAACTGAACTTAAATTTATCATGAAACTTAGTACCTGATAAGTATCTTGCTTGTTTATGCTCGTTTGTAGATAGATGGCTCGTGCTGTTGTTCCGTTGAATTTTAGTGCGTTTCTTGAGAAAGCAAAGTTGAAAGATGATGGTAGCAATTACACGGACTGGGTCCGTAACTTGAGGATTATCCTCATTGCTGCACAGAAGAATTACGTCCTGGAAGCACCGCTGGGTGCCAGGCCTGCTGCAGGAGCAACGCCGGATGTTATGAACGTCTGGCAGAGCAAAGCTGATGACTACTCAATAGTTCAGTGTGCCATGCTTTACGGCTTAGAATCGGGACTTCAACGACGTTTTGAACGTCATGGAGCATATGAGATGTTCCAGGAGTTGAAGTTAATATTTCAAGCAAATGCCCGGATTGAGAGATATGAAGTCTCCAATAAGTTCTATAGCTGCAAGATGGAGGAGAACAGTTCTGTCAGTGAGCATATACTCAAAATGTCTGGGTATAATAATCACTTGATTCAATTGGGAGTTAATCTTCCAGATGATTGCGTCATTGACAAAATTCTCCAATCACTGCCACCAAGCTACAAGAGCTTCGTGATGAACTATAATATGCAAGGGATGAATAAGACTATTCCCGAGCTCTTCGCAATGCTGAAAGCTGCGGAGGTAGAAATCAAGAAGGAGCATCAAGTGTTGATGGTCAACAAGACCACTAGTTTCAAGAAAAAGGGCAAAGGGAAGAAGAAGGGGAACTTCAAAAAGAACGGCAAGCAAGTTGCTACTCAAGAGAAGAAACCCAAACCTGGACCTAAGCCTGAAACTGAGTGCTTCTACTGCAAGCAGACTAGTCACTTGAAGCGGAACTGCCCCAAGTATTTGGCGGATATGAAGGATAGCAAGGTGAACAAAGGTATATGTGATATACATGTTATTGATGTGTACCTTACTAATGCTCGCAGAAGCACCTGGGTATTTGATATTGGTTCTGTTGCCAATATTTGCAACTCGAAACAGGGACTATGGATTAAGCGAAGATTGGCTAAGGACGAGGTGACGATGCGCGTGGGAAACGGTTCCAAAGTCGATGTGATCGCAGTCGGCACGCTACCTCTACATCTACCTTCGGGATTAATATTAGACCTAAATAATTGTTATTAGGTGCCAGCGTTAAGCATGAACATTATTTATGGATCTTGTTTGATGCGAGACGGTTATTCACTTAAATCAGAGAATAATGGTTGTTCTATTTATATGAGTAATATCTTTTATGGTCATGCACCCTTGAAGAGTGGTCTATACTTATTGAATCTCGATAGTAGTAACACACATATTCATAATGTTGAAGCCAAAAGATGCAGAGTTGATAATGATAGTGCAACTTATTTGTGGCACTGCCGTTTAGGTCATATCAGTGTAAAGCGCATGAAGAAACTCCATACTGATGGACTTTTGGAACCACTTGATTATGAATCACTTGGTACTTGCGAACCGTGCCTCATGGGCAAGATGACTAAAACACCGTTCTCCGGTACTATGGAGAGAGCAACAGATTTATTGGAAATCATACATACAGATGTATGTGGTCCGATGAATATTGAGGCTTGTGGCGGATATCGTTATTTTCTCACCTTCACAGATGACTTAAGCAGATATGGGTATATCTACTTAATGAAACACAAGTCTGAAACATTTGAAAAGTTCAAAGAATTTCAGAGTGAAGTTGAAAACCATCGTAACAAGAAAATAAAATTCCTATGATCTGATCGTGGAGGAGAATATTTGAGTTACGAGTTTGGTGTACATTTGAAAAATTGTGGAATAGTTTCGCAACTCACGCCACCCGGAACACCACAGCGTAATGGTGTGTCCGAACGTCGTAATCGTACTTTAATAGATATGGTGCGATCTATGATGTCTCTTACTGATTTACCGCTATCGTTTTGGGGATACGCTCTAGAGACGGCCGCATTCACGTTAAATAGGGCACCATCAAAATCCGTTGAGACGACGGCTTATGAACTGTGGTTTGGTAAGAAACCAAAGTTGTCTTTTCTGAAAGTTTGGGGCTGCGATGCTTATGTGAAAAAGCTTCAACCTGATAAGCTCGAACCCAAATCGGAGAAATGTGTCTTCATAGGATATCCAAAGGAGACTATTGGATACACCTTCTATCACAGATCCGAAGGCAAGACTTTGGTTGCTAAGTTCGGAAACTTTGTAGAGAAGGAGTTTCTCTCGAAAGAAGTGAGTGGGAGGAAAGTAGAACTTGACGAGGTAACTGTACCTGCTCCCTTATTGGAAAGTAGTGCATCATAGAAAACTGTTTCTGTGACACCTACACCAGTGAGTGAGGAAGCTAATGATGATGATCATGAAACTTCAGAACAAGATACTACTGAACCTCGTAGATCAACCAGAGTAAGATCCGCGCCAGAGTGGTACGGTAATCCTGTTCTGCAAGTCATGCTACTAGATCATGATGAACCTACGAACTATGAAGAAGCGATGATGAGCCCAGATTCTGCAAAGTGGCTTGAAGCCATGAAATCTGAGATGGGATCCATGTATGAGAACAAAGTATGGACTTTGGTTGACTTGCCCGATGATCGGCAAGCAATTGAGAATAAATGGATCTTCAATAAGAAGACTGACGCTGACGGTAATATTACTATCTACAAAGCTTGACTTGCCGCAAAAGGTTTTCGGCAAGTTCAAGGGATTGACTAGGATGAGACCTTCTCACCCGTAGCGATGCTTAAGTCTGTCCGAATCATGTTAGCAATTGCCGCATTTTATGATTATGAAATTTGGCAGATGGATGTCAAAACTGCATTCCTGAATGGATTTCTGGAAGAAGAGTTGTATATGATGCAACCAGAAGGTTTTGTTGATCCAAAGGGAGCTAACAAAGTGTGCAAGCTCCAGGGATCCATTTATGGACTGGTGCAAGCCTCTTGGAGTTGGAATAAACGTTTTGATAGTGTGATCAAAGCATTTGGTTTTATACAGACTTTTGGAGAAGCCTGTATTTACAAGAAAGTGAGTGGGAGCTCTATAGCATTTCTTATATTATATGTAGATGACATATTACTAATTGGAAATGATATAGAATTTCTGGATAGCATAAAGGGATACTTGAGTAAGAGTTTTTCAATGAAAGACCTCGGTGAAGCTGCTTACATATTAGGCATTAAGATCTATAGAGATAGATCAAGACGCTTAATTGGACTTTCACAAAGCACATACCTTGACAAAGTTTTGAAGAAGTTCAAAATGAATCAAGCAAAGAAAGGGTTCTTGCCTGTGTTACAAGGTGTGAAGTTGAGTAAGACTCAATGCCCGACCACTGCAGAAGATAGAGAGAATATGAAAGATGTTCCCTATGCTTCAGCCATAGGCTCTATCATGTATGCAATGCTGTGTACCAGACCTGATGTGTGCCTTGCTATAAGTCTAGCAGGGAGGTACCAAAGTAATCCAGGAGTGGATCACTGGACAGCGGTCAAGAACATCCTGAAGTACCTGAAAAGGACTAAGGATATGTTTCTCGTATATGGAGGTGACAAAGAGCTCATCGTAAACGGTTACATTGATGCAAGCTTTGACACTGATCCGGACGATTCTAAATCGCAAACCGGATACGTGTTTACATTAAATGGTGGAGCTGTCAGTTGGTGCAGTTCTAAACAAAGCGTCGTGGCGGGATCTACATGTGAAGCGGAGTACATAGCTGCTTCGGAAGCAACAAATGAAGGAGTCTGGATGAAGGAGTTCATATCCGATCTAGGTGTCATACCTAGTGCATCGGGTCCAATGAAAATCTTTTGTGACAATACTGGTGCAATTGCCTTGGCAAAGGAATCCAGATTTCACAAGAGAACCAAGCACATCAAGAGACGCTTCAATTCCATCCGGGATCTAGTCCAGGTGGGAGACATAGAGATTTGCAAGATACATATGGATCTGAATGTTGCAGACCCATTGACTAAGCCTCTTCCATGAGCAAAACATGATCAGCACCAAGGCTCCATGGGTGTTAGAATCATTACTGTGTAATCTAGATTATTGACTCTAGTGCAAGTGGGAGACTGAAGGAAATATGCCCTAGAGGCAATAATAAAGTTATTATTTATTTCCTTATATCATGATAAATGTTTATTATTCATGCTAGAATTGTATTAAACGGAAACATAATACATGTGTGAATACATAGACAAACAGAGTGTCACTAGTATGCCTCTACTTGACTAGCTCGTTAATCAAAGATGATTATGTTTCCTAACCATGAACAAGGAGTTGTTATTTGATTAACGGGATCACATCATTAAGTGAATGATCTGATTGACATGACCCATTCCATTAGCTTAGCACCCGATCGTTTAGTATGTTGCTATTGCTTTCTTCATGACTTATACATGTTCCTATAACTATGAGATTATGCAACTCCCGTTTGCCGGAGGAACACTTTGTGTGCTACCAAACGTCACAACGTAACTGGGTGATTATAAAGGAGCTCTACAGGTGTCTCCAAAGGTACATGTTGGGTTGGCGTATTTTGAGATTAGGATTTGTCACTCCGATTGTCGGAGAGGTATCTCTGGCCCCTCTCGGTAATGCACATCACTTAAGCCTTGCAAGCATTGCAACTAATGAGTTAGTTGCGGGATGATGTATTACAGAACGAGTAAAGAGACTTGCCGGTAACGAGATTGAACTAGGTATTGGAATACCGACGATCGAATCTCGGGCAAGTAACATACCGATGACAAAGGGAACAACGTATGTTGTTATGCGGTCTGACCGATAAAGATCTTCGTAGAATATGTAGGAGCCAATATGAGCATCCAGGTTCCGCTATTGGTTATTGACCGGAGACGTGTCTCGGTCATGTCTACATTGTTCTCGAACCCGTAGGGTCCGCACGCTTAAGGTTACGATGACAATTATATTATGAGTTTATGCATTTTGCTGTACCGAAGTTTGTTCGGAGTCCCGGATGTGATCACGGACATGACGAGGAGTCTCGAAATGGTCGAGACATAAAGATTGATATATTGGAAGCCTATGTTTGGATATCGGAAGTGTTTCGGGTGAAATCGGGATTTTACCGGAGTACCGGGAGGTTACCGGAACCCCCCGGGAGCTATATGGGCCATAGTGGGCCTTAGTGGAAAAGAGAAGAGGCAGCCCAACATGGGCCGCGCGCCCCTCCCCTCCCTTGGTCCGAATAGGACAAGGAGAGGGGGCCGGCCCCTCTCTCTCTTTCCCCCCCTCCGCGAATCCTATTCCAACTAGGATTGGGGGGCGGGGAATCCTACTCCCAGAGGGAGTAGGACTCTCCTGGCACGACTCTCCTAGGCCGGCCGCACCCCCCTTTGGTCCTTTATATACGGAGGCAGGGGCACCCCAGAAACACACAAGTTGATCCACGTGATCTTATTCTTAGCCGTGTGCGGCGCCCCCAGCCACCATAGTCCTCGATAATATTGTAGCGGTGCTTAGGCGAAGCCCTGCGACAGTAGTGCATCAAGATCGTCACCACGCCGTCATGCTGACGGAACTCTTCCCCGACACTTTGCTGGATCGGAGTCCGGGGATCGTCATCGAGCTGAACGTGTGCTAAAACTCGGAGGTGCCGTAGTTTTGGTGCTTGATCGGTCGGGCCGTGGAGACGTACGACTACATCAACCAAACACTTCCGTTGTCGATCTACTAGGGTACGTAGATTATACTCTCCCCTCTCGTTGCTATGCATCACATGATCTTGCGTGTGCGTAGGAAAATTTTGAAATTACTACGAAACCCAACAGTGGCATCCGAGCCTAGGTTTTATATGTTGATGTTATATGCACGAGTAGAACACAAGTGAGTTGTGGGCGATATATGTCATACTGCTTACCAGCATGTCATACTTTGGTTCGGCGGTATTGTTGGACGAAGCGGCCCGGACCGACATTACGCGTACGCTTACGCGAGACCGGTTCTCCCGACGTGCTTTGCACAGAGGTGGCTTGCGGGTGACAGTTTCTCCAACTTTAGTTGAATCGAGTGTGGCTACGCCCGGTCCTTGCGAAGGTTAAAACAGCACCAACTTGACAAACTATCGTTGTGGTTTTGATGCGTAGGTAAGATTAGTTCTTGCTTAAGCCCGTAGCAGCCACATAAAACTTGAAACAACAAAGTAGAGGACGTCTAACTTGTTTTTGCAGGGCATGTTGTGATGTGATATGGTCAAGACATGATGCTGGTTTTTATTGTATGAGATGATCATGTTTTGTAACCAAGTTATCGGCAACTGGCAGGAGCCATATGGTTGTCGTTTTATTGTATGCAATGCAATCGCGATGTAATGCTTTACTTTATCACTAAACGGTAGCGATAGTCGTGGAAGCACAAGCTTGGCGAGACGACAACGATGCTACGATGGAGATCAAGGTGTCGCGCCGATGACGATGGTGATCACGACGGTGCTTCGGAGATGGAGATCACAAGCACAAGATGATGATGGCCATATCATATCACTTATATTGATTGCATGTGATGTTTATCTTTTATGCATCTTATCTTGCTTTGATTGACTGTAGCATTATAAGATGATCTCTCATTAATTATCAAGAAGTGTTCTCCCTGAGTATGCATCGTTGCAAAAGTTCTTCGTGCTGAGACACCACGCGATGATCGGGTGTGATAGGCTCTACGTTCAAATACAACGGGTGCAAAACAGTTGCACACGCGGAATACTCAGGTTATACTTGACGAGCCAAGCATATACAGATATGGCCTCGGAACACGGAGACCGAAAGGTCGAGCGTGAATCATATAGTAGATATGATCAACATATGATGTTCGCCAATGAAACTACTCCATCTCACGTGGTGATCGGACATGGTTTAGTTGATTTGGATCACGTAATCACTTAGAGGATTAGAGGGATGTCTATCTAAGTGGGAGTTCTTTAAGTAAATTAACTGAACTTAAATTTATCATGAAACTTAGTACCTGATAAGTATCTTGCTTGTTTATGCTCGTTTGTAGATAGATGGCTCGTGCTGTTGTTCCGTTGAATTTTAGTGCGTTTCTTGAGAAAGCAAAGTTGAAAGATGATGGTAGCAATTACACGGACTGGGTCCGTAACTTGAGGATTATCCTCATTGCTGCACAGAAGAATTACGTCCTGGAAGCACCGCTGGGTGCCAGGCCTGCTGCAGGAGCAACGCCGGATGTTATGAACGTCTGGCAGAGCAAAGCTGATGACTACTCAATAGTTCAGTGTGCCATGCTTTACGGCTTAGAATCGGGACTTCAACGACGTTTTGAACGTCATGGAGCATATGAGATGTTCCAGGAGTTGAAGTTAATATTTCAAGCAAATGCCCGGATTGAGAGATATGAAGTCTCCAATAAGTTCTATAGCTGCAAGATGGAGGAGAACAGTTCTGTCAGTGAGCATATACTCAAAATGTCTGGGTATAATAATCACTTGATTCAATTGGGAGTTAATCTTCCAGATGATTGCGTCATTGACAAAATTCTCCAATCACTGCCACCAAGCTACAAGAGCTTCGTGATGAACTATAATATGCAAGGGATGAATAAGACTATTCCCGAGCTCTTCGCAATGCTGAAAGCTGCGGAGGTAGAAATCAAGAAGGAGCATCAAGTGTTGATGGTCAACAAGACCACTAGTTTCAAGAAAAAGGGCAAAGGGAAGAAGAAGGGGAACTTCAAAAAGAACGGCAAGCAAGTTGCTACTCAAGAGAAGAAACCCAAACCTGGACCTAAGCCTGAAACTGAGTGCTTCTACTGCAAGCAGACTAGTCACTTGAAGCGGAACTGCCCCAAGTATTTGGCGGATATGAAGGATAGCAAGGTGAACAAAGGTATATGTGATATACATGTTATTGATGTGTACCTTACTAATGCTCGCAGAAGCACCTGGGTATTTGATATTGGTTCTGTTGCCAATATTTGCAACTCGAAACAGGGACTATGGATTAAGCGAAGATTGGCTAAGGACGAGGTGACGATGCGCGTGGGAAACGGTTCCAAAGTCGATGTGATCGCAGTCGGCACGCTACCTCTACATCTACCTTCGGGATTAATATTAGACCTAAATAATTGTTATTAGGTGCCAGCGTTAAGCATGAACATTATTTATGGATCTTGTTTGATGCGAGACGGTTATTCACTTAAATCAGAGAATAATGGTATCTCTGGGCCGTCTCGGTAATGCACATCACTTAAGCCTTGCAAGCATTGCAACTAATGAGTTAGTTGTGGGATGATGTATTACAGAACGAGTAAAGAGAATTGCTGGTAACGAGATTGAACTAGGTATTGGAATATCGACGATCGAATCTCGGGCAAGTAACATACCGATGACAAAGGGAACAACGTATGTTGTTATGCGGTCTGACCGATAAAGATCTTCGTAGAATATGTAGGAGCCAATATGAGCATCCAGGTTCCGCTATTGGTTATTGACCGGAGACGTGTCTCGGTCATGTCTACATTGTTCTCGAACCCGTAGGGTCCGCACGCTTAAGGTTATGATGACAGTTATATTATGAGTTTATGCATTTTGCTGTACCGAAGTTTGTTCGGAGTCCCAGATGTGATCACGGACATGACGAGGAGTCTCGAAATGGTCGAGACATAAAGATTGATATATTGGAAGCCTATGTTTGGATATCGGAAGTGTTCCGGGTGAAATCGGGATTTTACCGGAGTACCGGGAGGTTACCGGAACCCCCCGGGAGCTATATGGGCCATAGTGGGCCTTAGTGGAAAAGAGAAGAGGCAGCCCAACATGGGCCGCGCGCCCCTCCCCTCCCTTGGTCCGAATAGGACAAGGAGAGGGGGCCGGCCCCTCTCTCTCTTTCCCCCCCTCCGCGAATCCTATTCCAACTAGGATTAGGGGGGGGGGGAATCCTACTCCCAGAGGGAGTAGGACTCTCCTGGCACGCCTCTCCTAGGCCGGCCGCACCCCCCTTTGGTCCTTTATATACGGAGGCAGGGGCACCCCAGAAACATACAAGTTGATCCACGTGATCTTATTCTGAGCCGTGTGCGGCGCCCCCAGCCACCATAGTCCTCGATAATATTGTAGCGGTGCTTAGGCGAAGCCCTGCGACAGTAGTGCATCAAGATCATCACCACGCCGTCGTGCTGACGGAACTCTTCCCCGACAATTTGCTGGATCGGAGTCCGGGGATCGTCATCGAGTTGAACGTGTGCTAAAACTCGCAGGTGCCGTAGTTTCGGCGCTTGATCGGTTGGGCCGTGGAAACGTACGACTACATCAACCAAACGCTTCCGTTATCAATCTACTAGGGTACGTAGATCATACTCTCCCCTCTCGTTGCTATGCATCACATGATCTTGCGTGTGCGTAGGAAAATTTTGAAATTACTACGAAACCCAACACGATCTGGTTTTTCTTTTCTATTTTTCTCAAAACGAGCATATTTTTGTGAGTTCGGGAAAAATATCCCTGATGCGCAATTCTTTCCCTAACCCCCCCCTCTTCTTTTCTCTTCTCTCTTTGCTTTTTCTGTTAAAGGAAATAGATTATTAGAGAGAGTGAGAGGTAGCCTGCACTGCTGGCCTCTTAGAATCTCCCACCAGGCTGGCCCAACTGTCTCCTGTTCCCATAGGCCTTTTTGGGCTTAGGCCTGCTAGACCGGCCCACCTTCCTCCTTAACCTAGCGCCAGGGGCCTTTCTCTCAATCCCCACTCCCTTCCCTCGTTCTCCTTCCTTGCGCCGCCACTCACGCATCGCCAGGGAGAGGAGAGTGCTGCCTCTGCCCGATCCCATCTCCCTCTCCTCGACAGACCCCAGACCCGCTCGAAACTCCCGCCTCGCTCTCGCCACCACCGCACCTGACCCCATGGCGTGCCTCCCTCTGTAGTGCTGGGCCGCGACCCCGCCTTTCCCTGCACCTCGTCCCCGTCGCCCGAGCGCTCGAGGAGAGGAGCTCCTCGAGCACCTGCGCTTGTAGCCCAGCCGCCGGACCAGCAGGAGGCCACCACCGCCATGAACGCCCGTCCCTGGAGATCTCCTTCTTCTCGTCCTCGAGCTTGCCTCGAGCTCCGATGCCGCCGGAGCACCAGCAGCCAACAAGAGCTCGCCGCCGGCGACCAGCAGGATGATGCGGACATAGCTAGTATAAAAACGTTTACACATATTACACGGCAAATAAATGACCAGGTAATGTTGTTCCTCGGTGCATATAATTTGACTATAAGAAGAAGCCAATACTATCTTCATGTTTTAATCTGCTTGTATTCAGGCACAAAGGTGTTGACGAAAGAAGATTACATGGAGTTAGATGCATGCATGGAATCAGCCCAGCCATCCATGTTGTATGCTACGTGCAACCTAGAAGATGCATGCAATCAAGTCAAACAATGGGTCCCACGTGTGCATGCAATCAAGATCCTGGCATGTTTTCACATATGCGTTTCGGGAGGAGTTTTGCTTGTGGCAAACACACATGCAACACAGACGAGGAGCTATGGCCCATCCCTGGTGCTAGGGCCCATCGGCCTAGAAGCGGGCGACACCAACATAACACCAGAACGGATGCGCATCTACGTCCGTCCAAGAGATCTACGCATCCCGGCTCCGTCGTATACTCCTTCAATAAATAGCTAGCCACGTTTAGGGTTAGACGGGGGTTTTGTTTAGAGAAGTTCAGCTATAGTGCTACTTCTATTTGTCTTTGCTCGTAGCGGCTAGTGCGACCGTCAAAACATCTTATCGGAACCCCATCTTGTGAGATTAATCCCATCTAGCATATTCGCAATTTTGAGATTGCTTGGCTATTATTTTCTTGCATGTTCTTCGATTTGCTTGCAGGAAAAATCCTTCGTGGATAGGTCGATCGCGCCGTTGGCTTGGTCGATAACGTCGTGGAGTTGGTTCAGCGATTGCCGTGGATATCAGTCGTGTACGGTTCTCCCTGTACGGTTGATAGCCGGATCGTGAGGGTCAAGTCCCACCCAAAATCATAGTTATCCTCTCTCATCGAAAGATCGGGTCCCCAGTTCACATGACAGGAGCGCAGCTTCAACGCCTGTCCTCATCCGCAGCACCCCGACGCCGCTGTGCCCCGTTTTTGACCCGGTCTGGCCGAGATCGGCCGTCCTGCGTCCGTTCCAGGAGTTCCCAGCTCGCCTGCTGCGCCGCCAAGCCTGCTTCGCCATCCTCCTCCTGCGCCCGAACCTGCTCTGCCCTTCAGCTTCCATGCGCCCCCAAAGCTCTGTGCCGTCGGCCTCGCCTCTGCTTTGAGCAGGAGACGAGTGCCTGCCGCTGCCTCGATCTGCGATGCCCGAGGCCACTTGGCCTTGTTTCGATCTGGATGTGTCGAGACCATCGTTGCGACGTTGTGACCTCTGCCCCGGAGTACCTCAAGTTCGTCTACATGAAACTGCCTAGTCCCTCTACGCACGGATACCGCCAAGTACCTACACCGGCAAGGCTACACGGACGTTCGTTCCACTACAACACCGAAACGTCAAGTGCGACTATGTTTTGTTGCCTCGTCCGGAGTCGTCAAGTACCCGAAGACCATATTGGCACCAAGTACATCTACCGCCGTCTTTGGAATTGTCAAGAACGCCAAGTACCACGACACCCAGATCCCTTGGATATGTCAAGTTCAACTAACGTCGCAAGAACGAGACCGGCGGGTCCGAAGACCCCGAGTACCACGACGACCCTCGAAGAGCTCGGAACCGTCAAGTTCGAATACCGTCGCGTGAAAAAAAACTACTTCCTCTACCATCGCCGAGTACCACTACTTCCCACGACGATCGTGAACGACTACACCGCTTGACCCGAACCGCTCCGATAACGCACGCTTCGAAGGTATAACCCCGAAACGACCGCCCGTGGACGAATGCACATGTTGTATGAAATGCTCGCGGTTGCACCGTGCCAGACGTGTTTATTGCATGTTCCTCGTTGCCATGCCGTCGTCTCGTGGGAACCTGGTTACCAGGATCACCCCACCTTCTATCGCATGTCACGCTCCCGTCACTTTTCCTTTTGCACCGGTATCTCCGTAAGCTATCGGAACCGAAATGTTGCCGTGGCACCATTTCCACTGTCATTGTCGTGGCACCCCTTTCGTTTCCGCCACGATGACAAATGCTTCGTAATGCTCTTGTCAACTTTTAATAATAATTGCATAAAACTTGTTCACGTCATCCGCATCATGATAACAACAATTAAAATGTTTAAATTGTTGTTGCGCCAAATCGATAAATGCATATGGGGATTTACCAGAATTGTTGTTGTTTCCGGCCTCATTTTCACTCATGTTTCACCTCTTGCCATGTTAACCATCCTTTAATATTGTTGAGTACCTAACCGAGAGTGAACTAAATAATTGATGTGGTGTTCCGTCAATATGCAACTCCGTTGCATAATGAGCTCCACTTAATTTGTAGGATTGTTTGTGCACTTTTCCATGCCATGCTTCTTTAAACCGGACATGCATCATACTTGGTTGTGCATCATGCCATGTTATGTGGTGGTTGTTTACTATGTTGTTTGCTCCTTTTCGGTGTTGCTTCTTCGGGTTGGTTCCGATAACGTCACGTTTGTGAGGATCCGTTCGACTTCGTCTGTTTGTCTTCCTCATGGACTCATTATTCTTCCTTGTGGGATTTCAGGCAAGATGACCATACCCTCGAAATCGCTTCTATCTTTGCTTGCTAGTTGCTCGCTCTTTTGCTATGCCTATGCTGTGATACCTACCACTTGCTTATCATGCCTCCCATGTTGTTAGTCAAGCCTCTAACCCATCTTGTCCTAGCAAACCGTTGTTTGGCTACGTTACCGCTTTGCTCAGCCCCTCTTATAGCGTTGTTAGTTGCAGGTGAAGATTGGAGTTTGTTCCATGTTGGAACATGGATATTTTGTTGGGATATCACAATATCTCTTATTTTAATTAATGCATCTATATACTTGGTAAAGGGTGGAAGGCTCGGCCTTATGCCTGGTGTTTTGTTCCACTCTTGCTGCCCTAGTTTCCGTCATATCGGTGTTATGTTCCCGGATTTTGCGTTCCTTACACGGTTGGGTTATAATGGGAACCCCTTGATAGTTCTCCTTGAATAAAACTCCTCCAGCAAGGCCCAACCTTGGTTTTACCATTTACACTAACAACCTACCACCTTCCCTTGGGTTCTGCAGACTCAAGGGTCATCTTTATTTTAACCCCCCGGGCCAGTGCTTCTCTAAGTGTTGGTCCGAACTGAGCTGCCTGCGGGGCCACCTCGGTGAAACTTGAGGGTTGGTTTTACTCG
This sequence comes from Triticum urartu, assembly GCF_056163025.1. Classification (NCBI taxonomy): domain Eukaryota; kingdom Viridiplantae; phylum Streptophyta; class Magnoliopsida; order Poales; family Poaceae; genus Triticum; species Triticum urartu. The sequence goes on along the minus strand of NC_141873.1, from coordinate 66,261,114 downwards.
TAGCTAGTCTCATCTGAGTGTGCCTTGAGAACGAGATATGTGCAGCTCCTATCGGGATTTGTCGGCACATTCGGGCGGCTTTTCTGGACTTGTTTTACCATTGTCGAGGATGTCTTGTAACCGGGATGCCGAGTCTGATCGGATTGTCTTGGGAGAAGGAATATCCTTCGTTGACCGTGAGAGCTTGTGATGGGCTAAGTTGGGACACCCCTGCAGGGATTTGAACTTTCGAAGGCCGTGCCCGTGGTTATGGGCAGATGGGAATTTGTTAATGTCCGGTTGTAGAAAACCTGAAGTTGAATTTAATTAAAATGCACCAACCGCGTGTGTAACCATGATGGTCTCTTCTCGGCGGAGTCCGGGAAGTGAAAACGGTGTTGGAGTTATGCTTGACGTAGGTTGTTCTAGGATCACTTCTTGATCATAGTTTCTCGATCGTGCTTTTGCCTTTCTCTTCTCGCTCTTTTTTGCGTATGTTAGCCACCAAATATGCTAGTCGCTTGCTGCAGCTCCACCTCATACCTTTTACCCTTCCTAAAAGCTTAAATAGTCTTGATCGCGAGGGTGTGAGATTGCTGAGTCCCCGTGACTCACAGATACTTCCAAAACCAGCTTGCAGTTGCCGATGATAGCTTGCAGGTGACGCAACCAAGCTCCAGGAGGAGCTCTATGAAGATCGTGTTCTTTATGTTGTTCCATTTTTCCAGTTGATCAGTAGTGGAGCCCAGTTGGGACGATCGGGGATCTGTGTAGCATTTGGGGTAGTCTTCTTTTATTTTGGGTTCCGTAGTCGGACCTTGTTTGTATCTGGATGATGTAATGCTTTATTCATGTATTGTGTGAAGTGGTGATTGTAAGCAAACTATGTATCTCTTTCCCTTATGTATTACATGGGTTGTGTGAAGATTACCTCACTTGCGACATTGCTTTCAATGCGGTTATGCCTCTAAGTCGTGCTTCGACACGTGGGAGATATAGCCGCATCGAGGACGTTACAGGAGGGAGGGAGGAGCAGCCATAGGAGGCGCCCAAGTAGGAAGAATCCTACTTGGAGTCCATCCCAAGCCGCGCCCCCCTGCCATATATAACCGAGGGGGAAAGAAAGAGGGGGGGGGGAGAGGGAAGGAAGTAGGAATCTTAATTCACACTTTCCTTGCCCTCCCCTCTTTCCTTCTCCTCCTCATAGGGCTAGCCTCTATCGGGGCGCACCATGGCTATTGTGTTCCCTCACATGGACCATAAGGCCCATATCCTTGTCGGGGGTGCCCGAAACTCCTTTTCGGTGACCCGATAAGTACATGGTACCCTCCGGAACACTTCCGGTGTCTGAATACCATCGTCCTATATATAAATATTTACCTCTCGACCATTTCGAGACTCCACGTCATGCCCGTGATCTCATCCGGGACTCCGAACAACTTTTGTTCACCAAATCACATGACTCATCTAATACTATATCGTCAACGAACGTTAAGCGTGCGGACCCTATGGGTTCGAGAACTATGTAGACATGACCGAGACACCTCTCCGGTCAATAACCAATAGCGGAACCTAGATGCTCATATTGGATCCTACATATTCTACGAAGATCTTTATCGGTCGAACCGTTATGACAACATACGTTATTCCGTTTGTCCATCGGTATGTTACTTGCCCAAGATTCGATCATCGGTATCCACATACCTAGTTCAATCTCATTACTGGCAAGTCTCTTTACTTGTTCCATAATACATCATCTTGTAACTAACTCATTAGTCACTTTGCTTGCAAGGCTTCTTATGATGTGCATTACCGAGAGGGCCCAGAGACACCTCTCCGATACTCGGAGTGAGAAATCCTAATCTCGATCTATGCCAACCCAACAAACACCTTCGGAGATACCTGTAGAGCATCTTTATAATCACCCAGTTACTTGTGACATTTGATAGCACACAAGGTATTCCTTCGGTATTCGGGAGTTTCATCATCTCATAGTCGAAGGAATATGTATTTGACATGAAGAAAGTAATAGCAATAAAACTGAACGATCAATATGCTATGCTAACGGATGGGTCTTGTCCATCGCATCATTCTCCAAATGATGTGACCCCGTTCATCAAATGGCAACACATGTCCATGGTTAGGAAACTTAACCATCTTTGATCAACGGGCTAGTCTAGTAGAGACTTACTAGGGACACGGTGTTTTGTCTATGTATCCACAGATGTATCAAGTTTCTGGTTAATACAATTCTAGCATGAATAATAAACATTTATCATGATATAAGGAAATATAAAATAACAACTTTATTATTGCCTCTAGGTCTTATTTCCTTCAGTCTCCCACTTGCACTAGAGTCAATAATCTAGTTCACATAGCCATGTGATTTAACACCAATAGTTCACATCTTTATGTGATTAACACCCATAGTTGACATCGCCATGTGACCAACACCCAAAGGGTTTACCAGAGTAAATAATCTAGTTCACATCGCTATGTGATTAACACCCAAAGAGGACTAACGTGTGATCATGTTTTGCTTGTGAGAGAAGTTTAGTCAACGGGTCTGCCACATTCAGATCCGTATGTATTTTGCAAATTTCTGTTTCTACAATGCTCTGCATGGAGCTACTCTAGCTAATTGCTCCCACATTCAATATGTATATAGATTGAGACTTAGATTCATCTAGATCAGTTTCAAAGCTTGCATTGATGTAACTCTTTACGACGAACTCTTTATCACCTCCATAACCGAGAAACATTTCCTTAGTCCTCTTTAAGCTAACTAAGGATAATTTTGACTGCGGTCCAGTGATCTATTGTACCCCCTTGCCAAACTCATGGCAAGGTACACAATAGGTTTGGTACACAGGATAGCATACTTTATAGAACCTATGGATGATGCATAGGGAATGACTTTCATTCTCTCTTTATCTTCTGCCATGGTCGGGTTTTGAGTCTTTACTCAACTTCACACCTTACAATACAGGCAAGAACTCCTTCTTTGACTGATCCATTTTGAACTCCTTCAAAGTCTTGTCAAGGTATGTACTCATTGAAAGTCTTATCAAGCATCTTGATCTATCTCTATAGATCTTGCTGCCCAATATGTAAGTAGCTTCATCGAGGTCTTTCATTGAAAAATTCTTATTCATATATCCTTTTATGCTATCCAGAAATTCTACATCATTTCCAATCAACAATATGTCATCCACATATAATATCAGAAATGCTATAGAGCTCCCACTCACTTTCTTGTAAATACAGGCTTCACCATAAGTCTGTATAAAACCATATTCTTTGATCACCTTGTCAAAGCGTATATTCCAACTCAGAGATGCTTGCACCAGTACATAGATGGATCACTGGAGTTTGCACACTTTGTTAGCACCTTTAGGATCGGCAAAACCTTTTTGGTTGCATCATATACAACTCTTCTTTAAGAAACCCATTAAGGAATGCAGTTTTGACATCCATTTGTGAGATTTCATAAAATGCGGCAATTTCTAACATGATTCAGACAGACTTAAGCATCACCATGAGTGAGAAAATCTCATTGTAGTCAACACCTTGAACTTGTCAAAAAAACTTTTGCGACAAGTCGAGATTTTTAGATAGTAACACTACCATCAGTGCCCGTCTTCCTCTTGAAGATCCATTTGTTCTCAATGGCTTGCCGATCATTGGGCAAGTCCACTAAAGTCCACACTTTGTTCTCATACATGTATCCTATCTCAGATTTCATGGCCTCAAGCCATTTATCTAAATATGGGCTCATCATAGCTTCTTCATAGTTCGTAGGTTCGTCATGGTCTAGTAACATGACTTCCAGGACAGGATTATCGTACCACTCTGGTGCGGAACGTGCTCTGTTCGACCTACGAGGTCCAGTAGTAATTTGATCTGAAGTTTCATCAGCATCATTAGTTTCCTCTCTAGTTGGTGTAGGCATCACGGGAACAGATTTCTCTAATGTACTACTTTCCAATTTGAGAGAAGGTATAGTTACCTCATCAAGTTCTACTTTCCTCCCACTCACTTCTTTCGAGAGAAACTCCTTATCTAGAAAGGATCCATTCTTAGCAACAAAGATCTTGCCTTCTGATCTGTGGTAGAAGGTATACCCAATTGTTTCTTTAGTGTATCCTACGAAGACGCACTTCTCCGATTTGTTTTCGAGCTTATTAGGCTAAAGCCTTTTGACATAAGTGTCAGGACCCCAAACTTTAAAAAACGATAGCTTAGGTTTCTTTCTAAACCATAGTTCATACGGTGTCATCTCAACGGATTTAGATAGTGCCCTATTTAACGTGAATGCGGATGTCTCTAATGCATAACCCCAAAACGATAGTGGTAAATCGGTAAGAGACATCATAGACCGGACCATATCTAATAATGTACGGTTACGACGTTCAGACACACCATTACGTTGTGGTGTTCCAAGTGGCGTGAGTTGTGAAACAATTCCACATTGTTTTAAATGAAGGCCAAACTCGTAGCTCAAATATTCACCTCCGCGATCAGATCGTAGAAACTTTATTTTCTTATTACGATGATTCTCCACTTCACTCTAAAATTCCTTGAACTTTTCAAATTTTTCAGACTTGTGTTTCATTAAGTAGATATACCCATATCTGCTCAAATCATCTATGAAGGTCAGAAAATAACGATACCCGCCACGTGCCTCAACACTCATTGGACCGTATACATCGCTATGTATTATTTCCAATAAGTCATTGGCTCGCTCCATTGTTCCGGAGAACAGAGTTTTAGTCATCTTGCCCATGAGGCATGGTTCGCAAATATTAAATGATTCATAATCAAGTGATTCCAAAAATCCATCCGTATGGAGTTTCTTCATGCGCTTTACACCAATATGACTTAACGACAGTGCCACAAATATGTTGCACTATCATTATAAACTTTGCATCTTTTGGCATTAATATTATGAATATGTGTATCACTACGATCGAGATTCAATAAACCATTTACATTGTGTGTATGACCATAGAAGGTTTTATTCATGTAAACAGAACAACAATTATTCTCTGACTTAAATGAATAACCATATCGCAATAAACATGATCCAATCATATTCATGCTCAAGGCAAACACCAAATAACATTTATTTAGGTCCAACACTAATCCCGAAGGTAAAGGGAGTGTGCGATGGTGATCTTATCAACCTTGGAATCACTCCCAACACACATCGTCACCTTGCCCTTAACTAGTCTTTGTTCATTTTGCAACTCCTGTTTTGAGTTACTATTCTGAGCAACTGAATCGGTATCAAATACCCTATGGTTACTATGAACACTAGTAGAATACACATCAATAACATGTATATCAAATATCCCTCTCCCGGCATACCGATGCAGACGTCAGTGGAACCAGGGATATCCACGCCGCTTCCCCCGGCTGCTCCTGCCGACTCTTCAAGGGGTCCAGCTTCGCGGTGTGCTGGGGGTGTGCTGACTCGGGAGGAGGTCATCACCTTTGGAGGGATTCCGGATCCGGTCTCTACAGGGCGATGGATGAGCTGTCGTCTCCAGGATCATCCGGAGGTTGATGACATGCAGCAGCGGTGCGCTATGAGGGCGGCCAAGCTTCGTGACATTGAGGTCACTACTGGTATGTCGGTCAACACTTCTAATTCTATTCTGCATTTTTCTAATAATGAGATTATTAATAATGCATATCAATTAGGAGTTTCACTAGGTAGTAATGATAGTGAAATTTCCAACTCTGTTAATGATCTCTTAGATTTGGAAGCGGAACACGCTTTAGAAACGATTCAAAACTTAGCAACGGTAAAACCCATGAATGATGCAGATATCAATGCGTTGGGTGTCAGGGTACTCGATAATTTTTGTGCGGATCTTGCACCATCCATTCCCGAGTCAGAGGAAGTGGATGACACTTTTGAGGCTGCAGTAGTTCGATCCACTGAGCCTGGTTGTGAGGACCGGGTGGAGGATCAAAAAAACCTAAACACAAATGGAAGCGGAAGGTCTACCCTGCTTCAACGGTGTGTAGGAGTTCTAGGATCCGTACCACTAAAAAAATTTCATGATGAAATATGAAAGGAATCTTTTGGAATAGCAAAGGTCTGAAAGACTTGGCTAAAAGAAGGTTTCTTGTAGATGCGCCTATTGAGCATAGATTGGATTTTATTGCTCTCTCGGAAACTGGCAGAGATAATTTTGCGCCCCAGTTTCTCAATACTTTATCAGGAGGTGTCGATTTCGATTGGCACTGCCTGCCTCCGAGAGGAAGATCGGGTGGGATCTTACTTGGAGTGAGATGCGATTCGCTGGAAGTCCGAAGTGTAGTGATGGAAGATTTCGCTGTTAAGTTTCGGGTTAGGTCAAAAGATGATGGGTTTAATTGGGCTCTGGTGGCGGTTTATGGTGCCGCACAGCCTGAGCTCAAACCAGAGTTCTTGGCGGATCTTGTTAGGATCTGCGGCTCTGAGCAACTCCCAATTCTGGTTGGGGGTGATTTCAATATCATTAGGAGGAGAGAGGAAAAGAACAACGATAATTTCGACGGCAGGTGGTCGTTTATGTTTAATACCATTATCGAAAGCTTGGATCTGAGAGAGATAGAGCTTTCGGGTAGAAAGTTATTTGGGCTAATGCTTTGACAAATCCGACATTTGAGAAGCTGGATCGAGTCCTAGCAAGCATCGAGTGGGAACATAAATTCCCTTTCGTAACGGTCCAGGCAATTTCGCGTGGCATTTCTGATCACACGCCTTTATTTGTGGACTCGGGCGAGCCAACCCACATGGGGAACAAAAACTCCTTTTTGTTTGAGCTGGCATGGTTTGAACATGAAGGCTTCTTGGATCTGGTAGCTAGGGAATGGGCTAAGGATGCAGGAGGTAGGACTTCGGTTGAGTGCTGGCAGAATAAGATAAGGCATTTGAGAAGTTTTTTGCGTGGGTGGGCTAAGCATCTTAGTGGGATTTATAAGGTCGAAAAGGAAAGGCTCCTTACACTTATTCAGTCCCTAGATTTGAAAGCCAAGTCCACAATTCTGCAAGCCATGGAGCATCATGCTAAACTGGAGGCGGAGATGAGGTTGAAAGAGCTTCTCCGTGAAGAGGAATTAAAGTGGGCGCTGCGGGCTAAGGTTCGCAAAGTTGTCCAGGGGGACGCGGACACTCAATTCTTTCACTTGATCGCTAATGGCAAGCACAAAAAGAAGAGAATCTTTCAGCTTGAATAAGATGAAGGAACGATTTTAGGATAGGATAACCTAAAATTATACATAACCGAATACTACAAGCAGTTGTTTGGGCCTCCGGAGGATAATTGTGTGTCCCTGGATGAGTCCAGGATTGAGGATGTGCCTCAACTTACTGCTGATGAGAATGATATTTTGATTGCCCCGTTTTCTGAGAAAGAGGTGTTTGAAGCCATTAAGTAGATGAAAAACAATAAGGCTCCAGGGACGGATGGTTTTCCGGCAGAATTCTATAAAAAGTGTTGGCATGTTATTAAGGGGGATTTGCTACCAATGTTCCATGATTTATTCTCTGGATAGCTTCAGTTATTTCACTTGAATTTTGGAACAATAACATTGCTTCCTAAGAAAACAGAGGCTGTGAGAATTGAGCAGTTCAGGCTGATGTGTCTTCTCAATGTTAGTTTCAAAATTTTCACCAAGGCTGGGACTAATAGGCTCACACAGATTGCGCATTCTGTGGTGCATCATTCCCAAAATGCTTTCATGCCGGACATAAACATCCTAAAAGGGGTTGTGGTCATTCATGAAACGCTCCACGAAATTCACACGAAAAAACTATATGGAGTTGTTTTTAAGGTGGATTTCGAGAAAGCATATGATAAAGTCAAAAGGCTTTCCTTCAACAGGCCTTGCATATGAAAGGTTTTGATGAAGCCTGGCGATGTCAGGTCGAATTGTTCACGCAAAAAGGGAGTGTTGGAATTAAAGTGAATGACGACATAGGTCATTATTTCCAAACACATAAGGGCCTGAGACAAGGGGATCCGATGTCTCCTATTTTGTTCAACATTGCAGTTGATATGTTGGCAATCCTGATAGGAAGGGCTAAGGAGGCTGGTCAGGTGGGTGGCTTGGTGCCTCATCTAGTTGATGGAGGTGTGTCTATCCTACAGTACGCCGATGATACGATCATCTTTATGGAGCATGACTTGGAAAAAGCGAGAAATATGAAGCTGGTGTTATGCTTATTTGAACAATTGACCGGGTTAAAGATTAATTTTCACAAAAGCGAACGGTTCTGTTTTGGAAGAGCCAATGAGGAACAAGAGGCTTATCGATAATACGTCTCCAACGTATCTATAATTTTTGATTGCTCCATGCTATTATATTATCTATTTTGGATGTTAATGGGCTTTATTTTACACTTTTATATCATTTTTGGGACTAACCTACTAACCGGAGGCCCAACCCAAATTGCTTTTTTTGCCTATTTTAGAGTTTCGCCGAAAAGGAATATCAAACGGAGTCCAAACGGAATGAAACCTCCGGGAATGTGATTTTCTCAACAAACGTGATCCAGGAGACTTGGGGTGGGCGTCAAGAAACAACCAAGGAAGCCACGAGGCAGGGGGCGCGCCCTCCACCCTCGTGGGCCCCTCGTTGCTCCACCTACGTACTTCTTCCTCCTATATATATCCACGTACCCCCCAAACATCCAGGGGCACCACGAAACCTAATTCCACCGTGCAACCTTCTGTACCCGAGAGATACCATCTTGGGTCCTTTTCCGGAGCTCCGCCGGAGGGGGCATTGATCACGAAGGGCCTCTACATCAACTCCATGGCCTTTCCGGTGATGTGTGAGTAGTTTACTTCAGACCTTCGGGTCCATAGTTATTAGCTAGATGGCTTCTTCTCTCTCTTTGGATCTCAATACAAATTTCTCCTCGATCTTCTTAGAGATCTATTCGATGTAATCTTCTTTTGCGGTGTGTTTGTCGAGATCCGATGAATTGTGGGTTTATGATCCAGATTATCTATGAACAATATTTGATTCATCTCTGAATTCTTTTATGTATGATTGGTTTATCTTTGCAAGTCTCTTCAAATTATCAGTTTGGTTTGGCCTACTAGATTGATCTTTCTTGCAATGGGAGAAGTGCTTAGCTTTGGGTTCAATCTTGCGGTACTCGATCCCAGTGACAGAAATGGAAACGACACGTATTGTACTGTTGCCATTGCTACCTCTTGAGCACTGCGTTGGTTTTCCCCAAAGAGGAAGGGATGATGCAGCAAAGTAGCGTAAGTATTTCCCTCAGTTTTTGAGAACCAAGGTATCAATCCAGTAGGAGGCTACGCGCGAGTCCCTCATACCTGCACAAAACAAATAAATCCTCACAACCAACGCAAATAGGGGTTGTCAATCCCTATAGGGCCACTTACGAGAGTGAGATCTGATAGATATGATAAAGATAATATTTTTGGTATTTTTGTGATAAAGATGCAAAGTAAAATAAAGGCAAAGTAAATAGCAAGGTAGTAGGAGAACAATATGATAAAGATAGACCCGGGGGCCATAGGTTTCACTAGTGGCTTCTCTCGAGAGCATAAGTATTCTACGGTGGGTGAACAAATTATTGTTGAGCAATTGACAGAATTGAGCATAATTATGAGAATATCTAAGCATGATCATGTATATAGGAATCACGTCCGAGACAAGTAGACCGACTCCTGCCTGCATTCTACTACTGTTACTCCACTCATCGACCGCTATCCAGCATGCATCTAGAGTATTAAGTTAAAAAACAGAGTAACGCCTTAAGCAAGATGACATGATGTAGAGGGATAGACTCATGCAATATGAAGAAAACCCCATCTTGTTATCCTCGATGGCAACAATACAATACGTGCCTTGATGCCCTTATTGTCATCGGGAAAGGACACCGCAAGATTGAACCCAAAGCTAAGGACTTCTCCTATTGCAAGAAAGATCAATCTAGTAGGCCAAACCAAACAGATAATTCGAAGAGACTTGCAAAGATAACCAATCATACATAAAAGAATTCAGAGAAGATTCAAATATTGTTCATAGATAGACTTGATCATAAACCCACAATTCATCGGTCTCAACAAACACACCGCAAAAAGAAGATTACATCAAATAGTTCTCCACAAGAGAGGGGGAGAACATTGTATTGAGATCCAAAAAGAGAGAAGAAGCCATCTAGCTAATAACTATGGACCCGTAGGTCTGAGGTAAACTACTCACACTTCATCGGAGGGGCTATGGTGTTGATGTAGAGGCCCTTCGTGATCGATGCCCCCTCCGGCGGAGCTTCGGAACAGGCCCCAAGATGGGATCTCATGGATACAGAAAGTTACGGCGGTGGAATTAGGGTTTTGGCTCCGTATTTGACCGTTTGGGGGTATGTGGATATATATAGGAGGAAGGAGTACGTCGGTGGAGCAACAGGGGGCCCACGAGGGTGGAGGGCGCGCCTGGGGTAGGTGGGCGCGCCCCCTACCTCGTGGCCTCCTCTCTTGTTTCTTGACGTAGGGTCCAAGTCTCTCGGGTCTTGTTCGTTGAGAAAATCACGTTCCCGAAGGTTTCTTTCCGTTTGGAGTCCGTTTGATATTCCTTTTCTTCAAAACCCTAAAACAGGCAAAAAACAACAATTCTGGGCTGGGCCTCCGGTTAATAGGTTAGTCCCAAAAGTAACATAAAAGTGGATAATAAAGCCCAATATTGCCTAAAACAGTAGATAATATAGCATGGAGCAATAAAAAAATTATAGATACGTTGGAGACGTATCAAGCATCCCCAAGCTTAATTCCTGCTCGTCCTCGAGTAGGTAAATGATAAAAAGATAATTTTTGATGTGGAGTGCTAGTTGGCATAATTTCAATGTAATTCTTCTTACTTGTGATATGAATATTCAGATCCGAAAGATTCAAGACAAAAGTTCATATTGACATAAAGATAATAATACTTCAAGCATACTAACTAAGCAATTATGTCTTCTCAAAATAACATGGCCAAAGAAAGTTCATCCCTACAAAATCATATAGTTTAGTCATGCTCCATTTTCATCACACAAGAATGCTCTCATCATGCACAACCCCGATGACAAGCCAAGCAATTGTTTCATACTTTAGTAATCTCAAACTCATAAACTTTCACGCAATACATGAGCGCGAGCCATGGATATAGCACTATGGGTGGAATAGAATAATGAGGGGGTTATGTGGAGAAGACAAAAAAAGGAGAAAGTCTCACATCAACGAGGCTAATCAATGGGCTATGGAGATGCCCACCGATTGATGTTAATGTAAGGAGTAGGGATTGCAATGCAACGGACGCACTAGAGCTATAAATGTATGAAAGCTCAACAAAAGAAACTAGTGGGTGTGCATCCAACTTGCTTGCTCACGAAGACCTAGGGCGCTTGAGGAGGCCCATTGTTGGAATATACAAGCCAAGTTCTATAATGAAAAATTCCCACTAGTATATGAAAGTGACAAAACAAGAGACTCTCTATCATGAAGATTATGGTGCTACTTTGGAGCACAAGTGTGGAAAAGGATAGTAACATTGTCCCTTCTCTCTTTTTCTCTCATTTTTGGGCCTTTTTATGGCCTTTTCTTTTTTTTATTTACTTTTCCTCACTTGGGACAATGCTCTAGAAAATGATGATCATCACACTTCTATTTATTTACAACTCAATGTTTACAACTCGATACTAGAACAAAAGATGACTATATATGAATGCCTCCGGCGGTGTACCGAGATATGCAATGAATCAAGAGTGACATGTATGAAAGAATTATGAACTGTGGCTTTGCCAGAAATACCATTTTCTCCACTCTTCCGATGGCTGCTGAGGAGCCGTTGTCCAGCATATTACCCGGCTGGGTGGCCCGCCGAGCCCTCTAGATACGGGCGAGGCCCCTCGGTGCTTCACCAACCTCGCTTGGCCCGACAGAGCCAGTTGCTGCCCCAAGCAGGCGCGTGGTTCAGCAACTCACCGCTCCAGTTCAGCTCGATGAGGAGTGGTGAGTTGCTCCACGCCGGCACGGCGGTGAGAACCGGTACGGGCGTCGTCACTACTGCGTCGTTGCCTGCGGCAGCGCCATGCAGGCAGAGACAGACCGGGTGCCTGGAGAACGACGAGTCGGTGGCCAGCTTCTCCGTGTCCGCTGCCATCATCAAGGAGAAGTAGAACACGGGAGGCTGCCGCCACTTGGGTCCCATGAAGACCACTGTCGGTGTCAAAACCGGTGGATCTCGGGTAGGGGATCCCGAACTATGCGTCTAAGGCAGATGGTAACAGGAGGCGGGGGACACAGTGTTTACCCAGGTTCGGGCCCTCTCGATGGAGGTAATACCCTACTTCCTGCTTGATTGATCTTGATGATATGAGTATTACAAGAGTTGATCCACCATGAGATCAGAGAGGCTAAACCCTAGAAGCTAGCCTATGGTATGATTGTTGTTGTCCTACGGACTAAAACCCTCTGGTTTATATAGACACCGGAGGGGCTAGGGTTACACAGAGTCGGTTACAAGGGAGGAGATCTACATATCCGAATCGCCAAGCTTGCCTTCCACGCAAAGGAGAGTCCCACCCGGACACAGGATAAAGTCTTCAATCTTGTATCTTCATAGTCCAACAGTCCGGCCAAGGGATATAGTCCGACTGTCCGAGGACCCCCTAATCCAGGACTCCCTTAGTAGCCCCTGAACCAGGCTTCAATGATGATGAGTCCGGCGCGCAGATCGTCTTCGGCATTGCAAGGCGGTTTCCTCCTCTGAATACTCCATAGAAGATTTTGAACACAAGGATAGTGTCCGGCTCTGCAAAACAAATACCACATACCACCGTAGAGAGTATAATATTTCCACAAATCTAATCTGCTGACAACTTTTCATAACGTGACATCACGCCATGGCTCGGGTTATTATTTGAAACATTTTTCTCAACCAGCTACTGCACATATTGCGAGGCGGTTTTCTTGGCACATCTTGTCGAAGCAGAGATCGTGTCCCCTTATCACGGGATTCTCATCAATACGGGTGTGGGTAACCCAACCGCGCCATCAATCATGACGCTTGGGGAATAAGCGAGTTTTACCAGGAAAGTGGGGAGGCACGTAGTTTCTACCGCCCTTATAAAGGGATAAGGACTCCTCTTTTTTACCACGCCTTCTTCTTCCCTGCCCATCCATTCTCACACACTCGAGCTCCAGCGCCCAAGTTTGCATCTTCTCCGCTAAAACACTTCGAACATGTCCGGAGCGGGAGGTAAGTGGATGGCCTCCTCTGTTACGAAGCAGAACATCACGAAGCTCTGGGAAGTCGGATACCTGGCCGTGGATATCACGCACCGGCTCCCAAGTGCGGGGTATATCGTTCCTACCCCCGAGCCCTACGAAAGTGTTGTATTCCTTACCCATTTCGTCCGCGGGCTGGGATTTCCCCTCCACCCATTTGTTCGCGGGCTTATGTTCTACTACGGGCTGGACTTCTATGATCTGTCCCCCAATTTCATCCTCAACATCTCGGCGTTTATCATCGTGTGCGAGGCTCTCCTCCACATCAAGCCCCACTTCGGCCTGTGGCTGAAGACCTTCAATGCCAAACCGAAGGTGGTGGTCGGCCAGCAAGCGGAGTGCGGAGGCGCCATGGTGGGAAAAATGCCCAACATCACCTGGCTCGAAGGCTCCTATGTGGAGACCGTGAAGGGGTGGCAATCGGCATGGTTCTACATCACCGAGCCGCGCGACACCAACTGGGTGGCGGCCCCCGAATTCCGATCCGGCATACCCATGCGGCTAACCTCTTGGAAAGTGAAGGGCTTATCTTGGGGTTCATCGGTGGAGCTGACCGGACTCCAGAACTGTGTTAAGAACACGATAAGCGAGAAAATCAAGCTTGTCAACGTGGTCCAGGTCATGCTCTTCCGCCGGATTCTCCCATGTCAAAGACGGGCATTCAATATGTGGGAGTTCGACTCTGCAAAGCACGAGACGCTGCGAGAACTCTTTGACACGACGCACCAGGACATCTGGAGGGTGCTGTTCAAGTCTGCCAAGGTACCTCCTCCCCTTATCGAGGACCGCGGACTCAGCGCAAAGCGCGCTACTAATCTGGTAAGCTCCTTATATCTCATAAGGTGTTTCTTTCCCTAGTACAATTATGTGAGGGATCTGAGCCTCCACATTTTTGATAGGAATGGGTCGCGACAGCGGAGCGGATCGACTGTTCGGCCCTGCTGCCTGAAGATCCAACAAGTACTCTCCTGATGGAGATGCTGGTTCCGGCGCCCTATGAGGCGCAGGAGAAGAAGGCCAAGAAGAAGGCCGCGGGGACCAGGAAAGGTCTCCGGTGCAAGGTTGTATCGGAATTGTCGTCCGATAACACCGAGACGCCCTCCTCCCACGAAGACGAGGAGGAGGAAGAGGAAAATTCTCCCCATCCAGCCGGGGGGGGGGGGATAAGAAAAGGAAGGCCGCCCCATCCGGGGAGGCCGAAGGGTCCAATAAGGGAAGAGCCCTCCTTCCGGACCGTTCCACCACGGCCGCGTTCAATGACGAGGAGTGGTTTCCCAGGGACAAGCCCCTGGCGAAGTCGTAAGTATATGGATACCATAACAGTTCTGGTATATTTTGATTTATTGTTTCTTATCATGCCGAACATGATCATGCAGCCCACCCAAGGGTCGTCTCGACGTATCCTCTTCGGATGGGTCTCTGGGCCTGTCGGAGATGAACAGTGATTCGCTACCGACCGCCTCCTCCCCCCTCCCTATGGACGACGCCGAGGTGTTGTCCCGAAGGGCACCCAACCAAGGGAAGGTAGTTCTGGGGGCGCCCCAAGGCGACCTCCCAGACACCGGGCACATGGGAGGCAAGGCTCCCGTGGGCCCTAAGGACGGGGGCAGCAAGTCCGGCCCCCGGCCGAATACTGCGGTGGAACCTCCCGTGGTTCCGGACTCTGTCGGGCGACCCCTCATGAAGGGGACGAGCCGTCTGTGCCGATGGCCTCTGTCCATCCAGAGGCACCAGACAACTTGCTGGAAGCGCTTCGTGGTGCTTCCATTGACGACGAGCACCGCACCGTCATGAGTGCGGTGGTAGAGAAGGTCCAGTCCGCTAAAAGCGGACTGACTGAAGCCCGTGCCATCCTCTTAACAGGCTTTGCAGTAAGTAATCAATTTATAATAAAATGCTATAGCATAGAAAGTAGCCCCTAATGCTCTGTTTGGCGTTCGCAAAGAAAGGCCGAATAGAGGATCAAATAATAATCACAGGAGTCTAATCAGAATGTGTCTTATGTGAATAAGCAGGCTTCGCTACTGGCCGCTGCCGCTCGCACTGCGGAGGTCTCCGGACTGAAGCGGGACCTTGTGCGGTCCGAAAAAGAGCTCGGCTTTACCAAGAGGCAGCTCGAAGAGAACAAAGGTAAGTAATACCCGTCCATATATTGATAAGGAATAAAAAGCAATGTGGTTGTTGAGTCACATGATCATCATGAATTTTGCTAGGGGCCACGACCGAAGTGGCGGCCCTGAAGGAGGCACTGTCCGAGGCCGAAGGCAAAGCGGCCAAGGAGCGCACCAAGCGCGAGAAGCAAGAGGCTCGAGTCGGCGAGGTGTAGCAAAAGCTCCAGGATTTTGTCAAAAAATACGAGTCCTTGGAGAGTGACTCTAAGACGCAAGGGTCTGAGCTTGCGAAGGCCCTTGAGAACGCAAAAAATGCCAAGGCCGAAGCCCACAAGGACCTCTAGGAGCTTCAGGCAGTCCAGAAGATAGCGGCTGGTAAGGAATTCATTATGCAAAGCAATCATGTGAAGGAAACTTTCCTTTTACTTACGCGAGTTCGGAGCTCTCTAGGAGCGTTCGCAGATGTTCCCCGCAGTGTGTCCGATACCGCGGAATTTTACTAGGCCGAGGAAGGGAGCTCGATGGAGAAGTTGTTCTGGTCTCAGTATACTGGGACCGAACATCCGATGCCCTTGAGCGACCAGTTGAAGCAATTGGTCGAGCTCCACAAGGCGGACGAACAGGCCATGAAGGAAGTGGCGGAGACAGGCCTGGGGCAGCTAGGGCTATAGCCCCAGGCCTAGAAACAACTTCCTTTGTAATTTCTTCATGCAAAGCATAGAAAATCATAGAAGTTTATCACTCAACATAGCAAAACCCCAGGCGTAGTCTGCATCTAGCTCCGCCACTGCATGAAGGGCCTCATAGTCCGGATGTGGCCTGGCGAGCCCCTTCCTGGCAGCTACTTCGGCCTGGTGAGGCGGCTTGTGAATGCCTGCCCACGGCTTGAAGTCATAAAATGGTCCGTCTGCATTGAGGGTGCACGTAGGGCTTTTGCCCAAGCAAAAGTGCACTGGGCGAAGATGGACGCCGAGAAGCTGGTGAAGGAGGGGCCGCCAGAGGGCAAGGAGCATTGCTGCCCCGAAAATTATTATGACAACGTCCTGAAGGGTGCCCGCCTTGTGGTGGAGGAATGTTCTAAGGATGTAATATTTGAATGAATGTACTCATGTGGTCCTGTAATATGAAAACGAGTTCGTCTGCGCTACATAACGCTTGTTGATTTAAAATATTACCTTCTATGCGTCTGTTTATAAAATCTGAGAGTTGGCCAGTCGTCGGCTTCTGCCCTCATGTAGCTAGTACTGAGGTGTTCGGGATAAATCTAATCACTCTTTCTCCCTGTTTTGGGTCCTTCGAAGGAGGTGCTCAGCACAACGAACCAGGCAAATCGGACTATAAGGCTTTATCACTCTCACTTAGCCATAGAAGTCTACAATTTTAAATTTTGGCGAAGCCCCTAGTATTCGGAAGGCCGAACTTGGGGCGCTATGAACGCCTAAATTGGACAAGGCCGACTCCTCTCCTGAAGCGGAAAAAATCTTTAGGGATTTGGGACCTCTCGAACAGCGACCAGCTCTCGCTGCATCATGACAGTCAGTTTTCGGCTTTCTCTACTGAGGTGCTCGTCCGGAAGAACCGGGACACAATCGCAGTAGTTCTCCTAGTGATACCTTAGCCGATATAGTGGAATGTAAGGCACCAAAACATGGGAGCCGGGCAAACCCAACTATTGATCCAAGACATGATTCAGAGCTGATGCATATAATGCTATAAGTTCGGGGTGCCGCACTGTCGAAAGTGTTCGGACTTTTCTTGCCGTGTTATGGGGTACACTGAAGCCTCTGGCGTACTGAACGTACCAGAATGTACGGGAGCAACTTGTCGTGAATAGACAAACAAGGAAAAAGAAGAAGATGAAGAAATGTAATAATAAGCTGACGCTGTGCATTGTTTTTTTATAGGATACGTCAAAGCGTATGTGTATAAGTAGTACAATAAGAAAAAATAGGACTATCTGACATGTCCGATCCAAGGGCGAGCTGCGTGCGGGTATGTAAAACAGGTATAACGATCGGTATGAGAGACCACCTGGGTATTCCTTTGTACGTCAAAGCTTCTTACTCCATTGGTGCTTCCCTCCCATGATGGGTCCGATGATCTAGCTATCAGAAAGGGCCTTCAGAGAATAGGGTCCTGAAAGGAAGGAAATGATAAAGATATACTGGTCCGAAGGCGGTTGAACCGCGTTGTGGGACGTGCCATAGCCGTGCCTCTGCCTATACCCATGGTATCTTTAGTGCGTAGTTATGTACGCGCGGCGTAAATTTCATTGCTTGACTGGGACTAGGACGGAGGCCGAATTGCTAGGCGAGCTCTAAATGCGCCTGGCGATTCTTTTGTAGGTTATTCCGGACTCGCTTGAATGTGTCTGTGGATCTTGTCGCCGAATTGGCGGTTTGCCTCCAAAGGCTGCTTTGCATTTCTGCTGCAAGGGCCGCAGTGTGCTCCTCCATGCGGAGCGAGCGTTCTGTATTCCCGTTAACTGTTATAACCCCACGAGGTCCTGGCATTTTGAGCTTGAGGTATGCATAATGTGGTACCGCATTGAATCTAGAGAACGCGGTTCGTCCGAGTAGTACGTGATAGCCACTGCGGAAGGGGACGATATCGAAGATTAACTCTTCGCTTCGGAAGTTATCCGGAGATCTGAAGGCCACTTCCAGTGTGATTGAGCCCATGCAACAGGCCTCTACACCTAGTATGACACCTTTGAAGGTTGTTTTTGTGGGTTTGATCCTCAAGGGGCCGATACCCATTTTGCGCACTGTATCCTGGTAAAGCAGGTTCAGGCTGCTGCCACCGTCCATAAGGACTCGAGTGAGGTGGAATCCGTCAATGATAGGATCAAGGACCAATGCAGCAGAACCGCCATGACGGATACTAGTGGGGTGGTTCCTACGATCAAAAGTGATCGGACAAGAAGACCATGGGTTGAACTTTGGGGTGACTGGCTCCATCGCGTAGACGTCCCTTAGTGCACGCTTCCGTTCCCACTTGGGGATATGGGTTGCGTATATCATGTTCACCGTTTTCACTTGGGGAGGAAATTTCTTCTGTCCTCCTGTGTTCGGCGGCCGGGGCTCCTCCTCGTCGTCGCTATGCAGCCCCTTTTCCTTGCTTTTGGCATTTAACTTGCCGGCCTGTTTGAACACCCATCATTCTCTGTTGGTGTGGTTGGCTGGCTTATCGGGGGTGCCGTGAATTTGACACGAGCGGTCGAGTATGCGGTCCAAACTGGACGGGCCCGGATTGTTTCTTTTGAACGGCTTTTTCCGCTAACCGGATTTAGAGCCATTGAATCCGGCATTGACGGCCGTTTCTTCGGCGTTATCGCCGTTGTTGTGGCGCTTGTATCTGTTGCGACGTGGTTTGCCATTGCTGTCTCTGGCCTCCGATGTGCCAGGGTTGCTTGCTGTGTTGTTGCTATGGGCCAACCAGCTATCCTCGCCCATGCAGAAGCGGGTCATGAGTGTTGTGAGGGCTGCCATGGACTTTGGCTTCTCTTGGCCGAGATGTCTGGCGAGCCACTCATCACGGATGTTATGTTTAAAGGCCGCTAGGGCTTCGGCATCCGGACAGTCCACAATTTGGTTCTTTTTGGTTAGGAGCCGAGTCCAAAATTTCCTAACTGACTCTCCGGGCTGTTGTGTTATGTGACTTAAATCATCAGCATCCGGTGGTCGCACATAAGTGCCCTGGAAGTTGTCCAGGAATGCGTCTGCCAGGTTCTCCCAACTTCCTATGGAGTTTGCTGGCAAGCTATTTAGCCAATTCCGAGCTGGTCCTTTGAGTTTTAACGGGAGGTATTGATGGCGTGTAGATCATCCCCGCGGGCCATGTGAATGTGGAGGAAGAAATCCTCTATCCATACCGTGGAGTCAGTAGTACCATCGTATGATTCAATATTCACGGGTTTAAACCCTTCTGGGAATTCATGATCCATTACTTCATCAGTGAAGCATAGGGGGTGTGCGGCGCCTCTGTGCCGGGCTATGTCACGACGCAGTTCATATGAGTCTTGTCTGCTGTGTTCGTCCCGGACGGATTTGCTTTTGGTATATCCGGCATGACGGTCATCGTCATGTGTTGGGGCGCGCCCTCGTGATCCGAAGATCGATCTTTTGTGTCCTGCTTTGTTTTCCAATATGTCTCGCAGGTCCTGCATGTTACCCCGGGCTTTGTTGTTCTTGTTTGACTGGCGACGGGGTGCGGGCTGGACTTCGGGCTTATATGCCACTTTGTCTTGGCCATGAGGTGGCCGGTCTGCTGCATCATACGCTGGAAGCACAGGCTTTAATGCTTCCTCTTCAAGCTGGGGTAGCAACCTGCGCTTTGGGAAACTTTTGATTGGGCGCTCAAGTTTGTGTTCCTTGGCTGCCAGGACCTCAGTCCATCTATCCGCTAGCAGATCTTGCTCAGCTTGAAGCTGTTGTTGCTTTTTCTTCAGGCTTTTCACTGTGGCAATAAGCCAGCGCTTGAAGCGCTCCTGTTCGACGGGATCCTCAGGCACGATAAATTCTTCGTCGCCGAGGCTCACCTCGTATTCGGAGAGAGGCATGTAATTGTCATCCTTTGATTCTCCGTATGCTGGCTGTTCCTTGGGGCTAGCTTGTCAACCTCCTGCTCAAAGCCTGGCTGGAGGGGATTGTCTTCGTCTTTGGCACTATTTGCGGCGTTATTATCTCCTGTGCCGGTATCGCTGTTTTTGCTATGGCAGGGTTTGGAGCGGCGTCGGTGACGCCGGTTCTTGGATTGCTTCTTGGGGGGGGGGGGGGTTATCCTCTGTTGCCTTATCGCCATCGCTTTCTTTGGTGGTGTCCACTGATACGTCTCCAACGTATCTATAATTTTTGATTGCTCCATGCTATTTTATCTACTGTTTTAGGCAATATTGGGCTTTATTATCCACTTTTATGTTACTTTTGGGACTAACCTATTAACCGGAGGCCCAGCCTAGATTTGCTGTTTTATGCCTATTTCAGTGTTTCGAAGAAAAGGAATATCAGACGGAGTCGAAACGGAACGAAATCAACTTGAGAAGTTATTTTTGGAAGGACAGCAACCCAGGGAATTTGGAGTGCATGTCAGGGGAGACACAGGCTGCCCACGAGGGTGGGGGGCGCGCCCAACCCCCTAGGGCGTGCCCCCCTGCCTCGTGGGGCCTCCATGGCTCCTCCGACATACTTCCTGCACCCATATATATCGTTATACCCTAAAACTTCCAGAACGCAACATATATCGGGAGTTCCGCCGCCAGAAGCCTTCGTAGCCACCAAAAGTCAATCGGGACCCTGTTCCGGCACCCTGCCGGAGGGGGGGAACCCTCACCGGTGGCCATCTTCATCATCCCGGCGCTCTCCATGATGAGGAGGGAGTAGTTCTCCCTCGAGGCTGAGGGTATGTACCAGTAGTTATGTGTTTGATCTTTCTCTCTCTCTCTCTCTCTCGTGTTCTTGAGATGTTACGATCTTGATGTATCGTGAGCTTTGCTATTATATTTAGATCCTGTGATGTTTCCTCCCCCTCTTCTCTCTTGTAATGAATCGAGTTTCCCCTTTGAAGTAATCTTATAAGATTGAGTCTTTAAAGATTTGAGAACACTTGATGTATGTCTTGCCGTGGATATCTGTGGTGACAATGGGATACCGCATGCCACTTGATGTATGTTAAGGTGACCAACTTGCGGGTTCATGAACCTATGCATAGGGGTTGGCACACATTTTCGTCGTGATTCTCCGGTAGATCTTTGGGGCACTCTTTGAGGTTCTATGTGTTGGTTGAATAGATGAATCTGAGATTGTGTGATGCATATCATATAATCATACCCACGGATACTTGAGGTGACATTGGAGTATCTAGGTGACATTAGGGTTTTGGTTGATTCGTGTCTTAAGGTGTTATTCTAGTACGAACTCTAGGGCTGTTTGTGACACTTATAGGAATAGCCCAACGGATTGATTGGAAAGAATAACTTTGAGGTGGTTTCGTACCCTACCATAATCTCTTCGTTCGTTCTCCGCTATTAGTGACTTTGGAGTGACTCTTTGTTGCATGTTGAGGGATAGTTATGTGATCCAATTATGTTAGTATTGTTCAGAGGACTTGCACTAGTGAAAGTATGAACCCTAGGCCTTATTTCCACGCATTGCAATACCGTTTACGCTCACTTTTATCACTTGCTACCTTGCTGTTTTTATAATTTCAGATTACAAATACCTTTATCTACTATCCATATACCACTTGTTTCACCATCTCTTCGCCGAACTAGTGCACCTATACAATTTACCATTGTATTGGGTGTGTTGGGAACACAAGAGACTCTTTGTTATTTGGTTGCAGGGTTGCTTGAGAGAGACCATCTTCATCCTACGCCTCCTACGGATTGATAAACCTTAGGTCATCCACTTGATGGAAATTTGCTACTGTCCTACAAATCTCTGCACTTGGAGGCCCAACAACGTCTACAAGAAGAAGGTTGTGTAGTAGACATCAAGCTCTTTTCTGGCGCCATTGCCGGGGAGGTGAGTGCTTGAAGGTATATCTTTAGATCTTGCAATCGAGTCTTTTAGTTTCTTGTTTTATCACTAGTTTAGTTTATAAAAGAAAACTATAAAAAATGGAATTGAGTTTGTCTCATACGCTTCACCTTTTTAATATCTTTCGTGAGTATGATGGAAAGGATAATTGTGCTCAAGTGCTAGAAAAAGAAATCTATAAAATGTTTGGCACTAATTATTTGAATGATGAGCATGATTGCAATGTTGTTAGTATGAATTCCTTGAATATCCATGATGCTAATGATATGCAAAGCCACAAGCTTGGGGAAGCTATGTTTGATGAAGATGCTATTTTTTGTCCCCCAAGTTTTGATAAGAAAATTTATTATGATGAAAGCATGCCTCCTATTTATGATGATTATATTGATGATAGTGGAATTGGAGAGGTCATGACTTTATTTTGTGATGAATCCACTATTCTGGAAGAGGTTCCAATTGATTATGAGAACAAAGTTGCTATCTATGATGATTATTGTGATGACTTGTATGCTATTAAGAATAATGATATCCATGAAACTTGTCATCATGATTTTAGTTTTCAATTGGATTATGCCTCACATGATAATTATTTTGTTGAGTTTGCTCCCACTATTATTCATGAGAAGAATTTTGCTTATGTGGAGAGTAATAAAATGTCTATGCTTGTAGATCATGCAAAGAATGCTTTAGGTGCTGGTTATATTGTTGAATTCATTCATGATGCTACTGAAAATTAATATGAGGGATGAATATATGCTTGTAGGAGTTGCAATAATATCAAGTTTCCTCTCTATGTGCTTAAAGTTTTGAAGTTGTGCTTGTTTTACCTTCTTATGCAAGTTGATTCTTGTTCCCACAAGTTGTTTGCTCACAAAGTACCTATGCATAGGAAGTATGTTAGACTTAAATGTGTTAGTCATATTCTTCATGATGCTCTCTTTATGTTTCAATTCTTATCCTTTATGTGAGCATCATTGTCATTATCATGCCTAGCTAGGGGCATTAAACGATAGCGCTTGTTGGGAGGCAACCCAATTTTATTTTTGTTCCTTGATATTTGTTCCTGTTTAGTAATAATTAATTCATCTAGCCTCTGCTTAGATGTGGTTTTATGCTTTTAATTAGTGTTTGTGCCAAGTAGAACCTTTGGGAAGACTTGGGGAAAGTCTTGTTGATCATGCTGTAAAAAATAGAAACTTTAGCGCTCACGAGAACTCCTGCCATTTTTATTTGGAGAGTGCTATTTAGTTAATTCTTTTTGCAGATGATTAATAGATAAATTCCTCAGGTCCAGAAATTTATTTGAGAATTTTATGAGTTACATAAGTATACGTTTGATCCAGATTACTACAGACTGTTCTGTTTTTGACAGATTCTGTTTTTCATGTGTTGTTTACTTATCTTGATGAATCTATGGCTAGTAAAATAGTTTATAAACCATAGATAAGTTGGAATACAGTAGGTTTAACACCAATATAAATAAAGAATGAGTTCATTACAGTAACTTGAAGTGGTGATTTATTTTCTTATTCTAACGGAGCTTACGAGTTTTCTGTTAAGTTTTGTGTTGTGAAGTTTTCAAGTTTTGGGTAAGGATTCGATGGACTATGGAATAAGGAATGGTAAGAGCCTAAGCTTGGGGATTCCCGAGGCACCCCAAGGTAATATTCAAGTATAGCCAAGAGCCTAAGCTTGGGGATGCCCCGGAAGGCATCCCCTCTTTCGTCTTCGTTCATCGGTAACTTTACTTGGAGCTATATTTTTATTTACCACATGATATGTGTTTTGCTTGGAGTGTCAATTCATTTTGTTTGAATTTGCTTGATGTTATTTATAACAATGTTTTGCATCTTTTATTTCAATAAAAGTGGCATTGATAGCCTTTACTATGCCTATGTTACAAGTATACATGTTGCTGTTTGAAAACAGAAAGTTTACCGCTGTTGCAATAATTCCCTAGAAAAGTCAGAATGTGATAAAATGTTGAAACCTTTTGCATATTAAGATATGATAAATTTAATACTGTGGGAATTTTATTTCATAATTTTTGGAGCTAGGGAAGTATGGATGTTGCAGCATTCTTTACAGACTATCCTGTTTAGGCAGATTGCTGTTATGTTTGCATTGTTTGCATATGTTTGCTTCTTTAATGATTCTATTTGAGGATAGGACTATTAAATATGCAGTGGAATTTAGTATGAAATGTTGAATAATAATTTTAGTTATTTGCTACAGTAGAGTATGATAAGGTTTTTGCAATGGTTTATACTAACTTATCTCACGAGTCCTTGTTGAGTTTTGTGTGGATGAAGCTTTTGAGATTTAGGGTGACCGTAATATGAGAGGAATTAAGGAGACACAAAGGCTCAAGCTTGGGGATGCCCAAAGCATCCCGAGATAATATTTCAAGAAGTCTCAAGCGTCTAAGTATGGGGATGCCCCGGTTGGCATCCCACCTTTCTTCTTCAACAACTATCGGTTAGTATCGGTTGATCCTAAGGTTTTGCTTCTTCACATGATGTTTGCCATTCTTAGAATGTAATTTTATTTAGTTTTGATCGCTGTTTGAATAGAGTACCAAGATATGAAATTATTAAATGTTAGAGAGTCTTCACATAGTTGCATAATTATTCGACTACTCATTGATCTTCACTTATATCCTTCGGAGTAGTTTGTCATTTGCTCTAGTGCTTCACTTATATCTTTTAGATCATGGTGGTAGTTTTATTTTGAAAAAATAGATGAACTCTCATGCTTCACTTAGATTATTTTGAGAGTCTTTAATAGCATGGTAATTTGCTTAAAATCCTAATATGCTAGGTATTCAAGAATAATAAAATTCTCTTATGAGTGTGTTGAATACTATGAGAAGTTTGATACTTGATAATTGTTTTGAGATATGGAGGTGATAATATTAGAGTCATTCTAGTTGAGTGGTTATGAATTTGAGAAATACTTGTGTTGAAGTTTGTGATTCCCGTAGCATGCACGTATGGTGAACCGTTATGTAACAAAGTCGGAGCATGATTTATTTATTGATTGTCTTCCTTATGAGTGGCGGTCGGGGACGAGCGATGGTCTTTTCCTACCAATATATCCCCCTAGGAGCATGCGCATAGTACTTTGTTTCGATAACTAATAGATTCTTGCAATAAGTATGTGAGTTCTTTATGACTAATGTTGAGTCCATGGATTATACGCACTCTCACCCTTCCACCTTTGCTAGCCTCTCTAGTACCGTGCAACTTTCGCCGGTACCATAAACCCACCATATACCTTCCTCAAAACAGCCACCATACCTACCTATTATGGCATTTCCATTGCCATTCCGAGATATATTGCCATGCAACTTTCCACCATTCCGTTCATCATGACACATTCATCATTGTCATATTGCTAGCATGATCATGTAGTTGACATAGTATTTGTGGCAAAGCCACCGTTCATAATTTTTTCATACTTGTCACTCTTGATTCATTGCATATCCCGGTACACCGCCGGAGGCATTCATATAGAGTCATCTTTGTTCTAGTATCGAGTGGTATCATTGAGTTGTAAATAAATAGAAGTGTGATGATCATCATTCAATAGAGCATTGTCCCAAAAAAGGAAGGCCAAATAAAAAAAATAAAAAAATAAAAGGGACAATGCTACTATCTTTTTTCCACACTTGTGCTTCAAAGTAGCACCATGAGCTTTATGATAGAGAGTCTCTTGTTCTGTCACTTTCATACACTAGTGGGAATTTTTCATTATAGACCTTGGCTTGTATATTCCAACAATGGGCCTCCTCAAGTGCCCGAGGTCTTCATGAGCAAGAAAGTTGGATGCACACCCACTAGTTTCTTTTGTTGAGCTTTCATACATTTATAGCTCTAGTGCGTCCGTTGCATGGCAATCCCTACTCCTTGCATTAACATCAATCGGTGGGCATCTCCATAGCCCATTGATTAGCCTCGTTGATGTGAGACTTTCTCCTTTTTTTGTCTTCTCCACATAACCCCCTCATTATTCTATTCCACCCATAGTGCTATATCCATGGCTCGCACTCATGTATTGCGTGAAAGTTTATGAGTTTGAGATTACTAAAGTATGAAACAATTGCTTGGCTTGTCATCGGGGTTGTGCATGATGAGAGCATTCTTGTGTGACGAAAATGGAGCATGACTAAACTATATGATTTTGTAGGGATGAACTTTCTTTGTCCATGTTATTTTGAGAAGACATAATTGCTTAGTTAGTATGCTTGAAGTATTATTATCTTTATGTCAATATGAACTTTTGTCTTGAATCTTTCGGATCTGAATATTCATATCACAAGTAAGAAGAATTACATTGAAATTATGCCAACTAGCACTCCACATCAAAAATTATCTTTTTATCATTTACCTACTCGAGGATGAGCAGGAATTAAGCTTGGGGATGCTTGATACGTCTCCAACGTATCTATAATTTTTTATTGCTCCATGCTATATTATCTACTGTTTTAGGCAACACTGGGCTTTATTATCCACTTTTATGTTACTTTTGGGACTAACCTATTAACCGGAGGCCCAGCCCAGATTTGCTGTTTTATGCCTATTTCAGTGTTTCGAAGAAAAGGAATATCAGACGGAGTCGAAACGGAACGAAATCAACTGGAGAAGTTATTTTTGGAAGGAAAGCAACCCAGGAAACTTGGAGTGCACGTCAGGGGAGACACGGGCTGCCCATGAGGGTGGGGGGCGCGCGCGCCCCCTACCTCGTGGGGCCCCCGTGGCTCCTCCGACGTACTTCCTGCACCCATATATATATCGTCGTACGATAAAACTTCTAGAACGCAACATAGATCGGGTGTTCCGCCGCCAGAAGCCTCCGTAGACACCAAAAGTCAATCGGGACCCTGTTTCGGCACCCTGCCGGAGGGGGGGAACCCTCACTGGTGGCCATCTTCATCATCCCGACGCTCTCCATGACGAGGAGGGAGTAGTTCTCCCTCGAGGCTGAGGGTATGTACCAGTAGCTATGTGTTTGATCTCTCTCTCTCTCTCTCGTGTTCTTGAGATGTTATGATCTTGATGTATCACGAGCTTTGCTATTATATTTGGATCCTATGATGTTTCCTGCCCCTCTTCTCTCTTGTAATGAATCGAGTTTCCCCATTGAAGTAATCTTATCGGATTGAGTCTTTAAAGATTTGAGAACACTTGATGTATGTCTTGCTGTGGATATCTGTGGTGACAATGGGATACCACGTGCCACTTGATGTATGTTAAGGTGACCAACTTGCGGGTTCATGAACCTATGCATAGGGGTTGGCACACGTTTTCGTCGTGATTCTCCGGTAGATCTTTGGGGCACTCTTTGAGGTTCTATGTGTTGGTTGAATAGATGAATCTGAGATTGTGTGATGCATATCGTATAATCATACCCACGGATACTTGAGGTGACATTCGAGTATCTAGGTGACATTAGGGTTTTGGTTAATTTGTGTCTTAAGGTGTTATTCTAGTACGAACTCTAGGGCAGTTTGTGACACTTATAGGAATAGCCCAACGGATTGATTGGGAAGAATAACTTTGAGGTGGTTTCGTACCCTACCATAATCTCTTCGTTCGTTCTCCGCTATTAGTGACTTTGGAGTGACTCTTTGTTGCATGTTGAGGGATAGTTATGTGATCCAATTATGTTAGTATTGTTGAGAGGACTTGCACTAGTGAAAGTATGAACCCTAGGCCTTATTTCCACGCATTGCAATACCGTTTACGCTCACTTTTATCACTTGCTACCTTGCTGTTTTTATAATTTCAGATTACAAATACCTTTGTCTACTATCCATATACCACTTGTTTCACCATCTCTTTGCCGAACTAGTGCACCTATACAATTTACCATTGTATTGGGTGTGTTGGGAACACAAGAGACTCTTTGTTATTTGGTTGCAGGGTTGCTTGAGAGAGACCATCTTCATCCTACGCCTCCTACGGATTGATAAACCTTAGGTCATCCACTTGAGGGAAATTTGCTACCGTCCTACAAACCTCTGCACTTGGAGGCCCAGCAACGTCCACAAGAAGAAGGTTGTGTAGTAGACATCATCCACCATGTATATATCATACGATGAGGTGGAAGTCCAGTGCCCTGTGGGCGGTGGTTCCTGTTCGTCTCCCGCATCGTTGTCCATACCGTCGATGTCTTCGGAGTCGAAGTCGAGCATGTCGGTTAGGTCATCGACAGTGGCTATTAAGTGGGTGGTGGGTGGGGAACGAATTTCTTCGCCGTCCGCTTCCCACTTGAGCCGGACATAGTTCGGCCAAGGGTCTCCTAACAAGGAGAGAGACCGTAATGAGTTTAGCACATCACCTAGGGGCGAGTGCTGAAAGATATCCGCGGAGGTGAACTCCATGATTGGTGCCCAATCATATTGGATGGGCACGGACGTGGGCGGTTCGAGTCTGTGGCCGGGGAGCGAATCCGAGTGTCCGACAACACATGTCTCATAGAGGTGAACTCAGAATTCGGCTCTATCGCCACTAAGTGTGCGGCCCCCGTGGCGGGGTCCATCCACCCATCCTCGGACAGCACAATCTGTTCCGGATTGAGGGCCAGAGTAGGTACAGGTGTGATCTCCCGAACACTGTCCGATGGCAGAGCTAAATCATGCTCATCGTGACTGTGCGGCGTACCTGACATGGGTTAGAATCCGTCGAAGATCAAGTTTCCACGGATGTCGGCGGTATAGTTCAAGATTCCAAACCTGACTTGATGGCCAGGGGCGTAGCTCTCGATCTGCTCCAGATGGCCAAGCGAGTTGGCCCGCAGTACAAAGCCGCCGAATACGAAGATCTATCCGGGGAGGAAAACCTCACCCTAGATCGCATCGCTACCGATGATCGAAGGAGCCATCAAGCCTTGATTGTGACGGCACAGTGGAACTCTCAATGAAAGCACCAACGTCGGTGTCAAAACCGGCGGATCTCGGGTAGGGGGTCCCGAACTATGCATCTAAGGCAGATGGTAACATGAGGCGGGGGACACAATGTTTACCCAGGTTCGGGCCCTCTCGATGGAGGTAATACCCTACTTCCTGCTTGATTGATCTTGATGATATGAGTACTACAAGAGTTGATCTACCACGAGATCGGAGAGGCTAAACCCTAGAAGCTAGCCTATGGTATGATTGTTGTTGTCCTATGGACTAAAACCCTCTGGTTTATATAGACACCGGAGGGGCTAGGGTTACACAGAGTCGGTTACAAGGGAGGAGATCTACATATCCGAATCACCAAGCTTTCCTTCCGCGCAAAGGAGAGTCCCACCCGGACACGGGACGAAGTCTTCAATCTTGTATCTTCATAGTCCAACAGTCCGGCCAAGGGATATAGTCCGGCTGTCCGAGGACCCCCTAATCCAGGACTCCCTCAGCCACCGCCGAGGCGACGACTGCGCATTCAGGTGGTTTCTTTGCTGCTTCGTCTCTTCCGAAGACCTTCGTAAACCCTGCAAGTGTCTGCCGGACATGAGGAAGACAAAGGGATCCGCATGCGGCCATTTAGATTATATACACACTCTCCAGCTAGCGGGAAATATTTGTTCTAAGAATGGATAAATTGTATGTATCTATAACTAAAATAAGTGTAGATACATTCATTTCTAGGACAAGTATTTCCGGACGGAGGGAGTATTAATTATACCAAGAGAGCCGGATTGGCATCGCTTAGTTCATTTAAATGTAATGAAATCCATCATGTTTATATGAAGATCCGACTTTTTTATACGAATTCCTTCATGCTTATATGAAATCATTCTGTGTTTGCACGAATTTCATCTGGTTGGTTAGAGTTGTGAAAATGTATGCCGCTGGCCTTTGATGTCGTCCTTCGCGGAAGGAAGCGGGAGGAAATTTGCCGGCTGCCGTTAGAGATGCTTTATGCTGGAAATAATAGAGTGACATCCAATCCATTTGAGTTAATTGCTTGTATGATTGTTCCTCTATAAAAATTTAATTGCATGTACAGTGTACACGTGACTTGCAGGGTGGCTACAGCTTCGTACAGAAAGTTAAAAAGAAACAAGTCCATCTGTAATCTTGTATTCTAAGTACTCTATGGGTTCCACTGTTAGTACAGTAGCGAAAGAAGTATATATTAAATAAGTAATATATAATATAAAAATCTAAAGCTAAAGACATAATTCGAACTCATGTCATCGCGTTGCGAGCATCCGACGCTAACCAGTCCAGCACATTTTTGTCTTAGACCATGATGGAGATATATCTCCATGTCTACTCTTATACTCCATCCGTTCCTAAATACTCCCTCCGTTCGCAAATATAAGACATTTTAGGGATTCCACTATAGACTATGTACGGAGCAAAATGAGTGAATCTACACTCTAAAGTATGTCTATATACATCCGTATGTAGTTTATAGTAGAATCTATAAAAGGTCTTATATTTAGGAACAGAGGGAGTATTTGTCTTTTTCAGATTTCGAATGGACTACCACATACGGATGTGTATGTAGACATATTTTAGAGTGTAGATTCACTAATTTTGCTTCATATGTAGTCACTTGTTGAAATCTCTAAAAAGACAAATATTTAGGAACGGAGGGAGTAGAAAACAGAGTTGGTGATGATGGTGTGCGTGCCATCCTGCAATATAGGCCGTCGGATTTATATCTAACGGATAGGAAGGAAACTATGGCAATTTTGCAAAAATATACCCACACCCCTCTCCACGTTCGCAAATACGGCCTTCCCTCATTCATCCTTTTCTCTCACAAGATTAACTACTCATACAAATGCATCTTGATGTTCCGTGCAACGCACGAGCATCTAGCTAGTTTCTTTTAAAATAGTTACTGCAATAATTGGGTTGAAGTGATATATTTTATGTCTGCCACGAATGATTTCAGATTCACTAGTAGCGAGGCACATAGACACAATGTTCGAGAGAGAAACCAATTGACAGATTACGATCAGATCGAGTTGTCACCCTTCTGCTGTCATTGTTGGGGTGGGGGGAGGGGGGAGAGAAAGACATATCGAGAGTGTGCGCGGTAGGCACAGAGGCACAACTAGCGAGTGTGTGTGTGTGTATTCGAAAGAGGAGTAGATAGATTACTATCAAGATCGAGGTGCCACCCTACTCCTTCGGTGTCGGGTAGTGTGTGTGCGTGTGTGTGTGTTTGAGAGAGAAGCCAGTCGATAGATTAGTATCAAGATCGAGGTGTCACCCTACTCCTTCGGTGTTGGGAAGTGTGTGTGTGTGTGTGTGGTTGTGTGGGTGTGGGTGTGTGTGTCGGGGGGGCAGTGACACTTACATATCTCTACTCTTATAAAAATCAAAGTTGGTGATGATGGTGTTCCTGCCATCCTGCAATATAGGCCATCGATTTATATCCGACGGATAGGAAGGAAACTGTGGCAATTTTGCAAAAAGATACCCACACCCCTCCCCGCATTTGCAAATTAGGCATTCCCTCGTTCATCCTTTTCTCCCACAAGATAAACTACTCATACAAATGCATCTTGATATTCCTTGCAACGCATGCGCATCTTGCTAGTAGGGAGAAGGAGTTTGGGTGACACATATCTAGCTATATTAAGGGATAGGTAGATAGCATTTGTGCGAGGCATACTTAAAAGCATCACAAAGATAAACAAAACAGTGTGCATTCAAATACAAGAGTGTGTGTGTGTGTGAGAGAGAGAGAGAACAAAATCTCAAAATAAAAGGTGCTCTGCTGGAATCCCATTGTATGTATTCATATGGTTCCGGAACTCGAGTTAACCTTAGGCATGTTGGTGAGAGACATTATTATACTTTGAGACATTAGTGGCTGTGGGTGGGCGGAATTAAAGGGGCGGGCGTGTTTGAGAGATAGAGCATGTGTGTTTCTGTGTGAGAGACTTGTAGGACAGGGTAGAAAGACGAATTCTAACCTTGACGGAGGGAGAGAAATACATGAAGTGCGCGTGTGTGATTCCGATGCCCACAGGGAAATGAGATATGTATGCATGTGAGAGAGATTGCACAATTCATTCACATATCACTATCTCGCGATCGTGGACGTGCATCGCTTGAACATAAATCAATATCTCCTTCATATCATGGCCAAAGGTACAATATCGATTCAACGCTATAAAGATTGGACACTCACGTATCACATTTTTTTCTATTTAAATAAACCTTTTCAGTTATGCATGCCAAAGTTACAGTGATGTTTCTTCAAACAACCAATGTAGCTATCATGTACATGCACCATTGTTACTCTTGCATTCAAAATCATTAGCCTTGGATGATTTAAGGTTCTATTATGAACTAATATATGTAATATTCATATATGAATTCAACTGGTACGCAATTTATGAAATGGAGGCTATGTAATCATATGAGGTAACACTTTTAAGTAGCGGACTACAATATCCATTTCTTTTTGTGTGCCTCTACACTAACACATCAATGCATTATGTTTAAAGTAAATAACCAATTGCACTAAATTATCTATTTACACGAGAAATACATAGGCTGAGCATTTGATCCCTTTTTTGTGAATGCGCCACTACACCCGTACGATTGGCCGCGCCCATGTGAACGTCCAAGTTATCGGCGCATCATCCCGAGTTATTGTCTTTTTTCTGGGGTGGACTTCACACCAGTTATTAACTGCTGACGCGTGCCCCGTGTACACAGTCTCGCATGACCTTCCCGCTAGCTCGGTCCAAAATTAGTTGGAACTGGATACAAACGATCCCGCGGGCGGAAAAATCTCCCGCCTCCTTCTAAAATTTCCGCCACCTTAGTCGTGAAATTCCCCTTTTGTCCTTGGTGCACGGAGATCAACAGTTACAATACCGCCCTCATCTACATAATAGGTCGGGGCTGCTTTGGTAACTTCCGGTTCCCCCCACTACACGGCATCCCCATTTCCTCTCCCCCTCCCGCAAAAATGACTAACTCCACAACACCAGAGCATCTTACATCACGCCATCCATACTTCATCGGCCTTTCTCCCCTCCCATCTCGAAACCATAGACTGCTCATCCACCAGCGTACCAGAGCCCATTCACTGCCAGCGGTGTCCACCTCGCCGGATCTTCTTCTGCGACCGCATCTACCCTCCCACCTCCCCAAGAAACAAGTAGACTACTCATCCACCACTGTACCACAGCCCATTCAGTGCCGGCCTTGTCCATGGCACCGGATCTGCTTCGCCGGTACTCTCGTCAACCGCAGCGCATCTGCAGCGGCTCATTCGTACTCCCCACTGGAGACGCTTCGTGCACACCCTCCCGGACCTGCCCCACCAACGCCCCCGTCGATGGCCTCTGATCCTCTTTGCTGACACCTTCCTCAACCCTACCGGAGCCGCTTCGCCGACACCATCGTCAACCCCATCGGAGTAGCTTCGCCTATACCATTCTCAACCCTACCGGGGCCACTTTGCCAACTCACAAGTCCATGGCCTCAGATCCGCTTCCTCGCACCCTCATCCAACCTACCGGGGCAGCTTCCGACGCCCCGTCCACGGCCGCAGATCCGTATCATCGACACCATCCTTGACTCAACCACCGGAGCAGCTTCACCTACGCCCTCGTCCACGGCCACAGATCCGCTTCGCCCACACCATAGTCCACCCTACTGGAGCCGCTCCACAAACACCCTACTCGACGGTTCTAGATCTCCTTACCGGACCCCAACAGCCAGCGCAGCGTCATCACCCTTGACGTTTCTAACCTGATTCCCACCGTCTGGCAAGATGCCAAGCACCCGCCACGGCCTAGGTACTTCTCACCTTTAAACCCGTCCAGTATCACATGCCTGATGTACTTCAAATATACTAACATGTCGCTGCTACCTGTTATGCAGTTGGCAAAAACTACAAGGACGATGTCTCTTCTGGATCTAAAAGCTTGGCCAACCAAGTTCCTGGACTGAGGCATTGCTATGATCTTGTAAGTGCGTCTCTCTCTCTCTCTCTTGTATTGTTCTATGCCTGCCAGCGTGCTTTGCTAGGATTTTCGACCAGTAATCCCTTTGTGCAGACAATGATTTCTACTACTGGCTGCTAAATTAGATATGTAGATGTCATACATGATACTACCTCATACCTCTGTTCCTAAATATAAGTCTTTCTAGAGATTCCACTATAGGCTACATACGGAGCAAAATGAGTGAATCTACACTTGAAAATGCATCTATATACATATGTATGTGGTCCATGCTGGAATCTCTACAAAGACATATATTTAGGAACAAAGGCAGTACATTACACAAAATCTTAGGTGGCATGTTGGAATTCCAGTGCACTATATTAGGCTCCCTTAGAGTGCCTGCTAGTCCAGTACACAGAGTCATTGCTAGTTTATGCTACGCACACAATCATTAATTGGTGGTTTAAATATGCGCAAGGGATATGCAATGTATTATCATGTAGAGATGTCTGAAATTAGCCGTGTCAACTTGCAGATAGGGTTACACAATGAGAAAGTACAAGATGTATGTGGCAATTTCATGGAACATCGCAAAAAAGGAGAGGCATCAGTGAGCCTATATAGTGTGCTATGGTATGTCACTCCTCCATTGCAATCATCGTGACATGTTATTTGTATGTCAGTTCTATTGGCCAAGTTTCTTAGGAACAGTTGTTACAAGTTATCCAAAGAAAATAAGAACCTATGAATATAAGCTCTATGTAATAAGCCAACCGGTTCTTTTCATTGCGTTTTCAGCTTATCTTTGGTACGATCAGTGAAAATTCTAGATTGCATCATATTTTTTTCATTTTGCTGCCCATATGAAAATTAATTTGACTAGCAAACATCACAAATTGAACCCAGTGCAGTAACTAATATGATAGGAAAACATACCATCACTATTTGCTCAAAATGCAAATACAAAGATACCATCTACTTTGCACAATCTACTTTAGTCAATGTTTTCCATAGAGATCACATTTCCTAATTTAAATGAAGAATGCATGACCCACGTTTAAATGAAGAACAATTATTTATTGAAATTCGATGGTCCAAGTGGATGGTTATTATCATATAGAAGCACCACCTGAAACCATCATATAGCAGCAGCAGCTCATAGCAACTCATCATACAGCAGCAGCAGCGTGCAATTCATCATATACCAGCAGCAGCTCATAGCGATTCATCATATAGCAGTAGCAGGAGCAGCTCATAGCAATTCATCATATAGCGGCAACAAGAGCAGCTCATAGCAATTCATCATATAACAGCAGGAGGAGCGGCTCATAGCAATTCATCATATAGCAGCACCAGGAGCAGTTCATAGCAATTTATCATATAGCATCAGCAGGAGCAGCTCATAGCAATTCATCATATAGCAGCAGCAGGAGCAGCTTATAGCAACTCATCATATAGTAGCAGCAGCTCATAGCAATTCATCATATAGCAGCAGCTCATAGCAATTCATCATATAGCAGCAGCTCATAGAAATTCATCATATAGCAGCAGCAGGAGCAGCTTATAGCAATGCATCATATAGCAGTAGTAGAAATAGCTCATAGCAATTCATCGTATAGTGGATCAGAATGAAAATTTGGCAAAAAATCCTAGGAGATCCTCACCTTGTTGGATGAGCTCATCCTTCAACAACACCTCAAGGCCACGACCTGGGAGGTGGGGAGGGGGAATAAGGTGCCTTCTGCCGCAGTGTGGCATCAACCGTAGTTGTGCAGCGCCTGCCGGAGTAGTGCGTTGGACAAACCACAGTGGAGCAGCTGCTGGAGACCATGAGAATGAGGGGCAGTGCTAGAGGGAGGAGCAGCCAGGGAGATTTGCCCCTACCTGCTGGCCATGTAGCCTAGCTGGATAGAGCATCGTCAAGGACCAGGCAAGATGGGACCAGTGGCGATGGCTCGCTGGAGGAACCCTAGTGCTGCAGGCAGGGGATCGAGGTAGAGGGAAAGGGCAGAGGAGATGCAAGAGGGCAGGGCAATGAACGCTTGGGTGTTTGTTTTTACTTGAGGGTGAGGTGTGGCGCGGGCGTCAGCAGTTGCATTTTGAGTGTAATATAGGCAGACAACAAATTCATTTCACTATCTCCCTCCCTTCAATTTTTAGTGAGGTTCTACCCGAAACACCACCCTCCAAAGCAAAATTAGTTAAGCCTAAGCCCATAACTCAAAAATGACTTCTTTACATCTTTTATGGCTTATTTTGACAATAAGCCCTAAAAAGGCGGAATAGAACTGGCCCTTAACATGCAATTCAATTGTGCGTGCAATGATGAATCACTCCTGCCTGATATAGTGTACATTTAGGCATCATCATACATGGCATAACCTAATACATGTGCATTCCATTGTAGAATCTGGAATATGCAATGTTTATGTTAGTTCATACGTTGCACATGATGTTTAAATGCCCCTTAAATCTGGTCGGTCAAGTGATGGTCTTTAAGCCTCCTTCTTTGCTTCTTTTCTTGATATGTAAGATTTGCTCACACATCTGTTCAATTGCTTGTTTGCATCAGCCAGCCATACTAGGAATGTTTGCTTTGATTACTTGTTGTTCTTGACCTAACACTCTAACAGAGCTTGTCAACGATTTAAACACTAAGGGCTGCTGTAGTGGGGCCTTTTCTAACTCATAGGTGACATAAAGGTTTGGCTGTACACTAAAGTAGGCTCTCCAAGAGTACCTGGAGATCCAGTTCGAAGGTATGCCTAGTTTTTACATAGTGCAGACATAGTAAATGCTCATTTCATTATGTGCAAGTGTAAGAGATGCGGCATGTTTCATTATGTGGTGTTGTTTTGTTATAATCTCATCCTTTTGTGTTCACAGACTGGAAAGTATGCATATTTATCTTCCAATGAGACAAGTAACTAGTTTGTGTCACCTTGCAGAGGGGGTGCAATGAAGATAAGATTGAGGATTTCCAAGTACAAGATGTTATGAAGGAGCCTTGCAAGAGAAGTAGGAGCTGCGCTGAGCCTCTTCAACCTGTTAAGGTAAGTCACTGTATCCAACTCAACAGTTCAATTCCTTGTTTGTTTCAGGCATAGTTAATTTGCTCTTTTCAATTGCTTTATTTGTCCTCAGTTAATGAGATGCCTGATGTTGGGTACTTGTATAACTATTAGTTGACATAATTAAAGGCCTTACCATTTAATTACTTTGCCGAAGTGTGCCTGAAGCTTTGAAGTCTATTAACCAACTATTATTGCATGAGGCTCACAATCTAGTTTATACAAGGCTAATGATTGCATAGTTTTGCTTGTTGTAGTACATTTGTATGAAACCCTCTGCTGTTCATTATGCTCCCTAAGACTTTAATTGAGCTATAGAATGGCGAACTGCTTGCTTACTTCTATGCGACGTGCTGTCTAAATTTGTAACTTGTCTGTGTGTTGGATTGGGCCCCAACATCATGCTCCTCTGGTGAGCTAAGAGTGATTTCTGTATGCAGGTTGCACAGACTACCTTTTTTATAATTTTTAAAATATCACCTGCTTATGCTTCATGACATGTAACATTATTGTTAGTCCTATTTTCCATGTACAAAATAGTCTGTCTTGCTCGCTTCAGTATTGTAACTATATTTTTGCCCTGGTCATGTGTACTTACAGAAACATTTCAGGATGATGTGACGTCAACACAAAGATCTACGAGCAGTGCGGCATGGCCTTTACCGAATGATTATGGATTGGAATTGGAATGTGCTGATGTTCTCGAGCATCAACTGGAGGTGGCAAGACAACGTGTACATGATTCTCAATGTACAATCAACAAGTTGAGACTGGACATGCAGGTATTAGATGCAGGAGTCAAAAAAATGAAACAAGACATAGAGGTAACAACGAAAGAATTGGAGATTTTGCAGACTGAAATTTGTGCTATCTAAGTCTGACCAATCCTATTTTCTGAAGAGATTATAGTTCAAATGGTAAGTTATGTTGATGCGCATCCATGATGTAGGAGCTGTATTTGCCCAGTGTATGTAATTTGCTGTTTGTGTATGCTTTATTATCACTGGTGCCGAACCATAATGCCCAGTGGGTATAGTCGGCTATAATTTCTTTATTGTATAGTGTAGGATTATTCTACGTTTCTATGCCTTAGTCTGTTTATTTTATAGTGTATGTTTTTTTAGAGGTGATAGTATAGAGTAGGATAATTCTTTGAATATGCTATATCGTTCAAACGGGGGCCAACTCGCCCAAATGTTGTAGTGACCATGGCCCTCCACAGGCCGTACGATCCATGGGCCATCTACGTGACGGACGATCCATGGCCTTCTATGGCCGTCGGATCCATGGGCCTTCTATCGGCTATCGGATCCATGGGCCTTCTATGGGCCGTCGGATCAATGGGCCTTCTATTTGCCGTCGGATCAATGGGCCTTCTATGGGCCATCGGATCAATAGGCCTTCTATGGGCCGTCTCATCTATGGGCCTTGTACGGGCCATATAAGGGGCCGTAAACGGGCTAGAGTGGAAATTGTACGTTTTATGGGCTGACCATAATGGGCCGTTAATAGGCCATATTTGATGATGCTATGAAAATGGCCCAACAGATTAACGGGCCACAAACGGGCTGACCGTATCCATGGGCTGAATTTGCCCACAAGCAGAAAAGGCCAGTAACGTGCCGTAAGTAAGCGAATGCTGGAAATGAGCCCAAGAATAAATGGGCCCTGAGAAGGTCGAAAGGTAACATGGGCTGGAAACGACCCAATGGAATAATGGGCCGGTAATGGGTATAAAGCAATACACTGTTCATTACGGGCCGATTTCACCACGGGTCGTTAATGGGCCAAGAGTTACAAAGGGACTCATATGGGCTGAAATACGTCATAGGCCATACATGGGTCGGAAGTTACAATGGTCTGGAATCATATTGGACGGCCTAGATGACGCTACTGGGCCTAATTTCGGTAGGACGTAATGGGTCGTGAGTTAGCGGGCTGTAAATGGGCTATATGCGAACATGTCGTTAACAGACTTTCCGTGGGCCGGCCCGCCACCTTTTGACCAAGTCAAATGGACCGGCCTTTTCACAGGAATGGGCCTCTGTTGGGCCGTGCCACGTGTCGACGTATCATAGGCGCCTTGGGTCCAATGAGTGGATGACATCTGTCCCAATGGTGAGCCGACACGTGTTTCCTCCAGCCAATGATGATTTTACACATGGAAAATCCCCATTGGTTGGGGCTGTTAACGGGTTATTGGATCCAAAACCGGACCCGATAGCTTAACGACGTTTCGTTACGGTGGATGCCATGTGTCGGTCACCCTTGACGAAAGCACTTCTGTGATGCACGATTTATAGTCATGGAAGTGGACACTTCCGTGATGATAATTTTGGTAATGTCATGGAACACTCCTACGACAGCACATGTATGACTATCTTGATTCTGTCGAAAAATCATCACGGATGTACATGCATGACAAAAAACGCGACCTATTGTGACAAACACGTATCATCATGGAAGTGTATTTTTTTGTAGTGTGTTGTTGTTGTTGCCTTGGTTCTGGACTAACAA
This sequence comes from Triticum urartu, assembly GCF_056163025.1. Lineage (NCBI taxonomy): Eukaryota > Viridiplantae > Streptophyta > Magnoliopsida > Poales > Poaceae > Triticum > Triticum urartu. The sequence goes on along the minus strand of NC_141873.1, from coordinate 66,221,674 downwards.
CTGCATCAAGGCATTCTGCTGTTGGATCAACTGAGTGAGCTCCGGTGGGAAGGCGAATGCGGGGTCACGTCTTGGAGGCATTTGATAGGTTTAGAGGGGTGAGAACAGAATAGAGTGAGGTCTAAAGAGATATTTCACTACCCATATGCACATGAGACAAACATATTCATTCGACACCACTCAATATCAAACAAGATTTATACAATCGATCTAAGCTATGGTTACAAAATTTCGCGAATGATTACTATATACATGGAAGAACTCTAATGGTAATATGGTGGTCGACTAGAAATTTTGATCGGTGGAAAACTCCATAATATCTGCTCCAGCTCCGTCTTCATAGTCATCATCGCTGTCGGGGTCAGAGTGTGTGTCTTCTAGTATGATGTAATCTTCTGAACGAATGTCCACTCCAGGTTCGGGATCCCCCATGAATATTCCTAGCTTCCTCTTCAGGTCTTCATTCTGCTCCAGTAGTACAGCAATTTCTTCTTCATATCCATCGCATGTTGACTTGAGTTCCTCTTCTAGCTCCATGTTCCGCGTCATCACCTTCTTCGTGTCTATCATGTTGGTGCACATCTGGTTCTCGTAGCATCAAATGTGCTGGTTCAACTCCTGTATGTAGGCTGCAATGGATTTATCCTTCCCGGTGCGAATCATCTCCCATTGCTCATCTCAGCGTCCACATATTTGGTAGGTGGTTTCCTTAAGATCCTTGTTGTACACTTCGCCTATGCGTCCAATGGCAATATGGGCGGCCATGCTCTTTCCTAAACTCCGGGTTGGTGCATCAAAGGAAAACTCGATGGGCTCGGTAACTAGTGTAGAAGTCCTTCCTGGAACAGGAACTTGTATCATCCAACGCTCCTCTTTTGGTAAAGTGGTGGTGAAAGTACTGGTGAAGCTTGGTATGCCGATGTTCAAGTACCTAATGACTTCCTTCAAGTGTCGTCCGAAAGGGGTGTCATAATCAGGTTGAGTGAACTTGTTCCTTGGGTCCGCCATTTATAGTGTACAAATGGAGAAGAGTTAGAAATGAGTAGAGAAGAGTATCCTGTTGCTTTTCCTAGTGGTTGCATCCTATAGTTAGCGTGTGCTCTGATACCATCTTGTAGTGACCCGATCCCAATGGACCGTAGTCCTTGTGCTTAAGTGTCATCCCTGGATCGGTATTGCTGACACACATAGTACTAGAGGCTTTATAACCGAGTTCAATCACACACTTATTACATCGAGTGTCTCAAATAGAGTAATTATTAAAATAATATGGTTGAAGGCCATCTAATCAAGATAACTGCGGAAGCATCAAAGATAAAATGATTCCATCCAACTCCACGGCAAAACTAGGTACATGACAATGACCTATTGCACCTTACTCTTTGTCTGAAAATTCTGGAACATGATACGTTGCAGCCTTGTAGGTCAGCACATGGAATATGCTGGCAAGATAACACTATAGAGCAATGAACAAATAAAAGCTATCACTACATGCATATTTGGATGGTGGAGGCTCTATGGTTATCATTTGCATAAAGCTAAATTTTCCCTACAACAAAGGAATATATTTTATTTAACTACAAAGTTTATCTCATTATTGAGAAGGTACCCCCAACTCAATCCCAAAATAATAATCTATAACCCAACAGATTCATTAAGTATAGTGATGAGATCAAACAATAATTCAAGTACCAGATACTCAGGATGTCCATAACCGGGGACACGGCTAACCATGATTAGTTTGTATACCCTGCAGAGGTTTGCGCACTTTCCCCCACAAGACTCGATCTCCTCCGTTGAATTTTTCGCACTGCAGGATGTTTGAGAAACGGATGATCGAGACACAGTCTTTCCAAAGAGGCCCCCTTAACCGATAGACAGGCCGGTACACCTACAATTCCCCTACATTTGCTAGCCTATCATAGAAAAGGATTCCCACAACTTACTCAACTATGACAGAGCCCATAATGTAATGTGGCTGCACACGGAAGTTTCTAGCAAGAATAATCTTATGATCCCTTTGAGCCTGGGTGGCATTCCATAGGATGATCACACGGGTACCCCGGGATCTCCTAGGACAACATTGGATTCCCCAGGTGTCCACAACCAATCCGCCCTGATGTGTATTAAAGTAGCCACCTTAGGTTTCCCTTAGTTATAATCTCTCACAACTTGCATGAAGTCTCACATACCAAACCACATCTACGAGCATAGCAAAACAGTATAAGCATAACGTATAATACATGGGGTTGACAGAGGACGATAGGTTCCTACCTCATCAACTACTTAACCAAACCCACATGTTCACAAACCTACTCATGCAATGTGTGAGGATTGAGACTAATGCATAAAAACTGGGTAATAAAGGGATATGATCAAAGTGCTACTTGCCTTGCTGATGATCGGAAAACCCTAGAGATTCGTAGTAGCAAGCCTCGCACTCCGGAAACTCTATCATGGACAAACAATAGCATACATAAGCACTCAAGCATAAGATGCAAAGGTAAAACCAAAAGAAAAGATCTAAACAGAAAGTTCAAGTGAAGAGCTTGGATTTGCAAGCAGAATCAATCGAATCGGAGCTACGAAACACAAACTACGATCAAAAGAAGTTCAAATTCAAATCTGCTTGAGATCAAATTTTAACTTTCAATATCATATTTAAGTTGGTTATCTGAATAGAGGGGATAAAGATGAAGAAATTGGTGTTGGTTTCGTTGGATTTAGATAAACGAGCAAAAAGTAGTGAGGGTTTAAAGATCATGGACTAATTTGTAAGAAAACTAATTGCGGATAAGTTCTCGGCCGAAAATAAACTGAAAATGACAAATCTATCGAACGAACATCCGCTAACAGAGACTAACGAACGAATTCGTTCATTAACATAACCAATTGGGTGAACGCTCATTATATAAACTAACAAAAAAAACCGATCTAAACCTATAAACTAAAATAACCGAGAAGACCGGTGGTTTACCAGTTCGGTCAAACGGTGGCGAGGTCAACGACGAGGCGGGGCGGTGGCTCCGGCGGCGACGGCGGGCAGCGGCGCGGCAGCAGGCGGCGGTGCGGCAGCAAACGGCGGCGCGGGCGGCTCGGCGTGCGGCGGCGACGGCACGGGCGGAGGCGATTTGTGAGGAAGAGGGGTGGCGGGGTCGGATTTTAAAGGCCCGGGGGATGGCTGACTTGGAGCGGGGTCGAGCGGCGGCGGTCCGACCTGGACTCCTGGCTTCGGCTGGGCCGGCCCAGTCAGCACGCGCGAGATTTAAAAATAAAATAAATTTTACCGTGAAGAAAATTTCCAAATAAAATAAAATAAAAATCCTAAAATTCCCAAAATAATTGTCACCGTCCTCTCCTAAAATCTAGGATAAATTGAACATTCTTCTGGACTAAATGCAATTTTTAAAAATGCACATTTTTCCATAATTTAACTGAATAAAATCTCAAATAAAATTCAAATAAAATATATTTTTATTCAAAATTAAATTTTCATTATTTCTTAGTTGTTTTGAAGAAGTCATGTTATCTTCTCTCATTATTTTATTTATTTTGAAATAATGGAAAAATAATTTCAAATAAAAATCATCTTGATCCAATATTTCCAAATTTGAAAATTCAAAAATGGCTTTTTGTGAAAACCTCCAACTCTCTCAAATGGCCCTTGAGTTGCTTAAGGTCTCTAGGATCAACATGTCCAAATAAATCAAATTCAAAAGTGCTCGAATCATGGATGCATATGATGACCTAATGATTAACATCCAATTTGAAAATTGGGATGTTACAATAATTGTTCCACCCTATCATGGATATTTGCTAAATATTTTGTTCCTGCTCTGATTTTCTCAGAGTGATATATTTCTTATACCAAACCTGAAAAATTTGGATCTCAATTCATTCATTTAATTTAATTGTACTCTATTATAAATCCTGCAAATTATACCAAGGATTGGAAAATGGCAGCTTGCTACAAGCACTGCAATTACATGAAATGAAAAAATAGCACGCTATTTCAACGATTATAGCATCTCTATAGTGTATCTAGAAGGTCCATATTACATTTTAGCTATTTTCCTCACTACAATGCTATTCACATATACCATGCTATTTCAATACTAAACGAAATAACCTTGTAGTGTTTTTGTGTGTATCACACAACAACCCATTAGGCATTGCCGCATTAGCCCAACTCGCTCTCACTCTCTGAGATGCAACACATATAAAAACCCATACAACAATGCATATAGCCTAACATAGCCAACTTCTCACCAGTTTTCCACCAGCTCATGATCGAGATCGGCGACGGCATCTCTTGACCGGCAGTGGCGGAGTTGTAACTCGTATGAGATAGTTGCGGAGGCGGTTCGTGAGTGGCAGTGGCTTCTCTTCATCCCATATCCAATCGAGGGGTCGGCCACACACTGGTAGAAAAAGGGCCTGTTGTCCCGGTTCATAAGGGCCTTTTGTCCCGGTTCCTGAACCGGGACTAAAGGGTCGGTACTAATGCCCTGTCCCTTTAGTCCCGGTTCAATCCAGAACCGGGACTGATGGGCCTCCACATGGCCTGTGCGCGGAGCCCAGGCAGGAGACCCTTTGGTCCCGGTTGGTGGCACCAATCGGGACCAATAGGCATCCACGCGTCAGCATTTCTGTGGCTGGGGTTCTTGTTTTTTTTGAAAGGGGGGGGGGGGTTTGGGGGTTTTGGGGGGTTAATTTAGGTGTTTCATATATTGTGTTAGCTAGCTATAATTAATAGAGAGAAGTGTCCTCTCTTATGTCCGTGCTTGGTCGACGCTACGTACTATACATACGTATAGAGAGGACTAGACACGCTAGCTAGCTAGCTAGTAAGCAAACGAAGGAAACAGAAGATCTTCATGAACATATATGCATACAGAGAGAAGTGTGATATCGACCACCTATCCTTCTCCGAGAGATTGGTCGAACAACAAGTTCTCGTATATCTATCCGACACTACCGGCTACATATATACACACTACAAGAAATATGCCAACTTATGACCTTCTGTCAGTGACCCTCGAAGAATTGGTCATAAATTTATGACCATTTTAGACCAATTGGTCAAAAGCTGTTCAGGGGGCTCCAAACCCTAAACCATTGCGACCATTTTGGTCAGAAAGGTCGTAATTTCCTTACACGAAATGGTCACAAAGCAAACAGTGCTAGTCCGCTGCCTTATTTCTAGTTGTTAATGACCAATATAGATGGTCATAGCCTTGTACATTGTGGTGGGTTGTGATGACTAGGCGCCATCTCATCAGTTTTGCCTATGTGTCATGTCCATGTGGCAGTTTTTGCCCTAGGTTGTGAAGCAACCTATATTTCTATCATTCCCAAAATTCCCAAAAAAATCTCATAAATTCTTTGGGGCATATCTTCATCAAATATGTAAAAATCCTTCCTTGCCTAGTTCAAAACTAATTCAACAATATTCATTTTCCTCTTATGTTCACAACAACACTTTATGAAGGAAGTGTTATTTATATATTCTTGATTGCCCTCGGAATTTTTGGGCACTCTTTCCTATCCAAATCATTACCGCATGACAAAATTCAGCTCCATTTGCCTAGCAAATCTTCCTCGTTAAATTTCCAAAGTTTTTGTCCACCTAGAAGCATTGTGAAGGAAGTACCTTTTTTATATCTCTAAATGACATGAAATTTATACAGTTCCTTCATATGCCCAAATTATCACCCTCCTCCAAATTGCAGCTCAGTCAAATCATCTATGTGAGCCCAGGTTCAATTTATATTTTATGGCCAAATTGGCACGTTGCAAAGCAAGTGTTATATAGACCCCTCCTATTACCCTCAAACTTTTCGGGCACTCTTCCATACCCAAATCATTGCCACATGATAATATTCAGCTCAATTTTCCTAGTAAATCTTTCTCAGGAAATTTCCAAAGTTTCTACCTCGAGAGAAGCTTTGTGAAGTAAGTACTAGCTAGGCTTACCCAAATGATCTGAAAATTTACCAGCGCATGACCATACCTATGTAACTTACCTACACCAATTTTTAGCTCATTTCATTCATCCAATCTCTCTCACTAGTTTTCCCAAGTTTTTGTCCATAGAAGAGCATTGTGAAGGAAGTACTACTTTGGCATGTAAAAATGATATCAATTTTCTACAATGCTTTCCTATGCCCAAATAACCATCCTCCACCAAATTTCAGCTCAATCCATTCATTATTTTGAGCCCAGCTTCAACATTCATATTTTTGTCCAGTGTGGTACTTTACAAAGCAAGTACCACCTAGGATCCTCCTTTTGAGATGAAAATTTGTGAATACATTATCCTTAGTAGATGATCATCCTCGGCCAAAACTCACGCCCATTGGCCATGTGCATTTCCCGTACCGCTAATCAAATACTTGGCTGCTTATTCATGTTTGTGCATCGATCGGTCTCCTCGTGAGAATCTTATATTGTGATTTTCTTCCTAGCACCTACCTGGGGAGTGCCCAACCCACTAGACATGCCTAGGCCGCCCAGAACACATGGCAACGCCACGGCCACGCGGTGACCACGCGGCGGGCATGCGAGTTTACGCGCTCTAGAGTTGGGGGCCTCGGCCACCGCCCAAACCTCGACGTATCGCCACCAAACCATGTATTTATGATTAAATAGATACTTATGTACCTAGAAATGATTTTTGGAAAAAATAAATAGCAAACTATGAGGCAGCTGCAGTTCAAATTTGACCCGCTTCCATCTGAATCGGCGGGAATTTGTCTTTTTCACCAGAGGTGGATCAAAACTTTTGACACCCAACCATTTTGTCAATTGTGCATTAAATATGTCCTAGTATTTTATAAAAATGATTTGGTACAATTTTGCAACAAATATATGGTAGGTCCTTCACAAAAAAACCTCATTTCGGGCACTCGAAAAATGGAAAATAAATTTTCCATGCAAAGAAAATGAAAACTCCCTTTGGCAACATTGTTTAGAATTCCAATATTCACCCTTGTGCACAATATAAGATCATTTGAACAAACTATGCCATGAATGTGGCCATAAGATTGATCGTTTGGGTTGAAATACATGAATCTTCACACATGATAGCTCATTTCTGAGAACACTTTTTTAAAATAATTACCGTATTACAAGTTTATTATTTTTCCTGGAAACTTGGTCACATATAATGACACAATGCGAAGGTTTTCCAATTTTTTGATTTTTTTTGAATTTTTTATGCCCGTTTCAAAATGCGGTCAAAACGGCGGGCTTGACCGTTCCTAGCTAGTTGTTGAATCTTGGAATTTTTTTGGTGTTTCTATGATTAAATAGATACTTATGTACCTAGAAATTATTTTTGTAAAAAATAAAGAGCAAACTATGAGGCAGCTACAGTTCAAATTTGACCCGTTTCCAACTGAATCGACGGCAATTTGTCTTTTTCACCAGAGGTGGATCAAAACTTTTTTCACCCAACCATTTGGTTAATTGTGCATTATATATGTCCTAGTATTTTATAAAATTGATTCGGTCCAATTTTGCAACAATTATTTGGGAGGTCCTTCACAAAAAAACCTCCTTTTGGGCACTCGAAAAATGGAAAATGGTTTTTTCGTCCAAAGAAAATGAAAACTTCCTTAAGCAACATTGTTTGCCATTCCAATATGCACCCTTGTGCATAATATGAGATCATTTGAACAAACTATGCCATGTATGTGGCCATAAGATTGAGCATTTGGGTTGAAAGCCATTCATCTTCACGCATGATAGCTCATTTCTGAGAACACTTTTTTTAAATATTCGCCGTATTACAAGTTTATAATTTTTCCTGGTAACTTGGTCACATATAATGACTCAATGCGAAGGTTTTCCAATTTTTTGAATTTTTTTGAATTTTTTATGCCTGTTTCAAAATGCGGTCAAAACGGCGGGAATGTCCGTTCCTAGCTAGTGGTTGAATCTTGGAATTTTTTTGGTGTTTCTCCGATTAAATAGATACTTATGTACCTACAAATGATTTTTCGAAAAAATAAAGAGCAAACTATGAGGCAGCTGCAGTTCAAATTTGACCCGCTTCCAACTGAATCGGCAGAAATTTGTCTTTTTCACCAGAGGTGGATCAAAACTTCTGACACCCAACCATTTGGTCAATTGTGCATTAAATATGGCCTAGTATTTTAGAAAATTTATTTGGTACAATTTTGCAACAATTATTTGGTAGTCCCTTCACAAAAATACTCATTTTGGGCACTCGAATAATGATTTAAAATAGCTACAAAGATTAAAAATTGCATGCAAACTGGCTATCATCCATAAAATATGGTCTAAATTGATAGAAAATTTTAGTTGTGCCATTTTGCAAAATATTTTTGATAGCTGCTTCACAAAACCCTCCTAGTTTTAGTACTTAGAAACTATTTTAAACTATAATTTTTCTGAGCCAATCAGAGCTCTTCACACGGATCACCTCCCTTAGCCGATCTGGATCGTCCACATCCGACGGATCCAACGTCTCTCAGGTCCCCTCTCAACCCAACCCAACCCAAACCCTAGCAGCCCCCCTCTCCTCGCTCGATCCATATCTCGCTCCCCTCGTCTCCCACATCGCCGCCGCCACCCACCCTGATCCCATCCCTACCCTCGTCTCTCCTCGCTGTCTCACCCGATGGAGAGAGAGAGCGAAAGAGAGCTCGCCTTCTCCCTTCCAGATCACCGCCGCCGCCTCCCTCCGACGGAGCTCACCGCCGTCCATGGCCTCCCCCACACCCTCCTCCTCTCGCCCTCCCCTTCGCTCACCAGAAGGGAGAGAAGAACCCGAGGGAGGAAGATCCAACACGATCCAGCCTCGGTCTCCGCTGCCTCGGCCTCGCGCCTCGCCGGAGCAGCTCCACCGTCGACCGAAGTCCCGTAGGTCGACGTGTTCCCCCGCTCTTCTTCCTCCCTCTGTTTGTCTCCCTTTTTTTCTCTCAAGTCTCAATCCCATCTGTATTTCTCTATGCAAGGAGGCCGCCATGGACGCCTGAGGTCCTCCACTCCGCCTGAGGTCCGCCGCCACGCGATGCCCGTGGGCATCTGATCCATGTCTCACCCCCACGCTTGCGCCCCCAAGCGTCGTCCTAGGGTTCTGTTCTGCGGCTGACCGGAGTCCAAGCCATGGCGCGGAAGATGCTCAAGGACGGGGAGACGCCCGTCGTGCTGACGGCGGGGGCGTGGAGAGCTACAACTGCGACCTGTTCGTCTGAGATCCACCGCCTTCATCCATCGAGCACATGAGGTAAATCGCCCCCCCCACTTTGTCCTAGCTCGCATCCACCGTGTGCTAGATCCCCCATTCTTGCTCTATTTTGATTAGGCACCACGGGGGAGCTTTGAAACAGAGTGGCTGCCAATTTCTGCAGGACCTTGGAACCATGGCGACCATGACCAGCGAACAAATGGGGCCACCGGGTTCAGCATCACCGACTGACCATCAGCCCTTGGCGCTTGCTCAGGTCACCTCAATCTTCACCGCTCTCATGGCTAGCAGCTACTGTACTAGATAGATAGCTAAACACTACTCTGCAACTCTGCTGATAGTAGCTAAACATCTCAATACATTCAGTCCAAAATTGCAAAGAGCAATTTAGCGCAGGGTCAACTATTGCCACTACCTAAGCAGCAACTCTTTTGCTGCAGAATCTTCACGAGAGGATGACTATTTAGTCAGGCAACCAACTTTTTGCTACTGTAGATATATGAATATTTGGCTACTGCAAATGGAGTAGTCTAACCATGAAATGGTTGCTGCTGTAGTACTCCAACCAGCCTCAAGCTATATGAAGTCTAACCAACAAGTGTAGTGCTCCAGCCGGAAGCTATTCTGTAGGCCTGAAGCTATAGATTTTTGTTTCCTTGGCAAAAAATTTAGTTTACAAATTTTTGCAAATTCTGTATTTTGTAGTACTGTTTTGGTTGCAGTAGTTTTTCAGTAGCTTGTTAACTTGCTGATGCTTTCTTAATTATGTGCAGCTGCTCCACTGAAAGTTCTTTAGTGTATCTTATGCTTAGTTTTAATTTTTTGCAGCTACTCCAAAAGGTGTGTAGATACACAGATAACAAATATGTGGTTCCATACTAGTTGGAACACTTTTTGCTTAAATGATGTGCATGATAGATTTATCCAGCCGCTGCACTTTACTGAACAGTTGTTTCCTAGACATGTTGGGTTTTTCAAACCTTCTCTTGGGAGTAATTATACTTGTTAACTGCTGTCCTTTTGCAAGAAAAAGAAAAGCTATTGTCCTGAATGAATGTAAAAATACTATAACAAGCCCTTATTTGTTGCATTTAGGGGCATTGCAAGGCACTGCAATTACCTCGGAGATCTACTCTTGGCGCTGATTAGCTACAGAACCAGAAGGCCATGCTGTATTGTTATTATAGACCGTGATGATCATGCAGAACTAAATGGCAAGTTCTTCTGTACATTGTTCTTTGATATTCAGTTTTGAATTGAAGTTGCATCGATCTCTAGCTTCGACAACGTGTTGTGATCTAATCTGGTGCGTGCAGGCGCTGCGGGCCAAGGACCTGAACGAGATGTTCCCGGTGGTGGACGCAGAGGCGGCGCCCATGGAGGACGACCCTCCACCACTGCTCCGACGCCATCCAGGTCTTCTTACCTTCAGTTTCTTCTTCTTCTTCTTCCCGTACCCTCCATTCCTTTGACTGAGATGTGATGTGGTTTCCTGCCATGAATGAGCAGTTGTCGCTGGATGGATGTACCGGCACACAACCCCTCCTCTCCTTCCGCTTTGTCTTCGTCGCCGGCAAACTGCAGATTCAGGAGGACCACCTCCACCTCAGCGGCCCTATCCCTGAATTCGGCGACCACATCCACAACCAGGTAACAACTTCCCTACCCCTGTTTTTCGTAGACCAACTCTGTTTTAGACCGAAACTGTATTGCAGATACGCACAGAAAAAACTCACTCTGTTTTCTGCTAAGAAGTCATGAGGAATAAATATATGTTGGTTGGTTCTGATGCTTATTGGTTGACACTACTATCTAGTACTATTGCTGCTGCTGCTGCTGATTAGTACGTACTAGAGCAATAATAATACATCTGCAACCAAGACTTGCATTGAAATGAAATGACCTGACATTTAAGTAAAGGGTAAACTAACTATACTGTTGGTAATGGATCAGCGAATCAAGTGGCGTCTAATCCTGTTATGTGTCTATGTATGTCTGCTGCATCATACCATTGTACCCGTATGCTTTGCTTTGCTCGCTTGTGAATAACCTTTGCTGGGAATTACTTTTACTTGGTGCACAACCTTTGGCTGCAGCAAATTTGCAAATGCCGTTCCCGCGTTGTGAATTCAGAACCTATAATAACATCACTGATTCATTCTGCACTAGTGTACTGTAGTAATTTAATCTGCCTAGTGAGTTTGATGTCTATTAAGCTATTACTTGCAACTGTTCAATTTTTTGAAAGAACAATGTTGTATTGAATATCTTACTAGAGAATTTAAGTTCTAGTTTGAATTGATACTATTAATGATGAATGGTTGAGTTTTAAAACTTGAAGCAGAAACTACTTTCTAATGTGAAATTTCGTACAATATATATTTTCCCGATAAGTGTATCTGTTGTCATCACCCATTTGTTGGCAAATATGTAATCTCATAAATTTCCTATTCTATATTTTTATCTTGTCGTCATCACCCATTTGTTGGGCTGTATAAGTGTATCTATTGTCCGGTTTTTCTATCATATTTCCTGATGTACTTCTACATATATATGTTGGTTGTAATCTGCTTGAATGATCCAGTACTTGATATTCCATTCTGTTCTTGTAGGTGAATGGAGCTTGTGTTGTTGGTAGAACTCCGTTGATGGTTCTTCCTATGTTGAAGAGCATGTTTCGTGGTATCCAAGAGTAGCTAGCTTTAACTTGGCAGAGTGTTTTATTTTTCAATCGCAATATTTGTGATTGTGTGGAACATTGTATGGTTATGTACGTGAAGTTTTAAGTTCCTGGGCATGCAATATTTGTAGGTTAAACTGGTTGTTGTGATGTGAATGAGTGTATGGAGTTTCACATGTTCTATTCTGTACAGAATATATTGTAATAAACCTATTTTGGTTGTTATTTGAAGATATTCATATTCTTTTCTTCTTTCTGTTTGATATATACTGCTTAAAAAGCGATGTGGATCCACTGCCAGGAAAAATCTGACAATTGGGACCCATCTAAAAACTGGACCACAAAAAACCCTCAAAAATAAAAATGAAATGGACCGCAAAAGGCCATGCCTATAAAATAAAAAGGCCAAATTGTTGGGCCAGGCCCATGTAGCTAGAGAAAATTAATAGAGAAAATATACAGTAAAAGGCCGAATTGTTGGGCTAGGCCCATGTAGAAAATCGAATTGGACCGGGCTGAATCTTGTGCCACGTCAGATTGCCACGCTGGATGCCTACGTGGCCTGGGGAGGTTGCTAGTGACCAAAACGCCACAGTAGATGTATTTTGGTCGTAAACGTCTTCGACCATTCCAGAAGAAAGGTCGCTATAGTCAGTTTATGACTGCCAGCTTTTGACCTTCTGTTTTTGGTCACAAAAAGGTCGCAAATGGAAATTTGTGTCCTTTCAGTGACCAATAGTGGTGGTCACAAGTTGACATATTTCTTGTAGTGACAATAATTATCTCTTACAAATATAATCATACGGACTCATGGTCCACATAGTATTCTCCGTCTTCAGCGATCACGTGGTCAAGAAAGAATGCCGCCAATTCCTCTTGAATTGCTCGCATGCGAGCTTGTGCTAGGAGTTCATCCCGCTTCCGAAACATCTAATTTGAAGAAGGGGGTCAATACATATATATATATATGAATGAATGAAACTCAACACAAATGATGGTAATAAAATAAAATTGTGAATGTTGTTATTTACGTACTTCATATTGTTCGTCAGTGTAGCCCCGCTCACAGGTCGTGTGGCGGATGGACTCGCAAACGTAGTATCCACATAAATCATTCCCTTGTTCCTGCCACAACCACTTTACAAGAAATAGAGGTCAATCAAACTGATAAGCAAGAATGCCAAATCAATAGGAGATACGCGGAACATGCTACTATAGTACTTACTTTCGGGTGTCTAAATTGCAGCTTCTTCGGGAGTCCTGGAGCTTTTTTGGAGAATTTTTTCGAAACCCTGCCAGACAAAGAAAACAATTACTTGATATATCAGGAAATGAATAAAGTTGCTGATATGGTGGATAATGATCGATTTAACTTACTTCTTGAGCATCTGAGTCATGTCCGCATAGTCCTGGGGATCTTTTCATCTTGAGTCTAAGACAGTTACTAGTCCCTGCTCAAGCTTAATCTCTAGGAGAATATAGTGGTAACTACACACGCATGCATGCATAACTCATCAATTACATTACTATAACCTTGACTAATATATAAGGGAAACCGAATACGCACAAGACAGTAACACTCACTTGAAGTTGTAAGGAAAGAGTATTATATATTTGTTTTCATTTATTACCAACGATCATAGCAAGTTGGCCTCGGTAGCCGCGGCATGAAATTTAACCTGAGTTGCATCTATGAGATACGTGTTAATGAACCCAATATCACCGACTTGTCTTTTCTTCAATTCGGCGATCTTCAATCTGCATAATATAGTGAGGATGATTATAAATACATGCAATGAAAGAGCTGAGCTATATAGAGAGACTTAATGACAGAAGTAGTACTACTTACAGACAGTAGCAGGTGACCGTTGTTTTATCGAGGGCCAATTGATTGAAAAACTGAAATAACTCCTCAAATGGAACAGGCAACAGTTCAATTCCAACGAGGTCATGCTCCTTTTTAACTTTCACATACAAAGTACTCCTCCCCCCAGAGTCTTTGCAGATTTTCAAGTACCAATCATGCAATCTTCGCATCATCGTTGATAGAGATCTTTCATCTTTGACGAGAGGCTTCCCGTACTCGTATCTTTGTATCTTCACCTCCATGAAATCATAATGTACATCATCGGGCAGGTAATCGCCAAGATTGCTATAACCGGGCACCATCCTCGGATCATTAGCAACGTTGTCGCTAGGCACCTTGAGCGGGGGGCACGATTGCTTCACTTGTTCGCCGAGTTGGGCAATTTGTTTCCCAGCTTGTCGTTCTTTCAGCCTTTGATCACTGACAGTACTTCCCGACCGCTCCGCTTCGGCAAATTCCTTTCCAATCATGCGCTCATAGTTTCCTTTCGGCAGAGACTTGGGTGGTTTTGTCAGGGCAGCCAGAGTGCGCTTCGCTTTCACCGGATCTACCTTCTCCTCCGGAGGTGGATGTTTCTTTGCTTTCACCCCTTCAAAGTAGTTCCTCACTTCTTCTCGTGCGATCTCGGCGTTCTCCTCTGGGGTCCTCTCGTATGGTAACTTCTCTGGAGTCTTCAGAGAAGGACCGAATCTGTATTTCCTCCCGCCTCTGGCTGTACTGCTAGACGCCGGCAGAGCAGACGGAGCAGTTGTCTTCTTTACTTGCTTACGAGGCGGAGGAGAAGGACTACGACGCGCCAGAGCAGCCGGAGCGGCGGCAGGTCTCTTCCGTCCTTGCTGACGAGGCGGAGAAGGAGGAGGCTGGCTGCTCGGGCGCGTCGGCGCAGGCGGAGAAGGAGGCGGAGTGCCGCCATGCGCCGGAGAAGGAGTCGGTTGAGTGCCCTGATCGTCACTCGCCGGAGGAGGAGGCGGTGGAGGAGGCGGGGTGCCCTGACTCGCCGGAGGAGGAGGAGGCAGTGGAGGAGGCAGAGTGCCCTGACTTGCCGGAGGAGGAGGAGGAGGTGGAGGCGTCCAGTTTGGAAGGTTGATGAGCTCCTTCCGCCATAGGCATGGAGTCTTCAGAGCAGACCCCAGCCTAGTCTCCCCTTCACCGGTAGGGTGGTCAAGCTGGAGGTCCTCAAATCCCTCCGTTATTTCATCCACCATCACCCTAGCATATCCTTCTGGAATCGGCCGGCAGTGAAAAGTTGCGCTGGGTTCAGTAGGATAAACAGAGCCAACAGCCGCCTTGACCTTCAAATTCATCCATTGAGTCATAAGGTGGGAATTTTGAGACTCCGTGATAGCATCCACGGGATAGCTGGCAGGAGCCGTCAAGGCATGCTCCGGCTGAAGCAGCTCGGTGGAAGCCACGCTGCTTCTCCGCTGAGATGGCGGGGTAGCTTCGGGGGAAGCTTCGGCAGTACGTTTGCTGCGATTTGCTTCTCGTTCCTCTATCGCTTGTACCCTTGCTTGCAGCGCTTGCATTTGGGTCTGCTCCAATTTTTTCCTCCTCTCCTGGGTTTTGTAAGCGCCTGCGTCCGGAAACCCAACCTTCCATGGAATGGAGCCTGGCGTGCCTCGTGTCTGTCCAGGGTGCTCAGGATTCCCGAGGGCCATTGTGAGCTCGTCGTTCTCTCTATCTGGAAAGAACGTCCCTTGCTGCGCTGCTTCAATATACTGCTGAAGCTTCCTGACTGGTATGTCCATTTGATCGTTCGTCCAAATGCACTTCCCTGTTACAGGGTCCAAGGTTCCGCCAGCCCCGAAGAACCAAGTCCGGCAACGGTCTGGCCGGTTAATTGTCTCTGGTTCGATCTCTTTATCAACCAGATCATTCTCAGTCTTGGCCCACTTAGGCCGGGCTACGAGGTAGCCACCTGACCCCGTGCGATGGTGATGCTTCTTCTTCGCAGCATTTTGCTTGCTTGTCGCTGACATCTTCTTACTCTTTTCCGATGTCTTGTGGGCCACAAATGCGGGCCAGTGATCTCTGATCTTCTCATATCTGCCCTTGAATTCTGGTGTCTCTTTATTTTCGACAAACTTATTCAGCTATTTCTTCCACCTCCTGAATAGTTTTGCCATCCTCTTAAGAGCAAAAGACTTGATTAATTGCTCTTTAACTGGCTTCTCTGGATCATCCTCTGGCGGTAGGGTGAAATTTGACTTCAGCTTAGTCCAAAGATCATTTTTCTGCATATCCTTGACATAAGACACCTCAGGGTCTTCTGTAGCCGGCTTTAACCATTGCTGGATGCTGATCGGGATCTTGTCCCTAACCAAAACCCCGCACTGAGCAACAAATGCGCTCTTTGTCCGGAGGGGTTCAATCGGTTGGCCGTCGGGCGCGATTGCTATGATCTCAAACTTTTCATCCGAGCTCAACTTTTTCTTCGGGCCTCATCTCTTTACCGAAGTTGTGCTCGATCCGGAGGGCTAGAAAAAGAACAAAGACTTAATTAATATGTGTACATACCAAAACAATGAATGCATCAATTAGCTAGTCAGCAGAAGCTTAACTAATATATATACCTGGCCGGACTCGGTTCGGTCACCTGAGACGTCATCACGGTCTCCTTCTTGCACCGGCATTGGGTCACCGGAGCCGTCCTCACGGTCTCCTTCTTGCACCGGCATTAGGTCACCGGAGCCATCATAATCATAGCCAGCTGCTTCCAGACCATCGGTGTCGTTGAGAAACAACGAGACGACGGCATCACTTCCTCGTGCGATTATGTCCCCCAACAACTCTTCTTGTACTTCGTCTCGGGCGGTGTCCATAGTTTCTACAAATATTGACAACATGGCAATTATTATTCAAACATGACAGATGGATATATTAGTGGTAAACGTAGAACTAATATTAATTAGTGGCCTCGATGCTGCTTCTCTAGGGTTTGGGGTGGCCTCGACGGTGCTTCTCTAGGGTTTGGGGTGGCCTCGACGCTGCTTCTCTAGGGTTTGGGGTGGCCTCGACAATGCTTCAAGGATAAAAAAAGAAGAGGAAGAAGAAAAAAAAGAGGAGAAGAAAGAATAGAGAAGTAAGAACTCCTCTATTCTTTCTTCTCCTCTTTTTTTGTTCTTCTTCCTCTTTTTTTTATCGGGAACAAGGGTCGTCGAGGGTCACCGAGCGGTAGAGGAAACCCTAAATAGCAAGTATCGTGGGTGTGAGATACATGTGGCCGTCGGTGTCGGACACTACATCCACGTCCCACAAGTGACGTGGGCGTCGAAGCCCGCGCCAGTTGTGGGACGTGGATGTAGTGTCCGACACCGATGGCCACATGTATCTCACACTGACGATACTTTCTATTTAGGGTTTCCTCTACCGCTCGGCGACCCTGACCCTCGACGACCCTCGTTCTCGATAAAATAAAGAGGAAGAAGAAGAAAAAAAAGAGAAGAAGAGGAAGAAGAAGAAAAAAAAAGAGAAGAAGAACTTCTTCTCTTTTTTTTCTTCTTCTTCTTCCTCTTTATTTTATCGGAAGAAGAAGAAAAAAAAGAGAAGATTCTTCTTCTCTTTTTTTCTTCTTCTTCCTCTTCTTCTCTTTTTTTTTCTTCTTCTTCCTCTTCTAATCTCCTTCTCTTTTGTTTCTTCTTCTTCCTCTTTATTTTATCTGAAACGAGGGTCGTCGAGGGTCAGGGTCGCCGAACGGTAGAGGAAACCCTAAATAGCAAGTATCGTGGGTGTGAGATACATATGGCCGTCGGTGTCGGAGACTACATCCACGTCCCACAAGTGACGTGGGCATCGAAGCCCGCGCCACTTGTGGGACGTGGATGTAGTGTCTGACAACGACGGTACATGTATCTCACATGGACGATACTTTCTATTTAGGGTCTCCTCTACCGCTCGGCGACCCTCGACGACCCTCGTTCCCGATAAAAAAAGAGGAAGAAGAAGAAAAAAAGAGAGGAGAAGAAAGAATAGAGGAGAACTCCTCTATTCTTTCTTCTCCTCTTTTTTTCTTCTTCCTCTTCTTTTTTTATCCTCTTCTTCCTCTCATGTTCGACGACCCTCGACCCCTCGGCAACCCTAGACCCCCTCTCGACCCCCTCATGTCGAAGTTATCGGGTAGGGGGTATATCGACAACGACATACCCGGTACATACATACATACATATCACATGCATCCATACATATATGAACAAAATTAATATCTACTAATTAACAACCTAAATAAAAAACTAATACATATAGGAAGAAGAAGAAAAAAGAAGAGAAGAAAGAATAGAGGAGAAGACTTCCTCTTCTTCCTCTCCTCTTCTTCTCCCTCTGATCTTCCCCTTCTTCCTCGCCTCTCTCATGAATGTCCGACGTTCTTGACCCCCCCCCACGTGTCGAAGAAAAAAAAGAAGAAAAAAAAGAGGAGAAGAAGAAAGGAATAGAGGAGAAGAAGAGAAAAATAGAATATATATATTCTATTTTTCTCTTCTTCTCCTCTATTCCTTTCTTCTTCTCCTCTTCTTTTTCTTATTTTTTTCTTCTTCTTATTTATTTCTCCTCGTCTTCCTCTCCCCTCTTCTTCTCCTTTCTTCCTCTTCTTATTTCCTTTTTCCTCTCATTCTTTTTCTTCTTCTTCCTTCTTAAAAATACATGAAGTAGTATTGCCTAATTCATTGTTCATATGAATATACAAACATTTGCATATTTACAATAATTAATATCACCAAAAAAATCTATGAACAGAAAAAAAATCCTATTTTTTCTAAAAAACTATTGCATATATACATGAACATATATATACACAGAGAACATATATACATATATATATATATATATATATAAAACAAGCATATATAAGAAAAAAATGGCATATATATGAAAAAAATGCTAGCTAGGGAGGGCGCCAGTCGGACCAGGAGGACCGCGGGGTCGGCGGCGAGGATGGCGACGGGGCAGTGGGCACGCGCTCGGGGTAGGGGGCGCGGGCGACGACGACGGCGAGCCGGGGCGGCGCGCTTCGGGGAAGGGGCCGGCGCGGGCGACGGCGAGGGAGGGCCGGCGCGGCCCGCGTCGGGGCAGGGACGCGGGCGACAACGACGGGGGCGAGCCGGGGCGGCGCTCGTCGGGGCAGGGGCGCGGGTGACGGCGACGACGGGGGCGGGCCGGGGCGGGCGGCCTCGGGGTAGCCTGGCGGCGTCGGCGTCGACGGGGGCGGCAACTGCAAGATGAGAGTGAAAATTTCCTAAGTGTGGACTTATATAGCAGAGCCTTTAGTCCCGGTTCGTGGCAGCAACCGGGACTAAAGGTGGGCATTAGTCCCGGTTGGTGCTACCAACCGGGACCAAAGGCCTCTTTTCAGCAGCCCAAAGGGCGGGAAGCGGCGGCCTTTGGTCCCGGTTGGTAGCACCAACCGGGACTAAAGGGGGGCATTGGTCACGGTTTGTGTCACCAACCGTGACCAATGCCCGCCTTTAGTCCCGGTTGGTGCCACCAACCAGGACCAAAGGCCTTGTGCGGCTGCTGCGTCGAAAGTTTAGTCCCACCTCGCTAGTTGTGAGGGGTGCGCAGTGGTTTATAAGCCCCACTGCCACACCCCTCTCGAGCTTCTCTCCATTGCAGGCTTACGGGCCTAATTGTCACTGCTATGCCTGTGGGCCTACTGGGCCTCCTGCGGGCCTGAATCCTGGCCCTTGGATGGGTTTCTAGTCGTATTCAGGCCGTGGGGGCCTCGTAGGTGGCATTTTTTTGTTTTTTTGTTGCTTTATTTTATTTTCTTTTGTTTTTTGCTTTATTTTTTAATTCTTTATGCTTTTAGTTTTAGAAAAATTATAAACTTTTTGTTAATGCCATTAGTTTTCAAATTTGAAAACACTTTTTTTGTTTTTTTGTTTTCTTTGTTGCTTTATTTATTTTATTTTGTTTCTACTTACAACAAAATACTTATTGTTGCTATTTTTTCTAGTTTTTTGTTTTGTTTTCTGCATTATTTATTTTCTTTTATTTTTTGCTTTATTTTTTTTATTATTTTTGGTTTTAGTTTTAGAAAAATTATGAACTTTCTGTTAGTGCCATTAGTTTTCAAATTTGAAAACACTTTTTTTGTTTTTTTGTTTTCTTTGTTGCTTTATTTATTTTATTTTGTTTCTAATTACAACAAAATACTTATTGTTGCTATTTTTTCCAGTTTTTTGTTTTGTTTTTTGCATTATTTATTTTCTTTTGTTTTTTGCTTTAATTTTTAATTCTGTTTGGTTTTAGGTTAGCAAAATTATAAACTTTCTGTTAGTGCCATTAGTTTTAGAAAAATTATAAACTTTTTGTTAGTGCCATTAGTTTACAAATTTGAATAGTTAAAATTTGAATTCTTTGAAATTTGTGTGAATCATTTGTTTGGAATTAACTTACTAAAAAATGAGAATAGATGCGCTTATAGAGAAAATTCAACCTAAATTCATACTAAATTTCTATGAATTTCAGAGAAATTCACTATGAATTTAGGTTAAACTTTTCTCTATTAGGGCATCTATTTTCACTTTGAGAGGAGCTCAACAAGGCAGAGAGGAAAGTGCTTATAAACCGGTGTGAGCCCCCTTCGGTTGGCGAGGTGGGACTAAACTCTGCCTGCAACAAGGACCAACCCTTTAGTCCTGGTTTGTGGCACAAAAAGGGACTAATGGTCATGGGCCAGCGGCGAGGAGCAAAATTATAAACTTTCTGTTAGTGCCATTAGTTTTAGAAAAATTATAAACTTTCTGTTAGTGCCATTAGTTTTCAAATTTGAATAGGTAAAATTTGAATTCTTTGATATTTGTTTGAATCACAAGTTTGTGATTAACTTTACTTTTTCCATTTTTTTTTGTTTTTTGCATTATTTATTTTCTTTTGTTTTTTGCATTTTTTAATTCTTTTTGCTTTTAGGTCAGAAAAATTATAAACTTTCTGTTAGTGCCATCAGTTTTAGAAAAAATTATAAACTTTCTGTTAGTGCCATTAGTTTTCAAATTTGAATAGTTAAAATTTGAATAATGGTATTATGAGGGCCGAACCATAAGACATGAAATCATATCAAATGAACTCTGAAAAAGTTGAAAGTTGGCATGGTATCATAATTTCACCCAGATAGCATGTGCATGTACAAAACGGACAATGGTAGCATGTTCGTGTGTTACAAAGTTGGCATGATATCATCATAATAGTTGCGGGAGAAAGTCTTCACTTTTTCTTCACTTGTGTCATTTCCTTATTGCGCCGTAACCATGGATAATCTTCATTTTTTATCAGGATGCTTGGATCAGCCTTGACATTGAAGGGAGGAATTTCATGAAACTTTTCATAACCTTCAGACATGTCTGTCTTGCCGTCCACTCCCAGGATGTCCCTTTTTCCTGAAAGAACTATGTGGCGCTTTGGCTCATCGTATGATGTATTCGCTTCCTTATCTTTTCTTTTTCTCAGTTTGGTAGACATGTCCTTCACATAGATAACCTGTGCCACATTATTGGCTAGGACGAACAGTTCGTCAGTGTATCCAAGATTTTTCAGATCCACTGTTGTCATTCCGTACTGTGGGTCTACCTGTACCCCGCCGCCTGACAGATTGACCCATTTGCACTTAAACAAAGGGACCTTAAAATAAGGTCCGTAGTCAAGTTCCCATATGTCCACTATGTAACCATAATATGTGTCCTTTCCGCTCTCGGTTGCTGCATCAAAGCGGACACCGCTGTTTTGGTTGGTGCTCTTTTGATCTTGGGTGATCGTGTAAAATGTATTCCCATTTATCTCATATCCTTTGTAAGTCAATACAGTCAAAGATGGTCCCCTGGACAACAGGTACAACTCATCACAAACAGTGTTGTCACCTCTGAGACGTGTTTCCAACCAACTGCTGAAAGTCCTAATGTGTTCACATGTAATCCAGTCGTCGCACTGCTCCGGGTGTTTGAAGCGCAGACTGTTCTTGTGTTCATCGACATACGGGGTCACCAAGGTAGAGTTCTGTAGAACTGTGTAGTGTGCTTGAGACCAAGAATATCCGTCCCTGCATATTATTGAGTCTCTTCCAAGAGTGCCTTTTCCAGTCAGTCTCCCCTCATACCACGATTTAGCGAGACCTATCTTCTTAAGGCCAGGAATGAAGTCAACACAAAACCCGATAACATCCTCTGTTTGATGGCCCATGGAGATGCTTCCTTCTGGCCTAGCACGGTTACGGACATATTTCTTTAGGACTCCCATGAACCTCTCAAAGGGGAACATATTATGCAGAAATACGGGCCCCAGGATGACAATCTCGTCGACTAGATGAACTAGGACATGCGTCATGATATTGAAGAAGGATGGTGGGAACACCAGCTCGAAACTGACAAGACATTGCGCCACATCACTCCTTAGCCTTGGTACGATTTCTGGATCGATCACCTTCTGAGAGATTGCATTGAGGAATGCACATAGCTTCACAATGGCTAATTGGACGTTTTCCGGTAGAAGCCCCCTCAATGCAACCGGAAACAATTGCGTCATAATCACGTGGCAGTCATGAGACTTTAGGTTCTGAATCTTTTTCTCTGGCATATTTATTATTCCCTTTATATTCGACGAGAAGCCAATCGTGACCTTCATACTGAGCAGGCATTCAAAGAAGATTTCTTTCTCTTCTTTCGTAAGAGCGTAGCTGGCAGGACCTTTATACTACTTCGGAGGCATGCCGTCTTTTTCGTGCAAACGTTGCAGGTCCTCCCGTGCCTCAGGTGTATCTTTTGTCTTCGAATACACGCCCAAGAATCCTAGCAGGTTCACGCAAAGGTTCTTCGTCACGTGCACCATGTTGATTGAAGAGCGGACCTCTAGGTCTTTCCAGTAGGGTAGGTCCCAAAATATAGATTTCTTCTTCCACATGGGTGCGTGTCCCTCCGAGTCATTCGGAACAGCTAGTCCATTGTGACCCTTTCCAAAGGTTACGTAGTGTAAATCATTGACCATAGCAAGTACGTGATCACCGGTACGCTTGGTGGGCTTCTTCCGGTGATCTGCCTCGCCTTTGAAATGCTTGCCTTTCTTTCGACATTGATGGTTGGTCGGAAGAAATCGACGATGGCCCAGGTACACATTCTTCCTGCATTTGTCCAGGTATATACTTTCAGTGTCATCTAAACAGTGCGTGCATGCGTGGTATCCTTTGTTTGTCTGTCCTGAAAGGTTACTGAGAGCGGGCCAATCGTTGATGGTCATGAACAACAACGCCTTAAGGTTAAATTCCTCCTGTCTGTGCTCATCCCACGTACGTACACCATTTCCATTCCACAACTGTAAAAGTTCTTCAACTAATGGCCTTAGGTACACATCAATGTCGTTGCCGGGTTGCTTAGGTCCTTGGATGAGAACTGGCATCATAATGAACTTCCGCTTCATGCACATCCAAGGAGGAAGGTTATACATACATAGAGTCACGGGCCAGGTGCTGTGATTGCTGCTCTGCTCCCCGAAAGGATTAATGCCATCCGCGCTTAAAGCAAACCATATATTCCTTGGGTCCTTTGCAAACTCATCCTAGTACTTTCTCTCGATTTTTCTCCACTGCGACCCGTCAGCGGGTGCTCTCAACTTCCCATCTTTCTTTCGGTTCTCACTGTGCCATCGCATCAACTTGGCATGCTCTTCGTTTCTGAACAGACGTTTCAACCGTGGTATTATAGGAGCATACCAAATCACCTTCGCAGGAACCCTCTTCCTGGGGGGCTCTCCATCAACATCACCAGGGTCATCTCGTCTAATCTTATACCGCAATGCACCGCATACCGGGCATGCGTTCAGATCCTTGTATGCACCGCGGTAGAGGATGTAGTCATTAGGGCATGCATGTATCTTCTCCACCTCCAATCCTAGAGGGCATACGACCTTCTTTGCTGCGTATGTACTGTCAGGCAATTCGTTATCCTTTGGAAGCTTCTTCTTCAATATTTTCAGTAGCTTCTCAAATCCTTTGTCAGCCACAGCATTCTCTGCCTTCCACTGCAGCAATTCCAGTACGGTACCGAGCTTTGTGTTGCCATCTTCGCAATTGGGGTATAACCCTTTTTTGTGATCCTCTAACATGCGATCGAACTTCAAATTCTCCTTTTGACTTTCGCATTGCGTCCTTGCATCGACAATGACCCGGCGGAGATCATCATCATCGGGCACATTGTCTGGTTCCTATTGATCTTCAGCAGCTTCACCCGTTGCAGCATCATTGGGCACATCGTCTGGTTCCTCTTGATCTTCACCAGCTCCCCCCGTTGCAGCATCACCGTATTCAGGGGGCACATAGTTGTCATCGTACTCTTCTTCTTCGCCGTCTTCCATCATAACCCCTATTTCTCCGTGCCTTGTCCAAACATTATAGTGTGGCGTGAAACCCTTGTAAAGCAGGTGGGAGTGAAGGATTTTCCAGTTAGAGTAAGACCTCGTATTCCCACATTCAGTGCATGGACAACACATAAAACCATTCTGCTTGTTTGCCTCAGCCGCATCGAGAAACTCATGCACCCCCTTAATGTACTCGCAGGTGTGTCTGTCACCGTACATCCATTGCCGGTTCATCTGCGTGCATTATATATAATTAAGTGTCCAAATTAATAGAAGTTCATCATCACATTAAAACCAAAGTGCATACATAGTTCTCATCTAACAACATATAGCTCTCCAGAGCATCTAATTAATTAAACCATACATTGAAACTATGTAAAACATTTCAATGCAAAAACAAATGCGATCATAATCGCAACCAAGGTAACAATTGATCCAACGGCATAATGATACCAAGCCTCGGAATGAATGGCATATTTTCTAATCTTTCTAATCTTCAAGCGCATTGCATCCATCTTGATCTTGTGATCATCGACGACATCTTATCCTCCTCATTTTTTTTCCTTCAACAAATTGTTTTCTTCTTCAACTAAATTTAACCTCTTGACAATAGGGTCGGTTGGCATTTCCGATTCACATACATCCTACATAAATAAAATCTATGTCACGTTGGTCGGCATAATTTTCATAAACAATAAATGAACCAATAGTTATAAAGATAATATATATACCACATCCGAATCATAGACAGGACGAGGGCCGACGGGGGCGGATACCTAAACCATCACACTATATAAGATGCAATAATAAAAGTAAGAAAATAATACAAGTATCTATGTAAACATACAAGTAAGAATATTTTTCCTTTCAGAAAGAAGATAAGAATAAGAGCCTCACCACGGTGGTGCTGGCGATGAGCTCGGCGCGGGTGATCAACGACGGTGAAGACGGGGACGGGGCGTGACGGGCCGCTAAACCTAGACAAATATTATGGAAAATGGAGCTTGGAGGTCGAGCTTGGAGAGGAGAAAGCTTAAGTAGTGTGGCTCGGGCATTCCATCGAACACCTTGTGTGCATAGGAGGTGAGATAGAGCACCACCAAGCCCTCTCCCCCTCGGCCAGAGAAAAACAGAGCACCGGGGTGCTCTGCTCGCGAGCGAGGGGTATATATAGGCACCTCATTGGTCCCGGTTGGTTACATGAACCGGGACTAAAGGGGAGCCTTTGGTCCCGGTTCAAGCCACCAACCAGGACCAATGGTGGTGGGCCAGGAGCGAGGCCCATTGGTCCCGGTTCATCCCACCAACCGGGACAAAAAGGTCCAGATGAACCGGGACCAATGGCCCACGTGGCCCGGCCGGCCCCCTGGGCTCACGAACCGGGACCAATGTCCCCATTGGTCCTGGTTCTGGACTGAACCGGGACTAATGGGCTGACCCGGCCTGGACCAAAGCCCCGTTTTCTACTAGTGACACCTCCAACTCTAGCATGTAAGAGTCGATGTCAAGCATGCGGACGGTGCCAGCAAGTCAACCACCACATTAGAGCAACTTATCTTCATCCTATCTCCAAGTAGCAATGTTGGTCTTATTATATTTCCTCCAAAAGTATCCATCCTTGAAAATTATGCAAGCCTTAATTTTGTGCTATATTAAAAAAACCAAAAGGCTATTTCCAAATATAGCACACTATTAGCATGCCATAACTTTTATAGCATCCAGAGAAGGGAGGCGCTAAATTTTGTAGCATGTTATTTTTAACATTGATTTAATGTAGTGGACGATGACAAATTCACATTTTCTAAGGGGTGTTCCATGGGGTGACGGACATAGCATGCCGCATGTGTTTTCTCTTTCATGTCAACCCTCCACATCTTCAAGAATGGTAACGTGTTGTATGATCAATCATTCACACAACATGGATCGTCTCACATGAGAAGATCACGCTCAACACATGATTTTCAATGTTTATAACTCTCTGAAAGAAAATAAAATATATAGGGAACAAATGAATGGTTTTTCCTTACTAAAAGGCCGATTATACAACTTTGGGATGGAAAAATATTGCCTAGTTACTCATGCGCGGACTACTAGTGAATTCACACAAAGAAACAATTGGACAAAATAGGTCATTGATGTCACAAATACTTTCTCGTTTGTCAAAAATTTAATTGGAACTAAAGGAAAAGAGAGATAACTTGGGCACACCGAGGAGGGAAAGTGACAGCCACGAAAAAGCTTCCTAAGTAGACAATGAAGTCCCTCTTCCATGGCCTACCACACATGTAGTGAGCCAAGACATGCTTGAGAACACTAGGTGGGGATGCTAGGACATTAGTTTCCTCATCGTTTGTGCCGGAGAGCACACGTG
The DNA here is from genome assembly GCF_056163025.1 of Triticum urartu. NCBI lineage: Eukaryota > Viridiplantae > Streptophyta > Magnoliopsida > Poales > Poaceae > Triticum > Triticum urartu. The sequence goes on along the minus strand of NC_141873.1, from coordinate 66,195,204 downwards.
CAGGGGTGTTGGGGTCACAATGTAAGGGAAGGGGTGGAGACCACCACACATGTATGCGGCCAAAGCTGGCATGGAAGAGCCGCATTGCCGAGACAAGGGTGAGACCAAATATATGCGTGGACTGCAACAGCTGGCATGTGATGTCCCACAAGTATAGGGGATCTATCGTAGTCCTTTCGATAAGTAAGAGTGTAGAACCCAACGAGGAGCAGAAGGAAATGACAAGCAGTTTTAGCAAGGTGTTCTCTGCAACCACTGAAATTATCGGGAACAGATAGTTTTGTGACAAGGTAATTCGTAATGGGTAACAAGTAACAAAAGTAAACAAGGTGCAGCAAGGTGGCCCAATCCTTTTTGTAGCAAAGGACAAGCCTGGACAAACTCTTATATAAAGGAAAGTGCTCCCGAGGAGACATGGGAATTATCGTCAAGCTAGTTTTCATCATGCTCATATGATTCGCGATCGTTACTTTGATAATTTGATATGTGGGTGGAATGGTGCTTGGGTATTGCCCCTCCTTGGACAAGCATCCCACTTATGATTAACCCCCCTCGCAACCATCCGCAACTACGAAAGAAGAATTAAGGTAAACCTAACCATAACATGAAACATATGGATCCAAATCAGCCCCTTACGAAGCAACTCATAAACTAGGGTTTAAGCTTCTATCACTCTAGAAACCCATCATCTATTTATTACTTCCCAATGCCTTCACCTAGGCCCAAACAATGGTGAAGTGTCATGTAGCCGACGTCCACATAACACCACTAGAGGAAAGACAACATACATCTCATGAAAATATTGAACGAATACCAAATTCAAATGACTATTTATAATAAGACTTCTCCCATGTCCTCAGGAACAAACGTAACTACTCACAAATCATATTCATGTTCATAATCAGAGGGGTATTAATATGCATAAAGGATCTGAACATATAATATTCCACCAAATAAACCAACTAGCATCAACTACAAGGAGTAATCAACACTACTAGCAACCCACAGGTACCAATCTGAGGTTTTGAGACAAAGATCAGATACAAGAGATGAACTAGGGTGTGAGAGGAGATGGTGCTGGTGAAGATGTTGATGGAGATTGACCCCCTCCCGATGAGAGGATCGATGGTGCCGATTTCCCCCTCCCGGAGGGATGTTTCCCTGGCAGAACAGCTCCGCTGGAGCCCTAGATTGGTTCCGTCAAGGTTCCGCCTCGAGACGGCGGCGCTTCGTCCCGAAAGCTTCCTTATGATTTTTTCTAGGGAAAAATATACCTTATACCAGAAGATGGGCATCGGGGGGCTTCCAGGTGTCCCACGAGGCAGGCGGGCATGCCAAGGGGTAGGGCGCGCCCTCCACCCTCGTGGACAGTGGGTGGCCCCCCTCTGGTGCTTTCTTCGCCCAATATTTTTAATATATTCCAAAACTGACTTTCGTGGAGTCTCAAGACTTTTGGAGTTGTGCAGAATAGGTCTCTAATATTTGCTCCTTTTCCATACCAGGATTCCACCTACCGGCATTCTCCCTCTTCATGTAAACCTTGTAAAATAAGAGAGAGAATGCGTAAGTATTGTGACATAATGTGTAATAACAGCCCATAATGTAATAAATATAGATATAAAAGCATGATGCAAAATGGACATATCAACTCCCCCAAGCTTAGACCTCGCTTATCCTCAAGCGGAAGCCGACATCGAAAAATATGTCCACATGTTTAGAGATAGAGGTGTCGATAAAATAAAATACAGACATGAGGGCATCATGATCATTCTTAGAATAGCAACATATATATTGTCATATGATTTCTTATGTTGAAGTAACAATCTATTCACAATGTAAAGTATGAATCAGAAACTTCATTGAAAAACTAGCAAACTATAATCTCATTCATTGAAGCAATTGCAATTTATCATAACATCGGAAAGAGTCAATATAAGAGCTTTTCAGCAAGTCCACATACTCAACTATCATTTAGTCTTTCACAATTGCTAACACTCACACAATACTTATGGGTATGAAGTTTTAATCGGACACAGAGAAAGATAGGGGCTTATAGTTTTGCCTCCCAACCTTTTACCTCAAGGGTAACGTCAACAATAATGCTTTATGAAAACCCACATCCAATTGGATATATATATATATATCAGGATCTTTATAATACATAGTGCTTGCCAAAGAATAAAGTGTAAAAAGGAAAGGTGAAGATCACCATGACTCTTGTATAAGGTATAAGACAAAAATAAAAGATAGGCCCTTCGCAGAGGGAAGCAGAGGTTGTCATATTCTTTTATGGTTGGATGCACAAAATCTTAATGCAAAAGAACTTCACTTTATATTGCCACTTGTGATAGGGACCTTTATTATGCAGTCTATCGCTTTTATTTCTTCCATATCACAAGCTCGTATAAAGCTTATTTTCTCCACACTAATAGATCATACATATTTAGAGAGCAATTTTTATTGCTTGCAACAATGACAACTTACTTGAAGGATCTTACTCAATCCATAGGTAGATATGGTGGACTCTCATGGCAAAACTGGGTTTAAGGATATTTGGAAGCACAAGTAGTATCTCTACTTGATGCAAAGAATTTGGCTAGCATGAGGGGGAAAGGCAAGCTCAACATGTTGGATGATCCATGACAATATAATTTATTTCAGATATAAGAAAACATAACCCATTACATTGTCTTCCTTGTCCAACATCAACTTTTTAGCATGTCATATTTTAATGAGTGCTCACAATTATAAAAGATGTCCAAGATTGTATATTTATATGTGAAAACCTCTATTTCTTCATTACTTCCTATTAATTGCAACGATGACCAAAACTATGTTTGTTAACTCTCAACAACTTTTATTCATCATACTCTTTATATGTGAAGTCATTACTCTCCATAAGATCAATATGATCTCTTTATTTGTTTTTATTCATTCTTTTTTCTTTTATCCCCTCAAGATCATTGAAAGATAACCAAGCCCTCAACTCAAGACTAATCTTTATTATATATATCTCACGGACTCGATTACATAGATAAGGATCAACACAAAAACTCAAAGCTAGATCATACTAAACTTTATTTCACTAGATCAAGATATAACCAAAAGGATCGAACTAAGAAAAACGGTAACGATAGAAGTGTGATGGTGATACGATACCGGGGCACCTCCCCCAAGATTTGCAGTTCCCAAGGGGAGTGCCCATACCCATGTGTTTATGTCTCTTTCTTCGGAGGTAGTGATGTGATATTTTTGGCGATGATGCCCCTTAGGATACGGTTCTCTTCCTTGAGCTTATGGACTTGCTGCTTAAGATCCATTGTTTCCTTCCGGAGTTTACCCACGGCGGCTAAAGCTTCTTTCACCCATGGATGTTGCATAGCTGCGGGAGAACAAGTAACACTTTTTTCATATTGTCATAAGAAAGAAATATAGCATTGGGAGGGATGGCCGAATTTGGAATTGCTAAGCTCTGGAGTTCCTCCATCATAAATCTGGCTTGGAGACGAGAGGTAACTTCTTGAGCTTCCTCGCTGGCATCTATCCTTTTCAAGTCGGCCTCCATCCCTTCCCAGTTGATGGCCCAAAGTGATCGGCATAGCTGTTTGCTTTTGGCCACGGTGTCGGGTGAGATACCCGGCTCTCCCCGACTGACTCTTGAGAAGACATCTTGATCTGATCTGCGGCAGAAACAACTCAAAACAAAAACAGATGATTTTGTCGTGGTACGGTGGTCAAAATCTTCGGGAGATTATATAATGAACTTTTACCGACCAAAAGAAGTATCGTGCAAGAAAACGGAGTCCGGAGGGCACACGAGGTGTCAACGAGGCAGGGGAGCACGCCCAGGGGGTAGGGCACGCCCTCCACCCTCGTGGATGCCTTGTTGTAACACCCCGATGTACTGATGCTACAGTAACCCTTGGGGTTAAGCTAATCTTCTTGCTAAACATGTGCGTGATCATTATTGTCTCATGTTCTTTCAAATTCCAGTTGAATTCAAATTCAAATTCTAGGTGAATTTCAAAATTGCTCAAATATGAAAACTAAAATGTTCATCATGTGGATATTATTATTCTGGTAATATTGGTGGTGAACCAACTTTTTTCCAATGTGTGTAAATGGCCTAAAATAGCTAAAGCTGAAAGCTAAAAAAAGGAAAAGGGAAAAGGAAAGGAGAGAGAGAAAGGGAAGTGCCCCTGCCCCACTGGGGCCAAGCCCACCTGGGCCGGCCCAGCTCCCCCTCACCCAGGCCGGCCCACCTACCTCTCCCATGTTCCCCTCCCCCCTATTCGTCCGACCAGGCACGTCCCGCTCGTCCCCGCCGAACCGGGCGTGCCGCCCCATACTCCACGTCGCCGGCGAGAGGGGATAAGGCCCCGATGCCTCGGGCTCCCTCCCCACTCGCCCACTTGCCCCCTCTCTCCCTCGTCGCTCTCCCCCTCTCTCTCCAGATCCCCTCCCCTCCTCAACCGAGCGCCGCCGTCGCCATGGCTCCGGCCTAGCCACGGCCACCGTGCCCACCTCGCCGTCCCACTGCGTCTCCAAGGGTCGCCGTCGTCCGCTGCTTCGATTGGTGCGCCTCGTCGGAGCTCGGAGCCACCGCAATGCCCACAACGACGTCGTCTTCCTCCTCTGCTCCGACGAGCTTCGCCGCCGAAGCTGCCGCACCAAGCCCTTCCTGAGCACACCTGAGCACACCTACAGGACCAACGTGAGCACGCGCCTCTTTCCCCTCTCTTCCCCGCCCGTTTTCGGTGCCATAGGTCCTCCTCCCTGTTGTGCCCAAACGCGGCTCCGCCTGAGCTCGTCGCCGATGATGCTCCGGCGACCAAATGGCCTCGGCCCTGTGTGCAACTCGCTCGCCACTAGCCTAGTTCCCAACATGCACACGCACGTGACTCGCCGTGCCCCGCAGCCCCTGTTCGCCGCTCACCGGAAACCCACCACCAGCTGACTGGCTCGCCATGACCACCATAGCCCGAGCTCGCGTTCGAGCTCGTAGACGAGCTCCTGGAGCTCGTGCGAGTCCAATGAGACCCCTGCGCGCCTTCCCGTGCCACGCAGCGCCGTATCCGACGACGCCCGATTCCGGCCGCCACCATCACCGCTTGCTGCCGTCGCTACGGGCCTCCTCCAGCCTCACCGCCACCACAGGAGGGCGCATCTCACTCCGCTCGTTCGAGCGAGCCCAGCAACGCTCGGAGCCGACGCCTGCAGCTCCTTTTCTGCCGTCAACCGTAGCCGCTCCGCCGCGGACCTCGTCGCCGGCGATGTTTCCGGCCAGGTCTGGCGATACCACCACCACCACTCGACGCGCGGTCGAGTGGCCTTTCCAACGCGACTAGCCACACCTCTTTCTGTGCCCCGTACGAGTTTTTCGGCCAACTCCGGTGACACACCACCGCGGGTAGGCTTGCCTGCGTTGCTCCGGCCGTCGTGCTGACCTGGCGCCGACATGGCCCTATGGGGGCCACCCCAATGAGGCTGCCAGGGGGCCCCGGCGCCCCAGTTGACCACGTTGACTCTGGTCAACGCAGTTACTGTGCATGACATGTGGGCCCCTGTAACGCCCCGGATGTAACTTTCCCAATTTGTACTCCAACTCTTGCCATTTCCGGCGTTAAGTTATATTTATTTCCTCGGGTTCGGGTTTTGTCTCCGTGTGTTGTTTTGTTTTCATGCGTCTCATATCATGTCATCAGGTGCATTGCATTTGCATACGTGTTCATCTCATGCATTCGAGCATTTTCCCCGTTGTCCGTTTTGCATTCCGGCGCTTTGTTCTCCTCCGGTGGTCATTTCTAGCTTTCTTTCGTGTGTGAGGATTAAACATTTCCGGATTGGACCGAGACTTGCCAAGCGGCCTTGGTTTACTACCGGTAGACCGCTTGTCAAGTTTCGTACCATTTGGACTTCGTTTGATACTCCAACGGTTAACCGAGGGACCGAAAAGGCCTCGTGTGTGTTGCAGCCCAACACCCCTTAAATTTGGCCCAAAACCCACCAAACTCTGCTCCATGTCCTAGAGCGTTCGATCATGATTGCGTGGCCAAAAACCGCACCTCATTTGGACTCTCCTAGCTCCACTTATGCCTATATATAGCCCCCTCCATTTTCGGATCTTCCCCTACCGCCGAACCCTAAAACATTGTCCGCCGCCCTCCGCGCCCAGTCAGCGCCCGCTACCTGACCCCGGGGCGGGACCGCATCGCTGCCACCGCGCCGGCCCGCCCAGGCCCACCGCGGGCCCCCTCCTCGCTCCACCAGGGCCGCGCCCGCGCCACCGCAGCGCCGCCCGCCTCCTCTCGCCGGCGGCCGCCGCCTCGCCGGAACCCCGCCGCACTCCCCGCGCCGCCCCCTGCCTCCGGCCGTCGCCGCCGCGGGCCGTCAGCCGCCGCCACCTCGTCGCCCCGCCTCCACGCCGGGTCGCCGCCGCCCGTCCCCGGCCGCGCCGCCACCACCACGTCGCCGGCGGAGCCCGGCCTCCCCTTCCTCGGTTACCTCCGGCGCCGGCCATCCTCGGGAGACACGCGCATGAACAGTGCGCTACAGTGCCAGATCCAGATCTAACCCGACGGTTGACTTTTCCCTCCAAACCCTAAGTTTTTATGCCTACTTTGACCGGCCGTATCTTTGCATCCGTAGCTTCGATTTGGGCATATTATATATCAAAATCTTCGTCTCGACGAGTACATCATTTCATTCCATTGCATCATTTTCATTAGAGTTCATCTTGATGCCCAAAATGCTGTTAGAAGGAGGCTTCGTGAGTTAATTGTCAGATCTGCTAGTTCATCTTAGACTTTTGTCATTTTTTCCATGATTATTGTGTGCATGCTATGCCTGTGAGTCCTTCATATGTTTTGTTAAGCATTTTGTCTTCTTTCCAGAGGTGCAACCCATGCATTTTTAGGATGTGTGTGGTGATTTGTGCAAGCTTGCAAAGTGAGGCACCCGGTAAATCTGTTTTCAGGGACTTAGTTGTTTTCACTAAGTCTGGGATATTTTAGTTCATGATGCCATATGTTCAGCTTGTTTCCTAGTGATCCGTGCCTCTTTTGAGGATGATCAGTAAGGGACTTTTGTTATTCATGTTATGCTCTATCCATCCATGTCTTTGTTTGCAATTATGGAGCACCATAGCTTGAGTCAATCGAGCTCTACTTTTGCTTCGTGGTGAATCTGGGCAGATCGTCAACTTGTTTGCGATTTTGCCGATGTTATTGTAGTTGATCCGTGCATGATATGCCATTTTTCTTGCCATGTATAGCTTGTATTTTGTGCCTTCTCAATGGATGTATGCTTGCCTTGCTGTGACTTGCACCATGGTGAGTGCATCGAGCTCGTTTACATGCCTTCGTGAGTTATATTTCAGCATGTCTCAGTTTTCACTAAGTCTGAAAACTGATTGTGTTTTAGCTATGTTCGTGTGCCCGTTAATATATTTTGTGAACCCTTTTGGCCCCAGGTCACTTTGGGTCTTTTGTTAAGCTTGTTGAGTAGCTCCATGCCATGTTCTTACTTGTCATGTTCAGGTCATGTATCATATTGTTATGCTGCTCCGAAGAGAGCATCGTGATCTGAAATTTCAGACAAGTGTTAATTTCACTAAGTCTGGAATCTGTTTTGCATTTGCGTTTTTGCCATGCTTGTTTGAACCTCATAATGGATGAATTGGCCGTGGCTCAGTGCTAGTCTTTTGTTAAGAATCTTGTGGGCATACCTTCCATGTTTTTTTTTGTCATGTTTGGTGGCTGTAGCATGTTCATTTCGTCGCGTTTAGATGCCTACTTGTTGTAAATCGCAGACCGGTGTCATATCTTAAAACGCTTGTCATTTCCAAACCGTAACTCCGATTCCAATGATCTTTATATCGTTTTCAAGCGATTTCATCCCCTCTATCCAGTGGCACCCTTGGAATTCCAAGTTGAGGCCAGGTTCATGCATTTCCTATCATATCTTGCATTTTGCATCCCGCATCGCATCCCGCATAGCATATCATCATTTCATCATATTGCTTGGTCTTGCACGTGGTTGATTGTATCCTTGTTGCTTGTTTGTCTTGTTGGGTAGATCCGGGAGACGAGTTCGCTACCGAGGAGCCCGTTGAGTTTGCTTGTGAGGATCCAGTCAACTCTGACAACTGTGCAGGCAAGATGATCATACCCTCGAAATCACTACCATCTTTGCTATGCTAGTTTGCTCGCTCTTGCTATGCCAATGCTACGATGCCTACCATTTGCTTGTCAGCCTCCCAATTGCCATGTTGAACCTCTAACCCACCTTGTCCTAGCAAACCGTTGATTGGCTATGTTACCGCTTTGCTCAGCCCCTCTTATAGCGTTGCTAGTTGCAGGTGAAGTTTGGAGGCCGTTCCTTGTTGGAACATCATTTATTTACTTGTTGGGATATCATTATATTGCCATGTTATCTTAATGCATCTATATACTTGGTGAAGGGTGGAAGGCTCGGCCTCTCGCCTAGTGTTTTGTTCCACTCTTACCGCCCTAGTTTCCGTCATATCGGTGTTATGTTCCCGGATTTTTGCGTTCCTTACGCGGTTGGGTTATAATGGGAACCCCTTGATAGTTCGCCTTGATTAAAGCTTTTCCAGCAATGCCCAACCTTGGTTTTACCATTTGCCACCTAGCCTTTTCTTTCCCTTGGGTTCTGCAGACTCCAGGGTCATCTTATTTTACCCCCCCCCCGGGCCAGTGCTCCTCTGAGTGTTGGTCCACCTGTCAGCTACCGGTGGCCACCAGGGGCAACCCTGGGCTGGCCTACCCGTACCTAGGACAATCTGAGTGTGCCCTGAGAAAGAGATATGTGCAGCTCCTAGCGGGATTTGTCGGCACATTCGGGCGGTGTTGCTGGTCTTGTTTTAACCAGTCAAAGTGTCTTGAGTTACCGAGATACCGAGTCTGATCGGAACGTCTTGGGAGGAGGTCTATTCCTTCGTTGACCGTGAGAGCTTGTCATGGGCTAAGTTGGGACTCCCCTGCAGGGATTGAACTTTCGAAAGCCGTGCCCGCGGTTATGGGCGGATGGGAATTTGTTAGCGTCCGGTTGTAGATAACTTAAACCTTAATTATTTAAAATGAATCAACTGAGTGTGTTGCCGTGATGGCCTCTTCTCGGCGGAGTCCGGGAAGTGGATACGGTGTTGGAGTTATGCTTGCGCAGGTTGCTCTTCTAGATTCTCGCTCGCGCTTTGCCCCCTCTTCTCGCTCTCTTTTGCGTATAAGATAGCCACCATATTTGCTAGTCGCTTGCTGCAGCTCCACATATATTTGCCTTATCCATTCCTATAGCTTAAATAGTTTTGATCGCGAGAGTGTGAGATTGCTGAGTCCCTGTGGCTCACAGATACTATAATTCCAGATGCAGGTCCAGGTGATTCCGCTCCAGGTGACGAGTACGAGCTCAAGTGGGAGTTCGACGAGGACTCTCAGCGTTATTATGTTTCCTTTCCCGATGATCAGTAGTGGTGCCTAGTTGGGGTTTGATTCAGGGCCTTGTCGCATGTTGGGTTCTCTTCTATTTCGGCGCCGTAGTCGGGCCATGAGTGCTTGTATGATGGATGTTATTTATGTACTTTGATGTGACATGGCGAGTGTAAGCCAACTATGTTCTTCCCCCTTTTATTATATATTACATCGGATGTTGTAATGATTGCCTGACTTGCGACATTGCTTTCAATGCGGTTATGTCTCTAAGTCATGCCTCGACACGTGGGAGCTATAGCCGCATCGAGGGCGTTACAAGTTGGTAATCAGAGCCTTCCCCGACCTTAGGAGCCCCATTGCTTGATCGTCTTAGCAGCCGAGCTGTGTCTAGAAAAATGTTTTGAGTCTTTAGGGATTATATATCGGAGAGCTTAGGAATTCTTTTTACTTCCCAGTCTCCTCATCGCTCTGGTAAGGCATCCTGACGTAGAGTTTTGACTCTTCTCTTCTCAAATTTCACTAAAAAAAATTTTAGGATCACGCGAGTATCTTGGATTTGTTCCGATGGCTTATGATGAGAATACTGTCTTGGTGCCTCCTGTCAGGGGTTTAGTGGAAGTGTACCGGGGAGTTGAGCTCTGAGGTGTTGTCATCATAATTTTATCGTTGCAATTCTGGAATACTTGAGATATGTTCGCCGACATCGAAAATCTCTTTTATGCAGTTCGTTGGTGAGATAACCTCGACGCCACCCAGTACTGGGGCGGGAGTTCGGGAGTATCGCCATAACTTGTATAACGGATGCTTTTCGAAGGTTGAGGTAGATGGTTTCCGAAGTTTTCTTGGTTATGTGTTGAAGGATGGATACAGCTGGATGTAGGATTTGCTAGTTTGGGTGAGATATTATGCTTCCCCTGTATCCCCAACACCTGATTGCATAACCGGAAAGGTTCGGAAGTTTCATAGGTGGGAATTCTAGTACCTCTAGTTCTTCTTCCACGGATATTGGTTTGAGATTGGGATTTCTTACCGATTATTCGTTCCTGATCCATAGCTTGTTGATTTATTTCTCTACCTTAATTCTACGTGGCTTCTCAATTTATGGATATGTGACCATTTGAAGAGGAATGCATTCATTCATTTTGTTCGGATGTGAAGACTATATGTTGCAATTTTCATTCCATTGGATTCAGCTTCAATATTTATCTGTCATGTGCTAATGGTGGTCAACCTCTTCAGGATGGCTCCTCCAACGCGCACGACTCCGAATCCTGATCCGCCACCACCTCCACCTCCTCCAGAGGCATGGCAAGCTGTGATGGCTGCAACCAATGCAAACACTCAGCTGATCATGCAAATTATCCAAGAGCGCAATCAAGGCAGTCAAGGGAATCAAGGCAGCAACCAGAGTCACTTTGCTACACTCAACCAGTTCCTTGCTAATGGGCCAAAGACTTTCAGCAATTGTGTTGAGGCAACCGATGCTGACGATTGGCTTGTGGATCTGTGTAAGCATTTCGAGTGCAGTAACGTCAGGCCTGAGGACTTTGTGAAGTTCGCTTCCTTCCAACTCAAAGATCAAGCTGCAGAATGGTTCCAGCAGTACAAAGATTCCAGAGGTGGACGTGTTATCACGTGGGATGATTTCCGTCGAGATTTCTGAGCTCATCACATTCCGCAGAGCGTGGTTGAAAGCAAGCGTGAGGAATTCCGCAATCTGAAGCAAGGTTCTTTGTCTGTCTATGACTACAAAAAATTGTTCCAGAAGCTTGCCCGCTTTGCCAAGAAGGACATGCCTGATGAGAAGAGCATGATATATCAGTTCAGGGGTGGTCTCGGAGAAGATATTCAGCTCGCTCTTGTTCTCTTCGAGCCCTTGAGATACGATGAGTTCTACAACATGGCACTGAAGCAAGAGGCTGCTCAGTTGAGGTGTGATGCTTCCAGGAAGCGAGTCAGAGATGTTACTCCTTCTTCCTCTACTCAAGTGGCCAAGCAGCAGAAGTTTTGGCTTCCTCCTCCTCCGTTCCGTCAGCCGTTTCAGCAGAAGAGCAAAGGTGGCAGTGGTTCTTCCCACCCACCCAACCCAGGCTTTCAGAACAAGACTCCGTCTCAAGCTCCAAGATCGAGTGCTCCGTATCACCGTCCGCTTTCAGAGGTCACGTGCAACAAGTGCCAACAGAAGGGTCACTATGCCAACAAGTGTTTCAACCAGAGGCGTCTTCCTCCTCCTCCTCCTGTCAGGTCGGCAAGTACAGCGGTGGTCAAGCATAACCCCAAGTCCGCCAAGGTCAATTTGATGAATGCAGCTCAGGCAGAGGACTCGTCAGATGTGATCATGGGTAACCTTCCTGTTAATGATAATCCCGCAAAAGTTCTTTTTGACATTGGTGCATCGCATTGCTTCATCTCGAGACCGTTTACAAATAGGCATGAATTGGTTTCACAAGTTTTGCCTAGTCCTTTAGCAGTTGTCTCTCCCGGCAAGCGCATGCAGGCTAACTCAATCGTTCCGGATGTTTCTATCACTTTGGGTGACTACAAGTTCTTGGCTTCTCCTACGGTTCTCGGTGACTCGGATATTGATCTTATTCTCGGGATGGATTGGCTCTCTAAGCACAAGGCACATCTTGATTGTGCAACCAGGCAGATCCAATTGACTCATTCGTCTGAGGATGTAATTGTCTTTGCCGCTCAGGATAATACTATCCGTCTGTTTTCTCTCAATGAGAAGGGTGAATTGGATGCCATCTCTCAAATTCCAGTCGTTTGCGAATATCAAGACGTCTTTCCAGAAGAGCTCCCAGGAATGCCTCCACACCGGCCAGTTGAATTCGTTATTGAACTTGAACCTGGCACGGAACCTATGTGCAAACGCCCTTACAAGCTCGGACCAGAAGAATTGAAGGAGCTGAAGAAGCAACTTGATGAGCAAGAAAGAATGGGTCTCATCCGGCCTAGTACTTCTCCGTGGGGTTGTGGTGTTCTTTTTGTGAAGAAGAAGGATGGAACGGACCGACTTTGTGTTTACCGTCCAGTGAACAAGAAGACCATCAAGAACAAATACCCACTTCCCAACATCAATGAGCTGTTCGAACAACTCAAAGGTGCCCAAGTATTCTCCAAGCTTGACCTTCGTATGGGTTATCACCAGATTCGCATTCGTGAAGAAGATATTCCCAAGACAGCATTCAGAACAAGTTTTGGTTCATATGAATACACTGTCATGTCTTTTGGCCTCGCCAATGCTCCTCCGACGTTCTCTCGCATGATGAACTTCATCTTCAACACCTACACCAATGACTTTGTTTTTGTCTATCTCGATGACATTCTGGTTTTCTCGAAGAACAAGGAAGATCATGCCAAGCACTTGCGTTTGGTTCTCGATAAGCTCAGGGAACATCAGTTCTACGCCAAGTTCTCCAAATGTGAATTTTGGCTCGATGAGGTTCTTTATCTTGGTCATATCATCTCTGCCAAGGGCATTTCCGTGAATCCCGAGAAGGTATCCGCAATTGTCAATTGGGAACCTCCTCAGAACGTGTAGCAACTCCGCAGTTTTCTCGGTCTCGCAAGCTATTGCCGAAGATTCGTTGAAAACTTTTCCAAGATCGTGAAGCCTCTCTCAAATCTTCTTCAGAAGCACGTCAAGTATGTTTGGTCTCCAGAGTGTGATATTGCTTTCAACACTTTGAAAGAGAAATTGATCACTGCTCCAGTTTTGACTCCGCCTGATGAATCCAAGCCGTACGAGGTCTTTTGTGATGCCTCTCTCCAAGGTCTTGGCGCAGTATTGATGCAAGAGAAGAAAGTGGTTTCTTATACATCTCGCCAGTTGAAGCCTAATGAGAAGAACTACCCCACTCATGATCTCGAGTTGGCGGCAGTTGTGCATGCTCTTTTGACTTGGAGACATCTTCTATTGGGAAGAAAAGTGGACATTTTCACCGATCACAAGAGTCTCAAGTACATCTTCACTCAGCCTAATCTCAACCTAAGGCAAACTCGATGGGTCAAAATGATTCAAGAATATAATCCGAGTATTGAGTATACTCCAGGCAAGGCTAATGTGATTGCTGACGCTTTGAGCAGAAAGGCCTACTGCAACAGTCTGATTCTCAAGCCTTATCAACCCGAGCTTTTTGAAGCTTTCCGCAAACTTAATCTGCAAGTTGTTCCTCAAGGTTTCCTCGCCAACCTTCAAGTCTCTCCTACCCTAGAAGACCAGATTCGCCAAGCCCAGCTTCTTGATGCTATGGTGAAAAAGGTGAAGATTGGGATTGCCAAGAGTCAGTCCAAGTACAAGTGCTACCGCCTTCATGACAAGGACACTCTCTTCTTCGAGGATCGTATTGTTGTGCCCAAAGATGAACTTCGTAAAGTGATCATGAACGAGGCTCACAATTCTCTCCTCTCCATCCACCCTGGGAGCACGAAGATGTATCAGGACCTTAAGCGAGCTTATTGGTGGACTCGAATGAAGCGCGAGATCGCTCAATTCATGAATGAATGTGATGTCTGTAGAAGAGTGAAGGCAGAACACCAAAGGCCAGCTGGTCTCCTCCAACCTCTTGCCATTCTAGAATGGAAGTTTGACCACATTGAAATGGACTTCGTGACTGGGTTTCCAAAGTCCAAGCGTGGCAATGATGCAATATTTGTTGTCATCGACAAGCTCACCAAAGTGGCTCACTTTTTGCCTATCAAAGAGTCGATCACTGCAGCTCAATTGGCGGAACTCTATACCTCTCGTATTGTCTCTCTACACGGTATTCCTCAAGTGATATCTTCAGACCGTGGCAGCATCTTTACCTCCAAGTTTTGGGATTCTTTTCAGAAGGCCATGGGCACTAACATCCGCTTCAGCACTGCTTTCCATCCTCAAACAAGCGGTCAAGTCGAGCGTGTCAACCAGATTCTTGAAGATATGCTCAGGGCTTGTGTGATCTCCTTCGGCATGAAGTGGGAGGATTGTCTTCCTTATGCTGAATTCTCTTATAACAACAGTTTTCAAGCAAGTTCGGGCAAGGCCCCTTTTGAAATTCTGTATGGTAGGAAGTGCCGTACCCCTCTCAACTGGTCTGAAACCGGTGAACGTTTGCTACTGGGTAATGACTTAATCACAGAAGCAGAAGAAATGTGCAAAGTCATTCGTGATAATCTCAAAGCAGCCCAATCCCGCCAGAAGAGCTACTATGATAGTAAGCACCGTGATTTGGCTTTCGAGATCGGAGATCATGTTTACCTCCGTGTCTCTCCTATGAAAGGTACTCGTCGCTTCGGTATCAAAGGGAAGCTTGCCCCTAGATACGTGGGACCTTTCAAGATTGTTAGCAAGAGAGGCGACCTCGCCTATCAACTTGAGCTTCCTTCAAACTTTGCAAATGTTCATGATGTGTTCCACGTCTCTCAGCTTCGAAAGTGCTTCAAGACTCCTGACCGCACCGTCAACTTCGAGGACATTGAGCTCCAAGAAGATCTCTCCTATCGTGAGCACCCCGTTGCTATTCTTGAAAAGACTGAACGTAAGACTCGCAACAAGTCAATCAAATTTCTCAAAGTCAAGTGGTCACACCATTCCGACCGTGAAGCTACCTGGGAACGCGAGGATCACCTCCGTTCTGAGTACCCAGAGTTCTTTCAGTCCTAGATCTCGGGACGAGATCTTTTCGTAGTGGTGGAGTGTTGTAACGCCCCGGATGTAACTTTCCCAATTTGTACTCCAACTCTTGCCATTTCCGGCATTAAGTTCGATTTATTTCCTTGGGTTCGGGTTTTGTCTCCGTGTGTTGTTTCGTTTTCATGCGTCTCATATCATGTCATCAGGTGCATTGCATTTGCATACGTGTTCATCTCATGCATTCGAGCATTTTCCCCGTTGTCCGTTTTGCATTCCGGCGCTTCGTTCTCCTCCGGTGGTCATTTCTAGCTTTCTTTCGTGTGTGGGGATTAAACATTTCCGGATTGTACCGAGACTTGCCAAGCGGCCTTGGTTTACTACCGGTAGACCGCTTGTCAAGTTTCGTACCATTTGGACTTCGTTTGATACTCCAACGGTTAACCGAGGGACCGAAAAGGCCTCGTGTGTGTTGCAGCCCAACACCCCTTAAATTTGGCCCAAAACCCACCAAACTCTGCTCCATGTCCTAGAGCGTTCGATCACGATCGCGTGGCCAAAAACCGCACCTCATTTGGACTCTCCTAGCTCCACTTATGCCTATATATAGCCCCCTCCATTTTCGGATCTTCCCCTACCTCCGAACCCTAAAAGATCCCCGCGCCGAGCCGGGCACGTCCGACCCGGCCGGACATTGTCCGCCGCCCACCGCGCCCAGTCAGCGCCCACCACCTGTCCCCGGGGCGGGACCGCATCGCCGCCATCGCGCCGGCCCGCCCAGGCCCACCGCGGGCCCCCTCCTCGCTCCACCCGGGCCGCGCCCGCGCCACCGCAGCGCCGCCCGCCTCCTCTCGCCGGCGGCCGCCACCTCGCCGGAACCCCGCCGCGCTCCCCGCCCCGCCCCCTGCCTCCGGCCGTCGCTGCCGCGGGCCGTCAGCCGCCGCCACCTCGTCGCCCCGCCTCCACGCCGGGTCGCCGCCGCCCGTCCCCGGCCGCCCCGCCACCACCACGTCGCCGGCGGAGCCCGGCCTCCCCTTCCTCGGTTACCTCCGGCGCCGGCCATCCTCGAGAGACGCGCGCATGAACAGTGCGCTACAGTGCCAGATCCAGATCTAACCCGACGGTTGACTTTTCCCTCCAAACCCTAAGTTTTCATGCCTACTTTGACCGGCCGTATCTTTGCATCCGTAGCTCCGATTTGGGCATATTATATATCAAAATCTTCGTCTCGACGAGTACATCATTTAATTCCATTGCATCATTTTCATTAGAGTTCATCTTGATGCCCAAAATGCTGTTAGAAGGAGGCTTCGTGAGTTAATTGTCAGATCTGCTAGTTCATCTTAGACTTTTGTCATTTTTGCCATGATTATTGTGTGCATGCTATGCCTGTGAGTCCTTCATATGTTTTGTTAAGCATTTTGTCTTCTTTCCAGAGGTGCAACCCATGTATTTTTAGGATGTGTGTGGTGACTTGTGCAAGCTTGCAAAGTGAGGCACCCGGTAAATCTGTTTTCAGGGACTTTGTTGTTTTCACTGAGTCTGGGATATTTTAGTTCATGATGCCATATGTTCAGCTTGTTTCCTAGTGATCCGTTCCTCTTTTGAGGATGATAAGTAAGGGACTTTTGTTATTCATGTTATGCTCTATCCATCCATGTCTTTGTTTGCAATTATGGAGCACCATAGCTTGAGTCAATCGAGCTCTACTTTTGCTTCGTGGTGAATCTGGGCAGATCGTTAACTTGTTTGCGATTTTGTCGATGTTATTGTAGTTGATCTGTGCATGATATGCCATTGTTCTTGCCATGTATAGCTTTTATTTTGTGCCTTCTCAATGGATGTATGCTTGCCTTGCTGTGACTTGCACCATGGTGAGTGCATCGAGCTCGTTTACATGGCTTCGTGAGTTATATTTCAGCATGTCTCAGTTTTCACTGTCTGAAAACTGATTGTGTTTTAGCTATGTTCGTGTGCCCGTTAATATATTTTGTGAACCCTTTTGGCCCCATGTCACTTTGGGTCTTTTGTTAAGCTTGTTGAGTAGCTACATTCCATGTTCTTACTTGTCATGTTCAGGTCATGTATCATATTGTTTTGCTGCTCCGAAGAGAGCATCGTGATCTGAAATTTCAGACAAGTGTTAATTTCACTAAGTCTGGAATCTGTTTTGCATTTGCGTTTTTGCCATGCTTGTTTGAACCTCATAATGGATGAATTGGCCGTGGCTCAGTGCTAGTCTTTTGTTAAGCATCTTGTGGGCATCCCTGCCATATTTTTTGTTGTCATGTTTGGTGGCTGTAGCATGTTCATTTCATCGCGTTTAGATGCTTACTTGCTGTAAATCGCAGACCGGTGTCATATCTTAAAACGCTTGCCATTTCCAAACCATAACTCCGATTCCAATGATCTTTATATCGTTTTCAAGCGATTTCATCCCCTCTATCCAGTGGAACCCTTGAAATTCCAAGTTGAGGCCAGATTCATGCATTTCCTGTCATATCTTGCATTTTGCATCCCGCATCGCATCCCGCATAGCATATCATCATTTCATCATATTGCTTGGTCTTGCACGTGGTTGATTGTATCCTTGTTGCTTGTTTGTCTTGTTGGGTAGAGCCGGGAGACGAGTTCGCTACCGAGGAGCCCGTTGAGTTTGCTTGTGAGGATCCAGTCAACTCTGACAACTGTGCAGGCAAGATGATCATACCCTCGAAATCACTACTATATTTGCTATGCTAGTTTGCTCGCTCTTGCTATGCCAATGCTATGATGCCTACCATTTGCTTGTCAGCCTCCCAATTTCCATGTTGAACCTCTAACCCACCTTGTCCTAGCAAACCGTTGATTGGCTATGTTACCGCTTTGCTCAGCCCCTCTTATAGCGTTGCTAGTTGCAGGTGAAGTTTGGAGGCCGTTCCTTGTTGGAAGATCATTTATTTACTTGTTGGGATATCATTATATTGCCATGTTATCTTAATGCATCTATATACTTGGTGAAGGGTGGAAGGCTCGGCCTCTCGCCTAGTGTTTTGTTCCACTCTTACCGCCCTAGTTTCCGTCATATCGGTGTTATGTTCCCGGATTTTTGCGTTCCTTACGCGGTTGGGTTATAATGGGAACCCCTTGATAGTTCGCCTTGATTAAAGCTTTTCCAGCAATGCCCAACCTTGGTTTTACCATTTGCCACCTAGCCTTTTCTTTCCCTTGGGTTCTGCAGACTCCAGGGTCATCTTATTTTACCCTCCCCCCGGGCCAGTGCTCCTCTGAGTGTTGGTCCACCTGTCAGCTACCGGTGGCCACCAGGGGCAACCCTGGGCTGGCCTACCCATACCTAGGACAATCTGAGTGTGCCCTGAGAAAGAGATATGTGCAGCTCCTATCGGGATTTGTCGGCACATTCGGGCGGTGTTGCTGTTCTTGTTTTAACCTGTCGAAGTGTCTTGAGTTACCGAGATACCGAGTCTGATCGGAACGTCTTGGGAGGAGGTCTATTCCTTCGTTGACCGTGAGAGCTTGTCATGGGCTAAGTTGGGACTCCCCTGCAGGGATTGAACTTTCGAAAGCCGTGCCCGTGGTTATGGGCGGATCGGAATTTGTTAGAGTCCGGTTGTAGATAACTTAAACCTTAATTATTTAAAATGAATCAACTGAGTGTGTTGCCGTGATGGCCTCTTCTCGGCGGAGTCCGGGAAGTGGGCACGGTGTTGGAGTTACGCTTGCGCAGGTTGCTCTTCTAGATTCTCTCTCACGCTTTGCCCCCTCTTCTCGCTCTCTTTTGCGTATAAGATAGCCACCATATTTGCTAGTCGCTTGCTGCAGCTCCACATATATTTGCCTTATCCATTCCTATAGCTTAAATAGTTTTGATCGCGAGAGTGTGAGATTGCTGAGTCCCTGTGGCTCACAGATACTATAATTCCAGATCCAGGTCCAGGTGATTCCGCTCCAGGTGACGAGTACGAGCTCAAGTGGGAGTTCGACGAGGACTCTCAGCGTTATTATGTTTCCTTTCCCGATGATCAGTAGTGTTGCCTAGTTGGGGTTTGATTCAGGGCCTTGTCGCATGTTGGGTTCTCTTCTATTTCGGCGCTGTAGTCGGGCCATGAGTGCTTGTATGATGGATGTTATTTATGTACTTTGATGTGACGTGGCGAGTGTAAGCCAACTATGTTCTTCCCCCTTTTATTATATATTACATCGGATGTTGTAATGATTGCCTGACTTGCGACATTGCTTTCAATGCGGTTATGTCTCTAAGTCGTGCCTCGACACGTGGGAGCTATAGCCGCGTCGAGGGCGTTACAGCCCCTCTGTTAATTAGGCTAATTAAACATTTTTATAAATAAAAATAATTAGTTAAACTAAATAGTCACTGACTAATGGGGCCCACACCTCTAACTAGTATGTTAGTCTTTTTAATCCACTATTAGTGCCACAGTCGCTGACATGTGGGACCTACTGGTCAGTTTGACCTAGTCAGCCGTCCTGTTGACTACTGACGTCAAAGTGACGTCATGCTAACGTCATATTCCTCTTCTGTTAATGTTAATAATTCCAGAATATTGTTTAAACTTTAAAAAATCATAGAAATTAAACCGTAACTCCGATGAAAATGTTTTCTATATGAAAGTTGCTCAGAAAAATCCCATGAATCCGAATGCACAGTCCATTCACCTGTCACATGCCCCTAGCATGCTGAACATGGAACCGTCCCCTCTCTTTCATCTGTCCGGAATTCGTCTAACGCCGGGGATTCATCCTCGGATGCATTATACAATTTATTTAGTTTTCTGAAAAAATTTCATTCTATTTTAGATGTGTTGTTGCAAGTACCTATTTCTCTATTTTTGCTAGAATTTGCAAGATATCTTAAGGTTTTTTTAGGCTGCAACTAAATACAATTTAGGATCAGGCTTGGAATGAGGGATGAAACGATAATGTGTCTATGATCTATCGGGGAAGCATTACTGACTAATAACCTATGACTTATCATATTTTATCATCTGACCTACTATGTTGGTCATAATGATGTTTCACTTCTACCATACTTGAAGTTCTCCTTGGTAATATTTATTCCTGGATTTTGTTGCCGCAGAAGTGTGTCTTTCTACGAACTGGCAAGATGCAGCCACCGTAACCATGGCCTGGGTACTACTGCTTGAAAGAGACATTATCTCACCTTTGGGTTTTTTCTGGTAGCAGTTGACAAGAGGAAATTTGACCTTCTAGAGAAGATGTCCGTATGTGCATGTAACAAGGCCAAAGACCTCCATGCATAGTATGTGATTGGGAACTGTGACCCATATGTGACCGAAAGGAATGCATCAAATCTTGTTATATATCGAGGTCATTGTTAAAGACAAAGGACCTTGTTCTAGATGATTTCATTGGGCAAATTATGTTTGACCTGAATGAAGTTCCAAAGAGAGGAGCGAGGCAAACCCACTATAGCCGCGCTGTTTAATTTAAGTCTCCATGTAGATTATTTTTCAGGGTGTTTCTATACTGACTACATATGAAGTGTATTACACATATGTAGTGATAACCATTTTTTCATTTAAAAATGTGAAATACATAAATGTAAAACAAAAACTTGATGTGTCACCTCTGCCATAGTTGAAGCTCTTTTTGGTAATAACTTGTCATGGATTTTCTTGCAGGCACAAGTATGTCCTTCTGTGAACTGACATGATGCAGCCACCGCAACCCCAAGCTAGATACTACTCCTTGAAAGAGGCATTATTCCACATTGGTAGTTTTATGGCAGCAGGTGACGAAGAGCACAAGCACATATAACCTTCTAGAGCAGATGTCGTATCTCTATGTGCGTGTTGTTAAGGCCAAAGACCTCCATGCAAAGGATGTGATTGGGAGTTGTGCCCCATATGTGGTGATTAAGCTTGGATATTAGAAGTGCACCACCCATCACTTTGAGAACAACACTAACACCAAGTGTAACCAAGTATCTGCCTTCCTGAAAGAACGCATCCAATCCTGCGATATCATAGTAATTGTTAAAGATGATTTCATTGGGCAAGTTGTGTTTGACCTGAATGAAGTTCCAAACAGAGGAGCGATGCGAACCTACTACAACCATGTCATTTAATTCAAGTCTCCACATAGATTTTTTAGGGCATTTCTACACTAACTACATATGAAAGTGTATTACACATATGAAATGCTACGTTTTTTTGCTTTACATAATGTGAAGTACATAGTTGTACAACCCTATCAAGGATATCTGCTAAATATTTTGTTTGTTCTCTGATTTTCTCGGAGTGATATATTTCTTATACCAAACTTGAAAGTTTTGGATCTCGGTTCATTCATTTAATATAACCGTACTCTATGATAAATCCTGCAATTATACCAGAGATTGGAAAATGGCCGCTTACTACAAAGCAATGCAAATTTAGAAAGGTGAAATTATCAAGAGGTCCCATTTTTTATATATCAAATTTCATAATTTCAAATTATAAAATTTGTCATAAGTTTTTCTTAAAGTCAGTAAAGATCTTTAAAAAATTGCAAAAATGAGAAGATGTATGAAATAGAAAGCGCCTAAAACAGCCTATCACAACCACCTTTTATTGTTAAAAATGTATTAGTAGACAAACTATTATTATGTGTTTTTGTTTAGTTAAAATATAGTGAGCCACGACAGGTAAGTTTTACCCTATGAATCAAGAACTTTGAAGATGGTTGTTCTTGGTTAGAAATTTGAACTTCCATTTGTAGGAAGTAAAATATGCTAGCTACTACTATGTGAATAATAGTCTCTATTAGCATAGCCTGGTCTACATTTTTTGAAGTTATAGACATTTTTATATTCTCTAGGAGTAGGATCAGTCTTAGTTATGTCAGCCAAAGTTAAGTTCTTTAGTGTAACCAGGATGTCAAACAACAATGCATTTGTGTGTGTCATGTTCCGTATCTATCCTTAATCATGCAATATACAGTTTATTTTGCTTTCTGAAAATTTCTCATTCGAGTTTAGATGTGTTGTTGCAAGTACCTATTGTTCTATTGTTGGTAGAATTTGCAAGTTCTCTTAATGGGTTTTTTTTGGCTACAACGAAATACAATTTAGGATCATGCCTGGAATGAGGGATGAAAGAATATTGCGTTTGGGATATATCAACAACACATTACTGGGTAATGGCACATGACTTGCCATATTCTATCATCCATCCTACTCTGTTATTCGTAATGATGTGTCACTTCTGCCACTTGAAGCTCTTTTTGGTAATACCTTGTCATGGTTTGTTGTAGGCACAAGTGTGCCCTCCTATGAATTGGTAAGATGGAGCCAGCGCAGTCGTGACCTGGAGACTACACCTTGAAAGGGACATCATCCCACCATGGGGTTTCCTGGTAGCAGGTGACAAGAGCACAAGCACATATGACCTTCTATAGCAGATGTCATATCTCTATGTGCGTGTTGTCAGACCCAAATACCTCCACGCAAAGGATGTGACTGGAGTTGTGACCCATATGTAGAGATTAACATTGGATACTACAAGTGCACCACCCATCACTTTGAGAAGAACAATAACCCCGAGTATAACTAGGTATTTTCCTTCCTGAAAGAATGCATCCAAATACTGCTATATCGTAGTCATTGTTAAAGATGGTTTCATTGGGCGAGTTGTGTTTAACCTCAATGAAGTTCCAAAGAGAGGAGCGAGGCAAAACCACTACAGTTGTGTCATTTAATTCAAGTTTTCACATAGATTTTTTCAGGGCAGTTCTATACTAACTACATATGAAAGTGTATTACACATATGCAATACCATCCTTTTTGTTTTACATAATGTGAAGTACATAATTGTACAACCAAATGATGGATATTTGCTAAATATTTTGTCAGTGCTCTGATATTCTTGGAGTGATATATTTCTTAAACCAAACTTGAAAGTTTTGGATCTTGGTTCATTTATTTAATTAACCATACTATATGATATATCATGTAACTATATACCAGAGATTGGAAAATAGCGGCTTACTTAAAGCATTGCAATTACAAGAAATGGAAATAATAGCATGCAATTTAAACTTTATATCGTCTCTATAGCATATCTAGAAGGTCCAGATTATTTTTTAGCTAATTTCTTCACTACAGCTCTATTCACATACAACACACTATTCCAACACTAAACAAAATAATGTTGTCTTGTTTTTGTGTGTATCACACAACAGCCCATCAGGCATTGTCGCATTAGCCCAACTCGCTGTCACTCTCCGAGACAAAACACATACAAAAGCCCATACAACAATGCATACAACCTAACATATTCAACTTCTCACCATTTTTCCACTAGCTCGTGACCGATGGC
The DNA here is from genome assembly GCF_056163025.1 of Triticum urartu. Taxonomy (NCBI): domain Eukaryota; kingdom Viridiplantae; phylum Streptophyta; class Magnoliopsida; order Poales; family Poaceae; genus Triticum; species Triticum urartu. The sequence continues at coordinate 66,171,799 of NC_141873.1, read as the reverse complement.
AGTGGAGGCTTCTCTTCACAGGCAATGGTGGAGTTGTGACTCATGAGATACGGTTGTAAAGGTCGTTCATGAGTGGCAGTGGCTTCTCTTCATCCCATATCCAATGGAGGGGTCGACCATGCCTCCAACTCTAGGAATTAAGAGTCGATGTCAACCATGCCAATGGTGCCAGCAAGTCAACCACCACATTAGGGCAAGCTCTTTTCATCCTATCTCCAAGTAGCGGTGTGGGTCTTACTCTATTTCCTCCATAAGTATCCATCCTTGCAAATTATGCAAGCCTTAATTTTGGTCAGAGATGAAAAAAATATCCAAAAGGCTATTTCAAAATATAGCAAACTATTAGCATGCTATAACTTTTATAGCATGTGGAGAAGGGCGGTGCTAAATTTTGTAGCATGCTATTTTTTTACATTGATTTAATGCAATGGATAGTGAATCATTCACATTTACTAAGGCGTGTGCAGTGGGGTGAAGGACATAGCATGTGGCATGTGTGGTCTCGTCCATGTCAACCCGACACATCTTCAAATATGGTAATGTGTTGTACAATCAATCATTCACACAACATGGAGCATTTCAAATGAGAAGACCAAGCTCCACACGTGAGTTACCATGTTTATAACACTCTAAAATAAACTAAAACACAAAGGGGGAAAATAAATGATATTTTCATACTAAAAGGCCGATTATACAACTTTGGGATGAAGAAATATTGCCTACACTAGTGCAGAACCGGGCAATAGCACCGGTTCGTAAGGCCCTTTAGTGCCGGTTCGGTAACCGGCACTAAAGTGTGGGCACTAAAGGTCCCCCCCCTTTAGTACCGGTTCAGCACGAACCGGTGCTAAAGGGCAACCACGTGGCACGAGCCAGCTCCGGGGGCAGGGAGCCCTTTAGTATCGGTTGGTGACACCAACCGGTATTAAAAGGTTGGGGGGTTTTGGGTTTATGATTTCTTTTTCATTTAATTTTGTGTTTTCCATTTAATTCTTTTTCGTTTGCTGGTATTTTACGATACTACATATTGTACACGTTATGCATATATATATATAGAATTTCTAGTAGAACCGATCATATATATATATATATATATATATATCATCGAATGTCTCACAACCACAATTAATTAATTCACACATATATACACACATGTATATATATACAATTAGCTAGCTATATACAATTTCTCCTAATTGGTGCCTTCGGAGCCAGTGGCATTAGCCTAATTGGTGCCTTCGGAGCACGATAACAATTGGAAGTGGTTCATGGGGGCGGTAGCGGGTAATAGTATTCTCCTTTGGGATCTATGACCTGGTCGAGCAAAAATCCTTCTATTTCCTCTTGAATTGCTTGTATTCGCTCCGTTGGTAGGAGCTGCTCCCGCACCTCTTTGAACTATTAAGAAGGAGATCAATATGCATGTGTATTAGTTGTGTGACTAGATATCGATAATGGTGTAAAAATTGTGAATAGTGTTCTGACAAACGTACCCACTCCTGTCTTTGAGATCTGCTCCTTTCGGACGCCATCATGTGAATGTTCTCGCAAACGTAGTATGCACACAGATTATTCCCCGGTGCCTGCTTCAGGGCCTTTACGAGAATGGAATTTGATCAGATAATAATTAATCAAGCATGATAATTAAAGAGATGGCAGCTAGCTAGCTAGTACTACTTAATTACTTACCTGGGGTCGATACCATTTCAGATTTCTTTTCCATTGGCCTGGAGTGACGCTGATGAACTTTGCCCAAGCCCTGCCCGCCGATAAAGAAAATGAATAAATGGGTTATTAAATAGTTGTTATCAGGAAATGACGAACTAATTAAATAGGCTGAGATATAGTTAATAATGATTGAAATTACCTATTGACTATCCCCTTCACGATGGTGTAGTCACTTGCTTTCTTAAGTAGTGAGTCTAGTACTTCAACTATTCCTTCATCAACTTTAATGATTAACAAGATCCAGTGAAATCTGCATGCACACACGTTTGCATGTCTTAATTAAGCGGGCATATGTAAGCAAAAACATGTAGCTAGCTAGTAGGCAAAAATAGAATTTGTAGTACAAGACAGTGTGACTCACTCGAAGTTGTAAGGAAATAGTATATCTTCATTATATTTGAGGCGCTTGAAGAACTCTAGCATGCTTTCCTCTACACTTTTTTTTCGTAATATGGGTCTAATTTCCATGTGTATTCATTAATGGTATTTGGGTCAACGAACCCAATGCCATAGCGTGCACCTTTTTTCATTTCATAAATCTTCATCCTGCATAATACGACAGAAAAAAGAATATAGTGAGGATAATTACAGGTAATGATTGATCAAAATGATCACTACAGCTAGCTTGAGACTTAAATTACAGAAAGAAATCACTTACAGACAATAGAAACTAACGATAGATTTGTCGAGTGCGTCTTGATTGTATAACTAAAATAGTTCTGAATACTCAACGGACACAACTTTCTCATGGTAGTAATGATCCTTCTTGACATTAACCATGAGGGACTCTCGATTGGAAATCTTGGTAATGTCCATGTACCATTGATGCAATTCATACATTCTCGTTGGGAGCTTCTTGACCTTGTCTGGCTCGACCGAAGGTTGGCCCCGGACATATTTTCGTTTTATTTCCTCCTCTGCAATCAGAGGCATGGGCTCGATATCGAGGAGTTGTCCAACAGTGATCTTGAGCATTTCAGCCTGCTCAATATGCTCCTCGGTTATTACCACATCGCCTAGCTCGGGAACATAAACGGTTTGCCCACAATAATATTGGGCGTGCATACTCTCATGTGTTGTTGGCACAACAAGCGAGGGGATTGATTGCGCCACCTGTTCTCCCAGCTGGGGAACGGTTTTACTGCATGTTTTGCCAGCTGATTTGCTCGAGCTCGAGCTCGCCTCTTTCTGTAGACGTGCTCGATTTAACTTCCTGAGGTGGCGCTCATAGTCTGTGTAAACAGGCTTGGGAGCTGGTGGTGTAGCCATACGAATGAAGTGGTCAATCTTTTCCTCAGGCACTTTCTCCTTTGGCGGCGGTGGCGGTTTCGGTGCAAAATGGGCTTCTACCTCGGCCTTCGATATGGCTATGTTTTCCTCCTCGGACTTGTCGTATGGCCTCTGCGGAAGAGGCGCGAGGCTGCTTGAACCATATTGAAATCGCTTGCCTCCGCCTGTACCTCCAATAGTACCTCGACTTGTACCGCTACGCACCATAGCTGAGGCGGCTCTCTTCCGTGATTGCTGAGGCGGCGAAGACGGCTGACGTGGCTGAGTTGGAGGAGGAGGAGTGGCCTGAAGCTGTGCCAGACTTGGAGGAGGAGTGGCCTGACGCTTTGCCGAACTTGGAGGAGGAGGAGTGGCTTGAAGCTGTGCCGGACTTGGAGGAGGAGTGGCCTGACGCGTTGGTGGACTTGGAGGAGCGGGAGTCTGCTGACTCGGTGGCAGACTTCGACGAGGAGTCAGATGACGCGGTGTCGGTGGCCTTCGAAAGATGATGCAATCCTTTCTCCATAGGATGCTACGATGGTTGGCCTCTCCCAGTGTGTGCTCCTCGTCACCTCTAGGAATGTCAAGCTCTAGCCCCGAATATTGGTCCACCACCTCATCAACCAAGACACGAGCATAGCCCACTGGAATCGGGTTGCAATGGAAGGTTGCCTCGGGGAGGGGGGGTTGTAAAAGCAAGGGCGTCCGCCACCTTCATGGATATGTTCTTCATTTTGAAGTGTAGCTCACAGTTAGTGTTCTCCATGATGTCATCCACTGGGTAGCTATCCAGCAATGCGTCGCCCGGGGCGGAACCCACGCTGCTTCTCGGCATGGATGGGACGGTGCTATCCAATGCTGGATCGTCTGCTAGCTGCTGCAGCAGCTGCGACCTCATTTGCTGGCTAAGTGGGTCGATCTGCTCCTGCTGCCGCTAGAATTTGACTGCCAAGTCCGCATGCGCTGATTCTAGGCCTTGAAGGCGTTCATAGTCCAGCTTCCTCTGTTCCTCCTCCATCTTCCTCTTCTTCTCCTCCGCAATCTTCTTTCTCGCACGGGTTCTGTAGTCGGCGTTCCAGTCCGAAAACCCCTCATACCACGGAGCACTTGCCTCATGTTCTTCCCGGGTGTTCAGGATTTCCCAGGGCATGCGTAAGCTCGTCGTTCCCTCTATTGGTCTCGAACACCCCCGATCGAGCCTCTTCTATTGCAACAAGTAGTTTATCTTCGGCTCCGTCCAGACATGCCTTCTTCGAAACTTTGCCTATCTTCGGGTCCAACTCCTCCCCATGCGCATAGAACCAAGTCCTGCACCTGGGGGGCCAGCTCAATGTTTCTGGAGTGACACCTGCATCCTCCATCTCTTTCTCAGACTTATCCCACTTAGGCATTCCCACCGCATAGCCACTTGGCCCCATCTTATGGAACTTATCCTTTTTTGCGGCATTGGCCTTGTTTATTCTCGACCATTCCTTAGCTAATTCCGAATCCTTGAATTTCACGAAATTGTCCCAATGAGCACTTTGCTTCTCTAGTGTTCCCTCGAATACTGGAGTCTTCCTTCCTCCCTTGACGTACTTGTCCCATACACGATTCTTATAGTTGTTGAATGCAACTGCCATCTTCCTAAGAGCAGCGTCCTTGACTTTCACCACATATGCATCTGTGAAATAATCTGGTAGGGTGAAATGTTCCATGAGCGTTTCCCAAAGCAGAAGTTTTTGTCTATCATCGACAAAAGTAACTCCTGGACGTGGCTTTACTGGCTCTCTCCATTCTTGAAGGGAGATCGGGAGTTGGTCCTTCACAAGAACTCCACACTGACGAATGAACTTGTCCGCAATCTTCTTAGGCGCTAATGGTTCACCATTAGGTTTGATGGCCTCGATATTGTACTTTACACCCTCCTTCAACTTTTTGTTCAGGCCTCGTTTCCTGTTGCTTGAAGATTTGCTCAATCCGGATGGCTGAAAGAAGAAAGATCGATTCGTTAATATATCTTCAAGTCATTTAAAGCATGTGATGATCACCAGATGCTTGCTTATATATACCTCACCGGTCTTTGTTGTTTCAAGATCAACATTTTCTTCGTCATGTTCATAGTTCATGACTTCATCAATTCGGTCGTCGCGATCGAATATCATATCACCCTCCCCGGTGTTGTTTAGATATTCGGAGCCGTCATAATCTTCTTCATTCTGATCATCATCTAGCCCGCGAGGATTGCGTATGATATTGGACAGGGCCTCTTCTCCCTCTCTGCCAGTATTGTCCGCCATAGGTTTTATTTAAATAATCCAAAAGAAATATATTCAAATTACAATGCATGGATGCAATCAATTAATAAGGAAAAAGTGAATCAATCATAGTACATAATAAGCATCATCGAATATAATCTCGAATATGTCGTCTCGAATAATAGATATAATCTCGAATACATCGTCTCGAATAATAGATATAATCTCGAATACATCGTCTCGAATATTATATATCGAATACATCACTATCTAGCTAGCTAGCTAATAAAGATTGAATACTAGAGAGTAATCTAGGCGGTGGACAACCAAAGTGAAGGAACCATCACTGGATCATAGCTCGGGTGATCTTCCCAAAGAACCTGCTAGGTATTGGAGAACCTGATGTCCATATCATCCATGTAGTGATTGACGTGCTCGTCCTCCTCCCTGACATGGTGACGTACCACCTCTGGCGGGGCCGGCTCCCTCCGCACCGAAAGTGGCCCACGCGAACGCCACCAAAGGAGATCAGGGTCGACGACGGGACCCGGGGCCGGGTTCCTCACCAAGCGTCGCGCCCCTGAAGGTAGAACCTCCCAGTGCCAGCCTGGCGGAGCCCAGTCCCGGACATGGGTCCTCTGAAGCCGGACGTCGTCGCGAACGGGTCGACGGCGAGGATGCGGGCCGGGCATCGTCGACAACAAATACTATATGCCGCAAAAGTAAAGTAACATTTTTTAAATGATGGATTGTGATTTCATATATGCAAATTCTAAATTTTATATCTAAAACTAACATTTCTAATATTTCTATAACTAAAACTAACATTTCTAATATTTCTATAACTAAAAAAACATTTCTATATAACTAAAATTTCTATATAACTAACATTTGTAATATAACTAACATTTGTATATAACTAACATTTCTAATATTTTTATATAACTAACATTTCTAATATTTATATAACTAAAAAACATTTCTATATAACTAACATTTCTAATATTTCTATAACACAGTGTGTGTGTGTGTGCAGCCGGGGCAGGAGCTCACCGGCGAGGCGCGACGACGGGGGGCGGCGACGGGGACGGAGACGGGCGGTGACGACGGGGATGGGGACGGGGCGGCCACGACGGGGACGGGGACGAGCCGGGCGGGGACGACGGGAGGAACGGGCGGGGCGCGACAACGGGGCGCGGTGCGGCGACGAGGATGACGGGGACGGGGACGGCGACGGCGACGGACGGCGACAGGGGCGGCGACGAGGGGCGGCGGCGACGGGGCGGCGGAGAAAGAAGTAGAGGGAGATGAGAAACTGAAATTTTTTTGAAGTGTTTTCTTATATAGAACAACCTTTAGTACCGGTTGAAGCCACCAACCGGTACAAAAGGTCTGTTTTGGCTAGGCCAAGTGGCGGAAATGGCACCCCTTTAGTACCGGGTGGTGTCACCAACCGGTACTAAAGACCCCCCTTTAGTATCGGTTGGAGCCACGACCCGGTACTAAAGGGGTGTGCTGGCGCAGGTGCGGTGCGGCAAGTTTAGTCCCACCTCGCTAGCCGAGGGGCGTCCGCACTGGTTTATTTTTGTTTTATTTATTTTTGAGTTGTTTTTTTCTGTATTTAGAGTTTCTTTGTGAATATTTTTGCTTTAGGTACAAAAACTTACAAACTTTCTGTTAGTGCCCGTAGTTTTCAAATTTGAATGGTTTAAATTTTGAATTATTTGAAATTTCTGTAAATCACTAGTTTGTGAATAACTTAACTTTGAAAATAGATTTTTCAGTGATTCTTTTTTCTTATGTTTAATATTAGTGTGTTTTATCATTATATTCAATTTGGTAATGCTTAGGTTATTTAGAAAAATGAAATGCCTTTGTAACAGATGAGTTTTCGTCCGAAACCCTGATACTTCGAAAAAGATTGTCCACTTTGTACACGAAGTGCATCTAGTTTGTTTGCACATAAAATTTCTTCGCATTTCAAATGCCAAAACACATAACTAGCAACCCTAACTATTACAGAGATTCCCTCCTGGGTGTGAAACACAAAAGAAAGTGATGATAGTGAAGTCGATCACATCCTAGATCTTTGGGTGTGAAACTTTTTCTTCGCGTGTGTCCCTTTGCGCCGTAGCCATGGAAAATCTTCATCATTTAATTGGATGCTCGGGTCAATATTCACTGTGAATGGAGCAATTTCATCAAACTTTTCATAATCTCCTGACATGTCTGTCTTGTCATCCACTCCCACGATGTTTCTCTTCCCAAAAAGAACTATGTGCCGCTTTGGCTCATCATACGATGCATTCGCTTCCTTATCTTTTCTTTTTCTCGGCTTGGTAGACATGTGCTTCACATAGAAAACCTGTGCCACATCGTTGGCTAGGACGAATGGTTCATCTGCATACGCAGGATTGTTGAGATCCACTATTGTCATTCCGTACTGCGGGTCTTCCGTTACCCCGCCTCGTGTCATATTGACCCATTTGCACCGAAACAAAGGGACCTTCAAACCACGTCGATAGTCAAGTTCCCATATGTCCTGTATATAACCATAATATGTTTCCTTTTCCGTCTTGGTTTCTGCATCAAAGCGGACACCACTGTTTTGGTTGGTGCTCTTCTTATCTTGGGCGATCGTGTAAAATGTATTACCATTTATCTCGTACCCTTTGAAAGTCATTATATTCGAAGATGGTAACTGGGACAGCAAGTACAGGTCATCTTCAATAGAGGCGTCATGCATGGTACGTGTCTGCAACCAGCTGGCGAAACTCCTGGTTTGTTCACGTGTAATCCAGTCATCAGACTGCTCCGGGTGTTTGGAGCGTAGCAAATTCTTGTGTTCATCCATATACGGAGCCACCAAGGCGGAATTCTGTAGAACTGTGTAGTGTCCTTCAGTGAGAGAATGTTTGTCCATACATATTATTTGTTCCCCTCCTAGCATGCCATTTCCATCCAGTTTGCCCTAATTCCGCGATTCAGGAACACCAATCGGCTTAAGGTCAGGAATAAAGTCAATACAAAACTCAATGACCTCCTCATTTTCATGGCCCTTGGAGATGCTTCCTTTTGGCCTAGCACGGTTATGAACATATTTCTTTAAGACTCCCATGAACCTCTCAAAGGGGAACATATTGTGTAGAAATACAGGACCCAAAATGTTAATCTCTTCGCATAGGTGAACTAGGACGTGCGTCATGATGTTGAAGAAGGATAGTGGGAACACCAACTCGAAACTAAAAAGACATTGCACCAAATCATTCTCTAACCTTGGTATGATTTCTGGATCGATTACCTTATGAGAGATTGCATTGAGGAATGCACATAGCTTCACAATGGCTAATCGAACGTTTTCCGGTAGAAGCCCCCTCGATGCACCCGGAAGCAGTTGCGTCATAATCACGTGGCAGTCATGAGACTTTAGGTTCTGGAACTTTTTCTCTGCCATGTTTATTATTCCCTTTATATTCGACGAGAAGCCATACGGTACCTTAATACTAAGCAGACATTCAAAGAAGATTTCCTTCTCTTCTTTGGTAAGAGCGTATCTTGCATGACCCTGATGTATGCCGTCTTTTCCATGCATACGTTGCTGGTCCTCCCGTGCCTCAGGTGTATCTTTTGTCTTCCCATACACACCCAAGAAGCCAAGCAAGGTCACACAAAGATTCTTCGTCTCGTGCATCACGTCGATTGCGGAGCGGACCTCTAGATCTTTCCAATAGGGCAGGTCCCAAAATATAGATTTCTTCTTCCACATGGGTGCACGTCCGTCCGTGTCATTCGGAATAGGTTGTCCTCCAGGACCCTTCCCAAAGACCACCTTCAAATCCTTGACCATATCATGTACATCAGCACCAGTATGGTGGCGAGGCTTCGTCCAGTGATCCGCCTCACCTTTGAAATGCTTGCCTTTCTTTCTTACGGGATGCCTGCTCGGAAGAAATCGATGATGTCCCAGGTACACATTCTCCTTACAATTAGCCAAATATATACTGTCGGTATCGTCCAAATAGTGTGTGCATGCGCGGTATCTCTTGCTTGTGTGTCCTGAAAGGTTACTGAGGGCAGACCAATCATTGATGGTCATGAACAGCAACGCCTTTAGGTCAAATTCTTCCCCATGTGCTCATCCCACGCATGTACACCTGTTCCATTCCACAGTTGTAAGAGTTCTTCAACTAATGGCCTTAGGTACACATCAATGTCGTTGCCGAGTTTCTTAGGGCCTTGGATGAGCACTGGCATCATAATGAACTTCCGCTTCATGCACAACCAAGGAGGAAGGTTATACAAACATAGAGTCACAGGCCAGGTGCTATGGTTGCTGCTCTGCTCCCCAAAAGGATTAATGCCATCTGCGCTTAGACCAAACCATATGTTCCTTGCGTCATCTGCAAACTCCTTCCCGTACTTTCTTTTGATTTTTCTCCACTGCAATCCGTCAGCGGGTACTCTCAACTTTCCGTCTTTCTTACGGTCTTCTTTGTGCCATCGCATCGCCTTGGCATGCTCTACTATATACTAATGGCGCACCTGTTGGTGATGCGCCATTAGTGTGGAAGCACCAGGAAAGGGCTATAGATAGGATTGATACTAATGGCGCACCAGGGAAGTAGTGCGCCACTACTATATACTAATGGCGCACCTGTTGGTGATGCGCCATTAGTGTGGAAGACACTAATGGCGCACCAGAAACAGGGTGCGCCACTAGTATTAATTTTTTTTCCATTTTTCCATACATACTAATGGCGCATCAGGTCGACAATGCGCCATTACTAGTTCTAACTAGTAATGGCGCACCAGGCAGAGAGTGCGCCATTACTATATACTAATGGCGCACCTGTTGGTGATGCGCCATTAGTGTGGAAGACACTAATGGCGCACCAGAAACAGGGTGCGCCACTAGTATTAATTTTTTTTCCATTTTTCCATACATACTAATGGCGCATCAGGTCGACAATGCGCCATTACTAGTTCTAACTAGTAATGGCGCACCAGGCAGAGAGTGCGCCATTACTGTAACTTTTTTCTTATTCTTTTTTTGCAAAACTACTAATGGCGCACCGTTTCATAGTGCGCCATTACTAGTTTAAACTAGTAATGGCACACTATTACACGGTGCGCCATTAGTATATATATTTATATTTTTTTACTTTTTTGCAAAACTTCTAATGGCGCACCACCTGCAGGTGCGCCATTAGTAACCAGGGTTACTAATGGCGTATTTCCTTGTGGTGCGCCATTAGTAACCTGGGACCCCAACAAGATATTTTGGACAGCCCCACACCTACCCACTCACTTTCCCCACTTCATTCCCTCCACCTCCTTCTCCAAGCTTTCGGCTGCCTCCTCCTCCTCACCTCATTTCCACCATAGATTCATCAAAATTAAGTGGTGAAATTACCTTTTTTTGATAGGTAAGTAAGGGTAAAGCTATCTTCATGATGTAGATCTACTTTTTTTCTCCCTAGCTCGCTCCAACAACGTGCACATGCACTTTTTGTGGCCTAGCTAGATCTATGTATGTTTGTGGTGTTGCATGTGTTTGTGGTGTTGCATATATGTTTGTGTTTGAAGGTACCGGTATTTGAAATGCGATAGTTGCCAATATTTTGCCGGAATGTTTTGATTCATTTTCGTTTCGGCGAGAATTTTGGCACTATGCATTCTTTTTGGTACTATTTTTATGGAAGGTCATGCCAAAATTTTTCTTGGTTCTAAAATATCGTTTTGCTCTACCCCGCAGGCGACCATGGTCCGCACGATGACTGAAGGCATCGTGAATAGGTTTTTGAGCTCCACGAAGGCCTAGATGCTTCAAAAGAACAAGACGGAGATAAGATGTCCATGTCGAAGATGGAAGCTGAAGAGCCTTATTGCGGATCCGGATTCCGGGCAGGTGCGGGACCACCTGCTCTTGCGTGGTTTCATGGATGGCTATCGGTGGCAAGGTGATGAAGATGACTATGTAGTCGTCCATGGCCGGGGCCGGGCAAGAAATGAGGAAGGGCAACAAGACAAGTGCCACCACGGCGAGGGCGGGCGAGAAGACGAAGAATCTCCAAGACATGATCACGACGGTGATGCTGTACACAATCATCGTGTAGAAGATGTCGTACATGATGATGAGGAAGATCAAGACGAAGGGCATGATCATGAAGATGAAGATGCCGGAGCAGACGACGATGGAGGATGGGTGCAGGACCCTCATATTCAAGAGCTTCTTCTCAAGCAGACGGATAACGCAAGAGCTGCCGCCCGAGAGAAAGCCAAGCTGGATCAACTAGAGATAGACGCAGTTACTCCATTGTATGAAGGATGCAGGCCCGAGGATTCCTGCCTAAAAGTAACGCTCATGGCTCTGGAGATGAAGGTAAAACACAAAATGACCGACGCATGCTTCGACGAGAACATGTCATTCTGGCACAAACGTCTTCCCAAGGGGAACAAGTGCCCGACCAGTTTCGAGGAGGCGAAGAAAATCGTGTGTCGTCTGGATTTACCGCACGTGAAATACCATGTGTGCATGAACAATTGTATCATTTATTGGGACGTGCACACGGAGTCTACCATATGTCCGGTGTGCGGCATCACTCGATACAAGAAGAGGAAGAAAGCTCCTCGAAAATCGGTGTGGTACTTTCCGATCACTCCTCGTCTGTAGCGGTATTTCGCGGACCCTAAGTTAGCAAAGCTCCTGCGTTGGCACGCGGATAGGGAGGAGAAGAAGCGGGAAGATGACGGAAATGATCCGGAGATAAATAAAAAAGACAAGATGCTGAGTCACCCTAAGGATGCGAGCCAGTGGCAAGCGTTGAACTTCGAATACCCAGAATTTGGGAAGGATCCAAGGAACATCGTGCTGGGCGCGAGCACCGATGGAGTCAATCCGTTTGGCAGCCAGAGAAGCACACATAGCACCTGGCCTGTGTTTGTGTGGATGTACAACCTTCCCCCCTGGTTGTGCATGAAGACGAAGTACATTCACATGAGTATGCTAATTGAAGGGCCGAAACAACCAGGGAACGACATCAATCTGTATCTGGGGCTGCTGAAGGAGGAGCTAGACACGCTATGGAAAACGCCAGCCAATACGTGGGACACCGCAGAGAAAGAATATTTCCCTATGAGAGCCGCACTGCTCACGACGGTGCACGACTATCTCGGTTACGGATATCTTGCGGGGCAGGTAGTCCACGGATTTTCTGGATGCGTAAGGTGCATGGATGACACAACGTATCGCCAGCTAGATAGAGATCCCGGGTCTTCGAAAACCATGTTCATGGGACATCGAAGGTGGCTTCGCGACGATGACCCGTGGAGGAAACGCAAGGATCTGTTCGATGGTGAAACCGAACCCCGAAAACGCCCGTGTACGAGGAGCGGCGAGGAAATAGACGAGCTGTTGAAAAATTGGAAAGACTGCCCACTGCCGGGAAAGAAGCAAAAGGCGCCAGAGCCGAGAAATAAGCGAAAGGCGCCAGAGCCGCTGCTGAAGGTATGGAAAACGAGGTCTGTTTTCTGGGACTTGCCGTACTGGAAGATCCACCGTGTGCCTCACAGCCTTGATGTCATGCATATCACGAAGAACGTGTGCGAAAGTATGCTTGGTACCCTGCTCAACATGCCAGAGAGGACCAAAGATGGGCCGAAAGCAAGGGCAGACTTGAAATCAATAGGCATCAGGCAGGAGCTTCACGCTAATGATGATGATGATGATGATGATGATGAGGCGAAGCAGGACACAGAAAGTCGTCGCAAAGGCAAAAAGGCCAAGAAGACCGGAAATGACTACCCTCCCGCGTGCTTCACTCTAAGTCAGGAGGAGATCGAGCAGTTTTTCCCCTGCCTCCTAGGAGTAAAACTTCCTTACGGTTACGCGGGGAAGATAAGCAGATACCTAGACCCAGCGAAGCAGAAGTTCAGCGGGAAGTCTCACGACTGTCATGTGCTGATGACGCAGATACTTCCAATTGCAATCCGTGGGATCATGGACGCGCACGTCCGTGAAACGCTATTTGGCCTATGCAACTTTTTCGACGTCATCTCTCGGAAGTCGATTGGCGTGAGGCAACTCAGAAGGCTACAGGAAGAGATCGTGGTGATACTATGCGAGCTTGAGATGTACTTCCCGCCCGCATTGTTCGATGTTATGGTGCATCTGCTGGTCCATATCATGGAGGATATCATCCAACTCGGGCCGACATTCCTGCACAGCATGATGCCGTTCGAAAGGATGAATGGTGTCATCAAAGGATACGTTCGCAACATGTCACGTCCAGAGGGAAGTATAGCCAGGGTCTTTCTGACCGAAGAGTGCATCTCCTACTGCACGAATTATCTAGGCATCGAGAACCCCGTTGGTCTGCCCGTCAACAGGCACCTCGGCAGGCTCGCTGGATGGGGTCACCGTGAGGGTCACCGCGAAATGCATGTCGACTTCGAGGGTCGACTCGCCGACTTTGAAAGAGCAAACCTAGTCGCGCTACAACACATAGACGTGGTCGATCCTTGGGTGGTAGAGCACAAAACCTTTATTGAGAAGACGTACAATGACCGAGGCCAACAGAGGACGGACGGAGATATACTCAAAGAGCACAACTCATGTTTCACGCGTTGGTTCAAGCAGAAGCTTCTGTCGTACCCTTTACATGAGGATTCTTCCGCGGAAGAGCAACTCATATTCGCCTTGTCACAGGGCGCCGAGCACAACCTGATGACCTATGAGGTGTACGATATCAACGGCTACACATTCTACACCGAGGACAAGGACATGAAGAGCGATGGTTATCAGAACTCCGGGGTAACGATGGAATCCTACACCGGTAACGACAAGGACAGATACTACGGAAGGATCGAGGAGATCTGGGAGCTGAGCTACGCTGGAGAGAAGGTCCCGATGTTCCGTGTTAGATGGGCCAAGAGGGTCCTAAAAGAAGACCGGTATTTCACCACCATGGTTATACCCGAAGCCAAATCCAAGACCGCGAGCGCAAACGTCACCGCAAAAAATGAGCCATGGGTACTGGCTTCACAAGTGGACCAATGCTTCTTCATTACCGATCCGTCAAAGCCCAGTCGTGTTGTCGTGAGGAGAGGCAAAAGGAAGATCATCGGAATGGATGGAGTAGCCAATGAGCAAGACTTCGACAAGTACAGCGACCCGAAGATCGAACATGACGACGACGATGAAGTAGCAGCATACACCACAAGAAGAAGCAGGACCACCCTACCTAAAGGACGTCCGTTCCACAGAAGAACTCCATTTGCGAAAAAGAAGGGCAAGAAGATTGTCAACAGATAGCTAGCTAAGATCGATTGTATTTAAATTGTAGCCTTCATTTCTCGGGAACTTTTTGATATCATGAATATTTCATGGGCACTTTTTGAATTCATGAATATTTTTTCAAATTTGATGATATTTTTTCATATTCAATATTTTTCCCCCGCTCCACCACCGCCGACGACCCCCCGCACCCTCCCCCACTCCACCGCCGCCGACGACCCACCGCACCCTCCCCCGCTCCACCGCCGCCGCCGACACCCCGCACCTTCCCCTGGCCCGCTCCACCGCCGCCGCCGACACCCGCACCCTCCCCCACTTTTTGAAGATATTTTCAAAAAAAATTTGATGATATTTGATGATATCTTCTGTTCTAGTCCTCATGAAAATAACAAATTTGATAAAAAAACAAATTATTAGATGCAACAAGAAATAAATGAAAAAAATGTTACTAATGGCGCACCAGAGGAGGGTGCGCCATTGCTGTCAGAAAAAAAATACTAATGGCGCACCAGAGGAGGGTGCGCCATTGCTATCAGAAAAAAATACTAATGGTGCACCAGAGGGTGGTGCGCCATTGCTATAGTGTCTAGCTGGATACCCCTTCGCCCGATCCCCCCTTCCCTCTCCCTCGCGAGATCCCCCTTCCCTCCCCCGCCGCCACACCCGCTCCGACGACCCCCGGCCCGCTCCAACGACCCCCGCGCCCGCTCCACACCCGCTCCGGCTCCCCCGCGCCCGCTCCGACGACCCCCGCGCCCGCTCCACACCCGCTCCGGCTCCCCTCGCAGCCATCCCCAAGGTGAGCTATCTGGGCTAGCTAGGGTTCACCGCAAGCAAAGAAAGAGAGGAAGAAATCGCCCCGTCCCCCCCCCCCCGCCCCTTTGCTGAATGTCGATGGAATCAAATTTGCCGCCCCGCAGGTGAAGGAGGACGGTGCTTTCCTTCCGTGGCTGCGGAGCAAGGCCGGGTCCGCCATCTCGTCGGTGCTGCGCATCGGGACCTCGCCACTGGGAAGATCTGTTCTTGGCTACTGTCGATTTGCTACATAGAGCAGAGCAGAGCAGAGCAGTAACAGTGTCCTTGTTCACATCGCAACCGATCCAGGAGGGGGACTGCATCGGATCCGCCATCGCCGAGGAGCCGGCACAGCACCGGATCCACCTCGTCCTCTTCCTCAGGTCGCCGTCGTCTTCCTCAACTCCGGCCACCTCAACTCCGGTCTCCGCTCCACCTCTGCTCCGTGGTTCAGTACACTAATCCTATTGTCTTTGACTACGTGATTTAACTTGCTGTACTTCCCACTACAAGTTGATTTACTGAATATGCTACTCTAGTTCCCGGAGCTGGGTTTCTATTTGTGTGTTTGGTATACAGTTTCTAGTTTGTGCATCACTATAAGAGGAGTGCATTTTTCTAGGTTCTCTCACAATCTCCATATGTTAGTTTGTTATCTTTTATACTTACAGTACAACAGGTTAACCGTTTGAAAGCCAGACAGTGAGGCTTTCTAGTGTATGGTCCTAACACACAACAATTTTATTAGTTGAGGTTCACACTAGACAAACTTGTGCCAGCTAAGAAAAAAATAGAGTTCTACATTAACTTATCTGCCAGCTGGAGCAAGAAGCCTGAACTAGTTTTCCTTAGCTTGTCTGCCAGCTGGAGTTATCATAAATATATTTCCAAGGTTTATTTCATTTCACTGTAGAGTCTTTGCTTCTGGACTCAATGCACATTCATCAGTCATAAGAGATAAATACTAGTAAGTCAAGGGCACCAGAATTTGATCATGCCTCTTTTGAGAAGTATGTCTATTGATTCAAAATTGCCATGGAAAAAATATGTTTCAGAAAATGACATAGACTATAATTTCCTGGCATGATCCATAGAATAAAAATGTAGAATAAAAAATGCCATGATCCATACACTATAATTTTTTTGTTGGGTGACATATTATATCTGGAATGGAAGCTCACATAAGTTGAGCTGATTTTTGTCCATATGAAAGCAGAGGACCATATGGTCTGTGGCTGGGTTTTGTCTCCGACCATTGTGTTGTGATGATTTTGCAGGAACCCGGAGAGGCCCTTGAGTTTGCCGGAATGTTGATTAACTTCCGTTCCGGCAAATTTGGGTACTCCATATGTCCTATTTTCAGCAAAGGTCATGCTGAAATTTTCCGTGAATTTTAGCATGACTTTGCTAAAAATCGGACATATGAGGTACTTGCTACTAATGCATGGGCCGGGGTATCTTAGTACTTAGTTAAGTAGGATCAACTGCCCCTTTATTCTTGCTGCATTAAACCATAGGTGGAAAAAGAGCCAAGTGATTAGTGCCAAGTGATTAGGCCCAACCTAGGGTGCCTCGGCATCGATAAACCCTAAATGATGAAAACTTAACTTGGCTGCCCCGGATGCCTCGGTGTCGATGAGAACCTAAATGATGTACGCTTAGGCTTTTAGGGTGCCTCGGCGTCGACAAACCCTAAATGATGAAAGCTTAGGCTTTTAGGGTGCCTCGGTGTCGACAAACCCTAAATGATGAGACCATGATCTTGTTCCTTGACAATAACCAACTTTTTGACCAAACTTTTTTCCTATTTAGAGCGAAACATGGCCCACAACGATGAGGCCGGTGGTTCGGGCGGCAAGAAATTCTGGGAGCTGTCCTAGGAGATGGAGGAACAACCTCACCGCTATGAGGACGCCGCGGAAGACACCGATCCTGATTACACAACCCCTAGTGGCGTTGGGGATGACACCACTGATGGTGCCGCCGAGGATGCCACCAATGATGATGGCGGCGCACACACAGATGGCAGCCAACCGAAGAAGCAAAGGAAGGACCGGCGCCCGAATGCGCTCCGCACCCTCAAGGAGGAATTCACTCAAGTGGACTCCGACGGGAATCCAACGGAGCCCAAACATATAGTCAAGGGGTACTCGCTTCAGCTCGGGTGCATTCTCCGGAGCACCGTCTCGATCAACACCGAGAACCTTAGGCATAAGGACCGAGGGAATTTGCGCAACCTCCTCTTCGCGAAGCTGCACGAACGATACAAGTTCCCCGCCGAATTTGAAAACACGTGCCTCTCAGGGAATAAAGTGAACAGTGCCGCCCTCACGAAGATGAGCATGGCCCTATCTACATGGAAAAGCGTGGTGAAGAGAATGATTGATAAAGGTGATAGTTATGAGAAGATCAAGGCGAAATATCCTTTGATGAGCGAAGATGAGTACAAGGAGTTCAAGATCAAGTGCAAGAGCAGTGCAACCTCTGAATCAAGTCAGTGGGGGAAAGAAATGCGGGAGTTGAACTTAGGGGAACACAAACTCGGTCCCGGCGGTTACACAGTGGCGGAGCCTATATGGGACAAGGAGGACGCGGAGCGTGCCGAGCAAGGCCTACCGCCCCGCTTCGAGAAATACAGCGGTGACAAGTAGACCAGGAACTATGTCAGGGCCCGGTACAAGGAGGACCCGATAACAAAGGAGCTTACCACGGATCCGAAGACCAGGGCGCTTGAGCTTCTTCTGGTAAGGAATACACCCCCGCGTAATTAGCTCCATATGGTTGCACTCTAATTAATCCCAAATATTTCTAAATGGTTCACGTTCCTTTCGCAGGACACTGAAAGCAGTAGCGCAGGGTCGTCTAAGAGCTCCCCTTTCGACACCCCTTTAAATAGGGCGTTGAACGTAATGAAAAACAAGGATAAGCTCACTAAGCCGACATCAGCTGGTCGTCTGGCCGGCAAAGGCTTGTCCACAAAATGGGGGTCATACTATACCGCTGGTGTGCGGAAGGAGAAAAAGACTAGCTCGGAAAGCCAGACGCGCGAGGTTGAAGAACTCAAGGCACAAGTGGCGCGGATTCCGGAGCTTGTCCAAGAGCAAGTGCAACAACAACTTGGAACGACGCTCAACGCCATGGTGCCTACATTGATTCATGGGCTGACGACGTGGATTGCGGGCGGCCAACAGGGGCCTCTCCCGATTCCCAGCTTCACGGCCAGCAACGCGCACAACGCGCAGGCGGCGCCATTGGTGTCTCCGGCGGCGCCATTGGTGTCTCTGGCGGCGGCGCCATTAGTGTCTCCGGCAGAGGCGGTATTCATGTCTCCGGCGCCGGCACGGGCATTGGAGCTTAATGCACCCGGGTGTACGCCGGCCGGCACCTCGCCAGCAAGCGCCCCCTCCGTCAGTTGCACGCCCGCCGTTGGCGGTGCCTCGACATTAGCCGAGCTCGACGGCATCACGGTAACCAAGCCTCTCGGCCGATGACTTCATCTCCTTGCCTTTGACTGGGCATCCCTGACGCCCTATACATGTTTTCGCAGGGCACCGCCGACGTTCCTTGC
Source organism: Triticum urartu (assembly GCF_056163025.1). Lineage (NCBI taxonomy): Eukaryota > Viridiplantae > Streptophyta > Magnoliopsida > Poales > Poaceae > Triticum > Triticum urartu. The sequence continues at coordinate 66,152,907 of NC_141873.1, read as the reverse complement.
ACTCTTCTGCATTTCGTGGGCGCCGAGTTGGTCGATGTCGCCAAGGGCAGAATCGTTCAACCGGGCAACCCCATGTTCCACGGTAATCCGATGCCACCCACAATGTATAGGGTTGAAGTGGTTCGGGTGCTCCCAGGCTGCGACGAGCTGTTACCTCCGATTTGACCCACTGGGGCCGACGAAGAAGATGAGATTACCCTCAGCACCTGCGTAAACTGGCCCCTGCTTTGGCCGAAGAGCCAGATTCGTTTGGGGGCGGGGGACACCACCCCACAAACAAGACCGCCAGTCGTGCTGGCGCCAAGCCATGGCAAGAACGCCACAATGCTACCGGACCTACCGGACATCCCTATGGCACATGATCCGGACAACCCTATGGCACAGGATCTGGACGGCGATGACAACAATGACGGTACATTTACCAAAGTTGATAAGTACTTTGCCGAACATGGGTACGCTGACGAGTTCTGCGGGCCTCTTTCTCAAGAACCCAACCAAGACGACCGCGATCTAGCTAGTACGGCGGAGAAATCCAATTGCAACAGGCGTCGTCTGGCGTTCAGTTCTCAGGACACGCCTCCAGCTCCCGCCTTCACCGAGCCTCAGATAGCTGAGGTGCGAAATATTATCAGCCCCAACACGCTCAAGAAGGCGGTCTGTCAGCAGAACTCGGTCCCATGACAGGAGATCAAGAAGAAGGGACGGAAACGAAAGACTAACAAGGGCGCCGGTGCTAGCCAGCCGGCACCGAGTTCGATCCGTGCTCAGGACGGGCCACCTTCACCTAAGGATATCTCGAGGAGGGTGCATGTGGCGGGTAGGGCGATGCTACCGCCAAATATGCTGAATGCTGCAACCGGTGCTATGCGGAGTCTGCACGACAGTGTTCTTTCTTTGGAGAAGCGGCGTCTCAGAGAGAAGGATGTGGCATACCCGGTTTTCGTTGCCAAGGTGCCAGAGGGCAAGGGCTTTGTGGATGGCGACATCGGGGGTACGATCGTCCTGCGGTTTGATGACATCTTTGCTATGTTTAACCTTCATCCGCTGCACTACACCTTCGTTCGGCTGTTTTCGCTGAGTATGGAGATGTGATCATTAGAGACAAGACCCCGGACATCGTGATAGTCGACCCCTTCTACATGCGTGCCAAGCACTTGAGCAGCGCTGGGGACCGCCAAGTTGCGAGTTCACACCTCGAAGGCATCATTCTGGCAAACCCAGATAAGGATAACTTCCTTGTGGCTTACTTTCCCGAGTAAGTCATCCCTTAACCACCCCGTAACATATGATTTCTTAGATTTCGATCGTTCTTTTTTTTCTAACATTCTGTGTTCTATGTAGTGACACACATTGCACACTCATCCTCTTAAGCCCGAAATATTCCATGGCCATGTATTTCGACCCGAACCATAACTCCAACATAGACTACACAAATGTCAAGAAAGTTCTTGATGATGTTCTCCCCGGCTACACCAAATCTGGAGGCACCTTCACCAGGGCAGTTCGTAAGTACGGCAAGCACATGTTCTCACACAATACGAAGTTCTGCTGCGTCAAGCAGCCGCCTGGCGGTCAGAAGGATGCCTACTACGCCCTCCATCACATGCGGGTGATCGTAAGGGACCATCATCAACTTCTGCTACCAGATAATCTCAAAGATTGGGCCGCGAGCTTGTCGGCAGTCCAGGACGCGGACCTCAGACAAGAATTCTTTCGCATCCAGTCGGAGTTTGCGGACATCATCCATCAAGATGTCCTTCATACCTCGGGGCAGTTCTTCCTCAGATATCAACCATCCAACAGTGAGATAGATGAAATGCTACAAATGCAGGGTGAAAACGACCGCGATTTCATCACCATCACGACAGACGGCGGCTTCATCCACGTTCCTGTTCGATGAGTCGAGTCGAAAGTAGTGATGTGTAGTTCTGAAACATTGATTGGCTCATGTTGTAATTATACTTTAATGAATTCGTATGTCTCTTTGGTTTGGACAGTCGTTCAACTTAGATGTAATCGATGCTATTTATTAGTAGGACCATGAATCGTGCTATTAATGTCTTGCTTTTCTCTTCCGATCCTTTTGTTGCACACTTACATATTGCTTATGTATTGTCTGTTGTTTGGCTTGTGCATAGAGATGCCGTCGTATGTCATGTACAAGGGTAAGGTTCCCGGAGTCTACGACGACTGGGAGGAGTGTCGGAGACAGGTTCACCGTTTCAGCGGTAATAGTTACAAAGGGTACACCACTAGGGCGGAGGCCGAATCTAGATATGCCCGCTATCTAGCAGGAGAGAGGAGGGAGCGTTGGAGGAACCGGATGAAGACCAGTTTGATCGCGATGATGCTCATCGTGATGACCACAGCTCTCTTCTATGTGATGGTAGTTTAGATGATCGATATCGACTTGTAATGTGAAGACAAACTCGATACTCGCGGTCTTGAGACTTGTAATGTTTTATCTTTGTTCGGTCTTTTGAATTCGGAGACTAATATGATGAATTGTATTCGGAGACTAATCTTCTATTGTATTCGATGAATCTGATGTTGCTGTGTGCTGCTGTCTATATTCTGTCTAATAATATATTTTATATTCTGTCTAATAATATATTTTGTAACCAGCGCAAAAATCAGAAAAGGAAAAAAAACAAATATTCATACTAATGGCGCATCACCACCAGGTGCGCCATTAGTATGCCAAAGGATACTAATGGCGCATCAACAGAGAATGCGCCATTAGTATGACAAAGCCATGGTTTCGTATGCCCCCCGGGAGGCACACTAATGGCGCATGTTGTTACATACTAATGGCGCACTAGTTGGTGCGCCATTAGTATACCAGATACTAATGGCGCACCTGTGGTGCGCCATTAGTAAGATATACTAGTGGCGTGCTACTAATGGCGCACTGGTAATGCGCCATTAGTAGGCAAAACCTGTGCGCCATTAGTAGGCCTTTTCCTAGTAGTGCCTCGATGCACCCGGAAGCAGTTGCGTCATAATCACGTGGCAGTCATGAGACTTTAGGTTCTGGAACTTTTTCTCTGCCATGTTTATTATTCCCTTTATATTCGACGAGAAGCCAGACGGTACCTTAATACTAAGCAGACATTCAAAGAAGATTTCCTTCTCTTCTTTGGTAAGAGCGTAGCTTGCATGACCCTGATGTATGCCGTCTTTTCCATGCATACGTTGCTGGTCCTCCCGTGCCTCAGGTGTATCTTTTGTCTTCCCATACACACCCAAGAAGCCAAGCAGGGTCACACAAAGATTCTTCGTCACGTGCATCACGTCGATTGCGGAGCGGACCTCTAGGTCTTTCCAATAGGGCAGGTCCCAAAATATAGATTTCTTCTTCCACATGGGTGCGCGTCTGTCCGCGTCATTCGGAATAGGTTGTCCACCAGGACCCTTTCCAAAGACCACCTTCAAATCCTTGACCATATCATGTACATCAGCACCAGTATGGTGGCGAGGCTTCGTCCGGTGATCCGCCTCACCTTTGAAATGCTTGCCTTCCTTTCTTACGGGATGCCTGCTCGGAAGAAATCGACGATGTCCCAGGTACACATTCTCCTTACAATTAGCCAAATATATATTGTCGGTATCGTCCAAACAGTGTGTGCATGCGCGGTATCTCTTGCTTGTCTGTCCTGAAAGGTTACTGAGAGCAGACCAATCATTGATGGTCATGAACAGCAACGCCTTTAGGTCAAATTCTTCCCCATGTGCTCATCCCACGCACGTACACCTGTTCCATTCCACAGTTGTAAGAGTTCTTCAACTAATGGCCTTAGGTACACATCAATGTCGTTGCCGGTTTTCTTAGGGCCTTGGATAAGCACTGGCATCATAATGAACTTCCGCTTCATGCATAACCAAGGAGGAAGGTTATACAAACATAGAGTCACAGGCCAGGTGCTATGGTTGTTGCTCTGCTCCCCAAAAGGATTAATGCCATCTGCGCTTAGACCAAACCATACGTTCCTTGCATCATCTGCAAACTCCTTCCCGTAATTTCTTTTGATTTTTCTCCACCGCGACCCGTCATCGGGTACTCTCAACTTTCCGTCTTTCTTACGGTCTTCTTTGTGCCATCGCATCGCCTTGGCATGCTCTTTGTTTTGGAACAAACGTTTCAACCGTGGTATTATAGGAGCATACCACATCACCTTGGCAGGAATCTTCTTCCTGGGGCGCTCGCCCTCGACATCACCAGGGTCATCGCGGCTGATCTTATTGCGCAATGCACCACATACCGGGCAAGCGTTCAAATCCTTGTACTCACCGCGGTAGAGGATGCAATCATTAGGGCATGCATGTATTTTCTGCACCTCTAACCCTAGAGGGCAGACATCCTTCTTTGCTTCGTACGTACTCTTGGGCAATTCGTTGTCCTTTGGAAGCATATTCTTTATCATTACCAGCAACTTTCCAAATCCCTTGTCAGATACACCATTCTCTGCCTTCGATTGTAGCAATTCCATTGTGGTGCCCAGCTTTTTTTCTCAGCTACGCAATTCGGGTACAACAATTTTTTGTGATCCTCTAACATGCGCTGCAACTTCTTCTTCTCCAAATCACTTGCGCAGTTTCTCTTTGCATCGGCAATGGCCCGACCCAGATCATCAACGAGCTCATCCGATGCCTCTTCTTCAGCTTCTTCCCGCATTGCCGGCTCAGCTTCGTCCCGCATTACTGGCTCAGCTTCTTCCCTCATTGTTGTATCATCGTATCCAGGGAACCCATGGCCAGGATAGCTGTCGTCGTCCTCTTCTTCTTCATTGTCTTCCATCATAACCCCTCTTTCTTCGTGCTTGGTCCAAACATTATAGTGGGTCATGAAACCGGACTCAAACAGGTGGACGTGAATGGTTCTTGATGTAGAGTAATTGTGACCATTCTTATAGCCAGCACATGGACAAGGCATAAAACCATCCGCCCGCTTGTTTGCCTCAGCCGCAAGCAGAAAAGTATGCACGCCATTAATGAACTCGGGAGAGCATCGGTCATCGTACATTCATTGCCGTCTCATCTTCAATACACATCACCGAAAACACCAAATTAATACAATACATAAAGTTCATACAACACTTAAATGCAACAAACAAATAACTCTCTAGCTAAAGAATTTAAATGCGATCAAGATCGTAACTAAGGTAACAATTGATCCAACAGCATAATGATACCAAGCCTCACTATGAATGGCATATTTTCTAATCTTTCTAATCTTCAAGCGCATTTTCTCCATCTTAATCTTGTGATCATCGACGACATCGGCAACATGCAACTCCAATTCCATCTTCTCCCCCTCAATTCTTTTCAATTTTTCTTTCAAATCCTTGTTTTCTCTTTCAACTAAATTTAACCTCTCGACAATAGGGTCGGTTGGAATTTCCGGTTCAACTACCTCCTACATACAAATATCTATGTCAGCTTGATGGGAATAATTTGTCATAAACACGAAATGCAACAAATAGTTTTAAAAGATAATATACCACATCCGAATCATAACAAGGGCGAGGGCCGACGGGGACGGATATCAAAACCATGGCACTATGTATAACAAACAACGTACGGGTAAGATAATTATATGAGTAACTATATATCCAAATCACACAAACATCAATTTTTTATATAAAATTTCATGAACAAGAGGCTCACCACAAGGTGGTGCCGGCGACGGGACGGTGCGGGCGATCGACGGTGGTTACGATGGGGATTTAGAAGGCACTAAGTAAACCACACCTACATATGCAAACTAAGTGTTATTTTGACCTCAATTTGCATATAAATCCAATACTACCACATATAATTCCTCCCAAATTACTAAAACCCACAATTAATCACTATATAAACCAATGCAAGAGCTAATCTAGCAATGAGAGATGAAAGGACAAAGTTGCTAACCTTTGTGATCATTTGAATAGATGGGGGCCTACAAATCTTGACAAATTTGGGGCAAATTTTTTGATGAACTCGAGAGGAAGAAGGGAAGAACAGAGAAGAGGGAGAGGGGAAAGGGGGAAGAACAGAGTGCTGGTGGACGAAGGGTTTATATAGGACGACCTTTAGTACCGGTTCGTGGCACGAACCGGTACTAAAGGTGCTGGAGGGGCCCCACTTTGATAACATCCTGCCACCACTCTCATTAGTACCGGTTCGTGGCACGAACGGTGCTAAAGGTTCGCCACGAACCAGTACTAAAGAGCTCCTCCCGCCTAGTCATTGGAACCGGCACTAATGGACACATTAGTGCCGGCTCAAATTCAAACCGGCACTAATGTGCTTCACATTTGACACTTTTTCTACTAGTGCTAGTTACCCGTGCGCGGACAACTAGGGAATGCACACAAAGAAACAATTGGAGAAAATAGGTCATTCATGTCACAAATACTTTCTCCCTTGTGAAAAATTTAATTGGACCTAAAGGTAAAGAGAGATTACTTGAGCACACGGAGGTGGGAAAATGACGGCCCCGAAAAAGCTTCCTAGGTAGATAACGTCGCTCTTCCATGGTCAACCACACATTTAGTGAGCTAAGAAATGCTTGAGAACACTAGGTGGGGATGCCAGGACATTATTTAACTCATCTTTGTGCCAGGGAGCTCACAGGGGCACACACATGGGAACCGTGTTGGGGTCGCGATGTCAAGGAAGGGTGGAGACCACCCACACATGTATGCTGCCAAAGCTGGCATGCAACAGCCAGTTTGTTGGGTCAACAGTGAGGCAAAATATGTGTGTGCACTGCAACAACTGGCATGCTTGAGCTACGACGTCGAGATAGGGAGTAGGGACAAAGAAGGCACTTGTGTTGCAACTAGCAAGCTGGAGCTATCGGTCCAGGGATTGTGGCACATGCAGGCCCATGTACTAAAACAGTTGGCGTCCTCAAGTCATGTCATCAGGCTACGCATTAGGGCCACACAAGCACGTGCGCTTTGGTGTGCTGTCGGGCCAAGGGTGGGGCCCACACAAGCATGTCTTCTATAACAACTAGTGTTCTAGAGCTGCCTTGTCAGTCTAGGGTGAGGCCTGATAGACATGGGATTTTCTTCAGTTGTTGATCCCTGGAAATTTTGAAATCCCATAAGTTCGTATTTTTTTAAAAATCAATTTTCATAAGTGCAAATTTAGAAAGTGAAATGTTCAAGAGGTTCGATTTTTTAAAGTTGAAATTTCATAAGTTTCAAATTATAAAACTTGCGATAAGATTTTCTTGAAGTCAGTAAAGCAATTTTCAAAATTGCCAAAATTGAGAACTTCTCTGAAACGGAAAGCGCCTAAAACAACCTCTCACAACCACCTTTGATTTCTTAAAAATGTATCAGTAGACAAACTATGATTATGAATCTTTTTTTTGTTTAATGAAAAGGTAATGGGCCATGTCAGTTAAGTTTCATCCTTTTGCTTTATGAACTTTTAAAATGGCTTGTTCCTGGTTGGAAATTTGAACTTCCATTTGTAGGAAGTGAAATACGTTAGCTAGTATTTTTTGAACAACAATCTCTATTAGTGTAGCCTGGTCTACATTTTTCGAAGTTGTAGACTTTTTATCTTCTCTAATACTAGGATTTGACTAAACTATGCTAGCCAAAGTGCAGTTCTTTAGTGTAACTCAGATGTCGACAAACAAAGTAATTATGTGTCAAGTTTTGTATCTATCCTTAAGCAAGCATCATACAGTTTATTTAGTTTTCTGAAAATCTCTTATTTGAGTTTAGATGTGTTGTTGCAAGTACTTATTTCTCTATTGTTGCTAGAATTTGCAAGATATATTAGGTTTTTTTGGGTACAACTAAATACAATTTAGGATCATGCATGGAATGAGGGATGAAAGGGTAATGCTTCTATGATCTAGCGGCGTAGCATTACTCAGTAATAACCCTTGACTTACCATGTCTAATCATCAATCCTATTATGATTGTCGTAATGATGTGTCAATTCTACCATGCTTGAAGCTCTTCTTGGTAATATTTATTCATGGATTTTGTTGGACACACAAGTGTGTCCTTCTATGAAATGGCAAGTTGAAGCCACCATAACCATGGCCTTGGGACTACTCCTCGAAGGAGACATTATCTCACCTTGGGGGATTCCTAGTAGCAGGTGAGAAGAGCACAAGGACATTTGACATTCTGGAGAGGAAGTATGTATGTGCATGTAACAAGGCCGAACACCTCCATGTAAAGATTGTGATCGGGAGTTGTGACCCATATGTGGAGATTATGCTTGGAAATTATAGGTGCACCACCCATCAATTTGAGAAGAACACTAACCCTGAATGTACCCAGGTACTTGCCTTCCCAAATGAATGCATCCAATCCCACTATATCGCGATCATTGTTAAAGACAAAGACTTTGTTAAGGATGATTTCATTGGGCGAGTTATGTTTGACCTCAATGAAGTTCCAAAGAGACGAGCGAGGCAAACCCATTACAGTCGCACCATTTAATTCAAGTTCCATGTCGATTCTTTTTCAGGGTGTTTCTATACTGACTACATATGATTTGTATAATAGATATTTAGTGCTAATCATTTTTTTCTTTTCAAAAAATGTGAATTACATAAATGTACAACCATAACTTGATGTGTCATTGTTGCCATACTTGAAGCTCTGCTGGGTAATACCTTGTTAGGGATTTTCTTGTAGGCACAAGTGTGTCCTTCTATGAACTAACAAGATGCAGCCACCGTAGCCCCGACCTAGATACTACTCCTTGAAAGAGGCATTATTCCACGTTGGGGGTTTTATGGCAGAAGGTGAAAAAGAGCACAAGCACATACGACCTTATGGAGAAGATGTCATAACTCTAGGTGCGTGTTGTCAAGGCCAAAGGCCTCCATGCAAAAGATGTGACTGGGAGCTGTGACCCATATGCGGAGAATAAGTTAGATGTTACAAGTGCACCACCCATCGCTTTAAGAAGAACACTAACCCCAAGTGTAACCATGTATTTGCCTTCCCAAAAGAACGCATCCAATCCTACTATATCATAGTCATTGTTAAAGATGATTTCATTGGGTGAGTTGTGTTTGACCTGAATGGAGTTTCGAAGAGAGGAGCAAGGCAAACCCACTATAGTCGTGTCATTTAATTCAAGTCCCCAAATAGATTTTTTGAGGGCATTTCGATACTAAGATACATATGAAAGTGTATTACACATATGCAATGCTATCCCTTTTTTGCTTGACATAATGTGAAGTACATAATTGTACAACCCTATCATGGCTATTTCCTAAATATTTTTTCCATGCGATGATATTCTCGGAGTGATATATTTCTTATACCAGACCTGAAAGTTTTGGATCTCGATTCATTCATTTAATTTTACCATACTATATGATAAATCCTGCAATTATACCAGAGATTTGAAAATGGCAGCTTACTACAAGCATTGCAATTACACGAAATAAAAAAAGCATTCTATTTCAATGCTATAGCGTCTGTATAGCATATCTAGAAGGTTCGGATTATGTTTTAGCTAATTTCCTCACTACAGCGCTATTCACATATAACACACTATTTCAACACTAAACTAAATAATATTGTAGTGTTTTCTGTGTATCACATAGTAGCCCATCAAGCATTGCCGCATTAGGCCAATTCATCTCACTCTTGGATATGCAACACATACAAAAGCCATACAACAATGCATACAACCAAACATAGCCAAATTCTCACCACTTTTCCACTAGCTCATGACTGAGGGCAGCGTCGGCGTCTCTTGACTGGCATTGGCGGAGTCGTGACTCGTGAGAGACGGTTGCGGAGGTGGTTTGTGAGTGGAAGTGGCTTCTCTTCGTCCCATCTCCAATGGAGGGGTCGGCTATGCCTCCATCTCTAGCAAGTAAGAGTCGATGTCAACCATGCCGACGGTGCCAGCAAATCAACCACCACATTAGAGCAACCTCTCTTCATCCTATCTCCAAGTAGCGGTGTCAGCCTTATTCTATTTCCTCCCAAAGTCTTCATCCTCGCAAATTATGCAAGCTTTAAATTTGTGATATATTTAAAAAAATTATCCAAAAGGCTATTTCCAAATATAGCACACTATTAGCATGTTATAACTTTAATAGCATCTGGAGAAGGGCGGTGCTGAATTTTATAGCGTGCTATTTTTTACATTGGTCTAATGTAGTGGATAGTGACTCATTCGCATTTATAAGGCGTGTGCCGTGGGGTGATGGACATAGCATGCTGCATGTGCGGTCTCCCCTATATTAACCGTGCACATTTTCAAGAATGGTAACGTGTTGTATGATCAATCATTAGCACACCACTAAGGGTCTCACATGAGAATAGCAAGCTCAGCACATGATTTACTATGTTCATAACGCTCTAAAATAAAATAAAACATAAAGGGGACAAATGAATGATATTTCCTTACTAAAAACCCGATTATACAACTTTGGGATCAAAACATATTATCTATTTACTCGTGCGCGGACTACTGGGGAATGCGCACAAAGAAACAATTAGACAAAATAGGTAATTCATGTGACAAATACTTTCTCCTTTGTCAAAAATTTAATTGAACCTAAAGGTAAAGAGAGATAACTTGAGCACACGGAGGAGGGAAAATGACGGCCAGGAAGAAGCATCCTAAGTAGATAATGAAGTCGCTCTTCCATGGTCTACCACACATGTAGTGAGTGAAGACACGCTTGAGAACACTAGGTGGGAATGCCAAGACATTATTTTCCTCATCGGTTGTGCCAGAGAGCTCACAGCGAGCCGTGTTGGGGCGCGATGTAAGAGAAGGGGTGGAGACCACCCACACACGTATGGTGCCAAAGCTGGCATGCAAGAGCCGCATTGGCAGGTCAAGGGTGAGGCCAAATATGCGCGTGCACTACAATAGCTGGCATGCTTGAGCTACGACATTGACACAAGGAGTGTGGATGAAGAAGGCACTTGTGTTGCAACTAGCAAGCTGGAGATACCAGTCCAGGGGATAGGCCTCATGCAGGAACATGCTCTAGAATAGTTGCCGTGCTAGAGTCATGTTGTCAGGCTACGCGTTTGGGCCACACAGGCGCGTGCACTTGAATAGTTGGCACGCTGTCGGGCCAAGGGTGGGGCCCACACAGGCACATCTGCTAAAATAACTCAATTTTCATAAGTGAAATTTTCAAGAGGTCTGATTTTTTTAAAGTTGGAATTTCATAAGTTTTAAATTATAAAACTTGCCGTAAGATTTTCTTAACATCAATAAAGAAATTTTTAAAATTGCCAAAATTGAGAGGTTCTCCAAAACAGAAAGCACCTAAAACAACCTCTAACAACCACCTTTTATTGTTAAAAAGGTATCAGTAGACAAAATTTTATTATGAATGTTTTATTTAATTAAAACGTAATGCACCATGTCAGTTATATTTTATCCCTCTGCTTCATGAACTTCTAAAATTTCTTGTTCCTAGTAGGAAATTTGAACTTCCATTTTTAGGAACTGCAATATGTTAGCTATTACTTTGTGAACAACAATATCTATTGGCATAGCCTGCTCTACATTTTTCGAAGTTGTACACTTTTTATCTTCTCTAGTACTAGGATCGAACTAAACTATGCTAGCCAAAGTGAAGTTCTTTAGTGTAACTAGGATGTCGAACAAAAAAGTATTTTTGTGTGTTTTATATCTATCCTTAAACATGCGTTATACAGTTTATTTAGTTTCCTAAAAAATTCTCATTTGAGTTTAAATATATTGTTGCAAATACCTATTTCTCTATTGTTGCTAGAATTTGCAAGATATCTTAAGGTTTTTTAGGTTATAAATAAACTAGCGGTGTGACCCGCGCATTTGCGCGGCTAGATTTGTATGTTGTTGTTTATGTTTTCGTAGTTATTAGATTTTTAATACCTTTGGCAAACATTTACAATTTGAGAGAAAAATGGTTTGCACCCTTGGAAACTTGCACCATACAAATTATAGTAAGTTCTGAATTGTGCTACATTAGCATTGATTATCGCTCAATATATTAAAATGATTGAGAAGGCATGTATATGTTGTGAGAAGTTGCAAGAATGCCATGGAAGGAAAATTCCACGAAATCATGCTAGGGATGAACCTTTCTCTTAAATGGTTAATTTGTTCTGATTCTGGTGCTATCTGATTCAATGGTAGCATTGTGTTCTATATTGGACATCACGCTTCTCAAGTCAGAGTTTGGTAATTTAGTCAAGGAGATTAAGAATTTTATAGCAGTTAGGGAGATTAAGCCTCTTAAGGTTTTAAGAGATCAAAATCGGGTGCTTAAAAAAGATGAAAATAGGGTCCACACACTGTCTAGCCAATTATCCTCGCACGGTCCGTAGCACGGCATATTGGATGCAGTGTCGACCAGGTTATATCTCTGAGCTTATATTGACTGAATGTAATGCTTGTAACATTCAATAGAACCACCTGATTACCCAAAAAAGAGAAAGCATGTATATGTTGTAAAAAAAGGTCTAACTTCAGTAAAATCCTTTCATTAGCCGTATTAGTTTGTTTGTAAGGATCATGAGATAGTAATATAAAGGACGGTAAAGTGGACTTACCTCATTATATGGGTACTCTTGAAGTGTCTCCCTAGCCGATCATTTTTATGTCCCTTTCAATGATTATAATAATACATGTCTAGCAAATTTATATTTTGGTTTTGTACTTTCTAGATTTAATCATAGTATGAATTAACCGAAAAGATGTATCTAGAACTTATAGATGAAATACCCATAGTACTGAACACTGCAATATTCGGTTAGGATACATATGTTCTTCCATATTAATTCAGGTGCATATGACGGGGTATAGTATATTTTCTTAGTGCAATAACTTTGTTTTTCTTTTCTCCGGTGACACTTCTAGAATACTATGAGCTATCGTGATGTTACATTTTTTCTCACAGGGTAGAAAGAGTTGCATTTTGTAGTCTTCTAGATTTACTCAACCCACATCGCTATATTATATAATCAAATAATCGTCTATACTTTATAACTGAAATAGTGACAGAATTTGCACTGATATATCCATCTCATTATTCATTTTCTTTTAAAACTAATCCACGTGCATGTATTTTTTTTAATTCGTATGCATATGATCGATCATGGTGAGAAGTTTATGCATAGGAAATGTATTATCTATATAGAAGTTTGTTTGCTTTAACTAACTACTCCCTCAGTATAGAAATATAAGAGTGTTTAGATTACTACTTTAGTGATTTATATTTGGGTTTGCTTGCACGACATGTTCTTTTTTCTATTTTTATCTTTTGTAGGTTGAAATGCGTGGCACCGGTAGTATGGTTGTCTTGTGTACAGACCCCTCGATTTGTAGGATATTTTTCTTAACATTTTGGAGGACTGGTTCGTTTAAGGATTTTTCGCTGTACAAATTTACTTTTCATGGGACTCAAATATCTTAGAAAGAACATTTTCTTTTGTTGTGATGAAATCAAATAACACTAGATACAAATTTTAATCACAAAGAATTTGAGGTAATATGGCATGCCATAATTCTGTGCATGTTGTTTTTTATAATTTATAAAAGTGTGCCGTTATAATTTTATTACTCTTGAGAGTCAAAATACCATAATCATTTCTATATAGACTCAACTCAATCGGAGTAGTATGCAAAGGAAAAAGGAAACTCTACCGACCGAATGTTCTCTCGGGATCTTTTGACGCCACGTAATGTCCACCGCTCGATTATGCGAGCGGCAGCAAACCTGCACGCCAAATGAAAACAGACTGCAATGCACTTGAGGTGTCGCGGTAAACTTAGTCGGGCTGTGATACTAGATCCCAAGTAGAAAACTCAATTTGACCTCATGAAAATCGCATTCATACTGTGCTATTTTCGCATGGATGTTTTTTTTCTAAATGTTAAGGCATGATTCTCATACACCTATTTACTATTGACACCCAATCCGATTTGTATGAGGAAAAACAATCATTTAAAAAAAATGAGAACCCTTCATTAGCACGTAATCCCTCCGGTCCTTTTTACTCTGCATATTAGGTTTGTCCGAAGTCAATCTCATCCAACTTTGACCAAATTTATATAAAAAATTATAGACATTCACATAACAACACAAATATCATTAGATCCATCTTGAAATATATTTTCATATTTTCATATTATATTTATTAAATATTATAGATGCTAATAATTTCTAATATAAATTTGGTCAAACTTAGCAAAGTTTGACTTTTGACAAATCCAATATGCAAAGTAAAAAGGACCGGAGGGAGTACGTGTAGACATGGATTATTTTTCCAGAAACGTGTAGACATGGATGCGGTGCCTCCTAGCCAGACTCTATCCTGGCCTGTTTTTTTTTCTCTCGTGAGCTGCTGCGTTGGGCTGTTGTCCCACGGCAATGGTGTGCCTCATATAGCTTTTCCTGTCCAAATCGGTATGTCCTATATCGATACATCCGTCTTTGTTTGTCCGCACAAGTATATTTATCGCGCATCTATTTTTATATCTCAGCCATTAATTGTGCGGCTAGGTTTGGTATATTTTATATTTTTTATAATTGATATGTGTTTGCTATTTTTCTTACTCATATGGACATGTATTTTTTTTGTTCTTTGACACTGCTCAAAAGTTCATAATTATTGTTAGCTGAACACTTTCATATGCATTTTGCTCTTCATACTATTCTTTGTGTTTCAGTTGAGCGCCTCCATGTGCATTTTTCCTCTTCATACTATTCTTTGTGTTTCAGTTATCTCTGTCTATTATTTTAGTTTGCCAAAAATTCATTTTGTGTGAATGCCCAACATTTCTTTCTTTGTTTTTTACTACATGTTCCTAATCCATCATGGAATACTGAATTATGTATCTCTTTTTTTTGAGAAAATTCTGGAGCTAATTCCCCACAATATATTCTGTACCTAATATACCCAATTGAGTAAGAAATGAAATGAAACCATAGGAGTGAATATATGAAATAGAAAAATCTAATAAATATTAGTTTTCACTTCATAAGTACTCCGTTCCTAAATATAAGTCTTTGTAGAGATTTCAATATAGATTATATACGGAGCAAAATGAACGAATCTACCTCTAAAATGTATTTATATACATTCGTATATGGTCCATAGTGAAATCTTTATAAAAACTTTGTATTTAAAAACGGAGTGATATATTATAGTACTCTATAAGTTACAGCCAACTGACCATGGGTCAACGACTCAGCCTGCTACCCTTCCCAGCCAAAAAAAGAAAACACAAATTCTCATTCTCCTCCGGTTCCTTTTTGAGAGAATTTCTTATTTAACATTGTCTTAAAACTTTTTGCGTTATTTAACATTGCAATTTTTTTCCTTATCTAACAATGCGTCGAAATTTTATGGCCTTTATGACACTTTTGTCAATTTTAAGCATTATAACTATGTCAAATGACACCTGAAAAGACGTTTTTGCTCTTCATGTGATATGTGATCAAAATTTTGATAAATGTTAATATTGTATGTATGTATGTATCCAACCGGCTCGGTTTGGTAGCTGTGTCAGCCAACTTTCAAAAAAAAATCAATCAACCGCTTATGCTAGCTCTGGTGTACATGCATCTACAAGTGCTCTGAGTTGCATGGTGTAACTTTGCTTGTATTAATCACATCTGTGAAGTGACATATACATACCGGTACAACGAGTGGAGCAGCTCGCTACCGAATCTAAATAGAAAGACTGTCGAGTAGGCGGAGGCATGCGGAGCGCGGCATCGTTGCACTTGCACCCTGCATGCGCGCGTATTGACCGAGTCCACGAGCTGGTCCTTGTGTATGGAGTGGAATCCGGTTGAGTCCATTTTAATCAGGCGTGTCTTGCTGTTTGGCAAAGACGTGCGCGACGCCTTGCCCAGGTTGCCTCTTGCCAGGACGTGCGGCCGAGGAGCTCGACCACAGGGACGGGGCGTGTACTGTAGTCGACAGCTCATTGACGTATTCCAGATGACCGGTTCATATTATACGAGGGGCAAAACTATCTTTTTTACATGCAATTTAATAATGTTAGATGAAAAATAGACAAAAGTATCATGAAATGCATAAAATTTAGACACCATGTTAAATAGGGAAGAAAAAGTTTTCCAGTATCAAATAGGGAAACACATTTTAAAATAGTGTCAAATAAGGAATTTTCTCTTTCTTTTTCACCGTTCATTGCCTGATCCATAGATTCATCCACATTCGTTGCTAGATCCTGCCAAGGGAGGAGGACGGGGTGAGAAGGGGGATTTGCGGCGGAGTGCGGTGGCTGCATGCTCTCGGCGACGGCAGGTCCTCCAGCTCGACCACACGTGCCTGCTGCTCGCCGCCGCCGTCAATTGGATGGCCGTGGAGTTGGGCCCCTTTGAACCTGAGCGGTTCCTCTCCTCCAGGTAATATCTCCTCTTCCCAATGCTTCTCCTCCCTTGCCAGATGCTTGGTCTTGTAGGCTCCAGCAATGGCGCGGATTTTGGTTTTTGTATGTAGATTTTCTATGGCTATGAGAAGTTTGTTCGTCCATGTGAAAGTGAGTGGCTGGACCAAATCCATCCACTGGCCTGCCCGTGCATCACTAAAGCTGGGAAGGAGATGCTCTTGAGGCCAGATCGGATCGAGGCTGGGGCATGCGTTCCAGCCTCAGATTCTGCGCCCCTAGCATCGAGGTCTGTGAGGCAAAGCGGTCGCATGGGAGGCCACTGGAAAATATGATAAATCCGTTTTGTTGAGTGGCGCTGCTCTCCTGTTTGTGCCACTGGGCCGAGAACTGTGCCGTCGGGTTCGACAGCCATGTTCTTCATAGTGTTCCTCGTCGTCTATAGCAGAGTAGTAGGGATGGATATGACTGCCTTACTACTCTCCCAACATCTTTTGCATTTTTCTTTTTTTGCGCACAGTATATATATGTACTTTATAAAAGCTTGTTTGCTTAGTTGATCCGTTAAATTTATTCAGAGATAAGGTTGAGTTACTTAGTTCTTCTGTTTTATTATAATTCAGACAATAAGCTAGTACATTCTGACTATTTCTAGGATATAAATTGTAGAATTATTTATCTTGCCATTGATGTGCCTTGCATTGCTTTAGGGAATTGAGCTTATACTTTTTTTTAGTTAACATTCTGCCGAACTTTGGTTACTGTCTCTTCAACACATCCATATTAATTATATGAAGTTTCGTATAGCAAAAAAGTGTTCAATATTTCATTGTCATGTAGAGACACTAGTAGAAAAAGGGTCATTTGTCCCGATTCGTAAGACCCATCTGTCCCGGTTTAGGAACTGGGACTAAAGGGTCGTTACAAAATCCCTTGGCCTTTAGTCCCGGTTCTTATACGAACCGGGACAGATGGGCCTCCACGTGGCCGCTGCGGCGAGCCCAGGCAGGAGGGCCTTTGGTCCCGATTGGTGGCACCACCAGCGACCAAAAGTCATCCACGCGTCAGGTTTTCAAGGCCTAGGATTTTTGTTTTTTCTGAAAGGGGGAGGGGGGATTTGGGGGTTTTATGTGGTTAATTAAGGTGTTTCACATATTGTGTTAGGTAGATAATTAATTAATAGAGAGAAGTGTCCTCTCTTATCTCCGTGCTTGGTCGACGCTACGTACTATACGTATAGAGAGGTCCTCGACACGCTAGCTAGTAAGCAAATGAAGAAAACCATTAAGTACAGAAGTTTGTCATGCATACCGAGAGAAGTGATATCGACCTCTCCTTCTCCGAGAGATTGCGCGAACAATAAGTTTTCGTATATCTATCCGACGCTACTGGCTACATGTATACAATAAGATCTCTTACAATATAATCTCCCCTAATTATATAAGAACTCAGCTTCAACATGGTATTCTCCGGCTTTATTGATGACTTGGTCAACAAAGAATCCCGCCAATTCCTCTTGAATTGCTTTCATGCGATCTTCTGATAGGAGTTCATTTCGCATCTGCCACGTCTAATTTGAAGAAGGGGTTAATATATATATATATATATATATATATATATATATATATATATATATATATGAAACTCAACAAAAATGATGGTGTAATAAAATGAAATTGTGAATATTATTGCTTACGCACATCAAATTGTCTTTGAGAGTAGCCCCGCTTATTTTTTCAAGTCGCATTGTAGATGAACTCGCAGATCGTGGTATCCACAGAAATCATTCCCTTGTTCTTTCCACAAGCACTTTACGAGAAATAGAGGTCAATCAAACTGATAATGAAGCATTATAAATGGCATCGATGAAAGTAGCTAGAATCAACGGGAGATGACCGGAAGTAGCTAGCTAGTAGTAATTACTTTTGGGTATGTATATCGCAGCTCCTTTGACAGTCCCGGAGCTTCTGCGGTGAACTTTTTCCAAACCCTGCAAGACAAAGATAATAATTATTACTTGAGATATCAGGAAATGAACAAAAAGTTGCCGATATGGTGCGATAATGATCGATTGAACTTGTTGAGAATTTTAGTCATGTCCGCATAGGTCTCGGGATCTTTTCGTCTCGAGTCTAAGACGATTACAAGTCCCCGCTCAAGCTTAATATCCAGGAGAATATATTGGAAGCTGCGCACGCATGCATAACTCATCAATTAATTACATTACTATAACCTCCAGTAATATGGGAAACCGAATATGCACAAGACAGTAACACTCACTTGAAGTTGTAAGGAAAGAGTATTTTATCTTTGTTTTGATTTATTACCAACGATTTGAGCAAGTTGGCCTTGGCTTCTTTGGCATTCTTTTTAACAACAAATTCATCTATGAGATTTGTGTTAATGAACCCAATATCATATATTTCTGCGTTTATGCACTCGACGATCTTCAATCTGCATAATATAGTGAGGATAACTATAAATACATGCAATGAAAGAGCTGAGCTGTATATAGAGACTTAATGACAGAAGTAGTACTTACAGACAGTAGCAAGTGACCGTTAATTTATCGAGGGCCTTTTGATTGAAAAACTGGAAGAACTCCTCAAATCGAATAAACAACAGATCAATTCCAACGAGGTCGAGCTCCTCTTTAACTCTCAGCATCAAAGTATTCATCCCCTAGATTCTCTGCAGGTTTTCATGTACCAATCATGCAATCTTCGCATCATCGTTGTTAGAGCTTTTTCATATTTGACGAGAGGCTTCCCGTAATGGTATTTGTGTTCGTCCACCTCCAAGAATTGATAATCTACATCGTCGGGCAGGTAATCATCAAGATTGGTATAACCGGGCACCATCCTCTGATCATTAGCGACGATATCGCTAGACACCTTGAGTGGGGGGGGGGGGCACGATTGGTTTGCTTGTTCGCCGAGCTGGGCAATTTTTTTTCCCAGCTCGTTGTTCTGGTAACCATGGATCACTGATAGTACTTCCCGACCGCTCCGCTTCAATATATACCTTTTTAGTAATGCGCTCATAGTTTGTTTTCGGTGGAGACTTTGGTGGTTTCCTTAGGGCATCGATAGTGCGCTTTAATTTCACCGAATCTATCTTCTTCTCCGGAGGTGGATGTTTCTTTGCTTTCACCCCATCAAAGAAGTCCTTCACTTCGGTTTCCACGATCTTCGCGTTTTCCTCCGCGGTCCTCTCGTATGGTAACTTCTCTAGAGGCTTGAGAGATGGACCGAATCTGTATTGCCTCCCGCCTCTGGCTGTACTGCTAGACGCCGGAGCAGACGGAGCGGCTGTGGCTGTCTTCTTTCATTGCTTACGAGGCGGAGGAGAAGGACTACGACGCACCGGAGTAGCCGGAGCGGTGGCGGATCTCTTCCGCCCTTGCCGGCGAGGCGGATCAGGAGGAGGCTGGCTGTTCGGGCGCGCTGGCGCAGGCGGAGAAGGAGGCGGAGTGCCGCCACGCGCCGGAGAAGGAGGCTGAGTGCCCTAATCACTGGCCGGAGGAGGAGGCGGAGTGCCCTGACTCGCCGGAGGAGGAGGAGGCGGAGGCGTACAGTTCGGAAGGTTGATGAGCACCTTCCGCCATAGGCATGGAGCCTTCAGAGAAGAACCTAGCCGAGTCTCCCCTTCACCCGTAGGGTGGTCAAGCTCGAGGTCCTCAAATCCGTCAGTTATTTCATCCACCATCACCCTATCATATCTTTCTGGAATCGGCCGGCAGTGAAAAGTTGCGCCAGGTTCAGGAGGTGCAACAGAGCCAATAGCCACCTTGACTTTCAATTTCATCCATTGCGTCATAAGGTAGCAATGTTGAGACTCCGTGATTAAGTCTACGGGGTAGCTAGCAGGAGCCGTGAAGACAGGCTCCAGCTGAAGCACCTCGGTGGAAGCCACGCTGCTTCTCTGCTAAGATGGCGGGGTAGCTTCGGGGGAAGCTTCGGCAGGTCGCTTGCTACGATCTGCTTCTCGTTCCTCTATTGCTTGTACCCTTGCGTGCAGCGCCTGCATTTGGGTCTGCTCCACTTTCTTCCTTCTCTCCTGGCATTTGTAACCGCATGCATCCGGAAACCCAGCCTTCCACGGAACGGAGCCTGGCGTGCCTCGTGTCCGTCCAGGGTGCTCAGGATTCCCGAGGGCCATTGTGAGCTCGTCGTTCTCTCTTTCTGGAACGAATGTCCCTTGCTACGCTGCATCAATATACTGCCGAAGCTTCGTGACGGGTATTCGCAATTGCTCGTTCATCCAACGACACTTCCTTGATACATGGTCCAAGGTTCCGCCAACCCTAAAGAACCAAGTCCGGCAACGGTCTGGCCAGTTCAATGTCTCTAGTTCGACCCCTTTATCAAGCAGGTCATTCTCAGCCTTGGCCACAACGGTCGGGCTTTGAGGTAGCCACCTGATCCCGTGCGATGGTGAAGCTTCTTCTTCGCAACATTTTTCTTGTTTGTCGCTGACATCTTCTTACTCTTGTCCGATGTCTTGTGGGCCACAAATTCGTCCCACTGATCTCTGATCTTCTCATACCGGCCGGTGAATTCTGGTGTCTCTTCTTTGTCAACAAACGTTGTTTTCAGCTCATTCTTCCACCTCCTGAATAGTTCTGCCATCTTCTTAAGAGCATGAGACTTGATCAATTGCTCTTAAACTGGCTTCTCCGGATCCTCCTCTGGCGGTAGGGTGAAATTTGCCTTCAACGCGGTCCAAAGATCATCTTTCTGCATATCGTTGACATAAGACACCTCAGGGTCATCTTTACCCGTCTTATACCATTGGTGGATGCTGATCGGGATCTTGTCCCTAACAAGAACCCTGCACTGAGCAGCAAATGCTTCCTTTGTCCGGATGGGTTCAATTGGTTGGCCATCGCGCGCGATTGCTGTGATCTCAAACCTTTCATCCGAGCGCAACTTTTTCTTCAGGCCTCGTCTCTTTAACGAAATTGTGCTCGATCCGGAGGGCTAGAAAAAAGAAGAAAGACGAGAGTTATTAATTAATATGTGTACATACCAAAAACAATTAATGCATCACTTAGCTATAGTTAGCACATGCTTAATTAATATATATATACCTGGCCGGACTCCGTTCGGTCACCGGAGCCGTCATCACGGTGTCCTTCTTCCACCGACATTCGATCACCGGAGCCGTCATCAAGTTGTCCTTCTTCCATCGTCATTTGGTCACCGGAGCCATCATAATCATGTCCTTCCTCCTCCATTGTTCTATCACCGTAGCTTGCTTCTTCACCCTGTCCCCCCAGACCATCAGTTTCATTGAGAAACGACATGACGGCATCGCTTCTGGCTGCGATTATGTCCCCCAACACCGCTTCTGTTGCTTCGTCTCGGGGGTGCTCCATAGTTTCTGCAAATATTTACAACATGGCAATTATTATTCAAACATGACAGATGGATATATTAGTGGCAAATGTATAACTAGCTAGCTAATCACAATAAGGAATCATATTAGTGGCCTCGACGCTTCTCTAGGGTTTGGGGTGGCCTCGACAACACTTCAAGGGTTTGGGGTGGCCTCGATGACAACCATCTTTTAACTTGGTAAATTTGGGTGGCCTTGAGAGAGTTTGTCGGGTAGGGCGTGGCGGGAGGGGGTAGGAGACCGACATCGTTTTTTTCTATGGTTTGGGTGTCCTCGAGAGTTTTGGTCGAGCGAGAGGGCCGGGGGGTGCTCCCGTGGTATAAGTTATCACGGTCGAGAGGGGGTATATATATCGACCGCCCCTCATGTCGAAGTTATCCGGGAGGTGGTTATATCGACAACGACGAAATACATACATGGGAAAATAATGTTATCGGGGAGGGGGTATATCGGCCCCCCTCGTGTTGAAGTTATTGGGTGGGGGTATCGACAATGACATACCCAATAAAAATAAGAAGACGAAGAAGAAATAAAAAGAGGAGAAGATCGAAGAAAAAAGAAGAAGAAGAAAAAATATAATAATATTCTTTTTCTTCTTCTTCTCCTCTATTCCTTTCTTCTTCTCCTCTTTTTTTCCTTTTTTCCTCTTCTTATTTATTTCTCCTCTTCTTCTCCTTTCTATTTTCCTTCTTCCTAATCTAAACATAAACAATAAAATTACTTTATGAACAAAATTACAACAGAAAAAAATAAAATTTCTATGAAAAAAATTACAACAGAAAAAAATCATTAAAATTCTATAAAAAATGACATATTCTTTGCATATGAACATACAAACATTTGCATATTCTACAATAATATCACCAAAAAAATTCTATGAACAGAACAAATCCTAACTTTTACATATGAACATACATACATCATCATCGTCATCATCTACTACTACAATATGAACAAAAAAAATCTATATATGTGAACAGGGCCTTCGTCGTCGGCGTCGGGGCGGGCGGCGGTGTTGGGGCGGATGCGCGGCGCCGTTGGGGTGCGGGGGGGGGGGGGGGAGTGGTGAGAGGAGGGGGAACGGCGCGGTGAGGCTCACAATGCAGGCGAGCGGCGGTGATACATCTCCAACGTATCTATAATTTTTGATTGCTCCATGTTATATTATCTACTGTTTTGGACATTATTTGGGCTTTATTATCCACTTTTCTATTATTTTTGGGACTAACCTATTAACCGGAGGCCCAGCCTAGAATTGCTGTTTTTTGCCTGTTTTAGGATTTCGAAGAAAAGGAATATCAAACAGACTCCAAACGGAATGAAACCTTCGGGAACGTGATTTTCTCAACGAACAAGACCCGGGAGACTTGGACCCTACGTCAAGAAACAAGAGAGGAGGCCACGAGGTAGGGGGGCGCGCCCACCTACCCCAAGCGCGCACTCCACCCTCGTGGGCCCCCTGTTGCTCCACCAACGCACTCCTTCCTCCTATATATATCCATGTACCCCCAAACGATCAAAAACGGAGCCAAAACCCTAATTCCACCGCCGTAACTTTCTGTATCCACGAGATCCCATCTTGGGGCCTGTTCCGGAGCTCCGCCGGAGGGGGCATCGATCACGGAGGGCTTCTACATCAACACCATAGCCCCTCCAATGAAGTGTGAGTAGTTTACCTCAGACTTACGGTCCATAGTTAGTAGCTAGATGGCTTCTTCTCTCTTTTAGGATGTCAATACAATGTTCTCCCCCTCTCTTGTGGAGAACTCTTCGATGTAATCTTCTTTTTGTGGTGTGTTTGCTGAGACCGATGAATTGTGGGTTTATGATCAAGTCTATCTATGAACAATATTTGAATCTTCTCTGAATTCTTTTATGTATGATTGGTTATCTTTGGAAGTCTCTTCGAATTATCAGTTTGGTTTGGCCTACTAGATTGATCTTTCTTGCAATGGGAGAAGTGCTTAGCTTTGGGTTCAATCTTGTGATGTCCTTTCCCGGTGACAGTAAGGGCAGCAAGGCACGTATTGTATTGTTGCCATCGAGGATAACAAGACGGGGTTTTCTTCATACTACATGAGTATATCCCTCTACATCATGTCATCTTGCTTAAGGCGTTACTCTGTTTTTAACTTAATACTCTAGATGCATGCTGGATAGCGGTCGATGAGTGGAGTAATAGTAGTAGATGCAGGCAGGAGTCGGTTTACTTGTCTCGGACTTGATGCCTATATACATGATCATGCCTAGATATTCTCATAACTATGCTCAATTCTGTCAATTGCTCAACAGTAATTTGTTCACCCACCGTAGAATACTTATGCTCCCGAGAGAATCCACTAGTGAAACCTATGGCCCCTGGGTCTATCTTTATCATATTGTTCTCCTACTACTTTGCTATTTACTTTGCCTTTATTTTACTTTGCATCTTTATCACAAAAATACCAAAAATATTATCTTTATCATATCTATCAGATCTCACTCTCGTAATTGGCCCTATGGGATTGACAACCCCTATTTGCGTTGGTTGCGAGGATTTATTTGTTTTGTGCAGGTACGAGGGACTCGCGCATATCCTCCTACTATATTGATACCTTGGTTCTCAAAAACTGAGGGAAATACTTACGCTACTTTGTTGCATCATCCCTTCCTCTTCGGGGAAAATCAACGCAGTGCTCAAGAGGTAGCAGGCGGCGAGGTCGGGGCAGGGCGCTCGGCGTGCACGACGGCGAGGTCGGGGCAAGGCTCGGCGACGGCGAGGTCGGGGCAGGGAGTGTCGAGGTCAGGGAAGGGTGCGGCGAGGCTGGGGCAGGGGCGACGACGACGGCGGAGACGGCGGTTGGGAGCGGCAGCCTGGCGGCATCGATGTCGTCTGTGTCATCGGGGCGGCAACTGCGAGATGAGAAGTGGAAATTTTCACAAGTCTTGCTTATATACACGAAGCATTCGTCCTGGTTCGTGCCACCAACCGGGACCAATGCCCCCTTTAGTCCCGGTTGGTGCCACCAACCGGGACCAAAGGCCTCTACTTCCCGCCCTTTGGGGTGCCTTTGGTCCCGGTTGCTGGCACCAACCAGGACTAAAGGGGTGGCGTTGGTTCCGGTTGGTGCCACGAACCGGGACCAAAGTCCAACTTTCGTCCCGGTTCGAGCCACAAACCGGGACCAATGGTCTTGTGCTGGAACTGTCGCGGTGCGGTGGGATGTTTAGTCCCACCTCGCTAGCCGAGAGGCTTCGACAGTGGTTTATAAGCGCTGCTGCACTGACCACTTCGAGCTCCTCTCTAATGCAGGCTTACGGGCCTAACGTCACTTTATCTGCCTGTGGGCCTACTGAGCCTAATGCGGGCCTGAATCCTGGACCATGGGTGGGTTTCTAGTCGTATTCAGGCCGTGGTGGCCCAGTAGGTGGCATTTTTCATTTTATTTTCTCTAGTTTTTTGTTATCTTTGTTGCTTTATTTATTTTATTTTGTTTCTACTTACAACAAAATACTTACTGTTTTTCAGTGATTCTTTTTTATTTTAGGTCATAAAAATAATAAACTTTATGTTGGTGCCATTAGTTTTCCAATTTGAATAGTTTAAATTTGAATTCTTTGAAATTTGTGTGAATCACTAGTTTGTGATTAACTTTACTATAAAAATAAAATACTTACTGTTTTTTAATGATTCTTTTTTATTTTAGGTAATAAAAGTTAATAAAATTTCTATTAGTGCCATTAGTTTTCCAATTTGAATAGTTTAAATTTGAATTCTTTGAAATTTGTGAGTCACAAGTTTGTGATTAACTTCACTATAAAAATAAAATATTTACTGTTTTTCAGTGATTCTTTTTGATTTTAGGTAATAAAAAATAATAAACTTTCTGTTAGTGCCATTAGTTCTCCAATTTGAATAGTTTAAATTTAAATTCTTTGAAATTTGTGTGAATCACTAGTTTGTGATTAACTTTACTATAAAAATAAAATACTGTTTTCAATGATTCCTTTTGATTTTAGGTAACAAAAATAATAAACTTTCTGTTAGTGCCACTAGTTTTCCAATTTGAATAGTTTAAATTTGAATTCTTTGAAATTTGTGTGAATCACTAGTTTGTGATTAACACTTTACTATAAAAATAAAATAGTTACTATTTTTTAGTGATTCTGTTTTATTTTAGGTAATAAAAATAATAAACTTTCTGTTAGTGCCATTAGTTTTCCAATTTGAATAGTTTATATTTGAATTCTTTGAAATTTGTGTGAATCACTAGTTTGTGATTAACATTACTATAAAAATAGATTTTGGAGTGATTCTTTTTCCTGCTATTTAATATTACTGTGTTTTATCTTTATATTCAAAACAGTTTTTGTTATTTTAGTTTCTAACAAAATTTTTTATGATAATTATTTTTGCTATTAAAGTTTCTAACAAAAAAGTTATTTATGAAAATTCTTTTTGCTTATAATGTTTGGAACAGAAAATACTTTGATAATTTTAGTTGCATAAATTTTATATAATTTTAGTTTCAATAATACTAGTGGTTTATGAAAGCTTTTTAGTTGATTCCTTTTGCTATTAGAGTTTCATTAAAGTCTTCTAGTTCATTGTTTTTTCTATTAGAGTTTCATTAAAGTTTTCTAGTTCATTATTTTAGTTTATTATTTTTTTCTATCATAGTTTCATAAAAGTTTTCTATTTCATTATTTTTGCTATTAGTTCATTCTTTTTGCACTAAATGGCCCTGAAATTGAAAACCACTACAAATGAACTCTGAAAAGGTTGAAAGTTGGCATGGTATCATCATTTCACCCACATAGCATGTGCTAAAAAGTAGAGATGGTTACGGCAAAAACTAGATGCACTTCGTGTACAAAATGGACAATCTCTTTTGAAGTATCAGGATTTCAGACGAAAACTCATCTATTACAAAGGGATTTCATTTTTTTGAACTTATTTCAACTCCAGACTTTTTGTGTGTTCAAAATGCACCATTCAAATCCACGAACCGGTTTTCAAGCCTTTCTGACTTCATTTCTTATTTTTCATGCAACCATTCTGCTTGTTTGCCTCAGCCACTTCGAGAAACATAATTATGTGTGTCTGTCACCATACATCCATTGTCGGTTCATCTGCTTGCATTATATATAATTTTGTGTGTCAAAAACCATTACAGATTCACATGGATAGATAAGTGACTAAATTAATAGAAGTTCATCATCACATTAAAACCAAAGTACATACATAGTTCAAATTGAACAACATATAGCTCTGCAGAGCATCTACTTAAACCATACGTTGAAACTATGTAAAACCTTTCAATGCAACAACAAATGCAATCATAATCACAACCAAGGTAACAATTGGTCCAACGGCATAATGATACCAAGCCTCGGTATGAATGGCATATTTTCTAATCTTTCTCATCTTCAACTACATTGCATCCATCTTGATCTTATGATCATCGACGACATCTGCAACATGCAACTCCAATATCATCTTCTCCTCCTCAATTTTTTCCTTCAAGTAATTGTTTTCTTCTTCAACTAAATTTAACCTCTCGACAATAGGGTCGGTCGGAATTTCCGGTTCAACTACCTCCTACATAAACAAAATCTATGTCACATTGGTCGGCATAATTGCCATAAACAATAAATGAACCAAATATTTATAAAAAGATAATATATACCACATCTGAATCATAGCCAGGACGAGGGCCGACGGGGGCGGATACCAAAACCATCGGACTATATAATAACAAGCAATAAGAAAAGTAAGAAAATTAGACAAGTACCTATCTAAAGTAAGAATATTTTTCTTTTAGAAAGAAGATATGAACAAGAGGCTCAGCACGCTGGTGTCGGCGACGAGATCAGCGCAGGCGATCGACGGCGGTGAAGATGGGGACGGGACGTGAGGCTAAACCTATGCAAATCTCAGTGAAATGGAGCTTGGAGGTCGAGCTTCGAGAGGAGAAAGCTTAACTAGTGTGGCTCGGACATTTCATCGAACACCTCATGTGCATAGGAGATGAGCTAGAGCACCCAAATGCCCTTCCCTCGCCAGCTAGAAAAAACTGAACACTGTGGAGTGCTCTGCTGCGGCGATGGGGTATATATAGGCAGCTCATTTGTCTCGGTTTGTGGCTGCAACCGGGACTAAAGCTCCACCTTCTGTCACAGTTCGAGCCACGAACCGGGACCAATGTATGTGGGCCAGGAGCAAGGCCCATTGGTTCCGGTTCGTGCCTAGAACCGAGACAAATGGGTCCAGACGAACTGGGACAATGCCCACGAGGCCCCTGCCGGCCCCCCGGGCTCACGAACCGGGACGTATATCCCCATGGGTCCCAGTTTGTAACTGAACCGGGACTAATGGGCTAGCCAGGCCCGAACCAAAGCCCTGTTTTCTACTAGTGAGAGACCACAGGTGGAGGCATGTTGTGGGCTTGCTGCTTCTGTCAGCTTCCACCTATGTAATGTGCTACAACTTTGCATCATTACTATTTGCTGCACACCGGCTGATTCGTCACATGTATGCTTCCTCCCTGTAGTTTGATAAAAAGGTGTATTATTTCTATTTGTTGTTACCATATAGTATTAGCAAGTTATATTAATGATATGTGTTTTTAAGACAAAAGAAAAGGGCTTGTATTTATTAACTGAATTTGGTCCATATGTGTTAATTGATATGCAATAGAGTTTTCGCATGTGTTGTAGGTGATGCATATAACACTGGAGCTTTTTTCATTATTCTCCTCAACTGAAAAGGCTAGACAGAAGAGCTATTACCAAGAACATAAAACTCACTAAAGAGCATGTCTGAATTTAGTAGACCATCCATAGTAACCATGAATGTAATTAGAAAATGCATGCAGGGATTAAATATGCAAATTGTACATTCATGACCTATGGAAAATATTTGAACCCGAATGGATGAACTGATGATTTAGAACAACTCTTACTAACCTTTCAAATTTCAGAATTTATGGGAATATCTTGTCGCATATGTCATCTTCTACAAAAATACTCCACAGACAACAAAATAGCTACTGTTACTTTAAGACTACAAAATAATCTATTAGACTCATTTCGCAGCGATAAGGAATAGCATATAGAATGTTGTACAGGAAAAATTGTGCAATAGAATTGTAGCATTGCCTTTAACATATATTAGACACTCAAAAACTATAGTTATTGTCATAGAAACATAGACTGATTGGAACATATCTAGTAGAATATAGCCTTCAGGAGTAGGATTGAAACAACATGCAACACTACGATTGTCTCTGACCACCCGGATAAATGTATAATAGTCCTTCCATAGTAACCATGAATGTAATTAGAATTATTTCAAAAAAATGAATGTAATTAGAAAATGCTTGCAGGGATCAAATATGCAAATTGTACATTGGTGACATGTGGAAAATATCTTAACTCGAATGGATGAACTGATTACGGACATCAACTCTTACTAACCATTCAAATTTCAGAATTAATGGAAATCACTTGAATTTATAAGGATTCACACACATATCATCTTCTAGGAAAAATCTGCACACAATACAATAGCTATTGTTACTTAATGACTACAAAAATAATCTATTATGCTCATTTTTCAATGATAAGAGTTGCATATAGCATCTTGTATATCATAAAAATTAGGCAAACAATAGTAGCTTATGTTACTAACACATTGTATAATATGTAATCTGTTATATCCTGAATTCAGGACCTTTACACATTAGTCCTAAGGATAGTAGTTAGCTTGTATACATAAATTTATCCTTTTTCAAACTGTAAATCTAATATGCACAATGATCTCAAAAAAATACCATTGGATATACATGTCTTTATAGATTTTGTCAAACACTTGGCAAGCATGTCCAAATTCTAACTAACTATTAGACAGAGGAGGGCGAGGAGTTGATTGAATCTAGAAAGAGGATAGGGCCATGTTTCAAACAATTCTGCTATTACGCCAAGTAATACCTGCATCTGGGGGTCGATTTGGTTCTCTTTATGCCACTTGTAAGTCACATCCTTGGTGGTCATCTTACTATGCTTGTAGACCATGCTGATCTATCCTCTTGCAGACAGTCCTACATGCCTTGATCGACCTATGTATGACACAACTCCAAGATAGAACGATAGCATTCTTCCTACTTTGCGACATGATTCTTGTCAAGTGTTTCCTATGGACAGGAACAGGATGATGAGATGCGACTGGTTGCTGCTTGGGAGGCAGAATCTTCAACACCTAACCGATTGAGGAGAAGATCTTGCGGAGAGTGGACACCTAATCTTCAAGGTTTTGGTGGCACTGTAGGATGTGAGCTGCAGCCACACAGGACATGATGAATAGTGCGGCCCTAGAGTAGACCATCAGAAACCCTAGAACTGGGCTGCTCGAGAGGCATAGTTTTGGGGTTTTAGTGGATCTATAGAAGGTGAGCTGCAGTTGCACAGGAGGAATAGCTCGGCCCTAGGGCAGATCATTAGAAACCCTAAAACCTGGACTGTTCGAGAGGCTTATGGCTTTGAGGTTTCGGTAGAGCTGTAGGACGTGAATCAAAATCAGAATCAGCTTCTAGAACGTACATCTCTTTTTATATGCAACGTGTGAGGATTTTTTTACCATATTGATGCCCGTATGTGAACCTTTTTTTGAAGTGGCCCGTACGTGAACCTAACTCTTCCTACCCTTTTTTACGTGATGACGCTTCCTTGCCTAGTCATTTTTTATGTGTTGACGCTTCCATGCCTAGTCTAATTACATTGGATGAGCTGTATATGTGACAACATGATAGTCCGATATGTTGGTACATACACATTAATATGTTACGTAAAAACCTTCAGCCATTATTATTTTGATCTGACAGTGTAAATAATATTAACAAATGTGGACGAACCTAATGGCTTGTTTGCCTTCTGTATTATGTATATAATATAATAGATAATAGCCCATAATGCATTAAATATCAATGTAAAAGCATGATGCAAAATGGACTTTTCAATATCTCCAAAGTTTGAAAAATGAGGAGGAAAAAAAAGAAAGAAGCTAACTCTTCAAGTCCTATTGACATTAGAGATGCTGACCTAGAGGACTTATGCTCTGAAAATGACCACTCTGATGATGAATTAGAGTTGGACTGTTATGATAATCTTAAGAAGATCTTCTCTAGCAACAAGAAAATGAGAGGTGGCACATGATACGTCTCCGTCGTATCAACTTTTCCAAATACTTTTTCCCTTGTTTTGGACTCTAACTTGTATGATTTGAATGGAACTAACCCGGACTGACGCTGTTTTCAGCAGAATTGTCATGATGTTGTTTTATGTGCAGAAAACAAATATTCCCGGAATGACCTGAAACTCCACGGAACATCTTAGAAAAAATAATAAAAAATCCTCGCCAAAGATGAAGACCAGGGGGCCCACACCCTTCTCACGAGGGTGGGGGCCACCCCTAGGGCGTGCCCCCTACCTCGTGGCCCCCCTGGATGCCCTCCGAACGGGTCAGCACATGGAAAATGCTGGCAAAGTAACACATAGAGAGTAATGGAATGAAATAGGCTATTCTATATGCATATTTGGCTGGTGGAAGCTCTGTGGTTACAGTTTTGCGTAAAGCCAATTTTTCCCTACTTCAAAGGAATAAATTTTATTTAACTATCATGGTAGTTGTTAAACATTGAGAATGGTTGACAGCATTCTCAATCCCAATTAAGCATCATCATTAAACATAACCCAACAAAATTAATTTTAGAGTAACATGATGATATTCACGCGATAATCCAAGTACTAGATACTCAAGATATCCATAACCAGGGACACGGCTAACCATGATTAGTTTATACACTCTACAGAGGTTTTCGCACTTTTCCCCACAAGACTCGATCACCTCCGTTTGGTTTCTCGCACTACATGGTGTTTAAGAAACGGATGACCGAGACATAGTCTTTCAGAAGCGCTAGCACCTTACGATCGGGTAGACCGTTACACCTACTTTCCCCTACATCTGCTAGTCTACCACTGTAAGAGTTCGCATGACTTAATCAACTATGCTAGAGCCCATAGTAGCTTGTGGCTGCACATGGAAGTTTCTAACATGAATAATCTCATTATCCCTTTGAGCCTGGGTGGCGGTCCAAAAGAAAAATAGGCAATCGATGGAATACCCAGGTGCCTCAATCCACCCAGATGTGTATTTAAGTTGCCACCTTAGATAAACCATTAATTTAACAATCTCACTTCTGTCATGGATACACTCACCCAATCCACGTCTACTAGCATAGCATGGCACAATAAGCAAACGTAGAAGTAACTCCCAAAGGTTTGATAATAACAGGTAATAGGTACTACCTCAACTACTTCCCAAGCCCACAATTTAATTAGATCCTAATCATGCAATGTGTGAGGATTGATCTAATGCAATAAAATTCGATAGTAGGAGGTATGATCAAAGTGTTACTTGCCTTGCTGATGATTCGCAAAACCTAGCGATTCGAAGTAGCAAGCGGCGCACTCCGGCTACTCTATCGCAAACAAACAAGCATACAATAAGTACTCAACTAGTGCACAGGTAAAACTCGCATAAAAGATCTAACCAGAAAGTTCAACTTAAGAACTCCGGTTGGCAAAAAGAATCAAATCGAACGAAGCAACGAAAGACAAACGACAAAAGAAACAGGCTTCATTTACTATTCTGGATCCAGGGCAATTTTTACAGTGGCAAAAACTTGTTTGAGTTGGTTAAACGGAAAGAGGGTTTCGATACAAAACTCCAGGCGCTTGAATCGCCTGATTCCGATAAACGAGCAAAAAGTTAGACTAAAACGAAAATCGGATCAGGAATCGCGATCTGAAAAATCACGGATTTAATCCGAGAAAAAGAAAACCGATGAACGTTTGTTAAAACGAACGAACGGACGAACGCTCGCTAATTAAATAAACCGGAAAAACCGATCTATTAAAAAAACTGGAACTAAAAAAACCGAACAAAACCGATCGGTTTTCTAAAAAAAACGGCGGCGAAAAACTACCTCCGGCGGCGACGGATCTGGCTGTCCGGCGAGGCGGCGCGGCGGCAGTCCGGCGGCGGCGGCGAGGCGGCGTCGGCGCAGGGCGGCGGCGCGGGTGGCCTAGGGTTAGGGTTTCGGGGGCGGGGCGCGGCTGGGCTGGCCTTGGGCCTCGGCGGCACTATTTGAAGGCCCGGCCAGGCGGAGTCCTGGCCGGTTACGGCCCAAGGTCGGTTTGAACTTTTTTTTAAATAATTACGCTCGAAAAACAACAAAACGAATACTAAACGGACTCCAAAAATCCCGAAATAAATTTTCCCCGGCTTGTAAAATCAAGCCGCACAGTATGAACATTTATTTGGGGGCCTAAATGCAATTTTGAAAAACGCGCATTTTTCCCTAATTCATATAAAATAGCAAATAAATCCAAATATAAATCTTATATGATTTTTTTATTAAATCCTCAATATTTCTTTATTTTGGGAAAGTCATTTTATTCCCTCTCTCATATTTTTGTAATAGAAATAATTGAAGATAAAATAAATAAAATCAAATGATCCTATTTTCAAAATTTGAGAAAACTCAAATATGAAAATAAAGAAATCCCCAACTCTCTCTGAGGGTCCTTGAGTTGCGTAGAATTTTCTAGGATCAACCAAAATGCAAATAAAATATGATATGCAATAATGATCTAATGTATAACATTCCAAATTGAAAACTTGGGATGTTACAAACCTACCCCCCTTAAGATGAATCTCGCCCTCGAGATTCGGGTTGGCTAGAAAATAAGTGAGGGTGGTCCTTCAGCAATTCCTCCTCTCGTTCCCAGGTGGCTTCATCTTCTGTGTGGTGGCTCCACTGAACCTTGCAAAACTTGATAGCCTTGCTGCGGGTGACTCGACTGGCATACTCTAGAATCTTAACTGGTTTCTCCTCATAGGTCAAATCACTGTCCAACTGAATCGCTTCCAGCGACACTATATCTCTCAGCGGTATATCAGCCATCTCTGCGTGGCACTTCTTCAACTGGGAAACGTGGAACACGTCGTGAACTCCTGACAATCCTTTGGGCAATTCCAACTTATAGGCTACTTCTCCCATACGCTCCAAACTTTGTATGGGCCTACGAAACGTGGCGCTAACTTTCCCTTAACTCCAAAGCGCTTAACTCCTCGAAGTGGAGATTCTCGAAGATAAACTCGGTCTCCGACTTCGTAAACTATCTCCTTGCGTTTAGAATCTGCATAACTCTTCTGCCTGGATTGAGCTACCATGAGCCTATCACGAATCAATTTCACTTTCTGTTCAGACTCCTTTATCAGATCCGGTCCAAACAACTAGCGGTCTCCAACTTCATCCCAAGACAAGGCTTCGAAAGGGGCCATCTTCAAACTGGATTGATAACTGTTGTTGTAAGAGAACTCTGCATATGGCAAATTCTTGTCCCAACTAGATCCGTAATCTAGCGCACAAGCTCTCAGCATATCCTCCAAAGTCTGGTTGACTCTCTCGGTCTGTCCATCTGTCTGCAGGTGGAACGCTGTGCTAATCTCCAGTCTGGTACCCAAAGTTTCATGCAACTGATTCTAGAACTTTGAGGTAAATTGGGTTCCTCTATCTGATACTATGCTCCTTGGAACTCCATGCAGAAATACGATTCTGGTCATGTATATCTTTGCCAACTTTGCACTGGTATAGGTAGTCTTTACTGGAATGAAATGAGCTACCTTTGTCAAACGATCGACTACAACCCATATCGAGTCATAGCCTGAATGTGTTCTGGGCAATCCTGTAATAAAATCCATGCCTAGCTTATCCCACTTCCATTCGGGTATCGGCAATGGCTGTAGCAATCTGGCTGGCTTCTGATGCTCTGCTTTTACTCTCTGACATACATCACAAACTGCTACATACTCCGCAATATCCTTCTGCATTCCGGTCCACCAGAAGGTGTCCTTCAAATCCAAATACATTTTGTTATTTCCTGGTGAATCGAATATGGTGAATCATGGGCCTCTTGTAAAATTAACTTCCTGATCTCTGAATCATTTGGTACATAAACACGGTCTTCAAACCATAAGGTATCGTGCTCATCCTCACGAAATCCTTTAGCTTTTCCTTTTCTCATTTTCTCCTTAATAGAAGCAATCTCCTTGTCATTCTTTTGAGCTTCTATGATCTTATCCATCAAAGTAGACTGAATCTCCAGTGCTGCTACATAGCCTCTTGGAACTATTTCCAAACATAGCTCTCGAAGATTTTCGGCTAACTCCCTTGGTAAATCTCCCGTCATTACTGTGTTGACGTGGCTTTTACGGCTCAACACGTTAGCTACTACACTAGCCTTTCCGGGGTGATAATGCAATTTAATATCATAATCCTTGATGAGCTCCAACCATCTCCTTTTCCTGAGATTCAACTCCTTCTGCATGAAAATATATTTCAAACTCTTGTGATCCGTGTACACCTCACAATGGTTTCCAATGAGAAAATGTCTTCAAGTTTTTAACGCATGCACTACGGCTGATAACTCCAAATCATGCGTAGCATAATTTAACTCATGCGGCTTAAGCTATCGTGAGGCACAGGAAACCACTCTTCCCTCCTGCATAAGCACTGCTCCAAGTCCTCGACATGAAGCGTCGCAATACACCTCATAATCCTTGGTCTAATCTGGCAAAATCAATACTGGTGAGGTAACCAAACGTTTCTTTAACTCCTGGAAACTAGCCTCACATTCTTCAGTCCATATGAACTTGGTATCCTTTTTCAACAACTCCGTCATAGGCTTCGCAATCTTTGAGAAATTCTCAATGAATCTCCGGTAGTATCTTGCGAGTCCAAGAAAACTATGGATCTCTCCAACTGTTGTTGGGGCTTCCCAATTTGTCACGGTATCAACCTTAGTGGGATCTACTGCTATACCTTCTCCGGATATAACGTGTCTGAGAAATCCAACTTCCTTCAACCAAAACTCACATTTGCTAAACTTGGCATATAACTGGTGTTCTCTGAGCTTACCAAGTACCAAACGCAAATGCTCCTTATGCTCCTCCTCATTCTTCGAGTAAACAAGGATATCATCAATGAACACTACGAAGAACTTATCCAAAAACTCCATAAACACTTTGTTCATCATGTTCATAAAATATGCAGGTGCGTTAGTCAGACCAAACGACATAACGGTATACTCGTACAGCCCATACCTGGTGGTAAAAGCCATCTTAGGTATATCCTGTTCTCGAATCTTCAACTGGTGGTATCCTGATCGCAGATCGATCTTGGAAAATACCTTAGCTCCTTGCAATCGATCAAATAGATCATTGATCATCGGTAGTGGGTATTTGTTCTTGATGGTTACTTCATTTAATCCTCGATAATCAACAACCATCCTTAACAATCCATCTTTCTTCTCCACTAAAAGTACTGGCTATCCCCAAGGTGAAGAACTTGGGCGAATATATCCTTTATGCAGTAACTCCTTAATCTGCTTCTTAATCTCTACCCCTATATGGTCTCTTTGATATTGGCCCTGTGCCTGGCAAAAGCTCAATCAAAAACTCAATATCTCTATCCGGCGGCATTCCTGGCAACTCTTCTGGAAATACATCAGGGAAATCCTTCACTACTGGTACTTCCTCCTGCACAACTCCTGTTAGACAATTTACTTGAGTCCTCTTCGGCACATGCCGGGATACATACTTGATCCTTCTCCCTTATGGGGTGGTAAGCAAGATCGACTTACTGGCGCAATTTATGTTTCCTCCATACATCGACAGCCAATCCATACCCAGAATTACATCAAATCCTTGTGATTCCAAAATGACCAAATCCGAGGGAAACACATGCCTACCTATACTCAATGGCACTTGAAAACATCCTTGGCTAGCCATATACTCCGCTCCTGGTGAGCTTACTAACATAGGTGTTCTAAGAACTTTGGTGGGTAGACTATACTGATCCACAAATCCCCTTGATATGTATGAATGCGATGCACCAGTATCAAAAAGAACGAGTGCAGTAAATGACTTAACCAAAAACTTACGGATTACTGCATCCAGCTGCTCTTCAACCTCCTCCACGTTAACGTGGTTCACCTATCCCCTATTGAAAGGGTTCGTCTTCTTCCCAGAGCTTCCATTGCCATTACCATTCTGTGATTCAGGACATTCATTGGCATAATGTCCAGTCTTCTGGCACTTAAAACTAGTGACTTGGCTCAGGTCTCTCTTGGCTGGGGTCGATGGGTTGGTGCGGTTCTGGACGTTGCTTCCTCCATTCCCATTACCATTCTTGGTGCCATTGTGATTGTGCGAGCTACCTCCTCCATGGGTATGCTGAAAATGTCCTCCCGGTCTAGGGGTAAAACGTGGCTTCTGCTGAGCTCTTGAATTGTACTTCCCTTGTCCATACTTCCTCTTGTGATTCTCAATCTGGTGCTGCTTCCCTTTAATCATGAGAGCACGATATACGAACTCCTGGTAGTTGTTAAAGGTTGCTACCATCAACTGCATGCTCAACTCATCATTCAGTCCTTCCAGAAACTTCTCCTGCTTAGCTGCATCCGTAGCAACATCATCTGGGGCATAACGTGCTAGCTTACTAAAGTCCTCCACATACTGGCCAACTGTCCGTCCTCCTTGGCGCAAGTTGCGAAACTCTCGCTTCTTCATGGCCATAGCTCTTGCTGAAACATGGGCAGTATGAAAAGCCTGCTGAAACTTGTCCCACATGACAGTGTCGACAGGGAAAGTGGCTGTGAAATTCTCCCACCATGATGCTGCGGGTCCTTCAAGCTGATGCGCGGCAAACTTCACTTTTTCCGCATCTGTGCATCCTGCGGTGGTCAACTCCCTTGCTGTCTTGCGGAGCCAATCATCTGCTACTATCGGCTCGGTGCTACTGGAAAACACCGGTGGATTCAGCCTAAGAAAACGGGCTAAATGATCAACAGGTGTTGGTGGCGGTGGGTTGTTGTTGTTGTTCCCCTTATTCTGGTTCTGGACTAGCAACTAGATCAATGTGCTCTACTGCTGGATCAACTAAGTGAGCTCCGGTGGGAAGGTAAATCCGGGGTCACATCTCGGAGGCATCTAAGGGTTTAGAAAAGATGAGATTTAAGAATAGAGGGGGGGTCTAAAGAGAAAACACTACCCATATGCACATGAGGCAAGAGCAAACAATTCACTTCATTCAATCAATCAACAAGGGCATACAATTGATCTAACTATCGCAAAAGTGCTCGGACTACTTTATTTACATGGTGGACTACTACTACTGATTTGGTGGTCTACTAGAAATATTCTTCGATTACAGACTCCATTATATCTGCTCCAGCTTCATCAACATAGTCATCATCGCTATCATCTGGATCCGAGTTGGTGTCGTCGATGATGATGTAGTCTTCCGGGCGAATCTCCTTGGGTTCTTCGTCTTCTTCTACTGGTGTAGGGCCTCCCATAAATATTCCAATATTCTTGATCAGATCGTCATTCTTCTCCACTAATACTTCAATTTCCTCTTCATAATCTTCACGCGTAGCCTTGAGTTCTTCCTCCAGTTCCTTGATTCTTGTCTTTGCCTTGTTTAGATCTATCATGTCGGCGCACATCTGGTTCTCCTGACGTCGAATGTGCTGGTTTAACTCTTGGATAAAAGCTACAACTGATCTATCCTTCCTGGTGCTGATCATCTCCCAGTGCTCATCTCGGTGCCCACAAATCTGGTAGATAGTATCCTTGAGATCATTGCGGTAAACTTCTCCAATGCGTCCCATGGCGATGTGAGCTGCCATGCTCTTTCCTAGATTCCAAGTTGGTGCATCAAAAGAAAACTCTATGGGCTCTGTGACTAGCATGAACGTCCTTGCTGGAACTTGAACTTGAATCATCCAACGCTCTTCTTCCGGTAAAGTGGCGTTGTAGGTTCCGGTGAAACTTGGTACTCCTATGTTCAGATATCTAGTGACTTCCTTCAAGTGACGTCCAAAGGGGTATCTTCCTCCGGTTGCGTGAACTTGTTCCTTGCATCCGCCATCCTAAACGAGTAGAAAAGATGAGAAGTCAGAATGAGAAGAGTGAGTAGCGATCTAGGTCTTTTGCTTAGTGGTCGTGTCCTACAGTCAGCGTGTGCTCTGATACCATCTTGTAGCGAGCAAACCTCAAACGGTCCAATCTCTGTGCTCAGGTGTCATCCCTGGATCAGTAATGCTGACACCACACAGTACTTGAAGGATTTATAACAGAGTAGCAATCACACACTTATTACATCGAGTGTCTCAAAAGAGAACTTATTACAATAAATATGGCTTAAGGCCATCTAACAATGATAACAGCGGAAGGCTTGGTAGATAAGTGAGTCCATCAACTCCAACGGCATCACTTAGTATAGAACCAGGACCCAAAAGCACCTTAATCGTCGTCTGAAAAGTCTGCAACATTAACGTTGCAGCCCGAAACGGGTCAGCACATGGAATATGCTGGCAAAGTAACACATAGAGAGTAATGGAATGAT
This sequence comes from Triticum urartu, assembly GCF_056163025.1. Classification (NCBI taxonomy): domain Eukaryota; kingdom Viridiplantae; phylum Streptophyta; class Magnoliopsida; order Poales; family Poaceae; genus Triticum; species Triticum urartu. The sequence goes on along the minus strand of NC_141873.1, from coordinate 66,113,635 downwards.
ATAGGCTATTCTATATGCATATTTGGCTGGTGGAAGCTCTATGGTTACAGTTTTGCGTAAAGCCAATTTGTCCCTACTGCAAAGGAATAAATTTTATTTAACTATCATGGTAGTTGTTAAACATTGAGAATGGTTGACAGCATTCTCAATCCCAATTAAGCATCATCATTAAACATAACCCAACAAAATTAATTTTAGAGTAACATGATGAGATTCACACTATAATCCAAGTACTAGATACTCAAGATGTCCATAACCGGGGACACGACTAATCATGATTAGTTTATACACTCTCCAGAGGTTTGCGCACTTTTCCCCACAAGACTCGATCGCCTCCGTTTGGTTTCTCGCACTACATGGTGTTTGAGAAACGGATGACCGAGACATAGTCTTTCAGAAGCGCTAGCACCTTACGATTGGGTAGACCGTTACACCTACTTTCCCCTACATCTGCTAGTCTACCACTGTAAGAGTTCACATGACTTAATCAACTATGCTAGAGCCCATAGTAGCTTGTGGTTGCACACGAAAGTTTCTAGCATGAATAATCTCATGATCCCTTTGAGCCTGGGTGGCGGTCTAAAAGAAAAACAGGCAATCCCTGGAATACCCAGGTGCCTCAATCCACCCATATGTGTATTTAAGTTGCCACCTTAGATAAACCATTAATTTAACAATCTCACATCTGTCATGGATACACTCACCCAATCCACGTCTACTAGCATAGCATGGCACAATAAGCAAACGTAGAAGTAACTCCCAAAGGTTTGATAATAACAGGTAATAGGTACTACCTCAACTACTTCCCAAGCCCACAATTTAATTAGATCCTAATCATGCAATGTGTGAGGATTGATCTAATGCAATAAAATTGGGTAGTAGGAGGTATGATCAAAGTGTTACTTGCCTTGCTGATGATCCGCAAAACCTAGCGATTCGAAGTAGCAAGCGGCGCACTCCGGATACTCTATCGTAAACAAAAAAGCATACAATAAGTACTCAACTAGTGCACAGGTAAAACTCGAATAAAAGATCTAACTAGAAATTTCAACTTAAGAACCCCGGTTGGCAAAAAGAATCAAATCGAACGAAGCAACGAAAGACAAACGGCAAAAGAAACAGGCTTCGTTTACTATTCTGGATCTAGGGAAATTTTTACAGTGCCAAAAACTTATTTGAGTTGGTTAAACGGAAAGAGGGTTTCAAGAAGAAACTCCAGGCACTTGAATCGCCTGATTCCAATAAACGAGGGAAAAGTTAGACTAAAACGAAAATCGGATCAGGAATCACGATCTGAAAAATCGCGGATTTAATCCGAGAAAAAGAAAAACGACGAACGTTCGTTAAAATGAATGAACGGACGAACGCTCGCTAATTAAATAAACCGGAAAACTTGATCTATTACAAAAACCGAAACTTAAAAAAGAACAAAACCGAGGGAAAACCGATCGGTTTTCTAAAAAAAAGGCGGCGAAAAACTACCTCCGGCGGTCCGGCGGCGGCGGCGAGGCGGCGCGGGCGGCGGCGCGGCGAGGCGGCGGGAGGCGCGGGCGGCGGCGGCGCGGGGTGACGGCGGCGGCGGCGCGGGCGGCCTAGGGTTAGGGTTTCGGGGGCGGGGTGCGGCTGGGCTGGCCTCGGGCCTCGACGCCGCTATTTGAAGGCCCGGCCAGGCGGAGTCCTGGCCGGTTACGGCCCAAGGTTGGTTCAGACTCTTTTTTTTAAATAATTACGCTCATAAAAAAAACAAAAGGAATAATAAACGGACTCCAAAAATCCCGAAATAAATTTTCCCCGGCTTCTAAAATCAAGCCGCACAGGATGAACATTTATTTGGGGCCTAAATGCAATTTCAAAAAACGCGCATTTTTCCCTAGTTCATATAAAATAGCGAATAAATCCAAATAAAAATCTTATTTGATTTTTTTATTAAATCCTAAATATTTCTTTATTTTGGGAAAGTCATTTTATTCCCTCTCTCATATTTTTGTAATAGAAATAATTGAAGATAAAATAAATAAAATCAAATGATCCTATTTTCAAAATTTGAGAAAACTCAAATATGAAAATAACGAAATCCCCAACTCTCTCCGAGGGTCCTTTAGTTGCGTAGGATTTTCTAGGATCATCCAAAATGCAAATAAAGTATGATATGCAATAATGATCTAATGTATAACATTACAAATTGAAAATTTGGGATGTTACACGCCAACTCCAACTCTATATATTTGCTTTCGGAGAGAAAAAAATCAGGCAGAAGAAATCATCGCATTTTATGATACGGAGCCGCCGCCAAGCCCTAAAACCTCTCGGGAGGGCTGATCTGGAGTCTGTTCGAGGCTCCGGAGAGGGGGATTCGTCGCTGTCGTCATCATCAACCATCCTCCATCACCAATTTCATGATGCTCACCGCTATGCGTGAGTAATTCCATCGTAGGCTTGCTGGACGGTGATGGGTTGGATGAGATTTATGATGTTATCGAGTTAGTTTTGTTAGGGTTTGATCCCTAGTATCCATTATGTTCTGAGATTGATGTTGCTATGACTTTGCTATGCTTAATGCTTGTCACTAGGGCCCGAGTGCCATGATTTTAGATCTGAATCTATTATGTTTTCATGAATATATGTGAGTTCTTGATCCTATCTTGCAAGTCTATAGTCACCTACTATGCGTTATGATCCGGCAACTCCGAAGTGACAATAATCGGGATCACTCCCGGTGATGACCATAGTTTGAGGAGTTCATGTATTCACTATGTGCTAATGCTTTGTTCTGGTTCTCTATTAAAAGGAGGCCTTAATATCCCTTAGTTTCCAATAGGACCCCCCTGCCACGGGAGGGTACACTAGTAGAAAAGGGGGCAACGGTCCAGGCTGGGTCAGCCCATTAGTCCCGGTTCAGTCTAGAACCGGGACCCATGGGGGCATTGGACCCGGTTCGTGAGCCCAGGGGGCCGGCCGGGCCACGTGGGCCATTGGTCCCGGTTCGTCTGGACCTTTGGTCCCGGTTGGTGGGACGAACCGGGACCAATGGCCTCGCTCCTGGCCCACCACCATTGGTCCCGGTTGGTGGCATGAACCGGGTCCAAAGGCTCCCCTTTAGTCCCGGTTCATGCCACCAACTGGGACCAATGAGGTGCCTATATATACCCCCTCGCGTAAGAGCAGAGCACACTGCTCTATTTTTTTCTTGCCGAGGGGGAGAGGGCTTGGTGGTGCTCTAACTCACCTCCTATGCACACAAGGTGTTCGATGGAATGCCCGAGCCACACTACTTAAGCTTTCTCCTCTCCAAGCTCGACCTTCAAGCTCCATTTTCCTCAATATTTGTCTAGGTTTAGCGGTCCGTCACGCCCCGTCCCGTGTTCACCGCCGTCGATTACCCGCGCCGAGCTCATCGCCGGCACCACCGTGGTGAGCCTCTTGTTCTTATCTTCTTTTTGAAAGGAAAAAATATTCTTACTTGTATGTTTACATAGATACTTGTATTATTTTCTTACTTTTATTATTGCATCTTATATAGTGCGATGGTTTTGGTATCCGCCCCCGTCGGCCCTCGTCCTGTCTATGATTCGGATGTGGTATATATATTATCTTTATAACTATTGGTTCATTTATTGTTTATGAAAATTATGCCGACCAACGTGACATATATTTTATTTATGTAGGATGTATGTGAATCAGAAATTCCAACCGACCCTATTGTCGAGAGGTTAAATTTAGTTGAAGAAGAAAACAATTTGTTGAAGGAAAAAATAAAAAAAAATGATGAGGAGAAGACGATATTGGAGTTGCATGTTGCGGATGTCGTCGATGATCACAAGATCAAGGTGTATGCAATGCGCTTCAAGATTAGAAAGATTAGAAAATATGCCATTCATACCGAGGCTTGGTATCATTATGCCGTTGGATCAATTGTTACCTTGGTTGCGATTATGATCGCATTTGTTTTCACATTGAAATGTTTTACATAGTTTCAATGTATGGTTTAATTAATTAGATGCTCTGGAGAGCTATATGTTGTTAGATAAGAACTATGTATGTACTTTGGTTTTAATGTGATGATGAACTTCTATTAATTTGGACACTTAATTATATATAACGCACACAGATGAACCGGCAATGGATGTACGGTGACAGACACACCTCCAAGTACATTAAGGGCGTGCATGAGTTTCTCGATGCGGCTGAGGCAAACAAGCGAAATGGTTTTATGTGTTGTCCATGCACTGAATGTGGGAATATGAGGTCTTACTCTAACCGAAAAATCCTTCACTCCCACCTGCTTTACAAGGGTTTCATGCCACACTATAATGTTTGGACGAGGCATAGAGAAATAGGGGTTATGATGGAAGACGGCGAAGAAGAAGAGTACGATGACAACTATGTGCCCCCTGAATACGGTGATGCTGCAACGGGGGGAGCTGGTGAAGATCAAGAGGAACCAGACGATGTGCCCAATGATGCTGCAACGGGTGAAGCTGTTGAAGATCAAGAGGAACCAGACGATGTGCCCGATGATGATGATGATCTCCGCCGGGTCATTGTCGATGCAAGGACGCAATGCGAAAGTCAAAAGGAGAAGCTGAAGTTCGATTGCATGTTAAAGGATCACAAAAAAGGGTTTTACCCCAATTGCGAAGATGGCAACACAAAGCTCATACCGTAGTGGAATTGCTGCAGTGGAAGGCAGAGAATGCTGTGGCTGACAAAGGATTTGAGAAACTATTGAAAATATTGAAGAAGAAGCTTCCAATGGATAACGAATTGCCCGACAGTATATACGCAGCAAAGAAGGTTGTATGCCCTCTAGTATTGGAGGTGGAGAAGATACATGCATGCCCTCATGACTGCATCCTCTACCGCGGTGCATACAAGGATCTGAACGCATGCCTGGTATGCGGTGCATTGCGGTATAAGATCAGACGAGATGACCCTGGTGATGTTGACGGCGAGCCCCCCAGGAAGAGGGTTCCTGCGTAGGTGATGTGGTATGCTTCTATAATACCACGGTTGAAACGTCTGTTCAGAAACGAAGAGCATGCCAAGTTGATGCGATGGCACAGTGAGGACCGAAAGAAAGACGGGAAGTTGAGAGCACCCGCTAATGGGTCGCAGTGGAGAAAAATTGAGAGAAAGTACTGGGATGAGTTTGCAAAGGACCTAAGGAATGTATGGTTTGCTTTAAGCGCAGATGGCATTAATCCTTTCAGGGAGCAGAGCAGCAATCACAACACCTGGCCCGTGACTCTATGTATGTATAACCTTCCTCCTTGGATGTGCATGAAGCGGAAGTTCATTAGTTGAAGAGCTTTTACAGCTGTGGAATGGAAACGGTGTACATACGTGGGATGAGCACAGACAGGAGGAATTTAACCTAAAGGCATTGCTGTTCGTGACCATCAACGATTGGCCCGCTCTCAGTAACCTTTCAAGACAGACAAACAAAGGATACCACGCATGCACGCACTCTTTAGATGACACTGAAAGTATATACCTGGACAAATGCAGGAAGAATGTGTACCTGGGCCATCATCGATTTCTTCTGACCAACCATCAATGTCGAAAGAAAGGCAAGCATTTCAAAGGCGAGGCAGATCACCGGAAGAAGCCCGCCATGCGTACCGGTGATCACATACTTTCTATGGTCAATGATTTACACGTAATCTTTGGAAAGGGTCCCGGTGGACTAGCTGTTCCGAATGACGTTGAGGGACACGCACCCATGTGGAAGAAGAAATCTATATTTTGGGACCTACCCTACTGGAAAGACCTAGAGGTCCGCTCTTCAATCGACGTGATGCACGTGACGAAGAACCTTTGCGTGAACCTGCTAGGCTTCTTGGGCGTGTATGGGAAGACAAAAGATACACCTGAGGCACGGGAGGACCTGCAACGTTTGCACGAAAAAGACGGCATGCCTCCGAAGCAGTATAAAGGTCCTGCCAGATACGCTCTTACGAAAGAAGAGAAAGAAATCTTCTTTGAATGCCTGCTTAGTATGAAGTTCACGACTGGCTTCTCGTCGAATATAAAGGGAATAATAAATATGCCAGAGAAAAAGTTTCAGAACCTAAAGTCTCATGATTGCCACGTGATTATGACGCAACTGCTTCCGGTAGCATTGAGGGGGCTTCTACCGAAAAACGTTCGATTAGCCATTGTGAAGCTATGTGCATTCCTCAATGCAATCTCTCAGAAGGTGATCGATCCAGAAATCGTACCAAGGCTAAGGAGTGATGTGGCGCAATGTCTTGTCAGTTTCGAGCTGGTGTTCCCACCATCCTTCTTCAATATCATGACGCACGTCCTAGTTCATCTAGTCGACGAGATTGTCATCCTGGGGCCCGTATTTCTACACAATATGTTCCACTTTGAGAGGTTCATTCGAGGGGGTCGACGGTCGCCGAGGGGTCGAGGGTCGAGAGGGGGTCTAGGGTCGCCAAGGGGTCGAGGGTTGAGAGGGGGTCGACGGTCGCCGTGGTGTCGAGGGTCGAGAGGGGGTCTAGGGTCGCCGAGGGGTCGAGGGTCGTCGAACATGAGAGGAAGAAGAGGATAAAAAAAGAAGAGGAAGAAGAAAAAAAAGAGGAGAAGAAAGAATAGAGGAGTTGTCCTCTATTCTTTCTTCTCCTCTTTTTTTTCTTCTTCTTCCTCTTTTTTTATCGGGAACGAGGGTCGAGAGGGGGTCTAGGGTCGCCGAGGGGTCAAGGGTTGAGAGGCGGTCGACGTTCGCTGAGGTGTCGAGGGTCGAGAGGGTGTCTAGGGTTGCCGAGGGGTCGAGGGTCGTCGAACATGAGAGGAAGAAGAGGATAAAAAAAGAAGAGGAATAAGAAAAAAAAGAGGAGAAGAAAGAATAGAGTTCTTCTCCTCTATTCTTACTTCTCCTCTCTTTTTTTCTTCTTCTTCCTCTTTTTTTTATCGGGAACGAGGGTCGAGAGGGGGTCTAGGGTCGCCGAGGGGTCGAGGGTCGTTGAACATGAGAGGAAGAAGAGGATAAAAAAAGAAGAGGAAGAAGAAAAAAAAGAGGAGAAGAAAGAATAGAGGAGTTTTTCTCCTCTATTCTTTCTTCTCCTCTTTTTCTTCTTCTTCTTCTTCTTCCTCTTTTTTTATCGAGAACAAGGGTCGAGAGGGGGTCTAGGGTCGCCGAGGGGTCGAGGGTCGAGAGGGGGTCGCCGAAGTGTCGATGGTCGAGAGGGGGTCTAGGGTCGCCGAGGGGTCGAGGGTCGTCGAACATGAGAGGAAGAAGAGGATAAAAAAAGAAGAGGAAGAAGAAAAAAAAGAAGAGAAGAAAGAATAGAGGAGTTCTTCTCCTCTATTCTTTCTTCTCCTCTCTTTTTTTTCTTCTTCTTCCTCCTTTTTTATCGGGAACGAGGGTCGAGAGGGGGTCTAGGGTCGCCGAGGGGTCGAGGGTCGTCGAACATGAGAGGAAGAAGAGGATAAAAAAAGAAGAGGAAGAAGAAAAAAAAAAGGAGAAGAAAGAATAGAGGAGTTCTTCTCCTCTATTCTTTCTTCTCCTCTTTTTTTCTTCTTCTTCCTCTTTTTTTATCGGGAACGAGGGTCGAGAGGGGGTCTAGGGTCGCCGAGGGGTCGAGGGTCGTCGAACATGAGAGGAAGAAGAGGATAAAAAAAGAAGAGGAAGAAGAAAAAAAAGAGGAGAAGAAAGAATAGAGGAGTTCTTCTCCTCTTTTTTTTCTTCTTCTTCCTCTTTTTTTATCGGGAACGAGGGTCGTCCAGGGTCGCCGAGCGGTAGAGGAAACCCTAAATAGCAAGTATCGTCGGTGTGAGATACATGTGGCCGTCGGTGTCGGACACTACATCCACGTCCCACAAGTGACGCGGGTGTCGACCTGCGTCACTTGTGGGACGTGGATGTAGTGTCCGACACCGACGGCCACATGTATCTCACACCCACGATACTTGCTATTTAGGGTTTCCTCTACCGCTCGGCGACCCTGACCCTCTTTCTTCTCCTCTTCTTTTTCTTCTTCTTCTTCCTCTTTTTTTATCGGGAATGAGGGTCGTCGAGGGTCAGGGTCGCCGAGCGGTAGAGGAAACCTTAAATAGCAAGTATCGTCGATGTGAGATACATGTGGCCGTCGGTGTCGGACAATACATCCACGTCCCACAAGTGACGCAGTCTTCGACGCCCACGTCACTTGTGGGACATGGATGTAGTGTCCGACACCGACGGCCACATGTATCTCACACCCACGATACTTGCTATTTAGGGTTTCCTCTACCGCTCGGCGACCCTCATTCCCGATAAAAAAAGAGGAAGAAGAAGAAAAAAAGAGGAGAAGAAAGAATAGAGGAGTTCTTACTCCTCTATTCTTTCTTCTCCTCTTTTTTTATTCCTCCTCTTCTTTTTTTATCCTTGAAGCATTGTCGAGGCCACCCCAAACCCTAGAGAAGCAGCGTCGTGGCCACTAATTAATATTAGTTCTACGTTTGCCACTAATATATCCATCTGTCATGTTTGAATAATAATTGCCATGTTGTAAATATTTGTAGAAACTATGGACACCGCCCGAGACGAAGCACAAGAAGAGTTGTTGGGGAACATAATCGCACGAGGAAGTGATGCCATCTGCTCATTGTTTCTCAACGACACCGATGGTCTGGAAGCAGCTGGCTATGCTTATGATGGCTCCGGTGACCTAATGCCGGTGCAAGAAGGAGACCGTGAGGACAGCTCCGGTGACCCAATGTCGGTGCAAGGAGACCGTGATGACGTCTCCGGTTACTGAACTCAGTCCGGCCAGGTATATATATTAGTTAAGCTTGTGCTGACTACTAATTGATGCATTCATTGTTTTGGTATGTACACATGTTAATTAAGTCTTTGTTCTTTTTTCTAGCCCTCCAGATCGAGCACAACTTCGGTAAAGAGACGAGGCCCGAAGAAAAAGTTGAGCTCGGATGAAAAGTTTGAGATCATAGCAATCGCGCCCGACGGCCAACCGATTGAACCCCTCCGGACAAAGAGCGCATTTGTTGCTCAGTGCGGGGTTCTGGTTAGGGACAAGATCCCGATCAGCATCCAGCAATGGTTAAAGCCGGCTACAGAAGACCCTAAGGTGTCTTATGTCAATGATATGCAGAAAAATGATCTTCGGACTAAGCTAAAGTCAATTTCACCCTACCGCCAGAGGATGATCCGGAGAAGCCAGTTAAAAGAGCAATTAATCAAGTCTTTTGCTCTTAAGAGGATGGCAGAACTATTCAGGAGGTGGAAGAAAGAGCTGAATAAGTTTGTTGAAAATAAAGAGACACCAGAATTGAAGGGCAGATATGAGAAGATCAGAGATCAGTGGCCCGCATTTGTGGCCCACAAGACAATGGAAAAGAGTAATAAGATGTCGGCGACAAACAAGCAAAATTCTGCGAAGAAGAAGCATCACCAATGCACGGGGTCAGGTGGCTACCTCGTGGCCCGGCCTAAGTGGGCCAAGACTGAGAATGATCTGGTTGATAAAGGGATCGAACCAGAGACAATTAACTGGCCAGACCGTTGCCGGACTTGGTTCTTCGGGGAAGTGCATTTGGACAAACGATCAAATGGACATGCCAGTCAAGAAGCTTCAGCAGTATATCGAAGCAGCGCAGCAAGGGACGTTCGTTCCAGGCAGAGAGAACGATGAGCTCACAATGGCCCTTGGAAATACTGAGCACCTTGGACGGACACGAGGCACGCCAGGCTCCATTCCATGGAAGGTTGGGTTTCCGGACGCGGGCGGTTACAAATGCCATGAGAGGAGGAAGAAAGTGGAGCAGACCCAACTGCAGGCGCTGCAAGCTAGGGTACAAGCGATAGAGGGACGAGAAGCAAATCGCAGCAAACGAACTGTCGAAGCTTCCCACGAAGCTACCCCGCCATCTCAGCGGAGAAGCAGCGTGGCTTCCACCGAGCTGCTTCAGCCGGAGCATGTCTTGACGGCTCCTGCCAGCTATCCCGTGGATGCTATCACGGAGTCTCAAAATTGCCTCCTTATGATGCAATGGATTAATATGAAGGTCAAGGCGGCTGTTGGCTCTGTTTTTCCTACTGAACCCGGCGCAACTTTTCACTGCCGGCCGATTCCAGAAGGATATGCTAGGGTGATGGTGGATGAAATAACGAAGGGATTTGAGGACCTCCATCTTGACCACCCTACCGGTGAAGGGGAGACTCGGCTGGGTTCTGCTCTGAAGACTCCATGCCTATGGCGGAAGGAGCTCATCAACCTTCCGAACTCGACGCTGATATGTCTCCAACATATCTATAATTTGTGATTGCTCCATGCTATATTATCTACTGTTTTGGACTATATTGGGCTTTATTTTCCACTTTTATATTATTTTTGGGACTAACCTATTAACTGGAGGCCCAGCCCAGAATTGCTGTTTTTTGCCTATTTCAGTATTTCGGAGAAACAGAATATCAAACGGAGTCCAAACGGAATAAAACCTTCAGGAACGTGATTTTCTCACCGAACGTGATCCAGGAGATTTGGACCCTACTCCAAGGAGTCAAAGAGGCGGTCACGAGGGTGGGGGGCGCGCCCACCCCCCTAGGGCGCGCCCCCCTGCCTCGTGGGCCCCTCGGTGCTCCGCCGACGTACTCCTTCCTCCTATATATACCCACGTACCCCCAAACAATCAGAACAGGAGCCAAAAACCTAATTCCATCGCCGCAACTTTCTATATCCGTGAGATCCCATCTTGGGGCCTGTTTCGGAGCTCCGCCGGAAGAGGGCCGTCATCACGGAGGGCTTCTACATCATCAAAGCCTCTCCGATGAAGTGTGAGTAGTTTACCTCAGACCTTCGGGTCCATAGTTAGTAGCTAGATGGCTTATTCTCTCTTTTTGGATCTCAATACAATGTTCTCCCCCTCTCTTGTGGAGATCTATTTGATGCAATCTTCTTCTTTTGCGGTGTGTTTGTTGAGACCGATGAATTGTGGGTTTATGATCAAGTCTATCTATGAACAATATTTGAATCTTCTCTGAATTCTTTTATGTATGATTGGTTATGTTTGCAAGTCTCTTCGAATTATCCATTTGGTTTGGCCAACTAGATTGGTAGTTCTTGCCATGGGAGAAGTGCTTAGCTTTGGGTTCGATCTTGCGGTGATCTTTCCCAGTGACAGAAGGGGTAGCAAGACACGTATTGTATCGTTGCCATCGAGGATAACAAGATGGGGTTTATTTCGTATTGCATGAATTTATCTCTCTACATCATGTCATCTTGCTTAAAGCGTTACTCTGTTTTTAACTTAATACTCTAGATGCATGCTGGATAGCGGTCGATGAGTGGAGTAATAGTAGTAGATGCAGAATCGTTTCGATCTACTTGTCACGGACGTGATGCCTATATACATGATCATGCCTAGATATTCTCATAACTATGCTCAATTATGTCAATTGCTTAACAGTAATTTTTTCACCCATCGTAGAAAACTTATGCTCTCGAGAGAATCCACTAGTGAAACCTATGGCCCCCGGGTCTATTCTCATCATATCAATCTCCATCACTTTAATCTTGTTTTGCTATTTACTTTGCTTTTACTTTTTTACTTTGCATCTTTATATCAAAAATACCAAAAATATTCTATCTATCAGATCTCACTCTCGTAAGTGACCGTGAAGGGCTTGACAACCCCTAATCGCGTTGGTTCCGAGTAGCTATCGCTTTGTGCAGGTATGAGGGACTTGAGCGTGGGCTCCTACTGGATTGATACCTTGGTTCTCAAAAACTGAGGGAAATACTTACGCTACTCTGCTGCATCATCCCTTCCTCTTTGGAGAAAACCAATGCAAGCTCAAGACATAGCAAGAAGGATTTCTGGCGCCGTTGCCAGGGAGTCTACGCAAAAAGTCAACATACCAAGTACCCATCACAATCCCTATATCTCGCATTACATTATTTGCCATTTGCCTCTCGTTTTCCTCTCCCCCACTTCACCCTTGCCGTTTTATTCACCCTTCCTCCATTCAATATTTTGTTACCATGTGCCTTCTTTCTGCTTGCATCATCCCTTGCTAAAAGTTTATGGATCCTCATCCACTTTCTAATCTCTTTAAGAGATCCAATTATGATGAACCTATTGCTAGTGAATTGAGTGCACTAGATTATCTTTATGAGGTTTTTCCTGAAATTCGTGAATCTAAAAATTGTGATGAAGTACTTTATGAAGTGATTCATGATGGATCTTTGAATAAAAAGCACGATTGCAATGGTTTTGCTATAAATTCTACTGATGTAAATTGTGCTAAAAATATGCAAAACCCTAAGCTTGGGGATGCTAGTTTTGCTATGTCCTCTACTTGTTGCAATGATCATGATTGGTGTGATTCTTCTTATGATCTTGAAAATTTATTTAATCCCCATGATGAATATGAATTGATAATATTTTTTGCAATAATATTGAAAGTGTGTTTGGAAGAGTGTCAACTTTAGATCCCACATATTTGGAGAATATTCAATCTTATGAAATTTTTGATAAAAGTGGGTTTGGAGAGGTCATGACTTTAGTTAATGTTAATCCCACGATTTTGGAAGAGTGTCAACTTTGCATGCATGTGGATCGTGTTGAAAATATTTTATGTGATAGCTATTTTTTTGAATTTGCTTATGACCCTACATGTAATTATTACGAGAGAGGAAAATATGGTGGTAGAAATTTTCATGTTACTAAATTACCTCTCGTTATGTTGAGATTACTATTGTTTCTTTCCTCTTCCATGCATATGCTAGTTTTTGCTTGCCATGAGAATTTTTTTGCCTATAAGATGCCTATGCATAGGAAGTATGTTAGACTTAGATGTATTTGTCACGTGTTTTATGATGCTCTCTCTGTGCTTCAATTCTTGTCTTTCATGTGAGCATCATTGAAATATTATGCCTAGCTATAAGGCTTTAAAAGAAAAGCGCTTGTTGGGAGACAAACCAATATATTTCCTTACTGTTATTTAATAAATAAATTATCTAGACTCTGTTTTGGTTGTGTTTTTTGTGTTTAATTAGTGTTTGTGCCAAGTAGAACCGTTGGGAAGACTTGGGGAAAGTCTTGTTGAACTTGCTGTAAAAAACAGAAACTTCAGTGCTCACGAGAACTGCTGTCATTTTTATTTGAAGAGTGTTATTTAGTTAATTCTTTTTGAAGATGATTAATAGATAAATTCCTCACGTCCAGCAATTTATTTTAGAATTTTTGGGGTTCCAGATCTTGCGCTAGCTACAGATTACTACAGACTATTCTGTTTTTGACAGATTCTGTTTTTCGTGTGTTGTTTGCTTATTTTGATGAATCAATGGCTAGTAAAATAGTTTATAATCCATAGAGAAGTTGGAATACAGTAGGTTTAACACCAATATAAATAAAGAATGAGTTCATTAAAGTACCTCGAAGTGGTCTTTTGTTTTCTTTCGCTAACGGAGCTCACGAGTTTTCTATTTTGAGTTTTGTGTTGTGAAGTTTTCAAGTTTTGGGTGAATTCTTTTGATGGATTATGGAACAAGGAGTGGCAAGAGCCTAAGCTTGGGGATGTCCATGGCACCCCCAAGATAATCCAAGGACACCAAAAAGTCAAAGCTTGGGGATGCCCCGGAAGGCATCCCCTCTTTCGTCCACTTCCATCGGTAATTTACTTGGAGCTATATTTTTATTCACCAACATGATATGTGTTTTGCTTGGAGCGTCTTGTATTATTTGTGTATTTGTTTGTTAGTATGCCACAATCATCCTTGCTGTACACACCTTTTGAGAGAGCCATACTTGAATTGAAATTTGAATGAATACTCTATGTGCTTCACTTAAATCTTTTGAGCTATGTAGTTTTGCTCTATGCCCTTCACTTATATCTTTTGAGCGTTATAATTTTTCTCTATGTGCTTCACTTAGATCTTTTAGAGCACGGTGGTGGTTTGTTTTAAAGAAACTATATATCTCTCATGCTTCACTTAAATTATTTTGAGAGTCTTAATAGCATGGTAATTTGCTCAATATAAATATGCTTGGTGTTCAAGATATGTGAAATTTTCTTTTGAGTGCGTTGAATACTAAGAGAAGATTGAAGCATGATAATTGTTTTGAGATATGGAGGTAATAATATTAGAGTTATGCTAGTTTAGTAGTTGTGAATTTAAAGAATACTTGTGTTAAAGTTTGTGATTCCCGTAGCATGCACGTATGGTGAACCGTCATGTGATGAAGTCGGAGCATAATTTATTTATTGATTGTCTTCCTTATGAGTGGCGGTCAGGGACGAGCGATGGTCTTTTCCTACCAATCTATCCCCCTAGGAGCATGCGCGTAATACTTTGCTTTGATAACTTCTAGATTTTTACAATAAGTATATGAGTTCTTTATGACTAATGTTGAGTCCATGGATTATATGCACTTTTTCCGAGCCTTCCACCATTGCTAGCCTCTCTAATACCGCGCACCTTTCGCCAGTATCATACACCCACCATATACCTTCCTAAAAACAGCACCATACCTATCTATCATGTCATTTCCATAGCCATTCCGAGATATATTGCCATGCAACTTTCCATCGTTCCGTTTATTATGACACGCTCCATCATTGTCATATTGCTAGCATGATCATGTAGTTGACATCGTATTTGTGGCAAAGCCACCATTCATAATTCTTTCATACATGTCACTCTTGATTCATTGCATATCCCGGTACACCGCCGGAGGCATCCATATATAGTCATATTTGTTCTAAGTATAGAGTTGTAATTGTTGAGTTGTAAGAAAAATAAAAGTGTGATGATCATCATTTTCTAGAGCATTGTCCCAAGTGAGGAAAGGATGATGGAGACTATGATTCCCCCATAAGTCGGGATGAGACTCCGGACGAAAAAAATAAAAAATAAAAGAGGCCAAAGAAGCCCAAATAAAAAAAGAGGCCATAAAAAAAGCAAAGGCCCAAATAAAAAAATATAAAAAATGAGAGAAAAAGAGAGAAGGGACAATGTTACTATCCTTTTACCACACTTGTGCTTCAAAGTAGCACCATGATCTTCATGATAGAGAGTCTCTCATGTTATCACTTTCATATACTAGTGGGAATCTTTCATTATAGAACTTGGCTTGTATATTCCAATGATGGGCTTCCTCAAATTGCCCTAGGTCTTCATGAGCAAGCAAGTTGGATGCACACCCACTTAGTTTCTTTTGATGAGCTTTCATATGGTTATAGCTCTAGTGCATCCGTTGCATGGCAATCCCTACTCACTCACATTGATATCTATCGATGGGCATCTCCATAGCCCGTTGATACGCCTAGTTGATGTGAGACTGTCTTCCCCTCTTTTTGTCTTCTCCACAACCACCATTCTATTCCACATATAGTGCTATATCCATGGCTCATGCTCATGTATTGCATGAAGATTGAAAAAGTTTCAAAAAAGTTAGAGTATGAAACAATTGCTTGGCTTGTCATCGGGGTTGTGCATGATTTAAATACTTTGTGTGCTGAAGATAGAGCATAGCCAGACTATATGATTTTGTAGGGATAAATTTCTTTGGCCATGTTATTTTGAGAAGACATAATTACTTTATTAGTATGCTTGAAGTGTTATTATTCTTTATGTCAATATAAACTTTTGTCTTGAATCTTTCTAATCTGAATATCCATACCACAATTAAGAAATTTTGCATTGAAATTATGCCAAGTAGCACTCCGCATCAAAAATTCTCTTTTTTATCATTTACCTACTCGAGGACGAGCAGGAATTAAGCTTGGGGATGCCTGATACGTCTCCAACGTATCTATAATTTTTTATTGCCCCATGCTATATTATCTACTGTTTTGGACTATATTCGGCTTTATTTTCCACTTTTATATTATTTTTGGGACTAACCTATTAACCAGAGGCCCAACCCAGAATTGCTGTTTTTTGCCTATTTCAGTATTTCGGAGAAACAGAATATCAAACGGAGTCCAAACGTAATAAAACCTTTGGGAACATGATTTTCTCACCGAACGTGATCCAGGAGACTTGGACCCTACTCCAAGGAGTCAAAGAGGCAGTCACGAGGGTGGGGGGCGCGCCCACCCCCCTAGGGCGCGCCCCCCTGCCTCGTGGGCCCCTCGGTGCTCTGCTGACGTACTCCTTCCTCCTATATATACCCACGTACCCCCAAACGATCAGAACAGGAGCCAAAAACCTAATTCCACCACCGCAACTTTCTATATCCACGAGATCCCATCTTGGGGCCTGTTCCGGAGCTCCGCCGGAAGAGGGCCGTCATCACGGAGGGCTTCTACATCATCATAGCCTCTTCGATGAAGTGTGAGTAGTTTACCTCAGACCTTCGGGTCCATAGTTAGTAGCTAGATGGCTTCTTCTCTCTTTTTGGATCTCAATACAATGTTCTCCCCCTCTCTTGTGGAGATCTATTCGATGTAATCTTCTTCTTTTGTGGTGTGTTTGTTGAGACCAATGAATTGTGGGTTTATGATCAAGTCTATCTATGAACAATATTTGAATATTCTCTGAATTCTTTTATGTATGATTGGTTATCTTTGCAAGTCTCTTCGAATTATCCGTTTGGTTTGGCCAACTAGATTGGTAGTTCTTGCCATGGGAGAAGTGCTTAGCTTTGGGTTCGATCTTGCAGTGATCTTTCCCAGTGACAGAAGGGGCAGCAAGACACGTATTGTATCATTGCCATCGAGGATAACAAGATGGGGTTTATTTCATATTGCATGAATTTATCTCTCTACATCATGTCATCTTGCTTAAAGCGTTACTCTGTTTTTAACTTAATACTCTAGATGCATGTTGGATAGCGGTTGATGAGTGGAATAATAGTAGTAGATGCAGAATCGTTTCGATCTACTTGTCACGGACGTGATGCCTATATACATGATCATGCCTAGATATTCTCATAACTATGCTCAATTCTGTCAATTGCTCAACAGTAATTTGTTCACCCACCATAGAAAACTTATGCTCTCGAGAGAAGCCACTAGTGAAACCTATGGCCCCCGGGTCTATTCTCATCATATCAATCTCCATCACTTTAATCTTGTTTTGCTATTTACTTTGCTTTTACTTTTTACTTTGCATCTTTATATCAAAAATACCAAAAATATTCTATCTATCAGATCTCACTCTCGTAAGTGACCATGAAGGGCTTGACAACCCCTAATCGCGTTGGTTGCGAGTAGCTATCGCTTTGTGCAGGTACGAGGGACTTGAGCGTGGGCTCCTACTAGATTGATACCTTGGTTCTCAAAAACTGAGGAAAATACCTACGCTACTCTGCTGCATCATCCCTTCCTCTTCGGGGAAAACCAATGCAAGCTCAAGATGTAGCAGACGCCTCCACCTCCTCCTCCTCCTCTGGCGAGTCAGGGCACTCCGCCTCCTCCACCGCCTCCTCCTCCTCCTCGGGCGAGTCAGGGCACTCCGCCTCCTCCACCGCCTCCTCCTCCGGTGAGTGACGATCAGGGCACTCGGCCGACTCCTTCCCCGGCGCGTGGCGGCACTCCGCCTGCGCCGACGCGCCTGAGCAGCCAGCCTCCTCCTTCTCCGCCTCGTCAGCAAGGGCGGAAGAGACCTGCCACCGCTCCGGCTGCTCCGGCGCGTCGTAGTCCTTGTCCTCCGCCTCGTAAGAAAGTAAACAAGACAACCGCTCCATCTGCTCTGCCGGCGTCTAGCAGTATAGCCAGAGGCGGGAGGACATACAGATTCGGTCCTTCTCTGAAGACTCCAGAGAAGTTACCATACGAGAGGACCCCAGAGGAGAACGCCGAGATCGCGCGAGAAGAAGTGAGGTACTTCTTTGAAGGGATGAAAGCAAAGAAACATCCACCTCTGGAGGAGAAGGTAGATCCGGTGAAAGCGAAGCGCACTCTGGCTGCCCTGACAAAACCACCCAAGACTCTGCCGAAAGGCAACTATGAGCGCATTATTGGAAAGGAATTTGATGAAGCGGAGCAGTCGGGAATTACTGTCAGTGATCAAAGGCTGAAAGAACGACGAGCTGGGAAACAAATTGCCCAGCTCGGCGAACAAGCGAAGCAATCGTGCCCCCCGCTCAAGGTGCCTAGCGACATCAACGCTAATGATCCGAGGATGGTGCCCGGTTATAGCAATCTTGGAGATTACCTGCCCGACGATGTACATTATGATTTCATGGAGGTGCAGATACAAAGATACGAATACGGGAAGCCTCTCGTCAAAGATGAAAGGTCTATATCAACGATGATGCAAAGATTGCATGATTGGTAATTGAAAATCTACAGAGAGTCTGGGGGAGGAGTACTTTGTATGTGAGAGTTAAAAAGGAGCATGACCTCGTTGGAATTGAACTGTTGCCTGTTCCATTTGAGGAGTTCTTTCAATTTTTCAATCAATTGGCCCTCGATAAAGCAACGGTCACCTACTACTGTCTGTAAGTAGTACTACTTCTGTCATTAAGTCTCTCTATATAGCTCAACTCTTTCATTGCATGTACTTATAATTATCCTCACTATATTATGCAGATTGAAGATTGTCGAATTGAAGAAAAGACAAATCGGTGATATTGGGTTCATTAACACAAATCTCTTAGATGCAACTCAGGTTAAATTTCATGCCGCAGATACTGAGGCCAACTTGCTACGATCGTTGGTAATAAATGAAAACAAAGATATAATACACTTTCCTTACAACTTCAAGTGAGTGTTACTGTCTTGTGCATATTCGGTTTCCCTTATATATTAGTCAAGGTTATAGTAATGTAATTGATGAGTTATGCATGCGTGTGCAGTTTCCACTATATTGTCCTAGAGATTAAGCTTGAGCAGGGACTAGTAACCGTCTTAGACTCAAGACGAAAAGATCCCCAGGACTATGCGGACATGACTCAAATGCTCGAGAAGTAAGTTAAATCGATCATTATCCACCATATCAACAACTTTGTTCATTTCCTGATATATCAAGTAATTGTTTTATTTGTCTGGCAGGGTTTGGAGAAAATTCACCAAAAAAGCTCTGGGACTCCTGAAGAAGCTGCAATTTAGACACCCAAAAGTAAGTACTATAGTAGCATGTTCTGCGCATCTCCTAGTGATTCAAGCGCTAGTTTCATCAATACCATTTGGCATTCTTGCTTATCAGTTTGATTGACCTCTATTTCTTGTAAAGTGGTTGTGGCAGGAACAAGGGAGTGATTTCTGTGGATACTACGTTTGCAAGTCCATCCGCCACACGACCTGTGAGCGGGGCTACTCTGACGAACAATATGAAGTGCGTAAATAACAACATTCACAATTTTATTTTATTACCATCATTTGTGTTGAGTTTCATTCATTCATATATATATGTATTGACCCCCTTCTTCAAATTAGATGTTTCGGAAGTGGGATGAACTCCTAGCACCAGCTCGCATGCGAGCAATTCAAGAGGAATTGGCAGCATTCTTTCTTGACCACGTGATTGCTGAAGACGGAGAATACTATGTGGACCATGAGTCCGTATGTTAGGAGATTATATTTGTAAGAGATAATTATTGTATATATGTAGTCGGTAGTGTCGGATAGATATACGAGAACTTGTTGTTCGACCAATCTCTCGGAGAAGGAGAGGTGGTCGATATCACTTCTCTCTGTATGCATATATGTTCATGACGATCTTCTGTTTCCTTCGTTTGCTTACTAGCTAGCTAGCGTGTCTAGTCCTCTCTATACGTATGTATAGTACGTAGCGTCGACCAAGCACGAACATAAGAGAGGACACTTCTCTCTATTAATTATAGCTAGCTAACACAATATATGAAACACCTAAATTAACCCGCCAAAACCCCCAACCCCCCCCCCTTTCAAAAAAACAAAAACCCCAGCCATAGAAATGCTGACGCGTGGATGCCTATTGGTCCCGGTTGGTTCCACCAACCGGGACCAAAGGCCCTCCTGCCTGGGCTCCGCGCACAGGCCACGTGGAGTCCCATCTTTCCTGGTTCTGGATTGAACCGGGACTAAAGGGACAGGGCATTAGTGCCGACCCTTTAGTCCCGATTCAGGAACTGGGACAAAAGGCCCTTACAAACCGGGACGATAGGCCCTTTTTCTACTAGTGGTAGGACAAAAGATGTCCTG
This sequence comes from Triticum urartu, assembly GCF_056163025.1. NCBI lineage: Eukaryota > Viridiplantae > Streptophyta > Magnoliopsida > Poales > Poaceae > Triticum > Triticum urartu. The sequence continues at coordinate 66,093,555 of NC_141873.1, read as the reverse complement.
CAAGTTCTTTTTCATAAGCACGTATGACTATATACGGAATACATGCCTACATTATATTGAGGAATTGGAGCTAGTTCTGTGTCACCCTATGTTATGACGGTTACATGATGAACCGCATCTGGCATAATTATCCATCACTGATCCGGTGCCTATGAGTTTTCCATATACTGGTTCTCGCTTATTTACTTTCCCGTTGCTACTGTTAAAATCACTACAAAATACCAAAAACATTACTTTTGCTGTCTTTACTTTTGTTGCCGCTACCACCACTATCATATTACTTTACTACTAAACACTTTGATGCAGATACTAAGTTTCCAGGTGTGGTTGAATTAAAAACTCAGCTGCTAATATTTGAGAATATTCTTTGGCTCCCCTTGTGTCGAATCAATAAATTTGGGTTGAATACTCTACCCTCGAAAGCTGTTGCGATCCCCTATACTTGTGGGTTATCAAGACCAATTTCTGGCGCCGTTGCCGGGGAGCATGGCTCTATTCTTTGAGTCACTTGGGATTTATATCTACTGGACACTATGAAGAACTTGAGAGATCCAAAAACCAAGATCTATCCCTCAACTACGAGGGGAGGTAAGGAACTGCCATCTAGCTCTGCACTTGATTCACCTTCTGTTATGAGTAAGTTTGCGACACCTACACCTGCTTCTGCTATTCGTTCTGATATGCTGCATGTTATTGATGATGCCACTTCTGCTATGCATGATACTTATGATGAAACTGCTTCTATGCCTGATACTACTGTGCCCCTTGGTGAATTTCTTGATGAACAAATTGCTAGGGCTAGAGAAAAAGAAATTATTGAATCTGAATACGATGATGATAGTGATGATGAAAACATGCATGTTATTCCTCAGGGTTGTCTTTTTGATATGGAATCTTCTGCCGCTATTTTAGCTTGCAAAGATAGATATGAGCTTAAGAGGTTATTAGTTAAATGGAACAAAGAATCACTTAGAGATAAAATGAAACCTGACCCTGCTTTTGCTACTTCACATATCTGTGTTCATGATAAGGATTATGAATTCTCTGTTGATCCTGATATAATTACTTTGGTGGAATCTGATCCGTTTTATGGCTATGAATCTGAAACTGTTGTGGCACATCTTACTAAGTTAAATGATATAGCTTCCCTGTTCACTAATGATGAGATATCGCGTTACTTTTATATACTCAAAATATTTCCGTTCTCATTAAAGGGTGATGCTAAGATATGGTTTAATTCTCTTGATCCTGGTTGTGTGCATAATCCCCATGATATGATTTGTTACTTCTCTGCTAAATATTTCCCTGCTCATAAGAAACAAGCTGCTTTGAGGGAAATATACAACTTCGTGCAAATTAAAGAAGAGAGTCTCCCACAAGCTTGGGGGAGGCTTCTCAAGTTACTTAATGCTTTGCCTGATCATCCTCTTAAGAAACCTGAAATACTTGATATCTTTTATAATGGACTAACCGATGCTTCCAGAGATTACCTGGATAGTTGTGCTGGTTCTCTTTTCAGGGAAAGAACACCGGATGAAGCTGAAATTCTATTGAATAATATGTTGACAAATGAAAATAATTGGGCACCTCCTGAGCCAGCTCCTGCTCCAATTACTGAGTCTATTCCTAAACTAACTCCGAAGAAGAGAGGTGTTCTATTCCTCAGTCCTGAAGATATGCAAGAGGCAAAGAAATCTATGAAAGAGAAAGGTATTAAAGCTGAAGAAGTTAAGAATTTACCTTCTATTGAAGAAATACATGTTCTTAATATACCGCCTGTTGAAGAAACATATGATCTCAATTCTTTATTTACTGAAGAACCTCCTGATCCCGATATCCCGACACAGGTAGTAAAGGTAAATTCACACCATAGATATGATAAAGCTGAAGTCCCTCCTACTAAAATTGCTAGTCAGTGCTTGGATGAGATTGATAACTTTATGTTTAAGCAAGACGACTTCAATGCTTATTTTGGTAGACAATTAAAAGAAAATGCTTATATGATTAGACGCTTGGGTGATTATATGGCTAATATTAAAGGTGAACTTAAACTTGTTAGCAAACATGCTTCTATGGTTACCACTCAAGTAGAACAAGTACTTAAAGATCAAAAAGAAGTGCTTGATGAAATGAATAGTAAGAAAAATGATTATGTTGTTAGAGTGGCTACTAGAACTGGTAGAATGACTCAGGAACCTTTGTATCCTGAAGGCCACCCTAAGAGAATCGAGCAAGATTCTGAAAGAAATAATATTGATGTGCCTAGACGCAACCTTCTTCTTGTAGACGTTGTTGGGCCTCCAAGTGCAGAGGTTTGTAGGACAGTACCAAATTTCCCTGAAGTGGATGACCTGGTTTATCAATCCGTAGGAGGTGTAGGATGAAGATGGTCTCTCTCAAGAAACCCTGCAACCAAATAACAAAGAGTCTCATGTGTCCCCAACACACCCAATACAATGGTAAATTGTATAGGTGCACTAGTTCGGCGAAGAGATGGTGATACAAGTGGTATATGGATAGTAGATAATAGTTTTTGTAATCTAAAAATATAGAAACGGCAAGGTAACGAATGATAAAAGTGAGTGTAAACGGTATTGCAATGCTAGGAAACAAGGCCTAGGGTTCATACTTTCGCTAGTGGAAGTCCTCTCATTATTACTAACATAATTGGATCACATAACTATCCTTCAACATGCAAAAAAGAGTCACTCCAAAGTCACTAATAGCGGAGAACGAACAAAGAGATTATGGTAGGGTACGAAACCACCTCAAAGTTATTCTTTCCAATCAATCCGTTGGGCTATTCCTATAAGTGTCACAAACAGCCCTAGAGTTCGTACTAGAATAACACCTAAAGACACAGAACAACCAAAACCCTAATGTCACCTAGATACTCCAATGTCACCTCAAGTATCTGTGGGTATGATTATACGATATGCATCACACAATCTCAGATTCATCTATTCAACCAACACAAAGGACCTCATAGAGTGCCCCAAAGTTCTACCGGAGAATCACCATGAAAATGTGTGCCAACCCCTATGCATAGGTTCATGGGCGGAACCCGCAAGTTGGTCACCAAAACATACATCAAGTGAATCACGTGATATCCCATTGTCACCACATATATCCACGGCAAGACATACATCAAGTGTTCTCAAATCTTTAAAGACTCAATCTGATAAGATTACTTCAAAGGGGAAACTCAATTCATTACAAGAGAGTAGAGGGGGGAGAAAACATCATAGGATCCAACTATAATAGCAAAGCTCGCAATACATCAAGATCGTATCACCTCAAGAACATGAGAGAGAGAGAGAGAGAGATCAAACACATAGCTACTGGTACATACCCTTAGCCCCGAGGGAGAACTACTCCCTCCTCGTCATGGAGAGCACCGGGATGATGAAGATGGCCACCAGAGAAGGATTGCCCCCTCCAGCAGGGGTGCCGAAACGGGTCTAGATTGGTTTTCGGTGGCTACGGAGGCTTCTGGCGGCGGAACTCCCGATCCATTGTGCGTTCTGGAAGTTTTAGGGTACGTAGGTATATATGGGTGCAGGGGGTACGTCGGAGGAGCTACGGGGGCCCCACGAGGCAGGGGGCGCTCCCTAGGGGGGCATCCCCCACGCTCGTGAGCACTTCCCGTATCTCCTGACGTGGAGTCCAAGTCTATCTGGTGGCTTTCGTTCCAAAAATAACTTCTCCAGTTGATTTTGTTCCGTTTCGACTCCGTTTGATATTCCTTTTCTTCGAAACACTGAAATAGGCATAAAACAACAAATCTGGGTTGGGCCTCCGGTTAATAGGTTAGTCCCAAAAGTAATATAAAAGTGGATAATAAAGCCCAATATTGCCTAAAACAGTAGATAATATAGCATGGAGCAATCAACAATTATAGATACGTTGGAGACGTATCAAGCATCCCCAAGCTTAGATCCTGCTCGTCCTCGAGTAGGTAAATGATAAAAAGATAATTTTTGATGTGGAATGCTAGTTGGCATAATTTCAATGTAATTCTTCTTAATTCTGGTATGAATATTCAGATCCATAAGATTCAAGACAAAAGTTCATATTGACATAAAAATGATAATACTTCAAGCATACTAACAAAGCAATCATGTCTTCTGAAAATAACATGGCCAAAGAAAGCTATCCCTACAAAATCATATAGTCTGGCTATGCTCCATCTTCACCACACAAAATAGTTAAATCATGCACAACCCCGATGACAAGCCAAGCAATTGTTTCATACTTTTAATGTTCTCAAACTTTTTCAATCTTCACGCAATACATGAGCGTGAGCCATGGATATAGCACTTTAGGTGGAATAGAATGGTGGTTGTGGAGAAGACAAAAAGGGAGAAGATAGTCTCACATTGATTAGGCATATCAACGGGCTATGGAGATGCCCATTAATAGATATCAATGTGAGTGAGTAGGGATTGCCATGCAACGGATGCACCAGAGCTATAAGTATATGAAAGCTCAACAAAAGAAACTAGTGGGTGTGCATCCAAATCGCTTGCTCACGAAGACCTAGGGCATTTTGAGGAAGCACATCATTGGAATATACAAGCCAAGTTCTATAATGAAAGATTCCCACTAGTATATGAAAGTGACAACATAGGAGACTCTCTATCATGAAGATCATGGTGCTACTTTGAAGCACAAGTGTGGAAAAAGGATAGTAGCATTATCCCTTTTAATTTTTTTATTTTTTTATTTGGCCTTTCCCTTTTTTATTTGGCCTTTATTTTTTTATTTTTTTGGGGGGCCAATGCTCTATTGAATGATGATCATCACACTTCTATTTATTTACAACTCAATGATACAACTCGATACTAGAACGAAGATGACTCTATATGAATGCCTCCGGCGGTGTACCGGGATATGCAATGATGCATGAGTGACATGTATGAAAGAATTATGAATGGTGGCTTTACCACAAATACAATGTCAACTACATGATCATGCTAAGCAATATGACAATGATGGAGTGTGTCATAATAAACGGAACGGTGGAAAGTTGCATGGCAATATATCTCGGAATGGCTATGGAAATGCCATAATAGGTAGGTATGGTGGCTGTTTTGAGGAAGGTATATGGTGGGTGTATGATACCGGCGAAAGTTGCGCGGTACTAGAGAGGCTAGCAATGGTGGAAGGGTGAGAATGCGTATAATCCATGGACTCAACATTAGTCTTAAAGAACTCACATACTTATTGCAAAAATCTATTAGTTATCGAAACAAAGTACTACACACATGCTCCTAGGGGGATAGATTGGTAGGAAAAGACCATCGCTCGTCCCCGACCGCCACTCATAAGGAAGGCAATCAATAAATAAATCATGCTCCGACTTCATCACATAATGGTTCACCATACGTGCATGCTACGGGAATCACAAACTTCAACACAAGTATTTCTCAAATTCACAACTACTCAACTAGCATGAATCTAGTATCACCATCTCCATATCTCAAAACAATTATCAAGTATCAAACTTCTCATAGTATTCAACACACTCATAAGAGAATTTTATTATTCTTGAATACCTAGCATATTAGGATTTTAAGAAAATTACCATGATATTGAAGACTCTCAAAATAATATAAGTGAAGCATGAGAGTTCATCTATTTCTTCAAAATAAAGCTACCACCATGCTCTAAAAGATATAAGTGAAGCACTAGAGCAAATGACAAACTACTCCGAAAGATATAAGTGAGGATCAATGAGTAGTTTAATAATTATGAAACTATGTGAAGACTCTCTAACATTTAATAATTTCAGATCTTGGTATTCTATTCAAACAGCAAGCAAAGCAAAACAAAATGACATTCTAAGAATGGCAAACATCATGTGAAGAAGCAAAAACTTAGGATCAACCGATACTAACCGATAATTGTTGAAGAAAGAAAGGTGGGATGCCAACCGAGGCATCCCCAAGCTTAGATGCTTGAGACTTCTTGAAATATTATCTTGGGGTGCCTTGGGAATCCCCAAGCTTGAGATTTTGTGTCTCCTTAATTCCTCTCATATCACGGTCTCCCTAAATCTCAAAAGCTTCATCCACACAAAACTCAACAAGGACTCGTGAGATAAGTTAGTATAAACCATTACAAAAACCTTATCATATTTTCCTATAGCAAATCACTAAAATTATTATTCAACATTGCATACTAAATGTCTCTGCATATTTAATAGTCCTATCCTCAAATAGAATCATTAAAGAAGCAAACATATGCAAACAATGCAAACATAACAGCAATCTGCCTAAACAGGATAGTCTGTAAAGAATGCTGCAACATCCATACTTCCCTAGCTCCAAAAATTATGAAATAAAATTCCCACTGTAGTAAATTTATCAGAGCTTAATATGCAAAGGGTTTAAACATTTTATCACATTCTGACTTTTCTAGGGAATTATTGCAACAGCGGTAAACTTTCTGTTTTCAAACAGCAGCATATATACTTGTAACATAGGCATAGTAAAGGCTATCAATGCCACTTTTATTTAAATAAAAGATGAAAAACATTGTTATAAATAACAGAAATCAAATCCTAACAAAATAAATTGATGCTCCAAGCAAAACACATATCATGTGGTGAATAAAAATATAGCTCCAAGTAAAGTTACCGATGGAAGTAGACGAAAGAGGGGATGCCTTCCGGGGCATCCCCAAGCTTAGGCTCTTGTATATCCTTGAATATTACCTTGGGGTGACTTGGGCATCCCCAGGCTTAGGCTCTTGACACTCCTTATTCCATAGTCCATCGAATCTTTACCCAAAACTTGAAAACTTCACAACACAAAACTTAACAGAAAACTCGTAAGCTCCATTAGTATAAGAAAATAAATCACCACTTCAAGGTACTGTAATGAACTCATTATTTATTTATATTGGTGTTAAACCTACTGTATTCCAACTTCTCTATGGTTTATAAACTATTTTACTAGCCATAGATTCATCAAAATAAGTAAACAACACATGAAAAACAGAATCTGTCAAAAACAGAACAGTCTGTAGTAATCTGAATCAAACGTATACTTCTGGAGATCATAAAATTATCAAATAAATTGCTGGACCTGAGGAATTTATCTATTAATCATCTGCAAAAAGAATTAACAAAATATCACTCTCCAATAAAAAATGGCAGCTAATCTCGTGAGCACTAAAGTTTCTGTTTTTTACAGCATGATCAACAAGACTTTCCCAAAGTCTTCCCAAAGGTTCTAATTGGCACAAACACTAATTAAAAGCATATGACCACATCTAAACAGAGTCTAGTATTACTAAACAGGAACAAAAGGCAAGGAATAAAAAAATAAAATTGGGTTGCCTCCCAACAAGCGCTATCGTTTAATGCCCCTAGCTAGGCATGATGATTTCAATGATGCTCACATAAAGGATAAGAATTGTAACATAAAGAGAGCATCATGAAGAATATGACTAGCACATTTAAGTCTAACATACTTCCTATGGATAGAGATTTTGTGAGCAAACAACTTATGGGAACAATAATCAACTTGCATAGGAAGGTAAAATAAGCATAACTTCAAAACTTTAAGCACATAGAGAGGATACTTGATATTATTACAATTCCTACAAGCATATGTTCCTCCCTCATAATAATTTTCAGTAGCATCATGAATGAATTCAACAATATAACCAGCACCTAAAGCATTCTTTTCATGATCTACAAGCATAGAAATTTTATTACTCTCCACACAAGCAAAATTCTTCTCATGAATAATGGGAGTATCATAGGAAACTCGAATACTATAAATTGTTTCCATATTAAAAGAATAAGGTTCAGAGAAGGGGTAATCATAATCATGACAAGTTTTATAAATATAATCACTACTTTTTATAGCATAAGTATCATCACAATAATCATCATAAGTAGGGGGCATGCTATCATCATTATAAACTTGCATATCAAAACTTGGGAGACTAAAAATATCATCTTCATTAATCATAGCTTCCCTAAGCTTCGGACAAACATTAATTGCAGCAACTATATTCTCAAATATGTCATCCTCATCAAACATAGCCTCCCGAAGCTTGGGCCTTTTCATATCATAAGCATAATCACTCTCATCATTAATAGTATAGGTAGCACCAATAGTATGGCAATTATTATATTCTTCCAAGCAAGTGCCAAAAAGATTTTCAAGATCATAAGAAGTATCATTATCTTCCACAATTATATTTTAATGAGGCACAATAGTAATAGGAGTAGCATTATTTGGGAGATATATCTTTTTACCTCTCTTCCTTTTTCTTTTCTTCTTCTTCACCACATCATGCGTTGGTTCAATCCTCTTTTTGGAGCTCCTTATTAATGAGATTGGTTGAATAGAGGGCTCCTCTTCGTTACCTGATTCATCATAAGAAATAATAGGAGAATATTGGGAAGTCTCTTCCCTTTCGTTAGCATTCTCTTCATATTCTATTTGTTTTCTTTTCTTTATGTAATTGGCAATATAAGGATTTTCAATATTCACCGCACAATACATATAAATCTTCTCTAGATCAAAACCAAGAAGTTTATCGAGATTAAATTTTGGAATACCCTCAGTTATACGTTTCATTTCTTCATAACCCAATAGCAAACTAAGTTCATTATGATGTGCAAGGGAAATCAAGTCATCACAATTTTTGGACACGATACGGTCATGAAACAATTTGCATTTGATATTTAATGACCATGATCATAAAAGTATGGTGGCACATGATGCCTACTACACAACCTTCTTCTTGTAGACGTTGTTGGGCCTCCAAGTGCAGAGGTTTGTAGGACAGTACCAAATTTCCCTCAAGTGGATGACCGAAGGTTTATCAATCCATAGGAGGTGTAGGATGAAGATGGTCTCTCTCAAGCAACCCTGCAACCAAATAACAAAGAATCTCTTGTGTCCCCAACACACCCAATACAATGGTAAATTGTATAGGTGCACTAGTTCGGCGAAGAGATAGTGATACAAGTGGTATATGGATAGTAGATAATAGTTTTTGTAATCTGAAAATATAAAAACAGCAAGGTAACGAATGATAAAAGTGAGCGTAAACGGTATTGCAATGCTAGGAAACAAGGCCTAAGGTTCATACTTTCACTAGTGCAAGTCCTCTCAACAATACTAACATAATTGGATCACATAACTATCCCTCAACATGCAACAAAGAGTCACTCCAAAGTCACTAATAGCGGAGAATGAACGAAGAGATTATGGTAGGGTACAAAACCACCTCAAAGTTATTCTTTCCAATCAATCCGTTGGGCTATTCCTATAAGTGTCACAAACAGCCCTAGAGTTCGTACTAGAATAACACCTTAAGACACAGATCAACCAAAACCCTAATGTCACCTAGATACTCCAATGTCACCTCAAGTATCCGTGGGTATGATTATACGATATGCATCACACAATCTCATATTCATTTATTCAACCAACACAAAGGACCTCAAAGAGTGCCCCAAAGTTCTATCGGAGAATCACGACGAAAACATGTGCCAACCCCTATGCATAGGTTCATGGGCGGAACCCACAAGTTGGTCACCAAAACATACATCAAGTGAATCACTTCATATCCCATTGGCACCACAGATATCCACGGCAAGACATACATCAAGTGTTCTCAAATTTTTAAAGACTCAATCTGATAAGATTACTTCAAAGGGGGAACTCAATTCATTACAAGAGAGTAGAGGGGGGAGAAAACATCACAGGATCCAACTATAATAACAAAGCTCGCGATACATCAAGATCGTATCACCTCAAGTACACGAGAGAGAGAGATCAAACACATAGCTACTGGTACATACCCTCAGCCCCGAGGGAGAACTACTCCCTCCTCGTCATGGAGAGCACCGGAATGATGAAGATGGCCACCGGAGAAGGATTGCCCCCTCCGGCAGGGTGCCGGAACGGGTCTAGATTGGTTTTCGGTGGCTACGGAGGCTTCTGGCGGCGGAACTCCCGATCCAATGTGCGTTCTGGAAGTTTTAGGGTACGTAGGTATATATGGGTGCAGGGGGTACGTCGGAGGAGCTACGGGGGCCCCACGAGGCAGGGGGGCGCGCCCTAGGGGGCGCCCCCCACCCTCGTGAGCACCTCCCGTATCTCCTGACGTGGAGTCCAAGTCTAACCGGTGGCTTTCGTTCCAAAAATAACTTCTCCAGTTGATTTCGTTCCGTTTCTACTCCGTTTGATATTCCTTTTCTTCGAAACACTGAAATAGGCATAAAATAGCAAATCTGGGCTGGGCCTCCGGTTAATAGGTTAGTCCCAAAAGTAATATAAAAGTGGATAATAAAGCCCAATATTGCCCAAAACAGTAGATAATATAGCATGGAGCAATCAAGAATTATAGATACGTTGGAGACGTATCAGCACGCGATTTTATTGTTAAGAATAGGGAAGGAGAGCTTAAATATCAATTGTTCTTTTACAAACATCATCCTGAGACTATTATCCTGCCTGCTCCTTCTTTGTTTGATTTGACTGTAGGCACGTACCTTGTTCTGTTGACGGCTATTCACGCCTACCGGAACCCTGCACCAGCCGAGGAGCCAGAACCGGAACCATAATTTGATCCTTCACGGCAGTCTAACTATCAGTGGGATCCGGAGATGATTGCCAGCCAGTGGCAATCGGAGCCTTCTTCCTCCTCATCACAGTACGACCCCAACAACTATTATTATGGATATCCGCCAGGCCAGCCGTGGCCATAGACCAACTTAGGCCAAAAGCCTAAGCTTGGGGGAGTACATATTTCTCACTGACATTACATTTATGTTCACACACACTCATTACTAGATGTCGATTCTCATACTCTTTCACTGTAATATCCATGCTAGTTTATTTTCTTTTTCCTGCTTTCTTCTTATGTGTTTGTTAAACCTTAAGAAAAACCAAAAAAAATTAGTAGTAGTTTATTTTTCTGCTGTAGTAATAATAATTAAAAAGAAAACCCAAAAATATTTCCCGTTCTTCTTTTGCTTGTTGGGAGCTTTACCGTGTAAATAGTTTTATTTCTTTTCTTTTCTTTGGGGGGCAGTAGGAGAAGACCATAATTAAATTGTTAAAGTGGCTCTTATATGCATTATTGTTGATTTAACCAAGAGCCCATATTGCCTTGTCTTCTCCTGTTTATTGAATGCTCGCAGATTCCAGCTTAGTCCAATGCACATACACTCTTATTATTATTCACACCGTTCGGTCGTGCAAGTGAAAGGCAATTATGATGATATATGATGGACTGACTGAGATGAGAAAAGCTGGTATGAACTCGACCTCTTTTGTTTTTGTGAATATGATGAGTCCCTCGTTCTTGATTCGGCTTATTATGAATAAACATGGTTGCAATGACAATTAGAGATCATAGTTGCTTGTGCCATGCTTGATTAGCTATGAGTTATAATGATTTACCTTGTGTGCCAACATGCTATTGAGATGGTTATGATGTGGTGTGATGGGGTGGTATCCTCCTTTGAATGATTTAAGTGACTTGACTTGGCACATGTTCACGCATGTAGTTGAAACAAAATCAACATAGCCTTCACAATATTTATGTTCATGGTGGATTATATCCTACTCATGCTTGCATCCAATGTTTATTAATTTTAATGCATCTACATGGCTGTTGTCGCACTCTAGTTGGTCGCTTCCCAGTCTTTTGCTAGCCTTCACTTGTACTAAGCGGGAATACTGCTTGTGCATCCAATCCCTTAAACCCCAAAGTTATTCCAGATGAGTCCACTATACCTTCCTATATGCGGTATCTACCCACCGTTCCAAGTAAATTTGTATGTGCCAAACTCTAAACCTTCAAATAATCATTCTGTTTTGTATGCTCAAATAGCTCATGTATCAACCAAGGCTGTCCTTATCTTCCGTGTTAGGCGGGTTATTCTCAAGAGGAGTGGACTCCGCTCCTCACTCACGAGAAAATGGCTGGTCACCGGGATGCCCAGTCCCATGCTTTATGCAAACTAAATCAAAATTAATTGCAAACAAAACTCCCCTGGGACCTGATGTATGTTGGAGGCACTCGTTGTTTCGAGCAAGCCATGGATTGATGCTTGTTGGTGGAGGGGGAGTATAAACTTTACCATTCTGTTTGGGAACCGCCTATAATGTGTTTAGCATGGAAGATATAGCCATCTCTTAGTTGTTACGTTGACAATGAAAGTATATCGCTCAAAATACAATTTATCTCTATTTCAAAACCGAGCTCTGGCACCTCTACAAATCCCTGCTTCCCTCTACGAAGGGCCTATCCATTTACTTTTATGTTGAGTCATCACCCTCTTATTAAAAAGCACTAGCTGGAGAGCACAGCTGTCTTTTGCATTCATCACTGTTAATTTATGTTGGGTATGACTATGATTGGATCTCTTTTACCATGAATTACAATGTCTAGTCAGTCCTTGATCTTTAAAGGTGCTCTGCATTTATGTTTTACGGTCTCAGAAAGGGCTAGCGAGATACCATCTTGTTATATCATATTATGATTGTTTCGAGAAAGTGTTGTCATTCGAGATTTATTATTATGACTTACTAGTTGATTATGCTATTGATATGAGTAATTATGAGACCTGAGAATTATTGAAAATGTGGTTAGTTATGATATATGCTGAAAACTTGAATGCTGGCTTGACATAGTTACAATAACAAGAGCAAACAGAATTTGTAAAAGTTTTTCTTTCTTTCTTTCAGTTTGTCAACTGAATTGCTTGAGGACAAGAAAGGGTTTAAGCTTGGGGGAGTTGATACGTCTCCGTCGTATCTACTTTACCAAACACTTTTGCCCTTGTTTTGGACTCTAACTTGTATGATTTGAATGGAACTAACCTAGACTGACGCTGTTTTCAGCAGAATTGCCATGATGTTGTTTTATGTGCAGAAAACAAATATTCTCGGAATGACCTGAAACTCCACAGAACATCTTAGAAAAAACAATAAAAAATCCTCGCCAAAGATGAAGACCAGGGGGCCCACACCCTTGTCACGAGGGTGGGGGGCGCCCCCCCTAGGGCGCGCCCCCCTACCTCATGGGCCCCTGGATGCCCTCCGACGCCAACTCCAACTCTATATATTTTCTTTCGGAGAGAAAAAAATCAGGGAGAAGAAATCATCGTGTTTTACGATACGGAGCCACCGCCAAGCCCTAAAACCTCTCGGGAGGGCTGATCTAGAGTCCGTTCGGGGCTCCAGAGAGGGGGATTCGTCGCCGTCGTCATCATCAACCATCCTCCATCACCAATTTCATGATGCTCACCGCCGTGCGTGAGTAATTCCATCGTAGGGTTGCTGGACAGTGATGGGTTGGATGAGATTTATCATGTAATCGAGTTAGTTTTGTTAGGGTTTGATCCCTAGTATCCATTATGTTCTGAGATTGATGTTGCTATGACTTTGCTATGCTTAATGCTTGTCACTAGGGCCCGAGTGCCACGATTTCAGATCTGGACCTATTATGTTTTCAGGAATATATGTGAGTTCTTGATCCTATCTTACAAGTCTATAGTCACCTACTATGCGTTATGATCCGGCAACCCCGAAGTGACAATAATCGGGACCACTCCCACTGATGACCATAGTTTGAGGACTTCATGTATTCACTATGTGCTAATGCTTTGTTCCAGTTCTCTATTAAAAGGAGGCCTTAATATCCCTTAGTTTCCAATAGGACCCCGCTGCCACGGGAGGGTAGGACAAAAGATGTCATGCAAGTTCTTTTCCATAAGCACGTATGACTATATACGGAATACATGCCTACATTATATTGAGGAATTGGAGCTAGTTCTGTGTCACCCTATGTTATGAGTGTTACATGATGAACCGCATCTGGCATAATTATCCATCACTGATCTGGTGCCTACGAGTTTTCCATATACTGGTTCTCGCTTATTTACTTTCCTGCTGCTACTGTTACAATCACTACAAAATACCAAAAACATTACTTTTGATGTCTTTACTTTTGTTGCCGCTACCACCTGTAAGTGCATCTAGTGCCACCCCTAGTTGGTTTTGGAGTATTGACGACAAACCTAGTTGAGGGACTAATGTGTTTGTGAGAATTGCAGGAAAACACAGGTAGAAGTCCCTCATTGATTCGGTTTCACTACCAGAGATGACCCCTAAAAATGTACGAAGACATTGAAGACAATGGTGGTTTATGAAGATATTCATATTGAAGACAATGACATGAGAAGACTCCCTATGAAGCTTGTGGAACTCGAAGACCTAGATCCTTCGTAGTTTTATTTCATTCATGTTGTGTCATAGGAACCACCGTACTGTTAAGTGGGGTCGAAAAGAACCAGTCAGAATGACTGAAGTGATGCCAAATTCAAATCCTATGTCTTCGAGCGAAGACTATGAGAGAAAATCTTGTCCAGAGTCAGACAAGTCAGCTTTACTTGTAGCCCAAGTAAAGTTGCCGTGTGAGTTCGAAATCCGACCGTTGGTACACGTGTCAGTTCCTTAGTGACCCAGGGTCATTTCAGACAGATCAGGTCGGGTTGCCTAGTGGCTATAAATAGTCCACCCCCCCACAACCTTAAAGGGTTGGCTGCTCAGATTTCAGTGCACGGCTTTTGTCGTTTGAGAGCAACCCACCTCGAAGCCTTTGAAAGAAAAATTCCCAGTGAGGAGAAAAGCCCTAACCACCCAGAGCCAGAGTAAATTGGGCATCACTTAAGTCTTCGTGTCTGTGTGATCTGAAGACTTATTACACTTGAGGACTGTGCATCCTCCAGACGGTTAGGCGTCGCGTTCTGAGAATCCAAGAGAAATTGTGGATTGCCAGTGAACGAGGTCTATGAAGGTTTGGGAGTCTACCTTGAAGACTTACCAGAGTGATTGGGCGAGGTCTGTGTGACCTTAGCTCAAGGAGAAAACGGTGAGGACTGGGTGTCTTGGACTGAGTGTCCTTGACTGGGTGTCCAGGACTGTGTGTCCTTTGGTTTAAATACCTAGCCGCTCCAACCAGACGTACAGTTGTCACAGCAACTGGAACTGGTCCAACAAATCATTGTCTTCAACGTGTCACTGGTTTCATCTTCACTTCCCTTACTTACAGTTATTCATTGTGAAGCCATTGCATGCTTGCTTTATCTTTTGTCTTCACAACATGAATGTATGATCTGTTCGGCTTCATAACTTCTTCCTACCTGATCCTTATTACACTGAAGCTGTTTGTCATTGCGCTTTCACTCTATTGAATACATGACCATGGCTGGTCTAGTGTAATCTAACTTCCGCTGCATAGTAATAGGCATAATCTTCACTGTTTGTCTTCATAACTCTCACGTTTTGAAGACTTTCATAAAAATCGCCTATTCACCCCCCCTCTAGTCGATATAATGCACTTTCAATTGGTATCAGAGCAAGGTGCTCCCTTGTTCTGTGTGATTCGGTTTAACCACCTGGAGTTTTAGCTATGTCGACTGCAGGGATAATCAAAGTCTCCGCTGCTTGCCCCGTCTTCGATGGAACTGAATATCCCTACTGGAAGAATAAGATGCGCATGCATCTTGAAGCCATTAACATCGACCTATGGTATGTCGTCGAGAACGGCTTTCCCAAGGCTGGAGAAGGTGTCACTGCTGCTGATGTCAAGAAGTTCACTCAACTGGACTCCACTGCCAAGAATATCATATGTGGTCATCTGACCAAAGGACAGTATGGCCGTGTGAGTGCTTTGAAGACATCCAAACTAGTCTGGGACTAGCTCTCAAAAGTCAATGAAGGCATCTCAACCCAGAGAGATCAAAGAATCAGTGTTCTTCGCAACCTCTTCAACCGCTTCAAGCGAAATGACAATGAGAATGTCCAGCACACATTTGACCGGCTCACTGACATCACAAATGAGCTTCAAGCCCTCGGGGCCACTGAGATCACCAAACATGAAATCGTCAAGACGCTGCTGAGATCACTTGATAGTTCGTTTGACATCCTGGCCCTGATGATTCAAGAACGTCCTGATTTCAAGACACTCGATCCGTCTGACATACTTGAGAGGCTCAACACACATGAGTTTCAACTTTCTGAGAAAAGAGATATCTACGGCCCAAACTATGGGCGAACTCGTGCCTTGAAGGCAAAAGCTGTCTCCTCATCTGAAGAAGAATCTGACTGCAGTTCTGATGATCCTGAAGACATTGGAAGAGAACTTGCAATGCTAGTAAAGAAGTTCCAAAAATTCACTAAGAAGAAAGGCTTCAGGAAATCTTCACGATCAAGCTCAAGGAATGATGAAGCTTCTGCTCATGACTACAAGAAGAAAACATGTCACAAGTGCAAGAAAACTGGACACTTCATCTCTGAGTGTCCACAGTGGGAAAATGAGAACAGAAGGAAGAAGAAGAGCAAGGAATATGATTCTGACGACAAGAAGAAGAAGAAATACTCAAAGTCTTCTTCCAAAACTTCATCAAAGTCTTCATCACACAAGAAGAGCTCATCTGGCAAGGCAAGTGCATTTGTTGGAAAGGAGATGGATTCAGAGGAGGAGTCCGCATCTGAGGAGGCAGAGGTGGAGTCTGAGGAGGAGTCTGATTCTGGCATTGCGAGTCTGGCTACAGCATACGTCGCCAAGTCCATCTTCAACACTGAAGACAATGACTGCATCACCGACACCGACGCAAATGACAAGAACGACTCCACTCCTACCTACTGCTTCATGGCACGCGGTGCCAAGGTAAACACACGCACTACTCGCTATGAAACATCTAGTGACGATGACTCTGAATGTGATTCAAAACCTAGCTACAAAACACTTGCTAAAATTGCAACTGAACAACAGAAAGCTATGGAACATATTCAAAAATTGTTAGACAGAAGCGATGATCTGTTGGGTGCTGAAATGACTCGATCTGAATCCTTAATTGAAGACATAAAAAACCTTCACGTTAAGTATCAGGAACTTGAAGATCGTCATGATACTCTCTCAACAACTCATGAAAAGCTTTCCTATGATTATCTTCAAAGGAAGCAAGAACTTGAGAAATTGAGGGTGGCTCATGAAGATCTTCAAAAGGAAAACGAGTCACTTCGCGCTGAACAGATCAGTCCCGCTCAGGAAGGATTTGAACCACCATGTCTTAAATGCATTGAACGTGATAATGCTGCTTCTGTTGCTGAATGTTCCACTGCTACTACTGTTTCAATATCTTCAACTGTTGACGTGGTAACTAACCCCTCTGCTGAGGATACCACTGCTATTGCTGATGAGAATGCTAGGTTGAAGACATTGCTTGAAACAGGGATGTACAAAAGTCTAAAAGGGCATCAGACATTATGTGATGTCCTTAAGAAGCAGATTCTGAACCGAAACCCTAGGAAAGAGGGTGTTGGGTTCGTGAGGAAAATTAATGCAGATGGGTCTTACTGGAAACCTGAGCAGTACCCCAAAACCACATGGGTTGCTGCAAAGGAATCCTCAGCAGATCCATCCAATCTGTCTGGCTTCACTTGTGCTAACCCAATTACCATTGATGAATCCTTTGATGCAAACTATAAACTGGTTAAGAATCAGAATGATGAAGTGTTTGCCAGGTACATTGGTACTAACTGCAGGAATGGACCGCCTATGAAGAAGATCTGGGTTCCGAAAACATGTCTGGAAAATCTTCCTGTGAATGTCTTCATGACACCTCACTTGAAGAAGACAAACCTCAGACGAAAGGCTTCATATGGTCCAAATGCTTCATACAAACAGGGGACTCACCTGAGTCGCACTAACGCAAATGTTTTGCAGGGGAACCATACTCAGGCATATGAATATGAGAGTGGTTCGTCGAACCGTCATGTTCATATGACCAAAAATTATTCTGCTTATTCCTATGAGTATTATTGTCCACCTGCTAGACTGTTTGCTAAGGTTTCAAAGCCAAAATTCTCAGATGCTGCACTTAGACTCATAGCTTCTAAGCCACCCTTGAAGATGTGGGTGGTTAAGAAAGCTTAACTCTCCTTTGCAGGGAAAGGTCTCCAGCACAAAAACAAAATCTTCTGATGCTATTGCTGGGGACCATAAAAATCTTGTGGGGCGCAAGATAAAATGCCCAAATGGCATCATTATGTACTTCGTTCCTGAATCGCATGCTACTCTCCCCATTAGTCCTAATCTGGATCTAAGTTTTCATAACCCACTGGTTCGTCAAATGTTTATGCTTCACAACACTCTTCGTGAAGCCTATCCCCCTAACTGCACTGTAGGGTACGATACCAGCGACTTCAAAGTCTTCAGAATGGATTATTGACAGTGGATGTACAAATCACATGACTGGCAGAAGAAGCCTTCTTATGGACTCAACTTTACGTCCATCCAACAAGAGCCACATTACATTCGTTGACACTGGTAAAAGTAAGGTATTGGGTCTAGGTAGAGTTGCAATCTCAAAGGATCAACACATGGATAAAGTCATGCTTGTTGAATCCCTTGGCTTCAACTTAATGTCTGTCTCAATGCTTTGTGATTTGAATATGATTGTAATGTTTGGCAAATATCGCTGCCTGGTGCTAATGGAATCTGACAAATCTCTAGTGTTTGAAGGGTATAGGAAAGGTGATTTGTATGTGGTAGATTTCTCAGCAGGACCACAACTTGCAGTATGTCTTCTTGCAAAAGCTTCAGAATGCTGGCTTTGGCATCGAAGGTTTGGGCATGCTGGCATGAGGAACCTCCACACCCTTGCGAAGAAAAAGCACGTCACAGGCATCGAGGGCGTCAAGTTTAAGAAAGATCACTTATGCGGTGCTTGTGAAGCAGGGAAGATGACAAGGGCAAAACATCCTTCGAAGACAATCATGACTACTACACAACCCTTCGAACTGCTTCACATGGATCTTTTCGGTCCCACTCACTACTCAACTTTTACTACTTCTGCATGCCTCTATGGCTTCGTAATTGTTGATGATTATTCTAGATATACTTGGGTGCACATAATCCTTTACAAGACTGAAGTGCAGGATGTCTTCAGACGCTTCGCAAATCGAGCTATGAACAATTTTGGCGCCAAGATAAAGCACATCAGAAGTGACAATGGCACTAAATTCAAAAACACTGGTCTTGATACATATCTGGACACCTTGGGCATCACACATGAATTCTCAGCTCCATACACGCCACAGCAGAATGGCGTCGTCGAACGCAAGAACAGAACACTCATTGAGATGGCCAGAACAATGCTAGATGAATACAAGACTCCAAGAAAATTCTGGACTGAAGCCATTGATACTGCATGCCATACAATCAATCGTGTTTATCTTCACAAGCTCCTGAACAAGACATCCTATGAACTCCTAACTGGCAAGAAGCCAAATGTCAGTTATTTCAGAGTATTTGGTGCTGGATCAAGGACCCACACCACACCTCAAAGTTTGCACCAAAAGCACATGAAGGCTTCATGCTTGGATATGGAAAGGATTCCCACTCCTACAGAGTCTTCAATCTCTTCCACTACAAAGTGGTTGAAACAGTGGATGTGCGATTTGATGAAACCAATGGATCACAAAGAGAGCAATTGCCAAATGTGCTAGATGAAGTTCCAGCAAATGAATCAATCAAGCTTATGGGAACTGGAGAAATTGTACCTTCTGAAGCTCAACCTGAAGAAGAACTTATCATCTCAGCACCTGATCCACATGAAGACAATGCTCAGCCTGAAGACATACCTTCAAATGACCACATGGATCAGCAAGAGCAAAGTCTTCGCCCCACACACCCTCGTGTTGCAAATGAAGTACAAATTGACAAAATACTGGACAGCATCAATGCACCTGGTCCACTCACTCGTTCAAGGGCAACTCAGCTAATAAACTTCTGTGGGCATTTCGCTTTTGTCTCAATATTAGAACCCAAGAAAGTTGAAGAAGCCTTAATGGAACCTGAATGGATTCAAGCTATGCAAGAAGAGCTTCAACAGTTTGAGCTGAATAATGTATGGGAGATGGTTAAGCGTCCTGATCCACAGAAGCACAACATAATAGGCACCAAATGGATATACCGCAACAAGCAAGATGAGCATGGTCAAGTTGTCAGAAACAAAGCTCGTCTAGTTGCTCAAGGATATACTCAAGTGGAGGGCATTGACTTCGATGAAACATTTGCTCCTGTGGCTAGGCTTGAAGCCATACGCATACTGCTGGCCTATGCAAATCATCATAACATACTTCTATATCAAATGGATGTGAAAAGTGCCTTTCTCAATGGCAAGATTGAAGAAGAAGTGTATGTTGCACAACCACCTGGCTTTGAAAATCCAAAACATCCTGATATGGTATACAAGCTCAACAAGGCACTGTATGGCCTCAAACAAGCCCCTAGGGCCTGGTATGATACACTCAAGTACTTTCTAAAAAGCAAAGGCTTCATACCTGGTTCCCTAGATCCCACTCTTTTCACGAAGACATATGATGGTGAACTGTTTGTGTGCCAAATATATGTGGATGACATTATCTTCGGCTGCACCAATCAGAAGTATAGTGAAGAGTTTGGATATATGATGCAAGAGCAATATCAGATGTCCATGATGGGGGAGCTGAAGTTCTTCCTCGGTCTTCAAATACGGCAACAACGCAACGGCATCTTCATATCTCAAGAGAAATATCTTAAAGAGTGCCTGAAGAAGTTCGGTATGCAAGACTGCAAAGGCTTCACAACACCAATGCCAGCCAAACATCATCTGGGTCCTGACGACAATGGTAAAGAGTTCGATCAAAAGGTATACCGCTCCATGATTGGTTCTTTGCTTTATTTATGTGCATCTAGGCCAGATATCATGCTTAGTGTTTGCATGTGTGCTCAATTTCAAGCGACACCAAAGGAGTCGCATCACTTAGCTGTGAAGAGAATTCTTCGATATTTGGCTCACACCCCAACTCTAGGATTATGGTATCCAAAGGGCTGAGAGTTTGATCTGGTTGGATTTTCAGATGCTGATTATGCTGGTGACAAAGTTGATCGCAAATCTACATCAGGCACGTGTCATTTTCTGGGACGATCACTTGTATGTTGGTCTTCAAAGAAGCAGAACTGTGTATCTCTCTCCACTGCTGAATCTGAATACATTGCTGCTGGATCTTGCTGCGCTCAGCTTCTGTGGATGAAGCAAACACTCAAGGATTATGGCATTCATCTGAAGCAAGTGCCACTTTACTGCGACAACGAAAGCGCCATCAAGATTGCCAACAACCCAGTTCAGCACTCGAAGACAAAGCACATTGAAATTCGTCATCACTTTCTCAGAGATCATGTTGTGAAGGAAGACATTGATATCATAGACGTCAACACTGAAGAGCAATTGGCAGATATCTTCACAAAGCCCTTGGATGAGAAGAGATTTTGCAAGTTACGGTGTGAGCTAAATATCTTGGAATCCTCAAATGTCCTGTGATCAGGCACACATCCTAACACTTATGCATATTGATGACTTAGATGTGCAACACACGAAGTAGCGTATATCTTCAATCAATGAAGACATACATTCTAAGTGTGAATACATTAATGTGGAATTTGACTTCGGAGCGCCACGATAATTGTGCGCCGTGTCTGGGTCTAATACTTCCTATACGGTGGGTAACGCCACCACCAAACGTTCCATTTTAAAGTGTTTCTCTCATGGCGTCACCTCTCAATGTCTTCACAATTGGTTTGGCTTCATTCTCTGTATCTCTTCATGATTATCTTCACTGCGTTGACTATATGGATATATATGTACTGATGTTCTGTCCTCTACAGCATTCACTTATAGCTATGTCTTCTTGGTTGAATCTTTTGAACTAAGTGAATGTGATTGGACCCTAACCTCTCTATGCTTTCTATCTCAAACTCTATCTCTCCAAGTCATATGCATTCTGTTGAAACTGTCGAATGTCTTCACTGTGTCCTTGTCAGCCGAAGACATTGAGACAACCATAAAAGTCAGTTTTAATGCTCATGCCTCCACATAAGATCCGGAGAAGCAGGAACGACCGCCCGATAATTTAGGCGTGCGTGGGACGTGGAACAAATCCCAATCGTCCTCTAACTGGCCACGCATGCCTCAAATGCGAACCGCCAGGGGTACCTGCGTAATAGCGCAGTGCCGCCTCTATCCCTATAAATATACGATTCAGTGCGGTCATTATCTCCTTCTTCCACCCTCGCACGAACCCTAGCGCCACCGCTAGCACTCGACGATGCCGGCGACGAAGCGCTTCACTGCCGCAACCTCTCCGACGCCGTTTTCACGCCGACAGCGGACATCACTTTCTCCGCCGTCGCCGTAGGTGTCTTCCGTCGCCAAGTTAGGGCACGGAGGATCGAACTGCTCGGCCTCAACTCTCACTTCGTCTAGCAGTTCCAAGTGTGGTAAATAAAACCTCTTTTTACAGCTTCTTTTGATCCTACAGTTCAATCACTTTCTGCCATAAGAAGTTTCTCTTCACACCAGTTAAATCTCTCGCTGCATCTCATAACATGCCTAGTATATTCACTTGTGATTCATAAAGTAGTTAGATTCCTCACTTGTACTGATCTATGGGTTCGTACAAATCTGGAACCAACTTCTTATCTATAAGTGAATGTCTTCGCATAATGAGGTCAATGTCTTCTAAACCGATTTATCTTCAAAATCTTCTGAGAATGCATATGACCTCTTCCCCTTCCCTCGCACCTTAATGCTGTCACAGGTACATGTCCGTGGGAGAATCCTTTGGTTCTCATAGTCTGCATTCATTTGCAGAGTACTTGCAGCATCACATCAACTCGCCTGAAGCCAGTTCTTGCAAAAGGAAGCCTTTGAAGCCTTTGAACATCTTGAAGCCTTCCAAGTTATTCATGGCTTCAGAAACAGCAGCAAGGAAGGGAGGCAGACAGCGACGTGGTGAAACGTCCAAAGATCTGCCTGATGAATTGGCAGAAATGTACAAAACTGATCCTGAAGAAAGCTATGGTCAGCGCAAGACACGAATCCAATGGATTCGAAGATATTGGGCAGAGCAATGGTTCCACTACCGCTTCGTCACTCAGGAATATGCGGAGAAGTGCGCCATCAAGAGACCTTGGGGAGATGTATTATACAAAAATCTCGTACCCAGGTCCAGAGACGAAGCCATTGCTCAAGGCTTCTATCCATGCATGGTGAGAGGACCACAGCCGGCTGAGGCACATCCGTCATCACTTCTCTGGTGTCGCGATGATAATCTCTTCAAGCGCAACTTTCAGTTTGCACAACAGTCAGCAAAGATAAACAAGAAGAAATTTGGGCTTGACTTCAACCCTGGTCCCTCTTCACCAAGGGCAGATGGCACACGCAACGCCGATCCCAATATCATCGGGCCGTATGCCAATCTTGCAGGCCTCATCACTCGCATCCTAGTCCAAGGGACTGCTGTGAATGACCCTCCAGGAGATACTGAGTCAGATGACGCCCCTGCTGCTCCGAAGCCAAAGCAGAAGAAGCCAAAAGCTCCAAAAGCTTCAAAGCCAGCCATTTCTCCCAAGATCGCAAGAGTGAAGCCTTTAGCAACTGCACCTCCTGAAGCCAGTGTGCAGTCAGAAGGCTTATCACGAGTGTCCAAGCCCCAAGAATCCAAGAAGCCTCAGCCACACACAGGCAAAGAGCTCACAGCTGCTGACATTCTGCGCTGCGAAGCCATTGATCTCTCAAGTGATGAAGATCTTGGAGATGATGCTCTTGAGCAGCTCATCAAGAGCAAGGAGGAGGCCGAAATCTTCAACAATCTGCCTCTGTTTGATGTCGCCATCATCCACAACTTCATCGATGAATGGTTTGACGCACCAGACATAAGCTTCAATGATCTGCAGCTACCCATAGGCCTCAGCGTTGCCTTTCAAGGTGCAATTGCTTCAGAACTTGAAATAGCCCAGCGCATTGTAGAACTGAAGCAGAAAATTGATTATGAAAAAGCTTAGTTCAAGAAGCACGTGTCCAAGCTCAGTGTGCAAGAAGTGAAAAACTTCAAAACCATGTTGCATGAGCTGAAAGAGAGCTTCCTGAAGACGCGTGCTGAAGCTCAAGGCTCGCGAGAACGCATGAAGACTTTGGCTGATCACTGCGTGCAGGCCTACAATGAGGCAGAAAAGCGCAAGGCGCTTGGACGTCCCGGCATTGACCCCAGGATGGCTGCGAAGAAGAAAAAGAAGGTGGCTGTGACCGAACCTGAAGCGCCAAGGTCAGAACCTGATGCTCCGATTGTCTTCCCCGCTGCAACGACTGGCTTGAAGCCAAAGAGTCGATCAACCGCCTCACAGCACAAGAAGACACGGACTGCGGAGGCTAAAGCTAAGAAGAGAAAACATTCTGAAGCCTCTCCTTCTGAACCCATCATCAAGAAGCGCAAGACAAAGAAATCTCGGGCTGCTCCCACAGAGCCCATGATAGTTGAACCACTCTGCGTCCGCTATCCTGACGCAGATCGTCAGTTGACAGTGCATGAGCCTGCTTACATAGAGGCTCCGCACGCTGAAGACATTCCAGCAGCCAACCCCAATGCTGCTGAAGACATTGATCCCCAAGACAATGTGCATGATGATGCAGCCCTTCCTCAGCTTGAGACAAGCGAACAGATCAGTATTGGTCGTCCATTGACGCCAATCACACAAAATGCGTCGTGGGCAGATAGCCCACAGGAGGAAGATGAGCCCCATCCCACTGCAACTCCACCAGCGCCTACACTCCATAGGCTTCGCAAAGGGACAAGGGCTCAGGCTGCTGAAGACATTCCGGCTGCATCAGCCGAAGAGCAAGCAGAAATACCACAAGCTCCAACTCCCCCGCACCAACAAGAAGAAGTTCTCAAGGAGAACGCCGAAGCAAATGTGGAGCCCTCCCCAACAACAGCTTCAGAAGACACCGAAGCTACTGCTCCTAAACATTCTGTGCCTGAGTCTGCTGCCGGACCACAATTCAACTATCATATTGCGCACAGGCCCCAGGTCCAGAAGCCGATCCCACAACTACCAAGGTTCCCAGGTCCTGCATCAGCTCCTGGTTCCTTCAACATCAACGGCTTCAGGGAAGATAACACGTTTTTTGACCGCTCCAAGAACGCTTATTCAAGGGAACGGATTGTATCAGATAGGTTCTGGAGCCATCAACAGCGCAGCTATTATTCATGCATCCTCTACAACCAAGGCCGCATCTTTCCTCACAAGCGCCTTGAGGTTGAAGCTGTTGCAGGTCTGCCTGGTCTGGAAGAAGCACTGGATTGCTTCAAGCAAGTGGGTTTGCTGCCATTTATCACTGACGAAGAGCACTGGAACGAAGAGCTTCTGCTCCAGTTCTATGCCACTTTGCATATCAAAGGCTATAACAGAGATCCGAAGACATGGATCCTGGAGTGGATGACAGGCAATATCCATCATGAAGCCAATGCTTTCGACCTAATTGAGCTTACTGGCCTTCCCACTCCTGGCGAATTCTTTGAAGAAGGGTGCCAACTCCATGCTGAAGCAATTGAGAGCATATTTCAGCGTCCTGAGCCAGATATGAGTCAAATGCTCTCAATGATGAAGCCATTTCCTCCAAATGCACCCTATCCAACTAGGTTCTTCGTTGAAGACTTAGAGTACCTGCCCAGAACAATATATCATATCATAAGGCGGACTCTATGGCCTGTCAAGGGACACTCTCGATATGCAACGATTGATGGTGCAATGAAGACTCTCATCTTCTGCATTCTTCACGGCAAATGCTTCAATGCACAGGATCTCTTCATCCGTCAATTTGCAGCATCTGCTTCAGAACTGTTTGGATTAAAGTTTTATGCTCCTTGGGTTATGAGGCTGATCAAGCTTCACTCTGCAATCTCCTATCAACCCTCAGCCCACAATCATAGAATATTTTTGCCAGATGTGGACACATCTGCTGAAGCAATCTATCCAGAGCCGGCCAAGCAACCACTAAGTCTTCAGAATGCAGAACACCAGAGCTTCACTCAAAATATTGAAGGTGTTGAAGCTCTCTCCCGAGTGTATCCAATGGCTGGCACCACACGTGCCCCTGCATCAACTGAAGCCACCAACAGCACAGCTGCAAAGAGACCCAAGAAGCGCGCTCGTGCACTCAATGACAGAGAGCTTCTTGTGGCTCTTCACCAAAAGCAAGATAGGCATCACGACTGGCTCAAGAGGCAGATGAGAAGCATCATGCAAGACGTCAATCGCATCAGAAATATGGCAACAAAGAATGCATTTGTCACACACGAGACCTGTCGCCGCACTTGGAAGGGCCTCACCATGATGTGCCCTGAAGCTGAACTGCATGAGGATGGCTTCACAGAGCACTTCAAATTTGACTCCACGCCTCCAAGAAGAGCGGTGATGCGCAGCACACCATCACTTGAAGAGTCAGAGTTCTCTTCTTCTGCTGCCACCGTGTCTGCCCGGATTATTGAAGAAGAAGACGACGCGACATCATCTCCACCTGCTTCAACGCGCGTCGAATCTGCACCAAGCTCGTCTGCACCGCCGCCAAACAACTCCACCGACCCTGCTGCGCCTGGGAACACGTAGAAACCTCTATGTCTTCAAACCTTTTTGGTTATCACTGACAAAAGGGGGAGAAGCATATGATGGTGATAGTCTTCAAGCGGGTCACTATGGGCGGGTGCCTTCATATATTTGCTACATTTTGCTTCGTGCTTACAACTCCCGTTTTTTTCCTACATTTTCTTCATTGAGTTGTAACACTTAGCCTTGATGGTCGTCTGCTACCTGTTTGTCACTCCGTGTTGCGAAGATAAATTCCGCATTCATCTCATTCTGCAGACGTCCATTTTCCATTATGCATGTCATTATCTTCATATACTTTCACATGCATAGTGGATTGTCATAAGTTGAAGTGGATCTCCACAAGTACAACCTGCCATGTGCATTTGCATTCAAGAAGCAAATTACTTATATGCACATCTTCAGGGGGAGCCCTTGCAACTTATGAAGACAAATCTTTTACAATTTCGCAAATTATGTTTCCCGTTGAAAACTTCAACTAGTTTGTCATCAATCACCAAAAAGGGGGAGATTGTAAGTGCATCTAGTGCCACCCCTAGTTGGTTTTGGAGTATTGACGACAAACCTAGTTGAGGGACTAATGTGTTTGTGAGAATTGCAGGAAAACACAGGTAGAAGTCCCTCATTGATTCGGTTTCACTACCAGAGATGACCCCTAAAAATGTACGAAGACATTGAAGACAATGGTGGTTTATGAAGATATTCATATTGAAGACAATGACATGAGAAGACTCCCTATGAAGCTTGTGGAACTCGAAGACCTAGATCCTTCGTAGTTTTATTTCATTCATGTTGTGTCATAGGAACCACCGTACTGTTAAGTGGGGTCGAAAAGAACCAGTCAGAATGACTGAAGTGATGCCAAATTCAAATCCTATGTCTTCGAGCGAAGACTATGAGAGAAAATCTTGTCCAGAGTCAGACAAGTCAGCTTTACTTGTAGCCCAAGTAAAGTTGCCGTGTGAGTTCGAAATCCGACCGTTGGTACACGTGTCAGTTCCTTAGTGACCCAGGGTCATTTCAGACAGATCAGGTCGGGTTGCCTAGTGGCTATAAATAGTCCACCCCCCCACAACCTTAAAGGGTTGGCTGCTCAGATTTCAGTGCACGACTTTTGTCGTTTGAGAGCAACCCACCTCGAAGCCTTTGAAAGAAAAATTCCCAGTGAGGAGAAAAGCCCTAACCACCCAGAGCCAGAGTAAATTGGGCATCACTTAAGTCTTCGTGTCTGTGTGATCTGAAGACTTATTACACTTGAGGACTGTGCATCCTCCAGACGGTTAGGCGTCGCATTCTGAGCATCCAAGAGAAATTGTGGATTGCCAGTGAACGAGGTCTGTGAAGGTTTGGGAGTCTACCTTGAAGACTTACCAGAGTGATTGGGCGAGGTCTGTGTGACCTTAGCTCAAGGAGAAAACGGTGAGGACTGGGTGTCTTGGACTGAGTGTCCTTGACTGGGTGTCCGGGACTGTGTGTCCTTTGGTTTAAATACCTAGCCGCTCCAACCAGACGTACAGTTGTCACAGCAACTGGAACTGGTCCAACAAATCATTGTCTTCAACGTGTCACTGGTTTCATCTTCACTTCCCTTACTTACAGTTATTCATTGTGAAGCCATTGCATGCTTGCTTTATCTTTTGTCTTCACAACATGAATGTATGATCTGTTCCGCTTCATAACTTCTTCCTACCTGATCCTTATTACACTGAAGCTGTTTGTCATTGCGCTTTCACTCTATTGAATACATGACCATGGCTGGTCTAGTGTAATCTAACTTCCGCTGCATAGTAATAGGCATAATCTTCACTGTTTGTCTTCATAACTCTCACGTTTTGAAGACTTTCATAAAAATCGCCTATTCACCCCCCCTCTAGTCGATATAACGCACTTTCACCACCACTATCATATTACATTGCTACTAAACACTTTGCTGCAGATACTAAGTTTCCAGGTGTGGTTGAATTGACAACTCAGCTGCTAATACTTGAAAATATTCTTTGGCTCCCCTTGTGTCGAATCAATAAATTTGGGTTGAATACTCTACCCTCGAAAGCTGTTGCGATCCCCTATACTTGTGGGTTATCAGCACACCAGCCAATAGTGTTGGGCAGCATGCCATCTCAATAGGTGGGATGAAAAAAGGAAGAAAAAGAAATAATGATAGGTATATTATGGAATGTAAGAGGCATAGGGCAAGATATTAAGAGAAATTTTGTTAGAGATTGATACGTCTCCGTCGTATCTACTTTTCCAAACACTTTAGCCCTTGTTTTGGACTCTAACTTGCATGATTTGAATGGAACTAACCCAGACCGACGCTGTTTTCAGCAGAATTGCCATGGTATTATTTTTGTGCAGAAATAAAAGATCACGGAATGACCTGGAAATCAACAGAGATTATTTTTGGAATATATAAAAAATACTAGAAGAAAGATCCACGTCAGGGGGCCCACGCCCTGTCCACGAGGGTGGGGGAGAGCCCTACCCCCTGGGCGTGCCCCCTACCTCGTGGGCCCCCTGACGCTCCACCGACCTCAACCTTGACTCCATACATTCACTTTCGGGGAGAAAAAAATCAGAGAGAAGGATTCATCGTGTTTTACGATACAGAGCCGCCGCCAAGCCCTAAACTCTCTCGGGAGGGCTGATCTGGAGTCCGTTCGGGGCTCCAGAGAGGGGAATCCGTCGCCATGGTCATCATCAACCTTCCTCCATCACCAATTTCATGATGCTCACCGCCGTGTGTGAGTAATTCCATCGTAGGCTTGCTGGACGGTGATGGGTTGGATGAGATTTATCATATAATCGAGTTAGTTTTGTTAGCGTTTGATCCCTAGTATCCACTATGTTCTGAGATTGATGTTGCTATGACTTTGTTATGCTTAATGCTTATCACTAGGGCCTGAGTGCCATGATTTCAGATCTGAACCTATTATGTTTTCATCAATATATGAGAGTTCTTGATCCTATTCTACAATTCTATAGTCACCTATTATGTGTTATGATCCGTTAACCCCGAAGTTACAATAATCGGGATACTTACCCGTGATGACCCTAGTTTGAGGAGTTCATGTATTCACTATGTGTTAATGCTTTGGTATGGTACTCTATTAAAAGGAGGCCTTAATATCCCTTAGTTTCCAATAGGACCCTGCTGCCACGGGAGGGTAGGACAAAAGATGTCATGCAAGTTCTTTTCCATAAGCACGTATGACTATATTTGGAATACATGCCTACATTACATTGATGAACTGGAGCTAGTTCTGTGTCACCCTAGGTTATGACTGTTACATGATCGATCGCATCCGGCATAATTCTCCATCACCGATCCAATGCCTACGAGCTTATTTACTTTTCCATTGCTACTATTATATTCACTACAAAACCCAAAATATTACTTTTGCTACCGTTACCTTTTGCCACCGTTACCACTACTATCATATTACTTTGCTACTAAACACTTTGCTACAGATATTAAGTTTCCAGGTGTGGTTGAATTGACAACTTAGCTGCTAATACTTGAGAATATTCTTTGGCTCCCCTTGTGTCGAATCAATAAATTTGGGTTGAATACTCTACCCTCGAAAACTGTTGCGATCCCCTATACTTGTGGGTTCTCAAGAACATTTTATGGCGCCGTTGCTGGGGATCATAGCTCTATTCTTTGAGTCACTTGGGATTTATATCTGCTTATCATTATGAAGAACTTGAAAGATCAAAGAACCAAAAAATTTCCCTCAACTACGAGGGGAGGTAAGGAACTGCCATCTAGATCTGCACTTGATTCACCTTCTGTTTTGAGTAAGCTTGCGACACCTAAACATGCTTCTATTATTAATTCTGATATGTTGCATGCTATTGATGATGCCACTTCTGCTATGGGTGATACTTATGATGAAACTACTTCTATGCTTGATAATACTGTGCCACTAGGTGCATTTCTTGATGAACAACTTGCTAGGGATAGAGAGAATGAAATTATTGAAACTTGTAATATTGATGAAAGTGATGATGAAGATTCTCCCCCTAGATATGAATTGCATGTTGTTCCTGAGGGTTAGTTTATGGATGAAGAAACTGCTAGAGACTTTCTTGCTTGTAATGATAGATCTGATCTTAAGAAGTTATTAGCTAAGCTTAAAGAAAAAACTCGGAATGCTAGAATGAAATATCATCCTGCTTATGCTACTTCACCTATCTTTATTACTGATAAGGATTATGATTTCTCTGTTGGTCCTGATATAGTTACTTTGGTTGAATCTGATCCTTTCTATGGCTATGAATCTGAAATTTTTGTGGCACATCTTACTAAATTAAATGATATAGCTACCCTGTTCACTAATGATGAGAAAACTCACTATTATTATATCCTTAAATTATTTCCTTTCTCATTAAAGGGTGATACTAAGATATGGTTTAATTCTCTTGATCCTGGTTGTTTGCGTAGTCCCCAAGATATGATTTATTACTTCTCTGCTAAATATTTCCCCGCTCATAAGAAACAAGTTGCCTTAAGGAAAATATATAATTTTGTGCAAATTGAAGAAGAGAGTCTCCCACAAGCTTGGGGGAGGCTTCTCCGATTACTTAATGCTTTGCCTGATCATCCTCTCAAGAAAAATGAAATACTTGATATCTTTTATAATGGACTAACTGATGCTTCCATAGATTACCTGGATAGTTGTGCTAGTTGTGTTTTCAGGGAAAGAACAGTTGATCAAGCTGGAATTCTATTGAATAATATGTTGACCAATTAAAATAATTGGACACTTCCTGAACCAACTCCTAAGCCAACTCTGAAGAAAAGGGGTATTCTATTTCTCAGTCCTGAAGATATGCAAGAGGCAAAGAAATCTATGAAAGAAAAAGGTATAAAAGCTGAAGATGTTAAGAATTTACCTCCTGTTGAAGAAATACATGGTCTTAATTCATCACCTATTGAAGAAACTCACAGTCCCAATAACCCGACACAGGTAGTAAAGGTAAACTCTCTCTATAGATATGATAAAGCTGAAATCCCCCCCGCTAAGTTTGCTAGCCAATGTTTGGATGAATTTGATAACTTTAGTGTTAAAGGTGAACTTAAACTTATTAGTAAACATTCTTTTATGGTTACCACTTAGGTAGAACAAGTACTTAAAGCTCAGAATGATTTGCTGAATGAATTGAATAGTAAAAATAATGACTTTGCTGTTAGAGTTGCAACTAGAGGAGGTAAAGTGACTCAGGAACCTTTGTATCCTGAGGTCCACCCTAAGAGAATTGAGCAAGATTCTCAGAGAATTAATATTGATGCACCTAGTCCTTCTAAAAGGAAGAAAAAGAAAAATGATAGGACTATGCGTGCTTCTAGTGAACCTGTCATTGACACACCTGAGAATCCCAATGATATTTCTATTTCTGATGCTGAAACACAATCTGGTAATGAACATGAACCCAGTGATAATGTTAATGATGATGTTCATGATGATGCTCAACCTAGCAATAATAATGATGTAGAAATTGAACCTGCTGTTGATCTTGATAACCCATAATCAAAGAATCAACGTTATGACAAGAGTGACTTTGTTGCTAGGAAGCACGGTAAGGAAAGAGAACCATGGGTTCAGAAACGCATGCATTTTTCTCCTAAACCATCCAAGAAAAAGGATTTTGAGGATTTTGAGCGCTTTGCCGAAATGATTAGACCTATCTTTTTGCGTATGTGTTTGACTGACATGCTTAAAATGAATCCTTATGCTAAATATATGAAAGATATAGTTACTAATAAGAGAAAGCTATCGGAAGCTGAAATTTCCACCATGCTTGCTAATTACACTTTTAAGGGTGGAATACCAAAGAAACTTGGAGATGCAGGAGTACCAACTATACCATGCTCCATTAAAAGAATATGTTAAAACTGCTTTATGTGATCTTGGAGCCGGTGTTAGTGTTATGCCTCTCTGTTTATATCGTAGACTTGATTTGAATAAGTTGACACCTACTGAAATATCTTTGCAAATGGCTCACAAATCAACTGCTATACCTATCGGTATTTGTGAGGATGTGCCTGTTGTGGTTGCAAACGTTACTATTTTAATGGACTTTGCTATTCTTGATATTCCCGAGGACGATAGTGTGTATATTATTCTTGGAAGAACCTTTTTGAATACTGCAGGGGATGTTATTGATTGCACCAAAAACAATGTCACTTTTCATGTTAATGGTAATGAGCATCCGATACACTTTCCGAGGAAACAACCTCAAGTCCACAGTATCAATTTTATTGGAAAAATTTCAACAATCACTATTGGAGGTTTTGAATTTCCTCTTCCTACTGTCAATAAGAAATATGATATTCTTATTGTTGGGGACATGCATATCCCCGTAGAGGTAACCTAGTGTTATTCGAAATTTCTCCGGTTTCATGTTATTCGAAATGAGTTTGTTAACAAGACCTGATCAACCTTGTTAGTGGATTCCTTTTGATGAGCATGAGATGGATGAAGTTAGAAAACACCACTCTCTGTACCCTCTTTTTACTTTCTATAATTTATATTAAATAAAGCAAAAATAGTATTTTTCAGTCTGTTTTCTGAATTTTCCATGCAATAAAAAATACCCCGAAAATAAAAGTTCTCCAAATTCCCTGAAAATTAAATATGATTTTTTCTAGAATATTTGAGAATATCTGGCACTGAGAACACACCAGGGGGAGCAAGCACCTGGCCACGAGGGTCCAGGGCGCGCCCACCCCCCAGGGCGTGCCCCCCGCCTCGTGGGCCCATGGTGGCTCCCCTCCACTTATTCCAGCTACCACACACTCCTTCCTCCCAAAAATAATCACCAACCAGCTCAAACCCGAGTTCTAGCTCATCTTGCTGCCATTTTCAATCCCCTAGCTCAAAGCTCCATTCACAAAACTGCTTTGGGGGATTATTCTTTGGTATGTGACTCCTCCAATGGTCCAATTAGTTTTTGTTCTAGTGCTTTATTTATTGCAAATTTTTGCTGCTTAGGTGACCCTGTTCTTGATCTTGCATGTCAAATTTATATGGTCAAAAGTAGTTTTAATGCATGATATTGCCTCTAGGCACTTGTAGGAGTAGTTGCCATCAATATTGTTGAGTTTGGTTCACTTTTATTTTGAAGTTACTAAAAAATATAGAAATTTTCAGAAAAAGATGAAGAGATTTTTGAGGGGATCATTGAGCCGAAGCTCGAAGGATAAACAAAGTGAAGAGAACAAGAAGCCCAAGTATAATCTCCCTCGCACCGCGGAGGTTCGGCCGTGTGAATGGCCTTGTGATGATTTCTTGAGAGCAGCCGGGATTTATGATGATTTCTATGAATTGGCTGAGAATGCAGGCCTCACCGCCTTCCTCCACAACCAACACAAATAGTATCTCTTACTGACCAATATCTTTGTGCAAAACTTTCATTTCCATGCTAGGAGCTCATGACCTACGGTGGAATTTTATTTATATGATGAGCATAAGGAGATGTCACTTCGTGATTTTTGTCAGGTTTGTTTGATACCTTTTGAGGGCATTGTAGAGGAACCACATCGTGACGATGTGGAAG
This sequence comes from Triticum urartu, assembly GCF_056163025.1. Lineage (NCBI taxonomy): Eukaryota > Viridiplantae > Streptophyta > Magnoliopsida > Poales > Poaceae > Triticum > Triticum urartu. Next base: position 66,059,457 of record NC_141873.1, on the reverse strand, counting down.
GGTTTATTGATACAATTGCTGTAGGGGAAACGAGGAAAGTTTCTGATGCAAGAATTACTAGCATACATTTTCCTATTTTATGTTACTTTGCAATATTTTCTAGTAGATGCTTAATTGGTCGCGGAAACGGTGGCAACCTTAGTGCCCCTGATATTGTTATTTTGCGCCATGCCTTGTTCCGTGATGACACATTTAGTATGGGTGCTATTGTTGCAAAGCGGTTAAATCTTAACCATACTAAGGGCCCCATCTTGGGAGGTATCTTTGCCTCGCGCCTCGCTGCACATTTTAACATACCTATTAGGCATTATGAGAAGGAAGAGAAGTTGCTGCCTCCTATTTTTCTAGACTATAAGAGTATGGTAGCACATGATTTTATCGTTAAGAATAAGGAAAAGATGCTTAAGTACAAGCTGATATTTGATAAAAATCACCCTGAGACTATTACTTTGCCTGCTCCTTCCTTGTTTGACTTATCTGCAGGCAAGTACCTTGCTCCACCGGAGGCCATCCACGCCTACCGATACCCCACACCAGCTACAGAGCCAGAGCCGGAACCACAATTTGATCCTCACCGGTAGTCTGTTTATTAGTGGAATCCGAAAGAGATCGCCAACCAGTGGCACCAGGGGGATCCTTCTCAGTACGACCCTAGCTACAACTTTGGATATCTGCCAGGGCAATCATGGCCATAGACCAACTTAGGCCAAAAGCCTAAGCTTGGGGGAGTACGTATCTCTCACCGACATTACATTCCTGTTCACACACTCATGCTAGTTGTCGGTGCTCATACTTTTTCATTGTAATATCCATGCTAGTTTATTTCCCTTTTTATGTTTTCTTCTTGTGTGTTTGAAAAACCTTAGAAAAACCAAAAAATAGTTGTAGCTTTTAGTTAGTTTACTTTTCATGCTGTAGTAGTAATTAAAAATAAAACCCAAAAATATTTCTCGTTCTTCTTTTGCTTGTTGGGAGCTTTCCCGTGTAAATAGTTTTGTCTCTTTTGTTTGGGGGTCGAGAGGAGAAGATCATAATGAAAATGTTGAGTGGCTCTTATATGCATTATTGTTGATCTAACAAAGATCCCATATTACCTTGTCTTCCCTCTTGAATTGAATGCTTGCAAATTCCAGCTTAGTCCAATGCACGTGCAGATTATTATCCACACTATTCGGTCGTGCAAGTGAAAGGCAATAATGATGATTATATGATGAACTTATTGAGATGAGAAAAGCTGGTATGAACTCGACCTCTCTTGTTTTTGTAAATATGATTAGTTCATCGTTCCTGATTCGGCCTATTATGAAAGAAACATGTTTGCAATGACAATTAGAGATTGTAGTTGCTTATGACATGCTTAATTAGCTAGGAGCTTATAATGGTTTACCTTGTGTGCCAACATGCTATTAAAATGGTTGTGATGTGGTATGATAGGGTGGTATCCTCTTTTGAACGATTCGAGTGGCTTGACTTGGCACATGTTCACGCATGTAGTTGAAAAAAAATCAACATAGCCTCTATGGTATTTATGTTCATGGTGCATTATATCCTACTCATGCTTGCATTCAGTGTTGATTAATTTTAATGCATGTTCATGACTGTTGTCGCTCTCTAGCTGGTCACTTCCCAGTCTTTTTCTAGCCTTCACTTGTACTAAGCGGGAATACTACTTGTGCATCCAATTCCACAAACCCCAAAGTTGTTCCATATGAGTCCACCATACCTACCTATATATGGTATCTACCTGCCATTCCAAGTAAATTTGTATGTGCCAAACTCTAAACCTTCAAATAAAAATTCTGTTTGGTATACTCGAATAGCTCATGTATCAACTAGGGATGTTTGTATCTTCCATGCTAGGCGGGTTATTCTCAAGAGAAGTGGACTCCGCTCCTCACTCATGAGAAAATGGCTTGTCATCGGGATGCCCAGTACCATGCTTTATGCAAATCAAATCAAAATAACTGCAAACAAAACTCCCCCGGGACTCTTGTTAGTTGGACGCACTCGTTGCTTCGAGCAAGCCATGGATTGATGCTTGTTGGTGGAGGGGGAGTAGAAACTTCACCATTCTGTTTGGGAACCGCCTATAATGTGTGTAGCATGGAAGATATCGAGATATCTTGGTTATTATGTTGGCAATGAAAGTATACCGCTCAAAATATTATTCATATCTATTTCAAAACCGAGCTCTGGCACCTCTACAAATCCCTGCTTCCCTCTGCGAAGGTCCTATATATTTAATTTTATGTTGAGTCATCATCCTCTTATTAAAAAGCACCAGTTGGAGAGCAACTTTGTCATTTGCATCCATTACTGTTAGTTTACATTGAGTATGACTGTGACTGGATCTATTTTACCATGAATTATAATGTCTAGTCAGTCCTTGATCTTTAAAGGTGCTCTGCATTTATGTTTTGCGGTCTCAGAAAGGGCTAGAGAGATACCATCTTGTCATATCATATCATGATTATTTTGAGAAAGTGTTGTCATCCGAAATTTGTTATTATTGCTCGCTAGCTGATTATGCCATTGATATGAGTAAACATGAGACCTAAGTGTTATTGTGAATATGGTTAGTTCATAATATTTGCTGAAAATCTGAATGCTGGCTTTACATATTTACAACAACAAGAGCAAACAGAGTTTGTAAAAGTTTTTCTTTATCACTTTCAGTTTATCAACTAAATTGCTTGAGGACAAGCAAAGGTTTAAGCTTGGGGAGTTGATACGTCTCCATCGTATCTACTTTTCCAAACACGTTTGCCCTTGTTTTGGACTCTAACTTGCACGATATGAATGGAACTAACCCGGACTGACGCTGTTTTCAGCAGAATTGCTATGGTGTTATTTTTGTGCAGAAATAAAAGTTCTCGGAATGACCTGAAAATCAACGGAGATTATTTTTGTAATATATAAAAAAGACTGGAAGAAAGATCCACGTCAGGGGGCCCACACCTTGTCCACGAGGGTGGGGGCGCGCTCTAACCCCCTAGGGGTGCCCCACTGCCTCGTGGGCCCCCTGACGCTCCACCGACCTCAACCTTGACTCCATATATTCACTTTCGGGGAGAAACAAATCAGAGAGAAGGATTCATCGTGTTTTACGATACGGAGCCGCCGCCAAGCCCTAAACTCTCTCGGGAGGGCTGATCTGGAGTCTGTTCGGGGCTCCGGAGAGGGGAATCCGTCGCCATCGTCATCATCAACCTTCCTCCATCACCGATTTCATGATGCTCACCGCCGTGTGTGAGTAATTCCGTCGTAGGCTTGCTGGACGGTGATGGGTTGGATGAGATTTATCATGTAATTGAGTTAGTTTTGTTAGGGTTTGATCCCTAGTATCCACTATGTTCTGAGATTGATGTTGCTATGACTTTGCTATGCTTAATGCTTGTCACTAGGGCCCGAGTGCCATGATTTCAGATTTGAACCTATTATATTTTCATCAATATATGAGAGTTCTTGATCCTATTCTGCAAGTCTATAGTCACCTATTATGTGTTATGATCCGTTAACCCCGAAGTGACAATAATCGGGATACTTACCGGTGATGACCGTAGTTTGAGGAGTTCATGTATTCACTATGTGTTAATTCTTTGGTATGGTACTCTATTAAAAGGAGGCCTTAATATCCCTTAGTTTCCAATAGGACCCCGCAGCCACGGGAGGGTTGGACAAAACATGTCATGCAAGTTCTTTTCCATAAGCACGTATGACTATATTCGGAATACATGCCTACATTACATTGATGAACTGGAGCTAGTTCTGTGTCACCCTAGGTTATGACTGTTAAATGATTGATCGCATCCGACATAATTCTCCATCACCGATCCAATGCCTACAAGCTTTTCCTATATTATTCTTCGCTTATTTACTTTTCCGTTGCTACTGTTATAATCACTACAAAACCAAAATAATTACTTTTGCTACCGTTACCTTTTGCCACCGTTACCACTACTATCATATTACTTTGCTACTAAACACTTTGCTGCAGATATTAAGTTTCCAGGTGTGGTTGAATTGACAACTCAGCTGCTAATACTTGAGAATATTCTTTGGCTCCCCTTGTGTCGAATCAATAAATTTGGGTTGAATACTCTACCCTCGAAAACTGTTGTGATCCCCTATATTTGTGGGTTATCAGAGATATAATTCCAGAAAAACATCTAGATTTTGTTGGGTTACAAGAGACTATTAAGAATGACTTTTCCAAAAAATGAATTACATAACCTTTCTGGGGGAAACAAATTTCTCTGGGAATGGATTGCCCCTAGAGGTAAATCTGGGGGGTGGTAGGGATTAATAGTGATTGCTTTGATTTGATTCAAGTTGAAAAAGGGACATACTTTGTTAGACTACTTCTGTTTGATAAAAAAGCTAAATTCAATTAGAATTTAGTTACAGTTTATGGTGATGCCCAAAAAGATGGAAAAGAAGCTTTTCTTGCAGAGCTTTCTAGAATTTACCAGGACAATCCTCAGCTCTGTGTGATTGGAGGAGATTTCAACTTAATTAGAAATAGTTATAAAATTAATAAACTAGAGGGACTGACCACTTCAGTTTTGTTTTTAATGCCATCATAGAACATGCTGGCCTTAGAGATTTGCCTTTGAATGGTCGAAAATATACTTGGGCTAATAATTCGCCAAAACCCACATTTGAGAAGTTAGATAGAGTCTTAATTTGTCCTGACTGGGAAGATAAATATCATTTGGCTATCGTTAATGCTCTAGAGAGAGAGAGATCTCAGATCATATCTTGTTGGATACTGGGGATCATAACCTACAAAGGCTATTCTTAGATTTGAGAATGTCTGGTTGTTGATGGATGGATTTAAAGAATTTGTTGAAAATAATTAGGGGATCAATTGTACAGGATCCAGATTAGATAGATGGCAGAAAAGATTAAGAAATATCAGACAAAAAATTAAGGGATGGATTTTGAATACCAATGTTTTTTACAGAAAAAGGAAAAAGGAGCTCTTGGATATGTTGGATAAAATTGATTAAAATGCTGAACTTTGGGCCCTTTGTGCACACAATAGAGAGCTACAGAGAGATCTAAGAAAAGAATTAAAAGATCTTCTTAAATTAGAAGAAATCAAATTGCTACAAAGATACAAGGACAAAGAGATTAAAGAAGGTGATTCCAACACCATATATTACCATGCCAAGGTGAATGGGAGAAGGAGAAAGAATAGAATCTTGGCTCTGGAACAGGAAGGGGAAGTGATTGAAGGGGGAAAAAGCTCATGGAATATATTACTGGACACTATAAAAAACTTTTTGGACAAGCAGATATTTCTAATATTGATCTCAATATTCATGCTCCTGAAGGGATTTCCTCTCAGGAGCAAGAGATCCTACTTAAACCTTTCACTATGGAAGAAATCTAAGATGTGGTGCTCTCTATGAAGAAAAACAAAAGCCCTCGCCCTGATGGCTTTGCAATAGGTTTTTACCAACATGTCTAGGAAATGGTTAAAATGGACTTGAAGGCTATACTGGATGACTTTCATAGTGGCAAAATAGACTTAGTCAGACTCAATTATGGGATCATTACTTTGGTCCCTAAAACTAAAGGTGCTAAACAAATTCAGAAGTTTAGGCCAATTTGCCTTCTGAATGTTGGCTTCAAAATCATCACTAAAGTCTTAATGAACATACTTAGTAGGGTGGTTAATCCCATTATCTCTCCCATTCAAACAGCCTTTGTGAAAGGGAGATATATCATGGAAGGAGTGGTTATTCTCCATGAAGCATTAAATTCTATACACACTAAGAAACAAAGTGTTATGTTGTTCAAAGTGGATTTTGAAAAAGCAAATGATAAAATCAAGTGGCCTTTTGTGCATAAAATGCTAAAACTCGAAAACTTCCCGGACAAGTGGTGTGATTGGATTATGCACACCATGAGAGGGGGTCAGGTGGGAGTTAAAGTCAATGACAGTGTGGGCCCTTTTTCTAAAATCATAAAGATCTTAGGCAAGGAGACTCTTTGTCTCCTCTGCTTTTTGACTTAACTGTTGACGCTTTAGCCATCATTTTGGACAAAGCTAGAACAGAAGGGTATATAAAAGGAGTGCTTGCTGATTTCCATGAAAATGGTGTGAATATGTTACAATATGCAGATGATACCATATTCCTATTACAAGATGATGAGGAATCTACCAGAAATCTTAAATTCATCTTGACTGCTTTTGAACAAATGTCATGACTGACATTTAATTTCCACAAAAGTGAAATTTATCCGTTGGGGGAAGCTAAAAACAAAATTGAAAAGTACAAAGAAATCTTTACATGTGCTTTGGGGGGGGGGGGGATGCCTCTGAAATATCTTGGATTACCTATTTCTCATAAAAGAATTAGAAATAACATGTGGAAAAATATGACTGAGAAAATTGAGAAAAGATGTGCCTGCTGGCAAGACAGATTGCTTAATATAGCTGGCAGAGTTACTCTAGTGCAGCCTTGTCTTACAAATATTCTTATTTATATGATGTCCTTCTTTCTTCTTCCAGCTGGAGTGAAGAAAAAAGTGGACTTGTACAGAGCCAGGATGTTGCGGTGGGCTGAAGAAGATAAAAAGAAATACCACTTAGTTAAATGTAAGACTTGTTGTCTACCAAAACAGCAAGGGGGATTGGGGGTTACAAACTTGGAATTATTCAATATTGCTTTAGTTGCTAAATGGTTGTGGAAACTAGAAGACGACGAGGGATTATGGCAACATATCATTAGAGGAAAATACATCAAAGACAAATGTCTGTCTGGAGTGGGGCACAAGAATGGACCCTCCTAATTCTGGTCTAGTCTCATCAAAATTAAAAAATACTTCTACCCACATATAAAAAAGAAACTAGGAGATGGAAAAAACAATAGGTTCCGGGAAGACTGGTGGGTGAGAAACAAACCTTTGAAAGATGCGTATTCTTCACTATATTTTATTAGTAATGATCATGGCATCTCTGTTAGAGAAGCATCTCTGTTAGAGAAGCCATTGATAAAGGATGGGGACTCTTTTATTTTTAGAAGATCTCTGTTTGGTGATACTGATCTTTTATGGAAGAGCCTAAGAGAAAGATGTGAAGAGGTTCTCATGTATGGAGGGAGGGATAGACCTATGTGGATGCTTACTGCAGATAGAAAATTTACTGTTAAATCCTTATACCTTCATCTTATCAAGACTGATGTGGGTTTTCCACGGAAATTCTTATGGAAAGGTACCAGCAAAAATTAAATTTTTCCTGTGCCTGCTGAATAAAAAAAAGTATTCTGACAAGAGACAATTTACTGAAAAGGGGGTGGAAGAGTGATAAACATTGTGTTTTGTGTGGGAAAGATGGGACTATTGATCATCTATTCTTCTCCTATTCGGTTGCTAGACTAGTATGGAATTTAGTTGGGCGTGCTTTTGATCTAAAACAAATTCCGGCCAATTTAAAAGATTGTTTTGGTAGTTGGCTTAGTAGATTTCAGAAAAATGATAAGAGACTAGTTCTGACTGGCACTTTAGCCCTACTTTGGGCGATCTGGATTTGCAGAAATGATATTATCTTTGATAGAAAAAAGATTAATGACCCAATGTGCATCATTAAAATGATGTGCAGCTGGATCACAGACTGGGCTATTTTGCAGAAAAAGGACCCAGAAGAAAAAATGTTGATGCTGGGAGCAAGACTCATAGAGCAGGTGGCAAGTGAAATTTACAGGGCTGCTCAAGGATGGCGCTTTTGTGTGAAGCCTCTGGTGCAGTGATGGTGATGAATGACGATGGAGGACGCCTGGTTCCGCCTAGTCGTTGGTTTATGTGTTAGATGGCTGTCTTTTGGATGTAATAGCTTAAGGCTTCCTGTCTAACTGTGGCCGCTGTTAGATCGTAGCTTTATGTTTGTGTTGGAACTCGGTCCTCAAAATGCACTCGTTATGCTGGTTTCTTTAATGGAAATCGGAGGGGAAACCTCTTTCGCTCAAAAAAAACTTCAAGCAGCTGCTCAAAACTAAGCTGAGTGGAAACCCTCATGTCAAAGAGATCCGTGGGGCCGGTCTCATCATTGGCATCGAGCTTGACGTACCAGCTGGTCCTTTAGTCGATGCGTGCTTCGATGCTGGTGTCTTTTTGCTGACGTCCGGGAAAGGCAATGTGATGAGGCTTATGCCTGCGCTCATCATGTGTCGGATAAGGAGCTGGAGCATGCTGCAGAGGTGATAAGGGAATGTCTACCTGCTCTTGAAGCCTCTACCCCTTAGTGTAAACAAGAACTCTTGCCAATATGATGAGATCTACATGTTGAAGTTTCTTACAAAATTTGGAAGGGAATAAAATGTCAAGTTGGACTATGGTGATGTTGAAGTTCTTTTCAATGTCTGGAAGGAAACAATGCCTGTGTTGTTGTCGGTATAAGAAAATTACAAGGATGGCATTGACATTGCACATCTCTTGACTGAAAACAGGAACATCAGTTATGCAGAAGCCTAGCAAGAACTCCGACGATGGGCGCGACAGTGTAGGTCGATGGCTCGCCTTGCTGGTAATTTCCCCGAGAATCGTCGTAATGGTCGTTGTTGTCAGGCCCTCCGACGATGGCGCCGTCAATCACATTCAAGTTGGGCGCAGACCTGTGGAAGTACTCGGCTCCCTTGCCGCAGGAGATCTTCCCCGGGTATTTCCTAATGGATGGCAGCGACGCGCCGCGGTGGTGCGGCTGCAACGGGTACCTCTTTCCAACCCCAACCATGTAGCTCATCTTCATTTGGTTCTTGCCAAGGATGTAGTCCACCTGTGACCGTGCGAACGAGACGAGCTGCGCCGGTGGCAGCCTCACGCCGCCGCACTGCAGGGAAGCCCTCGCCGCCGCCAGGTGGTCGGCGTGCGTGATGAGGACGAACATCGCCGTCGTGACGTCCTGCAGGTTAGACCAGGGCTGCAGGTAGAGCATGCCGCCCGGGGTGAGCCGCCCGCTGCGGCCGTCACCGTGCTGAAGGACGTTGCAGAGGAAGCTCTCCACGTTGCTCCTCATCTCGGCGTGGCGGCCGTTGTTGGGCAGCTTCCCTTGGAGGATGAGCTGCAGTATGGCCGGCATAGTCATCAGTTACTGAAGCTAAAAATTGTTGTGGCTTCATCAGACCTACTAAGATCATCTGGTACATTTACCTTGGCGACCAGTGCCTGGGCTCCGACGAACTTGTCGTCCCAGCCCAACGACTGCCGCACCCCGCCGACGTTGTTGGCGCCGGCGATGTAGGCCTTGTACTCCTGGTGGCCGGTGGCGATGTAGAGCCAGACAGCTGCCCACAGCAGCTCGTCCTGTTCCAAACAAGTTTCGGTATTTGCTTTACAATACTGCTATTTTTTCTGTTCATTATTGTGACATTAATTAGTGATGTGCTTCCTACCTCGTCGCCGCTGCTACTGTAGAAACTTCTGGCCGATGGAATACTGTTCTGGTAGAGGCCACGGTGGTTCTTGGCGAACTGAAACAACTGCAGAAGCAAGTGATTGACGAAATTAGCTGATACAGTTTTTGTCTGTCCGTGTGCACAAATACAAGTCCACCTTCAGTTTCCTAGCAATAATTAATTCATTTGACATTCATTTTTAGCTACTATATGACCACGGCTTTATGAAATGGTTTGCTGAATAAATTCCCTCACATTATTTTCAAATTGATTGTAGCCACAGAAACCGTCCAATTTGTGCTATGCATGTATATAACTGCGCGATGAAAATGGCAGGTTAATATGTGCGCCGCTCTATTTTCTTATCTAGTACTTGTACTATTACACCAATGGTTTTTTTACCATCCATTGTGTAATCTGTGTACTGTGCATGCAATGCAATATGCATACGTGTGCCAAAACTCAAAACATGCAGCAGTCTTTCTGAATATAATAAACAAGTAAAAATATGCACCTGTTTCGCGTGCTTCAGAAGCGTCAACGCATACCGGGGGTCGCCGTGCGGCCCCGTGAACGCGACGGAGGCAGCGGCCAGAGCTGCCGCCGGCTCGGCAGCGACGTCGGAGCCTGGTTGGGTGGCGTTCACCATGTGGGCCCTCCGGGGTGTGTCCATGTCCTCCGGCCGCTCCCAGCACGCATGGTCTGAGTTGCCGTTGCCAACATTCACGTAGAGCACATCGGGGTGGGCGTGCGCCTTGGCCAGGTAGTCGGCGCCCCACCGCACTGCCTGGAGCGTGTGGCCCAGCTCCCCCGCCGCGGCCAGCCGATCACGGTGCTCCACCACGCTTCACGAGAGCATCGTCACCGTGAACGCCATGGGGAACCCGAACTTGACGTTGTCCCCGGAGTCATAGTAGCTGCCGGTGAGATCCACCTGCACATCGATGGATCAAGCATGTCAGCATCTTGCACGAACCAAACACATACTAAATCAGCGACGAGTAATATGAAACGGAGGGAGTAGTAATACAGATGCATGCATCGCCGACGTGCTTACCCCGTGGTCGGCGCCGTCCTTGAGGGCCGAGTCGCCGCGCCATTGGACGCGCTGAGTCGGCGGCAGCCTACCGGAGCGCTGCGCCTCGAAGTAGAGCAGCAACTTGGTGAGCGCGGTGGCGTAGTCCGGCTGGGCGGCTTGGCACGCCGTGGTTGCCCAAAACCATACCACGGCGGCAACGAGCAGCACCCTAGCCCTTGCTGTTGGGTCTAACCCTAGCTAGCTCTCTAGGGACGAAGGTAGAGGAAGAAGTGAGCACACAGAGATTTTGTGGCGACGAACGCCTGGCTGCCAAACAACGATTTTTTCCAGCTCGAACTGTTACAACTAACTCGATATACAGCCGTATTTGTAGCTAACCGGAACGTAGCGCCCACGCACGCCGCGGTCACCCCAGGTACGCTTCCTGGCGATCCGGTCATCCAACGTGAGCTGCCCACTCCTCCGCTTGACCTGGATGCCATCACGCGCCCGCCGTTGTTACACAACGGAGCTAGCTACAAACCTGGCTTGACTCTAATCTATCATTGAATGTGGCCAAATCAACGTCCGGACTCGATCTAGACCTTGACGCAAACACAAGCACGTACTCGTGCACCTACACGCTCCATGCATGCGCGCGCACGCACACACGATACACACGTACGCCCATACGTACACCTTGCCACGGCCGCGACACGGCAACGGACCGGCGACTGGCTCGATCATCGCGCACATACGCACATGATCACCACCCATACCGTGGCTTATTCCAACACTTGCCACCATCTTCGTCGTCCCTCGGCGTTCACTAGCTAGTTTCTCTACAACAAAAACTACCGGCTAGTTTCTTGTTAGGTCCTATCGTTGTATTGTACCACTGCCTTATGTGTGCAGTAGAGTGATGAGCGAGTATGCTCCTCCCGTCGACGGGACGAGTGTATTTATAGGCGCAAGTAAGGAGGTGGGGTGAGAGGAACAAGGTTTCAATCCACTATTGATTGGTGAAACAAATCCATCAGAAATGCACGCATTGATATCCTAGAATAATTACGCGCCATGCATGAACGAGTATTAATTTGTTTTGACGATGTGAGGAGATTTTGCGACCTTCAGAAACCGGGTGCCAAATGTAAACCTTATCCTCCTCGTATCTGAACTTATTTGGCGGAATTAACTTCATTGGAGAAGGTCGATATTTCCTACAGCCAGTTCATATATTTTTTGGATACGCCGCAGATCATGCATTTATCGGTGCATATGAATCTATTTTGGGAATAAAAGGACTATATTGATTACTATGAGATTTTTATACTATCTTTGGAGATCGAAGAGTTAACATACAAGATGGATAATGAATACCCCGCAAAAAAAGATGGATAATGAAAAGCGTCTCACTGCACTGCGCCTGAGTGACTTGATCTTCTCGAGTGAGAGAACAGATGGATATGTGGGAATCACGGGCTGAGCTCTTTAGCTTCTTGCACAAAATGAGATGGGTTTTTACGACTCCAATAGCCAATCGATTAGCAGTAGTTTCTGGGCCTCATAGAAGGGGTTTGCTTCAATTGGCAACTTTTCTGTTAGTTTTAGAAAACAAGATATCAATCCATGAGATAACACCCTTAGCTTCCATCAAACAAGCAACACTGCAATACAATTTAAAAGCCTATTTAGAACATGCGCAATGTGAGGGCCGTCTAAGAAGAAAATAACTACTCTTTATAGTAGATCAGACCCTTTTCGCAAAAAAGAAGCCTATTTAGAACATCAGCAATGTGAGGGCCGTCTAAGAAGAAAATATTTACATTCTTACCTTTCTTTGAGAGAATGACATTTTTTCCATTAGTCGGTCCTCACTCTTCTCTTTTGCTCTTTTATCATGATTTCGTCATTTCAAAGCCGTTTGACCATCACATCTATCCTTTTCAAATGGCATATCACATAATTGAACTTAACACTGTATTGAACAACAACTCATAGTTTCAATGGCATACCACAAAATTGAACTCAACACTTAACTTAATCATATACCAGTTCATAGTTAATACGAGTCAATCGATTTGAACCTTCAAATCCAAAATACAACCCTAAATAGTTTGACGTACACATAATTAAACTTCACTAATTATACATCGCCGCAACAGGAGGGAGGCTCCAAAGCCACCTAGTCATCATCCCAGGAGCCGGATGAGGCCTCCTACTACCTAGTCCACCTTATAAAAGGAGATGACACTATTGCCGTCCCAAAAGTTGCTACCACCCATAACTTTGGCCTTTGAGCATAGAGATGTTTTTCTTATTATCAGTCCCGACAGCATCCGTTATGCCACTTGCACGTGGGGGCTCAAGGTAGTATACGAATATTGATGACCTTGATATTAGAGCATCTCCAACGGATGATGTATAATAGGGCATCTAAAGAAAGTTTTAGGGCACTGGATTTTTTATGTGTATCAGATGATTTAAAAATAGGCCAGCAGACATTTTCTGTCATAACAGGTGATGTAAAATAGGGCACATAGTCATTGCATATTAGGACATTTCGAAATACCAAATGTTCTTACTTAAACACGAGTGCAAATTTAAACATAATAACACTATGAAAGTACTAGGATAAACTCGGTACTACGCACGCACTACTCATCACCATGATCCCCGTCGTCGACATGGTTCCAAAGCTCCATGAAGACTCAATCTTTCTATCCACCTCGAACTCTTCTTCTTTGTCATCGGACTCAAGCATGATCACAGAGCGGCTTGCCTCGTCCTCCTCCTTGATCAGCGAGAGGCCAGTCTCGTCCTCCTTGATCGCGTTCTAGCCTTGTGCGTCCTGCTCCTCAGCCTAGCAGTGTGGCACGGCATCCTCGGCTCAATGGCGGTGGTGGTGCGGTGTCCGACATCATGGTTATGATTCTGATAGTAAGAAGTAGGGTACGAACAAGGGCTGATCCTAGCTACCGCGCATGTGTAACACAAGGGATTTACAAGTTTCGGCCCCTCTCAGAGGAGGTAACAACCCTACGTCTCGAGCTCTGGGAGTTGTGTTTTCTCCTTGTATCTGGTGATTATATATCATGGATGTCAACCCTTGTCTTAATGCTACGAGTGGCGTATGTAGAGTGTGCCGCCCCTTGGGCTAGCTACGTTACAGAGGGATTTGATGATTGAGGTCATTATAGGCATTACTCTTAGTAACTGATGCATTGAATACTTACTGATAACTCATGAAGACATGCGCCTCTTGATGCTTTAGAGACCAAGCTGTCCATCTGTCTTCCTTTGTATGAATCCTCATGGGGCAGCCAAGTGGCTTGACGCGTCCGGGTGGATGAATGTCTTCCGAGTGGATGAATGTAATCCGAGTGGAATGGATCTTGATTGCCACCCGTATGGATTGCTATCCCGAGGATTTCGGTGTCTGGTGTTGTGGGCCCTACATTCGGTCTAGATGTACTCTTTATGACCCTACTTCTAGTGCTAAATGGCAACCCAAACATTAGCCACCGAATCGGTTGAGATTTTGTAGAATGAGTGTACTAAAAACTTGATTCAGCCCGAGTACTGCAGAGGCACTCAGCGCCTGTCGTCAAGCTTTAGTCAACCATGATTTGAACAAAACTCCAACGGATTCTGTATTTAGCGCTTCTCAACTGACCAGGGATAGTTTTTTTTAGGGAAGGCCATCATGGCTAGCTTTATTGATCACTAAACAAAGATACATCATCTATGAGTTTGTTAACTAGACAATCCGGAGGATCATCCAACCAGGAGCTAGAGAATTTATTACAAACTAAACTTAGCTAGCACATGCGCCACTTGATTTGCCGATCTACTACAATGCTTAAACTTGACCTTCCCAATTGTTGCACCAACATCAAAGCACTCCGCAAAAATAATTGCTGCCACATCCCACCATCTCTTTTGTCCATTACAAAGTTGATGACATCTCTCATGTCTGACTCAACCTCAACCCGGTGGAATCCCATATTATTAGCAAAAACTAGACCATCTCTCATGGCTAAAGCTTCAGTGGTAACTACGTCTGGCAATGGGAATAAACTTACATTGGGACGCCAAAAAAGTTCCTTTTCCATCTCTCAAAATAGCAACGGTTGCTCCAACGCCCTCATCGGTATAATATGACGCATCTACATTCAACTTCATGAACTTTGGCTCTGGCTTACAACACCGCGGTACAGAATTTGCTATCTTCTTGGCACAATATTTCTGGAAATTATTAGCAATAGCCAAGACTGACATGGACCATCTTGCTGGTGGGGGACATGGTTCATTGTGAGTAATTCTGTGGCGCGTCCACCATAGGTACCAACAGTCGACAGCAATAATTTTTTGAGGTCTAAATCAGGGATTAGTTGATAAGGTGATTCCGGCTGTAGCACAAAATGCTCAAAGATCACTGAACCGAAACTGTCCAGCGTGAGACCCACAGTATAATATCACTTATTCCCAACCTCCGGCATAGTTGGGGTGCGTGGGAACATTGGAAAAACATGCCTGATATCTTCACTATGCTGATGGCAAATGGGACAAGCTCCTATTGACCCAACGTGACGGTTAGCGAGGATACCTTTTAAAGGGATAATTCCGTGGAGTAGGCGCCAACAGAAAATTGAAACTTCATGTGGTATCACAAGTTTCCATAGCACACTCCATACCGCGGGCGAGTTTGAACTTCCTGGGGTCCTTGTAGTGTTTGCATGCCGTCTATAAGTATGTAACCACTGAATATGGTACACTGACCTGACTGTAAAAAGACCTTTCTTTTAGGGGTGCCAAGCTATGAAATCATCAAGCACATTGTGGTTCAAAGGAATTTGAAGGATCCTGCGAATGTCTACTAGATTAAAAATTGATTTGATCAACTCTTCATCCCATGTTCCCATGTTTGGATCAATTAGATCACTTACACTTGTCAATAGTGTATGACCATAGGGTGTAATGATCTTCCTATCTCGGCTAGAAGGGATCCAAGGATCACTCTAGATATTAACCTCCTCTCCTGATCCAATTCTCCAAATATGGCCTCTTTTAAATATTTCTAGTCCCTTCATAATGCTTTGCCACGTAAATGATGAGCCATTCTTCAAACTTGCTTGCAGAAGGCTACTATTTGGGAAATATTTTGCCTTCAATATCTTTGCACACAATGACTCGGCATTTATAATAATTCTCCAACACCGTTTCGCCAACATTGCCAAGTTAAAAGAATAAAGATATCTAAATCCCATTCCCCCCTCACTTTTTCGATAACAAAGTTTCCACCAGCATACAAATGCATCTTTTTGTGTTCATCATCATCTCCCCACCAGAATTGCGCAATAATATCAGTTATCTCCTTACATATGCCTTTAGGAATGCAAAACATAGACATAGCAAAAACAGGAATAGCTTGGGCCACAGCTTTAAGTAGAATCTCCTTACCCCCTTTAGACAATTGTTTTTCCATCCATCCTTGGATTTGCTATCTAATTCTGTCACAAAAGTGTCTCAAGCAATCACTCATGTCTGCCCCAACTAATGTAGGTAATCCCAAATATTTATCAGAAAGTGCCATAGTATCAATATTTAACTCTTGACAAATTTCAGATCTCGTGAGGACACTTGTATTAGGACTGAAGTAAATGCTTGATTTTGCCAAACTCACCATCTGACCCGAACTCTCGCAGTAGGTATCTAGAACTTGCTGTAAGGAAGTTGCATTTAAAACATATGCTTTCATGAGAATCAGAGAATCGTCAGCGAATAAAAGGTGTGATAATGATGGTGCCTTTCTACACACTCTAATCCCCTCTACGCCACCAGCTTCTTCTTCAAACTAGAAGACAATCCCTGTACGGTCCCCTTGCCTAATCCCCCTAGTAGGGGTAAATATACCAGTCTCATATGTGAAATGAATCTTACTTTATACCGCACTCATTCAACACCAGCCATTATTATCTCATTCCATTGTTCATGGAATCCAAGCTTCTGCATCATGTTTCTCAGAAATATCCATTCAACACGGTCATAAGCTTTATGCATATCTTGTTTAACCGCACACAAACCTGCTTGGCCAGATCTTTTATTTTTAATCTTATGCACGCATTCATAAGCAATAAGAATATATATTATCTGATATGAGTCTCCTCGGGACGAAAGCACTCTGGGCTGGGGAGATTATTTCAGGGAGAATGCTTTTTAATCTCAATGAAAGCATATTTATATTATTTTGTACAGGACATTGCATAAACTAATGGGTCTGAATTGTGTTACCAGTTCTGGAGTGTCAATCTTTGGGATCATAACAATGCATGTATCATTCCACTCCGCTGGTATTTGCCGAGAATTGATTGCTAAAAGGACTTCATTACTGATCTCATCTCCCAGCATGTGTCAATAATTTTTAAAGAACACCGCATGAAGGCCATCAGGACTTGACGCTTTTAAATCACCAATACTAAAAACTGCTTTACGTACATCCTCTGCCATGAATGGAGATAACAGGAAATCATTCATTTGCGATGTTAATTTTGTATTCACTTTTTCTAACAGAACCAGATCTGTTTTTTGGACTTCAGAAGTGAAAAGTTTAGTAAAATAATTTTGAATATGAGGAGACAAGGCAGTTGTACCTTCCAACTCATTCCCACCATCAACTTTCAGTTTTTTAATTAAATTCCTCTTCCTCCTAGTAGATGCATAAGCGTGAAAAAACTCTGTATTTAGGGCTTGTTGAGCTGTGCCCTGAGCAAAACCCTTGTACTTCTTCGTGTGAGACTTGGGTGTGTGTGTTCTGGACTAGTGCTTGTATGTGTGCTCTTGTCGGTTTGCTTTATATATAAAGCGGGGCGAAAGCCTTTTTCGGTAAAAAAACCCTCTGTAGCCCAGTCTCCTTTTTTTAACCAGTTGGTTTATGTGTTAGATGGCTGTCTTTTGGATGTAATAGCTTAAGATGTAATGCTTCCTGTCTAAAACTGTGGCCACTGTTAGATCGTAGCTTTATGTTTGTGTTGGAACTTGGTCCTCAAAATGCACTCGTTATGCTGGTTTCTTTAATGGAAATCGGAGGGGAAACCTCTTTCGCTCAAAAAAAACTTCAAGCAGCTGCTCAAAACTAAGCTGAGTGGAAACCCTCATGTCAAAGAGATCCGTGGGGCCGGTCTCATCATTGGCATCGAGCTTGACGTACCAGCTGGTCCTTTAGTGGATGCGTGCTTGGATGCTGGTGTCTTTTTGCTGACGTCCGGGAAAGGCAATGTGGTGAGGCTTATGCCTGCGCTCATCATGTGTCGGAGAAGGAGCTGGAGCATGCTGCAGAGGTGATAAGGGAATGTCTACCTGCTCTTGAAGCCTCTACCCCTTAGTGTAAACAAGAACTCTTGCCAATATGATGAGATCTACATGTTGAAGTTTCTTACAAAATTTGGAAGGGAATAAAATGTCAAGTTGGACTATGGTGATGTTGAAGTTCTTTTCAATGTCTGGAAGGAAACAATGCCTGTGTTGTTGTCGGTATAAGAAAATTACAAGGATGGCATTGACATTGCACATCTCTTGACTGAAAACAGGAACATCAGTTATGCAGAAGCCTAGCAAGAACTCCGACGATGGGCGCGACAGTGTAGGTCGATGGCTCGCCTTGCTGGTAATTTCCCCGAGAATCGTCGTAATGGTCGTTGTTGTCAGGCCCTCCGACGATGGCGCCGTCAATCACATTCAAGTTGGGCGCAGACCTGTGGAAGTACTCGGCTCCCTTGCCGCAGGAGATCTTCCCCGGGTATTTCCTAATGGATGGCAGCGACGCGCCGCGGTGGTGCGGCTGCAACGGGTACCTCTTTCCAACCCCAACCATGTAGCTCATCTTCATTTGGTTCTTGCCAAGGATGTAGTCCACCTGTGACCGTGCGAACGAGACGAGCTGCGCCGGTGGCAGCCTCACGCCGCCGCACTGCAGGGAAGCCCTCGCCGCCGCCAGGTGGTCGGCGTGCGTGATGAGGACGAACATCGCCGTCGTGACGTCCTGCAGGTTAGACCAGGGCTGCAGGTAGAGCATGCCGCCCGGGGTGAGCCGCCCGCTGCGGCCGTCACCGTGCTGAAGGACGTTGCAGAGGAAGCTCTCCACGTTGCTCCTCATCTCGGCGTGGCGGCCGTTGTTGGGCAGCTTCCCTTGGAGGATGAGCTGCAGTATGGCCGGCATAGTCATCAGTTACTGAAGCTAAAAATTGTTGTGGCTTCATCAGACCTACTAAGATCATCTGGTACATTTACCTTGGCGACCAGTGCCTGGGCTCCGACGAACTTGTCGTCCCAGCCCAACGACTGCCGCACCCCGCCGACGTTGTTGGCGCCGGCGATGTAGGCCTTGTACTCCTGGTGGCCGGTGGCGATGTAGAGCCAGACAGCTGCCCACAGCAGCTCGTCCTGTTCCAAACAAGTTTCGGTATTTGCTTTACAATACTGCTATTTTTTCTGTTCATTATTGTGACATTAATTAGTGATGTGCTTCCTACCTCGTCGCCGCTGCTACTGTAGAAACTTCTGGCCGATGGAATACTGTTCTGGTAGAGGCCACGGTGGTTCTTGGCGAACTGAAACAACTGCAGAAGCAAGTGATTGACGAAATTAGCTGATACAGTTTTTGTCTGTCCGTGTGCACAAATACAAGTCCACCTTCAGTTTCCTAGCAATAATTAATTCATTTGACATTCATTTTTAGCTACTATATGACTACGGCTTTATGAAATGGTTTGCTGAATAAATTCCCTCACATTATTTTCAAATTGATTGTAGCCACAGAAACCGTCCAATTTGTGCTGTGCATGTATATAACTGCGCGATGAAAATGGCAGGTTAATATGTGCGCCGCTCTATTTTCTTATCTAGTACTCGTACTATTACACCAATGGTTTTTTCACCATCCATTGTGTAATCTGTGTACTGTGCATGCAATGCAATATGCATACGTGTGCCAAAACTCAAAACATGCAGCAGTCTTTCTGAATATAATAAGCAAGTAAAAATATGCACCTGTTTCGCGTGCTTCAGAAGCGTCAACGCATACCGAGGGTCGCCGTGCGGTCCCGTGAACGCGACGGAGGCAGCGCTGGCCGCTCGGCAGCGACGTCGGAGCCTGGGTGGGTGGCGTTCACCATGTGGGTCCTCCGGGGTGTGTCCATGTCCTCCGGCCGCTCCCAGCACGCATGGTCCAGCTCCCCCGCCGCGGCTAGCCGGTCACGATGCTCCACCACGCTCCACGAGAGCATCGTCACCGTGAACGCCATGGGGAACCCGAACTTTGACGTTGTCCCCGGAGTCATAGTAGCCGCCGGTGAGATCCACCTACACATCGATGGATCAAGCATGTCAGCATCATGCACGAACCAAATACATACTAAATTAGCGATGAGAAATATGAAACGGAGGGAGTAGTAATACAGATGCATGCATCGCCGACGTGCTTACCCCGTGGTCGGCGCCGTCCTTGAGGGCCGAGTCGCCGCGCCATTGGACCCGCTAAGTTGGCGGCAGCCTACCGGAGCGCTGCGCCTCGAAGTAGAGCAGCGACTTGGTGAGTGCGGTGGCGTAGTCCGGCTGGGCGGCTTGGCACGCCGTGGTTGCCAAAAACCATACCACGGCGGCAACGAGCAGCACCCTAGCCCTTGCTGTTGGGTCTAACCCTAGCTAGCTCTCTAGGGACGGAGGTAGAAGAAGAAGTGAGCACACAAAGATTTTGTGGCGACGAACGCCTCGCTGCCAAACAACGATTTTTTCCAGCTCGAACTGTTACAACTGACTCGATATACAGCCGTATTTGTAACTAACCGGAACGTAGCGCCCACGCACGCCGCGGTCACCCCATGTACGCTTACTGGCGATCCGGTCATCCAACATGAGCTGCCCACTCCTCCGCTTGACCTGGATGCCATCACGCGCCCGCCGTTGTTACACAACGGAGCTAGCTACAAACCTGGCTTGACTCTAATCTATCCTTGAACGTGGCCAAACCAACGTCCGGACTCGATCTAGACCTTGACGCAAACACAAGCACGTACTCGTGCACCTACACGCCCCATGCATGCGCGCGCACGCACACACAATACACACGTACACCTTGCCACGGCCGCGACACGGCAACGGACCGGCGACTGGCTCGATCATCGCGCACATACGCACATGATCACCACCCATACCGTGGCTTATTCCAACACTCTCCTCCTAAGCCACGAACTACAGGAGGGCTGGCCCCTCGGCGTCGATGTCGGCGAGGAGAGCCTGCTCGTTCTTCTCCTTCTTCGGCTTCGTGCACTCCCTCGAGAAGTGGCCGCGCACGCCGCAATTGTAGCACCGGCCGCGGCGTCTTCCTCCTCCCGACGCCACGCTCCTGCCGTCGTCGTCGTCCCATGTGCCGCCCAGCTGCCGCTCCCGCGCCCGCCACTGCGCTGCCGTGAACATCAGCTCGCCGCCTGCCCGCTCGCCGCCCGCCTGCCCACGCCGACGCAGCCACTCTTCGAACGCCTTCAGGCGTCCCAGCGCGTCCTCGAACAGCAGCGTCGAGAGGTCGCAAAACTGTTCCATCCCGGCGACCGCCGCGTACAAGCGATCCGGGACGCAGTCCAGCAGCTTCTTCACCATCGCCGTGTCGTCAAGAGTCGATCCCAGCCCGGCGTAGCGCGCCGCCATGCCACTGATCTTGCCCGCGAAGGCGTCCAGCGACTCACCGCCGTCCATCCGCAAGAGCTCGAACTCGCTGCGCAACGTGCCCAGCCATGCCGCCCTGACGCGATCGGCCCCGACGAACCGGGCCTTGAGGCTGCTCCACACCTCCGCCGCGGTCTTCTTCGACGATACCTGCAGCAGCAGGTCCTCGGCGAGTGCACCGAGCAGGTAGGCGCGCGTGGGCTTGTCCTTCTTAGCGATGACGGCCGCCGCCGCGTCCTCCGGCACGACCACCGCCTCCCACAGCCCGGCCGCGTCCAGGTTGGCCTCTACCTTGATTGCCCACGTGGTGTAATTGTCACCAGTGAGCATGGGAACGGGCGTCGGTAGCGAGCTCCCCGACCCGCCGGCGTACGGCACGATCGACATCGCCGGCGATCACCTCCTGCAACGAGGCTCTGAATACCAAATGTTGGGTCTAACCCTAGCTAGCTCTCTAGGGACGGAGGTAGAAGAAGAAGTGAGCACACAGAGATTTTGTGACGCGTCGCTGCCAAACAACGATTTTTTCCAGATCGAACTGTTACAACTGACTCGATATACAGCCGTATTTGTAGCTAACCGGAACGTAGCGCCCACGCACGCCGCGGTCACCCCACATACGCTTCCTGGCGATCCGGTCATCCAACGTGAGCTGCCCACTCCTCCGCTTGACCTAGATGCCATCACGCGCCCACCGTTGTTACACAACGGAGCTAGCTACAAACCTGGCTTGACTCTAATCTATCCTCGAACGTGGTCAAACCAACGTCCGGACTCGATCTAGACCTTGACGCAAACACAAGCACGTACTCGTGCACCTACACGCCCCATGCATGCGCGCGCACGCACACACGATACACACGTACGCCCATACGTACACCTTGCCACGGCCGCGACACGGCAACGGACCGGCGACTGGCTCGATCATCGCGCACATACGCACATGATCACCACCCATACCGTGGCTTATTCCAACACTTGCCACCATCTTCGTCGTCCCTCGGCGTTCACTAGCTAGTTTCTCTACAACAAAAACTACCGGCTAGTTTCTTGTTAGGTCCTATCGTTGTATTGTACCACTGCCTTATGTGTGCAGTAGAGTGATGAGCGAGTATGCTCCTCCCGTCGACGGGACGAGTGTATTTATAGGCGCAAGTAAGGAGGTGGGGTGAGAGGAACAAGGTTTCAATCCACTATTGATTGGTGAAACAAATCCATCAGAAATGCACGCATTGATATCCTAGAATAATTACGCGCCATGCATGAACGAGTATTAATTTGTTTTGACGATGTGAGGAGATTTTGCGACCTTCAGAAACCGGGTGCCAAATGTAAACCTTATCCTCCTCGTATCTGAACTTATTTGGCGGAATTAACTTCATTGGAGAAGGTCGATATTTCCTACAGCCAGTTCATATATTTTTTGGATACGCCGCAGATCATGCATTTATCGGTGCATATGAATCTATTTTGGGAATAAAAGGACTATATTGATTACTATGAGATTTTTATACTATCTTTGGAGATCGAAGAGTTAACATACAAGATGGATAATGAATACCCCGCAAAAAAAGATGGATAATGAAAAGCGTCTCACTGCACTGCGCCTGAGTGACTTGATCTTCTCGAGTGAGAGAACAGATGGATATGTGGGAATCACGGGCTGAGCTCTTTAGCTTCTTGCACAAAATGAGATGGGTTTTTACGACTCCAATAGCCAATCGATTAGCAGTAGTTTCTGGGCCTCATAGAAGTGGTTTGCTTCAATTGGCAACTTTTCTGTTAGTTTTAGAAAACAAGATATCAATCCATGAGATAACACCCTTAGCTTCCATCAAACAAGCAACACTGCAATACAATTTAAAAGCCTATTTAGAACATGCGCAATGTGAGGGCCGTCTAAGAAAAAAATAATTACTCTTTATAATAGATCAGACCCTTTCCGCAAAAAAGAAGCCTATTTAGAACATCAGCAATGTGAGGGCCGTCTAAGAAGAAAATATTTACATTCTTATCTTTTTTTGAGAGAATGACATTTTTGCCATTAGTCGGTCCTCACTCTTCTCGTTTGCTCTTTTATCACGATTTCGTCATTTCAAAGCCGTTTGACCATCACATCTATCCTTTTCAAATGGCATATCACATAATTGAACTTAACACTGTATTGGACACCAACTCATAGTTCCAATGGCATACCACAAAATTGAACTCAACACTTAACTTAATCATATACCAGTTCATAGTTAATACGAGTCAATCGATTTGAACCTTCAAATCCAAAATACAACCCTAAATAGTTTGACGTACACATAATTAAACTTCACTAATTATACATCGCCGTAACAGGAGGGAGGCTCCAAAGCCACCAAGTTGTCATCCCGGGAGCCGGATGAGGCATCCTACCACCTAGTCCACCTTATAAAAGGAGATGACACTATTGCCGTCCCAAAAGTTGCTACCACCCAAAACTTTGGCCTTTGAGCGTAGAGATGTTTTTCTTATTATCAGTCCCGACAGTATCCGTTATGCCACTTGCACGTGGGGGCTCAAGGTAGTATAAGAATATTGATGACCTCGATATTAGAGCATCTCCAACGGATGATGTATAATAGGGAATCCAAAGAAAGTTTTAGGGCACTGGATTTTTTATGTGTATCAGATGATTTAAAAATAGGCCAGCAAACATTTTCTGCCATAGCAGATGATGAAAATAGGGCACATGGTCATTGCATATTAGGACATTACGAAATACCAAATGTTCTTACTTAAACACGAGTGCAAACTTAAACATAATAACACTATGAAAGTACTACGATAAACTCGGTACTACGCACGCACTACTCATCACCATGATCCCCGTCGTCGACATGGTTCCAAAGCTCCATGAAGACTCAATCTCTCTATCCACCTCGAACTCTTCTTCTTTGTCATCGGACTCAAGCATGATCACTGAGGGGCTTGCCTCGTCCTCCTCCTTGATCAGCGAGAGGCCAGTCTCGTCCTCCTTCTTGATCGCGTTCTAGCCTTGCGCGTCCTGCTCCTCAGCCTAGCAGTGTGGCACGGCATCCTCGGCTCAATGGAGGTGGTGGTGCGGTGTCCGATATCATGGTTATGATTCTGATAGTAAGAAGTAGGGTACGAACAAGGGCTGATCCTAGCTACCGTGCATGTGTAACACAAGGGTTTTACGAGTTCGGGCCCCTCTCGGAGGAGGTAACAACCCTACGTCTAAACAATAAATGAACCAAATAGTTATAAAAGATAATATATACCACATCCGAATCATAGTCAGGACGAGGGCCGATGGGGGCGGATACCAAAACCGTCGCACTATATAAGCACAAGCAATAATAAAATTAAGAAAATTAGACAAGTATCTATCTAAAGTAAGAATATTTTTATTTCAGAAGAAGATAAGAGGCTCACCATAGTGGTGCAGGCGACGAGATCGGCGCAGGCGATCGACGGCGGTGAAGACGGGGACGGGACGTGACTGACCGCTAAACCTAGACAAATCTCGGGGAAAATGGAGCTTGGAGGTCGAGCTTCGAGAGGAGAAAGCTTAACTAGCGTGGCTTGGGCATTTCATCGAACACCTCGTGTGCATAGGAGGTGAGCTAGAGCACCCAAATGCCCTCTCCTCGCCGGCCAGAAAAAACTGAGCACTATGGAGTGCTCTGTTGCAGCGACGGGGTATATATAGGCAACTCATTTGTCCCCGTTCATGGCTGGAACCGGGACTAAAGCCCAGCCTTCTGTCCTGGTTCGAGCCAAGAACCGAGACCAATGTTTGTGGGCCAGGAGCGAGGCTCATTGTTCCCGGTTCGTGCCTGGAACCGGGACAAATGGGTCCATACGAACCGGGACCAATGCCCAAGAGGCCCTAGCCGCCCCCCTGGGCTCACGAACCGGGACGAATGCATCCATTGGTCCCGGTTCGTGGAAGAACCGGGACTAATGGGCTGGCCAGGCCCGCACAAAAGCCCCTTTTTCTACTAGTGCCACCGTAGACGCCTCGTAGTTGATGGGAACGTCTCCTTCCTCTGAACACGCATTGCCGGAAATCGTGAAATAATTCCAGGATAAATGCACGCAGCAGGACTTGAACCCTGGTGGGCTAGGCCACAGGTTGGTTCGCCCAATAGCCAATAGATTAGTAGTAGTTGTTGGGCCTCATAGAAGGGGTTTGCTACAATTGGCAACTTTTCTTTTAGTTTGAGAAAACAAGATATAAATCCATGAGATTACACCTTAACCTTCCATCAAACAAGCAACACTGCAATACAATTAAAAAGCCTATTTTAGAACATGAGCAATATGAGAGCCGTCTAACAAGGAAAAAATGTTACATTCTTACATTTTGTTTTTTGGTGTTGAGAATGACATTCTTGTCATTAGTTCGTGCTCACCCTACTCTTTTGCCCTTAGTTTTCGTGCGTGCACTTATGCTTTTGCTCTTTTGTCACGATTTCATCCTATGAAAGTCGTTTGACCGTTAATGAGACGTTGTATTGACCGATTTGCCCCTACGAGCCCCCTCACTGATGCATGGGACCTAGACCTAGCTCGATCACATTGGCCACTGCCATGTGGGACCCAACACATCTATCCTTTTCAAATTGCATAGCACAAAATTGAACACAACATGGTATTAAACAACAATTAAACAACAACTCATAGTTCAAATGAAATACCACAAAATTTAACTCAACACTTAACATAATTACATTCCATAGTTAATATGAGTCAAATCCAAAATACACCCTAAATAGTTTGAAGTACACACAATTAAACTTCACTAATTAAACATCGCCAAAACAGGAGGGAGGCTGCCAAGCTACCTAGTTGTCATCCTGGGAGTCGGTTGAGGCTACCGACCGCCTGGTCCACCTTAAAAAAGGACATGACGCCATCGCCCTCTCAACAATTGCCACCACCCAAAACTTTGCCCTCTGAGCATATAGATGTTTTTTCTTATCAGTGCTAACAGTCTTGGGTTCGCTACTTGCACGTGGGGGCTCAAGGTAGTATAAGAATATTGATGATCCTGGTATTAAAGCATCTCCAACAGATGATGTATACTAGGGCGCCTGATTTGTTTTGCGTAGGAAATGTTTTGAAATAGTGTATCAGATATTTTCTGCCATAGCTGATGATGTAAAATAGGGCACATGGTCATTGCATATTACGGCATTTCAAAATACCAAATGTTCAAATTTAAACATGAGGTCAAACTGAAACACAATAACACTACGAGAGTACTATGATAGACTCAGTACTACACTCAATTAATCGGTTGTTAGGTAGATTAGTCGCTGCCAGCCCATTAACTTCTGGGCAAAAAAAGCCCAAAATGTTGGCTCGTAACCCCTCCCATCCAACTCTCACTCCTCAATAGCCAGTGTTCGACCAAACAGTAGCATATTTTGGTATATTATTACATAGGTGAGAGCATGAGACTACGGTATAATACATAAAAATCAGATATATATTGGTAGGTTCTATTTTATCTACATATTCGTGTTCGACCGATTAATCTAGTTAATAGGCCAATTCACCGATAACCACTACTCCCAAGCCGACCAAGCAGCTACCGGTTACCGATTTCCAGAACAATCTACGTCCAGCCACCTTTCGAATGGACGGCGTGAGGGCTGGAAGGCCCTGTGGACTTGCCCAATGCCCCCAAAGGTGTTGAGTTTTGCATGGCGCCTAGCAAACAACTCCCTTGCAACTTGGTGTAACAAAAAGAGACGGAGGCTGGAGTCAATTCTCTTGTGCCCGATCTGTGGTTCCGATTATGAAGACTCCTTCTATACGTTCTGTACGTGCACAAATGCAAGAAATTTATGGTGTGCCATGGTTGTTGTATAGGCTCTACCTGAAGCATCGAGTATCAAACCAACTGGGTCAAATTGGTTCATCCAATTTATCTGGGAAATTGATGAGGATACAAGGGCGCGACTGTTGATGTTATTTTTGAGAATCTGGCACGTAAGAATCGTTCACTCCAAACCCACCCCTAGTGGATGTCTCAGTCAAGTTTTTGTCAAACTATCAATCATCTTTGCAATCCATAGCAATTCATTCAGATGATGACCTTCTAAAATGAAGGGCTCTCGTTCAGTTTTGCTACCCCCTTACATCACACACATGAAATATTGCCCCCACTATTTTAGTCCCATGGACTTCCCCAGCGATTGGACGTGTCAAACTCAATACAGATGGTTCCATTTTGGACGGTGTTGGCGGTATGATACATCTCCAATGTATCTATAATTTATGGAGAATTCATGCCACATTTACCTAAACTCTACATGGTTTTGGTGCACTTTTATATGATTTCGATAGACTAACCTATTGACCTAGTGCCCAGTGCTAGTTCATGTTTTTTGGCTTTTTTCGCAGAAAATCCATACCAAACGAAGTCCAAATGCCACGAAAATTTACAATGATTTTTTATGGAACATAAGAGACCCCTGAAGCTTCGAGCAAGGATTAGAAGATCCACGAGGGAGTCACGAGCTCACCCCATGTGCCCTGGGGTTAGGGCATGTCCTCTAAGCTCGTGGGTCCCATGTAACTCCGATTGGTGGGAAACCAACGCTGGAAATTCTTATAAATTGGGAAACCCCCAGAAAGAAACCTAGAACTTCCATGCCACCGTCACAAGCCTTTGTTCCGAAGAGATCTCAAATGGAGGCCTTTTCCGACACCTTGCCAGAGAGGGAAATCATCACTAGAGGCCATCTTCCTCATCCCGACGGTCTCCATGACGAGGAGGGAGTAGTTCACCCTCGGGGCTATGGGTATGTACCAGTAGCGATGTGTTTGATCTCTCTCTCTCTCTCTCTCTTGTCTTCTTGGTCCGACATGATCTTGATGTACCATGGGCTTTGTTAATATAGATGAATCATATGGTGTTCTTCCCTCTCTATCTTGTTGTGATGAATTGAGTCTTTCCCTTTGAGTTTTCATTATTATCTGACTGAATCTTTTGGATTTAAGAACACTTGATGTATGTCTTGCATCTGGATACCCGTGGTGACAATGGGGTATTCTATTGAGTCGCTTGATATACGTTTTGGTAATCAACCTGTGGATTCCGGTGGTGACATTGGTAATCTAGGCACATAGGTTGATACACATTTTCATCCGGCTTTCTCCGATAGAAACTTTGGGGTACTATTTGAAGTCCTTTGTGCTGGATTGAATATTATGAATCTGAATTTTTTTATGCATATCGAATAATTGACTCACGGACACTTGTGGTGACATTGGAGTATTTAGGTGACATTAGAGCTGATTGATGCGTACCATATGGTGTTATTTTAGTACGAACTATAGGGTTGTTTGTGTCACTTATATGGATGACTCAATAGATTGATCGGAAAGGATAATTTTGAGGTGGTTTACTACCTTCAACAATTTCATCATATGTTCTCTGCAATTGATTAGAACTTTGGAGTGATTCTTTGTCGCACGTTTAGGGATTGTTATATCATTCAATTATGTTAGCAAAGTTGGGAGGTTGCACTAGTGAAAGTATGAATCATATGTCTCCAATGTATCTATAATTTTTGATTGTTCCATGCTATTATATTACCAATCTTGGATGTTTTATATGCATTTATATGCTATTTTATATGATTTTTTGGACTAACGTATTAACCTAGAGCCAAGTGCCAGTTTCTGTTTTTCATTGTTTTTGAGTTCTACAGAAAATGAATATCAAACGGAGTCCAAATGACCTGAAAATTTACAGTGATTTTTTATGGACCAGAAGAAGCCCCCGAAGCAAAAGAGTTGGGCCAGAAGAGCCACGAGGCCTCCACAAGGGTGGAGGGCGTGCCCAACCCCCTAGGGCACGCCCTCCGACCTTGTGGTTGACTCGTGGACCCCCCTGACTTGTTCTCGACGCCAAAAATTCCTATAAATATAGAAACCCCCAGAAATAAACCTAGATTGGGGGTTTGATACGTCTCCAACGTATCTATAATTTTTGATTGTTCCATGCTATTATATTATCAACCTTGGATGTTTTATATGCATTTATATGCTATTTTATATGATTTTGGGGACTAACCTATTTACCCGGAGCCCAGTGCCAGTTTCTTTTTTTACCTAGTTTTAGAATATCGCAGAAAAGGAAAACCAAACGGAGTGCAATTGACCTGAAACTTCACGGAACTTATTTTTGGATCAGAAGAAGCCCAGAAGACTTGGAGTGCACGTCAGGGGATCTACAAGGAAGCCACAAGGCAGGGGGGCGCGCCCACCCCCCCTGGATGCGCCCTCCACCCTCGTGGGCCCCTCGTGGCCCCCCCCCTGACGTACTTCTTCCGCCTATATATCTCCATATACCCTAAAAACATCGGGGAGCACAATAGATCTAGAGTTTCGCCGCCAGAAGCCTCCGTAGCCACCGAAAGCCAATCTAGACCCGTTCCGGCAACCTACCGGAGGGGCAATCCCTCTCCGGTGGCCATCTTCATCATCCCGCTGCTCTCCATGACGAGGAGGGAGTAGTTCTCCCTCGGGGCTGAGGGTATGTACCAGTAGCTATGTGTTTGATCTCTCTCTCTCTCTGTCTCTCTCGTGTTCTTGAGGTGATACGATCTTGATGTATCGCGAGCTTTGCTATTATAGTTGGATCCTATGATGTTTTCTCCCCCTCTACTCTCTTGTAATGGATTGAGTTTTCCCTTTGAAGTTATCTTATCGGATGGAGTCTTTAAAGATTTGAGAACACTTGATGTATGTCTTGTCGAGCGTATCTGTGGTGACAATGTGATACCACGTGATTCACTTGATGTATGTTTTGGTGATCAACTTGCGGGTTCCACCCATGAACCTATGCATAGGGGTTGGCACACGTTTTTGTCGTGATTCTCCGGTAGGAACTTTGGGGCACTCTTTGAGGTTCTATGTGTTGGTTGAATACATGAATCTGAGATTGTGTGATGCATATCGTATAATCATACCCACGGATACTCGAGGTGACATTGGAGTATCTAGGTGACATTAGGGTTTTGGTTGATTTGTGTCTTAAGGTGTTATTCCAGTACGAACTCTAGGGTTGTTTGTGACACTTATAGGAATAGCCCAACGGATTGATTGGAAAGAATAACTTTGAGGTGGTTTCGTACCCTACCATAATCTCTTCGTTTGTTCTCTGCTATTAGTGACTTTGGAGTGACTCTTTGTTGCATGTTGAGGGATAGTTATGCGATCCTATTATGTTATTATTGTTGAGAGAACTTGCAGTAGTGAAAGTATGAACCCTAGGCTTGTTTCCTAGCATTGCAATACCGTTTACGCTCACTTTTATCATTAGTTACCTTGCTGTTTTTATATTTTCAGATTACAAAAACCATTATCTACTATCCATATACCACTTGTATCACCATCTCTTCCCCGAACTAGTGCACCAATACAATTTACCATTGTATTGGGTGTGTTGGGGACACAAGAGACTCTTTGTTATTTGGTTGCAGGGTTGCTTGAGAGAGACCACCTTCATCCTACGCCTCCTACGGATTGATAAACCTTAGGTCATCCACTTGAGGGAAATTTTCTACTGTCCTACAAAACTCTGCACTTGGAGGCCCAACAACGTCTACAAGAAGAAGGTTGTGTAGTAGACATCAAGCTCTTTTCTGGCGCCGTTGCCGGGGAGGTGAGTGCTTGAAGGTATATCTTTAGATCTTGCAATCAAGTCTTTTAGTTTCTTGTTTTATCACTAGTTTAGTTTATAAAAGAAAACTATAAAAAAAGGAATTGAGTTTACCTCATACGCTTCATATTTTTAATATCTTTCGTGAGTATGATGGAAAGGAAAATTGTGCCAAAGTGTTAGAAGAAGAATGCTATAAAATGTTTGGCACTAAATATTTGAATGATGAGCATGATTGCAATGTTGTTAGTATGAATTCTTTGAATATCCATGATGCTAATGATATGCAAAGCCACAAGCTTGGGGAAGCTATGTTTGATGAAGGTGATATTTTTTGCCCCCCAAGTTTTGATGAGCAAATTTATTATGATGAAAGAATGCCTCCTATTTATGATGATTATATTGATGAAAGTGGATTTGGAGAGGTCATGACTTTATTTAGTAATGATTCCACTATTCTGGAAGAGGTTCCAATTGATTATGAGAACAAAGTTGCTATCTATGATGATTATTGTGATGACTTGTATGCTATAAAGAATAATGATAACCATGAAACTTGTCATCATGATTTTAGTTTTCAATTGGATTATGCCTCACATGATAATTATTTTGTTGAGTTTGCCCCCACTATTATTCATGAGAAGAATTTTGTTTGTGTGGAGAGTAATAAAATTTCTATGCTTGTAGATCATGAAAAGAATGCTTTAGGTGCTGGTTATATTGTTGAATTCATTCATTATGCTACTGAAAATTATTATGAGGGAGGAATATATGCTTGTAGGAATTGCAATAATATCAAGTTTCCTCTCTATGTGCTTAAAGTTTTAGAGTTATGCTTGTTTTGCCCTCATATGCTAGTTGATTATTGTGCCCATAAGTTGTTTGCTCACAAAATTCCTATGCATAGGAAGTGGGTTAGACGTAAATGTGCTATTCATATTCTTCTTGATGCTCTCTTTAAGTTTCAATTCTTATCTTTTATGTGAGCATCATTGGAATCATCATGCCTAGCTAGGGGCGTTAAACGATAGCGCTTATTGGGAGGCAACCCAATTTTATTTTAGTTCCTTTCTTTTTGTTCCTATTTAGTAATTAATAATTCATCTAGACTCTGTTTAGATGTGTTTTTATGTTTTAATTAGTGTTTGTGCCAAGTAGAACCGTTGGGAAGACTTGGGGAAAGTCTTTGCGATCATGCTGTAAAAACAGAAACTTTAGCGCTCACGAGAATTGCTGTCATTTTTTATTGGAGAGTGATATTTAGTTAATTCTTTTTAAGATGATTAATAGATAAATTCCTCACGTCTGGAAATTTATTTCAGAATTTTATGAGTTCCAGAAGTATAAGTTTGATCCAGATTACTACAGACTGTTCTGTTTTTGACAGATTCTGTTTTCTATGTGTTGTTTGCTTATTTTGATGAATCTATGAGTAGTATCGGAGGGTATGAACCATAGAGAAGTTGGAATATAGTATATATAACACCAATATAAATAAAGAATGAGTTCATTACAGTACCTTGAAGTGGTGTTTTGTGTTCTTTCGCTAACGGAGCTTACGTGTTTTCTGTTAAGTTTTGTGTTGTGAAGTTTTCAAGTTTTGGGTAAAGATTCGATAGACTATGGAATAAGGAGTGGCAAGAGCCTAAGCTTGGGGATGCCCAAGGCACCCCAAGGTAATATTCCAGGACAACCAAGAGCCTAAGCTTGGGGATGCCCCGGAAGGCATCCCCTCTTTCGTCTTCGTTCATCGGTAACTTTACTTGGAGCTATATTTTTATTCGCCACATGATATGTGTTTTTCTTGGAGCGTCATTTATTTTATTTAGTTTTGCTTTCTTTTTGAACAAAATACCAAGATCTGAAATTCTTAAATGTTAGAGAGTCTTCACATAGTTGCATAATTATTCGACTACTCATTGAGCTTCACTTATATCTTTAGGAGTAGTTTGTCATTGCTCTAGTGCTTCACTTATATCCTTTTAGAGCACGGTGGTGGTTTTATTTTATAGAAATAGATGAACTCTCATGCTTCACTTATATCATTTTGAGAGTCTTTAGAACAGAATGGTAGTTTTCTTTGGTTATGAAACTAGTCCTAATATGATGGCCATCCAAGAGGGATATAATTAAAACTTTCATATAAAGTGCATTGAATACTATGAGAAGTTTAATACTTGATGATTGTTTTGAGATATGAAGATGGTGATATTAGAGTCATGCTATTTGAGTAGTTGTGAATTTGAGGAATATTTGTGTTGAAGTTTGTGATTCCCGTAGCATGCACGTATGGTGAACCGTTATGTGATGAAGTCAGAGCATGATTTATTTATTGATTGTCTTCCTGATGAGTGGCGGTCGGGGACGAGCGATAGTATTTTCCTACCAATCTATCCCCCTAGGAGCATGCGCGTAATACTTTGTTTCGATAACTAATAGATTTTTGCAATAAGTATGTGAGTTCTTTATGACTAATGTTGAGTCCATGGATTATACGCACTCTCACCTTTCCACCATTGCTAGCCTCTCTAGTACCGCGCAACTTTCGCCGGTACCACAAACCCACCATATATCTTCCTCAAAACAGCCACCATACCTACCTATTATGGCATTTCCATAGCCATTCCGGGATATATTGCCATGCAACTTTCCACCGTTCCATTTATTATGACACGCTTCATCATTGTCATATTGCTATGCATGATCACGTAG
This sequence comes from Triticum urartu, assembly GCF_056163025.1. Lineage (NCBI taxonomy): Eukaryota > Viridiplantae > Streptophyta > Magnoliopsida > Poales > Poaceae > Triticum > Triticum urartu. The sequence goes on along the minus strand of NC_141873.1, from coordinate 66,025,931 downwards.
TTGACATTATATTTGTGGCAAGGCCACCATTCATAATTCTTTCATACATGTCACTCATGCATCATTGCACATCCCGGTACACCGTCAGAGGCATTCATATAGAGTCATATCTTGTTCTAAGTATCGAGTTGTAATTCTTGAGTTGTAAGTAAATAAAAGTGTGATGATCATCATTATTAGAGCATTGTCCCAGTGAGGAAAGGATGATGGAGACTATGATTCCCCCACAAATCGGGATGAGACTCCGGACGAAAATAAATAAATAAATAAATAAAAGAGGCCAAAGAAGCCCAAATAAAAAAAGATAAAAGAGGCCATAAAAAAGAGAAGGCCCAAATAAAAAAATAAAAAATAAAAAAATGAGAGAAAAAGAGAGAAGGGGCAATGCTACTATCCTTTTACCACACTTGTGCTTCAAAGTAGCACCATGATCTTCATGATAGAGTCTCCTATGTTGTCACTTTCATATACTAGTGGGAATCTTTCATTATAGAACTTGGCTTGTATATTCCAATGATGGGCTTCCTCAAAATGCCCTAGGTCTTCGTGAGCAAGCAAGTTGGATGCACACCCACTAGTTTCTTTTGTTGAGCTTTCATACACTTATAGGTCTAGTGCATCCGTTGCATGGCAATCCCTACTCACTCACATTGATATCTATTGATGGGCATCTCCATAGCCCGTTGATACGCCTAGTTGATGTGAGACTATCTTCTCCTTTTTGTATTCTCCACAACCACCATTCTATTCCACCTATAGTGCTATGTTCATGGCTCACGCTCATGTATTGCGTGAAGATTGAAAAAGTTTGAGAACACCAAAAGTATGAAACAATTGCTTGGCTTGTCATCGGGTTTGCGCATGATTTGAATACGTTGTGTGGTGAAGATGGAGCATAGCCAGACTATATGATTTTGTAGGGATAACTTTCTTTGGCCATGTTATTTTGAAGAGACATAATTGCTTGGTTAGTATGCTTGAAGTATTATTATTTTTATCTCAATATTAAACTTTTGTCTTGAATCTTATGGATCTGAATATTCTTGCCACAATAAAGAGAATTACATGGATAAATATATTAGGTAGCATTCCACATCAAAAATTCTGTTTTTATCATTTACCTACTCGAGGACGAGCAGGAATTAAGCATGGGGATGCTGATACGTCTCCAACGTATCTATAATTTTGATTGTTCCATGCTATTATATTATCAACCTTGGAAGTTTATATGCTATTTTATATGATTTTTGAGACTAACCTATTAACCCAGAGCCCAGTGCCAGTTTTTGTTTTTACCTTGTTTTAGAATATCGCAGAAAAGGAAAACCAAGCAGAGTCCAATTGACCTGAAACTTCAGGAACTTATTTTTGGATCAGAAGAAGCCCAGAAGACTTGGAGTGCACGTCAGGGGATCTACGAGGAAGCCACGAGGCAGGGGGCGCACCCACCCCCCTGGGCGCGCCCTCCACTCTCGTGGGCCCCTCGTGCCCCCCCTAACGTACTTCTTCTGCCTATATATCTCCATATAACCTAAAAACATCAGGGAACACAATAGATCGGGAGTTCCGCCGCTAGAAGCCTCCGTAGCCACCGAAAGCCAATCTAGACCCGTTCTGGCACCCTGCCGGAGGGGGCAATCCCTCTCCGGTGGCCATCTTCATCATCCTGGTGCTCTCCATGACGAGGAGGGAGTAGTTCTCCCTCGGGGCTGAGGGTATGTACTAGTAGCTATGTGTTTGATCTCTCTCTCTCTCTCTCGTGTTCTTGAGGTGATACGATCTTGATGTATCGCGAGCTTTGCTATTATAGTTGGATCCTATGATGTTTTCTCCCCCTCTACTCTCTTGTAATGGATTGAGTTTTCCCTTTGAAGTTATCTTATCGATGGAGTCTTTAAAGATTTGAGAAAATTTGATGTATGTCTTGCCGTGCCTATCTGAGGTGACAATGGGATACCACGTGATTCACTTGATGTATGTTTTGGTGATCAACTTGCGGGTTCCGCCCATGAACCTATGCATAAGGGTTGGCACACGTTTTCGTCGTGATTCTCTGGTAGGAACTTTGGGGCACTCTTTGAGGTTCTATGTGTTGGTTGAATAGATAAATCTGAGATGGTGTGATCCATATCGTATAATCATACCCACGGATACTTGAGGTGACATTGGAGTATCTAGGTGACATTAGGGTTTTGGTTGATTTGTGTCTTAACGTGTTATTCTAGTACGAACTCTAGGGCTGTTTGTGACACTTATAGGAATAGCCCAACGGATTGATTGGAAAGAATAACTTTGAGGTGGTTTCGTACCCTACCATAATCTCTTCGTTTGTTCTCCGCTATTAGTGACTTTGGAGTGACTCTTTGTTGCATGTTGAGGGATAGTTATGTGATCCAATTATGTTATTATTGTTGAGAGAACTTGCACTAGTGAAAGTATGAAGCCTAGGCCTTGTTTCCTAGCATTGCAATACCGTTTACGCTCACTTTTATCATTAGTTACCTTGCTGTTTTTATATTTTCAGATTACAAAAACCATTATCTACTATCCATATACCACTTGTATCACCATCTCTTCACCGAACTAGTGCACCTATACAATTTACCATTGTATTGGGTGTGTTGGGGACACAAGAGACTCTTTGTTATTTGGTTGCAGGGTTGCTTGAGAGAGACCATCTTCATCCTAGCCTCCTACGGATTGATAAACCTTAGGTCATCCACTTGAGGGAAATTTGCTACTGTCCTACAAACCTCTGCACTTGGAGGCCCAACAACGTCTACAAGAAGAAGGTTGTGTAGTAGACATCAGGGTCCTGCCGCCGAAAGCCTCTGTTGCCACCAAAAACCAATCGGGACCCTGTTCCAGCACCCTGCCAGAGGGGAAAAGCATCACCGTTAGCCGTCTTCATCATCCCGGTGCTCTCCATGACGAGGAGGGAGTAGTTCACTGTGACGCCCCAAGGCCAGAGCTTCAGATGCCTTCCAGAGTTTCCGGGTTTTTGTCGTGTGAGTTGTTGGTTTGTTGCATTCATCTTTGCATCATGTGCATTGAATCATGTCATAAATCTTTTGCATCTCAACTAAATAATTTGTGTGGATCTTCAATCCATTTAAATCGGGGGAAGGATGACTTCTCTTTATAATATATCCTCCCGATATTAGTGGAGCTATTATAAAATAATCCATTCTTATGGAATCACCTAAAACACACTTGCAAATTTCCCCATGCCTTTGTTATCTCGCTGCTTGACCTCAAACCTTGCCATTTATTCTTTCATCATTTTCCGGAGCTCTACCAAAATTCTAAACATTTTTGGAAACTCCTAGAACGTAGTCCTAGTTCAAACCCATTTGAATTAAATTCAAATGAGTTTGAATTTACATCTTCCAATCTTGGCCTTCTCTATTTTCTCGGAACAAGCGTATTTTTGTGAGTTCGGGAAAATTATCCCCTTGTCCAAAATCTTTTCCTAAACCTCTCTTTCTTTTCCTCTCTTTTTTGGTCTTTTCTGCTAAAGTAATATGAGAGAGAGATAGAGTGGGGGGGGGGGTGGAAGTCAGCCCAGCTGGGCCTCCCAGCCATCTGCGCCTAGGCCCATTTGGCCCAAGGCCATCCCGCAGCCCACTGCTCTAACCCTAACCGATCGCTACCTCTTTCTCTCGATACCCACTCACTTCCCTCGTTCTCCTCCCTCGCGCCGCCACTCACGCATCGCCAAGGAGAGGGAGAGTGCTGCCTCGCTCGATCCCTCTCCCTCTCATCCTCCCGATCTCCTCTCTTCGAGCATCGGCCGCATCCAGCACCCTCCTCCCCTCACGTTCCTGCCTTGCCCCGCAATGAACGTCGCAAGACCTCGCCGCTGCCTCCCTGCCTCCGTCCATGGCGCCCGCGTCGGTGAACCGACTTGCCCTGCCGTGCTGGCGACCCGACCTGCCCTGCCGTGCTCTACTCCTTCCCCCGCGTCCCCGTCTCGCCGGAGCGCTCCACCACCATCGCCGCCTCCTTGCTCGGGAGAGCAAAGGCTCAATTCCGAGCAGCACGAGCGCTCCGCTTTCTCCACCGAAGCTTTTCTGCTGCTGCGCCATCGCGTCCAAGTCCAGCAAGCCGCCGCCGCGTCTTCTAGCCTCCTCCCGCGTCCTGCATCGAGCCGCCCGGGCCGGGCATCGCCAGATGCCATCCCTGCTGCCGGGGAACCTCGGTTCCACCCGTTCCCCGTCTCCGGCGCCGCGCAAGCCCCCCCATGCCTCGCTAGCTGCTGCTGCGCCGCCACGTTCCTGTTCGACCCTCTGCATCCACCTCCAGGAGCTCTCCCTGCGACCTCCTCTTCGTCACCGCCTCGTGCCGTCCCTACCGACTTCGACCAGGGAGCCCCGCCGCTCGCCGAACGTGACATCCGCCTCCTGTTCGTGCTGCATCGTCTCGTTCACGGGCACTTCTTTGCCACACGTGCTCCTGACTGAGACCCTGAAGTCATCTACCCGGAGCCCAAGACCGAAGACTACCGTGGACGTATGCCTGGTGTCACCTGGATCTGTCAAGATCGCCAAGACCGTTTCGGATTATGACAAGTACCACTACACCTGGAGATGTAACGAGTACCCCTACGGAAGACCTGAACGTCTACAAATCGTGTACGACTATAGCCGGTGTGCATTTTGTCAAGTCCGACTACGACAAAGACTACACGATGGGACGCCAAGTACCACTACACCCGGAGACCTTGAACCCGTCAAGTCCGACAACGATTGTGTACAACTACCGACGACTTGCATGTTGCCAAGTACCCTCTCCGGATCGTCATGTTCGACTACCGATAAACATGTACCACTACCATCGCCGAGATCGCGAGAACCTCTACCGTCGACCCTTGAGCATGAGAGAACGACTACTTCCTCTACGCCGACTCGATACACTTCGAAAACGCACGCTTCAAAGGTATAACCCCGAGACGACGTCCGTGAACGCATGAATGCATGTTGGATGAGATGCACCCTTTGTCTGCACCGTGTCCGTATTGTCACTCGTTTTCCATGCCACTAACCCGTGGGACACCCGGAATTCGGGAGCTCCCCACCATTTTTTGCACGCATCCGCACACTTCTCCTTTGCATCGGTATCTCAATCGAGTTACCGGAACTGGAACGCTGTCGTGGCACCGTTTTCGTTATCGTTGCCGTGGCACCCTTTTTCCTTCCACCACGGTGACAAATTCCTTATAATGCTCTTGTCAACTTTTAATAAAAATTGCATAAACTTGTTCATGTCATCCGCATCATGATAACAACAATTAAAATGTTTAAATTGTTGTTGCAATAAATTACTAATGCATATGGGGATTTACCGGATTTGTTGTTTGTTATATCCGGCCCCATTTAAACTGTTTAATGGGTATAGTTTTGTTATGCTTCACCTCTTGCCATGTTAACCAACATTTAATATTGTTGAGTACTTAAACAGGAGAGAACTAAATAATTGATGTGGTGTTTTGTCAATATGCATCCCGATGCACATTGAGCTCCACTTAATTTGTAGGATTGCTTGTGCACTTTGACATGCCATCTATCATTAAATCGGACATGCTTCATAGTTAGTTGTGCATCATGCCATGTTCATGTGTTGGTTGTTTACTATGTTGTGTGCTTCTTTCCGGTGTTGCTTCTTCGGGTTGGGTCCGATAACGTTGCGTTTGTGAGGATCCGTTCGACTACGTCCGTTTGTCTTCTTCATGGACTCGTTCTTCTTCCTTGCGGGATCTCAGGCAAGATGACCATACCCTCGAAATCACTTCTATCTTTGCTTGCCAGTTGCTCGCTCTTTTGCTGTGCCTATGCTGCGATACCTACCACTTGCTTATCGTGCCTCCCATATTGTTGAACCAAGCCTCTAACCCACCTTGTCCTAGCAAACCGTTGTTGGGCTATGTTACCGCTTTGCTCAGCCCCTCTTATAGCGTTGTTAGTTGCAGGTGAAGATTAAAGTTTGTTCCTTGTTGGAACATGGAGATGTTGTTCCTTGTTGGAACATGTTTACTTGTTGGGATATCATAATATATCTTATTTAATTAATGCATCTATATACTTGGTAAAGGGTGGAAGGCTCGGCCTTATGCCTAGTGTTTTGTTCCACTCTTGCTGCCCTAGTTTCCGTCATATCGGTGTTGCGTTCCCGGATTTTGTGTTCCTTACGCGGTTGGGTTATAATGGGAACCCCTTGACAGTTCGCTTTGAATAAAACTCCTCTAGCAAGGCCCAACATTGGTTTTACCATTTGCCACCGAGCTTTTTTTCCCTTGGGTTAGGCTATCCCAAGGGTCATCTTTATTTTAAACCCCCCGGGCCAGTGCTTGTCTAAGTGTTGGTCCAAACTAGAGCCCCTTGCAGCGCCACCTCGGGGAAACTCGAGGGCTGGTTTTAGTTGTACGGATTGCTTATCCGGTGTTGCCCTGAGAACGAGATATGTGCAACTCCTATCGGGATGTCGGCGCATCGGGTGGTCTTGCTGGACTTGTTTTACCATTGTCGAGGATGTCTTGTAACCGAGATTCCGAGTCTGATCGGGTCTTCCCGCTAGAAGGAATATCCTTCGTTGACCGTGAGAGCTTGTGATGGGCTAAGTTGGGACACCCCTGCAGGGTTTTGAACTTTCGAAAGCCGTGCCTGCAGTTATGGGCAGATGGGAATTTGTTAACGTCCGGTTGTAGAAAACCTGAAGTTGACCTTAATTAAAATGCATCAACCGCGTGTGTAACCGTGATGGTCTCTTTCCAGCGGAGTCCGGGAAGTGAACACGGTGTTGGAGTTATGCTTGACGTAGGTTGTTCTAGGATCACTTCTTGATCATACTTTTATCGACCGCGCTTTGCCTTCTCTTCTCGCTCTCATTTGCGTATGTTAGCCACGATATATGCTAGTCGCTTACTGCAGCTCCACCTCATACCTTTCACCTTACCCATAAGCTTAAATAGTCTTGACCGCGAGCGTGTGAGATTGTTGAGTCCCTGTGGCTCACAGATACTTCCAAAACCAGCTTGCAGGTGCCGAGGTTACCGTGCAGATGACGCAACCAAGCTCAGGAGAAGCTCGATGAAGATCTTGTCCTTTGTGTTGTTTCGTTCTAGTTGATCAGTAGTGGAGCCCAGTTGGGGTCGATCGGGGATATGTGTAGCTTTTGGGGTGGTCTTCTTTTATTTTGGTTCCGTAGTCGGACCTTGATTGTATCTGGATGATGTAATGCTTTATTCATGTATTGTGTGAAGTGGCGATTGTAAGCCAACTATGTACCTCTTTCCCTTATGTATTACATGGGTTGTGTGAAGATTACCTCACTTACGACATTGCTTTCAATGCGGTTATGCCTCTAAGTCGTGCTTCGACACATGGGAGATATAGCCGCATCGAGGGCGTGACAAGTTGGTATCAGAGCCTTCCTCGACCTTAGGAGCCCCACTGCTTGATTGAATTAGCTGCTGTTGTTGAGTCTAGAAAAATGTTTTGAGTCATTAGGAATTATATGTCGGAGAGTTTAGGAATTCTTTTTACTCCCCAGTCCCTTCATCGCTCTGGTAAGGCATCCTGACGTAGAGTTTTGACTCTTCTCTTCTCAAATTTTCACTAAAATTTTTTTTAGGATCACGCAGGTATTTTGGAATCGTTCTGATGGTTTTGTGACGAGAACATTGTTCTTGGTGCCTCCTGACATTTAGGGGTTGTGGCGGTGTCCCGGGGAGTTGAGCTCCGAGGTGTTGTCGTCACAATTTTATTGTTGCAGTTCTGGAATACCTGAGTTTAGTTCGCCGACATCGAAAATCTCTTTTATGCAGTTGTTGGTGAGATAACCTCGACGCCACCCAGTACTGGGGCGGGAGTTCGGGAGTATCGCCATAACTCGTATAACGGATGCTTTTCGAAGGTTGAGGTAGATGATTTCCGAAGGTTTCTTGGTTATGTGTTGAAGGATGGATACAGCTGGATGTAGGATTTGTTAGTTTTGGGTGAGATATTATGCTTCCCCTGTATCCCCAACACCTGATTGCATAACCGGAAAATTTCGGGAGTTTATAAGTGGGAATTCAAGTAGCTCTTAGTATATCTTTCCGACAGATGTATGATATGAAATTGGGGTTTGACGTCTAGTGGTCCGCCTATCTACGGTTGGTTTTATAGTGGTCTCGTTGTGTCTTAAAGAGTCCTTGGCTATGCCGACTCGGGGACGCTTCGTATGTCATGTGCACTGCCTTGTACATGATGGTCCTGTACGATCGAGCCCGTGTAGGCCCCACCACGAAAACTTCGGACGAAATCTCTATCATATGTTTGTTCTGGCTTATTCTGCAAGCCAATCCTTGTTTTGTTTTGAGATGTGGTATTCGAGTTGCTTCGAAGTCAAATGTTGATTCCATACCTTTCTCATAGTGGTGTTCTCATACTCCGATGTGAATGCAAATCCTTCATGTTCATCAAGATTGTTTTTGTCAATCCTTTTTAACCGGTGTGTTTTCTCTTCAAGTGAAGCCGATCATTTCAACATCCGCAAGATCAAGTATCAGTTTCTTCTGAACGGTGTTTGTTTCATCCGTATCCAGGTTGCCTTTGTTTTCCCTCCCTCCCACCCTTCTCTTCAAGGACTCAGATTTCTTATTCAAGTATCATTTTGTTCATGGGAAGCCTCTCTATTCCTTTTCCGTCAATGTTCTTATCCGGTGATTCTCATGAAGATTCTAATGGAGCTTCAAGTTCGTCATTCTTCATTCTTTTCATCTCCGGTGGTTTCAAGTCAAGCTTCGTCGATCATATCCCTTTCCTCATTTCAAATGTTTTCCCATGCCGTTGCAACTCTTAATCTTTCACATCTCACTATTCAATTGTTCTGGAGTGCTCAAGATGTCTCGAAGATTCGTGTTTTCCACTCTGCATTCATTCAAGATCTTTCGAGGATGTTCTCTCATTCAAGTCATTTAATTCAACCGGTGCAATCCTCTCTTTTAAATCATTTCAACGGTGTTTCTTCTTAGTGGGCCCTAACCCACATGTCTTTTTCCAGGATCTTACTTGACTCTTCTTATTTTCCCGGAGCTATCCTCAAATTCTTAAAGTTTGACGTGAGAATGAATTGTCATCAGTCAAATGTCTTTCTCCAAGATCTTTCAAATTCTTTTCACCGTTGACTCAGCCTTTCCATTTTTCATTCCAGAGTATCTTAACAATTCACGGTGATGTTTCTCGTCGTCACTCTCAACATTTGAAGACCGAAGAAGAGCTTTACCTTCATATCTTATCCGTTTTCTCAGAGATTTGTGGTTCTAGTTCGAGGCCATCCTCTCATAATTGTTTTGATTGTGGCAATTCTTCTCATCTATCCGGAACAATTCAAGAGTCTTCTCAGTTTTTTTATCCGGAGTCCTTCAATTCAGGTTTATTCATGCTCAGTTTTCAGCTCTCGTTCCCCAAATCTCACCGGTGCATCATTCAATATTCTTTAATCAGCTCGTAATCTCTTCGTTCTCATGGATCTAAATCCTCAGAAGTATCTTCGTTCATTTCATAATTCTTCCCAGTGTTTCTTTGTCTTTACTTCATTCATTTTTAATTCTTACGGTGGTTTGATCAAGATTCTTCTTTTTTCGTTATCATACAAATTCATTCGTTGTTTCAATCCTACCGGTGTTTCATTGAAGACCTTCCCAAGTTTGATGTTATACTCTCTTAATCTTTTCTACGAGAATAAGTAATATGCCAAATCCGTTGATTGTCATCAATTTAATTTGGTGAAGGATAAGCATAATGTAATTCTTATTCTTGTTTCATCCAAGTGATTTAATTCCTTATTCCAGAGGCTCATCAAGCTCTCGGTTTTCAATTGTTTTCATCTCCTCTTTTTTCCCGGAGTTCCAAGCTCTAATTATCACGGAGATCCATCTAAATCATTACAAGGTTTCACCTTGTGTTTCCAACTTCTCTTCATTTTCGTTTACCGGAGTTCTTCATGAAGGTTCTACGTGATGGTTCATCAAGGATTTAATTCCTTCTCGAAGTGTTCATCAAGATTCTTTTCAGAGGAGCTCAAGCATTCTTCTTCTTTCTATCCGGAGTGCAATTCTTTCTTCCGTATCATTGGAGGTGGTATTATGTCATTCTTGATAACTTGAGTTCATGTTTCATGATTCACATGTTGTGAAGAATGAGGTATTTTAAATCCACCAATCTCTTCGTTGGAGTTATCTTGTGTCATGTTTCACCTATAGCCTTCCCTAAGGATTGTTGCTAGTTATGGTGCTTATAAATGATCCATGTTCTTCATTTATCCTATCAGTGAGATAAGTTTCTCATCTCCTTGTTGTTATCAGTCCAATATATCGTTTTCGTTAGTGGCAGATTTTCACCTCTTGGTTTTGAGATGTTTTCCATAAGCCCACTACAAGCTTACTGTTTTCGTTGTTGGTTTTTGCAACAACTCCGTTTGACCCTTCTCCTAAGGATGCTTTTCAAACTCTTTTGTGACAGAAGTTGGCTTTTCTTCTCCATTCTTTTATTTCAATGATCTAGCTTCTATTTCTCTCTTCCGGAGGCATTGCGATGTTGTTCTTTTCACCCATCATCTCGTTTTGTCAAAGATCATGTTTTTTCGTGCTTATCCATTTAACCGGAGTGCTGTCCGAAGCTGTTCTCCCTTGTTCGTCTTTTCTAGCGGTGTGTTTTCAATTTCGTTCATCTCCGTTGTATTCTTTCTTTCAATTTGTTCAACTTTTCAAGGTTTCTTGGTTTCACTCGTTTGTCAAAGAAGCAACTTAGTTTTACCTCTTCTCTTTCTCTTCTGTTTTCCCTCCGGTGCCATTCTAGATCTCGGGACGAGATCCTCTCATAGTGGTGGAGTGTTGTGACGCCCCAAGGCCGGAGCTTCAGATGCCTTCCAGGGTTTCCGGGTTTTCGTCGTGTGAGTTGTTGGTTTGTTGCATTCATCTTTGCATCATGTCATAAATCTTTTGCATCTCAACTAAATAATTTGTGTGGATCTTCGATCCATTTAAATCGAGGGAAGGATGACTTGTCTTTATAATATATCCTCCCGATATTAGTGGAGCTATTATAAAATAATCCATTCTTATGGAATCACCTAAAACACACTTGCAAATTTCCCCATGCCTTTGTTATCTCGCTGCTTGACCTCGAACCTTGCCATTTATTCTTTTATCATTTTCCGGAGCTCTACCAAAATTCTCAACATTTTTGGAAACTCCTAGAACCTAGTCCTAGTTCAAACCCATTTGAATTAAATTCAAATGAGTTTGAATTTACATCTTCCAATCTTGGCCTTCTCTATTTCCACGGAACAAGCGTATTTTTGTGAGTTCGGGAAAATTATCCCCTTGTCCAAAATCTTTTCCTAAACCTCTCTTTCTTTTCCTCTCTTTTCTGGTCTTTTCTGCTAAAGTAATATGAGAGAGAGTGGGGGGGGGGGGGGTGGAAGTCAGCCCAGCTGGGCCTCCCAGCCATCTGCGCCTAGGCCCATTTGGCCCAAGGCCATCCCGCAGCCCACTGCTCTAACCCTAACCGATCGCTACCTCTTTCTCTCGATCCCCACTCCCTTCCCTCGTTCTCCTCCCTCGCGCCGCCACTCACGCATCGCCAAGGAGAGGGAGAGTGCTGCCTCGCTCGATCCTTCTCCCTCTCATCCTCACGATCTCCTCCCTTCGAGCATCAGCCGCCTCCAGCAGCCTCCTCCCATCACGTTCCTGCCTTGCCCCTCCATGAACGTCGCAAGACCTCGCCGCTGCCTCCCCGCCTCCGGCCATGGCGCCCGCGTCGGTGAACCGACTTGCCCTGCCGCGCTGGCGACCCGACCGGCCCTGCCGCGCTCTACTCCTTCCCCCGCGTCCCCGTCTCGCCAGAGCGCTCCACCACCATCGCCGCCTCCTTGCTCGGGAGAGCAAAGGCTCAATTCCGAGCAGCACGAGCGCTCCGCTTTCTCCACCGAAGCTTTTCTGCTGCTGCGCCATCGCGTCCATGTCCAGCAAGCCGCCGCCGCGCCTTCTAGCCTCCTCCCGCGTCCTGCATCGAGCTTCTCGGGCCGCGCATCGCTAGACGCCGTCCCTGCTGCCGGGGAACCTCGGTTCCACCCGTTCCCCGTCTCCGGCGCCGCGCAAGGCCTCCCCCATGCCTCGCTAGCTGCTGCTGCGCCGCCACGTTCCTGTTCGACCCTCTGCATCCACCTCCAGCAGCTCCACCTGCGACCTCCCCTTCGTCACCGCCTCGTGCTGTCCCTACCGACTGCGACCAGGGAGCCCCGCCGCTCGCCGAACGTGACATCCGCCTCCTGTTCGTGCTGCATCGTCTCGTTCACGGGCACTTCTTTGCCACAAGTGCTCCTGACTGAGACCCTGAAGTCATCTACCCGGAGCCCAAGTCCAAAGACTACCTTGGACGTATGCCTGGTGTCACTTGGATCCGTCAAGATCGCCAAGACCGTTTCGGATTATGACAAGTACCACTACACCTGGAGATGTAACGAGTACCCCTATGGGAGACCCGAACGTCTACGAATCGTGTACAACTATAGCCGGTGTGCATTTTGTCAAGTCCGACTACGACAAACGACTACACGATGGGACGCCAAGTACCACTACACCCGGAGACCTCGAACCCGTCAAGTCCGACAACGATTGTGTACAACTACCGACGACGTGCATGTTGCCAAGTACCCTCTCCGGATCGTCATGTTCGACTATCGATAAACATGTACCACTACCATCGCCGAGATCGCGAGAACCTCTACCGTCGACCCTTGAGCATGAGAGAACGACTACTTCCACTACTTCCTCTACGCCGACACGATACACTTCGAAAACGCACGCTTCAAAGGTATAACCCCGAGACGACGCCCGTGAACGCATGAATGCATGTTGGATGAGATGCACCCTTTGTCTGCATCGTGTCCGTATTGTCACTCGTTTTCCATGCCACTAACCCTTGGGACACCCGGAATCCGGGAGCGCCCCACCATTTTTTGCACGCATCCGCACACTTCTCCTTTGCATCGGTATCTGAATCAAGTTACCGGAACTGGAACGCTGCCGTGGCACCGTTTTCGTTATCGTTGCCATGGCACCCTTTTCCCTTACACCACGGTGACAAATGCCTTATAATGCTCTTGTCAACTTTTAATAAAAATTGCATAAACTTGTTCATGTCATCCGCATCATGATAACAACAATTAAAATGTTTAAATTGTTGTTGCAATAAACTACTAATGCATATGGGGATTTACCGGATTTGTTGTTTGTTATATCCGGCCCCATTTAAACTGTTTAATGGGTATAGTTTTGTTATGCTTCACCTCTTGCCATGTTAACCAACATTTAATATTGTTGAGTACTTAAACGGGAGAGAACTAAATAATTGATGTGGTGTTTTGTCAATATGCATCCCGATGCATATTGAGCTCCACTTAATTTGTAGGATTGCTTGTGCACTTTGACATGCCATCTATCATTAAACCGGACATGCATCATAGTTAGTTGTGCATCATGCCATGTTCATGTGTTGGTTGTTTACTATGTTGTGTGCTTCTTTCCGGTGTTGCTTCTTCGGGTTGGGTCCGATAACGTTGCGTTTGTGAGGATCCGTTCGACTACATCCGTTTGTCTTCTTCATGGACTCGTTCTTCTTCCTTGCGGGATCTCAGGCAAGATGACCATACCCTCGAAATCACTTCTATCTTTGCTTGCTAGTTGCTCGCTCTTTTGCTATGCCTATGCTGCGATACCTACCACTTGGTTATCGTTCCTCCCATATTGTTGAACCAAGCCTCTAACCTACCTTGTCCTAGCCAACCGTTGTTTGGCTATGTTACCGCTTTGCTCAGCCCCTCTTACAGCGTTGTTAGTTGCACGTGAAGATTGAAGTTTGTTCCTTGTTGGAACATGGAGATGTTGTTCCTTGTTGGAACATGTTTACTTGCTGGGATATCACAATATATCTTATTTAATTAATGCATCTATATACTTGGTAAAGGGTGGAAGGCTCGGCCTTATGCCTAGTGTTTTGTTCCACTCTTGCCGCCCTAGTTTCCGTCATATCAGTGTTATGTTCCCGGATTTTGCGTTCCTTACGCGGTTGGGTTATAATGGGAACCCCTTGACAGTTCGCTTTGAATAAAACTCCTCTAGCAAGGCCCAACATTGGTTTTACCATTTGCCACCTAGCTTTTTTTCCCTTGGGTTAGGCTAGCCCAAGGGTCATCTTTATTTTAAACCCCCCGTGCAGTGCTTGTCTAAGTGTTGGTCCAAACTAGAGCCCCTTGCAGCGCCACCTCGGGGAAACTCGAGGGCTGGTTTTAGTTGTACGGATTGCTTATCCGGTGTTTCCCTGAGAACGAGATATGTGCAGCTCCTATCGGGATGTCGGCGCATCAGGTGGTCTTGCTGGACTTGTTTTACCATTGTCGAGTATGTCTTGTAACCGGGATTCCGAGTCTGATCGGGTCTTCCCGCTAGAAGGAATATCCTTCGTTGACCGTGAGAGCTTGTGATGGGCTAAGTTGGGACACCCCTGTAGGGTTTTGAACTTTTGAAAGCCGTGCCCGCGGTTATGGGCAGATGGGAATTTGTTAACGTCCAGTTGTAGAAAACCTGAAGTTGACCTTAATTAAAATGCATCAACCGCGTGTGTAACCGTGATGGTCTCTTTCTGGCGGAGTCCGGGAAGTGAACACGGTGTTGGAGTTATGCTTGACGTAGGCTGTTCTAGGATCACTTCTTGATCATACTTTTATAGACCGCGCTTTGCCTTCTCTTCTTGCTCTCATTTGCGTATGTTAGCCACCATATATGCTAGTCGCTTGCTGCAGCTCAACCTCATACCTTTCACCTTACCCATAAGCTTAAATAGTCTTGATCGCGAGGGTGTGAGATTGCTGAGTCCCTGTGGCTCAGAGATACTTCCAAAACCAGCTTGCAGGTGTCGAGGTTACCGTGCAGATGACGCAACCAAGCTCAGGAGGAGCTCGATGAAGATCTTGTCCTTTGTGTTTTTTCGTTCTAGTTGATCAGTAGTGGAGCCCAGTTGGGGTCGATCGGGGATATGTGTAGCTTTTGGGGTAGTCTTCTTTTATTTTGGTTCCGTAGTTAGACCTTGATTGTATCTGGATGATGTAATGATTTATTCATGTATTGTGTGAAGTGGCGATTGTAAGCCAACTATGTACCTCTGTCCCTTATGTATTACATGGGTTGTGTGAAGATTACCTCACTTGCGACATTGCTTTCAATGCGGTTATGCCTCTAAGTCGTGCTTCGACACGTGGGAGATATAGCCGCATCGAGGGCGTGACATTCACCCTCAGGGTTGAGGGTATGTACCAGTAGCTATGTGTTTGATCTCTCTCTCTCTCTCTCGTGTTCTTGATTTGGCATGATCTTGATGTACCACGAGCGCGCTTGTGCTATCCATGACGAGGAGGGTGTAGTTCATCCTCAGGGTTCCCTTTCTGTCACTGGGATCAAGCACCGTAAGATTGAACCAACTACAAAGCACCTTTTCCCAATGCAAGATAAATAGATCAAGTTGGCCAAACAAAACCCAAATATCGGAGAAGAAATACGAGGCTATAAGCAATCATGCATATAAGAGAGCAAAGAATCTCAAATAACCTTCATGGATATAAAAAGATAGATCTGATCATAAACTCAAAGTTCATCCGATCCCAACAAACACACCGTAAAAAGAGTTACATCATATGGATCTCCAAGAGACCATTGTATTGAGAATCAAAAGAGAGAGAAGAAGCCATCTAGCTACTAACTACGGACCCGAAGGTCTACAAAGAACTACTCATGCATCATCGGAGAGGCGCCAATGGAAGTGGTGAACCCCTCCGTGATGGTGTCTAGATTGGATCTGGTGGTTCTAGACTCTGTGGTGGCTGGAATTGATTTTTGTCGACTCCCCTAGGTTTTCTGGAATATTGGGGTATTTATAGAGCAAAGAGGCGGTCCGGGGGGCACCCGAGGTGGGCACAACCCACCAGGGCATGCCTGGGCCTCCTGGCGTGCCCTGGTGGGTTGTGCTCTCCTAGGAGCACCCCCAGTCATAGCTTGGCCCATTAGGTGTCGTTTGGTCCATAAAAAGTTTCCGTAAAGTTTCGTTGCATTTGGACTCCGTTTGGTATTGATTTTCTGCGATGTAAAATCATGCAAAAAATAGCAACTGCACTTGGCACTATGTCAATAAGTTAGTACCAAAAAATGACATAAAATGACTACAAAATGATTATAAAACGTCCAAAATTAATAATATAACAACATGGAACAATAAAAAATTATAGATACGTTGGAAACGTATCACATCATAATACTACCCAAATCGGCAATTCATTCAATTGTAGGGATTTAGGATTGCACTTTGAAGTTCAACTTCTGTCAGTTTAAAAAGTGGAGACATCTAATCTACTATCTGAAATGCAGGTGCAATGTGGTGTGGGGCGCACATGTTACCTCTGGGCTCATGAGGTTTATGGTGTAGTACCTAACATAATGAGCTTGGCGAAGCTATACCTGGACGCGAGCCGAGCCGAGCCGAGCTCGGGCCGAGCCAGCCATTAGCTCGCCCAGCACGAGCCGAGCCAGCCCGAGCTAACTGCTCAGGCGAGCCTAAGTAGCATGCTCGACCCGAGCTGTGTGCTGGCTCGGTCCAACTCGGCAGTTCGTGTGCACTGCACATCAGCGTGCAGACTACTCCCTCTCTTCCTAATATAGTAGTATTTATATGTGCTAAGTGCTAACTTTGACAGCAAATACACCCAAGTGCTAACTTTGGACATCATCAACACTGAAAGCCTAAAACTTTGACAGCATGTACACCCAAGTTTGGACAGCATTAACACTGAATGTCTGAAACTATTGACAGAAAAATACACACAGGTTTGGACAACAAGTACACTGAAATTTGGACATCAAATGCACCCAAGTTTGTACAACACTGAAGAAATTGAGATGAACATAAACCATTCATGAGTTTAGCAAAATAAGATGACATATGTCACATCCATAGTTCAAAGTTCAATGACAACATAAACTTAATAGTCCAAGGTTGAGAAGTTGACATATGTCACATCTAAAGTTCAGGAAACATAAGCCATGCAAGAACTCCATCATTCAAGGGTGATGACCAATATAGATCCATTGCTTGATTTACTTCCATGTGCAAATTTAACAAATGCATCTTGATGGTCTTCTCCCTACAATGTATCCTACATGTAACAATGGTTATTGTAAATAAGAAAAGCCTACAAGTAACAAAAGTAAACTAAAAAAATCTTACAAGTAACATACTTACTAGTAGTTGCAATCTGCCACACTTTTAGGCAATTTGACCTTCTCCACATCCTCCTCCTCATCATCTTCTTCCACATCCTAGTTTTGTGCAAGTTAGCCATTAGATTTTTAGTTTATGGCAATAACATGATGCATATT
The DNA here is from genome assembly GCF_056163025.1 of Triticum urartu. Taxonomy (NCBI): domain Eukaryota; kingdom Viridiplantae; phylum Streptophyta; class Magnoliopsida; order Poales; family Poaceae; genus Triticum; species Triticum urartu. Next base: position 66,008,464 of record NC_141873.1, on the reverse strand, counting down.
GAAATCATACGACATAAAGCATAGATCAAAATCATACCAACACATTTAAGTCTTTGTGAGCACCCTTGATATAGCTTCCGCCACACACCAATGCCTCCACCATGTATGGTTTTAGAGAGCTTCGATAATCATCCAGAATTCTTCCACCGGTGCTAAAAGTGGATTCAGAAGACACCGAGCTAGCAGGGATAGTTAAGAATCTTCTTGCCATGTTTGCCAAAACAGGATACCTAAGTGCATTCACCTTCCACCACTCTAGCAGATTGAAAGTGGCGACCATACCCTCATTTGCATCATCCATATAGTTTCTCAATTCACTCTTAGATCGTTTTGTAGAAGTGGATGATAAGAATGAGAGAAACTCAGAATCTGCAGGTGGCATTGAGGTACTTGTATTGCAAGTATTCTTGCATTGAGGTTCAGCTTGCCTCTTTTGAGAATCAAATTTCTCATACAACTTGTCCAAATCTTTCTTGAATGCAGACAACTCAGTTTCAGCCTTATCCTCATCATAGATCTGCCCAAAGCACCAATCCACGTACTTCATTTTGTACCTTGGATCCAGGAAAGTGGCAAGAACCATGACATTGTTTGGTTCTTCCCAATATTTGTTGAACTTGTCCATCATAGCATGTCCCATAGCATTGTAGGTTTTGTCCTTATGAACCATGGCTTTTCTCAAAGCAATTTTGATACTCACAATGTGGGGGTAAAATATGTTGGCGGTGGGATAGGATTGACCTGAAAAGGCTGTAGTCACTCTAGCAAAAGCAAACAACAATGGTTCAATAAGCTGAAACATATCCCATTCTTTGTTTGTAGGCTTCCACTTGTACTTGGCATCCGAATCAGCATAAGACACCAAGGCTTGCCTATATGGTCGGCCAGTTTCCAACATCTTGTATGTAGAACTCCACCTCGTGCAAACATCTAGGGTCAAATGCGCTCCAATTTTAAGGCCTAAACTCCTGCAAATCTCAACAAATTTGTGTAGCCGGGAAGGGGACTTCTTGAAGTACTTCACTGTCTCCCTTAGGTTCGTTACCAAAGTGCTCATGCAGGCTGTCCCATCCTGCACTACCAAGTTGACAATGTGAGCACAACACCGGACATGGAAATATTTGGCTTCAAGGTCTGTCCCTCTTCGAACAGAAAACATTGCCTTCAAATCTCTAACAGCTGAATCATTGTTTGATCCATTGTCTAGTGTGATGGACACTATCTTGTTTTCTATCTTCCATTCAGTCACACATTCAAACAACGCAACAGCCATGACGTTTCCACTGTGAGGGGGGTCCAACTCCATGAACGCAAGCACACGAGTCTGCATCCTCCAATGTCCTTCATAGTTGTGTGCTCATACCCATTGGATGGCACACCTAGAGGAAGACCGGATTCACCTCTAACATTGGACGGCTTGTACCCAAGCCGTGATTGTATAAGTTTCGTCGCAACCTTGTTCTTGAAGATCTTACACTTCTTCATATGCCTATTAAGTGTTGTGGTGCTTGAACCTTGAACATATATGTATAAATTGTGGCAATGCATGCACTTTGCCTTCAACTCTTCAACCTTAGGATCCTTTTCTGATTTCACCTTCACCTTCTCAAAAAAAGTCCAACAATCTGAACTCTCCCTGCTAGTACTGGACTTGCTACTGCCCTTGGTAGTGACCTTGCGCTTGACTTTCACCCCTTTCTTTCGTTTCTCTCCTGTTCTTGCATTGTCTTCTTCTGAACTAACAACAAACACATCAGTCTCACCTCCAGGGGACTGAACAATATCCATTTCATCTTCTGACATGTCATCTCTAAGATCATACGAGTTCTCTTCTTCCTCAGACTCGGACTCATCAGCAGGCACATACACATTCTCATCCTTCTCTTCCTCATCCTGCTCCTGGACACGATCCTCTTCCAGCTCATGTTCCTGTTCAAACAATGATATTTTGAAGGAAAATCCACTAAATATTTGTACGGCAAGTATACTGAGATTAGGACAGCAAGAATGAAGTTAAACATATGCATCCATCTATAGTTTTCTACAACAAAACAATTGAGCCCTCAATAAACAGGGGCATTACATGGGCATAAATACTCACTTTTTAGACAGTATATACACTCAAATGCACCCAATGTTGTACAACATATACATTCAAACGCGCCCAATGAACAGCCAAATAATAACTTGATTCCTCCTACACAAAGCTAGCTAGGCTAGCAGACTGAATAATAACTTGCTACATCAGAAATAAACAATCATGTTACAGACTGTAAAATATTATGCAATTGCTACAAAATATCTGCAGGCGCAAAACTGGAGGACTCTGGTTGCGTTAGACTTAGTCATATGCAAATCTTCAGGAAACAATCAATTACTTAAGCACAACTGATTATAATGGACAATAGCAGATGGGCATAAATCAAGTGGAAACAATAGGAAATTTACTACTTCTTTTGTTGTTCTCTGGCGTATCCCTATGCATCACACAACAAGCTCACAAGCTTTATTTATATCCAGAGGAAAGAAGAGCAGGCCACTGCTTTGTGCTTACCCAGGACTCAGCTTCAGCCAGAGAAGTAGGCGTGACGGAGGTGTTCGCGGAGCCGGTCCAGCCGGATGCAACAGCAGCTGCGGCCCGCGCGCCGATACCTTTGTTGTCAGGTAGACGCCGAGGCGGAGGCGGGGGTGGCACTGCTCACGCCTGCTGCTTTGCCCTCACAAGCGGGTCAACAAGGACGATGCTTGGATTGGCCTTGGAACGAACGGACGGCTCGACGCCAGCGTCCATGGAGCTGGAGGTCTTGCTTCTGCCCTTCTTCTTTTTTCCAATCGCTGCCTCCTTCCCAATAATGGAGGTCAATGACCTCTCTTTCTTCTTCTCCATGGCTCCTTGGGCGATCTGGACAAGCGGCGTGTGTGTCATCGGCGACACAAGGAACTGCAATGGCGGCGGCCGGCGGAGGCTGGCTAACCTTGCGCTGAGGGGAAAGAGGATGAGTGCTGCTCGGGGTGAGGTAGAGCGCTAGGTCAAGTGACTGGTGCTGGGCCACTTTGGGCTGCAGAGTTGGACGAGCTCACGGGCTGGCTCGAGCCGAGCTGGGCTCGGCCCGAGGCCAAAACAAGCCCAATAACACAGCTCGGCTCGGCCTTTTTGTTTCTCGGGCCGAATCAAACTTGGGCCGAGCCTGGGCGAGCCCGAGCCGAGCCTGAAAGCTCGAGTTCGACGTCCAGATTTAGGCGAAGCCACTGGCCAATGGTCTTCTCATTGGCGTGGCCTTGGTCACGGAAAAGGTTGCTGCAGCCATAAACTACGGTGACCATGGAACCGCATTCGGCGGAGGCCCTTTTGTGTGCCATGCTACATTGGCCACATTGGACAAGATCCAGAAACCTGGGTATCTAGCAGAGGTGACTAGGAAAGGAGAATACTTCAAGCAGCTGCTCAAAACTAAGCTGAGTGGACACCCTCACGTCAGAGAGATCCGGGGGGCTGGTCTCATTGTTGGCATCGAGCTTGATGTACCGGCTGCTCCTTTAGTCGATGCCTGCTTGGATGGGGTTGTCTTTGTGCCGACGACCAGGAAAGGCAATGTGGTGAGGCTTGTGCCTGCGCTCATCGTGGCGGAGAAGGAGCTGGAGCAAGCTGCAGAGGTGATAAGGGAATGTCTACCTGCTCTTGAAGCATCTACCTCTTAGTGTAAACAAGATCTCTTAAGATCTACATGATGAAATTTCTTTCGAAATTTGGAAGGGAATAAAATGTCATGTTGGACTATTGTGATGTTGAAGTTGTTTTCAAAGTTTGGAAGGAAACAATGCATGTATTGTTGTCGGTATAAGTCTTTTATTGGCTAAATGAAAGTTAAGGTGCCTTTGTGCATCAAAATTTTCATGTGGTTTGTGCATAAGTATGTCATTCTTACCAAGGATAACTTACTAAAGCGATGATGGTAGGTAGTTCACAGTGTTGCTTTTGTGTTCAGGATGAAACAATACAACATTTATTCATTTATTGCCCTCTCACAAATTTACTTTGGCGATCAATCCATATAGCTTTTAATATAACACCTCCATCTAGCATAGAAGCGTTGTTTGGGACGTGGCTACATGGAGTGTCATCGGACACTGCGTCAAATATTCGGATTGGAATATGCGCACTCCTATGGGCTATACGGAATTGCAGGAACGATATGATTTTAATAGAATATATATTCTAAACTTCTTGCAAGTTATCTTCATAGCTATGGCATGGATTCATACCTGGTTGCTACTCACTCCTACGGCTCCAAGGGGGCATTTGGCTACTGGGTGCAATCGATGAAAGATGATATGATAGCACGGGCTATTTTCAACCGATTTGAATGATGGTCGCATAATATGATAGGTCCTTGATGTCCACTGCATCTAGCCGGTTGTGGCTTTGTTTTTCCTTTATCTTTGTTTTTCTGTGCTCCTCATGTGAGTTATACTTCAGATACCAGACTTTGTGTTTGACGAACCATTTTTAATAATACGGCTGCATGCATCTTCCAGATGCATAGACCGAGGGCAATCCACCTTTTCCAAAAAAAAGTTATATCTGGCTAAATTACAAGGATGGCATTGACATTGCACATCTCTTGACGAAAACAGGAAGTCAGGAACATCAGTTATGGAGAAGCCTAGCAAGAACTCCGACTATGGGCGCGACAGTGTAGGTCGATGGCTCGCCTTGCTGGTAATTTCCCCGAGAATCGTCGTAATGGTCGTTGTTGTCAGGCCCTCCGACGATGGCGCCGTCAATCACATTCAAGTTGGGCGCAGACCTGTGGAAGTACTCGGCTCCCTTGCCGCAGGAGATCTTCCCCGGGTATTTCCTAATGGATGGCAGCGACGCGCCGCGGTGGTGCGGCTGCAACGGGTACCTCTTTCCAACCCCAACCATGTAGCTCATCTTCATTGGGTTCTTGCCAAGGATGTAGTCCACCTGTGACCGTGCGAACGAGACGAGCTGCGCCGGCGGCAGCCTCACGCCGCCGCACTGCAGGGAAGCGCTCGCTGCCGCCAGGTGGTCGGCGTGCGTGACGAGGACGAACATCGCCGTCGTGACGTCCTGCAGGTTAGACCAGGGCTGCAGGTAGAGCATGCCGCCTGGGGTGAGCCGCCCGCTGCGGCCGTCACCGTGCTGAAGGACGTTGCAGAGGAAGCTCTCCACGTTGCTCCTCATCTCGGCGTGGCGGCCGTTGTTGGGTAGCTTCCCTTGGAGGATGAGCTGCAGTATGGCCGGCATAATCATCAGTTACTGAAGGTAAACGTTGTTGTCACTTCACCAGACCTATTAGGATCATCTGGTACATTTACCTTGGCGACCAGTGCCTGGGCTCCGACGAACTTGTCGTCCCAGCCCAAGGACTGCCGCACCCCGCCGACGTTGTTGGCGCCGGCGATGTAGGCCTTGTACTCCTGGTGGCCGGTGGCGATGTAGAGCCAGACAGCTGCCCACAGCAGCTCGTCCTGTTCCATACAAGTCTCAGTATTTGCTTTACAATACTGCTATGTTTTTGTTCATTATTGTGACATCAATTAGTGATGTGCTACCTCGTCGCCGCTGCTTCTGTAGAAACTTCTAGCCGATGGAATGCTGTTCTGGTAGAGGCCACGATGGTTCTTGGCGAACTGAAACAACTGCAGAAGCAAGTGACTCAAGAAATTAGCTGATTAATTTGACATACATTTTACCAATGATTAATTTGACATACATTTTTAGCCACTATATGACCACGACTCTATGAAATGGTTTGCTAAATAAATTCCCGCACGTTATTTTCAAATTAATTGTAGCCACAAAAACCATCTAATTTGTGCTGTGCATGCATATAATTGCGCGATTAAAAGGCCAAATTAATATGTGCGGCTCTCTATTTTCTTATCTACACGTTTTTTGACAATCCATTGTGTAATCTGTATGCTGTGCATGCAATGGAATGTGCATACGTGTGCCAAAACTCAAGACATGCAGCAGTCTCTCTGAATGTAAGCACGTAAAAACGCGCACCTGTTTCGCGTGCTTCAGAAATGTCAACACGTATCGGGGGTCACCGTGCAGCCCCGTGAACGCGACGGAGGCCGCAGCCAGCGCCGCCACCGTCTCCGCGGCGACGTCAGAGCCTGGGTGGGTGGCGTTCACCATGTAGGACCTCCGGGGCGTCTCCATGTCCTCCGGCCGCTCCCAGCACGCGTGGTCGGAGTGGCCGTCGCCGACATTCACGTAGAGCACATCGGGGCGGGTGTGCGCCTTGGCCAGGTAGTCGGCATCCCACTGCACCGCCTGGAGCGCGTGGCCCAGCTCCCCCGCCGTGGCCAGCCGGCCCCGGTGCTCCACCACGCTCCACGACAGCATCGTCACCGTGAACGCCATGGGGAATCCGAACTTGACGTTGTCGCCGGAGTCGTAGTAGCCGCCGGTGAGATCCACCTGCACGTCGATCAATCAAGCATGTCAGCATCCTGCACGAACCAAACACGTACAACGTAGTAATATAGATGCATGCATCGCCGACGTGCTTACGCCTTGGTCGGCGCCGTCCTTGAGGGCCGAGTCGCCGCGCCATTGGACGCGCTGGGTTGTCGGCAGCCTGCCGGAGCGCTGCACCTCGAAGTAGAGCAGGGACTTGGTGAGCGCGGTGGTGTAGTCCCTTTGGGCAGCTTGGCACGCCGTGGTTGCCAAAAACCATACCACGGCGGCAATGAGCAGCACCCTAGCCCTTGCCACCATCTTCGTCGTCCCTCGGCGTTCACTAGCTAGTTTCTCTACAACAAAAACTACTGGCTAGTTTCTTGTTAGGTCCTATCGTTGTATTGTACCACTGCCTTATGTGTGCAGTAGAGTGATCAGCGAGTATGCTCCTCCCGTCGACAGGACGAGTGTATTTATAGGCGCAAATAAGGAGGTGGGGTGAGAGGAACAAGGTTTCAATCCACTATGAATTGGTGAAACAAATCCATCAGAAATGCACGCATTGATATCCTAGAATAATTACGCGCCATGCATGAACGAGTATTGATTTGTTTTGACAATCTGAGGAGATTTTGCGACCTTCAGAAACTGGGTGCCAAATGTAAACCTTATCCTCCTCGTATCTGAACTTATTTGGCGGAATTAACTTCATTGGAGAAGGTCGATATTTCCTACAGCCAGTTCATATATTTTTCAAACACGTTGCAGATCATGCATTTACGGTGTATATATGGATCTCATTTGCGAATAAAAGGACTGTATTGATTACTCTGAGATTTGAATACTATCTTTGGAGATCGAAGAGTTAACATACAAGATGGATAATGAAAAACGTCACACTGCGCTGTGCCTGCGTGAGTTGATCTTCTCGAGTGAGAGAAAGGATGGATATCTGGGAATGAATGACTGAGCTCTTTAGCACAATATGAGATGGGTTTTTACTACTCCAATAGCCAATAGATTTTTTTTTAACATAGTACAAACACAAGTGTTTATATAAAGGAAAAAGTCTAAAATGAACCTTAAACTTGTAGACGAAAGCTAAATCAAATCCTGAAGTTTAAATCCCTGAAATCAGCACACTAAACTATTTGATCCCGGTCTATTTTAAACCTTGAGCGTGTTATGAAGGGGATTGTTGACGTGGCAGACAAGGCTGTAGCGGGGACGCACTGGGCCGGCCCACCAGTCGCGAAGCGTGTTTTTCTTTATTGTAACAGGCAACTAAAAATGCCAAAAAATTGTAAGACTCACCATGATTCGAACTTGGTACCTGATGATTTTAATCAGGTGCAGCTAGCCAACTCAAATCGTTGTATGGTACCTGAATTTTTGTGAATAAAGATAAGCACAAACTATTTAACATATACCACAACGTCGAGATTTGAATTTTATTTTCGAATTTTTTGATACATTTTCCTGAAAATTGTTAACGATTTTTAAATACAAATATTCTTGAAAGAATAAAAAATCCAATCATTTTTGCAACAAGTGAATAATTGTTTTGAATTACAAACATTTTTTTTGAAAAACACAAACAAATTTTGAAAACATGAAACATTTTTTAAGCCCGGAAATTTTTTAAAGTGCGAACACATTTTGAAAAATGCAAACAAATGGTTGAATACACTAAAAAAATCGAAACCTGGACAAAATTTTAAAGTGCGAACATTTTCTAACTTTTCAAGAAATGAGAACATATTTTCAATATTCGTACGCACTTTAAAATTGTGTTCAGGTTTCAAAATTGTTTGTTTTATTCAAAAGTTTTTGCACTTAAAAATATATTTGGAGATTTATAAAATGGTTCACGTTTTTAGAAAAGGTTCTTAAATCCAAGATATCCACAAAATGTTCGGAGTTCAAAATTGTTGATAATTTTCAAGACTGTTTCAAAAAAAATCAGATTTTTTAAAATCTGGACGTTGCGCTATGTGTTAAATTAGTTTCTGCTTCTAGTTTACAATCAACTTGTGTCTGTTACAGTGGCCAGCAGGACTTGTTTAGTAGCGCTAGGTTGCAGGATTTTTTATCAAGTTGCTTTGTCTGGTGGGCCAGCCCAGTAGCATCCGGTGTTGTAACATCCAAATTTTCAATTTGGATGTTTATAGATAGATCATTCATTTGCATCCATGATTTATGCATTTTTGCCTCCATTTGTTTTATTTGAATTTTGATCCAAGGAACTTTGAGCAACTCAAGGACCAAAAGAAAAGAGAGGCTGCGCTAGGGTTAGGGTTGAGCTGGCGACCATGGGCGTTCTTGCCCCGCCGCCGGAGCACCCGCCCGTGAGTCGATCGGAGAGCGCCAAGGAGTCCGTCCCCGCTACGGTCCCGAAGTCAAGGCCGTCTACGAGTCTGGGTCGTCCGCCGCAGATCGCTAACCAAGGCTATCGCGGAGGCCGGGACCCTGGTAGTCAATCTATAAACATAGGAGAGATCGAAGCGCAAGGTCTGAGTCCTTCGCTGTGGCATCCCACCCAAAAACCCTAACCTACAACACAAGGCGCCGACGATGTAGCGCTCGCTAGCTGCCGCTGATGGTGGGGGTGATCATGGGGGAACCGTTGAGGTTCCTGCCCACCCAAAGCCGTCCGGCGGTGGTGCGCTTGTGGCTGCAAAGGAGGTGCCTGATAAGGGTAGGGCAGAAGAGGAAGAGAACTCAGCAGGGAACTGGGACGGACCAAGATCGGAGGGAGGCCCGCCGGAGATGGTGGACTCGCATCTGGAAGGGGAGGTGGACATGGATGACATAGCCTTTGTGTCAGTAGATTTTGGCGATGAGGAGGACAAGGAAGAGGAATCTGCGCCATCATGGAGGCTTATGGGATTGTATAGAGCGCAGAAAAGGCCATCAGCCAAAACCCTATCCGATCACTTCGAGAAGGTTTGGCACCTAAGGACAGGGGTAGAATTCAAGCCCCAGGGGAAGAACTACTTTGTGATCACCTTTGCCTCGGAAGGTGACTACATATTTGTCACCCGTGGAGGACCATGGATCTATAGCGGACACGCCTTGTTGGTGAAGCCGTTTGATGTGGAGGCAAGGCCGTCGGAGTATAAACTTGATATGGTTCCTGTGAGGGTTCGTGTCTTTGATGTTCCATACAAGAAACAAACTAGACTCTGTGGTCAAGCGCTGGGAAGCACTCTCGGAGAGGTCATTGATGTGGATGCGCCGACTGTTGGACACGGCCCCAGCGAGTTCCTAAGGATTCGAGTGGAGTTGCCATATAACAGACGCTTACAGAAGGAAGTGACGCTGGAGTATCCGGTAAAGGGAGTAATTAAAAGGGCTACTTTCAAGCTCAAATATGAACGCGTTCCCCACTTTTGCTTCCACTGTGGGTTTATGGGACATGACGAGGATGCTTGCGACAAGAAAATCAGGGGTTTTGCCTCAAAAGGTTATGCTACAACACTCCGATGGTCACCGTTCAAGAAATATGAATTTAGAGCCGCACACACCCCTTCTCCAGGACAACCTCGAGCCCGCTGAGACATGAACTTCAACCTGGGAGAGCCCGAGGGAGCGTCACCAGCGGCAAGAAGCTCGTCTAGCCATGCTAGCTAGCATCGGATGCACCAGCAGCAGCAACATGAGATTCCACCACGTGTGGACGCATTGGATGGCTTTGAGGAAGGGGAATCCAAGGGTGTGCAGGAGGAAGAAGCCGTTCTGGTGGCAGATATCCGGAACCTTGAACTGCGAAAGGGACATGAAGAACCGGAGTGCAGTAAGGTGAGGGAGATGACGGACAAGTTTGATGCTAAGGCACAAGGTCAGACCAAGCATACAGCTCAGAAACAGCAGAGGAAGAAGGGTCCAATTCCAACAAAGAAAATTCCTGCTAGCAGGAAGAATGGTTCGCTGACTAAAAACATAGAAGGCCTGGGGCCGAATGACATGATCCCAGTGTTGCATGACCTCTGAATCCATGGATATAAATGACTCAGTGCTAGGGAAAAGGCAGGGTGACAAGGTGTACGAGCAACCCCAGGTGGAAAATGCAGAGAAGGCCCTTGTGCCTTTTATGGACATACCTACGAGTGGTACCCCAAAGAGAGGGAAAGTGGACCATGATCTGGAGAGCTCTGCTACAGGAGCTTCAAAGGAGGGGACTGGCTGGGACAAGGAGCGTAAGGATGTTATGGAGGCAACCGGCCCAGGGGCCACCGGTAAACTGACGGGGTCGTCTGTGGTGCCCCGTCAGGAGCAATGAATTGCCGAAGTTGGAACTGCCGGGGGCGGGGAACCCCTGGACAGTTCGCGACCTTGTAGCACTTGTGGGTGCTCATTCCCTGAAGTTTGTGTTTTTATGTCAAACTAGACAACCAAAAAATAAAATATATCTTCTTCGTCCTCGGTTAGGCCTAGCTGGTTTTGAGGGGGTCAGTAGTGAAGGTCAAAGTGGAGGTCTTGCTTTATTTTGGCATGCGTCTGTAATAGTCGAAGTCAAGGAAGCTAATAAAAATTGGATTGATGTGTATGTCCGCTTGGGTCCAACAAAACCACCTTGGCATATCACTTTTGTGTATGGTGAACCAAGGGTGGAAAATAGAGGCTTGGTCTGGGATGCCTCCGCCGGCTGCATAGCATGAGTAATCTGCCGTGGATGCTGGTCGGTGACTTTAATGAAACGATGTGGGACTATGAGCATATGTCCGAGACGCCGTGCGCTCCAGGGCAAATGCTTATATTCAGAGATGCTTTGGAAACTTGTGGACTTATTGATCTGGGTTTTGTAGGCTACCCGTTCACATATGATAATAGAAGAGCTGGGCGAGCAAATGTCCAGGTGAGGCTGGATCGAGCAGTGGCAACAAACTCATGGCGTGATATGTTTGCGGACGCTTCGGTGAAGCACTTGGTGTCCCCGTGCTCGGACCACTGCCCGGTTTTGGTGTGCTGTATACCTGATACGGCGCCAAGGCCAGGGCGATGCCACCGCTACGAGCTCATGTGGGAACGCGAACCAGGTATGGATGAAGTGGTGGCTAGAGTCTGGAGAGAAGCAGGAAGCAAGAGGAATTTGCAGGATGTCCATTTAGCATTGGGTCAAGTAATGGGCAAGCTGCACTCATGGAACAATAAAAAGTTTGGAAAAGTCATTAGATAACTTGAAAAATCATGGACACGATTAGAAGAGCTCTTAAACATGAATGCAGACAGAGCGGAGATCCGGAAGGAAATGGATGCTATGAATGAGTTGCTGTACCAGGAAGAGATGCTATGGCTGCAACGTTCACGCATTGCATGGTTGAAAGAAGGAGACCGGAATACAAAGTTTTTTCATCGCAAAGCTGTGTGGCGAGCTAGGAAAAAGAAAATTAATGGTCTGAAAGGCTCCAATGGCGTATGGCAGCAGGATCAGAACACTATGTTGAAAATGGCACAAGAATACTTTGAAGGCATGTTTGCAGCCGACCCACACATTGATCCGAAGGAAGTTATCCAGCTTTTTGAGCCTAAGATTACTGGAGACATGAATACTAAATTGTGTGCCCCTTTCTCCGACAAGGAAATCAGTGATGCCCTCTTCCAAATAGGGCCCTTAAAAGCACCCGGACCCGATGGCTTCCCTGCTAGATTTTTCCAGCGGCACTGGGGCACTTTGAAGGAAGAGATCATCCCAGCTGTGTGACAGTTCTTTGAGTCGAGGATCATGTCTGATGGTATTAATGCCATGTCCATTGTCCTGATTCCCAAGGTTAATGACCCAACTAGTATCATAGAGTTCCGACCCATCAGTTTATGTAATGTAATTTACAAAGTAATCTCTAAGTGCCTTGTGAACCGGTTGCGACCACTCTTGGATGAGATCATTGCCCCAGAATGGAGTGCTTTTGTGCCAGACAGACTAATCACTGATAATGCTTTCATAGTTTTTGAGTGTATTCATGCCATCAAACAAGAGAAGGACCCGAACAGAAGCGCGTTTGCGTACAAGCTTGACCTCTCTAAGGCTTATGACAGAGTGGACTGGGATTTCCTACGGCGAATGATGCAAAGGCTAGGCTTTGATCACCGGTGGGTGCACTGGATCATGACGTGCGTGACCTCGGTGACATATAGCATCAGAGTTAATGGAGCTAGCTCAGATTCGTTTGCACCGTCCTGTGGGCTACGGCAAGGAGATCCCTTATCACCATTTCTCTTCCTGTTTTGTTGCAGATGGCTTGGGCGCTCTCTTGAGACAGAAGGTGCAGCAAGGCCTAATCAATCCGGTGCGAGTGTGCCCTAGGGTGCCTGGTATATCACACCTCCTGCTCGCGGACGACACGCTGCTGTTCTTTTGGGCAAATGTAGCGGAGGCCACGGAGATCAAGGATAAGTTGAGCAAGTATGCAAGGTGTACGGGGCAGGTGATCAATCCCTCAAAGTGTTCCATCTTGTTCGGTACCAAGTGCCGGTTGGACGACCAAACTACTGTCACCTTAGAGCTCCAAGTGCAGAACCTGCATTTCAAGGAGAGATACTTGGGACTGCCCACGCCAATGGGTCGCATGTCAAAAGGACGCTTCCAAAGTCTACAAGAGCAATTAACCAAGAGGATACTAGCATGGGGAGAAGATGCATCCCAAGGTGGAAAACAGATTCTGATCAAGGCTGTGGCCCAATCCCTACCAACGTACATCATGGGGGTCTTCCGGTTACCGCGAAGTGTTTGTGATGATCTCACACGCATGGTTAGAAACTTCTGGTGGGGAGCGAGGGAAGGGAAGAGGAAGACACATTGGCGCGCATGGGACACGTTGATAAAACCAAAGGAGATGGGGGGCTTTGGCTTCCGGGATTTTCGCCTTTTCAACCAAGCCCTGCTCGCCCGACAAGCGTGGAGACTTTTATCTAACCCTGATAGTCTATGCGCGCAGGTTCTAAAAGCTCGCTACTACCCCGACGGCCGCTTGGAGGACACGGTCTTTTGTGGAAATGCCTCGTCTACTTGGCATGCCATCGTCCATGGCCTCGAACTACTCAAGAAGGGCATAATTTGGCGCATTGGTGATGGAGCCTCGGTGCGCATATGGCGGGATCAGTGGATCCCCCACCCGCTAGCGAGAGGGCCTATCTCTCCCCAAGGTCGCTGCCGGCTATGACGTGTAAGCCAGCTCCTCGACGAGCATGGGAACTGGAAGGTGAACTTGCTACAGCAACATTTTCTTCCCGTGGATGTCATGGAGATTATGAAGATTAAAGCTTCATCTCGCTGCACGGACGACTTTGCTTGGGTGGCTGAGCACTTGGGAGTCTTTTCGGTGCGAAGTGCGTACCGTCTCGCTCTTGATGAGCGCATGCTGCCATCTTCAGTCGCTGCGAGCAGGGCACCGGACGGGCGACGTGCCGTCTGGGCACTTATATGGAGGTGCCCTGCTCCACTAAAGGTGCGCATATTTGCCTGGAAACTTGCTTCCAACTGTCTAGCCACTTGGGCAAACAAAAAAGCGAGAACCTTGGAGGTTACTGAACATGTCCGCTATGTCCTATGGAACGAGAGGATACGTTCCATGTTTTCTGTAGGTGCCCCCATGCCGTGGAACTGTGGCGAGCCATGGCAAAACATTGGAGCTTACCGGACATCAATTCTGTTAGGCCGACGGGCATTGAGTGGCTGTTCGACGTGCTGTACCCCCAGCAGGTTGATGACCGCATGAGGGCCTTTATGGTGCTGTGGCGCGCATGGCATGTTCAGAATGAAATCTTCCATGAGAAGAGGCCACCCCCAGCGGAGGCTTCATGCCGGTTCCTGCTCAGCTATGAAGCATCTTTGGCTGCTATCCAGCGAGACCCAGACGGTGATCACATGAAGGGCAAGATGGTGCTTGCGCCTGCAGCGAGGAGGGCGCCGGCAAGGCACCAAGAGAACGTGCATGCGCCGAATAGCAGGTGGCAGGCCCTAGCCCCTGGGCGTGTTAAAATGAACATCGACGGTTCGTACTGCCCCGCCTCTGGTGCTGCGGGTGCAGGCATGATCTTGAGGGACAGTAGTGTTGCGATTATTTTCTCGGCGTGCAGAAACCTTATCTTTTGTGCAGATCCTTTGCAAGCGGAGCTGGCGGCCTGTCTTGAAGGCCTAAATATTTCCATGCAATGGTCTCCTTTTCCTGTGGACGTGGAAATGGACAGCCCGATTGCTGTGCAGGCTATCCGATCAATGAAGGAAGATAAATCGCAACATGCGATGATTATTTCAAAAGCTAAGAGACTTTTTGGTGAAAGGGAAAGTTCAGTTGCTCATATTAGTAGGACACAAAACTGTGTTGGGCATAGACTAGCTGAGTTTGGCCGAGTAGAAGCTAGGACTCCCATATGGTTAAAATCTGGACCTGCTAATGTACCGGAACTATGTATGGAGGATCTCCCTCCAAGCCGAGCAATGAAATTCCCTTTAACCCCGCAAGAAAGGACCAAAAGAGAGAGTTGGAAGTTTCCCTAAAACCATTTTTGAGAATTTCAAAGTTGGGATATGAATCAAATTTGATTTCACCAAAAATTCATTTCCGTTATATCCAAAATAAAATAAAGAGAGTAGATAAAATGACTTCTTCAAAAACAGAAAAAAATATTGGAAATTGAATTTGGAATCAAAATATATCTGTTGGGTTTTATTTGCAATTTATTTTATTAGTTTAGCAAAAATGTTTATTTTTAAAACTTGCATTTTAGGGCAGATAAAAGTTCACAAGGTCATATATAAAACCATAATATTATGTGAATTTTTCTGGCATTTTTGGACTTATATTTATTTGTAGTTTCGGTGTCATAGTGTTTCTGTTATTAAAAAAACACTGAGCCACGGGCCAATTTTCTCACTAAGCCCATCTCCCTTTCATTTAGCGTAAGGCCCAGACGCTGGTCTTCTTCAACCTCTTTTCGTTCAGCCTTCAGGAACACGGAGGAACAAGCATGACACCTCTACCTCTTCCTCCCCTCCTCCCACTTAATTTCTTTGCCCGTTTCATTCTGGAGTCAACACGAAAATTGTGGAGGGATTTACCAAAAACCCATCCAGGGAATTAAAACCCAACATTATTGCCTTAAATCACCGAATTGATCCGGAAACGTTCTTGCACAAGCAGCCATTAATGGCCGCACTAAGGTCGTCGTGGATCTCTTCGTATGGACTCCCCACGCACCTATAAATACCATATCTGGATACACCCCACTCCCCTACATCATCACGCTCAAAATCCCTCTCGACTTCGATCTCTCCTATGAGAAATTGCTCGCCGGAGTTCGACAATAACATCAAAATCCGACGAGGATTCTGTCGCAACCGAGGTACCCCCAAGCCCCAACTCCTCCACCTTTCTCTTTCCCTTGTTGATGCGCATCTCTGTGAGCCCTTTTCTCTCTCAATTTCGCAGAAGGAGCATCAGAACCGCGAGGATCGAGGCTCACCGCCGCCGTGCAAAACTTCGGCCACTTCTGTCCAGTGAAGTAGAAAGCTCCTGAGATCCTTACGGACTCCATAGAATTCTCCTTCACCATATCTCCACCGTTCGCTACTCCATCGACTCCGGTTCATCGAATACGCTCCGCTCCGCCCAACTCCGGCGAACCCTCACTGTGAGCACCCAGCCATTCCTTCAAAACGTGTTCTTAGTTGAAGGGGTATACACCAATCACAACACGCCACGTGGCAGTTCATATCGAATTCCGTAATTGATTTCTAGAAAAATGCCCAATCTTCAGAAATTCATATCTTTTAATCTATAGATCCGTTTTAGTTGAATTTTTTTCTACGGTTTCATAGAAATATCCTCTATCCAGAGAACCAAACGAAAAATATTTTTGAAAATTTTAAAATTTGAATTCAAACAGATCTGACTTCAAACTTCGTTAGGCCGTATCTCGAGTTTCGTAACTCCATTTTAGGTGATTCTTTTTGCAAATCGAAGCTCGTAACGTGTACTTTATGTTAAAACCAAAACCATTTTTTGTTGTTGTAAAAATTACGTCATGTACAGAAACTTTATTTGGATGTTTTGGAGTTTACTGAAGTCTTTTATTTGTTTTCTTTTGGATCTTTGCTTGTATGCTTATGTATGTTATTGCTTGCTTACGCTAGATCATCCGGAGTGCGAAGCTTGCTACTATGAATCTTTACAGTTCAACGAATGTCAGCAAGGCAAGTTCACACTTTGATCATAATTTTCAATACCCAATTTTACTATGCATTAGTTTCACCCTCAAAGATTGCATGAGTAGGATTGGGAGCATGTGGTTATGCTATGTAGTTCATGTGGTAGGAACCTATGACCTTTGATCACCCCAGGAATATTCGTTATATCATATATTGCTTAGCCATGCTCATAGACGGGGATTGGTATGTGTGATCCATGCAAGTTGTGAGAGATAATAATTTTGGGACAACATAAGGTGGTAACTTCAATACACATCTGGGTGGATTGTTTTGGGCACCTGGAGTAACCAGTGCTTGCCCAAGGGGAATCCCAGAATATCCGTGTGATTACCCTAGGTCCGCCACCCAGGCTCAAAGGATCATAAGATATTTCATGCCTAGAAACTTTCGTGTGCAGCCACAAGCCATTATGGGCTTTGGCATAGTTGAGTAAGTTGTGTGACCTCTTTCCGTGGTAGACTAGCTGATGTAGGGGAAAGTAGGTGTACCGGTCTACCCAGGGTTTGGAGGAAATACTTCAGAAAGGCTATGTCTCGATCTTCCGATCATGGAGGTGGTCGAGTCTTGTGGGGAAAAGTGCGCAAACCTCTGCAGAGTGTACAAACTAATCATGATTAGCCGTGTCCCCGGTTATGGACAATTTGAGTATCTAGAAGTGAATTATTGGTTGATCTCATCACTCTTTTAATGGAATTATAGGGTTGAATTTTGGGATTGAGTTGGAGGAACCTTCTAAGTAATGACATTTTTAACTTAGTAGTAATAAAAAAATTATTCCTTTGTTGTAGGGTAAAATTAGCTTTATGCAAAATTAAACTAGAGCCTCCACCAGCTAAATTTGCATATAGAGATAGTCTTTTCATTTATTATTATTCTATGGCGTGAAATTGCCAGCATATTCCATGTGCTGACCTACACGGCTGCAACGTCTCATGTTGCAGACTTTTCCGACGAGGATTAAAGGTGCGATAGGTCGTTGTTCTGCACTCAGTTTGCCGTGGAGTTGGATTGATTCATTTACCTTTGAAGCTTCCGCAGTTATTTTTATTTAGATGGCCTTTGGCCATATTATTGTATCGCTATAGGTGCAGCCAACAATCCCGGGTTTGAGCTGCCAAGTGAACAATTCTTGTTTGAGAGCGCGTTTAAGGTTTAAAATAGATCGGGATCGAAGAATTTGGTGTGCTGATTTCAAGGATTCATAGTTTAGGGTTCGATTTAGCTTTGGTCTACAAGTTCAAGGTTTATTTTAGACTATTTCCTTAAATAAATGTGCATACACCCACCTCTATAAATGCACACACACCCTACTCTATGAGCACCTCCGAGAGACTGAGCCGGCATGCCATCTTGAGATTTTACGAAGTCACCGTAGACGCCTCGTAGTCGATGGGAACGTCTCCTCCCTCTGAACACGCATTGCTGGAAATCATGAAATAATTGCAGGATAAATACAAGCGGCAGGACTTGAACCCTGATGGGCTAGGCCACAGGTTGGTTCACCCAATAGCCAATAGTTTAGTAGTAGTTGTTGGGTCTCATAGAAGGGGTTTGCTACAATTGGCAACTTTTCTTTTAGTTTGAGAAAACAAGATATAAATCCATTAGATAACACCCTAAGCTTCCATCAAACAAGCACATTACAATACAATTAAAAAGGCTATTTTAGAACATGAGCAATGTGAGAGCCGTCTAAGAAGGACAAATATGTTACATTCTTACATTTTGTTTTTTGGTGTTGAGAATGACATTCTTGTCATTAGTTCGTGCTCACCCTACTCTTTTGCCCTTAGTTTTCATCCGTGCCCTTATGCTTTTTCTCTTTTGTCATGATTTCGTCCTATGAAAGTCGTTTGACTGTTAATGAGACGTTGGATTGACCGATTTGCCCCTACGAGCCCACTCACTTATGCATGGGATCTAGACCTAGCTTGATCGCATTGGCCACTGCCATGCGGGACCCAACACATCTATCCTTTTCAAATTGCATAGCAAAAAATTGAACACAACATGGTATTAAACAACAATTAAACAACTCATAGTTCAAATGACATACCACAAAATTTAACTCAACACTTAACTTAATTACAGTCCATAGTTAATATGAGTCAATTGATTTGAACCTTCAAATCCAAAATACACCCTAAATAGTTTGAAGTACACATAATTAAACTTCACTAATTAAACATCGCCAAAACAGGAGGGAGGTTGCCAAGCTACCTAGTCGTCATCCTGGGAGCCGGTTGAGGCTGCCGACCGCCCGATCCACCTTATAAATGGACATGACACCATCGCCCTCTCAACAATTGTCACCACCCAAAACTTTGGCCTCTGAGCATATAGATGTTTTTTTCTTATCAGTGCTAACAGTCTCGGCTTCGCTACTTGCACGTGGGGGCTCAAGGTAGTATAGGAATATTGATGATCCTGGTATTAAAGCATCTCCAACAGATGATGTACTAGGGCACCTGATTTGTTTTGCGTAGCAAATGTTTTGAAATAGGGTATCGGATATTTTCTGCCATAGCCGATGATGTAAAATAGGGCACATGGTCATTGCATATTACGACATTTCAAAATACCAAATGTTCAAATTTAAACATGAGGTCAAACTTGAACACAATAACACTACGAGAGTACTACGATAGACTCGGTACTACACCCAATTAATCGGTTGTTAGGTAGATTAGTTGTTGCCAGCCCATTAACTTCTGGGCAAACAAAGCCCAAAATGTTGGCCCATAACCCCTTCCATCCAACTCTCACTCCTCAATAGCCAGGGTTCGACCAAATAGTAGGATATTTTGGTATATTACATAGCTGAGAGCATGAGACTACGGTATAATACATAAAAACCAGATATATATTGGCAGGTTCCTATTTTATCTACAGATTCGTGTTCGGCCGATTAATCTAGTTAATAGGCCGATTCACCGATTAATCGCTACTCCCAAGCCGACCAAGCAGCTACCGGTTACCGATTTCCAGAAGAATCTACGTCCAGCCACCTTTCAAATGGACAGCGTGAGGGCTGGAAGGCGCTGTGTGTCGTGGTTCTAAGACTGACAGTAGAATAGGGGGGTAGGGATGTAGAGGCAAGATCCTAGCTATAGAGGAGTTGTACGCACTGGTTTTACGAGTTCAGGCCCTTCTCGGAGGAAGTAACAGCCCTACGTCTCGGAGCCCGGAGGCGGTCGACTAAATATATGCGTATGAATTACAGAAAGTGCAAACCCCTATCCCAGAGGAGGGGGGTGGCTTATATAGAGTGCGCCAGGACCCCAGCTCCCCTCCGTTACACAGGGTTCAATGCCCATAAAGGAGGAGCGTTACTGGTAACGTCTGAAGTAAAGTGTTGTAAATGCTCATATAGTTATGGATTAAACCCTGACCGTTGCAGAGTGGAAGGTTTCTCATCTTCTGCTAGTCGAGTGTCTTCAAGGTGGTCGAGTGAGCACATCTTCATGGTCGAGTGGATGATGGTTTCTCTTCGACTGCTTCTGATTCTTTGTAGAGATGTCCTTGGGGAGGGTATGTTGGACAGATCCATGACCCTACCCTAGGTACCTAGCTTCATCATTAGCCCCCGAATGGATCAGGGTTTGAGTGAGGAAGGAGTAGGGAACACTTCCGACCCATTCTTTGTGCTATGAGTATATTTTGTTCTGGAATAGTGAGTCGAGGGGACGACGTCGACTCCTTTCTCAGTCGCCTTGGTCCATTCTTGGTTTTTGTCGAGTGAGTTTTCTCGGTAGAATTCCGAATGATAATGTAGAGGATGTTTGTCTCCAGTCTGGCAAGTTGCTCTGCTCTCCGCGGATTTCGCGGGATTTGAATTTTGGGAAGCGCGCCAGACGGGCAGAACCGTGGTTATCGGGACGGATTAGGCAAGTCTCCTCGATCCCCGCGCCACCTTTTTCTCCACGTACTGCGCGCGCGACTGTTGCGGGATTTGTTTAGATTGGCTGGGTCCACCAGTTAGTCACTCGGGGGACGACCTTATAAAAGGCACCGGACTAGGCCTCTGCCCCGTGCACTCCCATTCTCTCTTCTTCTTCCCTCGATCTCTCCGCCACGCTCGCTTCCACTCATGTCGCTGGACCCTCGCTCGAACTCGACCCGTCGCCATGGGGAAAGAGAGGACGGTGGTGCTGGAACGCGCGAAGAAGGCGATCGCGAAGGTGAAGGGCAAGCGGACCAGCCGGGGCGGATCCTCGTCGAGATCCGGTATGCCGCCGGGCTGGATCCAGGGCGACTGGATCTGCTCGACCATCACCCAGGATGACCTCGACGACCTAGTGGAGGGGGGACTGATCCCCCACAAGTCGGCACGGCTCTCGGGCAACGAGACCGAGCCACAGCCAAGGGAGGGTGAGTGTGTTCTCCTCGCCACCCACGTAGATCACGGATTCTCACTGCCTCCCCATCCTTTCTTCTGGGGTTTTTTGAACTTCTTTGGGGCTCAGCTCCACCATTTCACTCCAAACACCATAGTCTATCTGGCTGCTTTCGTGTCGGTGTGTGAAAATTTCTTGGGCTGTCGACCGCACCGGGGTCTTTTCAAACACATCTTCACATGCCGCCCCCAGTCGATCAAAAAGGCCAATCTGAGTGACGAGAGGACACAAGTTATCCAGATGTGCGGGGGTCTGGGGATCCAGATGAGGAGCAAGAGTACCTTCCCAGCCATGATCCTTCCCGACTCGGTCCGGTGCTGGCAGTCGACTTGGTTCTACTGCAAGGATCAGCCTACCCTGGGTCAGTCGACCGGGCTTCCTACCTTTTCTTTGGCTCGAGTGGAGAAGCCTGCCCCGCTGAAGGTGGTTCCATAAGAGAAGGCGCAGGTCAAGGTACTGGTCGAGCGGGTCGTCCAACTCGTCCGCGACGGGGTAACCGGGATGGACCTGCTGGAAGTCTTTCTCGGTTGACGCATCCAACCGCTTCAGGCACGCGATCATCCGATGTGGATGTACTCTGGGCTCGAGGATTCCACTCAGATCCACCCGGAGGACGTCAGTGAGGACACCTTGGAGAAGTGGTTGATGGGGATCACCAGCAACAAAGACAACCCTCGGGGGTCTAGGAGGGTGATTCCATTCGACAACTCGCATCAGCCGGAGCAGGTGCGATTTTGTTTTATCAAGTATCTTTTTGATTCACTGTGTGACATCTTGTTTATGGTCGACTAAATTTCCTTTGATCGTTGTCTTTTCAGGCCCTCATTGACATGTACTCAATGCCCAACGGAGTGCAGGAGCTAGACGTCGAGGAAGAAGCAGGCGGAGGCGAGAGCGGCGAAGGGCACTCGGATGCCGAGGAGGACGAGGAGAGCGACGAGTCGACTGATGACGAAGAAGTCGACTCGCCCCCTCGAAGGGAGAGGAGATCCAAACATGCTCATGAGCCGGCGAGCATTCCAGACTGGTGGCCGCGCTGATTGGGCAGTCTTCGAAGCGTCTCAGGACGTCTTCCCCAACGCCGACTTAGAAAGCTCCAAAGCAGTCCAAAGTTGTGCCGCCTCCAGCGCCGAAAGCACCGAAAGCCACCTCCTCCAAACTGCCAAAGGCTTTTCCCAGAATCAAAGTGACCGTCCCTACTATCTCTGGGTAATCATTTGACTTGTCTTTTTTGTCGACTCGATTAACCGGACATAACCGACTGAATGCGGGTCTTTGCAGTGCTGCTACGTCAGGAACCTCTTCTCTCCAGTACCGGGACGAGGAGATGGAAGATGCGGTTACCTCCAACCCAGGTATAAACTCTTCTGATTTTGTTCTTGATTCCTTGGTCGATTGCGTTCTAGTGGTTCACTTGGAGTCGAATGATCTGCCTTGCAGCTCCACCCAACATCATCGATCTTCCAGATGACGATGAAGATGTGGCTCTTAAGCCCAGGAAGAGCAAGAAGGTAGCAGCTGGCTGGATCTCTCGGCAAGAACCAACTACAACACCTCCCATCTGTCAACCTGAAGACGCGGGCAGGGCCTCTGTGACCTTCGCTGCACCCTTGTCGAGTGAGTACCCCACACCATCGACTGCACCTGTGATTCCTTCAGCCGTCCAACTCCATGCCACGGAGCTCCAGGCCGCCGCACCTGGGTCGTCTGCTCACTTTTTCACCAGCTACCCCGTCCCGGACAACCAGTCGGAAGCGGCTGCGGAAGCCATCCGACAGGCTGACATGATGATGGAGCGGGTGAAGACGGTGCATGAGAACAGCCAGGCTGCCTACGACGCCAGCGCTGCTCTTCAGGCCAATGTCCAGGTGAGTAGACTTTCCGACTGCTTTTGCTCTATGAGGATAGGCTACCCGAAAATCTTCTTCTACACAATCTCCTGTTGTTTGCGTCGAATTAGAGCACCCACAGGGTGTTTTTTTGTTTTCGGTAGTTTCGTTCTTCCACTCTATCTGGGCGAGTGGGATCTGAACCGGTGGGGGCACGCTAAGTGTACCCACTGGGTGTAGTCCCCGAGACCGCGGTCGACTGCTGGCAGTCGACTAGGGTCTGAGTTCTACTTTCCTTTCTTTTTCTTTTCTTACACTCGACTCAGGCGGACCGGTCGAGTAGGATCCGAACCGGTGGGGGCATGCTAAGTGCACCCACTGGGTGTAGTCCCCAAGACCGCAGTCGACTGCTGGCAGTTGACTATGGTCTGAACAGTTTTTTTTGACTTGGTCCGGGCGGACCGGTCGAATTGGGTCTTAGTCAGCGGGGGCACGCCAAGTGCACCCGCTGGGTGTAGCCCCTGATAACGCAGTCGACTGTGTGCAGTTAGCTGGGGTCTAAGCAAACTTCTTTAGGTTTTATTCACTCGGAAGTAAACAACCTTTGATCTTATCGACTGATCTGTCTTTTGCCTTCTGCAGAAGTCTTGTACTCTTATTTCCAAGTTTGCTGAACTTGAGGAGAAGCAGAGGCAACTCAACCTCGACTTGGAATTGGCCCAGCAGAATCTGAAGAAAGCTCAAGGTGAAGCCGCTGGTATGGAAGGTAACTGCCTGTCGACTGACTTTCAATATATTTCTTTGATCTCTTCTTTAATTCAATTGCTTATTTTGTAGAGAAAATGAAGTTGGCTCTGGAGAAGAAGGACTCGGACCTCGCCGCTGCGAAAAAGCATCCCAAGACAAAACTGCTCTCGCAGACCAGAAGCTTGCTTCAATTGGAACGCTGGAAGGGGAGGTGAACAAACTGAAATCTTGTCTTAATGAAGCTAACCGCGAAGTGACCAGTCTGAAGAAGGAAAAGGTTTTCTTGAATGAAAAGTTGGAGTCTGCGATCCGCAAGAGGAATGACACGGAAGCTTATCTGAGGACTCTTGCCAAGAAGCTCTATCTCACGCTGGAAGGTATTTCTTTCAAACCGACTGTGTTGATGCTTGCGATCAGATCTTGCTCGGTCAATTCACTAATTTTTGGCTGCAGAATTCTGGCAGGACTTCGACGAAGAAACTGGAAGGGTCGAGACGGGTTTGGACCCTATTGCTTCTCCAGTCTGTGAAGAAACTGCAATGAACGTGCTTCGACTGGAGTCCCGCATCGCCAGCGCCACAAGCTACCTCGTGCGCCTGAAGGAGGTAGTCTCCCGAATCGACTCATCGCTTTGGCCGAGGGCGACGCTTCAAAGTGACCTGGAATCCCTGATGACTCGACTAAACGAGATCCCTGACCGAGTGCAAGAATGGAAGAAATCCTCCGCCCGGTGTGGTGCTGACGTGGCGCTGTCCTTGGTGCGAGTCCATTGCAAGGAGGCTTGTGAAGACAAGCTGGCTACGATCAAAGTCGCTAACACCAAAAAGCATGACTTCCAGTCCTTCATGGAGACTTTCATTGCTGCCGCCACTCAGATCGCTGATGGGATCGACCTGGACTCATTCGTGGAGCCTGCCAGCCCTCCTCCGGTCGAGTGAACAAACTTATGAAACTTGAATCCCTTTTAAATTTGCCTCGGAATGCCGATTGATTGCTGTAACCGTTGAACCCGTTCGGGCTTGATGCCTGAGTACTTTTGATTTGCTGCTTGGAACTTTTAGGATTTATCCGAATTTGTCTTATCTCCGAATGTGCTTGCGTTTGCCTTCGAATGGACTTTGCTCACTGCTCGGAATAGTCTTTGTGCTGGAGATGCAGCTCTGAAGTGGTGGCTCCAGTCGACCTGCGCTTCATCGTCCTTGCGGATAGGGATGGAGCGCATGTTGTACTTGTGCCGTAGCTCCGAAGGAAAAGGTTGCAGTGGACTTGCACCTCGTCATCCTTGCGTATAGTGATGGAGCGGACGTTGTACTTGTGCTGTAGCTCTGAAGGAGAAGGTTGCAGTCGACCTGCACCTCGTCGTCCCTGTGGATAGGGATGGAGCACACATTGTACTTGTGCCGTATCTCCGAAGGAGAAGGTTGCAGTCGACCTGCACCTCGTCGTCCTTGCGGATAGGGGTATGTTTCGGACTTAGGCGAGTACTGGACTGCAGCTAAACCCCCGAGTGGGAGGATTGCTCTCCACTCGGTAGGATTTTTTCAAACTTAGGCGAGTATTGGACTGCAGCTAAGCCTCCTAGTGAGAGAACTTAGGCGAGTACCGGACTGCAGCTAAGCCCCCGAGTGGGAGGATTGCTCTCCACTCGATAGGATTTTCTTCAAACTTAGGCGAGTACCAGACTGCAGCTAAGCCTCTTAGTGAGAGAACTTAGGTGAGTACTGGACTGCAGCTAAGCCCCCGAGTGGGAGGATTGCTCTCCACTCGGTAGGATTTTTTCAAACTTAGGCGACTACCGGACTGCAGCTAAGCCTCTTAGTTAGAGAACTTAGGCAAGTACTGGACTGCAGCTAAGCCCCCGAGTGGGAGGATTGCTCTCCACTCGGTAGGATTTTTTCGAACTTAGGCGAGTACTGGACTGCAGCTAAGCCTCCTAGTGAGAGAACTTAGGCGAGTACTGGACTGCAGCTAAGCCTCCTAGTGGGAGGATTTCTCTCCACTCGGTAGGATTTTTTCAAACTTAGGCGAGTACTGGACTGTAGCTAAGCCTCCTAGTGAGAGAACTTAGGCGAGTACCGGACTGCAGCTAAGCCCTCGAGTGGGAGGATTGCTCTCCACTCGGTAGGATTTTTTCAAACTTAGGCGGGTACTGGACTGCAGCTAAGCCTCCTAGTGAGAGAACTTAGGCGAGTACTGGACTGCAGCTAAGCCCCCGAGTGGGAGGATTGCTCTCCACTCGGTGGGATTTTCTTTCGAACTTAGGCGAAATGGATTCGCGACTAAGCCCACCCACTGGGGGATTTCAGAAGTAAATAAGAACACAACAACCGAATGATAGGACCATAAGCTCTTGTCTTTGATAAACAAAATACAAAGGTGTTTCTTATTACATTTTATTCGAATGAGTGCTCAAGTATAAAAGGGGCGGAGCAGCTCCGCGTTCCAAGCTCGTGGCTCGTCTTTCTGATGCTCAATATAGTAAAGATGGTATGCTCCATTGTGGAGAACTTTGGTGACGATGAACGGGCCTTCCCAAGTCGGGGCGAGCTTGTGTGGTTTCTGTTGATCTACTCGAAGAACCAGGTCTCCTTATTGAAAGGCTCGACCCTTCACATTTCTGGCGTGGAATCGACACAAGTCCTGCTGATAAATGGTCGACCGGATCAAGGCCATCTCTCTTTTCTCCTCTAAGAGATCGACTTTATCTTGCCGGGCCTGCTCTGCTTCCTCTTTGGAGAAGAGCTCGACTCGGGGTGCGTTGTGGAGCAGGTCAGTTGGCAGAACAACTTCGGCTCCATAAACTAAGAAGAAAGGAGTTCGTCCGGTCGAGCGATTAGGAGTTGTCCTTAAACCCCACAGAACTGATGGAAGTTCATCAACCCAAGCACCTGCTGCGTGTTTGAGATCACGCATCAGTCGGGGTTTCAGTCCTTTGAGAATTAGGCCATTGACTCTTTTTGCTTGTCCGTTCGACTGCAGGTGAGAGACCGAAGCATAGTCGACGCGAGTGCCTTGAGAAGTGCAGAAAGCTCTAAACTCATCGGAATCGAAGTTCGACCCGTTGTCCGTGATGATGCTGTGTGGGACTCCATATCTGAATGTCAATTCTCTGATAAAACTGACAGCGGTGCTAGCATCAAAGTTCTTGATAGGTTTAGCTTTGATCCATTTGGTAAACTTGTCGATTGCAACGAGCACATGAGTGAAGCCGCTCCTGTCTGTTCTCAGTGGTCCAACCATATCCAGTCCCCAAACAGCAAAGGGCCAGATGAGGGGGGTGGTCTTCAGGGCTGATGCTGGCTTGTGAGACATGTCGGAGTAAAACTAGCAACCTTCACATCTGTCGACTATATCTTTCGCCATTTCATTTGCTCGTGGCCAATAGAATCCAGCTCGTTATGCTTTAGCCACGACGGCTCGAGAGGACGCATGGTGACCACAGGTCCCCAAGTGGATGTCATTAAGGATCATTCGACCTTCTTCTGGTGTTATGCATTTCTGACCGACTCCAGTCACGTTTTCTCTGAACAGTTGTCCTCTTATCACAGTAAAGTCCTTGGATCGACGGACGATCTGTCGAGCCTCTTCCTCATCCTATGGGAGTTCTTTCCTGAGGATGTACGCAATGTAGGGTACCGTCCAGTCAGGAGTAACGGCCAGAACCTCCATGATCAGGTCGACCATGGCTGGGACCTCGACTTTAGTTGGATCTGTAGCGCTCTTAGGTTGCGGGGGCTCTTCGGTAAAAGGATCTTCCTGAACTGCCGGTGTGTGAATATGCTCCAAAAACACATTGCTGGGAATGGCTTCTCTCTTGGAACCTATCTTTGCCAAGTTATCGGCTGCTTGATGTTTTAGTCGGGGTATGTGGTGGAGCTCTAACCCCTCAAACTTCTTCTCAAGCTTCCTCACCGCGTTGCAGTAACTAGTCATGGATGGGCTTCTGACATACCACTCCTTCATCACTTGATTAACTACCAAATCTGAGTCGCCATAGACCATGAGGCGACGGACGCCGAGTGAGATGGCCATGCGCAACCCATACAGGAGTGCTTCGTATTCTGCTTCATTGTTGGAGGAATCAAAGTGAATCTGGAGGACATATCTGAGCTTGTCTCCTCAGGGGGATACCAGAAATACCCCAGCACCAGAACCATTCAGCATTTTGGATCTGTCAAAGAACATGGTCCAGTGCTCCAAGTGAACTTGAGTCAGCAGTTGCTGTTCGATCCACTCGGCGAGGAAATTTGCTATCGCTTGGGACTTGATAGCTTTCTTTTCCTCAAACTTGATATCCAAGGGAAGGAGTTCAATCGCCCATTTTGCCACTCGACCAGTTGCATCTCTGTTGTGCAGAATCTCTGACAATGGAGCGTCGCTGACGACTGTAATAGAGTGATCCGAGAAATAGTGTGCAACCTTCTTCGTGGTCATGTAAATCCCATAGACAAGCTTCTGATAGTGAGGATATCTCTGCTTTGACGGGGTCAGGACTTCAGAAATATAATAAACTGGGCGTTGAACTTTATAAGCTTTTCCTTCTTCTTCCCGCTCGACCATAAGTACTGTACTGATGACTTGTCCAGTGGCTGCTATATAAAGCAGTAGAGGCTCTTTGCTGATTGGAGCAGCAAGCACTGGCTGGGTGGAAAGCAGGGCTTTTAGCTCTACAAATGCTGCATCAGCTTCTGGGGTCCACTCGAACTTATCTGATTTCTTCATCAGTCAGTAAAGAGGCAGTGCCTTTTCACCGAGGCGAGAAATGAATCGACTTAGGGCGGCCAAGCAACCAGTAAGCTTCTGGACATCATGCACACGCACAAGGCATTTCATTCGGAGTATAGCGCCCACTTTCTCTGGTTTAGCATCGATTCCTCGTTCGGAAACAAGGAAACCGAGTAACTTTCTGCCCGGAACTCCAAACGTGCACTTTGATGAATTGAGCTTGATATCATACCTTCTGAGGTTGGCAAAAGTTTCAGGAAGGTCAGTCAGTAGGTCAGAACCTTTACGTGACTTGACCACAATGTCATCCATGTATGCTTCCACATTCCGACTGATCTGAGTGAGCAGGCACTTCTGAATCATCCGCATGAATGTGGCTCCGGCATTCTTCAAACCGAATGGCATTGTGACATAACAGAAGCACCCAAACGGGGTGATAAAAGCTATCTTTATCTCGTCGGGTCCGTACAGACGGATCTGGTGGTACCCAGAGTAGGCGTCCAAAAAGGACAAACGCTCGCACCCTGTAGTCGAGTCGACTATCTGGTCGATGCGAGGGAGAGGAAAGTGATCTTTCGGGCAGACCCTATTGATATGCTTGAAATCAATGCACATGCTAAGTGAGTTGTCCTTCTTTGGGACCATGACAACATTGGCTAACCACTCACAGTGGTAAATCTCTCGGATAAACTTAGCTGCCAAAAGGCAAGCCACCTCTTCACCGATTGCCTTTCTTTTCTGTACGGCGGACCGTCGAAGATGCTCTTTGACTGGTTTCACCTTTGGGTCGACTCGCAAACGATGCTCAGCCAGTCCCCTGGGAACACCCGGCATGTCAGAAGGCTTCCATGCAAAGATGTCCCAGTTCTCATGGAGGAACTGGATGAGCGCTTCTTCCTATTTGGAGTCGAGTGTGGTTGAAATGTCAGTCGGAGCAGCATTGGGATCTGTCGGGTGAATGTGAATCGACTTCGTTTCACCGGACGACTGGAATGCTGAATCTGTGGCTGGCTTCTTGGCTCGCAACAAGTTACTCGGATCTGCATTTTTCTGGTATTCTTGCAATTCTACCACGGCCATCTGAGCATCGGCGATCTTTGAGCCCTTTTGGAAGCACTCTTCTGCCTTCTTACGATTACCAGAGATAGTGATCACTCCTTTGGGACCAGGCATCTTCAGTTTGAGGTACACGTAACATGGTCGAGCCATAAGTCGTGCATAAGCTGGCCTGCCCGGAATTACATGATAAGCACTCTGGAAATCCACAACTTTAAATGTCAACTTTTCTTTGCAGTAATTTTTAGAATCACCGAAAACCACGTCGAGCACAATCTGACCGAGGGATGCAGCCTTCTTGCCCGGGATGACCCCATGGAAACTCATATTGTTTTCACCGAGTCTGGACATTGGAATGCCCATTCCCTTCAACGTCTCTGCATACAGTATGTTCAGGCCACTGCCACCGTCCATCAGGACCTTTGTCAGTCGAGTGCCTTCGACCACCGGGTCGACCACCAGTGCTTTCCTCCTAGGGGTGGCTATGTGCGCTAGATGGTCAGACTGGTCGAATGTAATAGCGGTCTGTGACCACTTCAAGTAACTGGGTGTCACCGGAGTGACCATGTTCACTTCTCCGTTGATGACTTTCAACCGACTTTTGCTCTCAACGTCAGCAAAAATCATCAGAGTAGAATTCACATGGGGATAACCATCATCATCTCCTTCCTCATCCTCAGCCTTGTCTGCTTCCTTCTCCTTCTCCTTGGGCTGTTTCTCTCAGAATTGCTGGATTAGGAGCCGACACTGCCGAGTGGTGTGTTTCGGGTAAATGAAATTACCCTCTTCATCTTTTTTGGTGTGGATGTGGCACGGCAAATCCAACACGTCATTTCCATCTTGATCTTTTACTTTCTTGGGGTTCCATGGCCCCTTGGGCTTCCCCTTGAACTTTCCTTGAACCACAGCCAAGGCTTCACCAGGATCAGCTGGCTCGGCCTTGCGCTTTTGTTTCTGACCGGAGTTTCCTCCTCCGGCTTCGTGGGCGACTGCTTTGTGCTTGCCACTCCAGAGTCGTTCCTCTTCTTCACCATTGGCATACTTGGTGGCAATTTCCATCATCCGAGCCAGAGTCATATTTCCTGTCCGGCCGAATTTCATATTCAACTCCCAATACCTAACACCTTCCTTAAAGGCACAAATTGCCTGATGATCGGACACATCTTCTACCGTGTGGTGTAGGGTGATCCATCTCTGGATATAATCCCTCAAAGTTTCATTCGGTTTCTGAACATAGCATTGTAATTCTGTCAAACCTACCGGCCATTTGCAAGTGCCCTCAAATGTTCTCACAAACACTGGGGCGAGATCTTCCCAAGTATAAATACTGCTAGGCGTCAACTGATTCAGCCATGCTCTAGCCGAGCCCTCCAACATCAGAGGAAGGTGTTTCATGGCCACTTCATCATTGCCGCCACCAATCTGGACATCCACTCGGTAGTCTTCAAGCCAACTGTCAGGCTTGGACTCACCAGTGAACTTACTAACTCCAGTCGCCAACCGGAAGTTGGGAGGAATAACTGTAGCTCTGATAGCTCTGCTGAAGCACTCTGGACCTGAGACATGCACTCTGGTGCTAGTTTGCGGACCCCTGTCATGGCCTTCTCGGTGAGCTCTATTTCTGTCGACCAAACCCTGAACGAGAATAGATCTCCCATCAAAGCCTGGCTCCCTGGGGTCGACTGGATTACCTCGCCCAACACTCTGAGGGCGCCTATCTTCATGTTGCCGAGGCACGTACGACCCAGTCCTTGGGGAAGGAGTGGGCACTCGACGACGATCATCACGATCGACTCGGTGATCATACTCCTCACGGTGCCTGTACTGATCTCGTCGATCTCCATGTCCCTCATGCCTTAGGGGCGATCTTGGGCTATGGGCCGACTGAACTATGTCCACAACCACGGACCTGCCATGGTTCCTATTCTGTGACTGGGATACAACTGTATTCTGTTCTCCCGCCGCCCGGAGCAAGGCTCGGATTTGCACCAGGCCTCGGCCAGCTTCCAACTGGGAAGGTTGAATTGACTCCGCTATCCTGGCAGCAGCTGCTAGATTCTGGATCGGGGTTCGGTATACCTGACTCGGAGGAGGAAAAAGTTGGCGTCGACTGGATTCGGGAGCACGCTGCCGAGCACGATCATCGAGTGCGCGCTGGAGGTTCTCCAGTTGAGTGCGCTCAGCCAGGTTGGCCAAGCGCGCCTGCTCCAAGGCCTGGGCCTCAGGGGTTTCTCTAACTATAGGTGTATGCAATGCATCCATGTTCCGGCGGCGAAGTTCCTCCCTCTGCTGC
Source organism: Triticum urartu (assembly GCF_056163025.1). Lineage (NCBI taxonomy): Eukaryota > Viridiplantae > Streptophyta > Magnoliopsida > Poales > Poaceae > Triticum > Triticum urartu. Next base: position 65,976,771 of record NC_141873.1, on the reverse strand, counting down.
GAGGAGAGGGGTTCGGGGCGGTACTCCTCGTGAACGCACAACGGATCGCCGTTCCCGTCGCCTCTGTCTTCACGGTTGAAGCCAGGAGGGCTGCGTAGTCCATTGACCATCAGGACTTCCGCTGCCGAGTCACTGCTGTCGCACTCCGATGCGGTCTCTTCGGAGCCAGTCGACAGATCGAACAGGCCGTAGAGAGTTTCGTCGGGCTCAATTGCCGCGACTTGAGGGGTGGCCGACTGGCGGGCCACCGCATGCTTCACCCACCACTGAAGCCTCGACTGACCGGAGCGTTTGCTCCGACGGGCCGCAGGGAGGGGGAAAGCTGCTGGAGTCGACTGATACTGGGTCGACGGTTGCCGCAGGAGGACGCCGCCGATGCACGCGCGAAAGTGCGTCGCCCCGCGGGCGGGGAGCGCGTCGGCGTCGAGTGGAGCCTCCTGAAGACAAGTGGAGTCGTCGGCGACAAACACGAGCGCGCCGAGACGGATCTCGCGACCCTCAACCAAACCTCCACCTGGAACCATGATGAAGGGGATCGGAAAAATTGTAACTTCTGCAACAAGTCGCTAAGACACCTGCCCCAAGGTGGGCGCCTACTGTCGTGGTTCTAAGACTGACAGTAGAATAGGGAGGTAGGGATGTAGAGGCAAGATCCTAGCTATGGAGGAGTTGTACGCACTAGTTTTACGAGTTCAGGCCCTTCTCGGAGGAAGTAACAGCCCTACGTCTCGGAACCCGGAGCGATCGACTGAATATATGCGTGTGAATTACAGAAAGTGCGAACCCCTGTCCCAGAGGAGGGGGGTGGCTTTTATAGAGTGCGCCAGGACCCCAACTCCCCTCCGTTACACAGGGTTCAATGCCCATAAAGGAGGAGCGTTACTAGTAACGTCTGAAGTAAAGTGTTGTAAATGCTCATAAAGTTATGGATTAAACCCTGACCGTTGCAGAGTGGAAGGTTTCTCATCTTCTGGTAGTCCAGTGTCTTCAAGGTGGTTGAGTGAGCACATCTTCATGGTCGAGTGGATGACGGTTTCTCTTCGACTGCTTTTGATTCTTTGTAGAGATGTCCTTGGGGAGGGTATGTTGGACAGATCCATGACCCTACCCTAGGTACCTAGCTTCATCACTGTGGACTTGCCCGACACCCCCAAAGGTGTTGAGTTTTGCATGGCGCCTAGCAAACAACTCCCTTGTAACTTGGTGTAACAAAAAGAGACGGAGGCTGGAAGTCAATTCTCTTGTGCCCGATCTGTGGTTCCGATGATAAAGGCTCCTTCCATACGTTTTGTACGTGCACAAATGCAAGAACTTTATGGTGTGCCATGGTTGTTGTATAGATGCTACATGAAGCATTGAGTATCAAACCAACTGGGTCAAATTGGTTCATCCAATTTATCTAGGAAATTGATGAGGCTACACGGGTGCGACTATTGATGTTATTTTGGAGAATCTGGCACGTAAGTATCATTCACTTCAAACCCGCCCCTAGTGGATGTCTCAGTCAAGTTTTTGTCAAACTATCTATCATCTTTGCAATCCATCGAAATTCGTTCAGATGATGACCTTCTAAAATGAAGGGCTTCGGTTCAGTTTTGCTACCCCTTACATCACACACATGCAATATTGCCCCCATTGTTTTAGTCCCATGGACTTCCCCAACGATTGGACGTGTCAAACTCAATACGGATGGTTCCATTTTGGATGGTGTTGGCGGTATGATACATCTCCAATGTATCTATAATTTATGGAGTATTCATGCCATATTTACCTAAGTTCTACATGGTTTTGGTGCACTTTTATATGATTTCGGTAGAGTAACCTATTGACCTAGTGCCCAGTGCTAGTTCCAGTTTTTTGGCTTTTTTCACAAAAAATCCATACCAAACGAAGTCCAAATGCCACAGAAATTTACGATGATTTTATATGGAACATAAGAGACCCCCGAAGCTTCGAGCAAGGATCAGAATATCCCCGAGGGTGTCACGAGCTCACCCCATGTGCCCTGGGGTTAGGGCATGTCCTCTGAGCTCGTGGGTCCAACGTAACTTCGATTGGTGGGATACCAACGCTGGAAATTCTTATAAATTGGGAAACCCCCAGAAAGAATCCTAGAACTTCCATGCCACCGTCACAAGCCTTTGTTCCGAAGAGATCTCAAATGGAGGCCTTTTCCGACACCTTGCCAGAGAGGGAAATGATCACTAGAGGCCATCTTCCTCATCCCGACGGTCTCCATGATGAGGAGGGAGTAGTTCACCCTCGGGGCTAAGGGTATGTACCAGTAGCGATGTGTTTGATCTCTCTCTCTCTCTCTCTCTCTCTCTTGTCTTCTTGATCCGACACGATCTTGATGTACCATGGGCTTTCTTAATATAAATGAATCATATGGTGTTCTTCCCTCTCTGTCTTGTTGTGATGAATTGAGTCTTTCCCTTTGAGGTTTCATTATTATCTGACTGAATGTTTTGGATTTGAGAACACTTGATGTATGTCTTGCATGCGGATACCCGTGGTGACAAGGGGGTATTCTATTGAGTCTCTTAATATATGTTTTGGTAATCAGCCTGTGGATTCCGGTGGTGTCATTGGTAATCTAGGCACATAGGTTGATACACATTTTCATCCGGCTTTCTCCGATAGAAACTTTGGGGTACTCTTTGAAGTCCTTTGTGCTAGATTGAATATTATGAATCTGAATTTTTTTATGCATATCGAATAATTGACTCACGGACACTTGTGGTGACATTGGAGTATTTAGGTGACATTAGATCTGATTGATGCGTACCATATGGTGTTATTTTAGTACGAACTATAGGGTTGTTTGTATCACTTATATGGATGACTCAATAGATTGATCGGAAAGGATAATTTTGAGGTGGTTTACTACCTTCAACAATTTCATCATATGTTCTCCGCTATTGATTAGAACTTTGGAGTGATTCTTTGTCACACGTTTAGGGATTGTTATATCATTCAATTATGTTAGCAAAGTTGCGAGGTTGCACTAGTGAAAGTATGAATCATACGTCTCCAACGTATCTATAATTTTTGATTGTTCCATGCTATTATATTATCAATCTTGGATGTTTTATACGCATTTATATGCTATTTTATATGATTTTTGGGACTAACCTATTAACCTAGAGCCCAGTGCCAGTTTCCGTTTTTTCCTTGTTTTTGAGTTTTACAGAAAAGAAATATCAAACGGAGTCCAAATGACCTAAAAATTTACGGTGATTTTTTATGGACCGGCAGAAGCCCCCGAAGCAAAAGAGTTGGGCCTGAAGAGCCACGAGGCCTCCACAAGGGTGGAGGGCATCCCTCCGACCTTGTGGTTGACTCGCGGACCCCCTAACTTGTTCTTGACGCCACAAATTCCTATAAATATAGAAACCCCCAGAAATAAACCTAGATCGGGGGTTCCGCCGCCGCAAGCTTCTATTGCCACAAAAAACCAATCGGGATCCTGTTCCAGCACCCTGCCAGAGGGGAAAGCATCACCTATGGCCGTCTTCATCATCCCGGTGCTCTCCATGACGAGGAGGGAGTCGTTCACCCTCAAGGCTGCGGGTATGTACCAGTAGCTATGTGTTTGATCTCTCTCTCTCGTGTTCTTGATTTGGCACGATCTTGATGTACCGCGAGCTTTGCTATTATAGTTGGATCTTATGATGTTTCTCCCCCTCTATCTTCTTGTAATGGATTGAGTTTTCCCTTTGAAGTTATCTTATCGGATTGAGTCTTTAAGGATTTGAGAACACTTGATGCATGTCTTGCATGTGCTTATTTATGGTGACAATGGGATATTCACGCGATCTACTTGATGTATGTTTTGCTGATCAACTTGCGGTTTCTGTGACCTTATGAACTTATGCATAGGGGTTGGCACGCGTTTTTCTCTTGACTCTCCGGTAGAAACTTTGGGGCACTCTTTGAAGTTCTTTGTGTTGGTTTGAATAGATGAATCTGAGATTGTGTGATGCATATCATATAATGAAACCCGTGGATACTTGTGGTGACATTGGAGTATCTAGGTGACATTAGGGTTTTGGTTGATGTGTATCTAAGGTGTTATTTTACTACGAACTCTCGGGCTGTTTGTGACACTTATAGGAATAGCCCAATAAATCGATCAGAAAGAATAACTTTGAGGTGGTTTCGTACCCTACAATAATCTCTTCATTTGTTCTCCGCTATTAGTGACTCTGGAGTGACTCTTTATTGCACGTTGATGGATTGTTATATGATCTAATTATGTTATCATTGTTGAGATAACTTGCACTAGTGAAAATATGAACCCTAGGCCTTGTTTGGAAGCATTGCAATGCCGTTTTAGCTCACTTTTACCACTTGCTACCTTGCTGTTTTTATATTTTCAGATTACAAAAACTTATATATACCATCCATATTGCACTTGTATCACCATCTCTTCACTGAACTAGTCCACCTATACAATTTACCATTATATTGGGTGTGTTGGGGACATAAGAGACTCTTTGTTATTTGGTTGCAGGGTTATTTGAGAGAGACCATCTTCATCCTATGCCTCCCACGGATTGATAAACCTTAGGTCATGCACTTGAGGGAAATTTGCTACTGTCCTACAAACCTCCACACTTGGAGACTCAACAGCGTCTACAATAAGAAGGTTGTGTAGTAGACATCAATGAACCCTGGGCCTTGTTTCCGAGCGTTGCAATAACATTTGTGCTCACTTTTGCAACTTGCTACCTTGCTGTTTTTATTATTTCAGATTACAAAATCCTATATCTACTATCCATACTACACTTGGATCACCATCTCTTTGCCGAACTAGTGCACCTATACAATTTACCATTGTATTGGGTGTGTTGGGGACACAAGATATTCTTTGTATTTGATTGCAGGTTTGTTTGAGAGAGACCATCTTCATCCTACACCTCCCACAGATTGATAAACCTTAGGTCATAGACTTGAGGGAAATATGCTCATGACCTACAAAACTCTGCCCTTGGAGTCCCAACAGAGTCTACAAGAATAAAAGTTATGTACTCCCTCCATCTCAGTTTACTAGGCTTGCACGTGTATCTAGGTCATCAATTTAACTTATATAAAATAAATTGTTTAACATAAAAATTATATAATTAGAAAATAGAATATCTAAAGTTTTTAATGATATATTTTTTGTAGTGTATGCCTGCTATTAAGTTGGTCAAATTAATGACCTAGGTACACGTGCAAGAATTGTAAACTGAGATGGAGGGAGTAGTAGACATCAAGCTCATTTATGGTGCCATTGCCGGGGAGGTGAGTGGTTGAAGGTGTATCTTTAGATCTTGCAATTGAATCCTTTAGTTTCTTGTTGTTTGTCACTAATTCGGTTTATAAAAGAAAACTACAAAAAAATGGAATTGAAGTTGAATCAAGTTCTTTATCTTTATGATGTGTTTATTGAAAATGATGGACCGAAAAATTGTGCCAAAGTGTTAGAAGAAGAATTCAATAAATTTTTTGGCATAAAATCTTTGAATGATAAGCATGATTGCAATGTTGTTAGTATGCTTTCTATGAATATGCATGATACAAATAATATACAAAGCGATAAGCTTGGGGATGCTATACTTGATGAAGGTGATATTTTTAGTCCCCCTACTCTTGATGAGAAAATTTATTATGATGATATCATGCCTCCTATTTATGATGATTACAATGATGAAAGTGGGTTTGGAAGAGTGTCAACTCTAGGTAGTAATGATCCCACTATTTTGGAGGGTGCTGATCTTATTGGAATAATGACAAAAAACGGATTTGGAGAGGTCATCACTTTACTTAATGATGATTTCACTATTTTGGAAAAGGTTTTCAATTGATTATGACAACAAAGTTGCTATCTACGATGATTACGGTGATGACATATATTCTATAAAAAGTAATACTAACAATGAAACTTGTCATCATGATTCTATTGTTCAATTGGGTTATGTCAATCAAGTTTCATATGATAGTTATTTTGTTGAGTTTGCTCCCACTATTATGAATGAGAAGAAATTTGCTTATGTGGAGAGTAATAAAATTTCTATGCTTATGGATCATGAAAATAATGATTTCTGTGCTAGTTATATTGTTGAATTTGTTAATGATGCTACCGAAAATTATTATGAGGGAGGAACATATGCTTTTACATATCTTAGTAATATCAAGTTTCCTCTCTATGTGTTGAGTGTTTTGAAAAAAGTCATGCTTTGTTAACTTCCTATGCTAGTTGATTCTTGCTCCTATAATTTTCTTGCTCACAAAATCGCTATGCATAGGAAGTGGGTTAGGCTTAAATGTGCTTGTCACACTACTAGGGAAAACCCTAGTAGTAGCGCGGGACACCGCGCTACTAGTAAGGCGCTACAGCTATTCCTTAGCAGTAGCGCGTGCGACACGCGCTACTGCTAAGACATATAGCCGCAGCATTGGTTCACTCCTGCGCTACTACTAATATAGCTAGTAGTAGCGTGTTTACTCTCCGTTGCTACTAGTATTCTTTTTCTCATTTTTTTATTTTTAGTGTATTTATACACCGTTATACAAATTTTGGTACAATACCAATTATGAGGATGTTATATCAATATGTCTGTAACAGTGTGTCAGATGAAGGTGGATTAGGTTCAAGTGGAGGCAACATGTGGTGCATGTCAAAAGTATACTACTAATCCAAACTTGATCTAGTTTGGAATAGTAGTACTTTTGATGTGCACCACATGTTGCCTCCACTTGAATCTAATCCGCCAACACAAGCTATTTAATCATGATCATAGTAATTACCACCAGCAGTAGCCATTTAATCATCATAGTCATAGTGTAGCACACATCATCATCTTAAAACTCATTCTAGCTAGCTAATCACCACCAACACTAGCTGCGGTAGCTATCTAATCACCACCAACACTAGCTAATAATAATCATCATAGTCATTACCACCAACACTAGCTATTTAATCATCATAACTCATTTCTAGCTAGCTAATCACTCCTGCTGCTCTCTCTCAGGTAAAATAACATAAAACATGTATAGCACTCCTGCTTCATCAAGTTGGAGCACTAAAAAAAACACATTCGTGACATTTTGGGCTGAACGAAATTTTTTTGTGTCATACATATGACACTTCTATGACGATAATTGTGACAAAACCCGGTATCATCATAGATGTGGTGGGCTCCTACTTCTATGACAAAAAAATCATGACAGAAAATGGGCTTTTCGTCTTGGGCGGGCCGGAGACGTAGCTGCATGACATTCTTTGGGCCGTCCATGACAGAAAAAACCATGGTAGAAGCGAGGGGGAGGAAAATTTCGGGGAGTTCCCGGTTACGGTGGGAGGTCGGGGGCCGAGCGATGCACGTTTCTCTCGTACACGTACGCGCGTGTGTGCGAGGCGTTGGCTCTAACTGAACCCGAGTGAGGCGTTGGGCTCTAACTGAACCAGAGCGATTGCACTGCGGGCTATGCGTTACTGAACCCGATCGAGCGATTCCTTCTCTACTGCTGCTAACTGAAGCCGATCGATTGGATGAACAGTGAGCGTTGCGGGGGGGGGGGGGTTGGATGAACAGTGAGCGGTGGCGTTGCCTCTGGATGAACAGGACCCTGTGGTGTGGTGGAGGGCTGGATGAACAGTAGACGGTGGAGGGGTGCCCGTGGAGCGGTGGTTGAACAGGACCCCGTGGTGTGGTGGAGGGCTGGATGAACAGTAGACGGTGGAGGGTTGCCCGTGGAGGGGTAGTTGAACTGGACCCCGTGGTGTGGAGGGCTGGATGAACAGTATACGGTGGAGGGGTGGTTGAACAGTAGCTGGTGGAGTAGCACGCGGTGGAGGCTGGATGAAAAGGAGCCCGTGGAGGCTGGAGGAGGTCGACGGTAGCCCGTGGAGGCTGGAGGAGGTCGATGGTGGAGATGAACAGTATCTCGTGGAGTCCCGTTTTGCGGTATGCCACACCCCTCCCGATGAACAGGATCCCCGTTTCAACTGTAGGAGGTCCGTTTCGTCCGTTTTGCAGTATGCCACACCCCTCCCGATCAACAGGACCACCATTTCGACCGTAGGAGGTCCGTTTCCTTCGTTTTGCGGTACGCCACACCCCTCCCAATCAACAGGACCCCCGTTTCGACCATAGAAGGTCTGTTTCCTCCGTTCTGCGGTACGTCAGGCCTCGTTTCCATCGCATGTTCCGTCCAAGCCCTCCCGATGAACACGACCACGCATTCCGTTCCGACCCAGCCGGTTGGCTCCCACGCGTTCCGTTGCCTCCTGATGAACACGACGCATTCCGTTGCCTCCATATGAACATGACGCATTTCGTTGCCTCCCCATGAATACGACGCATTTCGTTGCCTCCCCATGAACACGACGACGATACTGTTTCTCCGTTCCGACCCAGCCATGTACACGAGCCCTGGCCGTACGTATGCGCGAGTAGGCGTTCGAGACCTCGCCCGTATGTACACATACGTGGCCGTATTTTCTTTCTTGCACCCTGGCTGCTGTACGTACGTGTACATGGTACGTGCGCGCCTCTACTACGACACGTGCACGCCTCTACTACAACACGTGCGCGCCTCTACATCGACCAGTATGTACATACACGTTCGCGACCAGAATGAAAACGCTACATATGCTTTAACCAGGTGGTCCCGACTGTCAGGCACTTCCTTGCGTGCGAAGATGTAGCTGGTGGGTCCCAACAGTCAGGGGGGGCGAATCGTTTTGTTTTTTTCCCGAACGCACTTCCTTGCGTGCGAAGATGTAGCTGGTGGGTCCCAGCAATCAGGGGGAAACATTTTTTCGCGAAATACGATGGCCCGTCCGGTGGGTCCCCGCTGTCAGGTGGAGGAATAATTATTTTGCACGTAATAAGGAGGCACTTCCTTGCTTCGGCCGTGGACCCAGCTGTCAGCCTCTCCACGTACAGTCCACGTCCGATGGAAGCCGTTCCTTGACCACATTGACCATGCCGCGCCGAGAGCACCAGGGCGGTGGACAATTGGGAGGCCTAGTAAGGGGACGACGCGAAGCTGGGGAAGACGCGACAGTGGATGCCCGCGCGTAGAGGAGTACGAGGGTTCACTGGTTCACTGCGGTGTGAGGCTGCCATCGCGGCAGAATAACAGGGGGGTGTGGGTGAGTAGAGGGATGGCCTGGCTAGAGGTGGGAGTAGTGGGGGGCGATGAGGCCTCTACCGCATCGCAGCCGGCCACGGGAGGCAGGAGCATGAGGCATGACCAGCGCTGGTTTGGGCGGCTGGAGCAAGAATACCAGAGGTTGAAGAAGCACTACAGCCATTGGATGGACATCGTACGTTCACTGGAGCTAGAATCGTGCATATTGACTAAGTTGACAAAGCCCTCTGTCCCTGTCAACTTAGTAGGCCCACAAGTCAGCCTGCCACTATACTGGGTCCCACCTAACAGGGGGGTATTCATTTTTTTGTGCGTAATAAGGAGGCACTTCCTTGCGTGCGAAGATATAGCTGGTGGGTCTGAGCTGTCAGCGGCGGTAACGTTTTTTTCGCAAAATATAGAGGCCCTTTCGGTGGGTCCCTGATGTCAGGTGGAGGAATCATTATTTTGCACGTAATAATGAGGCATTTCCTTGCGGCCATGGACCCAGCTGTCGGCCTCTCTACATACAGTCCACTTCAGATGCATGTTGGTCGTTGACCACGTTGACCAGGCCGCGCCGAGAGCACCAGGGTGGTGGACGACGACGAGGCCTAGGAAAGGAACGACACGGAGGCAGGGAAGACTTGGTAGTTGTTTCCCACGCGGAGGGGAGTACGACTGTACAAGGGTTTACTGGTTCGTCTGCTATCGCCGGAGGATAACAGCAGGTGTGGGTAAGTAGAGGGATGGCCAGGCCGGCGATGGGAGTACAGTGGGGCGGTGAGGCATGCGCGGCAGCACAGCCGGTCGCGGGGAGGAGGGAGCAGGCAGTCCCTCCGGCCCGCCGGCGCTTGTTTGAGCGGCTGGAGCAGGAAGAGCGGAGATTGAAGAAGCACGACGGCCGTTTGATGGACATCGTACGGTCACTGGAGCTAGAATCGTTCATATTTACTAAGTTGACAAAGCCCTCCGCCCCGTCAACTTAGTAGGCCCACAAGTCAGCTTCCCACCATGGTGGGTCCCAGCTAGCAGGGGGAGTATTCATTTTTCTGTGTGTAATAAGGAGGCGCTTCCGGTGGGTCCGAGCTGACAGCGGGGGGAACGTTTTTTTCGCGAAATATGGTGGTCCGTCCGGTTGGTCCCAGCAGTCAGGGGCAAACGTTTTTTTCGTGAAATACGGTGGCCCGTCCGGTGGGTCCCAGCAATCAGGGGGGAAACGTTATTTCCGCGAAATACTAGTGGCCTGTCTGGTGGGTCCCTGATGTCAGGTGGAGGAATAATTATTTTGTGCGTGATAAGGAGGCACTTCCTTGCGGCTGCCGTGGACCCAGCTGTCAGCCTCTCCACGTATAGTACTCTTCCGATGGAAGTCTGTCATTGACTACATTGACCACACCGCACCGAGAGCACCACGGTGGTGGACGACGGCGAGGCCTAGGAAGGGGACGACACTGAGCCGGGGAAGACGCGGCAGTGGATGCCCACACGGAGTGGAGTACGAGGGTTCACTGGTTCGGCTACGGTGTGAGGTTGCCGTCGCCGTAGAATAACAGGGTGAGTGGAGGGATGGCCTGGCCAGCATTGGGAGTAGTATGGGGACGGTGAGGCCTCCGCGGTAGCACAGCCGGCCATGGGAGGCAGGATCATGTGGCACGACCGGCGCTGCTTTGGGCGGCTGGGGCAAGAAGACCAGAGGTTGAAGAAGCACTACGACCATTGGATGGACATCGTTGACCATGCCGCGCCGAGAGCACCAGGGCGGTGGACGACGGCGAGGCCTACAAATGGAATGACACGGAGCCGGGGAAGACACGGAAGTGGCTGCCCACGCGGTGGAGAGTACGAGGGTTGACTGGTTCGGCTGCCGTCGCCGGAAAATGACAGGAGGTGTGGGTGAGTAGAGGGATAGACAGGCCAGGGATGCGAGTATGATGGGGCCGTGAGGCCTGCCCGATAGCACTGCCGGCCACGGGAGGCGGGAGCAGGTGGTTCCAACGGCGCTGGTCAAAGTTCTTGTTGGTGTGTAGCACCAGAACCTTTTTGCTGCCCGTCTGCCGGCCGTTGACCATCACCGGCAAGGTATTGTCGGTCTTGTGACACATCGCATGCATGCCGCATTCTGACTGTATCTTGCGATGCGTCCACGTGCCCCCTTTGTACGCCCTGGAATTGCGCTGGAAGAAATGCTTCCTTAGGCCACTCAGTGTGATACCTGCAGTATTGTGGAATACAGGTTTTAGTGTACCTAGTTGGCATTTTCATAACATCTTTGGCATGTTGCAGTCACTTGTTTCACTTTTTATTAACTGTCAAATTGTAATTGCTTCGCCAGGTCTGCGTCTAAAAAGAAAAATAGAGCTATAAACAAAGGAATATGTTTGTGCAAGTAGACGGCCAATCAGTGTCTTACCTGGAAGTTTCTCAGGTTGGGTGTAGCATATGTCATGCTCGCTGTTGATGGTTGGTATGAACAAATCGATGAGAGACTGAAATCTCACGCTGTTAGCACTCACTTTGGCCTCAAGGTGCTCGATCAGCTCCTGATCCGTGGGATCGAACTTGACACCAGCCGGCAACACCGGCCAATCCTTCTTCGACTTGCATCGGTAATTCCAATTATATGGTACTCAATGTATGATCAATCGACTGTTTTAAGTGAATGATGAAAGATTTCAACAGATAAGTGGTACTCCAAATCTGAAGTCCAGAATACTCGAACACGCCGTCGGGATTCTTGTTTCACCTCACGCGCAGCGTGTTGTCACGTCAATTTAATGTGTGGACATGATGAATAATTTGACCGACGTATACTAGTACTGCTACTGTACTGGAGTACTTACTAGTCGTATTTAGTGTCACAATTTATAAATAGTTTTAACTAACAAGTACACACTTGAAGCCTAACTGATATATATGGCTTCCCCGCCAGCCAGCAGCTTCTTCCCCGCCAGGCAGGCAGGGAGGTGACGCCGGCGTGCCCGAGCTCTCCATGCCGTCACCTGCTTGCCGCCCGCACCCTGGATGCCTGGACACCTCCACGTCGCACCCCGAAGCCCCTGGACACGCCATTCCCCCCTGTCTCTCTCCCTTCGCCGTTCCCCACCATGGCCGACGCCCCTGTCGCCACACCGTCGTCGTAGCCGTGCCCTCCGTCGTCCTCGCGCCGCGTCATCGTGTCCACGAGCTCTGCCGTCGTCGATTACATCGAGTGGGTCGAGCCCCGAGCGCTCGCTCGCCCCGGAGACGCTGCACCGAGCTCGCCCTCAACTCCGGCCACTGGAGATCCCTTTCGCCGCCCCCGCCCCATTAGCTCATCCCCGACCTCTCCGACTGCCTCGACGAGACCCCCGTGAGCTCAGCCACCTTCCCACCCTCTCTGTTCTCTCTCTCAAGCCCCGTAGCGACTGCATGTAGATCACTCGCACGCACCGCCACGGAGCTCGTCGCCGACGAGGCTCCGTCCACCCAATGGCCACGCCACCCTGTCCACTAGTCCTACCGCACCTCCAGGAGCTCAACGCACCAAACCTCGCACCTCCCCGTGCCCCCTAGCGACTAGTTCATCGTCACCCGAGCTCCGGCCGCTGCCAAACTCGTCGCCGGTGACGTTTCCGGCCACCCCAGCTCCACCCACTACCACCACTCGACGCGGCTTCCTCCCTGCACCACGTAGATAGTCTCCGCCGTCCTTTTGGTCGCCGGAGTGCAAATTCCGCGTTGCTCCGCCGTGTCTGGCCTCGCCGGCGGCTAGACGCCGGCGAGTTGACCCTGTTTGACCCCGTGTGGGCCCAGATTGACCCCCCTGAGTCTATGAAAGGTGGGGCCGGTCTGCTAATTAGCTTAGGATTAGTTTTAACTAATTTTAATTAGTTTAGTCACTGACATGTGGGCCCAGGCCCCACTGACAGCTAATTAGTGTTAATTTAATTATGTTAATTAGCTGAGTCACTAACAGACAGGGCCCACCAGTCAGGTTTGACCTGGCCGACCCAGTTGACCCGCTGACGTCACACCTATGTCATGCTGACGCGTTAATTCAATTACTGGATTTATTCTTTAATAGGAAATTCCAGAAAATAGCCAAAACTTCTAAAAATCATAGAAAATCAACCATAGCTCCAAATGCAAAGATTTATATATGAAAAATGATCAGAAAAATTCAATCTATCCATCTGTAATGGTTTCATGCATGACAAAACAAGATAACCTTGCTGTTTAAGCAATATAAGATGATGCACTAATAAGGCTAAGTTAAATGAGCTATCATTTGAATCTTTGATTCAAATGGGTTCATACCTTTCTGTTTTAGCTTGCATTAGGCCAAGACACATTTATTTTGCCATGTCATAGCATGCATCATATTGTTGCATATTGCCATGTGTTGATTATGTTCGGTGTGTCTTTCGTGGTAGGTTCTGCCTCCGAGGATAACCCCGAGTATCCGTATGAAGGGCAGTACCCTACTACCACTACAACAGGCAAGCAACCCATTGATCATTTCGATACAAACCCGTGTTCTCGCTTCTGCTCTTGTTTACTGCATTAAGACAACGCGATTCAAACTGCTGTGTGCTACGGTAGTTGAACCCTTATCCTCTGCATGACCTGTCATTGCCACAGTAACTAGATGAAACCCACTAGCATGTGTAGGAGTTGATTGAGCCATGTATGTGATTCCTACCTTGCTATGCTTGCTATGCTTAGAGTTGTGTCAGGTCTGGTTCATCTGGGTGATGGGCTAGAGTGAAAGGATTATGTCGGTAATGTGAGGGATGTGTTGAACATGACTTGGTAAAGGTACCGATGAGAGGCCATGTAGGAGTACATGGTGGGTTGTTTCATTGAGACTGTCCCTAAGAACTGAGATCTGTATGTGTGATTTTAAGAATCAGCTACTACCATGCATTGGGATCCTTAGTTGACCCTCTCGGCTTCTTAATCACCCTATTACTCCGTCTAGGAGTTGCAAATAGTTTCTGGTGCTTGTAGGTTATGTGTTGGCGGCCGTGCGTAGCGCTGACCCTAGGGGTGGGCTATGTTGCGGTAGATACACCGTGGCCGGGTATGCCGGGCGCCCGTTTGGCGTCTTGGGACCCTGTTCACATCGTTCGGGGCCGTATGTGGAAATCTCAGCCGGACTCCCTGCGGATGGAACCTGGATAGGCGATGAACCTGGACTAGAGACTTGAGTGTTTAGGTAGGCCGTGGCCGACACCCTCGTTGGGCTTCCGCTTGAAGGTTGCCGAGGACATGTCGTGTAAACGACGGTAAGTGGTGAAAGCGTGTATGAAGAAGTACACCCCTGCAGGGTATAAAACTATTCGAATAGCCGCGTCCGCGGTAAAGGACTACTTAGTTGCCTATACAGTTCATAGACAAGTTAATGGTTACTACTAAAAGACTCAAGATAAGTGTGAGTACCGAGGATGGCCCTCTCGTAGGATGACGAGGGAGGATCCCTGGTGGAGTATTGTGTTGGTGAGTAGTGGACTCGTGTGCGAAAACTATTTTACTAGTGGAGTTCCGTAGGATAGCCTAGCTAAGAGTCAAAGCTGGCTTGCTGCAATAACCCCGCCACCTTCTTGAGAATGAGCATGTATAGTAGGTTCTGTTGTAAGACTTGCTGAGTACATTTGTACTCATGATTTGCTTAATTACTGTTTTCAGACGACAACACCGCCCCCTCCAATGGGTTCTACGTAGACCTTGATGTCGACGAGTGACTAGCCACCCAGGTGGTGATCCTGGCAATGAAGGGCCCTATGTAGATAGACAGGCTTCGGAAGCCTTCTTGCTTTCTAGTGTCTGTACTCAGACTATTTACTTCCACTTGTGCTTGTATGCTTGTATGACTTGAGTGTCGGGTCATGTGACCCCTACCTGTATGAACTTGTTATGTATGGCTCTCTGGAGCCTTTAAATAAAGTACTTGAGTTGTAGAGTTTTGTTGTGATGCCATGTTGTATGTACTCATATCGGGCATATTGTGTGTATGATTGAAATGCTTGGTATGAGTGGGATCCGACAATCTAGTTGTTTATCCTTGGCAGCCTTTCTTATGGGGAAATGTAGTCTAGTGTTCCTCGAGCCATAATAGTCCGCTACAGCCCGGTTCACCGGAGTCCTGCTAGCCCAGCACTACTGCCCAGGACACTTGACTGGCCGGCATGTGTTTCACTTCGTTCCTATGTCTGTCCCTTCGGGGAAATGTCACACGGTGACATCCGGAGTCCTGCCTAGCCTGCTACAACCCGGGTTTCCCGGAGTCCTGTTAGCCCAGTGCTACAGCCCGGATTCACTCGCTGATGACCGACATGCTCGATGTGATTCATGTATGCCTATCTCCATAGGTCTGTGCTGCTTTGGGTTCACGACTAGCCATGTCGGCCCGGGTTCTCTGTCATATGGATGCTAGCGACACTATCATATACGTGAGCCAAAAGGCGCAAACAGTCCCGGGCCATGGTAAGGCGACACCCGTGGGATACCGTGCGTGAGGCCGCAATGTGATATGAGGTGTTACCGGCTAGATCGATGTGACTTGGAATCGGGGTCCTGATAGAGAGTAACATATAGCAATCATGATGTTATGCTCATAATATGTATTCTAACAATCGTTAGATGCCAATTGTTCTCATATCAACTCTAACAGTAACATGTGTGGTCATAAAAATCTAGGAAATGAGAGGAACATATAGCAATGATGTGGTTATAGACATGCTATGCATTATAAATTTGTAACAAATGAACAGACAGTCGTATTCATAAGGTAAAGATGAGATGAGGTAGAACAATTACATGACGACAGATTCCACTAGTATAGGTAGCCAATCTGTGCGGCGACTGCGTAAACGATGCCATCGTGCACTATAGCATCAGACATAAATGTTGCCTCAACAGGATTGATGATGAGCCATAACCATGTATGGCAACCGGATTCCAAATAGACTAATCCCATGTTGAACAAGGCAATGAGCTTGTAATCCATGTAGTCATCTGATGGTGTGGGCACTTCGCAGATTACAACTTTCTGCAAACACAGGTCGAGCCAAAAGCTTGACGCGTCTCGTGCGTAGTAGGCAGGAGTGTGCAGCGGGCCGTGAGGCTCGATGGCGGCGGTATCCAACGATGGAAGGGTGATCTCTCGCTGGGTGTAGATATCCACGAGACGCCATGGACTATCAGTGTGGTGGATGAGGACGATCCAGTTGGCCTTCATGCCCGCCCAGTAGTGGCCACACATGAAGGACAGGTGGACGGGTAGTGGTAGCATGTTGAGGGGCACCACGGCAACCTCCGTAGGATCGTCAAGTCGGTGTCTGGGCCACCTACGAGGATCGGGCATCAGCAAGCAGGGTGTCTTGAAAAGAGTCGCCGGTTGAAGATGAGTAGATGGTACAAAGACACCGAGCATGCGGCCAGACGGACGGTGCTGAGTAGGTCCATACGACTACAGATCTGCTCCAAGGGAACATCGGGGAGGGAATTCCAATCGCGTCTCTGCATGTCAGTCGGTTCTGCCATTGGGGTTTTCGGTGCCTGCGAACCAGCGGGGAAGTTGATTCGGGCGGGCGAGCGAAGATGCTTCTGCTCGTGTGGCCGAGCAGTGAGCGGGGGGATATGGTACACGCGAGCTACCAAGGAAGATGGCGCGGGCGGGCGAGCAGTGAGCAGGGGTAAATGGTGTGCGACCGACGATGGGGAAGAGAGGAGGAAGAAGAAGAGAGGAGGAAGAAGAAGATATGGCAGTACTGGGTAAGGCTGATTTAGTAACACCAACACGCTGGTTCAGCTTATTAATTACATGTCCCATCTGCTGCAGCGTGTATTGTCACTTCACTGCAAAGACTAGTTGAATAGTTCTCTCTGACCGAGATGGGGAATAATGGATCGCGAGGACTTCCTTTCTACAGTATCCCTATGCCTCTACGCTCACTTCACTCATATTGCTCCGTACCTAGTCACTTGTTGAAATCTGTAGAAAGACAAATACTCTGTATTTGGGAACAAAGGCAGGCTTTTACTCTGTACAATTTGGGAACAGAGGGAGTATCACCATATGGAGGGAACAGAGGAAGCTTGAAATATGAACATGTCAATGGGAGGGAGTAAGCCCCATGCATGCATGCATGCATGCAACATGCAACACTCACACATACACATGGACGCACGCAACACTCACGCACCCATGCGGCACATAGCACACGATGCAACACACACGCACACGCTCAAGTGCTCAACCTACTCCCTACGTCCGTGAAAGACTGTACATTTAGAGATTTACACATTGACCAGGGCATAATTAACGCCCAAAAGCAGCAGACTTATGTGTGCATGCGACCATTGAGATAAGAATATTAAATGAAGGCCGTTGCATGCTGTAATTAAGGATAGACATGTAGCCTATACCTACAGCACAAGTTGGTGCATTAGTCAATCAATATCGATTTAGATTAAATGCTAAATGCATTGGAAGTGTAGATGTACATCATGTACTACACTCTTTGTTTTATAGCCGATGTACACTCTTTGTAGGAAGACCGAGGGAGGACACGTGCATGCACTCACATACACAGCTAGGGCGGTTCGCGCGTAAGGGTTGGACTCGTGTCGCGCCTGCGTAATGTTTTGTTTAACTGATTTCTTTGCTCTGCCAACTGACAGGTGGGACCCAAAAACCAGGTCACAATTTAACCAGTCAACAAAGTGCCACATCGACTATGTGGCCGGTCAGTAGGGTGCAATTCGGTGCTCTACGATGAGCTAGTGATCGTATAATCGCCGCAAAACTATATAAAGTGACCGTAAAGAGCGTATTGTTACATACGTTGATCGCCAGTGTATTTTTCTCGTTTCAAATTAAGTCATATTAATCGGAAAGGACACAGTATGGACTACTACTACTAGTACTAGTACTGCTTTGATGTGTCCTGTCAACTCGAAGAACAAGGAGAAGCTTGCTTACTACGCCTCTCCCTCGCCCACGTGCGCGGTGGTTCGCAGGACGAGGAGAGGGTTTTGACTACAGCGCCCTGTCCCTGTCCCTTTCCCTCTCCCTCGCCCTCGCCCTCGCCCTCGCGGTGGACATGCAGCAGTTCAATCGTTGTCGGATTGCCAAAAGCATTTTGTACTGTAGTATCATCATTATTGGACCTTCCGAAGAGGCGAAGAGCCAACTGCAAGGTTCACACGAGTACGAACTGTTGAACCTACCAAAGAGGCAAAGAGCCAAGCGCAAGGTTTTATAGGAGTTGTCGTTCTAGTAGGAGCCGCCACGTCACGTATATCCAAAGCTGTGCCACCTTTTTTTCTCAAAGAGCGTGTTGGAGCCCGTGCAACAACTACACAAGTTGCACGTACACATAACACATTTAATAGTAATAAATTCTAAAGGACAAATGCCAGTATGCCACACAAGTTCATCTCCAATTCATGTGATAAATTTGTGCACGACTAGTCTACATATATTCACAGCGCTACCGTTCACAATTACCGTACTCCACTTACACGTTATAGATGGGCTACATGTCCTCCTCCAGGTTCCAGTCCCAGGTGTTCTTCATGGATGGCACGATCCATAGCGGTGGGCAACGGGAATCATTGTCGCAAATTTCTTGTCCGGTTCCACACGATGGAGACTCATCCAAGCTGAAGCGACATAAATCAGGGATAGCGTGTCCCAGCATGTCGTTCATCCGGCGATGCGCACTGAAGACACAACCATGCTTCATGAACGGCATGGAAGGTGGCATCCGCTTCACAATGGGGTAGCTGTCCCCGATGAAAAGCGAGTACTCTCCAAGAGTGTTCCTCGGTACCCATGTAGCATCACGGGGGTCGAACTCGGCGCCGTTCATCTGGTACACGCGGCATCCCAGATCTGGACACATGGTGACGTACATAGTCAAGGTCCATGCACAATAATGTTGTGCTCAAATATGGCAGTCAGTAATACTGTGCAGCAAATAGTACTACTCCGGTATAGAGGAAGTAAAATAACCGGCTTATTATATATAGCCACTCTTGGCTACATGGATGAGATAGTAAGACATGGAAAAACAAAAATGGTGGCATCTAGTGGGTTCAAGTTTAAGGGCCTAGCTAGCTATACGCGTCCTCCAAGGTAAAAAGTACTCCTAGTAGTACTACAAAGTATACTACTAGTACAACAATGAAAGAGAAGGCGAGAGGGTTAAAAAATGGAATACCTGGGTAGATGGTGACGGTCCGATCGTGGTAGATTGTGTGACCATGTTGCACATCGGTCGTACCATGGGTAACGACTGCTAAGATAGTTGATCCCAATATGCCAAAGTCAGCTACAAGGTTCCAGGTTAGACCGAATCGCGGATGCAAATGCACATCCAGGATCGGCGATCTTATTTTGATCGGGGGATGACTGGTCCCTGCAAAATAATGGAGTACCGTTAGGGCTGCAAATGATGGTTTGTGCATTCCGTTTGTAATCTCCCGTACCATAGGATGGCAACCAGATGAAACAAGTCCCTTGGCTTGTCACCACGAAGATGCGGCCTAGATGGCGCACGACGTCTTCGAACGTGTAGGGGTACAAACATGCCGCCGCCAACATGTGCCAGCCTCTGCCCTTACTGCCTCTTGCATTGATGGCAATCCTTATGTCGAACACCGCGATGAGATAGTAATCGTCGTAGCCGCATCGCTTTGTCGGCGGGTCCGCAATTGCTATCTTCTTCAATCTCATGTAGGCATCATCATACGTATTCAAGCCCAGCCAGTCCGGAAGGCCGATCCCAATGGTGGAGAAGGGGTCTACCGGAACGGCTGCACTGTTGTGGATGTTGTGCAAAATGATGGTGGTATCCGGCCAGAGGTATGCAAGCCAATCTTCGTTGGCACCGACCCAGACCTATATATAAGACGGTGAGCAGCGGAGAAATTACGGGATGGAAATGGAATAACTAAGTACTACATGATCAAACTCCATTACTGACCTGCTCATCAGACAAAATCCGACTACCTCTCAACGTCGGCAACTCTAGAGGAGTCAACGTGCAACCATGGCCAGGGAGCGGTGGACTGTTCGAAGGATTGTCCCATAGAAGAACCTTCTCCTCGAGGACGCATGGAAGACCAACAAGCATGGCTTGTTTAAGCAGTGTCTTGAAAAAGTTGGTGCGGGAAGCACCGAGTCTTGTGGCGGTGAGGACGTCGGAGCGGCGTGCGATTTCTCCCACAGGATCATCGTACAAGGTCTCCCAGCCCCGACGAGGAGGAGAACCGCCTGGCGAATCCATGGAAGCAGCGACAAACTGCCTTCTCTTCGGGGGGAGGGGAACTGGCGAGGAGGAGATAAGAGCGTAGTAAACGCAGGGCCTCGTCCCTTCCAACTGTAGATCGTTCCTCAGAGAAGGTGTGAGGCTATTATTTACTACTAGTACTCCCTCCGATTCTTTTTACTCTGTGCATAAGAGCAGATCCGGATACCAAGGCAGGGGCTCGCTGCATGCTTTCTGGACGGAAATACCCCTGGCGCATGGATGGGAGGAGCTAGCAGCTATAAATTCCCCATGCAGCCCATTGGCTGTTCGCCCGCGTTCTCCTCTCACTGCATGCTGCATGGATGTCTCCCTCTCTCTCACATGACTGCATGCGGTGGCGCTGGCCTATGAGAAGCTCACGTGGAGATAGCAATCTTCTCTCCAGAAGAGATTTTTTTGAAAGAAAGGGATTATGGAATGTTATGGGATTGCATTATACTGTAAATAATAGCACTAGTAAGAAATTTTTGGCACTAGGTAGTAGTTTTTGGCATGGATTAAGAAATTTTTGGTATGTTTTTGCCATTTTTGGTACACGCCAACTAGTGTCAAAAAACGTCTTACATTATGTGACGGAGGAGTACGTACTCGTACTGTAGCAGTACTAGTACTACTTTTCTCAACTAGTAGTGCGATGTACTGTTCTTCTAGTCTAGTCTAGTATAGTGCACTAGTTTTGAACTCTTGAATCTCAGGGCCAAGGAGCTACAGTTGGAAGTGGAGGGTACTATTTTTCTCTAGAACCATTGCTGTACTATCAATGCTGGTGAAGTACACCTACGTAGTGGCCTAGTGGGTACTCTCGGTGCTCTATTCAGCCGCTCCTCTCATGTAGCTGGCCTACTCAGCCGCTCCTCTCACGCACACACTAGCAGCCTGTTTATCAGCGACGGTTACTGCGGGGGCAGAACATGTACATGGGGCTTTGTGTTGTGTAACGTGGAGACACATATACATAATTAGAGAGTGAGTGTGTGAGATACACATGCGGACATGAGGAGAGATGAGGATCCAAATAAATGGGTGTTTGTGCGTGTCTGTGTGTGTCTCTGCACGCGTTTGTGTGTGAGAGGGAGAGAGCGTATGTGGAGTAGAGAGACCACTGATGATGTAAACCAAGTATAAGGGAAGGGGGAATGGTGTGACATGTGTAGTAGCGAGATAGCACGGGTGCGGGCGGGGGGAGCAGACTATTTGGAAGAGACATCGAGTGTGTGTGTGTGGGAGAGGGGTGTGAGAGCGAGAGAAAGAGAGAGCTAGCGATGGAGAGAGAGAGAGAGGAAGAGAGGGGGCGAGAGGGGTCGTTTCTGTCCATAAATGGTGTATAAATAGGGAGACAATGTTGATGTTGTCCGAAATTGGCCTATGAACGGAGACGCAAGGGAAGCGAGTCATCGTGTGTGTGTGATAGGGACTTCATGAGAGATCTAGAATAGATGGTGTAGAGAACAATGTGCAAAATCGAGAACGATTATACATTAGGGAGCTATGCAAAGAGTCACGACATATATGTATACAGGGAAGGAGGTGGGGCGGGTCCGCATGTGGGAGAGATAGAAAGAGGAGAGTGGTGCACAAGGAGACAAAGTGTGCTTGTTTGCAGTGGGGGTGGTGTGTCTGGTGAGAGCGCGAGAACCACATAACTACGGAGATAGACATTTTGGGGCGACATTTTGTGTGTATGGGAAATATACACTCTACATAGTGTGTGTGCTTGGGTAAGAGAGATAGCAGGAGACCTACAGAGTGAGGGAAGAGATGTGTGCATGCCCGAGGGACAAAGTGATAGAGACCTATGTTGGGGTCCGGACTTTACCAGAGAGAGGGGTGTTAATGTGCTCGTGTGTTGGTGTTTGGGGGAGAGAACGACTTCTCTATGTGTGTGTGTGTGGTGTGGGGGGGGGGGTTGACTTAAGATAAAGAGTGAGGTGTCTATATTTGAGGGACTTTAGCGTAATTGAGATATTGTGCACTCATGGCTGATCAATCTGTTTCATAGTTTGTACTATGAGATAAAGATACTTTTGAACATGCGTGATATACCTTGATGTACCAGAATTACAAACCTAAGACTAGAATTTTGGAATTCGACTCCATCATTCGCTTCTGTAATTCATTTAAACGTAGGTACATTTTTTAAGCCGGGATTTCGTAATTTCAAAATCATATATCAAACCTAGAGATGTACACATATGGGCATGTTCAAACTTTATAATCATCCACTTTATTCATACACATACACATTTTTGCTTTTCTCATCATATTTAGGATAAACACATTTGGAATTTCATTTGAATTGGACCGTATGATGGTATTTGCTTCTAGTAGCTCAATGATCCATATTTGAATTGAATGGGCAATCTAAGTTTCGAGTTGGAGACATTGATTTTCAAAACTTGCACATTTTTTTTGTGTGCAAAACTAACAAATTGCCGGTCATGATATCATAGTCAGTCGTATGAGAGCAGAATACTTATAATCTTAGGCGCCAAAAGCTTTCAAACTTCCCGCTCACATCAAAATATCACGCACCCGAAAGTTTAGCCCTGCGATATTCATGTTTTACCCCTGCCACATGAACGGAAAAGGGCTGCTTTGGTAACTCCATTGTTTTCCCCTCTTTGCCCCCAACATTCTTCCCCAGAGCCCCTCCCCTTCCCCTCCCCGACCCCCAAACCACGGCAAGCCGCCAAATCTAGTCCTCCGCCGCAGCGGTGGACCTCACACCCCGCCGAATCTACCTTCCGCACCTTGGAACCCCCAACTGCCAACTCACCACTTCACCGGAGCCGCTTCAGCGACTGGTTTGTCCACCGCTCCAGATCTCCTTGACCGCCATCATGGTCCACCGCACCGGATCTGCTTAACCGGCGCCCTTGTCCACCACAGCGTAGGCCCTTCACTGACTCCCTCGTCCGCCCCTTTGCTGGCCCTTCATACAAGCCCTCGTCCGCCGCAACAGATCCGCCTCACCAAAAGCGCTGTACAACGCGCCCACCGAAGCCTTCGTCCACTGCACCGGACCCGCTCCACGGACGCCATATTCAACTCCACCGGCCCTGCTTTACCGACGTCGCAGCCTCATCAGGTTATTTCGATTTGTACTCCTTCGGTTTCTCTCTTTATCGTGCAATTGTTCACTTACCATAGATGATCTTTCTTGTATGTCGACATGCGCCACAACCGTAGCACCGGAGCCGCTTCAGCGACGGTGACAGCAGGCCCAAACTCAACCACAACACGAGCACCATCAACGATCCTTAGCTATCAAGTATGACAATGATACCCATACGCCGCCGAGAATCAGGTACTATTATCCAACGGCCGGTGCCTACGTTCACTTTCCTAGCATAAGCACCACACCTTTGAATTTCTTCAGGGCATCATTCAGTTTTCATGAGACGCGTTATTTTGCTTGCACCTGTAGGGTCATACTTCTGGCAGTGAACATGTTAAATGTGCTAAATTACATACCAGTGCACATATAGTTAATATTCTTTAGTTTCGTTCTGATGCCACCTGTTGGTTCCATCAGACTGCTTAATGTTCTCTATGCTTAATTACACATCAGCAAACTAGCATGTGGTTCCACTGCTTTTTGTTCATTTTACCCTACATTTTCTGATGCTAGCTATTACATCACTGCTCCGAGCCTCTGTTCATTACTTGTTTGTGTGTTCTTGATCTTCCCAAGTTGCATGACTAATTTGATGCTTCTATTAATTATGGAGCTGCCAACCCCATCAAGCAAAATATTTGTTCTTTTGGGGCTGGCACCTCGAACAAGCATAAAAATAGAGGGGAGCAGATATATTGTCGTGTATGAACACACCCTTCTTTCATTAGTTCAGATGAACCATTGATGATCAATTCGGACCAGTGCATGTGATTAAAATTAATTTTACCTAAATAGATGGTGCAGAATAAACTACAACAACTAGATTTGCAACCACGGGATGCTGACAATATCTTCAAAGAACATTGCAACAGCAGCTAGGCTTCACAGCAACAGATGGTAAGGCAGTGTGTTTTAGTACATGTGAAATGTAATGCGAGTGGGATGCTTACTTGGCTTGTGCCCTCAACGTGTAATCCTACCGAATTACAAATAGTTCAGTTGTCTGCTTTTCTGTATTGCTTGATTTGAATGCTTATTTGTTGTTACGCTATACCTGAGTTGGCCAATATGTCAACAGTTCCTGCTGTACTATCGTAAAGAAATGCATGCCTATTTCATTTGAGTCCTTAACTTTTCCTCTCAACTTCATCACAAGACTGTCTTCGTAGTTTATATGAGGCCACACTGTTAAGTTCTTTCTCAGATTATTTCAACTGCTTAGATGCCTTGGCAACTTAAATATAGCGGTTGTACACTCCCTTTCAACTAGGGATGTCAACTGGGTCCTGTTTAATCCTGATTAAAGTCCACTAGTGGTATGATAGTTCAAAAGAGTTTTTGTTTTTTGAGGAAAATGAACTAGGGAGGTAGCAAAAACTAACTAGATGGGACTGGCGGATGTCGTTTATTTGCCACTTACATCCCTAGTTTCAACTTACCTTTTTAATTTCTTTTCGGCTGATGCTGCTTCGAACCATTTAAATATAGTTTGCCATGCTCGGCAATAATTCGTCCGTCGTTTACCATGTAAGCTTACTGCCTGGATCATACGATAACTATGTCTTACTGATGTCCAGCGGAAACCTTTCAGGATGCCGTTCACACTAGGACACAATGTACAACCCTAGAATCTATTTGTGGAAGCAGTGCGCCATCCATGTTACCAGATGGTAGCAGTTCAGAGGCAACACCACCGGAGAGCAGTCTGAGCAGAAATATTATAGTGCTTGAGGCTCTACTAGAAGCAGAAAGAGATGTTGTGGCTGCCATGAATGAGGTAATCTTTATCTTGAGGCTGGAAATTACGGAATTAGCGGCACGCATTATGCAAGCAACCCAAGAATTGGAGGAAGTAAGAATGTCGTTGCATTTGAAGACGGAGGAGGTCCTGCTGTTTCTGCTATCTGAAGCCCAAGGTAATCCCGGTTCTTCTTTAGATACTAGTTGAAATTGTCATTATATTATTGTACTTGCATGTTGTGTCATGTATCTGAATGGATTATGTTGCAAGACCCCCTATGTTGTCCATGTGTTGTAATGATCTGAATTTTTTAGGCGAGGTAATCCTCAGTACTTGTATGATTCACATAAGGTGAACTGTTTTTTGTGTGAGCATATTGTATTGGATGAAATAACTGTTTGACTAAGAGTGTATCCAACCTACTGAATTCGAAGATCACGGCATTTCTAAATCATAATCATATATAAAGGTGGAATAAATCTTTGTTGTGGTTTTGAAGAAATAAATAACAAAACGTATAATTATCCGTGGATATTCGTAATAGAATACAAATTGGATTTGAATTTAGTTTGCCAGGTCCCAGAGCAGACGTGAATGCTAATTCTCCCAAGTTTTGAACGAAGCGGCTAAACACCCACTATAATTTGTGGGGTTCCCGAAGCAAGTGTTTGCGAGATGGAAATTACTATCTACCCCTGACACTTGACATCCTTATCGACCGGATTTGCACTGCTGTTGATAGGGCTAGACTAGTAACTTCAATCAGACGTGACACGACGGCCTATGAGCCCATTCAGACACGGTGGGCGCCAAACATGGGCGGCAAAACATATTTGATTCAAGCTCGTCCGAAAGACATGTGTCTCTTCCTCCGTTTCCCCATTCATACACGGTGGGCGGCAAAACAAACTCTTCTAGTCCGAAATCAATGTAGGCTAATATTTTAAATAGGGGTAAATGTGTAACTTCCATCAGACGTGACACAACTACCCTACCTGTCTGCCCCGTTCATACACCGTGGGCGCCAGCCGTGTGTGGCAAAACACCCTCACCTCGCTCGAAATAGTTACCGGCAAATATTTTGGAGATGCGAGATTACCGTCCTATCCCTAACCGATGCGATGTCCGAAATTTTAAACGGGGGATAAGTTCGTAACTTTCCCCCATTTCAGAGAAGCGCGTCCCAAAGTTTGAGATCCCCTCCCCTCCATTTCCCGATTCATACACCGTCGGCGGCATGACAACCTCCACACTGCGGCCAGCCTCCTTTGTCCGCCACCCCATCCTCCACCTTGCCGGAGCCGCTACCCTACCCCGTCGTCCACTGCAAGAGATGGACGTCTCTCATCCACATCGCTGGACCAGGATCCTTTCATCGCCGCCTCTCGCTTCATCGGCGCCGTCGTCCACCTTGTCGTTGCCGCTCCTACGACTGCCTCATCCATGGCAACAGGATATATCCCTCGACACGGCCGTCTGCCATCTAAAGTCTTCTTCCCCGCCGCTGACAGCCATCGCACCCACAGCACCCTCAACGTATCAGCATAGGCCTATGCTACGTCTTGAGCTTGCGTTGGTTTTCCCCGAAGAGGAAGAGATGATGCAGCAGAGTAGCGTAAGTATTTCCCTCAGT
Source organism: Triticum urartu (assembly GCF_056163025.1). NCBI lineage: Eukaryota > Viridiplantae > Streptophyta > Magnoliopsida > Poales > Poaceae > Triticum > Triticum urartu. The sequence goes on along the minus strand of NC_141873.1, from coordinate 65,949,850 downwards.
TTTTGAGAACCAAGGTATCAATCCAGTAGGAGGCCACACTCAAGTCCCTCGCACCTGCACAAAACGATAGCTACTCGCAACCAAAGCGATTAGGGGTTGTCAATCCCTTCATGGTCACTTACGAGAGTGAGATCTGATAGATATAATATTTTTGGTATTTTTGGTATAAAGATGCAAAGTAAAAAGTAAAAGCAAAGTAAAAAAGCAAAGCAAGATTAAAGTGATGGAGATTGATATGATGAGAATAGACCCGGGGGCCATAGGTTTCACTAGTGGCTTCTCTCAAGAGCATAAGTATTCTATGGTGGGTGAACAAATTACTGTTGAGCAATTGACAGAATTGAGCATAGTTATGAGAATATCTAGGCATGATCATGTATATAGGCATCACGTCCGTGACAAGTAGACCAAAATGATTCTGCATCTACTACTATTACTCCACTCATCGACCGCTATCCAACATGCATCTAGAGTATTAAGTTAAAAACAGAGTAACGCCTTAAGCAAGATGACATGATGTAGAGAGATAAATTCATGCAATATGAAATAAACCCCATCTTGTTATCCTCGATGGCAACGATGCAATACGTGCCTTGCTGCCCCTTCTGTCACTGGGAAAGGACACCGCAAGATCGAACCCAAAGCTAAGCACTTCTCCCATGGCAAGAACTACCAATCTAGTTGGCCAAACCAAACGGATAATTCGGAGAGACTTGCAAAGATAACCAATCATACATAAAAGAATTTAGAGAAGATTCAAATATTATTCAGAGATAGACTTGATCATAAACCCACAATTCATCGGTCTCAACAAACACACCGCAAAAAGAAGATTACATCGAATAGATCTCCACAAGAGAGGGGGAGAACTTTGTATTAAGATCCAAAAAGAGAGAAGAAGCCATCTAGCTACTAACTATGGACCCGAAGGTCTGAGGTAAACTACTCACACTTCATCGGAGGGGCTAGGATGATGTAGAAGCCCTCCGTGATGATGGCCCTCTTCCGGCGGAGCTCCGGAACAGGCCCCAAGATGGGATCTCGTGGATACAGAAAATTGCGGCGGTGGAATTAGGTTTTTGGCTCTTGTTCTGATCGTTTGGGGGTACGTAGGTATATATAGGAGGAAGGAGTACGTCCGTGGAGCACCGAGGGGCCCACGAGGTAGGGGGGCGCGCCCTAGGGGGGGGGGAGGGGGCGCGCCCCCCACCCTCGTGACCTCCTCTTTAACTCCTTGGAGTAGGGTCCAAGTCTCCTGGATCACGTTCGGTGAGAAAATCACGTTCCCGAAGATTTTATTCCATTTGGACTCCGTTTGATATTCTGTTTCTCCGAAACACTGAAATAGGCAAAAACAGCAATTCTGGGCTGGGCCTCGGGTTAATAGGTTAGTCCCAAAATTAATATAAAAGTTGAAAATAAAGCCCAATATAGTCCAAAACAATAGATAATATAGCATGGAGCAATCAAAAATTATAGATACGTTGGAGACGTATCAGGCATCCCCAAGCATAATTCCTGCTCGTCCTCGAGTAGGTAGATGATAAAAAGAGAATTTTTGATGCGGAGTGCTACTTGGCATAATTTCAATGCAAATCTTCTTAATTGTGATATGAATATTCAGATTCGAAAGATTCAAGAAAAAAGTTTATATTGACATAAAAATAATAATACTTCAAGCATACTAACAAAGCAATTATGTCTTCTCAAAATAACATGGCCAAAGAAAGTTATCCCTACAAAATCATATAGTCTGGCTATGCTCCATCTTCACCACATAAAGTATTTAAATCATGCACAACCCCGATGACAAGCCAAGCAATAATTGTTTCATACTGTAACTTTTTCAAAACTTTTTCAATCTTCATGCAATACATGAGCGTGAGCCATGGCTATAGGTGGAATAGAATGGTGGTTGTGGGGAAGACAAAAAGGAGGGGAAGATAGTCTCACATCAACTAGGCGTATCAACTGGCTATGGAGATGCCCATCAATAGATATCAATGTGAGTGAGTAGGGATTGCCATGCAACGGATGCACTAGAGCTATAAATGTATGAAAGCTCAACAAAAGAAACTAGTGGGTGTGCATCCAACTTGCTTGCTCACGAAGACCTAGGGCACTTGAGGAGGCCCCTCATTGGAATATACAAGCCAAGTTCTATAATGTAAAATTCCCACTAGTATATGAAAGTGATAAAATGAGAGACTCTCTACTATGAAGATCATGGTGCTATTTTGAAGCACAAGTGTGGTAAAAGGATAGTAGCATTGCCCCTTTTTATTTATTTTCTCTTCTTTTTTTGGGCCTTTTTTTTCTTTGGCCTTTCTCTTTTTTTGGGGACAATGCTCTATTAAATGATGATCATCACACTTTTATTTATTTACAACTCAATGATTACAACTCGATTCTAAGACAAAGTATGACTCTATATGGATGCCTCCGGCGGTGTACCGGGATATGCAATGAATCAAGAGTGACAAGTATGAAGAAATTATGAATGGTGGCTTTGCCACAAATACTATGTCAACTACATGATCATGCTAAGCAATATGACAATGATGAATGTGTCATGATGAACTAGATGGTGGAAAGTTGCATGGCAACATATCTCGGAATGGCTGTGGAAATGCCATAATAGGTAGGTATGGTGGCTGTTTTGAGAAAGGTATATGGTAGGTGTATGATACCGACGAAAGGTGCGCGGTATTAGAGAGGCTAGCAAAGGTGGAAGGGTGAGAGTGCGTACGATCCATGGACTCAACATTAGTCATAAAGAACTCATATACTTATTGCAAAAATCTAGAAGTTATCAAAGCAAAGTATTACGCGCATGCTCCTAGGGGGATAGATTGGTAGGAAAAGATCATCGCTCATCCCTGACCGCCACTCATAAGGAAGACAATCAATAAATAAATCATGCTCCGACTTCATCACATAACGGTTCACCATACGTGCATGCTACGAGAATCACAAACTTTAACAAAAGTATTCTTTAAATTTAGAACTACTCAACTAGCATGACTTTAATATTATCACCTCCATATCTCAAAACAATTATCATGCTTCAATCTTTTCTTAGTATTCAACACACTTAAAAAAAGTTTCACAAATCTTGAATACTAAGCATATTATTATTAAGAAAATTACCATGCTATTAAGAGACTCTCAAAATAATTTAAGTGAAGCATGAGAGATCAATAGTTTCTTTAACACTACTAGGAAAAGGGCTATAGATGATATGGCCACTAATAATGCACCAGACATGTGGTGCGCCATTATTATATACTAATGACGCATCATGTGTAGGTGCGCCATTAGTGTACAAATACTAATGGCGCACCACATCCGCGGTGCGCCATTAGTAACAAAAAAAAATTTCATTTTTTTTCAAAACTAGTAATGGTGCACCAGTGGATAGTGCGCCATTACTAGTTAAACTAGTAATGGCGCACCACATCCACGGTGCGCCACTAGTAAATTTTTTTCAAAATTTTTTTTCAAAATTTTTTCAAAACTAGTAATGGCGCACCAGTGGACAGTGCACCATTACTAGTTAAAACTAGTAATGGCGCACTGTCAACTGGTGCGCCATTACTAAGTTTTTTTTCAAAAAAAATTCAGAATTTGTTTTTTTTTCAAAACTAGTAATGACGCACCGTGGGTGTGGTGCGCCATTACTAGTTTAACTAGTAACTAGCAGTGTAACCCGCGCATTTGCGCGGCTAGATTTTATACATATTTTAATATTTACTTCTATTTCTTCGAAAGATATTCTATGAACTATCTTAGAAATATTACCAAAATATATGTTTTCTGCAAACACAACCACAATCTGGTAAACGTGTATTTGTGCTAATTATTTTTTTTTTATAAGATTCTCAACAGAAGATCAATAATATTGGTGCTTTCGGCTCCCTGTAAACTATGGAGTTTGGAATAATATTGTATTTTTCCTGTTGCATGTTTTTCTTTTGTTAAAATAAAGTAAATAGAACAATGTTGCATAACGGGGAAAGCGCTGTAAAAACAATCTCAAATAGAAAAAATAGTGATGATCTTGAGATTAGTTGATGCCTTGATCCGGCCGCTTTGTCGCTAACTACATGTCAAACGATGCTTTTGCCAGATACATCCAAATAGTTCAAGCAAGTTCTTCTCACTCTAATTACTTTGACAAAATATGAATATTTTGTCTCCCTTCTGGGTTCCATCTTTTTGTGTCTCCATCCAATTTTCCCTACATGTGTCTAGTATTTTGAGTTAGCTTATTAAATATTTCTAGCTCAAATAGAATGTCGTCGCTACTTTAAAATGTAAATATTGATGATTTGTACTTGAATCTTGTTATGTGCTCCATCATCCACTTTGTCAACAACTACGTGTGGTAATATTTTCCATATGTTCAAATATTATGTTTTTCCAGTTCTCACCATAATTTATTATTTGTGATATTTTCCATGCTATTTTCCATTGTATATTTTTTAACCGTACTTAAAATATTTCTCCGTTTGTAACCTTTTTTACTTAACAATATCTATTGCATAAGGTATTATCTAAGCATTTATGCCCGCAAAAAAATTATCTAAGCATTTATGTCTCATACAATTCGTATGTAATCCTTGTGGCATCTTACATCACTTGATTGGTATAGTACTTTGTCTGTAGATGCTTGCACACATTCTCAACTTGTTCTGATCGTATGTGTCGATTTGTCGCTTGACCCCATATAGATATAATGTATGTATATATTCATGAAAATTGGCATTTCATCATATATTTTTCCTTTTATCATTTTGTGTACTCTGTTTATTTACCTTGTATTGTTTTACCAGATTCTACAATTCAGTATAAGGATTAGCTATTTATGAGAAGGCTGCTTTACCTATGTATACATTATTTTTGTGGCATATCTTTATTATTTTTGTGGCATATCTTGTGTGCGCCGTCCTTTTAAAGTTATGCATGTGAACAAACTTCCTATGCAGGCCGACATATACATGTATATCATGTGTGCATGTCTTCGGAGTATACAACCTTTTTTTTTAGTTCAAGGAGGAAACGTCCTAGGAGAACATAACAACTTTTTTTAAGAGTCCAAAGAGGACACGAATCTGTGTATCCGGGTTGGTACGTGACGGTTTTTTCTACATTAAAAAACCTACCATATATGACTTTCGATGGCAAGCTTCCTTAGCCATGTTTTATTCTGCGTACTTTGTTTTTTCTTAAGGCTTAGATGAGTTAAAAATACATATGCTCTACGCATCGTGACGTGTCAAACTGTGTCTATGTCATAATATTTTTATGTAACGCTACATCTTTAAATCCTAGCTGTTAATATTTACAATTTATGGTCGAGATAATTTACTCTATGTGGACGAACGTGATAGCTTGTTTGACTTCTGTTTTATGTATATAATAGATGGCGCATCACTCCCACCGTGCGCCATTACTAACTTGGCCCAAAACTTCAACCGAATGCACCCCCCACCCCGTGGACCATCTTTTCAGTTTAAAAAAATAAAAGAAATTGATGAAAATGTCAAAAAAATAAAAGAAAATAAGTTTCGATGTAATATGTGGTCTAGTTGTTGGGAAATTTACAAATATGAATTTCGACTTTATTTGCAAAATCTCTCTGGAATTTGTAAAATGGGCATAACTTTTGCATACGAACTCGGATTAAAAAGTTTTTTATGTGAAAAATCATCTACTCAAAAAGTTACATCCAAATTTAACAGGGGGAACTCTGTTAAACATTTTCAAAATCCCCAAAAACCTAACAGAAAAAAGTTACGGGGCTTTTAAGATCCGGAGGCAAAAAAATTCAAAAAATTTCAAACTTACTAATGGCGCACCGTATGCTAGGTGTGCCACTAGTAACAGAAAAAAATTGGTTTCGAAAAAAAAATTTGAATTATTTTTCAAAATATGATACGTAATATGACCGGGAAGTTTGAAATATTTTTTCAAAATTTCATCATACTCATGAACTAAGTCCTAGACATGAGCAAGGTTTAATAGGATTGATATGATAGATATATCAACAAGTGCCCGTGAAGTGAGGTGGTGCTGGGGTTGGATAGAACTACAAAGTTAAGCATGCTCGGTCCGGAATAGTGTGAGGATGGGTGACCTTTCGGGAAATTTGACCACAGAGTGTGATTTGACCTGAGATTAAGCCATAGTGACCCGAGATTAAGAAAAAATAAAACAAAATTAAAAAAAAAATTAATTTTTTTTGAAAAAAATTGCTACTAACAGGAGTGCGCCATTAGTATACTAATGGCGCACCAAGATATAAGTGAAGCACATAGAGCAAAACTACTTAGCTCAAAAGATATAAGTGAAGCACTTAGAGCAAAACTACTTAGCTCAAAAGATATAAGGGAAGCACGTAGAGTATTCTATCAAATTTTAATTCATGTATGTCTCTCTCAAAAGGTGTGTACAGTAAGGATGATTGTGGCATACTAAGACACAAAGACACAAATAATACAAGACGCTCCAAGCAAAACACATATCATGTTTGCACCAAGATAAAAGTGAAGCACATAGAGCAAAATTACTTAGCTCAAAACATATAAGTGAAGCAAATAGAGCAAAACTACTTAGCTCAAAAGATATAAGTGAAGCACTTAGAGCAAAACTACTTAGCTCAAAAGATATAAGTGAAGCACATAGAGTATTCTATCAAATTTTAATTCATGTATGGCTCTCTTAAAAGGTGTGTACAGCAAGGATGATTGTGGAATACTAATACACAAAGACACAAATAATACAAGACGCTTCAAGCAAAACATATATCATGTTGGTGAATAAAAATATAGCTCCAAGTAAATTACCGATGGAAGTGGACGAAAGAGGGGATGCCTTCCGGGGCATCCCCAAGCTTTGACTTTTTGGTGTTCTTGGATTATCTTGGGGGTGCAATGGGCATCCCCAAGCTTAGGCTCTTGCCACTCATTGTTCCATGATCCATCAAAAGAATTCACCCAAAACTTGAAAACTTCACAACACAAAACTTAAAATTGAAAACTCGTGAGCTCCGTTAGCGAAAGAAAACAAAAGACCACTTCAAGGTACTGTAATGAACTCATTCTTTATTTATATTGGTGTTAAACCTACTGTATTCCAACTTCCCTATGGATTATAAACTATTTTACTAGCCATAGATTCATCAAAATAAGCAAACAACACACGAAAACCAAATCTGTCAAAAACAGAACAGTCTGTAGTAATCAGTAGCTAGCGCAAGATCTGGAACCCCAAAAATTCTAAAATAAATTGTTGGACGAGAGGAATTTATCTATTAATCATCTGCAAAAAGAATTAACTAAATAGAACTCTTCAAATAAAAATGACAGCAGTTCTCGTGAGCGCTAAAGTTTCTGTTTTTTACAGCAAGTTCAACAAGACTTTCCCCAAGTCTTCCCAACGGTTCTACTTGGCACAAACACTAATTAAACAGAAAAAACACAACCAAAGTAGAGGCTAAATAATTTATTTATTACTAATCAGGAGCAAAAAGCAAGGAATAAAAATAAAATTGGGTTGCCTCCCAACAAGCGCTATCGTTTAACGCCCCTAGCTAGGCATAAAAGCGAGGATAGATCTAGGTATTGCCATCTTTGGTAGGCAATCCATAAGTGGCTCTCATGATAGTTTCATATGGTAATTTTATTTTCTTTCTTGGAAAGTATTCCATGCCCTTTTTTAATGGAAATTGAAATCTAATATTCCCTTCCTTCATATCAATAATCGCACCAACCGTTCTAAGGAAAGGTCTACCAAGAATAATAGGGCAAGAAGGATTGCAATCTATATCAAGAACCATGAAATCTACGGGCACATAATTCCTATTTGCAACAATAAGAACACCATTAATACTCCCATAGGTTTCTTAATAGTAGAATCCGTGAGATGCAAGTTTAGAGAGCAATCATCAAAATCTCGGAAATCTAGTAAATCACACAAAGTTTTGGGAATAGTGGAGACACTAGCACCCAAATCATACAAAGCATAAAACTCATGATCTTTAATTTTAATTTTAATAGTTGGTTCCCACTCATCATAGAGTTTTCTAGGGATAGGAACTTTCAACTCAAGTTTTTCTTCATAAGATTGCATCAAGGCATCAACAATATGTTCGGTGAAGGCTTTATTTTGACTATATGCATGTGGAGAATTTAGCACGGATTGCAACAAGGAAATGCAATCAATTAAAGAACAACTTTCATAATTAAATTCCTTGAAATCCAATATAGTGGGTTTAGCAACATCAAGATTTTTATTTCTTTCAATCCCACTTTCATAATTAAATTCCTTGAAATCCAATATACCGTACTTTCTTGTCCATACCAAATCTTAGTTGTTATTTCAAAGCAAACATCGGTTGCTAACTAACCTTTGTGCGGTTTGCAGCTTCAGATCTACCATCCCACTGCCACGGTCAACACTGTACTCATCATGCTTATGTTTTCCCCATTTTATGATGACCACAATCAGCCTACGTGGTTCATGTCGTAATAGCACTGCTGCACCCATCGAGCTAAACAAGCTTAGTTGTACAAACTCATATCTGATATTATTGCTGATATTAGTAAAACTGAGAGATGTTTAATTGGTTAGCTAAATGTTCCTACTTTAGTTTCGAAATGCATGTGAGCCACATATGGAGAGACCGGAAAGAATAGTATTTCTCTGTGCACTTTGGTTCATCATGGGTGGCCAACCGACATTGTATTGAAAGACTTGTAATATCTTCAATCTGCTTGCTCTTCTGCTCTTCTTTAAGATGATACTCTTCTCTTGCGGTCGACTGGTCAGGTTGAGTTGTTCTCCCTTAGTATATTTTGAATCTGTCAGGTCAGGTCGACTTGTTCTTCTTTACTATATGTTGAATCTATCATCTGCGAAGTGTCATCACTTATGGAGCTCTCATATTTTGAGTAGTAGGCCACATTATATTAATTCACACAACAAATTATAGCATGCATGGCATCTTTTAAAAGAATTGCAGAGATAGCACAAAGGGGTTTACAGGGAGGCAATATTGGATTAGAATCACTTCTGCATTACAAACAAAATCTCACTTGTTTTTATGTTTTCATGCATGTCAGATATTGAACATTATCAAAATGAATATGAGAATGGGCGCACGAGAGGAATATTGCGCAACGATCCACTGGCTAACAAACTTGGCATGGTGGACGGTGGCCTATCTTATTCACCCATCAAGGTGCTTGCTCTGACTTTGCAAAGTTGTATTGGTCGCACATATTTTGCATCTGATCTCTTGCATTACATCTACTTTGTTACACCATCTGCTTAGTTTAAGCATCATATATGATTAGATGCCATACCTATCCATTTTCTGTACCTATTCCCTATGTCATCACACCTGTTAAATCCGATAGATCAGCAGCCACAGAAAACACAGGCCCAACTGTACCACACTTTACCCCTACTCCAGTGGCCAAACCCCTATTAGAACTGCTGGGAGCCCAGCGTCAGGTACTGTCTATGATATCAACTCAAAATTTGAACTCCTAAATTTCTGCTTGTGCCTTACCTTCTCTCTTGTATGAAAACTAATTTCAGATGAATCTCCTGGCTCAAAGGATCATACGATCTCAAAACAATAATGGGCTCTGCATTGCTCTTGTCAGTACCTCTCTCCCTTTTGCCTTGTAACGCTGTACTTAATTAATTGCTATTTGATTATGTATCATGAGTCTGCACCTGAGCTTCATTATCCTCTGTTTCTTCCAATATTATTTGATCTATATTTACTCTTTGCAAAATGTAGAATAATGGCAACGCTTATAAAGAATTTTCTTTGGGGAATTTATTGAATTATCCTTCCATCAACATGGAGAAGGGCTTTGTCCAGCCCGTGTTAACATGTAATGTAAGTTCATCCTTCTCAAGCCTTCAAAATTTGTTCTAGTATAGATTTGGATAGGCATCATTTCCTCCACTGCTGTTTGCTTTGCTGTTTACACCTGATTGGATGTTTGCAACAACTACCAGTTTCAAATTGTAGTTTTAAAAACATGTTCCTTATGCAGAACAGATCCATTTATTTGCTTATATAATTGTGAAACCTGTTACGTGTCTCCTTGCTTCTCTTTCAGACTCGTATCTCTTACGCCAGGTAGAACTTTAGGGAAGATAGTGAGCCAAACCATCTTGAGGACAACGAGATGACCCCAAGGTCCTGCCTTGATGAAGACAGCGAGTTGAAGCTACTCGCCAGCAGGTGTGAGACAACCTCTGTGTAGTTGCTGCCTCAATCAGTTCGACTTCTTTAGTCTCAACTTAAAGAGAAAAGGCTTGCTTCAGCTCAGCTCCGACTTGAAGTCGAAGATGCAATGAAGATGTCAGAGGACTGCCGTGCGCACCATCATGCCCTAAATCTAGTGTTTATGCATCTATCGTTGACACAACTGAGGTCTACTCAGCTTCTTCAGCTGTTTGGGGGGGCGACCTGGCCAGGCCTAGTGCCTTCTGAAGTGCTCTCTGTTTTGTATATTCTTTTGTCGGTGCGTTTATTTGCACTGGTGGCGAACTTTTATGCCCAGTGGATGCAATGTGTGTGATAGCCGTGATAGCCTAGCGTAAGTTGCTTTCTTATTTATTTCCTTGTTGTCTTGTTTATTTGTTTGCTTGTAGTCATTGCAGTTCTTTTTCCGCGGTTTGCTAGTGGCTGCAATAACCTATTTTTTAAAACTAGGCCACAATAACCATGGGCTAATATTTACTATAGTGACACTGGGCCTCCTACGGGCCATAGAAACAGTGGGCCTTCTACAGGCCGTAGAAACAGTGGGCCTTCTACGGGCCGTAGAAACAATGGCCTTGTACGGGTCGTAGAAACAATGGGCCTTCTACGGGCCATATCATCAATGGGCCTTATACGGGCAGTATGATCGATTGGCCAAACATGGGCCAATAACAGGCCGCATTATGGTGTAAACAGGCTAGAGCTGGAATCGTCCGTTCATGGACCGACCATAATGGGCCATCGTTAATAGGCCGTATTTGATGATGCTATGAAAACGGCCCAACGTATTAACAGACCACAAACGGGCCGACTGTAACCATGGGCGGAATTTGGCCCACAAGCAGAAAATGACAGTAACGAGTTGTAAGTAAATGAATGCTGGAAATGAGCCCAAGAATAAATGGGCTCTGAGAAGGCCGAAAGATAACATGGGCTAGAAACGGCCCAACGGAATAACGGGTCGTTAATGGGTATAAAGTGATACACTGTTCATTACGGGCCAGTTTCACCACGGGCCGTTAATGGGTGTAAAGTGATACACTGTTCATTACGGGCAAATTTCACCACGTGCCGTTAATAGGCCAAGAGTTACATAGGGCCTCATATGGGCCGAAAGACGTCATGGGCCATACATGGGCCAGAAGTGAAAACGGACTGGAATCATATTGGGTGGCGCAGATGACGCTACTGGGCCTAATTCGGATAGGGCCTAACGGGCCTTGGGTTACAGGGCTGTAAATGGGCTATATGCGAACAGGCCGTTAACAGGCTTTACATGGGCCGGCCCGCCACCTTTTGACCAAGTCAAACGGGCCGGCCTTTTCACAGGAATGGGCCTCTGTTGGGCCGTGCCACGTGTCAACGTATCAGAGGCGCCTTCTGTCCAATGAGTGGATGACATCTGTCCCAACGATGAGCCGACACGTGTTTCCTCCAGCCAATGATGATTTTACACGTGGAAAATCCCCATTGGTCGGGGCTATTAACAGGTTATCGGATCCAAAACCCGACCCGATAGCTTAACGGTGTTTCGTTACGGTGGATGCCACGTGTCGGTCACCCTTGACGGAAGCACTTCTGTGACGCGGGATTTATCGTCATGGAAGTGGGCACTTCCATGATGATAATTTTGGTAATGTCATGGAACACTTCTATGACAGCACATGTAGGACTATCTTGATTCTATCATAAAATCGTCATGGATGTACATGCATGACAGAAAATGCGACCTACTGTGACAAACACGTATCATCACAGAAGTGTATTTTTTTGTAGTGGATAATGCAGATGAACCTGTCTCCTAATCGTGGGCTGTGCTTCTGATTGCTGCCCCCAGTACTTCTCTACGATCGTTCACAATTTTGCTCCAATCTTTCACTATTAAGCATTCCTCGCTTTTAGAAATCCTGAATGCACTAAAGTGCCTTTTAGGATGTCTTGGCCGTAAGCTAACCATTCTCATGCGACCTTTAGTCTCGATCCAATGAGGCACAACATTCATAGGGAGTCCTTGTTGAAGAACATCATATAGTAACATACTTAGCAATGATGTTTAGCTTAAAAAATAATGTATGCAAAAGATGCACTGAGGACAAATTGTAAAAATCTTACCATCTTTCCCAAATAGATGTGACCGTAGTTCAGTACGAACACTATTGGTCGCACATTTTGAGTACTAAGATTTTTAAGTCCAGAAAAATAATTTTTCTTGACAGTATGAAGATCCTCAAGCCATGAAACATAATGACTTATCTCCTCGTAGTTTAGTTCAGCCCCGGGACAGTAGTAGGTCCTGTCTATCAAGCGCTGGACATGTTTGCTTGAACGGAAATAAGCTGTCAATAGAAATTAGTTATCAACTATTTTTGAATAAACAATATCAAAGACATAAATATGGTTGAGAAACTCACATAATGGTATAACTGGAGGCGTCTGCACATCGACCCAGATGCCGATATTACCTTCAATATCATCTTTCAGACGAATATCAAAGGTGATAACCATATCAGGAAAAAATGCATAAGTCTTGCGTAGTGCTTAACAAGTTTTGCATTCAAAATAGGTGTAGGTGTATGCATTGTATAATTTTGTGTGGAAAGTATAACCATGCTCGGTCTTCAAGTAAACTCTCTTTACCTCCATAGTAGTTTTCATAGGACTGAAACCTATCTTGTCCAAGACAAAAACTCTTGCATGGCAGGGGATACGCTAGCAGAATAGTGAAAAATTTAAATTATAAGTTGAAGCAAATGAAGCAGATGTCATGCTTAATTACTAAAAAGACTTGTCGTTGTGACTTACTGTATCCACTTAAAAGTTCTCTTCGAGCATGATGCTGAAACACCTATCATCATCTTGGAAGATTCTGTTGCACAGGCCACGCTCGTCTTCGCAGTATTCGCAAATACTGAAATCCCTTTCGTCTTCAGACATTTCCTATGTTCATAGTTGGAACATTAATTGAAAATCGATCGAAGGAAACTACCAGGATACTCAACACACAAATCCGGGGCACTCAATATTTCCTACATATTCTGGCACAAGTCATGCCAAATTTCACAAAAAAATCCATCATGACCTTTGCTAAAGTAGGACATATTGAGCGCCTGAAATTTGCCAGAACGGAAATGAATCAACACTCCGGCAAAACATAGGCCACTCGGAGGTGTAACCTGCAAACATGACCCGCCACTTGGGCAAGCACATATCCTATTTGAGCAACACAAGATATACATTTCAAAATATCTTATAGGACTTATATTGACATGAGCATTCAATAAGCAAAACCAAATCGTAAAATAAATAAGTATTCAAATCAGCATGCATTCAATAAGCAAAAGTAAATCATCTCATGCGTCCGCACATCATCGAATATTATCACTAATACATCCTGTTGGGGATATGACTACCAGGTATGACCTACCTAGGATGGGCCGGGTCAATAAGCAATGGCGGGTTAACTAAAGGAAGCCCGAAGAGTATATAAGGTGACGGTTTATGATAAGGTTGTAGTAGGCCGAAGCCCAGAGGTGGCGTAAGGCCCATGAATATAAACCACCATGTATGATAAGACTTGTAAAGTAAGGCATGTAAAAGACGTCACCGAGCCGGACACATTGTATGAGCCGGCCGGGACTCTGTAGGCCGTAGGGCGTCAACCCGTGTATATAAGGGGACGACCCGGCGGCGGCTTAGGGAAAGTAACATCAAATCGAGGACCAGGCTTAGCGTATTTCACTCCCTGGTCATCGAAACCTAGCAATACCACATCAACTGGACTAGGCTTTACCTTCACCATAAGGGGCCGAACCAGTATAAACCTCTCGTGTCCTTTGTCTCGATTAACCCCTTTAAGCTTCCTAGTCGTGATGGCTCCACGACTAAGTCCTTTCACTAGGACATCTACCATGACAATTCCATGACACGTCTCGAATAGTATCATACATATAACATCACTAATACAACTTAAACCCTAGCGCACGACGGGTATCCGCGCGTGCGGTGGACACCCAAAGAGAAGGAACCATCACAGGATTATAGCTCCACTGTGATCCCTAGAGAACCTGCCAGGTATTGGAGAATCTGTGCTCTAACGCAAACAAGTAGTGACAGACGTGCGCGTCCTCCTCCCTGACACGGTGACGTACCACCTCCGCGGGGTCCTCGAGCCTTTGGACCGTCACTGGCCCATGCGACCGCCACCAAAGAAGGTTCGGGTCAATGACGGGTTGACTCCCCACCAAGCTCCGCCCCCTGGTAAGTAGCACCTCCTAGTACCAGCCCGGCGGAGCCCAGTCCCGGACATGGCCCACCTGGTCAAGCAGGTGTCCTCCGTCGAGTCGACGACGACGAGTATGCGGGATTGGATCGTCGATGTCGATGCGGGAATAATTGCTTTAACTAAAAAAATAACAACAAATGTGACATGTTCAACTAGTTCTATTAATTCAACTCGTTCTTACTAAAAATAAAGTTATTATAAATAGAAATAAACTAGTACCTAATTAGTACCTAGTTCTTACTAACTAATTAGTACCTAGGAACTACCGCCCTAATTACCATCTAATTTGATGAACCTACACTACAAAAAAAAGACACATCCGTGACATTTTGGGCCGAATGAAAAAAAATTATGTCATACATATGACACTTCTATGACGATAATTGTGACAAAACCCGGTATCATCATAGATGTGGTGGGCTCCTACTTCTATGACAAAAAATCATGAGTGAAAATGGGCTTTTCATCCTGGGTGGGCCGGAGACGCAGCTGCATGACATTCTTTGGGCCGTCCATGACGGAAAAACCGTGGTAGAAGCGAGGGGGGGGGGAATTTCAAGGAGTTCCCGGTTAAGGTGGGAGGTCAGGGGCCGAGCGATGTGTGTTTCTCTCGTACACGTACGCGCGTGTGTGCGAGGCGTTGGCTCTATCTGAACCCGAGCAAGGCGTTGGGCTCTAACTGAACCCGAGCGATTGCACTGCAGGCTATGCGTTACTGAACCCGCGCGATCGATCGATGGCTGTTAACTAAACCCGATCGAGTGATTCCTTCGCTACTGCTGCTAACTGAAGCCGATCGATGGGATGAACAGTGAGCGTTGCGGGGGGGGGGGGGGGGGGAGGGTTGGATGAACAGTGAGCGGTGGCGTTGCCTCTGGATGAACAGGACCCCGTGGTCTGGTGGAGGGCTGGATGAACAGTAGACGGTGGAGGGGTGCCCGTGGAGGGGTGGATGAACAGGATCCCGTGGTGTGGAGGGCTGGATGAACAGTAGACGATGGAGGGGTGGTTGAATAGGACCCCGTGGTGTGGAGGGCTGGATGAACAGTAGACGGTGGAGAGGTGCCCATGGAGGGGTGGTTGAATAGGACCCCGTGGTGTGGAGGGCTGGATGAATAGTAGACGGTGGAGGGGTGCTTGAACAGTTGCCGGTGGAGTAGCGCGCGGTGGAGGCTGGATGAACAGGAGCCCGTGGAAGAACAGTCGCAGGTGGAGGCTAGAGGAGGTCGACGATGGATGAACAGTAGCTCGTGGAGGCTGGAGGGGGTCGACGGTGGAGATGAACAGTATCCTGTGGAGTCCCGTTTTGCGGTACGCCACACCCCTCCCGATGAACAGGACCCCCATTTCGACCGTAGCGCTCCAACACAAGTCTGTTTCCTCCGTTTTGCGGTACGCCACACCCCTCTCGATCAACAGGACCCCCGTTTCGACCGTAGGAGGTCTGTTTCCTCCGTTTTGCGCTACGCTAGACCCCACCTGATGAACAGGATCCCGTTTCGAACGTGGCCGGTCGAACACAAGGCCGTTTCCTCCGTTCTGCGGTACGCCAGGCCTTGTTTCCATCGCGTGTTCCGTCCAAGCCCTCCCGATGAACATGACGCATTCCGTTGCCTCCCCATGAACACGACGCATTCCGTTGCCTCCCCATGAACATGACAACAACGCTGTTTCTCCGTTCCAACCCAGCCATATACACGAGCCCTCGCCGTACGTATGCGCGAGTAGGCGTTCGAGACCCCGCCCGTATGTACACATACGTGGCCGTATTTTCTTTCTTGCACCCTGGCCATTGTACGTACGTGTACATGCTACGTGCGCGCCTCTACTATGACACGTGCGCGCCTCTACATTGACCAGTATGTACGTACATGTTCGCGACCAGAATGACAACGCTACGTACGCTTCGACCAGGTGGGTCCCGACTGTCAGGCACTTCCTTGCCTGCGAAGATGTAGCTGGTCGGTCCCAGCAGTCAGGGGGCGAATTGTTTATTTTGCCCGGACGCACTTCCTTGCGTGCGAAGATGTAGCTGGCAGGTCCCAGCAGTCGGGGGCCTGGTGGGTCCCAGCAGTTAGGGGGTTGAATCATTTTTTTACGGACGCACTTCCTTGCGTGCGAAGATGTAGCTCGTGGGTCCCAGCAGTCAGGGGGCGAATCATTTTTTTCGTGAAATACGGTGGCCCGTCCGGTGGGTCCCTGCTGTCAGGTGGACCCACATGTCAGCCTCTCCAGGTACAGTACTCTTCCGATGGAAGTCGGTCGTTGACCACGCCGTGCCGAGAGCACCAGGGCGGTGGTCTGGACGACGGCGAGGCCTAGGAAGGGGGCGACGCGGAGACGGGGAAGAGGCATCAGTGGAAGCCCGTGCGGAGAGGAGTACGAGGGTTCACTGGTTTGGCTGCGGTGTGAGGTTGTCGTCGCCGCAGAATAACAGGGAGTGTGGGTGAGTAGAGGGATGACCTGAACAGCGGTGGGAGTAGTACGGGGCGGTGAGGCCTCCGCGGCATCATAGCCGTCCACGGGAGGCAGGAGCAGGCGACAAGACCGGCGCTGCTTTGGGCGGCTGGAGCAAGAAGACCAAAGGTTGAAAAAGCAAAACGGCCGTTGGATGGACATCGTACGATCACTGCATCTAGAATCGTTTATATTGACTAAGTTGACAAAGCCCTTGGTACGCGTTAACTTAGTAGGCCCACAGCTCGGATTTTGCAGAGAATATATAGCCCATTTGTGATTTGTAAGAATGTACAACCCATTTTTTAATTCTAATGGAATTTACTAAAGCCCATTTACAGTTTGTTAAAAGTACAACCCAACTTCTAGCTAGGACAACGATTAATAATTTCAAACAACCGCTCAAAACAGAATTCAATTTTTTTTCCACATTTTGATGGGATCCGAATATTTGTATCCGAAATTTCTAGTCAGGTTAAATATAATTTCAAAATAAAGTTGTATTACGTTAAAATCCAACGAAATATTGCGCGCGCAACAAGTAGTGAAATTAAAATTTTCAAATTCCCAAAATAATATATTTTTCAAACTAATTACGTGTTTGGTGTATAGTAACTGTCCAGTTATTATAATTACATCCCATTTATTATTTCTTAAAGTCCATTTTCTTATTAAGCCTAATGCATACCTGTTAGGAAAGTTTGCAGCCCAGCGGGGCGGAGAATAACAAGTTGACGCGGATATTGTGTACAACTGTCGGCCTAGTTGCATTGCTGATGTTGAAAAAAAAGCTATTTTTTATACACACATTAAAAAATTGTATAGATAAGGAACATTTTTTATACACACATTTAACAATTTTTAAATACATGATTAACACTTTTTAAAACATATTTTTTAGTTAACAGTGGGCCCACAGCGAGCGGAGGAGGTCACAATACACATATTTTTTAAATACATGATTAACACTTTTGCAAAAACAATTAGCCCACAGCGAGCCAGTTAGCTCCAGTCGGCCTGCAGCGGGCGGACGTTGTATTCTTTTTGAAAAAAATTACCCAGCGTAATATTTATGAAAATTAATAAAAAATGCATTATTTAAGAAAAAATAGCGAAAAAGGCCTGTGTAGTATAGTAGTACCTAACATGGTTACTCAGCCCACATTTAGCGATGCCGGAAAGGCCCAAACAAGGCTTCTGTACAACTTTTTGAAGTCACTGAGCTCAATTAATAACTTAAGAAAAAAGTTAGATTAGAGTGGAACCTAATTAAAAGCTGTCACGAGAAAATAAATAATTCAACGGGTCCGACTTGCGCGCGCGCGCATGTGTGTGTGAGAGAGAGAGAGAGAGATAGAGAGAGAGACCCATCGGCCGATGCTCGTAAATACATCTTTCAGCCATATGCATTGTTGATGCTCAGTAAAAATTTATATAGTTGACACAATCATATAGAACATCATAGCACACTGAACTTGCATACAAAAATTTCACGCAGGCGGCACAATCAGGATGGAAGCAGTGGATCGCTACAGGAAGGGCTATGTTGAAACCAACGAAGTCGTACATAACGGTTCATCGTCTTTATCAATGATGGGGAAATATCTTGAATGTTGTGCAAATAAAATAGACAGACAACACAATAAGTTCTCCTAGCACATTAATTTGATGTACAGCCCTTTCTAAAAAAAGTTCAGGTACAAAATTAGAACAGGTCACAATCGAATGTACTGGCATATCAGTGCTTCGCACCCATAGCTCAGATTTAACTAGTAACTGACAAGATTCAGATGTTAACTCAAATTAGTGCACATCCAGGCAGCCAGCCCTGCCTCTTCTCCCAAAGAAGCAGTGGCCTCCGCCACGCGATGGAGTAGGCCCTGTGCCATCCATCGTTCCGAGCAACACGGGAAAAGTCTGACGTTGACTCCTGTAATGGACGTCATCGACGGACCCTGTGGCACCAGCGGCGGCAGCAGGACTTCGATTGATGGATTGACCACTTCTTCGACATGCACGAACACTCGATACAGGTACATCCCTAACGTGATCCGCGGAGGCCTTGGTGGCGACAAATAGTACAACCCCGGTTCCTGCACCGGTATCTCAACACCAATCACCTTCGGTATGGTGGACGGCTTCTTCATCCATGCCATAACCGTCAGAGCCCAGCTGTCTGGAGGAACAAACATACTTACGAGCTCACCTCCAAGGTTGTTGATAAGCTCATTCATGGACTCGCTGTTCCAAGCACGTCGAGGCATGCCGTGGAAGGTAAGCTTTGTTAAAAACTCAAGCTCAGAGGGCACCGAGCCCCATCCTGGGTGCCACCGATCAAAGCTCACCAGCGCACCATCGCAGAACAAACGCCGGGAAGATTCGAACACACGACTGCAGTCGAAAGTTGTCTGGAACCTGACGAAAAAATCAGCCGGTGGCGGACAGACTTCAACGAGCAAGTCACTTATTTGGATGTCGTGCGGAATTCCAAGAGCTTTTACAAGGTCATCCGGCGAGACGGGAGGCCGGTCGCCGTTGATGGTTACCATCAGCACTTTGCCGGCGAACTGGTCGTCAAGCGCCGCCATGCCATTGTTGAGCGACAGCACGCAGCGACCGAAGGCAGGACGGACCTCAGGATCTCCGGCTCAGAGATCCGCGTTGACCGGCGACATGATAGTGCGCTTGTACAAGGAGTACAGGAGGGCGATTTGGGGGAACTGGAGTAGGAATCGAGATTCCAGAGGTGGGGGAGGGGCGGGAGACTGTGGATGAAAAGGTAGCATGAATTTCAAGCACGCGCCAATATGCTCTCCGCGCACAAGCGCACGAAAACACCGGTGGTGCCCACATGTCGGCCTAAGAGTCCTTATTCATTCTTTTTTGGAGAGCCTGGCCTTTTTTTCAGGATCTTTTGAGAGCCCGGCCTGATAGTCCTAATTGACATGTTTGGCATTGCGTTACTACTCGGCCCATATTCAACGACACCTCACTGGCCCAAACAAGTGTACCTCATCGAAAAGACACTGAGCTCAATTATATAACTTGAAAAAAGGAGATATACTCTGAACACTGGAGAATGGTGATGCCCTCATTTAGCCCACCAGTAGTTCGAGACAATAAACAGTTCAAAACAACGATATATACAACATTCAAACACTGACTAGTGACTACTACTGACATAAACATCAAGACATGATAGTTCATAAGAAGTCTTGCTACACCACCAAAACGCACCCATCTGCAGCGCTCAGACTCTCGTGATCCAGACTAGAATGACATTCTAAACAGAAGCAACTATTACATAGTAAGAGTTACATAGATGAGGATGACCAAATGACAAGGAATATGCATAACAAAATAAAGAACTACCCATCCAGAACCAGCAGCAAAGACAACAAAGTCATTCAAAGAGATGATCCAACACCATCATAATTTGCAGCCCCGCTTCAGCGACCAGTGATCCGGAGACACCAGTACTCAACCCTTTCGATGCAAGAGCCCAATTACCTATCAACCTGAAGGCTCGGACCACATCACTGCCTGTCATAATTGAGACATCCAAGGATGAAAGTTAATCCGGATGCCTTTGTCATTCTCACCCTCTTTTCGCTGCAGGCTGTATCGTTAACAATCAGGGGAGTTTGCTCCCGAACTCCTAGGGCTCGCCGTGTAGACACAATTTTCCATAGCAACAGAGCCTCTCTGCCAACGGTGATCCTGGTTAATCGGATAATTGAGTCCAAGAAACAGAGAGTGTGAACCAAGGCTGTTTACCCGCCTCCAACTAAAAAATCCTAAAGGCCCCAACAAGCTGGTATCCTGCTCATAGACGTAACAGCCACTGTCCGGATACTCACGTATTACACGGTGCTTGTATACAGTGGGTTTTTTGCAATATAACTTTTCCGGCTCATGTGTCGGAATGATCATCAGTCTTTTGTCGTCGTCTGATCGAGCGAGGAACCAGTTATGCTTCCCTGTTTTTGGCAAAGGTGGTGTGATTACAAAGGGCAGTAACTATAGGGACACTGCATCATATCACAAAGGATGGGCATTGTTAATGTAAGATCAGCATTATTCAGAGTATGAGTAGGATAATGCAAGAAACAACATTGATATGTCCCTGTTGGAACTGGGAGAAAAATACAGGGAAATGTATACTGGGTTTGAAAATATAGAAGTGCCATGCATGGTTATACTCATGTTATCTCGCAATCGATTCTTCACAGGAAACTACCATGTCATGCATGTTATGTCCTCACAAACAAATTCTTCAAGGTAATTAACAGACCATGCATTGTTATATACTCATGTTTTGTGGACAAAAATTTTGTGAGGATATTATTCTAGCCATTGATTGCTGAAGGGCGAATATAGGTATGTACACATGGTAAGCATTGCAGGATTTCACTACTTGCAAATATAGAGTTCTCCATATGCACATTTACTTCCCTAATCTATGGTTAGATGAAACCAACAGTGTGGTGCATGTTTCTACATCATGAAAATGAGGAAACTAACATGGCCATTGATACACACTCATATTTAGTAGTAGTATATAGATTACTGTAAAATAAGGATAATATCCATATATTCCTAACCGTTTGATTATTCAGGGTACAAATTGGCTGTAATAACATGGTCACGATCGCATGAATTAACTCATTCCAAATATAGCTGATTTACGGTGTCTCTAATACATTGCCATAGTTCTACTCAAATTCTGCTCAAACAGAGATATGCCAATCATCACAAAAAGTTCAAACAGTGTCATGGCGTCATCATTAACATGAGAGGAAACAACTTATACGCGTTGTCCCAGCAATACATGGTGCCATCTGCTTTGTCGTCGCATAGATGATACCATTGTGTTTAATAGCATCACAGAAGTGTGTATCAGCTTTGACAATGATCCACTGCGAGCCGAGTTGTCTCTAGCTAAAGAAGGCACCGGCGTAAAGATCGGCGAGTCCGCGGTCGAACAAGGCAATTAGCTTGAAGTCTGCGTAATTCGCATGTCGTGTGGGCACTTGGCAGATTACAATATTTTGCAAAACAAGGTCTGTCCAACTGACGTAGTAATCTAGATGACTTGGACCACGATGGTAATACTCTATATAATCCAACGGAGGAAGGATAATCTCATGGGAGGTCTGGAAGTTCACGAGCACCAACTTTTTACCGTCTTCTCTGAAGGCAGCCATCCAGTGGGAGTTCATGCCGACCCAGTACATACCTTCCAAGAAGTTTCAGGCGATGGTGATCGGATCGATGTCGAGGAAAATGATGTACGGCAACCCACTACATACCTGCAAAGAAGTTTCGGCTAATGGAGACTTGATTGAAGTCGAGGGGCATCATGCACGCCTCCGTATCATGGTGAGCCAATCTCGCAAGACCAGATAGCAGCAAGCAGGTTGTCTTGAAAAGCTTAGGCCTCGCTTCGACGATGGCCGTGTGCATGTCCCTTGATCATGCAGCCAGCCGCAGGGCGCTCAACATATCCATACACGAACAACAGAGGTCGAGGATGTCACTGGGGAGATTGCTCCAATCGCGGCTCATATGGATGCTGCGCGGTTCGCGTTCGGCCATGGTGGAGTTTGGAAGGGGGCTTGATTTACGGTGGAGAAGGATGTCGGTGCTGGAGCGGCTAGCAAGGGAATAGTGGTACTGGGGGAGGCGAGTGAGGCGACGGTAGACGGGGGCACAGTGAGATGTAGACGGAGAAGGAGATGGAGATGGAGATGGAGATGGAGTGGTGCTATGGGAGCGGAGAGGGAGACGAGGGGAGGCGCCAATGTGCTGTACAACGGCGGTGACGGACTGCACTGTGCACAGGGTGAGGCTGACTTTGGTAACCTGAACACGCCGCCTGGACTAGTGTCAGACGTAGGGTGTTGTCACTTCACTGTGAGGACCGGATGAATAGTATTTTGACCATCAAGTGTACCACAGTTGTACTACTACTACTACTACTACTACTACTACTACTACTACTACTACTACTACTACTACTACTACTACTACTACTACCACTACCAGTAGGTACATGAGTACTCCAGTATTGTATAACGTAAATAGGTCTCCCGTGCTAGCATGCCTGTTCACTTCATCATTCAGGTATCATCCATATTGTGAGCAGAACCAAATTCTCGTGCATGCCCAATCAATGCTCTGCCGCGGTGCATGTAGTGGTCGTTCTGGTGCATCAAGGACGGCATGCAGATCGTTCCACACTTGAGAAGAGGAAAGATGGAAAGGTAGAACGCGACAGCAGAGGAAGAGAACGCTGGCTAACGAGGCTGGGAGGGGATCGAGCAGGAAGTTAATGCTCCATGCCTAAAGGTTTTGGGAAAACCTGATTTTCATAAGGTGACTTATACTCACCTAAACGGAGGGAGTATTCCTTAACCAGAGAATGTTGTGTCTCCCACTCACGCGCTCAAAAAAAAACTACGACACATTTTTTATCTGTTTGCATAGGTCCCACCTATCAGGAAGGATGGGCACGTACACGAACAGGTACGACTCATCAGTCTACCCGCAGAGCCTTTTCGTTTAGTCTACCTAGCCGTCTAATCAACTGCATGCACGCCACTTCTCCCATTTACTTCTCCATCGGGAACCGATTCTCCTCGGCTTCTTCACATCCCCTTCGTCTTCATTTGCATCCAAACCCCACTGCATTCACATTGTTTTAACCTCTTTAAATAATCATCTACTACTTCAATTATACTAGCGATCTAATCCTAATTCTCCAAACCATAGCCCTCCGTTCCAGCGGTTCCAAATGGCGATAGAGATCGAGATGCAGGTTTTTAGCGTCCAACATGTCCTCGTCGAAGGCTCGATGCGCATAGTTGCCACCATCACCGTCCACCCAAGGGTTGTTCGGCAGTGAATCAAAAATGTATCCAACTCCCTCGAAAAGGTAGAGATGAGGGTCATCGGTCTCGATGCAAAGTACACGGAGCGTGCCCCTGGGAAGATCTAGCGCACCGCCGTCCTTCAGCTGTGCTTCGAAGATGATGTTTTGGTGTACCACATCATACACTCGCCCTCCATACCAGGTGAGCTTCATGATTTCTTGTCTCGGGAGGACGTATACTTCCGTGGGGCAGCCATCGAAGGGGACAAACAGAAGCTGGAGCCGTACAAGCTTGATTTGAATAGCATCACTGACCTACAAACTAGAATCAAAATTCCTGTAGAAGTTTGTGATAAACAGACACCATCCCTATTCGACGTAGCAAATTTTGTACTCGGTACAAATCTTCAAAAGGGTGACGAGACGGTGGCATTAAGGTCGTCTGGATGGGAGAATTATCCCTTAACGTACGAGCGGATAAAATATGCTGCCCTCGATGCCCGTGTGAGTTTCAAGATAGCTGCAAGGTCCAAAGAGCTTGTTGCGAAGCCGTCTCCCACAGATAATGAGAACAAGAAGAAGAAGAAGAAGAAGAAGAAGAAGAAAAGGCTGCACTAGCAGGAGGGCATTATGGATGGATGAACTATTTCCTCTCTTGTAAAAAAAATTATTCCCTCTCGGTGTATATTGATATAGATGGACTATTTCGATGGTGTGCATGTCTTTGGAATAGAGTAGTAGCGTGGACAAGTCACCTATCGGGTCCACATGTTATTGACTCAAAGGTAGGTGTAGTAAGGCGCCAAAGCTCAGTCCTGATGGCCCTGAGAGGGAAATGTAACTCCTGCGCCAGGGCTTGTGGTGCTCCCGCAGCACGAACTCGTGCCAAACTCGAGATTTGTTTCTTTACTATACATGCACGCAACGATTTAATGGACATTGTAATATCAACATGTGATGGGGAGCTCTAAATTTGAATTTAAAACTTATAAAAAGAAAAGATTCAAAACAAATAAACTTGGAGAGAGGGAGTATATCGTAGGATGTGTCCCATACAAAATAAGTCCCCTGGTTTGTCACCGCGCAGATGCGGTTAGAAAGGAGCACAGCGTCTTCCAACTCGTACGGCAACAAATCGGCTGCAGACAGCATGGTCCGCCTTTGACCGCCATGTGCAAGGTTCGTGCTATCTTATTCAATCTCACCGTGGTCCCATCGTACCGATTCATGCGGTGGCCCATTGCATGGGTGATCCCAATGTTGGACAAAGGTTCTACGAGAACGGTTTCACCATTGTAAATGTTGCGCAAATTGATGTTGATACCCTCCCGTACATATGCAAGCCAATCTCCAGTCGCACCGAGCCTAACCTGTGAAACAGTGGGCAGGGGGAGAATTAGGAAATGGACACGGAAGTAGTCTTTAGAATGCATTTACTATGTGATCAAACTCATCTTACCTACTCATCGGAGGAAATCCGAGTGCCCCTCAACGTCGACATCTCAAGGGGCGTCAACTTGCAACTACGGCCACGCCGCGCTGGAGAGACCCCCAAGGAAACATCCTCGTGCATTCCACGGAACATCAAGATGCATTTGTATGAGTAGTTTATCTTGTGAGAGAAATGGATGAACAAGGGAAGGCCTCTAGAGATAGAGATGGACACTACTACTACCAATGTGCTAGCCCGTGTGTTGCAATGGATCCAAAGTAGTAGAATAATACTTGTTCACGTGCTTGAAATATAAAAACTCTAGTTTTGATATACATGTGTCAGCAGACATGATAGCTTGTCCATGGAAGTTGAACCACGGCGACCATCACGTTTCTTGTTTCTACCACTAAGCCACTGAAGTTCGGTCCCGTGGGCCCCGAGAGGGAAATGTAACTCCTGCGGCAGGCCTTATGGTGCTCCCGCAGTACGAGCTTGTGCCAAAACTGGAATTTGTTTCTTCTTACTAATACCAACTAGTACTAGTAAGGTACACGTGCATTGCACGCATGAGATTCTGGTGGTTTGTGCATTATGCTTCTACATGTGGAGCTTTCTGGATTCTAACATGTGGCAAAATCTGGTGGAATGTAAGGTTAGGAAAGTTTGATTAACTTAGGTGAGTGTTTGATTCAAGCCACACCTTAGGCAAGCCACACTAAGGCCCCACATGACATACACACAAAAATGTGGCAAGATTCCCTTAGGCTTGCCAACTTGATTCTCTCGCTTTGAAGAACTAATAACTTTGCCTAAGCTTAGTTGTGGCAAAGTTAGGGTATGTTTGATTCAAAGGATTTTCATAGGATCTTTGAAGGATTAGAATCCTTAGGAATTTTTCCTACGTTGGTCGTTTGATTTGTAGGATTGAATCATGTAGAATATTTTCCTAAGGATTCATTTGTACTACGTTTCACAGGAATTCTAACATGCACTCCAACCTCTTGAAAGAAATCCTTTGTTTTTCATGTGACACAATCAAAAAACTCAAATCCTATAGGGATCCAATGAACATGCCATTCCAATCCTACTTTTTTCCTATTCCCGTGTTTCTGCAGTCCTATGAATCAAACAAGCCCTTAGTCATGAATTAAGTTCAACCATGGAGTCTTCTAGATTATACATGTGGCAGAATCTGGTGGATGATATCCAACGGCCAGTAGTGCTCGGATTTTCCATCTTTGTACCGTCGGATTTGCTTCATCCAATGACCAACTTTCAAAGTTTTTCCTACACTATATAGGGGGTATAGATATAGATGTGCCGGTCCGTTGCAATGGATCCAAAGTATATATATATATCTATTTCGTGGAGTGCACTCTAAACACATTATCTATTTATTTTTCTCTAACCTTCCGTAGCCATGTAACCAAGCCACATAAGCTTCATGGGTGCCCCCCACATCATATTAATCATACTATGTTGATTGAAAAATAGATAAATCACCCAAAACAAGATCTTCCCGTTTTTTGTTCCTATGATGTTGTGTCAAGTGAAAATGCTAGGCAAAACGCCATCCCTAAGCCATGTGTCGTGCCGGACGGGCCGTGTTGTACCCCCGATTCCCGGGCATGTGGGGGTGCGACGCGAACGCGGCAGGCCTTTTCCTTTTACCAGCAATGTGCTCGTGCGTTGCGACGGATCCAAAGTAGTAGAATATTAGTATTTGTTCACAAATTTGAAAGAAATCACTATTGTTTTGATATACTCCTAATATATTACTCCCTCCATACCTAAATATTTGTCTTTTTTGAGATTTCAAATGGACTATCACATACAGATTATATAGACATATTCTAGTGTTTCTAGCAAGATGCCCGCGCATTGCACGAAGTTGATGGAAAAGGTAAGCACAACTTATAAATTGACGAATGGAGTACTAGTTACAGTGATGCATATAATTAAGCAAAGGGATCGCACATGTCGGTATTGACTGGAATGAGAATGCAACAACACAGAATTAAGGCCACGATGATGCGTTCGCAGTGGTGGTTATAGAAGGCAATAAGAAAGATGGATCCACGAACGTACGACCTCCTCCTCCTCAACTTAGTGCGTCGGGCCACCGACCGGCGGCTAAGGAGCGGCGGCTTTTGTGGCGAGGTCGAGGTGCTTCTCAATAAAGGCATCCAAGGCTTCCAGCCGGTTGAGGAAGGCCAACGTCGTAGCATCCTTACTGGCCTTGTAGATACCTATGTACACGTTTTCCTCGTACATGTGGATGTGTAGGTCGACGAATTCTTGCAGGGCGAGGCACCTCGCGGCGAGCGTGACCTCCAGGCGGACATTCTTCATGGTGTCGGCGGGCAGTCGCAGGGCCACCAGTGCTTGAAAGAGGTTCCGGCCATGGAGGACGATTAGGGTGGCAGGCAATGAGGAGCCCGGGCGCGCGGGCTGGAGGAGTACGACGATGTCGTCCACGAGCTTCTTGAGGACGGTGAACTTGTTGCTGGTGGCAACAATCATCTGGTCCAACTGAGAGTCGTAGTTGGCGTCGAAGGTGGCCATCCACCAGCTGGTCTCCAACACCGTCTGGAGACGACCCTCGGCTCCATGCCGCAAGCTGGCATCGTGGACCATCTGGCGCAGCTGCTGGCCGCTCACGAGCATCGCCGCCATGGGTCTGGAGTGAGATCTTTTGCGCTTAGTGTAGGTGCTTAGGCAAATGCTTAGGTGCGTACGATGTGGTAGATGCATTGGAATGGAGGGGCGCCTTTATATGAGGGCAATGAGGGCAAACTGCGTTGCATTCACATCGTGCAGCCTCTTTTCCCGGACCTCCTCCCATTACTTCCCTCATGCATTAATTGAAGAAGGATCCATTGGCCGTTCAACATATCGGGAACCCCTACTCCCTCCCTCGTCTGCATTAAAGCCGTATCGGGAACTGCGCCGCCCGCTGTCAAATCAAATACTCCCTCCGTCTAGGTGAGTATTAAGTCATCTTACGAAAACCAAATAGTAAACACATAGGCATGGCGCATTAACTCTCACATTGTGTCCTATTTTTTGACATAAATAGAGCAATCAACCAAGAAGAGATGTGGGGCTTGTATGCTTTTAATGACTTGAGACTATCAAACATGACATGAAGTGGTCAGTTCGTTGCCCAAGAACAAATACAACCCACGTCAGCACACATGCATCTTATAGAGCATCACATCCAATGGCTATAAAAGATGAATGGGACCAAATTATATCTCATCTAGATGAGTTCTAGCAAAACTGTATTAATAATACTTAGTACTCCTGCGCCATGTATCATATATTAGTATCATGTAGTACTTTATTTATTTATGAGGTATCCAGATGGCACTGCTCCGCCAAGAAAAGAGGGTAATATCAAAATTATGGACTAATTTTTTGAGTATGTTAGTAAGGTTTGGTCATAGTCACTTGTTGAAATCTCTAAAAAGAAAAATACTCCCTCCATCTGGAAATACTTGTCATAAAAATGGATAAAAGGAAATGTATCTAGACGTATTTTAGTTTTAGATACATCTCTTTTTATCCATTTTGATGACAAGTATTTTCGAACGGAGGGAGTAGAAAACAGAGTTGGTGATGATGGTGTGCGTGCCATGCTGCAATATAGGCCGTCGGATTTATATCTAACGGATAGGAAAGAAACTATGGCAATTTTGAAAAAATATACCCACATGTCTCTCCACGTTCGCAAATAAGGCCTTCCCTCATTCAACCTTTTCTCTCACAAGATAAACTACTCATACAAATGCATCTTGATGTTCCGTGCAATGCACGGGCAGCTAGCTTATTTCTTTTAAAATAGTTGCTGCGATAATTGGGTTGAAGTGATATATTTTATGTCTACCCCGAATGATTTTAGATTCACTAGTAGTAACAAAGAAAAGGTTGCCTTGTTAATTAACAGAAAGCAGGGTGAAAACTATCACATGAGGCCGGTAAAAACAAGGCACACTGGGTTCAGCGTCATCGTCACTAGAACTGTGTGCGTGCGAGAAGTCTACATATCGAGGGGGCTACCGAGCGAGGCACCGAGACACAATGTTTGAGAGAGAAACCAATTGACAGATTATGATCAGATCGAGTTGTCACCCTTCTGCTGTCATTGTTGGGGGTGGGGGGAGGGAGAGAAAGACGTATCGAGAGTGTGCGCGGTAGGCACAGAGGCACAACTAGCGAGTGTGTGTGTGTGTGTGTGTGTTTGAAAGAGGAGTAGATAGATTATTATCAAGATCGATGTGCCACCCTACTAGCTCCTTCGGTGCCGGGTAGTGTGTGTGTGTGTGTGTGTGTTTGAGAGAGAAGCCAGTCGATAGATTAGTATCAAGATCGAGGTATCACCCTTCTCCTACATTGTTGGGAAGTGTGGGTGTGTGGGGAGGGGGCAGTGACACTCACATATCTCTACTCTTATAAAAAACAGAGTTGGTGATGATGGTGTTCCTGCCATCCTGCAATATAGGCCATCCAGTTTATATCCGACGGACAGGAAGGAAACTATGGCAATTTTGCAAAAAGATACCCACACCCCTCTCCGCATTTGCAAATAAGGCATTCCCTCGTTCATCCTTTTCTCCCACAAGATAAACTTCTCATACAAATGCATCTTGATGTTCCGTGCAACGCATGGGCATCTTGCTACTAGGGAGAAGAAGTTTGTGTGACACATATCTAACTATATTAAGGGATAGGTAGATAGCATATGTGTGAGAGACATTAGTGGCTGTGGGTGGGCGGAATTAAAGGGGTGGGCGTGTTAGACATAGAGAGCGTGTGAGTTTCTGTGTGAGAGACTTGTAGGACGGGGTAGAAAGACGAATTTAACCCTAACGGAGGGAGAGAAATACACGAAGTGCGCATGTGTGATTCCGATGCCCACAGGGAAATGAGATATGTATGCGTGTAAGAGAGATTGCACAATTCATTCACGTATCACTATCTAGCGATCGTGGACATGCATCGCTTGAACATAAGTCAATATCTACTTTGTATCGTGGCCAAAGGTACAATATCGATTCAACGCTATAAAGATTGGACACTCACATATCACAACATGCACCAGTGTTACTCTTGCATTCAAATTCATTAGTCTTGGATGATTTAAGTTTCTATTTTGAAGTAATATATGTAATATTCATATATGAATTTTCAACGGGTACGCAATTTATGAAATGGAGGCTATGTAATCATATGAGGTAACACTTTTAAGTAGCTGACTACAATATCCATTTCTTTTTGTGCGCCTCTACACTAACACGTCAATGCATTATGTTTAAAGTGAATAACCAATGGCACTAAATTATATATTTACACGAGAAATACATAGGCTGAGCATTTGATCCCTTTTTTTGTGAACGCGCCACTACACCCGTACGATTGGCCGCGCCCGTGTGAACGTCCAAGTTATCGGCGCATCATCCCGAGTTATTGTATTTTTTCCTGCGTGGACTTCACACTAGTTATTAACTGCTGACGCGTGCCCCGTGTACACAGTCTAGCATGACCTTCCCGCTAGCACGGTCCAAAATTAGTTGAAACTGGATACGAACGATCCCGCGGGCGGAAAAATCTCCCGCCTCCTTCTAAAATTTCCGCCACCTTAGTCTTTACCATGCGAAATCCCCCTTTTGTCCTTGGTGCATGGAGACCAACAGTTAAAATACCGCCCTCATCTACATAATAGGTCGGGGCTGCTTTGGTAACTTCCGGTTCCCCCACTACACAGCACCCCCATTTCCTCTCCCCCTCCCACAAAAACGACTAACTCCACAGCACCAGAGCATCTTACATCACGCCGTCCGTACTTCATCGCCCTTTCTCCCCTCCCCTCTCGAAACCCTAGACTGCTCATCCACCGGCGTACCATAGCCCATTCACTGCCAGCGGTGTCCACCTCGCTGGATCTGCTTCTGCGGCCGCATCTACCCCTCCCACCTCCCCTAGAGACAAGTAGACTGCTCATCCACCACTGTACCACAGCCCATTCAGTGCCGGCCTTGTCCACGGCGCCGGATCTGCTTCGCCGGTACTCTCGTCAACCGCCGCGCATCTGCAGCGGCTCATTCGTACTCCCCACCGGAGATGTTTCGTCCACACCCCCGGAGCCGCCCCACCGACGCCCCCGTCGATGGCCTCTGATCCTCTTCACCGACACCTTCCTCAATCCTACCGGAGCCGCTTCATCGACACCTTCCTCAACCCTACCGGAGTAGCTTCGCCTATATCATTCTCAACCCTACTAGGGCCGCTTTGCCAACTCACAAGTCCACGGCCTCAGATCCGCTTCCTTGCACCGTCATCCAACCTACCGGAGCAGCTTCTGACACCCCATCCACGGCCACAGATCCGCATCGTCGACACCGCCCTTAACCCAACCACTGGAGCAGCTTCTGACGCCCCATCCATGGCCGCAGATCCACATTATCGACACCATCCTTAACCCAACCACCGGAGCAGCTTCACCTACGCCCTCGTCCATGGCCATAGATCCGCTTCGCCCACACCGTAGTCCACCCTACCGGAGCCGCTCCACAAACACCCTACTCGACGGTTCTAGATCTCCTTACTGGACCCCGACAGCCAGCGCAGCATCATCACCCTCGACATTTCTAACCTGATTCCCACAGTCTGGAGAGATGCCAAGCACCCGCCACGGCCTAGGTACTTGTCACCTTTAAACCCGTCCAGCATCACCTGCCCAATGTACTTCAAATATACTAACCAGTCACTGTTACCTGTTATGCAGCTGGCAAAAACTATAAGGACGATGTTTCTTCTGGATCTAACAGCTTGGCCAACCAAGATCCTGGACTGACGCATTGCTATGATCTTGTAAGCGCGTCTCTCTCTCTTGTATTGTTATGTGCCTGCCAGTGTGCTTTGCTAGGATTTTCGACCAGTAATCCCTTTGTGCAGACAATGATTTCTACTACTGGCTGCTAAATTAGATATGTAGATGTCATACATGATACTACCTCGTACCTCCGTTCCTAAATATAAGTCTTTCTAGAGATTCCACTATAGGCTACATACAGAGCAAAATGAGTGAATCTACACTCGAAAATGCATCTATATACATCTGTATGTGGTCCATAGTGGAATTTCTACAAAGACATATATTTAGGAACAGGGGCAGTACATTACACAAAATCGTAGGTGGCATGTAGGAATTCCAGTGCACTACATTTGGCTCCCTTAGAGTGCCTGCTAGTCCAGTATACAGAGTCATGGCTAGTTTATGGTATGCACACAATCGTTAATTGGTGGTTTAAATATGCACAAGGGATATGCAATGTAGTATCATGTAGTATCATGCATATAGGGTTACACAATGAAAAAGTAGAAGATGTATGTGGCAATTTCATTGAACATCGCAAAAAAAGGAGAGGCAACGGTGAGCCTATACAGTGTGCCATGGTACGTCACTCCTCCATTGCAATCATCGTGACATTTTATTTGCATGCCAGTTCTATTAGCCAAGTTTCTTAGGGACATTTATTACGAGTTATCCTAAGAAAATAAGCACCTATGAATATAAGCTCCATGTAATAAGCCAACTAGTTATTTTCATTGCATTTTCGGCTTATCTTTGGTATGATCAATGGAAAGTCTAGATTGTGTTATGTTTTTTTCATTTTGCTGCCCATATGGAAATTAATTTGACTTCCAAACATCACAAATTGAACCCACTGCAGTAATTAATATGATAGGAAAACATACCATCACTATTTGCTCAAAATGCAAATACAAAGATACGATCTACTTGGCACAATCTACTCTGGTCAATGTTTTCCATAGAGATCCCATTGCCTAATTTAAACGAAGAACACATGACCCACATTTAAATGAAGAACACTTATTTATTGAAATTTGATGGTCCAAGTGGCTGGTTATTATCGTATAGCAGCACCACCTGAAAGCATCATATAGCAGCAGTAGCAGCAGCTCATAGCAACTCATCATACAGCAGCAGCAGTCTGCAATTCATCATATACCAGCAGCAGCTCATAGCAATTCATCATATAGCAGCAGGAGGAGCAGCTCATAGCAATTCATCATCCAGTAGCAGCAAGAGTAGCTCATAGCAATTCATCATATAGCAGCAGGAGGAGCAGCTTGTAGCAACTCATCATATAGCAGCAGTGGCAGCTCATAGAAATTCATCATATAGCAGCAGCAGCTCATAGCAACTCATCATACAGTAGCAGCAGCTCATAGCAATTCATCATATAGTAGCAGCAGGAGCAGCTCATAGCAATGCATCATATAGCAGAAGCAGAAGCAGCTCATAGCAATTCATCGTATAGTGGAAAGGGGAGAGGAGATACAAGCGGGCAGGGCAATGAATGCTTGCGTGTTTGTTTTTACTTGAGGGTCAGGTGTGACACGGGTGTCAGCAGTTGCATTTTGAGTGTAATATAGGCAGACAACAGAATCATTTCACTATTCCCCTTCCCTTTAATTTTTAGTGAGGTTCTACCCGAAACACCCCCCTCCAAAGCGACATTAGTTAAGCCCAAGCCCATAACTCAAAATGACTTCTTTACATCTTTTATGGCTTATTTTGACAATATGCCCTGAAAAGGCAGAATCGAACTGGCCCTTAACCTGCAATTCAATTGTGCGTGCAATGATGAATCACTCCTGCCTGCTATCTGTACATTTCGGCATCATCATTCATGGCATAACCTAATACATGTGCATTCCATTGTAGAATCTGGAATATGCAATGTTTATGTTAGTTCATACGTTGCACATGATTTTTAAATGCCCCTTAAATCTGGTCAGTCAAGTGATGGTCTTTAAGCCTCCTTCTTTGCTTGTTTTCTTGATATGTACGTAAGATTTGCTCACACATCTGTTCAATTACTTGTTGCATCAGCCAGCCATACTAGGACTGTTTGCTTTGATTACTTGCTGTTCTTGACATAACACTCTAACAGAGTTTGTCAACGATTTAAACACTAAGGGCTGCTGTAGTGGGCCTTGTCTAACTCATAGGTGACATAAAGGTTTGGTTGTACACTAAAGTAGGCTCTCCAAGAGTACCTGGAGATCCAGTTCGAAGGTATGCCTAGTTTTTACATAGTGCAGACATAGTAAATGCTCATTTCATTATGTGCAAGTGCAAGAGATGCGGCATGTTTCATTATGTGGTGTTGTTTTGTTATAATCTCATTCTTTTGTGTTCACAGACTAGAAAGTATGCATATTTATCTTCCAAGGAGACGAGTAAATAGTTGGTGTCACCTTGTAGAGGGGGTGCAATGAAGATAAGATTGAGGATTTCCATGTACAAGATGTTAGGAAGGAGCCTTGCAAGAGAAGTAGGAGCTGCGCTGAGCCTCTTCAACCTACTAAGGTAAGTCACTGTATGCAACTCAACAGTTCCATTCCTTGTTTGTTTCAGGCATAGTTAATTTTCTATTTTCAATTGCTTTATTTGTCCTCAGTTAATGAGATGCCCAAATAATCATGCCTGATGTTCGGTACTTGTATCACTATTAGTTGACATAATTAAAGGCCTTACCATTTAATTACTCTGCCGAAGTGTGCCTGAAGCTTTGAAGTCTATTAACCAACTATTATTGTATGAGGCTCACAATCTAGTTTATACTACACTAATGATTGCATAGTTTTGCCTGCTGTAGTATGTTTGTATGAAACCCTTTGCTGTTCATTATGCTCCCTAAGACTTTAATTGAGGCACAGAATGGCCAACTGCTTGCTTACTTATGCGCAACCTGCTGTCTAAATTTGTAACTTGTCTGTGTTTTCGATTGGGCCCCAACATCATGCTCCTCTGGTGAGCTAAGAGGGATTTCTGTATGCAAGTTGCACATACTATCTTTTTTATAATTTTTAAAATATCACCTGCTTATGCTTCATGACGTGTAACATTATTGTTAGTCCTGTTTTGCCATGTAGTACAAAATCGTGTCTTGTTCGCTTCACTGTTGTAACTATATTTTTGCCCTAGTCGTGTGTACTTACAGAAACATTTCAGGATGAAGTGACATCAACACAAAGATCTGCGAGCAGTGCGGCATGGCCGTTACCGAATGATTATGGATTGGAATTGGAATGTGCTGATGTTCTCGAGCATCAACTAGAGGTGGCAAGACAACGTGTACATGATTGTCAACGTATAATCAACAAGTTGAGACTGGACATGCAGGTATTAGATGCAGGAGTCAAAAAAATGAAACAAGATACCGAGGTAACAATGAAGGAATTGGAGATTTTGCAGACTGAAATTTGTGCTATCTAAATCCGGCCTATCCTATTTTCTGAAGAGATTATAGTTCAATTGGAGTTAAGTTGATGCGCGTCCATGATGTATGAGCTGTATTTGCCCAGTGTATGTAAGTTGCTGTTTGTGTATGCTTTATTATCACCTGTGCCGAACCATAATGCCCAGTGGGTATAATCGGCTGTAATTTCTTTATTGTATAGTGTAGGATTATTCTACCTTTCTATGCCTTGATCTCTTTGTTGTAATAGTGTAGGCTTTTTAAAGGTGATAGTATTGAGTAGGATAATTCTTTGAATATGCTATATCGTTCAAACGGGGGCCAATTCGCCCGACCATGGGCCGTCGGATCCATGGGCCTTCTACGTCTCGTAGGATCCATGGGCCTTGTACGTCTCGTAGGATCCATGGGCCGCTGGCTCATTTATGGGTCTTGTACGGGCCTTTAATGGGTCGTAGATGGGCCTTTAATGGAAATCATACGTTTTATGGGCTGACCATAACGGGTCGTTAATAGGCCATATTTGGTGATGCTATGAAAATGGCCCAACAGACTAACGGTCCGCAAACGGGCCGACTGTAACGATGGGCTGAATTTGGCCCACAAATAGAAAATGACAGTAATGAGCCGTAAGTAACCGAATGCTGCAAATGAGCCCAAGAATAAATGGCCCCTCAGAAGGCCGAAAGTTAACTTGGGCTGGAAACAGCCCAACGGAATAACGGGCCATTAATGGGTATAAAGTGATACACTGTTCATTACAGGCCAGTTTGACCACGGGCCGTTAATGGGTGTAAAGTAATACACTGTTCATTACGGGCCAGTTTCAGCACGGGCCGCTAATGGGCCAAGAGTTACAAAGGGCCTCATATGGGTCGAAAGACGTCATGGGCTATACATGGGCTAGAAGTGAAAACAACCTGGAATCATATTGGACGGCCCAGATGACGCTACTGGGCCTAATTCGGATAGGGCGTAACGGGCCTTGGATTAGCGGGTTGTAAATGGGCTATATGCGAACAGGCCGTTAACAGGCTTTCCATGGGCCGGCCCGCCAGCTTTTGACCAAGTCAAGTGGGCCGGCCTTTTCATAGGAATGGGCCACTGTTGGGTCGTGCCATGTGTCGACGTATCATAGGCGCCTCCTATCCAGTGAGTCGATGAGATCTGTCCCAACGATGAGCCAACACGTGTTTCCTCTAGCTAATGATGATTTTGCACGTGGAAAATCCCCATTGGTCGGGGCTGTTAACGGGTTATCGGATCCAAAACCCGACCCGATAGCTTAACAGCATTCCGTTACGGTGGATGCCATGTGTCGGTCACCTTTGATGAAAGCACTTCTATGACGCGCGCTTTATTTTCATGAAAGTGGACACTTCCATGATGATAATTTTGGTAATGTCATGGAACACTTCTACGACAGCACAGGTATGACTATCTTGATTCTGTCATAAATTTGTCATGGATGTACATGCATTACAAAAAAAGCGACCTACTATGACAAACATGTATCATCACGGAAGTGTATTTTTGTTGTAGTGCTAGGGGTGGAACGTGGTAGCGGATATTCCAATTATCCAACTTAAAATTGAAATATGTGGTCAAATTTTACTCATTTTATTATGAATTACAATAGTGTTTATTCATCATCTAAGAAAACATTTGAGCCGCATCTGTATCCGATAACATCCACATCCGATTCGTTTCCACCCATAGATGAACCCTAACTAATTTGATGCAACTAAAATTTGAAGAACCCTAGGCAGAGGTAGGGGAGGGGGAGGAGCAGGCGTGCTCACCTCGGGTGCTTGCGGCGAGGGCCGGAGGGGCAGGCGGCGTCGAGGTTGGGGTCGGGGCTCGGGCGCACGGCGGAGGGCGGCGTCGAGGTCGGGGTCGGGGGCGACATCAAGGTCGGGGCGGCGTCGAGGTCGGGGTCGGGGATGGCGTCGAATCCGGGGTCAGGGGCGGCGTCGAGGGTGTGCGGAGAGCGACGGGAGGGTGCGCGGCGGCCGACGGGCGACGGCGGCGGCGACAACGGAGGAGTTGGATTTGGGGGAAGTGTCTGTGGGCAAGAACGGACCGTGTGGTTAACTCACAAGTAGCAGTAGTGCGTTCCAGGAAGTGCGCTGCTGCTAAGCTAGCTACAGCGCGTTCCTTGATACGCGCTACTGCTATTCCTTTCTCTTTCTTCCTATTTTTCATTTATTTTTCTTTACATTTTATTTTTTCCTTTCACAATTTTCTATTTCTTTCATTTTCTTTTACTTTTATATTTGCTTTCCATTTAATTTTATTTCATTTAGCAGTAGAGTCTTTCAGCTTAAACGCGTTGTTACAAAGCAAGTAGCGGTAGCGCGGTTCTACCTAGATCGCTACTACTATGTGTAGCCTATCGGCTAAGCCGTGGAAATTTTAGTAGTAGCGCTTTTATGTTCAGGCGCGCTACTGCTACAACTGTATCTGTAGCGCCATTTACATCAGCACGCTACTGCTACTTAGCACCAGCGTACTTTTTAAGCACGCGCTACTGCTAAAGTTCTGTTATAAGGTTTTCCCTAGTAGTGTCATATGCTTCTTGATGCTCCCATTATGTTTCAGTTCTTTATTTTTACGAGAGGATCATTGAAATCATCATGCCTAGCTGAAAAGGCATTAAAGAAAAACGCTTGTTGGGAGACAACCCAATATTTCTACCTACTGTTTTTGTGTGTTCATGATGAACCATAAGTATAGGGGATAAATTGTAGATCTTTTCGCTAAGTAAGAGTGTCGAACCCAACGAGCAGTAGAAGAAATGAGAAGTGGTTTTCAGCAAGGTAATATCTGCAAGTGCTGAAACTGTAAGTAGCAGAGTAGTTTGATAGCAAGATAATTTGTAATGAGCAAGTAACGATAGTAGTACCAAAAGTGCAGAACGGTATCCCAATCCTTTTGAGGCAAAGGACAGGCCAAAATGGTCTCTTATAATAAGCAAAGCGTTCTTGAGGGTACATGAGAATTTCATCTAGTCACTTTCATCATGTTGGTTCGGTTTGTGTTTGCTACTTTGATAATCTGATATGTGGGTGGACCGGTGCTTAAGTGTTATCCTAACTTGAACAAAGCTCCTACTTATGATTAACCCTCCCGCAAGCATCCGCAACTATGAGAAAAGTATTAAGAATAAATTATAACCATAGCATTAAACTTTTGGATCCAATCGGTCCCTTACGGAATAGCGCATAAAATGGGGTTTAAGCTTCTGTCACTCTCGTAACCCATCATCTAATTGCTACTCCACAATGCATTCCCTTAGGCCCAAATATGGTGAAGTGTGATGTACTCGACGTTCACATGACACCACTAAGGGAATCACAACATAGATACTATCAAAATATCGAACACATATCAATTTCACATGATTACTTGCAACCTGATTTCTCCCGTCACCTCAAGAACAAAAGTAACTACTCACGAGTGATAAACATGCTCCAGATCAGAGGAGTATTAAATAGCATAATGGATCTGAACATATAATCTTCCACCAAATAAACCATATAGTAACTACAAGATGTAATCAACACTACTAGTCACCCACAAGCACCAATCTATAGTTCCGGTAACAAGATTGAACACAAGAGATGAACTAGGTTTTGAGATGAGATGGTGCTGCTGAAGATGTTGATGGAGATAGCCCTCCCCAAGATGGGAGAGTTGTTGGTGATGATGATGACACTGATTTACCCCTCTGGGAGGGAAGTTTCCCCAGCAGAATCGCTCCACCGGAGGGCAAAAGTGCTCCTTCCCTAGTTCCGCCTCGAGATGGCGGTGCTCCGTCCCGAAAGTCCTCTCCTTATTTTTTAGGTGAAATGACTTATATACCAGAAGATGGGCACCGGAGATGGGCCTGGGTGAGCATAACCCACCAGGGCGCGGCTGGGATCCCTAGCGCGCCCAGGTGGGTTGTGCCTACCTGGTTGGCCTCCTCTGGTATTTATTTGCTCCAATATTCATCATATATTCCATAAAAATTCTTCGTGGAGTTTCAGCTTGTTTGGAGTTATGCAAAATAGGTAGCCTGACGTAGATTTTCTAGGTCCAGATTTCCAGCTGCCGGAATTCTCCCTTTTGTGTGTACCTTGCAAATTATGAGAGAAAAGGCATTAGAATTACTCTAAAAAGCATTATTATGCATAAAAAATATCATAAATAACAGTAGGAAAACATGATGCAAAATGGACGTATCAACTCCCCCAAGCTTAGAGAGAGAGGTGTTGATAGAAACAAAATACGGACATAGAAGCATCATGTTGATTATTATAACATCAACAAACTTAAATTTAAGACTCTTATCATAGAACTTTTATCATAGACTTCTCATGAATAAGTGACAACTCATCACACAATCGAAGTATAAAGAAAAAACTCTATTAGAAACCAACAAACTATGTCCTAAGTCAACTTTGCAACTACAATTCGTCATCTTTTCTGGAAGGGTCACGTGTCGGCGCCTTTAGGCAAGTCCACATACTCAACCATCATGTAGTCTTCTCATACACATGAGCAAAATGTTTCAACCAGACACATAGAAAGATAGGGACTTATAGTTTTGCCTCCCAACGTATTCACCTCAAGGGTGATGTCAACAATAATAAATCATGCTACCCATATTCAACTGGACATATGTGCCTAGATCTTTCATCACCACATGATGTTTGCCAAAGGAGAAAATTAAAAAGGAATAGAGAGAAAACTATGACTCTTTGCATAAAAGTAAATACATAAAAGTAAAAGATAGGCCCTTCGTAGAGGGAAGCAGAGGTTCCCATGAGCTTATTTGTTTGTATGCTCAACCGCTTAGTGCAAAAGAACGTCACATTGTATTGGCCCTTGTGATGGCAACCTTTATTATGCAATCTGTTGCTTTTATTCTTCACCATCACAAGTTCGCACAACGCTTAATTTTCACTTACACTAAATGATCTCACATTTTTAGAAGCAATTTTTATTGCCTTATTGCACCGATGACAACTTACTTGAGGGATCTTGCTCAATCTCTAGGTAGGTATGGTGGAATCCTGAAAATAAGATTTGGGTTTAAGGGTTTTTGGATGCACAAGTAGTATCTCTACTTAGTGCGGAGTTTTTGGCTAGAAAAGATAGGGGGCAAGCACCAAATATTAAAGGATCTATGATAATATAACTTCTATGTGAATATGAACAAACATAAATCATTAAGTTGTCTTCCTTGTCCAACGTCAACAATTTTTGCATATAATATTTTGACGGGGGATCACAATCACAAAAGATTTTTAGGATAGTATACTTATATGTGAATATTCTCTTCCCTTATTAATTATTTCATGAGTTGCATCGTTGAATAATGCTATGTTTGTCAATTTCTAATAAAATTTTCTACTTATACTTTTCCTTATGTGGTGTCATCAC
The DNA here is from genome assembly GCF_056163025.1 of Triticum urartu. Classification (NCBI taxonomy): domain Eukaryota; kingdom Viridiplantae; phylum Streptophyta; class Magnoliopsida; order Poales; family Poaceae; genus Triticum; species Triticum urartu. The sequence continues at coordinate 65,908,786 of NC_141873.1, read as the reverse complement.
CTACCATAAGATTAGCATATGATCTTCTTGATTTATTTCCTTTCTTTTTATTGCAACAAGAAAGTAAAGAAAGCAAAAACTCAAACTAAACTTAATTATATATCTCGCACATGATTACAAAGATAGATCACTAAGCAAACTCTTGAAAAGAAAGGATTAAACTAAACTTTTATTCATCTAAAGCAAAAGATCGAACTAATATAAGTAAAGGCAAAAGATAGTGGGGATGATACGATACCGGGGCACCTCCCCCAAGCTTGGCGGAAGCCACGGGGAGTGCCCTTACCCGATACTCAATTTTCTTATGGCGATGAAGAAGAAGGTGGTGATGATGAAGAAGAGGGCTTGTCCTTCTTCCTCAGCTTATGTTCGAGGATAGAATTTTTCCTCCTTCAATTCACCGATCTCCTATTCAAGCTCCAGTACTTTCTTGTATAAATCTTGCTTACTATCCTGCAAAAGGCGGAAAGGTATAAATTGAACCTTAGGCCTCTTTGGTTTCTTCGATAGGCTTGACTTCTTGAATTCCACATGCATGTCACCAGGTTGAGACAGCGGGGTTTCATCCTCATCCTAGCTCGTCTCATCCTTCTCCCTAGGATAATAGTCTTCCTCTTCCTTCGTGGTCCAGCCATAGTGCTCCACATCCCCATAGGACTTGGGGTTTGAGATGAAACCAGCAGCATAGCTCTCACCCTCAGAGTCTTGGGATGACATATTTTCAGATCTGACTAGAAAATAGCAAGAAAATAAAACAGAAGATTTCTCTGCGTTACGGTGGTCAATTGGTTCGGGGGGTATATAAACATTTTTTTATCTTGGGAAACAAGCAAACAGAAGAAAATATGAGTCCGGAAGACACCAGGGCGCGCCTGGCGCCCAAGTGGGTTGTGCCCACCAGGGTACGTTTCATGGAAGTTTCTTATTTTCCCAATTTTCTAAATATTTCAAAACTGACAAAAAATATTTTTGTGGATTTTTCGGAGTCCGTTTACTTACCATATCACGTACCTCCTTTTTTCACGATTCTGGAGTGTTCCGGAAGGACTCCTTTATGTGTTCTTTCGGTGTCAAAGTTTGGATAATATTACTTTCAAAATTAATGGGTGTACCTAAGATATAATGTTTTATTCGTTGCCCATTAACAACCTTCGGGTTAGTACCTTCGGCATTATTTATTTTGATAGCTCCAGACCGATAAACCTCCTCGATAACATAGGGTCCTTCCCAGAGAGGAGTTTCCCTGCAAATAACCTGAAATGAGAGTTCTACAAAAGAACATATTCTCCAACTTTAAACTCCGCTTTTGGATTCTTTTATCATGCCATCTTTTAACTTTTTGTTTAAACAAGGTGGAATTTTCATAAGCTTGGATTCTACATTCATCTAAGGAGCTAATATCAAATAGCCTCTTTTCACCAGCAAGTTTGAAATCATAGTTGAGTTCTTTAATTGCCCAATATGCTTTATGTTCTAATTCAAGAATTAAACCATTTTATAAGGAGACATACCCATAGGATTTTTATAAGCTGTTCTATAAGCCCAAAGTGCATCATCTAATTTCTTATACCAATTCTTCCGGAACCTATTGACTGTCTTTTGCAAAATTAAATTTATTTCTGTATTACTAAGTTCAACTTGACCACTAGACCGAGGATGATAAGGTGATGCAATTCTATGGTTAACATCATACTTGGCAAGCATTTTACGGAAAGCACCACGAATAAAGTGTGAACCACCATCAGTCATTAAACATCTAGGGACTCCAAACCTTGGGAAAATAAATTCCTTAAGCATTTTAATAGAGGTGTTGTGATCAGCACTACTGGTTGGAATAGCTTCTACCCATTTAGCAACATAATCAACAGCAACCAAAATACGTGTATACCCATTAGAGGAAGGAAAAGGTCCCATGTAATCAAATCCCCAAACTTCAAATGGTTCAACAACAAGTGAATAATTCATAGGCATTTCTTGACGCTTACCGATATTACGTATTATTTGGCATTCATCACAAAATAAGACGAACTTACGGGCATCCTTGAAGAGAGTGGGCCAATAAAACCCAGATTGCAATAGCTTGTGAGTAATTCTCTCTCCGGCATAATGCCCTCCATAAGCTTCAGAGTGACATTTCCGTAAGATTTGTCCTTGTTCATGCTCAGGTACACAATGTCTAATAATACCATCTACTCCTTTATAAATATGTGGGTCATCCCAAAAGTAGTGTCTTAAATCATAGAAGATTTTTTTTCTTTTGTTGGTATGTGCAACTAGGTGGTAAATATTTAGCAACAATGTAATTAGCATAGTCAGCATACCCAGGAGTATTACGAGCAACATTTATTGCAGCTAACTTCTCATCAGGAAAACTATCATCAATAGGTAGTGGGTCATCAAGAACATTTTCAAGCCTAGACAAGTTATTAGCTACGGGGTTCTCAGCTCCTTTCCTATCAGTAATATGTAAATCAAATCCTATATACTTAAGAAGTTCATCCCCACTATCTCAATTATCTTGACATGCAAGCTATCCACATCACTATATATGCCCCACCCATCCCACCCCTATTTATCTTCACATGGAGCTATCCATGTCACGGCATCCAGCCACATCACCAACTATCGCATGCATGCATTCCGTTACTGAATAGAAGCGGACCAACAGGTTGTTTGATTATTTATTTTTACAACACAAGCATCCCTTTGGTCGTTTCCTCTTCCGTATTCTGTAACGGACGAGGCAGCCTAAGCCCGTATGCATCCTCTTATTCTCCTCCCCACCGCACTTTCTCTCCAGCGAACAGAGCAACCTTTCACTACTAGGGAAAACCCTATACACAGAATCTTAGCAGCAGCGCGGCTAAAAAAGGAGCGCTGCTGCTAATTAGCAGTAGCGTGGGTGTAGAAAACCCGCTACTGACAAGTGCTTAGCAGTAGCGCGCTCGGCGTAAACCGCGCTGCTACAAATATCGACCGACAGTGCCCACCCAACTCCATTTAGCAGCAGCGCGGTGCCGCGAGCCGCGCTACTGCTATAGCAGCACGGTTTTTCTAAGATCGCTGCTGCTAATTTTCAAATCGGGCACACTTTTGGTCCCAGTTAGCAGTAGCGCTTGTACCGAAAGCGCGTTGCTGCTACTTTCTTAGCAGCAGTGCGTTTTACGTACCGCGCTACTGCTAATCCGCACCCACCACCTTTTCCCCACCCGTCCTCCCCCTCCCCTTCCTCTCCCTATCCCCTATGCGCGGAGGCCCAAATCCAAACCCACACTCTTTTGATTCCTCTTCTCCTCCCACTCGCCATTCCCTTCCTCGCCCAGCACCACTACCGGCCTCGCACCTCGGCGCCACTCACAAATACGGCGACCTCCTCTCGCAGACCCCTCCCCTCCCCCTCCATCCTCCTCCTTCTCCGCTGTTGGAAGGAGAGGGAAACCAGCAGAGCATCGTCCACATGGCGGCGGCCAGATCCATGCATGGACACAACCACTTGCACCTCCTCGCCGGGTCAAGGGTCCCACGACAAGCAGCAGCAGGTCCCCGAGTTCCATCTAGGGTTTCGGGCATCGGCCCCAACTCCGGCGGCCACCGGTGAGTTACTCCTCCTACTGCTCTCTATCTCTCTCTTCCCTTTCTAATAATTTTCTCTTCTTTGGTAGCAGCAGTAGACGAGAGCCGCGGGCACAAGTTGGGTGGGGAAGCACCATCACCATGAACAACTTCATCCCCTCTAGGACTAGTAGTAGCCATGAATGGAGAGGACGATGACGCCGAGCAGAAGCAGCCGCCATGGCTGCAATTAATTTTTTTAATTCTGAATTAGTTAGTAGTAGCGCGGGGCGCTGACCCGCGCTACAACTATGTAGTAGCAGCGCGGGTGGCAACAATGCTACTACTACTAGAAGTAGCAGTAGCGCGGGTACCACCCGCGCTACTGCTAAAAGTTAGCTGTAGCGCCCTAGAAGTAGCGCAGCCCCCCACGCTACTACTAGCAATTATCCCGCGCTACTACTAGGGTTTTCCCTGGTAGTGTTTAGAGCTCCACATCTCATCTTCCATGAGTTCTTTATATCTGCTGTTGTCAGAGTCAACCTCCCATACGCGTGACCTCATCACCACTCAAAGAGGGGGCTTAATACCTGCTACTACGCCGCTCCTAGATGGCGTTGCCGCATGCGAACAATGCCTCGATGGTGTCCCGGATCGAGCCCCGATAGGGGCGAGCTCTCCTCACTACTAACATGGGCCTTGGTGCCTGCTACCACGCCCCTCCTATACGGCGCCGCCGCACTCCCGTAGTACCTTGATGGTGCCGTGTGTCGGCTTTGCTCAGCCAGCTCCTCTGACCATCGACATCAGATTCGCCACCCACGGCTCCCCTCCATACCAATGCCCACGCTGCGCTGTCGCAGCACCACCAAGAAGCATGCTGCTACCCATCATGAACTCTGTAAGATCGACCTAGCTTTCGATGGGAGAAGACGAAGAGGGCCTTTTTGTAGTTGGGCTTTGCTTTCTGCACTAATATAATTAATTTAATTTCACATACATGAGTAATTCGAGCTTGCATATTGTAGGTATAAAATCTGCATGAGGGATTCATGGTTGGTGTCACTGCTCGCCATGGCCAGAACAGAAGTCCCAGAACTAGATGAAGATATCCTGTAAAAGGAGTAATAAATACCATGAATTTTCTGACCTTACCAAGATTAATTTTTCAACTAAGCAATGACTGATTTGGGATCCACCTCCATCGCCAATACCATGAATTTTCTCACCTTACCAAGATTAATTTTTCCTGCCTTTATTTTGATATTTCATACTCAACTAATTTTCCTTATATTTCCTTTTGCCGGTAGCTGGAATGTTTAAGATTTCTAGAGATAGTTTTTCTTCTGCAGATGAAATTCCAATCATTGTTTTGGAGGAGGAATCTGCTTCTTCAATTTATTTGCTATCTCGGCACCTTTAGGACTGCTGAATTGTAGGGAGACGCTTATCGAATGGCTCGACGGCAGCTTTGAAGCTCAGGATCGAAACAAGCTATGCGATTAATTTTTATATATTATATGCATCTGATACCTCAGGTGGTGCTATTTCTGGTGCACTGTTCAATTTTCGGTGGTGCCCTTTGTGATTGCCTTAATGCTATAAATATATGCCTAAAATCTTGACTACTCCCTCTGTATTTTTACCTCCCTTCTTTCCCTACTTAAGTCGCAGGTGACTGATATGTTGTCTCAACTACATAATTCTTTCTTGCAGGCATCTTCTTTTCTCAAGTTTCAACAACGATTTTCATTGTATCTCTAGATTGTGTTGTGCCATATTTTCTAACTATATTCTATAAGGCACAATTTTTTTATGCCCAATCTCAGTATGCCATCTATTTTAGTTTTATATAGTTTGCACATAAATAATTTTGCAAGATTGGGCATAAATAATTTCATAATATGTATCTCAAAGTGGAAATTTGTACATAACCTTTTAGGACTTCTCCATTTCAGATCCATGTTTTTGGAGTGTTTTATACATTAGTATTTGTGTAAAACATATGAGATTAGTATGCCACAACGCGATCGAAGAATTCACATTTTTCCATCTTTACAATCATACTTCCAGTAACATGTCGATTTTAGTCTTCAGATCATATATTGAGCAAACAAAATTCTTCACTTTATGTATTATCATATATTCATATGCGTAGGACTAAGAGTTCTCGCAGCAACGCGTGGGGCATCATCTAGTTCTTGTAGAAAGAGAACCCATCGAATAAGTCTAGGTTTAGCATCTTTCTTTTCCATAAGATATTTTATAGCAGCATGATCGGTGTGAACAATTACTTTTGAACCACCAATGTAAGATCTAAATTTATCACAAGCAAACGCCACTGCTAGAAATTATTTTTCAATAGTAACATAATTTTGTTGAGCATTGTCTAGAGTTTTACTAGCATAATGAATAACATTCTGTTTCTTATCAACTCTTTGTCCTAGAACAACACCAACAACATAATCACTAGCATCACACATAATTTCAGAAGGCAAGTTCCAATCAGGTGGTTGAACAAATAGGTGCAGAAATTAAGGCTTTCTTGAGTGTTTCGAAGGCTTATAAACGATCATCATCAAAAACAAAAGGGACATCCGTTTGCAAAAGGTTTGTAAGAGGCCTAGAAATTTTAGAAAAGTCTTTGATAAATCTCCTATAGAAACTAGCATGGCATAGGGAACTACAAATACCTTCTATATCATTGGGACATGGCATTTTCTCAATTGCATCAACCTTCGTTTTGTCCACTTGAATACCTCTTTCAGAAATTTTATGACCCAATACAATGCCTTCATTAACCATAAAGTTGCACTTCTCCCTATTCAAGACAAGATTTGTTTGTTCACATCTCTGCAAAACTCGATCAAGATTGATTAAACAATCATCAAAAGACTTCCCATAAACAGAGAAGTCATCCATGAAAACCTCAACAATCTTTTCACAAAAGTCAGAGAATATAGCAGTCATACATCTTTGAAAGGTAGCAGGTGCATTGCATAAACCAAAAGGCATGCGTCTATAAGCATAAGTTCTAAAGGGACAAGTGAACATGGTCTTTTCTTGATCAGGTTGAGAAACAGGTATTTGTGAAAAACCAGAATATCCATCAAGAAAGAAAAAAATGTGTGTGCTTAGATAATCTTTCTAGCATTTGATCAATAAAAGGCAGAGGGTAATGATCTTTTCTAGTTGCTTTATTTCATTTTTTGAAGCAATTACCATTCTATAGCCTGTAACAATTCTTTGTGGAATAAGGTCATTCTTATCATTAGGAACAACAGTAATACCTCCTTTCTTAGGGACACAATGAACAGGACTTACCCATTTACTATCAGCTATAGGATAGATCATACCTGCTTCCAGAAGTTTTAATATTTCTGTTCTTACAACTTCTTCCATCTTAGAATTTAACCGATGATGGTGATCAACAACGGGTTTAGCATCGATTTCCATATTAATCTTGTGCTGACATAGAGTGGGACTAATGGCCCTTTAAATCATCAAGAGTATATCTAATAGCAGCTCAGTGCTTCCTTAGAACTTTCAATAATCTTTCTTCTTCATGTTCTAAAAGGTTAGCACTAATAATAACAGGATATATCTTCTTTTCATCAAGATAAGCATATTTCAAAGTGTCTGGCAATTGTTTTAATTCAAACACATGATCACCTTTAGGTGGAGGTGGACCTCCTAGAGTTTCAATTGGCAAATTGTGTTTAAGCAGAGGACGTTCTTCAAAGAAAATCTTATCTATTTCATTTCTTTCATGCATATGCAGATCATTTTCATGGTCTAGCAAATATTGTTCTAGTGGATCAGTAGGAGGCACAACAATAGAATTAAGACCAATTATTTCATCCTTACTAGGCAATTATTTTTCATGATGCTTTCTACTAAACTTGGAAAAATTAAACTCATGTGACTCATCACCAAAACTAACACCTACAGTTTGTTTCTCACAATCTATATTAGCATTAACGGTGTTCAAGAAATATCTACCAAAGATAATGGGACAAAAGTCATCTTGTGGGAACCAAGAACAAGAAAATCAGTAGGGTATTTTATTTTCCCACACAAGACTTCAACATCTCTAACAATCCCAAGTGGTGTGATGGTGTCTCGGTTAGCAATTTTAATAGTGGCATCTATTTCTTCAATTTCAGCGGGTGCTATGTCATTCATAATTTCTTGATATAAAGTAAAGGGAATAGCACTCATGCTAGCACCTATGTCACACAAACCATGATAACAGTGATCTTCTATTTTAACTGAGACAATGGGCATGCCAACAACGGGTCTATGTTTTTCCTCTTTATTAGGTTTGGCAATTCTAGTAGCTTCATTACAGAAGTAAATAACATGCCCATCTATATTTTCTTCTAGGAGATCCTTAACCATAGCAACACTAGGTTCTACTTTGATTTGTTCATCAGGTTTAGGTGTTCTAATATAACTTTTGTTAACCATAGTTGAAACTTTAGCATGTTCCTTTATCCTAACAGGGAAAGGTAGTTTCTTAATATAAGAAGTAGGAACAATTGGATCAACATTATGAAGTATAGTTTCTTCTTTAGCTAGTACCGGTTCTTTAATTTCTTCATTAATAGGTGGGTGAAACTTAAACCACTTTTGTTTAGGGAGATCAACATGAGTACCAAATGATTCACAAAAGGAGGCTAATATCTCAGAGTCAAGTCCATATTTAGGGCTAAACTTTTGAAAATCATCGGTATTCATAAAAGATTTAACACAATCATACTTAAGCTTAATACCTGACTCTTTACCTTTTTACGAGTTCCCAATCTTCAGAGTTGTGTTTAATTCTTTCCAAAAAATTCCACCGAAATTCAATAGTCTTCTTCATAAAAGAACAAGCACAAGAAGTATCAAGCATGGATCGATCATTATGAGAAAGCCGAGCATAAAAATTATGGATATTAATTTCTCTTAAGAGCTCATGATTGGGGCATAAATATAACATTGACTTCAGCCTCCCCCAAGCTAGAGCGATACTTTCTCCTTAACGAGGCCAAAAATTATATATGTAATTCCGATCACGATGAACAAGATGCATAGGATAATTTTTCTGGTGGAACTCCAATTTCAATCGATTCCAACTCCAAGATCCAATATCATCTCATAGCCTATACCATGGCGATGCTTTTTTACTTCAAAGATAATGGGAAAATCTTCTTCTTAACATCATCTCGGGGTAAACCTGCAAGCTTAAAAAATCCACAAATTTGTTCCACATATATCAAGTGCATATTAGGATGTTCGGTTCCATCTCCTATATAAGGATTAGCTAGCAGTTGTTCTATCATACCAGAAGGAATTTCATATTCAATATTTTCATTAGGCAGTAGGTTGAGGGGTAGCTAATTTTGGTTCCGGTTGAGGTGAAGATACCCCGAACAAACCCCTCAAAGGACTATTTTCCATAGTAGCAAGTGACAATAAATTTCAGCACACTATATAAATGTTTCCTTCCCAAAGGCGCTTCATTCCCTGCAAACGGCACCAAAAAATAGCCTTGATGAAACAAAAGTATAGGGATCAATTGTAGCTCTTTTAGATAATTAAGAGTGTTGAACCCAAAAAGGAGCAGAAGGACATGACAAGTGGTTTTCAGCAAAGTAATGTCTACAAGTGTTGAAACTATAAGTAGCAGAGTAGTTTGATAGCAAGATAATTTGTAACGAGCAAGCAATGATAGTAGTAAAAAAAGTGCAGCAAGGTAGCCCAATCCTTTTGAGGCAACGGACATGCCAAAACGGTCTCTTATAATAAGCAAAGCGTTCTTGAGGGTACACGGAAATTTCATCTAGTCACTTACATAATGTTGGTTTGATTTGTGTTTGCTACTTTGATAATTTGATATGTGGGTGGACCGGTGCTTAGGTATTGTTCTTATGTGAACAAACCTCTTACTTATGATTAACCCTCCTGCAAGCATCTGCAACTACGAGAAAAGTATTAAGAATAAATCCTAACCATAGCATTAAACTTTTGGATCCAATCGGTCTCTTACGGAATAGCGCATAAACTAGGGTTTAAGCTTCTGTCACTCTCACAACCCATCATCTAATTGCTACTCCACAATGCATTCCCTTAGGCCCAAATATGGTGAAGTGTCATGTAGTCGACGTTCACATGAAATCACTAAGGGAATCACAACATACATACTATCAAAATATCAAACATATATCAATTTCACATGATTACTTGCAACATGATTTCTCTCGTGACCTCAATAACAAAAGTAATTAACTACTCACAAGTGATAAACATGCTCAAGATCATAGGGGTATTAAATAGCATAATGGATCTGAACATATAATCTTCCATCAAATAAACCATATAGTAATCAACTATAAGATGTAATCAGCACTACTAGTCACCCACAAGCACCAATCTATAGTTCCGGTAACAAGATTGAACACAAGAGATGAACTAGGGCGTGAGATGAGATGGTGTTTTTGAAGATGTTGATGGAGATAGCCCTCCCCAAGATGGGAGTGTTGTTGGTTATGATGATGATGATTTACCCCTCCGGGAGGGAAGTTCCCCTGACGAAATCGCTCCCCCGGAGGGCAAAAGTGCTGCTGCCCAAGTTCCTCCTTGAGATGGCGGCACTTCATCCCGAAAGTCCCCTCCTTATTTTTTCTAGGTCAAAATGACTTCTATAACAGAAGATGGGCACCGGAGGTGAGCTTTGGTGACCACAACCCACCAGGGCGCGCCTGGGCTCCCTGGCGCGCCCAGGTGGTTGTGCCCACCTGGTGGGCCTCCTCTGGTACTTATTTGCTCCAATAATCATCATATATTCCAAAAAAAAATCTCCGTGAAGTTTCAGCTTGTTTGGAGTTGTGTAGAATAGGTAGCCTAACGTAGCTTTTCCAGTTCCAGATTTCCAATTGCCGGAATTCTCCGTCTTTGTGTGTACCTTGCAAATTATGAGAGAAAAGGCATTAGAATTACTCTAAAAAGCATTATTATGCGTCAAAAACATCATAAATAACAGTAGGAAAACATAATGCAAAATGGACGTATCAGTTCACATGGTTAAGCTATTGTACTAATCATGTTTTATAGCTTTTATTTCAATAATGTGCCAAGTAAACTAGAAGATACTTTTGATCTAATTTTTTACACATGATTGTCATATAAATTGCCTAGGTTGTCCTAATTTTTCAGAATTTTTAGAGTTGCAGAAGTATGGTGTTTGTTCAGATCATTACAGACTGTTCTGTTTTTAATAAATTATGTCTTCAATGCATAGTTTGCTTGTTTTATAGTTTCTATGGCTTATATTGGCCAATATAAATTGTAGAAATTATAGAGTACAGTATGTATTATGTGGAAATAATTATGAATCTTGTCTTGACAGTACCAAATTGAATGATTTATCCATTATCATACTAACCCATCTCACAAAGTTCCATTGAGTTTTATGTGATTGAAGTTTTCCAGTTTTGGGTGAGATATCAATATGAGAGGAATTAAGGGGACACAAGAGCTCATGATTTGGAATGCCCAAGGCCTCCCAAGTTAATATTTCAAGAAGTATCAAGCATCAAAACTTGGGGATGCCCCGGTAGGCATCCCACCTTTCTTCATCAACAACTATCGGTTAGTCTCGGTTGAGCCTAAGTTTTTGTTTGTTCATATGATGTGTGCTATTCTTGAAGTGTCCTTTTATTTTCATTTTTTGTTGTTTGAATAAAATACTTGATTATGAAATCTTGATTTGGAGTCTTCACATAGCTACTTGTGAACTGTGTTGGGATTTTCCTCGAAGAGGAAGGGTGGAGCGGTACAATAGCGATAGGTATTTCCCTTGATGAGAAACAAGGTTTATCAAACCAATAGGAGAATCACAAAAAACCCCATGAACAAAACTGCACACACATAAGCAAATACATGCACCCAACGCAGGCAAGAGGGTTGTCAATCCCCTTGAACTCATTACTTGCAAGGATTAAATATTGTATAAGTAGATAGATAAATTGCGAAATAAAAGTAAATAAAATGCAGCGAGGTATTTTTAGTTTTAAAATATGATTAAAGTAGACCCGGGAGCCATAGTTTTCACTAGAGGCTTCTCTCTCGAACACACAACATACGATGGGTAAACAAATTACTGTTGGGCAAATGATAGAAAAGCGCATAGTTATGACATTATTCATGGCAATGATCATGTATATAGGCATCACGTCTATGACAAGTACACCAACTCCTTCATGCATCTACTACTATTACTCCACAAATCGACCACTATCCAGCATGCACCTATGGTATTAAGTTCATAACAAATAGTGTAACGCCTTAAGCAAGATGCCATGATGTAGACAAAGTAAACCCAATAAATATGAATAAAGACCATCATTTTACCCTTAATAGCAATAATACAATACATGCCTCGCTGCCCCTTCTGTAACTGGGTGAGGACACCGCAAGATTGAACCCATTAGAAAGCACCTCTCCCACTAAAGAGAAATCAGTCTAGTTGGCCAAACCAAATGGATCGATCGGAGAGAAATAAAAAGCTATAACAATCATGCATAATAAAGTTTAGAAAAGACTCAATTACTTTCAATGAATAATCTGATCATAAACCCACAGTTCATCGGATCCCAACAATCACACCGCAAATGAAGATTACATCGGATAGAACTCCAAAAAGATCGAGGAGAACATGGTATTGAAGATCAAAGAGAGAGAAGAAGCCATCTAGCTACTAGATATGGACATGTGGGTCTGTAGTGAACTACTCACACATCATCGAAAGGCAGCAAGGATGGTGTAGAAGCCCTCCATGATCGATTCCCGCTCCAGCAGAATACAGGAAAAGGCCTCCAAATGGGATCGCAGAAGAACATAAGCTTGCGGCAGCGGAAACGTGTTTCGAGTGGCTCTCTATTGGTTTGGGAATATTTGTGAATTTATAGAGGTGGAATTAGGTCAACCGGAGTTGCGTGGGGCCCATGAGCTCAAGGGTCACGCACTATGAGCTCGTGGCTCTCTCGTAGCTCTTCTGGCCTCCTCCCAAACCATCTAGGCTCCCTTCTGGTCTAGAAAAAATCACCGTAAAGTTTCATCGTGTTTGGGCTTCGTGTGGTATTGATTTTCTGAAAAAGTCAAAAACAAGTAAAAAAATAGGAACTGACACTGGGCACTGGATTAATAGGTTAGTCCCAAAGGATGATATAAAATACCATAAAAATGCATATAGAGCATCCAAGATTGATACTATAATAGCATGAAACAATCAAAAAATATAGATACGTTGGAGACGTATCAGCATCCCCAAGCTCAATTCCTACTCGTCCCCGAGTAGGTACTAGCAAAAGGGACCGTTCGTTGCAACAGTGATATTAATTCTAGTAGCACAATATTAATTATGTCAAATACAACGGTCGTTCTTCACTATGGAACAAATGCCAATTGCCGTTAATCAGGGTCGGTCGGATCAAGGAACTGGATCATGGGACAATTCAGTTTTGTTAAACCTTATGGCAATTAAAATAATAAATCATTGATAACTCGGTATGTTTGTACAACTTACCATATTTAATCAACATGACATATCATTACTCCAGACCAATCTCAAATAAGATTATTTTTACATCTAAAGCACACAATTGTTTGAGTTCTTCTAACTCAAAATACACTCCAAGAACAATAATAGACGCCATGAGCATTGAAAATCTCTCCTCCAAGAATTATTGGGATGAAGCAATCCAACTCAAGAAACATATATTCCAATTTTACAAAATAATGGAGTTCAATAAAGTATCTTGGATATATTTGTGGTGGTAGAATTTGGTACCTCGTTGATGGCTATGAAGTCGGGGTTGCTCTTGCAGTCGCCCAGCCCGACATCGGCCATGTCCCTCGTTCGTGGTCAGAGAGATCAGTAGCATTGCATAAATATGCCCATCCTATGTCTAATATAGTAGGGAAAGGTGAGAAGTTTGTGGCAGACACAGCAGGGACTTTTCTATTCTGATTTTCGCTCACCGAACTCTATTCCTCCTCCTGCGCCAAAGACAAGCGACGCGCTAGCCTGGATCTGCCCTTGCCGTGGAGAGCCTCCCCGGTGTACAATCTACACACCCCCATGGGTCATCGGGTCATGGTTGGTGGTACTTGACCTATATTTAGAAGGCCACTCTTCATGTCATGTCGGGCAATGCCATTCTTAATTGTGAGAAATCCATAAGAACCTCAGTTGTTTTCACACATGCCACATAAATCGGAGCTTCTGAATTGCAGTACCTCAGATATTTTCAAACCCAGTAGTCGGCATAGAGATCTTATAAAGAAAATACTATGGAAGGAGCTTTAACCACAGTCGTGACAATCAGACCACTAAGGTGATCACCTTCGAAAGTTTTTTTCACAACCAAAAGCACCAGAAATAGCACCATGTTCTTTCAAAAATTATGGGGAACAATGCATCACACACACTGGAACCGTTTCATCAAAATATATAACACTGATATTTAATAGCGTCGGAAGGAGATGAACCAACATCTGCAATTTTTTTGGCTATGTAAGATCAGAAACCACAACATTTTCTTATGAAAACTTAAACTCAAAGTTATGTTGTAGACAAACCTATCTTGTAAACAAAAATGTGTATCCGCACACATCCTTCATGCTACAGTTCTTCCGTCTACGCACATGCCAAGTTCGAAACATCTGTCAGTTTGAGCTAGCTCTCACGATTCTCTCTCCCTGATCACTCACTCTCAGCACCGCCAAGCCATCTGTAAAAAGTCCCGCGAGGTCAACCTCACCACCACCAAGCCATCCCTCGGCTCCGCATAATTGCTGCCACAGATCGGCCAACCACACATGCTCGATTCTACCCTCTCCCATCGATTGGCTCTTCCTCGACAGTAGCTCAACACCTTCTCACCACCAACCAAGCCGCCTTCGTTCATCTCTACTCCACTAATCCAAGGGATACAGAATAATAGTTGGCGGCGGCCGGATGGACCCAGCTCATGTCGCCCCAGCGTGAGCTCGGCGCCACGGTAGCCACAGATGTTTCTGTTACTGTCGTGCAACGCGGATCCTGCTCACGAGAGGATGGTTCCTCCAACCGCCGCCATTAGGTCCACGGATTTTAGGGTTCCTTTTTTTTTGAAGGAGATTTTAGGGTTCCTTGCCTCAGTGTCGACCCGGAAGACCAATCGGCTCACGAGCTCCAGTTTTATTGGCGAGTTGGAACTTGGAAGTCAGCACGGCTTGGTGGAGGCTTTCTGTCACGGTACACGGGTGACGTTCATGCAGAACCCCATGGGAAACCCCACATGGACAACGGTCCAAGAAACAACCCCAAGCTTGATGTTGGAACGTGTGAAAATATTTTTTTGAGCAATACTTGGAACGTGTGATGTCCGCTGGCTGGCTTTGATTCACTAGATAGACTTGGGTTAGACTTGTCGACATGCTAGGCTGGCCGGGCTACTTTGGGCTGGGTCTGATTGGTACTTTATAGATCGAATGCTTTGCCGTGTTAAAAAAAACCTATGATTGATCAATTGAAGGGCCAGGCGCATCGTGTGAGAGTTAGAAACGTGGTCAGATTTTTTCTTTCCTTTTGCAGAAATGGATTCATGGAGACGTGCGCCGGTGCTTGATGAATGATCGATCGTTTTTCCATCCAATATTTGCGCCTTTTGTGAGAACGAATCGATCGATTGACTGTGATTTTTTTTACCGAAACAGGTCCATCCATGCGTATGCCTTTTGCGGGAACGGAACGGGTCAATCGATTGAAATTTTGATTGATCGTTTTTATAGAAGGATCCTGCAAAATTTATGTAGATGTATTTTTAAATCCCAGCCATCAATCCTTATGGTTAACACAAAATTAACGAATATAAAGGGGGTGGCGTATGGAGAACTATGAAAGCTTTCGTCCTTTATTATTAGGTAAAGAAATGATACAAACAGATTTTTTTATGTTGAATACTACCTAACATGAGTATCATGTAATCTATTTACCATATAATCATTGAGAAACGATGAAGTAGCAATATCAACATAATAATATCCATGAATATAAGAAGCATAATCATTACTTTTTCAAAATATATGATCCTTAACGAATATTATCGCTACTCACTTTATTATGTTAGCATGGCATGACTCCACCTTCACCGCATAAATATAAATCATGAGCACCCCGGTGTTAAACCAGGCAATTGGATCATACTTCTAACGCGCTTCACCATTTTCAACTCCACTCAATACATGAGCGTGAGCCATGGACATAGCATTAGGTGGAATAGAATGCGGTGGTAGAGATGAATAAGGGAGTCAAAAAGGAAGAAAGTATGGCATCAACTCAGTGGATCAATGGGCTATGGAGATACCCATCAATCAATATCAATGCAAGGAGTAGGGATTTCTATGAAACGGATGCACTAAGAGCTATAAGTGTATGAAAGCTCAACGGAAACTAAGTTGGTGTGCATCCAACTTGCTTGATCATGAAGACCTCGGGCATTTGAGGAAGCCCATCATCAGAATATACAAGCCAAGTTTTATAACAAAAAATTCCACTAGTATTTGAAACTGTTAATTCAGGAGACTCTCTATATGAAGAACATGGTGGTACTCTAAAGCACAAGTGTGGTAAAAGGATAGTAACATTGCCCTTCACTCTTTCTCTTATTTTTTTGTTGGGCTCTTTTTGTCCACTCTCCTTTTCTCTTTTTAATTTTTCATCCAGAGTCTCATCCCTATTTGTGGGGGAATCATAGTCTCCATCATCATTTCCTCACTGGGATAATGCTCTAATAATGATGATTATCACACTTCTATTTACTTACAACGCGATAACTAGAACAATATCACTATATGAATGCCTCTTGCAGTGTACCATGATGTGCAATGATTTAGCGTAACATGTATAATAATGATGAACGGTGGCTTTGCCACAAATATCATGCCATCTCTATATGATCATGCAAAGCAATATAATGGTGAACACACAATTCATGTGACAGAATGGTGTGATACGTCTCCAACGTATCTATAATTTTTTATTGTTCCATGCTATTATATTATCTGTTTTGGATGTTTAATATGCATTAATATTCTATTTTATATTATTTTGGGGGCTAACCTATTAACATACAGCCCAGTGCTAGTTCCTTTTTTCCCTATTTTTGAGTTTCGCTGAAAAGGAATACCAAACGGAGTCCAAACAGAATAAAACCTTCGCAATGATTTTTCTTGGACCAGAAGACAACTAGGAGACTTGGAGATGAAGTCGGAGGAGCCACGAGGCGGCCACAAGGACAGAGGGCGCACCCCCACCCTTGTCAGCCCCTCGTGCACCTCCTGACCTAATTTTTTCACCTATATATTCCAATATATCCCCAAACCACCAGAGGCATCCATGAAAACACTTTTCCACCGCTGCAACCTTCTCTACCCGTGAGATCCCATCTAGGGACCTTTTCCGGCACCCTGCCGAAGGGGGATTCGATCATGGAGGGCTTCTACATCAACTCTATTGCCCTTCTGATGAAGTGCGGGTAGTTTACCACAGACATACAGGTCCATAACTAGTAGCTAGATGGCTTCTTCTCTCTCTTTGATTCTCAATACCATGTTCTCCCCCATGTTTTTGGAGATCTATTCGATGTAATACTTTTTTGCGGTGTGTTTGCCAAGATCCGATGAATTGTGGACTTATGATCAGCTTATTTATGAATATTATTTGAATCTTCTTTGAGTTCTTATATGCATGATTTGATATTTTTGTAATTCTCTTTGAACTATCGGTTTGGTTTGGCCAACTAGATTCGTTTTTCTTGAAATGGGAGAAGTGCTTAGATTTGGGTTCAATCTTGCGGTGTCCTTTCCTAGTGACAGTAGGGGCAGCAAGGCACGTATTGTATTGTTGCCATTGAGGATAAAAAGATGGGGGTTTTTGTTGGGGAACGTTGCAGAAAACAAAAATTTTCCTACGGTTTCACCAAGATCCATCTAGGAGTTCATCTAGCAACGATTGATCGGATTGCATCTACATTCCTTTGTAGATCACGCGCGGAAGCATTCAAAGAACGGGGATGAGGAAGGCGTACTCGACGTGATCCAAATCACCGGAGATCCTAGCGCCGAACGGACGGCACCTCCGCGTTCAACACACGTACGGTTAGCGTAACGTCTCCTCCTTCTTGATCCAGCAAGGGGGAAGGAGAGGTTGAGGAAGATGGCTCCAATAGCAGCATGACGGCGTGGTGGTGGTGGAGCTGCAGTACTCCGGCAGGGCTTCGCCAAGCTCTATGGAGGAGGAGGATGTGTTGGAGAGGGAGAGGGAGGCACCAAAGGCGTGGTGTAAGAGGCCCTCCTTCCCCCACTATATATAGGGAGCCTAGGGGGGGGGCGCCGGCCATAGGAGATGCAATCTCCTAGGGGGGCGCCGGCCAAGGGAGGAATCCCTCCTCCCCAAGGCACCTAGGAGGTGCCTTCCCCCTTTAGGACTCTTCCTTTCTTGATCTCCTGGCGCATGGGCCTCTTGGGGCTGGTGCCCTTGGCCCATATAGGCCAAGGCGCACACCCCTACAGCCCATGTGGCCCCCGGGGCAGGTGGCCCCACCCGGTGGACCCCCCGGGACCCTTCCGGTGGTCCCGGTACAATACCGGTGACCCTGAAACTTGTCCCGATAGCCGAAATAGCACTTCCTATATATAATTCCTTACCTCCGGACCATTCCGGAACTCCTCGTGATGTCCGGAATCTCATTCGAGACTCCGAACAACATTCGGGTTACTGCATATACATATCCCTACAACCCTAGCGTCACCGAACCTTAAGTGTGTAGACCCTACGGGTTCGGGAGACATGTAGACATGACCGAGACGACTCTCCGGCCAATAACCAACAGCGGGATCTGGATACCCATGTTGGCTCCCACATGCTCCTCGATGATCTCATCGGATGAACCACGATGTCGAGGATTCAAGCAACCCCGTATACAATTCCCTTCGTCAATCGGTATGTTACTTGCCCGAGATTCGATCATCGGTATCCCAATACCTCGTTCAATCTCGTTACCGGCAAGTCACTTTACTCGTACCGTAATGCATGATCCCGTGACCAGACACTTGGTCACTTTGAGCTCATTATGATGATGCATTACCGAGTGGGCCCAGTGATACCTCCCCGTCATACGGAGTGACAAATCCCAGTCTTGATCCATGTCAACCCAACAGATACTTTCGGAGATACCCGTAGTATACCTTTATAGTCACCCAGTTACGTTGTGACGTTTGGTACACCCAAAGCACTCCTACAGGATCCGGGAGTTACACGATCTCATGGTCTAAGGAAAAGATACTTGACATTGGAAAACACTAGCAAACGAACTATACGATCTTGTGCTATGTTTAGGATTGGGTCTTGTCCATCACATCATTCTCCTAATGATGTGATCTCGGTATCAATGACATCCAATGTCCATAGTCAGGAAACCATGACTATCTGTTGATCAACGAGCTAGTCAACTAGAGGCTTACTAGGGACATGTTGGTGTCTATTATTCACACATGTATTACGATTTCCGGATAACACAATTATAGCATGAATAAAGACAATTATCATGAACAAGGAAATATAATAATAATGCTTTTATTATTGCCTCTAGGGTATATTTCCAACAGTTTTCATCATATTGCTTGAGTTAATTCCTCTACATCATATCATCTTACTTAGTGCATTACTCCGTTCTTTATGAACTTAACACTCTAGATGCATGCTGGATAGCCGTCGATGTGTGGAGTAATAGTAGTAGATGTAGAATTATTTCGGTCTAATTGATTCGGACGTGATACCTATATTCATGATCATTGCCTTAGATATCGTCATAACTTTGCGCTTTTCTATCAATTGCTCGGCAGTAATTTGTTCACCCACCGTATTATTTGCTATCTTGAGAGAAGCCTCTAGTGAAACCTATGGCCCCCGAGTTTATTTTCCATCATATTAGTTTCTAATGTAATATTTTGCAATCTTTTAATTTCGGATCTATAAACCAAAAATACCAAAAATATTTACTTTATCACTTATCTATCTCTATCAGATCTCACTTTTGCAAGTAACCGTGAAGCGATTGACAACCCCTTTATCGCGTTGGGTGCAAGTGTTTGATTGTTTGTGTAGGTATTCAGTGATTTGTGCTTTGTCTCCTACTAGATTGATACCTTGGTTCCCAAATTGAGGGAAATACTTACCTCTACTTTGTTGCATGACCCTTTCCTCTTCAAGGGAAAAACCAACACAAGCTCAAGAAGTAGCAGTAAGAATTTCAGGCGCCATTGTCGGGGACATCTATGCCAAGTCTAGACATACCAAGTACCCATCATAAACTCTCATATCTTGCATTACATTATTCGACATTCGCCTCTCGTTTTCCTCTCCCCCACTTCTAAAACGATTTTTGAAAAGATTTTCCCTTTTCTTCGCCCTTCTTTCGTTCGTCTTTTCGTTTGCCCTTATGTCTTACTTGGTTTGGTTGCTCGTTTGCTTGGTATAATTGTGTGTTCATTGAAAACTAGAAGCAAAGATTTTATGGATCCTCATCCACTTGCTAATATTTTTAAAAGATCCAATTATGATGAACCAATTGAAAGTGAGTTGAGTGCACTAGATTATCTTTATGAGGTTTTGCTTCAAATTCGTGAATCTGAAGATTGTGATGAAGTGTTGAAAGAAAAATATTATAAGGTGATTCACGATAGCTCCTTGAATGAAAAGCATGATTGCAATGATGTTATTATAAATTATATTAGTGTCAATTGTGTTAATGATATTCAAATCCCTAAGCTTGGGGATGCTAGTTTTGCTATGTCCACTACTTGTTGCAATGATCATGATTGGGGTGATTCTTCTTATGATCTTGAAAATTTATTTAAACCCCATGATGAATATGATATTGATAATATTTTTTGCAATAATATTGAAAGTGGGTTTCGAAGAGTGTCAACTTTAGATCCCACATATTTGGATAACATTCAATCTTATGAAGTTTTTGATAAAAGTGCGTTCGGAGAGGTCATGACTTTATTTGATGATAATCTCACTATTTTGGAAGAGTGTCAACTTTGCATGCATGTGGATCATGTTGAGAATATTTTATTTGATAGTTATATTGTTGAATTTGAGTATGATCCCACATGTAATTACTATGAGAGAGGGAAATATGGTTGCACAAATTTTCATGTTACTAAATTACCTCTCGTTATGTTGAGATTGTCAATGTTTTATTCTTATTCCTTGCATATGCTAGTTTTTGCTTGTTTTGATAATTTTTTTGCTTATAAAATGCCTATGCATAGGAAGTATGTTATACTTAGATGTTTTTGTCATGTGTTTTATGATGCTCTCTTTGTGCTTCAATTCTTGTCTTCCATGTGAGCATCGTTGAAATCTCAAAGCCTAGCTTAAGGGTGTTAAACAATAGCGCTGGTTGGGAGGCAACCCAATTTTATTTTTGTTTTTGCATTTTTAGGTTTTGTTTTGCAATAAATAATTCATCCAGCCTCTGGTTAGATGTGGTTTTTGTGTTTTAATTAGTGTTGTGTGAAGTAAGACCTTTGGGATGGCTTACGGTGATAGTTGATTTGATCTTGCTGAAAAATAGAAACTTTTGCACTCAGGAAAACAATTCTCATTTTTAATAGAAGCATGATAAAATACTTGTTCTTTTTGCACAAGATTAATAAACAGATTTCTTAGGTTTTCCTATATTTTCAGAACTTTTGGAGTTACATAAGTATTCGAACTAGCCATATTGCTACAGATTGTTATGTTTTTGACAGATTCTGTTTTCTATGTGTTGTTTGCTTATTTTGATGATTCTATGGGTAGTATCGGGGGGTATGAACCATGGAAAGGTTGGAATACAGTAGATATTACACAAATATAAATAAAGAATGATTTCACAACATTACCAAAAGTGGTGATTTATTTTCTTATACTAATGGAGCTTATGCGATTTTCTATTGAGTTTTGTGTTGTGAAGGTTTCATGTTTTGGGTAAGGATTTGATGGACTATGCAATAAGGAGTGGAAAGAGCCTAATCTTGGGGATGCCCATGGCACCCCAAGGTAATATTCAAAGACAACCAAGAGCCTAAGCTTGGGGATGCCCCGGAAGGCATCC
The DNA here is from genome assembly GCF_056163025.1 of Triticum urartu. NCBI lineage: Eukaryota > Viridiplantae > Streptophyta > Magnoliopsida > Poales > Poaceae > Triticum > Triticum urartu. The sequence continues at coordinate 65,887,037 of NC_141873.1, read as the reverse complement.
CCTCTTTCGTCTTCGTCTATCGGTAACTTTATTTGAGGCTATATTTTTATTCACCACATGATATGTGTTTTTCTTGGAGCGTCTTGTATGATTTGAGTCGTTGCTTTTTACTTTGCCACAATCATTCTTGCTGTACACACCTTTTGAGGGAGACACGCATCTGTTGTGATTTATTAGTGTAACATCCCAAATTTTCAATTTGGAATGTTATACATAGGTCATTCATGCATATCATTTTTATTGCTTTCGTTTTGTGATTCTTGAAATCCTAAGAAACTCAAGGACCCTCGGAGAGAGTTGGGGATTTTTCCTCGTTCTCAAATTTGAGTTTTATCAAATATTGGAACAAGGATCACTTTGGTTTTAATTATCAAATATAGTATGACTTCTCCAGAATAAATGAAATATTAGAGGAAAATATTAAAAATCAAATTAGTTATTTTATTTGGGGTTTATCGTTATTTTATTTGAATTAGGAATAAAATGCGTTTTTCAAAATTGCATTAGAGGCCCAAATAAATGTTCAGCCTGTCCGGAGTATTTTTAGAGGACGGGAAAAATTTATTTCAGGATTTTTGGAGTCCGTTTGGTTTTTATTATCTTTGTTTCTCCATGCGGAATTATTTGAAAAAAAGTTACCGCCTTACCGGGTCGTGTCCGCCTGGGACACCGACCCGGCCGGCCCTTTAAGAGGCAAGGCCTCGAGCCGTCGCCAACCCCAACCCGCCCGCGCGCCCCGCCAAACCCTAAGCCGCCGCCGCCACCCACCGCCGCCGTCGCTCCTCGCCGCCGCCGCCCGCCGTCGCCGATCTCCACCGAGCCGCCGCCGTTGACTTTAGTCCGGTCATTTTTTTTGAAACCCTAGACCGTTTTTTCTTATTAGATCGGTTTTCTTTCGTTTTTCGGTTCGGTTAAGTTGGGGACGTTCGTCCGTACGTTCGTTTTAACGAACGCCGTTCACCCGCTAGTCACAGACAGCGAACGTTCGTTCGTTAGTCTGTTCGTCAGTTTTTATTTTACCTGGGTTTTTCGTGATTATTTTCGATTGCGATTTCTGACTCGATTTTTGTTTTAGTTTATCTTTTCATTTCGTTTATCAGAATCAGGTGATTCAAACGCCTAGACCTTCGTCTCAAAGCTCTCTTTCTGTTTAATCAACTTGAACAAGATTTTGGTAGTGTAAAGTTTGACTTTAGTCTAGATTAGTAATCGGATCTTATTTCTTTCGCAGCTTGAGTTTCGTTGCTCCGTTTGATTTGATTCTTTTTGCTAACCGGAGTTCTTCAGTTGAACTTTCTGGTTAGATCTTCTTATTTGAGATTTATTCGTGCGTCTTTGCTTAATTGCTTATGTATGTTATTGTTTGTTTGCGATAGAACACCCGGAGTGTGAAGCGTGCTACTACGAGTCTCTACACTAGTAGAAAACAGGGCTTTGGTCACAGGGCAATATTCACATTAGTCCTGGTTCAGTCACAAACTGGGACTAATGTGAGCATTGGTCCCGGTTCGTGCGGCTAAGGCATTAGTCCCGGTTCACCTGAGCCCTTTAGTCCCGGTTTAAGGCACGAACCGAGACTAAAGGGTGCGATGCTCTTTAGTCCCGGTTTGTGTCTCAAACCGTGACCAAAGATTAGACCTTTAGTCCCGGTTTGAGACACGAACAGGGACTAAAGGGTGCGATGCCCTTTGGTCCCGGTTTGTGTTTCAAACCGGGACTAAAGGTCCCATTTTCAAACTCTACCCCCCATGTGGATCGCCTTTTTTGTTTTGAAAAAATCAAAAGAAAATGATAAAAACTTCAAAAATAAAATCCTTCAAGAGGTAGTTATATTACTACATCTACTAGTTAGGAAAATTTAAAAACTTAAATTTGGACATGTTTTGCAAAAAGTGCAGGGAAAACGTAAAACGGCTATAACTTTTGCATCCGATGTCGGAAAAAAACGTATAATATATCAAAATGTTCAGCACAAAAATTTCAGTTATGCTCAAATTCTAAAAGGAAATAAAGTTATGCTCAAATTTCAGTTTTTTTGTATTTTTGTTAAATCTGGTCAAACTATGGTCAAACTACTTATTCAAGAAGTATTAGTGTTACTAAATAATTATTCAAGAATATTAGTGTTACTAAATAATTATTTCAGTTTTTTTGAATTTTGGTGAAATCTGGTCAAACTGTGGTCAAACAATGGTCAAACTACTTATTGAAGAAATATTAGTGTTACTAAATAATTATTTTAGTTTTTTGAATTTGGTCAAATCTGGTCAAACGTTGGTCAAACGTTGGTCAAACTATGGTCAAATTATGGTCAAACAATGGTCAAACTACTTATTCAAGAAATATTAGTGTTACTAAATAATTATTGTTTTTAGAACAATAGTTTCAAACTCAAACAGTGGAATGTGTGACTTCATGCTCAAGCTAAATTCCTGAGGGTTAATAGGATTGACATCTTACTATTGTCAGGAAAACAACAAGTGCAGACTTGGAAACGAGGGAGAATAGAACCCAGAAGTTAAGTGTGCTCAGGCTGGAGTAGTGAGAGGATGGGTGACCGTCCGGGAAGTTAGATGATTTGGAATGATGAGGGGTGATTAGAGATTAGAGGTTAAATTGAGGAGTGATGAGGGGTGATTAGAGACTAGAGGCTAAAATATTTCAGAAATTTGAAAATAAAAAAAATCAAATTTTTTTTTTCAAAAAAAATCATAAAATTTCCTTTAGTACCGGTTGGTGTTACCAACCAGGACTAAAGGTGGACCTCCAGGCAGCGGCCACGTGGAGGGCCTTTAGTCCCGGTTCGTATAAGAACCAGAACTAAAGGGGGAGGCTTTAGTAACGACCCTTTAGTCCCGGTTCCAGAACCGGGACTAAAGGCCCTTATGAACCGGGACTAAAGGCCCTTTATCTACTAGTGCTAGGTTTTGCGGATCATCAGCATGGCAAGTAACACTTTGATCATACCCCTTTATCACCCAGTTTTTATGCATTAGTTCAACCTTCACATTTTGCATGAGTAGGATCTCTTAACATGCGGGTTTGGGAAGTAGATGATGAGGTAGAACCTATTACCTGTTTTATTATCAAACCCCTAGGAGTTACTTCTACGTTATGCTTATATTGCTATGCTCGTAGACATGGATTTTGGTTTTAATGTATCCATGATAGATGTGAGATTGTTAATTTAATGGTTTAACTTAAGGTGACAACTTTAACACACATCTGGGTGGATTACATGCTTTGGGCACCTGGGGATATACCAGTGTTGTCCTAGGAGATCCCGGGGATATACCGTGTGACCCTCCTACAGTCCGCCACCCAGGCTCAAAGGGATCATAAGATCTTTCATGCTAGAAACATCCGTGTGCAGCCACAAGCCATTATGGGCTCTGGCATAGTTGAGTATGTTGTGTGACCTCTTTCAGTGGTGGGCTAGCAGATGTAGAGGGAAAGTAGGTGTAACTGTCCACCCGGAGTAAAGAGTTAATGCTTCTGAAAGACTGTGTCTCGGTCATCCGTTTCTCAAACACCATGTAGTGCGAGAAATCCAACGGAGGAGATTGAGTCTTGTGGGGAAAAGTGCGCAAACCACTACAGAGTGTATAAACTAATCATGGTTAGCCGTGTCCCAGTTATGGACATCTTGAGTATCTGGTTTATGGATTATCATATGGATCTCATCACTCTAATTTAATTTGTTGGGTTGATAATTACTTTTAATTGAGATTGAGTTGGATGAACCTTCTCAATGTTGTTCAACTACCATGTTAGTTAAATAAAATATATTCCTTTGTTGTAGGGAAAAATTGGCTTTACGCAAAACATATTAACCATACAACCTCCACCAGCCATATATGCATGCAGTGACAGCATTTATTCTGTTCATTACTCGCCTGTGTGACATTGCTAGCATATTCCATGTGTTGACCTGTTTTCGGGCTGCAACGTATCATGTTGCAGACTTTTCAGACGAGGAGTAAGACGCGATAGGTTGTTTGTCATGCACTCAGTTATGCCGTTGGAGTTGATGGACTCACTTTATCTTCCAAGCCTTCCGCTGTTATCGTATTAGATGGCCTGAAGCCATATTTATTGTAATAAGTTCTCTCTTGAGACATTTGATGTATAATTGTGTGATTGCTACTCTTTTGTAAATCCTTCGAGTACTGTGTGTGTCAGCATTACCGATCCAGGGATGACACTTAAGCATAGAGACTTGACCGTTTGAGGTCGGGTCGCTACAAGATGGTATGAGAGCACACGCTGAATGTAGGACATGACCACTAAGAAAAGCCATAGAACACTCTCCTCTACTTATTTCTGACTCCTCTCAATTTTCTACTCTTTAGGATTGCGGACTCAAGGAACAAGTTTGCACAACTAGATGAAGACACACCTTTTGGACGACACTTGAAGGAAGTCACTAGGTACTTGAACATTGGAATACCATGCTTCACCGGGACCTACACCGCCACACTACCAGAAGAGGAACATTGGTTGATTCGAGTTCATGTTCCAGGAAGGACGTTCATGCCACTCACTAAACCCATAGAGTTTTCCTTTGATGCACCCACCTAGAGTCTAGGCAAGAGTATGGCAGCCCACATTGCTATAGGACGTATTGGAGAAGTCTACAAATAGGAGCTGAAGGACACTATCTACCAGATATGTGGACGCCGAGATGAGCAATGAGAGATGATCAGCACCAGGAAGGACCAGTCCATTGCAGCATTCATCCAGGAATTAAACCATCACATTCATTGCTAGGAGAACCAGATGTGCGCAAGCATGATAGATTTGAAGAAGGCGATGATCAGGATCACGGAGCTAGAAGAGGAGATTAAGTCTACCCGCGATGGATATGAGGAGGAAATGATGATACTTGCGGAGAGGAATGATGACATGACAAGGAAGCTAGGAGTTTTTATGAGAGACCCCGCGCCAGGAGGAGAAGACGACGAACCCCCAGGAGATTCATCCTGAAGACTACAGCATCATCGACGACACCGACTACGACCCGGGTAGTAGTGATGATGACTATGAAGACGAAGCTGGAGCGGATATCATGGAGTCTTCCACCGATCAAAATTTCTAGTAGACCACCAATACTATTAGTAGTACCCCCATGTAAATATTAGTAGTCTGAGCACTATAACAATAGTTAGACCGATTGTATGCCTTGCTTGATTGATTGAGTGATATGATATGATTGTGTTTGTCTCATGTGCATATGGGTAGTGCTTTCTCATTAGACCTCATTCTATTCTAAACTCTTCCCTCTAAAACCCATCAGATGCCTCCGAGACGTGACTCCGGATTTGCTTTCCCACCGGAGCTCACTCAGTTGATCCAGCAGCAGAATGCCTTGATGCAGTTGTTAGTTCAGAACCAAGGAAACAACAACAACAACCCACCTCCACCACCACCAATTGGCAATTTAGCCCATTTTCTGAGGCTCCAGCCGCCGGTGTTTTCTAGTAACACCGAGCCCATAGTTGCGGATGATTGGCTGCGCAGGATTGGAAGGGAGTTGACCACCACAAGTTGCACTGATGTTGAGAAGGTGCGTTTTGCCGCACACCAATTGGACGGACCAGCAGTCGCATGGTGGGAGAATTACACATCCAATTTTCCTATAGCCAATGTCACTTGGGAGCAGTTTCAGCAAGCATTCCGCACAACCCACGTATCCACTAGAGCTATGAGCATGAAGAAGCATGAGTTTCGCAACTTACGCCAACGGAACCGTACTGTAGGCTAGTACGTGGAGAAGTTTAGTAAGTTATCCCGCTATGCTCCTGATGATGTGGCCACATATGCTGCGAAGTAGGAGAAATTTATGGAAGGGCTAAATGATGAGATGAGCATCAGTTGTATGCCAAGTTCAGTAAGTGTGAGTTTTGGTTAAAGGAAGTTGGATTTCTTGGACATGTTATATCGGGAGAAGGTATAGCAGTAGACCCCACCAAAGTTCAATCGGTCACTGAATGGTTGGCACCCACCTCAGTTGGAGAGATCCGCAGTTTTCTTGGACTCGCGGGATACTATCGGAGATTCATTGAAAATTTCTCTACTATTGCGAAGCCAATGACGATCTTGTGGAAGAAGGACATCAAGTTCCATTGGACTAAGGAATGTGAAGCTAGTCTCCAGGAGTTGAAGAAATGTTTGACTATAGCCCAGTGCTGATTCTACCGGATATACGCAAGGATTTCCAAGTATATTGCAATGCCTCTCGCTTAGGACTTGGAGGAGTACTTATGCAAGACAGAAGAGTTGTTGCATATGCCTCACGACAGTTTCGACCGCACGAGTTGAATTATGCCACACACGATTTGGAGTTAGCAGCTGTGGTGCATGCACTCAAGACCTGGAGACATTTTCTTATTCGGAACCATTGTGATGTGTACATGGATCATAAGAGTTTGAAGTACATTTTTACACAGAAGGAGTTGAACCTCAGGCAAAGGAGATGGTTGGAGCTTATAAAGGATTATGATATGAAGTTGCACTATCATCCGGGAAAGGCCAATGTCATAGCAGATGCTTTGAGCCGAAAGAGTTATGCCAATACCTTAGTAACAGGAGGATTGCCAAAGGAGTTAGCAGAAGATTTCAGGGAGCTACGTTTAGAGATTGTTCCCAAAGGTTTTGTTATAACCATAGAAGTTCAGTAGACATTGTTGGGAAAGATTCGACAAGCCCAGAAGGATGACAAAGAAATTATCGAGATAAAGGAGAAGATGAGTGAAGGCAAAGCCAAAGGTTTTCATGAGGATGAGCACGACACCTTGTGGTTTGAGGACCGTATTTTTGTGCCCAATAATGTCGAGATCGGGATAAGCTTGGCATGAATTTTATCACCGGACTACCCAGGACCCGATCGGCGTACGATTCTATCTGGGTAGTAGTGGACCGCTTGACAAAAGTAGCTCACTTTATCCCAGTGAAAACCACATATACAAGTGCAAAGTTGGCCAAGATATATATGACCATGATCATATGTCTGCATGGAGTTCCGAGGACCATCGTATCAGACAAAGGAACACAGTTTACTTCAAAGTTTTGGCACCAACTGCACCAGAATTTGGGTACCAGGCTGGAGTTCAGTACAACTTTTCACCCGCAGACAGATGGACAGATTGAGAGAGTCAATCAGATTATGGAGGACATGCTGAGAGATTGTGCACTAGACTACGGGCCTAGTTGGGATGATAATTTACCCTACGCGGAGTTCTCGTACAATAACAGCTACCATGCCAGTTTGAAGATGGCACCGTTTGAAGACCTGTACGGAAGAAGATGCCGAACACCGTTGACGTGGGATGAAGTTGGGGACCGTCAGTTGTTTGGACCGGATATGATCAAAGTGTCTGAAGAGAAGGTTAAGTTGATTCGAGATAGAGTGAAAGTAGCTCAGTCCAGACAGAAGAGTTATGCAGACTCGAAACGCAAGGAGGTAGTCTATGAAATCGGAGATATAGCATATCTGCGAGTGTCACCTCTGCGAGGAGTTAAGCATTTTGGAGTTAAAGGAAAGTTAGCCCCGAGATTTGTAGGACCGAACCATGTTCTGGAGCGCATGGGAGAGGTTGCCTACAAGTTGGAGTTACCTGAAAGACCGTCAGGAGTTCATGATGTGTTTCACGTTTCCCAGTTGAAGAAGTGCCATGCTGAATAGCAGATATTCCTCTGAGAGATACAGTGCCCCTGGAAGCAATTCAGTTGGACAGTGATTTGACGTATGAGGAAAAGCCAGTCAAGATTCTCGAGTTTGCCAGTCGAGTTACCCGCAGCAAGGTTATCAAGTTTTGCAAAGTTCAGTGGAGCCACCATACCGAGGATGAAGCCACCTGGGAAAGATAGGATGATCTACGCAAAGACCACCCACACCTATTTTCTAGCCAACCCGAATCTCGAGGGCGAGATTCATCTTAAGGGTGGTAGGTTTGTAACATCCCAAATTTTCAATTTGGACTGTTATACATAGGTCGTTCATGCATATCATATTTTATTGCATTTCGATTTGTGATCCTCGAAATCCTAAGAAACTCAAGGACCCTTGGAAAGAGTTAGGGATTTTCCCTCGTTCTCAAATTTGAGTTATATCAAATAGTGGAACAAGGATCACTTTGGTTTTAATTATTTTTTCTCCAAAAGTATTTCATATCAAAATATATGAGAGGAGATAGTATGACTTCTCCAAAATAAATGAAATATTAGAGGAAAATATTAAAATAAAATAAGTTATTTTATTTGGGTTTTATCGCTATTTTATTTGAATTAGGAAAAATATGCATTTTTCAAAATTGCATTAGAGGCCCAAATAAATGTTCACCTTGTCTGGAGTATTTTTAGAGGATGGGGAAAATTTATTTCAGGATTTTTGGAGTCCGTTTAGTATTTCTTTTCTTCGTTTTTCTGCACGGAATTATTTAAAAAAAAGTTACCGCCTTATCGGGCCGTGTCCGCCTGGGACACCGACCCGTCCGGCCCTTTAAGAGGCGAGGCCTCGAGCCACCGCCAGTCCCAGCCCGCATGCGTGCCCTGCCAAACCCTAAGCCGCCACCGCCAGCCGCCGTCGCCGCCGCCGTGCCGCCGTCCCTCCGAGCCGCACCGCCGACCGTCGCTGCCGGAGCCGCCGCCCGCCATCGCCGACCTCCATCGAGCCACCGCCGTTGACTTTCGCCCGGTCGGTTTTTTTAGAAACCCTAGACCGTTTTTTCTTATTAGATCGATTTTTGTTTCGTTTTTTTCGTTTCGGTTAAGTTGCGGACGTTCGTCCGTACGTTCATTTTAATGAACGCCGTTCACCCGTTAGTCACAGACAGCGAACGTTCGTTCGTTAGTCTGTTCGTCAGTTTTTCTTTACCTGGATTTTTCGTGATTATTTTCGATCGCGATTTCTGAGCCGATTTTCGTTTTAGTTTATCTTTTCGCTCGGTTATCGGAATCAGGCGATTCAAACGCCTAGATCTTCTTCTCGAAGCCCTCTTTCATTTTAATCGACTTGAACAAGATTTTGGTCCTGTAAAATTTGACTTTTGTCCAGATTAATAATCAGATCTTGTTTCTTTCGCAGTTTGAGTTTCGTTGCTCCGTTTGATTTGATTCTTTTTGCTAACGGGACTTCTTCAGTTGAACTTTCTAGTTAGATCTTCTTATTTGAGATTTATCCGTGCATATTTGCTTGATTGCTTATGTATGTTATTGTTTGTTTGTGATAGAACACCCGTAGTGCGAAGCATGCTACTACAAGTCTCTAGGTTTTGCGGATCGTCCGCAAGGCAAGCAACACTTTGATCATAACCCATTATCACCCAGTTTTTATGCATTAGTTCAACCTTCAAACATTGCATGAGTAGGATCTCTTAACATGTGGGTTTGGGAAGTAGATGATGATGTAGATGTTGGGGAACGTAGTAATTTTCAAAATTTTCCTACGCACACACAGGATCATGGTGATGCATAGTAATGAGAGGGGAGAGTATTGTCTATGTACCCTCGTAGAACGAAAGAGGAAGCATTAGCACAATGCGGTTGATGTAGTCGTACGTCTTCACGATCCGACTGATCCAAGTACCAAACGTACGGCACCTCCGAGTTTAGCACACGTTCAGCTCAATGATGTCCCGCGAACTCCGATCCAACAGAGCTTCATGGGAGAGTTTTGTCAGCATGATGGCGTGATGATAGTGATGATGTTGCTACCGACGCAGGGCTTTGCCTAAGCACAGCTATGATATGATCGAGGTGGAATATGGTGGAGGGGGGCACCACACACGGCTAAGAGATCAAGAGATCAATTGTTGTGTCTAGAGGTGCCCCCCTACCCCCGTATATAAAGGACCGGGGGGGAGGAGTCGTCCAGACAAGGCAGGGTGTACCAGGGAGGAGTCCTACTCCCACCGGGAGTAGGACTCCCTCTTTTCCTAGTTGGAGTAGGAGGGGGAAAGGAAGGGAAGGAGAGAGAGGAAGGAAAGGGGGGCGCCACCCCCCTCCTTGTCCAATTTGGACTAGAGGGGAGGGGGCACGCAGCCTGCCCTAGCCGCTGCTCCTCTTCTCCACTAAGGCCCATCATGGCCCATTAAACTACCCGGGGGGTTCCGGTAACCCCCCCAGTACTCTGGTATATGTCTGAAACTCCCCGAAACCATTCCGGTGTCCAAACATAGTCGTCCAATATATATATCCATCTTCATCTCTCGACCATTTTGAGACTCCTCGTCATGACCGATTTACATCCGGGACTCCGAACTACCTTCGGTATATAAAAACACAAAAAACTCATAATACAATCATCAACGGAACTTTAAGCGTGCGGACCCTACGGGTTCAAGAACTATGTAGACATGACAGATACATGTCTCCGGTCAATAACCAATAGCGGAACCTGGATGCTCATATTGGCTCCTACATAATCTACGAAGATCTTTATCGGTCAAACCGCATAACAACATACGTTGTTCCCTTTGTCATCGGTATGTTACTTGCCCGAGATTCGATCGTCAGTATCTCAATACCTAGTTCAATCTCGTTACCGGTAGGACTCTTTACTCGTTCCATAATACATCATCCCGCAACTAACTCATTAGTTACAATGCTTGCAAGGCTTATAGTGATGTGCATTACCGAGTGGGCCCAGAGATACCTCTCCGACAATCGGAGTGACAAATCCTAATCTCAAAATACGCCAACCCAACAAGTACCTCTGGAGACACCTGTAGAGCACCTTTATAATCACCCAATTACATTGTGATGTTTGGTAGCACACAAAGTGTTCCTTCGGTAAACGGGAGTTGCATAATCTCATACTCATAGGAACATGTATAAGTCATGAAGAAAGCAATAGCAACATACTAAACGATCAAGTGCTAAGATAACGGAATGGGTCAAGTCAATCACATCATTCTCCTAATGATGTGATCTCGTTAATCAAATGACAACTCATGTCTATGGCTAGAAAATATAACCATCTTTGATCAACGAGCTAGTCAAGTAGAGGCATACTAGTGACACTTTGTTTGTCTATGTATTCACACATGTACTAAGTTTCCAGTTAATACAATTCTAGCATGAATAATAAACATGTATCATGATATAAGTAAATATAAATAACAACTTTATTATTGCCTCTAGGGCATATTTCCTTCAGTCTCCCACTTGCACTAGAGTCAATAATCTAGTTCACATCGTCATGTGATTTAACATCAATAGTTCACATCTTTATGTGATTAGTTCACATCTCCACGTGACTAACACCCAAAGGGTTCACTAGAGTCAATAATCTAGTTCACATCGCTATGTGATTTACACCCAAAGAGGGATCATGTTTTGCTTGTGAGAAATTTAGTCAACGGGTCTGCCACATTCAGAGCCGTATGTATTTTCAAATTTTTCTATGTCTACAATGCTTTGCACAGAGCTACTCTAGCTAATTTCTCCCACTTTCAATATGTATCTAGATCGAGACTTAGAGTCATCTAGATCGGTGTCAAAAGCTTGTATCGACGTAACTCTTTATGATGAACTCTTTTATCACCTCCATAACCGAGAAATATTTCCTTAGTCCTCTAAGGATAATTTTCACCGATGTCCAGTGATCTACTCCTAGATCACTATCGTACTCCTTTGCCAAACTCAGGGCAGGGTATACAATAGGTCTGGTACATAGAATGACATACTTTATCGAACCTATGACTAAGGCATAAGGAATGCCTTTTCATTCTCTTTCTTTTTCTGCTATGGTCGAGTTTTGAGTCTTTACTCAACTTTACTCCTTGCAACACATGCAAGAACTCCTTATTTGACTGTTCCATTTTGAACTACTTCAAAATCTTGTCAAGGTATGTACTTATTGAAAAAACTTATCAAGCGTCTTGATCTATCTCTATAGATCTTGATGCTCAATGTGTAAGCAGCTTCATCGAGGTCTTTCTTTGAAAAACCTTTTTCAAACACTCCTTTATGCTTTCCAGAAAATTATACATTATTTACGATCAACAATATGTCATTCACACATTCTTATCAGAAATGTTGTGTAGTGCTCCCACTCACTTTCTTGTAAATACAGGCTTGACCGCAAGTCTATATAAAATCATATGCTTTGATCACTTTATCAAAGGATTGACAAAACCTTCAGGTTGCATCATATACGACTCTTCTTCGAGAAATTCATTCAGGAATGCAGTCTTTACATCCATTTGCCAAATTTCATAATCATAAAATGCGGCAATTGCTAACATGATTCGGACGGACTTAAGCTTTGATACGAGTGAGAAAATCTCATCATAGTCAACACCTTGAACTTGTCGAAAACATTTTGTGACAATTCGAGCTTTGTAGATAGCAACACTACTATCAGTGTCCGACTTTCTCTTGAAGATCCATTTATTCTTAATGACTCACCAATCATTGGGAAAGACAATCAAAGTCCATACTTTATTCTCATACATGGATCTCATCTCAGATTTCATGGCCTCAAGCCATTTCGCGGAATCTGGGCTCATCATCGCTTCCTCATAGTTCGTAGGTTCGTCAAGGTCTAGTAACATGACTTCCAGAAAGGATTTCCATACCACTCTGGTGCGGACCATACTCTGGTTGTCCTACGAGGTTCAGTAGTAACTTGATCTGAAGTTTCATGATCATCATCATTAGCTTCCTCACTAATTGGTGTAGACATCACTAGAACTGATATCTTTGATGAACTACTTTCCAATTCGGGAGAAGGTACAATTACCTTATCAAGTTCTACATTCCTCCCACTCACTTATTTCGAGAGAAACTTCTTCTCAAGAAAGGATCCACTCTTTAGCAACAAAGATATTGCCTTTCGGATCGGTGATAGAAGGTGTACCCAACAGTTTCTTTTGGCTATCCTATGAAGACGCACTTTTCCGATTTAGGTTTGTGCTTATCAGGCTAAAACTTTTTCACGTAAGCATCACAACCCCAAACTTTAAGAAATGATAGCTTAGGTTTCTAGCCAAACCATAGTTCATACGGTGTCGTCTCAACGGATTAGACGGTGCCCTATATAACGGGAATGTAGCTGTCTCTAATGGATAACCCCAAAACAGTGACAAATCGGTAAGAGACATCATAGATTGCACTATATCCAATAAAGTACAGTTATGACGTCCGGACACACCATTATAATGTGGTGTTCCAGGTGGCATGAATTTATGAAACAATTCCACATTGTTTTAGTTGAAGACCAAACTCGTAACTCAAATATTTGTCTCCGCGATCAGATCGTAGAAACGTTTTTTCTTGTTATGATGTTTTTCCACTTCACTCTGAAATTCTTTGAACTTTACAAATGTTTCAGACTTATGTTTCATCAAGTTGATATACCCATATCTGCTCAAATCATCTGTGAAGGTGAGAAAATATTGATACCCACCGCGAGTCTCAACACTCATCGGACTGCATACATTATTATGTATTATTTCCAACAAGTTTGTTGCTCTCTCCATTGTTCCGGAGAACGGAGTCTTAGTCATCTTCCCCATGAGTCATGATTCACAAGCATCAACTCATTCATAATCAAGTGATTCCAAAAGCCCATCAGCATGTAGTTTCTTCATGCGCTTTACACCAATATGACTCAAACGGCAGTGCCACACATAAGTTGCACTATCATTATTAACTTTGCATCTTTTGGATTCAATATTATGAATATGTGTATCACTACGATCGAGATCCAACAAACCAATTTCATTGGGTGTATAACCATAGAAGGTTTTATTCATGTAAACAGAACAACAATTATTCTCTAACTTAAATGAATAATAGTATTGCAATAAACATGATGAAATCATATTCATGCTCAACACAAACACCAAATAACATTTATTTAGGTTGAACACTAATCCCGTAAGTATAGGGAGTTTGCGATGATGATCATATCATTCTTGGAACTACTTCCAACACACATCGTCACTTTAACTAGTTTCTGTTCATTATACAACTCCCATTTTGAGTTACAACTCTTAGCAACTGAACCAGTATCAAATACCGAGGGGTTTGCTATAAACACTAGTAAGGTACACATCAATAACATGTATATCAAATATACCTTTGTTCACTATGCCATCCTTCTTATCCGCTAAGTATCTAGGGCAGTTCCACTTCCAGTGACCATTTCCTTTGTAGTAGTAGCACTCAGTTGCAGACTTGGGTCTAGCTTTGGGCTTCTTCATGGGAGCAGAAACTTGCTTGCTATTCTTCTTTGAAGTTCCCTTTCTTTCCCTTTGCCATTTTCTTGAAACTAGTGGTCTTGTTAACCATCATCACTTGATGCTATTTCTTGATTTCTACCTTCGCCGATTTGAGCATCGCGAAGAGCTTGGGAATTAATTTTGTCATCCCTTGCATATTATAGTTCATCATGAAGTTCCAGTAACTTGGTGATAGTGACTAGAGAACTTTATCAATCACCTTTTTATCTGGAAGATTAATTCCCACTTGATTCAAGCGATTGTAGTACTCAGACAATCTGAGCACATGCTCACTGGTTGAGCTATTCTCCTCCATCTTGTAGGAAAAGTACTATCAGAGGTCTCATACCTCTCGACACGGGCATGAGTATGAAATACCAATTTCAACTCTTAGAACATCTTATATGTTCCATGGCATTCAAAACGTTTTTGAAGTCCCGGTTCTAAGCCGTAAAGCAGGGTGCACTAAACTTATTAAGTAGTCATCATACCGAGCTTTATCAAACGTTCGTAATGTTTGCATCTGCTCCTGTAATAGATCTGTCACCTAGCGGTGCATCAAGGACATAATTCTTCTGTACAACAATGAGGATAATCCTCAGATCACGGATCCAATCCGTATCATTGCTACTAAAATCTTTCAAGTTTATTTTCTCTAGGAAGATATCAAAAATAAACGGGAAGCTATATCGCAAGCTATTAATCTACAACATAGATATGCAAATACTATCAGGACTAAGTTCATGATAAATTAAGGTTCAGTTAATCAAATTATTTAAAGAACTCCCACTTAGATAGACATCCCTCTAATCCTCTAAGTGGTCACATGATCCATATCAACTAAACCATGTCCGATCATCACGTGAGATAGAGTAGTTTCAATGGTGAACATCACTATGTTGATCATATCTACTATATGATTCACGCTCGACCTTTCAGTCTCAGTGTTCCAAGGCCATATCTGCATTATGCTAGTCTCGTCAAGTTTAACCTGAGTATTCCGCGTGTGCAACTATTTTGCACTTGTTGTATTTGAACGTAGAGCTTATCACACCCGATCAACACGTGGTGTCTCAGCATGAAGAACTTTCGCAACGGTGCATACTCAGGGAGAACACTTATACCTTGAAATTTAGTGAGAGATCATCTTATAATGCTACAGTCGATCTAAGCAAAATAAGATGCATAAAAGATAAGTATCACATGCAATCAATATAAGTGATATGATATGGCCATCATCATCTTGTGCTTGTGATCTCCATCTCCGAAGCACCGTCATGATCACCATTGTCACCGGCGCGACACCTTGATCTCCATCGTAGCTTCGTTGTCGTCTTGCCAACTATTGCTTCTATGACTATCGCTACCGCTTAGTGATAAATTAAAGCAATTACAGGGCAATTGCATTGCATACAATAATGCAACAACCATATGGCTCTTGCCAGTTGTCGATAACTCGGTTACAAAACATGATCATCTCATACAAAAAAATTTAGCATCATGCCTTGACTATATCTCATCACAACATGCCCTGCAAAAACAAGTTTGACGTCTTGTACTTTGTTGTTGCAAGTTTTACGTGGCTGCTACGGGCTGGGAAAGAACCGTTCTTGCCTACGCATCAAAACCACAACGATAGTTTGTCAAGTTAGTGCTGTTTTGACCTTCTCAAGGACCGGGCATATCCACACTCGGTTCAACCAAAGTTGGAGAAACTGACACCAGCCAGCCACCTATGTGCAAAGCACGTCGTTAGAACCAGTCTCACGTAAGCGTACGTGTAATGTCGGTCCGGGGCACTTCATCCAACAATACCGCCGAACCAAAGTATGACATGCTGGTAAGCAGTATGACCTGTATCGCCCACAACTAACTTGTGTTCTACTCTTGCATATAACATCTACGCATAAAACCAGGCTCGGATGCCACTATTGGGGAACGTAGTAATTTCAAAAAACTTCCTGTGCACACACAGGATCATGTTGATGCATAGCAATGAGAGGGGAGAATATTGTCTACGTACCCTCGTAGACCAAAAGCGGAAGCGTTAGCACAACGCGGTTGATGTAGTCGTACGTCTTCACGATCTGACCGATCCAAGTACTGAACGTACTGCACCTCCGAGTTCAGCACACCTTCAGCTCGATGACGTCCCGCGAACTCTGATCCAGCAGAGCTTCACGGGAGAGTTCCGTCAGCACGACGTTGTGATGACGGTGATGATGTTGCTACCGACGCAGGGCTTCGCCTAAGCACCGCTACAATATGATCGAGGTGGAATATGGTGGAGGGTGCACCGCACACGGCTAAGAGATCAAGAGATTAATTGTTGTGTCTAGAGGTGCCCCCTGCCCCCATATATAAAGGACCAGGGGGGAGGAGGCGGCCAGACAAGGGAGGGCGCGCTAGGGAGGAGTCCTACTCCCATCGGGAGTAGGACTCCATCTTTTCCTAGTTGGAGTAGGAGGGGAAAAGGAAGGGAAGGAGAGAGAGGAAGGAAAGGGGGCGCCGGCCCCCTCCTTGTCCAATTCGGACTAGAGCGGGAGGGAGCGTGCGGCCTGCCCATGCCGCCCCTCTTCTTCTCCACTAAGGTCCATCTTGGCCCATTAAACTCCCCGGGGGTTCTGATAACCCCCTGGTACTCCGGTATATGTCCGAAACTCCCCAAAACCATTCCGGTGTCCGAACATAGTCATCCAATATATCAATCTTTATGTCTCGACCATTTCAAGACTCCTCGTCATGTCCGTGATCACATCCGGGACTCCAAACTACCTTCGATAGATCAAAACACAACAACTCATAATACAATCGTCACCGAAACATTAAGCGTGCGGACCCTACGGGTTCGAGAACTATGTGGACACGACTGAGACATGTCTCCGGTCAATAACAACTAGCGGAACCTGGATGCTCATATTGGCTCCTACATATTCTACGAAGATCTTTATCGGTCAAACCGCATAACAACATACGTTGTGCCCTTTGTCATCGGTATGTTACTTGCCCGAGATTCGATCGTCGGTATCTCAATACCTAGTTCAATATCGTTACCGGCAAGCTTCTTTACTCATTCCGTAATACATCGTCCCGCAACAAACTCATTAGTTACAATTCTTGCAAGGCTTATAGTGATGTGCATTACCGAGTGGGCCTAGAGATACCTCTCCGACAATCGGAGTGACAAATCCTAATCTCGAAATACGCCAACCCAACAAGTACCTTCGGAGACACCTGTAGAACACCTTTATAATCACCCAGTTACGTTGTGACGTTTGGTAGCACACAAAGTGTTCCTACGGTAAACGGGACTTGCATAATCTCATAGTCATAGGAACATGTATAAGTCATGAAGAAAGCAATAGCAACATACTAAACGATCAAGTGCTAAGCTAACAGAATGGGTCAAGTCAATCACATCATTCTCCTAATGATGTGATCCCGTTAATCAAACGACAACTCACATCTATGGCTAGGAAACATAACCATCTTTGATCAACGAGCTAGTCAAGTAGAGGCATACTAGTGACACTTTGTTTGTCTATGTATTCACACATGTACTATGTTTCCGCTTAATACAATTCTAGCATGAATAATAAACATTTATCATGATATAAGGAATTATAAATAACAACTAGGGCATATTTCCTTCAGTAGAACCTATTACCTGTTTTATTATCAAACCCCTGGGAGTTACTTCTACATTATGCTTATATTGCCATGCTATGCTCGTAGACGTGGATTTGGGTTTGAGTGTATCTATGACAGATGTGAGATTGTTAATTTAATGGTTTAACTTAAGGTGGCAGCTTTAACACACATCGGGGTGGATTGCTTGTTTTGGGCACCTGGGGATATACCAGTGTTGTCCTAGGAGATCCCGAGGATATACCGTGTGATCCTCCTACGGTCCGCCACCCAGTCTCAAAGGGATCATAAGATCTTTCTTGCTAGAAACTTCTGTGTGCAGCCACAAGTCATTATGGGCTCTGGCATAGTTGAGTATGTTGTGAGACCTCTTTTAGTGGTGGTCTAGCAGATGTAGAGGAAAAGTAGGTGTAACTGTCCACCCAGAGTAAAGAGTTAATGCTTCTGACATACTGTGTCTCGGTCATCCATTTCTTAAACACCGTGTAGTGCGAGAAATCCAACGGAGGAGATCGAGTCTTGTGGGGAAAAGTGCGCAAACCTCTGCAGAGTGTACAAACTAATCATGGTTAGCCGTGTCCCCGGTTATGGACATCTTGAGTATCTGGTTTGTGGATTATCATATGGATCTCATCACTCTAATTTAATTTGTTGGGTTGATAATTACTTTTTATTGGGATTGAGTTGGAGGAACCTTATCAATGTTGTTCAACTACCATGATAGTTAAATAAAATATATTCCTTTGTTGTAGGGAAAAATTGGCTTTACGCAAAACATATTAACCATACAGCCTCCACCAGCCATATATGCATGTATTGATAGCATTTATTCTGTTCATTACTCGCCTGTGTTACATTGCCACCATATTCCATGTGCTGACCCGTTTTTGGGCTGCAACGTATCATGTTGCAGACTTTTAAGACAAGGAGTAAGACGTGATAGGTTGTTTGTCATGCACTCAGTTATGTCGTTGGAGTTGATGGACTCACTTTATCTTCCAAGCCTTCCACTGTTATCATATTAGATGGCCTTAAGCCATATTTATTGTAATAAGTTCTCTCTTGAGACATCCCATGTAATAAGTGTGTGATTGCCACTCTATTATAAATCCTTCGAGTACTTTGTGTCAGCATTACCGATCCAGGGATGACACCGAAGCACAGAGACTTGACCATTTGAGGTCGGGTTGCTACAATTAGAATACTCTAGGTGCTTTAGTTATATCTTTTGAGCTAGGCAATTTTGCTCTAGTGCTTCACTTATATCTTTTTAGGGCACCGCGGTGGTTTTATTTTATAGAAATTGATGAACTCTCGTGCTTCACTTATATTATTTTGAGAGTATTTAAACACATGGTAATTTGCTTTGTTATAAATTTTAGTCCTAATATGATAGGCATCCAAGAGGGATATAATAAAAGCTTTCATATAAAGTGCATTGAATACTATGAGAAGTTTGATTCCTTATGATTGTTTTGAGATATGAAGATGGTGATATTAGAGTAATGCTAGTGAGTAGTTGTGAATTGGAGAAATACTTGTGTTAAATTTTTTGATTCCCGTAGCATGCACGTATGGTGAACCGTTATGTGATGAAGTTGGAGCATGATTTATTTATTGATTGTCTTCCTTATGAGTGGCGGTCGGGGATGAGCGATGGTCTTTTCCGACCAATCTATCCCCCTAGGAGCATGCGCGTAGTACTTTGTTTCAATAACTTGTAGATTTTTGCAATAAGTATGTGAGTTCATTATGACTAACGTTGAGTCCATGGATTATACGCACTCTCACCCTTCCACCATTGCTAGCCTCTCTAGTGTCGCGCAACTTTCACCGGTACGATACACCCACCATGTACCTTCCTCAAAATAGCCACCATACCTACCTATAATGGCATTTCCATAGCCATTCGAGATATATTGCCATGCAACTTTCCACTGTTCCGTTTATTATGACACATTACATCATTGTCATATTGCTTTGCATGACCATGTAGTTGACATCGTATTTGTGGCAAAGCCACCGTTCATAATTCTTTCATATAGGACACTCTTGATTCATTGCACATCCCGGTACACCGTAGGAGGCATTCATATAGAGTCATATTTTGTTCTAAGCATCGAATTGTAATTCTTGAGTGTAAGTAAATAAAAGTGTGATGATCTTCATTTTTAGAGCATTGTCCCATGTGAGGAAAGGATGATGGAGACTATGACTCCCCCACAAGTCGAGATGAGACTCTGGACGAAAAAAGAGGCCAAAAATGAGAGAAGGCCCAGATAAAAAAATGAGAGAAAAGAGAGAAGGGACAATGTTACTATCCTTTTACCACGATCTTCATGATAGAGAGTCTCCTATGTTGTCACTTCCATATACTAGTGGGAATTTTTCATTATAGAACTTGGCTTGTATATTCCAATGATGGGCTTCCTCAAATTGCCTTAGGTCTTCGTGAGCTAGCGAGTTGGATGCACACCCTCTTAGTTTTCTTTTAAGCTTTCATAAACTATAGCTCTAGTGCATGTGTTCCATAGCAATCCCTACTCACTCACATTGATATCTATTGATGGGTGTCGGTGTCAAATCCGGCATATCTCGTAGTAGGGGTGCTAAGCTAGCACTAGTAGAAAAAGGGTCAATCGTGAAGCACATTAGTGCCGGTTTGTATTTGAGCCAGCACTAAGGTATACATTAGTGCCGGTTCCAACGGCTAGCTGGGTCGCTTTCATTAGTACCGGTTCGTTGCGAACCTTTAGCACCGGTTCGTGCCACGAACCGGTACTAATGAGAGTGGTGGCAGGATGTTGTCAGACAGGCGCCCCTCCAGCCCCTTTAGTACCGGTTCTTGGCACGAACCGGTACTAAAGGTCGTCCTATATAAACCCTTCGTCCACCAGCACTCTGTTCTTCCCCCTTTCCCCTCTCCGGCCCTCTCCTCTGTTCTTCCCTTCTTCCTCTCGAGTTCATCACAAAATTTGCCCAAAATTTGTCAAGATTTGAAGGCCCTCATCCATTCAAATGATCACAAAGGTTAGCAACTTTGTCCTTTCATCTCTCATTGCTAGATTAGCTCTTGCATTGGTTTATATAGTGATTAATTTGTGAGTTTAGTAATTTGGGAGGATATATATATATATATATATATGTGCTAGTATTTGATTTATATACAATTTGAGGTCAAAAATAACACTTAGTTTGCATATGTAGGTGTGGTTTACTTAGTGCCTTTTAAATCTCCATCGTAGCCACCGTCGATCGCCCGCACCGTCCCGTCGCCGGCACCACCTTGTGGTGAGCCTCTTGTTCATGAAATTTTATATAAAAATTGATGTGTGTGATTTGGATATATAGTTACTCGTATAATTATCTTACCCGTACGTTGTTTGTTATACATATAGTGCCATGGTTTTGATATCCGTCCCCGTCGGCCCTTGTCCTTGTTATGATTCGGATGTGGTATGTATATTCTCTTTTAAAACTAGTTGCATTTCGTGTTTATGACAAATTATGCCCATCAAGTTGACATAGAAATTTTTCTAGGAGGTATCTGAACCTGAAATTCCAACCGACCCTATTGCCGAGAGGTTAAATTTAGTTGAAAGAGAAAACGAGTACTTGAAAGAAAAATTGAAAAGAATTTACGGGGAGAAGATGGAATTGGAGTTGCATGTTGCCGATGTCGTTGATGATCGCAAGATCAAGATGGAGAAAATGCGCTTGAAGATTAGAAAGATTAGAAAATATGCCATCGATAGTGAGGCTTGGTATCATTATGCTGTTGGATCCATTGTTACATTAATTGCGATCTTGATCGTATTTGTTGTTGCATTTAAATGCTTTAGCTAGAGAGTTATTTGTTTGTTGCATTTAAGTGTTGTATGAACTTTATGTGTGAACTTGTATTAATTTGGTCTATTCGGTGTTGTGTAATGAAGATGAGCCGGCAATGGATGTACGATGACCGATGCTCTCCCCAGTTCGTTGAGGGCGTGCGAACTTTTCTGCTTGCGGCTGAGGCAAACAAGCGGGCGGATGGTTTTATGCCTTGTCCATGTGCTCGCTGTAAGAATGGTCACAATTACTCTACATCAAGAACCATTCACGTCCACCTGTTTAAGACCGGTTTCATGCCCCATTATAATGTTTGGACCAAGCACGGAGAAAGAGGGGTTATGATGGAAGACAATGAAGAAGAAGAGGACGACGACAGCTATCCTGGCCATGGGTTCCCTGAATACGATGATACAACAATGGGGGAAGAAGCTGAGCCGGTAATGCAGGAAGAAGCTGAGCTGGCAATGCGGGAAGAAGCTGAAGAAGAGGCATCAGATGAGCCCATTGATGATCTAGGTCGGGCCATTGCCGATGCAAAGAGAAACTGCGCAAGTGATTTGGCGAATAAGAAGTTGTAGCGCATGTTAGAGGATCACAAAAAATTGTTGTACCCGAATTGCGTAGGTGACAAGAAAAAGCTGGGCACCACACTGGAATTACTGCAATGGAAGGCAGAGAATGGTGTATCTGACAAGGGATTTGGAAAGTTGCTGGTAATGATAAAGGATATGCTTCCAAAGGACAACGAATTGCCCGAGAGTACGTACGAAGGAAAGAAGGTTGTCTGCCCTCTAGGGTTAGAGGTGCAGAAGATACATGCATGCCCTAATGATTGCATCCTATGCCGCAGTGAGTACGAGGATTTGAACGCTTGCCCGGTATGTGGTGCATTGCGCTATAAGATCTGCCGCGATGACCCTGGTGATGTCGAGGGCCGGCGCCCCAGGAAGAAGATTCCTGCCAAGGTGATGTGGTATGCTCCTATAATACCATGGTTGAAACGTTTGTTTCAAAACAAAGAGCATGCCAAGGCGATGCGATGGCACAGAGAAGACCGTAAGAAAGATGGAAAGTTGAGAGTACCCGCTGACGGGTCGCAGTGGAGAAAAATCGAAAGAAAGTACGGGAAGGAGTTTGCAGATGACGCAAGGAGCGTATGGTTTGGTCTAAGCGCAGATGGCATTAATCCTTTTGGGGAGCAGAGCAGCAACCATAGCACCTGGCCTGTGACTCTATGTTTGTATAACCTTCCTCCTTGGTTGTGCATGAAGCGGAAGTTCATTATGATGCCAGTGCTCATCCAAGGCCCTAAGCAACCCGGCAACGACATTGATGTGTACCTAAGGCCATTAGTTGAAGAACTCTTACAACTGTGGAATGGAACAGGTGTACGTGCGTGGGATGAGCACATGGGGGAAGAATTTGACCTAAAGGCGTTGTTGTTCGTGACCATCAATGATTGGCCTGCTCTCAGTAACCTTTCAGGACAAAGAAACAAGGGATACCGTGCATGCATGCACTGTTTGGACGATACCGACAGTATATATTTGGCTAATTGTAATAAGAATGTGTACTTGGGACATCGTCGATTTCTTCCGAGCAGGCATCCCGTAAGAAAGAAAGGCAAGCATTTCAATGGTGAGGCAGATCACCGGACGAAGCCTCGCCACCATACTGGTGCTGATGTACATGATATGGTCAAGGATTTGAAGGTGGTCTTTGGAAAGGGTCCTGGTGGACAACCTGTTCCGAATGACGCTGACGGACGCGCACCCATGTGGAAGAAGAAATCTATATTTTGGGACCTGCCCTATTGGAAAGACCTCGAGGTCCGCTCCGCAATCGACGTGATGCACGTGACGAAGAATCTTTGTGTGACCCTGCTTGGCTTCTTGGGCGTGTATGGGAAGACAAAAGATACACCTGAGGCACGGGAGGACCAGCAACGTATGCACAGAAAAGACGGCATACATCAGGGTCATGCAAGCTACGCTCTTACCAAAGAAGAGAAGGAAATCTTCTTTGAATGCCTGCTCAGTATTAAGGTACCGTCTGGCTTCTCATCGAATATAAAGGGAATAATAAACATGGCAGAGAAAAAGTTCCAGAACCTAAAGTCTCATGACTGCCACGTGATTATGACGCAACTGCTTCCGGTTGCATTGAGAGGGCTTCTATCGAAAAACGTTCGATTAGCCATTGTGAAGCTATGTGCATTTCTCAATGCAATCTCTCAGAAGGTAATCGATCTAGAAATCATACCAAGGTTACAGAATGATTTGGTGCAATGTCTTGTCAGTTTCGAGTTGGTGTTCCCACCATCCTTCTTCAACATCATGACGCACGTCCTAGTTCACCTATGCGAAGAGATTAACGTTTTGGGTCCTGTATTTCTACACAATATGTTCCCCTTTGAGAGGTTCATGGGAGTCTTAAAGAAATATGTTCATAACCGTGCTAGGCCAGAAGGAAGCATCTCCATGGGCCGTCAAAATGAGGAGGTCATTGAGTTTTGTATTGACTTTATTCCTGACCTTAAGCCGATTGGTGTTCCTGAATCGCGGCATAAGGGCAGACTGGATGGAAAAGGCACGCTAGGAGGGGAACAAATAATATGTATGGACGGACATTCTCTCACTGAAGCACACTACACAGTTCTACAGAATTCCGCCTTGGTGGCTCCGTATATGGATGAACACAAGAATTTGCTACGCTCCAAAC
Organism: Triticum urartu; assembly: GCF_056163025.1. Classification (NCBI taxonomy): domain Eukaryota; kingdom Viridiplantae; phylum Streptophyta; class Magnoliopsida; order Poales; family Poaceae; genus Triticum; species Triticum urartu. Next base: position 65,862,606 of record NC_141873.1, on the reverse strand, counting down.
ACCCGGAGCGGTCTGATGACTGGATTACACGTGAACAAACTAGGAGTTTCGCCAGCTGGTTGCAAGCACGTACCATGCCTGACACCTCTATTGAAGATGACCTGTACTTGCTATCCCAGTTACCATCTTCGAATATAATGACTTTCAAAGGGTACGAGATAAATGGTAATACATTTTACACGATCGCCCAAGATAAGAAGAGCACCAACCAAAACAGTGGTGTCCGCTTTGATGCAGAAACCAAGACGGGAAAGGAAACATATTATGGTTATATACAGGACATATGGGAACTTGACTATCGACGTGGTTTGAAGGTCCCTTTGTTTCGGTGCAAATGGGTCAATATGACACGAGGCGGGGTAACGGAAGACCCGCAGTACGGAATGACAACAGTGGATCTCAACAATCTTGCGTATGCAGATGAACCGTTCGTCCTAGCCAATGATGTGGCACAGGTTTTCTATGTGAAGGACATGTCTACCAAGCCAAGAAAAAGAAAAGATAAGGAAGCTAATGCGTCGTACGATGAGTCAAAGCGGCACATAGTTCTTTCTAGGAAGAGAAACATCGTGGGAGTGGATGACAACACAGACAAGTCAGAAGATTATGAAAAGTTTGATGAAATTGCTCCATTCACAGTGAATATTGCCCCGAGCATCCCGTTAAATGATGAAGATTTTCCATGCCTACGACGCAAAGGGACACACGCGAAGAAAAAGTTTCACACCCAAAGATCTGGGATGTGATCGGCTTAGCTATCATCACTTTCTTCTGTGTTTCACACCCAGGAGGGAATCTCTGTAATAGTTAGGGTAGCTAGTTATGTGTTTTGGCATTTGAAACGCAAAGAAATTTTATGTGCAAGCAAATTCTTTCATGCATTTATTGATTTTTTCAGCTAAATGACCCTGAAATTGAAAAGCATTTCAAATGAACTCAGAAAAGGATGAAAGTTGGCATGGTATCATAATTTCACCCACATAGCGTTTGCAAAAAAGTAGAGAGGGTTACCGCAAAAACTGGATGCACTTCGTGTACAAAATGGACAATCTGTTTCGAAGTATCAGGGTTTCGGACGAAAACTCATCCGTTACAAAGGCATTTCATTTTTAAATAACTTAAGCATTAAAAATTTTAATATAATGATAAAACACACTAATATTAAACATAAGAAAAAAGAATCACTGGAAAATGTATTTTTAAAGTTAAGTTATTCACAAACTAGTGATTCACACAAATTTCAAATAATTCAAAATTTAAACTATTCAAATTTAAAAACTACTGGCACTAACTGAAAGTTTCTAAAAACTATCAAAAATATTCACAAATAAACTCTAAATACAGCAAAAAACAACTAAAGATAAATAAAACAAAATAAATAAAGCAGAAAAGAAAAAACTAAATGAAAAAAGCCCACCTACCGGGCCACAGCGGCCTGCATACGACTAGAAACACAACTTGTTGTTGGGCCAGGATGCAGGCCCGCAAGCCCAATAGGCCCCACAGGGCAGAGTAGCAAAGGTAGGCCCAGAAGGCCTGCTTTAGAGAGGAGCTCGAGACAGCAGCGGCGGCGGGGCTTATAAGCAGGTGTGAGCGCCCTTCGGCTAAGGTGGGACTAAACTTGTGCGCCCCTCACCTGGCAGCGCACCCCCTTTAGTACCGGGTCGTGGCACCAACCGGTACTAAAGGGGGGGCCTTTAGTACCGGTTGGAGCCAGGAACCGGTACTAAAGGGGGGTGCTCCCCCCCGCTTGGCCTGGCCAAAACGGGCCTTTAGTAACGGTTAGTGGCTCCAACTGGTACTAAAGGTGTCCCCTATATAAGAAACACTTCGAAAATTTTCAGTTTCTCATCTCCCACTTCTCTCTGCCGCCGCCCCGTCCCACGCCGTCGCCGCCCCCGTCGCGCCGTCCCCGTCGACTCCGCGACGCCCCCGTCCTTGTCGCGTCGTCCCCGTCGACTCCGCGGCACCCCCGTCGCCGTCTCGGTCGCCGATCCCCTCGCTTCGCCGTCGCCGTCGCCTTTGGATCGACCTCGCCCTCGCCGTCGCCGTCGCCTCGACCTTGCCCGCGTGCGCTGTGAGCCCCTCCCCCGGCCCCTCTCCTCCCTCCAATCGATCGTAGCACACACTGGCGCCGGCGCCGACCGTAGCGCACACACACGCGCGCGCGCACACACACACACACTACATGCACACACACACACACACACTACACACACACTAGACGCGCACACACACACAATTTTTCTGTTTTTAGCTTTTAGTTTTTTCTGTTTTTCTGTTTTTCATACAAAGTTTTAGATGAATTAATTAATTAGATTATATTAATGTCAAATAGTATGTAGAAATGTTAGTTATAATATATATAATGTCAAATGTTATAGAAATGTTAGTTATATAGAAATGTTAGAAATTTTGGAAATATTAGTTTTAGCTAGCTAGATGAATTAGATTAATTTCAAATTGTTAGACGATGATCGATGTTTTTTTAGTTTCTTATATTTTTAGTTATAAAATTTAGAATTTGCATATATGAAATCATCACAATCCATCATTTAAAAAATGTTACTTTACTTTTGCGGCATATAGTATTTTGTTGTCGACGATGGCCGGCCCGCATCCTCGCCGTCGACACGTCCGCGACGACGTCCTGCTTCAGAGGACCCATGTCCGGGACTGGGCTCCGCCGGGCTGGCACTGGGAGGTGCTACCTTCAGGGGCGCGACGCTTGGTGAGGAACCCGGCCCCGGGTCCCGTCGTCGACCCTCATCTCCTTTGGTGGCATTCACGTGGGCCACTTTCGGTGCGGAGGGAGCCGGCCCCGCCGGAGGTGGTATGTCGCCGTGTCAGGGAGGAGGACGAGCACATCCATCGCTACATGGCTGCTATGGACGTCAGGTTCTCCAATACCTGGCCGGTTCTTTGGGGAGATCACCCGAGCTATGATCCAGTGATGGTTCCTTCTCTTTGGGTGTCCACCACCCGCACCTCAGGAACCGCGAGTGGCCTAGATTACTCTGTACTATTCGATCTTTATTAGCTTGCTAGCTAGCTAGCTAGTGATGTATTCAATATTATATCTATTATTCGAGATGATGTATTCGAGATTATATCTATTATTCGAGACGATGTATTCGAGATTATATCTATTATTCGAGATTATACTAAATTGTTTTATATTTCTTTTGGCATAGTTAAATAAAAGCTATGGCGGACAATACCGACAGAGAGAGAGAATAGACCATGCTCGATATCATATGCGGGCCAGATGATGATCAGAATGAAGAAGATTTTGACGGCTCCGAATTTCTAAACAACACCAGAGAGGGTGATATGATATTCGATCGCGACGACCGAGAAGATGAAGTCATGAACTACGACGAAGAACATGTTGATCCTGAAACAACAAACACCGGCGAGGTATATATATTTATATAAGCAGGAATCTGGTGATTCGCATGTTTTAAATGAGTTGAAGATATATTAACGAATCGATCTTTCTTCTTTCAGCCATCCGGATCGAGCAAATTTTCAGGCAAAAGGACAAAACGAGGCCCGAACAAAAAGTTGAAGGAGGGCGTAAAGTACAATATCGAGGCAATCAGACCTAATGGCGAACCATTAGCGCCTAAGAAGATTGCGGACAAGTTCGTTCGTCAGTGCGGAGTTCTTGTGAAGGACCAAATCCCAATCTCCCTTCAAGAATGGAGAAAGCCAGCAAATCCACGTCCAGATGTTACTTTTGTCGACGAGAATCAAAAAAATCTGCTTTGGGATACTCTCATGGAACATTTCACCCTACCAGATAATTTCACAGAAGTAGACGTGTGGAAAGTCAAGGACGCTGCTTTTAGGAAGATGGCGGTTGCATTCAAGAACCACAAGAGAATGACGTGGGAGAAGTACGTCAAGGGAGGAAGGAAGACTCCAGTATTCGAGGGGATACTAGAGAATCAAAGTGCTCATTGGGACGATTTCGTGAAATTCAAGGATTCAGAATTAGCTAAGGAACGGTCGAGAATAAACAAGAAGAATGCCGAAAAAAGGATAAGTTCCATAAGCTGGGGCCAGGTGGCTACGCGGTGGCAATGCCTAAGTGGGATAAGTCTAAGAAAGAGATGGAGGATGCAGGTGTCACTCCGGTTAGTAAGAGCTGCCCCCCCCAGGTGCAGGACTTGGTTCTATGCGCATGGGGGGGAGTTGGACCCGAAGACAGGCAATGTTTCGACGAAGGCATGTCTGAACGGAGCCGACGATGCGCTACTTGTTGCAATAGAAGAGGCTCGATCGGGGGTGTTCCAGCCCAATAGAGAGAACGACGAGCTTACGCGTGCCCTGGGAAATCCTGAACACCTGGGAAGAACACGAGGCAAGGGCGCTATTTTTTGGTATGAGGGGTTTTCGGACTGGAACGCCGACTACAGAACCCATGCGAGAAAGAAGATTGCGGAGGAGAAGAAGAGGAAGATGGAGGAGGAGCAAAGGAAGCTCGACTATGAACGCCTTCAAGGCCTAGAAGCAAGTCAAGCGGATTTGGCAGCTAAATTCCAGCGGCAGCAGGAGCAGATCGACTCACTTAGCCAGCAAAGGGGGTCTCAGCAGCTGCAGCAGCTACCGGATGATCCAGCATTGGATACCACCGCCCCATCCATGCCGAGAAGCAGGGTGGGTTCCGCCCCGGGCGACGCAGTAGTGCTGGATAGATACCCCATGGATGACATCACGGAGAACACTAACTGCGAGCTACACTTGAAAATGAAGAACATATCCATGAAGGTGGCGGACGCCGTTGCTTTTTCAAATTCCCCCGAGGCAACCTTCCATTGCAACCCGATTCCAGCGGGCTATGCTCGTGTCTTGGTTGATGAGGTGGTGGACCAATATTCGAGGCTAGAGCTTGACATTTCTGGAGGTGATGAGGAGCACACACTCGGAGATGCCAAACATCGTATCATCCTATGGAGAAAGGATTGCATCATTTTTCGAAGGCCACCGACACCACGTCACCCGACTCCTCATCGAAGTCCGCCACCGAGTCAGCAGACTCCCGCTCCTCCAAGTCCACCAATGCGTGAGGCCACTCCTCCTCCTCCAAGTCCGGCAAAGTGTCAAGCCACTCCTCCTCCAAGTCCGACACAGCGTCAGACGTCCACTCCTCCTCCAAGTCCGGCACAACCTCAGGACACTCCTCCTCCAAGTCCGGCACAGCTTCAGGCCACTCCTCCTCGTCCAACTCAGCCCCGTCAGCCGTCTCCACCGCCTCAGCAATCGCAGAAGAGACACCCCGCAGCTATGGTGCGTAGCGGTACCAGTCGAGGTCATAGTACAGGAAGTACAGGCGGAGGCAAGTGATATAAATATGGTCCAAACCTCACTACTCCTCTTCCTGTGAGGGCTTACGACAGGACCGAGGAGCAAACCAATGCCATAGTGCGGGCAGAAGTCGACGCCCATTTTGGACCGAAACCGCCACCGCCGCCAAGGGAGAAAGTGCCTGTGGAAGAAGTTGACCACTTCATTCGTATGGCTCAACCACCAGCTCCTAAGCCTGTTGACACAGACTATGAGCGCCACATCAGGAAGTTACATCGACAACGTCTACAGAAGGAGGCGAGCTCGAGCTCGAGCAAACAACAAGCAGCTGTCGAAAAATGCGGGAAAACCGTTGCCCAGCTGGGAGAACAGGCGGCGCAATCGACCCCCCCCCCCCCCCCGCTTGTTGTGCCGACAACACGTGACAGTACGCGCGCCCAATATTATTGTGGCCAAACAGTTTACGTTCCCGAGGTGGGCGATGTGGTAATAACCCAGGAGCATATAATGCAGGCTGAAGAACTCAAGATCACTGTTGGACAACTCCTCGAGATCGAGGACATGCCTGTGATTACAGAGGAGGAAGTAAAACGGAAATATGTCCGGGGCCAACCTTTGGTCAAGCCAGAAGATTTCAAGAAGCTCCCAACGAGAATGTATGAATTGCATCAATGGTACATGGACATTACCAAGAGATCCGACCGAGAGTCCCTCATGGTGTATGTCAAGAAGGATCATTACTACCATGAGAAAGCTGTGGCCGTTGAGTATTCTGAACTGTTTCAGTTATACAATCAAGACGCACTCGACAAATCTATCGTCAGTTGCTATTGTCTGTAAGTGATTTCTTTCTGTAATTTAAGTCTCAAGCTAGCTGTAGTGATCCTTTTGATCAATCATTACCTGTAATTATCCTCACTATATTCTTTTCTGTGGTATTATGCAGGATGAAGATGTATGAAATGAGAAAAGGTGGACGCTATAGCATTGGGTACATTGACCCAAACACCGTTAATCAATACACATGGAAAATGAGCAAGTATTATGAAAAGCAGGTAGAGGACAGCATGCTAGAGTTCTTGAAGCGCCTCAAATACAATGAAGATATACTACTTCCTTACAACTTCGAGTGAGTCACACTTTCTTGTACTACAAATTCTCTGTTTTTGCCTACTAGCTAGCTACATGTTTTTGCTTGCATATGCCCGCTTAATTAAGACATGCAAACGTGTGTGCATGAAGATTTCACTGGATCTTGTGTATCATTAAAGTTGACGCCGGAACAGTTGAAATACTGGACTCGCTACTCAAAGCAAATAGTGACTACAACATCTTGTATGGGATAGTCAACAGGTAATTTCAATCATTATTAACTATATATCTCGGCCTATTTAGTTCGTCATTTCATGATATGAACTATTTAATAACCCCTTTATTCATTTTCTTTGTCGGCGGGCAGGGCTTGGGCAAGGTTCATCAGCGTCATGGAAGGCGAATGGAAACCACAGCTGAAATGGTTTCGATCCAAGGTAAGTAATTAAGTAGTACTAGCTAGCTAGCTAGCTGCCATCTCTTTAATTATCATGCTTGATTAATTATTATCTGATCAAATTAAATTCCATTCTCGTAATAAAGGCCCTGAAGCAGGCGCAGGGGACTAATCTGTGTGCATACTGCGTTTGCGAGAACATTCGCATGATGGCGTCCGAAAGGAGCAGATCTCAAAGACAGGAATGGGTACGCTTGTTAGAACACTATTCACAATTTTTACACCATTATCGATATCTAGTCACACAACTAATACACATGCATATTGATCTCCTTCTTAACAGTTCAAAGAGGTGCGGGACAAGCTCCTAGAAACGGAGCACGTAGAAGCACTTCAAGAGGAAATAGCGGGAATTTTGCTCGACTAGGTCATAAATCCGAAGGGAGAATACTATTACCCGCTACCGCCCCCATCGAACATGTCATGAACCACTTCCAATTGTCATCGTGCTCCGAAGGCACCAATTAGGCTAATGCCACTGGCTCCGAAGGCAACATGCATATGTAGGAGAAATTGTATATAGCTATACATGTGTGTATGTGTAAATTAATATGGTGGTTTGTGAGACATTGATGATATATATATATGATTGGTTCTACTAGAAATTCTATTTATATATATATATGCATAACGTGTACAATGTGTAGTACCGTAAAATACCAGCAAACGAAAAAGAATTAAAATGGAAAACACAAAATTAAATGAAAAAGAAATCATAAAACCAAAAATCCGCCAAACATTTTAGTACCGTTGGTGTTACCAACCAGTACTAAAGGGCTCCCGGCCCCCGGAGCTGGCTCGTGCCACGTGGTTGCCCTTTAGCACCGGTTCGTGCTGAACCGGTACTAAAGGGGGGGGGGGCTTTAGTGCCGAAATGTTAGTGCCGGTTCCGAAACCGGCACTAAAGGGCCTTACAAACCGGTGCTATTGCCCTGTTCTGCACTAGTGTAGGCGTCTTGGAGCAATGGTAACACAGACACAAGATTTTACCCAGGTTCGGGCTCTCTCTAAGAGATAATACCCTACGTCCTGCTTTTGATTGTATTCATATGAGGGATAGTACAGAGTACATGCATCTACCATGAGATTTCTCTAATGAATATGAGATCATCTATTGAGTAGCCTGGCCTCGGTTATATAATGTACTGGAGGCCTAGGGTTTAGAGAAAGTCCTCTTCTTGGGCGCTAAGTCTTGTGGAATATCCCTTGTACGCGGCATGGGATGCCGGAACTGGCCCGTGAATGAACCGCCATGGGGGTCCTCGGCCCGATCCAGCCAGTCGAGAGACGACGTGGTGAATACCCCCTAGTCCAGGACATCATCAGTAGCCCCTTGAACCAGTCTTCAAGTTAGGGACGCTCCTCGATTCTTCCGAACTAGTCTTGATCTTCGGTCATCGGTCTTGAAAACTGGTGCAACAAATCTTCACATCTTCAATCTTGAGGATCGCCGAAGTAAATCCGAAAAGTTTACACATCGGGTATCCGAGGAGCCCCTTTTTGCAACCGAGCTCCAACGCCGGTATACATCCGAAGTGTTTTTTTGCAGCCGAGCTCCAATGCCGGACTATATCTGAGTCCCAACGCCGGACTGTATCCAAGCTCCAACGTCGGACTATATCCGAGGTGTCATAGATCACCTTGGTTCGAAAACGTTGAAGGAGTTCAGCCGAGCTTAATGTCGGAAATGCCCTCTATGGAGCCAGCCACTTGCATTCGAGCAATATGTCGGACTGCTTCTGAGGTAATGCACCTCCTCGGCCGTGGGCTGATTGTTTATGGATTTTATTTTTGATTGGTGTAATTTATTTGCTGATGAGATGTATAGCCAGTAGCCCTCAAGGTGTGTGTGTCGGTCTATAATCCGAGATGCACATTTAGAGGAGATAGTGATCGGTGGACGGACCCTTGAGAGAGGGCTTTGAGAAGTCGCCATAATATATTAGCTTGATGCCAGATAAGTCCCAGATGGTACCTATTGTAGTCCGAAGACGGATTTTCCCATAGCTCGGTCAAGCCGAAAACTGAGCACTTTGAATTTTCTGCATTGAATAGGCAATGCAGTAGCCCCCGAGCCACTGGTCGGGTGGCAACACAATCGGGGGATCGATGTGCCCCTTTAATATTTCCAAATGATAAGTGCAAAGCCCAGTAGCCCCCGAGCCTTAATGTGGGCATGAGTGGGCGAATTAAGAATTGATATATGGAGTAATATCACAAATTATGTGCAATGATTCTAGGTACTCTATATCATTAATGCTCAGATCCGCATTGTACAAAACTTTTTGATGACCGACCATCGGCTTCAACCTCCTCGGTCAATAGACAGGGAGTGTCTGTCCTACTTTATAAAGCCTTTATAAGGGCAAAGATTTATGGCAAATAAGGCAATCCGGCCATATGGTTTTATAAACAAAGGAACACGGAAAGATATGTTATAATACTTTTTAACGTAAGAAATATCTTCGAAAGAAAATAGTCCCGCTATTGGTTCCTTTCTTTGGGTTGTCATGCCAACCATGATTATGCAACCTCACCTCCAATCAATGTGGGAGAAAAATATTGAGAATCTAGTTTGGGGAAAGTTCCCGAACTATGTGCTCTGTAGCGAACCTAAATTGTCACTTCCGTCATTGCCAACAAATTATATCCTTTGAGATGGCTAGCTTTCAGCTTCACCCAGTCTGAGGTACTAACTTGGATAACCTGATTGTAACAATCACAGAGGTGCTCCCTTTATCGCCTAGCCGAACGATCGGGAATGTAGGGGTTAGCACAGGAGCCAGGCAACCCAGCTTGGCCAAAATCTTAAGTCAAATTGATGCATATTTACGGCTTTATAATGATAATTACAAAAGGCAATGCTTGTAGAATGAATACAAACGCTGATGGTATGTGTTTATTTTGACTTCATTGCGACTGTTTATCATTTGAAAGTGGCCCATCGTCGGCTTCTACCCCTTTGTAGATGCTACACAGGGTGTTTTCGCAGTAACAAGACAACCCTTAGCCGATGTGTCGGTGCCCGGAGGTGGTTGTGTTAGCAGAAACAAGGCAATCAGATATGCAGGTTTTATAACTTTCACTTAGTCATAGGAGCTTAAAGTTGGGAGGCCAGTTACTAGCCCTGTTAGTGTTCGGCATCAGCCGAGGTCAAGCCGTTAAGACTTCAGCCAATGTTATGAACGGCCCGTTGTTTAACACGAGGTGACCTCGACCGATCTTATAGTTTAACGAAGTCATCAGATCGCTGACCAGTTTACGCTTATTGTGACAGTCAGTTTTTGGCTTTCTCCACTAAGGCACTTGACTAGTTGAACCGGAAGCACAATCACAGTGGTTCTCCCTTTACCCTTAGCCGAACAATCAGAAACGTAAGGGTAAGCACGGGAGCCGGGCGACCCAACTATTGACCAAAGACGCAATTCGAAGTCGATGCATATAAAGCAATATCCGAGAACATTTTGCCAAGGACTCCTCGGAGTACCTTGGCTTTTGGTGGGTTCGGCTCTAGTTGCCGCCCCGCATTGATACTGCCGAAGCTTTAAAGGTGTCCGACGTTGTACTACAAGATTTATGTTGGAAACACACAAATAAGTTAAAAGTTCCATAGGCTTAAAAACCAAAAACTTCAGTAAAAACTGTACACTCGAACTAAATCAAGTTTTTTGTGCCAATCCGAATTTGGTCTTAAAAATTTGTGCTTCTGGCGTGCTTTAACATGACACATTCGATCTCAAGACTTTAAAAGGGACACCCTATGGCTTCAACCTCCTATCCCGAAGGCGGAGTAATTCTCGTTAGGCTAGTTTAGCTAAACTCAAGCAACTTCGAGAGAGAAACTAGGCTATCTAGCTATTGACCACACACTCGCGTCGAAAAAATGAGTGATAGAAAAAGACTTTGCAATGACTAAGAAGAAAACAATTATTATAGAACAACTCGTGTAAATTTAAGAGCCCCCAGTTAACTTGGGTAAGAGAAGTGTTTTTAACAAATAACATTTTTAACAAACTAAGTTTTTTGTTTAACCCAAATATAAAGTTTGGTGGAACCGAACAAGAATTAAAAAATAACTAGGCATGGAAGCGACTTAGCTGGTTAATGTGCTCGGTGTCGATGTGCATCCTGAGCTAACAGTGGGACAAGGTCCCCGCCCCAACTCCGGTCCAGAGGTGGCGCAGCGAAGAGCTCGGCATTCCGAAGTGGCGACATAGCACGGCGAATGTGGTGAGGTGAAACCCCCAGTCCGACCGAGGCGATGGAGTAGGCCGACAGTGTGATGCCGAAGTCCCTGACATGGGTTAATGAAGTGATGATGAAGCCCCCGGTCTAGCCGAGGTGACGCGGTAGGTCGGTAAGGTGACGACAGACCCCCCCCCCCACATCAACACACTCGTACGCTAAGGAAACAACACTGCCCGACCGGAATCATTTTCCTGTGCACAAAAAATAGTACCATCCAGAGATAATAATAATAACAAATGAAAAATTCGTTGCATAATTAATAATTTATACAAAGTGAATGATAAAAGAAATATGGCCCGTGGCCGAACACCCGACGAGGTAGAGCTCTCTTGGCGATGCCAAAGTCCCCAAGGCAACTAAACATGTTGGTATGGCAATTCAACCGACATGGTGATCACACGAGCCAAGTTATGTCAATTGGGACGACAGCGGCAGCTTGCCGAAGTGACTGCGTGACGCAGTCATAGTCGATTACCTAGACACGCAAAATAGTGCAGTCCAAAAAATAATAATATAAATATATAAAAAAATACTCGCATAATTAATTTACGCAAAATAATTTATTTAAAGAGATGTGGCCTGGTGCCGAAGTCAATGTCGATGAAGGGCATGACAAAGTCTGAATTCGCAGTGCGGTCCGAGTTCTAGATGCGGCATTCACCGAACTGCGGACGGGAAACTGATCGAACCATCTCTTGCCCGTCGTTAATGCGGCAACGATTTGACGAACCCGTGTATGGTGGATGGTGCAAGCCAGAGAAGTAATTCCTCGGGAAAAATAAACCCATGCTAATGAAAATTACTAGGATTGATAGCACCTGATTTTGTTGTTGTAGCAATCTCAAGAGACATATATGAGATTTTCATGCATTTGCATCTAGTAATAGCACCAGTACCAGCATGCTTTGTTCTCTCATGCATCCGTTGAAAACTGCCTAGCGAGAAACTATTCGGATCGGAACCGGCCGGACCATCACGTCGACGGACCGAACTCTAAACCAGTCGCTAAAGGACTGCACAGAAAAAATTATGCAAAGCAGAAAAACAATATTCTATGTGTATTTAATATATATAGTACATGTAACTAGGAAATTGGAACCTGACGTTTTTGCTTGGTGCAGCGTGCCCAGCGTACATGTTGCTTGTCCAATCCGATTAATTGCAACTTGCCTGCCACCGCCGCTCTATGCATGCGCGCCCATCTAATCTTCCCAACGACACGCTGATCAAGTAGAAGCTAGCTAGGCCTCCACGGGGTTGCAACAATGATTAGGGAAAGATTTCTTAATTAGTAATCTAGATAGATTAGAATATACAGGCAAACAAAAACAATGATATTCATCCAACAGATATCGATAAGTGTGCTATATTTAAGTTTCGCACGGTTATGACTTCCCTTGCTAGTATTCCATGGACACTTTTCTCCGTAGATGGATCGTCCCTGCTAAGTGTAAATGATCTGCGACAGACTTCAGCGGACGCGTACAGAATATTGCATGATTTTCCTGAAGCCTAATGTAACACCCATGATGCGGCTATATCTCCCACGTGTCGGAGCACGACTTAGAGGCATAACCGCATTGTAGGAAATGTCGCAAGAGGGGTAATCTTTACACATCCCATGTACTGAATAAGAAAAGAGGTACATAGTTGGCTTACAATCGCCATGTCACACAATAGCAAAAATATATCATTACAATCATCCAGATACAATCAAGGTCCGACTACGGAACCAAAATAAAGACAACCCCAAATGCATAATGTCCCCGATCGCCCCAACTGGGCTCCACTACTGATCGTCTGGAAAGGAAACGTAGTATCGTCCTGAGTCCTCATCGAACTCCCACTTGAGTTTAGTCGCATATCCTGTAATGGTATCATCGGTCCCTGCATCTGGTTTTAGAAGTAATCTGTGAGTCACGGGGACTCAGCAATCTCACACCCTCGCGATCAAGTCTATTTAAGCTTATAGGTAGGGTATAAAAGGTATGAGGTGGAGCTGCAGCAAGCACTAGCATATATGGTGGCTAACATACGCAAATGAGAGCGAGAAGAGAAGGCAAGACACGATTACAAGACATCTCGACAATGGTAAAACTAATCCAGCAAAGCCACCCGAATGTGTCGACAAATCCCGATAGGAGCTGCACATATCTCGTTCTCATGGCACACCGGATTGTCCAAACTTCCGGTAGGCCAGCCCAAAGTTGCCCCTGGTGGCCACCGGCGGCTGACAAGTTGGACCAACACCCAGAGGAGCACTGGCCCGGGGGTTTAAAATAAAGATGACCCTTGAGTCCACGGAACCCAAGGGAAAAGAGGCTAGGTGGAAAATGGTAAAACCAATATTGGGCCTTGCTGGAAGAGTTTTATTCAAGGCGAATTGTCAAGGGGTTCCCATTATAACCCAACCGTGTATGGACCGCAAAATCAAGGAACATAACACCGGTATGACGGAAACTAGGGGGGCAAGAGTGGAACAAAACACTAGGCATAAGGCCGAGCCTTCCACCCTTTACCAAGTATATAGGTGCATTAAAGTAAGTAAGATATAATAGTGATATCCCAACAATAAACATGTTCGAACAAGGAACAAACTCCAATCTTCATCTGCAACTAGCAATGCTATAAGAGGGGCTGAGCAAAGCGGTAACATAGCCAAACAACGGTTTGCTAGGACATGGTGGGTTGGAGGTTTGTCATGGCAATATGGGAGGCATGATAAAGCATGTGGTAGGTATCGTAGCATAGGCATAGCAATAGAGCAAGCATCTAGCAAGCAAAGATAGAAGTAATTTCAAGGGTATGGTCATCTTGCCTGCAAAGTTCTCCGAGTTGACGTAAGCTTGATCCTCATAAACGTTCTCAATGGGTTCCTCGATCACGTACTCGTCTCCCGGCTCTACCCATAGCAAGAACACAAGCAAAGGGAACCACGATCAACCACGGTGCAATGCGCAAGCAACATGATGCAAAACATGGCATGGTATGCGGGATGTGATATGCAATGCATATGCGTCCTTCGGAAAGGAAAGATTGAACCAAGACTCAACTTGGAAAACCAAGAGTGCTGCTGGAAATATGAGTTGATTTCGGTCGAAATCGATATAAAGATCACCGGAATCGGATGCACGGTTTGCAAATGTCAAGCAAAACAATAATGGCACAAAGTAGCGATTAACATCACGAGGCCATCTAAATGCATCAAGAAAAATAAGCTACTGCACTCTAACATAGCAAAAAAGCACATGGCAGTGATCCACTCAAGATACTTGACAAAAGATGAACACAGAGCTACGGCTAATTCACAAAATAGCAGGTTCAAACAAGCATGGCAAAAGTGCAAAAGATATCAGGTTCACAGACTTGGAGAAAATAACATGTCTGGAATTTAACATCAGGAAGCAATGTTTAAAGTAAGAGAACAACATGCTACATGAACATATCATGGTAAATCAAGGCATGGCATGGAACTACTCAAAGCATATAACAAAAGTCCCATAATGACCATAAGCCAAAAGGGATCAGAAAATACAATGGCAACCATGTGAACATAGCAAGTTTCGTTAACAGATTCAGACTTAGCAGAAAACTGGAACATGGTTAACAGATTTACGTAGGCATGTTTGTGAGCTCGAAGCACTCACCACAAGGCATTGCATGACAAGCTAAGCATGCACCCAACAAGTAGACATGATAAATAAGCTAACCATGGCAAGAACAACCTCATAGCATGCATGGATCAACTACAACAACCTCGACAAAATTAATTAACATGTAAACAATCTGCCAGGAACATTTTATAGCAAAAGTAGAGCAGGATTGAGTCATGCTAGGGCACTCCATAATTGCAAACAAAGATATGGATGGATAGAGCATAACAATATCTCAAAATCATCCTTACTGAACATGCTCAAAAGAGGCATGGATCACTCTGTAGCAACAAGAATACATGGCATAAAAATATTAACATGGAAAAGACTTGGAAGAATTCTAAGTCCCTGAAATCAGCAACATCACGAGAGCTACTTTGCATGCTTGTGCTAGTCACCACAATGATCACACAACTACATGGCATACACCCCTGTAAGATGGCATGGCATACAACAAAACACATGTAGGACTCAAAATCAGAGGAGGCACACATTAAACATGGCAAAAATGACAAATGTCCATAATATGTTAAAATCTGAAACTAACATTACGTTGCAGTCTTGTAACAGCATTTAGGGCATCAAGATGAGCTCAAATGAACATGGTGCAATTGAATGAAATGAAGTGCACATCCAGACGAACAATTTGATATGCTACATGCCCAAAACGAAGCCACAGATGCAAAGTTATGATGCGATGAAGTATGCTAAAAATAATGCAAACTTAGGTAGGAAACGGGGTCAACCCTATGGTTCCACTGTAGCACCGGATCCAGATCGAGCGCGTTGTATGAGGTTCGTCGCCGGAGCTCGCCGGGGAAGATGCCGGCGTCGAGGAGGAGGCCGGCCGGGGCTTGCCGGAGCGGGAAGACGACGGGCGCCGACGAGGAGGCACCAGATTTGGCCTCAGCGGCGCGGGGAGGCGGACGACGGCGAACAGTGTGACGGCGGGGCGGAGCCGGCGAAGGCGGCTAGGCAGCGCGTGGGTGAGCCAGGTGCGGGCGGCGGCAGGTGCGGTGCGGGCCACGGGGGCCCTGCACGGGCCGAGCAGGCCGGCGGCGGAGAGGACGGTGGCGGGGCACGTGGCGGCTTGCGTTCGTGGGAGGAGATTTGTCCGGCGCGGACCGGACGTGTCCGGCGCGCGGAGGGAGCGGGGCTAGGGTTAGGGTGGTGTTTGATCCGGGATTTGGAATGGGGAGGATATATTTATACATAGAAGGAGCTAGGAGGCTCCAAATTGAGCACGTTTTGCGGCCACGCGATCGTGGTCGAACGACCAAGAGGATGGAGGGGGTTTAGGTGGGCTTTGTGCCACTTTGGAGAGGTGTTGGGCTGCAACACACACGAGGCCTTTTCGGTTCCTCGGTTAACCGTTGGAGTATCAATCGAAGTACAAATGGCAGGAAACTTGACAGGCGGTCTACCGATATTAAACCAAGGCCGCTTGGCAAGTCTCAGTCCAATCCGAGAACGTTTAACACCCGCACACGAAAAGAGGCAAAAGGGGACACCGGAGGACATAGGAGCGCCGGAATGCAAAACGGACAACGGGGAAAATGCTGGGATGCATGAGACGAACACGTATGCAAACGCGATGCACATGATGACATGATATGAGATGCATGACAAAGACAAAATACAAAACAAAGACGAAACCCAACAACGAGGAATATAATAACTTAGTGCCGGAAATGGCAAGAGTGGGAATACAAATATGGCAAGTTACATATGGGGCGTTACAAAACTCCACCACTATGAAAGGATCTTGTCCCGAGATCTTGGACTGGAAAACTCCGGGTATTCAGAACGGAGGTGGTCCTCGCGTTCCGAGGTGGCTTCACTGTCGGAATGATGTGACCACTTCACTTTCAGGAATTTGATAGACTTGTTGCGAGTCTTGCGCTCAGTTTCTTCAAGAATAGCAATCGGGTGCTCATGCTAAGACAGATCTTCTTGGAGATCAATCTCTTCAAAGTTGATGGTGCGGTCAGGAGTCTTGAAACACTTGAGGAACTGAGACACGTGAAACACGTCGTGCACATTTGCAAAGTTGGATGGAAGCTCAAGTTGATAGGCGAGATCGCCTCTTTTGCCAATGATCTTGAAAGGACCCACGTATCTAGGGGCAAGCTTCCCTTTGATATCGAAGCGACGAGTACCTTTCTTGGAGAGACGCGGAGGTAGACATGGTCTCCGATCTCGAAAGCCAAGTCATGATGCTTGCTATCATAGTAACTCTTCTGGCGCGATTGCGCGGCTTTGAGATTTTTGCGAATGACTTTGCACATTTCTTCAGCCTCTGTGATCAAGTCATTGCCAAGAAGTTGGCATTCACCTGTCTCTGACCAGTTAAGAGGAGTACGTCACTTCCTGCCATAGAGAATCTCGAATGGGGCCTTGCCCGAACTCACTTGGAAGCTGTTGATGTAGGAGAACTCGGCATATGGAAGACAATCTTCCCACTTCATACCGAAAGAAATGACACATGCCCTGAGCATATCTTCAAGAATTTGATTGACTCGCTCGACTTGGCCACTAGTTTGAGGATGAAAAGCTGTGTTGAAGCAAATGTTGGTGCCCATGGCCTTTTGAAAAGAATCCCAAAACTTCGAGGTAAAGATGCTTCCACGATCTTAAGATATCAACCACGGAATGCCGTGTAGAGAGACAATCCTGGAGGTATATAGCTCTGCCAACTGAGCTGCTGTGATAGACTCTTTGATAGGAAGAAAAAGAGCCACTTTGGTGAGCTTGTCGATGACAACAAAGATAGCATCCTTGCCATGCTTGGACTTGGGAAATCCAGTCACGAAGTCCATCTCAATATGGTCAAACTTCCATTCTGGAATGGCAAGAGTTTGGAGGAGACCAGCTGGTCGTTGGTGTTCTGCTTTCACTCTTTTGCAGACATCACATTCATTCACAAACTGAGCAATCTCGCGCTTCATTCGAGTCCACCAATACGACTGCTTGAGATCATGTTACATCTTTGTACTTCCAGGGTGAATAGAGAGGAGTGAATTGTGAGCCTCGTTCATAATGACTTTACGAAGTTCACCCTTAGGAACAACAATGCGATCCTCAAAGAATAGGGTATCCTTGTCATCAAGGCGATAGCACTTGTATTTGGGTTGGCTCTTGGCAATCCCAATCTTCACCTTCTTCACCATAGCATCAAGAAGTTGAGCCTCACGAATCTGATCTTCCAAAGTAGGAGAGACTTGGAGGTTGGCAAGGAATCCTTGAGGAACAACTTGGAGATTAAGTTTGCGGAAAGCTTCACAAAGCTCTGGTTGGTAGGGCTTGAGACTCAAACTGTTGCAGTAAGCCTTCCTGCTCAAGGCGTCAGCAATGACATTGGCCTTTCCTGGAGTATATTCGATACTCGGATTATACTCTTGAATCATTTCAACCCAGCGAGTCTGTCTGAGGTTGAGGTTGGGCTGAGTGAAGACGTACTTGAGGCTCTTATGATCAGTGAAGATGTCCACTTTTTTCCAACAAGAGATGTCTCCATGTTAAAAGAGCATGGACAACTGCCGCCAACTCGAGGTCATGAGTGGGGTAGTTCTTTTCGTTGGGCTTCAACTGGTGAGAGGTATAGGCCACAACTTTCTTCTCTTGCATCAACACTGCACCGAGACCTTGAAGGGAAGCATCACAGAAAACCTGAAACAGTTTGAATTCATCAGGAGGAGTCAGAACTAGAGCTGTGACTAACTTCTCTTTGAGGGTGTTGAAAGCGATGTCACATTCAGGCGACCAGACATACTTCACATGCTTCTAGAGAAGGTTGGAAAGAGGCTTCGCGATCTTAGAGAAATTCTCAACGAACCTTCGACAATAGCTTGCGAGCCCAAGGAAGCTGCAGAGTTGCTTCACGTTCTGAGGTGGTTCCCAATTCACAATTGTAGACACCTTCTCAGGATTAATAGCTATACCCTTGGCGGAGATCATATGCCCAAGGTAGAGAACCTCATCGAGCCAAAACTCACACTTTGAAAACTTTGCATAGAACTGATGTTCTCTGAGTTTATCCAGCACCAATCTCAAGTGTTTGGCATGATCCTCTTTGTTCTTGGAAAAGACCAAAATGTCATCGAGATAGACCAAGATGAAGTCATTTGTGTAGGGGTTGAAGATGAAGTTCATCATGCGAGAGAATGTTGGAGGAGCATTGACAAGGCCGAAAGACATGACAGTGTATTCATATGAACCATAGCTTGTTCTGAATGCTGTCTTGGGGATATCTTCTTCACGAATGCGAATCTGATGATAGCCCATACGGAGGTCAAGCTTGGAGAATACCTGAGCACCTTTGAGTTGTTTGAAAAGCTCATTGATGTTGGGAAGTGGGTACTTGTTCTTTATGGTCTTCTTGTTCAATGGACGGTAGTCGACACAAAGTCGGTCCGTTCCATCCTTCTTCTTAACAAACAGAACACCGCAACCCCATGGAGAAGAACTTGGTCGCATGAGACCCATACACTCTTGAATATCGAGTTGTTTCTTCAGCTCCTTCAACTCTTCAGGTCCAAGCTTGTAAGGACGTTTGCAAACAGGTTCCGTGCCAGGTTCAAGATCGATGACAAATTCAACTGGCCGGTGAGGAGGCATTCCTGGAAGCTCTTCTGGAAAGACGTCTTGATATTCACGAACGACTGGAATCTGAGAGATGGCATCCAGCTCGCCCTTCTCATTGAGAGAAAACAGTCGAATGGTATCATCACAAGCGGCAAATACGATTACATCCTTAGACGAATGTGTTAATTGAATCTGCTTGGCAGCATAATCAAGCTGAGCCTTGTGCTTAGAAAGCCAGTCCATTCCGAGAATTAGATCAATATCCGAGTTACCAAGGACCATTGGAGAAGACAGAAACTTATAGTCGCCCAACATGATAGAAACATCTGGAACCACGTAGCTTGCGTGCAAGCATTTACCCGGTGAGAAAACTGCTAACGGACTATGCAAATCTTGGAAAGCCAACTCATGCTTAGATGCAAATGGTCTTGAGATGAAACAATGCGATGCACCAGTGTCCAAAAAGAACTTTTGCAGGAATATCGTTAATAGGAAGGTTACCCATGATTACTTCTGACGAGTCCTCTGCCTGAGCTGCGTTCATCATGTTGACCTTTGCGAACTTGGATTATGCTTGACCACTGAGGTGCTGGCAGATCTCACAGGAGGAGGAGGAAGACGCCTCTGATTGAAGAGTTTGTTTGCATAGTGACCCTTCTGCTGACACTTGTTGCACGTAACCTCCGACAGCGGATGGTGATACGGAGCACTTGATCTTGGAGCATGAGACGAAGTCTTGTTCTGAAAGCCTGGGTTGGCTGGGTGGGAAGATCCATTGCCACCTTTGCTCTTCTGCTGATAAGGCTGACGGAACGGAGGAGGAGGAGGCAACCAATACTTTTGCTGCTTAGTTGCCACTTGAGTTGAAGAAGAAGAAGGAGTTGCATCCCTGACTCGCTTCTTGGAAGCATCGCACTTGAGCTGAGCAGCCTCTTACTTTAGTGCCATATTGTAGAACTCATCGAACTTCTTCGGCTCAAAAAGCACAAGGGCTAGTTGCAGATCTTCTCTGAGGCCACCTCTGAACTGATAAATCATGCTCTTCTCGTCAGGGACGTCTTGCTTAGCGAAATGAGCGAGCTTCTGGAACATGATGTTGTATTGGTAAACAGACAAGCTGCCTTGCTTCAGATTGCGAAACTCCTCATGCTTGCTCTCAACAACACTCTGAGGAATGTGGTGAGCTTTGAAGTCTTGGCGGAAATCATCCCAGGTAATCACACGACCTCCTCTGGAATCTTTGTATTGTTGATACCACTCTGCAGCTTGGTCTTTGAGTTGGAACGAGGCAAACTTGACAAAGTCCTTAGGCCTGACGTTGCTGCACTCGAAATGCTTGCAGATATCCATGATCCAATCATGAGCGTCTGTGGCCTCGACACAGTTACTGAAGGTCTTTGGCTGGTTTGCGAGGAACTGGTTGAGTGTAGCAAACTGATTTTGGTTGTTGCCATTGCCATGATTTCCTTGGTTGCGCTCTTGCAAGAGTTGCATAATCAGCTGTGTGTTTTGCATTGGTAGCGGCCATCACAGCTTGCCATGCCTCCGGAGGTGGAGGTGGTGGTGATGGTTCCAGATTCTAACGCGTTGGAGGAGCCATCCTGAAGAGGGTGACATCCGTTAGCATCTTGACAGTCATATATTCAAGCTGAATCAAAAGGATCGAAAGTGCAACATATAGTCTTAACATCTGAACAAAATGAACGAATGGATTCCAATTTAAATGGTCACACTTCCATAAATTGAGAAGCCACTTAGATAGAGGTAGATGAATAAAACAACAAGGTACGGACATGAACAAATACTTGGTAAGGATTACCCAATCACAAACCAAATATCTGCAGAAGAAATACTAGAGCTACAAGAATTCCCACCTATGAAACTCCCGAAAATTTTCCGGTTATGCAATTAGTTGTTGGGGATACAGGGGAAGCATAACATCTCACCCAAAGCTACCAAATCCTACATCCAGATGTATCCATCCTTCAACACATAACCAAGAAACCTTTGGAAATCATTTACCTCAACCTTTGAAAAGAACCCGTTATACGAGTTATGGCAATACTCCCGAACTCCCGCCCCAGTACTGGGTGGCGTCGAGGTTATCTCACCAACAACTGCATAAAAGAGATTTTCGATGTCGGCGAAACTCAGGTATTGCAGAACTGCAACAATAAAATTGTGACGACAACACCTCGGAGCTCAACTCCCTGGGACACTGCCACAACCCATAAATGTCAGGAGGCACTAAGAACAATGTTTGCATCACAAAACCATCGAAACGATTCCAAGATACCCTCGTGATCCTAAATTATTTTTTTGTGAAATTTGAGAAGAGAAGAGTCAAAACTCTACGTCAGGATGCCTCACCAGAGCGACGAAGGGACTAAGGAGTAAAAAGAATCCTACTCTCCGATATATATAATCCTAAAAGACTCAAAACAATTTTCTAGACTCAACAACGCCAGCGATTCGATCAAGCAGGGGGCTCCTAAGTCGGGGAAGGCTCTGATTACCAACTTGTAAGACCCATGATGCGGCTATATCTCCCACCTGTAGGAGCACGACTTAGAGGCATAACCGCATTGTAGGCAATGTCGCAATAGGGGTAATCTTTACACATCCCATGTACTGAATAAGAAAAGAGGTACATAGTTGGCTTACAATCGCCACGTCACACAATAGCATAAATATATCATTACAATCATCCAGATACAATCAAGGTCCGACTACGGAACCAAAATAAAGACAACCCCAAATGCATAATGTCCCCGATCGCCCCAACTGGGCTACACTACTGATCATTTGGAAAGGAAACATAGTATCATCCTGAGTCCTCATCGAACTCCCACTTGATTTCAGTCGCATCTCTTGGAACGGTATCATCAGTCCCTACATCTGGTTTTGGAAGTAATCTGTGAGTCACGGGGACTCAGCAATCTCACAGCCTCGCAATCAAGTCTATTTAAGCTTATAGGTAGGGTAAAAGGTATGAGGTGGAGCTGCCGCAAGCACTAGCATATATGGTGGCTAACATACACAAATGAGAGCGAGAAGAGAAGGGAAGGCACGGTCGAGAAACTATGATCAAGAAGTGATCCTAGAACAACCTACGTTCAAGCATAACACGAGACCGTGTTCTCTTCCCGGACTCCGCCGAAAAGAGACCATCATGGCTACACACGCTGTTGATCCATTTTAATTAAGTTAAGCTTCAGGTTTTCTACAATTGGACATTAACAAATTCCCATCTGCCCATAACCGCGGGCACGGCTTTCGAAAGTTCAAATCCCTACAGGGGTGTCCCAACTTAGCCCATCACAAGCTCTCATGGTCAACGAAGGATATTTCTTCTCCCAGGACGGCCCGATCACACTCGGAATCCCGGTTACAAGACATCTCAACAATGGTAAAACTAACCCAGCAAAGCCACCCAAATGTGCCGACAAATCCCGATAGGAGCTGCACATATCTCGTTCTCAGGGCACATCGGATTGCCCAAACTTCCGGTAGGCCAGCCCAAAGTTTCCCCTGGTGGCCACTGACGGCTGACAAGTTGGACCAACACCCAGAGGAGCACTGGCCTAGGGGTTTAAAATAAAGATGACCCTTGAGTCCACGGAACCCAAGGGAAAAGAGGCTAGGTGGCAAATGGTAAAACCAATGTTGGGCCTTGCTGGAAGAGTTTTATTCAAGGCGAACTGTCAAGGGGTTCACATTATAACCCAACCGTGTAAGGAACACAAAATCAAGGAACATAACACCGGTATGACGGAAACTAGGAGGGCAAGAGTGGAACAAAACACCAGGCATAAGGCCGAGCCTTCCACCCTTTACCAAGTATATAGGTGCATTAAACTAAGCAAGATATAATAGTGATATCCCAACAATAAACATGTTCCAACAAGGAACAAACTCCAATCTTCACCTGCAACTAGCAACGCTATAAGAGGGGCTGAGCAAAGCGGTAACATAGCCAAACAACGGTTTGCTAGGACAAGGTGGGTTAGAGGTTTGTCATGGCAATATGGGAGGCATGCTAAAGCATGTGGTAGGTATCGTAGCATAGGCATAGCAATAGAGCGAGCATCTAGCAAGCAAAGATAGAAGTGATTTCGAGGGTATGGTCATCTTGCCTGCAAAGTTCTCCGAGTTGACGTAAGCTTGATCCTTGTAAACGTTCTCAACAGGTTCCTCAATCACGTACTCGTCTCCCGGCTCTACCCAAAGCAAGAACACAAGCAAAGGGAACCACGATCAACCACAGTGCAATGCACAAGCAACATGATGCAAAACATGGCATGGTAGGCGGGATGTGATATGCAATGCATATGCGTGCTTCGGAAAGGAAAGATTGAACCAGGCCTCAACTTGGAATACCAAGAGTGTCGCTGGAAATATGAGTTGATTTCGGTTAAAATCGATATAAAGATCACCGGAATCGGATGCACAGTTTGCAAATGGCAAGCAAAACAATAATGGCACCAAGCTGCAATTAACAGCACGAGGCCATCTAAATGTATCAAGAAAAAAAAGCTACTGCACTCTAACATAGCCACAAAGCACATGACAGTGATACACTCAAGATGCTTGACAAAAGATGAACACTGAGCTATGACTAATTCACAAAATAGCAGGTTCAAACAAGCATGGCAAAAGTGCAAAAGATATCAGGTTCACAGACATAGAGAAAATAACAACATGTCAGGAATTTAATATCAGAAAGCAATGTTTAAAGCAAGAGAACAACAATCTACGGGAACATATCATGGAAAATAAAGGAATGGCATGAAACTACTCAAAGCATATAACAAAAGTCCCTTACTGACCATAAGCCAAAAGGGATCATAAAATACAATGGCAACCATGTGAACATAGCAAGTTTCGTTAACAGATTCAGACTTAGCAGAAAACTAGAACATGGCAAAACAGATTTACGTAGACATGTTTGCGAGTTCGAAGCACTCACCACAAGGCATTTCATGACAAGCTAACCATGCACCCAGCAAGTAGACATGATAAATAAGCTAACCATGGCAAGAACAACCTCATAGCATGCATGGATCAACTAAAACAACATCGGCAAAATTTATTAACCTGTAAACAATCTGCCAAGAACATTTTATAGCAAAAGTAGAGGAAGATTGAGTCATGCTAGGGCACTCCATAATTGCAAAAAAAGACATGGATGGATAGAGCATAACAATATCTCAAAATCATCCTTACTGAACATGCTCAAAAGAGGCATGGATCACTCTGTAGCAACAAGAATACATGGCATAAAAATATTAACAGGGAAAAGACTTGGAAGAATTCCAAGTCCCTGAAATCAGCAACATCACGAGAGCTACTTTGCATGCTTGTGCTAGTCACCATAATGATCACAAAAATACATGGCATACACCCCTTTAAAGATGGCATGGCATACAACAAAACACATGTAGGGCTCAAGATCAGAGGAGGCACACATTAAACATGGCAAAAATGACAGATGTCCATAATCTGTTAAGAATCTGAAACTAACATTACATTGCACTCTTGCAACAGCATTTAGGGCATCAAGATGAGCTCAAATGAACATGGTGCAATGGAATGAAATGAAGTGCACATCTAGACGAACAATTTGATATGCTACACGCCCAAAATGGAGCCACAGATGCATAGTTATGATGCGATGAAGTATGCTAAAAATAATGCAAACTTAGGCAGGAAACGGGGTCAACCCTAGGGTTCGACTGTAGCACCGGATCCAGATCGAGCGCGTTGTACGAGGTTCATCGCCGGAGCTCGCTGGGGAAGATGCCAGCGTCGAGGAGGAGGCCGGCCGAGGCTTGCCTGAGCGGGAGGAGGATGGGCGCCGCCGAGGAGGTACCGGATCTAGCCTCGATGGCGCGGGGAGGCGGAGGAGGGCGCGGTGGCGGTGCAGGGCGTCGGTGGCGCGCCACAGATGCATAGTTATGATGCGATGAAGTATGCTAAAAATAATGCAAACTTAGGCAGGAAACGGGGTCAACCCTAGGGTTCCATTGTAGCACCGGATCCAGATCGAGCGCGTTGTACGAGGTTCGTCGCCGGAGCTCGCTGGGGAAGATGCCAGCGTCGAGGAGGAGGCCGGCCGAGGCTTGCCTGAGCGGGAGGAGGATGGGCGCCGCCGAGGAGGCACCGGATCTGGCCTCGACGGTGCGGGGAGGCGGAGGAGGGCGCGGTGGCGGTGCAGGGCGTCGGTGGCGCGCGGCGCCGGCGAGGCGGACGGACGCGAACAGTGCGGTGGCGGGGCGGAGCCGGCGAAGGCGGCTGGGCGGCGCGCGGGCGAGCTGGGTGCGGGCGGCGGCGGGCGCGGTGCGGGCCGCGGGGCCCCCGCATGGGCCAAGCGGCCCGGGGGCGGGGCACGTGGCGGCTTGCGGTTCGTCGGTGGCGATTTGTCCGGTGCGGACCGAACGTGTCCGGCGCGCGGAGGGAGCGGGGCTAGGGTTAGGGTGGTGTTTGATCCGGGATTTGGAATGGGGAGGATATATTTATACATAGAAGGAGCTAGGAGGCTCCAAATTGAGCACGGTTTGCGGCCACGCGATCGTGGTCGAACGACCGAGAGGATGAAGGGGGTTTAGGTTGGCTTTGGGCCACTTTGGAGAGGTGTTGGGCTGCAACACACACGAGGCCTTTTCGGTTCCTCGGTTAACCGTTGGAGTGTCAAACGAAGTCCAAATGGCACGAAACTTGACAGGCGGTCTACCGATATTAAACCAAGGCCGCTTGGCAAGTCTCTGTCCAATCCGAAAATGTTTAACACCCGCACACGAAAAGAGGAAAAAGGGGACACATGAGGACATAGAAGCGCCGGAATGCAAAACGGACAACGGGGAAAATGCTCGGATGCATGAGACGAACACGTATGCAAATGCGATGCACATGATAACATGCTATGAGATGCATGACAAAGACAAAATACAAAACGAAGACGAAACCCAACAACGAGGAATATCATAACTTAGTGCTGAAAATGGTAAAAGTTGGAATACAAATATGGCAAGTTACATATGGGACGTTACACTTGATTTGTAAAACAAAAGTTGGCCGATGAAACTTCGCTTGATGCGAAGCTAGCTTGCACTGTTCATCAATTAGACTTAAAAAGTCATGCTGCAAAAACTGGCACTTGATTGAGTTAGTCATGCGGCAAAGGAAAATACTGCCTCCCCATAGTACCCGTGCACGATAACGACATCTATGTGCTGAATTAAAAAGGAAAAAGCATAATGAAAAGGAAAGAAATCCCCTAATGGCCGCTGTCTGTGTGGGATTGTCCTTGGCTCGTGGGACTTGCGCGAGCAAAGCCAGCACTCAGCCGACCAGTATATTGCTGATAGTCGTACGCCATAGCCAGATAGTGCTCGGCCTTGTAGATTTTTAATGCTTAGCCGCCGGCAGCGCAAAAGAAATTACTGATCTGATTTGGGATCGAAATCAATCTCAAATGAGCTAGTTTAAATTGCCAACAATGTGGTCGCTGCAGTTAGAGCTTCACGCGACACTTGGTGTAGATCAATTAGCACTTAATAGAACTAGTACTAGGATTAAATTGATCTCAACTACATGTAAGAGAAGGTACTAGTACGGAGAACAATACCGAGTTGGATACTTGGGCAGCTTTTGCCGGCTAGCACGCCCTTGGAATCAGTGCAAACATGTGCTTCCTTGTGGTCTTGCTCGATGCTGCCCTGGTACTTATCTGAAAATATCAGCAGTTGCCGCGGCTCAGTTGATCACGTCAGTTCGGTAGTTATCCGCTGAAATTTCCGCAGACTACGAACTAACCTGTTGATA
The DNA here is from genome assembly GCF_056163025.1 of Triticum urartu. NCBI lineage: Eukaryota > Viridiplantae > Streptophyta > Magnoliopsida > Poales > Poaceae > Triticum > Triticum urartu. The sequence continues at coordinate 65,835,435 of NC_141873.1, read as the reverse complement.
AAACAAAATAGGCGACAGTGAAAGTTCTTCACGCACAAACCAATTAACACATCACCTGATCATTGATGTTGATTCCCATCAAACCACGACGAACGCCTAGCAGGTTCTCAATAAAAGTACCAATGTCGGTGTCAAATCCAGCATATCTCGTAGTAGGAGTCCTAAGCTAGGCGTCTTGGAGCGATGGTAACATGGACACGGGATTTTATGCAGGTTCGGGCTCTCTCGAAGAGATAATACCCTACGTCCTACTTTTGATTGTATTCATATGAGGGATAGTACAAAGTACATGCATCTACCATGAGATTGTTCTAATGAATATGAGATCATCTATTGACTAGTCTGGCCTCGGTGTATATAATATACCGGAGGCCTAGGATTTAGAAGAGTCCTCGTCTTGAGCGCCAAGTCTTGTGGAATATCCCTTGTATGCGGCATGGGCTACCCGAAGTGGCCATGAGTGAACCTCCATGGGGGTCCTCGGCCCGAGCCAGCCGGTCGGAAGACAACATGGTGAGTACCCCCTAGTCCAGGACACTGTTAATGGGCATCACCATAGCCCGTTGATAGGCCTAGTCAATGTGAGACTATCTCTTTCTTTTTGTCTTCTCCACAACCACCTTCTATTCCACCTATAGTGCTATGTCCATGGCTCATGCTCATGTATTTGCATAAAAGTTAAAGAAGTTTGAGAACATCAAAAGTATTAAACAATTGCTTGGCTTGTCATCGGGGTTGTGCGTGATTTGAATATTTTATGTGATGAAGATGGAGCATAGCCAGACTATATGATTTTATAGGGATAAGCTTTCTTTGACCATGTTATTTTGAGAAGACATAATTGTCTTGTTAGTATGCTTGAAGTATTGTTGTTTTTATGTCAATATTAAACTTTTATTTTTAATCTTACGGATCTGAAAATTCATGCCACAATAAAGGAAATTGCATGGATAAATATGTTAGGTAGCATTCCACATCAAAAATTCTGTTTTTATCATTTACCTACTCGAGGACGAGTGGGAATTTAGCTTGGGGATGCTTGATACGTCTCCAATGTATTTATAATTTTTTTATTGTTCCATGCTATTATATTATCTGTTTTGGATGTTTTATCTGCATTAATATGCTATTTTATATTTTTTTGGGACTAACCTATTAACCTAGAGCCCAGTGCCAGTTCGTGTTTTTCCCTGTTTTTGAGTTTTGCAGAAAAGGAATACCAAACAGAGTCGAAATGGAATAGAACCTTCACTATGATTTTTATTGGACCAAAACACAACTAGGAGACTTGGAGAAGAAGCCAGAGGAGCCACGAGCCGGCCACAAGGATGGAGGGTGCGCACCCATCCTTGTGGGCCCCTCGTGCACCTCCTAACCTAATTCTTTCACCTATATATTCCCATATATCCTCAAACCACTAGGGGCATCCACAAAAACACTTCTCCACTGCCACAACCTTCTCTACCCGTGAGATCCCATCTAGGGACCTTTTCCGGCACCCTGCCGGAGGGGTATTCGATCACAGAGGGCTTCGACATCAACTCTATTACCCTTCCGATGAAGCGTGAGTAGTTTACCACAGATCTAAGGGTCCATAGCTAGTAGCTAGATGGCTTCTTCACTCTCTTTGATTCTCAATACCATGTTCTCCTCGATGTTCTTGGAGATCAAATCGATGTAATACATTTTGGCGGTGTGTTTGCCGAGATCCAATGAATTGTGGATTCATGATCAACTTATCTATGAATATTATTTTAATCTTCTCTAAATTATTATATGCATGATTTGATACCATTGTAATTCTCTTTGAACTATCGGTTTGGTTTGGCCAACTAGATTGGTTTTTCTTCTAATGGGAGAAGTGCTTAGCTTTGGGTTCAATCTTGAAGTGTCCTTTCCCAGTGACAGTAGGGGTAGCAAGGCACGTATTGTATTGTTGCCATCAAGGATAAAAAGATGGGGTTTTCATCATATTGCTTGAGTTAATTCCTCTACGTCATGTCATCTTACTTAATGCATTACTCCATTCTTTATGAACTTAATACTTTAGATGCATGCTGGATAGCGGTCGATGTGTGGAGTAATAGTAGTAGATGCAGAATCGTTTTGGTCTAATTGACATGGACGTTATGCCTATATTCATGATCATTCCCTTAGATATCATCGTAACTTTGCACTTTTCTATCAATTGCTTGGCAGTTATTTATTCACCCACCATATTATTTGCTATCTTGAGAGAAGCCTCTAGTGAAACCTATGGCCCCAAGTGATATATCCATTTTGCATCATGCTTTTATATCGATATTTATTGCATTATGGGCTGTTATTACACATTATGTCACAATACTTATGCCTATTCTCTCTTATTTTACAAGGTTTACATAAAAAGGGAGAATGCCGGCAGCTGGCATTCTGGGCTGGAAAAGTTGCAAATATTAGAGACCTATTCTGCACAGCTCCAAAAGTCCTGAAACTTCACGGAAGATGTTTTCAGAATATATAAAAAATACTGAGCGCCAGAAGTTCACCAGGGGGGCCACACCCTGCCCACGAGGGTGGGGGGCGCGCCCTACGCCCTTGGGCACCCCCCCTACCTCGTGGGCCCCCTGGTGGCCCTCCGATGGTCATCTTCTGCTATATGGAGTCTTTACATGAGGAAAAAATCATAAGCCATCTCCTCGGACGAAACTCCGCCGCCACGAGGCGGAACCTTGGCGGATCCAATCTAGGGCTCCGGCAAAGCTGTTCTGCCGGGGAAACTTCCCTCCGGGAGGGGGAAATCATCGCCATCGTCATCACCAACGCTCCTCTCATCGGGAGAGGGCAATCTCCATCAACATCTTCACCAGCACCATCTCCTCTCAAAACCCTAGTTCATCTCTTGTATCCAATTCTTGTCTCCAAATCCGGGATTGGTACTAGTAGGTTGCTAGTAGTGTTAATTACTCCTTGTAGTTGATGCTAGTTGGTTTATTTGGTGGAAGATCATATGTTCAGATCCTATATGCATATTAATACCCCTCTGATTATGAACATGATTATGCTTTGTGAGTAGTTACGTTTGTTCCTGAGGACATGGGAGAAGTCTTGCTATTAGTAGTCATGTGAATTTGGTATTCGTTCGATATTTTGATGAGATGTATGTTGTCTCTCCTCTGGTGGTGTTATGTGAACGTCGACTTGATAACACTTCACCATTATTTGGGCCTAGAGGAAGGCATTGGGAAGTAATAAGTAGATGATGGGTTGCTAGAGTGACAGAAGCTTAAACCCTAGTTTATGCGTTGCTTCGTAAGGGGCTGATTTGGATCCATATGTTTCATGCTGTGGTTAGGTTTACCTTAATACTTTTGTTGTAGTTGCGGATGCTTGCAATAGAGGTTAATCATAAGTGGGATGCTTGTCCAAGTAAGGACAGTACCCAAGCACCGGTCCACCCACATACCAAATTACCAATGTACCGAACACGAATCATATGAACGTGATGAAAACTAGCTTGACGATATTCCCATCTGTCCTCGGGAGCGCTTTTATCTATATAAGAGTTTGTCCAGGCTTGTCCTTTGCTACAAAAAGGATTGGACCACCTTGCTGCACTTTATTTACTTTTGTTACTTGTTGCTCATTACAAGTTATCCTATCACGAAGCTATCTGTTACCACTTATTTCAGTACTTGCAGAGAATACCTTGCTGGAAACCGCTTATTATTTCCTTCCGCTCCTCGTTGGGTTCGACACTCTTACTTATCGAAAGGACTACGATAGATCCCCTATACTTGTGGGTCATCAAGACTCTTTTCTGGCGCCGTTGCCGGGGAGTGAAGCGCCTTTGGTAGGTGGAATTTGGTAACGAAAATTTATATAGTGTGCTGAAATTTACTGTCACTTGTTACTCTGGAAAGTAATCCTCTGAGGGGCTTGTTCGGGGTATCTTCACCCCGACCAGTAGAGCAAAGAGTTGCTCCTCAACCTACTGAACCTACTGAAAATGAAAATGTCTGCTTTGAAATTCCTTCGGGTATGATAGAAAAACTGCTAGCTAATCCTTTTGCAGGAGACGGAACAACGCATCCTGATGAGCACCTAATATATGTGGATGAAGTTTGTGGATTATTTAAGCTTGCAGGTGTACCCGGAGATGTTATTAAGAAGAAGGTCTTCCCTTTATCTTTTATCTATGTGATGATACGGGGTCATGGAACTACAAATGATTGAAATTGGAATTTCATCAGAAGTTTTATCCTATGCATCTTGTTCATCGTGATCGCAATTATATATATAATTTTTGGCCTCACGAAGGATAAAGCATCGCTCAAGCTTGGGGGAGGCTTAAATCAATGATATATTCATGCCCCAATCATGAGCTCTCAAGTGAGATGATTACTCAAAATTTATGTGCTCGGCTTTCTGATAACAATCGCACCATGCTCGATACTTCTTGTGATGGCTCTTTTATGACGAAGACTATTGAATTCAAATGGGATTTATTGGAAAGAATTAAACGCAACTCTGAAGATCGAGACCTCGACGAAGGTAAGGAGTCAGGTATAACACCTAAGTTTGATTGTGTTAAATCTTTTATGGATACCGATGTTTTTCGTAAATTTAGCACTAAATATGAACTTGACTCTGAGATAGTAGCTTCTTTCTGTGAATCTTTTGCTACTTATGTTGATCTCCCCAAGGAGAAGTGGTTTAAATATCATCCGCCCATAGAAGTAAAAGTAGCTGCACCTATTAAAGTTGAAGAAAAGACTATCACTTATAATGATCCTATTGTTCCTACTTCTTATGTTGAGAAACCTCCTTTCCCTGTTAGGATAAAGGATCATGCTAAAGCTTCAACTGTGGTTCGTAAAAGCAATATTAAAACTTATACACCTCCTGAGCAAGTTAAAGTTGAACCTAATATTGATATTGTTAAAGATCTCTTGTCTGATAATATTGATGGGCATGTTATTAATTTCCTTGATGAGACTGCTAGAATTGCTAAACCTAGTGCTAAAGATAAAAACAGACTTGTGGTAGGCATGCATATTATTTCTGTTAAAATAGGAGATCATTGTTGTCATGGCTTATGTGACATGGGTGCTAGTACTAGTGCAATACCTTACGCCTTATACAAAGAAATTATGCATGATATTGCACCTGTTGAGATAGAAGATATTGAAGTCACAATTAAACTTGCCACCAGAGATACTATTTCACCAGAGATGTTGAAGTTTTGTGTGGGAAAACTAAATATCCTGCTGATTTTCTTGTTCTTGGTTCCCCACAAGATAGATTTTGTCCCATTTTATTTGGTAGACCCTTCTTAAACACTGTTAATGCTAAGATAGATTGCAAAAAGGATATTGTTACTATCCGTTTAGATGATATGTCTCATGAATTTAATTTCTCTAAATTTAGTAGAAAACACCGTGAAGAAGAATTACCTATTAAGGATGAAATTATTGGTCTTGCTTCTATTGTCGTACCTCCTAGTGATCCTTTAGAACAATATTTGCTAGACCATGAAAATGATATGTTTATGAATGAAACAAGGGAAATAGATGAAGTATTCTTTAAACAGGAACCTATTCTGAAACACAATTTGCATGTTGAAATCCTAGGGGATCCTCCTCCACCCAATGGTGATCCTGTGTTTGAGCTTAAACCATTGCCTGATACTCTTAAATATGCTTATCTTGATGAGCAAAAAAATATATCCTATATTATTAGTGCTAACCTTTCAGAGCATGAAGTAGAGAGATTATTGAAAACTCTGAAGAAGCACCGTGCTGCTATTGGGTATACTCTTGATGATCTTAAGGGCATTAGTCCTACTCTATGTCAACATAAAATAAATTTGGAAGAAGATGCTAAACCAGTTCATGATCATCAACGACGGCTGAATCCTAAAATGAAAGAAGTGGTGAGAAACGAAATACTAAAGCTCCTTGAGGCAGGTATAATCTATCTCGTTGCTGATAGTCAGTGGGTAAGTCCTGTCCACTGTGTCCCTAAGAAGGGAGGTATTACTGTCGTTCCTAATGATAAAGATGAATTGATTCCTCAAAGAATTATTACAGGTTATAGGATGGTAATCGATTTCCACAAATTAAATAAGGCCACTAAAAAGGATCATTACCCCTTACCTTTTATCGATCAAATGCTAGAAAGATTATCCAAACATACACATTTTTGCTTTCTAGATGGTTATTCTGGTTTCTCTCAAATACTTGTGTCAGCCAAGGATCAATCAAAGACTACTTTTACTTGCCCTTTTGGTACTTTTGCTTATAGACGTATGCCTTTTGGTTTATGTAATGCACCTGCTACCTTTCAAAGATGCATGATGGCTTATTCTCTAACTTTTGTGAAAAGATTTGTGAGGTTTCATGGATGATTTCTCCATCTATGGATCTTCTTTTGATGATTTCTTGAGCAACCTTGATCGATTTTTGCAGAGATGTGAAGAAACTAATCTTGTCTTGAATTGGGAAAAGTGCCACTTTATGGTTAATGAAGGTATTTTCTTGGGGCACAAAGTTTCTGAAAGAGGTATTGAAGTTGATAAACCCAAGGTTGATGCTATTGAAAAGATGCCATGCCCCAAGGACATCAAAGATATAAGAAGTTTCCTTGGTCACGCCAGATTTTATAGGAGGTTCATTAAGGACTTCTCAAAAATTTCTCGGCCTCTGACTAATTTGTTACAAAAAGATATACCATTTGTCTTTGATGATGATTGTGTAGATGCATTTGAAATACTTAAGAAAGCATTGATCTCTGCACCTATTGTTCAGCCACCTGATTGGAATTTACCCTTTGAAATTATGTGTGATGCTAGTGATTATGCTGTAGGTGTTGTTCTAGGGCAAAGAGTTGATAAGAAATTAAACGTTATTCAATATGCTAGTAAAACCCTAGACAATGCTCAAAGAAATTATGCTACCACTGAAAAAGAATTCTTAGCAGTTGAATTTTCTTGTGATAAGTTCAGACCTTATATTGTTGATTCTAAAGTAACTATTCACACTAATCATGCTGCTATTAAATATCTTATGGAAAAGAAAGATGCTAAACCTAGACTTATTAGATGGGTTGTCTTGCTACCAGAATTTGATTTACATATTGTTGATAGAAAGGGAGCTGAGAACCCCGTTGCAGACAACTTGTCTAGGTTAGAAAATGTGCTTGATGACCCACTACCTATTGATGATAGCTTTCCTAATGAGCAATTAAATGTCATAAATGCTTCTCATACTGCTCCATGGTATGCTGATTATGCTAATTACATTGTTGCCAAATTCATACCACCTAGTTTCACATACCAGCAAAAGAAAAAGTTCTTCTATGATTTGAGGCATTACTTTCGGGATGACCCACATCATTATAAAGAAGGAGAAGATGGTGTTATTAGACGTTGTGTACCTGAGCATGAACAGGAACAGGAACAGATCCTACGCAAGTTTCACTCCGAAGCTTATGGAGGACACCATGCTGGAGATAGACTGCACATAAGGTATTGCAATCTGGTTTTTATTGGCCTACTCTCTTCAAGGATGCCCGTAAGTTTGTCTTATCTTGTGATGAATGTCAAAGAATTGGTAATATTAGTAGACGTCAAGAAATGCCTATGAACTATTCACTCATTATTGAGCCATTTGATGTTTGGGGTTTTGACTATATGGGACCTTTTCCTGCCTCTAATGGTTATACACATATTTTAGTTGCTGTTGATTACGTTACTAAGTGGGTAGAAGCTATTCCAACTAGTAGCGCTGATCATAACACTTCTATTAAAATGCTTAAAGAAGTTATTTTTCCAAGATTTGGAGTCCCTAGATATTTAATGACTGATGGTGGTTCACATTTTATTCATGGTGCTTTCCGTAAAATGCTTGTTAAGTATGATGTTAATCATATAATTGCATCTCCTTATCACCCTCAGTCTAGTGGTCAAGTAGGATTGAGTAATAGAGAGCTCAAATTAATTTTGCAAAAGACTGTTAATATATCTAGAAAGAATTGGTCCAAGAAACTTGATGATGCATTATGGGCCTATAGAACTGCATATAAAAATCCTATGGGTATGTCTCCATATAAAATGGTTTTTGGAAAAGCATGTCACTTACCTCTCGAACTAGAACATAAGGCATATTGGGCCATTAAAGAGCTCAATTATGATTTTAAACTTGCCGGTGAGAAGAGGTTATTTGATATTGGCTCACTTGATGGATGGAGAACCCAAGCCTATGAAAATGCCAAATTATTTGAAGAAAAAGTTAAAAGATGGCATGACAAAAGGATACAAAAGCGTGAGTTTAATGTAGGTGACTATGTATTGCTATACAACTCTCGTTTAAGATTTTTTGCAGGAAAACTTCTCTCTAAATGGGAAGGTCCTTACGTTATCGAGGAGGTCTATCGTTCCGGTGCCATAAAAATCAACAACTTCGAAGGCACAAATCCAAAGGTGGTGAACGGTCAAAGAATTAAACATTATATCTCAAGCAATCCTATAAATGTTGAAACCAATGTTATTGAAACCGTAACCCTGGAGGAATACATAAGGGACACTTTCCGGAATATTTCAGACTCCGAGAAGGAATAGGTATGTGGTACGGTAAGTAAACCAACTCCAAAACAGTTCTAATGGCAATATCTCTCTGTTTTGGAATATTTATAAAAAATAGAAAAATAAGAAGCAGTCCAGGAAGGACATGAGGGTTCCACGAGGGTGGAGGGTGCGCCCCCCTACCTCGTGGGCATCTCGGGTGCTCTCCGGACTCCGTTTTCTTACACGACCCGTATTTTGGTCGGTGCAAATTCATTATATATTCTCCCGGAGGTTTTGACTCCCGTATCACGCAATTATCCTCTGTTTGTGTTTCGAGTTGTTGCTGCTGCAGATTAGAGCAAGATGTCTTCGCAAGAGTCAGTCGGGGAGAGCCGGGTGTCTCATCCGGCACTGAGATCAATGACAAACAACAATGTTGACCACTTTGGGCCAGCAACGGAGGAAGAGATGGAGGCTAATTTGAAGAGAATAGCTGCCATGGAAGAGGATCAAGAAGTCACTTCTCGCTTCCGAGCTGGATTCACCATGGGGGAATTGCAGAGCTCGACTATTCAAAACTCGGTTATCCCTTCCAATATTAGATTTCTTTCTTATGAGAATATGAAAAAGAGTGTCACTGGTTCTCCCGTAGCTATGCAACACCATTGGGTGCAGGGAGCTTTTGCTATTATAGGAAAACTTCAAAAGGAAATAATGGACCTCAAGCAACAAGTCAATAAGCTCGAGGAGGAGAATCGTATCCTGAGGGGCATCATCGCCAAGAATATCACATCACCATCCCCGAAAAAGGAAACATAATCACATGGGTATGGGCACTCCCCTTGGCAACTGCCAATCTTGGGGGAGTGCCCCGGTATCGTATCACTATCACTTTTATCTTTACCGCTTTTCTTAGTTCGATCCTTTTGATAATATCTTGATCTAGTAGAATAAAAGTTTTTAGTATGATCTAGTTTTGAGTTTTGCTTTATGATCCCTCTATGTAATCGAGTCCGTGAGCTATATATAATAAAGATTAGTGTTGAGTCAAGGGCTTGATTATTTTGCCATGATCATAAGTGAATAAAAGAAAAGAGAAATAAATAAAAAGGAAACAAAGAGATCATATGGATCATATGGAGAGTAATGAGCTCACATAGAAAAAGTATGATGAATAAAAGTTGTTGAGAGCTGACGAACATAGTTTTGGTCATTCTTGCAATTAATAGGAAGTAATAAAGAAAGAGAGGTCTTCATATATAAATATACTATCTTGGACATCTTTTATGATTGTGAGCACTTATTAAAATATGACATGCTAAAGAGTTGACGTTGGACAAGGAAGACAATGTAATGGGTTATCTTTTCTTACATCTGAGATAAATTATATTGTCATGGATCATCCAACATGGTTGAGCTTGCCTTTCCCCCTCATGCTAGCCAAATTCATCGCACCAAATAGAGATACTACTTGTGCTTCCAAATACCCTTAAACCAGTTTTGCCATGAGAGTCCACCATACCTACCTATGGATTGAGTAAGATCCTCCAAGTAAGTTATCATTGGTGCAAGCAATGAAAATTGCTCTCTAAATATGTATGACTTATTAGTGTGGGAGAAAATAAGCTTTATACGATTGTGTGATATGAAAGAAATAAAAGCGACAGACTCCATAATAAAGGTCCATATCAAAAGTGGCAATATAAAGTGACGTTCTTTCGCATTAAGATTTTGTGCATCCAACCATAAAAGCGCATGACAACCTCTGCTTCCCTCTGCGAAGGGCCTATATTTTACGTTTATCTCCTACCTTGCATAAGAGTCATGGTGATCTTCACCCTTCCTTTTTACATTTTACCCTTTGGCAAGCACAGTATGTTGGAAAGATCCTGATATATATGGCTAATTGGATGTGATTTTTCATGAACTATTATTGTTGACATTACCCTTGAGGTATTACGTTTATCTCCTAAAGTTTACGATTCATACTTTAAATTGTGATTGAATTATTACTCTTGCATAAGAAATCATATGACAAGAATTATGTAAGTTGTTGTTCTAAGAATGATCATCATGCCCTCATGTTCGTATTTTACTTTTATCGACACCTCAATCTCTAAACATGTGGACATATTTTTTGATTTCGGCTTTCGCTTGAGGACAAGCGAGGTCCAAGCTTGGGGGAGTTGATACGTCCATTTTGCATCATGCTTTACATATCGATATTTATTGCATTATGGGCTGTTATTACACATTATGTCACAATACTTATGCCTATTCTCTCTTATTCTACAAGGTTTACATAAAGAGGGAGAATGCCGACAGCTAGGATTCAGGGCTGGAAAAGAAGAGCGACCTATTCTGCACAGCTCCAAAAGTCCTGAAACTTCACGGAAGACGTTTTCAGAATATATAAAAATACTGAGCGCAAGAAGTTCACCAGGGGGGCCACACCCTGCCCACGAGGGTGGGGGCGCGCCCTACCCCCCTGGGCGCGCCCCCTACCTCGTGTGCCCCCTGGTGGCCCTCCGATGGCCATCTTCTGCTATATGGAGTCTTTCGATGAGGAAAAAATCATAAGCCATCTCCTCGGACGAAACTCCGCCGCCATGAGGCGGAACCTTGGCGGATCCAATCTAGGGCTCCGGTAGAGCTGTTCTGCCGGGGAAACTTCCCTCTGGGAGGGGGAAATCATTGCCATCGTGATCACCAACGCTCCTCTCATCGGGAGAGGGCAATCTCCATCAACATATTCACCAGCACCATCTCCTCTCAAAACCATAGTTCATCTCTTGTATCCAATTCTTGTCTCCAAGTCTGGGATTGGTACTAGTAGGTTGCTAGTTGTGTTAACTACTCCTTGTAGCTGATGCTAGTTGGTTTATTTGGTGGAAGATCATATGTTCAGATCCTATATGCATGTTAATACCCCTCTGATTATGAACATGATTATGATTTGAGAGTAGTTACGTATGTTCCTGAGTACATGGGAGAAGTCTTGCTATTAGTAGTCATGTGAATTTGGTATTCGTTCGATATTTTGATGAGATGTATGTTGTCTCTCCTCTAGTGGTGTTATGTGAACATCGACTACATAACACTTCACCATTATTTGGGCCTAGAGGAAGGCATTGGGAAGTAATAAGTAGATGATGGGTTGCTAGAATGACAGAAGCTTAAACCCTAGTTTATGCGTGGCTTCATAAGGGGCTGATTTGGATCCATATGTTTCATGTTGCGGTGAGGTTTACCTTAATACTTTTGTTGTAGTTGCGGATGCTTGCAATAGAGGTTAATCATAAGTGGGATGCTTGTCCAAGTAAGGACAGTACCCAAGCACCGGTCCACCCACATACCAAATTATCAAAGTGCCGAACGCGAATCATATGAACGTGATGAAAACTAGCTTGACGATATTCCCATGTGTCCTCGGGAGCGTTTTTCTCTATATAAGAGTTTGTCCGGGATTGTCCTTTGCTACAAAAAGGATTAGGCCACCTTGCTGCACTTTATTTACTTTTGTTACTTGTTGCTCGTTACAAATTATCCTATCACGAAACTATCTGTTACCACTTATTTCAGTACTTGCAGAGAATACCTTGCTGGAAACCGCTTATCATTTCCTTCTGCTCCTCATTGGGTTCGACACTCTTACTTATCAAAAGGACTACGATAGATCCCCTATACTTGTGGGTCATCACCCAGGATTATTTTCCATCATATTAGTTTCCGATCTATAAACCAAAAATACAAAAAGCATTTACTTTCTCGTTTATCTATCTCTATAAGACCTCACTTTTGCAAGTAACCGTGAAGGAATTGACAACCCCTTAATCATGTTGGGTGCAAGTGTTTGATTGTTTGTGCAGGTATTCGGTGATTTGTGCATTGTCTCCTACTAGATTGATACCTTGGTTTTCAAATTGAGGTAATACTTATCTCTACTTTGCTGCTTCACCCTTTCATCTTCAAGGGAAAAACCAACTCAAGCTCAAGAAGTAGCACGTTTTTGTTTTGAGAAAAGAAAGAAGTAGCACGTTGGAGGTTGCATGGCAATAATATCTCGGAATGGCTATGGAAATGCCATAATAGGTAGGTAGGGTGGTTGTTTTATGGAAGATGCAAGAAAGCTAGCAAATTGCGGAAAGATAGGAGTGTGTATAATCCATGGACTCACATTAGTCAAAAAGAACTCATATACTTATTTTGAAAGCCTATAAGCCCTCAAAGCAAAGCACTGCTCACATGCCCCTAGGGAGGAGGTTTGTAGGGGTTAACCATTGCGCACCCCCGATTGTAGCAGCACCCAAGGATTTCATTTCAGACATAAAAATGCCATGACCAACACTCAGATGAGAAGTTAATAACAAGCTTTAATACTGATATTTCTACTAACCAGTGATCATGAACCAATATCATTTTATATTACGACATCAATATTATTAAACCATAAGTTTCTAGATGAAAGTTTTATTATATCCCCGTTGAATACATATCCTTCTTGGCATAGCCTTATAACATGTGCAACTTGCCATTACTATTTATAGACTCTCAAAAAGATTTAAATGAAGCATGAGACTGTAATCATTTCAATAAAATATAACCACCTCCATGCTCTAAAAGATATAAGTGAAGCACTAGAGCAACTACCTAGCTCAAAAATATATGAGTGTAGCACAAAGAGTATTCTAACAAATCTCGATAAATGTGCGTCCCTCTCAAAAGGTGTGTCCAACAAAAAATTATTGTGGAAAACCAAAAAGCAAACAAAGAAAAAACTACTATGGCACAAGACGCTCCACGCAAAACTTATATCTTGTGATGAATAAAAGTATAGCTCCATTTGGGGCATCCCCAAGCTTAGACACTTGGGTCTTTCTTGAATATTACCTTGGGGTGTCTTGGGCATGCCCAAGCTTAGGGTCTTGCCGCTCCTTATTCCTTCGTCAATCGTTGTCTCACCAAATATGAAAATTTCAGCACACAAAACTCAATAGAAACCTCGTGAGATCTGTTAGTATAACAGACAAATCATAAATTTTAGGTATTGTTATAAACTCATTCATAATTTATTATTGGATAATACCTACTGTATTTCAACTTATCCATGAGTTATACCCCCGATATGAACCATAGCATCATTAAAACAAGCAAATTATGCAACAAAAACAGAATATGTATAAAATAGAACAGTCTGTAATGATTTAAATTACAACCATACTTCTAGAACTGTAACAATTCTGAAACTTAGTACAATGTGGGAAATTTGTATACCATATATGTGGAAAAAATTCAGCTCAAAATCAAGCTACAACGAATTTTAAAAATTCTTGGAGTGAGAGCAAAGTTTCTATTTTTTCACAGAATACAGTCAGCTATTATCAAAATAATCCCAAAGGCATTACTTGGCGCAAACACTAATTAATACATTAAAAACACAATCATAACAGTAGCAATAATTGTGTCAACACACCAAAATAGAAAGTACAAGCAAAAAATCAAGATAACAATTGGGTGGCCTCCTAACAAGCGATATTGTTTTACGCCCCTAGCTAGGCAGAATGCAATGTTTCAAGTATTGCCATCATTCCTATTAATTCCATAGGTGTCTCTCATAATAGATTCATATGGTGGTTTAATTCTCTTCCTAGGGAAGTTTTCCATCCCTTTCTTTAATGTAAATTGGAACCTTATATTTCCTTCTTTCATATCAATAATAGCACCTATGGTTCATAGGAAAGGCCTACCAAGTACTATAGGACAAGACAGATTGCATTCAATATCAAGCACAATAAAATTCATGGGCACATAATTCCTATTAGCAAGTACGAGAACATCATTTATTCTACCCAATGGTTTCTTTACAGTTTAATCCGCTAAATGCAAGTTGAGGGATCATTCATTTATATCGGTGAGACCTAGCATGTCACTTAAAGATTTTGGTATAGTAGAGATGCTAGCAGCAAGATCACACAAAGCAGTACATCCATCTATACCTATACTAATTACAAACTTCCTATATATATATACCTATACTAATTACAGACTTCCTAAAAATTCCCACGTTAATTAGAAAATTAGAGCCGTTAATCTCTGGTGGGACCAAAATTATTACGGTGTAGATTAATCCATCTAATTTTCCATGTCTAATGTATCTGTAAAAAAAGTTCTCACGTATCTCTCCCCTCATGAGTCAACCATCTCAATCTTTTCTTTTTTGACTCAAAAATTTCACGTATCTTTCTTCCAACCTCTCACGTATTTATTTGGAAAAATACTCTCACGTGTCCCTCTCCCACATATCTCTAAAATAAATACTATCTTCATGTATCCCTCTCAAACTCTCACGTCTCTAGAAAAAAAGGCCCAACTTCCCTAATCTCTCACGTATCTCCCGAGCTCCATCATATTATTAATTAGGCTAACCCTCTTTTAGTCAAAGAAAATTTAACCAATAGATCTTTTCAGTAAGTTACCGACGTATGCCATCAAAGATGTGTCCCTTCTTTATCCCTAACCTAATCTCTTTTACTTGCATGCCTGACTCGAAGGATATAGGCTCCCCGCCGCCGCCGGCGGCAAAAATATCACGCCAGCAATCGCCTTTGTTGCCGAGGAGGACACGAGCACTTGGAGGACGTGGTGTAGCGGGAGGCAAGCGTTCAAGTGCCCCAACGACAGCGAGGACCAGTGCCAAGCTGTGGTTGACCTCTCACGGCAGATCGGGAAGGCCATGCGGACATGGGACGATGCGGGGAGTGAGTTCGCGGCTGAAGCAGACAGTCGCTGAGTTCGAGGTAAAGCTTACATCGCCACCCTGCAGAACCTCACCCGTGCTCTCTCCCTGTAGCAAGCTGGTCCGAGACGTCCATGCATGGATAGGCAGACGTGCCCAAGCATCCAGCATTGCTGTGCTAATATGTGGTATGTTTGTTTGTTTCCATCCTTAATTGCTTCGAATCAGATAATCAATTAATTAGCAAAGTAGGCATAGTGAATTAGGGATAGGAGAGATATGTACAGAAGGCTTCAGATTTTCTCAGTGGAATAGAGACGAACCCTAGACGCTGCTATGTGTTTTGGCTAAAGCGCCAGGCAGGAGACCGCGCCCCCGCAGTCTGAGGTACTGCTGGTCATGGCTGCTATTCAGGTGGCGTCCATGTTCTGGATTATGATGATAGTAAGTATGCTCTGACGCTCCTCTGTATTTTCTCTTTTAAATTCTCTCCTCGGCTAGAAAACGCTTTAACTGAAGTCAGCAGACCAAGGTTTGCTGCATGTTGGACGTTGGAATGTAGCCGGCCACATCGTTGCGTACCCGATGGAATTCGAAGTGTCGAGCGGACTCACCGGAAGCCGAGATTAGGTACTGTCCGGATGATCCTCTGCACGCCAGGTTACATCCTTTGTATTTAGATGAACCCATATAACCTACATGTTCAGAATTTGAGAAGCAACCTGTAATTTGTCAAGTTGGTTCATTTTCATCTAAGGTTAGTTACAAGCTTAATAAGAAAAAATATTTCTTTTTGTTTGCAGCCTTTGCGTAATGCGAATTTCGTCATAAATCTATTGCTTTCTACAGGATAGATACGTGGCATGTTCATAAAAAAGAAGTTTCCTCTACTGGGTGCATGTATTCCTGTCACATCTTAGGCATATGCTGTACACAACTCCATGTATGTATAATGTTTTTTTGTTTATCCTTGCACATAGTTTTTCAGTGTAATCATCAGAAGATCTATTAAGATGTACATGAAGTCATGCACCAAACGAAAAACCACCCGAAATGTCAGATTGGACTATATATATAAAATGAGACCACTAGATCATGTATATGAAAGAGTGATGATGCGTATTAGTTCATTTTCTTGAAGTTAACCCAACACAACAATGATTACAAAGACGCCTAACTGGTGATTTATTGATGCCTGCCTCATGTCAAGTTGAACTGGCTAAAGGATATAATGAACTAGGAACATATGCATGAATGAATGACCCACGGTTGGTAGGATGACACTTCTGTAGGCATCTTGCCATTTAATAAAATTAAGAGTAAACCATAAATGCCAGGTATATATATCTACAGCGTACAAATTAGTTTCTTTTACCACTTATGTTAAAAGTATCTATCATAGCAGAAACAAATGTGAACCAATATTTCAGGGTAGGGAATCATGATTGCTCTCATAAGTTTGGTTAGAAATATTTCTCAGTGCAGGTGGTGGATCACGATTCCTCAGGTTTAGGTTAATATAGTTGCTGCCTAATATTAGTAAGAATGCCCCAATTCCATCAAATATTCAATATATTTTAAACCGAGCAAACATTCAATTTTTAGTCCATGATATATGAAGGAGTGGGAGTACGTACTCCCAGGAGTACACACACGCACACCTATATATATATATATATATATATATATATATATATATATATATATATATATATACTCTTTCATATACATAGGTCAAAGTCAAGCTTTACAAACTTTGACCAAGTTTATATACAAAAATATTAAGATATACAATAACAAATCAACAACATTAGATTTATTATTAAATGTACTTTCACATCGTATAGATTTATTATGATAAATGTCTATATTGTTTTCTATAAACTTGGTCAAACTTTACGAAGTTTGACTTCAGTTAACTCTAATATGCAGAGTAAATAAAAACGGAGGGAGTATATATATATATATATATATATATATATATATATATATATATAGCTTGTATTCTTTTTTCATATGTTTATGTGCTTATTTAACATGCGATGGACATGAAAAGTTCTATACTGCAAAAGCTACGATCAAGCGAGTTAATATATGAGATAACTGGTACTAAATATAATACGACAAATATAACAAACAAGTAATACAAAATAAAAAAATCACTTCTACTGTCCAAAACGTGAAGAAGAACCTGAGAAGACATATCCAAGATAAATTTGACAATATCCCATTAATTAGGCAGAAATTTATCCTGCACTAACCACATGTCCGATTTTATTATTAGTTACAAACTTAAGCTAAAGATACCCGATCTTACTGCAATGACGACTTCCATCATGTTTGAGGCAGAAGCAAAAATAACATGTAAGGAGCACGGTTGGTAGGCTTCATAGTTTTGTAGGCGTTGATGAAGCTATGTACCTAGGGTAGGGGCACGGACCTGTCCAAAAGAGCCCTACCCAAGGACATCCCTAGAAGAAGTCACCTTTCAATCGACTTGAAGGTATCCCACTCGACGGGTTCAAGACACTCGACCAAGAAGCTATCACTCGACCATGAAGCCAACCACTCGACTGCCAGGAGGCTTAAAGTCACTCTGCAGGCAAACGATCGGCTATTAAGTAGTCTTTATGGTCATTATGGCACTTTATCAGGGGCGTTACCAGTAACGCCCAACCTTAAATGTACCTTAAACCCTGCATTACTGAGGGCAGGAGGGGACCGGCGAACTCTATATAAGCCACCCCCTCCTCAGTATGAACGGTTCGCACCCCTGTTATTCATACACACATAATCCAATTGACCGCCTCCGGGCACCGAGACGTAGGGCTGTTACTTCCTCCGAGAAGGGCCTGAACTCGTAATCCTCGTGTGTTTACAACTTCCCAATAGCTGAGATCTAGCCTCTCCATACACACCCCCCTACATCATTGTTAGAGTTAGAACCACGACAGTTGGCGCCCACCGTGGGGCAGGAATCTTAGCGCCTGATTGGAGAAGTTGCGATTTTTCCGATCCCTTTGATCATGGTTTCGTGCGGAGATTTTGTGGAGGTCCGCGAGATCCGCCTCGGCGCGCTCACGTTCATCGCCGACGACTCCGCCTGGCTTCAGGAGGCACCACTCGACATCGACACGCTCCCTGTCCGTGGTGCGACGCACTTCCGCGCATGCGTTCGTGGCGTCCTCCTGCGGCAGCCGTCGACCCAGTATCAGTCGGCCCCCGTGTCGTCTCCCCGCTCTGTCTCCCACCGGCGCAAGCGCTCCGGTCGGTCGAGACTTCAGAGGTGGGTGAGGCATGCCGTGGCTCGCCAGTCGGCCGCCCCACACAAGTCGCGGCAATCGAGCCCGACGAATCCCTCTGCGGCCTGTTCGACCTATCGACTGGCTCCGCGGAGACAACATCCGAGTGCGACAGCAGCGACCCAGCGGCTGAGATTCTAGCGGTCGATGGAACGCACGTTCCTCCCGGTTTCCCTCGCGCTGATGGAGGCGCGGGTGGGGGCGACCCGTCGCATCCCCACGATGAGTATCTCCCTGAACCTCTCACGTCATTACAGCGAGAGGAGCTTCGCCGCCAGAACATGGACGCGCTCCACACTCCTATCGTCGGAGAGATCCCCGAGGCCCGGGCCTTGGAGGACGCGCGCTTGGCTAACTTGGCCGAGCGCACTCGACTGGAGAATCTCCAGCGAGCACTCGACGAGCTTGCGCGTCAGCGGGCTCCCGAGTCTAGTCGACGTCAGCTCTTCCCGCCGACGCAGGTATACCGAACCCCAGTTCAGAATTTGTCCGCCGCGGCCCGTATAGCAGAATCGATTCAGCCCTCCCAGTCGAAGGCTGGCAGGGGCTTGTTGCAGATCAGAGCTTTGCTCCGGGCGGCGGGAAACCAGAATTCCGCTGTTTCTCAGTCGCGGAATAGGATCCACATTCGATCCGTTGCAACAGATACAGTCCAGTCGGCTCATAGCCCGAGATCGCCCTCGAGGCGTGAGGGACGTGGTGACCGGCATGATCAGTACAGAAGGAATGAGCAGTATGATCACCGATCCGATCGTGATGATCGACGTCGAGTGCCAACCCCTCCCCGAGGAGTGGGTCATATGCGCCTCGACATCGAGATGACAGGCGCCCTCATAGTGTTGGGCAGAGGATTCCAGTCGACCCCAAGGACCCAGGCTTTGACGCGAGATCTATCCTCGTTCAAGGTTTGGTTGACAGGAACAGAGCTCATCGGGAAGGCCACAACAGAGATGCGCCTGCCAGCAGTAGAGTACATGTTTCGGGGCCAGAGTGTTTCAGTCATGCCATCAGAGCCGCAGTGATTCCTCCCAACTTCAGGTTGGCGACTGGAGTCAGCAAGTTCACCGGTGAGTCTAAGCCTGACACTTGGCTCGAAGATTACCAAGTGGCTGTACAGATTGGCGGTGGCAATGATGAGGTGGCCATGAAGCATTTGCCTCTCATGTTAGAGGGCTCAGCCAGAGCGTGGCTAAATCAGTTGGCACCCAACAGCATCTACACTTGGGAGGACCTCTCCCGAGTGTTTATCACAACCTTTGAGGGAACATGCAAGCGACCCGCAGGCCTTACAGAATTGCGTTCTTGCATACAGAAACCGAATGAAACTCTGAGGGATTACATCCAGAGGTGGATCACGTTGCATCACACAGTTGAGAATGTGCCTGACCATCAAGCAGTTTGTGCCTTTAAAGAAGGCGTTAAATACAGAGAATTGAATCTGAAGTTCAGTCGAACTGGAGAGATGTCTCTAAACCGGATGATGGAGATTGCCACCAAATACGCTAATGGTGAAGACGAAGATCGACTCCGGAGTGGCAAGCACAAGGCAGTCTCCCAAGAAACCGGAGGAAACTCCAGTCAGAAACAGAAGAGGAAGGCCGAGCCAGCCGCCCCTAGGGAGGCCCTGGCCGTAACCCAGGGAAATTTCAAGGGAAAACCCAAAGGCCCCTGGAAGCCCAAGAAAGTCAAGGATCAAGATGGAAATGATGTTTTGGATCTGCCATGTCACATCCACACCAAGAAAGATGAAGAGGGTAATTTTATTTACCCAAAGCATACCACTCGACAGTGTCGGCTCCTAATCCAGCAGTTTCAGGGCAAACAGTCCAAAGATAAGGAAAAAGAGTTGGACAGAGTTGAGGACAAGGAAGATAGTGACGATGGATACCCCCAAATCAATTCCACCCGGATGATTTTTGCTGATGTCGAAAGCAAAAGTCGACTGAAAGTCATTAACCGTGAGGTGAATATGGTTGCTCCGGCAACACCCAGTTATCTGAAGTGGTCTCAGACTACCATCACATTCGACCAGTCTGATCACCCTACACACATTTCCACCCCTGGGAGGCAAGCTTTGGTGGTCGACCTAGTTGTCGAAGGCACTCGACTGACCAAAGTCCTGATGGATGGTGGCAGTGGCCTGAACATATTGTATGCTGAAACATTGAAAGGAATGGGCATTCTGATGTCCAGGCTCAGTACTAGTAACATGAGCTTCCACGGAGTCATTCCTGGGAAGAAAGCCGAATCACTCGGCCAGATCGCTCTTGATGTGGTTTTCGGTGATTCAAAGAATTACCGCAAGGAAAAGTTGAGATTCGAGGTTGTGGACTTCCAAAGTGCTTATCATGCCATTTTGGGTAGGCCAGCTTACGCACGCTTCATGGCTCGACCATGTTATGTGTATCTCAAATTGAAGATGCCTGGTCCCAAAGGTGTGATCACTGTTACAGGCAATCGGAAGAAGGCAGATGAGTGTTTTTAGAAAGGCTCAAAGATTGCTGACACTCAGATGGCAGTTGTTGAGCTGCAAGAGTACCAGAAGACTGCTGATCCGAGTGAATTGCTACGAGCCAAGAAGCCTGCTTCAGAATCTGCTTTTCAGTCGTCCGGTGAAACAAAGCCAGCCCACATTCACCCGACCAACCCCAATGCTGCCCCGACTCACATCTCAACGACGCTCGACTCCAAATAGGAAGAAGCGCTCATCCAGTTCCTCCGTGAGAACTGGGACATCTTCGCATGGAAGCCTTCTGACATGCCTAGGGTTCCCAGGGGGCTGGCTGAGCACCGTCTACGAGTCGACCCGAAGTTCAAGCCTGTGAAAGAACATCTTCGACGGTCTGCCGTCCAGAAGAGGAAAGCTATTGGCGAGGAGGTGGCTCGGCTCTTAGCAGCGGAGTTCATCCGAGAGATTTACCACTCCGAGTGGCTCGCCAATGTTGTCATGGTCCCCAAGAAGGACAAGTCACTTCGCATGTGCATTGACTTTAAACATATCAATCGGGCCTGCCCGAAAGATCATTTCCCTCTCCCCCGCATCGACCAGGTAGTCGACTCGACCGCGGGGTGTGAGCGTTTGTCTTTTCTAGATGCTTATTCAGGGTACCATCAGATCCGTCTATATGGACCCGACGAGATCAAAACGGCTTTCATCACCCCATTCGGGTGCTTCTGTTACATCACCATGCCCTTCGGCCTCAAGAATGCTGGAGCCACGTTCATGAGGATGATTCAGAAGTGTTTTCTCACTCAGATCAGTCGGAACATAGAAGCATACATGGATGATATTGTGGTTAAGTCACGGAAAGGTTCCGACCTACTGACTGACCTTGCCGAAACCTTTGCTAACCTCAGGAGATATGATATCAAGCTCAATCCATCAGAGTGCACATTCGGAGTTCCTGGTGGAAAGTTACTCGGTTTCCTTGTTTCCGAACGAGGAATCGACGCCAATCCCGAGAAAGCTGGCACCATACTCCGGATGAAGTGCCCTGTGCGTGTACACGATGTCCAGAAGCTTACAGGTTGCTTGGCCGCTCTAAGTCGATTCATTTCTCGTCTCGGTGAAAAGGCGTTGCCTCTTTACCGACTGATGAAGAAGTCTGACAAGTTCGAGTGGACTCCAGAAGCTGATGCAGCGTTCGCAGAGCTCAAAGCTCTGCTCTCCACCCAGCCGGTGCTTGCTGCCCCAATCAGTAAAGAGCCTCTGCTGCTTTACATTGCGGCCATGGGACAAGTTGTTAGTACAGTACTTACGGTCGAGCGGGAAGAAGAAGGAAAGGCCTTCAGAGTTCAACGCCCAGTATATTACGTGTCTGAAGTTTTGACTCCTTCGAAGCAAAGATATCCCCATTACCAGAAGCTTGTATATGGGATTTACATGACCACGAAGAAGGTTGCACACTACTTCTCTGACCATTCCATTACAGTCGTCAGCGACGCTCCGCTGTCAGAGATTTTGCACAACAGAGATGCAACTGGTCGAGTGGCGAAGTGGGCGATTGAACTCCTTCCCCTAGATATCAAGTTTGAAGCAAAGAAGGCTATCAAGTCTCAAGCAATTGCAGATTTCGTCGCCGAGTGGATTGAACAGCAACTTCCGACTCAAGTTCACTTGGAGCACTGGACCATGTTCTTCGATGGATCTAAGATGATGAATGGTTCCGGTGCTGGGGTAGTATTGGTCTCCCCCCGAGGATATAAGCTCAGATACGTTCTCCAGATTCACTTCAATTCCTCCAATAATGAAGCAGAATATGAAGCACTCTTGTATGGGTTGCGCATGGCCATTTCACTCGGCGTCCGGCGCCTCATGGTCTATGGCGACTCAGATTTGGTGGTCAACCAGGTGATGAAGGAGTGGGACGTCACAAGCCCAGCTATGACTGGCTACTGCAACACAGTAAGAAAGTTAGAAAAGAAATTCGAGGGGTTAGAGCTTCATCACATCCCCCGACTGAAAAATCAAGTAGCTGATGATCTGGCAAAGATAGGCTCCAAGAGAGAAGCCATTCCAAACAATGTGTTTTTGGAGCACATCCGCTCGCCGTTGGTCTAGGAGGATCCTTTTACAGAAGAAGCCCCGCAACCGAAAAGTGCCACAGATCCGACTGAAGTCGAAATTCCTGCTGTGGTCGACCTAGTCATGGAGGTCTTGGCTATCACTCCCGACTGGACGATACCATACATCGCGTATATCTTGAGGAAAGAACTTCCAGAGGACGAAGAAGAGGCTCGATAGATCGTCCGTCGATCTAAAGCTTTCACAGTCATAAAAGGACAGTTGTATAGAGAAAGCGCAACTGGAATCGGTCAGAAGTGCATAACGCCAGAAGAAGGTCAGATGATCCTTGATGATATCCACTTGGGGACCTGTGGTCACCATGCGTCCTCTCGGACCATTGTGGCCAAAGCATACCGAGCAGGTTTTTTCTGGCCCAGGGCAAACGAAATGGCAAAGGAGATAGTCGACAAGTGTGAAGGCTGCCAGTTCTACTCCAACATGTCGCACAAGCCAGCATCAGCTCTAAGGACCATTCCACTCGTATGGCCCTTCGCTGTTTGGGGACTGGACATGGTTGGTCCATTGAGAACAGGCAGGAGCGGATTCACACATGTGCTTGTGGCAGTCGACAAGTTTACCAAATGGATTGAAGCCAAGCCTATCAAAAATCTTGATGCTAGCACTACTATTAGTTTCGTCAGAGAGTTGATATTCAGATACGAGGTCCCGCATAGCATCATCACTGACAATGGGTCAAACTTCGATTCAGACAAGTTCAGAGCTTTTTGCACCTCTCAAGGCACACGAGTCGACTACGCGTCGGTCGCGCATCCCCAGTCGAATGGACAAGCTGAAAGAGCAAATGGTCTAATTCTCAAAGGACTGAAGCCTCGACTGATGCGTGATCTCATGCACGCAGCAGGCGCTTGGGTCGACGAGCTTCCGTCAGTTTTGTGGGGACTGAGGACCACCCCGAACCGGTCGACTGGAAGTACGCCATTCTTTCTGGTTTACGGAGCCGAAGCCGTCCCGCCGAGCGATCTACTTCACAATGCCCCCAGAGTCGAGCTTTATAACAAAGACGAAGCAGAGCAAGCCCGACAAGACGCAGTCGACCTCCTAGAGGAGGAGAGGGAAATGGCTATGATCAGATCGACCATCTATCAGCAAGACTTGCGTCGATTCCATGCTAGAAATGTGAAGAGCCGAGCCTTCCAAGAAGGAGATTTGGTCCTCCGAGTGGATCAGCAGAAACCACACAAACTTGCTCCTACTTGGGAAGGCCCCTTCATCGTCACCAGAGTCCTCCACAATGGAGCATATCACCTCTACAATGTTGATCGCCAGTTCGACGAGCCACGAGCTTGGAATGCGAAACTGCTCCGCCCCTTTTACACTTGAGTTCTCCCTTGGACGAGATGTAATAAGAAAAAATTTCTGCAGTTTATTTCTACCAAAGACAAGAGTGTTCCAATAATTGCTGTCACTTTTGTTTGTATACGAAATCCCCTAGTGGGTGACTTAGCTGCGAATCCGTTCCGCCTAAGTTTGAAAAATCCTACCGAGTGGAGAGCCAGACTCCCACTCGGGGGCTTAGCTGCAGCCCAGTGCTTGCCTAAGTGTTCAAAAATCCTACCGAGTGGAGAGCCAGACTCCCACTCGGGGGCTTAGCTGCAGCCCAGTGCTCGCCTAAGTGTTTAAAAATCCTACCGAGTGGCGAGCAAACCTCCCACTCGGGGGCTTAGCTACAGCCCAGTGCTTGCCTAAGTGTTCAAAAATCCTACCGAGTGAGAGCAAACCTCCCACTCGGGGGCTTAGCTGCAGCCCAGCGCTCGCCTAAGTACAGGACACAACCCAATCCGCAAGGAGTTACGCCACAAATACAAAGTTATTCCGAGTGAAGATCGAGTTCCACTCGACGGATCAAACCATGAAGATATTCAACGAGAAATCAAGTTCAGATAAAGCCTAAAGGTCCCAGACCTTAGATCAAAGTACTCGAGCCCTCGGCTCGACAGAGTTTAACGGTTACAAATCCACACGGTATTCCGAGGCAAATTTAAAAAGTGAAGCATAAAAGTTTTTCATTCCTCAGGAGGAGGACTCGAAGGGCGACGAACTCGTCCAAGTCGATCCCGTCTGCAATACGAGTGGCAGCGGCGATGAAAGTCTCCATGAAGTGTTGAAAGTTGTGCTTCCTGGTATTGGCAACTTGGATGGCGGCCAGCTTTTCCTCTCGCGCCTCCTTGCAATGGATGCGGACCAAAGACAGAGCGACATCAGCACCACATCTAGCGGAACATTTCTTCCATTCCGCCACTCGACCCGGGACTTCATTCAGTCGAGCCATCAGAAACTCGAGGTCGTTCTGAAGCGTCGTCCCAGGCCAGAGCGATGTGTCAATCCGCGACATCGCAACTTTCAACCGAGCCAGATAGTCAACCACGCTGGCAATACGAGACTCCAGACGGAGCACGTTCACTGCAGCCTCGTCCTTCACAAGAGAGTTAACAGGGTCCAAGCCTGGCTCCACTCGACTGGTCTCCTCTTCAAAGTTCTGACAGAATTCTGCAAACACGATTCAAGAGTAAGACAGTGGCCCTACACAGGCTTGGTAACTGCAAGACAGTCAGGTCGGAGTAATTACCTTCAAGCATGACAAACAGCTTCTTGGCGAGTCCACGGAGATAAGCCTCCAGATCGTTCCTCTTCCCCACCAGCTCACTCGCCTTGTCGTGAAGAGCCACGTTGTCATTCTTCAGTCGGCTGACCTCTCGATTGGCTACCTCGAGAGCAGCTTTCAGCCCGGAGTTCTCCTGCTCAAGAGCTCTGACCGAAGCCAGTTTCTCTCAGCAAGCCTCGCTTTGTTCAAGACCTCCTTCTGTGCCTCTGCAAGATCTTGATCCTTCTTCTTCAGAGCTTCCTCCAGTTTATCTGTGGTGCGTCGAGTGAAATCAACATCAAGAATGGACAAGAAAGAAAAGCCACTCGTCAAGAATGGAGAACCTCACCAGCCATACCTTTTGCTTCTTCCCGCGCCTTCTTCAAATTCTCCTGAGCAAGCTTCAAGTTAAGGTTGAGCTGGATCTGCTGATTCTCCAGCTCAGTATAGCGAGCTACAAGTTCGCAAGATTTCTATAAAAAGAAAAATCAGTCGACAGACGTCCAAGACAAGTTGCTTCCGAGCAACTAAGAGACAATGATGACGTTTCTAAGACTACAGCCGAATCAAGAACATTCGATAGTAGTCTCGGGGACTACACCCAGTGGGTGCACTCAGCGTGCCCCCACTGTAAAAAAAAGTCGACTGCCCGTAGTCGACCGGATACAGTTCCATTCGACATGGCCTGACCAGACCGAGTGAAGAAATACAGCTACAGCAACACAATATAAAGACTACAGTCGACTGCCAGCAGTCCACCGTAGTCTCGGGGACTACACCCAGTGGGTGCACTCAGCGTGCCCCCACTGTAAAACACACCCAGTGGGTGTACAGATACAAAGATCTTCGGAAAAGAGGTTCTTCAAACAGCATATCGTGAACAGACCAAGTGTTGAGTCGACTGACCTAGACGTTACTCTGAAGAGCCGAACTTGCGTCATAAGCTGCTTGGCTGGCCTCCCGAGCCACCTTCACTTGCTCCATCATGATCCCCACCTGGCGTATAGCCTCTTTTGCAGCAGCCGCTTGGTCCTCAGGGACGGGGTATGCGGCAAAAAGCGAAGACGGATCCGCAGTCGACGTCGAGGGCCGCACACTCGTCAGAGGAATGGCGAAAGTCACAGAAGCCCGAGTGGTGTCGCCACCATCCCGAGCTACGGCCTCAGACGCCGGAGCGGATTGGGGGGTCTTGTCAGCTGATGCCCTCTTGTTCCTCCTCACTCTCAGCGGTTCGTTGTCATCGTCATCCGGGAGGTCGATAACATGATGAGGAGCTACAAGGAAAACGTTCAATCGACCAGAGTTGCAATAAATGTTCAGTCGAATCAAAGCGGAACGTCAGTAATCGTACCAGGGTTGGAGGTAACAGCATCCTCCATCTCTTGGTCGTCGTCCTTGGCGGAGATCTCAGAAGTAGCAGCGCTGCAAATCTCGAAAGTTAGTCAGTTGGCTCAATGAATCGACCAAGGGTCTGTCCACGGTCGACAAAGGAAAGCAAGTTTTGTTATTACCCGGAAATGGTAGGGACAGCCATCTTCATCTTGGGCAGAGCCTTGGGCGGCTTGGACGGCGTCGCGCGTGGGTGCTTGGGAGCCTTCCCAGTCGGCGTAGGAGAAGAGGCCCGAGGGCGTTTCGACGACTGCCCAACGGGAGCAGTCGCCTTGCCACATTCCCGCGCTGGATCGTGTGCGAGCTTGGATCGCCCCTCTGGGCTGGGGGGTTCAAACTCCTCCTCCTCTTCGCTGGAGTCGACGTTGTCGTCTCCCTCTCCTTCACCGTCGGACTCCCACTCGCCTTGGTCATCTCCACTCTCACCTCCGCTCGCCTCCCCTTCCTCAGTTGGCTCCTGTGCCCCGTTGGGCGTCGAGTACATCTCGGTAGTCGCCTGGAAAACAACAGACAAGACGAAGGTCAATCGACCTACTCAAAGAAGACCGATGAAGAAAACAAGATCTCAGTCGGGAGCATAAAGTCAGACCTGATCCACTTCATATGAGTTGTCGAATGGAACAACCCTCCTGGCTCCTCGAGGGTTGTCTTTGTTCCCCGTGATGCTCGACAACCACCCCTCCAGCATCTCGTCAGTGACCTCCTCCGGGTGGACCCGAGTGGTGTCGTCGAGACCCGAGTACAGCCACATCGGGTGGTCACGAGCCTGGAGCGGTTGGATGCGCCTCCGAAGGAAGACCTCCAGCAAGTCCATACCAGTCACGCCCTCACGGACAAGCTCAACCACTCGACCAGCCAGCACTTTGACTTGGGCCTTTTCCTCCGGCGTCACTTTCAGAGAAGCAGGTTTTTCAGCTCGGTCGAGAGAGAAAGGGGGAAGACCAGTCGACTGTCCTGGGGTCGCCTGGTCTTGACAGTAGAACCAGGTCGCCTGCCAATCGCTGACCGACTCCGGGAAAGTGATAGATGGAAAACAACTCTTTCCCCTCGTCTGGATCGCCAGGCCCCCGCACAGCTGGATCACCTGCGTCCTTTCATCACTCGACTTGGCCTTCTTGACCGATTGGGAACGGCAGGTAAAGATGTGCTTGAAGAGTCCCCAATGGGGGCGGCAACCCAAGAAACCCTCACACATCGAGATGAAAGCAGTGAGGTATACGATGGAGTTGGGAGTGAAGTGGTGGAGCTGCGCTCCGAAGAAGTTCAGGAAGCTCCGGAAAAAGGGTGGGGCGGCAGAGAAAACCCGCGGTCGACATGGGTGGCTAGGAGCACGCACTCACCGTCGCGGGGTTGAGGTTCGATCTCTCTCCCCGGGAGACGCGCAGCTTCATGGGGAATGACTCCCCCCTCGACCATGTCGTCGAGATCTTCTTGCCGGATCACCGACGGCATCCAATCGCCCTGGATCCAGCCTCAGGGCAAAGCAGACCTTGAGGAGGATCCGCCCCGAGCAGACCTCTTCCCCTTTCCCTGCGCCGCCGCCTTCTTCGCGCGCTCTAGAGCGGATGTCTTGTCCTTCGCCATCATCGCCGGCAAATCTTGCATGGGCCTGCGGCGCTAAGGTGAGAGCGGAGGTGGCGGAGGAACTTGCGAAGGGAGAGAGGAAGAAGGAAGCACACTGTTTGGAAACCCCGAGCCGGTGACTTATAAGAGGCCGCTCCCGAGTGGCTGACTGGTAGGGCCAGGCTATCCAGTCAAATCCCGCAGCAGACGCACGCGCAGTACGTGGCGAAAAGGTGGCGCGGGAATCAAGGAGCTTCCGCTTTATCGCTTCCGATTACTGCGGCCGCTCCCGTCCCGCGCGCTTCCCGAAATCCGAATCCCGCGACATCCGCGGGCTGCAGAACAACTTGTCAAAATAGAAGACCCCGCTCGCGCCGACACTCGGTATGTCACAAGTAAAGAAATTAACTCGACGAAAGGCCTGGAATGGATCAAGGCGACTGAAAGAGGTTGATGACATCATCCGTGATGATTGACCCAAAACAAGGCACTCATGTAGCCCGAAGAACCAGTCGGAAAGATACCCAACTCTTTCCCCACTCTAACCTCGATCCATTCGGGGGCTAATGATGAAGCTATGTACCTAGGGTAGGGGCACGGACCTGTCCAAAAGAGCCCTACCCAAGGACATCCCTAGAAGAAGTCACCTTTCAATCGACTTGAAGGTATCCCACTCGACGGGTTCAAGACACTCGACCAAGAAGCTATCACTCGACCATGAAGCCAACCACTCGACTGCCAGGAGGCTTAAAGTCACTCTGCAGGCAAACGATCGGCTATTAAGTAGTCTTTATGGTCATTATGGCACTTTATCAGGGGCGTTACCAGTAACGCCCAACCTTAAATGTACCTTAAACCCTGCATTACTGAGGGCAGGAGGGGACCGGCGAACTCTATATAAGCCACCCCCTCCTCAGTATGAACGGTTCGCACCCCTGTTATTCATACACACATAATCCAATCGACCGCCTCCGGGCACCGAGACGTAGGGCTGTTACTTCCTCCGAGAAGGGCCTGAACTCGTAATCCTCGTGTGTTTACAACTTCCCAATAGCTGAGATCTAGCCTCTCCATACACACCCCCCTACATCACTGTCAGAGTTAGAACCACGACAGGTGTCTTGCCATTTAATAAAATAAAGAATAAAACAAAAAGCCCAGGCATATATATCTACGGCATACAAAAAAGTTTCTTTTACCCATTATGTCAACAATATGTATTGTAGGAGGCACAAATGTCAAACAATATTTCATGGTAGTGAATCTTGATTGCTCTCATGAGTTTGGTTAGAAATATTTCTTAGTGTTAATCGACCAAGATTACTTTCATGGATTTAGTGGGTATAGTTTCTGTCTAATATTAGTAAGAATGTTCAACTTGCATTTAGTATCCAATATATTTTAAGTAAGAGCAAATACTTATTTTTTGTCCTTGATATATATTCTCCCGTATTCTTTTTTCATATGTTTAGGTGCTAATTTAACCTGCGATGGATATCACAACGATTAAGTGAATTGATATATGAGGTAAGTGGTACTACATATAATGCGGCAAATATAATAGAAAAACTATAGAAAAGAAGGGAATCACTTCTGCCGTCCAAAATGTGAAAAAGAACCTGAGAAGACATGTCCGAGGTAAATTTGCTAATATCTCATTGTTTAGGTAGAAAATTATGTTGCACTATAACCACATGTCCCATTTTATGGCTTAGGTGCAAACTCAAGCTAGAGATACGTGATCTTAGTGAAATGATGACTTGCACCATGTTTCAGGCAGAAACACACAAACAAAATGATTAATCAATCTGCATAATTCTCGATACATAGGGATGATTGTGATATACTTAACGAGTAAGTTGTGTGCACATAAACCACACATGAGGGTAACAAATTAACTAGGCGTTATACACAGAACAAGGCTGCACTTCTTGACGAGCATTAGCAAAGCCCGTTAGAAGAAAGACAATATTTGAGGGCATTTATTTGATTATCTACTTTATATTGTTATCAAATAATATATAGTATAATTTACCTCCTAGCTAACATAGAAGATGCAGATACTTATCTAATTGGCATCCCATGTTCTGCATATCAATCAGTTTTTTCAAATATATATGTCGTCAACTTTTCTAAACTACGTTTCCACAAACTCAAAGTAAGTCAATATATAACACATTACAATAACTACAACATTGTCCCTTTGAGTAGGAAAAGTGTGTTTGATAAAACAAGAAATAAACAACATCAGTTAACTAGCCCGTGCGAATGCACGGGTTGACGAATAGTAATCTTTAATTTTTTACTTTAATAATAGGTTCACATTCATCATGCAATTTTCTAGGTTTTGAAAATTCCAATTCAAGCTTTCCTTCATGAGCTTTTATCATAGCTTCTACAATATGTTTAGTAAAAGCCTTAGGTGTATTTATCATGCAATTTTGTTTGTAAGCATTAGGTTTATTTATCATGGATTGCAATGAGGAAATACATTCAATCAAAGAACAATTATCATAATTAATGTCCTTGTAATCCAAAGTAGTGGGCACATCACTATTTAAAGTTTTGACCTCTCCAAACCCACTTTTATCAAAAAAAATCATTAAGATCATCAACCTTCGAACAATGGGGACACATTCTAGCTAAAGTTGAATCATCTCCAGTCCCTTTTTCATCACGTTTTGTATTACTAAACAAAGATTCAATAGGTGAGGTACCAATCATTTTAATATCTTCATCACGATTACAATATAAACCAGCTGGAATAACTTTTTCTAGGAATTCTTGCTTAGCTCTCAACCTAGCGGTTCACTCTTTACTTTCATTAATGGAGACTTGGATAGATTTAATAGAATCATTAATATCATGCTTAGGTGGAATTTTTTAGTTTTAAGAGTTTCCACATCATTAGCAATTCTATCCATGTTTGTAGCCATATCATCAACTTTTTGTAGTTTTTCTTCTACCATAGCATCGAAAATCTTTTGAGAACTAACAAATTCTTTAATGGCGTTCTCAATATTAGTAGGTATCATGTTATTATTATTGTATGAATTTCCGTAGCAATTAACATAATTATTACAGGAATTTCCGGGATACGGTCTAGGATTAAAATTCTCTCCATAAGCATTGTTTTTGAAATTATTTCTAGCAACAAAATTCACATCAATGGCACCATTATTTTGCTCAACCAAAGTAGATATTGGCACATAATTAGAATCAATATGATCAGAGGCGGTATCATGTCGCGATTACGATACCAAATCAATTTGGATTCTAAGTCGTATTCTCCAAACAAGAAATAACTAACTTATCTTCCAAGACATCAAAAAATAAAATAAAATAAGGAAGTTGCACCCCTGCAAGGCATCATACTGGATTTTGGTGGTCCATTCCAGCACATGCCGCATGCGCACACCACCCCGGCCCGAGCCCGAACCTGGCCAGGCGAGGCGAGGCAAATGAGTGCGTGTGGTCTCCTATTTCTCTCCTCAACATATCAAAGTGACTGTGAGAACCTACTATATAAAGAGATACAACACTTTCTCAACTAGCGGTATATGACTAAACTTTAGCACCACCACTTGCCATTTTTTCTCATGGTTCATTTTAAGATTTCAAAAATTGTTAATGGACTATTCTCATTTAATTCCAACAAGTAAGATGGTGTACACCTGCATGTCGGCAGTGCTAAATTTGGTCTGCAAGGAACGTGACTTCATTTTTTTAGCATAAGGACCATGACTTCATAGTTAAGGAATAGAGTAAGTAATACTTCTATACCAACTAATAAAGTAAGGTGTGTTTCTCTGATTTTTTTCATCCGTTCACCGACGAAAATATTTTTTTTCTATTTCAGGTGAGACTAAATCCATCCACTAGAATAGGATGGTTTGTCCAGAATTTCATACTTGCGCCCCCCGCGCAAAGCCAACCCACTTGTTTTCCTATCCACCCAGCAAGAAGAACCCTATTTGTCGCGGCGGCCTAGGGTTTTTGCCCCGGTAGTGGGGACTTGGACGCCAGCCGGATTATTGAGGAGGTGCTGTTGTTGGAGGTGGCAGTGGCGGTGTTGACGCAGGCGGGCAAGGAGAAGCAGTGAAGACTTGAGGATGGGAGTCCTTCGTAGTTAGGGCACGATCGGCCCATTGGAGCATCGAGTGAACCTCGGCGAAGGAGGGACGCAGACGTATCATAGGGATGAAGGAGGCCTGCTTCTCGAACCAGTCGCTGAGGCCGACGAGGAGGATGTTGATGGGCTGGCAATCGTTGATCGGATCTCCAAGTTCACGGAGTTCATCTGCGATCGCCTTGAGGCGTTGGCAGTAGACGCCGACTGGTGAATCACCTTGCATCGTATTCCGAAGCTCGGTGTGGAGATTGTTGGCGCAAGCGTCAATGTTGTCCTGGAAGAGCCGACGAAGGACCGCCCATAGATCGGTGGCGGAGGCACCGTCACAGTGGACGAGATTGAAGATCTCTATGGAGACTCGCCTGTAGATCCATTGAATAATGGATCATCCTTGACCCATTGCAGACCATGAAGTTGAGGAAGAGAGTCGTCGGCAACGTGAGAGCGGAGATTTTCATCGCCCAAGGTGGACGTCGAAGAGGTGACGCCAACGGTAGTATTTGTGAGGAGCAAGGTCTAGGGTTATAGGGATGTAGGGGCTAATATCGAAGATGGCGTCGGTGAAGGAGATGGAAGGGGGTATTGGTGGAGGTAGAGCTAGAGTAGAGGTAGAGGCGGAGGAGGCCGTGGTCGCGGCGACCTTCACTACAATGGAGGCTACAATGAGCTACTGTTCATGGTCGACGGTTGATGAACAGTAGCTCATGGAGGCTGGAGGGGGTCGACGGTGGAGATGAACAGGATCCCATGGAGTCCCGTTTTGCGGTACGCCACACCCCTCTCGATGAACATGACCCCCGTTTCGACCGTAGGAGGTCCGTTTCGTCCGTTTTGCGGTACGCCACACCCCTCCCGATCAACATGACCCTCGTTTCGACCGTAGGAGGTCCGTTTCCTCCGTTTTCCGGTATGCCAGACCCCTCCCGATCAACAGGACCCCGTTCTGAACATAGGAGGTCCGTTTCCTCCATTGTGCGGTACGCCAGGCCTCGTTTCCATCGCCTGTTCCATCCAAGCCCTCGCGATGAACACGACCACGCATTCCGTTCCGACCCAGCCGGTTGGCTTCCATGCGTTCCGTTGCCTCCCCATGAACCAGACGCATTCCGTTGCCTCCCCATGAACACGAGATGATGCTGTTTCTCTGTTCCGACCCAGCCATGTCAACGAGCCCTCGCCGTACGTATGCCCGAGTAGGCGTTCGAGACCCTGCCCGTATGTACACATACGTGGCCATATTTTCTTTCTTGCACCCTGGCCGCCTTTACTACGACACGTGTGTGCCTCTACATCCACCAGTATATATGTACGTACACGTTTCGTGACCAGAATGACAACGCTATGTACGCTTCGACCAGGTGGCTCCCGACTGCTAGGCACTTCCTTGCGTGCGAAGATGTAGATGGTGGGTCCCAGCAGTCAGGGGGGCGAAATACGGTGGCCCGTCTGGTGGGTCCCCGCTGTCAGGTGGAGGAATAATTATTTTGCACGTAATAAGGAGGCACTTGCTGCGGCCGTGGACCCAGCTGTCAGCCTCTCCACGTACATTCTACGTCCGATGGAAACCGTTCCTTGACCATGTTGACCACGTCGCGCCGAGAGCACCAGGGCGGTCGACGACAGCGAGGCCTAGGAAGGGGACGACGCGGAGCCGGGGAAGACGCGGCAGTGGATGCCCACGCGTAGAGGAGTACGAGGGCACTGGTTCGCTGTGGTGTGAGACTGCTGTCGCCGCAGAGTAACAGGAGGGTGTGGGTGAGTAGAGGGATGGCCTGGCCAACGGTGGGAGTAGTAGGGGCGGTGAGGCCTCTGCCGCATCGCAGCCGGCCACGGGAGGCAGGAGCACGAGGCACGACCGGCGCTGGTTTGGGCGGCTGGAGCGAGAAGACCAGAGGTTGAAGAAGCCCCACGGCCGTTGGATGGATATCGTACGGTCACTGGAGCTAGAATCGTGCATATTGACTAAGTTGACAAAGCCCTCCATCCCCGTCAACTTAGTAGGCCCACAAGTCAGCCTGCCACTATACTGGGTCCCAGCTAACAGGGGGAGTATTCATTTCTTTGTGCGTAATAAGGAGGCACTTCCTTGCGTGCGAAGATATAGCTGGTGGGTCCAAGCTGTCAGCGGCGGTTTTTTTTCGCGAAATACAGAGGCCCTTTCGGTGGGTCCCTGATGTCAGGTGGAGTAATCATTATTTTGCACATAATAAGGAGGAATTTCCTTGCGTGCGGCCATGGACCCAGCTGTCGGCCTCTCCACGTACAGTCCACTTCAGATGCATGTCGGTCGTTGACCACGTTGACCAGGCCGCGCCGAGAGCACCAGGGCGGTGGACGACGGCGAGGCCTAGGATGGGAACGACACGGAGGTAGGGACGACTCAGCAGTTGTTTCCCACGCGGAGGGGAGTACGACTGTATGAGGGTTTACTGGTTCGTCTGCCGTCGCTGGAGAATAAAGCAGGTGTGGGTGAGTAGAGGGATGGCTAGGCCAGCGATGGGAGTACGGTGGGGCGGTGAGGCCTGCGTGGCAGCACAGCCGGCCGCAGGGAGGAGGGAGCAGGTAGTCCCGCTGGCGCTTGTTTGAGCGGCTGGAGCAGGAAGAGCAGAGATTGAAGAAGCACGACGGCCATTGGATGGACATCCAACCGTCACTGCTTGTGCGTCAACCTTTTTTTAGGAAAGCCTCAAATCTGTGGAAAACAGCGTACAGCCCATCTGCCATTATTTCTAATAATTTTCAGCCCATTTGCTAATTCTTAAGGTTTTTTTGGAGCCCATATTCTTTTTGTTAGCATTACAGCCCAAATTGTGGCCACGGTTAAAAATTATAGGAAATTTTGCATATTTCGGTGCGGTCCGAACTGTTTTTAATCCCGAAATTTCTACTCAGATTCAAACTGATTTTGAAAATAAATGTATATTAATATAAAATCCAACAAATTCTCCACGCATAAAAACTAATGTAATTTAAAATCTTGAAATGAAAAAAAAGATATTTGAAACTAATTGCCGGTTTGATGTGTTTTAAAAATGTACATCCCATTTCTCATTACTGATGGGCCATTTTCTCGGCCAGCTGAATGAAAGCTCTCCTCGTCTTGAAAGATTTGCAGCCCAACAGGCCTGACAAAGCGATTTACTTGGCAAATCACAAAAAAACTGGGCTGTGGCCGTGGACCCAGCTGTCAGCGTCGCCACGTATAGTACTCTTCCGATGGAAGTCGTTCCTTGACCACATTGACCACGCCGCGCGGAGAATACCACGGCGGTGGACGACGGCGAAGCCTAGGAAGGGGACGACGCGGAGCCGGGGAAGACGCGGCAGTGGAAGCCCGTGCGGAGAGGAGTACGAGGGTTCACTGGTTCAGCTGCGGTGTGAGGCTGCCGTCACCGCAAGGCCTGGCTGGCGGTGGGAATAGTAGGGGGCGGTGAGGCCTCCGCGGCAGCACAGCCGGCCATGGGAGGCAGGAGCATGCGGCATGACCGGCGCTGCTTTGGGCGGCTGGAGCAAGAAGACCAGATGTTGAAGAAGCACTACGGCCGTTGGATGGACATCATACGGTCACTGGAGCTAGAATCGTTCATATTGACTAAGTTGACAAAGCCATCCGCCCCTGTCAACTTTGTTGGCCCACAAGTCATCCTCCCAGTATGGTGGGTCCTAGCTAGCAGGGGTATTCTTTTTTTGTACGTAATAAGGAGGCACCTCCTTGCCTGCGAAGATATAGCTGGCAGGTCCGACATGTCAGCGGGGGAACGTTTTTTTCACGAAATATAGAGGCCCTTCCGGTGGGTCCTAGCTGTCAGGTGGAGGAATCATTATTTTGCGCATACAGTCGATGGCCGATGGATGTCGTTCGTTGACCAAGTTGACCAGGCCACGCCGAGAGCACCATGGCGGTGGACGACGGCGAGGCCTAGGAAGGGAACAACACAGAGCCGGGGAAGACTCGGCAATGGTTGCCCACGCAGTGGGGAGTACGAGGGTTTACTGGTCTGGCTGCCGTCGCCGGAAAATAACAGGAGGTGTGGGTGAGTAGAGGAATGGCCTGGCTAGCAATGAAGTAGGGTGGGGCGGTGCGGCATGTGCGGCAGCACAGCCGGCCACGGGAGGCGGGAGCAGGCAGTCCCACCGGAGCTGGTTTGGGCGGCTGGAGCAAGAAGATCAGATATTGAGGAAGCAGCACGGCCGTTGGATTAACATCCAACGGTCACTGCTGCTAGAATCGTTTGTGGACTAAGTTGACAAAGCCAAAGTACACGTCAACCTAGTAGACCCACAAGTCAGCCTCCAAATCTGTCCCAAGCAGCATACAACCCGAAATTTCTAGCCAGATTCAAATTAATTTTAAATCTAAATATACCTTAATTTAAATTCAATGAAATTTTACCCGCACAAAAACAATGAAATTTAAAATATCAAAATCCGAAAGAAAACAGTATTTTGGAACTAATTGTCTGTTTGCTGTATTTTTTCATTTTACAGCCCATTTATTATTACTTATAGCCCATTTCTTATTACTTATAGCCCATTTTCTGGGCAAAATGCATCCCTCCTCATCTTGAAAGATTTCCGGCCCAGCAGGGCGTAGAAAAGCAAGTAGGCCTATGTTGGTTATTTTGCAAAACACAAAATAGCTGACTAGCAATTTTCAGAAAGGAAAAAACAAACTGGGCTGGTCATGTGCTAAACATTTGAAATAAAAGCCTGGGCTAGACGGGCCACGGGTCCCGCACAACCCAGTTGATACCCTTCTCCG
This sequence comes from Triticum urartu, assembly GCF_056163025.1. Lineage (NCBI taxonomy): Eukaryota > Viridiplantae > Streptophyta > Magnoliopsida > Poales > Poaceae > Triticum > Triticum urartu. The sequence continues at coordinate 65,797,837 of NC_141873.1, read as the reverse complement.
TCCCAAAAAAACAAAATTACTACGCGCACTGCTGGGTCCCTACTATCATCCTCACCATGTACAGTCATCTCCTTATTCCTCTCGGTTGTCGACCATGTTGACAACACCGGAGGGAGGCACCGCGGCGAGCGAACCAAGGCGGAGGATGATGGTGAGGCCTCGGATGGGAATAAACAGGAGCCGGGGCAAATCATAGCCAGCCGTGGGAGGCGACAGCAGGCGGTCCCGCCGGCGCTGGTTTGGCTTTGGCGGCTTGAGGAAGAAGAGACTGAAGAAACGCGATAGACGTTGAATGTCAATCCAACGGTCCAGGTTGGCACAATCGTTTGTTGACTAAGAGGACACCAAGTAGCATACTTTTTTATATATATGAAGAAAACTGCGAGGAAAATGCGTTCGTCTGCTGTCCTCCTCACAGGGAACGTTCGCCACATAAGTGACTAGCACCCTTGGTTTTCAACCGAGAGGTCTTGGGTTCGAGTCCCAGGAACTCTCAATTTTGTCCTCCTTCCTTCCTCGCAAAAAAAGGGAAAGAAAATCAAAGACTTGGGAAGGCGTACAGAACAAGCTAGTGTACCAGTAAAGAGACGTTGCCGAGTTTTAGAAAAAAGAAAGACGTGCTCCTGTAGCTGGTTTGAATCCAAACCTAGACTATGACTATATATGGTGCTATGCTACTCTACAAGTAATGAAACTGACATATCCAATGTTCGCTTCTCCTCTTCTCTACTTACTCTGCCTAGCTTCAGAAGCTCTGGCCGCAGCAACCATGTCTGCTGGCTGCTCATCCACCTGCTCTTCAGCAGGCAACAACCAGATATGCGCCAAGTCGCAACCCGTACCATCGCCTGTGGGTCTCATCACACCCTCGCTGGCATGCGCACCGCAGCCGATTGCTCATCGCAACCCGCTGCCGTTGGTGTGGTGCCATTGCTGCAAATCACGCAGAGCCATTCATCGCGTCTCAATCACAATCCGCAACCCTGGCCGAGTCTTCTACAAATGGCCGAATCATGGGGTAATAATATGTTTAAGTGTTGTTCTGCTGCTTTCAGTTGCTGATTTTTTTAATAGTTTGGTTGATGATCTACCAATTTGATTCATGCAGAAAAGGGAATATTTGTGTGATTTGTATTTCTGGGAAGTTGCTGATGTGGGGGAATGCAACTACGCAGATTATTTGGTTAGCCGAGGAATCCCAATACCAGTAGGTTGGGGTGTTGGACAAGTAACTAAAGGAACGACAGAAGAGGAAGATGCAGAGCAGAAGGTTAAAGATGAAATTCCTCTGATCATGGCCAAGCAACAGCTCCTGAACGGCCTTGACAGCAATGAGGAGATGAAAGAGCTTGTGCAGATAATGGGCAAAATCGATGTGCTCTGTAGGATGATTGTCCCTTTATTTGCAGTGTATGTAGCACTCGTGATGTATTCAGTGGCTACGACATGAGCACTTTGCTGAAATGAGTAATGAATGAAACCTGTGTAGCAGGCTGGGCGTAGTGTTGTGAACATCTAATGATTTCTATTAACGGAAATTAGGGGGTATCCCCTTTTGCTCATATAAATAAATAAATAGCAGAGGCCCTATCGGGTCAGCTTTGTTCTCATTCGAAGACGTCGAGCAAATTGCAGTCCAACAGCAAACTATGTCATCAAATTCAAGTTTCACAGCCAAATATCAGTACAACTAAACAACAATGTTATCATGTTTTAGTTGTCATACAATCACCAAACACAAATCAGCATACATAACAAGTGATGTTCTCACAGCAAAATACTAAACAACATGTTCATCAGGTTTTAGTTGTCACCGCAAACACAATTTCACATAGTAGATAAAAAATGTCTTCTGACACACAAATACGACAAAAGCAATGTAATCATCATCCGCAGTAGGAGCGTCAACATCTTCACCATGTGTATCAGTATGAATCGTAATTCCCCACTGTGTCATCTTCTTCTTTGTCCTCAACGTCCTCAAACGTTGGCTTCTTCTTGATCAACTCTTGTATGTCCACAGCACAACAGGCAATCTTTTCACCAGCGTCATTGACGTGATGGTTCTCAAAGATATTAGGAACATCTGTGTTATCTTGTACATCAGGAGCAGTGTAAGCATCATCTTGTTGTGCAACTTCATTAAACGAATTCCTCTGCTCAAACCTTTGCAATACTCTCCAGTCATCGGTACGTGCAAATGTGTTTTCCAAGAAAAATATCTGTGTTGCTTGATTTGCCAAAATAAAAGGCTCGTTGGTCTGGTACGCCGCCTTGACATTGATGGATTTGAAATAATCATCAGCTCTAGGTTTTGCAATCCTGGAAAACAGGTTATACCAACGACAACACAACAGAACCACACACCGATGATCGTCGAAACTGGAGATATACTGCAACTGAATAATGTCTATTATGTTAGCATACATTTCAGTTGTCTCTTTGTCAAACGTATCCGTGCTCATGATGGCACTATTTTGTGTCTTCCTGCCTTTGTCTCGTGCAAGGGTGTTGTAGCGCACATCTCCAACAATGCAAGATTCATAATGTCTTACCCGAGTATCATGACCCATTGCTAGTGAGTAAAGGGCATCATCAACTGCCGGCCCATCCTCCCGCATCTTCTTAACCCATGGTTATAAAATAGACAAACTGATCATCTTATGTACTCAATATATTAAAAAAACTAACAGTGCACTTCAAAAGCTTACATGGTTCTTGAACCATTTCGCAAATCCTGCCACAACCTGTTTGTCAATATTTCTTGGATTTTGCGGCAGTAACTCCTCTTTGTAGATGTTGCACAACATAGTGATCGCGTCAAACATCTAAATATATAAGAATGTGCTGCAAGTTTAGTAGATTACGATATATAAGCTGCAGTACTGCACTTACTTGATATAAGGTAGTATCTCAGGACAGTTATTCAACACATACCAAACCATTTTGTCCAAATCTTTAGGTTTGTCCTCTTGTCGACTCTTCCCTATAACTCGAACAGAATAATCGAAAACATTGAGCCCGGGATTGTCTTCACCCACCTCTTTGCTAAACTGATCAGTTGTTTCAATGTATTTTGAGCAGAATGTCAACGCTTCTGTAGCAATGTAGGCCTCTGCAATGGAACCCTCGGGTCTAGCTCTGTTCCTAACATAGCCCTTGAAAGTGCCTAGCCGCCTTTCAATAGGGTACAGCCAGCCATACTGTACTGGACCTCTAAGTAGTGCCTCATCAAGTAGATGAACAGCCAAATGCACCATAATATCAAAGAAGGCTGGAGGATATATCTTCTCATGGTCGCATAGGATAGTTGGTATCTTGTCTCTAAGACGCTCCAAAGCATCTATCCTGATATTCCTACTATAGAGTTCCCTCAAGAATTGTCCCAACTCTGCAACTGCTCTGTATAAGTCAGGGCGGCCCCATCATCTAAGGATAACATGTAAAACCCTTTGAAGTAGGACGTGGCAGTCATGAGTTTTCAACCCTTGTACCTTGTTTCCATCTGCACTGACTCTCCTTTCAGGGTTGGAAGCAAATCCATGTGGGAATCTCACACGTGACAGGACCTCGGTGAATTCTTTTCTTTTTACCTTGTCCAAGACGTACACAGCTGGTGCCATATCCCATGGTTTACCTTCATCTTGCACCTGCAAATCCTTTCTGATACCCAGGTGTGTAAAATCAATCCTAGATTTTAAGGTATCTTTCGTCTTGCCTTCAATATTAAGAAGTGTGCCGATAATGCTGTCACATATATTTTTCTCGATGTGCATCACATCAAGATTATGCCGCAGATCCAAATCTTTCCAACACTCCAAGTCCCACAAAGTGGACCTGTGGGTAAACAATAATCTCTCTTCTACCCTACCACGCTTCCTTTTCCCGCTACCATTACCAGGATGGTTTCCTGGTATAATATGCCTGACCTTCTCTAATTCCACTTGCAACTCATCGGCGGTGAGCCTCTTTGGCGCATCACGGTTTTCATGCTTTGCATTGAACACATGTCTTCGGTATTTTCTAGGATGCGGCTTGTCCTTGGAAAGGAAACGGCGGTGTCCAATGTAACAGATCTTGCTAAGTATTCCGTATGACAGTGGATTCCTGTCACAGCGAACACATGCATTGTAACCATGTGTCGTTTGCCCTGACATAGTGCCCAAAGCCAGATAATCATGGATGCACCAAATTATAACAACACGCAGAAAGAAATCAGCTGGTGGGCTGCTATATAGGTCTCGAGTGAGAACACCCTTCCATAGCTGTTGAAGTTCCTCCACAAGAGGCTCTATGAACAAATCAAAATCCTTTCTAGGACTTTTTGGACCTTGGATGAGCAAGGCCATCATGTAGTTTGATTCTTTGGCGCAGACATTTGGAGGCATGTTGTAAGGGATAACAAGCACTGGCCACATGCTATATGGCGCTCTGGTGGCCAAATGGGTTAAATCCATCTGAAGCTAAGCCAAGTCTAATGTTTCTCGGGTCAGCGGCAAACTCTTTGTGTTTATCATTGAAGCTTTCCCACTCACTACCATGAGATGGATGGCTCATTACATTCTGATCTCTGTACTCCTGGTTCCAAGAATGCCATAGTACATCCTCTCTTGTTTCAGCATCATGAAACAACCTCTGCAATCTTGGTGTGATTGGAAAATGTCTCAGAACATTATGAGGAATCCTCTTCACAGCATCGCCATCTTTCCATCTTGATGATTTGCATTTCGGGCATTCACTTAAGTTGGCATAATCCTTCCGGAACAGAACACAATTATTCTTACAAACATGGATCATATCATATCCAATTCCAACTACACGAAGGAAATTCTTCATTTTACTATAGGTGTGTGGCAGCTCAGACGCATCTAGGAAAGATTCGCGGAAAGCAGCCAACATTGCATCGAATGATTTGTTGGTCATCCCCTCAGATGTCTTCACCTGAAGAAAGGTGACTATAGCTGAGAATACTAACAACTTATTTCCTGGGGTGACAGCAACGTTGCATTGTTCCAACATGCGGGCCCACCGTTTTTCTTCTGCAGGTGAAAGTTCACGGAATGCACGAGCATTTCATAGCATTGTTTCAATGTTGGTCAAACTCACTGGCTCCGCCACCACCTCCTCCTCCTCCTCTTCCACCTGAGCATCAGGCAGATCAAGATGGTGATCTGCTGCTTCCGTGTAGCCAATAACATTGACGTTCACAGCTTCACCATGATGAACCCACCTAGTATATGTGACTGACATCCCATACAAGTGTAGATGATTTTGCACAGTTGAATGGGGTCCTGTAACTGAAATCATACAACTGCTACACGGGCAGAGCACATCTGATTTCGGACCACCATACTCAGCTCTGATAAAGTTCATGTAGTTTTCAACCCCCTCGACATATGCAGCGGAGAATCTTCGAGCAGAAGTTATCCAAGTCCTGTCCATCTGTTAAACATACAAATTAGTTCTTCTACTAGATATTACAGGAAAAACATATATGCTTTTCTATGAAGTCGAGAAAAAAAATACCTAGGTCGATGTCTAAAGCTATGGCAAGATATTTGGACGAGCAGATCTAAGTAACGAAATATATGTAAAGCTAATTCAGCAAACAGATTTGAGTGCCAAATTATGGCAGGCTATTTCAGCAGTCAATGAGGACGAGCACACAGCCATCAAACTATCGAAGGCCATCACAACAACAAAGATCGAGTATAAAACGGTGTAGAGCTATTTCAGCTAACAGGTTGGCTACTAGACCATGGCAATCTACGTCACAATAAATATATGGCAGCATATTTTAGCAACTAATCGGCCTTGGCATGCCATCTCAGCTAAGCAGATTGAGAGCAGAATAGGGCAAGGAAGCTTCTCAAGCAGAGCATATTGACAGTAAACTACTTCGGCAAACAGTGAGATTAATAGCGTCTATCAGCTAACATTCAGCGCTACTCCGACATGAACGGGACCTCAGTCTAGAATGCGCGTACCGTGGGAGAAGCTGACCGCCGTGCGTCTCCACACGAACGTCGCCAGCGGTGGCGGCGCTGACCGCCGTGTGCCTCCACAAGAACGTAGCCAGAGGTGGTGGCGCGGCTAGAGGACGACAGTCTACGAGAGCGTACTGTGGGAGCGAGAGGATCGCCGAACCGCGGCGCCGACGTATCGGCGCGTCGGGGAGGGCGGCTTTGGCGGAGTGAATGGAGTGGAGGGGGACAGGGGGGAGGGGGGTTTGGGGAATATTATTGGCTAGTTGGCCGAAGGGCGGTTGAATCAGATTTGGGGGAAATTTTTGGGTGTGGGGGCGGGAGGATTATCGCACAGTGGGCGGGGGGAGTTTGGCGCATGGTCGGTTTCTCCAAGTGCAGTCCCACGTGTCAGTGAAGAGGCAAGCCGAATTACGTTCCGTTTGCGTGAGCCGTGTGGAGGACTGAACGTGTGTGGGGTGCAATGCGACCACGACAGGAGTGCTGTGAGTGTACCGCATTTTTTCCTTTTAAACTAGGTGATTCGCCCCCTCAAAACAAATCTGTTGCTTCGCGCGATCCATCGGTACTACTACAAGTAATCTGGTAATCCCAACTAAAACGGCGTGGCTGGGTCTTTTCCCGCATGATATGCTGGGAGGTTGGCTTAGTTGGGTTTTTTAGGACGAGTAATGCTACACCTACGTAATCCTAGTTACATAATTAACGTAATGTGAAACGTGTGAGCTGTTGATTGTAGATTCGGGGGAGGGAGGCGTCCACCACCATGAAAATCAGGGGAGGAGAGAGAGAGGCAATTTACGTTAACCCTTTCGTAGGTTCCCGTAGCTGTAGAAAAATGTGTCCGGTCCTGCAATATAGGCCGTCCAATCTATATCTAATGGATAGGAAGGAAACTATGACAATTTACCCGCACTCCTCTCCACATTTGTAGATAAGGCTTTCCCTCGTTCATCCTTTTCTCCCACAAGATCTTGATCTTCCATGCAACGCACGGGCATCTTGCTAGTACTCCTACAATATGTATATTATTGTGAAAGTTCATATACACCGGCCGAGATTAATGCAAACACGGCAGATTTTGATTACATTTCGATCTTTTATAGCACAAAAAAATAAAAGAAACCTGACCCTAAACCTATTCTACGGCGGCGCCCGACGTCCTCCATCTGTGATCTCCATGTACGGGGGCGGGGTTCAAGACCCGTGAAGTGAAGGTGCGGTCTCCGACGAGGAAAAGTAGAACACGGGAGACAGACCGGCCAGTTGGCACACCATGCCCTGTCGCCTCCCATGCCCTACTCATCCTCGGAGGAGTCCCCGACCTCGGTGGTGCCGGACATTGGACGGTAGCAAGTAGGACGCATGGCTGACGGTGCTCCCGTCGTTGGCCGCAAGCGTGGCCACCGCTTGTGCGGCGACTTGAGCGAGGGCGGCGACCTCGAGCTCCATCCCCGAAGACAAGCTCTTCCACAGAGCGTTCACGCTTGCGGTCATGGAGGATGTGGTTCCAGGTAGGAGGACGATGCACTATGGTGTGGAGGTTAGCTGGGCGTTGCCGCTTTAAGTAGCGCATTCCGGTGAGGCCAAGTGTCCGGGTGCGTCATTAAGTCGCCGGAGTTGGTTCCGCGTGCACCGAGCCTCTTAATGACGACATACGAACGGACGGCATGAATGCGGGCAGCTGGCGCCGGCTGGGAACGCACCGCGCGATGGCACGAGGGACGAGGGTTTTGGTGTGCCAGGGTAGTCAGCTGCGGTCGTGGCAACGTTGGAGATGCTCTTTGCTCACATGCGATCCCCGCATGTCATTGGAAAAGCAAGACGACCCGGCATGGTCTTAGGTCCAGAGGATGCAGTTAGCCGCGCTACACCACTCCGCGGACGCGTCGCGGCGCCCCATGCATCCTCGATGAGCCGGGTGTTGGGGTGTGTTTGCATTGTGGCCAAAGTGCACATTGCCAAAATTTTGGTCATGACCAAAAGATTGGTCTTTGTTTGGATGGTTGCCATTTTTTTGGCATGCCAATGAACTCTATCCAACTCTAGTTAATTTTTCTTGCCAATGTCGGCCAAATCATGGGCAACCAATACCTCAACCAAAATTTTGGTCATGACCCAAAGATTGGTCTTTGTTTGGATGGTTGCCATTTCTTTGGCATGCCAATGAACTCTAGCCAACTCAAGTTCATTTTTCTTGCCAATGTCGGCCAAATCATGGGAAACCAATACCTCAACCAAAATTTTGGCTACCCAATTCTTTGATGGGGCAACCTCGGGCACAAACCAAACATACCGTTGGTCGTGCCACAGCACTAACGCCACCCTCGGCAAACTGAAACTTACCGTGTCTAGCAATGATATGAGCGTGTTGCTCACCGCGGTCGCCGTGTCCAGAGGCAGTGTTGGAGCTGCGCCCCATTGTTGGCCCCAACGACCCACATGAACGGTTGTCGGTGGCGAGGAGGTCATGGGCCAGCTCCTCCATTGGACTAGTATGCGCTACGTCGTCCCGACGGGTGTGCCCCACATGTCGGTTTCCCTGTTTTCCCAGCCATATTCGAGTGTCAGTGCTCCGCGTTGCGCATTAGGCCTTTCACTATGTAGGCCAAGCGAGACAACTTATTGTTTATTTGAGCCGTTCAAGTATAATCATGTGACGTTTGCTTATTTCTCATTCCTCTCCAACCCTCTTCTCCATCGATCATGTTGCCCTCCAGTCGAGTCCATCCTCCCGCATGCCTCATTTGAACATTCCGCCGAGTATCATTCGCATGTACCCACCCTAGTCCTCTTTCAATAGATCTCCGGACCCCAAGATGAAATCGAGACGGAACGAGTGGGGGCACGTGATACCTAAGGCGGATTCAAAATTTTGAACCGGTGATCACAGCATCTGCAAATCATATATAAAGGGTATTCAATGTTCATTTCATTTTTGAACGTACAATATACTCCCTCCTATCCTTTCTAGTTTACATATAAGTTTTATGTGTAGTCAAAGTATATCTACTTTGATCAAAAAGGTATCAACATTCAACAACGCCCAATCAATATTGTTAGAATCGTACATACTCCTAGATTTGTACTAGAGATGGTTTCCAAATTCACTATTGACAAGATTAATAGTACATGAGATGTATAATGTGAAAAATTATATCATTGGAAAGTCCTTTCACATACGAATTTGACTGTATGCTTTGTGTAAGTTGCATGTCATATATTATTACTCTAACATTTGGTCAAAGTTAGCATCGAAAAACGCATTAGACCCTGTATGCTTTGTGTAAGTTGCATGTCATATATTCTTACTCTAACATTTGTGTAAGTTGCATGTCATATATTATTACTCTAACATTTGGTCAAAGTAGTATAGTGGAAGTGGATCCTCTGACGTAGGTATCCCTGTCTTACCCTCCCTTTCGGTCACTTACTGGCGGACTCCATGCTTGCTAGGCCCCGCATGTCAGTTACTGAATGGGTTCGGCCACGTCAGGGGATCCTCATCCGTAGTATACTCCCTCTGTTTTTATTTACTCCGCATAAACCAGAGGGAGTGGTGGTATAATAAATGACGAGGGCGGGGAAGGGGGAGGGACGTCGGTTTGCTCTCAACTGCGGTCCCACAAGCGAGCGAAAACGCAAGACGAAGCGCGTTCCATTTGGTGAGCGACGTGGAGGGTCCAGCGTGCCGGGCTGCAACGTGAACGCGACAAGAGCGATGTACAGTCAAAACCGATTGACCGGTCATCACCGGAACCACTATTCACACCAAAACCTTCGCTGCTCGGCCTACGCCAGCCACTGCCTTAAAACCACACCAAATCTCCAGCCCATTCCCCCACCTTTCGATCCCCTAGCGCGCATCAAGCGTCCCCTAGTTCGCCGGAAAGCCATGGTGCGCCGCAAGATCACTCACTACAAGATGCTGACGACGGAGCGCCGCGCAGAAATCACGGTGGCGGTCGGCGCCACAGACCTCCGATCCCAAGCTCGCTTTGCGGTGGCCCAATCCCTGAGTTCTCTGGAGCCAAGCTACGAGGAGGAGGAAGCCGATCCAATGTTCATGGCGGAGGTCACGGCGTAGAATGCCCCCGATGGGTATGAGACGATGGACGTCGACTTCGTGCCGGCGTCCGAGTCCCCCATGGTGCAGGCGGACCAGCGGTTCAACATGGCGATACTAAAGGAGGACCGGGAGGCAGAGGCTCAACTCGACACGGAGCGCGCGCATGCCGCTGCCATCGAGGCTCTCCTGCAGGCGCAACCGGATGTCGTGGATGTGAACTCGGCGGCGGAGGCTCAACTTGAGGCGGAGCACGCGGATGCCGCTGCCATCGAGGCCCTCCTGCAAGCGGAACCGTATGTCCTGGACTTGAACCAGGCAGCAGAGGCTCGACTCGACGCAGAGCACGTGGATGCCGCTCTCATCGATGCCCTCCTGCAGGTGGAACCGAACGTCCTGGACTTGAACCGGGCGGTGGAGGCTCGACTCGACGCGGAGCGCGCGAATGCCGCTGCCATCGAGGCCCTCCTGCAGGCGGAACCGGACGTCCTCGACTTGAACCGGGCTGTGCTCTCGTCCGTGCAGAGCGCCCGCATGCTCCGCTTGAATGAGTAGCTAGAGGCTGAGGACAACCACGGTGCGGAGACACACGTCGGGAGCGACGGCTGGTTCGCACCGGCAGCCAAACACGACGAGGTCATCTCTTTCCGCGAGCAGTGATAGTTTTTCTTTAGGTTGTTGTTTTTATGGATCTTTTGCTGTGTAAAAACATATATTTGTTATGCAAGTCCCCTGACTTGGGTCAGTCTACCATTTCAGGCAGTTGGATGAATATCCTACGTCTCCTAACCCTTCTTTCCTTCTTCCTCACCTCTTCTTCCCCAACAGACCACCGCACGGGCCGTACGGATACTCCCCGACATGCGGTTGGATAAACATACTCTATGAAACGAAAATTATGTGTCAGCGATAGGATGGCTGAGTTTGGTGTGTTCACATGTGACAGCACGTGTCAGTGAGGGTGCGTTCCCTTGGTTGGGTTTGCGGCATGCAGGTGCGACTGTGTGAGGGTGTGGTGCGACCGCGGCGTGCAGGAGCGACCATGTGAGGGTGCGGTGCGACCGCGATAGCCGTGCGCAAGTGGACCTCCTTCTTATTTTTAAAACTTTAGGCAAGCTTCGCAAAAATGTGTGGCGAAGTTTGGCAATGCAAGGCCTAGACCCAAACAGGATAAGTACGTACGTACTAGGAGTACTAGTGTTAAAAAAGAAAGGCTGGGTTTTCCTTCGCGGGATTTAATCGATACAAATCCTCGTTTCACGTGTCAATTAATGCGTATCTTTTTCTCCAAAGACCAAAGAGCTAACCATCTCACTCCTCATCGCTTGATTAATGCAGCGCCATGCAAACCAACGTTCTCACTTCCGCATGCATGCAGGGGATATTAATGTCCTTGGTTGCTAACCCCATCAATTTTTCCTCGATTAGTGTTAGTGGCCCTTTGCAAATTGTAATTTGGATATACCGGCCTTGTGTACAAAAAAATGGACGTAGTAACTATATTTGAGTTCCTTCTCCATTGTGGTGACATCGACGATATTTTTTTTGGTGGTTTGGCGAAGTGCATTCGACGGAGAACAACATTGAGGGAGGCCACGGTAAGTCGTTCGCAAGTGCCGCCTGCAAGCCGAGACAACCGCCTTATTTGCATCCACGAAGTCCTTTACTAGTACTACTAGGAGTAACTAATGCGGTGAGATGGCTTCTCGAAGAAGACGATGGAGAAGCGGAGTCACGGAAGAGTGAAATGATGGTTGCTTCGTCCGTGCTTTTGTGATTTGACGCCTCACTGCTTTGTGATTTGTGATAGAAGGGACAGGGGAGTAGACTATGTGCTCTATACTATACTACATGCGTCCAAGCATGGGAGAAAGAGGAGAGACGTTGCATTTTTCTATTCCTTCAATCAATCAATCAGGGAGCTTCGGTTCCATCTTTTTGGCTTTGGCAACACCGTCCACAATGGTTCCCACGATGCCAAAAGCTATTTTCACATTTGGCTACACATTGTGGATACCCTTAACCGTACCACTTGGTTTTGCTCATGTGTGCTATCTATACAAATCTCAATTATATTGATCTAAAAAATTATAGAATCGAGATTAGTAAAAAGGAGGTGATTTTGCCACGCGAATGGCGGGGGAGGTTTCTAACTTGAGCAATGTTACATCCACGTAATGGTTTACGTAAAGTTACAAACTGATGTGATGTGGGGCTATTTGATTGGATTAAAGGAGAGTATTAGGCCCACCCCACCTGAAAATCAGGGGGGCATATATAGATAGATGGAAAGTATACGTAGCAGCTACGTAGCCCTTTGTAAGTCTAGGATTAGGCTTCTTATTTTCGGAGGACGTTGTCCTGGCGGTTTGCTAACATGCGGTCCCACGTGTCAGTGCTTTACCAAGCCGATCTGCGTCCCACATGAGGCAGAACAATGGCAGAAGCAACATGTGGTTAAGTTGAAGAAGATGAGGGAGAAGCGGATTCAGCAATGAGTGAAATGATGGTTGCTTCGTCCCTCCAACTTAACTGCGGGAAAGGTGCAGCTTTGTGATTTGACGTCTCATTGCTCATTACTACGCCGGCACCATGACTGGGGTGCTTCACCCCGGCTGCTTTGCACTGTATTCCGGCACGGCACGTGGACCCGGTAGCTTGATGTCCCACATGTCGGCGAAAGGGACTAGAAGATTTATGAAAGCGAGCGCTCCACTCTTACGACAGAGGAGTAGACGACACGACGGCCGAGTGAACTGTCACTTGTACTATATAGTACTATAGTTTTGCTATTTCGCACGATCCATCGATACAAAGCCGATTAAACAGGAAAGGGCGGGATTTTTCCTGTGTGGTAGATGATACTGTCCATACATTTCAAAGGCAATTTTAATGTATGCAACTGAATAATTATAAGTAACAATATGATATCCAGTAAAACTAAAAACACATATGATTTATTGTGTTAGATCGTAGTAGTAGTGGTGTATTGCATAGTTGTTAGATGTAACATGCGAGAACGTGTAGAGATGTAGTTTTGGAGGGCCTACAGAGAGAAAAGCATAATACGGTCACCGAACTTCAGAATAAGCTGATTACGGTCACTATATACGTTTTGCGGTGATTATACGGTCACTTGCTCACAGCTCAGCATCGGATTGCACTCTGTTGACCGGCCAAATAGTCTGCGTGGCGCCATGTTGATTAGTTAAATTGACCATGTTCATTGTGGGTCCCACCTGTCAGTTCACATAGGCAAAAGGTCAGATAAACACAAATTTACACAGGCGCGACAAGGCTCCTTCCCGTGCACGGGAATCACCTGGTTGTGTATGTGTCTGTCAGGGCCTGATGTGTGCGCATGCACATGTAGGTTGAGCACTTGAGCGTGAGAGTGTATGTTAGTCATGTGGTGTACTGGTGTGTGCATGCATGCGTGTGTGTGTGCGTGTGAGTGTTGCGTGCGTGCGTGTGAGTGTTGCGTGTGTGCGTGGCTGCGTGTGTACGTGTGAGTGTTGCGTGCGTGCGTGGGTGCATGTGTTTGTGTGAGTGTTGCGTGGATCCAGTTCGTGTGCATGCGTGCATCTGTGTATAATCACCACACCAGCTCCTGTGTATTAAAATAGACGGCTCAACATACCAATACGGGGCCACCTTGTCCGCGCACCCGCACCCGCACCGCAATCGCACGTCCCTTGCTCCACTGCCACATGCAGCCACTTCCTCGCATCCCCTATCGTCTGCCCGCATGCGACCAGCCTCATCGTGGCCAGGCCCCCTCCGTCGAGCGTTGTCGTGGCTCCAGCCACTTTACGTCCGTGACCTAGTGAAGGAAATATTCCCTATAGGCAATAATAAAGTTATTATTTATTTCCTTATATAATGATAAATGTTTATTATTCATGCTAGAATTGTGTTAACCAGAAACTTAGTACATGTGTGAATACATAGACAAACATAGTGTCACTAGTTTGCCTCTACTTGACTAGCTCGTTGAATCAATGATGGTTATGTTTCCTAACCATAGACATGAGTTGTCATTTGATTAATGGGACCACATCATTAGAGAATGATGTGATTGACTTGACCCATCCGTTAGCTTAGCACGTTGATCGTTTAGTTTATTGCTATTGCTTTCTCCATAACTATACATGTTCCTTTGACTATGAGATCATGCAACTCCCGAATACCGAAGGAAAACTTTGTGTGCTACCAAACATGACAACGTAACTGGGTGATTATAAAGGTGCTCAATAGGTGTCTCCAATGGTGTTTGTTGAGTTGGCGTGGATCAAGATTAGGATTTGTCACTCCAATTGTCGGAGAGGTATCTCTGGGCCCTCTCGGTAATGTACATCACTATAAGCCTTGCAAGCAATGTAGCTAATGAGTTAGTTATGGTATGTAGCATTATAGAACGAGATTGAACTAGGTATTGAGATACCGACGATCGATTCTCGGGCAAGTAACATACCGATGACAAAGGGAACAACGTATATCGTTATGCGGTTTGACCGATAAAGATCTTCCTAGTATATGTAGGAACCAATATGAGTATCCAGATTCCGCTATTGGTTATTGACCGAAGACATGTCTCGGTCATGTCTACATAGTTCTCGAACCCGTAGGTTTCGCACGCTTAACGTTCGGTGACGATCGATATTACGAGTTTATCTGTTTTGTTGTACCGAAGGTAGTTCGTGGTCCCGGATTTGGTCACGGACTTGACGACGAGTCTCGAAATGGTCGAGACGTAAAGATCGATATATTGGAATCCTATGTTTGGACATCGGAATGGTTCCGGGTGAAATCGGGAGTATAACGGAGCACCGGGAGGTTACCGGAACCCCCCGGGAGGTATATGGGCCTTATTGGGCCTTAGTGGAAGAGAGGGAAAAGAAGCAAAAGGTGGAGGCGTGCCCCCCAAGCCCAATTTGAATTGGGAGGGGGGCCAGCCCCCCTTTCCTTCTTTCTTCCTCCTCCTTCCTTCTCTCCTAGAACCAACAAAGGGAAGGGGGGAATCCTACTCCCGGTGGTAGTAGGACTCCCTTGGGGCGTGCCTAGAGAGGCCGGCACCCTCCCCCTCCTCCACTTCTTTATATACGGGGGAGGGGCGCATCCCATGGACACACAAGTTGATCATTGATCTTTAGCCGTGTGCGGTGCCCCCCTCCACTATAATCCACCCCGGTAATATCGTAGTGGTGCTTAGGCGAAGCCCTGTTCTGGTAGCAACATCATCACCGTCATCACGCCGTCGTGCTGACAAAGCTCTCCCTCGAAGCTCTACTGGATCGTGAGTTCGCGGGACGTCACCGAGCCGAACGTGTGCAGATCGCGGAGGTGCCATACCTTCGGTGCTAGATAGGTCGATCGTGAATACGTACGACTACATCAGCCGCGTTGTCATAACGCTTCCGCTTACGGTTTACGAGGGTACGTAGACGATACTCTCCCCTCTTGTTTCTATGCATCACCATGATCCTGCGTATGCGTAAGATTTTTCTGAAATTACCGCGTTCCCCAACAATGGCATCAGAGCCAGGTTTATGCGTAGATGTTATATGCACGAGTAGAACACCAAGGAGTTGTGGGCATGGGTATATACATATTGCTTTTCATCACTAGTTGATTCTTGATTCAGAGGCATTGTTGGATGAAGCATCCCAGACCGACATTACGCGTACGCTTACGCGAGACTGGTTCTACCAACGTGCTTCGCACACAAGTGGCCAGTGGGTGTCTGTTTCTCCAGCTTTAGTTGAATTAGATTCAATGAACATGGTTTTTTCTGAAGATCAAAAAGCAATCAATATACCGCGTTGTGGTTTTTGATGCGTAGGTAAGAACGGTTCTTGCTCAGCCCGTAGCAGCCACGTAAAACTTGCAACAACAAAGTAGAGGACGTCTAACTTCTTTTTGCAGTGCAGGTTGTGATATGGTCAAGACATGATGATAAATTTTATTGTATGAGATGATCATGTTTTGTAACACAGTTATCGGCAACTGGCAGGAGCCATATGGTTGTCGCTTTATTGTATGAAATGCAATCGCCATGTCATTGCTTTAATTTATCACTAAGCGGTAGCGGTAGTCGTAGAAGCAATAGTTGGTGAGACGACAACGATGCTTTGATGGAGATCAAGGTGTCAAGCCGGTGACGATGGTGATCATAACGGTGCTTTGGAGATGGATATCAAAGGCACAAGATGATGATGGCCATATCATATCGCTTATATTGATTGCATGTGATGATTATCCTTTATGCATCTTATTTTGCTTAGTTCGGCGGTAGCATTATAAGATGATCTCTCACTAAATTTCAAGGTATAAGTGTTCTCCCAGAGTATGCACTGTTGCTACACTTCGTCGTGCCGAGACACCACGTGGTGATCGGGTGTGATAAGCTCTACGTTCACATACAACGGGTGCAAGCCAGTTTTGCACACGCGGAATACTCGAGTTAAACGTGACGACCCTAGCATATGCAGATATGGCCTCGGAACACTGGAGACCGAAAGGTCGAGCGTGAATCATATAGTAGATATGATCAACATAGTGATGTTCACCATTGAAAACTACTCCATCTCATGTGATGATCGGACATGGTTTAGTTGATTTGGATCACGTGATCATTTATATGACTAGAGGGATGTCTATCTAAGTGGGAGTTCTTAAGTAATATGATTATTTGAACTTTAATTTATCATGAACTTAGTACCTGATAGTATTTTTCATATCTAAGTTGTTGTAGATAGATGGCTCGTGTTGTTGCTCCGTTGAATTTTAATGCGTTCCTAGAGAAAGCTAAGTTGAAAGATGATGGTAGCAACTACATGGACTAGGTCCGTAACTTGAGGATTATCCTCATTGCTGCACAGAAGAATTACGTCCTGGAAGCACCGCTAGGTGACAAACCCGCTGCAGGAGCAACGCCAGATGTTATGAACACCTGACAGAGCAAAGTTGATGACTGCTCGATAGTTCAGTGTGCCATGCTTTACGACTTAGAACCGGGACTTCAACGACATTTTGAACGTCATGGAGCATATGAGATGTTCCAGGAGTTGAAGTTAATATTTCAAGCAAATGCCTGGATTGAGAGATATGAAGTCTCCAATAAGTTCTACACCTGCAAGATGGAGGAGAATAGTTCTTTCAGTGAAAATATTCTCAGAATGTCTGGGTACCACAACCACTTGACTCAACTAGGAGTTAATTTTCCTGATGATAGTGTCATTGACAGAGTTCTTCAATCACTGCCACCAAGCTACATGAGCTTCGTGATGAACTATAATATGCAATGGATGGATAAGACGATTCCTGAGCTCTTCGCGATGCTAAAGGTTGCGGAGGTAGAAATCAAGAAAAGCATCAAGTGTTGATGGTTGACAAGACCACTAGTTTCAAGTAAAAGGGCAAGGGAAAGAAAGGGAACTTCAAGAAGAATGGCAAGTAAGTTGCCACTCCCATGAAGAAGGCCAAAGCTAGACCCAGACCGGAAACTGAGTGCTTCTACTGCAGAGGAAATGGTCACTAGAAGTGGAACTGCCCAAGATACTTGGCGGATAAGAAGGATGGCATACTGAACAAAGGTATATTGGATATACATGTTATTGATTTGTACTTTACTAGTGTTTATAGCGACCCCTTGGTATTTGATACTGGTTCAGTTGCTAAGAGTTGTAACTCGAAACGGGAGTTGAAAAATAAACAGAGACTAGTTAAGGGCGAGGTGATGATGTGTGTTGGAAGTGATTCCAAGGTTGACAAGATCACCATCGCACACTCCCTTTACCTTCGGGGTTAGTGTTGAACCTAAAATAAATATTATTTGGTGTTTGCGTTGAGCATGAATATGATTGGATCATGTTTATTGCAATACATTTATTCATTTAAGTCAAAGAATAATTGTTATTCTATTTACGCGGTTTATTGAATCTCGATCATAGTGATACACATATTCATAATATTGAAGCCAAAAGATGCAAAGTTAATAATGATAGTGCAACTTATTTGTGGCACTGCCATTTAGGTCATATTGGCGTAAAGCACATGAAGAAACTCCATGCTGATGGGCTTTTGGAATCACTTGATTATGAATCACTTGTTGCTTGCGAACCATGCCTCATGGGCAAGATGACTAAGACTCCATTCTCCGGAACAATGGAGCGAGCAACTGACTTATCAGAAATAATACATACCGATGTATGCGGTCCGATGAGTGTTGAGGCTCGCGGTGGGTATCATTATTTTATGACCTTCACAGATGATTTGAGCAGATATGGGTATATCTACTTGATGAAACATAAGTCTGAAACATTTGAAAAGTTCAAAGAATTTCAGAGTGAAGTGTAAAATCATCATAAACAGAAAATAAAGTTTCTACAATCTGATCGTGGAGACGAATATTTGATTTACGAGTTTGGTCTTCAACTAAAACAATGTGGAATAGTTTCACAAATTCATGCCACCTGGAAGACCACAACATAATGGTGTGTCCGAACTTCATAACCATACTTTATTGGATATATTGCAATCTATGATGGCTCTTACCGATTTACCACTATAGTTTGGGGTTATGCATTAGAGACAGCTACATTCACGTTAAATAGGGCAACGTCTAATCTGTTGACACTACACCGTATGAACTATGGTTTGGCTAGAAACCTAAGCTGTCGTTTCTTTAAGTTTGGGGTTGTGATGCTTATGTGAAAAAGTTTCAGCCTGATAAGCTTAAACCCAAATTGGAAAAGTGCGTCTTCATAGGATACACAAAAGAAACTGTTGGGTACACCTTCTATCAGAGATCCGAAAGGCAAGATCTTTGTTGCTAAGAGTGGATCCTTTCTAGAGAAGAAGTTTCTCTCGAAAGAAGTGAGTGGGAGGAATGTAGAACTTGATGAGGTAATTGTACCTTCTCCCAAATTGGAAAGTAGTTCATCACAGAAATCAGTTCTAGTGATTTCTACGCCAATTAGTGAGGAAGCTAATGATGATGATCATGAAACTTTAGATCAAGTTACTACTGAACCTCGTAGGACAACCAGAGTATGGTCCGCACCAATAGTACGGTAATCCTTTCTGGAAGTCATGTTACTAGACCATGACGAACCTGTGAACTATGAGGAAGCGATGATGAGCCCAGATTCGGCGAAATGACTTAAGGCCATGAAATCTGAGATAGGATCCATGTATAAAGAACAAAATATGGACTTTGATTAACTTGCCCAATGATTGGCGAGCCATTGAGAATAAATGGATGGATCATCAAGAGGAAGACGGACGCTGATAGTAGTGTTACTATCTACAAAGCTCAAATTGTCGCAAAAAAGTTTTCGACAAGTTCAAGGTGTTGACTACGATGAGATTTTCTCACTCGTAGCGATGCTTAAGTCTGTCCGAATCATGTTAGCAATTACCACATTTTATGAAATCTGGCAAACGGATGTCAAAACTGCATTCCTTAATGGATTTCTTAAAGAAGAGTTGTATATGATACAACAAGAAAGTTTTGTCAATCCTAAAGGTGCTAACAAAATGTGTAAGCTCTAGTGATCCATCTATGGACTGGTGCAAGCATCTTGGAGTTGGAATATACACTTTGATAAGTTAATCAAAGCATATATTTTATACATACTTTTGGAGAAGCCTATATTTACAAGAAAGTGAGTGGAGCTCTGATATTATATGTGGATGACATATTGTTGATCGGAAATTCTGGATAGCATAAAAGGATACTTGAATAAGAATTTTTTGAAAGAAAGACCTCGGTGAAGCTGCTTACACATTGAGCATCAAGATCTATAGAGATAGATCAAGACGTTTGATAAGATTTTTCAATGAGTACATACCTTGACAAGATTTTGAAGTAGTTCAAAATGGAACAGTCAAAGAAGGAGTTCTTGCCTGTGTTGCAAGGTGTGAAGTTGAGTAAAGACTCAAAACCCGACCACAACAAAAAATAGAAAGAGAATGAGAAGTCATTCCCTATGCCTCCGCCATCGGTTCTATAAAGTAGGCTATGCTGTGTACCAATCCTATTGTATACCTTAGGATGATTCTGGCAAGGGAGTACAATAGTGATCTAGGAGTAGATCACTGGACATCGGTCAAAATTATCCTTAGAGGACTAAGGAAATATTTCTCGGTTATGGAGGTGATAAAAGAGTTCATCGTAAAGAGTTACATCGATGCAAGCTTTATACATCGATCAAGATGACTCTATGTCTCGATCTAGATACATATTGAAAGTGGGAGCAATTAGCTAGAGTAGCTCACTAGTAGAAAAAGGGGCTTTGGTCCAGCCAGAAAAGAGCATTAATCCCAGTTGCATTACGAACTGGGACTAATGTGAGCATTAGTCCCGGTTCAAGCGGCGAGGGCACCATACAGGCATTACTCCTGGTTCAAATGGGACCTTTAGTCCCGGTTCGTGGCACGAACTGGTACTAAAGGGTGCGATGCCCATTAGTACCGGTTCGTGGCACGAACCGGTACTAAAGGTTAGACCTTTAGTACCGGTTTGTGCCACGAACCGGTACTAATGGGCATCGCACCCTTTAGTACGAGTCCGTGCCACGAACCGGTACTAATGGTGCAATTTTCAAATCCTACCCCCCCCCCCCCCCGGGTGCATCGCCTTTTCAGTTTTGTAAAAAGCAAAAGAAAATGATAGAAACTTCAAAATTTAAAATCCTTCGAGATGTAGTTATGTTACTACATCTACTAGTTAGTAAAATTTTAAAACTTAAATTTGGACATGTTTTGCAAAAAGTGTAGGGAAAATGTAAAACTGCTATAACTTTTGCATACGATGTCGGGAAAAAACGTATAATATATCAAAATGTCCGGAACGAAAATCCGCATCCGATGGAGACTGCCTACGGCCTATTTTCAAATCTTTAGAATCCTCAAATTCTAAAAGGAAAAAAGTTATGCTCAAATTTTAGTTTTTTTGAATTTTTGTTAAATCTGGTCAAACTATGGTCAAACTACTTATTCAAGAAGTATTAGTGTTACTAAATAATTATTTCAGTTTTTTTTGAATTTTGGTCAACTATGGTCAAACTTTGGTCAAACTACTTATTCAAGAAATATTAGTGTTACTAAATAATTGTTGATTTTTAGAACAATAGTTTCAAACTCAAACGGTGAAATGTGTGACTTCATGCTCAAGCTAAATTCCTGAGGGTTAATAGGATTGACATCTTACTATTGTCAGGAAAACAACAAGTGCAGACTTGGAAACGAGGGAGAATAGAACCCGGAAGTTAAGCGTGTTCAGGTTGGAGTAGTGAGAGGATGGGTGACCGTTCGAGAAGTTAGATGATTTGGAATGATGAGGGGTGATTAGAGATTAAAGGTTAAATTGAGGAGTGATGAGGGGTGATTAGAGATTAGAGGTTAAACTAATTCAGAAATTTGAAATTCAAAAAAAATTCAAAAAAAATATTTCAAAAAAAAATCATAAAATTTCCTTTAGTACCGGTTGGTGTTACCAATCGGGACTAAAGGTGGACCTCCAGGCAGCGGCCACGTGGAGGGCCTTTAGTCCCAGTTCCAGTTAGGACCGAGACTAAAGGTGGAGGCTTTAGTATCGACCCTTTAGTCCCGGTTCCAGAACCGGGACTAAAGGACGTTATGAACCGGGACTAAAGGCCCTTTTTCTACTAGTGGCTCCGTGCAGAGTATTTTAGACACAAAAATTTGCAAAATACATATGGATCTGAATGTTTCAGACCCATTGACTAAACTTCTCCCACAAGCAAAACATGATCACTCTTTGGGTGTTAATCACATAGCGATGTGAACTAGATTATTGACTCTAGTAAACCCTTTGGGTATTAGTCTCATGGAGATGTGAACTAATCACATAAAGATGTGAACTATTGGTGTTAAATCACATGACGATGTGAACTAGATTATTGACTCTAGTGCAAGTGGGAGACTGGAGGAAATATGCCCTTGATGCAATAATAAAGTTATTATTTATTTCCTTATCTCATAATAAATGTTTATTATTCATGCTAGAATAGTATTAACCGGAAACTTAGTACATGTGTGAATACATAGACAAACAGAGTGTCACTAGTTTGCCTCTACTTGACTATCTCGTTGAATCAATGATGGTTATGTTTCATAACCATAGACATGAGTTGTAATTTGATTAACGAGATCACATAATTAGAGAATGATGTGATTGACTTGACCCATCCGTTAGCTTAACACATTGATTGTTTAGTTTGTTGCTATTCCTTTCTCCATAACTATACATGTTCCTATGACTATGATATCATGCAACTCCCGAATACCGGAGGGACACTTTGTGTGCTACCAAACGTCACAACGTAACTGGGTGATTATAAAGGTGCTCTACAGGTGTCTCTGATGGTGTTTGTTGAGTTGTCATGGATAAAGTTTAGGATTTGTCACTTCGATTGTCGGAGAGGTATCTCTGGGCCCTCTCGGTAATGTACATCACTATAAGCCTTACAAGCAATGTAGCTAATGAGTTAGTTACAGGATGTAGCATTACAGAACGAGTAAAGAGACTTGTCGGTTGATACGTCTCCAACGTATCTATAATTTTTGATTGTTCCATGCTATTATATTATCTGTTTTGGATGTTAATGGGCTTTATTTTACACTTTCATATTATTTTTGGGACTAACCTATTAACTGGAGGCCCAGCCCAAATTGCTGTTTTTTTGCCTGTTTCAGTGTTTCATAGAAAAGGAATATCAAACGGAGTCCAAACGGAAGGAAACCTTCGAGAACATGATTTTTGGAACAAATGTGATCCATAGGACATGGAGTGGACGTCAAGAAATGAACGAGGCGGCCACGAGGCAGGGGGCGCGCCCTCCCCCCTCATGGGCCCCTCGTGGCTCCACCGACCTACTTCTTCCTCCTATATATGTTCACATACCCCAAAAACATCCAGGAGCACCACGAAACCCTATTTCCACCACCGCAACCTTCTGTACCCAAGAGATCCCATCTTGGGGCCTTTTCCGAAGCTCCACCGGAAGGGGCATTGATCACGGAGGGTCTCTACATCAACTCCATGGCCCCTTCGATGATGTGTGAGTAGTTTACTTCAGACCTTTGGGTCCATAGCTAGTAGCTAGATGGCTTCTTCTCTCTCTTTGGATCTCAATACAAAGTTCTCCTCGATTATCTTGGAGATATATTTCATGTAACCTTCTTTTGCGGTGTGTTTGTCGAGATTCGATGAATTGTGGGTTTATGATCAAGTCTATCTATGAACAATATTTGAATCCTCTCTGAATTCTTTTATGTATGATTGGTTTATCTTTGCAAGTCTCTTCGAATTATCAGTTTGGTTTGGCCTATTAGATTGATCTTTCTTGCAATGGGAGAAGTGCTTAGCTTTGGGTTCAATTTTGCGGTGCTCGATCCCAGTGATAGAACGGGAAACGACAAGTATTGTATTGTTGCCATCGAGGATAAAAAGATGGGGTTTATATCATATTGCAAGATTTTATCCCTCTAAATCATGTCATCTTGCTTAAGGCGTTACTCTGTTCTTATAATCTTAATACTCTAGATGCATGCTAGATAGCGGTCAATGTGTGGAGCAATAGTAGTAGATGCAGAATCGTTTCGGTCTACTTGTCACGAACGTGATGCTGATATACATGATCATACCTAGATATTCTCATAAATATTCGCTTTTCTATCAATTGCTCGACAGTAATTTGTTCACCCACCGTAATACTTATGTTATCTTGAGAGAAGCCACTAGTGAAACCTGTGGCCCCTGGGTCTATTTTCCATCATACAAGTTTCCCATCTATTTTATTTTGCAATCTTTACTTTCAATCTATATCATAAAAATACCAAAAATATTTATCTTATCATTATCATCTCTATCCGATCTCACTCTTGCAAGTGGCCATGAAAGGATTGACAACCCCTTTATCGCGTTGGTTGCAAGGTTCTTATTTGTTTGTGTAGGTACGAGGTGACTCGCGCGTGGTCTCCTACTGGATTGGTACCTTGGTTCTCAAAACCTGAGGGAAATACTTACGCTGCTTTACTGCATCACCCTTTCCTCTTCAAGGGAAAACCAACGCAGTGCTGAAGAGGTAGCACCGGTAACGAGATTGAACTAGGTATTGAGATACCGACGATCGAATCTCGGGCAAGTAACATACCGATGACAAAGGGAACAACGTATATCGTTATGTGGTTTGACCGATAAAGATCTTCGTAGAATATGTGGGAACTAATATGAGCATCCAGGTTCCGCTATTGGTTATTGACCGAAGACATGTCTCGGTCATGTCTACATAGTTCTCGAACCCGTTGGGTCCGCACGCTTAAAGTTCAGTGACGATTGGTATTACGAGTTTATGTGTTTTGATGTACCGAAGGTAGTTAGGAGTCCCGGATTTGATCACGGACATGACGAGGAGTCTCAAAATGGTCGAGATGTAAAGATCGATATATTGGAAGCCTATGTTTGGTCATCGGAATGGTTCCGGGTGAAATCGGGGGTATACCGGAGCACCGGGAGGTTACCGGAACCCCCCGAGAGGTATATGGGCCTTATTGGGCCTTAGTGGAAGAGAGGCAAAAGAACCAAAGGAGGGGGCACCCCCCAAGCCCAATCCGAATTGGGAGGGGGGCGCCCCCCTTTCCTTCTTTCTTCCTCCTCCTTCCTTCTCTCCTAGAACCAACAAAGGGAAGGTGGGGAATCCTATTCCCAGTGGCAGTAGGACTCCCTTGGAGAGTGCCTAGAGAGGCCGGCGCCCTCCCTCTCCTCCACTCCTTTATATACGGGGGAGGGGCACCCCATGGACACACAAGTTGATCATTGATCTTTAGCCGTGTGCGGAGCCCCCCCTCCACTATAAACCACCTCGGTATTATCGTAGTGGTGCTTAGGCGAAGCCCTGTTCCGATAGCAACATCATCACCATCATCATGCCATCGTGCTGGCAAAGCTCTCCCTCGAAGCTCTACTTGATTGTGAGTTCGTGGGACATCACCGAGCCGAACGTGTGCATATCGAGGAGGTGCCGTACCTTCGGTGCTAGATCGGTCGATCATGAAGACGTACGACTACATCAACCGCATTATCATAACGCTTCCGCTTACAGTCTACGAGGGTACGTAGACAATACTCTCCCCTCTCGATGCTATGCATCACCATGATCTTGTGTGTGCGTAGGATTTTTTTTGAAATTACTGCGTTCCCCAACACCTAGTGGCTTCATCGACGTGCCTGGGCAATGCAGGAGCTTTGGCCACTTCCTCCAGACCCCTCCGAGCCCGGGGCAAGCTACGCTGTAGGCCGGCGTAGGCCAGCTAGCCGTTAGCGCCAAGCGCGGCGGCGCCATGGCCCCTTCTCCCCTCTGGCCTATAAAAGGAGCCCCGCGGCCTCCATTTCTCCTCGCACGTCCCCCTCCAATCCTTTATTGGTCGACGCCCTTATGCTATCGCGCCCTTGTTTCTTCTCCACGGTGGAGCTCTGCCTCCGGGGAGCTGAGCTCGATTAGCTCCACCCACTTCTCCTAGAGCCCAACCACCACCACCATTCACCTCCCCTGGCTCCACTAACCATGCCCACCCCGAGAAAAAGCTCGATTAGTACATCCTCGCCGGAATCTGAGCTTACCTGAAGACAGCCACCGCCCACAAGGAAGGAAGTGACGCCGTCCGGTCATCTCCGGAGACATTGTGGCTACAAAATTGATCGTCGGAGAGACCTTGTTATGGTGAGCCCACTAACTTGAGCCCTAGGGCTCTGTACTCATTCGTGAGCCGTCACCGTAGCACCACCACACCTCCGCCGGGGTTTCAAAATAAAAACCTCACAGGGTGACCCCACCCGTCAGTGACCCCGGGCACTGCTGACATGGTACACAAGTGGAGGCGTATTTTTAAAATACGCCTTCGACGTGACCACTCGGTGGATTTTCTAATTTCACTTATTTTCTATTTTTATTTTATTATGTTGACTAAACTTTGACAAGGAATAACTCCTAAACCATTAGTCTGAACGAGTTGATTCATTTTGCATTATTTTTTATATTATTCTCCTTCTATGGGAATAATTTGAGATTTATTTGACTTGTCTAGATGCTGCTGTCATAATTTGACTTAGTTGCTTAACTTGAATTTGCTTTTGCAATTATTTCTAGAAGGAAATAATCCAGGAGGTGATGACTAGGAGTAGTTTGATATTCCACTTGAGCAAGGCAAGCCACCAACTCCATTAGCTTGGTGGCATTGCAAGGCAATGGGTTCAACTTGCTTTTCCTACATTTCTTTCGGTGTTGTTTTGCTTTACTTTGCTTGTGGTAGAATTGTTGTGATAATGTGGTTGATTTAGCTTAGCTAGCCACTAGAGAAACCCTATGGTTAAGTACTGTTGGAATAGATAGTTTAACGTGGCTCTTAACTGCTAGTTACTTTGACAACATTAACCATCAAGCATTATAAGTGGCAACATTCACGGAATATCTCGGGGAAAAAGACATTACCTAAGATGATGATCTCACGTAAATGTTTGCTCCTAGAAGGAAAGCTTGTTTAGAATTAAAGTAGTTATAGAAAGGTTACGGATAAATAGTTCTTGTTAAACCAAATCTAATAGCTGGTCAATCCAAGTGCCACGGAACCAAACCTCCTTGGTATAGCCACATTTGCCTAAGTGGGGCTGCCTTGTTTCTCTCGTCGTTATGTCTCTCCCGTGTGTCTCCAAATAGGGAAGCTGGAATGAGTAGACTTCCTTTGGCCGAGAAGTTG
This sequence comes from Triticum urartu, assembly GCF_056163025.1. Lineage (NCBI taxonomy): Eukaryota > Viridiplantae > Streptophyta > Magnoliopsida > Poales > Poaceae > Triticum > Triticum urartu. The sequence goes on along the minus strand of NC_141873.1, from coordinate 65,771,005 downwards.
CCATTCAGGCAAGAGGGCCTGGGTCAGTGGATGAGCTCAAGAGTAAAGATTCTTGGGGGAATAAAGTAGTGTCACAGGGAGCAAGGACCCATATCCTCCCTCCTAGGGCTAGCCCGTGGGAGTTCGAAGACATGGTTAGAGGACCATGTTATGAATGGGATTCATTAGACTAAAAGTCTGTGGTGTCCGAGTGTGTGTGTTGGAACTATTCGGATAGCAGAGTCCCCGTTAATGGGACACCGTTTGCGTTAAGTCACACTATTTGGCCAAGCACCCTAATTCATTTACTTTAAATGATAATAGTTGTGATAGAGAGGCAATCTACTCTGAAAAGTAGGATGATCAAGGATCATGCCAGGAAGAGGTCCATCGGATGTTAAACGAGTAGATTAAATTTATGCAGTATTTATGATAGCAGTAGACTGGCAAGTTTTTATTTCGTTGCTATGCTTGTTTGCCTTGTTCTTGCTTGGTTGTTTGCTTGCTTTTGGTTTGTTTGGGAGCTTGCAAGTACATTCAAAGTACTCACCTGACTTATCATGTCATATTCCAAAGAGCCGATAGAAGAGTTTCCTGAAGAGTTTGAGTACCTGGTCTAGATGGTGTCCCAACAGTGTCCCTTTGGATTGGATCCCCGCCAGTGTCCTGCCTTCCGCCGTGTCATTATTATCACTTCCGCCATTAGCTACTTCGTCAAGTCAGTCATAGAATAAAGTCATCAAAATTCCGACACTTAGAAGTGTCACCTTACTTTCCATGAGTATTGTATCCCTAAGGCGTTGTACTGTTTAAGTACTTATTTATCATGGTCTATAGTCATGTTCAAGAAGACGTAGATCTCTAGGCTGGAACACGAGGGGCCTCTGGTTCTCTAGATTGAGGTGTCACACACATCCTTGTCCTCCCTTGGCCCACCCATCGGGGCAAAAACGTTCCCATTTCCCCCTTCTTTCCCAAAACCCTCCCGCCCTCCCCTGCACCTACCCGCTCCATGGACGGCGCCCTGCAGCAACCCCCCGTCGCCGCCCCGAAAGCCACCTTTGCCTATCCCACGACGACAAAGAAGAAGAAGGCGAGGGTAGAGCTCACGGCGGCAGATCTTGACCGGCTTGACCAAGAATCGGCCAAGAGGAGAGCCCGGAAGGCCATGCAGGCAGAGACGAAAGCTAAGGCCACCATCGAGCCACTGTCATGCAACACGAGGCCGCTGTTGAGGACAACTAGCCCATTGTCGCAAAGGCCACACAGGAAGCAACGAAGCACGCCTTCCTCATGTAAGGGTTGTGCCAATACACGACGGTCATTCTTTCCACCACCACCATTGCCGCTGTGAGCACATGCTTGTCAGTCGTTCAGCCTCCACAGGGCCAGTCACCGAGCTCTCAACAACACTATAAACGGGAAGCATTCATCCGGCGCACGAGCATGGTGCGACCCGCTTCTCCATGTCGTCGGGTGACAGCGTAATCACGGCGGCCACACCTGCCCCTTGGCCTTCATTGACCTGAACATCACGCCCGGGTCAGGTGGTGCCCACCACTCGGCCACCAGGATGCAAAGCAAGCCGCCACGGTCAATTCCTATGGCCAACCGCGTCCCGATGCCTACAACCTGTTCGACGGAATGCCTGAGGTCGGTGCAAGACGATCCCGACTTCAATGCTTTCATGGAAAACGTCATCTTTGAGGGTCGTCGCCAAGCGTTCCACCATGAGGGCCAAAGCCAAGGCCTCAATCCTAAAGTGACCCGAAGCCAGGACGGGCGCAACCATCATGAAGAGGATGACGACATTGGCCATGGTGGGCAAGATGAAGAGGAAGACGACCATGGCAACTCATGGCATGAAGACATCTATTACAAAGAGGAATAATATGGTGTAAACATTGAGGAGGAGTCATTGTTCATCGATGAGCTTACGCAAAGATCCCATGCATAAAAGAGGAGGCAAAGCATTCGCACCGGGTCATATACCAAAGATGAGGACACGTCGATTTGCGAGAGTTGGAAGGAGATAGGGCAAGATCCCAATACCGTCCCCAAGCAAAAAGGTGTCGTTTTTTGGGGGAGAGTTCATACGAACTTTCATGGACGGAGAAAGCTTCTGCCCTACAAGTTTGCGAGCACCCGTGAAGTCAACTCAATCCAAAAGAGGTGGTTGTTCATACAACAAGAATGCAACAAGTTTTGTGCCGCGCTTGAGAGTGTTAAAGCATGTCCCATGAGTGACTTAGGTGTGGGTGATTTGGTATGAACTTCTTTGCTTTGTTCCTATACCATGTTCATGTTTGTTACATCTTTTGGGTCCGTGGCTATTTTATTTGTGGCCTTGACTATGTTTGTGTAGGCCTTACCAGCTTTGGAAGCCTTCAAGGCCCGGCATAAGAACAAGTCATTCACCCTAACCCATTGTTGGACGCTCATCAAAGATTGCACCAAGTTCAAAGATCAATATGCGGCTCTAAAGAAGCATCTGGGGTCGGCGGCTATGGGTGCCAATGAAGATGGAGTGAAGAGGCTGAGGAGCAAGCTCAACTCGAAGGTGGACGAGAAGCATGATGCATCATCTTTTGTCTTGCAAGAAACTTTGCAAGGCATGATGACCCAAAAGGAAGTGAGGGACTAGAGGAAGTGCCAAGAAAAAGAGGAGCAAATGAAGGCCTACATGGATCTACAAACAAAGAAGCTCGTCATGGAGGAGGCCGTCAAGAAGAGGAAGCTAGAGATCGAGGAGGTCGTTCAAAAGAAGAAGCTAGAGATCGAGGCCACTGGTGCAAACACCAAAGCAAGAGAGGTAGTGCTAGGTTTCATGACCGTCGACTTGAGCAAGCTATCCCTGAAAAAAGGAATTTGGTTCAAGAAGAAGCAAAAGGAGATGCTCGATCAAGATGATTGAGCCACGGGCAAGAGATACGTCCTTTTGCATGCCGGGTGTGTACCGGCATCAACTAGGGGGCGTGAGACATGAACTATGGCCATTTTTTGTGCGCTGGGAAGTGTGTGGGCTGCTGGAATTGGTTTGTTGGCTTGAAAACTAGGGGGTGGTCATTTCTTGTAGGCTGGCATGGTGCCGGCTGCTAGCCACTTGATCTGGCCAGCATGAACTATGGCCGCTCGCACTCTAGCTGTGACGACTAAATTTTTGGTGCATCTTTCTATTGCATAAAATTCCAGGCGCCTGGATGAAATGCGTCCGCTCGTTAGGCGCACGGCTAGTGGAAACGTAGAAAGGGCCAGATGCTGCCCCTTTTGCCTGACCCAAATGGTCGAAATCTAGAAAAAATGGACATCTGTTTGGGGTTGCTTATTGGAGTTGGCCTAAGGGCGACTCGGGGTTGCTGCACAAGTCTGCGGGTGTGGCTGCACTGCCGCCGCCGGGAAGGGCCCTAGGGGGTCGAGGGCATCGGTGCACGCTCCCTACAAGGTCAGGGAGACCTTGGGTGGGCGGTTTTTTTCTCTCATTGTCTCCGTTGACATTCCTGAGGCCGAGAGGGACTCATATCTGGAGGGAGAGGAGGGCGCGGAGTAGGTTCCTTCTACGACGTCAGGTGTGCAGCTCAGTGTCTTCCTGCCAGGGGGGCGATAGTTGCCTCCAAGAAGGATCGCAGGGAAATGTTCTTGTCGGGGGCTAGGGGCGGTCGGTGAGGGGTTAACAGTCGTTCTTCTCTGCCGGCCTCAATGAGGTCTGCTCCAGTGCACTCTTCTCATCACGTGGCTAGAGCCTTCCTGCCGGTGTGGTGATATCCAAGGAAGGAATTGGTCGGCTTGGTCCTCGTGCCGGCGGCGCCTTAGTGAGACACGGCGGACATGATTGGGTTGTCCTACTTCTCGAGAGTGACCGCGGTGGTGCCAGGGGACCATGTGGGCGGTCCGTCGGGACCGAGCGACGGCCTAGGATTTTCAGATAGTTGGAGATTCCCAATTGGCCTAGTGGGAAAGGTAGGGTGGAGGGAGGCCCCGTCTTTAGTGATTTGGGCCTGTCGTCGACTCTATCTGGTGCGGTCACACATGTAGGTGGGCAGGTTGAGCCAAGTTTGGTTGTACTGGTTGGTGCATTACTAGGGAAAACCTTATACACAGAACTTTAGGAGTAGCGCTTGTTAAAAAAGCACGCTAGTGCTAACTAGCAGTAGCGTGTTGGCAAAAACCGTGCTACAGATACATATATAGCAGTAGCACGTTTAGCTATAAAAGCGCCACTACTAAAATTCCCGATGCTAAGCCGATAGGCTGCACATAGTAGTAGCGATCTTATAGAAATAGCCATACCGCTACTTATTTTGTAGCAGCGTGTTTACGAACAAAGGTGCTACGACTAATGAAAATAAAATTAAATGGAAAGCAAATAAAAAAGAGAAAGGAATAGCAGTTGCGCCTGTTCAGAAACGCGCTATAGCTAACGTAGCAGTAGCGCACTTCCTGGAACACGCTACTGCTACTTTTGACTTAACCGCGCGGTTCGCTCTTCCCCCACGACCACTTCCCCCAAATCCCAGCTCCTTTGCTGTCGCCGCCCTGCATCGCCCTCGGCCGCCGCATGCTCTCCCGTCGCTCTCCGCACACCCTCGATACCGCCCCGACACCGACCTCGACGCCGCCCCCGACCCCGACCTCAACACCGCCCCGACCCCGACCTCGACGCCGCCCTCCGCCGCGCGCCCGAGGCCCCGACCCTGACCTCAACGCCGCCTGCCCCGACCTCGACGCAGGCACCCAGGGTGAGCGCGCCTCCTCCTTCCCCTCCTCTACCTCTTCCTAGCTAAATTTTCTAGGGTTCTTCCAATTTTAGATTGCATCAAATTAGTTAGGGTTCATTAAATTAGATGGTAATTAGGGTAGTAGTTCCTGGGTACTAATTAGTTAGTAAGAACTAGGGATGTGGTGTTTAATAGAATTAGTAAGAAATTTAATAGAACTACTTGAACTAGTTTTTTTAGTAAGAACTAGTCGAATTAATAGAACAAGTGTATTTTATTAAGAAAATTAATATAACTAGGTGAACTAGTTTAGTTTTAGTAAGAACTAGTTTATTTTTATTTATAGTAAGTTCATTTTTAGTAAGAACTAGGTTAATTAATAGAACTAGTTGAACATGTCACATTTGTTGTTATTTTTTAGTTAAAGCAATTATTCCCGCATCAACGTCGACGATGCCTTTCCCGCATCCTCGTCGCCGACTCGGCGGAGGACACCTACTTGACGAGATGGGCCATGTCCGGGATTGGGCTCCGCCGGGTTGGTACTGGGAAGCGCTACCTACTGGGGGCGCAGCTTGGTGAGGAGCCAGCCCGTCATTGACCCGAACCTTCTTCGGTGGCAGTCGCATGGGCCAGTGATGGTACAGTGGCTTGAGGACCCCGCGGAGGTGGTATGTCACCGTGTCAGCGAGGAGGACGCGAACGTCCGTTTCTACTTTTTTGCGTTGGAGCACAGGTTCTCCAATACCCGGCAGGTTCTCCAGTGATCGCACTGGAGCTATGATCCTGTGACGGTTCCTTCTCTTTGGGTGTCCACCGCCCGTGCCGATACCCGTCGTGCGCTAGGGTTTTAGTTGTATTAGTGATGTTATATGTATGATACTATTCGAGATGTATTAGTGATAATATTCGACGATGTATGGACGCAAGACATGATTTACTTTTTCTTATTGAATGCATGCTAATTTGAATACTTATTTATTTTACGACTTTGTTTTGCTTATTGAATGCTCAAATTGGAGAAGTACTCCCATTTTGCATAGTCAAATTGGGCCCCACTATGCAAGGCGTATGCATTTGATTAGTTGATAGCTTATAGGGTTTTTGTTTTTGCAGAAATCTAGGAGCCCCTCCATCATCCCCACTGTCGTCCCCATCACCGACCCCCTCCGACCTCGAGGTGAGACCAGCCAAATCTCCATGTCAATATGAGTCCTATAAGATATTTAGAAATGTTTTTGCTCATATTTTCAACCATTGAAATGCAATGACCATCAAGTTTGAATGCTCATATGATGATGCAATGACCATCAATGGTCATGTTAGCAGGTTACACCTCCGAGTGGCCTATGTTTTGCCGGAGTGTTGATTAATTTCCGTTCCGGCAAATTTCGGATGCTCGATATATCCTTTTTTAGCAAAGGTCATGTCGTATTTTTTCGTGAATTTTGGCATGACTTAGTTTTTGTAGTACATATATTTAATTGTACAAGTTTAATGTTTGAATTATGAACATAGGAAATGTCGTACTCGGACGACAAAAATCTCTCGGGGGAGTGCGGCTGGTGCAACGACGACCGATGTCTGTGCGACAGGCCTCAGCTGGACGAAGATCGGCGCTTCAGCATTAAGCTCCAGGAGACCTTTGATGTTGAAATGGTATGCAACAGCAGCAAGTGTTTTTTCGTAATTAAGCACGACTTCAACTATTTCAACGTGTAATTTTCATCTTTTACTATTCGACTAGCTTATCCCATGCCATGCAAGACGCTATGTCTTGGAGAGGATGGGTTTTGAAGACCATGAAAATTTCGAAACAAAGAAAATACACCTAAGGACTCATCATGATGTGGATTTGAAGTAAATCTATACAATTCTTAGAGCGTAACCCATTTTGGTTGCCAAAATTGTGAAGCACTTTGCAAGATGTATGATTTTTATGAGGATATGATTGTCACCATGGATCTTGGTGATCCTGACATCAAGCAAAATAATATGGACATTTGGGTCCATGTCGATACGCTTCCGATTCTACTGATATGTGAGTTTCTCAAACATAGTTATTAACTGACTTATATTGTTTATTTCAAAATAGTTGACAGCTTATTTTCCTTCTTCAAACAATGCGCATAAGATGGTAGACAAAACTCACTACGCCGATGGCTCCGAATTAACTTATAAGGAGAAAAATCATCTGATCACATTTTGTACTGAACTTGAGAATTACAATGTCTATTATGGAACTCCTCCACATTATGGTCAATATGTGCCACTAGTGCACGTGTTGAACCACGGTAACATCCATGGAGATGCCATGGTAACATCTTTTACTATTAGAATGTCCGCCTTGATGTTTTGAGCAAACGGCCAGGTCATCCTACGAATCTCACATGTCCATATCAGATTTGTAAAACCAGTGAAGACATGAAAATCAAAGAATGCAAAAAATGTATGGACAGTCCTAAGGAGGTACTTGGAAGCAACATTGTGCGAAAGGCAAGAATTGGAGATAGGATAATCTTCATTCTCCATAATGGAGAGTCAGGGGCTATCTTGTTTTATGCTATTTTACCTAAGAGAATATAGTAGGTCTTAAGAGAATGTAGTAGGTCCTATGAGGTATAATGTTTATTATGCGGTACAGTGTGTTAGAGTTGATGATGAGGAGTAGTTGTGATTATGGCTAGTGACCAACTTGCTATCTGATGTCTCATATGAAAACGATGATCATGAGGAGGTGTTATATGACAATGATGTATTATGATGATAAGTTGTTAATGATATGATGATGATGATGATGATATTTATTATATCATTGGGTGAGAGAACCGCGGATTAGTTTCATGTGGATGTCCATCCACTTGAATCTAGTCTACAGTTCTTTCACCCCGTGATGTAATAACTCATTATGATGTAAAAAAATCTCTAAATTGCTGTTGTATGAAAACTTGTATAAAGGTGTATGAATACAACATGAAATAAAAAAGAAATAAAATACAGAATAATAGTAGTAGCGCGGGCTGGTAGAAGCTCTACTATTAATTACCAGTAGCGCTGCTTGGGGAAAGTGCTACTACTAAGTCGATATAGCAGTAGCGTGGGTTGACCCACGCTACTGCTAACCTTTAGCTATAGCACCATACCAGTAGCGCTCCCACCCGCGCTACTGATAGGCCTAAAACCCGCGCTGCTGCTAGGCTATTATCTAGTAGTGGTGGTGTGGCTGAGTTGAGTATGCATGCACTAGTAGGTGGGGTGGCTGGGTTGGGTGCGGTTGGTCTCAAGGTGGGTGCGGGCGGACGTAAATGGGCTTGGTTTGTTCGCTGGGTGGCTCTATCAGTGCGAAGTTGGCTGTGACCACACCAGCTCCCACTCCCTATCTCGGGGTGCCAAATCCCTCAAGTTAGGTTTTCCCACCTCACTCTCTGACGTGCAAAAGTCGTGCTTCCTTCCTAGATTTGTGTGTTGTGTTCCTCCCACTCACCCCACTCTCGCTTTCCGTCTCTCAAGTTGTGGCTATGGGTAGCCATGGTGATGAATGATCTGGCAAGCATCGGTATGCTAACCCTCGTCTCCGATGAGGACATGACAAAGGAGGCCGAGTTGTGAGAAAAGCTATGGTGTGATGTTATCAGATGACGTGATGGCTCACGAGAATCCAAGAGGGATGGGCGAAGTTCCGCCAGAAGCCATATCTGGTGTCGATCTCAGGGGAGGAGACTAGATCCAACCAAGTCATGGTGGGTATGGAAGTTCTAACCCTGTCGGTGGCAACAACTACCAAAGGAACTTCAAGCGCAACGATCTAGGCCAGAACTATGGTAGGGGCAACAACAACTAGGAAAAGAAGCAATACAATAGGTATGGGTCCTTGGGCTCGGGCAAAGCACTGACATCTGCGGGCACGACTGATACGTCTCCAACGTATCTATACTTTTTGATTGTTTCATGTTATCATATTATTACTTTTCTATGCTTTATATGTCATTTATATTATTTTATGGATTAACCTACTAACTTAGTGCCCAATGCCAGTTTATATTTTTTGCATTTTTGTTTCATAGAAAATCCATATCTAGGATAGTCCAAACACGATGAAAATTTATGATGCTTTTTTTATTGATTGAGAAGGACACTAGAAACTTCAGGAGACAGCCAGAAGAGGCCCGAGGGGCCCACAATCCCTTAGGGCGCATGCAGGGGGTAGGCGCACCCCTGGCTTGAGCACTCTTTTGACATGATTCCAACGCTGAAAAGTTCTATAAATATTAAAACAACCGAAAAGAAATCTAGAATTTTTGTTCCACCACCGCAAGCCTTTATTACGAAATGATCTCATCTAGAGGCCTTTTGCGGCACCCCCCTCGGAGGGGGGAAGCATCCATGGAGGCCTCTCCATCATCCTTGTTGCCTCCATGGTGATGTGTGAGTAGTTCATCCTCGGGGTTAAGGGTTTGTACCAGTAGCTATGTGTTCGATCTCTCTCTCTCTCTCACGTTCTCGATTTGGCATGATCTTGATGTATCATGAGCTTTGTTAATAAAGTTGGATCACATGATTTTCATCTCCCTCTCTTATTTGTGTGATGAATCGAGTCTTTGTCTTTGATGTTTCTTTATGTTGGATTGAATATTTTGGATTTGTCATCACTTGATGCATGTCTAACTCGTGAATACCCGTGATGACATTGGGGTAATCTAGGTGACATAAGAGTTGAACGATAGATATCATCTGGTGCTATTGTAGTGCGATTTCTAGGACTATTCGTGACCCATTGGGGACGGTTCAATAGATTGATTGGAAACACATCTTTGAGGTGGTTTTGCTACCTATGCGATTTCATCCTACTTTCTACAATATAAATATAAACTTTGGAGTGATTCTTTGTCGCACCTTGAGGGATTATCAGGTGATTTAATTATGTTATTAATGTTGAAAGATTGCACTAGTAGAGGTATGAACCCTAGGCCTTGTCTCTAAGCATTGTGACACCGTTTTCACACACTTTTGTTACTTGTTACCTTGATGTTTTCATTTTTACACATTATAAAAATCTATTTCTACCGTCCATATTACACGTCTATCATCATCATCTCTTCGCTTAACTAGTGCTATACAACTGACAATTGTATTGGGTGTCTTGGGGACACAAGATTTTGTTTGTATTTGATTGCAGGGTTGTTTGCGAGGGACCATCTTCATCCTACACCTTTCAAGGATTGATAAATCTTAGGTCATCAACTTGAGGGAAATTTGCTTGCGTCATACAAAACTTTGTGCTTGGGGGCCCAATAGAGTCTACACGAATAAAGTTGTGTAGTATACATCAAGCTATTTCTGGCGTCGTTGCCGGGGAGTTGAGTGCTTCAAGGTATCTTCTTTAGATCTTGCAACTGAATCTTTTTGTTTCTAGTTTATTCGCTAGTTTGGTGTATAAATGAAAATGAAATAAATGGAAGCATTGCATCAAATTCTTTATCTTTATGATGTTTTTCTTGAAAACTATGAATCTAAAAATTGTGCAAAAGTGTTAGAAGAAGAATTTAACAAAATGTTTAATATGAGTTCCTTGAATGATAAAAATGATTACAATGTTGTTCGTATGCTTTCAATGAATATCCATGAACCTAATGATGATTGCACTAGTCATGATAAAACTTCTCAAGGAAATGTTTCTTATAAGCATGTCAATTTTTGTGGAGAGCATAGACTTTGCGAAGAAATGCCAATTAGGGATGATAAATTTTGTAAGAAGTGTAATGCTGTTTTAAAATAGCAGATAATTATGCTAGAAAATTATGTTCTCTTCATCCCATTACCTGTGAACTTTGCAATAAAGTTGGTCACCTTAATTTTCAATGCATGCTTTTTCATGATCGAATCGTGGCCAAATATTATAATGATATGATCACCCTTGAACTTTAGAATGAATCTAGTTTATTTTTGGGATGTGAAGAAGTGACACATAAAAACTATTAGTTTAAAGTATTCATTCTGATGGAGATATTGAAATCAATCTAAGGGAATTTTATTTGTTTTGTGTTGTATATTGCAATGGTAATGCTTATATAACAAATTATATAAATACATGAACTCCAGTGAAATATAAAAGGAATGATGTTACTACTAATGAAAGGAAAAATATATCACAATTCCCTCTAAGTCTTTTCATGATGAATCAGGTAATGAGGAGGATCTTCCTTTTCAACAAATCTCTTCAGTGAGAAGCTTGAAAAATTAATTAAACCCATACTTAATGTGAAGAAGAATAAGAAAAGAAAAGGAGAAGTAAAGGTAAAACGTACCTCACTCAAATAAGGTTGCTCCTATGGTTGTGTCTTATGCAACTAAATCACGAATTATGGAAGATGCTACACTTTGATGAAAATATTAACTTTTATTATGAAACTATGTGTGTAGGCACTATGATGTTCCTATCTTTGGCAATGTCGGCTTTATTAATTGAGAAGGGGGCGCTCCTTGTGCCTGTTATCTAAAAAGAAATAAATTAAAAGGCCACATTAATATGTGGGATGCTCTATTTTTTTCTATCTATATACCTAATAATAAAGGGGCTATCTCGTGTGACGGTAGGGAAATTGCCTCCAAAGTTGCCAAATATTACCCACCAATGTCGTCTATAAGTGTTTTCTTTGAGGATAATGTCGTCTATAAGTGACAAAAAAGTTTCACACAGGGAATCCTCCGTCTGGGCTGGCCCATGCAGTAGGGCCTCCTATACTGCGCTCTGCACGCTGGGAGAAGACACAGCGCTCCCGTTTGGCCGGCCCATATCTAGGTGGCCTATTTTTTACTTATTCTTTTTCTATTTAGTTTTTGTTTTTGCTACTTTAAATAATTTGTGAATTCAAAATACGAAATAAAAATAATTATTTTGAAATAAAATGTTTAACAAATCATTAAATTTTTGTGGATTCAATTTTTTTTCGTGATTTTGTGAAATAAATATTTCCTTATTAAAACTTATTCGCAATTTTGAAAATGAATGTTCGGGTATTTAAAAAATGTTCCTGATGTTTTATAATTTCGTGTATTAAAAATGTTAATGAAATTGAACAAAATTTCACAAACTCAAATAATGTTCATGAATGAAAAAATATTCTAAAAATTCAAAAAACTGTTTGTGACATACAAAATAGTGTATTCATTCACAAAATGTTCGCTGATTCAGAAAATGATCATGCATTTCAAAAAAATTGTTAAATCAAAAAAATGTTCGTGGATTTAAAAATTGGTTCCACCAATTCCCTAAAAATGCTCGTCGATTCTAGAAATGTTTCCGTTTCAAGAAATTTGTTTAGAAAAATGTTCAAAACTTAATTTATTTTTTTTGCAAATATTATAGAATGTTCAAGAATTCAAGAATTGTTTTTGATTTTCGAAAATGTTCATGAATTTTTAAAAGTGTTCACGAATTTGAAAAATGTTCACGGTTTCAAATATGTGCACGAGCTTAAAACAATGTTCATGATTAAAAAATTATCCATGATTTCACGAAATTGAGAGTGATAGTGTGTCTTGGTGATGCACCAAAATGTAGTCATAATCATTGTAGATTATGAATTTTTTTTCTCTCATTGTAATGCACGGGCCCTTTTGCTAGTTACACCAATTGGTTTTTTTTGAACTTAACGAAAATTTTATTTAATCACCGCACCTGGGGATTTCTTCTGAAACTACATGCAGGATGAAGTATGGGGGCACATGACACCACACGTTACATAACTTATTTGTCATTGCTACTCTAGCTAATAAGTGAGCATTCCTATTAGCGTGGCGTCTAACCCACGACACCTTCCATCTCTCTCTCTCTCTATCTCTCTCGATGCCAGCATTTGCTTAACTTCCTCAACAACCGGTCCCAGTGGCGACAAAGCCTTCTCCTTGCTCTGGAACTTACAGACAATCTCACGGTAATCCATTTCAATGTGTATTCTGGGTATGTTTAGCCCTTCCGCCAGCAGGACTGCTCTTATGCAAGGTTGTAGCTCTACTCTCGCTGGATTGTTGCATAGTGGAAGAAATGGCATGCACGACCGAGGTATGCACCCTCGTGGTTTCTGAGTACCACTCCCACTCCCCCATTCTTGCCCACCTTCGACATCGCACCATCCACATTGGCCTTCACCCCCTCCTCTGGTGGTCTACACTTCTCCATCACCTCAGGTCTAACTTGCTTGCTCTTCCGCCCATTAATAGACTGCCATTCTCCTATTAGGTTGACGACCCTTCTCGTGATCGCTTCAATCCTCTGCCCATCACGTGCACTATTCCTTGCTAACCAGAGCGCATAAAAACCTTTTACAAGGAAAACTCATTCATCATCCAATGCATCCGCGAACCACGACAGTAGCCATCTGAATAAAGAACTCCGGGAGAAAATTGACTCTGGTGGGATCACCACCGGCACCCCCAACTCCGAATGCATTATCTTCCAAAACTTTAACGAATGGTAGCAGCCCCAAAATCCATGGGAATTCGTTTCCTCTTGACCACATGCAGTACAGAAGACACCTGCCTTGATTCTCCTCCTCAGCAGCTCCGAACCCACTGCTAGCCCGTTCCGGACCAGTCTCCACATATGCGTTTTCACCTTGCCCGGTGCTACCGTATCCCACAAGCTCAGCCATGACTTGTGGTTGACCACAGATGAAGAAGACTCCGGCCGACCTGAGCGCTGTCATTTCTGACTCATACGTAAGTGGTAGGCCGGCTGGACAGTGAATACCCCATTCTTGGTATAATTACATGCCTGGTAGTCCTCCATCTCCGGCCCACCAACCGGGATTTGAATGATCTCACGCGCCTCGTCCGGAGTGAACATGGCATGCACCTTGTTTACGTCCCATGAAGAACCGTTGGCCTCCAGCAGGTCACTGACTCATGCGATCCCATTGATGTAGCTGTGGCCCAGTGGCTTCAAGATACCCTTCCTAGGGATCCAGTTATCATGATGCACTTTGATTTTGAGACATCTCCGATCCTCCATATCAGGCCGTCTAGCAGCATGTCTTGCCCGTGTAGGATACCCCTGAACATGTAAGAGCCACCACTGGGACATGTTGCATTTAGAATAGATCCGTCAACATAATACCGGGCTTTCATGACCCTTTCACACAACAAAGGTGGCATCTAGAACAATCGCCACACTTTCTTGGCAAGCATAGCTTGATTAAAGGCCTCCAGGTCCCAAAAACCTAACCCTCCTTCTTGCTTTCTCGTGCACATCTTGTCCCAAGCGATCCAATGCACTTTATTTTTACCATCTGCTTCACCCCACCAGAATTTCAAAGAAATAGATGACAGATTCCCGCACATTTTCTTTGTGAGTTGAAAGCAGCTCATGGTAAAAGTTGGTGTTATTTGGAGACCAGACTTAACGAGCACCTCCCTCGCAGTCTTGGATAATCCTCGTCCTTTTCACCCAGACACCTTCCCTCTTGCACTCTCCTTGATATATTTGGAAGTCCCATCCTTCAATCCACCCACCACCATAGGGTGTCCCAAATATCTTTCGCTCAGAGCCTCTGCTGAGATATCTAGCAGTTGTTCGACCTATTCTTTGCTATAATCAAATGTTGCCTTCCCAAAGAATATTGCAGACTTCTTAAGATTAACTTTCTGCCCTGAGGCAGCCTCATACTCTTGCAAGATGGAGAGAGCATTAAAATTTTCACGTGAGCCCTCTACAAATACCACGCTGTCATCAGCAAAAAGTAGATGTGTCACTGTTGGTCGGCTCCTCCCAAAGTACACCCCTTTCATGTTCTTCTCCATTTGCGCACGCCTAAACAACGTCAAGAATCCATCCACGCAGAACAAAAAGAGATATGGGGAGAGAGGATCATCCTGTCTTAGTCCTCTGGTAGTGTCGGTGTCAAAACCGGCGGATCTCGGGTAGGGGGTCCCGAACTGTTCGTCTAAGGCGGATGGTAACAGGAGGCAGGGGACACTGTGTTTTACCCAGGTTCGGGCCCTCTTGATGGAGGTAAAACCCTACATCCTGCTTGATTAATATTGATGATATGGGTAGTACAAGAGTTGATCTACCACGAGATCAGAGAGGCTAAACCCTAGAAGCTAGCCTATGGTATGATTGTATGTATGATTTATCGACTAGCCTGGCCTCGGTTTATATAATGCACCCGAGGCCTAGGATAACAAGAGTCCTAGCCAAATACGCTGGTGGGGAGGAGTCCTTGTCTTGATCACCAAGTCTTGTGGAATCTTCCATGTATGCGACAGCTGTCCGAACTAGCCCATGAGTATACAGCCATGGGGGTCCTCGGCCCAATCTAACAGATCGGGAGATGACGTGGTGAGTACCCCCTAGTCCAGGACACCGTCAGTAGCCCCATGAACCAGTCTTCAACTTAGGCACGCTGCTTGATTCTTCCGAACTGTTCTTCATCTTCGGTCATCGGTCTTGAAAACTGGTTCAACAAATCTTCTCATCTTCAATCTCGAGGATCACCGAAGTGCATCCGAAGAGTTTACACGTCGGGTATCCGAGGAGCCCCTTTAAGTTTCCGGCCTTTATCAATGCCTTGTTATTCTTATGCCACACCTCGGGTTTTGAAGTTGTTCCCGGGAGGCAGTGTCCTCTTGCGTCCGAGCTTCAACGCCAAAATGTATCCGAGCTCCAACGCCGGACTGTGTCCAAGCTCCAACGCCGGACTATATCCAAGATGTCATAGATCATCTTGGTACAAAAAAGTTGAAGGAGTTTAGCCGAGCTTAATGCCGAAAATGCCCTCTATGGAGCCAGCCGCTAGCGCCCGTGCTTTATGCTGGACTGCTTTCGAGGTGGCGCACCACCCCGACTGTCGGCCGGTTTTTTGTAAATATTTTTTATTGGTGCAATTTATTCTATGCTGAGCTATATAGCCAGTAGCCCTCAAGGTGTGTATCGGATGAAAACCCGAGATGCACCTGAAGGATGACATAAGACCACTGATCCCAGTAGCCGCTGAGACTCAGGCTGATTTGCAAAATCGGCCTGAGGATCAAGTCCTAGCTCGGCAGAATACTTCGGGATACAAAAAGTGGAGTGCTCAGTCCTCGAGACTCAGGTTGGGTGCAACCGACCGACCTAAGGATCATAATCTCCTCGGAAATTGTATTGCACTTAAAATTTTCTGCATTGGATAGGCAATGCAGTAGCCCCCGAGACACTGGTCGGGTGGCAACACCAGATCAGGGGATCGATATGCCCCTTCAATATTTGTAAATAATAAGCCCGAAGCCCAGTAGTCCCCCGAGCCTTAATGCGGGCACGGGTGGCCGAATTAAGGATCGATATCCATAGTAAAATCACAAATGATGTGTAATGACTCTATGTATCCAAGTACTTTACGTCATTAATGCTCGGATCCTCATTGTACAAAACTTTGTTGACCGACCATCGGCTTCCACCTCCTCGGCCAGTAGCCAAGGAGTGTTTGTCCTACTTTATAAAGCCTTTATGAGGGCAAAGATTTACGACAAACAAGGCAATCTGGCCATACGGTTTTATAAACAAAGGTACGCAGAGATATATGTTATATTACGGTATAAGAAATGTCTTCCAAAGAAAATAGTCCCGCTATCGGTTCCTTTCTTTGGGTTGTCATGCTAAGCATGATCGTGAAACCTTAGCTCTAATGTAAGAGCAAAATATCGAGGATTTAGTTTGGGAGGCCAGTTAATAGCCCCCGGTAGTGTTCGGCGACAGCCGATGTCAAGCCGTAAACACTTCGGCCAATGTTATGAACGGCCCGTCATTTAACACAGTCATCGGATCGCTGATCAGTTTACGCTTATTGTGACAGTCAGTTTTCGGCTTTCTCCACTGAGGTGCTTAACCATGTGAGCTGGAAGCACAATCGCAGTGGTTCTCCCTTTGCACACCTAGCCGAACAAAGCGGAACATAGGAGGCAAGCGCAGGAGCCAGGCAACCCAACTATTGACCGAAGACACAATTCGAAACCGATGCATATATAGAAATATCCGAGAATTTTTTTGCCGAATCTCTAAAGGTGTCCGGTGTTGCACTGCGAGACTTGTGCTGAAAACACACAAATAGTTTAAAAGTGCCATAAGCTTGGAAAACCAAAAAAACGTCAGCACAAACTTGACGTCCGAACAAGATCAAGTGTTCGGTGCCAATCTGAAAATTGGACTTTGGAAAAAAAGTGCTTCTGTCGTGCTTTATCATGACACATCCTATCTCAAGACTTCAAGAGGGTCAGCCTACGGCTTCAACCTCCTATCCCGAAGGCGGAGTACTTCTCATTAGGCCAGTTTAGCAAACTAAACTCTAGCGGCTTTGAGAGAGAAATTAGGCTCCCCGGCTAGTGACCACACACTCGTGTCGAAAAAGGGAGTGGTAAATAAAGACTTTGCAACGACCAAGAAGAAAACACATTTACTATAAAATAGCACATATAAATTTAAGAGCCCCCAAGTGACTTGGGTAAAAGAATTTTATGTATAATGATTGTATGTACCGAAGTACTAATATCATATCTTTGTTCAACCGAACATTCAACGCGTCTTAACCGACCGTCGGCTTCTCCCTCTTCAGTCAAGGACCGGAAAGTGTTATGTACTCCACCTGTCGAGAATATCGACAGTGTTTTCGATAACCAGGCAACCGGGCCATAAGGCTATAACAGACTAAGCGCGCTCAGGGAACTTATGCTATATTACATACGAAGTGTAAGAAGCATCTTCGAAGAAAATAGTACCCCCACCGATACCTTTCTTCTGTGCTCATTATTACTATGAGACTTGTGCAATAGATTTTTTGTACTCATGAGTTCCATTGTGTGCCGACCATGATTGAAAACAATAAGAGCGCTAGCTTTCGGCTTCACCCAGTCTGAGGTCAGAGCTCAGAGGACCCGGTAGTGACAATCGCAGATGTGCTCCCTTTACTCCCTAGCCGAACAATCGGGAACATAGGGGTAAGCACAGGAGCCAGGCAACCCAGCTTGCAAATCGCTTTAGTCAGTATGGTGCATATTGTGGCGTAATACACGAACAATGAACGAAGCCGTACAAGTATAACCATATGCAAGAGGAAAAGCTTCATAAAGGAAGCCCCCAAATAAACGGGGTATTTTTATATGTGTGTCATAAACAAAGTTTGGACAAGGAAATTTTTTAGAAGCAACTTTTTTCCAAAAAAGTATAATGCTTGGTCGAACCGTACACAAGTTAAAAATTAAAACTGTGAGTATGAAAGCGACTTAGC
Organism: Triticum urartu; assembly: GCF_056163025.1. Lineage (NCBI taxonomy): Eukaryota > Viridiplantae > Streptophyta > Magnoliopsida > Poales > Poaceae > Triticum > Triticum urartu. The sequence continues at coordinate 65,753,052 of NC_141873.1, read as the reverse complement.
TGGTTAATGTGTTCGGCATTGATGACGCGGTCCGAGCTTGATACGGGACAAGGTTCCATCCCCCAAGCCGGTCCCGAGGTGGCGGAGCGGAGAGCTCGACACGCAGAAGTGGTGACATAGCACGGTCAATGCAGACCGGCAGAGTGACGCCGAAGTCCCTGGATCAGTTTCCTGTGCACAAAAAATAGTGCAAACCGGAGATAATAGTAATGATAATAATTAAAAAAAATTGTTGCATAATAAATAATTTATGCAAAGTGAGTAATAAAAGAAATATGGCCTGGCGCCAAAGTCAATGTCGATGCAGTGCGTCGACGTGATGCGGTAAAGGCGTGGCAAAGCCTGAGTTCACAGGTCGGTTCGAGTTCCGGATGCGGCGTTCGCCGGACTATGTACGGAAACTGACCGAACCACCACGCGACCGTCGTTAATGCGGCCATCATTTGATAGACCTGTGTACATATGATGAACAAATCAGAGTAATAATTCCTTGGGAAAAATGAACCCACACAAGCAAAAAATACTAGGATTAATAGCACCTGGTTTATTTGTTGTAGCAATCCAAAGAAAGGTGATTCTGAAAATTGGGACTCGATCCGCACACCCATTGCCTGATGGGCGATAAAGCGGCGGTATGGCGATGCTGGCAAAGGTTGGCTCGCCGAGGAAAAGCCCGTGGTCCAGCTAATGTGATGAAGCTGGTCGGCTGGTGACGCCGAAGTCTCACAAGTAAGTTGATGAAGAGATGGTGAAACCCTCGGTCTAGCCGAGGAGACGGAGAGCTCCATGGATGATTCCTCCATGATCTTGATAGAGATCGGAGTTGATGTTGAAGAAGGGCCTCGTCCGAACATGACGATCGGAGATGGAGTACGGTCCTCGGTCGAGCCAAGGTGACCAGTCGAGCTGGTGACGAAGATGCCGGCAACGCAGTTCACCTGTAGACGAGCCATCGATCCTTTTGCCGATCACACAGCGGAAATCTCAACGAGAGCACCAATGTCGGTGTCAAAACCGGCGGATCTCGGGTAGGGGGTCCCGAACTGTGCGTCTAAGGAGGATGGTAACAGGAGGCAGGGCACACGGTGTTTTACCCAGGTTCGGGCCCTCTTGATGGAGGTAAAACACTACGTCCTGCTTGATTAATATTGATGATATGGGTAGTACAAGAGTTGATCTACCACGAGATCAGAGAGGCTAAACCCTAGAAGCTAGCCTATGGTATGATCGTATGTATGATTTATCGACTAGCCTGGCCTCGGTTTATATAATGCACCCGATGCCTAGGATAACAAGAGTCCTAGCCGAATACGCCGGTGGGGAGGAGTCCTTGTCTTGATCACCAAGTCTTGTGGAATCTTCCATGTATGCGGCAGCTATCCGAACTGGCCAATGAGTATACGGCCATGGGGGTCCTCGGCCCAATCTAACTGATCGGGAGATGACGTGGTGAGTACCCCCTAGTCCAGGACACCGTCAGGTAGGGTTAAAGCGATGAGACAGCCCACCATTCATCATTAGAGAGAACGTTGCTGATTTCACACACCTCATAACCATCTCTGTCTAGTGACTAGAGAAGCCAAATTTTAGCAACATTTTCTCAAGAATGTCCCACTCCACTCTATCATATGCCTTCATCATGTCCAGCTTTACCGCACACATAGGCTTCTTCCGTTTCCGCTTTCTAATCGCATGTACACACTCATACGCCACCAATACATTATTAGTTATTAGCCTACCTGGCACAAAAGCACTATGTTCCTCAAATATCATGAAAGGAAGCGCAACTTTAAGGCGGTTAGCTAGTGCCTTTGCTGCAATCTTATATAGAACATTACAAAGACTAATTTGGTGGAATTGTGAAAGTAACTCCGGTGAGTTTACTTTCAAAATCATCACAATGATCGTGTCATTAAAACCATTCAGAGGTTCCTTCCTTGCCAAGAACTCTCCTACCGCACCACATACGTCATTTTTTACCAATTGCGAGTGTTGTTGGTAGAACATGGTCGGTAAACCATCCGCCCCGAGAGCCTTTGTGGGCCCCATTTGGAAGAAGGTCGTCTCGATCTCTTCATCGGTGAATGGCCTTGCAAGTTTTACATTCATCTCATTGGTAACAACTCCCTCCATGTGTTGCAGTACCCTTTCACCTTCCCTTGATCGTTCATATGCGAACAGATGAGCATAAAACTGTGTTGCCATCATGCGCATACCATCATCATCTGTGCATTTGGTCCCATCCTCCCTCTTCAGAGCCTTGACCGTGTTCTTCCGTTTGTGATGCGAGGCTCGGTTTTGGCAGTACTGATCCAAGTGTTCTGATCTCCTTTGGTCAGCCTGTCAACCCTTGATCTCTGCTTGTAATACACCTCCTCTCTCTCATATAGCTGATGCAGTTGGTCCTCAATCTCCTTTACCTCATGTCTTTACCATGACCGTGAGCCTCGCTCCTTGGCATCGACAAGTTGCCGCTTCAGGTGAGCAATATGTTTCTTAATGGAGCCAAAAACCCTTCGACTCCACTCATGCACAGCCTTCGTCGTGGTCTTCAGCTGGCTGCATGCTGTCTCGAGCTCCCCGTCCTGCTGATTGGTTGCATTGGCCTCCTCCCACGCAGCGGCCACAATCGCCTCGTATCCCTCATGTCTTGCCCACACAACCTCATAGATAAAGGATCGCTGACCCCTTTTCCGTGCCTCAACCTGTGTCGTCAACACTTTGATGATTATCGCCTGATCGTCACACTCTTCTATCATAATGTGTTGAACTTCGACCGCTGGGAATAGATGCGTGAATTCCACGTTGCATGTCGCTCGGTCTAGCCACACTTGAATGTTTTCATCCGCATCGCGCTTGTTATCCCACGTAAATGGGTATTCCGAGAAGCCTAGGTCCACAAATCCGCAGTTAGACAGACAGTCCTCGAAAAGTGCCATTTGGTTCAAGCACCTCAGTTTGCTCCCTTGTTGTTCATTTTGTTGAAGGGCTTCATTACAGTCACCTGCATAGAGCCACAGGAGATTGTCTGGTGCACGGAGATAACGGAGAACGTCCCAAGTTTTTGTTCTCTTCTTGATACATGGTTCCCCATAGATTCCAGTGAATCTGAAGGAGACACCCTAATTTACAATCTTTGTGTCGATATAATATTGGCACCACGACCGCACCGTAACTGCAACATGGTCCCTCCACCAAAGTGCTAATCCTCCACTCTTACCCTTACAGTCCACCACAACACCTTGAGTGAAACCCAAGCTCCACTTGAGCCTCTCCATTGCTCCCGACCTCTTCTTTGTTTCTGATAAAAACACCACCACTGGGCTGTATGACCTAATCAGGTCCCGAAGTACGCCTACTGCCGAGTCCATCCCAACCCCTGGCAGTTCCAGGCTGATAGATCCATTTTGCATCATCTTTACCTATCGTTATTTATAATGTTTTTATGAATAATAATGATTTTTGGAGTAATTCTAATGTCTTTTCTCTTATAATATGCAAGGTTAACACAAAGAGGGAGAATTTCGGCTACTGGAATTTTGGGCCTGAAAAAGCTACGTCAGGCTACCAATTCTACACAACTCAAAATGAGCTGAAACTTCACGGAGAATTTTTATGGAATATATAAGAATTACTGCAGCAAATAAGTACCAGAGGGGGCCCACCAGGTGGGCACAACCCACCTTGGCGCGCCAGGGAGCCCATACGCGCCCTGGTGGGTTGTGCCCTCCTCGGCCCACCTCCGGTGCCCTTCTTCTGCTATATAAGTCTTTGACCTAGAAAAAATAAGGAGAGGACTTTTCGGACGACGCGCTGCCGTCTCGAGGAGGAACTTGGGCAGGAGCACTTTTGCCCTCCGGCAGAGCTATTCCGCCGGGGGAAGTTCCCTCCCAGAGAGGGAAATCACTGTCATCATCATCACCAACAACTCTCCCATCTTGGGAAAGGCAATCTCCATCAACATCTTCAACAACACCATCTCCTCTCAAACCCTAGTTCATCTCTTGTGTCCAATCTTTGTACCGGAAGTATAGATTGGTACTTGTGGGTGACTAGTAATGTTGATTACATCTTGTAGTCGATTACTATATGGTTTATTTGGTGGAAGATTATATGTTCAGATCCAATATGCTATTTAACACCCATTTGATCTTGAGCATGATTAGCATTTGTGAGTAGTTACTTTTGTTCTTGAGGTCATGGGAGAAATCTTGTTGCAAGTAATCATGTGAACTTGATATGTGTTCGATATTTTGAAGATATGTATGTTGTGATTTCCTTAGTGCTGTCATGTGAATGTCGACTACATGACACTTCACCATATTTGGGCCAAAGAGAATGCATTGTGGAGTAGTTATTAGATCATGGGTTGCCAGAGTGACATAAGCTTAAACCCTAGTTTATGCGCTATTCCATAAGGGACTGATTTGGATCCAAAAGTTTAATGCTATGGTTAGAATTTATTCTTAATACTTTTTCTTGTAGTTGCGGATGCTTGCGAGGGGATTAATCATAAGTAGGAGGTTTGTTCAAGTAAGAACATCATCTAAGCACCGGTCCACCCACATATGAAATTATCAAAGTAGCGAACAGAAATCAAACCAACATGATGAAAGTGACTAGATTAAATTCCCGTGTACCCTCTAGAACTATATGCTTATCATAAGAGACCATTTTGGCAGGTCTTTTGCCTCAAAAGGATTGGGCTACTACTATCGTTACTTGATCGTTACATCTTGCTATCAAACTCCTTGTTACTTATAATTTCAGTGCTTGCAGAGAATACCTTGCTGAAAACCACTTGTCATTTCCTTCTCCTCCTCGTTGGGTTTGACACTCTTACTTATCAAAAGGACTATGATTGAACCCCTATACTTTTGGGTCATCAAGGCTCTTTTCTGGCGCTGTTGCCGAGGAGTGAATCACTCTTGGTAAGTGGAAATTGGTAAGGAAAAATTATTACTACGTGCTAAAATTTACTGTCACTTATTACTATATAAAACAATCCTTTGAGGGGTTTGTTCGAGGTATCTTCACCTCGACCAGAACCACAATTAGTCACCCCTCAACCCGCTGCATGTACTGAAAATACTAAATATGAAATTCCTTCGGGTATGATAGAACAACTGCTAGCTAATCCTTATGCAGGAGATGGAACTGAAAATCATGATATGCACTTGATATATGTGGATGAAATTTGTGGATTGTTTAAGCTTGCAGGTTTACCTGGAGATGAAGCTAAGAAGAAGGTTTTCCCTTTATCTTTGAAGGGAAAAGCATTGGCATGGTATAGGCTATGCGATGATATTGGATCTTGGAATTGGAATCGATTGAAATTTGGAGGTTCATAAAAAAATTATCCTATGCATCTAGTTCATCATGATCAGAATTATATATACAATTTTTGGCCTCGTGAAGGAGAAAGTATCGCTCTAGCTTGGGGGAGGCTTAAGTCAATGTTATATTCATGCCCCAATAATGAGCTCTCAAGATAAATTATCATTCAGAATTTTTATGCTCGGCTTTCTCATGATGATCGATCCATGCTTGATACTTCTTGTACTGGTTCCTTTATGAAGAAGACTACTGATTTCTGGTGGCATCTTTTAGAAAGAATTAAATGCAACTCTGAAGATTGGGAACTCGGCGAAGGTAAAGAGTTAGGTATTAAGCTTAATTTTGACTATGTTAAATCTTTTATGAATACCGATGCTTTCCAAAAGTTTAGCACTAAATATGGACTTCACTTTGAGATAGTAGCCTCCTTTTGTGAATCTTTTGCTACTCATGTTGATCTCCCAAGAGAGAAGTTGTTTAAATATCACCCACCTATTAAAGAAGAAATTAAAGAACCAGTAGTTGCTAAAGAAGAAACTATCATATACAATGTTGATCCAGTTGTTCCTACTACTTATATTGAAAAACCACCTTTCCATGTTAGGACAAGGGAACATGCTAAAGTTTCAACTGTGGTCAATAAAAGTTATATTGGAACATCTAAACCAGCTGAACAAATCAAAGTAGAACCTAGTGTTTCTGTGGTTAAGGATCTCTTTGTTGAAAATTTAGATGGGCATGCTATTTACTTCTGTGATGAAGCTGCTAGAATTGCCAAAACCGATGAAAAAGATAAGCATAGACCCGTTGTTGGCATGCATGTTGTCTCAGTTAAGATAGGATATCACTATTATCATGGTTTATGTAACATAGGTGCTAGCGTGAGTGCTATTCCTTTTACCTTATATCAAGAAATTATGAATGACATAGCACTCTCTGAAATAGAAGACATAGATGTTACGATTAAACTTGCTAATAGAGACACTATCACACCACTTGGGATTGTTAGAGATGTTGAAGTCTTGTGTGGGAAAATAAAATACCTTACTAATTTTCTTGTTCTTGGTTCCTGCGGGATGAATTTGGTCCCATTATCTTTAGTAGACCTTTCTTGAACATCGTTAGTGCTAAAATAGATTGTGAGAAACAAACTGTCGGTGTTAGCTTTGGTAGTGAGTCTCACGAGTTCAATTTTTCCAAGCTTAGTAGAAAACCTCATAAAATGAATTTCCTACTAAGGATGAAATTATTGGTCTTGCTTCTATTTCTATACCTCCTACTAATCCTTTAGAACCATATCTGCTAGACCATGAAAATGATATGCATATGCATGAAAGAAATGAAATAGATAAGATTTTCTTTGAACAACGTCTTCTGCTTAAACACAATTTGCCTATTGAAACTCTAGGAGGTCCTCCTCCACCTAAAGGTGATCCTATGTTTGAATTAAAACAATTGCCATACACTTTGAAATATGCTTATATTGATGAGAAAAAGATATATCATGTTATTATTAGTGCTAACCTTTCAGAACATGAAGAAGAAAGATTATTGAAAGTTCTAAGGAAGCACCGAGCTACAATTGGATATACTCTTGATGATATTAAGGGCATCAGTCCCACTCTATGTCAGCACAAGATTAATATGGAACCTGATGCTAAACCCGTTGTTGATCACCAACGTCGGTTAAATCCGAAGATAAAAGAAGTAGTAAGAACAGAAATATTAAAACTTCTCGAAGCAGGTATAATCTATCCTATAGCTGATAGTAGATGGATAACTCGTATCCATTGTGTCCCTAAGAAGGAGGTATTACTGTTGTTCGTAATGATAATAATGAACTTATTCCACAAAGAATTGTTACATGCAATAGAATGGTAATTGATTTTAGAAAATAAACAAAGCAACTAGAAAAGATCATTGCTCTCTCCCTTTTATTGATCAAATGCTAGAAAAGATTATCTAAGCACACACATTTTTTCTTCCTTGATGGATATTCTGGCTTTTCACAAATACCTGTTTCTCAACCTGATCAACAAAAAGACCACTTTTACTTGTCCTTTTGGAACTTATGCCTATAGATGTATGCCTTTTGGTTTATGCAATGCACCTGCTACCTTTCAAAGAAGTATGACTGTTATATTCTCTCACTTTTGTGAAAAGATTGTTCAGGTTTTCATGGATGACTTTTCTATTTATGGGAAGTCTTTTGATGATTGTTTAAGCAATCTTGATCGAGTTTTGCAGAGACATGAGCAAACAAATCTTGTCTTAAATTGGGAGAAGTGACACTTTATGGTTAACGAAGGTATTGTTTTGGGATATAAAATTTCTGAAAGAGGTATTGAGGTGGACAAAGCTAAGGTTGATGCAATTGAGAAATGCCATGTCCTAAAGATATCAAAGGTATCCGTAGTTTCCTTGGTCATGCTGGTTTCTATAGGAGATTTATCAAAGACTTTTCTCAAATTTCTAGACCTGTTACAAATCTCTCAAAAGGATATTCCTTTTGTTTTTTGATGATGATTGTTTAGAAGACTTCGAAACACTCAAGAAAGCATTAATTTCTGCACCTATTGTTCAACCACCTGATTGGAACTCGCCTTTTGAAATTATGTGTGATCCTAGTGATTATGTTGTTGGTGTTGTTCTAGGACAAAGAGTTGATAAGAAACTGAATGTTATTCACTATGCAAGTAAAACTCTAGCTAGTTGTAACATCCCAATTTTCAATTTGGATGTTATACATAGATCATCAAATGCATATCATATTTTTATTTGCTTTTGGTTGTGATCCTAGAGATCTTAAGAAACTCAAGGACCCAAGGAGAGAGTCGGAGGTTTCACAAATTTTTCATATTTGAATTTATCTTCAAATTTGAAAAGAGGATCAATTTGATTTTAATATTTTCTCTTCAATAGGACTTCAACAATATGAGAGAAGATAATATGACTTCTTCAATAGATGAGTAATATTGGAGGAGAAATTTTAAAATCAATTTCTTATTTTATTTATGTTTTATTTGCTATTTTATTTGAATTAGAGAAAAACTTGCATTTTTGAAAATTGCATTTTAGTCCAGAAAAATGTTCATCTTGTCCTAAATATTAGGTTACGGTGAAAATTGTTTCTGGAATTTTAGAATTTTTTAATATTTTATTATGATTTTTCTTCTGTGGTGAAATTATTTAAAAAAAACTCCGGACCGAACTGAGCTGAAGCCCAGCCGGCCCAACCGAGCGCCGCAGTCTCTCCCTTCTGTGCGGACGCCAGACTCCGGCGGAGGAGTCCGGGTCGGCCTCCCGCCCCCTCGCGCAAGCCGAGCACCCCCGGAGCCCCACTTTATAAGCCGCCGCCGCCCCTCCCGCTCCCCTCATCGCGCCGCAGTCCCGCAGCCGCCTAGCGCTGCCGGTAGCTGCTGCCATCGCCCGTGCGTGCCGCTGCCTCCCGCACCACCACCCCGCCTCGTCGCCTCCACCAGCCACCACCGCCGCTGATGCACCTCTCGCCGGTGCCGCTGCCGCCCCTCGCCGGTTTTCGTCGGTTTTTAGGTAAAAACCTAGACCAGTTTTTTTAGGGTTTCGTCGGTTTAATTTTGGTTAGTTTCGGTTTTTCTGTTTTTATTCCGGTTCAATCAATTTATCGAACGTTCGTTCGTTTAGATCTGCTTACGTGCGGTTTCGTTCGTTAGTTCCCCGTAGCGGACGTTCGTCCGATAGTTTTTATTTTTAATTTTATTTTCAGCCAGGGACCTATCCGTGAATACTTTTTTAATAGATTAGTCTTTGAACTTCAAACCTCCGCTACTTTTTGCTCGCTTGTCCAAATCCAGTGAAACCAACGCCAAAATCTTCGTCTTCTTCCCCTCTTTCCAGATAATAAACTTGAACATGATTTTGAAAATTTAAAATTTGGTTTCAAGCAGATTTGATTTCGAACTTATTTTGATCGTAGTTTGAGTATCGTAGCTCCGATTCGATTGATTGTTTTTGCAAATCGAAGCTCTTCTCTTGTGCATTCAGTTGGGATCTTTCATTTGAGTTTTACCTTTGCATATTATGCTTGAGTGCTTATGTATACTATTGTTTGTTCATGGTAGGGTTTCTGGAGTGCGAGGCTTGCTACTACGAATCACTACGGTTTTCCGATCGTCAGCAAGGCAAGTAACACTTTGATCATATCCCTTTATTACCTAGTTTTTAAGCATTAGTTTCAACCTTCAAACATTGCATGAGTAGGATGGATAACATGTGGGTATTTTGGGAAGTAGTTGCTGAAGTAGGAACCTATTGCCCTTTTTATTTCAAACCATGGGAGTTACTACGTTATGCTTACACTGCTATGCTATGCTCGTAAACATGGTTTGGTTTTGAGAGTATTCATGAAAGTTGTGAGAGTTATTGTTAACTAAAGTCTAACTTAAGGTGGAAACTTTAATATACATCTGGGTGGATTGGTTTGTCGGCACCTGGGGAATCCAGTGTTGTCCTAGGAGATCACGGGGTACCCGTGTGATAATCCTATGGTTCGCCACCCAGGCTCAAAGGGATCGTAGTATTGTTCATGCTAGAAACTTCCGTGTGCAGCCACATGCCATTATGGGGTTTGACATAGTTGAGTAAGTTGTGGGAATCCTTTCCACGATTGGATAGCAGATGTAGGGGATTGTAGGTGTACCGACCTATCTATCGGTTAAGGGGACCTCTTTGGAAAGACTGTGTCTCAGTCATCCGTTTCTCAAACATCATGCAGTCCGAGAAATACAATGGAGGAGATCGAGTCTTGTGGGGAAAAGTGCGCAAACCTCTGCAGAGTGTACAAACTAATCATGATTAGCCATGTCCCCGGTTATGGACATCTTGAGTATCTGGTACTTGAATTATTATGTTGATCTCATCACTCTACTTAATTAATTTGATTGGGTTGTTAACTTTTAATTGGGATTGAGTTGGGGTTACCTTCTCAATGTTTTCAACAAACTTTGTAGTTAAATAAAATATATTCCTTTGTTGTATGGAAAAATTAGCTTTATGCAAATGATAACCATACAGCCTCCACCAGCCAAATATGAATGTAGTGATAGTTGTTACTTCTTTATTGCACTATAGTGTTATCTTGCCAGCATATTCCATGTGCTGAACCTACACATGCTGCAACATATTATGTTGAAGTGTTTTCAGATGAAGAGTAAGGTGCACTAGGTCGTTTTCATGCACTCAGTTTTGCCGTGGAGTTGGATGGACTCTTCTACCCTTCGGAGCTTCTGCTGTTATCGTATTTAGATGACCTTCAGCCATATTAGTGTAATAAGTTCTCTTTTGAGACATTCGATGTAATAAGTGTGTGATTGAACTCTGTTATAAATCCTCGAGTACTGTGTGTGTCAGTAATACCGATCCATGAATGACACTTAAGCACAGAGACTTGACCGTATGAGGTCGGGTCGCTACAAGATGGTACCAGAGCACACGCTAACTGTAGGACGTGACCACTAGGATAAGCCATAGGATACTCTTCCCTACTCATTTCTGACTTCTCTCCATTTTCTACTCTATAGATGGCGGACCCGAGGAACAAGTTCACTCAACCAGATGAAGACGCACCTTTTGGAAGACACTTGAAGGAAGTCACTCGGTACCTGAGCATCGGAATACCAAACTTCACCGGGACCTACACCGCCACTTTACCAGAAGAGGAGCGCTGGACAATTCGATTTCATGTTCCAGGAAGGACGTTCGCGCCAGTTACTGAGCCCATATAATTTTCCCTTGATGCACCAACCTGGAGTCTAGGAAAGAGCATGGCCGCCCACATCGCCATTGGACGCATAAGCGAGGTATACCACAAGGAGCTTAAGGACACCATCTACCAGATATCTGGACCCCGAGATTAGCAATGTGAGATCATTTGCACCAGGAAGGATAGAACCATTGCAGCCTACATCCAGGAGTTAAATCAGCACATTCATCATCAGGAGAACCAGATGTGCGCCAACATGATAGACACGAAGAAGACCAGGAACATGGAGCTACAAGAGGAACTCAAGTCTACACGCGGTGGATATGAAGAGGAAATTGCAGTACTGCTGGAGAAGAATGAAGACCTAAAGAAGAAGCTAGGAATATTCATGGGAGATCCCGAACCAGAGGAGGACAACCATCCTAAAGACTACATCATAATCGACAACACCGACTCTGACCCCAATAGTGATGATGATTATGAAGACGAAGCTGGAGCAGATATCATGGAGTCTTCCACCAATCAAAATTTCTAGTCGACCACCATATTATCAGTAGCATTTTGTAACAGTAGATTAGATCGATCGTATGATCTTGTTTGAATTGAGTGGTGTGAAATGAATGTGATTGTATCATGTGCATATGGGTAGTGAAATTCTCTTTAGACCTCACTCTATTTTGTTCTCACCCCTCTAAACCTATCAAATGCCTCCGAGACATGACCCTGGATTTGTCTTCCCACCGGAGCTCACTCAATTGATCCAACATCAGAATGCCTTGACGTAGTTGCTAGTCCAGAACCAAGGCAACAACAACAACAACCACCCACCGCCACCCACCGCCACCACCTCCAGTTCACAATTTGGCCCATTTCCTAAGGTTGAATCCGTCGGTGTTCTCTAGTAGCACCGAGCCGATTATTGCTAATGACTGGCTCCGTGGGATTGGAAGGGAGCTGACCAGCGCAGGTTGCACAGATGCTGAGAAGGTGGACTTTGCCGCACACCAACTGGATGGACCCGCAGCCTCATGGTGGGAGAACTACACTGCCACTTCCCCCGTGGCTAATGTCACTTGGGATCAATTTCAGCAGGCATTCCGCAATGCACATGTCTCAACTGGAGCTATGAGTATGAAGAAGCGGGAGTTTTGCAACTTACGCCAGGGAAATCGTACTATGGGGCAGTACGTGGATGAGTTTAGTAAGTTAGCTCGCTACGCCCCAGATGATGTGGCCACAGATGCCGCAAAGTAGGAGAAGTTCATGGAAGGGTTGAACGATGAGTTAAGTATGCAGTTAATGGTGGCGACATTCGCTAACTACCAGGAGTTGGTAGACCGGGATCTTATGATTGAAGGCAAGCAGCAGCAGATAGAGAGCCGCAAAAGGAAGTCTGGACAGGGGAAGTGCAATTCTGGAGCTTAGCAAAAGCCTTGTTTTACCCCAAACTCGGGACGACATACCCATCATAATCATGGAGGCCATACTCATAATGGAGGGAGTTCGCATAACCATAGTGGCCCTAAGAATGGTAGTGGGAATGAAGGAAGCAGCAGCCAGAACCGTTCCAACCCAGCAACTCCCGCTAAGGACCTCAGTCATGTCACCTGTTACAAATGCGGGAAGACTGGACACTACGCCAATGATTGTTCTGAGTTGAAGAATGGTAACGGGAATGGAAGCTCTGGGAAGGAGCCTGTCGGGGATATACCCCGCGGCGTAACCCGACCGGACTTGGCGATTCACCAGCGACCCGCACTGACCAGACGGTTTATAAGCAACCTGACTGGACATTATGATTCACTGGTAACCCGGCGGGCGGGACAGATGGATGACAAGGCCCAAGGCCCAGAAGGCCTACTCATGTTATGGTGGGCCGGTTTAAGAGGAAAGGCATGAGGATATTTGTCTTACAAGGAGTTAAGACCTGGACTTGTATCTGGTTTGTATTAGAAGGTAGACTACTCCTAATCCTAATAGGACTCCACATGTAATCCGCCCCTCTAACTTATATAAAGAGGGGCAGGGCTCCCCAAAGAGGGACAAGCAACAAGAAACAATCTCTAGGGCTAGACACAAAGGAGGAGCCGGCTTATGCGGCGACTCTCTCATGAGCATAATGAGATCTAGCCACAAACAGCATGTTGGGCTATTACCGAATGTTGTTTCCTGGGATCCGAAGCTGTCTAAAACCTTATATTGTGTTGCGTCTCTCAATTTCGCACAACCCCTTTCAAGCTACTACATAGATGCATTGGCCTCACGACTAAGTCCTTCACACTAGGACATCTGCCGTGACAATCCATGACAGTTGGCGCTCACCTTGAGGCCGGTGCACGGTGGTCTTGAGTTCTTGAAAGGATCAATCTTAGGGTACAAGAAGTTCGTAATTGTTCCGCTCATCCAGAGCCGGCATGGAAAATTTACATCAACTCTGAGTTCATCGGTCAAGATTGATGAAGTGTTCTGCAGCGGCAGGTACGAGACTGCCTCTACGCGATTGCTTGTCGTCGCTCCCAGCACTCGCGAGCGATCCCGATGCCGTTGCGGCCATGGCCTCGTCGCCAAGTTACCTCTGACATTATGGCCGAGCCGCCCGCTCCCGCGGTTAGGACCTGGCCTCCGCTGCTCGTCTCTGCCATCGCGGCCTTTAGTTTGTACGAATCCGCCGAGACCGAGTCACCTTGCTCCGCCTCCGGTTTGACTACAACGCACCTACAAACCGTTGTTATTCCTTAGTCCGACGACTGGAAGACTGCAAATCAATTAGCAAGTACTTCTGTATGAGCAAGCACGTATCAATCAAACGATTACTACTTGTCATATCAAGTAAAAAGATGAGGCTGGACGACTCTTCTCTCAATGGCCAGAGCCACGTTCGACCTGCTTGCAAGATCTAGATCGAAGAAAAGTCAGAGTTGAAAGCCACTATCGGAAGGGAGCACGGACGTGGATTCAACGAACTGACAAGGACTTAGAAGCAGAGATGGGCACGGGCTCTGCTGCTGTTGTGCTGCAGCCGCGCTTCGCGGGCACCTTCCCACTTCCGTCGACCGCCGCCGCGTCCGTCTAGAACGGCCACACCTCAACCTGCTATTGCGGCGTGAGCCGTCTCTGCCATCGTCCGCTCACCTGCAAAGCCGCCGACAACTCTGCCATGGGTGGCCTCTGCTCACTCCAACCCACCCCCGCGCTCGGCCTCCCGTGGCCTGAGCTTCCTTAAAGTTGCTACTAGACGATAAACCGCCCCTATTGCATCCACGGGGGCACACTGAGCCGGCCTGGTGATTCGCTCCTCCGCGACCGTCCGAGCTGCTGCAGCTAAGACCCGCCTTGGTTCATCAAGCAGCCCCGTCGCCGCAGATTCGCTCCGCCTCCTGCATCCCTCCGCCGATTCAAGCCGATGTGGTCTAGGCCATGACCCGCCCCTGCCTCTACTATAATCACTTGCCTGAGCCTATGAGCCTCCTCACGGATAACCGCCGTTGGAGAGCCGTCAGGTAAACCGCCGCCGCGCAACTCCACTCTAAATCACTGGCCTTGGTGTTAAATCGCCGTTCGTGGCCGTGCTGAGTCACCTCGTGGAGAACCGCTGTTGGAGAGCTGTCCGGTGAACCGTCGTCGCTAAAATTGTCATCCACACGGCCTTGTTCGGAACCACCCCGTCTCGTCTCTGTTGCTGTGGATACGGCCACCCGCCGAGCTGCCCGGTGCAAAAGTCCATGGGGCCCTCCGAGCCGTCCCCACTGCTGACCTACAACATGGCCACTTCAAGCCGTTGCACCGGGCCTACGTGTTAAGCCGTCCTCGCCGGAGCGGCCTTTGCCTCTACCGTGCGTGGCTACGGCTTTCGTGAGACGCTGGGTCGCCGTCCTCCGCGGTGCTCCTCTGTCAACCCGCTTCATCAAACCGGCCTTGCCTCCACTGAGTCGCCGTGCTATCGCCTCTGCCTCAACCTACGTTTGTCGTGCATCGTTGCCGCGCCGGGTCGGCGTTCGGGATGGAGGCCGAGCTACTGACATCTATACAGTGTTGCAAGTTGCCGAGGATTAGACATCTATGGAGTGGTTTGGTCATCTGGTACTGATTGAGCTAAGTAACTCCAGTTACAAAGTAGTACTCTTTGAGTACTGTTTACATAAAAAGCCAAATTGACAAGGACACCAAAGGTTCGATGCGCCATTCAAGGGGCAAAACCCATTTAAAAACTCAATGGATGAGTGGTTGTTTGTACGTGAAGGCCACTGCCTGGTCAAAATGCAGTACAGTCGCTTCATCCGAAAAGTATATCAGATGATATCTCTCTAAGTATATTTTATCAGCATGTATTATTTTAGTCAAAAAACAATTACTTTGATCTGTGTATTTATATATAAAGGACAATCATTCCGTACAAATATGATTTATACCATGGGTATGGAGCACGGGCTGACAATATTCCGCCCGGTGGTAGTCCGTAACACATTACCCGATGAATGGACATGCACAAGCCGTACGACCTGGTCTACATCAACTAGTCGGGACTGCGCCTGTAATTGACTCGCGCGTCCGCACCGACTTACAATGCCACAGATGTCTCGCCGGTTTGCTCTCGCGGCCGGTTCACGCGTTCGCGCCGGCTTATAGCTAGGAGGACAACTTGCTCGTCCGCACCGACTTATAGCTAGGAGGAAAACTTGGTCGTCCGCACCGGCTTACAACACCGTGACCAACTCATCTACTTGTGCTGCCTCTAAAGCCGCGGTCGTCTTTACCGTTCGTCTCTCGCAGCCCGGTCTACATCAACACACATGGCCACACCTGTCTGCATGAGCTGGTTATTGAGTATGAGCAAGTCACTACCTGGGTAGCCCGGTTTTCTTTTAAATTGGAGGCATAATATCATCAACCACCGTCTGCACGGGATGGCCCAATGGGCATGCATGCAAGTTGCCGCCACTACAGTTTGGTTAACTTCAAATAGCCAGTTGGAACAAACCATTGGCCGAGGTGCTGACACCGGCTCATACGGATCATTGATAACCCGCCGCAGTCACCTCAACCTTCTGTGGTTTCACATCGCGCTATCACCACCAATGATATACACCTTCTGCTATGGTCAAATACGGAGAGTCTCAAGCCAACTCCTCGATTCACCTTGAGACTCGAGGGCTACGATGACATGAGTCAGCAAATCTTGCCAGTTTCAGCAAATTTAAGAACTCCAGGATGATGGAGGGAAAGATTACCCGGTCCCGGAGGCTACTTTTATATTGATGAAAATTTAAAGGCCGTTAGAAAATTTCCGGCTTAGAAAGTATATGATAGTTACAAAATCCTGGCTCTATGAAGAAGTTCCGGGTCATCAGAAAGGATTCCGGTTTAAAATCCAGCTCAAGGGAAGTCAATCTCACTGAAGCTCTCAAATACTGTTTAAAAATTTCAGGTTAAAAAAAGAATTAATTTCTCACAAGTTCGAGTTTAAAGGCCGTCAGAAATTCTCCGGCTGAAAATAATGATTTCGGTTTAAAATCCTATTTAAGGGAAAGATGTCTTCCACAAATCTTTGAAGCTCTTAATATCCAGTTTAACATCCGGTTCAAGAAGAAATATCTCTCGCAAGTTCTAGTTCTCAGAAAAAAATTGTAGGGGCCAAAGAGAGTGTTGCAAAAGCACAACTCAAACATAGGCTCCCACTGAGCACAACTCAAAATATTGCTTGGGGGCTTCTGTTTATAAAGCGGAGTTCTGATTACATATTGATCTGGCTATCAAGCCAATATTGTCATAAGAGCACAGCTCTGGTTACTTCGGTAATTCGGCTATCAGGCCAATATTATCATAAGGGGCCAAAGAGAGTCTGTTGCACAGTACAACTCAAACATGGGTATCCCTTGAGCACAACTCATAATATCACTTGGGGGCTATGATCGAACGATAATCACACCTCTTGATCAGCGTAAGGCCACCAGGGAAATCATTTGGGGGCTTGGTCGTATTTGAACCATAGCTACACCTCTTGATCGGCGTAAGGCCACCAGTTAAGTTACTTGGGGGCTCTTTGCTTCACAACGAACTCAGAGTCTGCACCCTTGTAATAGGCTATCAAGCCAGGCTTGGAAGCTAGGTGTACACACCTAAAACCCCGGGTTATCCAGCCTTCTTTAAGTAAGTCACTCCGCCTAGGTAAACCTGGTACGACCTGCCGAACGTTTTACAAGTCAATCTCCTAGACCCTGAACTTGTCAAAGTTAAAACAACGATTGGTTAATGATTGAGGTCCATCTTAAAAGGCTTTGTGAAATGGTTTAACTCAGTGGCCTGGCAGCCCATGAAAAGCCTCGATTTTGGGCCTGGCAGCCCATGAAAAGCCTCACATGTTCTTTCTATGCTTTTATTTGCCAAGTTTTTTCTTCTTTAATGAGGTTTATAATATTTTATAATAGACCGGCGTTTATTGACCCATCTTGGCTTTCAACTACAAGTTGTCAATGCATGATCAATTATAATTCGGCTTTTATTAGCCCGATCTGGTTTCAACTATAAGTCACCTGTATTATATATGGATAATTCGGTGTTTATTACAACCCGGTACGGTTTTATGATAAACCGGCAAGACAGGGGAGGATTTATCAGTACTCAAGATTTGGGCTATCACCCTTACTACAAAAAGTTGGTAAACCAACGATGTGATTCAATGTCACAGAAACAGGTTGAATAAAGCATGATTATAAACCACCAGCGTTTATTAACACGGCCTGGATTTCGGCTATAAATCGCTAGTATGATGATAAATTATCCAGTGTTTATTAACCCGGACTGGCTTGGGACTATAAGTCGCCAGTATATATTTGGATTGCGCAATTGGAATCATGCGCTCATAAATCATTGGATTATATTATTTAAATCTTCAAATAGCCAACATGGCTGGATTTTATTATGGTTATTAGTAACCAATATTATGATTGAGGTTTCCAAAGTCGCTTTAGCACAATGGCTATTATTTTATCAATGGATATGATTTATTATACAATTGAAGGAATAGTCTTGACTCGTTGCAGGCTTACGACCCGCCACTTGGGGGCTACATTATTCAAGTTGAGATTACATCAAGTATGCAAGTCTCAGGTTGCTGCAAGCATGCACCATGACACTTGGGGGCTAATGCAAAGTCATTTTTTGGCCTTATTGAAGACCCGACTCATAACATCATAATGAGCCGTCCCTTAGGGGTTACCAATTGCTCCTATCAATGGTTCGAGGTACACATCTATTAATCCATTATATTGAAAGGTCCACTACTCAGTTGGTAAAGCACAAAGCTCTTAACCTTGTGGATGTCTGTTCAAAGCCCCATGGTGGAGTTACATCATATGATGTTATTTTCAATGAAGCATGATCATATTTATAAAGCCCCTGCTCATTTTTGCATAATGACCCGGCCCTTGGGGGCTACACCGGTTGAAGTTTTTTGAGCATCAGGCAATTACAAGTCCCAGGTTGCTGCAAGCATGACAACCCGACACTTGGGGGCTACATAATGTGGAGTATTCAATTTTTACTAAGTGACTAGGATGAACAACATGGATTTCTTCTTAAGTGGCAGTATTTATATTGAAGCAAGTCTTAAGGCATCACCTTGTTCTACTCAAGACTTGGGGGCTACAGGTAATATGGATATAAGGGAGAAAAATCTTCAAATTCTCAGTTTTGAATAAAGCAGATTGACCCGGTGTCATCAACAATCATGAACCGGCGTTGGCAACAATCATGACCCGGAATTATCGGTTTTTATAACCCTTCGATTTTGGAAATCATAGCTTGGCAAGTTCTACATTTTCAAGCCGGTTGAATATCAGTTGGATATTTGAAGACCAATATTTTTGTCAAGTCAGAGAATTGAAGGCCGACTCAAATGGATTCTTTATTTATAATATTTATTCTACAAGCAAATTGATTATGAAGCTGGTCTATTGACCCGGATTTTCTAGAAGGAGGAAATGACAAGGACTTAAGGATGATCAGGTGCCGGTTTACAAGAATTCTTAACCCGGAGCACAACCCGTCAAATTTGTTCTTGTGTTTATTTTGCAGCATAAGTTTACCATGGATAAATCCAAGCTAAACTTGGGGGCTAATATCGGGGATATACCCCGCGGCGTAACCCGGCCGGTAGTATAACCCGACCGGACTTCGCGATTCACCAGCGACCCGCACTGACCAGACGGTTTACAAGCAACCTGACTTGACATTATGATTCACTGGTAACCCAGCGGGCGGGATAGACGGATGACAAGGCCCAAGGCCCAGAAGGCCAGCTCATGTTATAGTGGGTCGGTTTAAGAGGAAAGGCGTGAGGAATATTTTTCTTACAAGGAGTTAAGACCTGGACTTGTATCTGGTTTGTATTAGAAGCTAGACTACTCCTAATCCTAATAGGACTCCACATGTAACTCGCCCCTCTAACTTATATAAGGAGGGGCAGGGCTCCCCAAAGAGGGACAAGCAACAAGAAACAATCTCTAGGGCTAGACACAAAGGAGGAGCTGGCTTATGCGGCGACTCTCTCATGAGCATAAGGAGATCTAGCCACAAACAGCATGTAGGGCTATTACCGGATGATGTTTCCTGGGTCCCGAAGCTGTATAAAACCTTGTCTTGTGTTGCATCTCTCGATTTCGCTCAACCCCTCTCAAGCTACTACAAAGATGCGTTGGCCTCACTACTAAGTCCTCACACTAGGACATCTGTCGTGACAATCCACGACAAAGCCCAACCCTTCACCAAAGGACAGGTGAACCACGTTATCATGGAGGAAGTTGAAGAGCAGCCGGACGCAGTGATTGGTAAGTTTTTGATTAAGTCATTTACTACTAGTGTTCTTTTTGACACTGGTGCATTGCATTCATACATATCAAGGGGATTTGTGGATAAGTTTAAGTTGCCCACCGTAGCCCTTAATACACCTATATTAGTAAGCTCACCTGGAGCGGAGTATATGGCAAGCAGATGATGTTTTCAGATGCCATTGACCATAGGTAGGCATGTTTTCCCCTCAGACCTAATCATTTTGGAGTCAAGGATTGGATGTAATACTGGGTATGGATTGGCTATCGATGTATGGTGGAAATATCGATTATGCTAGCAAGTCAATTCTCCTCACCACCGAGAGGGTAAAAGGATCAAGTATGTGTCTAGGCATGCGCCAAGGAGGAGCCAAGTAAATTCACTCTCGGGAGTTGTTCAGGAGGAAATGCCTGTTGGGAAGGATTATGCTGATGTATTTCCAGAGGAATTACCAGGCATGCCACTAGATCCAGACATCGAATTTTTGATAGAGCTGTTACCAGGCACCAGACCAATATCAAAGAGACCGTACCGGATGCCCGCGAATGATCTGGATAAAATTAAGAAGTAGATTGAGGAGTTATTGGAGAAAGGATATTCGACCAAGTTCATCACCATGGGGAGCCCCAATGCTCTTAGTTGAGAAGGATGGATCTTTGAGAATGGTTGTTGATTATCGTGCACTAAATGAGGTGACGATCAAGAACAAGTACTCACTGCCGATGGTCAATGATTTGTTCAACCAGTTGTAGGGAGCTAAAGTATTCTCCAAGATTGATCTTCGATCGGAATACCACCAGCTCAAGATCTGAGAACAGGATACATCGAAAACAACTTTTACCACAAGGTATGGGCTATATGAGTACACGGTTATGTCATTTGGATTGACTAACGCCCCTGCCTATTTTATGAGTATGATGAATAAGGTGTTCATGGAGTTCTTGGATAAGTTTGTTGTGGTGTTCATTGATGATATTTTGGTGTACTCGAAGAACGAAGAGGAACACAAGGAACATTTACAATTAGTTCTCGAGAAGCTCAGAGAACATCATCTATATGCCAAATTTAGCAAATCCAAATTTGGGTATAAGGAAGTTGGATTTCTTGGACATTTAATATTAGGAGAAGGTATAGTAGTGGACCCCACTAAGTTTCAGTTTTTCACTGATTGGTTGGCACCCACCTCAGGTGGAGAGATCCACAGTTTTCTTGGACTCGCAGGATACTATAGGAAGTGCATTGAGAATTTTTCCAAGATTGCGAAGCCCATGACGGAGTTGTTGAAGAAGGACACCAAGTTCAAATGGACCAAGGAATGTGAGGCCAACTTTCAGGAATTGATGAAACGTTTGGTTACAGTCCCAGTGCTAATTCTTCCGGATTTACGCAAGGATTTCCATGTTTATTGCGACGCTTCTCACCCGGGACTTGGATGTGTACTTATGCAGGACGGAAGAGTTGTTTCATATGCCTCACGTCAGCTTCGACCTCATGAGTTGAATTATGCCACTCATGATTTGGAGTAAGCAGCCATAGTGCATGCACTCAAGACCTGGAGACATTTTCTTATTGGAAATTGTTGTGATGTATACACAGATCATAAGAGTTTGAAGTATATCTTCACACAGAAGGAGTTGAATCTCAGGCAAAGGAGATGGTTGGAGCTTATAAAGGATTATGATATGAAGCTGCATTATCATCTGGTGAAGGCCAATGTTGTAGCAGACGCTTTGAGCTGCAAGAGTTATGTCAATACTCTCATAACTGGAGGATTACCCCAAGAGTTAGCCGATGTTCTCAAGGAACATTGTTTGGAGATAGTTCCAAGAGGTTTTGTTGTAGCAATGGAGGTTCAATCCACATTATTGGGAAAGATACGAGAAGCCCAGAAGACTGATAAGGAGATTGTAGAAACAAAGGAAAGGATGAGTAAAGGAAAAGCCAAGGGTTTTCGTGAGGACGAACATGAAACTTTATGGTTTGAGGATCGTATTTATGTGCCCAATAACCCAGAGATCAGGAAGTTAATATTACAGGAAGCTCACGACTCGCCATACTTGATTCACCTTGTAAACACTAAGATGTATTTGGATTCGAAGGAATGTTTCTAGTGGACAGGTATGAAGAGGGATATTGCCGAGTATGTAGCAGTATGTGATGTATGTCAGAGAGTTAAGGCACAACACGAGAAGCTAGCATGATTACTTCAGCCTATGTTGATACCCAAATGGAAGTGGGATAACCTTGGCATGGTTTTCATTACCGGACGACCGAGGACCCAATCAAGTTATGACTCCATCTGGATAGTAGTAGATCGCTTGACCAAACTGGCTCACTCTATCCCCGTGAAAACCACATATACGAGCGCGAAGTTGGCCAAGATATATATGACCAGGATCGTATGTCTACATGGAGTTCCCAGGACCATCATATCAGATAGAGGAACACAGTTTACCTCGAAGTTTTGGAATCAGTTGCACCAGAATTTGGGTACGTGGCTAGAGTTTAGTACAGCCTTTCATCCACAGATAGATGGACAGACCGAGAGAGTCAATCAGATTTTGGAGGACGCTTTGAGAGCTTGTGCGCTAGATTATGGATCTAGTTGGGACGATAATTTGCCTTACGCAGAGTTCTCATATAACAATAGTTACCAAGCTAGTTTCAAGATGACCCCTTTTGAAGCTTTGTATGGAAGAAGGTGTAGGACGTCATTGATGTGGGATGAAGTTGGAGACCATCAGTTTTTCGGACCAGACTTAATCAAGGAATCTGAAGAGAAGGTTAAGTTGATTCGTGATAGATTGAAGGTAGCTCAGTCCAGGCAGAAGAGTTATGCTGACACTAAACGCAAAGAGGTAGTCTATGAAATCGGAGATAGGGCATATCTTTGTGTGTCACCACTGCGAGGAGTCAAACGATTTGGAGTTAAAGGAAAGTTATCCCCAAGATTTGTACGACCATATCGAGTTTTGGAACGTATGGGAGAAGTGGCCTACAAGTTGGAATTACCCGAAAGTTTGTCAGGAGTTCATGATGTATTTCACGTTTCCCAGTTGAAGAAATGCCATGAAAAGATGGCTGATATTCCTTTGAGAGATACGGTGCCCCTGGAAGCAATTCAATTGGAGAGTCACCTAACCTACGAGAAGAAACCCGTCAAGACTCTCAAGTTTGCCAATCGAGTTACACGCAGCAAGGTTATCAAGTTTTGCAAAGTTCAGTGGAGCTGCCATACCGAGGAAGAAGCCACCTGGGAGCGAGAAGAAGACCTACGGAAAGACCACCCACACCTATTTTCTAGCAAACCCAAATCTCGAGGGTGAGATTCATCTTAAGGGGGGTAGGTTTGTGACATCCCAATTTTCAATTTGGATGTTATACATAGATCATCATATGCATATCATATTTTCATTTTCTTTTGGTTGTGATCCTAGAAACCTTAAGCAACTCAAGGATCCAAGGAGAGAGTTGGAGGTTTCATAGATTTTTCATATTTGAATTTATCTTCAAACTTGAAAAGAGGATCAATTTGATTTTAATATTTTCTCTCCAATTATTTCCAACAATAAAAATAAATGAGAGAAAATAATATGACTTCCTCAACAGATGAGTAATATTGGAGGAGAAATTTTAAATCAATTTCTTATTTTATTTGTATTTCATTTGCTATTTTATTTGAATTAGAGGAAAACTTGCATTTTTGAAAATTGCATTTTAGTCCAAAAAATGTTCATCTTGTCCTAAATATTAGGTTTGAACGGTGAAAATTGTTTCTAAAATTTTAGTAAAAAAATTAATATTTTATTAGGATTTTTCTTCTGCGTTGTTTTTTTTTCAAAAAAACTCCGGACCGAACTGGGCCGAAGCCCAGCTGGCCCAACCGAGCGCCGTCGCCTCTCCCATCAGTGCGGATTCCGGACTCCGGCGGAGGAGTCCGGGTCGGCCTCCCGCCCCCTCGCACAAGCCGAGGACACCCGGGGCCCCTCTTTAAAAGCCGCCGCCACCCCTCCAGCTCCCCTCATCGCACCGCACCGCCGTAGCCCCGCAGCCGCCTGTGCCGCCGCCTAGCGTCGCCGCTGCTGCCGCTAGCTGCTGGCGCCGCCTTCCCCACCACTGCCACGCCTCGCCGTCTCCACCAGCCGACGCCGCCTCTCTCCGGACTCGCCAGAGCCGCTGCCGCCCCTCGCCGGTTTTCGTCGGTTTTTAGGTAAAAACCTTGACCGGTTTTTGTAGGGTTTTGTCAGTTTAATTTTGATTTTTCTGTTTTTATTCCAGTTTGATCTATTTAGCAAACATTCATTCGTTTAGATTGCTTATGAAGGGTTTCGTTCGTAAGTTCCCCGTAGCAGACGTTCGTCCGATGGTTTTTCTTTTTAATTTTATTTTCGGCCAGGGACCTATCTGGGAATACTTTTCTTACAAATTAGTCTATGAACTTCAAACGTCCGCTACTTTTTGCTCGCTTGTCAAAATCTAGTGAAACCAATGCCAAAATCTTTGTTTTGTTCCCCTCTTTCCAGACAATCAAGTCGAACATGATTTTGAAATTTAAAAATTTGGTTTCAAGCAGATTTGATTTCAAATTTCTTTTGATCGTAGTTTGAGTTTCGTAGCTCCGATTCAATTGATTCTTTTTGCAAATTGAAGCTCTTCTCTTGTGCTTTCAGTTTGGATCTTTTCATTTGAGTTTTAACTTTGCATCTTATGCTTGAGTGCTTATGTATGCTATTTTTTGTTCATGATAGAGTTTCTGGAGTGTGAGGCTTTCTACTACGAATCACTAGGTTTTCCTATTGTCAGCAGGCAAGTAACACTTTGATCATGTCCCTTTATTACCCAGTTATTATGCATTAGTTTCAACCCTCAAACATTGCATCAGTAGGATGGATAATATGTGGATATTATGGGAAGTAGTCGATGAGGTAGGAACCTATTGCCCTTTTTATTTCAAACCATGGGAGTTACTATGTTATGCTTACACTGCTATTGAGGGAGTCCTGGATTAGGGGTTCTCCGGACAGCCGGACTATATCCTTTGGCCGGACTGTTGGACTATGAAGATACGAGATTGAAGACTTCGTCCCATGTTCGGATGGGACTCTACTTGGTGTGGAAGGCAAGCTAGGCAATACGGATATGTATATCTCCTCCTTTGTAATCGACCTTGTGTAACCCTAGCCCCCTCCGGTGTCTATATAAACCGGAGGGTTTAGTCCATAGGACAACATACAATCATACCATAGGCTAGCTTCTAGGGTTTAGCCTCTTTGATCTCGTGGTAGATCAACTCTTGTAATACTCATATCATCAAGAACAATCAAGTAGGACGTAGGGTATTACCTCCATCAAGAGGGCCCGAACCTGGGTAAACATCGTGCCCCCTGCCTCCTGTTACCATCCGCCTTAGACGCACAGTTCGGGACCCCCTACCCGAGATCCGCCGGTTTTGACACCGACATTGGTGCTTTCATTGACAGTTCCACTGTGTCGTCACCATAAGGCTTGATGGCTCCTTCGATCATCGCTAGCGATGCGGTCCAGGCTGAGGCTTTCCTCCCCGGACAGATCTTCGTATTCGGCGGCTTCGCACTGCGGGCCAATTCGCTTGGCCATCTGGAGCAGATCGAAAGCTACGCCCCTAGCCATCATGTCAGATTTGGAAACTTGAACTACACGGCCGATTTCCGCGGAGACTTGATCTTCGACGGATTCGAGCCCATGTCGGACGCGCCGCACAGTCGCGACGAGCATGACATAACTCTGTCGTCGGACAATGTTCGGGAGATCGCATCCGCAACTACTCCGTCCATCAATCCGGAGCAACTCGCGCCATCCGAGAGCGGAGGGATGGACCCCGCCATGGAGGCCGCACACTCAGTGGCGATAGAGCCGGATATTGACTTCACCCCATACGAGAGCCATGTCGCCGAACCACTGGATTCATCTCCGGCCATGGACTCCGAGCCGCTCACATCCGTGCCCGTCGAATCTGTATGGGCGCCGATCATGGAGTTCACCTTCGCGGATATCTTTCAGCACTCACCTTTCGGAGATGTGCTAAATTCATTAAGGTCTCTCTCCCTGTCAGGAGAACCTTGGCCGAACTATGTACAGCTAGAATGGGATGCGGACGACGAAGAAATTCGCTGCCCACCGACCACCCACTTAGTAGCCACTGTCGACGACTTAACCGACATGCTCGACTTCGACCCCGAAGACATCGACGGCATGGGCGATGATGCAGGAGACGAACAGGAACCACCGCCCATAGGGCGCTGGACCGCCACTTCGTCACATGACGTATACATGGTGGATACACCCAGAGAGGGCAATGGCAAAGAGACAGCGGAGGATGCCCCCTCCAAGCAACCCCGGTGCCGATGTCAGCGGAGACTCTCTAAGTCCCGCCATAGAAAAAGTAGCGATAACAGTGCAAGAGGAAATAATAGTCCAGTCGACTCTAGAAGAAACGACGACTGCACCACCTCGGTGGCAGAGCACGATCAAGATGCAAACTGCAAACATAGTATGAATCTGACGTCCGAACATGATGACGCCAAAGATAAGCCTCATCAATCCCCGTCTAGGGAAGAAAACAGTCTGGACAAAGATGCACGCATCATCTCGGAAACACACTTGGAGCAAGAGAACCTCTGCAGAAGGCTTATTGCCACAGCGAGGAGCCTAAAGAAACAGAAGCAAAGGCTCAAGGTCGCACAAGATACGCTCAACAGAAAGTGGAACAAAGTAACAAAGTATGGTGGAAGTTACCATAAAAATAACTATCCAAAGCGCAAGCTATTACCGGAATTCGACTACGAGGCCTTAGAGCCCAGGCAGCCAAAAAGTGATATGGCCAACCGGCCGGATCCACCACCCTTTGAACGCGATAGTGCGGCTAACAAAGTCAAGCATAAGTCAACACACGATCTACATGAGAACTTGCATCAAAAATCCGGCACGACTAGATCTATCTATGGATCTAGGAAGCGCGCTACGATACACAACCAACACCGAATACTACAACCGTCCGAACACCATGGTGCATCCCAATACAGGGGTGCTGCACAGCCCTTATGTTTCACTGATGAGGTGCTAGATCACGAATTGCCGGAGGGAATAAAACCGGTGAACATAGAGGCGTACGACGGAACCATAGACCCTAGAGTCTGGATAGAGGACTTCATCCTCCATATTCATATGGCTCGTGGAGATGATCTCCGTGCCATTAAATACTTGCCCCTCAAGCTTAAAGGGCTAGCTCGGCACTGGCTGAAAAGCCTCTCTGAAAACTCAATTGGAAGTTGGGAGGAGCTCGAGGAGGCTTTTCGGGCTAATTTTGAAGGGACTTATGTCCCACCTCTAGATGTAGACGATTTAAGTCATATAATCCAACAGTCCAGAGAGTCCGCCCGAAAGCTTTGGAAAAGGTTCCTCACCAAGAAGAACCAAATCGTCGACTGTCTGGACGTCGAAGCCTTAACAGCTTTTAAACACAGCGTCCGAGACGAATGGCTAGCCAGACACCTCGGTCAAGAAAAAACCGAGAACAATGGCAGCCCTAACAATGACCCACTTTTGCGCGGGCGAGGACAACTGGTTGGCCCATAGCAGCACCGGCGACCCAAGCACATCCGAAGTCAAGGATGGCAATGGTAAACCACGACGCAACAAAAACAAGCGTCGAAATAAAGAAGGTAGCCCAGATAACACGTCGGTAAACGCCGGATTCAGGGGCTCCCGACCAGGTCAGCGGAAAAAGCCTTTCAAAGGCAACAGAGAAGGACAATCTGGCCTAAACAAAATTCTTGACAAACTCTGTCAGATTCACGGCACCCCAGACAAACCTGCAAATCATACCCAGCGAGAATGCTGGGTCTTCAAGGAGGCCGGTAAGCTAAACGCCGAACACAAAGGGGAAGAGACACCAAGAGAAGACGAGGATGAACCTCACCAGCAAAATGCCGGAGGACAGAAAAAGTTCCCACCAGTGGTTAAAACATTAAACATGATCCATGTGACAAAGAGGAGAGGCAATCATGCACTCCGATGCACACGCGCCATAGAGCCCGTCACCCCTAGGTTCAACCGCTGGTTGGCCTGCCCGATCACTTTTGATCGTAGGGATCACGATACAAATATCCGGCGCGAAGGACTGACGGCCTTGGTGTTAGACCCAATAATAAATGGGTACCATTTCACAAGAGTCCTCATGGACGTCGGCAGTGATCTAAATCCGATATATCAGGACACAATCCGCAAAATGGGAATAGACCTGACACAAATAAGCCATAGTAATACTACCTTAAAGGGAGTAATATCAGGCCAAGAGGCCCGCTGTACGGGATCTCTACTACTAGAGGTTGTATTCGGTTATCCCGATAACTTCCGAAGCGAAACGTTAACTTTTCACATCGCTCCATTCCGAAGTGATTATCAAGCACTGCTCGGAAGGGCGGCTTTCGCTCGTTTGAATGCAATACCGCATTATGCTTTTCTCAAGCTCAAGATGCCCGGTCCACGTGGCATCATCACAGTTAGCGGAAATACCGAACATTTTTTTACGTATGGAAGAGGACGTGGCGGCTCTAACAGCCGCGAACTAGATGGCCTCACCAACCAGAAAAAATGGCAGGTCGTCAAGACCATAGACACGATTAGAAGAATCCGGCGTTCCATCATATATACATGAAATTGGTTTTCGAACCCTCATAAAATGATATGATGGGCTTCCCGCAAGTAATCAGGGCCAGCCCGGCTCAACTAGGCTTCTCTTGAATTTTGATAGTTCATTGACAATAACCAATTCTTCTTTTTGGCAAGACAACTTTCACCTAATTCCTTTCCTTTTGCAGATGACAAACGTGCTACACCCGTCCAGGACACGGCACAATGGAGACACAGGCGTAGACGTGCAGCAGGGACCCACCCAAAGGTTTATTTTTAGATTAAGACCCTGCGTAAACCTTTTTATAGTCTCTTGTTGCTCACATCCTCCGGATACTCCACACAACCGAGAAGGATGCTGGCGTTATTGGCATGTGGCCACGGCAGAATTTTGCACGTACCTGCACATATGGGGTTTCTTACTAAGGGCATTGTTTAGCTCGGTATATGTTATAAAGACCGAACACCTTAGGGAGTGTTCGGCGTCGCGAGTTTGGCCCTATATGCATCAGCTCCGAATCATGTCTTTGGTCAAATGTTGGGTTTTCCTGGCTCCCACGTTTTGGTACCTTACGTTTTGTTATATCGGCTAAGGTAGCACTGGGATAACTACTGCGATTGTGCCTTGGTTCATCCGGGTGAGCACCTCAGTAGAGAAAGCCGAAAACTGACTATCATGATATAGCGAGAGACTGGTCAACCACTCGATGACTCATCAGAATCTTCGGGATTCCTCCACATTAACGAAGGGCCGTTTCCTGGTCATGTACGTATGCGACCCGTATTCGGACGAGCGCAGAAGTACCAGGGGCTATATAGTAGCTCCACTGTCAAACTCATATGGCTAAGTGAAAGTGTTAAAGCAATATAGTCTGATTGCCTCGTTCGCTGCGCTATCACCTCCTTAACGGACCAAGATGTTGGATCAAGTGTGGATATGCATCTTTTGCGAACACCCCCGCATTATATGCGTGGGGGCGGAAGCCAACGACTGCAAACTTTCAGGTTATACACATGTATACATAAACGGCCGCACAGGAGGCATCATAGTACTTTCGGGCAAAAGTATAAATACAGCCTTGATAATTAAATAAAACATTGTTTTTACAATGGGAATACATGTCACTTGAACATAAAATTCTTTGAGCATTGAGCCTCTATCGAACGAGCGCCTTCAAGAACTTCTTCAAAGTAGTGCTCGGCAGCCACTCGGCCTACGGCCGAACCCTGTGTCGCAATAGTGGTGGCCTCCATCTCCGCCTAGTATGTCTTGACACTAGAAAAGGCCATCAACGCACCCTCTATGCATGCCGATCTCTTTACAGCATCGATATGTGGCACAACACCAAGGAATTGTTGCACTGAGCTAAAGCAGGTATTCGGCCTTGGCCCTCCCGGCCATAGGTGATCCACAACGGACCTCATGGCAAGTCCAGACAACCTATGGATCTCAGCCCACTCGGCCAATCGCTCATTCAACAACAGCGGACAGACTGGAGCGTGAAACTGTGACCAGAACAACTTTTCCAGTTTGGGACCTTTCTGATCCTTGAAGTACTCGACCACATCAGCAGCACTTGCAGCCAAACCCATGTACGCGTCCGCAGAACTCCATAGCCAGTCCAGAGGAGCATACTTCAGATCTCCGAACTTAGTCCGCAACAAGAAGGGCTTTCCAGACCCGATATCTGCAGCTTGATTCAGCTCCTCCTTCGTCGCTCTAATTTTGGAGCGGGCTTCCTTGGCAGCCACCCGGGCCTTCTCCAGGTCCGTCACCTTCGCCCGGTTTTCTTCTTCAAGAAGCTGGTAAGGGTCAGCGGCATCTTTTAACTCTATAGCCGTCTTGGCTATTTTTTCCTTGCTCTCGCAATGCGTGGCCTGTTCGGCCCTTAACTCTTCGGCCGCCTTTAAAGCGGCCGCATTTCTACTCCTTGCTTGCTCCTTGGCTCGGGCAAGCTCCGCCCAAAGGGTCTCTGTCGGTGTCAAAACTGGCGGATCTCGGGTAGGGGGTCCCGAACTATGCGTCTAGGCCGGATGGTAACAGGAGGCAGGGGACACATTGTTTTACCCAGGTTCGGGCCCTCTTGATGGAGGTAAAACCCTACGTCCTGCTTGATTAATATTGATGATATGGGTAGTACAAGAGTAGATCTACCACGAGATCAGAGAGGCTAAACCCTAGAAGCTAGCCTATGGTATGATTGTATGTTGTCCCACGGACTAAAACCCTCCGGTTTATATAGACAACGGAGAGGGTTAGGGTTAGACAAGGTCGGTTACAAAGGAGGAGATATCCATATCCGTATTGCCTAGCTTGCTTTCCACGCCAAGTAGAGTCCTATCCGGACATGAGACGAAGTGTTCAATCTTGTATCTTCATAGTCTAACAGTCTGGCCAAAGGATATAATCCGGCTGTCCGGAGACCCCCTAATCCAGGACTCCCTCAGTAGCCCCTGAACCAGGCTTCAATGATGATGAGTCCAGCGCGCAGTATTGTCTTCGGCATTGCAAGGCGGGTTCCTCCTCTGAATACATCACAGAAGAATTTGATTACGAGGATAGTGTCTGACCCTGCAACATAAGTTCCACATACTTCCGTAGAGAGAATAATATTTTCGCAAATCTAATTTGCTAACTTGTTTTGATAGTATGACGTTATGTCATGGCCCGGTGATTATTCAAACCGTTTCCTTTAACTAGCCCTGCACATAACGCGAGGCAATTTTTCGACACGTATTGTCAAAGCAGAGATCGTGTCCCCTTATTACGGGATTCTCATCAATATGGGCGTGGGTAACCCAACCGCGCCATCGATTACGGCGCTTGGGGGATAAGCGAGTTTTACCAGGCAAGTGGGGACGCTTAGTTTCGTCCGCCCATATAAAGGGATAAGGATTCACCTTTCTATCCACACCTTCTTCCTCCTTTGCTCATCCGTTTTTGCACACTCGAGCTCTAGCGCCCAAGTCCGCACTTCCCACCTCAACCTTCTCCAACCATGTCCGGAGCGAGAGGCAGGTGCACTAGTAGAAAAAGGGTCAAACGTGAAGCACATTAGTGCCGTTTTGAATTTGAGTCGGCACTAGTGTGTACATTAGTGCCGGTTCCAACGGCTAGCCGGGCCGCTCTCATTAGTACCGGTTCGTGGCGAACCTTTAGCACCGGTTCGTGCCACGAACCGGTACTAAAGTGAGTGGTGGAAGGATGTTGTCAGTCCGGGGCCCGTCTAGCACCTTTAGTACCGGGTCGTATCACGAACCGGTACTAAAGGTCGTCCTACATAGACCCTTCGTCCACCCGAGCTCGCTCTGTTCTTCCCCTTTCCCCTCTCCTCTCTGTTCTTTTCCCTCTTGCTCTCAAGCTCATCACACATTTTGCCCAAGATTTGAAGGCCCCCATCCATTCAAATGATCACAAAGGTTAGCAACTTTTTCCTTTCATCTCTCATTGCTAGATTAGCTCGTGCAATGCTTTATATAGTGATTGATTTTTGAGTTTAGTAATTTGGGAGGAATTATATATATGTGCTAGTATTTGATTTATATGCAATTTGAGGTCAAAAATAACACTTAGTTTGCATATGTAGGTGTGGTTTACTTAGTACCTTCTAAATCTCCGTCATAACCACCGTCGATCGCTCGCAACGTCGCGTCGCCGGCACCACCTTGTGGTGAGCCTCTTGTTCATGAAGTTTTATATAAAAAATTGATGTTTGTGTGATTTGGATATATAGTTACTCGTATAATTATCTTACCAATACGTTGTTTGTTATACATAGTGCCATGGTTTTGATATCCGTCCCCGTCGGCCCTCGTCCGGGTTATGATTTGGATGTGGTATATTCTCTTTTAAAACTATTCATTGCATTTCGTGTTTATGACAAATTATGCCCATCAAGTTGACATAGATATTTGTATGTAGGAGGTAGTTGAACCGGAAATTCCAACCGACCCTATTGTCGAGAGGTTAAATTTAGTTGAAAGAGAAAACGAGGATTTGAAGGAAAAATTGAAAAGAATTGAGGGGGAGAAGATGGAATTGGAGTTGCATGTTGTCGATGTCGTCGATGATCACAAGATTAAGATGGAGAAAATGCGCTTGAAGATTAGAAAGATTAGAAAATATGCCATTCATAGTGAGGCTTGGTATCATTATGCTGTTGGATCAATTTTTACCTTAGTTGCGATCTTGATCACATTTGTTGTTGCATTTAAATTCTTTAGCTAGAGAGTTATTTGTTTGTTGCATTGAAGTGTTGTACAATCTCTATGTATGAACTTTATGTATTGTATTAATTTGATGTTTTCGGTGCTGTGTATTGAAGATGAGCCGGCAATGGATGTACGATGACCGATGCTCTCCCGAGTTCATTAATGGCGTGCGTACTTTTCTGCTTGCGGCTGAGGCAAACAAGCGAGCGGATGGTTTTATGCATTGTCCATGTGCTAGCTATAAGAATGGTCACAATTACTCTACGTCTAGAACCATTCACGTCCACCTGTTTGAGTCCAGTTTCATGCCCCACTGTAATGTTTGGACCACGCATGGAGAAAGAGGGGTTATGATGGAAGACAATGAAGAAGAAGAGGACGACGACAGCTATCCTGGCCATGGGTTCCCTGAATACGATGATACAACAATGAGGGAGGAAGATGAGCCGTTAATGCGGGAAGAAGCTAAGCTGGCAATGCGGGAAGAAGCTGAAGAAGAGGCATCAGATGAACCCATTGATGATCTAGGTCGGGCCATTGCCGATGCAAAGAGAAACTGCGCAAGTGATTTGGAGAAGAAGAAGTTTCAACGCATGTTAGAGGATCACAAAAAATTGTTGTACCCGAATTGCTTAGGTGACAAGAAAAAGCTGGGCACCACACTAGAATTGCTACAATGGAAGGCAGAGAATGGTGTATCTGACAAGGGATTTGGAAAGTTGCTGGGAATGATAAAGGATATGCTTCCAAAGGACAAAGAATTGCCAGAGAGTACGTACGAAGCAAAGAAGGTTGTCTGCCCTCTAGGGTTAGAGGTGCAGAAGATACATGCATGCACTAATGATTGCATCCGCTACCGCGGTGAGTACGAGGATTTGAACGCTTGCCCGGTATGCGGTGCATTACGCTATAAGATCAGCCGTGATGACCCTGGTGATGTCGAGGGCGAGTGCCCCAGGAAGAAGATTCCTGCCAAGGTGATGTGGTATGCTCCTATAATACCACGGTTGAAACGTTTGTTCCAAAACAAAGAGCATGCCAAGGCGATGCGATGGCACAGAGAAGACCATAAGCAAGACGGAAAGTTGAGAGTACCCGCTGACGGGTCGCAGTGGAGAAAAATCGAAAGAAAGTACGGGAAGGAGTTTGCAGATGATGCAAGGAACGTATGGTTTGGTCTAAGCGCAGATGGCATTAATCCTTTTGGGGAGCATAGCAGCAACCATAGCACCTGGCCTGTGACTCTATGTTTGTATAACCTTCCTCCATGGTTGTGCATGGAGCGCAAGTTCATTATGATGCCAGTGCTCATCCAAGGCCCTAACCAACCCGGCAACGACATTGATGTGTACCTAAGGCCATTAGTTGAAGAACTCTTACAACTGTGGAACGGAACACGTGTACGTGCGTGGGATGAGCACATGGGGGAATAATTTGACCTAAAGGCGTTGCTGTTCGTGACCATCAATGATTGGCCTGCTCTCAGTAACCTTTCAGGACAGACAAACAAGGGATACCGCGCATGCATGTACTGTTTGGACGATACCGACAGTATATATTTGGCTAATTGTAAGAAGAATGTGTACCAGGGACATCGTCGATTTCTTCCGAGTAGGCATCTCGTAAGAAAGAAAGGCAAGCATTTCAAAGGTGAGGCGGATCACCGGACGAAGCCTCGCCACTGTACTGGTGCTGATGTACATGATATGGTCAAGGATTTGAAGGTGGTCTTTGGAAAGGGTCCTGGTGGACAACCTGTTCCGAATGATGCTGACGGACGCGCACCCATGTGGAAGAAGAAATCTATATTTTGGGACCTACCCTATTGGAAAGATCTAGAGGTCCGCTCCGCAATCGACGTGATGCACATGACGAAGAATCTTTGTGTGACCCTGCTTGGCTTCTTGGGCATGTCTGAGAAGACAAAAGATACACCTGAGGCACGGGAGGACCAGCAACATATGCACGGAAAAGACGGAAAACATCAGGGTCATGCAAGCTACGCTCTTACCAAAGAAGAGAAGGAAATCTTCTTTGAATGCCTGCTTAGTATTAAGGTACCGTCTGGCTTCTCGTCGAATATAAAGGGAATAATAAACATGGCAGAGAAAAAGTTCCAGAACCTAAAGTCTCATGACTGCCACGTGATTATGACGCAACTGCTTCCGGTTGCATTGAGGGGGCTTCTACCGGAAAACGTTCGATTAGCCATTGTGAAGCTATGTGCATTTCTCAATGCAATCTCTCAGAAGGTAATTGATCCAGAAATCATACCAAGGTTAGACAATGATTTGGTGCAATGTCTTGTGAGTTTCGAGTTGGTGTTCCCACCATCCTTCTTCAACATCATGACGCACGTCCTAGTTCACCTATGCGAAGAGATTAACGTTTTGGGTCCTGTATTTCTACACAATATGTTCCCCTTTGAGAGGTTCATGGGAGTCTTAAAGAAATATGTTCATAACCTTGCTAGGCCAGAAGGAAGCATCTCCAAGGGACATGAAAATGAGGAGGTCATTGAGTTTTGTATTGACTTTATTCCTGACCTTAAGCCGATTGGTGTTCCTGAATCGCGGCATAAGGGCAGACTGGATGGAAAAGGCACGCTAGGAGGGGAACAAATAATATGTAAGGACGGACATTCTCTCACTGAAGCACACTACACAGTTCTATAGAATTCCACCTTGGTGGCTCCGTATATGGATGAACACAAGAATTTGCTACGCTCCAAACACCCGGAGCGGTCTGATGACTCGATTACACGTGAACAAACCAGGAGTTTCGCCAGCTGGTTGCAGACACGTACCATGCATGACACCTCTATTGAAGATGACCTGTACTTGCTGTCCCAGTTACCATCTTTGAATATAATGACTTTCAAAAGGTATGAGATAAATGGTAATACATTTTACACGATCGCCCAAGATAAGAAGAGCACCAACCAAAACAGTGGTGTCCGCTTTGATGCAGAAACCAAGACGGGAAAGGAAACATATTATGGTTATATACAGGACATATGGGAACTTGACTATCGATGTGGTTTGAAGGTCCCTTTGTTGCGGTGTAAATGGGTCAATATGACACGAGGCGGGGTAACGGAAGACCCGTAGTACGGAATGACAATAGTGGATCTCAACAATCTTGCGTATGAAGACGAACCATTCGTCCTAGCCAATGATGTGGCACAGGTTTTCTATGTGAAGGACATGTCTACCAAGCCAAGAAAAAGAAAAGATAACGAAGCGAATGCATCGTACGATGAGCCAAAGCGGCACATAGTTCTTTCTGGGAGGAGGAACATCGTGGGAGTGGATGACAAGATAGACATGTCAGAAGATTATGAAAAGTTTGATGAAATTGCTCCATTCACAGTGAATATTGACCTGAGCATCCCGTTAAATGATCAAGATTTTCCATGGTTACGGCGCAAAGGGACACCTCGAAGAAAAAGTTTCACACCCAAAGATCTGGGATGTGATCGGCTTTACTATCATCACTTTCTTCTGTGTTTCACACCCAGGAGGGAATCTCTGTAATAGTTAGGGTAGTTATGTGTTTTGGCATTTGAAACGCGAAGAAATTTTATGTGCAAACAAATTCTTTCATGCCTTTACTGATTTTTAAAGTTAAGTTATTCAGAAACTAGTGATTCACACTAATTTCAAATAATTCAAAATTTAAACTATTCAAATTTGAAAACTACGGGCACTAACAGAAAGTTTGTAATTTTTTGTACCTAAAGCAAAAATATTCACAAAGAAACTCTAAATACACTGATTATTAAAGTTAAGTTATTCACACTAATTTCAAATAATTCAAAATTTAAACTATTCAAATTTGAAAACTACGGGCACTAACAGAAAGTTTGTAATTTTTTGTACCTAAAGCAAAAATATTCACAAAGAAACTCTAAATACACAAAAAAACAACTCAAAAATAAATAAAGCAAAAAAAATAAAAAAGCCCGCCTACTGGGCCAGAGCGGCCTGCATACGACTAGAAACCCAACCTGTTGTTGGGCTAGGATGCAGGCCCGCAAAGGCCCAGTAGGCCCACAGGGCAGAACAGAACATATAGGCCCAGTAGGCCTGCTTTGGAGAGGAGCTCGAGAGAGCTACCGCACGGGGGGTTATAAACCAGTGCGGACGCCCCTCGGCTAGCGAGGTGGGACTAAACTTGACGCACCGCACCTTGCCAGCGCACCCCCTTTAGTACCGGGTGGTGTCACCACCCCGTCGTCCCTGTCGTCACCGCCGCCCTGTCCCGGCCGGTCCCGTGTCGTCCCCGTCCCCGTCATCGCCGCCCTGTCCCCATCATCGCCGCCCCGGCCCGTACGTCCCCGTCCCCGTCGTTGCCGCCCCATCCCTGTCCCCGTCGTCGCCATCCCCTTCGTCGCCGCGCCCGTCGCCGCCCCCCGTCGCCTCTCGCCTCGCCGGTGTGCACACAGACACATACATTTTTTTAGTTTTTTAGTTATAGAATTAGTTATAAAAATGTTAGAAATTTTTCTTTTTTTAGTTATAGAAATAGTTAGTTATATAGCATTGTTAGAAATGTTATAGAAATGTTAGAATTGTTAGAAATTTTTCAATTTTTTAGTTATAGAAATAGTTATAAAAAGTTAGAATTGTTAGAAATTTTTCTGTTTTTTTGTTATAGAAATAGTTATAAAAAAGTTAGAAATTTTTCTTTTTTAGTTATAGAAATATTAGAAATGTTATACAACTGTTAGTTATATATATAGAAATGTTATAATTTTTTTTTCTGTTTTTTTAGTTATAGAAATATTAGAAATGTTAGTTATATAGCATAGTTAGAAATGTTATAGGAATGTTAGTTATATATAAATGTTAGAAATTTTAGTTATCAAAATCCAATCATTAAAAAAATGTTACTTTTGCAGGCATATAGCTAGTATTTGTTCTCGACGATGCCCGGCCCGCATCCTCGCTGTCGACCCGTCCGTGACGACGTCCGGCTGACCCATGTCCGGGACTGGGCTCCGCCGGGCTGGCACTGGGAGGTGCTGCCTGGAGGGGCACGCGGCTTGATGAGGAACTCGGCCCCGGGTCCCGTCGTTGACCCTGATCTCGTTTGGTGGTGTTCGCCGGACTATGTACGGAAACTGACCGAACCACCACGCGACCGTCGTTAATGCGGCCATCATTTGATAGACCTGTGTACATATGATGAACAAACCAGAGTAATAATTCCTTGGGAAAAATGAACCCACACAAGCAAAAAATATTAGGATTAATAGCACCTGGTTTATTTGTTGTAGCAATCCAAAGAAAGGTGATTCTGAAAATTGGGACTCGATCCGCACACCCATTGCCTGATGGGCGATAAAGCGGCGGTATGGCGATGCTGGCAAAGGTTGGCTCGCCGAGGAAAAGCCCGTGGTCCAGCTAATGTGATGAAGCTGGTCGGCTGGTGACGCCGAAGTCTCACAAGTAAGTTGATGAAGAGATGGTGAAACCCTCGGTCTAGCCGAGGAGACGGAGAGCTCCATGGATGATTCCTCCATGATCTTGATAGAGATCGGAGTTGATGTTGAAGAAGGGCCTCGTCCGAACATGACGATCGGAGATGGAGTACGGTCCTCGGTCGAGCCAAGGTGACCAGTCGAGCTAGCGACGAAGATGCCGGCAACGCAGTTCACCTGTAGACGAGCCATCGATCCTTTTGCCGATCACACAGCGGAACTCTCAACGAGAGCACCAATGTCGGTGTCAAAACCGGCGGATCTCGGGTAGGGGGTCCCGAACTGTGCGTCTAAGGAGGATGGTAACAGGAGGCAGGGCACACGGTGTTTTACCCAGGTTCGGGCCCTCTTGATGGAGGTAAAACACTATGTCCTGCTTGATTAATATTGATGATATGGGTAGTACAAGAGTTGATCTACCACGAGATCAGAGAGGCTAAACCCTAGAAGCTAGCCTATGGTATGATCGTATGTATGATTTATCGACTAGCCTGGCCTCGGTTTATATAATGCACCCGATGCCTAGGATAACAAGAGTCCTAGCCGAATACGCCGGTGGGGAGGAGTCCTTTTCTTGATCACCAAGTCTTGTGGAATCTTCCATGTATGCGGTAGCTATCCGAACTGGCCAATGAGTATACGGCCATGGGGGTCCTCGGCCCAATCTAACTGATCGGGAGATGACGTGGTGAGTACCCCCTAGTCCAGGACATCGTCAGGTAGGGTTAAAGCGATGAGACAGCCCACCATTCATCATTAGAGAGAACGTTGCTGATTTCACACACCTCATAACCATCTCTGTCTAGTGACTAGAGAAGCCAAATTTTAGCAACATTTGCTCAAGAATGTCCCACTCCACTCTATCATATGCCTTCATCATGTCCAGCTTTACCGCACACATAGGCTTCTTCCGTTTCCGCTTTCTAATCGCATGTACACACTCATACGCCACCAATACATTATTAGTTATTAGCCTACCTGGCACAAAAGCACTATGTTCCTCAAATATCATGAAAGGAAGCGCAACTTTAAGGCGGTTAGCTAGTGCCTTTGCTGCAATCTTATATAGAACATTACAAAGACTAATTTGGTGGAATTGTGAAAGTAACTCCGGTGAGTTTACTTTCAAAATCATCACAATGATCGTGTCATTAAAACCATTCAGAGGTTCCTTCCTTGCCAAGAACTCTCCTACCGCACCACATACGTCATTTTTTACCAATTGCGAGTGTTGTTGGTAGAACATGGTCGGTAAACCATCCGCCCCGAGAGCCTTTGTGGGCCCCATTTGGAAGAAGGTCGTCTCGATCTCCTCATCGGTGAATGGCCTTGCAAGTTTTACATTCATCTCATTGGTAACAACTCCCTCCATGTGTTGCAGTACCCTTTCACCTTCCCTTGATCGTTCATATGCGAACAGATGAGCATAAAACTGTGTTGCCATCATGCGCATACCATCATCATCTGTGCATTTGGTCCCATCCTCCCTCTTCAGAGCCTTGACCGTGTTCTTCCGTTTGTGATGCGAGGCTCGGTTTTGGCAGTACTGATCCGAGTGTTCTGATCTCCTTTGGTCAGCCTGTCAACCCTTGATCTCTGCTTGTAATACACCTCCTCTCTCTCATATAGCTGATGCAGTTGGTCCTCAATCTCCTTTACCTCATGTCTTTACCATGACCGTGAGCCTCGCTCCTTGGCATCGACAAGTTGCCGCTTCAGGTGAGCAATATGTTTCTTAATGGAGCCAAAAACCCTTCGACTCCACTCATGCACAGCCTTCGTCGTGGTCTTCAGCTGGCTGCATGCTGTCTCGAGCTCCCCGTCCTGCTGATTGGTTGCATTGGCCTCCTCCCACGCAGCGGCCACCATCGCCTCGTATCCCTCATGTCTTGCCCACACAACCTCATAGATAAAGGATCGCTGACCCCTTTTCCGTGCCTCAACCTGTGTCGTCAACACTTTGATGATTATCGCCTGATCGTCACACTCTTCTATCATAATGTGTTGAACTTCGACCGCTGGGAATAGATGCGTGAATTCCACGTTGCATGTCGCTCGGTCTAGCCACACTTGAATGTTTTCATCCGCATCGCGCTTGTTATCCCACGTAAATGGGTATTCCGAGAAGCCTAGGTCCACAAATCCGCAGTTAGACAGACAGTCCTCGAAAAGTGCCATTTGGTTCAAGCACCTCAGTTTGCTCCCTTGTTGTTCATTTTGTCGAAGGGCTTCATTACAGTCACCTGCATAGAGCCACAGGAGATTGTCTTGTGCACGGAGATAACGGAGAACATCCCAAGTTTTTGTTCTCTTCTTGATACATGGTTCCCCATAGATTCCAGTGAATCTGAAGGAGACACCCTAATTTACAATCTTTGTGTCGATATAATATTGGCACCACGACCGCACCGTAACTGCAACATGGTCCCTCCACCAAAGTGCTAATCCTCCACTCTTACCCTTACAGTCCACCGCAACACCTTGAGTGAAACCCAAGCTCCACTTGAGCCTCTCCATTGCTCCCGACCTCTTCTTTGTTTCTGATAAAAACACCACCACTGGGCTGTATGACCTAATCAGGTCCCGAAGTACGCCTACTGCCGAGTCCATCCCAACCCCTGGCAGTTCCAGGCTGATAGATCCATTTTGCATCATCTTTACCTATCGTTATTTATAATGTTTTTATGCATAATAATGATTTTTGGAGTAATTCTAATGTCTTTTCTCTTATAATATGCAAGGTTAACACAAAGAGGGAGAATTTCGGCTACTGGAATTTTGGGCCTGAAAAAGCTACGTCAGGCTACCAATTCTACACAACTCAAAATGAGCTGAAACTTCACGGAGAATTTTTATGGAATATATAAGAATTACTAGAGCAAATAAGTACCAGAGGGGGCCCACCAGGTGGGCACAACCCACGTTGGCGCGCCAGGGAGCCCATACGCGCCCTGGTGGGTTGTGCCCTCCTCGGCCCACCTCCGGTGCCCTTCTTCTGCTATATAAGTCTTTGACCTAGAAAAAATAAGGAGAGGACTTTTCGGACGACGCGCTGCCGTCTCGAGGAGGAACTTGGGAAGGAGCACTTTTGCCCTCCGGCAGAGCTATTCCGCCGGGGGAAGTTCCCTCCCAGAGAGGGAAATCACTGTTATCATCATCACCAACAACTCTCCCATCTTGGGGAAGGAAATCTCCATCAACATCTTCAACAACACCATCTCCTCTCAAACCCTAGTTCATCTCTTGTGTCCAATCTTTGTACCGGAAGTATAGATTGGTACTTGTGGGTGACTAGTAATGTTGATTACATCTTGTAGTCGATTACTATATGGTTTATTTGGTGGAAGATTATATGTTCAGATCCAATATGCTATTTAACACCCATTTGATCTTGAGCATGATTAGCATTTGTGAGTAGTTACTTTTGTTCTTGAGGTCATGGGAGAAATCTTGTTGCAAGTAATCATGTGAACTTGATATGTGTTCGATATTTTGAAGATATGTATGTTGTGATTTCCTTAGTGCTGTCATGTGAATGTCGACTACATGACACTTCACCATATTTGGGCCAAAGAGAATGCATTGTGGAGTAGTTATTAGATCATGGGTTGCCAGAGTGACATAAGCTTAAACCCTAGTTTATGCGCTATTCCATAAGGGACTGATTTGGATCCAAAAGTTTAATGCTATGGTTAGAATTTATTCTTAATACTTTTTCTTGTAGTTGCGGATGCTTGCGAGGGGATTAATCATAAGTAGGAGGTTTGTTCAAGTAAGAACATCATCTAAGCACCGGTCCACCCACATATCAAATTATCAAAGTAGCGAACAGAAATCAAACCAACATGATGAAAGTGACTAGATTAAATTCCCGTGTACCCTCAAGAACTATATGCTTATCATAAGAGACCATTTTGGCAGGTCTTTTGCCTCAAAAGGATTGGGCTACTACTATCGTTACTTGATCGTTACATCTTGCTATCAAACTCCTTGTTACTTATAATTTCAGTGCTTGCAGAGAATACCTTGCTGAAAACCACTTGTCATTTCCTTCTGCTCCTCGTTGGGTTTGACACTCTTACTTATCAAAAGGACTATGATTGAACCCCTATACTTTTGGGTCATCAAGGTTCTTTTCTGGCGCTGTTGCCGAGGAGTGAATCACTCTTGGTAAGTGGAAATTGGTAAGGAAAAATTATTACTACGTGCTAAAATTTACTGTCACTTATTACTATATAAAACAATCCTTTGAGGGGTTTGTTCGGGGTATCTTCACCTCGACCAGAACCACAATTAGTCACCCCTCAACCCGCTACATGTACTGAAAATACTAAATATGAAATTCCTTTGGGTATGATAGAACAACTGCTAGCTAATCCTTATGCAGGAGATGGAACTGAAAATCATGATATGCACTTGATATATGTGGATGAAATTTGTGGATTGTTTAAGCTTGCAGGTTTACCTGGAGATGAAGCTAAGAAGAAGGTTTTCCCTTTATCTTTGAAGGGAAAAGCATTGGCATGGTATAGGCTATGCGATGATATTGGATCTTGGAATTGGAATCGATTGAAATTTGGAGGTTCATAAAAAAAATTATCCTATGCATCTAGTTCATCATGATCAGAATTATATATACAATTTTTGGCCTCGTGAAGGAGAAAGTATCGCTCTAGCTTGGGGGAGGCTTAAGTCAATGTTATATTCATGCCCCAATAATGAGCTCTCAAGATAAATTATCATTCAGAATTTTTATGCTCGGCTTTCTCATGATGATCGATCCATGCTTGATACTTCTTGTACTGGTTCCTTTATGAAGAAGACTACTGATTTCTGGTGGCATCTTTTAGAAAGAATTAAATGCAACTCTGAAGATTGGGAACTCGGCGAAGGTAAAGAGTTAGGTATTAAGCTTAATTTTGACTGTGTTAAATCTTTTATGAATACCGATGCTTTCCAAAAGTTTAGCACTAAATATGGACTTCACTTTGAGATAGTAGCCTCCTTTTGTGAATCTTTTGCTACTCATGTTGATCTCCCAAGAGAGAAGTTGTTTAAATATCACCCACCTATTAAAGAAGAAATTAAAGAACCAGTAGTTGCTAAAGAAGAAACTATCATATACAATGTTGATCCAGTTGTTCCTACTACTTATATTGAAAAACCACCTTTCCATGTTAGGACAAAGGAACATGCTAAAGTTTCAACTGTGGTCAATAAAAGTTATATTGGAACATCTAAACCAGCTGAACAAATCAAAGTAGAACCTAGTGTTTCTGTGGTTAAGGATCTCTTTGTTGAAAATTTAGATGGGCATGCTATTTACTTCTGTGATGAAGCTGCTAGAATTGCCAAAACTGATGAAAAAGATAAGCATAGACCCGTTGTTGGCATGCATGTTGTCTCAGTTAAGATAGGATATCACTATTATCATGGTTTATGTAACATAGGTGCTAGCGTGAGTGCTATTCCTTTTACCTTATATCAAGAAATTATGAATGACATAGCACTCTCTGAAATAGAAGACATAGATGTTACGATTAAACTTGCTAATAGAGACACTATCACACCACTTGGGATTGTTAGAGATGTTGAAGTCTTGTGTGGGAAAATAAAATACCTTACTAATTTTCTTGTTCTTGGTTCCTGCGGGATGAATTTGGTCCCATTATCTTTAGTAGACCTTTCTTGAACATCGTTAGTGCTAAAATAGATTGTGAGAAACAAACTGTCGGTGTTAGCTTTGGTAGTGAGTCTCACGAGTTCAATTTTTCCAAGCTTAGTAGAAAACCTCATAAAATGAATTTCCTACTAAGGATGAAATTATTGGTCTTGCTTCTATTGCTATACCTCCTACTGATCCTTTAGAACCATATCTGCTAGACCATGAAAATGATATGCATATGCATGAATGAAATGAAATAGATAAGATTTTCTTTGAACAACGTCCTCTGCTTAAACACAATTTGCCTATTGAAACTCTAGGAGGTCCTCCTCCACCTAAAGGTGATCCTATGTTTGAATTAAAACAATTGCCATACACTTTGAAATATGCTTATATTGATGAGAAAAAGATATATCATGTTATTATTAGTGCTAACCTTTCAGAACATGAAGAAGAAAGATTATTGAAAGTTCTAAGGAAGCACCGAGCTACTATTGGATATACTCTTGATGATATTAAGGGCATCAGTCCCACTCTATGTCAGCACAAGATTAATATGGAACCTGATGCTAAACCCGTTGTTGATCACCAACGTCGGTTAAATCCGAAGATAAAAGAAGTAGTAAGAACAGAAATATTAAAACTTCTCGAAGCAGGTATAATCTATCCTATAGCTGATAGTAGATGGATAACTCGTATCCATTGTGTCCCTAAGAAGGAGGTATTACTGTTGTTCGTAATGATAATAATGAACTTATTCCACAAAGAATTGTTACATGCAATAGAATGGTAATTGATTTTAGAAAATAAACAAAGCAACTAGAAAAGATCATTGCTCTCTCCCTTTTATTGATCAAATGCTAGAAAAGATTATCTAAGCACACACATTTTTTCTTCCTTGA
Organism: Triticum urartu; assembly: GCF_056163025.1. Classification (NCBI taxonomy): domain Eukaryota; kingdom Viridiplantae; phylum Streptophyta; class Magnoliopsida; order Poales; family Poaceae; genus Triticum; species Triticum urartu. The sequence continues at coordinate 65,708,215 of NC_141873.1, read as the reverse complement.
TGGATATTCTGGCTTTTCACAAATACCTGTTTCTCAACCTGATCAACAAAAAGACCACTTTTACTTGTCCTTTTGGAACTTATGCCTATAGATGTATGCCTTTTGGTTTATGCAATGCACCTGCTACCTTTCAAAGAAGTATGACTGTTATATTCTCTCACTTTTGTGAAAAGATTGTTCAGGTTTTCATGGATGACTTTTCTATTTATGGGAAGTCTTTTGATGATTGTTTAAGCAATCTTGATCGAGTTTTGCAGAGACATGAGCAAACAAATCTTGTCTTAAATTGGGAGAAGTGACACTTTATGGTTAACAAAGGTATTGTTTTGGGATATAAAATTTCTGAAAGAGGTATTGAGGTGGACAAAGCTAAGGTTGATGCAATTGAGAAATGCCATGTCCTAAAGATATCAAAGGTATCCGTAGTTTCCTTGGTCATGCTGGTTTCTATAGGAGATTTATCACAGACTTTTCTCAAATTTCTAGACCTGTTACAAATCTCTCAAAAGGATATTCCTTTTGTTTTTTGATGATGATTGTTTAGAAGACTTCGAAACACTCAAGAAAGCATTAATTTCTGCACCTATTGTTCAACCACCTGATTGGAACTCGCCTTTTGAAATTATGTGTGATCCTAGTGATTATGTTGTTGGTGTTGTTCTAGGAAAAAGAGTTGATAAGAAACTGAATGTTATTCACTATGCAAGTAAAACTCTAGCTAGTTGTAACATCCCAATTTTCAATTTGGATGTTATACATAGATCATCATATGCATATCATATTTTTATTTGCTTTTGGTTGTGATCCTAGAGATCTTAAGAAACTCAAGGACCCAAGGAGAGAGTCGGAGGTTTCACAAATTTTTCATATTTGAATTTATCTTCAAATTTGAAAAGAGGATCAATTTGATTTTAATATTTTCTCTTCAATAGGACTTCAACAATATGAGAGAAGATAATATGACTTCTTCAATAGATGAGTAATATTGGAGGAGAAATTTTAAAATCAATTTCTTATTTTATTTATGTTTTATTTGCTATTTTATTTGAATTAGAGAAAAACTTGCATTTTTGAAAATTGCATTTTAGTCCAGAAAAATGTTCATCTTGTCCTAAATATTAGGTTACGGTGAAAATTGTTTCTGGAATTTTAGAATTTTTTAATATTTTATTATGATTTTTCTTCTGTGGTGAAATTATTTAAAAAAAACTCCGGACCGAACTGAGCTGAAGCCCAGCCGGCCCAACCGAGCGCCGCAGTCTCTCCCTTCTGTGCGGACGCCAGACTCCGGCGGAGGAGTCCGGGTCGGCCTCCCGCCCCCTCGCGCAAGCCGAGCACCCCCGGAGCCCCACTTTATAAGCCGCCGCCGCCCCTCCAGCTCCCCTCATCGCGCCGCAGTCCCGCAGCCGCCTAGCGCTGCCGGTAGCTGCTGCCATCGCCCGTGCGTGCCGCTGCCTCCCGCACCACCACCCCGCCTCGTCGCCTCCACCAGCCACCACCGCCGCTGATGCACCTCTCGCCGGTGCCGCTGCCGCCCCTCGCCGGTTTTCGTCGGTTTTTAGGTAAAAACCTAGACCAGTTTTTTTAGGGTTTCGTCGGTTTAATTTTGGTTAGTTTCGGTTTTTCTATTTTTATTCCGGTTCAATCAATTTATCGAACGTTCGTTCGTTTAGATCTGCTTACGAGCGGTTTCGTTCGTTAGTTCCCCGTAGCGGACGTTCGTCCGATAGTTTTTATTTTTAATTTTATTTTCAGCCAGGGACCTATCCGTGAATACTTTTCTAATAGATTAGTCTTTGAACTTCAAACCTCCGCTACTTTTTGCTCGCTTGTCCAAATCCAGTGAAACCAACGCCAAAATCTTCGTCTTCTTCCCCTCTTTCCAGATAATAAACTTGAACATGATTTTGAAAATTTAAAATTTGGTTTCAAGCAGATTTGATTTCGAACTTATTTTGATCGTAGTTTGAGTATCGTAGCTCCGATTCGATTGATTGTTTTTGCAAATCGAAGCTCTTCTCTTGTGCATTCAGTTGGGATCTTTCATTTGAGTTTTACCTTTGCGTATTATGCTTGAGTGCTTATGTATACTATTGTTTGTTCATGGTAGGGTTTCTGGAGTGCGAGGCTTGCTACTACGAATCACTACGGTTTTCCGATCGTCAGCAAGGCAAGTAACACTTTGATCATATCCCTTTATTACCTAGTTTTTAAGCATTAGTTTCAACCTTCAAACATTGCATGAGTAGGATGGATAACATGTGGGTATTTTGGGAAGTAGTTGCTGAAGTAGGAACCTATTGCCCTTTTTATTTCAAACCATGGGAGTTACTACGTTATGCTTACACTGCTATGCTATGCTCGTAAACATGGTTTGGTTTTGAGAGTATTCATGAAAGTTGTGAGAGTTATTGTTAACTAAAGTCTAACTTAAGGTGGAAACTTTAATATACATCTGGGTGGATTGGTTTGTCGGCACCTGGGGAATCCAGTGTTGTCCTAGGAGATCCCGGGGTACCCGTGTGATAATCCTATGGTTCGCCACCCAGGCTCAAAGGGATCGTAGTATTGTTCATTCTAGAAACTTCCGTGTGCAGCCACATGCCATTATGGGGTCTGACATAGTTGAGTAAGTTGTGGGAATCCTTTCCACGATTGGATAGCAGATGTAGGGGATTGTAGGTGTACCGACCTATCTATCGGTTAAGGGGACCTCTTTGGAAAGACTGTGTCTCAGTCATCCGTTTCTCAAACATCATGCAGTCCGAGAAATACAACGGAGGAGATCGAGTCTTGTGGGGAAAAGTGTGCAAACCTCTGCAGAGTGTACAAACTAATCATGATTAGCCATGTCCCCGGTGATGGACATCTTGAGTATCTAGTACTTGAATTATTATGTTGATCTCATCACTCTACTTAATTAATTTGATTGGGTTGTTAACTTTTAATTGGGATTGAGTTGGGGTTACCTTCTCAATGTTTTCAACAAACTTTGTAGTTAAATAAAATATATTCCTTTGCTGTATGGAAAAATTAGCTTTATGCAAATGATAACCATACAGCCTCCACCAGCCAAATATGAATGTAGTGATAGTTGTTACTTCTTTATTGCACTATAGTGTTATCTTGCCAGCATATTCCATGTGCTGAACCTACACATGCTGCAACATATTATGTTGAAGTGTTTTCAGGTGAAGAGTAAGGTGCACTAGGTCGTTTTCATGCACTCAGTTTTGCCGTGGAGTTGGATGGACTCTTCTACCCTTCGGAGCTTCTGCTGTTATCGTATTTAGATGACCTTCAGCCATATTAGTGTAATAAGTTCTCTTTTGAGACATTCGATGTAATAAGTGTGTGATTGAACTCTGTTATAAATCCTCGAGTACTGTGTGTGTCAGTAATACCGATCCATGAATGACACTTAAGCACAGAGACTTGACCGTATGAGGTCGGGTCGCTACAAGATGGTACCAGAGCACACGCTAACTGTAGGACGTGACCACTAGGATAAGCCATAGGATACTCTTCCCTACTCATTTCTGACTTCTCTCCATTTTCTACTCTATAGATGGCGGACCCGAGGAACAAGTTCACTCAACCGGATGAAGACGCACCTTTTGGAAGACACTTGAAGGAAGTCACTCGGTACCTGAGCATCGGAATACCAAACTTCACCGGGACCTACACCGCCACTTTACCAGAAGAGGAGCGCTGGACAATTCGAGTTCATGTTCCAGGAAGGACGTTCGAGCCAGTTACTGAGCCCATATAATTTTCCCTTGATGCACCAACCTGGAGTCTAGGAAAGAGCATGGCCGCCCACATCGCCATTGGACGCATAAGCGAGGTATACCACAAGGAGCTTAAGGACACCATCTACCAGATATCTGGACCCCGAGATTAGCAATGTGAGATCATTTGCACCAGGAAGGATAGAACCATTGCAGCCTACATCCAGGAGTTAAATCAGCACATTCATCATCAGGAGAACCAGATGTGCGCCAACATGATAGACACGAAGAAGACCAGGAACATGGAGCTACAAGAGGAACTCAAGTCTACACGCGGTGGATATGAAGAGGAAATTGCAGTACTGCTGGAGAAGAATGAAGACCTAAAGAAGAAGCTAGGAATATTCATGGGAGATCCCGAACCAGAGGAGGACAACCATCCTAAAGACTACATCATAATCGACAACACCGACTCTGACCCCAATAGTGATGATGATTATGAAGACGAAGCTGGAGCAGATATCATGGAGTCTTCCACCAATCAAAATTTCTAGTCGACCACCATATTATCAGTAGCATTTTGTAACAGTAGATTAGATCGATCGTATGATCTTGTTTGAATTGAGTGGTGTGAAATGAATGTGATTGTATCATGTGCATATGGGTAGTGAAATTCTCTTTAGACCTCACTCTATTTTGTTCTCACCCCTCTAAACCTATCAAATGCCTCCGAGACATGACCCTGGATTTGTCTTCCCACCGGAGCTCACTCAATTGATCCAACATCAGAATGCCTTGACGTAGTTGCTAGTCCAGAACCAAGGCAACAACAACAACAACCACCCACCGCCACCCACCGCCACCACCTCCAGTTCACAATTTGGCCCATTTCCTAAGGTTGAATCCGTCGGTGTTCTCTAGTAGCACCGAGCCGATTATTGCTGATGACTGGCTCCGTGGGATTGGAAGGGAGCTGACCAGCGCAGGTTGCACAGATGCTGAGAAGGTGGACTTTGCCGCACACCAACTGGATGGACCCGCAGCCTCATGGTGGGAGAACTACACTGCCACTTCCCCCGTGGCTAATGTCACTTGGGATCAATTTCAGCAGGCATTCCTCAATGCACATGTCTCAACTGGAGCTATGAGTATGAAGAAGCGGGAGTTTTGCAACTTACGCCAGGGAAATCGTACTATGGGGCAGTACGTGGATGAGTTTAGTAAGTTAGCTCGCTACGCCCCAGATGATGTGGCCACAGATGCCGCAAAGTAGGAGAAGTTCATGAAAGGGTTGAACGATGAGTTAAGTATGCAGTTAATGGTGGCGACATTTGCTAACTACCAGGAGTTGGTAGACCGGGATCTTATGATTGAAGGCAAGCAGCAGCAGATAGAGAGCCGCAAAAGGAAGTCTGGACAGGGGAAGTGCAATTCTGGAGCTTAGCAAAAGCCTTGTTTTACCCCATACTCGGGACGACATACCCATCATAATCATGGAGGCCATACTCATAATGGAGGGAGTTCGCATAACCATAGTGGCCCTAAGAATGGTAGTGGGAATGAAGGAAGCAGCAGCCAGAACCGTTCCAACCCAGCAACTCCCGCTAAGGACCTAAGTCATGTCACCTATTACAAATGCGGGAAGACTGGACACTACGCCAATGATTGTTCTGAGTTGAAGAATGGTAACGGGAATGGAAGCTCTGGGAAGGAGCCTGTCGGGGATATACCCCGCGGCGTAACCCGACCGGACTTGGCGATTCACCAGCGACCCGCACTGACCAGACGGTTTACAAGCAACCTGACTGGACATTATGATTCACTGGTAACCCGGCGGGCGGGACAGATGGATGACAAGGCCCAAGGCCCAGAAGGCCTACTCATGTTATGGTGGGCCGGTTTAAGAGGAAAGGCATGAGGATATTTGTCTTACAAGGAGTTAAGACCTGGACTTGTATCTGGTTTGTATTAGAAGGTAGACTACTCCTAATCCTAATAGGACTCCACATGTAATCCGCCCCTCTAACTTATATAAAGAGGGGCAGGGCTCCCCAAAGAGGGACAAGCAACAAGAAACAATCTCTAGGGCTAGACACAAAGGAGGAGCCGGCTTATGCGGCGACTCTCTCATGAGCATAATGAGATCTAGCCACAAACAGCATGTTGGGCTATTACCGAATGTTGTTTCCTGGGATCCGAAGCTGTCTAAAACCTTATATTGTGTTGCGTCTCTCAATTTCGCACAACCCCTTTCAAGCTACTACATAGATGCATTGGCCTCACGACTAAGTCCTTCACACTAGGACATCTGCCGTGACAATCCATGACAGTTGGCGCTCACCGTGAGGCCGGTGCACGGTGGTCTTGAGTTCTTGAAAGGATCAATCTTAGGGTACAAGAAGTTCGTAATTGTTCAGCTCATCCAGAGCCGGCATGGAAAATTTACATCAACTCTGAGTTCATCGGTCAAGATTGATGAAGTGTTCTGTGGCGGCAGGTACGAGACTGCCTCTACGCGATTGCTTGTCGTCGCTCCCAGCACTCGCGAGCGATCCCGATGCCGTTGCGGCCATGGCCTCGTCGCCAAGTTACCTCTGACATTATGGCCGAGCCGCCCGCTCCCGCGGTTAGGACCTGGCCTCCGCTGCTCGTCTCTGCTATCGCGACCTTTAGTTTGTACGAATCCGCCGAGACCGAGTCACCTTGCTCCGCATCCGGTTTGACTACAACGCACCTACAAACCGCTGTTATTCCTTAGTCCGACGACTGGAAGACTGCAAATCAATTAGCAAGTACTTCTGTATGAGCAAGCACGTATCAATCAAACGATTACTACTTGTCATATCAAGTAAAAAGATGAGGCTGGACGACTCTTCTCTCAATGGCCAGAGCCACGTTCGACCTGCTTGCAAGATCTAGATCGAAGAAAAGTCAGAGTTGAAAGCCACTATCGGAAGGGAGCACGGACGTGGATTCAACGAACTGACAAGGACTTAGAAGCAGAGATGGGCACGGGCTCTGCTGCTGTTGTGCTGCGGCCGCGCTTCGCGGGCACCTTCCCACTTCCGTTGACCGCCGCCGCGTCCGTCTGGAACGGCCACACCTCAACCTGCTATTGCGGCGTGAGCCGTCTCTGCCATCGTCCACTCACCTGCAAAGCCGCCGGCAACTCTGCCATGGGTGGCCTCTGCTCACTCCAACCCACCCCCGCGCTCGGCCTCCCGTGGCCTGAGCTTCCTTAAAGTTGCTACTAGACGATAAACCGCCCCTATTGCATCCACGGGGGCACACTGAGCCGGCCTGGTGATTCGCTCCTCCGCGACCGTCCGAGCTGCTGCAGCTAAGACCCGCCTTGGATTCGCTCCGCCTCCTGCATCCCTCCGCCGATTCAAGCCGATGTGGTCTAGGCCATGACCCGCCCCTGCCTCTACTGTAATCACTTGCCTGAGCCTATGAGCCTCCTCACGGATAACCGCCGTTGGAGAGCCGTCAGGTAAACCGCCGCCGCGCAACTCCACTCTAAATCACTGGCCTTGGTGTTAAATCGCCGTTCGTGGCCGTGCTGAGTCACCTCGTGGAGAACCGCTGTTGGAGAGCTGTCCGGTGAACCGTCGTCGCTAGAATTGTCATCCACACGGCCTTGTTCGGAACCACCCCGTCTCGTCTCTGTTGCTGTGGATACGGCCACCCGCCGAGCTGCCCGGTGCAAAAGTCCATGGGGCCCTCCGAGCCGTCCCCACTGCTGACCTACAACATGGCCACTTCAAGCCGTTGCACCGGGCCTACGTGTTAAGCCGTCCTCGCCGGAGCGGCCTTTGCCTCTACCGTGCGTGGCTGCGGCTTTCGTGAGCCGCTGGGTCGCCGTCCTCCGCGGTGCTCCTCTGTCAACCCGCTTCATCAAACCGGCCTTGCCTCCACTGAGTCGCCGTGCTGTCGCCTCTGCCTCAACCTACGTTTGTCGTGCATCGTTGCCGCGCCGGGTCGGTGTTCGGGATGGAGGCCGAGCTACTGACATCTATACAGTGTTGCAAGTTGCCGAGGATTAGACATCTATGGAGTGGTTTGGTCATCTGGTACTGATTGAGCTAAGTAACTCCAGTTACAAAGTAGTACTCTTTGAGTACTGTTTACATAAAAAGCCAAATTGACAAGGACACCAAAGGTTTGATGCGCCATTCAAGGGGCAAAACCCATTTAAAAACTCAATGGATGAGTGGTTGTTTGTACGTGAAGGCCACTGCCTGGTCAAAATGCAGTACAGTCGCTTCATCCGAAAAGTATATCAGATGATATCTCTCTAAGTATATTTTATCAGCATGTATTATTTTAGTCAAAAAACAATTACTTTGATCTGTGTATTTTTATATAAAGGACAATCATTCCGTACAAATATGATTTATACCATGGGTATGGAGCACGGGCTGACAATATTCCGCCCGGTGATAGTCCGTAACACATTACCCGATGAATGGACATGCACAAGCCGTACGACCTGGTCTACATCAACTAGTCGGGACTGCGCCTGTAATTGACTCGCGCGTCCGCACCGACTTACAATGCCACAGATGTCTCGCCGGTTTGCTCTCGCGGCCGGTTCACGCGTTCGCGCCGGCTTATAGCTAGGAGGACAACTTGCTCGTCCGCACCGACTTATAGCTAGGAGGAAAACTTGGTCGTCCGCACCGGCTTACAACACCGTGACCAACTCATCTACTTGTGCTGCCTCTAAAGCCGCGGTCGTCTTTACCGTTCGTCTCTCGCAGCCCGGTCTACATCAACACACATGGCCACACCTGTCTGCATGAGCTGGTTATTGAGTATGAGCAAGTCACTACCTGGGTAGCCCGGTTTTCTTTTAAATTGGAGGCATAATATCATCAACCACCGTCTGCACGGGATGGCCCAATGGGCATGCATGCAAGTTGCCGCCACTACAGTTTGGTTAACTTCAAATAGCCAGTTGGAACAAACCATTGGCCGGTAGTATAACCCGACCGGACTTGGTGATTCACCAGCAACCCGCACTGACCAGACGGTTTACAAGCAACCTGACTTGACATTATGATTCACTGGTAACCCAGCGGGCGGGATAGACGGATGACAAGGCCCAAGGCCCAGAAGGCCAGCTCATGTTATGGTGGGTCGGTTTAAGAGGAAAGGCGTGAGGAATATTTTTCTTACAAGGAGTTAAGACCTGGACTTGTATCTGGTTTGTATTAGAAGCTAGACTACTCCTAATCCTAATAGGACTCCACATGTAACTCGCCCCTCTAACTTATATAAGGAGGGGCAGGGCTCCCCAAAGAGGGACAAGCAACAAGAAACAATCTCTAGGGCTAGACACAAAGGAGGAGCTGGCTTATGCGGCGACTCTCTCATGAGCATAAGGAGATCTAGCCACAAACAGCATGTAGGGCTATTACCAGATGATGTTTCCTGGGTCCCGAAGCTGTATAAAACCTTGTCTTGTGTTGCATCTCTCGATTCCGCTCAACCCCTCTCAAGCTACTACAAAGATGCGTTGGCCTCACTACTAAGTCCTCACACTAGGACATCTGTCATGACAATCCACGACAAAGCCCAACCCTTCACCAAAGGACAGGTGAACCACGTTATCATGGAGGAAGTTGAAGAGCAGCCGGACGCAGTGATTGGTAAGTTTTTGATTAAGTCATTTACTACTAGTGTTCTTTTTGACACTGGTGCATCGCATTCATACATATCAAGGGGATTTGTGGATAAGTTTAAGTTGCCCACCGTAGCCCTTAATACACCTATATTAGTAAGCTCACCTGGAGCGGAGTATATGGCAAGCAGATGATGTTTTCAGATGCCATTGACCATAGGTAGGCATGTTTTCCCCTCAGACCTAATCATTTTGGAGTCAAGGATTGGATGTAATACTGGGTATGGATTGGCTATCGATGTATGGTGGAAATATCGATTATGCTAGCAAGTCAATTCTCCTCACCACCGAGAGGGTAAAAGGATCAAGTATGTGTCTAGGCATGCGCCAAGGAGGAGCCAAGTAAATTCACTCTCGGGAGTTGTTCAGGAGGAAATGCCTGTTGGGAAGGATTATGCTGATGTATTTCCAGAGGAATTACCAGGCATGCCACTAGATCCAGACATCGAATTTTTGATAGAGCTGTTACCAGGCACCAGACCAATATCAAAGAGACCGTACCGGATGCCCACGAATGATCTGGATAAAATTAAGAAGTAGATTGAGGAGTTATTGGAGAAAGGATATTCGACCAAGTTCATCACCATGGGGAGCCCCAATGCTCTTAGTTGAGAAGGATGGATCTTTGAGAATGGTTGTTGATTATCGTGCACTAAATGAGGTGACGATCGAGAACAAGTACTCACTGCCGATGGTCAATGATTTGTTCAACCAGTTGTAGGGAGCTAAAGTATTCTCCAAGATTGATCTTCGATCGGAATACCACCAGCTCAAGATCTGAGAACAGGATACATCGAAAACAACTTTTACCACAAGGTATGGGCTATATGAGTACACGGTTATGTCATTTGGATTGACTAACGCCCCTGCCTATTTTATGAGTATGATGAATAAGGTGTTCATGGAGTTCTTGGATAACTTTGTTGTGGTGTTCATTGATGATATTTTGGTGTACTCGAAGAACGAAGAGGAACACAAGGAACATTTACAATTAGTTCTCGAGAAGCTCAGAGAACATCATCTATATGCCAAATTTAGCAAATCCAAATTTGGGTATAAGGAAGTTGGATTTCTTGGACATTTAATATTAGGAGAAGGTATAGTAGTGGACCCCACTAAGTTTCAGTTTTTCACTGATTGGTTGGCACCCACCTCAGGTGGAGAGATCCACAGTTTTCTTGGACTCGCAGGATACTATAGGAAGTGCATTGAGAATTTTTCCAACATTGCGAAGCCCATGACGGAGTTGTTGAAGAAGGACACCAAGTTCAAATGGACCAAGGAATGTGAGGCCAACTTTCAGGAATTGATGAAACGTTTGGTTACAGTCCCAGTGCTAATTCTTCCGGATTTACGCAAGGATTTCCATGTTTATTGCGACGCTTCTCACCCGGGACTTGGATGTGTACTTATGCAGGACGGAAGAGTTGTTTCATATGCCTCATGCCAGCTTCGACCTCATGAGTTGAATTATGCCACTCATGATTTGGAGTAAGCAGCCATAGTGGATGCACTCAAGACCTGGAGACATTTTCTTATTGGAAACTGTTGTGATGTATACACAGATCATAAGAGTTTGAAGTATATCTTCACGCAGAAGGAGTTGAATCTCAGGCAAAGGAGATGGTTGGAGCTTATAAAGGATTATGATATGAAGCTGCATTATCATCTGGTGAAGGCCAATGTTGTAGCAGACGCTTTGAGCTGCAAGAGTTATGTCAATACTCTCATAACTGGAGGATTACCCCAAGAGTTAGCCGATGTTCTCAAGGAACATTGTTTGGAGATAGTTCCAAGAGGTTTTGTTGTAGCAATGGAGGTTCAATCCACATTATTGGGAAAGATACGAGAAGCCCAGAAGACTAATAAGGAGATTGTAGAAACAAAGGAAAGGATGAGTAAAGGAAAAGCCAAGGGTTTTCGTGAGGACGAACATGAAACTTTATGGTTTGAGGATCGTATTTATGTGCCCAATAACCCAAAGATCAGGAAGTTAATATTACAGGAAGCTCACGACTCGCCATACTTGATTCAGCTTGTAAACACTAAGATGTATTTGGATTCAAAGGAATGTTTCTAGTGGACAGGTATGAAGAGGGATATTGCCGAGTATGTAGCAGTATGTGATGTATGTCAGAGAGTTAAGGCACAACACGAGAAGCTAGCATGATTACTTCAGCCTATGTCGATACCCAAATGGAAGTAGGATAACCTTGGCATGGATTTCATTACCGGACTACCGAGGACCCAATCAAGTTATGACTCCATCTGGATAGTAGTAGATCGCTTGACCAAACTGGCTCACTCTATCCCCGTGAAAACCACATATACGAGCGCGAAGTTGGCCAAGATATATATGACCAGGATCGTATGTCTACATGGAGTTCCCAGGACCATCATATCAGATAGAGGAACACAGTTTACCTCGAAGTTTTGGAATCAGTTGCACCAGAATTTGGGTACGTGGCTAGAGTTTAGTACAGCCTTTCATCCACAGATAGATGGACAGACCGAGAGAGTCAATCAGATTTTGGAGGACGCGTTGAGAGCTTGTGCGCTAGATTATGGATCTAGTTGGGACGATAATTTGCCTTACGCAGAGTTCTCATATAACAATAGTTACCAAGCTAGTTTGAAGATGACCCCTTTTGAAGCTTCGTATGGAAGAAGGTGTAGGACGTCATTGATGTGGGATGAAGTTGGAGACCATCAGTTTTTCGGACCAGACTTAATCAAGGAATCTGAAGAGAAGGTTAAGTTGATTCGTGATAGATTGAAGGTAGCTCAGTCCAGGCAGAAGAGTTATGCTGACACTAAACGCAAAGAGGTAGTCTATGAAATCGAAGATAGGGCATATCTTTGTGTGTCACCACTGCGAGGAGTCAAACGATTTGGAGTTAAAGGAAAGTTATCCCCAAGATTTGTACGACCATATCGAGTTTTGGAACGTATGGGAGAAGTGGCCTACAAGTTGGAATTACCCGAAAGTTTGTTAGGAGTTCATGATGTATTTCACGTTTCCAGTTGAAGAAGTGCCATGCAAAGATGGCTGATATTCCTTTGAGAGATACGGTGCCCCTGGAAGCAATTCAATTGGAGAGTCACCTAACCTACGAGAAGAAACCCGTCAAGACTCTCAAGTTTGCCAATCGAGTTACACGCAGCAAGGTTATCAAGTTTTGCAAAGTTCAGTGGAGCTGCCATACCGAGGAAGAAGCCACCTGGGAGCGAGAAGAAGACCTACGGAAAGACCACCCACACCTATTTTCTAGCCAACCCAAATCTCGAGGGTGAGATTCATCTTAAGGGGGGTAGGTTTGTGACATCCCAATTTTCAATTTGGATGTTATACATAGATCATCATATGCATATCATATTTTCATTTTCTTTTGGTTGTGATCCTAGAAACCTTAAGCAACTCAAGGATCCAAGGAGAGAGTTGGAGGTTTCATAGATTTTTCATATTTGAATTTATCTTCAAACTTGAAAAGAGGATCAATTTGATTTTAATATTTTCTCTCCAATTATTTCCAACAATAAAAATAAATGAGAGAAAATAATATGACTTCCTCAACAGATAAGTAATATTGGAGGAGAAATTTTAAATCAATTTCTTATTTTATTTGTATTTCATTTGCTATTTTATTTGAATTAGAGGAAAACTTGCATTTTTGAAAATTGCATTTTAGTCCAAAAAATGTTCATCTTGTCCTAAATATTAGGTTTGAACGGTGAAAATTGTTTCTGAAATTTTAGTAAAAAAAATTAATATTTTATTAGGATTTTTCTTCTGCGTTGTTTTTTTTTCAAAAAAACTCCGGACCGAACTGGGCCGAAGCCCAGCTGGCCCAACCGAGCGTCGTCGCCTCTCCCATCAGTGCGGATTCCGGACTCCGGCGGAGGAGTCCGGGTCGGCCTCCCACCCCCTCGCACAAGCCGAGGACACCCGGGGCCCCTCTTTAAAAGCCGCCGCCACCCCTCCAGCTCCCCTCATCGCACCGCACCGCCGCAGCCCCGCAGCCGCCTGTGCCGCCGCCTAGCGTCGCCGCTGCTGCCGCTAGCTGCTGGCGCCGCCTTCCCCACCACTGCCACGCCTCGCCGTCTCCACCAGCCGACGCCGCCTCTCTCCGGACTCGCCAGAGCCGCTGCCGCCCCTCGCCGGTTTTCGTCGGTTTTTAGGTAAAAACCTTGACCGGTTTTTGTAGGGTTTTGTCAGTTTAATTTTGATTTTTCTGTTTTTATTCCAGTTTGATCTATTTAGCAAACATTCATTCGTTTAGATTGCTTATGAAGGGTTTCGTTCGTAAGTTCCCCGTAGCAGAAGTTCGTCCGATGGTTTTTCTTTTTAATTTTATTTTCGGCCAGGGACCTATCTGGGAATACTTTTCTTACAAATTAGTCTATGAACTTCAAACGTCCGCTACTTTTTGCTCGCTTGTCAAAATCTAGTGAAACCAATGCCAAAATCTTCGTTTTGTTCCCCTCTTTCCAGATAATCAAGTCGAACATGATTTTGAAATTTAAAAATTTGGTTTCAAGTAGATTTGATTTCAAACTTCTTTTGATCGTAGTTTGAGTTTCGTAGCTCCGATTCAATTGATTCTTTTTGCAAATTGAAGCTCTTCTCTTGTGCTTTCAGTTTGGATCTTTTCATTTGAGTTTTAACTTTGCATCTTATGCTTGAGTGCTTATGTATGCTATTTTTTGTTCATGATAGAGTTTCTGGAGTGTGAGGCTTTCTACTACGAATCACTAGGTTTTCCTATTGTCAGCAGGCAAGTAACACTTTGATCATGTCCCTTTATTACCCAGTTATTATGCATTAGTTTCAACCCTCAAACATTGCATCAGTAGGATGGATAATATGTGGATATTATGGGAAGTAGTCGATGAGGTAGGAACCTATTGCCCTTTTTATTTCAAACCATGGGAGTTACTATGTTATGCTTACACTGCTATTGAGGGAGTCCTGGATTAGGGGTTCTCCGGACAGCCGGACTATATCCTTTGGCCGGACTGTTGGACTATGAAGATACGAGATTGAAGACTTCGTCCCATGTTCGGATGGGACTCTACTTGGTGTGGAAGGCAAGCTAGGCAATACGGATATGTATATCTCCTCCTTTGTAATCGACCTTGTGTAACCCTAGCCCCCTCCGGTGTCTATATAAACCGGAGGGTTTAGTCCATAGGACAACATAGAATCATACCATAGGCTAGCTTCTAGGGTTTAGCCTCTTTGATCTCGTGGTAGATCAACTCTTGTAATACTCATATCATCAAGAACAATCAAGCAGGACGTAGGGTATTACCTCCATCAAGAGGGCCCGAACCTGGGTAAACATCGTGCCCCCTGCCTCCTGTTACCATCCGCCTTAGACGCACAGTTCGGGACCCCCTACCCGAGATCCGCCGGTTTTGACACCGACATTGGTGCTTTCATTGAGAGTTCCACTGTGTCGTCACCATAAGGCTTGATGGCTCCTTCGATCATCGCTAGCGATGCGGTCCAGGCTGAGGCTTTCCTCCCCGGACAGATCTTCGTATTCGGCGGCTTCGCACTGCGGGCCAGTTCGCTTGGCCATCTGGAGCAGATCGAAAGCTACGCCCCTAGCCATCATGTCAGATTTGGAAACTTGAACTACACGGCCGATATCCGCGGAGACTTGATCTTCGACGGATTCGAGCCCATGTCGGACGCGCCGCACAGTCGCGACGAGCATGACATAACTCTGTCGTCGGACAATGTTCGGGAGATCGCATCCGCAACTACTCCGTCCATCAATCCGGAGCAACTCGTGCCATCCGAGAGCGGAGGGATGGACCCCGCCATGGAGGCCGCACACTCAGTGGCGATAGAGCCGGATATTGACTTCACCCCATACGAGAGCCATGTCGCCGAACCACTGGATTCATCTCCGGCCATGGACTCCGAGCCGCTCACATCCGTGCCCGTCGAATCCGTATGGGCGCCGATCATGGAGTTCACCTTCGCGGATATCTTTCAGCACTCACCTTTCGGAGATGTGCTAAATTCATTAAGGTCTCTCTCCCTGTCAGGAGAACCTTGGCCGAACTATGTACAGCTAGAATGGGATGCGGACGACGAAGAAATTCGCTGCCCACCGACCACCCACTTAGTAGCCACTGTCGACGACTTAACCGACATGCTCGACTTCGACCCCGAAGACATCGACGGCATGGGCGATGATGCAGGAGACGAACAGGAACCACCGCCCATAGGGCGCTGGACCGCCACTTCGTCACATGACGTATACATGGTGGATACACCCAGAGAGGGCAATGGCAAAGAGACAGCGGAGGATGCCCCCTCCAAGCAACCCCGGTGCCGATGTCAGCGGAGACTCTCTAAGTCCCGCCATAGAAAAAGTAGCGATAATAGCGCAAGAGGAAATAATAGTCCAGTCGACTCTAGAAGAAACGACGACTGCACCACCTCGGTGGCAGAGCACGATCAAGATGCAAACTGCAAACATAGTATGAATCTGACGTCCGAACACGATGACGCCAAAGATAAGCCTCATCAATCCCCGTCTAGGGAAGAAAACAGTCCGGACAAAGATGCACGCATCATCTCGGAAACACACTTGGAGCAAGAGAACCTCTGCAGAAGGCTTATTGCCACAGCGAGGAGCCTAAAGAAACAGAAGCAAAGGCTCAAGGTCGCACAAGATACGCTCAACAGAAAATGGAACAAAGTAACAAAGTATGGTGGAAGTTACCATAAAAATAGCTATCCAAAGCGCAAGCTATTACCGGAATTCGACTACGAGGCCTTAGAGCCCATGCAGCCAAAAAGTGATATGGCCAACCGGCCGGATCCACCACCCTTTGAACGCGATAGTGCGGCTAACAAAGTCAAGCATAAGTCAACACACGATCTACATGAGAACTTGCATCAAAAATCCGGCGCGACTAGATCTATCTATGGATCTAGGAAGCGCGCTACGATACACAACCAACACCGAATACTACAACCGTCCGAACACCATGGTGCATCCCAATACAGGGGTGCTGCACAGCCCTTATGTTTCACTGATGAGGTGCTAGATCACGAATTGCCGGAGGGAATAAAACCGGTGAACATAGAGGCGTACGACGGAACCATAGACCCTAGAGTCTGGATAGAGGACTTCATCCTCCATATTCATATGGCTCGTGGAGATGATCTCCATGCCATTAAATACTTGCCCCTCAAGCTTAAAGGGCTAGCTCGGCACTGGCTGAAAAGCCTCTCTGAAAACTCAATTGGAAGTTGGGAGGAGCTCGAGGAGGCTTTTCGGGCTAATTTTGAAGGGACTTATGTCCCACCTCTAGATGTAGATGATTTAAGTCATATAATCCAACAGTCCAGAGAGTCCGCCCGAAAGCTTTGGAAAAGGTTCCTCACCAAGAAGAACCAAATCGTCGACTGTCTGGACGTCGAAGCCTTAACAGCTTTTAAACACAGCGTCCGAGACGAATGGCTAGCCAGACACCTCGGTCAAGAAAAAACCGAGAACAATGGCAGCCCTAACAATGACCCACTTTTGCGCGGGCGAGGACAACTGGTTGGCCCATAGCAGCACCGGCGACCCAAGCACATCCGAAGTCAGGGATGGCAATGGTAAACCACGACGCAACAAAAACAAGCGTCGAAATAAAGAAGGTAGCCCAGATAACACGTCGGTAAACGCCGGATTCAGGGGCTCCTGACCAGGTCAGCGGAAAAAGCCTTTCAAAGGCAACAGAGAAGGACAATCTGGCCTAAACAAAATTCTTGACAAACTCTGTCAGATTCACGGCACCCCAGACAAACCTGCAAATCATACCCGGCGAGAATGCTGGGTCTTCAAGGAGGCCGGTAAGCTAAACGCCGAACACAAAGGGGAAGAGACACCAAGCGAAGACGAGGATGAACCTCACCAGCAAAATGCCGGAGGACAGAAAAAGTTCCCACCAGTGGTTAAAACATTAAACATGATCCATGTGACAAAGAGGAGAGGCAATCATGCACTCCGATGCACACGCACCATAGAGCTCGTCACCCCTAGGTTCAACCACTGGTTGGCCTGCCCGATCACTTTTGATCGTAGGGATCACGATACAAATATCCGGCGCGAAGGACTGACGGCCTTGGTGTTAGACCCAATAATAAATGGGTACCATTTCACAAGAGTCCTCATGGACGTCGGCAGTGATCTAAATCCGATATATCAGGACACAATCCGCAAAATGGGAACAGACCTGACACAAATAAGCCATAGTAATACTACCTTAAAGGGAGTAATATTAGGCCAAGAGGCCCGCTGTACGGGATCTCTACTACTAGAGGTTGTATTCGGTTATCCCGATAACTTCCGAAGCGAAACGTTAACTTTTCACATCGCTCCATTCCGAAGTGATTATCAAGCACTGCTCGGAAGGGCGGCTTTCGCTCTTTTGAATGCAATACCGCATTATGCTTTTCTCAAGCTCAAGATGCCCGGTCCACGTGGCATCATCACAGTTAGCGGAAATACCGAACATTTTTTTACGTATGGAAGAGGACATGGCGGCTCTAACAGCCGCGAACTAGATGGCCTCACCAACCAGAAAAAATGGCAGGTCGTCAAGACCATAGACACGATTAGAAGAATCCGGCGTTCCATCATATATACATGAGATTGGTTTTCGAACCCTCATAAAATGATATGACGGGCTTCCCGCAAGTAATCAGGGCCAGCCCGGCTCAACTAGGCTTCTCTTGAATTTTGATAGTTCATTGACAATAACCAATTCTTCTTTTTGGCAAGACAACTTTCACCTAATTCCTTTCCTTTTGCAGATGACAAACGTGCTACACCCGTCCAGGACACGGCACAATGGAGACACAGGCGTAGACGTGCAGCAGGGACCCACCCAAAGGTTTATTTTTAGATTAAGACCCTGCGTAAACCTTTTTATAGTCTCTTGTTGCTCACATCCTCCGGATACTCCACACAACCGAGAAGGATGCTGGCGTTATTGGCATGTGGCCACGGCAGAATTTTGCACGTACCTGCACATATGGGGTTTCTTACTAAGGGCATTGTTTAGCCCGGTATATGTTATAAAGACCGAACACCTTAGGGAGTGTTCGGCGTCGCGAGTTTGGCCCTATATGCATCAGCTCCGAATCATGTCTTTGGTCAAATGTTGGGTTTTCCCGGCTCCCACGTTTTGGTACCTTACGTTTTGTTATATCGGCTAAGGTAGCACTGGGATAACTACTGCGATTGTGCCTTGGTTCATCCGGGTGAGCACCTCAGTAGAGAAAGCCGAAAACTGACTATCATGATATAGCGAGAGACTGGTCAACCACTCGATGACTCATCAGAATCTTCGGGATTCCTCCACATTAACGAAGGGCCGTTTCCTGGTCATGTACGTATGCGACCCGTATTCGGACGAGCGCAGAAGTACCAGGGGCTATATAGTAGCTCCACTGTCAAACTCATATGGCTAAGTGAAAGTGTTAAAGCAATATAGTCTGATTGCCTCGTTCGCTGCGCTATCACCTCCTTAACGGACCAAGATGTTGGATCAAGTGTGGATATGCATCTTTTGCGAACACCCCCGCATTATATGCGTGGGGGCGGAAGCCAACGACTGCAAACTTTCAGGTTATACACATGTATACATAAACGGCCGCACAGGAGGCATCATAGTACTTTCGGGCAAAAGTATAAATACAGCCTTGATAATTAAATAAAACATTGTTTTTACAATGGGAATACATGTCACTTGAACATAAAATTCTTTGAGCATTGAGCCTCTATCGAACGAGCGCCTTCAAGAACTTCTTCAAAGTAGTGCTCGGCAGCCACTCGGCCTACGGCCGAACCCTGTGTCGCAATAGTGGTGGCCTCCATCTCCGCCTAGTATGTCTTAACACTAGAAAAGGCCATCAACGCACCCTCTATGCATGCCGATCTCTTTACAGCATCGATATGTGGCACAACACCAAGGAATTGTTGCACTGAGCTAAAGCAGGTATTCGGCCTTGGCCCTCCCGGCCATAGGTGATCCACAACGGACCTCATGGCAAGTCCAGACAACCTATGGATCTCGGCCCACTCGGCCAATCGCTCATTCAACAACAGCGGACAGACTGGAGCGTGAAACTGTGACCAGAACAACTTTTCCAGTTTGGGACCTTTCTGATCCTTGAAGTACTCGACCACATCAGCAGCACTTGCAGCCAAACCCATGTACGCGTCCGCAGAACTCCATAGCCAGTCCAGAGGAGCATACTTCAGATCTCCGAACTTAGTCCGCAACAAGAAGGGCTTTCCAGACCCGATATCTGCAGCTTGATTTAGCTCCTCCTTCGTCGCTCTAATTTTGGAGCGGGCTTCCTTGGCAGCCACCCGGGCCTTCTCCAGGTCCGTCACCTTCGCCCGGTTTTCTTCTTCAAGAAGCTGGTAAGGGTCAGCGGCATCTTTTAACTCTATAGCCGTCTTGGCTATTTTTTCCTTGCTCTCGCAATGCGTGGCCTGTTCGGCCCTTAACTCTTCGGCCGCCTTTAAAGCGGCCGCATTTCTACTCCTTGCTTGCTCCTTGGCTCGGGCAAGCTCCGCCCAAAGGGTCTCTGTCGGTGTCAAAACTGGCGGATCTCGGGTAGGGGGTCCCGAACTATGCGTCTAGGCCGGATGGTAACAGGAGGCAGGGGACACATTGTTTTACCCAGGTTCGGGCCCTCTTGATGGAGGTAAAACCCTACGTCCTGCTTGATTAATATTGATGATATGGGTAGTACAAGAGTAGATCTACCACGAGATCAGAGAGGCTAAACCCTAGAAGCTAGCCTATGGTATGATTGTATGTTGTCCCACGGACTAAAACCCTCCGGTTTATATAGACAACGGAGAGGGTTAGGGTTAGACAAGGTCGGTTACAAAGGAGGAGATATCCATATCCGTATTGCCTAGCTTGCTTTCCACGCCAAGTAGAGTCCTATCCGGACATGAGACGAAGTGTTCAATCTTGTATCTTCATAGTCTAACAGTCTGGCCAAAGGATATAATCCGGCTGTCCGGAGACCCCCTAATCCAGGACTCCCTCAGTAGCCCCTGAACCAGGCTTCAATGATGATGAGTCCAGCGCGCAGTATTGTCTTCGGCATTGCAAGGCGGGTTCCTCCTCTGAATACATCACAGAAGAATTTGATTACGAGGATAGTGTCTGACCCTGCAACATAAGTTCCACATACTTCCGTAGAGAGAATAATATTTTCGCAAATCTAATTTGCTAACTTGTTTTGATAGTATGACGTTATGTCATGGCCCGGTGATTATTCAAACCGTTTCCTTTAACTAGCCCTGCACATAACGCGAGGCAGTTTTTCGACACGTATTGTCAAAGCAGAGATCGTGTCCCCTTATTACGGGATTCTCATCAATATGGGCGTGGGTAACCCAACCGCGCCATCGATTACGGCGCTTGGGGGATAAGCGAGTTTTACCAGGCAAGTGGGGACGCTTAGTTTCGTCCCCATATAAAGGGATAAGGATTCACCTTTCTATCCACACCTTCTTCCTCCTTTGCTCATCCGTTTTTGCACACTCGAGCTCTAGCGCCCAAGTCCGCACTTCCCACCTCAACCTTCTCCAACCATGTCCGGAGCGAGAGGCAGGTGCACTAGTAGAAAAAGGGTCAAACGTGAAGCACATTAGTGCCGTTTTGAATTTGAGTCGGCACTAATGTGTACATTAGTGCCGGTTCCAACGGCTAGCCGGGCCGCTCTCATTAGTACCGGTTCGTGGCGAACCTTTAGCACCGGTTCGTGCCACGAACCGGTACTAAAGTGAGTGGTGGAAGGATGTTGTCAGTCCGGGGCCCCTCTAGCACCTTTAGTACCGGGTCGTATCACAAACCGGTACTAAAGGTCGTCCTACATAGACCCTTCGTCCACCCGAGCTCGCTCTGTTCTTCCCCTTTCCCCTCTCCTCTCTGTTCTTTTCCCTCTTCCTCTCAAGCTCATCACACATTTTGCCCAAGATTTGAAGGCCCCCATCCATTCAAATGATCACAAAGGTTAGCAACTTTTTCCTTTCATCTCTCATTGCTAGATTAGCTCGTGCAATGCTTTATATAGTGATTGATTTTTGAGTTTAGTAATTTGGGAGGAATTATATATATGTGCTAGTATTTGATTTATATGCAATTTGAGGTCAAAAATAACACTTAGTTTGCATATGTAGGTGTGGTTTACTTAGTACCTTCTAAATCTCCGTCATAACCACCGTCGATCGCTCGCAACGTCGCGTCGCCGGCACCACCTTGTGGTGAGCCTCTTGTTCATGAAGTTTTATATAAAAAATTGATGTTTGTGTGATTTGGATATATAGTTACTCGTATAATTATCTTACCAATACGTTGTTTGTTATACATAGTGCCATGGTTTTGATATCCGTCCCCGTCGGCCCTCGTCCGGGTTATGATTCGGATGTGGTATATTCTCTTTTAAAACTATTCATTGCATTTCGTGTTTATGAAAAATTATGCCCATCAAGTTGACATAGATATTTGTATGTAGGAGGTAGTTGAACCGGAAATTCCAACCGACCCTATTGTCGAGAGGTTAAATTTAGTTGAAAGAGAAAACGAGGATTTGAAGGAAAAATTGAAAAGAATTGAGGGGGAGAAGATGGAATTGGAGTTGCATGTTGCCGATGTCGTCGATGATCACAAGATTAAGATGGAGAAAATGCACTTGAAGATTAGAAAGATTAGAAAATATGCCATTCATAGTGAGGCTTGGTATCATTATGCTGTTGGATCAATTTTTACCTTAGTTGCGATCTTGAGCACATTTGTTGTTGCATTTAAATTCTTTAGCTAGAGAGTTATTTGTTTGTTGCATTGAAGTGTTGTACAATCTCTATGTATGAACTTTATGTATTGTATTAATTTGATGTTTTCGGTGCTGTGTATTGAAGATGAGCCGGCAATGGATGTACGATGACCGATGCTCTCCCGAGTTCATTAATGGCGTGCGTACTTTTCTGCTTGCGGCTGAGGCAAACAAGCGAGCGGATGGTTTTATGCATTGTCCATGTGCTAGCTATAAGAATGGTCACAATTACTCTACGTCAAGAACCATTCACGTCCACCTGTTTGAGTCCGGTTTCATGCCCCACTGTAATGTTTGGACCAAGCATGGAGAAGGAGGGGTTATGATGGAAGACAATGAAGAAGAAGAGGACGACGACAGCTATCCTGGCCATGGGTTCCCTGAATACGATGATACAACAATGAGGGAGGAAGATGAGCCGTTAATGCGGGAAGAAGCTAAGCCGGCAATGCGGGAAGAAGCTGAAGAAGAGGCATCAGATGAACCCATTGATGATCTAGGTCGGGCCATTGCCGATGCAAAGAGAAACTGCGCAAGTGATTTGGAGAAGAAGAAGTTTCAACGCATGTTAGAGGATCACAAAAAATTGTTGTACCCGAATTGCGTAGGTGACAAGAAAAAGCTGGGCACCACACTAGAATTGCTACAATGGAAGGCAGAGAATGGTGTATCTGACAAGGGATTTGGAAAGTTGCTGGGAATGATAAAGGATATGCTTCCGAAGGACAAAGAATTGCCAGAGAGTACGTACGAAGCAAAGAAGGTTGTCTGCCCTCTAGGGTTAGAGGTGCAGAAGATACATGCATGCACTAATGATTGCATCCGCTACCGCGGTGAGTACGAGGATTTGAACGCTTGCCCGGTATGCGGTGCATTACGCTATAAGATCAGCCGTGATGACCCTGGTGATGTCGAGGGCGAGTGCCCCAGGAAGAAGATTCCTGCCAAGGTGATGTGGTATGCTCCTATAATACCACGGTTGAAACGTTTGTTCCAAAACAAAGAGCATGCTAAGGCGATGCGATGGCACAGAGAAGACCATAAGCAAGACGGAAAGTTGAGAGTACCCGCTGACGGGTCGCAGTGGAGAAAAATCGAAAGAAAGTACGGGAAGGAGTTTGCAGATGATGCAAGGAACGTATGGTTTGGTCTAAGCGCAGATGGCATTAATCCTTTTGGGGAGCATAGCAGCAACCATAGCACCTGGCCTGTGACTCTATGTTTGTATAACCTTCCTCCATGGTTGTGCATGAAGCGCAAGTTCATTATGATGCCAGTGCTCATCCAAGGCCCTAACCAACCCGGCAACGACATTGATGTGTACCTAAGGCCATTAGTTGAAGAACTCTTACAACTGTGGAACGGAACACGTGTACGTGCGTGGGATGAGCACATGGGGGAATAATTTGACCTAAAGGCGTTGCTGTTCGTGACCATCAATGATTGGCCTGCTCTCAGTAACCTTTCAGGACAGACAAACAAGGGATACCGCGCATGCATGCACTGTTTGGACGATACCGACAGTATATATGTGGCTAATTGTAAGAAGAATGTGTACCAGGGACATCGTCGATTTCTTCCGAGTAGGCATCCCGTAAGAAAGAAAGGCAAGCATTTCAAAGGTGAGGCGGATCACCGGACGAAGCCTCGCCACTGTACTGGTGCTGATGTACATGATATGGTCAAGGATTTGAAGGTGGTCTTTGGAAAGGGTCCTGGTGGACAACCTGTTCCGAATGATGCTGACGGACGCGCACCCATGTGGAAGAAGAAATCTATATTTTGGGACCTACCCTATTGGAAAGATCTAGAGGTCCGCTCCGCAATCGACGTGATGCACATGACGAAGAATCTTTGTGTGACCCTGCTTGGCTTCTTGGGCATGTCTGAGAAGACAAAAGATACACCTGAGGCACGGGAGGACCAGCAACGTATGCACGGAAAAGACGGAAAACATCAGGGTCATGCAAGCTACGCTCTTACCAAAGAAGAGAAGGAAATCTTCTTTGAATGCCTGCTTAGTATTAAGGTACCGTCTGGCTTCTCGTCGAATATAAAGGGAATAATAAACATGGCAGAGAAAAAGTTCCAGAACCTAAAGTCTCATGACTGCCACGTGATTATGACGCAACTGCTTCTGGTTGCATTGAGGGGGCTTCTACCGGAAAACGTTCGATTAGCCATTGTGAAGCTATGTGCATTTATCAATGCAATCTCTCAGAAGGTAATTGATCCAGAAATCATACCAAGGTTAGAGAATGATTTGGTGCAATGTCTTGTGAGTTTCGAGTTGGTGTTCCCACCATCCTTCTTCAACATCATGACGCACGTCCTAGTTCACCTATGCGAAGAGATTAACGTTTTGGGTCCTGTATTTCTACACAATATGTTCCCCTTTGAGAGGTTCGTGGGAGTCTTAAAGAAATATGTTCATAACCTTGCTAGGCCAGAAGGAAGCATCTCCAAGGGACATGAAAATGAGGAGGTCATTGAGTTTTGTATTGACTTTATTCCTGACCTTAAGCCGATTGGTGTTCCTGAATCGCGGCATAAGGGCAGACTGGATGGAAAAGGCACGCTAGGAGGGGAACAAATAATATGTAAGGACGGACATTCTCTCACTGAAGCACACTACACAGTTCTATAGAATTCCGCCTTGGTGGCTCCGTATATGGATGAACACAAGAATTTGCTACGCTCCAAACACCCGGAGCGGTCTGATGACTCGATTACACGTGAACAAACCAGGAGTTTCGCCAGCTGGTTGCAGACACGTACCATGCATGACACCTCTATTGAAGATGACCTGTACTTGCTGTCCCAGTTACCATCTTCGAATATAATGACTTTCAAAAGGTATGAGATAAATGGTAATACATTTTACACGATCGCCCAAGATAAGAAGAGCACCAACCAAAACAGTGGTGTCCGCTTTGATGCAGAAACCAAGACGGGAAAGGAAACATATTATGGTTATATACAGGACATATGGGAACTTGACTATCGATGTGATTTGAAGGTCCCTTTGTTTCGGTGTAAATGGGTCAATATGACACGAGGCGGGGTAACGGAAGACCCGTAGTACGGAATGACAATAGTGGATCTCAACAATCTTGCGTATGAAGACGAACCATTCGTCCTAGCCAATGATGTGGCACAGGTTTTCTATGTGAAGGACATGTCTACCAAGCCAAGAAAAAGAAAAGATAACGAAGCGAATGCATCGTACGATGAGCCAAAGCGGCACATAGTTCTTTCTGGGAAGAGAAACATCGTGGGAGTGGATGACAAGATAGACATGTCAGAAGATTATGAAAAGTTTGATGAAATTGCTCCATTCACAGTGAATATTGACCTGAGCATCCCGTTAAATGATCAAGATTTTCCATGGTTACGGCGCAAAGGGACACCTCAAAGAAAAAGTTTCACACCCAAAGATCTGGGATGTGATCGGCTTTACTATCATCACTTTCTTCTGTGTTTCACACCCAGGAGGGAATCTCTGTAATAGTTAGGGTAGTTATGTGTTTTGGCATTTGAAACGCGAAGAAATTTTATGTGCAAACAAATTCTTTCATGCCTTTACTGATTTTTAAAGTTAAGTTATTCAGAAACTAGTGATTCACACTAATTTCAAATAATTCAAAATTTAAACTATTCAAATTTGAAAACTACGGGCACTAACAGAAAGTTTGTAATTTTTTGTACCTAAAGCAAAAATATTCACAAAGAAACTCTAAATACACTGATTATTAAAGTTAAGTTATTCACACTAATTTCAAATAATTCAAAATTTAAACTATTCAAATTTGAAAACTACGGGCACTAACAGAAAGTTTGTAATTTTTTGTACCTAAAGCAAAAATATTCACAAAGAAACTCTAAATACACAAAAAAACAACTCAAAAATAAATAAAGCAAAAAAAATAAAAAAGCCCGCCTACTGGGCCAGAGCGGCCTGCATACGACTAGAAACCCAACCTGTTGTTGGGCTAGGATGCAGGCACGCAAAGGCCCAGTAGGCCCACAGGGCAGCACAGAACATATAGGCCCAGTAGGCCTGCTTTGGAGAGGAGCTCGAGAGAGCTACCGCACGGGGGGTTATAAACCAGTGCGGACGCCCCTCGGCTAGCGAGGTGGGACTAAACTTGACGCACCGCACCTTGCCAGCGCACCCCCTTTAGTACCGGGTGGTGGCACCAACCGGTACTAAAGCGGGGGCCTTTAGTACCGGTTGGAGCCACCACCCGGTACTAAAGAAGGTGCGCTTCCCGTCGCTTGGCCTGGCTAAAACAGGCCTTTAGTACCGGTTGGTGGTTCCAACCGGTACTAAAGGTCCATCCTATATAAATAAACACTTCAAAAAATTCAGTTTCTCATCTGCTTCTCCTCTGCCCCGTTGCCCGCCGCCCCCGTCTCCACATCCCTCGCCGCCGCCCCCGTCGACGCCCCGTCCCCGTCGTCACCACCCCGTCGTCCCTGTCGTCACCGCCGCCCTGTCCCGGCCGGTCCCGTGTCGTCCCCGTCCCCGTCATCGCCGCCCTGTCCCCATCGTCGCCGCCTCGGCCCGTACGTCCCCGTCCCCGTCGTTGCCGCCCCGTCCCTGTCCCCGTCGTCGCCATCCCCTTCGTCACCGCGCCCGTCGCCGCCCCTCGTCGCCTCTCGCCTCGCCGGTGTGCACACACACATACATTTTTTTAGTTTTTTAGTTATAGAATTAGTTATAAAAATGTTAGAAATTTTTCTTTTTTTAGTTATAGAAATAGTTAGTTATATAGCATTGTTAGAAATGTTATAGAAATGTTAGAATTGTTAGAAATTTTTCAATTTTTTAGTTATAGAAATAGTTATAAAAAGTTAGAATTGTTAGAAATTTTTCTGTTTTTTTGTTATAGAAATAGTTATAAAAAAGTTAGAAATTTTTCTTTTTTAGTTATAGAAATATTAGAAATGTTATACAAATGTTAGTTATATATATAGAAATGTTATAATTTTTTTTTCTGTTTTTTTAGTTATAGATATATTAGAAATGTTAGTTATATAGCATAGTTAGAAATGTTATAGGAATGTTAGTTATATATAAATGTTAGAAATTTTAGTTATCAAAATCCAATCATTAAAAAAATGTTACTTTTGCAGGCATATAGCTAGTATTTGTTCTTGACGATGCCCGGCCCGCATCCTCGCCGTCGACCCGTCCGTGACGACGTCCGGCTGACCCATGTCCGGGACTGGGCTCCGCCGGGCTGGCACTGGGAGGTGCTGCCTGGAGGGGCACGCGGCTTGATGAGGAACCCGGCCCCGGGTCCCGTCGTTGACCCTGATCTCGTTTGGTGGTGTTCGCATGGGCCAGTTTCGGTGCGGAGGGAGCCGGCCCCACCGGAGGTGGTACGTCGCCGTGTCAGGGAGGAGGACGAGCACGTCCATCGCTACATGGTTGCGTTAGAGGGCGGCAGGTTCTCCAATACCTGGAAGTTTCTTCAGGGAGCTCACTTCAGCTATGATCCTGTGAGGTTTCCTTCTCTTTGGGTGTCCACCGCCCGCGCCGCAGGAACCGCAAGTGACCTAGATTCTTCTGTAGTATTCGATCTTTATTAGCTACCTAGCCAGTGATGTATTCGATATATAATATTCTAGACAATGTATTCGAGATTATATATTATTCGAGACGATGTATTCGAGATTATATCTATTATTTGAGACGATGTATTCGAGATTATATCTATTATTCGAGACGATGTATTCGAGATTATATCTATTATTCGAGACGATGTATTCGAGATTATATCTATTATTCGAGACGAGGTATTCGAGATTATATCTATTATTCGAGACGACGTATTCGAGATAATATTCGATGATGCTTATTATGTACTATGATTGATTCAGTTTTTCCTTATTAATTGATTGCATCCATGCATTGTAATTTGAATATATTTCTTTTGGATTAGTTAAACAAAACCTATGGCGGACAATACCGGCAGAGAGGGAGAAGAGGCCCTGTTCAATATCATACGCAATCCTCGCGGGCCAGATGATGATCAGAATGAAGAAGATTATGACGGCTCCGAATATCTAAACAACACCGGGGAGGGTGATATGATATTCGATCGCGACGACCGAATTTATGAAGTCATGAACTATGAACATGAAGAAGAAAATGTTGATCTTGAAACAACAAAGACCGGCGAGGTATATATATTTATATAAGCAGGCATCTGGTGATCATCACATGTTTTAAATGACTTGAAGATATATTAACGAATCGATCTTTCTTCTTTCAGCCATCCGGATCAAGCAAATCTTCAGGCCACAGGACGAAACGAGGCCCGAACGAAAAGTTGAAGGAGGGCGTAAAGTACAATATCGAGGCAATCAGACCTAATGGCGAACCATTAGCGCCTAAGAAGATTGCGGACAAGTTCATTCGTCAGTGCGGAGTTCTTGTGAAGGACCAACTCCCGATCTCCCTTCAAGAATGGAGAGAGCCAGCAAAGCCACGTCCAGGAGTTACTTTTGTCGACGACAGACAAAAACATTTGCTTTGGGAAACGCTCATGGAACATTTCACCCTACCAGATCATTTTACAGATGCAGATGTGGAGAAAGTCAAGGACGCTACTCTCAGGAAGATGGCAGTTGCATTCAAGAACCACAAGATTCATGAATGGGCCAAGTACGTCAAGGGAGGAAGGAAGACTCCAGTATTCGAGGGAACACTAGAGAAGAAAAGTGCTCATTGGGACAATTTCGTGAAATTCAAGGATTCGGAATTATCTAAGGAACGGTCCAGAATAAACAAGGCCAATGCCGCAAAAAAGGATAAGTTCCATAAGCTGGGGCCAGGTGGCTATGCGGTGGGAATTCCTAAGTGGGATAAGTCTGAGAAAGAGATGCTGGATGCAGGTGTCACTCTAGAAACATTGAGCTGGCCCCCCAGGTGCAGGACTTGGTTCTATGCGCATGGGGGGGGAGTTGGACCCGAAGATAGGCAAAGTTTTGAAGAAGGCATGTCTGGACGGAGCCGAAGATAAGCTACTTGTTGCAATAGAAGAGGCTCGATCGGGGTTGTTCGAGCCCAACAGAGAGAACGACGAGCTTACGCGTGCCCTGGGAATTCCTGAACACCCGGGAAGAACACGAGGCATGGGCGCTATTCCGTGGTATGAGGGGTTTTCGGACTAGAACACCGACTACGGAACCCGTGCAAGAAAGAAGATTGCGGAGGAGAAGAAGAGGGAGATGGAGGAGGACTAGTGGAAGCTAGACTATGAACGTCTTCAAGGCCTAGAATCAGCGCACGCGGACTTGGCAGTCAAATTCCAGCGGCAGTAGGAGCAGATCGACTCACTTAGCCAGCAAAGGGGGTCTCAGTAGCTAGCGGATGATCCACCAATGGATAGCACCGTCCCATCCATGCCGAGTAGTAGCGTGGGTTCCGCCCCGGGCAACGCATTGCTGGATAGCTATCCAGTGGATGACATCATGGAGAACACTAACTGCGAGCTACACTTCAAAATGAAGAACATATCCATGAAGGTGGCGGACGCCCTTGCTTTTACAAATCCCCCCGAGGCAACCTTCCATTGCAACCCGATTCCAGCGGGCTATGCTCGTGTCTTGGTTGATGAGGTGGTGGACCAATATTCGGGGCT
This sequence comes from Triticum urartu, assembly GCF_056163025.1. Lineage (NCBI taxonomy): Eukaryota > Viridiplantae > Streptophyta > Magnoliopsida > Poales > Poaceae > Triticum > Triticum urartu. The sequence continues at coordinate 65,678,266 of NC_141873.1, read as the reverse complement.
AGAGCTTGACATTCCTGGAGGTGACGATGAGCACACACTAGGAGAGGCCAACAATCGTATCATCCTATGGAGAAATGATTGCATCGTCTTTCCAAGGCCACCGACACCGCGTCATCCGACTCCTCGTCGCAGTCCACCACCGAGTCAGCAGACTCCCGCTCCTCCAAGTCCACCAACGCGTCAGGTCACTCCTCCTCCAAGTCCAGCACAGCTTCAGGCCACTCCTCCTCCTCCAAGTCCGGCAAAGCGTCAGGCCACTCCTCCTCCAAGTCCGGCATAGCTTCAGGCCACTCCTCCCCCTCCAACTCAGCCACATCAGCCGTCTTCGCCGCCTCAGCAAGCACGGAAGAGAACCGCCTCAGCTATGGTGCGTAGCGGTACAAGTTGAGGTAGTACTGGAGGTACATGCGGAGGCAAGCGATTTCAATATGGTCCAAGCCTCGCGCCTCTTCTGCAGAGGCCTTACGACAAGGCCGAGGAGGAAAATGTAGCCATATCGAAGGCCTAGGTGGAAGACCATTTTGCACCGAAACCGCCACCGCCGCCAAGGGAGAAAGTGCCTGTGGAAAAGATTGACCACTTCAATCGTATGGCTAGACCACCAGCTCCCAAGCCTGTTGACACAGACTATGAGCGCCACATCAAGAAGTTAAATCAAGCACGTCTACAGAAAGAGGCGAGCTCGAGCTCGAGCAAATCAGCTGGCAAAAGGAGTGGTAAAACCGTTCCCCAGCTGGGAGAACAGGCGGCGCGATCAATCCCTCCGCTTGTTGTGCCAACAACACATGAGAGTAGGCACGCCCGATATTATTGTGGGCAAACCGTTAACATTCCCGAGGTGGGCGATGTGGTAATAACCGAGGAGCATATTGCGCAGGCTGAATCGATCGAGATCACTGTTGGACAACTCCTCGATAGAGCCCATGTCTCCGACTAGAGAGGAGGAAATAAAACGGAAATATGCCCGGGGCCAACCTTTGGTCGAGCCAGAGGAGGTCAATAAGCTCCCTACGAGAATGTATGAATTGCATCAATGGTACATGGACATTACCAAGATTTCCAACCAAGAGTCCCACATGGTGAATGTCAACAAGGAGCATTACTACCAAAAGAAAGTTGTGACCGTTGAGTATTCAGAACTATTTCAGCTATACAATAAAGACGCACTCGACAAATCTATGGTCAGTTGCTATTGTCTATAAGTGATTTCTTTCTATAATTTAAGTGTCAAGCTAGCTGTAGTGATCATTTTGATCAATCATTACCTGTAATTATCCTCACTATATTCTTTTCTGTGGTATTATGCAGGATGAAGATTTATGAAATGAAAAAAGGTGGACGCTATGGCATTGGGTTCATTGACCCAAATACCATTAATGAATACACATGGAAAATAGATCCATATCATGAAAAATGTGTAGAGGAAAGCATGCTACAGTTCTTCAAGGAACTCAAATACAATGAAGATATACTACTTCCTTACAACTTCTAGTGAGTCACACTGTCTTGTACTACAAATTCTGTTTTTCCCTACTAGCTATAGCTACATGTTTTTGCTTACATATGCCCGCTTAATTAAGACATGCAAATGTATGTGCATGCAGATTTCACTGGATCTTGTTAATCATTAAAGTTGATGAAGGAACAGTTGAAGTACTAGACTCACTACTTAAGAAAGCAAGTGACTACACCATCGTGAAGGGGATAGTCAACAGGTAATTTCAGTCATTATTAACTATATCTCGGCCTATTTAATTAGTTCGTCATTTCCTGATAACAACTATTTAATAACCCATTTATTCATTTTCTTTGTCAGCGGGAAGGGCTTGGGCAAAGTTCATCAGGGCCACTCCAGGCCCATGGAAACAAAATCTGAAATGGTATCGACTCAAGGTAAGTAATTAAGTAGTACTAGCTAGCTGCCATCTCTTTAATTATCATGCTTGATTAATTATTATTTGATCAAATTCCATTCTCGTAAAGGCCCTGAAGCAGGCGCCGGGGAATGATCTATGTGCATAATACGTTTGCAAGAACATTCGTATGATGGCGTCCGAAAGGAGCAAATCTCAAAGACAGGAGTGGGTACGATATCGATTGTTAGAACACTATTCACAATTTTTACACCATTATCGATATCTAGTCACACAACTAATACACATGCATATTGATATCCTTCTTAACAGTTCAAAGAGGTGCGGGACAAGCTCCTAGCACAGGACCGCATAGAAGCAATTCAAGAGGAAATAGTGGGATTTTTGCTCGACTAGGTCATAGATCCCAAAGGAGAATACTATTACCTGCTACCTTCCCCATGAACCACTTCCAATTGTTATCGTGCTCTGAAGGCACCAATTAGCTAGGCTAATGCCACTGGCTCCGAAGGCACCAATTAGGAGAAATTGTATATATATACATGTGTGTATATATGTCTGAATTAATTAATGGTGGTTGTGTGAGACATTCGATGATATATATATATATATTATGATCGGTTCTACTAGAAATTCTATTTATACATATGAATAACGTGTACAATATGTAGTATCGTAAAATACCAGCAAACTAAAAATAATTAAATGGAAAACACAAAATTAAATGAAAAAGAAATCATAAACCCAACCCCCCCCCAACATTTTAATACCGGTTGGTGACACCAACCGGTACTAAAGGGCTCCCTGCCCCCGAAGCTGGCTCGTGCCACGTGGTTGCCCTTTAGAACCGGTTCGTGCTGAACCGGTACTAAAGGGGGTGGGCTTTAGTGCCTACATTTTAGCGCCGGTTACCAAACCGACACTAAAGGGCCTTACGAATCGGTGCTATTGCCCTGTTCTGCACTAGTGGTGGATGGTCTCCTCCATCATGGATGGAGACATCAAGAAGCTGAGGAGAGCCGGATACCTGCCCGACGACATCGCGCACCGGCTCCCAGATGAGGGGCAGCTCATCCCCACCCACAGGCCCCATGAGAGGCTAGTGTTCCTCAACCATTTCCTCCGCGGACTGGGATTCCCTCTCCACCCATTCGTCCGGGGGCTCATGTTCTATTACGGCCTGGATTTCCACGATCTGGCCCCGAACTTCATCCTCAACATCTCGACGTTTATCGTTGTGTGCGAGGCCTTCCTCCGCATCAAGCCCCACTTCGGCTTATGGTTGAAAACCTTTAATGTCAAGCCGAAGGTTGTGGGCGGCCGCCAGGCGGAGTGCGGAGGCGCCATGGTGGGCAAGATGCCCAACGTAACATGGCTCGAGGGCTCCTTTGTGGAAACCATAAAGGGGTGGCAATCGGGGTGGTTCTACATCACCGAGCCGCGCGAACCTACATGGGCAGCGGCCCCCGAGTTCCGGTCTGGCATCCCCACGCGGCTCACCTCCTGTAAAGAGAAGGGCCTGTCCTGGGGTAGTTCGGGAGAGCTGACCGGACTCCAAACATGTATTCAAAACATGGTGAACAAGAAGCTCAAACTCGTCAATGTGGTCTAGGTCATGCTCCACCACCGGATCCTCCCGTGCCAACAACGGGAGTTCAACTTGTGGGAGTTCGACCCGGCGCAGCACCGAACTCTGAACAGGCTCTTCGACATAACTCACGAAGATGCCTGGAGATTGCTGTTCAAAAGCGCCGAGGTCCCCCCTCCCATTACTGAGGATCGCGGATTCAGCGCGAAGAGCCAAGCCAGTGTGGTAAGCTGCTTTACCTTTCATAGGATACTTATTTTTTATAGATTGACTCCATGCGGGATCTAAACTACCATCCCTTTGACAGGACTGGCAGGAGATGGCCGGACAGATCGACTGTCCAGCTCCTTTGCCCGAAGGCCCAGCAGACGCTCTTCTGGTGAAGATGCTGACTCCGACTTGTTATACGGTGCCGGAGAAGACCAAGAAGGCCAAGGGAACCCGAAAGAGTTCCCGATGCCAGGCGTCGTCGGACTCACCGTCCGATGACTCTGCGGCGCACTCATCCCCCGAAGACGAGGAAGAAGAAGAAGATGCTCCCCCTCCGGCTGGGGGAGATAAGAAAAGGAATGCCGCCCCAACTGGGGGGCCCGAAGGGTCCAAGAAGGGAAGGACTCTCCTTCCGGACAGTTCCACCGCCGCCAACGAAGGCGAACACGAGTGGTTTCCCAGGGCCAAGCCCCTGGGGAGATCATAAGTATTCAGATACCAGAGTAACTCATAGCATTCCTTTGTCGCACTGCTTTCCCTAGCGCCGAACAAAATTATGCAGGCCGCCATGAGCCAGTATCGATGTATCATCGGACGGCTCCCTGGGCTCGTCGGACATGGATAGCGATCCAGTCCCGACCACCACCTCCCCTCATCCTGCCGACGACGCCGATGTGCTATCTCAAGAGGCACCAGATTGAGGGGAGACAGTCCCGGAGGCACCTCAAGGCGACCTTCCGGACTCCGGGAGCCGAGGGGACGGGGCCCCTGAGAGCTCTGAGTTCGTCCCTCAGCCGAACACTGCGCTAGAACCTCTAGTGGTTCTGGGCTTGGGCAGGCGGCCTCCTTCTAAGAGGGGCAAGACGCCTGTGCCGGTGACCTCTATCCATCCAGAGTCGCCGGACAATCTGCTGGAAGCGCTTCGCAATGCTTCCATCGACGAGGAGCACCATACTATTATGAGTGCGGTGGTCTAGAAGGTTTAGTCTGCCAAGAGCGGGTTTACTGAAGCCTGTGCCAGCCTTCTAACAGGCTTTGAGGTAAGAGTTTTGAAATGTAGTAGAAATATTACCGCATAGACAGTAGCCCCTGATGCTTTGTTCGGTGTTCACAAAGAAAAGCCGAACAAAGGATCAAATAATATCGCAGGAGTCTAATATAAGTATGTCAACATGCATATGCAGGCTTCGCTGTTGGCGTCCGCCACACTTACTGCGGAGGTCGTTGTACTGAAGTAGGACCTCAAGGGGTCCAGGAAAGAGCTCGGCCTTGTCAAGAGGCACCTTGAGGAGAACAAGGGTAAGTAATACCCTGTCTATATATATGTGTATATAAAAGAAGACGCGATTGCAAAATGACAGGATCATCATATATTTGCCAGGGGCCACGACCGAGGTGGTGACCCTGAAGCAAGCGCTAACCAAGGCCGAAGATAACGCGGCCAAGGAGCGCACCGAGCGAGAGAAGCACGAGGCTCGGGTGGGCGAGGTGCATCAAGAGCTCCAGGCTGTCGTGGCAAAGCACGAGGCGTTGGAGCTTGACTCAAAGACGCGGGAGTCTGAGCTTGCCGCAGCCCTCGAGAGCGCAAAAAGTGCCAAGGCCGAAGCCCAAAGGGCCCTCCAGGAGATCGATGCAATGAAGAAGATAGCGGCGGGTAAGGCTTTCTATATGCAAAGCAAGCATGTAAAGTAAATTACCGATTACTTACCCGAATCCGGAGCTCTCCAGGAGCATTCGTAGATTTGCTCCGCAGCGTGTCCGATGCCGCACAATTTTACCAGGCAGAGGATGGAAGCTCAACAGAGAAGCTGTTCTGGTCTCAGTATGCTGAGGCCGAACAGCCGGTGCCAATGAGCGACCAGCTGAAGCAGATGGTCGAGCTACATAAGGTGGCCGATCAGGCCATGAAGGGCTTTATAGTCCGACTGTGGCCTGGCGATGCCCTTCCGAACAGCTTCTTCGGCCTGGTGAGGCGGCTTGTGGAGGCCTACCCGCGGCTGGAGGTCGTCACGCGATCTGTCTGCATTTAGGGTGCACGTCGGGCTTTCGCCCGTGTGAAATTGCAGTGGGTCAAACTAGACGCCATGAAGCTGATCAAGGAGGGGCCGCCGGAGGGCAAGGAGCACCGCCACCCCGAGATGTACTATGAGGGTGTTCTGCCGGGTGCCCGTCTCATAGAGGACGAGTGTTCAAAAGATGTAATATTTGAGTGAGACTTGGTCATTTTATCCTGTATTTATGAAAACTTTTTCATATGCGCTATGCAATGCTTGTTTGAATTTAAAATATTACCTTCCGTTTGGCTGTTTATCCAATCTGAGAGATGGCTAGTCCTCGGCTTCTGCCCCCATGCCACGAGTGCTGGGGTGTTCGGGATAATCCTGAGCACTCTTGTTCCCATGTTTGGGTCCTTCGAGGTAGGTGCTCAACACAGCGAACAAGGCAACCGGACTAATAATGCTTTATCACTCTCACTTAGCCATAGCATTCTATAATTTTAAATTTCGGTGAAGCCCCTAGTATTCAGAAGGCCGAATTTGGGGCGTGATACACGCCTTTAAGCCGGACAGGGCCAGCCCCTCGCTCTAAGCGGCATAAGTCTTTAGGGACTCGAAAACCTCGCCGAACAGCGACCAGTCTCTCGCCTTATCATGACAGTCAGTTTTAGCTTTCTCTACTGAGGTGCTGAACCCAGCAGAACCGGGGCACGATCGCAGTAGTTATCCTAGGGCTACCTTAGCCGATAGAGCGGAACGTAAGGTACCAAAACATAGGAGCCGGGCAAACCCAACATTTGACCAAAGACATGATTCGGAGCTGATGCATATAATGCTATAAGTTTGGGGTGCTGCACTTGTGAAAGTGTTCGGACTTTTCACACCGTATTGTGGGGTACGTAAGCCCCTGGTGTATTGGCCGTACCAAAGTGTATAGTTGCAAGGCATCATTAATGAACACACACACACACATATATATATATATAGAATAAGAATGCAATAATAGTCGTAATGTCATGCATTGTTTATTCAAAAAATTGCATTAAAGCAGAGTGATACAGATAGTGTGATAAGCAAAGAGTAGGACTATGTCCCTTCCAAGGGCAAGCTGAGGAATGATATTAACTTGAATATTTCGCTCGTTACTGTAATCCACCTGGGAATTCTGTGGTATGACGTAGTTGTCTGCCTCCTTGGTTGCTGCATCATGTGTTCGGCAATAGTGCTGCCGGACAGTGTTTCCAGAGATTAAGGTCCTGAAAAAAAAAGAAAAATAACCAAACGGGAAGCCCCTAGTGCGGTTTAAGCCACGTCTTGGGGTGTGTCGCAGTTGTGCCCCCCTCCCCACCTGTGCCCATGGTATTTTTAATGCGTAATTATGTACATGTGGCACGAGTTTCGCCGTTGGGCTGGGATTGGGGTGGCCGCCGTATTGCTACGCGAGCTCAGATCACGCTAGGCGGTCTATTTGCCGATTGCTCCGAGCGCGCTTGAAGGTGTCCGAGCTTTGAAGTGCCGAACTGGTTGATTGCCTTGAGAGGCTGCTTTGTGCTTCTGCTGCGAGGGCCGCGGTGTGCTCCTCTGTTCGGAGAGAGCGCTCTGTGTTTCCATTGACTGTAATAACTCCGCGAGGTCCTGGCATCTTGAGCTTGAGGTATGCATAATGCGGTACCGCATTGAATCTAGCAAATGTGGTTCGCCCGACCAGCACGTGATAACCACTGCGGAACGGGACTATATCAAAGATTAACTCTTCGCTTCGGAAGTTATCCGGGGATCCGAAGACCACTTCCAGTGTAATTGAGCCTGTGGAATGGGCTCTACACCTGGAATGACGCCTTTAAAGGTCGTATTTGTGGGTTTGATCCTTGACGGGTCTATACCCATTTTGCGCACTGTGTCCTGATAAAGCAGGTTCAGGCTGATGCCGCCATCCATAAGGACTCGAGTGAGGTGAAATCCGTCAATGATTGGGTCTAGGACCAGTGCGGCGAATCCGCCATGACAGATACTATTGGGGTGGTCCCTGCGATCGAAGGTGATCGGACAGGAGGACCAAGGGTTGAAATTTGGGGCGACTGGCTCCAACGCATATACGTCCCTGAGCGCACGCTTCCGCTCCCTCTTGGGGATGCGGGTTGTGTATATCATGTTCACCGTCCGCACTTGCGGGGGAAACCTCTTCTGTCCTCCAGTGTGCGGCTGCTGGGGCTCCTCCTCGTCATTGCTATGTGGCCCCTTGTCCTTGTTTTCGGCAACTAACTTGTTGGCCTTCTTGAACACCCAACAATCCCTGTTGGTGTGATTGGCTGGCTTGTCTGGGGTGCCGTGTATTTGACATGAGCGATCGAGTATACGGTCCAAGCTGGACGGACCCGGTGTACTTTGTTTGAATGGCTTTTTCTGCTGTCCAGCTTTAGAGCCTTTGAATCCAGCATTGACTGTCGTATCCTCGGTATTTTCGCTGTTAATGCGGCGCTTATGTTTGTTGCGATGTGACCTGCTATTGACGTCCTTGGTATCGGAGGTACCATGGTTCTTTGATATGTTATTACTGCGAGCCAGCCAGCTGTCTTCTCCCGCACAAAAGCGGGTCATGAGCGTCGTGATAGCTTCCATAGATTTCGGCTTTTCCTGACCAAGGTGCCGGGCTAGCCACTCGTCTCGGATGTTGTGTTTGAAAGCCGCTAAGGCCTCTACATCTGGACAGTCAACGATTTGATTTTTCTTTGTAAGGAACCGAGTCCAGAATTGCCTGGCCGACTCTTTCGGCTGCTGAATTATGTGGCTCAAGTCATTGGCGTCTGGTGGTCGCACATAAGTTCCCTAAAAGTTGTCGAGGAATGCGGCTTCCAGATCTTCCCAACAGCTAATGGAGTCCGCTGGCAAGCTGTTAAGACAATGTCGTGCTGGTCCTTTGAGCTTTAGTCGGAGGTATTTGATGTCGTGTAAGTCATCACCGTGGGCCATGTGGATGTGGAGGAGGAAATCCTCGATCCATACTGCGGGATCTGTTGTGCCGTCGTATGATTCAATATTTACAGGTTTGAAACCTTCTGGGAATTGATGATCCATTACTTCGTCTGTGAAGCATAAGGGGTGTGCGGTGCCTCTGTATTGGGCTATATCGCGACGCAGCTCGAATGGGTCTTGCTCGCTGTGTTTGGCCCGGCCGGATTTGCTTTTACTGTATCTGGCGTGACGTTTATCGTCTCGCAGAGTTGTGCACCCTCGTGATCCATAGATCGATCTTGCATGCTTTGCATTGTCCTCCAATATGTCTCGTAGGTCTGGCGTATCTCCCCATGCCTTTTTATTTGAATGGCGTCGGGGTGGAGGCTGAATTTTTGGCTGGAATGCCTCTCTATCGTGGCCACGAGGTGGCCGATCAGCCGTATCATATGCTTCTTCCTCCAGTCGAGGTAGTAACCTGCACTTTGGGTAATTCTTGGAGGGGCGCTCGATTTTTTATTCCTCGGTCGCGAGGACTTCAGTCCATCTGTCAGCTAGTAGATCTTGATCAGCTTGAAGCTCCTGCTGCTTTTTCTTCAGGCTATTTGCCGTGGCCATAAGCCGGCGCTTGAAGCGCTCTTGTTCGACAGGATCCTATGGTACAGCAAATTCATCGTTGCCGAAGCTTGCCTCATCTTCGGAAGGGGGCATGTAATTGTCATCCTCCTCCTCTCTGTCTGCCGCTCTCTCAGGAGGGCTGGCTCCTCCATCCTCCTGCTCTAAATCTTGCTGGAGGGGATTGTTGTTCTCTTCGGCACTATCAGGAGTGTTATTATCTCCTGTGCCGGTATCACCACTTTAGCTTTGGCGGGACTTTGAGCGGCGCCGCTGACGTCGGCGCTTGGGTTGCTTCTTGGAGGGGTCATCCTCCGTTATCTCGTCGCCATTGCCTTCTTTGGGTGTATCCACCATGTATATGTCATATGACGAGGTGGCTTTCCAGTGCCCTATAGGCGCTGGTTCATGTTCGTCTCCTACATCGTCGTCCATACCGTCAATGTCTTCGGAGTCGAAGTCAAGCATGTCGGTTAAATCATCGACAGTGGCTACGAAGTGGGTGGTGGGTGGGCATCGAATTTCTTCGTCGTCCGCATCCCAATCCTTTTGGCCATAGTTCAGCTAGGGCTCTGCTGACAAAGAGAGAGACATTAGTGAATTCAGAATGCCGCTGAAGGGCGAGTGTTGAAAGATATCCGCGGCGGTGAATTCCATGATCGGCGCCCAATCGGATTCGATTGGCAGGGGCGTAGACGGTTCGGAGTCCGGAAAAGAGTCTGGCACCTTGGAGTCATGGGCTTCGCAGAGGATTAGGCTGGTGTTCGGCTCGATCGCCGTTGAGACTGCAACCCCTGAGGTGGTGTCTAGCCACCCGTCCTCGATTGGCGCAGTTGGCTCTGAGCTAAGGGTCGGAGCTGATGCGGGCGCGGCCTCTCGGTACTGTTCGGTGGCAGACCTAGGTCATACCCATCGTGACAGTGTAGCATGCCCGGCTGTGGCTCGAATCCGTCGAAGATCAAGTCTCCGCGGATGTCGGTCGTGTAGTTCAAACTTCCATATCTGACCTGATGGCCAGGGGCGTAGCTTTTAATCTGCTCTAGATGGCCAAGCGAATTAGCCTGCAGTGCAAAGCCGCCGAACATGCAGATCTGTCCGGGGAGAAAGGTCTCACCCTGGACCGCATCGTTGTTGATGATCGGAGGAGCCATCGGGCCTAAAGGTGACGACACAGAGGAACTCTCAATGAAAGCACCAATGTCGGTGTCAAAACCGGCGGATCTCGGGTAGGGGGTACCGAACTGTGCATCTAGGCCGGATGGTAACAGGAGGCAGGGGACACAATGTTTTACCTAGGTTCGGGCCCTCTTGATGGAGGTAAAACCCTACGTCCTGCTTGATTAATATTGATGATATGGGTAGTACAATAGTAGATCTACCACGAGATCAGAGAGGCTAAACCCTAGAAGCTAGCCTATGGTATGATTGTATGTTGTCCTATGGACTAAAACCCTCCGGTTGTCCGAAGGTTAGGGTTACACAATGTCGGTTACAAATGAGGAGATATCCATATCCGTATTGCCTAGCTTGCCTTCCACGCCAAGTAGAGTCCTATCCGGACACAAGACGAATTCTTCAATCTTGTATCTTCATAGTCTAACAGTTCGGCCAAAGGATATAATCCGGCTGTCCGAAGAACCCCTAATCTAGGACTCCCTCAGTCTCCATGGTGGCAGCTCCATCTGCAGTCACAACATATTAAAGATACTGGCATCATGCTACTATTATTATGTGACGATCACCAGAGAAATCACTCACCCTGTGCCTCGTCAAGACGCTTGTTCACAAGCACGATGTCGACATTTGCCGCATCAAGTTGCCGCTTTAGCTCGGCAAACCCATCATTCCGGCTACCAACCGGAGCTTCAGCCACTTGCACATAAAGGCGGTCTGGTTATTACTTGGGACTATGATCCTCTGTTTGCTGCCGATTTCGACGACAACTAGAGTCTCAGGGGCTACTATCTGCATAGGGCATACCTAACGTATGCGGTACTGTTAAAAACATACATTATTTCACGTACCTCGAAGCCTTTCAGCATACTCATAAAGGCTTCATGCAAACCGCTTTCAGCGGATGAAATCCTTTCAATTACCGTACCCATTAGCGTATGATGCGCTTCCGAGACGGCACCTTGCCCCGGAAGATCCTCTAGCGCGTCCAACTGCACACTGTACGGACCCTTGCTGTCGCTCTCCTTAGGAGCCGGATACTGGGGATTCCGGGCAGCCAAAGGGTTATCCTCTGGCCCTAGTGGATCCGAGGATACCCTTCGCGATGACACTTCAAGGTCGCCCGCTTCTTGAGCCAGGGTGTTCGGGGGAGGCATTTCGCTCTTCATCATCTCCGGAAGAAGATCCCCCGAAGATGAACTCTTTCGAGAAGGGCTACGATCCGGACTACAATTTATAATCATCGAATATTGTCTTCGGAAGTAAGGTCGGATATTTCCACTATTAAGGTACTTTTCGATTACTTACAGCTCGGTAGAGGGCTGATCTCCGCGCGGACACAGTGCAGCAAGAATACCCTCCGAGGCAGGACCCTTTGATGAAGATTTCTTCTCTCGTTTGGAAACCTTAGTTTCCGGATCTTCAAAGGTAGTCCTCTTCCTTCCCCGGGGAAAGAGAATGTCAGATTCTTCCTTTTGATTGTCCTCCCTCGCGGAGGAGCTCATTCCCCCGGCTGGAATAAGTAATGAGTGAGGCCCGCTTTCGCCCTCTTTATTCCCCCATCATCTTCCTTGAAGGACACTGGATAAGGCGCCGGCTCGAGCATCTTGTCCAGTACCGGATTGTCCAAGCCCTCAGGAAGGGGGGCCGAACACCTGATCATCATCGCCTTTGTTATCCAGTCCTGGTCAAAAGGCGGCTCTTTAGAATGATGCCCTGATAAATAAAAGGACAGCAGGTTCGGCATGGGATTACTTACTTGGGCAGCAGGGCGGTTGCAGCTCAGGCCCATGTCCTCGGTGGTGTCCGGACACTCTATATGGGGTCCGAAGAACGATTTGCACATATCTTCGTGAGTCATGCCAAGGAAATGCTGAATAGCACACGGTCCTTCCGTATTGAATTCCCACATGCGGAGGGGCCGGTGTTTGCAAGTTGGACTCAACGAACCAGCATAACTTGCGTTACCATAACCAGACTGAAATCTCCCTCGAAGAGATCTCGGATACGGCTCTACAGTATTGGCACATCCTTGGCTGGACCCCAGCTCACCCCCTGCTGATCCATGACATCAGTTGTGGTGGGGGGCCCGAGCAAAAGGTAGGGGCAGCTACCCACTTGGCACTTCGAGGAGTTGTGATGTAAAACCACTCCCGCTGCCACAATCCGGACACCTCTGGGAAGGAACCCTCTGGCCATGGAGCATCAGCGATTTTTCTTATTAAAGCACCTCCGCATGCTGCGTGCTGCCCCTCGATCATCTTCGGCTTCACATTGAAGGTCTTGAGCCACAGGCCGAAGTGAGGGGTAATGCAGAGGAAGGCCTCACATACGACAATAAATGACGAGATGTGAAGAAGGGAATCCGGGGCCAGATCGTGAAAATCCAGCCCGTAATAGAACATAAGACCCCTAACAAAGGGATCCAGAGCGGGGCCTAGTCTCGGAGGATGTGGGAGATGAACACAACGCTCTCGTTGGGTTCGGGAGTACGGATAACCTGCCCTCGGGCGGGCAGCCTATGCGAAATTTTGGCAGTCAGATATCTGGCCTCCCTCAACTTTTTGATGTCCTCCTCCGTAACGGAGGAAGGCATCCACCGACCTTGAAGGTTGGATCCGGACATGGTTGAAGGTCCGAAGCACCTGACCTGTGCTTTGGGTGTTAGAACTCGAGGCGGGGGAAGGATTTGATTGAGCGCGGGAGGGATAAAAGAAAAAGCCTTGTCCCCTTTATAAAGAGGGTGAATATCAGGCATCCTCCTCGTGGCCGTTTGAGACTTACCTAAGATCTAGGAGTCATACCAATAGGCACGGTTGGGTTACCCATGTTTGTATTGATGAGAATCCTATGATAAGGGGAACACGATCTCTGCTTTGACAAGACGTGTCAAGAAAACTGCCTCGCGTTATGTGCAAAGCTGGTTGCGGAAAACGGTTCGAATAATGACCGGGCCATGGCGTGATGTCATGCTATCAAAACGTGTTAGCAGATTAGATTTGTGGAAATATTATTCTCTCTAGAGTGGTATGAGGAACTTATTTTGCAGGGTCGGACACTGTCCTTGTATTCAAACTCTTCCATGGTGTATTCAAAGGAGGAACCCGCCTTCCAACACCGAAGACAACACTGCGTGCCGGAATCATAGTCATTGTAGCCTGGTTCAGGGGCTACTAAGGGAGTCCTGGATTAGGGGGTCTCCGGACAGCCGGACCATATCCTTTGGCCGGACTATTGGACTATGAAGATACAAGATTGAAGACTTCGTCCCGTGTCCGTATGGGACTCTACTTGGCGTGGAAGGCAAGCTAGGCAATACGAATATGTATATCTCCTCCTTTGTAATCGACCTTGTGTAACCCTAGCCCCCTTTGGTGTCTATATAAACCGGAGGGTTTAGTCCGTAGGACAACATACAATCATACCATAGGCTAGCTTCTAGGGTTTAGCCTCTTTGATCTCGTGGTAGATCAACTCTTGTAATACTCATATCATCAAGAACAATCAAGCAGGATGTAGGTTATTACCTCCATCAAGAGGGCCCGAACCTCGGTAAACATCGTGTCCCCTACCTCCTGTTACCATCCGCCTTAGACGCATAGTTCGGGACCCCCTACCCGAGATCCTCCGGTTTTTACACCGACAGCTATGCTATTCTCGTAGACGTGGTTTGGTTTTGAGAGTATTCATGAAAGTTGTGAGAGTTATTGTTAACTAAATTTTAACTTAAGGTGTCAACTTTAATATACATCTAGGTGGATTGGTTTGTGGGCTCCTGGGGAATCCAGTGTTGTCCTAGGAGATCCCGGGCTACCCGTGTGATCATCCTATGGTTCGCCACCCAGGCTCAAAGTTGAGTAAGTTGTGGGAATCCTTTCCATGATGGGCTACCAGATGTAGGGGATTGTTGGTGTACCGCCTATCTATCGGTTAAGGGGACCTCTTCGAAAAGACTGTGTCTCGGTCACCCGTTTCTCAAACATCATGCAGTGCGAGAAATACAACGGAGGAGATCGAGTCTTGTGTGGAAAAGTGTGCAAACCTCTGCAGAGTATACAAACTAACCATGATTAGTCATGTCCCTGGTTATGGACATCTTGAGTATCTAGTACTTGAATTATTATGTTGATCACATCACTCTACTTAATTAATTTGATTAGGTTGTCAACTTTTAATTGGGATTGATTTGGGGTTACCTTCTCAATGTTTTCAACAAACTTTGTAGTTAAATAAAATATATTCCTTTGTTGTATGGAAAAATTAGCTTTATGCAAATGATAACACTAGAGTCTCCACCAGCCAAATATGATTGTAGTGATAGCTGTTACTGGTTCATTCCTCTATAGTGTTGTCTTGCCAGCATATTCCATGTGCTGAACCTACACAGGCTGCAGCGTAATATGTTGCAGAGTTTTCAGACAAAGAGTAAGGTGCGCTAGGTCATTGTCATGCACTCAGTTTTGCTGTGGAGTTGGATGGACTCTTCTACCCTTTGAAGCTTCCACTGTTATCATATTTAGATGGCCTTCAGCCATATTATTGTAGTAGGTTCTCTTTTGAGACATTCGATGTAATAAGTGTGTGCTTGAACTTTGTTATAAATCCTCGAGTACTGTGTGTCTCAGCAATACCGATCCATGGATGACACTTAAGCACAGAGACTTTTTCGTATGAGGTCGGGTCGCTAAAACAGTGCACAAAGAAATTATGCTACTACTGAAAAAAATTCTAGTAGTGGTGTTTGCTTGTGTAAATTTAGATCCTATATTATAGATTCGAAAGTAATTGTTCACACTGATCATGCTGCAATAAAGTATCTTATTGAAAAGAAACATGCCAAACCTAGGCTTATTCGATGGGTTCTCTTGCTACTAGAATTTGATTTGCATATCACTGATAGAAAAGGAGTAGAGAACCCCGTAGCTGATAACCTTTCTAGGTTGGAGAATGTTCTTAAGGACCCACTACTTATTGATGATAGTTTTCCTGATGAGCAATTACCTGCCCTAAATGTTTCTAATAGCACACCTTGGTATGTTGACTATGCTAATTATATTGTTGCTAAATATGTACCTCTAGCTTTACTTAGCAACAAAAGAAAAAAATCTTCTATGCTTTAAGACATTACTTTTGGGATGACCCACATCTTTATAAAGGAGTAGATGGTATCATTAGACGTTGTGTACCTGAGCATGAACAGGAACAAATCCTACGGAAATGTCACTCCAAAGCTTATGGAGGACATCATGCAGGAGACAGAACTGCTCACAAGGTATTGCAATCTGGGTTTTATTGGCCTACTCTCTAGAATGATGCTTGTAAGTTTGTCTTATCTTGTGATGAATGTCAAAGAATACGTAATATCGGTAAGCGTCAAGAAATGCCTTTGAATTATTCACTTGCTGTTCAACCATTTGATGTTTGGGGATTTGATTACATGGCACTGATACGTCTCCAACGTAACTATAATTTTTGATTGTTCCATGCTGTTATATTATAAATCTTGGATGTTTTATAATCATTTTATAGTCATTTTATATCATTTTTTGTACTATCCTATTGACATAGTGCCAAGTGCCAGTTGCTGTTTTTTCGCATGTTTTTTACGTCACAGAAAATAAATACCAAACGGAGTCCAAATGACACAAAACTTCACGGATATTTTTTAAGGACCAGAGGACACCTAATGGGCCCTGGCAGCGCCTAGGGGGTGCTACGAGGAGAGCACAACCCACCAGTGTGCGCCAGGAGGCCTAGGAGCGCCCTCGTGGGTTGTACCCACCTCGGGTGCCCCCCGGACCGCCTCTTTGCTATATAAATACCCCAATATTCCGAAAACCATAGAAGGGTCGAAAAAATATTGATCCAGCCACCGCAGAGTCTAGAACCACCATATCCAATCTAAACACCATCTCGGATGGGGTTCACCACCACCATCGGTGCCTCTCCGATGATGCGTGAGTAGTTCTTTGTAGACCTTCGGGTCTATAGTTAGTAGCTAGATGGCTTCCTCTCTCTCGCTGAATTCTCAATACAATGGTCTCTTGGAGATCCATATGGTGTAACTCTTTTTGCGGTGTGTTTGTCGGGATCTGATGAACTTTGAGTTCATGATCAGATATATCTTTTTATATCCATGAAAGTGTTTGAGTTCATTTGATCTCTTTCATGCATGATCTCTTATAGCCTCGTATTTCTTCTCCGATATTTGGGTTTTGTTTGGCCAACTTGATCTATTTATCTTGCAATGGGAAGAGGTGCTTCGTAGTGGGTTCAATCTCACGGTGCTTGATCCCAGTGACAGAAGGGGAACCGACACCTATGTATCGTTGCTACTAAGGATAAAACGATGGGGTCTATCTCTACATAGAAAGATCTTGTCTACATCATGTCATCGTTCTTATTGCATTACTCCGTTTCACCATGAACTTAATACACTAGATGCATGCTGGATAGCGGTCGATGTGTGGAGTAATAGTAGTAGATGCGGGCAGGAGTCGGTCTACTAATCTTGTACGTGAAGTCTATATAATGATCATTTCCTGGATATCGACATGATTATTTGAAGTTCTATCAATTGCCCAACAGTAATTTGTTCACCCACCGTTTGCTATTTTTCTCGAGAGAAGCCATAAGTGAAACCTACGGCCCCCGGGTCTCTTTCTCATATATTGACGATCTACTTTTCCTTTGCATTTATTTTCAGATATATTAATCCAGAAATACAAAAATACCTTGCTGCGTTTTATTCTTATTTATTTTATTTGGCATTCGATCTATCAATCTACTAGAATTTTATCTCACGTCTGTTTGCCAATTTCTGACACCGTTACCCGAAAGGGATTGACAACCCCTTTAACACGTCAGGTTGCGAGTGGTTGTTATTTGTGTGCAGGGGCTGTTTATATTGTGTTGCTTGGTTCTCCTACTAGTTTGATAACCTGGGTTTCATCACTAAGGGAAATATCTACCGTCGCTGTGATGCATCATCCCTTCCTCTTTGGGGAAATACCGACGTAGTCCTAGCTGACATCAAAAAGAATTTCTGGCGCCGTTGCTGGGGAGGATCTTCAACATATACCAGGTTCCTAATCACAAATCTCATCTCCTCACAATTTACATTATTTGCCATTTGCCTCTCATTTTCCTCTCCCCCACTTCACAAAAAATTGTCGTTTTATTCGCCCTCTTTTACGTTCGCTATTTTTTGTTCTCTTAAACCCTCTTCTCTGTCGCCATGACCGACCGTAGAGAAGCTAAGGGTTTTGTCCCGAGTTTCAATGCTTTGGATAACCCCTCTGTCCTCTCTAAGCTCGTAGATAATGATGCTATGGAAAAACTTACCAGGGTCGCTAAGGAAAACTCTAATAATTTTGATGAAGATGATCCCGGAATTCTTTGTTATTTTCTTGATGAATCTTTGAAAGATTCTTGGGATAGGCTGTTGAGAATTTGAGCTAGCTATGTGCCCCAATATCATATGGAGATATACTTGAAAAGTTTTTATGTTGGTGTACCTTCTTCTTGGGCAAGTTTTGGATTCTATATTTGAAAACGGTTTTCTTGAAGGGGATGTCATTGATACTTATGAAAAGATGAAAGCCATATTTGGGCACCCCAAGGGAGAAAATGTTGAATCAACTACCCTTATCTATTTTTATCAAAATGAAACAATTAAAGAGATGAAGGCTAGTTTAGATACTAATTTTCGCAATGTGTTTAATCTTTCTTCTGCTATCAATGGCCTTGTGCTTTCACAAAATAGAAAATTAAATGCCATTGATAGGAAATTTTCCCTTTGCTTTCACAGGGACAAAGATGACAAAACTTAGATAATTGCTTTATGCCTAGCTAAGGGCGTAAAACTATAGCGCTTATTGGGAGGCAATCCAATGAATAAAATTTATTTTTGCTTTTTGTTTTATATCCTTGAGTGTTAGCAAAATTATGATACTTATATGATTGTGCTTTTTGTGTTTTAGTTAGTGTTTGTGCCAAGTAAAGCCTGTAGGATCTTCTTGGGTGATAGTTGTTTGATCTTGCTAAAAAAAAACTTTTGCGGTCACGAAAATAATTCTCAATTTTAATCAGAGCGTGATAAAATGCCAATTCCTTTTGCAGTAGATCAATATACAAATCGCTCAGGTCGTCCTAATTTTTCCAATTGTCTGGTGTTAGAGAAGTATTCGAAACACCCAGATTGCTACAGACTGTTCTGTTTTGACAGATTTTGTTTTGTTTGCGTTGTGTGCTTGTTTTGATGGCTCTATGGTTTTCTTTGATGAGTTTTTGCCATAGAAAAGTTGGAATACAGTAGATATAATGCAAAAACAAAATATGAATTACTTTGATACAGTACTTATAGTAGTGATTTATTTTCTTATACTAACGGATCTCACGAAGGTTTTATTGAGTTTTGTGTGATTGAAGTTTTTAAGTTTTGGGTTATCTTACGATGGATGAAGGAATAAGGAGTGAGAAGAGCCTAAGCATGGGATTCCCGGGCATCCCATGCTATTATCCGAAAGAGAGCAAGCAACTAAGTTTGGGGATGCCCCCGAGTGGCATCCCCTCTTTCTTCTAACGACCATCGGTATTTTACTCGAAGCTATACTTTTATTCGTCACATACTATGTGTTTTTCTTGGACCGTCTTGTATGATATGAGTCTTTGCTTGTTTTATTTTGAAGTCTTGATTCCTTGCTGGACACACCTATTTGAGAGAGCCAAAATTATTTCATGACTAGTTAGAATTTCTCTTTGATAACCCACAAGTATAGGGGATCGCAACAGCTTTCGAGGGTAGAGTATTCAACCCAAATTTATTGATTCGACACAAGGGGAGCCAAAGAATATTCTCAAGTATTAGCAGCTGAGTTGTCAATTCAACCACACCTGGAAACTTAGTATCTACAGCAAAGTGTTTAGTAGCAAAGTAATATGATAGTGATGGTAACGGTAACAAAAGAGTAACGAAAGCAAAGTAATGTTTTTGGTATTTTGTAGTGATTGTAACAATAGCAACGGGAAAGCAAATAAGCGTAAACCAGTATACGGAAAGCTCGTAGGCATCGGATCAATGATGGATAATTATGCCGGATGCGGTTCATCATGTAACAGTCATAACATAGGGTGACACAGAACTAGCTCCAATTCGTCAATGTAATGTAGGCATGTATTCCGAATATAGTCATACGTGCTTGGGGAAAAGAACTTGCATGACATCTTTTGTCCTACCCTCCCGTGGTAGCGGGGTCCTAATGGAAACTAAGAGATATTAAGGCCTCCTTTTAATAGAGAACCGGAACAAAGCATTAGCACATAGTGAATACATGAACTCCTCAAACTACGGTAATCACCGGTAAGTATCCCGATTATTGTCACTTCGGGGTTAACGGATCATAACACATAATAGGTGACTATAGACTTGCAAGATAGGATCAAGAACACTGATATATTGATGAAAAAACAATAGCTTCAGATCTGAAATCATGGCACTCGGGCCCTAGTGACCAGCATTAAGCATAGCAAAGTCATAGCAACATCAATCTCAGAACATAGTGGATACTAGGGATCAAACCCTAACAAAACTAACTCGATTACATGGTAAATCTCATCCAACCCATCACCCGCAAGCCTACGATGGAATTACTCACGCACGGCGGTGAGCATCATGAAATTGGTGATGGAGGATGGTTGATGATGACGACGGCGACGAATCCCCCTCTCCGGAGCCCCGAATGGACTCCAGATCAGCTCTCCCGAGAGGTTTTAGGGCTTGGCGGTGGCTCTGTATCGTAAAATGTGATGATTTCTTCTCTCCTATTTTTTTCTCCACCTACGCAGTTATATAGAGTTGGAGTTGGAGTCGGGAGGTCTCCAGGGGGCCCACAAGGTAGGGGGGCGCCCCCCACCCTCGTGGCAAGGGTGTGGCCCCCCTGGTCTTCATCTTTGGCGAGGATTTTTTATTATTTATTGTAAGATATTCCGCGGAGTTTCAGGTCATTCCGAGAACTTTTGTTTTCTGCACATAAAACAACATCATGGCAATTCTGCTGAAAACAGCGTCAGTCCGGGTTAGTTCCATTCAAATCATACAAGTTAGAGTCCAAAACAAGGGCAAAAGTGTTCGGAAAAGTAGATACGACGGAGACGTATCAACTCCCCCAAGCTTAAACCCTTGCTTGTCCTCAAGCAATTCAGTTGACAAACTGAAAGAAATAAAGAAAAACTTTTACAAACTCTGTTTGCTCTTGTTGTTATAAATATGTCAATCTAGCAGTCAAGTTTTCAGCAAAGATTATAACTAACCATATTTGCAATAATTCTCAGGTCTCATGATTACCCATATCAATAGCATAATCAACTAGCAAGCCATAATAGTAAATCTCGGATGACAACACTTTCTCAAGACAATCATAATATGATATAACAAGATGGTATCTCGCTAGCCCTTTCTGAGACCGCAAAACGTAAATGCAGAGCACCTTTAAAGATCAAGGACTGACTAGACATTGTAATTCATTGTAAAAGAGATCCAATCATAGTCACACCCAATATAAATTAACAGTGATGAATGCAAATGACAGCTGCGCTCGCCAGCCAGTGCTTTTAATAAGAGGGTGATGACTCAACATAAAAGGAAATAGATAAGCCCTTCGCAGAGGGAAGTAGGGATTTGTAGAGGTGCCAGAGCTCGGTTTTGAAATAGAGGTGAATAATAGTTTGAGCGGTATACTTTCATTGTCAACATAACAACCAAGAGATGGCGATATCTTCCATGCTACACACATTATAGGCGGTTCCCAAACAGAATGGTAAAGTTTATACTCCCCCTCCACCAACAAACATCAATCCATGTCTTGCTCGAAACAACGAGTGCCTCCAAGATACATCAGGTCCCAGGGGGAGTTTTGTTTTACAATTATTTTTGATTTAGTTTGCATAAAGCATGGGACTGGGCATCCTGGTGACCAGCCATTTTCTCGTGAGTGAGGAGCGGAGTCCACTCCTCTTGAGAATAACCCGCCTAACATGGAAGATACAGGCAGCCCTAGTTGATACATGAGCTATTCGAGCATACAAAACAGGATGATTATTTGAAGGTTTAGAGTTTGGCACATACAAATTTACTTGGAACGGAAGGTAGATACCCCATATAGGAAGGTATAGTGGACTCATCTAGAATAACTTTGGGGTTTAAGGGATTGGATGCACAAGCAGTATTCCTGCTTAGTACAGGTGAAGGCTAGCAAAACACTGGGAAGTGACCAACTAGAGAGCGACAACAGCCATGTACATGCATTAAAATTAATAAACATTGGATGCAAGCATAAGTAGGATATAATCCACCATGAACATAAATATCATGAAGACTATGTTTATTTGTATCAACTTCATGCGTGAACATGTGCCGAGTCAAGTCACTTAAATCATTCAGAGGAGGATACCACACTATCATACCACATCATAACCATTTTAATAGCATGTTGGCACGCAAGGTAAACCATTATAACTCATAGCTAATCAAGCATGGCACAGGCAACTATGATCTCTAATTGTCATTGCAAACATGTTTATTCATAACAAGCTGAATCAAGAACGATGAACTCATAATATTTACAAAAAAAGAGGTCGAGTTCATACCAGCTTTTCTCATCTCAGTCAGTCCATCATATATCATCATAATTGCCTTTCACTTGCACGATCGAACGATGTGAACAATAATAAGAGTGCACGTGCATTAGACTAAGCTGGAATCTGCGAGCATTCAATAAACAGGAGAATACAAAGCAATATGGGCTCTTGGTTAAATCAACAATAAAGCATATAAGAGCCACTTCAACAATTTAATCATGGTCTTCTCCTACTGACTCCCAAAGAAAAGAAAAGAAATAAGACTATTTACACGGGAAAGCTCCCAACAAGAAAAGGAAGAACAGGAAATATTTTTGGGTTTTCATTTTAATTATTACTGCAAGCATGGAAAGTAAATTAGTTAAAAGCTACAACTAATTTTTTTTGTTTTTTCTTAAGGTTTATTAAACACACAAGAATAAACCATAAAAGGAAATAAACTAGCATGGATGATACAATGAAAAAGTATGAGCACCGACATCTAGCAATGAGTGTGTGTGAACATAAATGTAATGTCGGTGAGAAATACGTACTCCCCTAAGCTTAGGCTTTTGGCCTAGGTTGGTTTATGGCCACGGCTGGCCTGGCTGATATCCATAATAATAGTTGGGGTCGTACTGCGATGAGGAAGAAGAAGGCTCCGATTGCCACTGGCTGGCAATCATCTCCGGATCCCACTGATAGTTAGACTGTCGTGAAGGATCAAATTGTGGTTCCGGTTCTGGCTCCTCGGCTGGTGCAGGGTTCCGGTAGGCATGGATAGCCATCAACGAAACAAGATACGTGCCTACAGTCAAATCAAACAAAGAAGGAGTAGGCAAGGTAATAGTCTCAGGATGATGTTTATTAAAGAACAATTGATATTTAAGCTCTCCTGCCCTATTCTTAACAATAAAATCATGTGCCACCATACTTTTATAATCTAAATAAACACGAGGCAACACTTTTTCTTCCTTCTTAGCATGCCTAATAGGTATGTTCAAATGTGCAGCTAGGCGTGTAGCATAGATGCCTCCAAAGATGGTACCCTTAGTACGGTTCATACTTAACCGTCTAGAAATAATGTCGCCCATACTAAAAGTGTTATCACTGTATAAACCTTGGAGAAAAATAATAATATCAGGAATACTAAGGTTTCAACAGTTTCCGCGACCAATTAAGCAACGACTAGAAAATAATGCAAAGTAACGTAAGACAGGATAATGTATGCTAGTGATTCGTGCATCGGAAACCTTCCTAGTTTCCCCTACAGTGATAGTATTAATAAATCCCTCCACATCATCACAATGCGGTTCTTCTGTCTTGCCCTCAAAAGGGACTAAACAAATCTGACAAAAATCATAAAGTGACATCTCCTTATGCTCATCATACAAATGAAACTCCACCGTAGGTGGTGAGTTCCTAGAATGAAAATGAAAGTTTTGCACAAAGGTATTTGTCAGTAAGAGATACTGATCGCATTGGTCGTGGAGGAAAGTGGTGAGGCCTGCATTATGAGCCAACTCATGAAAATCTTCATAAATCCCGGCTGCTCTTAAGAAATCCTCGGAAGGCCATTCACATGCCCGAACCTCCGCGGTGCACGGCAAATTATACTTAGGCTTTGGTGCCTTTTACTTCGATCTTTGGCTCGATGAGCCCCTCAATAATCTCCTCATCATTTTCTGAAAAATTCTGAATTTTTTAGTAACTTCAAAATAAAAGTAAACCAAACTCAATAATATTGATAACAACTACTCCTACAAGTGCCTACAGCCTATATCATGCATCAAAACTACTTTTGACCATATAAATTTGACATGCAAGCTCAAAAACAGGGTCACCTAAGCAGCAAAAAATTGGAATGAATAAAGCACTAGAACAAAAACTAATTGGACCAATGGAGGAGTCACATACCAAGGAACAATCTCCCCAATCAGTTTTGTGAGAGGTGCTTTGAGCAAGGAGATCGAAAATTACAGCAAGGAGGGCTGGAACTCGTGCTTGAGTTCATTTTTCGTGTTTGTGGGAGGAAGAAGAGGATGGGTGCGTGAATAAGTGGAGGAGGGCCACCGTGGGCCCATGAGGCAGGGGGCGCGCCCTCCACCCTCGTGGCAAGGTGGTTGGCCCCCTGGTGTGATCTTTGTTCCATAAATCCTCAAATATTCTAGAAAAAATAATATTTAATTTTCATGGCATTTGGAGAACTTTTATTTTTGAAGTATTTTTATATTGCATGGATAATCAGATAATGGACAAACAAATTATTTATTTTTATTTTATTTAAACTAAATAACAGAAAGTATAGAGAGGGCACAGAAGGTTGTGCTTCTAGTTTCATCCATCTCATGCTCGTCAAAAGGAATCCACTAACAAGGTTGATCAAGTCTTGTTAACAAACTCATTTTGATTAACATGAAACCGGAGAAATTTCGAATAACAGTAGGTTACCTCAACGGGGATATGCACATCCCCAATAATAACTATATCATATTTCTTCTTGACAGTAGGAAGAGGAAATTCAAAACCTCCAAATATAATCGATGGAATTTTTCCGATAGAATTGATACTATGAACTTGAGGCTGTTTCCTCGGAAAGTGTACCGTATGCTCATTACCATTAACATGAAAAGTGACATTGCCTTTGTTGCAATCAATAACAACCCCTGCAGTATTAAGAAAAGGTCTTCCAAGAATAATAGACATACTATCATCCTCGGGAATATCAAGAATAACAAAGTCCGTTAAAATAGTAATGTTTGCAACCACAACAGGCACATCCTCAGAAATACCGAGAGGTATAGTAGTTGATTTATCAGCCATTTGCAAAGATATTTCGGTAGGTGTCAAATTATTCAAGTCAAGTCTACGATATAAAGAGAGAGGCATAACACTAACACCGGCTCGAAGATCACATAAAGCAGTTTTAACATAGGTTCTTTTAATGGAGCATGGTATAGTAGGTTCTCCTGGATCTCCAAGTTTCTTTGGTATTCCACCCTTAAAAGTATAATTAGCAAGCATGGTGGAAATTTCAGCTTCAGGTATCTTTCTTTTATTTGTAACAATATCTTTCATGTACTTAGCATAAGGATTCATTTTGAGCATATCGGTTAATCGCATACGCAAAAAGACAGGTCTAATCATTTCAGCAAAGCGCTCAAAATCATCATCATCCTTTTTCTTGGATGGTTTGGGAGGAAAAGGCATGGGTTTCTGAACCCAGGGCTCTCTTTCTTTACCATGTTTCCTAGAAACAAAATATTTCTTATCATAACATTGATTCTTTGATTGTGGGTTATCAAGATCAACAGCAGGTTCAATTTCTACATCATTATCATTACTAGGTTGAGCATCATTATGAACATCATCATTAACATTTTCATTAGGTTCATGTTCATTGCCAGATTGTTTTTCAGCATCAGACATAGAGATATCATTTGGATTATCAGATGGTTCAGCAATAGGTTCACTAGAAGTTTGCACAGTTCTATCATTTTTCTTTTTCTTCTTTTTATAAGAACTAGGTGCATCAGTATTATTTCTCTCAGAATCTTGTTCAATTCTCTTAGGGTGGCCTTCAGGATAAAAAGGTTCCTGAGTCATTCTACCAGTTCTAGTAGCCATTTTAACAGCATAATCATTTTTCTTACTATTCATCTCATTGAGCAATTCTTTTTGAGCTTTAAGTACTTGTTCTACTTGAGTGGTAACCATAGAAGCATGTTTGCTAACAAGTTTAAGTTCACCTCTAATATTAGCCATATAGTCACCCAAGTATTTAATCGTATGAGCATCTTGTTTTAATTGTCTACCAAAATAAGCATTGAAGTCTTCTTGCTTAAACATAAAATTATTAAACTCATCCAAGCATTGACTAGCAATTTTAGCAGGAGGGATTTCAACTTTATCATATCTATAGAGAGAATTTAACTTTACTACCTGTGTCGGGTTATCGGGGTCTGGAGGTTCTTCAATAAATAAAGGATTAAGATCATATGTTTCTTCAATAGGCGGTAAATTAAGACCATGTATTTCTTCAATAGGAGGTAAATTCTAAACATCTTCAGCTTTAATACTTTTTCCTTTCATAGATTTCTTTGCCTCTTCCATATCTTCGGGACTGAGAAATAGAACACCTCTCTTCTTTGGAGTTGGTTTAGGAATAGGATCATTAATTGGAGCAGGAGCTGGCTCAGGAGGTGCCCAATTATTTTCATTTGTCAACATATTATTCAATAAGATTTCAGCTTCATCCGGTGTTCTTTCCCTGAAAAGAGAACCAGCACAACTATCCAGGTAATCTCTGGAAGCATCGGTTAGTCCATTATAAAAGATATCAAGTATTTCATTTTTCTTAAGAGGATGATCAGGCAAAGCATTAAGTAACTTGAGAAGCCTCCCCCAAGCTTGTGGGAGACTCTCTTCTTTAATTTGCACAAAGTTGTATATTTCCTTTAAAGCAGCTTGTTTCTTATGAGCAAGGAAATATTTAGCAGAGTAGTAAATAATATCCTGGGGACTACGCACACAACCAGGATCAAGAGAATTAAACCATATTTTAGCATCACCCTTTAATGAGAACGGAATGTTTTAAGGATATAAAAGTAGCGAGATCTCTCATCATTAGTGAACAGGGTGGCTATATCATTTAATTTAGTAAGATGTGCCACAACAGTTTCAGATTCATAGCCATGAAAAGGATCAGATTCAACTAAAGTAATTATATCAGGATCAACAGAGAATTCATAATCCTTATCAGTAACACAAATAGGTGAAGTAGCAAAAGCAGGGTCGGGTCTCATCCTAGCATTTAGAGATTGCTTATTCCATTTAGCTAATAACCTTTTGAGTTCATATCTATCTTTGTAAGCTGAAATAGCTAAAGAAGCTTCTTGATCAAATAAATAACCCTCAGGAATAACAAGTGATTCTTCATCATCACTTTCATCATCATAATCAGATTCAATATTTTCAATCTCTCTAGCCCTAGCAAGTCGTTCCTCGAGAAAATCACAAAGTGGCATAGTAGTATCAGGCATAGATGTAGTTTCGTCATAAGTATCATGTATAACAGAAGTAGCATCATCAATAACAGGCGGCATATCAGAACGAATAGCAGAAGCAGGTTTAGGTGTCGCAAGCTTACTCATAACAGAAGGTGAATCAAGTGCAGAGGTAGATGGCAGTTCCTTACCTCCCCTCGTAGTTGAGGGATAAATTATTGTCTTAGCGTCTTTCAAATTCTTCATAGTGTCCAGCAGATATAAATCCCATGTGACTCAAAGAATAGAGCTATGCTCCCCGGCAATGGCGCCAGAAATTCGTCTTGATAACCCACAAGTATAGGGGATCGCAACAGCTTTCGAGGGTAGAGTATTCAACCCAAATTTATTGATTCGACACAAGGGGAGCCAAAGAATATTCTCAAGCATTAGCAGCTGAGTTGTCAATTCAACCACACCTGGAAACTTAGTATCTGCAGCAAAGTGTTTAGTG
This sequence comes from Triticum urartu, assembly GCF_056163025.1. Lineage (NCBI taxonomy): Eukaryota > Viridiplantae > Streptophyta > Magnoliopsida > Poales > Poaceae > Triticum > Triticum urartu. Next base: position 65,650,742 of record NC_141873.1, on the reverse strand, counting down.
GCAAAGTAATATGATAGTGATGGTAACGGTAACAAAAGAGTAACGAAAGCAAAGTAATGTTTTTGGTATTTTGTACTGATTGTAAGAATAGCAACGGGAAATCAAATAAGCGTAAACCAGTATATGGAAAGCTCGTAGGCACCGGATCAATGCTGGATAATTATGCCGGATGAGGTTCATCATGTAACAGTCATAACATAGGGTGACACAGAACTAGATCCAATTCGTCAATGTAATGTAGGCATGTATTCTGAATATAGTCATACGTGCTTATGAAAAAGAACTTGCATGACATCTTTTGTCCTACCCTCCCGTGGCAGCGGGGTCCTAATGGAAACTAAGGGATATTAAGGCCTCCTTTTAATAGAGAACCAGAACAAAGCATTAGCACATAGTGAATACATGAACTCCTCAAACTACGGTCATCACCGGTAAGTATCCCGATTATTTTCACTTCGGGGTTAACGGATCATAACACATAATAGGTGAACATAGACTTGCAAGATAGGATCAAGAACACTCATATATTGATGAAAACATAATAGGTTCAGATCTGAAATCATGGCACTCGGGCCCTAGTGACAAGCATTAAGCATAGCAAAGTCATAGCAACATCAATCTCAGAACATAGTGGATACTAGGGATCAAACCCTAACAAAACTAACTCGATTACATGGTAAATATCATCCAACCCATCACCGTCCAGCAAGCCTACGATGGAATTACTCACGCACGGCGGTGAGCATCATGAAATTGGTGATGGAGGATGGTTGATGATGACGACGACGACGAATCCCCCTCTCCGGAACCCCGAACGGACTCCAGACCAGCCCTCCGAGAGGTTTTAGGGCTTGGCGGCGGCTCCGTATCGTAAAACGCGATGATTTCTTCTCTCCTATTTTTTTCTTCCCGAAAGAAGTTATATAGAGTTGCAGTTGGAGTCGGGAGGTCTCCAGGGGGGCCCACGAGGTAGGGGGGGCGCCCTAGGGGGGGGCGGCCCCCACCCTCATGGCAAGGGTGTGGCCCCCCTGGTCTTCTTCTTTGGCGAGGATTTTTTATTATTTATTGTAAGATAGTCCGTGGAGTTTCAGGTCATTCCGAGAACTTTTGTTTTCTGCACATAAAACAACATCATGGCTATTCTGCTGAAAACAGCGTCAATCCGGGTTAGTTCCATTCAAATCATACAAGTTAGAGTCCAAAACAAGGGCGAAAGTGTTTGGAAAAGTAGATACGACGGAGACGTATCACTCTCTATGCTTCACTTAAATCTTTTATGAGCTATGGACTTGCTATAGTGCTTCACTTATATCTTTTTGAGCACGGTGTGCTTTAGTGTTTTTTAAGAAATTCTCTCTTGCTTCGCTTAGATTTATTTGAGAGTTAATAAAATTTTCAAGAAATTCTCTCTTGCTTCACTTAAATTAAATTGAGATAAAGAAATATTATGCTCTCGATCTTCACTTATATTTGTTGGAGCTTGTCAAAAGCAACATATGAAAATTAGTTCCAAAGTGATAGATTTCCAATAAGGATATAATAAAAACTTTCATGAAAATCATTGGAAAAAATAAACTTGATTTGTAGTAATAGTTTTGAGATAGGATGATGTGATATGTGAGTTATGTTGATGAGTAATTATGCTTTAGTAAGAATATTGGTGTTAAGGTTTGTGATTCCCTATGCAAGCATGAAAGTCAATAATTATGCAATGAAATTATATCCTACCTGTGGTGCATCATTTGGTGTTAATTATGCTTAATGCTCGCTTATGAGATTATTAGTTTCTTGGTTGGTCGCTTCTCAATCTTTTGCTAGCCTTCATTTTGCACTAAGTATGATCTCTACTTGTGCATCCAAAAACCTTCAAACCAGTTTTACCACATGACTCCACTATATCTACCTATATGCGGTATACTTTTCCGATTCTAAGCAAATTTGTATGTGACATCTCCAATTTTCAAAATAAACTTCTCTTTTGTGTGTTCGATTCACTCGCGGAACGGTGAGGGGTGGCTAATATTTTCCATGATAGATGTGTTATTCTCACGATGAATGTTTATTCACTTGTCATTGCACGAGAGTAAGGCAAAGGTATTAGGGATGCCCAGTCCCGAAATGAAAAATGAATTTACTGTATGTTGTCAAATAATAAATTCCTTGGTAAGTGTTCATATGGACGGCAACCGTGGATACGGCTAGCCATGGAAAGTGAAAGTATGGTTGAAAAAGGAGTAAGCTTTATTTTATGTTTGGGAACCACCTATGATATACCTAGCATGGAAAGTGTTGGGAACTCTAAGTCGTTTTCGTTGGTGGGAAGGATACACCTCCTAAAATGTTTTTATCTCTAAGTTTTTCGCTTTGAGCTCTGGCACCTCTACAAATCCCTACTTCCCTCTGCGAAGGGCCTTTCTTTTACTTTATGCAATTTTTATTTTTGAATTTGAGTCTCCATGTTCTCTTACAAAAGCACCAACTAGGAGGCACTATGATCGTACTTGAGCATTGAGTGTAGTTAATATGCCAGTGTGTTTGATGAATGGATCAATGATTGAGCATGATGGGCTAGGGATAGCTTATTTTAGCTTTGATATTTTGAAAGACATGTTTGCTTGTTGACATGCTTGAGTATTTTAGTTATCATGTCAAAAGTAGACTACTGCTTTGAAACAAATAAAAGTCCAAATGTCCATGCTATGAAGAAAACATTATGATATGACATGTTAGGTAGCATTCGACATCAAATTTTTTGTTTTTATCCCTTACCTACTCGAGGACGAGTAGGAGTTAAGCTTGGGGATGCTGATATGTCTCCAACATATCTATAATTTTTGATTGTTCCATGTTGTTATACTATAAATCTTGGATGTTTTATAATCATTTTATATCTTTTTGGTACTAACCTATTGACATAGTGCCCAGTGCCAGTTGTTGTTTTTTGCATGTTTTTTACATCGTAGAAAATCAATACCAAATTGATTCCAAATGCCACGAAACTTTACGGAGATTTTTTATGGACCAGAAGACACCTAATGGGCCATGGCTACGCCTGGGGGGTGCTCCGAGGACAACACAACCCACCAGGGCGCGCCAGGAGGCCCAGGCATGCCCTGGTGGGTTGTGCCCACCTCGGGTGCCCCCTGGACCGCCTTTTTGCTCTATTAATACCCCAATATTCCCAAAACCCTAGGGAAGTCGAAAAAAATATTAATCCATCCGCCGCAGAGTCTAGAACCACCAGATCCAATCTGGACACCATCTCGGATGGGGTTCACCACCTCCATTGGTGCCTCTCCGGTGATGCGTGAGTAGTTCTTTGTAGACCTTCGGGTCCGTAGTTAGTAGCTTGATGGCTTCCTCTCTCTTACTGAATTCTCAATACAATGGTCTCTTGGAGATCCATATGATGTAACTCTTTTTGCGATGTGTTTGTTGGGATCTGATGAACTTTGAGTTTATGATTAGTTTTATCTTTTTTATATCCATGAAAGTATTTGAGTTTCTTTGATCTCTTTTATGCATGATCTCTTATAGCCTCGTATTTCTTCTCCAATATTTGGGTTTTGTTTGGCCAACTTGATCTATTTATCTTGCAATAGGAAGAGGTGCTTTGTAGTTGGTTTGATCTTAAAGTGCTTGATCCCAGTGACAGAAGGGGAACCGACACCTATGTATCGTTGCTACTAAGGATAAAACGATGGGGTCTATCTCTACATAGATAGATCTTGTCTACATCATGTCATTGTTCCTATTGCATTACTGTGTTTCTCTATGATTTAATACACTAGATGCATGCTGGATAGCAGTCGATGTGTGGAGTAATAGTAGTAGATGCAGGCAGGAGTCGGTCTACTAATCATGGACGTGATGCCTATATAATGATCATTGCTTGGATATCGTCATGATTATTTGAAGTTCTATCAATTGCCCAACAGTAATTTGTTCGCCCACCGTTTGCTATTTTTCTCGAGAGAAGCCACTAGTGAAACCTACACCCCCAGGTCTCTTTCTCATATATTTGCCTTTGTGATCTACTTTTCCTTTGCATTTATTTTCAGATTATTAATACAAAAATACGAAAATACCTTGCTGCATTTTATTCTTATTTATTTTATTTGGCGTTCGATCTATCAATCTACTACAATTTTATCTCACGTCCGTTTGCCAATTTCTGGCGCCGTAACCCGGAAGGGATTGACAATCCCTTTAACACGTCAGGTTGCGAGTGGTTGTTATTTGTGTGCAGGCGCTATTTACGTTGTGTTGCTTGGTTCTCGTACTGGATCGATAACCTTGGTTTCATCACTGAGGGAAACATCTACCGTCGCTGTGCTGCATCATCCCTTCCTCTTTGGGGAAATACCGACGCAGTCCTAGCCGACATCAGGGACCTTTTCCTTCCTCTAATGGGTACATCACATTTTGGTTGATGTTGATTATGTTACTAAGTGGGTAGAAGCTATTCCAACTAGTAGTGCTGATCACAACACCTCTATTAGAATGCTTAAAGAAGTTATTTTCCTAAGGTTTGGAGTCCCTAGATATTTTATGACTGATGGTGGTTCAGACTTTATTCATGGTGCTTTCCGTAAAATGCTTGCCAAGTATGATGTTAAACATAGAATTGCATCACCCTATCATCCGCAGTGTAGTGGTCAAGTTGAACTTAGCAATAGAGAAATAAAATTAATTTTACAAAAGACTGTCAATAGGTCCTAAAAGAATTGGTCTAAGAAATTAGATGATGCACTTTGGGCTTATAGCACAACATATAAAAATCCTATGGGTATGTCTCCTTATAAAATGGTTTATGAAAAAGCTTGTCATTTGCCTCTCGAGTTAGAACATAAAGCTTATTGGGCAATTAAAGAACTCAAGTATGATTTCAAACATGCTGGTGAGAAGAGGTTATTTGATATTACCTCATTAGATGAATGGAGAACCCAAGCTTATGAAAATACCAAGTTATTTAAAGAAAAAGTTAAAAGATGGCATGATAAAAGAAACCAAAAGCATGAGTTCAAGGTTGGAGAATATGTTCTTTTGTACAACTCTCGTTTTAGATTCTTTGCAGGAAAACTCCTCTCTAAATGGGAAGGACCCTATGTTATCGAGGAGGTTTATCAATCTGGAGCTATCAAAAATAATAATGCCAAAGGTACTAACCCGAAGGTTGTTAATGGGCAACGAATAAAACATTATATCTCAGGTACGCCCATTAATGTTGAAAGCAATATTATCCACACTATGACACCAGAAGAACACATAAAAGAAACCTTACGAAACACTCCAGAATCATGAAAAAGAGGAGGTATGTGATACGGTAAGTAAACGGACTACAAAAAATCCACAATTTTTTTTGTCAATTATGGAATATTAAAAAAATTAGGAAAATAAGAAACTACCAGGGCGCGCCTGGCCCACCTCGGGTACCTTCCGGACTCCGTTTTTCTTCCGTTTGATTGTTTCCCAAGATAAAAAATCTTTATATACCCCCCGAACCTATTGACCACCGTATCACAGAGAAATCTCTCTGTTTTCTTTTCCTTGCTATTTTCTGACAGATCCCATCTACCATGGCCGCTTCAAGTTCCTCCAAGGACAAGTTCTTCAAGAACATCATCAACCCATATTTTGCGGGACGTGATGCAACACCCTCAGGATATTCGGATGCATGAGGGGGTGCTCCACATCAGCGATGTGCAAGGCCCCAAGGGGACTGGGTCCGTGAAGGCTAGGCTTGAAGCTATGGAGCAGGAGGTCTTCCAGTGCAAGGGGATGGAGGAACGTGGACTCAATGCCAATCACCTCATGATCGTGGACTACACCCGTGATCTCAAGGTGGATGGCAAGTCCATGAAGGACATCGTCTTTACGTTCAATGAGCAAATCAACTTCCTCCAGAGCTAGATCTACGATCTCCAAAACCAAGTCTTTGAATATGAGGCAAGGTTTAAAGGTATGAGTTTGGCTGCCAGTTGCAGGACCCATGAGACTCACTCCTCCTCTTATGATGGCGAGCCTCTGCCATGGAAACCCGAGGACAAGATCGTTACCACTTCATCACCACCACCTCCTTCTTCATCAACGAAAGAAAATTAGTATCGGGTATGGGCGCTCCCCTTGGCTTGCGCCAAGCTTGGGGGAGGTGCCCCGGTATCGTATCACCTCCACTATCTTTTGCCTTTATTTACCTTAGTTTGATCCATAGTTATCTTTTGCTTTAGATGAATAAAATTTTAGTTCGATCCTTTCTTTTTGAGAGTTTTCTTAGTGATCTATCTTTGTAAACGTGTGTGAAATATATAATAAAGTTTAGTTGGAGTTTTGTTTTCTTTACTTTCATGTTCAATAAAAAAGGAAAGGAAATAAATCAAAAAGATCATATGCTAATCTTATGGTAAGTAATGACACCACATAAGGAAAAGTATAAGTAGAAAATTTTATGGAGATGGACGAACATAGCATTGGTCAATGATGCAATTCATGAAAAATTAATAAGGGAACAGAATATTCACAAGCAAATACACTATCTTGGAAATATTTTGTGATTGAGAGACCCCATCAAAATATTATATGCCAAAATAGTTGACGTTGGACAAGGAAGACAATGTAATGATTTATGTTTGTTCATATTCACATAGAAGTTATATTGTCATAGATCCTTCAACATCTGGTGCTTGCCCCAATCTTTGATAGCAAAAATTACGCACTAAGTAGATATACTACTTGTGCATCCAAAAACCCTTAAACCCAAATCTTGTTTTAAGAGTCCACCATACCTACATATGGATTGAGTAAGATCCTTCAAGTAAGCTGTCATCGGTGCAACAAGGCAATAAAAATTGCTTCTGAAAGTGTTATATCATTTAGTGTAAGAGAAAAGTGAGCGCTGTACGAACTTGTGATGGCAAAGAATAAAAGCGACATACTGCATAATAAAGGTTGCTATCATGTGGCACCCGGCTCAGGGCGACCAGTTTACCCTGCATTGCCAGCCCAAAGACCATGTCTTCTGGCAACACACAACATCTTGGTACAGAAAGCAACCGCTTTATTGATGTTAGCGGATCACAGTTTATATTACAACAGGTGTCAAGGCCAAGCGGCACACATGATGTGCCTGCACAATATGTACATTATTTAGTGAACATCAAGGGGGCCTCGACCATAACAACTACACGACAGCAGAACAACGTCGTAGGGGAAACTCCATAGCACAGGGACACCGATGTGGACACGATCTAGACTCGAGTAGCACTCCTTTCCAACGAGACTTTACTAAAATCTGGCATGACATGCCAGGTCAGTACATTGAATGTACTTGCAAGCTCACAACAGGCATAATCATAATGACAAACAATATCATGAGAAATAACCAATTAATAATGCAATAATGCTTCAACATGCTGTGATCATGCTCTTATGATAAAAGTCCCTCGGGACCGGCTTACCAACCGTGATCGTTCTTGGATCACAAACGTACCACCATCGTGGTCTTGACTAGAAATATCTCGTGATCCTTACGGCGATCACAACCACGACCAATACTTGGTCTCGAAAATCTCGATGGCTTTCCACCATCATCAACAGTGCAAAGTTCATAACTTAGTGTGCAAAATTTGTTAAACATTGACCCATGGTGTGACCTACTATGAGCGTGTCTGCAACCGTGGACTCGGCTATCGATAGATTATTACACTCTGCAGAGGTAGCACACTGTACCCACACCACGGAACCAATGGCCTCGTACTCCCATTCGGGTGGACTAACGACATTCCAACGAAACCCTCCATTGCGATGACACTCTCCCGGCCACTTCGACACAATCCCCACTGGGCTAGTCCTGGGTGGCCCTGTGTCTACCAAAGACACAACGACCATCGTCGTGGCCAAAACGATCCCAAAAGAGGACCCAGTACCATAATTTCAACAACGGGCACACAAGGTTATATCTGCATACCGGGCCAGGGTAAGCATGCCCATAACCTTCCCTAGTTGGAAGCACCGACCAGAGGCATGACAACGGACCGAATCAAGGCTTCCCATAAGGCAAATATGGTTGCACTGGGAAAAACACAATTCAGTAGCACCATGACCCGGCCAACGATATATTCAAGTTGAGTTATATTCAGGTTCAACTTGAAGTAAAAATAACCGGTGTCATAGTATGCCATGAAATGCAACACTAACATATGCATCACATATTAACGGAAATGACTGAGTCAACTATATTCACACTAAGCATAAACATCAACAACTCACGCCAGTTTTCTGGTTAAGATAATCCTCACTTCAAATAGAATATTTTCTAGCAAATTTTTATTATTTTCTCATGCAAGAAGAAAACTTGTAGTAATTACTCATATGCATAACAATATTATTCTTTTATCATCACAAATGAATCCTAGTTTCTTTACCAACTAAGTTAGTTTCCAACATTCTGTAAATCAAGCATATTAATTAAAACAAGCACTTAACAGAATGTAAATAACATAATAGTTATTTAAATGCAAGGATTAAATCTTCCATTCAAGTAAGAAAATCATAAATATTGAAATGGCACCATGAAAAAGTTGTTGTGACTTGCCTTAGTGCAGATAGGGTTCACAAGCCTTCTGGTGATCCTCAAGACAAGCCTCGCCCTCTGAAAGTAATTTTAAGCACAAGAAGAAAATATCAAGAACCCTTATGAAAATCACCAGAAATTCTAGACAACTCAGAAAAATCTCATTTTTGGTGAGCTGTTAGATTTCTTTGCAAAGAACACAATGCAAAAAGAATCAATTCATTTGTACTTATGGTTGCAGAGTTATAGCTATTTGAAGCTCTCTGGAAATTAATTGAATTTGAATTTAAATAAAACAAACTAGGGGGTTGACGTCGAAGGCGTAAAGCCTCGGGGTGCCACCACTCGTACCGCTTCACGCGCATACTGAGTGGCTGACTAGCGGGCCCCGCTAGTCAGGTGAGGTGGAGGGGGATAAGGAAACAGAGGGGGTCGCGGCTTCGCCGGAGCTCACGCCGGCGATGAGGGTTCCTTGGCCAAAATGAGAGGGAGGGATCGAGAGAGGGGATGGAGGCGCACCCGCCCGTACCCGTAGCGTAGCTAGGGGTGGTCGGACGGCCTCGGATTCGACCTCGCAAGCAGAGGCAAAGAGCAGAGGTCGCCGGACACGAAGACAACGACGAACTACGGTGACTCTAGGGGCTCCAAGTGGATGGAACAGCTTCACCGAAGAGTGGCGGAGGCTCTCGAAGGGTCGCCCAGGCCAATGAGGGGCTGGAGCTACCGCAACGACCCAAGGGGATCGCCGGCGAGCTTGAGCTTAGGGACGGCGGCCCACGGCCTGCCCGGCTGGGCTACGGCTATCTACACGTTTGTGGAGTGTATGGGAGAGGAGGATGGTTCTCGAGGAGGCTGGGGGTGGCTCCATTTATAGGCGAGCGGCGCGGGGTGGATCGGGCTTCGCCGGCGACACCTGGACACTACGCCCGGCAACGAGCGGCGTCAGTGAGAGGGGGAGAAGGCGACACAGCTCATGCGGGTACTATGGGCGAATGGGGACGAGCACAGGATCGAGGAGAAGGCGACGAGCACAATGCGCACCGCATTGTTACATTGGCCGGACCGCGCCCGTGCTCGTTGCGGCAAGCACCGGCGTTGGCGAGTGCCAAGGGGACTTCAGGGAGTTGAGACGAAGATGGTGGCGCGGTTTGGCACGCTATGGCAGTCGGGGAAGTGAGCATGCACGAAACAGAGCGCTCGGCGGCACTCAGAGCGCGTCGACACACAGGCTGGCATCGTGGACACACGTGGTCACCGCGTGAACTCTGCCCTTAGGCCGGCCAACATCCAAAGATCATGTCTGGCTTGTTTTTCGTGGTAGTTTTGAAGATTACCACGCTTTGGTTTGGCTCCAGATGCAGTAGAAAAGATTTCACATGTTTGGTATGTTTCTGATCAGTAACTTTGAGAGGTTACTGAGGTTAAATGGATGGGAGTTGGAGGCTGTGCTGTGGAGGCTCGCAATCATCTACTAAGGTGATGATGCACAGGAAAAATCGGGCACAATGGAGCAAGTAAAATGGTAGTTGCTACAGAAACCACCATTTCTTTCCAGAACAGATAATATTTTCTATAGCAAAAATATTCCAAAAAGTGGTACAATATTTTTGCTCGGGAGGGTGCCCTAGGATTCAGAGAATATTTGTGAATTTTCCCAGATTTTTGTGTGCAATAAAAATTGGGGTTGCTTTGGAGCACATTGAACTGGCTAGGGTTTTGGAGGGAAAATGAATATTTTTCATTTAAGAAAATATTCCAAATATTATTTTGGGTAGAACCAAAGAGTGAATGATGATTAGAGAGGGAAATGAGGCACTTGGGTGAAAGCCAAGGGTACCCAAGTGTTTAAGTCCATATGAAAAGATTCCAACACTCCAAATTTCAAAATCAAACCAACTGAAAATTAGGCAAATAAAGAAGGGCAAAAACCAGGCTGTCACAAACCTCCCCCACTTAGAATGAATATCGTCGTCGAGATTTGGTTGCTTGGGAAAACCATTCTGGATAATGCACCCTTAGAAATTCTTCTCGTTCCCATGTTGATTCTGACTCCGTGTGATGCTCCCACTGAACTTTGTAAAACTTCCTTACTTTACGGTGAGTGACTCTTTCCATCTGATCCAAAATTCTAATTGGTCTCCCTTCATATGTTAAATCCCTTGCCAACTCTATCTCAGTCATGGCAGTTTTTTTCTCAGGCGGCGATATGCATCGCCGCAACTTGGAAACATGAAACACGTTGTGCACGTCTGACAATTTAGGGGGTAGTTCCAACTGATATGCAACAGTGCCCACTCGGGACATGACTGGAAATGGACCAATAAATCTAGGTGCCAACTTCCCACGAGTCTAAAATCTCTTGACTCCTTTCATACACTACAAAAAAAGACACATCTGTGACATTTTGGGCCGAACGAAATTTTTTTCTTTCATACATATGACACTTCTATGATGATAATTGTAACAAAACCCGGTATCATCATAGATGTGGTGGGCTCCTACTTCTATGACAAAAATTCATGACAGAAAATGGGATTTTCGTCCTGGGCAGGCCGGAGACGCAGCTGCATGACATTCTTTGGGCCGTCCATGACGGAAAAAACTGTGGTAGAAGCGAGGGGGAGGAAAATTTCGAGGAGTTCCCGGTTACGGTGGGAGGTCGGGGGACGAGCGATGCGTGTTTCTCTCGTACACATACGTGCGTGTGTGCGAGGCGTTGGCTCTAACTGAACCCGAGCGAGGCGTTGGGCTCTAACTGAACCCGAGCGATTGCACTGCAGGCTAAGCGTTACTGAACCCGAGCGATCGATCGATGGCTGTTAACTAAACCCGATCGAGCGATTCCTTCGCTACTGCTGCTAACTGAAGCCGATCGATTGGATGAACAGTGATCGTTGCGGGGGGGGGGGGGGGGTTGGATGAATAGTGAGCGGTGGTGTTGCCTCTGGATGAGCAGGACCCTGTGGTGTGGAGGGTTGGATGAACAGTAGACGCTGGAGGGGTGCCCGTGGAGGGGTGGTTGAACAGGACCCCGTGGTGTGGAGGGCTGGATGAACCATAGACGGTGGAGGGGTGGTTAAATAGTAGCCGGTGGACTAGCGCGCGGTGGAGGCTGGATGAACAGGAGCCCGTAGAGGCTAGAGGAGGTCGACGGTAGCCCGTGGAGGCTGGAGGAGGTCGACGGTAGCCTGTGGAGGCTGGAGGAGGTCGACGGTGGAGACGAATAGTATCCCGTGGAGTCCCATTTTGCGGTACGCCACACCCCTCCCGATGAACAAGACCCCCGTTTCGACCGTAGGAGGTCCCCCGTTTCAACCGTAGGAGGTCTGTTTCCTTCGTTCTGCGGTACGCCAGGCCTCGTTTCCATCGCCTGTTCCGTCCAAGCCCTCCCGATGAACACGACCACATATTCTGTTTCGACCCAGCCGGTTGGCTCCCATGCATTTCGTTGCCTCCCGATGAACACGACGCATTCCGTTGCCTCTCGATGAACACGACTCATTCCGTTGCCTCCCCATGAACACGACACATTCCGTTGCCTCCCAATGAACACGACAATGACGCTGTTTCTCCGTTCTGACCCAGCCATGTAAACGAGCCCTTGCCGTACGTATGCGCGAGTAGGCGTTCGAGACCCCGTCCGTATGTACACATACGTGGCCGTATTTTCTTTCTTGCACCCTGGCCGCTGTACATACGTGTACATGCTATGTGTGCACCTCTACTACGACACATGCGCGCCTCTACATCCACTAGTATATATGTACGTACACGTTCGCGGCCAGAAGGACAATGCTACATATGCTTCGATTAGGTGGGTCCCGACTGTCAGGCACTTCCTTGCGTGCGAAGATGTAGCTGGTGTGTCCCAGCAGTCAGGGGGGCGAATCGTTTCTTTTTTGCCCGGATGCACTTAATTGTGTGCGAAGATGTAGCTGGTGGGTCCCAGCAGTCAGGGGGAAACGTCTTTTTCACGAAATACAGTGGCCCGTCCGGTGGGTCCTAGCTGTCAGGTGGAGGAATCATTATTTTCCATGTAATAAGGAGGCACTTCCTTGCTGCACCCGTGGACCCAGCTGTCAGCCTCTCCACGTACAGTCCACGTCCGATGGAAGTGGTTCCTTGACCATGTTGTCCACGCCGCGCTGAGAGCACCAGGGCGGTGGACGACAGCGAGGCCTAGGAAGGGGACGACGCGGAGCCGGGGAAGACGCGGCAGTGGATGCCCACACTGAGAGGAGTACGAGGGTTCACTGGTTCGGCTGCGGTGTGAGGCTGCCTTCACCGCAGGGCCTGGCTAGCGGTGGGAATAGTAGGGGGCGGTGAGGCCTCCACAGCAGCACATCCAGCCATGGGAGGCAGGAGCATGCGGCACGACCGGCGCTGCTTTGGGTGGCTGGAGCAAGAAGGCCAGAGGTTGAAGAAGCACTACGGCCGTTGGATGGACATTGTACGGTCACTGGAGCTAGAATCGTTTATATTGACTAAGTTGACAAAGCCCTCCGCCCCCGTCAACTTAGTAGGCCCACAAGTCAGCCTCCCACCAAGGTGGGTCCCAGCTAGCAGGGGTATTCATTTTTTGTGCGTAATAAGGAGGCACTTCCGGTGGGCCCGAGCTGACAGCAGGGGGAACGTTTTTTTCATGAAATATGGTGGACCGTCGGGTGGGTCCCAGCAGTTAGAGGCAAACGTTTTTTCGTGAAATACTGGTGGGTGTCCGGTGGGTCCCTGCTGTCAGGTGGAGGAATAATTATTTTTCACGTAATATGGAGGCACTTCCTTGCGGCTGCCATGCACCCAGCTGTTATCCTCTCCATGTATAGTATTCTTCTGATGGAATTCGGTCGTTGACCACATTGACCACGCCGCGCCGAGAGCACCACGACGGTGGACAATGGTGAGGCCTAGGAAGGGACGACGCAGAGCTGGGGAAGACGCGACAGTGGATGCCCACGTGGAGAGGAGTACGAGGGTTCACTGGTTCGGCTGCTCTGCCATCGCCGCAGAATAACCGGGAGTGTGTGTGAGTGGAGTGGACGGATGGCCTGGCCAGTGGTGGGAGTAGTATGGGGGCGGTGAGGTCTCCGCGGTAGGAAAGCCGGCCACGGGAGGCAGGAGCAGGCGGCACGACCGGTGCTGCTTTGGGCGGCTGGACAAGAAGACCAGAGGTTGAAGAAGCACTATGGCCGTTGGTTGGACATCGTACGGTCAATCGAGCTAGAATCGTGCATATTGACTAAGTTGACAAAGCCCTTCGTCCCCGTCAACTTAGTAGGCCCACTATACTGGGTCACAGCTAGCAGGGGGAGTATTCATTTTTTTGTGCGTAATAAGGAGGCACTTCCTTGCGTGCGAAGATATAGCTGGTGGGTCCGAGCTGTCAGCGGCGGTAACATTTTTTTCGCGAAATACAGAGGCCCTTTCAGTGGGTCCCAGATGTCAGGTGTAGGAATCATTATTTTGCGCGTAATAAGGAGGCATTTCCTTGCGTGTGGCCATGGACCCTGCTGTCAGCCTCTCCACGTATAGTCCACTTCAGATGCATGTCGGTCGTTGACCATGTTGACCATGCCACGCCGAGAGCACCAGCGCGGTAGACGACGGCGAGGCCTAGGAAGGGAACGACACAGAGGCAGGGAAGACTCGGCAGTTGTTTTTGTTTCCCACGCGGAGGGGAGTACGACTGTACCAGGGTTTACTAGTTCGTCTGCCGTCGCCGGAGAATAACAGCAGGTGTGGGTGAGTAGAGGGATGGCTACGCCAGCAATGGGAATAAGTTGGGGCGGTGAGGCCTGTGCGGCAGCACAGCCGACCACGGGGAGGAGGGAGCAGGTAGTCCCGCCGGCGCTTGTTTGAGCGGCTGGAGCAGGAAGAGCAGAGATTGAAGAAGCACGACGGCCATTGGATGGACATCCAACAGTATACAGGCCATCTGTGGAAAGCCTCAAATCTGTGGAAAACAGTATACATCCCATCTGCCATTATTTCAAATAATTTACAGCCCGTTTGCTAAATCTTACGGGTTTTTTTGGAGCCCACATTCTTTTTGTTAGCATTATAGCCCATATTGTGGCCACGGTTAAAAAATTATACGAAAATTTTCCTATGTCGGTGCGGTCTGAACTGTTTTTAATCCCGAAATTTCGAGTCACATTCAGACTGATTTTAAAAATAAATGTATATCAATATAAAATCCAATAAATTGTCCACATATAAAAATCAATGCAATTTAAAATTTCGAAATGAAAAAAAAAAGATATTTGAAACTAATTGCCGGTTTGATGTGTTTTAAAAATGTACAGTCCATTTCTCATTACTGATAGGCCATTTTCTCAGCCAGCCGAATGAAGCTCTCCTCGTCTTGAAAGATTTGCAGCCCAACAGGCCTGATAAAGCGACTTACTTGACAAATCACAAAAAAACTGGGCTAGCCATTTTCAGAAAGAAAAAAAAAACTACTGGGCTGGTCTGTGGTAAACATAAAAAAGGCTGTCTAGATAGGCCAGAGTGTCTCGCACAGCCCTGTTGACACCCTGCTTCCGTCCCAAAAACAAATTAGATAAATGCCACTCCAAGTATGGCGATTCATAAAAATGCCACTACAATTTCCAAACTTTGAAAAATTCCACTGCAATTTTTGCAAACTTTGAAAAACACAACTGCAGTTTGCAAACTTTGAAAAACGCCACTCCAGACTTCGAAAAATGCCAATAGAAATGGCATGAAATGGCATTTCTCAAAGTTTGGAAATTGCAGTGGCATTTCTCGGATACACTAGATTTGGAGTGGCATTTATCAAATTAACCCAAAACAAAAATAACTGGGCGAGCTGCTGGGTCCGTGGTGTCAGCCGCTCGTTGTGCAATTCTCTCGTTTATTGACTACGCTTTTTTTGAAGGTTAAGACAGTAGGAAAGGCTCCTACTGCATGTATATATAAATGGTCAAACAATTACATGATGATATTTACAAGGGAGTGTGTGTGGGGGGGGAGGGGTTAGATCCAAAACACAACCCTAATTATTCTGAGGCAGACTTTGCAGGAAGGAAGAGACGACATGTCTCTTTTCACTAGGCAGTCTGTATCTTATATTGCCAAAGTCTTCCTTGAATCTACTGAACCGTGAGGAAATGGAGGGTGTCACATGCCTAAAATAATTATTATTGCGCTCCTTCCAAAGGCTCCAAGCAGCAGTGAGAAACACTTCCATGATCATCTTGCATGGGTGTTGTATCTTTAGGTTCTCCACCAACTGCAGCCTATCTCCTTGTGCATCCTAAGATATACGTAGCAAATTTCAACATTCCCTACTGAAGGTGCAAGGAAAGAAGAGATGCTCCACCGTTTCTTTGATATGATGCCCGCAAAGTAAACAGTCAAAATTGTTACCAATATTGTAGTGACGCCGCTTGAGCATATTCCTCGTGTTGAGCCAGTCCGAAAGCAAAAACCAACCAAAGACTTTGATTTTGGGTATGCATGTAGTCTTCCAGAGCCACTTGAAAGCCACGTGAGCAACCACGTCACGGAAAACAAACTGATAGTAGGCTGTGGTTTTGAACACAGTTGATCCCCAACAATAGGACCAAACATCATCATGATCTTCCAAAGTCACTGCAGCCATATCATTTTGGAGGAGCTTGAGTTCGTCAAGAGCTTGCAGCGAGAGTGGTAGATGAAATGTTTCATGAAGGGCGCGGGCAGTCAAAAACCCTTGCACAGACAAGTCCTCTATAAGCACATAAGAGAAAGCGCGTGGATATTGTTCTACCAAGATGGACTGGTTCCACTTGTCTTTCCAGAATAGGACAAACGTACCACGTTTAATTTGTACCTGAGAAATGCCACGATAGACTGGCATAAGATTTGCTAGGTCACGCCACCAAAAAGAGCCATAACTATCCGAAGCATGTGGGATGGAGTCAACATAGTAGGTGTCCCAGATGAGCCGAACCCAGGGGACATCCATTCGGTTGTAAAATTTATGCAAGAATTTGAGCAAAAGCGCGTCATTTTGAATTTTGAGATCAAGGACACTCAAGCCACCACTCTTTTTGGGTCGACACACCATGTCCCAAGCGGCCAACGAGTTATGTTTATCACCATCAGCCGTGCGTTTGTTCCAAAGGCAGTGTCTGCGAATTTTATCAAGTTGAGCAAGAATCTTTGGTGGCAATCTAAGAGTTCCCATGGGATAGATAGCCATCGAGGTGATGAGCGAGTTTACCAACGCTAGCTTGCCCGCGTATGACATCAAGGACATCGCAACAGTGATTTTCCTTTTAGCTTTGCAGACGAACGGCGTCAGATCGAGGACTGAGGGTCGGGTGGTGCCAAGGGGCAGACCAAGATAAGTAAAGGGCATGCTGGCCTGTGTGCATCCAAAAAGGTTGGCCAGGTCATTGCACTTATTCGACGGCGTATTAATTGACACAAGTGTGGATTTATGGAAGTTGATCTTTAAGCCAATAGAGGTGGCATAATCTTTGAGGATTGATTTCATTCTAGCTCCTTGGTCCATGCAGGCCGGAAGGACAATAATTGTGTCGTCAGCGTACTGGATTACCGGATATTTAGCATCACCAGTAGGAGGGATGGGATGTTTGATCAAGTCCTACTGGAGCGCAGCATTTATAGCACTTTGAAGTAGATCAGCGGCAAGGACGAATATTAGGGGAGACATCGGATCTCCTTGACGAACCCCACACTTACACAAAAACTGTCGACCTAGCACCCCATTCAGTAGCATAGAAGATTTGCCCGACGAAAAGATGCTCTCCATCCAAGCCAGCCATTTTGGCAGGAAACCCATGCTCTTCCAAATTTGTAGCATGGCAGAGTGCTCGACCATGTCAAACGCCTTCGCAAAGTCAAGTTTGAGAAGGACAATCTCTCGTTTGGAGGCCTGACACTGGTGAATATATTCAAAAGCCCAGGCAAGGTAGTCATGGATCGATCTGCCATGAAGGAAACCATATTGGTTTCAGTGCACAATTCGGAGGATGATTTTTTGGAGTCTATTCGCCAGAATTTTAGTGATCAACTTCAAACAGGTGTTAAGAAGCGTGATCGGCCAGAAGTCATTAACACATTCAGGCGAATAAACCTTGGGGATCAGAGTGATAAAACCTGCATTAATGCTTTCAAGATTAAGGCCGCCTTGATGAAACTCATCACAAAGAAGATAGAAATCATTTTTAATGATTGGCCAACATGCTTTTAAGAAAGCTCCATTAAAGCCATCAGGGCCAGGGGCCCGATCAGGTGGGATTGCAGACACCACATCATCAATTTCTTTGTGAGTGAATGGCATGGGACCCAGATGTCAGAAATCCACTAGGAGGAGCCATTTTTTTTATTGGCTTAAATAAGGAGGCACTTGCTTGCGTACTTCCATGACCTTGGCGGGTCCCTACTGTCATCCTCTCCATGTACAATCATCTCCTGATTGTGTACGTGTCAACTTGCTAGGCCCACAAGTCATCCTCTAAACCCGTGGAGGACAAATACAACCCATTAAAAAAATAATAGCCCATTCCATACATTCAAACGGAAAGTTCAACATTCAGAGCAAAGTAACATGTCTGATCCACATATAGAGTACTGAACTTCCACGTTGACAACCATCATAGCCAAGTTAACTATCTACTCCCACTAATACTCTAGTAGCGTACAAGTACTAACTTACTCTTAGCTAACTAGACGATGCCGGCCGCCATCTGTGGTACATGCTAAACGCCGCCACCGGTGTCGTGCACCTCGCCACGGACTTGCAAGAGGTCCGATAGGGTGTGTTGCTCGCGCGCGTTGGCCCTTTCCATGCCGGCGTGGTCCACCGAAGCTTCGGCTTCCAAGCGGGAAACCCACTTGACGAGCTGGTAGTAAAAATCAGCGTCGCAAACGCGTGCGTGCCCGACAGCCTCCAGGGCTATTTGCCGGGCGCTGGCCTCCATGTAGTCGGCCCAGTTGCGGGCGCTCTTCTCGCGACTCAAAGCGTCGGTGCACTGCTGCTCCATGTCCCGCTGGCGGCGCAAATCGGCGATACGTTGCTCCTCCACCAGGCGGTCGCGCTCCAACAACTCCTGCTCCTCCGCCATGCAGTCTCGCTCCAACAACTCCTCGATCTCCGCATTGCCATCTAAAGATAGATAGAATGCCTCCTCCCTCCATCTGCCTTTCGGTGAAAACCCGAACACTGGTTCCGGCAATGACCGCCTCTGGCGTCGCCTACCGCGGACGGGCGGGGGCATGGCGGACGTGGCGAGCGACATCGGGCCAGGGGGCGGGCTTATGAGGATATGGCGAGTTGGGTCACAGTGGCACCGGATAAGGCCGGGAAACTGTACTTATAGGTGGAAGGTAGCGCGACGGTCATCGGAATTCAATGCATAATGGCTTAGCGCGCCAGCTTGCCGTGGAAAACTAGAGAAACTGAAATTATGACTGTGCCGTCCCGTCCCGTCTAGGTCGCACGCCGGCATGGCGGTTAAACGAGTGCCCTCGAATCATCTCCCTCCTTGTCAATAATGATTCCACGAATTTAAAAAGCCCGCAACAATTAAAGCGTATCTTTTTCGCATTAGTTAGCTGCTTTAATTACGGCCGGCTGCATGCAGGCACTTAGAATCGCTCGCAGGCAGTACGCGAAGCAGCATGCAACGACTCGCAGCCGAGGGCACGCATGCAGCCACTTAAATCGCTGGAATTAATTAGGCTCAAACTTCTGCATGCCGTTAATTACTTCCATGCCTTGGTCTTGTTGCTTTGCTCACAAGACTAATAAACCCGAACGGAGGGAGTACCTTGGTTGGTGAGAGGTTTGAATTAAGCCCTGCAAACCGGAAAGGAGGTACTAGTACGTGCGTGATCTGCTATTTATTCATGTAGGATCGAGTAGGTCGTTTCTTGAATTGAGCCCTGCAAACCGGAAAGGAGGTAGTACGTGCGTGATCTGCTATTTATCCTTGTAGGATCGATAGTGTAGCTTGTCAGTTACTTCAGAGGTAGGAATTTTTATCCGTGTAGGATCGATAGTGTAGCTTGTCAGTTTCTTCAGAGGTAGGAATTTTTATCCGTGTAGGATCGATAGTGTAGCTTGTCAGTTTCTTCAGAGGTAGGCATTTTTATTTAAAAAACTGCCACTTCGCATCTTGCGTCGCAAATAAAACTGCCAGGAGCGCATTTGTAGGTGAGCTAGTGATCGATCAGTAACTTGTAAACACTGAGCGAATAGAAATAAGTAACTGTTAATGCATCTCAATGATTCATAGATCATATACAAATATGTAGCTCCAAAAGCAAAGATCAGCCACTTTGGATCTTGCGTCGCAACTAAAACTAACTAGTACGATTCCCATACATAAGATCAACATGTTAATGCATCTCAATGATTCACAGATCATATACAAATATATAGCTCCAAAAGCAAATATCTAGAAAAAACATCTGTTCTTCCTACTAACATGGATGCTTCTCTTGGCCAACATTCAGCACAGACTGAAAGACAAATTTGTTTGTAAAGTCTACAATTCCTCTTGCAAACATAAGTGGTTTCACCAACAGCTGGAACCATGAGAATGAACCACACATGATGGAGGAACATCCATTGCAATATGATTTGGTCTTCTCTCAATCACACCGCGAGACTATTTTCAGAATATAAACTTTAACTTAGGCAAAATGATGCTCATTGTATAATCAGACCAAAGCAATGAAGCACCTAGTGTTGGACAATAAATAGTACAGTACTACTTTTCTGCAGTCCATGAAGTGACTATCCAATCTTTCTGTGTCTATTTTCAAATGGCACTGCATGCAGTGACTATACTATTCTCTTGTGCAGTTCAACCAAAATTGCGGACACTTTGTTTGTTTGCCAAATAGCAACGGGTAGACATCTCTGTCTGCACAAATATCAAGAAGCTAGTAAACATATACCACATCTTGTATTTTCGATTTAAACATGTCTCTTCTGCTTAGCATCTGTCATGTTCTGCACTGGACAATCTGATACAATTATGTTTTGCCTTGGACAATTTCATACTGAATTGATTTGCTGGTTCAGAGTAGAGATATTGCGCCTATTCTTCATCAGACCAAGGATATGCATGTTCGCAGTGATGGAAGAGGTGAAATCAATACAACTGAAATTGAGCATCCAATCATTGAATCCTGTCCTGCACCTCCAATGTAGGTCCACCCTACCAATAAATTCACATGAAACCACTAGTATTACTATCTAATGACAGTACAAAAAGATTAGCAAGATAGTAGCAAACCATGTACCTTCGTAATGAATAGCTCATAGTGCCACCAAGATATAAAGGTTTGGAAAAAAACATGCTCCTAATGTTGAACCAGTTGGATTTTTTGTGCAGTTCCACTAAAATTGAGCATCCCTGTTTGCATAGATATTGAAAGTGTGATTACTCTAAAAGTGGCACTAGTTGAAGCATAGACTCACAAATATAAGCATTCCAATTTCTTAATGGGAAAAGGTAGCAAGACTGTTTCTAACCACCTGTTTGAGGGAATAAATAAAGCAACAACGGCTGATGTTAGGAAGGCATACATAGTTTTTTCTGAAAATCTGAGCCATTCCTAACCTTTCCTCTTCTTTTAAGCAAATTTTGTGCAGTTCTACTAAAATAAAATGCCATCACCGCCTTGACAATTTAGTGACACTGTACAAAAGGAAATGACTTAACATTACATCATGATGTCAGGTATGCAGTCGACATGCATTAGAGACAAACATACAGACCTCCTCTGATAACATAATGAACATTAATTTTAACAAAGGTGTGACTAGATTTACCGGGGATAATTTGAGTGAACTCTACACCCTTTGTTCCTTAATATAAGACGTTTTTGCGGTTCAATTTAAAGTACCCAAACGTCTAGTATTTAGAAAAACAGGTAGTAGTTTTCTTGAGCACATATCTAGGAAAGCTTGCCACACTTTATTTATGTCCATACGCTAATGCAACACCATTCGAATACTACAAATATACACTAATACAGTGGCAAGTGCAACAGTAGAGTAGTTAGTTTATTACAGGGTACAGTACAATGGTTTTACTAAACAGATTTCAATAAACTCTAGCACTGGAAGGTTTCTATAAGAATTAACAATACAAAATGTAAAGGTAACAAGTTTCAGCATTGGTATACTAGATATGCATGAGCATTAAACCAAATACAAAAGTCTAAAGGTAACTAGCATTATTAACTAATGACAGTATAAAAAAATTGCAAACCATGTACCTCTAAGGTAAATATCATTTCGAACTCGGGGGACCTTAAAAATTGCTATCCCAATCTTGATAATCGATCAAACATAAAAACTTGATCGAACGAATCAAGAGAACAGCCGGAGGAGGAGGTACCCACTCTTGACCTTTCCTCTTGTCTTCATAATTGTCTGTGCAGTTTAACCAAAATAAAATGACATCAGCGCCTTGGCATTTTGGTGACATTGTACAAAAAAATTAACTTATCTCATGAAAGTGAGGTATGTAATCTATAAGCATTAACAGTGCAAAAATCTGAAGGTAGTAACAAGTTTCACCGTTGGTATACTGGCTGTGCAACAGCATTAGAATACCTTAGCTGAAAAATCTTTAATACATCCACAATCAACAGCTAACCCTGAAATAATCCAGTGACATTAAATGGCATTGCTTAAATTTTTCGGTGGCATTAGACTGAGAGCGGCATTAGTTAAATGTGGCATCACTTTAGCAGCAACATTGCTTGACTTGACTGCTGGCTTTATACTAACAGCAAAAAAAGTGGCAATAAGAGCATGGGAGGCCCATTCGGATAGTGGGCGCACCAGTACGATGTACCTCCACAGACGCAGAGTGGTGAGGGAGGTATGGTTGCCCAGAGCAACAAATATCCAGGCAGCACATGTGGATTACGTCTCATTATTGTTCTCTTTAGCCACCTTTTTCCTATGTGAGGACAACAAACCGATCGACCTGGCCATTCTCTATTGCGTTGTCATGCCTTTCTACCCTTCTTCAACCAAGAGACATGATACTCGTTCCTTAGCTACTGATTTTTCGATTTTCAACCTAGATGTGGGTTCGATGCCTACTCTCTTGGACAGTACAGTCTTCCTTCCTTTCCTTATTCAACCCACACATGGATTAGTCTGCATGAAGTAGGGTTTCCTTTAATAGTGAAAATTATGGTTTTCGTCTGCGTGGCCAGCAGAGCAGAGGATAACAAGTTGGGAAGATGGTGGAGTGGAAAAAGATCCACATACAACGACGTGGCAGATGGGGCAATAGAACAAGGTTATGGTTCGAAAAGAGGTAGCATACTTAAGGGTCGGCAGGAAGTGGCTTCGCTCGTGGTCGTCGTCCTCCGCACACACTACGGCAGCGAGCTTGGGGATGGAGGCCATCCCGCCCAGGCGCTAGGTATGAGTGGACGGCCTTGTCGCTAGTGCGTGACCTCGCTCACCGATGACGAGTGCGTCAACGCTGCATGTCCTTTTCTTCCCCGGCGGATCTATGACCACCGGTGAGGAGGGAGAGAGGGGCCGTATTTTTAAGATCTGGAGAGAGGGTGGTAGTGTGAGAAGCAAGTGGGTAGCCCTTAGCAAGAAAACGCTCAAGCTCTAGCCTATATATCTTTTTTATACTACTAGTACTAGAGGTGGAGTAGTGGTAGAGTAGTTTATATTTTCTCTGCGTACAGTACCAGTTAGTCGTGCTTCAAAACTGATCGGCACGCCATTAAAAAAATAAAGGTCAATAACTAATGCGGTACCTCGGGCCAACGCGGCCAGATCGCATTTTGCACGAGAAATTACACACCATGTTTCATTGACATGTGGTCCCGTTCCAACATATCAGTGAGACGACGACGAGTAGTAGGAGTATTTCCGAACATATGTGTAGGCCAGGGCACCTCTTCGTGAACCGTGGCAAACTCGCAACCGTCCACCGACTCTTCGCCTTTCCCTCTCGATTTGGAACTGCTGTCGCACGCTCTTCCTCTCCCTCCTCCATTTTCCTTCAGCCCTTCACCCTTTCTTCTAACATTGTTCGATCGTCTTCTCCATGGAGGGAACAGACCGGAAACGACCCCGTTATTCTTGCCCCAATCTGAAAGATGACGTGGTGGAGGAACTCATTGATCGGTGCGACGTCATCACCTCGGCTAGCGTGGTAGGTTCGTTCAAGCCCATTCTCGACTCAACTAATAACATCATTACAATGAACCCAAGAGTCAAGGAGCGGTTTGATCTCCCCTATCTTCTTCGCCGTGACCCTGATGACTGGCGCCGGCACGACGGAGGCCTTGCCCTGTGCAAGCTGATGCCGCTTGATAATGATACGTATGATGTTAAGATGCCATCACTTGAGGGCAAGGCTTGGGCGGGCGCAAATGGAGATTGGGTTGTTTACATTGGGTCCAACTTCGAGTGGGAACTTGTGAATGTGTACACTCATGACCGGGTTCCACTTCCAAAAATCTCAGCAGACTGCCCAGAGGTTGAGCACACCGGTATTGTACGCATGTTCAAATACGATCATGGTGACTGTCTTCTACGGAAGATAGCAATTTGTCGAGTTCCCAACCGCTCTTGGAATTACAACAACTATCAAGTTGTTGCTATTCGACAAGCTTGTTGCCGTCCTTACTGGTTTGACTCAATGGATATTGCTCAAAAATCAGTTTCTGTACACGGATGAGTACTGTGATGCAATTCAATACGAGGGCCTTGTGTTTGCTGCCACCACTCGTGGCACTGTTTTTGCATGGGATCCTCGTAGTTTCGGTACGTTTGTCTTCCACCGTAATTACAATTATTTCATCCACATGCATGCGGGTCAGCAAGTTTCCCTTTACTAATTAACCTTCTTCTTGTGTTTCCAAGGTCCTGTGAACATCCCACCACCTATGCTTGAAAAATTTTATAACCAAGGGGAGATGACGATGGTGATGATCACGAGCATTAGGACGAGCAACGCCCATATACTTTGTGGCGCCTGGCAACTAATTCTGATGGATCACCTCTTCTTGTGTGTATACAGCCCACTGATGATGTTACTGCCAAGGAAGCAAGTGTAGTCTCCCATGGTCACACTGCTAGACCTATTCCAACACCCGTTGCATGGTATTCGGGATGGATACTAGTGTGCTAGCTCCAACTCCTTCTCCCTGGTACAGAATTGATAGTCTTGGAGAAAACTTGCTCTTCCTTGGACAAAACTATCCGATGATGGGGAAAAGCGATCCAACTGCTATTGACACAACGTTACTAGTACCATTTATGAAAAGCAATTGTGTCTATACCTCGGACATTTGGGTGGTTCCCTACCCTGGGACTGATATAGTAGGCCGCTTCAACCTAGATGATCAGTCCTGCGTTGGTCTCCAGATCGACAATAGATGGCCCGTCCCAGAGAATCACTTGTGGTTCAAAGCAACTGTTTCCAATGCTGAGGAATGGTTGAGTTGAAGTTCATTTCATTGCTTGTTATTTGTTGTGTGGTGAAAACTTTAGTATTTATAATGTATCCTCGTTGTCGATGTGTGTTGATAACCTGTTGTATGTAATAAAATGATATGCCTCTGATAAACATACTAAATTTATGAATGGCTTTCGAGTCGCTTCTCTGAGTGAGTGGTGCGATGAGGCAAAAAATAATTTTCTGAATACATAATTGTACGTGCATTGCAACAGGTTATCGGATGAGGCCAATCAACAATAGTAGTACACTATTTGTACTAGCTTCACATGCTTCGTGCGTCGGGCGGGTGTTTTTACTGTAGCCATATGTTAATGTGTTCGCTGTACATAACCAGCACCTCGAATCCTCAATACTAGTATTATATAGTAGGAGTAAGTAGTAGGAGTAGTAGGGTGGCATGGGCCAGAACAAGCATTCACGTCCAGGAGTACGGCACACGCCACCACCACGACAACCATCTCAGACCATATTATTTCTTGGAGTCCGTGCTAGAGCAATCTCTTCAACCTCGTCATTTCTCTAACTTCAGCCATCGCGCAGCGGGTGAGGTGGGGGTTTGCCAATAGTCGGTTTCCTTAACTGCGGTCCCACTTGTAAGGCCAACTCCAACGCATGAACCCAAACGGACCTCCGTTTTGCATGAACTCCAACGATAATTTTTACTAGAAAAGCAAGACCAAAGAAAACAAGAACCACAAGAATACATTTTACTACTCCTGTAAGTTGGATTAGTGCCTTCTCGATGCATTCATTGTTGATCTGCGGAGGCTCGATCTTGCGTGCTTCTTTCTTCTTTGAGTATAAAGAAGTAGACGTTGCTTCCTCGTATCTAGTCTCATGTCTAGCCTCTATTCTAGTAGGAGTATCAACAAGTGCACTAATCTCATCTCTAGCCTCTGTGCTAGCTAAAAGTGATAGAACATCTACTAAATTGTGATCTATCAATATATGGATGTACTCTTCTTCCCAGTACAAAAACTTGCATCCATCCTACTCCCTCCGTTGCACAATACATGCCTTCTATTTGTCAAAATATATATGTATCTAGACATGTTTTAGTATATAGGTACATCCATTTTTGGACAAATGGAAGTCAAGTATTTTGGAACGGAGGGAGTACACAATAAATTTTTTAAGTTAGCACAACTAGTCTAATCCGAGAGCACAACTGAAGATTTGGTCGGGTTCTTCCTCCTTTTGCCGACACGTGGGACATCCAGCATCCAGGTCGTGTCATGAAAGAAAATAGAGTGGTAGTTGAAGCCACGAGATGTGCATCTTGGGTTAAACTGTAAATAGAATCTTACTACTCTTGAGTAACTCCAAAAGCGGCCACCGAAGATCTTTACTGGATTTGTTTTTCATCACCAGCACGTCCAGGTGAAAGATGTGCAGGTTCAGTGGGTCCTCTTGTGTTTTCACTGACATGTGGGGCCGCATGTGAGCAAACGGACGATGGGCTCCGTGTGTCCACTGGTTGGCTGAGAAGAGAGATAGAGGAGGGCTGAGCACGGACTGCAGGAAATTTGTTCTACGTACCTCGATATAGGCTCGATATAGTGGGGTGGCATGGGCCATAACTAGAATTCACGTCTTGCAGTACGGCACACGCCACCCACACGAGTCCCATCCGACACCAATTTTCTTGGAGTCCATGCTACAGCCATCTCTTCTCCCTCCTGTTTTCTCAACCATCGCGCGGTGGGCAGGGTGGGGGTTTGCCGATAGTCAGTTTGCTCAACTGCGGTCCCACTTGTAAGTGAAAATGCAACACCGCACGCATTCCCGCTTGAGCGGCGTGCCGGACCAACCGTGTGGGGGTGCGACGTGAACACGGCAGGCTTTTCCTTTTGAACTCGTAACTTGTAAAATTTGGTTCTGCTCCATGGCGCGACCGATAGATAGAAAATAACGATTTTTCCTAGAGTAATGAGAAGTTTGGTTCTGGCACCGTTCATGCATGGAGTACGTACGAAAATTATGAAGTTGATGTGAAAGGTAAGATAATTACTGTATTATCATATACTACTACATGGATTTGACGGATAGATAAAAATACATACGGATCCATCAACGACATCCTCACGCCCTAGTGCGCCGGGTCACCAACCGACATGTGAGGAGCAGCGGCATTGGCGGCGAGATCAACTTGCTTCTGAGCAGTGCCGTCCAAGGTTGCCCTGCGGTCCAAGAAGGTCAACGTCCTATCGTCCTCCTCTTGCATGTAGTAGTCCTTGTGGACGATTTGTGCATAGACGTGGGTGATTATGTTGATGTTGTCTTTCTGCACCAGGCGTTGCGCGGCGAGCGCGACCTCGAGGTGGACATTCTCCGGCGCGACGACGGGCAGTCGCAGGGCCACCAGTGCGTCGAATAGGTTGTCACCATAGTGGCTGTTGAGGGTGGAGGGCATCACAGAGCCTGGGCACGTCGGCTGGATGCTTACGTCAAAGTCGCCCGCAAGCTTCTTGACGACGATAAACTTATCGAGGAAACCGACGAGGACCTCATCGAACAAGGAGACAAAGCTGTCGTCCAAGCGGCCCCTCGCCTTGGCGGCCTCAAGCAATACTACATGGAGACATTCCTCGGTGCCGGGCCGCAGGCCGGTGTCGTGGACCATCTGGCACAGCCGGCTGATGCACGCGCTCATCGCCTCCATGGGTCTAGCTTAGCTTCGAGTCAACTGATCTTGCGATTCGAGTGATCACTCTTGCCCTTGATTAGCGTGCATATGTGCGTAGGATTTCGTACTACTCCCCAACCCTCTACTGCACCTGCCTTTGGCTGTATGATAGGTGGGCCAGCCACCCCCTGGGCCCATGTGTCATTCACACAAAGGCAGTTGCCGTAAGTCAATGAAGCTGTGTCCCCCTCCGTGCCGGTGTAGTATAGTCATCTCACCGGACCTCTAGTTGGGGCCAAACGAGATAAGTTTGATGTTTACTAGTTTATTGGTCCCCTTTGCATTTTGCGCCAAGTTTTGACCTTTGATTTAACTTATAAAATGTTAATGCATGTAAACAAAAATGTTGTGTAAGTCACCTTACGAAAACCAAATAATCCCAAAATACTTAGGCACGGTGCATTAACTCCCTCCTTGTTTCTTATTTCGTGACATATCAACCAATGATAGATGTGGGTCGTGCATGCTTTCAATGACTTGAGACTA
Organism: Triticum urartu; assembly: GCF_056163025.1. NCBI lineage: Eukaryota > Viridiplantae > Streptophyta > Magnoliopsida > Poales > Poaceae > Triticum > Triticum urartu. Next base: position 65,622,502 of record NC_141873.1, on the reverse strand, counting down.
CCAAACATTACATGAAGTGTTTAGTTCATTGCATGTAATCCTATTAGTACTCTAGTTAGCAAAAAACATTAAGTTCTCTCGCCAATAGGAATAAAACACCATGTATTTATTTACAGAGGGAGTAGCACATTTTTTGTGACATGCATTACTAGATATTGCTAGACGGTGGTGCTACTAAAATCCAGATGGATGTGGTAGTACTCCTAAATCCAGACAGGGGTGCTACTAGTACTACTAGTAGTAGTACTACCAATGTAGTAGTAGTAGTAGGAGTACTAGCACTGTACTACCCGTTGGTCAAATTATTATGTGCTGCTCCTCACAGTGAAGTGACAAGACCCTGTGCCGGAGATGACACCTGAGTATAGGCACCGTGTTCGGCATACCATAGTAAGCGTCACCGTCTGCAGTCACTATCATCATGGCTGTAGAGCTAGCCTGCTTACAACTAGCCCTGTTCGACATAATTTCCCGTGCGTAGATGCCCGTGCATTGCACGGAACACCAAGATTGGGGGTGGACCGCTCCGGCAGCGGCCATCGCGCCAGATTTTTCCACGTCCTTCTAGATGTGGTGGGGAGGAGATAAGGCTGATTGTGAGAGACAAGGAGTTGTTTGTAAATAGGGAACAAGTGCGGGCATGTTTTTGCAAAATTGGAGAAGCTTGGTTTGTATGCGTCAGATCTAGATCCGATGGCTATTGGTGAAAGATGGGAGGCACAACATCATCACCAACTCAGGAACTGTTTGATTCGCGGGATTTTGAAAACGCAGGAATAGGACACAACAATATTAGAAGTTTCAAACTAATATTACAAATGTTAGGAGTAATGCTGCACCTACGAAGAAGGGATTACTAGGAAGTTTACGTAAGAACTTTCGTTACTTTAGGTGGATGTAGCATTATCATACAAACTAAAATCCACCGCCCTGACAAGTCACTAATGGGAAAATAAGTTTTCAAGTCTCTGGCCACTTGATGTTTCAAAAACAAAATCAGCTTCTGCGGAGACTTTGTCATTTAGGCTTAGACGCTTGCGGTGATCAGCACGCCATTCATTGTTGCACCAGAGAATGCTAAACCTCATTACCTTGAGTACACTTGCCTCCAGAACAAAGAACTTGACCAATTTAATCTCAGATGTGCTGCCTCAGTAGTCAATCAAATCAATTGCTGTAAGATGGAGATCAAGGCATTCGATGAGATTGTTATAGTGCAGCACATTTTTCACTTTCTGGTCTTTTTTATCTGCAAAAGAAGAGAACATATTAGAGCAGCTGGCTTCCTAAGATTGCCGTGTCATCAAGAGGTACCAATATCATTCGCTCATACGATAGGGTTGGCTGGCTAGTGATATTTTTCTCTCTCTCTCTCTCTCTCTCTTTCTGTTTCCTCTCATTTAGCTAGGAGCACGTGAAGAACTTGGGCATTTATTGCCTTCCACTATGTGGCTGATGATATATTTCGCAAAATTATGCCACATAATACGCATTGATGTCAAATCAAAAGATTTTGGCACCACTCTCGTGATGTGAGAGAGTTGGCACCGCTGTGCACACAGACCCACATGTATAAACAAATCAATCAAACCAACTACACCAGCCTCTCACTCTCCCAAACAAGTGTTTTTATTGCCTCAGTCCTCTCTCTCTCTCTCCCACGCAGTGTTTTTTCATTGCGTGAGTTAGTTTGGCACTGGAGGAAAGTAGGTGATCCAAATTGGGGCACCAGGTGAGAAATGGAGGGACATCGATGCCAAATGCATCACAAGTGAATTTGTCACATGTTTTGGCCTACATAGCCCACTTTTGTACTCCCTCCGTCCCAAAATTCTTGTCTTAAATTTGTCTAAATACGGATGTATCTAGTTACATTTTATGTTAGATACATCCGTATCTAAACAAATGTAAGACAAGAATTTTGGGACGGAGGGAATACTACATCATATTTAGTATAAAATTTTGACCATAGATTTACCTAAGAAAATGCCAATGCATGTCACTAAAAATTACACCATTTGAAATTATGTTCAAATACGAATCCAATGATATAGTCTTAGTGACATGCATTAACCTTTTGTTAGTTAAATATATGGTCAAATTTTGATACTACAAAATTGGAAGAGTAAACCAGGACTGAGGTAGTACTTGCTCTTAGGGTAACCATAGAGTTACTCGAGTAGTCTAAGTTACTTTCCACTATGACTAGCCTAGGCTACTATAGTAGTACAACATAAAAACGATGCAGGTGATCACGTGAGAAAAAAATACTAAAAACATTTCTTTCAGTGTAGTGCGTAGATGCAGGTTTGAACACTACACTTGTCATCGTAATTTGGGAAAATTACAAAAAAATTGAGCTACGTTGTGATTACCATTTACTTATAGGAAAGAAGTTTCACCTCGATGAGTAGCTTCTCTGTGCACGGAAAGCATGTAAGGAATCCAACAACTTGATCCAAATTGGGGCCGATAGATTTTAGTGCTAAGATCTTCACTGTGCGCATGGACTGGGTCAAGCTTGTGGGAATCATTTTCTGGAAGACGGTCGTAAATACATCAAGAAGAAATTTTAAAATGTGAATTTCAAGAAGACGGAGAAGAAGATGAGTGTTGTACCTGAACGATTATGGATCCAATAAAGAGTTCGGAGAATTTGGCAGATGAGTACACAAAAGCTGTCAATTTCGGCGCGTCAATGGCCCTGAGTTTTGTTGGACCTTCTAGATCCGATACAAGCAATCTCTCAAGGAAAGGCACATTCTCAATGACCATAACGTGGAACAGCTGGAGTGATCTCTTCCCAATTGATGTCTTGTTGCGGGGCCAGCAAGACACATAAATCCATCAGAGATTCATCGAGGCGATGTGGAGGCTAATGAACCTGTGGATCTGCTCAAGACGAAGGTTGTCGAGCGCAGTACGGCTCTGAAGCAGGTGCTCCATAGCCTTCTTTGAGATGACAACGTCGAAGAGGTCGAGCTGCTTGAGTTGAGGGAGAAGAAGGGCGGGCACGGCATTAATCTGGGGAACAGAGCAAGAGCTGAAGCTGGCGCAGCGCAGCGTTGGCGTGAGGCGGAGCACGGACGGCGGCAGAGAACGACATCGTCCAGCTTCAAAGCTGAGCTCCTCGAGCTGATCTGGGGCGGGGGATAAGAACCACTCGTCGAACTTGGGTTGGACCTTGCAGTTGGTACTGAACATGCAGATGTCAAGGCGTCTGGCTGGCCCAGGGTGCGATGAAAGGATCTTGGAGACTGCGGCCATGCGTTTGCAATCCCCGTCGCAGAGGCAGCTGTCGACGGTGAGGTTGAGGGGGACGCAGCGCCAGAGGGGACTCCACCGTCGGGAGAGCAGGGCGGTCCGCACAGCAGATTTGGTGGGGAGGAGGCTGATGATGACGAGCAGCATGTCGTCGGGGAGGCTGCTGATGAAGTCCAGGCTCGCCGGATGCGGTTTTGGCTCGACCCGCCTCCGCTTGTTGGCTGCCTCGCTGTCCATCTCAACCGACGGCGATGCCGGTGTACATGTGTGCTAGTGTGTGTTCTGTGTTGGGTGTGCGCGAGTGCGTCCTTCTGTGCATGCCGCCGCGCAGTGGTGAATTGTGCGCGAGTGCGTCCTTCGCGCGCAAGAAGTTTGTCCTCAATGCGCCCTCAATTTACTAGCATGTGGGCTGCTACCCCGAGTGGTTTCAACTTTGTTTACTTCACCGCATGTCAGATGGGCCTCTAGTTTACTTATTTTCACCCACTGCCACATGGGCCAGCACACGAAGATACAGAACACGAGCTGACAAGGCAGCATGTGGATTGGTTGACTGGTCAACTAAACAATATACAGAGCTATACGTTGACACAGTGAGCGTATAATCCGTCGGTATAGAGAGTTCGAGTGAGAGGGGAGGCCCGTGAGAGATAGCAGAGAGAGAGAGAGAAAGAGCTACTCCCTCCGTTTGATAATCTAGTTCCAACATTTTTTAAGTCAAACTTTTGAAACTTTGACCAAGTTTATAAAGAAATTACTTATATCTACAATACCAAAGATAAATGATAGTATGAAGTAAGTACATGTTGTGATGAATCTAATGATTGTTCCACATGTAAATGTTTTTCTCCACATATACCTGGTCAAACTTTTCTGAGATTTGACTTTTCAAAACATCCATATTCTTATGGACGTGACAGAGTCCCTAACTAGAGAGAGAGAGAGAGAGAGTGAGTGAGTGAAAAAAGTGTGCGTGCATGTGTGAAAGAGACATGGACAACACACGATAAAAGTAGAGAAAAAGTGTGCGTGTCTTATGCAAACATATCACATATGCATCTTCGACAACTGAGGCAAGGTGAGGAGATAGTGTGTGGTTGTTTGGAACCGAGAGAGCAAGACCCCTAGCACGTGGCCAAGAGGGGTCTGACAAACAAGGGAGAGAGGTCGAGAGAGACGTACGGAGAAAATGCAAACATGGGGAGGAGAGAGTGTATGTTTGTCATAGAGAGATCCCCTGGAGTTCGTGATGGGACTACATGGGTGGGAGATTGAGTGACAAGGTGTGTGCGCGATAGAAGATGCCCCGAGAGATATCGAGATAGACGTATGGATGGAAGGAGACAATACATGTGTTCCTGATGGCTAGTAAGAGATAATCATACTTAGGGGGGGTGCTTGTGCCTATGGTGGAGTGAGGGATTATGGTACTTAGGGGGGTGCGTGTCACATGGAGAGAGAATGAGGGCGGAGAGTGTTGGATGGGTCTATATGTATAGAGCGAGCAAGCCATGTGTATGTGTGAACCTGGGAGATATAAGGCCAGTTTGGCTTGCGTCCTGAGCATCTTTTGCCTGGCTTGGGGTTGTGGCTGGATTTCATGCACGCTTGTTTGGTTTCTACCCTGTGAAAAAGAAAGCCTGCCTGGCCTGGGTTCCCTTGAACTTTAATTAGCCTGGCTGACCTCCAGACACTGCAAGTAGCCTGGCCAGGCGACCGATTTGGAACGCCTGGCCGTGCCTGGTTGTGTGGCCACGAGGCTAACAACAACATGGATGGATATTAGCATTAAATAATTGATGCATGGATTGATTGATGGGACGTTGATTCTTTGCCTGGCCCAGGCATGAACCAAATGCTTCAGCACCACACAAGCCTGGCCAGGCAGAAATATTTTACATCTCACGTCCACACCAGGCAGTACCGGCCATCAAGGCATGAGGGTCAGGTCACGAACCAAACTGACCAATAAAGTTTGATAGAGATTGAGGAGCCTTGATAAGGCTGAGTGGTGCGTCAGATAGCTGAGAGGGGGAAAGAGATATTCCATCCGCTCGATAATGCAGTGCATGTAAATTTTTTAGAAGTCAAACTTTGGAAACTTTGGTCAGGTTTACGCAAATGTTATTTATATCTACAATACCAAAGACACATCATACAAAACTACATCTCATGGTGAATCTAATGGTATATGTTTTCCGTACTAGATGTAATTCTTTTTCTCCACGTACATGGTCAAACTTTGTGATGTTTGACTTTTCAATAAATCTATATGCTATGGACCGAGGAGAGTGCCTCAGTCGAGACAGATCAAGTGCGTGTGAAGGAGAATGAGCAAGTGTGCAAAAAGAGTATGTGTGTGAAAGAGAAAGTGACAACAAACGATAAATTAGAGAGAGAGAGAGTGTGTGTTTTTTCGTTTCTTATGCGAACATATCACGCATGCATCTCCGAGATGGAAAGGCGAGGCGAGGAGATACACGAAGATAGCTAGTGTGTGATTGTTTGCAACGGAGAGAGACACCCCTGTAGCACATGTCCAATAGAGGTCTGGCCAACAAGGAACAAAGGTTGAGAGGGACACATGGATGGCATGGATGCATGGGGAGGGAGAGAGGGTGTGTTTGTGATAGAGAGATCCTGTCGAGATCGTGAGGGGACTATATGGTGGGAGATCGAGGGAGTGCGTGCGTGATAGAAAGATGTCGCGAGAGAAATTGAGATAGACCATGACATGTTTGTGATGGAGACTAAGATTAGCTAGTCATATACATGTAGGGGGAATGCGTGTGCCTACAATTGAGTGAGAGACCATCATACTTGGGTAGCTAGGCATGAGATCGTGTGTGTGCGCGTGTGAGATGGAGAGAGAACGAGGGGGAGAGATAGAGTTTTAGATGGGCCTATCGAGTGCGAGTGAGATATGAATGTGTATGTGTGACCCAGGTGGATGGAGAGTTTGAGAGAGGGTGGAAGAGCTCCGAGACGACATAGTGGTGCGTGAGAGAGTTACGGGCAAAGAGCCAAGGAATTTGTGTGCGTACAATGAGTGCACCCAAGATATCTAGCTTGGACTAGCGAGAGTATCATACATAGTGTGCGAGAGAGACCTATAGATGGTGTATATATGCATGCGAACTAGAAAGACGCCCCCCACACACACAAAGAGAGAGAGAGAGAGAGAGAGAGAGAGAGAGATGGAGAGAAAGGGAGAGGGACCAACAAGGTTTTTGTGTCGGATGCGTGCGACAGAATTGAAGATTGTCGGCGAGAGTGAGAGAGAGAGAACAGGAGTCTGGGAGAGGGGTAGGTCGCGTTTTATGCATCAAAGACTGATATAAACCATGTTTCAATATAAACTTGCATTCAAATATTTAAATTGGAGAACATGTTGTCTGCAATCCACACATGAAAGGATGTATGCGTATATCAAACAAGTTCATTAATTTGATTTTCAACATGTTCATGGAGTACTATAATACTGTACAACATGCTACTCGATTGAGGTGTTCAATTTTGGATTTAGTTCAGTATTTTAACCTACTGAATGAGCTATTTCATTGAATCGAGATATTTCATTTTGGGTTTGATTCGCGTTTTTGAGTGGTTCAACTATTTGTCATATAGTAAATCACTAGCAACGAGCATGTAAAACACATTACTCCCGAGCATCATCTCTCCATCTAAAAAAGAAGTGGCAAGCTAATATTTCAAAATTTGATCCGAATCGACTTGGTAAGGTAGACGTGGATGCTCGTTCTCCCAAAATTTGAACGAACCGTTAAACATCCTCTCTACTCAGTGGAATTCGCCCGAACAAATAAATGGGAGACGCGAAATTACCGTCCTATGTGGGACACGCATCAATTGGCCCATTGTACATCGAGGGTAGGTTCATAACTTCATCCAAGCACGCCTTCTACTCGGCCGAAATGACATGTGCTGAATAATTCATAAACCATGGTCGGCAAAACATGCTCTCCTCGCCCGAAATAGCTCGCCCCCACTATTTCAAAACACGCTCTCCTCGCCAGAAATCGCTCGCGCCCACTATAGTTCAAAACACGCCCTCCTCGCCCAAAATCGCTCTCGCCCACTACTTGGGGAGAAGCAAAGTTACTCTACTATCCCTGACACTCAAGACATAGACCCAAGCCGAGAAGCCTATAGGCAAGGGTAGAACTGTAACTCCCCCTCACATTTCAGACAAACGCGTCCGTAAGACATGGTTCCACTCCCCTCCCAATCCCCCCCCCGGCCGCCCCCATTCATACCTCGTGGGTGCCAAATCACCTTCTCCCCAGGAAGCTCCCTTCTCCCGAGCCGCAAAACCTCAGCCCCACCTCCATGGCGCCCCCACCGCACCAATTTCACAGCCGCCCTCCTCCCTAATGCTGGAGACGCTCTCCATTTGCCGTCGTGCACTGGGTCGTGTGCCTCTTACTCCATGCTGTTGGTGCTGCCTCGACGACGGCCGCGTGAACCGTACCGGAGCCGATTCACCCCCGCTGTCGTTCACGGCGCCGGAGCGGCTCCAACTTCGGATCCATCTAGAGTCCTGGCGCTGCTTCCGCGTAGCCGTCGACTGTCACGACATCGCTCTTTCCCTGTCGTTGGTCGCCACTGCAACCGCGTCGGCCTCACCGACTCGGCAGCTGGACCTGCCTACTTCGCCAGATATGTCGCACCCTCATCTCAAATCACTTTATTTTGGCGTCAGTTGTCTGAATTTTTATTTTGGGCCAATCGATTCCCAATGGGAAGCAGCACCCCTCGAGGCAGCGGAACTCCTAGGCTGCCGGTTGGCTGGTGTCTAACGTAAGTATGCGGTGCCGCAAGTTCGCTGCGGAAGCAGCGCTTAGATGGCTATCTTTTAGAGTTGCGTGGGTTGAAGGTACTGCCACCGCCGGATCTGGATGACGGGGAGTCTTTGTGGATTGGCCCGGGGGCGGCACAACCACGGTAGTGCGGTGGGGCGGGGACCGGGGTTTTGACCGGGGCCACGGACGGCGGAAGCAGGCTGCTCTGCCGTTGGTCGCTGGCTCTTCGGGGAAGATTCTGAACAGTGTCAGCCGGGAGGCACAAGACGGCCAGCCATCCGGCGTAGATCGGACAATACCAAAATAAAATAAAATCATGTGACCCCAAGTTAGTCTTCAGTCAACAGACATGTGACCACTCTCGTACCTTGTTGTTGATCTCTTAGTGTATTTCTTCAGATCAAAGAGATATGTCGTTCTTAACATTATGCATTATCTGCATCTTCAGACACACTGTCTTCCGACTGACCACAGCTGCTCCAACAAGGGAAGCATACACCAGAAGGGAGCTATAGTCCCCACTCATCAGTTCCCCGCATCGAATGCGCGTGCCCGACATGGACAGCCACAACAAATGCAGGGCCATCGACAAGTCAGCACATGATAACATTCCTATGGATGGCAGCCAGATAGGTTGTACCCTCATCTTACTTGTGTGCAACATTTATGGGTTTGTTATTCATCTAAGCATGAAAAATAGATCATCACATTTCACTGTATATTCCTGCTGATCTCTTACGGGTCTTGTTCAGGAGTTAACGATGTTCCATGGTTCAGCTAAGATACTTGTTCTTTAGGTAACGTTGTTCCGTAGTTATCATCCATCAGCCAATGCTATCCCACAGGCTGGTGATTATAGTATTATACCACTTCTAGTATTACATATGTTGTTCTTTAATACTTTTGTGTGCCATCTAGTTAATCTCGAGTACAAACGATACATATTCTATAGCTTTCATCTATGTTCTCCCTTTAGTTTATCAGACCTGTTGCTGATAGTTAACCCCAGTCCTACTATTTATGTCGTCTCCTACAGGCACTCATTACATAAATCTAACTACTAGTTGTCTTCCATGCATGTCAGATATAATTGCACACACTGATATATCCACAAGAACCTCACGGAGCAATGTAAAGGCCAATAAACTTGATGTCAATGATACCCAATATGATGGAACATGTAAAGGCAGTTCTTCAGAAGACATGTAGAAAGATGATGAATCCTCTTCACCCGACAAGGTCCTTGCTCTAACTTGGCCTGTGATATGGGCACAACATGCATATAATGTCCTGGAGTGTATCTACTCTGTTGCAATGCCATGTGCTTAGCATGTTGATCATGCATGTAAATATGTCATGCCTTCCTGTTTTTCAGTACCTATTCCATTCATGATAACATGTTTTCAAATTCAAGTACTGTCATTCTACTCTATCGCAATGCCATCTGCTTAATTTGGACATCATGCTTCTGAATATCTTATGCATTGTTATTCATCAGTATGTACTTCATCTGTCTACCATACCATGTTTTTTTACATTGAAGTGACGTTCTAGTGCTCTGTTGCAATGCCATCGTATTTTCCCAATCATACACGTGTATGTTTCCTTAGTTATTTCTGTACATATTCCGCTAGCATACAGTTTTACATTCAACTAGTGTTTTTTTGCTGTGTTGTCCTGTCGTATCCCTAGCTCTTACACCATACTCCCTCCGTCCGGATTACATGTTGCCGAAATGGATATAAAAGGATGTATCTAGAACTGAAATATGCCTAGACCCATCCATTTTTTCCGGATGGAGGGAATACATGTCAATATGTCATGCCTTTCTATTCTTTAGTACCTATTCCATCTCTCTCCTGCCGCATGTTTTATAATTAAAGCACCATTCTTCTATACAAGGAATGCAAGGGGTAGACGACTATGTTAGAATCTGAAGGGTTACAAACAAGGCCTTTGCAAAAGATCCAAACGCCAGGAGATAATAACCCAACTCCAGTTTTTATAAATACTGCTCCAGCATAGAGAAACCCAACTCGTACTGATAATAAGAAGATTCCAGTGGCCAAAGAACTAGTCCGCTCCAGTGCAGCGAAAATATGTCAACTCAATTCTAAGAAGTGTGTGCGCATCCTTGCATCATGAAATTTTATAGCTTGCTGATCATATTTTCTACATGTTTCTTACCATCTCTCTGTTAGAAAATAATATTAACAGATAGAAGAATTTCTACAATGGTATCGTTTATGAGGAAAGATTATTGCAGGAATTCTCTGTGCTCCATTGTAGATGTAAGTACCTATTGTATATCACTATATTTTTACATCAGCATGTATTTTGTTAATCGGCGTGAATCTAACCTTTATCTGATCTAAAATTAGTTGTAGCAAAATGTTAAAGGCGCCAATGTTGATTTTTGTAAGGAAAACAGCCTGGTAGTTTTGCATACTTAGCTGCATGAATGTACTACCTCATATCACGCACATTACTGAATTGTAGTGCTTCTCTGGTTGCCCATTCATTCATTGTGTCAATGTTGCTTTCGTATTACCATACCTGGCTGATGATAGCTGTGCCATATTGTGTTAATTTGGTGTAGGCTAGTTGCCCAAACGTTCATTGTGTCAATGTTGCTTTCCTATTATCTGACTTGGCCAATGATAGCAATGCCAGTGTGTTAATTTTGTGCCGGCTGCTGAAGATAAGAAGACAAACTCTGTAAACAGCAAGGCAACCCCATTGTTTCTTTCCAGTAAATCTAGGCCAGGTAATATGGCAATAACTCATGATTAATCTGTTTGGTTCCCATCCTAATTTATGTTATGATGCAGTGGTCGAGACATTCTCCACTATCAATAATACAAGCCTGCCAAAATCACCATCTGAATCTGTTCAGTATCCTCTGTCTCGAATGCAACAGAATAAATGTATGTTTCTGAACCAATTAATGGCTGAAGCAATGATGGAAATGGTGGATGAATCAGAGGTGCAGAGTCATGTGACACAACAACTGATCAATGTTTTCAGAGATAGTGTAGCAAAACAACAAGAACTTGCCCACATGCTTATGGGCGTCATCTGTGCTGAGGTTGCAGATACTGACGTTGTAGATGGTTAGGTTCTGCTCAATTATTTGCACTGGCATCAATCTTTGATTGCCCAGTGGATGTAATTTCCTGTAATATATGCTGGATGTGCAATGTTATTCTCTGTATGCCGTACCTTTGCTTGATCGGTTTTGGTCATGTGCATAATTGCTCGTCGTAATGGGCTAAAATTATCTAATTTGGCCGAAAGACATGAATGAATTTTTGTAACATCCCAAATTTTCAATTTGGAATGTTATACAATAGACCGTCATTGCATATCATATTTTATTGCATTTTGGTTGATCCTAGAAATTTCACGCAACTCAAGGACCCTCGGAGAGAGTTGGGGATTTCGTTATTTTCATATTTGAGTTTTCTCAAATTATGAAAATGGATCATTTGATTTTATTTATTTTATCTTCAATTATTTCTATTATCAAAAAATGAGAAAGGGAATAAAATGACTTTCCCAAAATAAAGAAATATTGAGGATTTAATAAAAAAAATCAAATAAGATTTTATTTGGTTTTATTTGCTATTTTATTTGAATTTAGGAAAAATGCGCGTTTTTCAAAATTGCATTTAGGCCCCAAATAAATATTTATCCTGTGCGGCTTGATTTTAGAAGCCAGGGAAAATTTATTTTGGGATTTTTGGAGTCCGTTGGTATTTCTTTTGTTTTTTTCTGAGCGTAATTATTTAAAAGAAATGCCGAACCGACTTAGCCGAACCCGGCCCGGACTCCTACCGGCCGGACTTTAAATAGCGCCGCCCCGAGGCTCGAGCAGCCCAGCCGTGCCGCCCCACAAACCCTAACCCTAGCCGCGCCCAGCCCGCGCCGCCGCCGCTGCGCCGCCGCGCCGCCGCCGCCGGAGTTCGCCGCCGACGATGTTGACCGCTGCCGCCGTTTTTTTTAGAAAAACCGTTCGGTTTTTCCGTGTGTTTTTTAGATCCGTTTTTTCCTTTAGATCGGTTTTTTTCCGGTTTAGTTAATTAGCGACCGTTCACTCGCTCGTTCGTTTTAACGAATGCGTTCATCATTTAGATCCAGATAACGAACTTTTGTTCGTTAATCTGTTCGTCGTTTTTCTTTTTCTCGGATTAAATCCGCAATTTTTCTAATCGCGATTCTGATCCGATTTTCATTCTAGTATAACTTTTAGCTCGTTTATCGGAATCAGGCGATTCAAGCGCCTGGAGTTTCGTCTCGAAACCCTCTTTCTGTTTCACTAACTCAAACAAGTTTTTGCCTCTGTAAAATTTGACCTAGATCCAGAATAGTAAACGAAGCCTGTTTCGTTTGTCGTTTGTCTTTCGTTGCTTCGTTCGATTTGATTCTTTTGCCAACCGGAGTTCTTAAGTTGAACTTTCTGGTTAGATCTCTTATTTGAGTTTCCCTGTGCATTAGTTGAGTACTTATTGTATGCTTGTTTGTTTGCGATAGAGTACTCGGAGTGCGCCGCTTGCTACTTTGAATCGCTAGTTTTCACGGATCATCAGCAAGGCAAGTAACACTTTGATCATACCTCCTACTACCCAGTATTTATTGCATTAGATCAACCCTCACACATTGCATGATTAGGATCAAATTAAATTGTGGGTTTGTGAAGTAGTTGAGGTAGTACCTATTACCGGTTTATTTTCAAACCTTTGGGAGTTACTTATACGTTTGCTTATTATGCCATGCTATGCTAGTAGACGTTGATTGGGTGAGTGTATCCATGAAAGATGTGAGATTGATAATTTAATGGTTTATCTAAGGTGGCAACTTAAACACACATCTGGGTTGATTGAGCCACCTCGGTATTCCAGCAATTGCCTATTTTTCTTTTGGACCGCCACCCAGGCTCAAAGGGACCATGAGATTATTTCATACTAGAAACTTCCGTGTGCAGCCACAAGCTACTATGGGCTCTAGCATAGTTGACTAAGTTGTGCGAACTATTACAATGGTAGGCTAGCAGATGTAGGGGAAAGTAGGTGTAACGGTCTACCCGTTCGTAAGGTGTTAGCGCTTCTGAAAGACTATGTCTCGGTAATCCGTTTCTCAAACACCCTATAGTGCGAGAATCCCAACGGAGGAGATCGAGTCTTGTGGGGAAAAGTGTGCAAACCTCTGCAGAGTGTATAAACTGATCATGGTTAGCCGTGTCCCCAGTTATGGACATCTTGAGTATCTAGTACTTTGATTATCATGTGAATCTCATCATGTTACTCTAATTAATTTGTTGGGTTTTAATGTTGATGTTTAATTGGGATTGAGACGGTGTCTACACTCTCAATGTTTAACAACCACCATGATAGATAAATGAAATTTATTCCTTTGCGGTAGGGAAAAATTGGCTTTACGCAAAATTGTAACCATAGAGCTTTCCACCAGACAAATATGCATATAGAATAGCCTTATTATTTCATTGTTCTCTATGTGTTACATTGCCAGCATATTCCATGTGCTGACCCGTTTCAGGCTGCAACGTTCATGTTGCAGACTTTTCAGACAACGAGTAAGGTGTTTTTAGGTCGTGGTTCTATACTCAGTGATGCCGTTGGAGATGATGGACTCACTTATCTTCCAAGCCTTCCGCTGTTATCGTTATTAGATGGCCTTAAGCCATACTTATTGTAATAAGTTCTCTTTTGAGACACTCGGTGTAATAAGTGTGTGATTGCTACTCTGTTATAAATCCTTCAAGTACTGTGTGGTGTCAGCATTACTGATCCAGGGATGACACCGGAGCACAGAGATTGGACCGTTTGATGTCTGGTCGCTACAAGTTTAGTGGGCCCATTAAGTTAATGGGCCGTTACTAGGCCGAAAGTTAATGGTCGGCCCTCTTACCTTCGGGTCGTTAACAGGGCTACATCGAAGCGGGCAACAGGTGGCCCCAATTTATTTCACGGGCCGTTAATAGGTCGTTACTAAGTTTGGGCTACATATGGCCCAACTATACTTTGGCCTTTAGCATGTCGAAAGAGACAGCGGGCTTGTACTAGACCATGAAGAGAACGGGCCGCTAAGAGGCCGAAAGTCATGTCGTATTGTAAACGGCCCAACTGTGTTGTGGGCCTTTAGCAGGCCGAAAGAGAAACCGGGCTGGTATTGGACCATGAAGGGCATGGGCCATTAAACGGCCAAAACTAAGGTCCGACTACAAATGGCCCAACTCATTTATGGTCCATTAACAGGCCGAAAGGCACACAGGGCCGGGAATTGGCCCAACACTTAAATGGGTCGCTAAAAGGCCAAAACTCAGGTCCGACTACAAATGGCCCAAATGATTTATGGGCCGTCAACAGGCTGAAAGTGACACCGGGCCAGAAATTGGCCCAACACTTAAATGGGCCACTAAAAGGCTGAAACTCAGGTCCGATCTACAAATGGCCCATCAGATTTATGGGCCGTCAACAGGCTAAAAGACACACCCGGCCGGAAATTAGCCCAACATTTAAATGGGTCGCTAAAAGGCCAAAAGAGGTACATCTTGAAAATTGGCCCATCCATTAAATGGGCCCTTAACAGGCCGAAATCTCATCGGGCCGATATTGAGCCCAAATATATAGCGGGCTGTTAACGGGCTTGAACTGACTATGGGCTGCAATGGTGTCAAATCTTTAACGGGCCATTGACGGGCCGAATTGGCACATCTCGTATGGGTCGTGGGCTTAAATGGACCTAACACAAGTAGGCCTTATATGGGCCGGCCTGCTAATTTTTACTGGGCCGGCCTTTTTCACCGGAATGGGCCACTGTTGGGCCGTGCCATGTGTCGACCTATCATAGGTGCCTCGTGTCCAATGAGTGGATGATATCTGTCCCAACGGTGAGGCAACACGTGTTTCCTGCGGCCAATGTTGATTTTACACGTGGAAAATCCCCATTGGTCCGGGCTGTTAACGGGTTATCGGATCCAAAACCGGAACCGATAGCTTAACGGTGTTCCGTTACGGTGGATGCCACGTGTCGGTCACCCTTGACGAAAGCACTTCTATGACGCGCGATTTATTGTCATGGAAGTGGACACTTCCGTGATGATAATTTTGGTAATGTTATGGAACACTTCTACGACAACACATGTATGGCTATCTTGATTCTGTCATAAAATCGTCATGGATGTACATGCATGACAAAAAACGCGACGTACTGTGACAACCACGTATCATCATGGAAGTGTATTTTTTTGTAGTGATAGGAGTGACTCGGAGGTATACATGTTCTCCGGGTTCAAAACTGATTTGTCGGTGCTTTGCATCATAATAACTCTTCTGTCGAGATTTGGCCAATTGCAATCTGTCTCTGATCTCCTTAACTTGTTTCTCAGCCTCCATCATGAGATATGTTCCGAAGATACGACTATCTCCAGTTTGAGACCAATTTAAAGGAGTGTGGCACTTACGGCCATACAAAGCTTCATACTGTGATATATTTAGACTGGTCTGGAAACTGTTGTTATAAGAAAACATGGCATACGACAAGCATTCTTCCCATTTAGGCCCTTGGGCCAAAACACAATCTCGCAACATATCTTCGAGTATTTGGTTTATCTGCTCTGTCTGTGCATCAGTCTGAGGATGATAAGCGGTATTGTATTTCAGTGCTGTCCCCAAGACTTGATGGAGACGTGACCAAAAAGCGGAGGTAAAAAGTGAACCTCGGTCAGAAGTGATGGTTCGGGGTACTCCATGCAGGCTGACTATCCTGGATACATACAGCTGTGCGAGTTGGTCTGCTTGATATGTGGTTCTCATCAGGACAAAGTGAGCAACCTTGGTTAAGGTTTCCACTATGACCCATATTGCATCATTTCCTTGCTAAGTCTTAGGTAGTCCTGTTATGAAATCCATGCAGACATCATCCCATTTCCATTGTGAGACTGGCGGTGGTTGGAGAAGTCCGGTTGGCTTCTGATGCTCTGCCTTTACCTTGTTGCATATGTCGGAACATGCCACAAAATAGGCAATATGTTTCTTCATACCATCCCACCAAAATATTTGTCGGAGGTCTTCATACATTTTTGTACCTCTAGGGAGAATAGAATATGAGGATTCGTGTGCTTCCAACATGATTTTCTTCTTTAAGTCCAACTGATTGGGTATACAAATCCCTCCACGGAAACGGAGAGTACCGAATTTACCCTTCGAGAAGTGTGGAGTCTATCCTGCCATCGTACTCTTGACACGTTTATATAGATCGATGTCAGCTGGCTGGGCCTTGTGGATTTCTTCCTCAAGTGTGGGGGAAACTTCCAAAATATTAGCGAGACCAGCATCAACTATGACCAGGTTGAGCTGAGCGATCTCCTCATGAAGTTAGGGAGGCAAGGATTCCAATATGACATTTAGGCTGACATGCTTTCGACTGAGCGCATCGGCGACCACGTTGGCCGTACCCGGGTGGTAGTTTATTCCAAGATCATAATCCTTGACCAACTCAAGCCACCTCGTTGACGGAGATTTAAATCTGGCTGAGTAAATATATACTTGAGGCTTTTGCGATCGGTAAAAATTTGGCACCTCTTCCCGATGAGATAGTGTCTCCAAATTTTTAGAGCATGAACCACCGCGGCCAATTCCAAATCATGAGTAGGATAACTTCCTTCGTGGGGTCGTAGCTATCGCGATGCATATGCTACTACCTTGCCGTCTTGCATAAGTACGCATCCAAGTCCTTGTCTGGAGGCGTCACAATACACATCAAATCTGCGGTAGATATCTGGAAGAGTTAACACAGGTGCAGTCGTCAGTCGTATCTTTAGCTCATTAAAACTTTTCTCACAGTCCTTGGTGCATTCAAACTTATTATCCTTTTTGAGCGGCTCCGTCATGGGCTTAGCAATCTTGGAAAACCCTTCAATGAAACGACGATAATATCCGGCTAATCCAAGAAAACTCCGGATCTGTGATACGGTTGTGGGTGGCAACCAATCGAGCACATCCTTTACTTTGCTTGGGTCCACGGCTATACCTTCGTCAGATAGAACGTGTCCAAGAAATCCAACTTGCTTGAGGCAAAACTCACACTTACTGAATTTGGCATATAGCTGATGGTCGCGGAGTCGTTGTAGCACTTCTCAAAGGTGATCCTTGTGATCTTCTTCACTCTTGGAGTAAATGAGTCTGTCATCGATGAAGACTACCACGAATTTATCGAGGAAGTCCATGAATACTTTGTTCATCATATGCATGAAGAAGGCAGGGGCATTGGTGAGACCAAAGGACATAACTGTATATTCATAAAGACCATACCGAGTAGTGAATGCGGTCTTAGGAATATCTTCCTTTTTAATCTTGAGTTGATGATACCCTGTCCTTAGATCAATCTTGGAGAATACTTTGGCCCCACTGAGCTGATCGAATAGATCATCAATCCTTGGCAGTGGATATTTATATTTGATGGTGACATCATTCAGCTGACGGTAATCCACACACATGCAGAGGCTGCCATCCTTTTTGTCCACGAAAATAGTAGGTGATCCCCATGGTGAAGAGCTGGGACAGATATATCCTTTCTGGAGCATTTCATCAAGCTGTTTCTTTAGCTCCACTAATTCTGATGAGGGCATCCGGTAATACTTCTTGTATAACGGTGCAGTTCCGGGCACAAGATCTATTGCAAACTCAAGCTCGCGGTCGGGTGGCATGCCTGGCGATTCTTCGGGAAATACATCAGGAAACTCACTGACCACAGGAATAAATTCCAATTCAGCCATAGCGGTGAAAGCCATTTCTTTCTTGGATATGTGCTACGTCTTGAGCTTGCGTTGGTTTTCCCTGAAGAGGAAGGGATGATGCAGCAGCGTAGCGTAAGTATTTCCCTCAGTTTTTGAGAACCAAGGTATCAATCCAGTAGGAGGCCACGCTCAAGTCCCTTGTACCTGCACAAAGCGATAGCTACTCGCAACCAACGTGATTAGGGGTTGTCAATCACTTCACGGTCACTTACGAGAGTGAGATCTGATAGATATAATATTTTTGGTATTTTTGGTATGAAGATGCAAAGTAAAAAGTAAAAGCAAATTAAAAAAGCAAGCAAGATTATAGTGATAGAGATTGATATGATGAGAATAGACCCGGGGGCCATAGGTTTCACTAGTGGCTTCTCTCAAGAGTATAAGTATTCTACGGTGGGTGAACAAATTACTGTTGAGCAATTGACAGAATTGAGCATAGTTATGAGAATATCTAGGCATGATCATGTATATAGGCATCACGTCCGTGACAAGTAGATCGAAACGATTCTGCATCTACTACTATTACTCCACTCATCGACCGCTATCCAGCATGCATCTAGAGTATTAAGTTAAAAACAGAGTGACACCTTAAGAAAGATGACATGATGTAGAGAGATAAATTCATCCAATATGAAATAAACCCCATCTTGTTATCCTCGATGGCAATGATACAATATGTGCTTTGCTGCCCCTTCTGTCACTAGGTAAGGACACCACAAGATCGAACCCAAAGCTAAGCTCATCTCCCATGGCAAGAACTACCAATCTAGTTGGCCAAACCAAACAGATAATTCAAAGAGACTTGCAAAGATAACCAATCATACATAAAAGAATTCAGAGAAAATTCAAATATTATTCATAGATAGACTTGATCATAAACCCACATTTCATCGGTCTCAACAAACACACCGCAAAAAGAAGATTACCTCGAATAGATCTCCACAAGAGAGGGGGAGAACTTTGTATTGAGAATCAAAGAGGGAGAAGAAGCCATCTAGCTACTAACTATGTACCCGAAGGTCTGAGGTAAATTACTCACACTTCATCGGAGGGGCTGGGATGATGTAGAAGCCCTCCGTGATGACGACCCTCTTCCGGCGGATCTCCGGAACAGGCCCCAATATGGGATCTCGTGGATACAGAAAGTTGCGGCGGTGGAATTAGGTTTTTTGGCTCCTGTTCTGATCGTTTGTGTGTATATATAGGAGGAAGAAGTACACCGGAGGAGCAACAAGGGACCCATGAGGCAGGGGGCGCGCTCTAGGGGGGGCGCCCACCACCCTCGTGACCACCTCTTTTGTTCCTTGGAGCAGGGTCCAAGTCTCCTGGATCACGTTCGGTGAGAAAATCACGTTTCCGAAGATTTTATTCCGTTTGGACTGTGTTTGATATTCCGTTTCTTCGAAAAACTAAAATAGGCAAAAAACAGCAATTCTGGGCTGGGCCTCCGGTTAATAGGTTAGTCCCAAAAATAATATAAAAGTGGAAAATAATGCCCAAATATAGTCCAAAACAGTAGATAATATAGCATGGAGCAATCAAAAATTATAGATACGTTGGAGACGTATCAGTATGCTTCTGCGAGCATAGAATTTTGTAGTCTGCCCATTCTGACTGGTCAAAGTGACTTCGCGGGTCGCGCAGTTTATGCAGACTTGATATTGGGTCAACCAATTCATACCCAATATAACATCCAACTTATCAGACTCAATGATTATCAAAGAAGTTGGAAAACAGACTCCGTTGATATCGATTTCCAGATTTCGGCAGACCAGATTGCTCCTGATTAATGATCCCAGGGTTTGTACCAGCATATTCTTGCCCAAAAGCGAACAAGGAAACTTTTTTTGGGCAATAAAACTCCGAGAAATAAAAGAGTGGGAAGCCTAGAGTCAAATAAAATTACTACAGGTATGTTATTAACAGAAAACATACCAGTGACGACTTCGGGGTTCTCTTGGGCTTCATCGGCGGAGAGGTGATGAATGTACCCAGTGAGGTTTTGCGGGGTCGGACATGCTCCATATAATTGACTTGTGACCTGAATAGTGCATTCGCCTTGCTGCTCTTGGGGCACTGTCTGGCATAATGTCCGTTTTTCCCACAACTGAAGCAAGAATTGTTGCACTAACGCTCCTCGTGCACTGGGTTGGTCACGACATTCTTGACTTGAGTGGTGGTCTTGTTAACATTCTGTTGCCAATTGGGCTTGTATTCCACCTGAGTTTGCTGCCTGGTACGAGCCTTTTGCACTGGTTGTCCATCCTTCTTTGGCTAAAACTTGCACTTGTGGTCGTTGTTAGCAGGCTTATTATCTAATACAAGCTTGTGCTCCCTTTCAACAATCAAATCCTTGTTCACCAGAGTTTGGAAATCTAGAAAATCAAACATACTGAGAGTACACCAGAGTTGCGGATTTAATCCACCAAGAAATCTGTCAATCTTTCTTTCTTCAGTGGCCACATCATAAAGGGAGTAACGGGCCAGGTGATTGAATTTTTGGAAATATTCAGCCACAGACTAATTTCCTTGGATGAGTGCAAGAAATTCTCGCTGCTTAGTCTTCATAATTCCAGTAGGGATATGATATTTCTGGAACTGCTCCTTGAATTTTGACCAGGTGATTTCTTCATCAGCAGGCCACATGGATTTTGCATTTTCCCACCATATGGCAGCAGCGCCTTCAAGATAATGAGTTGCAAATGGAACTTTATCATTTTCTTTAGTACGAGCAATATCAAGCTTTTTCTCAATGGTACGCAACCAATCGTCTGCATCCGAGGGATCAACAACCTGACTGAAACTGGGAGGTTTGGTCCTCTGAAAATCTGACAGCTTGGAGTGGTGACCATATTGATTTCCATTCTGACCAACCATAGCTTGCACACTTCTTAATATTTCAATCAGATCATTATTCCATCTTTCCTCAAACATTCGCAGAATTTGCTCAATGGAGGGCGGATTTGGCGGTGGCGGAACGTACGGCTCGGGAGAGTGTCCTGCCCGTCGTGCGGAACGAGGAACAGGGGTTCCCTCACAAACGTTGCTACTGCTGCCTCCCCGCGTCATCCTATTATGATTTTTCCCAATACATCGCAACCAAGATGAGAAACATTCAAAATAAATTGGGGAAAAGCCAGCAACAAAAGCCCGTGAAAAACTGAAATGACGAACAAAACACGACGAATAAAATAGAGTTCCAACATAATTATACATAGACTCATACATGAAAGATAACAAACATGCCAGGTTCAACTACTCTCATACATACAACGAAACATCATGGCTCATACTACTACATCCAGACACCATCCCAACAACTGCGGATACTCAGACGCTCGACTGCTCTGCTGGTGCTACGGTGCCCTCTCCTGAAGCGGACTCGGATCCTGAACTGACAAGGTTAACGGAAACCTCCGGGTTAAAGGTAACACGATGATGCTGCCTAGAGGGCTCTCCCTTTGGGGCAGATGGAGGATGAATCATCGGGGCTATAGGATTAGTGAGAAGTGTAACCCACTCAGCACGGGCACTGAGAGAGTTCACCGTCGAGGCGCCCGAGCTACTCGGGGGAGTAACCGGTGAAACAGGGGAACTAGAACTGGCTAGAATATAAGGAGTAAATCCTAGAGAGGAGGGAGTAGTGGCAGACCTAGTAGTGACTAAAGCAGCGGCTAAAGCAGTACGAGCACGAGTCAGCTCTCGGGCCAGCTCGTGGATCATAAGATAGCTAGAAGTGATATAACGAGCAAGATGGCTAGCAACACTATCAGACTCCGGATCAATGGTAGGGAAACGGACGCGATCATTGTCGTACATAGAAGGATAGTAGTATAAACCTGGGTGGTTCTGCATCCGGACCTCGTTGTAACGAATGTGACAACCTGATTTTTGGCCCTTTCTTTTTCTTTTGTTTTTCTGAGGTTTTTGCCTGAGTTTTCTTTTTCCGTGGCTTTGTGGTCTGGAAATTGAAGAAGATGCCCTCTTCTTTGCTTTCAGAGTGGCTTGTCATACCCAACTCCTTCCCTAGACCCTGTCATTTTCATCCTAGCCCAAATCCCAATATTCTTTTTTTATTGGGAATATTCCTTTTTTATTAATGGAATAACCCAATTTTCCCTAGGTTGTGAAGCAACCTTTATTTCCATCACTCCTAAAATTCCCAAGTAATTCTCATAAATTTTTTGGGTCCCATCTTTCTCAAATATGGCAAAATATTTCATTTGCCATGTTCCCCATCATGCTGAAATAATTCATTTCCTATTCTACCCAAAATGGCAGAATGTGAAGCAAGTGCCATTTATCTTTTCCCAATTGACCTCAAACTCATTGGACACCTTTTCCTGTCCATATCATTGCCACATGCCAAAGTGCAACCTCATTTGCCTAGTAATTATTTAATTATGATTTTCCAAAGTTCATGTCTGAGGGAACTGGTTGTGAAGGAAGTACAAGCTAGGCATATCCAAATGAGCTTCCATTTTGCATGATCCCTCATATCATCAAATAATCACTATCCACCAAAGTAGAGCTCATGTCATGCCTCCATGTGAGCTTAGCATCAATTCTTTGATTCTGTCCAAAATTTCAGTTTGTGAAGCAAGTATATTGTAACTTGCTCCATTATGGCTTCCATTTTTTCTAGGCCTTCTATTATCCATATAACCTACCGACACCCATTTTGGGCATGTTTCATCAAGCCATTTGTCCTATAGAATTTTTGCAAGTTTCTGGTCAGTGAAAATGGTTGTGAAGGAAGTACCATTTTGGTTTATCCAATTGGTATGAAACCTTTTGAGCATCTTCATAGGACCAAATAAGCCTGCCTTGCCAAAGTTCAGCTCAAGTGGCTTCTCCATTTGAGAGCATCATCATGATCTTGACTCTAGACGATCTTTGGGAGTTGCAAAGCAACTCTATTAAATCTTGATCCAAATCCTCTCCAAGTTACCAGGGTGAAAGTCCTTCTTACCCTGAACTTACGAGGCAACTCCAGTTGACCCAATCACCTCCCTAATGAGCATCAGTACACGATCAAGTTTACTGCAGTGAACTTCATAGCTTGATTACCTTTTAACCATGTCACTTTTAACAGAACTACCACCAAAGTTGCAACCTGCCCTGGATGAACTATCAGCTAGACAACAAGTTCCAGCCCCTCTCCCCCACTATATGCCAGTGCACACGGTGATCATGACAATGGGGTGCTTGTGCATGCGCTCTGTGTGTGTGCACGTGACCAGTGGTTGTTTGTGTTGGACCCCCTCACTACTGGAATCAGCTAATTTGCCATCTGCCAGCTCTTTGCCGTCTCCTAGCTGACGGCAAAGAAGCTCTTTGCCATCAGTTACGAAAAAGCAGACGGCAAAGATCAGGCTGACGGCAAAGAAGCTCTTTGCCGTCCGCCAGATCTTTGCCGTCCGCCAGCAGACGGCAAAGAATCTTTACCGTCAGCTGGCAGACGGCAAAGAGAGAGGTGGCCCCCACCCCCCGCCCGTTTGGGAAAAACTTAACGGCACACCTCTTTGCCGTCTGCCAGCAGACGGCAAAGAGGCAAAAGGGCGGACGGCAAAGAGGGCAGTATCTAACGGCCCGTACCCCCCCGCCCCTCTTTGTTCTCTCCTCGCCCCGCCACCACTTCCCACCCCACCGCCGCCGCCGCCCGCCGCGCGCCGCCGCCTCTCGCCCCCGCCGCCCCGGCCCCCCGCCGCCCCGTCGCACCCCCCGCCCCGGCCCCACGCCACCCCGGCCCCCGGCCGCCCCGGCGCCCCGCCGCCCCGCGCCCCACCGCCCCGGGCCCGGCCCGCCGCCGCCCCAGGCCGCCCCGGCGCCCCGGCCAGCTCCTCCACCGCCCCGCCCCCCTCCTCCATCGGCCCTGCCCCAGGTGAGCCCCCCTCCTTTTTTCTGTTTTTTTTTCTGTTTTTTTCTTTTTTAGTTTTAGTTTAGATTTAGTTTTAGTTTTAGGTTTAGGTTTAGTTTAGTTTTAGGTTTAGATTTAGTTTTTTCCTTTTTTTTCTGTTTTATTAGTTTTAGGTTTATGTTTAGTTTAGATTTAGTTTTAGTTTTAGTTTTAGGTTTAGTTTAGTTTGAGGAAAGAAGAAGAAGAAGAGAAAAAGAGGAGAGGAGGAGAAGAAGAAGAGGAAAAAGGAAAGGAAGAAGAAGAAGAGGAGGAGGAGAAGGTAAAAGAAGAAGAGGAAGAAGAAGAAGAAGAAGAAGAAAGAGGAGAGGAGGAGAAGAAGAAGAGGAAAAAGGAAAGAAGAAGAAGAAGAAGAAGAAGAAGAAGAAGGAAGAAAAGGAAGAAAAGGAAAAAAGAGGAAAAAACCCCGACCCGACACGGCACCCCGAACCGACACGGCAACCCGACCCCGACCCCGACCCGGCACCCCGACACGACACCCCGACCCCTAGACCCCGACCCCGACACCCCGACCCCGACCCCGACACCCCGACCCCGAGCCTGACCCGACACCCCGACCCCGACACCGACACGGCACCCCGACCCTGACCCGGCACCCCGACCTGACACCCCGACCCGATACCCCGACCCCGACACCGACACGACACCCCGACACGGCACGCCGACCCCGACCCGGCACCCCGACCTGACACCCCGACCCCGACACCGACACGACACCCCGACACCGACACCCTGACAGCACACTCACCCCTACCCCGACATCGACACCGACACGGCACCCCGACCCCGACCCGGCACCCTGACCAGACACCCCGACCCTGAGACCCCGACCCCGAGCCTGACCCCACACCCCGACCCCGAGACCCCGACCCCGACCCGGCACCCAACCCGACACCCCGACCCCGAGACCCCGACCCCGGGCCTGACCCGACACCCCGACCCCGACACTAACACGGCACCCCGACCCCAAGACCCCGACCCCGACCCCGACACCCCGACCCCGAGCCGGACCCGACACCCCGACCCCGACACCGACACGGCACCCCGACCCCGACCCGGCACCCCGACCCGACACCCCGACCCCGAGACCCCGACACGGCACCCCGACACCGACAGGACACCCCGACCACCGACACCTCCCGAAAAGGTGTTCTTTGGCCTTCCAGAGGCCGACGGGGTCATATATTTGTGAATTATTAGTTAGGTCATATATTTTTCGATTTTGTTATGAAAAACATCATATATAATTGTGTTGATCGTGTAGTTTTAAATGTGCAGTTGTTTCATCGCTGCGAGGTTTGGTGTTCGACGACCTCGCCGTGCGTTTGACGAGCTCTGCCCCTGAGATAAGGCCTCGTGAACGGCCAGTGCAACTCGCCATCAAGGTTAGTGATACGTACTCAGTTATCTTTCTCCATTACATTGTGTGCGCTTCCATCAATGATTACAAATGGTCATGTGAGTGGTGTTGCAGGCTGCTATACAGAGTGAGAGAGATAGAACAGAGAAACTTCTGGCGGAGGCGGCGGAGAGGCAGCAGGAGTTGGAGGAGAGGACGACAAAGATGATGGAGGAGGAGAGGGCACGGAATGACATGCAGGCAAGGGCCATGTACGAGCTCCTTGTGGTAAGTTTCTTCTGTAGATTAGCCAAAACATTCATGTAGTGTTTGTCTCATTACTAACTAGTATGTCTGAGTCGTCAAAACCAAATGTGCAGTCTGTGTGCGAGAAGACAGGTCAGACCGCTCCGCCGATGCCAGTGATTGCTCCTGGGACCACGGTGAGTTTTATTTGAATGGACATTACTTGCTAGTCTTAACATTTGAGTGTCATCATGCTAACAAGACATTGGAAATGATCTTTGGTGCAGCGTAACTCCAGACAAGCATCGCACGATCCTTCTCCAGCTACTGACACGAGCCACCCCGCTCCTACACCTCCTACATCTTGGTAAGTTTATCTAGTGTTTTGCTTAACACATGCATAAAGACCTAGACTTAGCTTTATTTCCTCCAATGCTTACCATAATGACCTAGACTTAGCTTCTTCACCTCCAAAATGACTTAATAAGCTTACTGACCTCCAAAACCATCCATTTTACCTAAGTTAGCTCTAAAACGATCTGTACTTAGCTTACTTATGTCAAAAATTGCATAATTAGCTTAGTTAGCTTATAGACGATCCATTTTACCTAAGTTAGCTCTAAAATGACCCATTTTACCTAGGTTAGCTTATAAATGATCCAGTTCATCCAAGTTAGCTCAAAAATGACCCATTTTACCTAGATTAGCTCCTAAATGATCCATTTTACCTACGTTAGCTTTAAAATGACCCATTTCACCTAGGTTAACTCCAAAATGTCCAATCTTACCTAGGTTATCTCATAAACGATCCATTTCAACTAATTTAGCTCATAAACGATCCATTTCACCTAGGTTACCTAAAAAACGATCCATTTCACCTAAATTAGCTCTCAAATGATCCATTTCACCTAAGTTAGCTCAAAAAGATCCATTTCAACTAAATTAGCTCATAAATGATCCATTTCACCTAAGTTAGCTCAAAAACGATCCATTTCAACTAAGTTAGCTCATAAATGATCCATTTCATCTAAGTTAGCTAAAAAAGATCCATTTCACCTTAGTTACCTGAAAAACGATCCATTTGACCTTAGTTAGCTCATAAACGACCCATTTCAACTAAGTTAGCTCATAAATGATCCATTTCACCTCAGCTAGCTCATA
Source organism: Triticum urartu (assembly GCF_056163025.1). Taxonomy (NCBI): domain Eukaryota; kingdom Viridiplantae; phylum Streptophyta; class Magnoliopsida; order Poales; family Poaceae; genus Triticum; species Triticum urartu. Next base: position 65,595,938 of record NC_141873.1, on the reverse strand, counting down.
AACGACCCATTTCAACTTAGTTAGCTCATATATGATCCATTTCACGTAAGTTAGCTCATAAATGACATACTCTTCTTGTTCTAGTCTTCTTCTTGTTCTACTCTTCTTGTTCTAGTCTTCTTCTTGTTCTACTCTTCTTCTTGTTCTACTCTTCTTGTTCTAACTTTCTTATTTTTCATTTTGCAGAGTTCATTCACTTGACGAAAGCTTGCATAGATGGAGTGCTCCTTATCCCTTTCTCTGTTTCTTTTGTATCGTTGAACTATGCATGTATAGTTGGATGAAACTATTGTAATATATATGGTTGGATGCCTCTATGTTGAACTTGTTATGTATGATGGAACTATGCATGTAATATATATGGTTGGATGATGAAGTTATGTGTTGGATATCTTATATGTTTGCTCTGTAATGGCCTTTTGAAATATATCTATATATGTCATCTATATTTGTGATGAAAATTGTTGGATTTAATAAAAAACAGATAAAAGAGCCAATATGCAGCTAGATCATTTCTCACAGCTGGATAAAAGGCCTCCTCCTCTCGTCGCCTTCGCGCGCGTGATCATTTCTCACAGCTGGCCTGCGTCATCGCCGTCCTCCTGGAGCCCTCTCCCCCTCCGTCAGCGCTCGTCGCCGCGTGCCCACGGGCAAGCTGTAGCCGACCGAGGCTTTAATGGCGTTCGTCTCCTTCTCCTCTTGTCCTCGAGCTCGCCCTCGTCTCTGTGATCCCTGCATCAATAGCTCATCACCTTCCCCGAGCCCATGCGTGAGCACACGCATCTGCGGCACCGGCCGCGTGTCCACGGCGACACCAGCTCAGCCTCTTCGCCCCGCGGCTACTTAAGCCCCTCCCCGAGCACTCCGAGCTCACCAGCTTCCTCACCTCACTCCCAGAAACCTCCCCGACCCATCCGTTCGACTCCAGCGCTCCTCTTCGCCTCTGTTGGCCGCCATGGTCGTCGCTCCCATCCGGCTAAATTGGCTCGAGCCGAAGCTCCTCTTCCCCTCCCACCACCACAATTGGCTTCCCTGTGCTCCTTCGAGCCGGCCCAATCGCTTGCCCCTCACCGGAGTTGGCCGTAGCCCCGAGCATCACCACCGCCCACCTCTCTGTCCTCCTCCAGCCTCCTCCCGTCACTGCTTCCCCTGTCCTCCCCGGCGTGCCCCTTCCCTCTGGATGGATGCGGCCGGCCGAGCCGCTCCCGCCAGTGGCCTCCCCCTGTCCTGAGACGGCCGGAGCTGGCCAGGCCCCCGCCGGCGCCGCGCCCTCCCCTGGTTTCCTCTGTTCCCGATCGGGAGCAGGGAGGAGGAAGAAGACGAAGGCCAGGCGGGCCCCGCTCCCTTTCCCCGACCCCACTTGGCAGCACTCAGGCGTTGACCCGCCCAGTCCACCTGGATAAGTGACGGGCCCCACAGCCCGTGGGACCCGCACGTCAGCGACCCACGCCCGGCCCCACCACTGTCCACGTGGTTAAGTGGAAACGTATTTCCCAGAGTATGTTTCCTTCTGTCTGAAAGCGCATTCAATTTCTACTTCGGCCTGAAGTACGTTTTCTAAGTCAGGAAACGTATTTTCTCAAATCTGTTTCTGTTTTATCCACTCAGGGACCCGTTGGTGATGAAATTTTCATAGTTTGGTCTCTGGAGTTCAAACTATCATATCTTTTTAACAACAACTCCAAATGAGGTGATTCCAAAGCCCACTTCTTCGTTTCGTCGAGCCTGTTCTGTTGGTTTCATTTTCACTATGGTTTGACACTGTGAAAATGACCTTTTTGCCCTTGCACATAAACAGCCCCTCAGAGAGAGAACTATTTCCGGCAAATCTTTTCGTGGCTTCACCGCACTTCTTACCGGTGCCTTCTTCACCCCCAGGCAAGCCACAATACCCACTTGCATGATAGTCATGCAGTAGCCATGGTTTTCAACTTGAATATTTATTAAATGATTGCTTGTTTAAAATATGGTTATCGTTGTTTTGGAAATGCTCCTCGGATTGTGCTTACTTGTTTGCTATGTTGTTATGCACCTGGTTATCATGCCCTGCTAGTTGCTAGTATTACTTTCATATTGCCATGCTTGATAGTAGTACATGTTTGGTTGGTCATGCTCTTCGGTGCATGACTAACGTCGGTTAACGATTATTGTTAATAGGCATTGTTCCATTGCTGTTAGTTGGTTAAGTGTTACTCGGTGATGTTATTGATAAGTTCTTGCATGTTATTTATGGTTGATGCTAGTGGTCATGTTATTTTATACTATGAGTAGTGTTTTACTTGTAATATTTATGCTCGTCATTATGCCATGTTCGGTTGGAGATTATTTCATAGTTGATTTGATGGACAATTATGTTGCATCCCGTGCTTATGTTGATATTATGCTCATGCATTGTCATTGCATCATATTATTTTATCATGGCTCAGCATATTGCATTCAAGTTTAACCGGATTTAATTGAACTTGAACAACTGTTGGCTGAGTCATGGTGCAGCCAGATCGAAACTGACCAGTGCAACCACACTTACCATATGGGTAAGGTCCTAACTGGGTCTATTGTCGTGCATCTCGCCGGTGCCTCCCACGAGGGAAGGTTATGGGCGTGCTTACCCTGATCAGGTAGGCGGACATAACCTTGTGTGCCCGTTGTTTTTATTTTTATGGATCCAGTCCCCGAGTGGGAGTGTTTTGACCACGCCGGTGGTCGGGGTGTCTTTGGTAGACACGGGGCCACCTAGGACCAGCCCGTTGGGGATGTGGGTCGGAGTGGCCGGGAGAGTGTCACTTCAGTAGATCGGTTTTGTCGGAACGCCGTTGGTGTTGGAGAACGTTGCAGAAAACAAAAATTTTCCTACTCGTTTCACCAAGATCTATCTAGGAGTTCATCTAGCAACGAGTCATTGGATGCATCTACATACCTTTGTAGATGGCGCACGGAAGCGTTCAAAAGAACGGTGATGATGTAGTCGAACACGACGTGATCCAAATCACCGATGACCAAGCGCCGAACGGACGGCACCTCCGCGTTCAACACATGTACGGGACGGGAGACGTCTCCTCCTTCTTGATCCAGCAAGGGAGAAGGAGAGGTTGATAAAGATCCAGCAGCACGACGGCGTGGTGGTGGATGCAGGGCGTCACAGTAGCAGGGCTTCGCCTATACTACGCGAGAGAGACGTAACGGGGAGAGAGGGAGGCGCCAGGGGCTGTGTATGAAATCCCTCCTCTCCCCCACTATATATAGGAGGGCCAAGGGGGGGTGGTGCGCAGCCTAGGAGATCTGATCTCCCAGGTGCGGCGGCCAGGGGGAGGATTCCCTCCCCCCCAAGGCACCCAGAGGTGCCTTCCACCACTTGGACTCCTCCCCCTTGGAAACCCTAGGCGCATGGGCCTAGTGGGGCTGGTGCCCTTGGCCCATGAAGGCCAAGTCACACCCCCTACAGCCCATGTGCCCCCCCGGGACAGGTGGCCCCACCCGGTGGGCCCCCGGGACCCCTCCGGTGGTCCCGGTACAATACCGATAACCCCGAAACTTGTCCCGATGGCCGAAACAGCACTTCCTATATATAATTCTTTACCTACGGACCATTCCGGAACTCCTCGTGATGTCCGGGATCTCATCCGGGACTCCGAACAATATTCGGGTTTCTGCATATACATATCTTCACAACCCTAGCGTCACCGAACCTTAAGTGTGTAGACCCTACGGGTTCGGGAGACAAGCAGACATGACCGAGACGACTCTCCGGTCAATAACCATCAGCGGGATCTGGATACCCATGTTGGTTCCCACATGCTCCACGATGATCTCATCGGATGAACCACGATGTCAAGGATTCAATCAACCCCGTATGCAATTCCCTTTGTCAATCGATATGTTACTTGCCCGAGATTCGATCGTCGGTATCCCAATACCTCGTTCAATCTCGTTACTGGCAAGTCACTTTACTCGTACCGTAATGCATGATCCCGTGACCAGACACTTGGTCACTTTGAGCTCATTATGATGATGCATTACCGAGTGGGCCCAGTGATACCTCTCCGTCATACGGAGTGACAAATCCCAGTCTTGATCCATGCCAACCCAACAGACACTTTCGGAGATACCCGTAGTATACCTTTATGGTCACCCAGTTACGTTGTGACGTTGGGTATACCCAAAGCACTCCTACGGTATCCGGGAGTTACACGATCTCATGGTCTAAGGAAAAGATACTTTGACATTGGAAAACTCTAGCAAACGAACTATACGATCTTGTGCTATGTTTAGGATTGGGTCTAGTCCATCACATCATTCTCCTAATGATGTGATCTCGTTATCAATGACATCCAATGTCCATAGTCAGGAAACCATGACTATCTGTTGATCAACGAGCTAGTCAACTAGAGGCTTACTAGGGACATGTTGGTGTCTGTTATTCACACATGTATTACGATTTCCGGATAATACAATTATAGCATGAATAAAGACAATTATCATGAACAAGGAAATATAATAATAATGCTTTTATTATTGCCTCTAGGGCATATTTCCAATAGTCTCCCACTTGCACTAGAGTCAATAATCTAGTTACATTGTGATGAATCGAACTCCCATGGAATTCTGGTGTTGATCATGTTTTGCTCTAGGGAGAGGTTTAGTCAACGGATCTGCTACATTCAGGTCCGTATGTACTTTACAAATCTCTATGTCTCCATTTTGAACATTTTCACGAATGGAGTTGAAGCGACGCTTGATGTGCCTTGTCTTCTTTTGAAACCTGGGCTCCTTGGCAAGTGCAATAGCTCCAGTGTTGTCACAAAAGAGTTTGATTGGCCCCGACGCATTGGGTATGACTCCTAGGTCGGTGATGAACTCCTTCACCCATATTGCTTCATGTGCTGCCTCCGAGGCTGCCATGTACTCCGCTTCACATGTAGATCCCGCCACGACGCTCTGCTTGCAACTGCACCAGCTTACTGCCCCACCATTCAAAATATACACGTATCCGGTTTGTGACTTAGAGTCATCCAGATCTGTGTCGAAGCTAGCGTCGACGTAACCCTTTACGACGAGCTCTTCGTCACCTTCATAAACGAGAAACATTTCCTTAGTCCTTTTCAGGTACTTCAGGATATTCTTGACCGCTGTCCAGTGTTCCTTGCCGGGATTACTTTGGTATCTGCCTACCATACTTACGGCAAGGTTTACATCAGGTCTGGTACACAGCATGGCATACATAATAGAACCTATGGCTGAGGCACAGGGGATGACACTCATATATTCTATTTCTTCTGCCGTGGTCGGACATTGAGCTGTGCTCAATTTCACACCTGTAACACAGGTAAGAACCCCTTCTTAGAATGATCCATATTGAACTTCTTCAATATCCTATCAAGGTATGTGCTTTGTGAAAGACCTATGAGGCGTCTCGATCTATCTCTATAGATTTTGATGCCTAATATATAAGCAGCTTCTCCAAGGTCCTTCATTGAAAAACTCTTATTCAAGTAGGCCTTGATGCTGTCCAAGAGTTCTATATCATTTCCCATCAATAGTATGTCATCTACATATAATATGAGAAATGCTACAGAGCTCCCACTCAATTTCTTGTAAACGCAGGCTTCTCCATAAGTCTGTGTAAACCCAAACGCTTTGATCATCTCATCAAAGCGAATGTTCCAACTCCGAGATGCTTGCACCAGCCCATAAATCGAGCGTTGGAGCTTGCACACCTTGTCAGCATTCTTAGGATCGACAAAACCTTCCGGCTGCATCATATACAATTCTTCCTTAAGGAAACCATTAAGGAATGCCGTTTTGACGTCCATTTGCCATATCTCATAATCGTAGAATGCGGTAATTGCTAACATGATTTGGACGGACTTTAGCTTCGCTACCGGTGAGAAAGTCTCATCGTAGTCAACCCCTTGAACTTGTCGATAACCCTTAGCGACAAGCCGAGCTTTATAGATGGTCACATTACCATCCGCGTCTGTCTTCTTCTTAAAGATCCATTTATTCTCTATGGCTCGCCGTTCAACGGGCAAGTCAGTCAAAGTCCATACTTCGTTTTCATACATGGATCCTATCTCGGATTTCATGGCTTCTAGCCATTTGTCGGAATCCGGGCCCGCCATCGCTTCTTCATAGTTCAAAGGTTCACCGTTGTCTAACAGCATGATTTCCAAGACAGGGTTGCCGTACCACTCTGGTGCGGAACGTGTCCTTGTGGACCTTCGAATCTCAGTAGGAGCTTGATCAAAAGTATCTTGATCATTATCATTAACTTCCTCTCCAGTCGGTGCAGGCACCTTAGGAACATTTTCTTGAGTTGCGCCATTTGCCGGTTCAAGAGGTAATACTTCATCAAGCTCTACTTTCCTCCCACTTACTTCTTTCGAGAGAAACTCTTTCTCTAGAAAGGACCCATTCTTCGCAACAAAGATCTTGCCTTCGGATCTGAGGTAGAAGGTGTACCCAATAGTTTCTTTTGGGTATCCTATGAAGACGCATTTTTCCGACTTGGGTTCGAGCTTCTCAGGTTGAAGTTTCTTCACATAAGCATCGCATCCCCAAACTTTTAGAAATGACAGCTTAGGTTTCTTCCCAAACCATAATTCATACGGTGTCGTCTCAACAGATTTCGACGGAGCCCTATTTAAAGTAAATGCGGCAGTCTCTAAAGCATAGCCCCAAAAAGATAGCGGTAAATCAGTAAGAGACATCATAGACCGCACCATATCCAATAGAGTGCGATTACGACGTTCGGACACACCGTTACGTTGAGGCGTTCCAGGCGGCGTGAGTTGTGAAACTATTCCACATTTTCTTAAGTGTGTACCAAATTCGTGACTCAAGTATTCTCCTCCATGATCTGATCGTAGAAACTTGATTTTCCTGTCACGTTGTTTCTCAACCTCACTCTGAAATTCCTTGAACTTTTCAAAGGTTTCAGACTTGTGTTTCATTAAGTAGACATACCCATATCTACTTAAGTCATCAGTGAGGGTGAGAACATAACGATAGCCACTGCGAGCCTCAACACTCATTGGACCGCACACATCAGTATGTATGATTTCCAATAAGTCAGTTGCTCACTCCATTGTTCCTGAGAACGGAGTCTTGGTCATTTTACCCATAAGGCATGGTTCGCACGTGTCAAATGATTCATAATCAAGAGACTCTAAAAGTACATCTGCATGGAGCTTCTTCATGCGTTTGACACCTATGTGACCAAGGCGGCAGTGCCACAAGTATGTGGAACTATCATTATCAACCTTACATCTTTTGGTACTCACATTATGAACATGTGTAGCATTACGTTCGAGACTCATTAAGAATAAACCATTCACCATAGGAGCATGACCATAAAACATATCTCTCATATAAATGGAACAACCATTATTCTCAGATTTAAATGAGTAGCCATCTCGAATTAAACGAGATCCTGATACAATGTTCATGCTCAAAGCTGGCACTAAATAACAATTATTGAGGTTTGAAACTAATCCCGTAGGTAAATGTAGAGGCAGCATGCCGACGGCGATCACATCGACCTTGGAACCATTCCCGACGCGCATCGTCACCTCGTCCTTCGCCAGTCTCCGTTTATTCCGCAGCTCCTGCTGTGTGTTACAAATATGAGCAACGGCACCGGTATCAAATACCCAGGAGTCACTACGAGTACTGGTAAGGTACACATCAATTACATGTATATCAAATATACGTTTGGTATTGCCGGCCTTCTTGTCCGCTTAGTATTTGGGGCAGTTCCGTTTCCAGTGACCCTTCCCTTTGCAATAAAAGCACTCCGTCTCAGGCTTGGGTCCATTCTTTGGCTTCTTCCCGGCAGCTTGCTTGCCGGGCGCGGCAACCTCCTTGCCGTCCTCCTTGAAGTTCTTTTTACCCTTGCCTTTCTTGAACTTAGTGGTTTTATTGACCATCAACACTTGATGTTCTTTCTTGACTTCTACCTCCGCTGATTTCAGCATTGAGAACAACTCAGGAATGGTCTTTTGCATCCCCTGCATGTTGAAGTTCATCACAAAGCTCTTGTAGCTTGGTGGAAGCGACTGGAGGATTCTGTCAATGACCGCATCATCCGGGAGATTAACTCCCAGCTGAGACAAGCGGTTATGTAACCCAGACATAGTGAGTATGTGCTCACTGACAGAACTATTTTCCTCCATCTTACAGCTGAAGAACTTATCGGAGACTTCATATCTCTCGATCCGGGCATGAGCTTGAAAAACCATTTTCAGCTCTTCGAACATCTCATATGCTCCATGTCTCTCAAAACGCTTTTGGAGCCCCGGCTCTAAGCTATAAAGCATGCCGCACTGAACGAGGGAGTAGTCGTCAACACGTGTCTGCCAAGCGTTCATAACGTCTTGGTTCTGTGGGACGGGTGGATCACCTAGCGGTGCTTGTAGGACATAATCTTTCTTGGCAGCTATGAGGATGATCCTCAGGTTCCAGACCCAGTCCGTATAGTTGCTGCCATCGTCTTTCAGCTTGGTTTTCTCTAGGAATGCGTTGAAGTTGAGGACTACGTGGGCCATTTGATCTACAAGACATAGTGTAAAATATTTTAGACTAAGTTCATGATAATTAAGTTCATCTAATCAAATCATTAATGAACTCCCACTTAGATTAGACATCCCTCTGGTCATCTAAGTATTACATGATCCGAGTTAACTAGACCGTGTCCGATCATCACGTGAGACGGACTAGTCAACGTCGGTGAACATCTTCATGTTGATCATATCTTCTATACGACTCATGCTCGACCTTTCGGTCTTCTGTGTTCCGAGGCCATGTCTGTACATGCTAGGCTCGTCAAGTTAACCCGAAGTGTTTTGCATGTGTTCCGAGGCCATGTCTGTACATGCTAGGCTCGTCAACACCCGTTGTATGTGAACGTAAGGATCCATCACACCCGATCATCACGGCGTGCTTAGAAACGACGAACTTTAGTAACGGTGCACAGTTTGGGGAGAACACCTCTTGAAATTGTTATGAGGGATCATCTTATTTACTACCGTCGTTCTAAGTAAACAAGATGCAAAAACATGATAAACATCACATTCAATCAAATAATAAACGTGACATGATATGGCCAATATCACATAGCTCCTTTGATCTCCATCTTGGGGCTCCATGATCATCCTGTCACCGGCTTGACACCATGATCTCCATCATCATGATCTCCATCATCGTGTCTCCATGAAGTTGCTCGCCAACCATTACTTCTACTACTATGGCTAACGCGTTTAGCAATAAAGTAAAGTAATTTACATGGCGTTTCTCGATGACACGCAGGTCATATAAAAGAATAAAGACAACTCCTATGGCTCCTGCCGGTTGTCATACTCGTCGACATGCAAGTCGTGATTCCTATTACAATAGCATGAACATCTCATACATCACATATAGATCATTCATCATTCATCACAACTTTGGCCATATCATATCACAAACCACTTGCTGCAAAAACAAGTTAGACGTCCTCTAATTGTTGTTGCAAGTTTTACGTGGCTGATTTAGGGTTCTAGCAAGAACGTCTTCTTACCTACGTTAAAGCCACAACGTGATTTGTCAACTTCTATTTACCCTTCATAAGGACCCTGTTCATCGAATCCGCTCCAACTAAAGTGGGAGAGACAGACACCCGCCAACCACCTTATGCAACTAGTGCATGTTAGTCGGTGGAACCGGTCTCACGTAAGCGTACGTGTAAGGTTGGTCCGGGCCGCTTCATCCCACAATACCGCTGAAGCAAGAAAAGACTAGTAACGGCAAGAAAGTTGACAAATCCACGCCCACAACTCATTGTGTTCTACTCGCGCAAGAAGAACTACGCATAGACCTAGCTCATGATGCCACTGTTGGGGAACGTTGCAGAAAACAAAAATTTTCCTACTCGTTTCACCAAGATCTATCTAGGAGTTCATCTAGCAACGAGTCATTGGATGCATCTACATACCTTTGTAGATGGCGCACGGAAGCGTTCAAAAGAACGGTGATGATGTAGTCGAACACGACGTGATCCAAATCACCGATGACCAAGCGCCGAACGGACGGCACCTCCGCGTTCAACACACGTACGGGACAGGAGACGTCTCCTCCTTCTTGATCCAGCAACGGAGAAGGAGAGGTTGATAAAGATCCAGCAGCACGACGGCGTGGTGGTGGATGCAGGGCGTCACAGTAGCAGGGCTTCGCCTATACTACGCGAGAGAGACGTAACGGGGAGAGAGGGAGGCGCCAGGGGCTGTGTATGAAATCCCTCCTCTCCCCCACTATATATAGGAGGGCCAAGGGGGGGTGGTGCGCAGCCTAGGAGATCTGATCTCCCAGGTGCGGCGGCCAGGGGGAGGATTCCCTCCCCCCCAAGGCACCCAGAGGTGCCTTCCACCACTTGGACTCCTCCCCCTTGGAAACCCTAGGCGCATGGGCCCAGTGGGGCTGGTGCCCTTGGCCCATGAAGGCCAAGTCACACCCCCTACAGCCCATGTGCCCCCCCGGGACAGGTGGCCCCACCCGGTGGGCCCCCGGGACCCCTCCGGTGGTCCCGGTACAATACCGATAACCCCGAAACTTGTCCCGATGGCCGAAACACCACTTCCCATATATAATTCTTTACCTCCGGACCATTTTGGAACTCCTCGTGACGTCCGGGATCTCATCCGGGACTCCGAACAATATTCGGGTTTCTGCATATACATATCTTCACAACCCTAGCGTCACCGAACCTTAAGTGTGTAGACCCTACGGGTTCGGGAGACAAGAAGACATGACCGAGACGACTCTCCGGTCAATAACCAACAGCGGGATCTGGATACCCATGTTGGTTCCCACATGCTCCACGATGATCTCATCGGATGAACCACGATGTCGAGGATTCAATCAACCCCGTATGCAATTCCCTTTGTCAATCGATATGTTACTTGCCCGAGATTCGATCGTCGGTATCCCAATACCTCGTTCAATCTCGTTACTGGCAAGTCACTTTACTCTTACCGTAATGCATGATCCCGTGACCAGACACTTGGTCACTTTGAGCTCATTATGATGATGCATTACCGAGTGGGCCCAGTGATACCTCTCCGTCATACGGAGTGACAAATCCCAGTCTTGATCCATGTCAACCCAACAGACACTTTCGGAGATACCCATAGTACACCTTTATGGTCACCCAGTTACGTTGTGACGTTGGGTATACCCAAAGCACTCCTACGGTATCCGGGAGTTACACGATCTCATGGTCTAAGGAAAAGATACTTTGACATTGGAAAACTCTAGCAAACGAACTATACGATCTTGTGCTATGTTTAGGATTGGGTCTAGTCCATCACATCATTCTCCTAATGATGTGATCTCGTTATCAATGACATCCAATGTCCATAGTCAGGAAACCATGACTATCTGTTGATCAACGAGCTAGTCAACTAGAGGCTTACTAGGGACATGTTGGTGTCTGTTATTCACACATGTATTACGATTTCCGGATAATACAATTATAGCATGAATAAAGACAATTATCATGAACAAGGAAATATAATAATAATGCTTTTATTATTGCCTCTAGGGCATATTTCCAACAGTCTCCCACTTGCACTAGAGTCAATAATCTAGTTACATTGTGATGAATCGAACACCCATGGAATTCTGGTGTTGATCATGTTTTGCTCTAGGGAGAGGTTTAGTCAACGGATCTGCTACATTCAGGTCCGTATGTACTTTACAAATCTCTATGTCTCCATTTCGAACATTTTCACGAATGGAGTTGAAGCGACGCTTGATGTGCCTTGTCTTCTTTTGAAACCTGGGCTCCTTGGCAAGTGCAATAGCTCCAGTGTTGTCACAAAAGAGTTTGATTGGCCCCGACGCATTGGGTATGACTCCTAGGTCGGTGATGAACTCCTTCACCCATATTGCTTCATGTGCTGCCTCCGAGGCTGCCATGTACTCCGCTTCACATGTAGATCCCGCCACGACGCTCTGCTTGCAACTGCACCAGCTTACTGCCCCACCATTCAAAATATACACGTATCCGGTTTGTGACTTAGAGTCATCCAGATCTGTGTCGAAGCTAGCGTCGACGTAACCCTTTACGACGAGCTCTTCGTCACCTTCATAAACGAGAAACATTTCCTTAGTCCTTTTCAGGTACTTCAGGATATTCTTGACCGCTGTCCAGTGTTCCTTGCCGGGATTACTTTGGTATCTGCCTACCAAACTTACAGCAAGGTTTACATCAGGTCTGGTACACAGCATGGCATACATAATAGAACCTATGGCTGAGGCATAGGGGATGACACTCATCTCTTCTATTTCTTCTGCCGTGGTCGGACATTGAGCTGAGCTCAATTTCACACCTTGTAACACAGGTAAGAACCCCTTCTTAGAATGATCCATATTGAACTTCTTCAATATCCTATCAAGGTATGTGCTTTGTGAAAGACCTATGAGGCGTCTCGATCTATCTCTATAGATTTTGATGCCTAATATATAAGCAGCTTCTCCAAGGTCCTTCATTGAAAAACTCTTATTCAAGTAGGCCTTGATGCTGTCCAAGAGTTCTATATCATTTCCCATCAATAGTATGTCATCTACATATAATATGAGAAATGCTACAGAGCTCCCACTCAATTTCTTGTAAACGCAGGCTTCTCCATAAGTCTGTGTAAACCCAAACGCTTTGATCATCTCATCAAAGCGAATGTTCCAACTCCGAGATGCTTGCACCAGCCCATAAATCGAGCGTTGGAGCTTGCACACCTTGTCAGCATTCTTAGGATCGACAAAACCTTCCGGCTGCATCATATACAATTCTTCCTTAAGGAAACCATTAAGGAATGCCGTTTTGACGTCCATTTGCCATATCTCATAATCGTAGAATGCGGTAATTGCTAACATGATTCGGACGGACTTTAGCTTCGCTACCGGTGAGAAAGTCTCATCGTAGTCAACCTCTTGAACTTGTCGATAACCCTTAGCGACAAGCCGAGCTTTATAGATGGTCACATTACCATCCGCGTCTGTCTTCTTCTTAAAGATCCATTTATTCTCTATGGCTCGCCGTTCAATGGGCAAGTCAGTCAAAGTCCATACTTCGTTTTCATACATGGATCCTATCTCGGATTTCATGGCTTCTAGCCATTTGTCGGAATCCGGGCCCGCCATCGCTTCTTCATAGTTCGAAGGTTCACCGTTGTCTAACAACATGATTTCCAAGACAGGGTTGCCGTACCACTCTGGTGCGGAACGTGTCCTTGTGGACCTTCGAATCTCAGTAGGAGCTTGATCAGAAGTATCTTGATCATTATCATTAACTTCCTCTCCAGTCGGTGCAGGCACCTCAGGAACATTTTCTTGAGTTGCGCCATTTGCCGGTTCAAGAGGTAATACTTCATCAAGCTCTACTTTCCTCCCACTTACTTCTTTCGAGAGAAACTCTTTCTCTAGAAAGGACCCATTCTTGGCAACAAAGATCTTGCCTTCGGATCTGAGGTAGAAGGTGTACCCAATAGTTTCTTTTGGGTATCCTATGAAGACGCATTTTTCCGACTTGGGTTCGAGCTTCTCAGGTTGAAGTTTCTTCACATAAGCATCGCATCCCCAAACTTTGAGAAACGACAGCTTAGGTTTCTTCCCAAATCATAATTCATACGGTGTCGTCTCAACAGATTTCGACGGAGCCCTATTTAAAGTGAATGCGGCAGTCTCTAAAGCATAGCCCCAAAAAGATAGCGGTAAATCAGTAAGAGACATCATAGACCGCACCATATCCAATAGAGTGCGATTACGACGTTCGGACACACCGTTACGTTGAGGTGTTCCAGGCGGCGTGAGTTGTGAAACTATTCCACATTTTCTTAAGTGTGTACCAAATTCGTGACTCAAGTATTCTCCTCCACGATCTGATCGTAGAAACTTGATTTTCCTGTCACGTTGTTTCTCAACCTCACTCTGAAATTCCTTGAACTTTTCAAAGGTTTCAGACTTGTGTTTCATTAAGTAGACATACCCATATCTACTTAAGTCATCAGTGAGGGTGAGAACATAACGATAGCCACTGCGAGCCTCAACACTCATTGGACCGCACACATCAGTATGTATGATTTCCAATAAGTCGGTTGCTCGCTCCATTGTTCCTGAGAACGGAGTCTTGGTCATTTTACCCATAAGGCATGGTTCGCACGTGTCAAATGATTCATAATCAAGAGACTCTAAAAGTCCATCTGCATGGAGCTTCTTCATGCGTTTGACACCTATGTGACCAAGGCGGCAGTGCCACAAGTATGTGGAACTATCATTATCAACCTTACATCTTTTGGTACTCACATTATGAACATGTGTAGCATTACGTTCGAGACTCATTAAGAATAAACCATTCACCATAGGAGCATGACCATAAAACATATCTATCATATAAATGGAACAACATTATTCTCAGATTTAAATGAGTAGCCATCTCGAATTAAACGAGATCCCGATACAATTTTCATGCTCAAAGCTGGCACTAAATAACAATTATTGAGGTTTAAAACTAATCCCGTAGGTAAATGTAGAGGTAGCGTGCCGATGGCGATCATATCGACCTTGGAACCATTCCCGACGCGCATCGTCACCTCGTCCTTCGCCAGTCTCCGTTTATTCCGCAGCTCCTATTTTGTGTTACAAATATGAGCAACGACACCGGTATCAAATACCCAGGAGTCACTACGAGTACTGGTAAGGTACACATCAATTACATGTATATCAAATATACCTTTGGTATTGCCGGCCTTCTTGTCCGCTTAGTATTTGGGGCAGTTCCGTTTCCAGTGACCCTTCCCTTTGCAATAAAAGCACTCCGTCTCAGGCTTGGGTCCATTCTTTGGCTTCTTCCCGGCAGCTTGCTTGCCGGGCGCGGCAACCTCCTTGCCGTCCTTCTTGAAGTTCTTTTTACCCTTGCCTTTCTTGAACTTAGTGGTTTTATTGACCATCAACACTTGATGTTCTTTCTTGACTTCTACCTCCGCTGATTTCAGCATTGAGAACAACTCAGGAATGGTCTTTTGCATCCCCTGCATGTTGAAGTTCATCACAAAGCTCTTGTAGCTTGGTGGAAGCGACTGGAGGATTCTGTCAATGACCGCATCATCCGAGAGATTAATTCCCAGCTGAGACAAGCGGTTATGTAACCCAGACATAGTGAGTATGTGCTCGCTGACAGAACTATTTTCCTCCATCTTACAGCTGAAGAACTTATCGGAGACTTCATATCTCTCGATCCGGGCATGAGCTTGAAAAACCATTTTCAGCTCTTCGAACATCTCATATGCTCCATGTCTCTCAAAACGCTTTTGGAGCCCCGGCTCTAAGCTGTAAAGCATGCCGCACTGAACGAGGGAGTAGTCGTCAACACGTGTCTGCCAAGCGTTCATAACGTCTTGGTTCTGTGGGACGGGTGGATCACCTAGCGGTGCTTGTAGGACATAATCTTTCTTGGCAGCTATGAGGATGATCCTCAGGTTCCGGACCCAGTCCGTATAGTTGCTGCCATTGTCTTTCAGCTTGGTTTTCTCTAGGAACGCGTTGAAGTTGAGGACTACGTGGGCCATTTGATCTACAAGACATAGTGTAAAATATTTTAGACTAAGTTCATGATAATTAAGTTCATCTAATCAAATCATTAATGAAGTCCCACTTAGATTAGACATCCCTCTGGTCATCTAAGTATTACATGATCCGAGTTAACTAGACCGTGTCCGATCATCACGTGAGACGGACTAGTCAACGTCGGTGAACATCTTCATGTTGATCATATCTTCTATACGACTCATGCTCGACCTTTCGGTCTTCTGTGTTCCGAGGCCATGTCTGTACATGCTAGGCTCATCAAGTTAACCCCAAGTGTTTTGCATGTGTTCCGAGGCCATGTCTGTACATGCTAGGCTCGTCAACACCCGTTGTATGTGAATGTAAGGATCCATCACACCCGATCATCACGGCGTGCTTAGAAACGACGAACTTTAGCAACGGTGCACAGTTAGGGGAGAACACCTCTTGAAATTGTTATGAGGGATCATCTTATTTACTACCGTCATTCTAAGTAAACAAGACGCAAAAACATGATAAACATCACATTCAATAAAATAATAAACGTGACATGATATGGGCAATATCACATAGCTCCTTTGATCTCCATCTTGGGGCTCCATGATCATCCTGTCACCGGCTTGACACCATGATCTCCATCATCATGATCTCCATCATCGTGTCTCCATGAAGTTGCTCGCCGACCATTACTTCTACTACTATGGCTAACGCGTTTAGCAATAAAGTAAAGTAATTTACATGGCGTTTCTCGATGACACGCAGGTCATATAAAAGAATAAAGACAACTCCTATGGCTCCTGCCGGTTGTCATACTCATCGACATGCAAGTCGTGATTCCTATTACAATAGCATGAACATCTCATACATCACATATAGCTCATTCATCATTCATCACAACTTTGGCCATATCATATCACAAACCACTTGCTGCAAAAACAAGTTAGACGTCCTCTAATTGTTGTTGCAAGTTTTACGTGGCTGATTTAGGGTTCTAGCAAGAACGTCTTCTTACCTACGTTAAAGCCACAACATGATTTGTCAACTTCTATTTACCCTTCATAAGGACCCTGTTCATCGAATCCGCTCCAACTAAAGTGGGAGAGACAGACACCCGCCAGCCACCTTATGCAACTAGTGCATGTTAGTCGGTGGAACCGGTCTCACGTAAGCGTACGTGTAAGGTTGGTCCGGGCCGCTTCATCCCACAATACCGCTGAAGCAAGAAAATACTAGTAACGGCAAGAAAGTTGACAAATCTACGCCCACAACTCATTGTGTTCTACTCGCGCAAGAAGAACTACGCATAGACCTAGCTCATGATGCCACTGTTGGGGAACGTTGCAGAAAACAAAAAATTTCCTACTCGTTTCACCAAGATCTATCTAGGAGTTCATCTAGCAACGAGTCATTGGATGCATCTACATACCTTTGTAGATGGCGCATGGAAGCGTTCAAAAGAACGGTGATGATGTAGTCGAACACGACGTGATCCAAATCACCGATGACCAAGCGCCGAACGGACGGCACCTCCGCGTTCAACACACGTACGGGACGGGAGACGTCTCCTCCTTCTTGATCCAGCAAGGGAGAAGGAGAGGTTGATAAAGATCCATCAGCACGACGGCGTGGTGGTGGATGCCGGGCGTCACAGTAGCAGGGCTTCGCCTATACTACGCGAGAGAGACGTAACGGGGAGAGAGGGAGGCGCCAGGGGCTGTGTATGAAATCCCTCCTCTCCCCCACTATATATAGGAGGGCCAAGGGGGGGTGGTGCGCAGCCTAGGAGATCTGATCTCCCAGGTGCGGCGGCCAGGGGGAGGATTCCCTCCCCCCCAAGGCACCCAGAGGTGCCTTCCACCACTTGGACTCCTCCCCCTTGGAAACCCTAGGCGCATGGGCCTAGTGGGGCTGGTGCCCTTGGCCCATGAAGGCCAAGGCGCACCCCCTACAGCCCATGTGGCCCCCCCGGGACAGGTGGCCCCACCCGGTGGGCCCCCGGGACCCCTCCGGTGGTCCCGGTACAATACCGATAACCCCAAAACTTGTCCCGATGGCCGAAACAGCACTTCCTATATATAATTCTTTACCTCCGGACCATTCCGGAACTCCTCGTGACGTCCGGGATCTCATCCGGGAATCCGAACAACATTCGGGTTTCTGCATATACATATCTTCACAACCCTAGCGTCACCGAACCTTAAGTGTGTAGACCCTGCGGGTTCGGGAGACAAGCAGACATGACCGAGACGACTCTCCGGTCAATAACCAACAGCGGGATCTGGATACCCATGTTGGTTCCCACATGCTCCACGATGATCTCATCGGATGAACCACGATGTCGAGGATTCAATCAACCCCGTATGCAATTCCCTTTGTCAATCGATATGTTACTTTCCCGAGATTCGATCGTCGGTATCCCAATACCTCATTCAATCTCGTTACTGGCAAGTCACTTTACTCGTACCGTAATGCATGATCCCGTGACCAGACACTTGGTCACTTTGAGCTCATTATGATGATGCATTACCGAGTGGGCCAAGTGATACCTCTCCGTCATACGGATTGACAAATCCCAGTCTTGATCCATGTCAACCCAACAGACACTTTCGGAGATACCCGTAATATACCTTTATGGTCACCCAGTTACGTTGTGACGTTTGGTATACCCAAAGCACTCCTACGGTATCCGGGAGTTACACGATCTCATGGTCTAAGGAAAAGATACTTTGACATTGGAAAACTCTAGCAAACGAACTATACGATCTTGTGCTATGTTTAGGATTGGGTCTAGTCCATCACATCATTCTCCTAATGATGTGATCTCGTTATCAATGACATCCAATGTCCATAGTCAGGAAACCATGACTATCTGTTGATCAACGAGCTAGTCATCTAGAGGCTTACTAGGGACATGTTGGTGTCTGTTATTCACACATGTGTTACGATTTCCGGATAATACAATTATAGCATGAATAAAGACAATTATCATGAACAAGGAAATATAATAATAATGCTTTTATTATTGCCTCTAGGGCATATTTCCAACAGTTGGTCCACCCAAATGGGAGTGCGAGGCCATGGGTTCCGTGGTGTGGGTACAATGTGCTACCTCTGCAGAGTGTATATTAAATCTATCGAGAGCCGCGCCCACGGATAAGGGCCCAGTTCATGTCGGTCCCACCGTGAGTCAACAGTATTAATAATAACTTTATTAATGACAACCCCAGTTTGGTGATGAAATAAGTTGGTGGTCATCGTCGTAAGGATCACGAGTTACTTTGGTGGTGATCGCCGTAAGGATGATGAGTTACTTTGGTGATGATCGCCGTAAGGATCATAAGTTACCTTGCTTGTGATTGCCGTAATGATCACCGTGGTATCGAGGATACCGAGTTGTTGGATATTCGTGATGTTGTGCAAGAATCATGGGTAAAGATCAAGCTCCTTGTGGTCATTTAATGATTACTACGATATTGTTTAAACCAAGTTTGATTTGATGCTGAGATGATCGTGTGATGTCCGAGGATGGTAAGTGCTACGTGTGATGGTTGCAAGATAACCCGAGTAGAATAATTGGTGCATATAGTTTCATCATGTTGCATGCTAGTATCATCAGATTTATATGTTCATGCCATGCTCATATTGTTCTAGCTGTATCAGGTTCATATTGCCTTTGGATTCTTAGTGGCTACTATGATTATTTTCATGATGGTATCTGGTATTAATTTGGAGTATTACTTTGGATATCATGTGCTCATGTCATGTTGTTATAAGGATCTCATATTAATTCCTGCTTAACCTGAATTTGCCATGCTGTTGTTTGTCTTGAATGCTTCTGGTTTATTGTGAGCTTGCAAGTACATTCAATGTACTGACCTGGCGTGTCATGCCAGCTTGTAGGTCGTGCCTGGATTGCTTGCCTGTTTGGTGTTGTTCCTGTGTTCGCGAGCTAGGATAAGCATTCCAGCCAGAGTCCCTGCGGATTGGAGTCCATTCACCAACGTCGTCATTGTTCTGCTGCCAATAGTTTTTGCTAGAGTTATTCCGCTGCTTCGAGGTGTTCTGCTGCTTGCATAGAGCAACTGTGGATGGCGTAGTGTTGCCATGCCGATGTTATTCATTGTAATATCGGAGACCTTGTAATCATATTTGTGTAATAATAGAAAGCTGGTTTGGTCTATGCTAAGCAGTGCCGTATTCCAGAAGACTTCTCCTCGATCTCTGGGCTGGAATACGGGGCGTTCCGATTTTCTCTGAGCCGGAGTGCCACAACGAAGCTCGACAAGGACCTCGAATGCAGCAAACTGGACAACCTGAGAAGCGGTAGAAGCGTAACCGCTCCGAGAGGTACGAGTGTAAGTGCTGGAATCGGAACTGGTGCGCAGAGTAACCACTGCGTGATACTCATACACTGAGTCAGGTAGACGCTCCCGGTTCACACGATAAACTGGGTCGTCACCGAGGGGGTACAGCCGACGCCACACATTACGAAGAAGATGCGGCGACGTGTACGGCATCAACTGCAACTCGCACGGATACAGCACCTGAGCCATCTACACTCACAACCATTAGCAGGTTAGCATAAAAATACAAGTGCATGCAATGCAACAACCAACTACAAATGCTACCGGCACTCAACTTAGACTCGTATCTACCATCGAGTCAACACGTCGTAGTCTAGTGTGGCCTACAGTCGGCGTGGCTCTGATACCAAGCGTTGTGGCACCCCGGCTCAGAGCGATCGGTTTACCCTGCATTGCCAGCCCAGAGACCATGTCTTCTAGCAACACACAACATCTTGGTACAGAAAGCAACTGCTTTATTGATGTTAGCGGATCATAGTTTATATTACAACAGGTCTTGAGGTCAAGCGGCACACATGGTGCGGCTGCACAATATGTACATTATTTAGTGAACATCAAGGGGGCCTCGATCATAACAACTACGCGGCAGCGGAACAACATTGTAGCGGAAACTCCATAGCACAGGGACACCGATGTCTACACGATCTAGACTCGAGCATCACTCCTTTCCAATGAGACTTCCCTGAAATCTGGCATGACACGCCAGGTCAGTACATTGAATGTACTCGCAAGCTCACAACAGGCATAATCATAATGACAAACAATATCATGAGAATTAACCAATTAATAATGCAATAATGCTTCAACATGTTGTGATCATGCTGTTGTGATAAAAGTCCCTCGGGACTAGCTTACCAACCGTGATCATTCTTGGATCACAAATGTACCACCATCGTGGTCTTGACTAGAAATATCTCGTGATCCTTACGGCGATCACAACCACGACCAATACTTGGTCTCGAACATCTCGATGGCTTTCCACCATCATCAATAGTGCAAAGTTCATAACTTAGTGTGCAAAATTTATTAAACATTGACCCATGGTGTGACCTACTACGAGCGTGTCCATAACCGTGGACTCGGCTATCGATAGATTATTACACTCTGTAGAGGTAGCACATTGTACCAACACCACAGAACCCATGGCATCGTACTCCCATTCGGGTGGACCAACGACATTCCGATGAAACCCCTCCATTGCCATGACACTCTCCCGGCCACTCCGACACAATCCTCACTGGGCTAGTCCTGGGTGGCCCCGCGTCTACCAAAGACAGAATGATCACCGTCGTGGCTAAAATGATCCCACAAGAGGACCCGGTACCATAATTCCAACAACAGGCACACAAGGTTATGTCTGCTTACCAGGCCAGGGTAAGCATGCCCATAACCTTCCCTAGTTGGAGGCACCGACTAGAGCCATGACAACAGACCGAATCAAGGTCTCCCATAAGGCAAATGTGGTTGCACTGGGAAAAACTCGATTCAGTGGCACCATGACCCGACCAACGATATATTCAAGTTGAGTTATATTCAGGTTCAACTTAAAGTAAAAATAACCAATGTCATAGTATGCCATGAAATGCAACACTAACATATGCATCACATATTAACGGAAATGACTGAGTCAAATATTCACACTAAGCATAAACATCAACAACTAATGCCACTTTTCTGGTTAAGATAATCCTCACTTTAAAGAGAATATTTTCTAGCAAATTTTTATTATTTTTCTCATGCAAGAAAAATAACTTGAAGTAATTACTCATATGCATAACAATATTATTCTTTTAGCATCACAAATGATTCCTAGTTTCTTTACCAACTAAGTTAGTTTCCAACATTCTATAAATCAAGCATATTAACTAAAACAAGCACTTAACAGAATATAAATAACATAATAGTTATTTAAATGCATGGATTAAATCTTTCATTCAAGTAAGAAAATCACAAATATTGATATGGCACCATGAAAATGTTGTTGTGGCTTGCCTTAGTGCAGATGAGGTTCACAAGCCTTCTGGTGATCATCAAGACAAGCCTCACCCTCTGAAAATAATTTTAAGCTCAAGAAGAAAATATCAAGAACCATTCTGAAAATCACCAGAAATTCTAGACAGCTCGGAAAAATCTCATTTTTGGTGAGTTGTTAGATTTCTTTGCAAAGAACACAGTGCAAAAAGAATCAATTCGTTTGGACTTATGGTTGCAGAGTTATAGTTGTTTGAAGCTCTCCGAAAATTAGTTGAATTTGAATTGAAATAAAACAAACTAGGGGGTGACGTCGAAGGCATAAAGCCTCGGGGCGCCACCACTCGTACCGCTTCGCGCGTGTACTGAGTGGCTGACTAGCGGGCCCTGCTAGTCAGGTGAGGTGGAGGGGGAGAAGGAAACAAAGGGGGTCGCGGCTTCACCGGAGCTCACACCGACGACGAGGGCTCCTTGGCCAAAACGAGAGGGAGGGATCGAGAGAGGGGATGGACGCGCAGCTGCCTGTACCCGTAGCATAGCTAGGGGTGGTCGGACGGTGTCCGATTCGACCTCGCAAGCGGAGGCAGAGAGTGGAGGTCGCCGGAGACAAAGACGACGACAAACTGCGGCGACTCCAGGGGCTCCAAGTGGACGAAACGGCTTCACCGAAGAGCGGCGGAGGTTCTGGAAGGGTCGCCCAGGCCAGGGAGGGGCTGGAGCTACCGCGACGACCCGAGGGTATCGCCGGCGAGCTCGAGCTTAGGGACGGCGTCCCACGGCCTGCCTGGCCGGGCTACGGCTATCTACACGTTTGTGGAGTGTGTGGGAGTGGAGGATGGTGCTCGAGGAGGCTGGGCGTGGCTCCATTTATAGGCGAGCGGCGAGGGGTGGATCGTGAAGGAAATATGCCCTAGAGGCAATAATAAAGTTGTTATTTATTTCCTTATATCATGATAAATGTTTATTATTCATGCTAGAATTGTATTAACCAGAAACATAATACATGTGTGAATACATAGACAAACTTAGTGTCACTAGTATGCCTCTACTTGACTAGCTCGTTAATCAAAGATGGTTATGTTTCCTAACCATGAACAAAGTGTTGTTATTTGATTAACGAGGTCACATCATTAGTTGAATGATCTGATTGACATGACCCATTCCATTAGCTTAGCACCCGATCGTTTAGTATGTTGCTATTGCTTTCTTCATGACTTATACATGTTCCTATGACTATGAGATTATGCAACTCCCATTTGCCGGAGGAACACTTTGTGTGCTACCAAACGTCACAACGTAACTGGGTGATTATAAAGGAGCTCTACAGGTGTCTCCAATGGTAGATGTTGGGTTGGCGTATTTCGAGAATAGGATTTGTCACTCCGATTATCGGAGAGGTATCTCTGGGCCCACTCGGTAATGCACATCATCACATAAGCCTTGCAAGCATTGCAACTAATGAGTTAGTTGCGGGATGATGTATTACGGAACGAGTAAAGAGACTTTCCAGTAACGAGATTGAACTAGGTATTGGATACCGACGATCGAATCTCGGGCAAGTAACATACCGATGACAAAGGGAACAACGTATGTTGTTATGCGGTCTGACCGATAAAGATCTTCGTAGAATATGTAGGAGCCAATATGGGCATCCAGGTCCCGCTATTGGTTATTGACCGGAGACGTGTCTCGGTCATGTCTACGTTGTTCTCGAACTGTAGGGTCCGCACGCTTAACGTTACGATGACAGTTATTATGAGTTTATGCATTTTGATGTACCGAAGATTGTTCGGAGTCCCGGATGTGATCATGGACATGACAAGGAGTCTCGAAATGGTCGAGACATAAATATTGATATATTGGAAGCCTATGTTTGGGTATCGGAACTGTTCTGGGTGAAATCGAGATTTTACCGGAGTACCAGGAGGTTACCAGAACCCCCCGGGAGCTATATGGGCCTTAGTGGGCTTTAGTGGAAAGGATAAAGGGGCAGCCCAAGGTGGGCCGCGCGCCTCCCCCTCCCCTAGTCCTATTAGGACAAGGCGAGGTGGCCGGCCCCCCTCTCTCTCTTTCCCCCCTCAAGGAATCCTATTCCAACTAGGATTGGGGGGGGGGGAATCCTACTCCCAGAGGGAGTAGGACTCCCTTGGCGCACCCTCCTTGGCCGGCCGCCCCCTCCCCCTTGGCTCCTTTATATATGGAGGCAGGGGGGCACCCTAGGACACACAAGTTGATCCTTGAGATCGTTCCTTAGCCGTGTGCGGTGCCCCCTGCCACCATATTCCACCTCGATCATATTATAGCGGTGCTTAGGCGAAGCCCTGCGACAGTAGAACATCAAGATCGTCACCACGCCGTCGTGCTGACGGAACTCCTCCCCGATGCTTTGCTGGATCGGAGCCCGGGGATCGTCATCGAGATGTATGTGTGTTAAGAACTCGGAGGTGCCGGAGTAACGGTGCTTGGATCGGTCGGATCGGGAAGACGTATGACTACTTCCTCTACGTTGCATCAACGCTTCCGCAGTCGGTCTGCGTGGGTACGTAGACAACACTCTCCCCTCTCGTTGCTATGCATCACCATGATCTTGCATGTGCGTAGGAATTTTTTTGAAATTACTACGTTCCCCAACAGTGGCATCCGATCCTAGGTTTTATATGTTGATGTTATATGCACGAGTAGAACACAAGTGAGTTGTGGGCGATATAAGTCATACTGCCTACCAGTATGTCATACTTTGGTTCAGCGGTATTGTTGGATGAGACGACTCGGACCAACATTACGCGTACGCTTACGCGAGACCGGTTCCCCCGACGTGCTTTGCACATAGGTGGCTTGCGGGCGACTGTCTCTCCAACTTTAGTTGAACCGAGTATGGCTACGCCCGGTCCTTGTGAAGGTTAAAACGGAGTCAAATTGACAAACTATCGTTGTGGTTTTAATGCGTAGGTGAGATTGGTTCTTGCTTAAGCCCGTAGCAGCCACGTAAAACTTGCAACAACAAAGTAGAGGATGTCTAACTTGTTTTTGCAGGGCATGTTGTGATGTGATATGGTCAAGGCATGATGATGAATTTTATTGTATGAGATGATCATGTTTTGTAACCGAGTTATCGGCAACTGGCAGGAGCCATATGGTTGTCGCTTTATTGTATGCAATGCAATCACGATGTAATGCTTTACTTTATCACTAAGCGGTAGCGATAGTCGTGGAAGCATAAGATTGGCGAGACGACAACGATGCTACGATGGAGATCAAGGTGTCGCGCCGATGACGATGGTGATCATGACGGTGCTTCGGAGATGGAGATCACAGGCACAAGATGATGATGGCCATATCATATCACTTATATTGATTGCATGTGATGTTTATCTTTTATGCATCTTATCTTGCTTTGATTGACGGTAGCATTATAAGATGATCTCTCACTAAATTATCAAGAAGTGTTCTCCCTGAGTATGCACCATTTCCAAAGTTCGTCGTGCCCAGACACCACGTGATGATCGGGTGTGATAAGCTCTACGTCCATCTACAACGGGTGCAAGCCAGTTTTTGCACACGCAAAATACTCAGGTTAAACTTGACGAGCCTAGCATATGCAGATATGGCCTCGGAACACGGGGACCGAAAGGTCGAGCGTGAATCATATAGTTGATATGATCAACATAACGATGTTCACCATTGAAAACTACTCCATCTCACGTGATGATCGGTTATGGTTTAGTTGATTTGGATCACGTGATCACTTAGAGGATTAGAGGGATGTCTATCTAAGTGGGAGTTCTTGAGTAATTTGATTAATTGAACTTAAACTTATCATGAACTTAGTACCTGATAGTTTCTTGCTTGTTTATGTTGATTGTAGATAGATGGCTCGTGCTATTGTTCCGTTGAATTTTAATGCGTTCCTTGAGAAAGCAAAGTTGAAAGATGATGGTAGCAATTACACAGACTGGGTCCGTAACTTGAGGATTATCCTCATTGCTGCTCAGAAGAATTACGTCCTGGAAGCACCGCTAGGTGCCAGGCCTGCTGCTGGAGCAACACCAGATGTAATGAACGTCTGGCAGAGCAAAGCTGATGACTACTCGATAGTTCAATGTGCCATGCTTTACGGCTTAGAATCGGGACTTCAACGACGTTTTGAACGTCATGGAGCATATGAGATGTTCCAGGAGTTGAAGTTAATATTTCAAGAAAATGCCCGGATTGAGAGATATGAAGTCTCCAATAAGTTCTATAGCTGCAAGATGGAGGAGAACAGTTCTGTCAGTGAGCATATACTCAAAATGTCTGGGTATAATAATCACTTGATTCAGATGGGAGTTAATCTTCCAGATGATTGCGTCATTGACAGAATTCTCCAATCACTGCCACCAAGCTACAAGAGCTTCGTGATGAACTATAATATGCAAGGGATGAATAAGACTATTCCCGAGCTCTTCACAATGCTGAAAGCTGCGGAGGTAGAAATCAAGAAGGAGCATCAAGTGTTGATGCTTAACAAGACCACTAGTTTCAAGAAAAAGGGCAAAGGGAAGAAGAAGGGGAACTTCAAGAAGAACGGCAAGCAAGTTGTTGCTCAGGAGAAGAAACCCAAGTCTGGACCTAAGCCTGAAACTGAGTGCTTCTACTGCAAGCAGACTGGTCACTGGAACTGGAACTGCCCCAAGTATTTGGCGGATAAGAAGGATGGCAAGGTGAACAAAGGTATATGTGATATACATGTTATTGATGTGTACCTTACTAGAGCTGGTAGTAGCACTTGGGTATTTGATACTGGTTCAGTTGCTAATATTTGCAACTCGAAACAGGTACTACGGATTAAGCGAACACTGGCGAAGGACGAGGTGACGATGCGCGTGGGAAATGGTTCCAAAGTCGATGTGATCGCGGTCGGCACGCTACCTCTACATCTACCTTCGGGATTAGTATTAGACCTAAATAATTGTTATTTGGTGCCTACGTTGAGCATGAACATTATATCTGGATCTTGTTTGATGCGAGACGGTTATTCATTTAAATCAGAGAATAATGGTTGTTCTATTTATATGAGTAATATCTTTTATGGTCATGCACCTTTGAAGAGTGGTCTATTTTTGATGAATCTCGATAGTAGTGATACACATATTCATAATGTTGAAGCCAAAAGATGCAGAGTTGATAATGATAGTGCAACTTATTTGTGGCACTGCCGTTTAGGTCATATTGGTGTAAAATGCATGAAGAAACTCCATACTGATGGGCTTTTGTAACCACTTGATTATGAATCACTTGGTACTTGCGAACCGTGCCTCATGGGCAAGATGACTAAAACACCGTTCTCCGGTGCTATGGAGAGAGCAACAGATTTGTTGGAAATCATACATACAGATGTATGTGGTCCGATGAATATTGAGGCTCGTGGCGGATATCGTTATTTTCTCACCTTCACAGATGATTTAAGCAGATATGGGTATATCTACTTAATGAAACATAAGTCTGAAACATTTGAAAAGTTCAAAGAATTTCAGAGCGAAGTGGAAAATCATCGTAACAAGAAAATAAAGTTTCTACGATCTGATCGTGGAGGAGAATATTTGAGTTACGAGTTTGGTGTACATTTGAAACAATGCGGAATAGTTTCGCAGCTCACGCCACCCGGAACACCACAGCGTAATGGTGTGTCCGAACGTCGTAATCGTACTTTACTAGATATGGTGTGATCTATGATGTCTCTTACTGATTTACCGCTATCGTTTTGGGGATACGCTCTAGAGACGGCCGCATTCACGTTAAATAGGGCACCATCAAAATCCGTTGAGATGATGCCTTATGAACTGTGGTTTGGCAAGAAACCAAAGTTGTCGTTTCTTAAAGTTTGGGGCTGCGATGCTTATGTGAAAAAGCTTCAACCTGATAAGCTCGAACCCAAATCGGAGAAATGTGTCTTCATAGGATACCCAAAGGAGACTGTTGGGTACACCTTCTATCACAGATCCGAAGGCAAGACATTCGTTGCTAAGAATGGATCCTTTCTAGAAAAGGAGTTTCTCTCGAAAGAAGTGAGTGGGAGGAAAGTAGAACTTGACGAGGTAACTGTAACTGCTCCCTTATTGGAAAGTAGTACTTCACAGAAAACTGTTTCAGTGACGCCTACACCAGTTAGTGAGGAAGCTAATGATGATGATCATGAAACTTTAGATCAAGATACTACTGAACCTCGTAGATCAACCAGAGTGAGATCCGCACCAGAGTAGTACGGTAATCCTGTTCTGGAAGTCATGCTACTATATCATGATGAACCTACGAACTATGAAGAAGCGATGGTGAGCCCAGATTCCGCAAAATGGCTTGAAGCCATCAAATCTGAGATGGGATCCATGTATGAGAACAAAGTATGGACTTTGGTTGACTTGCCCGATGATCGGCAAGCAATTGAGAATAAATGGATCTTCAAGAAGAAGACTGATGCTGACGGTAATATTACTGTCTATAAAGCTCGACTTGTCGCAAAAGGTTTTTGACAAGTTCAAGGGATTGACTACGATGTGACCTTCTCACCCGTAGCGATGCTTAAGTCTGTCCGAATCATGTTAGCAATTGCCGCATTTTATGATTATGAAATTTGGCAGATGGATGTCAAAACTGCATTCCTGAATGGATTTCTGGAAGAAGAGTTGTATATGATGCAACTAGAAGGTTTTGTCGATCCAAAGGGAGCTAACAAAGTATGCAAGCTCCAGCGATCCATTTATGGACTGGTGCAAGCCTCTCGGAGTTGGAATAAACATTTTGATAGTGTGATCAAAGCATTTGGTTTTTTACAGACTTTTGGAGAAGCCTGTATTTACAAGAAAGTGAGTGGGAGCTCTGTAGCATTTCTGATATTATATGTAGATGACATATTACTGATTGGAAATGATATAGAATTTCTGGATAGCATAAAGGGATACTTGAATAAGAGTTTTTCAATGAAAGACCTCGGTGAAGCTGCTTATATATTAGGCATTAAGATCTATAGAGATAGATCAAGACGCTTAACTGGACTTTCACAAAGCACATACCTTGACAAGATTTTGAAGAAGTTCAAAATGGATCAAGCAAAGAAAGGTTTCTTGCCTGTGTTACAAGGTGTGAAGTTGAGTCAGACTCAATGCCCGACCACTGCAGAAGATAGAGAGAAAATGAAAGATGTTCCCTATGCTTCAGCCATAGGCTCTATCATGTATGCAATGCTATGTACCAGACCTGATGTGTGCCTTGCTATAAGTTTAGCAGGGAGGTACCAAAGTAATCCAGGAGTGGATCACTGGACATCGGTCAAGAACATCCTGAAATACCTGAAAAGGACTAAGGATATGTTTCTCGTATATGGAGGTGACAAAGAGCTCACCGTAAAAGGTTACGTTGATGCAAGCTTTGACACTGATCCGGACGATTCTAAATCGCAAACCGGATACGTGTTTACATTAAACGGTGGAGCTGTCAGTTGGTGCAGTTCTAAACAAGGCGTCGTAGCGGGATCTACATGTGAAGCGGAGTACATAGCTGCTTCGGAAGCAGCGAACGAAGGAGTCTGGATGAAGGAGTTCATATCCGATCTAGGTGCCATACCTAGTGCATCGGGTCCAATGAAAATCTTTTGTGACAATACTAGTGCAATTTCCTTGGCAAAGGAATCCAGATTTCACAAGAGGACCAAGCACATCAAAAGATGCTTCAATTCCATCCGGGATCTAGTCCAGGTGGGAGACATAGAGATTTGCAAGATACATACGGATCTGAATGTTGCAGACCCGTTGACTAAGCCTCTTCCACGAGCAAAACATGATCAGCACCAAGGCTCCATGGGTGTTAGAATCATTAATGTTTAATCTAGATTATTGACTCTAGTGCAAGTGGGAGACTGAAGGAAATATGCCCTAGAGGCAATAATAAAGTTATTATTTATTTCCTTATATCATGATAAATGTTTATTATTCACGCTAGAATTGTATTAACCGGAAACATAATACATGTGTGAATACATAGACAAACTTAGTGTCACTAGTATGCCTCTACTTGACTAGCTCGTTAATCAAAGATGGTTATGTTTCCTAACCATGAACAAAGTGTTGTTATTTGATTAACGAGGTCACATCATTAGTTGAATGATCTGATTGACATGACCCATTCCATTAGCTTAGCACCCGATCGTTTAGTATGTTGCTATTGCTTTCTTCATGACTTATACATGTTCCTATGACTATGAGATTATGCAACTCCCATTTGCCGGAGGAACACTTTTTGTGCTACCAAATGTCACAACGTAACTGGGTGATTATAATGGAGCACTACAAGTGTCTCCAATGGTAGATGTTGGGTTGGCGTATTTCGAGAATAGGATTTGTCACTCCGATTGTCGGAGAGGTATCTCTGGGCCCACTCGGTAATGCACATCACATAAGCCTTGCAAGCATTGCAACTAATGAGTTAGTTGCGGGATGATGTATTACGGAACGATTAAAGAGACTTGCCAGTAACGAGATTGAACTAGGTATTGGATACCGACGATCGAATCTCGGGCAAGTAACATACCGATGACAAAGGGAACAACGTATGTTGTTATGCGGTCTGACCGATAAAGATCTTCGTAGAATATGTAGGAGCCAATATGGGCATCCAGGTCCCGCTATTGGTTATTGACCGGAGACGTGTCTCGGTCATGTCTACATTGTTCTCGAACCGTAGGGTCCGCACGCTTAACGTTACGATGACAGTTATTATGAGTTTATGCATTTTGATGTACCGAAGATTGTTCGGAGTCCCGGATGTGATCATGGACATGACAAGGAGTCTCGAAATGGTCGAGACATAAAGATTGATATATTGGAAGCCTATGTTTGGGTATCGGAACTGTTCTGGGTGAAATCGAGATTTTACCGGAGTACCAGGAGGTTACCGGAACCCCCCAGGAGCTATATGGGCCCTAGTGGGCTTTAGTGGAAAGGATAAAGGGGCAGCCCAAGGTGGGCCGCGCGCCTCCCCCTCCCCTAGTCCTATTAGGACAAGGCGAGGTGGCCGGCCCCCCTCTCTCTCTTTCCCCCCTCAAGGAATCCTATTCCAACTAGGATTGGGGGGGGGGAATCCTACTCCCAGAGGGAGTAGGACTCCCTTGGCGCACCCTCCTTGGCCGGCCGCCCCCTCCCCCTTGGCTCCTTTATATATGGAGGCAGGGGGCACCCTAGGACACACAAGTTGATCCTTGAGATCGTTCCTTAGCCGTGTGCGGTGCCCCCTGCCACCATATTCCACCTCGATCATATTGTAGCGGTGCTTAGGCGAAGCCCTGCGACAGTAGAACATCAAGATCGTCACCACGCCGTTGTGCTGACGGAACTCCTCCCCGATGCTTTGCTGGATCGGAGCCCGGGGATCGTCATCGATCTGTACGTGTGTTAAGAACTCGGAGGTGCCGGAGTAACGGTGCTTGGATCGGTCGGATCGGGAAGACGTACGACTACTTCCTCTACGTTGCATCAACGCTTCCGCAGTCGGTCTGCGTGGGTACGTAGACAACACTCTCCCCTCTCGTTGCTATGCATCACCATGATCTTGCATGTGTGTAGGAAATTTTTTGAAATTACTACGTTCCCCAACAGATCGAGCTCCGCCGGCGACACCTGGACACTGCGCCCGGCGACGAGCTGCGTTAGTGAGAGGGGGAGAAGGCGACGCAGCTCACGTGCGGACTGTGGGCGAATGGAGACGAGCACATGATCGAGGAGAAGGCGAGGAGCACAGTGCGCACCGCACTGTTACGTTGGCCAGACCGCGCCCGTGCTCGCTGCCACGTCGGCGAGTTCCAGGGGGGAGTTAAGGGAGTTGAGACGAAGATGGTGGCGCGGTTTGGCACGCTATGGCAGTCGGGGAAGCGAGCACGCGCGAAACAGAGCGCTCGGCGGCACTCAGAGGGCGTCGACACGTAGGCTGGCATCATGGACACGCGTGGTCACCGCGTGAACTCTGCCCTCAGGCCGACCAACCTCCAAAGATCATGTTTGGCTTGTTGTTCGTGGTAGTTTTGAAGATTACCACGCTTTGGTTTGGCTCCAGAGGAAGGAGAAAAGATTCCACATATTTGGTAAGTTTCTGATCAGTAACTTTGAGAGGTTACTGAGGTTAAATGGGTGGGAGTTGGAGGCTGTGCTGTGGAGGCTAGCAATCATCTACTAAGGTGATGATGCACAAGAAAAACCAGGCACAATGGAGCAAGTAAAATGGTAGTTGCTGTAGAAACCACCATTTCTGTCCAGAACAGAAAATATTTTCTGTAGCAAAAATATTCCAAAAAGTGGTACAATATTTTTCCTTACGAAGGTGCCCTAGGGTTCAGAGAATATTTGTGAATTTTCTCAGATTTTTGTGGGCAAGAAAAAATAGGGTTGCTTTGGAGCACATTGAACTGGCTACGGTTTTGGAGGGAAAAATGAATATTTTTCATTTAAGAAAAATATTCCTAATATTATTTTGGGTAGAATCAGAGAGTGAATGATTATTAGAGAGGGAAATGAGGCACTTGGTTGAAAGCGAAGGGTTCCCAAGTGTTTAAGTCCATATGAAAAGATTCAAAAACTCCAAATTTCAAAATCAAACCAAATGAAAATCAGGCAAATAAAGGAGGGCAAAAACCAGGCTGTCACATATCATAAGAGGCAATACAACGTGACATTCTTTTGCACTAAGGGTTGAGCATACAAAAAAAAGCACATGACAACCTCTGCTTCCCTCTGCGAAGGGCCTACCTTTTACTTTTATGTATTTACTTTCATACAAGAGTCAAAATTTTTCTCTCTATTCTTTTTATTTTTTCAATTTTGGCAAGCATCATGTGGTGAGGAAAAATCTAGGCACATATATCTAGTTGGATATGAGTAGCATGAGTTATTATTGTTGACATCACCCTTGAGGTGAATACGTTGGGAGGCAAAATTATGAGACCCTACCTTTCTATGTGTCCGGTTGAAACGTGTTGCTCATGTGTTTGCGGTGAGTGTTAGCAATCATAGAAAACTATATGATGGTTGAGTATGTGGACTTGCCTAAATGCTCCGATACGTGACCCTCCTGAAAAGATGATGAATTGTAGTTGCATAGTTGACTAAGAACATAGTTTGTTGGTTTCCAATAGAGTTTTCTTTATACTTCGATGTTGTGATGAATTGTTACTTACTCGTGAGAAGTCTATGATAAAGGTTCTATGATAAAAGTTTTATGTTAAAGTTTGTTGTTTTTATAATAATTTACATGATGCTTCTATGTCCGTATTTTTTGTTTTTATCGACACCTCTCTCTCTAAGCATGTGGACATGTTTTTCGATTTCGGTTTTCGCTTGAGGACAAGCGAGGCCTAAGCTTGGGGGAGTTGATACGTCCATTTTGCATCATGTTTACCAACTATTATTTATAATGTTTATATGCATAATAATGCTTTTTGGAGTAATTCTAATGCATTTTCTCTCATAATATGCAAGGTTCTCACAAAGAGGGAGAATTCCGGCAGCTAGAAATCTGAGCCTGAAAAAGCTACATCAGGCTACCTATTCTACAAAACTCCAAATGAGCTGAAACTTCATGGAGAATTTTTATGGAATATATAAGAATTATTGGAGCAAATAAGTACTAGAGGGGGCCCACCATGTGGGCACAACTCACCTAGGTGCGCCAGGGGGCCCAGGCGCGCCCTCCTCGGCCGACCTCCGGTGCCCCTCTTCTGGTATATAAGTCATTTTGACCTAGAAAAAAATAAGGAGAGGACTTTCGGGATGAAGCGCCGCTGTCTCGAGGCAGAACTTGGTCAGGAGCACTTTTAGCCTCCGGTGGAGTGATTCCGCCGGAGGAACTTCCCTCCCGGAGGAGGAAATCATCGTCATCATCATCACCTACAACTCTCCCATCTCGGGGAGGGTAATCTCCATCAACATCTTCAACATCACCATCTCCTCTCAAACCCTAGTTCATCTCTTGTGTTCAATCTTTGTACCGGAACTATATTGGTACGTGTGGGTGGCTAGTAGTGTTGATTACATCTTGTAGTTGATTCCTATATGCTTTATTTGGTGGAAAATTATATGTTCAGATCCAATATGCTATATAATACCCCTCTGAACTTGAGCATGATTATCATTTGTGAGTAGTTACTTTTGTTCTTGAGGTCATGGGAGAAATCTTGTTGCAAGTAATCATGTGAATTTGATATGTGTTCGATATTTTGATGATATGTATGTTGTGATTCCCTTAGTGGTGTCATCTGAACGTTGACTACATGACACTTCACCGTATTTGGGCATAAGGGAATCCATTGTGGAGTAGTTATTAGATGATGGGTTGCGAGAGTGACAGAATCTTAAACCTTAGTTTATGTGATATTTCGTAAGGGGCTGATTTGGATCCAAAAGTTCAATGCTATGGTTAGAATTTATTCTTAATACTTTTCTCGTAGTTGCGGATGCTTGCGAGGGGGTTAATCATAAGTATGATTTTTGTTCAAGTAAGAACAACACCTAAGCACTGGTCCACCCACATATCAAATTATCAAAATAACATAAACAAATCAAACCAACATGATAAAAGTGACTAGATGAAATTCCCATGTACCCTCAAGAACGCTTTGCTTATCATAAGAGACCATTTTGGCCTGTCCTTTGTCTCAAAAAGATTGGACTACCTTGCTGCACTTTTGTTACTGCTATCGTTACTTGCTCGTTACATCTTCCTATCAAACTACTTGTTACTTATAATTTAACTGCTTGCAGAAAATACCTTGCTGAAAACCACTTGTCATTACCTTCCGCTCCTCATTGGGTTCGACACTCTTACTCATCGAAAGGACTACGATTGATCCCCTATATTTGTAGGTCATCACAGACTAAAATGATCATTGCTCTCGGCGGCAGTGCGTCCTGGCAGGGTCCGCCGTTAGACCATCAACTTCTGAAATGCGATCAAATTAAGAGCATGTCTTCTTTCTAGTATCACGGATAAAAGCGTCCTGCCCCTCTTGTTTGTCTCCACCCTCTTTAGCTAACCACACTTTCCTCGACTGCCTCTATCTCATGTTTGGGTGTCTTGGGAGCTGTCTCCCCTCCCCCTATTTTCCTCATGGTCCTGTTGCGACTTCCTAACATAGTATCGTCTTCTTCTCTTCATGGGGTAGTGGGGTTTATATCCATACTTCCCCTCCCTTTCCTCATACAGCGCACGCTCATACTCTCTTTGCCTCTATTGTGCTTTGAGTTGCTCCCTCGGGTCCCTCTCCTTCTTTCTCTCGATCTCATGTCTGTGTGCTGTGCATGCAATGCAACATGCATACATGCATCAAGAAATGTACTAGCAGTATCTCTGCATGTAAGAAATTATTGTGCACCTGTTTTGCATGCTTCAGAAGCGTCTGACACGTATCGGGGGTTGGCGCCCAGCCCCGTGAACACGAAGGAGGCCGCGGCCAATGCCACCGCTGCGGCGAAGTCGGAGCCCGGGTTGGTAGCATTAATCATGTAGGCCCTCTGGGGCGTGTCCATGTCCTTCGGCTGCTCCCAGTATGCGTGGTCAGAGTCTTCATCACCGACATTGTCGTAGAGCACATCGGGGCGGGCGTGCCCCTTGTCTAGGTAGTCGGCGCCCCAGCACACATCCTTGAGCGCATGGCCCAGCTC
Source organism: Triticum urartu (assembly GCF_056163025.1). Lineage (NCBI taxonomy): Eukaryota > Viridiplantae > Streptophyta > Magnoliopsida > Poales > Poaceae > Triticum > Triticum urartu. The sequence goes on along the minus strand of NC_141873.1, from coordinate 65,560,336 downwards.
CCCCGCTGCAGCCAGCCGGCCCCCATGCTCCACGACAGCATTGTAACCATGAACGCCATCAGGAACCCGAACTTGACGTTGTCGCCAGAGTCGTAGTGGCAGCCCATGAGATCCACCTGCACCACGATCGATCAAACATGTCAGCATCATGCATGAACCAAACACGTACTGTACAACCTATAGTTAAAATGCATACATCGCCGACGGGCTTACCCCATGGTCGACGCCGTCTCTGAGGGCCGAGTGGCCGCGCCACTGGACACGCTGGGTCAGCGGCAGCCTGCCGGAGTACTGCGCCTTGAAGTAGAGCAGCGACTTGGTGAGCGCAGCGGCGTAGGCCCGCTTTGCGGCTTCACACACCGTGGTTGCTAATAACCCTACCATGACAGCAACGAGCAGCAACCTAGCCCCAGCTACCATCTTCATTATGAAGTAGGGTCTAGTATATTGTCCTTGTACACGTATTTGTATACGTATGTAATTGTAATTATGATCATCTATATATTGAGACGTGAGGCTGGATGTCAACCACCCTACGCAAAACCCTAAACCTATGTTTTAACTTGGTATCAGAGCCACTTATCCCTCTCATGTCTGCAAACTTTAGCGGTCTATTTATGGTCTCAAGCAGTCGCCCCGTGCCTGGTATGCTTGTTTGAGTCAGCGCCTTTCGAGCAAGGTTTTGTTGCCTCCAGATCAGATGCATCTCTGTTCATCTTCTCCCAGGGTACTATACAGATATACATGCTGGTGTATGTTGATGATATTGTGATTGCTGGCTCTACCCCCGCCATGGTGGATCATCTTGTGCAGTTGTTGTCTGCTAGCTTTCCCATTAAAGATTTGGGTCACCTCGAGTACTTTCTTGGTTTGGAAGCATCCTTTCATTCACGGGGCATGACCTTGATGCAGAAATACTATGCTTTGGATCTTCTTCATCGCGCCAACATGGAGAACTACAAGGCCACTTCCACTCCGCTAGCTACATCCGAGAGTCTCTCACGTCATAGTGGTGGACTAATGGGTAGAGATGACTCCTTTCGGTATCGCAGTGTGGTTGGAGCACTTCAGTATTTGACCCTCACTCGTCCTGATATCTCCTTCGTAGTGAACAAAGTGTGTCAGTTCCTGTCTCAGCCAACGGAGGATCATTGGGAAGCAGTCAGGCGTATTCTGAGATATGTCAAAGGTACGCTAGACATGGGACTACGGATTCGTAAGTCCAGATTTACTGGAGTGAGTATATTCACCGATGCAGACTGGGCAGGCTGTGTTGATGATAGGCGCTCCACTGGTGGTTTTGCTATATTTGTTGGACCTAACCTTGTATCTTGGAGCTCGAAGAAGCAAACCACAGTCTCGAGATCAAGCACCGAGGCAGAGTATAAGGCATTGGCCAATGGTGCAGCGGAAGCCATTTGGATAGACTCAGTTCTCACAGAACTTGGAGTCCCACGGCAGCGCACTCCTATATTTTGGTGTGATAACTTAGGGGCAACTTACCTGACGGCGAATCCAGTGTTTCATGCTCGGACTAAAGACATTGAGATTGATTTCCACTTTGTGAGAGAACGAGTAGCTGCTTGTGAAATGGAAGTCAGGTATATTTCTATAGATGATCAGTTAGCGGATGTATTTACTAAACCCTCTACTAGACATATGCTAGACCATTTTAGAACCAATCTGAATCTTGTATGTAGTTCAGATTGAGGGGGCATGTAAAGAAGGGTCTAGTATATTGTCCTTGTACACGTATTTGTATACGTATGTAATTGTAATTATGACCATCTATATATTGAGACGTGAGGCTGAATGTCAACAACCCCACGCAAAACCCTAAACCTGTGTTTTAACTTTCATCGTCCTCGGCCTAAACCCTCTCTAATCTCTTGGGGTTAAATAGTTAGTTGCCCCAATTAGGTCATACACTTGTATTGCACCATACCACGTTATCTGTGCAGTGGAGTGATCAGCAAGTGTTATAGGTGCAAGTAAGGAAATGAGGTGAGGAACAAGGTTTCAATTTCAATCCATCAGAAATGCACGCATTGATGTCCTGAATAATTACGCCGTCAACTAGTATTGATTTGTTTTGATAATGTGCAGAGATTATGCGACCTTTGAAAAGCGGGTGCCAAATGTAAATGTATCCTCCTCATATCTGAATTTATTTGAGCAGAGAGGTGTTTTTCCTTATCAATCCTAAGAGTCTCGGGTAAGCCAGTTGCACATGGGGGCTTAAGGTAGTATGGGAAGAATGAAAGATTAATGACCCCAATAGGACTGATAGGGAAGTGTTTCCAAGAGGTAGTCCGATGTCAAATTCCAAACTAGTCCCTAAGGGGCCTTGGCCACATTTTAGGACTGATAGGGAAGAGGCTCCGGCAGGATAGTCGGATGACAAATTCCTAACTAGTCCCTAACAGGGTTTGGCCTCGTTTCAAGAGTACTGAGGGGGTAGGGCGGACTTTTTGGTGACTAAGGGTATCCACCAAGAGAAGGAGGCCTTACGACAAACCTGGACCATATCATCGTCCCGAGTGTCTAGGGGCTCCTGTTTCCTTTACCCGCTGCGCCCAAGTAGGCACTCATAAGGGATAAGGACTTGAGCGTTATTTTTCAGGGGTCCCATGGTTACAATAGATACTTCCCCCGTAATTGTGGAGTCACTTGAGGGTATTGTATCCCTCAAAGATAGCTACCAAGCTACCAACCATCGTCTATATTTATAAGGGCGGAGGGAGCCCGCTAGATGGATAAGGTCATTCGAGAGCACACAAGTAACCTAGCTCAGTAGATAGGAAAATATCATTGTAATTATCTCATTGATTAATAAAAGATAGGTAGGCAAGATGTGGGGCTATTACCCATCTGGGGCTGAACCATGATAAAACCACCATGGCAGGATCATCATCCACGAGATTCCTTCAGCCAATACCCCTCTCTTTACAATCTTCCATGACTACTTCTAGATCATAAGCTCGACTAAGCATTATTCTTCAATAGGAAGCATTTTATTTTCAACATATATCTAGGCATCTGTGCTCTGTGCTCCATAAGGATCCCAACATACATCGTCTTAGAAAGCATCTGTGCTCCATATAGACCGCACGGTGGCAGCTCTGAGGTGTCATTCCCTCCTTGGAGGCTACATCTCGTGAGCAAGGTCCAATCTTTCTAGACATCAGGGTGGGTTTTGTGCGGGACAACTTCTTTTCTTCTCCATGTTTTGAGGATGGTGCTCTCTAGAGGAGTTAGGTTCGGCATGGTGGTTGTGGACGAAGAGCTCCCTTTTGGATCATGCCATCAATTTGCATCTGTGTTCTATGGGGCTGAGCATTCCTTCATTTGGTGGTGCGGCACCCTTCGAGCCAACCGGGGGGGGGTGTAAGTGGCTCCTTTCGGAGCAGGAACTGGATGGCACTGTTGTGCCTGATCACATGCGATGGTGGTGGCTAGCCTCCTTTGACGACTAATATCCTTCTCGATTTGGCCCCCTGTGCAGTGTTGGTTCTCCGCTCATGTATGAGGGCTCCAGTGTGTCGATGTCAATGTGTTTTGGGCTTTGTTGCTGCTCCAGGGACCCTGTGTCGGTGGAAACGACACCTATGGGATCATGTGGATCCCTTCTATGGTTTGGCAGGGAAAGAAGTGTGCACAAAGAGTAGATCTAACAATCAACACGAGGGATTTTTACCTAGGTTCGGGCCGCTGATAAGCGTAAAACCCTAGTCCTACTTTAGTGTATTGAGAGTTCTTGAGCTCTGACTAGCTGCTACGCATGCAAACTGGGCTAGAAATCCAAAAGTCCCTCTCTGTATCGCCTTGGGCCTCCTGTTTTACCCAGGGGCTACCACAGTAGCGTACAATGCATACAAGAGGTGTAAAGTGCTACAGTGCACATACTTATCCCTGTCGTCTTAGTTCAAGCACATTTAATGCACTGTTTACGTGTCCCTAACTTTATCGGGGACGAAAACAGAGCCCGTCCCGTCCATCGTCGCCTCACCCCATCTCGACACACAACCAGGATGACGAGGCTCGCGGGGAAAGGCTGGCTAGCTAGTCGTTGTGGTGGAGCGGTGGTAGGGTGGTGGGATCTTCACCGGGCGTGAGTCTTGTCGTGGCCTTGCAGACGTCCCCGGCAAGAATGCTGCCAGGGCCTCGCAAACGTTCCCGGCAAGAGCCTTGCTGGAAACTTCTCCTTTTAGTTTTCGCAAAGATCTGCATGGCACCATGCAGACGCCCCTGGATCTTGGTCTTGACATGGTCAATGGTGTCAGAGCTCTCAAACTCAAGGGTGGTGGCCTCGCCGGGGCTTCGCAAACCATCCCGACAAGGATCTTGCCGGGGGGCTTGGCCGGGGCTTCGCAAACCATCCCGGCAAGAGTCTTGTCGGGGGCTCAGCTTGTCTTCTGTTCTCTGATTACTGGCTCGGATGCCATCTTGGTCGCCTTGTATTTGCTTCCAGTTGTCCCTGTCAGGCCTCACCGCGGGCATGGCTTCAACTGCCATGCACAAGTAAGGGGTACTAGAGGGCCCAAATTTAGTACACCGACAGGAGCCCCCGGGCCTGGGCCACACACGGGTGCGAGGCCTTGTTGGGATAGGCCCAAACAGTGCACGGGCATGCATGGCAGGGATTAAACGCTGTAATTATATTGTCTGTTGTGATTCCCCATGATCCGCATTGAGTGCATGACATGGGATACATGCGCGGAATGGCTGCAGCAACAGCACGCCTGTGAAAATGCTTTCACATCGAACAGTAAAGAGGCAGCCTCGCGCCTTCCCCATAAAAAGAGGAATCCGCAGAGGCGCTGCTCATTTACCTCTCGCCCATTCCAATCTAGAAAACCACAGTCCTCTTCTTCCTCAAGCCTGAAACAGAGCCTCCTCATCTGTCCGCCGCCTCCACGTTCTCGCCGCCCTCGGCCTCCTGCCCTCCCCCGGCTGCTATGGCGCCCAAAGCGAGCAAGGGTCAAGAAGTGCCCAAGGCGAGAAAGGGCAAAGATGTACCGGAGAGCGAGTTGGTGAAGATGCGGAAGAGAAATGTCGTCTTTGCCCCGATGCTTGGCGTGCACGCTCTGAAGGAGCGGTACCTGTGCATGTGGGGAAGATCGACAAAGGAGCATCCTGCTACCCACATAATCCCAGCTTCCTACGCCAAGCCTGCTCCAGATAAATTCCCCTTCTTTATTGATTACTTCTACTATGGGCTCTGCCCCCATTTTCTAATTTCTTTGTCGACATCATGTCCACATTCATCTTCCACCTTTTGGATTTTACGCCGAATGTTGTGGCATGTATGTCCATCTTCGCCCACCTCTGCGAGAATTTCGCCGGAGTGGTCCCCAACACAACCTCTTCCGTCAGTTCTACATCCCCTACATCCAGCTAGGAGAGGCCCTTTGTAGCTGCGTCTCCTGGAATCCAAGGGCATGGAGCAAGAAGACATACCCAGATGGGGTCTACTGTGAGAAGTGGCATGAGTGGCGGGGCAGGTGGTGCTGGTTTACGGAGGAAGATCCGCAGCCATTCTGTATGCCCAGGAAAACAAGACTGACACGCGGCAATGGTTGGAGAGCCCTCGACCCTCAAGACAGGGAGCTCACAATCGCAATCGACAGGATCAAGCGCCTCAAAGCTGCCGGGCTCACAATCGAGATGATCGGCGCTGACTTCCTCCGCCGCTGCATCGCCCCTCTACAAAACAAGGGGAGACCAGCCTGGGATTATCAGAACGCAGCGGATATCATGATGCTGCACCCCGGTTGAACAATAATTTGACAGTCATGCAGCATGCCGCTCTCTGCCACAGGATGTTCAAGACCATCACGTCGCTCGGGTTGCCGGCAGGCATAATCCCACTGTGCAACAACACTGCCCTGAACTCGATCATCGCCATGATGCCGGTGTTCAATGCCCATGGACTTGACCAGACCTGGACTGAACCATTCGCAGATCAGGCAAAGGATTTCTTTGACAACTTGTCGGAGAGGGCCATCCGGGAAGAGACGAACTTCATCCGCCCCACCACTGATGAAGAAGTGGCATATATTGCCAGCAGGGTGGAAGAGGTGGCCCTTGCCGCGGAGGCCGTCAGCGTTGGCTTCATGGAAGACGAAGCCAGTGAAGAAGTAAACCTTGCCGAGAAGGGGTAGATTGTCGGGGAGCACAGTGGCGCAGTTGCCGGGGGTCCTTCTGTTGAAGATACAACTGAGGAGCAGCCGAGTGAGGAGCCCCCAGCTCCAGAGAAGAAACAACGGGTCCTTCGGCAAGCCATCTCGAGTGAGGTAGTCCAGCGAGCTTCCTCGCCCGAAGAGGTCCCCGGCAAGGGGGCGGCCGACAAGGCTATGGAGCGGCAAATAGCTCAATAGGAACCCGTGCGCCAGACGAGGCACGCGACCGCGGCAGCAAAGAAAGCAGTGGGGGCGACTCATGTGACGTCGCCGACAACTGAAGCTGGCTCACATCAGCCTGCCGCTCCGACCACAACCAGGCAGCCCAGGTCCTGTTCTCCATCCCCTCGTACGGACACCATAGCGGAGGTCGACTTTGACCTCTCCACTTTTAACCCAGGGAGAGAAGAGAGCCCGGAAGAAGAAGAGTAAGTGTCTTACCGCTTCAATTATCCCCTGAGTTTCTGATTTGTCTTATCTTATTTGTTCTTGCTTTGGCCCGTCCCCACAGAGATATGGAAACATTGGCACAGAGGATGGCGAAGAAGGCCAAGACCTCAACGGGTGACGAACCCCCGGCAATCACCGCAGGTGCGCCGGAGACTGTCACAATCACCCCGGAGTCCAGTCCACGACGCAGCCCCCAACTCAGCCCCCAAGCGTGAGTCCATTACTCATTTCCCCCTGGCAGGCATTGGGATGTGTATCTTTGCTACTAACATTGCCAGGTTTGTAGGGGAAGAACGGCAACAAGGATGGCCACTTGGGGCCGCCCCTAACGCGTCGGCTCCGTCAACCATAGCACTCAAAGATGGGTCTCCGGCAAGGGCTCCCACCGAGGAGCCCACTCGCATGGAGAGAGAGCCAGCAAGCACAGGTGTCAGCAGCCCCATACCTACAACGAATGTTGCCTGGGAAGGAGCCACCACCCAGGCGCTTGTCACAAGTATGCCGCTTGCTTTCGGGCACTTGTCATTCTCCCTGCATGATCTTTCTCCCTTTTCTTTCCGATTTGAACTTCAACCTTGGTTTCATCTTGTTTATCCTCCTTGGCTTTCAGATCTCCCCTTGATGGATTAGATGAATATCAACGTCATCATCGAGGAGACCGCCAAGGATCCTGTGGCCGAGGCTGCCAAAGTTGTTGCCGATGAGGCCGCCAAGGACGTGCATGAAGAAGCCACCAAGAGGTCTGCTGGGGGGGTCGGCAAGGAGACCGGCGACCACACCAATGGCATTCCTGCCTCAGGAGCGCCCGGCGCTGCACCGGTCCCAGAGCCCCCAGCAGACCGGCGACCACACTAATGGCATTCCTGCCTCAGGAGCACCCGGCGCTGCACCGGTCCCAGAGCCCTCAGTTGCCGGTGAGGCAGTTGTCGAGGATCAACCGTCGACATCCGAGGTCCCCCCTCAAGAAGATACCTGAAGATGGGGGACAACTTGTTCTTCAACATCCCGGGGATGGCAAGCACTGGAGTGCCAACCGAGGGAGAAACTTTTGACGAAGAAGTCATTGCTCCTGCCAGGCTCAAGATTGTTGACGATCCGCACGCAGCAATAGTGGATCCAAAGAAGATCAGCTCCTCCAGGCCATGAGCAATAACTTCCAGAAGCTCCAAGCGCTTCACCGCACCCGCAAGGAGAAGTTGGATTCCAGGATAGGAATTGTCGACGCGGCATAGGCAGACCTCGAGAAGCGTGTTGAGAAAATGGAATTCTGGTTCACCGAGGTTTGGCAGGAGCTAAAGATGGGCCGGGAGCAGCTGAGCCGAAGTTGGGAAGAGCTCCTCTTGAAGCAGTCTGACGTTGAGAAGGCACATGACGAGGCCACTCAACAGGCTGCCATAGAAGATGCTCGGCTAAGGGAACTCCGTGTTGGGCTTGATGCCCATGATGAGGACATCACCACTCGCGAGGAGGCGCTTGCCACCAAGCTCCATGGCAAGGATGAAGAAATCGAGGCGCTTGATGCGCGACGGACCCAAGAGCTGAAGCAGGAACACAAGAAAACACTTGATTCTCTCATCTTGAACCACACCGGCAAGCTGAAGGAAGCCATCGATGCCGCCGAAGCTGCAGAGGTTGCCAAGATTGAGTTGGCGACAAGGTGAAGAAGTTGGAGGTGGATCTGGCAAAGCACAGTAAGGAGATTTTGACGTTAAAAAGCGATAGAGAGAAAACTCTATAACTTGGCGGATGTGGAAACTACCATATCCAAAAAGACCCAGGAATCTCCTCCGCCACTGAATCCATCGCCGACCTGGAGTTGAAGCTGACCACGCTGAAGGAGTCCCTTGAGAGTGGCATGATTCGCGAGAAAATGATGACCCACAAGTGTAGGGGATCTATCGTAGCCTTTTCGATAAGTAAGAGTGTCGAACCCAACGAGGAGCAGAAGGAAATGATAAGCGGTTTTCAGCAAGGTATTCTCTGCAAGCACTGAAATTATCGGCAACAGATAGTTTTGTGATAAGATAAATTGTAATGAGCAACAAGTAATAACAGTAAATAAGGTGCAACAAGATGGCCCAATCCTTTTTGTAGCAAAGGACAAGCCTGGACAAACTCTTATATGAAGGAAAGCACTCCTGAGGACACATGAGAATTATGGTCAAGATAGTTTTCATCACGTTCATACGATTCGCGTTCGGTACTTTGATAATTTGATTTGTGGGTGGACCGGTGCTTGGTTGCTGTCCTTAATTAGACAAGCATCCCACCTATGATTAACCCCTATTGCAGGCATCCGCAACTACAAAAGAAGTATTAAGGTAAACCTAACCATAGCATGAAACATATGGATCCAAATCAGCCCCTTATGAAGCAACTTATAATCTAGGGTTTAAGCTTCTGTCACTCTAGCAACCCATCATCTACTTATTACTTCCCATTGCCTTCCTCTAGGCCCAAACAATGGTGAAGTGTCATGTAGTCGACGTTCACATAACACCACTAGAGGAAAGACAACATGCATCTCATCAAAATATCGAACGAATACCAAATTCACATTAGTACTTATAGCAGGACTTCTCCCATGTCCTGAGGAACAAATGTAACTACTCACAAAGCATATTCATGTTCATAATCAGAGGGGTATTAATATGCATAATGGATCTGAACATATGATCTTCCACCAAGTAAACCAACTAGTATCAACTACAAGGAGTAATCAACACTACTAGCAACCCATAGGTACCAATCCAAGGTTTGGATACAAAGATTGGATAAAGAGATGAACTAGAGTTTGAGATGAGATGGTGCTGGTGAAGATGTTGATGGAGATTGACCCCCTCCCGACGAGAGGATCGTTGGTGATGACGATGGTGATGATTTCCCCCTCCCATAGGGAAGTTTCCCCGGCAGAACAGCTCCGCCGGAGCCCTAGATTGGTTCCGCCAAGGTTCTACCTCGTGGCGACGGAGTTTCTTCCTGAAAGCTTTCTTATGATTTTTTCCTTGACGAAAGACTCCATATAGCCAAAGATGGGCATCAGAGGGCCACCAGGGGGCCCACGAGGCAGGGGGCACGCCCCCACCCTCGTGGATGGTGGGTGGCCCCCTCTGGTACTTTCTTCGCTCAATATTTTTTATATATTCTGAAAATAATTCCTGTGGAGTTTCAGGATTTTGGGAGATGTGCATAATAGGTCTCTAATATCTACTCCTTTTCCAGCACAGAATTCCAGCTGTCGGCATCCCCCCTCTTCATGTAAACCTTGTAAAATAAGAGAGAATAGGCATAAGTATTGTGACATAATGTGTAATAACAGCCCATAATGCAATAAATATCGATATAAAAACATGATGCAAAATGGACGTATCAACTCCCCCAGCTTAGACCTTGCTTGTCCTCAAGCGAAAGCCGAAATCAAAAAATATGTCCACATGTTTGGAGATAGAGGTGTCGATGAAAATAAAATACGGACATGAGGGCATCATGATCATTCTTAGAACAGCAACATATATATATATATTGTCGTATGATCTATTATGCTAAAGTAACAATTCAATCACAATTTCAAGTATGAATCATAAACTTCATTGAGAACCAACAAACTCTAATCTCAGTCATTGAGGCAATTGCAATTTATCATAACATAGGAAAGAGTCAATATAAGAGCTTTTCAGAAAATCCACATACTCAACCATCCTTTAGTCTTTCATTATTGCTAACACCGATGCAATATTTATGGTTATGAATTTTAATCGGACATAGAGAAAGATAGGGGCTTATAGTTTTGCCTCCCAACTTTTTACCTCAAGGGTAATGTCAACCATAATAGTTCATGAAAACTCACATCCAATTAGCTATATATATCAGGATCTTTCCAACACATTGTGCTTGCCAAAGGATAAAATGTAAAAAGGAAAGGTGAATATCACCATGACTCTTTGCATGAAGTATGAGACAATAATAAAAGATAGGCCCTTTGCAGGGGGAAGCAGAGGTTGTCATGTGCTTTTATGGTTGGATGCACGAAATCTTAATGCAAAAGAACGTCACTTTATATTGCCACTTGTGATAAGGACCTTTATTATGCAGTTCGTCGCTTTTATTTCTTCCACACCACAAGATCATATAAAGCTTATTTTCTCCACATTAATAGATCATACATATTTAGAGAGCAATTTTTATTGCATGCACCGATGACAACTTACTTGAAGGATCTTACTCAATCCATAGGTAGGTATGGTGGACTCCCATGACTAAACTGGGTTTAGGGATATTTGGAAGCACAACTAGTATCTCTACTTGGTGCAAAGAATTTGGCTAGCAAGAGACGGAAAGGCAAGCTCAACATGTTAGATGATCCATGTCAATACAATTTATCTTAGATGTAAGAAAACATAACCCATTATGTTGTCTTCCTTGTCCAACGTCAACTCTTTAGCATATCATACTTTAATGAGTGCTCACAATCATAAAATATGTCCAAGATAGTATATTTATATGTGAAAACCTCTCTTTCTTTATTACTTCCTATTAATTGCAGCGATGACCAAAACTATGTTTGTCAACTCTCAACAACTTTTATTCATCATACTCTTTATATGTGAGCTCATTACTCTCCATAAGATCCATATGGACTCTTTATTTCTAATTCTTTCTTCTCTTTTATTTCATTCCCTCGAGATCATAGCAAAATAATCAAGCCCTTGACTCAACACTAATCTTCATTATATATAGCTCACAGACTCGATTACATAGGAAGATTATAAAGCAAAACTCACAACTAGATCATACTAAAAATTTATTATACTAGATCAAGATATTATCAAAAGGATCGAACTAAGAAAAATGGTAAAGATAAAAGTGATGGTGATACGATACCGGTGCACTCCTCCAAGCTTGGAAGTTGCCAAGGGGAGTGCCTATACCCATGTGTTTATGTCTCCTTCTTTGGGGGTGGTGATGTGATATTCTTGGCGATGAGGCCCCTCAAGATACGATTCTCTTCTTCGAGCTTATTGACTTGCTTTTTGAGGTCCATTATTTCCTTACAGAGCTTTCCCGTGACGGCTAACGCTCCCTTCACCCAAGGATGTTGCACAGCTACGGGAGAACAAGTAACACTCTTTTTCATATTTTCATAAGAAAGAAATCTAACATTGGAAGGGATGACCGAGTTTGGAATAGACAAGCTCTGTAGTTCGCCCATAGTGAATCCTGCTTGGAAACGGGAAGTAACTTCTTCATCCTCCTCCATGCATCTATCCTTTTCAAATCGGCCTCCATCTCTTCCTTAGTTGGTGGCCCAAAGTGGTCAGCATTGATGTTTGCTCTTGGCCCCGGTGTCGGATGAGACATCCGACTTTCCCGGATTGACTCTTGAGAAGACATCTTGCTCTAAGTCTGCAGCAGAAACAACTCGAAACCAAAACAGAGGATATTTGTGTGATACGGTGGTCAAAACCTTCGGGAGATTATATAATGAATTTTTACCGACCAAAAGAAGTATCGTGCAAGAAAACGGAGTCCGGAGAGCACACAAGGTGCCCACGAGGCAGGGGCGCGCCCAGGGGGGTAGGGCGCGCCCTCCACCCTCGTGGAAGCCCCGTGTCCTTTCCCATCTGATTCTTATTTTCCTATTTTCTTAAATATTCCAAAACGGAGAAAAATTGCCATTAGAACTGTTTTGGAGTCGGTTTACTTACCGTACCACGTACCTATTCCTTTTCGGAGTCTGAAACGTTCTGGAAAGTGTCTCTTATGTATTCCTCTGGGGTTACGGTTTCAATAATATTGGTTTCAACATTTATAGGATTACCTGAGATATAATGTTTGATTCTTTGACCGTTCACCACCTTGGGATTTGTGCCTTCGAAGTTGTTGATTTTTATGGCACCGGAATAATAGACCACCTCGATAACGTAAGGACCTTCCCATTTGGAGAGAAGTTTGCCTACCAAAAATCTTAAATGAGAGTTTTATAACAATACATAATCCCCTACATTGAACTCACGTTTTTGTATCCTTTTATCATGCCATCTTTTAACTTTTTATTTAAACAGCTTGGCATTTTCATAAGCCTGGGTTCTCCATTCATCAAGTGAGCTAATGTTAAAAGGCCTCTTTTCACCGGCAAGTTTGAAATCATAGTTGAACTCTTTGATAGCCCGATATGCCTTATGTTCTAGTTCGAGAGGTAAGTGACATGCTTTACCAGAAACCATTTTATATGGAGTCATACCCATAGGATTTTATATGCAGTTCTATAAGCCCATAATGCATCATCAAGTTTCTTGGACCAATTCTCTCTAGATCTATTAACAGTGTTTTGCAAAATTAATTTGAGCTCTCTGTTACTCAATTCTACTTGACCACTAGACTGCGGGTGATATGTAGATGCAATTCTATGATTAACATCATACTTAGCAAGCATTTTACAAAAGGCACCATCAATCATTAAATATCTAGGGACTCCAAACCTTAGAAAAATAACTTCTTTAAGAATCTTAATAGAGGTGTAATGATCAGCACTACTAGTTGGAATAGCTTCTACCCACTTAGTATCGTAATCAACAACAACTAAAATATGTGTATATCCATTAGAGGAAGGAAACGATCCCATATAATCAAAGCCCCAAACATCAAATGGTTCTATAACGCATGAATAATTCATAGGCATTTCTTGACGTCTACTAATATTACCAATTCTTTGACATTCATCACAAGATAAGACAAACTTACGGGCATCCTTGAAGAGAGTAGGCCAATAAAAACAGTATTGCCATACCTTATGTGCAGTTCTATCTCCAGCATGGTGTCCTCCATAAGCTTCGGAGTGAAACTTGCATAGGATCTGTTCCTATTCATGCTCAGGTATACACCGTCTGATAACGCCATCTACTCCTTTATAAAGGTGTGGGTCATCCCAGAAGTAATGTCTTAAATCATAGAAAAACTTTTTCTTTTGTTGGTATGTGAAACTAGGTGGTATCAAATTAGCAACAATGTAATTAGCATAATCAGCATACCATGGAGCAGTGCGAGAAGCATTTATGACAGCTAATTGTTCATCAGGAAAGCTATCATCAATAGGTAGTGGGTCATCAAGAACATTCTCTAACCTAGACAAGTTGTCTGCAACAGGGTTCTCAGCTCCCTTTCTATCAATAATACGCAAATCAAATTCTTGTAGCAAGAGAACCCATCTAATAAGTCTAGGTTTAGCATCTTTCTTTTCCATAAGGTATTTAATAGCAGCATGATCCGTGTGAATAGTTACTTTAGACTCAACAATATAAGGTCTGAACTTATCACAAGCAAAAACAACCGCTAAAATTTCTTTTTCAGTAGTAGCATAATTTCTCTATGCACTATCTAGAGTTTTACTAGCATATTGGATAACATTCAGCTTCTTATCAACTCGTTGTCCTAGAACAGCACCTACAGCATAATCGCTAGCATCACACATAATTTCAAAGGGTAAATTCCAATCAGGTGGCTGAACAATAGGTGCAGAAATCAAAGCTTTCTTAAGTATTTCAAATGCTTCTACACAATCATCATCAAAGACAAAAGGAATATCTTTTTGTAATATGTTAGTGAGAGGCCGAGAAATTTTTGAGAAGTCCTTAATGAACCTCCTATAAAAACCGGCATGACCAAGGAAACTTCTTATACCTTTGATTTCCTAGGGACACGGCATCTTTTCAATAGCATCAACTTTAGCTTTGTCAACTTCAATACCTCTTTCAGAAATTTTATGCCCCAAGACAATACCTTCATTAACCATAAAGTGGCACTTCTCCCAGTTCAAGACAATATTAGTTTCTTCACATATCTGTAAAACTCGATCAAGGTTTCTCAAGCAATCATCAAAAGAGAATCCATAAACGGATAAATCGTCGATGCAAACCTCACAAATGTTTTCACAAAAGTCAGAGAATATAGCCATCATGCATCTTGAAAGGTAGCAGGTGCGTTACATAAACCCAAAGGCATACGTCTATAAGCAAAAGAATTGAAAGGGCAAGTAAAAGTGGTATTTGGTTGATCATCAGCTGGCATAGGTATTTGAGAGAAGCCAGAGTAACCATCTAGAAAGCAAAAATGTGTATGTTTGGATAATCTTTCTAGCATTTTATCAATGAAAGGCAAAGGGTAATGATCTTTTTTATTAGTTTTATTTAATTTGCAAAAATCAATTACCATCCTATAACCTGTAACAATTCTTTGTGGAATCAATTCATCTTTATCATTAGGAACAACAGTAATACCTCCCTTCTTAGGGACACAATGGACATGACTTACCCACTGACTATCAGCAATAGGATAAATTATACCTGCCTCTAGGAGCTTTAAAATTTCCTTTCTTACCACTTCTTACATCTTAGGATTCAGCCATCGTTGGTGATCAATAACTGGTTTGGCGTCTTTCTCCAAATTTATTTTGTGTTGACATAGAGTGGGACTAATGCCTTTAAGATCATCAAGAGTATATCCAATAGCACTGCGGTTCTTCTTCAGAGTTTCCAATAATTTCTCTTCTTCATTCTTTGAAAGTTTAGCACTAATAATAACAGGATATATCTTCTTTTCATCAAGATAAGCATATTTAAGAGTATCAGGCAATGGTTTAAGCTCAAACACGGGATCACCCTTGGGTGGAGGAGGATCCCCTAGGATTTCAACATGCAAGTTGTGTTTCAGAATAGGTCCCTGTTTAAAGAATACTTCATCTATTTCCCTTCTTTCATTCATGAACATGTCATTTTCATGGTCTAGCAAATATTGTTCTAAAGGGTCAGTAGGAGGCACGACAATAGAAGCAAGACCAATAATTTCATCTTTACTAAGAAATTATTTATCATGGGGTTGTCTATGAAATTTAACAAAATTAAACTCATGAGACATATCCCCTAAACCAATAGGAACAATATCCTCATTGCAGTCTATCTTAGCATTAACAGTATTCAAGAAGGGTCTACCAAATATAATGGGACAAAAGTCATCTTGTGGGGAACTGAGAACAAGAAAATTAGCAGGGTACTCAACTTTCCCACACAAGACTTCAACATCTCTAACAATCCCAACTGGTGAAATAGTATCTCTATTGGCAAGCTTAATTGTAACATCCATCTCTTCTATCTCAGCGGGTGCAAAATGTCATGCATAACTTCTTGGTATAAGGAATGAGGTATTGCACTTGCACTAGCACCCATATCACATAAGCCATGATAACAATGATCTCCTATTTTAACAGAAATAACATGCATGCCTACAACAGGTCTATGTTTATTTTTAGCATCAGTTCTAGCAATTCTAGTAGCTTCATTGCACAAGTAAATAACATGCCCATCAATATTATCGGCCAAGAGAACTTTAATCATAGCAACACTAGGTTCAACTTTAATTTTCTTAGGGGGTTTAGGTGTCTTAATATTACTTTTGTTAACCACAGTTGAAGCTTTAGCATGATCCTTTATTCTAACAGGGAAAGGTGGTTTCTCAATATAAGCAGTAGGAACAACAGGATCATTATAAGTAATAGTCTTTTCTTCAACTTTAATAGGTGCAACTAGTTTTACTTCAATGGGAGGATTATATGTAAACCACTTATCCTTTGGGAGATCAACATGAGTAGCAAAGGATTCACAGAAAGAAGCTACTATCTCAGAGTCAAGTCCATATTTAGTGCTAAATTCACGAAAACATCGGTATCCATAAAAGATTTAACACAATCAAACTTAGGTGTTATACCTGACTACTTACCTTCGTCGAGGTCCCAATCTTCAGAGTTGCGTTTAATTATTTCCAATAAATCCCATTTGAATTCAATATTCTTCATCATAAAAGATCCATTACAAGAAGTATTAAGCATGGAGCGATTACTGAGAGAAAGCTGACCATAAATTTTTTGAATAATCATTTCTTTTGAGAGAGCATGATTGGGGCATGAATATAACATTGACTTAAGCCTCCCCCAAGCTTGAGCGATGCTTTCTCCTTTGCAAGGCCAAAAATTATATATATAATTACGATCACGATGAACAAGATGCATATGATAAAACTTCTGGTGAAATTCCAATTTCAATCGCTTATAGTCCCATGATCCCATATCATCACATAGCCTATACCATTTCAATGCATCTCCCTTCAAAGATAAAGGGAAAACCTTCTTCTTGATAACATCCTCGGGCATACCTGCAAGCTTAAACAATCCACAAACTTCGTCCACATAGATTAAGTGTAAATCGGGATGCAATGTTCCATCTCCTGCAAAGGGATTAGCTAGCAGTTTCTCTATCATACCTGAAGGAATTTCATAGTAAACATTTTCAGTAGGTTCAGTTGGTTGAGGGGTAGCAAATTGTGGTTCCGGACGAGGTGAAGATACCCCAAACAAACCCCTCAAAGGATTATGTTCCATAGTAACAAGTGACAGTAAATTTCAGCACACTATATAAACTTTTTCCTTACCAAATTCCACCTACC
Source organism: Triticum urartu (assembly GCF_056163025.1). Taxonomy (NCBI): domain Eukaryota; kingdom Viridiplantae; phylum Streptophyta; class Magnoliopsida; order Poales; family Poaceae; genus Triticum; species Triticum urartu. The sequence goes on along the minus strand of NC_141873.1, from coordinate 65,543,213 downwards.
AAAGGCGATTCACTCCCCGGCAATGGCGCCAGAAAAGAGTCTTGATGACCCACAAGTGTAGGGGATCTATCATAGCCTTTTCGACAAGTAAGTGTGTCGAACCCAACGAGGAGCAGAAGGAAAGGATAAGTGGTTTTCAACAATGTATTCTCTGCAAGCACTGAAATTATCGGTAAGAGATAGTTTTCTGATAAGATAAATTGTAACGAGCAACAAGTAATAAAAGTAAATAAGGTGCAGCAAGATGGCCCAATCATTTTTGTAGCAGAGGAAAAGCCTGGACAAACTATTAAATGAAGGAAAGCGCTCCCGAGGACACATGGGAGTTATGGTGAAGATAGTTTTCATCATGTTCATATGATTCGCGTTCGGTACTTTGATAATTTGATATGTGGGTGGACCGGTGCTTGGTTGCTGTCCTTACTTGGACAAAGCATCCCACTTATGATTAACCCCTTTTGAAAGAATTCGCAACTACAAAAGAAGTATTAAGGTAAACCTAACCATAGCATGAAACATATGGATCCAAATCAACCCCTTACGAAGCAACATATAAACTAGGGTTTAAGCTTCTGTCACTCTAGCAACCCATCATCTACTTATTACTTCCCAGTGCCTTCCTCTAGGCCCAAACAATGGTGAAGTGTCATGTAGTCGACGTTCACATAACACCACTAGAGGAAAGACAACATACATCTCATCAAAATATCGAACGAATACCAAATTCACATGACTACTTATAGCAAGACTTCTCCCATGTCCTCAGGAACAAATGTAACTACTCACAAAGCATATTCATGTTCATAATCAGAGGGGTATTAGTATGCATAATGGATCTGAACATATGATCTTCCACCAAGTAAACCAACTAGCATCGACTACAAGGAGTAATCAACACTACTAGCAACCCATAGGTACCAATCTGAGGTTTGGATACAAAGCATGGATACAAGAGATGAACTAGGGTTTGAGATGAGATGGTGCTGGTGAAGATGTTGATGGAGATTGAACTCCTCCAAATGAGAGGATCGTTGGTGATGACGATGGTGATGATTTCCCCCTCCCGGAGGGAAGTTTCACCGGCAGAACAGCTCCGCCGAAGCCCTAGATTGGTTCCACGAAGGTTCCACCTCGTGGCGGCTGAGTTTCTTCCCGAATGCTTGCTTATGATTTTTTTTCCTCGATGAAAGACTCCATATAGCCATAGATGGGCATCAGAGGGCCACCATGGGGCCCACGAGGCAGGGGGCGCGCCCTGGGGGTAAGGCTCGCCCCCCACCCTTGTGGATGGTTGGTGGCCCCCCTCTGGTACTTTCTTTGCTCAATATTTTTTATATATTCTAAAAATAATTCCTATGGAGTTTCAGGACTTTTGGAGATATGCAGAATAGGTCTCTAATATTTGTTCCTTTTGCAGCCCAAAATTCCAGCTGCCGGCATTCCCCCTCTTCATGTAAACCTTGTAAAAAATAAGAGAGAATAGGCATAAGTATTGTGGCATAATGTGTAATAACAGCCCATAATGCAATAAAGATCGATATAAAAGCATGATGAAAAATGGACGTATCGGAAAACTCTGACCAAAGCCCTCCAGGATGAGAAAAGAGCTTCTTAAGAGCGCCGCCGCCACCTACAATGACTATTAGAAGGGCGTGAAACTCTGGACTGAGCGCCTCATCGACGTCGCGGAGAGGCTCACAACACAACTTCCCACCATGGTCCTGTCGAATTTCAGGTATCGAGGAGAGGGTGTCTCCGAGCGCCACGCTGACCATGTTCTTCGAGGCCCTCCTCAACGCCCTGAAGCCGCTCCACTCCAGTCGAGCAACCCAACTGGCCAGCGAATCCCGTAAACTTTGCCGGGCCATCCTTCTCAAGGTGGTCATCAAAGTGGCGCACAGGAACCCTGGCATCGACCTCACCAACATGCTCGACAACTTGTCGAAGGTTGCAGACCGCAAGGCACTCGAAGAGCTTGTCGCGCCCATTCTCGACAAGGTGGACCAAGTCAAGAGGATCGAAGGCCAGGGCAGGGACTAGCCGCTTCATTTATTCTTGATGCCATGAATCCATGCCAACGACAATTTATCTTAATTTAGAATTGTGCCGAATATCAATGTAATATAACTTGCTGTGTTTTGGATGAATGCTTGCTATCTTTTTTGTCTGATTTCTCTCTGTAACGCACACACCGTACGCTTGTTGGAAAACACTTGCCGGTGCGCGCACCCTTGCCGCGAGTGCTTTGAGGAACGAATCCTTAGCAGCCTGCTAGGGGTGTTGCTGCCGGCAACATACCTTGCTGTTATCAGCGCAGCCAATTAAACTATTGAGCGGACTCAAAACAGAGTAAGGGCACAACCGATCATGACAAAGTTTCTTCACATATAGATTTTTGCTACCTCTTGAGCATGCGTTGGTTTTCCCTTGAAGAGGAAAGGGTGATGCAGCAAAGTAGCGTAAGTATTTCCCTTAGTTTTTGAGAACCAAGGTATCAATCCAGTAGGAGACTACATGCAAATCCCCTTGTACCTGCACAAACAAACAAGAACCTCGCAACCCACGCGATAAAGGTTTGTCAATCCCTTCACAGTAACTTACGAGAGTGAGATCTGATAGAGATAATAAGATAAATATTTTTTGGTATTTTTGTGATATAGATTGGAAAATAAAGATTGCAAAATAAATAGTAAACTAGAACTGTAGATCGGAAACTTATATGATGTAAAGTAGACCCGGGGGCCATAGGTTTCACTAGTGGCTTCTCTCAAGATAGCATGTATTACGGTGGGTGAACAAATTACTGCCGAGCAATTGATAGAAAAGCGCATAGTTATGATGATATTTAAGGCAATGATCATGAATATAGATATCACGTCCATGACAAGTAGACCGAAACGATTCTGCATCTTCTACTATTACTCCACACATCGACTGCTATCCAGCATGCATCTAGAGTATTAAGTTCATAAGAACAGAGTAACACTTTAGGCAAGATGACATGATGTAGAGGGATAAACTCAAACAATATGATATAAACCTCATCTTTTTATCCTCGATGGCAACACACTACTAGGAAAAGGCCTGCTAGTGGCGCACCTGTTCTGCCTACTAATGGCGCACTACAGGTGCGCCACTAGCATCACGCCATTAGAATTTTTTACTAATGGCGCACCACGCAGTGCGCCATTAGTATATCCCACGGTGCGCCATTAGTATGCCTCCCAGGGGCCATATTTACCGATGTGCTCTGGCTTACTAATGGCGCACTAGTTGATGATGCGCCACTGGTGTGCTCTGGCTTACTAATGGCGCACTGGTTGGTGGTGCACCACTAGTATGAATATTAGGGATTTTTTTCTTTTCTGATATTTGCACAGGTTACAAAATATATTACTGGACATAATATAGACAGCACCACACAACAACAGCAGATTCATCGAATAAAATAGAATATTAGTCTCCGAATACAATTCATCATATTAGTCTCCGAATTCAAAAGACCGAACAAAGATAGAACATTACAAGTCTTGAGACCGTGAGTAGCGAGTTTTTCTTCACATTACAAGTCGATATCGATCATCTAAACTACCATCACATAGAAGAGAGATGCGGTCATCACGATGAGCATCGTCGCGATGAAACTGGTCTTCATCTGGTTCCTCCTCCGCTCCCTCCTCTCCCCCGCTAGCTAGCGCGCGCATCTAGATACCGCCTCCGCCCTCACTACAAAACAAGACACATCCGTGACATTTTGGGCCGAACGAAATTTTTTTATGTCATACATATGACACTTCTATGACGATAATTGTGACAAAACCCGATATCATCATAGATGTGGTGGGCTCCTACTTCTATGACAAAAAACCATGACAGAAAATGGGCTTTTCATCCTGGGTGGGCCGGAGACACTGCTGGATGACATTCTTTGGGACGTCCATGACGGAAAAAACCATGGTAGAAGCGAGGACGGGGAAAATTTCGGGGAGTTCCCGGTTACGGTGGGAGGTCGGGGGCCGAGCGATGCGCGTTTCTCTCGTACACATACGCGCATGTGTGCGAGGCATTGGCTCTAACTGAACCCGAGCGAGGCGTTGGGCTCTAACTGAACCCGAGCGATTGCATTGCAGGCTACGCGTTACTGAACTCGAGCGATCGATCGATGGTTGTTAACTGAACCCGATCGAGTGATTCCTTCGCTACTGCTGCTAACTGAAGCCGATTGATGCTGCCTCTGGGATGAATAGTGAGCGTTGCGGGGGGGGGGGGGGGGGGTTGGATGAACAGTGAGCAGTGGCGTTGCCTCTGGATGAATATGACCCCGTGGTGTGGAGGGCTGGATGAACAGTAGACGGTGGAGGGGTGCCCGTGGAGGGGTGATTAAACAGGACCCCATGGTGTGGAGGGCTGGATAAACAGTAGACGGTGGAGGGGTGCCCGTACAGTAGCCGGTGGAGTAGCGCGCGGTGGAGGCTGGAGGAGGTCGACGGTAGCCCGTGGAGGCTGGAGGAGGTCAACGGTAGCCCGTGGAGGCTGGAGGTGGTCGACGGTGGAGATGAATAGTATCTCGTGGAGTCCAGTTTTGCGGTACGCCACACCCCTCCTGATGAACAAGACCCCCGTTTCGACCGTAGGAGTTCCGTTTCCTTCGTTCTGTGGTACGCCAGGCCTCATTTCCATCGCCTGTTTCGTCCAAGCCCTCCCGATGAACACGACCACGCATTCTGTTCTGACCCAGCCGGTTGGCTCCCACGCGTTCCGTTGCCTCCCGATGAACACGACGCATTCCGTTGCCTCCGCATGAACACGACGCATTCCATTGCCTCCCCATGAACACGATGCATTCCGTTGCCTCCCCATGAAGACGACGACGATGTTGTTTCTCTGTTCCGACCCAGCCATGTACAAGAGCCCTGGCCGCATGTATGCGCGAGTAGGCGTTCGAGACCCCTCCCGTATGTACACATACGTGGACGTATTTTCTTTCTTGCACCATGGTTGTTGTACGTACATGTACATGCTACGTGCGCGCCTCTACTACGACACGTGCGCTCCTCTACATCGACCAGTATGTACGTACACGTTCGCGACCAGAATGAAAACGCTACGTACGCTTCGACCAGGTGGGTCCCGACTGTCAGACACTTCCTTGCGTTCGAAGATGTAGCTGGTGGGTCCCAGCAGTCAGGGGGGCGAATCATTTTGTTTTTTTGCCCGCATGCACTTCCTTGCGTGTAAAGGTGTAGTTGGTGGGTCCCAGCAGTCAGGGGGGCGAATCATTTTGTTTTTTTGCCCGCATGCACTTCCTTGCGTGTAAAGGTTTAGTTGGTGGGTCCCAGCAGTCAGGGGGAAACTTTTTTTCGTGAAATACGGTGGCCCGTCCAGTGGGTCCCTGCTATCAGGTGGAGGAATAATTAGTTTGCACGTAATAAGTAGGCACTTCCTTGCTGCGGCCGTGGACCCAGCTGTCAGCCTGTCCACGTATAGTCCTTGTCCGATGGAAGCCGTTCGTTGACCACGTTGACCACGCCGCACCGAGAGCACCAGGGCGGTGGACGACGGCAAGGCCTAGGAAGGGACGACGCGGAGCTGGGGAAGATGCGGCAGTGGATGCCCACGCGTAGAGGAGTACGAGGGTTCACTGGTTCGCTGCGGTGTGAGGCTGCCGTCACCGCAGAATAACAGGGGGTGTGGGTGAGTAGAGGGATGGCCTGGCCAGCGATGGGAGTAGTAGGGGGAGGTCAGGCCTCCGCCGCATCGCAGCCGGCCACGGGAGGCAGGAGCACGAGGCACGATAGGCGCTGGTTTGGGCGGCTGGAGCAAGAAGACCAGAGGTTGACAAAGCACTACGGCCGTTGGTATGACATCGTACGGTCACTGGAGCTAGAATCGTGCATATTGACTAATTTGACAAAGCCCTCCGTCCCCGTCAACTTAGTAGGCCCACAAGTCAGCCTACCACTATACTAGGTCCCAGCTAACAGGGGGAGTATTCATTTTTTGTGTGCATAATAAGGAGGCACTTCCTTGCATGCGAAGATATAGCTGGTGGGTCTAAGCTGTCAGCGGCGGTAACATTTTTTTAACGAAATACAGAGGCCCTTTCGATGGGTCCCTGATGTCAGGTAGAGGAATCATTATTTTGCGCGTAATAAGGAGGCATTTCCTTGCATGCGGCCGTGGACCCAGCTGTCGGCCTCTCCACGTACAGTCCACTTCAGATGCATGTCGGTCATTGACCATGTAGACCAGGCCGCGCCAAGAGCACCAGGGTGGCGGACGACGGCGAGGCCTAGGAAGGGAACGACACGGAGGCAGGGAAGACTCGGCGGTTGTTTCCCACGCGGAGGGGAGTACGACTGTACGAGGGTTTACTGGTTCGTGTGCCATCGCCGGAGAATAACAGCAGGTGTGGGTGAGCAGAGGGATGGCTAGGCCAGCGATGGGAGTAAGGTGGGGCGGTAAGGCCTGCTCGGCAGCAGAGCCGGCAGCGGGGAGGAGGGAGCAGGCAGTCCCGCCGGTGCTTGTTTGAGCGGCTGGAGCAGGAAGAGCAGAGATTAAAGAAGCATGACGGCCGTTGGATGGCCATTGTACGGTCATTGGAGCGAAAATCGTTCATATTGACTAAGTTTACAAAGCCCTCCGTCCCCGTCAACTTAGTAGGCCCACAAGTCAGCCTCCCACCATGGTGGGTCCCAGCTAGCAGGGGAGTATTCATTTTTCTGTGCGTAATAAAGAGGAACTTCCGGTGGGTCCAAGCTGATAGCGGGGGGAACGTTTTTTTCGCGAAATACGGTGGTCCATCCGGTGGGTCCCAACAGTAAGGGGCAAACATTTTTTTCATGAAATACGGTGGCCCCTCCGGTGGGTCCCAGTAGTCAGGGGGGAAATGTTTTTTCCACGAAATATAGGTGGCCCGTCCGGTGGGTCCTTGCTGTTAGGTGGAGGAATAATTATTTTGCGTGTAACAAGGAGGCACTTCCTTGCGGCTGCCGTGGACCCAGCTGTCAGCCTCTCCACGTACAGTACTCTTCCGATGGAAGTTGGTCGTTGACCACATTGACCACGACACGCCGAGAGCACCACGACGGTGGATGACGGCGAGGCCTAGGAAGGGGACAACGCAGAGCCGGGGAAGACGCGGCAGTGGATGCCCACGCGGAGAGGAGTACGAGGGTTCACTGGTTCAGCTGCGGTGTGAGGCTGCCGTCACCACAGAATAACAGGGGGAGTGGGTGAGTGGAGGGATGGCCTGGCCAGCGGCGCGAGTAGTATGGGGACGGTGAGGCCTCCGCGGCAGCACAGCCGGCCACGGGAGGCAGGAGCATGCGGCACGACCGGTGCTGCTTTGGGTGGCTGGGGCAAGAAGTCCAGAGATTGAAGAAGCACTACGGCCATTGGATGGACATCGTTGACCATGCCGCGCTGGAAAATTACAGGAGGTGTGGGTGAGTAGAGCGCCAGGGCGGTGGACGATGGCGAGGCCTACGAAGGGAACGACACGGAGCCGGGGAAGACACGGCAGTGGCTGCCCACGCGGTGGAGAGTATGAGAGTTGACTGTTCGGCTGCCGTCGCCAGAAAATAATAGGAGGTGTGGGTGAGTAGAGGGATAGACAGGCCATGGATGCGAGTATGATGGGGCCGTGAGGCCTGCCCAGTAGCATTGCCGGCCACGGGAGGCGGGAGCAGGCGGTTTCGACGGCGCTGGTTTGGGTGGCTGGGGCTGGAAGATCAGAGACTGAAGAAGCATGATTGCCGTTAGATTGACATCTAACGGTCTGATGCTGGTAGAGTCGATTGTTGACTAAGTTTGTTTTTTGAGAAACCTTGTGTACGCATGAACTTAGTAGGCCCACAAGTCAGCCTCCAAATCTGTGGCAGACAACATAAAGCCCATTTGCTATTTTTTATAATTTGCAGCCCATTTGCTAATTCTTAAGTAATTTATTACACCCATTTTCTGCCCAGGACCACGTTCAAACAGTTCAACCTTATTTTGCATATTTCGGTGGAGTCCAAACTGTTGTAATCACGAAATAATAAAAAAATTTAAGAACTTATTGATTTGCCAAAAAAAACGTTTTGTTTTTGTAAGCAAATAAGACGTGGGAAAATTGAGTTGGTTTAAGGGAAAGCCAGTGGTAAAAAAATCAGTGTTGGGTGGGAAAAACAACAAAAATAAGGATGTAAATATGAAAAGGGAATTTTATGTGTTTTCAATATAATGATACGTGTATATGAACTAGTAAAACTATAGGTAGAGATTAGAAAACGGATGTAGGACATGCATTTCAAGAGGAAAATAGAACTGGGCTGTGTGTTTGATTCAGTAAAAAAACTGCCTGCGGATGTCGTAAGACAAAATATAACTAACGCTGGCGGGCCAGAGGCCTATAGATACCTGCTGGATCTTTGTGCCCCATTGTCGTCATGGGTTGGGTCTGTTAGAAAAAAAACCAACCCTGGGCAGTCTATAGCCCAGTTGAAACTTGCTCGACCTGAAAAAACAATATACGTGCTCAATAAACAAGAGAATTCTGCAAGTACAGACTAATAACTGGGATGTAGCACAAATATTGTTTTTCTATCGTGATAATAAGTGCATGCACTTGCTCAAAAAAAATTGGAGAACTGGGAATTCAAACGGCGAGTGCTTATGCTACCCATCAAATAAAAATCAGGTGCCTGAAAATTTGTTTCGAAACAAATGATTCAGCTTTATATCCACATCGACCCTCGGCATGATGGTTGGAAGCAAATGCAAGTTCATACCAAAAGATCGTTCACAACAATACTAACTTGCGGACGACAAGGTAGTACAACTACCAATACCAAACTAACTTATAATCTTTTTACTCCTGGCCTAGTGTTCGTCTGGTAGAAAATCTTGCAGAGGACCAACTCCCGCTCCTCTTGCTCCAGGTCCCCGAGGTGGTACAGGTGCATCACCCAGCTGGTCCTCTGTTGGTCAAAGTTCTTGTTGGTGTGCAGCACCAGAACCTTTTTTGTTGCCCGTCTATCGGCCGTTGGCCATCACTGGCAAGGTATTGCCGGCCTTGTGCCACATCGCGTGCATCCCGCATTCCGACTGTATCTTGCGACGCGTCCATGTGCCCCTTTTGAACGGCCTGGAATTGCGCTGGAAGAAATGCTTCCTTAGGCCACTCAGTGTGATACCCGCAGTATTGTGGAATACGGGTTTTAGTGTACCTAGTTGGCATTTTCATAACATCTTTGGCATGTTGCAGTCACTTGTTTCACTTTTTATTAACTGTCAAATTGTAATTGCTTCACCAGGTCTGCGTCTAAAAAGAAAAATAGAGCTATAAACAAAGGAATATGTTTGTGCAAGTAGACAGCCGATCGGTGTCTTACCTGGAAGTTTCTCAGGTTGGGTGTAGCATATGCCGTGCTCGCTGTCGATGGTTGGTATGAAAAAATCAACGAGAGACTGAAATCTCGCGCTGCCAGCACTCACATTGGCCTCAAGGTGCTGGATCAGCTCCTGATCCATGGGATCGAACTTGACGCCAGCCGGCAGCACCGACCAATCCTTCTTCGACTTGCATCGGTAATTCCAGTTATATGGTACTCAATGTATGATCAATCGACTGTTTGAAGTGAATGATGAAAGATTTCGACAGATAAGTGGTACTCCAAATCTAAAGTCCAGAATACCAGAACACGCCGCCGGGATTATTGTGTCACCTCACATGCAGCGTGTTGTCACGTCAATTCAATGTGTGGACATGATGAATAATTTGACCGACGTATACTAGTACTGCTACTGTACTACTTACTAGTAGTATTTAGTGTCACAATTTATACATAGGTTTAACTAACAAGTACGCACTTGAAGCCTATATATACATATACATATATATATATATATGGCTTCTGCACAGCATCTCCATCATCATTATCAGTACATCCTACGTAGGTGAGTTAGGATGCACTTGATCCCAGGAAGGTATCTATCCTTCAAACCAGAGGAGTGCTTCAAACTAACAACAGTACATAATATCCAACAAAAGAGGGTCGTGCTACAGCAGCAGAATACATGGCTTAATCTAGATATCAGCACGAATCAAGTTGTGCATATTTGCTGTTGGCATGAACCACATCGCCGCATGTCGGGTTTGCAAAAGCCATCCATCGCATGGAAGCTTGATGCCTTTCACACACTGAAGATTATCTGGCAACAAGTTGTGTCGATGAATCTCTAGATATGGTGATTCATGAAACCCATGGTATGATGTGTAAACGCAGCCCCCCTCGTGAATGGAAGTTGCATAGCACAGTAATCATCGCTGGTGATATGATCGATGATTGGTTGGATGATCGGATAATGGAGCCCGAGGAACAAGGAGTGGTTGCTGAGGATGTAAACCCGCCTCCAGTTGAATACGCCTGGCCCAACGGAGCTGGGGTCTTTCTCAAACACGAAGCAGCCATAGCCATCAATGTCACGAACGCCCCACGCATTGTACTGCATGTGGTTTGATGTAATGGTTTGGTTAATTTGGTACGTGCGAATGAGCATCAAATGACTGCCGTCAGCTGAACAAGCGATAAACCACCACCCATCGGCTGGTATGATTCTAGGTCCTGGAATCATGAAGGCCAGCGCATTTGCGTCTGCTGCAACAATTCAAATTGGAGACCAAAAGGACAAAAATAAACAATCATGTTCAGAGTATGTGTGGAATTAAGATTATTATAACAGTGACACATATCATAGACAGAGAATTGCAATGCCGTGGTCATAATCATACCCCAAGTTAAAAAATAAGCCAATGGCTTTCATATTCTAGCAAGATGTCATGGTTCAAACATCATGTAACAATGAGAGGAAAATAGCTATGACAGCGCCTACTCATATTCTACCATAGCACTTACTACTACTCTTCTCATATCAACTCTAAGCAATAACATGCGTTGTTATAAAAATCTTGTAAACGGGAGTAACATATAGCAATCATGATGTTATGCTCATAATATGTATTCTAACAATCATTAGATGCCAATTGTTCTCATATCAACTCTAACAATAACATGTGTGGTCATAAAAATCTAGGAAATGAGAGGAACATATAGCAATGATGTGGTTATAGACATGCTATGCATTCTAAATTTGTAACAAATGAACAGGCAGTCATATTCATAAGGTAAAGATGAGATGAGATAGAACAATTACACGACGATAGATTCCACCAGTATAGGCAGCCAATCTGTGCGTCAACCGCGTAAACGATGCCATCGTGCACTATAGCATCAGACAGAAATGTTGCCTCAATAGGATTGATGATGAGCCATAACCATGTATGGCGACTGGATTACAGATAGACTAATCCCATGTTGAACAAGGCAATGAGCTTGTAATCCATGTAGTCTTCTGATGGTGTGGGCACTTCGCAGATTACAACTTTCTGCAAACAGAGGTCGAGCCAAAAGCTTGACGCGGCTCGTGCATAGTAGGCGGGAGTGTACAGCGGGCCGCGAGGCTCGATGGCGGCGGTATCCAACGGTGGAAGGGTGATCTCTCGCTGGGTGTAGATATCCACGAGACGCCACGGACTACCGGTGTGGTGGATGAGGATGATCCAGGTGGCCTTCATGCCTGCCCAGTAGTGGTCGTCCATGAAGGACAGGTGGACGGGTAGTGGTAGCATGTCGAGGGGCACCATGGCAACCTCCGTAGGATCGTCAAGTCAGTGTCTGGGCCACCTACGAGGATCGGGCATCAGCAAGCAGGGTGTCTTAAAAAGAGCCGGCCGGTTGCAGATGAGTAGACAGTACAAAGATACCGAGCATGCGGCCAGACGGACGGTGCTGAGTAGGTCCATACGACTATAGATCTGCTCCAAGAGAACATCGGGGAGGGAATTCCAATCGCGGCTCTGCGTGTCAGTCGGTTCTGCCATTGCGGTTTTCGGTGCCTACGAGCCAGCGCAGAAGTGGATTCGGGCGGGTGAGGGAAGAAGCTTCTCCTCGTGTGGCCGAGCAGTGAGCGGGGGGATATGGTACGCGCGAGCTACCAAGGAAGATGGCGCGGGCGAGCGAGCAGTGAGCGGGGGTAAATGGTCTGCGGCCGACGATGGGGAAGAGAGGAGGAAGAATAAGAGAGGAGGAAGAAGAGTGGAAGACGGGGAAGAAAGTGCATTCAATCTCAATTCTACTAGTACTACTACCAGGATATACCGTCCTTCGGGGTGTAAATAGTTACACCGATAACATGTGGGTCTACCACAACAGGGCCCATGTGTCAGTTAATGGAGGACAGAGGTGCGTAGGCGTATTTGAGGAAGCGTGCTCTACTGGAAAACATGATGGCATTACTGGGTAAGACTGATTTAGTAACAGCAACACACTGGTTCAGCTTATTAATTACGTGTCCCATCTGTTGCAGCGTGTATTGTTACTTCACTGCGAAGACTAGTTGAATAGTTCTCTCTGACCGAGATGGGGAATAATGGATCGCGAGGACTTCCTTACTACAGTATCCCTATGCCTCCACGCTAACTTCACTCATTTTGCTCCGTACCTAGTCACTTGTTGAAATCTGTAGAAAGACAAATATCTGTATTTGGGAACAGAGGGAGGCTTTTACTCTGTACTATTTGGGAACAGAGGGAGTATCACCATATGGAGGGAATAGAGGAAGCTTGAAATATGAACATGTCAATGGGAGGGAGTAAGCCCCATGCATGCATGCAACATGCAACACTCACACGTACACATGGACGCACGCAACACTCACGCACCCATGCGGCACACAGCACACGACGCAACACACACGCTCACGCTCAAGTGCTCAACCTACTCCCTACGTCCGTGAAAGACTGGACATTTAGAGATTTACACATTGACCAGGTCATAATTAATGCCAAAAAGTAGGAGACTTATGTGTGCATGCGACCATTGTGATAAGAAGATTAAATGAAGGCCGTTGCATGGTGTAATTAAGGATAGACATGTAGCCTATACCTACGGTACAAGTTGGTGCATTAGTCAATCAATATCGATTTAGATTAAAGGCTAAACGCATTGGAATGTAGATGTACATCATGTACTACACTCTTTGTTTTATAGCCGATGTACACTCTTTGTTGGAAGACCGAGGGAGGACACGTGCATGCACTCACATACACAGCCAGGGCGATTCGCGCGCAAGGGTTGTACTCATGTCGTGCCTGCGTAAAGTTTTGTTTAACTGATTTCTTTGCTCTGCCAACTAACAGGTGGGACCCAAAAACTAGGTGACAATTTAACCAGTCAACAAACTGCCACGTCGACTATGTGGCCGGTCAGTAGGGTACAAGACGGTGCTCTATGATGAGCTAGTGATCGTATAATCGCCGCAAAACTATATATAGTGACCGTAAAGAGCGTATTGTTACATACGTTGACAGCCAGTGTATTTTTCTCATTTCAAATTAAGCCATATTAATCGGAAAGGATGCAGTATGGACTACTACTACTAGTACTAGTACTGCTTTGATGTGTCCCGTCAACTCGCCGAACGAGGAGAAGCTTTCTTACTACGCCTCTCCCTCGCCCATGCGCGCGGTGGTTCGCAGGACGAGGAGAGGGTTTTGACTACAGCGCCCTCTCCTTCTAACTCTCCCTCTCCATTTCCCTGGCCCTCGCCCTCACCTTCGCGGTGAACGTGCAGCAGTTCAATCGGTGTCAGATTGCCAGAAGCATATCGTACTGTACTATCATCATTGTTGGACCTTCCGAAGAGGCGAAGAGCCAAGTGCAAGGTTCACACGAGTATGAACTGTTGAACCTCGCAAAGAGGCAAAGAGCCAAGCGCAAGGTTTTATAGGAGTTGTTGTCCTAGTAGGAGTGTACTACAACTATAGAGAATGATGCTACTGTATGATGCCGCCACGTCACGTATATCCAAAGCTGTGCCACCTTTTTTCTCAAAGAGCGTGTTGGAGCCCGTGCAACAACCACACAAGTTGCACGTACACATAACACATTTACTAGTAATAAATTCTAAAGGACAAATACTAGTATGCCACACAAGTTCATATCCAATTCATGTGATAAATTTCTGCACGACTAGTCAACATATATTCACAACACTACCGTTCACAATTACCGTACTTCACTTACATGTTATAGATGGGCTACATGTCCTCCTCCAGGTTACAGTCCCAGGTGTTCTTCATGGATGGCACGATACATAGCAGCGGGCAACGGGAATCATTGTCGCAGCTTCTAGTCTGGTTCCCCACGATGGATACTCATCCAAGCTGAAGTGGCCTAAATCAGGGATAGCGTGTCCCAGCATGTCATTCATCCGGTGGTGCGCACTGAAGACACAACCATGCTTCATGAACGGCAGGCCTTCCGTGTCGTGCACGGAAGGTGGCATCCGCTTCACAATGGGTTAGCTGTCCCCGATGAAAAGCGAGTATTCTCCAACAGTGTTCCTCGACACCCACGTAGCATCACAGGGGTCGAACTCGGCGCTGTTCATCTGGTACACGCGGCATCCCAGATCTGGACACATGGCGACATACATAGTCAAGGTCCGTGCATAATAATGTTGTGCACTAATAATGTAAGAAACCACTAAAATGCCAAGAAACTACTACCACTTGCATATGTGGCAGACTTAAGATAAGACTACCTTATCAACCATTGTACATGCTCTTACCAACAAAAATCCTTGAGTGACCTCCTACCTCCAGCCCGTCCACCTAGTCATCCTCGGCCATGGGACGCAGCTACCGCCGCCGGCAGAAGGCAAGGTCAAAACCGCCGGCGGTGCGGAGCCCATGTTGCGGCAGCCCGGATGCCAGCTCCGTCCGGCGCTCGCGGCCGCTAGCTAGCCAAGATAGCTCCGTCCAGCTGCTTGTCTGCAAGGTTTGCTAGCTAGATTGGCACGACAGCACGGCGGCTTGCTCGCGCGCGCCGCGCTAAGGCCAGCCATCTGGCTCGAGTGAAGGCCAGCACGGCGGCTTGCTCGCTCGTGAGTCACGCTCGAGCCATCCTGCCAACCCGTGCGGAGGCCAGCGCGGCGTCCTGCACGTCCGGCGAAGCGGCGGCGAACTCGCTCATCACCGGCTCCACCGACGAACACGCATCAGCACTGTTTGAAGTAATGTTCAGGAAAAACAGTGATTTGAGGGGGAATAACAGGATAGAAGGTCAGATGTGGGTCCCTCGTGTCAACGGTCAAACAAAATGTGTTGGTTTAAGCTGCCTCATCAACACGGACGTGTGGGCCAACCTTGTCATAAATGGGTTTAAACGAACCTAATCGGTAGGAGTACTAGGTAGTTTTTGGCATGGATTAAGAAACTTTGGGTATGTTTTTGCTATTTTTTGTACAATAGATTCTTCCTAGGGCTGATTGGAAGTGGTATTTTTTTGTTAAATACTCTACATATTGTAAGTAGGAGTGAAAGTTAAGCTTTGGAAACCAATAAGCAAGGCTAGTTACATAGTGCATATGTGTACATGATTGAAAGTAAATATCAACCATGAGTGACTAATATCTTGATGGAAAACTCGAAACTATGGAATACTAAGAAAAAATGCATGGTTGGAAATACTAGCAATGTTCATGTCTGTTGCAATGAATCATAATTAGAATAATACTTATACACAAACTTGGTACAAAACACTCTAATTTTGATATACATATGTCACTAGAGATATATTATGTTTTAATTAGAATATATTCCTTGGGCTGTTTTGGTGAGGTCAGGGAGGGATGTGGTTGGTTTTAAGATACTAATTATGGGTTTTTCTGCAAATTGGTAGACAAGTGGGATGTTGCTGAGAAAAGACAACAACTAATACGTCTCCAACGTATCTATAATTTTTGATTGTTCCGTGCTATTATATTATCAACCTTGGATGTTTTATATGCATTTATATGCTATTTTATATGATTTTTGGGACTAACCTATTAACCTAGAGCCCAGTGCCAGTTCCTGTTTTTTTTCCTTTTTTAGAATATCGCAGAAAAGGAAAATCAAACGGAGTCCAATTGACCTGGAACTTCACAGAACTTATTTTTGGATCAGAAGAAGCCCAGAAGACTTGGAGTGCATGTCAGGGGATCAACGAGGAACCCACGAGGTAGGGGGCGCGCCCACCCCCTGGGCGCGCCCTCCACCCTCGTGGGCCCCTCGTGCCCCCCCTGACGCACTTCTTCCTCCTATATATCTCCATATACCCTAAAACGATCGGGAAACACAATAGATCGGGAGTTCCGCCGCCAGAAGTCTCCGTAGCCACCGAAAGCCAATCTAGACCCGTTCCGGCACCCTGTCGGAGGGGGCACTATCTCTCCAGTGGCCATCTTCATCATCCGATTGCTCTCCATGACAAGGAGGGAGTAGTTCTCCCTCGGGGCTGAGGGTATGTACCAGTAGCTAGGTGTTTGATCTCTATCTCTCTCTCGTGTTCTTGAGGTGATACGATCTTGATGTATCATGAGCTTTGCTATTATATTTGGAAACTACGATGTTTTCTTCCCCTCTACTCTCTTGTAATGGACTGAGTTTCCCCTTTGAAGTTATCTTATCGGATTGAGTCTTTAAAGATTTGAGAACACTTGATGTATGTCTTGTCGTGCGTATCTGTGGTGACAATGGGATATCACGTGATTCACTAGATGTATGTTTTGGTGATCAACTTGCGGGTTCCGCCCATGAAACTATGCATAGGGGTTGGCACACATTTTCGTCGTGATTCTCAGGTAGGAACTTTGGGCACTCTTTGAGGTTGTATGTGTTGGTTGAATAGATGAATCTGAGATTGTGTGATGCATATCGTATAATCATACCCACGGATACTTGAGGTGACATTGGAGTATCTAGGTGACATTAGGGTTTTGGTTTATTTGTGTCTTAAGGTGTTATTCTAGTACGAACTCTAGGGCTGTTTGTGACACTTATAGGAATAGCCCAACGGATTGATTGGAAAGAATAACTCTGAGGTGGTTTCATACCCTACCATAATCTCTTCGTTTGTTCTCCGCTATTAGTGACTTTGGAGTGACTCTTTGTTGCATGTTGAGGGATAGTTATGTGATCCAATTATGTTATTATTGTTGAGAGAACTTGCACTAGTGAACCCTGGGCCTTGTTTCCTAGCATTGCAATACCGTTTACGCTCACTTTTATCATTAGTTACGTTGCTGTTTTTATATTTTCAGATTACAAAAACCTATAACTACTATCCATATACCACTTGTATCACCATCTCTTCGCCGAACTAGTGCACCTATACAATTTACCATTGTATTGGGTGTGTTGGGGACACAAGAGACTCTTTGTTATTTGGTTGCAGGGTTGCTTGACAGAGACCATCTTCATCATATGCCTCCTACGGATTGATAAACCTTAGGTCATCCACTTGAGGGAAATTTGCTACCATCCTACAAACCTCTGCACTTGGAGGCCCAACAACGTCTACAAGAAGAAGGTTGTGTAGTAGACATCAAGCTCTTTTCTGGCGCCGTTGCCGGGGAGGTGAGTGCTTGAAGGTATATCTTTAGATCTTGCAATCGAATCTTTTTGTTTCTTGTTTTATCACTAGTTTACATTATAAAAGAAAATTACAAAAAATGGAATTAAGGGTACCGCATATGCTTCATCTTTTTAATATCTATCATGAAAATAAGGATTCCGATAATTGTGCTCAAGTGCTAGAAGAAGAAATCTATAAAATGTTTGGCACTAAATCTTTGAATGATGAGCATGATTGCAATGTTGTGAGTATGAATTCCTTGAATATCCATGATGCTAATGATATGCAAAGCCACAAGCTTGGGGAAGCTATGTTTGATGAAGATGATATTTTCTATCCCCCAAGTTTTGATGAGCAAATTTATTATGATGAAGGCATGCCTCCTCTTTATGATGATTATATTGATGAAAGTGGAGTTGGAGAGGTCATGACTTTATTTTGTGATGAATCCACTATTTCAGAAGAGGTTCCAATTGATTATGAGAACAAAGTTGCTATCTATGATGATTATTGTGATGACTTGTATGCTATAAAGAATAATGATATCCATGAAACTTGTCATCATGATTTTAGTTTTCAATTGGAATGTAGACCATGAAAAGAGTGCTTTAGGTGCTGGTTATATTGTTGAATTCATTCATGATGCTACTGAAAATTATTATGAGGGAGGAATATACGCTTGTAGGAATTGCAATAATATCAAGCTTCCTCTCTATGTGCTTAAAGTTTCAAAGTTATGATTGTTCTGCCTACCTATGCAAGTTGATTATTGTTTCCTTAAGTTGTTCGCTCACAAAATGCCTATGCATAGGAAGTGGGTTAGACTTAAATGTGTTAGTCATATTCTTCATGATCCTCTAATTATCTTACAATTCTTATCTTTTATGTGAGCATCATTGAAATCATCATGCCTAGCTAGGGGCGTTAAACGATAGCGCTTGTTGGGAGGCAACCCAACTTTTTTTTGTTCCTTACTTTTTGCTCCTGTTTAGTAATAAATAATTCATCTAGCCTCTGTTTAGATGTGGTTTTATGCTTTTAATTAGTGTTTGTGCCAAGTAGAACCGTTGGGAAGACTTGGGGAAAGTCTTGGTGATCTTGCTGAAAAAAATAGAAACTTTAGCGCTCACGAGAATTGCTACCATTTTTATTTGGACAGTGCTTGTAACATCCCAAAATTTCAATTTGGAATGTTATACATAGATCATTCTTGCATATCATATTTTATTGCATTTCGTCTCGCGATCCTCAAAATCCTAAGCAACTCAAGGACCCTCAGAGAGAGTTGGTGATTTCCCCAGTTTTCTAATTTGATTTTATCAAATTTCGAAACGAGGATTTTGGTTTTAACTATTTTTCTCTTCAAAAATATTTCATATTAATATATGAGAGGAGATAATATGACTTCTCCAAATTAAATGAAATATTGGAGTTAAAATATTAAAATCAATTTTTGCTTTTATTTGGATTTTATTTGCAATTTTGGTAGCATTAGAAAAATTGCACATTTTCAAAATTTGCATTTTAGGGCCAATAAAATGTTCATCTCGTTCTGAATATTTTATTTAGATGGAGAAAATTTGTTTTGGCATTTTTAGATTTTTATTTTATTTTCTAGGATTTTGTTTAGTTTTAGCGGAATTATTTAAAAAAAACGTGCCAAGGCCTAGCTGGGCCGAAGCCCAGCGCTGGCCCACCTCGCCCCGTGCCGCCATCTCCTACCGGGAGACCGCCGCCTCCGCCGAACCGGAGTTCGGCTCGGACTCTCTTTCCCCGCGCCGTGCCCCCTCCCCCAAGGCAACGCCCCCTCCTTAAAAGTCGCGCCCTGCCGCCCTGGAAGCCACCCCACCCAGCCACGAGACGCCGACCCCGCCGCCGCAAGCCGCTGCGCTGCACGTCGCCGCTGCCGCGCTGCCTCGCCGCCCCTTGCCCACAGCCGCGACGCCCCTCGCCGCGAGCCACCGCCGCGAGCCGCCGCCGCCGCCCGTTTCCCGTGCCGCCGCCGCCCCGCGTTGCGCCGCCCCTCGCCGGAGCCGCCGCCATGCCGGACCTCGCCGGAGGTTAGCGCCGTTCGGTTTTTTAGAAAACCGGTTCGGTTTTTGGTTAGAAAACCCTAGTCGTTTTTTTCGGTTCGCTGATTTTTCCCGGTTTTTCTTTTTAGCGGACGTTCGTTTTAACGATTTTTTTCGCTTGTTAGTTACAGATAACGAACGCTCGTTGGTTAGCCTGTTCGTCAGTTTTCTTTTATCGGATTAATCCGCGATTATTCCACATCGCGATTTCTGATAGGATTTTCGTTCTGGATTATCTTTTCGCTCATTAGTTGGAATCAGGCGATTCAAGCGCCTAGATCTTCGTCTCGAGACCCTCTTTTCGTTTAACCAACTTGCACAAGTTTTTGCTACTGTAAATTTGATCTAGGTCCAAATTGGTAAACGGATCTTGTTTCTTTTGCCGTTTGAGTTTCGTTGCTTCGTTCGATTTGATTCTTTTTGCAAACCGGAGTTCTTAAGTTGAACTTTCTTGTTAGATCTTCTTATTTGAGATTTACCCGTGTTTCTTTGCTCACTTGCTTATGTGTGCTATTGTTTGTTTGCGATAGAATTCCCGGAGTGTGAAGCATGTTATTTGGAGTCTCTAGGTTACGCGGATCGTCAGCAAGGCAAGTAACACTTTGATCATACCCCTTTATCACCCAGTTTTTATGCATTAGTTCCAATCCTCAAACATTGCATGGTTAGGATGTCATTAACATGTGGGTTGGGAAATAGTTGATGAGGTAGAACCTATTACCCTGTTACATTCAAACCCTTGGGATTTACTTCTACGCGTTGCTTATATTGCTATGCTATGCTCGTAGATGTGGTTTGGGTGAGTGAAATCCATGAGAGATGTGAGATTGATAATTAATGGTTTAACTTCAGGTCACAACTTAAATACACATCTGGGTGGATTGAGGCACCTGGAGTACCAAGTGTTGCGTGTATTTTTGTAAATCCCGGAGTACCCATGTGATCTTCCTATGGACCGCCACCCAGGCTCAAAGGGAGCTAAGATTATTCATGCTGGAAACTTCCGTGTGCAGCCACAAGCTATGATGGGGTCTAGCATAGTTGAGTAAGTTACGTGAAGCTCTTGAAGAGGTGGATCAGCAGGTAGTGGGATTGTAGGTTTGGTATGGTTTGCCCGGAGTAGAGAGTTAATGTTTCTGAAAGACTGTGTCTTTGTCATCCGTTTCTCAAACACCATGCAGTGCGAGAAATTCAACGGAGGAGATCAAGTCTTGTGGGGAAAAGTGCGCAAACCTCTGCAGAGTGTATAAACTAATCATGGTTAGCCATGTCCCCGGTTATGGACTATCTTGAGTATCTAGTACATGGAGTATCTTAAGTATCTCATCACTCTAAATTAATATTGTTGGGTTGATAATTACTTTAATTGGGATTGAGTTGGAGGAACCTTCTCAATAATGTTTCAACTACCATGATAGTTAAATTAAAATCTATTCCTTTGTTGTATGGAAAAATTGGCTTTTCGCAAAACTATAATCATAGAGCTTTCCACCAGCCAAATATGCATGTCGTGATATTATTATTCTGTTCTTGCTCTACTGTGTTATTTTGCCAGCATATTCCATGTGCTGACCCGTTTTCGGGCTGCAATGTATTATGTTGCAGACTTTTCAGACGAGGAGTAAGGTTTGTTAGGTCATTGTCGTGCAGCTCGGCTATGCCGTTGGAGTTGATGGACTCACTTTATCTTCCAAGCCTTCCGTTGTTATCGTATTAGATGGCCTTAAGCCATATTTATTGTAATAAGTTCTCTTTGGAGACTTTCGATGTAATAAGTGTGTGATTGCTACTCTGTTATAAATCCTCCAGTACTGTGTATGCCAGCATTACCGATCCAGGGATGACACTGAAGCACAGAGACTTGACCGTTTGAGGTCGGGTCGCTACAAGATGGTATGAGAGCACATGCTGAGTGTAGGACACGACCACTAAGCTAAAGCCATAGATCACTATTCTCTTCTCATTTCTGACTCCTCTTCATTTTCTACTCTTTAGGATGGCAGATGCAAGGAACAAGTTTGCACAAAAAGACGAAGAAGCACCTTTTGGACAACACCTGAAGGAAGTCACTAGGTACCTGAACATAGGAATACCAAGCTTCATCGGGACCTACAACGCCACTTTACTAGAAGAGGAGCGATGGATGATTCAAGTTCAAGTTCCAGGAAGGACCTTCATGCCAGTCACTAAACCCATAGAGTTTTCCTTCGATGCACCAACCTAGAGTTTAGGAAAGAGTATGGCAGCTCACATAACCATGGGACGCATTGGAGAAGTTTATCAAAAAGGAGCTTAAAGACACTATCTACCAGATTTGTGGGCGCCGAGATGACCAATGGGAGATGATCAGCACCAGAACGGATAGATCAATTGCAGCTTTCATCCAAGAACTAAACCAACACATTCGACACCAGGAGAATCAGATGTGCGCAGGCATGATAGATCTGAAGAAGGTAATGACTCGGATTGCAAAACTAGAGGAAGAACTCAAGGCTACGCGTGAAGATTATGAGGAGGAAATCATCGTACTAGAGGAGAAGAATGATGACCTGATTAAGAAATCGGAATATTCATGGGAGAACCCACACCAGTAGAAGAAGACGAAGAACTCAAGGAGATTCGCCCGGAAGACTACATCATCATCGACGACACCGACTCTGACCTGAGCGATGATGACTTTGAAGACGAAGCTGGAACAGATATCATGGAGTCTGCAACCGAGGAATATTTTTAGTAGACCACCATATCAGTATTAGTATTCCACCATGTAAATAGAGTGGTCCGAGCACTTTTGCGATAGTTAAACCAATTATATGACTGGATTGATTGATTGAGTGAAATGTTTGTGTTTGTCTCATGTGCATATGGGTAGTGCTTTCTCATTAGACCTCATTCTATTCTAATCTCTCCCCTCTAAACCCATCAGATGCCTCCAAGACGTGATCCCGGATTTGCACTCCCACCGGAGTTCACTCAGTTAATTTAGCAGCAGAATACCCTAATGTAGTTGTTAGTTCAGAATCAAGGGAACGCCAACAACAATAACAATCTGCCACCACCACCACCACCAGTTGACAACTTAGCCCGATTTCTGAGGTTGCAGCCGCCGGTGTTTTCCAGTAGCACCGAGCCTATAGTAGCAGATGATTGGCTCCGCAGGATTGGAAGGGAGTTAACCACTGCAGGATGTACTAATGCTGAGAAGGTGCGTCTTGCCGCACATCAGTTGGATGGACCAGCAGCATCATGGTGGGAGAATTACATTGTCACCTACCCTATAGCCACGGTGACATGGGATCAATTTCAGCAAGCCTTCCATACAACCCATGTCTCAACTGGAGCCACGAATTTGAAGAAGCGTGAGTTTCGCAACTTACGCCAGGGGAACCGTATTGTGGCTCAGTATGTGGATGAGTTTAGCAAGTTATCTCACTATGCCCCTGATGATGTGGCCACAGATGCCGCAAAGCAGGAGAAGTTTATGGAAGGGCTGAATGATGAGATGAGTATGCAGTTGATGGTGGCAACATTCACCAACTACCAAGAGTTGGTAGATAAGGCTCTTATGATTGAAGGGAAGCAACAACAGATTGAGAGCCGTAAGAGGAAGTATGGACAAGGGAGCTATAACTCAGGAGCTCAGCAGAAGCCTCGCCTAACCCCGAACTCGGGAGGACTTGTTCATAACCATGGAGGCCACACCCATAATCGAGGGAGTAACCATAATCATACTGGCACAAGTAATGGGAATGGGAATGGAGCAAGCAACAATCAGAACCGCCCAAATCCAGCCACACCCACCAAGAGGGACCTAAGCCACGTTACTTGTTTCAGGTGCGGGAAGACTGGACACTTTGCCACAGAGTGCCCTGAAGGGAAGAATGGAAACGGAAACAGGAGCGCCGGGAAGAAGCCCAATCCATTTAACAAAGGAAAAGTGAACCACGTTAACGTGGAGGAGGTTGAAGAGCAGCCAGATGCGGTTATAGGTAAGTTTTTGGTTAAGTCATTTACCGCTCTTGTTCTTTTTTATATTGGTGCATCACATTCATACATATCAAGGGAATTCATGGACAAATTTAAACTACCGACCCAAACCCTTAGGACCCCTCTGTTAGTAAGTTCACCCGGAGCAGAGTATATGGCTAGTCGATGGTGCGACCAGATACCCTTAACCATTGGTAGCCATGTTTTTCCGTCCGACCTAATTATCTTGGAGTCACAACGATTGGATGTGATATTAGGAATGGACTGGATGTCAATGTTCGGAGGAAGCATTGACTGTGTTAGTAAGTCAATTTGTCTCACCACCCCGGAGGGAAAAAGGATCAAGTATATATCTAGGCATGCGCCAAGAAGTAGCCAAGTAAATACCGTCACGGGAGTTGTTCAGGAGGAAGTGCCTGTAGTAAAGGATTACCCGGATGTTTTACCAGAAGAGTTACCTGGCATGCCACCAGATCAAGATATTGAGTTTTTGATAGAACTATTGCCAGGCACAGGGCCAATATCCAAGAGACCCTATAGGATGCCCGCGAATGATCTGGAAGAGATTAAGAAACAGACCAAGGAGTTATTGGAGAAAGGATACATTCGACGGAGTTCATCACCATGGGATGCTCCAGTGCTCTTGGTTGAGAAGAAGGATAAATCCCTAAGAACGGTTGTCAATTATCGGGAATTGAATGAAGTGATGATTAAGAACAAGTACCCATTGCCGATGATCAATGATCTGTTTGACCAGCTGCAAGGAGCTAAGGTGTTTTCGAAGATCGATCTGCGATCAGGATATCATCAGTTGAAGATACGAGAGAAGGATATACCAAAGACAGCCTTCACCACACGGTACGGGCTATACGAATATACAGTCTTGTCATTTGGACTGACTAACGCCCCTGCCTATTTCATGAGCATGATGAACAAGGTGTTCATGGAATATTTGGATAAGTTTTTTGTGGTGTGCATTGATGATATAATGGTATATTTGAAGAATGAAGAGGAACACAAGGAGCATTTGCGATTGTTGTGGTGTGCATTGATGATATAATGGTATATGGGTAGTAGTTGACCGTTTGACCACAGTGGCACACTTTATCCCAGTGAAAACAACCTATACTAGTGCAAAGTTGGCCAAGATATATATGACCAGGATCGTATGTCTGCATGGAGTTCCGAGGACCATCGTATAAGATAGAGGGCCATAGTTTACCTCAAAGTTTTGGCATCAGCTGCACCAGAATTTGGGAGCAAGATTGGAGTTCAGTACAACATTTCACCCGCAAACGGATGGACAGACCAAGAGAGTCAATCAGATTCTGGAGGACATGTTGAGAGCCTATGCGCTAGATTATGGATCTAGTTGGGATGACAATCTGCCTTACACAGAGTTCTCATACAACAATAGTTACTAAGCCAGTTTGAAAATGGCACCGTTCGAAGCCCTATATGGACGAAGGTGCAGAACACTGTTGATGTGGGATGAAGTCAGAGACCGACAGTTGTTTGGACTAGACTTGATTAAAGAGTCTGAGGAGAAGGTTAAACTGATCTGGGATAGATTGAAGATAGCTCAGTCCAGACAGAAGAGTTATGCAGATTCAAAACGCAAGGAGGTAACCTATGAAATTGGATACCCAGCATATCTGCGAGTATCGCCTTTGCGAGGAGTGAAACGTTTTGGAGTTAAGGGAAAGTTAGCCCCGAGATTTGTAGGACCATATCGTGTTTTGGAACGGATGGGAGAAGTTGCCTACAAGTTGGAGTTACCTGAAGGACTGTCAGGAGTTCACGATGTGTTTCACGTTTCCTAGTTGAAGAAGTGTCATGCTGAGATGGCTGATATACCGCTAAGAGAAACCATACCCTTGGAGGCGATTCAGCTGAACAATGACTAGACTTATGAGGACAAGCCAGTCAAGATTTTGGAGTTTGCTAGTCGAGTCACCCGCAGCAAGGTCATCAAGTTTGGCAAAGTTCAATGGAGCCACCATACCGAGGACGAAGCCTCATGGGAACAAGAGGATGATCTCTGCAAGGACCACCCACACCTATTTTCTAGCCAACCCGAATCTCGAGGGCGAGATTCATCTTAAGGGGGGTAGGTTTGTAACATCCCAAAATTTCAATTTGGAATGTTATACATAGATCATTCTTGCATATCATATTTTATTGCATTTCGTCTCGCGATCCTCGAAATCCTAAGCAACTCAAGGACCCTCGGAGAGAGTTGGAGATTTCCCCAGTTTTCAAATTTGATTTTATCAAATTTCAAAATGAGGATTTTGGTTTTAACTATTTTTCTCTCTGAAAATATTTCATATTAATATATGAGAGGAGATAATATGACTTCTACAAAATAAATGAAATATTGGAGGAAAAATATTAAAATCAATGTTTTCTTTTATTTGGATTTTATTTGCAATTTTGGTTGCATTAGAAAAATTGCACATTTTCAAAATTTGCATTTTAGGGCCAAGAAAATGTTCATCTCGTTCTAAATATTTTATTTAGACAGAGAAAATTTGTTTTGGCATTTTTAGATTTTTATTTTATTTTCTAGGATTTTTTTCAATTTCGACGGAATTATTTTAAAAAAACGCGCCAAGGCCTAGCTGGGCGGAAGCCCAGCGTCGGCCCACCTCGCCCCGCGCCGACATGTCCTAGCAGGAGACCGCCGCCGCCGCCGGCGAACCGGAGTCCGTCTCGGACTCCGTTTCCCCGCGTCGTGCCCCCTCTCCCAAGGCACTGCCCCCCTCCTGAAAAGCCGCGCATCGCCACCCTGGAAGCCGCCCCACCCCGCCGCGAGCCGCCGACCCCGCCGCCGCAAGCCGCCGCGCCGCCCGTCGCCGCCGCCGCGCTGCCTCGCCGCCCTTTGCCCGCAGCCGTGTCGCCCCTCACCGCGAGCCGCCGCCGCCGCCTGTTGCCCGCGCCACCGCTGCCCCGCATTGGGCCGCACCTCGTCGGAGCCACTGCCATGCCGGAACTCGCTCATTAGTTGGAATCAGGCGATTCAAGCACCTAGATCTTCGTCTCGAGACCCTCTTTTCGTTTAACCAACTTGCACAAGTTTTTGCTACTGTAAAATTTGACCTAGGTTCATATTAGTAAACAGATCTTGTTTCTTTCGCCGTTTGAGTTTCGTTGCTGTGTTCGATTTGATTCTTTTTGCAAGCCGGAGTTCTCAAGTTGAACTTTCTGGTTAGATCTTCTTATTTGAGATTTACCCATGTTTCTTTGCTCACTTGCTTATGTGTGCTATTGTTTGTTTGTGATAGAATTCTTGGAGTGTGAAGCATGTTATTTGGAGTCTCTAGGTTACGCGGATCGTCAGCAAGGCAAGTAACACTTTGATCATACCCCTTTATCACCCAGTTTTTATGCATTAGTTCCAATCCTCAAACATTGCATGGTTAGGATGTCATTAACATGTGGGTTGGGAAATAGTTGATGAGGTAGAACCTATTACCCTGTTACATTCAAACCCTTGGGAGTTACTTCTACGCGTTGCTTATATTGCTATGCTATGCTCGTAGACGTGGTTTGGGTGAGTGAAATCCATGAGAGATGTGAGATTGATAATTAATGGTTCAACTTAAGGTCGCAAGTTAAATACACATCTGGGTGGATTGAGGCACCTGGAGTACCCAGTGTTGCGTGTATTTTTGGAAATCCCGGAGTACCCGTGTGATCTTCCTATGGACCGCCACCCAGGCTCAAAGGGAACTGAGATTATTCATGCTGGAAACTTCCGTGTGCAGCCACAAGCTATGATGGGCTCCAGCATAGTCGAGTAAGTTACGTGAAGCTCTTGAAGAGGTGGATCAGCAGGTAGTGGGATTGTAGGTTTGGTATGGTCTGCCTGGAGTAAAGAGTTGATGTTTCTGAAAGACTGTGCCTTGGTCATCCGTTTCTCAAACACCATGCAGTGCGAGAAATTCAACGGAGGAGATCAAGTCTTGTGGGGAAAAGTGTGCAAACCTCTGCAGAGTGTATAAACTAATCATGGTTAGCCGTGTCCCTAGTTATGGACAATCTTGAATATTTAGTACTGGGAGTATCTTAAGTATCTCATCACTCTAAATTAATATTGTTGGGTTCATAATTACTTTAATTGGGATTGAGTTGGAGGAACCTTCTCAATGATGTTTCAATGACCATGATAGTTAAATTAAAATCTATTCCTTTTTTGTAGGGAAAAATTGGCTTTTCGCAAAACTATAACCATAGAGCTTTCCACCAGCCAAATATGCATGTAGTGATAGCATTATTCTGTTCTTGCTCTACTATGTTATTTTGCCAGCATATTCCATGTGCTGACCCATTTTCGGGCTGCAACATATTTTGTTCCAGACTTTTCAGACGAGGAGTAAGGTTCGTTAGGTCGTTGTCGTGCAGCTCAGCTATGCCGTTGGAGTTGATGGACTCACTTTATCTTCCAAGCCTTCCGTTGTTATCGTATTAGATGGCCTTAAGCCATATTTATTGTAATAAGTTCTCTTTGGAGTCTTCCAATGTAATAAGTGTGTGATTGCTACTCTGTTATAAATCCTCGAGTACTGTGTGTGTCAGCATTACCGATCCAGGGATGACACTGAAGCATAGATACTTGACCGTTTGATGTCGGGTCTCTACAGTTCTATTTAGTTAATTCTTTTTGAACATAATTAATAGATAAATTCCTCAGGTCCAGCAATTTATTTGAGAATTTTATGAGTTCTAGAAGTTTGCGTTAGTTACAAATTACTACAGACTGTTCTGTTTTTGACAGATTCTGTTTTTCGTGTGTTGTTTACTTATTTTGATGAATCTATGGCTAGTAAAAGAGTTTATAAACCATAGAGAAGTTGTAATACAGTAGGTTTAACACCAATATAACTAAAGAATGAGTTAATTACAGTAACTTGATGTCGTGTTTTATTTTCTTTCGCTAACAGAGCTTACGGGTTTTCTGTTAAGTTTTGCGTTGTGAAGTTTTCATGTTTTGGGTAAAGATTCAATGGATATGGAATAAGGAGTGGAAAGACCCTAAGCTTGGGGATGCCCAAGGCACCCCAAGGTAATATTCAAGGACAACCAAGAGCCTAAGCTTGGGGATGCCCTGGAAGGCATCCCCTCTTTCGTCTTCGTTCATCAGTAACTTTACTTGGAGCTATATTTTTATTCGCCACATGATATGTGTTTTTCTTGGAGCGTCATTTTATTTTCTTATATTTTGCTTGCTGCTTGAATAAAATACCAAGATATGAAATTATTAAATGTTAGAGAGTCTTCACATAGTTGCATAATTATCCGACTACTCATTGATCTTCACTTATGTCTTTAGGAGTAGTTTGTTGTTGCTCTAGTACTTCACTTATATCTTTTAGAGCACGGTGGTGGATTTGTTTTATAGAAATTAATGAACTCTCATGATTCACTTATATCATTTTGAGAGTATTTAGAACAGCATGGTAGTTTGCTTTGGTTATGAAACTAGTCCTAATATGATGGGCATCCAAGAGGGATATAATAAAAACTTTCATATAGAGTGCATTGAATACTATGAGAAGTTTGATACTTGATGATTGTTTTGTGATATGGAGATGGTGATATTAGAGTCATGCTAGTTAAGTATTTGTGAATTTTAGAAATACTTGTGTTGAAGTTTGTGATTCCCGTAGCATGCACGTATGGTGAACCGTTATGTGATGAAGTCGGAGCATGATTTATTTATTGATTGTCTTCCTTATGAGTGGCAGTCGGGGACGAGCGATGGTCTTTTCCTACCAATCTATCCCCCTAGGAGCATGCGTGTAATACTTTATTTCGATAACTAATAGATTTTTGCAATAAGTATGTGAGTTCTTTATGACTAATGTTGAGTCCATGGATTATACGCACTCTCACCCTTCCACCATTGCTAGCCTCTCCAATACCGCGCACCTTTCGCCGGTATCATACACCCACCATTTACCTTCCTCAAAACAGCCACCATACCTACCTATTATGGCATTTCCATAGCCATTCCGAGATATATTGCCATGCAACTTACCACCGTTCCGTTTATTATGACACGCTTCATCATTGTCATATTGCTATGCATGATCATGTAGTTGACATCGTATTTGTGGCAAAGCCACCGTTCATAAGTCTTTCATACATGTCACTCATGAGTCATTGCACATCCCGGTACACCGCCGGAGGCATTTATATAGAGTCATATCTTGTTCTAAGTATCGAGTTGTAATTCTTGAGTTGTAAGTAAATAAAAGTGTGATGATCATCATTATTAGAGCATTGTCCCAGTGAGGAAAGGATGATGGAGACTATGACTCCCCCACAAGTCGGGATGAGACTCCGGACGAAAATAAATAAATAAAAGAGGCCAAAGAAGCCCAAATAAAAAAGGGGGGAGACAAAAGAGGCCATAAAAAAAGAGAAGGCCCGAATAAGAAAATAAAAAATGGGAGAAAAAGAGAGAAGGGGCAATGCTACTATCCTTTTACCACACTTGTTCTTGAAAGTAGCACCGTGATCTTAATGATAGAGAGTCTCCTATGTTGTCACTTTCATATACTAGTGGGAATCTTTCATTATAGAACTTGGCTTGTATATTCCAATGATGGGCTTCCTCAAAATGCCCTAGGTCTTCGTGAGCAAGCAAGTTGGATGCACACACACTTAGTTTCTTTTGTTGAGCTTTCATACATTTATAGCTCTAGTGCATCCGTTGCATGGCAATCCCTACTCACTCACATTGATATCTATTGATGGGCATCACCATAGCCCGTTGATACGCCTAGTTGATGTGAGACTATCTTCTCCCTTTTTGTATTCTCCACAACAACCATTCTATTCCACCTATAGTGCTATGTCCATGGCTCACGCTCATGTATTGCGTGAAGATTGAAAAAGTTTGAGAACATCAAAGGTATGAAACAATTGCTTGGCTTGTCATCGGGGTTGTGCATGATTTAAATATGTTGTGTGGTGAAGAGGGAGCATAGCCAGACTATATGATTTTGTAGGGATAGCTTTCTTTGGCCATGTTATTTTGAGAAGACATGATTACTTGGTTAGTATGCTTCAAGTATTATTATCTTTATGTCAACATTAAACTTTTGTCTAGAATCTTATGGATCTGAATATTCTTGCCACAATAAGGAGAACTACATGGATAAATATGTTAGGTAGCATTCCACATCAAAAATTCTATTTTTAGCATTTACCTACTCGAGGACGAGCAGGAATTAAGCTTGGGGATGCTGATACATCTCCAACGTAACTATAATTTTTGATTGTTCCATGCTATTATATTATCAACCTTGGATGTTTTATATGCATTTATATGCTATTTTAAATGATTTTCAGGACTAACCTATTAACCTAGAGCCCAGTGCCAGTTTCTGTTTTTTCCTTGTTTTAGAATATCACAGAAAAGGAAAATCAAACGGAGTCCAATTGACCTGAAACTTCACGGAACTTATTTTTGGATCAAAAGAAGTCCAGAAGACTTGGAGTGCACGTCAGGGGATCAACGAGGAAGCCATGAGGTAGGGGGGCGCGCCCACCCCCCCTAGGCGCACCATCCACCCTCATGGCCCCTCTGATGCATTTCTTCCTCCTATATATCTCCATATACCCTAAAACGATCGGGAAACACAATAGATTGGGAGTTCGCCGCCAGAAGACTCCGTAGCCACCGAAAGCCAATCTAGACCCGTCCCGGCACCCTACCGGAGGGGGCAATCCCTCTCCGGTGGCCATCTTCATCATCCCGGTGCTCTCCATGACGAGGAGGGAGTATTTCTCCCTCGGGGCTAAGGGTATTACCATTAGCTATGTGTTTGATCTCTCTCTCTCTCTCGTGTTCTTGAGGTGATACGATCTTGATGTATCGCGAGCTTTGCTATTATATTTGGATCCTATGATGTTTTCTTCCCCCTCTACTCTCGTGTAATGGACCGAGTTTCCCCTTTGAAGTTATCTTATCGGATTAAGTCTTTAAATATTTGAGAACACTTGATGTATGTCTTACCGTGCGTATCTGTGGTGACAATGGGATATCACGTGATTCACCTGATGTATGTTTTGGTGATCAACTTGCGGGTTCCGCCCATGAACCTATGCATATGGGTTGGCACACATTTTCGTCGTGATTCTCCGGTAGGAACTTTGGGGAACTCTTTAAGGTTCTATGTGTTGGTTGACTAGATGAATCTGAGATTGTGTGATGCATATTGTATAATCATATCCACGGATACTTGAGGTGACATTGGAGTATCAAGGTGACATTAGGGTTTTGGTTGATTTGTGTCTTAAGGTGTTATTCTAGTACGGACTCTAGGGCTGTTTGTGACACTTATAGGAATAGCCCAACAGATTGATTGGAAAGAATAACTTGGAGGTGGTTTTGTACCCTACCATAATCTCTTAGTTTGTTCCCCGCTATTAGTGACTTTGGAGTGACTCTTTGTTGCATGTTGAGGGATAGTTATGTGATCCAATTATGTTATTATTGTTGAGAGAACTTGCACTAGTGAAAGTATGAACCCTGGGCCTTGTTTCCTAGCATTGCAATACCGTTTACGCTCACTTTTATCATTAGTTACCTTGCTGTTTTTCTATTTTCAGATTACAAACACCTATATCTACTATCCATATACCACTTGTATCACCATCTCTTCGCCGAACTAGTGCACCTATACAATTTACCATTGTATTGGGTGTGTTGGGGACACAAGAGACTCTTTGTTATTTGGTTGCAGGGTTGCTTGAGAGAGACCATCTTCATCCTACGCCTCCTACGGATTGATAAACCTTAGGTCATCCACTTGAGGGAAATTTGCTACTGTCCTACAAACCACTGCACTTGGAGGCCCAATAACGTCTACAAAAATAAGGTTGTGTAGTAGACATCAACAACTTACGTCACAATCGTTAGATGTAGATCTAATGGTCAGAAACAACGGATGTCAGACACACCAGCATCACGAACTTAGTCTTGTGTAGGAGTACTAGCAAGATCCGTGCATTGCACGGAACATCAAAATGCATTTTTTTATAAAACACTTGATGTGATTGACCCTTGCGGGAGTAATCCCATGTGTAAAAACTAATGATATCTTGAGAAATATGAGATAAGGTGAAGAGGAGTGGGGTGTGGTGGTGGTTGGTGGTCGGAATGAGAGGAGGCATGGGGATTGACGACGCCGGAACACTACAAAAATAAGACACATCCGTGACATTTTGGGCCGAACGAATTTTTATCTGTCATACATATGACACTTCTATGACGATAATTGTGACAAAACCCGGTATCATCATAGATGTGGTGGGCTCCTACTTCTATGACAAAAAATCATGACAGAAAATGGGCTTTTCGTCCTGGGCGGGCCGGAGACGCAGCTGCATGACATTCTTTGGGCCGTCCATGACGGAAAAAACCATGGTAGAAGCGAGGGCGAGGAAAATTTTGGGGAGTTCCCGGTTACGGTGGGAGGTCAGGGGCCGAGCGATGCGCGCTTCTCTCGTACATGTACGCGCGTGTGTGTGAGGCGTTGGCTCTAACTGAACCCGAGCGAGGCGTTGGGCTCTAACTGAACCCGAGCGATTGCACTGCAGGCTACGCGTTACTGAACCCGAGCGATTCCTTCGCTACTGCAGCTAACTGAAGCCGATCGATGCTGCCTCTAGATGAGCAGTGAGCGTTGCGGGGGGGGGGGGATGAACAGTTCCCGGTGGGGGTGGATGAACATGACCCCGTGGTGTTGCCTCTGGATGAACAGGACCGCGATCGATCGAGCCGGTTGGGGCTGGATGAACAGGACCCTGTGGAGGGCTGGATGAACACTATACCGTGGAGGGCAGGATGAACAGTAGCCCGTGGAGGGGTGGTTGAACAGGAGCCCGTGGAGAGGGCTGGTTGAACAATAGCCGGTGGAGTAGCGCGCGGTGGAGGCTCGATGAACAGGAGCCCATGGATGAACAGTCGCAGGTGGAGGCTAGAGGAGGTCGACGGTGGATGAACAGTAGCTCGTGGAGGCTGGAGGGGGTCAACGGTGGAGATGAACAGTATCCCGTGGAGTCCCGTTTTGCGGTACGCCACACCCCTCCCGATGAATAGAACCCCCGTTTCGACCGTAGGAGGTCCGTTTCCTCTGTTTTGCGGTACGCCAGATCCCTCTCGATCAACAGGACCCCGTTCCGAACGTAGGAGGTCCGTTTCCCCCGTTGTGTGGTACGCCAGGCCTCATCTCCATCGCATGTTCCGTCCAAACCCTCCCGATGAGCACGACCACGCATTCCGTTCCGACCCAGCCGGTTGGCTCCCACGCGTTCCGTTGCCTCCCGATGAACACGACGCATTCCGTTGCCTCCCCATGAACATGAGGCATTCCGTTGCCTCCCCATGAACACGATGCATTCCGTTGCCTCCTCATGAACACGACGCATTCCGTTGCCTCCCCATGAGCATGACGACGACGCAGTTTCTCTGTTCCGACCCAGCCATGTACACGAGCACTGGCCGTACGTATGCGCGAGTAGGTGTTCGAGACCCCGCCCATATGTACGCATACGTGGCCATATTTTCTTTCTTGCACCTTGGCCGCTGTAGGTACGTGTACATGCTACGTGCGCGCCTCTACTACGACACGTGCGCGCCTCTACATTGACCAATATGTACGTACACATTCACGACCAGAATGACAACGCTACGTACGCTTCGACTAGGTGGATCACGACTGTCAGGTACTACCTTGCCTGCGAAGATGTAGCTGGTGGGTCCTAGCAGTCAGGGGGCGAATCGTTTTTTTTTTGCCCGGACGCACTTCCTTGCGTGCAAAGATGTAGCTGCTGGGTCCCACCAGTCAGGGGAAACGTTTTTTTTCACGAAATACAGCGGCCCGTCTGGTGGGTCCCAGCTGTGAGGTGGAGAAATCATTATTTTCCACGTAATAAGGAGGCACTTCCTTGTTGCGGCCATGGACCCAGTTGTCAGCCTCTCCACGTAGAGTCCATGTCCGATGGAAGTCGTTCCTTGACCATGTTGACCACGCCGCGCCGAGAGCACCAGGGCGGTGGACGATGGCGAGGCCTAGGAAGGGGATGACACGGAGGCAGGGAAGACTCGGCAGTTGCTTCCCATGCGGAGGGGAGTACGACTGTACGAGGGTTTACTGGTTCGTATGCCGTCGCTGGAGAATAACAGCAGGTGTGGCTGAGTAGAGGGATGGCTGGGCCAGCGATGGGAGTACGGTCGGGCGGTGAGGCCTGCGCAGCAGTACAGCCGGCCGTGAGGAGGAGGGAGCAGGCAGTCCTGCCGGCGCTTGTTTGAGCGGCTGGAGCAGGAAGAGTAGAGATTGAAGAAGCACGACGGCTGTTGGATGGACATCCAACAGTCAGTGCTTTTGCGTCAACCTTTTTTTAGGAAAGCCTCAAATCTGTGGAAAACAGCATACAGCCCATATGCCATTATTTCTAATAATTTATAGCCCATTTGCTAATTCTTAAGGTTTTTTTGGAGCCCATATTCTTTTTGTTAGCATTACAGCCCATATTGTGGCAACGGTTAAAAAATTATATGAAATTTTGCATATTTCGGTGCGGTCCGAACTGTTTTTAATCCCGAAATTTCGACTCACATCCAAACTGATTTTAAAAATAAATGTATATCAATATAAAATCCAACAAATTCTCCACGCATCAAAATTAATGTAATTTAAAATCTTGAAATGAAAAAAAAGATATGAAACTAATTGCCGGTTTGATGTGTTTTAAAAATGTACAAACCATTTCTCATTACTGATGGGCCATTTTATCGGCCAGCCGAATGAAAGCTCTCCTTGTCTTGAAAGATTTGCAGCCCAACAGGCGTGACAAAGCGACATACTTGGCAAGTCACAATAAAACTGGGCTGTGGCCGTGGACCCAGCTGTCAGCCTCTCCATGCATAGTACTCTTCCGATGGAAGTCGTTCCTTGACCACGTTGACCACGCCGCGCAGAGAGCACCACGGCGGTGGACGACGGCGAGGCCTAGGAAGGCGACGACGCGGTAGTGGAAGCCCGCACAGAGAGGACTACGAGGGTTCACTGGTTTGGCTGCGGTGTGAGGCTGCCGTCGCCGCAGGGCCTGGCCAGCGGTGGGAATAGTAGGGGGCGGTGAGGCCTCTGCGGCAGCACAGCCGACCACGGGAGGCAGGAGCATGCGGCACGACCGACACTGCTTTGGGCGGCTAGAGCAAGAAGACTAGAGGATGAAGAAGCACTACGGCCGTTGGATGGACATCGTACGGTCACTGGAGCAAGAATCGTTCATATTGACTAAGTTGACAAAGCCCTTCGTCCCCGTCAACTTAGTAGGCCCACAAGTCAGCCTCCCAGCATGGTGGCTCCCAGCTAGCCGGGGGAGTATTCATTTTTTTGTGCATAATAAGGAGGCACTTCCGGTGGGTCCGAGCTGACAGCGGGGGGGGGGGGGCGTTTTTTTCTCGAAATACGGTGGCCCGTCCAGTGGGTCCCAGTAGTCAAGGGGAAACATTTTTTTCGCAAAATACTGGTGGCCCGTCCGGTGGGTCCCCACTGTCAGGTGGAGGAATAATTATTTTGCACGTAATAAGGAGACACTTCCTTACTGCGGCGGTGGACCCAACTGTAAGACTCTCCATGTACAGTCCACGTCCGATGGAAGCCGTTCCTTGACCATGTTGACCACGCCGCGCCGAGAGCACCAGGGCGGTGGACGACGGCGAGGCCTAGGAAGGGGACGACGCGGATCCGGGGAAGACGTGGCAGTGGATGCCCACGCGTAGAGGAGTACGAGAGTTCACTGGTTCGTTGCGGTGTGAGGCTGCCGTCGCCACAGAATAACAGGGGGTGTGGGTGAGTAGAGGGATGGCTTGGCCAGCGGTGGGAGTAGTAGGGGGCGGTGAGGCCTCCGCCACATCGCAGCCAGCCATGGGAGGCAGGAGCACGGGGCATCACCGGCGCTGGTTTGGGCGGCTAGAGCAAGAAGACTAGAGGTTGAAGAAGAACTATGGCCGTTGGATGGACATCGTACGGTCACTGGAGCTAGAATCGTGCATATTGACTAAGTTGACAAAGCCCTCCGTCCCCGTCAACTTAGTAGGCCCACAAGTCAGCCTGCCACTAAGGTGGGTCCCAGCTAGCAGGGGGTATTCATTTTTTTGTGCGTAATAAGGAGGCACTTCCGGTGGGTCCGAGCTGACAGCAGGGGGAACATTTTTTTCATGAAATACGGTGGCCCATCGGGTGGGTCCCAGTAGTCAGGGGCAAACGTTTATTTTGCGTTATACTGGTGGGCGTCCGGTGGGTCCCTGCTGTGAGGTGGAGGAATAATTATTTTCCGTGTAATAAGGAGGCACTTCCTTGCGGCTGCCGTGGACCCAGCTGTCAGCCTCTCCACGTACAGTACTCTTCCGATGGAATTCGGTCGTTGACCACATTGACCACGCCGCGCCAACCGCACCACAACGGTGGACGACGGCGAGGCCTAGGAAGGGGACGACACGGAGCCGGGGAAGATGCGGCAGTGGATGCCCACGCGGAGAGGAGTACGAGAGTTCACTGGTTCGGCTGCGCTGCCGTCACCGCAGAATAACAGGGGGTGTGGGTGAGTGGAGTGGAGGGATGGCCTGGCTAGCGGTGGGAGTAGTATGGGGGCGGTGAGGCCTCCGCGGCAGCACAGCCAGCCACGGGAGGCAGGAGCAGGCGGCATGACCGGCGCTGCTTTGGGCGGCTGGAGCAAGAAGACCACAGGTTGAAGAAGCACTACGGCCGTTGGATGGACATCGTACGGTCAGTGAGCTAGAATCGTGCATATTGACTAAGTTGACAAAGCCCTTCTTCCCCGTCAACTTAGTAGGCCCACTATACTAGGTCCCAGCTAGCAGGGGGAGTATTCATTTTTTTGTGCGTAATAAGGAGGCACTTCCTTGCGTGCGAAGATATAGCTGGTGGGTCCGAGCTGTCAGCGGCGGTAACATTTTTTTCGCGAAATACAGATGCATGTCAGTCGTTGACCACGCTGACCACGCCATGCCGAGAGCACCAGGGCGGTGGACGACGGCAAGGCCTAGGAAGTGAACGACACGGAGGCAGGGAAGACTCGGCCGTTTATTTTGTTTCCCACGCGGAGGGGAGTACGACTGTACGAGGGTTTACTGGTTCGTCTGCCATCGCCGGAGAATAACAGCATGTGTGGGTGAGTAGAGGGATCGCTAGGCCAACAATGGTAGTACGGTGGGGCGGTGAGGCCTGCGCGGCAGCACAGCCGGCCGCGGGGAGGAGGGAGCAGGCAGTCCCGCCGACGCTTGTTTGAGCGGTTGGAGCAGGAAGGGCAGAGATTGAAGAAGCACGACAGCCGTTGGATGGACATCCAACAGTATACAGGCCATCTGTGGAAAGCCTCAAATCTGTGGAAAACAACATACAACCCATCTGCCATTATTTCAAATAATTTACAGCCCATTTGCTAATTCTTACGGGTTTTTTTGGAGCCCATATTCTTTATGTTAGCATTACAGCCCATATTGTGGCCATGGTTAAAAAATTATACGAAATTTTGCATATGTCAATGCGGTCTGAACTGTTTTTAATCCCGAAATTTCGAGTCACATTCAGACTGATTTTAGAAATGAATGTATATCAATATAAAATCCAACAAATTGTCCACGAATAAAAATTAATGAAATTTAAAATCTCGAAATAAAAAAAGATATTTGAAAATAATTGCCGGTTTGATTTGTTTTAAAAATGTACAGTCCATTTCTCATTACTGATAGGCCATTTTCTCGGCCAGTCGAATGAAGCTCTCCTCGTCTTGAAAGATTTGCAGCCCAGCAGGCCTGATAAAGCGACTTACTTGACAAAACACAAAAGAACTGGGCTAGCCATTTTCAGAAAGAAAAAAAACTACTGGTCTGGTCTGTGGTAAACATAAAAGAAAAGGTTGTCTAGACATGCCAGAGTGTCCCGCACAGCCCAGTTGACACCCTGCTTCCATCTCAAAAACAAATTAGATAAATGCCGCTCCAATTATGGTGATTCATAAAAATGCCACTGCAATTTACAAACTTTGAAAAATGCCACTGCAATTTTTGCAAACTTTGAAAAACGCCAATGCAGTTTGCAAACTTTGAAAAACGCCACTCCAGACTTCGAAAAATGCCACTAGAAATGGCATTTTTCGAAGTTTGGAAATTGCAGTGGCATTTCTCGGATACACTAGATTTGGAGTGGCATTTATCAAATTAACACAAAACAAAAATAATTGGGTGAGCTGCTGGGTCCCTGGTGCCAGCCGCCCGTTGTGCAATTCTCTCGTTTATTGACTACGTTGACAATGGCATGGGACCCAGATGTCAGAAATCCACTAGGAGGAGCCATTTTTTTATTGACTTGAAATAAGGAGGCA
The DNA here is from genome assembly GCF_056163025.1 of Triticum urartu. NCBI lineage: Eukaryota > Viridiplantae > Streptophyta > Magnoliopsida > Poales > Poaceae > Triticum > Triticum urartu. The sequence continues at coordinate 65,504,221 of NC_141873.1, read as the reverse complement.
CTTGCTTGCGTACTGCCATGACCTTGGCGGGTCCCTGCTGTCATCCTCTCCACGTACAGTACCAGTTAGTCGTGCTTCAAAACTGATCGGCATGCCATTCAAAAAACAAAGGTCGATAACTAATGCGGCACCTCGGGCCAACGCGGCCAGATCGCATTTTGCACGAGAAATTACACACCATGTTCCGTTTACATGTGGTCCCATTCCAACATATCAGTGAGACGACGGCGAGTAGTAGGAGTATTTCCGAACGGACGTGTAGGCCGGGGCGTGATACGTCTCCAACGTATCTATAATTTTTGATTGCTCCATGCTATATTATCTACTGTTTTAGGCAATATTGGGCTTTATGTTCCACTTTTATATTATTTTTGGGACTAACCTATTAACCGGAGGCCCAGCCCAGATTTGCTGTTTTATGCCTATTTCAGTGTTTCGAAGAAAAGGAATATCAAACGGAGTCGAAACGGAACGAACTCAACTAGAGAAGTTATTTTTGGAACGAAAGCCACCAGATAGACTTGGACTCCACGTCAGGAGATACGGGAGGTGCTCACGAGGGTGCCCCCCCCCTAGAGCGTGCCCCCTGCCTCGTGGGGCCCCCGTAGCTCCTCCGACGTACCTCCTGCACCCATATATATCTACGTAACCTAAAACTTCCAGAACAGACAATAGATCGGGAGTTCCGCCAGAAGCCTCCGTAGCCACCGAAAACCAATCTAGACCCATTCCAGCACCCTGCCGGAGGGGGCAATCCCTCTCCGATGGCCATCTTCATCATCCCGGTGCTCTCCATGACGAGGAGGGAGTAGTTCTCCCTCAGGGATGAGGGTATGTACCAGTAGCTATGTGTTTGATCTCTCTCTCTCTCTCTCGTGTTCTTGATTTGGCACGATCTTGATGTATCGCGAGCTTTGCTATTATAGTTGGATCTTATGTTTATCCTCCCCCTCTTCTCTCTTGTGATGAATCGAGTATCCCCTTTGAAGTAATCTTATCGGATTGAGTCTTTAAAGATTTGAGAACACTTGATGTATGTCTTGCCGTGGATATCTGTGGTGACAATGGGATATCACGTGATTCACTTGATGTATGTTTTGGTGATCAACTTGCGGGTTCCACCATGAGCCTATGCATAGGGGTTGGCACACGTTTTCGTCGTGATTCTCCGGTAGAACTTTGGGGCACTGTTTGAGATCCTTTGTGTTGGTTGAATAGATGAATCTGAGATTTTGTGACGCATATCGTATAATCATACCCACGGATACTTGAGGTGACATTGGAGTATCTAGGTGACATTAGGGTTTTGGTTGATTTGTATCTTAAGGTGTTATTCTAGTACAAACTCTAGGGCCGTTTGTGACACTTATAGGAATAGCCCACCGGATTGATTGGAAAGAATAACTTTCAGGTGGTTTCGTACCCTACCATAATCTCTTCATTCGTTCTCCCCTATTAGTGACTTTGGAGTGACTCTTTGTTGCATGCTGAGGGATACTTTTATGATCCAATTATGTTAGTATTGTTGAGAGGACTTACACTAGTGAAAGTATAAACCCTAGGCCTTGTTTCAACACATTGCAATACCGTTTACACTCACTTTTATCACTGGCTACATTTCTGTTTTTATTGTTTCAGATTACAAATACCTTTATCTACTATCCATATACCACTTGTTTCACCATCTCTTCGCCGAACTAGTGCACCTATACAATTTACCATTGTATTGGATGTGTTGGGGACACAAGAGACTCTTTGTTATTTGGTTGCAGGGTTGCTTGAGAGAGACCATCTTCATCCTATGCCTCCTACGGATTGATAAACCTTAGGTCATCCACTTGAGGGAGATTTGCTACTATCCTACAAACCTCTGCACTTGGAGGCCCAACAACGTCTACAAGAAGAAGGTTGTGTAGTAGACATCAGGACGCCTCTTCGTGAACCGTGGCAAACTCGCAACCCTCCACCGACTCTTCTCCTTTCCCTCTCGATTAGGAACTACTATCGCACGCTCTTCCTCTCCCTCCTCCATTTTCCTTCAGCCCTTCACCCTTTCTTCTGCCATTGTTCGATCGTCTTCTTCATGGAGGGAACAGGTCGGAAACGACCCCGTTATTCTTGCCCCGATCTGAAAGATGACGTGGTGGAGGAACTCATTGATCGGTGCAACGTCATCACCTCGGCTAGCATGGCTGGTTTGTTCAAGCCCATTCTCTACTCAACTAGTAGATCATTACAAAGAACCCAAGAGTCAAGGAGCGGTTTGATCTCCCCTATATTCTTCGCCGTGACCCTGATGACTGGCGCCGGCATGACGGAGGCCTCGCCCTGTGCCAGTTCATGCCGCTTGATAATGATACGTATGATGTTAAGATGCCATCGCTTGAGGGCAAGGCTTGCGCGGGCGCAAATGGAGATTGGGTTGTTTACATTGGGTCCAACTGCGAGTCGGAACTTGTGAATGTGTACACTCGTCACTGGGTTCAACTTCCAAAATCTCGGCACACTGCCCAGAGGTTGAGCACACCGGTAATGTACGCACTTTCAAATACGATCATGGTGACTGTCTTCTACGGAAGATAGCAATTTGTCGAGTTCCCAACCGCTCTTGGAAGTACAACAACTATCAAGTTGTTGCTATCTTCGACAAGCTTGTTGGCGTCCTTCGTGGTTCGACTCAATGGATATTGCTCAAAAATCAATTTATGTACACAGATGAGTACTGTGATGCAATTCAATACGAGGGCCTTGTGTTTGCTGCCACCACTCGTGGCGCTGTTTTTGCATGGCATCCTAGTAGTTTCGGTACGTTTGTCTTCCACCGTAATTATAATTGTTTCATCCACATGCATGCAGGTTAGCAAGTTTCCCTTTACTAATTAACCTTCTTCTTGTGTTTCCAAGGTCCTGTGAACATCCCACCACCTATACTTGAAAAATTTTATAACCAAGGGGGAGATGCCGATGGTGATGATCACGAGCATGAGGACGAGCAGCGCCCATATACTCTGTGGCGCCTGGCAACTAATTCCGATGGATCACCTCTTCTTGTGTGTATACAGCCCACTGATGATGTTACTGCTAAGGAAGCAGGTGTCTCCCATGGTCGCACTCTCCAGACCTATTCCAACACCCGTTGCATGGTATTCGGGATGGATACTATTGTGCTAGCGCCAACTCCTTCTCCCTGGCACATAATTGATAGTCTTGGAGAAAACTCGCTCTTCCTTGGACAAAACTATCCGATGATGGTGAAAGGCGATCCAACTGCTGTTGACACATTTATGAGAAGCAACTATGTCTATACCTCGGACATTTGGGTGGTTCCCTACCCTGGTACTGATATAGTAGGCCGCTTCAGCCTGGATGATCGGTCCTGCGTTGGTCTCCAGATTGACAACAGATGGCCTGTCCCAGAGAATCACTTGTGGTTCAAAGCAAGCGTTTCCAATGACGCAGAATGGTTGAGTTGAAGTTCATTTCATGGCTTGTTATTTGTTGTGTGGTGAAAACTTTAGAATTTATAATGTATCCTCGTTGTCGATGTGGGTTGATGACCTGTTGTATGTAATAAAATGATATGCCTGTGATAAACTTACTAAATTTATGAATGGCTTTCGAGTTGCTTCTCTAAATTTGTACTAGCTTCACATGCTTCGCGCGTTGGGCAGGTGTTTTTACTGTAGCCATATGTTAATGTGTTTGTTGTACGTAACCAGCACCTCGAATCCTCGATACTAGTATACTATATAATAGTACTATATAGTAGGAATAAGTAGTAGGAGTAGTAGGGTGGCATGGGCCAGAACAAGCATTCATGACTAGGAGTACGGCACACGCCACCACCACGACATCCATCTGACACCATATTAGGTCTTGGAGTCCGTGCTAGAGCAATCTCTTCAACCTCGTCGTTTCTCTAACTTCAGCCATCACGCGGCGGGCGAGGTGGGGGTTTGCCGATAGTCGGTTTCCTTAACTGCGGTCCCACTTGTAAGGCCAACTCCAACGCACGACCCCAAACGCACCTCCGTTTTGCATGAACTCCAACGATAATTTTGACTAGAAAAGCAAGAACAAAGAAAACAAGAACCACAAGAATACATTTTACTACTCCTGTAAGTTGGATGAGTTCCTACTCAATGCATTCATTGTTGATCTGCGGAGGCTCGATCTTGCATCCTTCTTTCTTCGTCGAGTGTAAAGAAGTAGACGTTGCTTCCTCGCATCTAGTCTCATGTCTAGCCTCTATTATAGTAGGAGTATCAAAAAGTAGACTAATCTCATCTCTAGCCTCTGTGCTAGCTAAAAGTGATAGAACATCTACTAAATTGCGCTCTATCAATATATGGATGTACTCTTTTTCCCAATACAAAAACTTGCATCCATTCTACTCCCTCCGTTGCACAATACATGCCTTCTATTTGTCAAAATATATATGTATCTAGACATGTCTTAGTATATAGGTACATCCATTTTTGGACAAATGGAAGTCAAGTATTTTGGAACAGAGGGAGTACACAATAAAATTTTTAAGTTAGCACAACTAGTCTCATCCGAGAGCAGAACCGAAGATTTGGTCGGGTTCTTCCTCCTTTTGCCGACACGTGGGACATCCAGCATCCAGGTCGTGTCATGAAAGAAAATAGAGTGGTAGTTGAAGCCACGAGATGTGCATCTTGGGTTAAAATATAAATAGAATCTTACTACTCTTGAGTAACTCCAAAAGCGGTCACCGAAGATCTTTATTGGATTTGTTTTTCATCACCAGCACGTCGAGGTGAAAGATGCACAGGTTCAGTGGGTCTTCTTGCGTTTTTGCTGACATGTGGGGCCGCATGTGAGAAAACAGACGATGGGCTCCGCGCGTCCGCTGGCTGGCTGAGAAGAGAGATAGAGGAGGGCTGAGCAGGGACTGCAGGAAATTTGTTCTACGTACCTCGATATAGGCTCGATATAGTGGGGTGGCATGGGCCATAACTAGCATTCACGTCTAGCAGTGCGGCACACGCCACCCACACGAGTCCCATCCGACACCAATTTTCTTGGAGTCCATGCTACATCCATCTCTTCTCCCTCCTGTTTTCTCAGCCATCGCACAGTGGGCGGGGTGGGGGTTTGCCGATAGTCGGTTTGCTCAACTGCGGTCCCACTTGTAAGTGAAAATGTAGCACCGCACGCATTCCCGCTTGAGCATCGTGCCGGACCAACCATGTGGGGGTGCGACGCGAACACGGCAGGCTTTTCCTTTTGAACTCGTAACTTGTAAAATTTGGTTCAGCTCCATGGCGCGACTGATAGATAGAAAATAACGATTTTTCCTAGAGTAATGAGAAGTTTGGTTCTGGCGCCGTTCATGCATGGAGTACGTACGAAAATTATGAAGTTGATGCGAAAGGTAAGATAATTACTGTAGTATCATATACTACTACATGGATTTGACGGAAAGATAAAAATACATATGGATCCATCAACGTTCAACGACATCCTCACGCCCTAGTGAGCCGGGTCACCAACCGACGTGTGAGGAGCAGCGGCGTTGGTGGCGAGCTCAACGTGCTTCTGAACAGTGTCGTCCAAGGTTGCCCTGCGCTCCAAGAAGGCCAGCATCCTATCGTCCTCCTCTTGCATGTAGTAGTCCTTGTGGACGATTTGTGCGTATACGTGGGTGATTATGTCGATGGTGTCTTGTTGCGCCAGGCGCTGCGCGGCGAGCGCGACCTCGAGGTGGACATTCTCTGGCGCGACGAAGGGCAGTCGCAGGGCAACCAGTGCGTCGAAGAGGTTGTTACCACAGTGGCTGTTGAGGGTGGCGGGCATCGCAGATCCTGGGTGCGTCGGCTGGAGGCTTACGTCAAAGTCGTCCGCAAGCTTCTTGGCGACGGTGAACTTGTCGAGGAAACCGATGAGGACCTCATCGAACAAGGAGACGAAGCTGTCGTCCAAGCGGCCCCTCACCCTGGCAGCCTCAAGCAATACTACCTAGAGACGTTCCTCGGTGCTGGGCCGCAGGCCGGTGTCGTGGACCATCTGGCACAGCCGGCTAATGCTCGCGCTCATTGCCTCCCACTTCTAGCAAAAACCCTATACACAAAATCTTAGCAGTAGCGCGGCTCAAAAAGGAGCGTTGCTCCTAATTAGCAGTAGCGCGGGTGTAGAAAACCCGCTACTGACAAGTGCTTAGCAGTAGCGCGCTCGGCGTAACCCGGGCTGCTACAAATATCGACCGATAGTCCACCCAACTCCATTTAGCAGCAGCGCGGTGCCGCGAGCCGCACTACTGCTATAGCTGTAGTAGTAGCGCGGTTTTTCTGAGGTCGTTGCTGCTAATTTTCAAATTGGGCACACTTTTGGTCCTAGTTAGCAGTAGCGCTTGTACCGAAAGCGCGCTGCTGCTACTTTCTTAGCAGCAACGCGTTTTACGTAGCGCACTACTGCTAATCCGCACCCACCACCTTTTCCCCACCCGTCCTCCCCCTCCTCTCCCTTTCCCCTACGCGCGGAGGCCCAAATCCAAACCCACACTCTTCTGATTCCCCTTCTCCTCCCACTCGCCATTCCCTTCCTCGCCCAGCACCACTGCCGGCCTCGCACCTCGGCGCCACTCACAAATCCGGTGACCTCCTCTCGCAGACCCCTCCCTCCCCCTCCATCCTCCTCCTTCTCCGCTGTTGGAAGGAGAGTTAAACCAGCATAGCGTCGTCCACATGGCGGCGGCCAGATCCATGCATGGACACAACCACTTGCACCTCCTCGCCGGGTCAAGGGTCCCACGACAAGCAGCAGCAGGTCCCCGAGCTCCATCTAGGGTTTCCGGCATCGGCACCAACTCCGGCGGCCACCGGTGAGTTACTCCTCCTACTGCTCTCTATCTCTCTCTTCCCTTTCTAATAATTTTCTCTTCTTTTGTAGCAGTAGTAGACGAGAGCTGCGGGCACAAGTTGGGTGGAAAAGCACCATCACCACGAACAACTTCATCCCCTCCAGGACTAGTAGTAGCCATGAATGGAGAGGACGATGACGTCGAGCAGAAGCAGCCGCCATGGCTGCAATTAATTTTTTTAATTCTGAATTAGTTAGTAGTAGCGCGGGGCGCTGACCCGCGCTACAACTAAGTAGTAGCAGCGCGGGTGGCAACTACGCTACTACTACTAGAAGTAGCAGTAGCGCGGGTACCACCCGCGCTACTGCTAAAAATTAGCTGTAGCGCCCTAGCAGTAGCGCAGCCCCCCACGCTACTACTAGCAATTATCCCGCGCTACTACTAGGGTTTTCCCTAGTAGTGTCCATGGGTCTAGCGTAGCTTCTAGTCAACTGATCTTGCGATTCGAGTGATCATTCAGCCCTAGGTTAGCGTGCATAGGTGCGTAGGATTTTGTACTACTCCTCGGCCCTCTACTGCACCTGCCTTTGGCTGTATGATAGGTGGGCCAGCCACCCCCTAGGGCCACGTGTCATTCACCCAAAGGAAGTTCCTCACAGTGAATATCCGTTGGTCAAATTATTACGTGCTGCTCCTCATAGTGAAGTGACAAGACCCTGCGCCGGAGATGACACCTGAGTATAGGCGCCGTGTTCGCCATACCATAGTCAGCCTCACCGTCTGCAGTCTCTATCATCATGGCTGTAGAGCTAGCCTGCTTACAACTAGCCTTGTTTGACATAATTTCCCGTGCGTTGAAGCCCATGCATTGCACGGAACACCAAGATTGGGGGTGGACGGTTCCGGCAGCAGCCATCGCGCCAGATTTTTCCACGGCCTTCTACTCCTAGATGTGGTGCGGAAGAGATGAGGCTGATTGTGAGAGATAAGGAGTTGTTTGTAAATAGGGAACAAGTGCGGGCATCTTTTTGCAAAAATGGAGAAGATTGGTTTGTATGCGTCAGATCTAGATCCGACGACTATTGGTGAAAGATGGGAGGCACAACATCATCACCAACCCAGGACCTGTTTGATTCGCAGGATTTTGAAAACGCAGGAATAGGACACGGCAATATTACAAGTTTCAAACTGATATTACAAATGTTAGGAGTAATGTTGCACCTACGAAGAGGGAATTATTAGGAAGTTTACGTAAGAACTTTCGTTACTTTAGGTGGATGCAGCATTATCATACAAACTAAAATCCACCGCCCTGACAAGTCACTAATGGGCAAATAAGTTTTCGAGTCTCTGGCCACTTGATGTTTCAAAAACAGATTCAGCTTCTGTGGAGAAATGAGCTCCACCGTGTACCCGCGCGGGTGTGGCTGGGGACGAAGCGTGAGTACGTGCACGGTGCACCTATTCTCTTCTTGTATACGTACACCACCTACGTGGGGTTGTGTGAGAGAGATACAAACCTATAGAGATATAGTGTGTGGGTTCTTGAGAGTTTTTTTTTGTGTGTGTGGGGGGGGGGGGGTTTATCAAAATATTTAACATATGCAATGTGTGTGAAATAGAGTCCTGGATATAACATATATATAGAGGGGGCGATCCACGAGAAGAGAGTGGAGGTATCATCGGCTTGAGGTGTCTATAGAATCGAAGAGATGGATGATATGTGTGTGTGTGTGCGCGCGCGCTCGATCGATAAAGAGTGCCATCGAATTTGTGTATAAAGTGATACACTGTTCATTACGGGCCAGTTTCACCACGGGCCGTTAATAGGCCAAGAATTACATAGGGCCTCATATGGGTCGAAAGACATCATGGACCATACATGGGCCAGAAGTGAAAACGGGCTGGAATCATATTGGATGGCCCAGATGACGCTACTGGGCCTAATTTGGATAGGGCGTAACGGGCCTTGGGTTAGCGGGCTGTAAATGGGCTATATGCGAACAGGCCGTTAACACGCTTACCATGGGCCTTCCCGCCACCTTTTGACCAAGTCAAACGGGCCGGCCTTTTCATAGGAATGGGCCTCTGTTGGGCCGTGCCACATGTCGACGTATCATAGGTGCGTATCTGACCCACTGACGAGTTGACACGTGTTTCGTCCGGCCAATAAGAATTTTACACGTGGAAATTTCCCATTGGTCGGGGCTGTTAATGGGTTATCGGATCCAAAACCCGACCCGATAGCTTAACGACGTTCCGCTATGGTGGATGCCACGTGTCGGTCACCCTTGAAAAAAGCACTTCTGTGACGCGCGATTTATCATCATGGAAGTTGACACTTCCATGATGATAATTTTGGTAATGTCATGGAACACTTCTATGACAGCACAGGTATGACTATCTTGATTCTGTCATAAATTTGTCATGGATGTACTTGCATGACAAAAAAGCGACCTACTGTGACAAACACGTATCATCACGGAAGTGTATTTTTTTTTTAGTGGAAGTGGCCACCAGGCCAGTTTGTTCTAGAGGCTTCCTTTCTTAATTGCTCAACAATGAGGTTTGCTGGAGATAAGGATGAACGAGGGAAGGCCTTGTCTGCAAATGTGGAGAGGGGTGCGGGTATCTTTCAGTTTAATTTCCATCCGTCAGATATAGATCGGACGGTCTATATTGCAAGATGGCACACGTACCATCGTCACCAACTCGGTTTTTTATAAGAGAAGAAATGTAAGTATGGAGATACAAACGTATTATTGATACTTGCTTCTGTAAACTAGCATCTACATTCTATTCAACGCCTCGGCATGTGGGGCCTTAGCACAATGACTTCTCGACTTTGTGAAACAAAGATTTTCCCGTCGCCGACAAGGAGGGGGTGACGGCGGTGTCCTTTTGGCTTGCTCTAGTCCTAGTAGTCATAATAGGTGGTCTAAGCACATGTAGATTTATTCGTTTTCACGTCTCATGTTCACCGTACTGCCATGACTGTTGATGAGCGTGTTTGCGAGAGAGAGAGAGACCCTTGTTGAGCATGTTTGCGAGAGAGAGAGAGACAATGTGCGTGTGTGATGTGTTAGAGACTGAGGCAATGATAACAGATTCTTTGTGTCTATGTGTGTGGAGGATAGAGAGAGACATGTACATGCGGCTTTGTGTTGTGTAACATGGAGACACATATGCATAATTAGAGAGTGAGTGTGTGAGATACACATGCGGACATGAGGAGAGATGAGGATCCAGATAAATGGGTGTTTGTGCATGTCTGTGTTTGTTTGTGCACGCGTTTGTGTGTGAGAGGGAGAGAGTGTATGTGGAGTAGAGAGACCACTGATGATTTAAACCTAGTATAAGGGAAGGGGGAATTGTGTGACATGTGTAGTAGCGAGATACCACGGGTGCGGGCGGGGGGAGCAGACTATTGGAAAGAGACATCGAGTGTGTGTGTGGGAGAGGGGTGTGAGAGCGAGAGAAAGAGAGAGCTAGCTAGCGACGGAGAGAGAGAGAGATAGAGAGATAGAGAGAGAGAGAGGAAGAGAGGGGGCGAGAGGGATCGTTTGTGTCCATAAATGGTGTATAGATAGGGAGACAATGTTGATGTTGTCAAAAATTGGCCTATGAATGGAGACGCAAGGGAAGCAAGTCATCGTGTGTGTGATAGGGACTTCATGAGAGATCTAGAATAGATGGTGTAGAGAACAATGTGAGAAATCGAGAACGATTATACATTAGGGAGCTATGCAAAGAGTCACGACATATATGTATACAGGGAACGAGCTGGGGCGGGTCCGCATGTGGGAGAGATAGAAAGAGGAGAGTGGTGCACAAGGAGACAAAGTGTGCTTGTTTGCAGTGGGGGTGGTGTGTGAGGTGAGTGCGCGAGAACCACATAACTAGGGAGATAGACGTTTCGGGGTGACATTTTGTGTGTATGGGAAATATACACTCTAGATAGTGTGTGTGCTTGGGTAAGAGAGATAGCGGGAGACCTAGATAGTGAGGGAAGAGATGTGTGCATGCCCGAGAGACAAAGTGATAGAGACCTATGTTGGGGTCCGGACTTTACAAGAGAGAGGGGTGTTAATGTGCTCATGTGTTGGTGTTTGGGGGATTGACTTCAGATAAAGAGTGAGGTGTCTATATTTCAGGGACTTTAGCATAATTGGGATATTGTGCACTCATGGTTCATCAATTTGTTTCACAGTTTGTACTATGAGATAACGATACTTTTGAACATGCGTGATATACCTTGATGTACCAGAATTACAAACCTAAGATTGGAATTTTGGAATTCGACTCCATCATGAGCTTTTGTAATTCATTTAAACGGAGGTACATTTTTAAGCCGGGATTTCCTGATTTCCAATTCATATATCAAACCTAGAGATATACACATACGGGCATGTTCAAACTTTATAATCATCCACTTTATTCATACACATACACATTTTTTCTTTTGTCATCATATTTAGGATAAACACATTTGGAATTTCATTTGAATTGGACCGTATGATGGTATTTTCTTGTAGTAGCTCAATGATCCATATTTGAATTGAATGGACAATATAAGTTTCGAGTTGGAGACATTGATTTTCAAAACTTGCACATTTTTTTGTGCAAAACAAACAAATTGTCGGCCATGATATCATAGTCGGCCATACGAGAGCAGAATACTTATAATTTTAGGCGCCAAAAGCTTTCAAACTACCCGCTCACATCGAAATATCACGCGCCCGATAGTTTAGCCCTACGATATTCCTGTTTTACCCCTGCCACATGAATGGAGAAGGGCTGCTTCGGTAACTCCATTGTTTTCCCATCTTTGCCACCAACATTCTTCCCCAGAGCCCCTCCCCTTCCCCTCCCCGACCCCCAACCACGGCAAGCAGCCAAATCTATTCCTGTGCCGCAGCGGTGAACCTCACACCCCACCGGATCTACCTTCCGCACCTTGGAACCCCCAACTGCCAACTCACCACTTCACCGGAGCCGCTTCAGCGACTGGCTTGTCCACCGCTCCAGGTCTCCTTAGCCTCCATCATGGTCCACCACACCGGATCTGCTTAACCAATGCCCTCGTCCACCACAGCATAGGCCCTTCACCGACTCCCTCGTCCGCCCCTTCGCTGGCCCTTCATACAAGCCCTCGTTCGCCGCAACAGATCCGCCTCACCTAAAGCACTGTACAACGCACCCGCCGAAGCCTTCGTGCACTACACCGGACCCACTCCACGGACGCCATATTCAACTCCACCGGCCCTGCTTTATCGACGCCGCAGCCTCATTAGGTTATTTCAATTTGTACTCCTTCGGTTTTTCTCTTTATCGTGCAACTGTTCACTTACCACGGATGAGCTTTCTTGTATGTCGACAAGCGCCGCAACCGTAGCACCGGAGCCGCTTCAGCGACGGCGATAGCCGGCCCAAACTCAACCGCAACACGAGCACCATCGACGATCCTTAGTTATCAAGTATGACAACGATACCCATACACCGCCGAGAATCAGGTACTATTATCCAATGGCCGGTGCCTACGTTCACTTTCCTAGCATAAGCACCGCACCTTTGAATTTCTTCAGGGCATCATTCAGTTTATCATGAGAGGCGTTATTCTGCTTGCACCTGTAGGGCCATACTTCTGGCAGTGAACATGTTACATGTGCTAAATTACATACCAGTGCACATATAGTTAATATGCTTTAGTTTTGTTCTGATGCCACCTGTTGGTTCCATCAGACTGCTTAATGTTCTCTATGCTTAATTACACATCAGCAAACTAGCATGTGGTTCCGCATGCTAGCTATTACATCACTGCTCCGAGCCTCTATTCATTACTTGTTTGTGTGTTCTTGATCTTCCCAAGTTGCATGACTAATTTGATGCTTCCATTAATTATGGAGCTGCCAACCCCATCAAGCAAAATATTTGTTCTTTTGTGGCTGGCACCTCGAACAAGCATAAAAATAGAGGGAAGCAGATATATTGTCGTGTATGCACACACCCTTCTTTCATTAGTTTAGATGAACCATTGATGATCAATTCGGACCTGTGCATGCGATTAAAATTAATTTTACCTAAATAGATGGTGCAGAATAAACTACAACAACTAGATTTGCAACCACGGGATGCTGACGATATCTTCAAAGAACATTGCAACAGCAGCTAGGCTTCACAGCAACATATGGTAAGCCAGTGTGTTTTAGTACATGTGAAATGTAATGCGAGTGGGCTGCTTTCTTGGCGTGTGCCCTTAACGTGTAATCCTACCAAACTACAAATAGTTCAGTTGTCTGCTTTGCTGTATTGCTTAATTCGAATGCTTATTTGTTGTTACGCTATACCTGAGCTGGCCAATATGTCAGCAGAGCCTGCTGTACTATCGTAAAGAAATGCATGCCTATTTCATTTGAGTCCTTAACTTCTCCTCTAAACTTCATCACCAGACTGTCTTCGTAGTTTATATGAGGCCACACTGTTAAGTGCTTTCATAGATTATTTCAACTACTTAGATGCCTTGGCAACTTAAATATAGCGGTTGTACACTCCCTTTCAACTAGGGATGTCAACTGGGACCCATTTAATCCCGATTAAAGTCCACTAGTGGTATGATAGTTCAAAAGAGTTTTTGTTTTTTGAGGAAAATGAACTAGGGAGGTAGCAAAAACTAACTAGATGGGACTGGCGAATGTTGTTTATTTGCCACTTACATCCCTAGTTTCATCTTACCATTTTAATTTCTTTTCGGCTGATGCTGCTTCGAACCATTAAAATATAGTTTGCCATGCTCGGAAATAATTCGTCCGTCGTTTACCATGTAAGCTTACTGCCTGGATCATATGATAACCATCTCTTACTGATGTCCAGCGGAAACCTTTCAGGATGCTGTTCACACTAGGACACAATGTACAACCCCAGAATCTATTTGTGGAAGCAGTGCGCCATCCATGTTACCAGATGGTAGCAGTTCAGAGGAAACACCGCCGGAGAGCAGTCTGAGCATAGATATTATAGTGCTTGAGGCTCTACTAGAGGCAGAAAGAGATGGTGTGGCTGCCATGAATGATGTAATCTTTATCTTGAGGCTGGAAATTACAGAATTAGCGGCACACATTATGCAAGCAACCCAAGAATTGGAGGAAGTAAGAATGTTGCATTTGAAGACGGAGGAGGTCCTGCTGTTTCTGCTATCTGAAGCCCAAGGTAATCCCGGTTCTTCTTTAGATACCAGTTGAAACTGTCATTAGATTATTGTACTTGCATGTTGTGTCATGTCTCTGAATGGATTATGTTGCAAGACCCCCTATGTTGTCCATGTGATATAATGAGCCGAATTTTTTAGGCGAGGTAATCCTCAATACTTGTATGATTGACATAAGGTGAACTGTTTTCCGTGTGAGCATATTCTATTGGATGAAATAACTGTTTGACTCAAAGTGTATCCAACCTACTGAATTCGAAGATCACGACATTTCTAAATCATAATCATATATAAAGGTGGAATAAATCTTTGTTGTGGGTTTGAAGAAATAAATAACAAAACGTATAACTATATGTTGATATTCGTAATCGAATACAAATTGGATTTGAATTTAGTTTGCTAGGTCCCAGGGCAAACGTGAATTCTAATTCTCCCAAGTTTTGAACGAAGCGGCTAAACACCCACCAAATTTGCGGGCTGGCCGAAGCAAGTGTTTGCGAGATGGAAATTACTGTCTACCCCTGACACTTGACATCCTTATCGACCGGATTTACACTACTGTCGATAGGGGTAGACTAGTAACTTCAATCAGACATGACACGGCGGCCTCTGAGCCCATTCAGACACGATGGGCGCCAAACGTGGGCGGCAAAACACATTTGATTCAAGCTTATCCAAAAGACATGTGTCTCTTCCTCCATTTCCCCATTCATACACGGTGGGCGGCCAAACAAACTCTCCTCGTCCAAAATCGATGTAGGCTAATATTTTAAATAGGGGCAGATGTGTAACTTCCATCAGACGTGACACAACCGCCCTACCTGTCAGCCTGGTTCATACACCGTGGGCGCCAACTGTGGGCGGCAAAACACCCTCTCCTCGCCCGAAATAGTTACCGGCAAATATTTGGGAGATACGATATTACCGTCCTATCCCCAACCGACGCGATGTCTGAAATTTTAAACGGGGGATAAGTTCGTAACTTTCCCCCATTTTAGAGAAGCGCGTCCCAAAGTTTGAGATCCCCCCTCCCCTCCATTTCCCCATCCATACACCGTCGGCGGCACAACAACCTCCACACTACGGCCAGCCTCCTCCGTCCGCCACCCCATCCTCCACCTTGCCGGAGCCGCTACCCATACCCCGTCATCCACTGCAAGAGATGGACGTCTCTCATCCATGGCGCTGGACCAGGATCCTTTCACCGCCTCCACTCGCTTCATCGGCACAGTCATCCACCTTGCCGTTGCCGCTCCTACGACCGCCTCGTCCACGGCAACAGGATATATCCCCCGACCCAGCCGTCTGCCGTCTAAAGTCTTCTTCCCCGCCGCCGACAGCCATCGCACCCGCAGCACCCTCAATGTATCAGCATAGGCCTACACGGCGTCGCAAGAGAGGTGGTACTCTTCCATATGTGCTTAAGTTATTGATACCACCCGGAAAATAGATCATAATTTGTTTACTGTACTTTTCTTGTCCGTACCAAATCATAGCGGCTAGTTGAAACCAAACATTGGTTGCGAAGTAGCTTTGTCCTGTTTGCACCTTCAGATCCGCCATGGCACAGGCACTATACTCGTAAAGCTTATGGTTTCCCCCCTTTATATTCACTACCATCATCGTAGGTGCTTCGTGTCGTGCTAGCACTGCTCCTCAAGACCGCAATCCAAAGCTTACGTGTTGAAATACGAATCTGATATGATGCTCATATCACTAAAACAGAGAACGTTTAATTGGTCACCTAATGTTCCTATATTCATTTCGAAAAGCATGTGCGCCACCCACTGGTCCATCTAGTTCGACTTTCCTGATTTTTCTCTTGATGCTTAGGGTTTTCTCCTTTTATCTACTCTACTATGATCTGCGTAGGTGCTTTCTGTCGTACTAGCATTACTCCACCTTTCAAGCTAAACAACACAACACTCAGAATTCGAAAGCTTAGTTGTTCAAATATGATTGTGATATGATACTAATATTAGTTAAACGACACATTTAATTGGTTAGCTAAAGGTCCCACTTGAGTTTCCATGTGCATGTCGGGCGACATATAGAGAGACAACATAATTGCATTTCTTTGTCACTTGTTGACCGTACTTTCTTGTCCATACCAAATCTTAGTTGTTATTTCGAAGTAAACATCAGTTGCTAACTACGCTTTGCGCGGTTTGCAGCTTCCGATCTGCCATCCCACTGCCACGGTCAACAATGTACTCATCATGCTTATGTTTTCCCCATTTTATGATGACCACAATCAGCCTACAAGGTTCGTGTTGTAATAGCACTGCTCCACCCATCGAGCTAAACAAGCTTAGTTGTACAAATTCATATCTGATATTATTGCTGATATTGCTAAAACTGAGAGATGTTTATTTGGTTAGCTAAATGTTCCTACTTTAGTTTCGAAATGCATGTGAGCCACATATGGAGAGACTGGAAAGAATAGTGTTTCTCTGTGCGCTCTGGTTCATCATGGGTGGCCAACCGACATTGTATTGAAAGACTTGTAATATCTTCAATGTGCTTGCTCTTCTGCTCTTCTTTAAGATGACACTCTTCTCTTGCGGTCGACTGGTCAGGTCGAGTTGTTCTCCCTTAGTATATTTTGAATCTGTCAGGTCAGGTCGACTTGTTCTTCTTTACTATATGTTGAAGCTATCATCTGCGAAGTGTCATCACTTCTAGAGCTCTCGTATTTTGAGTAGTAGGCCACATTATATTAATGCACACAACAAATTACAACATGCATGGCACCTTTTAAAAGAATTGCAGAGATAGCACAAAGGGGTTTACAGGGAGGCAGTATTGTATTATAATCACTTCTGCATTACAAAGAAAATCTCACTTGTTTTCATGTTTTCATGCATTTCAGATATTGAACATTATCAAAATGAATATGAGAATGGGCGCACGAGAGGAATATTGCGGAACGATCCACTGGCTAACAAACTTGGCATGGTGGAGGATGGCCTATCTTATTCACCCATCAAGGTGCTTGCTCTAACTTTGCAAAGTTGTATTGGTCGCACATATTTTGCATATGACCTCTTGCATTACTTCTACTTTGTTACACCATCTGCGTAGTTTAAGCATCATATATGAGTATATGCCATACCTATCCATTTTCTGTACCTATTCCATGTGTCGTCACACTATGTTTTTCCAGTCTAATGTTGTTCTTTCGTAATAGATGTCCAAAAGGAAGAAGGTGAGTGCAGATCCTCAAGGAGTAAAAACTAGGTATTTTGAAAAGGTAGTGATACCTGTTAAATCAGATAGATCAGCAGCCACAGAAAACACAGGCCCAACTGTACCACACTTTACCCCTACTCCAGTGGCCAAACCCCTATTAGAACTGCTGGGAGCCCAGTGTCAGGTACTGTCTATGATATCAATTCAAAATTTGAACTCCTAAATTTCTGCTTGTGCCTTACCTTCTCTCTTGTATGAAAACTAATTTCAGATGAATCTCCTTGCTCAAAGGATCATACGATCTCAAAACAATACTGGGCTCTGCATTGCTCTTGTCAGTACCTCTGTCCCTTTTGCCTTGTAATGTTGTACTTAATTAATTGCTATTT
Organism: Triticum urartu; assembly: GCF_056163025.1. Classification (NCBI taxonomy): domain Eukaryota; kingdom Viridiplantae; phylum Streptophyta; class Magnoliopsida; order Poales; family Poaceae; genus Triticum; species Triticum urartu. The sequence continues at coordinate 65,486,613 of NC_141873.1, read as the reverse complement.
GATTATGTATCATCAGTCTGCACCTGAGCTTCATTATCCTCTGTTTCTTCTAATATTATTTGATCTATATGTACTCTTTGCAAATGTAGAATAATGGCAACGCTTATAAAGAATTTTCTTTGGGGAATTTATTGAATTATCCTTCCATCAACATGGAGAAGGGCTTTGTCCAGCCCGTGTTGACATGTAATGTAAGTTCATCCTTCTCAAGCCTTCAAACTTTGTTCTAGTATAGATTTGGATAGGCATCATTTCCTCCACTGCTGTTTCCATTGCTGTTTACATCTGAATGGATGTTTGCAGCAACTACCAGTTTCCAATTGTAGTTGTAAAAACATGTTCCTTATGCAGAACAGATCCATTTATTTGCTTATATAATTGTGAAACCTGTTACGTGTCTCCTTGTTTCTCTTTCAGACTCGTATCTCTTACGCCTGGTAGAACTTTAGGGAAGATAGTGAGCCAAACCATCTAGAGGACAGAGAGATGACCCCAAGGACCTGTCTTGATGAAGACAGTGAGTTGAAGCTACTCACCAGCAGGTGTGAGACAACCTCTGTGCAGTCGCTGCCTCATTCAGTTCGACTTCTTCAGTCTCAACTTAAAGCGGAAAGGCTTGCTTCAGCTCAGCTCCGACTTGAAGTCAAAGATGCAATGAAGATGTCAGAGGACTACCGTGCGCACCATCATGCCTTAAATCTAGTGTTGATGCATCTATCGTTGACACAACTGAGGTCTACTCAGCTTCTTCAGCTGTTTGGGGGGCCCGACCTAGCCAGGCCTAGTGCCTTCTGAAGTGCTCTCAGTTTTGTATATTCTTTTGTCGGCACATTTATTTGCACTGGTGGCGAACTTTGTTGCCCAGTGGATGTAATATGTGTGATAGCCGTGATAGCCTAGCGTAAGTTGCTTGCATATTTATTTCATTGTTGTCTTGTTTATTTGTTTGCTTGTAGTCATTGTAGTTCTTTTTCCACGGTTTGCTAGTGGCTGCAATAACCTATTTTTTAAAACTAGGCCACAATAAGCATGGGCTAATATTTACTATAGTGACACTGGGCCTCCTACGGGACGTAGAAACAGTGGGCCTTCTACGGGCCGTAGAAACAGTGGGCCTTCTACGGGCCGTAGAAACAATGGGCCTTCTACGGGCAGTAGAAACAATGGGCCTTCTACGGGCCGTATCATCAATGGGCCTTATACGGGCAGTATGATCGATTGGCCAAACATGGGCCAATAACAGGACGCATTATGGCCGTAAACGGGCTAGAGTTGGAATCATCCGTTCATGGGCCGACCATAACGGGCCATCGTTAATAGGCTGTATTTGATGACGCTATGAAAACGGCCCAATGTATTAACGGACCACAAACGGGCCGACTGTAACCACGGGCTGAATTTGGCCCACAAGCAGAAAATGACAGTAACGGGCCGTAAGTAAACGAATGCTAGAAATGAGCCCAAGAATAAATGGGCTCTGAGAAGGGCGAAAGATAACATGGGCTGGAACTGGCCCAACGGAATAACAGGCCGTTAATGGGTATAAAGTGATACACTTTTTATTAGGGGCCAGTTTCACCATGGGCCGTTAATGGGTGTAAAGTGATACACTATTCATTACAGGCCAGTTTCACCACGGGTCGTTGATAGGCTAAGAGTTACATAGGGCCCCATATGGGTCGAAAGATGTCATGGGCCATACATGGGCCAGAAGTGAAAATGGGCTGGAATCATAATGGGTGGCCCAGATGACGCTACTGGGCCTAATTTGGATAGGGCGTAACGGGCCTTGGGTTAGCGGGCTGTGAATGGGCTATATGCGAACAGGCCATTAACAGGCTTTACAAGGGCCGGCCCGCCACCTTTTGACCAAGTCAAACGGGCCGGCCTTTTCACAGGAATGGGCCTCTGTTGGGCCGTGCCACGTGTCGACGTATCATAGGCGCCTTCTGTCCAATCAGTGGATGACATCTGTCCCAACGATGAGTCGACACGTGTTTCCTCCAGCCAATGATGATTTTACACGTGGAAAATCCCATTGGTCGGGGCTGATAACGGGTTATCGGATCAAAAACCCGACCTGATAGCTTAACGGCATTCTGTTACGGTGGATGCCACGTGTCGGTCACCCTTGACGAAAGCACTTCTGTGACTGGGGATTTATCATCATGGAAGTGGACACTTCCATGATGATAATTTTGGTAATGTCATGGAACACTTCTACGACAACACAGGTATGACTATCTTGATTCTGTCATAAAATCGTCATGGATGTACATGCATGACAGAAAATGCGACCTACTGTGACAAACACGTATCATCACGGAAGTGTATTTTTTTGTAGTGCCTAGTGGTGTACCCTTTGTAACTGTTACCGCTGAAACGGTGAACCTGTCTCTGACACTCCTCCCAGTCGTCGTAGACTCCAGGAACCTTACCCTTGTACACGACATACGACGACATATCTATGCACTAACCAAACGAAACGTTAGTAGCAATTCATAGACAATACATAAGAAATATATAAGTATGCAACAAAAGGATCGGAAGAGAAAAACAAGACATTAATAGCACGATTCATGGTCCTACTAATAAATAGCATCGATTACATCTAAGTTGAACGACTGTACAAACCAAAGAGACATACAAGTTCATTAATGTTTAATTACAACACGAGCTAATCGATATTTCAGAACTACACATAGCATCACTACTTTCGACTCGACTCAGGGACCGGAGCGTGGATGAAGCCGCCGTCTCTCGTGATGGTCATGAAATCGCGGGCGTTGTCAGCCTGCATTTGTAGCGTTGTGTCTATCTCACTATTGGACGGTTGATATCTGAGGTAGAACTGCCCCGAGGTATGAAGGACATCTTCATGGATGATTTCCACAAACTCCGACTGGATGCGAAAGAATTCTTGTCTAATGTCCGTGTCCTGGATTGCCGACAAGATTGCCGCCCAACCTTTGAGATTATTTGGTAGCAAAAGGTGATTATGGTCCCGTACGATCGCCCACATGTGATGGAGGTCATAGTAGGCATCCTTATGACCGCCAGGCGGCTGCTTGATGCAGGGGAACGTCGTATTGTGGGTGAACACGTGCTTGCCGTACCTACGAACTGGCTTGGTGAAGGTGCCTCAAGATCTGGCGTAGCCGGGGAGAACATCATCAAGAACTTTCTTGATATTTGTGTAGTCTTTCTTCGACTGACGGTCTGAGTCGAAGTACGTGGCCATGGAATATTTTGGGCTTAAGAGGATGAGTGTGCAATGTGTGTCACTGCACAAAACACGGAATGTTAGAAAAAAAGAACGATCGAAATCTAAGATATCATATGTTACGGGGCGGTGAGGGGATGACTTACTCGGGAAAGTAAGGCACGAGGAAGTTATCCTTATCTGGGTTTGACAGAATGATGCCTTCGAGGTAAGAACTCGCGACTTGTCGGTCCCCAGCACTGCCCAAGATCTAGGCACGCATGTAGAAGGGGTCAACTATCACAATGTCCGGGGTCTTGTCTCTAATGATCCGCATCTCCATACTCAGCAAAAATAGCCGAACGAAGGTGTAGTGCAGCAGATGAAGGTTAAACATAGCGAAGATGTCATCAAACCGCAGGACGATCATACCCCCGATGGCGTTATCCACAAAGCCCTTGCCCTCTGGCACCTTGTCCACGAAAACCGGGTATGCCACATCATTCTCGAAGAGACGCCGCTTCTCCAAAGAACGAACACTGTCATGCAGAGTCCGCATAGCACCGGTTGCAGCATTGAGCAGATTAGTCGGTACCATCAGCCTACCCTCCACATGCACCCTCCTCGAGATATCCTTAGGTGAAGGTGGACCGTCCTGAGCACGGATCATACTCGGTGTCGGCTGGCTGGCACCCTTGTTACTCTTTCTTTTCCGTCCCTTCTTCTTCTGCTGTAATGGGATCGAGTTCTGCTCACAGACTGCCTTCTTGAGTGTGTTGGGGCTGATAATATTTGGCACCTCGGCTATCTGAGGCTCGGTGAAGGCGGCAGCTGGAGGCGTCTCCTGAGAACTGAACGCCAGACAACGCCTGTTGCAATTTGGTTTCTCTGGGGTACCTGCATGATCGCGGTCGTCTTTTTCAGGGTTGGGTTCTTGAGAAGGAGGCCCGAAGAATTCGTCACCATACCCATGTTTGGCAAAGTACTTATCGACGTTGGTAAATGTACCGTCGTCGTTGTCGTCGTCGTCCGGATCATGTGCCATATGCATGTTCGGATCCTGTGCCATAGGGATGTCCGGCATGCCCGGTAGCGTTGCGGCGGTCTGGCCATGGCTTGGCGCCGGCACGACTGGCGGTGTTGTCTGTGGGGTGGTGTCCCCCGCCCCCAAACAAATTTGGCTCTTCGGCCAAAGCAGGGGTCAGCTTACGCAGGCGCTGAGGGTCATCACATCATCTTCGTCGGCCCCAGCGGGTCGAATCGGAGGTAACAACTCGTCGCAGCCTGGCAGCACCCGAACTAGTTCAACCCTATACACGGTGGGTGGCATCGGATTACCGTGGAACACGGGGTTGCCCGGTTGAACGATTCTACCCTTGGCGACATCGATCAACTCGCCGCCCACGAAGTGCAGGAGAGTGGATGGAACGTTGGCGGTGCCCTGCGAAAACATTTAGGGTGTCAGGGATGCCCAGTCAAAGGCAAGGAGATGAAGTCATCGGCCGAGAGGCTTAGTTACCATGATGGCGTCGAGCTCGGCTAATGTCGAGGCACCGCCAACGGGGGGCGTGAAACTGACGGAGGGGCCCCTTGATGCCGAGGTGCCGGTGGGCATACACCCGGGTGCATTAAGATCCAATGCCCGTGCCGGCGTTGGAGACACCAATACCGCCTCCGCCGGAGACGCCAATGGCGCCGCCTACGTGTTGTGCGAGTTGCTAGCCGTGAAGCTGGGAACCGAGGGCGGACCCTGTTGGCCGCCCACAATCCACGCCTGCAGCCCCTCAATCAAGGTAGACACAATGGCGGTGAGTGTCGTTCCTAGTTGTTGTTGCACTTGCTCATGGACAATCTCGAGAATCCACGCCACTTGTGCCTTGAGTTCTTGAACCTCACGCGACTGGCTTTCCAAGCTGGTCTTTCTCTCCTTTCGCCCACCAGCATTATAGTATGACGACCATTTTGTGGACAAGCCTTTGCCAGCCACACGACCAGCTGACGACGTCTTACTGAGCTTATCCTTGTTTTTCGTTACGTTCAACGCCCTATTTAGAGTGTTGTCCCAAGGGGAGCTCTGAGATGACCCCGCGCTACTGCTTTCAGTCTCCTACGGAAGGAATGTGAACCATTTAGAAATTTGGCTTCATTAATTAGAATGCAACCATATGGAGCTAATTACATGGGGGTGTACTCCTTACCAGAACACGCTCAAGCGCCCTGGTCTTCGGATCCGTGGTAAGCTCCTTTGTTACTAGGTCCTCCTTGTACCGAGCCCTGACATAGTTCCTCGTGTACTTGTCACAGTATTTCTCGAAGCGGGGCGGTAGGCCTTGCTCGGCACGCTCCGTGTCCTCCTTGTCCCATATAGGCTCCGCCACTCTGTAACCCCCGGGACCGAGTTTGTGTTCCCCTAAGTTCAACTCCCGCATTTCTTTCCCCCACTGACTTGATTCGGAGGTTGCGCTGCTCTTGCACTTGATCTTGAACTCCTTGTAGTCATCTTCGTTGATCGAAGGATTTTTCGCCTTGATCTTCTCATAACTATCACCTTTGTCAATCATTCTCTTCACCGCGCTTCTCCAAGTAGATAGGGCCGTGCTCATACTCGTGAGGGCGGCACTGTTCACTTTATTCACTGAGAGGCGTGTGTTTGCAAAGTCAGCGAGGAACATGTATCGTTCGTGCAGCTTTGTGAAGAGGAGGTTGCGCAAATTCCCTCGGTCCTTATGCCTTAGGTTCTTGGTGTTGATCGAGATGGTGCTCTCGAGAATGCACCCGAGCTGAACCGAGTACCCCTTCACTAATTCTTTGGGCGCTGTTGGATGCCCGTCGGAGTTCATTTCAGTAAATTCCTCCTTGACGGTGCAGAGCACGTTCAGGCGCCGGTCCTTCCGATGCCTCTTCGGTTGGCTGCCATTTGTGCGTGCGCTGCCATCATCAGTGGTGGCATCCTCAGTGGCACCATCATTGGTGTCATCCCCTACGCCACTAGGGGTTGTGTAGTCAGGATCGGTGTCTTCCACGGCGTCCTCATAGCGGTGAGGTTCTTCCTCCATCTCCTGGGATAGCTCCCAGAATTGCTTGCCCAAACCGCCGGCCTCATCGTTGTGGGCCATGTTTTGCTCTAAATAGGAAAAAGGTTTGTTCAAAAGTTTGGCTATTGTCAAGGAACAAGATCATGGTCTCATCATTTAGGGTTTGTCGACACCGAGGCATCCTAAAAGCTAAGTTTTATCATTTAGGGTTTGTCGATGCCGAGGCACCCTAAAAGCCTAAGATTTCATCATTTAGGTTTTTATCGACATCGAGGCACCCTAAAGGCGCAGTTGATCCTACTTAATTAAGTACTAAGATACCCCGGCCCATGCATTAGTCGCAAGTACCCCATTTGTCCTATTTTTAGCAAAGTCATGGTAAAATTCACGGAAAATTTCAGCATGACCTTTGCTGAAAATAGGACATATGGAGTGCCCGAATTTGCCAGAACGGAAGTTAATCGACATTCCGGCAAACTCAAGGGTCTCTCGGGGTACCTGCAAAATCATTACCCCACCCCCGCCTAGCTGCAACCCCACATCACCCCGCAATATCATCACGACACGATGGTCGGAGACAAAACTCCCCAATATCATCAAAATACTCCAGTTATGAAGTAAAATTCCTGAAGTATTCCAGGAGTAGAACCCCACAATATTACAGTAGAATCATTTGAAACCTGATCACTCGGACCACACCACTTGCCACAGCATACATAGTACATAGAGTTGACATCTTAGCATCAACCACACCACATGCCACAACATACATAGTACATAGATGATCCAACAAACTACATAGCAGGACAGTTTAAGCATGAACCGCATCATACAAAATAGAAGTACTTCACTACACAACTGAAACTCAATTAAGCTAGTTAAATGGAGTTCATCTACTCACTAGCAGTACTACTAACTGGCAGTACTTAAACAAGTTAAGCTACTCACTACAGTACTGGCAACTAGCAGCAAGGAGTATAATGGCAATCATGTAGCAATCATGTCCTTCCCTTCATATATTCATGATATAAATGGATTGTTCTACCTAGTAGGTTGTTGGAAATTCAGTTGCTTTTTCATTAGGACTGGCAACAAGACATGGTCAAATTTCAATTAAGATTATCTGTTGGTTCAAGACTGGCAACAAGACTTGTTCTACAAAATCAATTATCAGTTGGTTCAATGGTTGTTTTTCTTTCCCTTTTTATAATTTCAACAAGAGAGTTCTAGTCAGAAACTATCAATGCTCAAGTGATGCATCCATGCATCCAGTGGCAGCATCTTGCATACATGATCTGGAGTACATCAAAATCTATTGAGTAGTTATTGTGATCATCTAGTAGCAACATCTTTCATACATGATCAGTAGTCATGTACCAATTTTTATTTAAATTGAATTTGCAAATCACCAAGAGCTCTACTAGTTTCAGACTAGATTTATAGTAAATACACTAGAGTATTGGACCAGTAGTCATGTGGACTCTTTGAATTTGTAAACACTTCCAGACTTGAGCATTGAGAGTTCATAATTGCAAAAAATGTCCCTTGTTCCTGAACTTGTATTGTACTCCATTCATTCAAGCAGAAAGAAACAAACAAGGTCTGAAGAAGAATGAATCCATGATACTTCCAAACTTGAGCATTGAGAGTTTCAGACTAGAACTCACCTCGATGGACGCGGTCGCAGAAGAGGTCGTAGATGGTGGTGGAGCAGAGATGAGGTTGCAGACACGGTCGTGGTGCTCCGGTTGACGCGGCTACATCAATCACTTGAATTGACATTCAATCAAACACCTCACAGGGAAGAACAGAAGGTGGAGACAGAGAAGAGAGCGGATCGAGCAGAGAGGGAGAGAGCAAGGAGGGAGGAGCAGAGAGGGAGAGGTGGTAAATGGAGGCGGGGGTGAGTTGGATGGGGTACCTGCGGGCGTAGAAGACGGGGCCGTCATCGGGGACGAAGACGTCGACGCTGTGGATGTTGCCGCCGCGGGAGGTGATGCAGTCGGATATCCGGGATGGTGAACTGCGCGCGGAGGCCAGGGGTTTCGAGTCAGTCAGGGGGAGGGGGCTTACGGGCGGAGGAGGACGGGCGGAGGAGGAGGGGGGCTTACGGGCGGAGGAGGACGGGTGGCGGCGCAGTGGGTCGGGCAGTGGGTCGGAGATATGTGAGATTGGGAGAGAGAAGGACGAACGCGAGATGGACAACACACACAAGAGGGAAGGATTGTAATGGCGCACCATCCAGGGGTGTGCCATAAAAATACTAATAGCAATGGCGCACCACCCACTGGTGCGCCATTAGTAAGTTTTTTCTGATAGCAATGGCGCACCCTCCTCTAGTGCGCCATTAGTAAGTTTTTTACATTATTTTTTGTTGCATCTAATAATTTGTTTTTTTATCAAATTTATTATTTTCATGAGGACTAGAACATAAGATATCATCAAATTTGTTTTTTTGAAAATATCATCAAATTTGTTTTTTATTTTTAATTGAAGATATCATCAAATTTGTTATTTGAAAATATCATCAAATTTGTTATTTAAAAATATCATCAATATTTTTTTGGATTTTTAGTTGCATTCATTTGTGAATTGGTAAAACATTTATGAATATGAAAAAATATCATCAAAATTTGAAAAAATATTCATGAATTCAAAAAGTTCCCATGAAATTTGAAAATATTCATGAGTCCAAAAGTATTAACAAATTCAGACTACGATTACAATCGAGAAATGAAGGCTACAATTTAAATACAATCGATCTTAACTAGCTATCTGTTCACAATCTTCTTGCCCTTCTTTTTCGCAAATGGAGTTCTTCTGTGGAACGGGCGTCCTTTAGGTAGGGTGGTCCTGTTTCTTCTTGTGGTGTATGGCACTTCATCGTCGTTGTCATGTTCCATCTTCGGGTCGCCGTACTTGTCGAAGTCTTGCTCATTGGCGACTCCATCCATTCCGATGATCTTTCTTTTGCCTCTCCTCATGACAACATGACTGGGCTTTGACGGGTTGGTAATGAAGAAGCATTTGTCCACTCGGGAATCCAGTACCCATGGCTCATTTCTCGCGGTGACGTTTGCGCCCGCGGTCTTGGATTTGGCTTCGGGTATAACCATGGTGGTGAAATACCGGTCTTCTTTTATGACGCTCTTGGCCCATTTGACACGGAACATCGGGACCTTCTCTCCAGCGTACCTCAGCTCCCAGATCTCCTTGATCCTTCCGTAGTATCTATCCTTGTCGTTACCAGTGTAGGATTCCATCGTTACCCCAGAGTTCTGATAACCATCGCTCTTCATGTCCTTGTCCTCGGTGTAGAATGTGTAGCCGTTGATATCGTACGCCCCATAGGTCAACAGGTTGTGCCCGGCGCCCTGTGACAAGGCGAATATGAGTTGTTCTTCCGCGGAAGAATCCTCATGTAAACGGTGCGATAGAAGCTTCTGCTTGAACCAACGCGTGAAACATGAGTTGTGCTCTTTGATTATATCTCCGTCCGTCCTCTGTTGGCCTCGGTCATTGTACGTCTTCTCAATAAAGGTTTTGTGCTCTACCACCCAAGGATCAACCACGTCTATGTGTTGTAGCATGACTAGGTTTGCTCTTTCAAAGTCGGCGAGTCGACCCTCGAAGTCGGCATGCATTTCGCGACGACCCTTGCAGTGACCCCATCCAGCGAGCCTGCCGAGGTGCCTGTTGACAGGCAGACCAACGGGGTTCTCGATGCCTAGATAATTCGTGCAATAGGAGATGCACTCTTCAGTTAGAAAGCCCCTGGCTATGCTTCCCTCTGGACGTGACATGTTGCAAACATATCCTTTGATGACACCATTCATCCTTTCGAACAACATCATGCTGTGCAGGAACGTCGGCCTGAGTTAGATGATATCCTCCACGATATGGACCAGCAGATGAACCATAACGTCGAAGAATGTGGGCGGGAAGTACATCTCAAGCTTGCATAGTATCACCACGATCTCTTCCTGTAGCCTTCTGAGTTGCCTCACGCCAACCGACTTCCGAGAGATGACGTCGAAAAAGTTGCATAGGCTAAATAGCATTTCACGGACGTGCGCGTCCATGATCCCACGGATTGCAACTGGAAGTATCTGTGTCATCAGCACGTGACAGTCGTGAGACTTCATCCTGCTCAACTTCTGCTTCGCTGGGTCTAGGTATCTTCTTATCTTCCCCGGATAACTGTAAGGAAGTTTTACTCCTACGAGGCAGATGGAAAACTGCTCAATCTCCTCCTGAGTTAGAGTGAAGCACGCGGGAGGGTAGTCATATCCGGTTTCCTTGGCCTTTTTGCCTTTGCACAACTTTCCGTGTCCTGCTTCGCCTCATCATCATCATCATCATCATCATCATCATTGTCGTCATTAGCGTGAAGCTCCTCCCTGATGCCCATTGATTTCAAGTCTGCCCTTGTTTTCGGCCCATCTTTGTTCCACTCTGGCATGTTGAGCAAGGTACCAAGCAGACTCTCACACACGTTCTTCGTGATATGCATGACATCAAGGCTGTGAGGCACACGGTGGATCTTCCAGTACGACAAGTCCCAGAAAATAGACCTCGTTTTCCATACCTTCAGCAGCGGCTCTGGCGCCTTTTGCTTCTTTCCCGACTCTGGCGCCTTTTGCTTCTTTCCCGGCAGTGGGCAATGCTTCCAATTTTTTAACAGCTCGTCTATTTCCTCGCCGCTCCTCGTACGCGGGCGTCTTCGGGGTTCGATTTCACCATCAAACAGATCATTGCGTTTTCTCCATGGGTCATCGTCGCAAAGCCACCTTCGATGTCCCATGAACACGGTTTTCGAAGACCTGGGATCTCTATCTAGCTGGCAATACGTTGTGTCATCCATGCACCTGACGCAACCAGAAAATCCGTGGACCACCTGCCCCGCGAGATATCCGTAACCGAGATAGTCGTGCAGCGTCATGAGCAATGCTACTCTCATAGGGAATATATTCTTTCTCTGTGGCATCCCACGTATTGGCTGGCGTTTTCCACAGCGTGTCTAGCTCCTCTTTCAGCAGCCCCAGATACAGATTGATGTCATTCCCTGGTTGTTTCGGCCCTTCAATTAGCATACTCATGAGAATGTACTTCCTCTTCATGCACAACCAGGGGGAAGGTTGTACATCCACACAAACACATGCCAGGTGCTATGTGTGCTTCTCTGGCTGCCAAACGGATTGACTCCATCGGTTCTCGTGCCCAGCACGATGTTCCTTGGATCGTCCCCAAATTCTGGGTGTTCAAAGTTCAATGCTTTCCACAGGCTCGCATCCTTAAGGTGACTCAGCATCTTTTCTTTTTTATTTATCTACGGATCATTTCAGTCATATGTCGCTTCTTCTCCTCCCTATCCGCGTGCCAATGCAGGAGCTTTTCTAGCTTAGGGTCCGCAAAATACCGTTGCAGACAAGGAGTGATCGGAAAGTACCACAACACTTTTCGAGGAGCTTTCTTCCTCTTCTTGTATTGAGTGATGCCACACACCGGACATATGGTAGACTCCGCATGCTCGTCCCGATAAATGATGCAATTGTTCATGAATACATGGTATTTCACGTGCGGTAAATCCAGAGGACACACGATTTTCTTTGCCTCCTCGAAATTGGTCGGGCACTTGTTCCCCTTGGGAAGACGTTCGTGCCAGAATGACATGTTCTCGTCGAAGCATGCGTCGGTCATTTTGTGTTTTACCTTCATCTCTAGAGCCATGAGCTTACTTTCATGCGGGTATCCTCGGGCCTGCATCCTTCATACAATGGAGTAACCGCGTCTATCTCCAGTTGATCCAGCTTGGCTTTCTCTCGGGCGGCAGCTCTTGCGTTATACGTCTGCTTGAGAAGCAGCTCTTGAATATGAGGGTCCTGCACCCAGCCCATCGATGGTCCATCATCGTCTGCTCCGGCATCTTCATCTTCCTCATCATCATGTCCGGCATCTTCTACATGATGACTGCGTACAACATCACCGTCGTGATCATGTCCTGAAGATTCTTCGTCTTCTTGCCCGCACTCGCCGCAGTGGTTTTCTTGCCGCCCTTCCTCATTTCTTGCACGGCCCCCATGGACGACTTCACAGTCATCTTCATCACCTTGCCACCGATAGCCATCCATGAAACCACGCAAGAGCAGGTGGTCCCGCACCTCCCCGGAATCTGGGTCCGCAATAAGGCTCTTCAGCTTGCATCTTCAACACGGACATCTTATCTCCGTCTTGTTCTATCAAAGCATCTCGGCCTTCGCGGAGCTCAAAAACCTATTCACGATGCCTTCGGTCATCATGCGGACCATGGTCGCCTGCGGGGTAGAGCAAAACGATATTTTAGAACCAAGAAAAAATTTGGCATGACTTTCCCTCAAAATAGGACCAAAAAGAATGCTTAGTGCCAAAATTCTTGCCGAAGCGGAAATGAATCAACATTCTGGCAAAATATTGGCAACTATCGCATTTCAAATACCTGTACCTGCAAACACAAACATATATGTAACACCACAAACATATGCAACACCACAAACATACATAGATCTAGCTAGGCCATAAAAAGTGCATGTGCACGTTGTTGGAGGGAGAAAAAAGTAAATCTACAACATAAAGAAAGCTTTCCCCTTACTTACCTATCAAAAAAAGGTAATTTAACCACTTAATTTGGATGAATCCATGGTGCGAATGAGGTGAGGAGGAGGAGGCAGCCGAGACAATCTTGGAGGAGGAGGTGGAGAGAATGAAGTAGGGAAAGTGACTGTGTAGGTGGCTGTCCAAAATATCTAGCCGGTCCCAAGTTACTAATGGCGCACCACCTACAAATGCGCCATTAGTAACCTTGGTTACTAATGGTGCACCAGCTGGTGGTGCACCATTAGTAGTTTTGCAAAAAAAATGATAGTAGTGGCGCACATGGTGAGTGGTGCGCCATTACTAGTTAAACTAGTAATGGCACACTGTTCCCTGGTGCGCCATTAGTATTTTTGGAAAAACAAAAAAATGTTAGTAGTGGCGCACCATGGGTGTGGTGCGCCATTAGTGTCTATCGCACTAATGGCGCACCGACACATGGTGCGCCATTAGTGTCCATATCATCTATAGCCCTTTTCCTAGTGTGACAATACAATACATGTCGTTTCCCTTTCTATCACTGGGATCGAGCATCGCAAGACTGAACCCAAAGCTAAGCACTTCTCCCATTACAAGAAAGATCAATCTAGTAGGCCAAACCAAACTGATAATTCAAAGAGACTTGCAAAGATATCAAATCATGCCTATAAGAATTCAGAGAAGAATCAAATAATATTCATAGATAATCAAGTTCATAAACCCACAATTCATCAGATCTCGGCAAACACACCGCAAAAGGAGTTACATCGAATAGGTATCCAAGAAGATCGAGGAGAACTTTGTATTGAGATCCAAAGAGAGAGAAGAAGCCATGTAGCTAATAACTATGGACCTGAAGGTCTGTGCTAAACTACTCACACATCATCGGAGAGGCTATGTTGTTGATGTAGAAGCCCTCCGTGATTGAATCCCCCTCCGGCAGATCGCCAGAAAAGGCCCCAAGATGGGATCTCATGGGTACATAAGGTTGCGACGGTGGAAAATGTGTTTAGTTGCTCTCTCCGAAGGTTTCAGGGTATAAGAGTATATATAGGCGAAACAAGTAGGTCGGTGGAGCTGCGAGGGGCCCACGAGGGTGGGGGGCGTGCCTGGCCCCCCTGGGCGCGCCCTCCTACCTTGTGGCCGCTTCGCTGCTTCCTTGATGTCCACTCCAAGTCTCCTGGATCACATTTGTTCCATAAAAGATCCTCGCGAAGGTTTCATTCTGTTTGGATTCCGTTTGATATTCCTTTTCTACGAAACACTGAAATGGGCAAAAAAACAGCAATTTGCACTGGGCTTTCGGTTAATAGGTTAGTCCCAAAAATAATATAAAAAGGTATATTAAAGCCTATTAAACATCCAAAAAAGATAATATAATAGCATGGAACAATCAAAAATATAGATACGTTGGAGATGTATCAAGCATCCCCAAGCTTAATTCATGCTCGTCCCCGAGTAGGTAAATGATAAAATCAGAACTTTTGATGTGGAATGCTGCCTAACATAATTTTCAATGTAATTCTCTTTATTGTGGCATGAATGTTCAGATCCAAAAGATCCAAGATAAAAGTTTAATATTGACATAAAAATAGTATTATCAAAATAACATACTTCAAGCATACTAACCAAGCAATTATGTCTTACGAAAATAACATAGCCAAAGAAAGCTTATCCCTACAAAATCATATAGTTTGGCCATGCTTCGTTTTCGTCATACAAAATGCTCCCCTCATGCATAACCCCGATGACAAGCTGAGAAATTGGTTCATACTTTTTAACGCGCTTCAGCCTTTTCAACCCTTACGCAATACATGAGCACAAGCCATGGATATAGCACTATAGGTGGAATAGTATATGATGATGGGGGTAATGTGGGAAGACAAAAAAAAGAACATCTCACATTGCCACGGCTAATCAACGGGCTATGGAGATACCCATCAATTGATGTCAATACGAGGAGTAGGGATTGCCATGCAACAGATGCACTAGAGCTATAAGTTTATGAAAGCTCATCTAAAGAAACTAAGTGGGTGTGCATCCAACTTGCTTGCTCACGAAGACCTAGGGCATTTTGAGGAAGCCCATCATTGGAATATACAAGCCATGTTCTATAATGAAAAATTCCCACTAGTATATGAAAGTGACAAAATAAGAAACTCTCTATCATGAAGACCATGGTGCTATTTTGAAGCACAAGTGTGGAAAAAGGATAGTAACATTGTCCCTTCTCTCTTTTTCTCTCATTTTTTATTTGGCCTTCTTTGGCCTCTTTTTTTATTTGGGCTTCTTTGGCCTCTCTTTTTTCTTTCCTCACATGGGACAATGCTATAATAATGATGATCATCACACTTTTATTTACTCATAACTCAATGTTACAAATCGATACTAGAACAAAAATATGACTCTATGTGGATGCCTTTGGCGGTGTACCGGGTTATGCGATGAATCAGGAGAGACATGTATGAAAGAAATATGAAAGTGGCTTTGCCACAAATAGGATGTCAACTACATGTTCTTGCAAAGCAATATGGCAATGATGGTGTGTGTCATAATAAACAGAACGGTGGAAAGTTGCATGGCAATATATCTCATAATGGCTATGGAAATGCCATAATAGGTAGGTATGGTGGCTATTTGGAGGAAGATATAAGGAGGCTTATGTGTGATAGAGCCTAGTGTATCACGGGGTTTGGATGCACTGGCGAAGTTTGCACCAACCATCAAGGTGAGAAAGGGCAATGCACGGTACCGAAGAGGCTAGCAAATTGCGGAAAGGTAAGAGTGCGTATGATCCAAGGACTCACATTAGTCATAAAGAACTCATATACTTATTGCAAAAGTTTATTAGCCCTCGAAGCAAAGTACTACTATGCATACCCCTAGAGGGATAAATTGGTAGGAAAAGATCATAGCTCGTCCCCGGCCGCCACTCATAAGGAAAGCACTCAAAGAACACCCCATGCTTCAAATTTGTCACACAACCTTTACCATACGTGCATTCTACAGGACTTGCCAAGTTTAACACAAGTATTTCTCAATTTCACAATTACCCAACTAGCATGACTCTAACATTACCGACTTTATATCTCAAAACATCTATCAAGAATCATAGTATTCAATGCACTATGTATGAAGGTTTTTATCATATCCATCTTGAATGCCTATCATATTAGGACTAGTTTTATAGCCAAAGCAAATTACCATGCTGTTCTAAAAGACTCTCAAAATAATATAGGTGAATCATGAGAGATCAATAATGTCTACAAAATAAATCCACCACTGTGCTCTAAAAAAATATAAGTGAAGTACTAGAGCAAAATTATCTATCTCAAAAGATATAAGTGAAGCACCTAGAGTATTCTAATAAATTCCCATTCATGTGTGTCTCTCCCAAAAGGTGTTTACAGCAAGGATGATTGTGGTAAACTAAAAAGAAAAGACTCAAATCATAGAAGATGCTCCAAGCAAAACACAAATCATGTGTCAATAAAAATATAGCCTCAAGTAAAGTTACCGATAGACGAAGACGAAAGAGGGGATGCCTTCCGGGGCATCCCCAAGCTTAGGCTTTTGGTTGTGAGTCCTTGACCCCTTTACTTGTGCACGGGCAGTCAGAGCCACGCGCGTGCGGCCACACTTAGCAGGGCAGAGGAGGGAATCCGGAGAGAAGCCGAAGCATAAGACAACCAAGGCGACGACAAAACCAGAAGCGCAGGAGGGCAAGAGGGCGAGGTGGACTCCCTCGGCAAGTTCCTTGCCGAGGCGGTCCCCCGCAGCCCCGCCAAGAGCCTTGCCGGGGCATCTAGCCCAACACCAGCGGAGCGAGCCACGCTTGAGCCCACAGGCCCGACCCAATCAACTACATTGGGACCAGGGATCGGGAGGCACCTCTGTGGTGGCATGCAGATCTTTGTCAAGATCATAAACACACAGGAACAAATGAGGATTAGAAGACAACAACCCTCGGCGGGATCCTTGCCAAGGAATCCACAAGACCCTCAGCAAGCGTCTTGCCGGGGACGACTGCGACACCATGGCAAGACCCTTGCCAGGCCCACGGCAAGGCCCTTGCCGAGGGCATCAGCAGGGACACTGCCAGGCCTGCGCCAGCCAAGACTCCGCCTCCTTTCGCATGCAGCTGCCAGCCCAACCAGCTGGACAGGCACCTGCGTGGCAACATGCAGCTTCTAGGCCAAATCAGCAAGCACCCGCATGGCAGCATGCATATCTTCATGAAGGCCCTACCACCGCACCACCTCAGCTGCCTACCTGCCTACATGGAGGTGCATGCATCGCTGGTCTGGGCGCGTGTCGAAGCAAGGCAAAGCGGCCACGGATGGGACTTTCCTCGTTCCCGTCCCCGATAAAGCTAATGGACGCCTGAGTAGCGCATTTAATGCACTTTGTCCCGTAATGCCGTGTGATAAGCTCGCGCACTGTAGGCCTTTCCACCTCCTGTGTGCCACTATGGCAACACCTTCTTCCTATAAAAGGAGGCCTGAGGTGACTAGGAGAGGGATTCGGCCTTTTGGAATGGCACGTCCACCGTAGCTAGTTCAAAAAGCTCAAGAACACTCAATATATCCACCAAAGCAGCATTAGGGTTTTACGCATCCTCGCAGCCCGAACCTGGGTAATGATCCATGTGCGAGCTCCTAAACCTGCTCTCCTCACGACCCCGCGCCCGCTGACCGTAGAAGGGATCCCAGTGATCCCATAGGTGTCATTCCCACAGACATCTTTGGCACGCCAGGTAGGGGCGCGCAGTTGTGAGAATCTGGTCTAGCAGTTAGCCTAGCAGTACCGATGCGGGCGAGCAGTGGCCCGGTTGCGGACAGAACCCGAGGTGCGACCCACGAGCACCAACATCACTCTGGTAGTCAGAGCCTGGCGAGCGGTGTCGTTCGTGCGCAAGGCGACGGGCCACCCATGCCAGCAGAAGCCTTGGCGCACGCGCAGCTGCTCCTCGACTTCCCTC
Organism: Triticum urartu; assembly: GCF_056163025.1. NCBI lineage: Eukaryota > Viridiplantae > Streptophyta > Magnoliopsida > Poales > Poaceae > Triticum > Triticum urartu. The sequence continues at coordinate 65,468,786 of NC_141873.1, read as the reverse complement.
CCGCCACGGAGAAGCTCGACGAGTGGAGAGCCACTATCCGGAGCCTCGTCAGCGTCGCCAACAAAGACGAGCCACGGCCGGCGGGGCCCTCAGGCCGGCGCTCCATCGAGCCACTGCATGCCGGTGGTGGACGGGTCGGAGGCGCCGCGACCACGATGCACTCTCCTCCTCCACGCTAGCCACCACGGATGTCGGTCTGTCGTGATGATGCTTGTGATGACATTTCCATAGCGTCGTCTGACCCACGGACCCACCATGACCAACGCTAGGTTCTTCGGGAGTGAGCCCATGAAGATGCTCGAACCACCATCGAGCACCGGCACAATACACGCCACCAGTCAGACAGGCGGGCGGGACCCGCTATGGACCGCCCAGCGCCGGGAGGCTACGGCGGCCTACCTTACGAGCTGGGTTGCCCAGCCTTTAACCATGGGCTGCGACAGTTCCAGTGGCCGTCCCACCGCACGTTCAAGCCCGACGTCGGCGAGAAGTATAACGGCAAGACCCACCCGTCAGAGTTCCTCATCATCTACACCATCGCAATGCAAGAAGCTAGAACTCATGAGGACAAGGTGCTTGCCAATTACTTCTCATTGGCCCTGAAACCCATTGTCATGTCTTGGTTGATGCACTTGCCGACAGATTCCATTTCTTCTTGCTCAGATCTGTGCCACGAGTTCGTTGATGCCTTCACCGGAGGCCACCAAGCTCATGGCCAGGCGAGTGATTTCCATATCATTCCCCAGAAGGAAGGTGAAAACCTACGCAAGTACATACAGAGGTTCAGCCAAATGCAATACAACATCCCAGATGTTCATCCTGCAGCCGTGATCAGCGCATTCCATCAGAATGTGCGTAACCGCAAGATGTGTGAAGAGCTGGCAATGAACAAGGTCAAGGACGTAGCCGAACTTTACATTCTGGCCGATAGATGCGCCCGGGCTGAAGAAGGAAGGAAGTACCCCGACGAAGACGCCGGTGCGGAAACCGACTCTACCGACAAAGACACCGCCGCCCCGACGAAGAAGGGCCGGCGTCACACAGGAAACGGAAGGAAAAGACTGTGCTTGCCATCGAGGGATCCGGCGATACCAGCGCCGCGAAGAAGGCCAAGGTAGACGACTCCAGCAAGGAGATTGCTAGGTGCGCCGCCTGCCGGGCCTTGCCAGCTGCCGACAAACCAGGAGGCTCTGACAAGCAATATTGCAAGATCCACCGCACCAAGGGGCATGACCTCCAGAACTGTCGACAGGTCGAGTTGCTTGCTGAAAAGAAAAAGGCCGAGTATGAGAGGCGGGACAAGGAGAAGGGTCAGGATGGTGCCGAAGGATCTTGGAAGAAGCGTGGCGGGCAAGGAGGCCGCCGTGGCAAGGATAACCAGCGAGAGTGGCCCGCTCGGGGCCGCGACTGTCGGCATTCTGGGAACGGGGGTCCCCAGACTTGCCTGCCTGTGGCCCGCGGCGTGGAAGAGCCAGCAAGCCGTACGGCCCATCTTCATCAACAAAGCATCCAAGACCCTCGCGAGGGGCCAAGCCTCGTGAGGCGGATGACGCAAGACCTCCTCAGGAGTGGCCTGGTCAGGCAGGCTCGCGAGGAGCGGAGATATCAAGGCGGGGCGAACCTCACGAGACTCTCGTGACGTGAGCCATGACGATCAACACCAGGCGAGCGCCAGACGGGTGCCAGCGCACGCAGCATCCTTGTTTCCTCTTTGGTGCAAGGGAGGCAAGCGCAGCCGCGGAGTACCGAGGCCTTAGGCAAAGGTTGCCATTTCGGTGGAACAAGACCAAGACCATGGACTGCAAGACGGAGGTCACTGTTGAGCCCAAGACGGCGTCACCACTAGAGCTTTGTGCAGGAGAAGACTACCTTTTGTCAGGATAGCTTGTACTAGCTGCCCCCCCTTCAAATTAGCTCGCCATTGTTGGCTCCCTTCCCTCTCAATATTTGGGAAGAGGACCAGGGCCCCTATAAATAGGAGTAGCCACCACAGTAGAAAGGACAAGACCGAGAGGGACGAACACATCGAATCATGTCACACACAAGTCCATACGCACAAGAACACCTCAACCTCAGGAGACATTTCTTCCCTTGTACTATTCATCATCAGCCCAAGAGGCAATCCACCACCACCACACTGGAGTAGGCTATTACACCACAACGGTGGCCCGAACCAGTATAAATCATGTGTCTTTCTGTGTTGCGAGTTCGTCGAGTTCGTTCGCAAGATCTTAGCGAGCTAGAGCATAGATTGGTAGAAGGGAAAGACTTCGCGCGCACCCCAGTGTTCGGACCTTAAGGGTAGCCAGATCCCCACATCCGACATTTGGCGCGCCAGGTAGGGGTGCGCCGTAGCTTCCTTTCTGTCAGTCCGTCGCTCCGTCGTCTCCATGTCGGACGCTCGCTGTGCTTGAGCTGAGCGTCGGGCCGCCCTCGCCGCTCGCGTCGCTCAGATGGCTCCCATCGGCGGGCCACCTCGTCGTTCTCCATCCCCCGCCGCCAACGCTGCCACCGGCCCAGTGGAGAACGAGTAGCAGGCGTCCTCGCTGCATCCTTTAGTGCGGCAGGACGGCCGCACCGCTACTCCATCACTCACCCCTGTTGGTTCTTCGCCTCACACGCACTGTGCTCCCATGGAAGCACGGACCGCGCTCATCACGGCGAACGAGCTCCTGCGTTACCGCCCTGTCGACGACCTCTATGAGGAGTGGCTCGACCGCGTTTCCGAGCTCGTCCGTGCCATAGGGGGCTCTCCGATGCCGTCCCACTCTCTACCTCCCCCTCAACCAGCCGCGGGCGACGGGACGCATGGCATGCCTCCACCGCCTCGACCCCAAGACGGCGCCTTGGCCCCAAGGCGCGCTCTTCCACGGCGTGATCCACCGCGCCCGGCGCTCGCGCGTGAAGAAAGGAGCTGCCAAGAATTCCCGCGGCCGTGAGAAGCTTCACCGGTGCTCCCCGTGCCACCTCGTCAAGACCGCGTGCCGCCTGCAGTGGCGCAGCGCGGACCTCGCCAATACCAAGCTCTGCCTTAGAAGCAGGCCCCGGCGACCATGGCTGGCTACCGTGCCTTCACCCCGGAACTGTGTAGCATCGCCTGGCCAGACAAGTTCAAGCCAGCTCTACCTCCTCGATACAACGACATCGCCGACCCCGCAGAGTTCCTACAGCTCTATGAGCTGAGCATCGAAGCTACTAACGGTGATGAAAAAGTCATGGCGAACTGGTTTCCCATGGCTCTCAAGGACGGGGCCCGCTCCTGGCTCCCGAACTTGCAGCACGGCTTGATCTCCTCCTGGGAAGAGATGCGCGACCGCTTCGTCACCAACTTCCAGGGCACTCGCGATCGCCCACCGGCCGCGGGCGATCTACGCCGCATCAAGCAATAGCCAGGAGAGACCCTCCAGAAGTACTTCCAGCGCGTCAACAACACACGCCTCAAGATCCCTAAGGTCACGGACAAAGCCATCATCTCCACGTTTTCCGACGGCATCTGCGACATCGAGATGAAGGAAGAGCTGGCTATCCATGAGGAGCTTTGCACATCCCAGGAGATGTTCAACCTGGCGACAAAGTGCGCAAGTGCTGAGGAGGGGCGCCTCTCTCTCCTTGAGCTGCCAGCTGCACGAGTGGAGGAGAAGAAGGCCAAGGCCAAGGATGTGAAGCGCAAAGAGGCAGTAGTACTCGCAGCGGAGCCTGACACCAAGCGAGGTAGAGATCAGCCCGAGTCATCCAAGAACGGCCGCCCGTTCTGTGCCTTCCACAACCTGAACACCCACAATACCAGCGACTACCAAGAGCTCAGAGCCATACTGGAAGGATGCTTCGGTTGACGCCTCGAGCGCAACGACCGGGGCTACGACCGCGGAGGAGGATGCGGAGGCGGACGCTGGGACGACCGTGGCCCATGCCAGGAGTGGCATGACCGGCCTCGTGAGGACGGTTGGCAGGACCAACCTCGTGAGGGCGCCTGGAGGGACCCGCCTCATGAGGATCGCCCCTAGGGCAATACCGTTCTTCCCCTGTTGCCGCCTCCAAGAAGGAATGATGACCACCACCAGGACGAGGGGGCTGGGGGCTTCCAGGAGCCGCGTGCGATCGCTTGCATCTTGGGCGGAGCTCAGGCCCCAGCCTCTCAGCACATCTTCAAACAGTTCGCTCATGAGGTGAACGCGACGCTCCCCAAGCTCAAGGCCACGCGCCCGCTCAGGTGGTCCCAATGCGCCATCACCTTCAGCTCGGCAGACCAGCTCAAGTGCGCAGCCACCACTGGCACCCTGCATATGCTATGCTCCCCAGTCATCAGCAATGTGCAAGTCACCAAGACTCTCATCGACGGCGGTGCAGGGCTCAACGTCCTGTCCGTCGACACGTTCGACAACGTCCAAGTTCCCTATGAGCAGCTCCAGCCAACCAAGCCTTTCTCAAGAGTGACTGACGGTTCCACCACACCGATAGGGCAGCTCCGCCTGCCTGTCACCTTCGGGGAGCGCAAGAACTACCGCACCGAGCTCATCGACTTCGACGTCGCGCACATCCGCCTGCTGTACAATGCCATCCTCGGGTATCCAGCCCTGGCCAAGTTCATGGCAGTCACTCACCATGGCTACAACATCCTCAAGATGCCACTAAGTGGGGGAATCATCATGGTCTCATGTGAAGAAAGGGATGCGGTGTGCACCCTTGAGCATGCCTTCCAAGCCACAAAAATCGACAACCCTGATAGCAGAAGTGAAGGCCCTCCGGAGACCATCCCCAAGAAGAAGCTGCCACGCGACGCAGGACCTCAAGATGATGGCGTCGCGTCAGGAGCCTCGTCAGGATCAGCGCCCGCTCTAAGGAAGCCTCCCACCACCGCATAGGAAAGCGCGCCCGGCGCCCTCCTCCGGTGGGGCTCGGGGGCTCTCTTTTGGAGAGCCTCAGACCTTGCCAACCTCACGAGGGAGGCGTTTGGGCACCAGTTGGAAGCGTGCGTCATGGCACACCTTCCTCGGGAGAGCACAGGGGAAGGACACTAGTAGAAATAGGGCCTATTATCCCAGTTCGTAAGGGCCTTTTGTCCCGGTTCCTGAACCGGGACTAAAGGGTCGGTACTAATGCCTTGTTCCTTTAGTCCCGGTTCAATCCAGAACCAGGACAGATGGGCCTCCACGTGGCCTGTGCGCGGAGCCCAGGCAGGAGGGCCTTTGGTCCCGGTTGGTGGCACCAACAGGGACCAATAGGCATCCACGCGTCAGCATTTTTGTGGCTGGGGTTTTTGTTTTTTTTTTGAAAGGGGGGGGTGGGGGTTTTGGGGGATTAATTTAGGTGTGTCATATATTGTGTTAGCTCGCTATAATTAATAGAGAGAAGTGTCCTCTCTTATGTCCGTTCTTGGTCGACGCTACGTACTATACATACGTATAGAGAGGAATAGACACGCTAGCTAGCTAATAAGCAAACAAAGGAAACAGAAGATCGTCATGAACATATATGCATACAGAGAGAAGTGATATCGATCACCTCTCCTTCTCCGAGAGATTGGTCGAACAACAAGTTCTCGTATATCTATCCGACACTACCGGCTACATATATACAATAATTATCTCTTACAAATATAATCTCCTAACGTACGGACTCATGGTCCACATAGTATTCTCTGTCTTCAGCGATCACATGGTCAAGAAAGAATGCCACAAATTCCTCTTGAATTGCTCGCATGAGAGCTGGTGCTAGGAGTTCATCCCGCTTCCGAAACATCTAATTTGAATAAGGGGGTCAATACATATATATATGAATGAATGAAACTCAACACAAATTATGGTAATAAAATAAAATTGTGAATGTTGTTATTTACGCACTTCATATTGTTCGTTAGAGTAGCCTCGCTCACATGTCGTGTGGCGGATGGACTCACAAATGTAGTATCCACAGAAATCATTCCCTTGTTCCTGCCACAACCACTTTACAAGAAATAGAAGTCAATCAAACTGATAAGCAAGAATGATAAATGGTACTGATGAAACTAGCGCTTGAATCACTAGGAGATGCACGGAACATGCTACTATAGTACTTACTTTCGGGTGTCTAAATTGCAGCTTCTTCGGGAGTCCCGGAGCTTTTTTGGTGAATTTTCTCCAAACCCTGCCAGACAAAGAAAACAATTACTTGATATATCAGGAAATGAACAAAGTTGCTGATATGGTGGATAATGATCGATTTAACTTACTTCTCGAGCATTTGAGTCATGTCCGCATAGTCCTGGGGATCTTTTCGTCTTGAGTCTAAGACAGTTACTATTCCCTGCTCAAGCTTAATCTCTAGGAGAATATAGTGGAAACTGCACACGCATGCATAACTCATCAATTACATTACTATAACCTTGACTATATATAAGGGAAACCGAATATGCACAAGACAGTAACACTCACTTGAAGTTGTAAGGAATGAGTATTATATCTTTGTTTTCATTTATTACCAACGATCGTAGCAAGTTGGCCTCGGTATCTGCGGCATGAAATTGAACTTGAGTTGCATCTATGAGATTTGTCTTAATGAACCCAATATCACCAATTTGTCTTTTCTTCAATTCGACGATCTTCAATCGGCATAATATAGTGAGGATAATTATAAATACATGCAATAAAAGAGCTGAGCTATATAGTGAGACTTAATGACAGAAGTAGTACTAGTTACAGACAGTAGCAGGTGACCGTTGCTTTATCGAGGGCCAATTGATTGAAAAACTGAAAGAACACCTCAAATGGAACAGGCAACAGTTCAATTCCAATGAGGTCAAGCTCCTTTTTAACTCTCACATACATAGTACTCCTCCCCCCAGACTCTCTGCAGATTTTCAAGTACCCATCATGCAATCTTCACATCATCGTTGATAGAGACCTTTCATCTTTGACGAGAGGCTCCCCGTACTCGTATCTTTGTATCTCCACCTCCATGAAATCATAATGTACATCGACGGGCAGGTAATCTCCAAGATTGCTATAACCGGGCAACATCCTCGGATCATTAGCGTCGATGTCGCTAGGCACCTTGAGCGGGGGGCGCGATTGCGTCGCTTGTTCGCCGAGCTGGGCAATTTGTTTCCCAGCTCGTCGTTCTTTCAGCCTTTGATCACAGACAGTACTTCCCAACCGCTCCGCTTCGACAAATTCCTTTCCAATAATGCGCTCATAGTTGCCTTTCAGCAGAGTCTTGGGTGGTTTTGTCAGGGCAGCCAGAGTGCGCTTCGCTTTCACCGGATCTACCTTCTCCTCCGGAGGTGGATGTTTCTTTGCTTTCACCCCTTCAAAGAAGTTCCTCACTTCTTCTCGCGCGATCTCGGCGTTCTCCTCCGGGGTCCTCTCGTATGGTAACTTCTCTGGAGTCTTCAGAGAAGGGCCGAATCTGTATGTCCTCCCGCCTCTGGCTGTACTGCTAGACGCCGAAAGAGCAGACGGAGCGGTTGTCTTGTTTACTTTCTTACGAGGTGGAGGAGAAGGACTACGACGCGCTGGAGCAGCCGGAGCGGCGGCAGGTCTCTTTCGCCCTTGCTGACGAGGCGGAGAAGGAGGAGGCTGGCTGCTCGGGCGGGCCGGCGCAGGCGGAGAAGGAGGCGAATGCCGCCACGCGCCAGAGAAGGAGCCGGCCGGGTGCCCTGATCGTCACTCGCCGGAGGAGGAGGCGGTGGAGGAGGCAGAGTGCCCTAACTCGCCGGAGGAGGAGGAGGTGTCCGGTTCGGAAGGTTGATGAGCTCCTTCCTCTATAGGCATGGAGTCTTCAGAGAAGAACCCAGCCGAGTCTCCCCTTCACCGGTAGGGTGGTCAAGCTGAAGGTCCTCAAATCCTTTGTTATTTCATCCACCATCACCCTAGCATATCCTTCTAGAATCGGCCAGCAGTGAAAAGTTGCGCCGGGTTCAGTAGGAAAAACAGAGCCAATAGCCGCCTTGACCTTCATATTAATCCATTGCGTCATAAGGTGGCAATTTTGAGACTCTGTGATAGCATCCATGGGATAGCTGGCAGGAGCCGTCAAGACATGCTCCGGCTGAAGCAGCTCGGTGGAAGCCACGCTGCTTCTCCGCTGAGATGGCGGGGTAGCTTCGGGGGAAGCTTCGGCAGTTCGTTTGCTGCGATTTGCTTCTCGTTCCTCTATCCCTTGTACCCTAGCGTGCAGCGCCTGCAGTTGGGTTTGCTCCACTTTCTTCCTCCTCTTGTGGCATTTGTAACCGCCTGCGTCCAGAAACCCAACCTTCCACGGAATGGAGCCTAGCGTGCCTCGTATCTGTCCAGGGTGCTCAGGATTCCGGAGGGCCATTGTGAGCTCGTCGTTCTCTCTATCTGGAACGAACGTCCCTTGCTGCGCTGCTTCGATATACTGCTGAAGCTTCCTGATTGGTATGTCCATTTGATCATTCGTCCAAATGCACTTCCCTGATACAGGGTCCAAGGTTCCGCCAGCCCCGAAGAACCAAGTCTGGCAACGGTCTGGCCAGTTAATTGTCTATGGTTTGATCCCTTTATCAACCAGATCATTCTCAGTCTTGGCCCACTTAGGCCGGGCCACGATGTAGCCACCTTATCCCGTGCGATGGTGATGCTTCTTCTTCGCAACATTTTTCTTGTTTGTTGCCGACATCTTCTTACTCTTTTCTGATGTCTTGTGGGCCACAAATGCGGACCTGTGATCTCTGATCTTCTCATATCTGCCCTTGAATTCTGGTGTCTCTTTATTTTTGACATACTTATTCAGCTCTTTCTTCCACCTCCTGAATAGTTCGGCCATCCTCTTAAGAGCAAAAGACTTGATTAATTGCTCTTTAACTGTCTTCTCCGGATCGTCCTCTGGCGGTAGGGTGAAATTTGACTTCAGCTCAGTCCAAAGATCATTTTTCTACATATCATTAACATAAGATACCTTAGGGTCTTCTGTAGCCGGCTTTAACCATTGCTGGATGCTGATCGGGATCTTGTCCCTAACCAGAAACCGTCACTGAACAACAAATGCGCTCTTTGTCCGGAGGGGTTCAATTGGTTGGCCGTCGGGCGCGATTGCTATGATCTCAAACTTTTCATCCAAGCTCAAATTTTTCTTCGGGCCTCGTCTCTTTACCGAAGTTGTGCTCGATCCGGAGGGCTAGAAAAAAGAACAAAGACTTAATTAATATGTGTACATACCAAAACAATGAATGCATCAATTAGCTAGTCAGCACAAGCTTAACTAATATATATACCTGGCCGGACTCGGTTCGGTCACCGGATACGTCATCACGGTCTCCTTCTTGCACCGGCATTGGGTCACCAGAGCCGTCCTCACGGTCTCCTTCTTGCACCGGTATTAGGTCACCAGAGCCATCATAATCATAGCCAGCTACTTCCAAACCATCGGTGTCATTGAGAAACAACGAGCAGACGGCATCACTTCCTCGTGCGATTATGTCCCCCAACAACTCTTCTTCTACTTTGTCTCGGGCGGTGTCCAAAGTTTCTACAAATATTTACAACATGACAATTATTATTCAAACATGACAGATGGATATATTAGTGGCAAACGTAGAACTAATATTAATTACTGGCCTCGATGATGCTTCTCTAGGGTTTGGGGTGGCCTCGACGCTGCTTCTCTAGGGTTTGGGGTGTCCTCGACAATGCTTCAAGGATAAAAAAAGAAGAGGAGGAAGAAAAAAGAAAGGAGAAGAAAGAATAGAGGAGTAAGAACTCCTCTATTCTTTCTTGTCCTCTTTTTTATCTTCTTCCTCTTTTTTTTATCGGGAACGAGGGTCGTTGAGGGTCGCCGAGCGATAGAGGAAACCCTAAATAGCAAGTATCGTGGGTGTGAGATACATGTGGCCGTCGGTGTCAGACACTACATCCATGTCCCACAAGTGACGCGGGTCGACCCTGGACGACCCTCATTCCCGATAAAAAAAGAGGAAGAAGAAGAAAAAAAGAGGAGAAGAAAGAATAGACCCTGGATGACCCTCATTCCCGATAAAAAAAGTGGAAGAAGAAGAAAAAAAAGAGGAGAAGAAAGAATAGAGGAGAAGAACTCCTCTATTCTTTCTTCTCCTCTTTTTTTTCTTCTTCCTCTTCTTTTTTATCCTCTTCTTCCTCTCATGTTCGAGGACCCTCGACCCCTCGGCGACCCTAGACCCCCTCTCGACCCTCGACACCTCGGCAACCGTCGACCCCCTCTCGACCCTCGACCCCTCGGCGACCCTAGACCCCCTCTCGACCCTCGTTCCCGATAAAAAAAAGAGGAAGAAGAAGAAAAAAAAGAGGATAAGAAAGAATAGAGGAGAAGAACTCCTCTATTCTTTCTTCTCCTCTTTTTTTTTCTTCTTCCACTTCTTTTTTTATCCTCTTCTTCCTCTCATGTTCGACGACCCTCGACCCCTCGGCGACCCTAGACCCCCTCTCGACCCTCGTTCCCGATAAAAAAAGAGGAAGAAGAAGAAAAAAAGAGAGGAGAAGAAAGAATAGAGGAGAAGAACTCCTCTATTCTTTCTTCTCCTCTTTTTTTCTTCTTCCTCTTCTTTTTTTATCCTCTACTTCCTCTCATGTTCGACGACCCTCGACCCCTCGGCGACCCTAGATCCCATCTCGACCCTCGACACTTCGGCGACTGTTGACCCCCTCTCAACCCTCGACCCCTCGGCGACCCTAGACCCCCTCTCGGCCCTCGTTCCCGATAAAAAAAGAGGAAGAAGAAGAAAGAAAAAGACGAGAATAAAGAATAGAGGAGAAAAACTCCTCTATTCTTTCTTCTCCTCTTTTTTTTTCTTCTTCCTCTTCTTCTTTTATCCTCTTCTTCCTCTCATGTTCGACGACCCTCGACCCCTCGGCGACCCTAGACCCCCTCTCGACCCTCGACACCTCGGCAACCGTCGACCCCCTCTCGACCCTCGACCCCTTGGCGACCCTAGACCCCCTCTCGACCCTCGACCCCTCGGCGACCGTCGACCCCCTCGAATGAACAAAAATTAAACTAATAAAAATAAAAACATATAGCAACATATGAACAAAAACATATATCCACATACATACACATATACATTATATATATATGAAAAAAATTAAACTAATAAAAAAACAGAGCCGGGCGGCGGCTCACAGCGCGGGGGCAGGCGAGGGCGCTGGCGCGCGGGGGCAGGGCGGCGACGACGACGAGGAGCGGGCGGCGACGGCGATGGCGACGAGGCAGGGGCTCGGGGCGCCGGGGCGGCGCGCTCGAGCAGGGTAGCTCGAGGTGACGGCGGGGGCGGCGAGGGCGCCGGCGCGCGGGGGCGGGACGGGGCAGGGGCAGGGCGATGGCGACGAGGAGCGGGCGGCGATGGCGAGCAAGAGGCAGGGGCGCGGGGCAACGGCGACGGCGAGCACGGGTAGCCTGGCGGCGTCGAGGAGGTCGGCGTCATCGGGGGCAACTGCCGAGGGAAATCTGAAAATGTCCTAAGTGTTGCTTATATATTAAAGGCTTTGGTCCCGGTTCGTGGCACCAACCGGGACCAATGCCCCCCTTTAGTCTCGGTTGGTGCCACCAACCGGGACCAAGGCCTCTTTTGAGCAGGCCAAAGGGCGGGAAGCGCCGGCCTTTGGTCCCGGTTGGTGGCACTAACCGGGACTAAATGGGGGCATTGGTCCTGGTTGGTGCCACGAACCGTGACCAATGCATCCCTTTAGTCCTGGTTGGTGGCACCAACCGGGACCAAAGGTTGTGTGCTAGAACTGGCGCAGTGCGGTGGGATGTTTAGTCCCACCTCGCTAGCCGAGAGGGGCTTGGAGTGGTTTATAAGCTCTGCCGAGCCGACCACTTCGAGCTGCTCTCTACTGCAGTCTTACAGGCCTAAATCCACTGTCTGTGTCTGTGGGCCTACTGGGTCTCCTGTGGGCCTGAATCCCGGCCCATGGTAGGAGGCACTTTTTTTTTGTTTTCTTTACTTATTGTTGCTATTTTTAAATTTTTTTTCCATTTTTTTTGTTTTGTTTTCTGTATTATTTATTTTCTTTTGTTTTTTCTTTATTTTTTAATTCTTTTTGCTTTTAGTTTTAGAAAAATTATAAACTTTCTGTTAGTGCCATTAGTTTTCAAATTTGAAAACACTTTTTTTCTTTTTTTGTTTTCTTTACTTATTGTTGATATTTTTAATTTTTTTCCAGTTTTTTGTTTTGTTTTCTGCATTATTTATTTTCTTTTGTTTTTTGCTTTATTTTTTAATTCTTTTTGCTTTTAGTTTTAGAAAAATTATAAACTTACTATCAGTGCCATTAGTTTTCAAATTTGAAAACACTTTTTTAGTTTTTTTTGCTTTTAGTGCCTATTTTTTTCCATTTTTTTTGTTTTCTGCATTATTTATTTTCTTTTGTTTTTTGCTTTATTTTTAAATTCTTTTTGCTTTAGTTTTAGAAAAATTATAAACTTTCTGTTAGTGCCATTAGTTTTCAAATTTGAAAACACTTTTTTAGTTTTTTTGTTTTCTTTGTTGCTTTATTTATTTTATTTTGTTTCTACTTACAACAAAATACTTATTGTTGCTATTTTTATTTTTTTTGTTTTGTTTTCTATATTATTTATTTTCTTTTGTTTTTTTCTTTATTTTTTAATTCTTTTTGCTTTTAGGTCAGCAAAATTATAAACTTTCTATTAGTGCCATTAGTTTTAGAAAAATTATAAACTTTCTATTAGTGCCATAAGTTTTCAAATTTGAATAGTTAATATTTGAATTCTTTGAAATTTGTGTGAATCACAAGTTTGTGATTAACTTGACTAAAAAAATTCAACCTAAATTCATAGTTTTCAAATGAACTCTGAAAAAGTTGGCATAGCATACTCGTGTGTTACAAAGTTGGCATGGTATCATCATAATAGTTGCAGGCGAAAGTCTTCACATTTTCTTCGCTTGTGTCATTTGCTTATTGCGCCGTAACCATGGATAATCTTCATCGTTTATCAGGATGCTTGGGTCAGCCTTGACATTGAAGGGAGGAATTTCATGAAACTTTTCATAATCTTCAGACATGTCTGTCTTGCCCTCCACTCCCAGGACATCCCTTTTTCCTGAAAGAACTATGTGGCGCTTTGGCTCATTGTATGATGTATTCGCTTCCTTATCTTCTCTTTTTTTGGTTTGGTAGACATGTCCTTCACATAGATAACCTGTGCCACATCATTGGCTAGGACGAACGGTTCGTCAGTGTACCCAAGATTTTTCAGATCCACTGTTGTCATTCCGTACTGTGGGTCTACCTGTACACCGCCTCCTGACATATTGACCCATTTGCACTTAAACAAAGGGACCTTAAAATCATGTCCGTAGTCAAGTTCCCATATGTCCACTATGTAACCATAATATGTGTCATTTCCGCTCTCAGTTGCTGCATCAAAGCGGACACCGCTGTTTTGGTTGGTGCTCTTTTGATCTTGGGCGATCATGTAAAATGTATTCCCATTTATCTCGTATCCTTTGTAAGTCAATACAGTCAAAGATGGTCCCCTGGACAACAAGTACAGCTCATCACAAACAGTGTTGTCACCTCTGAGACGTGTTTCCAACCAACTGCTGAAAGTCCTAATGTGTTCACATGTAATCCAGTCGTCGCACTGCTCCGGGTGTTTGGAGCGCAGACTGTTCTTGTGTTCATCGACATATGGGGTCACCAAGGTAGAGTTCTGTAGAACTATGTAGTGTGCTTGAGACCAAGAATGTCCGTCCCTGCATGTTATTGAGTCACTTCCAAGAGTGCCTTTTCCAGTCAGTCTCCCCTCATACCGCGATTTAGGGAGACCTATCTTCTTAAGGCCAGGAATGAAGTCAACACAAACCCGATAACATCCTCTGTTTGATGGCCCATGGAGATGCTTCCTTCTGTCCTAGCGCGGTTACGGACATATTTCTTTCGGACTCCCGTGAACCTCTCAAAGGGGAACATATTGTGTAGAAATACGGGCCCCAGGATGACAATCTCGTCGAGTAGATGAACTAGGACGTGCGTCATGATATTGAAGAAGGATGGTGGGAACACCAGCTCGAAACTGACAAGACATTGCGCCGCATCACTCCTTAGCCTTTGTAAGATTTCTGGATCGATCACCTTCTGAGAGATTGCATTGAGGAATGCACATAGCTTCACAATGGCAAATCGGACGTTTTCTGGTAGAAGCCCCCTCAATGCAACTGGAAGAAGTTGCGTCATAATCACGTGGCAGTCATGAGACTTTAGGTTCTAAAACTTTTTCTCTGGCATATTTATTATTCCCTTTATATTCAACGAGAAGCCAGTCGTGACCTTCATACTGAGCAGGCATTCAAAGAAGATTTCTTTCTCTTCATTCGTAAGAGCGTAGCTGGCAGGACCTTTATACTGCTTCGGAGGCATGCCGTCTTTTTCATGCAAATGTTGCAGGTCCTCCCGTGCCTCAAGTGTATCTTTTGTCTTCCCATACACGCCCAAGAAGCCTAGCAGGTTCACGCAAAGGTTCTTCATCACGTGCATCACGTCGATTGAAGAGCGGACCTCTAGGTCTTTCCAGTAGGGTAGGTCCCAAAATATAGATTTCTTCTTCCACATGGGTGCGTGTCCCTCAGCGTCATTCGGGGCAGCTAGTCCACCGGGACCCTTTCCAAAGATTACGTGTAAATCATTGACCATAGCAAGTACGTATCACCGGTACGCATGGCGGGCTTCTTCCGGTGATCTGCCTCGCCTTTGAAATGCTTTCCTTTCTTTCGACATGGATGGTTGGTCGGAAGAAATCGACGATGGCCCAGTTACACATTATTCCTGCATTTGTCCAGGTATATACTTTTAGTGTCATCTAAACAGTGCGTGCATGCGTGGTATCCTTTGTTTGTCTGTCCTGAAAGCTTACTGAGATCGGGCCAATCGTTGATGGTCACGAACAGCAACGCCTTTAGGTTAAATTCCTCCTGTCTGTGCTCATCCCACGTACGTACACCATTTCATTCCACAACTGTAAAAGTTCTTCAACTAATGGCCTTAGGTACACATCAATGTCATTGCCAGGTTGCTTAGGGCCTTGGATGAGAACTGGCATCATAATGAACTTCCGCTTCATGCACATCCAAGGAGGAAGGTTATACATACATAGAGTCACGGGCCAGGTGCTGTGATTGCTGCTCTGCTCCCCGAAAGGATTAATGCCATCCACGCTTAAAGCAAACCATACATTCCTTGGGTCCTTTGCAAACTCATCCCAGTACTTTCTCTTGATTTTTCTCCACTGCGACCCATCAGCGGGTCCTCTCAACTTCCCGTCTTCCTTCCGGTCCTCACTGTGCCATCGCATCAACTTGGCATGCTCTTCATTTCTAAAGAGACGTTTCAACCGTGGTATTATAGGAGCATACCACATCACCTTTGCAGGAACCCTCTTCCTGGGGGGCTCGCCGTCAACATCACCATGGTCATCTCGTCTGATCTTATACCGCAATGCACCGCATACCGGGCATGCGTTCAGATCCTTGTATGCACCGCGGTAGAGGATGCAGTCATTAGGGCATGCATGTCTCTTCTCCACCTCCAATCCTAGAGGGCATACGACCTTCTTTGCTGCATATGTAGTGTCGGGCAATTCGTTTTCCTTTGGAAGCTTCTTCTTCAATATTTTCAGTAGCTTCTCAAATACTTTGTCAGCCACAGCATTCTCTGCCTTCCACTGCAGCAATTCCAGTACAGTACCGAGCTTTGTGTTGCCATATTCGCAATTGGGGTACAACCCTTTTTTTTATCCTCTAACATGCGATCGAACTTCAGCTTCTCCTTTTGACTTTCGCATTGCGTCCTTGCATCGACAATGACCCGGCGGAGATCATCATCATCGGGCACATCGTCTGGTTCCTCTTGATCTTCAGCAGCTTCACCCATTGCAGCATCATTGGGCACATCGTCTGGTTCCTCTTGATCTTCACTAGCTCCCCCCGTTGCAGCATCACCGTATTCAGGGCGCACATAGTTGTCATCGTACTCTTCTTCTTCGCCGTCTTCCATCATAACCCCTATTTCTCCGTGCCTCATCCAAACATTGTAGTGTGGCATGAAACCCTTGTAAAGCAGGTGGGAGTGAAGGATTTTTCCGGTTAGAGTAAGACCTTGTATTCCCACATTCAGTGCATGGACAACACATAAAACCATTCTGCTTGTTTGCCTCAGCCGCATCGAGAAACTCATGCACGCCCTTAATGTACTCGGAGGTGTGTCTGTCACCGTACATCCATTGCCGGTTCATCTGCGTGCGTTATATATAATTAAGTGTCCAAATTAATAGCAGTTCATCATCACATTAAAACCAAAGTACATACATAGTTCTCATATAACAACATATAGCTCTCCAGACCATCTAATTAATTAAACCATACATTGAAACTACGTAAAACATTTCAATGCGAAAACAAATGTGATCATAATCGCAACCAAGGTAACAATTGATCCAACGGCATAATGATACCAAGCATCGATATGAATGGCATATTTTCTAATCTTTCTAATCTTCAAGCGCATTGCATCCATCTTGATCTTGTGATGATCGACGACATCCGCAACATGCAACTCCAATATCATCTTCTCCTCCTCAATTTTTTTTATTTTTTCCTTCAACAAATAGTTTTCTTCTTCAACTAAATTTAACCTCTCGACAATAGGGTCGGTTGGAATTTCCAATTCACATACATCCTACATAAATAAAATCTATGTCACGTTGGTCGGCATAATTTTCATAAACAATAAATGAACCAATAGTTATAAAGATAATATATATACCACATCCGAATCATAGACAGGACGAGGGCCGACGGGGGCGGATACCAAAACCATCGCACTATATAAGATGCAATAATAAAAGTAAGAAAATAATACAAGTATCTATGTAAACATACAAGTAAGAATATTTTTTCCTTTCAAAAAGAAGATAAGAACAAGAGGCTCACCACGGTGGTGTCGGCGATGAGCTCGGCGCGGGTGATCGACGGTGGTGAAGACGGGGACGGGGCGTGACGGACCGCTAAACCTAGACAAATATTGAGGAAAATGGAGCTTGAAGGTCGAGCTTGGAGAGGAGAAAGCTTAAGTAGTGTGGCTCGGGCATTCCACCGAACACCTTGTGTGCATAGGAGGTGAGCTAGAGCACCACCAAGCCCTCTCCCCCTCGGCCATAAAAAAACAAAGCAGTGTGCTCTGCTCTTACACGAGGGGGTATATATAGGCACCTCATTGGTCCCAGTTGGTGGCATGAACCGGGACTAAGGGGATCCTTTGGACCCGGTTCATGCCACCAACTGGGACCAATGGTGGTGGGCCAGGAGCGAGGCCATTGGTCCCGGTTCATCCCACCAACCGGGACCAAAAAGGTCCAGATGAACTGGGACCAATGGCCCACGTGGCCCGGCTGGCGCCCTAGGCTCACGAACCGGGTCCAATGCCCCCATGGGTCCCCGTTCTAGACTGAACCGGGACTAATGGGCTGACCCGGCCTGGACCGTTTCCCCCTTTTCTACTAGTGGGAGTTCACACCGCCCAGGAGTTCATCACCAAGACCACCCAAGAGGTACAAGACACGAGAGCCATTCGCGGCGACAGCCGCTCACCGAGCACGGCTCACCATCCAGGCGAGGGTGTTGAGCTACGCGTCTGCATCGACATCCCAGGGCTCAACAGGGCCGCAGCTCAGGAGCGCTTCTGGCCATCGCGTGCGGGCCGCTGTGAGGGTCCACCACACAGCTACGTTCGCATGCCCTTCGGCTTGCCGAGCGTGGCGTCGGCCTATCAGCGCGACGCGCGGCAAGTCCTGGCGGCTCAGGAGGCCAGGTTCCATGCCGTTCAGGAGGAGATTGAAGACGGTCTCCAGGAACCCTCCCGAGCCCCCAGAGCTTCCCGAGGCTCAGGGTCCCAGTGGCTCGTGACGAGCCATTCCTTCAACGTGTGGCTTCAGCTGCACCAACTCTACTTCGTCTACAGAACCAGGTGACATCTTCCAAGTCCATTTAAGCTGGGAGAGCCCCTCGGGCTGCATTATTCCCAGGCCACACGGGTCCGTCCTTGTGCCATGTATCCCTTTTGCTATGTTTTTGGCTTACCTTGTTGGGGGCGCCCCTCGGGCTGCATCAACCCCACGTCGCTCGGGCCAGGCCATGTGGCATGTATCTTCCTGCATTTATCCAAGTCGATCTGCTCTCCATGCATAACCTGCCAACTGCTATCACCTGCTCGATCATCGCCTCCCTCGAGGCCTCTACACAGGCATGGCACTGGTGCATGGGTCCGTCCCTGCCATGACCGACAAATCTGAGTGGCCGAGCTCTGGCTCGCGGCACACGCCGTGCACGTCACCTCATCAGGCCCTCAGTGCCTTCACTTCATCCGGACCAACCAGCGGTAGGCAGGCGGCAGTAACGGCAAACCGTGTTTCTTCTTGTGCTTGTCCACAGGGACCCCACGGGAAGGATAGCAGGCGGCACCGCAAGTCTCCTTTTCTCTCATGTGATTCGCTTGCGTGTTAGAAGGGGGGCTCCTGAGCATCGCGACTCAGGAGCTCTTACTGGCTCTCCAGCCCTCACCCCCTGGCCTTGACCACGGCATCGCGACCTGGCATACCAGCGGCGGCTGAGCTCCCTTGAGGGCCTGGACCTAAGGATGTAGAGCACTAAGAAGAGATCGGGAGAAGGAAAACTCGTATGGACCGACCTAGCTATGTCGCGTAAGTTGGCGCGCAGCCCTAGCGCAAGATCGGGAATCACCTTGAAGTCAGCAAGATAAGTTTCGCCATCGGAACGGCTAAATAATTGGGCCTAGTATTCGCTCTCACCATGCCGCAACCCCGTTGCAGCCAAGTCATCTTCCTTTCTTTCCTTACCATGGCCGCTTGGGAGCTTAGGGGGACCTCCTGAGCATCGTGCCTCAGGGGCTCTTACTGGACCTCGGGTCGCGCACCTCCTGGCCTTGACCACGGCATCGCGACCTGGCATACCAGCGACGGCTGTAGCCGCCTTGGGACCGGGACCCGTCAGCGTAGAGCAACAAGCTATCGCGAGGAAAGAAAGGGGGGGACCGAGCCTTAACGGGACACGCGTTCCTCAAATCTTCATAACAAGGAAAATAAGTACAAAGGCATTGCAGATCCTTACATGCCCCCACAGGGTGATTCATGATTCTTCGCAGGAAACAAAAGCTGATGCTAAGGGGATCTTATCTATATCCTTTAGTGGAAGACGCCATCATCAACAGTGCGCCACGGGAGGCCGGCGCCAACCCTATCCAGATCAGCAGCGGCGGCGGCCGGACGCCGCAGCCCTGCTCCGAGCGCGTCGAGAGCTCGGGGGCACGTAGCTATCGTCGCTCGTCTCCATAGTCTCGTAGAGCTCAGGAGAGCTGCTGAACTCCCAAGGGCTGCTGCTGCTGGAGTGGTCGTGAGCGGAGCGCGCCTCAGCCTCGCGCTCCTCTCCGGAGCAGCACTCCAGGCGGCGGCCCTCGGCGTCGAAGACCTTGAAAAAAAAGCATGGAGGCATTGTCGTACTCGAAGTGGATCACGAGGGCGCCCCTCGCACGACAGACCCGTGCGACCTCGCCCCAGCCGCGATTCATGAATATCTTGCCAGTGGACCGCTTCGATCTTCGCTCCGATCGCTGGAGCGCTGCAATCGGCATGCTGCAGCCAGAGCTCAAGAGGACCCCTCGGCGGCATCACGTCGGAGAAGAACCGCGGGAAGCGGATCCAGGAACTCAGAGGCGTCGGTGCCCACAGCACCAACTCACGCGAGGAGTCCGCGGCATGGACGACACGCGTCGTCGTGGCGCGGCGACCCCGGATGCAGCGTGGGCGGCGCTGCTGGTCGCTTCGTCCTCCCGAGCCCTCGGCTCGGGCGTACAGGGGTAGCGGGTACCCCGGTGGAGGCCGCTCGCACAAAGGCCTCGCCACCACCTACATCGCCGTTTCGTCACGGCGATGGATCGACCTCTTCTTCGGCGGGAGTGGCTCCGGGACATCCCGGGGGGCTTTCCCCTTCTCTTCGGCGGAGAACCTTCGGATGGGTGCCATTGGAGCAAGTAGTTGAGCAAGGAGGAAGAAGCAAGCAAGCAAGTAGGAGATGGGCGACGGGGGCTCTGCCCCCTCCCCATTTATAGCCAGAGAAGGCCAACCGGCGTCTCCCACGATCGCAGGTAATAATGGTTTCCCTTGCATGTCGCAGGGACTTGTCAAGTCGTGCAGTTGCCAAGGCAGCATGGGGACGCCCACGACCAATCAACTTCCACGGGTCAACCGAGGCCTCGGGCTTTAGGGGCTACTATCGGCATTCTGGGAACGGGGGTCCCCAGACATGCCTGCCTGCGGCCCGCGGCGTGGCAGAGCCAGCAGGCCATACAACCCATCTTCATCAACAAAGCATCCAAGACCCTCGCGAGGAGGATGACGCAAGACCTCCTCAGGAGTGGCCTGGTCAAGCAAGTTCGTGAGGAGGGGAGATATCAAGGTGGGGCGAACCTCACGAGACTCTCGTGACGTGAGCCATGACGATCGACACCAGGCGAGCGCCTGGCAGGCGCCAGTGCGCGTAGCATCCTTGATTCCTCTTTGGTGCAAGGGAGGCAAGCGCAGCCACGGAGTACCGAGGCCTTAGGTAAAGGTTGCCATTTCAGTGCAACAAGACCAAGACCATGGACTGCAAGACGGAGGTCACCGTGGAGCCTAAGATGGCGTCACCACCAGAGCTTTGTGCAGGCGAAGACTACCTTTTGTCAGGATAGCTTGTACTAGCTGTCCCCCTTCAAATTAGCCCGCCATTGTTGGCTCCCTTCCCGCTCAATATTTGGGAAGAGGACCTGGTGTCGTGGTTCTAACTCTGACAGTGAGGTAGGGGGGTATGTATGGAGAGGCTAGATCTCAGCTATGGAGAAGTTGTAAATACACCAGGATGTACGAGTTCAGGCCCTTCGTGGAGGAAGTAACAGCCCTACGTCTCGGTGCCCGGAGGCGTCGACTGGATTATGTGTGTATGAATTACAGGGGTGCCAACCCCTGCTACTAAGGAGGGGGGTGGCTTATATAGAGTTCGCCAGACCCCTCCGGTCCTCAGTAATGCAGGGTTAAAATACATTAAGACTGGGCATTACTGGT
The DNA here is from genome assembly GCF_056163025.1 of Triticum urartu. NCBI lineage: Eukaryota > Viridiplantae > Streptophyta > Magnoliopsida > Poales > Poaceae > Triticum > Triticum urartu. Next base: position 65,447,687 of record NC_141873.1, on the reverse strand, counting down.
AACGTCCCTATTAAAGTGCTACGGTGACCATAAAGACTACTTAATGGCCGACCGTTTGCTTGCGGAGTGACTTTAGATCTCCTGTCAGTCGAGTGGTTGGCTTCATAGTCGAGTGGTAGCTTCCAGGTCGAGTGTCTTGAATCCGTCGAGTGGGATACCTTCAAGTCGATTGAAAGGTGACTTCTTCCAGGGATGTCCTTGGGTAGGGCTCTTAGGACAGGTCCATGCCCCTACCCTAGGTACATAGCTTCATCATTAGCCCCCGAATGGATCGAGGTTCGAGTGGGGAAGGAGTTGGGGGTCCTTCCGACTGGTTCTTAGCGTTATACGAATGTCTTGTACTGGATGAATCGTCACGGATGACGTTGTCAACTTCTTTCGGTCACCTTGATCCATTCTTGGTCTCTCGTCGAGTGAATTTCCTTACTTGTGGAATACCGAGTGCCGGCACGAGCGGGCTCTTCAGTTTGATGAGTTGTTCTGCAGCCCGCGGATTTTGCGGGATTCGAATTTCGGGAAGCGAGCGGGACGGGGGCGGCCGAAGTAATCGGATGGGATAGGATGGAAGCTCCTCGATCTCCGCGCCACCTTTTTCGCCACGTACCGCGCGCACGCCTGTTGCGGGATTTGACGGGATCGCCTGGGGCTACCGGTCAGCCACTCGGAAGCGGCTCCTTATAAGTTGCCGGCTCGGGGCTCCCCAATAGTGTGCTCTCGCCTTTCCTTCTCCCCCCGTGAGGTCCTCCGCCACCTCCGCTCTCACCCTAGCACCGTAGGTCCGTTCGAGCCTCGCCGGCGACGATGGTGAAGGACAAGAAGTCGGCTTTGGAGCGCGCGAAGAAGGCGGCGGTGCAGGGGAAGGGGAAGAAGTCTGCTCGGGGCGGATCTTCCTCGAGGACTGCTCTGCCCAGGGATTGGATCCAGGGCGATTGGATGCCCTCGGTGATTCGGCAGGAAGATCTTGATGACATGGTCGAGGGGGGAGTCATTCCCCACGAAGCTGCGCGTCTCCCGGGGGGAGAAGTCGAACCCCAACCTCTTGACGGTGAGTGCGTCCTCCTCGCCACCCATATAGATCGCAGATTTTCTCTACCTCCTCATCCTTTTTTCCGGAGCTTTTTGAACTTCTTCGGAGCGCAGCTCCACCATTTTACTCCCAATTCCATTGTGTATCTTGCGGCTTTCGTTTCCTTGTGCGAAAGTTTCTTGGGTTGCCGCCCTCATTGGGGACTCTTTAAACACATCTTCACTTGTCGTTCCCAATCGGTAAAGAAAGCCAAGTCGAGTGACGAACGGACGCAAGTGATCCAGCTATGCGGGGGCCTGGCAATCCAGATGAGGGGTAAAAGTTCTTTTCCATCTATCACTTTTCCCAAGTCGGTCCGTGGTTGGCAGTCGACCTGGTTTTATTGCCAAGACCAGGTGACCCCAGGGCAGTCGACTGGTCTTCCCCCTTTCTCTCTGGACCGAGCTCAAAAGCCTGCCTCTCTGAAAGTGCTGCCGGAGGAAAAGGCGCAAGTCAAGGTGCTGGTTGGTCGAGTGGTTCAGCTTGTCCGAGACGGCGTGACCGGCATGGACTTGCTGGAGGTCTTCCTTCGGAGGCGCATCCAACCGCTTTAGGCTCGTGACCACCCTATGTGGCTGTACTCGGGTCTCGATGACACCACTCGGGTTCACCCAGAGGAGGTCACCGACGAGATGCTGGAAGGGTGGCTGTCGAGCATCACAGTGAACAAAGACAACCCCCGAGGAGCCAGGAGGGTTGTCCCGCTTGACAGTACATACGAGGTGGACCAGGTCTGACCTTGTGTTCCCGACTGAGATCTTGCTTTCTTCATTTGCTCTCTTTGAATTGGTCGACTGACTTTCGACTTGTCTGCTATTCTCCAGGCAACTACAGAGATGTACTCGACACCCAACGGAGCACTGGGGCAGGCCGAGGAAGGGGAGGCGAGCGGAGGCGAAAGCGGAGACGAACAGGGGGAGTGGGAGTCTGACGGCGAAGGGGAGGGAGACGACGGCATTGACTCCATCGAAGAGGAGGAGGAAGAGGAAGCTGGACCTCCTTGCTCGGAAAGGCGATCCAAGCTTACACACGACCCTGCGCGGGAACGTGGTAAGGCGACTGCTACCGTTGGGCAGTCGTCGAAGCGCCCTCGGACCTCTTCTCCAGCGCCGACTGAAAAAGCTCCCAAGCACCCCCGCGCGGCGCCGTCCAAGCCACCCAAGGCTCTGCCCAAGATGAGGATGACTGTCCCCACCATTTCTGGGTAATGATAGAACTTGTTCTCCTTTGTCGACCGTGGACGGATCCTTGGTCGATCCACTGAGCCGAGTGACGGTCTTTGAAAACTTGCAGTGCTGCTACTTCTGAGATCTCCGCCAAGGACGATGATCAAGAGATGGAAGATGCTGTTACTTCCAATCCTAGTATGATTACTGATGTTCTGCTTTGAATCGACTGACGATTTCTTATAACTCTGGTCGATTGAATTTTTCTCGTAGCTCCTCCTCATGTTATTAGCCTTCCTGACGACGAGGACGAAGCGCCGCTGAGAGTGAGGCGGAACAGGAAAGCGTCGGCTGGCGAGACTCCACAATCTACTCCGGCACCTGAGGCCGTAGCTCGAGACGGTGGCGATACCACCCGGGCTTCTGTGACTTTCGCCAATCCTCTAGCGAGTATGCGGCCCTCGACGTTGACCGTAAATCCGCCTTCGCTCTTCGCCACACACCACGTCCCTGAGGACCAAGTGGGTGCAGCTAAGGAAGCTATACGCCAGGCAGGCATCATGATGGAGCAGGTCAAGGTGGTTCGAGACGCCAGCCAAGCGGCTTATGACGCAAGTTCAGCTCTTCAGAGTAACGTCGAGGTCGGTCGATTCACTGCTTGTTCTGTTAGGGAATGCTGTCTGAAGAATCTCTTTTCCGAAGATCTTTTAAATCTGTACACCCACTGGGTGTTTCTGTTAAGTTTTTTGGTCGAGTGGGGGCACGCTGAGTGCACCCACTGGGTGTAGTCCCCGAGACTACGGTGGACTGCTGGCAGTCGACTATAGTCTTTATATTGCGTTACTATAGTTTTACTCCTTCGCTCGGTCTGGCCAGGCCATGTCGAATGAAACTGTATCCGGTCGACTGCGGGCAGTCGATTTTTTTTTCAAAACAAGTGGGGGCACGCTGAGTGCACCCACTGGGTGTAGTCCCCGAGACTACTATTGAATGTTTTTGATTCAGCTGTAGTCTTAGAAACATCATCATTGTCTCTTGGTTACTCGGAAGCAACTTATCTTGGACCTCTGCCGACTAACTTTTGCAGAAATCATGTGAACTTGTGGCTCTCTACACTGAGTTGGAGAACAAACAGATCCAACTCGATCTTGACTTGAAGCTCGCTCAACAGAAACTGTAGAAGGCGCGAGACGAAGCAAAAGGTATGGCTGGCGAGGTTTCTCATTCTTGACGAGTGACTTCCCTTTCTTGCCCATTCTTGATGTTGAGTTCACTCGACGTTCTGTAGATGAACTGGAGGAAGCTCTGAAGAAGAAGGATCAAGATCTTGCCAAAGCACAAAACGAGGCCTCGAGCAAAACGAAGCTTGCAGAAGAGAAACTGGCTTCAGTCGGAACTCTTGAACAAGAGAACTCCAGACTGAAAACTGCTCTCGAAACAGCTAATCGAGAGGTCAGTCAACTGAAGAAAGAAAAGATGGTTCTGCACGATAAGGCGGGTGAGCTGGCGGGGAAGGTAAACGATCTGGAGGCTTATCTCAGTGGACTCGCCAAGAAGCTATTCGTCATGCTCGAAGGTAATTATTCCGACCCGGTTGTCTTGCAGTTACCAAGCCCGCGTAAGGTCACTGTCTTATTCTTGAATCGTGTTTGCAGAATTCTGCCAGAGCTTCGAAGAGGAAACCAGTCGAGTGGAGCCAGGCTTAGATCCCGCCAATTCTCTCGTGAAGGACGAGGCTACTATGAACGTGCTCCGACTGGAGTCTTGTGTTACCAGCGTTGTTGACTATCTTGCTCGGCTGAAGGTTGCAATGTCGCAGATCAACACATCACTCTGGCCTGGAACGATGCTTCGGAATGACCTCGAGTCCCTGATGGTTCGACTGGATGAAGTCCCGGGTCGAGTGGCGGAATGGAAGAAATCTTCTGCCAGATGTGGTGCTGATGTCGCTCTGTCTCTAGTCCGCGTCCATTGCAAGGAGGCGCGAGAAGAAAAGCTGGCTGCCATCCAAGTTGCCAATAACAGGAAGCACAGCTTTCAAGACTTCATGAAGACTTTCATTGATGCTGCTACTCGAATTGCAGACGGGATCGACTTGGACGAGTTCGTCGCCCCTTCCAGTCCTCCGCTTGAGGAATGAAAAACTTTTATGCTTCACTTTAAATTTGCCTCGGCATCCCGAGTGGATTCTGTAACCATTAAACTATGTCGAGCCGAGGGCTCGAGTACCTTGATCTGAGGTCTTGGACCTTTGGGTTTTATCCGAACTTGATTTATCGTTGAATATCTTCGGGAATTTTTATATACTTAGGCGAGTACTTGGACTGCAGCTAAGCCCCCGAGTGGGAGGTTTGCTCTCCACTCGGTAGGATTTTCAAACACTTAGGCGAGCACTGGGCTGCAGCTATGCCTCCGAGTGGGAGGTTTGCTCTCCACTCGGTAGGATTTTTATATACTTAGGCGAGCACTGGGACTGCAGCTAAGCCTCCGAGTGGGGGTCTGGCTCACCACTCGGTAGGATTTTCAAACACTTAGGCGAGCACTGGGCTGCAGCTAAGCCTCCGAGTGGGAGGTTTGCTCTCCACTCGGTAGGATTTTCAAACACTTAGGCGAGCACTCGGCTGTAGCTAAGCCTCCGAGTGGGAGTCTGGCTCGCTACTCGGTAGAATTTTCAAACACTTAGGCAAGCACTGGCTGCAGCTAAGCCCCCGAGTGGGAGGTTTGCTCTCCACTCGGTAGGATTTTCAAACACTTAGGCGAGCACTGGGCTGCAGCTAAGCCCCCGAGTGGGAGGTTTGCTCTCCACTCGATAGGATTTTCAAACACTTAGGCGAGCACTGGGCTGCAGCTAAGCCCCCGAGTGGGAGGTTTGTTCTCCACTCGGTAGGATTTTCAAACACTTAGGCGAGCACCGGGCTGCAGCTAAGCCTCCGAGTGGGAGGTTTGCTCTCCACTCGGTAGGAATTTTATATACTTAGACGAGCACTGGGCTGCAGCTAAGCCCCCGAGTGGGAGTCTGGCTCGCCACTTGGTAGGATTTTTTGCAAACTTAGGCGAAACGGATTCGCAGCTAAGCTACCCACTGGGGGATTTCATACGCAAACAAAAGTGGCAGCAATTACAAGAAGAACTGGGACAGTCTTGTCTTTGATAAAAATAAACTACATAAGTTTTTCTTATTACACCTCATCCGAGTGAGAATTCAGGTGTAAAATGGGTGGAGTAGTTCCACATTCATTGTAGAGATGATATGCTCGTCGATCCAGCAACCAACGTTGTAGAGATGATATGCTCCATTGTGGAGGACTTTGGTGACGATGAAGGGGCCTTCCCAAGTAGGAGCAAGTTTGTGTGGTTTCTGCTGATCCACTCGGAGGACCAAATCTCCTTCTTGGAAGGCTCGGCTCTTCACATTTCTGGCATGGAATCGACGTAAGTCTTGCTGATAGATGGTCGATCTGATCATAGCCATTTCCCTATCCTCCTCTAGGAGGTCGACTGTGTCTTGCTGGGCTTGCTCTGCTTCGTCTTCGTTACAAAGCTCGACTCTGGGGGTGTTGTGAAGTAGATCACTCAGCAGGATGGCTTCGGCTCCGTAAACCAGAAAGAATGGCGTTCTTGAAGTCGATCGGTTCGGGGTGGTCCTCAGTGCCCACAAAACTGACGGAAGCTCGTCGACCCAAGCGCCTGCTGCGTTCTTGAGATCACGCATCAGTCGAGGCTTCAGTCCTTTGAGAATTAGACCATTTGCTCTTTCAGCTTGTCCATTCGACTGGGGATGGGCGACCGACGCGTAGTCGACTCGTGTGCCTTGAGAGGCGCAAAAAGCTCTGAACTTGTCTGAATCGAAGTTTGACCCATTGTCAGTGATGATGCTATGCGGGACCCCGTATCTGAATATCAACTCTCTGACGAAACTGATAGCAGTGCTAGCATCAAGATTTTTGATAGGCTTGGCTTCAATCCATTTGGTAAACTTGTCGACTGCCACAAGCACATGTGTGAATCCGCTCCTGCCTGTTCTCAGTGGACCAACCATGTCCAGTCCCCAAACAGCGAAGGGCCAGACGAGTGGAATGGTCCTCAGAGCTGATGCTGGCTTGTGCGACATGTTGGAGTAGAACTGGCAGCCTTCACACTTGTCGACTATCTCTTTCGCCATTTCGTTTGCCCTGGGCTAGTAAAAACCCGCTCGGTATGCTTTGGCCGCGATGGTCCGAGAGGACGCATGGTGACCACAGGTCCCTGTGTGGATATCATCAAGGATTATCTGACCTTCTTCTGGCGTTATGCACTTCTGACCAATTCCAGTTGCGCTTTCTCTATACAATTGTCCTTTAATGACTGTGAAAGCTTTAGATCGACTTCGTCCTCTGGAAGTTCTTTCCTCAAGATATACGCGATGTATGGTATCGTCCAGTCGGGAGTGATTGCCAAGACCTCCATGACTAGGTCGACCACAGCAGGAATTTCGACTTCAGTCGGATCTGTGGCACTTTTTGGTTGCGGGGCTTCTTCTGTAAAAGGATCCTCCTGGACTGACGGCGAGCGGATGTGCTCCAAAAACACGTTGCTGGGAATGGCTTCTCTCTTGGAGCCTATCTTTGCCAGATCATCAGCTGCTTGATTTTTCAGTTGGGGGATGTGATGAAGCTCTAACCCCTCGAATTTCTTTTCTAGCTTTCTTACTGCGTTGCAGTAGCCAGTCATAGATGGGCTTCTGAAGTCCCACTCCTTCATCACCTGATTAACCACCAAATCTGAGTCGCCATAGACCATGAGGCGCCGGACGCCGAGTGAAATGGCCATGCGCTACCCATACAAGAGTGCTTCATATTCTGCTTCATTATTGGAGGAATCGAAGTGAATCTGGAGAACATATCTGAGCTTATCTCCTCGGGGGAGACCAATACTACCCCAGCACCGGAACCATTCAGCATCTTAGATCCATCTAAGAACATGGTCCAGTGCTCCGAGTGAACTTGAGTCGGAAGCTGCTGTTCAATCCACTCGGCGACGAAATCTGCAATTGCTTGGGACTTGATAGCCTTCTTTGCTTCAAACTTGATATCTAGGGGAAGGAGTTCAATCGCCCACTTCGCCACTCGACCAGTTGCATCTCTGTTGTGCAAAATCTCTAACAGTGGAGCGTCGCTGACAACTGTAATGGAATGGTCAGAGAAGTAGTGTGCAACCTTCTTCGTGGTCATGTAAATACCATATACAAGCTTCTGGTAATGGGGATATCTTTGCTTCCAAGGAGTCAAAACTTCGGACACATAATATACTGGGCGTTGAACTCTGAAGGCCTTTCCTTCTTCTTCCCGCTCGACCGTAAGTACTGTGCTGACAACTTGTCCCGTGGCCGCAATGTAAAGCAACAGAGGCTCTTTACTGATTGGGGCAGCAAGCACCGGCTGGGTGGAGAGCAGAGCTTTGAGCTCTGCAAACGCTGCATCAGCTTCTAGAGTCCACTCGAACTTGTCAGACTTCTTCATCAGTCGGTAAAGAGGCAACGCCTTTTCACCGAGACAAGAAATGAATCGACTCAGAGCGGCCAAGCAACCTGTAAGCTTCTGGACATCGTGTACACGCACAGGGTGCTTCATCCGGAATATGGCGCCAACTTTCTCAGGATTGGCGTCGATTCCTTGTTCGGAAACAAGAAAACCGAGTAACTTTCCACCTGGAACTCCGAATGTGCACTTTGATGGATTGAGCTTGATATCATATCCCCTGAGGTTAGCAAAGGTTTCGCCAAGGTCAGTCAGTAGGTCGGAACCTTTCCATGACTTAACCACAATATCATCCATGTATGCTTCTACGTTCCGACTGATCTGAGTGAGCAAACACTTCTGAATCATCCTCATGAACGTGGCTCCAGCATTCTTGAGGCCGAAGGGCATGGTGACATAACAGAAGCAAAGTTTGCGTACGAAATCCCCCAGTGGGTAGCTTAGATGCGAATCGGTTTCGCCTAAGTTTGCAAAAAATCCTACCGAGTGGCGAGCCAGACTCCCACTCGGGGGCTTAGCTGCAGCAAAGTGCTCACCTAAGTATATAAAAATCCTACCGAGTGGAGAGCAAACCTCCCACTCGGAGGCTTAGCTGCAGCCTGGTGCTCGCCTAAGTGTTTGAAAATCCTACCGAGTGGAGAACAAACCTCCCACTCAGGGGCTTAGCTGCAGCCCAGTGCTCGCCTAAGTGTTTGAAAATCCTATCGAGTGGAGAGCAAACCTCCCACTCGGGGGCTTAGCTGCAGCCCAGTGCTCGCCTAAGTGTTTGAAAATCCTACCGAGTGGAGAGCAAACCTCCCACTCGGGGGCTTAGCTGCAGCCCAGTGCTCGCCTAAGTGTTTGAAAATCCTACCGAGTGGCGAGCCAGACTCCCACTCGGAGGCTTAGCTACAGCCCAGTGCTTGCCTAAGTGTTTAAAAATCCTACCGAGTGGAGAGCAAACCTCCCACTCAGAGGCTTAGCTGCAGCCCAGTGCTCTCCTAAGTGTTTGAAAATCCTACCGAGTGGAGAGCAAACCTCCCACTCGGGGGCTTAGCTGCAGCCCAGTGCTCGCCTAAGTGTTTGAAAATCCTACCGAGTGGAGAGCAAATCTCCCACTCGGGGGCTTAGCTGCAGCCCAGTGCTCGCCTAAGTGTTTGAAAATCCTACTGAGTCGAGAGCAAACCTCCCACTCGGGGGCTTAGCTGCAGCCCAGTGCTCGCCTAAGTGTTTGAAAATCCTACCGAGTGGAGAGCAAACCTCCCACTCGGGGCTTAGCTGCAGCCCAGTGCTTGCCTAAGTGTTTGAAAATCCTACCGAGTGGAGTGCAAACCTCCCACTCGGGGGCTTAGCTGCAGTCCGAAGTACTCGCCTAAGTATTTGAAAATCCTACAGAGTGGTGAGCCAGACTCCCACTCAGAGGCTTAGCTGCAGCCCAGTGCTCGCCTAAGTGTTTGAAAATCCTACCGAGTGGAGAGCCAGACTCCCACTCGGAGGCTTAGCTGCAGACCAGTGCTCGCCTAAGTGTTTGAAAATCCTACCGAGTGGTGAGCCAGACTCCCGCCCGGAGGCTTAGCTGCAGCCCAGTGCTCGCCTAAGTATACAAAAATCCTACCGAGTGGAGAGCAAACCTCCCACTCGGAGGCTTAGCTGCAGCCCAGTGCTCGCCTAAGTGTTTGAAAATCCTACCGAGTGTTGAGCCAGACCCCCACTCGGAGGCTTAGCTACAGTCCCAGTGCTCGCCTAAGTATATAAAAATCCTATCGAGTGGAGAGCAAACCTCCCACTCGGAGGCTTAGCTGCAGCCCAGTGCTCGCCTAAGTGTTTGAAAATCCTACCGAGTGGAGTGCAAACCTCCCACTCGGGGGCTTAGCTACAGTCCAAGTACTCGCCTAAGTATATAAAAGTTCCCGAAGATATTCAACTATAAATCAAGTTCGGATAAAACCCAAAGGACCAAGACCTCAGATCAAAGTACTCGAGCCCTCGGCTCGACATAGTTTAACGGTTATAGAATCCACTCGGCATGCCGAGGCAAATTTAAAGTGAAGCATAAAAGTTTTTGATTCCTCAAGCAGAGGACTGGAAGGGGCGACGAACTCGTCCAAGTCGATCCCGTCTACAATACGAGTAGCAGCTGCAATGAAAGTCTCCATGAAGTCTTGAAAGCTGTGCTTCCTGGTATTGGCAACTTGGATGGCGGCCAGCTTTTCTTCTTGCGCCTCCTTGCAATGGACGCGGACCAGAGACAGAGCGACATCAGCACCACATCTGGTAGAAGATTTCTTCCATTCCGCCACTCGACCCGGGACTTCATCCAGTCGAACCATCAGGGACTCGAGGTCATTCCGAAGCGTCGTTCTAGGCCAGAGTGATGTGTCGATCCGCGACATCGCAACCTTCAGCCGAGCAAGATAGTCAACAACACTGGTAACACGAGACTCCGGTCGGAGCACGTTCATAGCAGCCTCGTCCTTCACGAGAGAATTGGCGGGATCCAAGCCTGGCTCCACTCGACTGATTTCCTCTTCGAAGCTCTGGCAGAATTCTGCAAACACGATTCAAGAATAAGACAGTGACCTTACGTGGGCTTGGTAACTGCAAGACAGCCGGGTCGAAATAATTACCTTCGAGCATGATGAACAGCTTCTTGGCGAGTCCACCGAGATAAGCCTCCAGATCATTTACCTTCCCCGCCAGCTCACCCGCCTTGTCGTGCAGAACCATCTTTTCTTTCTTCAGTCGACTGACCTCTCGATTAGCTATTTCAAGAGCAGTTTTCAGTCTTGAGTTCTCCTGTTCAAGAGTTCCGACCGAAGCCAGTTTCTCTTCTGCAAGCTTCGTTTTGCTCGAGGCCTCCTTTTGTGCTTCGGCAAGATCTTGATCCTTCTTCTTCAGAGCTTCCTCCAGTTCATCTACAGAACGTCGAGTGAACTCAACATCAAGAATGGGCAAGAAAGGGAAGTCACTCGTCAAGAATGAGAAACCTCGCCAGCCATACCTTTTGCTTCGTCTCGCGCCTTCTGCAGGTTCTGTTGAGCGAGCTTCAAGTCAAGATCGAGCTGGATCTGTTTGTTCTCCAACTCAGTGTAGAGAGCCACAAGTTCACATGATTTCTACAAAAGTCAGTCGACAGAGGTCGAAGATAAGTTGCTTCTGAGTAACCAAGAGACAATGATGACGTTTCTAAGACTACAGCTGAATCAAAAACATTCAATAGTAGTCTCGGGGACTACACCCAGTGGGTGCACTCAGCGTGCCCCCACTGGTTTTGAAAAAAAAATTGACTGCCCGCAGTCGATCGAATACAGTTTCATTCGACATGGCCTGGCCAGACCGAGTGATGGAGTAAAACTACAGCAATGCAATATAAAGACTACAGTCGACTGCCAGCAGTCCACCGTAGTCTCTGGGACTACACCCAGTGGGCTTCAGTCCTTTGAGAATTAGACCATTTGCTCTTTCAGCTTGTCCATTCGACTGGGGATGGGCGACCGACGCGTAGTCGACTCGTGTGCCTTGAGAGGCGCAAAAAGCTCTGAACTTGTCTGAATCGAAGTTTGACCCATTGTCAGTGATGATGCTATGCGGGACCCCGTATCTGAATATCAACTCTCTGACGAAACTGATAGCAGTGCTAGCATCAAGATTTTTGATAGGCTTGGCTTCAATCCATTTGGTAAACTTGTCGACTGCCACAAGCACATGTGTGAATCCGCTCCTGCCTGTTCTCAGTGGACCAACCATGTCCAGTCCCCAAACAGCGAAGGGCCAGACGAGTGGAATGGTCCTCAGAGCTGATGCTGGCTTGTGCGACATGTTGGAGTAGAACTGGCAGCCTTCACACTTGTCGACTATCTCTTTCGCCATTTCGTTTGCCCTGGGCTAGTAAAAACCCGCTCGGTATGCTTTGGCCGCGATGGTCCGAGAGGACGCATGGTGACCACAGGTCCCTGTGTGGATATCATCAAGGATTATCTGACCTTCTTCTGGCGTTATGCACTTCTGACCAATTCCAGTTGCGCTTTCTCTATACAATTGTCCTTTAATGACTGTGAAAGCTTTAGATCGACTTCGTCCTCTGGAAGTTCTTTCCTCAAGATATACGCGATGTATGGTATCGTCCAGTCGGGAGTGATTGCCAAGACCTCCATGACTAGGTCGACCACAGCAGGAATTTCGACTTCAGTCGGATCTGTGGCACTTTTTGGTTGCGGGGCTTCTTCTGTAAAAGGATCCTCCTGGACTGACGGCGAGCGGATGTGCTCCAAAAACACGTTGCTGGGAATGGCTTCTCTCTTGGAGCCTATCTTTGCCAGATCATCAGCTGCTTGATTTTTCAGTTGGGGGATGTGATGAAGCTCTAACCCCTCGAATTTCTTTTCTAGCTTTCTTACTGCGTTGCAGTAGCCAGTCATAGATGGGCTTCTGAAGTCCCACTCCTTCATCACCTGATTAACCACCAAATCTGAGTCGCCATAGACCATGAGGCGCCGGACGCCGAGTGAAATGGCCATGCGCTACCCATACAAGAGTGCTTCATATTCTGCTTCATTATTGGAGGAATCGAAGTGAATCTGGAGAACATATCTGAGCTTATCTCCTCGGGGGAGACCAATACTACCCCAGCACCGGAACCATTCAGCATCTTAGATCCATCTAAGAACATGGTCCAGTGCTCCGAGTGAACTTGAGTCGGAAGCTGCTGTTCAATCCACTCGGCGACGAAATCTGCAATTGCTTGGGACTTGATAGCCTTCTTTGCTTCAAACTTGATATCTAGGGGAAGGAGTTCAATCGCCCACTTCGCCACTCGACCAGTTGCATCTCTGTTGTGCAAAATCTCTAACAGTGGAGCGTCGCTGACAACTGTAATGGAATGGTCAGAGAAGTAGTGTGCAACCTTCTTCGTGGTCATGTAAATACCATATACAAGCTTCTGGTAATGGGGATATCTTTGCTTCCAAGGAGTCAAAACTTCGGACACATAATATACTGGGCGTTGAACTCTGAAGGCCTTTCCTTCTTCTTCCCGCTCGACCGTAAGTACTGTGCTGACAACTTGTCCCGTGGCCGCAATGTAAAGCAACAGAGGCTCTTTACTGATTGGGGCAGCAAGCACCGGCTGGGTGGAGAGCAGAGCTTTGAGCTCTGCAAACGCTGCATCAGCTTCTAGAGTCCACTCGAACTTGTCAGACTTCTTCATCAGTCGGTAAAGAGGCAACGCCTTTTCACCGAGACAAGAAATGAATCGACTCAGAGCGGCCAAGCAACCTGTAAGCTTCTGGACATCGTGTACACGCACAGGGTGCTTCATCCGGAATATGGCGCCAACTTTCTCAGGATTGGCGTCGATTCCTTGTTCGGAAACAAGAAAACCGAGTAACTTTCCACCTGGAACTCCGAATGTGCACTTTGATGGATTGAGCTTGATATCATATCCCCTGAGGTTAGCAAAGGTTTCGCCAAGGTCAGTCAGTAGGTCGGAACCTTTCCATGACTTAACCACAATATCATCCATGTATGCTTCTACGTTCCGACTGATCTGAGTGAGCAAACACTTCTGAATCATCCTCATGAACGTGGCTCCAGCATTCTTGAGGCCGAAGGGCATGGTGACATAACAGAAGCAAAGTTTGCGTACGAAATCCCCCAGTGGGTAGCTTAGATGCGAATCGGTTTCGCCTAAGTTTGCAAAAAATCCTACCGAGTGGCGAGCCAGACTCCCACTCGGGGGCTTAGCTGCAGCAAAGTGCTCACCTAAGTATATAAAAATCCTACCGAGTGGAGAGCAAACCTCCCACTCGGAGGCTTAGCTGCAGCCTGGTGCTCGCCTAAGTGTTTGAAAATCCTACCGAGTGGAGAACAAACCTCCCACTCAGGGGCTTAGCTGCAGCCCAGTGCTCGCCTAAGTGTTTGAAAATCCTATCGAGTGGAGAGCAAACCTCCCACTCGGGGGCTTAGCTGCAGCCCAGTGCTCGCCTAAGTGTTTGAAAATCCTACCGAGTGGAGAGCAAACCTCCCACTCGGGGGCTTAGCTGCAGCCCAGTGCTCGCCTAAGTGTTTGAAAATCCTACCGAGTGGCGAGCCAGACTCCCACTCGGAGGCTTAGCTACAGCCCAGTGCTTGCCTAAGTGTTTAAAAATCCTACCGAGTGGAGAGCAAACCTCCCACTCAGAGGCTTAGCTGCAGCCCAGTGCTCTCCTAAGTGTTTGAAAATCCTACCGAGTGGAGAGCAAACCTCCCACTCGGGGGCTTAGCTGCAGCCCAGTGCTCGCCTAAGTGTTTGAAAATCCTACCGAGTGGAGAGCAAATCTCCCACTCGGGGGCTTAGCTGCAGCCCAGTGCTCGCCTAAGTGTTTGAAAATCCTACTGAGTCGAGAGCAAACCTCCCACTCGGGGGCTTAGCTGCAGCCCAGTGCTCGCCTAAGTGTTTGAAAATCCTACCGAGTGGAGAGCAAACCTCCCACTCGGGGCTTAGCTGCAGCCCAGTGCTTGCCTAAGTGTTTGAAAATCCTACCGAGTGGAGTGCAAACCTCCCACTCGGGGGCTTAGCTGCAGTCCGAAGTACTCGCCTAAGTATTTGAAAATCCTACAGAGTGGTGAGCCAGACTCCCACTCAGAGGCTTAGCTGCAGCCCAGTGCTCGCCTAAGTGTTTGAAAATCCTACCGAGTGGAGAGCCAGACTCCCACTCGGAGGCTTAGCTGCAGACCAGTGCTCGCCTAAGTGTTTGAAAATCCTACCGAGTGGTGAGCCAGACTCCCGCCCGGAGGCTTAGCTGCAGCCCAGTGCTCGCCTAAGTATACAAAAATCCTACCGAGTGGAGAGCAAACCTCCCACTCGGAGGCTTAGCTGCAGCCCAGTGCTCGCCTAAGTGTTTGAAAATCCTACCGAGTGTTGAGCCAGACCCCCACTCGGAGGCTTAGCTACAGTCCCAGTGCTCGCCTAAGTATATAAAAATCCTATCGAGTGGAGAGCAAACCTCCCACTCGGAGGCTTAGCTGCAGCCCAGTGCTCGCCTAAGTGTTTGAAAATCCTACCGAGTGGAGTGCAAACCTCCCACTCGGGGGCTTAGCTACAGTCCAAGTACTCGCCTAAGTATATAAAAGTTCCCGAAGATATTCAACTATAAATCAAGTTCGGATAAAACCCAAAGGACCAAGACCTCAGATCAAAGTACTCGAGCCCTCGGCTCGACATAGTTTAACGGTTATAGAATCCACTCGGCATGCCGAGGCAAATTTAAAGTGAAGCATAAAAGTTTTTGATTCCTCAAGCAGAGGACTGGAAGGGGCGACGAACTCGTCCAAGTCGATCCCGTCTACAATACGAGTAGCAGCTGCAATGAAAGTCTCCATGAAGTCTTGAAAGCTGTGCTTCCTGGTATTGGCAACTTGGATGGCGGCCAGCTTTTCTTCTTGCGCCTCCTTGCAATGGACGCGGACCAGAGACAGAGCGACATCAGCACCACATCTGGTAGAAGATTTCTTCCATTCCGCCACTCGACCCGGGACTTCATCCAGTCGAACCATCAGGGACTCGAGGTCATTCCGAAGCGTCGTTCTAGGCCAGAGTGATGTGTCGATCCGCGACATCGCAACCTTCAGCCGAGCAAGATAGTCAACAACACTGGTAACACGAGACTCCGGTCGGAGCACGTTCATAGCAGCCTCGTCCTTCACGAGAGAATTGGCGGGATCCAAGCCTGGCTCCACTCGACTGATTTCCTCTTCGAAGCTCTGGCAGAATTCTGCAAACACGATTCAAGAATAAGACAGTGACCTTACGTGGGCTTGGTAACTGCAAGACAGCCGGGTCGAAATAATTACCTTCGAGCATGATGAACAGCTTCTTGGCGAGTCCACCGAGATAAGCCTCCAGATCATTTACCTTCCCCGCCAGCTCACCCGCCTTGTCGTGCAGAACCATCTTTTCTTTCTTCAGTCGACTGACCTCTCGATTAGCTATTTCAAGAGCAGTTTTCAGTCTTGAGTTCTCCTGTTCAAGAGTTCCGACCGAAGCCAGTTTCTCTTCTGCAAGCTTCGTTTTGCTCGAGGCCTCCTTTTGTGCTTCGGCAAGATCTTGATCCTTCTTCTTCAGAGCTTCCTCCAGTTCATCTACAGAACGTCGAGTGAACTCAACATCAAGAATGGGCAAGAAAGGGAAGTCACTCGTCAAGAATGAGAAACCTCGCCAGCCATACCTTTTGCTTCGTCTCGCGCCTTCTGCAGGTTCTGTTGAGCGAGCTTCAAGTCAAGATCGAGCTGGATCTGTTTGTTCTCCAACTCAGTGTAGAGAGCCACAAGTTCACATGATTTCTACAAAAGTCAGTCGACAGAGGTCGAAGATAAGTTGCTTCTGAGTAACCAAGAGACAATGATGACGTTTCTAAGACTATAGCTGAATCAAAAACATTCAATAGTAGTCTCGGGGACTACACCCAGTGGGTGCACTCAGCGTGCCCCCACTGGTTTTGAAAAAAAAATTGACTGCCCGCAGTCGATCGAATACAGTTTCATTCGACATGGCCTGGCCAGACCGAGTGATGGAGTAAAACTACAGCAATGCAATATAAAGACTACAGTCGACTGCCAGCAGTCCACCGTAGTCTCTGGGACTACACCCAGTGGGTGCACTCAGCGTGCCCCCACTCGACCAAAAAACTTAACAGAAACACCCAGTGGGTGTACAGATTTAAAAGATCTTCGGAAAAGAGATTCTTCAGACAGCATTCCCTAACAGAACAAGCAGTGAATCGACCGACCTGGACGTTACTCTGAAGAGCTGAACTCGCGTCATAAGCCGCTTGGCTGGCGTCTCGAACCACCTTGACCTGCTCCATCATGATGCCTGCCTGGCGTATAGCTTCCTTAGCTGCACCCACTTGGTCCTCAGGGACGTGGTGTGTGGCGAAGAGCGAAGGCGGATTTACGGTCGATGTCGAGGGCCGCGCACTCGCCAGAGGATTGGCGAAAGTCACAGAAGCCCGGGTGGTATCGCCACCGTCTCGGGCTACGGCCTCAGGCGCCGGAGTAGATTGTGGAGTCTCGCCAGCCGACGCTTTCCTGTTCTGCCTCACTCTCAGCGGCGCTTCGTCCTTGTCGTCAGGAAGGCTAATAACATGAGGAGGAGCTACGAGAAAAATTCAATCGACCAGAGTTATAAGAAATCGTCAGTCGATTCAAAGCAGAACATCAGTAATCATACCAGGATTGGAAGTAACAGCATCTTCCATCTCTTGATCATCGTCCTTGGCAGAGATCTCAGAAGTAGCAGCACTGCAAGTTTTGAAAGACCGTCAGTCGGCTCAGTGGATCGACCAAGGATCCGTCCACTATCGACAAAGGAGAACAAGTTCTATCATTACCCAGAAATGGTGGGGACAGTCATCCTCGTCTTGGGCAGAGCCTTGGGTGGCTTGGACGGCGCCGCGCGGGGGTGCTTGGGAGCTTTTTCAGTCGGCGCTGGAGAAGAGGTCCGAGGGCGCTTCGACGACTGCCCAACAGGAGCAGTCACCTTACCACGTTCCCGTGCAGGGTTGTGTGTAAGCTTGGATCGCCTTTCCGAGCGAGGAGGTCCAGCTTCCTCCTCCTCCTCTTCGCTGGAGTCAACACCGTCGTCTCCCTCCCCTGCGCCGTCAGACTCCCACTCCCCCTATTCGTCTCTACTTTCGCCTCCGCTCGCCTCCCCTTCCTCGGCCTCCCCCTGTGCTCCGTTGGGTGTCGAGTACATCTCTGTAGTTGCCTGGAGTATAGCAGACAAGTCAAAAGTCAGTCAACCGATTCAAAGAGAGCAAATGAAGAAAGCAAGATCTCAGTCGGGAACACAAGGTCAGACCTGGTCCACCTCGTATGTACTGTCAAGCGGGACAACCCTCCTGGCTCCTTGGGGGTTGTCTTTGTTCCCTATGATGCTCGACAGCCACCCTTCCAGCATCTCGTCGGTGACCTCCTCTGAGTGAACCCGAGTGGTGTCATCGAGACCCGAGTACAGCCACATAGGGTGGTCACGAGCCTGAAGCGGTTGGATGCGCCTCCGAAGGAAGACCTCCAGCAAGTCCATGCCGGTCACGCCGTCTCGGACAAGCTGAACCACTCGACCAACCAACACCTTGACTTGCGCCTTTTCCTCCGGCAGCACTTTCAGAGAGGCAGGCTTTTGAGCTCGGTCCAGAGAGAAAGGGAGAAGACCAGTGTACTGCCCTGGGGTCACCTGGTCTTGGCAATAAACCAGGTCGACTGCCAACCATGGACCGACTTGGGAAAAGTGATAGATGGAAAAGAACTTTTACCCCTCATCTGGATCGCCAGGCCCCCGCATAGCTGGATCACTTGCGTCCGTTCGTCACTCGACTTGGCTTTCTTTACCGATTGGGAACGGCAAGTGAAGATGTGTTTAAAGAGTCCCCAATGAGGGCGGCAACCCAAGAAACTTTCGCACAAGGAAATGAAAGCCGCAAGATACACGATGGAATTGGGAGTGAAATGGTGGAGCTGCGCTCCGAAGAAGTTCAAAAAGCTCCAGAAAAAAGGATGAGGAGGTAGAGAAAATCCGCGATCGATATGGGTGGCGAGGAGGACGCACTCACCGTCACGAGGTTGGGGTTCGACTTCTCCCCCCGGGAGACGCGCAGCTTCGTGGGGAATGACTCCCCCCTCGACCTTGTCATCAAGATCTTCCTGCCGAATCACCGAGGGCATCCAGTCGCCCTGGATCCAATCCCTGGGCAGAGCAGTCCTCGAGGAAGATCTGCCCCGAGCGGACTTCTTCCCCTTCCCCTGCACCGCCGCCTTCTTCGCGCGCTCCCAAGCTGACATCTTGTCCTTCACCATCGTCGCCGGCGAGGCTCGAATGGACCTACAGCGCTAGGGTGAGAGCGGAGGTGGCGGAGGACCTCGCGGGGGGAGAAGGAAAGGCAAGAGCACACTATTGCGGAGCCCCGAGCCGGCAACTTATACGGAGCCGCTTCCGAGTGGCTGACCGGTAGGCCCAGGCGATCCCGTCAAATCCCGCAACAGGCGCGCACGCGGTACGTGGCGAAAAAGGTGGCGCGGAGATCGAGGAGCTTCCATCCTATCCCTTCTAATTACTTCGGCCGCCCCCGTCCCGCTCGCTTCCTGAAATTCGAATCCCGCAAAATCCACGGGCTGCAGAACAACTCATCAAACTAAAGAGCCCGCTCGTGCCAGCACTCGGTATTCCACAAGTAAGGAAATTCACTCGACGAGAGACCAAGAATGGATCAAGGTGACCGAAAGAAGTTGACAACGTCACCCGTGACGATTGATCTAGTACAAGACATTCGTATAACGCTAAGAACCAGTCGGAAGGACCCCCAAGTCCTTCCCCACTCGAACCTCGATCCATTCGGGGGCTAATGATGAAGCTATGTACCTAGGGTTGGGGCATGGACCTGTCCTAAGAGCCCTACCCAAGGACATCCCTGGAAGAAGTCACCTTTCAATCGACTTGAAGGTATCCCACTCGACGGATTCAAGACACTCGACCTGGAAGCTACCACTCGACTACGAAGCCAACCACTCGACTAACAGGAGATCTAAAGTCACTCCGCAAGCAAACGGTCGGCCATTAAGTAGTCTTTATGGTCATCATAGCACTTTAATAGGGACGTTACCAGTAACGCCCAGTCTTAATGTATTTTAACCCTGCATTACTGACGACCGGAGGGGTCTGGCGAACTCTATATAAGCCACCCCCCTCCTCAGTAGCAGGGGTTGGCACCCCTGTAATTCATACACACATAATCCAGTCGACCGCCTCCGGGCATCGAGACGTAGGGCTGTTACTTCCTCCGCGAAGGGCCTGAACTCGTAGATCCTGGTGTATTTACAACTTCTCCATAGCTGAGGTCTAGCCTCTCCATACATACCCCCCTACCTCACTGTCAGAGTTAGAACCACGACACCCGGGCCCCTATAAATAGGACTAGCCACCACAATAGAAAGGACAAGACCGAGAGGGACGAACACATCGAATCCTCTCACACACAAGTCCATACACACAAGAACAACTCAACCTCGGGAGGCAGTTCTTCCCTTGTACTGTTCATCATCAGCCCAAGAGGCAATCCACCACCACCACACTGGAGTAGGGTATTATTTCACAGTGGTGGCCCGAACCAGTATAAATCCTATGTCTTTCTGTGTTGCGAGTTTGTCAAGTTCGTCCGCAAGATCTTAGCAAGCTAGAGCGTAGATTTGTAGAAGCTAAAGACATCACGCGCACCCAAGTGTTCAAACCTTAAGGGTAGCCGGAACCCCACATCCGACAGCGACAAGAAGCAGGAAGACGATGATCATGACGAGGACGACGAGTCCGACGAGCAAGACTTTCAGAAGGCTACGGCGGCCATGTGCATCGATGGTGGCGCCTCGCTGCACACTTCTCACCGCCAGCTCAAGCAGTGGGCGCGTGAGATTACAGCGGCAGAGCCATCGTTCGACGCTCAGAAGCCACTGAAGTGGTCCAACACACCCCTCATCTTTGACGCCTAGGACCACCCTGACCGGACAACTGCTGTCGGGTGTTTGCCGTTGTTGGTCTCGCCAATGATACGCAACCTCAAGGTTAACAAGATGCTGGTTGAACTTGGTCTTGCCCTCGTGAAAAAAGGCTGCAAATTCCTGATGGAGACCTCGAGGAAACGAGTACATTTCAAGGGGTCAATCTGGGAAGGAGCCAGCCGAAGGGGAAGGTCACATTTCTCGTGACGTTTGGAGGTGAGTTGAACTACAGGACGGAAAGGATCGTCTTCGAAGTGGCCGAGATCCCCTTGCCCTACAACGGGATCCTCGGCTGCCCGGCACTAGCCAAGTTCATGGCGGCGTCGCACTACGCCTACAACATGCTGAAGATGCCTGGGCCGATGACTATCATCACCGTCCCCTCCGACAAGAAGGACGCGCTGATCTGCGCTAACCAACTCTATCGAGAAGCAGTTGCAGCAGCTGCCGCCAAGGCACTTGCTCTTCCTGTTGAAGCCCCGGGAGGGAAGAAGAAGACCGGCAAGACCTCTCACACCCACTCCGGCAAGCGTACCTCTTCGGAGTGCTGTGCTACTGTCGAGGACGTGCCCGAGAGATCTACCGGCAAGAGCAAGAAATCCAGAGCTGCACCACCAGAGACCAAGAGGGTGTCCGTCAAGGAGTATGGAACGGGAGGGGCTTTCACCATAAGATCAACCCTCGACAGCAAATAGGAAAGCGTGCTCGTCACTTTCCTGTGGCGGAATGTCGATGTGTTTCCGTCGCAAGCATCCAACATCCCCGGCGTTCCCAGGGAAGTGATTGAGCACCACCTTGTTGTCTGTCCCCATGCGCGACCCGTCAAGCAGAAGGTCAGGAAGCAAGCTTTGGAATGACAGGAGTTCATCACGGAGGAGATCAGGAAATTGGAAGCGGCAGGTTTGGTGAGAGGAGTGCTCCATCCGACGTGGTTGGCCAATCCTGTGGTGGTGCGCAAGGCAAATGGGAAGTGGAGGCTGTGTATTGACTACACAGATGTCAATAAGGCTTGTCCTAAGGACCCCTTCCTGTTGCCGCGCATCGACCAGATTGTTGACTCCATGGCCGGGTGTGATCTGTTGTCATTCCTCGACGCCTACTCGGGCTAGCACCAGATTTTCATGACTAGAGAAGATGAAGAGAAGACAGCATTTATCACCCCATGTGGTATGTATTGCTTTTTACGAATGCCTTTCGGGTTGAAGAGTGCTGACTCGACATTCGCAAGGGCGGTCCGGATTGGTTTTGAGCCCTAGCTACATAGAAATATGGAAGCTTATATTGATGACATAGTGGTCAAAACCAAGGATAAGGCGACCCTTGTACAAGACTTAGAAGAGACATTTGAAAACCTACACAAGATCAACCTCAAGCTGAACCCTTAGAAGTGTGTATTTGGTGTCCCGTCAGGAAAATTTCTCGGGTTCTTTGTGTCGCAGCATGGGATCGAGGCAAACCCAGACAAGATCAAGGCTATTGAGAAGATTGAGGCACCCAAGCAGATCAAGGATGTGCGCTGGCTCACTGGCTGCGTTGCCGCCATGAGCAAATTCATCTCCACGTCCGTTGAGCGTGCCCTTCCCTTTTTCAAAATCTTGAAGAACGCAAGGACAATGGAGTGGACCCCAGAGGCCGAGACGGCGTTGCAGGATCTTAATAAATACCTTTCCTCTATGCCAATACTGGTTGCGCCTAAACCACAAGAGCCGTTGCTGCTGTATCTGGCGGCAACAAATCAAGTGGTCAGCGCCGCACTAGTGGCACAGAGGTAGGTCGACGTAGAGGCAGTGGAAATGGCAGGACCGGCGGATGGCATGTCAGAGATTCCCCCGGCAGGGCCTGGTGCCGGCAAGGCGAGGCCCATCGCAGAGTCTGACGCCATCGGGACAGGGCCCGCGCAGCCAAGTGAAGTGGTGCAGAAGAAGAAGATGATGCAACACCCGGTTTACTTTGTCAGCTCCCCCTTATAGGGAGCCAGGTCAAGGTACTCCGGTGTCCAGAAATTGCTCTTCGGCCTCCTTATGGCTTCGAGGACGCCGCGTCATTAGTTCCAAGCCCGCAAGATCACTGTCGTCACCCACCTCCCGTTGCAACGGATACTGCGGAACCCAGATACAACCGGAAGGACTGTGGAGTGGGCCTTGGAGTTGTCAAGCTTTGGGTTGAAGTTTGAAAGTACTTAGACAATCCAGAGCAGAGTCTTGGCGGAGTTCAATGGGAATGGACCTCAACACCCGACGAAGAAATTTAGGAGACCACTCTCCCCGGCAAGGAAGCAAGTCGCGATTGGATCATGTACTTTGATGGGGATTTCTCGCAGCAAGGCACCGGTGTCGGTGTGCTGCTTGTCACACCCACCGGAGAGCACCTCAAGTATGTGATCTAGATGCACTTTCCCAGGGAGATCTCCACAAATAACACTGCTGAGTATGAGGGGCTGCTTGCCAGTCTCAGGATCGCGACAGACCGCGGGGTCAAGGAGCTCATCGTCAGGGGTGATTCACAACTTGTCGTCAGACAAGTCAACAAAGATTATTAGAGTCCATTGATTGAGGCCTACGTAGATTTGGTGAGGAAGATGGAGGAGCGCTTCGATGGTATACAAGCGGAGCAAGTTCCCCGAGCGGAGAACGACGTCGCTGACTACTTGTCAAAGCGCGTTGCATTCAAGCTATCTGTGGAACCAGGTACCTTTTTGCTTCGGTTAACTCAACCATCCGTCGAACCAGCAATGGAGCAGAACAAGCGGAGGAAATCGGGCCCCGGCAAGTACTTCCCCGTCGAGCCCCCAAGGGCCGTCGCCAAGGGTGTTGCCATGGATTCCGAGCCTGCCAAGGGGCAGCTGGCTCCGGCAGGGTGCCAAGCCCTGGCCTTAGAGACGGCTGCCCCCGTGGCGGAAGAGATGCCTTTGGTCCTTGCCGTCAAGCCCCAGGCTCCGGCATGGGCACAACATACCATCCATTTCCTCTAGACAGGGGGACTTCCTGAGGAGCAGGAAGAAGCGGAAAAAGTAGCCTGTCTGTCTGCCTTGTACCAGTTCGTTGATGACGTCTTGTGCAGAAATAGACCAAACGGTGTGAAATTGAAGTGCATCCCCCGGGATGAAGGACTGGAGCTGTTGGCAGGTATACATGGAGGCATATGTGGCTCCCACATAGGGTCAAGGGCCCTTGCCGGCAAGGCATTCTGGCAAGGCTTCTTCTCGCCCACCGCCCTCAAGGATGTGACGACACTAGTAACCAGGTGTGAAGCGTGCCAGTTGCATTCGAAGAAGCTTCATCAACCAGCTCAAGCCCTTCAAACAATCCCTCTCTCCTGGCCGTTTTCGGTCTAGGGGCTCGACATACTGGGCCCTTTCCCTCGCGCTGTCGGGGGATTTGAGTACTTGTACGTTGCAATCGACAAGTTCACAAAGTGGCCGGAGGTGGAAGGAGTGAGGAAGGAGTGCGAGGCCCAAGAACAAAGACTTTTGACAAGCTGCACAAAAGCGGAAGGCGCTGGATTGATGAGTTGTCGGCGGTTCTTTGGTCGATCAGGACGACTCCAAATCGAGCCACCGGCCAGACACCCTTTGCCCTGGTATATGGGGACGAAGCAGTTCTCCCCACAGAACTCATATACGGGTCACCTCGAGTGCTCGCTTAGGACGAGGTTGAGCAGGAGCGATTGTGGCAAGATGACACAACGCTCCTTGAGGAAGATCATCTTCGGGCGGCTGTGAGAGTAGCACGCTACCAGCAACCCTTGCGCCCCTACCATAGCAGCAAGGTACATGCACGAAGCTTTGAGAAAGGCGACCTTGTTCTTCGGCGCATTCAGTCGGCCAAGAATTCCAACAAGTTGACGCCAAAATGGGAAGGCCCTTATCGGGTAATACGAGTCACCAGGCCCGGTGCAGTCCGCCTAGAGACCGAAGATGTTGTCCCGGTAAGCAATTCCTGGAACATCGAACATCTTTGCAAGTTTTACCCATAAGGCGTGGTTGCTGGACCTCCCGGCAAACCACCTTTTATACAAGCCTTGCCGGCAAGGCATGTAACCCTCTATAAAAAGTCAGACGTAGACCCTGAGCATAAATAAACAAAGCGCTGGCGCCCTAAGTTATAGCATGCATGCTAGGTTAAGTCTCTCCCTCGGTTAGGGTTGATAGTGCTTAGCAGCGACTAACCCCTAGCCTAGAGGTCGAGTGGGCGTCTTTCTGTTCTCTTTGGTTCGCAGGGAACGCAGACACTTCTTCTGAGCCGCTTGGGAAAAAGAGGACGAACCGGCGCTCCGGCCCCGGCAGGCCAAGACTGCCGGGGGCTAAAGATACAAGGATCCAACCACGGCAAGCCAAGGTTGCCGGGAGCTACGGATTCAGATAAGTCTTTCATCACCCATGCATTTCCGTATAGAACTGGGACATGTGAAACCTTGTTTATGTTCTTAAAACCACCATGCTCCCCCTTTCTTGTACCCAAGAGCTACCTCCTGGGTCGTAATTTGGTAGTAGTCGTGGTGGTGAGGAGATGAACGAGGGGCCTAACTCTACTTTACCCTGCCTCCGCCAAGAGCACGAGAATGGTCGACTTAAGTGGGGAGATGGCAAGGCCTGTTGTCGGGCGACAATGTTTATCTTAAAAATAACAAGGATTCATCCTTGGCATGGGCCTCGCTCACACACAAAGAACCCGGCAAGAACCCTTTTTCATTAAAAACATCCCATACAAGTACAGTTCATACGGAATTAAAAACATGAGCAAGGGGATAACAAGTCTTAAAATTAACAAGTGCTTAAAAACTAAAAAAAGATAAGATGCCCGTAATCCATTTATTGTCCCTCTCCTCAGAAGATGGAACAAGAGGGCAGGAGGGTGAAAAGAGCGCCTAGGCGAGCTGTGAGTAGCAGAAGGCGCCAAGAGAACGTCCCGGTGCTGGGAGGGGAGCTGGAAGATGAGGCAGGGGGCCGGCAATACGCGACGAAGGCGTCGGTGCCCGCGTACTCTGACTTGATGGACGCAACCCGCCTTATTCGCCTTCTCCGACCCTCCTACGCCAGCCGCCCAAGGAGACGACGGGGCGCACCCCGATGGAGAGTTTGGCGAGGATGGCCCTCGGCAAGGCGCGTGGCCGAGGGAGGGGCGGCGCTGTCAGTCGAAGTCAGAGTCGGTATCCTGCTGCTCGACTCCCTCACCGTTGTTGTCGCTGTCCTCCTCGTCACTCCTGCTTGAGGAGGAATCTTCATCGTCGGAGGGTCTCTCCACGCAGCACTTCAAGCGAGTTCCGAGATCTCCAAAGACCTTGATGGAAAGCATGTTACCCTCCGTTAACTTGAAGAAGAGGAAAGCCCCGCCGTCAAGTTGTGGTTGTGTGTGAACGTCTTCCATCCGCGGCGGAGGTACATGACGTGAGTTGTAGGGAAGTCGACGTCGACCCGCGTGCTGCCGTTCCCGCAGCCCCTCATGTGCAACCAGAGGGTCTGGGGTGGACCGAGCTCCATCTCCCGAGCAAATGCAGTAGGGAGACGGAGGCGGCGACGTGGTGGCCGGCGCAGCCGGATGAAGAACTCACGGGGCTGGTCCCTGACATGGCGCTCTGTCGGGGGAGGCGTCGCTGGCGGAGGCGAGGCCAATGCGCCGCCCAGTCCTCCTCTCCCCCAAGCGCCACGACGACCTCGGCCTCGCCCCCTCCCCCTTCCTCTCGCGGCCGGTTCTGCCACCACAAGCTCTTGGGGAGGAGGAACGCGCTGACGAGCAGCAACCCTCGCCGCAACCGTCGAAGGGCCAGTGCTTCCTCTGGCGGATGGAAGAAAGAAGCAGAGGTGGAAGGAGACAGATGATGGAAGAATGTGGAATGCCGCCCCCTCCCCTTCTTATAAAGGGGCGGAGTCAGGGCTCGGCCGCCCAACTCGACCAATTCGGTCATCGGGGGCGCAGGGAATCAGGCGACGGCCCGGTTTCCTGCCTCCACCTCCTGCCACCTACATGAGGGACACATGGCGAGCAAGCAGCATTAAAGGGACGGGCGAAGCAGCCGCTCCCCACCCCGTGATCGTGGGGCGTGGGCGCCCTGAAGACCACAACCCGAGTCCACCCAAGTAAATGGGCCGTGCCTCTACGCCTCCCTCCTTTTATGGGGATGGCGCGAGCCTCCTCTTTACCATGATGTGATGCATGCATGCGGGAACCGCCCCACGCATGACCCCCACATCACGCACGACCCTCCACTTTGTGCGTTCGACACGGGTCGTGGGGAAGCGCAGGCGACGAGAAGTTACTACTGTAAAATCCTCCCCACCTGCCCGTGCGCCATTCTGGGCCGAGCCCAACAACGCGCCGTGCTTATGTGTGGCCCAGGCCCGGGGGCTCCTGTCGGTGTACAAAAGTAGGGGCTCTCCTTTTGACCCCTTTACTAGTCCACGGGCAGTCAGAGCCACGTGTCGCGGCCACACTTAGCAGGGTAGAGGAGGTAAGCCGAAGAGAAGCCGAAGCATAAGACAACCAAGGCGACGCCAAGACCAGAAGCGCAGGAGGGCAAGAGGGCGAGGTGGACTCCCTCGGCAAGATCCTTGCCAAGGCGGCCCCCCGCAGCCCCGACAAGAGCCTTGTCGGGGAAACTTGCCCAACACCAGCAGAGCGAGCCACCCTTGAGCCCATAGGCTCCGACCCAATCAACTACATTGGGACCAGGGCTCGGGAGGCACCTCCGTGGTGGCATGCAGATCTTTGTCAAGTTCATAAACACACAGGATCAAATGAGGATTAGAAGACGACGACCCTCGGCGGGATCCTCGCCAGGGAATCCACAAGACCCCCGGCAAGCATCTTGCCGGGGACGACTGCGACACCACGACAAGACCCTTGCCGGGCCCCTGGCAAGGCCCTTACCGAGGGCATCAGCAGGGCCACTGCCAGGCCTGCACCAGCCAAGACTCCGCCGCCTTTCGCATGCAGCTGCCCGCCCAAACAGCTGGGGAGGCACCTACGTGGCAACATGCAGCTTCCAGGCCATATCAGCAAGCACCTGCATGGCGGCATGCAGATCTTCATGAAGGCCCTACCACTGCGCCACCTCAGCTGCCTGCCTGCCTACATGGCGTTGCATGCATCGCTGGTCTGGGCACGTGTCGAAGCGAGGCAAGGCAGCGACAAATGAGACGAGCCTCGTTCCCATCTCCGATAAAGCTAATGGACACCTAAGTAGCGCATTTAATGCACTTTGTCCCATAATGTTGTGCAATAAGCTTGCGCACTATAGGCCTTTCCACCTCCTGTGTGCCACTGTGGCAACCCCTTTTTCTTACAAAAGGAGGCCCGACGCGACCAGGAGAGGGATTCGGCCTTTTGGAACAGCTCGTCCATCGTAGCTAGTTCAAAAATCTCAAGAACACTCAATACATCCACCAAAGCAGGACTAGGGTTTTACGCATCCTCGCAACCCGAACCTGGGTAAACGATCTTTGTGCTAGCTCCTAAACCTGCTCTCCTCACGACCCCGCGCCCGTCGACCGTAGAAGGGATCCCAGTGATCCCATAGGTGTCGTTCCCACCGGCACTTGTATTTTACCTTGGGGTGCCTTGGGCATTCCAAAGCTTAGGCTCCTGCCACTCCTTGTTCCAAAATCCATCAAATCTTTACCCAAAAACATGAAAATTTCACGACACAAAACTTAACAGAAAATCTCATGAGCTCTGTTAGTATAAGAAAACAAATCACCACTTAAGGTACTATAATGAACTCATTCTTTATTTATATTGGTGTTGAACCTACTGTATTCCAACTTCTCTATGGTTTATACCCCCCGATACTAGCCATAGATTCATCAAAATAAGCAAACAACACACCAAAAACAGAATCTGTCAAAAACAGAACAGTCTGTAGTAATCTGTAGTTTCTGAATACTTATGTAACTCCAAAATTCTACCAAATTAGGAAGACCTGAATAATTTTTATATTGATCAACTGTAGTTGGAATCAGTATTTTATCGCTCTTCGGTTAAAAATGAAAATTATTCTCGTGAGCGCATACTTTCTTTTTTTTCAGCAAGATCAAATAACAATCATCCAAGAAGATCCTAAAGGATTTACTTGGCAAAAACACTAATTAAAACATAAAAAACACAATCATAAAAGAGGATAGATGATTTATTTATTACTAAATAGGAACAAAAAGCCAGGAACAAAAATAAAATTGGGTTGCCTCCCAACAAGCGCTATCGTTTAACGCCCCTAGCTAGGCATAAAAACAAGAATAGATCTAGGTATTGTCATCTTCGGTATGCAATTCTACAATTGAACACCTATAACTCTTAGTAATTTCCTTCTTTTTATTAATGATCAAACTCCTAGGCAAGAAATCAAGAAATTCATTTGTAGCAAAAGGTTCCTTAATCATAGTGAAAAAGTTGGGGTGAACACTTATTGATTTGTAGCAAAAGGTTCCTTAATCATAGTGAAAAGGTTCCTTTTTCCTTACTAGAGGATTCACCCTTATTTTTAGGAACATACATATATTTGGCAACTTTGGTAGTAGGAAGATTTGAAGTGTTTCTTACGGCAGAGAAGGCAGACCATAAATTGGTAATAATATCCTCAAGTTTATCAATTCTAGTGGAATCTTGATCTATCTTTTCATTAACTATGGGTTCTTTTTCTCGAAAAAATTTCAGAGTAACTCCTAACCTAGATCCATATTGGGTAATTTGGTTGTGGATCTATTTATCCAAATTCTCAATCAACTCTACAGTGGCAACTTTATTTTCGATATTTTCAAGCATTTGCATCACATGCTCCAAAGTTAAAATAGTTCCATTGACCAAAAGAGGTGGTGGGCCAAACGAATCTAACATAGCATTATAAGAATCAAAAGTGTGGCTACCCAAGAAATTTCCTCCAGTAATGGTATCAAGAATAAATCTGTTCCAAGGAGTGATGCCTACATAAAAATTGCGAAGGAGAACGGAAGTAGATTGCTTCATAGTGGATCTATTCTGAGCACTGCAAATTCAATAGCGAACATCTTTTAGATTTTCTCCCTCCCTTTGTTTAAAATTAAGAACTTCATGATCGGGAGTACTAACAATGATAGAAGGACTAGCCATAACAGCAAAACAAGCGATCTAACACAAGGACACACGATAAGCAAGCGAAAAGAGATGAACGGAAAAAGGGCGAACGAAAAAGAGGCGAATAAAACGGCAAGGGTACTTGCTATGTCTTCCGATCGGGAGAGGAAAACGAGAGGCAAATGGCAAATAATGTAATGCAAGGGATAAGAGTTTGTGATGGGTACTTGGTATGTCTTGACCTGGCGTAGATCTCCCCGGCAACGGCGATAGAAATCCTTCTTGCTACCTCTTGAGCATGCGTTGGTTTTCCATTCAAGAGGAAAGGGTGATGCAGCAAAGTAGCGTCAGTATTTCCCTCGGTTTTTGAGAACCAAGGTATCAATCCAGTAGGAGACTACACACAAATCCCCTAGTACCTGCACAAACAAACAAGAACGTCGCAACCAACACGATAAAGGGGTTGTCAATCCCTTCACGGTCACTTACGAGAGTGAGATCTGATAGAGATAATAAGATAAACATTTTGGTATTTTTTTTGATATAGATTGGATAATAAAGATTGCAAAATAAATAATAAACTAGAATCGTAGATCGGAAACTTATATGATGTAAATTAGACCCGTGGGCCATAGGTTTCACAAGTGGCTTCTCTCAAGATAGCATGTATTATGGTGGGTGTACAAATTACCGCCGAGCAATTGATAGAAAAGCGCATAGTTATGATTATATCTAAGGCAATGATCACGAATATAGGCATCACGTCCGTGACAAGTTGACTGAAACGATTCTGCATCTACTACTATTACTCCACACATCGACCGCTATCCAGCATGCATCTAGAGTACTAAGTTCATTAGAATGGAGTAATGCTTTAGGCAAGATGACATGATGTAGAGGGATAAACTCAAGCAATATGACATAAAACCCATCTTTTTATCCTCGATGGCAACAATACAATACGTGTCGTTTCCCTTTCTGTCACTGGGATCGAGCACTGCAAGATTGAACCCAAAGCTAAGCAAGTCTCCCATTGCAAGAAAGATCAATCTAGTAGGCCAAACAAAACTGACAATTCGAAGAGACTGCCAAATATATCAAATCATGCATATAAGAATTCAGAGAAGAATCAAAAAATATTCATAGATAATCAAGTTCATAAACCCACAATTCATCGGATCTCGGCAAACACATCGCAAAAAGAGTTACATCGAATAGATCTCCAAGAAGATCGAGGAGAACTTTGTATTGAGATCCAAAGAGATAGAAGAAGCCATCTAGCTAATAACTACATACCTGAAGGTCTATGGTAAACTACTCACACATCATCAGAGAGGCTATGGTGTTGATGTAGAAGCCCTCCATTATCGAATCCCCCTCCGGCAGATCGCCGAAAAAGGCCCCAAGATGGGATCTCACGGGTACAGAAAGTTGAGTCGGTGGAAAAGGTGTTTCGTTGCTCTCCCTGAAGGTTTCAGTGTATAAGAGTATATATAGGCGAAAGAAGTAGGTCGGTGGAGCTGCGAGGGGCCCACGAGGGTGGGGGGCGCACCCTCCTTCCTCGTGTCTGCCTCGCTGCTTCCTTGACGTCCACTCCAAGTCTCCTATTTCAAGTTTGTTCCAAAAAAGATCCGCATGAAGGTTTCATTCCGTTTGTATTCCGTTTGATATTCCTTTTCTGCGAAACACTAAAATAGGCAAAAAAATCAGCAATTTGCACTGGGCTTTCGGTTAATAGGTTAGTCCCAAAAATAATATAAAAAGGTATATTAAGCCATTAAACATCCAAACAGATAATATAATAGCATGGAACAATAAAAAATTATAGATACATTGGAGACGTATTAGTTTTCCATAAAAGAACCGAAATCGTCCAAGGAGAATAACCATACATTTAAAAGAAATTTACTCAGGGTTTCGCAACTTAGCTTTTCGTTGCCGCACATTTCGCACAAGATGCCACTTCGAACGTCGCCTGGTGGTGTCCATATACTCCACACCATCACCCTCCCCCCCCCCCCCCGCGGCAAACTTGCATGCAAGGGAACCTTCTATCCTTTTAGAAAAAGGAAGAAGAGAAAACAGGAACATGGAACCTTGGCGGTTCATCAGTACTTGCCGGAAACAAGCGTAGTACAATATCCTGGACAGGCATGCATATAGATAAATAGGAAATCGACAAGAACTGTAAAATACTTAAACTTATTGAACTACGCACAGGGTCTGTGCCTGGCTTTGTACATAGGGTTATATTCCTTGCCGGCAAGGCTAGTGCAAAAGGGGGTTGCCGGGAGACCCGATAACCGCGCCTTATGGATAAAACTTGCGAAGATGTTCAACATTCCACGAGTTGCTCACTGGAATGCCATCTTCGGTCTCCAAGCGGATTGCACGAGGCCTGGTGAATCATATTACCTGATAAGGGCCTTCCCACTTTGGCGTCAACTTGTTAGAATTCTTGGGCGACTGAACATGCCGAAGAACAAGGTCACCTTCCTCAAGGCTTTGGGCATGAACCTTGTAGCTATGGTAGAGATGCAAGGCTTGCTGGTAGCACGCAGCTAGCACAACAGCCTGAAGATGATCTTCCTCAAGGAATGTAGCATCATCTTGGTGCAACTGCTCTTGCTCAAACTCATCATAAGCGAGAACTTGAGGTGACCCGTGTATGAGTTCGGTGGGGAGAACTGCTTCTGCCCCGTACACCAAGGAGAAGGGTGTCTGGCCGGTGGCCCAATTTCGTGTCGTCCTGATTGACCAAAGAACTACCAGCAACTCATCAATCCAACATCTTCCGCACTTGTGCAGCCTGTCGAAGTTCCTTGTCTTGAGACCCCGTAGCACTTCAGCATTTGCCCTTTCTGCCTGGTCATTGCTTCTTGGATGAGCAACATAAGCAAAACAGATTTTGTTGCCAAGGTCTTGGATATATTGCATGAAGGCGTGACTCGTGAACTATGTGCATTGTCGGTGATGACTCTGTTTGGCACACCAAAACGGCAAACTAATCCTTTGAAGAACTTGGCGGCTGACTGTGCTATCACCTTTCTCACTGCTTCCACTTCCAGCCACTTTGTGAACTTATCGATTGCGACGTACAAGTACTCAAAGCCCCCCACGGCACGGGGAAAAGGGCCCAATATGTCGAGCCCCCAGACCAAAAATGGCCAGCAAAGAGGGATTTTCTGAAGAGCTTGGGTTGGCTGATGCAATCTCTTCGAATGGAACTGACACACTTCACACTTGGTTACTAGTGCAATTGCATCCTGGAGGGCAGTGGTCCAAAAGAAACCTTGCCGAAATGCCTTACCAGCAAGATCCCTTGATCCTATGTGAGAGCCACATATGCCTCCATGTATCTCTGCCAATAGCTCCAGTCTGTGCTCCCAAGGAATGAACTTCAATTTCACGCTGTTCGGTCTTTTTCTCTACAGGACATCATCCACAAACTGGGACATATTAGATAGACGGGCTACTTTCTCTGCTTCTTCCTATTCCTCAAGTAGTTCCCCTAATTGGAGGAACTAGACGATGTGATGTGCCCATGCTGGAGCCTGAGGCTCGACAGCAAGGACTAATGGCATATCTTCTGCCGCTGGAATAGTTGTCTCGACGCTAAGGGCTCAAGGCCCTACTGGATCTTGTCACCCTGGCAAGCTTGGCATTGTCCCCGACAACCTCCTCGCCGGTGGCCCCTGGGAGCTCGGTGGGAAAGTACTTGTTGGACCCCAACTTGCTTCACTTATCTTGCCTTGCTGATGGTTCAACGGATGGCTGAGTCAGTTGGAGCACGAAAGTCACTGGTTCCACAGGTAACTTGAGGGCAACACCTTTTGAAAGGTCGTCGGCAATGGTGTTATCTGCACGAGGAACATGCTCTGCATGCAGACCGTCAAATTGCTCCTCCAACTTCCTCACTTCATCTACGTAGGCTTCCATCAAAGGGCTCTAATAATCTTTGTTAACTTGCTTGACGACAAGCTGTGAATCACCTCTAACGATGAGCTTCTTAATTCCAAGGTCTGTCGCGATCCTGAGACCGGCAAGCAGTCCCTCATATTCTGTAGTGTTTTTTGTTGATCTCTCCTGGGGAAAGTGCATCTAGACTACGTATTTGAGGTGTTGTCCGGTGGGCGTGACAAGCAGCACACCAGCACCGGCGCCTTGTAGCGATAAAGCCCAATCAGAATACATAACCCACTCTCGGCTCGTTTCCTTGCCGGGGAGAGTGGTCTCTTGAATCTCCTCGTCAGGCGTTGAGGTCCACTCCGCAATGAACTCCGCCAAGGCTCTGCTCTGGATTGTTGAAGTGCTTTCAAACTTGAGACCAAATCTCGATAGTTCCAATGCCCAATCCACAATCCTTCCAGTCGCACCTGGGTTGTGTAAGATCCGTTGCAACGGGAAGCGAGTAATGACGGTGATCTCATGTGCTTGGAAATAGTGGTGTAGCTTCCTCGAGGCCATAAGGAGGCCAAAGAGCAGTTTCTGCACATTAGAGTACCTCGACCTAGCCCCCTGCAAAAGGGATTTGACAAAATAAATTGGGTGCTACAACATCTTCTTCTTCTGCACCGTTTCATTTGCTTGCGCAGATCTCGCCTTTCCGGCAACAGACTCTGTCGTTGAGGGTCCCGCCTTGCCGGCACCAGACTCTGCCGGGGAGGATCCCTGCTCGTCATTTGACGGCCTCGCCATTGGTGCTGCTTCTTCATCAACCTCTCTCTGCACCACTAGCGCAGCACTAACCACTTGATTCATTGCCACTAGATATAGAAGCAATGGCTCTTGTGGCTTAGGCGTGACTACTGTTGGCATAGAGGAGAGGTACCTCTTCAAATCTTGTAGTGCTACCTCCGCTTCCGGAGTCCATTTCATTGGACCTTCCTTTTTCAAGATCTTAAAAGGGGCAGGGCGCGCTTAGGAGATTTGGAGATGAACCTGCTCAAGGCAGCAACACAGCCAACAAGTCGACGCAGATCTTTGACTCGTCTTAGTGCTTCAATCTGCTCAATCGCCTTGATCTTGTCAGGGTTTTCTTTGATCCCACAGTGAGACACAAAGATTCCGAGAAGCTTGCCGGATGGGACGCCAAACACACACTTCTCAGGGATGAGCTTGAGATAGATTTTGCACAAATTTGCAAATGTTTCTTCTAAATCTTGTATGAGCGTTGCTTTGTCTTTGGTTTTGACCACTATGTCATCCATATAAGCTTCGATATTTCTATGTAGCTGGGGCTCAAAACCGATCTGGACGACTCTTGCAAACATTGAACCAACGCCTTTCACCCCGAAAGGCACTCATATAAAACAATACGTACCACACGGTGTGATAAACGCGGTCTTCTCTTCATCTTCCTTTGTCATGAAAATCTGATGGTACCCTGAGTAAGCATCAAGAAACGCCAGAAAGTCGCATCCGGTAGTGGAGTCTACAATCTGGTCGATGCGCGGCAAGGGGAAAGGATCCTTTGGGCAGGCTTTATTGATATCTGTATAATCAATACACAGCCTCCATTTTCCATTCGCCTTGCGCACTACCACCGGATTTGCCAACCATGTTGGATGGAGTACCCCTCTGACCAAACCTGCCACTTCCAACTTCCTGATCCCTTTAGTGATAAACTCTTGCCACTCCAAAGCTTGCTTTCTGACCTTCTGCTTGACGGGCCACGCATGAGGACACATGGAAAGATGGTGCTCAATCACCTCCCTAGGAACGTCGGGGATGTCAGATGCTTGCCATGCAAACACATCCATTCACCTGCAGGAAGGCAATGAGTGTGCTTTCCTATTTGCTATCGAGGGAGGAACTTACAGTGAAAGTTCTACCCGTGCTGTCCTCCTTGACAGGCACCTTTTTAGTTTCTGGTGGAGCTGCCTTGGACTTGTTGCTCTTATCGGTGGAGCTCCTCGGCACTTTGTCGACGGGAACGCAACACTCCGAGGAGGTGCGCTTGCCGGAGTGGGCACAAGGTGTCTTGCCACTCTTCTTCCCCCGGGGGGCTCCAGTGGCAGGAGCAAGCGCCTTGGCGGCAGGTGCTACAACTGCCTCCCAATAGAGTTGCTAGGCACAGATAAGTGCATCCTTCTTGTCAGAGTTGACAGTGATGATGCTCATCTGGTCGGGGATCTTCAACGTATTGTAAGCGTAATGTGATGCTGCCATAAACTTGGCCAGCGCTGTGCGGCCAAGGATCCCGTTATATGGAGACGACATCCTGGCAACATCAAAAACGATCTTCTTCGTCCTGTAGTTCAGCTCTCAACCAAATGTAACTGGTAGCGTGATCTTACCCTTCGACTGGCTTCTTCCCGGATTAATCCCTTGAGACATGCCCATCTCTTAGAGATCTCCATCAGGAATCTGTAAGCTCTTGATCACATTGGTTGAGATCAAGTTCAAACTGGCCCCACCATCCACTAGCGTTTTTATCACCTTGAGGTTGCGAATCATTGGCGAAACCAACAATGGCAAACACCCCGACCACTGTGGTGCGACCAGGGTGATCCTCGGCGTAAAATATAATAGGCGTTTTGGACCATCTCAACGGCTTCCGGGCATCGACTGATGGCTCTATCACATTTATCTCGCTCACCCATTGTTTAAGTTGGTGGTGAGAGGAATGCAATGAGGCACCACCATCAATGCACATGGCTTCCGAGGCTTTTTGAAACTCATGCTCGCTAGACTCGTCGTACTCTTCATGGTCATGATCCCGCTCTTTCTTGTCGCGGCCTCGATCGGGCCTCTCCTGTTGCTTGTCTTTGCCGCGGCGACCTCCTCAGCCACCATGTTTCTTGCCGGACCCCTCAGCACCAACATGGCCCTTCTACTTGTCTCCCTTTCATATTCAGCTTTCTGCCTCTCGACAAGCTGCTCAACTTGCCGCTAGTTCTGGAGACCATGGCCCTTGGTGCGATGGATCTTGCAGTACTGCTTGTCGGAGCCCTCCGGTTTGTCGGCAGCCGCCAAGGCCTGGCAGGCCACACACCCGGCAACCTCCTTGCTGGGGTCGTCCACCTTGGCCTTCTTGGTGGTGCCGGGGTTGCCGGATTCCTTGACGGCAAGCACGGTCTTGCCCTTGCGCTTCCTGTTACACCGTCGACCCTTCTTTACTAGGGCGGCGGCATCTTCGTCTCCGGAGTCAGTTCCCATGGTGGCATCTTCGCCGGCGTATCTCCTTCCTTCTTCAGCCCGAGCACATGTATCAGCTAAAACATAAAGCTCAGCAACATCCCTAACCTTGTTCATCACCAGCTCTTTGCGCATCTTGCGATTGCGCACATTCTGATGGAACACGCTGATAGCATCAGCAGGATGACCGTCTGGGATGTTGTACTGCACATGGCTAAATCTCTGTATATACTTGTCCAAGGTTTCACCTTCTTTCTAGGGGATGAGATGTAGATCACTTGCCTGGCTAGGAGCTTGATAGCCTCCGGTAAAGGCTCCAACAAACTTGTAACAAAGATTTGACCAACAAGAGATCAAATTTTCTGGCAAGTGCATCAACCATGACCCGACGTTGGGCTTGAGCACCAACGAGAAGTAGTTAGCGAGCACCTTGTCATCTTGAGCTCCGGCAGCCTGCACCGCAATGGTGTAGATGCTCAGGAACTCCGACGGGTGAGTCTTACCGTGGTATTTCTTCAAGACATCTAGTTTGAACATGCGGGAAGTGGGCCACTAGACTCGCCGCAGCTCACGGGTAAAAGCTAGACAACCCACCTCATAAGGCAAGTCACCAGAATCCCCTAGGGCAGGCTTGTCTACAGCGGTTCCTGCACGCCTGTTAGATTGATGGCGCGCTTCCCGCCGCCGCTCGATGGTGGTTCGAGCATCTTCTTTGACTCGTTCCTAAAGAACTTGACATTGATCGCGACGAGTTTGTGGATCGGATGACACCGTGGAACCGTCATCGCGAGCATCGACCCGTCGAACTGGCGATCGCTGTAGATGTGATGGAGGAGAGTGCACTGTGGTCGCACCACCTCCGTCCTTTCCTCCATCAGCACGCACCGGCTCGGTGGATCGATGCCACGAAGGCCCTGCCTGCTGCTGCCCATCTTTTTTGGCGAAACCGATAAGGCTTTGAATAGCAGCTCTCCATTCTTCGAGCTTCTCCATAGCGGGAGGGAAATCCAGGAGTAGCTGCGCTCGCGCCAGTGCTTATTCCAGCATAGGTGGCAGTGATAGGTGCGAAGAACGTGAGGTGTTTGACTGCTAAACGTGTTAGAAGGATCTCCATCACGGTTCTGCGGTCGTGCGCCGTTTCCACTGGCATCATCGTGTGCAAGCTAGCCCCACGCATCTCTGCAATGATGCTGAGGGCTCTTTCCATGGGGACACTTGGGGTCACCAACGAAACGGGGCTGCTCATCGCGCATGACCCGGGAAGACCGTGGTGCATGCGCCGGCGAGAGTTTCTTGGAAGTTGCCTTTCCACCCTTGCAGGTCAGTGCGCCGCTAGTGGGCAGCACAGCTCCGTCCTTGGATCCAGCGGCACGCGGGTCGTCGTCGTGGCCGCGGACGATACCGCTCGCCTGGGTCCGGTCGC
The DNA here is from genome assembly GCF_056163025.1 of Triticum urartu. Classification (NCBI taxonomy): domain Eukaryota; kingdom Viridiplantae; phylum Streptophyta; class Magnoliopsida; order Poales; family Poaceae; genus Triticum; species Triticum urartu. Next base: position 65,409,828 of record NC_141873.1, on the reverse strand, counting down.
CAAAACGTCGTGGAAGCTCACGTTCTCCACATCCACCTCCACAAACGTCCACCCCATCACCAGTCCGTGTTGGCGCGGGAAGATTGGCCACAGATGAACCAATCTCCATGATACCCTTCCTCTTGGGAGACATGATGATGAAGATGTTGAAGAAACTGATGCACTAACTGCTAGATCGGGTTTGTGGAACCCCCTCCACCTACCTGGCGCGCCAAAGATGTCGGTGGAAACGACACCTATGGGATCACGTGGATCCCTTCTATGGTTTGGCAGGGAAAGAAGTGTGCACAAAGAGTATATCTAACGATCAACACGAGGGATTTTTACCCAGGTTCAGGACGCTGATAAGCGTAAAACCCTAGTCCCGCTTTAGTGTATTGAGAGTTCTGGAGCTCTAGCTAGCTGCTACACATGCAAACTAGGCCAGAAAGTCCAAAAGTCCCTCTTTGTATCACCTTGGGCCTCCTTTTATACCTAGGGGCTACCACAGTGGCATACAGTCATACAGGAGGTGTAAAGTGCTACAGTGCACATACTTATCCCTATCGTCTAAGGACAAGCGCATTTAATGCGCCATTTAGATGTCTCTAACTTTATCGGGGACGGAAATAGAGCCCATCCCGTCCATCGCTGCCTCACCCCATCTCGACACACAAGTAGGATGATGAGGCTCGCGGGGCCATGCTGGCAGGCTAGTCACTGTGCTGGTGTGGTGGTAATCTTTTCCGGGCGCGAGTCTTGTCGTGGCCTCGCTGACATCCTCGGCAAGAATCCTGTCGGGGCCTCGCAAATTCCCGGCAAGAACCTAGCTGGGAACTTTGCTTTTATTCTTCACAAAGATCTGCATGCCACCATACAGATGCCCCTAGATCTTGTCCTTGACATTGTCGATGGTGTCAGAGCTCTAAACCGGGTGGTGGTCTCACCTGGGCTTCGCAAACCATCTTGCCGGGTGGGGCTCGGCTGGGGCTTCGCAAACCATCCCGGTAAGAGTCTGGCTGGGGGCTCATCTTGTCTTCTATTCTCTGATTACTGGCTCAGATGCCATCTTGGTCGCCTTGTATTTGCTTCCAGTTGTCCCCGTCAAGCGTCGCCGCGGGCTCGGCTTCAACTGCCCGTCCACAAGTAAGGGGTACTAAAGGGCCCAAACTTTAGTACACCAACACCTTGTATCATGCCAAAGTTTTTCTTTTGCCTTTTCCTCTTTATTTGTAGTGTTGTATCGATGGTTGTAAGGGCATCTTCAAAGCGGACCCTCAAACCGCCCACAGCCATCTGGAATGCGTGGTCCGAACATGTTTAGTCATCCAACGCGGGACTGTATCGGTCCGCTGAGTGGTCCGGACGTGCTTTTTCCGAATACACGAGACAAACTGGGGGGCTTTGCAGTAGTCTAAATAGCAGCCACATAGGACTTCGACACCCCCGGCCCACCCAAAACTCCACCAAAAAACCCTTCCAGACCCCTAGCCTTCATCCTCCCATATTCCCTCTTCTCCTGCCTTCGCTGCCGCTCCACCACCTCGGCCAGCATGACACACCCCTGCTGGAACTCGATGATTTCGTCACCTCCAATGGTACACTTGGGCTCCATGCCGCTTCTCCTCCGCCACCATTCCACAACTCTCCTCTGACCGTCGCACAGGTGACATTCTCTCTTACGATGCTCACCATCCCAGCAACTATTCCGTGAATTGCCCGAAATAATTTTTTGGTCAGTTCTTCTTTGTAGCAGTTATTCGGATATGGAGTACATATACGAGCATTATGTTGAGTCATATCTGACGGTTCATCCGGCGTGGAGGACTACACGGATGAGACGGTGATGATGCAGGCGCTCCTCACGGGCATGGGGCGTACGGAGGAGCATGCTCTCAATTTCAAGGGATCGATCAAGGGCCATCAAGTGCAAAACCGCAACCGGGCACGTGGCCATTTGAATCTGATGGGTGGCTACTTTGCCGCGGATACCCTCTTTGTAGGGAAATGTAGCATGTAATTTCAAAAAAAAATCCTACGCTTATCTAGGAGATGCATAGCAATGAGAGGGGGCGAGTGTGTCCACGTACCCTCGTACACCGAAGGCGGAAGCGTTTGACAACACGGTTGAAGTAGTCGAACTTCTATCTCTGACCGATGAAGCTCCGAACGTACGACACCTTCGACTTCTGCACACGTTCAGCGCGATGACATCCCACGCCTTCATGATCTAGCAAGGTGTCAAGGAAGTATATGAGTTCCATCAACACGACGGCGTGGTGACGGTGATGGTGAAGTGATCCGCGCAGGGCTTTGCCTAAGCAATACGAAGATATGACCGTGGGAATAAACGGTGGAGGGGGCGCCACACACGGCTAGGCAATTGTCTGATGTGTGCTAGCCCCCCCCCCCCCCACACACATATATATATAGGTGGGGGGAAGGGGGGAGGACAAGGAGGCACCCAAGTAGGCCAAATCCTACTTGGGGCCTTCCTATGGCCAGCGCCCCCTTTCCTTATCTGCCGAAGGGGGAAGGAAAGAGAGGGGGAGAGGGAAGGAAGGGGGAATCCTATTCCCTCTTTTTCCTTTCCCTTTCCCTCTTTCCACTAGTGCAGAACCGGGCAATAGCACCGGTTCGTAAGGCCCTTTAGTGCCGGTTCGGTAACCGGCACTAAAGTGTGGGCACTAAAGGTCCCCCCCTTTAGTACCGGTTCAGCACGAACCAGTACTAAAGGGCAACCACGTGGCACGAGCCAGCTCCGGGGGTAGGGAGCCCTTTAGTACCGGTTGGTGACACCGGTATTAAAAGGTTGGGGGGTTTTGGGTTTATGATTTCTTTTTCATTTAATTTTGTGTTTTCCATTTAATTCTTTTTCGTTTGCTGGTATTTTACGATACTACATAATGTACACGTTATGTATATATATAAATAGAATTTCTAGTAGAACCGATCATATATATATATATATATCATCAAATGTCTCACAACCACCATTAATTAATTCACACATATATACACACATGTATATATATATATATACAATTAGCTAGCTATATACAATTTCTCCTAATTGGTGCCTTCGGAGCCAGTGGCATTAGCCTAATTGGTGCCTTCGGAGCACGATAACAATTGGAAGTGGTTCATGGGGGCGGTAGCGGGTAATAGTATTCTCCTTTGGGATCTATGACCTGGTCGAGCAAAAATCCCGCTATTTCCTCTTGAATTGCTTGTATTCGCTCCGTTGGTAGGAGCTGCTCCCGCACCTCTTTGAACTGTTAAGAAGGAGATCAATATGCATGTGTATTAGTTGTGTCACTAGATATCGATAATGGTGTAAAAATTGTGAATAGTGTTCTGACAAACGTACCCACTCCTGTCTTTGAGATCTGCTCCTTCCGGACGCCATCATGCGAATGTTCTCGCAAACGTTGTATGCACACAGATTATTCCCCGGCGCCTGCTTCAGGGCCTTTACAAGAATGGAATTTGATCAAATAATAATTAATCAAGCATGATAATTAAAGAGATGGCAGCTAGCTTGCTAGTACTACTTAATTACTTACCTGGGGTCGATACCATTTCAGATTTCGTTTCCATTGGCCTGGAGTGACGCTGATGAACTTTGCCCAAGTCCTGCCCGCCGACAAAGAAAATGAATAAATGGGTCATTAAATAGTTGTTATCAGGAAATGACGAACTAATTAAATAGGCCAAGATATAGTTAATAATGATTGAAATTACCTGTTGACTATCGACTTCATGATGGTGTAGTCACTTGCTTTCTTGAGTAGTGAGTCTAGTACTTCAACTGTTCCTTCATCAACTTTAATGATTAACAAGATCCAGTGAAATTTGCATGCACACACGTTCGCATGTCTTAATTAAGTGGGCATATGTAAGCAAAAACATGTAGCTCGCTAGTAAGCAAAAACAGAATTTGTAGTACAAGACAATGTGACTCACTCAAAGTTGTAAGGAAGTAGTATATCTTCATTTTATTTGAGGCGCTTGAAGAACTCTAGCATGCTTTCCTCTACACTTTTTTTTGTAATATGGATCTAATTTCCATGTGTATTCATTAATGGTATTTGGGTCAACGAACCCAATGCCATAGCGTCCACATTTTTTCATTTCATAAATTTTCATCCTGCGTAATACCATAGAAAAAAGAATATAGTGAGGACAATTATAGGTAATGACTAATCAAAATGATCACTACAGCTAGCTTGAGACTTAAATTACAGAAAGAAATCACTTACAGACAATAGCAACTGACGATAGATTTATCGAGTACGTCTTGATTGTATAACTGAAATAGTTCTGAATACTCAACGGACACAGCTTTCTCATGGTAGTAATGATCCTTCTTGACATTCACCATGAGGCACTCTCGATTGGAAATCTTGGTAATGTCCATGTACCATTGATGCAATTCATACATTCTCGTTGGGAGCTTCTTGACCTCGTCTGGCTCGACCAAAGGTTGGCCCCGGACATATTTCTGTTTTATTTCCTCCTCTGCAATCAGAGGCATGGGCTCGATATCGAGGAGTTGTCCAACAATGATCTTGAGCATTTCAGCCTGCTCAATATGCTCCTCGGTTATTAGCACATCGCCCAGCTCGGGAACATAAATGGTTTGCCCACAATAATATTGAGCGTGCATACTCTCATGTGTTGTTGGCACAACAAGCGGGGGGATTGATTGCACCGCCTGTTCTCCCAGCTGGGGAATGGTTTTACCGCATGTATTACCAGTTGATTTGCTCGAGCTCGAGCTCGCCTCTTTCTGTAGACGTGCTCGATTTAACTTCCTGAGGTGGCATTCATAGTCTGTGTCAACAAGCTTGGGAGCTGGTGGTCTAGCCATACGAATGAAGTGGTCAATCTTTTCCTCAGGCACTTTCTCCCTTGGCGGCGGTGGCGGTTTCGGTGCAAAATGGGCTTCCACCTTGGCCTTCGATATGGCTGCGTTATCCTCCTCAGACTTGTCGTAAGGCCTCTGCAGAAGAGACACGAGGCTGCTTGGACCATATTGAAATCGCTTTCCTCCTCATGTACCTCCAATACTACCTCAACTTGTACCTCTACGCACCATAGCTGAGGCGGCTCTCTTCCGTGATTGCTGAGGCGACGAAGACGGCTGACGTGGCTGAGTTGGAGGAGGAGGAGTGGCCTGAAGCTGTGCCGGACTTGGAGGAGGAGTGGCCTGACGCTTTGCCGGACTTGGAGGAGGAGGAGTGGCCTAAAGCTGTGCCGGACTTGGAGGAAGAGTGGCCTGACGCGTTGGTGGATTTGGAGGAGCGGGAGTCTGCTGACTCGGTGGCGGACTTCGACGAGGAGTCGGATGACGCGGTATCGGTGGCCTTCGAAAGATGATGCAATCCTTTCTCCATAGGATGATATGATGGTTGGCCTCTCCCAGTGTCTGCTCCTCGTCACCTCCAGGAATGTCAAGCTCTAGCCCCGAATATTGGTCCACCACCTCATCGACCAAGACACGAGCATAGCCCGCTGGAATCGGGTTGCAATGGAAGGTTGCCTCGGGGGGATTTGTGAAAGCAAGGGCGTCCCCCACCTTCATGGATATGTTCTTCATTTTTAAGTGTAGCTCACAGTTAGTGTTCTCCATGATGTCATCCACTGGGTAGTTATCCAGCAATGCGCCGACCGGGGCGGAACCCATGCTGCTTCTTGGCATGGATGGGACGGTGCTATCCAATGCTGTATCATCCGCTAGCTGCTGCAGCTGCTGAGACCCCCATTGCTGGCTAAGTGAGTCGATCTGCTCCTGCTGCCGCTGGAATTTGACTGCCAAGTCCACGTGCGCTGATTCTAGGCCTTGAAGGCGTTCATAGTCCATCTTCCTCTACTCCTCCTCCATCTTCCTCTTCTTCTCCTCCGCAATCTTCTTTCTCGCACGGGTTCTGTAGTCGGCGTTCCAGTTCGAAAACCCCTCATACCACGGAATAGCACCCTTACCTTGTGTTCTTCCCGGGTGTTCAGGATTTCCCAGGGCACGCGTAAGATCGTCATTCTCACTGTTGGGCTCGAACACCCCCGATCGAGCCTCTTCTATTGCAACAAGTAGCTTATCTTCGGCTCCGTCCAGACATGCCTTCTTCGAAACTTTGCCTGTATTCGGGTCCAACTCCCCCCCATGCGCATAGAACCAACCCCTGCACCTGGGGGGCCAGCTCAATGTTTCTGGAGTGACACCTTCATCCTCCATCTCTTTCTCAGACTTATCCCACTTAGGCATTCCCACTGCATAGCCACCTGGCCCCAGCTTATGGAACTTATCCTTTTTTGCGACATTGGCCTTGTTTATTCTCGACCGTTCCTTAGAATTCTGAATCCTTGAATTTCACGAAATCGTCCCAATGAGCACTTTGCTTCTCTAGTGTTCCCTCGAATACTGGAGTCTTCCTTCCTCCCTTGACGTACTTGTCCCATACACGATTCTTGTGGTTGTTGAATGCAACCGCCATCTTCCTAAGATCAGCGTCCTTGACTTTCTCCACATCTGCATCTGTGAAATGATCTGGTAAGGTGAAATGTTCCAATAGCGTTTTCCAAAGCAGAAGTTTTTGTCTGTCGTCGACAAAAGTAACTCCTGGACGTGGCTTTGCTGGATCTCTCCATTCTTGAAGGGAGATCGGGAGTTGGTCCTTCACAAGAACTCCGCACTGATGAATGAACTTGTCCGCAATCTTCTTAGGTGCTAATGGTTCGCCATTAGGTTTGATGGCCTCGATATTGTACATTACGCCCTCCTTCAACTTTTTGTTCGGGCCTCGTTTCCTGTTGCCTGAAGATTTGCTCGATCCGGATGGCTGAAAGAAGAAGGATCGATTCGTTAATATATCTTCAAGTCATTTAAAACATGTGATGATCACCAGATGCCTGCTTATATAAATATATATACATCGCCGGTCTTTGTTGTTTCAAGATCAACATTTTCTTCGTCATGTTCATAGTTCATGACTTCATCAATTCGGTCATCGTGATCGAATATCATATCACCCTCCCTTGTGTTGTTTAGATATTCGGAGCCGTCATAATCTTCTTCATTCTGATCATCATCTGGCCCGCCAGGATTGCGTATGATATTAAACAGGGCCTCTTCTCCCTCTCTGCCGGTATTGTCCGCCATAGGTTTTATTTAGCTAATCCAAAAGAAATATATTCAAATTACAATGCATGGATGCAATCAATTAATAAGGAAAAACTGAATCAATCATTGTAGATAATAAGCATCATCAAATATAATCTCGAATACGTCGTCTCGAATAATAGATATAATCTCGAATACATCGTCTCGAATAATAGATATAATCTCGAATACATCGTCTTGAATATTATATATCGAATACATCACTAGCTAGCTATCTAATAAAGATCGAATACTGGAGAGTAATCTAGGCGGTGGACAACCAAAGTGAAGGAACCATCACTGGATCATAGCTCGGGTGATCTCCCCAAAGAACCTGCCAGGTATTGGAGAACCTGACGTCCATAGCAGCCATGTAGCGATGGACGTGCTCGTCCTCCTCCCTGACACGGTGACGTACCACCTCCGGCGGGGCCGGCTCCCTCCGCACCGAAAGTGGCCCACGCGAACGCCACCAAAGGAGATCATGGTCGACGACGGGACCCGTGGCCGGGTTCCTCACCAAGCATCGTGCCCCTGAAGGTAGCACCTCCCAGTGCCAGCCCGGCGGAGCCCAGTCCCGGACATGGGTCCTCTGAAGCAGGACGTCGTGGCGAACGGGTCGACGGCGAGGATGCGGGCCGGGCATCGTCAACAACAAATACTATATGCCGCAAAAATAAAGTAACATTTTTTAAATGATGGATTGTGATTTCATATATGCAAATTCTAAATTTTATAACTAAAACTAACATTTATAATATTTCTATAACTAAAAAACATTTCTATATCACTAACATTTATATATAACTAACATTTCTAATATAACTAACATTTCTAATATTTCTATATAACTAACATTTCTATATAACTAACATTTATAATATATCTATAACTAAAAAACATTTCTATATAACTAACATTTCTCATGTTTCTATAACATAGTGTGTGTGTGTGTGTGCGGCCGGGGCAGGAGCTCACCGGCGAGGCACGACGACGAGGGCCGGCGACGTGGACGGAGACGGGCGGCGACGACGGGGATGGGGACGGGGCGGCGACGACAAGGACATGGATGGGCCGGGCGGGGACAGCGGGAGGACGGGGCGGGGTGCGACGACGGTGCGCGGCGCGGTGACGGGGACAACGGGGACGGGGACGGCGACGAGGGGAAGGGAAGGAGGCGCCCCATCTACGGGCGCAGGTCCTGAGGTGGTGCTGCTGGAGACGCCGCCCTTCTGAGGTCCTTAGCGGAGTAGCTTCTTCTTCTTCTTGGGGTTGGCCTCAGGAGGGTGCGGGGTGCCTTCGTTGTCGGGGTCTTCGGCCGCTGCAGCCTGGTAAGCGCGCTCGAGGAAGCACACCGCATCCCTTTCCTCACAGGTGACCGAGATGATGCCACCACTCCCTGGCATCTTGAGGACGTTGTGTCCGTGGTGGGTCACTGCCATAAACTTGGCCAAGGCTGGATACCCAAGGATGGCGTTGTACAGCAGGCGGATGTGGGCGACATCGAAGTCGATGAGCTCGGTGCGGTAGTTGTCATGCTGGCCGAAGGTGACAGGGAGGCAGACCTGCCCTAACGGGGTGGTGGAGCCGTCGGTCACTCCTGAGAAAGTCTTGGTAGGATGTAGCTGATCGTATGGCACTTGAAGATTGCCGAATGTCTCGACGGACAGGACATTGAGCCCTGCGCCACTGTCAATGAGGGTCTTGGTGACTTGAACGTTGCTGATGACAGGTGAGCAGAGCATCGGGAGGTCACCGACAGTCGTCGCGTACTTGAGCTGGTCCCCGAGCTAAAGGTGATGGCGCATTTGTACCACCTGAGTGGGTGCGTGGCCTCGAGCCTAGGAAGGGGCGCGTTCACCTTGCGAGCAAACTTCTTGAAGACACTTAGAGAGGCTAGGGCTTGAGCACCACCCAAAATACAGGCGATGGCGCCGGGCTCCTGGAAGCCCCTAGCCCGCTCATCCTGATGGTGGCTGTCATTTCTCCTTGATGGTGGCGGCAGCAGAGGGAGGCCAGCGTTGCCCTGAGGATGGTCCTCACAAGGTTGCTCCCTCCAGGGGCCCTCGCGAGGCTGGTCCTGCCAGTGGTCCTCGTGAGGCCAGTCACGCCACTCTTGGCGGGGGCCCCGGCCATCCCAGCGTCCTCCACTTCGTCCCCCTCCTCGGTCGTAGCCTCGGTCATTATGCTCGGGGCGTTGACCAAAGTGCCCATCTTGGATGGCCCTGAGCTCCTGACAGTCGTTGGTGTTGTGGCTGTGAACATTGTGAAAGGCGCAGAATGGGCGGTTGGCCTTGGATGATTCGGGGTGATCGCGGCCGCGCTTCATCTCTGGCTCCGCCGCGAGCACGGCAGCCCCCTTGCACTTCACGTCCTTGATCTTTGCCTTCTTGTCCTCCTGGTCATCAGTTGGGAGCTTCAGGAGGGAAAGGCGCCCTTCCTCAGCCCTTGCGCACATGGTTGCCATGTTGAACATCTCCAGGGCCGAGCATAGCTCCTCGTGGATGGCGAGCTCCTCCTTCATCCTGACATCGCAGACGCCATCGGAGAACGCGGAGATGATGGCCTCATCCGTCACCTTGTGGATCTTGAGGTGGACATTGTTGAAGCGCTGGATGAGCAGGGTTTCCCCTGGTTTCTACTTGATGCGCCGCAGGTCGCCTGCGGCTGGCAGGCGGTCGCGAGTGCCCTGGAAGTTGGCGATGAAATGCTCGCGCATCTCGCCCCATGAGGAGATTGATCCCGCGGGCAGGTTCAGGAGCCATGAGCGCGCGCCATCCCTGAGGGTCATGGGAAACCAGTTCGCCATGACATTCTTGTCCCCGTTGGCTGCCTAGATGCTCGGCTCGTAGAGCTACAAGAACTCTGCGGGGTCGGGGATGCCGTCGTGGCGCGGAGGCAAGTTTGGCTTGAACTTTCCTGGCCAGACGACGCGGCGCAGCTCAGCAGTAAAGGCACGACAGCCTGCTGTGGTCACCGGAGCCTGTTGTGGTGGCGGAGCCGAATCCTGATATCCACGCACCGCTGCCGCAGTCGCCGTGCAGTCTTGACGCAATGGTGCTGGGAGCGTAGGGGCGTTTTCTTGCAGCCTCAGGACTTCTTGGCAGCTTCCTTCTTTGTGCGCGGGCGCCTGACGTGGCGGGTCATGCCACGGGACCGCGCGTCGTGGGGCGAGGGCACCGTCTTGACGCCGAGGTGGCGGAGGCGCTCTATGAGCCCCGTGTCTTGGTGCAAGGGTGCCCTCTTGATGCGGAGGTGGCGGAGGCACTCCGTGAGTTACGTCGCCCGTAGCTGGAGGTGGGTGGGGCAGCGAGAGGGAAGGTGCAGGAGAGCCCCCAGCGGTGCTGACGATCTCGGCAATATGGTCCAGCCAGTCGTGTTGAGGTCGTCGACCAGGCAGTAACGCAGGAGGTCACGTGCCATGACCAGCGCGGCCTGAGCATCCGTGGGCGCGCGACGAGCGTGGGACGACGAGCCAGCCGGAGTCAGCGATGGGGTGGCAGTATGTCTGTCCCGCCGCACGGAGGGATGCAGCGATGAAGCTTGCTACTCATTTGCTGCCGGGCCGGTGGTGGCGTTGGTAGCGGGTGATGGAGAATGGTGCGGAGGTCCGCCAACGGGCGCCGTCTTAGCGATGCGGGCGGTGACGGCGGCCTGGTGCTCAGCACGAGCTCGACGAGCGTCAGCCATGGATGTGGTGGAGCAGTGGGGCGTGGATCAACGGAAGAAAGGCTTCAGCACGCCCCTACCTCGCGCGCCAAATGTCAGATTCTGGGTTCCGGCAAACCCTTGAGGTTCAAACTCTAGGGTGCGCACGAAGATCTCTCTGTCCCTAGCTCGCACTCGCAACGATCTCAAGGCCTAGCTCGCCGAACCCAAGGAACAAGTGACACGAGAGATCATATTGGTTCGGGCCACCGTTGTGGTGTAATACCCTACTCCAGTGTGGTGTGGTGGATTGCCTCGTGGGCTGAGGATGAACTAGTACAATGGATGAACAGCCTCCTCAGGAGAGGAGTTCTTGAGCTCTATGAGCTGGTGTGTCAGAGAATGGTATGAATGATCCATCCCTCGATGAGCCGATCCTTGACTACGTTGGTGGCTAGCCGTATTTATAGAGGCGCGGGTCCTCTCCCCAAAAGTTTAGGCAGAAAGATCCCACAATGCCCAATTTTGAAGGGAGGCAACTAGTACAAGTTATCCTAACAAAAGGTGGTCTTCGCCTGCCAAAGGCTCTAGTGGTGACGCCGCCGCGGGCTCCACGGTGACCTCCATCCTACCGTCCTGTTATAACCCACAAGTATAGGGGATCGCAACAGTTTCCTAGGGTAGAGTATTCAACCCAAATTTATTGATTCGACACAAGGGGAGCCAAAGAATATTCTCATGTATTAACAGTTGAGTTGTCAATTCAGCCGCACCTGAAAGACTTAATATATGCAGCAAAGTATTTAGTAGCAAATAATATGGAAATAACGGTAACGGTGGCAAAAGTAACAATATTGGTTTTGTAGTGATTGTAACAGAGGCAACGGAAAAGTTACTAAGCAAAGATCAATATGTGAAAAGCTCGTAGGCAATGGATCAGTGATGGATAATTATGTCGTATGTGATTCCTCATGCAACGGTTTCAACACAGGGTAACACAGAACTAGCTCCAGTTCATCAATGTAATGTAGGCATGTATTCCGAATATAGTCATGTGTGCTTATGGAAAAAAACTTGCATGACATCTTTTGTCCTACCCTCCCGTCGCAGCGGGTTCCTATCAGAAACTAAGGGATATTAAGGCCTCCTTTTAATAGAGTACCAGAACAAAGCATTAACACTCAGTGAATACATGAACTCCTCAAAGTATAGTTGTCGGTGTCAAAACCGGCGGATCTCGGGTAGGGGGTCCCGAACTGTGCGTCTAGGCCGGATGGTAACAGGAGGCAGGGAACACGATGTTCTACCCAGGTTCGGGCCCTCTTGATGGAGGTAAAACCCTACACCCTGCTTGATTAATATTGATGATATGGGTAGTACAAGAGTAGATCTACCACTAGATCAAGGAGGCTAAACCCTAGAAGCTAGCCTACGGTATGATTGTTGTATATGGAGTTGATTGCCTACGGACTACAACCCTCCGGTTTATATAGACGCCGGATAGGGTTAGGGTTACATAGAGTCGGTTACAATGATCGGAGATCTTGAATATCCGCATCGCCAAGCTTGCCTTCCACGCCAAGGAAAGTCCCATCCGGACATGGGACGAAGCTATAGTCCGGCTGAAGCTATAGTCCGGCTACCCTAACACCCCCTAATCCAGGACTCCCTCAGTAGACCCTGAACCAGGCTTCAATGACGACGAGTCCGGTGCGCAAATTGTCTTCGGCATTGCAAGGCGGGTTCCTCCTCCAAGTTCTTCATAGAAGATTGTAAACACCAAGAGTAGTGTCCGGCTCTGCAAAATAAGCTTCCACATACTGCCATAGAGAGAATAATACTAACACAAATCAAATCTGCTGACGTATTCCGCAGTGCGTCATCACACTATAGCCAAGTCCTTCACTCGAATCGTTTTCACTTTTCCACCTCAGCGTGTTTTGCGAGGCGGTTTCCTTGGCACGTCTTGTCAAAGCAGAGATCGCGTGCCCCGCTTTTACGGGATTCTCATCAATACGAACGTGGGTAACCCAATCATGCCCGTTAGCATGTTTTCTCGATTAAAGGCGAGTCCCAAACGGTTACGGGGAGGGCTCCTGGTATTCAACCTCTCATAAAGAGACCAAGGCCTTACTCCTTTTCTCCAATCCCAAAACTAGTTCGCCCATCGCCTCGAGGTCCAACACCCTAGGCTCCAGATTCCGGGCACCTCGGACCTTCGACAATGTCCGGTTCCGACCTTCAAGGCCGATGGATGCCCTCCTCCGTCACGGAGGAGGACGTGCTAAAGTTGAGAGAGGCTAAGTTCTTGACCGCCGAAATTTCGCACAGGTTGCCTGCTCAAAGGCAGGCTATCCCCAGTCCCCAGCCCGGTGAGAGCGTAGTGTTCGTGTCTCACTTCCTTCGGTGGTTAGGCTTCCCAATGGACCCCTTTGTGAGGGGACTGCTGTTCTATTACGGGCTGGAATCCCATGACTTAGCTCTGGAGTCCATCCTCCATATCTCCTTGTTTATCGTTGTATGCGAAGCGTTCCTCCGTGTTACCCCTCACTTCGGATTATGGCTCAAGACTTTAAAAGTGGAGCCGAAGATGATCAATGGATGGCACGCAGAGTGCGGAGGCGCTGTTATAAGCAAAAATGCCGATGCTCCATGGCCCGAGGGCTCTTTTCAAGAGGAGCTAGGCTTGTGGCAAGGACAGTGGTTTTATATCACCGCTTCCCGGAGCATGAAGTGGGTGGCGCTTCCTGCCTTTCGCTCGGGTCCCCCACCACGGCTAGCGTCATGGGTTAACAGAGGGTTAGATTGGGGTTTTCCCAAAGACGTGCCCCTATTACAGGGCCAAATTAAGGATCTCTTGGAAGGAGGCCTCAGCTTGGTCAAGGTGATGCAGGTCATGCTGATTCGCCGAATATTGCCCGGCAAACGTCGCCCCCTTCGCCTATGGGAGTTTAATCCAGAGGGACCGCGAGCTCTCCAGAACTTTATGGGCGCAAACCCCGCGGAGATGTACAGACTGTTCTTCGGATCACAAGAGATGTGTCCGGATTTAACCGAGGACGCAGGCCTAAGCTGCAATCGCCCGAATACTCAAGTAAGCAACCTTGTGCCCGGACCTTCTATCCGTATAATTTTCATAAACTTGCCCCTAAAAGAGCCGTCCTTTTAAACAGGAGTGGATAGCGAAGGCGAAGCTGATCAGGTGTCTGGCTCCCCTTCCTGAAACCAGGCCGGATCCCGTGCTGGTCAGGACAAGGAAGCTATGGCCTCCTTGAAGGGGGCTTCTCCGAAGGGAGGAACCGACAATTCCTCTCCTAAGGGGAAGAAGAGAGCCACCTCTGACGACCCGGAAACCATGGCCTCGAAACGGGGGAGAAAATCCTCGTCAGAGGGTCCGACGCCGGGGAGTTCCTCGGCCGGACTACGCCCTCAAGGGGATCAGCCCTCCAGCGAGCCGTAAGTGGAGAAAAGATTTTCCTTTTGAGGGATGAGGGAATTCCTTGATTTATATATGAGAAGATTAACCAAACCTTTATCTTGTAGCTCGGAGGTTCTCCGCGTCCGGCCTTCGAAAGAGGTCATGGGACGAGCCCGGCACCGTCTGGTGCTTAGTCGGAGGAGCTAAAGATTCTGCTGGGGCGAGCTTCTATCTCAGAGGAGCACCGCGCATTGATGGCCACGGTGATTGAAAGGATTTCATCCGTAGAGAGCGGATTGTATGAGGCCGTCAAAAGTTTACTGACGGGTTTCGAGGTACATTAGATAATGTATAATTTTGTCAGTTGCACATGAATAAGATGCGCCCTGTGTAGATAGTAGCCCCTGAGACTCTGCGCGTCGTCAAGAAATGACGGCACGCGGAGGATCATAATCCCAGGTCTAAGATGTCGCCTTTGAATGTAGGTGGCAGGGTGTCCGGAATCGAGCCGAACTGACGATTTTGCCGAACTAAAGCGGGAACTGGAAGTGGCAGATGCCGACATCACGCTTGTCGATAAGCGGCTTGATGAGGCTCAAGGTATGTAATTCCTCGGGCGGCATCAAGTAAGAACAGTTTTATGCCTGTGTCTTACGATGTGTGTGCTTGACGCAGATGGTGCGGCCGCCGTGGAGAGTCTTAGGGCAGAACTTGCCCGAGCTAAAGAACAAGCCAGCGAAAGTGATGCGGCCACCAGGAAAGCCCTTGAAGAGCTAAGAGCCGAACAGGCTGCTCATTGCCGAAGCAAAGAAGAGATGGCCGAGATGGCCGAAAAGTTAAAAAGCACTACAGACCGTTGCAGACTTCTTGAAAAAGAAGACCAGGCGAAACAGACGGACTTAGAGAAGGCCGTTGCCAATGCCAAGGACGCGCGCTCTGCGATGAGAGCTGTGAAGGAGGAGCTGCGTCAGGCCGAATAGATTGCGGCTGGAAAGCCCTTTATGCTGCGAAGGAAATTTTGTGATCCGAAGTTTGCTCCGTTGGACCGGTTGTGGAGTGTGGAGGATACCTATCTGGACTTGGCAGCGAGTGCTGCTGATGCGACCGAACACTTTCGAGATCACAAAGATCGTGAAGTGGAGAAGCTTTTCTTGTCGCAGTTTCACAATCTAGAGCGTCCACTGGCAGTGGATGATCGTTTGGCTCAATGGGCCGAACTGAATAGGTTATCTGGACTCGCCATGAAGTACGTCATGGGTCACCTGTGGCCGGGGAGATCGGAGCCGAAGAGTTATTTCAGCTTGGTCCAGCAATTCCTTGACGCGGTGCCGCGTATAAATGCAATGAAGAGGTCAACATGTATAGAGGGTGCTAGGATGGCTCTTGCCCATGTTAAGACATACTGGGCAGAGATGGAGACCACCGTTGTTGCGTCCCGAGATTCGGACAAATGCCGAGTACCCTCCGAGCACTATTTTCAGGAAGTTCTTGAAGGCGCTCGTGTAATAGAGACGCAGTGCCCGAAAGATGCTATGTTATGATAGCATATGTAATTATAAAGTAATATTTTGATAAACTGTAGTGGCCTTTTTTATACTTGTGCCTCCAAGTATTGGGAACACCTCCTGTGCGGCCGTTTTAAGATATATATATATATATATATATATATATATATATATATATATATACAGAATCTGAAAGATGGCAGTCGTTGGCTTCAGCCCCCACGCACATAGTGCAGGGGTGCTCGTAGAAGACACATTTTCACACTCAACCCAACGTCTTGGTCCTACAAAGGAGGTGATAGCACAGCGGGCCAGGCAACCGGACTATAATGCTTTAACACCTTCACTTAACCATAGGAGTTTGACAGTGAGACTATTTAGGTAGCCCCTTGGTGGCAACTGCGCTCGTCCGAGTTCAGGGCGCATATGTGCCTGACCGGGAAGCGGCCCTTCATTAAAGCGGAGGAATTCGATAGATTCTGATAGGTCATCGAGTGGCTGACCTGTCTCACGCTACATCATGACTGTCAGTTTTCGGCTTTCTCTACAGAGGTGCTCGCCCGGCCGAACCGAGGCACAATCGCAGTACTTCTCCTGGTGCTACCTTAGCCGATAGAGCGGAATGTAAGGTAGCCGAACTCAGGAGCCGGGCAACCCAACATTTGACCAAAGACATGATTCAGAGCTGATGCATATAATGCCAAAACTCACGACACCGAACACTCCCTAAGGTGTTCGGTCTTTATGAGTGCGGGCGAAACAACACTCTTTATTAAAAAAGCCCCTAGTGTCCAGGTATGTGCAAAAATTCTGACGTGGCCACATGCCAAGACGCCAGTCTCCTCCTTGGTTATATCAGAAAGAAAAAACCAGGGGATTTGTAGCAACAAGAGACAGTAAAAAAGGTTTACGCAGGGTCTTAATCTGAAAAGAATCCTTTAGGACGGGTCCCTACTACACGTCTGCGCCTATGTCTCCGTTGTGCTGTATCCTGGACGGGCGCCGCACGACGTTCATCTGTAAAAGAGAGGAACTGAGTTGAAAACGGGTCGTGCCGAAAAAGTTTAAAATAAGCAAAGTATAAAGTAAGATATATAAGATTGAGTTTTATTGTCTCTTATTGTATATGCGTGGAGCCCCTAGTGCGGGGGTATATGGCTTCTAGGCCTGCATCAATGATGATTTTGCACCGAACTCGTCTATCTGCGTTCGTGGTCTTGAATGACCTATTTCGAAGTTTTTTTTGGCCGGTGAGGCCATTTTACTGTGGGGCTGTCAAAGCGGCCGCACAATCCTCCGCTTGGGGAGGTGCACTTTAGTGCTTCCCCTTCAAAGAGATGATGCCTCGTGGACCGGGCATCTTAAGCGTAAGAGATGCATAATGCGGTATTGCGTTAAAGCGAGCGAAAGCTTCGCGTCTCGGTAGTGCTTGATAGCGACTTGAGAACGGGATGATATGGAAGGTCAGCTTTTCGCGGCGGAGGTTATCGGCAGAGCCGAATATGACTTCGAGCCGGAGAAAACCCATACAATGGGTGTCCGGACCAGGTATTACCCCTTGAAAGGAGGTTTTGCTGCGGCGGATTCCTGCTGGGTTTATCCCCATGTGCTGGATTGTATCCTGATATATCAAGTTTAGTCCACTGCCGCCGTCCATAAGGACATTTGAAAACTGGAGTCCGCCAATTATTGGATCGAGTATCAAGGCAGTCCAGCCTACATTCTTAATATTCCTAGAATAATCTAGCTGATCGAAGATGATCGGTTTTGACAACCAGTGGCAGGACCCTTTGGGGATGGGCCGTGTGGTGCGTACCTTTACAGGCGCCGCACGTTTTGTTATGTGAAGTGAGTTCACTGTTTTTACTTCTTGTGGGAAGTTCTATTGTTTCCTGGTGCTCTACTTTTGGGGTTCGTCCTCGTCTTCGCTTGGTGTGTCGAGCCCCTTGTGTTTGGCATTGAGTCTGCCGGATTGTTTGAAAACCCAACAGTCTCTGTGGGTATGGTTAGCAGGCTTCCCGGGAGTACTGTGTATCTGACATATCCTGTCCAGGACTTTATTTAGGTTGGATGGATCGTCCCTGTTATCCTGGGGGGGTGATTTTTCTTGATTTTGTCGTGAGCCTTTCAATCCGGCATTGACTGCCGTGCTCTTCGGACTTTTGTCCTTAATCCAGCGACGGTCCTTGTTGCATCGCGGTTTTCCGTTTCCATCCCTAGTTTCGGATGTACTTGGGTTGCTGGGGCTGCACCTTGCCAACCAGCTGTCCTCCCCTGCACAAAAGCGGGTCATGATGCTTGTTAGTGCGGCCATTGTTATTGGCTTTTCTTGGCCGAGGTGTCTGGCGAGCCATTCGTCTCGGACGTTATGCCTGAAAGCTGCTAAGGCTTCGGCGTCCGGACAGTCGACTATCTGATTCTTTTTAGTGAGGAATCTATTCCAGAACTGCCGAGCTGATTCTCCGGGTTGTTGAGTTATGTGACTAAGATCGTCTGCATCCGGAGGGAGGACATAGGTCCCTTGAAAGTTTGCTCGGAAAGCATCCTCGAGCTCTTCCCAGCTTCCAATTGTGTTTTCGGGAAGGCTTTTAAGCCAATGCCGGGCTGGCCCTTTAAGCTTAAGGGGTAGATATTTTATGGCATGGAGATCATCTCCTCTAGCCATGTGTATGTGGAGGATATAATCCTCGATCCAAACTCTAGGGTCTGTTGTTCCATCATATGCCTCTATGTTTACGGGTTTGAATCCCTCTAGGAATTCATAGTCCAGGACCTCATCAGTGAAACATACGGGGTGTGCGGCGCCCCTGTATTTGGGTGTGCCGGATTCTGATGATGGCTTCATAGCGGTGCTTACGAGAGCTTGCTTTCTTGGCCCATAAATGGACCTGACTGGGCCATGATGCGAGTCCTTAAGTGGGTCACATGCCGATTTAGGTGCGGCGCTGCTTGCCGCTTTATGGGGTCGTCTATCCGACTGTGTGGCTTTTTCATTTTTTGAATGCGAGGGCTCTAGGGCCTCTTCGTCGAATTCAGGCGGTAGCTTTCTTTTCGGATAGCTTTTAGTGCGGCGACTGTCGCCGTACTTATCTGTGGTATTGATTACTTTGCTCCATCTAATCCAGAGTGCATCTTCCGCTGTTTTTAGTTTCCGCTTCTGCTTTTTTTAGGCTGCGTGAAGTTGCAACGAGCCTCTCGTGGAGATTCTTCTGCTCCATAGGTTTATTCGGCGTGAGGTCGTCTGGAATGCTGTTTTCGCCGGAGGAGGGAGGTTCGGTTTCTCTATCCGTGTTGCCGTGTTTGGATGGTTGCTCTAAGGCCTGCTCATCGTCTACCGGCTCGTCCTGCTCTATGGCTGGGTTTTTGTCGAGGCGGGGCTTGGGTCGGCGTTTACGCTGACGCTTTGATTGCTTTTCGGGGGGTCGATCTCCCGTCCCATCCCCTTTTTCCTCGTTGTCGCTTCCTTTAGGGGTATCCACCATGTACACATCGTGAGATGAGGTGGCTGTCCAATGCCCTATGGGCGTTGGTTCGTCGGTATCTCCTGCATCGTCATCCATGCTGTCGATGTCTCCGGAGTCGAAGTTGAGCATGTCATTTAAATTGTCGACAATGGCTACCAAGTGGGTGGTGGGTGGGCTTTGAATTTCTTCATCGTCCGTATCCCATCCTCGCTGACCGTAGTTCGGCCAGGGCTCTCCTGATAAGGAGAGAGAGTTCAGGATATCGCCACAAGGCGAGTGCTGAAAGATGTCTGCGGTGGTGAACTCTATTATCGGCGCCCAATCAGATTCGATCGGCAGGGGAGCGGGGGGTTCGGAGTTCAGAAAGGAGTCCGGATCCTCAGAGTCACGGATCAAGCGGAGTGCGGGGCTAGCGTTCGGCTCGGTCACCTTTGAGATAAAAGCCCCCGAGGTGACGTCCAACCACTCATCCTCGATTGGCGCAATAGGCTCTGAGTTAGGGGTCGGAACTGATGCGTGTGCGGCCTCCAGGACACTGTCCGGAGGCAGAGCTAGGTCATGCCCCTCGAGATAGTGCGGCGCGCTTGGCCATGGCTCGAACCCGTCGAAGATCAAGTCTCCGCGGATGTCAGCCATGTAGTTTAAGCTTCCAAACCTGACTTGATGGCCAGGGGCGTAGCTTTCGATCTACTCCAGGTGGCCGAGCGAATTGGCCCGCAGAGCGAAGCCGCCGAAGACGAAGATCTTTCCGGGGAGAAAAGTCTCACCCTAGACCGTATCGTTGTTGATGATCAAAGGAGCCATCGGGCCTAAAGGCGATGACATAGAGGAACTCTCAATGAAAGCACGAATGTCCGTGTCAAAACCGGCGGATCTCGGGTAGGGATCCCGAACTGTGCGTCTAGGCCGGATGGTAACAGGAGGCAGGGAACACGATGTTCTACCCAGGTTCGGGCCCTCTTGATGGAGGTAAAACCCTACGTCCTGCTTGATTAATATTGATGATATGGGTAGTACAAGAGTAGATCTACCACGAGATCAAGGAGGCTAAACCCTAGAAGCTAGCCTACGGTATGATTGTTGTATATGGAGTTGATTGCCTACGGACTACGACCCTCCGGTTTATATAGACACCGGATAGGGTTAGGGTTACATAGAGTCGGTTACAATGATAGGAGATCTTGAATATCCGCATCGCCAAGCTTGCCTTCCACGCCAAGGAAAGTCCCATCCGGACACGGGACGAAGTCTTCAATCTTGTATCTTCATAGTCCTGGAGACCGGCTGAAGGTATAGTCCGGCTACCCGAACACCCCCTAATCCAGGACTGCCTCAATAGTCATCACCGTTAATTGTCCCAATTATTGTCACTTCGGGGTTAATGGATGATAACACATAGTAGGTGACTATTGACTTGCAAAATAGGATCAAGAACTCACATATATTCATGGAAATATAATAGGTTCAGATCTGAAATCATGGCACTCGGGCCCTAGTGACAAACATTAAGCATAGCGAAGTCATAGCAACATCAATCTCAGAACATAATGGATACTTGGGATCAAACCCTAACAAAACTAACTCGATTACATGATAAATATCATCCAGCCCATCACTGTCCAGTAAGCCTACGATGGAATTACAAACGCACGGCAGTGAGCATCATGAAATTGGTGATGGAGGAAGGTTGATGATGACGATGGCGACGGATTCCCCTCTACGGAGCCCCGAACGGACTCCAGACCAGTCCTCTCGATGAAGATTAGGGCTTGGCGGCAGCTCCGTATCGTAAAACGTGATGAATCCTTCCCTCTGATTTTGCTCCCCGAACGTGAATATATAGAGTTGGAGTTGAGGTCGGTGGAGCCTCAAGGGGCCCACGAGATAGGGGGCGCGCCCCAGGGGGTGGCTGTGCCCCCCCACCCTCGTGGACAGGGTGTGGGCCCCCTGGTGTTGATTCTTTCGCCAGTATTTTTTATAAATTCCAAAAACATTTTCCGTGAAGTTTTAGGTCATTCCGAGAACTTTTATTTCTACACAATAATAACACCATGGCAATTCTGCTGAAACACAGCGTCAGTCCGGGTTAGTTCCATTCTTATCATGCAAGTTAGAGTCCAAAACAAGGTCAAAAGTGTTTGGAAAAGTAGATACGACGGAGACGTATCAACTCCCCCAAGCTTAAACCTTTGCTTATCCTCAAGCAATTTAGTTGACAAACTGAAAGTGATAAAGAAAAACTTTTACAAACTCAGTTTGATCTTGTTGATGTAAATATGTAAAGCCAGCATTCAAGTTTTCAGCAAAGATTATGAACTAACCATTTTCACAATAAAATTTAGGTCTCATATTTACTCATATCAATGACATAATCAACTAGTGAGAAATAATAGTAAATCTCGGATGACAACACTTTCACAAAACAATCATAATATGATATAACAAGATGGTATCTTGCTAGCCCTTTCTAAGACCGAAAAACATAAATGCAGAGCACCTATGAAGCTCAAGGACTGACTAAATATTGTAATTCATGGTAAAAGAGATCCAGTCATAGTCATACTCAATGTAAACTAATAGTAATGCATGCACATGACAGCAGTGCTCTCCAACTGGTGCTTTTGAATAAGAGGGTGATGAGTCAATATAAAAGTAAATAGATAGGCCCTTTGCAGAGGGAAGTAGGGATTTGTAGACGTGCCAGAGCTCGATTTTGGGAACAGAGATAAATAATATTTTGAGTGGTATACTTTCATTGTCAACATAACAACCAAGAGGTCTCGATATCTTCCATGCTACACACATTATAGGCGGTTCCCCAACAGAATGGTAAAGTTTATATTCCCCCTACCACCAACAAACATCAATCCATGGCTTGTCCGAAACAACGGCTGCCTCCAACTAACAACAATCCTGGGGGAGTTTTGTTTGCAATTATTTTAATTTAAGCATGGGACTGGGCATCCCGATTACCAGCCATTTTCTCGTGAATGAGGAGCGGAGTCCACTCCTCTTGAGAATAACCCACCTAGAATGGAATATATAGACAACCCTAGTTGATACGTGAGCTATTCGAGCATACAAAACAGAATTTCATTTGAAGGTTTAGAGTTTGGCACATACAAATTTACTTGGAATGGCAGGTAGATACCGCATAAAGGAAGGTATGGTGGACTGATATGGAATAACTTTTGGGGTTTATCGAGGTGGATGCACAAGCAGTATTCCCGCTTAGTACAAGTGAAGGCTAGAAAGAGACTGGGAAGCGACCAACTAGAGAGCGACAACATTCATGAACATGCATTAAAATTAATCAACACTGAGTGCAAGCATGAGTAGGATATAATTCACCATGAACATAAATATCGTGGAGGCTATGTTGATTTTGTTTCAACTACATGCGTGAACATGTGCCAAGTCAAGCCACTCGAATCGTTCAAAGGAGGATACCACCCTATCATACCACATCACAACCATTTTAATAGCATGTTGGCATGCAAGGTAAACCATTATAAACTCCTAGCTAATTAAGAGTGGCATGAGCAACTATAGTCTCTAATTGTCATTGCAAACATGTTTCATTCATAATAGGCTGAATCAGGAATGATGAACTAATCATATTTAAAAAAACAAGATAGGTCGAGTTCATACCAACTTCTCTCATCTCAATCAATCCATCATATATCATCATTATTGCCTTTCACTTGCATAACCGAACGGTGTGGATAATAATAATAGTGCACGTGCATTCGACTAAGCTAGAATCTGCAAGCATTTAATACACAGGAGAAGACAAGGTAATATGGGCTCTTGGTTAGATCAACAATAATGCATATGAGAGCCACTCAACATTTTCATCATGGTCTTCTCCTCTCGGCCCCCAAAGAAAAGAAAAGAAACAAAACTATTTACACAGGAATGCTCCCAACAAGCAAAAGAAGAACTAGAAATCTTTTTGGGTTTTCTTTTAGTTACTACTACTACAGGCATAGAAAGTAAACTAGCTAAAAGCTACAACTAATTTTTTTGGTTTTTCTTAAGGTTTTTCAAACACACAAGAAGAATGCTGGAAAAGAAAATAAACTAGCATGGATATTACAATGAAAAAGTATGAGCACCGACAACTGGCATGAGTGTGTGAACATGAATGTAATATCGGTGAGAGATATGTACTCCCCCAAGCTTAGGCTCTTGGCCTAAGTTGGTCTATGGCCATGGCTGGCCTGGTGGATATCCAAAGTTGTAGCGGGGGTCGTACAGAGATGCAGCAGCTACTGCTTGACGAGCTACAGCTTGGAGGCGAGCTTCCTCCGTCCTCCTCTCATACTCGTTCGCCTCCTCCCTGGTTATAACATATCTCCTTTTTGCTTGAAAGTCAAAGAAAGTAGGAGCAGGGAGAACAACATGGACGGTGCGTCATCTGTCAAAGATTCATCGGTACTGGAGGAACCGATCCTTCCTCTCAACAAACTGGTGGCGAACCATAGCATCATAATCTAGATAAGCAGGAGGCAACTCAATATCATTTCCACATATTGGTATATCAGGATAGTTAGCTACACGAGTTGCATAAATTCCATCAAACAAATCTCCACTTATACTGTTGTGATGCAACCTACGTGCAACAATAGCCCCCAAGGTATATTGTTTATCACCTAATACCGCACTCTTGAGGACACTAAGATCTGGAACACACATGTGACAAGCCTCAACTTTACCATTAATGCATCTACCAATGAAGAGAGCAAAATATTGTATGGAAGGGAAATGAATGCTTCCTATGGTAGCTTGTGTCATTTCCCTAGATTCCCCACAGTGATACTAAAAAGAAAGTCTTTATATTCAGATTTGCGAGGTTCACTAACATTGCCCCACTGCAGGAGTTTACAAGCAGTATTAAAATCTTCTAGGTCCATGGTATATGATTTATCATAAAGATCAAATAAAACAGTGTGAGAATTGCGCGAGGATGTAAATTTAAACCTTCTCACAAAGGAATCAGTTAGATAGTGGTATTGCCGGAACTTATCTGACATGAAGCCCTCAAGATCAGAGTTACGCACATATGCGTCAAATTCATCCTTGATGCCTGCCTGGACCATGAACTCCTCTAACGGCCATTCACAAGGCCGCACTTGAGCTTCCCTTGGTAGTTCATTGTCCGGCTCACATATCGCAAGCCTTGGGCCTTGCTTCCTTGATGAACCACCTTGGTGCATTTTCCTAAACATATTTCTTCCTCTGAAAAATTTCTGAAATTTTTAGTGACTCAAAATAAAAGTGAACCAAACTTAACAAGATTGATAGCAACTACTCCCTCAAGTGCCTAGAGACTATATCATGCATCAAAACTACTTTTGACCACATAAATTTGACATGCAAGCTCAAGAACAGGGTCCCCTAAGAAGCAAGAATTTGCAATAAATAAAGCACTAGAACCAAAACTAATTGGACCATTGGAGGAGTCACATACCGAAGAACAATTCCCCAAAGCAGTTTTTTGTGAATGGAGCTTTGAGCTAGGAGATAGAAAATGGCAGCAAGATGAGCTAGAACTCGGGTTTGAGCTAGTGGAGGATTTTTTTCTGGAGGAAGAAGAAGTTTGTGGGTGCAAGAATAAGTGGAGGGGGCCCACGTGGGGTCCACGAGGCAGGGGGCGCGCCCTGGACCCTCGTGGCCAGGTGGTGGGTCCCCCTGGTGTGTTCTCAGTGCCAAATATTCTTAAATATTCTATAAAAGATCATCTAAAATTTTCAGGGCATTTGGAGAACTTTTATTTTCAGGGTATTTTTTATTGCAAGGATAATTCAGAAAACAGACAGAAAATACTATTTTTTCCTTATTTAATCTGAATAACAGAAAGTAAAAGGAGGGTACAGAGAGTTGTGCTTTCTAACTGCATCCATCTCATGTCATCAAAAGGAATCCACTAACAAGGTTGATCAAGTCTTCTTAACAAACTCTTTCCGAGTAACATGAAACCAGAGAATTTTCGAATAACACTAAGTTACCTCAACGGGGATATGCATGTCCCCAACAATAAGAATATCATATCTTTTCTTAACAGTAGGAAGAGGAAATTCGAAACCTCCAATAATAATCGTTGGAATTTTTCCAATAGAATTGATACTATGGACTTGAGGTTTTTTCCTCGGAAAGTGTACTGTATGCTCATTACCATTAACATGAAAAGTGACATTGCCTTTGTTGCAATCAATAACAGCCCCTGCAGTATTCAAAAAGGGTCTACCAAGAATAATAGACATACTATCGTCAATAATAACAAAGTCTATTAAAATAGTAACGTTTGCAACCACAATCGGTACATCCTCACAAATATCGACTGGTATAGCAGTGGATTTATCAGGCATTTGCAAAGATATTTCAGTAGGTGTCAACTTATTCAAATCAAGTCTACGATATAAAGAGAGAGAGGCATAACATTAAAACCGGCTCCAAGATCACATAAAGCAGTTTTAACATGGTTTCTCTTAATGGAGCATGGTATAGTTGGTACTCCTGGATCTCCTAGTTTATTTGTTATTCCACCCTTAAAAGTATAATTAGCAAGCATGGTGGAAATTTCAGCTTCCGATATCTTTTCTTTTATTTGTGACAATATCTTTCATATACTTAGCATAAGGATTCATTTTAAGCATACCAGTCAAACGCATATGCAAAAAGATAGGTCTAATCATTTCAGCAAAGCGCTCAAAATCCTCATCATCCTTTTTCTTGGATGGTTTAGGAGGAAAAGGCATGGGTTTCTGAACCCATGGTTCTCTTTCTTTACCATTCTTCCTAGCAACGAGGTCCCTCTTATCATAATGTTGATTCTTTGATTGTGGGTTATCAAGATCAAAAGTAGGTTGAATCTCTACATCATTGTTATCGCTAGGTTGAGCATCAACATGAACATCCTCATTAACATTATCACTAGGTTCATGTTCATTACCAGATTGTGTTTCAGCATCAGAAATAGAAATATCATTGGGATTTTTAGGTGTGTCAACAATAGGTTCACTAGAAGCATGCAAAGTCCTATCATTTTTCTTTTTCTTCTTCTTAGAAGAACTAGGTGCATCAACATTAGTTCTCTGAGAATCTTGCTCAATTCTCTTAGGGTGTCCCTCAGGATACAAAGGTTCCTGAGTCATTTTACCCCCTCTAGTCACAACTCTAATAACATTATCATTTTTCTTATTATTTAATTCATTAAGCAAATCATTTTGAGCTTTAAGCACTTGTTCTACTTGAGTGGTAACCATAGAAGCATGTTTACTAATAAGTTGAAGCCCGCCCTTAACTCTAGACATATAATCACTTAAGTGTTCAATCATATAAGCGTTACTTTTCAATTGTCTACCAACATAAGCATTGAAGTTTTCTTGTTTAACAATAAAATTATCAAACTCACCAAGCATTGGCTAGTAGACTTATTACGAGGAATATCACCTTCATCAAATCTGTAGAGAGAATTTACCTTTACTACCTGTGTAGGGTTATCAAGACCATGTATCTCTTCAATAGGTGGTAAATTCTTAACATCTTCAACTTTAATAACCTTTTCTTTCATAGATTTCTTTGCCTCTTGCATATCTTCAGGACTGAGAAATAGAATACACCTTTTCTTCAGAGTTGAATTAGGAGTTGGTTCAGGAAGTGTCCAATCATTATCATTACTCAACATATTATACAATAGCAATTCAGCTTGTTTAACAGTTCTATCCCTGAAAACACAACCAGCACAACTATCCGGGTGGTCTCTGGAAGCATCGATTAGTCCATTATAAAAGATATCAAGTATTTCATTTTTCTTGAGAGGATGATCAGGCAAAGAATTAAGTAATCGGAGAAGCCTCCCCCAAGCTTTTGGGAGACTCTCTTCTTCTGTTTGCACAAAATTATATATTTCCCTTAAGGCAGCTTGTTTCTTATGAGCGGGGAAATATTTAGCAGAGAAATAATAAATCATACCCTGGGGACTACGCACACAACCAGGATCAAGAGAATTAAACCATGTTTTAGCATCACCCTTTAATGAGAACAGAAATAACTTAAGGATATCGTAGTAACGAATTTTCTCCCCATTAGTGAACATGATGGCTATATCATTCAATTTAGTAAGATGTGCCACAACAGTTTCAGATTCACAACCATAAAAAGGATTAGATTCAACCAAAGTAATTAACTCAGGATCGACAGAGATATCATAATCCTTATCGGAAATACAGATATGTGAAGTAGCAAAAGCAGGGTCATGTTTCATTCTAGCATTCAAAGACCTTTTTGTTTCACCTTAGCTAACAGTTTCTTAAGATCATATCTATCATTGCAAGGTAAAAAGTCTCTAGTAGTTTATTCATCCATAACATAACCCTCAAGCACAACAGGCAATTCATATCTAGGGGAGAATCTTCATCATCACTTTCATCAATATTATTAGTTTCACTAATTTCATTCTCTCTAACCCTAGCAAGTTGTTCATCAAGAAATTCACCTAGTGGCACAGTATTATCAAGCATAGAAGTAGTTTCATCATAAGTATCATGCAAAGCAGAAGTGGCATCATCAATAACATGTGACATATTACAATAAATAGCAGGAGTGGGTGTCGCAAGTTTACTCAAAACAAAAGGTGAATCAAGTGCAGAGCTAGATGGCAGTTCCTTACCTCCCCTCGTAGTTGAGGGAAAAATCATGGTTCTTTCATATTTCAAGTTCTTCACAATGATCAGATATAAATCCCAAGTGACTCAAAGAATAGAGCTATGCTCCCCGGCAACGGCGCCAGAAAATAGTCTTGATAACCCACAAGTGTAGGGGATCGCAAAAGTTTTCGAGGGTAGAGTATTCAACCCAAATTTATTGATTCAACACAAGGGGAGCCAAAGAATATTCTCAAGTATTAATAGTTAAGTTGTCATTCAACCGCACCTGAAATACTTAATATCTGCAGCAAAGTATTTAGTAGCAAAGTTATATGGAAGTAACGGCAATGGTGGCAAAAGTAACAGTATTGGTTTTGTAGTGATTGTAACAGTGGCAACGGAAAAGTAACTAAGCAAAGATCAATATGTGAAAAGCTCGTAGGCAATGGATCAGTGATGGATAATTATGTCAGATTCAATTCCTCATGCAACAGTTATAACACAGGGTGACACAGACCTAGCTCCAGTTCATCAATGTAATGTAGGCATGTATTCCGAATATAGTCATACGTGCTTATGGAAAATAACTTGCATGACATCTTCTGTCCTAACCTCCCATGGCAGCGGGGTCCTATCGGAAACTAAGGGATATTAAGGCCTCCTTTTAATAGAGTACCGGAACAAAGGATTAACACTTAGTGAATACATGAACTCCTCAAACTATAGTCATCACCGATAATTGTCCCGATTATTGTCACTTCGGGGTTAAGAGATCATAACACATAGTAGGTGACTATTGACTTGCAAAATAGGATCAAGAACTCACGTATATTCATGGAAACATAATAGGTTCAGATCTGAAATCATGGCACTCGGGCCCTAGTGACAAGGATTAAGCATAGCAAAGTCATAGCAACATCAATCTCAGAACATAATGGATACTAGGGATCAAACCCTAACAAAACTAACTTCATTACATGATAAATCACATCCAACCCATCACTGTCCAGCAAGCCTACGATGGAATTACAAATGCATGGTGGTGAGCATCATGAAATTGGTGATGGAGGAAGGTCGATGATGACAATGGCGATGGATTCCCCTCTCCGGAGCCCCGAACGGACTCCAGATCAGCCCTCCCAATGAAGATTAGGGCTTGGCAGTGGCTCCGTATCATAAAACGTGATGAATGCTTCCCTATGATTTTTTTTCTCCCTGAACGTGAAAATATAGAGTTGGAGTCGAGGTCGGTGCAACCTCAGGGAGCCCACGAGACTGGGGGCGCGCCTCAGGGGGGTGGGCGCGCCCCCACCCTCGTGGACAGGGTGTGGGCCCCCTGGTGTTGATCCTTTCGCCAGTATTTTTTATAAATTCCAAAAATATTCTTCGTTAAGTTTTAGGTCATTCCGAGAACTTTCATTTCTGCACAAAAATAACACCATGGCAATTCTGCTGAAAACAACGTCAATCCGGGTTAGTTCCATTCAAATCATTCAAGTTAGAGTCCAAAACAAGGTCAAAAGTGTTTGGAAAAGTAGATACGATGGAGATGTATCATCCTGCTGGTCTTGGTCTTGTTGCACCGATATGGCAACCATTTCCTAATGCCTCGGGACTCCTCGCCTGCGCCTGCCCCTTTAGCACCAAAGAGGAAACTGGCACCCTGCGCCCGCTAGTGCCCGCCTGGCCTTGGTCATCGTGGCTCACGTCACGCAGACCTCGCGAGGTGCCCCTTGCATAGATATCTCCGCTCCTCGGGAGGCAGCATAGCGAGGCTGCCTCAGAGGAGGTCCTGGTGTGGTCCGCCTCGCGAGGCTTGTCCCCTCCCGAGGTTCTTGAGTGGTCATTCCAAGGACACCGACACTCTCCACATAAGCAAATTTATTCTCACGAATAGTAGTGGGAGCAAACTCAACAAAATAACTATCATGGGATTGAAAATTCAAATCATGATGACAAGTTTCCTGGTTATCATTATTCAATATAGCATACTTGTCATCACCATAATCATCATATATAGGAACTTTGTTGTCATAATCAATTACAACCTCTTCCAAAATAGTGGATTCATCATCAAATAAAGTCATGACATCTCCGAATCCACTTTCATCAACATAACCATCATAAATAGGAGGTGTGCAATCATCGTAATAAATTTCTCTTCAAAACTTGGGGGACTAAAAATATCATCTTCATCAAATATAGCATGCCCAAGTTTATGGCTTTGCATATCATTAGCAACATGGATATTCAAAGAATTCATAATAGCAATATTGCAATCGTGCTCATCATTTATACCAAGCATTTTATAGAACTATTCTTCTATCAATTGAGCACAATTTTTTTAACCATCATTTTCAAGAAAGATATTATACAGATGATCAATAATATGATGCAACCTCAATTCCATTTTTATGTAGTTTTCTTTTATAATCCAAACTAGTGATAAAACAAGAAACAAAAAGATTCAATTGCAAGATCTAAAGATATACCTTCACGCACTCACCTCCCCGGCAATGGTGCTAGAAACAAAAAGATTCAATTGCTTGATGTCTACTATGCAACTTTATTCTTGTAGACACGTGTTGGGCCTCCAAGCGCAGATTTTTGTAGGACAGTAGCAATTTTCCTTCAAGTGGTTGACCTAAGGTTTATCAATCCGTGAGAGGTGTAGGATGAAGATGGTCTCTCTCAAACGACCCTGCAACCAAATACAAGAAATCTCTTGTGTCCCCCAACACACCCAATACAATGGCAAATTGTATAGGTGCACTAGTTCGGCGAAGAGATGGTGATAAAAATGTAATACGGATGGTAGAAATGTATTTTTATAATCTGAATAAATAAAAATAGCAAGGTAGCAAATAGTAACGGGCAAAAAAACGGTATTGCAATGCTTAAAAACAAGTCCTAGGGAACGTACTTTAACTAGTGCAATCTCTCAACAATGCTAACATAATTGGATCATATAACCGTCCCTCAACGTGCAACGAAGAATCACTCCAAAGTTCCTATCTAGTGGAGAACATAAGATGGAATTGTTTGTAGGGTACGAAACCACTTCAAAGCTATTCTTTCTGATCAATCTATCCTACAGTTCAGTCTTAAATAACACAAAGCTATTCTTTCCGATCGATCTAACCAAGAGTTCGTACTAAAATAACACTAAAGCAAATTCAGATTCATAATATTCAATCCAACACAAAGAACTTCAAATAGTGCCCCAAGCTTTCTACCAAAGAAACAAAGACAAGAATGTGCATCTACCCCTATGCAGAGATTACCCCAATGTCACCTCGGGAATTCGCAAGTTGAGTGCCAAAACATATATCAAGTGAATCAATATGATACCCCATTGTCACCACGAGTATTCAATTGGAAGACATATATCAAGTGTCCTCAAATCCATAAAAGTATTCAATCTGATAGCAATGAAATCTCAAAGGGAAAAACTCAATTCATCACAACAAGATAGAGAGGGGAAAACACCATATGATCCGACTATATTAACAAAGCCCACGATACATCAAGACCGTGACATCTGAAGAACACGAGAGAGAGAGAGAGAGATTAAACACATAGCTACTGGTACAAACCCTCATCCCTGAGGGTGGACTACTCCCTTCTCATCGTGGTGGTCGCCGGGATGACGAAGATGGCCACCGAAGATAATTCCCCCTCTGGCAGGGTGCCGGAAAGGGTCTAGATTGGTTTTCGGTTACTATAGAGCCTTGCGGCGGTGGAACTTCTGATCTAGGTTAACCCCAAAGGGTTTTGGATTATTTGTGAATTTATAGGGTAAAGAGGGGGTGCGGGAGGACACCGAGGTGGGCACAACCCACCTAGGCGCGCCTGGGCCCCCAAGCGTTCCTTGGTGGGTTGTGCCCCCCTTAGGGCACCCCCCAGGTGCTGCTCTGGCCCATCCTGGGTGTTCTGGTCCATAAAAATTCTCCAAAAAATTCGTGGTGTTTGGACTCCATTTGATATTGATTTTAGGCAATGTTAAAACAAGCAAAAAAATAGCAACTGGCACTAGGCACTGGGTCGATAGGTTAGTATCAGGACCCCGATTCCAAGTCACATCGATCTAGCTGGTAACACCTCATATCACATTGCGGCCTCACGCACGGTATCCCCACGGGTGTCACCTTACCATGGACCGGGACCATTTGTGCCTTTTGGCTCACGTATATGATAGTGTCGCTAGCATCCATATGGCAGAGAACCCGAGCCGACATGGCTAGTCGTGAACCCAAGCGGCACAGACCTATGGAGACAGGCATACATGAATCACATCGAGCATGTCGGTCATCAGCGAGTGAATCCGGGCTGTAGCACTGGGCTAACAGGACTCCGAGGAACCCAGGCTGTAGCAGGCTAGGCAGGACTCCGGAAGTCACCGTGTGACATTTCCCCGAGGGGACAGACATAGGAACGAAGTGAAACACATGCCGGCCAGTCAAGTGTCCTAAGTAGTAGTGCTAGGCTAGCAGGACTCCGGTGAACCGGGCTGTAGCGTACTACTATGGCTCAAGGGGCACTAGACTACATTTCCCCATAAGAGAGGCTGCCAAGGATAAACAACTAGATTGTCGGATCCCACACATACCAAGCATTTCAATCATACACACAATATGCTCGATATGTGCAAATACAACATGGCATCACAACAAAACTCTACAACTCAAGTACTTTATTTAAAAGCTCCAGAGAGCCAAGGTATTACAAACATGGGTCTCATGACCCAACAATCATAGCATACAAATCAAAGCACATGCGGAAGCTTAGAATGTCTGAGTACAGACATCTACAAATGAAAAAGGCTGAGAAGCCTGACTATCTACCAGCTCCTGCCGAGGGCACAAGATCGCAACTGAGGTATCAAGCTAAACGTCGAAGTCCACGCGAAACTACTAGCGAGACTTGAGTCTCTCTACAAAACATAAATTAAGCAAACGTGAGTACAAAAGTACTCAGCAAGACTTACATCAGAACTAGCTACATATGCATCGGTTTCAACAGGGGGTGGTGGAGTTTAACTGCAGCAAGCCAGCTTTGACTCGGTGGCTATCTTAAACTACGACTGCAAGTAACTCTTTTGAGGTGGCGCACACGAGTCCACATATTCACCATATCAATACACCACTATGGATCCGCTCCCGTCTCCCTACGAGAACGCCATCCATAGCACTCACCTTATCTTGCGCATTTTAGAGTATCCACTTTCACTTATCTATGAACTTTTGTAGGCAACCCAGAAGTCCTTTACCGCAGACACGGCTATTCGAATAGATCATTTATAACCCTGCAGGGGTGTACTTCGTCACACATGTTTCCACCACTTAGCGTCTGCACACGACATGTGCTCGGCAGACTTCAAGCGAAAGCCGACGTGGGTGTAGACCACGACCTGACTAACCGCACCAGTCTCTAGTCCAGGTTTATCGCCTATTCGGGTTCCATCCGCAAGGAAATCCGGCCGAGGTGTCCTCAACGGCCCCAAACGATGTGTACAGGGTCCCGAGACACCAAACGGGCGCCGGGCACACCCGGCCACAGTGTATCTACCGCATCAT
Organism: Triticum urartu; assembly: GCF_056163025.1. Classification (NCBI taxonomy): domain Eukaryota; kingdom Viridiplantae; phylum Streptophyta; class Magnoliopsida; order Poales; family Poaceae; genus Triticum; species Triticum urartu. The sequence goes on along the minus strand of NC_141873.1, from coordinate 65,376,428 downwards.
AGCCCACCCCTAGGGTCAGCGCTATGCACGGCCGCCAACACATAACCTACAAACACCAGAAACTAGTTGCAACTCCTGGATAGAGGACGAGAGGGGTCAATAAGTCGAGCGGGGTCATATTTCAGGGCCCAATGTGTGGTAGTAGATGTTTCATGGATCACAAACACAGAACTCAGTTCCTGAGGACGGTTTCAGTGAGACAACCCAACATGTACTCCTACATGGCCTCTCACTGCTACCTTTACCAAATCGTGTTCACACACTTAGCTCACATAGTAGGACATGTTCACACACCTCCGATTCATCCCCGATGAACCAGACCTGACACGACTCTATGCAATAGCAGGTAAGCATGAATGAGTAGGCACATCAGGGCTCAAACAACTCCTACTCATGCTAGTGGGTTTCATCTATTTACTGTGGCAATGACAGGTTATGCAGAGGATAAGGGGTTCAACTACCGCAACAAATAACAGATGAATCGTTGTTGTCCTAGTGTAGTAAAAGAGAGCAGGGGCGAGAGAGTGGGATTGTATCGGAATGAGCAAGGGGGTTTTGCTTGCCTGGCACTTCCGAAGATAATATAGCTCTTCATCAGTGTCATTGATCAACTCATCGATAACAACGTCTACTCCCGGGGGGAACAGGTACCGGCAACAGAGAGAAAGCACAATCAAGGCAATGCACAATATGATGCATGATCATGACGTGGCAAGATGTTGTGATTTGAGCTAATGCAACTAAAACCAGATTAAATGAAGTTGGTATGAACCAAAGATTAAATTCAACTCCATATGTGATTATTTAAATGCCACTTGTTTGATTTGACCTGATCAACAGGCATAAGTTGTTTAAACTTGCATGATAATGCCATAATCAGATTATTTGGATTTTTCTGATCATTTTTCATATATAACTTATTTCCATTGGAGTTATAGATTATTTTCTATGATTTTTCAAAGTTTTGGATATTTTCTAAAATAAATAAATCATTTAAGATTTATTTAAATTCCAGAAAAGGATTACTGCGTCAACCTAACATCACCGTGATGTCAGCGGGTCAACATGGCTAGTCCAGGTCAAATCTGACCAGTAGGGCCCACTGGTCAGTGACATAGAGCAACCAACAGAGGCTGACACGTGGGACCGGGTCAATGCTGACGTGGCCAGGTCAAACTGACCTGTGGGGCCACGGCCATTAGCTTAAACTAAGCAGGGAGATAAACCTATGACTAATTAAGGGCGTGGGGTCCATCTGTCAGTGGCCCATGTGGTTAGTTAGTGGGGTGATTAGCCCCTAATCGTGGTTGTCACCGGCGGTTAATCGCTGGCGAGTACACAGACGCGGAGGAGTCGCCCTTCCGGCCAACTCCGGCGATGGATCGATGCGTGGCTGGGCTCTACGAGAAGCTGGCATCACGACGCGTCCGAAGGTGGCCTCAGGGAGGCCTGAGGTGGACGGTAGCATCAACGGTGACATCAGCAGCGGCGCCGGAGCTCGGGCGATTGTGGGGTTGGTGTTGTGGCATGCAAAAGGCCAGTCCAAAGCGCGTGAGTTGCTCTACAGCGTGCGGCCAACACATCAGACGCACGCCCGGGACCAAAAGGTCATCGGAGCCACGCCGACATTAAGCTCAGGCGGCGGCGCATTTCGGTCTCGACGAACGCGACGGCTAGAGGACGAGAAAGATGCGGGAAGGAGAGGGGAAATGCGGCAGAGCTCACTGGGAGGTCGTTGAGCAGCTCAGTGGCCTTGAGGAGAGGGCGGAGACGGTGATTCGGGTGGCGGCATCCGGCGGCCGTGGACGGGGAAGAAAGGTCGCTGCGTCGTCTTGGGGTCCTCCGGCCTTGCGTGGGTCGGCGGAGAGGTGCGCGGCAGCGAGGCGGAGCTTGTGGGCTAGCGGGATGGGCGCGGGGTTGCTGGTGGCCGCGGTGGTGTTCGTCGGCGCACTCTGGCTCATTCGGGCGGCCGCGAAGGAGAGAGCAGAGGAGAGGGAAGAGGCACGGAAGAGTGGGAGAGTAATGGGGAGAGTAACGAAGAGGTAAGCTCAGGTACTGGTCTCTCTTTTTTATTTTTGTTTTCTATTTTCTGCTGTTTGTTTTGATTTGGTCTAAATACCAAATCAACTTTGAAACATCATGAAATAATTGTGTGAGCTAAATGGTCTCATCGAAAGCCACACAACAAATTTCAGAATTATTGAACATATATCTGAGCTCCTAAGAATATTTATCCAATTCAAATAGTTATTGAATTAATTTCAAATGACCAAAATAAATGTTTCTGAGCTCCTAAGAATATTGGTTTGAATTTTACCTCTTGCCAATATTTTTATAGAATACCAGGGACATTTTCTTGGACTTATTTGAGAAGATTTTAAAATTGGTTATTTTTGAACTGATTTCTGAGGGTTTCAACAAACCTCAATTCAACTTTCAGAAATTTTAGACATGATGCATGAGTGGAGATGCAACTATTTCACTCAGGTATTCTAGGGCTGTGATAGTTAGTCCCAAAAAATGATATAAAGTTTCTATAAAATGATTGTAGAACATCCAAGAATGATAATAAAACAGTATGAATACTTCATAAATTATAGATACGTTGGAGACGTATCAAGTACTAAGGTGTGATCATGTTTTGCTTGTGAGAGAGGTTTAGTCAACGGGTCGACCACATTCAGATCTGTATGTATTTTGCAAATTTCTATGTCTACAAAACTCTGCATGGAGCTACTCTAGCTAATTGCTCCCACTTTCAATATGTATCCAGATTGAGACTCAGAGTCATCCAGATCAGTGTCAAAGCTTGCATCGACGTAACCCTTTACGACAAACTCTTTGTCACCTCCATAACTGAGAAACATTTCCTTAATCCTTTTCAGGTACTTCAGGATGTTCTTGACCGCTGTCCAGCAATCCACTCCTAGATTACTCTGGTACCTCCCTGCTAAACTTATAGCAAGGCACACATCAGGTCTGGTACATAACATAGCATACATGATAGAACCTATGGTTGAGGCATAGGAATGACTTTCATTTTCCCTCTATCTTCTGTCGTGGTCGGGTTTTGAGTCCAACTCAACTTCACACCTTGTAATACAGGCAAGAACCCTTTCTTTGACTGATCCATTTTGAACTTCTTCAAAACATTATCAAGGTATATGCTTTGTGAAAGTCCTATTAAGCGTCTTGATCTATCTCTATAGTTCTTGATGCCCAATATATAAGCAGCTTCACCGAGGTCTTTCATTAAAAAACTTTTATTCAAGTATCCTTTTATGCTATCCATAAATTCCATATCATTTCCAATCAACAATATGGCATCCACATATAATATTAGAAATGCTACAGATCTCCCACTCACTTTCTTGTAAATACAGGCTTCTCTGAAAGTCTGTATAAAACCATATGCTTTGATCACCTCATCAAAGCGTATATTCCAACTCCGAGATGCTTGCACCAGTCCATAGATGGATCGTTGGAGCTTGCACACTTTGTTAGCACCTTTAGGATCGACAAAACCTTTTGGTTGCATCATATACAACTCTTCTTTAAGAAATCCATTAAGGAATGCAGTTTTGATATCCATCTGCTAGATTTCATAATCATAAAATGTGGCCATTGCTAACACGATTTGGACAAACTTAAGCATCTCTACGGGTAAGAAAGTCTCATCATAGTCAACTCCTTGAACTTGTCAAAAACCATTTGCGACAAGTCGAGCTTTGTAGACAGTAACATTACCATCAGCATCAATCTTCTTCTTGAAGATCCATTTTTTCTCTATGGCTCGCCGATCATCGGGCAATTCCACCAAAGTCCACAATTTGTTCGCATACATGGATCCTATCTCAGATTTCATGGCCTCAAGCCATCTGTCAGAATCTGGGCTCATCATAGCTTGTTCACAGTTCGTAGGTTCGTCATGGTCTAGTAACATGACCTCCAGGACAGGATTACCGTACCACTCTGGTGCGGAATGTGCTCTGTTCGACCTACGAGGTCCAGTATTAACTTGATTTGAAGTTTCATGATCATCCTCATTAGCTTCCTCACTAGTTGGTGTAGGCATCAAAGGAACAGATTTCACTGATGTGCTACTTTCCAATTTGAGATAAGGTACAATTACCTCATCAATTTCTATGTTCCTCCCACTCACTTCTTTCGAGAGAAACTCCTTCTCTAGAAAGGATCCATTCTTAGCAACAAAGATATTGCCTTTCGGATCTGTGGTAGAAGGTGTACCCAATTGTTTCCTTAGGGTATCCTATGAAGATGCACTTCTCCTATTTCGGTTTGAGCTTATCAGGCTGAAGCCTTTTGACACAAGTGTCGCAGCCCCAAACTTTAAGAAATGACAGCTTAGGTTTCTTTCCAAACCACAATTCATATGGTGTCATCTCAATGGATTTAGATGGTGCCCTATTTAACGTGAATGCAGCTGTCTCTAATGCATAACCCCAAAGCGATAGTGGTAAATCGGTAAGAGACATCATAGATCACACCATATCTAATAAAGTACAATTACGATGTTCGAACACACCATTACGCTGTGGTGTTCCAGGTGGCGTGAGTTGTGAAACTATTCAACATTGTTTTAAATGAAGGCCAAACTCGTAACTCAAATATTCGCCTCCGCGATCAGATCGTAGAAACTTTATTTTCTTGTTATGATGATTCTCCACTTCACTCTGAAATTCTTTGAACTTTTCAAATGTTTCAGACTTGTGTTTCATTAAGTAGATATACCCATATCTGCTCAAATCATCTGTGAAGGTCAGAAAATAATGATACCCATCGCGTGCCTCAACACTCATCGGACCGCATACATCGGTATGTATTATTTCTAGTAAGTCATTGGTTCACTCCATTGTTCCGAAGAACGGAGTTCTATTCATCTTGCCCATGAGGCATGGTTCGCGAGTATGAAATGATTCATAATCAAGTGACTCCAAAAGTCCATCTGCATGGAGTTTCTTCATGCGCTTTACGCCAATATGACCGAAATGGCAGTGCCACAAGTATGTTGCACTATCATTATCAACTTTGCATCTTTTGGCATCAATATTATGAATATGTGTATTACTACATGTCACAGCCCTAGAATTTGATTGCAATTAGTATCATAAGCATCCATGCATCATGTCTATATTTGTTTGAAATTTGAAATGGGGATGACAAGCCCTAGCACTAAATGAAATGCAATTAGGATCAAAATAAAAATATTTTCAATGAACCCAGAATGCCCTTTAGAAAAGTTCATCATTTTTGATAAAGGTGAAAACCTCTGCCAAAAATGATGCGCATATTTTTAGGCCATTCTGGATTTTTGAATAACCCATATTGTATTTGAATTGGGGCATTTAAATACTATTAATATTTTTAAAATGCTCCAATAATTCTGAAAATAGTTCAGGGCCTCTGTAATAATTCATTTAATGCCCACAATTATTTTTAGGAATTATTAAAATGATTTGGGTTATAAACTAAATCAAAACAAAATAACATAAATAGAAAACAGAAACAGAATTAGAAAGAGAGAGAGAAGCCCACCTGGACCTTACCTAGCGGCCCAAGTGGCCGGCCCAGCCCACCTGGCCCCCTCCCCTGTCGTCTTCCTCCTTCGCCAGGAGGATGGGCGTGTGGCCGCCGTGCGCGCACACGCGCCCCGGGCACCTCCTGCTTGCCGCTTCCCCGACCCCCCTAGAGATGCCACATCCACTTCTCCCTCCGACCCTATCCTCCTCTGCTCTCTCTCCCTATCGCGGCCGAACACCACCATCGCCGCCGCTCGCTGCCAACGCGCCCACCGAGCTCGCCTGACCTCCCCACCGAGCTCGCCTGGCCTCCCCACCGTATCCCTAGGCTCCGCCGCGGCTCTGCATGTCGACGAGAAGAACAAAACAAGCCCCGGGAGCCCCTCAGCCTCGCCATCGCTGTCGTCCTCATCCTCGGGAGCCGACCACCGCCGTCGTCGATTCGCCGGCCACAGGACATCCCCGAGCAAGCCGAACCCATCATCATGATCACTGTGAGCTGCACCGTCGTTTCCCCCTAACCCCGCGGCCTAGAGCTCGCTGCAGCACCGTTCATATGCCCGTTGGCTTTATGAGAGCCTGTAGAACGCGTAGGTGCTACCCGTTGATCCTCCCGTGCACGGTGTCGTAATTTTCATCGGCGCCTGAACTCCGGCGGCCGCAACCGAGCTCGCCGCCGTCGACTCTGGCCACCCCAGGCCCGGAGACCACCACCATCGGACGCGCCATCGCGCCAGCTCTCCGTAGGGCCAAAGGGCGCACCGAACGGCGCACGATAGGCGAAACCCGAGCCACCCCGGTGCGTCTCCACCGCCCTTTAAGTCGTCGCCGGTGAAACTCCGGCGAGCCAACGTGGCACACTTAGTTAACACTAATGATGCCATTAGCAGATCACCGTGCCAGTGACGGATGGGCCCCACGTGCTAATTAACCCCGGATTTTATTCCCTGTTTAACTTAGAGTAACCCACCGGGCCCACATGTCAGGTTGACTTTGCTGACGAGGCAGTTGACTGGGCCCACACGTCAGCGACCCTAACCAGCACTGGTTCACTGACTAGTGGACCCCACTGGTCAGGTTTGACCCGGGGCAGCCCTGTTGACCTGCTGAGGTCAGCATGACGTAATGCTGATGCAATAATGTAATTTCTGGATTTATTTCTATTCAGGAAATTCCAGAAAATTGCCTAAACTTCTAAAAATCATAGAAAATCAACCGTAACTCCAAATGAAATAAATTATATATGAAAAATTATCAGAAAAATTCAAGGAATCCATCTGTACCATTTTCATGCATTTTGAACAATGTTTGTCCTCTGTTTTGGACAAAACAAATAAAGGGCATTTAAGTAATCATATATGGAGTTGGAATTTGAATCTTGTATTCAAACCAACTTCATTTAAATCATAACTAGTCGCATTAGCTCAATCAACAGCATATTGCCATGTTATGATCATGCATCATATTGTTGCATCACATTGATTGTGTTCTTCCTTGTTTGCCGGTAATTGTCCCCTCTCGGTAGACGCTGCTCCGACGCTGTGATCGTTGACACTGATGAAGACTCAATGTTATCTTCAGAAGTGCCAGGCAAGCAAAACCCCCTTGTTCATTCCGATACAATCCCACTCTCTCGCTCCGGCTCTCTTTTACTGCATTAGGACAACAACGATTCATCTGTTACTTGCTGCAGTAGTTGAACCCCTTATCCTCTCCATGACCTATCATTGCCACAGTAAATAGATGAAACCCACTAGCATGAGTAGGAGTTGTTTGAGCCCTGATGTGCCTACTCATTCATGCTTGTTTGTCATGCCTGCTATTGAATAGAGTTGTGTCGGGTTTGATTCATCGGGGATGAATCGGAGGTGTGTGAACATGTCCTACTGTGTGGGAGCTAAGTGTGTGAACACGATTTGGTAAAGGTAGCGGTGAGAGGCCATGTAGGAGTACATGGTGGGTTGTCTCATTGCAGCCATCCTCAGGAACTGAGTTCTGTGTCTGTGATCCATGAATAGCTACTACCACTCATTGGGATCCTTAATTGACCCTCTCGGCTTCTTAATCACCCTAGTACTATGTCTAGGAGTTGCAACTAGTTTCTGGTGTTTGTAGGTTATGTGTTGGCAGCCTGCGTAGCGCTAACCCTAGGGGTGGGCTATGTTACGGTAGATACACCGTGGCACGGTGTACCGGGCGCCCGTTTGGTGTCTCGGGAACCCTGTTCACATCGTTCGGGGCCGTATGTGGAAACCTCGGCCGGACTCCCTGCGGATGGAACCTGGATAGGCGATAAACCTGGACTAGGGACTTAGGTGTTTATGTAGGCCGTGGCCGACACCCTCGTAGGGCTTCCGCTTGAAGGTTGCCGAGTACATATCGCGTAAACGACGGTAAGTGGTGGGAGCGTATGTGAAGAAGTACACCCCTGCAGGGTTATCATTATCTATTCGAATAGCCGGATTCCTCGGATATGGAAACTTGGACCCCTTGCATAGTTCATAGACAATTGAAAGTGGATACTCTAAAACTCGCAAGATAAGCGTGAGTGCCATGGATGGCCTTCTCGTAGGGAGACGGGAGCGGATCCATAGTGGTGTATTGGATGGTGAATATGTGGACTCGTGTGCGCCACCTCAAAAGAGTTGCTTGTAGTCGTAGTTCAGGTTAGTCACTGAGTCAAAGCTGGCTTGCTGCAGTTAAACTCCACCACCCCCTTATTGATACCGATGCATATGTAGATAGTTCTGATGTAAGTCTTGCTGGGTACATTTGTACTCACGTTTGCCTATTTTATGTTTTGCAGAGAGACGTCAGTCTCGCTAGTAGTTCTGTGTGGACTTCGATGTTTAGCTTGATACCTCAGCTGCGATCTTCTGCCCTCGGCAGGATCTGGTAGATAGTCAGGCTTCTCAGCCTTTTTCATTTGTAGATGTCTGTACACAGACATGTTAAGCTTCCGCATGTGTTTTGGTTTGTATGCTCTGAATGTTGGGTCATGAGACCCATGTTTGTATTTCTGGCTCCTCGGAGCCTAATGAATAAGTACTTGAGTCGTAGAGTTATGTTGTGATGCCATGTTGTATGTACTCATATCGGGCATATTGTGTGTATGATTGAAATGCTTGGTATGAGTGGGATCCGACAATCTAGTTGTTTATCCTTGACAGCCTTTCTTATGGGGAAATGTAGTCTAGTGTTCCTCGAGCCATAGTAGTCCACTACAGCCCGGTTCATCGGAGTCCTGCTAGCCCAGCACTACTACTCAGGACACTTGACTGGCCGGCATGTGTTTCACTTCGTTCCTGTGTCTGTCCCTTCGGGAAAATGTCACACGGTGACATCTGGAGTCCTGCCTAGCCTGCTACAGCCCGGGTTCCCCGGAGTCCTGTTAGCCCAGTGCTACAGCCCGGATTCACTCGTTGATGACCGACATGCTCGATGTGATTCATGTATGCCTGTCTCCATCGGTCTGTGCCGCTTTGGGTTCACGACTAGCCATGTCGGCCCAGGTTCTCTGTCATATGGATGCTAGCGACACTATCATATACGTGAGCCAAAAGGCGCAAATGGTTCCCGGCCATGGTAAGGCGACACCTGTGGGATACCGTGCGTGGGGCCGCAATGTGATATGAGGTGTTACCGGCTAGATGGAGGTGACTTGGAATCGGGGTCCTGACACTACGATCGATATTCAATAAACCATTTACATTGGGTGTATGACCATAGAAGGTTTTGCTCATGTAAACAGAACAACAATTATTCTCTGACTTAAATGAATAATTGTATCGCAATAAACATGATCCAATCATATTCATGCTCAACGCAAACACCAAATAACATTTATTTAGGTTCAACGCAAATCCCGAAGGTAGAGGGAGTATGCGATGTTGATTTTATCAACCTTGGAATCACTTCCAGCACACATCGTCACCTCGCTCTCAACTTGTCTCTTTTCATTTTGTAACTCCTGTTTCGAGTTACCTATCTTAGCAAATGAACCAGTATCAAATACCCAGGGGCTACTATGAACACTTGCAAAGTACACATCAATAACATGTATATCAAATATACCTTTATTCACTTTTCCATCCTTCTTATCCGCCAAGTATTTGGGGCAGTTCCGCTTCCAGTGACCATTTCCTTTGCAGTAGAAGCACTCAGTTTCAGGCTTGGGTCTAGCTTTGGGCTTCTTCACGGAAGCGGCAACTTGTTTGTTGTTCTTCTTGAAGTTCCCTTTTGGTCCCTTGCCCTTTTTCTTGAAACTAGTGGTTTTGTTAACCATCAACACTTGATGTTCTTTCTTGATTTCTACCTTTGCCGATTTCAACATCATGAAGAGCTTGGGAATCGTTTTCCTCATCCCTTGCATATTATAGTTCATCATGAAGTTCTAGTAGCTTGGTGTTAGTGACTAGAGAACTCTGTCAATAACTATCTTATCTGGAAGATTAACTCCCACTTGATTCAAGTGATTGTAGTGCCCAGACATTCCGAGCACATGCTCACTAGTTCACCTATTCTCCTCTGCCCTGTAGGCAAAGTACTTGTTAGAGGTCCCATACCTCTCAACACGGGCATAAGTCTGAAATACCAATTTCAGCTCTTCGAACATCTCATATGCTCCATGACGTTCAAAACGTCTTTCAAGTGCCGGTTCTAAGCCATAAAGAATGGCGCACTAAACTATCAAGTAGTCATCATATCAAGCTTGCAAATGTTCATAATGTCTACATCTGCTCCTACAATAGGTCTGTCACTTAGCGGTGCATCAAGGACATAATTCTTCTATCTAGCAATGAGGATAATCCTTGGATCACGGACCTAGTCCTCATCATTGCTACTACCATATTTCAACTTAGTTTTCTCTATGAACATATCAAAAATAAGGGAGCTATATCGCGAGCTATTGATCTACAACATAGATTTGCAAATACTGTCAGGACTAAGTTCATGATAAATTAAGTTCAATTAATCAAATTACTTATGAACTCCCACTTAGATAGACATCCCTCAAGTCATCTAAATGATACGTGATCCAAATCAACTAAACCATGTCCGATCATCACGTGAGATGGAGTAGTCATCAATGGTGAACATCTCTATGTTGATCATATCTACTATATGATTCACGTTCGACCTTTCGGTCTCCAGCGTTCCGAGGCCATGTCTGTACATGCCAGGCTCGTCAAGTTGAACCCGAGTATTCCGCATGTGCAAAACTGTCTTACACCTGTTGTATATGAACGTAGAATCTATCACATCCGATCATCACATGGTGTCTCAACATGATGAACTGTCGCAACGGTGCATACTCAGGGAGAACACTTATACCTTGAAAGTTTAGTAAGGGATCATCTTATAATGCTAACGTCGTACTAAGCAAAATAAGATGCATAAAAGATAAACAGCACATGAAATCAAAATATGTGACATGATATGGCCATCATCATCTTGTGCTTTTGATCTCCATCTCCAAAGCATTGTCATGATATCCATCATCACTGGCTCAACACCTTGATCTCCATCATTGCATCGTGGTCGTCTCGCCAACTATTCCTTCTACAACTGTTGCTAACGCATAGTGATAAAGTAAAGCAATTACCTGACGTTTGCATTCATACAATAAAGAGACAACCATAAGGCTCCTGCCAGTAACTTTTGCAAAGCACGATCATCTCATACAATAATGTATATCAGATCATGTCTTGACCATATCACATCACAACATGCCTTGCAAAAACAAGTTAGACGTCCTCTACTTTGTTGTTGCAAGTTTTACGTGGCTGCTACGAGCTTCTAGCAAGAACCGTTCTTACCTACGCATCAAAACCACAATGGTGATTTATCAAGTTTGTTGTTTTAACCTTCAACAAGGACCGGCCATGTTCAAATTCGATTCAAAAAAAGTAGGAGAAACAGACATTGTTTTAACCGTTAGCCAGCTTTATGCAAAACTAGTTGCATGCCTATCGATGGAACCAGTGTCATGAACGTGTTCATGTAAGGTTGGTCTAGGCCACTTCCCCTAACAGTACCATCGAATCAAAATGAGATAATGGTGGTAAGCAATATGACGATCACCACCCATAACTTCTTGTATTCTACTCATGCATATCATCTACGCATAGACCTGGCTCGGATGCCACTGTAGGGAAACGTAGCATGCAATTTCAAAAAAATTACTACGCTCACGCAAGATCTATATAGGAGATTGATACATCTGCAATGTATCTATAATTTTTTATTGTTCCATGCTATATTATATACTATTTTAGACATTATTGGGCTTTATTATACACTTTTATATTATTTTTGGGACTAACCTATTAACCGGAGGCCCAGCCCAGAATTGATGTTTTTTGCCTATTTCAGAGTTTCGCAGAAAAAGAATATCAAATGGAGTCCAAATGGAATGAAACCTTCGGGAACGTGATTTTCGGAACGAACGTGATCTAGAGGACTTGGACCCTATGTCAAGATATCAACCAGGAAGGCACGAGGTAGGGGGCGCGCCTACCCCCCCCCCCCCAGGCGCGCCCTCCACCTTCATGGGGCCCATGTTGCTCCACCAACGTACTTCTTCCTCCTATATATACCTACGTACCCCCAAACTACCAGATACGGATCCAAAACCCTAATTCCACCGCCATAACTTTCCGTATCCGCGAGATCCCATCTTGGGGCCTTTTCCGGAGCTCCACCGGAGGGGGCATCGATCACGAAGGGCTTCTACATCAACACCATAGCCTCTCCGATGAAGTGTGAGTAGTTTACCTCAGACCTTCGGGTCCATAGTTATTAGCTAGATGGCTTCTTCTCTCTTTTTGGATCTCAATACAAAGTTCTCCCACTCTCTTGTGGAGATCTATTCGATGTAATCTTCTTTAGCGGTGTGTTTGTTGAGACCGATGAATTGTGGGTTTATGATCAAGTTTATCTATGAACAATATTTGAATCTTCTCTGAATTGTTTTATGTATGATTGGTTATCTTTGCAAGTCTCTTCGAATTATCAGTTTGGTTTGGCCTACTAGATTGATCTTTCTTGCAATGGGAGAAGTGCTTAGCTTTGCATTCAATCTTGCGGTGTCCTTTCCCAGTGACAGTAGGGGCAGTAAGGCATGTATTGTATTGTTTCCATCAAGGATAACAAGATGGGGTTTATTTCATATTGCATGAGTTTATCCCTCTACATCATGTCATCTTGCTTAAAGCGTTACCCTGTTCTCTTGAACTTAATACTCTAGATGCACGCTGGATACCGGTCGATGTGTAGAGTAAAAGTAGTAGATGCAGGCAGGAGTCGGTCTACTTGTCTCGGACGTGATACCTATATACATGATCATACCTAGATATTCTCATAACTATGCTCAATTCCGTCAATTGCTCAACAGTAATTTGTTTACCCATCGTAATACTTATGCTCTCGAGAGAAGCGACTAGTGAAACCTATGGCCCCCGGGTCTATTTTCCATCATATTAATCTTCCATTAACAAGCTATTTCCTTTTTTGTTTATTTTGCTTTCTTTACTTTGCATCTTTATCATAAAAATACCAAAAATATTATCTAATCATATCTATCAGATCTCACTTTCGTAAGTGATCGTGAAGGGATTGACAACCCCTTTATTGCGTTGGTTGCGAGGATTTTATTTGTTTGTGTAGGTGCGAGGGACTTGTGCGTGTCCTCCTACTGGATTGATACCTTGGTTCTCAAAAACTGAGGGAAATACTTATGCTACTTTGCTGCATCACCCTTTCCTCTTCAAGGGGAAACCAACGTAGTGCTCAAGAGGTAGCAAGAAGGATTTCTCACGCCGTTGCTGGGGAGGTTCGTGCCAAGTCAAGTCAAGATTCGGCTCCCGACAACGAGCCATTTCCGGCGCCGTTGCCGGGGAGTCTACGCAAAAGTCAACATACCAAGTACCATCACAAACCCTTATCTCCCGCATTACATTATTTGACATTTGCCTCTCGTTTTCCTCTCCCCCACTTCACCCTTTCCATTTTATTCACCTTCTCTTTTCCGCTCACCTTTCTTTCGCCATGTCGGAATCAAAAAGGTTTGGTGGTTCTGTTGGGGATATTACTACTGGAGGTAAACCGGCCTTATGTAGCCGGGTTGACTCTTTGAAGATTAGAAGCTCATGAAGATATAAAGATGATGGTGCTTTATGGAGGGCCCAAAGGCGGGTTAAAGTCCGTAAATGTAAACCAGCCTAGTCATGTAACTCGTATAGTAAGATAGAAAGAGAGAGGCCGAACCGGATACGTTTATAATCCGGCTTTGGGACTCTATAGCCCGGCGGGCGTCAACCTATGTATATAAAAGGACGACCCGGTCGCGGTTTAGGGACAACAACAACTCGAGAGCCAGACAAAGCGGATTCGCTCCCTGGCCTTCAAAACCTTAGCAATACCAATCACAACTAGACGTAGGCTTTTACCTTCATCGAAGGGGACGAACTAGTATAAACTCTCGTGTCCCCTTGTCTGGTTTAGCCCCTTTAAGCTAACCCGTAGCGATGGCTCCACGACTAAGTCCTTTCACGAGGATATCTGCCGTGACAAACCCACGACAGTTGGCGCCCACTGTGGGGCTATCGCACGATGGTTTTGAGTTCTTGAAGGGCAGCTTCGATGGACTCAAGGGATACGCTGTGGGCCGGATGACGAAGAGTCGCTGCGGCAAGCTCTACATCGACAACGCAGGATGGGGTCCCGAGGCCGATTCAATCGAATATGGGTACCGGGTCCCCTTTGGTGGGATTCACGTCTTCATCGGCAAGATCGGCGAACCGGCCCCCGAGCCGGACATCTGCACCGACATCATCAAAATGGCTCGGCGTGCAAGTTCTTCGCCGGTTCAGCCCGAGGCAAGGCATGTTTTCATAGGTGTCGTCCATGGATCGGGGTACGAGGACGGACCGGTGTCCGATGGAGAAACTGTAGTCTGCTCTGATGACGAGTCTTCTGGAGAACCCGAATCGCTTTACCAGTTGCAGGACGGCCGGATTGAGGGAGGATCCGAGGGCAACAGTATTCCGGATTCCCCCGGTCTGCCAAACCGGGCCGCCATCTTCATGGTCGGCACACAGTCGGTGCCTCATTCATCTACCGCCGCATCAATGCTCTCTGGTTCAACGACGGCCACATCAGCAGGGGCAGGAAGCTCGGCGCCACCTCCGGCCCAAGTCTTGTCTGATTTATTCGATGCTTTGGCAACATTGATGTCTACGGAGGTAGACGCAGGAGCCAGGGATCAGCATGATGTGGAGATTGTAAAAGTGAAAGATCAGATAGCCCAGGCTAAAGCGGACCTGGCAGTAGAGAACGCCAGGATGGCTACGGAGCGGGCCGAGTTGGAAGCACAGACTTACCGGATTAGAGTGGATCAGAATGCTTCAGAGGAAGTCATGAGAAGAAGGTACCGATCACGTCTCCCGTCGGTTTATGAGCCGTAGAATCTTTTCAACACGCCAGGTGCAGGAGCTGGTAACCAACCCACGCTAAACCGGGTGGGGGCACCGGGAGCAGGAGCGCCGGTTCAGCCGCGCACGATGGACCTGCCTCGCCAGAACAACGTTGTACCATCAACACCACCCGGGCATTATTCCAACCCGTTGGACAACATTGTGGCTGCCGCTTCACGCCTGGCGGCCTTCCCAACTGACAGCGAGTCACCAGTTGCAGTGGAAGCGCGTCGGGCTAGGGATCTCCTTCAGACAGCACTAAATCAACAGCAAGCATATTCACACAGCCGTGAGAGGATTCATTCCACTCCCCGTCCAAGCCGGAGTTATAGCAGACACGTGGAGGACGAACCGGCCGTGTCCAGTAGTGCACGTCGCCGAAATTCGCCATGAGGGAACAACCCGGCTAGGGAAGGTGCTAATGCGCAAGATGTTGTGGACCATGGCCGCGCAGATCGAGAGGCCGAGTTGACAGCTCAACACGGAGCACGACAACATACTCCGGTTCACCCCCACCACCTCCGTGGAGCCAGGGGCGATGTTCAGTTCCTTAGGGGTACCGTGTTTAACTCCCGCTTTGCGTAATGTGCGACTACCCAAGGATTTCAAGGGACCTCATAAGGTACCAGATTACACCGCCGATTTGCAGCCACAGGCGTGGGTGGAGAGCTATGAGATGGCAATGGAGATGTTAGATGTGGATGAGGCGATGTGTGCTAAATATTTCACCATGATGTTGGAAGGAACAGCTCGCACTTGGTTGAAGAGCTTGTCGACCAACTCTATTGGATCATGGGTCGAACTGAAGCACCGGTTTATCCAGAACTTCAAGGATACGTGTAAGCAGCCAATGTCAATTGTAGATCTGGCCGCTTGTGTCCAACAGGCAGGGGAGTCCATGACCCATTCGGTCAAACGGGTCTCGGCGATTTTGCATTCATCAGATCGTATCAATGCAGACACCGCAGTGTTAACGTTAGAGGGCAATTGCCGTTTCAAACCGTTCAGAAGCTAGGAAGGCTCAAACGTCACTGCAACGACATGTCAACACTCATGGCCGCTTTGGTTAAATATGCCGATTCAGATAATACCAAGGATCCGGATTCAGAGGAGGACAAACCGGAGAAGGGTAAGAAGAGTGGCAATGCCAAAGGCCAACAACATAATCCGGCAAGCCATGGAAACGCTGGTAAGCGCAAGGCCGACAGTGGTTTGGACTTTGTCGCAAATACCAGCGCGTAGGAGAATGACCAGCGCCATAAAGGCAAGCAGCCCCAGAGGGGTGGAGGTCCAAGCAACAATTTGGAGCGTTTGTTAAATCAGCCCTGTCCAAAGCATGGATCGAAGGAGAAACCGGCATCACATCTCTGGAAAGATTGTTATATCATGTGGGATTTCAAGAATTCCAATATGTTCCAATATGATAGCGGCCCGCCCGGCGGTTCAGGAGGAGGTTTCCACGGGCCGGGTTATGGAGGTGGTGGTTCCGGTTGAGGGTTTCTAGGCAATCAAACCGGACACATCAATCAAGGACACCAAGGCAACCAGGGAGGTTACAACCATCAGGGGAGTCAGCAGCAGCAGCAGCAGTCGGGTTATCAGAGCAATCCCATATAGCTGAACAGCGGGTAATATCATGTCTTCACTACTAGTTTGTGCAAACGTCATCAGAAGCTTCACAAAAGGGCAGTCAACTCTGTTGAGCCGGTAGTACCTCAGTATTTACGCTGGTTGGAGCAACCTATTTTGTGGAGTAGAGAGGATCACCCGCCCCAGGTTGATAATCCAGGTCACTTGGCCTTGGTAGTAGCCCCTCAAGTTGGGGGATACAAGTTCACGAAAGTGCTCATGGATGGGGGAAGTAGTATCAATATTTTGTATTATGATACATTCCGCCATATGGGGTTGACAGATAAGGATCTTAAACCGTCGAATACGTGCATATCCTGTTGGTAAGATAGCTTTGGAGGTAGCTTTTGGAGATGACTACGATTCAAGGTTAGAAACATTGACATTTGAGGTGGTGAAGATCAAAATTCCATACCACGCCTTGTTTGGGCGGCCAGTTTATGCTAAGTTTATGGCAAGGCCATGTTATGTTTACCTACAGCTTAAAATGCCAGCTCATAAGGGGACTATCACAGTACATGGAAGTAGAAAGATTGCTTTGGAGTATGAAGAAGGCGATGCGGCTTATGCTGAGTCGGTTTGTGCCACGGAGGAGTTAAAATTCTATAAGGAGCAAGTTGATCCGGCAGACATGACCTCCTCAAAAAATCCAACTACGGAACAGGATCCAGCATTGAAGTTCAAATCCGCTATAGACACTAAGATGGTTGACTTTGTCCCTGGCGATTCATCCAAACAGTTCAGCATCAGCGCTAACCTGGATCCCAAATAGGAAAGCGCGCTCATTGAGTTCATCCATGAGAATCGGGACATCTTTGCATGGAAACCTTCTGACATGCCAGGTGTACCGAGAGAACTCGCTGAGCACACACTCAACATTGATCCTAAATTCAAACCGGTCCGACAGTTGCTCCGCCGTTTCAACGAGGAAAGACGCAAGGCTATAGGTGAAGAGGTAGCCCATTTGTTGGCTGCTGGGTTTATTGTTGAAGTTTTTCATCCAGAGTGGTTAGCCAATCCGGTGCAGGTTCTTAAGAAAACGGTACTTGGCGCATGTGTGTGGACTACATAGATTTAAACAAGGCTTGCCCTGCAGACCCCTTCGCTCTCCCTTGCATTGATCAGATAATTGATGCTACGGCGGGTTGTGACTGTTTGTGTTTTTTGGATGCTTACTCTGGTTATCATCAGATCCAAATGGCAGTTAAGGACCAGGAGAAAACAACATTTATAACTCCCTTTGGAGCCTTCTGCTATGTTTCCATGCCCTTTGGACTCAAGAGTTCCCAGGCAACTTACGAGCGATGTGTTCAGAATTATCTTCATAAGCAAATTGGGCGCAATGTTCATGCGTATGTGGATGATATTGTGGTCAAATCCAGAAAGGAGGGGACATTGATAGATGATCTACGGGAAACCTTTGACAATCTCCGGGTTTACAGGATGATGCTCAATCCGGAGAAGTGTGTTTTCAGTGTCCCAGCAGGCAAGCTCTTATGCTTTCTGGTTTCAAACAGAGGCATTGTGGCTAATCTGGAAAAGATTGCAGCAATTACGTCCTTGGCTAAACCGGCGTGTATTAACGATGTGCAACGTCTGACCGTTCGGATTACAGCCTTGAGCCGGTTTATCAGCCGCCTTGGAGAGAAGGCCATACCCTTATATCAGATGCTCAAGACAACAGATAACTGTGTCTGGAGTGAGGCAGCTGATAAGGCGTTTGAAGATCTGAAGAAGCAGCTAGTGGAACCGCCCGTGTTGGCAGCACCGATCGATAAAGAGCCATTATTATTATATGTGGCTGCTAATGCCCGGGCTGTCAGCGTAGCCATTGTGGTAGAGTGCAAGGAGCCTGGCAAAGAGTATCCGGTTCAACGGCCGGTTTATTATATCTGTGAGGTGCTCATTGAGTCAAAGCAGAGGTACCCACATTGGCAAAAACTGGTGTATGGGGTGTTTATGGCAAGCCGGAAGCTCAAACACTATTTTCAGGGCCATCCTATCACAGTGGTCAGTTCAGCTCCTCTGGGCGACATCATTCAAAACAGAGAGGCAACTGGCCGGATTGCCAAGTGGGCCATTGAGCTTGGACCTCACGGGCTCAAATATATACCCTGCACGGCGATCAAGTCCCAGGGACTCGTAGATTTCATCAATGATTGGATGGAATTACAGGCACCTGACGAGAAACCAGATAGTACATATTGGACTATTCATTTTGATGGGTCCAGACAGTTAGAGGGTTCGGGGGCTGGAGTCGTATTAACTTCCCCACGAGGTGACAAGTTTTGTTATGTCCTTCGTTTAATGTTCCCTTGTACTAACAATGCAGCTGAATATGAGGCTTTACTCCACGGTCTTCGGATGACTAAAGAGATGAATTTGAGCCGGTTTAAGTGCTTCGGCGATTCAGATCTAGTGGCTCAGCAAGTGTCTGGCACTTGGGTTTCTAAGGACCCACTCATGGCTGCATATCGGCGAGAGGTGGACGCAGTGGCTGGTCACTTTAAAGGTTATCAGGTGGACCATATAGACCGGCGGAAGAATGAAGCGACGGACGCTTTAAGTCATCTTGGTTCCCAATGTAAACCAGTTCCGCCCAATGTCTTTCTTGATGTATTGCACAATTCGTCAGTCAAAATACCAACCGAAGAAGATTTGGCTATTCCTGATCCGGAGGCTCAGTTGGTGGCAGCTCTGCATGCCATACCGGATTGGATGATCCCATATCTAGATTACATGAAACGGGGCGAATTACCAGCTGAGGAAACGTTGGCTCGACAGATAATCCGGCGGTCCAAGTCCATGACCATACTCAACGGGGAGTTACATCGTTACAATGTGTCAGGAGCAATTCAGCGATGCGTTTCTCCTCAAGAAGGTTGTGAGATTTTGCGAGAAATTCATGAAGGGGATTGCGGTCACCATGCCGGTTCAAAGTCGTTGGTTGCCAAAGCTTTTCGCCATGGTTTTTACTGGTTGATGGCGCATGCTGATGCTGAGGATTTAGTCAAAAGATGTGATGGATGTCAAAAGTTTGCCGCCGTGCGCACGTTCCGGCTCAAGAGTTGCGGATGATTCCAATTACGTGGTCGTTTGCAACTTGGGGGCTGGATATGGTTGGACCCTTCAAGCGCTCCAAGGACAAGAAGACCCATCTGTTAGTAGCAGTTGATAAATTCACTAAATGGGTAGAGGCAGAGCCAGTCAGCAAGTGTGATGCAGCCATGGCAGTTCAATTCATTAAAAAGGTGATATTCCGGTTTGGCCTTCCACATAGCATTATAACAGATAACGGTACTAACTTATCAAAAGGAGATGGAAGAATTCTGTCAACGTGAGCACATCCGGCTTGATCTAGCATCAGTGGCTCACCCCCAATCTAATGGTCAAGCGGAAAGGGCAAATCAAGAAATTCTACGGGGTATCAAACCAAGGCTTATGGTTCCCTTAAAGCGGACACCGAGTTGTTGGGTCGAGGAGCTACCTTCTGTGTTATGGAGCATCAACACCACACCCATTAGGTCTACGGGTTACACACCTTTCTTCATGGTTTATGGAGCGGAGGCGGTTCTTCCTAGTGACATCCGTCACGATTCGCCCCGTGTGGCAGCTTATGTGAAGCTGATGATGAGAAGGCACGTCAGGATTCTCTGGACCTGTTGGATGAAGAGCGGGATCTTGCAGCAACACGTTCGGCGATTTATCAACAAGATCTTCGACGTTATCATACCCGCCGGGTTAAAACTAGAACCTTTCAAGAAGGTGATTTGGTGCTCTGGCTCATCCAGGATCAGACTGATATGCACAAGTTATCCCCCCTTGGGAAGGACCTTTTGTGGTCAGCAAAAATCTGCACAACGGATCCTACTACCTCATTGATGTTCGAGAGCATGAAGACTCACGTCAATCGGAGGAGGAGACAAAGCGGCCATGGAACATAGCTCTCCTTCGGCCTTACTATACTTGAAGCCATAGGCTCTTCACCTGTACATATTTATGACAGTGTATATACCATATAATAAACTGGAGCCTCCGTTATAAGCGGGGTATCTGTTCTTTCTTATATCATATGTGTGCTTTTACAAGTTAACGGTCAAAGCGGAGTCTTTGTTAAACCGGCTTTAGCAGCTGCATGAAGATAAAGAAAATCACTATGGGGCTTGGTCATGTTTGAACCACAGCAACACATCTTGATAGGCATTTCAGCCACACACGAAAAAATTGGTGGAGCCAAAGAGAGTATTGTACACAGTACAAACTCAAACATAGGCACACGTTGAGCATCGCTCACAAAGTTACTTGGGGGCTCTTTTTTGCAAAGCAACAAAGAGTTTGAAAGGACCCTCGTAATTGGCTATCAAGCCACGACTTGGAAGCCTGGTGTATTCACCTAAAACCCTGGGTTAACCTGCCTTCATCAAGTAAGCCACTCCTATCCAGGTAATCCTGGCATGACCCATCGAACGTTTGACAAGTCAATCTTTTACAGACCCTGAACTTGTCACAGTTAAAATGATGATTGGTTAATTGGAGGCCCATCTTAAAAGGCTTTGTTAAATGGTTTAACTCAGAGGCCTGGCAGCCCATGAAAAGCCTCGATTTGGAGCCTGGCACCTCGTAAAAAGCCTCGCATATTTTCCTATTTGAATTTTGTTTGTTAACAATCATAAGTATTTTTTGATAAACCGGCGTCCTTGACCCGGCTTGCTTTCCAACCACCAGTTGTTGGCACATGATCAATCATAAACCGGTGGTCATTGACCCGGTCTGGTTTGACTAAATCACCAGTGTTATAAAGAAAATCCTGTAGTTATACCGGTCCGGTTTAATAGATAGACCAGCATTATGAAGATGAAATTATCAAACGTATCGGGTTGGTGTTAAACACCTTTGCTGTATACACGTTTGTTCAATCAATGAGGTATGTTCTGTACATTTTTTTTGTACAAACACTTGATTATTCAGCTAAAGTATTATGTACTTCTTGGATATTATGACATGTTTAGCGGTAAACTGCTAGACACTTTTAAGTTTTTTGGACCCAGGAAGGCAAGTAATCATAGGCTATGCATACAATATATCCTGAAGGGTGGCACAGATTGTCACAAAGCATTATGAAACATGCTCGATGGCATGGCAGATAAACAAAGTTTCAGCTATCCTATTACATGAAGCTTCAAAGCGGTTCAAACAGTGCCATTGTTTTCTACAGTAGCCATATAAACCGGTGACCGGATCAGGACTCTTCATCACAACGGCTTGATGGTTGCGGGTCAGTTGGTGTCGGCACTTCTTCATCCCTCCCCAGTCGCTGGAAATCAGCCGTTGACCAATCAATTCTGGTTAAAGCTTGGAACACTGCTTCCTCATGGATAAGATCAGAAGGGTTAATATCAGGGGCATAAGTGTGCTTACGAATCAGAGGCACAAGTTCTTCGACCTCATGGATATCGGCCGGCTGTCTTTTCCCTTCTGCATCATAAAACGGTTGAAAATGGGACAAATCGGTGTCCTCAGCCAATTTGCTGGCCGCTGGCCGCATCTGTTTGGTCAGCCGCCGAAGATCATCATTGTCAAAGTTTGAACCGTCTTCTTTAACGCCTGGATATCCTTTAATAATATCCTCCGCTTCAAGGTCTGGAATCCAGGCCTTGCCTCGAATAAAGGCGGTTAATGCTCCTGCTCTCGCAGCGGCTCTTTTCAACTCGCCAATATGTGCCGGTAACATGCCCAGCTTCTCAAGGGTCTCCTTAATCAACGTTGGCGCCGGTTTGTTATAAGCCGCTGTACTGATGGCTCGCTGAGATCCAGAGTATAGCTGCTCAACCAATGTATATGCCGCTTTGAGCTTCATCCGCATATCTGCACCAAGATGAGTGATCCGAGTTCCTGCCAAAGATTTTATCAACATTTTGGTCAGTTTTAAGATTCATTGACTGGTGCAACATACATAAGCAGACACTTACCAAAGATAGCAGAGGTCATAGCGTTGATTTGGCGCTTCAAACCAGCTAGTTGTTCAACCACCGGTTTCAGGGCTTCTCCTTGGCATCTACATCTCTTTTGGTCAAACCGGCTTTTTCGGTTTCCCATTCAGCACGATCTTGGTTGAAGGATTCTTTCAATTTTTCCATTCCGGCCAGGGCCTGCCTCAGCTCCTCTTTGGCTTTTGCAGCTTCGGCTTGTTGAGACTTCACATTTTCTTGCAAGTCAGAGTTTTGGGCATCTTTGCTTCTCAGTTCAGCCTGCAACATTGAAGGTATATAAAACAAAACAACATATTTATGCACTAAGTATAAAGCATATAACAAGTTATCCACTTCATACTTGGGGGCTAATGCCTATTTGCTCTCAAATACTACCCTCTATACAAGTCTCCAGAACAATGCAAGCATTATCCTTGACACTTGGGGGCTAATGTACGTTTGTTCTAAACTAGCGGTGTGGATTAAAAACCGGATTAACTTGACAAGTTAAACCGGCCTTTGGGGGCTATGCTGCAGAACGTTATCTAATTTTTTCAAACATGAGTCTTATCTATGATTGAGGACACGCCTTTGCAAGCATCAATGATGGGATGCTTGAAGTGTTACAAAGACCCGGTTTATGATTAACAATCATAAAACGATTCTTGGGAGGCTACTTGGAATAGTATTTCAGCAATAAATCAGTGTACAAGGGAGAAGCATTTACTTCATATCGTTCTTTCATCAAATTGACCAAACCGGCTTCATAATCCCTGTTTGAGTGCAGACGGTTCAAGAAGCCGGAATGAAGCTCATCAGCGTTAAGATGATCATAGTTTGATAAGTCGCTGCTCCATTTACCTTTATCCCTGGCAATTTGCTCTTCTTTGGCACTATGCTGAGCCAAAATGACGGGATGACCAGGAGAGCTGTGGCCTGTTCCAGTAATAATAACGTCATCACCTTGGCCTTCAGGATTTTTGGTGGATGATGATGGAATTTCAGTGTCTTTCATTGGATTAGCCCGGTTTGGTTCTACCGGTTCAGTACCAGGGGCGGCAGGCTCAGCATCTGCTGGTTCGTCAGTATGTTGGCCGTCAAGGGGCGGATCATCAAAAGTTTTTTCAGGATGGAGGCCTTCCGGTTCACCAGTCTGCTCCAGTTCACCTCTTGGTTCTTCTTCTTTGGCAACAGGGTCTTCTGGCAGATTGGTAACCCGAGCTTTCTTGCTGGGTCTGGCTTTGGCCCTGCAAACAAAATAAAAAAGGTTTAACATCCTGTTCAAAAGATGTAGGGCGCATTGAAAGGAAAGGTTTTTCATAACTCACCCGGCCACAGTTTTCAAAGGGGGGAGTTGAGTTGTTGTCGATTCACCAGAAGAGGAAGGAGGTGTCACCTGATAATTTGAATCGGACGGATTAAGAGGCTGTCTCAAATAACCTGCCTTGGGGTAAGAATGGTCAGAAGTAGGAGAGACGTCAGACCGGCGCTTCCGAACCGGAGTATCACAGTACTAGAAAAAGGGCTATAGATGGGATTGACACTAATGGCGCACCAGACAAGCGGTGCGCCATTAGTATATACTAATGGGGCACCACCTTCTGATACGCCATTAGAGTTGAAACTACTAATGGCGCACCAGGCCCAGGGTGCGCCATTAGTATCAAAAAAAATTGAACTAGTGCGCCTGTCCAAACATACTAATGGCGCATCCAGACACAGTGCGCCATTACTAGTTGTAACTAGTAATGGCGCACCTATCGGAAAGTGCGCCACTAATGTTGTTTTTTTTATTATATTTTTTATTCCTTTTTTTGCAAAACTACTAATGGCGCATTGTCCCACCGTGCGCCATTACTAGTTTAAACTAGTAATGGCGCACTATGGGACAGTGCGCCATTAGTATGTTTTTTTTGCAAAACTACTAATGGCGCACCACCAGAAGGTGCGCCATTAGTAACCTGGATTACTAATGGCGCATTTAGAGTTGGTGCGCCATTAGTAAGTGGGCAGCAACAAGATATTTTGGACAGCCTCTCCTACCCACACTCACTTTCTCCCCACTTCATTCTCTCCACCTCCTCCTTGTCTCGGGTGCCTCCTCTTTTTCACCTCATTTCCACCATAGATTCATTCAATTTAAGTGGTTAAATTACCTTGTTTTGATAGGTAAGTAAGGGGGGAAGCTATATTTATGTTGTTCTCCCTACAACAATGTGCACATGCACTTTTTATGGCCTAGCTAGATCTATGTATGTTCGTGGTGTTGCATATGTTTGTGGTGTTGCATATGTGTTTGTGTTTGGAGGTGTACCGGTATTTGAAATGCGATAGTAGCCAATATTTTGCCGGAATGTTGATTCATTTCCGCTTTGGCGAGAATTTTGGCATTAAGCATTCTTTTTGGTCCTATTTTTAGGGAAAGTCATGCCAAATTTTTTCTTGGTTCTAAAATATCGTTTTGCTCTACCCCGCAGGCGACCATGGTCCGCACGATGACCGAAGGCATCGTGAATAGGTTTTTGAGGTCCGCGAAGGCCGAGATGCTTCAAAAGAACGAGATGGAGATAAGATGTCCGTGTCGAAGATGCAAGCTGAAGAGCCTTATTGTGGACCCGAAATCCGGGCAGGTGCGGGACCACCTGCTCTTGCGTGGTTTCATGGATGGCTATCGGTGGCAAGGTGATGAAGATGACTACGAAGTCGTCCATGGGGGCCGGGCAAGAAATGAGGAAGGGCAGCAAGACAACCACCGCGGCTCGGGCAGGCGAGAAGACGAAGAATCCCCAGGAGATGATCACGACGGTGATGCTGTACACAGTCATCATGTAGAAGATGCAGGGCATGATGATGAGGAAGATGCCGGAGCAGACGACGGGCATGATCATGAAGATGATGATGCTGGCGGAGCAGACGACGCTAGACCATCGATGGGCTGGGTGCAGGACCCTCATATTCAAGAGCTGCTTCTCAAGCAGACGGATAACGCAAGAGCTGCCGCCCGAGAGAAAGCCAAGATGGATCAACTTGAGTTAGACGCGGTTACTCCATTGTATGAAGGATGCAGGCCCGAGGATACCTGCCTGAAAGTAACGCTCATGGCTCTGGAGATGAAGGTAAAACACAAAATGACCGACGCATGCTTCGACGAGAACATGTCATTCTGGCACGAACGTCTTCCCAAGGGGAACAAGTGCCCGACCAGTTTGGAGGAGGCGAAGAAAATCTTGTGTCCTCTGGATTTACCGCACGTGAAATACCATGTGTGCATGAACAATTGCATCATTTATCGGGACGAGCACGCGGAGTCTACCATATGTCCGGTGTGCGGCGTCACTCGATACAAGAAGAGGTAGAAAGCTCCTCGAAAAGTGGTGTGGTACTTTCCGATCACTCCTCGTCTGCAGCGGTATTTCGCGGACCCTAAGGTAGCAAAGCTCCTGCGTTGGCACGCAGATAGGGAGGAGAAGAAGCGAGAAGATGACGCAAATGATCCGGAGATAGATAAAAAAGACAAGATGCTGAGTCACCCTAAGGATGCGAGCCAGTGGCAAGCGTTGAACTTCGAAGACCTAGAATTTGGGAACGATCCAAGGAACATCGTGCTGGGTGCGAGCACCGATGGAGTCAATCCGTTTGGCAGCCAGAGAAGCACACATAGCACCTGGCCTGTGTTTGTGTGGATGTACAACCTTCCCCCCTGGTTGTTCATGAAGAGGAAGTACATTCACATGAGTATGCTAATTGAAGGACCGAAACAACCAGGGAACGACATCAATCTGTATCTGGGGCTGCTGAAAGAGGAGCTTGACACGCTGTGGAAAACGCCAGCCAATACGTGGGACGCCGCAGAGAAAGAATATTTCCCTATGAGAGTCGCGCTGCTCACGACGGTGCACGACTATCTCGGTTACGGATATGTCGCGGGGCAGGTGGTCCACG
Source organism: Triticum urartu (assembly GCF_056163025.1). Taxonomy (NCBI): domain Eukaryota; kingdom Viridiplantae; phylum Streptophyta; class Magnoliopsida; order Poales; family Poaceae; genus Triticum; species Triticum urartu. The sequence continues at coordinate 65,349,872 of NC_141873.1, read as the reverse complement.
GATTTTCTAGATGCGTCAAGTGAATGGATGACACAACGTATCGCCAGCTAGATAGAGATCCCGGGTCTTCGAAAACCGTGTTCATGGGATATCGAAGGTGGCTTCGCGACGATGACCTGTGGAGAAAACGCAAGGATCTGTTCGATGGTGAAACCGAACCCCGAGGACGCCCGCGTACGAGGAGCGGCGAGGAAATAGACGAGCTGTTGAAAAATTGGAAAGATTGCCCACTGCCGGGAAAGAAGCAAAAGGCGCCAGAGCCGGGAAAGAAGCGAAAGGCGCCAGAGCCGCTGCTGAAGGTATGGAAAACGAGGTCTGTTTTCTGGGACTTGCCGTACTGGAAGATCCACCGTGTGCCTCACAGCCTTGATGTCATGCATATCACGAAGAACGTGTGCGAGAGTCTGCTTGGTACCCTGCTCAACATGCCAGAGAGGACCAAAGATGGGCCGAAAGCAAGGGCAGACTTGAAATCAATGGGCATCAGGCAGGAGCTTCACGCTATATATGATGATGATGATGAGGCGAAGGAGGACACGGAAAGTCGTCGCAAAGGCAAAAAGGCCAAGAAGACCAGAAATGACTACCCTCCCGCGTGCTTTACTCTAAGTCAGGAGGACCCTGCTCAACATGCCAGAGAGGACCAAAGATGGGCCGAAAGCAAGGGCAGACTTGAAATCAATGGGCATCAGGCAGGAGCTTCACGCTATATATATATATATATATATATATATGATGATGATGATGAGGCGAAGGAGGACACGGAAAGTCGTCGCAAAGGCAAAAAGGCCAAGAAGACCGGAAATGACTACCCTCCCGCGTGCTTCACTCTAAGTCAGGAGGAGATCGAGCAGTTTTTCACCTGCCTCCTAGGAGTAAAACTTCCTTACTATCTCGATCGCCCTCCATCTCGATCGCTATCCACCTCGCCAGATCCGGTCCCCCTCGCCGCCGAGCACCCCCCGGTCCACCGGCCGCCGCCGCCGACCCCCCGCACCCTCGATTCCCCTACTCAACCGCCGCCGCCGAACCCCCGCACCCCTCCCCTACTCTACCGCTGCCGCCGACCCCCCGCACCCCGCGCACCATCCCCCGCTCCACCGGCATTACTGTTTGATGATATTTTTTAAAAAATTATTACTGTCTTATAAAAAAAATATTACTGTTATGATTTAAACAAGTTTGAACATATTTAAACACAAATAAGTATCAACCAGCATTTTAAATGCATAAAAAAATTGTGGAGCCTGGGAATCGAACCCAGGACCTCCTGGTGTGAGAACTGGCTGCTGACCAGTCGAGCTAGTAGAGGGAACTTGGTGTGGATCAGGTCAGGTGGAAGATAACCTGTTGGCTCGAGCAGAAATAAAAAAAAATACTTATGGCACACCGAGGGGTGGTGCGCCATTAGTATTGTGCCGCCCCATCCATATTTCCTCCCCGGCCCAAACCTATCCCCTCTCTCTCCCTCGCCCTCGCCCTCGATCCCCTTCCCCTCTCCTCTCCCGACGCCGCTGCCCCGCCGCCACGACGCCGCCCCGACGCCGCGACGCCGCCCCGTCGTCCTCGTTGGACGCCATCGCCCCGCCTTGTTGGACGCCATCGCCCCGCCTCGTTGGACGCCATCGCCCCGCCTCGTTGGACGCCATCGCCCTGAGGCCCCGACGTCGGCGCCGCTCTCCCCGTGGCCCCACCTCGTTGGACGCCATCGCCCTGCCGCCCTCGTCGCCGGTGGCCCGGATGCCGCCCCGTCCACACCACCGTCGCCGGAGCACCACCACCACCCGGACCTCGTCGCCTCCCGGACCTCGTCGCACCACCACCACCCGGACCTCGTCGCCCCACCTCGTCGCCCCGTCCACACCACCGCCCCCGTGAGCTCCCCCTCCTCCTCTCCCCCTCTCCCCCTCGCAAGCTGGATCTTCCTGCCGGTAGGAGGATTTCAATGGAGAGTGGAAGTAGATAGATCTAATCCCTGCAGTGCACATTCTGATTCAGTCATGTACTAAGATTTCAACGGAGAGTGGCAGTAGATAGATCTAATCCCTACTGTCACATGTGCACTTGGCAGGTAACACTAGCTAAACCTAGCATGCAAAAAGGATCACATGTTTTAGAGCAGTATCTTCTACTACAACCTGAGGGTTTTCTTAGCTAAATTAGGCTATGTTCGTTTTGTGTCAGCTACTTGCTGTCCATGTTAACTTCTTTTCATGGTACCCATAGATTTGACTTTCAGTGTTGGTGATTCTGCAGTTGCTGTAGACTACTATAGTGATGAGTGTCTAGCTTTTGTAATCTACACTTCTTGCATAAGGATGTGCATGTGCCTTTGTACCATGAGTAATTTGGGACTTGGGAATTGGTTCTTTCTTACTACAGTCTTGCTACTATAGTATGGCTCTGTTCTTGGTGGAGGTTTCATTACTTGTTTTGTGTGGCTTAGGTTATATTTTAGTGGAATTTGTGTGATATGTTTGGCTGGACTCTGCTCTTTTCACAGTTATAGTGTTGTCACTTTACAGCTTGCATGCTTGCCATACCAGACCATCAGTGTTCCGCTGTTATGATAAACTGTTCAATTCTTTTTCCGCTGTTATGATAAATGTTGAATGATACTGCTTGGAGATGCATATATTGTTTCACCTCTTCACATGCCAATGTATTTTCCATGTTGTGATGGAGGCCTTTTTTGCCTTGTCCACCCGAGAGGCCCTTGAGTTTGCTGGAATGTCGATTAACTTCCGTTCCGGCAAATTCGGGTAATCCATATGTCCTATTTTCAGCAAAGGTCATGCTGAAATTTTCCGTGAATTTTAGCATGACTTTGCTAAAAAAAGGACATATGGGGTACTTGTGACTAATGCATGGGTGTTGACAAACCATTAATTATACAACCTTGGCTTTTAGGGTGCCTCGGTGTCGATAAAAACCGAAATGATGAAAGCTTAGGCTTTTAGGGTGCCTCGGTGTCGAAAAACCCTCAATGATAAAAGCTTAGCTTTTAGGATGCCTCGGTGTCGACAAACCCTAAATGATGAGACCATGATCTTGTTCCTTGACAATAACCAACTTTTTGACCAAACTTTGTTCCTATTTAGAGAGAAACATGGCCAACAACGATGAGGCCGGGGGTTCGGGCGGCAAGGCATTCTGGGAGCTGTCCCAGGTGATGGAGGAACAACCTCACTTGTATGAGGACGCCGCCTTCCCCACCGATCCTGAGACCACTGATGGTGCCGCCGAGGATGACCCCACTGATGCCACCACTGATGGTGCCACCGAGGATGCCACCACTGATGATGGCGGCGCACGCACAGATGGCAGCCAACCGAAGAGGCAACGTAAGGACCGGCGCCCGACCCTGCTCTGCACCCTCAAGGAGGAAGTTACTGAAGTGGACTCTAACGGGAATCCAACGGCGCCCGAACGAATAGTCAAGGGGTACTCGCTTCAGCTCGGGTGCATTCTCCGGAGCACTGTCTCGATCAACACCGAGAACCTGAGGCATCCTGACCGTGGGAATTTGCGCAACCTCCTCTTCACGAAGCTGCACGAATGATACAAGTTCCCCGCTGAATTTGAAAACACAAGCCTCAAAGGGAATAAAGTGAACAATGCTGCCCTCACGAAGATGAGCAAGGCCCTGTCTACTTGGAAAAGCAATGTGAAGAGAATGATCGAGAAAGGTGAGAGTTATGAGAAGATCAAGGAGAAAAATCCTTCGATCACCGAAGATGACTACAACGACTTCAAGATCAATTGCTCGAGCACCGCAAACTCCGAATCAAGTCAGCGGGGGAAAGAAATGCGGGAGCTGAACTTAGGGGAACACACACTCGGTCCTGGCGGTTAAAGTGTGGCGGAGCCTATATGGGACAAGGAGGAGGCGGACCGTGCTGAGCAAGGCCTACCGCCCCTCTTCGATAAATACGGTGACAAGCAGACCAAGAACTTTGTCAGGGCCCGGTACAAGAAGGACCCGAAAACAAAGGAGCTTACCACGGATCCGAAGACCAGGGCGCTTGAGCTTGTTCTGGTAAGGAATACACCCCCGCGTAATTAGCTCCATATGGTTGCATTCTAATTAATGAAGCCAAATTTCTAAATGGTTCACATTCCTTCCGCAGGCGACTGAAAGCAGTAGCGCGGGGTCGACTAAGAGCAACCCTTGGGACACCACTCTAAATAGGGCGTTGAATGTAATGAAGAACAAGGATAAGCTCAGTAAGCCAACGTCAGCTGGTCGTGTGGCCGGCAAAGGCTTGTCGACAAAATGGTCGTCATACTATAACACTGGTGGGCGAAAGGAGAAAAAGACCAGCTCGGAAAGCCAGGCGCGCGAGGTTCAAGAACTCAAGGCACAGGTGGCGCGGATTCCAGAGATTGTCCAAGAGCAAGTGCAACAACAACTCGGAGCAACGATCACCGCCATTGTGCCTACCTTGATCAAGGGGTTGAGTGCGTGGATTGCGGGCGGCCAACAGGGGCCGCCCCCGATTCCTAGCTTCACGGCCAGCAACTCGCAGAACGCGATGGCGGGGCCATTGGTGTCTCCGGCGAAGGCGGCATTGGTGTCTCCGACGCCGGCACGGGAGCTTAATGCACCCGGGTGTACGCCGGCCGCCACCTCTGCAGAAAGCGGCCCCTCCGTCAACTGCACGCCCGCCGTTGGCGGTGCCTCGACATTAGCCTAGCTCGACGCCATCATCACAGTAACTAATTAAGCCTCTCTCGGCCGAGGACTTCATCTCCTTTCCTTTGACTGGGCATCCCTGACGCCCTACATGTTTTCGCAGGGCGCCGCCGACGTTCCGTGCACTCTCCTGCACTTCGTGAACAACGAGTTGGTCGATGTCGCCAAGGGCAAAATCGTTCAACCAGGCAACCCCTTGTTCCACGGTACCCAGATGCCACCCAACTTGTTTAGGGTTCAACTGGTTCGGGTGCTGCCAGGCTACGACGAGTTGTTACCTCCAATTCGACCCGTCGGGGCCGACGATGATGACGTGATGACCCTCAGCGCCTGCCTGAGCTGGCCCCTGCTTTGGCTGAAGAGCCAGATTCGTTTGGGGGCGGGGGACACCACCCCAAAGACAACACCGCCAGTCATGCCGGCGCCAAGTCGGCCCCATGGCAAGACCGCCGCAACGGTGCCGGACATCCCTATGCCACTGGATCCAAACATGCATATGGCACAGGATCAGAACGACGACGACGATACATTTGGCAACGTCGATCAGTACTTTGCCGATCATGGGTATGGTGGCGACTTCATGGGGCCTCCTTCTCAAGAACCTAACCCAACAAAAGACGTGCGTGATCTAGCTGGTACCGCGGAGAAGCCAAGTTGCAACAGGCGTCATCTGCAGTTCAGCTCTCAGGAGACGCCTCCAGCTGCCGACTTCACCGAGCCTCAGATAGGCGAGGTGCGAAATATTATCAGCCCCAACACACTCAATAAGGCAGTCTGTGAGCAGAACTCGGTCCCATTACAGGAGAAGAAGAAGGCACGCAAAAGAAACACTAACAAGGGTGCGGGCTAGCCGGCACCGAGTACGATCCGTGCTCAGGACGGGCCACCTTCACCTGAGGATTTAATGAGGAGGCTGCATGTGGCGGGTAGGCCGATGCTACCGAGAAATATGCTCGATGCTGCAACCGGTGCTATGCGGAGTCTGCATGACAGTGTTCTTTCTTTGGAGAAGCGGCGTCTCAGAGAGAAGGATGTGGCATACCCGGTTTTTGCGGCCAAGGTGCCAGAGGGCAAGGGCTTTGTGGATAACTCCATCGGGCGTACGATCGTCCTGCGGTTTGATGACATCCACGCTATGTTGAACCTTCATCCGCTGCACTACACCTTCGTTCGGCTATTTTCGCTAAGTATGGAGATGCGGATCATTCGCGACAAGACCCCGGACATCGTGATAGTCGACCCCTTCTACATGCATGCCAAGATCTTGGGCAGCGCTGGAGACCGGCAAGTCGCGAGTTCTTACCTCGAAGGCGTCATTCTGGCAAACCAAGATAAGGATAACTTCCTCGTGCCTTACTTTCCTGAGTAAGTCCTCCCCTCAACCGCCCCGTAACATATGAATTCTTAGATTTCGATCGTTTTTCTTTTAACATTCCGTGTTTTCTGCAGTGACACAAATTGCACGCTCATCCTCCTAAGCCCCAAATATTGCATGGCCACGTATTTCGACCCGAACCTTCATTCGAACATAGACTACACAAATGTCAAGAAGGTTCTTGATGATGTTCTCCCCGGCTACGCCAAATCTGGAGGCACCTTCACCAGGCCTATTCGTAAGTACGGCAAGCACGTGTTCTCCCACAATACGACGTTCTACTGCGTCAAGCAGCCGCCTGGCGGTCAGAAGGGTGCCTACTACGCCATCCATCACATGCGGGCGATCGTACGGGACCAGCATCAACTTCTGCTACCGAGTAAACTCAAAGATTGGGCCGCGAGCGTGTTGGCAATCCAGGACGCGGACATCAGACAAGAATTCTTTCGCATCTAGTCGGAGTTTGCAGAAATCATCCATCAAGATGTCCTTCGTACCTCGGGGCAGTTCTACCTCAGAAATCAACCGTCCAACAGTGACATCGACACAATGCTAGAAATGCAGGCTGACAATGACCGTTATTTCATGACTCCCATGATAGACGGCGCTTCATCCACGCTCCGGTCCCTTGAGTCGAGTCGAAAGCAGTGATGCTATGTCTAGTTCTGAAACATCGATTGGCTCATGTTGTAATTAAACTTTAATGAACTTGTAGTATGTCTCTTTGGTTTCGAGAGTCGTTCAACTTAGATGTAATCGATGCTATTAATGTCTTGATTTTCTCTTGCGATCGTTCTATTGCATACTTATATATTGCTTATGTATTGTCTGTGAATTGGTACTAACGTTTCGTTCGGCTAGTGCATAGCGATGCCGTCGTATGTCGTGTACAAGGGTAAGGTTCCCGGAGTCTATGACCACTGGGAGGAGTGTCGGAGACAGGTACACCGATTCAGCGGTAACAGTTACAAAGGGTACACCACTAGGGCCGAGGCCGAATCTAGATACGCCCGGTATCTAGCGGGAGAGGGGAGGGAGCATTGGAGGAACCGTATGAAGACGAGTTTCATCGTGATGATGCTCATCGTGATGACCGCGGCTCTCTTCTATGTGATGGTAGTTTAGATGATCGATATCGACTTGTAATGTGAAGACAAACTCGCTACTCGCGGTCTCGAGACTTGTAATATAATGTTCTATCTTTGTTCGGTCTTTTCAATTCGGAGACTAATATGATGAATTGTATTCGGAGACTAATATGATGAATTGTATTCAGAGACTAATCTTCTATTGTATTTGATGAATCTGTTGTTGATGTGTGCTGTCTATATTTAGTCCAATTTTACATTTTGTAACCTGTGCAAAAAACAGAAAATAAAAAAAATAAAAAAAGCTAATATTCATACTAATGGTGCATCACATCACAGTGCGCCATTAGTATGCCAAAGGATACTAATGGCACATCATTAAAGAGTGCGCCATTAGTATGCCGAAGTTACTAATGGCGCATCTTGTTGTTGTGCGCCATTAGTATGCCAAAGCACCTGGGTATACATGGCCCCCTTGGAGGCATACTAATGGCGCATCACATCACAGTGCGCCATTAGTATGCCAAAGGATACTAATGGCGCATCATTAAACAGTGTGCCATTAGTATGCCGAAGTTACTAATGGCGCATCTTGTTGTTGTGCGCCATTAGTATGCCAAAGCACCTGGGTATGCATGGCCCCCTGGGAGGCATACTAATGGCGCACTGTTGTATATACTAATGGCGCATCTGAGGTGCGCCATTAGTATACCAGATACTAATGGCATGGCACTAATGGCGCACCTCTAATGCGCCATTAATGGCCAAATTAGGTGCGCCATTAGTAGGCCTTTTCCTAGTAGTGGCAGGTAAACGGGTAGAGGTGACCTGTCACTGTGCCGGGTTGTCCGACGAGCTTCATGCTGTTGAGTCTTCAAAATAAATGTTGGATCCTAGTGAGCAAGAGGATGAGAAAAGCTTACTTTCCGGATTGCTTGGTGAGTTTTTTGTGCTGGCATAGAGTCTGAACCGGAGGAAAGTGTAATTATCTCTACGTCATCAGCCTGACTAGCTTCTGCCTCCTCCTAAGGAAGATCATTGTTAACAAGATTCATAAAAAGAGAGCCAAGTGAGTGAAGTTCTACCTCAACTTCTGGGTCATCAGTATCATCATCAAGTTCCATATTAATCCGGTCAGCCATTTTCCGCTTTGACGTCCGTTTTACGGCTTTGGTCTTCGGGCGGGTTGGTTTGACCACTTTGTCTCCATTTGGCTTTGTCGTTTTCTCTATGGATTTCTGTTTCCAGAAAGGGTCATCACCCTATATATATAAAGAAGAAAGGCTACAGCTTGTATAATTTAAAGGTATTAGAGATGAAGAGGAAGTGTAATGCTTACAGCAGGCGGTTTGTTCTTGGTATAGAAGGGACTCAGACCGGTTTGACTACAGACCAGTTCCGATTCATTTAGAATTTTCTTTACACATTCAATAACTTCTTCCTCGGAAAATTGGATGTTGCAGTGGCGTTGAGGATCGTCAACTTCACCGGTATATTCGCACATTAAACCGGGATGCCGGCTTAGCGGTAAGATACTCCAGGATATCCAACAGCGCACCAAATCTACACCTGTTAAACTGTTTGCCATAAAGGCCCGGAGCTTGGCGATTTGAGGAGCGTATTTTGCCTTTCTGAAGAGCTCAGGCGTTGTGGCATTGGGTGAGTATTGGATAATCTATGATCACGGAAGCCGGGGAGGGGATTTTCATCCTCAGAAGTGTCTCTGTAATAGAACCATGTTTGGTTCTATTCCTTTGGGTGGCTATGGAGTTTGGCATGAGGAAATTCCACTTCTTTCCGCTTTTGAATCGAGACACCACCAAGCTCTGTGTTCGGGCCATTCACAAACTCTGTGTGCCGGTTTAAGTGAAAGAAATCCCGGAACAATTCTGCAGTTGGTTCTTCTTGTAAATAGACTTCACAGAAGACTTGGAAATTGCATAAGTTGGAGACTGAGTTGGGACCAATATCTTGTGGATGCAGTTGGAAGCTGGCAAGCACATCTCGATAAAATTTTGAACCTGGTGGTTTGAAACCACGGCCTATATGGTCAACAAAGATTATCACCTCGCCTTGTCTTGGGGTTGGAGGATTCTCTGTTCCTGGAACTCGCCATTTGATTTCAGTTTTCTTAGGCAGAGAGCCGATGCTAACCAGCTCATTCAATTGATCCTCGGTAACCCGGGAACGAGCCCAGTTGCAGGCAGTGAATTGTTTGGCCATTGCCAAGCGAATAAACTGAAAATGAAAGGCCGGTTTCTGAATTACGCATGATTATACACAAGAGGCAAGGGAGTAAGAAACATGATGATATGATAAATGGTACAACCCGGAGACTAGTATAATGAGAGAGAAAGGTAATGCTAGCACAGGGTTGGTTAGACACTGTTAAACAGGGGCATAATTATGAAGGTAACATGCTCTTCCGGTTTATCAGAGGGCTAACGGCATAGACTATTTATACAATGTTAAACCGCTTATATTGGTGTGAGGAGAAACGGATCTCACAGTGATGTATAAAACTTTCGGATCTAAAGATAAGACAAAAAAGCAAAAATAATTGGATTTTGAAGGGGTGCAGAACTGAAGCAATTTTTGACAGACTAGATTAGTTCTTTGCGCATAAGGATTTGTGATGACCATGGTAGGTAAGCTACGGCAAGAGATGCATCAAGCATGAAGTGTCCATCTATTAAAGGAAGAACAGGGAAGAATAGCACTGATGAACTTCGAAAGAACTGCGAAGAATGTCGAAACCCTAGAACAGATCTATGGTGGAAAAAGCAGAGAACTTACCGGAGTTGGTGAGCAAGCGGAAGGGCGCCACAGTATTCTGGTGCGTTCAGGCCAAGGTCGGAGCAGAGGCGACGGTCGACGGTGGCGGCGGAGCTCCAGAGGCTGAGCGGCGCGAGGAAGACGACGCGAAGAGGCACGGGGGGGAAACGGTGAAAATGACCCCTCGGTCCTATTTATAAGGCGAAGTGATAAAATGGTAAGTACGGGAATCGAGGATCCCAAAAAATGGGTAAGTTAATAAAGGTGTCGCCCTGATGACTGGATATATATTAAATGAAGGAAATTTCCGACATCAACGGATGGATGACATCAGGGCGGTTTATCGTAATTTTGAAGTATGACATCACGACGGTTTACAAGATCAAAAATGAAGATAAGAGGGAAGATTTTTTCGAAAGTGTGGAAGATTGACATGAAGAAGTTCAAACCAATATGGGGCCTAATGTTGGGGATATTACTACTGGAGGTAAATCGGCCTTATGTAGCCGGGTTGACTCTTTGAAGATTAGAAGCTCATGAAGATGTAAAGATGATGGTGCTTTACGGAGGGCCCAAAGGCGGGTTACAGTCTGTAAATGTAAACCGGCCTAGTCATGTAACTTGTATAGTAAGATAGAAAGAGAGAGGCCGAACCGGATACGTTTATAATCCGGCTTCGGGACTCTGTAGCTCGGCGGGCGTCAACCTATGTATATAAAGGGACGACCCGACCGCGGTTTAGGGACAACAACAACTCGAGAGCCAGACAAAGAGGATTCGCTCCCTGGCCTTCGAAACCTTAGAAATACCAATCACAACCAGACGTAGGCTTTTACCTTCATCGAAGGGGCCAAACTAGTATAAACTCCCGTGTCCCCTTGTCCAGTTTAACCCCTTTAAGCTAACCCGTTGCGATGGCTCCACGACTAAGTCCTTTCACGAGGACATCTGTCGTGACAAACCCACGACAGGTTCTCTCCCGAATTTTAGTACTTTGGACAATCCTTCTATTCTAGCTAAACTCATTAATAAAGATGCTATGGAAAGATCTACCAGAGTTATCGATGAGAATCTTAATAATTTTGATGAATCAGAATTTTTCGTTATTTACTTGATGAATCTTTGAAAGATGCTTGGGATAGACTATTAAGGATCAGGGCCAGCTATGTGCCCCAATACCAAATTGAAATTTACTTAAAGAGCTTTTATGTTGCCCTACCTTCTTCTTTCAGGCATGTATTAGATTCTATATTTGAAGATGGTTTTCTTGAAGGGGATGTCGTAGATACTTATGAAAAGATGAAAACCATATTTGGGCACCCCATGAATGAGAAGGTTGAATCTACATCTCTTTTGCTCTCTTACCAAAACGAATCTATCCAGGAGATGAAGGCTAGCTTAGATACAAATTTCCGTAACATGATTAATATTTCTTCTACCATTAATAGCCATGTGCTTTATCAAAATAGAAAGATTAATTCCATAGATAGCAAGTTTGCTCTTTTCTTCCCTAAAACCAAAGATGGCAATACCTAGATCTATCCTTGCGTTTATGCCTAGCTAGGGGCGTTAAACGATAGCGCTTGTTGGGAGGCAACCCAATTTTATTTTTATTCCTTACTTTTTGCTCCTGTTTAGTAATAAATAATTTATCTATACTATGTTTTGGTTGTGTTTTTTTGTTTAATTAGTGTTTGTGCCAAGTAGAACCGTTGGGAAGACTTGGGGAAAGTCTTTTTAATCTTGCTGTAAAAAACAGAAACTTTAGCGCTCACGAGAACTACTTCCATTTTTATTTGAAAAGTGCTATTTAGTTAATTATTTTTTCATATGATTAATAGATAAATTCCTCACTTCCAGAAATTTATTTTATAATTTTTTGGGTTCCAGAACTTGCGTTAGCTACAGATTACTACAGACCGTTCTGTTTTTGACAGATTCTGTTTTTCGTGTGTTGTTTACTTATTTTGATGAATCTATGGCTAGTAAAATAGTTTATAAACCATAGAAAAGTTGCAATAAAGTACGTTTAACACCAATATAAATAAATAATGAGTTCATTACAGTCCCTTGAAGTGGTGTTTTGTTTTCTTTCGCTAACGGAGCTCACGAGATTTTCTACTTTAAGTTTTGTGTTTTGGGTAAAAGATTTGATGGATTATGGAACAAGGAGTGGAAGGAGCCTAAGCTTGGGGATGCCCATGGCACCCCAAGATAATCTAAGGACACCTAAAATCCCAAGCTTGGGGATGCCTCGGAAGGCATCCCCTCTTTCGTCTACTTCCATTGGTAACTTTACTTGGAGCTATATTTTTATTTACCACATGATATGTGTTTTGCTTGGAGCGTCTTGTATTATTTGAGTCTTTATTTGTTAGTTTTACACAATCATCCTTGTTGTACACACCTTTTGAGAGATACACACATGATTCGGAAATTATTAGAATACTCTATGTGCTTCACTTATATCTTTTGAGTTATATAGTTTTTGCTCTAGTACTTCACCTATATCTTTTAGAGCATGGTGGTGGATTTGTTTTATAGAAAATATTGTTCTCTCATGATTCACTTAGATTACTTTGAGAGTCCTACAAAACAGCATGGTACTTTGCTTTAATTATGTTAGGCATTCAAGATTAATAAAAAGGTTTTCTTATGAGTGTGTTGAATACTATGAGAAGTTTGATACTTGGTAATTGTTCTGAGATATGGAGATGGTAATATTAGAGTTGTGCTAGTTCAGTAGTTGTGAATTTAAGAAATACTTGTGTTGAAGTTTGTGATTCCTGTAGCATGCACGTATGGTGAACCGTTATGTGATGAAGTCGGAGCATGATTTATTTATTGATTGTCTTCCTTATGAGTGGCGGTCGGGGACGAGCGATGGTCTTTTCCTACCAATCTATCCCCCTAGGACTAGGAGCATGCGCGTAATACTTTGCTTCGATAACTAATAGATTTTTGCAATAAGTATGTGAGTTCTTTATGACTAATGTTGAGTCCATGGATTATACGCACTCTCACCCTTCCACCATTGCTAGCCTCTCTAATACCGCGCACCTTTCGCCGGTATCATACACCCACCATACACCTTCCTCAAAACAGCCACCATACCTAACTATCATGGCATTTCCATAGCCATTCCGAGATATATTGCCATGCAACTTACCACCGTTCCGTTTATTATGACACGCTCCATCATTGTCATATTGCTTTGCATGATCATGTAGTTGACATTGTATTTGTGGCAAAGCCACCGTTCATAAATTCTTTCATACATGTCACTCTTGATTCATTGCATATCCCGGTACACCACCGGAGGCATTCACACAGAGTCATATTTTGTTCTAAGTATTGAGTTGTAATTGTTGAGTTGTAAGTAAATATAAATGTGTGATGATCATCATTTTTAGAGCATTGTCCCAAGTGAGGAAAGGATGATGGAGACTATGATTCCCCCACAAGTCGGGATGAGACTCCGGACTAAAAAAAGAGGCCATAAAAAAAAGATAAAAGGCCCAAATAAAAAAATGAGAGAAGAAGAGAGAAGGGACAATGCTACTATCCTTTTACCACACTTGTGCTTCAAAGTAGCACCATGATCTTCATGATAGAGAGTCTCCTATGTTATCACTTTCATATACTAGTGGGATTTTTTCATTATAGAACTTGGCTTGTATATTCCAATGATGGGCTTCCTCAAAATGCCCTAGGTCTTCGTGAGAAAGCGAGTTGGATGCACACCCACTTAGTTTCTTTTGTTGAGCTTTCATATACTTATAGCTCTAGTGCATCTATTGCATGGCAATCCCTACTCACTCACATTGATATCTATTAATGGGCATCTCCATAGCCTGTTGATACGCCTAGTTGATGTAAGACTATCTTCACCCTTTTTGTCTTCTCCACAACCACCATTCTATTCCACATATAGTGCTATGTCCATGGCTCACGCTCATGTATTGCGTGAAGATTGAATAAGTTTGAGAACACCAAAAGTATGAAACAATTTCTTGGCTTGTCTTTGGGGTTGTGCATGATTTAAATACTTTATGTGGTGAAGATAGAGCACAGCCAGACTATATGATTTTGTAGGGATAACTTTCTTTGGCCATGTTATTTTGAAGATACATAATTGCTTAGTTAGTATGCTTGAAGTATTATTATTTCTATGTCAATATTGAACTTTTGTCTTGAATCTTTCGGATCTGAATATTCATACCACAATTAAGAGAATTACAATGAAATTATGCCAAGTAGCATTCCACATAAAAAATTCTGTTTTTATCATTTACCTACTCGAGGACGAGCATGAACTAAGCTTGGGGATGCTTGATACATCTCCAACGTATCTATAATTTTTGATTGTTCCATGCTATATTATATCATGTTTTGGACATTATTGGGCTTTATTATACACTTTTATATTATTTTTGGGACTAACCTATTAACCGGAGGCCCAACCCAGAATTGCTATTTTTTTCCTATTTCAGAGTTTCGCAGAAAAAGAATATCAAATGGAGTCCAAACAGAATGAAACCTTCAGGAACGTGATTTTCGGAACGAACATTATCTAGAGGACTTGGACCCTACGTCAAGACATCAACCAGGAAGGCACGAGGTATGGGGCGCACCTACCCCCCAAGCGCGCCCTCCACCCTCGTGGGGCCCATGTTGCTCCACCGACGTACTACTTCCTCCTATATATACCTGCGTACCCCCAAACTACCAGATACGGAGCGAAATCCCTAATTTCACCGCCGTAACTTTCTGTATCCTCGAGATCCCATCTTGGGGCCTTTTCCGGAGCTGCGCCGGAGGGGGCATCGATCACGGAGGACTTCCACATCAACACCATAGCCTCTCCGATGAAGTGTGAGTAGTTTACCTCAGACCTTCGGTTCCATAGTTATTAGCTAGATGGCTTCTTCTTTCTTTTTGGATCTCAATACAAAGTTCTCCCCCTCTCTTGTGGAGATCTATTCGATGTAATCTTCTTTTGCGGTGTGTTTGTTGAGACCGATGAATTGTGGGTTTATGATCAAGTTTATCTATGAACAATATTTGAATCTTCTCTGAATTCTTTTATGTATGATTGGTTATCTTTGCAAGTCTCTTCGAATTATCAGTTTGGTTTGTCCTACTAGATTGATCTTTCTTGCAATGGGAGAAGTGCTTAGCTTTGGGTTCAATCTTGCGTGTCCTTCCGCAGTGACAGTAGGGGCAGCAAGGCACGTATTGTATTGTTGCCATCGAGGATAACAAGATGGGGTTTATTTCATATTGCATGAGTTTATCCCTCTATATCATGTCATCTTGCTTAAAGCGTTACTCTGTTCTCTTGAACTTAATACTCTAGATACATGCTGGATCGCGGTCGATGTGTGGAGTAATAGTAGTAGATGCAGGCAGGAGTCAGTCTACTTGTCTCGGACGTGATGCCTATATACATGATCATACCTAGATATTCTCATAACTATGCTCACTTCTGTCAATTGCTCAACGGTAATTTGTCTACCCACCGTGATACTTATGCTCTCGAGAGAAGCTACTAGTGAAACCAATTGCCCCCGTGTCTATTTTCCATCATATTGATCTTCCATTAACAAGCTATTTCCTTTTCCGTTTATTTTGCTTTCTTTACTTTGCATCTTTATCATAAAAATACCAAAAATATTATCTCATCATATCTATCAGATCTCACTTTCGTAAGTGACCGTGAAGGGATTGACAACCCCTTTATTGCGTTGGTTGCGAGGATTTTATTTGTTTGTGTAGGTGCGAGGGACTTGTGCGTGTCCTCCTACTGGATTGATACCCTGGTTCTCAAAAACTGAGGGAAATACTTACGCTACTTAGCTGCATCACGCTTTCCTCTTCAAGGGAAAACCAACGCAGTGCTCAAGAGGTAGCAGAGATGCATAGCAACGAGAGGGGGAGAGTGTGTCCACGTACCCTCGTAGACCGAAAGCGGAAGCGTTTGACAACACCGATCAAGCACCGAACGTGCGACACCTCCGAGTTCTGCACACGTTCAGCGCGATGACGTCCCTTGCCTTATTGATCCATCAAGGTTTCTAGGAAGTAGATGAGTTCGGTCAACACGTCGGCGTGGTGACGGTGATGGTGAAGTGTTCCGTGCAGGGCTTCACCTAAGCACTACGAAGACATGATCGTGGGAGTAAACGGTGGAGGGGGCGCCTCACACATCTAGGCAATTGTCTGGTGTGTGCTACCCCCCCCCCAAATATATATAGGTGGGGGACAGGGGAGGCAGCCAAGGAGGCGCCCAAGTAGGCCGAATCCTACTTGGTTGCCCCCCCCTTTCCTTATCTGTCGGAGGGGGAGGAAAGAGAGGGGGAGAGGGAGGGAATGGGGAATCCTATTCCCTCTTTTTCCTTTCCCTTCTCCTATTTCCTTCTCCTTCTTGTCCGAACCATATGGGGGGCGCACCAGCCCCTTGTGGCTGGTGTGTTTCCCCTCTTGGCCCATAAGGCCCATATCTTTTCCCAGGGGTGTCCGGAACCCCTTCCGGTGACCCGATATGTACCTGGTACTCTCCGGAACACTTCTAGTGTCCGAATACCATCGTCCTATATATCGATCTTTACCTCTTAGCCATTCCGAGACTCCTTGTCATGTTTGTGATCTCATCCTGGACTCCGAACAACATTCGGTCATCAAATCACATAACTCATATAATACAATATCGTCATCGAACATTAAGCGTGCGGACCCTACATGTTCGAGAACTATGTAGAGATGACCAATACACCACTCTGGTCAATAACCAATAGCGGAATCTGGATACTGATATTGGCTCCTACATATTTTACGAACATCTTTATCGATCGAACAGTTATGATAATATACGTAATTCCCTTTGTCAATCGGTATGTTACTTACCCGAGATTCGATCGTCGGTATCTACATACCTAGTTGGATCTTGTTACCGGCAAGTCTTTTTACTCGTTCCATAATGAATCATTTTGTAACAAACTCATTATTCACTTTGCTTGCAAGGCTTCTTATGATGTGCATTACCTAGAGGGCCCAGAGATACCTCTCCGTTACTCGGAGTGACAAATCCTAATCTCGATCTATGCCAACCCAACAGACACCTTTCGAGATACCAGTAGAGCATCTTTATAATCACCCAGTTACGTTGTGACGTTTGATAGCACACAAGGCATTCCTCCGATATCCGGGAGTTGCATATTCTCATAGTCGAAGGAATATATATTTGACATGAAGAAAGCAATAGTAATAAAATCAAACGATCATTATGCTAAGCTAACATATGGGTCTTGTCCATCACATCGTTCTCCTAATGATGTGATCCCATTATCAAATGACAACTCATGTCCATGGTTAGGAAACCTTAATCATCTTTGATCAACGAGCTAGTCAAGTAGATGCTCACTAGGGACATAGTGCTTGTCTATGTACTCACATATGTATTAAGGTTTTCGATTAATACAATTCTAGGATGAATAATAAACATTTAACATGAATAAGGAAATATAAAATAAAAACTTTATTATTGCCCCTAGGGCATATTTCCTTCACTCTTCGCTGACAATTTTCACCATCACTTTCGGATGCGAAAAAATTTGTTCGATCATCTCTACCATGGTGTCTTGTCCTTTGATGACTACTTCATCTTGAAGAAAGATGCCATGGGGAGGAATTGTTTCTCTGGTTACTAGAAGTGCATGGCCACGCTGTGGATGCTTGCATATGGCACGTCTGCTGATTCGTGGGACGAATACATATGTATGTTGGAGAGCACATGTGGAGATGCCATTATCAGGTTTGCATTTGCTGTGGTTGAGGTGTTTGGACCTCAGTAACTGAGAGAATAAAGTGTGGTAGACACCGAGAGGCTCTTGGCAATATCTAAAGCAAGAGGGTGGCCAAATTTGCTTGGATCTCTTGAGTTCATGCATTGGAAATGGAAGAATTGCCCGAAGGCTTTACAAGGGCAATATCAGGGTCATGTTAAGAAACCCACCATCATTCTTAAAGCAGCTGCATCACATGATCTTTGGATTTAGCACGCTTTCTTTGGCATGCCCGGGTCTCACAATGACATCAATGTGCTGTAGTGATTGAGGGAGTCCTAGATTAGGGGGTCCCCGGGCGTCCGGGCTATGTGACATGGGTCAGGCTGATGGGTCGTGAAGATACAAGATAGAAGGCTTTCCCCATGTCCGGTTGGGACTCTCCTTTGCGTGGATGGCAAGCTTGGCGTTCGGATATGAAGATTCCTTTCTCTGTAAACCGACTCTGTGCAACCCTAGGCCCCTCCGGTGTCTATATAAACCAGAGGATTTAGTCCGTAGAGGCAATCATAATCATATAGGCTAGACATCTAGGGTTTAGCCATTACGATCTCGAGGTAGATCAACTCTTGTAACCCCTATACTCATCAAAGTAAATCAAGCAGGAAATAGGGTATTACCTCCATTAAGAGGGCCTGAACCTGGGTAAACATCGCGTCCCTTGTCTCTTGTTAGCTTTGATCCTCAGACGCACAGTTCGGGAGCCCCTACCCGAGGTCGGCCGGTTTTGACACTGACATTGGCGCTTTCATTGAGTGTTCCACTGTGCCGTCAAAAAAAGGCTCGATGGCTCGTTCGATCATCTACAACGATGCCGTCTCTGGGGAAGCTTAATTCCCCGGCTAGATTTTTGTATTCGGTGGCTTCGTTCTGCGTGCCAAATCGACTGGCCACCTCGAACAGATCGACAGCTACGCCCCTGGTCATCAGATCAGTTTCGCGAACCTAAACTATGCGGTGTGAAAACCGGCAGATCTCGGGTAGGGGGTCCCGAACTGTGCGTCTAAGGTCGATGGTAACATGAGACAGGGGAAACAATGTTTACCCAGGTTCGGGCCCTCTCTATGGAGGTAATACCCTACTTCCTGCTTGATTGCTCTTGATGAATATGAGTATTACAAGAGTTGATCTATCACGAGATCATAATGGCTAAACCCTAGAAGTCTAGCCGGTATGACTACAATTATGATTGTCTCTCTAAAAACCTAGCCCTCCGGTTTATATAGGCACTGGAGGGATCTAGTGCTACATGAAGTCAGTTACAGAGAATGGAAATCTTCATATTTGATCATCAAGCTTGCCTTCCACGCCAAGGAGATCCCCATCCGGACACGGGTAGAGTCTTCGGTCTTCGTATCTTCATAGCCCAACAGTCCGGCCCATGGCTAACAGTCCGGACACCCGAGGACCCCTTAGTCTAGGACTCCCTTAGTCTACGAGCATAGCATAACAATATAAGCAACGCATAGAAGTAACTCCCAAGGGTTTGAATGTAACATGGCAATAGGTTCTACCTCATCGACTACTTCCCAACCCACAAGTTAATAACATCCTAACCATGCAATGTTTGAGGAGTGGAACTAATGCATAAAAACTAGGTGATAAAGGGGTATGATCAAAGTGTTACTTGCCTTGCTGACGATCCGCGAAACCTAGGGACTCCAAATAACACGCTTCGCACTCCGGGAATTCTATCGCAAACAAACAATAGCATGCATAAGCAATCAAGCAAAGAAGCACGGGTAAATCTCAAATAAGAAGATCTAACCAGAAAGTTCAACTTAAGAACTCTGGTTTGCAAAAAGAATCAAATCAAACGGAGCAACCGAACTCAAACGACGAAAGAAACAAGATCCGTTTACTAATCTGGACCTAGGTCAAATTTTACAGTAGCAAAAGCTTGTTCAAGTTGGTTAAACGGAAAGAGGGTCTCGAGACGATGATCTAGGCGCTTGAATCACCTGATTCCGATAAACGAGCGAAAAGATAAACTAGAACGAAAATCGGATCAGAAATCGCGATCAGAAATAATCACGGAAAAATTCGATAAAAGAAAACTGACGAACGGGCTAACGAACGAACGTTCGTTGTCAGTAACTAACGAGCGAAAACCGTTCTTTAGAATGAACGTACGGACGAACGTCCGCTAAAAAGAAAAACCGGGAGAAACCGGCGAACCGATCTAAAAAACGAACTAGGGTTTTCTTAAAAAAATCGGATTGGTTTTCTTTTAAAAAACCGGCGGCTACCTCGTTGGTCCGGCGAGGCGCGGCAGCGGCGAGGCGCGCGGCAGCGGGCGGCGAGGCGCGCGGCGCGGCAGAGGCGAGGCGGCGCGGCAGCGGGCGGCGAGGTGCGCGGCAGCGGGCGACGGCGGCTGCGGCTAAGGGCGAGGCGGCGGTGGTGGGTGGTGGTGACGGCGGGGGTGTATATAAATGGGAGGGGGTGCCTTGGGGAGGGGGCAAGGGGCAGGAGGGAGGAGTCCTGGCCGGACTCCCGGTCTGAGTTGGGGCGGCGTCGACGCGGCTGGTCTGCTGGAGGAGACGTCGCGCGGGAGAGGCGGGCCGGCGGCTGGGCTTCGGCCCAGTTAGCCCCTGCGCAACTTTTTTTTAAATAATTCCGTCGAAACTAAAAAAATCCTAGAAAATAAAATAAAATTCTAAAAATGGCAAAACAAATTTTCACCCTCTAACTAAAATATTTAGAACGAGATGAACATTTTCTTCGCCCTAAAATGCAATTATGAAAACGTGCAATTTTTCTAATGCAAACAAAATTGCAATAAAATCCAAATAAAACAAATATTTGATTTTAATATTTTTCCTCCAATATTTCAATTATCTTGGAGAAGTCATATTATCTCCTCTCATATATTTTAATATGAAATATTTTCGGAGAGAAAAATAATTAAAAGCAAAAATCCTTGTTCCAAAATTTGATAAAATCAAATTTGAAAACCGGGGAAATCTCCAACTCTCTCCGAGGGTCCCTTGAGTTGCTTAGGATTTCGAGAATCGCGAGACGAAATGCAATAAAAATATGATATGCAAGAATGATCTATGTATAACATTCCAAACTGAAAATTTGGGATGTTACACGAGCGATCGATCGATGGTTGTTAACTGAACCTCATCGAGCGATTCCTTCGCTACTGCTGCTAACTGAAGCCGATTGATGCTGCCTCTGGATGAAGAGTGAGCGTTGCTGGGGGTGGATGAACAGTTCCCGGTGGGGATGGATGAACAGGACCCCGTGGTGTTGCCTCTGTATGACCAGGACTCCGATCAATCGAGTCGGTTGGGGCTGGATGAATAGGACGCCGTGGAGGGCAGGATGAACAGGACCACCCCGTGGAGGGCTAGATGAACAGTAGACGATGGAGGGCTGGATGAACAGTAGCCCGTGGAGGGGTGGTTGAACAGGAGCCCGTGGAGAGGGCTGGTTGAACAGTAGTCGATGGAGTAGCGCGCGGTGGAGGCTGGATGAACAGGAGCCCGTGGATGAACAGTCACAGGTGGAGGCTGGAGGAGGTCGAAGGTGGATGAACAGTAGCCCGTGGAGGCTGGAGAGGGTCAATGGTGGAGATGAACAGTATCCCGTGGAGTCCTGTTTTGCGGTACACTACATCCCTCCCGATGAACAGGACCCCCGTTTCGACCGTAGCGCTCCAACACAAGTCTGTTTCCTCCGTTTTGCGGTACGCCACACCCCTCGTTATCAACATGACCCCCGTTTCGACCGTAGGAGGTCTGTATCCTTCATTTTGTGGTACAGCAAACCCCTCTCGATGAACAGGATCCCGTTTCGACCATGGCCAGTCGAACACAAGGGCGTTTCCTCCGTTCTGCAGTACGTCAGGCCTCGTTTCCATTAGCTGTTCTGTCCAAGCCCTCCCGATGAACACGACGACGCATTCCGTTCCGACCCAGCCGGTTGGCTCCCCATGAACACGACGACAAGGAAGTTTCTCCGTTCCAACCCAGCCATGTACACGAGCCCTGGCCGTACGTATGCGCGAGTAAGCGTTCGAGACCCTGCCCGTATGTACGTACTTGGCTGTACTTTCTTTCTTTGCACACTGGTCGCTGTGCATACGTGTACATGCTACATGTGCACCTCAACTACAACAAGTGCGTGCTCTATATCGACCAGTATGTACGTACAGGTTTGCGACCAGAATGACAACGCTACGTACGCTTCGACCAGGTGGGTCCTGACTGTCAGGCACTTCCTTGCGTGCGAAGATATAGCCAGTGGGTCCCAGCAGTCAGGGGGGTGAATCTTTTTTTTCCCGGACGCACTTCCTTCCGTGCGAAGATGTAGCTGGTGGGTCCCAGTAGTCAGGGGGGAACATTTTTTTCGTGAAATACGGTGGTCCGTCTGATGGGTCCCCGCTGTCAGGTACAGGAAAAATTATTTTGCGCGTAATAAGGAGGCACTTCCTTGCGGCTGCCGTAGACCCAGCTGTCAGCCTCTCCACGTACAGTACTCTTCCGATGGAAGTTGGTCGTTGACCACATTGACCACGCCCTGCCGAGAGCACCAAGACGATGGACGATGGCGAGGCCTAGGAAGGGGACGATGCGGAGCCAGGGAAGACGCGGTAGTGGATGCTCACGCGTAGAGGAGTATGACGGTTCACTGGTTCGCTGCGGTGTGAGGCTGCCGTCGCCGCAGAATAATAAGGGGTGTGGGTGAGTAGAGGGATGGCCTGGCCAGTGGTGGGAGTAGTAGGGGGCGGTGAGGCCTCCGCCGCATCACAGCCGGCCACGAGAGGCAGGAGCACGAGGCAAGAACGGCGCTGGTTTGGGCGGCTGGAGCAAGAAGACCAGAGGTTGAAGAAGCACTACCGCCGTTGGACGGACATCGTACGGTCACTGGAGCTAGAATCGTGCATATTGACTAAGTTGACAAAGCCCTCCGTCCCCGTCAACTTAGTAGGCCCACAAGTCAGCCTGCCACTATACTGGGTCCCAGCTAGCAGGGGGGAGTATTCATTTTTTGTGCATAATAAGGAGGCACTTCCTTACATGCGAAGATATAGGTGGTGGGTCCGAGCTGTCAGCGGCGGTAACGTTTTTTCGCGAAATACAGAGGCCCTTCCAGTGGGTCCCAGATGTCAGATGGAGGAATCATTATTTTGCGCGTAATAAGGAGGCATTTCCTTGCGTGCGGCCTTGGACCCAGCTGTCAGCCTCTCCACATACAGTCCACTTCAGATGCATGTCGGTCGTTGACCACGTTGACCAGGCCGCGCCGAGAGCACCAGGGCGGTGGACGACGGCGAGGCCTAGGAAGGGAATGACACAGAGGCAGGGAAGACTCGGCAGTTGTTTCCCACGCGGGGGGGGGGGGAGTACGACTGTACGAGGGTTTACTGGTTCGTCTGCCGTCGCCGGAGAATGACAGCAGGTGTGGGTGAATAGAGGGATGGCTAGGCCAGCGACGGGAGTACGGTGGGGCGATGAAGCCTGCGTGGCAGCACAGCCAGCCACGGGGAGGAGGGAGCAGGCAGTCCCGTCGGTGCTTGTTTGAGCGGCTGGAGCAGGAAGAGCAGAGATTGAAAAAGCGCGACGGTCGTTGGATGGAAATCCAACAGTCACTGCTTGTGGGTTAATCTTTTTTTAGGAAAGCATCAAATCTATGAAAAACAGCATACCGCCCATCTGTCATTATTTCTAATAACTAGCAAAGTGGCCCGTTCGATATGCGGGCTAGAATTTTAGACAGTTCAATAATGGCACATACTATTAGATTTGTGTAAAGAGAAATTAGCATCATCCTTATTGGTTTCTTTTTTTCATATAAAATTGTAATGCCATGTCATCATCATGCCATTAGTGCTTGATCCAAACTAAGGTTAATTAATTCAGCCAAGCTTAGTCCATGCTTTCTGGATTAGTTTTTCCATCTTAAGATGAAGTTATGAAAATGCTTGTTCACATGCCAAGAACTATTATCTCGGTTGCGACCAAGAAAAACCTAATGCTTAGACGGTGTGAGCACACGTATTCAATTCATATTGTACTCAACTCCCAACAACAAAGTACTGAGTCATATGATTTTTTTTAGAATATATACTATTTTCTACATCGGAAGCTACCTAACTTTAGAGATTTCAGGCCAGGTACAAAGTTGACTCTAGGTGGCATAAAACTGATTAGTAGCATGCATGCACAAACTACGCTTTCCTTGTAATTAGTATATCTATGAGTGTGTCTCATGCTCATGCTAATAATTGAATCACACAAACGAATTCTTTAAACCAAGCACTATAGAAAAGATAGCAGTTAACTAAATATGTACCTTATATCTTGCATGCCATGGGGATGCAATGCATATTCTATGGCCCCTAAATAGTTGTGCCATCCATTCCATCTATCAGATTATATAATGGAGTGTAAATGTAAGAAAGTAAACCAAAGGATGGAAATTGTGTAGGCTCATCAAAACATTAGACATATACTAAATAATTAATAGATAATTGAAATATCGCTACTGCAACTGCATCTGAATTTTTACGTAGATTTGCACTCTTGGGAATACCACAACCCAATCTGGTGAAGAGGCGAGAAGAAAACCAAATCATACACATTAGAGTATCTAAATAAAGGAAGCAAGTTCTGTTACAGGAAGAAAATATCGATCTTAGAGTGGATGGATTTTTGACATGACGGCCGTTGGATGGACCTCGATCCATGTTCTCGATTCAGAAATCAGTGATGGGCCCCTTGATGTAGAAGTGAATGGCAGGAGCTGGTTGTCGCGATGTATGGAACAACGTTGGAACCGGAGAGCACCGAGCTTGTAGCAGAAACTTCACGATGAAAGACGGAATAATTGCACACCTATGTTTTGCTAGGAGGTAGTTTGGCCTGCGCTGAGGCAGGGAAGTTGAGGCAATATTTGGCTGCCCTGTCGCCGGCGACAGCCCTACCTCTCCTACTGTCCTTTGGTGCCTACTCTGCGGCCCGTTCACCTCCACACTGGTGGAAGAGGTGGTTGAATTCTCCTTATCAGAATTGGACCCGAGGATCCAGAGGCATGTTAATGCATGCTTGCTCGCATACATGCATGCATTCATTTTCTGTACGTGTGTGTGGGACATGATTATTGTAGTTCTCTGTACTTGCACACTTAGCAAGCTGAGTTGCTGAAACAGACTAAAAAAATGACATGAAGCTTGCCGATCTCACCTAGCAAAGTTTTTCGCCGGAGTCCTGTCCGACTGTGCAACCCGGCGCCCTCTTCAGGTGGCTATACTAATTAATCCATCCTCTTCTCAGTCACTAATTGTTGTTCTTGCGCCAATTGCTCCATCCTCTTCTCTTTGTGCTTTGCTGTAGTAATTACTTATCAGGTCCTCCGTCATATCTCAAGTTACATGGCTTTTTGGCATGGGAGCTGTAGATCACATGTTCGCGTCAGAATTGATCTCCTGATGGCAGCATCAACAACTATAGCAGCCACCACGTCGCCCACATGAACGCCAGTGTTCAGCTCCGTCCGGCCAGGTGCAACCAACAGCCGCCATGTTAGCCACTGGACCGCCAAATTATACCAAGCAAAGGCTTTAATAACATGGATTAAATAAAGAAAGTCAAAGTTCCTTTGGTAGTTCCCTGCTTTACATGTCGCATGAGGTTTCCCATGCATGGCCGTTTGCCTGGTTTTTTCTGGCTCAAGCATCGTCCGCCAAAGCTAGATTGGAAGGAGAAGAAACAGCTGATGACACGAAAGAGAACATATACATTACAATTTATAGAAAGAAAGCGAAACGTGCACAAACATGTTGGAAGTCCTCCTTTGAACCTCCACCGGACCATGAACACTGAAAGCTAGAGCAAGAAACTTAATAATCATTTGAATATACAAATGGTTTCTTTTGCTAATTAAATGCAGCCTACGCATTTGGTAGTTAGTACTGTCCAGAAAATAATCTATACACACATATCACTTGGTGAATTTGTTTTCAAACCCATAGTTCAAACTTAATGGCATATACTTGGGAGTAATCTCAAACCTGGTGGCACTTTGTTTGGCTACCTTTTTGGATGGACCCAGAGATGCCTGCATGGAGTTATATGATGGAAGTTGTACCTTTGAGGAAGGTGCTGTTGGAAATATGCCCTAGAGGCAATAATAAAAGGATTATTATTATATTTCCTTGTTCATGATAATTGTCTTTTATTCATGCTATAACTGTGTTATCCGGAAATCGTAATACATGTGTGAATACTTAGACACCAACATGTCCCTAGTAAGCCTTTAGTTGACTAGCTCGTTGATCAACAGATAGTCATGGTTTCCTGACTATGGACATTGGATGTCATTGATAACGAGATCACATCATTAGGAGAATGATGTGATGGACAAGACCCAATCCTAAACATAGCACAAGATCGTATAGTTCGTTTGCTAGAGTTTTCCAATGTCAAGTATCTTTTCCTTAGACCATGAGATCGTGTAACTCCCGGATACCGTAGGAGTGCTTTGGGTGTACCAAACGTCACAACGTAACTGGGTGACTATAAAGGTATACTACGGGTATCTCCGAAAGTGTCTGTTGGGTTGACACAGATCAAGACTGGGATTTGTCACTCCCTATGACGGAGAGGTATCACTGGGCCCACTCGGTAATGCATCATCATAATGAGCTCAAAGTGACCAAGTGTCTGGTCACGGGATCATGCATTACGGTATGAGTAAAGTGACTTGCCGGTAACGAGATTGAACGAGGTATTGGGATACCGACGATCAAATCTCGGGCAAGTAACATACCGATTGACAAAGGGAATTGTATACGGGGTTGCTTGAATCCTCGACATCGTGGATCATCCGATGAGATCATCGAGGAGCATGTGGGAGCCAACATGGGTATCCAGATCCCGCTGTTGGTTATTGACCGGAGAGCGATCTCGGTCATGTCTACATGTCTCCCGAACCCGTAGGGTCTACACACTTAAGGTTCGGTGACGCTAGGGTTGTAGGGATATGTATATGCAGTAACCCGAATGTTGTTCGGAGTCCCGGATGAGATCTCGGACGTCACGAGGAGTTCCGGAATGGTCCGGAGGTAAAGAATTATATATAGGAAGTGCTATTTCGACCATCGGGACAAGTTTCGGGGTCACCGGTATTGTACCGGGACCACCGGAAGGGTCCCGGGGGTCCACCGGGTGGGGCCACCTATCCCGGAGGGCCCCATGGGCTGAAGTGGGAAGGGATCCAGCCCAAAATGTGCTGGGGCGCCACTTCCCCTAGGGCCCATGCGCCTAGGGTGGGGAAACCCTAAAAGGGGGGCGCCCCCTTGCTTGGGGGCAAGCCCCCCACCCCTTGGCCGCCAACCCCCTAGGAGATTGCATCTCCTAGGGCCGCCGCCCACCCTAGGCCCCCCTATATATAGTGGGGGGGATGGAGGACCTCTTACCTTTTGCCTTTGGTGCCTCCCTCTCCCTCTCCAACACATCCTCCTCCTCCATAGAGCTTGGCGAAGCCCTGCCGGAGTACTGCAGCTCCATCACCACAACGCCGTCGTGCTGCTGCTGGAGCCATCTTCCTCAACCTCTCCTTGCCCTTACTGGATCAAGAAGAAGGAGACGTCACGCTGACCGTACGTGTGTTGAATGCGGAGGTGCCGTCCGTTCGGCGCTAGGATCTCCGGTGATTTGGATCACGTCGAGTACGACTCCCTCATCCCCGTTCTTTGAATGCTTCCGCTCGCGATCTACAAAGGTATGTAGATGCATCCGATCACTCGTTGCTAGATGAACTCATAGATGGATCTTGGTGAAACCGTAGGAAATTTTTTGTTTTCTGCAACGTTCCCCAACAGTGGCATCATGAGCTAGGTCTATGCATAGTTCCTTGTGCACGAGTAGAACACAATTTGTTGTGGGCGTAGATGTTGTCATCTTTCTTGCCGCTACTAGTCTTATTTTGCTTCAACGGTATTGTGGGATGAAGCGGCCCGGACCAACCTTACACGTACGCTTACGTGAGACCGGTTCCACCGACTGACATGCACTAGTTGCATAAGGTGGTTGGCGGGTGTCTGTCTCTCCCACTTTAGTTGGAGCGGATTTGATGAAAAGGGTCCTTATGAAGGGTAAATAGAAGTTGACAAATCACGTTGTGGCTTTCACGTAGGTAAGAAAAAGTTCTTGCTAGAACCCTATTTCAGCCACGTAAAACTTGCAACAACAATTAGAGGACGTCTAACTTGTTTTTGCAGCAAGTGCTTTGTGATATGATATGGCCAAAGTTGTGATGAATGATGAATGATATATATGTGATGTATGAGATGTTCATGCTATTATAATAGGAATCACGACTTGCATGTCGATGAGTTTGACAACCGGCAGGAGCCATAGGAGTTGTCTTTATTTTTTGTATGACCTGCGTGTCATTGAGAAATGCCATGTAAATTACTTTACTTTATTGCTAAACGTGTTAGCCATAGTAGTAGAAGTAATAGTTGGCGAGCAACTTTATGGAGACACGATGATGGAGATCATGGTGTCATGCTGGTGACAAGATGATCATGGAGCCCCAAGATGGAGATCAAAGGAGCTGTGTGATATTGGCCATATCATGTCACTTTTATTATTTGATTGCATGCGATGTTTATCATGTTTCTGCAACTTGTTTACTTAGAACGACGGTAGTAAATAAGATGATCCCTCATAATAATTTCAAGAAAGTGTTCCCCCTAACTGTGCACCGTTGCGACAGTTCGTTGTTTCGAAGCACCACGTGATGATCGGGTGTTAGATTCCAACGTTCACATACAACGGGTGTAAGACAGATTTACACATGCAAACACTTAGGTTGACTTGACGAGCCTAGCATGTACAGACATGGCCTCGGAACACAGAAGACCGAAGGTCGAGCATGAGTCGTATAGAAGATATGATCAACATGAAGATGTTCACCGATGTTGACTAGTCTGTCTCACGTGATGATCGGACACGGCCTAGTTAACTCGGATCATGTTATACTTAGATTACTGGAGGGATGTCTATCTAAGTGGGAGTTCATTGAATAATTTGATTAGATGAACTTAATTATCATGAACTTAGTCTAAATTTTTTACAATATGTCTTGTAGATCAAATGGCCAACGTAGTCCTCAACTTCAATGCGTTCCTAGAGAAAACCAAGCTGAAAGACGAT
Source organism: Triticum urartu (assembly GCF_056163025.1). NCBI lineage: Eukaryota > Viridiplantae > Streptophyta > Magnoliopsida > Poales > Poaceae > Triticum > Triticum urartu. The sequence continues at coordinate 65,320,923 of NC_141873.1, read as the reverse complement.
GGCAGCAACTACACGGACTGGGTCCGGAACCTGAGGATCATCCTCATAGCTTCCAAGAAAGATTATGTCCTACAAGCACCGCTAGGTGACGCACCTGTTCTCCCTGCAGAACAAGACGTTATGAATGCTTGGCAGGCACGTACCGATGACTACTCCCTCGTTCAGTGCGGCATGCTTTACAGCTTAGAGCCGGGGCTCCAAAAGCGTTTTGAGAGACACGGAGCATATGAGATGTTCGAAGAGCTGAAAATGGTTTTCCAAGCTCATGCCCGGGTCGAGAGATATCAAGTCTCCGACAAGTTCTTCAGCTGTAAGATGGAGGAAAACAGTTCTGTCGGTGAGCACATACTCACTATGTCTGGGTTGCATAACCGCTTGACTCAGCTGGGAGTTAATCTCCCGGATGACGCGGTCATTGACAGAATCCTTCAGTCGCTTCCACCGAGCTACAAGAGCTTTGTGATGAACTTCAATATGCAGGGGATGGAAAAGACCATTCCTGAAGTATTTGCAATGCTGAAATCAGCAGAGGTAGAAGTCAAAAAGGAACATCAAGTGTTGATGGTGAATAAAACCACTAAGTTCAAGAAGGGCAAGGGTAAGAAAGCCTTCAAGAAGGACGGCAAGGGAGTTGCCGCGCCCGGCAAGCAAGCTGCCGGGAAGAAGCCAAAGAATGGACCCAAGCCCGAGACTGAGTGCTTTTATTGCAAGGGAAGTGGTCACTAGAAGCGGAACTGCCCCAAATACTTAGCGGACAAGAAGGCCGGCATCACGAAAGGTATATGTGATATACATGTAATTGATGTGTACCTTAGCAGTACTCGTAGTAGCTCCTGGGTATTTCATACCGGTGCGGTTGCTCACATTTGTAACTCAAAACAGGAGCTGCGGAATAAGCGGAGACTGGCGAAGGACGAGGTGACGATGCGCGTCGGGAATGGTTCCAAGGTCAATGTGATCGCCGTCAGCACGCTACCTCTACATTTACCTCTGGATTAGTTTTAAACCTTAATAATTGTTATTTAGTGCCAGCTTTGAGCATGAACATTGTATCAAGATCTCGTTTAATTCGAGATGGCTACTCATTTAAATCCGAGAATAATGGTTGTTCTATTTATATGAGAGATATGTTTTATGGTCATGCTCCGATGGTGAATGGTTTATTCTTAATGAATCTCGAGCGTAATGCTACACATGTTCATAGTGTGAGTACCAAAAGATGTAAGATTGATAATGATAGTCCCACATACTTGTGGCACTGCCGCCTTGGTCACATAGGTGTCAAACGCATGAAGAAGCTCCATGCTGATGGACTTTTAGAGTCTCTTGATTACGAATCATTTGACACGTGCGAACCATGCCTCATGGGTAAAATGACCAAGACTCCGTTCTCAGGAACAATGGAGTGAGCAACCAACTTATTGGAAATCACACATACTGATGTGTGCGGTCCAATGAGTGTTGAGGCTCACGGTGGCTATCGTTATGTTCTCACCCTCACTGATGACTTGAGTAGATATGGGTATGTCTACTTAATGAAACACAAGTCTGAGAATCAACGTGACAGGAAAATCAAGTTCCTGCGATCAGATCATGGAGGAGAATACTTGAGTCACGAGTTTGGCACACACTTAAGAAAATGTGGAATAGTTTCACAACTCACGCCGCCTAGAACACCTCAGCGTAATGGTGTGTCCGAACGTCGTAATCGCACTCTATTAGATATGGTGCGATCTATGATGTATCTTACCAATTTACCGCTATCTTTTTGGGGCTATGCTTTCGAGACTGCCGCATTCACTTTAAATAGGGCTCCGTCGAAATCCGTTGAGACGACACCGTATGAATTATGGTTTGGGAAGAAACCTAAGCTGTCGTTTCTAAAAGTTTGGGGATGCGATGCTTATGTCAAGAAACTTCAACCTGAAATGCTCGAACCCAAGTTGGAAAAATGCGTTTTCATAGGATACCCTAAAGAAACTATTGGGTATACCTTCTACCTCAGATCCGAAGGCAAGATCTTTGTTGCCAAGAATGGATCCTTTCTAGAGAAGGTGTTTCTCTCGAAAGAAGTAAGTGGGAGGAAAGTAGAACTTGATGAAGTATTCCCTCTTGAACCGGAAAATGGCGCAACTCAAGAAAATGTTCCTGAGGTGCCTGCACCGACTAGAGAGGAAGTTAATGATGATGATCATGAAACTTCAGATCAAGTTGCTGCTGAACTTCATAGGTCCACAAGGACACGTTCCGCACCAGAGTGGTACGGCAACCCTGTCTTGGAAATCATGTTGTTAGACAATGGTGAACCTTCGAACTATGAAGAAGCGATGGCGGGCCCGGATTCCGACAAATGGCTAGAAGCCATGAAATTCGAGATAGGATCCATGTATGAAAACGAAGTATGGACTTTGACTGACTTGCCTGTTGAGCGGCGAGCCATAGAAAATAAATGGATCTTTAAGAAGAAGACAGACGCGGATGGTAATGTGACCACCTATAAAGCTCGGGTTGTCGCTAAGGGTTATCGACAAGTTCAAGGGGTTGACTACGATGAGACTTTCTCACCGGTAGCGAAGCTAAAGTCCGTCCGAATCATGTTAGCAATTGCCGCATTCTATGATTATGAAATATGGCAAATGGATGTCAAAACGGCATTCCTTAATGGTTTCCTGAAGGAAGAATTGTATATGATGCAGCCGGAAGGTTTTGTCGATCCTAAGAGTGCTGACAAGGTGTGCAAGCTCCAACGCTCGATTTATGGGCTAGTGCAAGCATCTCGGAGTTGGAACATTCGCTTTGATGAGATGATCAAAGCGTTTGGGTTTACGCAGACTTATGGAGAAGCCTGTGTTTACAAGAAAGTGAGTGGGAGCTCTGTAGCATTTCTCATATTATATGTAGATGACATACTTTTGATGGGAAATGATATAGAACTCTTGGACAGCATTAAGGCCTACTTGAATAAGAGTTTTTCAATGAAGGACCTTGGAGAAGCTACATATATATTAGGCATCAAGATCTATAGAGATAGATCAAGACGCCTCATAGGTCTTTCACAAAGCACATACCTTGATAAGATATTGAAGAAATTCAATATGGATTAGTCTAAGAAGGGGTTCTTGCCTGTGTTACAAGGTGTGAAATTAAGCTCAGCTCAATGTCCGACCACGGCAGAAGATATAGAAGGGATGAGTGTCATCCCCTATGCCTCAGCCATAGGTTCTATTATGTATGCCATGCTGTGTACCAGACCTGATGTAAACCTTGCCGTAAGTTTGGTAGGAAGGTACCAAAGTAATCCCGGCAAGGAACACTAGACAGCGGTCAAGAATATCCTAAAGTACCTGAAAAGGACTAAGGATATGTTTCTCGTTTATGGAGGTGACGAAGAGCTCGTCGTAAAGGGTTACGTCGACGCTAGCTTCGACACAGATCTGGATGACTCTAAGTCACAAACCGGATACGTGTATATTTTGAATGGTGGGGCAGTAAGCTGGTGCAGTTGCAAGCAGAGCGTCGTGACGGGATCTACATGTGAAGCGGAGTACATGGCAGCCTCGGAGGCAGCGCATGAAGCAATTTGGGTGAAGGAGTTCAACACCGACCTAGGAGTCATACCCAATGCGTCGGGGCCGATCAAGCTCTTCTGTGACAACACTGGAGCTATTGCTCTTGCCAAGGAGCCCAGGTTTCACAAGAAGACAAGGCACATCAAGCGTCGCTTCAACTCCATTCGTGAAAATGTTCAAGATGGAGAATAGATATTTGTAAAGTACATACGGACCTGAATGTAGCAGATCCGTTGACTAAACCTCTCCCTAGAGCAAAACATGGTCAACACCAAAATTCCATGGGTGTTCGATTCATCACAATGTAACTAGATTATTGACTCTAGTGCAAGTGGGAGACTGTTGGAAATATGCCCTAGAGGCAATAATAAAAGGATTATTATTCTATTTCCTTGTTCATGATAATTGTCTTTTATTCATGCTATAATTGTGTTATCCGGAAATCATAATACATGTGTGAATACTTAGACACCAACATGTCCCTAGTAAGCCTCTAGTTGACTAGCTCGTTGATCAACAGATAGTCATGGTTTCCTGACTATGGACATTGGATGTCATTGATAATGAGATCACATCATTAGGAGAATGATGTGATGGACAAGACCCAATCCTAAACATAGCACAAGATCGTATAGTTCGTTTGCTAGAGTTTTCCAATGTCAAGTATCTTTTCCTTAGACCATGAGATCGTGTAACTCCCGGATACCGTAGGAGTGCTTTGGGTGTACCAAACGTCACAACGTAAGTGGGTGACTATAAAGGTATACTACGGGTATCTCCGAAAGTGTCTGTTGGGTTGACACGGATCAAGACTGGGATTTGTCACTCCGTATGACGGAGAGGTATCACTGGGCCCACTCGGTAACGCATCATCATAATGAGCTCAAAGTGACCAAGTGTTTGGTCACGGGATCATGCATTATGGTACGAGTAAAGTGACTTGCCGGTAACGAGATTGAACGAGGTATTGGGATACCGACGATCGAATCTCGGGCAAGTAACATACCGATTGACAAAGGGAATTGTATATCGGGTTGCTTGAATCCTCGACATCGTGGTTCATCCGATGAAATCATCGAGGAGCATGTGGGAGCCAACATGGGTATCCAGATCCCGCTGTTGGTTATTGACCGGAGAGCGATCTCGGTCATGTCTAGATGTCTCCCGAACCTGTAGGGTCTACACACTTAAGGTTCGGTGACGCTAGGGTTGTAGGGATATGTATATGCAGTAACCCGAATGTTGTTTGAATGATGAACATTTTTTTGAATCGGTGAATTTTTATTTTAAAATCTCATGAACATTTTATGAATTCACGATTTTTTAAAAGACAACTATATGTCCAGATAATAGAGGATGAATCCCCATAATACAAGATAGCGTGGACCTCGCCTGGTGGTTGCCTTGCCCAGCGCTGGTGCCGATCTTGCCGGGTTTGAACCCCCACGGTTTTCTCTTCTATTTGTATTTCTCAGCGTGTTTTTTCTTTTTATTGCCCCAAAGACAAATGGGCCCTGCGTGCTTTTCCTTTTTATTTCTCGGCCCATAGACAAATGGGCCCGTCAGCTATGGAAATACGAGATACGTATGCAACGTGTACAGCCAGAACCGCTGTTTCAACCTCAGGGACCATATAGAGTACGTATTTTTTTGTATCGGGACTATATTGAGGCAATACGCAAGTTCCGAGACTAAATTGAACGTCGCCAGCGACTACAAGAACTATAGATGCAATTATCTCATGGAATCATCAATCGTCTGTGCCACGATGAGGCTGGCTGTTGCTGATGCTGCCTAGGTTGCTGGGCGAGCAACCTAGAAGTGGCTTGTGGGAATCGATCAAACACCTGCCCCATGGAGAGGCGGATTGCTGCTGACGCGGTGAGCAATCTGGGAGGGGCTGTCGGTGCCATGGATAGCATGGGTTAGGGTCTCTGTGCATGATTTTTTTACAACAATAATATTCTCTCCTGTACGCCCATATCTGGATACGGGAGGAGAGCAGGGGACGTGTAAATTGTGATAGACCCGTACAAACCCTAACTTAATACTGTCCCGTATAAAACTTGTTAAGGGTATTGGTGGGTAATTTTATTGAACTTTAATGTTATTGGCTATTTTAAATATCCGTCGGCTGTGATTGACAACTTAACTTAATTGATGGTCAGATGCTTCTAATTTTTGTGGTAATTTCTAGATTGATTCTTTATTTTTGGTTAACCCGTCAAGTATTTTTTTATATAAATAGATTTACAGCTCATTTGCTAATTCTTAAGGGGTTTTTTGGAGCCCATATTCTTTTTGTTAGCATTACAACCCATATTGTGGCCACGGTTAAAAAATATATGAAATTTTGCATATTTCGGTGCGGTCCGAACTATTTTTAATCCCGAAATTTCGAGTCACATTTAAATTGATTTTAAAAATAAATGTATATTAATATAAAATCCAACAAATTGTCCACGCATAAAAACCAATGCAATTTAAAATCTCGAAATGAAAAAAAGAAATTTGAAACTAATTGTCGATTTGATGTGTTTGAAAAATGTACAACCCATTTTTCATTACTGATAGGCCATTTTCTCGGCCAGCCGAATGAAGATCTCCTCGTCTTGAAAGATTTGCAGCCCAACAGGCCTGAAAAAGCGACTTACTTGGCAAATCACAAAAAACTGGGTTGTGGCCGTGGACCCAGCTATCAGCCTCTCCACGTATAGTACTCTTCCGATGGAAGTCGGTCGTTGACCACATTGACCACGCCACACCGAGAGCACCAAGGCGGTGGACGACGGCGAGGCCTAGGAAGGGGGCAACGCGGAGCCAGGGAAGATGCGGCAGTGGATGCCCACTTGGAGAGGAGTACGAGGGTTCACTGGTTCGGCAGTGGTGTGAGGCTGCCGTCGCCACAGAATAACAGGGGGTGTGGGTGAGTGGAGGGATGGCCTGGACAGCGGTGGGAGTGTTATGGGGGCGGTGAGGCCTCCGCGGCAGCACAGCCGGCCACGGGAAGCAGGAGCAGGCGGCACGACCGGCGCTGCTTTGGGCGGTTGGAGCAAGAAGACCAGAGGTTGAAGAAGCACTAAGGCCATTGGATGGACATCGTACGGTCACTGGAGTTAGAATCGTTCATATTGACTAAGTTAACAAAGCCATGCCTCCCCGTCAACTTAGTAGGCCCACAAGTCAGCCTCCCACTATGGTGGGTCCTAGTTGGCAGGGGGTTTTTATTTTTTTTATGGGCAATAAGGAGGCACTTCCTTGCGTGCGAAGATATAGTTGGTGGGTCCGACCTGTCAGCGGAGGGAACGTTTTTTTCGCGAAATATAGAGGCCCTTCCGGCGGGTCCCAGATGTCAGGTGGAGGAATCATTATTTTGCGCGTAATAAGGAGGCATTTCCTTGTGTGTGGCCGTGGACTCAGCTGTCAGCCTCTCCACGTATTGTCCACTCTCGATGGATGTCGTCCGTTGACCACGCCGCGCCGAGAGCACCAGGGCGGTGCACGACGGCGAGGCCTACGAAGGGAACGACACGGAGCCGGGGAAGACACGGCAGTGGATGCCCACGCGGTGGAGAGTACGAGGGTTGACTGGTTTGGCTGACGTCGCTGGAAAATAACATGAGGTGTGGATGAGTAGAGGGATAGATAGGCCAGGGATGCGAGTATGTGATGGGAGTACGGTGGGGTAGTGAGGCCTGCGTGGCAGCATAGCCAGCCGCGGGAGGAGGGAGCAGGCAGTCCCGCCGGCGCTTGTTTGAGTGGTTGGAGCAGGAAAAGCAGAGATTGAAGAAGCACGGCAGCCATTGGATGGACATCCAACAGTCACCGCTCTCGTGTGCATAATTTCTAATAATGTACAACCCATTTTCTAATTCTTAAGGATGTTTTTGGAGTCCATCTTCTTTTTGTTAGCATTACACCACATATTGTGGCCACGGTTAAAAAGTATACGACTTTTTGCATATTTCGGTATGGTCAACTGTTTTTAATCCTAAAATATCGATTCAAATTCAAACTATTTTGAAAAATAATTCATATAAATATAAAATCCAAATAATTGTCCACGCATAAAAATCAATGGAATTTAAGATCTTGTAATGAAAAAAATTGAAACTAATTCCTGGTTTGATGTGTTTTAAAAATGTACAGCCCATTACTGGGCAAACCGAATGAAACTCTCCTCGTCTTGAAAGATTTGCAGCCCAGTAGGGCTGATAAAGCAAGTAGGCCTCATTTGGGTATTTCTTTAATAAAAATAGAATTGGGCTAGGCATTTTCAGTAAGAAAAAAACACAACTGGGCTCATGATGTGGTAAACATAAATAAAACCCTGGCTAGACGGGCCACGTCCCCCGCACAGCCCCGTTGTTACCCCAATCCAGCGCTAAAACTAGTATAAATAACAACTGCTTGTTCCTAAAAAAAACTGCGCGACCTGCTGGGTCCCTGGTGTCAGCCGCTCGTAGTGTAACTCTCTCGTTTATTGACTACGTTGACAATGGCGTGAGCCCCAGATGTCCAACCATTAGGAGGAACCATATTTTTGGGCTTGTAATATAGAGGCACTTGCTTGCGTACTGCCATGACGCTGGTGGTTCCCTATTGTCATCCTCTCCACGCACATGCATCTCCTTGTTCCTCTCGGTTGTTGACGATGTTGACAACGCAAGAGGGCGGCGCACCACGCACGGCGAGCGAACCAAGGCCACAAGGCGGAGGACGACGGCGAGGCCTCGGATAGAACGAACAGGAGCCGTGGAAGATGCGCCGGTCCAATCGCAGGTTCGGGTGCGGGTGCGTGCTGGGGATGACGTCGTCGGAGAATAACAGGACGTGTGGGGGAATAGAGGGAGGGACTGGCCAACGTTGAAGGGTACGTACGGTAGGGCGGCGGAGGCGCAGCCAGCCATGGGAGGCGGCAGCAGGCGGAGCCGACGGGGTGGTTTGGTTTGGGTGGCTGGAAGAAGAAGAAGACAAGAGATAGAAGATACACGACAGATGTTGGATGTCAATCCAACGGCTGGTAGGCAGAATCGTTTGTTGACTAGCTAGTAAGTCGACTCCACCTTGGATAGGCTATTTCCTCGTGGGTCCCAAATGTCAGAATCCAAATCTGTCATGGTCATGCAGCCTTTCCTATGAAAATTTACAGCCCATTTGATGTGCTAGTTCGAAATAAGTTTGTGGGTGCTGGTGGGGGCTAATCATTTGGTTTCTGTAATGCACAGTGAGCTCAAGCAGCCGGCAAGAGTGATGTTATTTCCCTTGGTTGGGATTTGTTAGTTGTTACAATATTTCACTCTAAATTAAATGACTGGCAAGCCATTTGCCTTGCTTCAAAAAAAATATGACAGTCATAGATGAGTTGGAAAGGGCAAGAACATCTAACTCCAGCTTACAAACTGTACAAAAGTACGAGGGTTAATTGTTCATCAGGATTACAAAAAAAACCCAGGTTGAAAAGGGCAACAACATCTATCTCCAACACTGTTTTCGGCAGTCACGGTCAAATGGATCGGTCAGGTCCATAGAATGAACATCCTGAGTCGTAAAATTTACTGGATTATGACCACAATATGTTGTAAATAGAAGCCCGACACGTTCAGAAGCTCTTTTGCCCACCTGAAACTCCTTTTTTGCTCTTCCACATACCCATCTGTCAAAACCATGCTGCTGATAAACTTAAGCCTAATGGACAATAGTAACCTTGCATTCAGCAGGAAGAATGTGAAAAATCTAGTGTTTGCACGGTTGGCTACATATCGTTCTAGCATTATTGTCTTCAATCGAATCTCATGAGAAGTGAGAAAATCCCGATGCTTACGAATCCACCGATTGGTTATAACTTTCTTACCCTGTCCTGTTGCCTAAATAGACATGAAGATTGAAAACAGTTAAGGTCTAAAACAACAGTGTCGAAAGAGCAACAGCTGAACGGTTATTCTAGTATACTATATGCGGGCTTCCAATGTGCGTGAAATTATCACCTTTATATACAACTTCTCCAGACATGGAAAGCATTGCAGCAAGCCAATAATATTGTTCAGATCAAAACTATTTATTTAGATATATAAGATCTTGACAGAATCCAGCACCGTTGATAGGCCATCCATGGAGAAACTCTTCATTGAGCAAAGAACATAATATTAGTACAAAATGTGTATTCCAAGATGACATATAACTTATGCGTAGAAATCTAAAATGCAGCTTATGGTTACAAGTGTAGATGCGAATGTAAATTACCTGAAGAACTGTGGAGCCAAACACCATATTGAAATGAGCACAGAGACCATGTATTACACCCAAGGTCTCCAGTTTAGGGGCAGAGAGGATGGTTATTTGCAACGGTGAATAACTAGAATCAAGGATCAACCTTTGAAGTGAAGGGGCATCTTGGATGATGAGCTGCCTTCCGTCAAAACAAATTTCAATTCTCACAAGGTTAGGCGACTTTATTTGGAGACAACCGATTCTAACTATGAAAACAAGCGCCAAGCACTCTAGGGCAAGGCAACTGGAGTGGATGATGTTGTGCAATGAGGTCTCCGATATACGAAGCCGCATAAGTGAAAGTTTCTTGAGAAATGGGAGTCGAAGGTTTAGTACCAGATTGTCTGGTAGGTCGCACAGCCAAAGGTGGCAGTGTGGAGAGAGGAGGAAAACCGCGAGATGGACATTGGTGCTAAGGGCACAGGTAGATGGCGTTCGGTATCTGGTAGGTGATTTCCAGGGAAATAGTAGAACTCAAGTAGCTATAGTTCTATGAATTCAGGGGATTTCAGCCAGGCGTCCACCGTGCAGGGCATGGTATGCTTGCCCAGGTAGCATGACGGGATGCAGAGGCTTTGAACGGAGCCCTGGTGGGAGGAGATGACGGCTCTGGGATTTCAAAATCATTGAAGAGAGATAGCTGACGACAGTCGAGATTAAGGGGCACGGTGCGCCATAGAGGGCGCCACCGAATTGAGAGGACTTGGGTGCGGCAGCAATCCTTGGTGGGGAGAAGCGAGATGATCTACCCAAGGACGGCATCCGGGAGATCGCTGATGCGGTCCACCCGAGATTCTATGGGTTTCTGGGATCCGGTGGGGGCAGGGTCGCCGCTTCTCCCCGTGCTGCCGGGTGCGAGATCTACAACAGGCGTCGCCGCTGGCGGGAGCCTCATCTTCTTGGCGCTGGGGTCAACCGACTCCATTTTCCTCGAGGGCGTCGCGTCGCGCTCATAGATTTGAGTAGAGTAACAAATGACGAGCCTAGTTGTAGTGTGAGTGAAGAAGAAGGGGAGCTGGGGTTTTTCTGTAGTAGTGAGGAAGAAGGGGAGCTGCGGTTTTCTATAGGAGTGAGGTGAGGAATTCCGACGTACGAGTGGAGCAAGCTGACGTGACGTGGGTGGGAGTGAGGAGGAAGAAGAACACCCAGCTTTTTTGGGGGGCAGTGTGCTGGGTGTGGGTAGCGCCTCTCATTCAGTAAATATATGGACTTCTGAAATGATTTTACTATTTACTAGCGTGGATGTGCTGGTTTGTCTTGGGCCCAGAGAAACAATTACTACTAGTACAGTGGAGACACTCTACAGCTACCCAGAAAAACAATTACTACTAGTACAGTGGATACAATACCGCTTCTGGCTCCTCCTAGGTCATTGAAACGTCTCCCTCTACTGTATGTCGTTATACTTTTGTTCACCGACATGCGGGCCATGCAGTGCACGGGCCCAAATGCCATCCACCAAATTAAAATGAACTATGCAGGTGGGGAGTCACCCCGGTCGTAGCGCGGCAATAACGAGCCGTCGTATCACAAAACCCCACCTCCCCATGGTCTAAGTTGGACGGATGAAGCAACATCATTTCGCCCTTCGCTGAATCCCATTCTCCCTCACCGTCTTCAAGAAAGGCAACACTCGCATCTGCCACTGTTCTTCTCTCCCAACGAAGGGAAGGTAAGCGGATCCGTGATGTTGGTATATTTTCGTTCATAGAAAAAAGACTTTTACAAAGAAGTAACCGATCCTCACTCTCTTTTTTTCATTGTCATTGCGATTGTGTTTTCCTTTCAGCGGTCTCCTAGTATCTGTCAGTTTCATGATGGACCAAGGAGAACCAGGCAAAGATCTTGGAGCAGACACGGGAGGCTGATCCCCACGAGAAAGAGAGCTCGGAGAAGATGGAGGCAGCCACCGAGCCGACCCCAGATACGCTCACGGCCACTAATGAGATGGTCAACGCCCCGTTTGAGGTTACAGCCCCCCATGGCACTGCAGGAGCAGTTTTCCTCCTTCGAGGATGTGTCCCCCCCCCTCCCCGCTGAGCTTCCCAAGGTGATTTTCTTCTTTGCCGATCTCGATTGTGGTTTTTCACCTAAGTATGTGGTGATGAATAATGCAAAATTTTATTAGCTTCGATGCCATGCTATACATAGTGGTTTAAATAACTTGTGTTTCTTATACTGGAAAGTAATTCAGAATTTGTTTCTTTTTCAATTAGAGCCCTGATGTAGACAAGGATTGTGTGGTTGTACATGTCACTCGCTATGAGGCGGATGACCTGAATATACGCACTGGGAAAATAGAGTTTTTAGGCTGTTGGATCCTGGAAGCCATTTGCGCTTATACCAATGAAGAGTTGTATTCCAGCCTCACTATTGTCAGGCGTGTTGTCCAGGGTGCACTGAAGCACAAAAAGTTCAAAGCTACTCCTTCGTTTGTGAGGCATACTATTCTTGTCAAGCTTACACAGGAAGATGACGTGGCAGGCCTCCACAAACAAGTTTATGAGTGGCAAGGCCACAAGGTTGTCTTCATGAAGGTTCACAGGATTGAGCTGCTGCCGGACGTCCTCGATGATGTTCATGGCAAGGTCCGTCTTGTGTCCAGCCCAAATTAGATGAAGGCATGAAATACTTGCCCCAGCTAGTGTTTAATAGTAGTTTGGATTCTGTCTAATTATCCGAACCTTGTCTGTTATCGAGCCCTCTGGGGCTAGTACTCTGTTTGAATCCGTCTATGGGAACTGTTGCTATTTTTGTGTGCCCGTGAATCATCGTAATTGTTGCCGAAATAGATGCGTCCTCACTAGTTTTATCATACAAGCAGTGTGTGTTTTGATGAAATAGAGTACTCGTTTGAGAACTGTGCGCCGACGTATACATAAGTACTTGTAAACATTGTTGGTGCTACCCCACTTGTAAGCAGTTGTGCAAAACACAGCACATTGGCTCAGCTCGCTTCAACACTAGACTATCGACCAGCTAACAAATAACAATCTGTTGTCTGACATATAAGCAACTATGTATCTTGTTACAGTGGTTCATGTAGTTAACTGAGGCCATAATGTAAATTCCAAACGTTCACACGCTAGTCCAACGTTCATGTGGAACACTCACATTAAACTCGGCTTCATAAAAAACTTGAAAAGCATAAGTTATGCAATTTTATACATCTCAATGATTCATAGAACATAACAAACATATACTAGTTCACAGCAAAAGACAAAGTTGTGAGAAGGTTTACAAATTAGGAAAAAATAAGCAAGGCTTATTTGAGCAAAGGGCCTCTCGGCAGGCTTAAATTTCCTGGAGTTCACTCTGGTTTTTTCTTGTTTCCACCATCCAGGGTAAGGTTCTCTCATTCCAGAATAACCAATTATAATTGTGTTCTCAGCTGGAATGCTGAACTGAACCATGTAGTGTACTGACCAGCTGAAATTCTTATGCATTCCACTAAATTTAAGCTCCGCTATTTACAGAAATAAGCAGACCACAATGCCTCTTGTCCGCGCACCTGTCCAAAAACCATCGTGCATCCATGCCAGCTAGTCCTCTATCCATGGATGAACTGGTAGAAAGTGCATTCCGGACAAGGATGCAGTTGTTTTCGCTCGTCCATACACTGCAATCAGGAAGTAAAACGTATGAATCAACTTCTTTTATATTAAGTTGGTCATTCTACCTAGTAACTACCAATGTAGGAATACCTGGAAGACGGGTGGTTAGATGACGACAACGAGGGATAGCCATCTCATTTTGTGTAGTTGTATTAAAACTGAGGTGTGTGCTTTTGATTGCACGGATAGAAACGATACGGAGACAGACATCCCGAAACGATATGGAGACAGACATCCCTATTTGCGCAAATACGAAATACGGTTATTTAAACAGTGACAGATATTTGCAGTGGCGTATGATTAACAGCAACATCTATTGTGTTATAATTGGCACTAGGTTGACAGTATGAAAGTGTCCTTAAGTAAGTAGCATCACATCACATGAACACTGCCACTAGATTAACATGCAGAACAATATCATTAGTATTACTGTAATGAGAGTAGCACATGGTCAGTAAATGTGCAATCAAATTTGTGCAGTTCCATTGGGATGAAGCAATGTTAGCGATGTGAGATTTAAGTGTAACTGCAAAAAACAATTCATGGGAAATAAAGCAAGACGGAAGCACTTCCTAAAATGGTGGTGGCATTGCTTCAATTTATCGACGACACTAGACCATTACTTATTACTGACATTAGGTGTCATTGCTTAATGCTTCATGTGATTTTACATTAACGGTACCGATATGGGCGTAGGGACAGCAGGGGCATAAAGTGGTGAGGCAGAAGTGGTTGCCGAGAGCGGCAAACACTCGGGCAGGATTTCTTCATTTGTCCCATTTTTTATCTCCTCGGTGACATTTTCCTATGTGAGCACATGAAATCTAGACCTGCTCATTCCCGTTTGCGTTGTCCCCCAACACCCTTCACTTTATTTCCTTTTTCAACCAAGAGATAGGTCCACTTCCCCCCACCCTTCGCCATCCACCATGCTTTCTTCGTCTTTTCAACCAAGAGACCGGTTGGGTAGCCAGTATCTACTACTTTCCCCTGTTTCCTCTTAGAACCAAGTCCTAGATTCATGACACAGCTTTCCCAATTTCTTCCCTATTTGAACCAACTCTTAGAGTCGACTGTATGAACTAGCTTTACCTCTAATAATAGTAAAAGTCTAGGTGGCTTTGGAACAGCGGACGGAAGTAGAAAAAGATCCACACGAAGCCAAGAGGGGAGCTGGGGCAGTAGAGCAAGGCAGGTTTCGAAGGAATATATACCTGAGGGTCGTCGGCATGTGGAAAATACTGCATCGGGAGCCGCATCTTGGCCACAATACCGTAGGGAGGAAGAAGGGGTTAGAGGCCCTCCAGAGCCGGCGCTCTCTCAGAGAGAACGGCATGGCCGCCGATCGGGACGTGCGGGCAGCCATTGGTCTCCTCCCTCGCCGCCGACGACAGCGTGAGCGATGCACCTACACCCCTGCCCGGTCGAGGTTGTCCGGCCGGATTTGTGACCAGCCATGAGCTGAGAGAGAGTGTGGCCACCTATGTCTTGCTTAGATCTGGAGAGCATGAGAGAGTGAACGAGAGGAACCCTAGTAAAGCAAGCGCTAAGGCTCCTTCTTATATATATAGTGGAGTGATTTTGTTGTACCAGCTTCAAAAAAATGCACTCCTATGTGTACCCGCAAGTGGGTGTGAGAGAACTAGTGTGTGCGTGCACCGCTTCTCTTTGTGAGAGTACAATATACTATGCCCAAAGAACATTCGCCACAAGAGTAATAGTATAAGTGTGTGACGTGTGAGCTAAAATAAAATGTGCGCGACGTCTTTTGTTTTTTAGAAGTTCCGAGGGTTGGGTGGGAACAACACATATGTGTGTGACGTCTACCTGCAGATAGATGGTGGGTGCGAGATGACTCGGGAGGGTGCGTGTGCATGAGAGAGAGGGGGGCACGTATCAATGCAATGCATGTGTCCGTAAATCATTATCCGACAAACGTTCACCACCAGCCTTTTCCTGACGAACGCCGTAAGAACCGTTAGATCGGCATCCGACAGTGTCAGTTTTGCCATGTAATTTAACAGTACAGCCACTCCTCCTATACAGAAATATTCCACGTGACTGTTAGCAACTGCCATATGCTCCCTCCGTTCCAAAATGCAGTGCATATATCTTTATTGAAAATTTGAACCTCGCAAACTTTTACCGAGTTTTCGTGTACCAAATTGCACATGTAGAATACCCTGTATATATCATTTCATTCATCTTCGAGAGGTAAACCATCCTTTGGTGTGGAGGAATATCATAAGAACTCTATATGATATGATTTTTATAGGATTTTTTCCTTTAGAGCCAATTGGTTCATAGGAATAGATTCATATACTTCACATTTCAAAGGAAATAAACATGATATCATTTCTATAGCTTTAGAGCCACTTTGTTCATATGAATGGATTCCTATACTCCCATAATTTCAAATGAAAATAAACATTAGCGTATATTCAATAGAAAAGTTCCTATGATATGAACCAAATTGCATCTCTTTTCTAATCCCTCCTCATAGGAATTGAGATACATGGCATCTCTAGATTCAATAGAAAAGTTCCTATGATGTCAACCAAATGACATCTCTTTTCTAATCCCTACTCATAGGAATTGATATACTACATGTCATCTATTTCCCTACAACTTCCATGTATACATCTTATATTCCTAAATAGCTAGCACAACCCACTACTAGCTTTTTTCCAAGACATGCAACTATGGCACAAGAACTATACAGTGTGCGAATAACTTGAAAGATGGTCGCTGGATGAAGCTAATCCGACAGTGCAGAGATGGCAAATCCGAGCACTACTGGCCGTTGGATATCATCAACATTCGACCAGATCTACCACATGTACAATTTAGAAGACTCCATGGTTGAACTTAAGCATAATACACAAACCTCAAAACACAAGCACTTCTCCTTTGTTCTAGAATCTCCCGTATCATAATTGAATTTTTTTTCTAAATGAATTGCCATTATTTGTTTTTTACTTTATGCTTTACAATGCACAACCCCATGAATCTTAACATTTTTATAAAACTAATTGATTTTGAATGAGATGAACTATAAGAACTAAACGAACATCTACATCATGCATGTATGACTCAAAGCTTTACATGCTATAGTGTGTATTTATTCATAATTTGGTTTCGAAATATCATGCGTTTAATGCATGTGTACCTTACTAGTTTTCGGTAGAGTAGCAAATTTCACGCGGCCCCGGGTATATCAAAATGTAGGGCCCATGCATCATTGCCTTTCGGTCGAACCTACATCCATAATTTTTGTACGTACTATATACCCACTGGTCCCCGAACCCAAAATGCTTCCTCGTTCCCCTAAAACCAAGAGGCCCACACATATTTAAGGCATCGACTCGAACTCAATCCCTCTCCTGTTTACTACGACGTGGCCCTGCACGCCCTAGTAGTACTCCTACAAACACTACCACCGCACGCATCATCGGTTTTCTTCAAGAGGACGAGGGAGAAGCCGATTTGTAGTGGATGCCCTTTCAAAAAAAAGATCTGTAGTGGAGACCCCTACCCTAGGGTGCCCTAGGTAACTACCGCATGCATCATTGGTTTTCTCTTTGCTTTATGCTCTTGCACTGTGCAATGATGGTTGCTTCGTCCGTCCATCTTAATGCGGGAAAGGTGGGGCTTTGTGATTTGACCCCCCATTGCTCATTTTCTACTACTACGGTGCTATGACCGGGGTGCCTCCAATTCCAACCGCTGCTCCGAACTGTAATTTGGTGCATCACATGTGGAACAAGACGGTGGATGAGCCACATGTTGGCCAAAGGGGTCATGTTAAGTGTGTCGCCATCTCATGTGCGGACTGACCCTGCTTGAGTCGCTACGCCAACATGACAGGTGCAGCCTACCACTTGGTTTTGCTCCTTGGTGAATCCCGACTATATTGAACTAAAAAGATACGTATTGAACTACCCTCTCCGTCTCGTTTTTTTAGACGTCTTGGTTTATAGGGCATGCACGTAGTTATAGGTCATCCATTTGACTAACTAAACCTGAGTTACTATGTCACAAAAAGTATATCATTGGATTATTAAGCGCATGTAGTTTCTAAACATATACTTCTCATCACATATATAGCCTGTTAAATTCTCAACCTAGAACGATGTGCATGCCATGTATAAACCGATACGGAGGAAGTATAGTAGTGCGTGTCAGCGGTCCTGTCATGCGGTCCCACGTGTCATGATGTACCAAGGCGCAGTGTGTGTCCCTATTGAGGCAGAAGCAATACTACATGGTTTGAGATGATGGCGAACCCAAGTGTGAAATAATGGTTGCTTCGTCCGTCTGGGAAGGTGCGGCATTGTCATTTGACGTCTCATTTCTCATTACTTCTACTACTGGGGCGGTACAACTGGGGTGCATCCCCCTGCTGTTCTGCACTGTTATTTGGTGCTTGACACGTCGACCTTGTTGCTATATGTCCTACATGTCGGTGACAGGAAGTACAGAATTCATGAAAGCGAGTGTCGACGGAGGAGTACAAGACACGACTTGGGTTTTTGCTGCTTCGCACGATCCATCGATACAAACCCGGACTTAAAAAAAGCGAGGGCGGGTCTTTTCCCGCGCGGCGGGCAGGGGAGTTTGGCATAGTCTGTTCGAGGCAAGGAGGCAGGAAGGGAAACAAGCAAATAAAGGTTGAGCGACTTAGTTTTGGAAAAATCTGATTTTACGGAGTACGTACCCACTAGGGTTTATAGGGCTCATCTAAAAAACATTTGTTTTTCCGTTTTATAAGTCTCAATTCTATTACTAGTAGTAGTACCATCACATGTTGGATTTCGAGGTGCGTTAGATCACCCGATGCAAGCAGTCTCAAGAGAAAACTCGGCAATGCATGTGGAAGTTCATGGAAATTTAGTGGTCACTCATTCATTCGTTCTAATTAATGCCTCTGTAAACATAACTTATTGAGAAAAACGAGCGTACTAATTACTTGTGCAAACTAGGAGTACGAAATTAATTCGACCAAACTATCTTGGTTGGAGAGATTTTGAAATTGAGCCATAAACTAGAAAGGAGGGAGTAGTAACTTTTGTCTTGATTACTATTTGTGGCCTTGTATAGACGCAAAATGTATTTTTTTATAGTGGCCATGTATAAGTAAATGGAAGGAGTACTAAAGAACATATATATTCCAAACAATATGATAATCTCTCTAACCAAGGTAGTAGGGACGAGGAGTAAACGGAGGGAATAGTAAAATTTTCTCCTCGTCCTGCGAGCCACCACGCGCGTGGGCGATGGAGCGGGCGTAAACCATACAGTACTACTCCCTCCTTTCCGGTTTATAGGGCTCAATTCAAAAATCTCACCAATCAAGGTAGATGATGAGTGGTGGAATACTTTTTGTAATTTTTTAAAAGCACCCAATTAATGCTCTAGTTTTCCTCAAAAAATTAGGTCTACCAATGTATTAATTACTATGCATGCATGCATAAAGTACATGCATTGGTCAATTTTCTCTTAATACTTGCATGCCATGATTTAATGCACCTTGAAATCTGAACTTGTGATGGGGAATAATCAAATTGAGCCTTATAAAATGGAAAATCTAAGATTTGGAGATAAGCCCTATAAACGGGAAAGGAGGGAGTACTACTAGTAAGCATGCTTCACATCATCTTACGAGTGATACGTCTCCTACGTATCAATAATTTTTTATTGTTCCATGCTATTATATTATCTATTTTGGATGTTAATGGCTTATTTTTACACTTTTATATTATTTTTGGGACTAACCTATTAACCGGAGGCCGAGCCCAAATTGTTGTTTTTTGCCTAGTTTAGAGTTTCGGCAAAGAGGAATATCAAACGGAGTCCAAACGGAATGAAACCTTTGGGAGCGTTATTTTTGGAACAAACGTGATCCAGGAGACTTGGAGTGGACGTCAAGAATCAATCGAGGAGGCCATGAGGCAGGGGGCGCCCACCCCCTGGGCGCGCCCTCCACCCTCGTGGGCCCCTCCTTGCTCCACCGACCTATTTCTTCCTCCTATATATATCCATATACCCCGCAAACATCCAGGGCCCCTTCTGTATCCAAGAGATCCCATCTTGGGGCCTTTTTCGGAGCTCCGCCGGAGGGGGCATTGATCACGGAGGGCCTCTACATCAACTCCATGGCCTCTTCGATGATGTGTGAGTAGTTTACTTCAGACCTTCGGGTCCATAGCTAGTAGCTAGATGGCTTCTTCTCTCTCTTTGGATCTCAATACAAAGTTCTCCTTGATTCTCTTGGAGATCTATTCGATGTAACTCTTCTTCTTGCGGTGTGTTTGTCGAGATCCGATGAATTGTGGGTTTATGGTCAAGTTTATCTATGAACAATATTTGAATCTTCTCTGAATTCTTTTATCTATGATTGGTTTATCTTTGCAAGTCTCTTCGAATTATCAGTTTGGTTTGGCCTACTAGATTGATCTTTCTTGCAATGGGAGAAGTGCTTAGCTTTGGGTTCAATCTTGCGGTGCCCGATCCCAGTGACAGAAAGGGAAACGACATGTATTGTATTGTTGCCATCGAGGATAAAAAGAAGGTGTTTACATCATATTGCATGAGTTTATCCCTCTACATCATGTCATCTTGCTTAAGGCGTTACTCTGTTCTTATGAACTTAATACTCTAGATGCATGCTGGATAGCGGTTGATGTGTGGAGTAATAGTAGTAGATGCAGAATTGTTTCGGTCTACTTGTCTCGGACGTGATGCCTATATACATGATCATGCCTAGATATTCTCATAATTATTCGCTTTTCTATCAATTGCTCGACAGTAATTTGTTCACCCACCGTAATACTTATGCTATCTTGAGAGAAGCCACTAGTGAAACCTATGGCCCCCGGGTCTATTTTCCATCATACAAGTTTCCAATCTACTTTATTTTGCTATCTTTTACTTTCAATATATATCATAAAAATACCAAAAATATTTATCTTATTATTATCATCTCTATCAGATCTCACTCTTGCAAGTGGCCGTGATGGGATTGAAAACCCCTTTATCATGTTGGTTGCGAGGTTCTTATTTGTTTGTGTAGGTACGAGGTGACTCGCGCATGTTCTGCTACTGGATTGATACCTTGGTTCTCAAAAACTGAGGGAAATACTTACGCTGCTTTACTGCACCACCATTTCCTCTTCAAGGGAAAACCAACACAGTACTCAAGAGGTAGCAAGAAGGATTTCTAGCGCCGTTGCCGAGGAGGCTCACACCAAGTCAAGTCAAGATTTGATCTCCCACCAACATGCGATTTCTGGCGCCGTTGCCGGGGAGATCTATGCCAAGTCAAGACATACCAAGTACCCATCACAACTCTTATCCTTCGTATTACATTATCTGCGATTTGCCTCTCGTTTTCCTCTCCCCCACTTCACCCTTGCCGTTTTATTCGCCCTCTCTTTCCGTTCGCCTCTTTTTCGCTTGCCTCTTGTTGCTTGTTGCCCTTATGGCTTTACCAAAAGGTGTTGATCCTCACCTTAGAAGGTTGGAAGAAATCGTAAACAATGTCAGAAGTTTTATGTCCTTGCAGTTTGAGCATAATAATTTCTTTAGAAACGAATTTAAAGAACAAAAAGGTTTTATCGGTTTCATGAATAAAGAGCTCGATGATATGTCTAAGGAATTTTATTGTTTGAAATCTCAATTTGCTCATCTTGAAAAATTAATTGCCCAAATTTCTGATAAGCAGGCCACTTTAGTTAATAAGATGGCCACTAAACCAGAAGAGTATGATAATAAAGATGAAGATCTAAAAGTTATTGATGTGTCCCCTATTAAATATTTTTTTGCAATATGAATCTTGATAATGATGGGACTGGATATGAGTCAACTTTAGTTAGAAGGCGTCCCAAAAATTCAGAGTTTTTAGATCTTGATGCAAAAAATATTAAAAGTGGGATTGAAGAGGTCAAAACTTTAAATAGCAATGAACCCACTATCTTGGATTTCAAGGAATTTAATTATGATAATTGCTCTTTGCTAGATTGTATTTCCTTGTTGCAATCCGTGCTAAATTCTCCTCATGCTTAAAGTCAAAATAAAGCTTTTACTAAACATATCGTTGATGCTTTTATGCAATCTTATGAAGAAAAACTTGACTTGGAAGTTTCTATCCCTAGAAAACTTTATTATGACTGGAAACATACAATTAAAATTAAAATTAAAGATCATGAATGCTATGCTTTGTGTGATTTGGGTGCTAGTGTTTCCACGACTCCAAAAACTTTGTGTGATTTGCTAGGTTTCCGTGAATTTGATGATTGTTCTCTAAACTTGCACCTTGCGGATTCCACTATTAAGAAACCTATGGGAAATATTAATGTTGTTCTTGTTGTTGCAAATAGGAATTATGTTCATGTAAATTTCATTGTTCTTGATATAGGTTTCAATCCTTCGTGTCCTATTATTCTTGGTAGACCTTTCCTTAGAATGATTGGTGCAATTATTGATATGAAGGAAGGGAATATTACATTCCAATTTCCATTAAGGAAAGGCATGGAACACTTCCCGAGAAAGAAAGTTAAATTACCATATGAATCTATTATGAGAGCCATTTATGGATTGCCAACCAAAGATGGCAACACCTAGATCTATCTTCGCTTTTATGCCTAGCTAGGGGCATTAAACGATAGCGCTTGTTGGGAGGCAACCCAATTTTATTTTTATTTCTTGCTTTTTTCTCCTGTTTAGTAATTAAAATTTACCTATCATTATTTTTGGTTGTGTTTCTTGTGTTTAATTAGTGTTTGTGCCAAGTAGAACCGTTGGGAAGACTTGGGGAAAGTCTTTTTGATATTGCTGTAAAAAACAGAAACTTTAGCGCTCACGAGAATTGCTGCCATTCTTCTTGGAGAGTGATATTTAGTTAATTATTTTTTCAGATGATTAATAGATAAATTCCTCACGTCCAGAAATTTATTTTAGAATTTTTGGGGTTACAGAAGTTTGCGTTAGTTACAGATTACTACAGACTGTTCTGTTTTTTACAGATTCTGTTTTTCGTGTGTTGTTTGCTTATTTTGATGAATCTATGGCTAGTAAAAGAGTTTATAAACCATAGAGGAGTTGGAATACAGTAGGTTCAACACCAATATAAATAAATAATGAGTTCATTATAGTACCTTGAAGTGGTGTTTTGTTTTCTTTCGCTAAGGGAGCTCACAAGATTCTCTTGTTAAGTTTTGTGTTTTGAAGTTTTCAAGTTTTGGGTAAAGATTTGATGGATTATGGAACAAGGAGTGGAAAGAGCCTAAGATTGGGGATGCCCATGGCACCCCAAGGTAAAATACAAGGACACAAAAAAATCCTAAGCTTGGGGATGCCCCGTAAGGCATCCCCTCTTTTTTCTTTGTTCATCGGTAACTTTACTTGGAGCTATATTTTTATTCGCCACATGATATGTGTTTTGCTTGGAGTGTCTTGTATGATTTTAGTCTTTGATTTTTAGTTTACCACAATAATCCTTGCTGTACACAACTTTTGAGAGAGACACACATGAATTAGAATTTATTAGATTACTCTATGTGCTTCACTTATATCTTTTGAGCTATATAGTTTTTGCTCTAGTGCTTCACTTATATCTTTTAGAGCACGGTGGTGGTTCTATTTTATAAAAATAATTGATCTCTCATGCTTCACTTATATTATTTTGATGGTCCTTTAGAACAACATGGCAATTTGCTTTTAGGCATTATAAAACTTTCATATAAGTGCATTGAATACTAAAAGAAGTTTGATACTTGATGATTGTTTGGAGATAGGGAGATGGTGATATTAGAGTCATGCTAGTTGAGTAGTTGTGAATTTGAGAAATACTTGTGTTGAATTTTGTGATTCCCGTAGCATGCACGTATGGTGAACCGTTATGTGATGAAGTCAGAGCATGATTTACTTATTGATTGCCTTCCTTATGAGTGGCAGTCGGGGTCGAGCGATGGTCTTTTCCTACCAATCTATCCCCCTAGGAGCATGCACGTAGTACTTTGTTTCGATAACTAATAGATTTTTGCAATAGGTATGTGAGTTCTTTATGACTAATGTTGAGTCCATGGATTATACGCACCCTCACCCTTCCACCATTGCTAGCCTCTCTAGTACCGCGCAACTTTCACCGGTATCATAAACCCACCATATACTTTCCTCAAAACAGCCACCATACCTACCTATTATGGCATTTCCATAGACATTCCGAGATATATTGCCATGCAACTTTCCACCGTTCCATTTGCTATGACACGCTTCATCATTGTCATATTGCTTTGCATGATCATGTAGTTGACATTGTATTTGTGGCAAAGTCACCGTTCATAATTTTTTCATACATGTCATATTTTGTTCTAAGTATTGAGTTGTAATTCTTGAGTTGTAAGTAAAAAGAAGTGTGATGATCATCATTATTAGAGCATTGTCCCAGTGAGGAAAGGATGATGGAGACTATGATTCCCCCACAAGTCAGGATGAGACTCCAGACGAAAAAAGGCCAAAAAAAGAGAGAAGGCCCAAATTAAAAAAATAAAAAATGAGAGAAAAAGAGAGAAGGGACAATGTTACTATCCTTTTTCCACACTTGCGCTTCAAAGTAGCACCATGATCTTCATGGTAGAGAGTCTTGTCGGTGTCAAAACTGGCGGATCTCGGGTAGGGGGTCCCGAACTGTGCGACTAAGGTGGATGGTAACAGGAGGCAGGGGACACAATGTTTTACCCAGGTTCGGGCCCTCTTGATGGAGGTAGAACCCTACGTCCTGCTTGATTAATATTGATAATATGGGTAGTACAAGAGTAGATCTACCACGATATTGGAGAGGCTAAACCCTAGAAGCTAGCCTATGGTATGATTGTATGTTGTCCTATGGACTAAAACCCTCCGGTTTATATACACACCGGAGAGGTTAGGGTTACACAAGGTCGGTTACAAAGGAGGAGATACACATATCCGTATTGCCTAGCTTGCCTCCCACGCCAAGTAGAGTCCCATCTGGACACGAGACGAAGTCTTCAATCCTGTATCTTCATAGTCTAACAGTCCGGCCAATGGATATAGTCCGGCTGTCCGGAGACCCCCTTATCCAGGACTCCCACAGTAGCCCCTGAACCAGGATTTCAATGACGATGAGTCCGGCGCGCAATAGTTTCTTCGACATTGCAAGGCGGGTTCCTCCTCCGAATACACCACGGAAGAATTTGAATACAAGGATAGTGTCCGACCCTACAAAATAAGTTCCACATACCACCATAGAGAGAATAATATTTCCACAAATCCAATTTGCTGACTTGTTTTGGCAACACGACATTATGTCACAGCCCGGTGATTATTCGAACCGTTTCTTTTAACTAGCCCCGCACATAATGCAAGGCAGTTTTTCGACACGTCTCGTCAAAGCAAAGATCGTGTCCCCTTATCACGGGATTCTCATCAATACGGGCGTGGGTAACCCAACCGCGTCTAGGACTCCTAGATTATAGGCGAGCCCCAAACGGCCATAGAGAGGATGCTTGGTATTCACCCTCTTTATAAAGGGCCAAGTCTTTCACTTTTTTCCCTCCCGTGCTCAATCGAATCCTTCCCCCGCCTCGAGTTCTAACACCCAAAGCCCAGGTCAGGTGCTCCGGATCTTCAACCATGTCCGGATCCAGCCTTCAACGCCGATGG
The DNA here is from genome assembly GCF_056163025.1 of Triticum urartu. Classification (NCBI taxonomy): domain Eukaryota; kingdom Viridiplantae; phylum Streptophyta; class Magnoliopsida; order Poales; family Poaceae; genus Triticum; species Triticum urartu. The sequence goes on along the minus strand of NC_141873.1, from coordinate 65,295,785 downwards.
ATGCCCTCCTCCATTACGGAAGAAGATATCAAGAAATTGAGGGAGGCCAGATATCTGACCGCCGATGTTTCGCATCGGCTGCCAGCCCGAGGGTAGGTCGTCCCTACTCCCGAACCCAACGAAGACGTCGTGTTGATCTCTCACTTCCTCCGAGGTCTAGGCCTCGCTCTAGATCCCTTAGTAAGGGGTTTGATGTTTTACTACGGGCTAGACTTCCACGATCTAGCCCTGGACTCCTTTCTTCACATCTCGGCATTTATTGTCGTGTGTGAGGCCTTCCTCCGCGTTACCCCTCACTTCGGCCCGTGGCTCAAGACTTTTGATGTGAAGCCGAAGACAATCGAGGGACAACACACAACATGCGGAGGAGCATTAATAAGCAAGATTGTGGGAGCTCCGTGGCCAAAATGTTCCTTTCCAGAGGTGTCCGGATTATGGCAATGGGAGTGGTTTTACATCACCGCTCCCAGAAGTGCCAAGTGGGTAGCTCCCCCCGCTTTCCGCTCGGGCCCCCCACCACAACTGATGTCATGGATTAGTAGAGGGCTGAGCTGGGGTCCAGCCAAGGACATGCCTATACTGCAACGCCGCATTCAAGATCTCTTAAAGGGAGATTTTAATTTGGTCATGGTAATGCAAGTCATGCTGGTTCGTCGAGTCTAGCCTTGCAAACGCCGGCCCCTTCGCTTGTGGGAGTTCAACCCAGAAGGACCGCACGCTATTCAAAGATTCCTCAGCCTGACGCACGAGGAGATGTACAAGTCATTCTTCGTACCGCAAACAGAGTGTCCGGATACTACCAAGAACGTGGGCCTGACTAGCAACCGCGTTGCCGAACAAGTAGGTAATCCTCTAGCCGGACACACCGTCTTTTATTTACCATGACGTCATTCCTGAGAAATCGCCCTTTAGCCAAGACTGGCTAACAAAGGCGAAGATGATTCGGTGTTCGGCCCCCCTCCCTAAGGGTTTGGAAAACCCGGTACTGGAAAATATGCTCGAGCTCGCACCCTGCCCAAAGCCCTCGAAGGAAGATACGGGGGGAATAATATGGGCGAAAGCGAGCCCCCATCGCTGCCAGTTCCAACCGAGGGAATGAGCACCTCCATAAGGGAGGATAACCAGGGAGAAGATTCTGACCTTCTCTCGCTACGGGGGAGGAAGAGGACTGCCTCTGAGGATCCGAAAACCAAGGCCTCCAAACGGGAGAAGAAGTCTCCAATAGAGGGTCCTGCCTCGGGGGGTGCTTTTGCCACACAAAGTCCGCGCGGGGATCGGCCCTCCAACGAGTCATAAGTGATCAAAAAATACTTTAATAGTGAAGGTATACTACCTTTCCTCTGAGGAAAATAACCGAAGCATATATCTTGCAGTTCGGACCTGAGCCCTTCTCAATTGAGCTCGTCTTCGAGGGATCTTCTTCCGGAGATGATGGAGAGCGAAACGCCTCCCCCGGACTACCCGCTCAAGAAGTGGGCGACCTCGAAGTGTCGTCACGGAGGGCCTCTCCGGATCTGGTGAGGCCAGAAGATAATCCCATAGTCACCCGAAGTCCCCAGCGTCCGGCTCTCGAAGAGAACAAACAAAAGAGTCCGACACCATCTGGTATGCGGTCGGACATTCTGAGGGAGCTGTTGGAGCGAGCGGCCATCTCAGAAGAACACCGTATGTTGATGGGTACGGTGATGGAAAGAATTTCGTCCACCGAAAGCGGATTACATGAAACCTTTATGAGTCTACTGACGGGCTTTGAGGTACGTGAAATGATATACTTTTTGATAGTACCGCACATGTTAGGTGTGCCCTGTGTAGATAGTAGCCCCTGAGACTCTGGTTGTCGTCGAGAACGGCGGCGAACAGAGGATCATAGTCCCAGGTAATAACCAGTACTTCCTTTATGTGCAGGTGGTGGAACCTCCGGTGGCTAGCCGGACTAATGAGTTTCCCGAACTAAAGCGGCAACTGGATGCGGCAAAGGCCGACATCAAGCTTGTTAACAAACGGCTTGACGAATCACAGGGTAAGTAATGTTTTCTGGTGAATGTCACATAATAAGAGCAGCATGATGCCAGTATCTTTAATATGTTGTGACTGCAGACGGACCTGCCACCGTGGAGACCCTTCGGGCGGAACTTGCCCGAGCCAAGGAACAAGCAAGAGTTAGTAATGCGGCTGCTTCGAAGGCGCCTGAAGAGTTAAGAGTCGAGAAGGCCGCGCATTGCGAAAGCAAAGAGAAGATGGCCATGATGGCCGTAGAATTAAAAGACACTGCCGACCGTTGCCAGTTCCTTGAAGAAGAGAACTGAGTGAAGGCAGTGGACCTTGAAAAGGCCACGATGGAGACCAAAGACACTCGCTCTGCTATGAGGGCGAAGAAGGAGGAGCTGCGCGAAGCCGGGGATATTGCGGCCGGGAAGCCCTTTCTGCTGCAGAGGAAGTTCGGAGATCCGCGGTATGCCCCTCTGGATCGGCTATGGAGTTCGGCAGACGCATATATGGACTTGGCGACAAGCGATGTTGATGCGGTCGAATACTTCCGAGATCAGACAGATCGTGAAGTGGACAAGCTGTTTTGGTCGCAGTTTAATGTTCCAGAGCGTCCGCTTCCCTTGACTGATCAGCTAGCCGAATGGGCCGAACTTAATAGGTTGTCCGGACTTGCCATGAGGTCCGTCGTAGGTCATTTGTGGCCGGAGAAGCCGAAGCCGAACAACTATTTCAGCTTAGTGCAGCAGTTCCTTGGTGCGGTGCCGCGCATCAATGCGATGAAGAGGTCGGTGTGCATAGAAGGCTCGCAGATGTCCTTTGCCCGTGTCAAGGCATACTGGGCGGAGATGGATGCTTCCACTGTTGCGGCGCATGGTTCGGCTATAGGCCGAGTAGCTGCCGAGCACTATTTTGAAGAGGTTCTTGAGGGTGCTCGTTTGATAGAGGCCCAGTGCTCAAAGAATATTATGTTTGAGTGACATGTATCCCCATTGTAAACACAATGTTTTTATGAAATGTGGTAAGGTTGTATGTATACTTTTGCCGGAAAGTAATATGGTGCCTCCTGTGCGGCCGTTTATGTATATATGTATATAACCTGAAAGATTGCAGTCGTCGGCTTCAACCCCCACGCATATAATGCGGAGGTGCTCGCAGAAAACGCATGTTCACACTTAAACTAACGTCTTGGTCCTATTAAGGAGGTGATAGCGCAGCGAACGAGGCAACCGGACTATGATGCTTCAACACTTTCACTTAGCCATAGGAGTTTGATGGTGGGGTTACTATATAGCCCCTGGTGGCTCCGCACTCTCTGGAACTCGGGGTGCGTATATGCCTGGCCGGGAAACGGCCCTTCATTAAAGCGGAGGAATTCTAACATTCCGATAGGTCATCGAGTGGTTGACCAGTCTCGCGCTATATCATGACAGTCAGTTTTCGGCTTTCTCTACTGAGGTGCTCGTCCGGACGAACCAGGGCACAATCGCAGTAGTTCTCCTGGTGCTGCCTTAGCCGATAGAACGGAACGTAAGGCACCAAAACACAGGAGCCGGGCAAACCCAACATTTGACCAAAGACATGATTCGGAGCTGATGCATATAAGGCCAAACTCGCAACGCCGAACACTCCCTAAGGTATTCAGTCTTTATGGTATAAACCGGGCCTAAATAGTGCCCTTTGTAAGAAGCCCCTTGTGTCGGTACGTGTGTTATTCTGATGTGGCCACATGCCAAGACGTCAGCATCCTTCTCAAATTGTACTGAGAATCCGAGGGATGTATATCAACAAGAGACAGTAAAAAAGGTTTACGCAGGGTCTTAATCTAAAAAGAATCCTTGGAGCGGGTCCCTGCTGCACGTCTGCGCCTGTGTCTCCGTTGTGCCGTATCCTGGACGGGTGTAGCAAGATGGTCATCTGTAAAAGAGAGGAACTTAGGTGAAAAGTTGTCGTGCAAAAAGGTAGTTTTTAAAGAAACCATGTATAATTAAAGATAAGTAAAAATTGCCACCTGTCTGCGCGCGTTGAGCCCCTTGTATTTGTAATAGGGGTGTGGCCATCAATCCAGTATGAATTACATATAGCTGCGCCGAACTCGTCTAACCGTGTCCGTGATCTTGACGACCTATCAAATGCTTTAGTTGGTGAGGCCGTTTTTAGTGTGCGGCTGCCAAGGTAGTCGCACTCTCTTTGGCGCGCAAATATCGCTCAATATTTCCATGCACTGTAATGATGCCACGTGGACCAGGCATCTTGAGCGTGAGGGAAGCGTAATGTGGTATTGCATTAAAGCGAGCGAAAGCTTCGTGTCCAAGTAGTGCTTGATAGCCACTTTGGAACGGAGCAATGTGGAAGATTAAATGTTCGATACGGAAGTTATCGGGGAAGCCGAATATAACCTCTAGTAGCAGGGAGCCCGTGCAGTGAGCCCCTGGGCCTGGAGTTACTCCTTTAAAGGTAGTGTTGCTATGGCAAATTTTCGTTGGATCTATCCCCATTTCGCGGATTGTATATTGGTATATCAGGTTTAAACTGCTGCCGCCGTCCATCGGGACTGATGTAAAGTGGTATCCGTCAATTATTGGGTCTAATACCAGGGCAACCCATCCTGCACGCCGGATACTTGCTGAGTAATCACGATGGTCGAAAGTGATCAGTTGAGACGACCAGTGGCAGGACTCCGGGGTGATAGGCCCTTGGGCATATTTTTCTGGGAGTGCCGCTTTGTTTCTCCCCTTGATCACGTGTAACACATTGACTGTTTTGACATCTGGTGGAAACTTCTTTTGTTCCCCAGTGTCTTGCTTGGGAGGCTCATCCTCGTCTTCGCTTGGTGTATCCTCCCCCTTGTGTACGGGGTTGAGCTTGCCGGACTGCTTGAAGACCCAACATTCTCTATGGGTATGATTAGCAGGTTTACCGGGGGTGCTATGGATCTGACATACTTGGTCCAGAATATTTTTTAGGCTGGACAGTTTGTCTCTGGCGCCTTTAGAGGGCTGCTTTCGCTGACTTTGCCGAGAGCTTCTAAATCCGGCGTTTACTGCCGTGCTCTTCGTGTTGTCTTCTTTATTCCGGCGTTTGTTATTGTTGTTGCGCCGTGATTTCCCGTTTCCATCTCTAACTTCGGATGTACTTGGGTCCCTGAGGCTGCGTCTGGCTAGCCAGCTATCCTCACCCGCGCAAAAGTGGATCATGAGGCTTGTTAATGCTGCCATTGTTCTCGACTTTTCTTGGCCGAGGTGTCTGGCAAGCCATTCGTCACGGACGCTATGCTTAAAAGCTACCAAGGCTTTGGCATCCGGACATTCGACTATTTGGTTCTTTTTAGTAAGTAACCTCTTCCAAAGTTTTCGGGCTGACTCTCCGGGCTGTTGAGTTTTATGACTCAAATCGTCCGCGTCCGGAGGTCGGACGTAAGTCCCCTGAAAATTTGCCTGAAAAGCATCGTCGAGCACTTCCCAGCTTCCAATGGAACTTTCGGGGAGGCTCTTAAGCTAGTGCCGAGCTGGCCCTTTGAGTTTGAGTGGTAAATACTTAATGGCGTGGAGGTCATCTCATCGAGCCATATGGATATGGAGGATATAATCCTCAATCCAGACACCAGGGTCTGTTGTTCCGTCGTATGCCTCCATATTTACGGGTTTGAATCCCTCTGGAAATTCATGATCCAGCACCTCATCGGTGAAACATAGGGGGTGTGCGGCACCCCTGTATCCGGGTGTACCGTGTTCTTCGGATGTTTGTTGTGTTGCGTTGTATGCTGGAGCGCGCTTACGTGGTTCATAGATAGATCTGGTTGTGCCGTCCTTTTGATGCGAGTCCTCACGTGGATCGCGTGTTGGCTTATGTGCGGCGTTGTTTGCCGCTCTATGTTGGCCGTGAGATCGCCTATCCGGCCAGATGGCTGTTTTGATTTTTGGTTGTGGGGGATCTAAGGCCTCCTCATTGAATTCAGGTAGCAACTTCCGCTTCGGGTAGCTCTTGGTGGGGCGATTGCCACTGTACTTTGCTACTGTGTTGAGTACTTTGCTCCATCTGATTTGGAGTGTGTCTTGCGCAGGCTTGAGCCTTTACTTCTGCTTTTTTAGACTCCTCACGGTGGCAATGAGCCTTTGATGGGCATTCTGTTGCTCCGGGTGTCTGTCCGGTGTGACGTCATCTGGACTATGATCTTTGATAGATTCGGGTTGTTCGGCTTGATTCTCCATGTTGCCATGGTCCGGCAATGGTTCCCCCTGCTCTAACGCTGGGTCTGTATGATCGTTGTTTCTGCCGAGGCGGGATTTGGGGCGGCACTTACGCCGCCGTTTTGCTGCGTCCTTCCATTCCTCGTCGTCGTTTTCCTTTTGTGTGTCCACCATGTATACGTCATGTGGTGAAGTGGGCGTCCAGTGCCCTGGGGGCAGTGGTTCCTGTTCGTCTCCTGCATTGTCGTCCATACCGTCGATGTATTCGGAGTCGGAGTCGAGCATGTCGGTTAAGTCATCGATAGTGGCTATTAAGTGGGTGGTGGGTGGGCGGCGAATTTCTTCGTCATCCGCATCCCAATCCTGCCGGGCATAGTTCAGCCAGCATTCTCCTGAAAAGGAGAGAGACTTTAATGACTTCACTATATCACCGAAGGGCGAGTGTTGAAAGACATCCGCGGAGGTAAACTCCATGATTGGCGCCCAACCGGATTCGATCGGAACGGGCGCAGGCGGTTCGGAGTCCGTGGACGGAGAAGTATCCGGCAGTTCAACAACACGGCTCTCGTGCAAGGTAAAGTCGATGTTCAGCTCGATCGCCGCTGAGGGTAAGGCCTCCGTGGCAGGGTCCATCCACCCGTCCGCGGAAGGCGCAACTGGCTCCGAATTGAGGGTCAGAGCGGCCGCCGGTGCGATCTCCTTAACACTATCCGATGGTAGAGCTAAGTCATACTCATCGTGACCGCGTGACGCACAAGGCAGAGGCTCGAATCCGTCGAGGATCAAGTCTCCACAGATATCGGTCGCGTAGTTTGAGCTTCCAAACCAGACCTGGTGGCCAGGGGCGTAACTTTCAATCTGCTCCAGATGGCCAAGTGAATTGGCCCGCAGTGCAAAGCCGCCGAACACGAAGATCTGTCCGGCGGGAAAAGTCTCACCCTAGACTGCATCGCTATCGATGATAGTAGGAGCCATCAAGCCTAACGGCGACGACACAGAGGAACTCTCAATGAAAGCACCAATGTTGGTGTCAAAACCGGCGGATCTCGGGTAGGGGGTCCCGAACTGTGCGTCTAAGGCGGATGGTAACAGGAGGCAGGGGACACAATGTTTTACCCAGGTTCGGGCCCTCTTGATGAATGTAAAACCCTACGTCCTGCTTGATTAATATTGATGATATGGGTAGTACAAGAGTAGATCTACCATGAGATCGGAGAGGCTAAACCCTAGAAGCTAGCCTATGGTATGATTGTATGCTGTCCTATGGACTAAAACCCTCCGGTTTATATAGACACCAGAGAGGTTAGGGTTACACAAGGTCGGTTACAAAGGAGGAGATCCACATATCCGTATTTCCTAGCTTTCCTCCCATGCCAAGTAGAGTCCCATCCGGACACGAGACGAAGTCTTCAATCCTGTATCTTCATAGTCAAACAGTCAAGCTGTCCGGAGACCCCCTTATCCAGGACTCCCACAAGTCTCCTATGTTGTCACTTTCATAAACTAGTGGGAATTTTACATTATAGAACTTGGCTTGTATATTCCAATGATGGGCTTCCTCAAATTACCCTAGGTCTTCGTGAAAAAGCAAGTTGGATGCACACCCACTTAGTTTCTTTTGCTGAGCAGTTTCTTTTGCTGAGCTTTCATACACTTATAGCTCTAGTGCATCCGTTGCATGGCAATCCCTACTCACTCACATTGATATCTATCAATGGGCATCTCCATAGCCCGTTGATACGCCTAGTTGATGTGAGACTATCTTCTCCTTCTTTTTGTCTTCTCCACAACCACCATTCTTTTCCACCATAGTGCTATATCCATGGCTCACGCTCATATATTGCGTGAAGATTGAAAAGGTTTGAGAAAATCAAAAGTATGAAACAATTGCTTGGCTTATCATCGGGGTTGTGCATGATTTAATATTTTGTGTGATGGGGATAGAGCATAGCTAGACTATATGATTTTGTAGGGATAACTTTCTTTGGCCATGTTATTTTGAGAAGACATGATTTCTTAGTTAGTATACTTGAAGTATTATTATTTCTATGTCAATATTAATCTTTTATCTTGAATCTTCCGGATCAGAACATTCATGCCACAATAGAGAAAAAATACATTGAGAAATATGTTAGGAAGCATTCCACATCAAAAATTCTGTATTTATCATTTACCTACTCGAGGACGAGCAGGAATTAAGCTTGGGGATGCTTGATACGTCTCGAACGTATCTATATTTTTTGATTGTTCCATGCTATTATATTATCTATTTTGGATGTTAATGGGCTTATTTTTACACTTTTATATTATTTTTGGGGCTAACCTATTAACCGGAGGCCCAACCCAAATTGTTGTTTTTTGCCTATTTTAGAGTTTCGCTGAAAAGGAATATCAAACGCAGTCCAAACGGAATGAAACCTTTGGGAGCGTTATTTTTGGAACAAACGTAATCCAGGAGACTTGGAGTGGACCTCAAGAATCAATCAAGGAGGTCACGAGGCAGGGGGGCGCGCCCACCCCCCTAGGTGCGCCCTCCAGCCTCGTGGGCCCCTCGTTGCTCCACCGACCTACTTCTTCCTCCTATTTATATCCATATACCCCGCAAACATCCAGGAGCACCACGAAAACGAAATTCCACTGCCGCAACCTTCTGTAACCAAGAGATCCCATCTTGGGGCCTTTTCCGGAGCTCTGCCGGACGGGGCATTGATCACGGAGGGCCTCTACATCAACTCCATGGCCTCTCCGATGATGTGTGAGTAGTTTACTTCAGACCTTCAGGTCCATATCTAGTAGCTAGATGGCTTCTTCTCTCTCTTTGGATCTCAATACAAAGTTCTCCTCGATTCTCTTGGGGATCTATTCGATGTAACTCTTCTTTTTGTGGTGTGTTTGTCGAGATCCGATGAATTGTGGGTTTATGGTCAAGTTTATCTATGAACAATATTTGAATCTTCTCTGAATTCTTTTATCTATGATTGGTTTATCTTTGCAAGTCTCTTCGAATTATCAGTATGGTTTGGCCTACTAGATTGATCTTTCTTGCAATGGGAGAAGTCCTTCGCTTTGGGTTCAATCTTGCGGTGACCGATCCCAGTGATAGAAAGGGAAACAACATGTATTGTATTGTTGCCGTCGAGGATAAAAAGATGGTGATTACATCATATTGCATGAGTTTATCCCTCTACATCATGTCATCTTGCTTAAGGCGTTACTCTGTTCTTATGAATTTAATACTCTAGATGCATGCTGGATAGTGGTCGATGTGTGGAGTAATAGTAGTGGATGCAAAATCGTTTCGGTCTACTTGTCTCAGACGTGATGCCTATATACATGATCATGCCTAGATATTCTCATAATTATTCGCTTTTCTATCAACTGCTCGATAGTAATTTGTTCACCCACCATAATACTTATGCTATCTTGAGAGAAGCCACTAGTGAAACCTATGGCCCCCGGGTCTATTTTCCATCATACAAGTTTCCAATCTACTTTATTTTTCTATCTTCTACTTTCAATCTATATCATAAAAATACCAAACATATTTATCTTATTATTATCATCTCTATCAGATCTCACTCTTGCAAGTGGCCGTGAAGGGATTGACAACCCCTTTATCGCGTTGGTTGTGAGGTTCTTATTTGTTTGTGTAGGTACGAGGTGACTCGTGCGTGGTCTCCTACTGGATTGATACCTTGGTTCCCAAAAACTGAGGGAAATACTTACGCTGCTTTACTGCACCACCCTTTCCTCTTCAAGGGAAAACCAACGCAGTGCTCAGGAGGTAGCAGCGAGCCACCGCGCCCGTGGGGGGGGGGAGACGGCGTACTAAGAAAGCTTATCCTCGTTCTACGAGTTGATGGGACACATCAAAAGTACTCCAGAGTATAGAGCCTTGCCTCTAAGGTGGGCCCCACATGGTTTGCCTCTTTTTTAACATAACGCGTCAGGTCACAATTTTTTTGTTCACCCATGGTAGACGATCCTCCCTCCACCAAGTGGCAACCAATACATGTGTCAAATTACCACGTGGGCTGCCTTTTCATAGAGAAATGAGCTCCACCATGTAACCGTGCGGGTGTGGTTGGGAAAGAGACGGGAGTACGTGCGCCGTGCCTGCACCTCATCTCTTCGTGCACGTCCCCCGCCTACGTGGGTGTGTGTAAGAGATACAAACCTAGACAAATGGCTTGTGCGGAATAACTAATCTTCGTAAGGCATTGTAAGAGTGGACAAAATGGTGAAGCAGGAGATAGGGGAGCGGCGGAGGTGTGTGATTCTTGGCTGGCATTTGACCTCATTTAAATAGGAGATTAAATAGACGGCGGATGGGAGGATCTCGGCCGGCGTTGCGTTTAATGCCGGCCCGGTCATGAATGGACGTGTGTCTAGAGTTGGTTTATCGGCTTCAACACGGGCGGGTTTCATGGAGGCGTGTTCAGTCGGGCGTGCAGCGAGTGGCGCCCTCGACTCTGACGTAGGACACCGCGCTGTTCTTCGAGTGACGTGTGGGCTATTTGGGTACATGGCCTGCATGTCAGTGACCCAACGCAAACAGCACACAACAGAGGAACCTTTGGTGGGCCAGGGCGGTCAGAAGCGGGCATTTCATAATCCGATGATTGTTCATTGAGTGTGACGTCATCCTTTTCATGTAGATAAGCCTACTATGTTGATAGCCCATTCGATACGTTGTGATTCATAAAGACCGCTGCAAACATCAATATTCTGCTTATCACAGATAAGATTGATTAATACCCGTAACAATCCATGTCCTTAACAAAGGGTGCATGCACGTATAGGTTGAGCGTGTGTCTTGCATCATGTGCTATGTGGAAGCAGGCATGCGAGTGTTGCGTGCGTGCAAGGGTACATTTCAGTGTTGCATGCATGTGTGTGTACGTGTGTGTGTTCGTGAGTGCATATGTACGTGTCGGTGTTGCACGCCTGCATGCGTGCGTGTGTTCATTATGTGTACGTGTCAGTGTTGCACGCCTGCATGCGTGCGTGTCTTGTGTGCGTTCATGTGTACGTGCGGGGTGAGGCTACATGTCAGTCGGCTGACTTTTTCATCTCTGGTCATTAGATTTTCCAGTCGTTGGATACGAAATCAAGGGCCTGTAGTTTATCATCAAACACCACCCCTTAAGCCGCCAGCCATCACCGGCCAAAACCCCGGCCATCGCCGCCCGCGGCCTGCCCGCGCCGCGACATCGTCCCGCCCGCCCCGAAACCACTCCCCACTGCCGGTTCGCCGCCGCACTGGCCATCCCTCTAGGCCCCCCCACGCCGAGCTTTTTCTACGGCAATCCCCACGCCACCGCCCAATCAACGCCCCCTACCTCCGGCGACTGCCAACCAGAGGTCTCACAACTTCGAGTACCCACTGATGACTAATTTATTACCATTTCTGTCCTTCATATACGCACTGAGGGTGGGCCCTATGGTAATGTGCGTTGATGAAGGTGGACCATTTGACTGGTCAATTGATCGTGTCATCAACAAATTACGGAGCTATATGGTGAGCCACTGACCGTATGATCACCCTAAAATGTATTTTATTAACATGGTACAGACTCAAACTACCATTTCTTTCTTTCATATACAGGCTGACAGGTGGGCCCCACGGTTACGTGCCCCGATGGTGCAACACTAGTTGCGCCACGTGGAACGTTTGACTGGTCAATTGATTGTGTCATCAACAAAATACGGAGTTGTACGGGTGAGCTAGTGACCGTATAATCATGACATGTATTTTTTTAACACGGTATAGACGCAAGGGCTCATATATACGCGCAAGCACTCACCGCTATAAGCGCACACACTCACACCCTACTCCTATGAGCACCTTCGAGAGAGTGAGCCAGCATATGATCTTGATATTTTACGAAGTCACCATAGGTGCCTCATAGTCGAGTGGGACGTCTCCTCCCACTGAACGCTCATCGCCGGAAAATACTGAAATTAATGCAGGATAAATGCGAGCACCGAGACTTTAACCCTGGTGGGCTCGAGAAACCACAGTCCTCCTAACCATCCAAACACATGTTGGTTAGCATGACATAATGTATGTGGTGACCGTGATGAGCATATTCTGAAGTCCAGTGACCATATCATGCTTTCGCTTCAAATACAATGACCGTAAGTGTCATCAACAAAATATGGAGTATGCATCAAATGCAAAGTCTGTCAGTGTCATCAAGAAAATACGAAGACGTATCGTGAGCTAGATACCGTATGATCACCGCGAGAATGTATACGATGACCGTAATGAGCATATTCTGAACTCCAGTGACCGTATAATGCTTTAGCTTGAAATACAGTGACCATCATGCGTCAATGTGTCATGGGCATGCATACTTTTAAAGGGCCGAGAGATAGTTTCTATGCATACGTGAAAGTGGTGTAGAAAGAGGGGATGTCCGGTGGAGACAAGGAGAGATATGCCCTTCATTTCTCTTTCCCGTGAATAATATTTTAGGAGAATATATAAACATTCACAATGCAGAACAAATATTTTTGGATGCACCATGCAATTAACTTTCATGTATAACATTGTACTATTGTATATGCTTATTTTCTTAGTGGCCGATTGCGTGTGTGGTGTGGTGGGCACATCATTTCTAGTTGTGGTGGGTCAACATAAGGACTCATGGGTCGGTTCCATCCTACGCCACATAGGCTGGATCGACACGCGTTATACGAAGACCCATGTGGAGGACTCGGCGTACAACATGAAGCTAGCTACCAGAGTCGCGAAGGACTCTATCCCCACTGGTAATAAGCCTACTATATATGATTTGTAACCCTAGGCCCCCAGTATGTTATAGAAGCTTGGGGGCTAGTTCGTCGATAGTATACACACGCACAATGCCTGGTACTCACGTGTACTTTGTACACACCCCTATCACTAATATACAGTACCAGGAGTAGGCTTTTTCCTCAACTGCAAGGGTCCAAACTAGGGTAAAACTTTGCGTCATATTACCATCCAGCCTAACAGTCAGGGATATCCTGCCGAATGATATGATGGAATCACATCTGCCAACTACTAAGAGAGAGGTGTGTCTGGGGGAGAGTGGCCTAAAGATAATGTGCGTGCGGGAGACACGTAGGCACACACACCCACACACACACACACACACACACATATATATATGTGCGTATAGAGGGCTAGTAGAGACCGTGCGTGTGTATATATGCATGTGAGAGAAATAGTGTTTTCCAACTGAGATTAGTGAAAAGAGTGGTACATAGTAGTCAGAAAGAGAGTGAGAGAGAGATACAGAGAGAGCATGTGCCTGAGACTCCCCGACACCCCGAGAGAGATTGTGAGCGTGTGTGAAAGAGAAATGTCAATGCATATAAAGTGTGTGCACTTATGCGGTAGATAGAGAGATATATAGCACGTTTGTGAGAATGGGCCGAGGCATAATGCATCTACGTGTAAAATGCGTTTCTATGCATTAAATTAAAATATAAATGGCATTATTATTTTTGGATGAGATCATTAATTTTTCAAATTGCGTATGGATGAAAATCGGTCTATCAGACACCCATAATCTATTAAATTCTAGCATGTGCATGTGTTTATTTCATATTATCGATCCATAGAGTGAGAGCGGTTTGAAATACAGACAATGGATGCTTTTGCAATTCATATATAAACATTAATGAGTGCACTCCATGTTGTTAGTGTGAAGCACTTTATACATTTGTCACTTGCATGGATACATTCCAAATTGCTAGCTACGAAATAGAATACATGTCGAATTCAACATAAAGAGGGTTTCGAAGATTCGAATTCATAGGAAGTGCATTCATCTATTTGAACCCGAGATAATGGCATTTGTAAATCAGATGTAAAAGGGGGCATCAATCTTTGTTGTGCGTTTGAACATGCTATATATATTCATACACATGTCTAATTTTTTTTGCAACCAAGGAGATTATATCTGGAACCATGCATGAACTGAGGTAAGTTGCATATTTTTTAATATATACTCGTGTACAATGTATATTCAAATGTACCACCTCCATTCCAAAATAATCGTAGCTTTAGGATTTTCAAGAATAAAGATTTGTGAAGTTTGACAAATCCTGAATGTTCAATTCAAGAGAACCGAAAACTTTAATGCATCTGCACCCAAATATTGAACGAAGCGCCAAATAGGCCTCTGGTCACCCGAAACCGCGCGAGACTAATGTTTGGTGGTAGGAAATTACTGTCCTAACTCTAGCCCGTGTAGCCTATCGGCCCGATGTCCAAAGGTCTAAACCGGGGTAGGTTTGTAACTTCACCAAGACGCCAGTCTCAACCACCTCCGAGAGGCATTCATACACCGTGGGCGCCTAAACACCCATGCGCTCGGCCGAAATCTAGCCCGCCCACATTTGGGACACCTAAGATTACTGTCCTACCCCCAACCCGCAATATGTCCAAAATTTTAGATGGGGGCAAAGTTTGTAACTTTCCCCAAATTTCAAACAAGCACGTCCCAAACTGAAACTTTGTTCCCCCTTAAGTTCCCCGCCTCCCTCTGTGTAACAGCCTGGATTTTGGCCCTTTTCTTTTTCTTTTGATTTATTGGTTTTTGCTCTGTTTTTCTTTTTGGAGTGGTTCTGTGGCCTTGTCACCTGGGAAATCATCATCATTTCCTCTCCCAAGTGGCTCATCATTCTCAAAACCTTGCCAAAATCATGTCATTCCACTGCTTGACCAAACCCTAAATTCTTTTTCAAGGGAATATTCCTTTTCCTATTAAAGGAATAACTCTATCTGTCCTAGGTTGTGAAGCAACCTATATTTTTGCCCATCCAAAAATCCTCAAATATTTTAAGTCATATATTCCTCAAATATGGCAAAATATTTCAAAGGCCATATTTCTCATCATGCTCAATAAATTCATTTCGTATTCTGTCCTAAATGGCACATTGTGAAGAAAGTGCTATTTATCTTTGCCCATTTGCCACCAAACTTTTTGGGCATGATATCTCATCCAAATTATTGACCTGTGCCAAAATTCAACTTTATTTTCCTAGCAAAACTTCCTCAGTGATTTTTCAAAGTTCCTGTATGAGGGAAGCCTTTGTGAAGGAAGTGCTAGCTAGGTTTATCCAAATGAGTTGAAATTTTGCATGCCTCTTCTTGTGCTCATATTATCTCACCCCTCCAAATGTCAACTCCAACCCTTGATCTGTGTGAGCACAGGACCAAATCTTTGCTTCTGGTAAAATCTTCAGGTTGTGAAGCAAGTGCATTTTATGTTGCTTCAAAAATCCTAATAAATTACCAGATGGTTCTCCTACCAAAATAACTTCTCTCCACCAAATATTGCACCATTTCACCTAGCCAGTATTTCTCCAAAATTCTTGCAAGATTCTGGACAAAGGGAATTGCTGTGAAGGAAGTACCATTTTGGTAAAACCAATTGGTATGAAATTTTTACAGCACCTTTTTCTAGCTAAATCACCAAGCCCTGCAAAATTTCATCTCAAGTGGTTACTCTATGTGAGTGAACCATCATGATCTTGATTCTGGACCATTTATGTGAGTTACAAAGCAACTATATTAGTTTGTGCTCCATTATGCCCCAAAACCTCCAGGATCATAGTCCTTTCTTGGTTAATCACCCCAGACAAACTCTTTGGCACCAGTAAAGTTCCTGATGTTCACCAGTGCACGGTCAAATTTATTGCAGTAAACATCAGACGACGATTACCATTTAACCAGACCTCTTTTCATTGATCTACCACCGTAGTTGAGACCTACCCTGGATGAACTACCCACTAGACAACATGTTCAAGCCCCTCTCCCCACTACATGCTAGTGCACGTGGTGACCACGTTAATGACAATCCTGTGCGCACGCTCTGCTACCGTTGGCCGCGCCCAGGATGGATTCTTGCTCGGGCCCCTCCTCCTCTTGTCGCCTCCGCGCGTGTAACCATGTCCAACATATTTCTATCGTCGTCCCCGTTCCCCTGGACTCCTCTCCCCCTCCATCTACTTCCTCACCGATGCAAGCTGCCGCGCGCCCATGGACGAACAGTGGCGGCTTTGGCTGGAGCTCACCGTCTTCTTCCTTCCCGCGCTCCCTTGGCTGCCTCTGCCCCGTGAGAGCCTCCACTGTGCCTCCCTCGTCGCCTGCCTCCGAGCTCATGCGCGTGGGCACGCGTCCGCGGTGCTGGCCACGCATCCACGGCGACGCCAGCTTGGCCTCCTCGCCCCGCGGCTATATAAGACCACTCCGCGGCCTCCCGAGCACTCCAACGCCTCCCCCTCACTCCCAGAATCCTTCTCGACCTCTCCATTTGCCTCTAGAGCCCTTCCTCGCCTCGGTTCGCCTCCATGGCCGTCGCGTAGCTCGTCTTAAATCCGAGCCATCCGGTCACCTCCTCCACCCTCTGACCTCACCAGAATCGTCCCCGTGTTCCGGCGAACCTCTCCATCACCCCACCCTCTCGCCAGAGTGCCCCTGGCCGCAACCCCAGCACTCGGCCGCCACCGCAAGCTCTCTGGCTTCGCGTGGCGCCACCACCCCGTCCCTCCCCGGCGTGCTTGGGCCTTTGAACGGGCTCGGTACGTCCTCCCACTCCCGCCGATGGTCGCCGTTCGGTCGGAGCTGGTTGGAGCTGGCCGGCCCCCTTGCCTGAGCCGCCTCTACCTCGCCTTGCTTCCTGTTGTGGTCGGGGTCACGCGACGAAGAAGACGGCAGGCGCGGGAGGGAGAGGAGAAGGAAGTCAACGCGGGGCCTGCGTGTAAGTGAGCAACGGCCAGGCCCCGGTACGCTGACGTGGATAAGTGGAGGCGTAATCCCGTGATTACGTCTTCGCTTTCCGGAAACGTAGCTTCGTCCTTCTTTAGACCAAAAAGCGCTTTCACTGATCTAAAAGCGTATTTTCTTTCTGTTTTAGCACGGAATATGTTTTCCTGAGCAGAAGGTGTATTTTTGCAAAGTGCACGTTCTGTTTTTCCGGCTGAGGGCCTGATTGTGATGATTTTATCACAAATAGGTCCCTAGTAGAAAAACAACTATAACTTTGTGCTCACAACTCCAAATCAGGTGAATCTAAAGCCCACTTCTTCGTTTCGTCGAGCCGTTTCGATGGAATCATTTTCACCATGTTTTGACAATCTAAAAATGACCATTTTACTCCTGCCCTTATTCAGCCCCCTCCGAGAGAGTATGTTTTCCGGCGATTTTTTCCGCGAGCTTCTCGCACTTTTTCCCGGTGATTTCTTCCACCCCCAGGCAAGCCACAACCTCCATTTGCATGATTGCAATGCAGTGACATGGTTTATTCATTTGAAGTTGTTTAAAATATTGCATTATCGATGTATGATTTGTTCATGGTATTTCTCGGAGTATGGTTTTGATCGTGATATTGCCATGATATTGCCTGGAGTTCTAGGACTTATATTTTGATGATTATGTTGATGACATGTGCCTTTGGATTCTTAGTGTCTATTATGATTATTTTCATGATGGTATCTGGTATTATTTTGGAGTATTACTTTGGATATCATGTTGCCTTTGGATTATTAGTGGCTCGTGTTATTTTCATCATGATGCTAGATGATATTAGGTTTTGTAGTATGATGTTGGAGATTATGCTTGCTGTGGATCATAGTTTGATAGTTAGTTCTTGATATGTGAGTAGTAGTCTTATCATTCTTGGATTCATCATGATAGTAGTGTTATGCTGTCCTCGGAGTATTTTGGAAATACAACATTAAGCTTTGGATTATTTGTTGGATAGTGCTATGACTTGGATTATAGGTAGATAGATGATATCGGAGTATCAGTCATTACTATTGTATTTTTTGGGATAAATTCTGTCATTAAGTTGATCAGGTGCCACCGAACCGGGCTTTCTCCAGTGCAACCACATTTTCCTTTATGGGAAGTCCCTAATGCGGTCTATTGTCGTGCCTCTCGCTAGTGCCTCCAACTAGGGAAGGTTATGGGTGTGCGGTACCCGGGCCCGGTAAGCAGAAATAACCTTGTGTGCCCGTTGTTGTTGTTATGTGCATGTGTCCCCGTTTGGGACGGTTTATTGTTTTGTCCACGATGGTGGTCATGTGTCTTTGGTAAACACGGGGCCACCCAGGTCTAGCCCAGTGGGGAGTGAGTCGGAGTGGCCGGGAGAGTGTCATGGCAGTAGATCGGTTTTGTCTGAACGCCGTTGGTCCACCCGAATGGGAGTGCGAGGCCATGGGTTCCGTGGTGTGGGTAAAGTGTGCTACCTCTGCAGAGTGTGTATTTAAACTATTGATAGCCGCGTCCTCGGTCATGGGCATGGGTTCGTACTAGGTCACACCGTTCGATCAACACTCACATGATGGAATGACTTATAGGTGATTTATATGTTGATGTGTTGAGCAGTACAGATTGGCAGGATGTTGATGATGTTGGAGACCAAGTGTTGGTCATGGCAGTGATCGCCGGAAAGATCACCGTTTGAGACCAAGTGTTGGTCGTGGTAGTGATCGCTAGAAAGATCACCGTTTGAGACCAAGTGTTGGTGATGGTAGTGATCACCGGAAAGATCACCGTTTGGTTTTGATCAAGAGGTGATCGAGATGGTATATTGCTTCGCCGGTTAGCCGAGAGAGATATGGTTGTGGAGATATGAGATGGTGATTTATCAGTATTGTATCAGTTTCGTTCCATGCTTAGTAGTTGTTTCATCATAATAGTTGTTAATTTAATTAACCTGTTAAATGCTATGTTATTGTCTTGCCTGGATGTTTATGGTTGTTGTGAGCTTGCAAATACATTCAATGTACTGACCTGGCGTGTCATGCCAGGTTGCAGGTGATGCCATGATTGCTTGATTGCTTGTCGATGGTTTCCGTGCGTGCGAGCTAGATCGTGTCCCAGCCAGAGTCCCTGTGGAGTGGAGTTCACCACCTTCGTTGTTGTTCCGCTGCTAGAAGTATTCTGCTGCTACGAGTTGTTTCGCTGCTAGCATAGAGCAAGTGTATTATCACAGGTGTAGTGTCGTCGTGTTGATGTGCTTCTTTGTAACATCAGACCCTTGTATTATTATTCTTGTAATAAGAGCTGATTTGTTCTATGTCAAGCAGTGCCGTATTCCAGAGACTTCTCCTCGATCTCTAGGCTGGAATACAGGGTGTTCCGGTTTCTGTGAGCCGGGGTGCCACACAACGTTTCCCCATTCATACTCCGTGGGCGACAATATGCCCTCTCCACAAGCCGCGAAACCCCAGCCTCCTCCCTCCTCCACCCCATAGCGCCCAATCCACCACCGCCCTCCTCCATCACGCCAGAGCCGGTACCCCGACGTCATCGTCCAACGCAACTGGAACCGCAACCGCAACGCCCTTAAGGACTTAGCAGCTGAAGTCGAGGTAGATATGCCTCCACGACGCCGATGCCGACATGCGCCGTACCAGAACTACTCCGACCACGCCGTCCTATGCCTCACTTCTGCCGCTCCACTGTTGCAATCGTCCACCGCACCGGAGCTGTTCCCGCTACGCCATCGTTCGCCGCCTCGGATCTGCTTCCCCGCCGCCGACAGATGGCCACCGCACCACACTCAACAACTTGTCCATGGGTTTGTCCAAGGCTGCACCATCCTCCACAACTTCTCGTTTCAAGCGAACCACAAGAAGATCGTTGCAAAAACAGAAGGAGGACATAGCACTGCCAGCAGAAAGAGGTACTCCTCTTCCCTTATTCATGCAAACCTTACGTCTCTGCTCACACCGTATTCATCCCACGAAAGAAACTAGTTGAGCGCTTCTTGCTGCATCTTCTTCGTGATACTAAATGCACAAGGTTTCCTCCCTTTACTATTTCACCTTTGCTAGAGGTTAGTAGCCCGCCTGGATTTCAATTCAGGGCCAGTCAAACTGCAATTAAAAGAAGCAGCACCTGCTTAGGCGCGTGTAGCAACTAGTCCGTCTGTTCGCCGGGGAAGTGGCGCATCGGTGTCTATCATAGGGGTGTGGGGGCGCAGGAGCTGCTTGCGCCCGATCTGGAGGTCGGCGGGGCTTGAATGGATGGCCGGGGGGCGGTGCCAACCACGACGGTGCGATGAGGTCGAGGGGAGGGCGCAGGCAGGGGACTGGGCCGGTGCTCGCTGCCGTTTCGAGGAAGATCGTCAACACTGACTGGCTGGAGGTAGATAAAGGCGATCTGCCCATTCTTTGTACATGGGATGGTGCAGAAAAAATGGACTGACCTATTTGTTTTCGGTTGAATGTTATTTTCGTAGAATCATGTAGTAATTTAGTGTGCCATGCATGTTGTAGAGCTATCATATGTCTCCCGTCATTTATTTCTCACCGACCTGCTATCTGCTACCTTTACACTATACTAATTGTGCACACACTTCACCCATACTCACACTATTCTTTTTTATGCATGGGTATTTCAGACTCTGACGCAGTGTTGATGAATGCTGAAAAGAAAAGATAGAAGTCGCTCCAGTGTAATTCGAAGATTAGCACTAAGCTTTTCCATGCTCTAAAGGATGTAATGTCAGCAGTTGGAGACAGTAAACGTAGCTCTGCAGTTGATGATCTCAATTTCCACACGCAACCATCCCAGGTTCTTTCTTTAACTTCGCGCTGTCAAATGTGGTTGCATGTTCCATATGGTGTCTAGCTTGTATTGCTTATAATTTGGGTTAAATTGCATCTGCTTACTTTACACATTATACCTTTGATAATGACATGTCTTCCTGTTTTTGATACATACTACATATGTCTATTAACCATGTTTGTACATCAAACTAATGCTCTTTTGTATCCCTCGTCAATCACTTATGATGAGACAGTCACCCGAGTGGGTTATTGTGAGACGCCATACTCGTTTAAAGAGTGCAGTGTCATCCTCCCCACATGATTCTCAAGAAACAACCATCACAGGCTAAATGAAGATAGTCAACGTAGCTCTCTAGTTGATGACCGCAATTCCCCCACACCACCGTCACACGTGCTTGCTCTATCTTCGTAGTGTGATATGTGGTTGCATGCTGCATACAGTGTCTAGCTTGTAATGCTTCTAATTAGGGTAAATTGCATCTTCTTAGTTTACACATTATACCTGTGAATTTGACATGCCTTCCTATTTTTGGTACACACTACATCTATGTGTTAACCATGTTCTTACATGAAACTACCTCTCTTCTGTATCCTGCATCAATCACTTACAATGAGTCACCTTTATTCGTTGCATATTGCATATTATTTCTATCATGTTTCCATGTATTGCTTCTAATTTGGTCGAATACATTTGCTAGGGCACCCTTTTAATTTGGCAGAGTGATATTGGTTTCTAGCTTGCATTGATTCTAACAAGTTCAAGCACCTTGTGCTTAGTTTACACTTTATACATCATACTTGTCAATATGTCACGCCGTCTTGTTTTTCATACATATTCCATCCTCCTATCATGCGGCTGCCTTACATGAAAGTAGTGTTCGTCAGTATCATGCATCAATGAGTTCTGAAGAGAAAATTTTATTCCTTTTTCTTGTGGGTTTGATTGACAAGGAAAAATCAAGAAAGAGGAAGGAAAAGAGTAAGGAAGGCGATGATGGTGGTCCTCTGCAGCAACATAAATGGAGCATCTGTACCAATTCTCCTTGTACTGATAGTGCATTACAAGGTCCAAGTATCCCCTCTCCTACTACACCATCCAAGGTGCTTGCTCTAACTTGGCAGTGTGATATCTAGTTGCATGTTGCATATGGTGTCTAGCTTGTATTGCTCCTAATTAGTGTAAACTGCATCTTCTTAGCTTACACATGATACGTGTGAATATGACACGCTTTCCTGTTTTTGGTACATACTATATCTGTCTATCACACCATGTTCTTACATGAAACTACTTTTCTTGTGTATCCTGCATCAGTCACTTATGATGGAACACCTTTAAGTTGGCAGTGTGATATTGGTTTGCGTCTTGAATATGATTTCTAGCATGTATTGCTTCTAGTTTGATGAACGCCACCTATGACGAGGCAATTTTAACTTGGCAGAGTGATATTGATTGCACCTTTCATATGGTGTCTGATACGTCTCCAACGTATCTATAATTTTTTATTGCTCCATGCTATATTATCTACTGTTTTGGACATTATTGGGCTTTATTATCCACTTCTATATTATTTTTGGGACTAACCTATTAACCGGAGGCCCATCCTAGAATTGTTGTTTTCTGCCTGTTTTAGGGTTTCGAAGAAAAGGAATATCAAACGGAGTCCAAACGGAATGAAACCTTCGGGAACGTGATTTTCTCAATGAACAATACCCAAGAGACATGGACCCTACGTCAAGACACAAAAGAGGAGGCCACGAGGTAGGGGGGCTCGCCTACCCCCCGCCCCCCCAGGCGCGCCCTCCACCCTCGTGGGCCCCCTGTTGCTCCACCGACGTACTCCTTCCTCCTATATATACCTACGTACCCCCAAACGATCAGATACGGAGGCAAAACCCTAATTCCACCGCCACAACTTTCTGTATCCACGAGATCCCATCTTGGGGCATGTTTCGGAGCTCCGTCGGAGGGGGCATCGATCACGGAGGGCTTCTACATCAACACCATAGCCCCTCCGATGAAGTGTGAGTAGTTCACCTCAGACCTACGGGTCCATACTTAGTAGCTAGATGGCTTCTTCTCTATTTTTGGATGTCAATACAATGTTCTCCCCCTCTCTTGTGGAGAACTATTCGATGTAATCTTATTTTTGCGGTGTGTTTGTTGAGACCGATGAATTGTGGGTTTATGATCAAGTCTATCTATGAACAATATTTGAATCTTCTCTGGATTCTTTTATGTATGATTGGTTATCTTTGCAAGTCTCTTTGAATTATCAGTTTGGTTTGGCCTACTAGATTGATCTTTCTTGCAATGGGAGAAGTGCTTAGCTTTGGGTTCAATCTTGCGGTGTCCTTTCCCAGTGACAGTAGGGGCAGCAAGGCACGTATTGTATTGTTGCCATCGAGGATAACAAGATGGGTTTTTCATCATATTGCATGAGTTTATCCCTCTACATCATGTCATCTTGCTTAAGGCGTTACTCTGTTTTTAACTTAATACTCTAGATGCATGCTGGATAGCAGTCGATGAGTGGAATAATAGTAGTAGATGCAGGCAGGAGTCGGTCTACTTGTCTTGGACGTCATGCCTATATACATGATCATGCCTAGATACATGATCATGCCTAGATATTCTCATAATTATGCTCAATTCTGTCAATTGCTCAATAGTAATTTGTTCACCCACCGTAGAATACTTATGCTCTCGAGAGAAGCGACAAGTGAAACCTATGGCCCCCAGGTCTATCTTCATCATATTAATCTCCTACTACTTAGTTATTTCCTTTGCTTTTTTACTTTTCTTTTACTTTACTTTGCATCTTTATCACAAAAATACCAAAAATATTATCTTATCATATCTATCAGATCTCACTCTCGTAAGTGGTCGTGTAGGGATTGACAACCCCTTATCGCGTTGGTTGCGAGGATTTATTTGTTTTGTGCAGGTTCGAGGGACTGGCGCGTAGCCTCCTACTGGATTGATACCTTGGTCCTCAAAAATTGAGGGAAATACTTACGCTACTTTGCTGCATCATCCCTTCCTCTTTGGGGAAAACCAACGCAGTGCTCAATAGGTAGCAAGAAGGATTTCTGCCGCCGTTGCCGGGGAGGTCTACGCAAAAGTCAATATACCAAGTACCCATCACAAACCCTTATCTCGCGCATTACATTATTTTCCATTTGCCTCTCGTTTTCCTCTCCCCCACTTCACCCTTGCCGTTTTATTCACCCTCTCTCTCTCTCTCTATCCTCCCTCTCTTTCTCTATTTTCCTTCTTCCCGTATGTATCCTTGTTTGTGTTTCCATGTGCCTTCTATTTGCTTGCATCTTTGCTTGCTAAAAATCTATTGATATGGATCCACTTAAAGTGTTCTACTTGGATCATCTTCGATCCTTATGCGCTCGTGCTGAAACCCCAACTAGCCTAGTTGATGGGAGACCTTTAGATGAGCATGCTCATTTTGTGCGTCACTGTTTGTCTGAAAAAGGGAGACTCTTATGGAATCAAATAAACAGATTGCTGTGTTATGCTTGGAATCTTTGTGAAATTTGTGATTTTACTTGTTGCTCTAAGAACCCTAAAAAACACCTCCCCTACCTATGTGAGTTTAATGATATTGAAATCTTATCTTCTTATGCAAAAGGTGTTTATAGTTACTATGATATCGAACGAATTGAAGAATTTGTTGCTTATAAGGGTGCTTATGAAGTTGCTTCTCTGATTGAAAAATATGATATTACTCTCTACGAATCTGAAAATTTTGACATACTTAAATATTGCTATGAAAACTATGCTCACAATGTCTATGTCAAAGAATTTATTGAAAGAATGACCATTGCTTCGGAAGAAAATAATGATATGCATGAATCTATAGATAATTATGATTCCGATGATTTGATTGAAATATCCCTTGATGAACATGATGCTTGCTATTCTTGTGGCCACGATGCCAATATTTATGAAGATGAATCTGCCATAGTTCCTTGTGTTAAACATGAGATCGTTGCTATTGCACCCATACTTAATAGTTCCTTCGATGAAAAGCATGATTGCAATGATGTTATTATAAATTCCTTTAATGTCAATTGTGTTAATGATATGCAAAACCCTAAGCTTGGGGATGCTTGTTTTGCTAGGACTACTATTTGTTGCAATGATCATGATTGGGGTGATTCTTCTTTTCTTGAAAATTTATTTAAGCCCCATGATGAATAAGACATTGATAATAGTGTTTGCAATATTATTGAAAGTGGTTTTGTAAGAGTCTCAACTTTAGATCCCACATATTTGGAGAATGTTCAATCTTATGAAGTTTTTGATAAAAGTGGGTTTGGAGAGGTCATGACTTTAGTTAATGTTAATCCCACTATTTTGGAAGAGTGTCAACTTTGCATGCATGTGGATCATGTTGAAAATATTTTATGTGATAGCTATTTTGTTGAATTTGCTTATGATCCTACATGTAATTACTATGAGAGAGGAAAATATGGCTGTAGAAATTTTCATGTTACTAAATTACCTCTCGTTATGTTGAGATTGCTATTGTTTCTTTCCGTTTCCTTGCATATGCTAGTTTTTGCTTTCCTTGATAATTTGTTTGCCTATAAGATGCCTATGCATAGGAAGTATGTTAGACTTAGATGTGTTTGTCATGTGTTTTATGATGCTCTCTTTGTGCTTCAATTCTTGTCTTTCATGTGAGCATCATTAAAACTATCAATGCCTAGCTATAAGGCTTTAAAGAAAAGCTCTTGTTGGGAGTCAAACCAATATTTATCCTTGCTTTTATTCAATAAATAATTTATCTAGCCTCTGTTTTGGTTGTGTTTTTTGTGTTTAATTAGTGTTTGTGCCAAGCAGAACCGTTGGGAAGACTTGGGGAAAGTCTTGTTACACTTGCTGTAAAAAACAGAAACTTTAGCGCTCACGAGAACTTCTGCCATTTTTATTTGGAAAGTTTTATTTAGTTAATTATTTTTGAAGATGATTAATAGATAAATTCCTCACGTCCAGAAATTTATTTTCGAATTTTTGGGGTTCCAGATCTTGCGCTAGCTACAGATTACTACAGACTGTTCTGTTTTTGACAGATTCTGTTTTTTGTGTGTTGTTTGCTTATTTTGATGAATCTATGGCTAGTAAAATAGTTTATAAACTATAGAGAAGTTGTAATACAGTAGGTTTAACACCAATATAAATAAAGAATGAGTTCATTACAGTACCTTGAAGTGGTCTTTTGTTTTCTTTCGCTAACGGAGCTCACGAGATTTTCTCCTTTGAGTTTTGTGTTGTGAAGTTTTCAAGTTTTGGGTAAAGATTTGATGGATTATGGAACAAGGAGTGGCAAGATCCTAAACTTGGGGATGCCCATGGCACCCCCAAGATAATCTAAGGACACCTAAAAGCCAAAGCTTGGCGATGCCCCGGAAGGCATCCCCTCTTTTGTCTACTTCTATCGGTAACTTTACTTGGAGCTATATTTTTATTCGCCACATGATATATGTTTTGCTTGGAGCGTCTTTTATGATTTGATTCTTTATTTTTTAGTTTACCACAATCATCCTTGCTGTACACACCTTTTGAGAGAGCCATACATTATTTGGAATTTGCTAGAATACTCTATGTGCTTCGCTTATATCTTTTGAGTTATATAGTTTTTCTCTAGTACTTCACTTATATATTTTAGAGCACGGTGGTGGATTTGTTTTATAGAAACTATTGATCTCTCATGCTTCACTTACATTATTTTGAGAGTCTTAAATATCATGGTAATTTGCTTCAAATCCTAATATGCTAGGTATTCAAGATTAGTAAAATTTTCTTATGAGTGTTTTGAATACTAAGAGAAGTTTGATGCTTGATGATTCTTTTGAGATATGGAGGTAATAATATCAAAGTCGTGCTAGTCCCGTAGCATGCACGTATGGTAAACGTCATGTAACAAATTTGAAACATGAGGTGTTATTTGATTGTCCTCCTTATGAGTGGCGATCGGGGACGAGCGATGGTGTTTTCCTACCAATCTACCCCCCTAGGAGCATGCACGTAGTGCTGAGGTTTTTGATGACATGTAGATTTTTGCAATAAGTATGTGAGTTCTTTATGACTAATGTTGAGTCCATGGATTATACACACTCTCACCCTTCCATCCTTGCTAGCCTCTTCGGTACCGTGCATTGCCCTTTCTCACATTGAGAGTTGGCGCAAACTTCGCCGGTGCATCCAAACCCCGTGATATGATACGCTCTTTCACACATAAACCTCCTTATATCTTCCTCAAAACAGCCACCATACCTACCTATTATGGCATTTCCATAGCCATTCCGAGATATATTGCCATGCAACTTTCCACCATTCTATTTATCATGACACATTCATCATTGTCATATTGCTTAGCATGATCATGTAGTTGACATAGTATTTGTGGCAAAGCCACCGTTCATAATTATTTCATACATGTCACTCTTGGTCCATTGCATATCCCGGTACACCGCCGGAGGCATTCATATAGAGTCATACTTTGTTCTAGTATCGAGTTGTAATCATTTAGTTGTAAATAAATAGAAGTGTGATGATCATCATTTTCTAGAGCATTGTCCCAAGTGAGGAATAATAATAAAAAAAGAGAGAAAGGCCATATTAAAAAAAGAGGAAGTCCAAATAAAAAAATGAGAGAAAAAGAGAGACGGGACAATGTTACTATCCTTTGCCACACTTGTGCTTCAAAGTAGCACCGTAATCTTCATGATAGAGAGTCTCTTGTTTCGTCACTTTCATATACTAGTGGGAATATTTTTCATTATAGAACTTGGCTTGTATATTCCAACAATGGGCCTCCTCAAATGCCCTAGGTCTTCGTGAGCAAGCAAGTTGGATGCACACCCACTTAGTTTCTTTTGTTGAGCTTTCATACATTTATAGCTCTAGTGCATCCGTTGCATGGCAATCCCTACTCCTCGCATTAACATCAATCGGTGGGCATCTCCATAGCCCATTGATTAGCCTCGTTGATGTGAGACTTTCTCCTTTTTGTCTTCTCCACATAACCCCCCTCATTATATTCTATTCCACCCATAGTGCTATGTCCATGGCTCGCACTCATATATTGCGTGAAAGTTTATAGGTTTGAGATTACTAAAGTATGAAACAATTGGTTGGCTTGTCATCGGGGTTGTGCATGATGAGAGCATTCTTATGTGACAAAAATGGAGCATGACTAAACTATATGATTTTGTAGGGATGAACTTTATTTGGCCATGTTATTTTGAGAAGACATAATTGCTTTCTTAGTATGCTTGAAGTATTATTATTTTTATGTCAATATGAACTTTTGTCTTGAATCTTTCGGATCTGAATATTCATACCACAATTAAGAAGAATTACATTAAAATTATACCAAGTAGCACTCCG
Source organism: Triticum urartu (assembly GCF_056163025.1). Lineage (NCBI taxonomy): Eukaryota > Viridiplantae > Streptophyta > Magnoliopsida > Poales > Poaceae > Triticum > Triticum urartu. Next base: position 65,267,618 of record NC_141873.1, on the reverse strand, counting down.
CATCAAAAATTCTGTTTTTATCATTTACCTACTCGAGGATGAGCAGGAATTAAGCTTGGGGATGCTTGATACGTCTCCAACGTATCTATAATTTTTGATTGCTCCATGCTATATTATCTACTGTTTTCGACATTATTGGGCTTTATTATCCACTTTTATATTATTTTTGGGACTAACCTATTAACCGGAGGCCCAGCCTAGAATTGTTGTTTTTTTCCTGTTTTAGGGTTTCGAAGAAAAGGAATATCAAACGGAGTCCAAACGGAATGAAACCTTCGGGAACATGATTTTCTCAATGAACGAGACCCAGGAGACTTGGACCCTACGTCAAGATACAAAAGAGGAGGCCATGAGGTAGGGAGGCGTGCCTACCCCCCCAGGCGTGCACTCCACCCTCGTGGGCCCCCTGTTGCTCCACCGACGTACTCCTTCCTCCTATATATACCTACGTAGCCCCAAACGATCAGATATGGAGCCAAAACCCTAATTCCACCGCCGCAACTTTCTGTATCCACGAGATCCCATCTTGGGGCATGTTCCGAAGCTCTGCCGGAGGGGGTATCGATCATGGAGGGCTTCTACATCAACACCATAGCCCTCCGATGAAGTGTGAGTAGTTCACCTCAGACCTACGGGTCCATAGTTATTAGCTAGATGGCTTCTTCTCTCTTTTTGGATCTCAATACAATGTTCTCCCCCTCTCTTGTGGAGAACTATTTGATGTAATCTTGTTTTTGCGGTGTGTTTGTTGAGACCGATGAATTGTGGGTTTATGATCAAGTCTATCTATGAACAATATTTGAATCTTCTCTGAATTCTGTTATGTATGATTGGTTATCTTTGCAAGTCTCTTCGTATTATCAGTTTGGTTTGGCCTACTAGATTGATCTTTCTTACAATGGGAGAAGTGCTTAGCTTTGGGTTTAATCTTGCTCAGTGCTCGAAGAATATTATGTTCTAGTGACATGTATTCCCATTGTAAAAAAAATTATTGGATTATGAAGGTTGTGTTTATACTTTTGCCTGAAAGTATTATGATGCCTCCTGTGCGGCCGTTTATGTATATATGTATATAACCTGAAAGTTTGGAGTCGTCGGCTTCAGCCCCCACGCATATAATGCGGGGGTGTTCGCAAAAAACGCGTACTCACACTTGATCCAATGTCTTGGTCCATTAAGGAGGTGGTGGCGCAGTGAACTAGGCAATCGGACTATATTGCTTTAACACTTTCACTTAGCCATAGGAGTTTGATGGTGGGGCTACGATATAGCCCCTGGTACCTCCGCGCTCGTCCGAATACGGTGCGCGTATGTACATGACCGGGAAACGGCCATTCGTTAATTTGGAAGAATCCCGAAGATACCGCTAAGTCATCGAGTGGTTGACCAGTCTCGTGCTTTATCATGACAGTCAGTTTTCCACTTTCTCTATTGGGGTGCTCATCCGGATGAACCAGGGCACAATCGCAGTAGTTCTCCCGGTGCCTCCTTAGCCGATAGAGCGGAACGTAAGGTAGCAAAACACGGGAGCCGGGCAAACCCAACATTTGACCAAAGACATGATTCGGAGCTGATGCATATAAGGCCAAACTCGCGATGCCGAACACTCCCTAAGGTATTCGGTCTTTAGAACATATTCTGGGCTGAACAATGCCCTTAAAAATAAACCCCGAGTGTCTAGGTATGTGCAATATTCTGACGTGGTGAAATGCCAATAACGTCAGCCTCCTTCTCGGTTGTAGTAAGTATCTGGAGGATGTGAACAACAAGAGACAGTAAAAAAGGTTTCCACAGGGTCTTAATCTGAAAAGAAACCTTTGGGCGGGTCCCTGCTGCACGTCTGCGCCTGTGTCTCCGTTGTGCCGTGTCATGGACGGGTGCAGCACGATTGTCATCTGTAAAAGAGAAGAACTTAGGTGAAAGTGGTCATGCCAAAAAAAATTTGGTTATTCTCGATAAACCATTAAAATTCAAGATAAGTCAAGTTGAGCCGAATTAGCCCTGATTACACGCGGGAAGCCCCTGGTACCGTCTATGAGGGTTTAACCATCAAACCAATCTCAGGTATATCTAGTGATGCGCCGGACTCGTCTAACCGTGTCCAGGGTCTTGACGACCTGTCATTTATTCTAGTTGGTGAGGCCGTCTAGTGCTCGGCTGTTAAATCCACCGCACGTTCTTCCGCGCGTAGAGAACGCTAAATATTTCCACTAGCTGTGATGGTGCCACATGGACCGGGCATCTGGGCCTGGTATTACTCCCTTGAAGCGTAATGCGGTACTGCATTAAAACGAGCGAAAGCCGCTCTTCTAAGTAGTTCTTGATAGCTGCTTCGGAATGGAGCGATCTCGAAGGTTAACTGTTCGCTTCGGAAGTTGTCGGGAGAACCGAATACAACCTCTAGTAATAGAGAGCCCGTGGAGCGGGCCTCTGGGCCTGGTATTACTCCCTTGAAGGTAGTATTACTGTGGCTGATTATGTTGGATCTATGCCCATTGCAGACTGTGTCCGGATATATCAGATTTAGACCACTGCCACCGTCCGTAAGGACTCGTGTGAGATGGTATCCGTTTATTATTGGGTCCAACACCAAGGCAGCCAATCCTTCATGTCGGATGCTTGTCGGGTGATCCCTGCGATCAAAAGTGATCGGGCAGGCCAACCAGGGGTTGAACTTAGGGGTGACGGGCTTCGTCACGTGGATCATGTTTACTGTTTTAACCTCTGGTGGGAATTTTTTTCTGTCCTTCAGTGCTTTGCTGGCGAGGTTCATCCTCGTCTTCGCTTGGAGTCTCCCTCCCCTTGTGTTCGGCGTTTTGCTTACCGACCTACTTGAAGACCCAACATTCTCTATGGGTATGATTTACAGGTTTATCGGGGGTGCCATGAATCTGACATAGTTTGTCTAGAATCTTGTTTAGGCTGGACGGTCCATCTCTGCTGCCTTTGAAAGGCTTTTTCCGCTGACCTAGTAGAGAGCCCCTGAATCCGGCGTTTACCAACGTATTATCTGGGCTGTCTTCTTTATTTTGACGCTTGTTTTTACTACGTCGTGGTTTTCCATTGCCATCCCTAGCTTCGGATGAGCTTGGGTCACTGGTGCTACTGCGAGCTAACCAGCTATCTTCGCCCGTGCAAAAGCGGGTCATGAGGCTTGTCAGGGCTGCCATTGTTCTCGGTTTTTCTTGGCCGAGGTGTCTGGCGAGCCATTCATCTCGGACGCTATGCTTGAAAGCTGCTACGGCTTCGGTGTCCGGGCAGTCAACGATTTGGTTCTTCTTAGTGAGAAACCTGTTCCAAAGCTTTCGGGCTAACTCTCCGGGCTGTTGAATGATATGACTTAAATCGTCTCCATCCGGAGGTCAGACATAGGTCCCTTGAAAATTAGCCCAAAAAGCATCCTCTAGTTCCTCCCAACTTCCAATTGAGTTCTCGGGGAGGCTTTTCAGCCAGTGCCGAGCTGGTCCTTTAAGCTTGAGGGGCATGTACTTGATGGCGTGGAGATCGTCTCCGCGAGCCATGTGGATACGGAGGATGAAGTCCTCAATCCAGACCCCAGGGTCTGTTGTCCCGTGGTACGCTTCTATTTTCACTGGTTTGAATCCTTCTAGAAATTCGTGGTCCAGCACCTCATCGGTGAAACATAGGGGGTGTGCGGCACCCCTGTATTTGGAGGTATCATGGCGTTCGGACGGTTGTAGTGTTCGGTTTTGTGCCGGAGCACGCTTCCTAGATCCATAGATGGATCTGGTCATATTGGATTTTTGGCGCAAGTCGTCACGTAGATCGTGTGTTGACTTATGTGCAGCCTTGTTAGCCGCTCTATCGCGGCCACAAGGTGGTTGATCTGGCCGATTGGCCATTTTAATTTTTGGCTGTGTGGGCTCTACGGCCTCATCGTCGAATTCAGGTAATAGCTTGTGCTTTGGATAGCTCTTTGTGTGGTAAATTCTACCATATATTTCATTGTCGAGCACTTTGTTCCACCTGCTATTGAGCATATCTTGTGTGTCATTAAGCCTTTGCTCCTGCTTCTTCAGACCCCTAGCTGTGGCAATAAGCCTTTTGTGGATGTTCTCTTGTACCAAGTGCGTTTCCGGGATGATGTGTGCATCTTCGTCTGGACTGCTTTCCTCCCTAGAGGGGGGTTGATGAGGTTTATCCTCGTCGTCGCCGTGTTCGAACATCGGATCCGTACTACGTTCGCCGTTAGCAGTTTCATCGTGCTCTACCACCGGGTCAATGTGGTCGTCGTTTCTTCTGGAGTCGACTGGAGTGTTATTTTTTCTTGCGCTGTTATCGCTGTTTTTGCTACGGCGGGACTTGGAGCGGCGCCGCTGACGTTGGCGCTTGGTTTGCTTCTTGGAGGGGTCATCCTCCGATGTCTTGTCTCCATTGCCTCCTTTGGGTGTATCCGCCATGTATATGTCATGTGATGAAGTGGCTGTCCAGCGCCCTGTGGGCACTTGTTCCTGTTCGTCTCCTGCATCGTCGTCCATACCGTCGATGTCTTCGGAGTTGCAGTCTAGCATGTCGGTTAAATCGTCGATAGTGGCAACTAAGTGGGTGGTGGGTGGGGAGAAAATTTCTTCGTCGTCCGCATCCCGTTCTAGCCGGACATAGTTCAGCCAAGGTTCTCCTGACAAAGAGAGGGACCTTAATGAATTTAGCACATCGCCGAAAGGTGAGTGCTGAAAGATATCCGCGAAGGTAAACTCCATGATTAGTGCCCAATCGGATTCGATGGGCACGGATGCAGGCGGCTCGAAGTCCGTGGTCGGGGACGAGTCCGATGGTCCGGTAACACGGCTCTCGTAAGGGGTAAAGTCAGTATCCGGTTCTATCGCCAGTGAGAGTGCCGCCTCCATGGCGGGGTCTATCCCCCCGTCCATGGATGGCGCAATTTGCTCCAGATTAGGGGCCGGAGTAGTGGCACATGCGATCGCCCGAACACTGTCCGATGACAGAGTTATGTGATGCTCATCGTGATTTTGCGGCGCACCTGACACGGGCTCGAATCCGTCGAAGATCAACTCTCCGCGGATGTCGGCAGTGTAGTTTAAGTTTCCCAACCTGACCTGACGGCTAGGGGCGTAGCTCTCGATCTGCTTCAGATGGCCAAGCGAGTTGGCCCGCAGTGCGAAGCCGCCGAATACGAAGATCTGCCCGGGGAGGAAAACCTCACCCTGGACCGCATTGTTACCGATGATCGAAGGAGCCATCAAGCCTTACGGTGACGACACAGTGGAACTCTCAATGAAAGCACCAATGTCGGTGTCAAAACCGGCGGATCTCAGGTAGGGGGTCCCGAACTGTGCGTCTAAGGCGGATGGTAACAGGAGGCAGGGGACACAATGTTTACCCAGGTTCGGGCCCTCTCGATGGAGGTAATACCCTATGTCCTGCTTGATTGATCTTGATGATATGAGTATTACAAGAGTCGATCTACCACGAGATCGTAGAGGCTAAACCCTAGAAGCTAGCCTATGGTATGATTATTGTTGTCCTACGGACTAAACCCTCTGGTTTATATAGACACTGGAGGGGGCTAGGGTTACATAGAGTCGGTTACAAGGGAGGAGATCTACATATCCATATTGCCGTCCGGCGCGGCACTGTTGCCACGTTGACCCTGATGTAATCCATCACGGGCTGCCAGTGCGGCCCACGGGCGGTGGGCCCCTTCAGGCAGAGAGACACCTGAAGGCGGCTAGGCCTCCCCCACTCGGCCCAAGACAGAGCCGGCTCCCCACAGCCGGCTTGCCACCTCCCTCGAAGGAGACGCCCCATTAAGGAGACAAGACGCGGTAAGGCTACAGCGATCACCCGCCGGACGGCGGCACTGTAGCCACGCCCACCTCGGCGAAGTCCTCATCACCAGGATTGAGTAACAGTAACCAGCCGCCGACAAGGCCCATGACAGTGGGGCCTGCCTGTCGACCAAGGAGCCGGCAGCCGGCGGGACCCACCAGCCGGCGGGCCCCAGCAGCCGACGCAGAAGCCGGCGAGTGTAAACACAGACGGTTGGGCCCCACGCCCATCCGGATTACCATTGTACCCCCGGGGGGTAGGCCTATATAAACCCCCTGGGACACCCATGCAAAGGGTTGATCCAAGCTAGTTCTAGACACCACATAGAGAGGGGAGGAGGGCTAGCCGTGCTCTACTTCTTCTCCTCACAAAACAGCTCAAGGAGCATCGTGTAGCTACTTGTTCATCTAGCGATCATGCGGAGACCCCGCAGAGCAACAGTAGGGGTGTTATCTCCACGGAGAGCCCCCAAGCTGGGTAAGATTCACCGGCGTGCATGTCTTCGCCTCATCCCGCTCCCAGGCACCGGTGACGTCTTACTAGATCCCACAATGATAAGCCACCCGTTGGCATATGTCGCACCTACCACCCGACATTTGGCGCCCACCATAGGGCCAGGTGCACCATCGTCCGGAGACATGTTCTGGACGGGAACCCTCTTCCTCCCCAGCGAGGGTAGCCAGCCCTGCACGCCCGATGGCGCTTGCCACGACGCACTGCAAGGCGTCACCAACGTCTGCGCAGCGAGCGGCCTCGCCGATCTCCTCGACAAGACCCTCATCTCCGACGAGCTTGCCTCCGACGCAGGCACCGACCACCTCATCAACCTCGGCCAGCTCCACGTCTCCGGCGAGCATGCTGTGGACTTGGAGTCGGTCGGCTCCACCAATCCGATGCCTTTCGACTCCGACACGACCTCACTCGACACTTTCCCCACCGACGTGATGATCTACAACGACCCGCTTCCCCGGGCCGATGGCTGCGACGCTGTCACCACCGAGGTGATGGTCATCGGCCACGGCGACGCTTCCGACGAGAGTGCCCACGATGCCCCGTATGCGGCGGTCCACGACTTGACCATCCCCCTCCCGGCCGATGCCGATGCCGAAGCACTGGAGGCTCGCTGCCTCGCCCTCCTCGCGGAGGGCCGGAAGCTGGCTTCCATGAGACGCCTCACTGAGGCCCACCAGCGCGAAGCCGACCGCGCCTCCTTTGGCACGCCGCCCCCAGGCGGGCCCAGCCGGGCCGGCGTTGTCAGGCAGCGCGGTGCTGCCATCGCCGACATGCTAGGAGTCGACCGCCCAGTCTACGCCACTCCACTCGAGAACCTGCGTGCCGCCCAGGCGGCCGTAGACGAGCTAGACGGATTGGGGGCCGAAGAACTCCCCCACATGACCAGACGCATCCAGCAGCTAATCAATGCGGCCGCACAGCGGCACGAAGCCGACGCCCGTGCGGAAAGCCCTCCCCCGCGCCGAGATCACGGCGCGACGTCCCGGACGCCGACTGCGGGTAAAATCTGCGCGCGGCGCGAAAAAGAGCCGGTTGCCAGCCGAAGCCAAACCCGAATCTCCATCGAGCGAGACGCAGAAGGCCACCCCCGGGCCGTGGAGTGTCGGGGCAACCCGCCTCCCCCTTGGCCCCGTGGGGAGAGATATCCCACCCCACCGCCTGTTGCGCATCCGACTCTCAGCGGCCGACTAGGTCGCCGCGAAGGAGTCGGTGAGAACGACGCCCGCCATCGGATCGACCGCCTAGCGCATCCTTGGCGCTGGAAGAAGAAGATGATGTCGGCTCGCCTTGCTTCGGCCCCCGCATCTGCGACGAGCCTTTCCCCAAAGGGTTCTCGCTCCCAAGAGACACGCCCAAGTACAACGGCTCCGTGAAGCCGGAAGATTGGTTGATCGACTACTCCACGGCGGTTAGCATAGCAAATGGCAATAGGCGCGTTGCCGTGAAGTACGTGCCCCTCAGGCTGCAAGGCACAGCGCGGACCTGGCTCAACAGCCTCAAGCCGTACAGCATCAACAGTTGGCTAGACTTCACAGAAGCCTTCGTCCGCAACTTCACCAGCACCTACAAGCGAGCTCTCAAGCCCAGACAGCTCTCCTTGTGTGTACAAGGCTCCGCCGAGTCCACTCGCGACTACCTCACGCGTTGGGCCGAGCTCCGCAACTCTTGCGAAGGGGTGCACGAGGTGCAAGCCATAGAATACTTCACAGCCGGGTGCCGAGAAGGCACCCTCCTCAAGCACAAGCTTCTCTGCGACGAGCCACTACCCTCGACGAGCTTCTGGAAATAGCGGACAAGTACGCCACCACCGACTCCTCAATGAAGACCGAGCTCCGGGTAGACGCGTCCAGGAAAGTACTCAACCCGGCGCCCAAGACGCCGACTGGGGATTCCGGCCGACGCCCACACCAGAACGACCACAAGCGCAAGGGCCCCGTGCCACCCTCCACCAGTCGGCAGGTGGCCACAGTCGAAGACGAGCAGCCCGAAGGGCGGCCCGCACCCAAGAAGCAGAGGGGCGGCAAGCCGGCTTGGCAGCCGGCCTTCTCCTACGAGAAAACTCTCGACGCCCCATGCAAGTTCCACAGCGGCGCGAAGCCGTCCAACCACACAACCCGGAAGTGCCATTGGCTCACCCGAATCTCCAAAGGAGAAGGGCTCGCGCCGCCGCCGCCTGCCGGTCCGCCGCCTCCGGCTCCGCAGCCGCCGACCGCTCGGCCTGCAGTCGGAGCCGTGCACGATGAGTTCCCCGAAGAGCATGCCGCCTATGTCGTCTTTACAAGCCAGCCCGAAGACCGGCGCGGCAGACGGCGAGAGCACCAGGAGGTCAGCAAGGTCGCTGCCAACCCTGCCGAGCACATGCACTGGTCAGAAAAACATATCAACTGGAGCCGGGCCGACCACCCAGAGGTGATGCCATCTCCCGGCTCTTATGCGTTGGTTCTGGATGCCACCCTTGCAACAGACAGACGCGCCGCCTGTTTGTCCCGCGTGCTGATAGACGGCGGGAGCAGCATCAACATCCTGTACCGTGACACCCTGGAGAAGCTGAACGTCAAGACAAAGCAACTCATGCCTACTCGGACTATGTTCCATGGCATCGTACCCGGCCTGTCCTGCGCCCCCATTGGCAAGATCAAGATTGATGTACTCTTCGGGGACAAGGAGCATTTCCGCCGGGAGGCGATTTGGTTTGAAGTGGTGGACCTGGAGAGCCCCTACCATACATTGCTTGGCCGACCCGCCTTGGCCAGGTTCATGGCTGTTCCCCACTATGCTTACCTCAAGATGAAGATGCCGAGCACCAAAGGCATCATCACCATAGCCGGCAATTACAAGAAATCTTACGAGTGTGCAGCAGCCAGCAGCCGGCTGGCCGAGTCACTTGTGATAGCCGAAGAAAAGAAGATGTTGGACCGAGTCGTGGCCATTGCCGGCAAACAGTCGGCCTTGTCCCCCGATCCCAAGGAGTATGATGCCCAAGGATCTTTCTAGCCGGCCAAGGAGAAGAAGAGGATACCTCTTGACCCCGAGCACCCAGAGAGGTTTGCCGTCATCGGGGCAAACCTAAACAGCAAATAGGAAAGCGAGCTCGCCGATTTCCTCCGTGAGAATCGGGACATCTTTGCATGGTCCCCCAAGGACATGCCGGGTGTTCTACATGAATTCGCTGAGCACAAGCTACACGTCCGAGAAGACACAAAACTAGTCAAACAAGCCCTCCGCCGACTGTCGGAGGAGAAAAGGAGGATTGTAGGAGAAGAGATAGCCCGGCTTCTGGCAGCCGGCTTCATTATGGAAGTTTTCTTTCCAGAATGGCTCGCCAACCCGGTCCTCGTGCTAAAGAAAAACAACAAGTGGCGCATGTGCATAGACTACACGAGCCTCAAAAAGGCCTGCCCCAAAGATCCCTTTGCCCTGCCAAGGATTGATCAAGTGATAGACTCCACGGCCGGATGCGAGCTGTTGAGTTTCTTGGATGCGTACTCAGGATACCACCAGATAAAGTTAGATCCAGCAGACCGCCTGAAGACCGCCTTCATCACGCCATTCGGAGCCTTCTGCTACCTGACTATGACATTCGGCTTGAGAAATGCCGGTGCCACTGTTAACTCGAAGTCTGCATCCACATAACGGCGATGTGACGGGGCGTGGCCACAGTAAAGCCTGCCACCCCCGAATCCCGGAGCACGCCTAGCACAGTGTGCCGTACGGGTGACCATGACCCGTCCGGCGCGGCACTGTTGCCATGTTGACCCTGATGTCATCCATGACGGGCTGCCCGTGTGGCCCACGGGCGGTGGGCCCCTTCAGGTAGAGAGACACCCGAAGGCGGCTAGGCCTCCCCCAGTCGGCCCAAGACAGAGCCGGCTCCCCACAGCTAACTTGCCACCTTCCTTGAAGGAGACGCCCCATTAAGGAGACAAGACGCGGTAAGGCTACATCGATCACCCGCCGGACGGCGGCACTGTAGCCACGCCCACCTCGGCGAAGCCCTCATCACCAGGATTGAGTAACAGTAACCAGCTGCCGACAAGGCCCATGACAGTGGGGCCTGCCTGTCGACCAAGGAGCCGGCAGCCGGCGGGACCCACCAGCCGGCGGGCCCCAGCAGCCGGCGCAGAAGCCTACGAGTGTAGACACAGACGGTTGGGCCCCACGCCCAGCCGGATTACCATTGTACCCCCAGGGGGTAGGCCTACATAAACCCCCTGGGACACCCATGCAAAGGGTTGATCCAAGCTAGTTCTAGACACCACATAGAGAGGGGAGGAGGGCTAGCCGTGCTCTACTTCTTCTCCTCACAAAACAGCTCAAGGAGCATCGTGTAGCTACTTGTTCATCTAGCGATCATGCGGAGACCCCGAAGAGCAGCAGTAGGGGTGTTATCTCCACGGAGAGCCCCAAAGCTGGGTAAGATTCACCGGCGTGCATGTCTTCGCCTCATCCTGCTTCCAGGCACCGGCGACGTCTTACTGGCTCCCACAATCATAAGCCACCCGTTGGCATATGTCGCACCTACCACCCGACAATTCTGTCATAAATTTGTCATGGATGTACATGCATGACAGAAAACATGACCTACTGTGACAAACACGTATCATCACGGAAGTGTATTTTTTTGTAGTGTACACATCTGGATGACCTGGCAGTAACAATCGCAGAGGTGCTCCCTTTATGCCCTAGCCGAATTAACAGGAACGTAGGGCATAAGAACAGGAGTCAGGCAACCCAGCTTGGCCAAAACTTAAGTCATATCGATGCATATAATGGCGAAGGTACATATGGGAAAAGACGCATATGTGATGAGCTTAATGCTCGGAAAATAATAATAGCAAGCTTCTGTCCAAGAGGCCCCCCAGGTATAATGGACGTACATATTTGAAGATGTATGCGTGAGGGGTGCATGGTCTAGCCGCGCGAAAGCTTTTTAAAGCTAAAGAGAAAAAACGAAAAGAGAGAGTAAGAATGATGGAAACAACAGGAGGAAGGAGACGAACACAGAGTTCGGCGCTAGGCATAGAATCGTGGGGGTCTGGCCGCGTTCTAGGGGTTCGGCTCTAAGCGATTGTGTGACGCATCCCGCAGGCGGTACGCCCCTCCGGTGAGAACATCGTCAATGATGAAGGGACCCTCCCACTTGGGCTTGATTTTGTCCTTATTCTTCTCCGGCAGGCGTAGAACGAGTTCGCCAACATTGTAAGTCTTGGCCCGCACTTCTCTGCTTTGATACCTGCGAGCCTACTATTGATAAAACACGGAACGGGCTTTTGCGATGTCGCGCTCCTCCTGGAGGGCATCTAAGCTGTCCTGCCGATCAAGCTCGGCTTCTCTTTCTTCGTACGTGCGCACTTGAGGTGAGTCATGAATAATGTTGCAGGGTAACACTGCCTCTGCGTCGTACACCATGAATAAAGGTGTATATCCGGTAGTACGATTGGGCATGGTCTGCAGCCCCCAGAGTACGGAGTCGAGCTCCTAAACCCAATGCTTGTCTCATTCTTTTAAAGACCGCACTAGTCTAGGCGTGATGCCGCTCATAATAAGACCATTGGCTCATTCGACTTGGTCGTTTATTTGTGGATGATAGATAGAGGCGTAATCGAGTTTGATGCCCAGATTAGCACACGAATTTTTCACCTCATCGGCTATGAAATTGGAGTCGCTATCGGTGACGATGCTATGTGGAACACCATAACGGTGTACAACACCAGATATGAATTCTATCACCGGCCCGGACTCAACCGTTTTAACTAGTTTGGCCTCTATCCACTTGGTAATTTATCCACCATGACTAGCAGATACTTTTTCTTATGGCTTCCCCCTTTAAGGGGTCCGACCATATCAAGCCCCCAGACCGCGAAAGGCCAAGTGATGGGGATTGTTTGTAAGGAGGTGGGCGGCATATGGCTTTGGTTGGCGAAGAGTTGGCATCCAACGCAACGTTGGACAAGGTCCTATGCATCTGCTCAGGCCGTCGGCCAATAAAAACATGTACGGAAGGCCTTGCTAACAAGGGCCCGAGTTGCAGCGTGGTGCCCGCCGAGACCGGCATGAATTTCAGCCAGGAGCTGCCGCCCCTCTTCCTCGGTGATACATCTTTGAAGGACTCCGGTAACGCTTTTCTTGTAGAGCTCTGCGTCATGAACCTTGTAGGCCTTCGCACGCCGGACAATGCGGCATGCCTCATTCTGATCCTCAGGGAGTTCCTTCCTATTGTGGTAGGCGAAGAAAGGTTCGGTGCATGGGGCAATGACTGCCATAATGAGATGGGCCGACGGTGTTATTTCGGTGGCTGAGCCCCCGATGATATCGGCGTATTCGGAATTTGGGGTTGTGTTCGGGTCCAGACTGGTATTGCCGCTCTCCCCTTGCCACACCACGGATGGCTTAAAAAGCTTTTCCAGAAAAATGTTAGGTGGGACGGGGTCGCGTTTGGCACCGATGCGAGAAAGGACGTCCGCTGCTTGATTACTTTCTCGGGCCACGTGATGAAACTCGAGCCCCTCGAACCGGGCCGACATTTTTAGGGCGGCATTATGATACACCGCCATATTTGGATCTTTGGCATCAAAGTCTCCATTTATTTGTGATATTGCGAGGTTTGAGTCCCCGCGCACTTCGAGGTGTTGTATGCCCATGGAGACGGCCATCTGAAGACCATGCAATAAGGCCTCATATTCGGTTGCGTTGTTGGAGTCTGTGTATAATATTTGGAGTACTATTGGACGACGTCTCCAGTGGGGGACGTTAAAACGACGCCCGCTCCTAGCCCTGCCAACATTTTGGAACCATCAAAATACATAACCCAATTGGAATATGTCCCGTACTCTTTAGGGAGTTCGGCCTCTGTCCATTCGGCGACGAAGTCAGCCAGTACTTGGGATTTAATGGCTCAACGCGGTTTGTATGTTATGCCAATGGAAGGAGCTCAATGGCCCATCTGGCAATCCGGCCCGTGGCATCGCGGTTGTTTATTATGTCATTGAGTGGTACTTCAGAGGCCACCATGATCGAACACTCTTGGAAGCAGTGTCATAGCTTTCGGGATGCCATGAAGACCGTGTATGCTATCTTTTGATAATGAGGGTACCGGAACTTGCATGGTGTCAGGACAGTGGATACGTAATATACCGGCTTCTGAAGCGTAAATTTGTGTCCATCTTGCTCTCGCTCAACGACGAGCATGGTGCTCACCACCTGGTGTGCTGTTGATATGTATAATAACATGGGTTCGCCGACATTGGGCGCGACCAGGATTGGGTTGCTTGCTAGAAGGGTTTTTATTTCTTCCAGTCCGGCCGTTGCCGCATCCGTCTATCCAATGTGATCGGTGCGCCGTAGAAGGCGATAGAGTGGCAATGCCTTTTCTCCCTATCTGGAGATAGAGCGGCTTAAAGCTGCCACGCAACCGGCGAGTTTTTGGACCTTTGTAAGGTCCATTGGCGTAGCCAATTGAGACAAAGCTCGGATTTTGGCTAGATTTGCTTCAATTCCTCTATTGGAAGCGATGAAGCCCAGTAGGTTTCCCGCGGGGATGCCGAAAACGCACTTTTCCGGATTGAGCTTGATGTCATATGCACGGAGGTTGTCGAATGTGAGACGTAAATCATCTATGAGTGTTTCAACGTGCCAGCTTTTGATGACGATGTCGTCCACATATGCTTCAACTGTCTTGCCGATCTGTTTCTCCAGGCATGTTTGAATCGTGCGTTGGTAGGTGGCACCGGCGTTTTTGAGCCTGAAGGGCATGGTGTTGAAGCGGAATGGCCCATATGGGGTACTGAATGGTGTTGCGGCTTGATCGAACTCCTTCATTTTAATTTGATGGTATCTGGAATATGCATCGAGGAAGCACAGTGAGTCGTGTCCTGCGGTAGCATCAATGATCTGGTCGATGCGGGGGAGGGGGAAGGGATCCTTGGGGCAAGCCTTATTGAGGTCTTTCAAATTGATGCACAGGCGCCAAGATTTATCTTGCTTTGGTACCATCACCAGGTTTGCGAGCCAGTCCGGGTGTTTTATTTCTCTAATGAATTCGGCCTCGATTAGTTTGGCTAGCTCCTCCCCCATAGCTTGACATTTGGGTTCAGAAAAGCGCCGCGGTGTTTGCTTGGCCGGTTTATATTCCTTCAATATATTGAGGCTGTGTTCAGCCAACTTGCGTGGGATTCATGGCATATCGAAAGGGAGCCAGGCGAATATATCCCAATTCTTGCGCAGGAACTCCCATAGCGCGGCGTCAACCGTTGGGTCTAATTGTGCTCCAATGGATGCTGTCTTCTTGGGGTCCGTTGGATGGATTTAAAATTTCACTATTTATTCTGCCAGTTTGAAGGAGGTGGATTTGGGCCGTTTGTCTAGGACCACATCGTCCCTGTCCACCGTGGAGTGTAGTGCGATTAATTCTTCGTCCGCGATGGATTCAGATAATGCCTTGAGGGCCAGAGATGCGGTTTTATTTTCGGCGCGGAGTGCTATGTCCGGATCACTCGCGATAGTGATTATGCCATTGGGCCCAGGCATCTTAAGATTCATGTATCGGTAATGAGGTACAGCTTGGAAGTGTGTAAATGCGTCTCGCCCCAAGAGAGCGTGATATCCGCTGTTGAAAGGTGCCACTTGGAAGGTTATCTCTTCGGACCGATAATTCTCCCTCGTGCCGAATACCATGTCAAGTGTGATTTTTCCCGCACATCGTGCCTCTTGACTGGGAATGATTCCTCGGAAGGTCGTGTTGCTTTGCTCGATGCAGCTTCTGTCTATTTCCATTTTGTGGAGTGTATCCTCATAGATGAGGTTTAGTCCGCTGCTGCCGTCCATAAGAACCTTGGTGAGCCTAAAGCCGTCCACGATTGGGCTGAGGAACAAGGCGGCTGGTGCTCGGATTGTCCTGTATTTTGGCTCATCGCTGGAATTGAAATTTATAGCCGTGTCGTTCCAAGGGTTTATTGCTGCGATCTGGCAGACTTCGGTGAGTTCGCCGAATTCCCTTTTGCGCCTATTGTTTGAAGTGAATGTCTCGAAGACCGTCAATACCTTGGGGTCATCGTCTTCTTGGGGTGTTGTTATGGGGTATTCCTGGTGAGGATATCCTCACCGCTCTTGGCCACTTGCCGGAGTATCCAACATGCTCTAAGGCTGTGGGTTGGTATGTTATCCGGTGTTGTGTGTATTTTGCATCGCCCATCGAGCCATCATTCCAGAATGGTTTCACGCCCCGTAACAGGCTTATATTTCTTTACTATTGGTCTAGGCGTGCCGTGAGGGTGCGCCCTTTTCGTCTAAACGAGCGGTTGATTCAGGACCGATGGTTCCCAACAGGCTGCCTGAGTTTTCCAGGCGCTTTCCATTGCACTGTACTTCTGTACGTTAGTTGCCAAGTCAGCGAATTGTAATATGTGACGGCGGTTGATGGCGTTGAGGATTCCCTCGTCCATGTAATTGTTGTGAAACGCTTAGATCGCGCCTCCGTCGCGGCAATCTTTAATCTTGTTTTTTGACAAGGAGAAATCTGGCCCAGAAGTGGTGGACCGTTTCCTGAGACTGTTGTTGTATGCTCAAGAGACCGCGTATGTCTGGGTGGGTGGTGAAGGAAATATTCCCTAGAGGCAATAATAAAGTTAGTATTTATTTCCTTATATTATTCATGCTAGAATTGTATTAACCGGAAACATAATACATGTGTGAATACATAGACAAACAGTATGTCACTAGTATGCCTCTAATTGACTAGCTCGCTGAATCAAAGATGGTTAAGTTTCCTAGCCATAGACATGAGTTGTCATTTGATTAACGGGATCACATCATTAGGAGAATGATGTGATTGACTTGACCCATTCCGTTAGCTTAGCACTTGATCGTTTAGTTTGTTGCTATTGCTTTCTTCATGACTTATACATGTTCCTATGACTATGAGATTATGCAACTTCCATTTACCGGAGGAACACTTTGTGTGCTGCCAAACGTCACAACGTAACTGGGTGATTATAAAGGTGCTCTACAGGTGTCTCCGAAGGTACTTGTTGGGTTGATGTATTTCGAGATTAGGAATTGTCACTCGATTGTCGGAGAGGTATCTCTGGGCCCTCTCGGTAATGCACATCACCTAAGCCTTGCAAGCATTGCAAGTAATGAGTTAGTTGCGAGATGATGTATTACAGAACGAGTAAAGAGACTTGCCGGTAACGAGATTGAACTAGGTATTGAGATACCGATGATCCAATCTCGGGCAAGTAACATACCGATGACAAAGGGAACAACGTATGTTGTTATGCGGTCTAACCGATAAAGATCTTCGTAGAATATGTAGGAGCCAATACGAGCATCCAGGTTCGCTATTGGTTATTGACCGGAGACGTGTCTCGGTCATGTCTACATAGTTCTCGAACCCGTAGGGTCCGCACGCTTAACGCTACGATGACAGTTATATTATGAGTTTATATGTTTTGATGTACCGAAGGAGTTTGGAGTCCCGAATGAGATCGGGGACATGCCGAGCAGTCTCGAAATGGTCGAGACGTAAAGATCGATATATTGGACGACTATATTCGGACATCGGAAAGGTTCCAGGTGATTCGGATATTTTTCGGAGTACCGGAGAGTTACGGGAATTCGCCGGGGAGTATATGGGCCTTATTGGACTTTAGGGGAAACAGAGAGGAGAGGTTGGGCGCCCCCCAAGGCCTAGTCCGAATTGGACTAGGGGGAGGGGCTGCGCCCCCTCCTTCCTTCTCTTCTCCCTTCCCTTGCCTTGACTCCTACTCCTACTACTTGTAAGGGGGGAATCCTACTCCCAGTGGGAGTAGGACTCCTCCAGGGCGCGCCACAGGGGCCGGCCCTCTCCCCCCCTCCTCCACTCCTTTATATACGTGGCCAGGGGGCACCCCATAGACACAACAATTGATCTCTTGATCTCTTAGCCGTGTGCGGTACCCCCCCTCCACCATAATCCACCTCGATCATATCGTAGCGGTGCTTAGGTGAAGCCCTGCGTCGGTAGAACATCATCATCGTCACCACGCCGTCGTGCTGACGAAACTCGCCCTCAACACTCGGCTGGATCGGAGTTTGAGGGACATTATCAAGTTGAACGTGTACTGAACTCGGAGGTGGCGTGCGTTTGGTACTTGATCGGTCGGATCGTGAAGACGTACGACTACATCAACCACGTTGTGCTAACGCTTCCGCTTATGGTCTACGAGGGTACGTGGACAATACTCTCCCCTCTCGTTGCTATGCATCACCATGATCTTGCATGTGCGTAGGAAATTTTTGAAATTACTGCATTCCCCAACAGGTGGGTGGATTTAAATCCGAACCCTAACCCAATTTTCGATCCGGAGTCTGAAGATCTCCAGGACTTAGCAGTTCGGGCTCCGGGATATCAACTGATTTTTTGAGCTTATCGTCCAATTCTATGTTCGGAGAATAAGGCGTGTCTTTCTGCCGGTAGGTATCCAAACATAGTTCGTCCTAAATATAGAGGAAGAGTTGTCTTGCTCCTCGACTACCTCGATCTGGTGGGTGATCGGCGAAGTTTTAATTTCTCTCTGGTCAGGTTTAAGCCCAATCCGATCATAGTCCGTAGCGGCCCCCAAGGGGCAATGCGATCTAGGAGTTCGTTAAAGACGATAACTCCGTCGGATCCATCCGTTTGGCGTATTCGGATTCAACGCGGAGATGATTTTCGATGAGTTGAGAGGTCAACGTCGGCTTAAGGGCCGAACCGGTAGTCATGACGAAGCCGCCTAGCCGAAGGGTTTGGCCTGAGGCTAGGGCTCCTCCGGAGGTGATATTTTCCTTGACGACAAGGCGAGCCATGACCGTTTTGACGACGGCACAGTGGAACTCTCAATGAAAGCACCAATGTCGGTGTCAAAACCGACGGATCTCGGGTAGGGGGTCCTGAACTGTGCGTCTAAGGTTGATGGTAACAGGAGACATGGGGCACAATGTTTACCCAGGTTTGGGCCCTCTCTGTGGAGGTAATACTCTACTTCCTTCTTGATTGATCTTGATGAATATGAGTATTACAAGAGTTGATCTACCACGAGATCGTAATGGCTAAACCCTAGAAGTCTAGCCGGTATGACTACCATTATGATTGTCTCTCTACGGACCTAGCCCTCCGGTTTATATAGGCATCGGAAGGATCTAGGGTTACACAAAGTCGGTTATAGAGAAAGGAAATCTTCATATTTGATCATCAAGCTTGCCTTCCACTCCAAGGAGAGCCCCATCCGGGCATGGGTAGAGTCTTCGGTCTTTGTATCTTCACAGCCCAAAAGTCCGTCCCATGGCAAACAGGCGGGACACCCGAGGACCCCTTAGTCCAGGAATCCTCAGCCGATATCCGAGGAGACTTGATATTTGAAGGGTTCGCGGCCCCAGCCATCGCTCTAGCCTTAGATCTGGAGCAAACCATCAAGTCCAAAGATGGGAGTGTGAAGCCCACCGGACTCTGCGTTGCCAACCGCATTATCGAGGATCCGGAGGCGATCGTGTCCACGACGAACTCGGAATCAGTCCGGGTTCCCCCTATCGTTGAAAGCCCGGACTTGCCCCCGGACCCCAGATCCGAACTCTCGAAGTCCACGCCAAGTAGGCAGGGCCAGGAGGCTTTCACCCCGGCTAGCCCCGCGGACTCTCACTTCCATGTCCAAACCTCGCTCTTAAACGAGGCCCTGGACTTAATGCGATCCCTTGCTATTACAGAGGAATCACTTCCGAACTACGCCAGCCCAGACTAGGGGCTGAGAGCGGGGAATTTTACGTCCCACCCACCACCCACTTCATAGCCACTATCGAAGACTTAATCGACATGCTTGATTACGCCTCCGAAGACATCGATGGCATGGACGACGATGCCAGAGACGAACAAGGCCAAGACCCGCCGATTACCGGATGTTGGACGACCACTTCCACATATGACATATACATGGTGGAAACGCCCAAATAGGATGACGATGCAAACAGGAAAGATCCGGTAGAGGACAAACCTGATGAGGTACCACCGAAACATCGAAGCCAGCGACGCCGCTCAAAACCGTGTCATGGCAAAGACAGTAATACCGGCACCGGAGACGATAACACTCCAGAGGGTGCCGAATAGCCTGAAGCCCCCGTCGAGCCCACATCCAATCAAGACAATGTGGGAGAGTTGGCAAGTCAACCCCGACGACCCGGTCGGGAACGGGGACTCGGAAGATAGTAATTATCTACCGCTCTCCGAAGGTGATGTGAGCCTCAGCGATGAAGACTTCATCGTGCCAGAGGAACCACTCGAGCAGGAGCGCTTTAAACGCCAGCTAATCGCCACTGCGAGAATTCTAAAAAAGCAGCAGCGGCGGCTCCGAGCCTAGCAGGATACACTCAACGACAGATGGACTCAAGTCCTGGCTGCCGAAGAGTACGGCTTTCAATGCCCAACTAAGAGTTATTCGAAGCGTCGGTACCTTCCACAATTCGACGATGAGGCCATCGAGCCCATACAGTCAAGACACGACAGTGCTGATGAACCAGACCGGCCACCATGCGGGCGAGATAAAGCAGCAACCTACACCGAACACCAACCCACACCACCTCGCCGTAAAGGCAAAGAGACAGCGGCTGCAAGATACACCTACGACCTACGGCAGGACCTGGACAATAGAGCAGGCCAAACCAGATCGATCTATGGATCGAGGGGGAGAGCTTCAGCGTGCGAAGACGGCCATCAGGCCTGGCATGGCAGGCACAACCTCAATCAGGCCGAAAACCGCAAACGGACTTCATCCGAACTGCATCGTGACGTCGGCTGATACAAAGGCACCGCACACCCCCTATGCTTCACCGACGAGGTAATGGAGCACCAATTCCCACAGTATGGATCCTATGATGGAACGACAGATCCCGCAGTATGGATCGAAGATTTTCTTCTCCATATCCACATGGCTCGCGGTGATGATCTCCACGCCATCAAGTACCTCCCGCTAAAATTAAAGGGACCAGCTCGGCACTGGTTAAACAGCCTCCCAGAAAACTCTATTGGTAGCTGGGAAGACTTGGAAGATGCCTTTAGAGATAACTTCCAAGGTACCTATGTTCGACATCCAGACGCCGATGACCTCAGTCACATAGTCCAGCAACCTGGACAATCAGCCCAGAAGCTATGGACCAGGTTCATAATTAAAAAGAACCAAATTGTGGACTGCCCGGACGCCGAAGCCCTCGTGGCCTTTAAACACAGTGCTCGGGATGAGTGGCTCGCCCGGTCATCTCGGCCAAGAAAAACTTAAGTCCATGGCAGCCCTTACCGCACTCATGACCCGCTTTTGCATGGGAGAAGATAGTCGGCTCACTCGTAGAAGCAACAACACCAGCAACCCTGGCACCTCTGAAGCCAGAGATGGAAACGGCAAGCCACTACGAATCCAACACAAACGTCGAAGCAACAACGAAGATACGACGGTCAATGCCGGATTCAGGGCACTAAACCCAGTCAGCGGAAGCAGCTATTCAAAGGAAACAAAGATGGTCCATCCAGTTTGGACAGAATATTCGATAGGCTTTGCCAGATTCATGGTACTCCTGACAAGCCTGCCAATCATACCAACATAAATTGTTGGGTCTTTAAATAGGCTGGTAGCTAAATACCGGGCATAAGGGGTGTCGGTGTCAAAACCGGCGGATCTCAGGTAGGGGTTCCCGAACTGTGCGTCTAAGGCGGATGGTAACAGGAGGCAGGGGACATGATGTTTACCCAGGTTCGGGCCCTCTGGATGGAGGTAATACCCTACGTCCTGCTTGATTGTTCTTGATGATATGAGTATTACAAGAGTTGATCTACCACGAGATCAGAGAGGCTAAACCCTAGAAGCTAGCCTATGGTATGATTGTATGTTGTCCTACGGACTAAAACCCTCCGGTTTATATAGACACCGGAGGGGGCTAGGGTTACACAAGGTCGGTTACAAGGGAGGAGATATACATATCCGCATTTCTTCGCTTGCCTTCCACGCCAAGTAGAGTCCCATCCGGACACAGGACGAAGTCTTCAATCTTGTATCTTCATAGTCCAACAGTCCGGCCAAAGGATATAGTCCGTCTGTACGGAGACCCCCTAATCCAGGACTCCCTCAGTAGCCCCTGAACCAAGCTTCAATGACGATGAGTCCGGCGCGCAGTATTGTCTTCGACATTGCAAGGTGGGTTCCTGCTCCAAATACTCCATGGAAAATAAGTTCCACATACCACTGTAGAGAGAATAATATTTCCAGAAATCTAATCTGCTGACACGTTTTGCCAGCATGACATCACGCCACGGCCCGGTCATTATTCAAACCGTTTTTCTCAACCAGCACCGCACATATCGCGAGGCGGTTTTCTTGACACGTCTTGTCAAAGCAGATATCGTGTTCCCCTTATCACAGGATTCTCATCAATATAGACGTGGGTAACCCAACTGTGCCTGTTGGTATGACTCCCAGATCTTTAGGCAAGTCCCAAACGGCCGCGGGGAGGACGCTTGATATTCACCCCCTTTATAACGAGGACAAGGCCTTTTCTTTCTCCCTCCCGCGCTCAATCGAATACTTCCCCCGGCCTCGAGTTCTAACACCCAAAGCTCAAGTCAGGCACTTCGGACCTTCAGCTATGTCCGGTTCCAACCTTCAAGGTCGGTGGATGCCCTCCTCTGTAACAGAGGAGGACATCAAGAAGCTGAGAGAGGCCAGATATCTAACCGCCGAAGTTTCACATAGACTGCCTGCCCGAGGGCAGGTCGTCCCTACTCCCGAACCCACCGAGAGTGTCGTGTTCATCTCCCACTTCTCCGAGGACTAGGCCTCGCTCTGGATCCCTCTGTCAGGGGTCTTATGTTCTATTATGGGCTGGATTTCCATGATCTAGCCTCGGACTCCCTTCTTCACATCTCTTTATTTATTGTCGTATGTGAGGCCTTCCTCCGCATTACCCCTCACTTCGGTCTGTGGCTCAAGACCTTCGATGTGAAGCCGAAGATGATCGAGGGGCGGCACGCAGAGTGCGGAGGTGCTTTAATAAGAAAAATCGCTGATGCTCCATGGCCATAGGGATCCTTCCCAGAGGAGTCCGGATTGTGGTAGCGGGAGTGGTTTTACATCACACCTCCCCGAAGTGCCAAGTGGGTAGCCGTCCCCACCTTTCGCTCGGGCCCCCCACCGCAACTAATGTCATGGATCAGCAGGGGGCTGAGCTGGGGTCCAGCAAAGGACGTGCCAATATTGCAGAGCCGTATTCGAGATCTCTTTGAGAGAGATTTCAGTCTGGTTAAGGTAACGCAAGTTATGCTAGTTCGTCGAGTCCAGCCTTGCAAACACCGGCCCCTCCGTATGTGGGAATTCAACCCGGATGGACCATGAGCTATTCAACATTTCCTCGGCATGACGCTCGAAGAAATGTACAAATCGTTCTCCGGACCCCAAATAAAGTGTCCGGACACCTCTGAGGGTTTGAGCTGCAACCGCCCTGCTTCCCAAGTAAGTAATCCCATGGCCGAACCCGCCGTCCTTTTATTTATCATGACATCATTCTGAAGAGTCGCTCTTTGACCAGGACTAGATAACAAAGGCAAAGATGATCAGGTGTTCGGCCCCCCTTCCTAAGGGCTTGGACAATCTGGTGCTAGAAAAGATGCTCGAGCCGGCACCTTATCTAGTGCCCTCAAAGTAAGATGAAGGGGGGAATAAAGAGGGCGAAAGCGGGCCTCACTCGCTACTTATTCCAACCGAGGGACTGAGCGCCTCTACGAGGGAGGATAACCAAGGGGAAGAATCTGACATTCTCTCTCCCCGGGGTAGGAAGAGGACTACCTCTAAAGATCCGAAAACTAAGGTTTCCAAACGGGAGAAGAAATCTTCGTCAGAGGGTCCTGCCTCAGAGGGTATTCTTGCCGCACAATGTCGGCGCGGGGGTCAGCCCTCTACCGAGCTATAAGTAATCGAAAAGTACGTAATAGTGAAAATATCCTACCTTACTTCCGAAGACAATAACCGATGCCTATAAATTGTAGCCCGGATCGTAGCCCTTCTTGATAGAGCTCGTCTTGGGGGGTCTCCATCCGGAGATGATGGAGAGCGAAACGCCTCCCCCTGACACCCCGCCTCCAGAGGCGGGCGTCCCTGAAGTGTCGTCGAGGAGGATATATAAGGATGCACCAAGGCCAGAGGATAACCCTTTAGTTACCCGAAATCCCCAGTATCCGGCTTCTAAGGAGAGCGGCAGAAAGGGTCCGGAACTGTACAGCGTACGGTCGGACGTGCTGAAGGATCTTCTAGGGCAAGAGGCCGTCTCAGAAGCGCATCGTACGCTAATGGGCACGGTAATTGAAAGGATTTCATCCGCTGAAAGTGGTTTGCACGAAGCCTTTATGAGTCTGCTGAAGGGCTTTGAGGTACGTGAAATAGTGTATGATTTTGATAGTACCGCACACATTAGGTGTGCCCTATGCAGATAGTAGCCCCTGAGACTCTAGTTGTCGTCGAGAGAGGCGGCAACCCGAGGATCATATTCCCAGGTAATAACCCTACTGCCTTTATGTGTAGGTGGCTGAGGCTACGGTGGCTAGCCGAAATGATGGGTTTACCGAGCTAAAGCGGCAACTTGATGCGGCCGATGCCGATATCGTACTTGTCAACCAGCGGCTTGACGAGGCACATGGTGAGTGATTTCTCTGGTTATCGTCACATAATAAGAGGAGCATGATGATAGTATATTTAATATGTTGTGACTTCAGACGGAGCTGCCACCGTGGAGACCCTTCGGGCGGAGGTGGCCCGAGCAAAGGAGCAAGCAAGGAGTAGCAATGCAGCCGCTCTAAAGGCGGCCGGAGAGTTAAGGGCCGAATAGTCCGCACATTGCGAGAGCAAGTAAAGAATAGCCAAAATGGTTGTTTAATTAAAATATGCCGCTGACTGTTACCAGCTTCTTGAAGAAGAAAGCCGAGCGAGGGCGACGGACCTGGAGAAGGCCCTAGAAGCTGCCAAGGAAGCCCGGTCCAAAATTAGAGCCACAAAGGAGGAGCTGCATCAAGCTGCAGATATCGTGTCTGGGAAGCCCTTCTTGTTGCGGACTAAATTCGGAGATCCGAAGTATGCTCCTCTGGACCGACTGTGGAGTTCTGCGGATGCCTACGTGGATTTGGGTGCAAGTGTTGCTGATGCGGCCGAGTACTTCAAGGATCAGAAAGATCGCGAAGTGGAGAAGCTGTTCTGGTCACAGTTTCATGCTCCAATCTGTCCGCTACTGTTGAATGAGCGAATGGCCGAGTGGGCCGAGCTCCATAGGTTGTCCGGACTTGCCATGAGGTCCGTTGTAGATCATCTGTGGCCGGGAGGGCCAAGGCCGAATAGCTACTTTAGTTTAGTGCAACAATTCCTTGGTGTTGTGCCACGCATCGATGCTGTAAAGAGATCGGCGTGCATAGAGGGTGAGTGGATGGCCTTTGCCCATGTTAAGACATACTGGGCGGAGATGGTGGCCACCATTGTTGCGACACAGGGTTCGGCCGTAGGCCGAGTGGCTGCCGAGCATTACTTTGAAGAAGTTCTTGAAGGCGCTCGTTTGATAGAGGTGCAGTGCTCGAAGAATATTATGTTCTAGTAAGATGTACTCCCGTAGTAGAAACAATGTTTATTGAATTATCAAGGTTGTATTTATACTTTTGCCCGAATGTACTATGATGCCTCCTGTGCGGACGTTTATGTATATATGTATATAACCTGAAAGTTCGTAGTCGTCGGCTTCCGCCCTCACGCATATAATGCGGGGGTGTTCGCAGAAAGGCATATTCACACTTAATCCAACGTCTTGGTCCGTTAAGGAGGTGATAGCGCAGTGAACGACGCAATCAGACTATATTGCTTTAACACTTTCACTTAGCCATAGGAGTTTGACGGTGGGGCTACTATATAGCCCCTGGTACTTCTGCACTCGTCCGTATATGGGCGCGTGCGTACTTGACCAGGAAACGTCCCTTTGTTAATGTGGAGGAATCCCGAAGATTCCGCTAAGTCATCGAGTGGCTGACCTGTCTCTCGCTATATCATGACAGTCAGTTTTCGGCTTTCTCTACTTAGGTGCTCATCCGGATGAACCAGGGCACAATCGCAGTAGTTCTCCCAGTGCTACCTTAGCTGATATAACGGAACGTAAGGTACCAAAACGTGGGAGCCGGGCAAACCCAACATTTGACCAAAGACATGATTCGGAGCTGATGCATTTAGGGCCAAACTCGCGATGCCGAACACTCCCTAAGGTGTTTGGTCTTTATAATATATACTGGGCTAAACAATGCCTCAATAATAAACCCCATTTGTCCAGGTACGTGCAATATCCTAACGTGGTGACATGCCAATAACACCGGCATCCTTCTCGGTTGTGTGGAGTATCCGGAGGATGAGAGCAATAAGAGACAGTAAAAATAGTTTACGTAGGGTCTTAATCTAATAAGAAACCTTCGGGCGGGTCCCTGCTGCACGTCTGCATCTGTGTCTCCGTTGTGCCGTGTCCTAGACGGGTGTAGCACGATTGTCATCTGTAAAAGGAAAGAACTTTGGTGAAAGTTGTCGTGCCAAAAAAAGAAGAATTTGTTACTATCAATGAACTATCAAAATTCAAGAGAGGTCAAGTTGAGCCGGGCTAGCCCTGATTACATGCGGGAAGCCCCTGGTATCTTCTTTGAGGGTTTGATCATCAAACCAATCTCATGTATGTGTGGTGGAATGCCAGACTCGTCTAACCGTGTCCGTGGTCTTGAGAAACATTCGGTATTAGAGCTGCCGCATCCTCTTCCGGACGTAAGAAACATTCGGTATTTCCGCTAACTGTGATGATGCCATGTGGACCGGGCATTTTTAGCTTGAGAAAAGCATAATGCGGTATTGCGTTAAAACGAGCGAAAGCCGTTCTTCCGAGTAGTGCTTGATAATCACTTTGGAATGGAGCGACGTGGAAAGTTAACCTTTCGCTTCGGAAGTTATCGGGAGAACCGAATACCACCTCTAGCAGTAGAGAGACCGTACAGCGGGCCTCTTGGCCTGGTATTACTCCCTTGAAGGTAGTATTACTGTGGCTTATTTGTGTCGGGTCTATCCCCATTTTGCGGACCGTGTCCTGATATATCAGATTTAGATCACTTCCGTCGTCCATGAGGACTCGTGTAGGATGGTACCCGTTTATTATTGGGTCTAACACCAAGGCCGCCAGTCCTTCGTGTCGGATATTTGTCGCATGATCCCTACGATCAAAAGTGATCGGGCAGGCCAACCAGGGGTTGATCCTAGGAGTGACGGGCTCTATGGCGTGTGTGTCTCGGAGTGCATGCTTGCTTCTCCTCTTCGTCACATGGACCATGTTTACCGTTTTAACCTCTGGTGGGAACTTTTTCTTTCCTCCGGTGCTTTGCTGGCGAGGTTCATCCTCGTCTTCACTTGGTGTCTCCTCCCCGTTGTGTTCGGCGTTTAGCTTACCAGCTTGCTTGAAGACCCAACATTCTCTATGGGTGTGATTTGCAGGTTTGTCGGGGGTGTCGTGAATCTAACAGAGCTTGTCAAGGATTTTGTTTAGGCCTAATTTTCCTTCTCTGCTGCCTTTGAAAGGCTTTTTCTGCTGACATGGTCGAGAGCCCCTGAATCCGGCGTTTACTGTCATGTAATCTGGGCTACCTTCTTTATTTCGACGCTTTTTTTTGTTGTGTCGTGGTTTACCATTGCCATCCCTGACTTCGGATGTGCTTGGGTCGCTGGTGCTGCTATGAGCCAACCAGCTATCTTCGCCCGCACAAAAGCGGGTCATGAGGCTTATTAGGGCTGCCATTGTCCTAGGTTTTTCTTGGCCGGGGTGTCTGGCGAGCCATTCATCTCGGACGTTGTGTTTAAAGGATGCTAAGGCTTCGGCGTCCGGACAGTCGACGATTTGGTTCTTCTTAGTGAGGAACCTGTTCCAAAGCTTTCGGGCGGACTCTCCGGACTGTTGGATTATATGACTTAAATCGTCTGCATCCGGAGGTCGGACATAAGTCCCTTGAAAATTAGCCCGGAAAGCATCCTCGAGCTCCTCCCAACTTCCAATTGAGTTTTTGGGGAGGCTTTTTAGCCAGTGCCGAGTTGGCCCCTTAAGCTTGAGGGGCAAGTATTTAATGGCATGAATATCATCTCCGCGAGCCATACGAATATGGAGGATGAAGTCCTCGATCCATACTCCAGGGTCTGTGGTCCCGTCGTATGCCTCTATGTTCACTGGTTTGAATCCTTTTGGGAATTCGTGATCCAGCACCTCATCAGTGAAACATAAGGGGTGTGCAGCACCCCTGTATTGGGATGTGCCATGGTGTTCGAACGGTTGTATTATTCGGTTTTGGTTTTGTACCGTAGCGCGTTTCCTAGATCCATAGATGGATCTAGTCGCACCAGATTTTTGGCGCAAGTTCTCGCGTAAATCGAGTGTTGACTTATGCGCGACTTTGTTAGCCACTCTATCGCGTTCACAATGTGGTGGACCCGGCCGGTTGGCCATGTCATTCTTCGGCTGTGTGGGCTCTAAGGCCTCATCGTCGAATTCTAGTAATAGCTTGCACTTTGGATAGCTATTTGTGTGGTAACTTCTGCCATATTTTGTTTCCTTGTCGAGCACTTTGTTCCACCTACTGTTGAGAGTATCTTGTGCGGCCTTAAGCCTTTGCTTCTGTTTCTTCAGGCCCCTTGCTGTGGCAATAAGCCTTCTGCGGAGGTTTTCTTGTTCCAAGTGCATTTCCGGGATGATGTGTGAATCTTCGTCCGGACTGTTTTCCTCCCCCGACAGGGTTTGATGAGGTTTATCCTTGGCATTGCTGTGTTTGGATGCCGGATCCGTACTATGTTCGCCGTTTGCATCTTGATCGTGCTCTGCCACCGGGGTGGTGCAGTCGTCCTTTCTTCTAGAGTCGACTGGACTGTTATTTCCTCTTGCGTTGTTATCGCTGTTTTTGCTATGGCGGGACTTGGAGTGGCGCCGCTGACGTCGGCGCTTGGGTTGCTTGGAGGGGGCATCCTCTGCTGTCTCCTCGCCATTGCCCTTTGTGGGGGTGTCCACCATGTATATATCATACGCGGAGGTGGCGGTCCCGCGCCCTGTGGGCGGTGGTTCTTGTTCGTCTCCGGCGTCGTCGTCCATATCGTCGAAGTCCTCGGAGTCGAAGTCGAGCATGTCGGTTAAGTCGTCGACAGTGGCTACTAAGTGGGTGGTGGGTAGGCAGTGAATTTCTTCGTTGTCCGCATCCCATTCCAGTAGGACATAGTTCGGCCAAGGTTCTCCTCATAGGGAGAGAGACCTTAATGAATTTAGCACATCGCCGAAGGGCGAGTTCTGAAAGATATCGGCGGAGGTGAACTCCATGATCGGCACCCAATCGGATTCGACGGGTACGGATGTAAGCGGCTCGGAGTCCGTGGCCGGAGATGAATCCAGCGGTTCGGCGACATGACTCTCGTAAGTGGTGAAGTCAGTATCCGGCTCTATCGCCACTGAGAGTGTGGCCTCCATGACGAGGTACATCCCTCCGCCCTCGGATGGCGCGACTTGCTCCAGATTAATGGCCGGAGTAGATGCAGATGCGATCTCCCGAACATTGTCCGACGGCAGAGTTACGTCATGCTCGTCGCGACTGTGCGACGCGTCCAACTTGGGCTCGAATCCGTCGAAGATCAAGTCTCCACGGATGTCGGCCGTGTAATTCAAGTTTCCAAATATGACCTGATGGCCAGGGGTGTAGCTCTCGATCTGCTCCAGATGGCCAAGCGAATTGGCCCGCAGTGCGGAGCCGCTGAATACGAAGATCTGTCCGGGGAGGAAAACCTCACCCTGGACCGCATCGTTACCGATGATCAAAGGAGCCATCGAGCCTTATGAAGACGGCACAGTGGAACTGTCAATGAAAGCACCAATGTCGGTGTCAAAACCAGTGGATCTCGGGTAGGGGGTCCCGAACTGTGCATCTAAGGCGGATGGTAACAGGAGGCAGGGGACACGATGTTTACCCAGGTATGGGCCCTCTTGATGGAGGTAATACCCTACGTCCTGCTTGATTGTTTTTGATGATATGAGTATTACAAGAGTTGATCTACCACGAGATCAGAGAGGCTAAACCCTAGAAGCTAGCCTTTTGTATGATTGTATGTTGTCCTACGGACTAAAACCCTCTTGTTTATATAAACACCGGAGGGGGCTAGGGTTACACAAGGTCGGTTATAAGGGAGGAGATATACATATCCGCATTGCCTAGCTTGCCTTCCACGCCAAGTAGAGTCCCATCCGGACGGGGGACGAAGTCTTCAATCTTGTGTCTTCATAGTCTAATAGTCCGGCCAAAGGATATAGTCCGGCTGTCCGGAGACCCCCTAATCCAGGACTCCCTCAAGGGGAAAGGGCTGCCTAGCGAGGACGACGATGAAGAGCCTCGCCCACCGAACACAGGGGGACAGAAGACATTTCCCCCTGAAGTCAAAACGGTGAATATGATATACGTCACTCACATCCCCAAGCACTAGCGCAAGCACGCATTAAGGGGTGTCTATACCATAGAGCCAATTGTTCCAAAATTCAACCCCTGGTCAGCCTGTCCGATCACTTTTGATCGCAGAGATCATCCGACGAATTTCCATCATGGAGGTTTGGCAGCATTGGTCCTCGATCCAATTATTGATGGATTCCATCTCACCCGAGTCCTTATGGACGGCGGTAGCAGCCTTAACCTACTTAATCAGGACACTGTTCACAAAATGGGCATTGATCCATCAAGAATTAAGCCCACCAAAACCACCTTCAAAGGAATGATACCTGGCGTAGAGGCCTATTGCATAGGGTCCACAACGCTGTAGGTAGTCTTCGGCTTACCGGATAATTTCCAAAGCGAAGACTTGATCTTTGCCATCGTCCCCTTCCGCAGCGGCTATCATGCACTGCTCGGACAAACCGCTTTCGCCTGTTTCAATGCAGTCCCGCACTACGCTTATCTAAAGCTCAAAATGCATGGACCATCAGGCGTTATAATAGCCAATGGAAACATGGAGCGCTCCCTCCGTACGGAGGAGCATACCGCGGCCCTTGCAGCCGAAGTACAGGGTGGCCTCATTAAGCCAAATACTACATCGGCAGTCAAGCCCCCGGACACTATCAAACGAGTCCGGTCTACCCTGCAGAATGGAAGTCTAGCTGTTCAGAGCTAGACTAGCAATTCAGCCTCCGTCAAAACCCCAACCGGATAGTGCCATATGTACCATGCATACACAGCTACAGACTAAAGATACCATGGGCTAGGATGAAGGCCTACTAAAAATAAGGTCCACAATACGGTTCGACCCTATCCGGACCCTCATATTCTTCCTTTCCTTCTTCTTATTTTTATTTTTCAGGTTCTTTACAACCCACATCACTTTTCGATGGTACAAAGGGCCCTTCTTCCAAGCCCCTACTCAATCGTTTATCCTCTGAAAGGATCACACAACAAGGCGACAAGCAGTGCAGATGTGCGGCAGAGTATCCAAAGGATCATCAAGATCATCTTTCCCTTTTCAGGACCTATTTACTACTTTCCCGGTAAAAATACGTTTTGACATATCAATCACACTATAATGGAAGCAGTTTCGCCCAAATCTGTTAGGTATTGGCTTACTTCCTAATATGTATCCCCTCTTTACGTCAGAATGTTGTATATACCTCGGCACGATTCAAATCGCCAGGGGCTTTGATACGTCTCGAACGTATCTACTTTTTCTCACACTTTTCCTTTTGTTTTGGACTCTAATTTGCATGATTTGAATGAAACTAACCCCGGACTGACGCTGTTTTTAGCAGAACTACCATGGTGTTGGTTTTGTGCAGAAATAAAAGTTCTCTGAATGGAACGAAACTTTTTGAGGATTTTTTATACCAATAATAAGAATTTCTGGAGCCAAGACCCACCGGAGAGGGGCCCTTGGGTTGGCACAACCCACCAGGGCGCGCCCCCCTCTCCTGGCGCGCCCATGTGGGTTGTACCCACCCGATGGCCCCGCTGATGACCCCCCTGATACTATAAATTCATATTGTTCCAGAAAAAAAAGGAAGAAAGAATTATCATGATCCACGAGACTGGGCCTCCACGAAGCCCTGTTCTTCCTCGGGAGGGAAGATCTAGAGTCCGTTTGGGGCTCCGAAGAGGGGGGTCTTCGTTCTTCGTCATCACCAACCCTTCTCCATCGCCAATTCCATGATGCTCCCCACCGAGAATAGGTAATTCGTTCGTAGGCTCGCTGGTCGATGAGGAGTTGGATGAGATTCATTATGTAACACTAGTAGAAAAATGGTCAAACGTGAAGCACATTAGTGCCGGTTTGAATTTGAGCCGGCACTAATGGTACCATTAGTGCCGGTTCGAACGGCTATGCATTAATGCCGGTTCGTGTTGAACCTTTTGTACCGGTTCGTGCCACGAACCGGTACTAAAGGGGTGATGGCAGGCTGGCGTCACGCCGGGGCCCCACGATCACCTTTAGTACCGGTTCGTGTAACAAACCGGTACTAAAGGGCTAACCTTTAGTACCGGTTTGTGCCACGAACCGGTACTAAAGGGGTCTGATCTATAGTACCGGTTTGTGACACAAACCGGCACTATACGGCAATTTTCAAACTCTACCCCCCCTCCCCCCGTGTGTCACCATTTCAGTTCTGAAAAAATCAAAAGAAAATGATAAAAACTTCAAAAAATAAAATCCTTCGAGAGGTAGTTATATTACTACATCTACTAGTTAGGAAAATTTGAAAACTTAAATTTGGACATGTTTTGCAAAAAGTGTAGGGAAAATGTGAAACGGCTATAACTTTTGCATACGATGTCGGAAAAACGTATAATATATCAAAAAATTCAGCACGAAAATCCGCATCCGATGGAGACCGCCTACGGCCTGTTTGCAATTTTTTAGAATCCTCAAATTCCAAAAGGAAAAAAAGATATGGTCAAATTAAAGTTTATTTAAATTTTTTTGTTAAATCTGTTCAAACTACTTATTAAAGAAGTATTAATGTTATTACATAATTATTCAAGAATATTAGTGTTACTAAATAATTATTTCAATTTTTTGAATTTTGGTCAAATCTGGTCAAACTATGGTCAAACTGTGGTCAAACTATGGTCAAACTATGGTCAAACTATGGTCAAACTTATTCAAGAAATATTAGTGTTACTAAATAATTACTGTTTTTTAGAATAATAGTTTCAAACTCAAACAGTGAAATGTGTGACTTCATGCTCAAGCTAAACTGCTGAGGGTTAATAGGATTGGCATCGTACTATTGTGAGGAAAACAACAAGTGCAGACTTGGAAACGAAGGAGAATAGAACCCGAAAGTTAAGCGTGCTTGGGCTGGAGTAGTGAGAGGGATGGGTGACCGGTCGGGAAGTTAGATGATTTCGAATGAGTGATCCACACTTGAGCAGTTAAGAGAGGTGATTAGAGACTAAATCACCAAATAATTCAAAAAAAATAAAAATCGAAAAAATAAAAATAAAAAAAATTTCCAAAATTTTCAAAAAAAAAACCATTAGTACCGGTTGGTAACACCAACCGGTACTAAAGGTCCCCCATACCAGGGCGCGAACTCACACCACGTGGTGGTACTTTAGCGCCGGTTCATGCCGAACCGGTACTAAAGGGGGGGCCTTTAGTGCCCACCAATTAGTGCCGGTTATGGAACCAGCACTAAAGGCCCTTACAAACCGGTTTTAAAGCTCCGTTTTCTACTAGTGTAATCAAGTTAGTTTTGTTAGGGCCTGATCCCTCCTATCCACTATGTTCTTAGATTGATGTTGCTATGACTTTGCCATGCTTAATGTTTGTCACTTTGGGCCCGGGTGCCATGATTTCAGATCTAAACCATTTATGAATTCATCATTATATCCATGTTTAGATCAGATCTTGCAAGTTATACTCACCGACTACGGTTATGATCCGACAACCCCGGAGTGACAACAACCGGGCCCACTCCTGGTGATGACCGTAGTTTGAGGAGTTCATGTATTCACTATGTGTTAATGCTTTGTTCAAGTTCTCTATTAAAAGAAGGCCTTAATATCCCTTAGTTTCCAATATGGACCCCGCTGCCACGGGAGGGTAGGACAAAAGATGCCATGCAAGTTCTTTTAATAAAGCATGTATGACTATTTACGGAATACATGCCTACATTATATCGATGAACTGGAGCTAGTGCCATATCGCCCTAGGTTATAACTGTCTCATGATGAATAGCATCCAACAAGTCACCGATCCAATGCCTACGAATTTATCCTTATTGTTTCTGCTAAGTTACTACTGCTATCATCAGTGTTACACTTGCTACAAATTACTGCTATCACTGTTACTGTTACCGTTACTGCTGTCACTACTATCAAAACTATCAAACTATTTTGCTACTGATCATATTGCTGCAGATAATTAATCTCCAGCTCTGGTTGAATTGACAAATCAGCTGCTAATACCTTCAAATATTCTTTGGATCCCCTTGTGCCGAATCTATAAATTTGGGTTGAATACTCTACCCTCGAAAACTGTTGCGATCCCCTATACTTGTGGGTTATCAAGACCTTTTTCTGGCGCCATTGCCGGGGAGGATAGCTATATTTGTTGAGTCACTTGGGATTATTATCATATTATCACATTGAAGAATCTAAAGGATCCAAAGACTAAGATTTATCCCTCTAAGACGAGGGGAGGTAAGGAACTACCATCCAGTTCTGCTTTAGATTCACCTTCTGTTATGAGTAAACTTGCAACACCACCACATGCTATCAATTCTGATATGTCGCAAGTTATTGATGATGCTACTTCTACTATGAATGATGCTTATGATGATGCTAGTACCTTCCTTGATAATGATGATGTGCCACTTGGTGAATTTATTGTTAAAAAAATTGCTAGATTTATACAACATGATGTTGTTGAATCTGATGATGAGCTTGAAACTAAAATTCCGGAAACACCTGGTAGAAGTAGCCTTCCTAGATAAGAATTTCCTAAGATAGCAGAAGGTTATGTTATGAGTGAAAAAGAAACTAGAGATATTCTTGCTTGCAATGATAGAGATGATCTAGAGAAATTACTACACAAGTATAAAGAAAAATCTCTAAAGAAATGTTATCCTAAGTTTGCTACTTCACCTATCTGTATTGATGATAAGGATTATGAATTCTCTGTCGACCCAGAGTTAATTACTCTGGTTGAATCTGATCCTTTACATGGTTATGAAACTGTTGTGGCACATCTTACTAAGTTGAATGATATAGCCACCCTTTTTACTCATGATTAGAAAACACATTATTACTTTATTCTCAAATTATTTACATTCTCATTAAAGAATGATGCTAAAGCTTGGTATAGTACTCTTGCTCCTGGTTGTGGGTGTCGTCCCCAGGATATGGTTTATTACTTCTCTGAAAAATATTTCCCTACTCATATGAAACAAGCTGCCTTACAGGAAATATTTAAGTTTGTGAAACTAAAGAAGAGAGTATCCCACAAGCTTGAGGGGAGGCTTTGCCAGTTGCTCAATGCTTTGCCAGATCATCCTCTTAAGAAAAATGAAATACCTGATGTCTTCTATAATGGACTAACCAATGCTTTTAGGGACTTCCTAGATAGTTGTGTTGGTTGTGTTTTCAGGGAACGAACTGTTGCTCAACCTGAAGAATTATTGAATAACATATTGAAAAATTATGATATGTGGACTATTTGTGAACCACTGTCTAAACCCACTCCGAAGAAGAACGGTATATTATATCTCAGTCCCGAAGATATGCAAGAGGCAAAGAAATCTATGAAGGAAAATGGTATTAAAGCTGAGGATGTTAAAAATTTACCTCCTATTGAAGAAAACATGGGCTTAATACACCACCAATGCCTAAGGTGGTAGAGGTAAATTCCCTTATGAAGTTTAATCAAAATGATAATCGTCACAATATGCATCCTAGTCAATGCCTTTATGAGTTTGAAAACTACATTAGAAAACAAGATCACTTCAATGCAAATGTTATGGAACAATTGAAATATAATTCTGATATGATTGCCTGCTTGAGTGACTTGTTATTTAGAATATCAAATGATGTTAGAGGTGTTGGAAAGCATGCTTCTATGGTTCAAACTCAACAAGAACATGTTGCTAAGTCTCAAAGATGATTACTTGATGAAATGAATCATAATATACATGACTTTTCTATTAGAGTTGCAACTAGAGGAGGTAAAATGATTCAGGAACCACTTTATCCTGAGGGAGACCCTAAAAGAATTGAACAAGATTCACAAAGAACTAATACTAGTGCACCTAGTCCTTCTAGGAAGAAAAATAAAAATGATAGGACCGTGCACACTTCTAGTGAACCTGAAATAGAAAAACCTCCTGATAATGAAAATGAAATTTCTATCTCTGATGTTGAAACTCAATCTGGTCATGAACACTCACCTAATGATAATGAAAAATATAATGATGAGGTTCATGAAGACTCTCAACCAACCAATGAAAAAGAACTAAATAATAATGATGTTGGGATAGAACCACCTGTTGATCTTGATAACCCACAACCGAAGAATAAAAGATATGACAGAAGAGACATTGTGGCTAGAAAACATGGTAAATAAAGAGAACCATGGGTTCAAAAACCTATGCCTTTTCCACCCAAGTCAACTAAAAAGAATGATGATGAAGAATTTGAGCGCTTTCCTGAAATGCTGAGGCTAGTCTTTTTGCGTACTCGCTTGACTGATATCCTTAAAATGCCTCCTTATGCAAAGTATATGAAAGACATCTATAAGAGAAAAATACCGGAAGATGAAATCTCCACTATGCTTGCTAATTATACTTTCAAAGATGGAGTACCTAAAAAACTAGGAGATCCGGCAATACCAACTATACCTTGCTCGATCAAAAAGAATTATGTGAAAACTGCTTTGTGGATTTAGGAGCTGGTGTTAGTGTTATACCTTTCTATTTATGTAAAAGACTTGATTTGAATAAACTCACACCTACTGAAATATCTCCGCAAATAGCTGACAAATCAACTGCCATACCTATTGCTATCTGGGAGGATGTGCCCCTTGTTGTTGCCAATGTTACTATTTTGACTGACTTTGTTATACTTGAGATGCCCGAGGACGACAACATGTCGATTATCCTTGGTAGACCCTTCTTGAATACTGCAGGGGCTGTTATTGATTGCAATAAAAGCAAGGTCACCTTTCATATCAAAGATAATGAGCATACGGTGCATTTTCTGAAGAAACAATTCCAAGTGAATGGTATTAATGTTATTGAAAAATCTCCGACAATCACTATTGGAAGTTTTCAAATACCTCTACCTACTGTCAAAAAGAAATATGAAATGCTTATTCTTGGAGAAATGCATATCCCCATTGAGGTAACTTAGTGATTTACGAAAGTTCTACGGTTTCATACTAATCGAAAGTGGTTGTCAATAAGACTTGATCAACCTTATTAATGGATCATTTTTGAACGGTATGAAGTTGATGAATTTAGTAAGCACTACTTTTTGTCCCTACTTTTTATTCTCTTTTTTATTAGCTAAATAAAATAAAATGCCATGTTTTGTCTATTTTCTGAATTTCCCATGCAATAAAAAGTGACCCAAAAATGAAAGTTCTCAGAATGCCTTGAAAATTTTATACGATTTTTTACTGAATATTTAAGAATCTTTGGTGCAAAAATAACCAGAGGGGGGGTGCACCAGGTGGGCCCAACCCACCTGGGCGTGCTAGCACCCCCTATTGCACCCTGGGGGTTTATGGTCCCCACGTGGGCCCCATCACTTATCTCTTTAGCCCGCATTGTCACCTACCTCCAGAAAAAATCACTCTTGCTCTCTCTCTCTCTCGTGTTCTTGCTCATTTGTCTGCCAATTTTGATCTCTTTGCTCGAAGCTCCATTTTCGAAACTGTTTCGGGAGATTGTTGCTTGGTATGTGACTCCACCATTTGTCCAATTAGTTTTTGTTTTAGTGGTTTATACTTTGAATAATTAGCTACTCTTGGTGCTATTGTAGATGTGCTTGCATGTTGAATGCTTAGTGTTCTAAGTAGTTTTAATGCTTGCTATGGCCTCTATGTATCCCTATGAGTAGTTGCTATTAGTTTTGTAAAGCTTTGTTGGAAAAAAATTGTGAACTAAAAATTCAGATTTTTGTTCATAGGAAAAATTGTACGCGGACATGAATATCTTTAGGAAATATGGCTCAAGGAAGTACTCCAAGGGTGTTATTGGGGAGTGTTCTGACAATGATCTCCACCCTCGGAGGTTGGCAAAGGTACGGTCGTGCGAATGGCCGCACATCCCATTCCTGCAAGAAGTTGGAATTCATGAGGAGTTCATGCAATTGATTGCCAATGCCGGTCTCACCGACTTCATCACTGATGAGTGTGACCAGCACCAAATCCTCACAAATATGTTTGTTCAAAGCTTTACTTTCTTGCCTAGAAATAATCCTCCTGAAGTAGGCTTTGATTTATATGTTGAAAATCATCAGATACCACTTACTGAGTTTTGTGACATATGCTTGATCCCTTCTGACGGGAGATTGGCGAGCCTAGGCCGCCTGAGTTTGAGGATTTTTGTCGCACTTTGACAGTAGGTGATGAGTGATACATCTCCATCATATCTATAATTTTTGATTGTTCCATGCCAATATTCTACAACTTTCATATACTTTTGGCAACTTAATATACTATTTTTGGGACTAACATATTGATCCAGTGCCCAGTGCCAGTTCCTGTTTGTTGCATGTTTTTTGTTTCGCAGTAAATCCATATCAAGCAGAGTCCAAACGGGATAAAAACTGACGGAGATTTTTTTGTAATATATGTGATTTTTGGGAAGAAAAATAAACGCGAGACAATGCCCGAGGGGGGCATGAGGCAGGGGGCGTGCCCCAGGGGGTCAGGCGCGCCCTGGGCCCTCGTGGCCACCCCGTAAGGTGGTTGGTGCCCTTCTTTCGCCGCAAGAAAGATAATATCTAGATAAAAATCGTGTCCAAAACTCATCCCAATCAGAGTTACGGATCTCCGGGACACTACAAGAAATATATCAACTTGTGACCTTGACTATTGGTCACTGAAAGGTCATTGTTTTTCATTTACGACCTTTTTGTGACCAAAAACAGAAGGTCAAAAGCTGGCGGTCGTAAACTGAAATTAACGACCTTCTTTGTGAGAATGTCGTAGACGTTTACGACCAAAACAGAAGGTCGTTGAACCTATGACCTTTTGTTTTGGTCACTGGCTGTCTGCCCAGGCCACGTCGGATCCGACGTGGCGATCTGACGTGGCAAAATTACGACCAATTCAAAAGGTCACTAACAAGATTCAGCCCGGTCCGATTCAGTGTTTATATGGGCCAAGCCCATTAAATCAGCCCATTTATTGTATTTTTTCTATGCTCTGATTAGCTAAATGGGCCTACCCCACAATTCTGCCTTTTATTTTCCAGGATATAGCCTTTAAAAGTCGTGTGTTTTTTTTGCAATCCATTTGCGGCCTCAACCTTTTACTGTCCAATTCTAGCCCAATTCACCCAATTCTTATATGGGCCTCGGCCATTTTATAGTCCATTTACTTTTGGGGACTTCGCCTTTTTCATTAAGTTGGTCCAACTTGCCAACTTTCTATTTCTCACGTTTTCACAGTACAACGACAAAAATTTCAAATGGAACAGAACTAAATTCTTGAAATGATATGCAAAATCAGCCTATTACAGTCTTTACATGGTATTTATAGAAATAGATGTGCTGACTACTACCGATTACAATATAACTAGCTACAGAGTACAACCAGAACAAGAGGCAGATTGATAAAAAAAACATCATGCTTCATCATCTTCCTCTTCCAACTTCTAAAAATCAAATCACCTAGCATTGAAAGAATCATGCATTAGAAGCATATAGAACATCAAACTAATAAATGAATGACATTTAGTATGAAAATCACGATATCACTAGTATACTTGAACTCATCTTACAACCATCAGTATAGTTTACTTATAAGAAAACATACGGCCTGATACTTATGCGTGCCTAGATTACTAGACAAATTGCACACTATGCACTCATTTGACACTTGCTATAGTTTCAATGTAAACCAATAGTTAAACCTGAGAAGATGTGAAGCTGAAACCTAACCCATGACTGTAGCAAGGGTGCTCCCAGCACAACATCACAATTCCGCGCCGTGCACCCATGTGTGGGAATTGTTTTAGCTCGGTGGGGCCTGACACGGTCCTCGCCTCCCGAGGCCGTGGCCTCGCCGTGCGCTTCGTGCCCTGCAAGGATTAGTAGGAGGGGTAACTTTCGGTCTTGGTCGTGGGGGTGATCGGCCTAGGTCCTGCACTCATGTCGCGATCCCCATGGGGCACGGACTGGGAGGGGTGCTCCCGCAGAGGACTCGGATAAGAAAGCTCCAAACGATCGGGGCAGAAAACACTCGCTAGGGCGCCCGCGAACCTCCCTCGTGACTTGTGCGAGAGAAAACGAGGCAAGCGAGTGAAAAAAGATAAAGAGCCACAAGCCAGGAACGTCAACAACTCCAATAAAACTTCAAACAGGAATAAACAAGCCAACTGCAGAAAGCAAATGGGAAAGCCGCGTCCGGCACCTATTCTAGTCTTCGACATCTTCTCACAAGCGCGAAGCTAGGTGCTGCAACTGGGCGTGGGCGGGAGCCCCCGAGGCCCGAGGGCGGCACTCCAGAGACTCCGTCGCGTGTACAGCCCCACTCATTATTAAGTGAGAGTGTGACGGGCGGCGAGCTTCACAGGCATTGGCCTTCTTCACAGGCACCGGGCCTTTCCCGAAACGCGGCAGCTTCACAGGCATTTGCCTTCTTCACAGGCACCGGGCCTTTCCCAAAATGCGGCAGCTTCACAGGCATTTGCCTTCTTCACAGGCACGGGGCCTTTCCCAAAACGCGGCAGCTTCACAGGCATTTGCCTTCTTCACAGGCACCGGGCCTTTCCCAAAACGCGGCAGCTTCACAGGCATTTGCCCTCTTCACAGGCACCGGGCCTTTCCCAAAACGCGGCAGCTTCACAGGCATTTGCCTTCTTCACAGGCACCGGGCCTTTCCCAAAACGCGGCAGCTTCACAGGCATTTGCCGTCTTCACAGGCACCGGGCCTTTCCCAAAACGCGGCAGCTTCATAGGCATTTGCCTTCTTCATAGGCACCGGGCCTTTCCTAGGCGCTAGGCCTTGCTTAGGGATAGAACCTCCGGAGATGTTGAATGTTCCACGTATTCTGGATGGGTACCGCCTCCGTGGTCTCCAAGCGCGCGGAGCCAGGCCTAGAAACATTAACAACCTTGAACAGGCCCTCCCACATGGGAGAGAGCTTGTGCAACCCCTCCCTGGAGAGAACCCGTCTGAGCACGAGATCCCCTACCTCAAGAGTTTTGGGACGGATGTTGCGGCAGTGGTATAATCGCAGCGCCTGTTGATACCTTGCCGCTCGCAGCGCGGCTTCTCAACGGTGTTTCTCCACCAGCACGAGATCCGTCCCCCGCATGGCGTCCTGCTGCGTCTCGTCGAACGCCAGGACCCGTGCGGAGCGACGCCTGACCTCGTGAGGGAGAACAGCCTCTGCTCTGTAGACAAGAAAGAACGGGGTCTCGCCAGTCGGCTTGGTCGCAGTTGTGCGGATTGACCAGAGCACGGACTGGAGCTCATCGTACCAGCCCCTGCCACAGGCCTCCAGCTTCTTCTTGAAGGTCCTGGCTTTGAGGCCCCTCAGGGCCTCCGCGTTGGCTCGCTCGGCCTGGCCGTTGCTCCGGGGGTGTGCTACCGAAGCGTAGCATATCTGCGTTCCAAGGTTAGCACAGTACGTTTTGAAGATATTACTGGTGAACTGCGAACCGTTGTCGGTGATGATGCGGTTGGGCACCCTAAATCGGCTCACGAGGCTCATGATGAATTTGACCGCAGAGCCTGCCGGGATTGTGCGGAAGGCTTCCACCTCGGCCCACTTGGTGAACTTGTCCACATCGATGTAGAGGTAGCGATAGCCCCCTGGCGCCCGAGGAAACGGGCCCAGAATGTCTAGCCCCCAAACTGCGAACGACCATGAGAGGGGTATAGTTTGTAGACCCCCCAGGCTGATGGATCTGCTTAGCGTGAAACTGGCAGGCCTCACAAGCCTTCACCATCTCAACGGCGCCGTTGAGCGCTGTCGGCCAGTAGAATCCACTACGGAACGCCTTGCCGACGAGGGTTCGTGATGACGAGTGGTGCCCTCAGTCTCCGCCGTGTATGTCCGCCAGTAGCTCCTTCCCTTGCTCTCGGGAGATGCAATGTAGGGACAGGTCATTTGGTCGCTTCTTGTAGAGCTCTCCATCCTTGATGCAATAAGCCGTGGCCTGCCGCGCCACACGCTCCGCTTCCACCTCATTCTCTGGCAGAGTCCCTTGCATCAGGCAGTTCTTGAGCTCCGGGATCCAACACCCTTCCTGAGGCTCTAACGCCAGGAGCAGGCGTGCCCTTGAGGTCGGGACGCAGACTGGGGCTCCTGAGGCAGGTGGCTGAGGGAGCTCCTCCCTTGGTTGTGCCATGCTCGATAGTGACGGCACCGCCGAGGGTTTGAAGTGCCGCTCCTCGAAGACGCTAGTCTCCTGAGGCAGCCGCCTAGATGCCCTCTTGGCAATGTCATCATCCTCCTGATTGGTGCCGCGAGGCACATGCTGCAACTCCAGCCCCAGAACTGTTTCTCCATCTTGCGAACGTCAGCGAGGTAGGCTTCCATGTGCTCGTCCTTTGGCTCATATATCTTGTTGGAGAAGTTGACGAGGAGCTATGAATCACCCTTGATGACGAGGCGCTTCACCCCTAAGGAAATTGTGGCCTTCAAGCCTGCTATTGGGCCTTCGTACTCCGCTATGTTGTTGGAGACCTTTTCTCCGTGCTGGAAGCAGAGTTGTACGGCGTAGTAGAGTTTTTCTTGAGTAGGGGATATGAGCACTGCACCAGCTCCCGCACCGTGTCGGGAGAATGCCCCATCGATGTACATGACCTAGCCGTCCGGTGCTTCACTTCTCGGGGAAATTGATCGGTCTTCGCCTGCCTCGAGACCTGGTGCTTCTGCCCATTCTGCCATGAAATCCACAAGTGCGGCTCCCTTGATGACTCTGGTCGTACTGAATTCCAGCTGAAATGCCTGTAGTTCAATGTTCCATTCAGAAACCCTCCCAGCTGAGTTGGGGCTCCTGAGTACTCTTTCTAAGGGGTATGCTGAGACGACTTTGATGGGATGGCCTTGGAAGTAGTGGCGCAGCTTGAGTGAGGCCACTAGTAGCGCGAGGAGGAGTTTTTGAGGCATGGGATACCGTGCCCTTGCGTCCCGTAGCACCGTGCTGACGAAGTACATGGGGTGCTCGACGAGGTTGAGGGTGCCGGCGTAGCTTGTGTCCTCCAGAGGCCGAGGCGTCTCTTGATACAATGGAGCTCCCAGTGCTTGGTCGCCTGAAGAGGCCTCTCCTGCTCCGGGTGCGTTCTCCTGCTGCGGTTGTTCCTTTCCGGCTGCGCTTGCGGCCTTCGCGAGGCCCTCCTGGCTCTGCTTTGCTTCGGTTTGGACGGTCGATGCAGCCTTGGCACAGCGCTCCTCCCTGACCACCACCAGGGCTGCGCTAGCGAAGTAGGCGGTGGCCGCAAGGTAGAGCACCAGGGGCTCCCGAGGACGCGGAGCTACCATCACTAGTGGACTGGTAAGGTACCTCTTGAGGTCTTGGAATGCCTTGTCGGCCTCTTCAGTCCATTCGAAGGGGCCCTTTTTCTTCATCAGCTTGAAGAAGGGCAGCGCTCGTTCCCCCAGCTTGGAGATGAAGCGCCCCAATGCAGTTACACGCCCGGTGAGCTTCTGCATTTCTCTGAGGGTCCTCCGCGGGCTCATATCTTCGACTGCCTTGACCTTCTCTGGGTTGGCCTCGATGCCCCTGTGGGACACGAGGAAACCCAGGAGCTTGCCTGAGGGGACTCCAAACACGCACTTCTCCGGGTTGAGCCGTAGGTCCACTTCGTTGAGGCTCGCAAAGGTTTCCTCCAGGTCCAGTATCATGGTTCCTGCCTCACGAGACTTCACCATAATGTCATCGACATAAGCTTCAGCGTTCCTCCCGAGCTGCCGGCCCAAGGCGATGTGCATCAGCCGCTGAAAGGTCGCGCCTGCGTTGCGCAACACAAATGGCATGCACGTACAGCATTACACTCCACACGGGGTCAGGAAAGCCGTCTTTTCCATGTTTTCTACCGCCATCTTGATCTGGTGATAGCCCGAGAAGGCATCTAGGAAGCACAATAGGTCACACTCTGCGGTGGAGTCGACTATCTGGTCAATGCGGGGAGCGGAAATGGATCCTGCGGGCAGGCCTTGTTGAGGTTGGTGAAGTCGACGCACATGCGCTACTTTCCTCCCTTTTTTGGCACAACGACCGGATTGGCCAGCCAATCAGGGTAGCGGACCTCGCGGATAACTCCTGCCGCCTCTAGCTTCCGGGTTTCTTGAACGATGAAAGCATGTTTCTCAGTGGACTGCCGCCTCGCCTTCTGCTTCACGGGGCGCACATTGGGGCACATGTTGAGGTGATGCTCGATCACTTCCCTTGGGACCCCTGCTAACTGATCAGGTTCCCATGCGAACACCTTCTTGTTCGCACGCAGGAACCTCACCAGGGCCTTCTCCTGCTCGGGCTCGAGGTTGGCTCCTATGGTGAAGGTGGCGCAAGTGGACCCATCCTCGTCGATTGGTACCTGCTTGGTTTCTGCCTTGTCTTGGGTGAATAGCTGCTTCTTTTTAGCCGGCGCAGCCCCCTTGTGCTCAAGGGCGTCGGTGCGAGTTGGCTGTGCCACCGCGGCTGCCCTGAAAACAAGCTGGAGCACCTGCAGTGCATCCCTTGTGTCTCT
Organism: Triticum urartu; assembly: GCF_056163025.1. Classification (NCBI taxonomy): domain Eukaryota; kingdom Viridiplantae; phylum Streptophyta; class Magnoliopsida; order Poales; family Poaceae; genus Triticum; species Triticum urartu. The sequence goes on along the minus strand of NC_141873.1, from coordinate 65,223,327 downwards.
TGACATGGTGAGGACGCCGCTGCTCCCAGGCATCTTCATGAGGTTGTACGCCGAGTGAGTTGCTGCCATGAACCGAGCCAAGGCCGGGTAGCCGAGGATGGCATTGTAGGGGAGGCCAATGGGGGCGATGTCGAAGTCGATCAGCTCCATGCGGAAGTTTTCGCAGGTGCCGAAGGTCACCGGGAGGCGGATCTGTCCCAAGGAGGCATTGGAACTGGCTCCGACGCCCGAGAAAGGCCTGCTGGGTTGGAGCCGCTCCAGCGGCACGTGGAGGAGGCTGAAGGCCTCCACCAAGAGCACGTTGAGGCCGGCACCACCGTCGATGAGGTTCCTGGTGACGGCCACTTGGCAGATGGTGGGGGTGCACAGCATCGGGAGCGCACCCGAACCGATGGGGTTGAAGGGGTGGTCCTCCGAGTCGAAGGTTAGATCGGCCTCGGGCGCCACCCAGCCCGGGGGGCTTCTCGGCGCTTGGAGGCGGTGCTGATCCGGTGGGTGAACGGCTTGACGTGATGGCTCGAGGGCGGTGCCTGGGAGCCACCCTGGAGAGCTGCGACGACGGGCGGCGCTGGTGCATCAAAACATGCGAGGAAGAGGTCGCGCAGCTCATCCCAGGAGGTGACAGAAGCCGTCAGCAGGTGGAGGAGACACACGCGCGGGACGCCGGTGAGGGCCATGGGTAACCAGTAGGACATCAGCCGGTCGTCGCCCCCGGCCTTGAGGATGGCCTCCTCGTACGCCAGCAGGAAAATCATCGGGTCTGTCGCGCCGTTGTAGCGCAGCGGCATCTTGGGCTTGAACTTGCGCAGCCATTGCACCTATCACAAGGCGGGGGCCAAGGCCCGGAGCCCGCTGGCCCCAGTGTCGGCATCCGTTGCTGGAGCGGGCGGCGCGTTTTCCGCCATGAGGGTGGGATGCGATGTCGGGGGAGAGCGGGTCGTCAGGAGGGAGAACTCCGGTGCACCCCTACCTGGCGCGCCAAATGTCGGATTTCAGGTTCTAGCAGACACTTAAGGTTCGAACACTGGGGTGCACGCGGAGATCTTTCCCCTACCGATCTACGTCCAATCTCCTTGCGTGATCTAGCTGGAAACCACAAACAACCCAAGGGACATGAGGTTTATACTGGTTCGGGCCACCGTTGTGGTGTAATACCCTACTCCACTTTGTGGTGTGGTGGATTGCCTCAGGGGCTGATTATGAATAGTACATGGGAAGAACAGCCTCGGGAGAGTTGTTCTTGAGCTGGTGCGATGAACTGCTTGGGTGAGTTCAGTCGCCTCTCTCTCCCTCTCTGCTAGGGTTCTATCAGATCTCTAGCCGTCTCTCTTCCCTCCCCCCCCCCCGCTACTCTGTGGTGGCTAGCTCTATTTATAGAGGCCCTGGGCCTCTCCCCAAATAATGAGCGGGAAGGGCGCCAACAATTGGCCATTTTGAAGGGGAACATCTAGTACAAGTTATCCTGACCAAAGGTGTTCTTCGGCTGCCAAAAGCTCTGGTGATGACGCCGTCTTGGGCTCCACGGTGACCTCCGTCCTGCCGCTCTGTTGGTCTTGGTCTTGTTGCACCGGAATGGTAACCTTTGCCTGATGCCTTGGCCTGTGCTTGCCCCCTTTGCAACAAAGGGGAAACAAGGACACTGCACAGGACGTCGCCCGCCTGGTGTCGATCGTCATGGCTTGCGTCACGGGCTCCTCGCGAGGTATCCCTGCCTTGATCTCTCCGCCTCCTCGCGCGCCTGCCTGATGAGGCTGCCCCAGAGGATGCTTTCTGTCGTCCGCCCCACGAGGCTTGGCCCCTCGTGAGGGTCTTGAGCTTGAGCTGATGAATATGGGCCGCACTGGGCCCCCACTTGAGCCACGTCGCAGGCCGCAGGCAGGCAAGTCTGGGTACCCCCGTTCCCAGAACACCGACAGAGAGTTGGTCAGCAATTCGGCGACCTACTAAATCTCTAGTGATTTCTTCCATATTATACAAAGGCCTGGCTCTTTCAAGTCACGTGCTTAAGGCATCCAAAGTTCGGATAGCCGCACACGCACCCTGGGCTATCTCACAGTCCCACTATCAAACTCCTATGGCTAAGTGAGAGTAATAAAGCTACATAGTCCGATTGCCTGGTTTGCCGCACTAACACCTCCTTCACGGACCAAGACGTCGGGTCAAGTGTGGTTATGTGCTACCCGGAACACCCCCGTAATATCTACGTGGGGGCTGAAGCCTTCGACTGGCAAACTCTAAGGGATAAAAACGGCTGCATAGGAGGAAAACACTTTAAAATAAAACAACATAAATATATTACAAAGCTTTGGCTCATACAACGCCTGGGCAGTCCAGATACATTCACTCGAATATGATGTCTTTCGAGCACTGGCCCTCTATCAAGCGGGCACCATCGAGGACATCTTCAAAATAGAGCCCTGGCGTGCGATGATCCTTGTCTCCGGGTGGACCCTCAACCACCACGATGACAGCCTACATTTTCGCCCAATGCATCTTGGCACAGGCAAAGGCCAGCCGCGCACCTTCTATACACGACGACCGCTTGACTGCATCAATACGGGGCATCGCATCAACAAGTCGCTACACTAGGCCAAAATAGTTGTTGGGGATGGGTTCGGCTGACCACAGCCGGACTATGACTTCCCTCATGCCAATCCGGACATCCTATGCAGCTCGGACCATTGCGTCATCTGGTCATTCAATAGCGTTGGGAGCTCCTGCGCCGCGAACTGTGACCAGAATATCTTCTCCGTTGTATGCCCCTCCTGGGCCCGGAAGAACTGCGTAGCGTCGGCGGCACTCTTTGGAAGATCTGCAAAGGCATCTGGAGCAATCCACAGTCGAGTGAGCAGGACATACTTTTGATTGCCGAATTTACTCTGTAAAAGAAAAGGATTACCAGCCGCTATTTGTCTGGCCTGCTTGATCTCTTTGCGCGCCTCTCGTGATTCAGCCCGTGCTTCCTTGGCCTCCTTATGTGCCTTGGCAAGGTCGGTCGCTCGGGCTTTATTCTTCTCCTCTAGGGACTCACACTTGTTGGTGGCATCCTTGAGCGCCTGCTCCACTTCGGGCACCCGCTCCTCGTATTGGCAGCGGACGACCTGCTCGGACTTCAGGTCCTCGGCCGCTTTATCAGGGGTCGCTTTGTTTATCCACGCCTGCTCCTTGGCATGGGCAAGCTCACCCCTAAGGGCCTCGATCGCAGCAGCACTGCCTGCAAACATACACATAGCAGCGCATGAGTTTTGACTCAAGATCTTGTTGGGGAACGTAGTATTTCAAAATTTTCCTAGGATCACGCAAGACCTATCGAGCAGAAGCATAGAAACGAGCGGGGAGTGTGTGTCTACGTACCCTCGTAGACCGAAAGTGGAAGCGTTAAATAATGCGGTTGATGTAGTCGAACGTCTTCGCAATCCAACCGATCAAGTACCGAACGCACGGCACCTCCGTGATCTGCACACATTCAGCTTGGTGACGTCCCTCGAACTCTAGATCCAGCTGAGGATGAGGGAGAGTTTCGTCAGCACGACGGCATGTCGACGGTGATGATGAAGTTACTGATGCAGGGCTTCGTCTAAGCACTACGACAATATGACCGAGGTGGAAATCTGTGGAGGGGGGCACCGCAGATGGCTAAGAAATCAAATTGTCTGTCTATGGGGTGCCCCCCTCCCACATATGTAAAAGTGTGGAGGAGGGGGCCGGCTCGCCTCGTAGGGCGCGCCCCAAGGGGAGAATCCTACTCCAACTAGGAGTAGGTTCCCCCATTTCCTAGTCCAACTAGGAAGGGGGAGGAAGGGAAGAGGGAGAGAAAGGAAAGGTGGGGGCGTCCCCCCTCCCCAATTCGGATTGGGCTTGGGGGAGCGCGCCCCTCCTCTTGGTCGCCTCCTCCTCTCTTCCACTAAAGCCCATGTAGGCCCATTAAACCCCCGGGATGTTCCGGTAACCCCCGGTACTCTGAAAAATGCCCGAACCTATCCGAACCATTCCAGTGTCCAAACATAACCTTCCAATATATCAATCTTCATGTCTCAACCATTTCGAGACTCGTCGTCATGTTCGTGATCACATTTGAGACTCCGAACAACCTTCGGTACATCAAATCACATAAACTCATAATACCAATCGTCATCCAACGTTAAGCGTGCGGACTCTCCGGTCAATAACCAATAGCGGAACCTAGATGCTCATATTGATTCCTACATATTCTATGAAGATTGTCGGTGTCAAAACCGGCAGATCTCAGGTAGGGGGTCCCGAACTGTGCGTCTAGGCCGGATGGTAACAGGAGGCAAGGGACACGAAGTTTTACCCAGGTTCGGGCCCTCTCAATGGAGGTAAAACACTGCGTCCTGCTTGATTAATATTGATGATATGGGTAGTACAAGAGTAGATCTACCACGATATCGAAGAGGCTAAACCCTAGAAGCTAGCCTATGGTATGATTGTTGATGTGTACGTCGTCCTACGGACTAAAACCGTCCGGTTTATATAGGCACCGGATAGGGTTAGGGTTACATAGAGTCGGTTACAATGGTAGGAGAGCTACATATCCGTATCGCCAAGCTTGCCTTCCACGCCAAGGAATGTCCCTTCCGGACATGGGACGGAGTCTTCAATCTTGTATATTCACAGTCCAACAGTCCGGCCAAAGGATATAGTACGGCTGTCCGGACACCCCCTAATCCTGGACTCCCTCAGTAGCCCCCGAACCAGGCTTCAGTGACGATGAGTCCGGTGCGCATATTGTCTTCGGCATTGCAAGGCGGGTTCTCCTCCAAATTCCGTGTACCTGTTTGAATAAAGTCCGGTTTCTTGTAGATGTTGCGCTCCTTGGCTTCTACGCCCAATAATGGCCGCTTCCCATGTGTGAAACGAATATGAAAAGTCTGAGTGTTTTTACATTCACACCCCTAGCCGCGTAAATGAGCTGCCCTATTTAAGGGGACGAGGATTTGGATCCAATCCACACCTTCTCCCCTCCGCGAGTGTTCATCAGAGCACATCCGACAAAGGTCCATTCCACCATGGCCAGCCGTCGCAACTCCTCCCCTCACCCTTCTAGCCCTAAGCCTGGATATTGGGAGAGATGTTCCATCCTGCATAGTGAGCTAGTGACACTCTAGACCAAGGGATTTCTCCCCCCGGCCTATATGGTCCCGATTCGAGCCGGTCTTGCCGTCTACAACGGCGGAGAGCAAGCAGAGAATGCCCCTAATCCCTCCAAAGGAGAGCGGGTGTGCCTTGTCCCTTACTTAATAAGGGGGCTCGGATTTCCAATCCATCCATTTTTCCGGGGGTTGCTGGAGTTCTACGGCCTCCAGCTACATAATATCACGCTTGCCTTAGTACTGCATATCGCGGGCTTTGTAGCCCTCTGCGAGCTGTTCTTGGGTGTCGAAGCTCATTTCGGACCGTGGAAGGAGCTATTTTGCCTCATGCCCCGTTCCAAGAAGGGGTCAATGTATCAAGTGGGGAGAGCCTAAGTGTGGCGCATCACCGGGACCAGATATCTGTCCGGAACCCCAAAGAAGGCGTCCGAAGACTGGCCCTTGGAGTGGTTTTATATATAAGACGTCCCGCTGCCGGATCCTGTCCGGATTGGCCTCCCTGAATTCAACAGTGCTCCCTTAAAGAAGCGCCTAAGCTGGCGCCCACGGAGCCCTTAGAGGGGAGGTGACAGGGACATCATTTACCTGATGGGCCGAATAAGATTGTTAGCCCATTCCGGACTAACCATGATCGGGGTTATGGCCGAATGCATTATGCGGGGGTGCAGCCGCTTCAGTATAGAAGCCACCCCATGTGGGACTTCAATGGGGAGGACGACGCCACCCGCTATGGCCGTAAGGGGCCAGATTCAGCTACCGCTCTACTAAAGATCTTGTCCACTTTGTATAAGGGAGAGGAGGAGGAATTTCTCCGCGTCAACCCTCTGGGTGGATTCTCCATGCACAATCCCACAAGCTGGGTAAGCGGCCGTATTTACTTGTCCATCCTTCCCATTGTTAAATATTTAGTCTGAGGACTTCAACGCAGGAACTGCGCCGGGCTGTTAAGGAAATAAGAAGCCCTCCTCCACAACCCAAGGACCCAGGACGGTCCCTCGACCCGGGCTCCCAAGAGGATCCGGACATATCTGTGGACCTGATTGATGGAGTGTTCCATCAATTGAGCAAGGACAACGCCTTGGTGGCCATTATGGCCGATTACCCAGGGCTAATCCTGACCCCCAGGTACCTGAGATCAAAGTCCCAGTACCCCGAATAGGTGTCTGCCCACTTGTGTTCAGTTTCCTGATTGCAACCGAACTTTGCAGGGGAGGTATTTAAGGCGGAAGGCCGAACCTGCGGCGACAAGCCAACGAGGGGCCATAGGGCCTCGCGGGCAGGAAAAGAAGGGTAGTCCGGACCGAGGCGTCAGCGCAAAGGTATGGCGCGCCCCCTTATCCCAGGTGGTATACCTTCGAGGCATATTGACACTCGCGCTCTTTTCAGGACAAAGAGACCTCGCCGGACTACATCCGGAGAGGCTGTCAATCGCGCCTCCACTAGCCAGGCTCCAAAGTCTGGTCAGGAGGCGGAGGCGAACGCAAGGCGCGTGCCAGACGCTCCTCCGACGGAGGATGTGGACGCGTTGTCTGCCACCAACTCTGAGGTGGAGAGTGCCATGAACCACAGGCGTCAACGGACAATTCTTCGCGACGCTTGTTTCTCCCAAGGGGAGTGAGATGCCTTCAACTCGGGAGATGCGTGTCTCCGTGCCGCTCAAAATGGTCTAGCCAGAGCCACGGAGCAGTATGTAAAAGACATACGGGTAAGAAAATTCTGGTAATTATATGTATATACCAGTAGCCCCCGAGACTGGAAACAGTTAGAATAACTGATTTAAGGATCATTTGTGATGTAGGTTCTTACGGAAAAGAATTCCCTACTGTCCAAGGAGCTGGTAGAGTGCAAAGCCCAACTTGAGGCCGCACTAGCCGCGGCAGGGCAGCCCATGGAGACCCCCTCTGGTAATATACACTTCGAAAGATAAGTATTTTGCGAAGCACGGCTTTGGTGCAAATCTGTCAAATGAAATTGCAGATGGCGCCGGATTGAATCCGGAAAGGCAACACCTCCTACGCCAGCTAAAGGCTGGTGAGAAGGTGCTGACAAAGGTGAGGCAGGAGAAGCACGATCTCCAAGATGCCAACACCAATCTGGGCGTCGAGCTGAAAGATGTTTGTGCCCAGCTGCCAGACTCCGTGAAGGAGAATCAGCGGCTTCAGCGTGGCATATTTAGTAAGTGCTTGAACAAACCTTTGAAAAAAGTTCGGCGGGGTAGTCAACTAACAGAGCAATGTCTGTATGTGTGCTAACAGGTCGTCCTGCAGAGGAGATGCCCGGTTCTACGGGTGACCTTCTTCCCGAGCTCTCGCAACTACTCGATCAAGTTCGGCAGGTGATGCAAGGCGTCGCCCAGGCCCTGCGGCCATCCGTCTCCATGCCGGAAGGTCTTGGAGAGCTTGCGGAGAAGCTAAAGGGAGCACGGCGACGCTTCCAATTGTGGAAGATATCAGCCTACCGTCAAGGCGCTAGGGAGGCCTCGGCCTTGGTGAAGACGCGGTACGCAAAGGCTGACCCCAACCACATGGCCGAGGTCGGTCCTGTAGGGCCCGATGGGAAGGAGATCCCCGTAAGCTTAATATACGGCCAAGTAGAGTTGGCCGCAAAGTATTCCCAGTAGGACTGTAAATTAGACAGCCTGTTAGATGGTATTGAAGAGGAATACAACCAGTCAAAATGATTATGTAATTTAATTGACATTTACAATGCCTTCTAGCCGGATTGTAGATCATTTGTCATGGCCGACCTTTTCGCTTCAGCCTCGGGACCTGACGGTCCGGAGTGTGTCCGAATTCCCATATGGTTATATAGGAACTGGGGAATGCATGGAGACCAGGCGTAGGGGTCATTAGGGCTTGACTAGACAAGTGCCCGACTAGTTATGTTATATTACATGGTTAGTAAGAAACATCTTCCAGGGAGAATAGTTCCGTTAGGGGTTCCTTTCCCTGGGAGGCATGCCTTAAGGTGCATGTCCATGCTGCGAAAAGAAACGCAGGAAAAACATCTGGGGGCGTATAGATAAAAATTAAAAAAGATCATCTTTAGTTCACCGACCGAATATTCCCTTAAGAACGATAGCTTTCGGCTTCACCCAGTCTGAGGTACACGTCCGGCTGACCCGGCAGTAACAATCGCAGAGGTGCTCCCTTTACCACCTAGACAAACAATCGGGAACGTAGGGGTAAGCACAGGAGCCAGGCAACCTATCTTGGCCAAAACTTAGGTCATATCGACGCATATAATGGTGAATAAAAGGTACATGTGGAAGTGTGACACATGTGTTGGCCATGAAGCCCGTATGAATAAGCTTCTGTTTAAAGAAGCCCCAGGCTTAATGAGCGCGGATAATGCGTCACTTTATGACCTTTTAGAGGCTATAAAAGAGAGAGAGAGAGGAAGAGAAATGTAAGACAGAAAATATATAAAAAATGGACAGAGGAAGGAGACGAACACAGAGTCTGGTGCTAGGCATAGAATCTTCGGAGACGTGCTGCGTTCCATGGGTTTGCCTCGAGTCAGTTATCCGATGCATCCCACAGGCGGTACGCTCCACCAGTCAGGACTTGGTCAATTATGAAGGGACCCTCCCACTTGGGCTTGAGTTTGTCCTTTTTCTTGTCCGGTAGTCGTAGAACTAATTCGCCAACGTTGTAATTTTTGGCCCGTACTTCTCTGCTTTGGTATATTCGAGCCTGCTGTTGATAGAATGCGGAACGGGCTTTTGCCACGTCACGCTCCTCCTCCAATGCGTCCAAGCTGTCCTGCCAATCGAGTTCGGCTTCTCTTTCTTCGTACATGCGCACTCGAGGTGAGTCATGAATTATGTCGCAAGGCAAAACTGCCTCTGCACCGTACACCATAAAGAATGGTGTGTATCCGGTGGTGCGATTCGGCATGGTCCGCAACCCCCTGAGTACGGAGTCGAGCTCCTCTACCCAGTGTGTGTTAGATTCCTTGAGGGACCGCACTAATCTGGGTTTGATGCCGCTCATGATAAGATCATTTGCACGTTCAACCTGGCCGTTAGTTTGTGGGTGATAGACGGAAGCATAATCGAGCTTGATGCCGATGTTTTTACACCAGAGTTTTACCTCGTCGGCCGTGAAGTTCGTGCCGTTATCAGTGATGATGCTATGGGGGACGCCGTAACGGTGTACAACCCCGGATATAAAGTCTATCACTGGTCCGGATTCGGCCGTCTTAACAGGCTTGGCTTCTATCCATTTGGTGAACTTATCCACCATGACCAGTAAGTATTTTTGTTTGTGGGTTCCGCATTTAAGGGGTCCAACCATGTCAAGCCCCCAGACCGTGAAGGGCCAAGTAATGGGGATAGTTTGGAGGGCGGTGGGTGGCATATGGCTTTGGTTTCCAAAGACCTGGCATCCGGTGCATCATTGGACTAAGTCCTGAGCGTCTGCCCGGGCCGTCGGCCAATAAAAGCCTGTACGGAAGGCCTTGGTTACAAGGGACCGGGCTGCAGCGTGATGACCGCCGAGTCCGGCATGAATTTAAGCCAGGAGGTTCCGCCCCTCCTCTTCGGAGATGCACCTTTGAAGGAGTCCGGTAGTGCTTTTCTTATAAAGCTCTCCCTCATGGACTCTGTAGGCTTTATATCGCCGCACTATGCAGCGTGCCTCATTTTGGTCCTCGGGGAGTTCCTGCCTAGTAAGGTAGGCGAGGAATGGTTCTATCCACGGGGCGATGACGGCCATTATTACGTGGGCTGAAGGTGTTTTTTCATTGGCAGAGCCTCTGATTGTGTCAAAATGTTCGGTGTCGGGCAGTGCGGTTGGGTCCGGGCTGTTATTCTTCGGCTCCCCTTCCCATACTACGGATGGCTTGAACAGCCTTTCCAAGGAGATGTTGGGGGGACTACATCGCGCTTTGCGCCGATGCGTGCCAGCACATCTGCCGCCTGATTATTTTCCCGGGCTATATGGTGAAATTCGAGCCCCTCGAACCGAGCTGACATTTTTAGGACGGCGTTGCGGTAAGCTGCCATTTTTGGATCCTTGGCATCGAAGTCTCCATTTATTTGGGATATTGCGAGGTTCGAGTCCTCGCGCACCTCTAGGCGTTGGATGCCCATGGATACTGCCATCCGGAGACCATGTAAAAGGGCCTCATATTCGGCTGCATTGTTGGAGTCCGTGTACATAATCTGTAGTACGTATTGAACTGTGTCTCCTGTGGGGGACGTCAAAATGACGCCAGCCCCCAGTCCGGCCAACATCTTGGAGCCGTCGAAATGCATGATCCAATTTGAATATGTGCCATATTCTTTAGGGAGTTCGGCCTCCGTCCATTCTGCAACGAAGTCGGCGAAGACTTGCAATTTGATGGCTCGTCGAGGCTTATAAGTTATGTCGAACGGGAGGAGCTCAATGGCCCATTTTGCAATCCGGCCCATTGCGTCACGGTTGTTTACAATATCGTTAAGTGGTACTTCCGAGGCTACTGTTATTGAACACTCTTGAAAGTAGTGTCGTAGCTTCCGGGATGCCATGAATACCGCGTACGCAATCTTTTGATAATGCGGGTACCGTGATTTGCAGGGAGTGAGGATAGTGGACACGTAGTAGACTGGCTTTTGAAGGGGGAATTTGTGTCCGTCCGCTTCTCGTTCAACGACGAGTACTGCGCTTACAACCTGATGTGTTGCTGCAATGTATAATAGCATTGGTTCGCCAATGTTTGGCGCAGCCAGGACTGGGTTTGTTGGCAGTATGGCTTTTATTTCGTTGAGTCCGACCGTGGCTGCAACCATCCATTTGAAGTGTTCGGTGCGCTGAAGGAGGCGGTAAAGGGGTAGGGCCTTTTCTCCCATGCGGGAGATAAAGCGGCTTAGAGCCGCCACGCATCCGGTTAACTTTTGTATTTGTTTGAGGTCCTTTGGGATATCCAGTTGCGACAGAGCTCGGATCTTGGCTGGATTTGCTTCAATTCCTCTACCGGATACTATGAAGCCTAAGAGCTTTCCGGTTGGAACGCCGAAAACGCATTTTTCCGGTTGAGCTTGATGTCGTATGTTCGGAGGTTATCAAATGTGAGCCTCAAGTCTTCTACTAGAGATTCAACATGTCTTGTTTTGACGACCACATCATCTACATATGCCTCCACTGTTTTGCCGATCTGGCTTGCCAGAAATGTCTGAATCATGCGCTGATATGTTGCGCCGGCGTTTTTGAGCCCGAAGGGCATTGTGTTGAAGCAGAATGGCCCATATGGTGTGATAAATGCCGTTGCGGCTTGGTCTGGTTCTGCCATCTTAATTTGATGGTAGCCAGAATATGCGTCAAGGAAACACAACGAATCGTGTCCTGCGGTAGCATTGATAATTTGATCGATGCGGGGGAGGGGGAAGGGATCCTTTGGACAAGCCTTGTTAAGGTCTTTAAAATCAACACACAGACACCAAGATTTGTCCTTCTTCGGTACCATCACCAGGTTGGCTAGCCAGTCTAGATGTTTTATATCTCTGATGAATCCGGCCTCCAATAGCTTTGCTAGCTCCTCTCCCATGGCCTGTCTCTTAGGTCCGGAAAAACGCCGAAGAGCCTGTTTGACAGGTTTGAATCCTGCGTGGATATTTAAGCTGTGCTCGGCCAGCCTGCATGGGATTCCTGGCATGTCTGAAGGGTGCCAGGCGAAAATGTCCCTGTTCTCTCGTAGGAACTCCCGCAATGCGGCGTCGACATCAGGGTTTAACTGTGCCCCGATGGAGGCTGTTTTATTGGGGTCCGTTGGATGGACTTGGAATTTGACTATTTCCTCCACCGGTTTAAAGGAGATGGACTTGGATCTTTTGTCAAGTACCACATCGTCCCTATTCACCGTAGAGCGCAGCACAGTTAGCTCCTCAGCTGCTAGGGCTTCGGATACTGCCTCGAGGGCCAGTGCGGCTGTCTTATTTTCGGCGCGGAGTGCTACGTCCGGATCACTAGCGAGAGTGATGATCCCATTAGGCCCGGGCATCTTGAGCTTCATGTACTCGTAATGGGGTATTGCTTGGAAGACTGTAAACGCTTCCCTCCCTAGCAGAGCGTGATAACCGCTGCTGAACGGAGCCACCTGGAATGTGACCTCTTCGGACCTGTAATTATCCGGCGTGCCGAACACCACATCTAGTGTGATTTTTCCTGTATAGCGTGCTTCCTGACTAGGGATTATTCCTCTAAAGGTTGTGCTGCTTCGCTCAATGCGGTTCCAGTCTATTTCCATTTTTTGAAGGGTCTCCTCATAAATGAGGTTCAATCCGCTGCCACCGTCCATGAGTACCTTGGTAAGACGAAAGCCATCCACTATTAGACTGAGGACCAATGCGGCTGGTGCTCGGGCTGTTCGGGATTTAGGTTCATCACTGGCGTTAAAGGTAATAGCCGTGTCACTCCATGGGTTTGTTGTTGCTACTTGGTAGGCTTCAGCAAGGCTGCGGAGTGTCCTTTTTGCATATTATTTGATGCGAAAGTCTCGAAGACTGTTAATACCGTATTGGTGTCTCTGGGGTGACTTTCTGTGGCCTCCGGAACTAGCAGATTTTCGCCAATTTTGGCCACTTGCCGGAGTATCCAACATGCTCTAAGGTTGTGAGTTGATGTGGCGTCCTGTGTACTGTGAATTTTACAGGGTCCATTAAGCCATCCTTCCAGTACGGTTCCATGCCCTGTAGAGGGTTTTTGCTTTTTAGTGCTTGATCCGGGTGACTGGTGATGATGCACCCTTTTATTTCGGACTCGGTTTGTATTCAGGGCCGGATTGTCCCAAAAATTTATTCCGGTTTTCCAGGCGCTTTCCATCGCATAGTATTTTCGTACAATGAACGCCAAGTCAGCGAAGCGTGTAATATCACGGCGACTTATGGCGTTGAGTATTCCCTTGTCCGTGCAATTATTGCAGAAGGTTGAGATTGTGTCTTCCTCGTGGAAGTCCCTTAGCCTATTCTTAACCAGGAGGAATCTTGCCCAGTAATGATGTATTGTTTCATCGGGTTCTTGCCTGATTTTGGATAGATCGCTTATGTTGGGGTGGGTGGGTGGAATTAAATCCGGAGGCTCACCCCATCTAAGGCTCAGAGGCCGAGGAATTTCTGAACTCGAAAATTTGGATTCCTGGATGTTGTCCAATGAATCCAGCCCGTCGACTGACTCTAAATTCAGGTCTTGAGTGATATCCTCCCCTCCGCGGGTATCCGGCTTGGAGGGATCGGGAATCCGGACGTAGCGAGTTTTTAAGATAGATGAAGGGTCACCGCACTGTCCCTCTACCACGGCAACGTGATGGGTGACTTGGGGAGAGTTAATCTCTCTCAGATCGGGTTTAGACCCAATCTGGTCGTAATCCGTGGCGACTCCCAGGGTGACAAAGCGATCCAAGAGCTTGTTTATGGAGGAGAGCTCCATTGGATCTAACTGCTCGGCGAGTTCCGAGCTGACATGAAGATTGTTTTCGATGGCTCGAGAGGTCATCGTCGGCGCAGAAGCCGAACAGGCGGTCATAAGAAAACCACCTAGCCGGAGGGTTTGGCCGACAGCCAAAGCACCCTTAGCAACGGTGCCGTCTTTAAAGACGGGGCGAGGCATCCTTCCTGATGGCGACGACACAGAGGAACTCTCAATGATAGCACCAATGGTGGTGTCAAAACCGGTGGATCTCGGGTAGGGGGTCCCGAACTGTGCGTCTAGGCCGGATGGTAACAGGAGGCAAGGGACACGAAGTTTTACCCAGGTTCGGGCCCTCCCGATGGAGGTAAAACCCTACGTCCTGCTTGATTAATATTGATGATATGGGTAGTACAAGAGTAGATCTACCACAAGATCGATGAGGCTAAACCCTAGAACCTAGCCTATGGTATGATTGTTGATGTGTACGTCGTCCTACGGACTAAAACCCTCCGTTTTATATAGACACCGGATATGGTTAGGGTTACATAGAGTCAGTTACAATGGTAGGAGATCTACATATCCGTATCACCAAGCTTGCCTTCCACGCCAAGGAAAGTCCCTTCCGGACACGGGATGAAGTCTTCAATCTTGTATCTTCATAGTCCAACAGTCCGGCCAAAGGATATAGTCCGGCTGTCCGGACACCCCCTAATCCAGGACTCCCTCAAAGATCTTTATCGTTCCAACCGCACAACAACATATGTTGTTCCCTTTGTCATCGGTATGTTACATGCCCGAGATTCGATCATCGGTATCATCATACCTAGTTTAATCTCGTTGCCGGCAAGTCTCTTTACTCGTTCTGTGATGCAACATCCCATAACTAACTAATTAGTCACATTGCTTGCAAGGCTTATAGTGATGTGCATTACCGAGAGGTCCCAGAGATACCTCTCCGACAATCGGAGTGACAAATCCTAATCTTGATCTATGCCAACTCAACAAACACCATTGGAGCTTGAGACACCTGTAGAGCATCTTTATAATCACCCAGTTACATTGTGACATTTGATAGAACACTAAGTGTTCCTCCGGTATTCGGGAGTTGCATAATCTCATAGTCATAGGAATATATATAAGTCATGAAGAAAGATATAGCAATAAACTAAACGATCAAAGTGCTAAGCTAACAGATGGGTCATGTCAATCACATCATTCTCTAATGATGTGATCCCGTTCATCAAATGACAACTCATGTCCATGGCTAGGAAACTTAACCATCTTTGATTAACGAGCTAGTCAAGTAGATGCATACTAGTGACACTCTGTTTGTCTATGTATTCACACATGTACTAATTTTCTTGTTAATACAATTATAGCATGAATAATAAACATTTAACATGAGATAAGGAAATGTAAATAACAACTTTATTATTGCCTCTAGGGTATATTTCCTTCAGATCTGCATATCAATACAGGCATGAACGAAATATTCTGAAGCGTACCTTAGGCTTCATCAAATTTCTTATTGATACAGACGAGATCCTCATCGGCCAGCCCCAGCTTATGCTTGAGCTCGGATACTTTGGCGGCCTGGGCGGTTGCCGCTAACAGTGAAGCCTACGTCTCAACATACAAAAGTACATTATCTCCTGCGAATATTATCGATCCTCTGTTCGCCCTTTTCCAAAAGACGACCAGAGTCTCAGGGGCTATTGTCTACACATAGGCATCTTTTTCATATGAAAAGCGGTCAGGAATATTACATCGCATACCTCGAAGCCTATTAGCAGGCTAGTGATGCCCTCGTTCGGCCTGCTCTTGGCGGACTAAACCTTTTCAATCAACACATCCATCAGGGTGCGGTGCTCCTCCACAACGGAAGCACATTGCAGTGCCTCTATCAGGGTTCTTGGCTCCTCTGGATTAGTGGAGGTTGCGGTGGAAGTTGGCACTCCCCCCTCCCTTGTGGGGGGTCGCCTACTCGTTTCTGGAGCCACTTGGGTTTCCAGAATAGTGTTCGGCTGGGGGCCGGACTGGTCAAGGCCCCCGCCATCAGTCTCCATGGGGATTTCTCCCCCCTGTGTTTTTGGCGGCCAAGGCATTACCCTCTAGTGTCACTTCAGCGGCCACCCGTACCACCCCGTGGCCCGAAGAGGCCCTTCGGGGCAACACTTCGGTGTCGTCTGTGGCGATAGGTGGGGAGGCTCGCGAGGGTGACACACTCTGCATCATCTTCGGGTCCAAAGAATTCCCCTCTAAAGATTGTTGGGGGAGATCGCAGGCCGAACTACACCATATAACGTGTTAAATTACAATCATAAAGATTGGGCATATGAAAGGCACCCTCGTATACTTACGACGCGCCAAGGGGATTCGGCCTCGGGAGCCACTCGGGGATGGCATTAGCATCTGAATCCAAGCCATCCGGGAGGGATATCTTCTCCCACTTGGGCGCCTCCGCTTATGGATCTACAGAGGCCACCCTTTTCTTCCTTCTTCCCTTAGGGGGAAAATTGTTCTCTACCTCCTCCTCCTCTTCATCTTCATCTTCCTCATGGGAGGAGTGAGTTTCATCTCTCTAGACACTACGTATGAAGTAAGGTGGCCTCCTTGCTCTTTTTCTTGGCCTTTTTCTCCGGTGCCCGATAGGGCTCCAGAACCAGCATCTTCATTAACAGAGGATCAGCCGGGTTTTCAGGGAGTGGAGCCGGACACTTGATCTGCCCCGCCTTCTTTGTCCAGCTTTGTTATAAGACGAAGGTCTCAGTACACCCCTTTTTTGATTAAGGAACTGAGTTGTGTTCGAACATATGGCACTTACCGGGGAAGCCGGATGATTGCAGTCAAGGCCGATGTCTTTGGACATCTGTGGCCACGACTTTTGAGTCTTCAAGAGCAGCTTCCAGATTGCTTCGTGTGTCATGCCAAAGAACCGCTACAGGGTCCGCGGCCCTTCCAGATTGAACTCCCACATGCAGAGAGATCGGCGTTGGCAGGGAAGGGTTCGGCCGATGAGCATCACCTGGACCACATCAGTGAGGCTGGTGCCCTTCTCAATGATGCTTTTGATGCGCTTTTTCAGCCTCAACACCTCGTTGGATGATCCCCAGTCTAGACCCTTGTTGGTCCACGACGCGAGCCGCAGCGGGGGTCCGGATCTGTAAGCATGAGCGGCCGCCCACTTGGTGCCGCGAGGTTCGGTGATGTAGAACCACTCCTGCTGCCACATCATGATGGTCTCCACAAAAGCCCCTCTGGGCCAGGTAACGTTGGGGAGTTTTCTCACCATGGCGTCGCCGCAATCCGCGTGCTCTCCTTCGACACCCTTCGGCTTCACGTTGAAAGCATTGAGCCACAGGCCGAAGTGTGGGGTGATGCGGAGGAATGCTTCACACGCGACGATGAATGCCGAGAAGGGGAGAATGGAGTTTGGGGCTATATCGTGGAAATCTAACCCGTAATAGAACATGAGACCTCGAACAAAGGGGTGGAGGGTTAACCCTAGCCCATGGAGAAAATGAGGGAGGAACACAACCCTCTCACCGGGCTCCGGAGTGGGGATAACTTGCTCTTTGGTAGGGAGCCTGTGTCTAATTTCCGCTGTCAAGTACCTCGCCTCCTAGAGCTCCTTGATGTCCTTCTCCATTACGGAGGAGGCCACCCACTTGCCTTGAGAGCCGGATCCGGACATGGCTGGAGTGTTTAGTGGGAATAGAACAGATTGAATCTTGGGCGCTGGAGCTCGAGGGCGGATGGGCTGAGGAAGAAGAAGGTGTGGGGTAGGAAGATGGATCCTTACCCTCTTATAAAAGTAGTGAATATCAAGCCCCCCCACGGGCCTTAAAGCCCGCCTATTCCCAAGGGGTCGTGCAAACGGCACAGTTGGATTACCCAAACCCGTATTGATGAGAATCCCGCAATAAGAGGACACGATCTCTATTTTGACATGACGTGTCAATAGAGGCGACGCCTTGAGGCATGGAGCGGGAGGCCACAAAATGGTTCGAAACAATGATAAGGCCACAACATAACGTCTCACCAAAAAAGCTGTCAGTGGGCATGACTTGTTTTGTTTAAGTATTTTGCCCTTGTGGTTTAGGGTTGTAACTGATTATACAGAGCCAGATATAGTTCTTTTGTTCAGCTGCTTTGGAGTATTGAGAGGAGGGAACCGCCTTGCAATGCCGAAGACAATCTGCATGCCGGACACATCGTCATTGAAGCCTGGTGTCGGTGCCAAAAACGGCGGATCTCGGGTACGGGGTCCCGAACTATGCGTCTAAGGCGGATGGTAACAGGAGGCAGGGGACACGATGTTTTACCCAGGTTTGGGCCCTCTTGATGGAGGTAAAACCCTACGTCCTTCTTGATTATTCTTGATAATATGAGTAGTACAAGAGTTGATCTACCACGAGATCGGAGAGGCTAAACCCTAGAAGCTAGCCTATGGTATGATTGTATGTTGTCCTACGGACTAAAACCCTCCGGTTTATATAGACACCGCAGGGGGCTAGGGTTACACAAGGTCGATTACAAAGGAGGAGATATACATATCCGTATTCCCTAGCTTGCCTTCCACGCCAAGTAGAGTCCCATCCGGACAAGGGGCGAAGTCTTCAATCTCGTATCTTCATAGTCCAACAGTCCGGCCAAAGGATATAGTCTGGCTGTCCAGAGACCCCCTAATCTAGGACTCCCTCAGTAGCCCCTGAACCAGGCTTCAATGATGAAGATTCCGGCATGTAGTGTTGTCTTCGGCATTGCAAGGCGGGTTCCTCCCTCGAATACACCACAGAAGAGTTTGAATACAAGGATAGTGTCCGACCCTGCAAAATAAGTTCCACATACCACCGTAGAGAGAATAATATTTCCACAAATCTAATCTGCTCACACGTTTTTCTTTAACCAGCACCGCACATAACGCGAGGCGTTTTCTTGACAATCTTGTCAAAGCAGAGATCGTGCTCCCTTATCAAGGGATTCTCATCAATACGGACATGGGTAACCCAACCGCGCCACCAATTATGGCGCTTGGGGGATAAGCGAGTTTTACCAGGCTAGTGGGGGCGCATAGTTTCGTCCGCCCTTATAAAGGGATAAGATCTCACCTTTTTCTACCCATGCCTTCTTCCTCCTTGCTCATCCATTCTTGCGCACTAGAGCTCCAACGTCCAAGTCCACATCCTTCTCCGCAACTCTCTCCAAACATATTCGGAGCGGGAGGCAAGTTGATGACCTCCTCCGTCACGGAGGGACACATCAAAAATCTAAGTGGAGCTGGATACTTGGCCGCGGATATCGCGCACCGGCTGCCAGCCGCGGGGCAGGTCATCCCTACCCCGGAACCTCACAAAAGGGTGGTTTTCCTCCCCCACTTCGTCCGCAGACTTCGGTTTCCCCTCCATCCATTCGTCTGCGGCCTCATGTTCTATTATGGGCTTGACTTTCATGATCTGGCTCCGAATTTCTTCCTCAACATCTCGGCGTTCATCGTCGTGTTCGTGGCTTTCCTCCGCATCCGACCCCACTTCGGCCCGTGGCGGAAGACCTTCAATATCAAGCCGAAGGTGGTGGGCGGCCAACAAGCAGAATGCGGCGGAGCCATGGTGGGAAAAATGGCCAACGTTATATGGCTCGAGGGCTCCTTTGTGGAGACCATAAAGGGGTGGCAATCAGGGTGGTTCTACATCACCGAGCCCCGCGACACCAACTGGGCGATCCGGAATCCCCACACGGCTCACTTCCTGGAAGGAGAAGGGCCTGTCCTGGGGTTCATCAGTGGAGCTGGACGGACTCCAGAAGTGTATCCGGAACATAACAAGCAAGAAACTTAGGCTTGTCAACATAGTCAAGGGCATGCTCTTCCACCGGATCCTCCCGTGTCAACAACGGGATTTCAACTTATGGGAGTTCGACCCGGCCCAGCACCAGACTCTCAGCGAGCTCTTTGACACGACGCATAAAGACGTCTAGAGGGTGCTGTTCAAGGGCGCCGAGGTCCCTCCTTCTCTCACCGAGGACCACGGGCTAAGCGCGAAGCACCCTGCGAATTCGGTAAGTCCTGTAGATCTGGTAGGATATTTGTTTCCCGTAGCATAACCATGTGCGGGGTCTGAGCTCCCATGCCTTTGACAGGACTGGGTGGAGACATCGGAATAGATTAACTGTCCGGCCCCTCTGCCCGAAGACACTGTGGACGCCCTCCTGACGAAGATGCGGACTCCGGCTCCTTATGAGGTGCCGGAGAAGACCAAGAAGAAGGCCAAGGGAACCCGAAAGAGTTCCCGGCGCCAGGTGGTATCAGACTCATCGTCCGATAACACCGAGACGCACTCCTCCCGTGAAAACGAGGAGAAGGAAGATGAAGATTCTCCCCCTCCAGCCCAGGGAGATAAGAAAAGGAAGGCCGCCCCAACCGGGGAGGCCGAAGGGGCCAAGAAGGGAAGGACTCTCCTTCCGGACTACTCCACCACCACCGCCGACAGCGAAGACGAGTGGCTACTCAGGGCCAAGCCGCTGGCGAAGTCGTAAGTATTCGGATACCAGAGTAACTCATAGCATACCTTTCTCGCACTACTTCTCCTAACGTCAAATATGATTATGCAGTCCGTCCCAAGCCCGTATCGATGCATCATCGTTGGACGGTTCCTTGGACACATCGGTCATGAATAGTGATACACTTCCAACCGCCTCCTCTCCTTGCCCTACGGACAACAATGCCGAGGTATTGTCTCAAGGGGCACCGAGCCGGGGGGAGACAGTCCCGGAGGTGCCTCAAGGCGACCTTCCGGACTCCAGGAGCAAAGGGAGCAAGGCTCCCAGGGGCTCCAAGTTCGGCCCTCAGCTGAACACCGCGTCGGAACCTCCAGTGGTTCCGGACTCAGGCAGGCGGCCCCCTTCCAAAAGGGGCAAGCCATCCGTGCCGGTGACTTCTATCCATCCAGAGGCATCGGACGACCTGCTGGGAGCGCTTCATGGTGCTTCCATCGATGAAGAGCACCGCACTATTATGAGTGCGGTGATCAAGAAGGTTTAGTCCGCCAAGAGCGGACTGACTGAAGCCTGTGCCAGCCTTCTAACAGGCTTTGAGGTAAGTATTTAAAATATAGGAAGATATTACCGCATAGACAGTAGCCCCTGATTCTCTGTTTGGTGTTCCAAAGAAAAGCCAGATAGAGGATCAAATAATATCTGCAGGAGTCTAATATAAGTATGTCTATATGCGTATGCAGGCTTCGCTGCTGACCTCTGCCACACTGACTGTGGAGGTCGCCGCACTGAAGCAGGACCTCGAGGGGTCCGAGAAAGAGCTCGTTCTTGCCAAGAGGCAGCTCGAGGAGAACAAAGGTAAGTAATACCTTGTCTATATATAAAAAAGAAAATGTGGTTGCGAAATGACAGGATCATCATGAATATGTCAGGGGCCACGACCGAAGTGGCGACCCTGAAGCAAGCGCTGTCCGAGGCCGAGAACAAAGCGGCCAAGCAGCGCACCGAGCGGGAAAAACAAGAGGCACAGGTGGGCGAGGTGCAGCAAGAGCTCCAGGCTCTCGTGAAGAAGCACGAGGCTTTCGAGCTTGACTCGAAGACGCGAGAGTCCGATCTTGCCACGGCCCTCGAGAGCACAAAGCATGCCAAGGCCGAAGCCCAAAAGGCCCTCCAGGAGATTGAGGCGATGAGGAAGATAGCGGTGGGTAAGGCATTCAATATGCAAAGCAAGCATGTGAAAGTAAATTACTTGTTACTTACCCGAGTCCGGAGCTCTCCAGGAGCACTCTTAGATCTGCCCCGCAGCGTGTTGGATGCCGCGGAATTTTACCAGTCCAAGGAGGGAAGCTCGATGGAGAAGTTGTTCTGGTCTCAGTATACTGGGACCGAACACCCGATGCCTATGAGCGACCAGCTGAAGCAACTGGTCGAGCTGCACAAGGCGGCCGAACAGGCCATGAGGGGCCTTATAGTCCGGCTGTGGCCTGGCGACTCCCTTCCCAACAGCTACTTCTGCCTAGTGAGGTGGCTTGTGGATGCCTGTCCACGGCTGGAAGTCGTCAAGCGGTACGTCTGTATCGAAGGTGCCCACCGGGCTTTTGCCCATGCAAAGGTGCACTAGGCCAAGATGGATGCCGAGAAGCTGGTGAAGGAGGGGCCGCCGCAGGGCAAGGAGCATCGCCACCCCGAGATGTATTATGAGGGTGTCCTGAAGGGTGCTCGTCTTGTGGTGGACGAGTGTGCGAAGAATGTAATTTTTGAATGAACTTGCTCGTGTGATCCTGTATTATGAAAACTTGTTCATGTGTGCTATGTAACGCTTGTTTGAATTTAAAATATTAACTTATGTGGGGCTGTTTATCAAATCTGAGAGATGGCCAGTCGCCGGCTTCTGCCCCCATGCCACGAGTGCTGGGGTGTTCGGGATAAATCTCAGCACTCTTTTTCCCATTATTGGTTCCTTCGAGGGAGGTTTTCAGCACAACGAACAAGGCAATCAGACTATAATGCCTTATCACTCTCAGTTAGCCATAGAATTCTACAATTTTAAATTTTTGCGAAGCCCCTAGTATTCGGAAGGCCGAATTCGGGGCGCTATACACGCCTTAAGCCGAACAAAGCCGACTGCTCGCTCTAAGCCGCATAAGTCTTTAGGGACTCGAGACCTCTCGAACAGCGACCAACTCTCGCCTTATCATGACAGTCAGTTTTAGCTTTCTCTACTGAGGTGCTTAGCCCAGCTGAACCGGGGCACAATCGCAGTAGTTCTCCCAAGACATGGGAGCTGGGCAAACCCAACTATTGACCCAAGACATGATTCGGAGCTGATGCATATAATGCTATAAGTTCGGGGTGCCGCACAGTTGAAAGTGTTCGGACTTCTCACGCCGTATTATGGGGTATGCTTAAGCCCCTGGCATATTGGCCGTACCAGAGTGTACGGGTGCTGGATGTCATGAATAAATCATATATATATATATATATATATAAAGAAGAATAGAGAATGGGATAATAGTCTAGTGCTATGCATTGTTTATTCAAAAAGGTGTGTCGAAGCAGAATGATACAAGTAGTGCGATAAGAAAAAAGTAGGACTATTTGACATGTCCCCTCCAAGGGCAAGCTGAGGAATGGTATTTAAAGCATGTATTTCACTCATTATCGGAATCCACCTGGGAGTTCTGTGGTGCGACGTAGCTTTCTGCCTCCTTGGTTGTTGTATCGTGTGTCCGGCAATCGTACTGCCAGACGGGGCTTCTAGAAAGTAAAGTCCTGAAAGAAAGAAAAATAACAAAGCGGGAAGCCCCTAGTGAGGTTGAGCCACGTCTTGCGGCGTGCCATAGTCGTGCCCCCCTCCCCACCTGTGCTCATGGTATTTTCAATGCGTAATTATGTACACATGGCACAGATTTTGCCGTTTGGCTGGCACTAGGGTGGGGGCCGCATTGCTATGCGAGCTCGGAACATGCCAGGCGGTCTTGTTGCCGATTACTCTAGGCACGCTTGAAGGTGTCCGGGTCCTTAATCGCCGAACTGGTGGATTGTCTTAAGAGGCTGCTTTTGCGCTTCTGCTGCGAGGGACGCAGTGTGCTCCTCCATGCAGAGAGAGCGCTCTGTGTTTCCATTGACTGTGATGACCCCCCGAGGTCCTGGCATCTTGAGCTTGAGGTATGCATAATGCGGTACTGCATTGAATCTTGCAAATGCGGTTCGCCCGAGCAGTGCATGATAGCCACTGCGGAATGACACTATATCGAAGATTAACTCCTCGCTTCGGAAGTTATCCGGAGATCCGAAGACCACTTCCAGTGTGACTGAGCCTGTGCAATGGGCCTCTACACCTGGTATGACGCCTTTGAAGGTTGTTTTTGTGGTTTGATCCTTGAGGCGTCTATACCCATTTTGTGCACTATGTCCTGATAAAGCAGGTTCAGGCTGCTGACGCTGTCCATAAGGACTCGAGTGAGGTGACATTCGTCGATGATTGGGTCTAGGACTAGTGCGGCGAATCCGCCATGACGGATACTAGTGGGGTGGTCCCTGCGATCGAATGTGATCGGACAGGAGGACCATGGGTTGAACTTTGGGGCGACTGGCTCCAACGCATATACGTCCCTTAGCGCACGCTTCCACTCCCTCTTGGGGATGTGGGTTGCGTATATCATGTTCACCGTCTGCACTTGTGGGGGGAACCTCTTCTGTCCTCCGGTGTTCAGCTGCCGGGGCTCCTCCTCGTCATTGCTATGTGACCCCTTATCTTTGTTTTCGTCATTTAACTTGCCGGCCTGCTTGAACACCCAACAATCCCTGTTGGTGTGGTTGGCTGGCTTGTCGGGGGTGCCGTGTATTTGGGACGAGCGATCGAGTATACGGTTCAAACTAGACAGGCCCGGAGTGCTTCTTTTGAATGGCTTTTTCGCTGACCGGGTTTAGAGCCTTTGAATCCGGCATTAACTACCGTATCCTCGGTATTGTCACTGTTGATGTGGCGCTTCTGTTTGTTGCGATGTGACCTGCCATTGCCATCCTTGGTATCCGAAGTACCATGGTTCTTTGATATGTTATTGCTGCGAGCCAGCCAGCTGTCTTCTCCCGCTCAAAAGCAGGTCATTAGTGTCGTGAGGGCTGCCATAGATTTCGGCTTTTCCTGGCTGAGGGAGTCCTGGATTAGGGGGTCTCCGGACAGCCGGACTACATCCATTGGCCGGACTCTTAGACTATGAAGATACAAGATTGAAGACTTCGTCTCGTGTCCGGATGGGACTCTACTTGGCGTGGAAGGCAAGCTAGGCAGCACGGATATGGATATCTCCTCCTTTGTAACCGACCTTGTGTAATCCTAACCCTCTCCACTGTCTATATAAACCGAAGGGTCTTAGTCCGTAGGACAACAACCATAACATACAATCATTCCATAGGCTAGCTTCTAGGGTTTAGCCTCTCTGATCTCGTGGTAGATCTACTCTTGTACTACCCATATCATCAATATTAATCAAGCAAGACGTAGGGTTTTACCTCCATCGAGAGGGCCCGAACCTGGGTAAAACATCGTGTCCCCTGCCTCCTGTTACCATCCGTCCTAGACGCACAGTTCGGGACACCCTACCCGAGATCCGCCGGTTTTGACACCGACATTGGTGCTTTCATTGAGAGTTCCTCTATGTCGTCGCCGTTAGGCTTGATGGCTCCTACTATCATCGACAGCGATGCGGTCCAGGGTGAGACTTTTCTCCTCGGATAGATCTTCGTATTCGGCGACTTGGCACTGCGGGCTAATTCTCTTGGCCATCTGGAGCAGATTGAAAGCTACGCCCCTGGCCACTAGGTCAGATTTGGAAGTTTAAACTACACGGCCAACATCCGCGGAGACTTGATCTTCGACGGATTCGAGCCATAGCCGGGCGCGTCGCACTGTTGCGACGGGTATGACCTAGCTCTGCCGCCGAACAGTACCCCAGAGGCCGCGCCCGCATCAGCTCCGACCCTTAGCTCGGAGCCAACTGCGCCAATCGAGGACGGGTGGCTAGACAACGCCTTAGGGGCTGCAGTCTCGACGGTGATCGAGCCAAACACCAGCATAATCCTCTGCGCAGCCCGTGAGTCCAAGGTGCCAGACTCTTTTCTGGACTCCGAACCATTTGCGCCCCTGCCAATCGAATCCGATTGGGCGCCGATCATGGAATTCACTGCCGCGGATATCTTTCAATAGTCGCCCTTCGGCGACATTCTGAATTCACTAAGGTCTCTCTCTTTTTCAGGAGAGCCCTGGCCGGATTATGGCCAACAGGATTGGGATGCGGATGACGAAGAAATTCGACGCCCACCCACCACCCACTTAATAGCCACTGTCGATGACTCAACCGACATGCTCGACTTCGACTCCGAAGACATCGACGGTATGGACGACGATGCGGGAGGCGAAGAGGAACCACTGCCCACAGGGCGCTGGACGTCCACTTCATCATATGACATATACATGGTGGACACACCAAAAGAAGACGACAATGAGGAACGGAAGGACGCACCGAAGGCTTGCCCCCTCGAGAATCAGTCAAAGCGGCGGCGCAAGCGCCGCCCCAAATCCCGCCTCGGCAGAAATAACGATCATACAGACCCAGCGCTGGAGCAGGGCGAACCACTGCCGGACCACGGCAATACGGAGAATCAAACCGAACAAACCAATTCTGTCAAAGATAATAGTCCGGACGACATAACGTCGGACAGGCACCCGGAGCAGCAGAATGCCTGTCAAAGGCTTGTTGCCACCCCGAGGAGTCTGAAAAAGCAGAAGCAAAGGCTCAAGGCTGCACAGGACACACTCCAAATCAAATGGAGTAAAGTACTCAACACAGCAGTGAAGTACGGCGACAATCGCCCCACCAAGAGCTACCCAAACCGGAAATTGCTACCTGAATTCGATGAGGAGGCCTCAGACCCCCCACAACCAAAAATCAAAACAGCCACCTGGCCGAATAGACGACCTCACAGGCAACATAGAGCGGCAAACAATGCCACTCACAAGACAATACGCGATCCATGCGAGGGCTCGCACCAAAAGGACGGCGCAACCAGATCCATCTATGGACCACGCAAGCACGCCCCAGCATACAATGCAACACAACAAACATCTGAACAACGCGGTACACCCAGATACAGTGGTGCCGCACCCCCCCTATGTTTCACCGATGAGGTGCTGGACCATGAATTTCCAGAGGGATTCAAACCCGTAAACATAGAGGCATACGACGGAAAAACAGGCCCTGTGGTCTGGATTGAGGACTATATCCTCCATATCCATATGGCTCGAGGAAATGATCTCCATGCCATCAAGTACATACCCCTCAATCTCAAAGGGCCAGCTCGTCACTGGCTTAAAACCCTCCCTGAAAACTCCATTGGAAGCTGGGAAGAGCTCGAAGACGCTTTTTGGGCAAATTTTCAAGGGACTTATGTGAGACCACCGGACGCGGATGATTTGAGTCATATAACTCAACAGCCTGGAGAGTCAGCCCGAAAACTTTGGAACATGTTTCTTACTAAAAAGAACCAAATTGTCGACTATCCGGACGCCGAAGCCTTGGCAGCTTTTAAGCATAGCGTCCGTGACGAATGGCTCGCCAGACACCTCGGCCAAGAAAAGCCGAGAACAATGGCAGCATTAACAAGCCTCATGACCCGCTTTTGTGCGGGTGAGGACAACTGGCTAGCCAGATGCAGCACGAGCGACTATAGTACATCTGAAGTTAGAGATGGAAATAGGAAATCACGGCGCAACGGCAATAATAAACGCCGGAATAAAGAAGACAGCACGAAGAGCACGGCAGTAAACGCCGGATTCAAAAGCTCTCTGCCAGGTCACCAAAAGCCGCCCTCTAAAGGCGCCAAAGACGAATTGTCCAGCCTAAACAAAATTCTAGACCAAATATGTCAGATCCATAGCACCCCTAGTAAACCTGCTAATCATACCCATAGAGAATATTGGGTCTTCAAGCAGTCCGGCAAGCTCAACGCCATACACAAGGGGGAGGATACACCAAGCGAAGACGAGGATGAGCCTCTCAAGCAAGACACTGGGGAACAAAAGAAATTTCCACCAGAAGTCAAAACAGTAAACATGTTACACGTGATAAAGGGAAGAAACAAAGCGGCACTCTCAGAAAAATATGCCCAAGGGCCTATCACCACGGAGTCCTGCCACTGGTCGTCTCAACCGATCACTTTCGACCATCGTGATTACTCGGCAAGTATCCGGCGTGCAGGATGGGCTCCCCTGGTATTAGACCCTATAATTGACGGATACCACTTCACACAAGTCCTGATGGACGGTGGTAGCAGTCTAAACCTGATATATCAGGATACAATCAGCGAAATGGGGATAGACCCAACAAAAATTTGCCATAGCAATACTACCTTTAAAGGAGTAACGCCAGGCCCAGGGGCTCATTGCACGGGCTCCCTGCTACTAAAGGTTATATTCGGCTTCCCCGATAACTTCTGTAGCGAACATTTAACCTTCAACATCGCTCCGTTCCAAAGTGGCTATCAAGCACTACTCAAACGCGAAGCTTTCGCTCGCTTTAATGCAATACCGCACTACGCTTCCCTCACACTCAAGTAAACGGAAGTATTAAGCGATCGTTGCACGCCGAAGAGAGTGCGGCTGCCTTGGCAGCCGCACACTAAAAATGGCCTCACCACCTAAAGCATTTAACAGGTCGTCAAGACCTCGGACATGGTTAGTCGAGTCCAGCACAGCTATATGTAATTTATACCGGATCAATGGTCACACCCCTATTACAAATACAAGGGGCTCAACGCACGTAGACAAGTGGCAATTTTTACTCATCTTGAATTATATATGGTTTCTTTAAAAACTATCTTTTCGCACGACAACTTTTTCACCTAAGTTCCTCTCTTTTACAGATGATCATCGTGCTACACCCGTCCAGGATACGGCACAATGGAGACACAGGCACAGACGTGCAACAGGGACCCGCTCCAAGGATTCTTTTTAGATTAAGACCCTGCGTAAACCTTTTTTTACTGTCTCTTGTTGATACATATCCACCGAATTCTTAGCACAGTTGAGAAGGATGCTGACATATTGGCATGTGGCCACATCAGAATAATGCACGTACCTGGACACAAGGGGCTTCTTACGAAGGGCACTATTTAGGCCCGGTTTATACCATAAAGACTGAATACCTTAGGGAGTGTTCGGCGTCACGTGTTTGGCCTTATATGCATCAGCTCCGAATCATTGTCTTTGGTCAAATGTTGGGTTTGCCCAGCTCCTCTGTTTTGGTGCCTTACGTTCCGCTTTACCGGCTAAGGTAGCACCAGGAGAACTACTGCGATTGTGCCCTGGTTCATCCGGACGAGCACCTCAGTAGAGAAAGCAGAAAACTGACTGTCATGATATAGTGTGAGACTGGTCAACCACTCGATGACCTATCGGAATGTTAGAATTCCTCCGCCTTAACGAAGGGTCGTTTTCCGACCAGGCATGTACGCACCCCACGATCGAGAGAGTGCGGAGCCACCAGGGGCTATCTAGTAGCCCCACTGTCAAACTCCTATGGCTGAGTGAAAGTGTTAAAGCATTATAGTCCGGTTGCCTCGCTCGCTACGCTATCACCTACTTAATAGAACCAAGACGTTGGATTAAGTGTGAACACACGTTTTTTGCGAGCACCTCCACATTATATGCGTGGGAGTTGAAGCTGACGGCTGCAATCTTTCAGGTTATACACATGTATACATAAACGGCCGCACAGGAGGCATCATACTACTTTCAGGCAAAAGTATAAACATAGCCTTATAAAAACTTCATAAAAGCATTGTGTTTACAATGAGAATACATATCACTCAAACATAATATTCTTCGAGCACTGGGCCTCTATCAAACGAGCACCCTCGAGAACCTCCTCGAAATAATGCTCGGTAGCCACTCGGCCTATGGCCGAACCCTGCGCCGCAACAGTGGTAGCGTCCATCTCCGCCCAGTATGCTTTAACACGGGCAAGGGCCATCCACGAGCCTTCTATGCACGCCGACCTCTTCATCGCATTAATGCGCGCCACCGCACTAAGGAATTGCTGCACTAAGCTGGAATAGCTGTTCGGCTTTGGCTTTTCCGGCCATAACTGATCCACAACAGACCTCATGGCGAGTCCGGACAACCTATTCAGTTCGGCCCATTCGGCTAGCTGGTCAGTCAATGAAAGCGGATGCTCTGGAACGTGGAATTGTGACCAAAACAGCTTGTCCACTTCACGATATGTCTGACCTTGGAAGTACTTGGCCGCATCGGCGGCGCTCGCCGCCAAATCCATATACGCATCTGCCGAACTCCACAGCCGATCTAGAGGGGCATATCGTGGATCTCCGAACTTCCTCCGTAACATGAAGGGTTTCCCAGCCGCAATATCCCCGGCTTCCCGCAGCTCCTTCTTCGCTCTCATAGCAGAACGGGTGTCTTTGTCCGCCACCGTGGCCTTCTCAAGGTCCGTTGCCTTCGCCCGGTTTTCTTTTTCAAGGACCCGGCAACGGTCGGTAGTGTCTTTTAATTCTATGTCCATCTTGGCCATCTTCTCTTGGCTCTCGCAATGTGCGGCCTTCTCGGCTTTCAACTCTTCGGCCGCCTTCAAAGCAGCGGCATTACTAATCCTCGCTTGTTCCTTGGCTCGGGCAAGTTCTGCCCGCAAGGTTTCCACGGTGGCAGCTCCATCAACAGTCACAACATATTAAAGATACTGGCATCATGCTGCTCTTACTATGTGGCGTTCACCAGATAATAACACTTACCCTGTGCCTCGTGAAGCCTCTTGTTGACAAGCTCGATGTCGACGTCTGCCGCATCCAGTTGCCGTTTTAATTTGGCAAACTCACTAGTCCGGCTAGCCACCAGAGCTTCCACCGCCTGCACATAGGGGCAGTCTTTTTATTGCCTAGGAATATGATCCTCTGTACACCCCGTTCTCGACGACAACCAGAGTCTTAGGGGCTACTATCTACACAGGGCACACCTAACATGTGCAGTACTATCACATATTATCTCACGTACCTCAAATCCTGTCAGTAGACTCATAAAGGCTTCATGTAATCCGCTTTCGGCGGACGAGATTCTCACCATTACCGTACCCATTAGCATACGGTGTTCTTCTGAGATGGCCGCTCACCCCACCAACTCCCTCAGAACGTCCGACCTCACACCAGACGGTGCCGGACTCTTTTGTCTGCTCTCTTCAGGAGCCCGGCACTGGGGACTTCGGGGGTCTATGGGATTATCTTCTGGCCTCACCGGATCCGGAGAGGCCCTCCGTGACGACACTTCGGGGTCACACACTTCTTGAGCGGAGGATTCCGGGGGAGGCGTTTCGCTCTCCATCATCTCTGGAAGAAGATCCCCCGAAGACGAGCTCATCTGAGAGGCGCTAAGGCCCGAACTGCAAGATATATGCGGTGGTTATTTTCTCAGAAAAAAGATAGCATACCTTTACTATTAAAGTATTTTGGATCACGTATGACTCGTTGGAGGGCTGATCCCCCCGCGGACTTTGTGCGGCAAAAGCACCCCCCGAGGCAGGGCCCTCTGTGGGAGACTTCTTCTCCCGTTTGGAGGCTTCGGCTTCCGGATCCTCGGAAGCAGTCCTTTTGCTCCCCCGGTTGTCCTACTTCTTGGAGACGCTCATTCCCTCGGTTGGAACGAGCGGAGATGGGGGCCCGCGTTCGCCCGTATTATCCCCCCGGTATCTTCCTTCGAGGGCTCCGGGCAAGGTGCGACCTCGAGCATCTTTTCCAATACCGGATTTTCCAAACCCTCAGGGAGGGGGGCCAAACACCGAATCATCTTCGCCTTTGTTAGCCAGTCCTGGTCAAAAAGTGAATTCTCAGAAATAACTTCATGACGAATAAAAGACAGTGTGTTCGGCCAGAGGATTTCTTACTTGTTCGGCGGCACGGTTATTGCTCAGGCCCATGTCCTTGGTAATATCCGGACACTCTACTTGAGGTCTGAAGAATGACTTGTACATCTCCTCATGCGTTAAGTCGAGGAAACTTTGAATGGCACGCAGTCCCTCTGGGTTGAACTCCCACAAGCGAAGGGGCCGGCGTCTGCAAGGCTGGACTTGACGAACCAGCATAACTTTTATTACCACAGCTAAGTTAAAATCTCCCTCGAAGAGATCTCGGATGCGGCTTTGCAGTATAGGCACGTCCTTGGCTGGACCCCAGCTCAGACCTCTGCTAATCCATGACGTCAGTTGTGGCCGGAGGCCCGAGCGGAAAGCGGGGGCAGCCGCCCACTTGGCACTTCTGGGAGCCGTGATGTAAAACCACTCCCGTTGCCATAATTCGGACACCTCTGGAAAGGAACCTTTCGGCCATGAAGCTCCTGCCATCTTGCCTATTGATGCACATTCGCACGCTGCATGTTTCCCCTCGATCATCTTCGGCTTTACTTCAAAGGTCTTGAGCCACAGGCCGAAGTGAGGGGTAACGCGGAGGAAGGCCTCACACACGACAATAAATGTCGAGATGTGGAGAAAGGAGTCCGGAGCTAGATTGTGGAAATCTAGCCCGTAAAAGAACATCAAACCCCTGACGAAAGGATCCAGAGTGAGGCCTAGACCTCGGAGGAAGTGGGAGACGAACACAATGTTCTCGTTGGGTTCGGGAGTAGGGACGATCTGCCCTCGAGCAGGCAGCCGGTGCGAAACCTCGGTGGTCAGGTATCTGGCCTCCCTGAACTTCTTAATGTCCTCTTCCGTAACAGAGGAGGGCATCCATCAGCCTTGAAGGCTGGATCTGGACATGATTGAAGATCCGGAGCACCTAACCTGGGCTTTGGGTGTTAGAACTCGAGGCAGGGGATGGGTTCGATTGAGCACGAGAGGGAAAAAGCGAAAACCTTGTCCCTTTATAAAGAAGGTGAATATCAAGCGTCCTCTCCGTAGAAGTTTAGGACTTGTCTATAATCTAGGAATCCTAGACACGGTTGGGTTACCCACGACCACATTAATGAGAATCCCGTAATTGGGGGGAACATGATCTCCCGTTCGGCAAGACGTGTCAAGAAACCGCCTCGCATTATGTGTGGAGCTGGTTAAAAGAAACAGTTTGAATAATCACCGGGCCATGACATAACGTCGTGCTGCCAAAACAAGCCAGCAAATTAGATCTGCGAAAATATTATTCTCTCTGCGGTGGAATGTGGAACTTATTTTGCAGGGTCAGACACTATCCTCGTATTCAAATTCTTTTGTGATGTATTCGGAGAAGGAACCCGCCTTGCAATGTCGAAGAAATACTGCGCGCTGGACTCATCGTCATTAAAGCCTGGTTCAGGGGCTACTGAGGGAGTCCTGGATTAGGGGGTCTCCGGACAGCCGGACTACATCCATTGGCCGGACTGTTAGACTATGAAGATACAAGATTGAAGACTTTGTCTCGTGTCCGGATGGGACTCTACTTGGCGTGGAAGGCAAGCTAGGCAGCACGGATATGGATATCTCCTCCTTTGTAACCGACCTTGTGTAACCCTAACCCTCTCCGGTGTCTATATAAACCGAAGGGTCTTAGTCCGTACGACAACAACCATAACATACAGTCATACCACAGGCTAGCTTCTAGGGTTTAGCCTCTCTGATCTCGTGGTAGATCTACTCTTGTACTACTCATATCATCAATATTGATCAAGTAGGACATAGGGTTTTACCTCCATCAAGGGGGCCCAAATCTGGGTAAAACATCATGTCCCCTGCCTCATGTTACCATCCGGCCTAGACGCACAGTTCGGGACCCCCTACCCGAGATCCGCCGGTTTTGACACCGACACTGGCCAAGGTGCCGGGCGAGCCACTCGTCGCGGATGTTGTGCTTAAAAGCTGCTAGGGCCTCTGCATCCGAACAGTCGACGATTTGATTTTCCTTTGTCAGGAACCGTGTCCAGAATTGCCTGGCCGATTCCTCTGGCTGCTGAATTATGTGGCTCAAGTCATCGGCATCTGGTGGTCGCACATAAGTGCCCTGGAAGTTGTCGAGGAAAGCGGCTTCCAGATCTTCCCAACAGCCAATGGATTCTGCTGGCAGGCTGTTGAGCCAATGCCGAGCTGGTCCTTTGAGTTTGAGTGGGAGGTATTTGATGGTATGTAGATCGTCACCGTGGGCCATGTGGCTGTGCAGGAGGAAGTCCTCGATCCATACCGCAGGATCTGTTGTGCCGTCGTATGATTCGATATTTACGGGTTTGAAACCCTCTAGGATTTGGTGATCCATTACTTCGTTTGTGAAGCATAGGGGGTGCGCGGCGCCTCTGTACTTGGCTATGTCACGACGCAGCTCAAATGAGTCTTGTCCGCTGTGTTCGGCCCGGCCGGATTTACTTTTACTGTATCCGGCGTGACGGTTATCGTCTCGCATAGTGGCGCGCCCTCATGATCCATAGATCAATCTTGCGTGTTTTGCTTTGCCCTGCAATACGTCTCGCAAGTCTAGCGTGTTTCCCCATGCCTTGACATGTTTATTTGAGTGGCGTTGGGGTGCGAGCTGAGCTTTTGGCTGAAATGCCTCTCTGCCGCGGCCACGAGGTGGCCGATCAGCCACGTCGTATGCTGGAGATGTAGGTTTTGGTGCTTTCTCCTCCAGTCAGGGTAGCAACCTGCGCTTTGGGTAACACTTGGAGGGGCGTTCGAGTTTATGTTCCTCAGCCGCAAGGACTTCAGTCCATCTATCTGCTAGCAAATGTTGATCAGCTTGAAGCTGTTGTTGCTTATTCTTAAGGCTATTTGCCGTGTCTATAAGCCGGCGCTTGAATCGCTCTTGTTCGACGGGATCCTCAGGCACGACGAATTCATCATCGTCGAGGCTTGCCTCATCTTCAGAGGGAGGCATGTAATTATCATCCTCCGCCTCTCCATCTGCTGCTCTCTCGAGAGGGCTGGCTTCTCCATCCTCCTGCCCTAAATCTTGCTGGACGGGATTGTTTTCGTCTTCGGCACTGTCCGGAGTGCTATTATCTCATGTGCTGGTGTCACCGCTTTTGGTTTGGCGAGACTTAGAGTGGCGTCGCTGATGTCGGCGTTTGGGTTGCTTCTTGGAGGGGTCATCCTCCGCTGTCCCGTCGTCATTGCCTTCTTTGGGTGTATACACCATATATATGTCATATGACGAGGTGGCTATCTAGTGCCCTGTGGGCAGTGGTTCTTGTTCGCCTCCTGCATCGTCGTCCATGCCGTCGATGTCTTCGGAGTCGAAGTCGAGCATGTCGGTCAAATCGTCGATAGTGGCTACTAAGTGGGTGGCGGGTGGACGGCGGATTTCTTTGTCATCGGCATCCCAATCCTGCCGAACATAGTTCGGCCAGGAATGTCGTGACAAGGAGAGAGACCTTAGTGAGTTCAGTATGTTGCCGAAAGGCGAGTGCTGAAAGATATCCGCGGAGGTGAACTCCATGATCGGCGCCCTGTCAGATTCGACAGGCACGGGCGCCGGCGGTTCGGAGTCCGTGGCCGGGGAAGAATCCGGTAGTTCGGCGTCACGGCTCCCATGAAGGGTAAGGTCGATCCTCGGCTCGATCTCCGCTAAGAATACATCCTCCGTGGCGGGGTCTATCCACCCGTCCATGGATGGTGCAATTGGCTCCGAATTGAGGGTCGGAGCGGTTGTCGGTGCGGTCTCCTGAACACTATCCGATGGTAGAGCTAAATCACGCTCATCGTGACCGTGCGGCGCAGTTGGTAGGGGATCGAATCCGTCAAAGATCAAGTCTCCACGGATGTCGTCCGTGTAGTTTCAGCTTCCAAACCTGACCTGGTGGCCAGGGGCGTAACTCTTGATCTGCTCCAGATTGCCAAGCGAGTTGGCCCGCAGTGCGAAGCCGTCGAATACGAAGATCTGTCCGGGGAGAAAAGTCTCACCCTGGACTGCATCGCTATTGATGATCGAAGGAGCAATCAAGCCAACTCTTGAAATAGAGGAACTCTCAATGAAACCACCAATATCGGTGTCAAAACCGGCAGATCTCGGGTAGGGGGTCCCGAACTATGCGTATAAGGCGGATGGTAACAGGAGGCAGGGGACACGATGTTTTACCCAGGTTCGGGCCCTCTTGATGGAGGTAAAACCCTACGTCCTGCTTGATTATTCTTGATAATATGAGTAGTACAAGATTTGATCTACCATGAGATCGGAGAGGCTAAACCCTAGAAGCTAGCCTATGGTATGATTGTATGTTGTTCTACGGACTAAAACCCTCTGGTTTATATAGACACCGGAGGGGGATAGGGTTACACAAGGTCGGTTACAAAGGAGGAGATATACATATACGTATTTCCTAGCTTGCCTTCCACGCCAAGTGGAGTCCCATCCGGACATAGGGCGAAGTCTTCAATCTCGTATTTTCATAGTCCAACAGTCCGGCCAAAGGATATAGTCCGGCTGTCCGGAGACCCCCCTAATCCAGGACTCCCTCACCTGGCTCAGGGGCTACTGAGGGAGTCCTGGATTAGGGGGTCCTCGGGCGTCCGGGCTATGTGACATGGGAGGGGCTGATGGGCCATGAAGAAACAAGATAGAAGGCTTTCCCCCATGTCCGGTTGGGACTCTCCTTTGCGTGGATGGAAAGCTTGGCGTTCGGATATGAAGATCCAGTTCTCTGTAAACCAACTCTGTACAACCATAGGCCCCTCCGGTGTCTATATAAACTAGAGGGTTTAGTCCGTAGAGGCAATCATAATCATATAGAATAGACATCTAGGGTTTAGCCATTACGATCTCGAGGTTGATCAACTCTTGTAACCCCTATACTCATCAAAGTCAATCAAGCAGGAAGTAGGATATTACCTCCATTAAGAGGGCCCAAACCTGGGTAAATATCGTGTCCGTTGTCTCCTGTTACCTTCGATCCTCAAACGCACAGTTCCCTACCCCCTACCTAAGATCGGTCAGTTTTGACACCGACAGCGATCATCATTGTTTGCGAGGTTGACTGGAGGAAAATCTCCTCCTTGCCACTATATTGTCAACGGCATGAGTACAACATGGACTACTATGTACTTGACGGTATCTATCCTCTGTGGGCTACCTTTGTAGTCAACACCATCTCTATCCTCCGGGGGCTACTATCTAGTTGACGCTGGCTCCTCATTCAAGTGTACCGGCGACATTGGCGCCAGACCCAGCTGACGGAGCGAGCGCTCCATCATGATCGAAGGAAATATGCCCTAGAGGCAATAATAAAGTTGTTATTTCATATTTCCTTATATCATGATAAATGTTTATTATTCATGCTAGAACTGTATTAATGAGAAAGTTGATACATATGTGGATACATAGACAAAACACCGTGTCCCTAGTAAGCATCTAGTAGACTAGCTCGTTGATCAAAGATAGTTAAGTTTCCTAACCATAGACATGTGTTGTCATTTGATGAACGTGATCACATCATTAGAAGAATGATGTGATGGACAAGACCCATCCCTTAGCATAGCATATTGATCGTACATTTTTATTGTTATTGCTTTCTACATGTCAAATACATATTCCTTCGACTATGAGATTATGAAACTCCCGGATACCGGAGGAATACCTTGTGTGCTATCAAATGTCACAATGTAACTCGGTGGTTATAAAGATGCTCTACAGGTATCTCCAAAGGTGTTTCTTGGGTTGGCATAGATCGAGATTAGGATTTATCACTCCGGGTATCGGAGAGGTATCTCTGGGCCCTCTCGGTAATGCACATCATAAGAAGCCTTGCAAGCAAAGTGACTAATGAGTTAGTTACAAGATGATGTATTATGGAACGAGTAAAGAGACTTGCCGGTAACGAGATTGAACTAGGTATGTGGATACCGACGATCGAATCTCGCGCAAGTAACATACCGATGGACAAAGGGAATGTAGCGACCCGACCTCAAACGGTCA
Organism: Triticum urartu; assembly: GCF_056163025.1. NCBI lineage: Eukaryota > Viridiplantae > Streptophyta > Magnoliopsida > Poales > Poaceae > Triticum > Triticum urartu. The sequence goes on along the minus strand of NC_141873.1, from coordinate 65,186,405 downwards.
AGCCTCTGTGTATCCGTGCCATCCTGGATCGGTATGCTGGCACACACAGTACATCAATATATATATATATCAAAGTGTAATCACATGTATAAATAACGTAAAACTGATATATACCTAATAAATCTCGGCAGAAACAAACATAAGGGTGTGGAGTCCCATCAACGCCAACGGCAAGTTGAGTGTAGACTGTAACCCTAGAACATAACTCTTACTCGTCGTAGAAATTCCTGCAACATAAGATGTTGCAGCCCTATAGGTCAGTACATTGAATGTACTGGCAAGTCACATCATAAGAATAATGAACCTATTTGTACATGCAATTTGGCTGGTGGAAAGCTCTAAGTTAATTTTTGCATAAAGCTAGTTTTTCCTAGAATAAAAGATATTATTCTACCACTACTTTACAACATAGGATGAGTTGGTAAACCCAACTCAATCCATTCCCAAATTTTCATTTAAGACTCAATTGTTTAATTAAGAGCGATGAGATCTCCCAGCATTTCCACTACTAGATGCTCAAGTTGTCCGTAACCGGGGACACGGCTAATCGATTAGGTTTTAACACTCTGCAGAGGTTTGCGCACTTTTCCCCACAAGACTTGAGCGCCTCCCTTGATGTTCTCGCACTGCCTGGCGTTTGAGAACAGGATGACCGAGACATAGTCTTTCGAAAATGTTCCCCCTTAACACATGGATAGGCCGGTACACCTACATCATTCTACATCTGCTAGCCCATCCCGGAAGGGGTCACACTAACTACTCAACTAAGCCAGAGCCCATATTGGCTTGTGGCTGCACACGTAAGCTTCTATACATGAGAATACGATTGATCTCTTTGAGCCTGGGCTGCCGACCACTAGTGGTGCACCACCATGCATTAACCATGCATGCTCCCACTGTACTTCGCCACCATTCAAACCAAATACCGCCCAGGTAGTTTATTTACAAGTCTTGGTCCTGATTACTACTTTGTCACTCATGTCTCTGCATGTTTGCTTCCCAAACCACTTCTACATTTAGCGAGGCAAAAATAAACTTACACGGTGGTGACAAGGATGTAAAGATCAGACCTACCTCAAATGAACTACTAGGTAACGACATAGCCATCTGTCAACAATAAATCCTACCATGCAATCCTACCACAAAAGGACTAAGTGCATAACATAAACATAGGTAATTGGAAGAATGGTCAAATGTGAACTTGCCTGGTATTAGTTGACGAAGATTATATCGCTCTTAGAAATTTACTTAATAGAACTATTCGTCACTCTACGATGAAAATCTATAAAGTCAAACATTGCACTCACATAAGCAATCATTTCATAGAACCAAGAAGAACATGCGAAGCAAAAAGTATTGGAAAAACCAAATCAACATTCAACACACTTAACTAGCAAGGAAATATCCTAAGTGCAAAACAACATGTGACATCAGGTTCGTGAACTATGGTGCATACAAGGCATATAAGTGAAACTATCATGGATAGATCCTAATTGGGTGAAAATTATTGTGACAATGGTGCAATTGATAGGGTTTGGCTATAGTGACACGGTGCAAAAAGACTCACACCAATCGGAGCTACGGTTTAGGAGATATGGCCATTTAAAGTTTGAATTCAAATCTGAATAATTTCAAATTTGAATCTGAGAAAACTTTACAAAGATGACACTACTGGATAGATCTAATCAATACGAAGAAATTGCCACTGGTTTCATCGAGTTTGGATCTACGGTTAAAAAGTTGTGGCTAATCTAAGTTTAGGGGCTAAACTGAAATTTATAGGGACCTAACAGTGAAGAAAAATATAGTGATCAAGTCCCTGGCCACGTGGCGCACTGTGAGAGGCCAGAGAGTGTTCACTGCGGCAGCTATACAGTGAATGGCCACTAAATAATAAAAACAACTACCGCGGCTAAATAAAAAGAAAACCGGAGACCGGTTTTTCAATAAAACGGCACGGTTCAATAAAACCTTGGTTAACCATTTTACACAAAAAAACAAACAGAACAGGGGGCCAGCTCACAGCGAGCGGCAGCGTCGGCGTCGGTGACGTGCAGGGGATGGCGGCGCCTCCGGTGGGTTTCGGCGGCGGCGAAGTGGACGGAGGGGTGCGGTGTGGTGCAGGCGGCCGGATAGTTGGGTCGGAGGGCGGTGGGGTGGCCGGCGTCGATCGGAGGGAGGCGGCGGCGTTCGGTGCTCCGGTGAGGGCGCGGTTTGTCGGGGCGGCGTCTCCGGGAGACCAAGGTGACAAAGAAAATGTCAAACGGGTGCGGGACGGCAAGGGAACAAATTTTCGACAAAGACGAGAGGGCTTGGGGTTCCACCGACGACGGAAACAACGGCGGAGAGCTTCAGCTCCGGGGAGATCAAAATGGACGGGGCGGCGTCTGTGAGGGGCGTGGTGACGAACGGATTGGCTGAACGGAGAGAGAGGGTCGAGGGCTTCTTATAGGCGCGGAGAGAGGGCTCGGGAGTGAGGGATAAGCTCTATCCCTAGAGCTTCGGCCAGCGGGTTCGGGCGTGCGCGTGTGCGTGCTCAACCACCGGGAGGAGCGGGAGGTTGGGGGTGACCTGGGGAGCGGGCCCCATCTAGCAGCGATGGTGGGAGAGAGCGAGCGAGGGAAGATGGGCGCGGGCGAGTGATGCGAGTAGCGCTCGGGCGCTGGGCTAGCCTGGCCAAAACTAGTCATGGCCGGTTGGGTGCGCTCCTGGGCCGAAGGCCATGGGCTGACTGGCGGGTGTGTGTGCATTCTTTTTTTGTTTTAAAGTTAAATAAACAAATGCAAGAAAAAAATACTTTACATAGGCATAGTATATATCAAAATGCTCGGAAAAATACCAAGAATAAGATGAACTATTTTTCAAGTTCAACTAAATTCCATAAAAATTCATAAAAGTCAAACAGTGCTACTGTTGCATTTAAAATCAATAAAAATCATTTTTAAAATAGCAAAATGATTTCAAATATATTTTCTCCTAATTTTCCATTGAAGGGAATCATTTTACCTTATTTCCATTTATTTATTTTTAGGAGGAAAATAATTTGAGTTAAAACTAAATAACTTCCAAGAGGATTTTGAATTTGAAATTTCAAACAACTTCAAATGGAAAATGAGTTCCAAATAACTTCAACGTGACTTCCAAATTATTTATTTGAAATTCCCAACTCTCTTTCTACAATTTTGAAGAAGTCATTTTATCTTCCCTCATGAGCACATTGAGTTGCTTAAAGTTTCTAAGTTTGAAATATTTCAAAATGGAATTCACATCATTTGCAAACCCCTTTTCATTTCTTTAAATGGAAGAAGTCATATTATCTTCACTCTAGGGTTTTGTGATGAAATGAATTTGAATTAGTGGTGATCAAAATGCAAGATGAAAGTTTCGGGAAAGTACTTTTATTCCCTCTCAGTCAACTTTCAAAAAGTTTCAATTTCCACTCAATTTCACACAATCAATCACACAACAATCAAACAAATAGTCATAATAATTTATTTAGTATAACATTCCAAAATTTAGAATTTTGGGATGTTACAGGGAATAACGTATGTTGTCATAATGTTCCACCGATAAAGATCTTCATAGAATATGTAGGAGCCAATATGAGCATCCAGGTTCCACAGTAGGTTATTGACTGAAGAGGTGTCTCGGTCATGTCTACAAAGTTCTTGAACCCGTAGCGTCGTGGTTTTGTCACGGCAGATGTCCTAGAGAAAGGACTTAGTCATGGAGCCATCGCGACAGGTTAGCTTGAAGGGGTTAAAGCGGACACAGGGACGCAAGAGAGTTTATACTAGTTCGGCCCCTTCGATGAAGGTAAAAGCCTACGTCTAGTTGTGATGGAATTGATAGGGTTTCGATGACTAGGGAGCAAACAAGCTTCGCCTATGTCTCGAGTTGTTGTCTGTCCCTGAACCGCTGCCGGGTCGTCCCCTTACATACACGGGTGACACCCGTCGGTTCACAAAGTCCCAACACCGGTCGATATTCGTATCCGGGTTGGTCTCTCCTTATTCCTAAGTTACAATACAAGTTTATATACAAATCCCGGATTACAGCTACAAGTCTTGAACCGGCTACGGGCCTTAGGCCCTCATCTGCCTTCTTGGGCTTTAGCACTCTTGAACTACTGATGAAGTTGACCTGGCCCAGATAGGCCGGTTTACGCCCAGCAGTAATATCCCCAACATTAGGCCCTAGATTGATTTGAATGGGTTCATGTCAATCCTTTAACAAAAGCTTCATTTTCAACATCTTCTCATAAATTGGTAAACCGCCATGATGTCATCTTCTCTGATTGCTGTAAACCAGAGTGACGTCACCCGTCATAACGAAGCTATCCATTATGCTTCTTTGTTTAATAGATCTGCAGAAATCGAGGCGACAGCTCCGTTTCGTGGCCCCTTGGTTGTCGCGCCTGACACATGTCCTTTTGCCTAATAAATAGGACTGAAGGGTCATTTATTTTCTCCCCTTCGTGCCTTTCGTCTTCGTCTTCCTCGCGTCGCCAGCCTTGGAGCTCCGCCACCGCCGTCGACCTCTGCCTCAACCTTGGCCGCTGCATCAACCTGGCGCACCAGAGCATCGCGGCAACCTTCCGCGTCTTCCTTAGCTCCGGTAAATCTTCTATCCTTTCCCCCGCAGATCTGACCTAGGGTTTCACAGTTCTTCAGTGTTCATCGTTTGCCTCTTGCTCATACGATAGATCTTTAGATGAATCCGCAAATCTTTATTCTGTGCAATGGTAGTTGTTTACCCTTCGCCTTCACTTACACATCTCAAAACCATAGATCTGTATGTACGTCTTGCTCATTGATTCGGTACTGCTCCTTTTGGACCTCTAAATATTTATCTCTTTTCTGAACTTGCTTCAGATCCATCGCTATAGAGAAATCTTATGAAATCTGTTTCTATAAACTTACTCACCTGCTTCAATGTTTAAACCAGGCGGTTTATCCTTGTACAAAAAAATTGCCAAACCGGTATATACCATTAGTCCCCTTGTTGAACCGCCAGATGTTGTTGCTTCATAAAACTCCGGTTCAGATAGATCTGTCTCCGGTTTAACATTGCACATACCAATGTACCTTGATCAATGCATTTTTGAACCGGGATCTTCTGCCTTGTAGATTTCATCATGGCCAAGCAAGTATATGAGTGCAATTGGGTTCCTTCTCGCCTCACAGAGGCTCAGCTGGACGATTTAGTCCTGATCGGCGCTTTAGGCAGCAAAGGTACCATCCATTGGAGGGCTCCCGGCAAAGAATGCCCTCCCACTCCTCAAGAAGGAGAGGTTGTTGTTTTCGTAGATCACTTAGCCCGGGGCTTTAAGCCGCTCAGTTCTAAATTTTACCGGGATGTTTTAGCCGATTTCCAACTCCTTCCACAAGACACTGGCCCCAATTCTGTTACAAATATGTCTCACTTCCAAGTGCTCTGTGAGGCATTCTTTCAAGAGGAGCCCACAGTGGAATTGTTCAGAGACCTTTTCCATCTAAACCGCCGTACTGAGTTTACTGACGGCTCCAATACGGAGTTGGGTGGCGTGGCGATCCAAAAAAGGAAAGAGGTCACATACCCTCACGCTAAACTGCACAGCCACCCCGAAGAGTGGAACTAGACATGGTTCTATTGCAAAGACACCTCCCCTGCTGGTGAGAATCCCTTGCCTGGCTTTCGTCCGGAGCGGCTCAGCAATACACACCCTTTTCCGCAAAGATTGACTGCCCAGGAGAGAAGCAAATATGCTCCTCAACTGTCGAAGCTCAAAGCCTTTATGGCCAACGGTTTAACAGGGGTTGATCTCGCTCGCTGTTGGATATCATGGAGCATACTGCCCCTTAGTCAGCGCTCCAGTTTGATGTGCGAGTATACCGGCAGTGTTGATGACCCACTACGACATTCCAAAATCCAGCTCACTGATGAAGAAATCACAGATGCTGTGAATAAGATGCTGAATGAACCGGAACATATCTGTGGTAAAAACAGCCTGCTTCCCTTCTGTGCCACCAACAAACCACCAGCTGTAAGACTTTGATTTTTCCTTTTGCTGAATCTATTATTGATATATCTGGTCATTGTTTAATATCAGTGTCGGTGTAATTAGGGCAATGATCCATTTTGGAGCAAGAAATTGCCGCATGAGAAACCAGAAGAACCAGACAAACCAGAAAGAGCAACCCGGCAAAAGACTAAAGCTGTAAAGAAGACTGCCCACAGGAAAAGAACTACTGCCTCCTCTAATCCGGCCCCTGATGATGATGTGGATAATCCGGACCTTGAGGTAGAGCTTGACTCACTTGGCTTATTTTTCATGCGTCTTATTGATGATGATATTTGTCAGGATGATGCCGAAGCCAGCCACGCTGATGCTGCAGAGGTAATTATTCTCTCTTCCGATTCAGAACCTTTGCCTTCACTAAAAATCCGTCAGGCAAACCGGAAAGTTAAATTTTCTCATCCTCTTGCTTATTTGGATCCCAAATTTCTTATGAAGACCCAATAGCACGAAGCTCATCGCACAACCCGGCACAGCGGCCAGGTAGTTACCTCCGCCGGTTTACCGAATAGTCCGGTTCGGAAACGCCGTTCAGAGGTCTCTAATTTGCTTGTCAGTGCTTGTCCTAAAGCGGACTGCTTTCGTCAACCTCTTAAACCATCTGACTCCAATTACCAGGTTACTTCCCACTCATCTTTTGGCGAGTCATCGGCTACTCAGCTGCCTCCGCTCAAAACGGTGCTTGGGTAAGCTATAATTATTATAATATTTGCAACACATCGCCTTAGAACATATGCTGTATTTGATTTTGTTATTCTTTTCAGGGCCAAACCTAGGCCAAGCAAGAAGGCTTGCCTGGACAAAGCGGCCAAAGAAGATGTCGTCCTTGAGCCGGGCAAGACACCAGATCTTGAAGCGGCTATTCCTGAGGATATACCCAATGATCCACCGCAGCAAGACGACAATCTTATTGCTGAAGAGAGACCTACTGATGCCTCAGGTCCTGTCAATCAGCCCACAAGCTCCATCCGGATTGAGAGATCCACCGGCCCAGCAAAGCCTACTGATAAGCCAACAGCCCCAGTGCAAACCGGCGATACCCAGGAGGATGAGGTTGTCATTACTGGCACTGGCCATAGCGAGCCAAGCAATCATGTTGCTTTGTCCAAACATTCTGCCAAGGAAGAATTTGCTGCCTTTGGTAAAGGCAAGTGGAATGCTGATCTGGTGACTTACGCTGCTCTGAACACCCAAGATATCCATTCCGGCTACCTGAACCGGCTGTATACTAATCATGAAGGATAAATACGAGGTAACTTCCATATGCTCTGTCCTGCTTGTATGCTTCAATACTTGCTGACTCTCCTAGCCCCCAAGAGCTGGTTTGTAATCTTCTTTCAAACCGGGACTTACTAATATAAATCTTAATGCTTTGAAATTCGCCGATTTAGCCCCCAAGGGCCGGTTCAACTTAGCGTAGTTAAACTGGTACTTTAAGTAATTGAGATTGCCGCATCAGAATATATATGAGAAAATAGCCATTAGCCCCCAAGTGCCAAGTTGAATACTTGTATTGATCTTGGGACTTTGTAAGAAATTGAAAGATGAAGATCGAATATGCATTAGCCCCCAAGTGCTAAGTGCATAACTTGTTATGTGGTTGGTACTTCAATCCTTGTACCGTTTTGTTGAAGCATATAACTGTCTGCATGCAGGTGGAGCTGAAGAAGAAAGAAAGCCAAGTCACTGGTCTCCAAGAAAACCTGAAAACCCAACAAGCTGAAACCTCCAAAGCAAAAGAGGAATTAGCCAACGCTTTAAGCGCCATGGAGCATCTTAAGGAGAGCTTCAAGAAGAAGCGGGCAGATTGGGCCACTGAAAAGTCCGCTTTAATCAAACGAGCAGAGGATGCCGAGGCTGCACTAAAACCAGTGGCGGATGAACTGACCAGCATAAAGCGGCACATGCATGCCATGACTACTGCTATCTTTGGTAAGCCAGTTTGACTTCTGAATTGATTCTGCCTTCTTACAGAGCTGCCGGTTTATTAACCCTTTATGATATTTCAGGGACACGCATTGGTCACTTGGGGTCAGATGTGCGGAAGAAACTGAAAGCCGCCTATACATTGGTTGAACAACTGTATACTGGTGCCCAGCGGATCATCTGTACCACATCCCATAACAAACCGACGCCCACTTTGATTCATGACACTCTGATGAAACTGTTGGTGCTTCTTGCCCGGGTTGAAGAGCTGAAGAAATCTGCTGCTCGAACCGGTGCGATCAATGCCTTAATCCGGGCAAAAGCCTGGGTGCCGGATTTTGATCCTATTGAAGTGGCTCAGGGCTATCCCAGCTTGAAGGAAGACGGGTCAGAGTTTGGTGAAGCGATCTTCAAGCAATAAACCGGGAGGTGCGTCCGCTAGCTTGTCAATTGGCTGAAGAAGCAGACTTGTCTCATTATCAAGCCCAATATGACAATCAGAACAAGCGAATAGCTGCACCAATCCATGAATCGGAAAATCTGATCCCTCCAATCCGTAAGCATACTTACGCTCCCGATATTGACCCGTCATTGCTCATCAATGATGAAGCTGTTTTTCAAGCATTAATGGGAATCGACTGGACAACTGTTGATTTCCAGCCACTGGGTAGAGAAACGGAAGCTGAAGCGGCACAGGATTACCCACAACCATCAGGCCAGGCTGGTGACCAAGCTTGAACCGGAAGCCGGTTTAAAAATGCTTCTCCTTTGCAAAAAACAATGATATTATTATGGGCACCGTGTTGCCTTGTAATAGGCTAGCTGATACTTTTGATGTGGATATGCCTTCGTGCATAATTTGTTCTTCCTTTGGTGATGAACTTTCCAAAGTACTTTCTACAATAAAAAACTCTTCAAGTGCCACCGCGGTTGTACCGTCAGGCGGAATATGATGTCTGCATATATGAAATCGAAACATCCGATTTTTTTAAGTATATGACCAAATTTTTGAGATACATAATACCTGCCATCGTTGAGCGTGAAGTTGGCTTGGACAATCTTGAAGCGGAGTTTTGCAAACCCACACTGTTGGACGAGATAACAGCTCCCGTATATATATGACGCCGGTTTACCATGTAAACCGTACCGGGTTATAATAAACACCGTGTTACTCCATAAGAGGATGTTAACAAAAAAGATCAAACCGGGAAAATAGTCTCCGGATTGACGTGAACCGTGTTCCGTCAATTGACAGTATGAACCGGTTGAAAACTTTGTCGGTTTAAAAAATGCAATAAAAAGAAAAAAGTATCTTGCAAAGAAAAGTGTGAAGTAAAAGCAATGACAAAACCGTTTGCAAAAAAGATTTATTTGAGCTGATCAGATGGCGTTAGCATGGCCGAACACGACCAAGCTCCCGTTAGGTGTAACTATGGTTCTAGTCAGCCAGGTCCCCAAATGAAACCGTGGCATTTATGCCGACCAAGTGGCATGGCAATGGTTTGGGTTCAACCAAGCCCCTAAGTGATTCTGTGGCCTTAGGCCGATCAAGAGGCATGACTGGTTCAGACATGACCAAGTTCCCAAGTGATCTGGTGGCTCTCGCCTATCAAGAGGTATGGTATTGGTTCGGACACGACGAAACCTCCAAGTGACATAACATGATGCTTTTAAAAAGCGAACTCAAGGGGTAAACCGGAGGCTGCTTTAGAACAACTCTATGTAACCACACATGATGTAAAAGAATAGATACCTCGCTTTAGCTGAGGTTCCGGTTTATTATATTTAATCATAATATATACATCGTCGTAATATGTACATAAGTAGAGCCAATGGCTCAGGTATAGTAAGGCCGAAGATGAGCTATGTTCCACGGCCTGTTGGTCTCCTCCTCTTATGTACGTGAGTCCTTATGCTCTCGAATATCGATCAGATAGTATGACCCGTTGTGCATATTCTTGCTGACCACGAAAGGCCCCTCCCAAGGTGGGGATAGCTTATGCATATCAGTCTGATCTTGGATGAGCTGAAGCACCAAATCTCCTTCCTGAAAGGTTCTGGTTCTGACTCGGCGACTGTGATAACGACGAAGATCCTGTTGGTAAATCACCAATCGGGCGGCTGCTATGTCATGCTCTTCATCCAACCGGTCCAAAGCATCTTGCCGTGCTGTCTCGTTGTCCGCTTCAATATAAGCCGTCACACGAGGTGAATCATGACGGATATCACCGGGGAGAACCACCTCCGCTCCATAAACCATGAAGAACGGTGTGTATCCTGTTGACCTGTTGGGTGTTGTATTGATGCTCCATAACACAGATGGTAATTCTTCTACCCAACAACCCGGCGTTCTCTGCAAAGGAACCATGAGCCGAGGCATGATGCCTCTCAAGAGCTCTTGGTTAGCTCTTTCTGCTTGACCATTGGACTATGGGTGTGCCACTGATGAAACGTCGAGCCGGATGTGCTTCCATTCGTAGAACTCCTTCATGGCACCTTTGGACAAAGTACCATTATCTGTGATGATACTGTGTGGAAAGCCAAACCGGAAAATCACTTTTTTAATGAACTGAACCGTCGTGGCCGCATCACACTTGCTAACAGGTTCTGCCTCCACCCACTTTGTAAACTTGTCAACCACCACGAGGAGGTGGGTCTTCTTATCTTTGGACCTTTTGAAAGGCCCAACCATATCCAGCCCCCAAGTCGCAAACGGCCAAGTAATTGGAATCATTCTTAATTCTTGAGCCGGTACACGAGCACGTCTTGAGAACTTTTGGCAACCATCACATCGTCTGACCAGATCCTCCGCATCAGCATGAGCAGTTAACCAATAGAAGCCATGGCGAAACGCTTTAGCCACCAGAGATTTTGAACCGGCGTGGTGACCACAATCTCCTTCGTGGATCTCACGCAAAATTTCACGGCCTTCTTCAGGAGACACACATCGTTGAAATGCTCCTGACACACTGCAATTATGCAACTCGCCGTTGATAATAGTCATGGACTTGGATCGCCGGGTTATTTGTCGGGCCAGAGTCTCATCCTCTGGTAACTCGCCCCGGTTCTTGTACGCCAGGTAAGGAAGCGTCCAATCCAGAATAACATGAAGAGCTGCCACCTATTGAGCCTCCGGATCAGGAATAGCCAAATCCGCTTCACTAGGGATCTTGACCGACGGTTTGTGCAGCACATCCAGAAAAACATTGGGCGGAACCGGTTTGCGCTGAGAGCCTAGCCAGCTTAAGGCGTCCGCCGCTTCATTTTTCCGCCGGTCCACGTGGTCCACCTAATAGCCTTTGAAATGAGCTGCAACAATATCCACCTCACGACGATATGCTGCCATGAGTGGGTCCTTGGATTCCCAAGTACCAGACACTTGCTGAGCCACGAGGTCCGAGTCACCGAAGCACTAAACTCGACTTAGATTCATCTCCTTAGCCATCCGGAGACCATGGAGCAAGGCTTCATACTCAGCTGCATTGTTAGTACAAGGGAACATTAAGCGGAGAACAAAACAAAACTTATCACCTCGTGGGGAAGTTAATATGACTCCAGCCCCCGAGCCTTCCAATTGCCTGGATCCGTCAAAATGGATGGTCCAATATGTGTGATCCGGCTTTTCTTCAGGTGCTTGCATTTCCGTACAATCATTGATAAAATCAACCAGTGCTTGAGACTTAATCGCCGTCCGAGGCACATACTTCAAATCGTGTGGCCCAAGCTCTATAGCCCACTTGGCAATCTGGCTAGTTGCTTCCCGGTTCTAGAGGATATCCCCCAAAGGAGCAGAACTGACCACTGTAATTGGATGCCCTTGAAAGTATTGTTTAAGCTTCCGGCTTGCCATAAAAACTCCATACACCAGCTTCTGCCAATGCGGATACCTTTGCTTGGACTCAATGAGTACCTCGCTGATATAATAGACCGGACGTTGAACCGGATGCTCCTTACCTGCCTCCTTTCGCTCCACCACAATAGCCACGCTGACCGCCCGAGCATTAGCAGCAACATATAGCAGTAACGGCTCCTTGTCAATGGGAGCGGCGAGCACAGGCGGATTGGCCAATTGCCGCTTTAAGTCCTCAAATGCTTCATCAGCAGCAGAACTCCAGACAAACTCATCCGTCTTCTTCAACATCTGATACAAAGGGATTGCCTTCTCACCAAGACGACTGATAAACCGGCTTAACGCGGCAATCCGGCCTGCCAGGCGTTGAACATCATTAATACACTTCGGTTTAGCCAGGGAGGTGATGGTTGTGATCTTCTCCGGATTAGCCTCAATTCCCCTATTAGACACCAGGAAGCCTAATAACTTGCCCGCCGGTACACCAAAGACGCATTTGTCCGGATTAAGCATCATCTTGTATGTCCTCAGGTTATCAAAGGTTTCCTTTAAATCACTAATCAGAGTCTCCTTCTCCCTGGATTTAATCACGATATCATCCATGTAAGCATGTACATTATGGCCAATCTGTTTGTGTTGACAATTTTGCACACAACGTTGATAAGTTGCCTCGGCACTCTTGAGCCCAAAGGGCATAGACACATAGCAGAAGGCTCCAAAGGGATTTATGAATGCCGTCTTCTCCTGGTCCTTAACTGCCATTTTGATCTGATGATAGCCACAATATGCATCCAAAAACTTAAATGCTCACAACCCGCCATAGCATCAATAATTTGATCAATACAGGGGAGGGAAAAAGGATTTGCTGGACAAGCTTTATTAAGATCTGTGTAATCCACACACATGCGCCAGGTGCTGTTTTTCTTAAGGACCAGCACCGGATTGACAAGCCACTCAGGGTGAAAAACTTCAACAATAAAACCAGCTGCTAAGAGCCTGGCTATCTCTTCTCCAATTGCCTTCCGTCTTTCTTCGTTAAACCAACGGAGGAACTGTTTCACCAGTTTGTATTTAGGATCCACATTAAGGGTGTGCTCAGCGAGTTGCCTCGGTACACCTGGCATGTCAGAGGGCTTCCATGCAAAAATGTCTCGATTCTCACGGATGAACTCGATGAGCGCGCTTTCCTATTTCGGATCCAAATTAGCACTGATGCTGAACTGCTTGGACGAATCGCCAGGTACAAAGTCAACAACCTTAGTTTCTGCTGCCGATTTGAACTTTAGGGCTGGATCATGCTCCGTAGTTGGCTTCTTTAATGCAGTCATGTCCACCGGATCAACATTGTCCTTATAATACTTCAGCACCTTGGTGGCACAAACCGACTCTGCATAGGCCGCATCTCCTTCCTCGCACTCCAAAGCGATTTTGCGGCTTCCGTGAACCGTTATTGTCCCCTTGTTACCCGGCATCTTGAGCTGCAAATACACATAACAGGGCCGTGCCATAAACCTGGTGTAGGCCGATCGCCCAAACAGGGCGTGATATGGACTTTGGATTTTCACCACTTCAAACGTCAATGTCTCCGACCTGGAATCATGATCATCCCCAAAGGCCACTTCCAAAGCTATCTTACCAACAGGATATGCTGATCTGCTAGGTACTACACCGTGGAACACCTTATTAGACGGTTTAAGATATTTATCTGTTAGTCCCATACGACGGAAGGTCTCATAGTACAAGATATTAATGCTGCTCCCTCCATCCATGAGCACCTTGGTGACCTTGTAACCTCCCACCTGAGGCGCCACCACCAAAGCCAACTGACCCGGATTATCAACCTGGGGAGGGTGATCCTCTCTGCTCCATATGATTGGCTGTTCAGACCAACGTAGATAACGGGGTATGGCCGGTTCAACAGAGTTGACCGCCCGCCTCTGAACCTTCCGGTCTCGCTTGTCCAAGCTGGTGGTGAAGACATGGTACTGCCTACTACTCAACTGCTTTGGGTTGCTCTGGTAACCTGACTATTGCTGCTGTTGGTTGTAACCACCCTGGTTGTTTTGACTATTTTGACCATTATGTCCGCCCGGATTACCATTAAATCCTGAACCAGAATTTCCTCCACCGTAACCCGGCCCGGATCCTGAGCCACCGCCAGATCCGTGATCATACCGAAAAGCATTAGAATTCTTGAACTCCTGCATAATAAAGCAATCCTTCCAAAGGTGGTTTGCTGGCGCCTCCTTCGTCCCATGTCTTGGACAGGGCTGGCTTAGCAGATAGTTTAGGCGGTCCGGGTTAGGGTTGGGCGCCCCATTGCGATTTTTCGAATTACCCTTGCGTCGCTGGCCATTGTCCTGTGCGTTGGTATTAGCCACAAAGTCCATGTTACCATTCGCTTTACGCTTGCCTCCACCACCATTGCCTGTCCAGTGATGCTGCTGACCTTTGGAGTTATTGTTCCTCTTTCCCTTCCCTGTCTTGTCATCATCAGATTCGGGATCCTTGGTACTATCAAAATCAGCATATTTCACCAAAGCGGCCATGAGGGTCCCCATGTCAGTGCAATGACGCTTCACCCGTCCCAACTTCAGCTTTAGGGGCCCAAACCGACAGTTGCCTTCTAGTGTTAATACTGCGGTGTCAGCGTTGATGCGGTCTAAAGAGTGCAACACTTGTGAAACCCGGCGCACCCAATGAGTCGTTGACTCTCCTTCCACCTGGATGCATGCAGCTAAGTCCACTATCGACATAGGCTGTTTACATGTATCCTTGAAATTGCTGATAAACCGGGCTCGTAATTGGGCCCATGAACTCATAGAATTAGCCGGCAAGCTTTTTAACCAAGTACGGGCCGTTCCTTCAAGCATGATTGTTAAGTATTTCGCACACGCCGCGTCATCCACATCAAGCATCTCCATGGCCATCTCATAGCTCTCCACCCATGTCTCTGGAGGTTGATCCGCCGTGTAATTTGGTACCTTGCGCGGGCCCTTGAAATCCTTGGGCAGGCGCACATTGCGTAAAGCGGGGATAAGGCAAGGCACCCCCAAAGAACTAGAAGTAACACCAGGTTCGATCGAGATAGTTGGACGAACCGGCGTGAGCTGCCAGGCCCGGTTCACCACTTCCTGAGCGTTATCAGCACCGCCCGCGGGGTTGTTCCCACGGGGTGCTCCACGTCGTTCGTTACTCGACACTGCCGGTTCATCCATATGTCCGGCTTGGACGGGGGGTCAAGAGGATCCGGTCGCGGCTGTACGAGTATGCTTCCTGTTGGACCAAAGCTGTCCTCAGAAGCTCCTTGACCCGTCGCGTCTCTACTACCTGCGGCGAATCACCTTCAATTGGAATGGCCTCCAGCCGTGTAGCAACGGCAACGAGATTGTCCATCGGGTTGGAGTAGTGACCCGGAGGTGTTAAAACAGCCTGAGGTATAACGGTTTTTTGACGAGGCGGGTCCATCTGACGAGGCTGAACCGGTGCACCGGTCCCAGGAGCTTCCGCCCGGTTTCCCTCCAGCGGATTGCCGGTTCCTACTCCTGGAGTGTTGAAAAGGTCTCTTGCCTCAAAAACCGGAGGCAAACGGGATCGGTACTTCCTCCTCATGACTTCCTGCGACGCACTGTGGTCCAACATGAGCCTATAGGCTTGTGCGTCTAAAGCGGCCCGCTCTGTGGCCATCCTGGTGTCCTCAGCTCCCAGATCTGCCTTGGCCTGGGTGATCTGTTCCTTTACCTTTGCAATCTCTGCGTTGTGAACGCCCTGATCCGCCGGATCCGCCATAAGCACAGCCAATGCATCAAATAGCTCTAATAGAACTTGAGCCGGCAGGCGCACAGGGCCTCCTGCCCCGGCAGCCGTCGCCGCTGCTGAACCGGAGGTTGTTGCCGCAGCGGTCGAAGAATGAAGTGCTGCTTGTGTGCCAGTCATGAATATGCCAACCTAGTTGGGCAGATCAGAGGGGTCCGGAATACTGTCGCCATTGGAACAGCCCCCAATCCGGCCGTCTTGTAGCTGATAAAGAGATTCGGTTTCTCTGGTCGATGACTCATCATCGGAACAAACGACTGTATCGCCGCGAGATTCCGATCCATCCTCATAACCTCCTCAATGGATGACTCCCACGAAGGCACGCTTCATGGCCGGTTTAACCCGGGCGGATCGCGCACGCTGAGCCGTCTCGACGAGGTCGGTGCAGATGTCTGGCTCAGGGCCCGGTTCACCGATCTTGCCAATGAAAACGTGAATGCCACCAAAGGGGACCAGGTACCCGTACTCAATTCCGGCCTCGGGGCCCCAACCTGCGTCGTCGATGTAGAGCTTGCCGCGACTACTCTTAGTCATCCGGCCTATAGCGTAGCCCTCAAGTCCTTCAAAGCGGCCCTCCAAGAACCTGAAACCATCATGCGATAGCCCCACAGTGGGCGCTAACTGTCATGGTTTTGTCACGGCAGATGTCCTAGAAAAAGGACTTAGTCATGGAGCCATCGCGACGGGTTAGCTTGAAGGGGTTAAAGCGGACACAGGGACGCAAGAGAGTTTATACTAGTTCGGCCCCTTCGATGAAGGTAAAAGCCTATGTCCAGTTGTGATGGAATTGATGGGGTTTCGATGACTAGGGAGCAAACAAGCTTCACCTATGTCTCGAGTTGTTGTCTGTCCCTGAACCGCCGCCGGGTCGTCCCCTTATATACACGGGTGACACCCGTCGGTTCACAGAGTCCCAACACCGGTCGATATTCGTATCCGGGTTGGTCTCTCCTTATTCCTAACTTACAATACAAGTTTATATACAAATCCCGGTTTACAGCTACAAGTCTTGAACCGGCTATGGGCCTTAGGCCCTCATCTGCCTTCTTGGGCTTTAGCACTCTTGAACTACTGATGAAGTTGACCCGGCCCAGATAGGCCGGTTTACGCCCAGCAGTAATATCCCCAACACGTAGGGTCTGCACACTTAACGTTCGTTGACGATATAATATTGTATGAGTTATGTGATTTGGAATGTTGTTAGGAGTCCCAAATGAGATCACGGACATGACGAGGAGTCTCACAATGGTCCGGAGGTAAAGATTGATATATAGGACGATGGTATCCGGACACCAGAAGTGTTCCGGAGGGTACCAGGTACTTATTGGGTCACCGGAAAGGAGTTTCGGGCACCTCGACAAAGATATGGGCCTTATGGGCCAAGTGAGGGAACACACCAGCCCTGGTGTGCACCTATGGAGGACAGCCCTATGAGGATGAGAAGGAAAGAGGGGGGTCAAGTAAAGTTTGGATTAGGATTCCTACTTCCTCCCCCCCTTTCCTTCCCCCTCGGTTATATATGGCAGGGGGGCGCGCGGCTTGGGAGGGACTCCAAGTAGGATTCCTACTACTTGGGCGCCTCCTATGGCTGCTCCTCCCTCCTTCCCACCTATAGATATGATATATATGAGGAGGGAGCGCCTAGAACACACCAGACAATTGCCTAGCCGTGTGCGGAGCCCCCCTCCACAGTTTACACCCTCAGTTATATATTCGTGGTGCTTAGGCGGAGCCCTGCGAGAATCACTTCACCATCACTGTGGCCACACCGTCGTGCTGACGGAACTCGTCTACTACCTCGACGTCTTGCTGGATCAAGAAGGCGAGGGACGTCACCGAGCTGAACGTGTGCAGAACTCGGAGGTGCCATGTGTTCGGTACTTGATCGGTCGGAGCTAGAAGAAGTTCGACTACATCAACCGCGTTGTCAAACACTTCCACTTACGGTCTACGAGGGTATGTAGACACACTCTCCCCCTTGTTGTTATGCATCTCCTAGATAGATCTTGTGTGAGCGTAGGAATTTTTTTGAAATTGCATGCTACATTTCCCAATAGTGGTATTAGAGCCAGGTCTATGCGTAGATGATATGCACTGGTACAACACAAAGGGTTGTGGGCGGTGATCATCATACTGCTTACCACCAATGTCTTATTTTGATTCGGCGATATTGTTGGATGAAGCGGCCCGGACCAACCTTGCATGACCACGTTGATGAGACCGGTTCCACTGACAGACATGCAACTAGTTTTGCATAATGGTGGCTGGCGGGTGTCTATTTCTCCTACTTTAGTTTAATCGAATTTGACTGCGGCTGGTCCTTGTTGAAGGTTAAAACATCAAACTTGATCAATCACCGTTGTTGGTTTTGATGCATAGGTAAGAACGGTTCTTGCTAGAAGCCCGTAGCAGCCACGTAAAACTTGCAACAACAAAGTAGAGGACGTCTAACTTGTTTTTGCAGGGTATGTTGTGTTGTGATATGGTCAAGACATGATGTGATATACGTTATTGTATGAGATGATCATGTTTTGTAGAAGTTACTGGAAACCGGCAGGAGCCTTATGGTTGTCTCTTTATTGTATGAAATGCAACCGCCATGTAATTGCTTTACTTTATCACTATGAGTTAGCGATAGTTGTAGAAGCAATAGTTGGCGAGACAACCACGATGTTATGATGGAGATCAAGGTGTTGAGCCGCTGACGATGGAGATCATGACGATGCTTTGGAGATGGAGATCAAAAGCACAAGATGATGATGGCCATATCATGTCACATATTATGATTCTATGTGATGTTTATCTTTTATGCATCTTATTTTCCTTAGTACGGAGGTAGCATTATAAGATGATCCCTTAACTAAATTTGAAGGTATAAGTGTTGTCCCTGAGTATGCACCGTTGTGACAGTTCGTCGTGTTGAGACACCACGTGATGATCGGGCATGATAGACTTTACGTTCACATACAACGGGTGTAAGACAGATTTGCACATGTGGAATACTTCGGTTAAACTTGATGAGCCTGGCATGTACAGCCATGGCCTCGGAACACTGGAGACCAAAAGGTCGAACGTGAATCATATAGTAGATATGATCAACCTAGAGATGTTCACCATTGATGACTACTCCATCTCACGTGATGATCGGACATGGTTTAGTTGATTTGGATCACGTATCATTTAGATGACTTGAGGGATGTCTATCTAAGTGGGAGTTCTTAAGTAATTTGATTAATTGAACTTAATTTATCATGAACTTAGTCCTGATAGTATTTGCATATCTATGGTGTAGATCAATAGCTCACGATATAGCTCCTTTATATTTTTTATATGTTCCTAGACAAAAGTTGAAAGATGATAGTAGAAATGATGCAGACTGGGTCCGTGATCTAAGGATTATCCTCGTTGCTGCATAGAAGAATTATGTCCTTGATGCACCGCTAGGTGACAAACCTGTTGCAGGAGAAGATACACACATTATGAATGTTTTGCAATCTCGATATGATGACTACTTGATAGTTTAGTGCACCATGCTTTACGGCTTAGAACCCGGACTTCAAAAACATTTGAACGCCATGGAGCATATGAGATGTTCCAAGAGCTGAAATTGGTATTTCAGACTCATGCCCGTGTCGAGAGGTATGAGACCTTTGACAAGTACTTTGCCTACAAGATGGAGGAGAATAGCTCAACCAGTCAGCATGTGCTCAGAATGTCTGGGTACTACAATCACTTGAATCAAGTGGGAGTTAATCTTCTAGATAATATAGTGATTGACAGAGTTCTCTAGTCACTATCACAAAGCTAATAGAACTTCGTGATGAACTATAGATGGTAACAGGAGGTAGGGGACACGATGTTTACCCAGGTTCGGGCCCTCTCGATGGAGGTAATACCCTACGTCCTACTTGATTGATCTTGATGATATGAGTATTACAAGAGTTGATCTACCACGAGATCGTAGAGGCTAAACCCTAGAAGCTAGCCTATGGTATGATTGTTGTTGTCCTACGGACTAAACCCTCCGGTTTATATAGACACCGGAGGGGGCTAGGGTTACACAGAGTCGGTTACAAGGGAGGAGATCTACATATCCATATTGCCAAGCTTGCCTTCCACGCCAAGGAGAGTCCCATGCGGACACGGGACGAAGTCTTCAATCTTGTATCTTCATACTCCAACTATCCGGCCAAAGGATATAGGCCGGCTATCTAGAGACCCCCTAATCCAGGACTCCCTCAGTAGCCCCTGAACTAGCCTTCAATGACGATGAGTCCGGCGCACAGATTTGTCTTCGGCATTGCAAGGCGGGTTCTTCCACCGAACACTCCATAGAAGATATTGAACACAAGGATAGTGTCCGGCTCTACAAAACAAGTTCTACATACCACCGTAGGGAGAATAATATTTCCACAAATATAACCTACTGACACGTTTAGCAACATGACATCATGCCATGGCCCGGTCATTATTCGAACCATTTTTCTCAACCAGCACTGCAGATATCGTGAGGCGGTTTTCTTGACATGTCTTGTCGAAGCAGAGATCGTACCCAACCGCGCCACCAATTACGGCGTTCGGGGAATAAGCAATTTTAACAGGTAAGTGGGGAGGCGCATCGCCTCCTCCGCCCTTATAAACGGACAAAGATTCACCCTTTCTACCCACGCCTTCTTCCTCCTTTCTCATTCATTCTCGCACACTCAAGCTCCAGCGCCCAACTTTGCGTCTTTCTCCTCAAACCACTCCAGGCATGTCCGGAGCGGGAGGCAAGTGGATGGTCTCCTCCGTCACGGAGGAGAACATCACAAACCTGCGGGAAGCCGAATATCTGGCCGTGGATATCGCGCACCGGCTGCCAGATGCAGGGCATATCATCCCTACGCCCGAACCCCATGAGAGGGTAGTTTTCCTTACCCACTTTGTCCGCGGACTAGGATTTCCCCTTCACCCGTTTGTCCGCGGGCTCATGTTCTACTACGGGCTAGATTTTCATGATCTGGCCCCCAATTTCATCCTCAACATCTCGGCGTTCATCGTCGTGTGCGAGGCCTTCCTCCGCATCAGGCCCCACTTCGGTCTGTGGCTGAAGACCTTCAATGTCAAACCGAAGGTGGTGGTCAGCCAGCAAGCAGAGTGCGGAGGCGCCATGATGGGCAAAATGCCTAACGTCACCTGGATCGAAGGCTCCTATGTGGAGACCATAAAGGGGTGGCAATCGGGGTGGTTCTACATCACCGACCCGCGCGACACCAACTGGGCGGCGTCCCCCAAATTTCGATCCGGAATCCCCACGTGGCTCACTTCCTGGAAAGAGAAGGGCCTGTCCTGGGGTTCCCCGGTAGAGCTGATCGGACTCCAGACCTGCATCAGGAACATGACGAGCAAGAAAATCAAGCTCGTCAACGTGGTCCAGGTCATGCTCTTCCGCAGGATCCTCCCGTGTCAACGACGGGCATTCAATTTGTGGGAGTTCGACCCGGCCAAGCACCAGACACTGTGAGAGTTGTTCGACACGATGGACAAGGACGTCTGGAAGGTGCTGTTCAAGGGCGCCGAGGTACCTCCTCCCCATACCGAGGACCGCGGACTCAGCGCAATGTGCGATGCCAATCCGGTAAGTTTTTATATTTCACAGGGTACTTATTTGCCCTAGTTTAATGATGTGCGGAATCTAAGCTTCCATGCCATTAACAGGACTGAGTAGAGACAGTGGAGCAGCTCGATTGCCCAGCCCCCCTGCATGAAGATCCTGTAGATGCTCTCCTAACAGTGATGCTGCCTCCGGTGCCTTACGAGGTGCCGGCGAAGAAGGCCCAGAAGAAGGCCACGGGGACCCGAAAGGGTCTCTGGCACAAGGTTATGTCGGACTCATCGTCTAATAACTCCCAAGCGCACTCCTCCCACGAAAACGAGGAGTGCTACCTCTTGTGCACTGCGTTGGTTTTCCCCGAAGAGGAAGGGATGATGCATCAAAGTAGCGTAAGTATTTCCCTCAGTTTTTGAGAACCAAGGTATCAATCCAGTAGGAGGCTATGCGCAAGTCCCTTGTACCTGCACAAAACAAATAAATCCTCGCAACCAACGCAAATAGGGGTTGTCAATCCCTATAGGCCACTTACGAGAGTGAGATCTAATAGATATGATAAAGATAATATTTTTGGTATTTTTGTGATAAAGATGCAAAGTAAAATAAAGGCAAATGGAATAGCAAAGGAAATAACTAAGTAATAGGAGAACAATATAATAAAGATAGACCCGGGGGCCATAGGTTTCACTAGTGGCTTCTCTCGAGAGCATAAGTATTCTACGATGGGTGAACAAATTACTGTTGAGCAATTGACAGAATTGAGCATAGTTATGAGAATATCTAGGCATGATCATGTATATAGGCATCACGTCCGAGACAAGTAGACCGACTCCTGCCTGCATCTACTACTAATACTCCACTCATCGACTGCTATCCAGCATGCATCTAGAGTATTAAGTTAAAAACAGAGTAACACCTTAAGCAAGATGACATGATGTAGAGGGATAAACTCATGCAATATGAAGAAAACCCCATCTTATTATCCTCGATGGCAACAATACAATACGTGCCTTGCTGCCCTTACTGTCACCGGGAAAGGACACTGCAAGATTGAACCCAAAGCTAAGCACTTCTCCCATTGCAAGAAAGATCAATCTAGCAAGCCAAACCAAACTGATAATCCGAAGAGACTTGCGAAGATAACCAATTATACATAAAATAATTCAGAGAAGATTCAAATATTATTCATAGATAGACTTGATCATAAACCCACAATTCAATGGTCTCAACAAACACACCGCGAAAAGAAGATTACATTGAATAGTTCTCCACAAGAGAGGGGGCGAACATTGTATTGAGATCCAAAAAGAGAGAAGATGCCATCCAGCTACTAACTATGGACCCGTAGGTCTGAGGTAAACTACTCACACTTCATCGGACGGGCTATGGTGTTGATGTAGAAGCCCTCCGTGATCGATGCCCCCTCCGGCGGAGCTCCGGAATAGGCCCCAAGATGGGATCTCATGGATACAGAAAGTTACGGCGGAGGAATTAGGGTTTTGGCTCCGTTTATGATCGTTTGGGGGTACGTGGATATATATAGGAGGAAGGAGTACGTCGGTGGAGCAACTGGGGGCCCACGAGGGTGGAGGGCGCGCCTGGGGTAGGCAGGCGTGCCCCCTAACTCGTGGCCTCCTGTTTCGTGCCTTGACGTAGGGTCGAAGTCTCCTCGGTATTATTTGTTGAGAAAATCATGTTCCCGAAGGTTTCATTCCGTTTGGACTCCGTCTGATATTCCTTTTCTTCGAAACCCTAAAACTGGCAAAAACAGCAATTCTGGGTTGGGCCTCCGGTTAATAGGTTAGTCCCAAAAATAATATAAAAGTGGATAATAAAGCCCAATAATGTCTAAAACAGTAGATAATATAGCATGGAGCAATAAAAAATTATAGATACGTTGGAGATGTATCAAGCATCCCCAAGCTTAATTCCTGCTCGTCCTCGAGTAGGTAAATGATAAAAACAGAATTTTTGATGCGGAGTGCTACTTGGCATAATTTTAATGTAATTCTTCTTAATTGTGGTATGAATATTCAGATCCGAAAGATTCAAGACAAAAGTTCATATTGACATGAAAATAATAATACTTCAAGCATACTAACTAAGCAATTATGTCTTCTCAAAATAACATGGCTAAAGAAAGTCATCCCTACAAAATCATATAGTCTGGCTATGCTCCATCTTCACCACACAAAATATTTAAATCATGCACAACCCCGATGAAAAGCCAAGAAATTGTTCCATACTTTTGACATTCTCAAAACGTTTTCAATTTTCACGCAATACATGAGCATGAGCCATTGACATAGCACTATAGGTGGAATAGAGTGGTGGTTGTGGAGAAGACAAAAAAGGGAGAAGATAGTCTCACATCAACTAGGCGTATCAACGGGCTATGGAGATGCCCATCAATAGATATCTATGTGAGTGAGTAGGGATTGCAATGCAACGGATGCACTAGAGCTATAAGTATATGAAAGCTCAAAAAGAAACTAAGTGGGTGTGCATCCAACTTGCTTGCTCATGAAGGACTAGGGCATTTTGAGGAAGCCCATCATTGGAATATACAAGCCAAGTTCTATAATGAAAAATTCCCACTAGTATATGAAAGTGATAACATGAGAGACTCTCTACTATGAAGATCATTGTTCTACTTTGAAGCACACGTGTGGTAAAAGGATAGTAGCATTGTCCCTTCTCTCATTTTTCTCTCATTTTTTTATTTGGGCCTTTTCTCTTTTTTTATGGCCTCTTTTCTCTTTTTTTTCTTTTTTTTTTATTTTTCGTCGGGAGTCTCATCCCGACTTGTGGGGGAATCATAGTCTCCATCATCCTTTCCTCACTGGGACAATGCTCTAATAATGATGATCATCACACTTTTATTTTTCTTACAACTCAACAATTACAACTCGATACTTAGAACAAAATATGACTCTATATGAATGCCTCCGGCGGTGTACCGGGATATGCAATGATTCATGAGTGACATGTATGAAAGAATTATGAACGGTGGCTTTGCCACAAATACGATGTCAAATACATGATCGTGCTAAGCAATATGACAATGATGGAGTGTGTCATAATAAACGGAACGGTGGAAAGTTGCATGAAAATATATCTCGGAATGGCTATAGAAATGCCATAATAGGTAGGTATGGTGGCTGTTTTGAGGAATGTATATGGTGGGTGTATGATACCGGCGAAAGGTGCACAATATTAGAGAGGCTAGCAAAAGTGGAAGGGTGAGAGTGCGTATAATCCATGGACTCAACATTAGTCATAAAGAACTCATATACTTATTGCAAAATCTACAAGTTATCAAAGCAAAGTATTATGCGCATGCTCCTAGGGGGATATATTGGTAGGAAAAGACCATCACTCATCCCCAGCCGCCACTCATAAGGAAGACAATCAAAAAATAAATCATGCTCCGACTTCATCACATAATGGTTCACCATACGTGCATGCGACGGGAATCACAAACTTCAACACGAGTATTTCTGAAATTCACAACTACTCAACTAGCACAACTTTAATATCACCATCTTCATATCTCAAAACAATCATCAAGCGTCAAACTTATCATAGTATTCAACACACTCATAAGAAAGTTTTATTATTAATCTTGTATACCAAGCATATTCGGATTTTAAGAAAATTAAAATGCTATTAAGAATCTCAAAATAATCTAAGTGAAGAATGAGAGATCAATAGTTCCAATAAAACAAATCCACCACCATGATCTAAAAAATATAAGTGAAGTACTAGAGCAAAACTACATAACTCAAAAGATATAAGCGAAGCACATAGAGTATTCTAACAAATTCCAAATCATGTATG
Organism: Triticum urartu; assembly: GCF_056163025.1. Lineage (NCBI taxonomy): Eukaryota > Viridiplantae > Streptophyta > Magnoliopsida > Poales > Poaceae > Triticum > Triticum urartu. The sequence goes on along the minus strand of NC_141873.1, from coordinate 65,161,325 downwards.
GCTCTATCAAAAGGTGTGTACAGCAAGGATGATTGTGGTAAACTAACAAGCAAAGACTCAAATAATACGAGACGCTCCAAGAAAAACACATATCATGTGGCGAATAAAAATATAGCTCCAAGTAAAGTTACCGATAGAAGTAGACGAACGAGGGGATGCCGTCCGGGGCATCCCCAAGCTTTGGCTTTTAGGTGTCCTTAGATTATCTTGGGGGTGCCATGGGAATCCCCAACCTTAGGCTCTTGCCACTCCTTGTTCCATAATCCATCAAATCTTTACCCAAAACTTGAAAACTTCACAACACAAAACTTAAAGTAGAAAATCTCGTGAGTTCCGTTAGCGAAAGAAAACAAAGGACCACTTAAAGGTACTGTAATGATCTCATTATTTATTTATATTGGTGTTATACCTACTGTATTCCAACTTCTCTATGGTTTATAAACTATTTTACTAGCCATAGATTCATCAAAATAAGCAAAAAACACACGAAAAACAGAATCTGTCAAAAACAGAACAGTCTGTAGTAATCTGTAACTAGCGCAAGATCTGGAACCCCAAATATTATAAAATAAATTGCTGGACGTGAGTAATTTATCTATTAATCATATGCAAAAAGAATTAACTAAATATCACTTTCCAAATAAAAATTTCAGTAGTTCTCGTGAGCGCTAAAGTTTCTATTTTTTACAGCAAGTTCAACAAGACTTTCCCACGTCTTCCCAATGGGTCTACTTGGCACAAACACTAATTAAACACAAAAAACATAACCAAAACAGAGGCTAGATAAATTATTTATTACTAAACAGGAGCAAAAAGAAAGAAATAAAAATAAAATTGGGTTGCCTCCCAACAAGCACTATCGTTTAACGCCCCTAGCTAGGCATAACAAGCAAGAATAGATCAAGTTATTGCCATAATAGTAAGATAGATTATTAAAACTCATCTCATATTCTATACGTTTGGCGGCAAGTTTTCTTTGAGGAAATCAAAAGTAATCAAAAAGGCTAAATTTAATGGGACAAAAGTCCCCAAGATCAACCTTGGGAGGTATAGGTTCCTCCTTTGGTCCTTCATATTGCACAACCAATTCATCATTATAAGGATTCTTTTGACAGAACTTTGTGAGCCTATATTCAAGAGAATATCCTAGTTCATTATTTCTAATAGCCAAATCATCATTAAGTTCAGAGATTTTGTCAACTAAAACATTGGTAGGAACCCTTTTTCTAAGATTTTCATTGAAAGCAACATAGTCTACAGATTGAAAACGCATTATTTCTTCTTGATCAAAGAGGATAGCCTCTATGGGAGGACGGCAAGCGTCCACCCTATAATGTGCAAAGATTTCTTTGGCCTCTTTTATTATGAATCTAAACTCATGAGCCAAAACGATAGTAGTGGTACACTTAACAGAAGAATGCTTAATATTAGAAAATTCCAGAAAAATCCTTTGTATGGAAGGATGCATATGCATGAATTGTCTTTCAAGTTCAACTACAAGCATGGCAATAGCGTCTGCAAGACTGCTAGTTCTCTGAAGGATAGAACTACCCATAGAAGGTAAAGCACCGGCACAAGTAAAGAAATCTTGAATAACTCATTTTCCAATAATATTAGCATTACCAACACAGAATCTTTTTGTATGTGAGATAGTGGATTCTTTAGTAGGAGTATCAGAATTATTATCGATGATAGTTTCCCGAATTTAAGACATAGAGGCAGAAGGTAAAGGACTAACCATAACGACAAGCAAACAAACTAAGACACAAGCAAACAAAAAGCAAGCGGGCAAAAAGAGGCAAATAGAGAAAGAGAGGGAGGATAGAGAGATAGAGGACGAATAAAACGGCATGGCTGAAGTGGGGGAGAGGAAAACGAGAGGCAAATGGCAAATAATGTAATGCGGGAGATAAGTGTATGTGATGGGTACTTGGTATGTTGACTTTTGCGAAGACCTCCCCGGCAACGGCGCCAGAAATGGCTCGTTGTCGGGAGTTAAATCTTGACTTGCGCGAACCTCCCCGGCAACTGCGCCAGAAATCCTTCTTGCTACCTCTTGAGCACTGTGTTGGTTTTCCCCGAAGAGGAAGGGATGATGCAGCAAAGTAGCGTAAGTATTTCCCTCAATTTTTGAGAACCAAGGTATCAATCTAGTAGGAGGCTACGCGTGAGTTCCTCGTACCTTCACAAAACAAATAAATCCTCGCAACCCACGCAAATAGGGGTTGTCAATCCCTATAGGGCCACTTACAAGAGTGAGATCTGATAGATATGATAAAGATAATATTTTTGGTATTTTTGTGATAAAGGTGCAAAGTAAAATAAAGGAAAAGTAAATAGCAAAGGAAATAACTAAGTAATAGGAGAACAATATGATAAAGATAGACCCGGGGGCCATAGGTTTCACTAGTGGCTTCTCTCGAGAGCATAAGTATTCTACGATGGGTGAACAAATTACTGTTGAGCAATTGACAGAATTGAGCATATTTATGAGAATATCTAGGCATGATCATGTATATAGGCATCACGTCCGAGACAAGTAGACCGACTCCTGCCTGCATCTACTACTATTACTCCACTAATTGACCACTATCCAGCATGCATCTAGAGTATTAAGTTAAAAATAGAGTAACGCCTTAAGCAATATGACATGATGTAGAGGGATATACTCATGCAATATGGAGAAAACCCCATCTTGTTATCCTCGATGGCAACAATACAATACGTGCCTTGCTGCCCTTACTGTCACCGGGAAAGGACACCGCAAGATTGAACCCAAAGCTAAGCACTTCTCCCATTGCTTGAAAGATCAATCTAGTAGGCCAAACCAAAATGATAATTCAAAGGGACTTGCAAAGATAACCAATCATACATAAAACAATTCAGAGAAGATTCAAATATTATTCATAGATAGACTTGATCATAAACCCACAATTCATCGATCTCAACAAACACACCGCAAAAAGAAGATTACATCGAATAGTTCTCCACAAGAGAGGGGGAGAACATTGTATTGAGATCCAAAAAGAGAGAAGAAGCCATCTAGCTACTAACTATGGACTAGTAGGTCTGAGGTAAACTACTCACACTTCATCGCAGGGGCATTGGTGTTGATGTAGAAGCCCTCCGTGATCGATGCCCCCTCCGGCGGAGCTCTGGAACAGGCCCCAAGATGGGATCTCGTGGATACAGAAAGTTATGGCGGTGGAATTAGGGTTTTGGCTCGGTTTCTGGTTGTTTGGGAGTACGTGGATATATATAGGAGGACGGAGTACGTCGGTGGAGCAACAGGGGGCCCACGAGGGTGGAGGGCGCGCCTGGGGTAGGCAGGCGCGCCCCGCAACCTCGTGGCCTCCTGTTTCGTGCCTTGACGTAGGGTCCAATTCTCCTGGGTCTTATTTGTTGAGAAAATCACGTTCCCGAAGGTTTCATTCCGTTTGGACTCCGTTTGATATTCCTTTTCTTCGAAACCCTAAAACAGGCAAAAAACAGCAATTCTGGGCTGGGCCTCCGGTTAATAGATTAGTCCCAAAAATAATATACAAGTGGATAATAAAGCCCAATAATGTCTAAAACAGTAGATAATATAGCATGGAGCAATCAAAAATTATAGATGCGTTGGAGACGTATCAAGGAGGAGGAAGAGAAAAGGTCTCCCTACCCCCCCCCCAGCCGGGGGAGATAAGAAAAGGAAAGCCGCCCCAACCGGGGAGGCCGAAGCGTCCAAGAAGGGAAGGACCCTCCATCCGGACTGCTCCACGACAGCCGCCCCCAGCGACGTCGAGTGGTTACCCAGGGACAAGCCGCTGGCGAAGTCGTAAGTATCCGGATACCATAGTAATTTGATACGTCTCCAATGTATCTATAATTTTTGATTGCTCCATGCTATATTATCTACTATTTTGGACTATATTGGGCTTTATTTTCCACTTTTATATTATTTTTGGGACTAACCTATTAACCGGAGGCCCAGCCCAGAATTGTTGTTTTTTCCTATTTCAGTGTTTCAGAGAAACATAATATCAAACGGAGTCCAAATGGAATGAATCCTTCAGAAACGTGAGTTTCTCATCAGATAAGATCCAGGAGACTTGGACCCTCCGTCAAGAAAGCCACGAGGCGGCCACGAGGGTGGAGGGCGTGCCCCCCTAGGGCGCGCCCCCTGCCTCGGGGGCCCCTCGAAGCTCCATCGACGTACTTCTTCCTCCTATATATACCTACGTACCCCCAAACGATCGGGGACAGAGCCAAAAACCTAATTCCACCGCCGCAACTTTCTGTATCCACGAGATCCCATCTTGGGGCCTATTCCGGAGCTCCGCCGGAGGGGGCATCGATCACGGAGGGCTTCTTCATCATCATCCAAGCCCCTCCGATGAAGTGTGAGTAGTTTACTTCAGACCTATGGGTCCATAGTTAGTAGCTAGATGGCTTCTTCTCTCTTTTTGGATCTCAATACAATGTTCTCCCCCTCTCCTGTGGAGATCTATTCGATGTAATCTTCTTTTTGCGGTGTGTTTGTTGAGACTAATGAATTGTGGGTTTATGATCAAGTCTATCTATGAATAATATTTGAATCTTCTCTGAATTCTTTTATGTATGATTGGTTATCTTTGCAAGTCTCTTTGAATTATCAGTTTGGCTTGGCCTACTAGATTGGTTTTTCTTGCAATGGGAGAAGTGCTTAGCTTTGGGTTCGATCTTGCGGTGTCCTTTCCCAGTGACAGAAGGGGCAGCAAGGCACGTATTGTATTGTTGCCATCGAGGATAACAAGATGGGGTTTTTATCATATTGCATGAAACTATCCCTCTACATCATGTCATCTTTCTTAAGGCGTTACTCTGTTTTTAACTTAATACTCTAGATGCATGCTGGGTATATAGCGGTCGATGAATGGAGTAATAGTAGTAGATGCAGGCAGGAGTCGGTCTACTTGTCTCGGACGTGATGCCTATATACATGATCATACCTAGATATTCTCATAACTATGCTCAATTCTGTCAATTGCGCAAAAATAATTTGTTCACCCACCGTAGAATATCTTTCTCATCATATCAATCTCCATGACTTTATGATTGCTTTGCTTTTACTTTTTTACTTTGCATCTCTATATGAAAAATACCAAAAATATTATTTATCATCTCTATCAGATCTCACTTTCGTAAGTGACCGTGAAGGGATTGACAACCCCTAAGCACGTTGGTTACGTTGAGCTATTGTTTTTGTGTAGGTACGAGGGACTCGCGTGTAGCCTCCTACTGGATTGATACCTTGGTTCTCAAAAACTGAGGGAAATACTTACACTACTTTGCTGCATCATCCTCTCCTCTTCGGGGAAATCCAACGCAGTGCTCAAGAGGTAGCAAGAAGAATTTCTGGCGCCGTTGCTGGGGAGTCTGCGCAAAAGTCAACATACCAAGTACCCATCAGAATCTCTATCTCGCGCATTACATTATTTGCCGTTTGCCTCTCGTTTGCCTCTCCCCTAATTCACCCTTGCCGTTTTATTTGCCCTCTCTCTCTATCGTCCCTCTCTTTCTCTATTTGCCTCTTTTTGCCCGTTTCTTGTTTGCTCGTATGGTTGGAATAGTTGTTTATTTATTACTAAACGGAGAACCTAAGATCTATGGATCCTCATCTGCTTGCTAATCTTTTTAAGAGATCCAATTATGATGAACCAATTGCTAATGAGTTTTGTGCACTATATTATCTTTATGAAGTTTTGCTTGAAATTCGTGAATCTGAAAATTGTGATGAAGTACTTTATGGAGTGATTCACGATAGATCTTTGAATAAAAAGCATGATTGCAATGATTTTACTATAAATTCTCTTGATGTCAATTGTGCTAATAATATGCAAAACCCTAAGCTTGGGGATGCTAGTTTTGCTATGACTACTATTTGTTTCAATGATCATGATTGGGTGATTCTTCTTATGATCTTGAAATTTATTTAAGCCCCATGATGAATATGAGATTGATAAAAGTATTTGCAATATTATTGAAAGTGGGTTTTGAAGAGTGTCAACTTTAGATCCCACATATTTGGAGAATGTTCAATCTTATGAAATTTTTGATAAAAGTGGGTTTGGAAAGGTCATGACTTTAGTTAATATTAATCCCACTATTTTGGAAGAATGTCAACTTTGCATGCATGTGGATCGTGTTGAAAATATTTTATGTGATAGCTATTTTGTTGAATTTTCTTATGATCCCACATTTAATTATTATGAGAGAGGAAAATATGGTTGTAGAAATTTTCATGTTACTAAATTACCTCTCGTTATGTTGAGATTGCTATTGTTTCTTTCCTCTTCCTTGCATATGCTAGTTTTTGCTTGCCTTGATAAATTTTTTTCCTATAAGATGCCTATGCATAGGAAGTATGTTAGACTTAGATGTGTTTGTCACGTGTTTTATGATGCCCTCTTTGTGCTTCAATTCTTGTCTTTCATGTGAGCATCATTAAAATTATCAATGCCTGGCTATAAGGCTTTAAAGAAAAGCGCTTGTTGGGAGACAACCCAATATTTTTCCTAGCTGCTATTTAATAAATAAATTATCTAGACTCTGTTTTGGTTCTGTTTTTTATGTTTAATTAGTGTTTGTGCCATGTAGAACCGTTGGGAAGACTTGGGGAAAGTCTTGTTGAACTTGCTGTAAAAAACAGAAACTTTAGCGCTCACGAGAACTGCTGTCGTTTTTATTTGGAAAGTGCTATTTAGTTAATTCTTTTTTCATATGATTAATAGATAAATTCCTCACGTCCAGCAAATTATTTTAGAATTTTTGGGTTTCCAGATCTTGCGCTAGATACAGATTACTACAGGCTGTTCTGTTTTTGACACATTCTGTTTTTCGTGTGTTGATTGCTTATTTTGATGAATCTATGGATAGTAAAATAGTTGATAATCCATAGAGAAGTGGGAATACAGTAGGTTTAACACCAATATAAATAAACAATGAGTTCATTACAGTACCTTGAAGTGGTATTTTGTTTTCTTTCGCTAACGGAGCTCACGAGATTTTCTACTTTAAGTTGTGTGTTGTGATGTTTTCATGTTTTGGGTAAAGATTTGATGGATTATGGAACAATGAGAGGCAAGAGCCTAAGCTTGGGGATTCCCATGGCACCCCCAAGATAATCTAAGGACACCTAAAAACCAAAGCTTGGGGATGCCCCGGAAGGCATCCCCTCTATAGTCTACTTCTATCGGTAACTTTATTTGGAGCTATATTTTTATTCACCACATGATATGTGTTTTGCTTGGAGCGTCTTTTATGATTTGAGTCTTTGCTTGTTATTCTACCACAATCATCATTGATGTACACACATTTTGAGAGAGCCATACATGATTTGGAATTTGATAGAATACACTATGTGCTTCACTTATATCTTTTGAGCTTTATAGTTTTGCTCTAGTGCTTCACTTATATCTTTTAGAGCACAGTGGTGGATTTGTTTTATAGAAACTATTGATCTCTCATGCTTCACTTAGATTATTTTGAGAGTCTTAATATCATGGTAATTTGCTTAAAATCCTAATATGCTTGGTATGCAAGATTAATAATAAAACTTTCGTATGAGTGTGTTGAATACTAAGAAAAGTTTGATGCTTGATGATTGTTTTGAGATATGGAGGTAATTATATCAAAGTCATGCTAGTTGAGTAGTTGTGAAATTGAGAAATACTTGTGTTTAAGTTTGCAAGTCCCGTAGCATGCACGTATGGTAAACGTTATGCAACAAATTTGAAACATGAGGTGTTATTTGATTGTCTTCCTTATGAGTGGCAGTCGGGGATGAGCGATGGTCTTTTCCTACCAATCTATCCCCCTAGGAGCATGCGCGTAGTGCCGAGGTTTTTGATTACTTGTAGATTTTTTCAATAAGTATGTGAGTTCTTTATGACTAATGTTGAGTCCATGGATTATACGCACTCTCACCCTTCCATCCTTGCTAGCCTCTTTAGTACCGTCAATTGCCCTTTCTCACATTGAGAGTTGGCGCAAACTTCGCCGGTGCATCCAAACCCCGTGATATGATACTCTCTTTCACACATAAACCTCCTTAAATCTTCCTCAAAACAGCCACCATACCTACCTATTATGGCATTTCCATAGCCATTCCGAGATATATTGCCATGCAACTTCCCATCATTCCGTTCATCATGACACATTCACCATTGTCATATTGCTTAGCATGATCATGTAGTTGACATAGAATTTGTGGCAAAGCCAACGTTCATAATTCTTTCATACATGTCACTCTTGGTTCATTGCATATCCCGGTACACCGCCGGAGGCATTCATATAGAGTCATCTTTGTTCTAGTATCGAGTTGTAATCATTGAGTTGTAAAAAAATAGAAGTGTTATGATCATCATTAGAGCATTGTCCCAAGTGAGGAATAAAAAAAAGAGAAAGGCCATAAAAAAGAGAAGGCCCAAAAAAATAGAAAGGCCATAAAAAAAGAAAAGGCCCAAAAAAATGAGAGAAAAAAGAGAGAAGGGACAATGTTACTATCCTTTTACCACACTTGTGCTTCAAAGTAACACCATGATCTTCATAGTAGAGAGTCTCTCATGTTATCATTTCATATACTAGTGGTAATTTTTCATTATAGAACTTGGCTTGTATATTCCAACAATGGGCCTCCTCAAGTGCCCTAGGTCTTCATGAGCAAGCAAGTTGGATGCACACCCACTAGTTTCTTTTGTTGAGCTTCCATACATTTATAGCTCTAGTGCATCTGTTGCATGGCAATCCCTACTCTTTGCATTAACATCAATCGGTGGGCATCTCCATAGCCCATTGATTAGCCTCGTTGATGTGAGACTTTCTCCTTTTTTGTCTTCTCCACATAACCCCCTCATTATATTCTATTCCACCCATAGTGCTATGTCCATGGCTCGCGCTCATATATTGCGTGAAAGTTTATAGGTTTGAGATTACTAAAGTATGAAAAAATTGCTTGGATTTTCATCGGGGTTGTGCATGATGAGAGCATTCTTGTGCGACGAAAATGAAACATGACTAAACTATATGATTTTGTAGGGATGAACTTTCTTTCGCCATGTTATTTTGAGAAGACATAAGTGCTTAGTTAGTATGCTTGAAGTATTATCATTTTTATGTCAATATGAACTTTTGTCTTGAATCTTTCAGATCTGAATATTCATACCACAATTAAGAATAATTACATTAAAATTATGCCAAGTAGCACTCTGCATCAAAAATTCTGTTTTTATCATTTACCTACTCGAGGACGAGCAGGAATTATGCTTGGGGATGCTTGATACGTCTCCAACGTATCTATAATTTTTGATTGCTCCATGCTATATTATCTACTGATTTGGACTATATTGGGCTTTATTTTCCACTTTTATATTATTTTTGGGACTAACCTATTAACCGGAGGCCCAGCCCAGAATTGCAGTTTTTTGCCTATTTCAGTGTTTCAGAGAAACAGAATATCAAACGGAGTCCAAACGGAATGAAACCTTCGGAAATGTGGTTTTCTCATCAGATAAGATCCAGGAGACTTGGACCCTCCGTCAAGAAAGCCACGAGGGTGGAGGGTGACGAAGCTATGTACCTAGGGTAGGGTCATGGATCTGTTCAAGATACCCTCCCCAAGGACATCTCTAAAAGCACCCGAAGCAGTCAAAGAAGAGGTCATCATCAACTCGACCATAAAGCCATGTTCCACTCGACATTCTTGAGGACACTCGACCATGCGAACAACCACTCGACTACCAGAAGATGGAGAACCTCTCACTCTGCAATGGTCGGGATTAAGTCATAGCTTTAATAGTCATTTATAGCACTTTACTTCGGACGTTACCAGTAACGCTCCTTCTTTATGAACATTGAACCCTGTGCAACGGAGGGGAGCTGGGGTCCTGGTGCACTCTATATAAGCCACCCCCCTCCTCCGGGACAAGGGTTCGCACGCCCTGTAACTCACACGCATATATCCAGTCGACCGCCTCCGGGCTCCGAGACGTAGGCTGTTACTTCCTCCGAGAAGGGCCTGAACTCGTAAAACTCGCGTGTAAAACTCCTCCATAGCTAGGATCTTGCCTCTACATTCCTACCCCCCATTCTACTGTCGGACTTAGAACCATGACAAAGGGCGCCCACCTTGGGGCAGGTGTCTTAGCGACTTTTTGGAGAAGTTGCAATTTTTCCGATACCCTTCATCATGGTTTCAGGCGGAGGTTTGGCTGAGGGCCGTGAGATCCGGCTCGACGCGCTCGTGTTTGTCGCCGACGACTCCTCTTGGCTTCAGGAGGCTCCACTCGACGTCGACGCACTCCTCATTCGCGGGGTGACGCACTTTCACGTGTGCGTCCGCGGCGTCCTCCTACGGCAGCCGTCGACCCAATCTCGATCGGCTCCTATGGCTCCCCCCTCCCTGCGGCCCGTCGAAGCAAACGTTCTGGTCGGTCGAGGCTTCAGCGGTGGGTGAAGCATGCGATGGCTCGTCAGTCGGCCACCCCTCAAGTCGCGGCAATCGAGCCCGACGAAACCCTCTTCGGCTTGTTCGATCTGTCGACTGCTCCGTAGAGACTGCATCCGAGTGCGATAGCAGCGACCCCGCGGCAGAAGTTTTGATGGTCAATGGACCACGCAGTCCTCCTGGCTTCACCCGTGAAGACGGAGACAATGGGAAATGCGATCCGTCGCGCGTTCATGAAGAGTACCGCCCCGAACCCCTCTCCTCGCAGCGGAGAGAAGAACTCATGGATGCACTTCACACTCCTATAGTTGGAGAAACCCCTGAGGCCCAGGCCTTGGAGGAGGCGTGCTTGGCCAACTTGGCTGAGCGCACTCGACTGGAGAATCTCCAGCACGCACTCAACGAGCGCGCTCGACAGCGTGCTCCTGAATCCAGTCGACATCATCTCTTTCCGCCTCCGACTCAGGTATACCGAACTCCGATCCAGAATCTCGCAGCAGCAGCCCAGATAGCGGAGTCGATCCAACCTTCCCAATCAGAAGCTGGTCGAGGCCTGGTGCAGATCCGATCTTTGCTCCGTGCAACAGGAGAGCAGAATACATCAGTATCTCAGTCGCGGAATAGGATCCATAGTAGGTCCGTGGTTGTAGACACAGTTCAGTCGACTCATAGCCCAAGATCACCCCCGAGGCGTGAGGGACGTGGAGACCGACGAGACCAGTATAGAAACCGTGAGCAGTATGATCACCAAGTCGATCGCGATGATCGTCGTCGAGTGCCCACACCTCCCCCAAGGAGTGGGTCATACGTGCCCCGGCAACATGATGATAGACGCCCTCACAGTATGGGGCGAGGGGTTCCATTCGACCCCAGAGAGCTGGGCTTTGATGCGAGATCTATTCTCGTTTAGGGCTTGGTCGACAGAAATAGAGCTCACCGAGAGGGTCGTGACAGAGATGTACCAACCAGCAGTAGGGTGCATGTCTCAGGTCCGGAGTGCTTCAACAGGGCCATCAGGGCTGCAGTGATTCCTCCCAACTTCAGGTTGGCGACTGGAGTCAGTAAGTTCACTGGTGAGTCCAAGCCTGATACTTGGCTTGAAGACTACCAAGTGGTTATCTAGATTGGTGGCGGCAATGATGAAGTGGCCATGAAAGACCTTCCTCTGATGCTGGAGGGCTCGGCTAGAGCATGGCTGAATCAGTTAGCACCAAGCAGTATTTATACTTGGGAAGATCTTGCCCGAGTATTTGTCAGAACGTTCGAAGGGACTTGCAAAAGGACGGCAGGGCTGACCGAATTACAGTGTTGCATGCAGAAACCGAATGAGTCTTTGAGGGATTATATCCAGAGATGGATCACATTGCATCACACGGTGGAGAATGTGTCTGATCACCAGGCAATTTGTGTCTTTAAAGAAGGTGTCAAGTATCGGGAATTGAATATGAAGTTCGGTCGGACATGAGATATGACTCTGACTCGGATGATGGAAATTGCCACGAAGTATGCCAACGGTGAAGAAGAAGACCGGCTCCGGAGTGGAAAGCACAAAACAGTCGCCCATGAAACCGGAGGAGGCAACTCCAGTTGGAAACAGAAGCGCAAGGCCGAGCCAGCCGCCCCTGGTGAAGCCTTGGCTGTTACTCAAGGAAAGTTCAAAGGGAAGCCCAAGGGGCCGTGGAACCCCAAGAAAGTAAAAGATCAAGATGGAAACGATGTGCTGGATTTGCCATGCCACATCCACACCAAAAAAGATGAAGAGGGTAATTTCATTTACCCGAAGCATACCACTCGACAGTGTCGACTCCTAATCCAACAGTTCCGAGAGAAACAACCCAAGGAAAAGGAGAAGGAAGAAGACAAGGTTGAGGATGAGGAAGAGGATGATGATGGTTATCCCCACGTGAATTCCACCTTGATGATTTTTGCTGACATTGAGAGTAAAAGTTGATTAAAAGTCATCAACAGAGAAGTGAACATGGTCGCTCCGGTGACACCCAGTTATTTGAAGTGGTCCCTGACCGCCATTACATTTGACTAGTCCGATCACCCAGCGCACATAGCCACCCCTGGGAAGCAAGCGTTGGTGGTCCACCCAGTAGTCGAAGGCACCCAACTAACAAAGGTTCTGATGGATGGTGGCAGTGGCCTGAATATACTGTATGCAGAGACGTTGAAAGGAATGGGCATTCTGATGTCCAGACTCAGTGAGAGTAATATGAGTTTCCATGGGGTCATTCCAGGCAAGAAGGCTGCATCACTCGGCCAGATCGCTCTCGACGTGGTTTTCGGTGATTCCAAGAATTACCGCAAAGAAAAGTTGACATTTGAAGTTGTGGATTTCCAGAGTGCATATCATGCTATTCTGTGCAGGCCAGCTTATGCAAGTTTTATGGCTCGACCATGTTACGTGTACCTCAAATTGAAGATGCCTAGTCCCAAAGGGGTGATCACTATCACTGGTAATCGGAAGAAGGCGGACGAGTGCTTCCAGAAGGGTTCAAAGATCGCCGATGCACAGATGGCCGTAGTAGAATTGCAAGAATATCAGAAAAATGTAGATCCGAGTGATTTGTTGCGAGCCAAGAAACCCGCCACCGATTTAGCATTCCAGTCGTCTAGCGAGACAATGTAGATTCACATTCACCCGACAGACCCCAATGCTGCTCCGACTCACATTTCAACCACACTCGACTCCAAATAGGAAGAAGCGCTCATCCAGTTCCTCCGTGAGAACTGGGACATCTTTGTATGGAAACCTTCTGACATGCCAGGTGTTCCCAGGGGACTGGCTGAGCACCATTTGTGGGTTGACTCAAAGGTGAAACCAGTCAAAGAGCATCTTCGATGGTCCGCCGTATAGAAGAGGAAGGCAATCAGTGAAGAGGTGGCTCGGCTTTTGGCAGCTGAGTTTATCCATGAGATTTACCACTTCGAGTGGTTAGCCAATGTTGTCATGGTCCCAAAGAAGGAAGACTCACTTCTCATGTGCATCGAATTCAAACATATCAATTGGGCCTCCCTGAAAGATCACTTTCCTCTCCCTCGCATCGACCAGATAGTCGACTCGACCGCGGGGTGCGAGCGTTTGTCCTTTTTGGCCGCCTACTCTGGGTACCACCAGATCCGTCTGTACGGACCCGACGAGATAAAAACAACTTTCATCACCCCATTTGGGTGCTTCTGTTTGTCACTATGCCATTCGGTTTGAAGAACGCTGGAGCCACATTCATGCGGATGATTCAGAAGTGCCTGCTCACTCAGATCAGTCGGAATGTGGAAGCATATATGGATGACATTGTGGTCAAGTCACATAAAGGTCCCAACCTACTGACTGACCTTGCTAAAACCTTTGCCAACCTCAGAAGGTATGATATCAAGCTTAATCCATCAAAGTGCACGTTTGGAGTTCTAGGCGGAAAATTACTCGGTTTTCTCGTTTCCGAACGAGGGATCGATGCTAAACCAGAGAAAGTGGGTGCCGTACTCCGGATGAAACGCCCTGTGCGTGTGCACGATGTCCAGAAGCTTACTAGTTGTTTGGCCACCCTAAGTCGATTCATTTCTCGCCGCGGTGAAAAGGCACTGCCTCTTTACCGACTGATGAAGAAATCAGATAAGTTCGAGTGGACTCCTAAAGCTGATGCAACATTTGCAGAGCTAAAAGCCCTGCTTTCCACCCAGCCAGTGCTTGCTGCCCCAATCAGCAAAGAGCCTTTACTGCTTTATATAGAAGCCACTGGACAAGTCGTCAGTACAGTACTTATGGTCGAGCGGGAAGAAGAGGGAAAAGCCTATAAAGTTCAGTGCCCAGTTTATTATATTTCTGAAGTTCTGACTCCATCAAAGCAGAGATATCCGCACTATCAGAAGCTCATTTATGGGATTTACATGACCACGAAGAAGGTTGAACACTATTTCTCTGATCACTCTGTTATAGTCGTCAGCGACGCTCCATTGTTAGAGATTCTGCACAACAGAGATGCAACTGGTCGAGTGGTAAAATGGGCAATTGAACTCCTTCCTTTAGATATCAAGTTCGAGGCAAAGAAAGCTATTAAGTCCCAAGCAATAGCAGATTTCCTCGCCGAGTGGATTGAACAACAACTGCCGACTCAAGTTCACTCGGAGCACTGGACCATGTTCTTTGATGGATCCAAAATGCTGAATGGTTCCGGTGATGGGGTGGTTCTGGTATCCCCCCGAGGAGACAAGCTCAGATATGTCCTCCAGATTCACTTTGATTCCTCCAATAATGAAGCTGAATATGAAGCACTCCTGTATGGGTTGCGTATGGCCATCTCACTCGGCGTCCGTGGCCTCATGGTCTACGGCGACTCAGATTTTGTAGTCAATCAAGTGATGAAGGAGTGGGACGTCAGAAGCCCAGCCATGACTGGTTACTGCAACATGGTGAGGAAGTTGGAAAAGAAGTTTGAGGGGTTAGAGCTCCATCACATACCCCGACTGAAAAATCAAGCAGCCGATGACTTCGCAAAGATAGGTTCCAAGAGAGAAGCCATTCCCAGCAATGTGTTTTTGGAGCATATTCACACACCACCCGTTCAAGAAGATCCTTTTATTGAAGAGTCCTCGTAGCCTAAGAGCACCACAAATCTGACTGAAGTCGAGGTCCCAGCAGTGGTTGACCTAATCATGGAGGTTCTGGTCATCACACCCGATTGGATAGTGCCGTACATTGCGTACATCCTCAGAAAAGAACTCCCGGAAGACGAAGAAGAGGCTCGGCAGATCGTCCGTCGATCCAAGGCCTTTACTGTAATAAGAGGACAATTGTTCAGGGAAAGCGTGACTGGAGTCGGTCAGAGATGCATAACGCCAGAAGAAGGTCGAATGATCCTCAACGACATCCACTCGGGGACCTGTGGCGACCGTGCGTCCTCTCGGGCCATCGTGGCTAAAGCATACCGAGCCGGATTCTATTGGCCACGAGCAAATGAAATGGCGAAAGATATAGTCGACAGATGTGAAGGCTACCAGTTTTACTCGGACATGTCTCACAAGCCAGCGTTAGCCCTGAAGACCATTCCTCTCGTCTGGCCCTTTGTTGTTTGGGGTTTGGATATGGTTGGACCACCGAGAAGTGGTAGGAGCGGCATCACTCATGTGCTCATGGCAGTTGACAAGTTTACCAAATGGATCGAAGCTAAACCTATCAAGAGTCTTGAAGCCAGCACCGCTGTCAGTTTTTTCAGAGAATTGACATTCAGATATGGTGTCCCACACAGCATCATCACAGACAACGGGTCGAACTTCGATTCTGACGAGTTTAGAGCTTTCTGCGCTTCTCAAGGCACCCGAGTCAACTATGCTTCAGTCACTCACCCGCAATCGAACAGACAAGCAGAAAGAGCTAATGGCCTGATTCTCAAAGGATTAAAACCCCGACTGATGCGTGACCTCAAACATGCAGCAGGCGCTTGGGTCGATGAACTTCCATTAGTTTTGTGGGGTTTAACTCCCAATCGCTCGACTGGACGAACCCCTTTATTCTTGGTCTATGGAGCCGAAGCTGTTCTTCCGAGTGACCTGCTCCACAATGCGCCCCGAGTCGAGCTCTTCTCCGAAGAAGAAGCAGAGCAGGCCCGGCAGGATTCAGTCGATCTCTTAGAGGAGGAAAGAGAGTTGGCCTTGATCCGGTCGACCATTTATCAGCAAGACTTGCGTCGATTCCACGCCAGGAACATGAGGGGCCGAACCTTTCAAGAGGGGGACCTGGTTCTTCGAGTGGATCAACAGAAACCACACAAGCTCGCCCCGGCTTGGGAAGGCCCCTTCATCATCACCAAAGTTCTCCACAATGGAGCATACCATCTTTACAGTGTTGAGCATAAGAAAGACGAGCCACGGGCTTGGAACGCGGAGCTGCTCCGCCCTTTTTATACTTAAGCACTCATTCGAATAAAATGTAATAAGAAGTACCTTTGTAATTTGTTCGTCAAAGAAAAGAGCTTTTCAGTCTTCTTGCGTGATTGTTGTTGCTTTTATTTACCTCTGAAATCCCCCACGGGGTGGTCTTAGCCGCGAATCCGTTTCGCCTAAGTTCGAAAGAAAATCCTACCGATTGATGGGTAAGCCTCTCACTCGGGAGGCTTAGCCGCGAATCCGTTTCGCCTAAGTTTGCAAAATCTTACCAAGTGGAGAGCAATCCTCCCACTCGGGGGCTTAGCTGCAGTCTACTACTCGCCTAAGTTCTCCCACTCGGAGGCTTAGCTGCTGTCCAGTACTCGCCTAAGTTTGTAAAATCCTACCGAGTGCAGAGCAATCCTCCCACTCGGGGGCTTAGCTGCAGTCTAGTACATGCCTAAGTTCTCCCACTCGGAGGCTTAGCTGCAGTCCAGTACTCGCCTAAGTTTGTACAATCCTACCGAGTGAAGAGCAATCCTCCCACTCGGGGGCTTAGCTGCAGTCTAGTACTCGCCTAAGTTCTCCCACTCGGAGGCTTAGTTGCAGTCTAGTATTCACCTAAGTTTGTAAAATCCTAACGAGTGGAGAGCAATCCTCCCACTCGGGGGCTTAGCTGCAGTCTAGTACTCGCCTAAGTTCTCCCACTCGGAGGCTTAGCTGCTGTCCAGTACTCGCCTAAGTTTGTAAAATCCTACCGAGCGGAGAGCAATCGTCCCACTCGGAGGCTTAGCTGCAGTCCAGCACTCGCCTAAGTGTGTAAAATCCTACCGAGTGGAGAGCAATCCTCCCACTCGGGGGCTTAGCTGCAGTCTAGTACTCGCCTAAGTTCTCCCACTCGGAGGCTTAGCTGCAGTCCAGTACTCGCCTAAGTTTGTAAAATCCTACCAAGTGGAGAGCAATCCTCCCACTCGGGGACTTAGCTGCAGTCTAGTACTCGCCTAAGTTCTCCCACTCGAAGGCTTACCTACAGTCCAGTACTCGCCTAAGTTTGTAAAATCCTACCAAGCGGAGAGCAATCCTCCCACTCGGGGGCTTAGCTGCAGTCTAGTACTCGCCTAAGTTCTCCCATTCGGAGACATAGCTGTAGTCCAGTACTCGCCTAAGTTCGTAAAATCCTACCAAGTGGAGAGCAACCCTCCCACTCGGGTGC
Organism: Triticum urartu; assembly: GCF_056163025.1. Classification (NCBI taxonomy): domain Eukaryota; kingdom Viridiplantae; phylum Streptophyta; class Magnoliopsida; order Poales; family Poaceae; genus Triticum; species Triticum urartu. Next base: position 65,143,782 of record NC_141873.1, on the reverse strand, counting down.
TTAGCTGCAGTCCAGTACTCGCCTATGTTTAAAAAATCCTACCGAGCGGAGAGCAATCCTCCCACTCGGGGGCTTAGCTATAGTCTAGTACTCGCCTAAGTTCTCCCACTCGGAGACTTAGGTGCAGTTCAGTACTTGCCTAAGTTCGTAAAATCCTACCGAGTGGAGAGCAACCCTCCCACTCGGGGGCTTAGCTGCAGTCCAGTACTCTCCTCAGTTTAAAAAATCCTACTGAGTGGAGAGCAACCCTCCCACTCGGAGGCTTAGCTGTAGTCTATTACTCGCCTAAGTTCAGAGCTACGCCACAAGTACAACGTGCGCTCCATCCCTATCCACAAGGACGACGAGGTGCAGGTGGACTGCAACCTTCCCCTTCGGAGCTACGCCACAAGTACAATGTGCGCTCCATCCCTATCCGCAAGGACAACGAGGTGCAGGTCGACTGCAACCTTCCCCTTCGGAGGTACGCCACAAGTACAACGTGCGCTCCATCCCTATCCGCAAGGACGACGAGGTGCAGGTCGACTGCAACCTTCTCCTTCGGAGCTACGCCACAAGTACAACGTGCGCTCCACCCCTATCTGCAAGGACGACGAGGTGCAGGTCGACTGCAACCTTCTCCTTCGGAACTATGCCACAAGTACAACGTGCGCTCCATCCCTATCCGCAAGGACGACGAGGTGCAAGTCAATTGCAAGCTTCTCCTTCGGGACTACGCCACAAGTACAATGTGCGCTCCATGCCTATCCGCAAGGACGATGAAGCGCAGGTTGACTGGAGTCGCCACCTCAGAGCTGCATCTCCAGCGCAAAGACTATTCCGAGCAGAGAACAAAGTCCATTGAAGGCAAAACGCAAGCATATTCAGAAATAAACCAAATTCGGATAAACCCTAAAGTTCCAAGCAGCAAACCAAAAGTATTCGAGCATCAAGCCCGAAGGAGTTTAACGGTTACAACAACCACTCGGCATTCTGAGGCAAATTTGAAGCAGATTCAAGTCTCATAAGTTTGTTCACTCGGCAGGAGGAGGGCTGGCAGGCTCGACGAATTCGTCCAGGTCGATCCCATCCGCGATCCGAGTGGTAGCAGCGATGAAAGTCTCCATGAAGGACTGGAAGTCATGCCTGTTGGAGTTAGCGACCTTGATCACTACCAGCTGTCTTCACGAGCTTCCTTGCAGTGGACTCGCACCAAGGACAGCGCCATGTTAGCACCACGCCGGACGGAGGACTTCTTCCATTCTTGCACTCGGTCAGGCATCTCGTTGAGGCGAGCCATCAAGGATTCCAGGTCATTTAGAAGCCTCGCCCTTGGCCAGAGCAATGAGTTGACTCATGAGACTGCCTCCTTCAGGCGCGTGAGGTAGCTTGTGACGCTGGCGACATGAGACTCCAGTCGGAGCACGTTCATTGCAGTTTCGTCACAAACTATAGAAGCGATAGGGTCCAGACCCGTCTCGACCTTTCCAGTTTTCTCGTCAAAGTCTTGACAGAATTCTGCAGCCAAAAATTAGTGAGTCGACCGGACAGGATCCGTTCACAAGCATCAACACAGTTGGTTTAAAAGAAATACCTTCCAGCATAAGATAAAGCTTCTTGGCAAGAGTTCTCAGATAAGCCTCCGTGTCATTCCTCTTGTGGACCGCAGACTCCAGCTTTTCATTCAGGGTAATTTTGTCCTTCTTTAGACGACTCACCTCTTGGTTAGACTCATCGAGACAGGACTTCAGCTTGGTCACCTCCCCTTCCAGTGCTTCGACTGAAGCCAGCTTCTGGTCTGCAATGGCAGTTTTGTCTTGGGCTTCCTTCTGTGCAGCGGCGAGGTCCGAGTCCTTCTTCTCTAGAGCCAACTTCATTTTCTCTGCAAAAGAAGCAATCGGATCAGACAAGAGCTCGAAGAAATGTTTTAAAAAGACAGTCGACAGGCAGTAACCTTCCATACCAGCAGCTTCGTCTTGAGCTTTCTTCAGATTCTGCTGGGCCAACTCCAAGTCAAGGTTGAGTTGCCTCTGCTTCTCCTCAAGTTCATCCAACTTGGAAATGAGAGCAAAAGACTTCTGCAGAAGGCAAAAGACGTGTCAATCGACAAGATCAAAGGTTGTTCACTTCCGAGTGGATAAAACTTAAAGAAGTTCGCTTAGACCCCAGCCGACTGCACACAGTCGACTGCGGTCTCGTGGGCTACACCCAGCGGGTGCACTTGGCATGCCTCCGCTGATTAAGGCCCAACTCGACCGGTCCGCCCGGGTCAAGTAAAAGAAAACTGTTTAGACCATAGTCGACTGCCAGCAGTCGACTGTGGTCTCGGGGACTACACCCAGTGGGTGCACTTAGCGTGCCCCCACTGGTTCAGATCTCATTCGACCGGTCCGCCCGGGTCGAGTGGAAGAAAAGAAAGGAAGGAAGAACTCAGACCCCAGTCGACTGCGGTCTTTGGGACTACACCCAGTGGGTGCACTTAGCATGCCCCCACCGGTTCAGATCCTACTCGCCCAGACCGAGTGGAAGAACGCAACTACCAAAGACAACAAAACACCCCGTGGGTGCACTGATTCGACGCAAACAACAAGAGATTGTATAGAAGAAAAATTTTCGGGTAGCATATCCCGAGAGAACAAGGTCAATTGAAAGTTTACTTACCTGGACATTGGCTCGGAGAGTAGCGCTGGTGTCGTAAGCGGCCTGGCTATTCTCGTGCACCGTCTTCATCTGCTCCATCATCACGTTAGCCTGACGGATGGCTTCCGCAGCCGCTTCCGACTGGTTTTCCAGGACAGGGTAGCTGGTGAAGAAGAGGGCAGACGACCCAGGTGCAGCAGCTTGGACCTCCGAGGCATGAGATGGGACGACTGAAGGAATCACCGGTACAGTCGACGGTGCGGGGCGCTGACTCGACAAGGGTACATCGAAGGTTACAGAGGCCCCGCCCGCGTCTTCAGATTGATGGACAATTGGTGTTGTCGTTGGTCCCTGCTGAGACGCCTTACCAGCCGCCGCCTTTTTATTCTTACTGGGCCTAGGAGCCACATCTTCATCGTCATCTAGGAGATCGATGACGTTGGGCGGAGCTGCAGAGAAGATCAGTCGACCCCAAAGTGAACCGCTAGAATTCAATCGACCAAGTAGTCAAGAGCAAGATCATAAGAGTTTTTTCCTGGGTTGGAGGTAACCGCATCTTCCATCTCCTCGTCTCGGTACTGGTAAGAAGAGGTTCCTGATGTAGCAGCATTGCAAAGGCCCGCACTCAGTCGATTATGTTCTGTTGCTCGAGTCAACGAAAAGAACAAGTCAGATGATTACCCGGAGATGGTAGGGATGGTCACTTTGATCATGGGAAAAGCTTTTGGCAGTTTGGAGGAGGTGGCTTTTGGTGCTTTTGGTTCTGGAGGCGGCACAACCTTGGACTGCTTCGGAGCCTTCTCACTCGGCGATGGGGAAGACGTCCGGGGGCGCTTTGAAGACTGCCCAGTCGGCGCGGTCGCCAGGTCCGGGGTGCTCGCCGGGTCATGAGCGTGCTTGGACCTTATCTCTCTGCGAGGAGGCGAGTCGACCTCTTCCTCATCAGTCGAGTCGTCGCTCTCCTCGTCCTCCTCGGCATCCGACTGCCACTCGCCGCTCTCGCCTCCGCTCGCCCCTTCCTCGACATCTTTCCACTGCACTCCATTGGGCATTGAGTACATGTCAATGAGGGCCTAAAAGGACAACGATCAAAAGAAATTCAGTCGACCATCAACAAGGTGTCGCACAAAGAATCAAGAAGATACTCGACAAAGCAGAGTCATACCTGTTCCGGCTGGCGCGAGTGCTCGAATGGAATCACCCTCCTAGACCCCCGGGGATTGTCTTTGTTGCTAGTGATTCCCTTCAGCCACTTGTCCAAGGTGTCTTTGCTGACGTCCTCTGGGTGGATCTGAGTGGAGTCCTCAAGCCCCGAGTACATCCACATCGGATGGTCACGGGACTGAAGCGGTTGGATGCGTCGACTAAGAAAGACCTCCAGCAGGTCCATCCCAGTCACCCCGTCGCGGACAAGTTGGACGACCCACTCGACCAACACCTTGACCTACGCCTTCTCTTCTGGGACTACCCTCAAGGAGGAGGGCTTCTCCACTCGAGCTAGGGAAAAGGGAGGAAGTCCAGTCGACTGGCCCAGAGTCGGCTGGTCCTTACAATAAAACCAAGTCAACTGCCAGCCCTGGACCGAGTCGGGAAGGATCATCGCTGGGAAGGTGCTCTTGTTCCTCATCTGGATCCCCATACCCCCGCACATCTGGATCACGTGCGTCCTCTCATCACTCGGATTGGCCTTTTTGATCGACTAGGAGCGGCAGGTGAAGATGTGTTTGAAGAGACCCAGTGCGGTCGACAGCCCAAGAAACTTTCACACATCGACACAAAGGCAGCCAGATAAACTATGGTGTTTGGAGTGAAGTGGTGAAGTTGAGCCCCGAAGAAGTTCAGAAAGCCATGAAAGAAAGGATGGGGAGGCAGAGAAAACCCGGGATCGACGTTGGTGGCGAGGAGAACACACTCACCCTCCCGTGGCTTCCCCACTCCACCAGGAGCCCCGGGAGCCATGCCGATTTGTGGGGGATCAGTCCCTCCTCCACCAGGTCGTCGAGGTTGTCCTGGCTAATAGTCGAGCGGATCCAATCGCCCTGGATCCAGCCCGGCAGCAGGCCGGATCTTGACAAGGATCCGCCCCGACTGGTCCTCTTGCCCTTCACCTTCGCGGTTGCCTTCCTCGCGTTCTCCAGCACCACTGACTTCTCTTTTCCCATGGCGGCGGATTGAATTCGAGCGAGGTTTCGACGCAGAGAGCGGAAGCGTGCGCGGCGGAGAGGTCTGAGGATGAAGAAAGAGAATGGGAGTGCGCGGGGCAAAGACCCGGTCCGGTACCTTTTATAAGGTCATTCCCCGAGTGACTGACTAGTAGGCCCAGACGATCTAAACAAATCCCGCAACAGTCGTGTGTGCAATACGTGGCGAAAAAGGTGGCGCGGAGATCGAGGCGACCTGCCTAATCCATCCCGATTACCACGGCCTCACCCATCTGGCGCGCTTCCCAAAATTTGAATCCCGCGAAATCCGCGAAGAGCAGAGCAACTTGTCAGACTGAAAACGTCCTCCACATTATCATTCGTAATTCCACTGTGAAAATTCACTCGAAAACCAAGAATGGACCAGGGTGACTGAAAAAGAAGTTGACATTGTCTCCTCAGGTCATGCACTACTAGGAAAAGGCCTACTAATGGCGCACCAGTTTTTCCTACTAATGGCGCATCACTGGTGCGCCATTAGTGTCACGCCACTAGTATTTATTACTAATGGCGCACCACTAGTGCGCCATTAGTATCTGGTATACTAATGGCGCACCACCTAGTGCGCCATTAGTATATAAACACCATGCGCCATTAGTATGCCTCCCAGGGCCATATTTAACCATGTGATTTGTCACACTAACGGCGCACTGCGGATGGATGCATCATTTGTATACTTGGTATACTAATGGCGCACTCTGTAGTGATGCGCCATTAGTATGAATATTAGGTTTTTTTTACTTTTCTGATTTTTGCACAGGTTACAAAATATATTATTTGACAGAATATAGACAGTAGCACACAACAACAGCAGATTCATCGAATACAATAGAAGATTAGTCTCCGAATACAATTCATCATATTAGTCTCCGAATTCAAAAGACCGAACAAAGATAAAACATTACAAGTCTCGAGACCGTGAGTATCGAGTTTGTCGGAAGTAATACTAATCCTCACAAGTCCTACTAATCATCATCATACAATTTCTACTCGTTATTCATAACAAGTCATACGATCATCATCTTGATAGTCATCGAACCAACCCTACTTAATTGTTCTTAGCACATGATAATCAGTATTGGGCAGGACCTAAATACCCTACTTAAGCTAAAATAGCATAAAACAATATAGACCCTGGCTCTCCATTATGGAGAATGGAGAACATCCTGTCTCCAATTCTTGCGCTTCGCTTCCTTTTGCTTCCAAGAAGCTCCTTACGACTGTCCATACATTTTTTCCATCCTTTGATTTTCATGTCTCCACTTCTTTTAGAAATCTCGTATGGACAGTTGAGATTCGTAGGATGACCTGGCTGTATGTTCAAACATTAAGACTACCTTTCTGATACATCATATGAGGCACACAATTCTCTGGGATTATCTGTTGAAAAACATAGTAATAACTTCATAGTTAGCAATGATGTACTAGTTTTAGAAGTATGCAAAATATGCACGGATGTCGTAATAGTAAAAATCTTACCAGGGTATCTCCATAGTAGTTACCGTAGTTGAACTCATGCACTAGTGGCACGTATTTACCATAATGTTGAGGAGTTTGATTGTGGATATTGTAATTCTCAATGTCAGTACAAAATCCGACCAGATGATTTTTCTCCTTGTAAGTTGTTAATTCGGAGCCATCGGTGTAGTGGGTTTTGTCTACCATCTCCCGCACATTCTTTGAACAATAAAAATAAGCTGTCAATTGAAATAAGCTGTCAACTATTTTGAAATAAACAATATAAATTAGCTAATAACTATGTTTGAGAAACTCACATAGCGGTAGAACTGGAGGCGTATCAACAAGGACCCAAATGTCCATATTGTCTTGGTTGATGTCAGGATTACCAAGATCCATGGCGATAAGCATACCCTCATCAAAACCATACATCTTGCAAAATGCTTCCCAATTTTTGCAACCAAAATGGGTTACGCTCTCAGAATTATATAGATTTACTTCAAAGTCCACATCGTGATGAGTCCTTAGGTGAATTTTCTTTGTTTCAGAAATTTCATGGTCTTCAAAATCCATCCTCTCCAAGACATAGTGTCTTGCATGGCATGGGATAAGCTATACTTGAATTGTAAAAGATGAAAATTACACGTTGAAATAGTTGAAGTCATGCTTTATTATGAAAATAACACTTGTCCTCGTTGTGTACCATTTCAACTTCGAAGGTCTCCTCGAGCTTAATGCTGAAGCACCGATCATCGTCCAGGTGAGGCATGTCGCACAGACCTCGATCGTCGTGGCACCAGTCGCACTCCCCCGGGAGACTTTCGTCGTCCGATGATGATGATGACATGTCCTACATTCATAATTCAAAACTACATCATTTAGGGTTTGTCGACACCGAGGCATCCTAAAAGCTAAGCTTTTATCATTTACGGTTTGTCGACGCTGAGGCACCCTAAAAGCCTAAGCTTTCATCATTTAGGTTCTTATCGACACCGAGGCACCCTAAAAGCCAAGGTTTTTATCATTTAGGGTTTGTCGACGTCGAGGCATCCTAAAAGCTAAGCTTTTATCATTTAGGGTTTGTCGACGCCGAGGCACCCTAAAAGCCTAAGCGTACAGCATTTAGGTTCTCATCGACACCGAGGAACCCTATAGAAGCCAAGTTAATTTTACATCATTTAGGGTTTATCGATGCCAAGGCACCCTAGGTTGGGCCTAATCACTTGGCACTAATCACTTGGCTCTATTGCCACCTATGTTGGGTTTATCATCTAGGGTTTATCGATGCTAAGGAGAATTCTAAGTTGGGCCTAATCACTTGGCTCTATTGCCACCTATGGTTTAATGCAGCAAGAATGGCGGGGCAGTTGATCCTACTTAACTAAGTACTATGATACACCGGCCCATGCATTAGTCGCAAGTACCCCATATGTCCTATTTTTAGCAAAGTCATGCTAAAATTCACGGAAAATTTCAGCATGACCTTTGCTGAAAATAGGACATATGGAGTACCCGAATTTGCCGGAACGGAAGTTAAGCGACATTCCGGCAAACTCAAGGGCCTCTCAGGGTACCTGCAAATTCATCACGACACAATGGTCGGAGACAAAACCCAGCCACAGACCATATGGTCCTCTGCTTTCATATGGAAAAAAATCAGCTCAACTTATGTGAGCTTCCATTCCAGATATAATAGGTCACCAAACAAAAAATCATCCAGATATAATGGTACAGCAAAGAAACAGCTTAATCCATGCCTCAGCTTATGAACAGTCATTAATTCAAATACAGAAGAAGGAACAATTTATTTGTGACATAGTTACAAATGATGACAGAATAAAGCAACACCCTCCACTAGCCTAAAAACAAGTGAAGTTTCACCCATATAAGAACAACTTTATAAAATCAGAGAAGTTGCTAAATTTTTTGTATCCTTTATATACACTGGAGTACAATGCTTTATAATGTTCCATCATCATTATAGAAAATTGACAATTGTCCATAACAGTTAACTGAAATTTTTGCCTCATAGCTTGGGTGGGTTAAGTACTAGGAGACTTTGTAACGTGCAGTACAGGTGCAGTAACAGGCTTCTGAGTTAAGAAAACATTTCTGTTTGATTTTCAAACCACACACTTACTTTCAACTATAAACAAAACTAACTTGTTGTTAATGAAACTCATGGTGGAAGTAACTACTAGCAGCATGTCATTATCATGGTAGTCCACTATATATTTTTATGACAAAATACATCATTATCAAGGCACATTATGGCCATTTTCTTACATGATGCTAACTATACCTAACTGATTTTTTTGACAGTAGCTCAAGTTTTTGACAGTAGCTCCTAATTGTACCTAACTGAATTTTTTGACAGTAGCTCCTAACAGTAGCTCCCAACTGAATTTTCTGCTTAAAGGGAAGGCTGACTTAAGTGGCAAGATGATACAATTTTTGTAACATAACAATATATGCATCTTACTATAACACCATCTCCTAACAGAAATAGTGTCCAGATCTACTAGGGGGCAAAGTAGAACTGATATTCTTTTGCTCACCTCTAGTACAAGGTATAGAAGAGGAGGTAAGTGAAGAAATAGTGACATTTCTCTTAGCAGGAGACTTTTTCTTTCTTCTAGAAACTACAGTAAATTTCTCCTCCTCTTCCACTACAGTGTCATGCCAACTTAGACATAGGGAGGCGACATTTCCATTCGAGTCATGAATATCTAAACAGTGTTCAGTTTTCTTATTAATTTGTTCCCTGGATAATTCCAATTCCTTGAGAACATGAATAAAATCAAAATTATCCAGAGGTATATCAACACCCATCATTGATGCTCTAAACATAATCTCCTTAGCTACTTAATTCCCCAACCCTAGCTACTTAATTCTCCAACCCCTTTTCTTGTCCAAAATTCTCCAACCCCTAACCCTAGAACACATCAGAAGGAAATCAAGAGGGGGAAGAGGGGGAAGCGGCTCGGGTGCTCATTGGGGAGGTCGAGGGCGACTCGGGGTAGCCGGAGCTAGTCGAGGCGGCGCGAATTCGGCGTCGAGCGGTGGCGATGGTGGCCGAGGCGGAGGAAATCGGCGGGCGTCCGAGGGCGTCCGAGCTCGTCCGGGTCCTCGTAGTCGAAGAGCAAGACAACGGCGGTCCTCCTGGGCAGGCCGCGCGGTGTTGGACGGCGACCACGAGGTTGACACAGGCGGGGCCGCGTGGGGAGGGGGCGCTTGGGCGGGAGGACGTCGAGGGCGCGGGCGCGGGCAGAGGGGGGATGTGACACCCCAAAAATTTGGCCTTGTTTTAATGCATCAAAAATTTTGCCAGGAATTAAAACTTTGAATTTCTGAGCTCCATTTTGATTTTTAAAATCATTTCCTTCCCTGTTTATGATGAGTTTTTCCCAAAGAGAAAACTTTTCAAATATTTCATTGGACATATTTAATCTCTCAAGAGAAACTTTCCCTTATTTAATATAACTAATTAAATAATTAAGTTGCTTGATCTTTACTTTCTTGAAAATGGTTTTTCAAGGTTATATGGCCATAATTGAACTACAACCATTTGATAAATTCACCTAAAATTCTAACCAAAATTTGGAGATGTCATGTGATGTTTTCAAATCATTTTTATACAAAAATATCTTTTATTTATGTAATATTTTGAGCTCTGCAACAATTTTTCCTTCTCTGGTCCAGAGTGCTATTTGCACTACAACCCTTTTAAATAATTCTTTCTAGCCTCCACCAAAATTATGGGATATTGGTAGTAACACATGATTCAACTTTATGCAAAAACCCAGTGATGTTATTTGAAAAATTTGAGTGAATCAACCTCATCTTCATTCTGGTCCAACCTTGTGATTTCTACTGCAACCCTATTAAATTTTGCTCCAATGACCTTGTGCTTTCTCCTACTTGTAGACAGCCCTACCAAACCCCTAAGTCCAGGAGCATGCCCCCATTGGCATATTTTTGGTTCATGAAATAATGTCATTTATTTCCTGTCCAGAATTGAAGTTTTGTAAAACTTGCACTAACAAGTTGCTGCATTTGACCAACTAACCCCACCACCCTCTTGTACATCTCAAGAGACCCCAATCTGGAAGTTTTGGCCACCCCAAGAGTTGCCTAGGTGCATGTGGCATTCTATCGAGCACCCTGTAGGCATGACCAGTTTTGACATGAGTTTTGGCATTTCACTGGGAACCTGATCCCCTGACCAAACCAGCATGTCCACTAGACTCCCTGTTACTCCTAACCTAGTCCTGTTCCTTCCCAGCCTCAACCTCGACCTCTAGCACGCTCTGGCATTGCGTCGAGCACGTCCCGCGCACACCCGGAGCGCAAGCAGAGCGCGCGTATTGCACGACCCACGCCCGAGCCGACACGCTGGCCCCACGGCTTTGGCTCGCTCCACGGCATCACGCCACGTGCTCCCCTTCTCACAGCTACGCGCCAAGCCGCCCCTCGCCGCGCCCGGCAGGCCAAGCGCTAGCCGCCACCGCCGCCCGACAGCCTCTACCCATGTCAGCGCCGCCGAACCTTCCTCCGCTCGCCACTTGGCCCCTGGAACAGCGCGAGCTCATCCGCAGCCATGTCCTCTAGTGCTCGTCACCGCCACGATGCCCTGCTGCTACAGAACGTCGGTTCGCCGGAAGCTTATCCACGGCCGCCGCGGAACCGCCTTGCCTCGCTTATAAATGGACGCCCCGGGCCGTTCCCGCACACTGGCAACCTCAGGCCACCCCAATGACGCTTCCCCAGCTCGCCAATCGACCCAGGAGAGCTTTCTTCCCCATCTCCGGTAACTCCTGCCGCCGCCACTGCCCCAGCCATTCCGGCACCACCAGGGCCTCCCCCTCTCCATTCTCTTCGCCAGAAACTTCCTCATCCTCCCGTGAACCCATCCCCCTACTCAATTTTGATCGGGAACCACCGTAGCCCCAAATCCATCTTGCTCCCGAAGCTTCCCTCCGCCGTGGAGCTCGCCGCCGGCGATATCCTCCACCTCCGACGACCGTACGACTACCGGAGTAACCACCTCGGCCCCCTGAATCCACTGGTGGCCTCAGCTTTCCGAACGGAGCCACCGTTCGCCGGCGATGATCGCCGGAGCCCCGCTCCACTCGGGCAGAGGAGGGAGACGACGCGGGCGACTAGTCAAACCTGACCAGTGGGCCAGGCGGGCCCACCGTCAGAGACCCAGCGCCGGTCCACGTGGTTAAGTGGAGGCATAAAGCCTCAAGTACGCCTCCTCTGCACCGAAAGCGTAATCTCGTTTGAAACGTTTTCTTTTTTCCATTTTTTTTAAAAACAGATTTGACCAAATCTTTGACTGGCTATAACTTTTTAAATATAACTCCAAATGAGTTGATTCTTTTTCCTACCTTCCTCAAATTTGGTCTAGTTTATTTTAAGATTTATTTGAAAAATTTTAAAACAACTTTTTTGTACTGTTTTTGAAATGTCTGTTAATTCAAATATATTTTTAAATAGGATTTTGGGGAGAGAGAAGAAACTTTCAAAAGTTTTGGAGAGCACCTCACCCCTCCACAACTTAAAGGCAAGCATTCTGAACCCTGGCATAATGTTTTTGGTGTGTTATTTGACACGTTTATAACACCACCTTATTTCAGAGGTCTTGTTATTTCATGTGACATGATCATTTGCATGGAAGCATATTAGTGATTTCCTTGCTGTTGGAAATGAATATAATTGTGATGGTAATCATCCTCATGTGCCTTGCATGCATGCCGGAAAGGAATCCGGGAAAGCCTCGGCCTTGGGTAGGCGTGAGCTTGTCGCCGGTCCCCGTCGGGACGGTTATGTCCGGTATGGCATGGTAAGGTATATTGAGTGGTGATTTTGTTGATTGAAATATATTTGTTTACATGTCATGCAGGGAACTTATAAACCTCCTGAGTCGACCGTAGACTGAGTCTTGTTTCCAGTAACCCCCATACTTGCTATGTACTACCACTTGTCCCTGCCGCAGGTAAGGTATGGTTTAGTAAGTCGTCAACCCCTTTCAAGCACACACCATACAGAGAGGCCATGGTGGAAGATATCGGTTGTAGCTGGTAGGCATGCCACCTGGTCCGGGGGCATGGGTGTTTCCGGTAGGGACCGAGAGGGGAGGCCACCCCTTAGAGTGCGCGATATAAATTTGATCCCATGCTACGCGAGGTTGTAGCCTCCCCACTTAGAGTTTTGCTTAACAAGTGTCGTGGGTGATCCCAGACACCGATGAGTTAAGCTGGTGTGTGCAAGTTAGGCGTGTTTTCAACTAAAAGGCCGTAGACTAAAGGAATCCGTTACTCGTGGGTAAAGAGTACACCCTCTGCAGAGAATAAAACCTATTCGAATAGCCGTGTCCATGGTTATGGATTACAGTCTGGGATGGGTCAAGTGTTGGTCTTAGTGTCGGTCTTCGGAGGAGAGATTGTTAAACTAGAACATGGACCGTGACTTGTGACTTGTGAAGATTATGATTATTATCTTGTGATGGACTAACCCGTTGCATTATTTATATTATCGAGTATCCCTGGACGGTTCTACCTCCTGGATATTCATTGTGATTATTTCTTTTAAAGCCCTTTATGTGGTGTCGCTTAGACGCCCGACTGTGGCATTTCTTTTAAAGCCCTTTATGTGGTGTCGCTCAGACGCCCGACTGTGGCATTTCTTTTAAAGCCCTTTATGTGGTGTCGCTCAGACGCCCGACTATGGCATTTCTTTTAAAGCCCTTTATAAGGTGTCGCTCAGACGCCCGACTGTGGCATTTCTTTTAAAGCCCTTTATGTGGTGTCGCTCAGACGCCCGACTGTGGCATTTCTTTTAAAGCCCTTTATGTGGTGTCGCTCAGACCCCCGACTGTGGCATTTTTATTCCCACTCTATTACCGCTTATTCACGTTGCATGATAATAACCTGCTTGCATGCATAAAAGATATTTTTATTTATGACTGACGATGTGATCATAGAATATTTCAGTGCATGATTGTCAATTATATTATACCTGTGTTCCTAATGTTTGCGAGTACATTCAAAGTACTCACTAGCTTGTCCCTGGCTATTGTCTTGGCCAGATTGCTTGCTTGGAGAGGAGCGTGGCGATGACAGCCCCGGAAACTAAGCAACGGTGATAGCAGCCTCGCGAAGATAGGAGTTAACCTGGTCAGCAGTTCCCGTGGGAAATGGAGTCCCATAGACACAGATGTCTCACAAACCGCTTCCGCCATCGACCACTACAAAACCATTTGATGTACTCATAGGCCACAATGGTCTTGTACTGCACATTTTGTACTTTTGCTTGGAATTTCTGTAACAAGTTGGTGCCTCATCAGCTAACAGTAATCCTGGGGCTGGTGAGCACAACGGCCATTTTTTGGAAATTTATGTCCGGAAAACCCGGCCGTGACAGGGGACGGCGAGGGAGGCGGCGCTCGGCTCGACGAGGCGCGGGGGCGGCGACGGAGACGGAGGCGCGGGGGCGGCGGCGTGGGTCGGGGCAGCGGGGGGAATTAGCTAGGGGGGCGAGGGAGAGGGACGAAGGGGATCTGGCGAGAGGGAGGGAATTAGCTAGGGGGGAATCTTACTAATGGCGCACCCGCGGTCGGTGAGCCATTAGTAATCTTTTTTCCATAGCAATGGCGCACCAGGCAGAGGTGCGCCATTAGTAATATTTTTTTACATAGCAATGGAGCACCAGGCAGAGGTGCGCCATTAGTAATCTTTTTTATATATATAGCAATGGCGCACCAGCCAGAAGTGCGCCATAAGTAATTTTTTTGTTGCATGTAATATTTTTTTAGAAAATGAATATGAATATGAAACAGTAATATTTTTTATAAAAACAGTAATAATTGTTGTTTAACAACAATTGTAGTCTACACTTTTTTATTATTATTTTTTTAAAATGAAGAGGGGAGAGGAGGCGGAGCTCACCGGGGAGCGGGGGAGGGTGCGAGTAGGGGAGGGTGCGGGGGGTGCTCGTCGGCGGTTGTGGAGCGGGGGAGGCTGCGGGGGGTCGGCGGCGGCGGTGGTGGAGCAGGGGAGGGTGCGGTGGGTCATTGGCGGCGGTGGAGCTAGCGGGGGAGGGTGCGGGTGGGATCGAGATCGAGATGGAGGGGGAATCGACATCGAGATGGAGGGGGATCGAGATCGAGTGTCCTCATGAATATTCAATATTTTATCATATTGAATATGAAAAAATATCATCAAATTTGAAAAAATATTCATGAATTCAAAAAGTGCCCATGAAATTTAAAAATATTCATGATATCAAAAAGTGCCCATGAAATACAACTGAGAAATGAAGAGTACGATTTAAATACAGTCGATTTTAGCTAGCTATCTGTTCATAATCTTCTTGCCCTTCTTTTTCGCAAATGGAGTTCTTCTGTGGAATGGACGTCCTTTAGGTAGGGTGGTCCTCCTTCATCTTGTGGTGTATGCTGCTACTTCATCGTTGTCGTCATGTTCGATCTTCGGGTCGCCGTACTTGTCGAAGTCTTGCTCATTGGCTACTCCATCCATTCCGATGATCTTCCTTTTGCCTCTCCTCACGACAACATGACTGGGCTTTGACGGGTCGGTAATGAAGAAGCATTGGTCCACTTGGGAAGCCAGTACCCATGGCTCATTTTTCACGGTGACGTTTGCGCCCGCAGTCTTGGATTTGGCTTCGGGTATAACCATGGTGGTGAAATACCGGTCTTCTTTTAGGACGCTCTTGGCCCATCTGACACGGAACATCGGGACCTTCTATCCAGCGTAGCTCAGCTCCCAGATCTCCTCGATCCTTCCGTAGTATCTGTCCTTGTTGTTACCGGTGTAGGATTCAATCGTTACCCCAGAGTTCTGATAACCATCACTCTTCATGTCCTTGTCCTCGGTGTAGAATGTGTAGCCGTTGATATCGTACGCCTCATAGGTCATCAGGTTGTGCTCGGCGCCCTGTGACAAGGCGAATATGAGTTGTTCTTCCGCAGAGGAATCCTCATGTAAATGGTACAACAGAAGCTTCTGCTTGAACCAACGTGTGAAACATGAGTTGTGCTCTTTGATTATATCTCTGTCCGTCCTCTGTTGGCCTCGGTCATTGTATGTCTTCTCAATAAAGGATTTGTGCTCTACCACCCAAGGATTGACCACGTCTATGTGTTGTAGCGCAACTAGGTTTGCTCTTTCAAATTCGGCGAGTCGACCCTCGAAGTCGACATGCATTTCACGGCGACCCTCACGGTGACCCCATCCAGTGAGCCTGCTGAGGTGCCTGTTGACGGGCAGACCAACGGGGTTCTCGATGCCTAGATAATTCGTGCAGTAGGAGATGCACTCTTCCGTCAGAAAGCCCCTGGCTATACTTCCCTCTGGACGTGACATGTTGCGAATGTATCCTTTGATGACACCATTCATCCTTTCGAACGGCATCATGCTGTGCAGGAACATCGGCCCGAGTTGGATGATATCCTCCACGATATGGACCAGCAAATGCACCATAACGTCGAAGAATGCGGGCGGCAAGTACATCTCAAGCTCACATAGTATCACCACGATCTCTTCCTGTAGCCTTCTGAGTTGCCTCACGGCAACCGACTTCCGAGAGATGACGTCGAAAAAGTTGCATAGGCCAAATAGCGTTTCACGGACGTGCGCGTCCATGATCCCACGGATTGCAACTAGAAGTATCTGTGTCATCAGCACGTGATAGTCGTGAGACTTCATCCCGCTGAACTTCTTCTTCGCTGGTTCTAGGTATCTGCTTATCTTCCCCGCGTAACCATAAGGAAGTTTTACTCCTACGAGGTAGCTGAAAAACTGCTCGATCTCCTCCTGACTTAGAGTGAAGCACGCGGGAGGGTAGTCATTTCCGGTCTTCTTGGCCTTTTTGCCTTTGCGACGACTTTCTGTGTCCTGCTTCGCCTCATCATCATCATAATCATCATCATCATCATTAGCGTGAAGCTCCTGCCTGATGCCCATTGATTTCAAGTCTGCCCTTGCTTTCGGCCCATCTTTGGTCCGCTCTGGCATGTTGAGCAGGGTACCAAGCAGACTCTCGCACACGTTCTTCGTGATATGCATGGCATCAAGGCTGTGAGGCACATGACGGATCTTCCGGTATGGCAAGTCCCAGAAAACAGACCTCGTTTTCCATACCTTCAGCAGCGGCTCTGGCGCCTTCGCTTCTTTCCCGGCTCTGGCGCCTTTTGCTTCTTTCCCGACAGTGGGCAATATTTCCAATTTTTCAACAGCCCGTCTATTTCCTCACCGCTCCTCGTACGCGGGCGTCTTCGGAGTTCAGTTTCACCATCGAACATATCGTTGTGTTTCCTCCACGGGTCATCGTCGCGAAGCCACCTTCAATGTCCCATGAACACGGTTTTTGAAGACCCAGGATCTCTATCTAGCTGGCGATACGTTGTGTCATCCATGCACCTGACGCATCTAGAAAATCTGTGGACCACCTGCCCCGCGAGATATCCGTAACCGAGATAGTCGTGCACCGTCGTGAGCAGTGCGGCTCTCATAGGGAAATATTCTTTCTCTGCGGCGTCCCACGTATTGGCTAGCGTTTTCCACAGCGTGTCTAGCTCCTCTTTCAGCAGCCCCAGATACAGATTGATGTCGTTCCCTGGTTGTTTCGGCCCTTCAATTAGCATACTGATGTGAATGTACTTCCTCTTCATGCACAACCAGGGGGGAAGGTTGGACATCCACACAAACACAGGCCAGGTGCTATGTGTGCTTCTCTGGCTGCCAAACGGATTGACTCCATCGGTGCTCGCACCCAGCACGATGTTCCTTGGATCCTTCCCAAATTCTAGGTGTTCGAAGTTCAACGCTTGCCACTGGCTCCCATCCTTAGGGTGACTCAGCATCTTGTCTTTTTTATTTATCTCCGGATCATTTGCGTTATCTTCTCGCTTCTTCTCCTCCCTATCCGCGTGCCAACGCAGGAGCTTTGCTACCTTAGGGTCCACGAAATACCGCTGCAGACGAGGAGTGATTAGAAAGTACCATACCACTTTTTGAGGAGCTTTCTTCCTCTTCTTGTATCGATTGACGCCGCACACTGGACATATGGTAGACTCCGCATGCTCGCCCCGATAAATGATGCAATTGTTCATGCACACATGGTATTTCACGTGCGGTAAATCCAGAGGACACACGACTTTCTTCGCCTCCTCGAAACTGGTCGGGCACTTGTTCCCCTTGGGAAGACGTTTGTGCTAGAATGACATGTTCTCGTCGAAGCATGCGTCGGTCATTTTGTGTTTTACCTTCATCTCCAAAGCCATGAGCGTTACTTTTAGGCGGGTATCCTCGGGTCTGCATCCTTCATACAATGGAGTAACCGCGTCTATCTCCAGTTGATCCAGCTTGGCTTTCTCTCGGGCGGCAGCTCTTGCGTTATCCGTCTGCTTGAGAAGCAGCTCTTGAATATGAGGGTCCTGCACCCAGCCCATCGATGGTCCATCGTCGTCTGCTCCTCCGGCATCTAGATCTTCGTGATCATGCCCTTCGTCTGCTCCGGCATCTTCCTCATCGTCATGTCCGGCATCTTCTACATGATGACTGTGTACAGCATCACTGTCGTGATCATGTCCTGGAGATTCTTCGTCTTCTCGCCCGCCCAAGCCGCGGTGGTTGTCTTGCCGCACTTCCTCATTTCTTGCCCGGCCCCCATGGACGACTTCATAGTAATCTTCATCACCTTGCCACCGATAGCCATCCATGAAACCACGCAAGAGCAGGTGGTCCCGCACCTGCCCAGAATCCGGGTCCGCAATAAGGCTCTTCAGCTTGCATCTTCGACATGGACATCTTATCTCCGTCTCATTCTTTTGAAGAATCTCGGCCTTCGCAGAGCTCAAAAACCTATTCACGATGCCTTCGGTCATCGTGCGGACCATGGTCGCCTGTGGGGTTGAGCAAAACAATATTTTAGAACCAAGAAAAAAATTGGGCATGACTTTCCCTAAAAATAGGACCAAAAAGAATGCATAGTGCCAAAATTCTCGCCGAAACGGAAATGAATCAACATTCCGGCAAAATATTGGCAACTATCGCATTTCAAATACCGGTACCTACAAACACAAACATATATGCAACACCACAAACATACATAGATCTAGCTAGGCCACAAAAAGTGCATGTGCACGTTGTTGGAGCGAGCTAGGGAGAAAAAAAGTAGATCTACAACATGAAGATAGCTTTCCCCTTACTTACCTATCAAAAAAAGGTAATTTCAACACTTAATTTTGATGACTCTATGGTGCAAATGAGGTGAGGAGGAGGAGGCAGCCGACAAGCTTAGAGAAGGAGGTGGGGGGAATGAAGTGGGGAAAGTGAGTGTGTAGGTGTGGCTGTCCAAAAATATCTAGCTGGTCCCAGGTTACTAATGGCGCACCACAGAGACATGCGCCATTAGTAACCGAACATACTAATGGCGCACCACACAGACATGCACTATTAGTAGATTTGCAAAAAAGTAAAAAATAATTTTTATACTAATGGCGCACCATGGCACAGTGCGCCATTACTAGTTTAAACTAGTAATGGCGCACTATGCAACGGTGCGCCATTAGTAGTTTTGCAAAAAAGTAAAAAAAAATACAGTAGTGGCGCACTCTATGGCTGGTGCGCCATTTGTAGTTCTAACTACTAATGGCACACTCTGCCCGGATACGCCATTAGTATGTTTGAAAAAATGAAAAAAAACATTTTGTTACTAGTGGCGCACCGTGTGCCTGGTGCGCCATTATATTAGTGTCTTCCACACTAATGGCGCACCAACAGATGGTGCGCCATTAGTATATAGTAATGGCGCACCACATGTCTGGTGCGCCATTAGTGTCAATTCCATCTATAGCCCTTTTCCTAGTAGTGATGGATCCAGAACAAGTTATACTCACAACGCGAAGAATGAGTCGGAAGTGTTCCCAACTCCTTCCCCACTCAAACCCTGATCCATTCGGGGGCTAATGACAAAGCTATGTACCTATGGTAGGGTCATGGATCTGTTCAAGACACCCTCCCCAAGGACATCTCTAAAAGCACCTGAAGCAGTCGAAGAAGAGTTCATCATCCACTCGACCATAAAGCCATGTTCCACTCGACATTCTTGAGGACACTCGACCATGCGAACAACCACTCGACTACCAGAAGATGGAGAACCTCTCACTCTGCAACGGTCGGGATTAAGTCATAGCTATAATAGTCATTTATAGCACTTTACTTCGGACGTTACTAGTAACGCTCCTTCTTTATGAACATTGAACCCTGTGTAACGGAGGGGAGCTGGGGTCCTGGCGCACTCTATATAAGCCACCCCCTCCTCCGGGACAAGGGTTCGCACCCCCTGTAACTCACACGCATATATCCAGTCAACCGCCATCGGGCTCCGAGACGTAGGGCTGTTACTTCCTCCGAGAAGGGCCTGAACTCGTAAAACTCGCGTGTACAACTCCTCCATAGCTAGGATCTTGCCTCTACATTCCTACCCCCATTCTACTGTCAGACTTAGAACCACGACAGAGGGTGCCCCCCCAGGGCACGCCCCCTGCCTCGTGGGCCCCTCGAAGCTCCACCGACGTACTTCTTCCTCCTATATATACATACGTACCCCCAAACGATCGATGACAGACCCAAAAACCTAATTCCACTGCCGCAACTTTCTGTATCCACGAGATCCCATCTTGGGGCCTGTTCCGGAGCTCCGCCGGAGGGGGCATCGATCACGGAGGGCTTCTACATCATCATCCAAGCCCCTCCGATGAAGTGTGAGTAGTTTACTTCAGACCTACGGGTCCATAGTTAGTAGCTAGATGGCTTCTTCTCTCTTTTTGGATCCCAATACAATGTTCTCCCCCTCTCTTTTGGAGATCTATTCAATGTAATCTTCTTTTTGCAGTGTGTTTTTTGAGATCGATGAATTGTGGGTTTATGATCAAGTCTATCTATGAATAATATTTGAATCTTCTCTGAATTCTTTTATGTATGATTGGTTATCTTTGCAAGTCTCTTCGAATTATCAGTTTGGTTTGGCCTACTAGATTGGTTTTTCTTGCCATGGGAGAAGTGCTTAGCTTTGGGTTCGATCTTGCGGTGTCCTTTCCCTGTGACAGAAGGGGCAGCAAGGCACGTATTGTATTGTTTCCATCGAGGATAACAAGATGGGGTTTTTAATCATATTGCATGAAACTATCCCTCTACATCATGTCATCTTGCTTAAGGCGTTACTCTGTTATTAACTTAATACTCTAGATGCATGCTAGATAGCGATCGATGAGTGGAGTAATAGTACTAGATGCAGGCAGGAGTCGGTCTACTTGTCTCAGACGTGATGCCTATATACATGATCATACCTAGATATTCTCATAACTATGCTCAATTCTGTCAATTGCTCAACAATAATTTGTTCACCCACCGTAGAATACTTATGCTCTTGACGGAAGCCACTAGTGAAACCTATGGCCCTCGGGTCTCTTTCTCATCATATCAATCTCCATCATTTTATTATTGCTTTGCTTTTACTTTTTACTTTGCATCTCTATACCAAAAATATTATTTATCATCTCTATCAGATCTCACCTTCGTAAGTGAGCATGAATGGATTGACAACCCCTAAGCGCATTGGTTGCATTGAGGTATTGTTTTTGTGTAGGTATGAGGGACTCGCGCATAGCCTCCTACTGGATTGATACCTTGGTTCTCAAAAACTGAGGGAAATACTTACGCTACTTTGCTGCATCATCCTATCCTCTTCAGGGAAATCCAACGCAGTGCTCAAGAGGTAGCATAATTCACAGTATGTTTTATTGCACTGCTTCTGCTTATGCCGAATATGATTATGCAGTCCGTCCCGAGCCCATCTCGACGTATCTTCGTCGGACGGTTCTTTGGACTCGTCGGATCTGAATAGCAATTCACTTCTGACCGCCTCCACCCCTCACCCTACAGACAACGTCGAGGTGTTGTCTCAAAAGGCACCGAGCCGAGGGGAGGTAGTCCTGGGGCGCCTCGAGGCGACCTAACGGACCCTGGGTGCAAAGGTAGCAAGACTCCCACGGGCTCCAAGTTTGGCCACCAGCCGAACACTGCGCCGAAACCTTCGATGGTGCCGGACTCCGGCAGGCGATCCCCCGTTAAGGGGGGGGGGCAAGCCACCCGTGCCGATGGCCTCTGTCCATCCAGAGGCACCGGACAACTTGCTGGAAGTGCTCCACGGCGCTTCCATGATGAAGAGCACCGCACTATCATGAGTGCGGTGACCGAGAAGGTTCAGTCCACCAAAAACGGACTAACCAAAGCTTGTGCCAGCCTCCTAACAGGCTTTGAGGTAAGCAATCAAAATATAGGAAAATATTACAGCATAGACAGTAGCCCCTGATGCTCTGTTTGGCGTTCGCGAAGAAAGGCCGAATAGAGGATCAAATAATGACTTAGGAGTCTAATCAGAATATGTCTATGTGCATATGCAGGCTTCACTGCTGGCCGTTGCCGCACGTACTGCGGAGGTCGCTGCACTGAAGCAGGACCTTGAGCGGTCCGAGGACGAGCTCGGCCTGACCAAGAGGCAGCTCGAGGAGAGCAAACGTAAGCAATACCTTGTCTAGATATTAAAAAGAAATTCGGTTGTAAAGTGATAGGATCAACATGAATTGGCCAGGGGCCACGACCGAGGTGGCAACCCTGAAGAAGGCGCTGTCCGAGGCCAAAGATAAAGCGGCCAAGGAGCGCATTGAGAAGGAAAAGCAAGAAGCCCGGGTAGGCGAGGTGGAACAAGAGCTCGAGGCTCTCGCCAAAAAACACGAGTCCTTGGAGCTTGATTCTAAGACGCGAGAGTCCGAGCTTGCGAAGGCGCTCGAAAGCACCCAGAGCGCCAAGGCTGAAGCCCACAAGGCCCTCCAGGAGATTGATGCAGTGAAGAAGATAGCAGCAGGTAAGGCATTCATTATGCAAAGCAAGCATGTGAAGGAAACTTTCCTTTTACTTACCCGAGTTCGCAGCTCTCTAGGAGCGTTCGCAGATCTTCCCCGCAGTGTACTGGATGCCGAAGAGTTTTGCTGAGCTGAGGAGGGGAGCTCGACGGAAAAGTTGTTCTGGTCTCAATATATTGGGACCGAACACCCAATGCCCTGAGCGACCAGCTGAAGCAACTGGTCGAGCTTCACAAGGTGGCCGAACAGGCCATGAAGGGTCTTTTAGTCCGGATGTGGCCTGGCGATCCCCTGCCTGGCAGCTACTTCGGTCTGGTGAGGCGGCTTGTGGGTGCCTGCCTGCGGCTTGAAGTCATAAAGCGGTCCATCTACATCGAGGGTGCGTGTAGGGCTTTTGCCCAGATGAAGGTGCACTGGGCGAAGCTGGACGCCGTGAAGCTAGTGAAGGAGGGGCCGCTAGAGGGCAAGGAGCATCGCTGCCCCGAAATGTATTATGACAGTGTCCTGAAGGGTTCCCGCCTTGTGGCGGAGGAATGTGCCAGAGATGTAATTTTTGAATAAACATGCTAATGTGATCCTGTAATGTGAAACAAGTTTATTTGCGCTATGCAATGCTTTTTGAATTTAAAATATTACCTTCTGTGCGTCCGTTTATAAAATCTGAGAGTTGGCCAGTCGTCGGCTTCTGCCCCCATGTAATTAGTACTGGGGTGTTCGGGATAAACCTGAACACTCTTTATCCCAATTTTGGGTCTTTTGAGGGAGGTGGTCAGCACAATGAACCAGGCAATCGGACTATAGGGCTTTATCACTCTCACTTAGCCATAGAAGTCAATTTTAAATTTTGGTGGAGCCCCTAGTATTCGGAAGGCCGAATTTGGGGCGCTATATACGCCTAAGTCGGGCAAGGACGACTCCTCGCCTGAAGCGGGAAAAGTCTTTAAGGACTTGAGACCTCTCGAACAGCGACCAGCTCTCACCTTATCATGACAGTCAGTTTTTGGCTTTCTCTACTGAGGTGCTCGTTCAGAAGAACCGGGACACAATCGCAGTAGTTCTCCTAGTTCTACCTTAGCCGATATAGCGGAACATAAGGTACCAAAACATGAGAGCCAGGCAAATCCAACTATTGACCGAAGACATGATTCGGAGCTCATGCATATAATGCTATAGGTACGGGGTGCCGCACTGTCGAAAGTGTTCGGACTTCTCACGCCGTATTATGGGGTAAACAAAAAGACCCTGGCGTACTGACCGTACCAGAATGTACAAGTGCAAGTTGTCGAAATGAACATATAAAAGAAAGAAAAAGATGGATAATGCAATAATAGACTAATGCTATGCATTGTTATTTAAATAATACGTCGAAGCGTACTGATACAAGTAGTGCAATAAGCAAAAAATAGGACTATTTGACATGTCCTATCCAAGGGCAAGCTGCGTATGGGTAGTTAAAAGCATGTATATCGATTGTTATTAGAGACCACCTGGGGGTTCCCTTGTACGTCTTAGATTCTTGCCTCCTTGGTTGTTCCTTCCCGTATTGTGTCTGGCAATCGTACTGCCGGAAAGGGCTTGCAGAGAGTAAGGTCCTGAAAGAGAAAAAAATTATAAAGGTATGCAGCCTCTAGTGCGGTTAAGTCGCATTGCGGGACGTGCCCTGATCGTGCCCCCACCTATGCCCGTGGTATTTTCAGTGCGTAATTATGTACGCGCGGCACAGATTTCGTTGCTTGACTAGGAATGGGACGGGGGCCGGGTTGCTAGAAGAGCTCTGAACGTGCCAGGCGATCCTGTTGCAGGTTACTCCGGACTTGCTTGATGGTGTCCGGGGGCTGTATCGCCGAATTGGTGGTTTTCCTACAAAGGCTGCTTTGTGATTCAGCTGCGAGGGCCGCATATGCTCTTCCGTGCAGAGCGAGGGTTCTGTGTTTCCGTTGACTGTTATGATCCCCCTAGGTCCTGTCATCTTGAGCTCGAGGTATGCGTAATGCGGTACCGCATTAAATTTTGCAAATGCGGTTCGCCCGAGCAGTGCGTGATAGCCACTACGGAATGGGACGATATCGAAGATGAACTCCTTGCTTCGGAAGTTGTCCGGAGCTCCGAAGACCACTTCCAATGTAATTGAGCCTGTGTAATGGGCCTCTACACCTGGGATGACGCCCTTAAAGGTGGTTTTGGTGGGTTTGATCCTCGAGGGGTCTATACCCATTTTGCGCACTGTATCCTGATAGAGCGGGTTCAGGCTGCTGCCGCCGTCCATACGGACTTGAGTGAGGAGAAATCCGTCGATCATGGGGTCTAGGACCAATGCGGCGGATCCGCCATGACAGATACTAGTGCGGTGGTCCTTGCGATCGAAAGTGATCGGACAAGAGGACCATGGGTTGAACTTTGGGGCGACGGGCTCCATCGCATAGACGTCCCTTAGTGCGCGCTTCCGTTCCCTCTTGGGAATGTGGGTTGCGTATATCATGTTCACCGTCTTCACTTGTGGGGGGAACCTCTTATGTCCTCCCGTGTTCGGCGGCCGGGGCTCCTCCTCAACATCACTATGCATCCCCTTGTCCTTGTTTTCGGCATTCAACTTGCCGACCTGCTTGAACACCCAGCATTCTCTATTGGTGTGATTGGCTGGCTTATCGGGGGTGCCGTGGATTGACACGAGCGATCGAGTACGTAGTCCAACTGGACGGGCCCGGAGTACTTCTTTTGAATGGCTTTTTCCGCTGACCGGATCTACAGCCTCTGAATCCGGCATTGACTGTCATATCATCAGCGTTATCGCCATTGTTGCAGCGCTTTTCTCTGTTACGGCGTGGTCTGCCGTTGGCATCTTTGGTATCCGAAGTGCCCGGATTCCTTGATGTGTTGTTGCTGCAAGCCAGCCAGCTATCCTCGCCCGCACAAAAGCGGGTCATGAGTGTCGTGAGGGCTGCCATAGACTTCGGCTTCTCCTGGCCGAGGTGCCGGGCGAGCCACTCGTCACGGATGTTATGCTTGAATGCCCCTAAGGCCTTTGCATCCAGACAGTCGACAATTTGGTTTTTCTTAGTTAGGAACCCTGTCCAGAATTGCCTGGCCGATTCCCCGGGCTGCTGAGTTATATGGCTCAGGTCATCAGCATCCGGTGGTTGCACATAAGTGCCCTGGAAGTTGTCAAGGAATGCGTCTTCCAAATCCTCCCAACTGCCGATTGAGTCTGCTGTCAAGCTATTCAGCCAATGCCGAGCTGGTCCTTTGAGTTTTAGTGGGAGGTACTTGATGGCATGCAGATCATCACTGCGAGCCATGTGGATATGGAGGAGGAAATCCTCAATCCATACAGCAGGATCTGTTGTACCATCATATGATTCGATATTTACGGGTTTAAAACCCTCCGGGAATTCGTGATCCATAACTTCATCAGTGAAGCATAGGGGGTTTGCGGCGCCTCTGCGCCGGGCTATATTACGACGCAATTCAAATGTATATATCATATGATGAGGTGGCGGTCCAGCGCCCTGTGGGCGGTGGTTCCTGTTCGTCTCCTGCATCGTCGTCCATACTGTTGATGTCTTCGGAGTCGAAGTCGAGCATGTCGGTTAAATCGTCGACAATGGCTACTAAGTGGGTGGTGGGTGGGGAGCGAATTTCTTCGTCGTCCGCATCCCGTCCTAGCAAGACATAGTTCGGCCAAGGTTCTCCTGACAAAGAGAGGGATCTTAATAAATTTAGCACGACGCCGGAAGGCGACTGCTGAAAGATATCCACGGAGGTAAACTCCATGATTGGTGCCCAACGGGATTCGATAGGCACGGACGCAGGCGGCTCGGAGTCCGTGGCCGGATATGAATCTAGTGGTTCGGCAACACGGCTCTCGTAAGGGGTGAAGTCAGTATCCGCCTCTATCACCACTAGGAGTGTGGCCTCCATGGCGGGGTCTATCCACCCATCCTTGGATGGCGCAATTTGCTCTAGATTGAGGGCCGGAGTAGTTGTAGGTGTGATCTCCCGAACACCGTCCGACGGCAGAGCTAAATCATGCTCATTGTGATCGTGCGGCGCACCTGACATGGCTTCGAATCCGTCAAAGATCAAGTCTCCGCGGATGTCGGTAGTGTAGTTTAAGTTTCCGAACCTGACCTGACGGCTAGGGGCGTAGCTCTCGATCTGCTCCAGATGGCCAAGCGAGTTGGCCCGCAGTGCGAAGCCGCCGAATACAAAGATCTATTCGGGGAGGAAAACCTCACCCTAGACCGCATCTTACCGATGATCGAAGGAGCCATCAAGCCTTACGGTGAATGCACATAGGAACTCTCAATGAAAGCACCAATGTCGGTGTCAAAACCGGCGGATCTCGGGTAGGGGGTCCTGAACTATGCGTCTAAGGCGGATGGTAACAGGAGGCAGGGGACACAATGTTTACCCAGGTTCGGGCCCTCTCGATGGAGGTAATACCCTACATCTTGCTTGATTGATCTTGATGATATGAGTATTACAAGAGTTGATCTACCACGAGATCGTAGAGGCTAAACCCTAGAAGCTAGCCTATGGTATGATCGTTGTTGTCCTACGGACTAAACCCTCCGGTTTATATAGACACCGGAGGGGGCTAGGGTTACATAGAGTCGGTTACAAGGGAGGAGATCTACATATCCGTATTGCTAGGCTTGCCTTCCGCTCCAAGGAGAGTCCCATCCGGACTCCTTCAATCTTTTATCTTCATAGTCCAACAGTCCGGCCAAAGGATATAGTCTGGCTGTCCGGAGACCCCCTAATCCAGGACTCCCTCAAGACCTTTGACAAGTACATTGCCTACAAGATGGAGGAGAATAGCGCAACCAGTGAGCATGTGCTCAAAATGTCTGGGTACTACAATCACTTGAATCAAGTGGGAGTTAATCTTCTAGATAATATAGTGATTGATAGAGTGCTCTAGTCACTATCACCAATCTACTAGAACTTTGTGGTGAACTATAATGTGCAGGGGATAACGAGAAAGATTCTCGAGCTCTTCACGATGCAGAAATCGGCGTAGGTAGAAATCAAGAAAGAGCATCAAGTGTGATGGTTAACAAGACCACTAGCATCAGGTAAAAGGGAAAAGGAAAATAAAGGGAACTTCAAGAAGAATGACAAGCAAGTTGCCACTCCCGTGAAGAAGCCCAAAGCTAGACCTAAGCCTGAAAGTAAGTGCTTCTAATGCAAAGGTAATGATCACTGGAAGCGGAACTTCCCCAAATACTTGGCGGATAAGAAGGATGACATAGTGAACAAAGGTATATTTGATATATTTTTTCGAAAAGGTGGGCTCCCCGGCCTCTTCATCAGAACAATGCATACGACCAACTTTACAAATAAGCAAATAGGTTCAACAAGGTCTTAAAGTCTCAAACGAAAGTAAAGGAAAGCTTCGAAAGAGCCAAAGGCCTAATAACAAAACTAGCCAAAAAAAGCCACAACTGGCTGGCATAAGAAAGATAGGTAAACTAATTGCCTATCCTATTACATGACCGCCAACCAAACCGGTTGAAGATATCCCGTGCTACCATCTCCCATCGGATAGATCCAGTAACCAAACGCTCCCTGGCCTTCGTCGGAGTGAGTAGCGACCACATACTGATCAACGTAGTGGCTCGGAAGATAACCTGCAAAAAATGAATATTTGTTATTCTGTTAAAAACAAAATCATTTTTGCTGTTCCAGACTGCCCATAATAAAGCACATACTCCTACGCAAATGTGTCTTGCTGTTTCAGACTCTATCTCGTTAAGCCACGTTCCAAATAACATGCTGACAGAACTCGGAGGAGTAATATTAATGGTAATGTGGACTATCCGCCATAGAACTTTGGCCAACGGGCAATCAAGAAAAAGGTGTTTGATGGTTTCATCCCGATCACAGAAACTACACCTAGTAGGTCATGTCCAGTTACGCTTGGCCATATTGTCCTTGGTTAAGATGACTTGTTTATGTACAAACCACATAAACAGTTTAATTTTCAAAGGAACTTTGATTGCCCAAACATATTTGGAACTAGGAATAGAGAGTGAATTGATAATATCAAGATACATTGATTTAACTGTAAACTCTTCAGACCTAGTAAGCTTCCAGCGTAATTTATCGGGTTGTTGAGACAGCTGAACCTCCATCAGTCTACTCACTAGATGGAGCCACTCTTCCCAATGATTACCGGCTAGCGTCCTCCTGAACTTAATATTAAGGTGAATGGATTGAAGTACCGTTGCAATGGAAGCATCACGTCATTGAACAATACGATACAGAGATGGGTATTGAAGTGCAAGTGGGGTCTCTCTGAGCCAAGTATCCTCCCAGAATCGTGTGGTAGCACCATGCCGATAATAAACGTTGTCCTATTAAAAAAGACTACTTTGAATCTCATAAGCCCTTTCCAAAAAGGTGAGTCGGTCGACCTCTCTATCACCTGGGACAAAGTTTTGGAGTGAAGATACTTGCTACGAAGGATCTGCGCCCAAGTGGCATCAGTCCCGACAGATAACTTCGACAGCCACTTGCTGAAAAGACATTTGTTCTTGACCTCAAGATTATCAATGCCAAGACTCCCTTGGTCTTTTGGTCGACAGATAATATCCCACTTGGCCAGTCTGTACTTTCTTTTTAGTTCATTGCTCTACCAGAAGAATCGGGATCGATAAAAGTCCAGTCTTTTCCTAACTCCAACTGGGACTTCGAAGAAAGGCAAGATAAACATAGGCATAGTCGTGAGAACCAAATTTATCAGAATTAATAGGCCTCCGTATGACATTAGCTTGCCCTTCCAGCAACTCAGTTTCTTTTCAAAGCAATCCTCAATACACTTCCATTCTCTGTTTGTTAGCTTGCGATGGTGAATTGGTATACCTAAATACGTAAAAGGTAAAGTCCCCAATTCGCATCCAAACAATTGTCGATTGCTACCTCTCGAGCACTGCGTTGGTTTTCCCTTGAAGAGGAAATGGTGATGCAGTAAAGTAGCATAAGTATTTCCCTCATTTTTTGAGAACCAAGGTATCAATCCAGTAGGAGATCACGCTCAAGTCCCACGCACCTACACAAACAAATCAGAACCTCGCAACCAATGCGATAAAGGGGTTGTCAATCCCTTCACGGTCACTTACGAGAGTGAGATATGTTAAGATAACATTTTTGGTATTTTTATGCTAAAGAGAAATAAAGATGCAAAGTAAAATAAACGGCAATAGAAATAACTAAGTGTTGGAAGATTAATATGATGGAAGATAAACCCGGGGGGCATAGGTTTCACTAGTGGCTTCTCTCAGGAGCATAAGTATTACGGTGGGTAAACGAATTACTGTCGAGCAATTGATAGAATTCAGCATAGTTATGAGAATATCTAGGTATGATCATGTATATAGGCATCACGTCCGTGACAAGTAGACCGAAACAATTCTCAATCTACTACTATTACTCCACACATCGACCCTATCCAGCATGCATCTAGAGTATTAAGTTCATAAGAACAGAGTAATGCTTTAAGTAAGATGACATGATGTAGAGGGATAAACTCATGCAATATGATATAAACCCCATCTTTTTATCCTCGGTGGATGATACGTCTCCAACGTATCTATAATTTTTGAGCTCCATGCTATATTATCTACTGTTTTGAACATTATTTGGGCTTTATTATCCACTTTTATATTATTTTTGGGACTAACCTATTAACCGGAGGCCCAGCCCAGAATTGCTGTTTTTTGCCTGTTTTAGGGTTTCGAAGAAAAGGAATATCAAACGGACTCCAAACGGAATGAAACCTTCGGGAACGTGATTTTCTCAATGAACAAGACCCGGGAGACTTGGACCCTACGTCAAGAAACAAGAGAGGAGGCCACAAGGTAGGGGGCATGCTGTAACGCCCTCGATGCGGCTATATCTCCCACGTGTCGAAGCACGACTTAGAGGCATAACCGCATTGAAAGCAATGTCGCAAGTGAGGTAATCTTCACACAACCCATGTAATACATAAGGGAAAGAGATACATAGTTCGCTTACAATCGCCACTTCACTGAATTACATGAATAAAGCATTACATCATCCAGAGACAATCCAGGTCCGACTACGGAACCAAAATAAAAGAAGACTACCCCAAATGCTACACAGATCCCCGATCGTCCCAACTGGGGTCCACTACTGATCAACAGGAAACGGAAACAACATAACGAAAACGATCTTCATCGAGCTCCTCCTTGAGCTCGGTTGTGTCACCTGCACGGTATCATCGGCACCTTCAAGCTGGTTTTGGAAGTATCTGTGAGTCACGGGGACTCAGCAATCTCACACCCTCGCGATCAAGACTATTTAAGCTTATGGGTAGGTAAAAGGTATGAGGTGGAGCTGTAGCAAGCGTCTAGCATATATGGTGGCTAACATATGCAAATGAGAGCGAGAATAGAAGGCATTGCACATTCGAGAAATCTATGATCAAGAAGTGATCCTAGAACAACCTACGTCAAACATAACTCCAACACCGTGTTCACTTCCCGGACCCCGCCGAGAACAGACCATCATGGTAACACACACGGTTGATGCATTTTAATTACGTTAAGCTTCAGGTTTTCTACAACTGGACATTAACAAATTCACATCTGCCCATAACCGCGGGCACGGCTTTCAAAAGTTCAAATCCCTGCAGGGGTGTCCCAACTTAGCCCATCACAAGCTCTCACGGTCAACGAAGGATATTCCTTCTCCCAAGACAATCCGATCAGACTCGGCATCTCGATTACAAGACATCCTCGACAATGGTAAAACAAGTCCAGCAAGACCACCCACTGTGCCGACAAATCCCGATAGGAGCTGCACATATCTCGTTCTCAGGGCACACCGGATAAGCTAAGCGTACAGGAGCCAACATAACCCAAGTTGCCAAGGGACGGCCCCGCACGGTGCTCTGGGTTGGACCAACACTTAGACAAGCACTGGCCCGGGGGTTTAAAATAAAGATGACCTTTGGCTGGCCTAACCCAAGAGAAAAAGAGGCTAGGTGGCGAATGGTAAAACCAATGTTGGGCCTTGCTGGAGGAGTTTTAAGCAAGGCGAACTGTCAAGGGGTTCCCATTATAACCTAACCGTGTAAGGAACGCAAAATCCAGGAACATAACACCGATATGACGGAAACTAGGGCGGCAAGAGTGGAACAAAACACCAGGCATAAGGCCGAGCCTTCCACCCTTTACCAAGTATATAGATGCATTAATTAAATAAGAGATATTGTGATATCCCAACAAAATAACCATGTTCCAACATGGAACCAACTCCAATCTTCACCTGCAACTAACAACGCTATAAGAGGGGCCGAGCAAAGCGGTAACATAGCCAAACAACGGTTTGCTAGGACAAGGTGGGTTAGAGGCTTGGCTTAACAATATGGGAGGCAAGATAAGAAAGTGGTAGGTATCGCAGCACAGGCATAGCAAAAGAGCGAGCAACTAGCAAGCAAAGATAGAAGTGATTTCGAGGGTATGGTCATCTTGCCTGAAATCCCACAAGGAAGAAGAACGAGTCCATGAAGAAGACAAACGGACGTAGCCAACGTATCCTCACAAACGCAACGTTACCAGATTACCGAGAAGAAGCATACCGGAAAGAAGCAAAAAACATAGTAAACAGCAACGACATAAGCATGGCATGATGCACAACCAAGTATAATGCATGTCCGGTTTAATGAAGCATGGCATGGCAAAGTGCACAAGCAATCCTACAAATTAAGTGGAGCTCAATATGCAACGAGTTGCATATTGACGGAACACCACATGACTTATTTAGTTCTCTCTTGTTTATGTACCCAACAATATTAAATGTTGTTAAACATGGAAAGAGGGTGAAGCAAGGTAAAACTACCTATATAGTCAAGTTTAAATGAGGCCGGAAACAATGAACAACAATTCCGGAAAATCCTCATATGCATAAGGAATTAAAATGCCAACAACAATTTAAACATTTTAAATGTTGTTATCATGATGCGGATGACATGTGCAAGTTTATGCAATTTTTATTAAAAGTTGATAAGAGCATTATGAAGCATTTTTCACCATGGTGGAAGGAAAAGGGGTGCCACGACAACGATAAAGAAAACGGTGCTACGACAGCGTTCCGGTTCCGATAACTCGATTGAGATACCGATGGAAAGGAGAAGTGTGCGGATGCGTGCAACAGATGGTGGGGTGATCCCGGTTACCGGGTTCCCATGGGTCGACGATGGTGACAAGGCAAAAGAGGGGCAACGTGCCCCGACAATTCGAGCATGGAGCAAGCTCGAGCATCTCATACATCACACATGCATTCGTTCACGGGGGGTCGTCTCGGGGTTATACATTCGTTCAAGGGGTTCGAGTTCGATGCGATGTAGGGAAGTAGACGTTCTCCGGACGTTCATAGTGGAAGTAGTAGTTCTCACATGCTCTAAGGTCGACGGTAGAGGTTCTCGCGATCTCGACGATGGTAGTGGTACATGTTTATCGTATGTCAGTGGGAACGGCACGTATGGGATCACAACAATCCCTACTATGGTTGATGGGCGTGGGGTCGTGAGAAGAGCGGATCAAACAGATAGCACACAGTTCGTTTATCCAGGTTCGGGCCACGAGGATGTGTAAAACCCTACTCCTGCTTTGGTGGATTGTATATCTATGTTCTTGAGCTAGCTATGGGGCGTGAGAAGCTCCAAAAAGCCGAATCCTCCTCCTAGTCGCCTCGGGCCTCCTTTTATAGGAAAGGGGTTGCCATAGTGGCACACAGGAGGTGGAAAGGGTACAGTGATGCGAGGTTATCCCTCGCATTACATGACAAGGCGCATTTAATGCGTCTTGCCCAGGTGTCCTTGCTTTATCGGGGACGGGGGAGAGCCCTGTCTCGTCCGTCGTTGCTCCCTCTCATGTCGACACGCGCCCTGGCTAGCGGCGCCTGTGATGCCATGTAGGCAGGTAGGCAGCTGAGGTGGCGCAGTGGTGGGTCTCCATGAAGATCCGCATGCCGCCACGCAGGTGCCTGCCCAGCTGGTTGGGTCGGCAGCTGCATGCGAACGGTGGTGGAGGTTTGACTGGCGTGGGCCTGATGGTGTCCCTACAGGTGTTCTTGGCAAGGGTCTTGCCAGGGCCTCGGCAAGGGTCTTGCCATGGCACCTGCTGTCATCCCCGGCAAGGCTCTTGCTGGGGGCCTTGTGGTCCTCCTTGGCTGGGATCCTGCCAAGGATCATCATCTTCTAAAGGGTGTATCTGATCTTGAATTTCTTCACAAAGATCTGCATGCCACCACGGGCATGTCTCCCGAATCCTTGCCCCATGGGGGTAGTGGACTCAAGGGTGACTTACTCCGTAGGTGTGGGGCGAGCTGCCACGGCAAGGGTCTTGCCGGGTTTGATAAAACCGCCTCCCGGCAAGGATCTTGCCGGGGGGTCCGCTTCATCCCCTTTGCTCTTTGTGGTCTTGGTCTTGGCGTCGTTCTGCTTCTCCTGAGCTTCGGCCTTACCTTGTCTCACCTCCCTTGCCTTGCTCAGTCTGGTGGTGCCCGTGGCTCTGACTGCCCGTGCACAGTTATAGGGGTACAAAAAGTGTACCCCTCTTTTTGTACACCGACGGGAGCCCCCAGGCCTGGGCCACACGTAAGCGCAATTGCGTCGTTGGGCTAGGCCCAAAAACGGTGCGCGGGCAGGCGAGGCGGTTTTTACCGCGGTAAGTCTCTTCGCGCGCTGCGCTTCCCATGCTTCCCGCGCGTGGCGCAGCGTGGCGAGGCCTGTGTGACGTGGGCGGCATGCGTGGGGTTGCTTCCCGTGGGCATGCGTCACATCACAGTTAATGTGAAAGGAGGCGGCCCGTTGTTTTCCCCCATAAGAAAGGAATAACCGCGGGCGCGCTGCTCACTTTCTCCTCTTTCCTCGTGCCTTTTCCAATCTCAGAGCCGCCCTTCCTCTCTTCCTTCCTTCCTAAGCTTTCACCGTCGCCCGCCGTCGTTGCTTCTCCATCCCCTTTCCTCAGCCCTCTGAACTTCTTGGTCGCCATGGCTCCCAAATTCGCCAAGGGCAAGGGGATGGCTAAGGGCGCCGGGACAGTGGAGCCGCCGGAGAGCGCACTGTCGGGGGACCGGACGAAGTCCGCCTTCTTCTTCCCCTCGACGGTTGATGTTCAAGAGCTCCAGGCCTCCTTCAAGCCCCTATGGGGAGTGAAGATGGGGGGAGAGGATTCGGGACACCCGGCGACGCGCATCATTCCTGCCGCTTGTGCTGATCCTGCCCCAAATCGGTACCCCTTCTTCGTTGATTACTTTTCTTGCGGGTTATGCCCCCCTTTCTCCGATTTCTTCTGCGATGTTATGCGCACCTTCGGCTTTCGCCTCTTGGATTTTACTCCGAATGCGGTGGCGTGCATGGCTTTCTTCGCGCATCTTTGCGAAGGCTTTACCGGGGTGCAGCCCAACACGGTGCTCTTCCGCCATTACTTCTTCCCTCGAATCCAGCCGGAGGAGCCGTCTCCGGTTGCGTCACCTGGATCCCAAGATCGAAGGGGGCGTACCCGGACGGTGCCATGAAGGAGAGGTGGGAGGAATGGCGTGGCCGGTGGTGCTGGATTGAAGATGAAAACCTGTCGGAATTCTGCAAAGTCCGCCGAGTGCCGCCGGTCCGTGGCAGCGATTGGAGCGATGTCGACGCCGCCGATGGGAGGCTCACCGTCGCCACCACCAGGATTCTCCGGCTCACCCAGGCCGGACTCACCCTTGAGATGATCGGGGCGGACTTCATTCGCCACCGGATCGCCCCGTTGCACAGGAAGGGGAGGCCAGCTTGGCTCTTTATGAACCCGGCTGACATTATGCGACTCCGCCCCGGCCTCGATCACAACTTCACAGTGCTGGCGCATGCCCACTTCTGCCAGCGGCTTTTCCAGCTTGATGTGGGTCGCGATGGCGAGGTCGAGCGGACCAGCAAGGCCGCGAGGGCTGCCGCAAAGGTTGGCAAGGCCCTCAAGGGGCCATTTTTCAAGCTGCCAGCGGGGGTGGTCCCGTTGTGCAACCATTCGCGTCGGTCCGAGATCATCTCCATGATGCTGGACTGTAATGCGCACGGCCCTGTCCCGACCTGGGAGGAGCAGAAGGACGAGGATGTGCAGCAATTCTTCGACACCCTGATCGAGGTGTACGTCAATGCCGACGCCGAGCGGTGGCTTATCATGGACACCACCCAGGCAGAGCTGGACTACATCGCCACTAGGGCGAGGGAGGCACAGCTTGCCATGGAGGCCGGTAGTGCCGGGGGCGTGGAGGACAAGGCCGCAATGGTGGCGGAGGAACAGGACCTCACCCGGTGGGCGGCGGCCTCTGGGGAGGTCAGCAGCGCCGACACTGGATCTCCGCTCGTCGAAGACGCAGCTGACAAGTCGTCGTCGTCGGAGGAGGATGTGGTGGCGGGCTCGACGCCAACCAGGGGAAGAGGGTGAGTCCCGCGGCGGGCTGGCTCCGGTGAGCCGGTCCGGCCCGGCAGGGCTGCGCGGCCTCAATTGACCCTGGAGGGGTCTGGGCGCCACACGAGGGCCACGGCAGCCAAGAGGCTGACGAAGGCCGATGAGAAGAAGAAGACAACATCCCCTTCCTCATCTGGGCGCGCACAAGCCCCGCCGTCTTCGCCTCCTTCGGCAGATGTCGACTCGGATGTTGACGCGGGGGTCACTTTTGATCTCGGGCCTCTCATCCCGAAGAGGAAGAGGAAAGTGGTGGAAGAGGAGGGGGTGGATGACGAGTAAGTACTCCATTCCTTACTGTCATTTCCATTCCTCTGAATTAAGCCACCCATCTTGATCCGTTTTTGCTTTTGCAGGGATGCAGAGACGTTGGCCTAGAGGGTGAAGAGGGCGAAGGCCTCGGCGAGCAGTCAGCCCCCAGCTGGGGCTTCAAGGACACCACTGGTGGTGTTGAGCAGCCCGGACAGCAGCCCCCGGCACAACCCCCAGCGTAAGTTCGTCACCCTCTTCTTACTCGACATGTGGTAGGCGTCCGATGCTATGTTGTTGACCTTGCCGGGTTTGCAGGAGGGGAGCAGCAGCAGGAGGAGCCGCAGAGGGCTACCCCCAACACACTACCCCCATCGACTACGCTGCCGCGAGGGGCGTCCCCGGTAAGGGCATCAAGCACGGAGCCCACACCCATGGAGGAAGAGGGGAACTTTGGCGCTGGTGACTCTGCCACGGCGCCGGATGCTTCGGGGAGGGGACTTCTGCTTCACAGCCTGGCACTGGTGAGTCGCCTGTCCTCCGTCTCTGTTTTTCCCTTATCCTTTTCTTGGCTTCCATGCTCCCATTACTACCCAGACCCTCCTCCAACAAGTATGGAGGACGTGGATACCGTTGCTGGGAACATTGCTGAGGAGGCTGCCAAGGACGCTGCCGAGGTTGCCGCTGATGAGGCCGCCAAGGATGCTCCCGAGGACACTGCGGTGGGGGCCTCCAAGGCGACCGGGGAGGCTTCTGCCGAGGGCGCCAACTGTGGGCCTGCTGGGGAAGCTGGCAAGGCCACTGCCAAAGAAGAGGCGGTTGATGATCAGCCTCCCTCCTCCTCAACCTCGGGCCCCGGCAGGTATCTGAAGGTGGCGCGACGATCTTTTCGTCCACCTCCCAGGGGCGTCAAGTTCTCGGGCGCCCGCTGAAGGGGAAGTCTTTGACGGCGAGGTGCTTGCCGCCACCGGTCTTGAGGTTGTCGGTGAGCCGGGCGTTGGCAGTGACGGTTTTCCGAAAGAGCAGCTTTTCCGCGCTATGGGGGCCAACTTCCAAAAACTCCAGGCACTCTACTGTATCCGTCTGGACAAGGTTAAGTCCAGGATGGCAACGGTTGACCAGGCGAAGGTGGATTTCAAGGCGCGCGTTGCTGAGACGCAAACCTGGTTCCACCAGACTCGCGAGGAGCAGAGGGCCCTTCAAGAGGAATTGGCCAAGCGCAACGTCGAGCTCACCATGAAGATGGCTGACATCGTGAAGGCCCAGGAAAAGGCGTGAACTTGGCTACCGCGGCCGAGGCCGTCCGGAACCAGCATCAAGTGGCACTGGATTCCCAGGAAGAGGACCTCACCGCGTGTGAGGCAAAGCTTGCCGCAGCGCTCCGTGGCAAGGATGAGGAGCTCGAGGCCCTTGTCGCATGACAGACTCGCGAGCTGGAACAGAGGCACAAGGAGGCACTCGATGCCCAGGCTCTGGCCCATGCCGGCAAGGTAAGGGAGTTGGAGGTGGCGCAGGACGAGCTGAAGGAGCAAGCCCTCAAGCTGTCCAACGAGAAGAGCACGCTCAACAGCACCTTGGTGGAGGCGCAAGGAGCGGTCATCAGCAGGGCTGGGGAGCTCTCCGAAGCGCAAAACTCCTTCAGAGAAGCTGAAGGATCTCGAGAAGATGTTGTCGGAGAGCAGGGCTCGGGAGGAGACCTTCACCAGGAGCCTGGTGGAGGAGAAGCAGCTGCGGCGAACAAGGCCGCCTCCCACCAGGATTATGTGGCGGGCGAGAACAGATGGATCAGCCGTCTAGAGGAGGTCGCCGGCAGGGTCACCTCGCAGTTGGCCACCATGGGGATGCCAAACGTGAGGTACGCCCCTGAGCGCAGCGGGACCGTCAACACCAAGTTAACCCTGTTCTTCGAGGGAGTCCTCGGAGCCTTGGCTTATCTTCACTCCAACCGAGCGGCCACGTTGGCCGGGGAAGCTCGGCGACTTTGCCGGGGGGTCATGACCAAGGTCCTCACCAAGATGGCATACAGGAATCCCGACCTTGACTTCGGTGCCGCGATGGATAGCTTGCCAGAGGGTGTTGACCTCACGGTGCTCAAGGAGCGCATCAAGCCCGTCATCAGCAGCATCGACGAAATCAAGAGGGTGGAAGGCCAGCGCCGGGATTAGGCATTCCGTTCTTCACCGCCGCTGTACGTTCACGACCAAGACAAATTTCATCTTTAGTTAGAACCGTAGCAATGATGTGATGTAATATAACTTTGCAGTACTTTTAATTTCATGCATGTTATTTCCCCGTTCAATTCCTCTTTGTATGCACGCCCTATGCCGATTGGGTAGGCTCGCCGGTGCGGAAGCCCCGAGCAACGTTTTGGGGACGGATCCCCAAGGGCCTACTGGGTACGCGTGCTGCCGGACAAGCCACCTTTTCGTTCCGAACGCGGCCACCCGAACTGTCGAGCTTGACTCGAGTTAGAATCGAGAGCATTGTTGGTCGCGGAAGGTTACTCTGCCATTCTCGACGCAGCCGCTTGAGCTGTTGAGCGGACTCGAAAAAGGGCAAGGGCGTTGCCGATCGTGGGAGAGCCCCCTGGCGTGCAGGTTTCTCATACAAAGGCGTGACATCTCCGGGGGGGAATAACCTCATATAAAAAGGATAGAACAAATAAGGCTTCAGCGCAACTTAGCTTCTGTTTGTAGTCAATCGAGTGCTGATCTTCCGGCCTCCATCCTTCTCCAAGAGCCACGAAGACGAAGGAGTGCTGAGCTGATTGCTAGAGCCGATTCTCACAACTGTGCCCCCTACCTTACGCGCCAAAGATGTCAGTGGGAACGACACCTATGGGATCACAAGAATCCCTACTATGGTTGCGGGGCGCGGGGTCGTGAGAAGAGCATATCAAACAGATAGCACACGGTTCATTTATCCAGGTTCGGGCCGCGAGGATGCGTAAAACCCTACTCCTGCTTTGGTGGATTGTATATCTGTGTTCTTGAGCTAGCTATGGAGCGTGAGAAGCTCCAAAAAGCCGAATCCTCCTCCTGGTCGCCTCGGGCCTCCTTTTATAGGAAAGGGGTTGCCACAGTGGCACACAGGAGGTGGAAAGGGTACAGTGATGCGAGGCTATCCCTCGCATTACATGACAAGGTGCATTTAATGCGTCTTGCCCAGGTGTCCTTGCTTTATCGGGGACGGGGGAGAGCCCTGTCTCGTTCGTCGCCGCTCCCTCTCGTGTAGACACGCGCCCTGGCCAGCGGTGCCTGCGGTGCCATGTAGGCAGGCAGGCAGCTGAGGTGGCGTAGTGGTGGGTCTCCACGAAGATCACCAAGCCGCCACGCAGGTGCCTGCCCAGCTGGTTGGGTCGGTAGCTACATGCGAACGGCGTTGGAGGTTTGACTGGCGTGGGCCTGATGGTGGCCCTACGGGTGTTCTTGGCAAGGGCCTTGCCGGGGCCCCGGCAAGGGTCTTGCCGTGGCGCCTGCTGTCATCCTCGGCAAGGCCCTTGCCGGGGGCCTTGTGGTCCTCCTTGGCTGGGATCCTGCCAAGGATCATCATCTTCTAAAGGGTGTATCTGATCTTGAATGTCTTCACAAAGATCTGCATGCCACCACGGGGATGTCTCCCGAATCCTTGGCCCATGGGGGCAGTGGACTCAAGGGTGACTTACTCCATAGGTGTGGGGCGAGCTGCCATGGCAAGGGTTTTGCCGGGTTTGCTAAAACCGCCTCCCGGCAAGGATTTTGCCGGGGGGGGGGGGTCCGCTTCGTCCCCTATGCTCTTTGTGGTCTTGGTCTTGGCGTCGTTCTGCTTCTCCTGAACTTCGGCCTTGCAGGGATTTGAACTTTCGAAAGCCGTGCCCGCGGTTATGGGAAGATGGGAATTTGTTAATGTCCGGTTGTAGAAAACCTGAAGCTTAACTCAATTAAAATGCATCAACCGCGTGTGTTACCGTGATGGTCTCTTCTCGGCGGGGTCCGGGTAGTGAACACGGTGTTGGAGTTATGTTTGACGTAGGTTGTTCTAGGATCACTTCTTGATGATAGATTTCTCGAACGTGCTACGCCTTCTCTTCTCGCTCTCATTTGCGTATGTTAGCCACCATATATGCTAGACGCTTGCTGCAGCTCCACCTCATACCTTTTACCTACCCATAAGCTTAAATAGTCTTGATCGCGGG
This sequence comes from Triticum urartu, assembly GCF_056163025.1. NCBI lineage: Eukaryota > Viridiplantae > Streptophyta > Magnoliopsida > Poales > Poaceae > Triticum > Triticum urartu. The sequence goes on along the minus strand of NC_141873.1, from coordinate 65,103,651 downwards.
GGTGTGAGATTGCTGAGTCCCCGGGACTCACAGATACTTCCAAAACCAGCTTGGAGGTGCCGATGATATCGTGCAGGTGACACAACCGAGCTCAAGGAGGAGCTCGATGAAGATCGTGTTTGTTATGTTGTTTCCGTTTCCTGTTGATCCATAGTGGATCCCAGTTGGGATGATCGGGGATTTGTGTAGCATTTGGGGTAGTCTTCTTTTATTTTGATTCCATAGTCGGACCTTGATTGTGTCTGGATGATGTAATGCTTTATTCATGTAATTGAGTGAAGTGGCGATTGTAAGCCAACTATGTATCTCTTTCCCTTATGTTTTACATGGGTTGTGTGAAGATTACCTCACTTGCGACATTTCTTTCAATGCGGTTATGCCTCTAAGTCGTGCTTCGACACGTGGGAGATATAGCCGCATCGAGGGCGTAACAAGTTGGTATCAGAGCGTTCCCCGACCTTAGGAGCCCCCTGCTTGATCGAATCGTTGGCGTTGTTGAGTCTAGAAAAATGTTTTGAGTCATTTAGGAATTATATATATCGGAGAGTTAGGAATTCTTTTTACTCCTCAGTCCCTTCGTCGCTCTTGTGAGGCATCCTGACATAGAGTTTTGACTCTTCTGTTCTCAAGGGTCGAGCAGAGCAGCAAGGGAACGAGAGGGAGATGGGGATGAGCGGGATCGAGGGGAAAACGGGGACGAGCCGATGCTCTCTGACGGCGGAGGGAGAGGGGTCTCGGGCGCCTAGGGTTAGCTGGAGGTGGGCTGGCGCGGGAGGCCTTGGCCAAATGGGCCGTAGGAGGCCCATGTGGCAAGGCTGGGCTCTCTCTCCCTCCCTCTAATTTACTTCTTTATTTCCTCATTTAACAAATAAATCGAGAAACAAGAAATGTAGAGAGAGATAGGAGAAGAATTGGAGCAGGGCGCCAAGTTTCTTAGACTCATAAAAAGGAGGTTGATCCAAGAAAAATACATTTGGCACCGTTTGGAAGGATTACATTCGAACACATTCGAATGTGAATCAAATAAGTTTGAATTAGGAAAACATTTTTGGAGAGTCCAAAAATGTTCAGAATTTTGTGGAGAACGGGAAAGCGATGAAAGAAAAAAATATAGCAAGGTTTGAGGAGCAACTCGAAGTAGAAAAGACTTGAGAGTTACATTGCAAGTGTGTCACGGTAATTCCACATTAAAGGAAATATTTATAATAGCTCCCTACTATCGGGAGGATATGTTATAAAGAGAAGTCACCCTTCCCTCAGTTTAAATGGACCGAAGATCCACGCAATTTATTTAGTTGAGATGCAAAAGACTTATGACATGATGACATGATGCAATGCACATGATGCAACGAACCAAAACGAATCACACAACAAAACCCGGAAATCATGGAAGGCACCTGAAGCTCTGGTCTTGGGGCGTTACACGCGCCCACCTACCCCAGGTGCGCCCTGCACCCTCGTGGGCCCCCTGTTGCTCCATCAACGTACTCCTTCCTCCTATATATATCCACATACACCCAAGCGATCAAATACGGAGCCAAAACCCTAATTCCACCGCCGTACGTTTCTGTATCCATGAGATCCCATCTTGGGGCCTGTTCCGGAGCTCCGCCAGAGGGGGCATCGATCACGGAGGGCTTCTACATCAACACCATAGCCCCTCCAATGAAGTGTGAGTAGTTTACCTTAGACCCACAGGTCCATAGTTATTAGCTAGATGGTTTCTTCTCTCTTTTTGGATCTCAATACAATGTTCTCCCCCTCTCTTGTGGAGAACTATTCGATGTAATATTCTTTTTGCGGTGTGTTTGTTGAGATCGATGAATTGTGGGTTTATGATCAAGTCTATCTATGAACAATATTTGAATCTTCTCTGAATTCTTTTATGTATGATTGGTTATCTTTGCAAGTCTCTTCGAATTATTAGTTTGGTTTGGCCTACTAGATTGATCTTTCTTGCAATGGGAGAAGTGCTTGGCTTTGGGTTAAATCTTACTCTAGATGCATGCTGGATAGTGGTCGATGAGTGGAGTAATAGTAGTAGATGCAGGCAGGAGTCGGTCTACTTGTTTCAGACGTGATGCCTATATACATGATCATGCCTAGATATTCTCATAATTATGCCCAATTCTGTCAATTGCTCAACAGTAATTTGTTCACCCACCGTAGAATGCTTATGCTCTCGAGAGAAGCCACTAGTGAAACCTATGGCCCCCGGGTCTATCTTTATCATATTGTTCTCCTACTACCTTGCTATTTACTTTGCCTTTATTTTACTTTGCATCTTTATCACAAAAATACCAAAAATATTATCTTTATCATATCTATCAGATCTCACTCTCGTAAGTGGCCCTATAGGGATTGGCAACCCCTATTTGCGTTGGTTGCGAGGATTTATTTGTTTTGTGCAGGTACGAGGGACTCGCGCGTAGCCTCCTACTGGATTAATACCATGGTTCTCAAAAACTAAGGGAAATACTTACGCTACTTTGCTGCCTCATCCCTTCCTCTTCGGGGAAAACCAACACAGTGCTCAAGAGGTAGCAAGAAGGATTTCTGGCGCTGTTGCCGGGGTGGTCTTCGCAAAAGTCAACGTACCAAGTACCCATCACATACCCTTATCTCCCGCATTACATTATTTGCCATCTGCCTCTCGTTTTCCTGTCCCCCACTTCACCCTTGCCATTTTATTCGCCCTCTCTCTCTATCCTCCCTCTCTTTCTCTATTTGCCTATTTTTGCCCGCTTGCTTTTTGTTTGCTTGTGTGTTAGTTTGCTTGTCGTTATGGCTAGTCCCTTATCTTCTTCATTGACCCCTAAGTTCGAGATCTTTCACTTTGAACAAAGACTAGGAGAAAACTTAAAAGATGCTTGGTTGAGAATAATGGAGTCTTATCGTAATTGTACCTCTGAAATAAAAGTGAGAATTTTGCTTTGCAATTTTTATGTTGGATTGAATAAGTCTCATAGACAACTCTTGGATTGCGTTGCCAAAGGTAATTTTATTGAAATCGATCTCCATATCGCGCTTGAAATTATAGAATGTATAGTGGGAACACTACGATCTTGAAGAAATTTGTGGAGTTACTAAAATCTTGCAGAAATCTCTTGAACCTCTTAAGAACATTAGTGGAAATATTCACCGCATGAATATGTTGATTACCCTTTGCAATAAGCGGTTGGATTCGTTAGATCTCAAAATTTCAGAATATGAAGGGAAATGTAAAGTACCTCCCGGATTCGAGCTTGATTCCGCTAAAAAGTTGAAAACTAAAGATGGCAATACCTAGATCTATTCTTGCTTGTTTTGCCTAGCTAGGGGCGTTAAACGATAGCGCTTGTTGGGAGGCAACCCAATTTTATTTTTATTCCTTGCTTTTTGCTCCTGTTTAGAAATAAATAATTTATCTAGCTACTGTTTTGGTTGTGTTTTTTTGTGTTTAATTAGTGTTTCTGCCAAGTAGAACGTTGGGAAGACATAGGGAAAGTCTTGTTGAACTTGCTGTAAAAAAACAGATACTTTAGTGCTCACGAGAATTGCTTCCATTTTTATTTGGAAAGTTCTATTTAGTTAATTCTTTTGGAAGATGATTAATAGATAAATTACTCACGTCCAGCACTTTATTTTAGAATTTTTGGGGTTCGAGATCTTGCACTAGCTACAAATTACTACAGACTGTTCTGTTTTTGACAGCTTCTGTTTTTCGTGTGTTGTTTGCTTATTTTGATGAATCTATGGCTAGTGAAATAGTTTATAAACCATAGAGAAGTTGGAATATAGTAGGTATAACACAAATATAAATAAATAATTAGTTCATTACAGTACCTTGAAGTGGTCTTTTATTTTCTTTCGCTAACGGAGCTCATGAGATTTTCTACTTTAAGTTTTGTGTTGTGAAGTTTTCAAGTTTTGGGTAAAGATTTGATGGATTATGGAACAAGGAGTGGCAGGAGCCTAAGCTTGGGGATGCCAATGACACCCCCAACATAATCAAAGGACACCTAAAAGCCAAAGCTTGGGGATGCCCCGGAAGGCATACCCTCTTTCGTCTACTTCTATCGGTAACTTTACTTGGAGCTATATTTTTATTTGCCACATGATATGTGTTTTGCTTGGAGCGTCTTGTATGATTTGAGTCTTCGCTTGTTAGTTTACCACAATCATCCTTGCTGTACACACCTTTTGAGAGAGCCATACATGATTTGGAATTTTTTAGAATACTCTATGTGCTTCGCTTATATCTTTTGAGTTATATAATTTTGCTCTAGAACTTCACTTATATCTTTTAGAGCACGGTGATGGATTTTTCTTATAGAAACTATTGATCTCTCATGCTTCACTTAAATTATTTTGAGAGTCTTAATATCATGGTAATTTGCTTAAAATCATAATATGCTAGGTATTCAAAGTTAGTAAATTTTTCTTAAGAGTGTTATGAATACTAAGAGAAGTTTGATGCTTGATGATTGTTTTGAGATATGGAGGTAATAATATCAAAGTCATGCTAGTTGAGTAGTTGTGAAATTGAGAAATCCTTGTGTTGAAGTTTGCAAGTCCCGTAGCATGCACGTATGGTAAATGTTCTGCAAAAAGTTGAAACATGAGGTGTTATTTGATTGTCTTCCTTATGAGTGGCGGTTGGGGACGAGCGATGGTCTTTTCCTACCAATCTATCCCCCTAGGAGCATGCGCGTAGTACCGAGGTTTTTGATGCCTTGTAGATTTTTGCAATAAGTATGTGAGTTCCTTATGACTAATGTTGAGTCCATGGATTGTACGCACTCTCACCCTTCCATCCTTGCTAGCCTCTTCGGTACCGTGCATTGCCCTTTCTCACATTGAGAGTTGGCGCAAACTTCGCCGGTGCATCCAAACCCCGTGATATGATACGCTCTTTCACACATAAACCTCCTTATATCTTCCTCAAAACAGCCACCATACCTACCTATTATGGCATTTCCATAGCCATTCCGAGATATATTGCCATGCAACTTTCCATCATTCCGTTCATCATGACACATTCATTATTGTCATATTGCTTAACATGATCATGTAGTTGACATAGTATTTTTGGCAAAGCCACCGTTCATAATTCTTTCATACATGTCACTCTTGATTCATTGCATATCCCGGTACACCGCCGGAGGCATTCATATAGAGTCATCTTTTGTTCTAGTATCGAGTTGTAATCATTGAGTTGTAAATAAATAGAAGTGTGATGATCATCATTTTCTGGAGCATTGTCCCAAGTGAGGAAAAATAAATAATAAAAAGGAGAAAAGGCCATAAAAAAGGCCCAAAAAAGATGAGAGAAAAGAGAGAAGGGACAATGTTTCTATCCTTTTCCACACTTGTGCTTCAAAGTAGCACCATAATCTTCATGATAGAGTCTCTCGTTTTGTCACTTTCATATACTAGTGGGAATTTTTCATTATAGAACTTGGCTTGTATATTCCAACAATGGGCCTCCTCAAGTGCCCTAGGTCTTCGTGAGCAAGAAAGTTGGATGCACACCCACTAGTTTGTTTTGTTGAGCTTTCATACATTTATAGCTCTAGTGCATCCGTTGCATGGCAATCCCTACTCCTTGCATTAACATCAATCGGTGGGCATCTCCATAGCCCATTGATTAGCCTCGTTGATGTGAGACTTTCTCCTTTTTTGTCTTCTCCACATAACCCCCTCATTATATTCTATTCCACCCATAGTGCTATGTCCATGGCTCGCGCTCATATATTGCGTGAAAGTTTATAGGTTTGAGATTACCAAAGTATGAAACAATTGCTTGGCTTGTCATCGGGGTTGTGCATGATGAGAGCATTCTTGTGTGACAAAAATGATACATGACTAAACCATATGATTTTGTAGGGATAAACTTTCTTTGGCCATGTTATTTTGAGAAGACATAATTGCTTAGTTAGTATGCTTGAAGTATTATTATTTTTATGTCAATATGAACTTTTGTCTTGAATCTTTCGGATCTGAATATTCATACCACAATTAAGAAGAATTACATTAAAATTTTGCCAAGTAGCACCCCGCATCAAAAATTCTGTTTTTATCATTTACCTACTCGAGGACGAGCAGGAACTAAGCTTGGGGATGCTTGATACGTCTCCAACGTATATATAATTTTTGATTGCTCCATGCTATATTATCTACTATTTTGCACATTATTTGGGATTTATTATCCACTTTTATATTATTTTTGGGACTAACCTATTAACCGGAGGCCCAGCCCAGAATTGCTGTTTTTTGCCTGTTTTAGGGTTTTGAAGAAAAGGAGTATCAAACGGACTCCAAACGGAATGAAACCTTCGGGAACGTGATTTTCTGAACGAACAAGACCTGGGAGACTTGGACCCTATGTCAAGAAACAAGAGAGGAGGCCATGAGGTAGGGGGCGCGCCCACCTACCCTAGGCGTGCCCTCCACCCTCGTGGGCACCCTGGTGCTCCACCGACGTACTCCTTCCTCGTATATATATCCACGTACCCCCAAACAATCAAATACGGAGCCAAAACCCTAATTCCACAGCCGTAACTTTCTGTATCCACGAGATCCCAGAGCTTCTACATCAACACCGCTGGAGGGGGCATCGATCACGGAGGGCTTCTACATCAACACCATAGCCCCTCCGATGAAGTGTGAGTAGTTTACCTCAGACCTACGGGTCCATCATTATTAGATAGATGGCTTCTTGTTTGTTTTTGGATCTCAATACAATGTTCCCCCCCTCTCTTGTGGAGAACTATTCGACGTAATCTTCTTTTTGCGGTGTGTTTGTTGAGACCGATGAATTGTGGGTTTATGATCAAGTCTATCTATGAATAATATTTGAATCTTCTCTGAATTATTTTATGTATGATTGGTTATCTTTGCAAGCCTCTTCGAATTATCAGTTTGGTTTGGCCTACTAGATTGATCTTTCTTGCAATGGGAGAAGTGCTTAGCTTTGGGTTCAATCTTGCGGTGTCCTTTCTCGGTGACAGTAAGGGCAGCAAGGCACATATTGTATTGTTGCCATCAAGGATAACAAGATGGGGTTTTCTTCATATTGCATGAGTCTATCCCTCTACATCATGCCATCTTGCTTAAGGCGTTACTCTATTTTTAACTTAATACTCTAGATGCATGCTGGATAGCGGTCGATGAGTGGAGTAATAGTAGTAGATGCAGGCAGGAGTCGGTCTACTTGTCTCGGACGTGATGCCTATATACATGATCATGCCTAGATATTCTCATAATTATGCTCAATTCTGTCAATTGCTCAACAGTAATTTGTTCACCCACCATAGAATACTTATGCTCTCGAGAGAAGCCACTAGTGAAACCTATGGCCCCTGGGTCTATCTTTATCATATTGTTCTCCTACTACCTTGCTATTTACTTTGCCTTTATTTTACTTTGCATCTTTATCACAAAAATACCAAAAATATTAGCTTTATCATATCTATCAGATCTCATTCTCGTAAGTGGCCCTATAGGGATTGACAACCCCTATTTGCGTTGGTTGCCAGGATTAATTTGTTTTGTGCAGGTACGAGGGACTCGCGCATAGCCTCCTACTGGATTGATACCTTGGTTCTAAAAAACTGAGGGAAATACTTATGCTACTTTGCTGCATCATCCCTTCCTCTTCGGGGAAAACCAACGCAGTGCTCAAGAGGTAGCAATGGCAACAATACAATACGTGTCGTTTCCCTTTTTGTCACTGGGATCGAGTACCGCAAGATTGAACCCAAAGCTAAGCACTTCTCCCATTGCAAGAAAGATCAATCTAGTAGGCCAAACCAAATTGATAATTCAAAGAGACTTGCAAAGATAAACCAATCATACATAAAAGAATTCAGAGAAGAATCAAATATTGTTCATAGATAATCTGGATCATAAACCCACAATTCATCGGATCTCGACAAACACACCGCAAGAGAAGATTACATCGAATAGATCTCTAAGAAGATCGAGGAGAACTTTGTATTGAGATCCAAAGAGAGAGAAGAAGCTATCTATCTAATAACTATGGACCCGAAGGTCTGAGGTAAACTACTCACACATCACCGGAGAGGCCATGGATTTGATGTAGAGGGCCTCCGTGATCAATGCCCCGTCCGGCGGAGCTCCGGAAAAGGCCCCAAGATGGGATCTCTCGGGTACAGAAGGTTGCGGTGGTGGAATTAGGTTTTCGTGGTGCCCCTAGATGTTTGGGGGGGTACATGGATATATATAGGAGGAAGAAGTACGTAGGTGGAGAACGAGGGGCCCACGAGGGTGGAGGGCGCGCCCAGGGGGGTAGGCGCGCCCTGTGCCTCGTGGCCTCCTCGGTTGTTTCTTGACGCCCACTCCAAGTCTCCTGGATCACGTTTGTTGAGAAAATCACGTTCCCGAAGGTTTCATTCTGTTTGGACTCCATTTGATATTCCTTTTCGGCGAAACTCTAAAATAGGCAAAAAAACAGCAGTTTGGGCTGGGCCTCCGGTTAGTATGTTAGTCCCAAAAATGATATAAAAGTGTAAAATAAAGCCCATTAACATCCAAAATAGATAATATAATAGCATGGAGCAATAAAAAATTATAGATACGTTGGAGACGTATCATCGATAATCTATTGTTCCTCATTGGCTCTTCCAAAACACAACCGTTCGCTTTTGTGAAAATTAATCTTTAACCCGGTCAATTGTTCAAATAAGCATAACACCAGCTTCATATTTCTCGCTTTTGCCAAGTCATGATCCATAAAGATGATCGTATCATCAGCGTACTACAGAATAGACACACCTCCATCAACTAGATGAGGCACCAAGCCACCCACCTGACCAGCCTCCTTAGCACTTCCTATCAGGATTGCCAACATATCAACTGCAATGTTGAACAAAATAGGAGACATTGGATCCCCTTGTCTCAGGCCCTTATGTGTCTGGAAATAATGACCTATGTCGTCATTCACTTTAATTCCAACACTCCCTTTTTGCGTGAACAATTCGACCTGGTGTCGCCAAGCTTCATCAAAATCTTTCATATGCAAGGCCTGTTGAAGGAAAGGGCATTTGACTTTATCATATGCTTTCTCGAAATCCACCTTAAAAACAACTCCATATAGTTTTTTCGTGTGAATTTCATGGAGCGTTTCATGGAGGACCACAAGCCCTTTTAGGATGTTTATGTTTGGCATGAAAGCAGTTTGGGAATGCTGCACCACAAAATGCGCAATCTGTGTGAGCCTATTAGTCCCAGCCTTGGTGAAAATTTTGAAACTAACATTGAGAAGACACATCGGCCTGAACTGCTCAATTCTCACAGCCTCTGTTTTCTTAGGAAGCAATGTTATTGTTCCAAAATTCAAGTGAAATAACTGAAGCTATCCAGAGAATAAATCATGGAACATTGGTAGCAAATCCCCCTTAATAACATGCCAACGCTTTTTATAGAATTCTGCCGAAAAACCATCCGGCCCTGGAGCCTTATTGTTTTTCATCTGCTTAATGGCTTCAAACACCTCTTTCTCAGAAAACGGGGCAATCAAAATATCATTCTCATCAGCAGTAAGTTGAGGCACATCCTCAATCCTGGACTCATCCAGGGACACACAATTATCCTCCGGAGGCCCAAACAACTGCTTGTAGTATTCGGTTATGTATAATTTTAGGTTATCCTTTCCTAAAATCGTTCCTTCATCTTGTTCAAGCTGAAAGATTCTCTTCTTTCTGTGCTTGCCATTAGCGATCAAGTGAAAGAATTGAGTGTCCGCGTCCCCCTGGACAACTTTGCGAACCTTAGCCCGCAGCGCCCACTTTAATTCCTCTTCACGGAGAAGCTCTTTCAACCTCATCTCCGCCTCCAGTTTAGCATGATGCTACATGGCTTGCAGAATTATGGACTTGGCTTTCAAATCTAGGGACTGAATAAGTGTAAGGAGCCTTTCCTTTTCGACCTTATAAATCCCACTAAGATCTTAGCCCACCCACGCAAAAAACTTCTCAAATGCCTTATCATATTCCGCCAGCGCTCAATGAAGTCCTACCTCCTGCATCCTTAGCCCATTCCCTAGCTACCAGATCCAAGAAGCCTTCATGTTCAAACCATGCCAGCTCAAATGAAAAGGAGTTTTTGTTCCCCGTGTGGGTTGGTTCGCCCGAGTCCACAAATAAAGGCATGTGATCAGAAATGCCACGCGAAAGTGCCTGGACCGTTATGAAAGGGAATTTCTGTTCCCACTTGTCGCTTGCTAGGACTCGATCCAGCTTCTCAAACGTCGGATTTGGCAAAGCATTAGCCCAAGTAAACTTTCTACCCAAAAGCTCTATCTCTCTCAGATCCAAGCTTTCGATAATGGTATTAAACATAAACGACAACCTGCCGTCAAAATTATCATTGTTCTTTTCCTCTCTTCTCCTAATGATATTGAAATCAACCCCAACCAGAATTGGGAGTTTCTCAGAGCCGCAGATCCTGACAAGATCCGCCAAGAACTCTGGTTTGAGCTCAGGCTGCGCGGCACCATAAACCGCCACCAGAGCCCAATTAAACCCATCAGCTTTCGACCTAACCCGAAATTTAACAGTGAAATCTCCCATCACTACACTTCGGACTTCCAGCGAATCGCATCTCACTCCAAGTAAGATCCCACCCGATCTTCCTCTCGGAGGCAGGCAGTGCCAATCAAAATCGACACCTCCCGATAAAGTATTGAGAAACTGGGGCGCAAAAGTATCTCTACCAGTTTCCGAGAGAGCAATAAAATCCGATCTATGCTCGATAGACGCATCTACAAGAAACCTTCTTTTAGCCAAGTCTTTCAGACCTTTGCTATTCCAAAAGATTCATTTCATATTTCATCATGAATTTTTTTAGTGGTACGGATCCTAGCACTCTTACACACCGCTGAAGCAGGGTAGATCTTCCGCTTCCATTTGCGTTTAGCTTTGTTTTGATCCTCCACCCGATCCTCACAACCGGGCTTAGTGGATCGAACTACTGCAGCCTCAAAAGTGTCATCCACTTCCTCTGACTCAGGAATGGATGGTGCAAGATCCGCACAAAAATTATCGAGTACCCTGACACCCAACGCATCGATATCTGCATCATTCATGGGTTTTACTGCTGCTAAGTTTTGAATCGTTTCTAAAGCGCGTTCCGCTTCCAAATCTAGGAGATCATTAACAGAGTTGGAAATTTCACTATCATTACTACCTAGTGAAACTCCTAATTGATATGCATTATTAAAAATATCATTATTAGAAAAATGCAGAATAGAATTAGAAGTGTTGATCAACATACCAGTAGTGACCTCGATGTCACGAAGCTTGGCCGCCCTCATAGCGCACCGCTGCTGCATGTCATCAACCTCCGGATGATCCTAGAGACGGCAGCTCATCCATCGCCCCGCACAGACCGGATTCGGAATCCCTCCAAAGGCGATGACCTCCTCCCGAGTCAGCACATCCCCATCACACCGCGAAGCTGCACCCCTCGAAGAGTCGTTAGGAGCGGCCGGGGGAAGCGGCGGGGATCTCCCTGGCTCCACTGACGTCTGCCTCGGTACGCCGGGAGAGGGATATTTGATATACATGTTATTGACGTGTATTTTACTAGTGTTCATAGTAACCATAGGGTATTTGATATTGGTTCAGTTGCTAAGATTAGTAACTCAAAACAGGAGTTGCAAAATGAACAAAGACTAGTTAAGGGCGAGGTGACGATGTGTATTGGAAGTGATTCCAAGGTTGATAAGATCACCATCGCACACTCCCTTTACCTTCGGGATTAGTGTTGGACCTAAATAAATGTTATTTGGTGTTTTCCTTGAGCATGAATATGATTGGATCATGTTTATTGCAATATGGTTATTCATTTAAGTCAGAGAATAATTGTTGTTCTGTTTACATGAATAAAACCTTCTATGGTCATACACACAATGTAAATGGTTTATTGAATCCTGATCGTAGTGATACACATATTCATAATATTGATGCCAAAAGATGCAAAGTTGATAATGATAGTGCAACATATTTGTGGCACTGCCGTGTAGGTCATATTGGTGTAAAGCGCATGAAGAAACTCCATACGGATGGATTTTTGGAATCACTTGATTATGAATCATTTGATATTTGCGAACCATGCCTCATTGGCAAGATGACTAAAACTCTGTTCTCCAGAACAATGGAGCGAGCCAATGACTTATTGGAAATAATACATACCGATGTATGCGGTCCGATGAGTGTTGAGGCACGCGGCGGGTATCGTTATTTTCTGACCTTCATAGATGATTTTAGTAGATATGGGTATATCTACTTAATGAAACACAAGTCTAAAACATTTGAAAAGTTCAAGGAATTTCAGAGTGAAGTGGAGAATCATCGTACCAAGAAAATAAAGTTTCTACGGTCTGATCGCGGAGGTGAATATTTAAGCTACGAGTTTGGCCTTCATTTAAAACAATGTGGAATTGTTTCACAACTCACGCCACTTGGAACACCACAACGTAATGGTGTGTCTGAACGTCGTAACCGTACATTATTAGATATGGTCTGGTCTATGATGTCTCTTACCGATCTACCACTATCGTTTTGGGGTTATGCATTAGAGACAACCGCATTCACGTTAAATAGGGCACTATCTAAATCCGTTGAGATGACACCGTATGAACTATGGTTTAGAAAGAAACCTAAGCTGTCGTTTCTTAAAGTTTGGGGTCATGACACTTATGTCAAAAGGCTTTAGCCTAATAAGCTCGAACCCAAATCAGAGAAGTGCGTCTTTGTAGGATACACTAAAGAAACAATTGGGTATACCTTCTACCACAGATCCGAAGGCAAGATCTTTGTTGCTAAGAATGGATCCTTTCTAGATAAGGAGTTTCTCTCGAAAGAAGTGATTGGGAGGAAAGTAGAACTTGATGAGGTAACTATACCTTCTCTCAAATTGGAAAGTAGTACTTTAGAGAAATCCATTCCCGTGATGCCTACACCAACTAGAGAGGAAGCTAATGATGATGATGGAACTTCAGATCAAGTTACTACTGGACCTCGTAGGTCGAACAGAGCATGTTCCGCACCAGAGTGGTACGGTAATCCTGTCCTGGAAGTCATGTTACTAGACCATGACGAACCTACGAACTATGAAGAAGCTATGATGAGCCCATATTTAGATAAATGGCTTGAGGCCATGAAATCTGAGATAGGATACATGTATGAGAACAAAGTGTGGACTCTCGTGGACTTGCCCAATGATCGGCAAGCCATTGAGAACAAATGGATCTTCAAGAAGAAGACGGGCACTGATGGTAGTGTTACTATCTACAAATCTCGACTTGTCGCAAAAGGTTTTTTGACAAGTTCAAGGTGTTGACTACAATGAGATTTTCTCACTCATGGTGATGCTTAAGTCTGTCTGAATCATGTTAGAAATTGCCGCATTTTATGAAATCTGGCAAATGGATGTTAAAACTGCATTCCTTAATGGATTTCTTAAAGAAGAGTTGTATATGATGCAACCAAAAAGGTTTTGCCGATCCTAAAGGTGCTAACAAAGTGTGCAAACTCCAGTGATCCATCTATGTACTGGTGCAAGCATCTCGGAGTTGGAATATACGCTTTGACAAGGTGATCAAAGAATATGGTTTTATACAGACTTATGGTGAAGCCTGTATTTACAAGAAAGTGAGTTGGAGATCTATAGCATTTCTGATATTATATGTGGATGACATATTGTTGATTGGAAATGATGTAGAATTTCTGAATAGCATAAAAGGATATATGAATAAGAATTTTTCAATGAAATACCTCGATGAAGTTGCTTACATATTGGGCATGAAGATCTATAGAGATAGATCAAGACGCTTGATAAGACTTTCAATGAGTACATACCTTGACAAGATTTTGAAGGAGTTCAAAATGGATCAGTCAAAGAAGGAGTTCTTGCCTGTATTGTAAGGTGGGAAGTTGAGTAAAGACTCAAAACCCGACCATGGTAGAAGATAAAGAGAGAATGAAAGTCATCCCCTATGCATCATCCATAGGTTCTATAAAGTATGCTATCATGTGTACCAAACCTGTTGTGTACCTTGCCATGAGTTTGGCAAGGGGGTACAATAGATCACTAGACCGCGGTCAAAATTATCCTTAGTTTGCTTAAAGAGGACTAAGGAAATGTTTCTCGATTATGGAGGTGATAAAGAGTTCGTCGTAAAGAGTTACATCAATGCATGCTTTGAAACTGATCTAGATGAATCTAAGTCGCAATCTAGATACGTATTGAACGTGGGAGCAATTAGGTAGAGTAGCTCCATGCAGAGCATTGTAGAAATAGAAATTTGCAAAATACATACAGATCTGAATGTGGCAGACCCGTTGACTAAACTTCTCTCACAAGCAAAACATGATCACACCTTAGTACTCTTTGGGTGTTAATCACATAGCGATGTGAACTAGATTATTGACTCTAGTAAACCCTTTGGGTGTTGGTCACATGGCAATGTGAACCATGGGTGTTAATCACATAAAGATGTGAACTATTGATGTTAAATCACATGGCTATGTGAACTAGATTATTGACTCTAGTGCAAGTGCAAAGACTGAAGGAAATATGCCCTAGAGGCAAAAATAAAGTTGTTATTTTATATTTCCTTATATCATGATAAATGTTTTTTATTCATGCTAGAATTGTATTAACCGGAAACTTGATACATCTATGGATACATAGACAAAACACCGTGTCCCTAGTAAGTCTCTAATAGACTAGCCCGTTGATCAAAGATGGTTAAGTTTCCTAACCATGGACATGTGTTGCCATTTGATGAACAAGATCACATCATTTGGAGAATGATGCGATGGACAAGACCCATCCGTTAGCATAGCATATTGATCATTCAGTTTTATTGCTATTACTTTCTTTATGTCAAATACATATTCCTTCGACTATGAGATTATGAAACTCCTGAATACCGAAGGAATACCTTGTGTGCTATCAAAAGTCACAACGTAACTGGGTGATTATAAAGATGCTCTACAGGTATCTCCGAAAGTGTTTGTTGGGTTGTCATAGATCGAGATTAGGATTTGTCACTCTGAGTATCGGAGAGGTATCTCTGGGCCCTCTCAGTAATGCACACCATAAGAAGCCTTGCAAGCAAAGTGACTAATGAGTTAGTTACAAGATGATGTCTTATGGAACAAGTAAAGAGACTTGCCGGTAATGAGATTGAACTAGGTATGTGGATACCGATGATCGAATCTTGGGCAAGTAACATACCGATGGACGAATGGAATAACGTATGTTGCCATAACAGTTTGACCGATAAAGATCTTCATAGAATATGTAGGAGCCAATATGAGCATCCAGGTTCCGCTATTGGTTATTGACCGGAGAGGTGTCTCAGTCATGTCTACGCACTCTCACCCTTCCATCCTTGCTAGCCTCTTCGGTACCATGCATTGCCCTTTCTCACATTGAGAGTTGGTGCACACTTTGCCGGTGCATCCAAACCGCGTGATATGATACGCTCTTTCACACATAAACCTCCTTATATCTTCCTCAAAACAGCCACCATACCTACCTATTATGGCATTTCCATAGCCATTCCGAGATATGTTGCCATGCAACTTTCCATCATTCCATTCATCATGACACATTCATTATTGTCATATTGCTTAGCATGATCATGTAGTTGACATTGTGAAGGAGGAGATGGGGGAGCGGCGGAGGGGTGCGATTCTTGCCCACTATCTGTCTGGCCTCGTGTAAATAGAGGGTGGATGGTAGGAGCTTGGCCGGCGTCTGGCCTCGTTTAAACTGAGGGCGGACGGGAGGAGCTCGGCCGGTGTTGCGTTTAATTCCGGCCCCCGCTCATGAACGGACGTGTGGCCGGAGTAGGTTTCTTGGTTTGCATGCTGGTTTAATGGAGGCGAGGAGGCGTGTTTAGCTAGGTGTGCAGTGGGTGGCGCAGTACTATTTGATTTGACAGCGGGTGGCGCAGTTCCCGATACGGCTTTAATACAGACGAGGATGGGAGTAGCGGTTCTCGAAATGTTGAACGGCCAATGCGTCCTCCTTCAATTAATGCATGAGGGAAGTAATGGGAGGAGGACCTGGAAAAGAGGCTGCACGGTGTGAATGCAACGCAGTTTGCCCTCATATAAAGGCACCCCTCCATTCCAATGCATCTACCACATTGTACGCACCTAAGCATTTTCCTAAGCACCTAGACTACGCGCAAAAGTCCTCGCTCCAGACCCATGGCAGCGATGCGCGCGAGTGGCCAACGGCTGTGCCAGATGGTCCACGACGCTGGCTTGCGGCATGGCGCCGAGGATCGTCTCCAGACGGTGTTGGCGACCGGCTGGTGGATGGCCACCGTCGACGCCAACTACGACTCTCATTTGGACCAGATGATCGTTGCCACCACCAACAAGTTCACCGTCCTCAAGAAACTAGCGGATGACATCGCCGTACTCCTCTAGCCTGCACGCCCGGGCTCCTCATTGCCTACCACCCTAATCGGCCTGCATGGCCGGAACCTCTTTCAAGCACTGGTGGCCTTGCGACTGCCCACCGACGCCATGAAGAATGTCCACCTGGAGGTCGCGCTCGCCGCGAGGCGCCTCGCCCTGCAAGAATTCGTCGACCTAGACGTCCACATGTACGAGCAAATCGTGTACATAGGTATCTACAAGACAAGTGAGGATCCTACAACATTGACCTTCCTCAACCGGCTGGAAGCCTTGGATGCCTTTGCTGAGAAGCACCTCGACCTTGCCACAAAAGCCGCCGCTCCTTAGCCGTTGGTCGGTGGCCCGGCACACTAAGTTGAGGAGGAGGAGGTCATACGTTGATGGATGCATCTTTCTTCTTGCCTTCTGTAACCACCACTACGATCGCATCATCATCGTGGCCTTAATTCTTATTGTGTTGTTGCATTCTCATTCCAGTCAATACCGACATGTGTGATCCCTTTGCTTAATTATATGCATCACTGTAACTAGTACTCCATACATCAATTTATAAGTTGTGCTTACCTATTCCATGAACTTCGTGCAACGCGCGGGCATCTTGCTAGAAACACTAGAACATGTCGGACCGCGTGTGACCAAACCGATGATGCGCCAACCTAGCTACTACGTACCCTGCTTATCTCGTGGAAATAGCCCCGCCCTAGCGTTTCCAATTGTTATTTCTATCTATCGATCGTGCCAAGGAGCAGAACCAAAATGTTACAATTTATACATGTTTCACTACTCCTACTCCTATAAAAGACTCAGTTGGTGATGGTGGTGCGTCTGCCATCCGTCGTTTCTGACCATTAGATCTGCATCTAAAGGTTGTGAGGTAAGTTGTGGCATTTTTGCAACAATAGCCCACTTCTCTGCTCGAATTTGCAGAAAACCCCTTATTATCTTGAAAGCAACCACATCCCTCACTCACCTCATCAAAACAGCCTAAGAAATATATTTTGAGTGAAAAGTACTCCCTCCGTTCCTAAATATTTGTCTTTCTAGAGATTTCAATAAGTGACTACATACGGAGCAAAATGAATGAATCTACACTTCAAAATATGTCTATATAATCTGTATGTGATAGTCCATTCGAAATCTCTAAAAAGACAAATATTTAGGAACGGGGGGAGTAATATATTAGGAGTATATCAAATCAAGAGTTATTTCTTTCAAGTTTGTGAACAAGTACTACTATTCTACTACTTTGGATCCGTCGTAATGCATAGGCACATTGGTACTAAAAGGAAAAGGCCTGCCGCGTTCGCGTTGCACTCCCCCCCACACACGCCCGGGAATCGGGAGTACTCCACGGCCCGTCCGGCACGACACATAGCTTAGGGAAGGCGTGTTGCCTAGCATTTTCACTTTCATGTTGGACCGCCGTTGAGCAAACCGACTATTGGCAAACCGCACCCCGCCCGCCGACGGGTTGGAAAACAGAAACGTGGGGAAGATCTACCTGTAGCACAGAAGCCAAGACATTTTGTGTCAGATGGGGCTCATTGATAGAGTAGGAGAATTCTGTACTACTCTACTCCTACCAGTACCAAGTTTGTACTATACAACTAGTACTACCACTATACAAGTAGTAGGTACGTGCACGGCACAACATCGTAGGAAAAAACCAGGAAGATCTTGTTTTGGGTGATTTATCTTTTTTTCAGTCAACGTAGTATGAATAATATGATGTGGGGGGCACCCATGAAGCTTATGTGTCTTGGTTGCGTGGCTACGAAAGGTTAGAGAAAAACAATTAGATAATGTGTTTAGAGTGCATTCCACTAAATAGATATACTTTGGATCCATTGCAACGGGCCGACACATCTATATCTATACCCCCTATATAGTGTGTGAATAACTTTGAAAGTTGGTCGTTGGATGAACCCAATACGATGGTACAAAGATGGCAAATCCGAGCACTACTGGCTGTTGGATATCATCTACATTCCACCAGATTCTGCCAAATGTAGAATCTACAAGACTACATGGTTGAACTTCATTCATGACTAACTTTGCCCCAACTAAGCTTAGGCAAAGTGTGTCTGCCAGAAAAATGTGGCTACAAAATGGCCACCACAAGTGTGGCAAGATTTGGCGAGAAGTTGAGTCTATGACATGTGGACCATGTAGCTAGAAAAGTGTGGCAATCCACAAGTGTAGCAATGAACCAAACACATGCTTGGTGTGTTTGGTAGGGTGTATGATCCCAGGACTTCCCTTCTTGACCCACTTTTGGTTGTTTGGTAGAGTGTATGGAGGGTGCATGAGTCCACACTAGCTTAGCACAAATACACTAGAAGCATGCATGAAGAGAGCATACATGAAGAGGGGTATTGAGTTGAGCGTGCATGAAGAGGGAACAACTATGCTAAGACGAGAACGCAACCAATTACACTTGTGGCATGACTAAGCTTAGGCGTGGCAACCTTAGGGTGCAAACCAAACATCTATACCCCCATATAGTGTGTGAATAACTTTGAAAGTTGGTCGTTGGATGAAGCCAATCCGACGGTACAAAGATGGCAAATCCGAGCACTACTGGCCGTTGGATATCATCTACATTCCACCAGATTTTGCCACATGTAGAATCTAGAAGACTCCACATGTAGAAGCATAATGCAGAAACCACCAGAATATCATGCGTGCAATGCACGTGTACCTTACTAGTAGTTGGGAATAGTAGTAAGAAACAAATTCCGGGCTTGGCACAAGCTCGTATTGCGGGAGCACCACAAGGCCTGCCATAGGAGTTACATTTCCCTCTCGGGGCCCACGGGACCGAACTTCAGTGGCTTAGTGCCCGGCCTATGAGTCAATGACATGCGGACCTTAAATGCGGCTGTCCGACAGGTCATTCTCATGGTGGTGGTGTGGTTCGCGACTCACTTGCTTGAGATGAACCGGCCGGTGGTTGTGTGCCCGTGGCGAGGGTGCCACAGCTGGGCGTCGGGGCGTTATGAGGCATAGATGGCCACACCGGCGGGTACTACCTGTAGTAAAGAAGTACTCCAGCTGAGGGTTGATGCCCAGGACGAAATGTGTCACAGCCGCTGGATGAAAATTCAATGGTGCGGGAGTACAGATCGGAGCACAGCAGCGGAGCAGGCAAACCACGTCCAATCGGGTATGGCTGTGGTAGAAAGTTGATGGTCGCCGTAGTTTAGCTGGCCCGCATGTCATGCACACAAAGGAAGAGGAGCGGTGGGGCCGAGAGGGATGAGGCGCACGTCAGGGGGATGAGGATCCCCTGACGTGAACAATCCTACCATTCTTTCAGTGACATGTGGGACCCCCAAGTGTGGGTCCCACCTGTCAGCGAAGGAAAGGCAGGGTAAGGCAGTGATAGCCACGTCAGAGGATCCATGTCCACGTCGGGGGATGTCGTGCTTATAGGTAGGGCTGGAGCAGCGTCGTGGGAATTGCGTGTGGGTGTGGTAGTGGTAGAAGCAAGAAACGTGATGGTCGCCGTGGTTCAACTTCCATGGACAAGCTGTCATGCCTGCTGACACATGTATATCAAAACTAGAGTGTTTATATTTCAAGCACATGAACAAGTATTGTTCTACTACTTTTTTTGACTATGTACTGCAAGGCAACAGCCTCACGGTGTTTTATTAAACCACAGAACCAAAGAAATACAAAGTTAAGAGAGAGGAGGGGAGAGTAATACTTACAAAAGAAAGGATTAAGGTAGGGTAGCTATCCAAGAGATTAATCTATTCATATATTTGCATTTGATTCTATGAGCTAAAAGAGAAATGTCATGCAAAACATTTCTCCTCCATGCCCTGAAAGAAGGTGATTCATTCCTGAAGATCTTCCCATTTCTTTGTGTCCAAATATTCCAAGTGGCAGTGAATACTATCTCAGAGAAAAAAGGATGAACAAAATCCCTCCTAGCATCAGAAGCCATGTCATAAGTGGTCTGGTTGGGTTGATGACTCCATGAAATACCCAGGTAATTCCAGATATGCTGGCTAAAATTACAAGCAAAGAAGAGATGTGCTCTGTCCTCATGTGATGCCAAGTTACATAGAACACATGTGTCATCCTGGATAATCCAATGCCGCCGCTGCATCATGTCTCTAGTGTTGAGGCGATCCATCAAAAGGAGCCACCCAAAAACCTTAAACTTCAGAGTACAAGAACATTTCCAGATGCACGTGAATATGGGATCAACCACTGTGTCCGAAAAGCATGACAAGTAATAAATCCTGGACATGTAATCACCAGACTTGGAAGGCCATTTCCAGACATCATTTTCCCCATCTTGAAGATTAACCAAAGGAAGCAACGCATGTAGTTGATTAAACTCCTCAAAGGCCTTAGTAGATAGTGGCAGATGGAGATTGTCAGTTAGGTCTGATAGCTCCATAATATCCTTGACTGTGAGAGTGTCATCGATCACAAAGGAGTAGAGCCTCGGGAACTGATATTGCAAGCTAACCGTATTGTTGCCAAGTTGCCAACGGTCAAGCCAGAAGATCACAGTATCCCCCGTTCCAACTAGTGGAACTGCCAACTTGCAAAACTTATCATATAACTTGAATACGTCTCTCCACCAGAAAGAACCGCAGCTTTGAGTGACTTGAGGGGGCGCAGACGCGTAATAAGTGTCCCAAATAAGAGATACCCATGGTACGTCCCTCTTATTGAAGAACTTAAAAAGATGCTTGATGAGAAATACATCATTTTGAATGCTCAAGTCCATGACTCCCAGACCACCAAATGATTTAGGACGACATACCAAGTCCAAGCCGCCAATGATTGCCGGGGCGTATCCGTGTTCCCTCTCCACAAGCATTGCCGCATAATCCGCTCAATATGCTTCAACATACCCTCTGGTAGCGAAAGGGTTCACAAGAAATATATTGACATAGAACTAAGGACGGATTGCAAAAGTTGGAGTCGGATTCCTTGATTCAAAAGGCAAGAGGACACAGATAATCGTCTCTCAATACGATCCACCAAAGGCAACAGATCATAAATTGTTGGCCTGGAAGTACCCATGGGCAGGCCGAGGTAAGTGAATGGCATGGAACCAACATCACAACCAAGCAAGGAAGCAACACGCCTGCCCTTGTCATCACTCAAATTGATGGGTATCAAAGAGTACTTACTGAAATTCACCCTTAATCCGGTTGATTTGGCAAAGACTTCAAGAATTTCTTTGAAAGCAATGAGCTGACTGTCAATAGCTGGAAGAACGATGAGAGTATTGTCAGCATACTGTACGATCGGATAGTCCATCGAGGTGGTTGGGATTGGCAAGGTGAGAATATTCCTTGAGCACATCTCATTTACAATCGATTGGAGTAAGTCCACCGCGATCACAAAGAGTAAGGGAGAAAGCGGATCTCCTTGGCGTACACCTGAACGACAGACAAAATGATTACCAGGCACTCCATTCAAAAGAACCGAAGAGGAGCCCGTGGACAGAAAGCTGTCAGTCCAACTTGTCCAACGATCATCAAATCCCTTACATTTCACAATCCTAAGAATCAGTTCATGTTCAATGGTGTCAAATGCCTTTGTGAAATCAAGTTTAAGAAGAATGATAGGCCTCTTGGAAGCTTAGCATTGGTGGATGTACTCGAAACACCACGCCAGACAGTCTTGTATGGATCGACACCGTAGAAAACCATATTGGTTGCGGTGGATACATTTCAAGATCACACCCCTGAAGACGATTTGCCAAGAGCTTGGTTAAGAACTTTAAGCAAGTATTAGTCAAAGATATGGGCCTGAAATCACCGACATATTCAAGGCTTAGCTTCTTCGGAATGAGGGTGATAAGAGATGTGTTGAGACACTCCAAATTGCATTTTCCCTCATAGAATTCTTGCACAAGTTTCATAAAGTCCTCCTTTAAAACAGACCAACATTTCTTTAAAAAAGCCCAGTAAACCCGTCTGGCCCCGGAGCGCGATCAGTAGGCATATTCTTAATTACCGCATCCACATCAAAATCAGTGAACGGTAAACACAACTCCTCTAGACCATCAATTTGGGTAATTAATGTGTCTAGATCAAAACCCATCTGAATGCCTTTTGATTGGCCCATTCGCTGATTAAAATCATCCCAGAACATTCCAGCCAACTGTTGATGATCCATTACCACATCACCCTCCACAGACATGATCAAGGAGATAGCATTCCTACGGAATCTTTCCGTAGCCATGGCATGAAATTTTTTTGAATTCTCTTCACCAACTTTGATGTTTCTGATCATGCAACGCTGCTTCCAATAGATAAATTGCCAGTGTAAGATGTCCTCAAGATGCAATTTAACAATTCTATGAAAGTTGAACTCCGGCCAACTCAAAGGCCTGATTTCCTCTAGATTATCCAGAAAAATAATCACTTTAGTACAATCAGCAATTAAAGCTTTGACTGTGGACAGGTTTAAATGCCATTTCTTGAGAGCATATCGGAGGGACTTAAACTTAGCCGAAATTGTTAATGCAATCGATGTTTTAACCACTGGCCTATTCCAAACCTCAGCAACACAGTCAGCAAACCCGGGCAAATCAACCCAATAATTCTCAAAGCGGAAAACCTTAGCCTTGGGGATAGAAGTGGCAATCGATACCACACACGGAACTTGCTCGGAGGCAGTGCGTGCAAGTGGAAAAACCATCGTGTTGGGGTGATCCAATGTCCAAGCAACCGACGTAAAAAACCAATCAATCTGCTCTAGAAGAAGTGAAGTTTGCATATTCGACAAAGTATATTGGCGCCCCTTGATTGGCAGCTCAACCAGACCCAAATGACCAATTATCTCATTAAACAAGAAGATATCGTTGACAGCACCTCCCGAAAGATTTCGGTTCTCAAGCGATCGCATGAAGTTGAAATCACCCAAAAGCAGCCAATTCTCACCAAACTGAATATTAAGAATATATAACCACTGAACAAATTCATCACGGGCTGGGCCTTGACACGGGCCATAAACAGAGACTAGAGACCATGTTTCTGAGGTATGTTTGGATTTAAACTCCACAATTATCCCATAGGATATGGACTCAATTAAAGAACCTATAAAAAAGATGAATTCCAGACAACCACCATCCCAGCAAACGCACCAGCCGAAGGTACGTAAACAAAATTATAAAAATGCCGTGGGTAGAACTTCCTAATGAAACGCTGATCCATTTCCATGCATTTAGTTTCCTGAAGGCAGACAACAGAACAACCACTTTCATCGATCTTCTGCCTAACTGCAAGCTGACGCGCTTCAGAATTGAGGCCACGCACATTCCAACATAGCATTTTCCACTCCTTAAATCTTGTCTGATTCATTACAAACCAAAAGTGAAAGCATAGTAAATAGGCCATGCAATACACCGACCCACAAAGCAAATAAGCATCACATAGTTCTCAACAAAGAAAGAAAGATAAATGGCGATTACGGTATGCCATAAACCAGAACCCTGCAGGAAGTAACTAATCATCAGAACCCCTGCTGCTGCTAGACTTGGCAGGATCAGCCACAAGCTTATCCGTAGAGATCTTCTCAGGTGCAATGCGAAGACAGGCGCCAATACATTGAAGATCTGCAATAGCAGTTGGTGGTGGCACAGTAGGATTATTCTCAGACTTGGAGCTGCTGGTCTTGCGCTTCTTCAAAGTGTGAGAATTCTTTGTAGAAATTCCACTAGTTACTTTGCGGTAGCCATCACGGATAGCGCTCAGTCGTGCACCGCGCCGAACCTCAGTATCAACAATAATTCTTGAAGCTTGAGGCTTCCTTGCTCGCTTCAGAGATACCTCAGGCACAATAGAGAATTCAAAGGTTTCAGAAACTGGGTTATCCAGATCGTCAAAGCAGAGAGCTCGAGCAACCGGCCTTTTAACAGAAGAAGTTGGCACATCCAGAGCAGAGCTGATCGAGGAGTCAAGTGCAGGCAGAAGCTTAAGAGTAGAGGCTGGGCCACTGTAGAAGGCTTCACAGGACTGCTTGTTGAGCATAGTACCTATGCCAGACTTGATGACAAACTGAGGAATGTTTGAAGACCAAATAAACGGCCACATCTTCTCAAATGAGCGCTGCCACTTCATCACAGGTGGCAAAACTGGTCCATAGAAAGTGAGAGCTTGCCCAATCATAAGAGGAGGTTGCTGTGGTCCCATTGGGGGCTGGAAGATAGCCACCTCAGCCGCATTGTCAACATTGTTAACTGAATCATCTGAAGGTTGCAGAACAATGGACTCATGGGACTGAATTTCCTGAATTTCCTCATGTTGCACAGCTTCATGAACCGGGTGCACATCATTGATTTGCTGCTCATCGGCAGGGTGTGGCACATCGTTCCAACCCATCTCTGGAAATTCTGGCATAACCCAATTGTGGTTGTCAAACTGTAAATTGCCAGGGAGGGCGTGCGGATTGCCATTGAAGGGCATGGGGTCTTCATCTGCTGGTAAGATGTCTGCAAAATCTGCTGACAGGATATAGACAAGTGCAGACCAAGAGATCCTAGCACCACCAAAGTCTGCATATTCCTTGTAAGTCACAGAGCGAGGAACCAAAGTCGGCGCAGGAAAAGACACATAAGCCAACGATCGGACAAGCACGGGATCATCTTGATGCCAATGATGAAATCGACCAAACATGCTAATTACATCCGCAAGGTACTGTGTGCGCCTATAATCCAGAGGAACACCTAGCAACATAACCCATCCACGGCGAAAACCCTGCGTTGCTTTGTAATTTATGCCCTCATCATGCGGGATAAACCGAACAAATCTATCATTGTCCAGGTTGAAAGGTGGATGATCCACAAGAGGTTGATGAGCCAGAGCACTACGAAAACGAAAAAGCCAAACTCCTTGTATCCAAGGTTGGGCATCCAGAACAGCTCTTCCCAGATTATTGACAACAAAGTTACTGACCATGTTTTCAAAGATGGCGACTTCTTCAGGCAGAGGAGCTGGCTCAACGATGGCGATGGCATAATCCTCATGCTGTCGATCTGGAGCCACCGCAGGCGCAAAGAAGGTACGGGGTAGGCGCAGCTCACCGCCGTCGATGATGTCGAAGCCTTGCGGGACAAACTCCATGGGGTCCAAAGCAAAGTTCACCATTGCCGGTGCCGAAGAAGTGGCGCAGAAGGTTGGCGATGCAGCCGGCGATGGGGGAGGCGGGGGAGGCGATGCAGACGGCGAGGAGGGAGGTTGTGGCATTATGGGCGGTGGCTCTGCGGGCAGAGGTGGAATAGTTGGGGTGGCAGGCTCGACGGGACTGGGTAGAGACCCAACAGGACTAGCTATGGGGGGAATCGAGGCGTCCACCATAGAAAAACCCGCTGACCGGCTGGAATCGCCAGATTTGATCCGTGGGACCCACTTGTAAGCTGGAGAAGGAGTAGAATCCGAACAGCCCTTTGCCCGGTGCCCCAACCGAAAGCATCTACGGCAACGAACCCTGCTGGTGCATGCTTTGGTTAGATGAACCATGGATAAGCAATTCTGACATTTCCGCACATTAAAAACTATGTCATCAATAAATTCATTTAAATCAGCAGAATCTCCAGATAAGTCTTGTTGGTTGCAAATCAATATTCGCCTCGTTGCCAAAACCAGATGGAGATATATCAGAAAAATTTAGGTTTGATACCTCCGGGGAAACAACCTGGGCCATGGGAATCACTGGGTCTGTTGAAACGGCTTGGGCCGGGGAAGCATCTTGGGCCGAAAACGGAGCTGGTCCAGCCAGCTCATCTCCATGCACATGCAGATCGACGTCGAGAGTGGTTTGTATTGCCACAGAAAACCCTGCCGAAGAAATCTCTCGGACGTTAACTATTCCGAAAGTGATGGATGGCTCGGCCACCGTCCTTCGGAGTTCAGTCGCCGGCGGCGGAGGCAAAATTACTCGTTCACGAGGAAGAACAGAATATCCAGCATGAACGACATCATCAACCATACCAGGCGAGGCGGGATAACTATACCCCTTGCAAACATTGTATTGTTGAAACGTTGCAAACGAAATTTTCTTTGAAGATCCAGAACCCGAACGCAAAGCAGACTTAGAAGTTGCTTTGTGCATCATGATCAAACCGAGAGAAGCACGCCTCTTAGACGGACTGATTAGGATCCACTCAGCATCACATTCTTTCTTCCAAATAAGAAACTAACGTTTCCAATTAGGGCCACCATTGCCCCAAAGATGGAAGAAACATTTGAATTGCGGGCACGCAAACGATCTCAATTGAAGAATAAGTAGGCCAACATGTTTGCAAGAGACAATAAATGAGAATACCTTGTCTTTAATGAGCTGAACCGACAAATCAATTGCGGATCCTCCAATTACAGATTCCAAAGTCACCGCCACTGAATCATCATTAAGACGAAAATTATGCCTGCTAAAAGACATGACCATAATAAAATGGCCCCTGTCCTCCACGGGATGAATGCACTTCCCACAAGATCTAAATACTTCCTCCGCAAAAGCCATTCCTTTAGAAAAATCCAGATCCAGAGTTGATCCCCCATGATGACCCATGGAAGATGGGTATAGGGAGAGAGATCAGAGGACGCCGGAGATGATGCGTGGAGAAGGACAAAGATTTACTGGCTGGAGAGGGAGATCGCCGGAGAACCTAGGGTGCCGGTGGGAGGAGAGGTGGGACTCTCATTTTAGATTCGGCACTATTGTTCTACTACTTTGGATCAATTGCAACGCACGAGCCAGCACATTGGTAGTAGTAGTGTCTATCTCTATCTCTAGAGGCCTTCCCTCGCTCATCCATTTCTCTCACAAGATAAACTACTCATGCAAATGCATCTTGATGTTCCGTGGAATGCACGAGGATGTTTCCTTGGGGGTCTCTCCAGTGCGGCGTGGCCGTAGTTGCAAGTTGACGCCCCTTGAGATGACGATGTTGAGGAGCACTCGGATTTCCTCCGATGAGCAGGTAAGATGAGTTTGATCACGTAGTAAATGCATTCTAAAGACTACTTTCGTGTCCATTTCCTAATTCTCCCCCAGCCCACTGTTTCACAGGTTAGGCTCGGTGCGAGTTGAGATCGGCTTGCATATGTACGGGAGGGTACCAACATGAATTTGCACAACATTTACAATGGTTACACCGTTCACATAGAACCTTTGTCCAACATTGGGATCAGCCATGCAACGGGCCACCCCATGAATTGGTACGATGGAACCACGGTGAGATTGAATAAGATAGCACAAACCTTGCACATGGCGGTCAAAGGTGGACCATGCTGTCTGCAGCCGACTTGTTGCAATACGAATACGAAGACGCTGTGCTCCTTTCTAACCGCATCTTCACGGTGAAAAACCAAGGGACTTGTTTCATATGGGACACATCCTACGATATACTCCCTCTCTCCCAGTTTATTTGTTTTGAATCCTTTTGTTTTATAAGTTTCTAAATCAATTTTAGAGCTCCCCATCACATGTTGAGATTACATAGTCCATTAAATCATTGTGTGCATGTATAGTAAAGAAACAAATCTTGAGTTTGGCATGAGTTCGTGCAGCGGTAGCACCAGCCTGACATAGGAGTTACATTTCCCTCTCAAGGCCCTCAGGACTGAGCTTCAGCGGCTTACTACACCTGTCTTTGAGTCAATAACATGTGGACCCAATAGGTGGCTGGTCCACGTGTAATGCTCTCAAAGGAAGACGGGCAGTGGGGCCGAGAGGGGTGAGCCACAGGTCAGGGGACGTGTGGTGTCATGGGTTCATGCGGCGTCGTGGGAATCGCGTGTGGCTGTTGTAGAAACTTGATTCTCGCAAGATGGCCCACATGTCATGCACACAAAGGTAGAGGGGCGGTGCGGCCGAGAGGGGTGAGGCGCACGTTGGGGGACGTGGTGCCATGGGTTGGAGCGGCGTCGTGGGAATCGCGAGTGGCAGTGGATGAAACGTGATGGTCGCCATAGTTGAACTTCCATGGACAAGTTGTCATGTCTACGGACACATGCATTGCATACCGATCACTGGAAGGAGTAGTAGAGAAAGCTAGGCGGATAAATAGTTCCTTATAGTCAAGCGGACCCACGCTACTACTTGTTCCAAAGACATGCACACCATTGAAATAGTCCATCTATATCAATATACACCGAGAGCAAATAATTTTTTCGTACAAGAGAGGAAATAGTTCATCCATCCATAATGCCCTGCTGCTGGTGCAACCTTATCTTCTTCTTCTTCTTCTTCTTCTTCTTCTTCTTCTTGTTCTCATTTTATGTGGGAGATGGCTTCGCAGGAAGCTCTTTGGACCTTGCAGCTATCTCAAAACTGACACGGGCATTGAGGGCAGCATATTTTATCTACTCGTACATCAAGGGATAATTCTCCCATCCAGATGACCTTAATGCCACCGTCTCATCACCCTGCTGAAGATTTGTACCGAGCACAAAATTTGCTACGTCGAATATGGATGGTGTCTGTTTATCACAATCTTCTCTAGGAATTTTGATTCTGGTTTGTAGGTCAGCAATTCTTTTCAAATCAAGGTTGTACGGCTCCAACTTCTTTTTGTCCCCTTCGATGGCTGCCCCACAGAAGTATATGTCCTCCCGAGACAAGAAATCGTGAAGCTCACCTGGTATGGAGGGCGCGTGTATGATGTGGTACACCAAGACATCACCTTCGAGGCACAGCTGAAGGATGACGACACGTTGGATCTTCCAAGTGGCACGCTCCATGTACTCTGCGTCAAGACTGATGACCCTCGTCTCTACCTTTTCGAGGGAGTTGGATACATTGTTGATCCACTTCTGAAAAACCCTTGGGTGGACGGTGACGGCGGCAACTATGCTCAATGATCCTTCGACAAGGACATGTTGGACGCTAAAAACCCGCATCTCGATCTATTTCGCCATTTGGAACCGCTGGAATGGAGGTCTATGTTTTGGAGAATTAGGATTAGATGGCTAGTCTAACTGAAGTAGTACATGATTATTTAAAGAGGTTAAAACAATGTGAACGCAGTGGGGTTTGGATGCAAATGAAGACGAAGGGAGGTGAAGAAGCCGAGGAAAATTGGTTCTCGATGGAGAAGTAAATGGGTGAAGTGGCATGCAGGCAGTTGATTAGATGGCTAGGTAGACTAAACGAAAAGGCTATGCGGGTAGACTGAGGAGTCGTACCTGTTCGTGTATGTGCCCATCCTGCCTGATAGGTGGGACCTATGAAAACAGATTAAAAAATGTGTCGTAGCTGGTTCAGATGGATATTGGCGCGTGCGTGGGAGACACACCATTCTCTGGTTAAGGAATACACGGTTATCCTCATCAAAAAAGAAAAGGCCCATCTTCGTGCTTCCGCATGCACGAGAATTTGGTTCTGCTCACAATATGGATGATACCTGGAGGATGAAGTGAACAGGCATGCTAGCATGGGAGACCTATTTCCACTTTACAGTGTTGGAGTACTCATGTTCCTACTAGTAGTAGTACAACTGTGGTAAACTTGATGGTCAAAAATACTATTCATCCGGTCCTCACAGTGAAGTGACAACACCCTGCGCCTGACACTAGTCCAGGAGGCATGTTCGGATTACCAAAGTCAGCCTCATCCTGTGCACTATGCAGTCTGTCACCGCCGCTATACAGCACATTAGCATGCCTCGCCTCATCTCCCTAACCCCTCCCATAGCACCACTCCATCTCCATCTCACTGTGCCCCCGTGTACCGTCGCCTCGCTCGCACCGACAGCCTTCTCCCGTGTAAATCAAGCCCCCAAAAACCCCCACCTTCCAAACTCCACCATGGTCGAACGCGAACCACACAACATCCATATGAGCCGCGATTGGAGTAGTCTCCCCAGTGACATCCTCGACCTCTATTGTTTGTGTATGGATATGTTGAGCGCCCTGTGGCTGGCTGCATGCTCGAGGGACATGCACACGGCCATCGTCGAAGCGAGGCCTAATCTTTTCAAGATACACTGCTTGCTGCTATCTGGTCTTGCGAGATTGGCTCACCATGATACGGAGGCATACATGATGCCCCTCGACTTCATTCTGATCTCCATTAGCCGAAACTTCTTTGCAGGTATGTAGTGGGTCGTTGTACATCATTTCCCTCGACTTCGATCCTATCACCACCGCCCAAAACTTCTTGGCAGGTATGTACTGGGTCAGCATGAACTCCCACTGGATGGCTGCCTTCAGAGAAGGGTAAGACGGTAAAAAGTTGGTGCTCGTGAACTTCCAGACCTCACATGAGATTATCCTTCCTCCGTTCGATTATATAGAGTTTTACCATCGCGGTCCAAGTCATCTAGATTACCACGTCAGTTGGATGGACCTTGTTTTCCAGAAGATTGTAATCTGCCAAGTGCCCACATGACATGCGAATTACGCAGACTTCAAGCTAATTGCCTTGTTCGACCGCAGACTCGCCTATCTTTACGCTGGTGCCTTCTTTAGCTGGAGACAACTCAGCTTGTAGTGGATCATCGTCAAAGCTGATACACACTTCTGTGATGATATTGAACACAATGGCATCATCTACACGATCGACAAAGCAGATGGCACCACGTATTGCTGGGACGACGCGTGTAAGTTGTTTCCTTCTCATGTTAATGATGACACCATGAAACTGTTTGAACTTTTTGTGATGATTTTCATATCCCTGTTTGAGTAGAATTTGAGTAGAACTATTGCAATGTATTACAGACGTCATAAATCAGCTATATTTGGAATGAGTTAATTCATGTGATTGTGACCATGTCATTACAGCCAATTTGTACCCTTGAATAATCAAATGGTTAGGAATATGTGGATATTCTCCATATTTTACAAAAATCTATATACTACTGCTAAATATGAGTGTGTATCAACGGCCATGTTAGTTTTCTCATTTTCATGACGTAGAAACATGCACCACACTGTTGGTTTCATCTAACGATACATTAGGGAAGTAAATGTGCATATGGAGAACTATATATTTGGAAGTAGTGGATTCCTGTAATGCTTACCATGTGTACATACCTATATTCAACCTTCAGCAATCAATGGCTAGAATAATATCCTCACAAAAAAATTTCCCACAGAACACGAGTACATAACAATGCATGGTCAGTTAGTTACCTTGAAGAATTTGTTTGTGACGACAGAACATGATTACATAACATGCATGACATGGTAGTTTCCTATGAAGAATCGATTGTGAGATAACATGAGTATAACCATGCATGGCACTTCTATATTTTCGAACCTAGTATACATTTCCCTGTATTTTCCTCCCAGTTCCAATAGGGACATATCAATGTTGTTTCTTGCATTATCCTACTCATACTCTAAACAATGCTGATCTTACACTAACAATGCCTGTCCTTTTTGATATGATGCAGTGTCCCTATAGTTACTGCCCTTTGTAATCACACCACCTTTGCCAAAAACAGGAAAGCACAACTGGTTCCTCGCTCGATCATACGACAGAAAAAGACTGATGATCATTCAGACACATGAGCCGGAAAAGTTATATTGCAAAAAGCCCACTGTATACAAGCACCATGAAATACGTGACTATCCGGACAGTGGCTGTTACGTCTATGAGCAGGTTACCAGCTTGTTGGGGCCTTCAGGATTTTTTAATTGGAGGCGGGTAAACAGCCTTGGTTCACACTCTTTGTTTCTCGGACTCAATTATCCGATTAACCAGGAGATCACCATTGGCAAGGACCTTGATGGTAGAGAGGCTCTGTTTGTTATGGAAAAAGGTGTCTATACGACGAGCCCTAGGAGTTCGGGAGGAAACTCCCCTGATTGTCAACGATATAGCCTGTAACCAAAAGAAGGTGAGAATGACAAAGGCATTCGGATTAACTTTGATCCTTGGATGTCTCAATTACGACAGGCGGTGATGTGGTTCAAGCCTTCAGGTTGATAGGTAATTGGGCTGTTGCGTCAAAAGGGTGGAGTACTGGTGTCTCCGGATCATTGGTTGCTGAAGCGGGGCTGCAAATTATGATGGTGTTTGATCATCTCTTCGAATGACTTTGTTTTCTTTGCTGCTTGTTGTGGATGGGTAGTTCTTTCTTTTGTTATGCATATTCCTTGTCATTTGGTCATCCTCATCTATGTCACTCTTACTATGTAATAGTTGCCTCTGTTTAGAATGTCATTCTCATCTGGATCACAAGAGTCTGAGCGCTGCAGATGGGTGCGTTTTGGTGGTGTAGCAAGACTTCTTATGAACTATCATGTCTTGTTGTTTATGTTAGTAGTAGTCACTAGTTAGTGTTTGAATGTTGTATATATCGTTGTTTTGAAGTGTTTATTGTCTCGAACTACTGGTGGGCTAAATGAGGGCATCACCATTCTCCGGTGTTCAGAGTGTATCTCCTTATTTCAGGTTATATAGTTTGACCTTAGTGTCTTTTCGATGATGGACACTTGTTTGGGCCAGTGAGGTGTCGTTGAATATGGGCCGAGTAGTAACACAATGCCAAACAGGTCAATTATGACTCTCAGGCCGAGCTCTCAAAAGATCCTCAAAAAAAGGCTGGGCTCTCCAAAAAAGAAAGAATAAGGACTCTTAGGCCGACATGTGCTTGCGCGCCGAGAGCATATTGGCGCGTGTTCGAAATTCATGCTACCTTTTCATCCCCAATCTCCCGCCCCTCCCCCACCTCTGGAATCTCGATTCCTACTCCAGTTCCCCCAAATCCCCCTCCTGTACTCCCTATACTTAAGCGCACTATCATGTCGCCACTCAACGTGGATCTCCGAGCCAGAGATCCTGAGGTATGTCTTGCCTTCGGTCGCTGTGTGTTGTCGCTCAACAGTGGCATGGCGGCGCTTGACGACCAGTTTGCCGGCAAAGTGCTGATGGTAACCATGCGGCGACCGGCCTCCCGTCTAGCCGGACGAACTTGTCAAAGCTCTTGGCATTGTGCACGGCATCCAAATAAGTGACTTGCTCATCGAAGTCTGTCCGCCACCGTCTGATTTCTTCGTCAGGTTCTGGACAACTTTCGACTACAGTCGTGTGTTCGAATCTTCTCGGTGTTTGTTCTGTGATGGCGCACTGGTGAGATTTGATCAGTGGCACCCAGGATGGGGCTCGGTGCCCTCTGAGCTTGAGTTTTTAACAAAGCTTACCTTCCACGGCATGCCTCGATGTGGTTGGAACAGCGAGTCCATGAATGAGCTTATCAACGACCTTGGAGGTGAGCTCGTAAGTATGTTTGTTCCTCCAGATAGCTTGGCTCTGACGGTTATGGCATGGATGAAGAAACCGCCCACCATACCGAACGTAATTGGTGTTGAGATACTGGTGCAGGAACTGGGGTTGTACTATTCGTTGCCACCAAGGCCGCCGTGGAGCACGTTAGGGATGTACCTGTATCGAGTGTTCGTGCATGTCAAAGAAGTGGTCAATCCATCATTCGAACTCCTGCCGCCGCCGCTAGTGCCAGGGTCCATCGACGATGTCCATTACAAGAGTCAACATCAGACTTTCCCCGTGTTCCTCGGAACGATGGATGGTAGAGCGCCTACTGCAACGCGCGGCGGAGGCCACTGCTTCTTTGCGACAAGAGGCAGGGCTGGCTGCCTGGATGTGCTCTAATTTGAGGTAACAACTGAATCTTGTCAGATACTAGTTAAATCCGAGCTATGGGTGTGAAGAACTAATGTGCCAGTACATTTTGTTGTGACCTGTTCTAATTTTGTACCTGAACTTTTTTTAGAAAGGGTTGTACGTCAACTTAATGTGCTAGCAGAACTTATTGTGTTGTCTATCTGTTTTCTTTGCACATCATTCAAGATATTTCCCCATCATTGATAAAGACGATGAACCATTATGTACGAATTCGTTGGTTTCAACATAGCCCTACCCGTAGCGATGCACTGCTTCCATCCTGATTGTGCCGCCTGCGTGAAATTTTTGTATGCAAGTTCAGTGTGCTATGATGTTCTATATGATTGTGTCAACTATATAAGTTTTTACTGAGCATCAGCAATGCATATGGTTGAAAGATGTATTTATGAGCATTGACCGATGGGTCTCTCTGTCTCTCTCACACACACGCGCGCACACACGCACAAGTGGGACCCGTTGAATTATTTGTTTGCTCGTGACAACTTTTAATTAGGTTCCACTGTAATCTAACTTTTTTCTTAAGTTATTAACTGAGCTCAATGACTTCAAAAGGTTGTACAAAAGCCTTGTTTGGTCCTTTTCGGCATCGCTGAATGTGAGGTGAGTAGCGATGTTAGGTTGTACTGTACTACACAGGCCTTTTTTTAACATCAGCAATGCAACTAGGCCGACAGTTGTACACAATATCCGGGTCAACTTGTTATTCTCCGCCCACTAGGCTGCAAACTTTCCTAGGAGGTATGCATTAGGCTTAACAAGAAAACGAACTTTAAGAAATAATAAATGGGATGTAATTATAATAACTGGGCAGTAACTATAAAAAATGCACCAAATGCGTAATTAGTTTAAAAATATATTATTATTGGAATTTGAAAATTTTAATTTCATTACTTGATGTGCGCGCAATATTTCGTTGGATTTTAACGTAATACAACTTTATTTTGAAATTATATTTAATCCGACTAGAAATTTTGGATAAAAATATTTCGTATCCCATAAAAATGTGGGAAATTTTTTTGAATTCTGTTTTGAGTGGTTGGTTGAAATTATTAATCTTTTTTTGACGAATGGTTGAAATTATTAGTTGTTGTCCTAGCTAGAAAATGGGCTGTACTTTTAACGAACTCTAAATGGGTTGTAGTAAATTCCATTAGAATTAAAAAATGGGTTATACATTCTTACAAATCGCAAATGGGCTATAAGTTCTCTGCCACACACTTGTGGGCCTTCTAAGTTGACGCGTCCCCTAAAAAAACTAAGTTGACGTGTATGCAAGGCTTTGTCAACAACACACGGTTCTGGTAGCTGTGGCTGTTGGATGTCCATCCAACGGATGTCGTGCTACTTCTTCAATCTCGGATATTCTTGCTTTAGCCGCCCAAAAAATGATTCCTCCCCCTGACATCTGGGGCACACCGTTTCGGAGGCTGACCTGTGGGCCTACTAAGTTGACGCGTACCATGGGCATTGTCAACTTAGGCAATATAAACAATTCTAGCTGTAGTGACCGGACGATGTCCATCCAACGGCCGTAGTGCTTCTTCAACCTCTGGTCTTCTTGCTCCAGCCGCCCAAAGCAGCGCCGGTCGTGCCGCGTGCTCCTGCCTCCCATGGCCAACTGTGATGCGCGGAGGCCTCACCGCCCCCTACTACTCCCACCGCTGGCCAGGCCATCCCTCTACTTACCCACACCCCCTGTTATTCTATGGGATGGCAGCCTCACACTGCAGCGAACGAGTGAACCCTCATACTCCTCTATGCGTGGGCATCCACTGCCGCATCTTCCCCGGCTCCACATCATCCCCTTCCTAGGCCTCGCCGTCATCCGCCGTCCTGGTGCTCTCGGCACGGCATGGTCAACGTGGTCAAGGAACGACTTCCATCGGACGTGGACTATACGTGGAGAGGCTGACAGCTGGGTCCATGGCGGCAGCAAGGAAGAGCCTCCTAATTATGTGGAAAATAATGATTCCTCCACCTGACAGCAGGGACCCACCAGACGAGCAACAGTATTTCAAGAAAAAAATGTTTCCCCCTTACTGTTGGGACCTACCAGCTACATCTTCGCATGCAGGGAAGTGCGTCCAGGCAAAAAAAAACAGATTCGCCCCCCTGACTGCTGGGACCCACCAGCTACATCTTCGCACGCAAGTGCCTGACAGTCAGGACCCACCTGGTCGAACCATACTCAGCGTTGTCATTCTGGTCGCGAACATGTACATACATACTGGTCGATGTAGAGGCGCGCTGATAACCCACAAGTATAGGGGATCAATTGTAGCCTCTTTCGATAAGTAAGAGTGTTGAACCCAACTAGGAGCTAAAGGTAGAAGAAATATTCCCTCAAGTTCTATCGACCACCGATACAATTCTACGCATGCTTAACGTTCGCTTTACCTAGAACAAGTATGAAACTAGAAGTACTTTGTAGGTGTTTTTGGATAGGTTTGCAAGATGATAAAGAGCGTGTAAATAAAAAGTAGGGGCTGTTTAGATAAAGAAACAATAAAATTAGTGTACTGAGTGTGGAAAAGTGTTGGTAGGAGTTGCGAAATTGTCCCTAAGCAATTGACTACGTTACAAGACCGATAGCAAGTTTTACGTGGGAGAGGCCACTGCTAGCATGTCATCTGTGGCTTGAAATTCTATGGACTTATGATTGGAACTATTAGCAAGCATCCGCAACTACTAATGCTCATTAAGGTGAAACCCAACCATAGCATTAAGATATATTGGTCCCCCTTCAATCCCGTATGCATCAATTTCTATGCTAGGTCAAAGCTTCTGTCACTCCTGCCCTCCAATACATAGTCCTATCAACATACAACTAACCCTATGGTGTGATCCACGTGCGCGCTCATATGATGGTCACCAAAGGACAGCAACATAACCACAAGCAAATTAAACCAATCATCGCAATTCACCAATTACCGATAGGACAACGAAAATCTACTCAGACATCATATGATGGCAACACATCATTGGAAAATCTACTCAGCATAAAGCACCATTTTCAAGTAGAGGGTCCAGAGGGTTGCGGGAGAGTGGACCGCTTTAGATAGATGGGGGAAGGTGATGAAGATGTTGGTGAAGATGACAGAGGTGTTGGTGTAGATTGCCGTCACACGATAATGGCCCCGACGACGTTCCGGCACCACCGAGAGAGCCCCCCTTCTTCTTCTTCTTCTTCCTTGACCTTCTCCCTAGATGGGAGAAGGATTTCCCCTCTGGTCCATGGCCTCCATGGCGGCAGAGGAGCGAAAGCCCCTCCGAGATTGGATCTGTCTCTTTTGTCTCTCTCTATTTCTGCTTTTTTTGATTCTGCCCTTTCACTGTTTCTTAAATTCCCGGATATCCGTAACTGCGATTGGGCTGAATTTTGGACATGATATTTATCCGGATATTAGCTTTCTTGCAGCGAAAGAAGGCACCAACCGCCTTACAGGGTGGCCACGAGTGCTCAGGGCGCGCCTGACCCCCTGGGGCGCGCCCCCTGCCTCGTAGCCCCCTCGGGCATCGTCTCGCGTTGATTCTTCTTCCCAAAAATCACATATATTCCAAGAAAAATCTCCATTATTTTTTATCCCATTTGTACTCCGTTTGATATCGATTTTCTGCGAAACAAAAAACATGCAACAAACAGGAACTGGCACTGGGCACTGGATCAATATGTTAGTCCCAAAAATAGTATAAAAAGTTGCCAAAAAATATATGAAAGTTGTATAATATTGGCATGGAACAATCAAAAATTAAAGATATGATGGAGACGTATCAGCATCCCCAAGCTTGATGTGGAATGCTACCTAGCATAATCTTGATCATGTAATCTAATCATGGCAAGAATATTAAGACATGAGTGATTCAAAGCAATAGTCTATCATTTGACATTAAGACAATAATACTGCAAGCATACTAATAAAGCAATCATGTCTTTTCAAAATAACATGGCCAAAGAAAGTTATCCCTACAAAATCATATGGTCTGGCTATGCTCCATCTTCACCACACAAAGCATTCAAATCATGCACAACCCCGATGACAAGCCAAGAAATTGTTTCATACTTTTGATGTTCTCAAACCTTTTCAACTTTCACGCAATACATGAGCGTGAGCCATGGATATAGCACTATAGGTGGAATAGAATATGATGGTGGAGGTTGTGTGTAGAAGACAAAAAGGGAGAAAGTCTCATATCAACGCGGCTAATCAACGGGCTATGGAGAAGCCCATCAATTGATGTCAATGCGAGTAGGGATTGCCATGCAATGGATGCACTAGAGCTATGAGTGTATGAAAGCTCAAACTGAAACTAAGTGGGTGTGCATACAACTTGCTTGCTCATGCAGACCTAGGGCATTTGAGGAAGCCCATCGTTGGAACATATAAGCCAAGTTCTATAATGAAAATTCCCACTAGTATATGAAAGTGATAACTCAAGAGACTCTCTCTATATGAAGAACATGGTGCTACTCTGAAGCACAAGTGTGGTAAAAGGATAGTAAGATTGTACCTTCTCTCTTTTCACTCATTTTTTTGTAGGCTTCTTTGGCCACTCTCTCTTTTTTTGGGGCTTCTTTGGCCACTTTTATTTTGATAACCTCACATGGGACAATGTTCTAATAATGATGATCATCACACTTTTATTTACTTACAACTCAATATTACAACTCGATACTAGAACAAAATATGACTATATATGAATGCCTCCGGTAGTGTACCGGGATGTGGAATGATCTTGCGTAGCAATGCCATCAAAAAATGGACAAGCCATGAAAACATCATGCTAGCTATCTTACGATCATGCAATGCAATATGAAAATGATGCTCAAGTCATGTATATGAAGATGATGGAAGTTGCATGGCAATATATGTTGGAATGGCTATGGAAATGCCATGATAGGTAGGTATGGTGGCTGTTTTGAGGAAGATATAAGGAGGCTTATGCGTGATAGAGTGTATCATATCATGGGGTTTGGATGCACCGGCGAAGTTTGCACTGACTCTCAAGGTGAGAAAGGGCAATGCACGGTACCGAAGAGGCTAGCAATGATGGAAGGGTGAGAGTGCGTATAATCCACGGACTCAACATTAGTCATAAAGAACTGACATACTTATTGCAAAAATCTATTAGTCATCAAAACAAATTACTACGTGCAGGATCCTAGGGGGATAGATTGGTAGTAAAATAACATCGCTCTCCCCGACCGCCACTCATAAGGAAGACAATCAATAAATACCTCATGCTCCAACTTCGTTACATAACAGTTCACCATACGTGCATGCTACGGGAATCACAAACTTCAACACAATTATTTCTACAATCCACAATTACTCACTAGCATGACTCTAATATCACCATCTTTATATCGCAAAACTATTGCAAGGAATCAAACATATCATATTCAGTGATCTACAAGTTTTATGTAGGATTTTATGACTAACCATGTGAATGACCAATTCTTGTCATCTATCTAAATAGATATAAGTGTAGCAAGAGAGTTTAATTGTTTCTACAAAATATATGCCCACGCTCTAACAAATATAAGTGAAGAAAAAGAGCATTCTACAAATGGCGGTTTTCTATGTGAAGAGAAACATGCAATCCAAACTTCAAATGATACAAGTGAAGCACATGAAGCATTCTATAAAGCCATACTCAAAAGATATAAGTGAAATGCAATGAGCATTCTATAAATAAACCATGGAATATCTCATACCAGCATGGTGCACATAAGAAAAATGAAAACTAAATGCAAAAGACGCTCCAAGATTTACGCATATCATGTGACGAATAAAAATATAGCTCCAATTAAAATTACCGATGATTGTTAGAAGAAAGAGGGGATGCCTTCCGAGGCATCCCCAAGCTTGGTTGCTTGGGAGTCCTTGAATATTTCCTTGGGGTGCCTCGGGCATCACCAATCTTAGGCTCGTTCCACTCCTTATTCCTTCATCCATCGTGATCTCTCCTAAAACTTGAAAACTTCAATCACACAAAACTCAACAGAAAACTCTATAAGATCCGTTAGTATAATAAAGCAAATCACTACTCTAAGTATTGTTGCAAACCAATTCATATTTTGTTTTTGGATTGTAGCTACTGTAATATAACTTTTCCATGGCTTAATCCACTGATAGAAATTGATAGTTTCATCAAAACAAGCAAACTATGCATCAAAAACACAATCTGTCTTAAACAGGACAGTCTGTAGTAATCTGAACATTCACCATACTTCTGTTACTCCAAAAATTCCGAAAAAATTAGAAACAATAAAAAACATTATATAAAGATAGTGCAAAAAGTTTCAGACCCGTTTGACATTCCAGTAAAAAACGTAAAATCGCGCACTACAGCCAAAGTTTCTATCTTGCACCGCACAAACCAACAAGTAAAGTAAACATCCTAAAGGCAAACCTTGGCACATTATTTTTATTTTTACCATATATAAAAGCACACAACAGAAATAAATGACTCTCTAAAACTTCCGGGTTGGCTCCGTGGTAGCGTTTTCTTTAAAGCCATTAAGCTAGGCATATGGTGCTCAAGTAATGTATCCACCCGGATCCCAAGGTATATCAAAGCCAATTTTAATTAACAATGATTTGTGATTTAGTAGTGAGCACAAAGTAACATATATCATGCAACAACGAAGTCTAACTCTCTTCCTATGCATCGACATGTCATAAAAGAAAAATTCGTGCACACACAGTAAAGGCTAATGCATAGTATAAACAGTTTCTAGCAATTTTATCATATTGGAAACATGAAGAGGTGGAGATGTAGTTCCTCTCTCATAATAATTGCAAGTAGGAGAAGAAAGCACATGCATATTATATCTATCAAAATCATCATGTGTGGTAGTAAAATGCAACCCATCAATATAATCCTTAATAAAGGCAAACTTCTCCGATATAGTGTAGTCGGAGAATTAAAAAAGATAATAGGACTATCATGCGTGGGTGCAATAGCAACAATTTCATGTTTAACATAAGGAACTATAGCAAGTTCATCACCATAAGCATAATTCATATTGGCATCTTGGCCACAAGCATAGTAAGCATCATCAAAAAGGGATATTTCAAAAGGATCAACGGGATCATAACAATCATCATAGCAATCATCCTTCGGTAAGCACGAAGGGAAATTAAACAATATACGAGTTGAAGAGTTACTCTCATTAGAAGGTGGGCACGGGTAGCTAATCCGCTCTTCCTCCTTTTTTTCTTCGCTCTCATCATCATCTTTTTCATCCAATGAGCCCACAATTTCATCAATTCCTTCTTCCATAGTGTCCTGCAAAATATTACTCTCCTCTTGGACAGCAGAGGAGTCCTCAATATATGGTTTAACATAGGCATTAGAAGCATAATTATCCTAACAATATTTAAGTATGGCAAAATTTCCAGATTTATAAAGAGTAGCATCATACTTTCCAATCAAAGAAGCAATTTCATAAGTACCCTGAAAAGCAACAAATTCTTAAATTTGTTGAACATCATAATAATTATAAACACCCTTAGCATATGAAGATACGATTCCATTATCACTAAACTCACATTGGTAGGGAAGGTGTTTCTTAGGGTCTTCGGAAAAACAAGTAAAATCATGTATTTCACATAAATTCCAAGCATATCATTGCAAACGATGAATTTGATCCAGTAAAAGTTTCCCTTTTTCAGATACGCGGTGTCGCACTAACAAGCATGCTCATCTAAAGATTTGCCCTCCACTAAGCTAGTTGGGGTTTCAGCACGAGCACATAGGGATCGAAGATGATCCAAGTAAAAAGCTTCAGGAGTGTGATAGATTTTGAGTGGTTCTTCAACCATTGGTTCAGTAGGTACCACTATTTTTTTTGGTATTTTGCATTTCCTACCCATAACTAAATATAGAAAACAAGAGCACAAAATAAAAACTACTTAGTGATAAAGCAAACAAGCACACACGAGAATATTCACCCTACGCTATAACTCCCCGGCAACGGCGCCAGAAAAAGGTCTTGATAACCCACAAGTATAGGGGATCAATTGTAGCCTCTTTTGATAAGTAAGAGTGTCGAACCCAACGAGGAGCTAAAGATGGAACAAATATTCCCTCAAGTTCTATCAACCACCGATACAATTCTACGCACGCTTAACGCCCGCTTTACCAAGAACAAGTATGAAACTAGAGGTACTTTGTAGGTGTTTTTGGATAGGTTTGCAAGATAATAAAGAGCGTGTAAATAAAAAGTAGGGGCTGTTTAGATAAAGAAGCAATAAAGTTAGTATAGGGAGTGTGGAAAAGTGGTGGTAGGAGTTGTGAAATTGTCCCTAAGCAATTGACTATGTTACTAGACCGATAGCAAGTTTTATGTGGGAGAGCCACTGCTAGCACGTCGTCCCTGACTTGGAATTCTATGCACTTATGATTGGAACTATTGGCAAGCATCTGCAACTACTAACGTTCATTAAGGTAAAACCCAACCATAGCATTAAGATATATTGGTCCCCCTTCAATCCCGTATGCATCAATTTCATTGCTAGGTTGAAGCTTCTGTCGCTCTTACCCTCCAATACATAGTCCTATCAACATACAACTAACCATATGGTGTGATCCACGCGCACGCTCATATGATGGGCACCAAAGGACAGCAACATAACCACAAGCAAATTAAACCAATCATAGCAATTCACCAATTACCGATAGGACAATGAAAATCTACTCAGACATCATATGATGGCAACACATCATTGGATAATAATATGAAGCATAAAGAACCATGTTCAAGTAGAGGGTTGCGGGAGAGTGGACCGCTGTAGATATATGGGGGAAGGTGCTGAAGATGTTGGTGAAGATGACAGAGGTGTTGGTGTAGATCGCCGTCACACGATGATGGCCCCGGCGGCATTCCGGCACCACCGGGAGAGAGGGGGAGAGAGCCCCCCTTCTTCTTCCTCTTCCTTGACCTTCTCCCTAGATGGGAGAAGGGTTTCCCCTCTAGTCCATGGCCTCCATGGTGGCAGAAGGGCGAGAGCCCGTCCGAGATTGGATATGTCTCTCTGTCTCTCTCTGTTTCTGCGTTTCTGATTCTCCCTTTCACCATTTCTTAAATTCCCGGAGATCCGTAACTCCGATTGGGCTGAATTTTGGACACGATTTTTATCCAGACATTAGCTTTCTTGCTGCGAAAGAACGGCACCAACCGCCTTACAGGGTGGCCAGGAGGGCCCAGGGAGCGCCTGACCCCCTGGGCGCTCACCCCTGCCTCGTGGCCCCCTCGGACATCATCTCGCGTTGATTCTTCTTCCCAAAAACCACATATATTCCAAAAAAAGCTCCATCAGTTTTTATCCCATTTGGACTCCATTTGATATGAATTTTCTGTGAAACAAAAAACATGCAACAAATAGGACCTTGCACTGGGCACTGGATCAATATGTTAGTCCCAAAAATAGTATAAAAAGTTGCCAAAAGTATATGAAAGTTGTATAATATTGGCATGGAACAATCTAAAATTATAGATACGATGGAGACATATCACGTGCACGTGTCGTAGTAGAGGCGCGCACGTAGCATGTACACGTACGTACAACGGCCAATGTGGAAGAAAGAAAATACGGCCATGTACGTACATATGGGCCGGGTCTCGAACGCCTACTCGCGCATACGTACGGTTAGGGCTCGTGCACATGGCTGGGTCAGAATGGAGAAACAGCGTCGTGTCGCCCGCAAGAAAAACACCGTTGTTGTCGTGTTCATGGGGAGGCAACGGAATGCGGCATGTTCATCGAGAGGAAACAGAACGTGTGGGAGCCACCGGCTTGGACGGAACAGCCGATGGAAACGAGGCCTGGCGTACCGCAGAACGGAGGAAACGGCCTTGTGTTCGACCGGCCACGTTCAAAACGGGATCTTGTTCATCGGGAGGGGTCTGGCGTACCACAAAACGGAGGAAGCGGACCTACTACGGTAGAAACGGGGTCCTGTTGATCGGGAGGGGAGTGGCATACCGGAAAACGGAGGAAACGGACTTGTGTTGGAGCGCTCACTACAAAAAAAGACATATCCATGACATTTTGGGCCGAACGAATTTTTTTCTGTCATACTTATGACACTTCTATGACGATAATTGTGACAAAACCCGGTATCATCATAGATGTGGTGGGCTCCTACTTCTATGACAAAAAATGGGCTTTTCGTCCTGGGCGGGCCGGAGATGCAGCTGCATGACATTATTTGGGCCGTCCATGATGGAAAAAACCGTGGTAGATGCAAGGGAGAGGAAAATATCGGGGTGTTCCCGGTTACAGTGGGTGGTCGGGGCCGAGCGATGCACGGAGGTTTGCACATTTATCTCATACACGCATGTGCGTGGGTGTGAGGCGTTGGGCTCTAACTGAACC
This sequence comes from Triticum urartu, assembly GCF_056163025.1. Taxonomy (NCBI): domain Eukaryota; kingdom Viridiplantae; phylum Streptophyta; class Magnoliopsida; order Poales; family Poaceae; genus Triticum; species Triticum urartu. Next base: position 65,059,187 of record NC_141873.1, on the reverse strand, counting down.
CGAGCGATTGCACTGCAGGCTACGCGTTACTGAACCTAAGCGGTCGATCGATGGCTGTTAACTAAACCCGATCGAGCGATTCCTTCCCTACTGCGGCTAACTGAAGCCAATCGATGCTGCCTCTGGATGAACAGTGAGCGTTGCTGGGGGGGTTCGTATGAACAGTTCTCGGTGGAGGTGGATGAACAGGACCCTGTGGTGTTGCCTCTGGATGAACAGGACCCCGATTGATAGAGCTGGTTGGGGCTGGATGAACAGGACCCCGTGGAGGGATGGATGAACAGGACCACCCCGTGGAGGGCTGGATGAATAGTAGACGGTGGAGGGCTGGATGAAGAGTGGCCCGTGGAGGGGTGGTTGAACAAGAGCCCATGGAGAGGGTTGGTTGAACAGTAGCCGGTGGAGTAGCGCGCGGTGGAGGCTGGATGAATGCTACCTCTTGAGCTTGCGTTGAATTTCCCCGAAGAGGAAGGGATGATGCAGCAGAGTAGCGTAAGTATTTCCCTCAGTTTTTGATAACCAAGGTATCAATCCAGTAGTAGGCCACGCTCAAGTCCCTCGTACCTGCACAAAACGATAACTACTCGCACCCAACGTGATTAGGGGTTGTCAATCCCTTCACGGTCACTTACTGGAGTGAGATATGATCGCTATAATATTTTGGTATTTTTGGTATAGAGATGCAAAGTGAAAAGTAAAGGCAAAGTAAAAAGCAAAGCAAGATTAAAGTGATGGAGATTGATATGATGAGAATAGACCCGGGGGCCATAGGTTTCACTAGTGGCTTCTCTCAAGAGCATAAGTATTCTACGATGGGTGAACAAATTACTGTTGAGCAATTCACAGAATTGAGCATAGTTATGAGAATATCTAGGCATGATCATGTATATAGGAATCACGTCTGTGATGAGTAGACCGAAACGATTCTGCAACTACTACTATTACTCCACTCATCAACCGCTATCCAGCATGCATCTAGAGTATTAAGTTAAAAATAGAGTAACACTTTAAGCAAGATGACATGATGTGTAGAGATAAATTCATGCAATATGAAATAAACCCCATCTTGTTATCCTCAATGGCAACGATGCAATACGTGCCTTGCTGCCCCTTCTGTCGCTGGGAAATGACATCGCAAGATCGAACCCAAAGCTAAGCACTTCTCCCATGGCAAGAACTACCAATCTAGTTGGCCGAACCAAACGGATAATTCGAGGGGACTTGCAAAGATAACCAATCATACATAAAATAATTCATAGAAGATTCAAATATTATTCATAGATAGACTTTATCATAAACCCACAATTCATCGATCTCAACAAACACACCGCAAAAAGAAGATTACATCGAATACATTTCCACGAGAGAGGGGGGGTACTTTGTATTGAGATCCGAAAAGAGAGAAGAAGCCATTTAGCTGCTAACTATGGACCCGAAGGTCTGAGGTAAACTACTCACACTTCATCGGAGAGGCTATGGTGATGTAGAAGCCCTCCATGATGACGGCCCTCTCCGGCGGAGCTCTGGAATAGGCCCCAAGATGGGATCTCGTGGATACAGAAAGTTGCGATGGTGGAATTAGGTTTTTGGCTCCTGTTCTGATCGTTTGGGGGTACGTATGAATATATAGGATGAAGAATTACGTTGGTGGAGCTCCGAGGGGCCCACGAGGCAGGGGGCGTGCCCTAGGGGTGGGTGCCCCCACCCTCGTGACCACCTCTCTGATGCCTTGGCGTAGGGTCCAAGTCTCCTGGATCACGTTCGTGAGAATATCACGTTCCCAAAAGTTTTATTCCGTTTGGACTCCGTTTGATATTCCGTTTCTTCGAAACACTGAAATAGGCAAAAACAGTAATTCTGGGATGGGGCTCCGGTTAATAGGTTAGTCCCAAAAATAATATAAAAGTGGAAAATAAAGCCCAATATAGTCCAAAACAGTAGATAATATAGCATGGAGCAATCAAAAATTATAGATACGTTGGAGATGTATCAGGCATCCCCAAGCTTAATTCCTGCTCGTCCTCGAGTAGGTAAATGATAAAAAGAGAATTTTGGATGCGGAGTGCTACTTGGCATAATTTCAATGTAAATCTTCTTAATTGTGATATGAATATTCAAATTCGAAAGATTCAACACAAAAGTTTATATTGACATAAAAATAATAATACTTCAAGCATACTAACAAAGCAATTATGTCTTCTCAAAATAACATGGCCAAAGAAAGTTATCCCTACAAAATCATATAGTCTGGCTATGCCTTATCTTCACCACAGAAAGTATTTAAATCATGCACAACCCCGATGACAAGCCAAGCAATTCTTTCATACTCTAACTTTTCCAAAACTTTTTCAATCTTCACGCAAGACATGAGCATGAGCCATGGATATAGCACTATAGGTGGAATAGAATGGTGGTTGTGGAGAAGACAAAAAGGAGAAGATAGTCTCACATCAACTAGGCGTATCAACGGGCTATGGAGATGCCCATCAATAGATATCAATGTGAGTGAGTAGGGATTGCCATGCAACGGATGCACTAGAGCTATAAGTATATGAAAGCTCAAAGAAAAAGAAACTAAGTGGGTGCGCATCCAACTTGCTTGCTCATGAAGACCTAGGCCAATTGAAGGAAGCCCATCATTGGAATATACAAGCCAAGTTCTATAATGTAAAATTCCCACTAGTATATGAAAGTGATAACATGAGAGACTCTCTACTATGAAGATCATGGTGCTACTTTGAAGCACAAGTGTGGTAAAGGATAGTAACATTGTCCCTTCTCTCTTTTTCTCTCATTTTTTGTGGCCTCTTTTTATTTGGGCTTCTTTGGCCTCTTTTATTTATTTTTCATCCGGAGTCTCATCGCGACTTGTGGGGGAATCATAGTCTCCATCATTCTTGGGACAATGCTCTAATAATGATGATCATCACACTTTTATTTTTCTTACAACTCAACAATTACAACTCGATACTTAAAACAAAATATGACTCTACACTACAGGAATCAGCTACTTTGCCGTCTGCCACGGCGGACGGCAAAGGCATGAACGGCGGACGGCAAAGGCCTTTGCCGTCAGCCGCGGACGGCAAAAGGCTTCAGCAAAGTAGGCTTCGGTAAACAGCTACTTTGCCGTCTGCTACTGATGGCAAAGTCTTTGCCGTCCGCCGCAGACGGCAAAGAGAGCGCGGCAGACGGCAAAGAGAGCGGACGGCAATAATTGCGCTGTCAGTCCGTTAAGTGGCTAACGACAGGCCTTTGCCGTCCGCCGCTGACAGCAAACTTTCTAGTGTCTTTGTCGTCCGCCGTATGATGTCATCTACACGTCACTACATGGCAGGTTCTTTGCCGTCTGCCACTGATGGCAAAGTCTTTGCCGTCTGCCACTGTAGGCAAACTAACCAAATGGGTCAGCTCCCAGGAAGCACAGCTGGATGCCACGTGTCTTCTTTGCCGTCCGCGGCAGACGGCAAAGAGCCCGTTGCCGTCGGTGGCAGACGGCAAAGAGCCTGCATATTGGCTCTTTTATCTGTTTTTTATTAAATCCAACAATTTTCATCACAAATATAGATGACATATATAGATATATTTCAAAAGGCCATTACAGAGCAAACATATAAGATATCCAACACATAACTTCATCATCCAACCATATATATTACATGCATAGTTCCATCATACATAACAAGTTCAACATAGAGGCATCCAACCATATATATTACAATAGTTTCATCCAACGATACATGCATAGTTCAACGATACAAAAGAAACAGAGAAAGGGATAAGGAGCACTCCATCTATGCAAGCTTTCGTCAAGTGAATGAACTCTGCAAAATGAAAAATAAGAAAGTTAGAACAAGAAGAGTAGAACAAGAAGAAGAGTAGAACAAGAAGAAGACTAGAACAAGAAGAGTAGAACAAGAAGAAGACTAGAACAAGAAGAGTATGTCATTTATGAGCTAACTTACGTGAAATCGATCATATCTGAGCTAACTAAGTTGAAATGGGTCGTTTATGAGCTAGCTAAGGTGAAAGGGATCGTTTATGAGCTAACTTAGTTGAAATGGGTCGTCTATGAGCTAACTAAGGTCAAATGGATCGTTTTTCAGGTAACTAAGGTGAAATGGATCTTTTTTAGCTAACTTAGATGAAATGGATCATTTATGAGCTAACTTAGTTGAAATGGGTCGTTTATGAGCTAACTAAGGTCAAATGGATCGTTTTTCAGGTAACTAAGGTGAAATGGATCTTTTTTAGCTAACTTAGATGAAATGGATCATTTATGAGCTAACTTAGTTGAAATGGATCGTTTTTGAGCTAACTTAGGTGAAATGGATCATTTATGAGCTAATTTAGTTGAAATGGATCTTTTTGAGCTAACTTAGGTGAAATGGATCATTTAAGAGCTAATTTAGGTGAAATGGATCATTTTTTAGGTAACCTAGGTGAAATGGATCGTTTATGAGCTAAATTAGTTGAAATGGATCGTTTATGAGATAACCTAGGTAAGATTGGTCATTTTGGAGTTAACCTAGGTGAAATGGGTCATTTTAAAGCTAACGTAGGTAAAATGGATCATTTAGGAGCTAATCTAGGTAAAATGGGTCATTTTTGAGCTAACTTGGATGAACTGGATCATTTATAAGCTAACCTAGCTAAAATGGGTCATTTTAGAGCTAACTTAGGTAAAATGGATCGTCTATAAGCTAACTAAGCTAATTATGCAATTTTTGACATAAGTAAGCTAAGTACAGATCGTTTTAGAGCTAACTTAGGTAAAATGGATGGTTTTGGAGGTCAGTAAGCTTATTAAGTCATTTTGGAGGTGAAGAAGCTAAGTCTAGGTCATTATGGTAAGCATTGGAGGAAATAAAGCTAAGTCTAGGTCTTTATGCATGTGTTAAGCAAAACACTAGATAAACTTACCAAGATGTAGGAGGTGTAGGAGCGGGGTGGCTCGTGTTAGTAGCTGGAGAAGGATCGTGTGATGCTTGTCTGGAGTTACGCTGCACCAAAGATCATTTCCAATGTCTTGTTAGCATGATGACACTCAAATGTTAAGACTAGCAAGTAATGTCCATTCAAATAAAAATCACCGTGGTCCCAGGAGCAATCATTGGCATCGGCGGAGCGGTCTGACCTGTCTTCTCGCACACAGACTGCACATTTGGTTTTGACGACTCAGTCATACTAGTTAGTAATGAGACAAACACTACATGAATGTTTTGGCTAATCTGCAGAAGAAACTTACCACAAGGAGCTCATACATGGCCCTTGCCTGCATGTCATTCCGTGCCCTCTCCTCCTCCATCATCTTTGTCGTCGTCTCCTCCAACTCCCGCTGCCTCTCCGCCGCCTCCGCCAGAAGTTTCTCTGTTCTATCTCTCTCACTTTGTATAGCAGCCTGCAACACCACTCACATGACCATTTGTAATCATTGATGGAAGCGCACACAATGTAATGGAGAAAGATAACTGAGTACGTATCACTAACCTTGATGGCGAGTTGCATTGGCCGTTCACGAGGCCTTATCTCAGGAGCGGAGCTCGACTGGCGCGCCTTGATCTCCGGGAGAGTGCTAGGACAACGGATAAGTCCATCTCCAATGGCTATGGAGCCATGGGACCTCCCGCCACCAGATATCATCAACAACTCTGGATCAATGGGACCCTGGCTCGGGTTAAAGTCCTCCCCTTTCCTCACCTTCCCCTCATCTCTATATCTCACGAGCTTGTTGTGGGAGGAGATGTTGGTGAAGTTGTTTGCATCATCGAGGTCAGACTGACAGAAAGCCTTGACTTTCTTGAAAGAGGCAGTGTGGGCCATGGCATATAGGTCGTACACCTCTGGCACCTTATCCGCCTTATTGTAGCGTGCCTGAAAGAGAGAAACAATGAAAATTAGTAATTAAAGGGCTCAAGCTAGCATGATGAATGAATTGCATGAATCATGAAGCAAACCACATACCCAGTTGCGCCCGAACTGATATAAGTTGGAGCTGCCTTGATGGTGTGGCACACCTTCCATTTGGGCACGTTTTTCCTTGGCCTCGTCGTGGAGGGCTAGCCATCGTTGTGAGCACCACTCATCGACCAACACCTCCCAACAATCCATCCGATCCGCACACCATCTCGGAGGCTCCTAAGTTAGCAAATAGAAACTTGAGCGCTACGGCTAAGAATTACTAAATGAAGGAACTTAAGTAGAGAAGGCCTTAAGAATTACCTTCATGTACTGCTCCTTACTCAGGAACTTATCGCGGCACGCCGGCTTGGTCTTCTTGATACCACGTAAGGCGTAGTAGTCTCGAACAGCCTGCACCCGAGCCTCGTGCCGTAAGTTCTGGAGTAGGCACTTGCAGACGTTCTCGATAACATGTGCCGCGTCCTCCTCGTATCCCTCCTCACACCTGTAGAATGTCTGCAATCAAATGAGACAATATTGATTAGTACAATTAATAACTAGCTAGTTGAATATTTTTAAATGTGTAAAGGAGAAATTACGCAGAACTTTCTGATCACCATGTCTGCCCTCGTGTTGCACACGACACCGTCGATAATCTCATCCGGCGGGGCCGGGGCAGCCACGTAGTGCTCCCAGCTCAATCCAAGCTCTCGAAGCCGACCCTCACCAGGCAACGTGACAAACCCCGGGAAGTTTTGTCGGCAAAGAACTCCAAGGATGGAGTTGGGCCGGCGGACACTATGATGGTGGTCCCAACCCCTGCAGCATGACAAGGCCAACGCATTAGTTATTTGAAAAAACGTGAATGCACAAGGTACAAAAATATTAAATGCACTTACGTACCTCTCCCCATCAGGGAAAATCAACCACCTCTGCTCGCGGGTCACCGGCACGGACGGGAGCCGTGTAGCACCACGCTGGTAGACGGTGCCCCCCTCCTCCTCAAGATCAGTCGGCTCCCCGCCATCATCAGCATGGCCACTCAGCTCCCCGGGCTGATCCGGCCAGGTACCCCATCCGGACGTGTGCTCCTCTGGGGTCACGTGGGCCGAACTCTCGTGGGCCGAAGGCCAGTCGACCCGAGGCTCATGGGCCCAAGACCCGTGGATCGGAGGCTCATGGACCGGAGTCCGTGTAGCCTCCTCCTCGGACGAGTCCACCCTAGCAGTCACGTGCTCGGGTGAAACGGCTGGGGGTGGCGGCGAGGAAGGCGCCGTAGCAGTCACCCTACCTCCTCTCCCACGACCACGTGCCCCACCTCCTCTCTTCCTACCTCGTCCCATGCTGGGCACCGCGGTCGACGAAGAAGGGCCCGGCGGTGTGGCCATACTATCCAGCAACGCTCGGCGGAGAGGTGCGTCTGGAATGGAAGACCTCAGACCACGCTCCCGACCAGCGCCCACCATCTTTCAACACCTGCCATGACAAACAGTAAACGAAATAAGTACAACATAAAAAAAGACCGACATGAATAATAATATGTGTATCACTTAAGTGTATCATCATCAAGTACAACATAAAAAAATGTAATACCTGACACTACTAATAATCTCGATCAGTATCATCAATAAATGCATAATCATCATCATCACTATAATCAATGACGGGCTCATAGGGTTCATTGGCATCAACATGTGCAAGGCCACCTTGACGTAATCGGTCAAGCATTGACAGGTCATCCGCAGTAGTAACCTCTTCTTGTTCCGGCTCTTCTTGTTCCTCCTCTGGGGTGATGTCGGATTCATTGTCGTTGTCTACTTCAATGTTTTGGGGTGAAGTATAGCGGTTCTTGAAACGCTTTTTGGAAAGCCGTGTCTCTTGGAAGAATTCTCCTTCATATGTGTCTGGGTTAATGTGAGGTTCATAATCCTCTTCCTTTTGGGGAGAAAGTCTAGCACGTGGCGGCACTTCATAAACGACATCCCAACCTTTCAGATTTGGATTAGTTTAGCAGGCCCACGGTAGATAGAATACTTGGGTCGCCTGTTGAGCCATAATATAGACATCAGGAACATCTAAATGAGTGCTTTGGTTGATTTCAACTAGCCCTGCATGTTCATGAGTCCTTCTAGTCTCCTTCGGCTGAAACCAATAACATTTGAAGACTACGACATTCGGTGGATTTTCACCATAGAACAGAAGTTCATAAATTGCTTCAACTCTCCCATAATACTCGGTACCTCCTTCGCCGATAGCAGATACACAACAATTTGTTGACTTTCGGTCGGCCATAGATAGCTCTTTGCCATAGGTATGAAAGCGATACCCGTTGATGTCGTACTTGTCAAATGAACGGACCTTATAGTCAAAACCATTAGCGACTTGTCTCAATTCGGCGTCCATAGACTCTGAATTAGCCTACAAGTTTAATATGAAAGGATTGTTGCATTATGCACAAATTAGCGAATGATATGAAATTGTCTAATAGAAATTACCGTTCGTTTGAACCAAGAGATGAAACCGGGATAGCCACCTCCTTGCTTTGCGAGAAGCTCATACTCTTCGACGGAATCCTTTTGGATCTCCGCTCCATACGAGAATATGGTGACGTATCGACTGTATGACATATCCAGGAATAAGAGTAGTTCAAAGGAAATAGAAGTTGCGAAACAATGTACCGAGAACTTACTCGATGTACGGCCGCACTTCTATCAGGTTGTTGAAGATATACAACGAAATGGTCCGCCATTCTTCGTTATCCAAAGATACTGGATGTGAAACACTAGCTGGTGCGAGATTCCCTTTGAATAGGCTGAGGTTGGATCCACCCTTTTTAGGCTCGTCAGCATTGTACCGAGGCTTCGGATTATGCAAATGATGATTTTTGGCTTCGTAGTGCGCTATTACGAAGTTTGCCGCCTCCTCTGTGATGAATGCCTCAGCCATCGATGCTTCAATTCTACGTTTATTTTTACATTTTTCTCGAAGCGTCTTCTGCATCCTCTCAGTTGGGTAGCACCAACGATTTTGCACGGGCCCCCCCAATCTTGCCTCGGTCGGGAGATGCAAAATCAAATGCTGCATTGGATTAAAGAAGCCCGGTGGAAAGAGCTTCTCTAACTTGCAGATCAACTCCAGCGCCAACTCTTCCATTTCTTCTAGCACGCCAGGCGATAGTTCTTTCGCACAAAGAACACGGAAGAAATAGCTGAGTTCTGCCAGTACTAGCCATTCATCCTCAGGGATGAAGCCACGCAACATCACCAGCATTACCCGCTCAATCCATATGTGCCAATCATGACTCTTGAGACCAAATATCTTTAGTTTATCAAGATTCGCTCCCCTCTTTAGATTCGCTGCATACCCATCGGGGAACATCAACTGCTGTTGCACCCACAAGAGAATTTCCCTCATAGCTGGCCTTCCAAGATTGAACCATGCCTTTGGCTTCGTTCAGTTCTGCTTTCCTTTCGGTTCTTTCATGTTTTGTAACGGCCTATCACATAGCGCCTCCAGATCGACTCTAGCCTTAGTATTATCCTTTGACTTCCCATCTATGCCGAACAATGTACCAAAAAGTGCCTCGGCGATATTCTTCTCAGTGTGCATCACATCGATGTTGTGTGGGCAAAGGAGGTCTTTGAAGTAAGGCAGATCCCATAAGCATGTTTTGTGAGTCCACGCGTGCTTAGTATTATACCCCTTGAAGTACCCTGGACGTTGTGGATCTGGCTCGAGAGCGTTTAACTGATCCAGGGTCTGTTGGCCTGTCAATGCAGGTGGTGCAGAGTTTTTGACAACTCTACCCCTGATGAAGTTCTTCTTGTCTTTCATGAACTTATGGCGAGGATCCAGGAACTGTCTATGCATGTCGAAGCAAGAAAACTTGCGACCGGCCTGAAGCCAACGAAACTCAAGAGCTCCCTTGCATGTGGGGCACGGGAACCTTCCATGCACACACCAGCCAACGAATAGCGCATACGCCGGCAAGTCATGCGTCGAGTACATGTACCAGACACGCATTATGAAGTTCCGTTTGCTAAAGGCGTCGTATGTCTTGAACCCATTATCCCAGGCTTCTTGCAATTCGTCCTTAAGCGTCTGCATGTACACATTCATATTTTTGCCCGGATAGTTGGGTCCTGAAATTATCAACGTCAGGAAAATGTTCTTTCTTTGCATAATCTGTCCGGGGGGGAGATTGAGTGGAAAGACAAATACGGGCCAACAACTGTATTGGGCTGCCGTCATACCAAACACACTGAACCCATCCGTGCTGATGCCGACTCGAGGATGCCTCGGATTTGCCGCTTTGTCAGCATGTAATTCATCAAACTTTTTCCACGCAACACCATCCGATGTGTGTAGCATCATCAGATTCCCATCTGCATCTAGTTCGGTTCTTTTGCCTGTTTTGTGCCATGTCATATGTCTGGCCGTCTCTTCGACCATGAAAATACGTTGAAGTCTTGGTACGATTGGCATATACCGAAGAACACTAACGGGGATTTTGGTCTGTGTCTGCTCACCCATACCGTTGTCTACCACAATATAGCTGGAACACTTGCAAATGGGACAATAGTTCAAGTCCGCATAGTCAAGCCTAAATAAGGCACATCCTTTCTCACAGGCATGTATCTTCTCATAGGGCATCTTCAGTGCACGGAGGATTTTGTCCAACTGGTACAGGTTTGCAGGCATTACATGGCCTTTGGGTAGAAAGCGTCCAAATACTGTCATAATTGCGTCATAACATTCTCTACCCAAGTTGAACTGAGCCTTCAGAGCCATTACTTGCGAGATGGCATCCAACTGACAAAGCTCAGTGTGCTCGTGGAGCGGACGTTTCGAAGACTCCAACATTTCATTGAAGGCCTTTGCAGATTCCTCCATCTCCTCGTCCGAATCCCGAGCATCATCATAGCCTTGCACCATGTTTTCCATCCCGGTACCATGCTCGTCGGTGCGACGACGATCCACCTCAGCTCGGTCACGTTGGGCAGACTCACCATGAAATGTCCACACCGTATAATCGGGCGTAAAACCACTCTTCTGCAGGTGTTTGCCCATTTCAGCCTCTGTCTTCTTTTCCCAATTGCCGCACCGGAAACAGGGGCACCAGGTTTTCTTTTGGCCATTTGCAAATGCGGCTTGCACAAACCCCTTAGTTTTTGTGAACCATTCAGCGCTCCATTTGTTCTGACCAGTGTGACCGGTATACATCCAAGCACGGTCACTCATCTTGACTTTCAGAGCTAATGGACACACAACAATTATATATGTAATTCACCATGTATATATTCATCAGTTGATCTAATTTGTCAATTTTATTACGTCCATGCAACCTACACTCTAATAGGTAATGATAGGTCCTAATCCCACCCGTGTATGTGTAGATTGGGTTTATTTTCCCATGCTATGCTCCGGATCCGACGTAAAATTTCGGCAGCACCTCCCCGCTGTTCTCCTGATACACGTCTCTGCAATAAACAGAGAGGATGTGTACCCGGGAACAACAGGGGAGGCACTGACGAAATATATGCGTCGGATCTGGAGCAAAGCATATGGGAAAACGAACCCAATCTACACATACTCGGGCTGTCCATGGATAGCGTTGGACAATTCGAAAGAATCAAGGTTATAAATATGCAAATGCACGCATATTTATAACTATGACGCTTTCGAACGGGAGACACATATTGGTTACGCATACTGATGATTCAAGACACATATATAGCTAGCTATCAAGTTTCATCGGGATAGATCAAATAATTAATGGGGGAGGAGGACTTGTCATTTGTGCTCACCCACGAACGAAGGGGCAGAGCTCGTCAAACGCACGGCGAGGTCGTCGAACACCAAACCTCGCAGCGATGAAACAACTGCACGTTTAAAACTACACGATCAACACAAATATATATGATGTTTTTCATAACAAAATCGAAAAATATATGACCTAACTAATAATTCACAAATATATGACCCCGTCGGCCTCTGGAAGGCCAAAGAACACCTTTTCGGGAGGTGTCGGTGGTCGGGGTGTCCTGTCGGTGTCGGGGTGCCGTGTCGGGGTCTCGGGGTCGGGGTGTCGGGTCGGGGTCGGGGTGCGGTGTCGGTGTCGGGGTCGGGGTGTCGGGTCCGGCTCGGGGTCGGGGTGTCGGGGTCGGGGTCGGGGTCTCGGGGTCGGGGTGCCGTGTCAGTGTCGGGGTCGGGGTGTCGGGTCAGGCCCGGGGTCGGGGTCTCGGGGTCGGGGTGTCGGGTTGGGTGCCGGGTCGGGGTCGGGGTCTCGGGGTCGGGGTGTCGGGTCAGGCTCGGGGTCGGGGTCTCAGGGTCGGGGTGTCTGGTCGGGGTGCCGGGTCGGGGTCGGGGTGCCGTGTCGGTGTCGGTGTCTGGGTAAGGGTGGGTGTGGTGTCAGGGTGTCGGTGTCGGGGTGTCGTGTCGGTGTCGGGGTCGGGGTCTCGGGGTCGGGGTGTCAGGTCGGGGTGCCGGGTTGGGGTCGGGGTGCCATGTCGGTGTCGGGGTCGGGGTGTCGGGTCAGGCTCGGGGTCGGGGTGTCGGGGTCGGGGTCGGGGTGTCGGGGTCGGGGTGTCGTGCCGGTGTGCCGGGTCGGGGTCGGGGTGCCGTGTCGGGTCGGGGTGCCGTGTCGGTTCGGGGTTTTTTCCTCTTTTTTCCTTTTCTTCTTCTTCCTATTCTTCCTTCTTCTTCTTCTTCTTCTTCTTCTTCTTCTTTCCTTTTTCCTCTTCTTCTTCTTCTCCTCTCCTCTTTTTTCTTCTTCTTCTTCCTCTTCTTCTTTTTTCTTCTCCTCCTCCTCTTCTTCTTCTTCCTTTCCTTTTTCCTCTTCTTCTTCTCCTCCTCCTCTTTTTCTCTTCTTCTTCTTTCCTCAAACTAAACTAAACCTAAAACTAAAACTAAAACTAAATCTAAACTAAACATAAACCTAAAACTAATAAAACAGAAAAAAAGGAAAAAACTAAATCTAAACCTAAAACTAAACTAAAACTAAACCTAAAACTAAAACTAAATCTAAACTAAAACTAAAAAAGAAAAAAACAGAAAAAAAACAGAAAAAAGGAGGGGGGGCTCACCTGGCGCAGGGCCGATGGAGGAGGGGGGCGGGGCGGTGGAGGAGCTGGCCGGGGCGCCGGGGCGGCCTGGGGCGGCGGGGGACCAGGCCCAGGGCGGTGGGGCGCGGGGCGCCGGGGCACCGGGGCGGCGTGGGGCCGGGGCGGGGGGGGGCGACGGGGCGGCGGCGGCGGGGGCGAGAGGCGGCGGCGCGCGGTGGGCGGCGGCGGTGGCGGTGGGGTGGGAAGTGGTGGCGGGGCGAGGAGAGAACAGAGAGGGGCGGGGTGGTACGGGCCGTTAGATACTGCCTTCTTTGCCGTCCGCCCCTCTTTGCCGTCCGCCCTTTTGCCTCGTTGTCGTCTGCTGGCAGACGGCAAAGAGGTGGGCTGTTAAGTTTTTCCCAAACGGGCGGGGGGTGGGGGCCACCTCTCTCTTTGCCGTCTGCCAGCTGACGGTAAAGATTCTTTGCCGTCTGCTGGCGGACGACAAAAGATCTGGCGGACGGCAAAGAGCTTCTTTGCCGTCAGCCTGATCTTTGCCGTCTGCTTTTTGGTAGCTGATGGCAAAGAGCTTCTTTGCCGTCAGCTAGAAGACGGCAAAGAGCTGGCAGATGGTCTCGAACGCCTACTCGCGCATACGTACGGTCAGGGCTCGTGCACATGGCTGGGTCAGAATGCAGAAACAGCGTCGTCGTCGCCCGCAAAAAAAACACCGTTGTTGTCGTGGTCATGGGGAGGCAATGGAATGCGTCGTGCTCATTGAGAGGAAACGGAACGTGTGGGAGCCACCGGCTTGGACGGAACAGCCGATGGAAACGAGGCCTGGCGTACCCCAAAACGGAGGAAACGGCCTTGTGTTCGACCGGCCATGTTCAAAACGGGATCCTGTTCATCGGGAGGGGTCTGGCGTACCACAAAACGGAGGAAGCGGACCTACTACGGTAGAAACGGGGTCCTGTTGATCGGGAGGGGAGTGGAATACCGGAAAACGGAGGAAACGGACTTGTGTTGGAGCGCTCAATACAAAAAAAAGACACATCCATGACATTTTGGGCCGAACGAATTTTTTTCTGTCATACTTATGACACTTCTATGACGATAATTGTGACAAAACCCGGTATCATCATAGATGTGGTGGGCTCCTACTTCTATGACAAAAAATGGGCTTTTCGTCCTGGGCGGGCCGGAGATGCAGCTGCATGACATTATTTGGGCCGTCCATGACGGAAAAAACCATGGTAGATGCAAGGGAGAGGAAAATATCGGGGTGTTCCCGGTTACGGTGGGTGGTGGGGGCCGAGCGATGCACGGAGGTTTGCACGTTTCTCTCATACACGCATGTGCGTGGGTGTGAGGCGTTGGGCTCTAACTGAACCCGAGCGATTGCACTGCAGGCTACGTGTTACTGAACCTAAGCGGTCGATCGATGGCTGTTAACTGAACCCGATCGAGCGATTCCTTCCCTACTGCGGCTAACTGAAGCCAATCGATGCTGCCTCTGGATGAACAGTGAGCGTTGCTGGGGGGGTTCGGATGAACAGTTCCCGGTGGAGGTGGATGAACAGGACCCTGTGGTGTTGCCTCTGGATGAACAGGACCCCGATTGATAGAGCTGGTTGGGGCTGGATGAACAGGACTCCGTGGAGGTATGGATGAACAGGACCACCCCGTGGAGGGCTGGTGAATAGTAGACGGTGGAGGGCTGGATGAAGAGTGGCCCGTGGAGGGGTGGTTGAACAGGAGCCCATGGAGAGGGTTGGTTGAACAGTAGCCGGTGGAGTAGCGCGCGGTGGAGGCTGGATGAATGCTACCTCTTTAGCTTGCGTTGAATTTCCCCGAAGAGAAAGGGATGATGCAGCAGAGTAGCGTATGTATTTCCCTCAGTTTTTGAGAACCAAGGTATCAATCCAGTAGGAGGCCACGCTCAAGTACCTCGTACCTGCACAAAACGATAGCTACTCGCACCCAACGTGATTAGGGGTTGTCAATCCCTTCACGGTCACTTACTAGAGTGAGATCTGATAGCTATAATATTTTGGTATTTTTGGTATAGAGATGCAAAGTGGAAAGTAAAGGCAAAGTAAAAAGCAAAGAAAGATTAAAGTGATGGAGATTGATATGATGAGAATAGACCCGGGGCCATAGGTTTCACTAGTGGCTTCTCTCAAGAGCATAAGTATTCTACGATGGGTGAACAAATTACTGTTGAGCAATTCACAGAATTGAGCATAGTTATGAGAATATCTAGGCATGATCATGTATATAGGCATCACGTCCGTGACAAGTAGACCGAAACGATTCTGCATCTACTACTATTACTCCACTCATCGACCGCTATCCAGCATGCATCTAGAGTATTAAGTTAAAAACAGAGTAACGCTTTAAGCAATATGACATGATGTAGATAGGTAAATTCGTGCAATATGAAATAAACCCCATCTTGTTATCCTCGATGGCAACGATACAATACGTGCCTTGCTACCCCTTCTGTCACTGGGAAAGGTCACCGCAAGATCGAACCCAAAGCTAAGCACTTCTCCCATGGCAAGAACTACCAATCTAGTTGGCCAAACCAAACAGATAATTTGAAGAGACTTGCAAAGATAACCAATCATACATAAAAGAATTCAGAGAAGATTCAAATATTATTCATAGATAGACTTGATCATAAAGCCACAATTCATCGGTCTCAACAAACACATCGCAAAAAGAAGATTACATCGAATAAATCTCCATGAGAGAGGGGGAGAACTTTGTATTGAGATCCAAAAAGAGAGTAGAAGCCATCTAGCTACTAACTATGGACCCGAAGGTCTGAGGTAAACTATTCACACTTCATCGGAGAGGCTATGATGATGTATATATAGGAGGAAGAAGTACGTCGGTGGACCTCCGAGGGGCTCACGAGG
This sequence comes from Triticum urartu, assembly GCF_056163025.1. Taxonomy (NCBI): domain Eukaryota; kingdom Viridiplantae; phylum Streptophyta; class Magnoliopsida; order Poales; family Poaceae; genus Triticum; species Triticum urartu. Next base: position 65,043,316 of record NC_141873.1, on the reverse strand, counting down.
CAGGGGGCGCGCCCTAGGGGGGCGGCGCCCCCACCCTCGTGACCGCCTCTCTGATGCCTTGGCGTAGGGTCCAAGTCTCCTAGATCACGTTCGGTGAGAAAATCACGTTCCCGAAGGTTTTATTCCGTTTGGACTCCGTTTGATATTCCGTTTCTTCGAAACATTGAAATAGGCAAAAAACAGCAATTCTGGGCTGGGCCTCTGGTTAATAGGTTAGTCCCAAAAATAATATAAAAGTATAAAATAAAGCCCAATATAGTCCAAAACAGTAGATAATATAGCATGGAGAAATCAGAAATTATAGATACGTTGGAGACGTATCAATGAACAGGAGCCCTTGGGTGAACAGTCACAGGTGGAGGCTGGAGGAGGTTGTTGACACACGAACACCTCACGTGTACCCTCGACGCCGGGGGTGATGCACCGCAGCTCTCATCGAAGGAGACCCGACCGACAGCGCGATACGAAGACAGTCGACGGGCGCTTTTGCAGACCCGAAAACTCCACACCCCCGGGAGGGACCCCGTCAGGGAGTGCGGCGGCTATGGGCTGCCCTAGGTCGATTCGCTCGCCCCTATAGCCTTGGAATTCACAGCTCTCAAACATGAAGAACAGCGAAGAACGGGAGAGAAAAACGGTGGAGAGATAAAACGTAGATGAAAAAGTAGTATATTGATTTGTTTGATTGTGTGTTGTTTCAATCGGCCGTCACCCCCAACATATATAAGAGGCGACTAGACTTCCCGTACAAGCAAAGGATTTATCTAGGCTTTCCTTACAAGAAAATTACATCAATTCACGTTCGAAACCCTAGTCAAATTCGGACTGATTTTATCCGAACTTTCCAAAACTGCTCGGTTTAAACTGGCTGCATCTTGCGGGTCTTTTGTGTGGTGGTAAACCATCTCGGATGAAAACAAACCCAAAAGCAATCTTGACCGTTTCGACGAGACGAACAACTCTCACGTTGAAGGTTTTTTGATCAGAGGTCGTCTTGAGGGTTAAATCGGTCGCGCAAAACAGGCTATTCTCTCGCGCTACCCATCAGACATGTGTCTGGTGCAGCGCGCCACATCTCACCTCGTGACAGGGCTGCATTCCGATTGCTCTAACTTCTGCATACGAACTCGGATTTGGACAATCTTTATATCAAAATCGATCGTTTCGACGAGACGCACAACTTCCGTGTAGGATATTTCTCCATCCAAGATCATTTAAATTAGCTTCTGAGCCCATCTTCAAATTCTCGTCGGCTTGACTATCACAACCTCCACCCCGGCAGGCCTTCCACCTGGGTAAGCTTTCCGCACCGACAAGGTTTCACCCCGGCAAGGTTTTTACACCGGCAAGGGTTCCTCCCTAGCTCAGCAAGGTTTCTCCCTTGGCAAGATTTCACACCGGGAAGCTTCTCCGCCGGCAAGCTTTCTACGCCGGCAAGCCCTCACATCGGCAAGGTTTTACCCCAGCAAGGTTTCATTCAGCCGGCAAAGGCCGAATACTTTCTCACTCAGCGCCGGCCCGCGAATTGTTGCCTCTAACTTGTGCATACGAACCCGGATTTGTGACCATGCCAAAATCTGGTGTCAACACATGCCCCCCTGTTTTTCGGCGAAGCTTGTGTGCCGAAAAATAACTTGTATTGTGTTTGTTCTAAGGACGATGTCAACACTCCATCGGCCATTTATTTTCCTCAGGACGATAATCAGGTATCGACCATGTTTGTGCTAAGGGCAATAATCATATATCGGCCACTGCCCACTCAGGCTTCTTGCCACATACTTGGGTGGTATTTCTTCAAGTACTTGCCATTGAGAGCTCGAGGTAACAGTGCCCCTTGTATGGATTCCACCAAATACGAGTTTCCGGGAACTATTCTTACAATTCTAAAAGGACCTTCCCAACTTGGAGACCACTTCCCGAATTTTCTGTCTCTTGAACCAATCGGGATAATTACCTTCTAGACGAGATCGCCAACTTGAAAATTCTTCAACTTAACTTTCTTATTGTAAGACCTTGCTACCCTCAACTTGTCCTTCTCTATGGCCTTCAAAGCAGCCAAACGTTTATCGGCAACCTCATCAATATTGTCCATCATCAAGTTATAAAAGTCTACTTCTATTAAATCATTTTGTTTGGCTATTCTCAAAGCATTCAAATTCACTTCCACCGGTAAAACAGCCTCTTGACCGTATACTATCTCATATGGAGTCACCTTCGTAGCACCATGTCTTGAGATCCTATGTGCCCACAAAGCTTCAGACAACAACTCATGCCATCTCCTTGGATTATCCTCAATCTTCTTCTTGATGAGCTTGATTAAAATTTTATTGCTAGACTCAGCTTGTCCATTGGCTTGGGCATAATATGGAGAGGAATTGAGCAATTTTATGTTATAAGATTCGGCAAATTCTCTAACTTGGTGTGACATGAAAGAGGAGCCTTGATATGTAGTCAATGTTGGAGGAATGCCGAATCTATGAATAATGTGCTCGGTTATGAATTTAATCACCTCCGTATGTGTCATGTTCTTGAGAGGTACTGCTTCAGACCATTTAGTGAAATAATCGGTTGCCACCAATACGAACCGATGCCCCTTTGAGGAAGACGGATGAATTTTTCCAATAAATTCTAAACCCCATCCTCTGAAATGGGCCACGGCTTGATAATGGGATGTAACATAGCAGCAGGAGCCAACTGAATATCACCAAATTTTTGACAAGCTTCACACCCTTCGTAATATCTGCAGCAATCATTAATCATAGTCGGCCAATAAAATCCAGCACGTCGTAGCAACCATTTCATCTTGGGAGCCGATTGATGAGTGCCACAAATACCTTCATGGAACTCCCCCATAGCAACTCTCGCTTGGTCCTCGTCCAAGCACTTTAGAAGAACATCATCAACCGTTCGGCGATAGAGATCATCATCTCTCATTGTATACTTGAAAGCCATTCGCCGAACAGCCCTGTCCACCCTTCTACTAGGATCACACAAATAATCAACAATGGGTTTCCTCCAGTCTTGACTTTCTCCTGCATTGAATATTTCATTAGTGGCCGAAACGGTGGGCTCCGGTTCGGCCTCCCCTACGTTGGCAAGACTAGACATCGGTTTTTCAGAAATATGAAACACGCCATGATCAACATGGTAGCCGGATGCCTATTGTGCCAACTCATTTGCTTTCCAATTGTCGTGTCTAGATATATGAGCAATGCTAAAACAATCCAAAGTAGAAATTATATCTAGACATTTATTAAGATAAACACTAAGTGATTCGTCCAAACACTGAAAGACTTTGGATATTTGCTGCACCACTAGTAACGAATCACCATAAGCCTCAATATGTGTAACACCTATAGCAAGCAACATCTCTAAACCGAATAACAATGCTTCATATTCGGCTTGATTATTTGTGCAAAAATATTCTAAGCGGCATGAGGCTTCAAAAACAGCACCATGAGGAGATATGTAAACAATACCAACACCTTGGCCATTGCTACAAACTGAACCATCAAAATATAATCTCCACGGTACTAATGAGACAAGGTTTATATCAATGTCATACTTCTCATCAATCCGATGTTCAACACTAAATTTAGCAACGATTTGGCCTTTCATGGATTTTAGAGATTCATAAGCCAAATCATATTCAATCAAAGCATAAGCCCACTTGCCAATTCTACCACTAAGAATTGGCCTATGAAACATGTATTTAATGACATCGGTTTGACAGGCTACTATACAAGCACTCGACACTAAATAATGTCTCAATTTTGTGCAAGCATAATATAAGCATAGACATAGTTTCTCAATAAATGTATACCTTGTCTCGGCGTCCAATAAGCGCCTGCTCAAATATGTAATAGCATGCTCTTTTCTTTTGGTTTCTTGAGTCAAAACAGCACCAATAACTCCTTCCTCTGCTGCAATGTAAAGCCTGAAGGGTTCCCTATGCTTCGGTGCTTTCATCACCGGAGGAGTGCACAAATAATTCTTGATCATATCAAATGCTTCTTGCTATTTTGCCCCCCAAGTGAAATCAACATCATTCTTTAACCGAAGGATAGGAGTAAACGCATCAACCTTCCCTGACAGATTAGCTATGAACCTCCTCAAGTAATTGACCTTGCCAAGGAACTTTTGCACATATCTCTTGCATGTTGGAGCTTCCACTTTCTGTATGGCCTCTATCTTTTTGGGATCAATCTCTATGCCATCTTCATGAATAATGAAGCCCAAAAACTTACCAGCCGACACACCGAATTCACATTTCAAAGGATTCATCTTTAGTCCATAGTTTTTCATTCTTTCAAAAGCTAAACACAAATCGGCCAAGTGAGATTCAAAAGCGTCTGATTTGACAACAATATCATCAATATAGACTTCAAGTATGACACCGAGTAAATCATGAAAAATCAAATTCATAGCCCTTTGATATGTGGCGCCAGGATTTGAATCCGAATGTCATCATTGTCCACTCGAATAAACCAAGAAAACCAGGGCAACGAAAAGCTGTTTTGGACATGTCCTCTTCGGCCATAAAAATTTGATTGTATCCGGCATTACCATCTAGAAAGCTAATAACTTTATGTCCAGAAGCATCATTAGTAAGCATATCGGCTATTGGCATGGGATACTCATCTTCGGGTGTAGCCATATTCAGATCTCTGAAGTCAATGCACACCCTCAACTTGCCGGATCCTTTCTTTTCTACTGGGACAATGTTAGAAATCCACTCGGCATACCTACAAGGTCTAATAAAATTAGCTTTAAGCAAATGACCGATCTCTTCCTTGATCCGTTCATATGTTTTTGGATTAAAATTTCTGTCCGATTGTTTATATGGTCTAAAACCAGCCTTTATAGGTAACCGATGCTCCACTAGCTCTCAGCTTAAACCTGGCATCTCATGATATTCCCACGCAAAGCAACAGACATATTCTTTCAACAGCTCGATCAACTTAGCTTTATGATTGGCTCTTAAATTTGCATTTACAAATGTCGGCCTAGGAGTTGAACCATCTCCTATATCTATCTCTTCTAATGGATCGGCCAATGTAAAACCTTGTCCTAATTTATCCATATCATCTAACTCTTCTATGGACTCATACATATTGTTCTCATTGGACCGATATTCTACAAGTCGCTTTTGTAACCACACTGAGTTAGGATCCATTTAAACATATCATACCTTGGAGCCGATTGCATTCAGTCGGCTTTAAAGAGACGGGCATGAAACCATTCTTGGCTGAGCTGAGAAAATTGAATTCCGACAAGTCATGTCCCGTCAAGAAAGTAGCATTTGGGTGTTGCCAATCCACCGATGCCTCGGCCAAAGCAACAGAGGCCGAGTTATCCGCATGAATGACTTCCACTTCATCATCAACCCACTGGATCAAAACTGGTGCATAGTGGATGGCACGCACTGGTTTGCATGAACCCAATCACGACCTAGTATGACATTGTAGTTACCTTGCACCTAAGTGACAAAGAATGCTGTAGCCAAAGTTTTACTTCCCACCGTGAGCTCCACATACATCACACCTTTGGCTTCAGTTTTCTCTTTTCCTTCAAATCCATTGAGCACCATGTTGGTCTTTATCAACTCTTCATCATGCAGCCCCAATTTTTTGAAGACCGAATACGGCATAAGATTCACCACAGCACCACCATCAAGAAGCATCCGAGTGAGCGGTGATCCATTGATATGACCTCTGAGATACAACGGATTCAGATGCGTTACTGGGCCTTTTGGCTTCTTGAATATTGCATTTTTAGGGCCAAAATCCAGCTAGGCAACCTCCCCTTCCTCATCTACAGCTCGAAACTCAGCAGGTAAGTAATACACCATATTGATATACATACCTTCATGAACCGGCGTAGACTCATAGTCCAACATATCATCCTCTTCTTCAAGTGCATCCACCGATTCTGAAATTTGTCCAAGTGAAGGAGAAGTAAGAAGTGTCGCAGACGATGTAATAGTTGTCGCATCGTCCTCCTTTGGTGGCGCAGGTGCTGCTGTGATAGGTGTAGAAGCGACTGCATCTTGTATTTGTTTAGGCCTCCACACTTGTTTTGTAGGCACCATGGGCCGAGTGTCATTGAACAACTTATCCCTTTGCTTCTCGGCTTCTTGTTCTGCCATCTCTTGACTCCTTAACCTCTATAGTTTCCTATTTTGTGTCTTTGTTAGCCCTGGAGGACACCACTTTGGCTGAGTGTATTTAGCATCTCTTGTTTTTACCTGGCTGGTGCTTGCCTCATGGTCATTAGCCGAGTGCTTTGGCGCGATAGCAAGTATCGGCTCAGTCGGATTGCTATGAACAATCGGCTGCTGTACGGCGAATGTTTCGGTGCCCAAGATAAGTGAGTCGGCATCGGTTTTTTTCTAGCCTTTGCTTGACTCGACCGTTACAGCACTTGGCGACTTAACACGCCATTCTTGCTTGCCAACCCTTTTTTGATTATCTTGCACTGGCCGATTGACACTATTTTTCAAACGGCCTCGTGTGGGATAAGAAAGTCTCTCACAAACGGGCCTCCTTTGTTCTGCCCAACCCGGATGAAAAGCATAAGGGGCCATTGGGGGCTGCCACCATCCTCCATTGAAGTCTCCCATGTAATAAGGTACATAGGGGAGAGACGGTACCCATGGTCCCGGCGCCCACGACCCATATGGCCTTGCATGATGCTGAAATTCTTCCAGAGGAGGTGACCTTGAGCGCTTCAAATTTGGTGACCGGTTAGAGCTAGAACCGGCTGCGTGATTGGCATACTTGGACAGCAACATATCAAAAGTTGGCTTGATTTTCTTGCGCTGCACTTTAGCTTCATTCGTCTTCCACTTGCCAACTTCTGGACTTTTGGGCTTGACAAATTTAACACGAGTATTTTCTTGCGCTTGCGGTTGTCCCCCAAGTGTAGGATTCTTGATGGTGATTTTGATTGTCTCCTTGCCACAGGGTTGCTTGTCAAGCACAACCTCTCTCCCCAAGACCTTGTCGCCCTCCTTGTCTTTCCTGGGCTCACCAACAATGACATTAGCTTTATTAGCAGATTCGGCAACCTCCGGCCGAATGATTAGCTTCTTTCCCTCCAAATCCATGGTATTCATTGGAAAAGGCTGTTTATCAACTTGCATCTCAGAAAAGTTCAATCGTCCGTCATTAATGGCCGATTGTATCTGCCGTCGAAAAACATTGCAATTGTTAGTAGCATGAGAAAAAGAATTATGATATTTTCAATAAGCGCGCCGTTTCAGCTCTTCAAACGGTGGTAAAGTATGAGATATTCTAATAATCTTAGCCTGTGGCAAAGCATCAAATATTTTATCACACTTAGCAATGTTAAAAGTAAACTTCATCTCTTCATCATGATTCTTATGAATCGGTTTCAGATCATTGCAAGTAAAGGGTTTGGCCTTAGATGGCCAAACAAATTCAGTAGAAAAAACATCACCCTCATCGTCCGAGTGATCACTATCATATTCCACCATATTCATCTTTGGACGATCGGCTTTGTATCTATGCACTTGTTTGAAGTCTTTGCTTCGGCTTTCCTGAGCCAAAGCCCTTTGTAAGACTTGGTTGATATTTAAGAACTCATAGCCTTCTAGCTTTTCTCTAATGGGAGTTCTAAAACCACTCAGCACTAGGTCTGCCAAGTCCCTCTCGGTTATCACCAAACAAAAACACCGGTTTTTTGTTTCTCTGAATCTCTTGACGTAATTGGAGAACCATTCATCATGCTTCTGTTTAACCGATGTTAAATGTGACAACCTGAGTTCATTGTCGCCGCTATAAAAGTGATCATGAAACTTCTGCTCTAGCTGCGACCAAACCCGAATGGAACCATGGGGTATAGAAGAAAACCAGGAAAATGCGGTACCAGTTAATGATAAAGGAAATAAACGCACTTTCAATTCATTCAATGAGCCTGCCTCACCCAATTCTGCTAAATACTGACTAACATGCTCCCATGTGGTTTTTGTGCCCTCTCCATTGAACTTAACAAAATCTGGAATCTTATATCCCAGAGGGCACTGGCTGGCATCAAAGTACTCGGGGTACGACTTTTGGTAAATCCGATTCCGAGGTAACTCAACTCCAAAATTCTCTCGAAGCATCTTAGCCATCTCCTCTCTAAGATTAGCTAGACCATCATCGATAGTGGACGATGAAGCTTGTGGCAGTGGCATAGGAGGAGTAGGGTTACTAGCTGTAGGTAAGAATTGTGGCATGTATGTCCACCCATAATTTGGTAGTGGTCGAGTGGTTGCAGCTGTAGGTAGGGTTTGGTTGGGCGTTGCCACCGAACCTGGCATGCTCATGATAGGACTAATGGGTGCGGCCACAATCTTATTTGTTTGGGTAGGATAATAAGCCATCGGCACGGGAGGCGCCGATGCAATAGGTAAAGCCAGATTAGGGTTTTGCACACTAGCAGCTACACCATCATTACCACTAGACGATTGAGATGTATTCTTCTGAGCATTAGTATTTTCTATGAAAGTTTGGTAGACTAGATTGTTACCATCAGCAATATGACTTTCAATCTCAGCCCACTGCTTAGGAGAAAAGGCAGTACTTATAGAGGGTTTAACCTGCTCGGCTTAAAGAGGAGGGAACTTGATTTCTTCAATCGGAGTGATGTTGCCTTGGCGATCCTTCTTGAACTTTGCAAGGAACTCCTGCAAGTCCTTCTCCTCATGCGCCTTCTTGTACTCCTCATAAACTTGGCGATGATCGGTCGATATCTCATCAAGACTGGGCTTAATGATGTTATCAGCGTCTACCTCAGATGGCTTGGGAATATCAGACATGGTGGATGATGACGATTGATCTTCGTTACCCAGCGGAGTCGCCAAAAAGTGTGTTGACACACGAACACGTCACGTGTACCCTCGACGCCGGGGGTGATGCACCGCAGCTCACGTCGAAGGAGACCCGACCGACAGCGCGATACGCAAGACAGTCGACGGGCGCTTTTGCAGACCCGAAAACCCCATACCCCCTGGAGGGACCCCGTCAGGGAGTGCGGTGGCTATGGGCTTCCCTAGGTCGATTCGCTCGCCCCTAGAGCCTCGGAATTCGCAGCTCTCAAACACGAAGAACAGCGAAGAACGAGAGAGAAAAACGGTGGTGAGATAAAACGTAGATGAAAAAGTAGTATATTGATATGTTCGATTGTGTGTTGTTTCAATCGGCCGTCACCCCGAACATATATATAAGGCAGCTGGACTTCCCGTACAAGCAAAGGATTTATCTAGGCTTTCCTTACAAGAAAATTACATCAATTGACGTTCAAAACCCTAGTCAAATTCGGACTGATTTTATCCGAACTTTGTAAAACTGCTCGGTTTAAACTGGCTGCATCTTGCAGGTCTTTTTTGTGGTGGTAAACCATCTCGGATGAAAACAAACCCAAAAGCAATATTGACCGTTTCGACGAGACGAACAACTCTCACGTTGAAGGTTTTTTGCTCAGAGGTCATCTTGAGGGTTAAATCGGTCGCGCAAAACAGGCTATTCTCTCGCGCTACCTATCAGACATGTGTCTGGTGGAGCGCGCCACATCTCACCTCGTGACAGGGCTGCATTCCGATTGCTCTAACTTTTGCATACGAAGTCGGATTTGGACGATCTTTATATCAAAATCGATCGTTTCGACGAGACGCACAACTTCCGTGTAGGATATTTCTCCATCCAAGATCATTTGAATTAGCCTCTGAGCCCATCTTCAACTTCTCCTCGGCTTGACTATCACAACCTCCACCCCGGCAGGCCTTCCACCCGGGTAAGCTTTCCGCACCGACAAGGTTTCACCCCGGCAAGGTTTTTACACCGGCAAGGGTTCCTCCCTAGCTCGGCAAGGTTTCTCCCTCGGCAAGATTTCACACCGGGAAGCTTCTCCGCCGGCAAGCTTTCCACGCCATCAAGCTTTCTACGCCGGCAAGCCCTCACATCGGCAAGGTTTTACCCTGGCAAGGTTTCATTCAGCCGGCAAAGGCCGAATACTTTCTCACTCAGGGCCGGCCCGCGAAGTGTTGCCTCTAACTTTTGCGTACGAACCCGGATTCGTGACCATGCCAAAATCTGGTGTCAACAGAGGTCGACGGTGGATGAACAGTAGCCCGTGGAGGCTGGAGGGGGTCATCGATGGAGATGAACGGTATCCCGTGGAGTCCCATTTTGCGGTACGCCACACCCCTCCCAATGAACAGGACCCGCGTTTCGACCGTTGTGCTCCAACACAAGTCCGTTTCCTTCGTTTTGTGGTACGCCACACCCCTCCCGATGAACAGGACCCCGTTTCGACCGTAGGAGGTCCATTTCCTCTATTTTGCGGTACGCCAGACCCCTCCCGGTGAACAGGATCCCTTTTCGACCGTGGCCAGTGGAACACAAGGCCGTTTCCTCCGTTCTGCGGTACGCCAGGCCTCGTTTCCATTGGCTGTTCCGTCCAAGCCCTTCCGATGAACACGATGACGCATTCCGTTCTGACATAGCCGGTTGGCTCCCCATGAACACGATGACGACGCAGTTTCTTTGTCCCGACCCAGCCATGTACATGAGCCCTAGCCATACATATGCGCGAGTAGGTGTTCGAGACCCCGCCCGTATGTATGTACGTGGTCGTATTTTCTTTCTTGCACACTGGCCGATGTACGTATGTGTACATGATACATGCGTGCCTCTACTACGACACATGCGCACTCTACATCGACCAGTATGTACATACACGTTCACGACGAGAATGACAACGCTACGTACGCTTCGACCAGGTGGGTCCCGACTGTCAAGCACTTCCTCGCGTGCGAAGATATAGCTGGTGGGTCCCAACAGTCAGGGGGCGAATCTTTTTTTCCAGACGCACTTCCTTGCATGCGAAGATGTAGCTGGTGGGTCCTAGCAGTCAGGGGGAAACATTTTTTCACGAAATATGGTGGCCCATCCGGTGTGTCCCCGCTGTCAGGTGCAGGAATAATTATTTTCCGTGTAAGAAGGAGGCACTTCCTTGCTGCCACCGTGGACCCAGCTTTTAGCCTCTCCACGTACAGTCCACATCCGATGGAAGCCGTTCCTTGACCATGTTGACCACACCGGGCCAAGAGCACCAGGGAGGTGGACGACGGCGAGGCCTATGAAAGGGACAACATGGAGCCGGGGAAGACGCGGCAGTGGATGCCCACGCATAGAGGAGTATGAGGGTTCACTGGTTCGCTGCGGTGTGAGGCTGCCATCGCCGCAGGATAACAGGGGGTGTGGGTGAGTAGAGGGATGGCCTGGCCAGCGGTGAGGCCTCCGCCGCATCACAGCCGGCCACGGGAGGCAGGAGCACGAGGCACAACTAGTGCTGGTTTGGGCGGCTGGAGCAAGAAGACCAGAGGTTGAAGAAACACTACGGCCGTTGGATGGACATTGTACGGTCAATTGAGCTAGAATCGTGCATATTGAATAAGTTGACAAAGCCCTCTGTCCCCGTCAACTTTGTAGGCCCACAAGTCAGGCTCCCATTATACTGGGTCCCAGCTAGTAGGGGGAGTATTCATTTTTGTGTGCGTAATAAGGAGGCACTTCCTTGTGTGTGAAGATATAGCTGGTGGATCCGAGCTGTCAGCGGAGGTAACATTTTTTTCCCGAAATACAAAGGCCCTTTTGGTGGGTCCCAGATGTCAGGTGGAGGAATCATTATTTTGCGCGTAATAAGGAGGCATTTCCTTGCGTGTGTCATGGACCCAGCTGTCAGCCTCTCCACATACAGTCCACTTCAGATGCATGTCGGTCATTGACCATATTGACCAGGCCGCGCCGAGAGCACCAGGTCAGCCTCTCCACGTACAATCCACTTCAGATGTGTTTTAAAAATGTACAACCCATTTCTCATTACTTATAGGCCATTTTCTCGGCCAGCCGAATGAAGCTCTCCTCGTCTTGAAAGATTTGCAGCCCAACAGGCCTGACAAAGCGACTTACTTGGCAAATCACAAAAAAACTGGGCTGTGGCCGTGGACCCAGCTGCGGCCGTCGACCTAGTTGTCAGCCTCTCCACGTACAGTACTCTTCCGATGGAAGTCGGTCGTTGACCACATTGACCACGCCGTGCCGAGAGCACCAAGGCGGTGGACGACGGCGAGGCCTGGGAACGGGAAGACGCAGAGCCAGGGAAGACGCGGAAGTGGATGCCCACGCGAAGAGGAGTACAAGGGTTCATTGGTTCGGCTGCGGTGTGAGGTTGCTATCGCCGCAGAATAATAGGGGTGTGGGTGAGTGGAGGGATCCCCTGGCTAGTGGTGGGAGTAGTATGGGGGCAGTGAGGCCTCCGCGGCAGGACAACCAGTCATAGGAGGCAGGAGCAGGCGGCACGACCGGCGCTGCTTTGGGTGGCTGGAGCAAGAAGACCAGAGGTTGAAGAAGCACTATGGCCGTTGGATGGACATCGTACGGTCACTGGAGCTAGAATCGTTCATATTTACTAAGTTCACAAAGCCCTCCGTCCGCGTCAACTTAGTAGGCCCACAAGTCAGCCACCCACTATGGTGGGTCCCAGCTAGCAGGGGGTATTCATTCTTGTGTGCGTAATAAGTAGGCACTTCCTTGCGTGCGAAGATATAGCTGGTGGGTCCGACCTGTCAGCGGGGGGAACGTTTTTTTTACGAAATACAGAAGCCCTTCTCGTGGGTCCTAGCTGTCAGGTGGGGGAATCATTATTTTGTGCGTAATAAGGAGGCATTTCCTTGCGTTTGGCTATGGACCGAGCTGTCAGCCTCTCCACGTACAGTCCACTTCCGCTGGATGTCGTTCATTGACCACGTTGACCAGGCCGCACCGAGAGCACCAGGACGGTGGACGACGGCGAGGCCTAGGAATGGAACGACATGGAGCCAGGGAAGACTTGGCAGTTGTTTCCCACGCGGAGGAGTACGAGGTTTTACTAGTTCGTCAGCTGTTCGGGAGAATAACGAAAGGTGTGGGTGAGTAGAGGGATGGCTAGGCCCGCGATGGGAGTGCGGTGGGGCGGCAAGGCCTGCCCGGCAGCATAGCCGGCCGCGGGAGGAGGGAGCAGGCAGTCCCGCCGGTGCTTGTTTGAGCGGCTGGAGCAGGAAGAGCAGAGATTGAAGAAGCCCGACAGTCGTTGGATGGACATCCAACAGACACTGCTCTTGTGTGGATTATTTCTAATAATGTACAACCCATTTTCTAATTCTTAAGAATTTTTTGGAGCCCATCTTCTTTTTGTTAGCATTACACCCCATATTATGGCCATGGTTAAAAAGTATACGAAATTTTCCATATTTCGGTGAGGTCAACTATTTTTCATCCCAAAATATTGATTCACATTCAAACTATTTTGAAAAATAATTTATATAAATATAAAATCCAAATAATTGTCCACGCATACAAATCAATGGAATTTAAAATCTTGTAATGAAAAAATATTGAAACTAATTCTCGGTTTGATGTGTTTTAAAAATGTACAGCCCATTTCTGGGCAAACCGAATGAAACACTCCTCGCCTTGAAAGATTTGCAGCCCAGCAGGGCTGATAAAGCAAGTAGGCCTCGTTTGGGTATTTCTTTAAAACAATAGAACTAGGCTAGCCATTTTCAGCAAGAAAAAAACACAACTAGGCTCATGATGTGGTACACATAAATAAAACCCTGGCTAGACGGGCCATAGCCCCCGCACAGCCCTGTTGTCACCCTGATCCGTCGCTAAAACTAGTATAAATAACAACTGCTTTTTCCTCAAAAAAAACTGCGTGACCTGCTGGGTCCCTGGTGTCAGCTGCTCGTAGTGTAATTCTCTCGTTTATTGACTACGTTGACAATGGCGTGAGCCCTAGATGTACAACCATTAGGAGGAATCATATTTTTGGGCTTGTAATATAGAGGCACTTGCTTGCGTACTGCCATGAATTTGGTGGGTCCCTACTGTCATCCTCTCCACGTACAGTCATCTCCTTGTTCCTCTCGGTTGTTGACGACGTTGACAATGCAGGAGGGCAGCGTACCGCGCACGGTGAGCGAACCAAGTCCGCAAGGCGGAGGACGACGGTGAGGCCTCGGACGAAACGAACAGGAGTTGTGGAAGATGCGTCGGTCCAGTCACAGGCGGAGGGGAGTATGAGGGTTGACTAGTTCGGGTGCGGGTGCGTGTTGGGGCTGACGTCGCCGGAGAATAACAAGACGTGTGGGGGAATAGAGGGAGGGACTAGCGAACGTTGGACGGTATGTATGGTAGGGTGGCAGAGGCGCAACCAGCCATGGGAGGCAGGAGCAAGCAGAGTTGACGGGGTGGTTTGGTTTGGATGGCTGGAGGAAGAAGAAGAAAAGAGATAGAAGATACAGATAGAAGTTGGATGTCAATCCAATGGCTGGTAGGCAGAATCGTTTGTTGACTGGCTAGTAAGTCGACACCACCTTGGATAGGCTATTTCCTCACGGGTCCCAAATGTCAGAATCCAAATCTGTCATGGTCATGCAACATTTCCTATGAAAATTTACAGCCCATTTGATGTGCTAGTTCAAAATAAGTTTGTGGGTGCTGGTGGGGGCTAATCACTTGGCTTCTGTAATGCACAATGAGCTCAAGCAGCCAGCGAGAGTGATGTTATTTCCCATGGTTGGGATTGTTAGTTGTTACAATATTTCACTCTAAATTAAACGACTGGCAAGCCATTTGCCTTACTTCAAAGAAAATATGACAGTCACAGCCGAGTTGAAAAGGGTAAGAACATCTAACTCCAGCTTACAAACTATACAAAAGCACGAGGGTTAATTGTTCATCAGGTTTACAAAAAAACCCAGGCTGAAAAGGGCAACAACATCTAACTCCAGCATTGTTTTCGGCCGTCACAGTCAAATGGATCGGTCAGGTCCATAGAATGAACATCCTGGGTCATAAAATTTACTAGATTATGACCACAATATGTTGTAAATAGAAGTCCGACACGTTCAGAAGCTCTTTTGCCCACCTGAAACTCCTTTTTTTGCTCTTCCACATACCCATCCGTCAAAACCATGCTGCTGATAAACTTAAGCCTGATGGACAATAGTAACCTCGCATTCAGCAGGATGAATGTGACAAATCTAGTGTTTGCACTGTTGGCTACATATCGTTCCAACGTTATTGTCTTCAATCGAATCTCATGAGAAGTGAGAAAATCCCGATGCTTACGAATCCACCAATTGGTTATAAATTTCTTACCCCGTCGTGTTGCCTAAATAGACACGAAGATTGAAAATAGTTAAGGTCTAAAAAAAGAGTGTCGAAAGAGCAACAACTGAACGGTTAATTCTTGTACACTATATGCGGGCTTCGAATGTGCGTGAAATTATCACCTTTATATACAACTGTTGGAAATATGCCCTAGAGGCAATAATAAAATGGTTATTATTATATTTCCTTGTTCATGATAATTGTCTATTGTTCATGCTATAATTGTGTTATCCAGAAATCATAATACATGTGTGAATACATAGACCACAACATGTCCCTGGTGAGCCTCTAGTTGACTAGCTCGTTGATCAATAGATGGTTAAGGTTTCCTGACCATGGACATTGGATGTCGTTGATAACGGGATCACATCATTAGGAGAATGATGTGATGGACAAGACCCAATCCTAAGCCTAGCACAAGATCGTGTAGTTCGTATGCTAAAGCTTTTCTAGTGTCAAGTATCTTTTCCTTAGACCATGAGATTGTGCAACTCCCGGATAAAGTAGGAATTTTTTGGGTGTGCCAAACGTCACAACGTAACTGGGTGGCTATAAAGGTGCACTACGGGTATCTCCGAAAGTATCTGTTGGGTTGGCACGAATCGAGACCGGGATTTGTCACTCCGTATGACGGAGAGGTATCTTTGGGCCCACTCGGTAAGACATCATCGTAATGAGCTCAATGTGACTAAGGGGTTGGTCACGGGATGATGTGTTATGAAACGAGTAAAGAGACTTGCCGTAACAAGATTGAACAAGGTATCGTTATACCTACGATCGAATCTCGGGCAAGTACTATACCGGTAGACAAAGGGAATTGTATACATGATTGATTGAATCCTTGACATCCTGGTTCATCCGATGAGATCATCGTGGAACATGTGGGAGCCAACATGCGTATCCAGATCCCGCTGTTGGCTATTGGCCGGAGAGATGTCTCAGTCATGTCTGCATGCCTCCCGAACCCGTAGGGTCTGCACATTAAGGTTCGATGACGCTAGGGTTATAGGGAATAGATGTACGTGGTTACCGAATGTTGTTCGGAGTCCCGGATGAGATCCCGGATGCCACGAGGAGCTCTAGAATGGTCTGGAGGTAAATATTAATATATGGGAAGTACGGTTTCAGACACTGGACAGGTTTCGGGGTTTATCGGTATTGTACCGGGACCACCGGAGGGGTTCCGGGGGTCAGCTGGGAGGGTCCACCTGCCCCGAAGGACCTAATGGGTTGTAGTTGGGTGGGAACCAGCCCTTAGTGGGCTAGTGCGCCCCCCAAGGGCCCAAGGCGCCTAGGGGTGGAAACCCTAAGGCCCCCCCCCGGGGGCGGGCGCCCCCCTAGTTGGAAACCCTAAGGGGGCCGCTGCCTCCCCCCCCCCGAGGGGCCACGGCCCTATGGGCCGCCGCATCCCCTCTAGATGGATCTAGGGGTTCGGCCCCCTCTCCCCTTCCCCCTATAAACTGTGGGGGGAAGGGCAATCGCACCCCTTCTCCTGGCGCAGCCCTACCCCTCTCCATCCTCGTCTCTCCAAGTGCTTGGCGAAGCCCTGCTGGAGTGCCACGCTCCTCCACCACCATCACCACGCCATCGTGCTACTGCTGGACACAGTCTTCCCCAACCTCTCCCTCTCTCCTTGCTGGATCAAGGCGCGGGAGACGTCACCAGGCTGCACGTGTGTTGAACGCGGAGGCACCGTTGTTCGGTTATTGGATCGGAATCAACCGCGATCTGAATCGCTACGAGTATGACTCCCTCATCCGTGTTCTTGTAACGCTTCCGTGTCACGATCTTCAAGGGTATGAAGATGCACTCCCCTCTCTCTCGTTGCTAGTCTCTCCATAGATTGATCTTGGTGATGCGTAGAATTTTTTTTAATTTCTGCAACGATCCCTAGCAGTGGCGTTGATTTTGTCAATTTACTTCCGTTACTAGTCTTATATTGATTCGGCGGCATCATGGGATGAAGCGGCCCAGACCGACCTTACACGTACGATTACGTGAGACTGGTTCCACTAACTAACATGCACTAGTTGCATAAGGTGGCTAGCGGGTGTCTGTCTCTCCGACTTTAGTCGGATCGGATTTGATGAAAAGGGTCCTTATGAAGGGCAAATAGAAATTGGCATATCACATTGTGGTTTTGGCGTAGGTAAGAAACATTCTTGCTAGAAACCTATATCAGCCACGTAAAAACTTGCAACAACAATTAGAGGACGTCTAACTTGTTCTTGCAGCATATAAGGTGTGATGTGATATGGCCAAAAGGATGTGATGAATGATATATGTGATGTATGAGATTGATCATGTTCTTGTAATAGGAATCACGACTTGCATGTTGATGAGTATGACAACCAGCAGGAGCCATATGAGTTGTCTTAATTTATTTATGACCTGCGTGTCAATGAAAACGCCATGTAATTACTTTACTTTATTGCTAACCATTAGCCACAGTAGTAGAAGTAATAGTTGGCGAGACAACTTCATGAAGACACGATGATGGAGATCATGGTGTCATGCCGGTGACGATGATGATCATGGCGCCCCGAAGATGGAGATCAAAAGGAGCAAAATGATATTGGCCATATCATGTAACTATTTGATTACATGTGATGTTTATCATGTTTTTACATCTTATTTGCTTAGAACGACGGTAGCATAAATAAGATGATTCCTCATTAAAATTTCAAGAATTGTGTTCCCCTAACTGTCCACCGTTGCTAAGGTCCGTTGTTCCGAAGCACCACATGATGATCGGGTGTGATAGGTTCTAACGTTCACATACAATGGGTGTAAGCCAGATTTACACATGCAATATACTTAGGTTGACTTGACGAGCCTAGCATGTACAGACATGGCCTCGGAACACGGAAGACCGAAAGGTCGAACATGAGTCGTATAGAAGATACGATCAACATGAAGATGTTCACCTGTGGCACCCCGGCTCAGAGCGTCCGGTTTACCCTGCATTGCCAGCCCAGAGACCATGTCTTCTGGCAACACACAACATCTTGGTACAGAAAGACAACCACTTTATTGATGCTAGCGGCTCAGAGTTTATATTACAACAGATGTCGAGGCCGAGCAGCACGCATGGTGCGGCGGAACAATATGTACATTATTTAGTGAACATAAAGGGCCTCGATCATAACAACTACGCGGCAGCGGAACAACGTCGTAGCAGAAACTCCATATCACAGGGACACCGATGTGGATACGATCAAGACTCGAGCAGCGCTCCTTTCCAACGCGACTTTCCTGAAATCTGGCATGACACGCCAGATCAGTACATTGAATGTACTTGCAAGCTCACAACATGCATAATCATAATGACAAGCAATATCATGATATTTAACCAATTAATAATGCAATAATGTTCCAACATGCTGTGCTCATGCTCCTGGGATAAACATCCCTCGGTACCGCCTTACCAATCGTGGTCGTTCTCAGATAACCACCAAACCACCATCGTGGTTTTAACCAGAGTAACTTGTGATCCTGATGGAGATCACCACCAAAGTAATTCGTGATCCTTATGGCGATCACCACCAAAGTAACTCGTGATCCTTACGGTGATCCCCACCAAACCACCATCGTGGTCTTGAACATATTGATGGCCTTTCAGCCATCATCTTCAGTGCAATGCTCATAACTTAGTGTGCATGTTTATTAAACATTGACTCATGGTGGGACCTACTACAAGTTGTCTATAATTGTGGACTCGGCTATCGATAAATTATACACTCTGCAAAGGTAGCACACTGTACCCCCACACCTCGGAACCCATGGCCTCGCACTCCCATTCGGCTGGACCAACGGCATTCCGATGAAACCCGTCCATTGCCATGACACTCTCCCGGCCACTCCGACCCAATCCCCAAACGGGCTAGTCCTGGGTGGCCCGGTGTCTACCAAAGACACACCGACCACCATCGTGGCCAAAACTTCCCTCACGGGGACCGGTACCAAAAATCTCAAACAGGGGCACACAAGGTTATGCCGGCTTACCGGGCCAGGGTAAGTACGCCCATAACCTTCCCTGGTTGGAAGCACCGACCAGAGGCATGTCAATGGACCAAATCAAGGCCTTCCCACAAAGGCAAATGTGGTTGCATTGGGAAAATCTCGATTCAGCGGCACCATGACCCAGTCAACGATATATTTAGGTTGAGTTATATTCAGGTTCAACTTAAAAGGAGAATGACCGGTGTCATAGCATGCCATGAAATGCAATAATACACATGCATCACATGATACAAAAATGACTGATGTCAACCATATTCACACTAAACACAAGCATCACCAACTTATATTACTTTCCTGGTCTTACTTTAACCATATATTTTGCAGCAAGCAATATTATTTTCTCATGTAAGAAAATAACTCTGATTAATGCCTCACATGCATAACAAAGTTTCTACTATCATTATCGCAAGCAAATCCTAATTTCTTTACCAATCAAGTTAGGTTCAAACATTCTATAAATTAGGTAAATTGGCTAAACAAGCACTTAACAGGATATTTTCTAGAAAATTTAACCATTTTTATTCATGTAAGAAAATAACTTTAGTACATTATCCACATGCATAACAAATCATTTTATCATTACCACAATTATACCTTAGCTTCTTTACTAACTAAGCTAGTTTCAAGGTTCTATAAATCAAGCATAATACCAACACACACATAATTGAATATAAATAACATAATAGTTATTTAAAGGCATGGATTAATCCTATCATTCAAGTAAGAAAACCATCAATATTGAAATAGGCACCATGAAAATGTTGCTGTGGCTTGCCTTAGTGCAGATGAGGTTCACAAGCCTTCCAGTGATCCTCAAGACAAGCCTCACCCTCTGAAAATAATTTTAAACACAAGAAGAAAATATCAAGAACTCTTCTGAAAATCACCAGAAAAATTTAAACAGCCTAGAAAAATCCCATTTTTGGCGAGCTGTTAGATTTCTTTGCAAAGAACAATATGCCAAAAGAATCAATTCATTTGGACTTATGGTTGAAAAGTTATGGCTGTTTGAAGCTCTCTAGAATTGAATTAAGTTGAATTTAAATAAACAGACTAGGGGGGTGACGTCGAAGACGTAAAGCCTCAGGGCGCCAGCACTCGTACCGCTTCGCGCGCGTATAGAGTGGCTGACTAGCGGGCCCCGCTAGTCAGGTGAGAAGGAGGGGAAGAAGGAAACAAAGGGAGTCGCAGCTCCGCCGGAGCTCTCACCGGCGACAAGGACTCCTTGGCCAAAACGAGAGGGAGGGATGGAGAGAGGGGACGGTGGCGCACCTGCCCGTACCCGTAGCATGGCTAGGGGTGGTCGGACGGCGTCGGAATCAACCTCGCAAGCGGAGGCAGAACGCGGTGGTCACCGGAGATGAAGAAGACGGCGAGTAGAGGTAACTCCAGGGGCTCTAGGTGGACGGGATGGCTTCACCGGAGAGAGGCGGAGGCCCTGGAAGTGTTGCCCTGGCCTGGGATGGGCTGGAGCTACCACGGGACCAGAGGTGATCACCAGCGAGCTCGAGCTCGAGGACGCCGGCCCGCGGCCTGCCCGGCCGGGCTACGGCTTCCTACTCGCTTGTATGTTGTGTGGGAGGGGTGGATGGTGCTCGAGTATGTTGGGGGCGGCTCCATTTATAGGAGAGCCGAGAGGGGGGGTGCCCTGTGAACGGTGCCCGGCGACGAGCGGCGTCAGTGAGAGGGAGAAAAGGCGACGCAGCTCACGCGGGAACTGTGGGTGAGCGGGGACGAGCAGAGGAGCGAGGGGAAGGCGACGAGCACAGTGCGCCCCACACTGTTGGGTTGGACGGACCGTGCCCGTGCTCGCTGCGGCGAGCTCCGGCGTCGGCGAGCGCCAGGGAGGAGTTAAGGATGTTGAGACAAAGATGGTGGCAAAGTTTGGCATGCTACGGCAGGCGGGGGAAGCGAGCACGCGCGAACAGAGCGTTCGTCGGCACTCAAAGCGCGTCGACACGCATGCCAGCACCCCTGGACGAACGCGGTCACCACGTGGACTATGACATCAGGCCGAGCTAAGCCTAAACTTCATGTCTGGCGTGTTGTTTGTGGTGGATTGATAGGTTACCACACTTTGTTTGGATCCAGGTGCAGTATAGAAGTTTTTACATGCCAGGAAAGTTTCTGGTCAATAACTTTGAGAGGTTACTGAGATCAAATGGCTGGGAGTTGGAGGTTGTGCTTTGGAGGTTAGCCATGAGTTACTAAGGTGAAGATGCACAAGAAAAACCAGGCACAATGCATCAAGTAAAATGGTAGTTGCTGTAGAAACCACCATTTCTGTCCAGAACAGAAAATATTTTCTGTAGCAAAAATATTCAAAAAAGTGATGAAATATTTTTGCTCGGGAAGGTGCACTAGGGTTCAAAGAATATTTGTGAATTATCTCAGATTTTTCTAAGCCATAAAAATTAGGGTTGCTTTGGAGCATAGTGATCTAACTAGGGTTTTTGAGAGAGAAATTAATATTTTTCATTTAAGAAAAATATTCCAAAGATTATTTTGGGGTGGATCAGAAGGGGAATGATTATAAGGGAGGGAAATGAAGCAGTTGGGTGAAAGCCAAGGGTACCCAAGTGTTTAAGTCCATATGAAAAGATTCAAAAACTCCAAGTTTCAAATTGAACCCAAAAGAAAATCAAGCAAATGAGAGAGGGCAAAAACCAGGCTGTCACAAACCTCCCCCACTTAGAATGAATCTCATCCTCGAGATTCGGTTGCTTGGGAAAACTACTCTGGATAATGAGTCCTTAGGAATTCTTCCCACTCCCAAGTTGATTCTGACTCTGTGTGATGCTCCCACTGAACTTTATAAATTTTTCTTACTTTACTGTGAGTGACCCTTTCCATCTGATCCAAATTTCTAAACGGTCTCTCTTCATAAGTTAAATCATTTGCCAGCTCTACCTCAGCCATAGCGGTCCTTTTCTCAGCCGAGGATATGCATCGTATCAATTGTGAAACATGAAACACGTTGTGCACGTCTACCAATTCAGCGGGTAGTTCCAATTGATATGCAACAGTACCCACTCGAGACATAACTGGGAATGGACCAATAAATCTGGGTGCCAACTTTCCACGGGTCTGAAATCTCCTGACTCCTTTCATAGGAGTGACTCAGAGGTATACATGCTGTCCGGGTTCAAAACTGACGTGCCAGTGCTTTGCATCATAATAACTTTTCTGTCGAGATTTGGCCAATTGCAATTTGTCTCTGATTTCCTTAACTTGTTTTTCAGCTTTCATCATGAGGTACATTCCGAAGATACGGCTATCTCCAGTTTGAGACTAATTTAAAGGAGTGCGGCAGTTACGGCCATACAGAGCTTCATACAGTGACATCTTTAGACTGGTCTGGAAGCTGTTGTTATAGGAAAACTCAGTATATGGCAAGCAGTCTTCCCATTTAGGCCCTTGAGCTAAAGCACAGGCTCGCAACATATCTTCGAGTATTTGATTTACCCGCTCTGTCTGTCCATCAGTCTGAGGATGATAAGTAGTACTATATTTCAGCGTTGTCCCCAAGGCTTGATGGAGACGGGACCAAAAATGCGGAGGTGAACAGGGAACCTCGGTCGGAAGTGATAGTTCGGGGTACTCCATGCAGACTGACGATTCTGGATACATACAGCTGTGCAAGATGATTTGCTCGATATCTTGTGCTGATTGGAATGAAGTGAGCAACCTTGGTTAAGGTGTCCACTATGACCCAGATTGCATCATTTCCTCACTGAGTCTCAGGCAATCCCGTAATAAAATCCATACAAACATCATCCCATTTCCATTGCAAAACCGGCGGCGGTTGGAGGAGTTCGGCTGGCTTCTGATGCTCTGCCTTCACCTTGTTGCATATGTTGCAACAGGCCCCAAAATAGGCAATATCTTTCTTCATTCCCTCCCACCAGAATATTTGTCTAAGGTCCTCATACATTTTTGTACGTCCCGGGTGAATGGAATATGAGGATTCATGTGCTTTCGATAGGATTTTCTTCTTTAAGTCCGACTGGATGGGTACACAAATCCGTCCACGGAATTGGAGGGTACCGAATTTGTCCATGGAGAAATTTGGGGTCTGCCCTGCCATCGGGCTCTTGGCACACTTCTGTAGTTTGATGTCAGTTGTCTGGGCCTTGCGGATCTCTTCCTCAAGTGTGGGGGTAACTTCCAAAGTATTAGCGAGGCCAGCATCCACTATGACCAGGTTGAGCTGAGCGATCTCCTCTTGGAGTTTGAGAGGCAAGGATTTCAATATGGCATTTAAGCTGACAGTCTTTCGACTGAGGGCATCGGCAACCATGTTGGCCTTACCCGGGTGATAATTTATTCCAGGATCATAATCCTTGACCAACTCTAGCCATCTTCGTTGACGGAGATTTAAATCCGGCTGAGTAAATATGTATTTAATGCTCTTGTGATTGGTAAAAACTTGACACCTTTTTCCAATGAGGTAGTGTCTCCAAATTTTTAGTGCATGAACCACCGCAGCCAATTCCAAATCATGAGTAGGATAATTTCCCTTGTGAGGGCGTAGCTGTCGTGATGCATATGCTACTACCTTGTTGTCTTGCATAAGTACGCAACCAAGGCCTTTCCTGGAGGCGTCACAATACACATCAAAGCTGCGATAAATGTCTGGGAGAGTCAACACAGGTGCGGTTGTCAACTGTATCTTTAGCTCATTGAAACTTTTCTCACAGTCCTCCGTCCATTCAAACTTCTTATCCCTTTTGAGCAGCTCCATCATGGGTTTAGCAATCTTGGAAAACCCTTCGATGAAACGACAGTAATATCCAGCTAATCCAAGAAAACTACGGATATGTGTCATTGTCGTGGGCGGCAGCCACTCGAGAACATCCTTTCACTACAAAAAAAGTCAGATCCATGACATTTTGGGCCGAACGAAATTTTTTTCTGTCATATATATGACACTTCTATGACTATAATTGTGACAAAACCCGGTATCATCATAGATGTGGTGGGCTCCTACTTATATGACAAAAAATCATGACAGAAAATGGGCTTTTCGTCCTGGGCGGGACGGAGACGCAGCTGCATGACATTCTTTGGGCCGTCTCTGACGGAAAAAACGGTGGTAGAAGCGAGGGCGAGGAAAATTTCGGTGAGTTCCCGGTTACGGTGGGAGGTCGGCGGCCGAGCGATGCGCGCTTCTCTCGTACACGTACGCGCGTGTGTGCGAGGCGTTGGCTCTAACTGAATCCGAGGGAGGCGTTGGGCTCTAACTGAACCTGAGCAATTGTACTACAGGCTACGCATTACTTAACCCGAGCGATTGATCGATGGCTGTTAACTGAACCCGATCGAGTGATTCCTTCGCTACTGCTGCTAACTGAAGCCGATCGATGCTGCCTTTGGATGAACAGTGAGCGTTGCGAGGGGGGAGTTTGGATGAACAGTTCCCGGTGGGGGTGGATGAACAGGACCCCATGGTGTTGCCTCTGGATGAACAGGACCCCGATCGATCGAGCCGGTTGGGGCTGGATGAACAGGACCCCGTGGAGGGCTGGATGAACAGGACCACTCCATGGAGCGCAGGATGAACAGTAGACAGTGGAGGGCAGGATGAACAGTAGCCCGTGGAGGGGTGGTTGAACAGGAGCCCGTGGAGAGGGCTGGTTGAACAGTAGCCGGTGGAGTAGCGCGCGGTGGAGGCTGGATGAATAGGAACCCGTGGATGAACAGTCGTAGGTGGAGGCTGGAGGAGGTCGACGGTGGATGAACAGTAGCTCGTGGAGGCCGGAGGGGGTCGACGGTGGAGATGAACAGTATCCCATGGAGTCCCGTTTTGCGGTACGCCACACCCCTCCCGATGAACAGGACCCCCGTTTCGACCGTAGCGCTCCAACACAAGTCCGTTTCCACCGTTTTGCGGTACGCCACACCCCTCCTGATGAACAGGACCCCCGTTTCGACCATAGGAGGTCCGTTTCCTCCATTTTGCGATACGGCAGACCCCTCCCGATCAACAGGACCCCGTTCCGAACATAGGAGGTCCGTTTCCTCCATTGTGAGGTACGCCAGGCCTCG
The DNA here is from genome assembly GCF_056163025.1 of Triticum urartu. Lineage (NCBI taxonomy): Eukaryota > Viridiplantae > Streptophyta > Magnoliopsida > Poales > Poaceae > Triticum > Triticum urartu. The sequence continues at coordinate 65,018,021 of NC_141873.1, read as the reverse complement.
TTTCCATCGCATGTTCCGTCCAAGCCCTCCCGATGAACACGACCACGCATTCCGTTCCGACCCAGCCGGTTGGCTCCCACGCGTTCCGTTTTCTCCCATGAAGACGACACATTCTGTTGCCTCCCCATGAACACGACACATTCCGTTGCCTCCCCATGAACACAACGCATTCCATTGCCTCCCCATGAACACGATGACGACACTGTTTCTTCGTTCCGACCCAGCCATGTACATGAGCCCTAGCCGTATGTATGCGCAAGTAGGCATTCGAGACCCTGCCCGTATGTACACATACGTGGCCGTATTTTCTTTCTTGCACCCTGGCCGCTGTACATACGTGTACATGCTACGTGCGCACCTCTACTACGACACTTGCGCGCCTCTACATCAACCAGTATGTACGTACACGTTCGCGACCAGAATGACAACGCTACGTACGCTTCGACCAGGTGGGTCTCGACTGTCAGGCACTTCCTTGCGTGCGAAGATGTAGCTGGTGGGTCCCAGCAGTCAGGGGGACCACATTTTGTTCGCGAAATACAGTGGCCCGTCCGGTGGGTCCCAGCTGTCAGGTGGAGGAATCATTATTTTCCGCGTAATAAGGAAGCACTTCCTTGCTGCAGCCGTGGACCCAGCTGTTCGCCTCTCCACGTACAGTCCACGTCCGATGGAAGTTGTTCCTTGACGACATTGACCACGCCGCGCCGAGAGCACCAGGGCGATGGACGACGGCGAGGCCTAGGAAGGGGACGACACGGAGGCAGCGAAGACTCAGCAGTTGTTTCCCACGCGGAGGGGAGTACGACTGTACGTGGGTTTACTGGTTCGTCTGCCATCGCCGGAGAATAACAGCAGGTGTGGGTGAGTAGAGGGATGGCAAGGGCAACGATGGGAGTACGGTCGGGCGGTGAGGCCTGCGCGGCAGCACAGCCGGCCGCGAGGAGGAGGGAGCAGGCAGTCCCGCCGACGCTTGTTTGAGCGGCTGGACCAGGAAGAGCAGAGATTGAAGAAGCATGACGGTTGTTGGATGGTCATCCAACAGTCAGTGCTTGTGCCTCAACCTTTTCTTTTAGGAAAGCCTCAAATCTATGGAAAACAGCATACAGCCCATCTGCCATTATTTCTAATAATTTACAGCCCATTTGCTAATTGTTAAGGTTTTTTTGGACCCATATTCTTTTTGTTAGCATTACAGCCCATATTGTGGCAACGGTTAAAAAATTATTCGAAATTTTGCGTATTTCGGTGCGGTCCGAACTATTTTTATTCCCGGAATTTCGACTCACATTCAAACTGATTTTAAAAATAAATGTATATCAATATAAAATCAAACAAATTCTCCATGCATAAAAAATCATGTAATTTAAAATCTTGAAATGAAAAAAAATATTTGAAACTAATTGCCGGTTTGATGTGTTTTAAAAATGTACAACCCATTTCCCATTACTGATAGGCCATTTTCTCGGCCAGCCGAATGAAAGCTCTCCTCGTCTTGAAAGATTTGCAGCCCAACAGGCCTGACAAAGCGACTTACTTGGCAAATCACAAAAAAACAGGGTTGTGGCCGTGGACCCAGCTGTCAGACTCTCCACGTATAGTACTCTTCCGATGGAAGTCGTTCCTTGACCACGTTGACCACGCCGTGCGGAGAGCACCACAGCGGTGGACGACGGCGAGGCCTAGGAAGGGGACGACACGGAAGTGGAAGCCTGCACGGAAAGGACTACGAGGGTTCACTGGTTCGGCTGCGGTGTGAGTCTGCTGTCTCCACAAGGCCTGGCCAACGGTGGCAATAGTAGAGGGCGGTGAGGCCTCTGCGGCAGCACATCCGGCCACGGGAGGCAGGAGCATGCGGGACGACCAGCGCTGCTTCGGGCGGCTGGAGCAAGAAGACCAGAGGTTGAAGAAGCACTACGGCCGTTGGATGGAAATCGTACGGTCACTAGAGCTAGAATCGTTCATATTGACTAAGTTGACAAAGCCCTTCGTCCCCGTCAACTTAGTAGGCCCACAAGTCAGCCTCCCAGCAAGGTGGGTCCCAGCTAGCTGGGGGAGTATTCATTTTTTTGTGTGTAATAAGGAGGCACTTCCGGTGGGTCCAAGCTGACAGCGCGGGGGGGGGGGGGGGGGGGTTTCGCGAAATACGGTGGCCCGTCCGGTGGGTCCCCACAGTCAGGTGGAGGAATAATTATTTCACACGTAATAAGGAGGCACTTCCTTGCTGCGGCCGTGGACCCAGCTATCAGCCTCTCCACGTACAGTCCACGTCTGATGGAAGCCGTTCCTTGACCACGTTGACCACGACGCGCCGAGAGCCCCAGGGCGGTGGACGACAGCGAGGCCTAGGAAGGAGACAACGTAGAGCCGGGGAAGAGGCGGCGATGGATGCCCACGCGTAGAGGAGTACGAGGGTTCACTGGTTCGCTGCGGTGTGAGGCTGTCATCGCCGCAGAATAACAGGGTGTGTGGGTGAGTAGAGGGATGGCCTGGCCAGCGGTGTGGGTAGTAGGGGGCGGTGAGGCCTCCGCCGCATCGCAGCCGGCCACGGGAAGGAGGAGCACGAGGCACGACCGGCGCTGGTTTGGGCGGCTGGAGCAAGAAGACCAGAGGTTGAAGAAGCACTACGGCCGTTGGATGGACATCGTACGGTCACTGGAGCTAGAATCATGCATATTGACTAAGTTGACAAAGCCCTCCATCCCCGTCAACTTAGTAGGCCCACAAGTCAGCCTGCCACTAAGGTGGGTCACAACTAGCAGGGGGGTATTCATTTTTTTGTGCGTAATAAGGAGGCACTTCCGGTGGGTCCGAGCTGACAGTAGGGGGAACATTTTTTTCACGAAATACGGTGGCCCGTCGGCTGGGTCCCAGCAGTCAGGGGCAAACGTTTTTTTGCGATATACTGGTGGGCGTCTGGTGGGTCCCTGCTATGAGGTGGAGGAATAATTATTTTCCGCGTAATAAGGAGGCACTTCCTTGCGGCTGTCGTGGACCCAGCTGTCAGCCTCTCCACATACATTATTCTTCCGATGGAATTCGATCGTTGGCCACATTGACCATGCCGCGCAGACAGCACCATGACGATGGACGACAGCGAGGCCTAGGAAGGGGACAACACAGAGCCGAGGAAGACACGGCAGTGGGTTCCCACGCAGAGAGGAGTACGAGGGTTCACTGGTTCGGTTGTGCTGCCGTCGCCGCAGAATAACAGGGGGTTTGGGTGAGTGGAGTGGAGGGATGGCCTGTTCAGCGGTGGGAGTAGTATGGGGGCGGTGAGGCCTTCGCGGCAGCACAACCGGCCACGGGAGGCAGGAGCAGGTGGCATGACCGGTGCTGCTTTGGGCGGCTGGAGCAAGAAGACCAGAGGTTAAAGAAGCACTACGGCCGTTTGATGGACATCGTACGGTCAGTCAAGCTAGAATCGTGCATATTGACAAAGTTGACAAAGCCCTTCGTCCCCGTCAACTTAGTAGGCCCGCTATACTGGGTCCCAGGTAGCAGGGGGAGTATTCATTTTTTGTGCGTAATAAGGAGGCACTTCCTTGCGAGCGAAGATATAGCCGGTGGGTCCGAGCTGTCAGCGGCGGTAAGATTTTTTTCGCAAAATACAGAGGCCGTTTCGGTGGGTCCCAGATGTCAGGTGCAGGAAATAATTATTTTGCGCCTAATAAGGAGGCATTTCCTTGCGTGCGGCCGTGGACCCAGCTGTCAGCCTCTCCACGTACAGTCCACTTCAGATGCATGTCGGTCGTTAACCATGCAGACCACGCCACGCCGAGAGCACCAGGGCGGTGGACGATGGTGAGGCCTAGGAAGGGAACGACATGGAGGCAGGGAAGACTCGGCCGTTGTTTTTGTTTCCCACGCAGAGGGGGGTACGACTGCACGAGGGTTTACTGGTTCGTCTGCCGTCGCCGGAGAATAACAGCAGGTGTGGGTGAGTAGAGGGATGGCTAGGCCAGCGATGAGAGTACGGTGGGGCGGTGAGGCCTGCACAGCAGCACAGCTAGCCGCGGGGAGGAGGGAGCAGGCAATCTCGCCGGCGCTTGTTTGAGCGGCTGGAGCAGGAAGAGAAGAGATTGAAGAAGCACGACGGCCGTTGGATGGACATCCAACAGTATACAGGCCATCTGTGGAAAGCCTCAAATCTGTGGAAAACAGCATACAGCCCATTTGCCATTATTTCAAAGAATTTACAGCCCATTTGCTAATTCTTACGGGTTTTTTTGGAGCCCATATTCTTTATGTTAGCATTACAGCCCATATTGTGGCCACGGTTAAAAAATTTTACGAAATTTTGCATATGTCGGTGCGGTCTGAACTGTTTTTAATCCTGAAATTTCGAGTCACATTTAGACTGATTTTAAAAATAAATGTATATCAATATAAAATCCAATAAATTATCCACGCAAAATCAATGCAATTTAAAATCTCGAAATGAAAAAAAAGATATTTGAAAATAATTGCCGGTTTGATGTGTTTTAAAAATGTACAAACCATTTCTCATTACTGATAGGCCATTTTCTCGGCCAGCCGAATGAAGCTCTCCTTGTCTTGAAAGATTTGCAGCCCTGCAGGGCTGATAAAGCGACTTACTTGAGAAATCACAAAAGAACTGGGCTAGCCATTTTCATCAAGAAAAAAAACTACTGGGCTGGTCTGTGGTAAACATAAAAAAAAAGGCTGTCTAGACAGGCCAGAGTGTCCCGCACAGCCCAATTGACACCCTGCTTCTGTCTCAAAAACAAATTCGATAAATGGCACTCCAATTATGGAGATTCAGAAAAATGCCACTACAATTTCCAAACTTTGAAAAATTCCACTGTAATTTTTGCAAACTTTGAAAAGCGCCACTGCAGTTTGCAAACTTTGAAAAACGCCACTCCAGACTTCGAAAAATGCCACTAGAAAAGTTTGGAAATTGCAGTGGCATGTTAAGATGCCATCGCTTGAGGGCAAGGCTTCGGCGTGCGCAAATGGAGATTGGGTTGTTTACATTGGGTCCAACTGCAAGTGGGGACTTGTGAATGTGTACACTCGTCACTGGGTTCCACTTCCAAAAATCTCAGTACACTACCCAGGGGTTGAGCACACCGGTAATGTACGCGCGTTCAAATACGATCATGGTGACTGTCTTCTACGGAAGATAGCAATTTGTCGAGTTCCCAACCGCTCTTGGAATTACAACAACTATGAAGTTGTTGCTATCTTCGACAAGCTTGTTGCCATCCTTAGTGGTTTGACTCGATGGACATTGCTCAAAAATCATTTTCTGTGCATGAATGAGTACTGTGATGAAATTCAATACGAGGGCCTTGTGTTTGCTGCCACCACTCGTGGCACTCTTTTTGCATGGTATCCTCGTAGTTTCGGTACGTTTGTCTTCCACCGTAATTATAATTGTTTCATCCACATGCATGCGGGTTAGCAAGTTTCCCTTTACTAATTAACCTTCTTCTTGTGTTTCCATGGTCATGTGAACATCCCACCACCTATACTTGAAAATTTTTATAACCAAGGGGGAGATGCCGATGGTGATGATCATGAGTAGCGCCCATATACTTTGTGGCGCCTGGCAACTAATTCCAATGGATCACCTCTTCTTGTGTGTATACAGCCCACTGATGATGTTACTGCTAAGGAAGCAGGTGTCTCCCATGGTCGCACTCTCCGGACCTATTCCAACACCCGTTGCATGGTATTCGGGATGGATACTAGTGTGTTAGTGCCAACTCCTTCTCCCTGGCACAGAATTGATAGTCTTGGAGAAAACTCGCTCTTCCTTGGACAAAACTATTCGATGATGGTGAAAGGCGATCCAACTGCTGTTGATACATTTATGAGAAGCAACTGTGTCTATACCTCGGACATTTGGGTGGTTCCTGACCCTGGTACTGATATAGTAGGCCGCTTCAGCCTGGATGATCAGTCCTGCGTTGGTCTCCAGATCGACAATGGATGGACAGTCCTAGAGAATCACTTGTGGTTCAAAGCAAGCGTTTCCAACGCCGCGGAATGGTTGAGTTGAAGTTCATTTCATGGCTTGTTATTTGTTGTGCGGTGAAAACTTTAGTATTTATAATGTATCCTCGTTGTCGATGTGGGTTGATGACCTGTTGAATGTAATAAAATGATATGCATGTGATAAACTTACTAAATTTATGAATGGCTTTCGAGTCGCTTCTCTGAGTGAGTGGTGCGACGAGGCAAAAAATTACTTTCCGAATACATAATTGTACGTGCATTGCAACAGGTTATCGGATGAGGCCAATCAACAATAGTAGTACACTATTTGTACTAGCTTCACATGCTTCGGGCGTCGGGCGGGGGTTTTTACTGTAGCCGTATGTTAATGTGTTCGTTGTACATAACCAGCACCTCGAATCCTCGATACTAGTACTATATAGTAGGAGTAAGTAGTAGGAGTAGTAGGGTGGCATGGGCCAGAACAAGCATTCGCGTCCAGGAGTACAGCACATGCCACCACCACGACATCCATCTGACACCATATTATTTCTTGGAGTGCGTGCTAGAGCAATCTCTTCAACCTCGTCGTTTCTCTAACTTCAGCCATCGCGTGGCGGGCGAGGTGGGGGTTTGCCGATAGTCGGTTTCCTAAACTACGGTCCCACTTGTAAGGCCAACTCCAACGCACGACCCCAAATGGACCTCCATTTTTCACGAACTCCAACGATAATTTTGACTAGAAAAGCAAGACCAAAGAAAACAAGAACCACAAGAATAAATTTTACTACTCCTGTAAGTTGGATTAGTGGCTTCTCGATGCATTCATTGTTGATCTACAGAGGCTCGATCTTGCGTGCTTCTTTCTTCTTCGAGTGTAAAGAAGTAGACGTTGCTTCCTCGCATCTAGTCTCATGTCTAGCCTCTATTCTAGTAGGAGTATCAACAAGTGCACTAATCTCATCCAAGAGCAGAACCGAAGATTTGGTCGGTTTCTTCCTCCTTTTGCCGACACGTGGGACATCCAGCATCCAGGTCGTGTCATGAAACAAAATAGAGTGGTACTTGAAGCCACGAGATGTGCATCTTGGTTAAACTGTAAACAGAATCTTACTAGTCTTGAGTAACTCCAAAAGCGGCCACCGAAGATCTTTATTGGATTTGTTTTTCATCACCAGCACGTCGAGGTGAAAGATGGGCAGGTTCTTGCATTTTCACTGGCATGTGGGGCCGCATGTGAGCAAACAGACGATGGGCTCCGCGTGTCCGCTGGCTGGCTGAGAAAAGAGAGAGAGGAGGGCTGAGCACGGACTGCAGGAAATTTGTTCTACGTACCACAATATAGGCTCGATATAGTGGGGTGGCATGGGCCATAACTAGTATTCACGTCTAGCAGTACAACACACGCCACCCACACGAGTCCCATCCGACACCAATTTTCTTGGAGTCCGTTCTACAACCATCTCTTCTCCCTCCAGTTTTCTCAGCCATCGCGCGGTGGGCGGGGTGGGGGTTTGCCGATAGTCGGTTTGCTCAACTGCGGTCCCACTTGTAAGTGAATATGCAACACCGCACGCATTCCCGCTTGAGCGGCGTGCCGGACCAACCGTGTGGGGGTGCGACGTGAACACGACAGGCTTTTCCTTTTGAACTTGTAACTTGTAAAATTTGGTTCTGCTCCATGGCGCTACCGATAGATAGAAAATAACGATTTTGCCTAGAGTAATGATTTTTCATATGTCGCCTTGCGGTGCCTACTTTTGACATCATATATGTCATCTGCTTAGTTTAGACATGTTCTGTAATGCCACCTGTTTAGTTTCTATATCATATATGGGAATTATGCAGTCTGATGTCTTTTAGCCAGCCATAATATATGTGAAATGTGCAATGCCATCCTGTTTAACCAGGCTTCATATATTTGAATGATATCTTGCCCATCCTTTTCTTCATTACATTTCCATTTGTCGACAATGTTTGTACATTAAACTACTCTTCATGTGAATCAGTCATTTGGGTGGGAGATGGAAAAATCTGGAGTGAAAACAAGGCTTCAGAGCAGACAGTGCTACCTGTCAAAGCAGATCTCTTGTTGGGTCCCGATAGCTCCTCAGAGATGGATTCAGAGACAGATGACCAGTCCTATTCCCCCACTGAGGTGTATGCTCTAACTTGGCACGGTTATACTGCTCATATCATGCATACGGTGTCTTGCATTGCATAGTTTAGACATCATATACACAATATTCAACACCATGTTCTTAGTTCAGACATCATATCAAATGCCCTCTGTTTAGCATATAAATCACATATGTGAATTAAATGATGCGATCCTGATTACTTAGATAACATGTAGGTGAATTATGTCATGCGATCCTATTTAATTATTCATCATATCTTTGAATTATGTTATGCTATGCTATCCAGTTTAGATAGACATCATATATGTGAAATTATGTCATGCTATCCATTTTAGTTAAACAATATACATGTCAACTATTGCATGCCCTCTTTTTTCCACACTATCTATTGCATCTGTCTCTCATACAATGTATGTACATTGAACTATGTTTCCTGTTTATCAGCCATTTGAATTGGAGCGGGTGATGCCAGTATCTAGCGGACTAAAAACACGGTCTTCAAATAAAACAGTGCTACCTCTTGGTGGAGATAGCACCCCAGTTGTACATGCACAAGAACCAGCACTACCACACATAACCCAAACTCTCACAGATTGTACCCCTACTACGATGGACAGAGAACCAGCTTCACCCAATCTAACCCTAACCCCAGCCGATAGTAACCCAGTTCCTATTGACACAGCACCATCTCCACCACAGAACTCCCAAACAAGAGCAGTTAGTAAGGCAGCTCCAGTGCCCAAAGGGCCAGTACTATCACGGTGAACCCCAACTCCATTAGTTAGTACGCCTATTCGTGTGGAGGAAGCACAACCAGCTAGTCGTAGTTTAGCATCTATCGCATTTGATGTTGTTAAATAGTATGTCCGTATCTTTCCATCTTGGAAATATTATACTGAAGATGAAGGAAAATGCCAGTTGCAGGTGTTTGTCCAGGAGTTATGTGTAAGTAATGTTATTCATGGCAATTACTTTGCTTCGTCCCATACATCCTACCTCCATGATGGTTATAATATAGCAAATTTTCCCATTTTTCTCTATACAGAAGGACCGATTTGGAAATTCAAGATGAGGTAACCTGTGCTAATACCTCTACTATCTTCAAGAATGCTTGGTGGAAGTATTGGAATTACCTGAAGAAAACGTACTTCACCGGCAAAGAAACTCATCAAATTCCCTTATGTTCTCCTGAGACACATTTACTGGACGATGACTGGATACGCCTTGTTTTGTACTGGTCCCGAACCAAGAATGTGGTAAGGTCTATAAGCTCATTTTCTATTTTTAAGTATTATATTCTTGCGTCTTACTATACTCTGTTTATGTAGAACAAGTGCCTAAACCTGAAGAACAACTGTTCTAATTTAAAATTCCATTGCTACCATAGGACATAGATATATGTTTGTTTGGTGCTTTTATTATGTACTAGTACTTGGCAACAGAAGACTTGGTAGTTTAATCCTGTCCACCTTACTAATGAACTGGATCACCGAAATGAGTTTCATATACTAGTATGTGTCTACTTGTTTCTTCTTTTAGAATGCTGACAGAATATTGGGGAATAGTGCCTTATTAAGCAACGGTAAAGGAAGTAATGCAAATAAGGTTCAGGATAGTGACACATCCTGTCTTGGTTTAGTGTTGGAGTTACTGGCCACTACCGCTTGCACAAGCTATTCAAACTCAATGTCTGAATCAGTTCGGTTTCTTGAGTCTCAACTATAAGGTGAAAGACATCGATCAGTTGTGCTGCGACAAGAAGCGGAAGGACTGCGGAAGACCCTGGAGCATTCAGATGCATACTTTCTGGAGCAATAGCCACTAGTAGAAAAAGGGTCAATCGTGAAGCACATTAGTGCCGGTTTGTATTTGAGCCGGCACTAAAGTATACATTAGTGCCGGTTCCAACGGCTAGCCGGGCCGCTTTCATTAGTACCGGTTCGTGGCGAACCTTTAGCACCTGTTCGTGCCACGAACCGGTACTAATGAGAGTGGTGGCAGGATGTTGTCAGACAGGCGCCCCTCCAGCCCCTTTAGTACCGGTTCTTGGCACGAACCGGTACTAAAGGTCGTCCTATATAAACCATTCGTCCACCAACACTTTGTTCTTCCCCCTTTCCCCTCTCCGGCCCTCTCCTCTGTTCTTCCCTTCTTCCTCTCGAGTTCATCACAAAATTTGCCCAAAATTTGTCAAGATTTGAAGGCCCTCATCCATTCAAATGATCACAAAGGTTAGCAACTTTGTCCTTTCATCTCTCATTGCTAGATTAGCTCTTGCATTGGTTTATATAGTGATTAATTTGTGAGTTTAGTAATTTGGGAGGATATATATATATGTGCTAGTATTTGATTTATATGCAATTTGAGGTCAAAAATAACACTTAGTTTGCATATGTAGGTGTGTTTACTTAGTGCCTTCTAAATCTCCATCGGAGCCACCGTCGATCGCCCGCACCGTCCCGTCGCCGGCACCACCTTGTGGTGAGCCTCTTGTTCATGAAATTTTATATAAAAATTGATGTGTGTGATTTGGATATATAGTTACTCGTATAATTATCTTACCCGTACGTTGTTTGTTATACATATAGTGCCATGGTTTCGATATCCGTCCCCGTCGGCCCTAGTCCTTGTTATGATTCGGATGTGGTATGTATATTCTCTTTTAAAACTAGTTGCATTTCGTGTTTATGACAAATTATGCCCATCAAGTTGACATAGAAATTTTTTCTAGGAGGTATCTGAACCTGAAATTCCAACCGACCCTATTGCCGAGAAGTTAAATTTAGTTGAAAGAGAAAACGAGTACTTGAATTGAGGGGGAGAAGATGGAATTGGAGTTGCATGTTGCTGATGTCGTCGATGATCACAAGATCAAGATGGAGAAAATGCGCTTGAAGATTAGAAAGATTAGAAAATATGCCATCGATAGTGAGGCTTGGTATCATTATGCTGTTGGATCCATTGTTACCTTAGTTGCGATCTTGATCGTATTTGTTGTTGCATTTAAATGCTTTAGCTAGAGAGTTATTTGTTTGTTGCATTTAAGTGTTGTATGAACTTTATGTATGAACTTGTATTAATTTGGTCTATTCGGTGTTGTGTAATGAAGATGAGCCGGCAATGGATGTACGATGACCGATGCTCTCCCCAGTTTGTTGAGGGCGTGCGTACTTTTCTACTTGCGGCTGAGGCAAACAAGCGGGCGGATGGTTTTATGCCTTGTCCATGTGCTCGCTGTAAGAATGGTCACAATTACTCTATGTCAAGAACCATTCACGTCCACCTGTTTAAGACCGGTTTCATGCCCCATTATAATGTTTGGACCAAGCACGAAGAAAGAGGGGTTATGATGGAAGACAATGAAGAAGAAGAGGATGACGACAGCTATCCTGGCCATGGGTTCCCTGAATACGATGATACAACAATGGGGGAAGAAGCTGAGCCGGTAATGCGGGAAGAAGCTGAGCCGGCAATGCAGGAAGAAGCTGAAGAAGAGGCATCAGATGAGCCCGTTGATGATCTAGGTCGGGCCATTGCCGATGCAAAGAGAAACTGCGCAAATGATTTGGAGAAGAAGAAGTTGCAGCGCATGTTAGAGGATCACAAAAAATTGTAGTACCCGAATTGTGTAGGTGACAAGAAAAAGCTGGGCACCACACTGGAATTGCTGCAATGGAAGGCAGAGAATGGTGTATCTGACAAGGGATTTGGAAAGTTGCTGGTAATGATAAAGGATATGCTTCCAAAGGACAACGAATTGCCCGAGAGTACGTACGAAGGAAAGAAGGTTGTCTGCCCTCTAGGGTTAGAGGTGCAGAAGATACATGCATGCCCTAATGATTGCATCCTCTACCGTGGTGAGTACGAGGATTTGAACGCTTGCCCGGTATGTGGTGCATTGCGCTATTAGATCTGCCGCGATGACCCTGGTGATGTCGAGGGCCGGCGCCCCAGGAAGAAGATTCCTGCCAAGGTGATGTGGTATGCTCCTATAATACCACGGTTGAAACGTTTGTTCCAAAACAAAGAGCATGCCAAGGCGATGCGATGGCACAGAGAAGACCGTAAGAAAGACGGAAAGTTGAGAGTACCCGCTGACGGGTCGCAGTGGAGAAAAATCGAAAGAAAGTATGGGAAGGAGTTTGCAGATGATGCAAGGAGCGTATGGTTTGGTCTAAGCGCAGATGGCATTAATCCTTTTGGGGAGCAGAGCAGCAACCATAGCACCTGGCCTGTGACTCTCTGTTTGTATAACCTTCCTCCTTGGTTGTGCATGAAGCGGAAGTTCATTATGATGCCAGTGATCATCCAAGGCCCTAAGCAACCCGGCAATGACATTGATGTGTACCTAAGGCCATTAGTTGAAGAACTCTTACAACTGTGGAATGGAACAGGTGTACGTGCGGGGATGAGCACATGGGGGAAGAATTTGACCTAAAGGCGTTGTTGTTCGTGACCATCAATGATTGGCCTGCTCTCAGTAATCTTTCAGGACAGACAAACAAGGGATACCGCGCATGCACACACTGTTTGGATGATACCGACAGTATATATTTGGCTAATTGTAAGAAGAATGTGTACCTGGGACATCGTCGATTTCTTCCGAGCAGGCATCCCATAAGAAAGAAAGGCAAGCATTTCAAAGGTGAGGCAGATCACCGGACGAAGCCTCGCCACCATACTGGTGCTGATGTACATGATATGGTCAAGGATTTGAAGGTGGTCTTTGGAAAGGGTCCTGGTGGACAACCTGTTCCGAATGACGCTGACGGACGCGCACGCATGTGGAAGAAGAAATCTATATTTTGGGACCTGCCCTATTAGAAAGACCTCGAGGTCCGCTCCACAGTCGATGTGATGCACGTGACGAAGAATCTTTGTGTGACCCTGCTTGGCTTCTTGGGCGTGTATGGGAAAACAAAAGATACACCTGAGGCACGGGAGGACGAGCAACGTATGCACGGGAAAGACGGCATACATCAGGGTCATGCAAGCTACACTCTTACCAAAGAAGAGAAGGAAATCTTCTTTGAATGCCTGCTCAGTATTAAGGTACCGTCTGGCTTCTCGTCGAATATAAAGGGAATAATAAACATGGCAGAGAAAAAGTTCTAGAACCTAAAGTCTCATGACTGCCACGTGATTATGACGCAACTACTTCTGGTTGCATTGAGGGGGCTTCTACCGAAAAACGTTCGATTAGCCATTGTGAAGCTATGTGCATTTCTCAATGCAATCTCTCAGAAGGTAATCGATCCAGAAATCATACCAAGGTTACAGAATGATTTGGTGCAATGTCTTGTCAATTTCGAGTTGGTGTTCCCACCATCCTTCTTCAACATCATGACGCACGTCCTAGTTCACCTATGCAAAGAGATTAACATTTTGGGTCCTGTATTTCTACACAATATGTTCCCCTTTGAGAGGTTCATGGGAGTCTTAAAGAAATATGTTCATAACCGTGCTAGGCCAGAAGGAAGCATCTCCAAGGGCCGTCAAAATGAGGAGGTCATTGAGTTTTGTATTGACTTTATTCCTGACCTTAAGCCGATTGGTGTTCCTGAATCGCGGCATAAGGACTGGATGGAAAAGGCACGCTAGGAGGGGAACAAATAATATGTATGGACGGACATTCTCTCACTGAAGCACACTACACAGTTCTACAGAATTCCGCCTTGGTGGCTCCGTATATGGATGAACACAAGAATTTGCTACGCTCCAAACACCCGGAGCGGTCTGATGACTGGATTACACGTGAACAAACCAGGAGTTTCGCCAGCTGGTTGCAAGCACGTACCATGCATGACACCTCTATTGAAGATGACCTGTACTTGCTGCCCAGTTACCATCTTCGAATATAATGACTTTCAAAGGGTACGAGATAAATGGTAATACATTTTACACGATCGCCCAAGATAAGAAGAGCACCAACCAAAACAGTGGTGTCCGCTTTGATGCAGAAACCAAGACGGGAAAGGAAACATATTATGGTTATATACAGGACATATGGGAACTTGACTATCGATGTGGTTTGAAGGTCCCTTTGTTTCGGTGCAAATGGGTCAATATGACACGAGGCGGGGTAACAGAAGACCCGCAGTACGGAATGACAACAGTGGATCTCAACAATCTTGCGTATGCAGACGAACCATTCGTCCTAGCCAATGATGTGGCACAGGTTTTCTATGTGAAGGACATGTCTACCAAGCCAAGAAAAAGAAAAGATAAGGAAGCGAATGCATCGTACGATGAGTCAAAGCGGCACATAGTTCTTTTTGGGAAGAGAAACATCGTGGGAGTGGATGACAAGACAGACAAGTCAGAAGATTATGAAAAGTTTGATGAAATTGCTCCATTCACAGTGAATATTGACCCGAGCATCCCGTTAAATGATGAAGAGTTTCCATGGCTACGACGCAAAGGGACACACGCGAAGAAAAGGTTTCACACCCAAAGATCTGGGATGTGATCGGCTTAGCTATCATCACTTTCTTCTGTGTTTCACACCCAGGAGGGAATCTCTGTAATAGTTAGGGTAGCTAGTTATGTGTTTTGGCATTTGAAACGCGAAGAAATTTTATGTGCAAGCAAATTCTTTCATGCATTTATTGATTTTTTTTCAGCTAAATGACCCTGAAATTGAAAAGCATTTCAAATGAACTCAGAAAAGGATGAAAGTTGGCATGGTATCATAATTTCACCCACATAGCATGTGGAAAAAAGTAGATAGGGTTACTGCGAAAACTGGATGCACTTCGTGTACAAAATGGACAATCTGTTTCGAAGTATCAGGGTTTCGGACGAAAACTCATCCGTTACAAAGGCATTTCATTTTTAAATAACTTAAGCATTACCAAATTGAATATAATGATAAAACACACTAATATTAAACATAAGAAAAAAGAATCACTGGAAAATGTATTTTTAAAGTTAAGTTATTCACAAACTAGTGATTCACACAAATTTCAAATAATTCAAAATTTAAACTATTCAAATTTAAAAACTACCGGCACTAACTGAAAGTTTCTAAAAACTATCAAAAATATTCACAAAGAAACTCTAAATACAGCAAAAAACAACTAAAAATAAATAAAACAAAATAAATAAAGCAGAAAAGAAAAAACTAAATGAAAAAAGCCCACCTACCGGGCCACAGCGGCCTGCATACGACTAGAAACCCAACCTGTTGTTGGGCCAGGATGCAGGCCCGCAAGCCCAATAGGACCCACAGGGCAGAGTAGCAGAAGTAGGCCCAGAAGGCCTGCTTTAAAGAGGAGCTCGAGATAGCAGCGGCGGCGGGGCTTATAAGCAGGTGTGAGCGCCCTTCGGCTAGCGAGGTAGGACTAAACTTCTGCGCCCCTCGCCTGGCAGCGCACCCCCTTTAGTACCGAGTCGTGGCACCAACCGGTACTAAAGGGGGGGCCTTTAGTACCGGTTGGAGCCAGGAACCAGTACTAAAGGGGGGTGCTCCCCCCCGCTTGGCCTGGCCAAAATAGGCCTTTAGTACCGGCTAGTGGCTCCAACCAGTACTGAAGGTGTCCCCTATATAAGAAACACTTCGAAAATTTTCAGTTTCTTATCTCCCACTTCTCTCTGCCGCCGCCCCGTCCCGTGCCGTCGCCGCCCCCGTCGCGCCGTCCCCGTCGACTCCGCGACGCCCCCGTCCTCGTCGCGTCGTCCCCGTCGACTCCGCGGCACCCCCGTCGCCGTGCCGGTCGCCGATCCCCTCGCTTCGCCGTCGCCGTCGCCTTTGGATCGACCTCGCCCTCGCCCTCACCGTCGCCTCAACCTTGCCCGCTCGCGCTGTGAGCCCCTCCCCCGGCCCCTCTCCTCCCTCCAATCGATCGTAGCGCACACCGGCGCTGGCGCCGACCGTAGCGCACACACACGCGCGCGCACACACACACACTACATGCACACACACACACACACACACACTACACACACACTAGACGCACACAAACACACAATTTTTCTGTTTTTAGCTTTTAGTTTTTTCTGTTTTTCTGTTTTTCATACAAAGTTTTAGATGAAATAATTAATTAGATTAGATTAATGTCAAATAGTATGTAGAAATATTAGTTATAATATATATAATGTCAAATGTTATAGAAATGTTAGTTATATAGAAATGTTAGAAATTTTGGAAATGTTAGTTTTAGCTAGTTAGATGAATTAGATTAATTTCAAATTGTTAGACGATGATCGATGTTTTTTTAGTTTCTTATATTTTTAGTTATAAAATTTAGAATTTGCATATATGAAATCATCACAATCCATCATTTAAAAATGTTACTTTACTTTTGCGGCATATAGTATTTTGTTGTCGACGATGGCCGGCCCGCATCCTCGCCGTCGACACGTCCGCGACGACGTCCTGCTTCAGAGGACCCATGTCCGGGACTGGGCTCCGCCGGGCTGGCACTGGGAGGTGCTACCTTCAGGGGCGCGACGCTTGGTGAGGAACCCGGCCCCGGGTCCCATCGTCGACCCTCATCTCCTTTGGTGGCATTCACGTGGGCCACTTTCGGTGCGGAGGGAGCCGGCCCCGCTGGAGGTGGTACGTCGCCGTGTTAGGGAGGAGGACGAGCACGTCCATCGCTACATGGCTGCTATGGACGTTAGGTTCTCCAATACCTGGCAGGTTCTTTGGGGAGATCACCCGAGCTATGATCCAGTGTTGGTTCCTTCTCTTTGGGTGTCCACCACCCGCACCTCAGGAACCGCGAGTGGCCTAGATTACTCTGTACTATTCGATCTTTATTAGCTTGCTAGCTAGCTAGCTAGTGATGTATTCAATATTATATCTATTATTCGAGATGATGTATTCGAGATTATATCTATTATTCGAGACGATGTATTCGAGATTATATCTATTATTCGAGATTATACTAAATTGTTTTATATTTCTTTTGGCATAGTTAAATAAAAGCTATGGCGGACAATACCGACAGAGAGAGAGAACAGACCATGCTCGATATCATACGCGGGCCAGATGATGATCAGAATGAAGAAGATTTTGACGGCACCGAATTTCTAAACAACATCGGAGAGGGTGATATGATATTCGATCTCAACGACCGAGAAGATGAAGTCATGAACTACGACGAAAACATGTTGATCCTGAAACAACAAACACCGGCGAGGTATATATATTTATATAAGCAGGAATCTGGTGATCATCGCATGTTTTAAATGAGTTGAAGATATATTAACGAATCGATCTTTCTTCTTTCAGCCATCCGGATCGAGCAAATCTTCAGGAAAAAGGACGAAACGAGGCCCGAACAAAAAGTTGAAGGAGGGCGTAAAGTACAATATCGAGGCAATCAGACCTAATGGCGAACCATTAGCGCCTAAGAAGATTGCGGACAAGTTCGTTCGTCAGTGCGGAGTTCTTGTGAAGGACCAACTCCCGACCTCCCTTCAAGAATGGAGAAAGCCAGCAAATCCACGTCCAGATGTTACTTTTGTCGACGAGAATCAAAAAATCTGCTTTGGGATACTCTCATGGAACATTTCACCCTACCAGATAATTTCACAGAAGCATACGTGCGGAAAGTCAAGGACGCTGCTTTTAGGAAGATGGCGGTTGCATTGAAGAACCACAAGAGAATGACGTGGGAGAAGTACGTCAAGGGAGGAAGGAAGACTCCAATATTCGAGGGGATACTAGAGAATCAAAGTGCTCATTGTCACGATTTCGTGAAATTCAAGGATTCAGAATTAGCTAAGGAACGGTCGAGAATAAACAAGAAGAATGCCGAAAAAAAGGATAAGTTCCATAAGGTGGGGCCAGGTGGCTACGCGATGGCAATGCCTAAGTGGGGTAAGTCTGAGAAAGAGATGGAGGATGCAGGTGTCACTCCGGTTAGTAAGAGCTGGCCCCCCAGGTGCAGGACTTGGTTCTATGCGCATGGGGGGGAGTTGGACCCAAAGACAGGCAATGTTTCAACGAAGGCATGTCTGAACGGAGCCGACGATGCGCTACTTGTTGCAATAGAAGAGGCTCGATTGGGGGTGTTCCAGCCCAACAGAGAGAACGACGAGCTTATGCGTGCCCTGGGAAATCCGGAACACCCAGGAAGAACACGAGGCAAGGGCGCTATTCCGTGGTACGAGGGGTTTTCGGACTGGAACGCCGACTACAGAACCCGTGCGAGAAAGAAGATTGCGGAGGAGAAGAAGAGGAAGATGGAGGAGGAGCAAAGGAAGCTCGACTATGAACGCCTTCAAGGCCTAGAAGCAAGTCAAGCGGATTTGGCAGCTAAATTCCAGCAAAGGGGGTCTCAGCAGCTGCAGCAGCTAGCGGATGATCCAGCATTGGATACCACCGCCCCATCCATGCCGAGAAGCAGCGTGGGTTCTGCCCCGGGCGACGCAGTAGTGCTGGATAGATACCCCGTGGATGACATCACGGAGAACACTAACTGCGAGCTACACTTCAAAATGAAGAACATATCCATGAAGGTGGCGGACGCCGTTGCTTTTTCAAATTCCCCCGAGGCAACCTTCCATTGCAACCCGATTCCAGCGGGCTATGCTCGTGTCTTGGTTGATGAGGTGGTGGACCAATATTCGGGGCTAGAGCTTGACATTCCTGGAGGTGATGAGGAGCACACACTCGGAGATGCCAAACATCGTATCATCCTATGGAGAAAGGATTGCATCATTTTTCGAAGGCCACCGACACCGCGTCACCCGACTCCTCGTCGAAGTCCGCCACCGAGTCAGCAGACTCCCGCTCCTCCAAGTCCACCAAATGCGTGAGGCCACTCCTCCTCCTCCAAGTCCGGCAAAGTGTCAAGCCACTCCTCCTCCAAGTCCGACACAGCGTCAGACGTCCACTCCTCCTCCAAGTCTGGCACAACATCAGGCCACTCCTCCTCCAAGTCCGGCACAGCTTCAGGCCACTCCTCCTCGTCCAACTCAGCCCCGTCAGCCGTCTCCGCCGCCTCAGCAATCGCAGAAGAGACACCCCGCAGCTATGGTGCGTAGCGGTACCAGTCGAGGTCATAGTACAGGAAGTACAGGCGGAGGCAAGCGATATAAATATGGTCCAAACCTCACTACTCCTCTTCCTGTGAGGGCTTACGACAGGACCGAGGAGCAAACCAATGCCATAGTGTGGGCAGAAGTCGACGCCACTTTTGGACCGAAACCGCCACCGCCGCCAAGGGAGAAAGTGCCTGTGGAAGTAGTTGACCACTTCATGCGTATGGCTCAACCACCAGCTCCTAAGCCCGTTGACACAGACTATGAGCACCACATCAGGAAGTTACATCGACAACGTCTACAGAAGGAGGCGAGCTCGAGCTTGAGCAAACAACAAGTAGCTATCAAAAAATGCGGGAAAACCGTTGCCCAGCTGGGAGAACAGGCGGCGCAATCGACACCGCCGCTTGTTGTGCCGACAACACGTGACAGTACGCGCGCCCAATATTATTGTGGCCAAACAGTTTACGTTCCCGAGGTGGGCGATGTGGTAATAACCCAGGAGCATATAATGCAGGCTGAAGAACGCAAGATCACTGTTGGACAACTCCTCGAGATCGAGGACATGCCTGTGATTACAGAGGAGGAAATAAAACAGAAATATGTCCGGGGCCAACCTTTGGTCAAGCCAGAAGATGTCAAGAAGCTCCCAACGAGAATGTATGAATTGCATCAATGGTACATGGACATTACCAAGAGATCCGATCGAGAGTCCCTCATGGTGTATGTCAAGAAGGATCATTACTACCATGAGAAAGTTGTGGCCGTTGAGTATTCTGAACTGTTTCAGTTATACAATCAAGACGCACTCGACAAATCTATCGTCAGTTGCTATTGTATGTAAGTGATTTCTTTCTGTAATTTAAGTCTCAAGCTAGCTGTAGTGATCCTTTGGATCAATCATTACCTGTAATTATCCTCACTATATTCTTTTCTGTGGTATTATGCAGGATGAAGATGTATGAAATGAGAAAAGGTGGACGCTATGGCATTGGGTTCATTGACCCAAACACCGTTAATCAATACACATGGAAAATGAGAAAGTATTATGAAAAGCAGGTAGAGGACAGCATGCTAGAGTTCTTGAAGCGCCTCAAATACAATGAAGATATACTACTTCCTTACAACTTCGAGTGAGTCACACTTTCTTGTACTACAAATTCTCTGTTTTTGCCTACTAGCTAGCTACATGTTTTTGCTTACATATGCCCGCTTAATTAAGAAATGCAAACGTGTGTGCATGCAGATTTCACTGGATCTTGTGTATCATTAAAGTTGATGCCGGAACAGTTGAAATACTGGACTCGCTACTCAAAGCAAATAGTGACTACAACATCTTGTATGGGATAGTCAACAGGTAATTTCAATCATTATTAACTATATATCTCGGCCTATTTAGTTCGTCATTTCATGATATGAACTATTTAATAACCCCTTTATTCATTTTCTTTGTCGGCGGGCAGGGCTTGGGCAAGGTTCATCAGCATCACGGAAGGCGAATGGAAACCACAGCTGAAATGGTTTCGATCCAAGGTAAGTAATTAAGTAGTACTAGCTAGCTAGCTAGCTGCCATCTCTTTAGTTATCATGCTTGATTAATTATTATCTGATCAAATTAAATTCCATTCTCGTAATAAAGGCCCTGAAGCAGGCGCAGGGGACTAATCTGTGTGCATACTGCGTTTGCGAGAACATTCGCATGATGGCGTCCGAAAGGAGCAGATCTCAAAGACAGGAATGGGTACGCTTGTTAGAACACTATTCACAATTTGTACACCATTATCGATATCTAGTCACACAACTAATACACATGCATATTGATCTCCTTCTTAACAGTTCAAAGAGGTGCGGGACAAGCTCCTAGAAATGGAGCGCGTAGAAGCACTTCAAGAGGAAATAGCGGGATTTTTTCTCGACCAGGTCATAAATTCGAAGGGAGAATACTATTACCCGCTACCGCCCCCATCGAACATGTCATGAACAACTTCCAATTGTCATCGTGCTCCGAAGGCACCAATTAGGCTAATGCCACTGGCTCCGAAGGCAACATGCATATGTAGGAGAAATTATATATAGCTATACATGTGTGTATGTGTAAATTAATATGGTGGTTTGTGAGACATTGATGATATATATATATATGTATGATTGGTTCTACTAGAAATTCTATTTATATATATATATGCATAACGTGTACAATGTGTAGTACCATAAAATACCAGCAAACGAAAAAGAATTAAAATGGAAAACACAAAATTAAATGAAAAAGAAATCATAAAACCAAAAATCCCCCAAACATTTTAGTACCGGTTGGTGTTACCAACCGGTACTAAAGGGCTCCCGGCCCCCGGAGCTGGCTCGTGCCACGTGGCTGCCCTTTAGCACCGGTTCGTGCTGAACCGGTACTAAAGGGGGGGGGGCCTTTAGTGCCGAAATGTTAGTGCCGGTTCCGAAACCGGCACTAAAGGGCCTTACGAACCGGTGCTATTGCCCTGTTCTGCACTAGTGAGCAAGCGTTGGAGGATTTTAGCGCCAAACAGGACAAAGCTAATCAGCTTTCTAAGCTTGTTGCCAGCATGGTGGATACCCAGGTTAACATTTCTTGAGCTCTTCTGAAGTTGTTTCAGTTATGCTCTTGTTTTGCTGCCGTGTTTATTTGCACTGGTGGCCATTTTTGACGGCCAGTGTATATGATATGCTGCTTTGTTCCCTATATTTGCACTGGTGGCGAACTTTGAAGCCCAGTAGATGTAATATGTGTAATAGTCGTGATAGCCTAGCGTTAGTTGCTTGCTTATTTATTTCCTTGTTGTCTTGTTTATTTGTTTGCTTGTAGTCATTGCAGTTCTTTTTCCGCGGTTAACTAGTGGCTGCAATAACCTATTTTTTAAACTAGGCCACAATAACCATGGGCTAATATTTACTGTAGTGACACTGGGTCTCCTACGGGCCGTAGAAACACTGGGCCTTCTACGGGCCGTTGAAATAGTAGGCCTTCTACGGGCCATAGAAACAATGGGCCTTCTACGGGCCGTATCATCAATGGGCCTTATACGGGCCGTATGATCGATTGGCCAAACATGGGCCAATAACAGGCCGCATTATGGCCGTAAAGGGCTAGAGTTGGAATTGTCCGTTCATTGGCCGACCGTAACGGGCCATCGTTAATAGGCCGTATTTGATGACACTATGAAAACGGCCCAACGTATTAACAGACCACAAACGGGCCGACTGTAACCACAGACTGAATTTGGCCCACAAGCGGAAAATGATAGTAACGGGCCATAAGTAAACGAATGCTAGAAATGAGCCCAAGAATAAATGGGCTCTGAGAAGGCCGAAAGATAACATGGGCTGGAAATGGCCCAACGGAATAACGGGCCGTTAATGGGTATAAAGTGATACACTGTTCATTACGGGCCAGTTTCACCACGGGCCGTTAATGGGTGTAAAGTGATACACTATTCATTATGAGCCAGTTTCACCGCGGGCCGTTAATAGGCCAAGAGTTACATAGGGCCTCATATGGGCCGAAAGACGTCATGGGCCATACATGGGCCAGAAGTGAAAATGGGTTGGAATCATATTGGATGGCCCAGATGATGCTACTAGGCCTAATTCGGATAGGGCGTAACGGGCCTTGGGTTAGCGGGCTGTAAATGGGCTATATGCGAACAGGCCATTAACTGGCTTTACATGGGCCGGCCCGCCACCTTTTGACCAAGTCAAACGGGCCGGCCTTTTCACAGGAATGGGCCTCTGTTGGGCCGTGCCATGTGTCGACGTATCATAGGCGCCTATCTGACCCACTGACGAGCTGACACGTGTTTTGTCCGGCCAATAAGAATTTTACACGTGGAAATTTCCCATTGGTCGGGGCTGTTAACGGGTTATCGGATCCAAAACCCAACCTGATAGCTTAACGACGTTCCGTTACGGTGGGTGCCACATGTCAGTCACCCTTGACGAAAGAACTTCTGTGACGCGCGATTTATCGTCATGGAAGTGGACACTTCCGTGATGATAATTTTGGTAATGTCATGGAACACTTCAACGACAGCATAGGTATGACTATCTTGATTTTGTCATATATTTGTCATGGATGTACATGCATGACAAAAAACACGACCTACTGTGACAAACACGTATCATCACAGAAGTGTATTTTTTTGTAGTGTTTACTTTGCTCTGGTCGACGGCTATACCTTCGGCGGATAGTACATGTCCGAGAAACCCAACTTGCTTGAGCCAAAATTAACATTTACTGAATTTGGCATAAAGCTAATGGTCGTGGAGTCGTTGTAGCACTGCTCGAAGGTGATCCTTGTGCTCGTCTTCACCCTTGGAGTAAATGAGGATGTCATTAAAGAAGACTACCAGGAATTTGTTGAGGAAATCCATGAATACTTTGTTCATCATATGCATGAAGAAAGCAGGGGCATTGGTGAGACCAAAGGACATCACGGCATATTCATAAAGACCGTACCGAGTAGTGAATGCGGTCTTAGGAATATCTTCCTTTTTAATCTCGAGCTGATGATATCCGGTCCATAAATCGATCTTAGAGAATACTTTAGCCCCACTGAGCTGATCAAACAAATCATCAATCCTTGGCAACGGGTATTTATTTTTGATGGTGACCTCATTCAGCTAGCGGTAATCTACGCACATGTGGAGACTGTCATCCTTTTATTCCACAAAAATAGCGGGTGATCCCCATGGTGAAGAGCTGGGACGAATATATCCTTTCTGGAGTAGTTCATCAAGCTGTTTCTTAAGCTCCACTAATTCTGATGAGGGTATTCGGCAATACTTCTTGTATAACGGTGCAGTTCCAGGCACAAGATCTATTGCAAGTTCCAGTTCTCGGTCTAGTGGCATACCTGGCAGTTCTTCTGGAAATACATCAGGGTACTCGCTGACCACAGGAATTAGTTCCAACTCAGCCACAGCGGTGAAAACCAATTCTTGCATGGGTATTTTCTTGCGAGCATAGAATTTGGTAGTCTGCACATTCAGACTGGTCAAAGTGACTTCTCGTGTTGTGCAGTTTATACAAACTTGATATTGGGTCAACCAATTCATACCCAATATAATATCCAACTTTTCAGACTCAATAAGTATCAGAGAGGTTGGAAAGTAGACTCCGTTGATATTGATTTCTAGATCGCGACAGACCATGTTGCTCTTGATTAGAGATCCCGGGGTTTGTACCAGCATATTTTTGCCTAAAAGTGTACAAGGAAATTTGTTTTGGGCAGCAAAACTCCGAGAAATAAAAGAATGGGAAGCCCAGAGTCAAATAAAATTATGGCAGGTATGCCATTAACAGAAAACATACCAATGACGACTTTGGGATTCTCTTGTGCTTCGTCGGCTGAGATATGATGCACGTACCCAGTAATTTTTTGCTGGGTCGGGCATGACTCTATAAAGTTGACTTGTGGCCTGAATGGGGCATTCGCCTTGTCGTTCTTGGGGGACGGTTTGGCATAATGCCCGTTCTACCCACAATTGAAGCATGAATTATTGCGCTGACCCTCCTTACGTATTGGGTTGGTCACGACATTCTTGACTTGAGTGGGGGTCTTGTTAACATTCTGTTGCCAATTGGGCTTGTATTCCACCTGAGTCTGTTGCCCGGTTCGAGCCTTTTGCACTGGTTTCCCATCCTTCTTTGGCACAAACTTACGCTTGTTGTTGTTGTTGGCAGGCCTATTATCTGATACAAGCATGTGCTCCGGTTCAGCAATGAGAGCCTTGTGCACCAGAGTTTGGAAATCCGGGAAATCAAA
This sequence comes from Triticum urartu, assembly GCF_056163025.1. NCBI lineage: Eukaryota > Viridiplantae > Streptophyta > Magnoliopsida > Poales > Poaceae > Triticum > Triticum urartu. The sequence continues at coordinate 64,993,126 of NC_141873.1, read as the reverse complement.
CATACTGAGAGTACAACGGAGTTGCGGATTTAAGCCTCCAAGAAATATGTCAATCTTCTTTTCCTCGGTGGCCACGTCATAAAGGGAGTAATGGTCCAGATGATTAAATTTTTGCAAATATTCCCCCAGAGACTAATTTCCTTGGACGAGTGCGAGAAATTCATGCTGCTTAACCTTCATAACTCTAGTAGGGATATGATATTTCCGGAACTAATCCTTAAATTTTTCCCAGGTGATTTCTTCATCAGCAGGCCACATGGCCTTTGCATTTTCCCACCATATGGCAGAAGTGCCTTCAAGGTAATGATTTGCAAATGGAACTATATCATTTTCTTCAGTACGAGAAATCTCAAGCTTTTTATCAATGGTATGCAACAAATCGTCTACATCCAATGGGTCAACAATCATCTGAATGGAACTGGGTGGCTTGGTCCTTTGAAAATCTGACAGCTTTTAGTAATGACCATTCTGATTTCCATTCTGTCCAACCATAGCTTGCACACTTCTTAATATTTCGAACAGATCATTGTTCTTTCTTTCCTCAAACATACGCAGAATTTGCTTGGTGGAGGGTGGATTTGGCGGTGGAGGCGGTGGCGGAACGTACGGCTCGGGAGAATGTCCTGCCTGTCGTGCGGAATGACGAACAGGAGTTCCCTCACGGACGTTGCTACTGCTGCATCCCCGCGTCATCCTATTGTGGATTTTTCGCAAGACAACGCAATCGAGATGAGAAACATCCAAAAATAAATTTGGGGAAAAGCCAGCGACAAATCCCAGAAGAAAACAAAAGAGCGAAGAAAATACGGCGAATAAAGTCCCAACATAATTATACATAGACTCATACATGAAAGATAAATGATGTCTACTACACAACCTTCTTCTTGTAGACGTTGTTGGGCCTCCAAGTGCAGAGGTTTGTACGACCGTAGCAAATTTCCCTCAAGTGGATGACCTAAGGTTTATCAATCCGTAGGAGGCGTAGGATGAAGATGGTCTCTCTTAAGCAACCCTGGAACCAAATAACAAAGAGTCTCTTGTGTCCCCAACACACCCAATACAATGGAAAATTGTATAGGTGCACTAGTTCGGCGAAGAGATGGTGATACAAGTGCAATATGGATGATAGATAAAGGTTTTTGTAATCTGAAAATATAAAATAGCAAGGTAGCTAATGATCAAAGTGAGCACAAACGGTATTGCAATGCTAGGAAACAAGGCCTATGGTTCATACTTTCACTAGTGTAAGTCCTCTCAACAATAATAACATAATTGGATCATATAACTATCACTCAACTTGCAACAAAGAGTCACTCCAAAGTCACTAATAGCGGAGAACAAATGAAGAGATTATGGTAGGGTACGAAACCACCTCAAAGTTATTCTTTCCAATCAATCTGTTGGGCTATTCCTATAAGTGTAACAAACAGCCCTAGAGTACGTACTGGAATAACACCTTAAGACCCAAATCAACCAAAACCCTAATGTCACCTAGATACTCCAATGTCACCTCAAGTATCGGTGGGTATGATTATACGATATGCATCACACAATCTCAGATTCATCTATTCAACCAACACATAGAATCTCAAAGAGTGCCCCAAAGTTTCTATCGGAGAATTACAACGAGAATGTGTGCCAACCCCTATGCATAGGTTCATGGGCGGAACCCGCAAGTTGATCACCAAAACATACATCAAGTGAATCACGTGATATCCCATTGTCACCACAGATACGCACGACAAGACATACATCAAGTGTTCTCAAATCTTTAAAGACTCAGTCCGATAAGATAACTTCAAAGGGAAAACTCAATCCATTACAAGAGAGTAGAGGGGGAAGAAAACATCGTAGGATCCAAATATAATAGAAAAGCTCGTGATACATTAAGATCGTATCACCTCAAGAACATGAGATAGAGAGAGAGAGATCAAACACATAGCTACTAGTACATACCCTCAGCCTCGAGGGAGAACTACTCCCTCCTCGTCATGGAGAGCACCGGGATGATGAAGATGGCCACCGGAGAGGGATTCCCCCTCCGGCAGGGTGCCAGAATGGGTCTAGATTGGTTTTCGGTGACTACAAAGGCTTCTGGCGGTGGAACTCCCGATCTATTGTGCTCCCCGATCGTTTTAGGGTATATGGATATATATAGGCAGAAGAGGTACCTCAGGGGAACCACGAGGGGCCCACGAGGGTGGAGGGCGCGCTCCCTGCCTCGTGGCTTCCTCGTCACTTCCCTTACGTGGACTCCAAGTCTCCCGGGTTCCTTTCCTTCCAAAAATAAGTTCCGTGAAGTTTCAGGTCAATTGGACTCCGTTTGATTTTTCTTTTCTGTGATACTCTAAAACAAGGAAAAAACAGAAACTGGCACTGGGCTCTGGGTTAATAAGTTAGTCCAAAAAATAATATAAAAGTGTATAATGAAGCCCAAAAACATCCAAAACAGAAGATAATATAGCATGGAGCAATCAAAAATTATAGATACGTTGGAGACGTATCAGCATCCCCAAGCTTAATTCCTGCTCGTCCTCGAGTAGGTAAATGATAAAAAAAATGTTGATGTGGAATGCTACTTGGCATAATTTAAATGTAATTCTTCTTAATTGTGGTATGAATATTCAGATCCGAAGAATTCAAGATCAAAGTTCATATTGACATAAAAATAATAATACTTCAAGCATACTAACTAAGCAATTATGTCCTCTCAAAATAACATGGCCAAAGAAAGTTCATCCCTACAAAATCATATAGTTTAGTGATGCTCCATTTTCGTCACACAAGAATGCTCTCACCATGAACAACCCCGATGACAAGCCAAGCAATTGTTTCATACTTTAGTAATCTCAAACTCTATAAATCTTCACGCAATACATGAGCGCGAGCCATGGATATAGCACTATGGGTGGAATAGAATATGATGATGGGGGTTATGTGGAGAAGACAAAAAGGAGAAAGTCTCACATAAAAGAGGCTAATCAATGGGCTATGGATATACCCATCAATTGATGTTAATGCAAGGAGTAGGGATTATCATGCAACGGATGCACTAGAGCTATAGATGTATGAAAGCTCAACAAAGGAAACTAAGTGGGTGTGCATCCAACTTGCTTGATCACGAAGACCTAGGGCACTTGAGGAGGTCCATTGTTGAAATATAAAATCCAAGTTCTATAATGAAAAATTCCCACTAGTATATGAAAGTGACAAAACAAGACACTCTCTATCATAAAGATCATGGTGCTACTTTGAAGCACAAGTGTGGAAAAAGGATAGTAGCATTGTCCCTTTTATTTATTTTTTATTTTTTTTATTTGTCCTTCCCCTTTTTATTTGGCCTTTCTTTTTCATTTGGACCCCTTTTTTTGGCCTTGCCTTTTTTTGGGACAATGCTCTATGAATGATGATCATCACACTTCTATTTACTTACAACTCAAGAATTACAACTCGATACTTAGAACAAGATATGACTCTATATGAATGCCTCCGGTGGTGTACCGGGATTGCGATGAATCAAGAGTGACATGTATGGAAAATTACGCATGGTGGCTTTGCCAAAAATATGATGTCAACTACATGATCATGCAAAGCAATATGACAATGATGATGCGTGTCATAATAAATGGAACGGTGGAAAGTTGCATGGCAACATATCTCGGAATGGCTATGGAAATGCCATAATAGGTAGGTATGGTGGCTGTCTTGAGGAAGATATAAGGAGGTTCATGTGTGAAAGAGCGTATCATATCACGGGGTTTGGATGCACCGGCGAAGTTTGCACCAACTCTCAATGTGAGAAAGGGCAATGCACGGTACCTAAGAGGCTAGCAATGATGGAAGGGTGAGACTGCGTATAATCCATGGACTCAACATTAGTCATAAAGAACTCACATACTTATTGCAAAAATCTACAAGTCATCAAAAACCAAGAACTACACTCATGCTCCTAGGGGGATAGATTGATAGGAAAAGACCATCGCTCGTCCCCATCCGCCACTCATAAGGAAGACAATCAAAGAACACCTCATGTTTCAAATTTGTTACATAACGTTTACCATACGTGCATGCTACGGGACTTGCAAACTTCAACACAAGCATTTCTCAAATTCACAACTACCCAACTAGCACAACTTTGATATTATTACCTCCATATCTCAAAACAATCATCAAGCATCAAACTTCTCATAGTATTCAATGCACTTTATATGAAAGTTTTTACTATTCTTGGATGCCTAGCATATTAGGATTATTTAAGCAAATTACCATGCTATTTAAGTATCTCAAAATAATGTAAGTGAAGCATGAGAGTTCATCTATTTCTTCAAAATAAAACCACCATTGTGCTCTAAAAGATATAAGTGAAGCACTAGAGCAAACGACAAACTACTCCGAAAGATATAAGTGAAGATCAATGAGTAGTCGTATAATTATGCAACTATGTGAAGACTCTCTAACATTTAATAGTTTCAGATCTTGGTATTTTATTCAAACAGCAAGCAAAACTAAAGTAAATAAAATGACGCTCCAAGCAAAACACATATCATGTGGCGAATAAAAATATAGCTCCAAGTAAAGTTACCGATGAACGAAGACGAAAGAGGGGATGCCATCCGGGGCATCCCCAAGCTTAGGCTTTTTGGTGTCCTTGGATAGTAACTTGGGGTGCCTTGGGCATACCCAAGCTTAGGCTCTTTCCACTCCTTATTCCATAGTCCATTGAATCTTTACCCAAAACTTGAAAACTTCACAACACAAAACTTAACCGAAAACTCGTAAGCTCCGTTAGTATAAGAAAATAAATCACCACTTAGGTGCTGTTGTGAACTCATTCTAAAGTCATATTGGTATAATATCTACTGTATTCCAACTTCTATATGGTTCATACCCTCCGACACTACTCATAGATTCATCAAAATAAGCAAACAACACATAGAAAACAGAATCTGTCAAAAACAGAACAGTCTGTGGTAATCTGTAGCTAAAGCAAACTTCTGGAACTCATAAAATTATCAAATAAATTGGTGAACCTGAGTAATTTTTGTATTAATCATCTGCAAAAATAATTAACTAAATATCGCTCTCCAATAAAAAATGGCAGCAATTCTCGTGAGCGCTAAAGTTTCTGTTTTTTATAGCAAGATCAACAAGACTTTCCCCAAGTCTTCCCAAAGGTTCTACTTGGCAAAAACAATAATTAAAAGCATAAAACCACATCTAAACAGAGGCTAGAAGAATTATTTATTACTAAGCAGGAGCAAAAAGTAAATAACAAGAATAAAGTTGGGTTGCCTCCCAACAAGCGCTATCGTTTAACGCCCCTAGCTAGGCGTGATGATTTCAATGATGCTCACATAAAAGATAAGAATTGTAACATAAAGAGAGCATCATGAAGAATATAAATAGCAAATTTAAGTCTAACCCACTTCCTATGCATAGGGATTTTGTGAGCAAACAACTTGTGGGAACAAGAATCAACTTGCATAGGAAGGTAAAACAAGCATAACTTCAAAACTTTAAGCACATAGAGAGAAAACTTGATATTATTGGAATTCCTAGAAGAATATATTCCTCCCTCATAATAATTTTCAGTAGCATCATGAATGAATTCAACAATATAACTATCACATAAAGCATTCCTTTCATGAGCCACAAGCATATAATTTTTATTACTCTCCACATAAGCAAATTTCTTCTCATGAATAGTAGTGGGAGCAAACTCAACAAAATAACTATCATGTGAGGCATAATCCAATTGAAAACTAAAATCATGATGACAAGTTTCATGACATTATTATTCTTTATAGCATACAATTCATCACAATAATCATCATAGATATCAACTTTGTTCTCATAATCAATTGGAACCTCTTCCGGAATAGTGGATTCATCACAAAATAAAGTCAGGACCTCTCCAAATCCACTTTCATCAATATAATCATCATAAATAGGAGGCATGCTTTCATCATAATAAATTTGCTCATCAAAACTTGGGGGACAAAAAAATATCATCTTCATCAAACATAGCTTCCCCAAGCATATCATCTTCAAGGAATTCATACTAACAACATTGCAATAATGCTCATCATTCAAGTATTTACTGCCAAACATTCTAATGCATTCTTCTTCTGACACTTTGGCACAACTTTCCTTCCCATCATACCCATGAAAGATATTAAAAATATGAAGCGTATGAGGTAAATTTAACTCCATTTTTTAGTTTCTTTTATGGACTAAACTAGTGATAAAACAAGAAACTAAAAGATTCAATTGCAAGATCTAAAGATATACCTTCAAGAGCTAACCTCCCCGGCAACGGCGCCAGAAAAGAGCTTGATGTCTACTACACAACCTTCTTTTTGTAGACGTTGTTGGGCCTCCAAGTGCAGAGGTTTGTAGGATAGTAGCAAATTTCCCTCAAGTGGATGACCAAAGGTTTATCAATCCGTAGGAGGCGTAGGATGAACATGGTCTCTCTCAAGCAACCCTGCAACCAAATAACACAGACTCTCTTGTGTCCCCAACACACCCAATACAATGGCAAATTGTATAGGTGCACTAGTTCGGCGAAGAGATGGTGATATAAGTGCAATATGGATGATAGATAAAGGTTTTTGTAATCTGAAAATATAAAAACAGCAAGGTAACTAATGATAAAAGTGAGCACAAACGGTATTTTAATGCTAGGAAACAAGGCCTAGGGTCCATACATTCACTAGTGTAAGTCCTCTCAACAATAATAACATAGTTGGATCATATAACTATCCCTCAACATGCATCAAAGAGTCACTCCAAAGTCACTAATAGCGGAGAACAAACGAAGAGATTATGGTAGGGTACGAAACCACCTCAAAGTTATTCTTTCCAATCAATCCGTTGGGCTATTCCTATAAGTGTCACAAACAACCCTAGAGTTCGTACTAGAATAACACCTTAAGACACAAATAAACCAAAACCCTAATGTCACCTAGATACTCCAATGTCACCTCAAGTGTCTGTGGGTATGATTATACGATATGCATCACACAATCTCAGATTCATCTATTCAACCAACACATAGAACCTCAAAGAGTGCCCCAAAGTTTCTACCGAAGAATTACGACGAAAACGTGTGCCAACCCCTATGCATAGGTTCATGGGCGGAACCCGGAAGTTGATCACTAAAACATACATCAAGTCAATCACGTGATATCCCATTGCCACCACAGATACGCACGGCAAGACATACATCAAGTGTTCTCAAATCTTTAAAGACTCAATCTCATAAGATAACTTCAAAGGGAAAACTCAATCCATTACAAGAGAGTAGAGGGGGAAGAAAACATCATAGGATCCAAATATAATAGCAAAGATCGCGATACATCAAGATCATATCACCTCAAGAACACGAGAGAGAGAGAGAGAGATCAAACACATAGCTACTGGTACATACCCTCAGCCCCGAGGGAGAACTACTCCCTCCTCGTCATGGAGAGCACTGGGATGATGAAGATGGCCACCGAAGAAGGATTCCCCCTCCGGCAGGGTGCTGGATCGGGTCTAGACTTGTTTTCGGTGGCTACGGAGGCTTCTGGCGGCGGAACTCCCGATCTATTGTGCTCCCTGATCGTTTTAGGGTATATGGATATATATAGGCGGAAGAGGTACGTCAGGGGAGCCAGGAGGGGTCCACGAGGGTGGAGGGCGCGCCCAGGGGGGTGGGCGCGCCCCCTACCACGTGGCTTCCTCGTTGCTTCCCTTACATGCACACCAAGTCTCCCGGGTTGCTTTCCTTCCAAAGTAAGTTCCGTGAAGTTTCAGGTCAATTGGACTCCGTTTGATTTTCCTTTTTGCGATACTCTAAAACAAGGGAAAAACAGAAACTGCCACTGGGCTCTGGGTTAATAAGTTAGTCCCAAAAATAATATAAAAGTGTATAATGAAACCCATAAACATCCAAAACAGAAGATAATATAGCATGGAGCAATCAAAAATTATAGATACGTTGGAGACGTATCAATAAACAACATGACAGGTTCAACTACTCTCATACATGCAACGAAACATCATGACTCGTACAGCTACATCCGTACATTATCCTGACGACTTCAAATACTCCGAGGTACTACTGCTCTGCTGGCGTTGCGGTGTCCTCCCCTGAAGCGGACTCGGATCCTGAACTAACGTGGTTAACGATAACCTTCGGGTTATAGGTAACACGATGACGCTGCCTCGAGGGCTCTCCCTCCGGGGCAGGGGCAGGATGAAGCATCGGGGCTACCAGAGTAGAGAGAAGTGAAACCCACTCAGTAGGAGTACGGAGAGGGTTCACCGTCGAAGTGCCTGAGCTACTCGGGGGAGTAACCGGTGAAAGAGGGGAACTAGAACTGGCTGGAATATAGGGAGTAAATCCCAGAGAATATGGAGTAGTGGTAGATCTAGTAGTGACCAAAGCAGCGGCTAAAGCAGTACGGGCACGAGTCAGCTCTCGAGCTAGCTCGTGGATCATAAGATAGCTAGCAGTGACATAACGAGCAAGGTGGCTAGCAATGCTATCAGACTCCGGATCAATGATCTGGAAACGGACACTACCATTATCGTGAAGAGAAGGGTATTAAAGGAAACCTGGATGGTTTTGCATTCGGATCTCGTTGTAGCGAAGCTCAACAATAACCTCGAATGCAGCAAACTGGACAGCATGAGTAGCGATAGAGGCGTAACCGCTCCAAGAGGTACGGGTGTAAGAGGCGGAATCGGAACTAGTGCGAAGAGTAACCACTGCGTGATACTCATACACTGAATCAGCTAGATGCTCCCGATACACACGATAGACTGGATCGTCTCCGAGGGGGTACAACCGACGCCACATGTTGCGAAGAAGGTGCGGTGACATCTACGGCATCAGCTGCAGCTGGCACGAATACGGCACCGGAGCCATCTACACTCACAACCATTAGCAGGTTAGCATAAAAATACAAATCAAGTGCATGCAATGCAGCAACCAGCTATAATTGCTACCGACACTCAACTTAAGCTCGTATATAATGTCCAGTTAACACGTCATAGTCTAGCGTGGCCTACAGTCAGCGCGGCTCTGATACCAAGCGTTGTGGCACCCCGGCTTAGAGCGACCGGTTTACCCTGCATTGCCAGCCCAGAGACCATGTCTTCTGGCAACACACAACATCTTGGTATAGAAAGACAACCGCTTTATTGATGCTAGTGGCTCAGAGTTTATATTACATTAGATGTCGAGGCCGAGCAGCACGCACGGTGCGGCGGAACAATATGTACATTATTTAGTGAACATAAAGGGGCCTCGATCATAACAACTACGCGGCAGCGGAACAACGTCGTAGCGGAAACTCCATATCATAGGGACACCGATGTGGACACGATCTAGACTCGAGCAACGCTCCTTTCCAACGCGACTTTCCTGAAATCTGGCATGACACGCCAGGTCAGTACATTGAATGTACTTGCAAGCTCACAACAGGCATAATCATAATGACAAACAATATCATGATACTTAACCAATTAATAATGCAATAATGTTCCACCATGTTGTGCTCATGCTCCTGGGATAAACATCCCTCGGTACCGCCATACCAATCGTGATCGTTCTCGGATCACCACCAAACCACCATCGTGGTTTTAACCACAGTAACTTGTGATCCTTACGGCGATCACCACCAAAGTAATTCGTGATCGTTATGGTGATCACCACCAAAGTAACTCGTGATCCTTACGGCGATCACCACCAAACCACCATCGTGGTCTTGAACATCTTGATGGCCTTTCAGCCATCATCTTGAGTGCAATGATCATAACTTAGTGTGCATGTTTGTTAAACGTTGACTCATGGTGGGACCTACTACGAGTTGTCCATAATCGTGGACTCGGCTATCAATAGATTATACACTCTACAGAGGTAGCACACTGTACCCACACCACGGAACCCATGGCCTCGCACTCCCATTCGGGTGGACCAACGGCATTCCGACGAACCCCTTCCATTGCCATGACACTCTCCCGGCCACTCCGACCCATTCCCCAACGGGCTAGTCCTGGGTGGCCCCGTGTCTACCAAAGACACACCGACCACCGTCGTGGCCAAAGCATCCCTCATGGGGACCGGTACTAAAAATCTCAACCAGGGGCACACAAGGTTATGCCGGCTTACCGGGCCAGGGTAAGCACGCCCATAACCTTCCCTAGATGGAGGCACCGACCAGAGGCATGTCAATGGAGCAAATCAAGGCCTTCCCACAAAGGCAAATGTGGTTGCACTAGGAAAATCTTGATTCAGCGGCACCATGACCCAGTCAATGATATATTTAGGTTGAGTTATATTCAGGTTCAACTTAAAAGGAGAATGATCGGTGTCATAGCATGTTATGAAATGCAATACTACACATGCATCACATAGTACAAAAATGACTGATGTCAACCATATTCACACTAAACACAAGCATCAACAACTTATATTACTTTCCTGGTCTTACTTTAACCATATATTTTGCAGCAAGCAATATTATTTTCTCCTATAATAAATAACTCCGATTAATGCCTCACATGCATAACAAAGTTTCTACTATCATTATGGCAAGAAAATCCTAATTTCTTTAAACATTCTGTAATTAGGTAAATTGGCTAAACAAGCACTTAACAGTATATTTTCTAGCAAATTTAACCATTTTTATTTATGTAAGGAAATAACTTTAATCCATTATCCACATGCATAACAAATCATTTTATCATTACCACAATTATATCTTAGCTTCTTTAGTAACTAAGCTAGTTTCAAGGTTCTATAAATCAAGCATAAGACCAACACACACTTAACAGAATATAAATAACATAATAGTTATTTAAAGGCATGGATTAATCCTATCATTCAAGTAAGAAAATCATCAATATTAAAAATGGCACCATGAAAATGTTGTTGTGGCTTGCCTTAGTGTAGATGAGGTTCACAAGCCTTCTGGTGATCCTCAATACAAGCCTCACCCTCTGAAAATAATTTTAAACACAAGAAGAAAATATAAAGAACTCTTCTGAAAATCACCAGAAATTCTAAACAGCTTAGAAAAATCTCATTTTTGGTGAGCTGTTAAATTTCTTTGCAAAGAACAATATCCAAAAAGAATCAATTCATTTGGACTTATGGTTGAAAAGTTATGGCTGTTTGAAGCTCTCTGGAATTGAATTAAGTTTGAATTTAAATAAACAGACTAGGGGGTGACGTCGAAGGCGTAAAGCCTCAGGGCGCCACCACTTGTACCGCTTCACGCGCGTACAGAGTGGCTGAGAAGAGGGCCCCGCTAGTCATGTGAGAAGGAGGGGAAGAAGGAAACAGAGGGAGTCGCTGCTCCACCGGAGCTCTTGCTGGCGACGAGGACTCCTTGGCCAAAACGAGAAGGGGGGATGGAGAGAGGGGACGGTGGTGCACCTTCCCGTACCCGGTGCATGGCTAGGGGTGGTCGGACGGCATCGGAATCAACCTCGCAAGCAAAGGAAACTCCAGGGGCTCTAGGTTGACGGGATGGCTTCACCGGAGAGAGGTGGTGGCCCTGGAAGTGTTGCCCTAGCCAGGGATGGGCTGGAGCTACCGTGGCGACTAGAGGGGATCGCCGGCGAGCTCGAGCTCGAGGGCGGCGGCCCGCGGCCTTCCCGGCCGGTCTACGGCTTCCTACTCGCTTGTGGGTTGTGTGGGAGTGGTGGATGGTGCTCGAGTAGGCTGGGGGCGGCTCCATTTATAGGTGAGCAGAGAGGGGGGGGGGTTCGGGCTCTGCCGGTGGACACCTGTCCATGGCGCCCGGCGACGAGCGGCATCAGTGAAAGGGAGAGAAGGCGACGCAACTCACCCGGGAACTGTGGGCGAGCGGGGATGAGCACAGGAGCGAGGGGAAGGCGACGGGCACAGTGCGCCTCGCACTGTTGGGTTGGCCGGACCGTGCCCATGCTTGCTGAGGCGAGCTCCAGGGAGGAGTTAAGGATGCTGAGACAAAGATGGTGGCAAAGTTTTGCGCGCTACGGCAGGTGGGGGAAGCGAGCACGCGCGAACAGAGCGTTCGGCGGCACTCAGAGCGCGTCAACACGCATGCCAGCACCCCTGGATGAACGCGGTCACCGCATGGACTATGTCATCAGGCCGAGCTAAGCCTAAACTTCATGTCTGTCATGTTGTTTGTGGTAGATTGAGAGGTAACCACGCTTTGGTTTGGATCCAGGTGCAGTATAGAAGTTTTTACATGCCAGGTAAGTTTCTGGTCAGTAACTTTGAGAGGTTACTGAGGTCAAATGGCTGGGAGTTGGAGGCTGTGCTTTGGAGGTTAGCCATGAGTTACTAAGGTGAAGATGCACAAGAAAAACCAGGCACAATGGAGAAAGTGAAATGGTAGTTGCTGTAGAAACCACAATTTCTATCCAGAACAAAAAATATTTCCTGTAGCAAAAATATTCCAAAGAGTGATGAAATATTTTTGCTGAGGAAGGTGCTCTAGGGTTCAAAGGATATTTGTGAATTATCTCAGATTTTTCTGAGCCATAAAAATTAGGGTTGCTTTGGAGCATAATGATCTAGCTAGGGTTTTTGAGAGAGAAATGAATATTTTTCATTTAAGAAAAATATTCCAAAGATTATTTTGGGGTGGCTCAGAAGGGGAATGATGATAAGGGAGGGAAATGAAGAAGTTGGGTGAAAGCCAAGGGTACCCAAGTGTTTAAGGCCATATGAAAAGATTAAAAAACTCCAAGTTTCAAATTGAACCCAAAAGAAAATCAAGCAAATGAGAGAGGGCAAAAACCAGGATGTCACATCACCGATGATGACTAGTCCATCTCACGTGATGATAGGACACGGCCTAGTTGACTCGGATCATGTATCACTTAGATGATTAGAGGGATGTCTATCTGAGTGGGAGTTCATTAAATAATTTGATTAGATGAACTTAATTATCATGAACATAGTCTAAAACTTTGCAATATGTCTTGTAGAACAAATGGCCTATGCTTGTGTTGCCCTCAACCTCAACGCGTTCCTAGAGGAAACCAAGCTGAAAGACGATGGTAGAAACTACACGGACTCGGTCCGTAACCAGAGGATTATCATCATAGCTGCTAAGAAAGCATGTGTCCTTGAAGCACCGCTAGGTGATGCACCTGTTTTCCTAGCAACTCAAGACGTTATGAACGCCTGGCAGTCGCGTAGTGATGGTTACTCCCTGGTTTAGTGCGGCATGCTTTATAGCTTAGAACCGAGGCTCCGAAAGCGTTTTGAGCAGCACGGAGCATATGAGATGTTCCAAGAGCTGAAAATGGTTTTCCAAGCTCATGCCCGGGTCGAGAGATATTAAGTCTCCGACAAGTTCTACAGTTGTAAGATGGAGGAGAATAGTTCTGCAGCGAACACATACTCAAAATGTCTGTGTTGCACAACCGTTTGTCTCAGCTCGGAGTTAATCTCCCGAATGACGCGGTCATTTACAGAATCCTTCAGTCGCTCCCACCTAGCTACAAGAGCTTACTGATGAATTTCAATATGCAGGGGATCGAAAAGACCATTCCTGAGGTATATTCAATGCTGAAATCAGCGGAGGTGCAGATCAAAAAGGAACATCAAGTGTTGATGGTGAATAAAACCACTAAATTCAAGAAAGGCAAGGGTAAGAAGAACTTCAAGAAGGATGGCAAGGGAGTTGCCGCGCCCGGTAAGCCAGTTGCCAGGAAGAAGCCAAAGCATGGACCCAAGCCTGAGACTGAGTGCTTTTATTGCAAGGGAAACGGTTACTGGAAGCCGAACTGCCCCAAGTACTTAATGGATAAGAAGGCCGGCAATACCAAAGGTATATGTGATATACATGTTATTGATGTGTACCTAACCAACGCTCGTAGTAGCTCCTGGTTATTTGAATCCGGTGCAGTTGCTCATATTTGTAAATCAAAAGAGGAGCTGTGGAATAAGCGGAGACTGGCGAAGGACGAGGTGACGATGCGCGTCGGGAATGGTTCAAGGTCGATGTGATCGCCGTCGGCATGCTACCTCTACATTTACCTACGGGATTAGTTTTAAACCTCAATAATTGTTATTTAGTACCAGCTTTAAGCATGAACATTGTATCTGGATCTTGTTTAATGCGAGATGGCTACTCATTTAAAATCTGAGAATAATGGTTGTTCTATTTATATGAGAGATATGTTTTATGGTCATGCCCCGCTGGTCAATGGTTTATTCTTATTGAATCTCGAACTGATGTTACACATATTCATAGTGTGAATGCCAAAAGATGTAAGGTTGATCATGATAGTGCCACATACTTGTGGCACTGCCACCTTGGTCACATTGGTGTCAAACGCATGAAGAAACTCCATGCAGATGGACTTTTGGAGTCTCTTGATTATGAATCATTTGACATGTGTGAACCATGCCAAATGGGCAAAATGACCAAGACTCCGTTCTCCGGAACAATGGAGCGAGCATCCTGTTGGGGAACGTTGCAGAAAACAAAACTTTTCCTACTCGTTTCACCAAGATCATCTAGGAGTTCATCTAGCAACGAGTCATTGGATGCATCTACATACCTTTGTAGATGGCGCACGGAAGCGTTCGAAAGAACGGTGATGATGTAGTCGTACACGACGTGATCCAAATCACCGATGACCAAGCGCCGAACGGACGGCACCTCCGCGTTCAACACATGTACGGGACGGGAGACGTCTCCTCCTTATTGATCCAGCAAGGGGGAAGGAGAGGTTGATGAAGATCCAGCAGCACGACGGCATGGTGGTGGATGCAGGGCGTCACAGTAGCAGGGCTTCGCCTATACTACGAAGGAGAGACGTAACGGGGAGAGAGGGAGGCGCCAGGGGCTCGTGTATGAAATCCCTCCTCTCCCCCACTATATATAGGAGGGCCAAGGGGGGGTGGTGCGCAGCCTAGGAGATCTGATCTGCTAGGTGCGGCGGCCAGGGGGAGGATTCCCTCCCCCCCAAGGCACCTTAGAGGTGCCTTCCACCACTTGGATTCCAACCCCATGGAAACCCTAGGCACATGGGCCTAGTGGGGCTGGTGCCCTTGGCCCATGCAGGCCAAGGCGCACCCCCTACAGCCCATGTGCACCCCTGGGACAGGTGGCCCTACCCGGTGGGCCCCCGGGACCCCTCCGGTGGTCCCGGTACAATACCGATAACCCCGAAACTTGTCCCGATGGCCGAAACAGCACTTCCTATATATAATTCTTTACCTCTGGACCATTCCGGAACTCCTCGTGACGTCCGGGATCTCATCCGGGACTCCGAACAACATTCGGGTTACTGCATATACATATCTTCACAACCCTAGCGTCACCGAACCTTAAGTGTGTAGACCCTACGGGTTCGGGAGACAAGCAGACATGACCGAGACGACTCTCCGGTCAATAACCAACAGCGGGATCTGGATACCCATGTTGGCTCCCACATGCTCCACGATGATCTCATCGGATGAACCACGATGTCGAGGATTCAATCAACCCCGTATGCAATTCCCTTTGTCAATCGATATGTTACTTGCCCGAGATTCGATCATCGGTATCCCAATACCTCGTTCAATCTCGTTACCGGCAAGTCACTTTACTCGTACCGTAATGCATGATCTCGTGGCCAGACACTTGGTCACTTTGAGCTCATTATGATGATGCATTACCGAGTGGGCCCAGTGATACCTCTCCGTCATACGGAGTGACAAATCCCAGTCTTGATCCATGTCAACCCAACAGACACTTTCGGGGATACCCGTAGTCTACCTTTATAGTCACCCAGTTACGTTGTGACGTTTGGCATACCCAAAGCACTCCTACGGTATCCGGGAGTTACACGATCTCATGGTCTAAGGAAAAGATACCTTGACATTGGAAAACTCTAGCAAACGAACTATACGATCTTGTGCTATGTTTAGGATTGGGTCTTGTCCATCACATCATTCTCCTAATGATGTGATCTCGTTATCAATGACATCCCATGTCCATAGTCAGGAAACCATGACTATCTGTTGATCAACGAGCTAGTCAACTAGAGGCTTACTAGGGACATGTTGGTGTCTGTTATTCACACATGTATTACGATTTCCGGATAATACAATTATAGCATGAATAAAGACAATTATCATGAACAAGGAAATATAATAATAATGCTTTTATTATTGCCTCTAGGGCATATTTCCAACAGTCTCCCACTTGCACTAGAGTCAATAATCTAGTTACATTGTGATGAATTGAACACCCATGGAATTCTGGTGTTGATCATGTTTTGCTCTAGGGAGAGGTTTAGTCAACGGATCTGCTACATTCAGGTCCGTATGTACTTTACAAATCTCTATGTCTCCATTTTGAACATTTTCACGAATGGAGTTGAAGCGACGCTTGATGTGCCTTGTCTTCTTGTGAAACCTGGGCTCCTTGGCAAGTGCAATAGCTCCAGTGTTGTCACAAAAGAGTTTGATTGGCCCCGATGCATTGGGTATGACTCCTAGGTCGGTGATGAACTTCTTCACCCATATTGCTTCATGTGCTGCCTCCGAGGCTGCCATGTACTCCGCTTCACATGTAGATCCCGCCACGACGCTCTGCTTGCAGCTGCACCAGCTTACTGCTCCACCATTCAACATATACACGTATCCGGTTTGTGACTTAGAGTCATCCAGATATGTGTCGAAGCTAGCGTCGACGTAACCCTTTACGACGAGCTCTTCGTCACCTCCATAAACAAGAAACATTTCTTTAGTCCTTTTCAGGTACTTCAGGATATTCCTGACCGCTGTCCAGTGTTCCTTGCCGGGATTACTTTGGTACCTTCCTACCAAACTTACGGCAAGGTTTACATCAGGTCTGGTACACAGCATGGCATACATAATAGAACCTATGGCTGATGCATAGGGGATGACGCTCATATCTTCTATATCTTCTGCCGTGGTCGGACATTGAGATGAGCTCAATTTCACACCTTGTAACACAGGTAAGAACCCCTTCTTAGAATGATCCATATTGAACTTCTTCAATATCTTATCAAGGTATGTGCTTTGTGAAAGACCTATGAGGCGTTTTGATCTATCTCTATAGATTTTGATGCCTAATATATAAGCAGCTTCTCCAAAGTCCTTCATTGAAAGTAGGCCTTGATGCTGTCCAAGAGTTCTATATCATTTCCCATCAACAGTATGTCATCTACATATAGTATGAGAAATGCTACAGAGCTCCCACTCACTTTCTTCTAAACACAGGCTTCTCCATAAGTCTGTGTAAACCCAAACGCTTTGATCATTTCATCAAAGCGAATGTTCCAACTCCGAGATGCTTGCACCAGCCCATAAATCGAGCGTTGGAGCTTGCACACTTTGTCAGCATTCTTAGGATCGACAAAACCTTCCGGCTGCATCATATACAATTCTTCCTTAAGGAAACCACTAAGGAATGCCGTTTTGACGTCCATTTGCCATATTTCATAATCATAGAATGCGGCAATCGCTAACATGATTCGAACGGACTTTAGCTTCGCTACCGGTGAGAAAGTCTCATCGTAGTCAACCCCTTGAACTTGTCGATAACCCTTAGCGACAAGCCGAGCTTTATAGATGGTCACATTACCATCCGCGTCTGTCTTCTTCTTAAAGATCCATTTATTTTCTATGGCTCGCCGTTCAACAGGCAAGTCAGTCAAAGTCCATACTTCGTTTTCATACATGGATCCTATCTCGGATTTCATGGCTTCTAACCATTTGTCGGAATCCGGGCCCGCCATTGCTTCTTCATAGTTCGAAGGTTCACCGTTGTCTAACAACATGATTTCGAAGACAGGGTTGCCGTACCACTCTGGTGCGGAACGTGTCCTTGTGGACCTTCGAATCTCAGTAGGAGCTTGATCAGAAGTATCTTGATCATTATCATTAACTTCCTCTCTAGTCAGTGCAGGCACCTCAGGAACATTTTCTTGAGTCGCGCCATTTGCCGGTTCAAGAGGTAATACTTCATCAAGCTCTACTTTCCTCCCACTTACTTCTTTCGAGAGAAACTCTTTCTCTAAAAAGGACCCATTCTTGGCAACAAAGATCTTGCCTTCGGATCTGAGGTAGAAGGTGTACCCAATAGTTTCTTTTGGGTATCCTATGAAGACGCATTTTTCCGACTTGGGTTCGAGCTTTTCAGGTTGAAGTTTCTTGACATAAGCATCGCATCCCCAAACTTTTAGAAACGACAGCTTAGGTTTCTTCCCAAACCATAATTCATACGGTGTCGTCTCAACGGATTTCGACGGAGCCCTATTTAAAGTGAATGCGGCAGTCTCTAAAGCATAGCCCCAAAAAGATAGCGGTAAATCAGTAAGAGACATCATAGACCGCACCATATCCAATAGAGTGCGATTACGACGTTTGGACACACCGTTACGCTGAGGTGTTCCAGGCGGCGTGAGTTGTGAAACTATTCCACATTTTCTTAAGTGTGTGCCAAACTCGTGACTCAAGTATTCTCCTCCACGATCTGATCATAGAAACTTGATTTTCCTGTCACGTTGATTCTCAACCTCACTCTGAAATTCCTTGAACTTTTCAAAGGTTTCAGACTTGTGTTTCATTAATAGACATACCCATATCTACTCAAGTCATCAGTGAGGGTGAGAACATAACGATAGCCACCGCGAGCCTCAACACTCATTGGACCGCACACATCAGTATGTATGATTTCCAATAAGTTGGTTGCTCGCTCCATTGTTCCTGAGAACGGAGTCTTGGTCATTTTACCCATAAGGCATGGTTCGCACGTGTCAAATGATTCGTAATCAAGAGACTCTAAAAGTCCATCTGCATGGAGCTTCTTCATGCGTTTGACACCTATGTGACCAAGGCGGCAGTGCCACAAATATGTGGTACTATCATTATCAACTTTACATCTTTTGGTACTCACATTATGAACATGTGTAGTAATACGCCCGAGATTCATTAAGAATAAACCATTCACCATAGGAGCATGACCATAAAACATATCTCTCATATAAATGGAACAACCATTATTCTCAGATTTAAATGAGTAGCCATCTCGAATTAAACGAGATCCCGATACAATGTTCATGCTCAAAGCTGGCACTAAATAACAGTTATTGAGGTTTAAAACTAATCCCGTAGGTAAATGTAGAGGCAGCGTGCCGATGGCGATCACATCGACCTTGGAACCATTCCCGACGCGCATCGTCACCTCGTCCTTCGCCAGTCTCCGTTTATTCCGCAGCTCCTGCTGTGAGTTACAAATATGAGCAACGGCACTGGTATCAAATACCCAGGAGTCACTACGAGTACTGGTAAGGTACACATCAATTACATGTATATCAAATATACCTTTGGCGTTGCCGGCCTTCTTGTCCGCTAAGTATTTGGGGCAGTTCCGTTTCCAGTGACCCTTCCCTTTGCAATAAAAGCACTCCGTCTCAGGCTTGGGTCCATTCTTTGGCTTCTTCCCGGCAGCTTGCTTGCCGGGCGCGGCAACCTCCTTGTCGTCCTTCTTGAAGTTCTTTTTACCCTTGCCTTTCTTGAACTTAGTGGTTTTATTGACCATCAACACTTGATGTTCCTTCTTGACTTCTACCTCCGCTGATTTCAGCATTGAGAACAACTTAGGAATGGTCTTTTGCATCCCCTGCATGTTGAAGTTCATCACAAAGCTCTTGTAGCTTGGTGGAAGCGACTGGAGGATTCTGTCAATGACCGCATCATCCGGGAGATTAACTCCCAGCTGAGACAAGCGGTTATGTAACCCAGACATAGTGAGTATGTGCTCACTGACAGAACTATTTTCCTCCATCTTACAGCTGAAGAACTTATCGGAGACTTCATATCTCTCGATCCGGGCATGAGCTTGAAAAACCATTTTCAGCTCTTCGAACATCTCATATGCTCCATGTCTCTCAAAACGCTTTTGGAGCCCCGGCTCTAAGCTGTAAAGCATGCCGCACTGAACGAGGGAGTAGTCGTCAACACGTGTCTGCCAAGAGTTCATAACGTCTTGGTTCTGTGGGACGGGTGGATCACCTAGCGGTGCTTGTAGGACATAATCTTTCTTGGCAGCTATGAGGATGATCCTCAGGTTCCGGACCCGGTCCGTATAGTTGCTGCCATCGTCTTTCAGCTTGGTTTTCTCTAGGAACGCATTGAAGTTGAGGACTACGTTGGCCATTTGATCTACAAGACATATTGTAAAGATTTTAGACTAAGTTCATGATAATTAAGTTCATCTAATCAAATTATCAATGAACTCCCACTTAGATTAGACATCCCTCTAGTCATCTAAGTATTACATGATCCGAGTTGACTAGACCGTGTCCGATCATCACGTGAGATGGACTAGTCAACGTCGGTGAACATCTTCATGTTGATCGTATCTTCTATACGACT
The DNA here is from genome assembly GCF_056163025.1 of Triticum urartu. Classification (NCBI taxonomy): domain Eukaryota; kingdom Viridiplantae; phylum Streptophyta; class Magnoliopsida; order Poales; family Poaceae; genus Triticum; species Triticum urartu. The sequence goes on along the minus strand of NC_141873.1, from coordinate 64,972,731 downwards.
CATGCTCGACCTTTCGGTCTTCTGTGTTCCGAGGCCATGTCTGTACATGCTAGGCTCGTCAAGTTAACCCTAAGTGTTTTGCATGTGTTCCGAGGCCATGTCTGTACATGCTAGGCTCGTCAACACCCGTTGTATGTGAACGTAAGGATCCATCACACCCGATCATCACGGCGTGCTTAGAAACGACGAAATTTAGGAACGGTGCACAGTTAGGGGAGAACACTTCTTGAAATTGTTATGAGGGATCATCTTATTTACTACCGTCGTTCTAAGTAAACAAGATGCAAAACATGATAAACATCACATGTAATCAAATAATTAACGTGACATGATATGGCCAATATCACATAGCTCCTTTGATCTCCATCTTGGGGCTCCATGATCATCTTGTCACCGGCTTGACACCATGATCTCCATCATCATGATCTCCATCATCGTGTCTCCATGAAGTTGTTCGCCAACTATTACTTCTACTACTATGGCTAACGCGTTTAGCAATAAAGTAAAGTAATTTACATGGCGTTTCTTAATGACACGCAGGTCATATAAAAGAATAAAGACAACTCCTATGGCTCCTGCCGGTTGTCATACTCATCGACATGCAAGTCGTGATTCCTATTACAATAGCATGAACATCTCATACATCACATATAGATCATTCATCATTCATCACAACTTTGGCCATATCATATCACAAACCACTTGCTGCAAAAACAAGTTAGACGTCCTCTAATTGTTGTTGCAAGTTTTACGTGGCTGAATTAGGGTTCTAGCAAGAACGTCTTCTTACCTACGTTAAAGCCACAACGTGATTTGTCAACTTCTATTTACCCTTCATAAGGACCCTGTTCATCGAATCCGCTCCAACTAAAGTGGGAGAGACAGACACCCGCCAGCCACCTTATGCAACTAGTGCATGTTAGTCGGTGGAACCGGTCTCACGTAAGCGTACGTGTAAGGTTGGTCCGGGCCGCTTCATCCCACAATACCGCTGAAGCAAGATAAGACTAGTGGCGGCAAGAAAGTTGACAAATCTACGCCCACAACTAATTGTGTTCTACTCGCGCAAGAAGAACTACGCATAAACCTAGCTCTGATACCACTGTTGGGGAACGTTGGAGAAAACAAAAATTTTCCTACTCGTTTCACCAAGATCATCTAGGAGTTCATCTAGCAACGAGTCATTGGATGCATCTACATACCTTTGTAGATGGCGCACGGAAGCGTTCGAAAGAACGGTGATGATGTAGTCGTACACGACGTGATCCAAATCACCGATGACCAAGCGCCGAACGGACGGCACCTCCGCGTTCAACACACGTACGGGACGGGAGACGTCTCCTCCTTCTTGATCCAGCAAGGGGGAAGGAGAGGTTGATGAAGATCCAGCAGCACAACGGCGTGGTGGTGGATGCAGGGCGTCACAGTAGCAGGGCTTCGCCTATACTACGAGGGAGAGACGTAACGGGGAGAGAGGGAGGCGCCAGGGGCTCGTGTATGAAATCCCTCCTCTCCCCCACTATATATAGGAGGACCAAGGGGGGGTGGTGCGCAGCCTAGGAGATCTGATCTCCTAGGTGCGGCGGCCAGGGGGAGGATTCCCTTCCCCCCCAAGGCACCTTAGAGGTGCCTTCCACCACTTGGACTCCTCCCCCATGGAAACCCTAGGCACATGGGCCTAGTGGGGCTGGTGCCCTTGGCCCATGCAGGCCAAGGCACACCCCCTACAGCCCATGTGCCCCCCCGGGACAGGTGGCCCTACCCGGTGGGCCCCCGGGACCCCTCCGGTGGTCCCGGTACAATACCGATAACTCCGAAACTAGTCCCGATGGCCGAAACAGCACTTCCTATATATAATTCTTTACCTCCGGACCATTCCGGAACTCCTCGTGACGTCCGGGATCTCATCCAGGACTCCGAACAACATTCGGGTTACTACATATACATATCTTCACAACCCTAGCGTCACCGAACCTTAAGTGTGTAGACCCTACGGGTTCGGGAGACAAGCAGACATGACCGAGACGACTCTCCGGTCAATAACCAACAGCGGGATCTGGATACCCATGTTGGCTCCCACATGCTCCACGATGATCTCATCGGATGAACCACGATGTCGAGGATTCAATCAACCCGGTATGCAATTCCCTTTGTCAATCGATATGTTACTTGCCCGAGATTCGATCATCGGTATCCCAATACCTCGTTCAATCTCGTTACCGGCAAGTCACTTTACTTGTACCGTAATGCATGATCCCGTGACCAGACACTTGGTCACTTTGAGCTCATTATGATGATGCATTACCGAGTGGGCCCAGTGATACCTCTCCGTCATACGGAGTGACAAATCCCAGTCTTGATCCATGTCAACCCAACAGACACTTTCGGAGATACCCGTAGTCTACCTTTATAGTCACCTAGTTACGTTGTGACGTTTGGCATACCCAAAGCACTCCTACGGTATCCGGGAGTTACACGATCTCATGGTCTAAGGAAAAGATACTTTGACATTGGAAAACTCTAGCAAACAAACTATACGATCTTGTGCTATGTTTAGGATTGGGTCTTGTCCATCACATCATTTTCCTAATGATGTGATCTCGTTATCAATGACATCCAATGTCCATAGTTAGGAAACCATGACTATCTGTTGATCAACGAGCTAGTCAACTAGACGCTTACTAGGGACATGTTGGTGTCTGTTATTCACACATGTATTATGATTTCCGGATAATACAATTATAGCATGAATAAAGACAATTATCATGAACAAGGAAATATAATAATAATGCTTTTATTATTGCCTCTAGGGCATATTTCCAACACAACCAACTTATTGTAAATCATACATACTGATGTGTGCGGTCCAATAAGCGTTGAGGCTCGCAGTGGTTATCGTTATGTTCTCACTCTCACTGATGACTTAAGTAGATATGGGTATATCTACTTAATTAAACACAAGTCTGAGACCTTTGAAAAGTTCAAGGAATTTCAGAGTGAGGTTGAGATTCAACATGACAGGAAAATCATGTTCTTACGATCAGATCGTGGGGGAGAATATTTGAGTCATGAATTAGGCATGCACTTAAAAAAATGTGGAATTGTTTCACAACTCACACCGCCTAGAACACCTCAGCGTAATGGTGTGTGAGGGAGTCCTGGATTAGGGGGTGTTCGGATGGCCGAACTATACCTTCAGCCGGACTCCTGGACTATGAAGATACAAGATTGAAGACTCCGTCCCGTGTCCGGAAGGGACTTTCCTTGGCATGGAAGGCAAGCTTGGCGATACGGATGTTCAGATCTCCTACCATTGTAACCGACTCTATGTAACCCTAACCCTCTCCGGTGTCTATATAAACCGGAGGGTTTTAGTCCGTAGGACAACATACACATCAACAATCATACCATAGGCTAGCTTCTAGGGTTTAGCCTCTCTGATCTCGTGGTAGATCTACTCTTGTACTACCCATATCATCAATATTAATCAAGCAGGACATAGGGTTTTACCTCCATCGAGAGGGCCCGAACCTGGGTAAAACGTTGTGTCCCTTGCCTCCTGTTACCATCCGGCCTAGACGCACAGTTTGGGACCCCCTACCCGAGATCCGCCGGTTTTGACACCGACATTGGTGCTTTCATTGAGAGTTCCTCTGTGCCGTCACCGTCAGGCCCGATGGCTCCTACGATCATCAATGGCGATGCAGTCCAGGGTGAGACCTTCCTCCCCGGACAGATCTTCGTCTTTGGCGGCTTCGCACTGCGGGCCAATTCACTTGGCCATCTTGAGCAGATCGAAAGCTACGCCCCTGTCCGTCAGGTCAGATTCGGAAATTGAAACTACACGGCTGACATCCGCGAGGACTTGATCTTTGATGGACTCGAACCACCGCCGAGCGCGCCGCACTGTCACGACGAGCATGATTTAGCTATGCCGCCGAACAGTGCCCTGGAGGCCACACCTGCATCGGCTCCGACCCTTAGTTCGGAACCAACCGCGCCGATCGAGGATCGGCGGTTGGACGCCACCTCGGGGGCTCTGATCCCAACGGCGGTTGAGCCAAACACCAGCGTCGTACTCTGCGAGACTCGTGACTCCATGAAGCCAGATTCTTCTCTGAACTCCGAACCCTCCATGCCCCTGCCAATCGAATCCGATTGGGCGCCGATCATGGAGTTCACGGCCGCGGACGTCTTTCAGCACTCGCCTTTCGGCGATATCCTGATGTCACTGAGGTCTCTCTCTTTATCAGGAGAGCCCTGGCCGGACTAGGTCAGCAAGGTTGGGGTACGGACGATGAAGAAATTCAAAACCCACCCACCACCCACTTTGTAGCCACTGTCGACGACTTAACCGACATGCTCGACTTTGACTCCGAAGACATCGATGGTTTGGACGCCGATGAAGGAGATGATGACGAACCAGCGCCTACTAGGCCCTGGAAAGCCACCTCGTCATATGACATATACATGGTGGACACCCCCAAAGAGGGAGAGGGCGACGGAATAGCGGAGGATGACCCCTCCAAGAAGCAGCCCAAGCACCGGCGTCAGCGGCGCCGCTCAAACTCCCGCCAACACAAAAACGGCGATTCCAGCACGGGAGATAATAATACTCCGGAGAGTGCCGAAGAAAACCCCGTCTAGCAAGGTTTAGCACACGAGGATGGAGAAACCATCCCTCATGAGAGAGCGGCAGACAGAGAGGTCGAGGACGATAATTATATGCCTCCCTCAGAAGACGAGGCAAGCCTCGACGACGACGAATTCGTCATGCCAGAGGATCCTGTCGAGCAAAAGCGTTTCCAACACAGGCTTATGGCCACGGCAAGAAGCCTCAAGAAAAAACAGCAACAGCTGCGAGCTGATCAAGATTTGCTGGTTGACAGATGGACCGAAGTCCTTGCGGCCGAAGAGCATGAACTCGAACGCCCCTCCAAGAGTTACCCAAAGCGCAGGTTGCTACCCCAATTAGAGGAGGAAGAACTTGATGCGGCCGAACGGCCACCTCGTGGCCGCGACAGAGAGGCCTCCCAGCCCTCCACTCAAGCCGCACCCCGTACCAAGGCACAGGAATATGCGCCGGACTTACGAGACATGCTGGAGGACAAGGCAAGGCAAACACGGTCGATCTACGGATCGCGTGGGCACCCCACGGCTCGAGATGGTAACGGTCACGCCGGCCACAAACTCGGCAGGGCCGAACACAGTAGACAAAAATCATTGGAGCTACGTCATGATATCGCCCAGTATAGATGCGCCGCACACCCACTGTGCTTTACAGATGAAATAATGGATCATCAAATCCCCGAGGGTTTCAAACCCGTAAACATCGAATCATATGATGGCACAACAGACCCTGCGGTATGGATCGAGGATTATCTCCTTCATATCCACATGGCCCACGGCGACGATTTTCACGCCATCAAATACCTCCCACTCAAGCTTAAAGGACCAGCTCGGCATTGGCTCAACAGCTTGCCAACTGGATCAATCAGTTGTTGGGAGGACCTGGAAGCCGCATTCCTCAACAATTTCCAGGGCACTTATGTGTGACCCCTAGATGCCGATGACCTAAGTCACGTAATTCAGCAGCCAGAGGAATCGGCCAGGCAATTCTGGACACGGTTCCTAACAAAGAAAAATGAAATAGTCGACTGTCCGGACGCTGAGGCCCTAGCAGCCTTCAAGCACAATATCCGTGACGAGTGGCTGGCCCGGCACCTTGGATAGGAAAAGCCGAAATCCATGGTAGCACTCACGACACTCATGACCTGCTTTTGCGCGGGAGAAGACAGCTGGCTTACTCACAGCAACAATATGACCAAGAACCCTGGTAGTTCGGACACCAGGGACATTAGTGGCAGGTCGCGTCGCAGCAAGCACAAGCGTCGCATTAACAGCGAAAATGCTGAGGATACGGCAGTTAATGCCGGATTCAGAGGCTCTAAATCCGGTCAGCGGAAAAAGCCATTCAAAAGGAATCCTAGGTGCCCGTCCAGCTTGGACCGAATACTCGACCGCTTGTGCCAAATACATGGCACCCCCGAAAAGCCGGCCAATCACACCAACAGGGATTGTTGGGTGTTCAAGCAGGCAGGCAAGTTAAGCGCCGACAATGAAGACAAGGGGCTGCATCGCGATGACGACGAGGACCCCCGGCCGCCGAACAACAATGGACAGAAGGGTTTTCCCCCACAAGTGCGGACGGTGAATATGATATACGCCACCCATGTCCCAAAAAGGGAGCGGAAGCGCGCGTTAAGGGACATATACGCGGTAGAGCCAGTCGCCCCAAAGATCAACCCATGGTCCTCCTGCCGGATCACCTTTGATCGAAGAGACCATCCCACTAGCATCCATCATGGCGGATTTGCCGCATTGGTTCTAGACCCAATTATTGACGGATTTCATCTTACTAGAGTCCTCATGGACGGCGGCAGCAGCCTGAACCTGCTTTACCAAGATACAGTGCGAAAAATGGCATCGATCCCTCAAGGATTAAGCCCACCAAAACGACCTGTAACACTACAAGAAATATGTCAACTTGAGAACACCACTATTTGTCACTGAATGGTCACAAATTTCTATTTGTGACCTTTTTGTGACCAAAAACATAAGGTCAAAAGCTGGCCGTCATAAACTGACTATAGCGACCTTTCTTCTGGAATGGTCGAAGACGTTTATGACCAAAATACGTCTACTGTGGCGTTTTGGTCACTAGCAACCTCCCCAGGCCACGTAGGCATCCAACGTGGCAATCTGACATGGCACAAGATTCAGCCCGGTCCAATTCGATTTTCTACATGGGCCTAGCCCAACAATTCAGCCTATTTGTGTTTTTTCGCTACTAATTTTGGTGAACTACACGGGCCAAGCCCTACAATTTGGCCTTTTTATTGTCTGGGCCATGGCCTTTTTGCACCAACAGTTTTAGTTTTCTTTTTTTAATGGGTCCATTAGTCAAACAGGTCCCACTTGTCAGGTTTTGATAAGTGGGTCCCAGCTATTAGGCTCAGATTCTTCATATTTCAATTTGACATCATATTTGAATTTCATAGTAAGAAAATAACCAGTATTTAAATAGGCAAGCAGAAAACACACATAATAATTCAAATAACAATAGCCAAATTCGCTACAAGCTCTACAAATGACACGTAATACAAGCTCTAATATATACAATGCTTTACAAGCTCTACAAATGCAAAGCTCTACAGTACTTTACAAGCTCTCCAAGTAATGTTACAAGCTCTACAAGTGTATTCTTCTTCAGCATGGAGCTCCTTCGATGGAGATCAAATGCCACAGTCATGACTAGGCTAACAGAACGACTGCTTGCCTTCCATGATCGCCCTGTTACATGAATCATCTTAGAAGAATTAGAAAAACTGGAGCAAATATATTATGAACATTCCATTCAAAAAAAGGAGTGAAGGAGTAAAGGACAATTCTTTATAGAATGATAAACATATTTCAGCTAGTACCAAGCTTTTTTAGCTGAGCTAGTTAAAATGAGAAATTCATACAAGACAATAGAGACAATATGAATATGCATGGCACAAGTGCAGGTCCTGGTTACTGGCAACACATGTAACACCAATTAAATGGATAGAACAATAACAGGAACAACTCCAGACTACACACAAAGCTCTATCCATAGTGCCAGCAATTGATAAAATCATGCACCTAGTATAATTCTTACTGTAATATAACCAGAGAACTAAAGATTCTGCATACTTAGAACTCCACTAATAAGTCAGAATGATCTGATTGTATGCAAACAATCTTTTTTTATTTGTTTATATTACTAAAACAGACATCTTCCTTTATGTGAAGAAGTCCACTTCCTTCTTTAGTTAGTAGTAATCGTTCCATGCAAATCAACTGTGTTTATATGCTTGATCATGGTCTGGAGATTACATGCATAGAGGAACAGAATCCTAAACAAAATAGCATCAAATAGCGGTGGGTGCTCAACCTATTTACCATACACAAGCAACACTTAAACCATAGCATGTGCATATACTTGTGTCATATTAGGGGGTTCAGAATGTACACAGTATATTCTAATAAAAAGGATTGGGAACAGAGGGAGAGGGAGGCAGATATGGACGTGCTACCTGCTGCTGCGGTGTTGCCTCTTGGTGGTCGTGCTTGAGCTCCTCCTGATGCTGCTCACTAACCTGCAGGACAAACAAGACCATGGGTGAGCTGGAGCACATGCACATACAAGAAGTGAAGGTTAGGAGAAGAACCTTCAGGATAAACTGAAGAAGTGAGGTCTGAAAGATTCAGAGTTAACAATCAACTCTGATTCAAATTCAGAATTCAGATTAGAAATTTTACATCATGATTTCTGTTTACATTGACATTTACAATCAACGTATCCCACAATTTCCTCGGTGCCTACAGTACCACTATGATTCATTGACATTGCCAGGGGCAAGGGAAGCACCCAGCGAGTTTTTCTAATGCAGGTTATTCTTCTAGTTCTCTAGTGTGTCAGCTACAATATTGAGCATTTGAAAAGTGATATACTGTATGTCTTTTGCTTCTAGTTCTTTGGTCAGTTACAGTATGGGTATTTCAAAAGTATTGTATGTCTAATAACTTCACGGAAACATGATTGTCACGCAGTGAACAGGACTGATCCTCATGCATGTGCCACATTTTTTTGAAAGAGAATTCGCTACGTAGTTGGAACCAAGGAAAATATGCATATTGCCATACGAAGAGGATAACTATCCTGCAGCAGCAGCATCTGATCTTATCCTATGCACATGGTAGCAACTAGCAACTAATCTTCTGCAGCCTCAAAAGACATTGTCCTAAGTCTTATCCGACTCAGGTGTATATTATGCCAAATTGCCAATACTATATTCTCATTTCTACTGGTTGCAGTTGCACCAGTTGGTGACATTGTGGCAGTACACTCGTACTGCCAAAACCCACACCGATGTGATGGAGTAGAAAATTAATAGTCCAGCTACAACTACATAAGACCTATGGTTATCTAAAGTAGCTAAAGGGAACTACAGAAGAACTGTGATGAAGTCCTACTAATTGTTATTAACCTAATAAGTTGTAGTTATCTAAAGCAGCTAACTATGGTTCATACAACTTGCTACCAGATCCACAAACAATTGCAGAATCGCTTACAGTAGTTAACTAGTTCAATTTTCATTAACCTAACCACCGCAACGCGAGCACAAAAGGCAAGAGGCAACACGCAAACCAGTTCGTCCATAGCCGCAAAGGGAGGGGGGTTCTCACCGCCGGTGACGCTGCCGAGCCATCCAGATCAACCTCGCCGGAGCTCAGGCTGCTGCAAGGAGAGCACACAACCAACCTTATTAACTTAGGAGTCATGATGGTCGAGATTGACCCATGTAAATAATATAAGATCGTTTTTCTAGCAAATATAGTTTGAAAAACATTCTGGAACTGGGATTCTACATCGCCTGATTGAACAGTGAAGTAGAGAAGTACAATTTCATCAGATATATCAGGATTAAAACAAGTCCTTCACCATTTCATGGGCAATGTTGCGTTTCCTCAAGCTCCTTCACCTGGAAGCATGTATCCACCTGTAAGTTCAGCTGTTGCACCCCCAGTCAAATACTCAGCCACAACATACAAACCTGGTGCCACTGTCTAGTACAACTCGAGGAGAGGGGACAGAGGGAGCGTACAATGCGAGCGGTCGAGCAGGGGATCGAGCCGGGAGGCGCTGGCGATCTGCCCAGGCAGGGGCGCTGTCAATGCCCTTGACCCCACGCGCGTGAGTGCGCTGGGTGTCAACCACCCGATGAGGCAGAAGAGCACCAACGCTCGATGCGTCTGGGCGAGGGCGGCGCTTGATGCAGGGGGACTTGGTGCGTTCGAGAAGCGACTAGATGCAGTGGAGGAAGACAGCCAGGGAGGTCCGGCGGGCGGCGGGACGGCGGACTTGGGCGGTAGAGCTCGACATGGCGATGGAGGAACAAGGGCCGATGGAGGTTGAAGACGGTTTCGAGTGGCGCGGACTTGGAACTCCGGCGACGGCTCAACGAGGAAGTCCATGGCGGCCTCCTTGCAAAGAGAAGTACAGAGGGGGGTTGAGACTTGAGAGAAAAAAGGAAGAGATAAACAGATGGAGGAACAAGAGTGGGGGAACACGGTGACCTGCGCAACTTCGGCCGACGGCAGAGCTGCTCCGGCGAGGCGCAAGGCCGAGGCAATGGAGGTTGAGGCTAGATCGCGTTGGACCTCCCTCCCTCAGGTTCTTCTCTCCCTCCTGGTGAGGGAAGGGTAGGGGTGAGAAAAGGAGGGCGTGGAGGAGGCCATGGACGGCGGCGAGCTCCGCCGGAGGGAGGTGGCGGCAGCGATCTGTAAGGGAGGATGCGAGATCTCGCTCTGTCTCGATCTGGAAGGGGGAGGAGGTGGCGGCGGCGAGGAGCCGAGGGAGGAGGAGTGCGGGTGTGGGTTAGGGTTTGGGTAGTGGGCTGCGGTTGGCTGAGGGGGTGAGGGCTGCCGTTGGATCCGGAAGCATCCTACGGCGTTGATGCATGATCCGCGTGATATGCTCATGGACCAATCAGAACATAGCAAACCATTTGATGACCTTATGACCATATAAATTGGTCGTGATCGATTCAAGATAAAAATTTCATTCCATTTTTCAATGCTCAAAATGAGGTTTTTTATGAAAGTCCTATCAAATATTTGTTCAAATGATATCATATTGTGCACAAGTTTACATCTTGGATTTGCAAACAATATTGACACAGGGAGTTTTTATTTCCTTTGCACGAAAAATCAATTTTCCATTTTTCGAGTGCCCGAAATGAGTTCTTTTGTGAAGGACCTACCATATATTTGTTGCAAAATTAGACAAAATCAATTTTCTAAAATACTAGGACAAATTTAATGCACGGTTGACCAAATGGTTGTGTGTCAAAAGTTTCGATCCACCTCCCGTGAAAAAGACAAATTCCTGCCGATTCAGCAAGGAGCGGGTCAAATTTGAACTACAACTGTCTCATAGTTTGCTCATTAGTTTTTCCAAAAATCATTTCTAGGTACATAAGTATCTATTTAATCAAAGAAATACCAAAAGTTTTCCAAGATTCAACCACTAGCTGGGAAAGGTCAAGCCCGCCGTTTTGACCGCATTTTGAAACGGGCATAAAAAATTCAAAAAAAAATCAAAAAATTGGGAAACCTTCGCATTGTGTCATTATATGTGGCCAAGTTTCTAGGAAAAATAATAAAATTGTAATACGACAATTATCTTTAAAAAGTGTTCTCAGAAACGAGCTAATACGTGTGGAGATTAATGGCTTTCAAGCCAAATGATCAATCTTATGGCCACATTCATGGCATAGTTTGTTCAAATGATCTCACATTGTGCACAAGGGTGCATATTGGAATGGCAAACAATGTTGCCTAAGGAAGTTTTCATTTTCGTTGGACGAAAAAAACAATTTCCATTTTTCGAGTGCCCAAAAGGAGGTTTTTTGTGTGAAGGAACTACCAAATAATTATTGCAAAATTGGACCAAATCATTTTTATAAAATACTAGGCCATGTTTCATGCACAATTGACAAAATGGTTGGGTGTAAAAAATTTTGATCCACCTCTCGTGAAAAAGACAAATTTCCACCGATTCAGATGGAAGCGAGTCAAATTTGAACTGCAGCTGCCTCATAGTTTGCTATTTATTTTTTCCAAAAATCATTTCTAGTTACATAAGGACCTATTTAATCATAAATACATGGTTTGGTGGCGATACGTCGAGGTTTGGGCGGTGGCCGAGGGCCCCAACTCTAGAGCGCGTAAACTCGCATGCCTGTCGCGTGGTCACCGCATGACCGTAATGTTGCCATGTGTTCTGGGCGGCCTAGGAATGTCTAGTGGGTTGGGCACTCCCCAGGTTGCTGCTAGGAAGAAAATTACAACATAAGATTCTCACGAGGAGACCGATCGATGCTCAAATATGAATTAGCAGCCAAGTGTTTGATTAGCGGTACGGGAAATGCACATGGCCAATGGGCGTGAGTTCTGGCTGAGGATGATCATCTACTAAGGAGAATTTCTTCACAAATTTTTAGCTCAAAAGGAGGATCCTAGGTAGTACTTGCTTTGCAAAGTACCACGCTGGACAAAAATATGAATGTTGAAGCTGGGCTGAAAATAATGAATGGAGTGAGCTGAAATTTTGTGGAGGATGGTTATTTGGGCATAGGAAAGCATTGTAGAAAATTTATACCATTTGGGCATGCCAAAGTAGTACTTCCTTCACAATGCTCTTCTATGGACAGAAACTTGGGTAAACTAGTGAGAGAGATTGGATGAATGAAATGAGATCAAAATTGGTGTAGGTAAGTTACTTAGGTATGGTCATGCGCTGGTAAATTTTCAGATCAGTTGGGTAAGCCTAGCTAGTACTTACTTCACAAAGCTTCTCTCGAGGTAGAAACTTTGGAAATTTCCCGAGAAAGATTTACTAGGAAAATTGAGCTGAATATTATCATGTGGCAATTATTTGGGTATGGAAGAGTGCCCGAAAAGTTTGAGGGTAATAGGAGGGGTCTATATAACACTTGCTTTGCAACGTGCCAATTTGGCCATAAAATATAAATTGAACCTAGGCTCACATAGATGATTTGACTGAGTTGCAATTTGGAGGAGGGTGATAATTTGGGCATATGAACGAACTGTATAAATTTCATGTCATTTAGATATATAAAAAAGGTACTTCCTTCATAATGCTTCTAGGTGGACAAAAACTTTGCAAATTTCCCGAGGAAGATTTGCTAGGCAAATGGAGCTGAATTTTGTCATGCGGTAATGATTTGGATAGGAAAGAGTGCCCAAAAAATCCGAGGGCAATAAAGAATATATAAATAGCACTTCCTTCATAAAGTGTTATTGTGAACAGAATAGGAAAATGAATATTGTTGAATTAGTTTTGAACTAGGCAAGGAAGGATTTTTACATATTTTATGAAGATATGCCCCAAAGAATTTATGAGATTTTTTTGGGAATTTTGGGAATGATAGAAATATAGGTTGCTTCACAACCTAGGGCAAAAACTGCCACATGGACATGACACATAGGCAAAACTGATGAGATGGCGCCTAGTCATCACAACCCACCACAATCTACAAGGCTATGACCATCTATATTGGTCATTAACAACTAGAAATAAGGCAGCGGACTAGCACTGTTTGCTTTGTGACCATTTGGTGGAAAGAAATTACGACATTTCTGACCAAAATGGTCGCAATGGTTTAGGGTTTGGAGCCCCCTGAACAGCTTTTGACCAATTGGTCTAAAATGGTCATAAATTTATGACCAATTCTTCGAGGGTCACTGACAGAAGGTCATAAGTTGACATATTTCTTGTAGTGTAAAGGTGTAATACCAGGTGTAGAGGCCAACTGTACAGGCTCAGTCACACTTGAAGTGGTCTTCGGATCCCTGGATAATTTCCGAAGCGAGGAATTGGTCTTTGACATAGTCCCATTCCGCAGTGGCTATCATGCAGTGCTCGGACGAACCGCATTCGCCAAATTCAATGCGGTACCACACTACGCATACCTCAAGCTCAAGATGCCAGGCCCTCGTGGAGTAATTACGGTCAATGGAAACACCGAACGCTCCCTCCGAACGGAGGAGCACACGGCGGCCCTTGCAGCGGAAGTACAAAGTAGCCTCTCCAGGTAGTTCTACAGTCCGGCCATTAAACGCCTGAACACCGTCAAGCGCGCGCGGAGTAACCTACAACAAGACCGCCTGGCACGTTCTGAGCAGGCGTAGCAATGCGGCCCCAACCCCAACCCTAGCAAAAAGGCGACGGTAGTACTTCGTGTACATAATTACGCTCTAGAAATACCATGGGCATAGGTGGAGGGGCACCATCACGGCACACCCAAAACACGGCTTAAACCACACCAGGGGCTGCCGATTTTTTACTTTTCTCTTACTTCCAGGACTCTACTTTTCGGAAGGCCTGTTCGGAAGTTCAATTGCCGCACAATCGATGCAAGAACCAGGGAAGCAGACAAGCCATGCCGCATTACGGAAATCCCAGGTGGTCTCTATCACGAGAAGTATACCTGTTTCGCATACTATTCCGCAGCTTGCCCCTGGAGCAGACATGTTAAATAGTCCAACTTTTCGTTTATCGCATTACTTGTATCGTTATACTTTGATCGCAGCTTTTTTTTCATAAACAATGCATAGTTTTTGTCTATTTTTACACTATCTTTTTATAAATAAATGTTCCATAATGACATGTTGCACCCGTACAACTTGGTACGACCAAAATACGCTAGGGGCTTTTAGCACCCCTCAATATGGTGTGAGAAGTCCGGACACTTTCACAAGTGTGGTGCCCCGAACTTATAGCATTATATGCATCGGCTCCGAATCATGTCTTGGGTCAATAGTTGGGTTTGCCTGGCTCCTATGTTTTGGTGCCTTACGCTCCGCTATATCGGCTAAGGTAGCACTAGGAGAACCACTGCGATTGTGCCCCAGTTGAGCTGGGACGAGCACCTCAGTGGAGAAAGCTAAAACTGACTGTCATGATGAAGCGAGAGCTGGTCACTGTTCGAGAGGTTTTTTCGAGTCCCTAAAGACTTATGCCGCTTAGGGCGACGAGTCGGCTCTGTCCGGCCAAGGCGTGGATAGCGCCCCGAACTCGGTCTTCCGAATACTAGGGGCTTCACCGAAATTTAAAATTATAGAATTCTATGGCTAAGTGAGAGTGTTCACGCATTATAGTCCGATTGCCTCGTTCGTCAGGCTGAGCGCCTCCCTCGACAGACCCAAACATGGGAAAAAGAGCGCCCAGATTTATCCCCGAACGCCCCAGCAGTAGTGGCAAGGGGGCAGAAGCTGACGAATCGCCATCTCTCAGTATTGATAAACAACCGCATAGAAGGTAATATTTTAAACTCAAGCAGCATTGCTCAGCGCATATGAACAAGTTTTCAGCGCACAAGACACAAACGAGTGAGTTTTAATCAAAAATTACATCCCTAGTACATTCATCCGCCACAAGGCGGGCACCCTTCAGAACATCCTTATAGTAATTTTCGGGTTTGCGATGTTCCTTCCCCACTGGCGGCCTGTCCTTCACAAGCTTCTCCGCATCCAGCCTGCCCCAGTGCACCTTAGCACGGGAAAAGGCCCTACGGGCACCTTCAATACAGACGGAGCGCTTGATGACTTCGAGCCTTGGACAGCCCTCCACCAGCCGTCGCACCAGCCCGAAATAGCTCCCAGGAAGAGCCTCTCCAAGCCACAGCCGAACTAGGAGGCCCTTCATGGCCTGTTCGGCCGCCTTGTGGAGCTCGACCAGCTGCTTCAGCTGGTCGCTCAGGGGCACGGGGTGTCCGGCCTCAGCATACTGAGACCAGAAAACCTTCTCCGTCGAGCTGCCCTCCTCGCATTGATAGAATGCGGCGGCATCGGATACACTCCGGGGAAGATCTTTAAATGCCCCTGGAGAGCTCCGGATTCGGGTAAGTATCAAGTAACTCACGTTTATGTGTTTACTTTGCATAAAGAATGCCTTACCCGCCGCTATTTTCTTCACCTCATCCAACTCCTGGAGGGTCTTCTGGGATTCGGCCTTGGCAAACTTGGCATTTTCAATGGCCGCCGCGAGCTCGGACGCTCGCGTCTTCGAGTCAAGCTCCAAACTCTCATGTTTCTTCATGAGAACCTAGAGCTCTTGCCGCACCTTGCCAACCTCGGCCTCATACCTCTCCCGCTCGGTGCGCTCCACGGCCGCACTCTTCTCGGCCTCGAGCAACGCTTGCTTAAGGGTCGCCACCTCATTTCTTGCAATTGCACCTTTTTTATATACATATTCAACCAAGGTATTTCTTACCTTCCTTCTCCTCGAGCTGCTTCTTGGCACGCCCGAGCTCTTGCTTGGACTTCTCGAGGCTCTGCTTCAGCGTGTCCACTTCCGCAGTGAGTACGGCGGACGCCAACAGAGAAGCCCGCACACGCATATTGACTCCTTTTGTTAGACTCCTACAAATTTTTTGATCCTCTATTCGGCTTTTCTTCCCGAATGCCCAACAGAGCATCAGGGGCTACTGTCTATGCGGTAATATTATTTACACATTATTTACTTACCTCAAAGCCTGTCAAAAGGCTAGTACAAGCTTTAGTCAGTCCGCTCTTGGCGGACTGAACCTTCTAGACCACCGCACTCATAATAGCGCGGTGCTCCTCGTCGATGGAAGTGCCTTGGAGCACCTCCAACATATTGTCCGGCGCCTCCGGATGGACGGCGGTCACCGGCACAGTGGACTTGCTCCTCTTGGAAGGAGGTCCCTCGCCGGACTCCGGAACCCTTGAAGGTCCCCTTTACTCCTGGAGTCCGGGAGGTCGCCTTGCGGTGCCTCCGGGACCACCTCCTCCCTGCTTGGAACCTGTTGGGACAACACCTCGGTGTCGTCCATAGGGTGGGGGGAGGAAGCCGTCGGAAGAGAGTTCACCTCCGACAAGTCCAGTGAGCCGCTCGACGACGCGTCGAGCCGGTCTTTGGGTGGGCTGCATAAGCATATTCGCCATAAGGGAAAGCTGTCCAATAAACGAATACAATGAATTACTCCGGTATCCGGATACTTACTATTTTGCCAGGAGCTTGGCCCTAGGCTGCCACTCCTCTTCGCCGTCGTCGGCGTCGTCGGAGTAGTCCGGAGGAAGGGTTTTCCCCTTCTTGAACCGTCCGGCCTCCTCAGAGAGGGCAGCCTTCCTTTTCTTCTCTCCTCCCGCTGGAGGGGGAGAGGTCTCTTCTTCGTCCTCCGCGTCTTCACGAGAGGAAGGTGCTCCGGGACGATCGGACGACGAATCCGACACCTCCTGGCGCCGGACACTCTTTCGAGTCCCCGTGGCCCTTTTCATGGCCTTCTTCTCCGGCACCACATACGGTGCTGGAACTAGCAGCTTCGCCAAGCGAGCGTCCGCTGGGCCTTCGGGGAAAGGAGCCGGACAGTTGATCTGTCCGGACGTCACCTCCCAATCCTATCAAAGATAAGGGGACTCAGATCCCTCATAGAGTCAAACTATGAAAAACTGATACCCTGTGAAAGGACAAAGAAAGCTTACCGCATGAGCATGATGCTGAGTACTGAATCCGCAATCCTCAGCAGCGGATGCGGGAGCCTCGGCGCCCTTGAAAAGCATCCTCCAGGCATCTTCGTACGTCGTGTCGAAGAGCATGTTTAGAGTTCGATGCTGCGCCGGGTCGAACTCCCATAGGTTGAAGGCCCGTCGTTGACACGGGAGGATCAGGCGGATGAGCATAACCTGGACTACGTTGACAAGCTTGAGCTTCTTGTCCACCAGGGTTTGGATGCATGTTTGGAGTCCGGTCAGCTCTCCTTTTTTACCCCAAGACAGGCCTGTCTCCTTCCAGGAGGTGAGCCGCGTAGGGGGGCCGGATCAAAACTCACGGGGTGCGATCCATTCGGCGTCGCGCGGCTCGGTGACGTAAAACCACCCTGATTCCCACCCCTTCAGGGTCTCCACAAAGGAGCCCTCGAGCCACAGGACGTTGGCCATCTTCCCAACCATGGCATCGCCGCACTCCGCCTGGCTGTCGCGCACCACCTTTGGCTTGACGTTGAAAGTCTTAAGCCATAGGCCGAAACGGGGGAGGATGCGGAGGAACGCCTCGCACATGACAATAAGCACCGAGATGTTGAGGACGAAGTTCGGTGCCGGATCGTGGAAATCCAGGCCGTAGTAGAACATGAGCCCCCAAACAAATGGATGCAGAGGGAAGCCCAGTCCGCGGAGTAAATGGGGGAGGAATACCACCCCCTCATGGGGCCTAGGAGTGGGGATGAGCTGCCCCTTTTCGGGAAGCCGGTGCGCGATGTCGCTAGCCAGATATCCGTCCTTCCTCAGCTTTTTGATGTGTCCCTCAGTGACGGAGGAGACCATCCACTTGCCTCCCGCTCCGGACATGACTGGAGAAGGTTGAGGTGGTAGTGCGGACTTGGGCGCTGGAGCTCGAGTGCGCAAGAATGGATAGGCGAAGGAGGAAGAAGGCGTGGGTAAAAAGGTGGATCCTTATCCCCTTATATGGGTGGACACAACTACATGTCCCCACCAGCCTGGTGAAACTCCCTTATCTCCAAGCGCCGTAATCAAAGGCGTGGTTGGGTTACCCACGCCTGTATTGATGAGAATCCCAGAATAAGGGGACACGATCTCTGCTTTGACAAGACGTTCCAAGGAAACTGCCTCGCATAACACGCTGAGGTGGGATAATGAAATGACTCGGATAAAGGCTTGGCCGTGGTGTGTCACGCTACGGAATACGTCAGCAGATTAGATTTAGGTAAATATTATTCTCTCTATGGCAATATGTGGAAAACTGATTTTGCAGAGGCGGACACTATCTTTGTGTTTAAAATCTTCTATAAAGTACTTGGAGGAGGAACCCGCCTTGCAGTGCCGAAGACAATCTGCGCGCCGGACTTGTCGTCATTGAAGCCTGGTTCAGGGGCTACTGAGGGAGTCCTGGATTAGGGGGTTTCGGATGGCTGAACTATACCTTCAGCCGGACTCCTAGACTATGAAGCTACAAGATTGAAGACTCCGTCCCGTGTCCGGAAGGGACTTTCCTTGGCGTGGAAGCCAAGCTTGGCGATACGGATGTTCAGATCTCCTACCATTGTAACCGACTCTATGTAACCCTAACCCTCTCCGGTGTCTATATAAACCGGGGGGTTTTAGTCCGTAGGACAACATACACATCAACAATCATACCATAGGCTAGCTTCTAGGGTTTAGCCTCTCTGATCTCGTGGTAGATGTACTCTTGTACTACCCGTATCATCAATATTAATCAAGCAGGACATAGGGTTTTACCTCCATCGAGAGGGCCCAAACCTGGGTAAAACTTCGTGTCCCTTGCCTCTTGTTACCATCCAGCCTAGACGCACAGTTCGGGACCCCCTACCCGAGATCCGCCGGTTTTGACACCGACAGTGTGTCCGAACATCGTAATCGCACTCTGTTAGACATGGTGCGATCTATGATGTCTCTTACCGACCTACCGCTATCATTTTGGGGATGTGCTTTAGAGACTGCCGCATTCACTTTAAATAGGGCTCCGTCGAAATCCGTTGAGACGACACCGTATGAATTATGGTTTGGGAAGAAACCTAAGCTGTCGTTTCTAAAAGTTTGGGGATGCAATGCTTATGTCAAGAAACTTCAACCTGAAAAGCTCGAACCCATATCGAAAAAATGCGTCTTCATAGGATACCCTAAGGAAACTATTGGGTATACCTTCTACCTCAGATTCGTAGGCAAGATCTTTGTTGCCAAGAATGGATCCTTTCTAGAGAAAGAATTTCTCTCGAAAGAAGTAAGTGGGAGGAAAGTAGAACTTGATGAAGTACTGCCTCTTGAACTGGAAAGTAGCGCAGGTCAAGAAAATGTTTCTGTGGTGCCTGCACCGACTAGAGAGGGAGTTAATGATGATGATCAAGGGACTTCGGATCAAGTTGCTACTGAACTTCGTAGGTCCACAAGGACACGTTCCACACCAGAGTGGTACGGCAACCCTATCCTAGAAATCGTGTTGTTAGACAACGGTGAACCTTCAAACTATGAAGAAGCGATGGCGGGCCTAGATTCTGACAAATGGCTGGAAGCCATGAAATCCGAGATAGGATCCATGTATGAAAACGAAGTATGGACTTTGGCTGACTTGCCCGATGATCGGTGAGCGATAGAAAATAAATGGATCTTTAATAAGAAGACAGACGCGGATGGTAATGTGACCATCTATAAGGCTCGGCTTGTCGCTAAGAGTTATCGACTAGTTGAAGGGGTTGACTACGATGAGACTTCCTCACCCGTAGCGAAGCTGAAGTCCGTCCGAATCATGTTAGCAATTGCCGCATTCTATGATTATGAGATATGGCAAATAGACGTCAAAACAGCATTCCTTAATGGTTTCCTTAAGGAAGAACTGTATATGATGCAGGCAGAAGGTTTTGTCGATCCTAAGAATGCTGACAAGGTGTGCAAGCTCCAACCCTCAATCTATGGGCTGGTGCAATCATATCGGAGTTGGAACATTCGATTTGATGAGATGATCAAAGCGTTTGGGTTTACACAGACTTATGGAGAAGCCTGTGTTTACAAGAAAGTTAGTGGGAGCTCTGTAGCATTTCTCATATTATATGTGGATGACATACTATTGATGGGAAATGATATAGAATTCTTGGAAAGCATAAAGGCCTACTTGACTAAGTGTTTTTCAATGAAGGACCTTGGAGAAGCTGCTTATATATTAGGCATCAAGATCTATAGAGATAGATCAATACGCCTCATTGGTCTTTCACAAAGCATGTACCTTCACAAGATATTGAAGAAGTTCAATATGGATCAGTCCAAGAAGGGGTTCTTGCCTATATTGCAAGGTGTGAGATTGAGCATGGCTCAATGCCCGACCACGGCAGAAGATAGAGAAAAGATGAGTGTCATCCCCTATGCCTCAGCTATAGGGTCTATTATGTATGCCATGCTGTGTACCAGACCTGATGTAAACCTTGCCGTAAGTTTGGTAGGAAGGTACCAAAGTAATCCCGGCATGGAACACTAGACAGCCATCAAGAATATCCTGAAGTACCTGAAAAGGACTAAGGATAAGTTTCTCGTTTATGGAGGTGATGAAGAGCTCATCGTAAAGGGTTACATCGATGCTAGCGTCGATACAGATCTGGATGACTCCAAGTCACAAAGCAAATACGTGTATATTTTGAATGGTGGGGCAGTCAGCTGGTGTAGTTGCAAGCAAAGCGTCGTGGCGGGTTCTAAATGTGAAGCGGAGTACATGGCAGCCTTGGAGGCAGAACATGAAGCAATCTAGATGAAGGAGTTCATTACCGACCTAGGAGTTATTCCCAATGCGTCGGGCCCGATGACTCTTTTCTGTGACAACACTAGAGCCATTGCCCTTGCCAAGGAGCCCAGGTTTCACAAGAAGACTAGGCATATCAAGCGTCACTTCAACTCCATTCGTGAAAATGTTCAAGATGGAGACATAGAGATTTGTAAAGTGCATACGGACTTGAATGTCGCAGATCCGTTGACTAAACCTCTTCCACGAGCAAAACATGATCAACACCAGAACTCTATGGGTGTTCGATTCATCACAATGTAATTAGAATATTGACTCTAGTGCAAGTGGGAGACTGTTGGAAATATGCCCTAGAGGCAATAATAAAATGGTTATTATTATATTTCCTTGTTCATGATAATTGTCTATTGTTCATGTTGTAATTGTGTTATCCGGAAATCGTAATACATGTGTGAATACATAGACCACGACATGTCCCTAGTGAGCCTCTAGTTAACTAGCTCGTTGATCAATAGATGTTTATGGTTTCCTGACCATGCACATTGGATGTTCTTGATAATGGGATCACATCATTAGGAGAATGATGTGATGGACAAGACCCAATCCTAAGCCTAGCACAAGATCGTGTAGTTCGTATGCTAAAGCTTTTCTAATGTCAAGTATCTTTTCCTTAGACCATGAGATTGTGCAACTCCCGGATACCGTAGGAATGCTTTGGGTGTGCCAAACGTCACAACGTAACCGGGTAGCTATAAAGGTGCACTACGGGTATCTCCGAAAGTATCTGTTGGGTTGGCACGAATCGAGACTGGGATTTGTCACTCCATATGACGAAGAGGTATCTGTGGGCCCACTTGCTAAGACATCATCATAATGAGCTCAATGTGACTGAGGGGTTGTTCATGGGATGATGTGTTACGGAATGAGTAAAGAGAGTTGCCGTAACGAGATTGAACAAGGTATCGGTATACCGATGATCGAATCTCGGGCAAGTACTATACCGGTAGACAAAGGGAATCATATACGGGATTGATTGAATCCTTGACATCGTGGTTCATCCGATGATATCATCGTGGGACATGTGGGAGCCAACATGGGTATCCAGATCCCGCTGTTGACTATTGGCTGGAGAGACGTCTCAGTCATGTCTGCATGCCTCCCGAACCCGTAGGTTCTGCACACTTAATGTTCGATGACGCTAGGGTTATAGGGAATAGATGTACGTGGATACCGAATGTTCTTCGGAGTCCCGGATGAGATCTCGGACATCACGAGGAGTTCCGGAATGGTCCGGAGGTAAAGATTTATATATGGGAAGTCCAGTTTTAGACACCGGAAAGGTTTTGCGGTTTATCGGTATTGTACCTGCACCACCGAAGGGGTTCCGGGGGTCCACCTGCCTCGAAGGACCTAATGGGCTGCAGTTGGGTGGAACCAGCCCTTAGTGGGCTGGTGCGCCCCCCAAGGGCCCAAGGCGCCTAGGGTTGGAAACCCTAGGGGGCCGCCCCCCTGGGAGCCGGCACCCCCCTAGTTGGAAACCCTAAGGGGGGCGCTGCCCCCCTGAGGGGCCGCCGCCCCCCTCTAGATGGATCTAGGGGACCTGCCCCCTCTCCCCTTCCCCCAATAAATAGTGGGGGTGGGAGGCAACCGCACCCCTTCTCCTGGCGCAGCCCTACCCCTCTCCCTCCTCGTCTCTCGAAGTGCTTGGCGAAGCCCTGCTGGAGTGCCACGCTCCTCCACCACCACCACGCCGTCGTGCTGCTGCTAGATGGAGTCTTCCCGAACCTCTCCCTCTCTCCTTGCTGGATCAAGGCGCGGGAGACGTCACCGGGCTGCACGTGTGTTGAACGTGGAGGCACCGTTGTTCGGTGCTTGGATCGGAATCAACCACGATCTGAATCGCTACGAGTACGACTCCCTCATCCGCGCTCTTGTAACGCTTCCGTGTGGCGATCTTCAAGGGTATGAAGATGCACTCCCCTCTCTCTCGTTGCTAGTCTCTCCATAGATTGATCTTGGTGATGCGTAGAATTTAATTTCTGCAACAATCCCCAACAACAACTTCTCCAGACATGGAAACATTGCAGCAAGCTAATAATGTTATTTAGATCAAAACTATTCATTTGGATATATAAGATCTTGATAGAATCCGGCACCATTGATAGGCCATCCGTGGAGAAACTCTTCATTGAGCATAGAATAAAATATTAGTACAAAATGTGTACTCCAAGATGACATATAACTTATGCGCAAGAATTTAAAATGCATCTTATGGTTACAAGTGTAGATGATAATATAAAGTACCTGAAGAACTGTGGAGCCAAACACCATATTGAAATGAGCACAGAGATCATGTATTACACCCAAGGTCTCCAGTTTAGGCGCAGAGAGGACGGTTATATGCAACGGTGAATAACTAGAATCAAGGATCAACCTTTGAAGTGAAGGGGCATCTTGGATGATGAGATGCCTTCCGTCAAAATAAATTCCAAATCTTACAAGGTTAGGAGACTTTATTTGGAGACAACCGAGTCTAACTGTGAAAACAAGCACCAAGCACTCTAGGGCAGGGCAACTGGAGTGGATGCTGCTGTGCAATGAGGCCCCCGATATACGAACCCGCACAAGTGAAAGTTTCTTCAGAAATGGGAGTCGAAGGTTTAGTACCAGATTGTCTGGTAGGTCACACAGCGCAAAGGTGGCGGTGTTGAGAGCGGAGGAAAACCGCGAGATGGACATCGCTGCTGAGGGCACATGTAGATGGCGTTCGGTATCTGTTAGGTGATTTCTAGGGGAATAGTAGAACTCAAGCAGCTGTAGTTTTGTGAATTCAGAGGATTTCAGCCAGGCGTACATCGTGCAGGGCATGGTATGCTTGCTCAGGTAGCAGGACGGGATGCAGAGGCTTTGAACGGAGCCCTGGTGGGAGGAGATGATGGCTCTGGGGATTTCAAAATCATTGAAAAGAGATAGCTGACAGCAGTAGAGATTATAGGGCATGGCGCGCCATAGAGGGCGCCACCGAATTGAGAGGACTTGGGTGCGGCAGCAATCCTTGGTGGGGAGAAGCGAGATGATCTCCCCAAGGACGGCGTCTGGGAGATCGCTGATGTGGTACACCAGAGATTCTACGGGTTCCTGGGATCCGGTGGGGGCAGGGTCATCGCTTCTCCCCGCGCTGCCGGGTCCAGGATCTACAAGAGGCGTTTCCGCTGGCGGGAGCCTCATCTTCTTGGCGCTGGGGTCAGCCGACTCCATTTTCCTCAAGGGCGTCGCGTCGCGCTCACGGATTTGAGCAGAGTAACGAATGACGAGCCTAGTTGTAGTGTGAGTGAAGAAGAAGGGGAGCTGGGGTTTTTCTGTAGTAGTGAGGAAGAAGGGGAGCTGGGGTTTTCTATAGGAGTGATGTGAGGAATTTGGGGGTACAAGTGGAGCGAGCTGACGTGAGGTGGCTGGGAGTGAGGAGGAAGAAGAACACCCAGGTTTTTTTGGGGGGTGGTGTGCTGGGTGTAGGTAGCGCCTCTCGTTTAGTAAATATATGCACTTTTGAATTGATTTTACTATTTAGTAGCATGGATGGGCTGTTTTGTCTTGGGCCCAGAGAAACAATTACTACTAGTATAGTGGAGACACTCTACAGCTACCCAGAAAAACAATTACTACTAGTACAATGGATACAATACCACTTCTGGCTCCTCCTAGGTCATCGAGACATCTCCCTCTACTTAATGCCATTATACTTTTATTCACCGACATGAGGGCCATGCAGCGTGCGGTCCCAAATGCCATCCACCAAATTAGAAGGCAGTATGCAGGCGGAGAGTCACCCCGGTCGTAGTGCTACATCTCCATCGTATCTACTTTTCCACACACTTTTGCCCTTGTTTTGGACTCTAACTTGTATAATTTGCATGGAACTAACCCGGACTGACGCTGTTTTCAGCAAAATTGCTATGGTGTTATTTATGTGCAGAAACAAAAGTTCTCGGAATGACCTGAAACTTCACGGAACATCTATTCGGAAAAAATAAAAAATCCTTGCAAAAGATGAAGACCAGTGGGCCCCCTGGAGCTCCTCCGACCTCAACTCCATCTCTATATATTTGCTTTCGGGGAGAAAAAATCAGAGAGATGGATTCATCGCGTTTTACGATACGGAGCCACTGCCAAGCCCTAAAACCTCTCGGGAGGGCTGATTTGGAGTCCATTCGCGGCTCCGGAGTGGGGAATTCGTCGCCATCGTCATCATCAACCATCCTCCATAACCAATTTCATGATGCTCACCGCTGTGCGTATGTAATGCCATTGTAGGCTTGCTGGACGGTGATGGGTTGGATGAGATCTATCATGTAATCGAGTTAGTTTTGTTAGGTTTGATCCCTAGTATCCACTATGTTCTGAGATTGATGTTGCTATGCTTAATGCTTGTCACTAGGGCCCGGGTGCCATGATTTCAGATCTAAACCTATTATGTCTTCATCAATATATCAGAGTTCTTGATCCTATCTTGCAAGTCTATAGTCACCTATTATGTGTTATGATCCGTTAACCCCGAAGTGACAATAATCGGGATACGTACCGGTGATGACCATAGTTTGAGGAGTTCATGTATTCACTATGCGCTATGCTTTATTCCGGTACTCTATTAAAAGGAGGCCTTAATATCCCTTAGTTTCCATTAGGACACCGCTGCCACGAGAGGGTAGGACAAAAGATGTCATGCAAGTTCTTTTCCATAAGAACGTATGACTATATTCGGAATACATGCCTATATTACATTGATGAACTGGAGCTAGTTCTGTGTCACCCTATGTTATGATTGTTACATGATGAACCGCATCCGGCATAATTCTCCATCACCGATCCATGGCCTACGAGCTTTCCATATATTGTTCTTCGCTTATTTACTTTTCCATTGCTATTGCTATCATCACTACAAAATACCAAAAACATTACTTTTCCTATCATTACCTTTTGCTACCGCTACCACTACTATCATATTACTTTGCTACTATACACTCTGCTGCAGATATTAAGTTTCCAGGTGTGGTTGAATTAACAACTCAGCTACTAATACTTGAGAATATTCTTTGGCTCCCCTTGTGTCGAATCAATAAATTTGGGTTGAATACTCTACCCTCGAAAACTGTTGCGATCCCCTATACTTGTGGGTTATCAAGACTATTTTCTGGCACCGTTTCCGGGGAGCATAGCTCTATTATTTGAGTCACTTGGGATTTATATCTGCTTATCATTATGAAGAACTTGAGAGATCCAAAAACCAAGATTTATCCCTCAACTACGAGGGGAGGTAAGGAACTACCATCTAGCTCTACACTTGATTCACCTTCTGTTTTGAGTAAGCTTGCGACACCTGAACCTGCTTCTGCTATTCGTTCTGATATGTCACATGTTATTGATGATGCCACTTCTGCTATGCATGATACTTATGATGAATCTACTTCTATGCTTGATACTACTGTTCCACTTGGTTAATTTCTTGATGAACAACTTGCTAGGGTTAGAGAGAATG
Organism: Triticum urartu; assembly: GCF_056163025.1. Lineage (NCBI taxonomy): Eukaryota > Viridiplantae > Streptophyta > Magnoliopsida > Poales > Poaceae > Triticum > Triticum urartu. The sequence continues at coordinate 64,946,302 of NC_141873.1, read as the reverse complement.
AAAATATTGAATATGATAATATTGATGGAAGTAATGATGAAGACTTTCCCGTTATTCCTAAGGGTTATGTTTTTGATAAAGAAGCTTCTTTAGCTATTTTAGCTTGCAAAAATAGTTATGAACTTAACAGATTATTAGCTAAATGGAATAAGCAATCTGAAAATGCTAGGATGAAACCTGACCCTTCTTTTTCTACTTCACCTGTCTTTCTTAGTGATAAGGACTATGAATTCTCTGTTGATCCTGATATAATTACTTTGGTTGAATCTGATCCTTTTCATGGATATGAATCTGAAACTGTTGTGGCACATCTTACTAAATTAAATGATATATCCACCCTGCTCACTAATGATGAGAGAACTCGCTACTTTTATATCCTTAAAATATTTCCGTTCTCATTAAAGGGTTATGCTAAGATATGGTTTAATTCTGTTGATCCTGGTTGTGTGCGTAGTCCCCGGGATATGATTTATTACTTCTCTACTAAATATTTCCTTGCTCATAAGAAACAAGCTGCTTTAAGGGATATATATATAATTTTGTGCAAATTGAAGAAGAGAGTCTCCCACAAGCTTGGGGGAGGCTTCTCCAATTACTTAATGCTTTGCCTGATCATCGTCTTAACAAAAACGAAATACTTGATATCTTTTATAATGGACTAACCGATGCTTCCAGAGATTACCTGGATAGTTGTGCTGGTTCTGTTTTCAGGGAAAGAACACCAGATGAAGCTGAAATTCTATTGAATAATATGTTGACAAATGAAAATAATTGGACACTTCCTGAGCCAATCCCTGAGCCTATTCCTAATCCAACGCCGAAGAAAAGGGGTGTTCTATTTCTCAGTCCTGAAGATATGCAAGAGGCAAAGAAATCCATGAAAGAAAAAGGTATTAAAGCTGAAGATGTTAAGAATTTACCTCCTATTGAAGAAATACACTGTCTTAATTTACCGCCTGTTGAAGAAACATATGATCTTAATCCATTACATATTCAAGATATTCATGGTCTTGATAACCCGACATAGGTAGTAAAGGTAAATTCTCTCTATAGATATGATAAAGCTGAAATTCCATTTACTAAGTTTGCTACCCATGCTTAGATGAGTTTGATAAATTTATAGTTAAGCAAGAAGATTTTAATGCTTATATTGGTAGACAATTGAAATACAATTCAAATATGCTTGAACACTTGGGCGATTATATGGCTAATGTCAAAGGTGAACTCAAACTTATTAGCAAACATGCTTCTATGGTTACCACTCAAGTAGAACAAGTACTTAAAGCTCAAAATGATTTGCTCAATGAATTGAATAGTAAGAATAATGATTATGCTGTTAGAGTGGCTACTAGAACTGGTAGAATGACTCAGGAACCTTTGTATCCTGAAGGCCACCCTAAGAGAAATGAGCAATATTCTCAGAGAAATAATATATATACACCTAGTCCTTCTAAAAAGAATAAAAATGATAGGACTTTGCAGGCTTCTAGTGAACCTATATATTGCTCAACCGCCTAAGAATCCAAATGATATTTCTATTTCTGATGCTGAAACACAATCTGGCAATGAACCTGAAACTAGTGATAATGTTAATGATAATGTTCAGGATGATGCTCAACCTAGCAATGATAATGATATAGAAATTGAACCTGGTGTTGATCTTGATAACCCACAATCAAAGAATCAACGTTATGATAAGAAAGACTTTGTTGCTAGGAAAAATGGTAAAGAAAGGGAACCATGGGTTCAGAAACCCATGCCTTTTCCTCCCAAACCATCCAAGAAAAAGGATGATGAGGATTTTGAGCGTTTTGCTGAAATTATTAGACCTATCTTTTTGCGTATGCGGTTAACTGATATGCTCAAAATGAATCCTTATGCTAAGTACATGAAAGAAATTGTTACTAATAAAAGAAAGATACCAGAAGCTGAAATTTCCACCATGCTTGCTAATTATACTTTTAAGGGTGGAATACTAAACAAACTTGGAGATCCAGGAGTACCCACTATACCATGCTCCATTAAAAGAAACTATGTGAAAACTGCTTTATGTGATCTTGGAGCCGGTGTTAGTGTTATGCCTCTCTCTTTATATCGTAGACTTGATTTGAATAAGTTGACACCTACTGAAATATCTTTGCAAATGGCTGATAAATCAACTGCTATACCTGTCGGTATTTGTGAGGATGTGCTTGTGGTGGTTGCAAATGTTACTATTTTAACAGAGTTTGTTATTCTTGATATCCCTGAGGACGATAGTATGTCTATTATTCTTGGAAGACCTTTTTTGAACACTGCAGGGGCTGTTATTGATTGCACTAAAGGCAATGTCACTTCTCATGTTAATGGTAATGAGCATACGATACACTTTCCGAGGAAACAACCTCAAGCTCATAGTATCAACTCTATTGGAAAAATTCCATCGATTATATTTGGAGGTTTTGAATTTCCTCTTCCTACCGTCAACAAGAAATATGATATTCTTATTATTGGGGATGTGCATATCCCCGTTGAGGTAACATAGTGTTATTCGAAATTTCTTCGGTTCCATGTTATTCGGAATGAGTTCGTTAACAAGACCTGATCAACCTTGTTAGTGGATTCCTTTTGATGAGCATGAGATGGATGAAACTAGAAGGCACAACCTTCTGTACCCTACTTTTACTTTTTGTTATTTATATTAAATAAAATAAAAATAAGTAGTTTCCGTCTGTTACCTGAATTATCCGTGCAATATAAAAATATCCCGAAAATAAAAGTTCTCCAAATGCCCTGAAATTTAAATATGATTTTTTCTGGAATATTTGAGAATATTTGGCACCGAGAACACAATAGGGGGGCATCCACCTGGCCATGAAGGTGGAGGGCGCGCCCTACCCCCCTGGGCGTGCCCCCTGCCTCGTGGGCCCACGGTGGCCCTCCTCCACTTATTCATGCACCCACACACACTCCTTCTTCCTCCCACAAACATGAATATCCAGCTCAAACCCGAGTCCAAGCTCATTTTGCTACCATTTTCGATCTCCTTGCTCAAAGCACCTATCACAAAACTGCTTGGGGAGATTGTTCCTTGGTATGTGACTCCTCCATTGGTCCAATTAGTTTTTGTTCTAGCGCTTTATTCATTGCAAATTTGTGCTGCCTAGGTGACCATGTTCTTGAGCTTGCATGTCAAATTTATATGGTTCCAAGTAGTTTTGATGCATGATATAGGCTCTAGGCACTTGTAGGAGTAGTTGCTATCATTATTATTGAGTTTGGCTTACTTTTATTTTGAAGATACTAAAAAAATTCAGAATTTTTCAGAGAATAATTAAGAGATTTTTGAGGGGATCATCGAGCCGTATCTGGAAGGAAAAGAAAAATGAAGAAGCAATGAAGCCCAAATATAATTTGCCTCGTGCCGCGGAGGTTAGGCCGTGTGAATGGCCCTCCGAAGAATTCTTGAGAGCAACCGGGATTTATGAGGATTTTTATGAATTGGCTAAGAATGCAGGCCTCACCGACTTCCTCCACGACCAATGCGAACAGTATCTTTTACTAACCAATACTTTTGTGCAAAACTTCTACTATTATCCTAGGGAATCACCTCCTTCAGTAGAGTTTCATTTATATGATGTGGTTAAGAAGGTGTCACTTTATGATTTTTGTCGGGTTTTTTTGATGCCTTTCGAGGGCAAAATAGAGGAACCATATCGTGACGATGTGGATGGGTTTATTGATACTATCACTGTAGGGGAAACGAGGAAGGTTTCTGATGCATGAATCACTAGCATACATTTTCCTGTTTTACGCTACTTTGCAATATTTTCTAGTCGTTGCTTAATTGGTCACGGAAACTGTGGAAACCTTATTGTTCTTGATATTATCATTTTGTTCCACGGTTTATTCTGTGATAACTCTGTGAGTATGGGCAGTATTATTGCTAAATGGTTAAGTCTGAACCGTACAAAGGGTCCCATTTTTGGTGGTATCTATGCTTCACGCCTGGCTGCATATTATAACATACCTATTAGGCACTATGAAAAAGAAGAAAAATTCATGCCTTCTATTTATATAGATTATAAGAGTATGGTAGCACATGATTTCATTATAAAGAATAGGGAAGGGGAGCTTAAATACAAATTGTTCTTTGATAAACGTCATCCAGAGACTATTACACTACCTGCTCCTTCCTTGTTTGATTTATCTGCAAGCTAGTACCTTGTCTCGCCGGAGGATATTTACGCCTACCGGAACCCTGCATCAGCCACAGACCCAGAGTGGGAACCACCAGTTGATCCTCCACGATAGTCTAATTACCAGTGGGATCCGGAGATGATTGCCAACCAGTGGCAATCGGAGTCTTCTTCATTGCAGTATGACTCCAACTATTATTATGGATATGCGCCAGGCTAGCCATGGCCATAGACCAACTTAGGCCAAAAGCCTAAGCTTAGGGGAGTACGCATTTCCCACCGACATTACATTTATGTTCACACACTCGTTGCTAGATGTCGGTGCTCATACTTTTTCATTGTATCATCCATGCTAGTTTATTTTCCTTTATATGCTTTCTTCTTGTGTGTTTAATAAACTTTAATAAAAAACAAAAGAATTAGTTGTAGCTTTTAGCCAGCTTTAATTTCCATGCTTGTAGTAGTAATTAAAAAGAAAACCCAAAAATATTTCCTGTTCTTCTTTCCCTTGTTGGGAGCTTTCCCGTGTAAATAGTTTTATTCCTTTTCTTTTCTTTGGGGGTCGATAGAAGAAGACCATGATTAAATTATTGAAGTGGCTCTCATATGCATTGTTGTTGATTTGACAAAAGAGCCCATATTGCCTTGTCTTCTCCTATTTATTGAATGCTTGCAGATTCCAGCTTAGTCAAATGCACGTGCACTATTATAGTTATTATTATTATCCACATCGTTCGGTCGTACAAGTGAAAGGCAATTATGACGATATATGATGGACTAACTGAGATGAGAAAAGCTGGTATGAACTCGACCTCTTTTGTTTTTGTAAATATCATTAGTTCATCGTTCCTGATTCAGCCTATTATGAATAAACATGTTTTCAATGACAACTAGAGATCATAGTTTCTTGTGCCATGCTTGATTAGCTAGGAGCTTATAATGGTTTACCTTGCGTGCCAACATACAATTAAAATGGTTGTGATGTGGTATGATAGGGTGGTATCCTCCTCTGAATGATTTAAGTGACTTGACTTGGCGCATGTTCATGCATGTAGTTGAAACAAAATCAACATAGCCTTCACGATATTTATGTTCATGGTGGATTATATCCTACCCATGCTTGCATTCGGTGTTGATTAATTTTAATGCATGTTCATGACTGTTGTCGCTCTCTAGCTGGTCGCTTCCCAGTCTTTTGCTAGCCTTCACCTGTACTAAGCGGGAATACTGCTTGTGCATCCAATCCCATAAACCCCAAAGTTATTCCATATGAGTCCACCATACCTACCTATATATGGTATCTACCTGCCGTTCCAAGTAAATTTGTATGTGCCAAACTGTAAACCTTGAAATAAATATATTGTTTTGTATGCTCCAATAGCTCATGTATCAACTAGGGCTGTCCGTATCTTCCATGTTAGGCGGGTTATTCTCAAGAGGAGTGGACTCCGCTCCTCACTCACGAGAAAGTGGCTGGTCACCGGGATGCCCAGTCCCATACTTTATGCAAATCAAATCAAAATAATTGCAAACAAAACTCCCCCTGGGACTCTTGTTAGTTGGAGGCACTCGTTGTTTTGAGCAAGCCATGGATTGATGCTTGTTGGTGGAGGGGGAGTATAAACTATACCATTCTGTTTGGGAACTGCCTATAATGTGTGTAGCATGGAAGATATTGCCATCTCTTGGTTGTTATGTTGACAATGAAAGTATACCGCTCAAAATATTATTCATCTCTATTTCAAAACCGATCTCTGGCACCTCTACAAATCCCTGCTTCCCTCTGCGAATGGCCTATCTATTTACTTTCATGTTGAGTCATCATCCTCTTATTAAAAAGCACCAGTTGGAGAGCACCACTATCATTTGCATTCATTACTATTAGTTTACATTGAGTATGACTTGATTGGATCTCTTTTACCATGAATTAGAATGTGTAGTCAGTCCTTGATCTTTAAAGGTGCTCTGCATTTATGTTTTGCGGTCTCAGAAAGGGCTAGCGAGATACCATCTTGTTATATCATATTATGATTGTTTTGAGAAAGTGTTGTCATCCGAGATTTATTATTATTGCTCGCTAGTTGATTATGCCATTGATATGAGTAAACTTGAGACCTAAGCATTATTGTGAATGTGGTTAGTCATAATCTTTGTTGAAAACTTGAATGCTGGCTTTACATATTTACAATAACAAGAGCAAACAGAGTTTGTAAAAGTTATTCTTTATCACTTTCAGTTTATCAACTGAATTCCTTGAGGACAAGCAAAGGTTTAAGCTTGGGGGAGTTGATACGTCTCCATCGTATCTACATTTCCAAACACTTTTACCCTTGTTTTGGACTCTAACTTGCATGATTTGAATGGAACCAACCCGGACTAGCGTTGTTTTCAGCAGAATTTCTATGGTGTTATTTATGTGCAAAAACAAAAGTTCTCAGAATGACCTGAAACTTCACGGAACATCTATTCTGAAATAAAAAAAATCCTTGCAAAAGATGAAGACCAGTGGGCCCCCTCGAGCTCCTCCGACCTCAACTCCAACTCTATATATTTGCTTTCGGAGAGAAAAAACAAAGAGAAGGATTCATCGCGTTTTACGATACTGAGCCGCCGCCAAGCCCTAAAATCTCTCGGGAGGGCTGATCTTGAGTCTGTTCGGGGCTCCGGAGAGGGGAATCAGTTGCCATTGTCATCATCAACCATCCTCCATCACCAATTTCATGATGCTCACCGCCGTGCGTGAGTAATTCAATCGTAAGCTTGCTGGACAGTGATGGGTTGGATGATATCTATCATATAATCAAGTTTGTTTTGTTTGGGTTTGATCCCTAGTATCCACTATGTTCTAAGATTGATGTTGCTATGACTTTGCTATGCTTAATGCTTGTCACTAGGGCCCGAGTGCCATGATTTCAGATCTGAACCTATTATGTCTTCATCAATATATGAGAGTTCTTGATCCTATCTTGCAAGTCTATAGTCACCTATTATGTGTTATGATCCGTTAACCCCGAAGTGATAATAATCGGGATACTTACTGGTGGTAACCATAGTTTGAGGAGTTCATGTATTCACTATGTGATAATGCTTTGTTCCGGTACTCTATTAAAAGGAGGCCTTAATATCCCTTAGTTTCCATTAGGACCCCGCTGCCACAGGAGGGTAGGACAAAAGATGTCATCCAAGTTCTTCTCCATAAGCACGTATGACTATATTCGGAATACATGCCTACATTACATTGATGAATTGGAGCTAGTTCTGTGTCACCCTATGTTATGATTGTTACATGATGAACCGCAACCGGCATAATTCTCCATCACCGATCCATTGCATATTAGCTTTCCATATTGTTCTTCACTTATTTACTTTTCTGTTGCTATTGCTATCATCACTACAAAATACCAAAAACATTACTTTTTCTATCATTACCTTTTGCTACCGTTACCACTACTATAATATTACTTGTCTACTAAACACTCTGCTGCAGATATTAAGTTTCTAGGTGTGGTTGAATTGACAACTCAGCTGCTAATACTTGAGAATATTCTTTGGCTCCCCTTGTGTCGATACGATAAATTTGGGTTGAATACTCTACCCTTGAAAACTATTGCAATCCCCTATACTTGTGGGTTATCATCGTAGCACGGTAGTAACGAGCCGTCGTATCACAAAACCCCACCTCCCTGCAGTCTAAGTTTGACAGACGAAGCAACCATCATTTCACTCTTCGCTGAATCGCCTTCTCACTCACCGTCTTCAAGAAAGGCAACACTCGCATCTGCCACTATTCTTCTATCCCAAAGAAGGGAAGGTAAGCGGATCCGTGATGTTGGTATATTTCCGTTCAGAGAAAAAAAGAACTTTTGCAAAGCAGTAACCGATCCTCACTGTCTTTTTTGTTTCATTGTCATTGCGATTGTGTTTTCCTTTTAGTGGTCTCCTAGTATTCGTCAGTTTCATGATGGACCAAGGAGAACCATGCAAAGATCTGCCAATATTGGAGCAGACAAGGGAGGCTGATCCCCACGAGACAGAGAGCTCCAAGAAGATGGAGGCAGCCACCGATCCGACCCAAGATACGCTCACGGCCACTACTGAGATGGTCAACGCCACGTTTGAGGTTACAGCCCCCGTGGCACTGCAGGAGCAGTTTTCCCCCTTCGAGGATGTGTCCCCCCCCCCCCCCCCGCTAAGCTGCCCAAGGTGATTTTCTTCTTTGTTGATCTTGATTGTGGTTTTTCATCTAAGTATGTGGTGATCAATAATGCAAAATTTTATGAGCTTCGATGCCATGCTATACATAGTGGTTTAAATAACTTGTGTTTCTTATACTGGAAAGTAATTCAGAATTTGTTTCTGTTTCAATTAGAGCCCTGATGCAGACAAGGATTGTGTGGTTGTACATGTCACTCTCTATGAGGCGGATGACCTGAATATACACACTGGGAAAACAGAGTTTTTAGGCCGTTGGATCGTGGAAGCAATTTGCGCTTATACCAATGAAGAGTTGTATTCTAGCCTCACTGTTGTTAGGCGTGTTGTCCAGGGTGTACTGAAGCACAAGATGTTCAAAGCTACTGCTTCGTTTGTGAGGCATACTATTCTTGTCAAGATTACGCAGTAAGATGACGTGGCATGCCTCCACAAACAAGTTTATGAGTGGAAAGGCCACAAGGTTGTCTTCATGAAGGTTCACAGGATTGAGCTGCTGCCGGACGTATGATGTTCATGGCAAGGTCCATCTTGTGTCCAGCCCAAATTAGATCGAGGCATGAAATAGTTGCCCAAGCTAGTGTTTAATAGTAGTTTGGATTGTGTCTAATTATCCGAACCTTGACTGTTATCGAGCCCTCTAGGGCTAGTACTCTGTTTGAATCCGTCTATGGGAACTACTGCTACTTTTGTGTGCCCGTGAATCATGTCAGAACCATCGTAATTGTTGCCGAAACAGATGCATTCTCACTAGTTTTTTCATGAATATGGCATGGTAAGACATAAGTTGTCACGGTTTATCATACAAGCAGTGTGTGTTTTGATGAAATAGAGTACTCGTTTGAGAACTATGCACCGACGTATATACATAAGTACTTGTAAACATTGTTGGTGCTACCCCACTTGTAAGCAGTTATGCAAAACACGGCACATTGGCTCAGCTCGCTTCAACACTAGGATATCGACCAGCTAACAATCAACAATCTGCCGTATGACATATAAGTAACTATGTATCTTGTTACAATGGTTCATGCAGTTAACTGAGGCCACAATGTAAATTCCAAACGTTCACACGCTAGTCCAGCATTCATGTGGAACACTGACATTAAACTCGGCTTCATAAAACACTTGAAAAGCATAAGTTAAGCAATTTTATACATCTTAATGATTCATAGAACATAACAAACATATATTAGTTCACAGCAAAAGACAAAGTTTTGAGAAGGTTTACAAATCAGGAAAAACAAGCAAGGCTTCTCTGAGCAAAGGGCCTCCCGGCAGGCTTAAATTTCCTGGAGTTCACTCTGGTTTTTTCTTGTTGCCACCATCCAGGATTAGGTTCCCTCATTCCAGAATAACCAATTATAATTATGTTCTCAGATGGAATGCTGAAAGTCTTGTGCATTCCACTAAATTTAAGCACCGTATTTGCAGAAATAAGTAGACCACAATGTCTCTTGTCCGCGCACCTGTCCAAAAAACCACCGTGCAGCCGTGCTAGCTAGTTCTCGGTCCATGGATGAACAGGTAGAAAGTGCATTCCGGACTAGGATGCAGTTGTTTTCTCTCGTCCCTACACTGCAATCAAGAAGTAAAACGTATGAATCAACTTCTTTTATATCGCGTTGGTCATTCTACCTAGTAACTACCAATGTAGGAATACATGGAAGACGGGTGGTTAGACGATGCCAATGAGGGATAGCCATCTCATTTTGCACGTTATACTAAAAGTGAGGTGTGTGCTTTTGATTGCGCGGATAGAAACGATACGGAGACAGACATCCCGAAACGATATGGAGACAGACATCCCTGTTTGCGCAAATACGAAATACGGTTATTTAAATAGTGATAGATATTTTGCAGTGGCGTATGATTAACAGCAGCATCTGTTGTGTTATAATTGGCACTAGATTGACAGTATGAAAGTATCGTTAAGTAAGTAGCATCACATCACATCAACACTGCCACTAGATTAACATGCACAACAATAGCATTAGTATTACTGTCATGAGAGTAGCACATGGTCAGTAAATGTGCAATCAAATTTGTGCAGTTCCACTGGGATGAAGAAATGTTAGCAGTGTGATATTTAAGTATAACTACTAAAACACAATTCATGGGAAATAAAGCAAGATGGAAGCACTTCATAAAATGGTGGTGGCATTGCTTCAATTTATCAACGGCACTAGACCATTACTTATAGTGACATTAGGTGGCATTGCTTTATGCTTGTTGTGATTTTACATTAATGGTAGCGATATGGGCGTATGGACAGGAGGGTCATAAAGTGGTGAGGAAGATGTGGTTGCCGAGAGCGGCAAACACTCAGGCAGCATGTCTGCATTTGTCCCATTTTTTATCTCCTCGGCGACATTTTCCTTTTTCAACCAAGAGATAGGTCCACTTCCTCCCACCCTTCGCCATCCACCATGCTTTCTCCATCTTATCAACCAAGAGACCAGTTGGGTAGCCAGTATCCACTACTTTCCCCTGTTTCCTCTTAGAACCAAGTCCTAGATTCATGCTACAACTTTCCCACTTTCTTCCCTGTTTGAACCAACTCTTAGAGTCGACTATATGAACTAGCTTTACATCTAATAATAGTAAAAGTCTAGGTTGCTTTGGAACAGCGGACGGAAGTAGAAAAATATCCACACGAAGCCAAGTGGGGAGATGGGGCAGTAGAGCAAGGCAGGTTTCGAAGGAATATATACCTGAGGGTCGTCGGCATGTGGCAAAGAAGGCGTCGGGAGGCCGCATCTTCACCATAATACCACAAGGAGGAAGAAAGGATCTAAGGGCCTCCCGAGCCGGTGCTCTCTCGGAGAGAACGGCACGGCCGCCGATCGGGACACGTGGGCAGCCGTTGGTCTCCTCCCTTGCCGCCGCCAACAGCGTGAACGATGCACCTACACCCCTGCTCCGGTCGAGGTTGTCCGACCGGATTTGTGACCAGCCTTGGGCTAAGAGAGAGTGTGGCCACCTATGTCTTGCTTAGATCTGGAGAGCATGAGAGTGAACGAGAGGAACCCTAGTAAAGCAAGCGCTAAGGCTCCTACTTATATATATAGTGGAGTGATTTTGTTGTACCATCTTCAAAAAAATGCGCTCCTATGTGTACCCGCGAGTGGGTGTGAGAGAACTAGTGCGTGCGTGCACCGCTTCTCTTCGTGAGAGTACAATATACTATGCCCAAAGAACGTTTGCCACAAGAGTAATAGTATAAGTGTGTGACGTGTGAGCTAAAATAAAATGTGTGCGACGTCTTTTATTTTTTAAAAGTTTTGAGGGTAGGGTGTGAAGAGCACATATCCGTGTGACGTGTACCTGACGGTGGGTGCGAGAGGACTCGGGAGAGTCGGGACTCGTCAGGGTGCGTGTGCGTGAGAGAGGGGGGGCATGTATCAATGCAATTCATGTGTCCGTAAATCACTATCCGACAAACGTTCACCACAAGCCTTTTTCCTGACGAACGCCGTAAGAACCGTTAGATCGGCATCCGACAGTGTTAGTTTTGCCATATCATTTAACAGAACAGCCACTCCTCCTACACACAAATCTTCCACGTGAGTGTTAGCAACTGTTGTATGCTCCCTCCGTTCCAAAATGCAGTGCATATAGGTTTATTGAAAATTCGAACCTCGCAAAATTTTACCAAGTTGTCATGTACCAAATTGCACATGTAGAATACCCTGTATATATCATTTCATTCATCTTCGAGAGGTAACTATAAAGATGGGGGAGGAGTCTACAAAGAAAGACCATCGTATCACCTACAGCAATTTCAACCATCCTTTGGTGTGGAGGAATATCATAGGAACTCTATATGATATGATTTTTATATGATTTTTTCCTTTAGAGCCAATTGGTTCATAGGAATAGATTCATATACTCCATATTTCAAAGGAAATAAACATGATATCATTTCTATAGATTTAGAGCCACTTGGTTCATATGAATGGATTCCTACACTCCCATAATTTCAAAGGAAAATAAACATTAGTGTATATTCAATAGAAAAGTTCCTACGATATGAACCAAATTACATCTCTTTTCTAATCGCTCCTCATAGGAATTGAGATACATGTCATCTCTAGATTCAATAGAAAAGTTCCTATGATGTGAACCAAATGACATCTCTTTTCCAATCCCTACTCATAGGAATTGAGATACTCCATGTCATATCTTTCCCTACAACTTCCATGTATACATCTTCTATTCATAAATAGGTAGTACAACCCACTAGTAGCTTTTTTCCAAGACATGCAACTATGGCACAAGAACTATATAATGTGCGAATAACTTTGAAAGATGGCCGCTGGATGAAGCTAATCCGGCAGTGCAAAGATGGCAAATCCGAGCACTACTGGCCATTGGATATCATGAACATTCCACCAAATCTGCCACATGTACTATTTAGAAGACTCCATGGTTGAACTTAAGCATAATGCACAAACCTCAAAACACAAGCACTTCTCCTTTGTTCTAGAATCTTCCGTATGATAATTGATTTTTTTTCTAAATGAATTGCCATTATTTGTTTTTTACTTTATGCTTTACAATGCACAACCCCATGAATCTTAACAATTTTATAAAACTAATTGATTTTGAATGAGATGAACTATAAGAACTAAACGAACATCTACGTCATGCATATATGACTCAAAGCTTTACATGCTATAGTGTGTATTTATTCATAATTTGGATTCAAAATCTCATGCTTTCAATGCATGTGTACCTTACTAGTTTTGAGTAGAGTAGCAAATTTCACGCGGCCCCGGGTATATCAAAATGCAGGGCCCATGCATCATTGCCTTTCGGTCGAATCTACGTCCACTGTTTGTACGTACTATATCTCCACTGGTCCGCGAACCAAAAATGTAGCCCCATTCCCCTAAAACCAAGCGGCCCACACATATTTAAGGCATCGACTCGAACTCAATCCCTCTCCCGTTTACTACGACGTGGCCCCGCGAGCCGTAGTAGTACTCCTACAAACCCTACCACCGCACGCATCATCGGTTTTCTTTAAGAGGACGAGGGAGAAGCCGATTTGTAGTGGAGAAGCTTTCAAAAAAATGATCTGTAGTGGAGACCCCTTCCCTAGGGTGCCCTAGGTAGCTGCCGCACGCATCACTGGTTTTCTCTTTTCTTTATGCTCTTGCGCCCTAGAGTGAAATGATGGTTGGTTCGTCCGTCCAGCTTAATGCGGGAAAGGTGGGGCTTTGTGATTTGACACCTCATCACTCATTTTCTACTACTATGGCGCTACGACCAGGGTGGCTCGAATTCCAACCGCTGCTCTGAACTGTAATTTGGTGCATCGCACGTGGAACAAGATGGTGGATGAGCCACATGTCGGCCAAAGGGGTCCTGTTAAGTGTGTCGCCATTTCGTGTGTGGACTGACCCTGCTTGAGTTGCTATGCCAACACGACAGGTGCAGCCTACCACTTGGTTTTTCTCCTTGGAGAATCCCGACTATATTGATCTAAAAAGATACGTACTGAACTACCCTCTCCATCTCGTTTTTTAGGCGTCTTGGTTTATAGGACGTGCACGTAGTTCTAGGTCATCCATTTCACTAACTAAATATGAGTTACAATGTCACAAAAAGTATATCATTCGATTATTAAGCGGATGTAGTTTCTAAACATATACTGTTCATCACATATATAGCCAGTTAAATTCTCAACCTATAACGACGTGCATGCCATGTAAACCGATACGGAGGAAGTATAGTAGTAAAAATGAGGTGATTTTACCGAGTGATTGGCGGGGGAGCATGGCCTGCCATGCGGTCCCACGTGTCATGATGTACCAAGGGGATGCGTGTGTCCCTCTTGAGGCAGAAGCAATACTACGTGGTTTGAGATGATGGAGAACCGAAGTGTGAAATAATGGTTGCTTCGTCTGTTTGGGAAGGTGCGGCATTATGATTTGACGTCTCATTGCTCATTACTACTACTACTTGGGCGGTACGACTGGGGTGCGTCCCCCCTGCTGTTCTCCACTTTTATTTGGTGCTTGACACGTCGACCCGGTTGCTATATGTCCCACATGTCGGCGACAGGAAGTACAGAATTCATGAAAGCGAGCATCGACGGAGGAGTACAAGACACGGCTTGGGTTTTTGCAGCTTCGCGCGATCGATCGATACAAACCCGGACTAAGAAAGGCGAGGGCGGGTCTTTTCCCGCGCGGTGGGTAGGGGAGTTTGGCATAGTCTGTTCGAGGCAAGTTGGTAGGAAGGGATACAAGCAAATAAAGATAGAGCGACTTAGTTTTGGGAAAATCTGATTTTATGGAGTACGTACCCACTAGGGTTTATAGGGCTTATCTAAAAACATTTGTTTTTCCGTTTTATAGGTCTCAATTCTACTACTAGTAGTAGTACCATCACATGTTGGATTTTGAGGTACGTTAGATCACCCGATGCAAGCAGTGTCAAGAGAAAACTTACCAATGCATGTAGAAGTTCATGGAAATTTAGTGGCCATTCATGCATTCGTTCTAATTAATGCCTCGGTAAACATAACTTCTTGAGAAAAACGAGCATACTAATTACTCGTGCAAACTCGGAGTATGAAATTAATTCAACCACTCACCGACTACCTTGGTTGGAGAGATTTTGAAATTGAGCCATAAACTTGAAAGGAGGGAGTAGTAACTTTTGTCTCGATTACTATTTGTGGCCTTGTGTAGATGCAAAATGTATTTTTTATAGTGGCCTTGTATAAGTAAATGGAGGGAGTACTAAAGGACATATATATTCCAAACAATATGATAATCTCTCAAACCAAGGTAAACGGAGGGAGTAGTAAAATTTTCTCCTCGTCCTGCGACCGACCGCGCACGTGGGCGAGGGAGCAGGCGGAAGGCATACAGTACAGTACTACTACTAGTAAGCAAGCTTCACCTCATCCTACGAGCCACCGCACCCGTGAGCGGGGGAGACGGCGTACTAAGCAAGCTTCTCCTTGTTTTGCGAGTTGACGGGACACATCAAAAGTACTCCAGTGTATAGAGCCTTGCCTCTAAGGTAGGCCCACATGGTTTGCCTCTTTTTTAACATAACACGTCAAGTCGCAATTTGTTTGTTCGCCCGTGGTAGACGATCCTCCCTCCACCAAGTGGACAACTAGTACACATGTCAAATTACCATGTGGGCTGCCTTTTCGTACAGAAATGAGCTCCACCGTGTACCCGCGTGGGTGTGGTTGGGAAAGAGACGGGAGTACGTGCGCTGTGCGTGCACCTCTTCTCTTCATGCACGTCCCCCACCTACGTGGGTGTGTGTGAGAGATACAAACCTAGACAAATGTCTTGTGTGGAATAACTACTCTTCGTAAGCTATTGTAAGAGTTGACAAAATGGTGAAGGAGGAGATAGGGGAGTGGTAGAGGTGTGCGATTCTAGGCCAGTGTTTGGCCTCGTTTAAATAGGAGAATAAGTAGACGGCGGATGGGAGGAGCTCGGCCGGCGTTGCGTTTAATGCCGGACGTGTGTCCAGAGTGGGTTTCTCGGCTTCCACACAAGCAGGATTCATGGAGGCGTTTGAAGGCGGCAAGGAGAGGTGTTCAGCCGGGCGTGCAGCGAGTGGCGCCCTCGACTCTGACGTAGGACACCGCGCCGTTCTTCCACTGATGTGTGGGCTCTTTGGGTACATGGCCTGCATGTCAGTGAACCAACGCAGGAAGCGCACAACAGAGGAACCTTTGGTGGGCTAGGGCGGTCAGGAGCGGGCATTTCATAAACTAATGATTGTTCATTGAGTGTGATGTCATCCTTTTCATGTAGATAAGCCTACTATGTTGATAGCTCGTTCGATACGTTGTGATTCATAAAGACCGCTGCAAACATCAATGTTCTTCTTATCACAGATAAGATTGATTAATACCCGTAACAATCCATGTCCTTAACAAAGGGTGCATGCATGTATAGGTTAGTGTGTGTCTTGCGTCGTGTGCTGTGTGCATGCAGGCGTGCGAGTGTTGCGTGCGTGCAAGGGTACATTTCAGTGTTGCATGCATGTGTGCGTTTGTGCGTGTGTTTGTGAGTGCATGTGTACGTGTCAGTGTTGCACGCCTGCGTGCGTGTGTTCATTATGTGTACGTGTCAGTGTTGCACGCCTGCATGCATGCGTGCATGTATACGTGCAGGGTGAGGCTACACATCAGTCGACTGACTTTTTCATCTCTGGTCATTAGATTTTCCAGCCGTTGGATACAAAATCAAGGGCCTGCAGTTTATCATCAAACTCCACCCCCCTGAGCCACCAGCCACGACCGGCCGAACCACCGTCGCGCGCCGCCCGTGGCCGGCCCGCGCCGCCACGCCACCCCGACCGCCCAAAAACCACTCCCCACCACCGGTGCGCCGCCGCACCGGCCATCCCTCTAGGCCACCCCGCGCCAAGCTTTTTCTCCGGCGATCCCCACCCCACCGCCCAATCAACGCGCCCCCACCACCGATGACTGACAACCAGAGGTCTCACGACTTTGAGTACCCACTGACCACTAATTTATTACCATTTATGTCCTTCATATACATGCTGACGGGTGGGCCCTATGGTAAGGTGCGCTGCTGAATGTGGACCATTTGACTGGTCAATTGATCGTGTCATCAACAAATTACGGAGCTGTATGGTGAGCCAGTGACCGTATGATCACCCTAAAATGTATTTTATTAACACAGTACAGACTCAAACTACCATTTCTTTCTTTCATCTACGAGCTGACAGGTGGGCCCCACGGTTACGCGCCCCGATGGTGCAACACTAGTTGCGCCACGTGGAACGTTTGACTCGTCAATTGATTGTGTCATCAAAAAAATACGGAGTTGTACGGGTGAGCCAGTGACCGTATAATCATGACATGTATTTTTTTAACACGGTACAGACATAAGGGTTCATATATACGTGCAAGCACTCACCGCTATAAGCGCACACACACAGACCCTACCCCTATGAGCACCTTCGAGAGATTGAGCTAGCATATGATCTTGAGATTTTATGAAGTCACCATAGGTGCCTCGTAGTCGAGTGGAACGCCTCCTCCCACTGAACGCACATCACTGGAAAATACTGAAATTAACCCAGGATAAATGCGAGCACTGGGACTTTAACCCGGGTGGGCTCGAGAAACCACTGTCCTCCTAACCATCCAACCACATGTTGGTTAGCACGACAAAATGTATGTGGTGACCGTGATGAGCTTATTCTGAAGTCCAGTGACCATATCGTGCTTTCGCTTCAAATACAATGACCGTAAGTGTCGTCAACAAAATATGGAGCACGCATTAAATGCAAAGTCCGTCAGTGTCAACAAGAAAATACAGAGATGTATCGTGAGCTAGACACCGTATGATCGCCACGAGAATATATACGGTGACCGTAGTGAGCATATTCTGAAGTCCAGTGACCGCATAGTGCTTTAACTTGAAATACAGTGACCGTCACGCGTGAATGTGTGCGTACGTGAAAGTGGTGTTAAAAGAGGGGGTGTCCGGTGGAGACAAGGAGAGATATGCCCTTTGTTTCTCTTTCCCGTGACTAATATTTTAGGAGAATATATAAACATTCATAATGCAGAACAAATATTTTTGGATGCACCATGCAAATAACTTTCATGTATAACATTGTACTATTGTATATGCTTATTTTCTTAGTGGACGATTGCGTGTGTGGTGTGGCGGGCACATCATTTATAGTTATGGTCGGTCAACATGAGGACTCATGGGTCGGTTCCATCATGCGCCACATAGGTTGGACCGAGACGCGTTATACGAAGACCCATGTGGAGGACTCGGTGTACAACACGAAGCTAGATACCAGAGTCGCGGAGGACTCTATCCCCACTAGTGATAAGCCGACTATATATTATTTATAACCCTAGGCCCCCAGTATGTTATAGAAGCTTGGGGGCTAGTTCGTCGATAGTATACACACACGCACAATGCATGGTATTCACATTTAATTTGTACACACCCCTATCACTAATATACAGTACCACGAGTAGGCTTTTTCCTCAACTGCAAGGGTCCGAACTAGGGTAAAACTTTGCCTCGTATTACCATCCAGCCTAATAGTCAGGGATATCCTACCGAATGATATGATGGAATCATATCTGCCAAGTACTATGACTAGCCACAATGGGTAGTAATATAGACTAGTAACATGCCCATGTTACTAGTCTATGTTACTACCTCTATAGTGCGAAGTAACATATGTGTGGTAACATAGAACACTTCATTTATTAGGTTATAGACACATCTTGCCTTAATATGTGTGATGTTACTAGGTATGTTACCACTTTCATCTCTTTCTTCATTTATTACATGCCACATCATCTATTTAACCTAGAAATGTGTGAAGTTACTACCAATGTTACTCTCACTGTGGGTAGTCTAAGAGAGAGGTGTGTCTGGGGGGGGCAATGTGTGCGAGAGAGGCCTAAAGATAATGTGCATGGGGGAGACACGTAGGCACATATATGTGTGTATAGAGGGCTAGTAGAGACCGTGCGTGTGTATATATGCATGTGAGAGAAATAGTGTTTTCCAACTGAGATTAGTGAAAAGAGTGGTACATAGTAGTTAGAAAGAGAGAGAGAGAGAGAGAGAGATACAAAGAGAGCATGTGCGTGAGACTCCTCGACACCCCGAGAGAAATTGTGAGCATGTGTGAAAGAGAAATGCCGATGCATATAAAGTGTGTGCACTTATGGGGTAGATAGAGAGATATATAGCGCGTTTGTGAGAACGGGCTGAGGCATAATGCATCAACGTGTAAAAGGCGGTTCTACGCATTAAATTAAAATATAAATGGCATTATTATTTTTGAATGAGATCATGAATTTTGCAAATTGTGTATGGACGAAAATCGGTCTATCAGACACCCATACTCTATTGAATTCTAGCATGTGCATGTGTTTACTTCATCTTATCGATCCATAGAGTGAGAGCGGTTTGAAATACAGGCAATGGATGCTTTTGCAATTCATATATAAACATTAATTAGTTCACTCCATGTTGTTAGTGTGAAGCACTTTATACATTTGTCACTTGCATGGATACATTCCAAATTGCTAGCTACGAAATAGAATACATGTCGAATTCAACATAAAGGGGGTTTTGAAGATTCGAATTCATAGGAAGTGCATTCATCTATTTGAAACCGAGATAATGGCTTTTGTAAATCAGATGTAAAAGGGCACATCAATCTTTGTTGTGCGTTTGAAGATGCTATATATATTCATACGCATGTCTAACTTTTTTTTGTAACCAAGGAGATTAAATCTGGAACCATGCATGAACTGAGGTAAGTTGCATATTTTTTTAATATATACTCGTGTACAATGTATATTCAAATGTACCCCCTCCATTCCAAAATAATTGTAGCTTTAGGATTTTCAAGAGTACAGATTTGTGAAGTTTGAGAAATCTTGAAAGTTCAATTCAAGAGAACCGAAAACGTTAATGCTTCTGCTCCCAAATATTGAACGAAGCGCCAAATAGGCCTCTGGTCACCCGAAACCGCGCGAGACTAATGTTTGGTGGTAGGAAATTACTGTCCTAACTCTGGCCCGTGTAGCCTATCGGCCTGATGTCCAAAGGTCTAAACCGGGGTAGGTTTGTAACTTCACCAAGACGCTAGTCTCAACCACCTCCGAGAAGCATTCATACGCCATGGGCGCCTAAACACCCATGCACTCGGCCGAAATCTATCCCGCCCACATTTGGGACACCTGAGATTACTATCCTACCCCCAACCCGCAATATGTCCGAAATTTTAGATGGGGGCAAAGTTTGTAACTTTCCCCAAATTTCAAACAAGCGCATCGCAAACTGCACATTGTTCCCCCTTAGTTCCCCGCCTCCCTCCATTTCCCCATTCATACTCCATGGGCGCCAAAACGCCATCTCCACCGGCCGCGAAACCCTAGCTCCTTTGTCCTCCAGCACATAGCGCCCAATCCACCGCCGCCCTCCTCCATCACGCCGGAGCCGGGACCCTGACGTTGTCTTCCAACACAACCGCTACCGCAACGCCCTCAAGGACTTAGCAGCTGAAGCCGAGGTAGAGCTGCCTCCAAGACACCGACGCCGACGTGCGCCGTACCAGAACCACTCTGACCACGTCGTCCTGCGCCTCACTACTGCCGCTCCACTGTCGGAACCGTCCACCGCATCAGAGCTCTTCCCGATATGCCATCGTTCACCACCTTGGATCTGGTTCCCCTTCGCTGAAAGACGGCCACCGCACCACACTCAACAACTTGGTCATGGGTTCGTCCAAGGCTCCATCATCCTCCACAACTTCTCGTTTCCAGCGAACCACAAGAATATCGTTCGAAAAACAGAAGGAGGACACAACACAGCCAGCAGAAAGAGGTACTCCTCTTCCCTTATTCGTGCAAACATTACGTCTCTGCTCACACCGTATTCATCCCATGAAAGAAACTAGTTGAGCGCTTCTTACTGCATCTTCTTCATGATACTAAATGCACAAGGTTTCCTCCCTTTACTATTTCACCTTTGCTAGAGGTCAGTAGCCCGCCTGGATTTCAATTCAGGGTCAGTAGAACTGCAATTAAAAGAAGCATCACCCGCTTACGCGCAGGGAACACCTAGTCCGCCTGTTCGCCGGGGAAGCGGCGCATCGGTGTCTATCATAGGGGTGTGGGGCACAAGAGCTGCTTGTGCCTGATCTGGAGGTCGGCGGGGCTTGAATGGATGGCCGGGGGCGGTGCCAAGCACGGCGGTGTGGTGAGGTCGAGGGGAGGGCGTAGGCAGGGGACTGGGCCGGTGGTCGCTGGCGTTTCGAGGAAGGTCGTCAACACTGACTGGCTGGAGGTAGGTGAAGTCGATCTGCCCATTCTTTGTACATCGGACGGAGCAGAAAAATGGAATAACCTATTTGTTTTCAGTCGACTGTTATTTTCATAGAATCTTGTAGTAATTTAGTGTGACATGCATGTTGTAGAGCTATCATATGTCTCCCGTCATTTATTTCTCACTGACCTGCTATCTGCTACCTTTACACTGTACTAATTGTGCACACACTTCACCCATACTCACACTATTGTTTATTTATGCATGGGTATTTCAGACTCTGATGTAGTGTTGATGAATGCAGAAAAGAAAAGACAAAAGTCACTCCAGTGTAATTCGAAGATAAGCACTAAGCATTTGAGCGCTCTAAAGGGTGCAGTGTCAGCAGTTGGAGACAGTAAAGGTAGCTCTACAGCTGATGATCTCAATTTCCACACACAATCATCCCAGGTGCTTGCTTTAACTTCGCGCTGTCAAATGTGGTTGCATGTTGCATATGGTGTCTAGCTTGTATTGCTTCCAATTTGGTTTAATTGAATTTGCTTACTTTACACATTTTACCTTTGATAATGACATGCCTTCCTATTTTTGATACATACTACATATGTCTATTAACCATGTTCGTATATCAAACTAATGCTCTTTTGTATCCATCCTCAATCACTTATGATGGGACAGTCACCCAGTGGGTTACTGTGAGATGCCATACTTGTTTAAAGAGTGCAGTGTCATCCTACCCACATGATTCTGAAGAAACAGCAAGGCTAAATGCAGATAGTCAACGTAGCTCTCTAGTTGATGACTGCAATTCCCCCACACCACCATCACAGGTGCTTGCTCTAACTTCGCAGTGTTATATGTGGTTGCATGTTGCATACGCTGTCTAGCATGTAATGCTTCTAATTAGGGTAAATTGCATCTTCTTAGTTTACACATCATACATGTGAATATGACATGCCTTCCTATTTTTGGTACACACTACATCTATGTGTTAACCTTGTTCTTACATGAAACTACCTCTCTTCTGTATCCTACATCAATCACTTACTATGGGTCACCTTTATTCGTTGCATATTGCATATTATTTCTAGCATATTGCCATGTATTTCTTCTAATTTGGTCAAATACATTTGTTAGGGCACCCTTTTATTTTGGTAGAGTGATATTGGTTTCATCTTTCATATGGTTTCTAGCTTGCATTGATTCTAACAAGTTCAAGCACCTTGTGCTTAGTTTACACTTTATACATCATACATGTCAATATGTCACGCCGTCATGTTTTTCATGCATATTACATCCTCCTATCATGCGGCTGCCTTACATGAAAGTAGTGTTCGCCAGTATCATGCATCAATGTGTTCTGAAGAGCAAATTTTATTCCTTTTTCTTGTGGGTTTGACTTGAGAAGGCAAAATCAAGAAAGAGGAAGGAAAAGAGTAAGGAAGGCGATGATGGTGGTCCTCTGTAGCAACGTAAACGAAGCATCTGTACCGATTCTCCTTGTACTGATAGTGCATTACAAGGTCCAAGTCTTCACTCTCCTACTCCACCATCCAAGGTGCTTGCTCTAACTTGGCAGTGTGATATCTGGGTGCATGTTGCATATGGTGTCTAGCTTGTATTGCTCCTAATTAGTGTAAACTGCATCAGCTTAGCTTTACGTGTAAATATGACATGCTTTCCTATTTTTGGTACATAGTATATCTGTCTATCACACCATGTTCTTACATGAAACTACTCTTCTTGTGTTTCCTGCATTAGTCACTTATGATGGGATACCTTTAAGTTGGCAGTGTGATATTTGTTTGCGTCTTGAATATGTTTTGTAGCATGTATTGCTTCTAGTTTGATGAACGCCACCTATGACAAGACAATTTTAACTTGGCAGAGTGATATTGATTGCACCTTTCATATGGTGTCTAGTTTGCAGTGCTTCTAATTTGTCGAAGTGCCTTATGCTTAGTTACCACATCATAGGTGTGAATATGTCAAGCCGTCCATTTTTCGTACGTATTCCATCCTCGTATCATGAATTTGCCTTTCATTAGAGTAGTGTTTGTCAGTATCATGCATGAATGAGTTCTGTGAATTATATTCCTTTTTCTTGTCGTTTGACCTCACAATGCAAAATCAATAAAGCTGAAGGAAATTGGCAACACAATGGATGATGGTGGTCCTTCGAGCAACTGAAACGGAGGTTCTCTACATATTCTACTCCACTATCCTCCCAACAAGATATGCAAGACAATGCAAGGCTAGACAGTCAACGTAGTTGTGTAGATGATGAGCACATCTCCCCTACTCCATCATCACAGGTGCTTGCTCTAATTGGCACTATTATATGTGGTTGCATGTTGCGTATGATGTCTAGCTTTCATTGCTTCTAACTTTGTTGAATTGCATCTGCTGACTTTACACATAATGCCTATGAATATGACATATGTTCCTGTTTCTAGAACATACTATATCTGATCACACGATGTTCTTACATCAGACTACTGTTGTTGCATATCCCGCATCAGTCACTTATGATAAGGCACCTTTATGTCACCACTGTGATATCGGTTCTGTCTTGCATATGATTTCTAGCATGTACTGCTTCTAATTTGTTGAAACGCCATACAGTTTGAACTTGGCAGAGTGATATTGGTTGCATCTTTCATATGGTATCTAGCTTCTAGTGCTTCTAATTTTATTCCTTTTTCTTATCGGTTTGACTTCACAATGCAAAATCATTATAGCTGAAGGAAATTAGTCCGGCAGTGGATGATGGTGGTCCTTCAGAGAAACTCAAACAGGGGGTCTCTACGGATTCTACTCCGCCATCCTCCCAACAAGATTCGCAAGACAACACAAGGCTGGACAATCAATATAGATGTGTAGATGATGAGCACATGTCCCTTACTCCACCATCACAGGTGCTTGCTCCAACTTGGCACTATTATATGTGGTTGCATGTTGGGTATGATGTCTAGCTTGTATTGCTTCTGACTTTGTTGAATTGCATCTGCTTACTTTACACATAATGCACGTGAATATGACACATGTTCCTGTTTCTAGAACATACGTGTACACGATGAGCACATCTCCCCTACTCCACCATCACAAGTGCTTGCTCTAACTTGGAACTGTTATATGTGGTTGCGTTTTCCGTATGATGTCTAGTTTGTATTCCTTCTAATTATGTTAAATTGCATCTGCGTAGCTTACAACTTATACCTACAATGATCACTTACCCATAAGACACATTTAACTTGGGACTGTGTTGTAGGTTGCATCTTGCATTGTCTTCTAGCTTGTACTGCTTCTAATTTCTTGAAATGGCACTTACGATGAGACACTTTTTACGTGATAGAGTGGTATTGGTTGCATGTTCATATGGTGCCTAGCTTTCATTTCTTCTAATTTTGTTGAAATGCCTTCCGTTTACTGTTTTTTCATAAATATTCCATCCTCCTATCGTTCGTGTGAATATGAAACGATGTCTTTTTTTGTATATATTCCATCCTCCTATCCTGCGCTTGCCTTACATCAAAGTAGTGTTCGTCTGTATCATGCATCAACCAGTTGCAGAGCTAATTTTATTCATCTTCTTGTGGTTTTGACTTCATAAGGCAATATCAAAAAATAGGAAGGAAAAGAGTAAGTTAGGGGATGTTGGTGGTCCTCCGCACAGACGCAAACAGAGACTCTCTAGATTTGCCCCTGCTACTGCTAATGAAGTTGAAGTCCCAAGTCTACATGATGAGTTCATCTCCCGTACTCCACCATCGCAGGTGCTTGCTGATGACACACAAGTATAGGGGATCTATCGTAGTCCTTTCGATAAGTAAGATTGTCGAACACAACGAGGAGCAGAAGGAAATGATAAGCAGTTTTCAGCAAGATATTCTCTGCAAGTACTGAAATAAGTGGTAACAGATAGTTTTGTGATAAGATAATTTGTAACGAGCAACAAGTAACAAAAGTAAATAAAGTGCAGCAAGGTGACCCAATTCTTTTTGTAGCAAAGGACAAGCCTGGACAAACTCTTATATAAGGAAAAGAGCTCCCAAGGACACATGGGAATATCGTCAAGCTAGTTTTCATCACGTTCATATGATTCGCGTTCGGTACTTTGATAATTTGATATGTGGGTGGACCGGTGCTTGGGTGCTATTCTTACTTGAACAAACATCCCACTTATGATTAACCTCTATTGCAAGCATCCGCAACTGTAACAAAAGTATTAAGGTAAACCTAACCATAGCATGAAACATATGGATCCAAATCAGCCCCTAACGAAGCAATGCATAACCAAGGGTTTAAGCTTCTGTCACTCTAGCAACCCATCATCTACGTATTACTTCCCAATGCCTTCCTCTAGGCCCAAATAATGGTGAACTGTAATGTAGTCAACGTTCAAATAACACCACTAGAGGCTAGACAACATACATCTCATCAAAATATCGAACGAATACCAAATTCACATGACTACTAATAGCAAGACTTCTCCCTTGTCCTCAGGAACAAACATTACTACTCACAAAGCATAAACATGTTCATAATCAGAGGGGTATTAATATGTATATAGGATCTGAACATATGATCTTCCACCAATTAAACCAACTAGCATCAACTACAAGGAGTAATTAACACTACTAGCAACATTCTAGCACCAATCCCGGACTAGGAGACAAGAATTGGATACAAGAGATGAACTAGGGTTTTGAGATGAGATGGTGTTGATGAAGTTGTTGATGGAGATGCCCTCTCCCGATGAGAGGAGCATTGGTGATGACGATGGCGATGATTTCCCCCTCCGGGAGGGAAGTTTCCCCGACAGAACAGCTCTTCCGGAGCCCTAGATTGGTTCCACCAAGGTTCTGCCTCGTGGCGGTGGAGTTTTTTCCCGAAAGGTTGCTTCTTATTTTTTTATCGACGAAAGACTTCTTATAGCAGAAGATGGTCATCGAGAGCCACCAAGGGGCCCACGAGGTAGGGGGGGCGTGCCCTAGGGGCGGGCGCCCCCACCCTCGTGGACAGGGTGCGGGCCCCCTGGTCTTCATCTTTGGCGAGGATTTTTCATTATTTATTATAAGGTATTCCGAGGAGTTTCAGGACTTTTGGAGTTGTGCAGAATAGGTCTCTAATATTTGCTCCTTTTCCAGCCTAGAATTCCAGCTGTCGGCATTCTCCCTCCTTATGTAAACCTTATAAAATAAGAGAGAATAGCCATAGGTATTGTGACATAATGTGAAATAATAGCCCATAATGCAATAAATATCGATAAAAAAGCATGATGCAAAATGGACGTATCAACTCCCCCAAGCTTAGACCTTGCTTGTCCTCAAGCGAAAGCCGATAACAATAAATATGTCCCCATGTTTAGAGGTAGAGGCGTCGATAAAAATAAAATACGGACATGAAGGCATCATGATTATTCTCATAACAGCAACATATATAGATATTGTCATATGATTACTTATGTTCAAGTGATGATCTATTCACAATGCAAAAGTATGAATCAGAAACCTTATTGAGAACCAGCAAACTATAACCTCAGTCATTAAAGCAATTGCAATTTATCATAACACTAGAAAGAGTCTATGTCAGAGCTAAAAAGCAAGTCCACATACTCAACTATCATCTAGTCCTTCATAATTGCTAACACTCACGAAATACTTGTGGTTACGGAGTTTTAATCGGACACAGAGAAAGATAGAGACTTATAGTTTTGCCCCACAACCTTTTACCTCAAGGGTAATGTCAACAATAGTAACTCATGCCCCCCTACATCCAATTAGATATATCTATCAGGATCTTTCCAACACACTGTGCTTGCCAAAGGATAAAATGTCAAAATGAAAGGTGAATATCACCATGACTCTTGCATAAGGTAGAAGATAATAACAAAAGATAGGCCCTTCGCAGAGGGAAGCAGAGGTTGCCATGCGCTTTTATGGTTGGATGCACAAAATCTTAATGCGAAAGAGCATCACTTTATATTGCCCCTTGTGATATGAACCTTTATTATGCAGTCCATCACTTTTATTACTTCCACATCACAAGATCGTATCAAGCTTATTTCTCCCACACTAATCATACATATTTAGAGCAATTTTTATTGCTTTGCACCAATGACAACTTACTTGAAGGATCTTATTCAATCCATAGGTAGATATGGTGGACTCTCATGGCAAAACTGGTTTAAGGGTATTTCGAAGCACAAGTAGTATCTCTACTTGGTGCTGAGAATTTGGCTAGCAAGAGGGGGAAAGGCAAGCTCAACATGTTGGATGATCCATGACAACATACTTTATCTGAAATATAAGAAAACATAACCCATTACGTTGTCTTCCTTGTCCAACATCGACTCTTTAGCATGTCATATTTTGATGAGTGCTCCCAATCATAAAAGATGTCAATATTAGTATATTTATATATGAAACCTCTCTTTCCTTATTACTTCTTATTAATTGCAATGATGACCAAAGCTATGTCTGCCAACTCCCAACAAATTTTAATCGTCACACTCTTTCTCTGTGAAGTCATTACTATCAATAAGATCAATATGAACTTTTGTTTCTGCTTATTATTTTTCTCTATTCTTTTATTCACCCAAGATCATAGCAAGAAAATCAAGCCCTTGACTAAACACTAATCTTTATTATATAGCTCACGGACTCGATTACATAGAGAGATCATAAGGAAAAAATCAAAACTAGATCATGCCATAAACTTTATTCTACTAGATCAAAATACTACTAATAGGATCGAAGAAAGGAAAACGGTAAAGATAAGAGTTGTGATTGTGATACAATACCAGGGCACCTCCCCCAAGCTTGGCGGTTGCCAAGGGGAGTGCCCATACCCATGTGATTATATCTCCTTGGTTGGTGAAGAAGGTGGAGGTGTTGTTGATGATGCGGGCTTGTCATCCATCTTCCAAGGCATAGGTTCACCATCATAGAAGGATGATCAAGTCTCCGGAATCCTCGAATCTGTAGCCAAACTCATTCTTTTGAATCTATATTCATACTCACAGTTTTGGTTTTACAGGTCATAGATTTGGGCTTGGAGGTGCTCGATCTTCTCATGTAGCTTGAAGATGGCCTCCTCGGTGTTCTTGGCATCCAGCTTGTAGTTGCTAGTGAACTCCGCGAGCATCGTGTGGCTAGCGTTGATTCCACGCTCCACCATCCCCTGGCACTTGAAAATTTGTTGCTCCATTGCTTCAAGCCTCGTCTCCACGCTTCCGGTTCCCTTTGGTCCCTCAGCATCGCGGATGTGCAGCAACCCATCACGCATCTCGATGGTTGGAGGGTGTCGCAGCACCTCCGCGAGGTAAGGGTTGATGACCTTCTTGAAGAACTTCTCCTTGGAAGCACTTGGGGACGTCATGATAATCTAGATCTACCAGAAAAACAGCTCGAAACAAGAACAAAGAATATTTGCGTGATACGGGAGTCCAAACCTTCGGGAGAATATATAGTGAATTTTTACCGACCAAAATACGTATCATGCAAGAAAACGGAGTTCAGAAGGCACACAAGGTGCTCACGAGGTAGTGGGGCGCACCCAGGGGGGTAGGGTGCGCCCTCCACACTCATGGGGTCCTCGTGTCCTTCCCGGACCGCTACTTAATTTTCTATTTTTCTAAATATTCCAAAAAGGAGAAATATTGCCTTAAAAACTGTTTTGGAATCGGTTTACTTACCGTACCACATACCTATTCCTTTTCGGAGTCTGAAATTTTCTGGAAAGTTTCCCTTATGTATTCCTCCGGGGTTACGGTTTCAATAATATTGGTTTCTACATTTATGGGATTACCTGAGATATAATGTTTAATTCTCTGACCGTTTACCACCTTCAGATTTGTGCCTTCGAAGTTGTTGATTTTTATGGCACCGGAACGATAGACCTCCTCGATAACATAGGGGCGTTCCCATTTAGAGAGAAGTTTCCCTGCAAAAAATGTTAAACGAGAGTTGTATAGCAATACATAATCACCTACATTAAACTCATGCTTTTGTATCCTTTTGTCATGCCATCTTTCAACCTTTTCTTTAAACAACTTGGCATTTTCATAAGCTTGGGTTCTCCATTCATGAAGTGAGCAAAAATCAAATAACCTCTTTTCACCGGCAAGTTTGAAATCATAATGGAGCTCTTTAATAGCCCAATATGCCTTATGTTCTAGTTCGAGAGGTAAGTGACATGCTTTTCCATATACCATTTTATACGGAGACATACCCATAGGATTTTTATATACAGTTCTATAGGCCTATAATGCATCATCAAGTTTCTTGGACCAATTCTTTCTAGACCTAGTGACAGTCTTTTGCAAAATTAATTTGAGTTCTCTATTATTCAATTCTACTTGACCACTAGACTATCGGTGATACGGAGATGCAATTCCATGATTGACGTCATATTTAGCAAGCATTTTACGGAAAGCACCATGAATAAAATGTGAACCACCATCAGTCATTAAATATGTAGGGACTCCAAACCTCGGAAAAATAACTTCTTTAAGCATTTTAATATAAGTGTTATGATCAGCACTACTAGTTGGAATAGCTTCTACCCACTTAGTAACGTAATCAACTGCAACTAAAATATGTGTATATCCATTAGAGGCAGGAAAAGGTCCCATATAATCAAAGCCCCAAACATCAAATGGTTCAATAACAAGTGAATAATTCATAGTAATTTCTTGACGTCTACTAATATTACCAATTCTTTGACATTCATCACAAGATAGGACAAACTTACGGGCATCCTTGAAGAGAGTAGGCCAATAAAAACCGGATTGCAATACCTTATGTGCAGTTCTATCTCCCGCGTGGTGTCCTCCATAAGTTTCGGAGTGGCACTTGCGTAGGATCTATTCCTGTTCGTGCTCAGGTATACAACGTCTAATAACACCATCTACTCCTTCTTTATAAAGATGTGGGTCATCCCAAAAGTAATGTCTCAAATCATAGAAGAACTTTTTCTTTTGTTGGTATGTGAAGCTAGGTGGTATGAATTTAGCAACAATGTAATTAGCATAATCAGCATACCAAGGAGTACTACGAGAAGTACTGATGACATTTAATTGTTCATCAGGAAAGCTATCATAAATAGGTAGTGGGTCATCAAGAACATTCTCTAACCTAGATAAGTTGTCTGCAACGGGGTTCTTAGCTCCTCTTCTATCAACAATATGCAAATCAAATTCTTGTAGCAAGAGAACCCATCTAATAAGTCTAGGTTTAGCATCTTTCTTCTCCATAAGATATTTAATAGCAGCATGATTAGTGTGGATAGTTACTTTAGAATCAACAATATCAGGTCTGAACTTATCACAAGCAAATACAACTACTAAAAGTTCTTTTTCAGTAGTAGCATAATTTCTTTGAGCATTGTCTAGAGTCTTACTAGAATAATGGATAACATTTAATTTCTTATCAACTCTTTGCCCTAGAACAACACCTGCAGCATGATCGCAAGCATCACACATAATTTCAAAGGGTAAATTCCAATCAGGTGGCTGAACAATAGGTGCAGAGACTAATGCTTTCTTAAGTATTTCAAATTCTTCTACACAATCATCATCAAAGACAAATGGTATATCTTTTTGTAATAAATTAGTCAGAGGCCGAGAAATTTTTGAGAAGTCCTTAATGAACGTCCTATAAAATCCGGCGTGACCAAGGAAACTTCTTATACCTTTGATGTCCTTGGGACATGGCATCTTTTCAATAGCATCAACCTTGGCTTTATCAACTTCAATACCTCTTTCAGAAACTTTATGCCCCAAGAAAATACCTTCATTAACCATAAAGTGGCACTTTTCCCAATTCAAGACAAGATTAGTTTCTTCACATCTCTGCAAAACTCGATAAAGATTGCTCAAGAAATCATGAAAAGAAGATCCATAGACGGAAAAGTCATCCATGAAAACCTCACAAATCTTTTCACAGAAGTCAAAGAATATAGCCATCATGCATCTTTGAAAGGTAGCAGGTGCATTACATAAACCAAAAGGCATACGTCGATAAGCTAAAGTACCAAAAGGGCATGTAAAAGTAGTCTTTGATTGATCTTTAGCCGACACAGGTATTTGAGAGAAACCATAATAACCATCTAGAAAGCAGTAATGTGTATGCTTGCATAATCTTTCTAGCATTTGATCGATAAAAGGTAAGGGGTAATTATCTTTATTAGTAGCCTTATTTAATTTGCGGAAATCAATTACCATCCTATAACCTGTAATAATTCTTTGTGGAATCAATTCATCTTTATCATTAGGAACAACAGTAATACCTCCCTTCTTAGGGACACAATGAACATGACTTACCCACTGACTATCAACAACAGGATAAATTATACCTGCCTCCATAAGGTTTAGTATTTCTTTTCTTACCACCTCTTTCATTTTAGGATTCAGACGTCGTTGAGGATCACGAACTGGTTTGGCATCTGCTTCCAAATTTATTTTATGTTGACATAGAGTGGGACTAATGCCCTTAAGATCATCAAGAGTATATCCAATAGCAGCACGGTGCTTCTTCAGAGTTTTCAATAATCTTTCTTCTTCATGCTCTGAAAGGTTAGCACTAATAATAACAGGATATATCTTATTTTCATCAAGATAAGCATATTTAAGATTATCAGGCAACGCTTTAAGTTCAAACACGGGATCACCCTTAGGTGGAGGGGGATCCCCTAGGATTTTAACATGCAAATTGTGTTTCAGAATAGGTTCCTATTTAAAGAATACTTCATCTATTTCCCTTCTTTCATTCATAAACATATCATTCTCATGTTCTAGCAAATATTGTTCTAAAGGATCACTAGGAGGTATGGTAATAGAAGCAAGACCAATAATTTCATCCTTACTAGGCAATTCTTCTTAACGGTGTTGTTTACTAAATTTAGAGAAATTAAATTCATGAGTCATATCATCCAAGCCGACAGTAACAACATCCCTTGTGCAATCTATGGTAGCATTAACAATATTCAAGAAGCGTCTACCAAATATAATGGGACAAAAACTATCTTGTGGGGAACCAAGAACAAGAAAATCAGCAGGATATTTAGTTTTCCCACACAAGACTTCAATATCTCTAACAATTCCCATTGGTGAAATAGTATCTCTATTAGCCAGTTTAATAGTAACATCAATTTCTTCTAACTCAATAGGTGCAATGTCATGCATAATTTCTCTGTATAAGTCAATAGGTATTGCACTAGCACTAGCACCCATATAACATAAGCCATGATAACAATGATCTCCTATTTTAACTAAAATAACAGGCATGCCTACCGCAGGTCTATTTTTATATTTAGCACAAGGTTTAGCAATTCTAGCAGTTTCACCGCAGAACTGAATAACATGCCCATCAATATTATCAGACAAGAGATCTTTAACAATAGCGATATTAGGTTCAACTTTAACTTGCTCAGGAGGTGTATATGTTTTAATATTGCTTTTACGAACCACAGTTGAAGCTTTAACATGATCCTTTATCCTAACAGGGAAAGGTGGTTTCTCAACATAAGAAGTGGGAACAATAGGATCATTATAAGTGACAGTCTTTTCTTCAACTCAAATAGGTGCAACTACTTTTACTTCTATGGGAGGATGATATTTAAACCACTTCTCCTTAGGGAGATCAACATAAGTACCAAAAGATTCACAGAAAGAAGCTACTATCTCAGAATCAAGTCCATATTTAGTGCTAAACTTACGGAAAGTATCGGTATCCATAAAAGATTTAACACAATCAAACTTACGTGTCATACCTGACTCCTTACCTTTGTCGAGATCCCAATCTTCAGAGTTGTGTTTAATTCTATCCAATAAATCCCATCTAAATCTAATAGTATTCATCATAAAAGAGCCAGCACAAAAAGTATCAAGCATGGTGCGATTATTTGCAGAAAGCCGAGCATAAATTTTTTGAAGAATTGTTTCTCTTCGGAGCTCATGATTGGGGCATGAATATAACATTGATTTAAGCCTCCCCCAAGCTTGAGCGATGCTTTATCCTTCGCGAGGCCAAAAATTATATATATAATTGTGGTCATGATGAACAAGATGCATAGGGTAATACTTTTGATGAAATTCCAATTTCAATCTTGTATAGTTCCATGATCTCGTATCATCACATAGGCTATACCATGTCAATGCATCTCCCTTCAAAGATAAAGGGAAGACCTTCTTCTTAGAGACATCATCGGGTATACCTGCAAGCTTAATTGATCCACAAACTTCATCCACATATATTAGGTGTTCATCAGGATGCTTTTGTTCCATCTCCTGTAAAAGGATTAGCTAGGAGTTTTTCTATCATACCCGAAGGATACTCATAAGGAATTTCATTTTCAATAGGTTCAGTAGGTTGAGGAGCAACTCTTTGCTCTACTGGTCGGGGTGCAGATAGCCTTTAAAAGCCCCTCGGAGGATAACTTTCCATAGTAACAAGTGACAGTAAATTTCAGCACACTATATAAATTTTTCCTTACCAAATTCCACCTACCAAAGGCGCTTCACTCCCCGGCAACGGCGCCAGAAAATAGTCTTGATGACCCACAAGTATAGGGGATCTATCGTAGTCCTTTCGATAAGTAAGAGTCTCGAACCCAACAAGGAGCAGAAGGAAATGATAAGCGGTTTTCAGCAAGGCATTCTCTGCAAGTACTGAAATAAGTGGTAGCAGGTAGTTTTGTGATAAGATAATTTGTAACGAGCAGCAAGTAACAAAAGTAAATAAAGTGCAGCAAGGTGGTCCAATCCTTTTTGTAGCAAAGGACAAGCCTGGACTAACTCTTGTATAAGGAAAAGCGCTCCCAAGGACACATGGGAATATCGTCAAGCTAGTTTTCATCACGTTCATATGATTCGCGTTCGGTACTTTGATAATTTGATATGTGGGTGGACCGGTGCTTTGGTGCTGTTCTTACTTGAACAAACATCCCACTTATGATTAACCTCTATTGCAAGCATCCGCAACTGCAACAAAAGTATTAAGGTAAACCTAACCATAGCATGAAACATATGGATCCAAATCAGCCCCTTACGAAGCAACGCATAAACTAGGGTTTAAGCTTCTGTTACTCTAGCAACCCATCATCTACTTATTACTTCCAAATGACTTCCTCTAGGCCCAAATAATGGTGAAGTGTTATGTAGTCGACGTTGAAATAACACCACTAGAGGCTAGACAACATACATCTCATCAAAATATCGAACGAATACCAAATTCACATGACTACTAATAGCAAGACTTCTCCCTTGTCCTCAGGAACAAACGTAGCTACTCACAAAGCATAAACATGTTCATAATCAGAGGGGTATTAATATGTATATAGGATCTGAACATATGATCTTCCACCAATTAAACCAACTAGCATCAACTACAAGGAGTAATTAACACTACTAGCAACCTACTAGCACCAATCCCGGACTTGGAGACAAGAATTGGATACAAGAGATGAACTAGGGTTTTGAGAGGAGATGGTGTTGATGAAGATGTTGATGGAGATTGCCCTCTCCCGATGAGAGGAGCGTTGGTGATGACGATGGCGATGATTTCCCCCTCCGGGAGGGAAGTTTCCTCGGCAGAACACCTCTGGCGGAGCCCTAGATTGGTTCCGCCAAGGTTCCGCCTCGTGGCGGCAGAGTTTCGTCCTGAAAGGTTGCTTCTGATTTTTTTCTCGACGAAAGACTTCATATAGCAGAAGATGGTCATCGGAGAGCCACCAAGGGGCCCGCGAGGTAGGGGGCGGGCCCTCGGGGGGGGGGGCACCCTCGTGGACAGGGTGTGGGCCCCCTGGTCTTCATCTTTGGCGAGGATTTTTCATTATTTATTATAAGGTATTTCGTGGAGTTTCAGGACTTTTGGAGTTGTGCGGAATAGGTCTCTAATATTTGCTGCTTTTCTAGCCCAGAATTCCAGCTGCCGGCATTCTCCCTCCTTATGTAAACCTTATAAAATAAGAGAGAATAGCCATAAGTATTGTGACATAATGTGAAATAACAGCCCATAATGCAATAAATATCGATATAAAAGCATAATGCAAAATCGAGGTATCACTTGCTCTAAGTTGACACTGTGATAATTGGTTTCATGTTGCATATGTTGTCTAGCCTGTATTTCTTCTATTTTGATTAAATTGCACCCGTTGAGTTTATACGTTATACATGTGCATATGACATGGCGTTCTTTGTCTAGAATACACTGCATCTATCTATCATACCATGTTCTTACATCAAAGTACTGCTGTTGTGTATCCCGCATCAGTCACTCATGATTGGACACTTTTAACAGGGCAGTTTGATAGTGGTTGCATATTGCATTGATTTCTATGTTGTACTACTTCTAATTTTTCGAATTGCCACTTATGACATGACACTTTTAACTTGGCATAGTAATATTGGTTGCATCTTTCATATGGTGTCTAGCTTGCATTACTTCTATTTTCTTGAAAATCCGTCTGCTTAGTTTACACATCGTAGCTGTGAATATGTCACGCCGTCCTGTTTTTCTTACATATTCCATCCTCATACGGTTGTCTTACATCAAAGTATTGCTTGTCTGTATCATGCATCAATGAGTTCTGAAGAGCAATTTTATTCTTTTGAGTTGTGGGTATGGCTTGACATGGCAAAGTCAAAAAGGGCAAGGAAAATAATATAGTAGGGAGTGGTGTTACTCGTCGTGAGAAGCGGAAAAGGATCTGCCGTCCAGATTCTGCTGGTACTTATAGTGCAGTAGAAGGTCCAAGTCCACCGACCAAATCTACAAACACAGTATCACCTACTCCACCAGCTGCAGCATCCGCTTCAACTGTGCCAGCATCTCAATGAGTTACTCGTTCGTTTGCTCTGGAACTGGCCAGTTCCCAAGCTGCCTTCACACCTAACAATACTTCCGAAGCACTGCTAACACAACAGGACTTGGCTATATCAGATGAACCTCGTGAGCATCAACACCAAGACGGTACGTGACAGAGTCAAGTTGCAGTTGGATGCTCCTTTATATGTACTCTCATAGTTTGATGTACACTAACACTTTCCATATTCGTTGTTGAACTAGCACCACGGCGCAAACAGAAATAGACATCAGGGATAATGCTTGACAGATTAACAAAACCTAAAGGAGGAAGAATGGAGATCCATTTTGAGGCAGGTTTAAAAAGGCCACGTGATTCTATAGAGTCAGCCAAGTTAGTATCAGAGGCAGCCGTTGCCGTTAGGTTTCATGCACGTATCCTCCCAAAGTGGATCCAGTACAGGAATGAGAAAGACAATACATAGTTTAACACCTTCCTTGACCATTTATCCGTAAGAAATGTTATTCATCGC
The DNA here is from genome assembly GCF_056163025.1 of Triticum urartu. Taxonomy (NCBI): domain Eukaryota; kingdom Viridiplantae; phylum Streptophyta; class Magnoliopsida; order Poales; family Poaceae; genus Triticum; species Triticum urartu. The sequence continues at coordinate 64,909,739 of NC_141873.1, read as the reverse complement.
AATTAGTAATATTGTCTTGCTCTGTCCCATACTTTCTAGCTTCCTCCTAATAAGATTCACATTGTTTTTTCAACAGATGAGGTTCAAGTTGGATCCGAAAGATGATGCAACTAAACAAGCATGCACTCATGTTTTTCAGTCTGCTCTGCGACAGTATCGGTACCACCTTAGAAAATCTCACTTTGAAGGCAATGCTAGCAATGAAATCGCCCAAACATCTCGAGTGGAATATATTACAGATGAAGACTAGACAGCCCTCGTTAAACACTGGTTTGATCCAAAGTATCAGGTAGGCTATATGTATTTGATCAGACCACATATTGAACTTGTATTTATCTATGTGTCTTACAAGTGTATCTTCTTCTAGGCTAACTGTTTGAAGAACAAGACCAACCATTCTTAAGTGAAATTCCAATAGACAACAGGATCTCGTAGCTATATTGCACACTGCAAGGCTCTTGTAAATAGCTGTTACTTCTTTTTTCTGTGCCATATTATCGTATCTATATTGACTTGTTCCAAATACAGAGGAAATCCTGTGCGGACCAAAAAGAACCTGAACCGAATGCTGTGCAAATCTTCAAGGATTGCCACACCAGCAAGATGAAGGGCATGCGCACACCAGTTCAAGCCGCTGTTGTAAGTCCTTACTCCTCCTGCCTTTGAACTGATTGGTACCGTGGTGTGTTCATTTAACTACTTGGTTTGCAGCCAATGTCAGTTACTCTGTTCACTTTTATACACATTTGTCTTAACGTATCATTTCATCTTACATGGTTTAAAAGAGATGAAGTATATTGTTTTGGTCTTGATCTATAATCTAGTTGTTATGTTCACGTGCGCACACAATGATAAAATAACCTGTTTGTTTTATATCTGTTTTTCCATGATATGAATGATGTCATACTATGTTCATCCTACTTTAAACCATGTCTCTTTATCCTTAGATGTCAACGAATGTGAGGAAATAGACAATACAGTAGGCATTCTACATGGACATATGTTTCGAAAGTGATTTTATTATGTAGTTGGCACTACAATACATGCTAATGTATTACAGTAGTTCACCAAAATAAGTTATGTATAAAAGTGTAACCTACTTTGTTTGTTTTTGTCTCATTAGTAACTTATCTGGTACACTAATCTACAAGTTCAAACCTTCAGGAAGCTATGGAACAAATGATTGAACAACCACAACCACCTGAAGGTGAGGAGGCTACCACAGGCACAATGTCACCTCTTGCTGCAGTGCGTCAGTATCTCTCTACTAACAGTGCAAAAAGCACCTTCCTGCGTAACTCTGGCTTGGTTGTCAAGGTAACCTCGTCCAAATCGCCTACTGAACAAAATCTTCCTACTAGACAGAGTGATATGTCTGTGCTCCAGACACAAGTCCAATCACTAATGGACGTCATTTTGGAAACAAGAATAGTGGTTGACAAATGTCGTCAAGATATGAATGGTTTTGAAACCAGACTATCAGACATTCGCTTCATTGTTCAAGAGCAATGGCGGAAAAAGCTGAAGATCATGCTGCTCCATCAGATTCTACAGCCTGAAACATTAGCACTCAGGTTAAATGATCTGTGCTTCTATACATCTGATGGTGCTTTTCTCTTCAAGGACTGTAAACTTTATGCCAACATGCCTTTTGTTCTATGGTTGGAATTTTTGTTGTTGTGATACAATATTTATGATGCTGCCAAATGCTGCAGTAATTACGACGCTATTTTTGTATAGTGTAGGTTTATCTTAGTAATGTATTCGGCCGAAAGCTTGGTAGGAGTCTAACATGCCAACATTCGTCGGGCCCATTCCAATTGGGCTAAAAACGATTACGGGCCGAAATTTGCATGTAGCCCACTAAAAAATATCTGGGCCTAAATCAGCATAAGCTTTAATATTTTTCTGGTAGGCCTCTACCCATAGTGGGCCCTGAGTAACAATAGGCCGTTTACAGGTGTAAATATCTTGAGCCCATAAAAAACATGGGCCTTTAGAGCATCTCCAGCCGTTGGCCCCCCAGGGGCGCCTAAAATCGCCGCTTGGGGGAGAGGCGGCGCAAAAATTGGGCCTGGTGGCGAGTTGGTCCCCAGCCGCCGGCCCCAGGGCCGCCCCCAGGCGCGTTTTAAAATAAAAGAAGTATAGCACAGTTCAGTGAAGTTCTTCTATAAACACGATAAATTTCGGCCAAACACGATAAATTTCGGCACAGTTCGGCGAAGTTTGCGGATTTTCATTACATAGAAAATATATAAACTAATGTGGAAAAAACTGGCTGAAGTCGCTGCCGTCGCCGCATCGTCGTCGTCGGCCTTCTCCTCCTTGACACGGGCGCACCTGCTGGACACCTCCCCGGCGTCGCCTTGGCGGACTGGTGGCGGCGCGTCATCGTCGTCCCTGTCATAGATGACGACGACTCCGCCTTCATCACGGCCGCATCGGCGCTCCACGAAGCGGCGCAGGGCGGTGCACTGGCGCTCCTTCGCCTTCTCCAGGCGCTCCTTCTCCATTTCCTATGGAGTCCCTGGGCGCCCATTCCAGGGCTGCGTCCTCGTCGTCGAGCTCCGTCGTTGGCACGGCCAGCTCCTTCTTCACCGGCGCGAGCCCCGGCTCCATCTTTGGCTTGACGAAGCGCGGAGGAGGAGCCGACGAGGAGGCGCACCGGCCGCCCTCGTTGATGACGATGCGGGCGCTGCGAGTGCACCGGCCGAGCGGCATCTCCGCCGCGGGCTCGGCCTTGACGCCGAGCAGGGCCGGAGTACCGGAGGAGTGCGATGAAGATCGCGAGGAGGAAGAAGAGGAGGAGGACCCGAACCTCCTAGGCGCCCATGGCCCGGCGCGTCGGTGCTGCGCCGGGGTGGCCATCCTCGCCGGGTACGCCAACGGCGGGTCATTGCCGCACTCGAGGTACGTCAACACGCCCTCGAGTGTGCGGCCGGGGACGCCCCACCACAGGTGGAGCCCCTCGCTGTTCTTCAGACGCCGACCACCGGCGCGCCGTTGATGGACGCCAAGCGCTGCTACTGGCGGTGCCCGAAGTACACCGCCAAAGCCGCGTGGTTGTCGGCGGCGTAGTGGGGGAGGGAGAGCTGGGCGTCGGTGAGGGAGGAGCGCACGACCTCGACCTCCTCGGCGAAGGATTTGGGCTTCGCCACGGCGTTGGGAAACGGGGGAATGGGCACTCCCCCGTCACTGAGTCTCCACCCCGTTGTCCCGGCGCGCATGTCCTGCGGCGTTGAGATGTTTGCCTAGAACAGGAGCCAGGACTCCTGTTCGCGGAGCGAACAGCGGCTGAGGTCGTTGGCCGCCGCCTTGTCTCCGGGGAAACGCTCTGCCATGGCGACGGGCTTCAGAGAGGTAGAGAGGGAGAGGGAGGGGCTGGGCGGCGGTGCTCGGGAGAGGTAGAGGGAGGGGTTGGGCGGCGGCGAGGGGCGAGGCTGGTGTGGGCACAGGCGAGTGAGGCCACCGGCTATATAGCCGCGCCAGGCCGCGCCCGTGTGTATGCGTGCGAGGGAGGGAGGTGTCAGCGCGCCGTCCCGTGACGCGCCGCCCGTGAGGAATCAATGGCAAGGCTGACCAGCGGCAGCCTTGCCATTGACTCCCCACGGGAACCGAGGCCTTTGGGGGGAGACGAGGCACCGTGTCGCTAACGCGGCTGGCCTGCGGATTTTTCGCGCCAAAACAGCTTGCCCTGGCGCCCCCGGGTGCTCCCCAGCACGCCTGGTTCGGCCTGGGTCCGCCAGCGCTGTTTTCGGCCCAGGCCGGCGAAAATCGGGCTCCTAGGGGCGCGACTGGGCCGTTTTTTCGGCGCCGGCACGAAAAAATCGCCTAGGGAGGCCTTCCTGGGAGGCGCGGCTGGAGATGCTCTTAATAGACCGAAAGTGAGATTGGGCCCTGATTGTGCCAAATAACCCACTAGTCTTAGCAGACCAAAATGGTGACCGAAATTCGGATGGGCCGTAAATGCGCCGACCTAATACACGGGCCTTTAATAGGCCGGAAGTTTGGTCGGCCTAGATTATCGTCATTTTTATATGGGCCATCAATGGACCTGATGTGACATTCGGCCACATATGGCCCATGGAATTTGTCCGACGTTAACAGGCCAAAAATCACAACAGGCCGAAAGTGGCCCAAATCTATAGTGGGTCTCTAACAGGCCGAATGTCAGACATGGCCGAATATGACACAAATCCTTCACGGTCGTTTATGGGCCGAAAGTTTCAATGGCCTGTAAATGGGCCCAAAGGAAGTAGGACCGTTAATAGGCCGGAAATACACCGGGCCGTAATTCGGCCCATATACTTAGCGGACTGTTAACGGGCCAGAAGTGACCATGGGCCGCAATGATGACAAGTTTAGGACAGGCCATTGATGGGCCGATTTGACACTAGCCGTATGGGCCTTAACTAAGAATGTTGGGCCTTTAGCTAGGCCGGCCCATTATGGTCTGCAAAATCTTGCAGGCCTTTAGCTGGGCCGGCCCATTATGATCCGCTAAATCTTGTGGGCCTTTAGTTGGGCCGGCCCTTTTTTATGTGCCACTTTTGGGCCCGTCCACGTGTCAACATATCATAGGCCCATCTCGATCGTTGGATGAGTGACACTGTGCCAACGCAGAGCTGACGCGTGGTTCCGTCGGCCAATGAGAATTTTACACGTGGAAAATCGGCATTGGTCGTGGCTGTTAGTGGGTTATCGGATCCAAAACCGGACCCGATAGCTTAACGGCGTCCCGTTACGGTGGATGCCACGTTTCGGTCACCCTTGACGAAAGCACTTCTATGACGCGTAATTTATCGTCATGGAAGTGGATACTTCCGTGATGATAATTTTGGGAATGTCATGGAACACTTCTACGACAGCACATGTATGACTATATTCATTCTGTCATAAATTTTTCATGGATGTACATGCATGACAGAAAACGTGACCTACTATGACAAACACTTATCATCACGAAAGTGTATTTTTTTGTAGTGGCTATGGTCGAAACGGGGGTCCTGTTCATCGGGAGGGGTGTAGCATACCGCAAAACGGGACTCCACGGGATACTGTTCATCTCCACCGTCGACCCCTCCAGCCTCCACGGGCTACTGTTCATCCTCCGTCGACCTCCTCCAGCCTCCACATGCGACTGTTCATCCACGGGCTCCTGTTCATCCAGCCTCCACCGCGTGCTACTCCACCGGCTCCTGTTCAACCAGCCCTCTCCGCGGGCTCCTATTCAACGACCCCTCCACGGGCTACTATTCATCCAGCCCTCTACCGTCTACTGTTCATCCAGCCCTCCACGGGGTGGTACTGTTAATCCAGCCCTCCACGGGGTCCTGTTCATCCAGCCCCAACCGGCTCGATCGATCGGGGTCCTGTTCATCCAGAAGCAACACCATGGGGGACTGTTCATCCACCCCCACCGGGAACTGTTCATCCAACCCCCACTAGCAACATGCACTGTTCATCGAGAGGCAGCATCGATCGTCTTCAGTTAGCAGCAGTAGCGAAGGAATCGCTCGATCGGGTTCAGTTAACAGCCATCGATTGATCGCTCGGGTTCAGTAACGCGTAGCCTGCAGTGCAATCGCTCGGGTTCAGTAGGCGAACGCCTCACTCGGGTTCAGTTAGAGCCCAACGCTTCGCACCCACGTGTGTGCGTGTATGAGGGAAACGCGCAAACCTCCGTGCATCGCTCGGCCCCGACCACCAACCGTAAACAGGAACACCCCGATATTTTCCTCGCCCTCGCTTCTACCATGGTTTTTCCGTCATGGACGGCCCAAAGAATGTCCTGCAACTGCAGCTCCGGCCCGCCCTAGTCACTATTATCATCATAGAAGTATCATAAGTATGACAGAAAAAAATTCGTTCGGCCCAAAATGTCATGGATGTGTCTTTTTTTTGTACTGACGACAACAACAACAACCCACCGCCACCACCCCCAGTTGACAATTTAGCCCACTTTCTAAGGTTGAACCCACTGGTGTTCTCCAGTAGCACGGAGCCGATTGTTGCTGATGACTGGCTCTACAAGGTTGGAAGGGAGCCGATTGTTGCATAGATGCTGAGAAGGTGTGCTTTGCCGCGCGCCAACTGGATGGACCCGCAGCCTCATGGTGGGAGAACTACACTGTCACTTTCCCCATGGCCAATATGACTTGGGATCAGTTTCAGCAAGTATTCCACACTGCACATGTCTCAGCTGGAGCTATGAGTATGAAGAAGCGTGATTTCTGCAACTTACACCAGGGAAATCGTACTGTGGCACAGAACATGGATGGGTTCAACAAGTTGGCTCGCTATGCCCTGGATGATGTGGCTGCAGATGCCGCGAAGTAGGACAAGTTTCTGGAGGGGCTGAATGATGAGCTGAGTATGCAGTTGATGGTGGCAACATTCACCAACTATCAGGAGCTGGTAGACAGGGCCGTCATGATTGAAGGCAAGCAGCAGCAGATAGAGAGTCGCAAACAGAAGTATGGATAGGGGAAGTACAACTCTAGAGCTCAGCAGAAGCCTCGTTTTACCTTGAACACGGGAGGACACACCCATCATAACCATGGAGGCCATTACCACAATGGAGGAACTTCGCATGACCACAATGGCCCTAAGAATGGAAATGGGAATGGAGAAACATCAGTAAGAGCCATTCCAACCCAGCAACCCCTGCCAAGAAGGATCTGAGTCATGTTACCTGTTTCAAGTGCGGGAAGAGTGGACACTACGCCAATGATTGTTCTGAGGTAAAGAATGGTAATGGCAATGGAAGATCTGGAAAGAAACCAAATCCCTTCACTAGAGGTCAGGTGAATCACATCAACATGGAGGAAGTTGAAGAGCAGTCTGACGCAGTAATTAGTAAGTTTTTTATTAAGTCTGTCGGTGTACAAAAGTAGGGGTCCTTTTTGTACCCCTTTACTTTTGCGCGGGTAGTCGCAGCCAAATGCCTGCGGCCGCACTTGGTGGGACAGAAGACAAAGGGACTGCAAGGCCTAGATAGGAACCAAGAAACAAGACAACAACAAGTCTGTGGGAGTCCTGGAATAGGGGGTCTCCGGACAGCCGGACTATATCCTTTGGCCGGACTGTTAGACTATGAAGATACAAGATTGAAGATTTCATCTCGTGTCCAGATGGGACTCTACTTGGCGTGGAAGGCAAGCTAGGCAATACAGATATGTATATCTCCTCCTTTGTAACCGACCTTGTGTAACCCTAGCCCTTTCCGGTGTCTATATAAACCGGAGGGTTTTAGTCTGTAGGACAACATACAATCATACCATAGGCTAGCTTCTAGGGTTTAGCCTCTCCGATCTCGTGGTAGATCATCTCTTGTAATACTCATATCATCAAGAATAAATCAAGCAGGACGTAGAGTTTTACCTCCATCAAGAGGGCCCGAACCTCGGTAAAACATCGTGTTCCCTGCCTCCTGTTACCATCCGCTTTAGACGCACAGTTCGGGACCCCCTACCCGAGATCCGCCGGTTTTCACACCGACAAAGTCCCCTTGCCAAGGATGCACACGAGGCCCCAGCAAGGCTCCTGCCAAATATACCCATGAGGCCCGGGCAAGACTCTTGCCGAGGGCGCCCACAAGGCCCCGGCAAGACCCTTGCCGGGATGATCAGCAAGACGGCGGCAAGGCCTTGCCGCCCCGTCGCCACCCCAGCTCAGCGGCCGACCCACCAACTAAGCAGGTACCCACGTGGAAGTACGTGGCTCCTAAGCCAACTACTCAAGAACCTATGTGGTGGCATGCAGATCTTTGTGAAGACCCTGCCACCACACTAGCTCAGCAGCATGCCAGTCTACATGGTGATGAATGCCTCGTTGCCTTGGACGTGTGTCGGAGCAAGGTGTAGCGGCGATGGACGTGTGTCCAAGAACATCAGATAAACACAAACCAGTAGGAGTAGGGTATTATGCACGATTTGCGGCCGAACCTGGATAAACTCCCCCCCCCCTGTGTATTGATCTTCTAAACCCGCTCTTTTTACAGCCCCGCACCACAGCAACCGTAGTAGGGATTGCCTGTGATCCCATAGGTGTTGTTCCTGAGCCCGACATCTTTTGGCGCGCCAGGTAGGGGCGCAAGCTATGAAAATCTGGTTTTGAAGTCAACTTATAAACTCCATCATCGTGATGGCCCTGAAGAAGACAATCACGGCGATCGGTTCGTTTGGAGCCGGACCACCCGCGCCAGCATGGGCTAGGGATGGGACAGTCGCAGATGGCGGCGGAGGAGTGGCCCATGAGCATCCACAACACTCTGGCGATCGGAGCTAGGTGAGCGGCGTCGTTTGCGTTCGCAATGATGAGCCGTGCGTGGCCGGGTCGAGGAGCGGGACCGTGCTGCCCAAGGGCGGCGCGGTGACCACCAGGACGCCCGAGCCGGCGCCCGGGCTGCGACCTTCCCAGGTCGCATGCGATGAGTAACACCGCGACGTCAGCGCCCCCGGGCGCAGCCGCGGGAAGATCCCCATGCGTCACTCCCAGGATGCATCGGCCAGCATGCGCATCCAGGCGCTGGTGGGAATGGCACGGAACCGCCAAACCGTGATAGAGCTCCCTCTAATGTGGTTAGAGGTCGCAGTGCGTCACGGTCGGTGCAGCTTTCGCCACCGCCCGCGGCATCGGAGGCACTAGCGCGTACAATTGCTCCTCAACTTTCCTCCTGCCGTGGAGAAGCTCGACGAGTGGAGAGCCACCATTCGAAGCCTCATTAACATCGCCAACAAAGACGACCTGTGACCAATAGGGCCCTAGTATGGGTGCTTAGTTGAGCCGGCGCGTGCCAGTGGTGGGAAGACTGGAGGTGCTGCAACCAGGGTGCACTCCCCTCCTCCACTGCCGCGGCCGCGGTCACCGGCTCGTTGGGTCGACGCATGTGATAACATTTCCATAGCGTCATCTGACCCACGAACCCACCGTGACTAGCGTGAAGTTCTTTGAGAACGAGCACATGAAGATGCTCGAACCACCATCGAGCGGCAGCGCGAAGCGCGTTACCAGTCAGTTAAGCGGGCTAGGCCCACTGTGGACCACCCTGCCGGGAGGCTTTGGTGGCCTAACTTACAAGGTGGGTTGTCCGGCCTTTACCCGCGAGCTGCAGCAGTTCTAGTGGCCCACTCACCGCACGATCAAGCCTGATGTCGCCGAGAAGTACAACGGTAAAACTCACCCGTCGGAGTTCCTCAGCATCTACACCATCGTGATGCAAGCTGATGGAGCTTGTGATAACATGGTGCTTGCCAATTACTTCCCGTTGGCGCTTAAACCCAACATCATGTCATTGTCGATGCACTTCCCGATGGATTCCATTTCTTGGTCGGATTTGTGCCATGAGTTTGTTGGCGCCTTTAATGTAGGCCACCAAGCTCGTGGCCAGGCAAGCTATCTGCATGTCATCCCCCAAAAAGAAGGCGAAAACCTACGCAAGCACATACAAAGGTTCAACCAGGTGTAGTACAACATCCCAGATGTTCATCCCGCCACTGTCATTAGCGCATTCCATTAGAATGTGCGCAATCGCAAGATGCGCGAAGAGCTGGAGATGAACATGGTCAAGGATGTGGCCGAACTATATGTTTTGGCCAACAAATACGCTTGAGCTGATGAAGGAATAAAGTACCCCGGTGAAGATGTTGACGCGGTAACCGATTCCGTAGATGAAGACGCCGTCGCCCCAACAAAGAAGAGCCGGCGCCACAACAGAAAGCGTAATGTCAAGACTGTACTTACCGTCGAGGGATCCAATGACCTCGGCGCCACCAAGAAGGCCAAGGCTGGAAACCTCGGCAAGGAAGTTGCCGGGTGCGCCGCCTGCCAGGCCTGGGCGGCTGCCGACAAGCCGGGAGGCTTCGACAATTAGTACTGCAAGATCCATCGCACCAAGGGTCACGACCTCCAGAACTGCCGGCAGGTTGAGCTGCTCGCAGAAAAGCAGAAGGCTGAGTACGAGAGGCGGGACAAGGAGAAGGGTCAAGATGGTGCTGAGGGGTCCAGCACGAAGCGTGGCGGCCAAGGAGGTCGCTGCGGCAAGGAAAATCAACAAGAGAGGCCCGCTCGGGGCCGAGATAAGAAGGAGGGAGATGGTGATCATGATGAAGACGACGAGTCCGGCGAGCACGAGTTCCAGAAAGCTATGGAGGCCATGTGCATCAATGGTGGGGCCTCGTTGCATACCTCTCACCACCAACTAAAGCAGTGGGCGCGAAGTCACTACGGCAGAGCCATTGTTTGACGCCCAGAAGCCACTGAAGTGGTCCCGCATGCCTATCATTTTTGACATTGAGGACCACCCTGATCGCACAATGCGGTCGGGTGTTTGCCGTTGTTGGGTTTACCAACAATACGCAACCTCAAGGTGACAAAGGTGCTAGTTGACGGTGGGGCCAGTCTGAACCTGATCTCGCCTGCTGTGATCAACAGGCTGCAGATTCCTGAAGGGGTCAGCCCGGGAAGGAATCAGCCAAAAGGTAAAATTACGCTGTCTGTCACATTTAGGGGTGAACTGAACTATAGGACGGAAAGGATCATTTTTTATGTTGCCCAGATCCCCTTGCCCTATAATGGGATCCTTGGCCGCCCAGCGCTGGACAAGTTCATGGCAGCATCACATTACGCTTACAACACGTTGAAGATGCCCGGGCCAGTGAGCATCATAACCGTCCCCTCCGACAAGAAGGACGCACTCATCTGCGCCGACCAACTCTACCGAGAGGCAGCTGCAGCGGATGCCACCAAGGCACTTGCTCCTGCCACTGGAGCCCCTAGAGGGAAGAAAACCGGCAAGACCACCTCCTGCACCCACTCCGGCAAGCGCACCTCCTCGGAGTGTTGCGCTCCCGTCGAGGACGTGCCACAGACCTCCACCGGCAAGAGCAAGAAATCCAGAGCTACACCACTAGGTACCAAGAAGGTGCCCGTCAAGTTGGACCGCATGGGTGGAGCTTTCACTATAAGCTCCACCCTTGACAGCAAATAGGAAAGTGTGACAGCCTGGTTTTTGCGCTCTTTCATTTGCCTGATTTTCATTTGAAATGATTTTGGAAGTTGGAGTTTTTGAATCTTTTCGTGGGGACTTAAACACTTGGGTACCCTTGGCTTTCATCCAAGTGCCTCATCTCCCTCTCTAAGCATCATTTCCTCTGTAGTTCACCTCATAATAATATTTGAAATATTTTTCTTTAATGAAAAATATTCATTTCCTTCCCTTAAACCCTAGCTAGATCAATGTCCTCCAAAGCAACCCCAATTTTTTTGCCCACAAAAATCTGAGAAAATTCACAAATATTCTTTGAACCCTAGGGCACCTTCCTGAGAAAAAATATTGCACCACTTTTTGGAATATTATTGCCACAGAAAATATTTTCTGTTCTGGGCAGCAATGGTGGTTTCTACAGCAACTATCATTTTACTTGCTCCAATGAGGCTGATTTTTCTTGTGTATCATAACCTTAGTAGATGATTGCTAGCCTCCAAAACCAAGCTCCAAACTCACAGCCGTTAGAACTCGGTAAACTCTTAAAGTTACTGATCAAAAACTTACTTGGCTTGTAAAATCTTTTCTATTGCGTCTGGATCCAAACCAAAGTGTCGTAAACTTCAAAACTGCCACGAACAACAAGCCAGACATGAACTTTGGACGTAGGCCGGCCTGAGGGCAAAGTTCACATGGTGACCACGCGTGTACACAATGCCAGCCTGCGTGTCGACGCGCTCTGGGTGCCACCTAGCACTCTGTTTCGCGCATGCTCGCTTCCACGACTGCCAAAGCGTCCCAAACCTTGCCACCATCTTTGTCCAAACCGCCTTAACTCTCCCCTGGCACTCGCCGACCCCAGAGCTCACTGCAGCAAGCACATGCACGGTCCGGCCAACGTAACAGTGAGGTGTGCACTGTGCTCGTCGCCTTCTCTTCGATCATGTGCTCGTCCCCGTTAACCCACAGTTCCCGCTTGAGCTGCATCGCCTTCTCCCCCTCTCACTGACGCCGCTCGTTGCCGGGCGCCATGTCCAGGTGTCGACGGTGGAGCCCAATCCCCCCTCGCTGCTCGCCTATAAATGGAGCCACCCCCAGCCTCCTCGAGCACCATCCTCCACTCCCACACACCCCACAACACCGTAGGAAACCGTAGCCCGGCCGGGCCGGCCGCAGGCCGCCGTCCCCGAGCTCGAGCTCGCCGGCGATCCTCTCGGGTGGCCACGGTAGCTCCAGCCCCTCCCAGGCCTGGGCAATCCTTCCAGGTCCTGGTTGAAGCCCCAGGTGTCGCCGCTGTTCGCCGTCGTCTTCGTCTCCGGCGACCTCCGCTCTCTGACTCCGCTTGCGAGGTCGATTCCGACGCAGTCCGACCACCCCTAGCTATGATACGGGTATGGGCAGGTGCGCCTCCATCCCCTGTCTCGATCCCTCCCTCTCGTTTTGGCCGAGGAGCCTTCATCGCCGGCGTGAGCTCCAGTGAAGCCGCGACGTCCTCTGTTTCCTTCTCCCTCTTCCCCCACCTGACTAGTGAGGCTCGCTAGTCAGCCACTCAGTACGCGCGCAAAGCGGTATGAGTGGTGGCGCCCCGAGGCTTTACGCCTTCGACGTCACCCCCTGTCTATTTTATTAATATTCAAATTTCATTTATATCCAGAGAGATTCAAACAGCTATAACTCTTCAACCATAAGTCCAAATGAATTGATTCTTTTTGCATTGTGTTCTTTGCAAAGAAATCTAAAAGCTCACCAAAAATGGGATTTTTCCCTACTGTCTAGGTTTTATGGTGATTTTCAGTAGGGTTCTTGATATGTTCTTTTTGTGTTTAAATTTATTTTTAGAGAGTGAAGCTTGTCTTGAGGAACACCAGAGGGCTTGTGAGCCTCATCTGCACTAAGGCAAGTCACATCAACATTTTCATGATACCACAACAATATTTGTGATATTTTTTATCTACTTGAACGAATGATTTAATCCATGCATTTAATTCATTATCATTAGGTTATTTATATTTTGTTAGTGTTTTCTTGAGTTTACATGCTTATGTTATCAGAAAGTATGTAGCTACTAAGTGGTTATAGAAACTAGAATTAATCTTTGCTATGATAGAAATAATATGGTTATGGATATAAGTAATTTATTAGAACTATTTTCTTGCATGAGAAAAATGGTAAAATTTGTTAGAAAAGATTCTGTTTAATGTGAGTTTAATCCCAACCAGAGAAGTACGAGGTGTTGTTGATGTTTATGCTTAGTGTGGATTTAGTTGACTCGGTCATTTCCGTTAATATGTGGTGCCTATGTTAGTGCTTGCATTTCATGGCATACTATGACATCGGTTATTTTCAATTTAAGTTGAACCTGATAATAATACAACTTGAATTTATCATTGACCGAGTCATGGTTCCACTGAATCGAGTTTTTCCCAGTGCAACCATATTTGCCTGTATGGGAAGGCCTTTATTCAGTCTGTTGTCATGCCTTTGGTCGGTACCTCCAACTAGGGAAAGTTATGGGCGTGCGGTACCGGTGAGGGACGGTCCCCGTGAGGGACGTTGGCCACGACGGTGGTCGTGGTGTCTTTGGTATACACGGGGCCACCCAGGACTAGCCCAGTTGGGGAGTAGGTCGGAGTGGCCGAGAGAGTGTCATGGCAATGGAGGGGTTTCGCCGGAATGCCGTTGGTCCACCCGAATGGGAGTACGAGGCCATGGGTTCCGCGGTGTGGGTACAGTGAGCAACCTCTGCAGAGTGTATTAATCTATCAATAGTCGAGTCCATGGTTACGGACACCTTGAAAGTAGGTCACACCATGGGTCAACATTTAATTAATCTTGCACACTAAGTCATGAACTATGCACTGTTGAGGATGGCGGGAAAGTCATCCTGTCAATTGAGACCAAGTGTTGGTCGTGGTTGTGATCGCCAGAAGGATCACTATTTGAGACCAAATATTGGTCGTGGCTATGGTCACCGGAATGATCACGAAGTATGCCTAGTGAAGATCATGTGGTTGGCACATTTTTGATCCAGAAGCGATCACCATGGTAAGCTAATCCGAGGGACTGTGCTCATAAGAGGGCGATCACAGCATGTTGGTTACATTGTTGCATTACTAATAATTGGTTAATTATCTGTTTGTCCTCATGTTTATGCTTGTTGTGAGCTTGCAAGTACATTCAATGTAATGGCCTGGCATGTCATGCCAGATTTCAGGAAAGTCCCGTGGAAAGGAGTGCTGCTCGAGTCTAGATCGTGTCCAGATCGGTGTCCTTGTGCTATGGAGTTCCGCTACGACGTTGTTCCGCTGCCGTGTAGTTGTTATGATCGAGGCCCTTTTATGTTCACTAAATAATGTACATATTGTTCAGCCGCACCGGGTGTGCAACTTGGCCTCGCTACCTGTTGTAATGTAAACTATGAGCCGCTAGTATCAATAAAGTGGTTCTTTTCTATACCAAGAAGTTGTGTGTTGCCAGAAGACATGGTCTCTAGGACGGCAATGCAAGGGAAACCAGTCGCTCTGAGCTAGGGTGCCACAACGCTTGGTATCAGAGCTGCACTGACTGTAGGCCACACTAGACTACGACGTGTTGACTGGATGGTAGATACGAGTTTTCGTTGAGTGCCAGTAGCATTGGTAGCTATTTGTTGCATTGTATATACTTATCTTATTTTTATGCTAACCTATAGTTGTGAGTGTAGATGGCTCTGGTGCCATATCCGTGCCAGTTTCAGCTGATGCCATACACGTCGCCGCATCTTCTTCGTAACGTGTGGCATCGGCTGTACCCCCTCGGTGACGACCCAGTTTATCGTGTGTACAGGGAGCGTCTAGCCGACTCAGTGTATGATTATCACACAATGGTTACTCTACGCACTAGTTCCGATTCCAGCACTTACACTTGTACCTCTCGGAGCGGTTACGCTTCTACCGCTTCTCAGGCTGTCTAGTTTACTGCATTTGATGTCTAGTTTGCTTCTCAGGCTGTACCGCTTCTCAGTGTTGAGCTTCGTTACAACAAGGTCCATATGCAGAACCACCCAGGTTTCTACTATTATTCTTTTCTGCACGACAACGGTCGTGTCCATTTCTCTACCATTGATCCGGAGTCTGATAGTGTTGCTAGTCATCTTGCTCGTTACATCACTCCTAGCAATCTTATGATCCACGAGCTGGCTCGAGAGCTGACTTATGCTCATACTACTTTAGCCCCTGCTTTAGTCACTACTAGATCTGCCACTACTTCATCCTCTCTGGGATTTACTCCGTATATTGAAGCCAGTTCTAGTTCCCCTATTTCACCAGTCACTCCCCCGAGTAGCTCGGGCGCCTTGACGGTGAACCCTCTCAGTGCCCCTGCTGAGTGGGCTACACTTCTCACTACCCGTGTAGCCCCGATGATTCACCCTGCACCTGCCCCGGAGGGAGAGCCCTCTAGGCAGCGTCGTCGTGTTACCTTTAACCCAGAGGTCTCAGTTAACCTCGTTAGTTCCGGATCTGAGTCCGCTTCAAGAGAGGACCCTGCAGCACCAGCACAGTAGTAGAGCCCTTGAGTATCTGCAGTCGTCAGGATGATGTCCGGATTTAGTAGTACAAGTCATGATGTTTCACTTTATGTATGAGAGTAGTTGAACCTGTCATGATGGCTATTTTTATGTATGAGTCTATGTATAATCATGTTGGAACTCTATTGTATTCGCCGTGTTTTCTTCATCATTTTAGTTTTTCTTGAGCTTTCTTGCTGGCTTTTCCCCAATTTATTTCGAATGTTTCTCATGTCGGTTTCGTTGCCTTGGGAAAATCATAATAGGATGCCGCGGGGAGGCAGCAGTAGCAACGTTCGAGAGGGTACCCCTATTCGTCGTTTCGCACGACAG
This sequence comes from Triticum urartu, assembly GCF_056163025.1. Lineage (NCBI taxonomy): Eukaryota > Viridiplantae > Streptophyta > Magnoliopsida > Poales > Poaceae > Triticum > Triticum urartu. Next base: position 64,893,873 of record NC_141873.1, on the reverse strand, counting down.
GTAGGACACTCCCCTGAGCCGTACGTTCCACCACCGCCTCCACCACCAAATCCACCCTCCACCGATCAAATTATGCGAATGTTTGAGGAAAGACAGAATAATGATCTGATTGAAATATTAAGAAGTTTGCAAGCTATGGTTGGTCAGAATGGAACTCAAAATGGTCACCACTCAAACTGTCTGATTTTCAGAGGTACAAGCCTCACAGTTTCAGGCAGGTCCATGATCCCTTGGATGCAGACAATTGGTTATGAACCATTTACAGCAAGCTTGAGATTGCTCATACGGAAGAAGATGATAAAGTTCCGTTCGCAGCTCATTATCTTGAAGGCACTGCTGCCATATGGTGGGAAAATACAAAAGTCATGTGGTCCGCTGATGAAGAAATTACCTGGACAAAATTCAAAGATCAGTTCCGGAAATATCATATCCCTACTGGAATTATGAAGACTAAGCAGCGCGAATTTCTCTCGCTCCTCCAAGAAAATCAGTCTGTGGGTGAATATCTGCAAAAAATCAATCACCTGGCCCGTTACTCCCTTCATGACATGGCCACTGAAGAAAGAAAGATTGACAGATTTCTTGGTGGATTAAACCCGCAACTCTGGTGTACTCTCAGCATGTTTGATTTCCCAGATTTCCAAACCTTGGTGAACAAAACTTTCATTGCTAAGAGGAAGCACAAGCTCGTATCAGACAACAGGCCTGTCAATAACGATCACAAGCGCAAGTTCGAGCCAAAGAAGGATGGGCAACCCTGTTGGGGAACGTAGCAGAATTTTAAAATTTTCAACGCATCACCAAGATCAATCTATGGAGTCATCGAGCAACGAGGGAAAGGGGATTGCATATATAGACCCTTGTAGAACGCGAGCGGAAGCGTTCAAGAGAACGGGGTTGATGGAGTCGTACTCATCGTGATCCAAATCACCGATGACCACGTGCCTAACGGACGGCACCTCCGCGTTCAACACATGTACGGTTGGGAAGCCGTGTCCTCCTTCTTGATCCAGCAAGGGGAAGGAGAGGTTGATGGAGATCCAGCATCACGACGACGTGGTGGTGGAAGCAGCGGTGATCTCGGTAGGGCTTCGCCAAGCTCCAACGAGAGAGAGAGAGAGAGAGAGAGAGAGAGGTGTTACGAGGGGAGAGGGAGGCGCCAAGGCTTGGGTGGGGCTGCCCTCCCTCCCCCCACTATATATAGGACCCCTAGGGGGGCGCCGGCCCTAGGAGATCCAATCTCCAAGGGGGGCAGCGGCCAAGGGGGGGGGGACTTGCCCCCCAAGTCAGGTGGGGCGCCCCCCACCCCTAGGGTTTCCAACCCTAGGCGTAGGGGGAGGCCCATGGGGGGCGCACCAGCCCACTAGGCGCTGGTTCCCCTCCCACTTCAGCCCATGGGGCCCTCCGGGATAGGTGGCCCCACCCGGTGGACCCCCGGGTCCCTTCCAGTGGTCCCAGTACAATACCGATTACCCCTGAAACTTTCCCGATGGCCGAAACTGGACTTCCTATATATAAATCTTCACCTCCGGACCATTCCGGAACTCCTCGTGACATCCAGGATCTCATCCGGGACTCCGAACAACTTTCGGGTTACCGCATACTAATATCTCTACAACCCTAGCGTCACCGAACCTTAAGTGTGTAGACCCTACGGGTTCGGGAGACATGCAGACATGACCGAGACGACTCTCCGGTCAATAACCAACAGCGGGATCTGGATACCCATGTTGGCTCCCACATGTTCCACAATGATCTCATCGGATGAACCAAGATGTCAAGGATTCAATCAATTCCGTATTCAATTCCCTTTGTCAATCGGTACGTTACTTGCCCGAGATTCGATCGTCGGTATCCCAATACCTCGTTCAATCTCATTACCGGAAAGTCACTTTACTCGTACCGTAATGCATGATCCCGTGACCAAACACTTGGTCACATAGAGCTCATTGTGATGATGCATTATCGAGTGGGCCCAGAGATACCTCTCTGTCATACGGAGTGACAAATCCCAGTCTCGATCCGTGTCAATCCAACAGATACTTTCGGGGATACCTGTAGTATACCTATATAGTCACCCAGTTATGTTGTGATGTTTGGTACACCCAAAGCACTCCTACGGCATCCGGGAGTTACATGATCTCATGGTCTAAGGAAATGATACTTGACATTGGAAAAGCTCTAGCAAACGAACTAGACGATCTTGTGCTATGCTTAGGATTGGGTCTTGTCCATCACATCATTCTCCTAATGATGTGATCCCGTTATCAATGACATCCAATGTCCATAGTCAGGAAACCATGACTATCTATTGATCAATGAGCTAGTTAACTAGAGGCTCACTAGGGACATGTTATGGTCTATGTATTCACGCATGTATTATGATTTCCGGATAGCCAACTCGAGCGTTTTACCCTCGTGTCACTAGCGCAACACGAGCCATTCAAAAAAAAGTCTTGGAACTGAAGAGAAATCCATCTGTATAAAAACTCTTTATGTTCTTGATATTGATTGAGTTATGAGAATGAAGAAGCGTAGCACACCTTTTCTCTCAATTCAAGTTTCCATTCAATAAGTGCATAGCATGAATAATAGACAATTATCATGAACAAGGAAATATAATAATAATCATTTTATTATTGCCTCTAGGGCATATTTCCAACAAACCTTGCAAAAGGCCTGTACTTGGCAGCAGACTAAGGTGGAATACAAGCCCAATTGGCAGCAGAATGTTAACAAGACCACCACCCAAGTCAAGAATGTTGTGTCCAACCCAGTGCACGAAGAGCGCCAGTGCATCAATGCTTGCTTCAGTTGTGGGCAAATTGGACATTATGTCAGAAAGTGTCGCAAGAACAGCAAGTCAGATGCTCTATACCGGCCACAAGTCAACTATATGGAGTCATGCCCGAACCAGCGAAACATCATTGGGCACGTTCATCACCTCTCTGCTGATGAAGCCCAAGAGAACCCCGAAGTCGTCATTGGTATGTTCTCTGTTAACAACATACCTGCCGTAATTTTATTTGACTCCGGGCTTCCCACTCTTTTATTTCTTGGAGTTTTGTTGCCCAAAACAAATTTCCTTGTTCGCTTTTGGGTAAGAATATGCTGGTACAAACCCCCGGATCATTAATCCGGAGCAATCTGGTCTGCCGTAATCTGGAAATCAATATCAACGGAGTCTATTTTCCAACTTCCTTGATAATCATTGAGTCGGATAAGTTGGATGTTATCTTGGGTATAAATTGGCTGACTCAATATCAAGTATGCATAATGCGCGACCCAAGAAGTTACTTTGACCAGTCTGAAGGGGCAGACTACCAAATTCTATGCTCGTAGAAGCATACCCAAGAAAGAAAATGGCCTTCACCGCTGTGGCTGAATTGGAATTAATTCTAGTGGTCAGCGATTTCCCAGATGTATTTCCCGAAGAGTTGACAAGCATGCCACCAGATCGAGAGCTTGAGTTTGCAATAGATCTTGTGCCCGGAACCGCACCGTTATACAAGAAGTATTACCGGATGCCCTCATCAGAATTAGTGGAGCTAAAGAAATAGCTTGATGAAATGCTCCAGAAAGGATATATCCGTCCCAGCTCATCACCATGGGGATCACCTGCTATCTTCGTGGACAAAAAGGATGGCAACCTCCACATGTGTGTGGATTACCGTCAGCTGAACGATGTCACCATCAAAAATAAATATCCACTGCCAAGGATTGATGATCTTTTTGATCAGCTCAGTGGGGCCAAAGTATTCCCCAAGATTGATCTAAGGACAGGATATCATCAACTCAAGATTAAAAAGGAAGATATTCCCAAGACCGCATTCACTACTCGGTACGGTCTTTACGAATAAATAGTTATGTCCTTTGGTCTCACCAATGCCCCAGCTTTCTTCATGCATATGATGAACAAAGTATTCATGGACTTCCTCTATAAGTTCGTGGTAGTATTCATCGATGACATACTTATGTAGTCAAGCAGTGAAGAAGATCACAAAGAACACCTCCGAGCAGTACTACAATGACTCCGTGACCATCAGCTATACGCCAAATTCAGTAAGTGTGAGTTTTGGCTCAAGCAAGTTTGGTTTCTTGGACACGTTCTATCTGCCAAAGGTATAGCCATGGACCCGAGCAAACTAAAGGATGTGCTCGAATGGTTGCCACCCACAACCGCATCACAGATCCGGAGTTTTCTTGGATTAGCCGGGTATTACCGTCATTTCAATGAAGGGTTTTCCAAGATTGCTAAGCCCATGAAGGAGCTGCTCAAACAGGATAAGAAGTTTGAATGGACCAAGGACTGTGAGAAAAGTTTTAATGACCTAAAGATACAGCTGACGACCGCACCCGTGTTAACTCTTTCAAATATCTACCGCGGTTTTGATGTGTATTATGACGCCTCCAGACAAGGACTGGGATGCATACTAGTGCAAGACGGCAAGGTAGTAGCTTATGCATCACGACATCTATGACCCCACGAGGGAGATTATCCCACTCATGATCTGCAATTGGCCGCGGTGGTTCATGCTCTAAAAATATGGAGGCACTATCTCATCGGGAAGAGGTGCCAAATTTTTACCAATCACAAAAGCCTCAAGTATATATTTACTCAGGCAGGTTTAAATCTGTCGTGGTATTCTCACGGGGGGCTTGCGAGTCGACAGATGCCACAAGGGCTTAGTGTGAGGGTAAGACTGCTGCTGATAGGACCGGGAGCGAGTATGCGAGTAGCACGCGCTAGTTTAAATAGGTTCGGGGCTCTCCGGAGAGATAACACCCCTACTCCTGCATGTCTGAGTGTATCTGATATATCTAGTACAGAGTGCTCCTGGAGCTGTATCTAAGCTCAGTGCCATAGGAATCTGGCTTTGTATATGCCTATATGAGGCATGCTAGTGGCCGGCCATGCTCATGGCCGTGAGCATGTGTGCTCATGTGGATGGATGGATGGATAGCTAGCTAGCTTGCTAGCTAGTTGCTTGTGTGTGTGCGCGTGAGAATCCGTGTGTGTATGAATGGATGGATGGATGGATGGATGGATGTGGGCGTGAGCTAGCTAGCCATCTTGCTAGCTAGCATGCATGCGTGGGAGTGAATGGCCAAGAGGCCATAGTGGTGCCCCTGGCCGTGAGCCTCCTCTGGTTCTCCTTATAAAGGGGAGCCCAGGGGACAAGGGATGGCCCATGTGACCAACTTCACTATTTGCGAGACAACGATGTGACATCTCACACCTGCTACAGTGTATCACCATTGCTCAGCAGTGTCCGAGTACAGCCGTCTTGTCCGCGGTATGGCCATCGTGTCAGGGTCTTGTCGGTGTCGGGTCGGGCTGCAGTCGGCTGGTCGGCGCAGTCGGCAGCCGGCTGGTTGGCACAGTCGGCAGCCGGCAGTCGTCCGGGCAGAGCAGTCGGACGGGAAGCCGGCAGGAGCGGCCGGATAGTCAGACTGAGGGGCTTTGCTAGCCCCGATGTCTTGAAATATCGTCTTGCCATCCTCAGGGTACCCGTGGTCGATTACTCCGGGCAACTTGGCAAAGTTGGGCGGAGGTTTTTTGGCGAGTGTTCATGGAAATGATCATGAAAAAAGACAAAGTTAGTCCATGCGGATATATCAAATGTTTGCTTTTAGCATTGCAAGTTTTATGCGGGGGGTGCCGACTCGGTTTTGTCCGAGCCCCCTTAATCTTTTTCGTGTTCCCTCCGCTTTTTGGCTTGTGCTCTTGCTTGCCGGACAGCCGCTCTGCGGTCTGTGGCTAAGAGTGGGCCGCGAAGTGGAGTGTACAGTACTCAGAGTCTAGGAGCAGATTCAACCGAGTAGATACATGTAAAGGAAAACGGCTAGGTTGCCCGAACCGTTTTTCTTCCCGGACGTTTTTCGCGTGGGTGGCCTCCGGCATTCACCCTTGCTAGCCGGACAGCCGCTCTGCGGCCTGTGACTAAGAGTGAGCCTTTGGTACTGCGCACGCTACTAAGCCGTCTGCAGGAACTAACGTCTCAGGCCAAGTGGCCAGCCCAAGGCCAACTATGGCTGGCGCCGGGGCGAACAGTGATGCAACTGTAATAAAAAATGCGGAGATAGCACCCGAGCATCGCTCGGGGTTATCCGTGCTTGCGTGATGCAAAAATATGCGGGCGAGGAGCTCACATTGATTTTTGTGTAGTCGCGGTCGTCGAAAACAGCCAGCGCGACTCGGCACTCGCGGAGCGCGTCGGCGCACCCGTTGGGTGCAGCCCCCGGGTGCTCGAAGGGGGGGTCCCGGCCGATTAGGCTCGACTGGCCAGGCGGCAAGGCGTTTGCAACGCCTTTTTTCTTCTGTTCTGCCGGCTGGGGGAGCCGGACAGAACTCTTCTCTTGTCTGCAATCTTCGCGGGCGCGCCCTCTGGGTGTAGCCCCTGAGATTCGGGCCGACTGCTGAGCAGTCAGCCCGGATCTCCCTGCAACTACTTTGTATTCTTCTCACGGGGGCGCGTTAGCGCACCCGCTGGGTGTAGCCCCCGAGATTCGGGCCGACTGCTGAGCAGTCGGGCCGGATCTCCCGACGACTACTTTGTCTTCTTCCTCGCGGCGGCGCGTCAGTGCACCCGCTGGATGTATCGCCCGAGATTCGGGCGCTCGAGGAGGTCCTGGCCGGTCGGGCTTGACCGGCAGGGGGCGAGCGGGACGCGGCCGAGCCGGCGCTCATGCCGGCCAGACGTTGAAGCTGGTAGGCAGGCCGGGTCGCTTCTAGCCGTCCGAGTGGCGAAGCAGGAGGGCGGATAGACCAACGTTTTTCCTTCGGATACACTTTTTTCCTAAGTCGACTTGAGCAGTCGCCACATTTCTTTTTCTCTCGATGGGTTGGGCAGTCGACCCTTCTTTTGCACGAGCAGCCGGCTGCATGCCTCTTTATCTTCTTCTCTCTCTTTTTTTTAAATCCGCCTGCTAGGCACCTGGCGTGACTTTTCTCTCTTCAGCCGGCTAGAGGCTTTGACTTTTCTTTTATCTTCTTCACATTGGCTCAGCAGTCGGCAGGAGCGGGCAGGGAGCCGGCAGTCGGCCAGGCCGGCCGGGTGGTCGGTGAAGGCGGGTGGTGGGCGGAGTCGGCCGTCAGGGTGGCGGGAGCCGGCCGTGCAGGCACGGACGGGGAGTCGGTAGCCGGGTGGCGGGACCTGGGCGTCCCGGCGCGCGGAGGGGCGGAGGCGAGGCGTCGGCGACCCGGCGGCCGGGTGCCGGCGAAGCCGGCCAGGGGGTCGAGTAGAGAACCAACACGGGCGGCACTGGGCGAGGCGAGCCCGAGCAGCCGGCTAGCGGGCGCGCGGCGACCCGGGAGCCAGGCGCGGCTGGGCGGAAGGGCCACGCGAGCCGGAGCGACGCATGGGCAGACGCCGGTGACTCGACGTCCGGGTGCTGCGGGAGTCGGCGAGGCGGAGTCGACGGCGCACGCGGAGGCCGGCTGGCGGGGCGAAGCCGGCGCTGGGTGACCCGGCGGCGTGGTTGGGTGCCGGAGGCTCAGTCGGAGCAGGAGCCCGTCGGGGCGGAAGGAGGTCGGGAAGTGCATGGACGCGGATGGAGCCGGGGCCAGCTAGTGGCGCGCACGACGGGAGCCAGACGGACGGGCGCGTATCGTCCAGGGCGGAGGTGACCTGGTAGGGGCGGACCCGGCAGACGAAGCATGAAGCCGGCGCGGGCGTAGCCGGCCGGACGGGCATGGTGACCCGGCAGTCAGGCGTGGGCGAAGCGGGCGGAGCCTGTGACCGAGTCGGCGCGGACGCTGGAGGCTCGCGGCGGGTCGGGGCGCATGCTGATGCGGCGAGTCGGACGCAGGAGCCGCCGAGTGGGGCGAGGTGGAGACGCTTTGGCCAGGCGGAGGAGAGGAGTCGGCCCGATGCGGGATGTAGGCGGAGTCGGCCGCAGGGCAGGCCTGGCAATGCGCTGAGCCGGCCTGAGCTGTGAGAGCCGGGCCGAGACGGGACCACAACTGGGGCAGGCAGAGGAGCACGCAGGGGCGCAGCGGCCGGGCGCGAAGATGGCGGCAATGACGCGAACGCAAGCCAGCGGGCGGGCAGGCGAAGTAGGCGGACGGGCACGGAGGCAGAGCATGCGCTCGGGAGGCCGAGAGCAGTCGGCCACATGCGGGGATGGACCCGGCGGCCGGGAGGCCGACAAGCAGCAAGGAGCGCAGCGGGCGTGACGGGCACCCGGCCACGGGCGGAGAAGGCCGCGTGGAGGCCGGCACAAGGCGGCGTGAACGCGATGCGGTTGCGGAGGGGCTGGCCGGAGTGTGGGGCGCTGTGGAAGAGCCCGGACGGGAACGCAGCAATCCGCAGCGGCGCGGGCGCGGCCGTGCAGGATCTTGACTGGGAGGCAGCAAGCTGCAGCAGCACTGGCGTGGCCGGAGATGCATGAGGCAACACGCAGTGCAGGTGCTAACAACAGGTCATGCCGTTGCTTGCGTAGTGTATGGATGGTTTGACCATTGACTTCCGTCTAGCTAGCAAGCATAGATGATATATGGAGGAGTGAGCGTGTGTTTTGGCTGGAGCAAGCCGCAACGCGGAGGGAAGCAAACGCGAGCAGTGCGTGGATGGCCACGGCCGAACGAAACGAGGCTCCGCGCGCGGCTGGCACGCGGACTGACGGCCAACGTTTGCGGTGGTGATGACGAAGGCGCGGCCGACGGCGAGGACGCGTCGCTCCTCACGGCCATTTCGAGGGCGTGTCGATGTCGAGCCCCAGACCACTATCGGAGAGACGGCGCGACGCCGCGGTGGTGAAGGCGAAGAGGCCGACGGCGAGGATGCGCCACCCCTCGCGGCCGCTCCGGGGGCGGGTCGATGTCGAGCCCCTGAGCGCTACCGGAGAGATGGCGCGACGCCGCGGTGAAGGCGATGAAGAAAAAAGGGTCCCGCCCGGACTGCGAAACCAGCAGCAGTGCGGTAGCATAGTACCGCTCCACGGTGGGTGCCAACTGTCGTGGTATTCTCACGGGGGGCTTGCGAGTCGACAGATGCCACAAGGGCTTAGTGTGAGGGTAAGACTGCTGCTAATAGGACCGGGAGCGGGTATGCGAGTAGCATGCACTAGTTTACCCAGGTTCGGGGCTCTCCGGAGAGATAACACCCCTACTCCTGCATGTCTGAGTGTATCTGATATATCTAGTACAGAGTGCTCCTGGAGCCATATCTAAGCTCAGTGCCGGCCATGCTCATGGCCATGAGCATGTGTGCTCATGTGGATGGATGGAGGATAGCTAGCTAGCTTGCTAGCTAGTTGCTTGTGTGTGTGTGCGTGAGAATCCATGTGTGTATGAATGGATGGATGGATGGATGTGGGCGTGAGCTAGCTAGCCATCTTGCTAGGATGGCCCATGTGACCAACTTCACTATTTGGGAGACAATGATGTGACATCTCACACCTACTGCAGTGTATCACTATTGCTCAGCAGTGTCCGGGTACAGCCGTCTTGTCCGCGGTATGGCCATCGTGTCAGGGTCTTGTCGGTGTCGGTTCGGGCTGCAGTCGGCAGCCGGCTAGTTGGTGCAGTCGGCAGCCGGCAGTAGGCCGGGCAGAGCAGTCGGACGGGAAGCCGGCAGGAGCGGCCGGATAGTCGGACTGAGGGGCTTTGCTAGCCCCGATGTCTTGAAATATCGTCTTGCCGTCCTCGGGGTACCCATGGTCGATTACTCTGACAAAATCTCTGTCAACGAAGGTGGCTTGAGTTAGTCAAGGGTTACGATCTTGAAATAAGTTACCACCCGGGTAAGGCCAACGTGGTCGCCGATGCGCTCAGTTGAAAGCCTGTCAGCCTGAATATCATATTGGGATCCTTGCCTCCTGAACTTCAAGAGGAGACTGCTCAGCTCAACCTGGTCATAGTTCACACTGGCCTTGCTAATATTTTGCAAGTTTCCCCCACACTTGAGGAAGAGATCCGCAAGGGCAAGCCAACTGACACCGTTCTGCAAAAACGTGCCAAGATTATGATAGCATGACAGACTTTAGACTTCTCGAATGATCAATTGGGTACCCTCCATTTTCGGGGAAGGATTTGTGTACCCAATCAAGCAGATCTTAAGCAGAAAATCCTGTCCGAAGCACACGAATCTTCGTATTCCATTCACCTAGGAGGTACAAAAATGTATGAAGACCTCCGACAATTATTTTGGTGGGATGGAATGAAGAAGGACATTGCCTATTTTGTGGAATGTTGCAGCATATGCAATAAGGTAAAGGCGGAGCATCAGAAGCCAGCCGGACATCTCCAACCTCTGCCAGTCTCACAATGGACATGGGATGATGTCTGCATGGATTTCATAACAGGACTGCCCAAGACTCAGTGAGGCAATGATGCAATCTGGGTCATAGTGGACACCTTAACCAAGGTTGCTCACTTTATCCCGATCAGAACCACATATCGGGCAGACCAACTCGCACAGCTATATGTATCCAGGATAGTCAGTCTGCATGGAGTACCTCAAACCAGCACTTCTGACCAAGGTTCACTTTTTACATCCGCTTTTTGGTCATGTCTACATCAAGCCTTGGGAACAATGCTGAAATACAGTACCGCTTATCATCCTTAGACTGATGGACAGACAGAGCGTGTAAACCAAATACTCGAAGATATGCTGCGAGCCTGTGCTTTGGCTCAAGGACCTAAATGGGAAGACTGTCTGCCGTATGCTGAGTTCTCTTATAACAACAGCTTACAGACCAGTCTAAAGATGTCACCATATGAGGCGTTGTATGGCTGTAAGTGCCGCACTCCTTTAAATTGGTCTCAAACTGGTGATAGCCGCATTTTTGGAACAAATCTCATGACGGAAGCTGAGAAACAAGTTAGGGAAATTAGAGATAGATTGCAATTGGCCAAATCTCAATAGAAGAGTTATTATGATGCAAAGCACCGACAGATCAGTTTTGAACCCGGAGAACATGTATACCTCCGCGTCACTCCTATGAAAGGAGTCAAGAGATTTCAGACTCGTGGAAAGTTAGCACCTAGGTTTATTGGTCCATTTCTAGTCCTGTCCCGAGTGGGTACTGTTGCTTATCAGCTAGAACTACCCCCAGAATTGTCAGACGTGCACAATGTGTTTCATGTCTCGCAGTTGAGGCGATGCATATCGCCGCCTGGGAAAAGGGCTTCTATGAGCGAAATAGAGATGGCAAAGGATTTAACATACGAAGAGAGGACAGTCAAAATTTTGGATCAGATGGAAAGGGTCACTCGCAGTAAAGTGAGGAAGTTCTACAAAGTCCAGTGGGAGCATCACACCGAGTCAGAATCAACATGGGAACGCGATGAATTTCTAAGGGCACATTATCCCGAATGGTTTTCCCAAGCAACCGAATCTCGAGGACGAGATTCATTCTAAGTGGGGGAGGTTTGTGACAGCCTGGTTTTTGCGCTCTTTCATTTGCCTGATTTTCATCTAAGTGGGGGTGAATCTCGAGAACGCGAAGAATTTCTAAGTCGACGCGCTCTGGGTGCCGCCGAACACTCTGTTTCGCGCGTGCTCGCTTCCCCGACTGCCACAGCGTGCCAAACCTCGCCACCATCTTCGTCCAAACCCCCTTAACTCTCCCCTGACACTCGCTGATGCCGGAGCTCGCCACGGCAAGCACGGGAACGATCCGGCCAACGTACCAGTGCGGTGTGCACTATGCTAGTCGCCTTCTCTTCGATCCTGTAGTCGTCCCCGTTCACCCACAGTTCCTGCGTGAGCTGCGTCACTTTCTCCCCCTCTCACTGATGCCGCTCGTCGCCACGCGCCGTGTCCAAGTGTCGACGGCGGAGCCCGATCCCCCCCTCGCCACTTGCCTATAAATGGAGCCACCCCCAGCCTCCTCGAGCACCATCCTCCACCCCCACACACCCCACAAAACCGTAGGAAACCGTAGCTCGGCCGGGTAGGCCGCGGGCCACCGTCCCCGAGCTGAAGCTTGCCGGCGATCCTCCCGGGTCGCCAAGGTAGCTCCAGCCCCTCCCAGGCCTGGGCAATCCTTCCAGGGCCTCCGCCACTCTCTGGTGGTGCTATTCCACCTGGTTGAAGCCCCTGGAGTCGCTCTTGTTCGCCGTCGTCTTCGTCTCCGGTGACCTCTGCTCTCTGCCTCCGGTTGCGAGGTCGATTCTGACGCCATCCGACCACCCCTAGCTACACTACGGGTACGTGCAGGTGCGCCTCCATCGCCTCTTTGTGATCCCTCCCTTTCATTTTGGCCGAGGAGCCCTCATCACCGGCTTGAGCTCCGACGAAGCCGCGACCTCCTATGTTTCCTTCTCCCTCGTCCCTCACCTGACTACCGGGGCCCGCTAGTCAGCCATCAGTACGCACGTGAAGCAGTACGAGTGGTGGTGTCCCGAGGGTTTACGCCTTCGACGTTACCCCCCTGTCTGTTTTATTTAAATTCAAATTTCATTTATATCCAGAGAGATTCAAACAACTATAACTCTTCAACCATAAGTCCAAATGAATTGATTCTTTTTGCATTGTGTTCTTTGCAAAGAAATCTAGCAGCTCACCAAAAATGGGATTTTTCCCTGCTGTCTAGATTTTCTGGTGATTTTTAGAAGGGTTCTTGATATTTTCTTTTTGTGTTTAAATTTATTTTCAGAGAGTGAAGCTTGTCTTGAGGAACGCCAGAGGGCTTGTGAGCCTCATATGCACTAAGGCAAGCCATAGCAACATTTTCATGATGCCACTTCAATATTTGTGATATTTTTTTCTACTTGAATGAATGATTTAATCCATGCATTTAAATCATTATCATTAGGTTATTTATATTCTGATAGTGTTTGCTTAAGTTTACATGCTTATGTTATCAGAAAGTTTGTAGCTACTAAGTGGTTATAGAAACTCGATTTAATCTTTGCTATGATAGAAATAATATGTTTATGGATATAAGTAATTTTTTAGAACTATTTTCTTGCATGAGAAAAATGGTAAAATTTGTTAGAAAATATTCTATTTAATGTGAGTTTAATGCCAACCAGAGAAGTATGAGGTGTTGTTGATGTTTATTCTTAGTGTGGATTTAGTTGGCTCGGTCATTTCCGTTAATATGTGGTGCCTATGTTAGTGCTTGCATTTCATGGCATACTATGACACCCGTTATTTTCAATTTAAGTTGAACCTGATAATAATACAACTTGAATTTATCGTTGACTGAGTCATGGTGCCACTGAATCGAGTTTTTCCTAGTGCAACCACATTTGCCTATATGGGAAGGCCTTTATTCGGTCCATTGTCATGCCTCTGGTCGGTGCCTCCAACTAGGGAAGGTTTTGGGCGTGTGGTACGCTGGCTCGGTAAGCAGACATAACCTTGTGAGCCTGTTGTTGAGATTTTTGGTACCGGTCCCCATGAGGGACGTCGGCCAGGATGGTGGTCCTTGTGTCTTTGGTAGACATGGGGCCACCCAGGACTAGCCCAATTGGGGAGTGGGTCAGAGTGGCCGAGAGAGTGTCATGGCAATGGAGGGGTTTCGTCGGAATGCCGTTGGTCCACCTGAATGGGAGTACGGGGCGATGGGTTCCGTGGTGTGGGTACAGTGCGCTACCTCTGCAGAATGTATTAATCTATCAATAGTCGACTCCACGGTTATGGACACCTTGAAAGTAGGTCACACAATGGGTCAACATTGAATTAATCTTGCACACTAAGTCATGAACTTTGCACCGTTGAGGTTGGCGCAAAGTCATCCTGTTGAATGAGACCAAGTGTTTGTCGTGGTTGTGATCGTTGGAAGGATCACTGTTTGAGACCAAATATTGGTCGTGGCTGTGGTCGCTGGAACGATCACGAAGTATCCATAGTGAAGATCATGTGGTTGGTACATTTGTGATCTAGACGCGATCACCGTGGTAAGCTAATCCGAGGAACTGTGCTCATAAGAGCGCGATCACAACATGTTGGTTACATTGTTGATTACTAATAATTGGTTAATTATCATGATATTGTTTGTCATTATGTTTATGCTTGTTGTGAGCTTGCAAGTACATTCAATGTACTAACTTGGCGTTTCATGCCAAATTTTAGGAAAGACCCGTGGAAAGGAGTGCTGCTCGAGTCTAGATCGTGTCTACATCGGTGTCCTTGTGCTATGGAGTTCCGCTACGACGTTGTTCCGCTGCCGCGTAGTTGTTATGATCGAGGCCCTTTTATGTTCACTAAATAATGTACATATTGTTCAGCCACACCGGGTGTGCCGCTTGGCCTCGCTACCTGTTGTACTGTAAACTATGAGCCGCTAGTATCAATAAAGCGGTTGTTTTATGTACCAAGAAGTTGTGTGTTACCAGAAGACATGGTCTCTAGGCTGGCAATGCAAGGTAAACCGGTCGCTCTGAGCCAGGGTGCCACAGAAAGCGTGTTCATCGCCTTCCTATGGGCAAATGTCGATGTGTTTGCATGGCAAGCATCTGACATCCTCGGCGTTCCCAGGGAGGTGATTGAGCACCATCTTGCTGTCTGTCCTCATGCGCGGCCCGTCAAGCAGAAGGTCAGAATGGAAGCTTTGGAGAGGCAAGAGTTCATCATCAAAGAGATCAGGAAGTTGGAGGCGGCGGGCTTGGTCAGAGGAGTACTCCACCCCACGTGGTTGGCCAATCCAGTGGTAGTGCGTAAGGAAAATGGGAAATGGTGAGGCTGTGTATTGACTACACAGATATCGATCAATAAAGCCTGTCCAAAGGATCCTTTCCCCTTACGACGAATCGACCAGATAGTGGACCCCACTACTGGCTATGATCTGCTGTCATTCCTCGACTCCTACTCAGGATACCACCAGATCTTCGTGATGAAGGAAGACGAAGAAAAGACCGTGTTATCACCCCATGTGGTCCGTAATGTTTTGTACGGATTCTTTTCAGATAGTAAAGCGCTGGTTTGACATTTGCTCGAGCAATCCAAGTTGGTTTCGAGCCATAGCTGCATAGAAATATGGAAGCTTACATGGACGATATAGTGGTAAAACCAAGGATAGGGCGACACTCATACATGACTTAGAAGAAACATTTGCGAATTTGCGCAAGATCAACCTCAAGCTGAACCCTGAGAAGTGTGTCTTCACTGTTCCATCCGGCGAGCTTCTGGGGTTCTTCATGTCACAGCATGGGGTCGAAGCAAATCCTGAAAAAATCAAGGCGATCGAGTAGAATGAAGCGCCAAGACAGGTCAAGGACGTCCGAAGGCTCACCGGTTGCCTTGATGCCCTAAGTAGGTTCATCTCCAAATCTGTTGAGCATGCCCTCCCCTTTTTCAAGGTTTTGAAAAAGGCAGATCCAATGAAATGGACTCTGGAGGCAGAGGCAGCGCTGCAACATCTGAAGAGGTACCTCTCTTCCACGCCGATACTCGTTGCACCTAAGCCACAAGAGCCGTTGCTGCTGTATCTAGCGGCAATGAACCAAGTGGTTAGTGTCGCGCTTGTGGCACAGAGGGAACTTGAGGAAGGAACATCGGCGACTGAGGGAGTCCTGGATTAGGGGGTCCTCGGACAGCCGGACTATATACTTTGGCCGGACTGTTGGACTATGAAGATACAAGATTGAAGATTTCGTCTCATGTCCGGATGGGACACTCCTTTGCGTGGAAGGCAAGCTTGGCGATTCGGGTATGTAGATCTCCTCCCTTGAGACCGACTCTGTGTAACCCTATCTCCCTCCGATGTCTATATAAACCGGAGGGTTTAGTCCATAGGACAACAACAATCATACCATAGGCTAGCTTCTAGGGTTTAGCCTCTCCGATCACGTGGTAGATCAACTCTTGTAATACTCATATCATCAAGATCAATCAACCAGGAAGTAGGGTATTACCTCCATCGAGAGGGCCCGAACCTGGGTAAACATTGTGTCCCCCGCCTCCTGTTACCATCCGCCTTAGACGCACAGTTCGGGACCCCCTACCCGAGATCCGTCGGTTTTGACACCGACATTGGTGCTTTCATTAAGAGGTCCACTGTGTCGTCATCATAAGGCTTGATGGCTCCTTCGATCATCGGCAACGAGGTGATCCAGGGTGAGGTTTTCCTCCGCGGACAGATCTTCGTATTCGGCGGCTTTGTACTGTGGGCCAACTCGCTCGGCCATCTGGAGCAGATCGAGAGCTACGCCCTTGGCCATTAGGTCAGGTTTGGAAGCTTGAACTATACTGCCGACATCCGCGGAGACTTGATCTTCGACGGATTTGAACCCATGTCAGGTACGCCGCATAGTCACGATGAGCATGATGTAGCTCTGCCATTGGACAGTGTTCGGGAGCTCACACCTATAACTACTCCGGCCCTCAATCCGTAATAGATCGTGCCATATGAGGACAGGTGGATGGACCCCGCCACGGAGGCCGCACACTCAGCGGCGATAGAACAGAATACCGACTTCACCTCATAGGAGACCTGTGTTGCCGGACACTCGGATTCGTCCCTGGCCACAGACTTCGAACCGGTCACGTCTGTGCCCATCCAATCTGATTGGGCACCGATCATGGAGTTCACCTCCGTGGATATCTTTCAACACTCGCCCCTAGGGTCTCTCTCCTTGTCAGGAGGCCTTTGGCCAAACTGTGTTCGGCTCGAGTCGGAAGCGGACGATGAAGAAATTCGTTTCCCACCACCACCCACTTAATAGCCACTGTCGACGACTTAACCGACATGCTTGATTTCGGCTCCGAAGACATCAACGGTATGGACGACGATGCGGGAAATGAACAGGAACCACCGCCCACAGGGCGCTGGACTGCCACTTCATCACATGATATATACATGGTGGATACACCCCAAGAAAATGATGACCAGGAACGGGAGAAAGCAGCGAAGGACAATTCCCTCGAGAAACAACCAAAGAGACGGCGTAAGCACCGCTCCAAATCCCGGCCCGGCAGAAACAGCAATAACAGTGCAAGAAAGAGTAACACCCCGGTCGACCCCAAAGGAGGCAACGACCACATGAACCCAGCGGTGGAGCAGGGTGAACCAGCGGACCACGAACATAGTACGGAGCCGCTGTCAGGTCATGATGACCACGAGGGTAAAACTAATCAACCTGTCTCCGGAGACATGTATAGTCCGGACGACGTTGCACACATCATCCATGAAAGACACTTGGAATAAGAGAACCTTCATAAAAGGCTCATTGAAACCGTGCGGAGCCTAAAGAAGCAGAAGCAAAGGCTTAAGACCGCGCAGAATATGCTCAATAGCAGATGGAATAAAGTGCTTGACACGGAAGAAAAGTACGGCGGTAATCGCCACACAAAAAGCTATCCGAAGCGCAAGCTGTTGCATGAATTCGACGATGAGGCCTTAGAGCCCACTCAGCCAGAAAATAAAACGGCTGATCAACCAGACTGGCCACGCCATGGTCGCGACAGGGCGGCTAGCGATGACGTACACAAGTCAGCACATGACCTACGTGAGGACCTACACAAAAAAGCCGGTTTGACCAAGTCCATTTATGGACCTAGGAAGTGTGTTCCGGCATAGAATCATCGCCGCCCAAGTGACCACACTAACAGAATAATGGTTCGGAATCAAAACCGAACACTACAACCGTCAGACACACCCAAATACAGGGGTGCCGCGCACCCCCTATGCTTCACCAATGAGGTACTGGATCATGAATTCCCAGAAGGATTCAAACCCGTGAACATAGAGTCATACGATGGAACAACAGACCCTGCGGTTTGGATTGAGGATTTTACCCTTCACATCCACATGGCTCGTGGAGATGATCTCCATGCCATCAAATACTTGCCCTTAAAGTTGAAAGGACCAGCTAGGCACTGGTTGAAAAGCCTCCCCAAAAACTCAATTGGAAGTTGGGAAGAGCTCGAGGATGCTTTCAGGGCTAATTTCCAAGGGACCTATGTCCGACCTCCGGATGCAGACGATTGTTCAACAACCCGGAGAATCACATAATTCAACAACCCGGAGAGTCAGGCGGAAATCTTTGGAACATATTCCTAACTAAGAAGAATCAAATTGTCGATTGCCCGGACGCCGAAGCCTTAGCAACTTTCAAACATAGTGTCCAGGACGAATGGCGTGCCAGACACCTCGGCCAGGAAAAACCAAGGACAGTGGCAGCCGTAACTTGCCTTATGACCCGCTATTGCGCGGGCGAGGATAGTTGGCTGGCCCGTAGTGGCAGCAGCGACCCAAGCACATCCGAAGTCAGGGATGGCAATGGAAAACCACGACGCAATAAAAGCAAGCGTCGAAGCAACAAAGACAGCCCACACAACACGGCGGTGAACGTCGGATTCAGGGGCTCTTGACCCGGTCAACGGAAAATGCCATTCAAAGGCAGCAGAGATGGACCGTCCAAGCTATACAAGATTCTGGACAGATTATGTCAGATTCACGGCACCTCCGATAAACCCGCAAATCACACCAACAGAGAATCCTGGGTCTTTAAGCAGGCCGGCAAGCTAAACGCCGAACACAAGGGGAGGGAGACACCAAGTGAAGACGAGGATGAGCCTCACCAACAAAATACTGGGGGACAGAAAAAATTCTCACCAGAAGTCAAAACAGCGAACATGATTCACGTAACGAAGAGGAGGAGCACACGCGCGGTCCGAGACGTATGCACCGTAGAGCCCGATACCCCCAAGTTCATACCTTGGTCAGCCTGCCAATCTTTTATGATCGTAGGGATCACCCGGCTAATATCTGGCATGGAGGATCGGCTGCCTTGGTACTAGACTCAATAATTGACGGATACCATCTCACCCGAGTCCTTATGGACAGCGGCAGTAGTCTTAATCAGATATATCAAGACACAGTCCGCAAAATGGGGATAGACCCAACAAGAATCAGCCAAAGCAATACTACCTTTAAAGGAGTAGTACCAGGCCCAGAGGCCCGTTGCACGGGCTCTATAGTACTAGAGGTTGTATTCGGTTCTCCCGACAACTTCCGAAGCGAAGAATTAACCTTCAACATCACTCCATTCCGAAGCTGCTATCAAGCACTACTCGGAAGAACAATCTTCGCTCGTTTTAACGCAATACCGCATTATGCTTTTCTTAAGCTCCAGATGCCCATTCCACGTGGCATCATCATAGTTAGCAAAAACTCGGGGCGTTCCTTACATGCGGAGGAATGTACGGTGGCTTTCGCAGCCGAACACTGAACGACACCTCCAATGAGAATAAATGATCAGTCGTCAAGACCGCGCACATGGCTAGACGAGTCCGGCAGCCCCCTCGCTGTAAAAGTTCAGATAAACCCGAGATTGGGTCGATGGATATATCCCCATAGGTGGCGCTAGGGGCTTCCCGCATGTAAAAATGACTATAGTTCGGTTTGACCATACTTAGATTGAATTTCAGTGGTCTATTAATAATAACCAAATTTCCGCACGTAAGCTTTCACCTGGGTTTTTTCTCTCTTGCAGATGACAATCGTGCGACACCCTTCCAGGATAAGGCACAACGGAGACACAGGTGCAGACGTGCAGCAGGGCCCCGCTCAAAGGTTTCTTTTTAGATTAAGACCCTGTGTAAACCTTTCTCACTGTCTCTTGTTGCTTTACGCCCTCCGGATACTTAACACAACCGAGAGGGATGCTGACGTTATTGGCATTTTCACCACGTCCGACTAATGCACGTACCTAGAAATTCAGGGTTCATTATCATGGGCTTTGCTCAACCTGCTATATGTTGTAAAGTCTGAATACCTTAGGGAGTGTTCGGCGTCGTGAGTTTGGCCTTATATGCATCAGCTCCGAATCATGTCTTTGGTCAAATGTTGTGTTTGCCCGACTCCCGTGTTTTTCTACCTTACGTTCCGCTCTAGCGGCTAAGGTGGCACCGGGAGAACTACTGTGATTGTGCCCTGGTTCATCTGGGTGAGCACCTCAGTAGAGAAAGCCGAAAACTGACTGTCATGATAAAGCACGAGACTGGTCAACCACTCAATGACTCAGTGGAATCTTCACAATTCCTCTGCATTAACGAAGGACTGGTTTCCCGGTCATGTATGTACGTGCACCATATTTGGATAAGCGCGGAGGTACCAGGGGCTATATAGTAGCCCCACTGTCAAACTCCTATGGCTAAGTGAAAGTGTTAAAGCAATATAGTCCGATTGCCTTGTTCGCCGCGCTATCACCTCCTTCATGGACCAAGACATTGGATCAAGTGTGAATACGTGCTTTTCTGAACACCCCCGCATTATGTGCGTGGGGGCTGAAGCCGACGACTGCAAACTTTCAGGTTATATACATACATAAAACGGCCGCACAAGAGGCATCATAATACTTTCAGGCCAAAGTATAAACATAGCCTTTATAATTCAATGAATATTGTTTTTACAATTGGGACACATGTCACTCGAACATGATACTCTTCGAGCAATGCGCCTCTATTAACCGAGCGCCTTCTAGGACTTCTCCTAAATAGTGCTCGGTCGAGACCTGGCCTACGACCAGACCCGGGGTTGCAATAGCGGTAGCATCCATCTCTGGCCAGTATGTATTAACATGGGCAAGGGCCATCCGTGCACCCTCTATGCACGCCGACCTCTTTACGGCATCGATACGCTGCACAACACCAATGAATTGTTGCACTAAACCAAAATAACTATTCTGCTTTGGCCCTTCCAGCCAAAGATGATCCACGACAGACCTCATAGCAAGCCGGGACAACCTATGGAGCTCCGCCTACTCGGCCATTTGCTCATTTAAGAGTAGTGGACGCGTCGGAGCACTAAACTGCGACCAGAACAACTTCCCTACTTCGTGATCTTCTTGATCTTTGAAAAATGCAGTCGCATCAGTAGCACTCATTGCCAAGTCCGCATACGCGTCTGCAGCACTCCATAATCGATCCAGAGGGGCATACTTCGGATCTCCGAACTTTGTCCGCAACAAAAAGGGATTCCCAGCTGTGATATCTCCGGCTTGACGGAGCTCCTCCTCTGATGCTCTGACTTTAGAACGGGTTTCCGTGGCTGCCTCCACGGCTCTCTTCAGGTCGGCCGCTCTCACTCGGCTTTCCTTTTCAAGAAGCTCATATCGGCCGGCGGCATCTTTCTGCTCAACAGCCATCTTGGCTATTTTATCTTTGCACTTGCGATGAGCAGCCTGTTCGGCTCTTAAGTCTTTGGCCTCCATTAGGGCGGCCACATCACTTCTCCTGGCTTGTTCCTTGGCTCGAGCAAGTTCCACCCGAAGGGTCTCCATGGCGGCAGCTCCATCTGCAGTCACAACATACATTAGATACTAGCGTCATGCTCCACTTAATATCTGTTGACCACCCAAAAAATACATACCCTGTGCCTCGTCAAGCCGCTTGTTCACAAGCGCAATGTCAGCACCTGCCACGTCTACTTGTCTTCTTAGTCCGGCCAGCCACCGGACCGTCAGCCGCCTGCATAGGATAGAAATGTGATCATTACCTGGGATTATGATTCTCTGTTTGCCGCCTCTCGACAGCAACCAGAGTCTCAGGAGCTACTATCGATATAGAGCACACCTAGCGAGTGCGGTACTGTGAAAAATTTATATATTACTTTGCGTACCTCAAAGTCTCTTAGCAGGCTCGCAAAAGCTTCATGCAACCCACTTTTGGCTGATGAGATCCTCTCGATTACTGTACCCATTAAGGTACGATGCTCCTTTGAGATTGCCGCTTGCTCCAAAAGATTCATTAGTGCGTCCGGTTGGGCACCGGACAATCCCAGACTCTTTCTGTCGCTCCTCTTAGGAGCCAAATACTCTGGACTTCGGGTAGCCGAAGGGATACCTTCTGGCCTTGGCGGATCAGGAGAAATCCTCCGTGATGACACCTCAGGGTCATCCGCCCCAGGAGGCGGGGAGACAAGGGGAGGCGTTTCGCTCTCCATCATCTCCAGAAGAAGATCCCCTGAAGACGAACTCTGTCGGGAAGAGCTACGATCCGGACTGCAAGACATACATCTCGGTTATTGTCCGCGGAGATAAGGCAAAATATATTTACCAAAAGTACTTTTGTTCACCTATAGCTCGGTGGAGGGCTGACCCGCTTACGGGCACTGGGCGGCAAGGACGCCCTCTGAGGCAGGGCCTCCTGGCGAGGGTTTCTTCTCTCAGTTGGAAACCTTGGTTTCCAAGTATTCAGGAGCGGTCCTTTTCCTTCCTTGGGAAGAGGGAATTTTGGATTCTTCTCCCCGATTACCCTCCTTCGTGGAGGTACTAATTCCCCCTATTTGGATGAGTAGTATGTGAGGCTCGCTTTCAGCTTCTTCGTCTCTCCTTTTATCTTCCCTCGAGGGCACTTGATAAGGTGCGTACTCCAGCATCCTGCCTAGTACAGGATCCGGCGAGCCCTAGGGAAGGGGGGACGAACACCTGATCATCTTTGCCTTTCCTACCCAGTCTTGGCCAAGAGAAATTCTTTCAGAATTATCTTATGGCAAATGAAAAGACAGTGTGTTCAGTCATGGAAATACTTACCGGGGTATCTGGACGATTATAGTTGAGACCCGCATCCTTGGTGGTGTCCGGACACTTTATTCGTGATCCGAAGAACAATTTATACATCTCTTCGAGCGTCCCACCGAAGAACTGCTGAATAGTTCGCGGTCCTTCCGGTTTGAACTCCCACATACAGAGAGATCGACGTTGGCATGGCAGGACCCGACGAACTAGCATAACTTGCATTACATTGATGAGACCCGACGTCCCTCTTGAGGAGATCTTAGATGCGACTTTGCAATGTTGGCACGTCATTAACCAGCCCCCAGTCTAGCCCCTTGTTGACCCATGACGCCAGTTGTGGTGGGGGGCGAATGGAAGGCGGGGGCAGCCACCCACTTAGTACTTCGGGGAGATGTGATGTAAAACCACTCCCGCTGCCATAAGTTGGATATCCCCGGGAAGGACCCCTTTCACCATGGGGCATCGACGCCTTTGCTTATTGTGGCACCTTTGCATTCTGCGTGTCACCCATCGATCATCTTTGACTTCACATTGGAGGTCTTGAGCCGTAAGCCGAAGTGTGGGGTGATTCGGAGCAAGGCCTCACATACGACGATAAATGACGAGATGTGAAGGATGGAATCCGGAGCTAAATCATGGAAGTCGAGCCCATAATAGAACATGAGCTCTCTGACGATGGGATCAAGACTAAAGCCTAGCCCTCAGAGGAAGTGGGAAACAAATACGACACTCTCGTTGGGTTCGGGAGTGGGAATAACCTGTCCTCGGGCGGGTAGCTTGTGTGAGATTTCGGCGGTCAGATACCTGGCCTCCCTTAGCTTCTTGATGTCCTCGTCTATGACAGAGGGAGCCATCCACCGGCCCTGAAGGTTGGATCCGGACATGATTGAAGGTCCGAAGCGCTTTTGCTTGAGCCTTGGGTGTTGGAACTCGGGGTCGGGGAAGGGAGGGATTGAGCGCGATAAGAAACGGACAGGCTTTGGCCCCATTATAAAGAAGGCGAAATCAAGCGTCCTCCGCGTGTCCGTTTGGAACTTGCCTAAAATCGAGGAGTCGTACTAATGAGCACGATTGGGTTACCCACACCCGTATTGATGAGAAGCCCGTGATAAGGGGACACGATCTCTGCTTCGACAAGACGTGCAAATAAAACCGCCTCGCAACACGTGCAGTGGCTGGTTGGGAAAAACGGTTCGAATAATGACCGAGGCCAGGGCGTGATGTCACGTTATGAAAAGTTGTCAGCAGATTAGATTTGTGGAAATATTATACTCTCTACGGTGGTATGTGGAATTTTTTTTGCAGAGCCGGACACTATCCTTGTGTTCAAAATCTTCTATGGAGTATTCGGAGGAGGAACCCGCCTTACAATGCCGAAGACAATCTGCATGCCGGGCTCATCGTCATTGAAGCTTGGTTCAGGGGTTACTGAGGGATTCCTGGATTAGGGGGTCCTCGGACAGCCAGAGTATGTACTTTGGCCGGACTGTTGGACTATGAAGATACAAGATTGAAGACTTCGTCCCATGTCCGGATGGGACTCTCCACTACAAACAAAAGACACATCCGTGGCATTTTGTGCCGAACGAATTTTTTTCTGTCAAACATATGACACTTCTATGACGATAATTGTGACAAAACCCGGTATCATCATACATGTGGTGGGCTCCTACTTCTGTGACAAAAAATCATGACAGAAAATGGGCTTTTTGTCCTGGGCGGGCCGGAGACGCAGCTGCATGACATTCTTTGGGCCGTCCATGATGGAAAAAACCATGGTAGAAGTGAGGGGGAGGAAAATTTCGGGGAGTTCCTGGTTACGGTGGGAGGTCGGGGGCCGAGCGATGCACGTTTCTCTCGTACACGTACGCGTGTGTGTGCGAGGCATTGGCTCTAACTGAACCCGAGCGAGGCGTTGGGCTCTAACTGAATCGGAGCGATTGCACTACAGGCTACGCGTTACTGAACCCAAGCGATCGATCGATGGCTGTTAACTGAACCCGATCGAGCGATTCCTTCGCTACTGCTGCTAACTGGAGCCGATCGATGCTACCTCTGGATGAATAGTGAGCGTTGCGGGGGGGGGGGGGGGGGGGTTGGATGAACAATTCCCGATGGGGGTGGATGAACAGGACCCCGTGGTGTTGCCTCTGGATGAACAGGACCCCGATCGATCGAGCCGGTTGGGGCTGGATGAACAGGACCCCGTGGAGGGCTGGATGAATAGGAGCACCCCGTGGAGGGTAGGATGAACAGTAGACGGTGGAGGGCATGATGAACAGTAGCCCGTGGAGGGGTGGTTGAACAGGAGCTCGTGGAGAGGGCTGGTTGAACAGTAGCCGGTGGAGTAGCACGCAATGGAGGCTGGATGAACAGGAGCCCGTGGATGAACAGTCGCAGGTGGAGGCTGGAGGAGGTCGATGGTGGATGAACAGTAGCTCGTGGAGGCTGGAGGGGGTCGACGGTGGAGATGAACAGTATCCCGTGGAGTCCCGTTTTGCGGTAGGCCACACCCCTCCCGATGAACAGGACCCCCATTTCGACCATAGCGCTCGAACACAAGTCCGTTTCGTCCGTTTTGCGGTACGCCACACCCCTCCCGATCAACAGGACCCCTGTTTCGACCGTAGGAGGTCCGTTTCCTCTGTTTTGTGGTACGCCAGACCCCTCCCGATCAACAGGAACCCGTTGCGAACGTAGGAGGTCTGTTTCCTCCGTTGTGCGGTACGCCAGGCTTCGTTTCCATCGCCTGTTCCGTCCAAGCCCTCCCAATGAACACGACCACGCATTCCGTTCCGACCCAGCTGGTTGGCTCCCACGCGTTCCGTTGCCTCCCGATGAACACGACGCATTCCTTTACATCCCCATGAACATGACGCATTCCGTTGCCTCCCCAGGAACACGACGCATTCCGTTGCCTCCCCATGAACACGACGACGACGTTGTTTCTCCGTTCTGACCCAGCGATGTACACGAGCCCTCGCCGTACGTATGCGCGAGTAGGCGTTCGAGACCCCGCCCGTATGTACACATACGTGGCCGTATTTTCTTTCTTGCACCATGGCCGCTATACGTACGTGTACATGCTACGTGTGTGCCTCTACTACGACACGTGCGCGCCTCTACTATGACATGTGCGCGCCTCTACATCGACCAGTATGTACGTCCACATTCGCGACCAGAATGACAACGCTACGTACGCTTCGACCAGGTGGGTCCCGACTGTCAGGCACTTCCTTGCCTGCGAAGATGTAGCTGGTGGGTCCCAGCAGTCAGGGGGCGAATCATTTATTTTTGCCCGAACGCACTTCCTTGCGTGCGAAGATGTAGCTGGTGGGTCCCAGCAGTGAGGGGGAAATGTTTTTTTTGCCAAATAGAGTGGCCCGTCCGGTGGGTCCCAGCTATCAGGTGGAGGAATCATTATTTTCCGCGTAATAAGGAGGCACTTCCTTGCTGCGACCGTGGACCCAGCTAGCAGCCTCTCCACGTACAGTCCACGTCCAATGGAAGTCGTTCCTTGACCGCGTTGACCACATCGCGCCGAGAGCACCAGGGCGGTGGACAATGGCGAGGCCTAGGAAAGGGACGACACAGAGGCAGGGAAGACTCGATAGTTGTTTCCCATGTGGAGGGGAGTACGATTGTACGAGGGTTTACTGGTTCGTCTGCCATCGCCAGAGAATAATAGCAGGTGTGGGTGAGTAGAGGGATGGCTAGGCCAGCGATGGGAGTACGGTCGGGCGGTGAGCCATGCGCGGCAGCACAGCCGGCTGCGAGCAGGGAGCAGGCCGTCCCGCCGACCCTTGTTTGAGCGGCTGGAGCAGGAAGAGCAGAGATTGAAGAAGCACGCCGGCCGTTGGATGGACATCCAACAGTCAGTGCTTGTGCATCAACCTTTTTTTAGGAAAGCCTCAAATCTATGGAAAACAGCATACAACCCATCTGCCATTATTTCTAATAATTTACAGCCCATTTGCTAATTCTTAAGGTTTTTTTGGAGCCCATATCCTTTTTGTTAGCATTACAGCCCATATTGTGGCAACGGTTAAAAAATTATACCAAATTTTGCATATTTTGGTGCGGTCCGAACTGTTTTTAATCCCGAAATTTCGACTCACATTCAAACTGATTTTAAAAATAAATGTATATCAATATAAAATCCAACAAATTCTGCACGCATAAAAATTAATGTAATTTAAAATCTTGAAATGAAA
This sequence comes from Triticum urartu, assembly GCF_056163025.1. NCBI lineage: Eukaryota > Viridiplantae > Streptophyta > Magnoliopsida > Poales > Poaceae > Triticum > Triticum urartu. Next base: position 64,867,242 of record NC_141873.1, on the reverse strand, counting down.
AAAAAGATATTTGAAACTAATTGCCGGTTTGATGTGTTTTAAAAATGTACAGCCATTTCTCATTATTGATGGGCCATTTTCTCGGCCAGCCAAATGAAAGCTCTCCTCATCTTGAAAGATTTGCATCCCAACAGGCCTGACAAAGCGACTTACTTGGCAAATCACAAAAAAAACTGTGCTGTGGCCGTGGACCCAGCTATCAGCCTCTCCACGTACTGTACTCTTCCGATGGAAGTTGTTCCTTGACCACATTGACCACGTCGCGCGGAGAGCACCACGGCGGTGGACGACGGCGAGGCCTAGGAAGGGGACGATGCGGAAGTGGAAGCCCGCACGGAGAGGACTACGAGGGTTCACTGGTTCAGCTGCGGTGTGAGACTACCGTCGCCGCGGGGCCTGGCCAGCGGTGGGAATAGTAGGGGCGGTGAGGCCTCTGTGGCAGCACAGCTGGCCACGGGAGGCAGGAGCATGCGGCACGACCGGCGCTGCTTTGGGCGGCTGGAGCAAGAAGACCAGAGGTTGAAGAAGCAGTACGGCCATTGGATGGACATCGTATGGTCACTGGAGCTAGAATCGTTCATATTGACTAAGTTGACAAAGCCCATCGTCCCTGTCAACTTAGTAGGCCCACAAGTGAGCCTCCCAGCAAGGTGGGTCCCAGCTAGCCGGGGGAGTATTCATTTTTTTGTGCGTAATAAGGAGGCACTTCCCGTGGTTCCGAGCTGACAGCGGGGGGAACGCTTTTCTTTGCGAAATACGGTGGCCCGTCCGGTGGGTCCCAACAGTCAGGGGGAAACGATTTTTTTCGCAAAATACTAGTGGCCCGTCCGGTGGGTCCCTGCTGTCAGGTGGAGGAATCATTATTTTCCACGTAATAAGGAGGCACTTCCTTGCTGCCGCCGTGGACCCAGCTGTCAGCCTCTCCACGTACAGTCCATTTCCGGTGGAAGTCGTTCCTTCCACTTGACCACGCCGCGCCGAGAGCACCAGGGCTGTGGACGACGACGAGGCCTCGGAAGGGGACGACGTGGAGCCGGTGAAGACGCGGAAGTGGATGCCCATGAGGAGAGGAGTATGAGGGTTCACTCGTTCGGCTGTGGTGTGAGGCTACCGTCACCGCAGGGCCTGGCCAGCGGTGGGAATAGTAGGGGCGGTGAGGCCTCCACGGCAGCACAGCCGGCCACGGGAGGCAGGAGCAGGCGGCACGACCGGCGCTGCTTTGGGCGGCTAGAGCAAGAAGACAAGAGGTTGAAGAAGCACTACGGCCATTGGATGGACATCGTACAGTCACTGCAGCTAGAATCGTTTATATTGACTAAGTTGACAAAGCCCTTGGTATGTCAACTTAGTAGGCCCACAAGTCATCTTCCCAAACGGCGCGCCCCAGATGTCAGGGGGACGAATCATTTTTTGGGCAGGTGAAGCTAGAATATCCGAGATTGAAGAAGAAGCACGGCATCCATTGGATGGACATCCAACGGCCACTGCTGCTAGAACCATGTGTTGACTATAAGTTGACAAAGCCTTGCATACGCGTGAACTCTGTTTTTTAGGGGACGCGTCAACTTAGTAAGGCCAGAAGTGTGTGGCGGAGAACTTATAGCCGATTTGAGATTTGTAAGAATCTGTAGCCTATTTTCGAATTCTAATGGAATTTACTACAGCCCATTTACAGTTTGTTAAAAGTACAGCCCATTTCAACCAACCGTTCAAAAAAGAATTCAATAAAATTTCCCACATTTTGATGGGATCCGGAATATTTTTATCCCGAAATTTCTAGTCAGAATAAATACAATTTAAATATAAATTTATATTACGTAAAAATCCAACGAAACATTGCGCTTGCAACAATTAATGAAATTAAAATTTTCAATATCCAAAAATAATATTTTATAAAGTAATCACGTGTTTGGTGCATTTTTTTATAGTTACTGCCCAGTTTTTATAATTACATCCCATTTATTATTTCTTAAAGCCCATTTTCTTTTTAAGCCTAATGCATCCCTCCTAGGAAAGATTTGCAGCCCAGCGGGGCAGAGAATAACAACTTGACCTTTCATGGGTATTCCTAAAGAAAGTATAGCTGGGCTAGCCATTTTCAGCTTGAAAAAAATTAATATCTGGGCTGAATATCTGGCCTGGGCTAGACGGGCCACAGCCCGCCCAATTAATACCTGCAGTGATGTTTTCATTGTTGTTCAGAGGAGAAAAATTAATATCTGGGCTAAACATCGAAAAACTATGCAGTGCTCAAACTTCAAAAACACAAATACTGCTCGAGCTGCTTGGTCCCAGCTGTCGGCCGCTTCTTGTGCATTTCTCTCGTTTATTGACTAGTACTCCCACTGGTCCTTTTTACTCCGCATATTAGATTTTTATCAAGTCAAACTTTGCAAACTTTGACCAACTATATATTAAAAAATATCCACATCTACAATACCAAAATATATCTCATGAAACTACATTTCATAATGAATCTAAAAATATTGATTTGGCATTGTGAATGTCGATACTTTTTTCTATAAGATTGGTCAAAGTAGAGATACTTTGACTTCGAGCAAAACTTATATGTAGACTAAAAAGGACTGGAGGGAGTACTACATAGGTTGACAATGGTGTGGGACAGTGATGTCAGGAAACCAGTGGGAAGCAAAATAAATAACTCCAGCGAGCGCTTCCACCTCTGCCTCGTTGTCTCCCGTGGAAACCCCTTTCCTCCCTTTTTTGCTCGGGCAAGGCCAATGCATGCAGCACGTCCATGCGGTTATTAGGCAAGAAATAAAAGCGCTTTGCATGCTATGAATTACGATGGCCTGCATGGGTAGCTAATAAGGCATCCTCTTAACTGCTGTGAATGTTGTGTTTAGAAGAGAGAAATATTCTTCTTTTCCACCAATCTTCTTGCACCTAGGTCGTGATGCACCTTCTAGACCGAGGGAGTATTGTTTTATACATATATATATATATATATAATAAGGAGGCACTTGCGTACGTAGGCTATGGACCTGGTGGGTCCCCATTGTCATCCTCTCCAAGTAAAGTCATCTCCTCGCCCGCGCGTGCTTTCCGCCCGAAACAGTCAGCGCCGCCCGCCCCGCTTCCCGGTTCAGGTGATTGCTCCGCCTTCAAACGACACAAGTGCCATCCGTCCGTCCATCTGCGGCCCACATTAATGATACGCGGTTGCCAAGGCGGCTACTCCGGCGCCACATGTCCGTCCCTCCGCCCGCCCACCATTGCTACATAAACTGCTGCGCCGGCCATAGCCGCAGTCATCCACATTCGTTCCCTTTCTCCTGTCCACACCACTACTGCCCACCATGGCTTCCTCGCGCTCTAGCGCTCTTCGGGACGGGCGGACGACGGACCACAAGGAGATGGCAGCCATTGCTGCCGACCAGCTGGCCGGCAGGCAGCCGGAGGACGGCGATGTCCCAATGCAGAACATGGTAGTCGACGATCCGGCGCCAACCCCCTCCTCCGCGCCATCCTCGCCGGTGCATTGGACCATGACCATCGGCATGGCCCGTGCCCAATATATGGACAGTGTGAGGCAGATGCGTCAGGAGCAGTTCCGGGAGGCGCAGGCCGACGCCGCCTACAACCACCATCTCCTCCAGGATCATCTGCAGGCGGAGCAGCAGATCACCGCGGAGTGGGTGGAGCAGGAGTCGCTGCTCCACTCGTACCGCTCCGCCCGCAAGGCCGCCTCGAGCGCTGGCGTGAGTGCATGCGGGTGGCGGAGGTTGCGGCCTCCTACAAAGAGGCTAGCAAAGAGGGCGATGAAGCGGGCGAGGCGCTGTTTGGCGAGACCGAGGACGAGGCAGAGGACAATGCCGGCTCCGACGAGTCCCCGCTCTGCTGGCGCCGACGAGGCCCTGCTCCGACGAGGCCCCGTGGCGCCAACAACGAGGCAGAGGACACTGCCGGCTCCGCCGAGGTCCCGCCCTGCTAACAACGAGGCAGAGGACACCGCCGGCTCCGCCGAGGCCCCACCCTGCCGGCAACGCGGGGGAGGATTTCCACCGCTCCGCTGAGGCACCGCCCGTCGGCAACGAGACAGAGGACATCGCCGGCTCCGCCGAGGCCCCGCCCCGCTGCCAACGAGGCCGCGCCACACAGAAAACAAGGAAGAGTAGAACACGGTAGGTCGCTGACGCTCGGGTGCAAATAAGGCCACCGCTGCGACCCTCCTGTTAAAGCCAAGCTAGGCGGGTTGACCATTGACGCCCGGTTAGCTTCATGGCGGCGACGTGGAGTCGGGGAATTCTGCTGGAGAATAACGCTACTTCTGCTTAACTGCTGGTGTAGTTGGCTGACTGACACGTGGGCCCATAGGCCACATGTCAGTTACATAACTGCACCTGCAGTTAAGTCACTGAAGCTTCTGTTCGGCTCAGCGGAACACAGGTGGGTAGCTTCGGTTAATTAATTATACCTCCAGCGCACCCCTTTTTAGTTGAAGAATGTATGAAATGTAATGAAATCTGGCATGTTTATATGAAATACGACCGTGTATGAATGAATTTATTTTGATTAGTCCAAATTCCTGTATCACTGGCATTGGATGAACATGCAAAACAATATGTACTAGCATTATTCCCAGGGTGATCACCTCGTTTGCAGTAGTTTCACATGTACTCCCTCCGGTCCTTTCTAGTCTGCATACAAGTTTTGTCTGCAGTCAAAGTATCTCTACTTTGACCAATCTTATACAAAAGACTATGCACTTTCACAATGTGCGAAGTAAAAAGGAACAGAAGGAGTACAAAGAGTTTGAGCAGGTTTTTAGCGTTTCTGTACATTGCAATCAAACACACAGGCCTGGCAATTCATAGAGAACATTCAAAACAATCGATGATTATGCATCTCAGCGACTCACATGTCGGAGGCAATATTTACTTCACAACTAAAGAATAAAGAAAAAATTGATCAACGCTGCTGACAGCAAGGGCATCCCATTCAAAAATATCAAACGCATGTCTTGCTAAAATCAATGAGCAAAATTTGACAAGGTTGTCCCATTCCAAAATATCAAATGCCTATGATTGTGGAATGGGAAGGGTTTGCCATCAGTTCAGACATTGACATGGCACCTCATGGTAAATAAACCAGCTGTTCTTTTTGTGCAGTTCCACCAAAATCAACCAAATTCGCATGTAGCTTGTATGATTTCGCCCTTATATGTTGCAACGCCTTGAACTTATCGGCACCTCGTATTCATGAACATTTTGTGCAGTTCCAATTGAGATCAATCTGAGCACCCCTGTTTGCACAAATATAGAAAAGTGATTAGTATAGAGCAAACTATACTATGAATTTCAACAGGCACATACATGGTCCATGTAGAGCACACTTTTAAAAAAATGGAACTCACAAGTAGCGATAATTACATATTACATATTACGCAAAAGAAGGCTAGTACTGACCTCTCATGATGCGGAATTCAAACAACTCACAAGAAGAAGATCTGAACCGAATTCGCCTTAAGGGATAGGAAGTAAGATCTCCTTTGTGCAGTTCCACTAAGATCAAGCAATCAAGCAACATTGTCGGTATGACATTTTGGTTGAACTGCACAAAACACTCTTAAAACAAAAGTGTTTTGTGAAGTGCAACAAAAGGTCACAATGGCAAGGAGGTGAAGCAGATAACCCTCTTTACATAGAGGTGCAAAGGAAACAATTAGTGGTCAATAACGGTGGATGACACAGAAGCCAACAAAAAGAAGCATCTACCTTATCTAAATGGGAAAGAAAGCAAGACAGTAGTATTTCTCAAACGGTGGCATTGATTAATATTAACATAGAGATTATATTAACAATAAAATTCGTTAAACATGTAATTTGCTTTTAACTGTGGCATTGCATCAATTTTCTAGTGGCATTATTAGAGGGTGTTTGTTTACAGGGACATTTTGGTGTAGGGACTAAAAAAACTCCGTGTCAGTCCCATCTAAACCAAAGAGGAGGGACTTTTAGGGACTAAAAGTGGGCATTTGGGACTAAAGAAAGAAGACCCCGAGGGAGTCTTTTTTGGACTTTTTCCAACAGTTGCCCCAACCACGCATCGCACCTTGTCTCTATTAGTTCATTTCTAGGGGTAACATGGTCTTTTATCATGTCATTTTGTAACCTCTAGTCCATGTTTAGTACCTGGAACCCAGCAGGTAGGGACTAGGGAGTTTTTAACCAAACAGGGCCTTAGATTAACAACAGCTAATGAGTTGCACGGGACAGTGGACGCACCAGCACCATGTGCATCTACCGATGTACTGTGGTCATGCACAGTCTGTTGCAACAAAGAACAAGCAACCAAGGAGCATATTTGTGTTGGTCCCAGTTTTGTTATCTTTAGACGCCTTTCCCTATGTGAGCGCAGCAATTCTAGTCCTGTTCAAGCTCTACAGCCTTGTCCCTTCCTTTCCTTTTTGAACTAGTACTTTCTCCCTTCCTTTCCTCTTTGAACCACGTCCTAGATTTATGTGATACAACTTTCCCCACAACTTTCCCCCATTCCTTTCCTCTTTGAACCACGTCCTAGATTAATGCTATACAACTTTCCCCCTTCATTTCCTCTTTGAACCACGTCCTAGATTCATGCCATATACAACTTTTCCCACTACTTTCCCCCACTCCTTTCCTCTTTGAACCACGTCCAAGATTCATGGTATACATGCAGCTAGAGCATTGCATGTGGAGTAAGTAAATTATACCTTAAGGTTCTTGGGGCGTGGTTCGGTGGGCGACGGGATGGCGGCGAAGAAGGGGTCGGAGGCCCTCCCGCACCACCGCTGGGTGGAAAGTGAACAGCTGCGCCGGTAGTCCCTCGCCGACGTCGACAACGTTAAGCCTCCTTCCCTTCCCAGCGGACGGATCCTGCCGGCTCTGTGAGGATCAGTGAGGGGAGATAGAGGCCAACGATTTATTGTTTAGATCTGGAGAGGGCGAGAGAGTGTGAAGAGAGCAACTACAAGCGCTGAGGCTCCAGTGGGAGAGGGCGAGAGAGTGAGCGAATAGGCTAACCAGCTACACAACCCTCCCATTATGTTCAACGAGAGGGAAATAACCTTTTATACATTCCTGCATTCGTGTGACAAGCATGCCGTGTTTTTTTTGTGTGTGTGGGAGTCATTGGGATTTCAATCATAATCGTGTCATGTGGCTTTGGTGGTAAGACTATCCACAGTGGTGCAGAAATAATGCAGTCTTAGTCACCTTACCTCTCTCCACGTAGTATGTTGGGTCCCACCAGTAAGAAGGTGAAACAAACAAATTAATAAGAAAAATTAAAAGCGCCGGCGGTGTATCTTACCTGACACATCTCGCTATTGCTCGGGAACACTATCCAATTGATCCCTCTGTTCGATCACGTACTATTTTAAGTGAATCCTTATTATAACATGCACACAAATTTTGGTCACTTGTGTTTGACTTAAGTCAGTGTGCCACCGTATCTCGTATACTTACTACTCCCTCCGTCTAGGTGTAATAAGTCACGTTAGAAGGTGCAACGAGACCAAGGTGCGTGCGTGTGCGTGTGTGTGTGTGTGTGTGTGTTTAACACCATGTGTGTGTTGGAGAGAGCGACAGATTGACCTACTCCTACAGAGAGATGTTGTGTAGTGTATGATTTTAGCCACGAGAGTCGGTGCATCCTCTTGTTTCCGGGCGTGTCCAGTAGGGACATGCGGACAGCTGCCACGCCCGCTCCTGACTAGCCTGGCCCACCCAAAACCCCTCCATTTCCCGCGCGCTCTTCCCGCCCGAAACGGTTAGCGCCGCTCTAAAGAATCGGTGCCGCATTCATGCCCGGGCAGAGCGGACGCGACCTCTCACTGGCGCAAGAGTGATGGTTGCTTCGTCCGTCCAACTTACCGCTGGGTCTATGTGATTTGACGGCTCATTGGTCTTTATTACTGAGGTGGTAGGACTGCTGGATGTCCCACGCTTTCGGCGAAAGGAGGTATGCTACTACTACCAGATTACAATTTTATCCATTCTTACAGCGGAGGCATGCAAGAGCAGTGAAAACACGCAGGTTCAGTGATTACATGGCCCACCTCACACTACTATCAGCGTGCGACACCTAACTCTTTACATAGTACTCCCTCCATTCCTAAATATTACTAGATGAGTCCCCGCGTGTTGGCGCGGTACAACGGTATATCTCTCTGTGCAAAATTATCGATTTCATAGAACAAAAAAACTCTATAACTGCATGACAAATGTGGTAGCCAAACTAAATAAACTCCCATCATCATTTAGATCATCCCACGTAAGGAAAAAGGATCAGCCAACTCCTGAACTCCTACTGCATAATGGGATTATATTTTTCTTTTTGACATGTTAATGGGACTTAAAAGCTCAATTACATGCATGCTACCGGTGCATGCTTGCATGCAGACATGTTGATGTGATTTAAAACCCACTCACATGCATGTGGCACGGTATTTCTGCATGCTTGCATGTGGCTTAGTGCGGAGCCTCTCAACGTCAAGATCAGACGGCTATTATGGACTGATTTACTTCATCTAACGGCTATATCAATTTTGATGACATGGCTCAAGGAGAGGATAGAGAATTCCTAGTAGTGGGGGCTAGCTATTACTAGTAGATATAAGTCTTTGTAGAGATTCCACTACATACGGAACAAAATGAATGAATCTACACTTAAAATGCATCTATACACATCCGCATGTGGTTCATGGTGAAATCTCTACAAAGACTTATATTTAGGAACGGAGGAAGTACTAGTATAGTACGTACTGTAATTTATCAGCGAGATAAATTTGTGCAATGCTATGAAGCTTCCAGCTTCTGTTACATGTATCTTGCATCCAAGGTTGCCCGTTGCAACGTTTCATCAAATACAAAGGAGACTAACATGCATGCTATTGTATCTCAATGATTGACAGATCATAGCAAATATGTACTCCCCCCATTCCAAAATAAGTTTCTCAACTTTGTGCAAACTTTAGTACAAAGTTGTACTACTACTAAAGTTGACACTTATTTTTGAACAGAGGCAGGTAAAGAAAAAAACGATCCATGCAGTCCCTAGCCCTTGAACCATGAACCCTGACCAGGCTTCAATTTGCTGGCAACGTTCGAGCTTCCTAATAAATGAAGTTTGCAACCTTTTTGACCATTGGATCATTTTGTGCAGTTTCACCAAAATCGAGATGAGCATCCCTGTGGCAAAGAAATTGAACAAGTGTGATTAGAATAAGATTACTGGGACTAGTTGATGAGACATAAACTCATCACAAATACAGTACGTAGAAGCCAGTAGAGGTATGTGCGGGGCAAAGAAGTAGAGAAATATCCACAGGGAGTGATGTGGGCAGCTGGAGCAGTGGTGCAAGCCGGCTGTAAAGGGAGTTGTACCTGAGGGGCATAGCTCAACCTTGAGGAGGGCGGCGGGAGGCGGCAACTGCCCATGTCGCGGCAGTGAGCAAGGGCCGAAGGCAACCTCACCGGCTTTGTGAGAGAGAACGGCGGGGACCCCTGATCGGGATGTGCCGACAGTGGGTTTTCGCCGTCGGTGATGGCCACCGCATCTACACTAAGCATCCACCCCTTCCCCAAGCGGACGTGATCCGCCGGGATGTTAGATATGTGGCCACAGTCATTTTGTGCGAGAGAGTGTGAAGAGAGCAACCCCAGCAAGCAACCGTGTAGGCTGGCCCGTCCTGACTATGTACTCCTTTTCTCTCCATATGAACCTATCATATTGCATACGTGCCACTGAAGAAAAAAAACTTTGTTTATAAATGACGCGGCACCTACTACTCGTTCTCCTATAACCTTGCGCTTGGCATCTCCAAAATATTGACCTTGCGATTGGCTCTTCGCCTCTTCGGGAAGTTGAGCAATAATGGTAGTGCAGTATATATCGTTCTGGCTATATGAGACCGAATGAATTGCTGCACTTCCACCACGTGGGCAAGGGTCGAGGGGCGAGGGAGAGTGCTACATACGGAGCAAAATGAGTGAATCTACACTCTAAAATACGTCTATATACATCAGTGTTTGGAGTATGTACTAGTAGTTCATATTGAAATCTACTAAAGGACATATATATTCAAAACAATATGATATAATCCCTATAACCAAGGTAGTTGGGACAAGGAGTAAATGGAGGGAGTAGTAAATTTTTCTCCTCGTCCTGCGAGCCACGGCGCGCATGGGCGAGGCAGCGGGCGTAAGGCGTAGTTAGCAAGCTTCACCTCATCCTGCGAGCCACCGCGCCCGTGGGCGGGGGAGACAGCGTAGTAAGCAAGCTTCTCCTTGTCCTGCGAGTTGACGGGACACATCAAAAGAACTCCAGTGTATAGAGCCTTGCCTCTAAGGTAGGCCCCACATGGTTTGCCTCTTTTTTTAACAAAAAACGTCAAGTCGCAATTTGTTTGTTCACCCGTGGTAGACGATCCTCCCTCCACCAAGTGGACAACCAGTACATGTGCCAAATTACCACGTGGGCTGCCTTTTTCGTACAGAAATGAGCTGCACCATGTACCCGTGCGGGTGTGGTTGGGAAAGAGACAGGAGTACATGCGCCGTGCATGCACCTCTTCTCTACGTGGGTGTGTGTGAGAGATACAAACCGCGTTCGAGAGTGTTTTTTGTTTTGGGGTGGGGGTGGGGTGGGGGGTTGATTTCGTGAATTATTTGTGGGAATATGTGTCGATGACATCTCAAACAAAATTTTGCATGCAATGTGTGTGAAATGGAGGCCTATCCATATCATACATAGAGGGTCGGGCAATCCACGAGAAGAGAGGGAGGGGTCATAGTTATCGATATAGTCGAAGAGAGGATCAAGTGGGTGGGTGCGAGATTGATGAAGAGAGCCATCGAAATTGTGTGTGTGTGTAAAAGTCAAAGATATAGGGCGACTGGCCTACCGGAACGTTAGAGGGCACACGTTAAGTTTGTGTGTGGCAGGGAGACATGACTAGAGCGCTCGATGTATCGGTGTGTGTGGGGGGGGAGGGGGTGGTGGGAGGGGTAGGCAGAGGCCTAACTATAGAGGTAGAACGACTCGTATATGTCTTGAGAAGGAGAGACCTAGATATGTCTTGAGGGAGATCGGTCGACATCCATACATAACTGAACGACGGGAAATATGATGGGAGAGATATAGAGGAGAGAGAGGGAGGGAGAGGGAGGGAGAGGGGTAGAGTGCTGGATGGGTGATGGAGTTGCTTCTCGAAGATGGTGGGAGAGGCCTACTAGACTAACTGAGGGTGGAACTGCAATGTTGTCAATAAGATCGGGGATGTGTTTCTGTGTGTGCCTGTGCGTGATAGATCTGCCGGGGCGCATCCATGGATGATGAAGGGGAACCATGTGTTTGGTAAGCAAACCTAACTAGATCGGTAGATCAATTGTTGTTTGCCGGAGGAAGGGAGAGACACAACTAATGAGGTAGATCAATTGACATGTGGGTAAACACGAGTTATAAGGACCTAGCTAGCTATATGTATAGCGAGAGATCGGTCGGTGTACGTCCATTTGTTAGAGGCTAATAAGGCCCAACGAGACGGATAGACAGAGAGAATGGAGCTAGGAGGTGGTGCGAGAGGCCCAACTACTAGCTAGATAGGGGGAGGAGTGTGCGGTTGTGAGAGAGCGATGAAAAGAGGGACGAGAGTTTACACGCGTGTCTGACCGTATGAGAGACACGAGGCAAGGACACATAAAGGAGGAGATTGAAGGTGTGTTTGTATGTTGTAGGCAGGCATCACTGGAGAGGTTTATCGATCGGTGTGTGTCGGAAAGGAGTTGTCGAGCCTCTGGGAGAACGACCTAATGAAAAAAATGAATGTGCCCGGTGGATAGAATGCCGATGGAGGAGGAGGGCGAGGAGGGCGTGTGCATGCACGAGAGAAAGTTAGTGGTAGCTACAAAGGTTATAGGATTGTGTGGGTGTAAGAGACAAACAAAGATCATAATTTTATATGAAAGTGGATTCATATATTTGAATAGGAGATCATAGCGTTTTAAACATTGCATGCATGAATATAGCGGTGATACACGTGTTGTGCACATGTTATACCATGATGCGATAATGCATGGTGTTTGCAACTCACAGCTAGATGCCGAACAATCTAAACCATAGTATACATCGAATAATCTCACATTTTATTTGACTTTGTGATTATGTGTGGCGTTTGCAGCTTACAACTAAATATCGAACAATCTAAACAATAATATATATCGAACATTCTCATATTTTATTTGACTTTATGGTAATGTGTGGTGTTTGCAACTCACATCTAAATACTTGTAGGCGTATGGGGCGGGGCACCATACATAATGTGATAAACACATTATACATATGAGACATGGTTTAGATTATGAAGATCTAGCTAGAGCTAGAAATGTAATGTGATTTGAAATCAAAATAAAGTGGATCCAAAAAATCTAGTTCGAGTTCATATAGTACACATAGTTCATATGTAACTCGAGACAAATGATGTGGTGTGTTGTGAAGATAATACACAAACGATGGTTTAACTTGACAATAATGAAGATTGTAGATCTTATTAAAACAGAGAAACGAATTCATATGTTTTGACATCACAACAATCATTACTGTAGATCTTATTCAAATAGAGAAACAAATTCAAATTTAGTTCATATTCAAGCGGTAGTATATATGTTTGGAATGCACTAAAACGTTCATTTGAGTAGTAGGTTGCATGCATTATACACATAGCGAAATATTTTAATTGAATATAACATGAATTCAAAGTTTTGAATGACATTTGTAGGGCGCATTGATTTGGTATAGTACAAGTTAGGCTTGTCCGAAAATTTCAACCCGCGCCATGTTAGCCCGAAATATTTAAGATATATCTTTTTCTCGTTGTGCTCCGACAACTCCCTCCATCTCAACCCGCGCCTTGCTATTCCAAAATTACAACGCGCGCAAAAAATCCCACCTCCTGTGAAATCCTGACACGCGAAATGCCTGTGGTACCCCTGAACCGAAAGAACCGCCTCAAATCGGTGGGGGTACTTTCGTAACTTACCCCACATTTCGTACAAGCGCGTCTCTAAGCCATGGTTCCCCACTGCCATCCCATCCGCCCACCCATTCGTACACCGAGGCTGGGAAAACCCGCGACGAATCCCCACACCCTGCTCCGTCCACCACCCAGCCGGAGCCTCTTCCCCCACAACGTCGTCCACAGCAACACCTCGACGTCCCTCATCCACCGTACCGGATGAGGATCCGTCGTCGATCTCATCGTCCCGCTGGATCAGCCCCACCGTCCTCCACCTCCAAGGAGCTGCCCCGACGTTCCCCTCGTCTTTCGCGCCTCCTCCATTCCCACACCGCCGTCTTCACCTGCACCACCGGAAGAGCATCATCATCACCGTTTCCTCGGATGAAGCTGCGGCCTAATCGGCACCACCAAAGAGGTTGTACACTAATCGCTGCATTTTCTTATTGATTTGATCTCATGGTGCTGCCGGCACTTTGTCCCGAGCCGACACGGCGCGGCTCCATCCACGGCGGCGTCCCCGGCCACTTCCTCCACGGCGTCGCTCCCTCGGCGGCGACGTCCACATCCGTAGGACCTGCTGCTGCTTTAGCTCTCGCTCGCGCTGCTGCTCTGCTCTTGCTCTCGGTCCCCTGCCTAGTCTGCTCTTGCTATTGCTGTTTCTCGTGCTACTGCTCTCGCTCTTGCTCTTTCTTGCGATGCTGCTCCGATTTAGCTACACTTCACTCCGATGCTGCCGGGGTGAAGGAAGAACCAGCCGCAGCGGGGAGTGGGGCTCGCCGGAGAGGTACCCCACTATCTATCATAGGGTTCAGGATGGGGGCGGTGGTCGCCGGTGGTGGCAGGGCGTTGGCGGGGCGGTGGCATGGGGATCGCCGGAGAAAAATCTTGGCACGGGGGGGGGGGGGGGGGCTAGAGGGATGGCCGGGGCGGCGGCGGACCGGTGGTGGGGAGTGTTTTCGGGGCGGGCGGGGCGGCGCACCACGGGCGGTAGGGGGATGCTGTTTGGCCGGCTCAGGGGGGTGGAGGTTGAAGATGAACCGCAGGCCCGTGATTTCGTATCCAACGGCTGCAAAATCGACTGACCAGTGCGTCCAGTTTCGACAGCAAAATTCAGTTTCGATAGTTATGTTCAGTTTCGACAGTTAAGTTCAGTTTCGACAGTTAAATTCAGTTTTGACAGTTAAGTTCAGAGATGAGCGGCTGATGTATTTTACATCTACCACTTTGTGGTTATGTATTTTACGTCATGTATTGGAGATGCTATTAGAATTCCACTCAGGTTAACCTTGTTCGTTGTCTCTCTTGTCCTATTTTAGCCTTGGCGTCGTACAACTCACCGGAGCTTCTCCAGCGACAAAACCCTCCATCATAGCGGAGCAGTACCTCGGGCTCCATCTCCAGATGCCTAAGATCTTCTTCCCCTCCTCTGACAACCAAGTCAGTCGGAGGATCCTCACCGGCCAACCCAATCACGCTGAGATCGACATGGCTTCGCCAAAGAGGTTGTACACTTCTTGCATCTCTTTTTTACTCTACATGTTATATATATTCTCCACTGAGCACACGGACTTGTTCCTTTAGTGTCTCCTTAAAAGAAAAAATGTAGGAATTTTAATTTTCACTTATCCTCCTTTTCAAATTCCTATTCATGAAGCACAAGACTAAGAGATAGTAGCATAATAGCATTATAACCGTACATTTTCTTGTGGTTTGACTTAATCTCACCATGCTTCTCTACATCCTGTGATGTTCCAATTGTTGTGAACCAAACACCCAGATTGGCAGAGATCCTGTGTTTTTTAATTCTCTGTTTTGCAAACGTATTCCTATCCTATTCCTGTCTATTTCCTATCCCTGCATTGTTGTAATCCTCCAATTCAAACGAGCCCTTACATAATTACTTCTCTTACAGATAGTTGTCAAAGAAAACCTTGCGTGGTTTGTCCCGCTCCTGCTGGGCCATCGTCCAGCCTAGCTCAGCTGCTCCAATGACAGAAGGGTCTAGCATAGCAGGGATCCAGCCTCCAAACTATCTTTCACCGCCTCAGATCTTCTTCCCCGCCGCTGGCAGCCATGAAAACTTCACTACCATCATCAACCAAGCAGATGACCTTGAGGACTACACGGGTCCGCAAGAGAGGTCGCACTCTTTCGTGTATGCTTACGTTATGCATCGCTTAATATTACATGCTACTTTATCGTCCTGTTCACCGATTAGACTCTGAGTCAGCTCCAAACTAATGGTCAAACTTGAGGTTTTAAATGGTTGTGAGGTACATATCGGGGCCGGTATCAATAGTATCTATCTACTATCTGGTTAATCTCCGGTGTCTACTATGACTTTCATGTTGGGTGGGAAACAAACATTAAAGAAGCCATTATCTGTATTTTTAACTGAAGCCATTATCTGCATGCTATTATTGGTTTTGGGTCTATCCACAGGTTGCTACCATCACTCTGGATTTCTACATGCACTCCTTTCATAATCTCACTATGCTTTATTCCTATGCATGATAGTTATTGTAAACAATGGAACTCAACATTTAGAGCAAAAGAGACGAGCCTTGTGTGGCAATAAAATTTCATGCAAACGTCGCTCCATGGTAGGCGCAAAGGCAGCCCCCCTCCACGCATTTCGGATTGTAATCGAGAGGAAGATATCTGTTCTGAGGGGGGTTCAGAAGGAGAAGACAACTCCTATTTAACCCCTGAGGTCTTCGCTCTAAATTGGCATGCTGATGTTGCTTATATCATGCATATGGTGTCTTGCATTGCTTACTTTATACATCAAATATGTCATCTGCTTAGTTTAGACATCCTTTGTGCGAATGCCATCTGTTTAGTTTATTCATCGTTTATGTGAATTATGGAACGCCATCTTGTTTAGCCAGGCATCATATATGTGAATTTTGCAATGCCATCCTGCTTAGCCAGTCATCTTATATGTAAATTATATCAGGCCATCCTTTTTTCGTTACATATTACATTTGTCAACAATGTTATTACATTCAACTGCTCTTCATGTGCATCAGCCATTTCACACGGTGATGGCAAATTCTGGAGTGAAAACAAGGTCTTCATAGCAGACTATGCTATCTGACAAAGCGCATATCTCGCTGGTTACGGATAGCTCCTCAGGGGAGGATTCAGAGACAGATGACCAGTCCTATTCCCCCCCCCCTGAGGTGTATGCTCTAACTTGGCAGGGTTATGTTGCTCATATCGTGCGTATGGTGTCTTGCATTGCTATGTCATTTGATTAGTTTACACATGCTTTGTGTGAATGCCACATGTTCAGTGTCTAATTACTATATATGTGAATTATGCATTGCCATCTTGTTGCAAGACATTATATATGTCAATTATACAATGCTATCTTGTTGCAAAGGCGTTATATATGTGAATTATGCAATGCCATGCTATTTAGCCAATCATCATGTATGTGAATTATACCATGCTATCATTTTTTTGTATTACGTGTTCAATTTGGCGACAACGTTTGTATATTCAACTACTCTTCCTGTGCATCAGCCATTTGAAGCGGTGATGGAAGTATCTGGAATGAAAACAAGGTATTCAGAGCAGACAATGCTACCTGCTGAAGCAGACATCTTGCTGGTTACAGAGAGCTCCTCAGAGGAGGATTCAGAGACTGATGACCAGTCCTATTTTCCCCCTGAGGTCTATGCTCATACTTGGCAGGGTTATATTACCCATGTCATGCATGTTGTCTTGCATTGCTTAGTTTTTACATCATATATGGATTGCCATCTGCTTACTTTCTTACTATATAAATCATATATTTGAATTATATCATGCCATCATGTTTACATAGTACATACACATCATCTATTTGAATTATGGCATGCCAACCCATTTAATAAAGTCATCATATAATTATATCATCTCATCCTGTTTAGTGTTTACAGTCATCATATTTTGAATTATGGCATTCTATCCGTGAATGTATGTGAATTATGGCATGCCAACCTATTTAATAAACACATTATATAGTTATGTCACGTCATCCTGTTTACATAGTCTCATATTTTGAACTATGTCTTTCCATCTTTTTTAGTTAGCCATCATAATGTGAAATTGTGTCATGCTATCCTATTTAGTTAGCCATCATATATGTGAAATTGTGTTATGCTATCCTCTTTGGTTAGACAACATAAATATGAATTATTTCATGCCCACTTTTATTCCCCACTATCCATTGCACCTGTCTATCATCCAATGTCTATACTTTCAATTACTTTACTTGTTTATCAGCCATTTGAATTGGAGAGCTTGATGGCAGTATCTAAGGGAGTAACAACACGGTCCTCAGAAAAGATAGTGCTACCAGTTGATGCAGATAGAACCACGGTTGTACTTGCCCAAGGACCAGATCCACCGCACATAACCCAAACTCTCGCAGATTGTACCCCTACCCAGTTGGACAGAGAACCAGCTACACCCCTTCTAACCCCAACCCCGGCAGATAGTAACCCAGTCCAGTTGACACAGCACCGTCTCCACCATAGAGCACCCAAACACGAGCAGTTAGTAAGGTAACTATAATGCCCAAAGCACGAGGACCACCATTCAGAATCCCAACTCAACGCTTAAAGGAGAAGAAGATTTGTTCTCAGGTCAGGTTCTGTAGCTATGGTTCATACTCCTTTGCTCTTGCATGACTGTATTTACTCATACCAACTATTTTCAAATTTGATGGATGGAATTAAAACTACAATGGCGCAACAGGTATGTTTTAAACCTGTTTCTTTAACTGGTTTGCTGTTGTAACCTGCTCTATGTTGATTTCAGTTTCAATTGAATAAATAGTTATGTTCTCATGTCATGCACATTACAAGTGTTGTTATTGCTCTATAGTTACCCACACTTATATTCTATCTATTCTGCTTTGTCTTGAACAAATATTATTTGAACTGTGTCTCTATCTTGATTTGGCATCAAAAACTAGAATGGTATAGACCATAAAGTGACCATGGTACATAGATATATGTTTGTTTCATGCTGTTACCCTGTCCACTTTACTACTAAACTCATTTACCAAAATGAGTTTCATATACAACATGGTAAACATGTGATGTGTCTGCTTGTTTCTCTTTTAGAATGCGGAAAAAATATTGGAGAACAGTATCGCGTTATCCAATGGTAAAGGAAGTAATGCAGATAAGGTTCAAGATAGTGAGACATCCCTATTGGTCTCCAACAAAGCAAATAAAAACTATCTTGACGACAGTGAGGGAACCCAAAAGTCCTATCTTGATGTAGTGTTCGAGTTACTGGCCACTACTGCCGGCACAAGCTCTTTGAACTCGCTGCCTGAATCAGTTCATCTTCTTGAGTCTCAACTTCATGTTGAAAGACATCGATCAGATGTGCTGCAAGAGGAAGCTGAAGGGCTGGGGAACTCCCTGTAGAATTCAGATGCATATTTTCTGGGCAATAGCAAGCGCTGGAGGATTTAAGCGCCAAACAAGAGAAAGTTAATAAGCTTGCTAAGCATCTTGCCAGCATTATGGGTACCCAGGATATTGTTTCTTGAGATCTTCTGAAGTGGTTTCAGTTCTGGATTTGTTTTGCTGCGGCGTTTATTTGCGCTGGTTGCCAACTTTGACAACCAGTGTATATGATATGCTGCTTTGTTCCCTATATTTGCACTGGTGGCGAACTTTGATGCCCAGTGGATGTAATATGTGTAATAGCCGTGATAGCCTAGCGTTAGTTGCTTGCATATTTATTTCCTTGTTGTCTTGTTTATTTGTTTGCTTGTAGTCATTGCAGTTCTTTTTCCACGGTTAGCTAGCTGCAATAACCTATTTTTTAAAACTAGGCACCATGGGCTAATATTTACTGTAGTGACACTGGGCCTCCTACTGGTCGTAGAAACAGTGGGCCATCTGTGGGCCGTAGAAACAATGGGCCTTCTATGGGCCATAGAAACAATGGGCCTTCTGCGGGCCATATTATCAATGGGCCTTATATGGGCCGTATAATCGATTGGCCAAACATACCGCATTATGGCCGTAAACGGGCTAGAGTTGGAATCATCCGTTCATGGGCCGACCATAACAGGCCATCGTTAATAGGCCATATTTGATGACGATATGAAATCGGCCCAACATATTAACGGACCACAAACGGGCCGACTGTAACCATGGGCTGAATTTGGCCCACAAGCAGAAAATGACAGTAACGGGCCGTAAGTAAACGAATGCTGGAAATGAGCTCAAGAATAAATGGGCTCTGAGAAGGCCGAAAGATAACATGGGCTGGAAATGGCCCAACGGAATAACGGGCCATTAATGGGTATAAAGTAATACACTGTTCATTACGGGCCAGTTTCACCACGGGCCGTTAATGGGTGTAAAGTGATACACTGTTCATTACGGCCCAGTTTCACCATGGGCCGTTAGTAGGCCAAGAGTTACATAGGGCCTCATATGGGCCGAAAGACGTCATGGGCCATACATGGGCCAGAAGTGAAAACGGGCTGGAATCATATTGGATGGCCCAGATGATGCTACTGGGCCTAATTTGGATAGGGTGTAACGGGCCTTGGGTTAGCGGGCTGTAAATGGGCTATATTCGAACAGGCCGTTAACAGGCTTTCCATGGGCCGGCCCGCCAGCTTTTGACCAAGTCAAACGGGCCGGCCTTTTCACAGGAATGGGCCTCTGTTGGGCCGTGCCACGTGTCGACGTATCATAGGCGCCTTCCGTCCCATGAGTGGTTGACATCTGTCCCAATGATGAGCCGACACGTGTTTCCTCCAGCCAATGATGATTTTACACGTGGAAAATCCCCATTGGTCGGGGCTGTTAACGGGTTATCGGATCCAAAAACCGACCCAATAGCTTAACGGCGTTCCGTTACGGTGGATGCCACGTGTCGGTCACCCTTGACGAAAGCACTTCTGTGACGCGCGATTTATTGTCATGGAAGTGGACACTTCGTGATGATAATTTTGGAAATGCCATGGAACACTTCTACAACAGCATAGGTATGACTATCTTGATTCTGTCATAAATTTTTCATGGATGTACATGCATGACAAAAAAAGCGACGTACTGTGACAAACACGTATCATCACGGAAGTGTATTTTTTTTGTAGTGCTCCTTTGCGTGGAAGGCAAGCTTGGTGATTCGGATATGTAGATCTCCTCCCTTGTAACCGACTCTGTGTAACCCTAGCTCCCTCCGGTGTCTATATAAACCGGAGGGTTTAGTCCGTAGGACAACAACAATCATACCATAGGCTAGCTTCTAGGCTTTAGCCTCTCCGATCTCATGGTAGATCAACTCTTGTAATACTCATATCATCAAGATCAATCAAGCAGGAAGTAGGGTATTACGTCCATCGAGAGGGCCCGAACCCGGGTAAACATTGTGTCCTCCGCCTCCTGTTACCATCCGCCTTAGACGCATAGTTCGGGACCCCCTACCCAAGATCCGCCGGTTTTGACACCGACAGTGACGACTGAGCTATCGGATGGTGGGTCAGGATGTGTCCCGACAAGGCCTGAGGCCGACAACATGAGACCCCCGGCAAGGCCCGATCCCGGCAAGACAGAGGTTACGCGAGTAGGCGAAGTGGACCAAAATAAAAGGTGGTGTAGCACCTGGTCTATTTTGTCTGTTCCCACTTGCAGGATGCTAGGTCAAGATACTCTGGCATACGGAAGCTACTTTTCGGCCTTCTCATGGCCTCAAGAAAGCTGTGTCACTATTTCCAAGCACACGAGATCACCATTGTCACCCGCCTCCCTTTGCAATGAATGTTGCACAACCCAGATGCAACTGGGAAGAATTGTGGAGTGGGCATTGGAGCTGTCAAGCTTTGGCCTCAAGTTTGAAAGTAATTCAACGATTAAGAGTCGGGCCTTGGCAGAGTTCATAGCAGAATGGACTCCGACGCCCGATGATGAGATTCAAGATACCGCCCTTCCCGGCAAGGAGACGTACCGTGATTGGATTTTGTACGTTGATGGAGCTTTCTCACTGCAAGGTGCTGGTGCCGGTATGCTACTTGTCGCACCCACCGGAGAGCGCCTCAAGTACGTGATCCAGATGCACTTTCCCTGGGAAAAATCAACAAACAACACGGCGGAGTACGAGGGATTGCTTGCTGGTCTCAGGATCATGGCAAACCTCGGAATCAGGAAGCTCATCGTCAGAGGTGATTCCTAGCTCGTCGTCAAGCAAGTTAACAAGGATTACCAGAGCCCTTTGATGGAAGCCTACGTGAAGGAACTGAGGAGGTTGGAAGAATGTTTTGACGGCCTAAAGGCAGAGCATGTTCCCCAAGAGGAGAACAGCATTGCCGACGACCTATCAAAACGCGCTGCCCTCAAGTTGCCTGTGGAACCAGGTACCTTTGTACTTGAGTTAATTCAGCCATCCGTTGAGCCATCAACATGGCAGAACACGCGAAGGAACATAAGCCCCGGCAAGTAGCTTCCCACCGAGCTCCAAGGAGCCGTGCAAGGAGGTTTCTAGGTACCCCAAGCTTGCCGAGGGGCAACCACCTCTGCCAGGACCTCAGGCCCTGACCATAGAGACAGCTGCCCCTACGGCCGAATATGAGCCTTTAGTCCTCACCGTCCGTTTCCTCCAAACAGGGGAACTCCCTGAGGAACATGAAGAAGCAGAAATAGTAGCCCGTTGGTCCAACATGTAACAATTTGTGGATAATACCCTGTATAGAAGGAGGCCAAACGGCGTGAAGCTGAAGTGCATTCCTCAAGAGGACGGACTGGAGCTGTTGGCAGGGATACAAGGAGGCGTATGTGGCTCCCACATAGGGTCGAGAGCCCTTGCCGGCAAGGCATTCCGGCAAGGTATCTTTTGGCCCACAGCCCTCCAGGACGCAGCTGCACTAGTAACCAAGTGTGAAGCATGCCAGTTCCATTCACAAAAGCTTTATCAACCTGCTAAAGCCCTTCAAACAATCCCTCTCTCTTGGCCATTTCAGGTCTGGGGGATCGACATACTGGGCCCCTTCCCCCGCGCTGTCGGGGGTTTGAATACTTGTACGTCGCAATCGACAAGTTCACAAAGTGGCCCGAAGTGGAAGCAGCCAGGAAAGTGACAGCACCGTCAGCCGTCGAGTTCTTCAAGGGGCTAGTTTGTCGTTTTGGTGTGCCGAACAGGGTTATCACCGACAACGGCACGCGGTTAACAAGCCACACCTTCATGCAGTACATCCAGGTCCTCGGCAGCATGGTCTGTTTCGCTTCGGCGGCACACCCACAGAGCAACGGCCAGCTTGAGAAGGCAAATGCTGAAGTACTACAAGGCCTGAGGACAAAGACTTTTGACAAGCTGCAAAAGTGTGGAAGGCATTGGATTGATGAGTTGCCGGCGGTTCTTTGGTCAATCAGAACGACACCAAATCGAGCCACCGACCAGACACCCTTTACCCTGGTATAGGGGTAGAAACAGTTCTCCCCACGGAACTCACATATGGGTCACCTCAAGTGCTCCCTTATGATGAGCTCGAGCAAGAGCAGTTGGTGCAAGATGATGCGACGCTCCTTGAGGAAGATCATCTTCTGGCGGTTGTGCGAGCTGCACGCTACCAGCAAGCCTTGCACCGCACCATAGCCGCAAGGTTCATGCCTGAAGATTTGAGGAAGGCAACCTTGTTCTTCGGCATGTTCAGTCGGCCAAGAATTCCAACATGTTGACGCCAAAGTGGGAAAGCCCTTATCGGGTAATGCGAGTCACCAGACCTGGCGCAGTCCACCTGGACACCGAAGATGGTATTCAAGTGAGCAACTCCTGGAACATCGAACATCTTCGTAAGTTTTACCGATGAGGCACGATTTCCGGGCCTCCCGGTAAACCACCTTTTGTACAAGCCTTGCCAGCAAGGCATGTAACCCTTTGTACAGAGCTAGGCGCAGACCCTAAGCATAAATAAATGAAGTGCTGGCGCCCTAACTTTTAGCATGCATGCTAGGTTGAGTCTCTCTCTTTGTTACTGTTGATAGTGCTCAGCGGCAACTAACCCCAAGCATAGAGGTCGAGTGTATGTCTTTTTGTCCTTTCCAGTCCTTTCTTTGGTTCACAGGCTGCATAGGCATTTCTGCCAAACCATTTAAGAGCAGGGTGACGGACCTACATCCTCAACCCTGGCAAGCCAAGGTTGCCGGGGGCTGTAGATTCAGATAAGTCTTTTATCTCCTGTTATGCATTTCCGTATGGGACTTGGATGTATGAGACTTCGTTTGTCCCTGGGCCACCGTGCTCCTCCTTTCCTATGCCCAAGAACTCTTCTTTGGGCCAGAACTTGGTTGTAGTTGTGGTGACAAGGAAACAAATGAAGGGCCTAATCCTACTTCGCCCCTGCCTCCGCCAAGAGCATGAGTATGGTCGAGCTATGAAGTGGGAGGACGACAAGGTCTACTGCTGGGCAACAATGCTTATCTTAAGATAATAGGGACTCGTTCCTTTGTGTGAGCCTTGCTCATGCACAAAAGAACCCGGCAAGCCCCCTTTTTCATTACTACATTCAAAACAAGTACAACTCATACGGAATGTAAACATGAGCAAGGAGATTACAAGGTTTAAATCTGACAAATGCCCGCAGGCTTATAAACTAAAAAAGGATAAGATGCCCGTAATCCATTTTTCTTGTCCCTCTCCCTAGAAAGCGGACCAAGATAGTAGGAGGGAAAAAGGAGTGCCTTGGTGAGGTACGAGTAGTAGAAGACACCGAGAGAACATCCTGCCAGTCGTCTAGAACAAGGCCGGTGATGATGGTGCCGGAAGAAGAGTTGAAAGATGAGGCAGCGGGCCGACAATATGCGACAATGGCATCAATGCCATCATACTCCGACTTGACAACCTGCCACCCGCATTCTTCGTCTTCCCCATCCCTCCAATG
This sequence comes from Triticum urartu, assembly GCF_056163025.1. Lineage (NCBI taxonomy): Eukaryota > Viridiplantae > Streptophyta > Magnoliopsida > Poales > Poaceae > Triticum > Triticum urartu. The sequence goes on along the minus strand of NC_141873.1, from coordinate 64,843,318 downwards.
CCAGCCGCCCAAGGCAACGGCCCCGAGAAGTTCAACGAGTTGGCGATGCAGATGATGGTGCTGCCGGCATCGCGCAGGAACGGTTTGTCCGACGCCTAGTCGGACCCGTCATCCTCCTGCCCGCTACCCTCATCGTCGTTGTCGTTGTCCTCCTCGTCACTATCGCCTGAGGAGGAGCTTTTGTCATTGGTCGAGCTCTCTGCACAGCACCCTAGCCTATGTCCCGAGTGGCTGAAGACCTTGATGCAGAGCAGGTCACTCTCCGCTAGCCTGAAGTAGAGGACATGCCCATCCATCAAGCAATGGGCACGTGCGATGCTTTTCCAGCCCTGATGAAGGATCATCACATGAGGGGCGGGGAACCTTCTGTTCACCCACATGTTGCCATGGCAACACCCCTCCATGTGAAGCCTTAACCTCGGTGGCCGGTCTATCTCTAGCACCCTCGCAAACGCCTCGGGAAGGCGAAGGCGGCTGCGCGGTGGCTCACACAACTACAGGATAAACTCCAGCACCGTGTCTCCGACATGGCCGCTTGATGAAGCAGGAGGAGACGGTGGAGGAGAAGGTGACCGAGATGGTGACGACACGGGTATCCCCCTTCCACGGCCACCTCAGCCTCGACCGCCTCGCCGACCGCAACCCCGGCCAGCACCTCTGCCTCGAGCGTGGCCTTCACCCTGGGCGTCCGGCTCTTCCTTGACCGCTGCAGCTCTCTAGCGGGAGGAAGACCTGGTCACCTCCGCGGGAGGACGGCTATGACCATGCCCTCTCGCCATGGCGGTGGATGGAGAATGGAGACGAAGGGGAGACGTGAGGGGATGCTCCTCCTCCTCCTGAGTCCCATTTTTATAGCTAAGAGACGAAGGCTAAAAGACTGGCTCCACGCCTCTGAAGAGCCCGTTCTGGTCCGGCTCATTAAGTTGGCAACGAGCAAGGCCATCGACCGCCCTCCCCGCCCAATCAAAGGCACGTAAAAATTGGCCATTGCGCGACTTCCCATATCCCGTGCATCTGTCACCTACCCCACGCCATGCATGTGGTGTACGTGGCGCAAGGGGCAGGCATAGTGGGAAATGTGGAACGACAGTTCCAAGGCAGAGAGAGTAAATGACCAGTGGCCCTGTCTTTTTAAAAGGGACACGCAAGCTGCCTCTTTACTATTCATCGCGGGATGACGCGAGCATGCTGTGGTCATTCCATGCATGACCCCCACATCACGTATTCAACGTGGGTCGTGGGGAAGCGCAACTGGCGAGGGAGTTACTACGATAAAACTCCGCCGCATGCGCGCCCGCGCACCGTTCTTGGCCTGGCCCAATAACGCTCTGTGCTTATACGTGACCCAGGCCCGGGGGCTCCTGTCGGTGTACAAAAGTAGGGGTCCATTTTGTACCCCTTTCCTTGTGTGCGGGTAGTCGCAGCCACACGCCTGCGGCCGCGCTTGCCGGAACATAAGACAAAGGGCCTGCGAGGACTAGTTAGGAACCAAGAAACAAGACAACAGCAAGGCCCCTGGCCGAGGATGCCCATGAGGCCCCGGCAAGGCTCTTGCCAAAGATACCCATGAGGCCCCGGCAAGACTCTTGCCGAGGGAGCCCACAAGTCCCGGCCAAGACCCTTGCTGGAATATCAGCAAGACCACGGCAAGGCCTAGCCACCCCGTCACCACGCCAGCTCAGCGGCCAACCCACCAACTAAGCAGGTACCCACGTGGCAGTATGTGGCTCCTAAGCCAACTAGTCAAGCACCTACGTGGTGGCATGCAGATCTTCGTGAAGACCCTGCCACCACGCCAGCTCAGCAGCCTGCTAGCCTACATGGTGCTGCATGCCTCGTTGGCCTGGACACATGTCGGAGCGAGGCGAAGCGGCGACGGACGAGACGGGATTTGTTGCCATCCCTGATAAAGCAAGAGGACACCTAAGTAGCGCATTTAATGTGTTTTGTCCGGTAATGTCAGGCAATAAACTCGAGTACTGTACAACTTTCCACCTCATGTGTGCCACTCTGGCAACCCCTTTGACTATAAAAGGAGGCCCGCGGCGTACTGTGAGGGGATTCAGACTTTTCAGACCCTGCACACTTTGTAGCTAGTCCAAGCACACCAGATAAACACAAACCAGTAGGAGTAGGGTATTACGCATGATTTACGGCCCGAACCTGGATAACCCCCCCCCCCCCGCGTTGATCTTCTAAACCCGCTCTTTTTACAGCCGCGCGCCTCATCAACCGGCGTAGGGATTCCCTGTGATCCCATAGGTGTCGTTCCTGAGCCTCGAAAAAGTCATTTACATCTATTGTCCTTTTTGACACCATTGCATCGCATTCATACATATCAAGGGGATTTGTGGATAAGTTTAAGTTTCACACCGTAGCCCTTAAGACACCTATGTTAGTAAGCTCACCTGGAGCGGAGTATATGGCTAGTCAAGGATGTTTTCAGTTGCCATTGACCATAGGCAAACATGTTTTCCCCTCCGACCTCATTATCCTGGAATCACAAGGATTGGATGTGATACTAGGCATGGGTTGGCTATCAATGTATGGGGGAAACATCGATTGCGCTAGTAAGTCAATTCTTCTCACCACCCCAGAAGGGAATAGGATCAAGTATGTTTCTAGGCATACGCCAAGGAGGACCCAAGTAAATTCACTCTTGGGAGTTGTTCAGGAGGAAATGCCAGTTGTGAAGGATTACCCTGACATATTTCCAGAGGAATTGCCAAGCATGCCACCAGATTGAGATATAGAATTTTTGATACAGCTATTACCAGACACCAGACCATTATCGAAGAGACCATATCGGATGCCCACAAATGATCTGGAGGAAATTAAGAAGCAAATTAAGGAGTTATTGGAGAAAGGTTATGTTCAACCAAGTTCATCACCATGGGGAGCCCCAGTGCTCTTAGTTGAGAGGAAGGATGGATCTTTGAGAATGGTTGTTGATTATCGTGCACTGAATGAGGTGACAATCAAGAACAAATACCCACTACCGATGATCAATGATTATTTTGACCAGCTACAGGGAGCTAAAGTATTCACCAAGATCGATCTTCGATCAGGATACCACCAGCTGAAGATCCGAGAACAGGATATACCTAAGACAACTTTTATGACAAGGTACGGGCTATATGAGTACACAGTCATGTCTTTTGGTTTGACTAGCGCCCCTGCCTACTTTATGAGTATGATGAATAAGGTATTCATGGAGTTCTTGGATAAGTTTGTTGTGGTGTTCATTGATGATATATTGGTGTACTCGAAGAATGAAGAAGAACACAAGGAACATCTGCGCTTGGTTCTCGAGAAGCTCAGGGAACATCAATTATATGCCAAGTTCAACAAATGTGAGTTTTGGTTGAAGGAAGTTGGATTTCTCGGACATGTTATCTCAGGAGAAGGTATACCAGTAGACACTTCCAAGGTTTAGTATGTCACTGAGTGGTTGGCACCCACCTTAGTTGGAGAGATACAAAGTTTTCTTGGACTCCCGGGATATTATCGGAGATTCATTGATAACTTTTCCAAGATCACGAAGATCATGACTGAGTTATTGAAGAAGGAAACCAAGTTTAAGTGGACCAAGGAATGTGAGGCTAGTTTACAGGAGTTGAAGAAACGTTTAGTTACAGCCCTAGTGCTAATTCTTCTGGATATACACAAGGATTTCCATGTTTATTGTGACAATTCTCGCCAAGGACTTGGAGACGTACTTATGCAAGACGGAATAGTTGTTTCATATGCCTCATGTCAGCTTCGACCTCATGAGTGAATTATGCCACACATGATTTGGAGTTAGCAGTCGTAGTGCATGTGGTCAAAACCTGGAGACATTTTCTCATCGGAAACCATTGTCATGTGTACACGGATCATAAGAGTTTGAAGTACAGTTTTACGGAAAAGGAGTTGAATCTCAGGCAGAGGAGATGGTTCGAGCTCATAAAGGATTATGATATGAAGCTCCATTATCATCCAGGAAAGGCCAATGTAGCAGCAGATGCTTTGAGCCTAAAGATTTATATTAATACTCTCATAACCAGAGGATGACCTCAGGAGTTAGCCGACGATCTCAGAGAACTTCAAATGGAGATAGTTCCGAGAGGTTTTATTGCACCATTGGAAGTTCAGTCCATGTTGTTGGTAAAGATTCGAGAAGCCTAGAAGACCGATAAGGAGATTGCGGAGATAAAGGAGAAGATGGATAAAGGTAAGGCCAAAGGTTTTCGTGAGGATGAACACGAAACATTATGGTTTCACGATCGTATTTATGTGCCCAATGATTCAGAGATCAGGAAGTTAATACTTCGGGAGACTCATGACTCGCCTTACTTGATTCACCCAGGAAACACCAAGATGTATTTGGATTTGAAGGAACGTTTCTGGTGGACAGGTATGAAGAAGGATATTGTCGAGTATGTAGCCGTATGTGATGTATGTCAGAGAGTTAAGGCAGAGCCCTAGAAGCCAGCAGGATTACATTAGCCATTGCCGATACCCGAATGGAAGTGGGATAAGCTTGGCATGGATTTCATCACCGAATTATCGAGGACACGATCAGGATATGATTCCATTTGGGTAGTAGTTGATCGCTTGACCAAATTGGCTCACTTTATCCCCGTGAAAACCACTTATACGAGCGTGAAGTTGGCCAAGATATATATGACCAGGATTGTATATCTGCATGGAGTTCAGAGGACCATCGTATCAGATAGAGGAACACATTTTACCTCGAAGTTTTGGAATCAATTGCACCAGACTTTGGGTACCAGGCTAGAGCTCAGTACAGCCTTTCATCCGCAGATGGATGGACAGACCGAGAGAGTCAACCAGATTCTGGAGGACATGTTGTCAGTGTCAAAACCGGCAGATCTCGGGTAGGGGGTCCCAAACTGTGCGTCTAAGGTAGATGGTAACAGGAGACAAGGGACACAATGTTTACCCAGGTTCGGGCCCTCTCTATGGAGGTAATACCCTACTTCCTATTTGATTGATCTTGATGAATATGAGTAGTACAAGAGTTGATCTACCACGAGATCGTAATGGCTAAACCCTAAAAGTCTAGCCTGTCTGACTATGATTATTAGGATATATGTCTACGGACCGATCCCTCCGGTTTATATAGACACCGGAGGGATCTAGGGTTACATAAGGTCGGTTACAAAGAAATGAATCTTCATATTCAGACACCAAGCTTGCCTTCCGTCAAGGAGACTCCCATATGGACATGGGTAGAGTATTCAGTCTTTGTATCTTCACATCCCATCAGTCCGGCCCATGTCTAATAGGTCGGATGCCCGAGGACCCCTTAGTCCAGGACTCCCTCAGTAGCCCTTGAACCAGGCTTCAATGACGAGGTGTCCAGTGCGCAAATTGTCTTCGGCATTGCAAGGAGGGTTCCCCTTTCCGAATACTCCAAGATAGTCTTCAGACATAATGAACGTGTCCGGATCTGCAACACAAGCACCACACACAACCGCAGAGAATATAATATTGCATGAATCCAATCCGCTGACAACTTTTTGTAATGTGACATCACGTCTGCTTGGTCATCATTTCTAACCATTTTCCGTCTGCCGTTCCATGTCTCCAGACGCGGTTTTAATAGGCACATCTTGTCGAAGTAGAGATCATGTCCCCTTATTGCGGGATTCTCATCAATACGGGCGTGGGCAATATAACCGTGCCGTTTACACAACCCTTGGGAACAGGCGAGTTTTAAGGTGAGTGGGGAGGCGCTTGATATTCACTGCCTTTATAAGGAGATAAGGATTCCCTTTCTTCACCCATGCCTTCCCTCTTTCTCTGCCCTTCCGTTCTCGAGCGCCAGTGCCCGAATCCTCATTCTTTCCGCCTCAAGGAAGCACTCAACCATGTCCGGATCTGGAGGGCAAGGCAAGTGGATGGCCTCCTTTGTTAGGGATAAGGACATCACCAAGCTTCGGGAGGTCGGGTATCTGGCGAAAGAAATCACCAATCGGCTTCCAGCCAAGGGGAAAATCGTCCCCCACCCGAAGCCCAACGAGAGGGTGTTGTTCATCCCTCATTTCGTCAGCAGGTTAGGGTTTCCTCTCCACCCTTTCGTTCGCGGGCTTATGATCTATTACGGGCTAGATTTCCATGACCTAGCCCCGAACTCTTTCCTCAACATCTCGGCATTCATTGACGTGTGCGCGACCTTCCTCCGCATCCAACCCCACTTCGGACTGTGGCTCAAGATCTTCAATGTGAAGCCGAAGGTGGTGGATGCCCAGCACGCGGAGTGCGGAGGCGCCATGGTGATCAAGATGCCCAATGTCACATGACCCAAAGGTATCTTTGTGGAGACCATCAAGGAGTGGCAGAAACTGTGGTTCTACATCACAGAGCCCCACGACGCCACCTGGGCCGCGGCTTCCGAATTCAACTCCGGAGCTCCAATGTGGCTCACCTCCTCGATAGAGAAGGGCCCAAATTGGTCATCATCGGACAAACTGATAGCGCTGCAAACACGCATCCAAAGCATGGTAGATAAAAACATCAAGCTCATCGATGTAATCCAGGTGATGCTGGTTCGCCGGATCCTCCCATGCCAAAGCCGAACCTTCCCTTTATGGGAATTTGATCCGAAGAAGCACCAAACCTTGGAAAAGCTCTTTGGAACCACTTACGAAGATGACTGGAAGTTGCTCTTCAAAGGCAATGAGACGCCACCAGCCATGGACTTGGACCGCGGGCATGATATTGCCCATCATGCCAATGCGGTAAGTCTTTCATGTCTCAGGGCACATCCTCTACTTGCTTGTTTCAAGGAGGATATCTAAACTTTAGTTTTTCAGGTATGGGCAGAGAGAGAGGAGCGGATTCAATGTTCGGCTCCGCTGCCCAAGGAAACAGTCATCCCGCTCCTGGCGAAGATGCTGGTACCGGCGCCCTATACGGCGCCGGAGAAGAAGGCCAAGAAGAAGGCCAAGCGGGTCCGGAGTGGCCCCCGCTGCAAGGGAGCTTCGGACGTGTCGTCCGAAGACAAGACTCACTCCTCCGCCGCCGAAGACGATGATGAGAAGGAAGCACTACAAAAAAAATACACTTCCGTGATGATACGTGTCTGTCACAGTAGGTCGCTTTTTTTGTCATGCATGTACATCCATGACAAATTTATGACAGAATCAAGATAGTCATACCTGTGCTGTCGTAGAAGTGTTCCATGACATTACCAAAATTATCATCACGGAAGTGTCCACTTCCATGACGATAAATCACGCGTCACAGAATTGCTTTCGTCAAGGGTGACCGACACGTGGCATCCACCGTAACGGAACGCCGTTAAGTTATCGGGTCGGGTTTTGGATCCGATAACCCGTTAACAGCCCCGACCAATCGGAAATTTCTACGTGTAAAATTCTTATTGGCCGGACAAAACACGTGTCAGTTCATCAGTGGGTCAGATAGGCGCCTATGATATGTTGACACGTGGCACGGCCCAACAGTGGCCCATGAAACGGGCTGGCCCATGAAAAGCCTGTTAACGGTCTCTTCGCAAATAGCCCATTTTACGGCCCGTTAACTCACGGCCCGTTAGTCCCTAAAGGAAATCAGCCCAACAACATCATGTGGGCTGTCGAATATAATACCAGCCCATTTCACTTTCGGCCCATGTATGGCCCATGACATCTTTCGGCCCATATGAGGCCTTCGTATATTTCGGCCCATTACTTGCCCACGGTGACTCTAGCTCATAATGAATAGTAATTTTCTTTATACCCGTTAACGGCCCGTGATTTACATGGGCCGTTTCCAGCCCGTGTTAGCTTTCGGCCTATTGATGGCCCATACATTCTTGGGCTCCTTTTCGGCCCTCGATTACTTCCGGCCCGTTACTGGCCTATTCCCCTAATGGTCCAAATTCCGCCCATGGAAAGAGTCGGCCCGTCACTGGCCTGTTCCACTAATGGGCCAAATTCAGCCCATGGCAAGAGTCGGCCCATTACTGGCCTGTTACCCTAATCGGCCAAATTCGGCCCATGGCAAGAGTCGGCCTGTTTCTGGCCTGTTAACCCGTTGCGCTGATTCCAACCCGTCCTATATTCTGGTCCATTAACGACCTATTATGCCTGTGACAGAATTAAGCCTTTGCTGTCCTACGGCCTGTTAACAGCATGTTACCGTGCTGGGCCGATACCAATTACGCCCGATTATGGCCCATGTAGACCCGTTTATCTGACGGCCCGAGGCCCATCGATTACAAGCCCATTTATCGACGGCCCGTAGGAGACCCATGGATCCTACGACCCGTATATGGCCCATGGTAGTTGCGGCCACTAGCAAACCAGGGAAAAATAAGACTAGGAAATAAATAAGGCCGAAACTAACACTAGGCTATTAAGGCGATTGCATAGATTACATCCACTCGGCATCAAAGATCGCCACCAGTGCAAATATAGGGAACACCCTACACTATACAAAAATGGCTTGCTGTTTTCTTCAGGCGGTGGCTGCACGTTAAGAATAAATTTTGTATCGCACCAAAACAAATTACAACTATATAACAAAAGGAAGGTTGGCATAAAACTTAACAGTCTAGCAGATAAATGCACCACCAGAAGTTCAGAAGCTCAGTTCATTTGACCTGACTGTTACGTTTTCATGTTGTATTGTCCGATGGAGCACCATAACCCTCGCCTTCATTTCCCCTAGGCTCCTGAACAACATAGCAAATGTCTGATTGTCTGGTTTCAAAACCATGCATATCTTTACGACATTGAGCAATGTTTCTCCTTGTTTCACAAAGGGTCTCTGTTAGGGAATGGACTTGTGTCTGGAGCGCAGATACAACATTGCTTTGAGCTTGCATATCTTGATCATGAGGCAGTTTGGACGATATTGACTTAACAACCAACCCAGTATTGCGCAGGAATGTGCTTTTGGCACTGTTAGTGGACAGGTACTGACCCACTGCAGCAAGAGCTGACATTGCGGTTATAGTTGCCTCGCCACCTTCAGAAGGTGGCGGTTCCATCATTTTTTCCATAGCTCGCTGAAAAGTTGTGGTTTTACATTAGTAGTACCAGAACAGAAGATATTAAGGAGGTAGAAAAACCAAACAAAATAGCTTTGGTCTATATACAGAACTTATTCTGGTGAACCCATGTAAAATATTAGTTGTATTTTATTGCAAAGTACATAATAAAACCAGGTTCCAAACATATGACCATGTACCATCGCTAATTTATTGTCTATTTCTTCACATTGTATTGAGGGCTACGGATAAAGAGACGAAGTTTATAATACGGTAAGCATAGTGTGACATCATTCATATCACAAAACAACTGAGAACAGACAAACAAGCAATTGTAACGTTGTGTGGGCAAGTCCAGCACGGAACTAGATTACGGGTCAAGATCAAAGGAACATCACTCCTCTCTTTTAAACCTTGTAAGGTGCAATGATACGCTAAGAAAATTGTGTACAAAATTGAAAAGAGTAATAGACATTGGCTGCAAACCATGCAGTTCAAGGCACAAGTCAGAGTAAGTAGTAGTTAAAAGGCATGAGGATTAAGGACTTACAACAGCGGCTTTGACTGGTGTAGTCATGCCTTCTTCTTGCTGGTGTGACAGTCCTTGAAGATTTCCACAGCATTTGGTTCAGGTACTATTTGGTCCTTGCGGGCTTTCCTCTGCATTTGGAACAAGTCAATATAGATCTGATAATATGGTACAGCGAAAAGAGTGAAACAGCAGCTAATTATAAGAGCCTCACAGTGTGCAATGTAGCTACGAGATCCTGTCGTCTGTTGGAATTTCACTTTCATACGGTTGGCCTTGTTTTTTGAACAGTTCACCTACAAGAAGATAGATTTGTGTGGCACATGCGTAAATAGGACTTCAACATGTGATCTGATGACATATATATAATGTACCTGATACTTCAGATCGGACTAGTGTTTAACGAGGCCTCTCCAGTCTTCATCAGATATATTTTCCACTGGAGATGTTTGGGCAGGTTCACTGTTAGCCTTGCCTTTAAAGTGTGTTTTCCTCAAGTTATACCGACACTGTCGCAGAGCAGACTTGAAAACATGGGTGCAAGCTTGTCTGGTTGCATCATCTTGGCTATCCAACTTGAACCTCATCTGATAAAAATTATGGGAGTCTCATTATCAGCAACCTAGAAAGTATTGGACAGAGCAAGACGATATTACTAGTTTCCATACATAACCATACTTACAAATAAATGGTTGAGGAAGATGTTGAACTGGGTTTCGTCTTTGTCATTCCTATACTGAATCCATGTTGGGAGGATACGTACATGACACCTAACAGCAACCACTTCCTCTGATACTAACTTGGCTGACTCTGTAGCATCACGTGGCCTTTTTAAACCTGCCTCAAAACGGATCTCCATTCTTCCTCCTCTAGATTTAGTTAACCTATCGAGCATTATCTCTGATGTTTGTTTCCTCTTGCTCCTAGGTGCTAGTCCAACAACAAACATAGGAAGTGTTAGTGTACATAAAACTGTGAGACTACATATAAAGAAGCATGCAACTGTAACTTGACTCTAGCAACTACCTTCTTGCTGTTGAAGCTCACAAGGTTCATCTGATATTGCCAACTCGTCTTGTGTCAAGAGTGCTTGGGAAGTAGTGTCAGGTGGCAAGGGAGCTTGGGAACATGCTGATAGCTCAGTTGACACACGAGTACGTCGTGCAGCTGGTAGTATTGTGGTAGGTATTGCAAGAACTAGGGCTGTCTCTACTTGTTTGGTGGCAGCTATTTGTTTCTATTTGTCTTTTTTTGCAACTCGTGTAGCATGGGATGCCGTGTTTGTAGAATTTTCTGCTGGACTTTGACCTTCTATTGCACCATCAGTACCAGCAGAATCTGCAGGATTCATCCGCTTCTCATTCCCTGTCATTCTGTGTTTCTTCCTCTTTCTCTGTGCCATGTTAAGTCAAACTGACAAGAAAAATGAATAAAAATTTAGTTCTTCAGAACAAATTGATGCGTGATGCAGACGAACTAAACTTTGATGTTAGACAAGCACATGATAGGAGGATGTAATATGTATGAAAAACAGGACGGAAGAGATAACCAGAACTATGATGTGTAAACTAAGAAGAAGACATTTCACAAAATTATAAGCAATGCAATGGAAGGTAGACACCATATGAAAGATGCTACAAATATCGCTCTGCCAAGTTAACAGTGTCTCATCACAAATGGCGTTTAAACAAATGTCAAGCAGTACAAGAAATAAATCATATGGAAGATGCAAACAACATCACACTACCATGTTAGAGGTCTCTCGTCATTAGTGCCATTGCATATTCACAACATTGCATATTCACAGCTTATGATGTGTAAACTAAGGAGAAGGCATTTCAACAAATTAGAAACAATGAAAGCTAGACACCATATGAAAGATGCAACGAATATCACTTTGCCAAGTTAAAACTGTCTCATCATAAGTGCCATTTCAACAAATTAGTAATACAAGCTAGAAAAGAATGTGAGATGTAACCTATTTCACACTCCGAAGTCAAACGTGTCTTATGATAAGTGATTGTTGCAGGTTACACAATAGTTGTAATTTGATGTAAGAACATGGTGTGATAGACAGACATTGTATGTTCTAGAAATAGGAACACGTGTCTTATTCAAGTATAATGTGTAAAGTAAGCAGATGGAATTCAACAAAATTAGAAGCAATACAAGCTAGACATCACACATAACATGCAACCACATATAACAGTGCCAAGTTAGAGGGAGCACCGGTGATGCTGCACTAGGGGAGACGTGCTCATCATAAACACAGCTTTGTTGAGTGTCTATGCATGTGTTGTCTTGGAAATCATCTTGGGGGTGTGGAGGAGTAGAAACTTTAGAGGCCCTCCGTTCGGAAGGAGCACCTTTATCCGCTGCCTTGCTAACTTCCTTCTGCTTTATTGATTTTGAATTGTCAAGTAAAACCGACACAAAAAAGCAATAAAATTCTCTCTTCAGAACTCATTCATGCATGATACTGACAATCACTACTTTGATGTAAGGCAAACACATGATACCAGGACGGAATATGTACGAAAAACAGGACGACGTGGCATGTTCACAAATGTTTGTGTAAACTAAGAAGAAACCATTCCAGCAAATAAGAAGCAATGCAAGCTAGACACCACGTGAAAGATGCAACCAATATGACTCTGCCAAGTTAAAAGTGTCCCATCATAAATAGAATTTCAACAAATTAGAAGCAGCGCATGCTATATATCATATGAAAGATGCAACTAATATCGCACTGCATATACTAAAGGTGTCTCATCATGTTGATTGATGCGGGATACAAAAACAATAGTCTTATGTAAGGACATGCTTAATAGACAGATGTACTATGTACTAAATACAGGAAGGCATGTCACATTAACACGTATATTGTATAAGCTAAGCAGACTAGCACATGCAGTTTAACCAGATTGGAAGAATTACAATCTAGACACCATATGAAACATGCAACCACATATCACGCTGCCAAGTTAGAGCAAGCACCTGCGGTGCTAGTGTAGGGGAAATGCTGTAATCAACTATAGAGCTACGTTCACTATCTTCATCTAGCATTTCTGCTTCTTGAGAATCATGTCGGGAGGCTGACGCTGCATTCTTTAAATGAGGAGTAGTCCCCTTGCCTACCTGCCTCGTCATAAGTGATTGATGAGGGATACACAAGAACATGAGTTTGATGTAAGAACATGGTTAATACACAGATGTACTAGTATGTACCAAAAACAGAAAAGCATGTCATATTCAAAGGTATAATGTGTAAGCTAAGCAGATGCAATTTAACCAAATTGGAAGGAATACAAGCTAGACATCCGGCTGGAGTGGTGAGCATGATCATCTAGGACCTGAGAGCCTGGTGGGAGGCGGGCTGCTTCGCCACCATCGCAGCTTTTTAGTTGGCTTCCAGGTGATGCCTATCTTTGCTGGGCTTGTCACAGGCTCGGCCAGTGCCCTGACTAGCTATTTGTCTTCTGGTGCTCATGGGATGGTGGTTCATGTAAAAAAATATATTTCCTTATCTTACCGACTTCGTCCTTTCGAATACAAGCATGACACCGCGAAGTCAAAGCAAGCACCTGGGATGGTGGTTCATTGCGAGAGAGGTCATCAACTCCAGGGCTATGTTCCCCGTCTCCATCTGCTGACACTACACCATTTAAAGCGTTCAAACGTGTCTTGCCTAGCCGCACACCAAACTGGAGCGACTTCTCTCTTTTCTTTTTGGCTTCTCTCATGGCAGTAGAGTCTGAAATACCCTTGCATAAAAACACAACAGTGAGAGTAAGGGTAAAGTGTGTGCAGAACTAGTGCACTGTAAAAGTAGCAGATAGCAGGTGGCTGAAAAATAAATGACAGGAGACATATGATAGCTCTACAACATTGCATGGCAAACAAAATTAGATTCTACTCTATATGATTTTGTAATATATGAGCACAGGAAATGCAGGTACTCCTCGAGCACACCTCCACATGTGGTCATATCTAAGATAACAGTAGACTAAAAATAAATAGGTCAGTCGATTTTTTAATGAACCGTCCGATCTATAAGGAACGGGCAGATGGCCATCGTCTACCTCCCGCCAGTCACTGTTGACGATCTTTCTCGAACCGCCAGCGACCACCGGCCTAGACCCCTGCCTTCGCCGCCCCGCCCTCCCATTGACCTCACACGCCCGCCATGCTTGGCAGCACACCCAGGCCATCCCTGTAATCCCTACCGACCTCCAGATCGGGCGCCAGTAGCTATAGGCCACACACGCCCCTAAGATAAACACCAAGGCGCTGCTTCCCTGGCGTAATAGGCGTACTAGCACCTGTTACGCCGGGGAATGCTTCCGTTAATTTGAAATTCAGGGGGGGCGACGGACCTCTAGCTAAGGTGAAATAGTATATGAGGAGAAACCTTGTGGTTGAGGTTGAGGTTGAGGTTGAGGTTGCATGGACGACGACGTCGGGGTATCGGCTCCATCGTGATGGAGGAGGGCGGCGGTTGATGGGTCGGATGGGGTCGCGGACGGAGGACGTCGGGGTTTCCCGGCTGGTGGAGAGGTAGTTTTGGCGCCCATGGAGTACGAATGGGGAATCATATAGGTGGGGGGGAACCATGTTTCGGTCTGGGACGCGCTTGTTTTTGGCTTTTTTGAACAGAAGATGGGACACGCTTGTTTGAAATTTGGGGAAAGTACAAACTTTGCCCCCCTCTTAAATTTCGGACCTACTGCAGGTCGGGGGTAGGATGGGAATCCTAGGTGTCCCAAATAGTGGGCGGGAGCGATTTCGGCCGCGCGCATGTGTGCTTAGGCGGCCATTGTGTATGAATGTTTTTCGGATGCGGTTGTGTGGCTTCTAGATGAAGCTGCAAACCTACCCCGGTTTAGACCTTTGGACGTCAGTCTGGTAGGTTTCACGGGTCGGAGTTATTAGAAAAGTAATTTCCTTGTACTACCAAACATTGGTCTCACACGGTTTTGTGCGAGTAGAGGCTCTTTTGGCGCTTCGTTCGAAATTTTGAAACACAAGCATTCACATTTAGAGTACTCTTGAACTATAAGGATTGACCTAAATATACAACGTTATATTTGACCTTGTATGTTTGAAAACCTCATTAAATTATCCGCTTCTTTTTGAAATTTTGACACTTGAAAATCCTATAACTACAATTATTTTGGAATGGAGGAGCTAAATTTGATTCTATTTTGTACACGACTACATATGCTATGATGTACAAAATCAGAGCAAAGATTGGTGCCCCCATAATTTAGGTATGGTTTACAAATGCCATGACATCAAATTCAAATAATTGAATGGACTTCATGTTGAATTTGATTTTTTTTAAACCACCTTAAGTTGAATTCAAATGTATGCTAGTTCATAGGTAGTAGCTATTTATAATGTCCATTGTGTAACTTTCGTATATATAATGTGCTTTACACACACAACATGAACTATACTCACGTTTATATTCGATTGCTAAAGCGATGCATTGTCTGGAGTTCAAAATACTAACTATGTGGATCAATGGTGTCGAATAATAACATAGACATGCTCAAATTCGATAAAATCTAGATGTCTGATGGATCAATGACCGCTCCTTACGTGAATTGCAAATATCATGATCCCATCCTAATATTTGGATACAATTAATATCTTTAATCAATGTGTAGAGCAGTCTTTTACGTGTAGTTTCACTCTCCATTGGTGGTCTCTCACACATGCTCACACACTCTCTCCCGAGGTGTCTTTCTCGCAGACATGCTCTAGATATAACCCTCCCTCCATCTCGTAACCATTTACAATTGTTTTCACTAACCTTTATCACAAGCACTCTTCCTCTCGCAAACACACACACGCACAACCCTCATCGACCCTTTCTATATACATGGACCTGCCTACGTGTCTCATGTACACACATTATCTTTACGCTTGTCTCTCACGCATTGTCTCACACCTCTCTTCCTAATCGATGAGTATGATTCTAGCAGAGCATTCTATAGGATGCCCCTTAAAGTTAGGTTGGATGAATAGTAATATCAGAGATAAAGGGGTTACCTTAGTCCGAGAACCTAGGGTTACAAATCCTAGCCGGCTTTGTCAGTGGACACAGAGTCCTTCACAATTCTGCTATCTTTGTCTTGTACGACTAGTCATCCATGGGTCTTCCTAAATGCGTCACGGGCCGACCAATGTGGCGCAGGATAGAACAGAACGAAGGGACTCACCTCGACCCACCGGACCTCATGCGGTGACACACCCTTTGCCCCCACGTCTCATTATCTTCTCACACCCACACATACCAACACAAACACCACACACATAGAAAATTTCTCCTGGTGCCTCTATTCACTGGTAGAAAAAGGGCCTGTTGTCCCAGTTCGTAAGGGCCTTTAGTCCCGGTTCCTGAACCGGGACTAAAGTGTCGGTACTAATGCCCTGCCCCTTTAGTCCCGGTTCAATCCAGAACCGGGACTGATGGGCCTCCACGTGGCCTGTGTGCAGAGCCCAGGCAGGAGACCCTTTGGTCCCGGTTGGTGGCACCAACCGGGACCAATAGGCATCCACGCGTCAGCATTTCTGTGGCTGGGGTTTTTGTTTTTTTTGAAAGGGGGGGGTTTGGGGGTTTTGGGGGGTTAATTTAGGTGTTTCATATATTGTGTTAGCTAGCTATAATTAATAGAGAGAAGTGTCCTCTCTTATGTCCGTGCTTGGTCGATGCTACGTACTATACATACGTATAGAGAGGACTAGACACGCTAGTTAGCTAGTAAGCAAACGAAGGAAACAGAAGATCGTCATGAACATATATGCATACAGAGGGAAGTGATATCGACCACCTCTCCTTCTCCGAGAGATTGGTCGAACAACAAGTTCTCGTATATCTATCCGACACTACCGGCTACATATATACAATAATTATCTCTTACAAATATAATCATACGGGCTGTAAGTGCATCTAGTGCCACCCCTAGTTGGTTTTGGAGTATTGACGACAAACCTAGTTGAGGGACTAATGTGTTTGTGAGAATTGCAGAATAACACAGGTAGAAGTCCCTCATGATTCGGTTTTACTACCAGAGATGACCCCTAAAACTTTATGAAGGCATTGAAGTCAAAGGTGGTATATGAAGATATTCACATTGAAGACTATGACAAGAGAAGACACGATATGAAGCCTATGGAGCTCGAAGACTTAGATCTTTCGTAGTTCTTTTTCTTTTGTGTTGAGTCATAGGAACCACCGTACTGTTAAGTGGGGTCGAAGAGAACCAGTCAGAATGACTGAAGTGATGCCTAAACCAAAAACCTATGTCTTCGAGTGAAGACTATGAGAGCGAATCTTGTCCAGAGTCGGACAAGTCAGCTTTGCTTGTAGCCCAAGTAAAGTTGCCGTGTGAGTTTGAAATCTGACCGTTGGGACACGTGTCAGTTCCTTAGTGACCCAGGGTCATTTCGGACAAATCAGGTCGGGTTGCCAAGTGGCTATAAATAGCCCACCCCCTACAACCATAAACGGTTGGCTGCTCAGATTGAGAGTACGGCTTTTGTCGTTTGAGAGCAACCCACCTCGAAGCCTTTGAGAGAGAATTCCTTGCGAGGATAAAGCCCTAACCACCCAGAGCCAGAGAGAATTGGGCATCACTTAAGTCTTCTTGTCTGTCTGATCTGAAGACTTATTACACTTGAGGACTGTGCATCCTCCAGCCAGTTAGGCGTCGCGTTCTGAGCATCCAAGAGACATTGTGGATTGCCGGTGAACAAAGTCTGTGTAGGTTTGGGAGTCTACCTTGAAGACTTACCAAAGTGATTGGGCGAGGTCTATGTGACCTTAGCCCAAGGAGAATACGGTGAGGACTGGGTGTCCTGAGCTACGTGTTCAGGACTGGGTGTCCGGGACTGTGTGTCCTAAGGTTTAAATACCTAGCCGCTCCAACCAGATGTACAGTTGTCACGGTAACTGGAACTAGTTCAACAAATCATTGTCTTCAACAAGTCACCGGTTTCATCTTCACTTCACTTTACTTACTGTTCCTCCTTGTGAAGTCACTGTATGTTTGCTCTATCATTTTTCTTCACTAAGTGACTGCGTGTTTTGTTTGGCTTCACAATATCTTCCTACCTGATCCTTACTACCTACCTGCTATTAGTCTTTGTGCTTTCACTTCATTGAATACTTGACTATGGTTTTCCTAGTGTAGTCTACCTTCCGCTGCATGGTAATAAGTTTAATTTTATCGTTTGTCTTCAAAACTCCCATGTTTTGAAGACTTTCATAAAAATCGCCTATTCACCCCCCCTCTAGTCGATATAACGCACTTTCAATTGATATCAGAGCAAGGTGCTCCCTTGTTCTGTGTGATTCAGTTTAACCACCTGGAGTTTTAGCTATGTCGACTGCAGGGATAATTAAAGTCTCCGCTGCGTGCCCCGTCTTCGATGGAACTGAATATCCCTACTGGAAAAATAAGATGCGTATGCATCTTGAAGCCATTGACGTCGACCTATGGTATGTCGTCGAGAACGGTGTTCCCAAGGCTGGAGAAGGTGTCACTGCTGCTGATGTCAAGAAATTCGTTCAACTGGACTCTACTGCCAAGAATATCATCTATGGTCATCTGACCAAAGGACAATATGGCCGTGTGAGTGCTTTGAAGACATCCAAGCTGGTCTGAGACTGGCTCTCCAAGGTCAATGAAGGCATCTCAACCTAGAGAGATCAGAGAATCAGTGTCCTTCGCAACCTCTTCAACCACTTCAAGCGAAATAACAATGAGCATGTCCAGCACACATTTGACCGACTCACTGACATCACAAATGAGCTTCAAGCCCTCGGCGCCCCTGAGATTACCAAACACGAAGTCGTCAAGACGCTGCTGAGATTACTTGATAGTTCGTTTGACATCCTGGCCCTGATGATTCAAGAACGTCCTGATTTCAAGACACTCGATCCGTCTGACATACTTGAGAGGCTCAACACACATGAGTTTCAGCTTTCGGAGAAAAGAGAGATCTACGGTCCAAATTATGGGCGAACTCGTGCCTTGAAGGCAAAAGCTGTCTCCTCATCTGAAGAAGAATCTGACAGCAATTCTGATGACCCTGAAGACATTGGAAGGGAACTTGCTATGCTTGTCAAGAAGTTCCAAAAATTCACCAAGAAGAAAGGTTTCAGAAAGTCTTCCCGATCAAGTTCAAAGAATGATGAAGCTCCTGCTCATGACTACAAGAAGAAAACATGTCACAAGTGCAAGAAACTTGGCCACTTCATCTCTGAGTGTCCACAGTGGGACAATGAGAGCAAAAAGAAGAAGAGCAAGGAATATGACTCTGACGACAAGAAGAAGAAGAAGAAGAAATACTCAAAGTCTTCTTCCAAGTCTTCCTCAAAGTCTTCATCACACAAGAAGAGCTCATCTGGCAAGGCACGTGCATTTGTTGGCAAGGAAATGGATTCTGAGGAGGAGTTTGCTTCTGAGGAGGCGGAGGTGGAGTCTGAGGAGGAATCCGACTCAGGCGTTGCAAGTCTGGCTATAGCATACGTTGCCAAGTCCATCTTCAACACTGAAGACAATGACTTCATCACCGACACCGATGCAAATGACAAGGACTACTCCACTTCTACCTACTGCTTCATGGCACGCGGTGCCAAGGTAAACACACGCACTACTCACTATCAAACATCTAGTGACGATGACTCTGATTGTGGTTCAAAACCTAGCTACAAAACACTTGCTAAAATTGCAACTGAACAATAGAAAGCTATGGAACATATTCAAAAACTGTTAGACAGAAGCGATGATCTGTTAGGTGCTGAAATGACTCGATCTAAATCCTTAATTGAAGACATAAAAAATCTTCACGTTAAGTATCAGGAACTTGAAAGTCGTCATGAAACTCTCTCAACAACTCATGAAAAGCTTTCCTATGATTATCTTCAAAGGAAGCAAGATCTTGAGAAATTGAGAGCGGTTCATGAAGATCTTCAAACGGAAAACGAGTCACTTCGCGCCAAATAGATCAGTCCCGCTCAGGAAGGATTTGAACCACCATGTCTTAAATGCATTGAGCGTGATAATGCTACTTCTGTTGCTGAATGTTCTACTGCTACTGCTGTTGCAATATCTTCAACTGTTGATGCGGTAACTAACCCCTCTGCTGAGGATACCACCGCTATTGCTGATGAGAATGCTAGGTTGAAGACATTGCTTGAAACAGAGATGTACAAAAGTCTTAAAGGGCATCAGACGCTATGTGATGTCCTGAAAAAGCAGATTCTGAACCGAAACCCTAGGAAAGAGGGTGTAGGGTTCATAAGGAAAATGAATGCAGATGGCTCTTACTGGAAACCTGAGCAGTACCCCAAAACCATGTGGGTTGCTGCAAAGGAACCTTCAGCAGATCCATCCAATCTATCTGGCTTCACTTGTGCTAACCCCATTATCATTGATGAATCCTTTGATGCAAACTATATACTGTTTAAGAATCAGAATGGTGAAGTGTTTGCCAGGTACATTGGTACTAACTGCAGGAATGGACCGCCTATGAAGGAGATCTGGGTTCCGAAAAGGTGTCTGGAGAGTCTTCCTGTGATTGTCATCATGAGACCTCACGTGAAGAAGACAAACCTCAGACCAAAGGCTTCATACGGTCCAACGGCTTCATACAGACAGAGGACTCACCTGAGTCGCACTAACGCAAATGTTTTGCAGGAAAATCATACTCAGGCATATGAATATGAGAGCGGATCATCAAACCGCCATGTTCATAAGACCAAAAACTATTCTGCTTATTCTTATGAGTACTATTGTCCGCATGCAAGACTGTTTGCTAAGGCTTCAAAGCCAAAATTCGCAGATGCTGCACTTAGACTTATTGCTTCTAAGCCACCCTTGAAGATGTGGGTGGTTAAGAAGGCTTAACTCTCTTTTGCAGGGAAGGGTCTCCAGCAGAAAACCAAAATCATCTGATGCTATTGCTGGGGACCTTAAACATCTTGTAGGGCGCAAGATCAAATGCCCAAATGGTCTTACTATGTACTTCGTACCTGAATCGCTTGCTACTCTCCCTATTAGTCCTAACCTGGATCTAAGCTTTCATAACCCACTGGTTCGTCAAATGTTTTTGCTTCACAATGCTCTTGTTGAAGCCTATCCCCCTAACTGCACTGTAGGGTATGACACCAGCGTCTTCAAAATGGATTATTGACAGTGGGTGTACAAATCACATGACTGGCAAAAGAAGTCTTCTTATGGACTCAACCTTACGTCCATCCGACAAGAGCCACATCACATTTGCTGACACTGGTAAAAGTAAGGTATTGGGTCTAGGTAGAGTTGCAATCTCAAGGGATCAACACATGGATAAAGTCATGCTTGTTGAATCCCTTGGCTTCAACTTAATGTCTGTCTCAATGCTTTGCAATTTGAATATGATCGTAATGTTTGGAAAATATCGTTGCCTTGTACTAATGGAATCTGACAAGTCTCTAGTGTTTGAAGGGTATCGAAAAGATGATTTGTACGTGGTAGATTTCTCAGCAGGGCCACAGCTTGCAGTATGTCTTCTAGCAAAGGCTTCAGAATGCTGGCTCTGGCATCGGAGGCTTGGACATGCTGGCATGAGGAACCTCCACACCCTTGCGAAGAAAAAGCATGTCATAGGCATCGAGGGCGTCAAGTTCAAGAAAGACCACTTATGCGGTGCCTGTGAAGCAGGGAAGATGACGAGGGCCAAACATCCCATGAAGACAATCATGACTACTACTCAACCCTTCGAACTGCTTCACATGGATATTTTCGGTCCCACTCATTACTCAACTCTAACTACTACTGCTTGCCTCTATGGCTTCGTTATTGTTGATGATTATTCTAGATATACTTGGGTGCACATAATCCTTTCCAAGACTGAAGTGCAGGATGTCTTCAGACGCTTCGCCAATCGAGCTATGAACAATTTTGGCGCCAAGATAAAGCACATCAGAAGTGACAATGGCACTGAATTCAAGAACACTGGCCTTGATACATATCTTGATACCTTGGGCATCACACATGAATTCTCAGCCCCGTACACGCCACAGCAGAATGGCGTCGTCGAACGCAAGAACAGAACACTAATTGAGATGGCCAGAACGATGCTAGATGAATACAAGACCCCAAGAAAATTCTGGCCCGAAGCCATTGATACTGCATGTCATACAATCAATCGTGTTTATCTTCACAAGCTACTGAACAAGACATCTTATGAGCTCCTTACTGGCAAAAAGCCAAATGTCAGTTACTTCAGAGTATTTGGCGCAAGGTGCTGGATCAGGGACCCACATCACACCTCAAAATTTGCACCAAAAGCACATGAGGGTTTTATGCTTGGATATGGAAAGGATTCGCACTCCTACAGAGTCTTCAATCTCTTTCATTACAAAGTGGTTGAAACAGTGGATGTGCGGTTCGATGAGACCAACAGCTCACAAAGAGAGCAGCTGCCAAGTGTGCTAGATGAAGTTCCATCCAGTGAATCAATCAAGCTAATGGGAACTGGAGAAATTATACCTTCTGAAGCTCATCCTGAAGAACTTATCATTTCAGCACCTGATAAACATGAAGACAATGCTCAGCCTGAAGACATTCCTTCCAACAACGACAATGAACAGCAAGAGAAAAGTCTTCGCCCTGTACATCCTCGCGTTGCCAATGAAGTGCAGATTGAAAGAATAATTGATAGCATCAATGCACCTGGTCCACTCACTCGTTCAAGGGCAACTCAGCTAACAAATTTCTGTGGGCACTTCGCATTCATCTCAATATCAGAACCCAAGAAAGTTGAAGAAGCCTTCATGGAACCTGAATGGATTCAAGCTATGCAAGAAGAGCTTCAACAGTTTGAGCTGAATAATGTATGGGAACTGGTTAAGCGTCCTGATCCACGGAAGCACAATATAATAGGCACCAAATGGATATACCGCAACAAGCAAGATGAGCATGGTCAAGTTGTCAGAAACAAAGCTCGTCTCATTGCTCAAGGATATACTCAAGTGGAAGGCATTGACTTAAATGAAACATTTGCTCCTGTGGCTAGACTTGAAGCCATACGCATACTGCTGGCCTATGCAAATCATCATAACATACTTATGTATCAAATGGATGTGAAGAGTGCCTTTCTCAATGGCAAGATTGAAGAAGAAGTGTATGTTGCACAACCGCCTCGCTTTGAAAATCCAAAACATCCTGACATGGTATACAAGCTCAACAAGGCACTGTATGGCCTCAAACAAGCCCCTCGGGCCTGGTATGACACACTCAAATACTTCCTGAAGAGCAAAGGCTTCATACCTGGTTCCCTAGATCCCACTCTTTTCATGAAGACATATGATGGTGAACTGTTTGTGTGCCAAATATATGTGGATGACATTATCTTCGGCTGCACCAATCAGAAGTACAGTAAAGAGTTTGGATATATGATGCAAGAGCAATATCAGATGTCCATGATGGGGGAGCCGAAGTTCTTCCTTGGTCTTCAAATACGACAGCAACGCAATGGCATCTTCATATCTCAAGAGAAGTATCTCAAAGATTGCCTGAAGAAGTTCGGTATGCAAGACTGCAAAGGCTTCACAACACCAATGCCAGCCAAACATCATCTGGGTCCTGACGATAATGGTAAAGAGTTTGATCAAAAGGTATACCGCTCCATGATTGGTTCTGTACTTTATCTATGTGCATCTAGGCCAGATATCATGCTTAGTGTTTGCATGTGTGCTCGATTTCAAGCGGCACCAAAGGAGACGCATCACTTAGCTGTGAAGCGAATTCTTTGATATTTGGCTCACACCCCAACTCTAGGATTATGGTATCCAAAGGGCTCAGAGTTTGATCTGGTTGGATTCTCGGATGCTGATTATGCTGGTGACAAAGTTGATCGCAAGTCTACATCAGGCACATGTCACTTTCTAGGACGATCACTTGTATGTTGGTCTTCAAAGAAGCAGAACTGTGTATCTCTCTCCACTGCTGAATCTGAATACATTGCTGCTGGATCTTGCTGTGCTCAGCTTCTCTGGATGAAGCAAACACTCAGGGACTATGGCATTCATCTGAAGCAAGTGCCACTTTACTGCGACAACGAAAGCGCCATCAAGATTGCTAACAACCCAGTTCAGCACTCGAAGACAAAGCACATTGAAATTCGTCATCACTTTCTCAGAGATCATGTTGTGAAGGAAGACATTGATATCATACACGTCAACAATGAAGAGCAATTAGCAGATATCTTCACCAAGCCCTTGGATGAGAAGAGGTTTTGCAAGTTCCGGTGTGAGCTAAATATCCTGGAATCCTCAAATGTCCTGTGATCAGGCACACATCCTAACCCTTATGCATATTGATGACTTAGATGTGCAACACACGAAGTGAAGTATATCTTCAATCAATGAAGACTTACATTCTAAGTGTGAATACATTAATGTGGAATTTGACTTCGGAGCGCCACGATAATTGTGCGCCGTGTCTGGGTCTAATACTTCCTATACGGTGGGTAACGCCACCACCAAACGTTCTATTTTGAAGTGTTTCACTCATGGCGTTACCCTGCAATGTCTTCCCATTTGGTTTGGCTTCGAACTCAACATATTTTCATGATTATCTTCACTATGTTGATTATATATATATATATATATATGCTAGTGTTCTGTCCTCTACAGCATTCACTTATAGCTATGTCTTCATGTTGAATCTTTTGAACTAAGTGAATGTGATCGGACCCCAACTTCTCTATGATTTCTATCTCAAACTCTATCTCTCCAAGTCATATGCATTCTATTGAAACTGTTGAAGGTCTTCTCTGCGTCCTTGTCAGCAGAAGATACAGAGACAACCATTAAGTCCATTTTCAATGCTCATTCCTCCACATGAAATCCGGAGAAGTAGGAACGACCACCCGACAATCTAGGCGTGCGTGGGACGTGGAACAAACCCTGAAATTCCGCATACTGGCCACGTGTTCCTCAGATGCGAATCGCCAGGGGCACCTGTGTAATAGCACAGTGCCGCCCCTGTGCCTATAAATACACACTCACAGCGATCATTATCTCTTCTTCCACCCTCGCACGAACCCTAGCGCCACCGCTAGCTCTCGACGACGCCGGCGACGAAGCGCTTCACTGCCGCAACCTCTCCGACGCCGTCTTCGCGCCGACCGCGGACATCGTCCTCTCCGCCGTCGCCGTAGGTGTCCTCTGTCGCCAAGTTAGGGCACGGAAGAGTGAACTGCTCGGCCTCATCTCCCACTCCGTCTAGCAGTTCTCAGTGTGGTAAATAAAACTCCTTTTTTACAGCACCGTTGATCCTATTGATCTGTCACTTTCTACCACAAGTAGTTTCAGTTCACACAAGCTAGATCTCTCTCATACTGCATCTCATAACATGCCTAGTATATTCACTTATGCTTCACAAAGTAGTTAGATTCCTCACTTGTACTGATCTGTGGGTTCGTACAAATCTGGAACCAACTTCTTATCTATGAGTGAATGTCTTCGCACGATGAGGTCAATGTCCTCTAAACTGATTTATCTTCAAAATCTTTTGAGAATGCATATGACCTCTTCCCCTTCCCTCGCACCTTAATGCTGTCACAGGTACATGTCCGTGGGAGAATCCTTTGGTTCTCATAGTCTGCATTCATTTGCAGAATTCTTACAGCATCACATAAATTCTCCTGAAGCCAGTTCCTGTTGGTCCAGCAAGAGAAAGCCTTTGAAGCCTTTGAACGTTTTGAAGCCTTTGAACGTCTTGAAGCCTTTCAAGTTAAAGTTTATGGCTTCAGAGAAGGCAGCAAGGAAGGGGGGCAGACAACGTCGTGGCGGAACATCCAGAGACCTGTCTGATGAACTCGCAGAAATGTATAAGACAGATCCTGAAGAGGATTATAGTGAGAGCAAGACCCGAATCCAATGGATTCGACGCTATTGGGCAGAACAATGGTTCAAATACCACTTCAGAACCCAAGAGTATGCTGAGAAAAGTGCCATCAAAAGACCGTGGGGAGACATATTATACAAGAACCTTCTACCCAGGTCCAGAGATGAAGCTATTGCCCAAAGCTTCTATCCATATATGGTCCGTGGGACACAGCCTGATGATGCACATCCGTCGTCACTACTCTGGTGTCGTGACGACAATCTGTTCAAGCGCAAATTCCAGTTTTCCAAAAACTCAGCGAAGCA
This sequence comes from Triticum urartu, assembly GCF_056163025.1. NCBI lineage: Eukaryota > Viridiplantae > Streptophyta > Magnoliopsida > Poales > Poaceae > Triticum > Triticum urartu. The sequence continues at coordinate 64,817,572 of NC_141873.1, read as the reverse complement.
GAACAAGAAGAAATTTGGGTTAGACTTCAACCCTGGTCCCTCAGCACCAAGGGCAGATGGCACACGAGAAGCAAAACCCAATGTCATCGGTCCGTATGCCAGCCTTGAAGGCCTCATCACCTACATCTTGGTTCAAGGGACTGCAGTGAATGAGCCTGCGGCTGACACTGAGTCTGATGACGCGCCTGCAGTGCCGAAGCCAAAGCAGTTGAAGAAGCCAAAAGCTTCAAAGCCAGGCCCTTCACCAAAAATCTCAAGGGCGAAGCCATTGGCAACTGCACCTCCTGAAGACAGTGTGCAGTCTGAAGATTTATCACGCGTCTCCAAGCCTCAGAAGGCCAAGATGCCTCTTTCTCACACTGGCAAAGAGCTAACAGCTGCTGCCATTCTGCGCAACGACGACATTGATCTGTCAAGTGATGAAGATCTTGCAGATGACGCTCTTGAGCAACTCATCAGGAGCAAAGAAGAAGCAGAAATCTTCAATGATCTGCCTCTCTTTGATGTCACCATCATCCACAACTTCATTGACGAGTGGTTTGACATGCCAAACATCGGCTTTGAAGATCTGCAGCTACCCATTGGCCTCAGTGTTGCCTTCCAAGGCGCCATTGCTTCAGAACTTGCCATTGCCCAGCGCATTGTTGAGCTGAAGCAGAAAATTGACTATGAAAAGGCTCAGTTCAAGAAGCATATGGCCAAGCTCAGCGTGCAAGAAGTGAAGAACTTCAAGAAAATGATACACGAGCTCAAGGAAGCCTTTGTGAAGAAGCGTGCAGAAGCTCAGGGTTCGCGTGAGCGCATGAAGACTCTGGCTGACAGATGTGTGCAAGCTGATAATGAGGCTGAGAAGCGCAAGGCACTTGGGCGTCCTGGCATCGACCCCAGGATGGCCGCGAAGAAGAAGAAGAAGCCTGCTACGGCTGAATCTGACGCACCAAGGCAAGAAGAAGTTCTGATTGTCTTCCCAACAAGAATGACTGGCTCGAAGCCAAAGAGCCGGTCAACAGCTTCAGAGCTCAAGAAGACAAGAACTGCTAAGGCTGAAGCCAGGAAGAGGAAACACTCTGAAGCCTCTCCTACTGCCCCCACCAAGAAAAAGAGGAAGACCAAGAAAGCTCGGGCTGCTCCCACAGAGCCCTTGATAGTTGAACCCATTTCTATGGTTCATCCTGACGCAGAATGTCAACTGACAGTTCATGAGCCTGCTTTCACAGAGGCTCCTGAAGCTGAAGACATTCCAGCAGCTGATCCCATCGCTGCTGAAGACATTGGTCATCATGACAATGTAGAAGATGATGCAGTCCTTCCTCAGTTTGAAAACAGCGAACTCATCAGCATTGGTCGTCCACTGACGCCAATTGCACAGGATGCTTCATGGGAGGATCGCCCACAAGAGGACGAAGACTATGAGGTCCAGCCCACTCCAACTCCACAGGCGTCGTCTGCGTTCCGCAGGCTTCGCAAAGGTCCAAAGCATTGGTCGTCCACAAGATCCCACTCCCCTGCTCCACCAAGAAGCAGTTCTCCAGGAGAATGTGCCTGTGACCGACCCTCCAGCTAGTCAAGTGGAGGATGAAAATCTTGAGGCTGCCACAACCAACAACGAAGCTTATGTGGAGCCCGCCCCAGCAAAAGCTTCAGAAGACATCGAAGCCAGTGATCCCGCCACTTCTGTTCCTGAGTCTGCTGCCGGTCCCCAATTCAACTATCATGTTGAGCACAGGCCTCAGGTCCAGAAGCCAATCCCAAGACTGCCAAGGTTTCCAGGTCCTGCATCAGCACCTGGCTCCTTCAACATCAATGGCTTCAGGGCAGACAACACGTTCTTCGATGGCTCCAGGAACCCCTACTCAAGGGAAAGGATATCATCTGATCGGTTCTGGAGCTATCCTCAGCGAAGCTATTACTCTTGCATTCTTTACAACCAAGGTCGCATCTTCCCACACAAGCGCCTTGACATTGAAGCTATAGCTGGTCTGCCCTGTCTAGAAGAAGCGTTGGATTGCTTCAAGCAAGTGGGGCTGCTGCAGTTTGTTACTGCTGAAGAGCATTGGAATGAAGAGCTGCTACTACAATTCTATGCCACACTTCACATCAAAGGGTACAGCAGAGATCCGAAGACTTGGGTCCTAGAGTGGATGACTGGCAACGTTCATCACGAAGCCAATGCATTTGACATCATTGAGCTCACTGGCTTGCCCACTCCTGGCGATCTCTTCGAGCAAAGCTGTCAGCTGCATGCTGAAGCTATTGAGAGCATCTTTCAGCGGCCAGAACCCGATATGAGTCAAATTCTCAGCATGATGAAGCCATTGCCCCAAGATGCTGCTTATCCCACAGAGTTCTTGGTTGAAGACCTTGAGTACCTGCCCAGAACCATCTATCACATCATCAGGCGAACTCTCTGGCCTATCAAAGGGCACTCTCCAAATGCCAAGCTTCAGGGTGCAATGAAGACTTTGGTCTTCTATATACTTCATGGCAAATGCTTCAATGCACAGGACTTCTTCATACGCCAACTTGCTGCATCAGGCATTGATCTGTTTGGTTTGAAGTTCTATGCCCCTTGGGTCATGCGGCTGGTCAAGCTACACTCCGCCATCTCGTATCAGCCCTCAGCCTGCAACCATCGGATCTTCTTGCCTGACGTGGACATGTCTACTAAAGCCATATATTCGGAGCCTGCCAAGCAACCTCTAAGTCTTTAGAATGCAGAACCCCAGAGTTTTACTCAGAACGTTGAAGGCGTTGAAGCAGTTTCTCGGGTGCATCCTTTGGCTGGCACTACACGTGCACCACACCCTGCTTCAACTGAAGCCACTGACAGTGCCACTGCTCCAAGACCCAAGAAGCGCACTCGTGTTCTCAACGACCGAGAGGTTCTTGTGGCTCTACATCAGAAACAAGATAGGCATCATGACTGGCTAAAGCGTCAGATGAAAAGCCTCTTGGTGGATGTTAATCGCACTCGAAATCTTGCCACCAAGAATGCGTTCGTTGCCCATGAAACCTGTCGCCGCACATGGAAAGGGCTAACGATGATGCTTTCTGAAGCTTATTTTCAGGAGGATGGCTTCACTGACAGATTCAAGTTTGACTCCACACCTCCTCGAAGGGCTGTGCTGCTAGGAACTCCATCCCTTGAAGACTCTATATTCTCTTCCTCTGCTGCCACAGTCACTGCCAGAATTATTGAGGAAGAAGACGATGCTACTTCACCACCATATCCTTCAGCACCTCCAAGCTCTTCTGCACCGCCAAACAGCACCAACAACCCTGCTACTTCACCTACTCCTCATGGGAACGAGTAGAGGCTCTATGTCTTCAAACCTTTTTGGTCATTACTGACAAAAGGGGGAGAAGCATATGAGATTAATAGTCTTCAAGCGGGTCCATATGGGCGGGTGCCTTATATTTTGCTTCGTGCTTACAACTCTCGTTTTTTTGCTACATTTGGTTCTTATGAGTTGTAACACTTAAACTAGATGGTCGTCTGCTACTTATTCGCCACCTTGTTTTGCGAAGATAAATTCCGCATGTGCGACGATAAATTCCGCACTTAGCTCATTCTACAGACGTCCATTTTCCATTATGCATGGCATTATCTTCATATACTTTCACATGCATAGTGGATTTTCATCATAAGTTGAACTGGATCTCCACAAGTACCACCTGCCATGTGCATTTGCATTCCAAAAGCAAATTAACTTATATGCACATCTTCAGGTGGAGCCCTTGCAACTTATGAAGACAATTCCTTATTCTTTACAGTTTCACAGATTATATTCCCCATTGAAAACTTCAACTAGTTTGTCATCAATCACCAAAAAGGGGGAGATTTTAAGTGCATCTAGTGCCACCCCTAGTTGGTTTTGGAGTATTGACGACAAACCTAGTTGAGGGACTAATGTGTTTGTGAGAATTGCAGAATAACATAGGTAGAAGTCCCTCATGATTCGGTTTTACTACCAGAGATGACCCCTAAAACTTTATGAAGGCATTGAAGTCAAAGGTGGTATATGAAGATATTCACATTGAAGACTATGACAAGAGAAGACACGATATGAAGCCTATGGAGCTCGAAGACTTAGATCTTTCGTAGTTCTTTTTCTTTTGTGTTGAGTCATAGGAACCACCGTACTGTTAAGTGGGGTCGAGGAGAACCATTCAGAATGACTGAAGTGATGCCTAAACCAAAAACCTATGTCTTCGAGTGAAGACTATGAGAGCGAATCTTGTCCAGAGTCGGACAAGTCAGCTTTGCTTGTAGCCCAAGTAAAGTTGCCGTGTGAGTTTGAAATCTGACCGTTGGGACACGTGTCAGTTCCTTAGTGACCCAGGGTCATTTCGGACAAATCAGGTCGGGTTTCCAAGTGGCTATAAATAGCCCACCCCCTACAACCATAAACGGTTGGCTGCTCAGATTGAGAGTACGGCTTTTGTCGTTTGAGAGCAACCCACCTCGAAGCCTTTGAGAGAGAATTCCTTGCGAGGATAAAGCCCTAACCACCCAGAGCCAGAGAGAATTGGGCATCACTTAAGTCTTCTTGTCTGTCTGATCTGAAGACTTATTACACTTGAGGACTGTGCATCCTCCAGCCAGTTAGGCGTCGCGTTCTGAGCATCCAAGAGACATTGTGGATTGCCGGTGAACGAAGTCTGTGTAGGTTTGGGAGTCTACCTTGAAGACTTACCAAAGTGATTGGGCGAGGTCTATGTGACCTTAGCCCAAGGAGAATACGGTGAGGACTGGGTGTCCTGAGCTGCGTGTTCAGGACTGGGTGTCCGGGACTGTGTGTCCTAAGGTTTAAATACCTAGCCGCTCCAACCAGATGTACAGTTGTCACGGTAACTGGAACTAGTTCAACAAATCATTGTCTTCAACAAGTCACCGGTTTCATCTTCACTTCACTTTACTTACTGTTCCTCCTTGTGAAGTCACTGTATGTTTGCTCTATCATTTTTCTTCACTAAGTGACTGCGTGTTTTGTTTGGCTTCACAATATCTTCCTACCTGATCCTTACTACCTACCTGCTATTAGTCTTTGTGCTTTCACTTCATTGAATACTTGACTATGGTTTTCCTAGTGTAGTCTACCTTCCGCTGCATGGTAATAAGTTTAATTTTATCGTTTGTCTTCAAAACTCCCATGTTTTGAAGACTTTCATAAAAATCGCCTATTCACCCCCCCTCTAGTCGATATAACGCACTTTCGCGGACTCCTGGTCCACATAGTATTCTCCGTCTTCAGCGATCACGTGTTCAAGAAAGAATGCTGCCAATTCCTCTTGAATTGCTCGCATGCGAGCTGGTGCTAGGAGTTCATCCCGCTTCCGAAACATCTAATTTGAAGAAGGGGGTCAATACATATATATATGAATGAATGAAACTCAATACAAACGATGGTAATAAAATAAAATTGTGAATGTTGTTATTTACGTACTTCATATTGTTCGTCAGAGTACCCGCCCCGCTCACAGGTCGTGTGGCGGATGGACTTGCAGACGTAGTATCCACAGAAATCATTCCCTTGTTCCTGCCACAACCACTTTACAAGAAATAGAGGTCAATCAAATTGATAAGCAAGAATGCTAAATGGTATTGATGAAACTAGCGCTTGAATCACTAGGAGATGCGCGGAACATGCTACTATAGTACTTACTTTCGGGTGTCTAAATTCCAGCTCCTTCGGCAGTCCCGGAACTTTTCTGGTAAATTTTCTCCAAACCCTGCTGGACAAAGAAAACAATTACTTGATATCAGGAAATGAACAAAGTTGCTGATATGGTGGATAATGATCGATTTAACTTACTTCTTGAGGATTTCAGTCATGTCCGCATACTCCTGGGAATCTTTTCGTTTACAGTCCAAGACGGTTACTACTCCCTGCTCAAGCCTAATCTCTAGGAGAATATAGTGGAAACTGCACACACATTCATAACTCATCAATTACATTACTATAACCTGGACTAATATATAAGGGAAACCGAATATGCACAAGACAGTAACACTCACTTGAAGTTGTAAGGAAAGAGTATTATATCTTTGTTTTCATTTTTTTTGAATGATCGTAGCAAGTTGGCCTCGGTATCTCCGGGACGATGTTGAACCTCAGTTGCATCTATGAGATATGTGTTAACGAACCCAATATCACCGATTTCTCTTTTGTTCAATTCGGCGATCTTCATTCTACATAATATAGTGAGGATAATTATAAATACATGCAATGAAAGAGATGAGCTATATAGAGAGACTTAATGACAGAAGTAGTAGTACTTACAAACAGTAGCAGGTGATCGTTGTTTTATCGAGGGCCAATTGATTGAAAAACTGATAGAACTCCTCAAATGGAATAGGCAACAGTTCAATTCCAATGAGGTCATGCTCCGGTTTAACTCTCGCATACAAAGTACTCCTCCGCCCAGACTCTCTGCAGATTTTCAAGTACCAATCATGTAATCTTTGCATCATCGTTGTTAAAGATTTTTCATCTTTGACGAGAGGCTTCCCGTACTCATATCTATGTATCTGCACCTCCATGGGATCATAATGTACATCGTCGGGCAGGTAATCGTCAACATTGCCATAACCGGGCACCATCCTCGGATCGACGATGTCGCTAGGCAGGGGGGGGCATGATTGCTTCGCTTGTTCGCCGAGCTGGGCAATTTGTTTCCCAGTTGCTCGTCGTTCTTTCAGCCTTTGATCACTGATTGTACTTCCCGACCGCTCCGCTTCCGCCCATGTCTTTGCAATAATGCGCTCATAGTTTCCTTTCGGCGGAGACTTGGGTGGTTTTGCCAGGGCAGCCAGAGTGCGCTTCACTTTCACCGGATCTACCTTCTCCTTCGGAGGTGGATGCCCCTTTGCTCTCAACCCTTGAAACCAGTCATCCACTTCGGTTCGCGCGATCTCGGCGTTCTCCTCCGGGGTCCTCTCATATGGTAACTTCTCTGGAGTCTTCAAAGAAGGACCGAATCTGTATGTCCTCCCGCCTCTGGTTGTACTGCTAGACACCGACCGAGCAGACGGAGCGGTTGTCTTCTTTACTTGCTTACGAGGCGGAGGAGAAGGACTACGACGCGCCGGAGCAGCTGGAGCGGCGGCAGGTCTCTTCCGCCCTTGCTGACGAGGTGGAGAAGGAGGAGGCTGGCTGCTCGGGCGCGTCGGCGCAGGCGGAGAAGGAGGCAGAGTGCCCCACGCGCCGGAGAAGGAGCCGGCCGAGGGCCCTGATTGTCACTCGCCGGAGGAGGAGGCAGTGGAGGAGGCGGAGTTCCCTGACTTGTCAGAGGAGGAGGAGGAGGTGGAGGCGTCCAGTTCAGAAGGTTGATGAGCTCCTTCCGCCATAGGCATGGAGTCTTCAGAGCAGACCCGAGCCGAGTCTCCCCTTCACCGGTAGGGTGGTCAAGCTGGAGGTCCTCAAATCCCTCCGTTATTTCATCCACCATCACCCTAGCATATCCTTCTGGAATCGGCCGGCAGTGAAAAGTTTTGCCGGGTTCAGTAGGATAAACAGAGCCAACAGCTGCCTTGACCTTCAAATTCATCCATTGTGTCATAAGGTGGCAATTTTGAGACTCCGTGATAGCATCCACGGGATAGCTAGCAGGAGCCATCAAGGCATGCTCCGGCTGAAGCAGCTCGGTGGAAGCCACGCTGCTTCTGCGCTGAGATGGCGGGGTAGCTTCAGGGGAGGCTTCGGCAGTACGTTTGCTGCGATTTGCTTCTCGTTCCTCTATCGCGTCTACCCTTGCTTGCAGCGCCTGCATTTGGGTCTGCTGCACTTTTTTCCTCCTCTCATGGGATTTGTAACTGCCTGCGTCCGGAAACCCAACCTTCCACGGAATGGAGCCTGGCGTGCCTCGTGTCTGTCCAGGGTGCTCAGGATTCCCGAGGGCCATTGTGAGCTCGTCGTTCTCTCTGTCTAGAAAGAACTTCCCTTGCTGCGCTGCTTCGATATACTGCTTAAGCTTCCTGACTGGTATGTCCATATGATCGTTCGTCCAAATGCACTTCCCTGTTACAGGGTCCAAGCTTCCGCCAGCCCCGAAGAACCAAGTCCGGCAATGGTCTGGCCAGCTAATTGTCTCTAGTTCGATCCCTTTATCAACCAGATCATTCTCAGTCTTGGCCCACTTAGGCCAGGCTACGAGGTAGCCACCTGACCCCGTGCGATGGTGAAGCATCTTCTTCGCAGCATTTTGCTTGTTTGTCGCCGACATCTTGTTACTCTTTTCTGATGTCTTGTGGGCCACAAATGTGGGCCAGTGATCTCTGATCTTCTCATATCTGCCCTTGAATTCTGGTGTCTCATTATTTTCGACAAACTTATTCAGCTCTTTCTTCCACCTCCTGAATAGTTCTACCACCCTCTTAAGAGCAAAAGACTTGATTAATGGCTCTTTAACTGGGTTCTCTGGATTATCCTCGGGTGGTAGGGTGAAATTTGACTTCAGCTCAGTCCAAAGATCATTTTTCTGCATATCATTGACATAAGACACCTCAGGGTCTTCTGTAGCCGGCTTAAACCATTGCTGGATGCTTATCGGGATCTTGTCCCAAACCAGAACCCCGCACTGAGCAACAAATGCGCTCTTTGTTTAGAGGGGTTCAATCAGTTGGCCATCGGGCGCGATTGCTATGATCTCAAACTTTTCATCTAAGCTCAACCTTTTCTTCGGGCCTCGTCTCTTTACCGAAGTTGTGCTCGATCCGGAGGGCTAGAAAAAAGAACAAAGACTTAACTAATATGTGTACATACCAAAACAAAGAACGCATCAATCAGCTAGTCAGCACAGGCTTAACTAATATATATACCTGGCCGGACTCGGTTCGGTCACCGGAGCCGTCATCACGGTCTCCTTCTTGCACCGGCATTAGGTCACCGGAGCCGTCCTCATGTTCTTCTTCTTGCACCGGCATTAGGTCACCGTAGCCAGCTTGTTCACCCTCTCCTTCCGGACCATCGGTGTCGTTGAGAAACAACGAGACGGCATCACTTCCTTATGCGATTATGTACCTCAACAACGCTTCTATTGCTTCGTCTAGGGCGGTGTCCATAGTTTCTACAAATATTTACAACATGGGAATTATTATTCAAACATGACAGATGGATATATTAGTGCCAAACGTAGAACTAGCTACCTAATCATAGCAAGGAATCATATATATTAATTAGTGGCCTCGACCCCCCCCCCCCACATGTTGAAGCTATCGGGAGGGGGTATATATCAACAACGACGACACTACATCTATATGTCCCTCGACAACTCTCGTTCCCGATAAAAAAAGAGGAAGAAGAAGAAAAAAAGAGGAGAAGAAAGAATAGAGGAGAAGAACTCCTCTATTCTTTCTTCTCCTCTTTTTTTTCTTCTTCCTCTTCTTTTTTTATCCTGTTCTTCCTCTCATGTTCGAGAGGATCATCGAAGGGTCGGAAGGTTGCCTAGTGTCAAAGGATTCAACAAAACCATGTCTTCATCATTAGGCGAAAGTAACATGTGCATGATGGTACGAAGCTCTCCAAAGTTATTTTGGAACGGAGTCCCAGATAAGATAATTTGCTTTTTGGTACAAAGTTCAGCAACACCTTCCAAATATCGTTATTTGGAAGGCCTTTGCTGAAATTCATACAAAAAGGCAAATTATCCTATCTGGGACACCATTCCAAAATAACTTTGGAGGACTTCGTCATGCCCTGGTTACTTCCGGCTAATGATGAAGCCATGGATTTCTTCAATACTTTGACACTAGGAAACCTCTCTCGACCCCTCGGCGATCCTCGACCCCTCGAACCCTCGATGACCCTGGAACCCTCGACCCCTAGACGACCCTGGAACCCTCGACCCTCGATCCCTAGACCCTATAGAACCCTCGAACCCTCGACCCTGAAATCCTCGACCCTTGACCCCTTAACGACCCTCGACCCTCTACCCTAGTTCCCGACCCTCGGCGATCCTCGACACCCTCGTTCCCAATAAAAATTAAGAAGAAGAAGGAGAAAAAGGAGGAGAAGAAGAAAGGAATAGCTAGAGGAGAAGATCGAAGAAAAAAAAGAAAAAAAAGAGGAGAAGAAGAAAGGAATAGTGGAGAAGAAGAGAAAATAGAATATTCTATTTTCTCTGCCTCTCCACTATTCCTTTGTTCTTCTCCTCTTCTTTTTCTTCTTTTTTCTTCTTCTTATTTATTTCTCCTCTTCTTTTCCTGTCCTCTTCTTCTTTCTTTCCTCTTCTTATTTTCTTCTTTCCTATCCTTCTTTTTCTAAAATTGTAACTTTTGCATATATAAAACTTTTCTAAAATTGTAACTTTCTATATAAAACTTTCCTATCGGGAGGGGGTTATATCGACCCCCCCCCCTCGTGTTGAAGAAAACGAAGAAGAAATAAAAAGAGGAGAAGAAGAAAGGAATAGAGGAGAAGATCGAAGAAAAAAAAGAAGGAAAAAAAAGAGGAGAAGAAGAAAGGAATAGAGGAGAAGAAGAAAAAATAGAATTTTTTTCTACTTTTTCTTCTTCTCCTCTTCCTTTTCTTCCTCTCCTCTTCTTCTCCTTTTTCCTCTTCTTATTTTCCTTTTTCCTCTCCTAAATATATAAAACATTTCTAAAAATGAAAGTAACCTAAAATGTACTAAATCAGAGAACATATATAGATAATCCTTTTCTAAATATTTAAACCTAACTTTTGCAAATATGAACATATATACAGAGAGAACATAAAAACATATATAAATTTTTATAAAAAAGAAAAATACAAAATACAAACATATGTATGAAAAAAATCTGAAAAGAAGGAATATACACAATACATATACTGACATATATACATAATATACACAAAGAGGCAATATACACAAGCATATATAATATATAAAAAAACAGGGGAGGGGCGCCGGCCAGACCAACAGGAAGGGCGACGGCAACGGGCGTGTCGGGGTGTCGGCGACGGGCGGGGCGGGGCGACGGCGACGGGCGGGGCGGGGCGGCAACGACGGGTGGGGCAGGGGCGACGGCGACGGGCGGGGCAGGGCGACGGCGACGGGTGGTCCGGGGCGCACGACGCGCGTCGGGGCAGGGCGGCGATCGGCAACGGCGTCGGGCGAGGGCACGGGCGACGGCGAGCGGGCGGCGACGGCGACCTCGGGCGGCTAGGGGAGCGACGGCGACGTTGGGGCAGCCGGCGTCGAGGAGCAGCGCAGCAGCCTGGCGGCGTTTGGAGAGAAGAATGGCGGGTGGGGGAAATTTCCTAAGTGTTTGGTTATATAGGAAAGGTATTGGTCCCGGTTCGTGGCTCAACCCGGGACCAATGCCCGCCTTTAGTCCCGGTTGGTGCCACCAACCGGGACCAAAGGCCTCTTTTCAGCAGCCCAAAGGGCGGGAACCGGCGGCCTTTGGTCCCGGTTGGTGAGGCGAACCGGGACCAAAGGGGTCCATTGGTCCCGGCTGGTGCGACGAACCAGGACCAATGCCCCCCTTTGGTCCCGGTTCTTCCCACCAACCGGGACCAATGGCCTTGTGCTGCCCCGCGCCCAAAAGTTTAGTCCCACCTCGCTAGTTGAGAGGGCTCGGGAGTGGTTTATAAGCGCTGCTTCGCCCACCCTCCCGAGCTCCTCTCAACTGCATGCTTTCGGGCCTAATCTGTCACTTCAATGCATGTGGGCCTACTGGGCCTGCTGCGGGCCTGAATCCTGGCCCATGGTAGGGTTTCTAGTCGTATTCAGGCCGTGGTGGCCCAGTAGGTGGCATTTTTTGTTTTTTTGTTGCTTTATTTATTTTCTTTTGTTTTTTGCTTTATTTTTTTAATTCTTTATGCTTTTAATTTTCGAAAAATTATAAACTTTTTGTTAATGCCATTAGTTTTCAAATTTGAAAATAATTTTTTAGTTTTTTTGTTTTCTTTGTTGCTTTATTTATTTTATTTTGTGATTAACTTTACTATAAAAATAGTTTTTTTCCTGTTTTTTTATTTGCTTTTTGCATTATTTATTTTCTTTTGTTTTTTGCTTTAATTTTTAATTCTGTTTGCTTTTAGGTTAGCAAAATTATAAACTTCCTGTTAGTGCCATTAGTTTTAGAAAAATTATAAACTTTGTGTTAGTGCCATTAGTTTTCAAATTTGAAAACACTTTTTTAGTTTTTTAGTTTTCTTTGTTGCTTTATTTATTTTATTTTGTGATTAACTTTACTATAAAAATAGTTTTTTCCTGTTTTTTTGATTTGTTTTTTGCATAATTTATTTTCTTTTGTTTTTTGCTTTAATTTTTAATTCTGTTTGCTTTTAGGTTAGCAAAATTATAAACTTTCTGTTAGTGCCATTAGTTTTAGAAAAATTATAAATTGTCTGTTAGTGCCATTAGTTTTCAAATTTAAAAACACTTTTTTAGTTTTTTTGTTTTCTTTGTTGCTTTATTTATTTTATTTTGTGATTAAGTTTACTATAAAAATAGTTTTTTTCCTGTTTTTTTGATTTGTTTTTTGTATTATTTATTTTCTTTTTTTTTTGCTTTAATTTTTAATTCAGTTTGCTTTTAGGTTAGCAACATTATAAACTTTCTGTTAATGCCATTAGTTTTAGAAAAATTATAAACTTTCTGTTAGTGCCATTAGTTTTCAAATTTGAAAACACTTTCTTAGTTTTTTTGTTTTCTTTGTTGCTTTATTTATTTTATTTTGTGATTAACTTTACTATAAAAATAGTTTTTTCCTGTTTTTTTGATTTGTTTTTTGCATTATTTATTTTCTTTTGTTTTTTGCTTTGATTTTTAATTATGTTTGCTTTTAGGTTAGCAAAATTATAAACTTTCTGTTAGTGCCATTAGTTTTAGAAAAATTATAAACTTTCTGTTAGTGCCATTAGTTTTCAAATTTGAATAGTTAAAATTTGAATTCTTTGAAAATTGTTTGAATCACAAGTTTGTGATTAACTTGCTAAAAAAATGAGAATAGATGCGCTTATAGAGAAAATTCAACCTAAATTCCTAGAAAATTTCTATGAATTTCAGAGAAATTCACTATGAATTTAGGTTAAACTTTTCTCTATTAGGGCATCTATTTTCACTTTGAGAGGAGCTCAACAAGGCAGAGAGAGAAGGGCTTATAAACCGGTGTGAGCCCCCTTCGGTTGGCGAGGTGGGACTAAACTCGGCCCGCAACGAGGACCAACCCTTTAGTCCCGGTTTGAAAGCTGGCATGGGCCAGGGACTAATGGTCATGGTATTACGAGGGCAGAACCATAAGACATGAAATCATTTCAAATGAACTCTGAAAAAGTTGAAAGTCGGGATGGTATCATAATTTCACCCACATAGCATGTGCATGTACAAAACGGACAATGGTAGCATGTTCGTGTGTTACAAAGTTGCGGGAGAAAGTCTTCACTTTTTCTGCACTTGTGTCATTTGCTTATTGCGCCGTAACCATGGAGAATCTTCATTGTTTATCAGGATGCTTGGGTCAGCCTTGACATTGAAGGGAGGAATTTCATGAAACTTTTCATAATCTTCAGACATGTCTGTCTTGCCGTCCACTCCCAGGATGTCCCTTTTTCTTGAAAGAACTATGTGGCGCTTTGGCTCATCGTATGATGTATTCGCTTCCTTATCTTTTCTTTTTCTCGGTTTGGTAGACATGTCCTTCACATAGATAACCTATGCCACATCATTGGCTAGGACGAATGGTTCGTCAGTGTACCCAAGATTTTTTAGATCCACTGTTGTCATTACGTACTGTGGGTCTACCTATACCCCGCCGCCTAACAGATTGACCCATTTGCACTTAAACAAAGGGACCTTAAAATCAGGTCCGTAGTCAAGTTCCCATATGTCCACTATGTAACCATAATATGTATCCTTTCCGCTCTCGGTTGCTGCATCAAAGCGAACACCGCTGTTTTGGTTGGTGCTCTTTTGATCTTGGGCGATCGTGTAAAATGTATTCCCATTTATCTCGTATCCTTTGTAAGTTAATACAGTCAAAGATGGTCCCCTGGACAACAAGTACAACTCATCACAAACAGTGTTGTCACCTCTGAGACGTGTTTCCAACCAACTGCTGAAAGTCCTGATGTGTTCACATGTAATCCAGTCGTCGCACTGCTCTGGGTGTTTGGAGCACAGACTTTTCTTGTGTTCATCGACATACGGGGTCACCAAGGTAGAGTTCTGTAGAACTGTGTAGTGTGCTTGAGACCAAGAATATCCGTCCCTGCATATTATTGAGTCTCTTCCAAGAGTGCCTTTTCTAGTCAGTCTCCCCTCATACCGCGATTTAGGGAGACCTATCTTGTTAAGGCCAGGAATGAAGTCAACACAAAACCCGATAACATCCTCTGTTTGATAGCCCATGGAGATGCTTCCTTCTGGCCTAGCGCGATTACGGACATATTTCTTTAGGACTCCCATGAACCTCTCAAAGGGGAACATATTGTGTAGAAATACGGGCCCCAGGATGACAATCTCGTCGACTAGATGAACTAGGACGTGCGTCATGATATTGAAGAAGGATGGTGGGAACACCAGCTCGAAACTGACAAGACATTGCGCCACATCACTCCTTAGCCTTGGTACGATTTCTGGATCGATCACCTTCTGAGAGATTGCATTGAGGAATGCACATAGCTTCACAATGGCTAATCGGACGTTTTCCGGTAGAAGCCCCCTCAATGCAACCGGAAGAAGTTGCATCATAATCATGTGGTAGTCATGAGACTTTAGGTTTTGAAACTTCTTCTCTGGCATATTTATTATTCCCTTTATATTCGACGAGAAGCCAGTTGTGACCTTCATACTGAGCAAGCATTCAAAGAAGATTTCTTTCTCTTCTTTCGTAAGAGCGTAGCTGGCAGGACCTTTATACTGCTTCAGAGGCATGCCGTCTTTTTTGTGCAAACGTTGCAGGTCCTCCCGTGCCTCAGGTGTATCTTTTGTCTTCCCATACACGCCCAAGAAGCCTAGCAGGTTCACGCAAAGGTTCTTTGTCACGTGCATCACGTCGATTGAGGAGCGGACCTCAAGTTCTTTCCAGTAGGGTAGGTCCCAAAATATAGATTTCTTCTTCCACATGGGTGCGTGTCCCTCAGTGTCATTCGGAACAGCTAGTCCACCGGGACCCTTTCCAAAGATTACCTAGTGTAAATCATTGACCATAGAAAGCACCTGATCACCGGTGCGCATGGCGGGCTTCTTCCGGTGATCTGCCTCGCCTTTGAAATGCTTCCCTTTCTTTCGACATTGATGGTTGGTCGGAAGAAATCGACGATGGCCCAGGTACACATTCTTCCTGCATTTGTCCAGGTATATACTTTCAGTGTCATCTAAACAGTGGGTGCATGCGTGGTATCCTTTGTTTGTCTGTCCTGAAAGGTTACTGAGAGCGGGCCAATCGTTGATGGTCACGAACAGCAACGCCTTAAGGTTAAATTCCTCCTGTCTGTGCTCATCCCACATACGTACACCGTTTTCATTCCACAGCTGTAAAAGTTCTTCAACTAATGGCCTTAGGTACACATCAATTTCGTTGCCGGGTTGCTTAGGGCCTTGGATGAGAACTAGCATCATAATGAACTTCCGCTTCATGCACATCCAAGGAGGAAGGTCATACATACATAGAGTCACGGGCCAGGTGCTGTGATTGCTTCTCTGCTCCCCGAAAGGATTAATGCCATCCGCGCTTAAAGCAAACCATACATTCCTTGGGTCCTTTGCAAACTCATCCCAGTACTTTCTCTCGATTTTTCTCCACTGCGACCCGTTAGCGGGTGCTCTCAACTTCCCATCTTTCTTTCGGTTCTCACCGTGCCATCGCATCAACTTGGCATGCTCTTCGTTTTTGAACAGACGTTTCAACCGTGGTATTATAGGAGCATACCACATCACCTTCGCAGGAACCCTCTTCCTGGGGGGCTCGCCGTCAACATCACCAGGGTCATCTCGTCTGATCTTATACCGCAATGCACCGCATACCGGGCATGCGTTCAGATCCTTGTATGCACCGCGGTAGAGGATGCAGTCATTAGGGCATGCATGTATCTTCTCCACCTCCAATCCTAGAGGGCATACGACCGTCTTTGTTGCGTATGTACTGTCGGGCAATTCGTTATCCTTTGGAAGCTTCTTGTTCAATATTTTCAGTAGCTTCTCAAATCCTTTGTCAGCCATAGCATTCTCTGCCTTCCACTGCAGCAATTCCAGTACGGTACTGAGCTTTGTGTTGCCATCTTCGCAATTGGGGTATAACCCTTTTTTGTGATCCTCTAACATGCGATCGAACTTCAGCTTCTCCTTTTGACTAATGCATTGCGTCCTTGCATCGACAATGACCCGGCGGAGATCATCATCATCGGGCACATCATCTGGTTCCTCTTGATCTTCTGCAGCTTCACCCGTTGCAGCATCATTGGGCACATCGTCTGGTTCCTCTTGATCTTCACCAGCTCCCCCCGTTGCAGCATCACCGTATTCAGGGGGCACATAGTTGTCATCGTAGTCTTCTTCTTCGCCATCTTCCATCATAACCCCTATTTCTCTGTGCCTCGTCCAAACATTATAGTGTGGCATGAAACCCTTGTAAAGCAGGTGGGAGTGAAGGATTTTCCGGTTAGAGTAAGACCTCATATTCCCACATTCAGTGCATGGACAACACATAAAACCATTCTGCTTGTTTGCCTCAGCTGCATCGAGAAACTCATGCACGCCCTTAATGTACTCGCGGGTGTGTCTGTCACCGTACATCCATTGTTGGTTCATCGGCGTGCATTATATATAATTAAGTGTCCAAATTAAGAGAAGTTCATCATCACATTAAAACCAAAGTGCATACATAGTTCTCATCTAACAACATATAGCTCTCCAGAGCATCTAATTAATTAAACAATACATTGAAACTATGTAAAACATTTCAATGCGAAAACAAATGCGATCATAATCGCAACCAAGGTAACAATTGATCCAACGGCATAATGATACCAAGCCTCGGTATGAATGGCATATTTTCTAATCTTTCTAATCTTCAAGCGCATTGCATCCATCTTGATCTTGTGATCATCGACAACATCTGCAACATGCAACTCCAATATCATCTTCTCCTCCTCAATTTTTTTATTTTTCCCTTCAACAAATTGTTTTCTTCTTCAACTAAATTTAACCTCTCGACAATAGGGTCGGTTGGCATTTCCGATTCACATACATCCTAGATAAATAAAATCTATTTCACATTGGTCGGCATAATTTTCATAAACAATAAATGAACCAATAGTTATAAAGATAATATACATACCACATCCGAATCATAGACAGGACGAGGGCCGACGGGGGCGGATACCAAAACCATCGCACTATATAAGATGCAATAATAAATGTAAGAAAATGATACAAGTATCTATCTAAACATACAAGTAAGAATATTTTTCTTTCAGAAAGAAGATAAGAACAAGAGGCTCACCACGGTGGTGTCGGAGATGAGATCGGCGCGGGTGATCGACGGCGGTGAAGACGGGGACGGGGCGTGACGGACCGCTAAATCTAGGCAAATCTCAAGGAAAATGGAGCTTGGAGGTCGAGCTTCGAGAGGAGAAAGCTTAAGTAGTGTGGCTCGGGCATTCCATCGAACACCTCATGTGCATAGGAGGTGAGCTAGAGCACCACAAAGCCTTCTCCCCCTCGGCCAGAGAAAAACAGAGCACTGGGGTGCTCTGCTCGCGAGCGAGGGGTATATATAGGCACCTCATTGGTCTCGGTTGGTGACATGAGCCGGGACTAAAGGGGAGCCTTTGGTCCCGGTTCAAGCCACCAACCGGGACCAATGGTGGTGGGCCAGGAGCGAGGCCCATTGGTCCCGGTTCATCCCACCAACCGGGACCAAAAGGTCTAGATGAACCGGGACCAATGGCCCACGTGGCCCGGCCGGCCCCCTGGGCTCACGAACCGGGACCAATGCCCACATTGGTCCCGGTTCTAGACTGAACCGGGACTAATGGGCTGACCCGGCCTGGACCAAAGCCCTGTTTTCTACAAGTGATTCCCTCCCCCCTTGCATTTACACACTCAAGGGAATGGAATCTCTTGTCGTGACGTCATATTCGTCTCTCTCTCTCTAGACCACTCTCATTTCTCGTGCTATCTCTCCCACACCCCCCATCGGCCCCTCTATCCATGCCTCTCTCGAATAGGTAATACACAAACATACCTCTCTAGGCCCCGCCAAATGCATCAACTACACATTCACACATGTTACATCACGTACCCCATTGATCTAAAAAGCCCTCTCTTCACGTTTATTTCGCATACAACATTCCTTTTGAATAAAGTGTGGCCAAAAAATTATTTTAGAGTTTCTACATATATACAAAATTACAAAGTTATATGGAGGAGTACGAACGCTAATTTGCATTGCATGGTGCCCACAATGATATTTATTCTGCACTGTGAATTTGTATATTTTTATACTATATACAAAGTTAGTCATAATAAAGAGAAACGAAGAGCATCTCTCTCTCCATCGCATACCCCCTGTACGCCCCTTTCATGTATGCACACAAAATTATCTCCAGGTCCTCTAAAAGTAAGCCCCCAGAAAATTCATGCATGTTTCATCTTTCTCTCGCGATATATGCAATGACGATCATTGTATTTGAAGCGAAAGCACGATACGTACATTGGACTTCAGAATCCACTCATTACGGTCACCATTTACGTTTAGTGGTTATTATGTAGTCACGGGCTCACCAAACTCACCGTACAAGAAAGAAGGGTTAGGAGACGTAGGATATTCATCCAACCGCCTAAAATGGTAGACTGACCCAAGTTTGGTGACTTGCATAACAAATATATGTTTTTACACAGCAAAAGATCCATAAAAACAACAACATAAAGAAAAACTATAACTGCTCATGGAAAGAGACGACCTCGTCGTCTTTGGCTGCCGGCGCAAACCAGCCGTCGCTACCGACGTGTGTCTCCGCACTATGGTTGTCCTCGGCCTCCAGCTACTCGTTCAAGCGGAGCGTGCGGGCGCTCTGCACGGACGAGAGCACAACCCGGTTCAAGTCGAGGACGTCCGGTTCCGCCTGCAGGAGGGCCTCAATGGTAGCGGCATCCGTGCGCTCCGCATCGAGTCGAGCTTCTGCCGCCGGGGTCAAGTCCAGGACGTCCGGTTCCACCTGCAGGAGGGCCTCGATGGTAGCGGCATCCGTGTGCTCTGCCTCAAGTTGAGCCTCCGCCGCCCGTTTCACATCGACGAAATCCGGTTCCTCCTGCAGGAGAGCCTCGATGGCAGCGGCATGCGCGCGCTCCGCATCAAGTTGAGCCTCTGCCTCCCGGTCCTCCTTTAGTATCGCCATGTTGAACCGCTTGTCCGCCTGCACCATGGGGGACTCGGACGCCGGCACGAAGTCGACGTCTATCGTCTCATACCCATCGGGGGCCTTCTGCGCCGCGACCTCCGCCATGAACATTGGATCGGCTTCCTCCTACTCATAGCTTGGCTCCAGAGAACTCGGGGATTGGCCCGCCGCAAAGCGAGCTTGGGAACGGAGATCTGTGGCGTCGACCGCCACCGCGATTTCTGCGCAGCGCTCCGGCGTCAGCATCTTGTAGTAAGTGATCTTGCGGCGCACCATGGCTTTCCGGCAAACTAGGGGACGCTTGATGCAGGCTAGGGGATCGAAAGGTGGGGGAATGGGCTGGAGATTTGGTTTGGTTTTAGGGCAGTGGCTGGCATAGCCCGAGCAGCGAAGGTTCTAGTGTGAATTGTGGTTCCGGTGACGACCGGTCAATCGGTTTTGAGTGTACATCTCTCTTGTCGCATTCGCGTTGCAGCCCGGCACACTGGACCCTCCATGTCGCTCACTGAATGGAACGCGCTTCGTCTTGCGTTTTCGCTCGCTTGTGGGACCGTAGTTGAGTGCAAACCAACGTCCCTCCCCCTCCCCCGCCTGCGTCATTTATTATACCACCACGCCCTTCGTTTTATGCGGAGTAAATAAAAACAAAGGGAGTATACTACGGATGAGGATCCCCTAATGTGGCCGAACCCATTGAGTAACTGACATGCGGGGCCTAGCAAGCATGGGGTCCGCCAGTAAGTGATCAAAAGGGAGGGTAAGGCTGGGATACCTACGTCAGAGGATCCACTTCCACTATACTACTTTGACCAAATGTTAGAGTAATAATATATGACATGCAACTTACACAAATGTCAGAGTAATAATATATGACACGCAACTTACACAAAGCATACAGGGTCTAATGCGTTTTCGAGGCTAACTTTGACCAAATGTTAGAGTAATAATATATGACATGCAACTTACACAAAGCATACATTCAAATTCGTATGTGAAAGGAGTTTCCAATGATATAATTTTCACATTATACATCTCATGTACTATTAATCTTGTCAATAGTCAAATTGGAAACCATCTGGAGTACAAATCTAGGAGTACGTACGAATCTAACAATATTGATTGGGCGTTGTTGAATGTTCATACCTTTTGATCAAAGTAGATATACTTTGACTATACATGAAACTTATATGTAAACTAGAAAGGATAGGAGGGAGTATATTGTACGTTCAAAAATGAAACAAACATTGAATACCATTTATATATGATTTGCGGATGCTATGATCACCGGTTCAAAATTTTGAATCCGGCTTAGGTATCAGGTGCCCCCACTCGTTCCCTCTCGATTTCATCTCGGGGTCCGGAGATCTATTGAAAGAGGACTAGGGTGGGTACATGCAAATGATACTCGGCGGAATGTTCAAATGAGGCATGCGGGAGGATGGACTCGACTGGAGGGCGACATGATCG
Source organism: Triticum urartu (assembly GCF_056163025.1). Classification (NCBI taxonomy): domain Eukaryota; kingdom Viridiplantae; phylum Streptophyta; class Magnoliopsida; order Poales; family Poaceae; genus Triticum; species Triticum urartu. Next base: position 64,796,771 of record NC_141873.1, on the reverse strand, counting down.
ATGGAGAAGAGGGTTGGAGAGGAATGAGAAATAAGCAAACGCCACATGATTATACTTGAACGGCTTAAATGAACAATAAGTTGTCTCGCTTGGCCTACATAGTGAAAGGCCTAATGCGCAACCCGGAGCACTGACGCTCGAATATGGCTGGGAAAACAGGGAAACAGACATGTGGGGCACACCCGTCGGGACGATGTAGCGCAGACTAGTCCAATGGAGGATCTGGCCCACGACCTCCTCGCCACCGACAACCGTTCATGTGGGTCGTTGGGGCCAACAACTGGGCGCAGCTCCAACACCGCCTCTGGACACGGTGACCGCGGTGAGCGACATGCTCATATCATTGCTAGACACGGCCGGTTTCAGTTTGCCGAGGGTGGTGTTAGTGTTGTGGCACAACCAACGGTATGTTTGGTTTGTGCCCAAGGTTGCCCCATCAAAGCATTGGGTAGCCAAAATTTTGGTTGAGGTATTGGTTGCCCATGATTTGGCCGACATTGGCAAGAAAAATGAACTTGAGTTGGCTAGAGTTCATTGGCATGCCAAAGAAATGGCAACCATCCAAACAAAGACCAATCTTTGGGTCATGACGAAAATTTTGGTTGAGGTATTGGTTGCCCATGATTTGGCCGACATTGGCAAGAAAAATGAACTAGAGTTGGCTAGAGTTCATTGGCATGCCAAAAAAATGGCAACCGTCCAAACAAAGACCAATGTTTTGGTCATGACCAAAATTTTGGCAAGGTGCACTTTGGCCACAATCCAAACACACCCCAACACCCGGCTCGTCGAGGATGCACGGGGCACCGCGACGCGTCCGCGGAGTGGTGTAGCGCGGCCAACTGCATCCTCTGGACCTGAGATCATGTTGGGTCGTCTTGCTTTTTCAATGACATGCGGGGATCGCATGTGAGCAAAGGGCATCTCCAATGTTGCCATGACCGCAGATGACTACCCTGGCACACCAAAACCCTCGTCCCTCGCGCCATCGCGCGGTGCGTTCCCAGCCGGCGCCAGCTGCCCGCATTCATGCCTCCATTCGTATGTCATCATTAAGAGGCTCGGTGCCCGCAGAACCAACTCTGGCGACTTAATGACGCACCCGGACGCTTGGCCTCACCGGAATGCGCTACTTAAAGCGGCAACGCCCAGCTAACCTCCACACCATAGGGCATCGTCCTCCTACCTGGAACCACATCCGCCATGACTGCAAGCGCGAACGCTCTTCGGGAGAGCTTGTCTTCGGGGATGGAGCTCGAGGTCGCCGCCCTCGCTCAAGTCGCCGCACAAGCGGTGGCCACGCTGGCGGCCGACGACGGGAGCACCGTCAGCCACGCGTCCTACTTGCCGCCGTCCAGCATCCGGCACCGCCAAGGTCGGGGACTCCTCCGAGGATGAGTAGGGCATGGGAGGCGACAGGGCATGGTGTGCCAACTGGCCAGTCCGTCCCCTGTGTTCTACTTTTCCTCGCCACAGACCGCACCTTCTATTCAAGGGTCTTGAACGCCGCCCCCATACATGGAGATCACAGATGGAGGACGTCGGTCGCCGCCGTAGAATAGGTTTAGGGTCGGGTTTCTTTTATTTTTTTGTCCTATAAAAGTTCGAAATGTAATGAAAATCTACCCTGTTTGCATTAATCTCAGCCGGTGTATATGAACTTTCACAATAATATACATATTGTAGGAGTACTTGCAAGATGCCCGTGCGTTGCACGGAAGATCAAGATATTGTGGGAGAAAAGGATGAACGAGGGAAAGCCTTATCTGCAAATGTGGAGAGGAGTGCGGGTAAATTGTCATAGTTTCCTTCCTAGCCGTTAGATATAGATCGGACGGCCCATATTGCAGGATCGGACACATCTTTCTACATCTACGGGAACCTACGAAAGGGTTAACGTAAATTGCCTCTCTCTCCTCCCCTAATTTTCATGGTGGTGGGCCCCTCCCTCCCCCAATCAACAATCAACAGCTCACATGTTTCACACTACATTAATTATATAACTGGGATTACGTAGGTGTAGCATTACTCGTCCTAAAAAACCCAACTAAGCCAACCTCCCAGCATATCGCGCGGGAAAAGACCCGGCTGGGCCGTTTTAGTCGGGATTACCGGATTACTAGTAGTAGTATCGATGGATCGCACGAAGCAACAGATTTTTTTAGGGGGCGAAGCACCTAGTTTAAAAAGAAAAAATGTGGTACACTCACAACACTCCTGTCGCGGTCGCATTGCACCCCACACACGTTCGGTCCTGCACACGGCTCACGCAAACATAACGCGCTTCAGCTTGCCTCTTCACTGATACGTGGGACCGCACTTGGAGAAACCGACCATACGCCAAACTCCCCCCACCCACCACGTGAAAATCCTCCCCCCCACACACCCAAAAATCCCCCCAAATCCGATTCAACCGCCCTTCGACCAACTAGCCAATAATATTCCCCAAACCCCCTCCCCCCTGTCCCCCTCCACTCCATTCGTTCAGCCAAAGCCGCCCTCCCCGCCGCACCGATACGTCGGTGCCACGGTTTGGCGATCCTCTCACTCCCACAGTACGCTCTCGTAGACTGCCGTCCTCTAGCCATGCCGCCACCTCTGGCTACGTTCTTGTGGAGGCGCACGGCGGTCAGCGCCGCCACCGCTGGCGACGTTCGTGTGGAGACGCACGGCGGTCAGCTTCTCCCACGGTACGCACATTCTAGACTGAGGCCCCGTTCATGTCGGTGTAGCGCTGAATGTTAGCTGATAGACACTGTTAATCTCAGTGTTTGCCAAAGTAGTTTACTGTCAATATGCTCTGCTTAAGAAGCTTCCTTGCCCTGTTCTGCACTCAATCTCCTTAGCTGAGATGGCATGCCAAGGCCGATTAGTTGCTAAAATGTCCTGCCATATATTTATTGTGACGTAGATTGCCATGGTCTAGTAGCCAATCTGTTAGCTGAAATAGCTCTACACCGTTTTATACTCGATCTTTGTTGCTGCGGTGGCCTTCGATAGTTCGATGGTTGTATGCTCGGCCTCATTGACTGCTGAAACAGCCTGTCATAATTTGGAATTCAAATCTGTTTGCTGAATTAGCTTTACATATATTTCGTTACTTAGATCCGCTCGTCCAAATATCTTGCCATAGCTTTAGACATCGACCTAGATATTTTTTCTGGACTTCATAAAAAAGCATATATGTCTTTCCTGTAGTATCTAGTAGAAGAACTAATTTGTATGTCTAACAGATGGACGGGACTTGGATAACTTATGCTCGAAGATTCTCCGCTGCATATGTCTAGGGGGTTGAAAACTTCATGAACTTTATCAGAGCTGAGTACGGTGGTCCGAAATCAGATGTTCTCTGCCCGTGTAGAAGTTGTATGAATTCACTAACAAGACCCCAGTCAACTGTGCAAAATCATCTACACTTGTATGGGATGTCGATCACATATACTAGGTGGGTTCATCATGGTGAAGCTGTGAACGTCAATGTTATTGACTACGTGGAAGCAGCAAATCACCATCTTGATCTGCCTGATGCTCAGGTGGAAGAGGAGGAGGAGGAGGTGGTGGTGGAGCCAGTGAGTTTGACGAACATTGAAACAATGCTACGAAATGCTCGTGCATTCCATGAACTTTCACCTGCAGAAGAAAAATGGTGGGCCCCCCATGTTGGAACAATGCAACGTTGCTGTCACCCCAGGAAATAAGCTATCAGTATTCTGAGCTATGGTCACCTTTCTTCAGGTGAAGACAGCTGAGCGGATGACGAAAAAATCATTCGATGGATGTTGGCTGCTTTTCGCGAATCTTTCCCAGATGAGTCTGAGCTGCCACACACCCATAGTAAAATGAAGAATTTCCTTCATGCAGTTGGAATAGGATATGATATGATCCATGTTTGTAAGAATAATTGTGTTCTGTTCCGGAAGGATTATGCCAACTTAAGTGAATGCCCGAAATGCAAATCATCAAGATGGAAAGATGGCGATGTTGTGAAGAGGTTCCTCATAATGTTCTGAGACATTTTCCAATTACACCAAGATTGCAGAGGTTGTTTCATGATGCTGAAACAAGAAAGGATGTACTGTGGCATTCTAGGAACCAGGAGTGCAGAGATCAGAATGTAATGAGCCATCCATCTCATGGTAGTGAGTGGAAAAGCTTCAATGATAAACACAAAGAGTTTGCTGCTGACCCGACAAACATTAGACTTGGCTTAGCTTCAGATGGATTTAACCTATTTGGCCACCAGAGCGCCACATATAGCATGTGGCCAGTGCTTGTTATCCCTTACAACATGCCTCCAAATGTCTGCACCAAAGAATCAAACTACATGATGGCCTTGCTCATCCCAGGTCCAAAAAGTCCTGGAAAGGACTTTGATTTGTTCGTGGAGCCTCTTGTGGAGGAACTTCAACAGCTATGGAAGGGTGTTCTCACTCGAGACCTATATAGTAGCCCACCAGCTGATTTCTTTCTGTGTGCTGTTATAATTTGGTGCATCCATGATTATCCGTCTTTGGGAATTATGTCAGGGCGAACGACACATGGTTACAATGCATGTGTTCGCTGTGACAGGAATCCGCTGTCATATGCAATACTTAGCAAGACCTGTTACATTGGACACCACCGTTTCCTTGCCAAGGACAAGCCGTATCCTAGAAAATACCGAAGACATGTGTTCAACTCAAAGCATGAAAACCGTGATGCACCAAAGAGGCTCACCGCCGATGAGTTGCAAGTGGAATTAGAGAAGGTCGGGCATATTACACCAGCAAACCATCCTGGTAATGGTAGCGAGAAAAGGAAGCATGGCAGGGTAGAAGAGAGATCATTGTTTACCCGCAGGTCCACTTTGTGGGACTTGGGGTATTGGAAAGATTTGGATCTGCGGCATAATCTTGATGTGATGCACATCGAGAAAAATATATGTGGCAGCATTATCGGTACACTTCTTAATATTGAAGGCAAGACAAAAGATACCTTAAAATCTAGCATTGATTTGACAAACCTGTGTATCAGAAAGGATTTGCAGGTGCAAGATGAAGGTAAACCACGGGATATGGCACCAATTGTGTACGTCTTGGACAAGGTAAAAATAAAAGAATTCTACGAGGTCCTGTCACGTGTGAGATTCCCACATCGATTTGCTTCCAACCCTGAAAGGAGAGTCAGTGCAGATGGAAACAAGGTACAAGGGTTGAAAACTCATGACTGCCACGTCCTACTTCAAAGGGTTTTACCTGTTATCCTTAAAGGATTGGGCCGCCCTGACTTATACAGAGCAGTTGCAGAGATGGGACAATTCTTCAGGGAACTCTGCAGTAGGAATATCAGGATAGATGCTTTGGAGTGTCTTAGAGACAAGATACCAACTATCCTATGCGACCTTGAGAAGATATATCCTCCAGCCTTCTTTTATGTGATGGTGCATTTGGCTGTTCATCTACCTGATGAGGCACTACTTAGAGGTCCAGTACAGTATGGCTGGATGTACCCTATTGAAAGGCGGCTAGGCACTTTCAAGGGCTATGTTAGGAACAGAGCTAGACCCGAGGGTTCCATTGCAGAGGACTACATTGCTACAGAAGCATTGACATTCTCCTCAAAATACATTGAAATAGCTGATCAGCTTAGCAAAGAGGTGGGTGGAGATAATCCCGGGCTCAATGTTTTCGATTATTCTGTTCGAGTTACAGGGAAGAGTCGACAAGAGGACAAACCTAAAGATTTGGACAAATGGTTTGGTATGTGTTGAATAACTGTCCTGATATACTACCTTATATCAAGTAAGTGCAGTACTGCAGCATATACATCGTAATCTACTAAACTTGCAACACATTCTTATATATTTAGATGTTTGAAGCGATCACTATGTTGTGCAGCATCTACAAAGAGGAGTTACTGCCGCAAAATCCAAGAAACATTGACAAAATGGTTATGGCAGGATTTGCGAAATGGTTCAAGAACCATGTAAGCTTTTGAAGTGCACTGTCGGTGTCAAAACCGGCGGAGCTCGGGTAGGGGGTCCTGAACTGTGCGTCTAGGCTGGATGGTAACAGGAGGCAGGGGACACGATGTTTTACCCAGGTTCGGGCCCTCTTGATGGAGGTAAAACCCTACGTCCTGCTTGATTAATATTGATGATATGGGTAGTACAAGAGTAGATCTACCACGAGATCAGAGAGGCTAAACCCTAGAAGCTAGCCTATGGTATGATTGTATGTTATGGTTGTTGTCCTACGGACTAAAACACTTCGGTTTATATAGACACCGGAGAGGGTTACGGTTACACAAGGTCGGTTACAAAGGAGGAGATATCCATATCCGTATTGCCTAGCATGCCTTCCACACCGAGTAGAGTCCCATCCGGACACGAGACAAAGTCTTCAATCTTGTATCTTCATAGTCTAACAGTCCGGCCAATGGAGATAGTCCGGCTGTCCGGAGACCCACTAATCCAGGACTCCCTTAGTAGCCCCTGAACCAGGCTTCAATGATGATGAGTCCGGTGCGCAGTATTATCTTCGGCATTGCAAGGCGGGTTCCTTCTCCGAATACATCACAAAAGAATTTGAATATGAGGATAGTGTCCGACCCTGCAAAATAAGTTCCATATACCGCTATAGAGAGAATAATATTTTCGCAAATATAATTTGCTGACTTGTTTTGGCAGCATGACGTTGCGTCATGGCCCGGCGATTATTTGAACCGTTTTTCTTCAACCAGCTCCACACATAAGCGAGGCGGTTTCTTGACACGTCTTGTCAAAGAGGAGATCGTGTTCCCCCAATTACAGGATTCTCATTAATGCGGTCGTGGGTAACCCAACCGTGTCTAGGACTCCTAGATTATAGGTAAGTCCTAAACGGCTATGGAGAGGACGCTTGATATTCACCCTCTTTATAAAGGGACAAGGTTTTTGCTTTTTCCCTCTCGTGCTCAATCAAACCCTTCCACCGCCTCAAGTTCTAACACCCAAAGCCCAGGTTAGGTGCTCCGAATCTTCAATCATGTCCGGATCCAGCCCTCAAGGCCGATGGATGCCCTCCTCTGTTACGGAAGAGGACATTAAGAAGTTAAGGGAGGCCAGATACCTAACCGACGAGGTTTCACATCGGCTGCCTGCTCGAGGGCAGATCGTCCCTACTCCTGAACCCAACGAGAACTTCGTGTTCGTCTCCCACTTCCTCCGAGGTCTAGGCCTCACTCTGGATCCCTTCATCAGGGGTTTGATGTTCTATTATGGGCTAGATTTCCACGATCTAGCTCCGGACTCCTTTCTCCACATCTCGACATTTATTGTCATGTGTGAGGCCTTCCCCCGCGTTACCCCTCACTTCGGCCTGTGGCTCAAGACCTTTCAAGTAAAGCCGAAGATGATCGAGGGGCAACATGCAGCGCGCGGAGGTGCATCAAAAGGCAAGATGGTGGGAGCTCCATGGCTGAAAGGTTCCTTTCCAGAGGTGTCTGAATTATGGCAACGGGAGTGGTTTTACGTCACGGCTCCCAGAAGTGCCAAGTGGGCGGCGGCCCCGCTTTTTGCTCAGCCCCCCCACCACAACTGATGTCATGGATTAGCAGAGGTCTAAGCTAGGGTCCAGCCAAGGACGTGCCTATACTGCAAAGCCGCATCCGAGATCTCTTCGAGGGAGATTTTAATTTGGTTGTGGTAATACAAGTTATGCTGGTTCGTCAAGTCCAGCCTTGCAAACGCCGGCCCCTTCGCTTGTGGGAGTTCAACCCAGAGGGACCGCGTGCCATTCAAAGTTTCCTCGGCCTGACGTACGAGGCGATGTACAAGTCATTCTTCGGACCTCGAGTAGAGTGTCCGGATATTACCGAGGACGTGGGCCTGAGCAGTAACCGCGCCGCCAAACAAGTAAGAAATCCTCTGGCCGAACACACTGTCTTTTATTTGTCATGAAGTTATTTCTAAGAGTTCGCTTTTTGACCAGGACTGGCTAACAAAGGCGAAGATGATTCAGTGTTTGGCCCCCCTCCCTGAGGGTTTGGAAAATCCGGTATTGGAAAAGATGCTCGAGGTCGCACCTTGCCCGGACCCCTCGAAGGAAGATATGGGGGGGATAATACGGGTGGATGTGGGCCACCGTCGCTGCCAGTTCCAACCAAGATAATGAGCGTCTCCATGAAGGAGGATAACCGGGGGAGGAAAAGGACTGCTTCCGAGGATTCGGAAGCCGAAGCCTCCAAACGGGAGAAGAAGTCTCCCACAGAGGGTCCTGCCTCCGGGGGTGCTTCTGCCGCACAAAGTCCGAAGGGGGATCAGCCCTCCAACGAGTCTTAAGTGATCCAAAATACTTTAATAGTACAGGTATGCTATCTTTCTTATGAGAAAAAAACCACCGCATATATCTTGGAGTTCGGGCCTTAGCCCCTCTCAGCTGAGCTCGTCTTCGGGGGATCTTCTTCCAGAGATGATGGAGAGCGAAACGCCTTCCCCGGACTCCTCCGCTCAAGAAGCGGGCGACCCCGAAGTGTCGTCACGGAGGGCCTCTCCGGATCTGGTGAGGCCAGAAGATAATCCCATAGACCCCCGAAGTACCCAGCGTCCGGCTCCCAAAGAGAGCAGACAAAAGAGTCCGGCACCGTCTGGTATGCGGTCGGACGTTCTAAGGGAGCTGGTGGGGCGAGCGGCCATCTCAGGAGAACATCGTACGTTGATGGGTACGGTGATGGAGAGAATTTCGTCTGCCGAAAGCGGCTTACATGAAGCCTTTATGAGTCTACTGACAGGCTTTGATGTGCATGAGATAATATGTGATAGTACTGCACATGTTAGGTGTGCCCTGTGTAGATAGTAGCCCGTGAGACTCTGGTTGTCGTCGAGAACGGCGGCGAACAGAGGATCATATTCCCAGGCAATAACCAGACTGCCCCTATGTGCAGGTGGTGGAAAGTCCGGTGGCTAGCCGGACTAGTGAGTTTGCCAAATTAAAACGGCAACTGGATGCCGCAGACGCCGACCTCGAGCTTGTTAACAAGAGGCTTGACGAGGCACAGGGTAAGTGTTATTATCTGGTGAACGCCACATAGTAAGAGCAGCATGATGCCATTATCTATAATATGTTGTGACTGCAGATGGAGCTGCCACTATGGAAACCTTGCGGGCAGAACTTGCCCGAGCCAAGGAACAAGCGAGGATTAGTAATGCGGTAGCTTTGAAGGCGGCCGAAGAGTTGAAAGCCAAGAAGGCCGCACATTGCGAGAGCCAAGAGAAGATGGCCAAGATGGCCGCAGAATTAAAAGACACTGCCGACCATTGTCGGGTCCTTGAAAAAGAAAACCGAGCGAAGGCAACGGACCTTCAGAAGGCCACGATGGCGGACAAAGACACCCGCTCTGCTATGAGAGCGAAGAAGGAGGAGCTGCGGGAAGCCGGGGATATTGTGGCTGGGAAACCCTTCATGTTACGGAGGAAGTTTGGAGATCCATGGTATGCCCCTCTGGATCGGCTGTGGAGTTTAGCAGATGCGTATATGGATTTGGCGGTGAGCGCTGCCGATGCGGCCAAGTACTTCCATGGTCAGACAGATCGTGAAGTGGACAAGTTGTTCTGGTCGCAATTCAACGTTCCAAATCGTCCACTTTCATTGACTGACTAGCTAGCCGAATGGGCCGAACTGAATAGGTTGTCCGGACTCGCCATGAGGTCTGTTGTGGATCAGCTATGGCCGGAAAAGCCAAAGCCGAACAGCTATTTCAGCTTAGTGCAGCAGTTCCTTAGTGCGGTGTCGCGCATTAATGCGATGAAGAGATCGACATGTATAGAAGGCTCGCGGATGGCCCTTGCCCGTGTTAAAGCATACTGGGCGGAGATGGACGCTACCACCGTTGCGGTGCAGGGTTCGGCCATAGGCCGAGTGGTTGCCGAGCATTTTTTCGAGGAGGTTCTCGAGGGTGCTCGTTTGATAGAGGCACAGTGCTCGAAGAATATTATGTTTGAGTGATATGTATTCTCATTGTAAACACAATGCTTTTATGAAATTTTATAAGGCTATGTTTATACTTTTGAGTGAGAGTAGTATGATGCCTCCTGTGCGACCGTTTATGTATACATGTGTATAACCTGAAAGATTGCAGCCGTCGGCTTCAACCCCCACCCGTATAATGTGAAGGTGCTCGCGAAAAACGCGTGTTCACACTTAACCCAACGTCTTGGTCCTATTAAGGAGGCGATAGCGTAGCGAACGACGCAACCGGACTATAATGCTTTAACACTTTCACTTAGCCATAGGAGTTTGACAGTGGGGCTACTAGATAGCCCCTGGTGGATCCACACTCTCCCGATCGCAGGGTGCGTACATGCCTGGCCAGAAAACGTCCCTTTGTTAAGGCGGAGGAATTCTAACATTCCGATAGGTCATCGAGTGGTTGACCAGTCTCACGCTATATCATGACAGTCAGTTTTCGGCTCTCTCTACTAAGGTGCTCGTCCAGATGAACCAGGGCACAATCACATTAGTTCTCCTGGTGCTACCTTAGCCGATACAACGGAATGTAGGGCACCAAAACACAGGAGCCGGGCAAACCCAACATTTGACCAAAGACAATGATTCAGAGCTGATGCATATAAGGCCAAACTCGCGACGCCGAACACTCCCTAAGGTATTCGGTCTTTATGGTATAAACCGGGCCTAAATAGTGCCCTTTGTAAGAAGCCCCATGTGTCCAGGTACGTGCATTATTCTGACGTGGCCACATGCCAAGACGTCGGCATCCTTCTCAACTGTGCTCAGAATTCGGTGGATGTGTATCAACAAAGACGGTAAAAAAGGTTTACGCAGGGTCTTAATCTAAAAAGAATCCTTGGAGCGGGTCCCTGCTGCACGTCTGCGCCTGTGTCTCCGTTGTGCCGTATCCTGGACAGGTGTAGCACGATGATCATTTGTAAAAGAGAGGAAATTAGGTGAAAAAGTTGTGGTGCAAAAAGATAGTTTTTAAAGAAACCATGTATAATTCAAGATGAGTAAAAATTGCCACTTGTCTACGCGCGTTGAGCCCCTTGTATTTGTAACGGAGTGATGTGGAAGGTTAAATGTTCGCTACGGAAATTATCAGGGAAGCCGAATATAACCTTTAGTAGCAGGGAGCCCGTGCAATGAGCCCCTGGGCCTAGCGTTACTCCTTTAAAGATAGTATTGCTATGGCAAATTTTTGTTGGGTCTATCCCCATTTCGCGGAATGTATCCTGGTATATCAGGTTTAGACTGCTACCACCGTCCATCAGGACTTGTGTGAAGTGGTATCCGTCAATTATTGGGACTAATACCAGGGCAGCCCATCCTACACGCCGGATACTTACTGGTTGAAAGTGATCGGTTGAGATGACCAGTGGCAGGACTCCGCGGTGATAGGCCCTTAGGCATATTTTTCTGGGAGTGCCGTTTGTTTCTTCCCTTGATCACGTGTAACACGTTTACTGTTTTGACTTCTGGTAGAAATTTCTTTTGTTCCCCAGTGTCTTGCTTGAGAGGCTCATCCTCGTCCTCGCTTGGTGTATCCTCCCCCTTGTGTATGGCGTTGAGCTTGCCGGACTGCTTGAAGACCCAACATTCTCTATGGGTGTGATTAGCGGGTTTACCAGGGGTGCTATGGATCTGACATATTTGGAACAGAATTTTGTTTAGGCTGGATAGTTCGTCTCTGGCGCCTTTAGAGGGCGGCTTTTGCTGACCTGGATGAGAGCTTTTGAATCCGGCATTTACTGCCGTGCTCTTCGTGCTGTCTTCTTTATTCCGACGTTTGTTATTGCTGTTGCACCGTGATTTCCTATTTCCATCTCTAACTTCGGATGTACTGGGGTCGCTAGTGCTGCATCTGGCTAGCTAGCTATCCTCGCCCGCGCAAAAGCGGGTCATGAGGCTTGTTAATGTTGCCATTGTTCTCAGCTTTTCTTGGCCGAGGTGTCTGGCAAGCCATTCGTCACGGACGCTATGCTTAAACCTGTTTCGGACAGTCGACAATTTGGTTCTTTTTAGTAAGAAACCTATTCCAAAGCTTTCAGGCTAACTCTCCGGGCTGTTGAGTTATATGACTCAAATCATCCGCGTCTGGAGGTCAGAAATAAGTCCCTTGAAAATTTGCCCGAAAGGCATCTTCGAGTTCTTCCCAACTTCCAATGGAGCTTTCGGGGAGGCTCTTAGGCCAGTGCCGAGTGGGCCCTTTGAGTTTGAGGGGTAAATACTTAATGGCGTGGAGATCATCTCCCCGAGCTATGTGGATATGGAGGATATAGTCCTCAATCCAGACCCCAGGGTCTGTTGTTCCATCGTATGCCTCTATGTTTACGGGTTTGAATCCCTCTGGAAATTCGTGGTCCAGCACCCCATCGGTGAAACATAGGGGGTGTGCGGCACCCCGATATCTAGGTGTACCACATTGTTCGGATGTTTGTTGTGTTGCATCGTATGCTGGAGCACGCTTGCGTGGTCCATAGATGGATCTGGTTTCGCCCTCCTTTTGATACGAGCACTCGCGTAGACTACGTATTGGCTAATGTGCGGCGTTGCTTGCCACTTTATGTTGGCTGCGAGGTCGTCTATCCGGCCAGATGGCTATTTTAATTTTTGGTTATGGGGGGTCTGAGGCCTCCTCATCGAATTCAGGTAGCAACTTCTGCTTTGGGTAGCTCTTGGTGGGGCGATTGCCGCCGTACTTCGCTGCTGTGTTGAGTACTTTACTCCATCTGATTTGGAGTGTGTCCTGCGCAGCCTTGAGCCTTTGCTTCTGCTTTTTCAGAATCCTCGCGGTGGCAACAAGCCTTTGGCGGGCATTCTGCTGCTCCGGGTGCTTGTCCGGTGTTATGTCGTCCTAACTATCATCTTTGACAGAATTCGTTTGTCAGGTTTGATTCTCCGCATTGCCGTGGTTCGGCGGTGGTTCACCCTGCTCCAACATTGGGTCTGTATGATCGTTATTTCTGCCGATGCAGGATTTGGGGTGGCGCATGCGCCGCCGCTTTGACTGCTTCTCGAGGGAAAAAGCGTCCTTCTATTCCTCGTCGTCGTCTTCTTTTGGTGTGTCCACCATGTATACGTTATATGATGAGGTGGACCTATGGGCGGTGATTCCTCTTCGCCTCCCGCATCGTCGTCCATACCGTTGATGTATTTAGAGTCGAAGTCGAGCATGTCGGTTGAGTCATCGACAGTGGCTATTAAGTGGGTGGTGGGTGGGCGTCGAATTTCTTCGTCGTTCGCATCCCAATCATGTTGGCCATAATCCGGCTAGGGCTCTCCTGACAAAGAGAGAGACCTTAGTAAATTCAGAATGTCGCCGAAGGGCGAGTGCTGAAAGATATCCGCGGTGGTGAATTCCATGATCGGCGCCCAATCAGATTCGATTGGCCGGGCGCGGGCGGTTCGGAGTCAGAAAAAGAATCCGGCACCTTGGGGTCACGGGCCGCGCAGAGGATTAGGATAGTGTTCGACTCGATCGCCGTTGAGACTGCGGCCCCTGAGGCGGTGTCTAACCACCCGTCCTCAACTGGCGCAGTTGGCTCCGAGCTAAGGGTCGGAGCTGATGCGGGCGCAGCCCCTAGTGTACTATTCGGCGGCAGAGCTAGGTCATACCCATCGCGACAGTGCGGCACGCCCGGCTGCGGCTCGAATCCGTCGAAGATCAAATCTCCGCGGATGTCGGCCGTGTAGTTCAAACTTCCAAATCTGACCTGACGGCCCGGGGCGTAGCTTTCAATCTGCTCCAGATGGCCATGCGAATTAGCCCGCAGTGCAAAGACGCCGAATACGAAGATCTGTTCGGGGAGTAAAGTCTCACCCTGGACTGCATCGCTATCGATGATAGTAGAAGCCATCAAGCCTAACGGCGATGACACAGAGGAACTCTCAATGGAAGCACCAATGTCGGTGTCAAAACAGGCAGATCTCGGGTAGGGGGTCCCGAACTGTGCGTCTAGGATGGATGGTAACAGGAGGCAGGGGACACGATGTTTTACCCAGGTTCGGGCCCTCTTGATGGAGGTAAAACCCTACGTCCTGCTTGATTAATATTGATGATATGGGTAGTACAATAGTAGATCTACCACGAGATCAGAGAGGCTAAACCCTAGAAGCTAGCCTATGGTATGATTGTATGTTATGGTTGTTGTTCTACGGACTAAAACCCTTCGGTTTATATAGACACCGGAGAGGCTTAGGGTTACACAAGGTCGGTTACAAAGGAGGAGACATCCATATCCGTATTGCCTAGCTTTCCTTTCACGCCAAGTAGAGTCCCACCCGGACACGAGACGAAGTCTTCAATCTTGTATCTTCATAGTCTAACAGTCCGGCCAATGGAGACAGTCCGGTTGTCCGAAGACCCCCTAATCCAGGACTCCCTCATGCACTGTCAGTTTTTTTAATATATTGAGTACATAAGATGACCAGCTTGTCTATTTTCTAACCATAGGTTAAGAAGATGCGGGAGGATGGGCAAGCAGTCGATGATGCCCTTTACTCACTAGCAATGGGTCCTGATACTCGGGTAAGACATTATGAATCTTGCGTTGTTGGAGACATGCACTACAACACCCTTGCACGAGACGAAGGCAGGAAGACACAAAATAGTGCCATCATGAGCACGGATACGTATGACAAAGAGACAACTGAAATGTATGCTAACATAACAGACATTATTCATTTGCAATATATATCCAGTTTCGAGGATCATCGGTGTGCGGTTCTGTTGTGGTGTCGTTGGTATAACATGTTTTCCAGGATCGCAAAACCCAGAGCTGATGATTATTTCAAATCCATCAATGTCAAGGCGGCGTACCAGACCAACGAGCCTTTTATTTTGGCAAATCAAGCAACACAGATATTTTAAGACACATTTGCACGTAAAGATGACTGGAGAGTATTGCAAAGGTTTGAGTAGAGGAATTTGTTTAATCAAGTTGCACAACAAGATGATGCTTACACTACTGCTGATGTACAAGATAACACAGATGTTCCTAATATCTTTGAGAACCATCACGTCAATGACGCCGGCGAAAAGATTGCATGTCGTGTTGTGGACATACAAGAGTTGATCAAGAAGAAGCCAACGTTCGAGGACGTTGAGGACGAAGAAGAAGATGACACTGTGGGGAAATACGATTCAGACTGATACACATGGCGAAGATGTTGACGCTGCTGCTGTGGATGATGATTACATTGCTGTTGTCATATTTGCCTATCAGAAGACGTTTTTTTATCTACTATGTGAAATTGTGTTCGCTATGACAACTGAAACCTGGTGAACATGTTGTTTAGTATTTTGCTGTGAGAACATCACTTGTTATGTATGCTGATTTGTGTTTGGTGATTGTATGACAACTAAAACATGATGACATTGTTTTTTAGTTGTACTCATATTTGGCTGTGAAACTTGAATTTGATGACATAGTTTGCTCTTGGACTGCAATTTGCTCGACGTCTTCGAATGAGAACAAAGCTGACCCGACAGGGCCTCTGCTATTTATTTATTTATATGAGCAAAAGGGGATACCCCCTTATTTCCGTTAATAGAAATCATTAGATGTTCACAACACTACGCCCAGCCTGCTACACAGGTTTCATTCATTACTAGTTTCAGCAAAGTGCTCATGCCGTAGCCACTGAATACATCACGCGTGCTACATACACTGCAAATAAAGAGACAATAATCCTACAGAGCACATCGATTTTGCCCGTTATCTTCACAAGCTCTTTCATCTCCTCATTGCTGTCAAGGCCGTTCAGCAACTGTTGCTTGGCCATGATCAGAGGAACTGCATCTTTAACCTTCTGCTCTGCAACTTCCACTTTTGTCATTCCTTCAGTTACTTGTCCAACACCCCAACCTGCTGGTATTGGGATTCCTCGGCTAACCAAATAATCAGTGTAGTTGCATTCCCCCACATCAGCAACTTCCCAGAAATGCAAATCACATGAATCTTCCCTTTTCTGCACGAATCAAATTGGTAGATCATCAACCAAACTATTAAAAAAATCAGCAGCTGAAAGCAGCAGAACAACACTTAAACATATTATTACCCTATGATTCGGGCATTTGTAGAAGACTCGGCCAGGGTTGCGGATTGTGATTGACACGCGACGGATGACTCTGCGTGATTTGCAGCAGTGGAACCACACCAACGGCAGCGGGTTGCGATGAGCAATCGGCTGCGGTGCATGTGCCGGCGAGGGTGTGATGAGACCCACAGGCGATGGTACGGGTTGCAACTTGGCGCATATCTGGTTGTTGCCTGCTGAAGAGCAGGTGGATGAGCAGCTAGCGGACGTGGTTGCTGCGGCCAGAGCTTCTGATGCTAGGCAGAGTAAGTAGAGAAGAGGAGAAGCGAAAGTTGGATATGTCAGTTTCATTACTTGTAGAGTAGCATAGCACCATAGAAAGTCATAGTCTAGGTTTGGATTCGAACCAGCTACAGGAGCACGTCTTTATTTTTTCTAAAACTCAGCAACGTCTCTTTACTGGTACACTAGCTTGTTCTGTACGCCTTCCCAAGTCTTTGATTTTCTTTCCCTTTTTTTGCGAGGAAGGAAGGAGGACAAAATTGAGAGTTCCTGGGACTCGAACCCAAGACCTCTCGGTTGAAAACCAAGGGTGCTAGTCACTTATGTGGCGCGTTTCCTGTGAGGAGGACGGCAGACGAACGCATTTTCCTCGCAGTTTTCTTCCTATATATAACTAGTAAGCGTGCACGTGCAACACACGTATCAAACATAAAAAAACTCTACTGAAATATAGATAGAGTTCGTGAAATTTTTGAAAATTTATACGAAGTGCATTTCTTGACTCATACAAATAATTTTATTATCATTCTTCATGATCAACATTCTTGTTGAAAAAAACATTGCACATCTTTGCATTAGTTATATAATCTCTTATCTAAATGCTCACTTTCTCAATGCATAGCGCCCAAATGATTATAATCCTGTGTAAATGAATTTCAGTACTTGAACAAAATATACAGGCGGGGCGGGCTTTGGCCCGTTGCAGTATGTGTCAAATATACAACCGTTTGGATTTTTGCTAATCATATTGTTATAGTATAATCTAATTAGAAATTAGAATTGCCTTGTTTGACAATGGATTATTTAAAAGGTTAATCACCATTCTCCACAAACACATACAAGTACCATTCAATAAAGATCCATTTATGTATCAGCAATAATAAAGAACTATTACTATGAGAAAATCAAGTGTCTTTTAGAGAAGTGATAAGATGCCAGGTGAGAAAATCAAGTATCAACATTTATATATCTCCAACCAATTGAAGATAATGTCATGCAAACCAAACCATGTCTTCGCTCTTTACAACAAGAATTCCTGCCAAGCAAAGCAGGGAAGTGCATAATAAGGAATTTTGTTTATAGAGCTATCCTCCAATTCCTAAAACACATATAAAAGTCATGCATGACACACTTTACATTTTCAGTGTTGGCACTGCAAAAAAAAGCATATCATGTTTTCCCTATATACTTTCTTGGCGCATATATATGGAACTCCTAACCCAAACTTACCCAAGAAACTGTAGGTTCTTATCAACAAAATTCCATCAGACTATCACAACAGACAAATGAGGAATTTTTTACTGAGAGAACCTCACATCGACCATACGACATGTCCCAATTTTGTGAAAAATAGCAGATCATCAACAAGCTTACACAACATTGTTTATGAAGCTCCAAACTCTGGATGCGAGGGGAGCTCACAGTACATGTTTTCCCCGCTCGTTTTCCCACTGGCCAGTCGGCTGATGGTACCAAATCAACTGCAATACATAATAAGACTTGTTGGTTGATGCAACCAAACCAACTACAACACATCCTAAGCCAAGTCGGTTGATACATCATAAATCGGCTGCAACTGCAAATAAGAAAATGTTTAGACAGAAAAAGACAGCAATGAACTTGAGATCTTGCCTACACCTTGTCAACCTCCTCCGGGACGTGTTGATGCCTTTGAGAACTGTAAGCACTTCGCGCGGAGGAAAACAACATTCAGGCAAGTCTCCGACACTACATCATTGCATCCACCAATATAAAAAAAGGTTCCCACTCACCTCCATGGCAAACTCAAAAGAAATAATGGATTTACACAGCTTTAAAGTAGACTTTTCTGAAAACAAACTCAAAATTGAATTAGACCACAATTTACAAAATTAAGGTAACTAAGAGAAAGATAAGACAAAATTCCTGAAATTCTCATAACCTTTGTAATGTGAATGACAATAGAAAAAAGAAAAGAAGATCTAAATAACAGTAATTGCAAGGATAGAATTACATTTGCTTTAAATGACATTAGCTAGTTGAGGCTGCAAGAACAACATAGAAGCTAGCATGGCTCTAGCAACTACTAAAGTACATTTTAGGCAAGCACGCCTGACCAGCTACAGACCATTTAATTGCTAGTGCTAAAAGAGATATAACTCAGAAACGCAGGCCTCCACGACTCCTTGTGTTCTTGGCTATTTGTGTATCTGTCCTTTGTCCGGATGGTCTTCTTCATGTTGCACGGGCCACCGCACTCGGGGCTCGCTGGCGCGTTTGCCATTAGCCGCTGATTCTCCTAAACGACATGTCCAACGATTATAAAAGAATACGAATTGGTTTGTTAAAAATTATGTGAAAATGCACATGCACCAAATCATGAAGAAAGTGAAATGCAATTGAAAATGTAAAGACTCAGTATCACACATCATTCAACATGAGTACACACACATAGTTCATATGATGGACATGAGAATAACTATACACAGAATCCAACTTCTAATTTTGAACTAATATGCTAAATTGGAATGTACGAATGGAACGGGAATTCTAGCTGGAACCTTCAGAATTTAGAATGTGGCGGTTGGGTGTAGGTAAAGCTAAAACAATTGATATATCCAACGGAAAGTATTGATTGGCATCTTTCATGTTTTCTAATTATTTTTCTTGCCCTATCCATGGGTGTGCTGATTGGGCAAATCATAACTTACACGAATCCAATACAGGCCTTCGGAGAAGCATGTACTAATTTAGCTTGTGGAAATTCAGAAAAACATGTGTTGAAGAAGCTAGCTCAAGGGAACGCATGCCGCTTGGTGGCGAGGGCCTCAACGTGGCGGCGGCGGTGGTCAAGCAGAGGAGTGGAGGGCGGAGCAGCAGCCCGCATTCACGTCCATGGTATTTCTTGTGCTTGAAGACCATGTTGCCTCATAAAGTTTACACACTCATGGCAAAGAAGCATCTGTATGATATGTATATCTCGAACCTGCACAAGAAAGGTTAATATGCTAATTTCTGCCATATTTCTTTGCTAGGTTCTAAATCTGACATTGATAGACAACATAAGGTTAATAGGCTCACACATCCTTGCTAGGGAAAAAGTGGTATATACCATACAGGAATAGTAGGAAATAAATTAGAGAACACTAATAGCTTAAGAGTACATACAGCTTGCACATGCATGGACTCACACTCAGCATCAAGGAATAAGATAACACATAACTGCATGACGAACAGATCAGCCATGCCCATCTACTTCCCTCATTGCTTGCAGGAAATGTCATGTCAAATCCATTCAATGAACACATAACTGAATTGTGAAAATTCAAGTGAAGTGAAAAACACAAACTTCCAGGTTTATCAATTCACTAAGTTGGCAATCATTATAAGTCTCACACCGCCCTAACCAATTTACTAAGCACATACATTATAGATTAAATGCATTGGACAGAAAAACAAATTACCTTCTTCGTTGCGACGCTGCATTTAAGTCTCACGGCCACTCATGGCGACAGAAGAAAAAAACCACAATAATTTAAGAGAAAGAGAGTGAGGGAGAGAACCTTGTAAGAAGCGGACACCGGCGTCGAGGAGCTTCTGGGACCAAGAGGAGGAATCTCGCAGGTCAAGGCGTCGAGGGAGCAGACCTCCAGGGCGCCGCGGCAGATCAGCTTCAGGCATAGCGCGGCGCCGACGAAGCCCTGCCCAAGAGTCACCGCGAACCACACGCCCCCGATCCCCTCATTCTTGCTCTGATGCATCTCTGCTGCATCTTCGGGTGTGGGGCTACGGTGCGGCGCGGCGGATCATAGCGACCGCAGTGGGGCTTGGCCGACGATGAAGCATGGCCGTGGAGGTGAAGAGGGAAATTGGGGAGAGATGGCGTCTGTCGCGCGGGGCGGTTGCATAGGCTGGGAGGCGTTCATGGGGAGAGGGGAGCACAACGGTGGGGAAGGAAGGCGGGGGCGCAGTTCAGATGTGTTTAGTGGCATGATGTGCAGAGGGGCAGAGGGCGTGCGCGGGGTAGTCTGCCTGGCTGAACATTTAATCAGGACCATTGATTTGTGTGGCAGACCTTAGATGTAATATGGGTTGTTGGATGTAATTTAGTTTGATTGATCTAACGTCTCTGATACTCCTGTGTATATTTTGTTGTGTGGCTTTAGAGGGATTTATGTTTGCTCTTTTAATAGTAGTATAGAAAAAGTGTGCTACTTGGTGTCTGCTTAGTCAACAAACGATTGTGCCTACCTTGACCGTTGGATTGACATTCAACGTCTGTCACGTTTCTTCAGTCTCTTCTTCCTCGAGCCGACAAAGCCAAACCAGCACCGGTGGGAACGCCTGCACCCGTCTGCCACGGCTGGCTTTGATCTACCCTGGCTCCCGTTCGTTCCCGTCCGAGGCCTCACCATCGTCCTCCGCCTTGGTTCGCTCGCCGCGGCGCCTCCCTCCGGTGTTGTCAACCGAGAGGAATAAGGAGGATGACAGTAGGGACCTAGCAGCGCGCAGTAATTTTGTTTTTTCGGGATGGAGAAGGGTATCAACTGGGTTGTGCGGGACCCGTGGCCAACACATGACCAGCCCAGGCTTTTATTTCATCTGTCTAGCACATGACCAACCCAGTTTGTTTTTTTTCCTTTCTAAAAATTGCTAGCCAGCTTTTTTGTTTTTTGCAGAATAACCAACGTAGGCCTAATTGCTTTTCTACGCCCTGCTGGGCCGCAAATCTTTCAAGACGAGGAGGGATGCATTTTGCCTAGAAAATGGGCTATAAGTAATAATAAATGGGTTATAAGTAATAATAAATGGGCTGTAAAATGAAAAAATACAGCGAACAGACAATTAGTTCCAAAATACTGTTTTCTTTCGGATTTTGATATTTTAAATATCATTGTTTTTGTGTGGGTAAAATTTCATTGAATTTAAATTAAGGTATATTTAGATTTAAAATTAATTTGAATCTCGCTAGAAATTTCGGGCTGTATGCTGTTTGGGACAGATTTGGGGGCTGACTTGTGGGTCTACTAGGTTGACGTGTACTTTGGCTTTGTCAACATAGTCCACAAACGATTCTAGCAGCAGTGACCGTTGGATGTTAATCCAACGGCCGTGCTGCTTCTTCAATATCTGATCTTCTTGCTCTAGCCGCCCAAACCAGCTCCGGTGGGACTGCCTGCTCCCGCCTCCCGTGGCCGGCTGTGCTGCCGCATAGGCCGCAGCGCCCCACCCTGCTTCATTGCTGGCCAGGCCATTCCTCCTGTTATTTTCCGGCGACGGCAGCCGGACCAGTAAACCCTCGTACTCCCCACCGTGTGGGCAATCATTGCCGAGTCTTCCCCGGCTCCGTGTCGTTTCCTTCCTAGGCCTCGCTGTCGTCCACCGCCATGGTGCTCTCGGCGCGACCTGGTCAACTTGGTCAACGAACGACATCCATCGGCCATGGACTGTACGTGCAAAATAATGATTCCTCCACCTGACAGCTGGGTTCCACCGGAAGGACCTCTGTATTTCGCGAAAAAAATGTTCCCCCCGCTGACATGTCGGACCCACCAGCTATATCTTCGCACGCAAGGAAGTGCCTCCTTATTACGCAAAAAAAGTGAATACCCCCTGCTAGCTGGGACCCACCATAGTGGGAGGATGACTTGTGGGCCAACAAAGTTGACGGGGACGGAGGGCTTTTTCAACTTCGTCAATATGAACGATTCTAGCTCTAGTGACCGTACGATGTCCATCCAACGGCCGTAGTGCTTCTTCAACCTCTGGTCTTCTTGCTCTAGCCGCCCAAAGCAGCGCCGGTCGTGCCGCATCACTACAATAAATATGTCAACTAGTGACCTTCTGTCAGTGACCCTGGAAGAATTGGTCATAGATCTATTACCATTCCAGACCAATTGGTCAAAAGCTGTTCGGGGGGCTCCAAACCCTAAACTATAACGACGATTTTGGTCAGAAAGGTCGTAATTTCCTTACACAAAATGGTCATAAAGCAGATAGCACTGGTCTGCTGCCTTATTTCTAGCTGATCATGACCAATATAGATGGTCATAACCTTGTAAATTGTGGTGGGTTGCTATTACTAGGCGCCACCTCATCAGTTTTGCCTATGTGTCATGTCCATGTGGCAGTTTTTGCCCTAGGTTGTGAAGCAACCTATATTTCTGTCATTCCCAGAATTCCCAAAAAATCTCATAAATTCTTTGGGTCATATCTTCGTCAAATATGTAAAAAACCTTCCTTGCCTAGTTCAAAAATAAGTCAACAATACTCATTTTCATATTCTGTTCAGAACAACAGTTTGTGAAGGAAGTAGCACTTCGGCATGTCCAAATAGTATCGATTTTCTACAGTGCTTTCCTATGCCCAAATAACCATCCTCCACCAAATGACAGCTCAATCCATTCATTATTTTGGGCCCAGCTTCAACATTCGTATTTATGTCTAGTGTGGTACTTTGGAAAGCAAGTACCACCTAGGCGCCTCCTTTTGCGCTGAAAATTTGTCAAGACGGTCTTCTTAGTAACTGATAATCCTCAGTAAAAACACACGCCCATTAGCCATGTATATTTCTTGTACCGCTAATCAAACACTTGGCTGCTAATTCATGTTTGAGCATCGATTGATCTCCTCGTGAGAATCTTATGTTGTAATTTTCTTCCTAGCACCTACCTGGGGATTTCCCAACCCACTAGACATGCCTAGGCTACCCAGAACACATGGCAACGCCACGGTCACGCGGTGACCACGCGGCGGGCATGCAAGTTTACGCGCTCTAGAGTTGGGGCCCTCGGCCACTGCCCAAACCTCGACGTATCGCCACCAAACCATGTATTTATGATTAAATAGGTACTTATGCCGCAGCTACTCACTGCTGCTGCAACTCTTGCACTGCTGCTGCTGATGCTACTCGTTATGGAATTCATTATGGAATTTGGTGCAGTGTACCATCAGTCACAGATGCTGAGTTAGCCAGTTAGGTAGTAGTACATGACAGTGAATGGCTCAAAAGTATTTCTATGTTTGATGCATGGCCTATCTTCCTTCGTGCTTATACATTTTGTTCTATACCTAACTTATATTGGAAGCCTCTGTAGAAGAAGAGCAGGGAGAACATCAACAACAAGATGCAGCTGGTGATGAAGAGCAGCAAGTACACGCTCGGCTACAAGACCGTCCTCTAGACGCTGCGCCGCTCCAAGGTTATGGATCTTTTTGTCACTATTGATTGATTTATCGTTGTGGCTGATCTGCTAGTTCCATTTTTCTGATGGATCTGAAGGGTAGTACTATAACATACGCTCGGGACCGTGTTAATTCCTGAGATTTGTGAATAGCTTTTGTAGAATGAGGTGGTTAATATCTGTTTTGTGGCTATTAATTGCTTGTTGTACTTATTTGTGAGATAAGCTGAACTGTGTAAATATTTGCTTCACGTGTTTAGTGATACCTGCTGAAGTTTGTAGCACTAAAACTTTTAGTTCATAGAATTGGGACTGAAGTTTACCTCATTGCCTTGCTTTTGCCATGCCTTAGAGGCGAATGCATTGTCTGAGGCAATTGCATCTTTGTTGGGTAGTCTGGAGTTTAAAACTAGTATAGCAAGATGGATTTTGCTTGCCATTTAGGGAATTTATAGATAGTTTGTCTCTAATTTTCATTTCTACAAATTTATTCCAGTGGTTTGTGCTTTTGTAATGATTTTTACTTTTTGTTGTGTAAGAATATTTGACTATAGAACGGGACTGAAATTTGGCTCCTTGGCATCTTTTGCCTCCATGGAGATGATTGCAGTGCCCTAGAATCATTTCAGCCTACCTTTTAACACTTCTCCATGTTTCATTATCTGGGGAACAATTGGAGGATGAAATATTTTTTGTTATATGATGAAAATATTCTCTATTGTTCTATGAAACTAGTTGCATGGAATCACCTATGCCCCAGGATGGCATTGCTATATTTGTTGCATTCATAAGATTACTGTAGTGTTCACTTGTTTACATGAACACTTTTTTAAAATAATTGCTATATTCGTTACATGAATGCATATGTTCATGGTCGCGCTTGCAACTGCCCTCTCCTCAAGGGCATGTATCATTTTTTAAAGTCTGCTATCTTTTCCCGAGTCTTTATTATCTTGCCTAGCCTTGTACTGATATGTATTGTTTGCTGCTAATTACCCAAGATAGTGCGTGATGTAAAGGATAACCTGAGAACTCATGCCTAAGTTTATAAGATATGACATGTGACAGTGTTGCTGCTGTTTGAATGCTTCTACTGCTAGCTGCTTGCTTGAATAGGTGTGCACTTGTGCTGGTGGTGGTCCTGCTTGTGCTGCTACTGCTCGTTCGTGTGCTGCTAACAAAATTGAATATAATCATTCTTGTTGGACCATGCAGACCTGTATGTGCTGCTAATTCTTGTGCTGCTAACACATTCTTGTACTGCTCATTCTTGTGATGCTTAAGCTGTTGATTGCCTAATTTTATTCATCGTGTCAGTACCCCGATTCCAAGTCACATCGATCTAGCCGGTAACACCTCATATCACTTTGCGGCCTCACGCACGGTATCCCCACGGGTGTCGCCTTACCAAGGCCCGGGACCATTGGCGCCTTTTGGCTCACGTATATGATAGTGTCGCTAGCATCCATATGACAAACAACCCGAGCCGACATGGCTAGTCGTGAACCCAAAGCGGCACAGACCTATGGGGACAGGCATACATGAATCACATCGAGCATGTCGGTCAACAGCGTGTGAATCCGGGCTGTAGTACTGGGCTAACAGGACTCCGGGGAACCCGGGCTGTAGGAGGCTAGGCAGGACTCCGGATGTCACCGCGTGACATTTCCCCGAAGGGACAGACATAGGAACAGAGTGAAACACATGCCGGCCAGTCAAGTGTCCTGAGCAGTAGTGTTGGGCTAGCAGGACTCCGGTGAACCGGGCTGTAGCGGACTACTATGGCTCAAGGAGCACTAGACTACATTTCCCCATAAGAGAGGCTGCCAAGGATAAACAACTAGATTGTCGGATCCCACACATACCAAGCATTTCAATCATTCACACAATATGCTCGATATATGTAAATACAACATGGCATCACAACAAAACTCTACAACTCAAGTACTTTATTTAAAGGCTCCGGAGAGCCATACATAACATGTTCATACAGGTAGGGGTCACAAGACCCGACACTCAAGTCATACAAGCATACAAGCACATGCGGAAGCAAATAAGTCTGAGTACAGACACTACTAGGGAAAAGCCTATACACAGAATCTTACCAGTAGCGCTGTACAAAACCAAACGCTACTACTACTTAGTAGTAGCGCATGTAAATAAACCGCGCTACTGCTATGACTTTTGCAGTAGCGCGTACTGGTGAAAAGCGCTGCTGCTATGTTTGCACTGGGCGCGCATAGCTAGCCCAACCTAGTAGTAGCGCGTATACTTGCCCAGCGCTACTGCTACTCTCCTTAGCTGTAGCGTGCTTACGTGTAAGGCCTGCTGCTACCGGAAATAAAATAAAGTGAAAAACAAGTAGAAAAGTAAATGAAAATGGAAGAAATAGAAAAAGGAGAAAGGAAAAAAATAAAATGTAAAGAAAAATAAAAGAAAAAAGGGAAAAAAGGAGAAAGGAATAGCAGTAGCGGGTTTCAGGAAATGCGCTATAGCTAACTTAGCTATAGCGCATTTTCAGAAACGCGCTACCGTTACGTTTCACTTAAACAGCGGTTCGCCCCCCCCCCCCCCCCCGCCCCCCCGGCCACCACTTCTTCCCCAAATCCCTCGCCCTCGCCGCCGTCTCCCCAATTCGCCTCGCCCCACTTCGCCGTCGTCTCCTGCCGGCGTGGACGCCTGCAACCTCACCGTCTCCCCCGAGGTCGCCGTCATCCTCACCGCCACCGCCCGAGGCCGCCCTCAGCCTCACCGTCGCCGCCCGAGACCGCCCTCGATGTCATCGTCGGCGCCCTCCACCTCATCGCTGCCCGAGCCCGCCCAGGACCACCGTTGCCCTTGCCCGAGCCCGTCCTCTCCGCCCCTGCCTCCATCACCGAGCACCTCCCCGCCACCATCTCTCCCCTCTCTGTAAGTCCCCCACCCCTGCCCCCACTCATCTCTCTCTGCATTCTAGAGAAAAAAATTAGTAGAGCAAAAGTTTGTTTATAGAAAAAAAATTAGTTTAAAGCAAAGGATGTTAAGTAGTAGATGTTAGAGCAAAAATTAGTTTAGAGCAAAAAATTTGGTTTACAACAAAAGTGACAGTAGGGTTTAATTAGGGTAGATGCTGCTTGTATAGTATATAGTGATACTAGTAGATGTTAATTAGGTTAGGGCAATAGTGGTACTAGTAGATGTTAATTAGATGTTTTCAGTTAGGGCACTAGAGTTTTGCTAGGTTAATTAGGTTAGTTGTGCTGCTAGTAGTATTGGTACAGTAGGTTAATTAGGTGATGTTAAATGAATAACCTAAATGAATGAAATTAGTAGTTAATTGATTTTTTTTCGTTTCATCACTATAGAGCACTAAAGTTAACTAAATTTTGTTCTATTAGTAGTTAAATGAATTTTCTTCTACACTGTTTGCACATGTGGTTGCTCATGTATATTTGGACACTGTTTGCAGGGAATGATGCTTAGTGGCCAATGTTTTGCCGGAATGTTGATTCATTTCTTTTCTGGCAAATTTCAGGTTCTCGATTTGTCCACTTTTTAGCAAAGCTCATACCGAAATTTTCCGTGAATTTCGGCATGACTTGTGCTACAAACCAGGACATATCGAGTGTCTGTGATTTGCCGCACCAGGAAGGAGTCAACATTCCTGCAAAACAATAGGCCTTTTTATGTCATTATTCATTTTATTAGGTCTAGAATTAATTGACTAGATTTAATCATAGGAAACATGGCTAGCAACGATGAAGGACAGGGTTCTGGTGATTGCGACGACGCCTACCGGGCGGCAGACGAATTTTTTAGCCTTACCGATGATCAACCGATGTTATTGCTGGGCCCCCCGGTGGCATTGGGGACTGAGACCGACAAGCAGACTGATGCTGAGACTGAGACCGGCGCTCAGACTCAGACCGGCATCGAGACCGGCGCTACCTCGAGGAGCGGAGCCGGTGTAGAACCGAAATCAAAGAGGCAACGGTTTCCTAACAAACTCAGGACTACTAGAGTGGTGGTCATGGAGGTGGACGACGGCAATTTTGAGCCAACGGCGCCCGAGGAAGCGCGTCGATGCTACGGCAATCAAATAGGCTGCATGATACGGACAACTGCCACCATCAACGATGAGAGACTACAGAAGATAGAAAATATGATGAGCTCCTTCCTAAAGAAGTTTCACCAGATATTCTTGTTCCCGGGCCGGAATGAGAAGGATTATAAAGATCCAGATGAGGACCCGGCAATGAAGAAGATAAACAAACACGCCATGACCAAGTTTAGCGACGCGTTGGCCGCCTGGAAAAATCGAGTGAAAGCAAGGATCATCGACAAGAAGGAACCCTACTCTGAGATTGTAAAGGATAATCCGACAATCATGGAAGAGCAGTTTCAAATATTCAAGGAGGCTTGCGAGGCCGAAGATTCCAAAAAAAGTCTAAGTACATGAAGGGGCTTCAAGAGAGGAACATTGGGAGCCACCACCTCGGAAGCCGTGGTTACGGCGGAAAGAGGTCCAAATGGGCCAAGGAGGACGCGGAAGCGGCGAGTCTGGGCATCCCAGACCCCTTGGCGGAGTTCACCGTCCCGCGGGAGCGTGACGTCCTCAGGGCCCGGCACCGTTGGGACCCAGTGAAAAAGGTTTATGAGACAACACCGGTCATTACGGAGTTCATGAGACTGCTGGTAATTTTAGTTTCTGATCAATTCGACTGCACACGTTAGTCATATTTGTAAACGATCGTTGTGCCTTTTGCAGAGAGAGCAGCACAGGATTGCAGCCGAAAGCGACTCGCCGTCTGAGGCATTGGCGAGGCCCAAGTGGGACACTCCATTCAAATGGGCGTTGAACATATTGAAACAACAACCGGTGGATACTTGACCGTCGTATGGACGCGTGCACGATGTCGGAGACGGCGCCACGTGGAAGAAGTACTACTGTGAGACCACAGAGGAGAGAAAGGAAAGACGGAGGTTAAATGAAGAAAACTTCGACAAGAGGGTTGAGATTGCGGTTGAGGAGAAATCAACTGAGACAGTCGCAACAGCGGTAGCTGCAGCAAAATAGGTGGCTTTAGATATTTCTACTACCTTGGTTCCGGTCGTTTTCAATTGGACCAGGCAAAATCCAAAAAAAGATGCAATTGACTTTCCCCTTGCTGACTTCTTGGCGGGGAGCAGCTCAACTAGCGTTGCACCAGCACCTGCAGCTGCACCTGCTCCCGCACCGGACGTGCTAGGTGGTGCTTCGTCTTTGGCTAAGCTCGACGCCCTCACGGTATCTGTCACACCGGCCCCCTTCAATATAAATGTATAATCTCCCGTTTTTGTTGCCTTTCGGATGTCTCACGTCGCAGACTTTTCTTTGCAGGCCGACGAAACCCCGTGCAGCATATTGTACACCATCGTCGACCAGAAGGTGGACGTGGGGAAGGCGACGATAATGGAGCCGAAGGAACCATTGTTCCACAGCCGGCCGATCCCCCCGAACGTTAGTACTAGGAAAACGGCTATAGATGAAATGGACACTAATGGCGCACCACGTGTATGGTGCGCCATTAGAATATAGCAATGGCGCACCACATACAGGTACGCCATTAGTAATATATTACTAATGGTGCACCTGGTGTGCGGTGCGCCATTAGAAGTTTTGAAAAAAAAACCAAAATTTGTTACTAATGGCGCACCGTGGGTGTGGTGCGCCATTACTAGTTGACATAGTAATGGCGCACCACACCCACGGTGCGCCATTAGAAGTTTTGAAAAAAAAGTAAAAAAAAAATAAAAAAAATTGTTAGTAATGGCGGACCAGTGGACAGTGCGCCATTACTAGTTTTTAACTAGTAATGGCGCACTATCCACTGGTGCGCCATTACTAAGTTTTTTTCAAAAAAAATTCAAAAAAAATTTCACATTTTTTTATATTTTTTTTCAAAACTATTAATGGCGCACCGTGGGTGTGGTGCGCCATTACTAGTTTAACTACTAATGGCGCACCACCCCATGGTGCGCCATTACTGGTTTACCCGGCTTCCACCGAATGCACCCCCCCCCACGGACCGCCTTTTCAGTTTAAAAAAAATGATAAAAATGTCAAAAAAATAAAAGAAAATATGTTTGCCATGTGATATTTGGTCTAGTTGTTGGGAAAATTTGCAAATATAAATTCCAACTTTATTTGCAAAATCTCTCTGGAAATTTGTAAAATGGGCATAACTTTTGCATACGAACTCGGATTAAAAAGTTTTATATATGAAAAATCATCTACTCGAAAAGTTACATCCGAATTTAACCGGGGGAACCCGTTAAACATTTTCAAAATCCCCAAAAACCTAACACAAAAAAAGTCACGAGGCTTTCAAGATCTAGAGGCAAAAAAATTCAAAAAAAAGGTTTTGAATTTTTTTTAATTTTTTTCCAAAAAAAGATACATAATATGACCGGGAAGTTTGAAATATTTTTCAAAATTTCATCATAGTCATGAACATGAACAAAGTCCTAGACATCAACAAGGTTTAATAGGATTGATATGCTAGATATATCAACAAATGCCTGTGAATTGAGCTGTTGCTGGGGTTGGATAGAACTCTGAAGTTAAGCGTGCTTGGGCTGGAGTAGTGTGAGGATGGGTGACCTTTCGGGAAGTTTGACCACGGAGTGTGATTTGACCTGAGATTAAAACATAATGACCTGAGATTAAGAAAAAAATGAAAAAAATTTGAAATTTTTTGAAAAAATTAAAAAAAATCTGAAAAAAAAATTGAAAAAAAATTGTTACTCATGGCGCACTTCTATGTGGTGCGCCATTAGAATACCAGATTCTAATGGCGCACCACAGGTGTGCCATTAAAAAAATTCTAATGGCGTGATGCTAGTGGCGCACCACTAGTGCGCCATTAGTAGCGAAAAATAGGTGCGCCACTAGCAGCCCTTTTTCTAGTAGTGCGTCTTCAAGGTTTTCGTGGCTAGTGTCAAACCGGGCCACGAGAATTTGCCTCCTCCAGTACTACTGGGGGATGATGACGAGACACCGCGGCGGCTTGGTGATTGTTGCAATGCTGGGTGGGTCCTGTTGTGGCCAAAGAGTTTGCTTCGTCTGGAGGCGGCCGGGAGCACACCCACGAGCACGCAGCCTCAGCAAGGTATGAACATCAACACCCCACCTACCCAATTATCATCGGGTGTCGGGTTGGGTGATAGCGGACGGGGTAAGGAGGAGGCTCCATTAGTCGCTGATGACGTCGCCATGGATGAGGATGAGGACGACGATGGCGCTGCTGAACAGTATGTCTATACTGGCGCCTCCTCAGGGTTTGAGCGTCATGAGTCGGTGCCTGAATTGCCGTATCAACATATTATGGACGACCTTCCGGTAGTAAAGAAGTTTAGGAAGAGAGCGAGGAAAGGCAAAAAAGTTGTTTCTATGATCCAGCCGCCTCAGCAGTCCCGGCTTCAGGACTGTATAGATATCCCCGGTGCGGATAAATGGCATATCCCCGGTCAACCAATCCTACCTGCAACAGCGCTAC
Source organism: Triticum urartu (assembly GCF_056163025.1). Lineage (NCBI taxonomy): Eukaryota > Viridiplantae > Streptophyta > Magnoliopsida > Poales > Poaceae > Triticum > Triticum urartu. The sequence goes on along the minus strand of NC_141873.1, from coordinate 64,765,799 downwards.
GGGCCAGGTTCGGCGATCTAAAGAGACTTCATGACGATGTGCTGCGGGTAGAGAAAGACCTCATCGCCTCGAAAGATCCAGGATACCCACTCTACGTGGTTAACGTTCCGCGGCAAATGTCGTACGTCGACAGCTTCCCCGCGGATAAGTTCTTCCTCCGATTTGATTACATATTCAACATGTTTCACGTGAAGAAGCTGGATTTTACATTTGTCCGCCTTTATGCCTTGCACATGAACTACATCATCGGGGTTGAGCAGATATCTCATATCTGTGTCGCTGACCCGTACTACATGCACGAGGGCTTCTTGGGAGTCTGCGCAAATCACCGTGAATACGCGAGGGATTACATCGTCAATTTCATGCTCGCCAATAAGGACAAGGAGGCGATTCTCGTGCCTTATCATCCCGTGTAAGTCATCCGCGCTGCTATCCTTCCTTCGATTTCAATCATTCATTTGCATGGTGGAGGCTAATTAATTTGAGGCTTATTTTGCGCAGTGGCGGGCGCGCCGTCCTCATCATCCTCTACCCCCGATTCTCCCACGCTCTTTACATGGACTCGTCGAAGAACATTCACAAAAAGGATTACACCCACATCAAGGATGTTCTCGACAGTGCTATGTTTTACTACGAAGCAAGGGGTGGAGAGGTCAGGGACAAGAAGAGAAGGGGCGGCAGGGTCGCCTTCGGCCATAAGACCGATTTCTGCTGCATCCAGCAACCGAAAGATTCTCTTAATGATGGATTCTATGTCCTACACCACATGCTGGAGTACAGACGGGATCACCAGAACCTTCGCATGTCACCTAGATCCGGCGATGCCCATATTCTGCAATGGGCAAAGGACATAGGAGATATCGAGGATCATCGACTTCGAGCTGAGTTCTATAACATCCAGCGCGAACTTGCCCAAATCATCATGAAGGAGGTCGTCGAAAAAACTGGGATGTTCTACGGAGAAGGACAAATGTCGCGGGAAGTCGTCCGAACATGGATAGCCTCTCAGCGTCTCGACCTGAAGCCTTTCACTAGGCTCGGGGACTATCTCCCTGACTTGGATGGATGGAACGACATGTTGGAGTGATTGTCGATATATGACAATGTGTCCGTTTAGTCCATACTTTCTGTATGACAATACTTTGAGTTATGCACGGTGAAACTTTATTTGTGATGTAATTAAACCGTCCTCCTCCTCGACTAGCGAAAACCACTCTAGTTAGGGCATTTTGGGGTACGATGAACTTTGTTATTTATGCTTATGATATGTTGTTTTTATTTTTGCCAAGTCTGTCTCTTTCTGTTGCTCAACTATGTATGTTGCATATCATCGACTCATGTGATGATGCAGGTGCATAGATCATAGATGGCGAAGAAGTGCTATGCCAGGAGTATATATACGACAAGTGGCCGAAGTGTCAGGCCTTTCCGGTTTCCGAGCGACAGGCAGTAGTTAGTATAGAGGTTCACGCTAATGCGAAAGAGGGATACGAACTCATGTTCTCAAAGTGATAGCTCTTCTCGCGTATATCATTGTTTAGATGGATGACGATGTATTTGCATATCATTCGAGACTTGTATCGCTATTTTCGAGATGATGACGAGAGACCACTTTGTGTTGGATGATGATTATGATGATGACATGATTTGATGAGGCTAATTGTATGTATATGCTATGATTACATTTGTATGTGTATGATATGCTAAAGATTATTGTATAAAGCCTATTCAAATACAAAACAAATATAAAACAAATATGCAGGAAAAAAACTAATAAATAAACTAGTAGTAGCGAGGGGGGAAATTTAGCAGTAGCGCCGCATTGTTAGTAGCGCGTCCCAGCAAACAGCGTTGCAGATAATATCAGTAGCGCCCTTTCCCAAAGAGCGCTACAGCTATTCATGTATAGCAGTAGCATGGGACAACCGGCGCTACTGCTATACGTTAGCTGTAGCGCCTTATTAGTAGCGCCGGTGCCCGCGCTACTAAGAGGCCCAAAACCCTCGCTGCTGGTAGGCTTTTCCCTAGTAGCGAGACACTAGAAAGAAAGAAGGCTTGTCTAAGCCTGTCTATCTACATAGGGCCCTCCATGGCCAGAATCACCACCTGGGTGGCAAGTTACTCATCGACGTCGAGATCTACGTAAAACACATCGAAGGGGGCGGTGTTGTCGTCTGAAAATAGTAATTAAAGAAACATGAGCACAAAGGTACTCAGCAAGTCTTACAATAGATCCTACTATACATGCTTATTCTCAAGAAGGTGGTGGAGTTATTGCAGCAAGCCAGCTTTGACTCTTGGCTAAGCTATCCTACGAGACACCACTGTGAAATAGTTTTTGCACACGAGTCCACTAATCACCAACACAATACTCCATCGGGGATCCTCCCTCATCATCCTATGAGAGGGCCATCCTCGGTACTCACACTTATCTTGAGTCTTTTAGTAGTAACCATTAACTTGTCTATGAACTGTATAGGCAACCAAGTAGTCCTTTACCGCGGACGCGGCTATACGAATAGTTTTATACCCTGCAGGGGTGTACTTCGTCACACATGTTTCCACAAGTTAGCGTCTGCACACGACATGTGCTCGGCATACTTCAAGAGAAAGCCGACGTTGGTGTAGACCACGACCTGACTAACCACACAATTCTCTAGTCCAGGTTTATCGCCTATTCGCGTTCCATCCGCAAGGAAATCCGGCCGGGGTGTCCTCAACGGCCCTAAACGATGTGTATAGGGTCCCGAGACACCAAACGGGTGCCCGGCATACCCGACCATGGTGTATCTACCGCATCATAGCCCACCCCTAGGGTCACCGCTACGCACGGACACCAACACATAACCTATAAACACCAGAAACTAGTTGGAACTCCTGGACAGAGGATGAGAGGGGTCAGTAAGTCAAGTAGGGTCATATTTCAGGGCCCAATGTGTGGTAATAGCTGAATCTTAAATGACGCATACAGATCTCAGTTCTTAGGGACGGCCTCAATGAAATGACCCACCATGTACTCCTACATGGCCTCTCATCGATATCTTTACCAAAACATGTTCAACACGTCCCTCACATTACCGACGTAATCATTTCACTCTAGACCATCACCTAGATGAACCAGACCTAACACAACTCTAAGCATAGCAGGCATAGCAAGGTAGGAAACACATACATGGCTCAATCAACTCCTACACATGCTAGTGGGTTTCATCTAGTTACTGTGGCAATGACAGGTCATGCAGAGGATAAGGGTTCAACTACTGCAGCACACAATAGTTTGAAACATTGTTGTCTTAATGCAGTAAATGAGAGCAGAAGCGAGAACATGGGATTGTATCGATATGATCAATGGGGCTGCTTGCCTGATGGAGTAGTAGTAGGGTACTGCCCTTCAGCTGGATACTCGGAATATCCTTGGAGGCAAAACCTACCACGAAAGACACCACAGAACACAATCATCACATGGAAATATTGAACAATATGATGGATGCTATGACATGGTAATATGAGGTGTCCTGCCTAATGCAAGGTGAAACAAGTTGGTTTGGGTCCATTTGAATCAAAGATTCAAATGGAAGCTTATGTTCTTAAGCATTATAAGTGTATTAGCTTGTTTCACCTAAACAGAAAGGTTAAAGTGTTTTGTCATGCATGAAACCATTACATATGGAAAGATTGATTTTTTCTGATCAAATTTCATATATAAATCTTTGCATTTGGAGTTACAGATTAAAAGTTATGAATTTTTGAAGTTTGTAATATTTTATGGAATTTCGTGTAAAAGAATAATTCCAGTAATTGAGTTATTGCGTCAGCATTGCGCCAGGGTGACGTCAGCAGGTCAAAGGCGCCAGCACAGGTCAAACCTGACTGGCGGGCCCCGTCTGTTAGTGTAACAACTAACTAATAGAGTTAGTTAGTGTTACGTTAGCACTAAACTAGGTTAGTTTGGGCCTCGGCCCACATGTCAGTGAGTCAACCTATTAACTAAAGTAATTAGCGCTAACTAATCTAATTCTAAATTAAACAGGGGCATGGCCCACACGTCAGTGACCCTGGGGGGGTCAAACTGGGTCAGCGGAGTCAAACTCGCCGGCGTTTAGCCGCCGGAGAGGCCAGACGCGGCGGGGTAGTGCGGGTTTTGCACTCCGACGACCAAATGGACGGCGGAGACCTCCTACGTGTAGCTGGGAGCAAGCCGCGTCGAGTGGTGGCAATGGTTGGGCTCAATGTCATCAGAAACGATGCCGGCGACGAGCGTTGCGGCTGCCGGAGTTTGGGCGAGGTCGAACTAACCCCTAGGAGGCACGGCGAGCAGCGTGCGGGGGTGCTACGGGATCCTGCGAGGGCGGTGAAGGTGATGACGTGCTCGGTTGCGGGCTAACGTGGCTGTGGCCATGACGGCGACGTGCGGTGGCGGCGGCGGTGGCCGAGCTTGGTGCGGTCGCAGCGGTGCTCGAGAAGGCAAACAGAGAGGATGGGGAGGTGGCTGAGCTCACGGGGGTCACGTCGAGGAAGACGGCGAGGTCGGGGACGAGCTGGTGCTGCGTTGAAGGCATAGGGGATCTCCGGTGGCCAGAGTTGGGGAAGACGGGGTCAGGGCGTCTCCGGAGCGGGTGAGCGCTCGGGGCTCGGCCTGCTCAACGTAGTCAACGATGGCGGAGCTTGTGGACATGGTGGCGCGGCACGAGGACGACAGAGGGCGCAGCTACATCGATGGTGCGGCGGCAGGGGTGTCGGCCATGGTGGGAGAGTGCGAGGGAGACAGACAGGGGGGAATGGGTGTGTCCAGGCGGTCGGGGCGACGACGTGGGGCTCGCCCAAGGTCCCACAGGCGCGAGCGGCAAGAAGGTGGCGCGGTGGCGAGCTCTCACGCGCCGGCGTCACCTCCCTACCTGTCTGGCGGGGACGAAGGAGCTGGCTGGCACGGGCCAGCACAGTGCTGGGCCGCCAGGTGGGCCGGCTGGTGGCTTTGCCAGGTTAGTTTCCTTTCTCTCTTTTTTTTGTTTTCTAATTATTCCGTTTTGTGTTTTGAAATAGTAAAAATACTATTTCATTTAGGAAAATACTAAAAATATTCAGAGGCAAATTTGGAAATATTCTCAATAGCCTAAAATTACTTTCAGGATTATTTGGGCATTTAAAAATATTTATAGGATTTAAATTGCCCAAATGCAATTAGTAATGAATTAATCCAATGACCTTATGATGTCCTAGAAAAGTGTGCACAATTTTTGTCAAAGGTTTTAACCCAAAACAAAAACGGTGGATTTTTTAGAAGGGCATTTCAGGTTCATTGAAAAAGTTTTTAGTAAACCCTAGTTGTTCCAGGGGGGTGCTGGGGGTTCTGCCATCCCCATTTCAGTTTTCTAGGAAAATAAACATGATGCAACACTCTAATGCATGAACTAGCTAGGGTGTGACAACTCACCCCCACTCAAAAGAATCTCGTCCTGAGATTTAGGATCCATTGGGAAGAAGGTCTGGTACTCGAGTCGAAGACGATCCTCCCTTTCCCAAGTGGCTTCTTTTTCGGAATGGTGTGACCATTGAACCTTAAGAAACTTGATGTTATGGCGTCGAGTGGTACGCTCGGCTTGATCAAGGATATGAACGGGATATTCCCGATAAGTAAGATTATCTTATAGATCAAGCGTTTCGTGGTCCACTCCACGGATAGGATCCGTGAAGCAACGCCTGAGTTGAGAAACATGGAAGACATCGTGAACTCTGGAAAGATGCGGAGGTAGTTCCAATTGGTAGGAAACTTCTCCTCGCTTGGCAAGAATGCGAAAGGGTCTAATGTAATGAGGAGCAATTTGCCTTTGATACCGAAGCGATGGGTTCCCCTTAAAAGAGTAACTCGAAGGTAAGCCTTCTCGCCGACTTCATAAGTCATGAGCTTATGTTTACGGTCATATTGGCTCTTTTGACGAGATTGTGCTGTTTTCAATTTGTCACGAATAATGCGAACATGTTCTTCTTCTTCCTGAATCATATCCGGGTCAAAGAGTTGTCTTTCCCCGGTTTCTGAGCAGTTAAGAGGCGTTCGACATTTTCGTCGATAGAGAACTTCGAAAGGAGCTTTGCCCAAGCTAGCTTGATAACTATTGTAATAAGCGAACTCCGCGGATGGAAGGCATTTACCCCAATCCATTCCGAATGAGATGACAGAAGCTCGGAGCATATCCTCCAGAATTTGATTTACTCACTCTACTTGACCTCTTAATTGGGGTGGAAGGCGGTGCTAAAAGAGAGACGAGTTCCCATAGCATTTTGGAAACTTTCCCAAATCGAGAGGTGAAGAGACTCCCACGGTCTGAGTTAATTTCCAATGGGACACCATGAAGAGACACTATTCGGGAGATGTATAGGTCAGCTAGCTGGCTAGCGGTGATACTCTCACGAACAGGTAGGAAGTGGGCTACTTTGGAAATACGATCGATCACAACAAAGATAGCATTATTCCCTCTCTTGGTCCTGGGAAACCCAGTAATGAAATCCATACTGATTTTATCCCATTTCCATTCAGGAATAGCCAAAGGTTGAAGGGTGCCAGCAGGATGTTGATGCTCTGCTTTAACACAACGACAGACGTCGCAACTAGCAATGTATTGAGCAATTTCTCTCTTCATCCTATTCCACCAAAACCTCTGGTGTAGGTCTTGATACATTTTAGTACTACTGGGATGAATGGTGAGAGGGGATTCATGAGCCTCCTTAAGAATCAACTGACGTAGATGTTGTTTCTTGGGAACCACCAAGCGGTTCTCGAAGAAGACAACACCTCGCTCATCCATGGAAAAACATTTTGCAACTCCGCTAGCAATGTTTTCCTTAATCCAGGATATGCCCTTATCACGCTTCTGGGCAACTATGATTTGATCTGTAAGGTTAGGCTTCACCACCAGGGTGGATAGGAATCCTCGAGGAACTATGTGAAGGTTAAGCTTACGAAATTCCTCATGGAGAAGTGGTTGACTTTGTTGTAACATCAGGTTGTTACAATAAGATTTACGACTTAGTGCATCAGTCATGACATTGGCTTTGCCCGGGGTGTAACTTGTTCCTAAGTCGTAATGCGAGATCAACTCGACCCAACATCTTTGCCTGAGATTCAAATCCGGTTGGGTGAAGATATATTCCAAACTTTGGTGATCAGTGAAGATCTCGCAACAATCACCGAGAAGGTAATGTCGCCAAGTTTTAAGTGCATGGACTACAGCTGCAAGCTCTAGATCATGTGTGGGATAGTTTTCCTCATGGGGTGTAATTGCCGTGAAGCATAGGCAATTACCTGACGATCTTGCATGAGTATGCAACCTAGTCCTTGTCGCGAGGCCTCGCAATAGAAAGTCCTTGGAGAAATCTAGTGGGACCAGTACGGGAGCAGATGTCAGGCGTCTTTTCAGTTCCTGAAAGCTAAACTCGCACTGTGGGGTCCACTCAAACTTTTTATCTTTCCTGAGGAGTTTAGTTAGAGGTTTAGCAACCTTGGAGAAATTCTCGACGAAGCGGTGACAATAGCTCGCTAAGCCAAGGAAGCTCCGAACTTGCTTGACCGTTTCAGGTGGAGTCCAATCAAGGTCGGCTTGAACTCGCTCGGGATTGATAGCAATACCCTTACCAGAGATTACATGGCCTAGATAGGTCACTTCTGGCAACCAAAATTCACACTTGGAGAATTTGACATAAAGGCGATGCTCTCGAAGTTTCATCAATAGCAGCCTTAGATGTTCGGCATGTTCCTCCTCACTCTTGGAGTAGATGAGTATATCATCGAGGTATACTATGACGAATTTATCCAAATACTCCATGAAGACCAAGTTCATTAACAGAGAGAAGGTGGCTGGGGCATTGGTTAAACCGAAGGACATAACGGTGTACTCGTATTGGCCATAGCGAGTATCAAAGGCCGTTTTGGGAATATCCCCGTTTTTTATTTTGATTTGATGGTAGCCCAACCTCAAATCCATCTTGGAAAAGACTAAGGATCCAGCGAGCTGGTCATACAGATGGTTGATCCTGGGGAGCGGATACTTGTTCTTGATAGTGACCAAGTTGACAGGTCGGTAATCTACAACCATCCGATCCGTTCCATACTTCTTCTTGACAAAGAGGACGGGCCAAGCCCAAGGAGAGGAACTAGGAACGATGAAACCCTTTTTCAAGGACTCATCGAGTTGGTTCTTAAGCTCAACTAGTTCTAAGGGTCCCATCTTATAGGGTCTTCTAGAAATTGGGACGGTTCCTGGAACAAGGTCTATCACGAACTCGACATCCCTGTCAGGTGGAACACCTAGCAGTTCTTCTGGAAAGACATCCGGGAAGTCACGGACTACCGGAATATCTTCAAGCTCTGGAAGGGGGTTGGCATTTAGGGAGTAAAGCTGGGGCTTGGCCACTCGAGTTAAGACATTGGCTATCTTGCCCGATGGATGAGTAAGTTGAATAGTTCTAGTAGAGCAATCAATCTTAGCATAATGGGCTAACATCCAGTCCGTACCCAAGATGATGTTTATGTACGAGGACTTGAGAGCTATTAAAGATGCAAGGAAGACACGCCTATCGACAAGAATTTCATTCCCATGGCTTACTCTATAAGTTTGCCTTCTAGAGCCAGGGGTTTGAATTTCCATGGTAGTGGGCATGTCACAGATTGTCGTGTTATGCAATCAAGCATAGCTTTCAGTTATGAATGAATGAGATGCTCCAGTATCAAAAAGAACAGATGTCGGATGGCAATTAACAAGGAGCGTACCAAGGACGACGTTAGGATCATCATGAGCCTCCTCAGCTGAGACATAGTTGACATGGCCACGTGTAGTGGTGGCTGGCTTGGCATAGAATGTCTTTCCCGCTGGCTTACCACAGCAAACGGACTTTCCAGAATGGTTGGGGTTGTTGTTCTACGGACACTCTCGACTGTAGTGACCCGGCTCTCCACAATTGAAACATGTCACAACATTGGGGCTTGGAGCAGCATTAGCAGCGGGGCCACAATAAGACTTAGGCGGTGCAAACTGCTGGTTCGGGTGAGGCGCCTCAAAGGATGGCCTTTGAACGAACCTGGGTGGCAGCACTGTACTTGGAATCCACACCCGGCGCTTCTAAGATCCAGAGCCGGATGAAGAACCAAAATCACCAGAGTGCTTGCGTGAAGCGTCATATTCAGTCTGGCTTGTCTCAGCACTGATGGCTTTATTGACCAACTTCTGGAAGGAGGTGCACTTGTGCAGACGAAGATCATGGTGAAGCTCAGTGCTAAGTCCCTTGCAGAACCTTGCCTGCTTCTTAGCGTCGGTGGATACCTCTTCAGGAGCATAACGTGCCAGATTCCCAAACTCATGACTATAAGCATCCACAGTTAGTCTGCCTTGGGTGAAATTGCAGAAATCTTCCCTCTTACGATCCATGAGACCTTTCGGGATGTGATGCTCACGGAAAGCCTCACTGAATTCAGCCCAAGTAGTGATTTGGCCGACCAAGCACATAGTCTCAAAGTTTTCCCACCAAAGGCTAGCAGGGCCTTCGAGGTGATAGGCAGCATAGGTAACCTTATCGGCTTTAGCTACGTTGGCAGAACGTAGCTTGTGGGTGATGTTGCAAAGCCAGTCATCCGCGTTGAAGGGCTCGACGGAATGATTAAACTTTGGTGGGTACAACTTGATAAAGTCATTGATTGACACCAAGTTGTTTCGCTGATGACGTGCGGTGTTCTGTTCAATCCGCTCCAGCAAGCGGTTAGTCTCATGCTTGTTTCTTTCTGCTTCCAACATAACTTCGGCCAGAGAAGGCGGGTGAGGCAGATTTTCACCCCTAGCTGCACTGGCTTCCCCTGCTCCGGGGCAGCACGGTTGCTGCAGGTGTTGACCATCCTAGGAAAAAAAAGACAATGGTTTAGACAAGGATGGCACAATCTTAGCAAGGAAGTGCAGAATGTAATGGATAACATGGAATGCTGAGATGTTCATTGCATGACATGGTAATATAGAAACTGCCATATATATACCATTGGTCATACACACCGTACATAATTTAGTACAAGCCCAGGCTAGGGTACAACTACGGTGAAAGACATTACATCTCATCAGAGGCATTCCAAGCTCCTATACATTATTTTTCTACACCTCTGGAGCGTGATACACACCAAGTTGTATCCCACGGTCACGCAGGACTATGGAGAATACAACTATTACAGTACTAGTGAAACTACTACTAGCTCAGACGGCTCCTTAGTAATCCTCATAAAATTCACCACCAAAACCTGAAAGCGGAACATGATCATCTGGGAACAGACAGTCCTGTGGAGCTTGCGGACCATAGGGACTCGGATGTGGCCTTGGTCCCACAGACGGTGGCAGACCGGGACCACGAGGAGGGGTGATGCCTCCTACATCACGCCACTCTATACAATCTGGCAATCCAGACCGCATAGGGTACAGGTCCCTCAGGTCCATGTATCCTGCCTGTATAGCAGGTGCAAACCGAGTCAAAGTGGCCCAGTGATCAGCACGAGAGTTAAAAAGCTCCATAGGCAAGGCCCGATTTTCGTGGTCCTTATCCTCGAGCATCTCGGTAGTGGTGCAGAGTAGTGACTCCTCATGTGTAGAGTCATAGTACAAAGCCTGATAGTACCCGTGTGCTCCAGGGAGTGAGGCTGGCATGTAGTGGAAATTGGTGTTCTGAAGCAAGGCAGTCCTGGCTCTAATGATAGTCATCATTGAGTAAGCTGCATCCTACACAGACATCTCAATAGTAACCCCAAGCCCATAAGAGCAGTGGAGGGGTTCAGTGGCTCCAGGATAAGAGGGATATATCCTGACAGTACAAAGGTACTGGCTCTGGTTGAAGTCTCGGAACTGCTCCTCGTCGGTATACTCCAGATACCATTGATAGCCTGTCTCGACCATCACTCGAACCAACATGGTCGTGTGACCGGGTACATCGAGGCACCGGGTCAGACGAACCACTTGGTTCTGGGAACGGGTGGCCATCTGAAAGCACAAAATAATGCAAAGGCATTAGAATTTCCTAGGAGAAATCGGACAGCATAACGACTGTAAATGCTCAGAAAAAGATTTGAGACATTCACAACAGTTTGCAAAACTACTCAACAACATCATATCAAGGTTCTGGTTCAACTGACAACATACTAAAAGTAGTAGAAACTGTACTGAGGCTTGTAAAAACAATCCTATAAGCTACTACGGATTAGTAACACGTGAACCTGATAGAGAGAAGAGAGCCTAGTCCTTAACCCACGCAGAATGAGAAGAGAAGGACTCAGATCAGAGGGCATAAGGTAAAGGAGTAAGAAGAGCCTTACGTTCCCTTCCACAATCAATTCCCCTACATATAACTAAAGCATTTCTAGACTCGACATCGACCAGTTTGGCTCAACGAACCTACATGCAGTCCAGCTCTGATGCCAATGCTGTTGGGACCCCGATTCCCAGTCACATCGATCTAGCCAGTAACACCTCATATCACTTTGCAGCCTCACACACGGTATCCCCACGGGTGTCGCCTTACCAAGGCCCGGGACCGTTTGCGCCTTTTGGATCACGTATATGATAGTGTCGCTAGCATCCATATGACAAAGAACCAGAGCCGACATGGCTAGTCGTGAACCCAAAGCGGCATAGACCTATGGGGACAGGCATACATGAATCACATCGAGCATGTCGGTCAACAGCGTGTGAATCCAGGCTGTAGCACTAGGCTAACAGGACTCCGGGGAACCCGGGCTATAGCAGGCTAGGCAGGACTCCGGATGTCACTGCGTGACATTTCCCCCAAGGGACAGACATAGGAACAAAGTGAAACACATGCCGGCTAGTCAAGTATCCTGAGCAGTAGTGCTGGGCTAGCAGGACTCCGGTGAACCAGGCTGTAGCGGACTACTATGGCTCAAGGAGCACTAGACTACATTTCCCCATAAGAGAGGCTGCCAAGGATAAACCACTAGATTGTCGGATCCCACACATACCAAGCATTTCAATCATACACACAATATGCTCGATATGTGTAAATACAACATGGCATCACAACAAAACTCTACAACTCAAGTACTTTATTTAAAGGCTCCGGAGAACCATACATAAGATGTTCATACAGGTAGGGGTCACAAGACCCGGCACTCAAGTCATACAAGCATACAAGCACATGCGGAAGCAAATAAGTCTGAGTATAGACACTAAAAAGAAAGAAGGCTTGTCGAAGCCTGTCTATCTACATAGGGCCCTCCATGGCCAGAATCACCACCTGGGTGGCAATTTACTCATCGACGTCGAGGTCTACGTAAAACCCATCGGAGGGGGCGGTGTTACTCAGCAACATGAGTACAAAGGTACTCAGCAAGTCTTACAACAGATCCTACTATACATGCTTATTCTCAAGAATGTGGTGGAGTTATTGCAGCAAGCCAGCTTTGACTCTTGGCTAAGCTATCCTACAAGACACCACTGTAAAATAGTTTTCGCACACGAGTCCACTAATCACCAACACAATACTCCACCGGGGATCCTCCCTTGTCATCCACCAAGAGGGCCATCCTCGGTACTCACACTTATCTTAAGTCTATTAGTAGTAACCATTAACTTGTCTATGAACTGTATAGGCAACCAGGTAGTCCTTTACCGTGGACGCGGCTATTCGAATAGTTTTATACCTTGCAGGGGTGTACTTTGTCTCACATGTTTCCACCACTTAGCGTTTGCATGCGACATGTGCTCGACAGACTTCAAGCGAAAGCCGACGTGGGCGTAGACCACGACCTGACTAACCACACAAGTCTCTAGTCCAGGTTTATCGCCTATTCGGGTTCCATCCGCAAGGAAATCCGGCCGGGGTGTCCTCAACGGCCCCAAACGATGTGTACAGGGTCCCGAGACGTCAAACGGGCGCCCGGCATACCCGGCCACGGTGTATCTACCACATCATAGCCCACCCCTAGGGTCAGCGCTACGCACGGCCGCCAACACATAACCTATAGACACCAGAAACTAGTTGCAACTCCTGGATAGAGGACGAGAGGAGTCAGTAAGTCAAGAGGGGTCATATTTCAGGGCCCAATGTGTGGTAGTAGCTGAATCTTAAATCACGCATACAGATCTCAGTTCTTAGGGACGGCCTCAATGAAACAACCCACCATGTACTCCTACATGGCCTCTCATCGATACCTTTACCAAAACATGTTCAACACATCCCTCACATTACCGACGTAATCATTTCACTCTAGCCCATCACCCAGATGAACCAGACCTGACACAACTCTAAGCATAGCAGGCATAGCAAGGTAGGAAACACATACATGGCTCAATCAACTCCTACACATGCTAGTGGGTTTCATCTACTTACTGTGGCAATGACAGGTCATTTAGAGGATAAGGGTTCAACTACCGCAGCACACAGCAGTTTGAAACATTGTTGTCTTAATGCATTAAATGAGAGCAGAAGCGAGAACATGGGATTGTATCGATATGATCAATGGGGCTGCTTGCCTGATGGAGTAGTAGTAGGGTACTGCCCTTCAGCTCGATACTCGAGAATATCCTCGGAGGCAGAACCTACCATGAAAGAGACCATAGAACACAATCATCACATGGCAATATGCAACAATATGATGCATTCTATGACATGGCAATATGAGGTGTCCTACCTAATGCAATGTGAAACAAGTTAGTTTGGGTCCATTTGAATTAAAGATTCAAATGGAAGCTTATGTTCTTAAGAATTATAAGTGTATTAGCTTGTTTCACCTAAACAGCAAGGTCAAATTGTTTTGTCATGCATGAAACCATTACAGATGGAAAGATTGAATTTTTCTGATCAAATTTCATATATAAATCTTTGCATTTGGAGTTACAGATTAAAAGTTATGAATTTTTGTAGTTTGTAATATTTTGTGGAATTTCCTGTAAAAGAATAATTCCAGTAATTGAGTTATTGCGTCAGCATTGCGCCAGGGTGATGTCAGCAGGTCAAAGGCGCCAGCCCAGGTCAAACCTGACTGGTGGGCCCCGTCTGTCAGTGTAACAACTAACTAATAGAGTTAGTTAGTGTTACGTTAGCACTAAACTAGGTTAGTTTGGTCCTGGGCACACATGTCAGTGAGTCAACCTATTAACTAAAGTAATTAGCGCTAACTAATCTAATTCTAAATTAAAGAGTGGCATGGCCCACATGTCAGTGACCCTGGGGTCAGAATGGGTCAGCGGAGTCAAACTCACCGGCGTTTAGCCGCCGGCGAGGCCAAACACGGCGGGGCAGTATGGGTTTTGCACTCCGCCGACCAAATGGATTGCGGAGACCTCCTACGCGTAGCTGGGAGCATGTAGCGTCGAGTGGTGGCAATGGTTGGGCTCAAGGTCACCGGAAACGACGCCGGCGACGAGTGTTGCGGCTGCCGGAGTTCGGGCGATGTCGAACTAACCGCTAGGAGGCACGGCGAGGAGCGTGCGAGGGTGCTATTGGCTCCTGCGAGGGCGGTGAAGGTGATGACGTGCTCGGTTGCGAGCTAACGTGGCTGTTGCCACGACGGCGACATGCGGTGGCGGCGGCGGGTGCGGCCGAGCTTCGTGCGGTCGCAGCGGTGCTCGAGAAGGCAAACAGAGAGGATGGGGTGGTGGCTGAGCTCACGGGGGTCACGTCAAGCCAGACGGCGAGGTCGGGGACGAGCTGGTGCTGCAGTGAAGGCGAAGGGGATCTTCGGTGGTCGGAGTTGGGGAAGACGGGGTCAGGGCGTCTCAAGAGCGGGCGAGCGCTCGGGGCTCGGCCTGCTCGACGTAGTCGACGACGGCAGAGCTCGTGGACATGGTGGCGCGGCACGAGGATGAGGGAGGACGCAGCTACGTCGACGGTGCGGCGGCAGGGGGGTCAGCCATGGTGGGAGAGGGCGAGGGAGAGAGGCAGGGGGTAATGGGTGTGTCCAGGCGGTCGGGGCAATGACGTGGCGCTCGCCCAAGGTCCCACGGGCGCGAGCGGCAAGCAGGTGGCGCGGTGGCGAGCTCTCACACGTCGGCGTCACCTCCCTGCCTGCCTGGCAGGGACGAAGAAGCTGGCTGGCATGAGCCAGCACAGTGCTGGGCCGCCAGGTGGGCCGGCTGGTGGCTTTGCCAGGTTAGTTTCTGTTCTCTCTCTTTTTTCTGTTTTCTAATTATTCTGTTTTGTGTATTGAAATAGTAAAAATACTATTTCATTTAGGAAAACCCTGAAAATATTCAGAGGCACATTTGGAAATATTCTCAACAGCCTAAAATTACTTTCATGATTATTTGGGCATTTTAAAATATTTATAGGATTTAAATTGCCCAAATGCAATTAGTAATGAATTAATCCAATGACCTTATGATGTCCTAGAAAAGTGTGCACCATTTTTGTCAAAGGTTTTAACCCAAAACAAAAAGGGTGGACTTTTTAGAAGGGCAGTTCAGGTTCATTGAAAAAGTTTTTAGTAAACCCTAGTTGTTCCAGGGGGGTGCTGGGGGTTCTGCCATCCCCATTTCAGTTTTCTAGGAAAATAAACATGATGAAACACTCTAATGCATGAACTAGCTAGGGTGTGACACATCGTCTCCAGAATAAATTCATTTGATTTCCTGCTACATCTCCACTTAAATACTCATAATGCTACTGTCTAGGCTTTGTTCAATTGGACTGACTATATATCTCTTGTTAAAATTGTGGTCTTGATATTTTTATTTAAACCTGAGACATCATGCATAACTAGCTCTTCCTTTTCAGTCTAAACCTGAGACCTCTTTGGTTCTATATTCAGATCTGACTGATGGCCACAATGCTATTTTGCTGTGCTTGATAAACCTGAGACTTCTTTTATTGTAATATTGAAGTTGTTTGGTTCTGGCCTCTACAGCAGTACAGTCTAATTTTGGTGGCCTTTATGTTCATTCTTTTACAGGAGCCCCAGGCCTATTTTTTGGAGTGAAAAGCCATGAAGCCATGTGTGAAGCTGTGAAGCCAAGTGTGAAGCAGTACTTAGCAAAGAGTTTTTGGTTCTGTACTTAGCAAAGAGTTTTTGGTTCTGAAGTGTGAAGCCAAGTGTAAATTGTAATATTGTAGAAGTCTAATGTAGTGTTAATGAATTATATCTGTTCTGTCCTATTTGAAATAATGATTATGTATGTTGAAAAATGTGAAATGGAAACTTGACCAGTGGGACCCAGTTATGAATATAATCTGAGCAATTTTGAGATTTCTAACATGTGTGACCTAAACAACACACCTGGTCCCATTTCACTAGTGGAAAGAAACAGAAGAAAACTGACAAGTGGGACCTAACTGGATGAGCAAAAGAAAACAAAAGAAAACACACCTGGTCCAAAATGGATTGTAAAAAGGCCCAAATAAGAAATGGAAGAAAAAAGGCCGAAGGCCTAGAAAATAAGAAGGCTGCAATGTTGGGATTGGCCCATGCAGCCGATCAAAAATTGATAGAAAAAATACATTAAAAAGGCCGAATTGTTGGGCTAGGCCCATCTAGAAAACCGAATTGGACCGGGGTGAATCTTGTGCCACATCAGATTGCCACGTCGGATGCCTACGTGCTACTGACCAAAACAAAACAATAGGCATATTTTGGCCATAAATGTCTACGACCTTCTCACAGAGAAGGTCATTAATTTGAGTTTACGACCACCAGCTTTTGACCTTCTGTTTTTGGTCACAAAAGGGTCACAAATGAAAAACAATGACCTTTCAGTGACCAATAGTCAAGGTCACAAGTTGACATATTTCTTGTAGTGCATGCTCCTGCCTCCCGTGGCCGGCTGTGCTGCCGCGGAGGCCTCACCGCCCCCTACTATTCCAACTGCTGGCCAGGCCTTACGGCGACAGCAGCCTCACACCGCAGCCGAACTAGTGAACCCTCGTACTCCTCTCCGCGCGGGCTTCCACTGCCGCGTCTTCCCCGGCTCCGCATCGTCCCCTTCCTAGGCGTCGCCATCGTCCACCGCTGTGGTGCTCTCCGCGCGGCGTGGTCAACGTAGTCAAGCAACGACTTCCATCGGAAGAGTACTGTACGTGGAGAGGCTGACAGCTGGGTCCATGGCCACAACCCATTTTTTTGTGATTTGCCAAGTAAGTCGCTTTGTCAGGCCTGTTGGGCTGCAAATCTTTCAAGACGAGGAGAGCTTTCGTTCGGCTGGCCGAGAAAATCGCCCATCAGTAATGAGAAATGGGATGTACATTTTTAAAACACATCAAACCGGCAATTAGTTTCAAATATCTTTTTTTTTCATTTCAAGATTTTAAATTACATTAATTTTTATGCATGGAGAATTTGTTGGATTTTATATTGATATACATTTATTCTTAAAATCAGTTTGAATGTGAGTCGAAATTTCGAGATTAAAAACAGTTCGGACCGCACCGAAATATGCAAAATTTTGTATAATTTTTTAACCGTGGCCACAATTTGGGCTGTAATGCTAACAAAAAGAATATGGGCTTCAAAAAAACCCTTAAGAATTAGCAAATGGGCTGAAAATTATTAGAAATAATGGCAGATGGGCTGTATGCTGTTTTCCACAGATTTGAGGCTTTCCTAAAAAAAGGTTGACGCACAAGCAGTGACTGTTTGATGTCCATCCAACGGTCGTCGTGCTTCTTCAATCTTTGCTCTTCCTGCTCCAGCCGCTCAAACATGCGCCGGCGGGACTGCCTGCTCCCTCCTCCCCGCGGCCGGCTGTGCTGCCGCGCTGGCCTCACCGCCCCACCGTACTTCCATCGCTGGCCTAGCCATCCCTCTACTCACCCACACCTGCTGTTATTCTCCGGCGACGGCAGACGAACCAGTAAACCGTCGTACAGTCGTACTCCCCTCCGTGTGGAAACAACTGCCAAGTCTTCCCTGCCTCCGTGTCGTTCCCTTCCTAGCCCTCGCCGTCGTCCACCACCCTGGTGCTCTCGGCGCGGCCTGATCAACGTGGTCAACGACCGACATGCATCTGAAGTGGACTGTACGTGGAGAGGCCGACAGCTGGGTCCACGGCCACACACAAGGAAATGCCTCCTTATTACGCGCAAAATAATGATTCCTCCACCTGACATCAGGGACCCACCGAAAGGGCAACTGTATTTTGCAAAAAAAATGTTACCGCCGCTGACAGCTCGGACCCACCAGCTATATCTTCGCACGCAAGGAAGTTCCTCCTTATTATGCACAAAAAAATGAATACTCCCCCTGTTAGTTGGGACCCAGTATAGTGGCAGGCTGACTTGTGGGCCTACTAAGTTGACGGGGATGGAGGGTTTTGTCAACTTAGTCAATATGCACGATTCTAGCTCCAGTGACCGTACGATGTCCATCCAACAGCCGTAGTGCTTCTTCAACCTCTGGTCTTCTTGCTCCAGTTGCCCAAACCAGCGCCGGTCGTGCCTCGTGCTCCTGCCTCCCATGGCCGGCTGCGTTGCGGCGGAGGCCTCACCACCCCCTACTACTCCCACCGCTGGCCAGGCCATCCCTCTACTCACCCACACCCCTGTTACTCTACGGCAACGGGAACCTCACACCGCAGCGAACCAGTGTCCTCGAACTTCTCTACGCGTGGGCATCCACTGTCGCGTCTTCCCTGCTTCGTGTCGTCCCCTTCCTAGGCCTCGCCGTCGTCCACCGCCCTGGCGCTCTCGGCGCGACGTGGTCAACATGGTCAAGGAAGTGCCTCCTTATTACGTGCAAAATAATTATTCCTCCACCTGATAGCAGGGACCCACCGGACGGGCCACAATATTTCGCCCCCCTGACTGCTGGGACCCACCAACTACATCTTCGCACGCAAGGAAGTGCCTGATAGTCGGGACCCACCTGGTTGAAGCGTATGTAGCGTTGTCATTCTGGTCGCGAACGTGTACGTACATATATACTGGTGGATGTAGAGGCAAGCACGTGTCGTAGTAGAGGCGGCCAGGGTGCAAGAACAAAAATACGGCCACATATGTGTACATACGGGCGGGGTCTCGAACGCCTACTCGCGCATCCGTACAGCGAGGGCTCGTTGACATGGCTGGGTCAGAACGGAGAACCAGCATCGTCGTCATGTTCATGGGGAGGCAACGGAATGTGTCGTGTTCATGGGGAGGCAATGGAATGCGTCGTGTTCATCGGGAGGCAACGAAACGCATGGGAGCCAACCGGCTGGGTCGGAACGGAATTTGTGGTCGTGTTCATCGGGAGGGCTTGGACGGAACAGGCGATGGAAACGAGGCCTGGCGTACCGCACAATGGAGGAAACAGACCTCCTACGTTCGAAATGGGGTCCTGTTGATCGGGAGGGGTCTGGCGTACCACAAAACGGAGGAAACGGACCTCCTACGGTCGAAACGGGGGTCCTGTTGATCGGGAGGGGTGTGGCGTACCGCAACATGGACGAAATGGACCTCCTACGGTCGAAACGGGGATCCTGTTCATCGGGAGGGGTGTGGCGTACCGCAAAACGGGACTCCACGGGATACTGTTCATCTCCACCGTTGACCCCCTGCAGCCTCCACGGGCTACTGTTCATCCACCGTCGACCTCCTCCAGCCTCCACCTGCGAGTGTTCATCCATGGGCTCCTGTTCATCCATCCTCCACCGCGTGCTACTCCACCGGCTACTGTTCAACCAGCCCTCTCCACGGGCTCCTGTTCAACCACCCCTCCACGGGCTACTATTCATCCTGCCCTCCACCATCTACTGTTCATCCTGCCCTCCACGGGGTGGTCCTGTTCATCCAGCCCTCCACGGGTCCTGTTCATCCAGCCCCAACCGGCTCGATCAATCAGGGTCCTGTTCATCCAGAGGCAACACCACGGGGTCATATTCATCCACCCCCACCGGGAACTGTTCATCCACCCCCCCCCCCCCCCCGCGCAACGCTCACTGTTCATCCAGAGGGAGCATCGATCGGCTTCAGTTAGCAGCAGTAGCGAAGGAATCACTCGATCGGGTTTAGTTAATAGCCATCGATCGATCGCTCGGGTTCAGCAACGCGTAACCTGTAGTGCAATCGCTCGGGTTCAGTTAGAGCCCAACGCCTCGCTTGGGTTCAGTTAAAGCCAACACCTCGCACACACGCGCATACATGTATGAGAGAAACGCGCATCGCTCGGCCCCCCACCTCCCACCGTAACCGGGAACTCCCCGAAATTTTCCGCGCCCTCGCTTCTACCACGGTTTGTTTCGTCATGGACGGCCCAAAGAATGTCATGCAGGTGCGTCTCCGGCCCGCCCAGGATGAAAAGCCCATTTTCTGTCATGATTTTTTGTCATAGAAGTAGGAGCCCACCACATCTATGATGATACCGGGTTTTGTCACAATTATCATCATAGAATTGTCATATCTATGACAGAATAAATTTCGTTCGGCCCAAAATGTCACGGATGTGTCTTTTTTTGTAGTGAAGAAAGCACCTCTCCCCCTAATGGGGGGAGGAAGAAGAGGGCGGCCTCCACAAATCTGGAGGCAGAGCCACCCAAGAGGGGGAAGGGTCCCCTTGCGGATAACACCGCGTGGGACGTCGATAACAGCCTGGAGCGACGCCCCCAAAACAAGCCCCTGGCCACGTTGTAAGTACTAAAAACCCGCATACGTCCATACATCCGGCCTCTCTTGCTTCATGATATTAATATGTTTAAAATGATGCCATTGTAGTCTGGCCCACGACAGCTCCCAGCGATCCTCATCAAGAGGTTCATTGGATTCGAAGGCGATGGCCAGCGAGTCTCTGCCGGCCGCTCACTCTCCCACGGCCAAGGGTGACAACGAGGTGTTGTCCCAAAGGACCTTCCCAGGCCAGGGAGAGGTTCAGGAGGCCGCCATGGTGACGCCTGAGGGCGGAACATTGGCTGCCAGACACATGGGGGAGCAGACCCCCATGGCGACTGGGGATGGGGACTTTGCTCAATTCGGTCCCCAACCGAATACAAGTCCGGAGACCTATACGGCTCCGGAATCTGGCGAGCAACCTCGTTCGACAGAAGGGGGTGTTCCTATTCCGCCGGTGACCTCTATCTAACCCGAGGCACCGGATATCCACTGGAAGCGCTACGAGGCACTTCCATTTTGGATGAACACCGTATCCTTATCGGTACAGTGATTGAGAGGGCTCAGTCCGTCAAAAGTGGACTGACTGAAGCTTACGGCAGCCTGCTGACAGGCTTTGAGGTAAGCTACGTAAAATAAAAAGTCCTAATATAGACAGTAGCCCCTGAGACACTGTCCGGTGTTCGGAAAGAAGAGCTGGACAGGGGATCAATTTTTTTTCGCAGGGAACTAACTAAATGTCTTATATGAATAAGCATGCGTCGTTGCTGGCCGCGACCGCACACACTGCAGAAGTCTCCGGACTAAAGCAGAGACTAGAGCGGGCCGAGCGGGAGCTTCGCCAAGTGAGGAAGCAGCTAGAAGACAAGCAAGGTATGTAACGACTTGCTGTATATTCGGAAAGAACAAATGATGCGTATTGACCATAGTGCCATGATATGTGTAGGGGCGGCGACCAAGGTCGAGGTCCTTAAACAGGCCTTGGCAGGAAAAAGCCGCCCGTGAGAAGCAGGAGGCCAGGCTTGATGAGGTCCAGCAAGAGCTCTAGGATGCAGTGAAGAAATGCGAATCCTTGGAGCGTGATGTTTCGGCTCGAGGGACCGAACTCGCTAAGGCTCGCCAAAGCGCAGAAGAGGCCCGGGTTGAGGCCCTGGGCGCCCTCCAGGAGATCCAGGAGGCCAAGAAAGTCACGGCGGGTAAGGCGTTTAGTATGCAAAGCAAATATGTGAAGAAGAAGTATCCCTTACTAACCCGGATTCTGAGTTCTCTAGGGGCGTTTGCGGATATGCCGCGCAGTGTGTCTGACGCTGCGGAGTTTGTCCGAGCCGAAGAAGGGACCTCTACGGAGAAGCTGTTCTGGTCACAATACCTTGCACCGGAACATCCGGGGCCCTTTAGTGATCAGCTAAAACAGCTGGTCAAGCTGCATAGGGTGGCGTAACTGGCCATGAAGGATTTGGTAACCCGGTTGTGGCCTTACTAACTGGCCATGAAGGATCTGGTCAAGCTACTTCGGGTCGTGAATCGGCTGGTGAATGCATGCCCTCGTCTGGACGTCGTCAAGCGGTCGGTCTACATCGAGGGCACACACATGTCTTTCGCCCGCGTCAAGGTGTGGTGGGCGAAGATGGACGTCGTCAAGCTTACGACCGGGGGTCCGCCAGAGGGCAAGGATCACCGCACACCCGAGCGGTATTTTGAAGACGTCCTGGAGGGGTCTCGTATTGTGGCGACGTAATGTGCGCAAGACATTATTTTCGAATGGATACATTCATGTTATCTCTATCTTGTATGATGAAACAATGTTTGTTATTTAAAAAAATTCACCTCCTGTGCGGCTGGTTTGTATGAAATCTGAGAGTTGGCCAGTCATTGGCTTCTACCCCCACGTAGGTAGTATGGGGGTGTTCAGGATATAATCTAAACACTCTTGATCCAATTGTTTGGTCCTTGAAGGAGGTGTTTAGCGCGACGAACCAGACAATCGGACTATGCTGCTTTAACACCCTCACTTAGCCATAGGAGTTTGACAAAAAGTATAGGCGCAACCCCTAGTATCCGAACTAGGATGCTGTAAACACCTGATCGGGTAAGTACCGATCCCTCGCGTAATGCGGAAAAAATATCTAAAGATTTGAGACCTCCGAAGAGCTGACCAGCTCTCGCCGCATCATGACAGTCAGTTTTCGGCTTTCTGTACTGAGGTGCTCATCCGGGTAAACCAGGGCACAATCGCAGTAGTTCTCCCTTTACTACCCTAGCCGATATAGCGGAACGTAAGGTAGCAAGCACATGAGCCGGGCAACCGAACTATTGACCAAAGACATGATTCAGAGCCAACGCATATAATGGTAAATTCGGGGTGCCAAACTATACTGTAAAAAGTGTTCGGACTTTGTTGCCATGTTGTGGGGCGCTATGGAGCCCCTGGCAAACTGAAACTTACCAAAGTGTAGAGGTGCTATTTGATAAAGTTACCAAAAATTAAAAGAAGAAAGGGTAGTAAGCTAGAGCCGTAGAATTTGGGCTGCAAACTGTTTCCATGATAATTTCATTAGTGCGTCAAAGTGCATTTATACAAGTAGTGCAATAAGCAGAAGCTATTTTATATGCCTTAACCAAGGGAGAGCTACGTGTGAGTCCTGAAAATAGGTAGATGGATCGTTAAAGAAACCACCTAAAAATTCCCCCTGGCGTCCATGCTTCTTGCCATCTTGTTGTGTTTATCCTTCAAAAAGGACCGATGGTCAGGCCGTCAGAGAAGGCCTGTGGAAAAAAACCCGAAAAGGAGAAAAAGGAAACAGTGAAAGTACGTGTGTCCGGGGCGGTCAAGCCGTATTGTGGATCACAAGCTAGTTATTCCTCCACCCATGCCCATGGATTTTTGAGTGCCTAGTTATGTACACGCGGTACAATTGCCTCCACTTGGTCGGGACTGGGACGGACGCCGAATTGCTAGTCGAGCTCTTGATGAGTCGAGTTGTCCTGCTACAGAATAGTCCGGACTCTCTTGACAGTGTCTGGGAGCTCGGCCGTTGAATTAAGGTTCTGCTTGGAAAGGCCGCTCTGTACTTCTGCTGCTAAGGCAGCGGTGTGCTCCTTGGTGCGGAGGGAGTGTTCCGTATTTCCGTTAATTGTTATGACGCCACGTGGTCCGGGCATCTTGAGCTTGAGATAAGCGTAGTGTGGCACCGCGTTGAATCGAGCAAATGCGGTTCGTCCAAGAAGTGTGTGATAACGCTGCAAAAAGGGACGACATCGAAGATTAACTCCTCGCTTCGGAAGTTGTCCGGAGACCCGAAGACAACCTCTAGTGTGATTGAGCCCATACAGGGGGACTGTACACCTGGTATGACTCCTTTAAAGATAGTGTTTGTGGGCTTGATCCGTGATGGATTAATGCCCATTTTGCGCACTTTATCCTTATAGAGCAGGTTGAGGTTGCTACCACCGTTCATCAGGACTCGCGTCAGGTGGAACCCATCAATTATTAGGTCTAGGCCCAGTGCAGCTGAACCGCCATGATGGATACTGGTCGGATGGTCCCGACGATCAAAAGTGATCGGGCATGATGACCATGGATTAAATTTTGGGGCGACTAGCTCTATCGCGTAGATGTCCCTGAGCGCGTGCTTGCACTCCCTCTTGGGGATGTGGGTAGCATATATCATGTTCACCATTTTGACCTGAGGGGGAAACTTCTTCTGTCCCCATGTGTTCGGTGGCTGGGGCTCCTGGTCGTCCTCCTCGCTTTGTGATCCCTTCTCATTGCTTTCGGCATTTAACTTGCCGGCCTATTTAAAAACCCAACAATCTCTATTGGTATGATTGGGTGGTTTGTCTGGGGTGCCATGGATCTGGCACGGACGATCGAGTATGCGATCCAAGCTGGATGAGCCCGAATTGTTCTTTTTGAACGGCCTCTTCCACTGACCGGACTTAGAGCCACTGAATCCGGCATTGACCATTGTCGGTGTCAAAACCGGCGGATCTCGGGTAGGGGGTCCCGAACTATGCATCTAAGGCTGATGGTAACAAGAGGTGGGGGACACAATGTTTACCCAGGTTCGGGCCCTCTCGATGGAGGTAATACCCTACTTCCTGCTTGATTGATCTTGATGATATGAGTAGTATAAGTGTTGATTTAACAGGAGATCGTAGAGGCTAAACCCTAGAAGCTAGCCTATGATTATGATTGTTGTTGTCCTACGGACTAAACCCTCTGGTTTATATAGACACCGGAGGGGGCTAGGGTTACACAGAGTCGGTTACAAAGAAGGAGATCTACATATCCGAATCGCCAAGCTTGCCTTCCACGCAATGGAGAGTCCCACCTGGACACGGGACGAAGCCTTCAATCTTGTATGTTCATAGTCCAACAGTCCGGCTGTCCGAGGACCCCCTAATCCAGGACTCCCTTAGCAGCCCCTGAACCAGGCTTCAATGATAATGAGTTCGGCCCGCATATTGTCTTCGGCATTGCAAGGCGGGTTCCTTCTCCGAATTCTCCATAAAAGAATTTGAACACAAGGATCGTGTCCGGCTCTGCAAAACAAATTCCACATACCACCGTAGAGAGTACAATATTCCACAAATCTAATCTGCTGACAACTTTTCATAACATGACATCCTACCGTGGTTCGGTCATTACGAACCGTTTTTCCCAGCCTGCCACTGCACGTGTTGCGAGGCAGTTTTGTTGGCACGTCTTGTCGAAGCAGAGATCGTGTTCCCCTTATCACGGGATTCTCATCAATACGGGTGTGGGTAACCCAATCGTGCTTGTTATTATGACTCCTCGATTTTAGGCAAGTTCCAAACGGCCACGCGGAGGACGCTTGATATTCACTCTCTTTATAAAGGGGCCAAGGCCTGTCCTTTTCTTCTCGCGCTTGATCCTTCCCTTCCCCCACCTCGAGTTCCAACACCTAAGGTTCAGGCTGAGCGCTTTTTACCTTCAACCATGTCTGGATCCAACCATCAATGTCGGTGGATGGTCTCTTGTGTCACAGAGGAGGACATCAAGAAGCACAGGCTGCCTGCTCAAGGGCAGGTCATCCCCACTCCCGAACCCAACGAGAGTGTCATATTTGTTTCCCACTTCCTCCGAGGCCTAGGCTTTAGTCTTGATCCCTTTGTAAGAGGGCTTATGTTCTATTACGGGCTCGATTTCCACGATCTAGCTCCAGATTCCATCCTTCACATCTCGTCGTTTATCGTCGTGTGTGAGGCCTTCCTTCGCATCACCCCACACTTCGGCTTATGGCTCAAGACCTTCAATGTGAAACCGAAGACGATCGATGGGCGACACGCAAAATGCGGAGGTGCCATAATAAGCAAAGGTGCCGATGCTCTATGGCCAAAGGGTTCCTTCCCGGAGGTGTCCAACTTATGGCAGCGGGAGTGGTTTTACATCACAGCTCCCCAAAGTACGAAGTGGGCAGCTGCCCCCGCCTTCCGCTCAGGCCCCCCGCCGCAACTGGCGTCATGGGTCAACAAGGGGCTGGACTGGGGAACAGTTAATGATGTGCTGACATTGCAAAGTCGCATCTGAGATCTCCTCAAGAGGGATGCCAGTCTTGTCAAGGTAATGCAAGTTATGCTAGTTCATCGGGTCCTGTCATGCCAACTTCGATCTCTCCGTTTGTGGGAGTTCAACCCGGAAGGACCGCGAACTATTCAGCAATTCTTCGGCGTGACGCTCGAAGAGATATATGGATTGTTCTTCGGATCACGAATGAAGTGTCCAGACACCCCCGAGGATGCGGGTCTCAACTGCAACCGTCTAGATACCCACGTAAGTAATTATGCGGCCGAACATGATGTCTTTTTATTTGTCACAACATCATTCTGAAAGGCGAAGATGATCAGGTGTTCGGCCCCCCTTCCCGAAGGCTCACCGGATCCTGTACTAGCCAGGATGCTTGAGCACGCACCTTATCAAGTGCCATCAGGGGAAGATAAATGGAGGAATAAAGAAGCCGAAAGCGGGCTTCACGCATTACTCATCCAAACTGGGGGAATTAGTTTCTCCACGAAGGAGGATACTCGGGGAGAAGAATATAGAATCCCCACTCCCCAAGGAAGGAAAAGGACTGCCTCTGAAGACTTGGAAACAATGGTTTCCAAACAAGGGAAGAAACCTTTGCAAGGGGGCCCTGCCCCGGAGGGCGTCCTTACTGCACAGTGTCCGCAAGGGGGCCAGCCCTCCACCGAGCTGTAAGTGAACAAGAGTACTTTTGGTAAATATATCCTGCTCTATCTCCAAGGATAATAACCGGGACGTATATCTTGCAGTCCGGCTCGTAGCCCTTCTCGACAAAGTTCGTCTTCTAGGGATCTTCTTCCGGAGATGATGGAGATCGAAACGCCTCCCCCTGTCTCCCTGCCTCCTAGGGAGGACGATCCTGAGGTGTCATCACGGAGGATTTCTCCTGATCTGCCAAGGCCAGAAGGTAACCCTTCGGCCACCCGAAGTCTAGAGTATTCGGCTCCTAAGGAGAGCAACAGAAAGAGTCTGGGATTGTCTGATGCATAACCAGACGCACTGATGGGTCTTTTGGAGCAGGCGGCTATCTCAGAGGCGCATCGTACTTTAATGGGTATGGTGGTTGAGATGATTTCATCCGCCAAAAGTGGGTTGAATGAGGCTTTTACGAGCCTGCTAAGATGTTTTGAGGTACGCAAAGTAATATGTAAATTTTTTGACGGTACCGCACACGCTAGGTGTGCTCTATACAGATAGTAGCCCCTGAGACTCTGGTTGTTGTCCAAAGGCGGCAAACAGAGGATCATAGTCCCAGGTAATGATCGCGCTACTTTCATGTGCAGGCCGCTGAGGGTCCGGTGGCTAGCCAGACTAATGAGTTTGCCGGACTGAGGCAGCATCCTAACGCGGCAGATACCGACATTGCGCTTATGAACAAGCGGCTTGACGAGGCACAGGGTATGTATTTTAGGGTGGTCAACAAATATTAAGAGGAGCATGATGCTAGTATCTATAAAATGATGTGACTGTAGATGGAGCTGCCACCATGGAGACCCTTCGGGCGGAACTTGCCCGAGCCAAGGAACAAGCCAGGAGAAGTGATGTGGCCGCCCTAAAGGCGGCCGAAGACTTAAGAGACGAACAGCCTGCTCATCGCTAGAGCGAAGATAAAATAGCCAAGATGGCTGTTGAGCTGAAAGATGCCGCCGGTCGATATGAGCTTCTTGAAAAAGGAAAGCCAAGCGAAAGCGGCTAACCTGATGAAAGCCGTGGAAGCAGCCAAGGAAACCCACTCTCAAATCAAAGCGGCGAAGGAGGAGATATTACGGCTGGGAAGCCCTTTTTGTTGCTGACGAAGTTCGGAGATCCAAAGTATGGCCCTCCGGATCAATTATGGAGTGCTGCAGACGCGTACTTGGACATGCCAATGAGTGTTGCTGATGCGACCGAGTTTTTCAAAGATCAGAAAGATCATGAAGTGGAATGATTGTTCTGGTTGCAGTTTAGTGCTCCAACGCGTTTGCTGCTATTAAATGAACAAATGGCCGAGTGGGCCGAGCTCCATAGGTTGTCCAGACTTGCCATGAGGTCTGTCATGGATCATCTTTGGCCGAAGGGACCAAGGCCAAATAGTTATTTTGGTTTAGTGCAACGATTCCTTGGTGCTGTGCCGTATATCGACGCTGTAAAGAGGTCGGCGTGCATAGAGGGTGCGTGGATGGCTCTTGCACGTGTTAAGACATACTGGGCAGAGATGGAGGCCACTGCTATTGCAACCCGGGATCCGGCCATAGGCCAAGTCTTGGCTGAGAACTATTTTGAAGAAGTCCTGGAAGGTGCTCGTTTAATAGAGGCTCAGTGCTCGAAGAGTATCATGTTCGAGTGACACATATCCCAATTGTACAAACAATGCTATTTATAAATGCTATGTTTATTATTTTGCCTAAAAGTATTATGATGCCTCTTGTGCGGCCGTTTATGTATGTATATAACCTCAAAGTTTGCAGTCGTCGGCTTCAGCCCCCACGCACATAATGCGGGGGTGTTCGAAAAAGCGCGTATTCACACTTGACCCAACGTCTTGGTCCATTAAGGAGGTGATAGCGTGACGAACAAGGCAATCAGACTATATAGCTTTAACACTTTCACTTAGCCATAGGAGTTTGATGGTGGGTCTACTATATAGCCCCTATTACTTCCGCGCTCATCCGAATACGGTGCGCGTACATACATATCCGGGAAACCGGTCCTTCGTTAATGCGGAGGAATCGCGAAGATTCTGCTGAGTCATCGACTGGTTGACCAGTCTCGCGCTTTATCATGACAGTCAGTTTTCGGCTTTCTCTACTGAGGTGCTCATCCAGATGAACCAGGGCACAATCGCAGTAGTTCTCCCAGTGCCACATTAGCCGATAGAGCGGAATGTAAGGTAGGAAAACACGGGAGCCGGGCAAACCCAACTATTGACCAAATACATGATTCGGAGCTAATGCATAGGAGGCCAAACTCGCGACGCCGAACACTCCCTAAGGTATTCGGACTTTATAACATATACTAGGCTGAGTAACGCCCTCGATTATGAGCCTTGAATTTCCAGGTACTTGCATTCGTCTGACGTGGTGAAATGTCAATAACGCCAGCATCCCTTTCGGTTGTGCTGAGTATCCGGAAGGAGTGAAGCAACAAGAGACACTAAAAAAGGTTTGCACAGGGTCTTAATCTAAAAAGAAGCCTTTGAGCAGGGCCTTGCTACATGTCTGCACCTGTGTCACCATTGTGCCGTATTCTGGAAGGGTGTAGCACGATGACCATTTGTAAAAGAGAAAAACGCAGGTGAAAGTCTACGTGCGAAAAATTGGTTATTCTAAATGAACCATTAAAATGCAATCTAAATAGGGTCAAGCCGAACTGTAGCCCTTTTTACATGCGTAAGCCCCTAGAACCATCCATGGGGGTGTATCCATCGACCCAATCTCAGGTTGATCTGAGCTGTTACAGCTAGTGGTGCGCCGGACTCGTCTAACCGTGTCCGCGGTCTTGACGACCGATCATTTCTTCTGGTTGGAGAGGTTGTTCAGTGATTGGCTGCTAGAGCCGCCAAGTATTCCTCCTTACATGAGGAATGCTCTGTGTTTCCGCTAACTATGATGATGCCACGTGGACCGGGCATCTTAAGCTTAAGATAAGTGTAATGCGGTACTGCATTAAAACGAGCGAAGGCCATTCTCCCGAGTAGTGCGTGATGGCCTCTTCGTAATGGAGCAATGTCAAAGGTTAATTCTTCGCTTCAGAAGTTGTTGGGATAACCGAATACAACCTCTAGTACTAGAGATCCCCTGCAGTGGGCCTCTGGGCATGGTATTACTCCTTTAAAGGTAGTATAGCTTTGGCTGATTCTTGTAGGGTCTATCCCCATTTTGCGGACGGTGTCCTGATATATCAGATTAAGACTACTGTCATCGTCCAGAAGGACTCGGGTGAGATGGTATCCGTCAATTATTGGGTCTAGCACCAAGGCGGCCGATCCTCTGTGCCAGATACTAGTCGGGTGATCCCTGCAATAAAAAATGATCGGGCAGGCCGACCAAGGGTTGAACTTGGGGGTGACGGGCTCCACGGTGTATGTGTCTCGGGGTGCGCGCTGGCGCCTCCTCTTCGGTATGTGAGTTGTGTAAATCATGTTCACTGTTTTGACCTCTCATGGGAATTTTTTCTATCCCCCAGTTTTCGGCTGGCGAGGCTCATCCTCGTCTTCGCTTGGTTTCTCCCTCCCCATGTGTTTGGCGTTTAGCTTGCCGGCCTTCTTGAAGACCCAACATTCTCTGTTGGTGTGATTTGCATGTTTGTCGGAGGTGCCATGAATCTGACATAATCTGTCCAGAATCTTGTTTAGGCTGGATGGTCCATCTCTACTACCTTTAAATGGCTTTTTCCGTTGACAGGGTCGAGAGCCCCTGAATCCAGCGTTTACCGCCATGTTGTCTGGGCTATCTTCGTTGTTTCGATGCTTGCTTTTATTGCGTCGCGGTTTCCCGTTGCCATCCCTGACTTCGGATGTGCCTGGGTTGCTTGTGCCGCTACGGGCCAGCCAACTGTCTTCGCCCGTGCAAAAGCGGGTCATAAGTCTTTTTAGGGTTGTCATTGTCCTCGGTTTTTCCTGCCCGAGGTGTCTGGTGAGCTATTCGTCCCAGACACTGCTTGAAAGTCGCTAAGGCTTCAGCATCTGGGCAGTCGGCGATTTGATTCTTCTTCGTGAGAAATCTGTTCCAAAGCTTTCGGGCTGACTCTCTGGGCTATTGAATTATGTGACTTAAATCGTCTGCGTCCGGAGGTCGGACATAGGTCCCTTGAAAATTGGCCCTAAAAGCATTCTCAAGCTCTTCCCAGCTTCCAATTGAGTTTTCGGGGAGGCTTTTCAGCCAATGCCGACCTGGTCCTTTCATCTTGTGGGGTAGGTATTTGATGGCGTGGAGATCATCTCCGTGAGCCATGTGGATGTGAAGGATAAAGTCCTCAATCCAGACCCCAGGGTCTGTTGTTCCATCGTATGCCTCTATGTTCACGGGTTTGAATCCCTCTGGAAATTCATGGTCCAGCACCTCATCGGTGAAGCATAGGGGGTGCGCGACACCCCTGTATTGGGATGTGTCATGGCATTCTTCGGATGGTCGTAGCGTTTGGTTTTGATTCCGAGCTGTTATTCGGTCAGTATAGTCATGTGGGCGGCCATGATTCTGTGCCGGAGCACTCTTCTTAGATCCGTAGATGGACCAGGCCATACCGACTTTTTTGTGCAGGTCTTCACGTAAATCAAGTGTTCACTTGTGTGCGACGTCGTTAGCCGCCCTGTCGCGTCCATGGGGTGGTCGATCCGGTTGACCGACCATTTTATTTTTCGGCTGAATGGGCTCTAAAGCCTCGTCGTCGAATTCAGGCAGTAGCTTGCACTTTGGATAGCTCTTTGTGTGGCGACTGCCGCCGTACTTTTCCTCAGTGTCAAGCACTTTGTTCCATCTGCTGTTGAGCGTATTCTACGTGGCCTTAAGCCTTTGCTTCTGCTTCTTCAGGCTCCTCCTGGTGGCGATAAGACTTCTATGGAGGTTCTCTTGTTCCAAGTGCCTTTCCGAGATGATGTGTGCATCGTCGTCTGGACTGGTCTCCTCTCCGGAGACAGGTTGATGAGCTTTACCCTCGGTGTCGCCGTGATCCGACAGCGGCTCTGTACAATGTTCGCCGTTCGCTCGCTCATCCTGCTCCATTGCTAGGTCCATGTGGTTGTCTTTCCTTTGGAGTCGACCGAGGTATTATTCTTTCTTGCGCAATTATCGCTGCTTTTGCTGAGGTGGGATTTGGTGCGGCGCCTACGTCATCGCTTTGGTTGCTTCTCGAGGGGACTGTCCTTTGCTGCATCCTCCCGTTGCTCGTCATTGTTTTCTTTGGGTGTATCCACCATGTATATATCATGTGATGAAGTGGCTGTCCAGCGCCCTGTGGGTGGTGGTTCCTGGTTCTCTCCTGCATCGTCGTCCATACCGTCGATGTCCTCGGAGTCGAAATCAAGCATGTCGGTTAAGTCGTCGACAGTGGATATTAAGTGGGTGGTGGGTGGGGAATGAATTCCTTCGTCGTCCATTTCCCACTCGAGCCGGACATAGTTCGTCCAAGGGTCTACTGACAAGGAGAGAGACCTCAATGAATCTAGCACATCACCCAAGGGCGAGTGCTAGAAAATATCTGCGGAGGTAAACTCCATGATAGGTGCCCAATCAGATTGGATTGGCACGGATGCAGGCGGTTCGGAACCTGTGGCCGGGGACGAATCCAAGGGTCCGGTAAGACAGGTCTCATAGGAGGTGAAGTCAGTATTCGTCTCTATCACCGCTGAGTGTGCGGCCTCCGTGGCGGGGTCCATCCACCCGTCCTCGGACGGCACGATCTGCTCTGGTTTGAGGCAGGAGTAGCCACAGGTGTGATCTCCTAAACACCGTCCGACGGTAGGGCTAAGTCATGCTCGTCATGACTGTGCGGCGCACCTGACATGGGCTCGAATCCATCTAAGATCAAGTCTCCGCGGATGTCGGCAGTATAGTTCAAGTTTCCAAACCTGACCTGATGGCCAGGGGCGTAGCTCTCGATCTGCTCCAGATGGCCAAGCGAGTTGGCCCGCAGTACGAAGCCGCCGAATACGAAGATTTGTCTGGGGAGAAAAACCTCACCCTAGATCGCTTAGTTGCCGATGATCGAAGGAGCCATCAAGCCTTTATGTGACGGCACAGTGGAACTCTATGAAAGCACCAATGTCGGTGTCAAAACCGACGGATCTCGGGTAGGGGGTCCTGAACTGTGCATCTAAGGCTGATGGTAACAGGAGGCGGGGGGACACAGTGTTTACCCAGGTTTTGATTGATCTTGATGATATGAGTTGATCTACCACAAGATCATAGAGGCTAAACCCTAGAAGCTAGCCCATGATTATGATTGTTGTTGTCCTACGGACTAAACCCTCTGGTTTATATAGACAACGGAGGGGGCTAGGGTTACATAGAGTCGGTTACAAAGAAGGAGATCTAGATATCCGAATCGCCAAGCTTTCCACGCAATGGATAGCCCCACCCAGACACAGGACGAAGCCTTCAATCTTGTATCTTCATAGTCCAACAGTCCGCCCAAAGTATATAGTCCGGCTGTCCGAGGACCCCCTAATCCTGGACTCCCTCAACCGCCCTATCATCGGTGTTGTCATTGTTGTTTCGACGCTTGTTTCTGTTGCGTCAGGACTTGTCGTTGCTATTTCTGGCTTCAGAGGTGCCGACGTTGCTTGCACTATTCTTGCTACGGGCCAACCAACTATCTTCACCCGCACTAAAGGTGGTCATGAGTGTCGTGAGGGCTTCCATGGACTTCAGCTTTTCTTGGCCGAGGTGGCGGGCGAGCCATTCGTCACAGATGCTTTGTTTAAAGGCCGCTAGGGCTTCGACATCTGGGCAGTCGATGATGTGGTTCTTTTTAGTTAGGAACCTAGTCCAGAATTTCCTGGCAGACTCTCCGGGCTATTGAACTATATGTCTTAAGTCATTGGCGTCTGGTGGCCGGACATATGTACCTTGGAAGTTATCACGGAAGGCGTCTTCCAAATCCTCCCAGCTGCCAATAGAGTTTTCGGGCAGACTGTTTAACCAGTGCCGAGTCGGACCTTTGAGTTTGAACGTGAGGTATTTCATGGCGTGGAGGTCATCTTCGCGGGCCATATGGATATGGAGAAGAAAATCCTAAATCCACACTATAGGATCAGTTGTTCCATCGTATGATTCAATATTCATGGGTTTAAATCCTTCTAGGAATTCATGCTCCATTACTTTGTCAGTGAAGCAAAGAGGGTGTGCGGCGCCCCTATATCGGGCCACAACGCGACTTAGCTCCGACGGAGTCCGTCTGCGATTTTCGGCGTGCGCATGGCTAGGCTTGTCATGTTCGAATAGATAGCCGTCGTCACGTGTCGGGGCATGTCCTCACAATCCGCAGATTGATCTGGTATGTCCTACTCTATTGTCCAGGTCCT
Source organism: Triticum urartu (assembly GCF_056163025.1). Taxonomy (NCBI): domain Eukaryota; kingdom Viridiplantae; phylum Streptophyta; class Magnoliopsida; order Poales; family Poaceae; genus Triticum; species Triticum urartu. The sequence continues at coordinate 64,731,708 of NC_141873.1, read as the reverse complement.
GCCGAAGGTCATATGTATAACCACCCCCTGTTTTATCTCTGCCTTTACGATGAGGCGGGGCAGGCTGGTGTTCGGGATGAGTTACCATTTTATCCCGACCACGTGGCGGTCGGTCAGCCGCATTGCGGGATGATGGTACGAGCTCCGGTGCCTCGTCGTGGAACTGAGGCAGCAATTTGCGCTTCGGGTAGCTTTTGGCTGGGCGCTTGAGGACGTATTCCTCGGCTGCTAGGACATCGGTCCATCTATCATTGAGCAGATCTTGGTCAGCTTGAAGCTGGTGTTGCTTCTTTTTTAGGCTCCTTGCAGTAGCTATTAGCTGGCGCTTAAAGCGCTCCTTCTCGAGAGGTTCCTCAGGTACGATAAAACCCTCATTGCTGAGGCTCACCTCCTCCTCGGAGAGCGGGAGATAACTACTGTCCTCTGAGTCTTCGTTTGTGGTCTGTTCATTAGGGCTAACTTGCCCATCTTCCCGATCGTCCTGTTCGACAGTTCGTTTGCTAGGATCTTCTCTGTCTTCGTCACCGTCCAGAGTGTTATCATCTCCCGTGCCGGTGTTGCTGTCTTTGCTACGACGTGATTTAGAGCGGTGCCACTGACGCCGGCGCTTTGGTTCTATCTTAGGAGGTTCATCCTCAACTGGATTCTCTTTGTCATTGCTGCAGTTTTCTTTTGGTGCATCCACCATGTATACGTCATATGAGGAGGTGTCCGTCCATCATCCAGTGAACGGCGGGTTCTGGGCCTCCTCTTCTCCTGCATCGTCATTCATACCGTCGATGTCTTCGGAGCCGTAATCGAGCATGTCGGTTAAGTCCTCGACAGTGGCTATGAACTGGGCGGTGGGTGGGAAACTAAGTTCTCCATCTTCAGCCTCCAGCTCGAACCGGATATTATTCGGCTGAGAGTCCCCCACCAATGATAGTGCTCTTAATGAGTTTAACACGTCGCCCAAAGGCGAGTGCCAGAAGATGTCCGCGGAGCTGAATTCGACGATCGATGACCGATCAAGCTCGACGTACGCGAACGCACAAGGTTCGGAACCTGTAGCCGGAGACGAGTCCATGGTTCAAGTGACACAGATGTTACTTGAACTTAGGTCTGTGTGCGGCTCCAACGCCACTGAGTCTGCGGCTTCTGCGGCGGGGTTGAGCTTCCCATCCTCGGATGGCGTGATCTGCTCCGGATCTAAGGCCAGAGCAACTACAGGTACCAACTCCTGGGTATGGTCCGATGACAGATTTACGTCATGTTCATCGTGGTGGCAGGGAGCGGCTATCGTGGTCTCGAATCCGTCGAAGATCAAGTCTCTGTGCATATCCACGACATAATTCAAGCTTCCAAATCTGACCTGATGGCCAGGGGCATAATTCAAGGGAGTTGGCCCGCAGTGCGAAGCCGCCGAATACGAAGATCTGGTCGGGGAGGAAGACTTCCCCTTGGACAGCGTTGTTGTAGATGATTGAAGGAGCCATCGAACCTTTTGATGACGGCAAAGTGGAACTCTCAATGAAAGCACCAATGTCGGTGTCAAAACCGGCGGATCTAGGGTAGGGGGTCCCGAAGTTTGTGTCTAAGGTCAATGGTAATAGGAGACAAGGGACACAATGTTTACCCAGGTTCAGGCCCTCTCTATGGAGGTAATACCCTACTTCCTGCTTGATTGATCTTGATGAATATGAGTAGTACAAGAGTTTATCTAACACGAGATCGTAATGGTTAAACCCTAAAAGTCTAGCCTGTCTGACTATGATTATTAGGATATATGTCTACGGACCTAGCCCTTCATTTTATATAGACACCAGAGGGATCTAGGGTTACATAAGGTCAGTTACAGAGAAAGGAATCTTCATATTCGGACGCCAAGTTTGCCTTCCACGTCAAGGAGAGTCCCATTCGGACACGGGTAGAGTCTTCGGTCTCTGTATCTTCACAACCCATCAGTCCGGCCCATGTCTAATAGGTCAGACGCCTGAGGACCCCTTAGTCCAGGACTCCCTCACATGTTGAGAGCTTATGCGCTAGATTATGGATCTAGCTGGGATGATAATTTGCCTTATGCGGAGTTCTCATATAACAACAGCTACCAAGCTAGTTTTAAGATGGCCCCTTTCGAAGCTTTGTTTGGAAGGAGGTGCAGGACACCATTGATGTGGGATGAAGTTGGAGACCGAAAATTGTTCGGACCAAATTTAATCAGAGAGTCTGAAGAGAAGGTTAAGTTGATTCGTGATAGACTGAAGGTAGCTCAGTCTAGGCAGAAGAGTTATGCCGACACTAAACGCAAGGAGGTAGCCTATGAAATCGGAGACAGAGCATATCCTCGGATGTCACTACTTCGAGGATTTAAATGATTTGGAGTCAAAGGAAAGCTAGCCCCAAGATTTGTAGGACCATGCCGAGTTTTGGAACGTATGGGAGAAGTTGCCTACAAGTTGGAATTACCTGAAGGTTTGTCAAGACTTCATGATGTGTTTCACATTTCCCAGTTGAAGAAGTGCCATGCAGAGATGGCTGATATTACTCTAAGAGACACAGTGCCCATGGAAGCAATTCAGTTGGAGAGTGACCTAACCTATGAGGAGAAACCCGTCAAGATTCTCGAGTTTGCCAACTGAGTTACACGCAGCAAGGTCATCAAGTTTTGCAAAGTTCAGTGCACTCACCATACCGAGGAAGAAGCCACCTGGGAGCGAGAAGAAGACCTATAGAAAGACCACCCACACCTTTTTGCTAGCCAACCCGAATCTCGAGGGCGAGCTTCCTCTTAAGGGGGGTAGGTTTGTAACATCCCAATTTTCAATTTGGATGTTAATCATTAGGTCATCATATGCATCCATGATTTGTGCATTTTGAATTTGATTTATTTGGACATGTCGATCCTAGAGACCTTAAGCAACTCGAGGACCATTTGAGAGAGAGTTGGAGGTTTTCACAAAAATCCATTTTTGAATCTTCAAATTTAGAAAAATTGGATCAAGATGATTTTTATTTGAAATTATTTTCCAATTATGTCAAAATAAATAAAATAATGAGAGAAGATAATATGACTTCTTCAAAACAGATAAGAAATTATGGAAATTTAATTTTGAATCAAAATATATTAAATTTGAGATTTTAATCGGTTAAATTAGGGGAAAATGTGCATTTTTTAAAAATTGCATTTAGTCCAGAAAAATGTTCACTTTGTCCTAGATATTAGGAGAGGACGGTGAAAATTATTTTTTGAATTTTAGGATTTTTATTTGGAATTTTTCTTCGCGGAAAAATTTATTTAGAAATAATAATAATAATCTCGCGTGTGCCGACTGGGCTGGCCCGGCCGCCGACCGCCTTCCCCGCGCGCCCCCGGTTATGGACATCTTGAGTATCTGGTACTTGAATTGTGGGGAAAAGTGTGCAAACCTCTGCAGAGTGTACAAACTAATCATGGTTAGCCGTGTCCCCGGTTATGGACATCTTGAGTATCTAGTACTTGAATTATTGTTTGATCTCATCACTATACTTAATGAATCTTTTGGGTTATTAATTATTATTTTGGGATTGAGTTGGGGGTACCATCTCAATAATGACATAAACATTGTAGTTAAATAAAATCTATTCATTTGTTGTAGGGAAGAATTAGCTTTATGCAAATGATAACCATAGAGCCTCCACCAGCCAAATATGCATGTAGTGATAGCTATTATTTGTTCATTGCTCTATAGTGTTATCTTTCGAGCATATTCCATGTGTTGACCTACACGGCTGCAACATATCATGTTGTAGAATTTTCAGACAAAGAGTAAGGTGTGATAGGTCGTTGTCATGCACCCAGTTTTGCCGTGGAGTTGGACGGACTCATTTATCTTCGATGCTTCCGCAGTTATCTTGAGTAGATGGCCTTCATCCATATTATTGTAATAAGTACTCTATTTGAGACACTCGATGTAATAAGTGTGTGGTTGAACTCTATTATAAAGCCTCGAGTACTGTGTGTGTCAGCAATACCGGTCTAGGGATGGCACTTAAGCACAGAGACTATAGTCCATTGGAATCGGGTCGCTAGAATTATGTACTTCACATTATGTAAAGAAAAAAAAGGATAGCATTGCATATATGTAATATACTTTCATATGTAGTTTGTATAGAAATGCCTTGAAAAAATCTATGTGGAGACTTGAATTAAATGACACGGCTATTGTGAGTTTGCCTCTCTCCTCTCTTTGGAACTTCATTCAGGTCAAACACAACTCGCCCAATGAAATAATCTATAACAATGACTATGATATAGAAGGATTTGGATGCATTCTTTTGGAAAGGAAAATACCTAGTTACACTCGTGGTTAGTGTTCTTCTCAAACTGATGGGTAGTGCACTAGTAATATCCAAGCTTAATTTCCACATGTGGGTCACAGATCCCAGTCAGCTCCTTTGCATGGAGGTCTTTGGCCTTGTCAACACACACATGGAGATATGACATCTGCTCTAGAAGGTCATATGTTCTTGTGCTCTGTCGCCTTCTACCATATAAAACCCATGGTGGGATGATGTTTCTTTCAAGGAGTAGTTTCTAGGTCACTATTGTGGTGGCTCCATATTACCAGTTCATAGAAGGACAAACCTGTTCCTGCAACAAAATCCATGACAAGGTATTACCAAAAAGAGCTTCAAGTATGGCAAAAGTGACGCACCACTATGAATAACAGAGTAGGATGGATGATAAAATATGGCAATTCATGGGGTATTACTCAGTAGTTCTTTGCGTATATATCAGAAAGGCAATATCCTTTCACCCCTCGTTCCAGGCATGATCCTAAATTGTATTTTTTTGTAGCAAAAACAACATCAAGAGAACTTGCAAATTTTACCAACAATACAACAATAGGTACTTGCAACAAAACATCTAAACACGAATGAGAAATTTTTAGATATAAAAATAAATTCTATAATGCCGGCTTAAGGATAGATACAAAGCTTGACACACACAGATACATTGTTGTTCGACATCCCGGTTACACAAAAGAAGTTAACTTTGGCTGACATTACTAAGACTAATCCTACTCCTAGGGAAGAAAAAAATGTATGCAGCTTTGAAACATGTAGACCAGGCTATGCAAATAGGGACTATTGTTCACAAAGTAGTAGCTAGCAAATTTCACCTCCTACAAATGGAAGTTCAAATTTTGAACCAGGAATAAACATCTTCAAAGTTCTTGATTCACAAAGTTAAACTTACCTATCCAGGTCCATTACATTTTCATTAAAAAATACATAATCATAGTTTGTCTACTAATAAATTTTCTAACAATAAAATGTGGTTTTTACAGGTTATTTTAGGAGCTCTCTACTCCATACAACTTCTAATGTTGCAATTTTTAAAAGATCATCACCGACGGCATTTAAAACGGGCGCCGAAGTCCATCTTGGCAGTGATTTCATCAGCACACGCGGGCAATGGTGAGTTAAATCAAGTTGAAGACGGTGTTCCATGCGGGCGCTTGCACCCATTTGAGCGGTCGTTTTACATGCCGATGTCTCCAATAAGCCAGAGGAAGGAGGTATTTCACCCACATCTCTCTGTTTTCTTCTTCTTTTTCCTCCAAACTCTAGCAAAACTTCACCCGATCTCTCATTCATTTTTAGTTTGAATCCTTCGATGTGAATGATCTACGGTATATTTCTCCTCCATCCCCAATTTATTTTTCGCAAATCCGTGTTCTACATGCCTAGCATTGCCACGACTACGAGATGCATATTTTTTTATTTAAACTTGAGTTTGGCTTGGATCTGTTGAAGGTTTTAGAGGAGTATGATGTGTGATTGTCGTAGGATTGTTATTGTTTCATCATGTTGGACTGAAATATTGTTTTGTAGATGTTTACACGGATGTCTTCTCGTGTACATGGTGATTCGAGTCCGTCCACCGCACAACCACAACAAGTTTTCACTCAGGGGATCGTTTTCACCGACCGTGGAGCAAGGAAAAAGTTCCAGAAGGTCACAACAAGGAAGGTCAAAGCAACCAAATGGGCTTGTGCAGATACTCTCGCCAAGCTAGGTACCACTCATGATTTTAATTTTCTTTGTCATAACGCCTGGTTGCACCATTTTTTTATCAAGGATGTGAGACTTATGAACGATTGACACTTGAGTTTCTTATTATTCTCTCACACAATGTTGGGTTAGTACCAGATGCATATGAGGAGGAGAGGATCACTTACCATCTCCTTGACCAAGACTTCGACATCACTTTGGTTGAGTGGTGTAACTACTTTGGCTTCCCGAACAATGATGCCGATATTACATATGTTTATGACTTCACTGTCCCGCACCCAAGGCAATCCCTTATTCGGATGAGTCACTGTGGCTCTGAGCAAAGAGCTAGTTGTATTGAAAGTCCCGCTATACATTATTTCTACTATGTTATCACTAACACGTTGCAGGCACAAGAATAAGTTTCTAAGGTGAATGATGAGAAGCTGTTAGTTCTCGGGAAAGCAGCAAACATGGACGTCGGTTATGCACCCAACCTAGGGGTAGTACGTTTGATACACCTCGCGCATAAAGAAAATCATGCATAAGGAGATATCGTGTGTGGAGGAGTGATCACCATGCTGGCCAACTCCTTTGGCCTTGACTACTGTCATCTCTGCCCCATTGTCGATAACACCCTTGTTAACATTTGTGTTCTTACTAGCGTTGGTGTGGTAGTAGTTCGTAATGGTCGTCATTGTATCAAAATTCCTACTGTGGTGTCACTACAAAAAAAGACACATCTGTGACATTTTGGGCCGAACAAAATTATTTCTGTCATACTTATGACACTTCTATGACGATAATTGTGACAAAACCCGGTATCATCATAGATGTGGTGGGGTCCTACTTCTATGACAAAAAATCATGAAAGAAAGTGGGCTTTTTGTCCTGGGCGGGTCGGAGACGCAGCTGCATGACATTATTTGGGCCGTCCATGACGGGAAAACCCGTGGTAAAAGCGAGGGTGCGGGAAATATTAGGGAGTTCCCGCTTACGGTGGGTGGTCGGGGGCCGAGTGATGCGCGTTTCTCTTGTATGTACGCACGTGTGTGCGAGGCGTTGGGCTCTAACTGAACCCGAGCGATTGCACTGCAGGCTACACGTTAATGAACCTGAGCGATCGATCGATCCCTTGTTGTTAACTAAACCCGAGTGATTCCTTCGCTACTGCTGCTAACTGAAGCCGATCGAACACTGCTGCCTCCTTCCCTTGATGAACAGTGAGCGTTGTTGAGGGGGTTTGGATGAACATTTGCCGGTGGGGGTTGGATGAACAGGACCCCGTGGTAGTAGGGGTCGTTGCTGCTGGATGAACAGTACCCGAATCGGTCGACCGGTGGATGAACAGGACCCCATGGAGGGCTGGATGAACAAGACCCCGTGGAGGGATGGACGAACAGTAGCCGGTGGAGGGCCGGTTGAACAGTAGCCGGTGGAGGGCTGGATGAACAATAGCTCGTGGATGGGTGGTTGAATAGGACCCCGTGGAGAGGGCTGGTTCAATAGTAGCCGGTGGAGGAGCGCGCGGTGGAGGCTGGATGAACAGGAGCCTGTGGAAGAACAGTCGCAAGTGGAGGCTGGAGGAGGTCGATAATGGATGAACAGTAGCCCGTAGAGGCAGGAGGAGGTCGACGGTGGAGATGAACAGTATCCCGTGGAGTCCCGTTTTGCGGTACGTGATGACCTACAAGTATAGGGGATCGCAACAGCTTTCGAGGGTAGAGTATTCACCCCAAATTTATTGATTCGATACAAGGGGAGCTAAAGAATATTCTCAAGTATTAGCAGCTTAGTTGTCAATTCAACCACACCTGGAAACTTAGTATCTGCAGCAAAGTGTTTAGTAGCAAAGTTATATGATAGTGATGGTAACGGTAACAAAAGCGTAACGAAAGCAATGTAATGTTTTGGGTATTTTGTAGTGATTGTAACAATAGCAAGGGGAAAGTAAATAAGCGTAAACCAATATATGGAAAGCTCGTAGGAATCGGATCAATGATGGATAATTATGCCGGATGCGGTTCATCATGTAACAGTCATAACATAGGGTGACACAGAACTAGCTCCAATTCGTCAATGTAACGTAGGCATGTATTCCGAATATAGTCATACGTGCTTATGGAAAAGAACTTGCATGACATCTTTTGTCCGACCCTCCCGTGGCAGCGGGGTCCTAATGGAAACTAAGGGATATTAAGGCCTCCTTTTAATAGAGAACCGGAACAAAGCATTAGCACATAGTGAATACATGAACTCCTCGAACTATGGTCATCACCGGTAAGTATCCCGATTATTATCACTTCGGGGTTAACCGATCATAACACATAATAGGTTACTATAGACTTGCAAGATAGGATCAAGAACTCTGATATATTGATGAAAACATAATAGGTTCAGATCTGAAATCATGGCACCCGGGCCCTAGTGACAAGCATTAAGCATAGCAAAGTCATAGCAAGATCAATCTCAGAACATAGTAGATACTAGGGATCAAACCCTAGCAAAGCTAACTCAATTACATGATAAATCTCATCCAACCCATCACCATCCAGCAAGCCTACAATGGAATTACTCACGCGCGGCAGTGACCATCATGAAATTGGTGATGGAGGATGGTTGATGATGACGACGGTGACGAATCCCCCTCTCCGGAGCCCCAAACGACTCCAGATCAGCCCTCCCGAGAGGTTTTAGGGCTTGGCGGCGGCTCCATATCGTAAAACGCGATGAAATCTTCTCTCCTATTTTTTTCTCCCCGAAAGCAAATATATAGAGTTGGAGTTGGAGTCGGGAGGCCTCCAGGGGGCCCACGAGGTAGGGGGCACGCCCTAGGGGAGGCGCCCCCACCCTCGTGGAAAGGGTGTGGGCCCCCTGGTCTTCATGTTTGGGGAGGATTTTTTATTATTTATTGTAAGATATTCCGTGGAGTTTCAGGTCATTCTGAGAACTTTTGTTTTCTGCACATAAAACAACATCATGGTAATTCTGCTGAAAACAGCGTTAGTCTGGGTTAGTTCCATTCAAATCGTACAAATTAGAGTCCCAAACAAGGGCAAAAGTGTTTGGAAAAGTATATACGACGGAGATGTATCAACTCCCCCAAGCTTAAACCATTGCTTGTCCTCAAGAAATTCAGTTGAAAAACTGAAAGAAATAAAGAAAAACTTTTACAAACTCTGTTTGCTCTTGTTGTTGTAAATATGTCAAGCTAGCATTCAAGTTTTCAGCAAAGATTATAACTAACCATATTTGCAATAATTCTGAGGTCTCATGATTACCCATATCAATAGCATAATCAACTAGCAAGCCATAACAATAAATCTCGGATGACAACACTTTCTCAAAACAATCATAATATGATGTAACAAGATGGTATCTCGCTAGCCCTTTCTGAGAGCGCAAAACATAAATGCAGAGCACCTTTAAAGACCAAGGAATGACTAGACATTGTAATTCATGGTAAAAGAGATCCAGACATAGCCACACCCAATATAAATTAACAGTGATGAATGCAAATGACAGCTGCGCTCTCCAGCTAGTGCTTTTATAAGAGGGTGATGACTCAACATAAAAGTAAATAGATAGGCCCTTCGCAGAGGGAAACATGGATTTGTAGAGGTGCCAGAGCTCGGTTTTGAAATAGAGATAATTAACATTTTGAGCGGTATACTTTCATTGTCAACATAGCAACCAAGAGATGGCGATATCTTCCATGCTACACACATTATAGGTGGTTCCCAAACAGAATGGTAAAGTTTATACGCCCCCTCCACCAACAAACATCAATCGATGGCTTGCTTGAAACAACGAGTGCCTCCAACATACATCAGGTCCCAGGGGGAGTTTTGTTTTGCAATTATTTTTTCGTTAGTTTGCATAAAGCATGGGACTGGGCACCCCGGTGACCAGCCATTTTCTCATGAGTGAGGAGCGGAGTCCACTCCTCTTGAGAATAACTCGCCTAGCATGGAAGATACAGGCAGCCCTAGTTGATACATGAGCTATTCGAGCATACAAAACAGGATGATTATTTGAAGGTTTAGAGTTTGGCACATACAAATTTACTTGGAACAACAGGTACATACCGCATATAGGAAGGTATAGTGGACTCATCTGGAATAACTTTGGGGTTTAAGGGATTGGATGCATAAGCAGTATTTCCGCTTAGTACAGGTGAAGGCTAGCAAAAGACTGGGAAGCGACCTACTAGAGAGTGACAACAGCCATGTACATGCATTAAAATTAATAAACATTGGATGCAAGCATGAGTAGGATATAATCCACCATGAACATAAATATCGTGAAGGCTATGTTGATTTGTTTGAACTACATGCGTGAACATGTGCCAAGTCAAGTCACTTAAATCATTCAAAGGAGGATACCACCCCATCATACCACATCATAACCATCTCAATAGCATGTTGGCATGCAAGGTAAACCATTATAACTCATAGCTAATCAAGCATGGCACAAGCAACTATGATCTCTAATTGTCATTGCAAACATGTTTATTCATAACAAGCTGAATCAAGAATGATGAACTCATCATATTTACAAAAACAAAAGAGGTCATGTTTGTACCAGCTTTTCTCATCTCAGTCAGTCCATCATATATCATCATAATTGCCTTTCACTTGCACGACCGAACGATGTGAATAATAATAAGAGTGCTCGTGCATTTGACTAAGCTGGAATCTGAGAGCATTCAATAAACAGGAGAAGACAAGGCAATATGGGCTCTTTTGTCAGATCAACAATAAAGAATATAAGAGCCATTTCAACAATTTAATCATGGTCTTCTCCTACTGACCCCCAAAGAAAGAAAAGAAATAAAACTATTTACACGGGAAAGCTCCCAACAAGCAAAAGAAGAACGGGGAATATTTTTGGGTTTTCTTTTTAATTACTACAACAATCATGGAAAGTAAATTACTACTAATTTTTTTGTTTTTTTCTTAAGGTTTATTAAACACACAAGAAGAAAGCATAAAAGGAAATAAACTAGCATGGATGATACAATGAAAAAGTATGAGCACCAACATCTAGCAATGAGTGTGTGTGAACATAAATGTAATGTCGGTGAGAAATACGTACTCCCCCAAGCTTAGGCTTTTGGCCTAAGTTGGTTTATGGCCACGGCTGGCCTGGCTGATATCCATAATAATAGTTGTTGGGGTCGTACTGTGATGCAGCGGCTATCGCCTCGTGAGCTGCAGTGTGGCGATGAGCGGCCTCCGCTCTCCTCTCGTACTCATCTACCTCCTCTCTGGTAATAGTATATCCTCCTCTTGCTTGATAATCAAAGAAAGCAGGAGCAGGGAGAGTAATACGGAGAGCACGACGTCCGTCAAAGATTAGTCAGTATTGGAGAGGCGATTCGTTCCTCTCGACAAAATGGTGGGAAACCATAGAATCAAAATTTAATGAGTAGGAGGCAACTCCATGTCTCCTTCACGAACGTCTATCTCAAGAAATTTAGCTAAGAGGGTTGCATAAATTCCTCCAAAGAAATCTCCATTGTATCTATTATGATGCAACCTATGAGCTACAATGGCTCCCATATGATAAGATTGGTCTCCTGACACAGCACTCCTGAGAATGCTAAGGTCAGGGACACACATGTGACATGCTTCATCCTTAGCATTTATGCACCTACCTATGAAGAGAGCAAAATAATGTATAGCAGGAAAGTGAATGCTCCCTATGGTAGCTTGCGTTATATCTCTAGATTCCCCTACAGTTATACTAGCAAGAAAGTTTCTAAATTCAGATTTAGGGCGATCCCTAACACTACCCCATTGTGGAAGTTTGCAAGCAGAAGTGAAATCCTCTAAGTCCATTGTATAAGATTTGTCATAAAGATCAAACATGACTGAAGGAGAATTACGCGAAGATGAATACTCAAACCTCCTCACAAAAGAGCTTGTGAGATCATGATACTAGGGGCATTTGTCTGCCTCAAAGTCCTCAAGACCGGCATTACGCAAATATGCGTTAAATTCTTCTTTAATTCCTGCACGATCCATAAAATTTTCAGAAGGCCACTCACAAGGACGCACTTGAGCGTCTCTTGGTGGCTCTTCGCCAGCATCATGCATTGCAAGCCTGGGTCCTTGCTTCTTTGAAGAACCATCTTGGAACATTTTCCTAAGCATATTTCTTCCTCTGAAAAGTTCTGAAATTTTTTAGTAACTTCAAAATAAAAGTAAACCAAACTCAATAATATTGATAGCAACTACTCATACAAGTGCCTAGGGCCTATATCATGCATCAAAACTACTTTTGACCATATAAATTTGACATGCAAGCTCAAGAATAGTGTCACCTAAGCAGCAAAAATTTGCAATGAATAAAGCACTAGAACAAAAACTAATTGGACCAATGGAGGAGTCACATACCAAGGAACAATCTCCCCAAGCAGTTTTGTGAGAGGTGCTCTGAGCAAGGAGATCGAAAATGGCAGCAAAGAGGGCTGGAACTCGTGCTTGAGTTGGTTTTTCGTGTTTGTGGGAGGAAGAAGAAGAGGATGGGTGCATGAATAAGTGGAGGAGGGCCACCGTGGGCCCACGAGGCAGGGGGCGCGCCCTCCACCCTCGTGGCAAGGTGGTTGGCCCCCTGGTGTGTTCTTTGTTCCATAAATCCTCAAATATTCCCGAAAAAATCATATTAAATTGGCATGTCATTCTGAGGACTTTTATTTTCGAGACATTTTTATATTGCACGGATATGCACATAATTAATAGAAAGTAAAAGTGGGGTACAGAAGGTTGTGCTTCTAGTTTCATCCATCTCATGCTAATCAAAAGGAATCCACTAACAAGGTTGATCAAGTCTTGTTAACAAACTCGTTCCGATTAACATGAAATCGGAGAAATTTCGAATAAGACTAGGTTACCTCAACGGGGATATGCACATCCCCAATAATAAGTATATCATATTTCTTCTTGACAATAGAAAAAGGAAATTCAAATCCTCCAAATATAATCGATGGAATTTTTCCGATAGAATTGATACTATGAACTTGAGGTTGTTTCCTCGGAAAATGTACCGTATGCTCATTACCATTAACATGAAAAGTGAGATTGCGTTTGTTGCTATCAATAACAGACCCTGCAGTATTAAGAAAAGTTCTTCCAAGAATAATAGACATACTATCGTCCTCGGGAATATCAAGAATAACAAAGTCGGTTAAAATAGTAACATTTGCAACTACAATAGGCACATCCTCACAAATACCAACAGGTATATATACCAGTTGATTTATCAGCCATTTGCAAAGATATATCAGTAGGTGTCAACTTATTCAAATCAAGTCTATGATATAAAGAGAGAGGCATAACACTAACACCGGCTCCAAGATCACATAAAGCAGTTTTAACATAGTTTCTTTTAATGGAGCATGGTATAGTGGGTACTCCTGGATCTCCAAGTTTCTTTGGCATTCCACCCTTAAAAGTATAATTAGCAAGCATGGTGGAAATTTCAGCTTCCGGTATGTTTCTTTTATTTGTAATAATATCTTTCATGTACTTAGCATAAGGATTGCTTTTGAGCATATCAGTCAATCGCATACGCAAAATGATAGGTCTAATCATTTCAGCGAAGTGCTCAAAATCCTCATCATCCTTTTTCTTGGATGGTTTGGTAGGAAAAGGCATGGGTTTCTGAACCCAAGGTTCTCTTTCTTTACCATGTTTTCAAGCAACAAAGTCTTTCTTATCATAACGTTGATTCTTTGATTATGGGTTATCAATATCAACAGCAGGTTCAATTTTTACATCATTATCATTACTAGGTTGAGCATTATTATGAACATCATCATTAACATTTTCATTAGGTTCATGTTCATTGCCAGATTGTGTTTCAGCATCAGACATAGAGATATCATTTGGATTATCAGGTGGTTCAGCAATAGGTTCACTAGAAGTTTGCACAGTTCTATCATTTTTCCTTTTCTTCCTTTTAGAAGAACTAGGTGCATCAATATTATTTCTCTGAGAATCTTGCTCAATTCTCTTAGGGTGGCCTTCAGGATACAAAGGTTCCTGAGTCATTCTACCAGTTCTAGTAGCCACTTTAACAGCATAATCATTTTTCTTACTATTCATCTCATTGAGCAATTCCTTTTGAGCTTTAAGTACTTGTTCTACTTGAGTGGTAACCATAGAAGCATGTTTGCTAACAAGTTTAAGTACACCTCTAATTTTAGCCATATAATCACCCAAGTATTTAATCATATCAGCATCTTGTTTTAATTGTCTACCGGAATAAGCATTCAAGTCTTCTTGCTTAAACATAAAATTATCAAACTCATCCAAACAATGACTTGCAATTTTAGTAGGAGGGATTTCAGATCTATCATATCTATAGAGAGAATTTACCTTTACTACCTGTGTCGGGTTATCGAGGTCTAGAGGTTCTTCAGTAAGTAAAGGATCAAGATCATATATTTCGGCGCCGCTGACGCCGGCGCTTTGGCTATTTCTTGGGGGCGTCATCCCCCACTGTTCCATCGCCATCTCCATCTTTTGGAGTGTCCACCATATATATGTCATATGACGAGGTGGCCTTCCAGCGCCCTACAGGTGCTGGTTCCTGTTCGTCTCCTACATCGTCGTCCATGCCGTCGATGTCTTCGGAGCTGAAGTCAAGCATGTCGGTTAGATCGTCGATAGTGGCTACAAAGTGGGTGGTGGGTGGGCTTTGAATTTCCTCATCGTCCGTATTCCACCCTCGCTGACCGTAGTCCGGCCAGGGCTCTCCTGATAAAGAGAGAGACTTAAGAGAATTCAGGATGTCGCCAAAAGGCGAATGCTGAAAGATGTCTGCGGCGGTGAACTCCATTATCGGCGCCCAATCGGATTCGATTGGCAGGGGCGCGGGGGGTTCGGAGTCCGGGGAGGAGTCCGGATCCTCGGAGTCATGGGTAGTGTAGAGTGCGGGTCTAGCGTTCGGCTCGATCGCCTCTGAGATCGCAGCCCCTGAGGCAGCGTCCAACCGCTGATCCTCGATCGGCGCAGTAGGCTCCGAATCAATGGTCGAAACCGATGCGTATGCGGCCTCCAAGGCGCTGTTCGGCGGCAGAGCTATATCATGCCCATCGAGACAGTGCGGCGCGCTTGGCTATGGCTCGAATCCGTCAAAGATCAAGTCCCCGTGGATGTCAGCCGTGTAGTTTAGGCTTCCAAACCTGACCTGATGGCCAGGGGCGTAGCTTTTGATCTGCTCCAGGTGGCCGAGCGAATTGGCCCGCAGAGCGAAGCCGCCGAAGACGAAGATCTGTCCGGGGAGCAAAGTCTCACCCTGGACTGCATTGTTGTTGATGATCAAAGGCGCCATCGGGCCTAAAGGCGACGACATAGAGGAACTCTCAATGAAAGCACCAATGTCGGTGTCAAAACCGGTGGATCTCGGGTAGGGGGTCCCGAACTGTGCGTCTAGGCCGGATGGTAACAGGAGGCAGGGAACACGATGTTTTACCCAGGTTCGGGCCCTCTTGATGGAGGTAAAACCCTACGTCCTGCTTGATTAATATTGATGATATGGGTAGTACAAGAGTAGATCTACCACGAGATCAAGGAGGCTAAACCCTAGAAGCTAGCCTATGGTATGATTGTTGTGTGTGGAGTTGATTGCCTACGGACTACAACCCTCCGGTTTATATAGACAGCGGATAGGGTTAGGGTTACACAGAGTCGGTTATAATGGTAGGAGATCTTGAATATCCGCATCACCAAGCTTGCCTTCCACGCCAAGGAAAGTCCCATCCGGACACGGGACGAAGTCTTCAATCTTGTATCTTCATAGTCCAGGAGTCCGGCTGAAGGTATAGTCCGGCTACCCGAACACCCCCTAATCCAGGACTCCCTCAGTGGCCTTCAGGATACAAAGGTTCCTGAGTCATTCTACCAGTTCTAGTAGCCACTCTAACAACATTGTCATTATCTTTACTATTCAATTCATTGAGCACATCATTTTGAGCTTTAAGTACTTGTTCTACTTGAGTGGTAACCATAGAAGCATGTTTACCAATAAGTTTAAGTTCACCTTTGACATTAGCCATATAATCACCCAAGTGTTCAAGCATATTTGAATTGTATTTCAATTGTCTACTAAAACAAGCATTAAAATCTTCTTGCTTAGCCATAAATTTATCAAACTCATCTAAGCATGGGCTAGCAAATTTAGTAAATGGGATTTCAGCTTTATCATATCTACAGAGAGAATTTACCTTTACTAGCTCTATTGGGTTATCAAGACCATGAGTTTCTTCAATCGGTAAAGTATTTGGATTATATGTTTCTTCAACAGGCGGTAAATTAAGACCATGTATTTCTTCAATAGGAGGTAAATTCTTAACATCTTCAGCTTTAATACCTTTTTCTTTCATAGATTTCTTTGCCTCTTGCATATCTTCGGGACTAAGAAATAGAACACCTCTCTTCTCCGGAGTTGGTTTAGGAATAGGATCATTAATTGGAGCAGGAGCTGGCTCAAGATGTGCCCAATTATTTTCATTTGTCAACATATTATTCAATAAGATTTCAGCTTCATCCGGTGTTCTTTCCCTGAAAAGAGAACTAGCACAACTATCCAGGTAATCTCTGGAAGCATCGGTTAGTCCATTGTAAAAGATATCAAGTATTCCATTTTTCTTAAGAGGATGACCAGGCAAAGCATTAAGTAACTTGAGAAGCCTCCCCCAAGCTTGTGGGAGACTCTCTTCTTTAATTTGCACAAAGTTGTATATTTGCTTTAAAGCAGCTTGTTTCTTATGAGCAGGGAAATATTTAGCAGAGAAGTAGTAAATCATATCCTGGGGACTACGCACACAACCAGGATAAAGAGAATTAAACCATATTTTAGCATCACCCTTTAATGAGAACAGAAATATTTCGAGGAAATAAAAGTAGCGAGATCTCTCATCATTAGTGAACAGGGTGGCTATATCATTTAATTTAGTAAGATGTGCCACAATAGTTTCAGATTCATAGCCACGAAAAGGATCAGATTCAACCAACGTAATTATATCAGGATCAACAGAGAATTCATAATCCTTATCAATAACATAGATAGGTGAAGTAGCAAAAGCAGGGTCAGGTTTCATCCTAGCATTTAGAGATTGCTTATTCCATTTAGCTAATAACCTTTTGAGTTCATATCTATCTTTTCAAGCTAAAATAGCTAAAGAAGCTTCTTGATCAAATAAATAACCCTCAGGAATAACAAGTGATTCTTCATCATCACTTTCATCATCATAATCAGATTCAATATTTTCAATCTCTCTAGCCCTAGCAAGTCGTTCCTCGAGAAAATTACCAAGTGGCACAGTAGTATCAA
Organism: Triticum urartu; assembly: GCF_056163025.1. Taxonomy (NCBI): domain Eukaryota; kingdom Viridiplantae; phylum Streptophyta; class Magnoliopsida; order Poales; family Poaceae; genus Triticum; species Triticum urartu. Next base: position 64,714,350 of record NC_141873.1, on the reverse strand, counting down.
GCATAGAAGTAGTTTCATCATAAGTATCATGTATAGCAGAAGTAGCATCATCAATAACATGCGACATATCAGAATGGATAGTAGAAGTAGATTTAGGTGTCGCAAGCATACTCATAACAGAAGGTGAATCAAGTGCAGGGCTAGATGGCAGTTCCATACCTCCCCTCGTAGTTGAGGGATAAATTGTTGTCTTAGCGTCTTTCAAATTCTTCATAGTGTCCAATAGATATAAATCCCGAGTGTCTCAAAGAATAGAGCTATGCTCCCCGGCAACGGCGCCATAAATTAGTCTTGATAACCCACAAGTATAGGGGATCGCAACAGCTTTTGAGGGTAGAGTATTCAACCCAAATTTATTGATTCGACACAAGGGGAGCCAAAGAATATTCTCAAGTATTAGCAGCTGAGTTGTCAATTCAACCACACCTGGAAACTTAGTATCTGCAGCAAAGTGTTTAGTAGCAAAGTAATACGATAGTGATGGTAACGGTAACAAAAGAGTAACGAAAGCAAAGTAATGTTTTTGGTATTTTGTAGTGATTGTAACAATAGCAACGGGAAAGTAAATAAGCGTAAACTAATATATGGAAAGCTCGTAGGCATCGGATCAATGATGGATAATTATGCCGGATGCGGTTCATCATGTAACAGTCATAACATAGGGTGACACAGAACTAGCTCCAATTCGTCAATGTAATGTAGGCATGTATTCCGAATATAGTCCTACGTGCTTATGGAAAAGAACTTGCATGACATCTTTTGTCCTACCCTCCCGTGGCAGCGGGGTCCTAATGGAAACTTAGGAATATTAAGGCCTCCTTTTAATAGAGAACCGGAACAAAGCATTAGCACATAGTGAATACATGAACTCCTCAAACTACGGTCATCACTGGTAAGTATCCCGATTATTGTCACTTCGGGGTTAACGGATCATAACACATAATAGGTGACTATAGACTTGCAAGATAGGATCAAGAACTCTCATATATTGATGAAAACATAATAGGTTCAGATCTGAAATCATGGCACCCGGGCCCTAGTGACAAGCATTAAGCATAGCAAAGTCATAGCAACATCAATCTCAGAACATAGTGGATACTAGGGATCAAACCTAACAAAACTAACTCGATTACATGATAAATCTCATCCAACCCATCACCGTCCACCAAGCCTACGATGGAATTACTGACGCACGGCGGTGAGCATCATGAAATTGGTGATGGAGGACGGTTGATGATGACGACGGTGATGAATCCCCCTCTCCGGAGCCCCGAACGGACTCCAGATCAGCCCTCCCAAGAGGTATCATAAAACACGATGAAATCTTCTCTCCTATTTTTTCTCCTCGAAAGCAGATATATAGAGTTGGAGTTGGAGTCGGGAGGTCTCCAGGGGGGCCACGAGGTAGGGGGCGCCCCCCCACCCTCATGAAAGGGTATGGGCCCCCTAGTCTTCATCTTTGGCGAGGATTTTTTATTATTTATTGTAAGATATTCCGTGGAGTTTCAGGTCATTCCGAGAACTTTTGTTTTCTACACATAAAACAACATCATGGCAATTCTGCTGAAAACAACGTCAGTCCGGGTTAGTTCCATTCAAATCGTACAAATTAGAGTCCAAAACAAGGGCAAAAGTGTTTGGAGAAGTAGATACGATGGAGATGTATCAGTACGGCGCACCCATCCCGATGAACAGGACCCCCGTTTCGACGGTAGCGCTCCAACACAAGTCTGTTTCCTTCGTTTTGCAGTACGCCACACCCCTCTCGATCAACAGGACCCCGTTTCGACTGTATGAGGTCTGTTTCCTCTGTTTTGCGATATGGCAGACCCCTCCTGATGAACAGGATCCCGTTTCGACCGTGGCCGTTCGAACACAAGGTAGTTTCCTCCGTTCTGCGGTATGCCAGGCCTTGTTTTTGTTGCCTGTTCTGTCCAAGCCGGTTGGCTCCCGATGAACACGATATATTCCGACCCAGTCGGCTGCCTCCCGATGAACAGGCCGTTGTTTCTCTGTTCCGACCCAGCCGGTTCGCTGCCAGATGAACAGGATGCCGTTGCTGCCATATGTTGCCTCTCCATGTACACAAGCCCTGGCCGTCTGTATATATATGCACGAGTAGGCGTTCGAGACCCCGCCCGTATGCGCGTATGTGGTTGTATTTTCTTTCTTGCACCCTGGCCAATGTACATATGTGTACATGCTACGTTCGCGCCTCTACTACGACACATGCACGCCTCTACTACGACACGTGCCCTTCCTTACACAGCCACGGTTCATCGCTGTAGCCTGCAGACAAACCGATCAACAAGTATGTACGTACATGTTCGCCACCAGAATTACAACACTATGTACGCTTTGACTAGGTGGGTCACGACTGTCAGTCACTACTTTGCGACGAACGTGTAGCTGGTGGGTCCCAGCAGTCAGGGGGGCAAATCATTTTTTGCCCTTAATATTGACACACTTCCTTGCGTGCGAAGATGTAGCTGGTGGGCCCCAACAGTCACGGGGAAACCTTTTTTTCACAAAATACGGTGGCCCATCCGGTGGGTCCCTGCTGTCAGGTGGAGGAATCATTATTTTGCACGTAATAAGGAGGCATTTCCTTGATGTGGCCGTGGACCCAGCTGTTAGCCTCTCCACGTACAGTACTCTTCCGACGGAAGTCGTTCGTTGACCACATTGACCACGCCGCGCCGAGAGCACCAGGGCGGTGGACGACGGCGAGGCCTAGGAAGGGGACGACGCGGAGCCGGGGAAGACACGGTAGTGGATGCCCACACGGAGGGGAGTACGTGGGTTGACTGCTTCGGTTGCAGTGTGAGTCCGCCGTCGCCGGAGAATAACAGGAGGTGTGGGTCAGTATAGAGGGATGGCATCGCCAACGGTGGCAGCACAGCCGGCCATGGGAGGCAGGAGCAGGCGGCACGACTGACGCTTGTTTGGGAAGCTAGAGCAAGAAGACCAGAGGTTGAAGAAGCACTACGGCCGTAAGATGGACATCGTACGGTCACTGGAGCTAGAATCGTTCATATTGACTAAGTTGACAAAGCCCTCCGTCCCCGTCAACTTAGTAGGCCCACAAGTTAGCCTCCCATTATGCTGGGTCCTAGCTAGCAGGGGGGGTATTCATTTTTTTGTGCGTAATAAGGAAGCACTTCCTTGCGTGCGAAGATATAGCTAGTGGGTCCAAGCTGTCAGTGGCTGAAACGTTTTTTTCGTGAAATACAGAGGTCCTTTCGGTTGGTCCGAGAAGTCAGGTGGAGGAATCATTATTTTGCACATAATAAGGAGGCATTTCCTTGTGTGCGGCTATGGACCCAGCTGTCAGCCTCTGCACATACAGTCCACTTCCGATGGATGTCATTCGTTGACCACGCCGCACGGAGAGCACCAGGGTGGTGGACGACGGCGAGGCCTACGAAGGGAACGACACAGAGCCGGGGAAGACATGACAGTGGCTGCCTGCACGGTGGGGAGTACGAGGGTTGACAGGTTTGGCTGCCGTCGTCGGAAAATAACAGGAGGTGTGGGTGAGTAGAGGCATAGCCAGGCCAGGGATGCGAGTAAGGTGGGGCCGTGAGGCCTGCCCGGTAGCACAGCCGGCCACAGGAGGCAGGAGCAGGCGGTTCCGCCGATGCTGGTTTGGGTAACTAGAGTAGGAAGATTAGAGACAGAAGAAGCACGATCGCCGTTATATTGACATCTAATGGGCTGACGCTGGTAGAGTCGGTTGTTGACTAAGTTTCTTTTTTTGAGAAACCTTGTGTACGCATGAACTTATTAGGCCCACAAGCCGGCCTCCAAATCTATGGTAGACAACATAGAGCCCATTTTCTATTTTTTAATAATTTTCAATCCATTTGCTAATTCGTAAGTAATTTATTACAACCCATTTTCTACCCAGGACCACGGTCAAAAAGTTCAACCTTATTTTGCATATTTCGGTGGAGTCCGAACTGTTGTAATCCCAGAATGGTAAACATTTTTAAGAACTTATTGATTTGCTAAAAAAATCATTTTTTGTAAGAAAACAAGACGTGGGACAATTGAGTTGGTTTAAGGGAAAGCCAGTGCTAAAAAACCAGTGATGGGAGGGAAAACAACAACAAAAATAAGGATGTAAATATGAAAAGGAAACTTTATGTATTTTCAATATAATGATATGTGTATATGAACTAGCAAAACTATAGGTAGAGATTAGAAAACGGAAGTAGGACATGGCGTTTCAAGAGGAAAATAGAACTGGGTTGTGTGTTTGATTCAGTAAAAAAACTGCCTGCGGATGTTGTAAGACAAAATATAACTAACGCTGGCGGGCCAGAGGCTAGTATATAGCTACTGGATCTTTGTGCCCCGTTGTCATCATGGTCTAGGCCTTTTTAAAACAAAACCAAGTCTGGGCAGTCTACAACCCAGTTGAAACTTGCTCGACTTGAAAAAACAATATACCTGCTCAATAAACGAGAGAATTCTGCAAGTACAGAGTGATAACTGGGATGCAGCAGGTATATTGGTTTTTCATCGTGATAAAAAGTGCATGCACTTGTTTCGAAAAATTTGGATAACTAGGAATTCGAACAGCAGGTGCTTATGCTACCCATCAAATAAAAATCATGTGCCTTAAAATTCGTTTCGAAACAAATGATTCAGCTTTATATCCACGTCGACGCTCGACATGATGGTTGGAAGAAAATGCCACGTTCATACCAAAAGATCATTAACAACAATACCAACTTGCGGACGACAAGGTAGTACAAGTACCAATACCAAACTAACTTATAATCTTGCGGACGACAATGTGTGGAATTAAGATTATTATAACAGTGACACATATCATAGACAGAGAGTTGCAATGCCGTGGTCATAATCATACCCCAAGTTAAAAAGTAAGCCAATGAATTTCATATTCTCTACTCCTATAAAAGACTAAGTTGGTGATGATGGTGTGTCTGCCATCCGTTATTTCTGACCATCAGATCTGCATCTAACGACTATGATGTAAGTCGTGGCTTTTTGCAACAAGACCCTACTCCTCTGCTCCAATTTGCAAAAACCCCTTAGTTTCATGAAACCAACCACATCCCCCCCCCCACCTCATCAAAACAGCCAAAAGGATATATTTTGAGTGAAACCTAATACCAGTATATTTTTAGTGATATATACACCAAACTATAGTGTTTTTCTTTCAAGTATGTGAACATGTATTATTCTATTTTGGATCCGTTGCAATGCACGGGCATATTGCTAGTCTAGCAATATATCATGGTTCAAACATCATGTAACAACGAGAGGAAAACACATATGACAGGGCCTACTCATATTCTACCATAGCACTTACTACAGTTATCATATCAACTCTAAGCAATAACATGCGTTGTTATAAAAATCCTGGAAATGAGAGTAACATAAGCAATCATGAGGTTATACTCACAATATCTATTCTAATAATCATTAGATGCCAATTTTTCTCATATCAACTCTAACAATAACATGTGTGGTCATAAAAATCTAGGAAATGAGTGGAACATATAGCAATGATGTGGTTATAGTCATATTATATATTCTAAATGTGTAACAATGAACGTGCAGTCGTATTCTTAAGGTCAAGAAGAGATGAGATAGAACAATTACATGACGGTAGATTCCACCAGTATAGGCAGCCAATCTGTGCGTCGACAGCATAAACGATGCCATCATGCACTATAGCATCAGACAGAAAATGTTGGGTGAAGAGGATCGATGATGAGCCATAACCATGTATGGCGACCGGATTCCAGAAAGACTAATCCCATGTTGAACACAGCAATGAGCTTGTAATCCATGTAGTATTTTTATGGTGTGGGAACTTCGCAGATTACAAACTTCAGCAAACAAAGGTCCAGCCAAAAGCTCGACGCCTCTCGTGCGTAGTAGGCAGGAGTATCCGGCGGGCCGCGAGGCTCGATGGTGGCAGTATCCAATGATGAAAGGGTGATCTCTCGCTGGGTGTAGATATCCACGAGACGCCACGGACTACCGGATTGGTGGATGAGGACGATCCAGTTGGCCTTCATGCCCGCCCATTAGTGGCCGCGCATGAAGGACAGCTGGACGGGTAGTGGTAGCATGTCGAGGGGCACCACGACAACCTCCGTAGGATCGTCAAGTCGGTGTCTGGGCCACCTGCGAGGATCGGGCATCAGCAAGCAGGGTGTCCTGAAAATAGCCGGCCGGTTGCAGACGAGTAGATTGTACAAAGACACCGAGCATGCGGCCAGACGGACGGTGCTGAGCAGGTCCATATGATTACAAATCTTCTCCAAGAGAACATCGGGGAGGGAATTCCAATCGCGGCTCTGCGTGTTAGTTGGTTCCACCATAGGATTTTTTAGGGCGCCGAGTGATTGGGGTTTTTGGTGCCTACGAGCCAGCGGGGAAGTGGATTCGGGCGGGCGAGCGAAGAAGATGGCATGTGTGGCCGAGCAGTGAGTGGGGGGATATGGTATACGAGAGCTACCAAGGAAGATGGCGCGGGTGGGCGAGCAGTGAGCGGGGGGAAATGGTGTGCGGACAACGATGGGGAAGGGAGGAGCAAGAAGAGTGAAAGACGAGGAAGAAAGTGCATTAAATCTCAATTCTACTAGTACTACTACCAGGATATACCGTCCTTCGGAGTGTAAATAGTTACGTCGATGACATGTGGGTCTACCTCAAGAGGGCCCATATGTCAGTTAATGGAGGAGAGAGGTGTGTAGTCGTATTTGTGAAAGCGTCCTCCACTGGCAAACATGATGGCAGTACTGGGTAAGGCTGATTTAGTAACACCAACATGCTGGTTCAGCTTATTAATCAAGTGTCCCATCTACTGCAGCGTGTATTGTCACTTCACTGTGAAGACAAGTTGAATAGTTCTCTCTGACCGAGATGGGGAATAATGGATTGCGAACACTTCCTATCTACAGTATCCCTATGCCTGTACGCTCGGCCCCCTCCCAATGCTCCGCCTTGTACATGTGCTAAGGCTGCCATGTAGGCAAAAATTCTGATGCGGCAAGGTAATTAAGACGATAGATAAGTGTGGTGACCCCAGTACTAAGCGCAAGAACCAAGACAAAAGACTTAAATGGAAAAATCCCACTACTACTAGGGAAAATGTTATACACAGAATCTTAGCAGCAGCGCAGATTAAAAACAGGCGCTACTGCTAACTAGCAATAGCGAGCTTAAAGGAACCGCACTACTAATAACTAGATAGCAGTAGCGCTCTAGGTGAAACAAGCGCTACTACTATAATTGCCACGGATTTGCCCCCAGGCTAGATATAGTAGTAGCGCCCTTCCCTGGACGCGCTGCTGCTAAAGTACTTAGTAGCAGCGTGTTTCTGCAAAACTCGCTGCTGCTATGTGTTGCACCTAATTAAGTTTAGTCCCATACTGCTAAGCGAACAAGGTGTTTACCACCTTAAATATGTTGACTTTTTAGATTCTACACAAAAAGATCAATGATGACCAACATATATTTTTGATGCGTTCTTAGACTTAGCAATAGCGTTTTTCCTGAAAACGCGCTATAGCTACTTTACTTATAGCGCATTTCCTAAAGTGCGCTACTGCTAGTTCGACTTAACCACCCGCCGCTCAAAATTTCGCAAATTCCTCCTTCCCCCCACTACTCCCCTACTCCTCTGTCGCCGCAACCCGAGCCCGAGCCTGCCGTCACCGCCGCCGCCCGAGGCCGCCGTCAACCTCACCGCCGCCGCCCGCCACCGCTCTCGACCTCACCGTCGCCGCCGCCTCCCCCACCCCCTCCGGTCTCGACCTCACCATCACCGCCGCCTCCCCCAACCCCGCCGCCGCCTCCCGATCCCGAGCCCGCCCTCGCCGCCCCTACCTCTCCGTCGCCGAGCACCTCCCCACCACCGTCTCTCCCCTCTCTGTAAGCCCCCCACCCCTCCCCCACCCTCGTTCTCTCTGCTTAGTTAGTACTAGATGTTTTTTAGTAGTAGTAGATGTTAATTTAGGGTTCATAGATAATGTTTTTTAGCAGTAGGCAGTAGTAGATGTTAATTAGTAGTAGTGATGGTACTAGTTAACTATTGTATAATGTAGTTTTTTTACTGTTCTTAGTAAGTGTTTAAAATAATTAGTAAGTAAATTAATAAACTAGTTGAACTACTTTAGTTGTAGTTGAACTAGTTTAGTAAGTAAATTAATAAACTAGTTGAACTAGTTGAATTAATAGAACTAATGTATTTTTAGTAAGATAATTAATATAACTAGTTGAACTACTTTATTTTTAGAAAGAACTAGTTTTTTTCTATTTATAGTAAGTTTACATCTAGTAAGAACTAGTTGAATTAATAAAACTAGTTGAACATGTCATATTTGTTGTTGTTTTTTAGTTTAAGCAATTATTCGGGATGTACTAGTGATAACTTATATGGTTTTTGCTTTTGCGGAAATCAAGGAGCCCCTCCATCATCCCCGCGGTCGTTGTAACATCCCAAATTTTCAATTTGGAATGTTATACAATAGATCATCACTGCATATCATATTTATTTGCCTTTTGGGTTGATCCTAGAAATTCTACGCAACTCAAGGACCCTCGGAGAGAGTTGGGGATTTCGTTATTTTCACATTTGAGTTTTCTCAAATTTTGAAAATAGGATCATTTGTTTTTATTTATTTTATCTTCAATTATTTCTATTATCAAAATATGAGAGAGGGAATAAAATGACTTTCCCAAAATAAAGAAATATTGAGTATTTAATAAAAAAATCAACTAAGGTTTTATTCTGGAGTTTTTCGTGGTTTTATTTGAATTTAGGAAAAATTGCATGTTTTCAAAAATTGCATTTTGGTCCAAGAAAATGTTCATATGTTCTAAATATTTTATTTAGATGGTGAAAACTTGTTTTGGCAATTTAAGATTTTTATTTATTTTTCTAGAATTTTTCTTAGTTTCAGCAAAATTGTTTAAAAAAAACCCGCGCCCGACTCGGCCAAAGGCTCTGCCGAGCCAGGCCGGCTCGCCAGGCCATCGCCTCCCTCGCCGAGCTGCCACCGGACTCGGGGAGACCGAGCCGGGCACGCCTCCGCCGCCGACCCCCTCGCCAAGCAAGGCCGCCCCCCCTCTCTTCAATAGCCACCCCGAGGCCCCCCTGGGAGCCCCGAGTTGCCACCTGCCGCCGCCCATGCAGCCTGGCCGCCCCGCCGCTGCTGCCGCCGCACGCCGCCTGCGCCTCGCCGCATGCCGCCACCACTGCTGCCGCCGCCCCGCCGCCGCCGCTGCCCACCGGAAGCCCCGCCGGACCGAGCCGAGGTAGCCGCCCGGTTTTTTGAGAAAAACCGATTTGGTTTTTTTAGAAAACACTAGTTTTCATTTTTTTAAATAGATTGGGTTTTTCCGGTTTATTTATTTAGCGAGCGTTCGCTTGTCCATTCTTTTTAACGAACGCATTCATCATTTAGTCCCAGATAACGAATGTTCGTTCGTTATTCTGTTCGTCGTTTTTCTTTTTCTCGGATTAATCTGTGATTATTTCTGATCGCGATTTCTGATACGATTTTCGTTCTAGTTTAACTTTTCGCTTGTTTATCGGAATCAGGTGATTCAAGCGCCTGGAGTTTCGTCTCGAAACCCTCTTTCCATTGAACCATCTCAAACAAGTTCTTGCCTTAGTCAAGTTTGACCTAGATTCAGATTAGTAAACGGAGCTTGTTTCGTTTGCCTTTGTCTTCCGTTGCTTCGTTTGATTTGATTCTTTTTGCCAACCGGAGTTCTTAAGTTGAACTATCTGGTTAGATCTCTTATTCGAGTTTTACCTGTGCATTAGATGAGTACTTATTGTATGCTTGTTTGTTTGCGATAGAGTACCCGGAGTGCGCCGCTTGCTACTTTGAATCGCTAGGTTTCACGGATCATCAGCAAGGCAAGTAACACTTTGATCATACTTCCTATTACCCAGTTTTATTCATTAGATCAATCCTCACACATTGCATGATTAGGATCTAATTAAATTGTGGGTTCGGGAAGTAGATGAGGTAGAACCTATTACCTGTTTATTATCAAACCTTTGGGAGTTACTTCTACGTTTGCTTATTATGCCATCCTATGCTAGTAGACGTGGATTGGGTGAGTGTATCCATGACAGATGTGAGATTGTTAAATTAATGGGGGTGGATTGAGGCACCTGGGTATTCCAGCGATTGCCTGTTTTTCTTTTGGGCCGCTGTCGGTGTCAAAACCGGCGGATCTCGGGTAGTGGGTCCTGAACTGTGCGTCTAGGCTGGATGGTAACAGGAGGCAGGGAACACGATGTTTTACCCAGGTTCGGGCCCTCTTGATGGAGGTAAAACCCTACGTCTTTCTTGATTAATATTGATGATATGGGTAGTACAAGAGTAGATCTACCACGAGATCAAGGAGGCTAAACCCAAGAAGCTAGCCTATGGTATGATTGTTGTATATATCCTCTATCGACTAGCCTGGCCTCGGTTTATATAATGCACCAGAGGCCTAGGATAACAAGAGTCCTAGCCGAATACGCCGATGGGGAGGAGTCCTTGTGTTGATCGCCAAGTCTTGTGGAATATTCCTTGTATGCGGCAGCTGTCCGAACTGGCCCATGAGTATACAGCCATGGGGGTCCTCGGCCCAATCTAATAGACCGGGAGATGACGTGGTGAGTACCCCCTAGTCCAGGACACCGCCAGTAGCCCCCTGAACTGGTCTTCGAGTTAGGGATGCTCCTCGATTCTTCCGAACTGTTCTTCATCTTCGGTTGACGGTCTTGAAAACTGGTTCAACAAATCTTCTCATCTTCGATCTTGAGGATCGCCGAAATGCATTCAGCGAGTTTACACGTCGGGTATCCGAGGAGCCCCTTTAAGTTTCTGGCCTTTATCAATGCCTTGTTATTTTTATGCCACACCTCGGGTTTGAAGTTGTTCCCGGGCGGCAGCGTCCTCTTGCGTCCGAGCTCCAACGCAGGACTGCATTTGAGGTATCTTTTGCAGCCGAGCACCAACGCCGGACCGCTTCCCAGCTCTAACGCCGGAATGTATCCGAGCTCCAACGCCGGACTATGTATCCGAGCTCCAACGCCGGACTATATCCGAGGTGTCATATCACCTTGGTTCAAAAAAGTTTGAAGGAGTTTAGCCGAGCTTAATGCCGGAAATGCCCTCTATGGAGCCAGCCACTAGCGCCCGAGCTTTATGCCGGACTGCTTCCGAGGTGGTGCACCACCCCGAATGTGGGCCGATTTTTGTGAATATTTTTTATTGGTGCAATTTATTCTCTGCCGAGATATATAGCCAGTAGCCCTCAAGGTGTGTATCGGTCTAAAACCCGAGATGCACCTGAAGGATGACGTAAGACTGCTGATCCTAGTAGCCGCTGAGACTCAGGTTGATTTGCAAAATCAGCATGAGGATCAAGTCCAAACTCGGCAGAATACTTCGGGACACTAAAAGCGGTGTGCTCAGTCCTCGAGGCTCAGGTTGGGTGTGGCCGACCAACCTGAGGATCAAAATCTCCTCGGAAACTATATTGCACATAAAATTTTCTGCATTGGACAAGCAATGCAGTAGCCCCCGAGACACTGGTCGGGTGGCAACACCAGATCAGGGGATCGATGTGCCCCTTTAATATTTGTAAATAATAAGCCCGAAGCCCAGTAGCCCCGAGCCTTAATGCGGGCACGGGTGGCCGAATTAAGGATCAATATCCATAGTAAAATCACAAATTATGTGTAATAACTCTATATATCCAAGTAATTTATGTAATTAATGCCCGGATCCGCATTGTAGAAAACTTTGTTTGACCGACCATCGGCTTCCACCTCCTCGGCCAGTAGCCGAGGAGTGTTTGTCCTACTTTATAAAGCCTTTATGAGGGAAAAGATTTACAACAAACAAGGCAATCTGGCCATACGGTTTTATAAACAAAGGTACGCAGAGAGTTATATCACTGTTTAACAGAAGAAATGTCTTCCAAAGAAAATAGTCCCGCTATCGGTTCCTTTCTTTGGGTTGTCATGCTAAGCATGATCATCAAACCTCAGCTCTAATGTAAGAGCAAAATATTGAGGATTTAGTTTGGGAGGCCAGTTAATAGCCCCCGGTAGTGTTCGGCGACAGTCGGGGTCAAGCCGTAAACACTTCGGCCAATGTTATGAACGGCCCATCATTTAACATAGTCATCGGATCGCTGACCAGTTTACACTTATTGTGAAAGTCAGTTTTCGGCTTTCTCCACTGAGGTGCTTAACCATGTGAGCTGGAAGTACAATCGCAGTGGTTCTCCCTTTGCACGCCTAGCCGAATAAAACGGAACGTAGGAAGCAAGTGCAGGAGCTGGGCAACCCAACTATTGACCGAAGACACAATTCTAAATCGATGCATATATAGCAATATCTGAGAATGTTTTTGCCGAATCCCTAAAGGTGTCCGGCGTTGCACTGCGAGACTAATGCTGGAGAAGCGCAAATAGTTTTAAAAGTGCCAAAAAGCTTGGAAAACCAAGAAACGTCAGTAAAAACATGACGTCCAAACAATATCAAGTGTTTGGTGCCAATCCGAAAGTTGGTCTGAGAAAAAAGAAGTGCTTCTGTCGTGCTTTAACATGATACATCCTATCTCAAGACATCGAGCGGGTCAGCCTACGGCTTCAACCTCCTATCCCGAGGGCGGAGTACTTCTCATCAGGCCAGTTTAGCAAACTAAACTCTAGCGGCTTTGAGAGAGAAATTAGGCTCCCCGGCTAGTGACCGCACACTCGTGTCGAAAAAGGAGTGATAAATAATAATAAAACTTTGCAACGACTAAGAAGAAGAACACTTACTATAAAATGACTCAAATAAACTTAAGAGCCCCCAAGTGACTTGGGTAGAGGAATGATTGCATGTACTGAAGTACTTATATCATATCTATGTTCAACCAAACTTTAAACGCGTCTTAACCGACCGTCAGCTTCTCCTTCTTCGGTCAAGGGCCGGAAAGTGTTATGTACTCCATCGGTCGAGAATATCGACGGTGTTTTCAATAACCAGGCAATCAGGCCATAAGGCTGTAACAGACAAAGCGCGCTCAGGGAACTTATGCTATATTACCGTGAAGTGTAAGAAGCATCTTCGAAGAAAATAGTACCCCCACCGATACCTTTCTTCGGCGCTCATTGTTATTATGAGACTTGTGCAATAGATTTTTTGTACTCATGAGTTCTGTTGTGTGCCGACCATCATTGAAAACTATAAGAGCGCTAGCTTTCGGCTTCACCCAGTCTCAGGTCCGGCTCGGTTGACCCGATCGTGACAATCGCAGAGGTGCTCCCTTTACTCCCTAGCCGAACAATCGGGAACGTAGGGGTAAACACAGGAGCGAAGCAACCCAGCTTGCAAATCGCTTAAGTCAATATGGTGCATATTGTGGCATAATACACGAACAAGGAACGAAGCCGTACAAGTATAATCATATGCAAGAGGAAAAGCTTCATAAATGAAGCCCCCAAGTGAATTGGGTCCTTGAATTTGTGTGTCACAAACAAAGTTTGGACAAGGAAATTTTTTACAAGCAACTTTTTTCCAAAAAAGTATAATGCTTGGGGAACCGAACACAAGTTAGAAATTAAAGCTTTGAGCATGAAAGCGACTTAGCTGGTTAATGTGTTCGGTATTGATGACGCGGTCCGAGCTTGATGCGGGGCAAGGTTCCATCCCCCAAGCTGGTCCTGAGGTGGCGGAGCGGAGAGCTCGACACGCCGAAGTGGTGACATAGCATGGTCAATGCAGACCAGCAGAGTGATGCCGAAGTCCCCGGATCATTTTCCTGTGCACAAAAAATAGTGCAAACCGGAGATAATAGAAATAATGATAATTAAAAAAAATGTGTTGCATAATAAATAATTTATGCAAAGTGAGGAATAGAAGAAATATGGCCTGGCGCCGCAGTCAATGTCGATGCAGGGCGTCGGCGTGATGTAGTAAAGGTGTGGCAAAGCCTGAATTCACAGGTCGGTCCGAGCTTCGGATGCTGCGTTCGCCGGACTATGTACGGAAACAGATCGAACCACCACGTGACCGTCATTAATGCGGTCACTATTTGATAGACCAATGTACATATCATGGACAAACTAGAGTAATAATTCCTTGGGAAAAATGAACCCAAACAAGCAAAAAAATACTGGGATTAATAGCACCTGGTTTATTTGTTGTAGCAATCCGAAGGAAGGTGATTCCCAAAATTGGGACTCGCTCCGCACACCCATAGCCTGATGGGCGATAAAACGACGACATGGCAATGCTGGTAAAGGTTGACTCGCCGAGGCAAAGCCCTCGGCCCAGCTAACGTGACGGAGCTGGTCGGCTAGTGACGCCGAAGTGTCCGGAGTAGGTTGATGAAGAGATGGCGAAGCCCACGGTCCAGCCGAGATGTCGAAGCCTCGACGTCAGCCGATGAGTTGAAGCAGGTCAGCGTGATGGACACCAGCTTGAAGAAGCAGTAGTGCGGCCTTGTCGATGCACGCCGTGACGTGGTTGATGCCGGCTTGATGAAGCGAACGTGCGGCGATGCCAGTATGCCCGCTCTGTGTAATCCGTGGGGCGGCGATGTTGATGATGATTTCTCCTTCGCGATGCCGGACTCTTGTTCGGCTTGCCGAGATGATGATCCGAAGAAGTTGAGCTCGGCTAAAGTGACGACGTGTCTAGCGCAGGTCGGCAGTCGTGGAGTAATATTGCCGGACTGATTTGACACCAGCATGATGTTGAAGATCATGTTCAAAAGATCTTAAAGTTAGTGAGATGTGTTCGGGAACGAAACACAATACCCCATACAAAACTTCACTCAAAAGGGATGTCCGAAATCCTGTTCATAAAAAAGACGAACTCGGGTCGGATTCGTTTGCGCGCAGAAAACAAATCCGAAAAGTGATGCACTAATCGGAAGGTTCCCAGAGTTTGGACGGTCGGATCGAGCTGAAATTTTGAGAGGTGGTAGATATAGGAATTCCGCAGCCGATCAACGGTTGGATGTTTCAAAGAACATCCGAGCTAGAAGCTGGACACCACGCCCTAAACTCATGCAGATTCCCGTCCATATTTGACAGGACTCCGGTATATCATAGATTGCCAGAGATTCCTCCATCAGAACCTGATGAAATTTTCCAGGGTTGTTGTAGACTCGATTCCGCACAATTCCACAAAAGTGATCGTTAAAGTGATGCTCGAGCAGGCGGTGGCGGCGGATACGCGTTCGCTGTTTGGAAAAACAGCACGGTCGCTTGAGGGCAATGTTGACATTGAGCCCCTGAGCTCCATAGATGGTTCCTCCGTGATCTTGATAGAGATCGGAGTTGATGTTTCATGAAGGCCCTCATCCAAACATGGTGATCCGAACACGGGGCGCAATTCTTGGTTGAACCAAGGTGACCAGTCGAGCTGGTGACAAAGATGCCGAAGTCGCAGTTGGTCTGCAGGCGAGCCATCGATCCTTTTGTCGATCACACAGCGGAACTCTCAATGAAAGCACCAATATCGGCGTCAAAACCGGCGGATCTCGGGTAGTGGGTCCCGAACGGTGCGTCTAGGCCGGATGGTAACAGGAGGCAGGGAACATGATGTTTTACCCAGGTTCGGGCCCTCTTGATGGAGGTAAAACCCTACGTCCTGCTTGATTAATATTGATGATATGGGTAGTACAATAGTAGATCTACCACGAGATCAAGGAGGCTAAACCCTAGAAGCTAGCCTATGGTATGATTGTTGTATATATCCTCTATCGACTAGCCTGGCCTCGGTTTATATAATGCACCAGAGGCCTAGGATAACAAGAGTCCTAGCCGAATACGCCGGTGGGGAGGAGTCCTTGTCTTGATCGCCAAGTCTTGTGGAATATTCCTTGTATGCGGCAGCTGTCCGAACTGGCCCATGAGTATACGGCCATGGGGGTTCTCGGCCCAATCTAATAGATCGGGAGATGACGTGGTGAGTACCCCCTAGTCCAGGACACCGTCAACCGCCACCCAGGCTCAAAGGGATCATGAGATTTTTCATACTACAAACTTCTGTGTGCAGCCACAAGCTACTATGGGCTCTAACATAGTTGACTAAGTCGTGCAAACTCTTACGGTGGTAGACTACCAGATGTAGGGGATGTAGGTTGGTACGGTCTACCCGTTCGTAAGGTGCAAGGGCTTCTGAAAGACTATGTCTCTTTCATCCGATTCTCAAACACCATGTAGTGCGATAAATCCAACGGAGGAGATCGAGTCTTGTGGGGAGAAGTGCAAACCTCTGCAGAGTGTATAAACTAATCATGGTTAGCCGTGTCCCCGGTTATGGACGTTTTGAGTATCTAGTACATGGATTATCATGTGAATCTCATCATGTTACTCTAAATTAATTTTGTTGGGTTTTAATGATGATGCTTAATTGGGATTGAGAGGGTGTCTACACTCTCAATGTTTAACAATTACCATGATAGTTAAATTAAATTTATTCCTTTGTAGTAGGGAAAAATTGGCTTTACGCAAAACTGTAACCATAGAGCTTACCACCAGCCAAATATGCATGTAGTGTAGCCTTATTCTTTCATTGTTCTCTATGCATTACTTTGCAAGCATATTCCATGTGCTGGCCCATTTCGGGCTGCAACGTTCATGTGGCAGACTATTCAGACGACGAGTAAGGTGCCTTTAGGTCGTGGTTCTATATTCAGGGATGTCGTTGGAGTTGATGGACTCACTTATCTTCGAAGCCTTCCGTTGTTATCGTTATTAGATGGCCTTAAGCCATATTTATTGTAATAAGTTCTCTTTTGAGACACTCGAGGTAATAAGTGTGTGATTGCTACTCTGTTATAAATCCTTCAAGTACTGTGTGGTGTCAGCATTACTGATCCAGGGATGACACCGGAGCACAGAGATTGGAACGTTTGACGTCTGGTCGCTACAGTCGTCCCCGTCACCGACCCCCTCCGACATCAAGGTGAGACCAGCCAAATATTCATGTATATCTTGTGTTGCTCAAATAGGATATGTGGTTGCCCAAGTGGCCGTTCATGTTTAGTGTACACCTCCGAGTGGCCTATGTTTTGCCGGAGTGTTGATTAATTTCCATTCTGGCAAATTTCAGGCGCTCGATATGTCCTTTTTTAGCCAAGGTCATGCCGGATTTTTCCATGAATTCTGGCATGACTTGTGCTAGAATATGTGGGAAATATCGAGTGTCCTGGATTTTCTTGAAAAATAATGATCTAATTTAGGTTTTTTAGTACATATATTTAATTGTACAAGTTTAATCTTTGAATTATGAACGTAGAAAATGTCATACTCAGATGATGACAGTCTCCTGGGGGAGTGCAGGTGGTGCCACGACGATTGAGGTATGTGCGATAGGTTCGTTGAGCTGGACGAAGATCGGCACTTCAGCATTAAGCTCGAGGAGACCTTCGATGTTGAAACGGTACGCAAGAACGACAAGTGTTTTTTCGTAATTAAGCATGACTTCAACTATTTCAACATCTAATTTTCATCTTTTACAATTCTACTAGCTTATCCCATGCCATGCAAGACGCTATGTGTTGGAGAGGATGGGTTTTGAAGACCATGAAAATTTTCAAACAAAGAAAATACACCTAAGGACCCATCATGATATCGATTTTGAAGTAAATCTGTACAATTCTCAGAGTGTAACCCATTTTGGTTGCCAAAATTGGGAAGCACTTTGCAAAACATATGGTTTTTATGAGGGTATGATTGTGACCATGGATCTTGGTGATCCTGACATCGAGCAAGACAATATGGACATTTGGGTCCTTGTTGATACACTTCCGATTCTACCGCAATGTGAGTTTCTCAAACATAGTTATTAACTAATTTATATTGTTTATTTCAAAATAGTTGACAGCTTATTTCCATTGACAGCTTATTTTGAATCTTCAAAGAATGTGCAGAAGATGGTAGACAAAACCCACTACACTGAAGGCTCCGAATTAACTTATAAGGAGAAAAGTCATCTGATTGCTTATTGTACTTATCTTGAGAATTACAATACCTATTATCGAACTCCTCCAAATTATGGTGAATATGTGCCACTAGTGCACGTGTTGAATCACGGTAACTTCTATGGAGATACCCTGGTAAGATTTTTTACTATTACGACATCCGTGCATCTTTTGCATAGTTCTAAAACTAGTACATCATTGCTAACAACGAAGTTATTACTATGTTTTTCAATAGAAAATCCCGATGGATTGTGTGCCTCATCTGATGTATCAGAATGGCCGCCTTGCAGTTCTGAACATATAGCCAGGTCAATCGAAGGAGCTCACCTGTGCATATCGGATTTCTAAAACCGGTGAACACATGCTAATCAAAGAATGGAAAAAATGTTTGGACATTCGCAAGGAGGTTCTTGGAAGTAACATTAAGCGAAAGGCAAGAATTTGCGAGTCAGGGGCTATCTTGTTTTTTGCTATTTTACCTTAGAGAATATAGTAGGTCCTAAGAGAATGTAGTAGGTCCTATGAGGTACAATATATTAGTTATGTGATACAATGTGTTAGAGTTGATGATGAGGAGTACTTGTGATTACGACTAGTGACCAATTTGCTATGTGATGTCTCATTGATGAAAACGATGATCTTGAGGAGGTGTTGTATGGCAATGATGTATTATGATGATAAGTTGTGAATGATATGATATGATGATATTTATTATATCATTGGGTGAAAGAACTGCGGATTAGTTTCAAGTGGATGTCCATCCACTTGAAACTAGTCCACGGTTCTTTCACCCCATGATGTAATAACTCATTATGATGTGAAAACAATTTCTAAATTCATGTTGTATGAAAACTCGTGTAAAAGTGTACGAATACAACATGAAATAAAAAAGAAATAACATAGGAAATAATAGTAGCAGTGCGGGCAGGGAGAAGCGCTACTACTAATTACTAGTAGCGCTCCTCTGGGAAGTCGCTACTACTAAATTGATGTAGTAGTAGCGTGGGCGGAGGCACGCTACTGCTATACGTTAGTTGTAGCGCCTTATCAGTAGTGCATCGCCCCGCGCTACTGATAGGCCTAAAACCCGCGCTGCTGCTAGGCTTTTCCCTAGTAGTGCACCAATGCATGAAGAACTCTAGTTACAAAATCATTAAATAAAGGATGCTTAACACCAACAAGTTAAGCACCTGTACATGTAAGAATTGGGAGCGTTAGTTGCTAAACTTTTAATGTGCTTAGCACCCCATGTAAGCACCGATGCATCCTGTCCAACAAGATGAAACATTGGCCAAGGCACCCGGCACCAATAATGTAGGAGTACTAGTACTACCTCCTTTCTGGTTTATAGGGCTCAATTCAAAAATCTCATCAACCAAGGTAGATGATGAGTGGTGGAATAATTTTTGTAGTTTGCGAAAACACTCAATTAATGTACTTGTTTTCCTCAAAAAAAATTGTTTACCAATGCATTAGTTTTGTGTCAAACTTTGACCATCTGGTCCCTCCATCCAGGTGAGTCATCTTTGGTTGTGCACCATGACCAAAGAGGGAAAAACAAGAGAACTTAATGTTTATTTGCTACTCCCTCCGTTCCTACATATTGTCTTTTTAGACATTCAAATGGAATACACCATACGAATGTATGTAGACATATTTTAGAGTGTTGATTCACTCATTTTTCTCCGTACATAGTCACTTGTTGAAATCTCTAGAGACAAATACTCCGTGGGAATAGAGGGAGGCTTTAACTCCGTGTTTGGGAATAGATGGAGTATCACAATATGGAGGGAACGAAGGAAGCTTCAAATATGAACATGTCAATGGGAGGGAGTAAAAGCCTTATGCATGCATGCATGCAACATGCAACACTCACACGTACACATGGATGTACGCAACACTCACGCACCCATGTGGCACACAGCACACGACGCAACACACACACTCACGCTCAAGTGCTCAACCTACTCCCTATGTCCGTGAAAGACTATACATTTAGATATTTACACATTCACCAGGGCATAATTAACGCCCAAAAGTAGCAGATTTATGTGTGCATGCGACCATTGGGAGAAAAAGATTAAATGAAGGTTGTTGCATGCTATAATTAAGGATAGACATGTAGCCCATAGCTAGAGCACAAGTTGGTGCATTAGTCAATCAATATCGATTTTAGATTAAAGGCTAAATGCATTGGAAGTGTAGATGTACACTCTTTGTTTTTAGCCGATGTACACTCTTTGTTGGAAGACCGAGGGAGTACACATGCATGCACTCACATACACATCTAGGGTGGTTCACGCGCAAGGGTTGGACTCCTGTCGCGCCTGCGTAAAGTTTTGTTCAACTGAATTCTTTGCCCTGCCAACAGACAGGTGGGACCCAAAAACCAGGTGACAATTTAACTAGTCAACAAAGTGCCATGTCGACTATGTGGACGGTCAGTAGGGTGCAATACGGTGCTCTACGATGAGCTACTGATCGTATAATCACCGCAAAACTATATATAGTGACCGTAAAGAGCGTATTGTTACATACGTTGACCGCCAATGTATTTTTCTTGTTTCAAATTAAGCCATATTTAACCAGAAAGGACTAGTACTTGTACTGCTTTGATGTGTCCCATCAACTCGCCAAACGAGGAGAAGCTTGCTTACTATGCCTCTCCCTCGCCCACGCACACGGTGGCTCGCAGGACGAGGAGAGGGTTTTGACTACAACGCCCTCTCCCTCTCGCTCTTGCTCGCGCCTTGCCCTCGCGGTGGACGGGAAGTAGTTCAATCGGTGTCAGATTGCTAGAAGCATATTGTACTGTAGTATCGTCATTGTTGGACCTTCCGAAGAGGCGAAGAGCCAAGTGCAAGGTTCGTACGAGTACGAACTGTGGAACCTCCCGAAGAGGCAAAGAGCCAAGCGCAAGGTTTTATAGGAGTTATCATCCTAGTAGGAGTTACAACTATAACGAACGATGCTACTATATGATGCTGCCACGTCACCTATATCCAAAGCTATGCCACCTTTTTTCCTCAATGAGCGTGTTAGATCCCATGCAACAACCACACAAGTTGCACGTACACATAACACATTTACTAGTAATAAATTCTAAAGGACAAATGCTAGTATGCCACACACATTAATCTCCAATTCATGTGATAAATTTGTGCACGACTAGTCGACATATATTCACAGCGCTACCGTTCACAATTTACCATACCCCACTTACATGTTATAGATGGGCTACATGTCCTCCTCCAGGTTCCAGACCCAGGTGTTCTTCATGGATGGCACGATCCACAGTGGTGAACAAAGGGAATCATTGTCACAACTTTCTAGTCCGGTTCCACACAATGGAGACTCATCCAATCTGAAGCGGCATAAATCAGGGATAGCGTGTCCCAGCATGTCATTCATCTAGCGGTGCGCACAAAAGACACAACCATGCTACATGAACAGCAGGCCTTCGGTGGCATCTGCTTCACAATGGGGTAGCTGTCCCCAATGGAAAGCGAGTACTCTCTAAGTGTGTTCCTCGGCACCCATGTAGCATCACGGGGGTCAAACTCGGCGCCGTTCATCTGGTACACGCGGCATCAAAGATCTAGACACATGGTTACATAGACAGTCAAGGTCCATTAATAATAATGTTGTGCTCAAATATGGCGGTCAGTAATACTGTGCAGCAAATAGTACTACTCTTGTATAGAGGAAGTAAAATAACCGGCTTATTATGTATAACCACTCTTGGCTACATGGATGAGATAGTAAGACATGGAAAAAAATGGTGGCAGGTTGTGGTTTCAAGTCTTCAAGGGCGTAGCTAGCTATACGCGTCCTCCAAGGTAAAAAGTACGCCTTCTAGTACTAGTAAGTAGTACAACAACGAAAGAGAAGGCGAGAGGGTTAAAAATATAATACTAAATGGAATACCTGGGTAGATGGTGACGGTCCGATCGTGGTAGATTGTGTGACCATCTGGCACATCAGTGGTACCATGGGTAATGACTGCTAAGATAGTTGATCCCATTATGCCAAAGTCAGCACAAGGTTCCAGGTTAGACCGAATCACGAATGCAAATGCAGATCCAAGATCGTGGTCTTATTTTGATCGGGGGATGACTGGTCCCTGCAAAATAATGGAGTACCATTAGGGATGCAAATGATGGTTTGTGCATTCTGTTTGTAATCTCCCGTACCGTAGGATCGCAACCAGATGAAACAAGTCCCCTGGCTTGTCACCGCGAAGATGCGGCCTAGATGGCGCACGACGTCTTCGAACGTGTAGGGGTACAAATCTGTCGCGGCCAACATGTGCCAGCCTCTGCTGTTACTTCCTCTTGCATTGGTGGTAAAACTTATGTCGAACACCGCGATGAGATAGTAATTGCTGTAGCCGCGTCGCTTTGTTGGTGGGTCCACAATTGCTATCTTCTTCAATCTCATGTAGGTGTCATCATACGTACTCAAGCCCAGCCAGTCCGGAAGGCCAATCCCAATGGTTGAGAAGGGGTCTACGGAAACGGCCACACTGCTATGGATGTTGTGCAAAATGATGGTGGTATCCAGCCGGAGGTATGCAAGCCAATATTCGTTAGCACCGACCTAGACCTATATATATAAGACGGTGGCAGCGGAAAAATTACAGGATTGAAATGGAATAACTAAGTACTACATGATCAAACTCCATGACTGACCTGCTCATCGGACAAAATCCGACTACCTCTCAACGTTGGCAACTCTAGTGGAGTCAACGTGCAACCATGGCTAGGGAGCGGTGGACTATTCAAAGGATTGTCCCATAGCAGAACCTTCTCCTCGAGGACGCATGGAAGACCAACAAGCATGGCCTTTTGCCAAGCCTGTTTAAGCACCATCTTGAAAAAGTTGGTGCGGGAAGCATCGAGTCTTGTGGCGGTGAGGACGTCGGAGCGGCGTGCGATTTCTCCCAGAGGATCGTCGTCCAAGGCCTCACAGCCCTGACGAGGAGGAGAACCGCCTGGCGAATCCATGGGAGCAGCGACGAACTGCCTTCTCTTAGAGGGGAGGGGAACTGGCGAGGAGGAGATAAGAGCGTAGTAACCACAGGGCCTCATCCCTTCCAACTGTAGCTCCTCGATCGTTCCTTAGCAAAGGGTGAGGCTATTATTTACTATGTACTCCTACTGTGTAGCAGTATTAGTACTACTTTCTCAACTGTTAGTGCGATGTACTATGCTTCTAGTATAGTGCACCAATTTTGAATTCTTAATCTCAGGGCCAAGGAGCTACAGTTGGAAGTGGAGGGTAGTATAGTTCTCTAGAACCATTGCTGTACTATCAATGCCGGGAAAGTACACCTGCGTAGTGGGCACTCTCGATGCTCTATTCAAGCGCGTAGCAGGCCTACTCAGCCGCTCCTCTCACGTACACGCTAGCAGCCTGTTTATCAGCGACGGTTACTGCGGGTGCAGAACATTTGAGTTATTGGATACAGCGAGACTAGGCTTTTCGCTTCCATTTTTGGAGGTGTAATGGATCTCGTCGAACTTTGTTAGTAGTTCCTTCTTTATGAATGAGATGAGACAAAGCTTTTGCCTCTGTTTCAAAAAAAAATCACGTCAAGAGGAATTTCTTTTATAGAGCCGATAATGGAGTGAAGTCCATGCGTGCAACGCCACAAGCTACAGAGTACTAGTAGAGTACTAGCACTTTAGGTACAAAGCCATATTGCACAGTTCCCAATGCCACACCAGCCCATTTCGGCTCCTCGGGCTTAATTGGCAGGCGCTAGTTTAAATATGCTACTAGCTGATGAGGAAGTTGCAAGCGAGGTGCGGCTAGGGCGAGCACGCGAGCCACGAGATGATGGGAACGAAAACCCGTTCACGTGGCTGGGCTATCCAGTGCACCCAGATTATGGTGCGACACGTCCGTTCGACTTCAAAACTCAAACTACCCATGTACAATATTGGCTCGCAGCGAAGTTACTATTTAAAAAAAGGCCGACATGCATTCGGCCGGGATTGAACCCATAAAACGAGGTATACACTCCCGCGACCACTAGTAGTACTTGTTGGAGTACAATGCAACCTAGAATCGCCTTTTATCGCCAGTAGTACATTGTTCCTTACAAGAAACCACGAAGGGCATCTCCAATAGTTGTAAGATAGTTGTTCATAGATTATGCCACATAGGATTTGTGAAGATGTGTCATACAATAAATGAGGGAAGAGAGGAAGGTTGTATGTACATGAACCAACACCCCTTGCACAAGCTCCAATGTAGAATGAGAGAGCACATTATTTATTATCTCACATCCTATTGGGCAAACTAGATACAATCCATTAGAGTTGTTGTATGTTAAGGTGTTGGTTGATGACATGGCATATTTTACCAACAAGCTAACATACAAACTGTTGGAGATGCCCTAATAATGCAAAGAAACCATTAATAATGCCAAGAAACTACTACCACTTGCATACGTGGCAGACTTAAGATAAGACTACCTTATCAACCATTGTACATGCCCTTACCAACCAGCCCTACCAAGAAACGAATACTCTACAAAGTGCCATTATAGGCATGTTTCAACCCATGTCTCCCCTTAAGTCAATGCCTTCTATTCGACCGACAAGTTAGGCGTTATGACTTGTGGGACCTACATGTCAGCCTGCACAAAAATCACCGACTGACCTCCTACCTCCGGCCCGTCCACCTAGTCATCCTCGGCCATGGGACATAGCTTTCACCGCGGGCAGAAGGCGAGGTCAAAACCACCGGCGGTGCGGAGCCCATCTTGTGGCAGCCCGGATGCCAGCTCCGTCCGGCGCTCGTGGCCGCTAGCTAGCCAAGATAGCTCCATCCAGCAGCTTTTCTACAAGGTTTGCTAGCTAGATTGGCACGGCGGTGCGGTGGCTCGCTCGCGCACGCCGCGCTAAGGCCAGCCATCAGGCTCGAGCGAAGGCCAGCGCGATGGCTTGCTCGCGCGTGAGTCACGTTCGGGCCAGCCTTCCAACCCGTGCGCATGCCAGGGCGACGTCCGGCCTGTCTGGCGAAGCGGCGACCAACTCCCCCATCACCCGCGCCACCGACGAACACGCATCGGTACTGTTTGAAGTAATGTTCAGGAAAAATAATGATTTGAGGGGGAATATAACAGGATAGAAGGTCAGATGTGGGTCCCTCGTGTCAACGGTCAAACAAAATGTGTTTGTTTAAGCTACCTCGTCAGCAGGACGTGTGGGCCAACCCTATCATAAACGGTTTTAAACAAGCCTAATCGGCACTAGGTAGTTGTTTTTGGCACGGATTAAGAAATTTTGGGTATGTTTTTGCTATTTTTGTACAATAGTTTCTTCCTAGGGCTGCTTGAAAGTGGTAGTTTTTTGTTAAATACTCTACATATTGTAAGTAGGAGTGAAAGTTAAGCTTTGGAAGCCAATAAGCAAGGCTAGTTACATAGTTCCTATGTGTACGTGACTGAAAGTAAATATCAACCACGGGTGACTAATATCTTGATGGAAAACTCAAAACTATGGAAATACTAGCATTTTTTTGGAATGGTTGGAAATACTAGCATTGTTCACGTGCGTTGCAAACTTGATACAAAACACTCTAATTTTGATCTACATACTAGCAAGAGGCCCATGCATTCATGGAACATCAAGATGCATTTATATGAGCTGTTTATCTCGTGGGAGACGAAGATGAACGAGGGAAGTCCTTATCTGCAAATGTGGTGAGGGGTGCAGATATCTTTATTGCAAAATTGTCATAGTTTGCTTTCTAGCCGTCAGATATAGATTGGACGGTCTATATTGCAGGATGGCAGGCACACCATCGTCACCAACTCGGTTTTTTATAAGAGTGTAGATATCACTATAGATATATTATGTTTCAATTAGAAAATATTCCTTGGGCTGTTTTGGTGAGGTGAGGGAGGGGTGTTGTTGGTTTTAAGATACTAATTATGGGTTTTTCTGCAAATTGGTAGATAAGTGGGATGTTGGTGAGAAAAGGCAACAACTTACACCACATTCGTTAGATGTAGATCTAATGGTCAGAAATGACGGATGGCGGACACACCATCATCACCAACTTAGTCTTCTGTAAGAGTACTAGCAAGATGTCCGCGCATTGCACAGAACATCAAGATGCATATTTTTATAAAACACTTGTTGTGATTGACCCATGTAGGTTTAATCCCATGTGTAAAAAATAATGATATCTCGTGAAAGAGGAGATAAGGTGAAGAGTAGTGGGGCATGGTGGTGATTGGTGGTCGGACTGAGTGCAGGCAAGGGGATGGACGACGCTGGCAGTGGCCACCAGGCCAGTTTGTTCTAGAGGATTCCTTTTTTAATTGCTCAACAATGAGGTTGTTGGAGATAAGGATGAACGAGGGAAGGCCTTGGCTGCAAATGTGGAGAGAGGCGCGGGTATCTTTTATTTTAATTTCCATCCATCAGATATAGATCGGGCGGTCTATTGCAAGATGGCACGCATACCATCATCACCAACTTGGTTTTTTATAAGAGAAGAAATATAAGTATGGAGATACAAATGTATTATCGATACTAGCTTGTTTCCATAAACTAGGATCTACATTATATTCAATGGCTCAGCATGTGGGGCCTTAGCACAATGACTTCTCGACTGTGTAAAACAAAGGTTTTCCCGTCGCCGATAAGGAGGGGGTGACGCCAGCGCGCTTTTGGCTTGCTCAAGTCCTAGTAGTCATACTAGGTGCTCTACGCACGTGTAGATTTATTCTTTTTCACGTCTCATGTTCACCGTACTACCACGACTGTTGATGAATAGATGGTAAGTTATTCACGGGGAAACCCTTCTTGAGCGTGTTTGCGAGAGAGAGAGAGATGTGCGTGTGTGATATGTCTAGAGACTGAGGCAATGATAATATATTCTTTGTGTCTATGTGTGTGGAGGATAGAGAGAGACATGTACATGGGGCTTTGTGTTGTGTAACATGGAGACACATACACATAATCAGAGAGTGAGTGTGTGAGATACACATGCGGGCATGGGGAGAGATGTGTGAGTTAAAGAGATGGAGAATTTTGGTGTGCATCTATGCTAGAGTGGGGGTATATACATATCTAGAGCTGTAGAGAATATGCAAGGCGTGTGTCTTAAAAGAAGGATCCAGATAGCTAGATTGGTGTTTGTGCGTGTTTGTATGTGTTTGTGCGCGCGTTTGTGTGTGAGAGGGATTCTTTGTATGTGGAGTAGAGAGACCACTAATGATGTAAACCTAGTATAAGGGAAGGGGGAATGGTGTGACATGTGTGTCAAAGAGAGACAAAGGCATGTGTAGTAGCGGGATAGCATGGGTGTAGGCGGGGAGTAGACTATTTGGAAGAGACATTGAGTGTGTGTGGGAGAGGGGTGTGTGTGTGAGAGAGAGATAGGGAGATAGCAATGAAGAGAGAGAGAGAGGGAGAGAGGGAGAGAGAGAGAGGAAAAGAGGGGGAGAGGGGTCGTTTGTGTCCATAAGTGGCGTATAGATAGGGAGACAATGTTGATGTTGTTCGAAATTGGCCTATGTATGGAGACACAAGGGAAGCGAGTCGTCGTGTGTGTGATAGGGACTTCATGAGAGATCAAGAATAGATGGTGTAGAGAACAACGTGCGAGATTGAGAATGATGATACATTAGGGAGCTATGGAAAGAGTCACGGCATATATGTATACAGGGAAGGAGCTGGGGCAGGTCTGCGTGTGGGAGATAGAGAAAGAGGAGAGTGGTGCACAAGAAGACAAAGTGTGCTTGTTTGCAGTGGGGGTGGTGTGTGAGGTGAGTGTGCGAGAACCACATAACTAGGGAGATAGACATTTGGGGCGACGTTTTGTGTGTATGAGAAAGATACACTCTACATAGTGTGTGTTCTTGGGAAAGAGAGATGCCGGGAGACCTAGAGAGTGGGGGAAGAGATGTGTGCATGCCCAAGAGACAAAGTGATAAGAGACCTATATTGGGGTTCGGATTTAGAAGAGAGGGGGTGTTAATGTGCTCATGTGTTCGTGTCTGGGGGAGAGAACGGCGTGTGTGGGGGGGGGGGGGGTCAGAGGGGGTGGAGTGGGGGTTGGCTTCAGATAATGAGTTAGGTGTATATATTTGAGGGACTTTAGCGTAATTGAGATATATATGGTCAATAGTGTGTGCACTCATGGTTGATCAATTTGTTTCACAGTTTGGACTATGAGATAACTATACTTTTGAACATGCGTGATATACCTTTATGTACCGGAATTACAAACCTAAGATTGGAATTTTGGAATTCAACTCCATCATTAACTTTTGTAATTCATTTAAACGGAGGTACATTTTTTAAGCCGGGATTTCGTGATTTCAAATTCAATTAAATGGAGGTACATTTTTTAAGCCGGGCATGTTCAAACTTTATAATCATCCACTTTATTCATACACATACACATTTTTGCTTTTGTCATCGTATTTAGGATAAACACATTTGGAATTTCAATTCAATTGGACCGTATGATGGTATTTACTTGTACTAGCTCAATGATCCATATTTGAATTGAATGGACAATCTAAGTTTCGAGTTGGAGACATTGATTTTCAAAACCTGCACTTTTTGGGGTGCAAAACAAATAAATTCTCGGGCATGATATCATAGTCGGCCGTACAAGAGTAGAACACTTATAATTTCAGGCGCCATAAGCTTTCAAACTTCCCTCTCACATCGAAATATCTCGCGCTAGAAAGTTTAGCCCTGTGATATTCCTGTTTTACCCCTACCACATGAACGGAAAAGGGCTGCTTTGGTAACTCCATTGTTTTCCCCACTTTGCCCCCAACATTCTTCCACAGAGCCCCTCCCCTTTCCCCTCCCTGACCCCCCCAACCATGGCAAGCCGCCGAATCTAGTGCTCCGCCACAGCGGTGGACCTCACACCCCGCCGGATCTACCTTCCGCACCTTGGAACCCCCAACTACCAACTCACCACTTCACCGGAGCCGCTTCACCAACTGGCTTGTCCACCGCTCTAGATCTCCTTGACCGCCATCATGGTCCACCACACCAGATCTTCTTAACCGGCGCCCTCGTCCACCACAGTGTAGGCCCTTCACTAACTCCCTTGTCCGCGCCATCCTTGGCCCTTCATACAAGCCCTCGTCCACCGGAACTCATCCGCCTCACCGAAAGCACTGTACACCATGCCCGCTGAAGCCTTCGCCCACTGCACCGGACCCGCTCCACGGACGTCATATTCAACTCCATCGGCCCTTATTTACATCAGGTTAATATGCTTTAGTTTTGTCCTAAGTATTACTGTACTTCCTAGATATCACTGCCTACTATTTTACTTCTTGCATGCTATATTTATGATAATCGTGTTCTTATGATGCCACATGTTGGTTCCATCAGACTGCTTCAGGTTCTCTATGCTTAATTACACATCAGCAAACTAGCATGTGATTCTGCTGCCTTTTGTTCGTTTTACCCTATATTTTCTAATGCTAGCTATTACATCACTGCTCCAAGCCTTTGTTCATTACTTTTTGTGTGTTCTTGATCTTCCCAAGTTGCATGACTAATTAACAACTAGGCAGTATTTTGGGTATGAAACCCATTTGGGCGAGAGTAGTACTAGGATGGGTGACCTCCTGGGAAGTCCTCGTGAAAGGGTTTCATATCTAGCCTATTCCAACTTGTTTAGGATAACAGGCTTCATAAGTAAGTATTAATTATGGAGCTGCCAACCCCATCAAGCAAAATATTTGTTCTTTTGGAGAAGGCACCTTGAACAAGCATAAAAATATCGTGAAGCAGATAAATTGTCGTGTAAGCACACACCCTTCTTTCATTAGTTTAGATGAACCATTGATGATCAATTCAAACTAGTGCATGCGATTAAAATTAATTTTACCTAAATAGAGGGTGCAGAATAAACAACAACAACTAGATTTGCAACCACAGGATGCTGACGATATCTTCAAAGAACATTGCAATAGCACCGAGGCTTCATAGCAACATATGGTAAGCCAGTGTGTTTTAGTAAATGTGAAATGTAATGCGTGTGGGCTACTTTCTTGGCTTGTGCCCTCAACTTGTAATCCTATAGAATTACAAATAGTTCAGTTGTCTGCTTTGCTGTATTGCTTGATGGGAATCCTTGTTCGTTACTTGTTAGGCTATACCTGAGTTGGCCAATATGTCAGCGGTGCATGCTGTACTATCATAAAGAAATGCATGCCTAGTTCATTTCAGTCCTTAACTTTTCCTCTGAACTTCATCACAAGACTGTCTTCGTAGTTTATATGAGGCCACACGGTTAAGTGCTTTCTCTGATTATTTGAACTTCTTAGATGCCTTGGCAACTTAAATATAGCAGTGATACAATGCCTTTCAAGTTTCATCTTACCATTTTAATTTCTTTTCAGCTGATGCTGCTTTGAACCATTTAAATATAGCTTGCCATGCTCGGCAATAATTCGTACATCGTTTACCATGTAAGTTTACTGCCTTAATCAAGCGATAACTATCTCTTACTTATGTCCAGCGGAAACCTTTCAGGATGCCGTTCACACTAGGACACAATGCACAACCCCAGAATCTATTTGTGGAAGCAGTGCGCCATCCATGTTACCAGATGGTAGCAGTTCAGAGGCAACACCGCCGGAGAGCAGTTTGGGCACATATATTATAGTTCTTGAGGCTCTACTAGAGGCAGAAAGAGATGGTGTGGTTGCCATGAATGAGGTAATCTTGATCTTGAGGCTGGAAATTATGCAATTAGCGGCACATATTATGCAAGCAACCCAAGAATTGGAGGAAGTAAGAATGCTACATTTGAATATGGAGGAGGTCTTGCTGTTTCTGATATCTGAAGCCCAAGGTAATCCCAGTTCTTCTTTAGATACCAATTGAAATTGTCAATAGATTATTGTACTTGCATGTTGTGTCATGTCTCTGAATGGATTATGTTGTAAGACCCCCTATATTGTCCATGTGTTATAGTGATCCGAATTTTTTAGGCGAGGTAATCCTCAGTACTTGTATGATTGACATAAGGTGAAATGTTTTTCGTGTGAGCATATTGTATTGGATGAAATAAATGTTTGACTCAAAGTGTATCCAACCTACTGAATTTGAAGACCACAGCATTTCTAAATCATAATCATATATAAAGGTGGAATAAATCTTTTGTTGTGGTTTTGAATAAATAAATAACAAAACATAGAATTATTGGTGGATATTTGTAATCGAATACAAATTGGATTTGAATTTAGTTGCCAGGGCCCATGGCAAACGTGAATGCTAATTCTCCCAAGTTTTGAACGAATCGGCTAAACACACACTATCATTTCTGGGCTGCCCGAAGCAAGTGTTTGTGAGATGGAAATTATTGTCTACCCCTGACACTTTGACATCCTTATCGACCGGATTTACACTACTATCGATACGGGTAGACTAGTAACTTCTATCATACGTGACACGACCGCCTTTGAGCCCATTCCGACACGGTGGGTGCCAAACGTGGGCGGCAAAACACATTTGATTCAAGCTCGTCCGAAAGACATGTGTCTCTCCCTCCATTTCCCCATTCATACATAATGGGTGGAAAAAAAACTCTCCTCACCCGAAATCGATGTAGGCAAATATTTTAAATAGGGGCAGATGTGTAACTTCCCTCAGACATGACACAACCACCCAACCTGTCAACCCCATTCATACATCATGGGCGCCAACCGTGGGCGGCAAAGCACCCTCTCCTCGCCCGAAACCGCTACCGGCAAATATTTGGGAGATGTGAGATTACTGTCCTATCCCCAACCGACGTGATGTCCAAAATTTTAAACGGGGGATAAGTTCGTAACCTTCCCACATTTAAGACAAGCGCGTACAAAAGTTTTAGACCCTCCCCCCTCCATTTCCCCATTGATAAACCGTCAGCGCCATAGCAACCTCCCCACTACGGCCAGCCTCCTCCGTCCACCACCCCATCCTCCACCTTGCCGGAGCCGCTACCCTGTCATCCACTTCAAGAGATGGATGGCTCTTATCCATGGAGCCAGACCAGGATCCTTTCAACATGTCTGCTCGCTTCATCGACGCCATCGTCCACCTTGCCGTTGCCGCTCCTACGACCGCCTCGCCCACGGTAATAGGATTTATCCCCCGACCCGTCCGTCTGCCATCTAAAGTCTTCTTCCCCGTCGCCGACAGCCATCACACCCGCAGGACCATTAATGTATCAGCAGGGGCCTACACGGCATTGCAAGAGAGGTGGTACTCTTCCATATCTGCTTAAGTAATTGATCTCACCCGGAAAATAGATCATAAATTGTTTACTATACTTTTCTTGTCCATGCCAAATAGTAGTGGCTAGTTGAAAGCAAACATTGGCTGCGAAGTAGCTTTGTCCAGTTTGCACCTTCAGATCCACCATGGCACGGTCACTATACTCGTAAAGCTTATGGTTTTTACCCTTTATGTTCACTACCATCATCGCAAGTGCTTCATGTCGTGCTAGCACTGCTCCTCAAGACCTCGACCCATCAAGCAAAACAACATGCCACTCATAATTCCAAAGCTTAGGTGTTGAAATACGAATCTGATATGATGCTCATATTACTAAAACAGAGAACGTTTAATTGGTCAGCTAATGTTCCTATATTGGTTTTGAAAAGCATGTGCGCCACCCACTGCTCCAGCTAGTTCCACTTTCTTGATTTTACTCTTGATGCTTGGAGTTTTTCCCTTTTATCTACTCTACTATGATCTGCGTAGGTGCTTTCTGTTGTACTAGCATGATTCCACCCATCAAGCTAAACAACACAGAGCTTAGTTGTTCAAATATGATTGTGATATGATACTGATATTAGTTAACTGGCACATTTAATTGGTTAGCTAAAGGTCCCACTTGAGTTTCCAAATGCATGTCGCGACATATAGAGATACAACAGGATTTCATTTCTTTGTCACTTGTTGATTGTACTTTCATGTCCATACCACATCTTAGTTGTTATTTCAAAGCAAAGATCGGTTGCTAACTACCCTTTGCGCGGTTTGTAGCTTCAGATCTGCCATCCCACTGCCACGGTCAACACTATACTCATCATGCTTATGGTTTCCCCATTTTATGATGACCACGATCGGGCTACATGGTTCGTGTCGTAATAGCACTTCACCACCCATCGAGCTAAACAAGCTTAGTTGTACAAATTCAAATATGATATTATGATGATATTAGTAAAACTAAGAGATGTTTAATTCGTCAGCTAAATGTTCCTACTTTAGTTTCAAAATGCATGTGAGCCACATATGGAGAGACCAGAAGGAATACAATTTCTCTGTGCGCTCTGGTTCATCATGGGTGGGCAGCCGACATTGTATAGAAAGACTTGTAACATCTTCAATCTGCTTGCTCATCTGCTCTTCTTTAAGATGATCCTCTTCTCTTCTTTAATAAGTATGTTCCTTGTTGGGAAGAGTAGCAGAGATACTTGCGGTCGACTGGTCAGATCGAGTTGTTCTCCCTTAGTATATTTTGAATCTGTCAGGTCAGGTCGACTTGTTCTTCTTTACTATATGTTGAAGCTGTCATCTGCGAAGGCTTCTGGAGCTCTCATATTTTGAGTAGTAGGCCACATTATATTAATGCACACACCAAGTTACAGCATGCATGGCATATCTCATAAGAATTGCAGAGATAGCACAAAGGGGTTTACAAGGAGGCAGTATTGGATTAGAATCACTTTTGCATTACCAAGATAATCTCACTTGTTTTATGTTTTCATGCATGTCAGGTACTGAACATTATCAAAATTAATATGAGAATGGACGCACGAGAGGAATATTGTGGAACAATCCACTGGCTAACAAACTTGGCATGGTGGAGCATGGCCTATCTTATTCACCCATCAAGGTGCTTGCTCTAACTTGGCAAGGTTGTATTGGTTGCACATATTTTTCATCTGACCTCTTGCATTAATTCTACTTTGTTACACCATCCGCTTAGTTTAAGCATCATATATGAGTATATGCCATACCTATCCATTTTCTGTACCTATTCCATGTGTCATCACACTATGCTTTTCCAGTCAAATGTTCTCCTTTCGTAATAGATGTCCAAAAGGAAGAGGGTCAATGCAGATGCTCAAGGAGTACAAACTAGGTATTTGGAAAAGGTAGTGATACCTGATAAATCAGATAGATCAGCAGGCACAGGAAACACATGCCCAACTGTACCACACTCTACCCCTACTCCACTGGCCAAACCCCTATTAGAACCGCTGACAGCACAGCGTCAGGTACTGTCTATGATATCAATTCAAAATTTGAACTCCTAAATTTTTGCATGTGCCTTACCTTCTCTCTTGTATGAAAACTAATTTCAGATGAAGCTCCTTGCTCAAAGGATCATAGGATCTCACAACAATACTGGGCTCTACATTGCTCTTGTCAGTACCTCTTGCCCTTTGTCAGCATACGTACACTCATTGCTGTTTGATTATGTAGCATCACTGTAAATGGTCGCTTCTTTATCCTCACTTTGCTTGAAATTATAAGATCTATATTTACTCTTAGATAAATGTAGAATTTACACAATGGTTATGAAGTTTTGGATTGCTCATGTATGTACCTATTGTCATGTACTCCCTTTGTATCGAATTAAATGTTGATCAATTGGATGCATTTAGAACTTAATAGTGCTAGATAGATCCATTTGAGTGACAAGTAATAACGCACGGTGGTGGTATTACTGTACTTGCAGCGCGAGATAGTTGATTGTCTAGCATTACTCTGCATCTTATCTTCCCTGCCCTCCACTTTCTCCAAATTATCATATCTACATTTACTCTTACCAAAATGTTGAATATAGCCAATGCCACTACACACGTTGATGTTTGCATTCCTGTTGTCAGTACCTTTTGCCTTGTAACCCTATACTTGATTAATTGCTATTTGATTATGTATCGTCAGTTTACACCTGAGCTTCATTATCCTCCATTTCTTCCAACATTATTTGATCTATATTTACTCTTTGCAAAATGTAGAAAAACGGCAATGCTTATAAACAATTTTCTTGGGGGAATTTATTGAATTATCCTTCCATCAACATGGAGATGGGCTTTGTCCAGCCCGTGTTAACATGTAATGTAAGTTCATCCTTCTCAAGCCTTCAAACTTTGTTCTATTATAGAGTTGGATAGGCATCATTTCTTCACTGTTGTTTACTTTGTTGTTTACATCTGATTGGATGTTTGCAACAACTACCAGTTTTAAATTGTAGTTGTAAAAACATGTTCCTTATGCAGAATAGATCCATTTTTTGCTTATATAATTGTGAAACCTGTGACGTGTCTCGTTGTTTCTCTTTCAGAGTCGTAGCTGTTATGCGAGGCAGAACTTTAGGGAAGATAGTGAGCCAAATCATATTGAGGACAGCGAGATGACCCCAAGGTCATGTCTTGATGAAGACAGTGAGTTGAAGCTACTCACCAGTAGGTGTGAGACAACCTCTGTGCAGTCGCTGCCTCAATCAGTTCGACTGCTTCAGTCTCAACTTAAAGAGGAAAGGCTTGCTTCAGCTCAGCTCCGACTTGAAGTCAAAGATGCAAAGAAGATGTCAAAGGACCGCCATGCGCACTATCGTGCCATATAGCTAGGGATGGAGCATGTATCGTTGACACAACTGAGGTCTCATCAGCTTGTTCGGCTGCTTGCGGGGCTCGTCTTGTAAAGGCCTAGTGCCTTCTGAAGTGCTCTCAATTTTGTATATTCTTTTGTTGGCGCGTTTGTATGCACTGGTGGCGACCTTTGATGCCTAGTGTATGTAATACACGGTCACATTGCGCTTTATTATCACGGTAGCGAACTTTGATTCCCAGTGGATGTAATATGCTGTAATTTCTTTATTGTATAGTCTAGGTTTATTCTTTGGTCGGTATGTTGTAATTTGGGCCGGAAGGTTCAGTGGATCTCGGTGTTGTCGGTCTTCAGGTCAGCCCGTTACTCATATGGGCCAAAATATGGGCCTATAATCATCTTGGGCCATTAGCAGGTCTAAACCTATAGTAGTTTCCCAACTTTTACAGGCCGAGTAAAGTTCTAGCCAGCTGGGCCAGAGAATACCATGGGCTTTTAACAGGTTAAAACCTAGATTGGAACAGCGTTGGGCCGAAAAATTCACGGGCCAATACATGCCAAAACTGCCTAAGGCCCATGTTTGGCCCAAATAGGACGAGCAGTTAACATGCCAAAATATATCTCGGGCCAGTTTGGCCCAATAAAATTATGGGCTTTAAGGAGGCTAGTATCACTACAAGAAATATGTCAACTAGTGACCTTCTGTCAGTGACCCTGGAAGAATTGGTCATAAATTTATAACCATTTTAGACCAATAGGTCAAAAGCTGTTGGGGGGCTCCAAACCCTAACCTATAACGACCATTCTAGTCAGAAAGGTCATAATGCCATTAGAGGAAATGGTCGTAAAGCGGGAAGCACTGTCCACTGCCTCACGCCTAGCTGATAACGACCAATATAACATGGTCACTACACTTGAGTTTGAATGAATTAGGATGATTAGGCAGCCACCTCAGCAACCTCGCTTATGTGTCACTGTCTAGGTGTCATTTTTGCTTAAATGTTAATATTCAACAACAGACGGGGCACACACTGACATGCAGGACCCATTTGACAGGTGGGGCCGAGTGCTTAATTCGCCCAAAAAAGAGGCGCGGGGCGGGACTCGAACCCATGACCTCGCGCTTGCTTCGCTCGTTTGCTACCGCTGGGCTAGAGAGGGACAGTTGCTCAGGTATGGGAATTTATCTATACATTATATAAAACTACGGCTCTCTCGTATCATTGACAAGTGGGACCTTCCGACTAGGTGGCATCGAACAGAGCAACACTGACAGGCGGGAACCATTTGACAGGTGGGTGAGCCACTGACAGGTGGGTGAGCGAGCGTTTAATTCCCTAAAACATGTGCGCTAGCGGGGACTCGAACCCATGACCTGGCGCTCATTCGCTCGTTCGGTACCGCTGGGCTAGAGAGGGATTGTTGCTAATGTGTGGGTAATTTTCTATATACTATACAAAACCAGGGCTCTCTCGTATCAGTGAGAAGTGGGGCCTTCCGACCAGGTGGCGGCAGGTGGCATCGAACAGAGCAACATTTAACGTTTTCCTAGGTCTTCCGACCAGGTGGCGGCGGAAGCAACCAGCAGGGGTCGCTCGGACGAGGGCGGCGGGCGGCGGCCGGCGGGCGGGGCCGGCGGCCGAAGCAACCAGTAGGGGCCGCTCGCCTTGCCCACGACCTCGCTACAGGTGACCTCGCCCACGGCCTTGCGGTGGAAGAAAGCAGCAGGGGCAGAGGCGGCGGCGGGGGCGGCGCCCACGACAGGAACAGCGACCTCGCCGCTCGCCTCGTCTGTGCATGGGGGACTCGCCGGCGCCGAGCATGGGGGAGTCGCCACTGCCGCAAGCAGACCTCGCCCACGTATGCACCCCTCTCCTTCCCCCCCTCCTCTTCCGCCTCTCCTCTCTGTTGATGTCAATGATTTGATGTAGATTTGTTAGCAGAATCTCCACACACACATAGAGTGATTTGATGTAGGTTTGCTGTAAGCTTGGAAATAACTCTTGGAAATGTCATTGATGAATTTGGTAGAAATTGTGAAGAGAATTTCTGTTGATGAAATTATTAGGAGAATTGTTGTTGATGAAATTGTTAAGAATTCTTTTGGAATTCAGTCAATTTTTACTGGTAAATTATGTTGTCAGCAATCAATAGAACAGAGCTTGAGTTGGTCTTTCCCTGAAACAGGATCCTGGGGTTGATGTAGATTTCATGTTAAACCTCTGAAATTTCAGCCTCAAATCTGTGAAAGGACCTGAATATTAATGTAGATTAGATGTAAACTAGGAAAACTCTCATTGATGTAGATTTGATGCAGTCTTGGAAATGGCATTCATGTAAATTGACAGTGGTGTTATTGTTGGTGGTTTAACCAAAATAGTTCTTAGTGGCAGCATATATTGTTATTGTTCGTTGTTTAACCACCTCTGTTTTTTGTGAACCATCATGTTTTAGTTAGCTTTTTATTTTCTCCCATGTGAAATCTGTATTTCCATTTGAACTACTTTTTATTGCTCCCATGTGAAATCAGTAAACCATGTGAACTGGACTAAAGTAGTGAGAAATTGGAAATAGCTAAATGTTGTGCTTAGGCAGTTAGCATTAAAGTTGGGTGCTTACCTTATTTTCTGGAATTTTAGCTTCCATTACTTCCATCCATTTTCATTAATTAATGTTGATGCACTTAAATTGATTTGCTAAGTTGCAACAATTTGTGGCTTAAAGTGTTCTCAAAAACGACCTACCATGAACAAAGATTCATGGCTTTCAAGCCAAACTAGCAATGATATGGCCGCATCCGATGAATAGTTTCTAATAATATGCCCAAATTTGGCGCATGCCTCCGTCTTGTGATGGAAAACAATGTTGCCAAAGCGAGGTTCCAACTTGTTTAACATGAAAGACCGTTTTTCATTTTTTAAATGCTAAAGACATGCGTTTTTCGTGAAGCGGCTACAAGGAGGGTCACCCCAAATGTCGCCATTCCATGTCTATCTCAAAGTAGACCCTATTTTACGGACGGTCGCCAAAAAGCATCCATTCCCGACCCTCGTAGCTACTCCTAGCAATTCAGACCACCTTTGGCCGATTCAGCTGGAACGGGCTGGAATTTGAACTGCGGGTCCTTCATAGCTTGCCCGTTATTTTTGCCAAAAGTGCTTTTTAGCTTCACATGTAGGCATTTCATCACAGAATCGACAACAGATTGGCACGGCTCAAACCCTAGCCATAGACGGTCGCCGCGACAAAATCAGTCGGTTTTTGAAAACACCATAAAAATTTCAAAAAATCAAAAAGATGGGAGACCTCCGCGTCACATCATCAAATGTGGCCTGCCAACTAGCAAAAATACTAAACTTGCAATACGGATGTTTTCTTGAAAAAGTGTTCTCAAAAACGACCTACCATGAACAAATATTCATGGCTTTCAAGCCAAACTAGCAATGATATGGCCGCATCCGATGAATAGTTTCTGATAATATGCCCAAATTTGGCGCATGCCTCTGTCTTGTGATGGCAAACAATGTTGCCGAAGCGAGGTTCCAACTTGTTTAATAAGAAAAACCGTTTTTCATTTTTTCAATGCTAAAGACATGCGTTTTTCGTGAAGCGGCTACAAGGAGGGTCACCCCAAACGGCGCCATTTCAAGTCTATCTCAAAGTAGACCCTATTTTATGGATGGTCGCCAAAAAGCTTGCATTCCCGACCCTCGTAGCTACTCCCAGCAATTCAGACCACCTTCCGCCGATTTAGCTGGAACCGGCTGGAATTTGAACTGCGGGTCCTCCATAGCTTGCCCATTATTTTTGCCAAAAATGCTTTTTAGCTTCACAGGTAGTCATTTCATCACAGAATCGACAACAGATTGGCACGGCTCAAACCCTAGCCACGGACGGCCGCCGCGACGAAATCGGCCGGTTTTTGAAAACACCATAAAAAATTCAAAAAAATGGGATACCTCCGCGTCACATCATCAAATGTGGCCTACCAACTAGAAAAAATACTAAATTTGCAATACGGATGTTTTCTTGAAAAAGTGTTCTAAAAAATGACCTATCATGAACGAAGATTCATGGCTTTCAAGCCAAACTAGCCATGATATGGCCGCATCCGATGAATAGTTTCTGATAATATGCCCAAATTTGGCGCATGCCTCCATCTTGTGATGGCAAGCAATGTTGCCAAAGCGAGGTTCCAACTTCTTTAACAAGAAAAACCATTTTTCATTTTTTGAATGCTAAAGACATGCGTTTTTCGTGAAGCGGCTACGTGGAGGGTCACCCCAAACGACGCCATTCCATGTCTATCTCAAATTAGACCCTATTTTACGGACGGTCGCCAAAAAGCATGCATTCCCGACCCTCGTAGCTACTCCCGACAATTCAGACCACCTTCGGCCGATTCAGCTGGAACCGGCTGGAATTAGAACTGCGGGTCCTCCATAGCTTGCCCGTTATTTTTGCCAAAAATGCTTTTTAGTTTCACATGTAGGCATTTCATCACAGAATCGACAACAGATTGGCACGGCTCAAACCCTAGCCACGGACGGCCGCCGCGACCAAATCGGCCAGTTTCTGAAAACACCATAAAAAATTCAAAAAAAAATCACAAAAATGGGAGACCTCCACGTCACATCATTAAATGTGGCCTACCAACTAGCAAAAATACGAAACTTGCAATACGGATGTTTTCTTGAAAAACTGTTCTCAAAAACGACCTACCCTGAACGAAGATTCATGGCTTTCAAGCCAAACTAGCAATGATATGGCCGCATCCGATGAATAGTTTCTGATAATATGCGCAAATTTGGCGCATGCCTCCATCTTGTCATGGCAAACAATGTTGCCAAAGCGAGGTTCCAACTTATTTAACAAGAAAAACCGTTTTTCATTTTCTGAATGCTAAAGATATGCATTTTTCATGAAGCGGCTACAAGGAGGGTCACCCCAAACGACGCCATTCCATGTCCATCTCAAAGTAGACCCTATTTTACGGACAGTCGCCAAAAAGCATGCATTCCCGACCCTCGTAGCTACTCCCGGCAATTCAGACCACCTTCGGCTGATTCAGCTGGAACCGGCTAGAATTTGAACTGCGGGTCCTCCATAGCTTGCCCGTTATTTTTGCCAAAAATGCTTTTTAGCTTCACAGGTAGGCATTTCATCACAGAATCGACAACAGATTGGCACGGCTCAACCCTAGCCACGGACGACCGCCGCGACGAAATCGGCCGGTTTTTGAAAACACCGTAAAAAAATAAAAAAAATGGAAGACCTCCGTGTCACATCATCAATTGTGGCCTGCCAACTAGCAAAAATACTAAACTTGCAATACGGATGTTTTCTTGAAAAAGTGTTCTCAAAAACGACCTACCATGAACGAATATTCATGGCTTTCTAGCCAAACTAGCAATGATATGGCCGCATCCGATGAATAGTTTCTGATAATATGCCCAAATTTGGCGCATGCCTCCGTCTTGTGATGGCAAACATTGTTGCCAAAGCGAGGTTCCAACTTGTTTAATAAGAAAAACCGTTTTTCATTTTTTGAATGCTAAAGACATGCGTTTTTCGTGAAGCGGCTACAAGGAGGGTCACCCCAAACGGCGCCATTTCATGTCTATCTCACAGTAGACCCTATTTTTTGGATGGTCGCCAAAAATCATGCATTCCCGACCCTCGTAGCTACTCCCGGCAATTCAGACCACCTTCGGCCGATTCAGCTGGAACCGGCTGGAATTTGAGCTGCGGGTCCTTCATAGCTTGGCTGTTATTTTTGCCAAAAATGCTTTTTAGCTTCACAGGTTGGCATTTCATCACAGAATCGACAACAGATTTGCACGGCTCAAACCCTAGTCATAGACGGCCGCCGCGACGAAATCGGCCGGTTTTTGAAAACACCGTAAAAAATTCAAAAAAATCAAAAAAATGGGAGACCTCCGCGTCACATCATCAAATGTGGCCTCCCAACTCGCAAAAATACTAAACTTGCAATACGGATGTTTTCTTGAAAAAGTGTTCTGAAAAACGACCTACCATGAACGAAGATTCATGGCTTTCAAGCCAAACTAGCAATGATATGGCCGCATCTGATGAATAGTTTCTGATAATATGCCCAAATTTGGCGCATGCCTCCGTCTTGTGATGGCAAACAATGTTGCCAAAGTGAGTTTCCAACTTGTTTAATAAGAAAAACCGTTTTTCATTTTCTTAATGCTAAAGACATGCGTTTTTCGTGAAGCTGCTACAAGGAGGGTCACCCCAAACGGCGCCATTTCATGTCTATCTCAAAGTAGACCCTATTTTATGGATGGTCGCCGAAAAGCATGCATTCCCGACCCTCGTAGCTACTCCCGGCAATTCAGACCACCTTCGGTCGATTCAGCTGGAACCGGCTGGAATTTGAACTGCGGGTCCTCCATAGCTTGGCCGTTATTTTTGCCAAAAATGCTTTTTAGCTTCACAGGTAGGCATTTCATCACAGAATCGACTACAGATTGGCACGGCTCAAACCCTAGCCACGGACGGCCGCCACGACGAAATCGGCCGATTTTTGAAAACACCGTAAAAAATTCAAAAAAAATCAAAAAAATGGGATACCTCCGCGTCACCTCATCAAATGTGGCCTACCAACTAGCAAAAATACTAAACTTGCAATACGGATGTTTTCTTGAAAAAGTGTTCTAAAAAACGACCTACCATGAACGAAGATTCATGGCTTTCAAGCCAAACTAGCAATGATATGGCCGCATCCGATGAATAGTTTCTGATAATATGCCCAAATTTGGCGCATGCCTCCATCTTGTGATGGCAAGCAATGTTGCCAAAGTGAGGTTCCAACTTCTTTAACAAGAAAAACCATTTTTCATTTTTTGAATGCTAAAGACATGCGTTTTCGTGAAGCGGCTACAAGGAGGGTCACCCCAAACGACGCCATTCCATGTCTATCTCAAAGTAGACCCTATTTTATGGACGGTTGCCAAAAAGCATGCATTCCCGACCCTCATAGCTACTCCCGACAATTCAGACCACCTTCGGCCGATTCAGCTGGAACCGGCTGGAATTTGAACTGCGGGTCCTCCATAGCTTGCCCGTTATTTTTGCCAAAAATGCTTTTTAGCTTCACATGTAGGCATTTCATCACAGAATCGACAACAGATTGGCACGGCTCAAACCCTAGCCACGGGCGGCTCCGCGACCAAATCGGCCGGTTTTTGAAAACACCATAAAAAATTCAAAAAAAATCAAAAAAATGGTATACCTCCGCATCACATCATCAAATGTGGCCTACCAACTAGCAAAAATACGAAACTTGCAATACGGATGTTTTCTTGAAAAAGTGTTCTCAAAAACGACCTACCATGAACGAAGATTCATGGCTTTCAAGCCAAACTAGCAATGATATGGCTGCATCCGATGAATAGTTTCTGATAATATGCGCAAATTTGGCGCATGCCTCCGTCTTGTCATGGCAAACAATGTTGCCAAAGCGAGGTTCCAACTTGTTTAACAAGAAAAACCATTTTTCATTTTCTGAATGCTAAAGATATGCGTTTTTCGTGAAGCGCCTACAAGGAGGGTCACCCCAAACGACGCCATTCCATGTCTATCTCAAAGTAGACCCTATCTTACGGACAGTCGCCAAAAAGCATGCAATCCCGACCCTCGTAGCTACTCCCGGCAATTCAGACCACCTTCGGCCGATTCAGCTGGAACCGGCTGGAATTTGAACTGCGGGTCCTCCATAGCTTGGCCGTTATTTTTGCCAAAAATGCTTTTTAGCTTCACAGGTAGGCATTTCATCACAGAATCGACTACAGATTGGCACGGCTCAAACCCTAGCCACGGACGGCCGCCACGACGAAATCGGCCGATTTTTGAAAACACCGTAAAAAATTCAAAAAAAATCAAAAAAATGGGATACCTCCGCGTCACCTCATCAAATGTGGCCTACCAACTAGCAAAAATACTAAACTTGCAATACGGATGTTTTCTTGAAAAAGTGTTCTAAAAAACGACCTACCATGAACGAAGATTCATGGCTTTCAAGCCAAACTAGCAATGATATGGCTGCATCTGATGAATAGTTTCTGATAATATGCGCAAATTTGGCGCATGCCTCCGTCTTGTCATGGCAAACAATGTTGCCAAAGCGAGGTTCCAACTTGTTTAACAAGAAAAACCGTTTTTCATTTTCTGAATGCTAAAGATATGCGTTTTTCGTGAAGCGCCTACAAGGAGGGTCACCCCAAACGACGCCATTCCATGTCTATCTCAAAGTAGACCCTATCTTACGGACAGTCGCCAAAAAGCATGCATTCCCGACCCTCGTAGCTACTCCCGGCAATTCAGACCACCTTTGGCCCATTCAGCTGGAACCGACTGGAATTTGAACTGCGGGTCCTCCATAGCTTGCCCGTTATTTTTGCCAAAAATGCTTTTTAGCTTCACAGGTAGGCATTTCATCACAGAATCGACAACAGATTGGCACGGCTCAGCCCTAGCCACGGACGGCCGCCGCGACGAAATCGGCCGGTTTTTGAAAACACCGTAAAAAAATCAAAAAAATGGGAGACCTCCGCGTCACATCATCAAATGTTGCCTGCCAACTAGCAAAAATACTAAACATGCAATACGGATGTTTTCTTGAAAAAGTGTTCTCAAAAAGGACCTACCATGAACGAAGATTCATGGCTTTCAAGCCAAACTAGCAATGATATGGCCGCATCCGATGAATAGTTTCTGATAATATGCCCAAATTTGGCGCATGCCTCCATCTTGTGATGGCAAGCAATGTTGCCAAAGCGAGGTTCCAACTTCTTTAACAAGAAAAACCATTTTTCATTTTTTGAATGCTAAAGACATGCGTTTTTCGTGAAGCGGCTACAAGGAGGGTCACCCCAAACGACGCCATTCCATGTCTATCTCAAAGTAGACCCTATTTCATGGACGGTCGCCAAAAAGCATGCATTCCCGACCCTCGTAGCTACTCCCGACAATTCAGACCACCTTCGGCCGATTCAGCTGGAACCGGCTGGAATTTGAACTGCGGGTCCTCCATAGCTTGCCCGTTATTTTTGCCAAAAATGCTTTTTAGCTTCACATGCAGGCATTTCATCACAGAATCGACAACAGATTGGCACGGCTCAAACCCTAGCCACGGGCGGCCGCCGCGACCAAATCGGCC
This sequence comes from Triticum urartu, assembly GCF_056163025.1. NCBI lineage: Eukaryota > Viridiplantae > Streptophyta > Magnoliopsida > Poales > Poaceae > Triticum > Triticum urartu. The sequence goes on along the minus strand of NC_141873.1, from coordinate 64,669,558 downwards.
GGTTTTTGAAAACACCATAAAAAATTCAAAAATAATCAAAAAAATGGGATACCTCCGCGTCACATCATCAAATGTGGCCTACCAACTAGCAAAAATACGAAACTTGCAATACGGATGTTTTCTTGAAAAAGTGTTCTCAAAAACGACCTACCATGAACGAAGATTCATGGCTTTCAAGCCAAACTAGCAGTGATATGGCCGCATCCGATGAATAGTTTCTGATAATATGCGCAAATTTGGCGCATGCCTCCGTCTTGTTATGGCAAACAATGTTGCCAAAGCGAGGTTCCAACTTGTTTAACAAGAAAAACCGTTTTTCATTTTCTGAATGCTAAAGATATGCGTTTTTCGTGAAGCGGCTACAAGGAGGGTCACCCCAAACGACGCCATTCCATGTCTATCTCAATGTAGACCCTATCTTACGGACAGTCGCCAAAAAGCATGCATTCCCGACCCTCGTAGCTACTCCCGGCAATTCAGACCACCTTCGACCGATTCAGCTGGAACCGGCTGGAATTTGAACTGCGGGTCCTCCATAGCTTGCCCGTTATTTTTGCCAAAAATGCTTTTTAGCTTCACAGGTAGGCATTTCATCACAGAATCGACAACAGATTGGCACGGCTCAGCCGTAGCCACGGACGGCCGCCGCGACGAAGTCGGCCGGTTTTTGAAAACACCGTAAAAAAATTAAAAAAATGGGAGACCTCCGCGTCACATCATCAAATGTGGCCAGCCAACTAGCAAAAATACTAAACTTGCAACACAGATGTTTTCTTGAAAAAGTGTTCTCAAAAATGACCTACCATGAACGAAGATTCATGGCTTTCAAGCCAAACTAGCAATGATATGGCCGCGTCCGATGAATAGTTTCTGATAATATGCCCAAATTTGGCGCATGCCTCCGTCTTGTGATGGCAAACAATGTTGCCAAAGCGAGGTTCCAAGTTGTTTAACAAGAAAAACCGTTTTTCATTTTTGGAATGCTAAACACATGCGTTTTTCGTGAAGCGGCTACAAGGAGGGTCACCCCAAACGGCGCCATTCCATGTCTATCTCAAAGTAGACTCTATTTTACGGATGGTCGCCAAAAAGCATGCATTCCCGACCCTCGTAGCTACTCCCGGCAATTCAGACCACCTTCGGCCGATTCAGCTGGAAACGGCTGGAATTTGAACTGCGGGTCCTCCATAGCTTGGCTGTTATTTTTGCCAAAAACGATTTTTATCTTCACAGGTAGGCATTTCATCACAGAATCGACAACAGATTGGCACGGTTCAAACTCTAGACACGGATGGCCGCCGCGACGAAATCGGCCGGTTTTTGAAAACACCGTAAAAAATTCAAAAAATGGGAGACCTCCACGTCACATCATCAAACGTGGCCTACCAATTAGCAAAAATACTAAACTTGCAATACGGATGTTATCTTGACAAAGTGTTCTCAAAAACGACCTACCATGAACGGAGATTCACGGCTTCCAAGCCAAACTAGCAATGATATGGCTGCATCCGATGAATAGTTTCTAATAATATGCCCGAATTTGGCGCATGCCTCCATCTTGTGATGGAAAACAATGTTGCCAAAGCGAGGTTCCAACTTGTTTAACAAGAAAGACCGTTTTTAATTTTTGGAATGCTAAAGACATGCGTTTTTCGTGAAGCGGCTACAAGGAGGGTCACCCCAAACGGCGCCATTCCATGTCTATCTCAAAGTAGACTCTATTTTACGGACGGTCGCCAAAAAGCATGCATTCCCGACCTTCCTAGCTACTCCCGGCAATTCAGACCACCTTCGGCCGATTCAGCTGGAAACAGCTGGAATTTGAACTGCGGGTCCTCCATAGCTTGGCTGTTATTTTTGCCAAAAACGCTTTTTAGCTTCACAGGTAGGCATTTCATCACAGAATCGACAACAGATTGTTACAGCTCAAACCCTAGCCATGGACGGCCACCGCGACGAAATCGGCCAGTTTTTGAAAACACCGTAAAAAAATCAAAAAAATGGGATACCTCCGCGTCACATCATCAAATGTGGCCTACCAACTAGCAAAAATACTAAACTTGCAATACGGATGTTTTCTTGAAAAAGTGTTCTAAAAAACGACCTACCATGAACAGAGATTCACGTCTTTCAAGCCAAACTAGCAATGATATGGCCGCATCCGATGAATAGTTTCTGATAATATACCCGAATTTGGCGCATGCCTCCATCTTGTGATGGAAAACAAATTTGCCAAAGCGAGGTTCCAACTTGTTTAATAAGAAAAACCATTTTTCATTTTTTGAATGCTAAAGACAAGCGTTTTTCGTGAAGCGGATACAAGGAGGGTCACCCCAAACGGCGCCATTCCATGTCTATCTCAAAGTAGACTCTATTTTACGGATGGTCGCCAAAAAGCATGCAATCCCGACCCTCGTAGCTACTCCCGGCAATTCAGACCACCTTCGGCCGATTCAGCTGGAAACAGCTGGAATTTGAACTGCGGGTCCTCCATAGCTTGGCTGTTATTTTTGCCAAAAACGCTTTTTAGCTTCACCGGTAGGCATTTCATCACAGAATCGACAACAGGTTGGCACGGCTCAAACCCTAGCCACGGACGGCCGCCGCGACGAAATCGTCCGGTTTTTGAAAACACCGTAAAAAATTCAAATAAAATCAAAAAAATGGGAGACCTCCGCGTCACATCATTAAATGTGTCCTACCAACTAGCAAAAATACTAAACATGCAATACGGATGTTTTCTTGAAAAAGTGTTCTAAAAAACGACCTACCATGAACGAAGATTCATGGCTTTCAAGCCAAACTAGCAATGATATGGCCGCATCCGATGAATAGTTTCTGATAATATGCCCAAATTTGGCGCATGCCTCTGTCTTGTGATGGCAAACAATGTTGCCAAAGCGAGGTTCCAACTTGTTTAACAAGAAAAACCGTATTTCATTTTTGGAATGCTAAAGACATGCGTTTTTCGTGAAGCGGCTACAAGGAGGGTCACCCCAAACGGCGCCATTCCATGTCTATCTCAAAGTAGACTCTATTTTACGGATGGTCGCCAAAAAGCATGCATTCCCGACCCTCGTAGCTACTCCCTGCAATTCAGACCACCTTCGGCCGATTCAGCTGGAACCGGCTGGAATGTGAACTGCGGGTCCTCCATAGCCTGCCCGTTATTTTTGCCAAAAATGCTTTTTAGCTTCACTGGTAGGCATTTCATCACAGAATCGACAACAGATTGGCACGGCTCAACCCTAGCCACTGACGGCCGCCGCGACGAAATCGGCCGGTTTTTGAAAACACCGTAAAAAATCAAAAAAAGGGAGACCTCCGCGTCACATCATCAAATGTGGCCTACCAACTAGCAAAAATACTAAACTTGCAATACGGATGTTTTCTTGAAAAAGTGTTCTCAAAAACGACCTACCATGAACGGAGATTCACGTCTTTCAAGCCAAACTAGCAATGATATGGCCGCATCCGATGAATAGTTTCTAATAATATGCCCGAATTTGGCGCATGCCTCCATCTTGTGATGGAAAACAATGTTGCCAAAGCGAGGTTCCAACTTGTTTAATAAGAAAAACCGTTTTTCATTTTTTTGAATGCTAAAGACATGCGTTTTTCGTGAAGCGGCTACAAGGAGGGTCACCCCAAATGGCGCCATTCCATGTCTATCTCAAAGTAGACCCTATTTTACGGATGACCGCCAAAAATCATGCATTCCCGACCCTCGTAGCTACTCCCGGAAATTCAGACCACCTTCGGCCGATTCAGCTGGAACCGGCTGGAATTTGAACTGCGGGTCCTCCATAGCTTGCCCGTTACTTTTGCCAAAAATGCTTTTGAGCTTCACAGGTAGGCATTTCATCACAGAATCGACAACGGATTGGCACGGCTCAAACCCTAGCCACGGACGGCCGCCGCGGCCAAATCGGCCGGTTTTTGAAAACACCGTAAAAAATTCAAAAAAAATCAAAAAAATGGGAGACCTCCGCGTCACATCATCAAATGTGGCCTACCAACTAGCAAAAATACTAAACTTGCAATACGGATGTTTTCTTGAAAAAGTGTTCTCAAAAACGACCTACCATGAACGAAGATTCATGGCTTTCAAGCCAAACTAGCAATGATATGGCCGCATCCGATGAGTAGTTTCTGATAATATGCCTAAATTTGGCGCATGCCTCTGTCTTGTGATGGCAAACAATGTTGCCAAAGCGAGGTTCCAACTTGTTTAACAAGAAAAACCGTTTTTCATTTTTGGAATGCTAAAGACATGCGTTTTTCGTGAAGCGGCTACAAGGAGGGTCACCCCAAACGGCGCCATTCCATGTCTATCTCAAAGTAGACTCTATTTTACGGATGGTCGCCAAAAAGCATGCATTCCCGACCCTCGTAGCTACTCCCGGCAATTCAGACCACCTTCGGCCGATTCAGCTGGAACCGGCTGGAATGTGAACTGCGGGTCCTCCATAGCTTGCCCGTTATTTTTGCCAAAAATGCTTTTTAGCTTCACAGGTAGGCATTTCATCACAGAATCGACAACAGATTGGCACGGCTCAACCCTAGCCACGGACGGCCGCCGCGACAAAATCGGCCGGTTTTTGAAAACACCGTAAAAAATCAAAAAAATGGGAGACCTCCGCGTCACATCATCCAATGTGGCCTACCAACTAGCAAAAATACTAAACTTGCAATACGGATGTTTTCTTGACAAAGTGTTCTCAAAAAAGACCTACCATGAACGGAGATTCACGTCTTTCAAGCCAAACTAGCAATGATATGGTCGCATCCGATGAATAGTTTCTGATAATATGCCCGAATTTGGCGCATGCCTCTGTCTTGTGATGGAAAACAATGTTGCCAAAGCGAGGTTCCAACTTGTTTAATAAGAAAAACCGTTTTTCATTTTTTGAATGCTAAAGACATGTGTTTTTCGTGAAACGGCTACAAGGAGGGTCACCCCAAATGGCGCCATTCCATGTCTATCTCAAAGTAGACCCTATTTTACGGACGACCGCCAAAAATCATGCATTCCCGACCCTCGTAGCTACTCCCGGCAATTCAGACCACCTTAGGCCGATTCAGCTGGAACCGGCTGGAATTTGAACTGCGGGTCCTCCATAGCTTGCCCGTTACTTTTGCCAAAAATGCTTTTGAGCTTCACAGGTAGGCATTTCATCACAGAATCGACAATAGATTGGCACGGCTCAAACCCTAGCCACGGACGGCCGCCGCGACCAAATCGGCCGGTTTTTGAAAACACCGTAAAAAATTCTAAAAAAATCAAAAAAATGGGAGACCTCCGCGTCACATCATCAAATGTGGCCTACCAACTAGCAAAAATACTAAACTTGCAATACGGATGTTTTCTTGAAAAAGTGTTCTCAAAAACGACCTACCATGAACGAAGATTCATGGCTTTCAAGCCAAACTAGCAATGATATGGCCGCATCCGATGAGTAGTTTCTGATAATATGCCTAAATTTGGCGCATGCCTCTGTCTTGTGATGGCAAACAATGTTGCCAAAGCGAGGTTCCAACTTGTTTAACAAGAAAAACCGTTTTTCATTTTTGGAATGCTAAAGACATGCGTTTTTCGTGAAGCGGCTACAAGGAGGGTCACCCCAAACGGCGCCATTCCATGTCTATCTCAAAGTAGACTCTATTTTATTGACGGTCGCCAAAAAGCATGCATTCCCGACCTTCGTAGCTACTCCCGGCAATTCAGACCACCTTTGGCCGATTCAGCTGGAAACAGCTGGAATTTGAACTATGGGTCCTCCATAGCTTGGCTGTTATTTTTGCCAAAAACGCTTTTTAGCTTCACAGGTAGGCATTTCATCACAGAATCGACAACAGATTGGCACGGCTCAAACCCTAGCCACGGACGGCCGCCGCGACGAAATCGGCCGGTTTTTGAAAACACCGTAAAAAAATCAAAAAAAATCAAAAAAATGGGATACCTCCGCGTCACATCATCAAATGTGGCCTACCAACTAGCAAAAATACTAAACTTGCAATACGGATGTTTTCTTGAAAAAGTGTTCTAAAAACGACCTACCATGAACAGAGATTCACGTCTTTCAAGCCAAACTAGCAATGATATTGCCGCATCCGATGAATAGTTTCTGCTAATATACCCGAATTTGGCGCATGCCTCCATCTTGTGATGGAAAACAATGTTGCCAAAGCGAGGTTCCAACTTGTTTAATAAGAAAAACCGTTTTTCATGCTTTGAGTGCTAAAGACATGCATTTTTCGTGAAGCGGCTACAAGGAGGGTCACCCCAAATGGCGCCATTCCATGTCTATCTCAAAGTAGACTCTATTTTACGGATGGTCGCCAAAAAGCATGCATTCCCGACCCTCGTAGCTACTCCCGGCAATTCAGACGACCTTCGGCCGATACAGCTGGAATTTGAACTGCGGGTCCTCCATAACTTGGCTGTTATTTTTGCCAAAAACGCTTTTTAGCTTCACAGGTAGGCATTTCATCACAGAATCGACAACAGATTGGCACGGCTCAAACCCTAGCCACGGACGGCCGCCGCGACGAAATCGGCCGGTTTTTGAAAACACCGTAAAAAAAACAAAAAAAATCAAAAAAATGGGATACCTCTGCGTCACATCATCAAATGTGGCCTACCAACTAGCAAAAATACTAAACTTGCAATACGGATGTTTTCTTGAAAAAGTGTTATAAAAAACGACCTACCATGAACGAAGATTCACGTCTTTCAAGCCAAACTAGCAATGATATGGCCGCATCCGATGAATAGTTTCTGATAATATACCCGAATTTGGCGCATGCCTCCGTCTTGTGATGGAAAACAATGTTGCCAAAGCGAGGTTCCAACTTGTTTAATAAGAAAAACCGTTTTTCATTTTTTGAATGCTAAAGACAAGCGTTTTTCGTGAAGCGGCTACAAGGAGGGTCACCCAAAACGGCGCCATTCCATGTCTATCACAAAGTAGACTCTATTTTACGGATGGTCGCCAAAAAGCATGCATTCCCGACCCTCGTAGCTACTCCCGGCAATTCAGACCACCTTCGGCCGATTCAGCTGGAAACAGCTGGAATTTGAACTGCGGGTCCTCCATAGCTTGGCTGTTATTTTTGCCAAGAACGCTTTTTAGCTTCACAGGTAGGCATTTCATCACAGAATCGACAACAGGTTGGCACGGCTCAAACCCTAGCCACGGACGGCCGCCGCGACGAAATCGGCCGGTTTTTGAAAACACCGTAAAAAATTCAAAAAAAATCAAAAAAATGGGAGACCTCCGCGTCACATCATCAAATGTGTCCTACCAACTAGCAAAAATACTAAACTTTCAATACGGTTGTTTTCTTGGAAAAGTGTTATAAAAAATGACCTACCATGAACGAAGATTCATGGCTTTCAAGCCAAACTAGCAATGATATGGACGCATCCGATGAATAGTTTCTGATAATAGGCCCAAATTTGGCGCATGCCTCCGTCTTGTGATGGCAAACAATGTTGCTAAAGCGAGTTTCCAACTTGTTTAATAAGAAAAACCGTTTTTCATTTTTTGAATGCTAAAGACATGCATTTTTCGTGAAGCGGCTACAAGGAGGGTCACCCCAAGCGGCTCCATTTCATGTCTATCTCAAAGTAGACCCTATTTTATGGATGGTCGCCGAAAAGCATGCATTCCCGACCCTCGTAGCTACTCCCGGCAATTCAGACCACCTTCGGCCGATTCAGCTGGAACCGGCTGGAATTTGAACTGCGAATCCTCCATAGCTTGCCCGTTATTTTTGCCAAAAATGCTTTTGAGCTGCATAGGTAGGCATTTCATCACAGAATCGACAACAGATTGGCATGGCTCAAACCCTAGCCACGGACGGCCGCCACGACCAAATCGGCCGGTTTTTGAAAACACCGTAAAAAATTCAAAAAAAATCAAAAAAATAGGATACCTCCGCGTCACATCATCAAATGTGGCCTACCAACTAGCAAAAATACTAAACTTGCAATACGGATGTTTTCTTGAAAAAATGTTCTAAAAAACGACCTACCATGAACGAAGATTCATGGCTTTCAAGCCAAACTAGCAATGATATGGCCGCATCCGGTGAATAGTTTCTGATAATATGCCCAAATTTGGCGCATGCCTCTGTCTTGTGATGGCAAATAATGTTGCCAAAGCGAGGTTCCAACTTGTTTAACAAGAAAAACCGTTTTTCATTTTTGGAATGCTAAAGACATGCGTTTTTCGTGAAGCGGCTACAAGGAGGGTCACCCCAAACGGCGCCATTCCATGTCTATCTCAAAGTAGACTCTATTTTACGGATGGTCGCCAAAAAGCATGCATTCCCGACCCTCGTAGCTACTCCCGGCAATTCAGACCACCTTCGGCCGATTCAGCTGGAAACGGCTGGAATTTGAACTGCGGGTCCTCCATACCTTGGCTGTTATTTTTGCCAAAAACGCTTTTCAGCTTCACAGGTAGGCATTTCATCACAGAATCGACAACGGATTGGCACGGCTCAAACCCTAGCCACGGACGGCCGCCGCGACGAAATCGGCCGGTTTTTGAAAACACCGTAAAAAAATCAAAAAAAATCAAAAAAATGGGATACCTCCGCGTCACATCATCAAATGTGGCCTACCAACTAGCAAAAATACTAAACTTGCAATACGGATGTTTTCTTGAAAAAGTGTTCTAAAAACGACCTACCATGAACAGAGATTCACGTCTTTCAAGCCAAACTAGCAATGATATGGCCGCATCCGATGAATAGTTTCTGATAATATACCCGAATTTGGCGCATGCCGCCATCTTGTGATGGAAAACAATGTTGCCAAAGCGAGGTTCCAACTTGTTTAATAAGAAAAACCGTTTTTCATGTTTTGAATGCTAAAGACATGCGTTTTTCGTGAAGCGACTACAAGGAGGGTCACCCCAAATGGCCCCATTCCATGTCTATCTCAAAGTAGACCCTATGTTACGGACGATCGCCCAAAAGGATGCATTCCCGACCCTCGTAGCTACTCCCGGCAATTCAGACCACCTTCGGCCGATTCAGCTGGAACCGGCTGGAATTTGAAATGCGGGTCCTCCATAGCTTGCCCGTTATTTTTGCCAAACATGCTTTTGAGCTTCACAGGTAGGCATTTCATCACAGAATCGACAACAGATTGGCGCGGCTCAAACCCTAGCCACGGACGGCCGCCGCGACCAAATCGGCTGGTTTTTGAAAACACCGTAAAAAATTCAAAAAAATCAAAAAAATGGGAGACCTCCGCGTCACATCATCAAATGTGGCCTACCAACAAGCAAAAATACTAAACTTGCAATACAGATGTTTTCTTGAAAAAGTGTTCTCAAAAACGACCTACCATGAACGAAGATTCATGGCTTTCAAGCCAAACTAGCAATGATATGGCCGCATCCAATGAATAGTTTCTGATAATATGCCTAAATTTGGCGCATGCCTCTGTCTTGTGATGGCAAGCAATGTTGCCAAAGCGAGGTTCCAACTTGTTTAACAAGAAAAACCATTTTTCATTTTTTGAATGCTAAAGACATGTGTTTTTCGTGAAGTGGCTACAAGGAGGGTCACCCCAAACGGCGCCATTCCATGTCTATCTCAAAGTAGACTCTATTTTACGGATGGTCGCCAAAAAGCATGCATTCCCGACCCTCGTAGCTACTCCATGCAATTCAGACCACCTTCGGCCGATTCAGCAGGAAAAGGCTGGAATTTGAACTGCGGGTCCTCCATAGCTTGGCTATTATTTTTGCCAAAAACGCTTTTTAGCTTCACAGGTAGGCATTTCATCACAGAATCAACAACAGATTGGCACGGCTCAAACCCTAGCCACGGACGGCCGCCGCGACGAAATCGGCCGGTTTTTGAAAACACCGTAAAAAATTCAAAAAAATTCAAAAAAATGGGATACCTCCACGTCACATCATCAAATGTGGCCTACCAACTAGCAAAAATACTAAACTTGCAATACGGATGTTTTCTTGAAAAAGTGTTCTAAAAAACGACCTACCATGAACAGAGATTCACGTCTTTCAAGCCAAACTAGCAATGATATGGCCGCATCCGATGAATAGTTTCTGATAATATACCCGACTTTGGCGCATGCCTCCATCTTGTGATGGAAAACAATGTTGCCAAAGCAAGGTTCCAACTTGTTTAATAAGAAAAACCGTTTTTCATGTTTTGAATCGTAAAGACATGCATTTTTCGTGAAGCGATTATAAGGAGGGTCACCCCAAATGGCGCCATTCCATGTCTATCTCAAAGTAGACCCTATTTTACGGACGATCGCCAAAAAGCATGCATTCCCGACCCTCGTAGCTACCCCCGGCAATTCAGACCACCTTCGGCCGATTCAGCTGGAACCGGCTGGAATTTGAACTGCGGGTCCTCCATAGCTTGCCCGTTATTTTTACCAAAAATGCTTTTGAGCTTCACAGGTAGGCATTTCATCACAGAATCGACAACAGATTGGCACGGCTCAAACCCTAGCCACGGACGGCCGCCGTGACCAAATCGGCTGGTTTTTGAAAACACCGTAAAAAATTCAAAAAAAATCAAAAAAATGGGAGACCTCCGTGTCACATCATCAAATGTGGCCTACCAACTAGCAAAAATACTAAACTTGCAATACGGATGTTTTCTTGAAAAAGTGTTCTCAGAAACGACCTACCATGAACGAAGATTCATGGCTTTCAAGCCATACTAGCAATGATATGGCCGCATCCGATGAATAGTTTATGATAATATGCCCAAATTTGGCGCATGCCTCCGTCTTGTGATGGCAAACAATGTTGCCAAAGCGAGGTTCCATCTTGTTTAACAAGAAAAACCGTTTTTCATTTTTTGAATTCTAAAGACATGCGTTTTTCGTGAAGCGGCTACAAGGAGGGTCACCCCAAAGGGTGCCATTCCAAGTCTATCTCAAAGTAGACCCTATTTTACACACGGTCGCCAAAAAGCATGCATTCCCGACCCTTGTAGCTACTCCCGGCAATTCAAACCACCTTCGGCCGATTCAGCTAGAACCGGCAGGAATTTGAACTGCGGGTCCTCCATAGCTTGCCCGTTATTTTTGCCAAAAATGCTTTTTAGCTTCACAGGTAGGCATTTCATCACAGAATCGACAACAGATTTGCACGGCTCAAACCCTAGCCACAGACGGCCGCCGCGACGAAATCGGCCGGTTTTTGAAAACACCATATAAAATTCGGAAAAAAACAAAAAAATGGGAGACCTCCACGTCACATCATCAAATGTGGCCTACCAACTAGAAAAAATACTAAACTTGCAATACGGATGTTTTCTTGAAAAAGTGTTCTCAAAAACGACCTACCATGAACGAAGATTCATGGCTTTCAAGCCAAACTAGCAATGATAAGGCCGCATCCAATGAATAGTCTCTGATAATATGCCCAAATTTGGCGCATGCCTCCGTCTTGTGATGGCAAACAATCTTGCCAAAGCGAGGTTCCAACTTGTTTAACAAGAAAAACCGTTTTTCATTTTTTGAATGCGAAAGACATGCGTTTTTCGTGAAGCGGCTACAAGGAGGGTCACCCCAAATGGCGCCATTCCATGTCTATCTCAAAGTAGATCCTATTTACGGACGGTCGCCAAAATGCATGCATTCCCGACCCTTGTAGCTACTCCCGGCAATTTAGACCACCTTCGGTTGATTCAGCTGGAACTGGCTGGAATTTGAATTGCGGGTCCTCCATTGCTTGGCTGTTATTTTTGCCAAAAATGCTTTTTAGCTACACAGGTAGGCATTTCATCACAGAATCGACAACAGATTGGCATGGCTCAAACCCTAGCCACGGACGGCCGCCGAGACCAAATCGGCCGGTTTTTGAAAACACCTAAAAAATTCAAAAAAATGGGATACCTCCGCGTCACATCATCAAATGTGCCTACCAACTAGCAAAAATACTAAACTTGCAATAAGGATGTTTTCTTGAAAAAGTGTTCTCAAAAACGACCTACCATGAACGAAGATTCATGGCTTTCAAGCCAAACTAGCAATGATATGGCCGCATCCGATGAATAGTTTCTGATAATATGCCCAAATTTGGCGCATGCCTCTGTCTTGTGATGGCAAACAATGTTGCCAAAGCGAGGTTCCAACTTGTTTAACAAGAAAAACCGTTTTTCATTGTTGGAATGCTAAAGACATGCGTTTTTCGTGAAGCGGCTACAAGGAGGGTCACCCCTCGGTGCCATTTCATGTCTATCTCAATGTAGACCATATTTTATGGACGGTGGCCAAAAAGCATGCATTCCCGACCCTCGTAGCTACTCCCGGCAATTCATACCACCTTCGTCCGATTCAAGTGGAACCGGCTGGAATTTGAACTGCGGGTCCTCCATAGCTTCCCCGTTATTTTTATCAAAAATGCTTTTTAGCTTCATAGGTAGGCATTTCATCACAGAATCGACAACAGATTGGCACGGCTCAAACCCTAGCCACAGACGGCCGCCACGACGAAATCGGCCAGTTTTTGAAAACACCATAAAAAATTCGAAAAAAACAAAAAAAAGGGAGACCTCCGCGTCACATCATCAAATGTGGCCTACCAACAAGAAAAAATACTAAACTTGCAATATGGATGTTTTCTTGAAAAAGTGTTCTCAAAAACGACCTACCATGAACGAGATTCATGGCTTTCAAGCCAAACTAGCAATGATATGGCTGCATCCGATGAATAGTTTCTGATAATATGCCCAAATTTGGTGCATGCCTCCGTCTTGTGATGGCAAACAATGTTGCCAAAGTGAGGTTCCAACTTGTTTAACAAGAAAAACCGTTTTTCATTTTTTTGAATAGTAAAGACATGCGTTTTTCGTGAAGCGGCTACAAGGAGGGTCACCCCAAAGGGCGCCATTCCACGTCTATCTCAAAGTAGACCCTATTTTATAGACGGTCGTCAAAAACCATGCATTCCCGATCCTCGTAGCTACTCCCGGCAATTCAGACCACCTTCGGCCGATTCAGCAAGAACCGGCTGGAATTTGAACTGCGGGTCCTCCGTAGCTTGCCTGTTATTTTTGCCAAAAATTCTTTTTAGCTTCACAGGTAGGCATTTCATCGCACAATCGACAACAGATTGGCACGGCTCAAACCCTAGCCACGGACGGCCGCCGCGACCAAATCGGCTGGTTTTTTAAAATATCAAAAAAAATTCAAAAAAAAATCAAAAAAATGGGATACCTCCGCGTCACATGATCAAATGTGCCTACCAACTAGCAAAAATACTAAACTTGCAATAAGGATGTTTTCTTGAAAAAGTGTTCTAAAAAATGACCTACCATGAACAGAGATTCACGTCTTTCAAGCCAAACTAGCAATGATATGGCCGCATCCGATGAATAGTTTCTGATAATATGCCCAAATTTGGCGCATGCCTCCATCTTGTGATGGCAAACAATGTTGCCAAAGCGAGGTTCCAACTTGTTTAACAAGAAAAACCCTTTTTCATATTTTTGATTGCTAAAGACATGCGTTTTTCGTGAAGCGGCTAGAAGGAGGGTCACCCCAAACGGCGCCATTTCATGTCTATCTCAAAGTAGACCATATTTTATGGACGGTCGCCAAAAAGCATGCATTCCCGACCCTCGTAGCTACTCCCGGCAATTCAGACCACCTTCGGCCGACTCAAGTGGAACCGGCTGGAATTTGAACTGCGGGTCCTCCATAGCTTGCCCGTTATTTTTATCAAAAATGCTTTTTAGCTTCACAGGTAGGCATTTCATCACAGAATCAACAACAGATTGGCACGGCTCAAACCCAAGCCACAGACGGCCGCCGCGACGAAATCGGCCGGTTTTTGAAAACACCATAAAAAATTTGAAAAAAAAAAAATGGCAGACCTCCGCGTCACATCATCAAATGTGGCCTACCAACTAGAAAAATACTAAACTTGCAATACGGATGTTTTCTTGAAAAAGTATTCTCAAAAACGACCTACCATGAACGAAGATTCATGGCTTTCAAGCCAAACTAGCAATGATATGGCCGCATCCGATGAATAGTTTCTGATAATATGCCCGAATTTGGCGCATGCCTCCATCTTGTGATGGCAAACAATGTTGCCAAAGCGAGGTTCCAACTTTTTTAACAAGAAAAACCGTTTTTCATTATTTGAATGCTAAAGACATGCGTTTTTCATGAAGCGGCTACAAGGAGGGTCACCCCAAACGGTGCCATTCCAAGTCTATCTCAAAGTAGACCCTATTTTACACACGGTCGCCAAAAAGCATGCATTCCCGACCCTTGTAGCTACTCCCGGCAATTCAAACCACCTTCGGCCGATTCAGCTAGAACCGGCAGGAATTTGAACTGCGGGTCCTCCGTAGCTTGCCCGTTATTTTTGCCAAAAATGCTTTTTAGCTTCACAGGTAGGCATTTCATCACAGAATCGACAACAGATTTGCACGGCTCAAACCCTAGCCACAGACGGCCGCCGCGACGAAATCGGCCGGTTTTTGAAAACACCATAAAAAATTCGAAAAAAAACAAAAATATGGGAGACCTTCGCGTCACATCATCAAATGTGGCCTACCAACTAGAAAAAATACTAAACTTGCAATACGGATGTTTTCTTGAAAATGTGTTCTCAAAAACGACCTACCATGAACGAAGATTCATGGCTTTCAAGCCAAACTAGCAATGATAAGGCCGCATCCGATGAATAGTCTCTGATAATATGCCCAAATTTTGCGCATGCCTCTGTCTTGTGATGGCAAACAATCTTGCCAAAGCGAGGTTCCAACTTGTTTAACAAGAAAAACCATTTTTCATTTTTTGAATGCGAAAGACATGCGTTTTTCGTGAAGCGGCTACAAGGAGGGTCACCCCAAACGGCGCCATTCCATGTCTATCTCAAAGTAGACCCTATTTTACGGACGGTCGCCAAAATGCATGCATTCCCGACCCTTGTAGCTACTCCCGGCAATTCAGACCACCTTCGGTTGATTCAGTTGGAACTGGCTGGAATTTGAATTGCGGGTCCTCCATAGCTTGGCTGTTATTTTTGCCAAAAGTGCTTTTTAGCTACACAGGTCGGCATTTCATCACAGAATCGACAACAGATTGGCACGGCTCAAACCCTAGCCACGGACGGCCGCCGAGACCAAATCGGCCGGTTTTTGAAAACACCTAAAAAATTCAAAAAAAACTGGATTCCTCCGCGTCACATCATCAAATGTGCCTACCAACTAGCAAAAATACTAAACTTGCAATAAGGATGTTTTCTTGAAAAAGTGTACTCAAAAACGACCTACCATGAACGAAGATTCATGGCTTTCAAGCCAAACTAGCAATGATATGGCCGCATCCGATGAATAGTTTCTGATAATATGCCCAAATTTGGCGCATGCCTCCATCTTGTGATGGCAAACAATCTTGCCAAAGCGAGGTTCCAACTTGTTTAACAAGAAAAACCGTTTTTCATTTTTTGAATGCTAAAGACATGCGTTTTTCGTGAAGCGGCTACAAGGAGGGTCACCCCAAACGGCGCCATTTCATGTCTATCTCAAAGTAGACCATATTTTATGGACGGTCGCCAAAAAGCATGCATTCCCGACCCTCGTAGCTACTCTCGGCAATTCAGACCACCTTCGGCCGATTCAGCAAGAACCGGCTGGAATTTGAACTGCGGGTCCTCCATAGCTTGCCCGTTATTTTTATCAAAAATGCTTTTTAGCTTCACAGGTAGGCATTTCATCACAGAATCAACAACAGATTGGCACGGCTCAAACCCAAGCCACAGACGGCCGCCGCGACGAAATCGGCCGGTTTTTGAAAACACCATAAAAAATTTGAAAAAAAAAAAATGGCAGACCTCCGCGTCACATCATCAAATGTGGCCTACCAACTAGAAAAATACTAAACTTGCAATACGGATGTTTTCTTGAAAAAGTATTCTCAAAAACGACCTACCATGAACGAAGATTCATGGCTTTCAAGCCAAACTAGCAATGATATGGCCGCATCCGATGAATAGTTTCTGATAATATGCCCGAATTTGGCGCATGCCTCCATCTTGTGATGGCAAACAATGTTGCCAAAGCGAGGTTCCAACTTTTTTAACAAGAAAAACCGTTTTTCATTATTTGAATGCTAAAGACATGCGTTTTTCATGAAGCGGCTACAAGGAGGGTCACCCCAAACGGTGCCATTCCAAGTCTATCTCAAAGTAGACCCTATTTTACACACGGTCGCCAAAAAGCATGCATTCCCGACCCTTGTAGCTACTCCCGGCAATTCAAACCACCTTCGGCCGATTCAGCTAGAACCGGCAGGAATTTGAACTGCGGGTCCTCCGTAGCTTGCCCGTTATTTTTGCCAAAAATGCTTTTTAGCTTCACAGGTAGGCATTTCATCACAGAATCGACAACAGATTTGCACGGCTCAAACCCTAGCCACAGACGGCCGCCGCGACGAAATCGGCCGGTTTTTGAAAACACCATAAAAAATTCGAAAAAAAACAAAAATATGGGAGACCTTCGCGTCACATCATCAAATGTGGCCTACCAACTAGAAAAATACTAAACTTGCAATACGGATGTTTTCTTGAAAAAGTATTCTCAAAAACGACCTACCATGAACGAAGGTTCATGGCTTTCAAGCCAAACTAGCAATGATATGGCCGCATCCGATGAATAGTTTCTGATAATATGCCCGAATTTGGCGCATGCCTCCATCTTGTGATGGCAAACAATGTTGCCAAAGCGAGGTTCCAACTTTTTTAACAAGAAAAACCGTTTTTCATTATTGGAATGCTAAATACATGCGTTTTTCGTGAAGCGGCTACAAGGAGGGTCACCGCCAATGGCGCCATTCCATGTCTATCTCAAAGTAGACCCTATTTTACGGACGGTCGCCAAAAAGCATGCATTCCCGACCCTCGTAGCTACTCCCGGCAATTCAGACCACCTTCGGCCAATTCAGCTGGAACTGGCTGGAATTTGAACTGCTGGTCCTCCATAGCTTGCCCATTATTTTTGCCTAAACTGCTTTTTAGCTTCACAGGTAGGAATTTCATCACAGAATCGACAACAGATTGGCATGGCTCAAACCCTAGCCACGGACGGCCGCCGCGATGAAATCAGCCGGTTTTTTAAAACACCATAATAAATTCAAAGAAAATCAAAAAAATGGGAGACCTCCGCGTCACATCATCAAATGTGGCCTACCAACTAGCAAAAATACTAAACTTGCAATACGAATGTTTTCTTGAAAAAGTGTTCTCAGAAACGACCTACCATGAACGAAGATTCATGGCTTTCAAGCCAAACTAGCAATGATATGGCCACATCCGATGAATAGTTTCTGATAATATGCCCAAATTTGGCGCATGCCTCCGTCTTGTGATGGCAAACAATGTTGCCAAAGCGAGGTTCCATCTTGTTTAACAAGAAAAACCGTTTTTCATTTTTTGAATGCTAAAGACATGCGTTTTTCGTGAAGCGGCTACAAGGAGGGTCACCCCAAACGGTGCCATTCCAAGTCTATCTCAAAGTAGACCCTATTTTACACACGGTCGCCAAAAAGCATGCATTCCCGACCCTTGTAGCTACTCCCGGCAATTCAAACCACCTTCGGCCGATTCAGCTAGAACCGGCAGGAATTTGAACTGCGGGTCCTCCATAGCTTGCCCGTTATTTTTGCCAAAAATGCTTTTTAGCTTCACAGGTAGGCATTTCATCACAGAATCGACAACAGATTTGCACGGCTCAAACCCTAGCCACAGACGGCCGCCGCGACGAAATCGGCCGGTTTTTGAAAACACCATATAAAATTCGGAAAAAAACAAAAAAATGGGAGACCTCCACGTCACATCATCAAATGTGGCCTACCAACTAGAAAAAATACTAAACTTGCAATACGGATGTTTTCTTGAAAAAGTGTTCTCAAAAACGACCTACCATGAACGAAGATTCATGGCTTTCAAGCCAAACTAGCAATGATAAGGCCGCATCCAATGAATAGTCTCTGATAATATGCCCAAATTTGGCGCATGCCTCCGTCTTGTGATGGCAAACAATCTTGCCAAAGCGAGGTTCCAACTTGTTTAACAAGAAAAACCGTTTTTCATTTTTTGAATGCGAAAGACATGCGTTTTTCGTGAAGCGGCTACAAGGAGGGTCACCCCAAATGGCGCCATTCCATGTCTATCTCAAAGTAGATCCTATTTTACGGACGGTCGCCAAAATGCATGCATTCCCGACCCTTGTAGCTACTCCCGGCAATTTAGACCACCTTCGGTTGATTCAGCTGGAACTGGCTGGAATTTGAATTGCGGGTCCTCCATTGCTTGGCTGTTATTTTTGCCAAAAATGCTTTTTAGCTACACAGGTAGGCATTTCATCACAGAATCGACAACAGATTGGCATGGCTCAAACCCTAGCCACGGACGGCCGCCGAGACCAAATCGGCCGGTTTTTGAAAACACCTAAAAAATTCAAAAAAATGGGATACCTCCGCGTCACATCATCAAATGTGCCTACCAACTAGCAAAAATATTAAACTTGCAATAAGGATGTTTTCTTGAAAAAGTGTTCTCAAAAACGACCTACCATGAACGAAGATTCATGGCTTTCAAGCCAAGCTAGCAATGATATGGCCGCATCCGATGAATAGTTTCCGATAATATGCCCAAATTTGGCGCATGCCTCCATCTTGTGATGGAAAACAATGTTGCCAAAGCGAGGTTCCAACTTGTTTAACAAGAAAAACCGTTTTTCATTTTTTGAATGCTAAAGACATGCGTTTTTCGTGAAGCGGCTACAAGGAGGGTCACCCCAAACGGCGCCATTTCATGTCTATCTCAAAGTAGACCATATTTTATGGACGGTCGCCAAAAAGCATGCATTCCCGATCCTCGTAGCTACTCCCGGCAATTCAGACCACCTTCGGCCGATTCAGTTGGAACTGGCTGGAATTTGAACTGTGGGTCCTCCATAGCTTGCCTGTTATTTTTATCAAAAATGCTTTTTAGCTTCACAGGTAGGCATTTCATCACAGAATCGACAACAGATTGGCACGGCTCAAACCCTAGCCACGGACGGCCGCCGCGACCAAATCGGCCGGTTTTTGAAAACACCGTAAAAAATTCAAAAAAAATCAAAAAAATGGGATACCTCCACGTCACATCATCAAATGTGGCCTACCAACTAGCAAAAATACTAAACTTGCAATAAGGATGTTTTCTTGAAAAAGTGGTCTCAAAAACAACCTACCATGAACGAAGATTCATGGCTTTCAAGCCAAACTAGCAATGATATGGCCGCATCCGATGAATAGTTTCTAATAATATGCCCAAATTTGGCGCATGCCTCCATCTTGTGATGGCAAACAATGTTGCCAAAGCGAGGTTCCAACTTGTTTAACAAGAAAAACCGTTTTTCATTTTTTGAATGCTAAAGACATGCGTTTTTCATGAAGCGGCTACAAGGAGGGTCACCCCAAACGGCGCCATTTCATGTCTATCTCAAAGTAGACCATATTTTATGGACAGTCGCCAAAAAGCATGCATTCCCGACACTCGTAGCTACTCCCGGCAATTCAGACCACCTTCGGCCGATTCAAGTGGAACCGCCTGGAATTTGAACTGCGGGTCCTCCATAGCTTCCCCGTTATTTTTGTGAAAAATGATTTTTAGCTTCATAGGTAGGCATTTGATCACAGAATCGACAACAGATTGGCACGGCTCAAACCCTAGCCACGGACGGCCGCCGCGACCAAATCGGCCGGTTTTTGAAAACACCATAAAAAATTCAAAAAAAAATCAAAAAAATGGGAGACCTTCGCGTCACATCATCAAATGTGGCCTACCAACTAGCAAAAATACTAAACTTGCAATACGGATGTTTTCTTGAAAAAGAGTTCTCAAAAACGACCTACCATGAACGAAGATTCATGGCTTTCAAGCCAAACTAACAATGATATGGCTGCATCCGATGAATAGTTTCTGATAATATGCCCAAATTTGGCGCATCCCTCCGTCTTGTGATGGCAAACAATGTTGCCAAAGCGAGGTTCCAACTTGTTTAACAAGAAAAACGGTTTTTCATTTTTTTGAATGCTAAAGACATGTGTTTTTCGTGAAGCGGCTACAAGGAGGGTCACCCCAAATGGCGCCATTTCATGTCTATCTCAAAGTAGACCATATTTTATGGACGGTCGCCAAAAAGCATGCATTCCCGACCCTCATAGCTACTCCCGGCAATTCAGACCACCTTCGGCCGATTCAGCTGGAACTGGCTGGAATTTGAACTGTGGGTCCTCCATAGCTTGCCTGTTATTTTTATCAAAACTGCTTTTTAGCTTCACAGGTAGGCATTTCATCACAGAATCGACAACAGATTGGCACGGCTCAAACCCTAGCCACGGACGGCCGCCGTGACCAGATCGGCCGGTTTTTTGAAAACACCGTATAAAATTCAAAAAAAAATCAAAAAAATGGGATACCTCCATGTCACATCATCAAATGTGGCCTACCAACTAGCAAGAATACTAAACTTGCAATAAGGATGTTTTCTTGAAAAAGTGTTCTAAAAAACAACCTACCATGAACGAAGATTCCTGGCTTTCAAGCCAAACTAGCAATGATATGGCCGCATCCGATGAATAGTTTCTGATAATATGCCCAAATTTGGCGCATGCCTCCATCTTGTGATGGCAAACAATGTTGCCAAAGCGAGGTTCCAACTTGTTTAACAAGAAAAACCGTTTTTCATTTTTTGAATGCGAAAGACATGCGTTTTTCGTGAAGCGGCTACAAGGAGGGTCACCCCAAACGGCGCCATTCCATGTCTATATCAAAGTAGATCCTATTTTACGGACGGTCGCCAAAATGCATGCATTCCCGACCCTTGTAGCTACTCCCGGCAATTCAGACCAACTTCGGTTGATTCAGCTGGAACTGGCTGGAATTTGAATTGCGGGTCCTCCATTGCTTGGCTGTTATTTTTGCCAAAAATGCTTTTTAGCTACACAGGTAGGCATTTCATCACAGAATCGACAACAGATTGGCACGGCTCAAACCCTAGCCATGGACGGCCGCCGAGACCAAATCGGCCGGTTTTTGAAAACACCTAAAAAATTCAAAAAAATGGGATACCTCCGCGTCACATCATCAAATGTGCCTACCAACTAGCAAAAATACTAAACTTGCAATAAGGATGTTTTCTTGAAAAAGTGTTCTCAAAAACGACCTACCATGAACGAAGATTCATGGCTTTCAAGCCAAGCTAGCAATGATATGGCCGCATCTGATGAATAGTTTCCGATAATATGCCCAAATTTGGCGCATGCCTCCATCTTGTGATGGAAAACAATGTTGCCAAAGCGAGGTTCCAACTTGTTTATCAAGAAAAACCGTTTTTCATTTTTTGAATGCTAAAGACATGCGTTTTTCGTGAAGCGGCTACAAGGAGGGTCACCCCAAACGGCGCCATTTCATGTCCATCTCAAAGTAGACCATATTTTATGGACGGTCGCCAAAAAGCATGCATTCCCGATCCTCGTAGCTACTCCCGGCAATTCAGACCACCTTCGGCCGATTCAGGTGGAACTGGCTGGAATTTGAACTGTGGGTCCTCCATAGCTTGCCTGTTATTTTTATCAAAAATGCTTTTTAGCTTCACAGGTAGGCATTTCATCACAGAATCGACAACAGATTGGCACGGCTCAAACCCTAGCCACGGACGGCCGCCGCGACCAAATCGGCCGGTTTTTGAAAACACCGTAAAAAATTCAAAAAAAATCAAAAAAATGGGATACCTCCACGTCACATCATCAAATGTGGCCTACCAACTAGCAAAAATACTAAACTTGCAATAAGGATGTTTTCTTGAAAAAGTGTTCTCAAAAACAACCTACGATGAACGAAGATTCCTGGCTTTCAAGCCAAACTAGCAATGATATGGCCGCATCCGATGAATAGTTTCTAATAATATGCCCAAATTTGGCGCATGCCTCCATCTTGTGATGGCAAACAATGTTGCCAAAGCGAGGTTCCAACTTGTTTAACAAGAAAAACCGTTTTTCATTTTTTGAATGCTAAAGACATGCGTTTTTCATGAAGCGGCTACAAGGAGGGTCACCCCAAACGGCGCCATTTCATGTCTATCTGAAAGTAGACCATATTTTATGGACAGTCGCCCAAAAGCATGCATTCCCGACACTCGTAGCTACTCCCGGCAATTCAGACCACCTTCGGCCGATTCAAGTGGAACCGGCTGGAATTTGAACTGCGGGTCCTCCATAGCTTGCCCGTTATTTTTGTCAAAAATGCTTTTTAGCTTCATAGGTAGGCATTTGATCACAGAATCGACAACAGATTGGCACGGCTCAAACCCTAGCCACGGACGGCCGCCGCGACCAAATCGGCCGGTTTTTGAAAACACCATAAAAAATTAAAAAAAATCAAAAAAATGGGAGACCTTCGCATCACATCATCAAATGTGGCCTACCAACTAGCAAAAATACTAAACTTGCAATACGGATGTTTTCTTGAAAAAGAGTTCTCAAAAACGACCTACCATGAACGAAGATTCATGGCTTTCAAACCAAACTCGCAATGATATGGCCGCATCCGATGAATAGTTTCTGATAATATGCCCAAATTTGGCGCATGCCTCCGTCTTGTGAGGGCAAACAATGTTGCCAAAGCGAGGTTCCAACATTTTTAACAAGACAAACCGTTTTTCATTTTTTTGAATGCTAAAGACATGCGTTTTTCGTGAAGTGGCTACAAGGAGGGTCACCCCAAATGGCGCCATTTCATGTCTATCTCAAAGTAGACCATATTTTGTGGACAGTCGCCAAAAAGCGTGCATTCCCGACCCTCGTAGCTACTCCCGGCAATTCAGACCACCTTTCGCCGATTCAAGTGGAACCAGCTGGAATTTGAACTGTGGGTCCTCCATAGCTTGCCTGTTATTTTTATCAAAAATGCTTTTTAGCTTCACATGTAGGCATTTCGTCACAGAATCGACAACAGATGGGCACGGCTCAAACCCTAGCCACGGGCGGCCGCGGCGACCAAATCGGCCGGTTTTTGAAAACACCATAAAAAATTCAAAAAAGTCAAAAAAATGGGATACCTCCACGTCACATCATCAAATGTGGCCTACCAACTAGCAAAAATACTAAACTTGCAATAAGGATGTTTTCTTGAAAAAGTGTTCTCAAAAACAACCTACCATGAACGAAGATTCATGGCTTTCAAGCCAAACTAACAATGATATGGCCGCATCTGATGAATAGTTTCTGATAATATGCCCAAATTTGGCGCATGCCTCCATCTTGTGATGGCAAACAATGTTGCCAAAGCAAGGTTCCAACTTGTTTAACAAGAAAAACCGTTTTTCATTTTTTGAATGCTAAAGACATGCGTTTTTCGTGAAGCAAATAGAAGGAGGATCACCCCAAACGGCGCCATTTCATGTCTATCTCAAAGTAGACCATGTTTTATGGACGGTCGCCAAAAAGCATGCATTCCCGACCCTCGTAGCTACTCCCGGTAATTCAGACCACCTTCGGCCGATTCAAGTGGAACCGGCTGGAATTTGAACTGCGGGTCCTCCATAGCTTGCCCGTTATTTTTGTCAAAAATGGTTTTTAGCTTCACAGGTACGAATTTCATCACAGAATCGACAACAGATTGGCACGGCTCAAACCCTAGCCACGGACGGCCGCCGCGACAAAATCGGCCGGTTTTTGAAAACACTGTAAAAAATTCATTAAAAAATGAAAAAAATGGGAGACCTCCGCATCACATCATCAAATGTGGCCTACCAACTAGCAAAAATACTAAACTTGTAATACGGATGTTTTCTTGAAAAAGAGTTCTCAAAAACGACCTACCATGAACGAAGATTTGATGGCTTTCAAGCCAAACTAGCAATGATATGGCCGCATCCGATGAATAGTTTCTGATAATATGCCCGAATTTGGCGCATGCCTCCATCTTGTGATGGCAAACAACGTTGCCAAAGCGAGGTTCCAACTTTTTTAACAAGAAAAACCGTTTTTCATTATTTGAATGCTAAAGACATGCGTTTTTCGTGAAGCGGCTACAAGGAGGGTCACCCCCAATGGCGCCATTCCATGTCTATCTCAAAGTAGACCCTATTTTACGGATGGTCGCCAAAAAGCATGCATTCCCGACCCTCGTAGCTACTCCCGGCAATTCAGACCACCTTCGGCCGATCAGCTGGAACCGGCTGGAATTTGAACTGCGGGTCCTCCATAGCTTGCCCGTTATTTTGCCAAAAGTACTTTTTAGCTTCACAGGTAGGCATTTCATCACAGAGTCGACAACAGATGGGCACGGCTCAAACCCTAGCCATGGACGGCCGCCGCGACGAAATCGGCCGGTTTTTTGAAAACACAGTAAAAAATTCAAAAAAAATCAAAAAAATGCAAGACTCCGCGTCACATCATCAAATGTGGCCTACCAACTAGCAAAAATACTAAACTTGCCATACGGATGTTTTCTTGAAAAAGTGTTCTCAAAATGACCTACCATGAACGAAGATTCATGGCTTTCAAGCCAAACTAGCAATGATATGGCCGCATCCGGTGAATAGTTTCTGATAATATGCCCAAATTTGGCGCATGCCTCTGTCTTGTGATGGCAAACAATGTTGCCAAAGCGAGGTTCCAACTTGTTTAACAAGAAAAACCGTTTTTCATTTTTGGAATGCTAAAGACATGCGTTTTTCGTGAAGCGGCTACAAGGAGGGTCACCCCAAACGGCGCCATTCCATGTCTATCTCAAAGTAGACTCTATTTTACAGATGGTCGCCAAAAAGCATGCATTCCCGACCCTCGTAGCTACTCCCGGCAATTCAGACCACCTTCAGCCGATTCAGCTGGAAACGGCTGGAATTTGAACTGCGGGTCCTCCATACCTTGGCTGTTATTTTTGCCAAAAACGCTTTTTAGCTTCATAGGTAGGCATTTCATCACAGAATCGACAACAGATTGGCACGGCTCAAACCCTAGCCACGGACGGCCGCCACGACGAAATCGGCCGGTTTTTCATTTTTTGAATGCTAAAGACATGCGTTTTTCGTGAAGCGGCTACAAGGAGGGTCACCCCAAACGGCGCCATTTCATGTCTATCTCAAAGTAGACCATATTTTATGGACGGTCGCCAAAAAGCATGCATTCCCGACCCTCGTAGCTACTCCCGGCAATTCAGACAACCTTCGGCCGATTCAGCAAGAACCGGCTGGAATTTGAACTGCGGGTCCTCCATAGCTTGCCTGTTATTTTTGCTAAAAATTCTTTTTAGCTTCACAGGTAGGCATTTCATCGCACAATCGACAACAGATTGGCACAGCTCAAACCCTAGCCACGGACGGCCGCCGCGACCAAATCGGCTGGTTTTTTAAAATATCAAAAAAAAATTCAAAAAAAAATCAAAAAATGGGATACCTCCGCGTCACATGATCAAATGTGCCTACCAACTAGCAAAAATACTAAACTTGCAATAAGGATGTTTTCTTGAAAAAGTGTTCTCAAAAACGACCTACCATGAACGAAGATTCATGGCTTTCAAGCCAAACTAGCAATGATATGGCCGCATCCGATGAATAGTTTCTGATAATATGCCCAAATTTGGCGCATGCCTCCATCTTGTGATGGCAAACAATGTTGCCAAAGCGAGGTTCCAACTTGTTTAACAAGAAAAACCGTTTTTCATATTTTTGATTGCTAAAGACATGCGTTTTTCGTGAAGCGGCTACAAGGAGGGTCACCCCAAACGGCGCCATTTCATGTCTATCTCAAAGTAGACCATATTTTATGGACGGTCGCCAAAAAGCATGCATTCCCGACCCTCGTAGCTACTCCCGGCAATTCAGACCACCTTCGGCCGACTCAAGTGGAACCGGCTGGAATTTGAACTGCGGGTCCTCCGTAGCTTGCCCGTTATTTTTATCAAAAATGCTTTTTAGCTTCACAGGTACGCATTTCATCACAGAATCAACAACAGATTGGCACGGCTCAAACCCTAGCCACAGACGGCCGCCGCGACCAAATCGGCCGGTTTTTGAAAACACCATGAAAAATTTGAAAAAAACAAAAAATGGGAGATCTCCGCGTCACATCATCAAATGTGGCCTACCAACTAGAAAAATACTAAACTTGCAATACGGATGTTTTCTTGAAAAAGTATTCTGAAAAACGACCTACCATGAACGAAGATTCATGGCTTTCAAGCCAAACTAGCAATGATATGGCCGCATCCGATGAATAATTTCTGATAATATGCCCGAATTTGGCGCATGCCTCCATCTTGTGATGGCAAACAATGTTGCCAAAGCGAGGTTCCAACTTTTTTAACAAGAAAAACCGTTTTTCATTATTTGAATGCTAAATACATGCGTTTTTCGTGAAGCGGCTACAAGGAGGGTCACCCCCAATGGCGCCATTCCATGTCTATCTCAAAGTAGACCCTATTTTACGGACGGTCGCCAAAAAGCATGCATTCCCGACCCTCGAAGCTACTCCCGGCAATTCAGACCACCTTCGGCCAATTCAGCTGGAACCGGCTGGAATTTGAACTGCGGGTCCTCCATAGCTTGCCCATTATTTTTGCCAAAACTGCTTTTCAGCTTCACAGGTAGGCATTTCATCACAGAATCGACAACAGATTGGCATGGCTCAAACCCTAGCCACGGACGGCCGCCGCGATGAAACCAGCCAGTTTTTTAAAACACCATAATAAATTCAAAGAAAAACAAAAAAAATGGGAGACCTCCACGTCACATCATCAAATGTGGCCTACCAACTAGAAAAAATACTAAACTTGCAATACGGATGTTTTCTTGAAAAAGTGTTCTCAGAAACGACCTACCATGAACGAAGATTCATAGCTTTCAAGCCAAACTAGCAATGATAAGGCCGCATCCGATGAATAGTCTCTGATAATATGCCCAAATTTGGCACATGCCTCCGTCTTGTGATGGCAAACAATCTTGCCAAAGCGAGGTTCCAACTTGTTTAACAAGAAAAACCGTTTTTCATTTTTTGAATGCGAAAGACATTCGTTTTTCGTGAAGCGGCTACAAGGAGGGTCACCCCAAACGGCGCCATTCCATGTCTATCTCAAAGTAGACCCTATTTTACGGACGGTCGCCAAAATGCATGCATTCCCGACCCTTGTAGCTACTCCCGGCAATTCAGACCACCTTCGGTTGATTCAGCTGGAACTGGCTGGAATTGGAATTGCAGGTCCTCCATTGCTTGGCTGTTATTTTGGCCAAAAATGCGTTTTAGCTACACAGGTAGGCATTTCGTCACAGAATCGACAACAGATTGGCACGGCTCAAACCCTAGCCACGGACGGCCGCCGAGACCAAATCGGCCTGTTTTTGAAAACACCTAAAAAATTCAAAAAAATGGGATACCTCCGCGTCACATCATCAAATGTGCCTACCAACTAGCAAAAATACTAAACTTGCAATAAGGATGTTTTCTTGAAAAAGTGTACTCAAAAACAACCTACCATGAACGAAGATTCATGGCTTTCAAGCCAAACTAGCAATGATATGGCCGCATCCGATGAATAGTTTCTGATAATATGCCCAAATTTGGCGCATGCCTCCATCTTGTGATGGAAAACAATGTTGCCAAAGCGAGGTTCCAACTTTTTTAACAAGAAAAACCGTTTTTCATTTTTTGAATGCTAAAGACATGCGTTTTTCGTGAAGCGGCTACAAGGAGGGTCACCCCAAACGGCGCCATTTCATGTCTATCTCAAAGTAGACCATATTTTATGGACGGTCGCCAAAAAGCATGCATTCCCGACCCTCGTAGCTACTCCCGGCAATTCAGACCACCTTCGGCCGATTCAGCTGGAACTGGCTGGAATTTGAACTGTGGGTCCTCCATAGCTTGCCTGTTATTTTTATCAAAAATGCTTTTTAGCTTCACAGGTAGGAATTTCATCACAGAATCGACAACAGATTGGCACGGCTCAAACCCTAGCCGCAGACGGCCGCCGCGACAAAATCGGCCGGTTTTTGAAAACACTGTAAAAAATTCAAAAAAAATCAAAAAAATGGGAGACCTCCGCGTCACATCATCAAATGTGGCCTACCAACTAGCAAAAATACTAAACCTGGAATACGGATGTTTTCTTGAAAAAGAGTTCTCAAAAACGACCTACCATGAACGAAGATTCATGGCTTTCAAGCCAAACTAGCAATGATATGGCCGCATCCGATGAATAGTTTCTGATAATATGCCCAAATTTGGCGCATGCCTCCATCTATTGATGGCAAACAATGTTGCCAAAGCGAGGTTCCAACTTTTTTAACAAGAAAAACCGTTTTTCATTATTTGAATGCTAAAGACATGCGTTTTTCGTGTAGCGGCTACAAGGAGGGTCACCCCCAATGGCGCCATTCCATGTCTATCTCAAAGTAGACCCTATTTTACGGATGGTCGCCAAAAAGCATGCATTCCCGACCCTCGTAGCTACTCCCGGCAATTCAGACCACCTTCGGCCGATCAGCTGGAACCGGATGGAATTTGAACTGCGGGTCCTCCATAGCTTGCCCGTTATTTTTGCCAAAAGTACTTTTTAGCTTCACAGGTAGGCATTTCATCACAGAGTCGACAACAGATCGGCACGGCTGAAACCCTAGCCATGGACGGCCGCCGCGACGAAATCGGCCGGTTTTTTGAAAACACCGTAAAAAATTCAAAAAAAATCAAAAAAATGCAAGACCTCCGCGTCACACCATCAAATGTGGCCTACGAACTAGCAAAAATACTAAACTTGCCATACGGATGTTTTCTTGAAAAAGTGTTCTCAAAAATGACCTACCATGAACGAAGATTCATGGCTTTCAAGCCAAACTAGCAATGATATCGCCGCATCCGATAAATAGGTTCTGATAATATGCCCAAATTTGGTGCATGCCTCCATCTTGTGATGGCAAACAATGTTGCCAAAGCGAGGTTCCTACTTGTTTAACAAGAAAAACCGTTTTTCATTTTTTGAATGCTAAAGACATGTGTTTTTCGTGAAGCGGCTACAAGGAGGGTCACCCCAAATGGCGCCATTTCTTGTCTATCTCAAAGTAGACCATATTTTATGGACGGTCGCCAAAAAGCATGCATTCCCGACCCTCGTAGCTACTCCCGGCAATTCAGACCACCTTCGGCCGATTCAAGTGGAACCCGCTGGAAATTGAACTGCGGGTCCTCCATAGCTTGCCCGTTATTTTTGTCAAAAATGCTTTTTAGCTTCACATCACAGAATCGACAAGATATTGGCACGGCTCAAACCCTAGCCACAGACGGCCGCCGCGACGAAATCGGCCGGTTTTTGAAAACACTGTAAAAAATTCAAAAAAATCAAAAAAATGGGAGACCTCTGCGTCACATCGTCAAATGTGGCCTACCAACTAGCAAAAATACTAAACTTGCAATACGGATGTTTTCTTGAAAAAGTGTTCTCAAAAACGACCTACCATGAACGAAGATTCATGGCTTTCAAGCCAAACTAGCAATGATATGGCCGCATCCGATGAATAGTCTCTGATAATATGCCCAAATTTGGCGCCTGCCTCCGTCTTGTGATGGCAAACAATGTTTCCAAAGCGAGGTTCCAACTTGTTTAACAAGAAAAACAGTTTTTCATTTTTTGAATGCTAAAGACATGCGTTTTTCGTGAAGAGGCTACAAGGAGGGTCACCCCAAACGGCGCCATTCCATGTCTATCTCAAAGTAGACCCTATTTTACGGACGGTCGCCAAAAAGCATGCATTCCCGACCCTCATAGCTACTCCCGGCAATTCAGACCACCTTCGGCCGATTCTGCTGGAACCGACTGGAATTTGAACTGCGGGTCCTCCATAACATGCCCGTTATTTTTGCCAAAAATGCTTTTTAGCTTCACAAGTAGGCATTTCATCACAGAATCGACAACAGATTGGCACGGCTCAAACCCTACCCACGGACGGCCGCCGCGACAAAATCGCCTAGTTTTTTAAAACACCATAAAAAATTCAAAAAAAATAAAAAAAATGGGAGACCTCCGCGTCGCATTATCAAATGTGGCCGACCAACTAGAAAAAATACTCAACTTGCAATACGGATGTTTTCTTGAAAAAGTGTTCTCAAAAACGACCTACATGAACGAAGATTCATGGCTTTCAAGCCAAACTAGCAATGATATGGCCGCATCCGATGAATAGTTTCTGATAATATGCCCAAATTTGGCGCATGCCTCCATCTTGTGATGGCAAACAATGTTGCCAAAGCGAGGTTCCAATTTGTTTAACAAGAAAAACCATTTTTCATTTTTTGAATGCCAAAGACATGCGTTTTTCGTGAAGCGGCTACAAGGAGGGTCACCCCAAACGGCGCCATTTCATGTCTATCTCAAAGTAGACCCTATTTTATGGACGGTCGCCAAAAAGCATGCATTCCCGACCCTCATAGCTACTCCCGGCAATTCAGACCACCTTCGGCCGATTCAAGTGGAACCGATTGGAATTTGAACTGCTTGTCCTCCATAGCTTGCCCGTTATTTTTGTCAAAAATGCTTTTTAGCTTCACAGGTACGAATTTCATCACAGAATCGACAACAGATTGGCACGGCTCAAACCCTAGCCACGGACGGCCGCCGCGATAAAATCGGCCGGTTTTTGAAAACACTGTAAAATATTCAAAAAAATCAAAAAATGCGAGACCTCCGCGTCACATCATCAAATGTGGCCTACCAACTAGCAAAAATACTAAACTTGCAATACGGATGTTTTCTTGAAAAAGTGTTCTCAAAAACGACCTACCATGAATGAAGATTCATGGCTTTCAAGCCAAGCTAGCAATGATATGGCCGCATCCGATGAATAGTTTCTGATAATATGCCCAAATTTGGCGCATGCCTCCGTCTTGTGATTGCAAACAATGTTGCCAAAGAGCGGTTCCAACTTGTTTAACAATAAAAACCGTTTTTCATTTTTTGAATGCTAAAGGCATGCGTTTTTCGTGAAGCGCCTACAAGCAGGGTCACCCCAAACGGCGCCATTCCATGTCTATCTCAAAGTAGACCCTATTTTACGGACGGTCGCCAAAAAGCATGCATTCCCGACCCTCGTAGCTAATCCCGGCAATTCAGACCACCTTCGGCCGATTCAGCTGGAACCGACTGGAATTTGAACTGCGGGTCCTCCATAGCTTGTCTGTTATTTTTGTCAAAAGTACTTTTTAGCTTCACAGGTTGGCATTTCATCACAGAATCAACAACAAATTGGCATGGCTCAAACCCTAGCAACGGATGGCCGCCGTGACGAAATCGGCCGGTTTTTGAAAACACCGTAATTTTTAAAAAAAATTCAAAAAAATGCGAGACCTCCACGTCAAATCATCAAATGTGGCCTACCAACTAGCAAAAATACTAAACTTGCAATACAGATGTTTTCTTGAAAAAGTGTTCTCAAAAACGACCTACCATGAATGAAGATTCATGGCTTTCAAGCCAAACTAGCAATGATATGGCCGCATCCGATGAATAGTTTCTGATAATATGCCCAAATTTGGCGCATGCCTCCGTCTTGTGATGGCAAACAATGTTGCCAAAGCGAGGTTCCATCTTGTTTAACAAGAAAAACCGTTTTCCATTTTTTGAATGCTAAAGACATGCGTTTTTCGCGAAGCGGCTACAAGGAGGGTCACCCCAAACGGTGCCATTCCAAGTCTATCTCAAAGTAGACCCTATTTTACACACGGTCGCCAAAAAGCATGCATTCCCGACCCTTGTAGCTACTCCCGGCAATTCAAACCACCTTCGGCCGATTCAGCTAGAACCGGCCGGAATTTGAACTGCGGGTCCTCCGTAGCTTGCCCGTTATTTTTGCCAAAAATGCTTTTTAGCTTCACAGGTAGGCATTTCATCACAGAATCGACAACAGATTTGCACGGCTCAAACCCTAGCCACAGACGGCCGCCGCGACGAAATCGGCCGGTTTTTGAAAACACCATAAAAAATTCGGAAAAAAACAAAAAAATGGGAGACCTCCACGTCACATCATCAAATGTGGCCTACCAACTAGAAAAAATACTAAACTTGCAATACGGATGTTTTCTTGAAAAAGTGTTCTCAGAAACGACCTACCATGAACGAAGATTCATGGCTTTCAAGCCAAACTAGCAATGATAAGGCCGCATCCGATGAATAGTCTCTGATAATATGCCCAAATTTGGCACATGCCTCCGTCTTGTGATGGCAAACAATCTTGCCAAAGCGAGGTTCCAACTTGTTTAACAAGAAAAACCGTTTTTCATTTTTTGAATGCGAAAGACATTCGTTTTTCGTGAAGCGGCTACAAGGAGGGTCACCCCAAACGGCGCCATTCCATGTCTATCTCAAAGTAGACCCTATTTTACGGACGGTCGCCAAAATGCATGCATTCCCGACCCTTGTAGCTACTCCCGGCAATTCAGACCACCTTCGGTTGATTCAGCTGGAACTGGCTGGAATTTGAATTGCGGGTCCTCCATTGCTTGGCTGTTATTTTTGCCAAAAATGCTTTTTAGCTACACAGGTAGGCATTTCATCACAGAATCGACAACAGATTGGCACGGCTCAAACCCTAGCCACGGACGGCCGCCGAGACCAAATCGGCCGGTTTTTGAAAACACCTAAAAAATTCAAAAAAATGATATACCTCCGCGTCACATCATCAAATGTGCCTACCAACTAGCAAAAATACTAAACTTGCAATAAGGATGTTTTCTTGAAAAAGTGTACTCAAAAACAACCTACCATGAACGAAGATTCATGGCTTTCAAGCCAAACTAGCAATGATATGGCCGCATCCGATGAATAGTTTCTGATAATATGCCCAAATTTGGTGCATGCCTCCATCTTGTGATGGCAAACAATGTTGCCAAAGCGAGGTTCCTACTTGTTTAACAAGAAAAACCGTTTTTCATTTTTTGAATGCTAAAGACATGTGTTTTTCGTGAAGCGGCTACAAGGAGGGTCACCCCAAATGGCGCCATTTCTTGTCTATCTCAAAGTAGACCATATTTTATGGACGGTCGCCAAAAAGCATGCATTCCCGACCCTCGTAGCTACTCCCGGCAATTCAGACCACCTTCGGCCGATTCAAGTGGAACCCGCTGGAAATTGAACTGCGGGTCCTCCATAGCTTGCCCGTTATTTTTGTCAAAAATGCTTTTTAGCTTCACATCACAGAATCGACAAGATATTGGCACGGCTCAAACCCTAGCCACAGACGGCCGCCGCGACGAAATCGGCCGGTTTTTGAAAACACTGTAAAAAATTCAAAAAAATCAAAAAAATGGGAGACCTCTGCGTCACATCGTCAAATGTGGCCTACCAACTAGCAAAAATACTAAACTTGCAATACGGATGTTTTCTTGAAAAAGTGTTCTCAAAAACGACCTACCATGAACGAAGATTCATGGCTTTCAAGCCAAACTAGCAATGATATGGCCGCATCCGATGAATAGTCTCTGATAATATGCCCAAATTTGGCGCCTGCCTCCGTCTTGTGATGGCAAACAATGTTTCCAAAGCGAGGTTCCAACTTGTTTAACAAGAAAAACAGTTTTTCATTTTTTGAATGCTAAAGACATGCGTTTTTCGTGAAGAGGCTACAAGGAGGGTCACCCCAAACGGCGCCATTCCATGTCTATCTCAAAGTAGACCCTATTTTACGGACGGTCGCCAAAAAGCATGCATTCCCGACCCTCATAGCTACTCCCGGCAATTCAGACCACCTTCGGCCGATTCTGCTGGAACCGACTGGAATTTGAACTGCGGGTCCTCCATAACATGCCCGTTATTTTTGCCAAAAATGCTTTTTAGCTTCACAAGTAGGCATTTCATCACAGAATCGACAACAGATTGGCACGGCTCAAACCCTACCCACGGACGGCCGCCGCGACAAAATCGCCTAGTTTTTTAAAACACCATAAAAAATTCAAAAAAAATAAAAAAAATGGGAGACCTCCGCGTCGCATTATCAAATGTGGCCGACCAACTAGAAAAAATACTCAACTTGCAATACGGATGTTTTCTTGAAAAAGTGTTCTCAAAAACGACCTACATGAACGAAGATTCATGGCTTTCAAGCCAAACTAGCAATGATATGGCCGCATCCGATGAATAGTTTCTGATAATATGCCCAAATTTGGCGCATGCCTCCATCTTGTGATGGCAAACAATGTTGCCAAAGCGAGGTTCCAATTTGTTTAACAAGAAAAACCATTTTTCATTTTTTGAATGCCAAAGACATGCGTTTTTCGTGAAGCGGCTACAAGGAGGGTCACCCCAAACGGCGCCATTTCATGTCTATCTCAAAGTAGACCCTATTTTATGGATGGTCGCCAAAAAGCATGCATTCCCGACCCTCATAGCTACTCCCGGCAATTCAGACCACCTTCGGCCGATTCAAGTGGAACCGATTGGAATTTGAACTGCTTGTCCTCCATAGCTTGCCCGTTATTTTTGTCAAAAATGCTTTTTAGCTTCACAGGTACGAATTTCATCACAGAATCGACAACAGATTGGCACGGCTCAAACCCTAGCCACGGACGGCCGCCGCGATAAAATCGGCCGGTTTTTGAAAACACTGTAAAATATTCAAAAAAATCAAAAAATGCGAGACCTCCGCGTCACATCATCAAATGTGGCCTACCAACTAGCAAAAATACTAAACTTGCAATACGGATGTTTTCTTGAAAAAGTGTTCTCAAAAACGACCTACCATGAATGAAGATTCATGGCTTTCAAGCCAAGCTAGCAATGATATGGCCGCATCCGATGAATAGTTTCTGATAATATGCCCAAATTTGGCGCATGCCTCCGTCTTGTGATTGCAAACAATGTTGCCAAAGAGCGGTTCCAACTTGTTTAACAATAAAAACCGTTTTTCATTTTTTGAATGCTAAAGGCATGCGTTTTTCGTGAAGCGCCTACAAGCAGGGTCACCCCAAACGGCGCCATTCCATGTCTATCTCAAAGTAGACCCTATTTTACGGACGGTCGCCAAAAAGCATGCATTCCCGACCCTCGTAGCTAATCCCGGCAATTCAGACCACCTTCGGCCGATTCAGCTGGAACCGACTGGAATTTGAACTGCGGGTCCTCCATAGCTTGTCTGTTATTTTTGTCAAAAGTACTTTTTAGCTTCACAGGTTGGCATTTCATCACAGAATCAACAAAAAATTGGCATGGCTCAAACCCTAGCAACGGATGGCCGCCGTGACGAAATCGGCCGGTTTTTGAAAACACCGTAATTTTTAAAAAAAATTCAAAAAAATGCGAGACCTCCACGTCAAATCATCAAATGTGGCCTACCAACTAGCAAAAATACTAAACTTGCAATACAGATGTTTTCTTGAAAAAGTGTTCTCAAAAACGACCTACCATGAATGAAGATTCATGGCTTTCAAGCCAAACTAGCAATGATATGGCCGCATCCGATGAATAGTTTCTGATAATATGCCCAAATTTGGCGCATGCCTCCGTCTTGTGATGGCAAACAATGTTGCCAAAGCGAGGTTCCATCTTGTTTAACAAGAAAAACCGTTTTCCATTTTTTGAATGCTAAAGACAT
This sequence comes from Triticum urartu, assembly GCF_056163025.1. NCBI lineage: Eukaryota > Viridiplantae > Streptophyta > Magnoliopsida > Poales > Poaceae > Triticum > Triticum urartu. The sequence goes on along the minus strand of NC_141873.1, from coordinate 64,633,915 downwards.
GCGTTTTTCGCGAAGCGGCTACAAGGAGGGTCACCCCAAACGGTGCCATTCCAAGTCTATCTCAAAGTAGACCCTATTTTACACACGGTCGCCAAAAAGCATGCATTCCCGACCCTTGTAGCTACTCCCGGCAATTCAAACCACCTTCGGCCGATTCAGCTAGAACCGGCCGGAATTTGAACTGCGGGTCCTCCGTAGCTTGCCCGTTATTTTTGCCAAAAATGCTTTTTAGCTTCACAGGTAGGCATTTCATCACAGAATCGACAACAGATTTGCACGGCTCAAACCCTAGCCACAGACGGCCGCCGCGACGAAATCGGCCGGTTTTTGAAAACACCATAAAAAATTCGGAAAAAAACAAAAAAATGGGAGACCTCCACGTCACATCATCAAATGTGGCCTACCAACTAGAAAAAATACTAAACTTGCAATACGGATGTTTTCTTGAAAAAGTGTTCTCAGAAACGACCTACCATGAACGAAGATTCATGGCTTTCAAGCCAAACTAGCAATGATAAGGCCGCATCCGATGAATAGTCTCTGATAATATGCCCAAATTTGGCACATGCCTCCGTCTTGTGATGGCAAACAATCTTGCCAAAGCGAGGTTCCAACTTGTTTAACAAGAAAAACCGTTTTTCATTTTTTGAATGCGAAAGACATTCGTTTTTCGTGAAGCGGCTACAAGGAGGGTCACCCCAAACGGCGCCATTCCATGTCTATCTCAAAGTAGACCCTATTTTACGGACGGTCGCCAAAATGCATGCATTCCCGACCCTTGTAGCTACTCCCGGCAATTCAGACCACCTTCGGTTGATTCAGCTGGAACTGGCTGGAATTTGAATTGCGGGTCCTCCATTGCTTGGCTGTTATTTTTGCCAAAAATGCTTTTTAGCTACACAGGTAGGCATTTCATCACAGAATCGACAACAGATTGGCACGGCTCAAACCCTAGCCACGGACGGCCGCCGAGACCAAATCGGCCGGTTTTTGAAAACACCTAAAAAATTCAAAAAAATGATATACCTCCGCGTCACATCATCAAATGTGCCTACCAACTAGCAAAAATACTAAACTTGCAATAAGGATGTTTTCTTGAAAAAGTGTACTCAAAAACAACCTACCATGAACGAAGATTCATGGCTTTCAAGCCAAACTAGCAATGATATGGCCGCATCCGATGAATAGTTTCTGATAATATGCCCAAATTTGGCGCATGCCTCCATCTTGTGATGGAAAACAATGTTGCCAAAGCGAGGTTCCAACTTGTTTAACAAGAAAAACCGTTTTTCATTTTTTGAATGCTAAAGACATGCGTTTTTCGTGAAGCGGCTACAAGGAGGGTCACCCCAAACGGCGCCATTTCATGTCTATCTCAAAGTAGACCATATTTTATGGACGGTCGCCAAAAAGCATGCATTCCCGACCCTCGTAGCTACTCCCGGCAATTCAGACCACCTTCGGCCGATTCAGCTGGAACTGGCTGGAATTTGAACTGTGGGTCCTCCATTGCTTGCCTGTTATTTTTATCAAAAATGCTTTTTAGCTTCACAGGTAGGAATTTCATCACAAAATCGACAACAGATTGGCACGGCTCAAACCCTAGCCGCGGACGGCCGCCGCGACAAAATCGGCCGGTTTTTGAAAACACAGTAAAAAATTCAAAAAAAATCAAAAAAATGGGAGACCTCCGCATCACATCATCAAATGTGGCCTACCAACTAGCAAAAATACTAAACCTGCAATACGGATGTTTTCTTGAAAAAGAGTTCTCAAAAACAACCTACCATGAACGAAGATTCATGGCTTTCAAGCCAAACTAGCAATGATATGGCCGCATCCGATGAATAGTTTCTGATAATATGCCCGAATTTGGCGCATGCCTCCATCTTGTGATGGCAAACAATGTTGCCAAAGCGAGGTTCCAACTTTTTTAACAAGAAAAACCGTTTTTCATTATTTGAATGCTAAAGACATGCGTTTTTCGTGAAGCGGCTACAAGGAGGGTCACCCCCAATGGCGCCATTCCATGTCTATCTCAAAGTAGACCCTATTTTACGGATGGTCGCCAAAAAGCATGCATTCCCGACCCTCGTAGCTACTCCCGGCAATTCAGACCACCTTCGGCCGATCAGCTGGAACCGGATGGAATTTGAACTGCGGGTCCTCCATAGCTTGCCCGTTATTTTTGCCAAAAGTACTTTTTAGCTTCACAGGTAGGCATTTCATCACAGAGTCGAAAACAGATGGGCACGGCTGAAACCCTAGCCATGGACGGCCGCCGCGACGAAATCGGCCGGTTTTTTGAAAACACCGTAAAAAATTCAAAAAAATTCAAAAAAATGCAAGACCTCCGCGTCACATCATCAAATGTGGCCTACCAACTAGCAAAAATACTAAACTGGCCATACGGATGTTTTCTTGAAAAAGTGTTCTCAAAAATGACCTACCGTGAACGAAGATTCATGGCTTTCAAGCCAAACTAGCAATGATATCGCCGCATCCGATAAATAGGTTCTGATAATATGCCCAAATTTTGTGCATGCCTCCATCTTGTGATGGCAAACAATGTTGCCAAAGCGAGGTTCCTACTTGTTTAACAAGAAAAACCGTTTTTCATTTTTTGAATGCTAAAGACATGTGTTTTTCGTGAAGCGGCTACAAGGAGGGTCACCCCAAATGGCGCCATTTCTTGTCTATCTCAAAGTAGACCATATTTTATGGACGGTCGCCAAAAAGCATGCATTCCCAACCCTCGTAGCTACTCCCGGCAATTCAGACCACCTTCGGCCGATTCAAGTGGATACCGCTGGAAATTGAACTGCGGGTCCTCCATAGCTTGCCCGTTATTTTTGTCAAAAATGCTTTTTAGCTTCACATCACAGAATCGACAAGATATTGGCACAGCTCAAACCCTAGCCACAGACGGCCGCCGCGACGAAATCGGCCGGTTTTTGAAAACACTGTAAAAAATTCAAAAAAATCAAAAAAATGGGAGACCTCTGCGTCACATCGTCAAATGTGGCCTACCAACTAGCAAAAATACTAAACTTGCAATACGGATGTTTTCTTGAAAAAGTGTTCTCAAAAACGACCTACCATGAACGAAGATTCATGGCTTTCAAGCCAAACTAGCAATGATATGGCCGCATCCGATGAATAGTCTCTGATAATATGCCCAAATTTGGCGCATGCCTCCGTCTTGTGATGGCAAACAATGTTTCCAAAGCGAGGTTCCAACTTGTTTAACAAGAAAAACAGTTTTTCATTTTTTGAATGCTAAAGACATGCGTTTTTCGTGAAGAGGCTACGAGGAGGGTCACCCCAAACGGCGCCATTCCATGTCTATCTCAAAGTAGACCCTATTTTACGGACGGTCGCCAAAAAGCATGCATTCCCGACCCTCATAGCTACTCCCGGCAATTCAGACCACCTTCGGCCGATTCAGCTGGAACCGACTGGAATTTGAACTGCGGGTCCTCCATAACATGCCCGTTATTTTTGCCAAAAATGCTTTTTAGCTTCACAAGTAGGCATTTCATCACAGAATCGACAACAGATTGGCACGGCTCAAACCCTACCCACGGACGGCCGCCGCGACAAAATCGCCTAGTTTTTTAAAACACCATAAAAAATTCAAAAAAAATAAAAAAAATGGGAGACCTCCGCGTCGCATTATCAAATGTGGCCTACCAACTAGAAAAAATACTCAACTTGCAATACGGATGTCTTCTTGAAAAAGTGTTCTCAAAAACGACCTACATGAACGAAGATTCATGGCTTTCAAGCCAAACTAGCAATGATATGGCCGCATCCGATGAATAGTTTCTGATAATATGCCCAAATTTGGCGCATGCCTCCATCTTGTGATGGCAAACAATGTTGCCAAAGCGAGGTTCCAATTTGTTTAACAAGAAAAACCATTTTTCATTTTTGAATGCCAAAGACATGCGTTTTTCATGAAGCGGCTACAAGGAGGGTCACCCCAAACGGCGCCATTTCATGTCTATCTCAAAGTAGACCCTATTTTATGGACGGTCGCCAAAAAGCATGCATTCCCGACCCTCATAGCTACTCCCGGCAATTCAGACCACCTTCGGCCGATTCAAGTGGAACCGATTGGAATTTGAACTGCGGGTCCTCCATAGCTTGCCCGTTATTTTTGTCAAAAATGCTTTTTAGCTTCACAGGTACGAATTTCATCACAGAATCGACAACAGATTGGCACGGCTCAAACCCTAGCCACGGACGGCCGCCGCGACAAAATCGGCCGGTTTTTTAAAACACTGTAAAATATTCAAAAAAAATCAAAAAAATGCGAGACCTTCGCGTCACATCATCAAATGTGGCCTACCAACTAGCAAAAATACTAAACTTGCAATACGGATGTTTTCTTGAAAAAGTGTTCTCAGAAACGACCTACCATGAATGAAGATTCATGGCTTTCAAGCCAAGCTAGCAATGATATGGCCGCATCCGATGAATAGTTTCTGATAATATGCCCAAATTTGGCGCATGCCTCCGTCTTGTGATTGCAAACAATGTTGCCAAAGTGCGGTTCCAACTTGTTTAACAAGAAAAACCGTTTTTCATTTTTTGAATGCTAAAGGCATGCGTTTTTCGTGAAGCGGCTACAAGCAGGGTCACCCCAAACGGCGCCATTCCATGTCTATCTCAAAGTAGACCCTATTTTACGGATGGTCGCCAAAAAGCATGCATTCCCGACCCTCGTAGCTACTCCCGGCAATTCAGACCACCTTCGGCCGATTCAGCTGGAACCGACTGGAATTTGAACTGCGGGTCCTCCATAGCTTGCCTGTTATTTTTGTCAAAAGTACTTTTTAGCTTCACAGGTTGGCATTTCATCACAGAATCAACAACAGATTGGCATGGCTCAAACCCTAGCAACGGATGGCCGCCGTGACGAAATCGGCCGGTTTTTGAAAACACCGTAATTTTCAAAAAAAAATCAAAAAAATGCGAGACCTCCACGTCAAATCATCAAATGTGGCCTACCAACTAGCAAAAATACTAAACTTGCAATACAGATGTTTTCTTGAAAAAGTGTTCTCAAAAACGACCTACCATGAATGAAGATTCATGGCTTTCAAGCCAAACTAGCAATGATATGGCCGCATCCGATGAATAGTTTCTGATAATATGCCCAAATTTGGCGCATGCCTCCGTCTTGTGATGGCAGGCAATGTTGCCAAAGCAAGGTTCCAACTTGTTTAACAAGAAAAATCGTTTTTCATTTTTTGAATCCTAAAGACATCCGTTTTTCGTGAAGCGGCTACAAGGAGGGTCACCCCAAACGGCGCCATTCCATGTCTATCTCAAAGTAGACCCTATTTTACGGACGGTAGCCAACAAGCATGCATTCCCGACCCTCGTAGCTACTCCCGGCAATTCAGACCACCTTCGGCCGATTCAGCTGGAACCGGCTGGAATTTGAACTCCGGGTCCTCCATAGCTTGCCCGTTATTTTTGCCAAATGTACTTTTTAGCTTCACAGGTAGGCATTTCATCACAGAGTCGACAACAGATGGGCATGGCTCAAACCCTAGCCACGGACGGCCGCCACGCCGAAATCGGCCGGTTTTTTAAAACACCGTAAAAATTTCAAAAAAAATCAATAAAATGCGAGACCTCCGCGTCACATCATCAAATGTGGCCTACTAACTAGCAAAAATACTAAACTTGCAATACGAATGTTTTTTGAAAAAGTGTTCTCAAAAATGACCTACCATGATCGAAGATTCATGGCTTTCAAGCCAAACGCAATGATATCGCCGCATCCGATAAATAGGTTCTGATAATATGCCCAAATTTGGCGCATGCCTCCATCTTGTGATGGCAAACAATGTTGCCAAAGCGAGGTTCCTACTTGTTTAACAAGAAAAACAGTTTTTCATTTTTTGAATGCTAAAGACATGTGTTTTTCATGAAGCGGCTACAAGAAGGGTCACCCCAAATGGCGCGATTTCTTGTCTATCTCAAAGTAGACCATATTTTATGGACGCTCGCCAAAAAGCATGCATTCCCGATCCTCGTAGCTACTGCCGGCAATTCAGACCACCTTCGGCCGATTCAAGTGGAACCCGCTGGAATTTGAACTGCGGGTCCTCCATAGCTTGCCCGTTATTTTTGTCAAAAATGCTTTTTAGCTTCACAGGTAGGCATTTCATCACAGAATCGACAACATATTGGCACGGCTCAAACCCTAGCCACAGACGGCCGCCGCGACGAAATCGGCCGGTTTTTGAAAACACCGTAAAAAATTCGAAAAAAATCAAAAAAATGGGAGACCTCCGCGTCACATCATCAAATGTGGCCTACCAACTAGCAAAAATACTAAACTTGCAATACGGACGTTTTTTTGAACAAAAACGACCTACCATGAACGAAAATTCATGGCTTTCAAGCCAAACTAGCAATGATATGGCCGCATCTGATGAATAGTTTTTGATAATATGCCCAAATTTGGCGCATGCCTCCGCCTTGTGATGGCAAACAATGTTGCCAAAGCGAGGTTCCAACTTGTTGAACAAGAAAAACCATTTTTCATTTTTTGAATGCTAAAGAAATGCGTTTTTCGTGAAGAGGCTACAAGGAGGGTCACCCCAAACGGCGCCATTTCATGTCTATCTAAAAGTAGACCCTATTTTATGGACGGTTGCCAAAAAACATGCATTCCCGACCCTCGTAGCTACTCCCGGCAACTCAGACCACCTTCGGCCGATTCAAGTGGAACCGGCTGGAATTTGTAATGCGGGTCCTCCATAGCTTACCCGTTATTTTTATCAAAAATGATTTTTAGCTTCACAGGTAGGCATTTCATCACAGAATCGACAATAGATTGGCACGGCTCAAACCATAGCCACAGACGGCCGACGCGACGAAATCAGCCGGGTTTGGAAACACTGTAAAAAAATCAGAAAAATCAAAAAAATGGGAGACCTCCGCGTCGCATCATCAAATGTGGCCTACCAACTAGCAAAAATACTAAACTTGCAATACGGATGTTTTCTTGAAAAAGTGTTCTCAAAAACGACCTACCATGAACGAATATTCATGGATTTCAAGCCAAACTAGCAATGATATGGCCGCATCCGATGAATAGTCTCTGATAATATGCCCAAATTTGGTGCATACCTCCGTCTTGTGATGGCAAACAATGTTGCCAAAGCGAGGTTCCAACTTGTTTAACAAGAAAAACCGTTTTTCATTTTTTGAATGCTAAAGACATGCGTTTTTCGTGAAGCGGCTACAAGGAGGGTCACCCCAAACGGCGCCATTCCATGTCTATCTCAAAGTAGACCCTATTTTACGGATGGTCGCCAAAAAGCATGCATTCCCGACCCTCATAGCTACTCCCGGCAATTCAGACCACCTTCAGTCGATTCAAGTGGAACCGATTGGAATTTGAACTGCGGGTCCTCCATAGCTTGCCCGTTATTTTTGTCAAAAATGATTTTTAGCTTCACAGGTAGGCATTTCATCACAGAATCGACAACATATTGGCACGGCTCAAACCCTAGCCACAGACGGCCGCCGCGACGAAATCGGCCGGTTTTTGAAAACACCGTAAAAAATTCGAAAAAAATCAAAAAAATGGGAGACCTCCGCGTCACATCATCAAATGTGGCCTACCAACTAGCAAAAATACTAAACTTGCAATACGGACGTTTTTTTGAACAAAAACGACCTACCATGAACGAAAATTCATGGCTTTCAAGCCAAACTAGCAATGATATGGCCGCATCTGATGAATAGTTTTTGATAATATGCCCAAATTTGGCGCATGCCTCCGCCTTGTGATGGCAAACAATGTTGCCAAAGCGAGGTTCCAACTTGTTGAACAAGAAAAACCATTTTTCATTTTTTGAATGCTAAAGAAATGCGTTTTTCGTGAAGAGGCTACAAGGAGGGTCACCCCAAACGGCGCCATTTCATGTCTATCTAAAAGTAGACCCTATTTTATGGACGGTTGCCAAAAAACATGCATTCCCGACCCTCGTAGCTACTCCCGGCAACTCAGACCACCTTCGGCCGATTCAAGTGGAACCGGCTGGAATTTGTAATGCGGGTCCTCCATAGCTTACCCGTTATTTTTATCAAAAATGATTTTTAGCTTCACAGGTAGGCATTTAATCACAGAATCGACAATAGATTGGCACGGCTCAAACCCTAGCCACAGACGGCCAACGCGACGAAATCAGCCGGGTTTGGAAACACTGTAAAAAATTCAGAAAAATCAAAAAAATGGGAGACCTCCGCGTCGCATCATCAAATGTGGCCTACCAACTAGCAAAAATACTAAACTTGCAATACGGATGTTTTCTTGAAAAAGTGTTCTCAAAAACGACCTACCATGAACGAATATTCATGGATTTCAAGCCAAACTAGCAATGATATGGCCGCATCCGATGAATAGTCTCTGATAATATGCCCAAATTTGGTGCATACCTCCGTCTTGTGATGGCAAACAATGTTGCCAAAGCGAGGTTCCAACTTGTTTAACAAGAAAAACCGTTTTTCATTTTTTGAATGCTAAAGACATGCGTTTTTCGTGAAGCGGCTACAAGGAGGGTCACCCCAAACGGCGCCATTCCATGTCTATCTCAAAGTAGACCCTATTTTACGGATGGTCGCCAAAAAGCATGCATTCCCGACCCTCATAGCTACTCCCGGCAATTCAGACCACCTTCAGTCGATTCAAGTGGAACCGATTGGAATTTGAACTGCGGGTCCTCCATAGCTTGCCCGTTATTTTTGTCAAAAATGCTTTTTAGCTTCACATGTACGAATTTCATCATAGAATCGACAACAGATTGGCACGGCTCAAACCCTAGCCACGGACGGCCGCCGCGACAAAATCGGCAGGTTTTTGAAAACGCTGTAAAAAATTCAAAAAAAATCAAAAAAATGCGAGACCTCCGCGTCACATCATCAAATGTGGCCTACCAACTAGCAAAAATACTAAACTTGCAATACGGATGTTTTCTTGAAAAAGTGTTCTCAAAAACGACCTACCATGAATGAAGATTCATGGCTTTCAAGCCAAGCTAGCAATGATATGGCCGCATCCGATGAATAGTTACTGATAATATGCCCAAATTTGGCGCATGCCTCCGTCTTGTGATTGCAAACAATGTTGCCAAAGCGCGGTTCCAACTTGTTTAACAAGAAAAACCGTTTTTCATTTTTTGAATGCTAAAGACATGCGTTTTTCGTGAAGCGGCTACAAGCAGGGTCACCCCAAACGGCGCCATTCCATGTCTATCTCAAAGTAGACCCTATTTTACGGACGGTCGCCAAAAAGCATGCATTCCCGACCCTCGTAGCTACTCCCGGCAATTCAGACCACCTTCGGCCGATTCAGCTGGAACCGACTGGAATTTGAACTGCGGGTCCTCCATAGCTTGCCTGTTATTTTTGTCAAAAGTACTTTTTAGCTTCACAGGTTGGCATTTCATCACAGAATCAACAACAGATTGGCATGGCTCAAACCCTAGCAACGGATGGCCGCCGTGACGAAATCGGCCGGTTTTTGAAAACACCGTAATTTTTAAAAAAAATCAAAAATATGCGAGACCTCCACGTCAAATCATCAAATGTGGCCTACCAACTAGCAAAAATACTAAACTTGCAATACAGATGTTTTCTTGAAAAAGTGTTCTCAAAAACGACCTACCATGAATGAAGATTCATGGCTTTCAAGCCAAACTAGCAATGATATGGCCGCATCCGATGAATAGTTTCTGATAATATGCGCAAATTTGGCGCATGCCTCCGTCTTGTGATGGCAGGCAATGTTGCCAAAGCAAGGTTCCAACTTGTTTAACAAGAAAAACCGTTTTTCATTTTTTGAATCCTAAAGACATCCGTTTTTCGTGAAGCGGCTACAAGGAGGGTCACCCCAAACGGCGCCATTCCATGTCTATCTCAAAGTAGACCCTATTTTACGGACGGTAGCCAACAAGCATGCATTCCCGACCCTCGTAGCTACTCCTGGCAATTCAGACCACCTTCGGCTGATTCAGCTGGAACCGGCTGGAATTTGAACTCCGGGTCCTCCATAGCTTGCCCGTTATTTTTGCCAAAAGTACTTTTTAGCTTCACAGGTAGGCATTTCATCACAGAGTCGACAACAGATGGGCATGGCTCAAACCCTAGCCACGGACGGCCGCCACGCCGAAATCGGCCGGTTTTTTAAAACACCGTAAAAATTTCAAAAAAAATCAAAAAAATGCGAGACCTCCGTGTCACATCATCAAATGTGGCCTACTAACTAGCAAAAATACTAAACTTGCCATACGGATTTTTTTTGAAAAAGTGTTCTCAAAAATGACCAACCATGAACGAAGATTCATGGCTTTCAAGCCAAACTAGCAATGATATCGCCGCATCCGATAAATAGGTTTTGATAATATGCCCAAATTTGGCGCATGCCTCCATCTTGTGATGGCAAACAATGTTGCCAAAGCGAGGTTCCTACTTGTTTAACAAGAAAACAGTTTTTCATTTTTTGAATGCTAAAGAGATGTGTTTTTCGTGAAGCGGCTACAAGAAGGGTCACCCCAAACGGCGCCATTTCTTGTCTATCTCAAAGTAGACCCTATTTTATGGACGGTCGCCAAAAAGCATGCATTCCCGACCCTCGTAGCTACTCCCGGCAATTCAGACCACCTTCGGCCGATTCAAGTGGAACCCGGTGGAATTTGAACTGCGGGTCCTCCATAGATTGCCCGTTATTTTTGTCAAAAATGCTTTTTAGCTTCACAGGTAGAATCGACAACATATTGGCACGGCTCAAACCCTAGCCACAGACGGCCGCCGCGATGAAATCAGCCGGTTTTTGAAAACACTGTAAAAAATTCAAAAAAATCAAAAAAATGGGAGACCTCCGCGTCGCATCATCAAATGTGGCCTACCAACTAGCAAAAATACTAAACTTGCAATACGGATGTTTTCTTCAAAAAGTGTTCTCAAAAACGACCTACCATGAACGAATATTCATGGATTTGAAGCCAAAGTAGCAATGATATGGACGCATCCGATGAATAGTCTCTGATAATATGCCCAAATTTGGTGCATACCTCCGTCTTGTGATGGCAAACAATGTTGCCAAACCGAGGTTCCAACTTGTTTAACAAGAAAAACTGTTTTTCATTTTTTGAATGCTAAAGACATGCGTTTTTCGTGAAGCGGCTACAAGGAGGGTCACCCCAAACGGCGCCATTCCATGTCTATCTCAAAGTAGACCCTATTTTACGGATGGTCGCCAAAAAGCATGCATTCCCGACCCTCGTAGCTACTCCCGGCAATTCAGACCACCTTCGGCCGATTCAGCTAGAACCGGCTGGAATTTGAACTGCGGGTCCTCCATAGCTTGCCTGTTATTCTTGCCAAAAATGCTTTTTAGCTTCACAGGTAGGCATTTCATCACAGAATCGACAACAGATTGGCATGGCTCAAACCCTAGCCACGGACGGCCGCTGCGACCAAATCGGCCGGTTTTTGAAAACACCGTAGAAAATTCAAAAAAATCAAAAAAAAGGATACCTTCACATCACATCATCAAATGTGGCCTACCAACTAGCAAAAATACTAAACTTGCAATATGGATGTTTTCTTAAAAAAGTGTTCTCAAAAACGACCTACCATGAACGAAGATTCATGGCTTTCAAGACAAACTAGCAATGATATGGCCGCATCTAATGAATAGTTTCTGATAATATGCCCAAATTTGGCGCATGCCTCCGTCTTGTGATGGCAAACAATGTTGCCAAAGCGAGGTGCCAACTTGTTTAACAAAAAAACCGTTTTTCATTTTTTGAATGCTAAAGACATGCGTTTTTCGTGAAGCGGCTATAAGGAGGGTCACCCCAAACAGCGTCATTCCATGTCTATCTCAAAGTAGACCCTATTTTACGGACGGTCACCAAAAAGCATGCATTCCTGACCCTCGTAGCTACTCCCGGCAATTCAGACCACCTTCGGCCGATTCAGTTGGAACCGGCTGGAATTTGAACTGCGGGTCCTCCATAGCTTGCCTGTTATTTTTGCAAAAAATGCTTTTTAGCTTCACAGGTAGGCATTTCATCACAGAATCGACAACATATTGGCACGGCTCAAACCCTAGCCACAGACGGCCGCCGCGATGAAATCAGCCGGTTTTTGAAAACACTGTAAAAAATTCAAAAAAATCAAAAAAATGGGAGACCTCCGCGTCGCATCATCAAATGTGGCCTACCAACTAGCAAAAATACTAAACTTGCAATACGGATGTTTTCTTCAAAAAGTGTTCTCAAAAACGACCTACCATGAACGAATATTCATGGATTTCAAGCCAAAGTAGCAATGATATGGACGCATCCGATGAATAGTCTCTGATAATATGCCCAAATTTGGTGCATACCTCCGTCTTGTGATGGCAAACAATGTTGCCAAACCGAGGTTCCAACTTGTTTAACAAGAAAAACTGTTTTTCATTTTTTGAATGCTAAAGACATGCGTTTTTCGTGAAGCGGCTACAAGGAGGGTCACCCCAAACGGCGCCATTCCATGTCTATCTCAAAGTAGACCCTATTTTACGGATGGTCGCCAAAAAGCATGCATTCCCGACCCTCGTAGCTACTCCCGGCAATTCAGACCACCTTCGGCCGATTCAGCTAGAACCGGCTGGAATTTGAACTGCGGTTCCTCCATAGCTTGCCTGTTATTCTTGCCAAAAATGCTTTTTAGCTTCACAGGTAGGCATTTCATCACAGAATCGACAACAGATTGGCATGGCTCAAACCCTAGCCACGGACGGCCGCTGCGACCAAATCGGCCGGTTTTTGAAAACACCGTAGAAAATTCAAAAAAATCAAAAAAAGGGATACCTTCACATCACATCATCAAATGTGGCCTACCAACTAGCAAAAATACTAAACTTGCAATATGGATGTTTTCTTAAAAAAGTGTTCTCAAAAACGACCTACCATGAACGAAGATTCATGGCTTTCAAGACAAACTAGCAATGATATGGCCGCATCTAATGAATAGTTTCTGATAATATGCCCAAATTTGGCGCATGCCTCCGTCTTGTGATGGCAAACAATGTTGCCAAAGCGAGGTGCCAACTTGTTTAACAAAAAAACCGTTTTTCATTTTTTGAATGCTAAAGACATGCGTTTTTCGTGAAGCGGCTATAAGGAGGGTCACCCCAAACAGCGTCATTCCATGTCTATCTCAAAGTAGACCCTATTTTACGGACGGTCACCAAAAAGCATGCATTCCTGACCCTCGTAGCTACTCCCGGCAATTCAGACCACCTTCGGCCGATTCAGTTGGAACTGGCTGGAATTTGAACTGCGGCTCCTCCATAGCTTGCCTGTTATTTTTGCAAAAAATGCTTTTTAGCTTCACAGGTAGGCATTTCATCACAGAATCGACAACAGATTGGCACGGCTCAAACCCTAGCCACGGACGGCCGCCGCGGACAAATCAGCCGGTTTTTGGAAACACCGTAAAAAATTCAAAAAAATCAAAAAAATGGGATACCTCCGCGTCACATCATCAAATGTGGCCTACCAACTAGCAAAAATACTAAACTTGCAATACGGATGTTTTCTTGAAAAAGTGTTCTAAAAAATGACCTACCATGAACGAAGATTCATCGCTTTCAAGCCAAACTAGCAATGATATGGCCGCATCCAATGAATAGTCTCTGATAATATGCCCAAATTTGGTGCATACCTCCGTCTTGTGATGGCAAACAATGTTGCCAAAGCGAGGTTCCAACTTGTTTTACAAGAAAAACCGTTTTTCATTTTTTGAATGCTAAAGACATGCGTTTTTCGTGAAGCGGCTACAAGGAGGGTCACCCCAAACGGCGCCATTCCATGTCTATCTCAAAGTAGACCCTATTTTACGGATGGTCGCCAAAAAGCATGCATTCCCGACCCTCGTAGCTACTCCCGGCAATTCAGACCACCTTCGGCCGATTCAGCTAGAACCGGCTGGAATTTGAACTGCGGGTCCTCCATAGCTTGCCTGTTATTCTTGCCAAAAATGCTTTTTAGCTTCACAGGTAGGCATTTCATCACAGAATCGACAACAGATTGGCATGGCTCAAACCCTAGCCACGGACGGCCGCTGCGACCAAATCGGCCGGTTTTTGAAAACACCGTAGAAAATTCAAAAAAATCAAAAAAAGGGATACCTTCACATCACATCATCAAATGTGGCCTACCAACTAGCAAAAATACTAAACTTGCAATATGGATGTTTTCTTAAAAAAGTGTTCTCAAAAACGACCTACCATGAACGAAGATTCATGGCTTTCAAGACAAACTAGCAATGATATGGCCGCATCTAATGAATAGTTTCTGATAATATGCCCAAATTTGGCGCATGCCTCCGTCTTGTGATGGCAAACAATGTTGCCAAAGCGAGGTGCCAACTTGTTTAACAAAAAAACCGTTTTTCATTTTTTGAATGCTAAAGACATGCGTTTTTCGTGAAGCGGCTATAAGGAGGGTCACCCCAAACAGCGTCATTCCATGTCTATCTCAAAGTAGACCCTATTTTACGGACGGTCACCAAAAAGCATGCATTCCTGACCCTCGTAGCTACTCCCGGCAATTCAGACCACCTTCGGCCGATTCAGTTGGAACCGGCTGGAATTTGAAGTGCGGGTCCTCCATAGCTTGCCTGTTATTTTTGCAAAAAATGCTTTTTAGCTTCACAGGTAGGCATTTCATCACAGAATCGACAACAGATTGGCACGGCTCAAACCCTAGCCACGGACGGCCGCCGCGGACAAATCAGCCGGTTTTTGGAAACACCGTAAAAAATTCAAAAAAATCAAAAAAATGGGATACCTCCGCGTCACATCATCAAATGTGGCCTACCAACTAGCAAAAATACTAAACTTGCAATACGGATGTTTTCTTGAAAAAGTGTTCTAAAAAATGACCTACCATGAACGAAGATTCATCGCTTTCAAGCCAAACTAGCAATGATATGGCCGCATCCAATGAATAGTCTCTGATAATATGCCCAAATTTGGTGCATACCTCCGTATTGTGATGGCAAACAATGTTGCCAAAGCGAGGTTCCAACTTGTTTTACAAGAAAAACCGTTTTTCATTTTTTGAATGCTAAAGACATGCGTTTTTCGTGAAGCGGCTACAAGGAGGGTCACCCCAAACGGCGCCATTCCATGTCTATCTCAAAGTAGACCCTATTTTACGGATGGTCGCCAAAAAGCATGCATTCCCGACCCTCGTAGCTACTCCCGGCAATTCAGACCACCTTCGGCCGATTCAGCTGGAACCGGCTGGAATTTGAACTGCGGGTCCTCCATAGCTTGCCTGTTATTCTTGCCAAAAATGCTTTTTAGCTTCACATGTAGGCATTTCATGACAGAATCGACAACAGATTGGCACGACTCAAACCCTAGCCACGGACGGCCGCCGCGACCAAATCGGCCGGTTTTTGAAAACACCGTAGAAAATTCAAAAAAATCAAAAAAAGGGATACCTTCACATCACATCATCAAATGTGGCCTACCAACTAGCAAAAATACTAAACTTGCAATACGGATGTTTTCTTGAAAAAGTGTTCTCAAAAACGACCTACCATGAACGAAGATTCATGGCTTTCAAGACAAACTAGCAATGATATGGCCGCATCTAATGAATAGTTTCTGATAATATGCCCAAATTTGGCGCATGCCTCCGTCTTGTGATGGCAAACAATGTTGCCAAAGCGAGGTGCCAACTTGTTTAACAAAAAAACCGTTTTTCATTTTTTGAATGCTAAAGACATGCGTTTTTCGTGAAGTGGCTATAAGGAGGGTCACCCCAAACGGCGCCATTCCATGTCTATCTCAAAGTAGACCCTATTTTACGGACGGTCACCAAAAAGCATGCATTCCTGACCCTCGTAGCTACTCCCGGCAATTCAGACCACCTTCGGCCGATTCAGTTGGAACCGGCTGGAATTTGAACTGCGGGTCCTCCATAGCTTGCCTGTTATTTTTGCAAAAAATGCTTTTTAGCTTCACAGGTAGGCATTTCATCACAGAATCGACAACAGATTGGCACGGCTCAAACCCTAGCCACGGATGGCCGCCGCGGACAAATCGGCCGGTTTTTGGAAACACCGTAAAAAATTCAAAAATATCAAAAAAAATGGGATACCTCCGCGTCACATCATCAAATGTGGCCTACCAACTAGCAAAAATACTAAACTTGCAATACGGATGTTTTCTTGAAAAAGTGTTCTCAAAAACGACCTACGATGAACGAAGATTCATCGCTTTCAAGCCAAACTAGCAATGATATGGCCGCATCCGATGAATAGTCTCTGATAATATGCCCAAATTTGGCGCATGCCTCCGTCTTGTGATGGCAAACAATGTTTCCAAAGCGAGGTTCCAACTTTTTTAACAAGAAAAACAGTTTTTCATTTTTTGAATGCTAAAGACATGCGTTTTTCGTCAAGCGGCTACAAGGAGGGTCACCCCAAACGGCGCCATTCCATGTCTATCTCAAAGTAGTCCCTATTTTACGGACGGTCGCCAAAAAGCATGCATTCCCGACCCTCGTAGCTACTCCCGGTAATTCAGACCACCTTCGGCCGATTCAGCTGGAACTGGCTGGAATTTGAACTGCGGGTCCTCCATAGCTTGCCCGTTATTTTTCTCAAAAATGTTTTTTAGCTTCACAGGTAGGCATTTCATCACAGAATCGACAATAGATTGGCAGGGCTCAAACACTAGCCACAGACGGCCGACGCGGCGAAATCAGCCGGTTTTTGATAACACTGTAAAAAATTCAAAAAAATCAAAAAAATGGGAGACCTCCGCGTCACATCATCAAATGTGGCCTACCAACTAGCAAAAATACTAAACTTGCAATACGGATGTTTTCTTGAAAAAGTGTTCTCAAAAACGACCTACCATGAACGAAGATTCATGGATTTCAAGCCAAACTAGCAATGATATGGCCGCATCCGATGAATAGTCTCTGATAATATGCCCAAATTTGGCGCATACCTCCGCCTTACGATGGCAAACAATGTTGCCAAAGCGAGGTTCCAACTTGTTTAACAAGAAAAACCGTTTTTCATTTTTTGAATGCTAAAGACATGCGTTTTTCATGAAGCGGCTACAAGGAGGGTCACCCCAAATGGCGTCATTCCATGTCTATCTCAAAGTAGACCCTATTTTATGGATGGTCGCCAAAAAGCATGCATTCCCGACCCTCGTAGCTACTCCCGGCAATTCAGACCACCTTCGGCCGATTCAGCTGGAACCGGCTGGAATTTGAACTGCGGGTCCTCCATAGCTTGCTTGTTATTCTTGCCAAAAATGCTTTTTAGCTTTACAGGTAGGCACTTCATCACAGAATCGACAACAGATTGGCACGGCTCAAACCCTAGCCACGGACAGCCGCCGCGACCAAATCGGCTAGTTTTTGAAAACACTATAGAAAATTCAAAAAAATCAAAAAAAGGGATGCCTTCACATCACATCATCAAATGTGGCCTACCAACTAGCAAAAATACTAAACTTGCAATACGGATGTTTTCTTGAAAAAGTGTTCTAAAAAACGACCTACCATGAACGAAGATTGATGGCTTTCAAGCCAAACTAGCAATGATATGGCCGCATCCGATGAATAGTTTCTGATAATATGCCCAAATTTGGCGCATGCCTCCGTCTTGTGATGGCAAACAATGTTGCCGAAGCGAGGTTCCAACTTGTTTAACAAGAAAAACCGTTTTTCATTTTTTGAATGCTAAAGACATGCGTTTTTCGTGAAGCGGCTATAAGGAGGGTCACCCCAAACGGCGCCATTCCATGTCTATCTCAAAGTAGACCCTATTTTACGGACGGTCGCCAAAAAGCATGCATTCTTGACCCTCGTAGCTACTCCCGGCAATTCAGACCACCTTCGGCCGATTCAGCTGGAACCGGCTGGAATTTGAACTGCGGGTCCTCCATAGCTTGCCTGTTATTCTTGCCAAAAATGCTTTTTAGCTTCACATGTAGGCATTTCATGACAGAATCGACAACAGATTGGCACGACTCAAACCCTAGCCACGGACGGCCGCCGCGACCAAATCGGCCGGTTTTTGAAAACACCGTAGAAAATTCAAAAAAATCAAAAAAAGGGATACCTTCACATCACATCATCAAATGTGGCCTACCAACTAGCAAAAATACTAAACTTGCAATACGGATGTTTTCTTGAAAAAGTGTTCTCAAAAACGACCTACCATGAACGAAGATTCATGGCTTTCAAGACAAACTAGCAATGATATGGCCGCATCTAATGAATAGTTTCTGATAATATGCCCAAATTTGGCGCATGCCTCCGTCTTGTGATGGCAAACAATGTTGCCAAAGCGAGGTGCCAACTTGTTTAACAAAAAAACCGTTTTTCATTTTTTGAATGCTAAAGACATGCGTTTTTCATGAAGCGGCTATAAGGAGGGTCACCCCAAACAGCGTCATTCCATGTCTATCTCAAAGTAGACCCTATTTTACGGACGGTCACCAAAAAGCATGCATTCCTGACCCTCGTAGCTACTCCCGGCAATTCAGACCACCTTCGGCCGATTCAGTTGGAACCGGCTGGAATTTGAACTGCGGGTCCTCCATAGCTTGCCTGTTATTTTTGCAAAAAATGCTTTTTAGCTTCACAGGTAGGCATTTCATCACAGAATCGACAACAGATTGGCACGGCTCAAACCCTAGCCACGGACGGCCGCCGCGGACAAATCAGCCGGTTTTTGGAAACACCGTAAAAAATTCAAAAAAATCAAAAAAATGGGATACCTCCGCGTCACATCATCAAATGTGGCCTACCAACTAGCAAAAATACTAAACTTGCAATACGGATGTTTTCTTGAAAAAGTGTTCTAAAAAATGACCTACCATGAACGAAGATTCATCGCTTTCAAGCCAAACTAGCAATGATATGGCCGCATCCAATGAATAGTCTCTGATAATATGCCCAAATTTGGTGCATACCTCCGTCTTGTGATGGCAAACAATGTTGCCAAAGCGAGGTTCCAACTTGTTTTACAAGAAAAACCGTTTTTCATTTTTTGAATGCTAAAGACATGCGTTTTTCGTGAAGCGGCTACAAGGAGGGTCACCCCAAACGGCGCCATTCCATGTCTATCTCAAAGTAGACCCTATTTTACGGATGGTCGCCAAAAAGCATGCATTCCCGACCCTCGTAGCTACTCCCGGCAATTCAGACCACCTTCGGCCGATTCAGCTGGAACCGGCTGGAATTTGAACTGCGGGTCCTCCATAGCTTGCCTGTTATTCTTGCCAAAAATGCTTTTTAGCTTCACATGTAGGCATTTCATGACAGAATCGACAACAGATTGGCACGACTCAAACCCTAGCCACGGACGGCCGCCGCGACCAAATCGGCCGGTTTTTGAAAACACCGTAGAAAATTCAAAAAAATCAAAAAAAGGGATACCTTCACATCACATCATCAAATGTGGCCTACCAACTAGCAAAAATACTAAACTTGCAATACGGATGTTTTCTTGAAAAAGTGTTCTCAAAAACGACCTACCATGAACGAAGATTCATGGCTTTCAAGACAAACTAGCAATGATATGGCCGCATCTAATGAATAGTTTCTGATAATATGCCCAAATTTGGCGCATGCCTCCGTCTTGTGATGGCAAACAATGTTGCCAAAGCGAGGTGCCAACTTGTTTAACAAAAAAACCGTTTTTCATTTTTTGAATGCTAAAGACATGCGTTTTTCGTGAAGTGGCTATAAGGAGGGTCACCCCAAACGGCGCCATTCCATGTCTATCTCAAAGTAGACCCTATTTTACGGACGGTCACCAAAAAGCATGCATTCCTGACCCTCGTAGCTACTCCCGGCAATTCAGACCACCTTCGGCCGATTCAGTTGGAACCGGCTGGAATTTGAACTGCGGGTCCTCCATAGCTTGCCTGTTATTTTTGCAAAAAATGCTTTTTAGCTTCACAGGTAGGCATTTCATCACAGAATCGACAACAGATTGGCACGGCTCAAACCCTAGCCACGGATGGCCGCCGCGGACAAATCGGCCGGTTTTTGGAAACACCGTAAAAAATTCAAAAATATCAAAAAAAATGGGATACCTCCGCGTCACATCATCAAATGTGGCCTACCAACTAGCAAAAATACTAAACTTGCAATACGGATGTTTTCTTGAAAAAGTGTTCTCAAAAACGACCTACGATGAACGAAGATTCATCGCTTTCAAGCCAAACTAGCAATGATATGGCCGCATCCGATGAATAGTCTCTGATAATATGCCCAAATTTGGCGCATGCCTCCGTCTTGTGATGGCAAACAATGTTTCCAAAGCGAGGTTCCAACTTTTTTAACAAGAAAAACAGTTTTTCATTTTTTGAATGCTAAAGACATGCGTTTTTCGTCAAGCGGCTACAAGGAGGGTCACCCCAAACGGCGCCATTCCATGTCTATCTCAAAGTAGTCCATATTTTACGGACGGTCGCCAAAAAGCATGCATTCCCGACCCTCGTAGCTACTCCCGGTAATTCAGACCACCTTCGGCCGATTCAGCTGGAACTGGCTGGAATTTGAACTGCGGGTCCTCCATAGCTTGCCCGTTATTTTTCTCAAAAATGTTTTTTAGCTTCACAGGTAGGCATTTCATCACAGAATCGACAATAGATTGGCAGGGCTCAAACACTAGCCACAGACGGCCGACGCGGCGAAATCAGCCGGTTTTTGATAACACTGTAAAAAATTCAAAAAAATCAAAAAAATGGGAGACCTCCGCGTCACATCATCAAATGTGGCCTACCAACTAGCAAAAATACTAAACTTGCAATACGGATGTTTTCTTGAAAAAGTGTTCTCAAAAACGACCTACCATGAACGAAGATTCATGGATTTCAAGCCAAACTAGCAATGATATGGCCGCATCCGATGAATAGTCTCTGATAATATGCCCAAATTTGGCGCATACCTCCGCCTTACGATGGCAAACAATGTTGCCAAAGCGAGGTTCCAACTTGTTTAACAAGAAAAACCGTTTTTCATTTTTTGAATGCTAAAGACATGCGTTTTTCATGAAGCGGCTACAAGGAGGGTCACCCCAAATGGCGTCATTCCATGTCTATCTCAAAGTAGACCCTATTTTATGGATGGTCGCCAAAAAGCATGCATTCCCGACCCTCGTAGCTACTCCCGGCAATTCAGACCACCTTCGGCCGATTCAGCTGGAACCGGCTGGAATTTGAACTGCGGGTCCTCCATAGCTTGCTTGTTATTCTTGCCAAAAATGCTTTTTAGCTTTACAGGTAGGCACTTCATCACAGAATCGACAACAGATTGGCACGGCTCAAACCCTAGCCACGGACGGCCGCCGCGACCAAATCGGCTAGTTTTTGAAAACACTATAGAAAATTCAAAAAAATCAAAAAAAGGGATGCCTTCACATCACATCATCAAATGTGGCCTACCAACTAGCAAAAATACTAAACTTGCAATACGGATGTTTTCTTGAAAAAGTGTTCTAAAAAACGACCTACCATGAACGAAGATTGATGGCTTTCAAGCCAAACTAGCAATGATATGGCCGCATCCGATGAATAGTTTCTGATAATATGCCCAAATTTGGCGCATGCCTCCGTCTTGTGATGGCAAACAATGTTGCCGAAGCGAGGTTCCAACTTGTTTAACAAGAAAAACCGTTTTTCATTTTTTGAATGCTAAAGACATGCGTTTTTCGTGAAGCGGCTATAAGGAGGGTCACCCCAAACGGCGCCATTCCATGTCTATCTCAAAGTAGACCCAATTTTACGGACGGTCACCAAAAAGCATGCATTCTTGACCCTCGTAGCTACTCCCGGCAATTCAGACCACCTTCGGCCGATTCAGTTGGAACCGGCTGGAATTTGAACTGCGGGTCCTCCATAGCTTGCCTGTTATTTTTGCAAAAAATGCTTTTTATCTTCACAGGTAGGCATTTCATCACAGAATGGACAACAGATTGGCACGGCTCAAACCCTAGCCACGGACGGCCGCCGCGGACAAATCGGCCGGTTTTTGGAAACACCGTAAAAAATTCAAAAAATCAAAAAAATGGGATACCTCCGCGTCACATCATCAAATGTGGCCTACCAACTAGCAAAAATACTAAACTTGCAATACGGATGTTCTCTTGAAAAAGTGTTCTCAAAAACGACCTACCATGAACGAAGATTCATGGATTTCAAGCCAAACTAGCAATGATATGGCCGCATCCGATGAATAGTCTCTGATAATATGCCCAAATTTGGCGCATACCTCCGCCTTACGATGGCAAACAATGTTGCCAAAGCGAGGTTCCAACTTGTTTAACAAGAAAAACCGTTTTTCATTTTTTGAATGCTAAAGACATGCGTTTTTCGTGAAGCGGCTACAAGGAGGGTCACCCCAAATGGCGTCATTCCATGTCTATCTCAAAGTAGACCCTATTTTACGGATGGTCGCCAAAAAGCATGCATTCCCGACCCTCGTAGCTACTCCCGGCAATTCAGACCACCTTCGGCCGATTCAGCTGGAACCAGCTGGAATTTGAACTGCGGGTCCTCCATAGCTTGCTTGTTATTCTTGCCAAAAATGCTTTTTAGCTTTACAGGTAGGCACTTCATCACAGAATCGACAACAGATTGGCACGGTTCAAACCCTAGCCACGGACGGCCGCCGCGACCAAATCGGCTGGTTTTTGAAAACACTGTAGAAAATTCAAAAAAATCAAAAAAAGGGATGCCTTCACATCACATCATCAAATGTGGCCTACCAACTAGCAAAAATACTAAACTTGCAATATGGATGTTTTCTTGAAAAAGTGTTCTAAAAAACGACCTACCATGAACGAAGATTCATGGCTTTCAAGCCAAACTAGCGATGATATGGCCGCATCCGATGAATAGTCTCTGATAATATGCCCAAATTTGGCGCATACCTCCGCCTTACGATGGAAAACAATGTTGCCGAAGCGAGGTTCCAACTTGTTTAACAAGAAAAACCGTTTTTCATTTTTTGAATGCTAAAGACATGCGTTTTTCGTGAAGCGGCTATAAGGAGGGTCACCCCAAACGGCGCCATTCCATGTCTATCTCAAAGTAGACCCTATTTTACGGACGGTCGCCAAAAAGCATGCATTCTTGACCCTCGTAGCTACTCCCGGCAATTCAGACCACCTTCGGCCGATTCAGTTGGAACCGGCTGGAATTTGAACTGCGGGTCCTCCATAGCTTGCCTGTTATTTTTGCAAAAAATGCTTTTTAGCTTCACAGGTAGGCATTTCATCACAGAATGGACAACAGATTGGCACGGATCAAACCCTAGCCACGGACGGCCGCCGCGGACAAATCGGCCGGTTTTTGGAAACACCGTAAAAAATTCAAAAAAATCAAAAAAATGGGATACCTCCGCGTCACATCATCAAATGTGGCCTACCAACTAGCAAAAATACTAAACTTGCAATACGGATGTTCTCTTGAAAAAGTGTTCTCAAAAATGACCTACCATGAACGAAGATTCATGGATTTCAAGCCAAACTAGCAATGATATGGCCGCATCCGATGAATAGTCTCTGATAATATGCCCAAATTTGGCGCATACCTCCGCCTTACGATGGAAAACAATGTTGCCAAAGCGAGGTTCCAACTTCTTTAACAAGAAAAACCGTTTTTCATTTTTTGATTGCTAAAGACATGCGTTTTTCGTGAAGCGGCTACAAGGAGGGTCACCCCAAATGAGCCATTCCATGTCTATCTCAAAGTAGACACTATTTTACGGATGGTCGCCAAAAAGCATGCATTCCCGACCCTCGTAGCTACTCCCGGCAATTCAGACCACCTTCGGCCGATTCAGCTGGAACCGGCTGGAATTTGAACTGCGGGTCCTCCATAGCTTGCTTGTTATTCTTGCCAAAAATGCTTTTTAGCTTCACAGGTAGGCATTTCATCACAGAATGGACAACAGATTGGCACGGCTCAAACCCTAGCCACGGACGGCCGCCGCGGACAAATCGGCCGGTTTTTGGAAACACCGTAAAAAATTCAAAAAAATCAAAAAAATGGGATACCTCCGCGTCACATCATCAAATGTGGCCTACCAACTAGCAAAAATACTAAACTTGCAATACGGATGTTCTCTTGAAAAAGTGTTCTCAAAAACGACCTACCATGAACGAAGATTCATGGATTTCAAGCCAAACTAGCAATGATATGGCCGCATCCGATGAATAGTCTCTGATAATATGCCCAAATTTGGCGCATACCTCCGCCTTACGATGGCAAACAATGTTGCCAAAGTGAGGTTCCAACTTGTTTAACAAGAAAAACCGTTTTTCATTTTTTGATTGCTAAAGACATGCGTTTTTCGTGAAGCGGCTACAAGGAGGGTCACCCCAAATGGCGCCATTCCATGTCTATCTCAAAGTAGACCCTATTTTACGGATGGTCGCCAAAAAGCATGCATTCCCGACCCTCGTAGCTACTCCCGGCAATTCAGACCACCTTCGGCCGATTCAGCTGGAACCGGCTGGAATTTGAACTGCGGGTCCTCCATAGCTTGCTTGTTATTCTTGCCAAAAATGCTTTTTAGCTTTACAGGTAGGCACTTCATCACAGAATCGACAACAGATTGGCACGGCTCAAACCCTAGCCACGGACGGCCGCCGCGACCAAATCGGCTGGTTTTTGAAAACACTGTAGAAAATTCAAAAAAATCAAAAAAAGGGATGCCTTCACATCACATCATCAAATGTGGCCTACCAACTAGCAAAAATACTAAATTTGCAATATGGATGTTTTCTTGAAAAAGTGTTCTAAAAAACGACCTACCATGAACGAAGATTCATGGCTTTCAAGCCAAACTAGCGATGATATGGCCGCATCCGATGAATAGTTTCTGATAATATGCCCAAATTTGGCGCATGCCTCCGTCTTGTGATGTCAAACAATGTTGCCGAAGCGAGGTTCCAACTTCTTTAACAAGAAAAACCGTTTTTCATTATTTGAATGCTAAAGACATGCGTTTTTCGTGAAGCGGCTATAAGGAGGGTCACCCCAAACGGCGCCATTCCATGTCTATCTCAAAGTAGACCCTATTTTACGGACGGTCGCCAAAAAGCATGCATTCTTGACCCTCGTAGCTACTCCCGGCAATTCAGACCACCTTCGGCCGATTCAGTTGGAACCGGCTGGAATTTGAACTGCGGGTCCTCCATAGCTTGCCTGTTATTTTTGCAAAAAATGCTTTTTAGCTTCACAGGTAGGCATTTGATCACAGAATGGACAACAGATTGGTACGGCTCAAACCCTAGCCACGGACGGCCGCCGCGGACAAATCGGCCGGTTTTTGGAAACACCGTAAAAAATTCAAAAAAATCAAAAAAATGGGATACCTCCGCGTCACATCATCAAATGTGGCCTACCAACTAGCAAAAATACTAAACTTGCAATACGGATGTTCTCTTGAAAAAGTGTTCTCAAAAATGACCTACCATGAACGAAGATTCATGGATTTCAAGCCAAACTAGCAATGATATGGCCGCATCCGATGAATAGTCTCTGATAATATGCCCAAATTTGGCGCATACCTCCGCCTTACGATGGAAAACAATGTTGCCAAAGCGAGGTTCCAACTTCTTTAACAAGAAAAACCGTTTTTCATTTTTTGATTGCTAAAGACATGCGTTTTTCGTGAAGCGGCTACAAGGAGGGTCACCCCAAATGGCGCCATTCCATGTCTATCTCAAAGTAGACACTATTTTACGGATGGTCGCCAAAAAGCATGCATTCCCGACCCTCGTAGCTACTCCCGGCAATTCAGACCACCTTCGGCCGATTCAGCTGGAACCGGCTGGAATTTGAACTGCGGGTCCTCCATAGCTTGCTTGTTATTCTTGCCAAAAATGCTTTTTAGCTTCACAGGTAGGCATTTCATCACAGAATGGACAACAGATTGGCACGGCTCAAACCCTAGCCACGGACGGCCGCCGCGGACAAATCGGCCGGTTTTTGGAAACACCGTAAAAAATTCAAAAAAATCAAAAAAATGGGATACCTCCGCGTCACATCATCAAATGTGGCCTACCAACTAGCAAAAATACTAAACTTGCAATACGGATGTTCTCTTGAAAAAGTGTTCTCAAAAACGACCTACCATGAACGAAGATTCATCGCTTTCAAGCCAAACTAGCAATGATATGGCCGCATCCGATGAATAGTCTCTGATAATATGCCCAAATTTGGCGCATGCCTCCGTCTTGTGATGGAAACAATGTTTCCAAAGCGAGGTTCCAACTTGTTTAACAAGAAAAACAGTTTTTCATTTTTTGAATGCTAAAGACATGCGTTTTTCGTGAAGCGGCTATAAGGAGGGTCACCCCAAACGGCGCCATTCCATGTCTATCTCAAAGTAGACCCTATTTTACGGACGGTCGCCAAAAAGCATGCATTCTTGACCCTCGTAGCTACTCCCGGCAATTCAGACCACCTTCGGCCGATTCAGCTGGAACCGGCTGGAATTTGAACTGCGGGTCCTCCATAGCTTGCCTGTTATTTTTGCAAAAAATGCTTTTTAGCTTCACAGGTAGGCATTTCATCACAGAATGGACAACAGATTGGCACGGCTCAAACCCTAGCCACGGACGGCCGCCGCGGACAAATCGGCCGGTTTTTGGAAACACCGTAAAAAATTCAAAAAAATCAAAAAAATGGGAGACCTCCGCGTCACATCATCAAATGTGGCCTACCAACTAGCAAAAATACTAAACTTGCAATATGGATGTTTTCTTGAAAAAGTGTTCTAAAAAACGACCTACCATGAACGAAGATTCATGGCTTTCAAGCCAAACTAGCGATGATATGGCCACATCCGATGAATAGTTTCTGATAATATGCCCAAATTTGGCGCATGCCTCCGTCTTGTGATGTCAAACAATGTTGCCGAAGCGAGGTTCCAACTTCTTTAACAAGAAAAACCGTTTTTCATTTTTTGAATGCTAAAGACATGCGTTTTTCGTGAAGCGGCTATAAGGAGGGTCACCCCAAACGGCGCCATTCCATGTCTATCTCAAAGTAGACCCTATTTTACGGACGGTCGCCAAAAAGCATGCATTCTTGACCCTCGTAGCTACTCCCGGCAATTCAGACCACCTTCGGCCGATTCAGTTGGAACCGGCTGGAATTTGAACTGCGGGTCCTCCATAGCTTGCCTGTTATTTTTGCAAAAAATGCTTTTTAGCTTCACAGGTAGGCATTTGATCACAGAATGGACAACAGATTGGCACGGCTCAAACCCTAGCCACGGACGGCCGCCGCGGACAAATCGGCCGGTTTTTGGAAACACCGTAAAAAATTCAAAAAAATCAAAAAAATGGGAGACCTCCGCGTCACATCATCAAATGTGGCCTACCAACTAGCAAAAATACTAAACTTGCAATACGGATGTTCTCTTGAAAAAGTGTTCTCAAAAATGACCTACCATGAACGAAGATTCATGGATTTCAAGCCAAACTAGCAATGATATCGCCGCATCCGATGAATAGTCTCTGATAATATGCCCAAATTTGGCGCATACCTCCGCCTTACGATGGAAAACAATGTTGCCAAAGCGAGGTTCCAACTTCTTTAACAAGAAAAACCGTTTTTCATTTTTTGATTGCTAAAGACATGCGTTTTTCGTGAAGCGGCTACAAGGAGGGTCACCCCAAATGGCGCCATTCCATGTCTATCTCAAAGTAGACACTATTTTACGGATGGTCGCCAAAAAGCATGCATTCCCGACCCTCGTAGCTACTCCCGGCAATTCAGACCACCTTCGGCCGATTCAGCTGGAACCGGCTGGAATTTGAACTGCGGGTCCTCCATAGCTTGCTTGTTATTCTTGCCAAAAATGCTTTTTAGCTTCACAGGTAGGCATTTCATCACAGAATGGACAACAGATTGGCACGGCTCAAACCCTAGCCACGGACGGCCGCCGCGGACAAATCGGCCGGTTTTTGGAAACACCGTAAAAAATTCAAAAAAATCAAAAAAATGGGATACCTCCGCGTCACATCATGAAATGTGGCCTACCAACTAGCAAAAATACTAAACTTGCAATACGGATGTTCTCTTGAAAAAGTGTTCTCAAAAACGACCTACCATGAACGAAGATTCATCGCTTTCAAGCCAAACTAGCAATGATATGGCCGCATCCGATGAATAGTCTCTGATAATATGCCCAAATTTGGCGCATGCCTCCGTCTTGTGATGGAAACAATGTTTCCAAAGCGAGGTTCCAACTTGTTTAACAAGAAAAACAGTTTTTCATTTTTTGAATGCTAAAGACATGCGTTTTTCGTGAAGCGGCTATAAGGAGGGTCACCCCAAACGGCGCCATTCCATGTCTATCTCAAAGTAGACCCTATTTTACGGACGGTCGCCAAAAAGCATGCATTCTTGACCCTCGTAGCTACTCCCGGCAATTCAGACCACCTTCGGCCGATTCAGCTGGAACCGGCTGGAATTTGAACTGCGGGTCCTCCATAGCTTGCCTGTTATTTTTGCAAAAAATGCTTTTTAGCTTCACAGGTAGGCATTTCATCACAGAATGGACAACAGATTGGCACGGCTCAAACCCTAGCCACGGACGGCCGCCGCGGACAAATCGGCCGGTTTTTGGAAACACCGTAAAAAATTCAAAAAAATCAAAAAAATGGGAGACCTCCGCGTCACATCATCAAATGTGGCCTACCAACTAGCAAAAATACTAAACTTGCAATATGGATGTTTTCTTGAAAAAGTGTTCTAAAAAACGACCTACCATGAACGAAGATTCATGGCTTTCAAGCCAAACTAGCGATGATATGGCCACATCCGATGAATAGTTTCTGATAATATGCCCAAATTTGGCGCATGCCTCCGTCTTGTGATGTCAAACAATGTTGCCGAAGCGAGGTTCCAACTTCTTTAACAAGAAAAACCGTTTTTCATTTTTTGAATGCTAAAGACATGTGTTTTTCGTGAAGCGGCTATAAGGAGGGTCACCCCAAACGGCGCCATTCCATGTCTATCTCAAAGTAGACCCTATTTTACGGACGGTCGCCAAAAAGCATGCATTCTTGACCCTCGTAGCTACTCCCGGCAATTCAGACCACCTTCGGCCGATTCAGTTGGAACCGGCTGGAATTTGAACTGCGGGTCCTCCATAGCTTGCCTGTTATTTTTGCAAAAAATGCTTTTTAGCTTCACAGGTAGGCATTTGATCACAGAATGGACAACAGATTGGCACGGCTCAAACCCTAGCCACGGACGGCCGCCGCGGACAAATCGGCCGGTTTTTGGAAACACCGTAAAAAATTCAAAAAAATCAAAAAAATGGGAGACCTCCGCGTCACATCATCAAATGTGGCCTACCAACTAGCAAAAATACTAAACTTGCAATACGGATGTTCTCTTGAAAAAGTGTTCTCAAAAATGACCTACCATGAACGAAGATTCATGGATTTCAAGCCAAACTAGCAATGATATCGCCGCATCCGATGAATAGTCTCTGATAATATGCCCAAATTTGGCGCATACCTCCGCCTTACGATGGAAAACAATGTTGCCAAAGCGAGGTTCCAACTTCTTTAACAAGAAAAACCGTTTTTCATTTTTTGATTGCTAAAGACATGCGTTTTTCGTGAAGCGGCTACAAGGAGGGTCACCCCAAATGGCGCCATTCCATGTCTATCTCAAAGTAGACACTATTTTACGGATGGTCGCCAAAAAGCATGCATTCCCGACCCTCGTAGCTACTCCCGGCAATTCAGACCACCTTCGGCCGATTCAGCTGGAACCGGCTGGAATTTGAACTGCGGGTCCTCCATAGCTTGCTTGTTATTCTTGCCAAAAATGCTTTTTAGCTTCACAGGTAGGCATTTCATCACAGAATGGACAACAGATTGGCACGGCTCAAACCCTAGCCACGGACGGCCGCCGCGGACAAATCGGCCGGTTTTTGGAAACACCGTAAAAAATTCAAAAAAATCAAAAAAATGGGATACCTCCGCGTCACATCATCAAATGTGGCCTACCAACTAGCAAAAATACTAAACTTGCAATACGGATGTTCTCTTGAAAAAGTGTTCTCAAAAACGACCTACCATGAACGAAGATTCATCGCTTTCAAGCCAAACTAGCAATGATATGGCCGCATCCGATGAATAGTCTCTGATAATATGCCCAAATTTGGCGCATGCCTCCGTCTTGTGATGGAAACAATGTTTCCAAAGCGAGGTTCCAACTTGTTTAACAAGAAAAACAGTTTTTCATTTTTTGAATGCTAAAGACATGCGTTTTTCGTGAAGCGGCTATAAGGAGGGTCACCCCAAACGGCGCCATTCCATGTCTATCTCAAAGTAGACCCTATTTTACGGACGGTCGCCAAAAAGCATGCATTCTTGACCCTCGTAGCTACTCCCGGCAATTCAGACCACCTTCGGCCGATTCAGCTGGAACCGGCTGGAATTTGAACTGCGGGTCCTCCATAGCTTGCCTGTTATTTTTGCAAAAAATGCTTTTTAGCTTCACAGGTAGGCATTTCATCACAGAATGGACAACAGATTGGCACGGCTCAAACCCTAGCCACGGACGGCCGCCGCGGACAAATCGGCCGGTTTTTGGAAACACCGTAAAAAATTCAAAAAAATCAAAAAAATGGGAGACCTCCGCGTCACATCATCAAATGTGGCCTACCAACTAGCAAAAATACTAAACTTGCAATACGGATGTTCTCTTGAAAAAGTGTTCTCAAAAATGACCTACCATGAACGAAGATTCATGGATTTCAAGCCAAACTAGCAATGATATCGCCGCATCCGATGAATAGTCTCTGATAATATGCCCAAATTTGGCGCATACCTCCGCCTTACGATGGAAAACAATGTTGCCAAAGCGAGGTTCCAACTTCTTTAACAAGAAAAACCGTTTTTCATTTTTTGATTGCTAAAGACATGCGTTTTTCGTGAAGCGGCTACAAGGAGGGTCACCCCAAATGGCGCCATTCCATGTCTATCTCAAAGTAGACACTATTTTACGGATGGTCGCCAAAAAGCATGCATTCCCGACCCTCGTAGCTACTCCCGGCAATTCAGACCACCTTCGGCCGATTCAGCTGGAACCGGCTGGAATTTGAACTGCGGGTCCTCCATAGCTTGCTTGTTATTCTTGCCAAAAATGCTTTTTAGCTTCACAGGTAGGCATTTCATCACAGAATCGACAACAGATTGGCACGGCTCAAACCCTAGCCACGGACGGCCGCCGCGGACAAATCGGCCGGTTTTTGGAAACACCGTAAAAAATTCAAAAAAATCAAAAAAATGGGATACCTCCGCGTCACATCATCAAATGTGGCCTACCAACTAGCAAAAATACTAAACTTGCAATACGGATGTTCTCTTGAAAAAGTGTTCTCAAAAACGACCTACCATGAACGAAGATTCATCGCTTTCAAGCCAAACTAGCAATGATATGGCCGCATCCGATGAATAGTCTCTGATAATATGCCCAAATTTGGCGCATGCCTCCGTCTTGTGATGGAAACAATGTTTCCAAAGCGAGGTTCCAACTTGTTTAACAAGAAAAACAGTTTTTCATTTTTTGAATGCTAAAGACATGCGTTTTTCGTGAAGCGGCTACAAGGAGGGTCACCCCAAATGGCGCCATTCCATGTCTATCTCAAAGTAGACACTATTTTACGGATGGTCGCCAAAAAGCATGCATTCCCGACCCTCGTAGCTACTCCCGGCAATTCAGACCACCTTCGGCCGATTCAGCTGGAACCGGCTGGAATTTGAACTGCGGGTCCTCCATAGCTTGCTTGTTATTCTTGCCAAAAATGCTTTTTAGCTTCACAGGTAGGCATTTCATCACAGAATGGACAACAGATTGGCACGGCTCAAACCCTAGCCACGGACGGCCGCCGCGGACAAATCGGCCGGTTTTTGGAAACACCGTAAAAAATTCAAAAAAATCAAAAAAATGGGATACCTCCGTGTCACATCATGAAATGTGGCCTACCAACTAGCAAAAATACTAAACTTGCAATACGGATGTTCTCTTGAAAAAGTGTTCTCAAAAACGACCTACCATGAACGAAGATTCATCGCTTTCAAGCCAAACTAGCAATGATATGGCCGCATCCGATGAATAGTCTCTGATAATATGCCCAAATTTGGCGCATGCCTCCGTCTTGTGATGGAAACAATGTTTCCAAAGCGAGGTTCCAACTTGTTTAACAAGAAAAACAGTTTTTCATTTTTTGAATGCTAAAGACATGCGTTTTTCGTGAAGCGGCTATAAGGAGGGTCACCCCAAACGGCGC
Source organism: Triticum urartu (assembly GCF_056163025.1). NCBI lineage: Eukaryota > Viridiplantae > Streptophyta > Magnoliopsida > Poales > Poaceae > Triticum > Triticum urartu. The sequence goes on along the minus strand of NC_141873.1, from coordinate 64,601,510 downwards.
CATTCCATGTCTATCTCAAAGTAGACCCTATTTTACGGACGGTCGCCAAAAAGCATGCATTCTTGACCCTCGTAGCTACTCCCGGCAATTCAGACCACCTTCGGCCGATTCAGCTGGAACCGGCTGGAATTTGAACTGCGGGTCCTCCATAGCTTGCCTGTTATTTTTGCAAAAAATGCTTTTTAGCTTCACAGGTAGGCATTTCATCACAGAATGGACAACAGATTGGCACGGCTCAAACCCTAGCCACGGACGGCCGCCGCGGACAAATCGGCCGGTTTTTGGAAACACCGTAAAAAATTCAAAAAAATCAAAAAAATGGGAGACCTCCGCGTCACATCATCAAATGTGGCCTACCAACTAGCAAAAATACTAAACTTGCAATACGGATGTTCTCTTGAAAAAGTGTTCTCAAAAATGACCTACCATGAACGAAGATTCATGGATTTCAAGCCAAACTAGCAATGATATGGCCGCATCCGATGAATAGTCTCTGATAATATGCCCAAATTTGGCGCATACCTCCGCCTTACGATGGAAAACAATGTTGCCAAAGCGAGGTTCCAACTTCTTTAACAAGAAAAACCGTTTTTCATTTTTTGATTGCTAAAGACATGCGTTTTTCGTGAAGCGGCTACAAGGAGGGTCACCCCAAATGGCGCCATTCCATGTCTATCTCAAAGTAGACACTATTTTACGGATGGTCGCCAAAAAGCATGCATTCCCGACCCTCGTAGCTACTCCCGGCAATTCAGACCACCTTCGGCCGATTCAGCTGGAACCGGCTGGAATTTGAACTGCGGGTCCTCCATAGCTTGCTTGTTATTCTTGCCAAAAATGCTTTTTAGCTTCACAGGTAGGCATTTCATCACAGAATCGACAACAGATTGGCACGGCTCAAACCCTAGCCACGGACGGCCGCCGCGGACAAATCGGCCGGTTTTTGGAAACACCGTAAAAAATTCAAAAAAATCAAAAAAATGGGATACCTCCGCGTCACATCATCAAATGTGGCCTACCAACTAGCAAAAATACTAAACTTGCAATACGGATGTTCTCTTGAAAAAGTGTTCTCAAAAACGACCTACCATGAACGAAGATTCATCGCTTTCAAGCCAAACTAGCAATGATATGGCCGCATCCGATGAATAGTCTCTGATAATATGCCCAAATTTGGCACATGCCTCCGTCTTGTGATGGAAACAATGTTTCCAAAGCGAGGTTCCAACTTGTTTAACAAGAAAAACAGTTTTTCATTTTTTGAATGCTAAAGACATGCGTTTTTCGTGAAGCGGCTATAAGGAGGGTCACCCCAAACGGCGCCATTCCATGTCTATCTCAAAGTAGACCCTATTTTACGGACGGTCGCCAAAAAGCATGCATTCTTGACCCTCGTAGCTACTCCCGGCAATTCAGACCACCTTCGGCCGATTCAGCTGGAACCGGCTGGAATTTGAACTGCGGGTCCTCCATAGCTTGCCTGTTATTTTTGCAAAAAATGCTTTTTAGCTTCACAGGTAGGCATTTCATCACAGAATGGACAACAGATTGGCACGGCTCAAACCCTAGCCACGGACGGCCGCCGCGGACAAATCGGCCGGTTTTTGGAAACACCGTAAAAAATTCAAAAAAATCAAAAAAATGGGAGACCTCCGCGTCACATCATCAAATGTGGCCTACCAACTAGCAAAAATACTAAACTTGCAATACGGATGTTCTCTTGAAAAAGTGTTCTCAAAAATGACCTACCATGAACGAAGATTCATGGATTTCAAGCCAAACTAGCAATGATATGGCCGCATCCGATGAATAGTCTCTGATAATATGCCCAAATTTGGCGCATACCTCCGCCTTACGATGGAAAACAATGTTGCCAAAGCGAGGTTCCAACTTCTTTAACAAGAAAAACCGTTTTTCATTTTTTGATTGCTAAAGACATGCGTTTTTCGTGAAGCGGCTACAAGGAGGGTCACCCCAAATGGCGCCATTCCATGTCTATCTCAAAGTAGACACTATTTTACGGATGGTCGCCAAAAAGCATGCATTCCCGACCCTCGTAGCTACTCCCGGCAATTCAGACCACCTTCGGCCGATTCAGCTGGAACCGGCTGGAATTTGAACTGCGGGTCCTCCATAGCTTGCTTGTTATTCTTGCCAAAAATGCTTTTTAGCTTCACAGGTAGGCATTTCATCACAGAATCGACAACAGATTGGCACGGCTCAAACCCTAGCCACGGACGGCCGCCGCGGACAAATCGGCCGGTTTTTGGAAACACCGTAAAAAATTCAAAAAAATCAAAAAAATGGGATACCTCCGCGTCACATCATCAAATGTGGCCTACCAACTAGCAAAAATACTAAACTTGCAATACGGATGTTCTCTTGAAAAAGTGTTCTCAAAAACGACCTACCATGAACGAAGATTCATCGCTTTCAAGCCAAACTAGCAATGATATGGCCGCATCCGATGAATAGTCTCTGATAATATGCCCAAATTTGGCACATGCCTCCGTCTTGTGATGGAAACAATGTTTCCAAAGCGAGGTTCCAACTTGTTTAACAAGAAAAACAGTTTTTCATTTTTTGAATGCTAAAGACATGCGTTTTTCGTGAAGCGGCTATAAGGAGGGTCACCCCAAACGGCGCCATTCCATGTCTATCTCAAAGTAGACCCTATTTTACGGACGGTCGCCAAAAAGCATGCATTCTTGACCCTCGTAGCTACTCCCGGCAATTCAGACCACCTTCGGCCGATTCAGCTGGAACCGGCTGGAATTTGAACTGCGGGTCCTCCATAGCTTGCCTGTTATTTTTGCAAAAAATGCTTTTTAGCTTCACAGGTAGGCATTTCATCACAGAATGGACAACAGATTGGCACGGCTCAAACCCTAGCCACGGACGGCCGCCGCGGACAAATCGGCCGGTTTTTGGAAACACCGTAAAAAATTCAAAAAAATCAAAAAAATGGGATACCTCCGCGTCACATCATCAAATGTGGCCTACCAACTAGCAAAAATACTAAACTTGCAATACGGATGTTCTCTTGAAAAAGTGTTCTCAAAAACGACCTACCATGAACGAAGATTCATCGCTTTCAAGCCAAACTAGCAATGATATGGCCGCATCCGATGAATAGTCTCTGATAATATGCCCAAATTTGGCGCATGCCTCCGTCTTGTGATGGAAACAATGTTTCCAAAGCGAGGTTCCAACTTGTTTAACCAGAAAAACAGTTTTTCATTTTTTGAATGCTAAAGACATGCGTTTTTCGTGAAGCGGCTATAAGGAGGGTCACCCCAAACGGCGCCATTCCATGTCTATCTCAAAGTAGACCCTATTTTACGGACGGTCGCCAAAAAGCATGCATTCTTGACCCTCGTAGCTACTCCCGGCAATTCAGACCACCTTCGGCCGATTCAGCTGGAACCGGCTGGAATTTGAACTGCGGGTCCTCCATAGCTTGCCTGTTATTTTTGCAAAAAATGCTTTTTAGCTTCACAGGTAGGCATTTCATCACAGAATGGACAACAGATTGGCACGGCTCAAACCCTAGCCACGGACGGCCGCCGCGGACAAATCGGCCGGTTTTTGGAAACACCGTAAAAAATTCAAAAAAATCAAAAAAATGGGAGACCTCCGCGTCACATCATCAAATGTGGCCTACCAACTAGCAAAAATACTAAACTTGCAATACTGATGTTCTCTTGAAAAAGTGTTCTCAAAAATGACCTACCATGAACGAAGATTCATGGATTTCAAGCCAAACTAGCAATGATATGGCCGCATCCGATGAATAGTCTCTGATAATATGCCCAAATTTGGCGCATACCTCCGCCTTACGATGGAAAACAATGTTGCCAAAGCGAGGTTCCAACTTCTTTAACAAGAAAAACCGTTTTTCATTTTTTGATTGCTAAAGACATGCGTTTTTCGTGAAGCGGCTACAAGGAGGGTCACCCCAAATGGCGCCATTCCATGTCTATCTCAAAGTAGACACTATTTTACGGATGGTCGCCAAAAAGCATGCATTCCCGACCCTCGTAGCTACTCCCGGCAATTCAGACCACCTTCGGCCGATTCAGCTGGAACCGGCTGGAATTTGAACTGCGGGTCCTCCATAGCTTGCTTGTTATTCTTGCCAAAAATGCTTTTTAGCTTCACAGGTAGGCATTTCATCACAGAATCGACAACAGATTGGCACGGCTCAAACCCTAGCCACGGACGGCCGCCGCGGACAAATCGGCCGGTTTTTGGAAACACCGTAAAAAATTCAAAAAAATCAAAAAAATGGGATACCTCCGCGTCACATCATCAAATGTGGCCTACCAACTAGCAAAAATACTAAACTTGCAATACGGATGTTCTCTTGAAAAAGTGTTCTCAAAAACGACCTACCATGAACGAAGATTCATCGCTTTCAAGCCAAACTAGCAATGATATGGCCGCATCCGATGAATAGTCTCTGATAATATGCCCAAATTTGGCGCATGCCTCCGTCTTGTGATGGAAACAATGTTTCCAAAGCGAGGTTCCAACTTGTTTAACAAGAAAAACAGTTTTTCATTTTTTGAATGCTAAAGACATGCGTTTTTCGTGAAGCGGCTATAAGGAGGGTCACCCCAAACGGCGCCATTCCATGTCTATCTCAAAGTAGACCCTATTTTACGGACGGTCGCCAAAAAGCATGCATTCTTGACCCTCGTAGCTACTCCCGGCAATTCAGACCACCTTCGGCCGATTCAGCTGGAACCGGCTGGAATTTGAACTGCGGGTCCTCCATAGCTTGCCTGTTATTTTTGCAAAAAATGCTTTTTAGCTTCACAGGTAGGCATTTCATCACAGAATGGACAACAGATTGGCACGGCTCAAACCCTAGCCACGGACGGCCGCCGCGGACAAATCGGCCGGTTTTTGGAAACACCGTAAAAAATTCAAAAAAATCAAAAAAATGGGAGACCTCCGCGTCACATCATCAAATGTGGCCTACCAACTAGCAAAAATACTAAACTTGCAATATGGATGTTTTCTTGAAAAAGTGTTCTAAAAAACGACCTACCATGAACGAAGATTCATGGCTTTCAAGCCAAACTAGCGATGATATGGCCGCATCCGATGAATAGTTTCTGATAATATGCCCAAATTTGGCGCATGCCTCCGTCTTGTGATGTCAAACAATGTTGCCGAAGCGAGGTTCCAACTTCTTTAACAAGAAAAACCGTTTTTCATTTTTTGAATGCTAAAGACATGCGTTTTTCGTGAAGCGGCTATAAGGAGGGTCACCCCAAACGGCGCCATTCCATGTCTATCTCAAAGTAGACCCTATTTTACGGACGGTCGCCAAAAAGCATGCATTCTTGACCCTCGTAGCTACTCCCGGCAATTCAGACCACCTTCGGCCGATTCAGTTGGAACCGGCTGGAATTTGAACTGCGGGTCCTCCATAGCTTGCCTGTTATTTTTGCAAAAAATGCTTTTTAGCTTCACAGGTAGGCATTTGATCACAGAATGGACAACAGATTGGCACGGCTCAAACCCTAGCCACGGACGGCCGCCGCGGACAAATCGGCCGGTTTTTGGAAACACCGTAAAAAATTCAAAAAAATCAAAAAAATGGGATACCTCCGCGTCACATCATCAAATGTGGCCTACCAACTAGCAAAAATACTAAACTTGCAATACGGATGTTCTCTTGAAAAAGTGTTCTCAAAAATGACCTACCATGAACGAAGATTCATGGATTTCAAGCCAAACTAGCAATGATATGGCCGCATCCGATGAATAGTCTCTGATAATATGCCCAAATTTGGCGCATACCTCCGCCTTACGATGGCAAACAATGTTGCCAAAGCGAGGTTCCAACTTGTTTAACAAGAAAAACCGTTTTTCATTTTTTGATTGCTAAAGACATGCGTTTTTCGTGAAGCGGCTACAAGGAGGGTCACCCCAAATGGCGCCATTCCATGTCTATCTCAAAGTAGACCCTATTTTACGGATGGTCGCCAAAAAGCATGCATTCCCGACCCTCGTAGCTACTCCCGGCAATTCAGACCACCTTCGGCCGATTCAGCTGGAACCGGCTGGAATTTGAACTGCGGGTCCTCCATAGCTTGCTTGTTATTCTTGCCAAAAATGCTTTTTAGCTTCACAGGTAGGCATTTCATCACAGAATCGACAACAGATTGGCACGGCTCAAACCCTAGCCACGGACGGCCGCCGCGACCAAATCGGCTGGTTTTTGAAAACACTGTAGAAAATTCAAAAAAATCAAAAAAAGGGATACCTTCACATCACATCATCAAATGTGGCCTACCAACTAGCAAAAATACTAAACTTGCAATATGGATGTTTTCTTGAAAAAGTGTTCTAAAAAACGACTTTCAAGCCAAACTAGCGATGATATGGCCGCATCCGATGAATAGTTTCTGATAATATGCCCAAATTTGGCGCATGCCTCCGTCTTGTGATGGCAAACAATGTTTCCAAAGCGAGGTTCCAACTTGTTTAACAAGAAAAACCGTTTTTCATTTTTTGAATGCTAAAGACATGCGTTTTTCGTGAAGCGGCTATAAGGAGGGTCACCCCAAACGGCGCCATTCCATGTCTATCTCAAAGTAGACCCTATTTTACGGACGGTCGCCAAAAAGCATTCATTCTTGACCATCGTAGCTACTCCCGGCAATTCAGACCACCTTCGGCCGATTCAGTTGGAACCGGCTGGAATTTGAACTGCGGGTCCTCCATAGCTTGCCTGTTATTTTTGCAAAAAATGCTTTTTAGCTTCACAGGTAGGCATTTCATCACAGAATGGACAACAGATTGGCACGGCTCAAACCCTAGCCACGGACGGCCGCCGCGGACAAATCGGCCGGTTTTTGGAAACACCGTAAAAAATTCAAAAAAATCAAAAAAAATGGGATACCTCCGCGTCACATCATCAAATGTGGCCTACCAACTAGAAAAAATACTAAACTTGCAATACGGATGTTCTCTTGAAAAAGTGTTCTCAAAAACGACCTACCATGAACGAAGATTCATCGCTTTCAAGCCAAACTAGCAATGATATGGCCGCATTCGATGAATAGTCTCTGATAATATGCCCAAATTTGGCGCATGCCTCCGTCTTCTGATGGAAACAATGTTTCCAAAGCGAGGTTCCAACTTGTTTAACAAGAAAAACAGTTTTTCATTTTTTGAATGCTAAAGACATGCGTTTTTCGTGAAGCGGCTACAAGGAGGGTCACCCCAAACGGCGCCATTCCATGTCTATCTCAAAGTAGACCCTATTTTACGGACGGTCGCCAAAAAGCATGCATTCCCGATCCTCGTAGCTACTCCCGGCAATTCAGACCACCTTCGGCCGATTCAGCTGGAACCGGCTGGAATTTAAACTGCGGGTCCTCTATATCTTGCCCGTTATTTTTGTCAAAAATGTTTTTTAGCTTCACAGGTAGGCATTTCATCACAGAATCGACAATAGATTGGCACGGCTCAAACACTAGCCACAGACGGCCGACGCGACGAAATTAGCCGGTTTTTGAAAACACTTTAAAAAATTCAAAAAAATCAAAAAAATGGGAGACCTCCGCGTCACATCATCAAATGTGGCCTACCAACTAGTAAAAATACTAAACTTGCAATACGGATGTTTTCTTGAAAAAGTGTTCTCAAAAACGAAGATTCATGGATTTCAAGCCAAACTAGCAATGATATGGCCGCATCCGATGAATAGTCTCTGATAATATGCCCAAATTTGGAGCATACCTCTGTCTTGTGATGGCAAAAATTGTTGCCAAAGCGAGGTTCTAACTTGTTTAACAAGAAAAACCGTTTTTCATTTTTTGAATGCTAAAGACATGCGTTTTTCGTGAAGCGGCTACAAGGAGGGTCACCCCAAACGGCGCCATTCCATGTCTATCTCAAAGTAGGCCCTATTTTACGGATGGTCACCAAAAAGCATGCATTCCCGACCCTCGTAGCTACTCCCGGCAATTCAGACCACCTTCGGCCGATTCAGCTGGAACCGGCTGGAATTTGAACTGTGGGTCCACATAGCTTGCCTGTTATTCTTGCCAAAAATGCTTTTTAGCATCACAGGTAGGCATTTCATCACAGAATTGACAACAGATTGGCACGGCTCAAACCCTAGCCACGGACGGCCGCCGCGACCAAATCGGCCGGTTTTTGAAAACACCGTAGAAAATTCAAAAAAATAAAAAAAAAGGGATACCTTCACATCACATCATCAAATGTGGCCTACCAACTAGCAAAAATACTAAACTTGCAATACGAATATTTTCTTGAAAAAGTGTTCTCAAAAACGACCTACCATGAACGAAGATTCATGCCTTTCAAGCCAAACTAGCAATGATATGGCCGCATCTAATGAATAGTTTCTGATAATATGCCCAAATTTGGCGCATGCCTCCGTCTTGTGATGGCAAACAATGTTTCCAAAGCGAGGTTCCAACTTGTTTAACAAGAAAAACTGTTTTTCATTTTTTGAATGCAAAAGACATGCGTTTTTCGTGAAGCGGCTACAAGGAGGGTCACCCCAAACGGCGCCATTCCATGTCTATCTCAAAGTAGACCCTATTTTACGAACGGTCGCCAAAAAGCATGCATTGCTAACCCTCGTAGCTACTCCTGGCAATTCAGACCACCTTCGGCTGATTCAGCTGGAACCGGCTGGAATTTGAACTGCGGGTCCTCCATAGCTTGCCTGTTATTTTTGCAAAAAATGCTTTTTAGCTTCACAGGTAGGCATTTCATCACAGAATGGACAACAGATTGGCACGGCTCAAACCCTAGCCACGGACGGCCGCCGCGGACAAATCGGCCGGTTTTTGGAAACACCGTAAAAAATTCAAAAAAATCAAAAAAATGGGATACCTCCGCGTCACATCATCAAATCTGGCCAACCAACTAGCAAAAATACTAAACTTGCAATACGGATGTTTTCTTGAAAAAGTGTTCTCAAAAACGACCTACCATGAACGAAGATTCATGGCTTTCAAGCCAAACTAGCAATGATATGGCCGCATCTAATGAATAGTTTCTGATAATATGCCCAAATTTGGCGCATGCCTCCGTCTTGTGATGGCAAACAATGTTTCCAAAGCGAGGTTCCAACTTGTTTAACAAGAAAAACCGTTTTTCATTTTTTGAATGCTAAAGACATGCGTTTTTCGTGAAGCGGCTACAAGGAGGGTCACCCCAAACGGCGCCATTCCATGTCTATCTCAAAGTAGACCCTATTTTACGGACGGTCGCCAAAAAGCATGCATTGCTGACCCTCGTAGATACTCCTGGCAATTCAGACCACCTTCGGCCGATTCAGTTGGAACCGGCTGGAATTTGAACTGCGGGTCCTCCATAGCTTACCTGTTATTTTTGCAAAAAATGCTTTTTAGCTTCACAGGTAGGCATTTCATCACAGAATCGACAACAGATTGGCATGGCTCAAACCCTAGCCACGGACGGCCGCCGCGGCCAAATCGGCCGGTTTTTGGAAAGACCGTAAAAAATTCAGAAAAATAAAAAAAATGGGATACCTCCACGTCACATCATCAAATGTGGCCTAGCAACTAGCAAAAATACTAAACTTGCAATACGGATGTTTTCTTGAAAAAGTGTTGTCAAAAACGACCTACCATGAACGAAGATTCATGGCTTTCAAGCCAAACTAGCAATGATATGGCCGCATCCGATGAATAGTCTCTGATAATATGCCCAAATTTGGCGCATGCCTCCGTCTTGTGATGGCAAACAATGTTTCCAAAGCGAGGTTCCAACTTGTTTAACAAGAAAAACAGTTTTTCATTTTTTGAATGCTAAAGACATGCGTTTTTCGTGAAGCGGCTACAAGGAGGGTCACCCCAAACGGCGCCATTCCATGTCTATCTCAAAGTAGACCCTATTTTACGGATGGTGGCCAAAAAGCATGCATTCCCGACACTCGTAGCTACTCCAGGCAATTCAGACCACCTTCGGCCGATTCAGCTGGAACCGATTGGAATTTGAACTGCGGGTCCTCCATATCCTACCCGTTATTTTTGTCAAAAATGTTTTTAGCTTCACAGGTAGGCATTTCATCACAAAATCGACAATAGATTGGCACAGCTCAAACCCTAGCCACAGACGGCCACCGCGACGAAATCAGCCGGTTTTTGAAAACACTGTAAAGAATTCAAAAAAATCAAAAAAATGGGAGACCTCCGTGTCACATCATCAAATGTGGCCTACCAACTAGAAAAAAATACTAAACTTGCAATACGGATGTTTTCTTGAAAAAGTGTTCTCAAAAACGACCTACCATGAACGAAGATTCATGGCTTCCAAGCCAAACTAGCAATGATATGGTCGCATCCGATGAATAGTTTCTGATAATATGCCCAAATTTGGCGCATGCCTCCATCCTGTGATGGCAAACAATGTTTCCAAAGCGAGGTTCCAACTTGTTTAACAAAAAAAACCGTTTTTCATTTTTGGAATGCTAAAGACATGCGTTTTTCGTGAAGCGGCTACAAGGATGGTCACCCCAAACGGCGCCATTCCATGTCTATCTCAAAGTAGACCCTATTTTACGAACGGTCGCCAAAAAGCATGCATTGCTGACCCTCGTAGCTACTCCTGGCAATTCAGACCACCTTCGGCCGATTCAGCTGGAACCGGCTGGAATTTGAACTGCGGGTCCTCCATAGCTTGCCTGTTATTTTTGCAAAAAATGCTTTTTAGCTTCACAGGTAGGCATTTCATCACAGAATGGACAACAGATTGGCACGGCTCAAACCCTAGCCACGGACGGCCGCCGCGGACAAATCGACCGGTTTTTGGAAACACCGTAAAAAATTCAAAAAAATCAAAAAAATGGGATACCTCCGTGTCACATCATCAAATGTGGCCTACCAACTAGCAAAAATACTAAACTTGCAATACGGATGTTTTCTTGAAAAAGTGTTCTCAAAAACGACCTACCATGAACGAAGATTCATGGCTTTCAAGCCAAACTAGCAATGATATGGCTGCATCTAATGAATAGTTTCTGATAATATGCCCAAATTTGGCGCATGCCTCCGTCTTGTGATGGCAAACAATGTTTCCAAAGCGAGGTTCCAACTTGTTTAACAAGAAAAACCGTTTTTCATTTTTTGAATGCTAAAGACATGCGTTTTTCGTGAAGCGGCTACAAGGAGGGTCACCCCAAACGGCGCCATTCCATGTCTATCTCAAAGTAGAACCTATTTTACGGACGGTCGCCAAAAAGCATGCATTGCTGACCCTCGTAGATACTCCTGGCAATTCAGACCACCTTCGGCCGATTCAGTTGGAACCGGCTGGAATTTGAACTGCGGGTCCTCCATAGCCTGCCTGTTATTTTTGCAAAAAATGCTTTTTAGCTTCACAGGTAGGCATTTCATCACAGAATCGACAACAGATTGGCATGGCTCAAACCCTAGCCACGGACGGCCGCCACGGCCAAATCGGCCGGTTTTTGGAAAGACCGTAAAAAATTCAGAAAAATAAAAAAAATGGGATACCTCCACGTCACATCATCAAATGTGGCCTAGCAACTAGCAAAAATACTAAACTTGCAATACGGATGTTTTCTTGAAAAAGTGTTCTCAAAAACGACCTACCATGAACGAAGATTCATGGCTTTCAAGCCAAACTAGCAATGATATGGCTGCATCTAATGAATAGTTTCTGATAATATGCCCAAATTTGGCGCATGCCTCCGTCTTGTGATGGCAAACAATGTTTCCAAAGCGAGGTTCCAACTTGTTTAACAAGAAAAACAGTTTTTCATTTTTTGAATGCTAAAGACATGCGTTTTTCGTGAAGCGGCTACAAGGAGGGTCACCCCAAACGGCGCCATTCCATGTCTATCTCAAAGTAGACCCTATTTTACGGACGGTCGCCAAAAAGCATGCATTGCTGACCCTCGTAGATACTCCTGGCAATTCAGACCACCTTCGGCCGATTCAGTTGGAACCGGCTGGAATTTGAACTGCGGGTCCTCCATAGCTTGCCTGTTATTTTTTGCAAAAAATGCTTTTTAGCTTCACAGGTAGGCATTTCATCACAGAATCGACAACAGATTGGCATGGCTCAAACCCTAGCCACGGACGGCCGCCACGGCCAAATCGGCCGGTTTTTGGAAAGACCGTAAAAAATTCAGAAAAATAAAAAAAATGGGATACCTCCACGTCACATCATCAAATGTGGCCTACCAACTAGCAAAAATACTAAACTTGCAATACGGATGTTTTTCTTGAAAAAGTGTTCTCAAAAACGACCTACCATGAACGAAGATTCATGGCTTTCAAGCCAAACTAGCAATGATATGGCTGCATCTAATGAATAGTTTCTGATAATATGCCCAAATTTGGCGCATGCCTCCGTCTTGTGATGGCAAACAATGTTTCCAAAGCGAGGTTCCAACTTGTTTAACAAGAAAAACAGTTTTTCATTTTTTGAATGCTAAAGACATGCGTTTTTCGTGAAGCGGCTACAAGGAGGGTCACCCCAAACGGCGCCATTCCATGTCTATCTCAAAGTAGACCCTATTTTACGGACGGTGGCCAAAAAGCATGCATTCCCGACACTCGTAGCTACTCCAGGCAATTCAGACCACCTTCGACCGATTCAGCTGGAACCGATTGGAATTTGAACTGCGGGTCCTCCATATCCTACCCGTTATTTTTGTCAAAAATGTTTTTAGCTTCACAGGTAGGCATTTCATCACAAAATCGACAATAGATTGGCACAGCTCAAACCCTAGCCACAGACGGCCACCGTGACGAAATCAGCCGGTTTTTGAAAACACTGTAAAAAATTCAAAAAAATCAAAAAAATGGGAGACCTCCGTGTCACATCATCAAATGTGGCCTACCAACTAGAAAAAAATACTAAACTTGCAATACGGATGTTTTCTTGAAAAAGTGTTCTCAAAAACGACCTACCATGAACGAAGATTCATGGCTTCCAAGCCAAACTAGCAATGATATGGCCGCATCCGATGAATAGTTTCTGATAATATGCCCAAATTTGGCGCATGCCTCCATCCTGTGATGGCAAACAATGTTGCCAAAGCGAGGTTCCAACTTGTTTAACAAGAAAAACCGTTTTTCATTTTTTGAATTCTAAAGACATGCGTTTTTCGTGAAGCGGCTACAAGGAGGGTCACCCCAAACGGCGCCATTTCATGTCTATCTCAAAGTAGACCCTATTTTATGGACGGTCGCCAAAAAGCATGCATTCCCGACCCTCGTAGCTACTCTCGGCAATTCAGACCACTTTCGGCTGATTCAAGTGGAACCGGCTGGTATTTGAACTGCGGGTCCTCCATAGCTTACCCGTTATTTTTGTCAAAATGCTTTTTAGCTTCACAGGTAGGCATTTCATCACAGAATCGACAACAGATTGGCACGGCTCAAACCCTAGGCACAGATGGCCGCCGCAACGAAATTGGCCGGTTTTTGAAAACACCGTAAAAAATTCAAAAAAAATCAAGAAAATGGGAGACCTCCGCGTCACATCATCAAATGTTACCTACTAACTAGGAAAAATACTAAACTTACAATACGGATGTTTTCTTGAAAAAGTGTTCTAAAAAACGACCTACCATGAACGGAGATTCATGACTTTCAAGCCAAACTAGCAATGATATGGCCGCATCCGATGAATAGTTTTTGATAATATGCCCAAATTTGGCGCATGCCTCCGTCTTGTGATGGCAAACAATGTTTCCTAAGCAAGGTTCCAACTTGTTTAACAAGAAAAACAGTTTTTCATTTTTTGAATGCTAAAGACATGCGTTTTTTGTGAAGCGGCTACAAGGAGGGTCACCCCAAACGGCGCCATTCCATGTCTATCTCAAAGTAGACCCTATTTTACGGACGGTCGCCAAAATGCATGCATTCCCGACCCTCGTAGCTACTCCCGGCAATTCAGACCACCTTCGGCCGATTCAGCTGGAACCGGCTAGAATTTGAACTGTGGGTCCTCCATAGCTTGCCCGTTATTTTTGTGAAAAATGCTTTTTAGCTTCACGGGTAGGCATTTCATCACAGAATCGACAACAGATTGGCACGGCTCAAACCCTAGCCACGGACGGCCGCCGCGACGAAATCGCCCGGTTTTTGAAAACACCGTAAAAAATTCAAAAAAATCAATAAAATGGGAGACCTCCGTGTCACATCATCAAATGTGGCCTAACAACTAGCAAAAATACTAAACTTGCAATACGAATGTTTTCTTGAAAAAGTGTTCCCAAAAACGACCTACCATGAACGAAGATCCATGGCTTTCAAGCCAAACTAGCAATGATATGGCCGCATCCGATGAATAGTTTCTGATAATATGCCCAAATTTGGCGCATGCCTCCGTCTTGTGATGGCAAACAATGTTGCCAAAGCAAGGTTCCAACTTGTTTAAGAAGAAAAACCGTTTTTCATTTTTTGAATGCTAAAGACATGCGTTTTTCGTGAAGCAGCTACAAGGAGGGTGACCCCAAACGGCGCCATTCCATGTCTATCTCAAAGTAGACCCTATTTTATGGATGGTCGCCAAAAAGCGTGCATTCCCGACCCTCGTAGCTACTCCCGGCAATTCAGACCACCTTCGGCCGAGTCAGCTGGAACCGACTGGAATTTGAACTACGGGTCCTCCATAACATGCCCGTTATTTTTGCCAAAAATGCTTTTTAGCTTCACAGGCAGGCATTTCATGACAGAATCGACAACAGATTGGCACGGCTCAAACCCTACCCACGGACGACCGCCGCGACGAAATCAGCCGGTTTTTGAAAACACCGTAAAAAATACAAAAATAATCAAAAAAATGGGAGACCTCCGCGTCACATCATCAAATGTGGCCTACCAACTAGCAAAAATACTAAACTTGCAAGATGGATGTTTTCTTGAAAAAGTGTTCTAAAAAACGAGCTACCATAAACGAAGATGCATGGCTTTCAAGCCAAACTAGCAATGATATGGCCGCATCCGATGAATAGTCTCTGATAATATGCCCAAATTTAGCGCATGCCTCCGTCTTGTGATCGCAAACAATGTTGCCAAAGCGAGGTTCCAACTTGTTTAACAAGAAAAACCATTTTTCATTTTTTGAATGCTAAAGACATGCGTTTTTCGTGAAGCGGCTACAAGGAGGGTCACCCCAAATGGCGCCATTCCATGTCTATCTCAAAGTAGACCCTATTTTACGGACGGTCCCCAAAAAGCATGCATTCCTGACCCTCGTAGCTACTCCCGGCAATTCAGACCACCTTCGGCCGATTCAGTTGGAACCGACTGGAATTTGAACTGCGGGTCCTCCGTAGCTTGCCTGTTATTTTTGCCAAAAATGCTTTTTAGCTTCACAGGTAGGCATTTCATCACAGAATCGGCAACAGATTGGCACGGCTCAAACCCTAGCCACGGACGGCCGCCGCGACCAAATCGGCCAGTTTTTGAAAACACCTAAAAAATTAAAAAAATCAAAAAAATGGGATACCTCCGCGTCACATCATCAAATGTGGCCTACCAACTAGCAAAAATACTAAACTTGCAATACGAATGTTTTCTTGAAAAAGTGTTCCCAAAAACGACCTACCATGAATGAAGATCCATGGCTTTCAAGCCAAACTAGCAATGATATGGCCGCATCCGATGAATAGTTTCTGAAAATATGCCCAAATTTGGCGCATGCCTCCGTCTTGTGATGGCAAACAATGTTGCCAAAGCAAGGTTCCAACTTGTTTAAGAAGAAAAACCGTTTTTCATTTTTTGAATGCTAAAGACATGCGTTTTTCGTGAAGCGGCTACAAGGAGGGTCACCCCAAATGGCGCCATTCCATGTCTATCTCAAAGTAGACCCTATTTTATGGATGGTCGCCAAAAAGCCTGCATTCCCGACCCTCGTCGCTACTCCCGGCAATTCAGACCACCTTCGGCCCAGTCAGCTGGAACCGACTGGAATTTGAACTGCGGGTCCTCCATAACATGCCCGTTATTTTTGCCAAAAATGCTTTTTAGCTTGACAGGTAGGCATTTCATGACAGAATCGACAACAGATTGGCACGGCTCAAACCCTACCCACGGACGACCGCCGCGACGAAATCGCCCGGTTTTTTAAAACACCATAAAAAATTCAAAAAAAATCAAAAAAATGGGAGACCTCCGCGTCGCATCATCAAATGTGGCCTACCAACTAGCAAAAATACTAAACTTGCAATACGGATGTCTTCTTGAAAAAGTGTTCTCAAAAACGACCTACATGAACGAAGATTCATGGCTTTCAAGCCAAACTAGCAATGATATGGCCGCATCCGATGAATAGTGTCTTATAATATGCCCAAATTTGGCGCATGGCTCCATCTTGTGATGGCAAAGAATGTTGCCAAAGCGAGGTTCCAATTTGTTTAACAAGAAAAACCGTTTTTCATTTTTTGAATGCTAAAGACATGCATTTTTCGTTAAGCGGCTACAAGGAGGGTCACCCCAAACGGCGCCATTTCATGTCTATCTCAAAGTAGACCCTATTTTACGGACAGTCGGCAAAAAGCTTGCACTCCCGACCCTCGTAGCTACTCCCGGCAATTCAGACCACCTTCGGCCGATTCAGCTGGAACTGACTGGAATTTGAACTGCGGGTCCTCCATAGCTTGCCCGTTATTTTTGTCAAAAATGCTTTTTAGCTTCACAGGTAGGCATTTCATCACAGAATCGACAACAGATTGGCACGGCTCAAACCCTAGCCACAGACGGCCGTCGCGACGAAATCAGCCGGTTTTTGAAAACACTGTAAAAAATTCAAAAATAATCAAAAAAATGGGAGACCTCCGCGTCACATCATCAAATGTGGCCTACGAACTAGCAAAAATACTAAAGTTGCAAGATGGATGTTTTCTTGAAAAAGTGTTCTAAAAAACGACCTACCATAAACGAAGATGCATGGCTTTCAAGCCAAACTAGCAATGATATGGCCGCATCCGATGAATAGTCTCTGATAATATGCCCAAATTTAGCGCATGCCTCCGTCTTGTGATCGCAAACAATGTTGCCAAAGCGAGGTTCCAACTTGTTTAACAAGAAAAACCGTTTTTCATTTTTTGAATGCTAAAGACATGCGTTTTTCGTGAAGCGGCTACAAGGAGGGTCACCCTAAATGGCGCCATTCCATGTCTATCTCAAAGTAGACCCTATTTTACGGACGGTCCCCAAAAAGCATGCATTCCTGACCCTCGTAGCTACTCCCGGCAATTCAGACCACCTTCGGCCGATTCAGTTGGAACCAGCTGGAATTTGAACTGCGGGTCCTCCGTAGCTTGCCTGTTATTTTTGCCAAAAATGCTTTTTAGCTTCACAGGTAGGCATTTCATCACAGAATCGGCAACAGATTGGCACGGCTCAAACCCTAGCCACGGACGGCCGCCGCGACCAAATCGGCCTGTTTTTGAAAACACCTAAAAAATTAAAAAAATCAAAAAAAATGGGATACCTCCGCGTCACATCATCAAATGTGGCCTACCAACTAGCAAAAATACTAAACTTGCAATACAGATGTTTTCTTGAAAAAGTGTTCTCAAAAACGACCTACCATGAAGGAAGATTCATGGCTTTCAAGCCAAAGTAGCAATGATATGGCCGCGTCTGATGAATAGTTTCTGATAATATGCCCCAATTTGGCGCATGCCTCCATCTTGTGATGGCAAACAATGTTGCCAAAGCGAGGTTCCAATTTGTTTAACAAGAAAAACCGTTTTTCATTTTTTGAATGCTAAAGACATGCGTTTTTCGTTAAGCGGCTACAAGGAGGGTCACCCCAAACGGCGGCATTTCATGTCTATCTCAAAGTAGACCCTATTTTATGGACGGTCATCTAAAAGCATGCATTCCCGACCCTCATAGCTACTCCCGGCAATTCAGACCACCTTCGGCCGATTCAAGTGGAACCGACTAGAATTTGAACTGTGGGTCCTCCATAGCTTGCCCGTTATTTTTGTCAAAAATGCTTTTTAGCTTCACAGGTAGGCATTTCATCACAGAATCGACAACAGATTGGCACGGCTCAAACCCTAGCCACAGACGACCGCCGCGACCAAATCGGCCGGTTTTTGAAAACACCATAAAAAATTCAAAAAACTCAAGAAAATGGGGGAGCTCCGCGTCACATCATCAAATGTTGCCTACCAACTAGCAAAAATACTAAACTAGCAATACAAATGTTTTCTTGAAAAAGAGTTCTCAAAAACGACCTACCATGAACGAAGATTCATGGCTTTCAAGCCAAACTAGCAATGATATGGCCGCATCTAATGAATAGTTTCTGATAATATGCCCAAATTTGGCGCATGCCTCCGTCTTGTGATGGCAAACAATGTTGCCAAAGCGAGGTTCCAACTTGTTTAACAAGAAAAACCGTTTTTCATTTTTTGAATGCTAAAGACATGCGTTTTTCGTGAAGCGGCTACAAGGAGGGTCACCCCAAACGGCGCCATTCCATGTCTATCTCAAAGTAGACCCTACTTTACGGACGGTCGCCAAAAAGCATGCATTCCCGACCCTCGTAGCTACTCCCGGCAATTCAGACCACCTTCGGCCAATTCAGCTAGAACCGACTGGAATTTGAACTGCGGGTCCTCCATAGCTTGCCCGTTATTTTTGTCAAAAGTACTTTTTAGCTTCACAGGTTGGCATTTCATCACAGAATCGACAACAGATTGGATGGCTCAAACCCTAGCCACGGACGGCCACCGTGACGAAATCGGCCGGTTTTTGAAAACACCGTAATTTTTTTTAAAAAAATCAAAAAAATGCGAGACCTCCACGTCAAATCATCAAATGTGGCCTACCAACTACCAAAAATACTAAACTTGCAATACGGATGTTTTCTTGAAAAAGTGTTCTCAAAAACGACCTACCATGAACGAAGATTCACGGCTTTCAAGCCAAACTAGCAATGATATGGCCGCATCCGATGAATAGTTTCTGATAATATGCCCAAATTTGGCGCATGCCTCCGTCTTGTGATGGCAAACAATGTTTCCAAAGCGAGGTTCCAACTTGTTTAACAAGAAAAACAGTTTTTCATTTTTTGAATGCTAAAGACATGCGTTTTTCGTGAAGCGGCTACAAGGAGGGTCACCCCAAACGGCGCCATTCCATGTCTATCTCAAAGTAGACCCTATTTTATGGATGGTCGCCAAAAAGCGTGCATTCCCGACCCTCGTAGCTACTCCCGGCAATTCAGACCACCTTCGGCCCAGTCAGCTGGAACCGACTGGAATTTGAACTGCGGGTCCTCCATAACATGCCCGTTATTTTTGCCAAAAATGCTTTTTAGCTTGACAGGTAGGCATTTCATGACAGAATCGACAACAGATTGGCACGGCTCAAACCCTACCCACGGACGACCGCCGCGACGAAATCGCCCGGTTTTTTAAAACACCATAAAAAATTCAAAAAAAATCAAAAAAATGGGACACCTCCGCGTCCCATCATCAAATGTGGCCTACCAACTAGCAAAAATACTAAACTTGCAATACGGATGTCTTCTTGAAAAAGTGTTCTCAAAAACGACCTACATGAACGAAGATTCATGGCTTTCAAGCCAAACTAGCAATGATATGGCCGCATCCGATGAATAGTGTCTTATAATAAGCCCAAATTTGGCGCATGGCTCCATCTTGTGATGGCAAACAATGTTGCCAAAGCGAGGTTCCAATTTGTTTAACAAGAAAAACCGTTTTTCATTTTTTGAATGCTAAAGACATGCATTTTTCGTTAAGCGGCTACAAGGAGGGTCACCCCAAACGGCGCCATTTCATGTCTATCTCAAAGTAGACCCTATTTTACGGACAGTCGGCAAAAAGCTTGCACTCCCGACCCTCGTAGCTACTCCCGGCAATTCAGACCACCTTCGGCCGATTCAGCTGGAACCGACTGGAATTTGAACTGCGGGTCCTCCATAGCTTGCCCGTTATTTTTGTCAAAAATGCTTTTTAGCTTCACAGGTAGACATTTCATCACAGAATCGACAACATATTGGCACGGCTCAAACCCTACCCACGGACGACCGCCGCGATGAAATCGCCCGGTTTTTTAAAACACCATAAAAAATTGAAAAAAATCAAAAAAATGGGAGACCTCCGCGTCGCATCATCAAATGTGCCCTACCAACTAGCAAAAATACTAAACTTGCAATACGGATGTCTTCTTGAAAAAGTGTTCTCAAAAGCGACCTACATGAACGAAGATTCATGGCTTTCAAGCCAAACTAGTAATGATATGGCCGCATCCGATGAATAGTTTCTGATAATATGCCCAAATTTGGCGCATGCCTCCATCTTGTGATGGAAAACAATGTTGGCAAAGCGAGGTTCCAATTTGTTTAACAAGAAAAACCATTTTTTATTTTTTGAATGCTAAACACATGCGTTTTTCGTGAAGCGGCTACAAGGAGGGTCACCCCAAATGGCGCGATTTCATGTCTATCTCAAAGTACACCCTATTTTATGGACAGTCGGCAAAAAGCTTGCATTCCCGACCCTCGTAGCTACTCCCGGCAATTTAGACCACCTTCGGCCGATTCAGCTGGAACCGACTGGAATTTGAACTGCGGGTCCTCCATAGCTTGCCCGTTATTTTTGTCAAAAATGCTTTTTAGCTTCACAGGTAGGCATTTCATCACAGAATCGACAACAGATTGGCATGGCTGAAACCCTAGCCACAGACGGCCGCCGCGACGAAATCAGCCGGTTTTTGAAAACACCGTAAAAAATTCAAAAATAATCAAAAAATGGGAGACCTCCGCGTCACATCATCAAATGTGGCCTACCAACTAGCAAAAATACTAAACTTGCAATACGGATGTTTTCTTGAAAAAGTGTTCTAAAAACGACCTACCATAAACGAAGATGCATGGCTTTCAAGCCAAACTAGCAATGATATGGCCGCATCCGATGAATAGTCTCTGATAATATGCCCAAATTTAGCGCATGCCTCCGTCTTGTGATGGCAAACAATGTTGCCAAAGCGAGGTTCCAACTTGTTTAACAAGAAAAACCATTTTTCATTTTTGAAAGCTAAAGACATGCGTTTTTCGTGAAGCGGCTACAAGGAGGGTCACCCCAAACGGCGCCATTCCATGTCTATCTCAAAGTAGACCCCATTTTACGGACGGTCGCCAAAAAGCATGCATTCCCGACCCTCCTAGCTACTCCCGGCAATTCAGACCACCTTCGGCCGATTCAGTTGGAACCGGCTGGAATTTGAACTGCGGGTCCTCCATAGCTTGCCTCTTATTTTTGCCAAAAATGCTTTTTAGCTTCACAGGTAGGCATTTCATCACAGAATCAGCAACAGATTGGCACGGCTCAAACCCTAGCCACGGACGGCCGCCGCGACCAAATCGGCCAGTTTTTGAAAACACCTAAAAAATTAAAAAAATTCAAAACAATGGGATACCTCCGCGTCACATCATCAAATGTGGCCTACCAACTAGCAAAAATACTAAACTTGCAATACGGATGTTTTCTTGAAAAAGTGTTCTCAAAAACGACATACCATGAATGAAGATTCATGGCTTTCAAGCCAAACTAGCAATGATATGGCCGGATCCGATGAATAGTTTCTGATAATATGCCCAAATTTGGCGCATGCCCCCATCTTGTGATGGCAAACAATGTTGCCAAAGCGAGGTTCCAACTTGTTTAACAAGAAAAACCGTTTTTCATTTTTTGAATGCTAAAGACATGCGTTTTCCATGAAGCGGCTACAAGGAGGGTCACCCCAAACGGCGCCATTTCATGTCTATCTCAAAGTAGACCCTATTTTATGGACGGTCGCCAAAAAGCATGCATTCCCGACCCTCGTAGCTACTCCCGGCAATTTAGACCACCTTCGGCCGATTCAAGTGGAACCGGCTGGAATTTGAACAACGGGTCCACCATAGCTTACCCGTTATTTTTTTCAAAAATGCTTTTTACCTTCACAGGTAGGCATTTCATCATAGAATCGACAATAGATTGGCACGGCTCCAACCCTAGCCATAGACGGCCGCCGCGACGAAATCGGCCGGTTTTTGAAAACACCATAAAAAATTCAGAAAAAATAAGAAAATGGGAGACCTCCGCGTCACATCATCAAATGTTACCTACCAACTAGCAAAAATACTAAACTTGGAATTCGGATGTTTTCTTGAAAAAGTGTTCTCAAAAACGACCTACCATGAACGAAGATTCATGGCTTCCAAGCCAAACTAGCAATGATATGGCCGCATCCGATGAATAGTTTCTGATAATATGCCCAAATTTGTTGCATGCCTCTATCTTGTCATGGCAAACAATGTTGCCAAAGCGAGGTTCCAACTTATTTAATAAGAAAAACCGTTTTTCATTTTTTGAATGCTAAAGACATGCGTTTTTCGTGAAGCGGCTACAAGGAGGGTCACCCCAAACGGCGCCATTCCATGTCTATCTCAAAGTAGACCCTATTTTACGGACGGTCGCCAAAAAGCATGCATTCCCGACCCTTGTAGCAACTCCCGGCAATTCAGACCACCTTCGGCCGATTCAGCTGGAACCGGCTGGAATTTGAACTGCGGGTCCTCCATAACATGCCCGTTATTTTTGCCAAAAATGCTTTTTAGCTTCACAAGTAGGCATTTCATCACAGAATCGACAACAGATTGGCACGGCTCAAACCCTACCCACGGACGGCCGCCGCAATGAAATCGCCCGATTCTTGAAAACACCGTAAAAAATTCAAAAAAAATCACAAAAATGGGAGACCTCCGCGTCACATCATCAAATGTGGCCTACCAACTAGCAAAAATACTAAACTTGCAATACGGATGTCTTCTTGAAAAACTATTCTAAAAAACGACCTACCATGAACGAAGATTCTTGGCTTTCAAGCCAAACTAGCAATGATATGGCCGCATCCGATGAATAGTCTCTGATAATATGCCCAAATTTAGCGGATGCCTCCGTCTTGTGATGGCAACCAATGTTGCCAAAGTGAGATTCCAACTTGCTTAACAAGAAAAACCGTTTTTCTTTTTTTGAATGCTAAAGACATGCGTTTTTCGTGAAGCGGCTACAAGGAGGGTCACCCCGAACGGCGCCATTCCATGTCTATCTCAAAGTAGACCCTATTTTACGGACGGTCGCCAAAAAGCATGCATTCCCGAGCACCGTAGCTACTCCCGGCACTTCAGACCACCTTCGGCCGATTCAGCTGGAACTGGCTGGAATTTGAACTGCGGGTCCTCCATAGCTTGCCTGTTATTTTTGCCAAAAGTACTTTTTAGCTTCACAGGTAGGCATTTCATCACAGAATCGACAACAGATTGGCACGGCTCAAACCCTAGCCACGGACGGCCGCCACGAGGAAATCGGCCAGTTTTTGAAAACACCGTAAAAAATTCAAAAAAATCAAAAAAATGCGAGACCTCCGCATCACCTCATCAAATGTGGCCTACCAACTAGCAAAAATACTAAACTTGCAATACGGATGTTTTCTTGAAAAAGTGTTCTAAAAAACGACCTACCATGAACGAAGATTCATGGCTTTCAAGCCAAACTAGCAATGATATGGCCGCATCCGATGAATAGTTTGTGATAATATGCCCAAATTTGGCGGATGCCTCCGTCTTGTGATGGCAAACAATGTTGCCAAAGCGAGGTTCCAACATGTTTAACAAGAAAAACCGTTTTTAATTTTTTGAATGCTAAAGACATGCATTTTTCGTGCAGCGGCTACAAGGAGGGTCACCCCAAACGGCGCCATTCCATGTCTATCTCAAAGTAGACCCTATTTACAGACGGTCACCAAAAAGCATGCATTCCCGACCCTCGTAGCTACTCCCGGCAATTCAGACCACCTTCGGCCGATTCAGCTGGAACCGGCTGGAATTTGAACTGCGGGTCCTCCATAGCTTGCCCATTATTTTTGTGAAAAATGCTTTTTAGCTTCATGGGTAGGCATTTCATGACAGAATCGACAAATGATTGGCACGGCTCAAACCCTAGCCACGGACGGCCGCCGCGACGAAATCGCCCGGTTTTTGAAAACACCGTAAAAAATTCAAAAAAATCAATAAAATGGGAGACCTCCGCGTCACATCATCAAATGTGGCCTAACCACTAGCAAAAATACTCAACTTGGAATACGAATGTTTTCTTGAAAAAGTGTTCGCAAAAACGACCTACCATGAACGAAGATCCATGGCTTTCAAGCCAAACTAACAGTGATATGGCAGCATCCGATGAATAGTTTCTGATAATATGCCCAAATTTGGCGCATGCCTCCGTCTTGTGATGGCAAACAATGTTGCCAAAGCAAGGTTCCAACTTGTTTAACAAAAAAAACCGTTTTTCATTTTTTGAATGCTAAAGACATGCGTTTTTCGTGAAGCGGCTACAAGGAGGGTCACCCCAAACGGCGCCATTCCATGTCTATATCAATGTAGACCCTAATTTACGGACGGTCGCCAAAAACCATGCATTCCCGACCCTCGTAGCTACTCCCGGCAATTCAAACCACCTTCGGCCGATTCAGCTGGAACCAGCTGGAATTTGAACTGCAGGTCCTCCATAGCTTGCCCGTTATTTTTGCCAAAAATGCTTTTTAGCTTCACAGGTAGGCATTTCATCACAGAATCGACAACAGATTGGCACGGCTCAAACCCTAGCCATGGATGGCCGCCGCGACGAAATCGGTCGGTTTTTGAAAACAC
Organism: Triticum urartu; assembly: GCF_056163025.1. NCBI lineage: Eukaryota > Viridiplantae > Streptophyta > Magnoliopsida > Poales > Poaceae > Triticum > Triticum urartu. The sequence goes on along the minus strand of NC_141873.1, from coordinate 64,576,772 downwards.
CGTAAAAAATTCAAAAAAAATCAAAAAAATGGGAGACCTCCGCGTCACATCATCAAATGTGGGCTAACCACTAGCAAAAATACTAAACATGCAAGACTGATGTTTTCTTGAGCTACTCGGTATGATTTTAACCATGATTTCTACCAAGTTTACAAAAAAACCTATTTTTTCTGCCTCAAAACCTCTAAAAACTGGTGAAAATTTCCCTCCAACCCCACCAAAATTTCCCTCCCACCCTACCAAAATTTCCCACCACTTCTCTCCCACTACCATGCGGGACCCACCACCCCTCTCCCACTAAACACGTGGGATCCATCTGCACACCCACTCCCCAAAATTTCCCCATTCCATTCCACTCCCCTCTCCCCGACGAACCCTAGCTCCCTCCCCTGCCGCCCCGCCGCGCCGCCCCACACCCTCCCCTACTCCGCCCCGCCCCGCCGCCCCACTCCCTCCCCTGCTCCGCACCGCCCCACCCGCACTCCCTCCCTTGCTCCGTGCCACCACGCCGCTGCACCGCCCGCCGCGCCGCGTCGCGCTGTCCTCCCCGATGACGAATCCCCTTCCCTGGACGGCTACATCGCCCGCATCATCGACGGGGACGGCAGCTACATCGACTACATCGACGACGACGAATCCCCCCTCCCCTCTCCCCTCCACGACGGCGGCTTCATCGACGACATCTACGACTACATCGACGATGACGGCGACCACATACTCTACATCAACGACGACGCCGGCTACATCGACGACGGCGCGATCGACGACGACCACCGCTGCATCGTCAACATCATCTCCCCCTGGGTACTTCTTCCCTTGATCCATCTCCCCTCCTCTTGAGGATCCACCTCCCCTCTGGCCGATCCATCTCCCCTCTGGTAGATCCCCCTCATGGGTTAGGATATTCTAGGGTTAGGATCTCCTGGTGGTTCGGTAGGTCCTTGTTCGTGGGGTTAGGGTTCATGTTTATTGTTGCATGGGGATGATCACCCTCTAGTTCATGGGGTTAGGGTTAGGGTTCATGGGGTCTGGGTTAGGGTTCATGGGGTTCATGGGGTTCATGGGGTTAGGGTTAGGACCTCCTGGTGGTTCGTTTGGTCCGCTTCATGGTTTAGGGTTCATGATTTTAGGGGACGGGGATGGTTGGGGATGTGGATGATTTTAGGGGATGATGAAGTGGATGATGTGTGGTTCATGGTGCTTGTATCATTACTTATTTGTGTACGGTTCAATTACTCAGCTAGGATAGATGGTGAATTAGGTTTCCAACAGCACTTGAAAAGAAGCTACTTGCTTGTTTGTTTGTATCAACAGTACTTTCTTGTTTGTTGCCCTTTAATTTCCTTCCTTGTTTACTTGTTACTGTCAGTAGCACTATGCTTGTTTCTATTAGTAGCACTTTCCATGCTTGCTTGCTTGTATTATGCACTTTGCTTTCTTGCAACTAGGGTTAGTATGAACATGTACTTGATTGCTTTTAGCACTTTGCTATCAGTAGCACTACTGGGTTTGTAGCAGTGTTCTTCTTTCATGATATATGCATGAAGCTTGTGTTCTTCTTTCTAGTAAACACGGGAATGCTTAGTACTTATTGTGGTATTGGAATTCCTGGTGTGTTAAGGCAGTATGACTAGTTTTAATATATACTAGATTGGTGCTAGATAATTTTGATTGCTGTAATATACAAGGTTTATTCTAATTGTCAAAATGTCTTAACTTGTGTCATCTAGTCTGTAGACACTTTTGATGTGTAGAGGCAGCATAATCAATAGTTGAGTATAGTTTTTTCATCTTCTTTTGTACTGCTGCAAGTATAGTTGTTTCATGCTTTACCAGTGGCAACATCTAGTTGTTTTGAAGGTCCTCATGATATACTCGTCTAGCTTGCTGTCAGACTGTCTAAGCATGTGTACATGACACCAATTCACTAGTTCATGTTGCTTGCTTGCTAGCATACATGTTGCTTGCTGGCATACATGCTTAATTAGGGTTTCCATCAGCATTACATGCTTGTATCACTAGCACTTGGAGAAGAATCTACTTGCTTGCTTATTAATTAGGGTTTGTATCAGTAGTACTTGCTTCCTTCTCTTCATTTTCCTTCATTGCTTGCTTGTTTCTATCAGTAGCACTTTGCTTGCTTGTTTCTATCAGTAGCACTTTGCTTGATTGCTTGCTTGTATTAGTAGCACTTATGCACTTTGCTTGCTTGCTACTAGTGTACATGCATGCTTGTTTAGTGCACTTACATGTTTTCTTAATTAATAACACTAGATCACCGTATTGTTGATCCATCAAGTTTGTTTCACATGTATTACATGTATGTGCATGATGGTTCAAATGCTTTCCTTTATTGATACAAGTGCATCATTTTACTTTATCCCTGTTGTACCTGATTGTTGTTTATTCTATTTTGCAAGCACCACCTCAAGATCATCCATGGCAAGGATGACAAGGTCAAACCTGAGGCCAACCGTTGGTATGCAACTTGCTCCTTGTGGTTATACTGTCAGTTTCATAAAATGTGTGTCTTAATATGCTAAGTGAAATGTATTGCTGCAATCTGAATAAGCTGGCTTAATTGTGCCTGTGTGCTGTTAGTCTTCCTTACCTGAATAACTAGGATTAAATGATAATAAAATTTCATAAGATATGTTTGGCTGTCTATCCATGCATTCCAAACATTCACCTAATAGTCACATTTCCTTTATCATGCAAAGAAGATCCTCTCACCGAGTACGAGAAGGTTAGGGCTAGAAATATCATGAGGAACAATCGGATGTTCCAGTCCCGTGGCATCGGTGCAATAGCATCGATGATTAGGAAAACAAATGGTGTACAAGAAGGTAGAAGTGATGAGGTTCAAGAAGGTAGTGGAGTTATCAATGATGACCCAGAGTACAATCCTAAGGAGGATGAACTTATTGATGGAGAGGAAGTGGATGATATTGTAGTGAACAATAATGTTAAGGTGCAAACTCTGTCTTGCTTGGAGGGCTGGGGTTCTTTTATGCTATGTTATTCCTTGTGCTCACATATTTCTCTTGTGATCTAATGCTTTATTCCGTGCTGTTTATATGAGGCACTGAAGGAATCTAGGACGAAGAGGCCTGGTGTTAAGAAGACAGTCAGCAAGAAGAAGAAGAGCTCAGAAACATCTGCTGCAATGCCTCCAGGAAGGGTGATGCCCCCAGCTCCAGGACAAAAAAAGAGGATCCTGGAACCTGATGAACCTGCCCTTGATAGAATCACAAGGCAGAAAGCAAAGATGGCGACTGCGATGGACCATCAGGAAAGTCTGCTGCGCATGGACTCTGAGACCTTGGTGCAAATGGGTGATGAGTTGCCGCCCATGGATGTAGGAACCACTCTCAGCATGGATGGAAGTGGCACTGTCTGCCTAGATGAAGGAGGAACCATCTGCATTGATGAAGCCGGCACTGTCCACACAAACCTCAGCCCTGTTGCACCTTCTATTGACAGGAATGCTGTCATCAATGAAGAAGAACGGCAGCTTGTGCTTCAATCAGGCAAGTTGACCTTTGCAATGCTATCTTTTACTAGTGCATTTTCAAAATGGAATGATCATGTATGCTTTTGTCGATTCCTGCATTTGTCGATTTCTATTCTAATTTATGAGTTCAATTTCATTTTCAGATGCAATGACTACCAAGACTAGACATAGAAAGGGCAAAGGGCTAGAGAGGATCACCAAGTCGCTTGGTAGCAAGGTGCCTATCCAAATTGCCGAAGGGATGAAGCATCCAGAGAAGCCTCTGCAGTCAGCAAAGCTTGCTTCTGAATGTGGACTCGTTGCGAGAAGCCATCTTCCGGTTCTTCCTCACTTCAAGCTATACAAAAAAATGCTAGTCTATTGGAGAACTACATTGGGAAAGTTGCTGTAAGCTACTTGTTTCATAGTTAATGTGCTATCTATTTTCTGTTACACCTATGCATGATCACTAATATTGTTCCTACCTTGTTTGCTGTCTTGGTAGGAAAATTTTGAGATGAACACGGACTCGGAGACCATCAAGACCGCGTGCAAAGATATTCTGCAGAAAAATTCAAAGAACAGACGCCATCAGATCAAGAAAAGTATTTTGATACCGTAGCCACAAATAAAGTTAGCATTAAGCCTCCGGTACCTGATCTGACGGATGGTGAATGGCAAGCTCTGGTGGAGATGTGGTCTACCCCAAGACACAAGGTTTGTCTCTGCTTTTTTTGATGCTTTATGTTCTACACATGGTATGCGTGTGCTAGATCATGCTGAAAGTATGCTTTTTTGTAGGAAACCTGTGTGTCGAACAAGATGAATCGAGAAAAGGTCATGTACGATCAGAGAACTGGTTCCAGGCACTACAAAGCACACATTTTTCCACTATGAGAACTTTTCTCTACAGACCTTACCATTTGATCCTCGTTGAATAACATTTCTGATTCTTGCTGAATAACAATTTGATTTTTGTTGAAAAACATTTCAGAAAGAAGAGCGTAAGGGTGAGGAGCTGTCTGCGATTGACTTGTTAAAGGCCACCCACAACAGCAAGAAGCACGGGTTTTCGGAGCCAGTCAAGACTGCTATAGTAAGTCACTCCATGCTTTGTCCATGCCCTGTTTGATTCACAGCCAACTTTGATGTTGTTTGATGCTTTGATGATTTGATGCTGTTTGATTCGGAGCTAGTTACATGCTTTGATGCTGCTTGATAATTCCATGCTTATAGTTCCATGCTAGGCTTAATGAAGATAGTTCCACGCTGTTTGATTCACACACGCTGTGTTCCATGCTTTGATGTTGTTTGCTAGTTCAACAAAGATATTAGAACTTGCTGTAGCTGTTTGTTGCATTTTTATGACATGATGAAATTTGATCTGAATGTTAGTCGGGAAGCCATCTTATATAGAACCACCATTCTAGGCTTAATGAAGCGATCATATTGTTCCAATTCCATGTCTCTAGGTCACTAGTCATTATCTTCTTGTATAGATTTTGTGTGCTGGTTTGGTTACTTCAAATAATCCATTTGTGTGTTGGTTTGGTTTGTCCACTAATGCCTATCATTTTCCTCCATATGCTAGCTTGAGATGGAAAAAATGAAGGACGCGCCGGTACCAGAAGGTGAAGAGCCAAAGTCTACTGTTCAAATTGTCGAGGAAGTGCTGTTGAAATCTGTCAAGCAAAGCACATTCCTCACGAATGTTGGGCTCCAGTCATCTAGGAACAACTCCCGCAAAGCAACTGCTGAAGTAGCTGCTCATGTTCGTGACCTTGAGCAGAAGCTGGAGAGGTCCGAGCTTCAAGCTGAACTGGTGCAAGAAGAATTGGCGGCAATTAAGATGAAGGCGGAAGAATCTAAAGCTGCACGCGACAAGGAACTTGAGCTGCTGCGCAAGAAGTCTCTAGAATAGGAAGAGAAGTTAGCCCACTTGATGGCTCTCTTTGGAGCTAAGGTAGTTTGATGGCTGTGCTGTGAACCTCTTTGTCTTTCAGCTAAGGTAGTTGTTGCATTTTGAACCTGTGAACCTGGGAGCTGAGCTGAGAGCTGTTGATTTTGTTGAATTTTGCTGTTTAAACTAGAGCACATGGATCTTGTGAAGTTATGTGATCACTTGTGCACCTGGGCCTTTCTGTGAAGTTATGTTATCTTGTGAACCTAGATCACTTGTGGATCATTTTGTTTATTTTCTGTGAAGTTATGTGGATCACTTGTGCACCTGGGCTTCTGGATCACTTGTGCACCTGGGCCTTTCTATTTATAGTTATGCAAAATGAGAATCTGGGCTCTAAAAAGGCCAAGACCCAAACAAGAATTAGACCAAAAAGGCTTGGGGAAAAAAACAAATGACTGTAAGAAAAAAAATTATAAAAGGCTGCATAACAGAAAATAAAAAGGCCAATGCCCAAATTCGAACTAGACGAAAAAGGCTGTGGCCCAAAACAATAGTGGACTATAAAAAATTCATCAGAAAAAGGTTCCATTCCCAGAAAATAAAAGGCCAAATTATTGGGCCAGGCCCATGCACATAAGCAAAATAAAGAGAAAAAATAAATTAAACGGGCCTAATTATTGGGCTTGGCCCATGTAGACGGATGAAATGGACCGGGCTGATTCTATTTTACAAACTTTTCATTTGGTCGTAATTCTGCCACGTCAGCTTGCCACGGTGGATCTGACGTGGTGTGGTCGGATTGCGAGTGACCAAAATAATTGGTCGTTAAACCTATGACCGTTTTTTGGTCATAAACGTCTACGACCATTCCAAAAGAAAGGTCACTATAGTCAGTTAACGACGGCCAGCTTTTGACCTTATGTTTTTGGTCACAAAAAGGTCACAAATTGAAAACAGTGACCATTGAGTGACCAATAGTGGTGGTCACAAGTTGACATATTTCTTGTAGTGTATCCACGCGGGCCATAGGCCCAAAAGTGTCATGGGCCCTAATCAGATGGGTTGTAAGTAGGCCTGATTCAACGCAGGTTGTAATTAGGCCCTACTATTCCACGGGCCATTAACAGGCCTATAGGCCTGCGGTGCTGAAATTTATCCACAAAGTCTACGGGCCGTTAAGAGGCCTAAAGTTACTTCGTGCAAGAAATAGCCCAATTTCTGCATGGGCGTTAAAGGTCCTAAAGTTAAACCGGGCCGACATCGTCCCAGATGTACCATGGGCCACTAACAGGCCGAAACTATTATCGGGACGAACTGGTTAACGGGCATTGTTTGACACATGAAAAATCTTATAAGCCCTTCGTGAGAAGGGAAGAGAAGGAGTGTGGATTTCTCTCATTCCCCGAGGAAAAAGAAAAATGCGGGCGTGCTAGTGTACCGTAGTACACAAAGAAAATTGATACGGGAAAGAAGTATTTCATTTATCTCTTTGGATGAACAAAATTACAAGATCCCATAAAAATGGTTGCGCTCCGTGGCCTACTAGCGCGGCCTTCCTGACTATGGTGATGTCTGGTCTCCTCGTTCCCAGTTAATTACTCCCGTGGGTTGCTCCCCGAGATACCTCCGATTAAGCCGTGTGGTCATCTTCATCGTCTTCGCTTCGCATTCTCCTTGCATGATGACGATGGTGTGAGTGTATGGTGTGGGTGGCGACAAAGCCTCTGTCCTCATCGGTACACGTGCCGCACAAAACATGGCTTTGTGCTAGCCATGTCCGCCCTCGCCGTCGCACCTTGTCGGTCTTGATAGCGTTCATGTAGTCGGTGTTGGAGTAGCATGGAACGTACTTGACTCGAACATCTTGACGATATAGCAGCTTCGTCGGGGTACAAGGGGTTGGCTCGCGGGAGTATTATTTTGTGGAGACCGACATTGGTGTAAAACCAACGGACGCTCGCATCGGCATTGCCAGTGTGGTTGGTGCCTTGTCTCGACTAGAGGCCGAGGGTATGACAGTCTGTGAAGACAAAGACTCTGCCTCATGAGACCGTGGAAAGTAACATATTAGAGGGGCGTGGTGGATGCCTCGTCTTGGCTAGATGTCGTATTCGGTGGTCCGCCAAAACAAGAATCACATCGCGGGGTTGAAGAAAGGTAACATCATGGAGGGGTGTGGTTGATGCCCTGTCTCAGCTAGACGATATATTCGGTGGTCTGCTAAGACAAGGATCACGCCACCCGTACGACAAACGACACCTGATGCAATGAAGGGTGCACCTCGTCTTGTCTGGACTCCGTATTCGGTGGTCCACCAAGACAAGGGCAAAGCATTGCGGTGCCGAATAAAGGTGACATCATGGAAGGGAGTGGTCAATGCCTCGTCCTAGCTAGACGCCGTATTCGGTGGTCTGCTAAGACAAGGAGCACACTGCCTGTACGCCGAGACTTGTATGCCATAAAGAATGCACCTCGTCTCAGCTGGAAGCCATATTCGGTGGTCTGCCAAAACAAAGGAAACACATCGCAGGATCGTGGTAAGGGTCGGTGAATACGTGTCATCGCGTAGCACCATCTTCTTCATATCGCGTGCTTCGTGTTGCGGGAAGCACCAAGGGCGTGTGTCATCTTCATGGGCTCCGGGTTGCGGGCTCCAGCTTGATGAGGTAGACATCATGGCGTTGTCCCACTGGCTCCATGCCTCTGTCCTACGTGGCGCTGGCTTGATGATGTTGATGATGGGCATCGTCTTGGCGAGCTCTGTGTCGTCATCCTCTGCAATATGGCGGCGATATCCTTGGGAGCTCTATACCTCCATCCTCCATGGCGCCTGTTTGATGACGAAGACGACGGGCGTCGTCCTGGCGGGCCCCGTGTCAACATCCTCCATGGCACAAGGTTGACGATGTTGGTAATCAGCATTGTCTTAGCGAACTCCGCGCCTCCATCCTCCATGGCATGGCGGCAACATCCTCGCGAGCTCCACGCCTCCGTCGTCCATGGCTCCGGCTTGATGAAGAAGATTGATCATCAAGGCAACGGGCGTTGTCCTTGCGAGCTCCACGTCATGATCCTCCACGGCACCGGGTCGATGATGTTGGCGATGAGCCTGGTGGTGTCGATGTAGTCTCCTGGACCGACAGCATCATCCATTGTCTCAATTACATAGAAGAGCAATGCTTCGTCCACGGCCACCTTCGTCGGGCGCGTTGTCCACCGCCTCAACGACACCTTGTACGAGAAGAGAGCTCCTTTGTCCGCGGCCACCTCTGTTGGGCGCATTGTCCGCTGCCTCAACTACTCCTGGTACGGGAAAAGCATTGTATCGTCCGCGGCCATTTCTGCTGGGCATGCTTTCCGAAGGCCATTCTGCAAAATAGTTGATAACACATAGAAAAAGAAATACTATTGTGGCGTCATTGCAGATGGTGCATGCGCCCTCAATGCTCGGTTTCTTGCTTGGAGTAGGTCCTCCTCATCTGTACGTCACAGCTGCCGCATCACTGCTCGACGCGTCTTCTTCTCCTCTATGCCGCCGCCAGGGTGCGTATCTTGCCTCAGCGAGACGTGGTGCTGCGTGCGTCTTGTACATGCTCCGCGTGGGTTGCCTGCCATGTGTGTATCCTGCAAAATAAGAAGATAGCACATAGAAGAAGAATATTATCATATGGTTAGATTGGTTTCTTCCCCAACACGTATTTCCACGGCCGGCGCGTACGCACATCCAACGTTTATTCGATCTCCATGACACTGCCACCATGGGCACGTCTCATCCTCGACACTACCACCCCGAGCGCATCTGCTTCTCCTCCTTATGTGCGCTTCGTCTCCGGCGGCTGCCTCCGACATCTTTTGGATAAGATGCCATCGTCGGTGCCAAAACCGACGGATCTTGGGTAGGGGGTCCCGAACTATGCGTCTAGGATCGATGGTAACAGGAGACAGGGAACACAATGTTTACCCAGGTTCGGGCCCTCTCTATGGAGGTAATACCCTACGTCCTTCTTGATTGATATTGATGAATATGGGTGTTACAAGAGTTGATCTACCACGAGATTGTAATGGCTAAACCCTAGAAGTCTAGCCTATGTGGGTATGGTAATGAGTATATGCGTTGTTCTTTCCAGACTATCGCCTTCGGTTTATATCGACACCGAAGGGATCTAGGGTTTACAAGGAGTCGGTTACATAAGAAGGAATCTTCGGTCGCCAAGCTTGCCTTTCATGCCAAGTAAAGTCTAATCCGGACATGATGCAGTCTTCGGCCTTCATGTCTTCAGAGCCCATCAGTCCGGCCCGTGGATAACAGGCCGGACGCCCGAGGACCCCTTAGTTGAGGACTCCCTCAGTAGCCCCTTAACTTGGCTTTCAATGACAAGGAGTCCAGCGTGCAGATTGTCTTCGGAATTGCAAGGCGGGTTCCCCTTTTCTCCAAACTCCAAGATAGTCTTCGAATGTAATGATAGTATCCTGACATGTTACATACACCATACACAACCGCAGAGAGAATATAATATTTGCACAAATCTAATATGTTGACAGCCCTTTTTTCAACACGACATCATGTTTGTCCGGTTATAATTTCGAACCGTTTTTCTTCAGCCAATCGACGCTACTAGGCGTGGTTGCTACTGGAAGTCTTGTCAAAACAGAGATCGTGTCCCCTTATTGCGGGATTCTCATCAATGCGGGCATAGGTAACTCAACTGTGCCGTTTATACAACCCTAGGGAACAGGCGAATTCTAAGGCGAGTGAGGAGGCGTTTAATATTTGCTGCGTTTATAAGGGGATAAGGATTCACCCCTCCTTTCCTCACGCCCTCTCTCCATCTCCGCCTTTCCGATCTCAAGCTCCAGCGCCCGAGTTCTTATCTCCTTTCCACTCAAGCAACCATGTCCGGATCTAGTGGTCAGGGCAAGTGGATGGTCTCCTCCGTTAAAGAGGAGGACATTACAAAGCTTCGGGCGGCCGGATATTTGGCGAAGGAGATTGCCCATCGTCTGCCAGCTGAGGAACAAGTCGTCCCCATGCCGGAGCCCACAAAGAGGGTGGTATTCGTCCCCCATTTCTTCCGTGGGCTAGGGTTTCCACTCCACCCCTTCGCCCGCGGGCTGATGTACTACGACGGGATAGATTTCCATGATCTGTCCCCGAATTCCTTCCTCAACATCTTGGCGTTCATCGTCGTGTGCGAGGCCTTCCTCCGGGTCCATCCCCACTTCGGGCTGTGGCTCAAAGTATTCAGCGTGAAGCCAAAGGTGGTGGAGGGACAACACGCAGAGTGTGGAGGGGCCATGGTGAGCAAGCTATCCAATGTCTCGTGGCCCAAAGGCAGCTTTGTTGAGACAGTAAAGGAATGGCAGAAGGAGTGGTTCTATATTACAGAACCTAGCGGCACCACCTGTGCCGCTGCTGCCGAATTCTACTCCAGCGCTCCCATGCGACTCACCTCCTGGGTGGAGAAGAGTCTGGACTGGTGTGCACCTGATAAGCTAATAGCGCTGCAGATGCGTGTTCAAAGCATGATGATCGAGGAAATCAAGCTCATCCACGTTATCCAATTGATGCTAATCCGCCGGATTCTTCCATGCCAGTGCCGCAGCCGCCCTTTATGGGAATTCAATTCGATGAAGCACCAGACACTAAAAAGGCTCTTCGATACTTCTCAAAAAGGGGCCTCGAAGTTGCTCTTTAAGGGCAACGAGAGGCCACCGGCCATGGACTCAGACCGTGGTCATAATTGTAACCGCCCCGCCAGCGAGGTATGTTACTTTTGATGTACTCCCGACTTAAATGTTTCTAGGATCATGTCCGAGACATTAGTGTTGCTTCCTTAGGACTGGGTGGAGAGGGCCAAGCGGATCCAGTGTCCGGCTCCATTGTCCGAAGAACCAGTCATCCCGCGCCTGGCGAAGATGCTAGTGCCAGCGCCGTATACAGTGCCGGAGAAGAAGGCCAAGAAGAAAGCCAAGGGGCCAAGAGCGGCCCCCGTCGCAAGGGCACTTCGGACGCGGCATCCGAAGACGACGAGGCCCATTCTACTGTCCCTGAGGACAATGACGAGGAAGAGGAGGGCGAGGAGGAAAACAACCCTCCCCCCGAGGAGAAGAAGAAGGAAAGGGTGGCCTCGACACATGTGGAGGCGCGAGCACCCAAAAAGGGGAAGGGCGCCCAAGTGGTCAACACGGTGTGGGATGCTGATAGTAGTCCGGAACGTCACCCCCGTACTAGGCCCCAAGCCGCATTGTAAGTGACATGGCTTATTTATGCGCATATCCAGCCCTTTCTTTTTATTATTCTAACATGGTTAATCCATACTATTGCAGTCTGGCCCGTGACCTTATCCAACGATCCTCATCTGGAGGTTCGTTGGCACGTCGGAGATGGCGAGCATGTCGCCACCGCCTGCTTACTCCCCTGGGGCCAAGGATGACACCAAAGTGTTATATTGGAGGACCGCTCTGAAGGGAGGAGCCCAGGACGTTGTCCGGGAGGCACCACAAGGCGGGACCTCCACTATTGGACACACGGGGGAGTCAATCCCCATGGAGACTAGCAAAGAGGGCCGTATCCAGTTCGACCCTCAGCCGAATACGATTCCAGAGACCAATATGGCTCCGGAGTCGGGCGAGCAGCCCCCTTTGAAGGAGGGGGGTGCGTTGCCTCCACCGGTGGCTCCTGTCCTTCCAGGAGCGCCAGATGTCCTGATGGGGGCGCTACAAAGCGCCTCCGTCGTCGACGAGCATCGTATCCTTATGGGTGCGGTGATTGAGAAGGTTCAGTCCACCAATAGCAGATTTAATGAAGCGTGCGGCAGCTTGTTAACAGGTTTCGAGGTAAGAAAGAGAAAAAACCCGTATAGTCCGTAGCCCCTGAGACGCCATCCGGTGTTCAGCGAGGGGAACCGGACAGGGGATCAATCCTTAAGTATAAGAGGCTGACTGGATATGTATCGATGAGTAGGCGTCCCTGTTGGCCGCGACCTCGCATGCTGCCGAGGTCTCCGAACTGAAGAGGGGGCTGGAGCGGACCGAAAATGAGCTCGGCGAGGTTAAAGTTCGGCTCCAGGAGAAGCAAGGTGAGGAACGACTTGCTATATGTTCGGGAAAGGATAAGCTTTGTATATTGACAGCGATATTGTGATATGTGCAGAAGCCGTGACCGAGGTCGAGGCCCTAAGGAAGGCCCTGGGCGAGGCCGAAGAGCAGGCTGTCTAGCAGCTAGCCGCCCGTAAAATGCTAAACGGCCGGGTCAAAGAAGTCCAGCAGGAGCTCCAGGATGCGGTGAAAAAATGCGAGACCTTGGAGCATGATGCATCGGTTCGAGGGACCGACCTCGCCAAGGCTCTTCAGGGCATGGAGACCGCACGGAATGAGGCCCATGCCGCCCTCCAGGAGATCCAAGAGGCTAAGAAGATCACAACGGGTAAGGTATTTAAAATGCAAAGCAAGTATGCGGAGAAGCAGTACCTTTTACTAACCCTGGTTCGGAGTTCCCCATGGGCTTTTGTGGATTTGCCACGTAGTGTATCAGACGCCGTGGAGTTCTATCGAGCCGAAGGAGGGGGTTCTTCGGAGAGGCTCTTCTGGTCGCAGTATGCGGCACCAGAGCATCCCATGTCCTTCACCGATCAGCTGAAACAGCTGGTGGAGCTGCATAGGGTGGCCGAACTAGCCATTAAGGATGTGATAATCTGGCTGTGGCCAGCCAAACCTATGCCTAGTAGCTATTTCAGACGCGTGAGGCGGATGGTGGAAGCCTGTCCTCGACTAGACGTTATCAAGCGCTCCATCTGTATTGAAGGTGCCCGTATGGCCTTCGATCGCTGCAAGATGTGGTGGGCGAAGATGAACGCTATTGAAGTCGCCAGCGGGCCGCTGGTGGACAAGGAGCACCGCACACCCGAGCGATATTTCGAGGATGTTGTAGAAGGGTCTCGACTTGTAGTGGCGCAATGTTCGCAGGACATTATATTTGAATAAATGTATTCTTGTTGCCTTTGTCTTGTATTATGGGAACAAAGCCAGTTTTTGTAAATAATTTTATTATGCTTTGAATTGTTTCCTCCTGTGCGGCCGTGTCGTGTGTAATCTGAGGGTTGGCCAGTCGTCGGCTTCTGCCCTCACGTAGGTAGTACGGAGGTGTTCGGGTAAACAATCTTGATCCAATTACATGGTCCTTGAAGGACTTGTTTAGCGCAATGAACAATGCAATCAGACATTATGGCTTTAACGCCCTAACTTAGCCATAGGATTTTTCTAATAAAGCATGGGTGCAGCCCCTGGTTTAATCCAGAGTACTGTCAGCATAGGAACGGGAAGTTCCGATCTCTCGCGTAGCGCGAAAAAAATTTCCGCTGATTTGTAACCCTCGAGTAGCTGACCGGCCCTCGCCACATCATGACAGTCAGTTTTCGGCTTTCTCTACTGAGGTGCTCGTCTGGTCAACACCAGGGCACAATCACAGTAGTTCTCCCTTTACTACCCTAGCCGATGGGGCGGAACGCAGGGTAGCAAGCACAAGAGCCGGGCAACCCAACTAATGACCAAAGACATGATTCGGAGCCAATGCATATAATGCTAAATTCGGGGTGCCCAACACATATAAAAAGTGTTCGGACTGTGCTGCTGCATTATGGGGTGACAGGTAGCCCCTGATGAATATTAAACGTAAAATACTGTCGATGCAACAAATAAGCAGATCTAGAATAAAAACGAAGTAAGAAGCGAAAACCACAGGAACTGGGTCACGAACCATTTTATTATAACTGGATGGATACATCAAGGCGTAAATTGTACAGATGGTGCGAGAAGTATCCGGCCATTTAATATGCTGGCATCAATAGGGTGCAGCGTGCGGGTCCTAAGAAATAAGTATGAATAACGTCAAGAAGAACGTATAAGGGTTACCCTACACACCTGTGTTGCTTGCCTCCGTTGTATTTCAGTCCTTCTAAAGGACATGACATCAGGCCCGCGGAAAAGTGTGCCTGAAACAAGAAAAAGAAGTAAAAGTATGTGTGTCCGGGATCGGTCTGGCCGGATTGTATACCCCGGGTTATCTCACGCCTCCGTCGATGTCCATGGAATTTTGAGTGTGTAATTGTGTATGCGTGGTACGAATGCAACTACCTTATTAGGGCTGGGACGGAGGCCGAATTGCTAGTCGAGCTCTTGACGAGCCGCGCTGTGCTGTTGCAGTGTGGTCCGGACCCGCTTGATTGTGTCCAGGGGCTCCACAGCTGGGTTATAATGCTTCTTGAGAAGGCCACTCTGCGCTTCAGCTGCTAGGGCGGCGGTCTGCTCCTCTGTTCGGAGGGAGCTTTCCGTATTGCCATTGACTGTTATGACGCCACGTGTACCGGGCATCTTGAGCTTGAGATAAGCATAGTGTGGTACTGCGTTGAATCTAGCAAACGTGGTTCGTCTGTGCAGTGCATGGTAGCCGCTGTGGAAGGGGACGATATCGAATATTAACTCTTCGCTTCGGAAGTTTTCCGGAGAACCGAAGACCACCTGTAGCGTGATTGAGCCCGTACAGCGGGCCTCTACACCTGATTCATGAGGGATTAATGCCCATCTTCTGTACTGTATCCTGATACAGCAGGTTGAGGCTGCTTCCGCCATCCATCAGGACTCGTGTTAGGTGGAATCCGTCGATGATTGGGTCAAGGACCAGTGCGGTTGAGCCGCCGTGGCGGATGCTAGTCGGGTGATCTCGTCGATTGAAGGTGATCGGAAATGACGACCACGGATTGAACTTTGGGGCGACTGGCTCTACCGCGATAGACGTGCCTGAGTGCTCGTTTGCACTCCTTTCTGGGGATGTGTGTGGTGTATATCATGTTCACCGTTTTGACTTGGGGGGGGGGGGGATTTCTTCTGTCCCCCGGTGTTCGGTTGCCGGGGCTCTTTGTCCTTGTCCCCACATTGTGAACCCTTTTATTTGTTTTTGGCATTTAACTTGCCAGCCTGCTTGAAGACCCAACAATCCCTGTTGGTATGATTGGCTTTCTTATCCGAGGTGCCATGAATTTGGCAAGGACGGTCGAGTATGCGGTCCAAGCTAGAAGGTCCTTCATTATTTCTTTTGTAGGGTTTCTTCCATTGGCCGGACTTGGAGCCACTGAATCCGGCGTGGACTATGGTGTCCTCGGTGTTTTCACCATTGCTTCTACGTTTTTGTCTGTTGCGCTAGAGCTTGCCGGTGCTATTCTTGGCCTCAATGGGGTCTGCCTCGCTGGCTGTGTTTTTGCTACGAGCCAGCCAGCTGTCCTCGCCTATGCAAAAGCGGGTCATGAGTGCCGTTAGGGCTTCCATTGACTTCGGTTTTTCTTGTCCAAGGTGGCGTGCTAGCCATTCATCACGGATGCAGTGTTTGAAGGCTGCTAGGGCTTCGGCATTCGGACAGTCAACGATCTGGTTCTTTTTGGTTAGGAACCTAGTCTAGAATTTTCTGGCTGATTCTCCGGGTTGTTGGACCATGTGGCTTAGGTCATCGACATCTGGTGGCCGGACATAAGTTCCTTGGAAGTTGTCATGGAAAGCCTCTTCCAAGTCCTCCCAGCTGCCGATGGAGTTCTCAGGCAAGCTATTTAACCAGTGCTGAGCTGGTCCTTTGAGTTTTAATGGGAGGTACTTGATGGCGTGGAGGGCGTCTCCTCGGGCCATGTGGATGTGGAGGATGAAATCCTCTATCCATACTGCCAGGTCAGTTGTGCCGTCGTATGATTCGATATTGAAGGGCTTGAACCCCTCAGGGAATTGATGATCCAGTACTTCATCTGTGAAGTAGAGCGGGTGCGCGGGGCTCTATATCGGGCCGCATCGTGGCGGAGCTCAGATGGAGTTCGTCTACGATGTTCGGCCGCAGCATGGTTAGGTTTGTCACGTCCTAATAGGTAGCCGTCATCGTGCTTCGAGGCACGTCCTCGTGATCCGTAGATCGATCTTGTGTGTCCTGCTCTGTTTCTAGAGTCTGTCGGAGGTCGTACATATGACTCCGGACTCTTCCATCCTTACTTTGGCGGGGTGGTGGGGCGTTCTGCTGTTCGGCCCGAGTTGCAGCTTTATCCCGACCGCGGTGTGGCCGTTCAGTCGTCCTGTCTCGACCATGTGGTGGTCGGTCCGTACTACGCGAAGGAGATATGTGCTCCGGCGCCTCCTCATTGAATTGAGGTAACAGTCTATGTTTCGGGTAGCTCTTGGCTGGGCGGTTGAGGCCGTGTTCCTCGGCTGTCAGGACGTTGGTCCATCTGTCGACAAGCAGGTCTTGTTCAGCTTGAAGCTGCCGTTGTTTCTTTTTCAGGCTCCTTGCCGTTGCTATGAGCTGAAGCTTAAAGTGCTCCTGCTCAAGAGGATCCTCAGGCACGATGAAATCTTCATTGCCGAGGCTTGTTTCCTCCTCGTAGGGTGGATGGTAACTATCATCCTCCAGATCATCTTCTATGGCCTGTTCGTCAAGGTTGTCTGGCCTGCTGTCGTGTTCCTGCTCGGATGTAGCCCCGATAGGGTCTTCATTGTTTTCAGCGTCGCTCGGAGTAATATTTTCTCCGGTGCCAGTGTTGTCGTCTTTTGAGCGACCGGGCTTAGGGCGGCGTTTGGGCCGCCGGCACTTGGATTGTGTCTCGGAGGTTTTGTTCGCATCCGGCTCTTCTTTGTCGTCACCAGATCCTTTAGCTGTATCAACCATGTACACGTCGTACAAAGAGGTAGCCGTCCAACGTCCAGTGAATGGCGGGACTTGGCCTTGCTCCTTGTGAGCATCGACGTCCATACCGTCGATGTCTTCGGAGCAATAGTCAAGCACGTCGGTTAAGTCGTCGATGGTAACTATGAAGTGGGTGGCGGGTGGCAAGCAAAATTCCTCATCATCCGTCTCTAGCTCGAACAGGACATAGTTCAGCTGGGAGTCCTTCTCCAAGGACAGATTCTTTAATGATTTTAGCACGTCACCCAAAGGCGAGTGCTAGAAAACGTCAGCGGCGCTGAACTCGAAGATTGATAACCGATCTAGCTTGGTGTCCGCAGGCGTACACAGTCCAGAACTTATAGCCGGAGACGAGTCCGAAGTTCCGTTAAAGAGAATATTGCTGGGCGTCGAGTCCATGTGCGGTTCCAACACCGCGGACTCTGAGGCCTTAGATGGCTCGATCTGCTTCGGCTCTAAGGTCATTGCAGCCGCAGGAACCATCTCCTGGGTGTGATCTGATGAATGATTTAAGTCACGTTCTGCGGGATGAGGGGAAGCGATCACCGCGGGCTCAAGTCCCTCGAAGATCAAGTCTCCACGGACATCCGTGGCGTGGTTCAAGCTTCCGAATCCGGCCTGATGGCCAGGGGCGTAGTTGTTGATCTGCTCCAGATGGCCAAGCGAGTTGGCCCGCAGTACGAAGCCGCCGAATACGAAGATCTGTCCGGGGAGGAAGGTTTCTCCCTAGACAACGCCATTACTAACGGTCGAAGGGGCCATCGAGCCCTTTGCTGACGACATAGTAGAACTCTCAATGAAACCACCAATGTCGGTGTCAAAACCGGCGGATCTCGGGTAGGGGGTCCCGAACGGTGCGTCTAGGATCGATGCTAACATGAGATAGGGAACGCAATGTTTACCCAGGTTCGGGCTCTCTCTATGGAGGTAATACCCTACGTCCTGCTTGATTGATATTGATGAATATGGGTGTTACAAGAGTTGATCTACCACGAGATCGTAATGGCTAAACCCTAGAAGTCTAGCCTATGTGGGTATGGTAATGAGTATATGTGTGTTCTTTCCAGACTATCCCCTTCGGTTTATATACACACCGAAGGGATCTAGGGTTTACAAGGAGTCAGTTACATAAGAAGGAATCTTCATTCGCCAAGCTTGCCTTCCACGCCAAGTAAAGTCTAATCCGGACATGGTGTAGTCTTCGACCTTCATGTCTTCACAGCCCTTCAGTCCGGCCCGTGGATAACAGGCCGAACGCCCGAGGACCCTTAGTCCAGGACCCCCTCAGCCATCTTCATCATCATCTTCTCGACGCTGCCGCCACGGACTTGTCTCCGCCGGCTACGTGCGTCAGTTCTCTCGCCTTCTCTTTCTGCGGTCTCTCCCGATGCTGCCACCACAGGTGCGTCTTGTCGAGCGTGCGAGAGTCTCCCATTAAACCTGATAAAACATTGAGACAAAGAAACTAACAAAAAGATGAGGGCGTCGTCTGATCGGCCGCACCGCTGCCGCAGCTGCAGACGTCATCTCTTGCTGGTGGCATCTCTGTCCCGATCTTCTCAACGCCGCCGCCATGGGCGCGCACCTCTTGGGTCTTCCTTCGTTGCGGTGGCTCCTTCGCTTGGTCGATGATGCCTCCTTGGCACGTCCCTCTCTCGGTTGCCTTCATGAGGTCTGGCTGGATGTGTGGTACCTGACACATGAAATACACAGTGGCAAATAAAATTAGTCAACGGGGCTTGGTCTGCTCCCGTTTCTTCATGTCCTAGGGCGCCTGCATGCTCGCCCTAGGAAGGCCGCCGCCGTGGCCGGCGTCTCTTCCACTTGGTCGCATCACACCTGGTGCTTGGTTTGCAAATGCGGTAGCAGACGCGTCGTCGTCTCCTCGGCTGTGTTCGTTCTTGTGTCGGCTATGCTAGCTAGCTCTTGACCTTGACTACGTTCACCTCTCGCCCCCAGCTAGTCTCGTGGGTTCTCCCCATTTTATATAGGTGGCCCTTTGGGCGGGTAACGAGCTGGGCGTGGCACGCATGGCTTACTTGATTAGAAAGAACAATACCTTCTATTTTATGCACTTCCTTCCATCTTAAGTCCTCCTTTCCGATGTGTTGCTTTTCTTGCCTTGCATACCAGCACAAAATGTATTTTGTACCTTGTTTGTGCCTCACATGCCTTTCAATGACAATTCCTAGAGGTCGGCTCCTTTTCTTTCCAATTTCGATGCTTGTGGATTATTTGTTGCGGCAGAATATTTACTTGCCAAGTACTGATTCAACTTGCCAGCCTCATACGTGTTTGTAGTTTGCCCTCCATTAGCACGTATATATTTCATGTACGTATATGCGCGTGCTTGTCGGCTGGCTGAGATACTCGAATACGTATACATAGTGTATACATATAAAGTCAAGGTCAAAGCTATGTGTTATCACGTGCATGCATGTTTGTTAGTTGCACCATGACTTCATGCAAGTACGTGAGTGGGTAGCTTGCCACTCATGTGCCATGCTAATTGAATCTTGACTTTGTATAACTAATTTCCCTTTGAAAATATATAAATCCTGCATCAAAAATCACCAACAATATATACATATTATTTTGTGCAACAGTGAACAAAAACACGTCGAACAGGGATTTAACAGGCTGAAATACAAACCTGTCTTAGAATGGGCCCAAAAGAACAGTGGCCTGTTAACGGGCCTGATCCGATATGGGCCGTAATTTGGCCCAAAACACATCGGGATGTTAACGGGCCAGCCCACTAGTGTCTGAAAAACATGGTGGGCCTTTAGCTGGGCCGGCCTTTTCACCGGAATGGGCCTTTGTTGGGTCGTGCCACGTGTAGACGTATCATAGGCGCGTCCTGTCCAATGAGTGGATGACATCTGTCCGAACGTTGAGCCAACACGTGTTTCCTCCGTCTAATGAAAATTTTACACGTGGAAAATCCCCATTGGTCTGGGTTGTTAACGGGTTATCGGATCCAAAACCGGACCCGATAGCTTAATGGCGACTCGTTACGGTCGATGCCACGTGTCGGTCACCCTTGACGAAAGCACTTCTATGACGCGCAATTTATCGTCATGGAAGTGGACACTTCCATGATGATAATTTTGGTAATGTCATGGAACACTTATATGACAGCACAAGTATGACTATCTTGATTCTTTCATAAAATTGTCATGGATGTACATGCATGACAGAAAACGTGACCTACTGTGACAAACATGTATCATCACAGAAGTGTCTTTTTTGTAGTGTGTACTTATTACCCACACCTATGAATAATCATTTCTCCATTGACAATGGACAATTGCATTATGTTGCATAGGAAGGAGATGCAGCTTTTGACCAAGAAGGGTCAGAACCTGAACAAGTAGATGAAGAAGAACTCGCCACCGACGAAGAGGAGGAGCAGCCCCAACAAGACTACACCACCTACGCGGACCTTATCAACCTCCAGGGCTCTATTGATGATACGAGCAACCTCGCGTCATCCCTGAGGAGCATGTCCGCCTACATGAACATGAACTTCTCCAACTTGGGCCAAGAGTGGGCTCTTGACCTACCGCCGCAATGATCTCGCTGGTTTGGGCTTGCAAAAGCCTAAGCTTGGGGAGGTTCTCACCAATTCTACATCAAGATGTGGCCGTATTTGAATAAATTGTAATGAGGTTATACTTAAGCTCGAGGAGCTTCACAACACTCGTGTTGGTTTGTTCCAACACTTTGCTTTTTAGTTTGCTTTTGCCTTCGCGATTTTTTGGTTGCAAGTTATCTTTCAAACCCAAAAACCAAAACAAAAATAGAGTAAGCTTTTCTTTGCTCTTTTTCTTATTTAGCCACTTGGAGCTCATTGGCATTTTGTTTACAAAGGAGTTGATCTATGCCAGGATAATGAGGAATGCAAGAGTAAGGAAGAGAAGTGTGTAAGTTCGCAACTGTGAAGGTATGTCCTACGATCCCCGTCTTTTGCACTTGGATACTTACAGTAGATGTAGTAGTTGTGTGTGTGATATGTGTGGATGGGAGTGAGTCTTCATAATTGATACAAAAGGTTTTGCTCTAGTAGCTGAAATAATTTTGTACCCTTTGTTTTCCTTGGTTTAGACAACTAAGACTTGTTGTGCACTACTGCAGGATGCTGCTAACGCGACACTACGATGAGAGATCCTTTGAGAAACTATGTGCGATGCAATAATCACAAACGGTGTTGTATGAAAACCGTCAGAAATGATGCAAAGCGTTTGCGATGAATGATACATCAAACACGGTTCATTATAGTTGTGTGTGCGATGAGGGGCATACGGTTGATCTGTACGAACTGTTTGTGATGAGACAAAACAACAGAAACGGGCAGCCAGATCAAGGTGTGTGCGATATACGGCACACAGTTGACTCCGATGAACCGTTTGCGATGAGCAAGGTGAACACAAATGATTCGGCGTAACAAGATGTGTGTGATAGCCGGCAAACAGGTCGGTAGAATTGTATGCGATCATTATAAACAGCCCATTCGGTCTTTTTTTGTGAATTGTGTGCTGGTCAGGGGACACAGTTCGACAAACCAACCTGTTAGCGATAATGTAGAAGATCTCTGTCGAATACATGTTACTAACCGTCTGTGATGAGATTGACAGGATAAACAGAGATATATACATTCTGCTTAATTTAGTCCTTCTTCTTGTTGTTGTTCTTGTTGGATCGCCCCGTGACATCGTCTTGGCGAGGATGCTTCTTGCCGCTGACCGTTGGCTTTTCATCGCCACCGCCGTCGTCATCCGTTGTTGTCGTCGTCTTCCTCCTCCTTGTTCGACCATTCCTCCTCCTCATCGTCATCATCCTCTTCTTCGTCCTCCGATGGCTCCTCGTCCGTCTGGTTGTCGTCTGACGACTCCGGAGGTGGCTTCCCTTCCATCAAATGGATATAATCGAGGTCTGGGCTCTACACCGGACTCATGGAAGACGATCAGGATGATTCCGATGTTGACCTATCATCGGGCGCCAGACTGCTGGCCGAACTATCGTCCTCGCTATCGCTCGACATGGCTACAGAGTGTGTGCCAGTGTGTAGCGCGACCTTCCGGGGACGATGAAGATGGTGACAACACATGCTAGTTCCTTCTTGTCTCTTGCTTTCATCTATTGCCTGTGATTGATTCTTTCTTCCTTCATCGTACTCATTGTACATTCTAGATCAGCCAGTTTCTTCTTCAGCTTTACATTATCTTCTACGAGCTTGGTGATAACACTCCGAGCCCTACCATGCCATTCTTCATCCAGCCAGTTAACAAAGGCACAAGCCTCATATCCCTACCAATGGTAAATAGTATTCTGGATGAGAGGTGGCATTAACTGGAGTAAAATGATGAACTTAATTAGCACTAACCTCTAAGGGGCAACTGAGAAACCACCTGCCAATGTTGAATCCCTCCGTGCATACACGTCGAGCTTGAGTGTGCCCATGCACACAACTCAGCTTTTGGTACTTCTCAATGGTGCAAAACTCGGAGTCAAACTCGTGTTGCGGGAGTCTGGAGTCAAGTTCCGGATCCGGAGGCAGATCACTTTCCTTGGGGGGTGGGGGGTCATTCAGGACGGATTCAGCAAGGATCTATACTTTGTACATGCTAAAAAAGATCGGGATAGATTGGAACCTGACAGGATGATTCGGATCCGTAGTACACCTGCCTTCTGATGACCTTAGGCAAGTGCTCGGTGGTAGGGATTTGGAGGGAATTTGGAGGCTATGTAGGGATTTGGGGCTAATGGGGAAACTTTCGAGATAAGCTAACGGTCGGGAACTACTAATGGCACTATATATATGTTGTATACGACACACTGTTTGTACATGTCGTTTGTGTTGGGTATTACAACGACATACACGATGTCCGCACCAAACCGTGTGAGAAGACAACGTAGGTTAGACACGGTTGCTGTTACATAACCGTATGTGATGTACTACCTTGTCCACATAATTGAGTTACGGTGAGATACCGTGTAAACAGCCGCTCCATGGATATCCGTCAAAAAAACAGCCGCTCTGCATATAGAGATGGCGGCGGCGGCGTAGGCAGCGGCTACCGGACAAGAGGTCAATCCTCGGTCAGTGGGCGGTGGCGGCGTCATAGGAGGTCAATCCTTGGTCTGCGGCGGGAGATTGGAGGAGCTCAACCATCAAGGTCGGCGGCGGCGTGATTCAAGCACATCCATCGGGGTCGATGGCGGGATAGTGGAGGTCGAACTTCAGGCAGTAGCCGCACTAAGCTTTGCTCCTCGACCCTGCTGTCTCGGGGTGCCGCGGCATCGCGCTTGTCTATCTGCTGGGTTCAGGTCGTTGCACGGCTAATTAATTAAGGTATTCTTTTCATGAGTGGTGAGGGAGTCCTGGATTAGGGGGTCTCCGGACAGCCGGACTATATCCTTTGGCCGGACTGTTAGACTATGAAGATACAAGATTGAAGACTTCGTCTCGTGTCCAGATGGGACTCTACTTGGCGTGGAAGGCAAGCTAGGCAATACAGATATGTATATCTCCTCCTTTGTAACCGACCTTGTGTAACCCTAGCTGTCGGTGTCAAAACTGGCAGATCTCGGGTAGGGGGTCCCGAACTGTGCGTCTAGGCCGGATGGTAACAGGAGGCAGGGGACATGAAGTTTTACCCAGGTTCAGGCCCTCTCGATGGAGGTAAAACCCTACGTCCTGCTTGATTAATATTGATGATATGGGTAGTACAAGAGTTGATCTACCACGAGATCAGAGAGGGTAAACCCTAGAAGCTAGCCTATGGTATGATTGTTGATGTGTATGTTGTCCTATGGACTAAAACCCTCCGGTTTATATAGACACCGGAGAGGGTTAGGGTTACATAAATTCGATTACAATGGTAGAAGATCTGAACATCCGTATCGCCAAGCATGCCTTCCACGCTAAGGAAAGTCCCTTCCGGACATGGGACGGAGTCTTCAATCTTGTATCTTCATAGTCCAGGAGTCCGGCTTGAGGGTATAGTTCGGCTATCCGAACACCCCCTAATCCAGGACTCCCTCAGTAGCCCCTGAACCAGGCTTCAATGACGACGAGTTCACCGCGCAGATTGTCTTCGGCATTGCAAGGCGGGTTCCTCCTCCAAGTACTTCATAGAAGATTTTGAACACAAAGATAGTGTCCGGATCTGCAAAATAAGTTTCCACATATTGCCATAGAGAGAATAATAATATTAACACAAATCTAATCTGCTGACGTATTCCATGGTGCGACACGCCACGGCCAAGCCTTTATCCAAATCGTTTCATTATCCCACCTCAGCGCGTTATGCGAGGCATTTTCTTGGCACGTCTTGTCAAAGCAGATCGTGTCCCTTTATTCCAGGATCCTCATCAATACGGGTGTGGGTAACCCAACCATGCCTTTGATTACGGCGCTTGGAGATAAGAAAGTTTTACCAGGCTGGTGGGGACACATAATCGCGTCCACCCATATAAGGGGATAAGGATCCACCTTTTCACCCACACCTTCTTCCTCCTCTACCTATCCATTCTTGCGCACTCGAGCTCGAGCGCCCAAGTCCGCACTACCACCTCAACCTTCTCTAGTGATGTCCAGAGCGGGAGGCAAGTGGATGGTCTCCTCCGTCATGGAGGGACACATAAAAAGGCTAAGGAAGGCCGGATATCTGGCCAGCGACATCGCGCACCGGCTCTCCGAAAAGGGGCAGCTCATCCCCACTCCCAGGCCCCATGAGAGGGTGGTGTTTCTCCCCGATTTCCTCCGCGGACTGGGCTTCCCTCTGCATCCATTTGTCTGGGGGCTCATGTTCTACTACGGCCTGGATTTCCACGATCTGGCCCCGAACTTCGTCCTCAACATCTCGGCATTTATCGTCGTGTGCGAGGCTTTCCTCAGCATCCGCCCCCATTTCGGCTTATGGCTAAAGACCTTCAACGTCAAGCCGAAGGTGGTGCGCGGCAGCCAGGCAGAGTGCAGCGGCGCCATGGTTGGCAAGATGGCCAACGTCCTGTGGCTCGAGGGCTCCTTTGTGGAGACCCTGAAGGGGTGGCAATGAGGGTGGTTTTATATCACCGAGCCGCGCGACGCCGAATGGGTCGCACCCCCTGAGTTCCGATCCGGCCCCCCCACGCCGCTCACCTCCTGGAAGGAGACAGGCCTATCTTGGGGTAAAAAAGGAGAGCTGACCGGACTCCAAACATGAATCCAAACCCTGGTGGACAAGAAGCTCAAGCTCATCAACGTAGTCCAGGTTATGCTCGTCCGCCTCATCCTCCCGTGTCAACGACGGGCCTTCAACCTTTGGGAGTTCGACCCGGCGTAGCATCAAACTCTTAATGGGCTCTTCGACACGACGTACGAAGATGCCTGGAGGATGCTTTTCAAGGGCGCCGAGGCTCCCGCATCCGCTGCCGAGGATCGCAGATTCAGTACTCAGCATCACGCTCATGCGGTAAGCTGTTTTTGTCCTTTTGTAGGGTATCAGTTTTTCATAGTTTGACTCTATGCGGGATCTGAGTTCCCTTATCTTTGATAGGATTGGGAGGTGACGTCCGGACAGATCAACTGTCCGGCTCCTTTGCCCGAAGGCCCAGCGGACGCCCATTTGGCGAAGCTGCTAGTTCCTGCACCCTACATGGTGCCGGAGAAGAAGACCAAGAAGGCCGCGAGGACTCAAAGGAGTGCCTGGCACTAGGAGGTGTTGGATTCGTCATACGACAGTCCCGAAGCGCCTTCCTCTTGTGAGCACAATGAGGAAGAAGAAGAGACCTCTCCCCCTCCAGCGGGAGGAGAGAAGAAAAGGAAGGCCGCCCTCTCTGAGGAGGCCGGAGGGTCCAAGAAGGGGAAAACCCTTCCTCCGGACTGCTCCACCGACGCTGACGACGACGAAGAGGAGTGGCAGCCCAGGGCCAAGCCGTTGGCAAAATCGTAAGTATCCGGATACCGGAGTGACTCATAGTATTTGTTTATTGCAGCTTTCCCTTATGTCGAATGTGTTTATGCAGCCCACCCAAAGACCGGCTCGATGCGTCGTCGAGCGGCACACTGGACTCGTCGGAGGTGAACTCGCTTCCGATGGCTTCCTCCCCCCGCCCTACGGGCGACACCGAAGTGTTGTCCCAAGAGGTTCCAAGCAGGGAGGAGGTGGTCCTGGAGGAGCCGCAAGGCGACCTCCCGGACTCCAGGAGTAAAGGGGAGGAAACCCCCCAGGGCTCCAAGTCCGGCTGAAGGCCGGACATAGCTCCGGAATCTTCAAAGGTTCCAGAGTCCGGCGGGCGACCTCCTTCCAAGAGGAGCAAGCCTACCGTGCCGGTGACCTCCGTCCAACCGGAGGCGCCGGACAATATGTTGGAGGCGCTCCAAGGTGCCTCCATCGACGAGGGGCACCGCACTATTATGAGTGCGGTGATCCAGAAGGTTCAGTCCGCCAAAAGCGGACTGACTGAAGCTTGTACAAGCCTTTTAATAGGCTTTGAGGTAAGTAAAGAATGTGTAAATAATAGTACCGCATAGACAGTAGCCCCTGATGCTCTGTTTGGCGTTTGGGAAGAAAAGCCGAATAGAGGATCAAATAGAATTCGTAGGAGTCTAACAAAAATGAGTCAATATGCATGTGCAGGCTACCCTGCTTGCGTCCGCCGCACTGACTGCGGAAGTGGACGCGCTAAAACAGGACCTCAAAAGGTCCGAGCAAGATCTCGAGCGTGCCAAGAAGTAGCTCGAGGACAATGAAGGTAAGAAATACCTTGTTGAAAGTATATATATATAAAAGGTGCAATTGCAAAAAATGACAGGATTATTGTGGCTATTGTAGGGGCCACGTCTGAGGTGGCGACCCTTAAGCAAGCGCTGGACGAGGCCGAGAAGAATTCAGCCTTGGAGCGCACCGAGCGGGCGAAGTATGAGGCCGAGGTTGGCAAGGTGCGGCAAGAGCTTCAGGCTCTCATGGAAAAACATGAGAGTTTGGAGCGTGACTCGAAAGACGCAAGCGTCCGAGCTTGCGGTGGCTATAGAAAATGCCAAATCTGCCAAGGCCGAATCCTAGAAGACCCTCCAGGAGTTGGATCTGGCGAAGAAGATTGTGGCGGGTAAGGCATTCTTTGTGCAAAGAAAACACTTAAACGTGAGTTACCTGTTACTTACCCGAATCCGGAGCTCTCCAGGAGCGTTCGCAGATCTTCCCCAGAGTGTATCCGATGCCGCCGCATTCTATCGAGCCGAGGAGGGCAGCTCGATGGAGAAGGTGTTCTGGTCTCAGTACGCTGAGGCGTACACCCCGTGGCCCTGAGCGACCAGCTGAAGCAACTGGTCGAGCTCCACAAGGCGAGCGAACAGGCCATGAAGGGCCTACTAGTTCGGCTGTGGCCTGGAGAGGCTGTACCTGGGAGCTATTTCGGGCTGGTGCGGCGGCTGGTGGAGGCCAGTCCGAGGCTTGAAGACATCAAGCGCTCCGTCTGCATTGAAGGTGCCGTAGGGCCCTTGCCCATGCTAAGGTGCACTGGGCAAGCTGGATGCGAAGAAGCTTGTGAAGGACGGGCCACCGCCAGGGAAATAGCATCGTAAGCCCGAGAATTATTATAAGGATGTTCTGAAGGGTGCCCTCCTTGTTGCGGATGAATGTACCAAGGATGTATTTTTTGAGTAAAACCCGCTAGTGTTATCCTGTGCGCTGAAAACTTGTTCATATGAGCTAGGCAATGCTGCTTGAATTTAAAATATTACCTTCTGTGTGGCTGTTTATCAATACTTAGAGATGGCGAGTCGTCGCCTTCTGCCCCCTTGCCGCTAGTGCTGGGGTGTTCGGGGATAAACCTGGGCGCTCTTTTTCCCATATTTTGGTCCTTCGAGGGAGGCGCTCAGCCCAATGAACGAGGCAATCGGACTATAGTGCGTGAACACTCTCACTTAGCCATAGACTTCTATAATTTTAAATTTCGGCGAAGCCCCTAGTATTCGGAAGACCGAGTTCGGGGCGCTATCCACGCCTTGGCCGGACAGAGCCGACTCCTTGCCCTAAGCGGCATAAGTCTTTAAGGACTCGAAAAGACCTCTCGAACAGCGACCAGCTCTCGCCTCATCATAACAGTCAGTTTCAGCTTTCTCCACTGAGGTGCTCGACCCAGCTCAACCGGGGCACAATCGCAGTGGTTCTCCTAGTGCTACCTTAGCCGATATAGAGGACGTAAGGAGCCAAAACATAGGAGCCGGGCAAACCTAACTATTGACCCAAGACATGATTCGGAGCCGATGCATATAATGCTATAAGTTCGGGGTGCCGCACTTGTTAAAGTGTTCGGACTTCTCACACCATATTGAGGGGTACTGAAGCCCCTGGCGTATTTTGGCCGTACCAAAGTGTACGGGTGCAACATGTCATTATGGAACATATATAAAAAAAGGTAATGCAAAAAATAGACAAAAGCTATGCATTGTTCATTAAAATAACTGCGATCAAAGCAGAATGATACAAGTAATGCGATAAACGAAAAAGTTGGACTATTTAACATGTCTGCTCCAGGGGCAAGCCGCGGAATAGTATGCAAAACAGGTATACTGCTCGTGATAGAGACCACCTGGGATTTCCGTAATGCGGCATGGCTTGTCTGTTTCCCTGGTCCTTGCATCGTTTGTGTGGCAATTGAACTGCCGAACAAGCCTTCCGAAGAGTAGAGTCCTGGAAGTAAGAGAAAAATATAAAAAAATCGGCAGCCCCTGGTGCGGTTTAAGCCGTGTTTTGGGCGTGCCGTGATGGTGCCCCTCCCCCTGTGCCCATGGTATTTCTGGAGCGTAGTTATGTATGCGAAGTACTGGCGTTGCCTTTTTGCGGGGGTTGGGGTTGGGGCCGCATTGCTACGCCTGCTCGGAACATGCCAGGCGGTCTTGTTGTAGGTTACTCCGGGCGTGCTTGACTGTGTCCGGACGTTTGATGGCCGGACTGGAGAACTGCCTGGAGAGGCTGCTTTGTACTTCCGCTGCAAGGGCCACAGTGTGCTCCTCCATTCGGAGAGAGCGTTCGGTGTTTCCATTGACCGTAATTACTCCTCGAGGGCCTGGCATCTTGAGCTTAAGGTATGCGTAGTGCGGGACCGCATTGAACTTGGCGAATGCGGTTCGCCCGAGCAGTGCATGGTAGTGTAAGTGCATCTAGTGCCACCCCTAGTTGGTTTTGGAGTATTGACAACAAACCTAGTTGAGGGAGTAATGTGTTTGTGAGAATTGCAGGATAACACAGGTAGAAGTCCCTCATTGATTCGGTTTTCCTACCAGAGATGACCCCTAAAAATGTATGAAGACATTGAAGTCAAAGGTGGTATATGAAGATATTCACATTGAAGACTATGACAAGAGAAGACACCACATGAAGCCTATGGAGCTCGAAGACTTAGATCTTTCGTAGTTCTCTTTCTTTTGTGTTGAGTCATAGGAACCACCGTACTGTTAAGTGGGGTCCAAGAGAACCAGTCAGAATGACTGAAGTGATGCCTAACCAAAACCTATGTCTTCGAGTGAAGACTATGAGAGCGAGTCTTGTCCAGAGTTGGACAAGTCAGCTTTGCTTGCAGCCCAAGTAAAGTTGTCGTGTGAGTTTGAAATCTGACCGTTGGAACACGTGTCAGTTCCTTAGTGACCCAGGGTCATTTCGGACAAATCAGGTCGGGTTGCCAAGTGGCTATAAATAGCCCACCCCCTACAACCATAAACGGTTGGCTGCTCAGATTCAAAGTACGGCTTTTGTCGTTTGAGAGCAACCCACCTCGAATCCTTTGAGAGAGAATTCCTTGCGAGGATAAAGCCCTAACCACCCAGAGCCAAAGAGAATTAGGCATCACTTAAGTCTTCTTGTCTGTGTGATCTGAAGACTTATTACACTTGAGGATTGTGCATCCTCCAGCCGGTTAGGCGTCGCGTTTTGAGCATCCAAGAGACATTGTGGATTGCCAGTGAATGAAGTCTGTGAAGGTTTGGGAGTCTACCTTGAAGACTTACCAGAGTGATTGGGCGAGGTCTGTGTGACCTTAGCTCAAGGGGAATACGGTGAGGACTGGGTGTCCTGAGCTGCATGTTCAGGACTGGGTGTCTGGGACTGTGTGTCCTAAGGTTTAAATACCTAGCCGCCCTAACCAGACGTACAGTTGTCACAGCAACTGGAACTGGTCCAACAAATCATTGTCTTCAGCGAGTCACTGGTTTCATCTTCCCTTCCCTTTACTAACTGTTACTCCTTGTGAAGTCTTTGTATGTTTGCACTATCTTTTGTCTTCACTGAGTGACTGCGTGTACTGTATGGCTTCATAATATCTTCCTACCTGATCCTTACTACATTGCTGCTATTAAGTCATTGTGCTTTCACTCTATTGAATACTTGACTATGGCTGGCCTAGTGTAGTCTACCTTCCGCTGCAGGGTAATAGGTTTATTTCTATCGTTTGTCTTCATAACTTCCACGTATAGAAGACTTCCATAAAAATCGCCTATTCACCCCCCTCTAGTCGATATAATGCACTTTCAATTGGTATCAGAGCAAGGTGATCCCTTGTTCTGTGTGATTCGGTTTAACCACCTGGAGTTTTAGCTATGTCGACTGCAGGGATAATTAAAGTCTCCGCTGCGTGCCCCGTCTTCGATGGAACTGAATATCCCTACTGGAAGAATAAGATGCGCATGCATCTTTAAGCCATTGACGTCGACCTATGGTATGTCATCGAGAACGGCGTTCCCAAGGCTGGAGAAGGTGTCACTGCTGCTGATGTCAAGAAATTCGTTCAACTGGACTCTACTGCCAAGAATATAATCTGTGGTCATCTGACCAAAGGACAGTATGGCCGTGTGAGTGCTTTGAAAACATCTAAGCTGGTCTGGGACTGGCTCTCTAAGGTCAATGAAGGCGTCTCAACCCAGAGAGATCAGAGAATCAGTGTCCTTCGCAACCTCTTCAACCGCTTCAAGCAAAATGACAATGAGAATGTCCAGCTCACATTTGACCAACTCACTGACATCACAAATGAGCTTCAAGCCCTCGGCGCTACTGAGATCACCAAACATGAAGTCGTCAAGACACTACTGAGATCACTTGATAGTTTGTTTGACACCCTAGCCCTGATGATTCAAGAATGTCCTGATTTCAAGACACTCGATCCGTCTGACATACTTGAGAGGCTCAACACACATGAGTTTCAGCTTTCTGAGAAAAGAGATATCTATGGTCCAAACTATGGGCGAACTCGTGCCCTGAAGGCAAAGGCTATCTCCTCATCTGAAGAAGAATCTGACAGCAGTTCGGATGATCCTGAAGACATTGGAAGGGAACTTGCTATGCTTGTAAAGAAGTTCCAAAAATACACCAAGAAGAAAGGTTTCAGAAAGTCTTCCCGATCAAGCTCAAGGAATGATGAAGCTTCTGCTCACGACTACAAGAAGAAAACATGTCACAAGTGCAAGAAACCTGGCCACTTCATCTCTGAGTGTCCACAGTGGGACAATGAGAACAAAAAGAAGAAGAAGAGCAAGGAATATGACTCTGACGACAAGAATAAGAAGAAATACTCAAAGTCTTCTTCCAAGTCTTCCTCAAAGTCTTCATCACACAAGAAGAGCTCATCTGGCAAGGCACGTGCGTTTGTTGGCAAGGAAATGGATTCAGAGGAGGAGTCCGCTTCTGAGGAGGCAGAGGTGGAGTCTGAGGAGGAGTCCGATTCAGGCGTCGCAAGTCTGGATACAGCATACGTTGCCAAGTCCATCTTCAACACTAAAGACAATGACTTCATCACCGACACCGATGCAAATGACAAGGACTACTCCGCTTCTACCTACTGCTTCATGGCACGCGGTGCCAAGGTAAACACACGCACTACTCACTATCAAACATCTAGTGACGATGACTCTGATTGTGGTTCAAAACCCTGCTACAAAACACTTGTTAAAATTGCAACTGAACAACAGAAAGCTATGGAACATATTCAAAAACTGTTAGACAGAAGCGATGATCTGTTAGGTGCTGAAATGACTCGATCTGAATCCTTAATTGAAGACATAAAAAATCTTCACGTTAAGTATCAGGAACTTGAAAGTCGTCATGAAACTCTCTCAACAACTCATGAAAAGCTTTCCTACGATTATCTTCAAAGGAGGCAAGATCTTGAGAAATTGAGAGCGGCTCATGAAGATCTTCAAAAGGAAAACGAGTCACTTCGCGCCAAACAGATCAGTTCCGCTCAGGAAGGATTTGAACCACCATGTCTTAAATGCATTGAGCGGGATAATGCTACTTTTGTTGCTGAATGTTCTACTGCTACTACTGTTGCAATATCTTCAACTGTTGATGTGGTAACTAACCCCTCGGCTGAGGATACTACTGCTATTGCTGATGAGAATGCTAGGTTGAAGACATTGCTTGAAACAGGGATGTACAAAAGTCTTAAAGGGCATAAGACACTATGTGATGTCCTCAAAAAGAAGATACTGAACCGAAACCCGAGGAAAGAGGGTGTTGGGTTCGTAAGGAAAATGAATGATGATGGCTCTTACTGGAAACCTGTGCAGTACCCCAAAACCACGTGGGTTGCTGCAAAGGAACCTTCAGCAGATCCATCCAATCTATCTGGCTTCACTTGTGCTAACCCCATTATCATTGATGAATCTCTTGATACAAACTATAAACTGTTTAAGAATCAGAATGGTGAAGTGTTTGCCAGGTACATTGGTACTAACTGCAGGAATGGACCACCTATGAAGAAAATCTGGGTTCCGAAAAGGTGTCTGGAGAATCTTCCTGTGAATGTCATCATGACACCTCACATGAAGAAGACAAACCTCAGACCAAAGGCTTCATATGGTCCAAAGGCTTCATACAGACATAGGAATCACCTGAGTCGCACTAATGCAAATGTTTTGCAGGGAAACCATACTCAGGCATATGAATATGAGAGCGGTTCATCAAACCGCCATGTTCATAAGACCAAGAACTATTCTGCTTATTCTTATGAGTACTATTGTCCGCCTGCAAGACTGTTTGCTAGGGTTCCAAAGCCAAAGTTCTCAGATGCTGCACTTAGACTTATTGCTTCTAAGCCACCCTTGAAGATGTGGGTCGCTAAGAAAGCTTAACTCTCTTTTGCAGGGAAAGGTCTCCAGCAGAAAACGAAAATCGTCTGACGCTATTGCTGGGGACCTTAAACATCTTGTAGGGCGCAAGATCAAATGCCCGAATGGTCTTACTATGTACTTCATTCCTGAATCGCTTGCTACTCTCCCTATTAGTCCTAATCTAGATCTAAGCTTTCATAACCCACTGGTTCGTCAAATGTTTTTGCTTCACAATGCTCTTGGTGAAGCCTATCCCCCTAACTGCACTGTAGGGTACGACACCAGCGTCTTCAGAATGGATTATTGATAGTGCGTGTACAAATCACATGACTGGCAAAAGAAGCCTTCTTATGGACTCAACCTTACGTCCATCCGACAAGAGCCACATTACATTTGCTGACACTGGTAAAAGTAAGGTATTGGGTCTAGGTAGAGTTGCAATCTCAAGGGATCAACACATGGATAAAGTCATGCTTGTTGAATCCCTTGGCTTCAACTTAATGTCTGTCTCAATGCTTTGCAATTTAAACATGATCATAATATTTGGAAAATATCGTTGCATTGTTCTAATGGAATCTGACAAGTCTCTAGTATTTGATGGGTATCGAAAAGATGATTTGTACGTGGTAGATTTCTCAGCAGGACCATAGCTGGCCGTATGTCTTCTAGCAAAAGCTTCAGAATGCTGGCTCTGGCATCGGAGGCTTGGGCATGCTGGCATGAGGAACCTCCACACCCTGACAAAGAAGAAGCATGTCATAGGCATCGAGGGCGTCAAGTTCAAGAAAGATCACTTATGCGGTGCCTGTGAAGCAGGAAAGATGACGAGGGCCAAACATCACTCGAAGACAATCATGACCACTACTCGACCCTTCGAACTGCTTCACATGGATCTTTTCGGTCCCACTCATTACTCAACTCTTACTACTACTGCTTGCCTCTATGGCTTTGTCATTGTTGATGATTATTCTAGATATACTTGGGTGCACATAATCCTTTACAAGACTGAAGTGCAGGATGTCTTCAAACGCTTCGCCAATCGAGCTATGAACAATTATGGCACCAAGATAAAGCACATCAGAAGTGACAATGGCACTGAATTCAAGAACACTGGACTTGATACATATATTGATACCTTGGGCATCACACATGAAATCTCGGCTCCGTACACGCCACAGCAGAATGGCGTCGTCGAACGCAAGAACAGAACACTCATTGAGATGGCCAGAACGATGCTAGATGAATACAAGACTCCAAGAAAATTCTGGCCTGAAGCCATTGATACTGCATGCCATACAATCAATCGTGTTTATCTTCACAAGCTTCTGAACAAGACATCTTATGATCTCCTTTCTGGCAAGAAGCCAAATGTCAGTTACTTCAGAGTATTTGGAGCCAGGTGCTGGATCAAGGACCCACATCACACCTCAAAGTTTGCACCAAAAGCACATGAGGGTTTTATGCTTGGATATGGAAAGGATTCGCACTCCTACAGAGTCTTCAATCTCTTTCATTACAAAGTGGTTGAAACAGTGGATGTGCGGTTCGATGAGACCAATGGTTCACAAAGAGAGCAACTGCCAAATGTGCTAGATGAAATTCCATCCAGTGAATCAATCAAGCTAATGGGAACTGGAGAAATTATAACTTCTGAAGCTCATCCTGAAGAAGAACTTATTATCTCAGCACTTGATCAACATGAAGACAATGCTCAGCCTGAAGACATTCCTTCTAACAACGACAATGATCAGCAAGAGCGAAATCTTCGCCCTATACATCCTCGCGTTGCTAATGAAGTTCAGATTGAAAGAATAATTGATAGCATCAATGCACCAGGTCCAGTCACTCGTTCAAGGGCAACTCAGCTAGCAAATTTCTGTGGGCACTTCGCATTCGTCTCAATAACAGAACCCAAGAAAGTTGAAGAAGCCTTCATGGAACCTGAATGGATTCAAGCTATGCAAGAAGAGCTTCAACAGTTTGAGCTAAATAATGTATGGGAACTGGTTAAGCGTCCTGATCCACGGAAGCACAATATAATAGGCACCAAATGGATATACCGCAACAAGCAAGATGAGCATGGTCAAGTTGTCAGAAACAAAGCTCGTCTCGTTGCTCAAGGATATACTCAAGTGGAAGGCATTGACTTCGATGAAACATTTGCTCCTGTGGCTAGACTTGAAGCCATACGCATACTGCTGGCCTATGCAAATCATCATAACATACTTCTATATCAAATGGATGTGAAGAGTGCTTTTCTCAATGGCAAGATTGAAGAAGAAGTGTATGTTGCACAACCACCTGGCTTTGAAGATCCAAAACATCCTGACATGGTATACAAGCTCAACAAGGCACTGTATGGCCTCAAACAAGCCCCTCGGGCCTAGTATGACACACTCAAATACTTCCTAAAGAGCAAAGGTTTCATACCTAGTTCCCTAGACCCCACTCTCTTCACGAAGACATATGATGGTGAACTGTTTGTGTGCCAAATATATGTGGATGACATTATCTTCGGCTGCACCAATCAGAAGTACAGTGAAGAGTTTGGATATATGATGCAAGATCAATATAAGATGTCCATGATGGGAGAGCTGAAGTTCTTCCTCGGTCTTCAAATATGACAACAACGCAACGACATCTTCATATCTCAAGAGAAGTCTATCAAAGATTGCCTGAAGAAGTTTGGTATGCAAGACTGCAAAGGCTTCACGACACCAATGCCAGACAAACATCATCTGGGTCCCGACGACAATGGTAAAGAGTTCGATCAAAAGGTATACCGCTCCATGATTGGTTCTTTACTTTATCTATGTGCATCTAGGCCAGATATTATGCTTAGTGTTTGCATGTGTGCTCGATTTCAAGCGACACCAAAGGAGTCGCATCACTTAGCTGTGAAGCGAATTCTTTGATATTTGGCTCACACCCCAACTCTAGGATTATGGTATCCAAAGGGCTCAGAGTTTGATCTGGTTGGATTCTCGGATGCTGATTATGCTGGTGACAAATTTGATCGCAAGTCTACATCAGGCACATGTCACTTTCTGGGACGATCACTTGTATGTTGGTCTTCAAAGAAGCAGAACAGTGTATCTCTCTCCACTGCTGAATCCGAATACATTGCTGCTGGATCTTGCTGCGCTCAGCTTCTGTGGATGAAGCAAACACTCAAGGACTATGGCATTCATCTGAAGCAAGTGCCACTTTACTGCGACAACGAAAGCGCCATCAAGATTGCCAACAACCCAGTTCAGCACTCAAAGACAAAGCACATTGAAATTCGTCATCACTTTCTCAGAGATCATGTTGTGAAGGAAGATATTGATATCATACACATCAACACTGAAGAGCAATTGGCAGATATCTTCACCAAGCCCTTGGATGAGAAGAGATTTTGCAAGTTACGGTGTGAGCTAAATATCCTGGAATCCTCAAATGTCCTGTGATCAGGCACACATCCTAACCCTTATGCATATTGATGACTTAGATGTGCAACACACAAAGTAAAGTATATCTTCAATCAATGAAGACATACATTCTAAGTGTGAATACATTAATGTGGAATTTGACTTCGGAGCGCCACGATAATTGTGCGCCATGTCTGGGTCAAATACTTCCTATACGGTGGGTAACGCCACCACCAAACATTCTATTTTTGAAGTGTTTCACTCATGGCGTTACCTTGCAATGTCTTCACATTTGGTTTGGCTTCGATCTCAACATATCTTCATGATTATCTTCACTATGTTGATTATATAGATATATATATATTAGTGTTCTGTCCTCTACAGCATTCACTTATAGCTATGTCTTCGAGTTGAATCTTTTGAACTAAGTGAATGTGATCGGACCCTAACCTCTCTATGCTTTCTATCTCAAATTCTATCTCTCCAAATCATATGCATTCTATTGAAACTGTCGAATATCTTCTCTGTGTCCTTGTCAGCAGAAGATACAAAGACAACCATTAAGTCCATTTTCAATGCTCATTCCTCCACATGAAACCCGAAGAAGTAGGAACGACCACCCGAAAATCCAGGCGTGCGTGGGACGTGGAACAAACCCCAAAATTCCGCATAATGGCCACGTGTTCCTCAGATGCGAATCGCCAGGGGCACCTGTGTAATAATGCAGTGCCGCCCCTGTACCTATAAATACACACTTCACAGCGGTCATTATCTCTTCTTCCACTCTCGCACGAACCCTAGCGCCATCGCTAGCCCTTGACGACGCCGGCGACGAAGCGCTTCGCTGCCGCAACCTCTCCGACGCCGTCCTCACGCCGACCGCGGACATCGTCCTCTCCACCGTCGCCGTAGGTGTCCTCCGTCGCCAAGTTAGGGCACAGAAGATCGAACTGCTCGGCCTCATCTTCCACTCTGTCTAGCAGTTTTTAGTGTGGTAAATAAAACATCCTTTTTACAGCACCGTTGATCCTATGGCTTTGTCACTTTCTACTATAAGCAGTTTCTATTCACACAAGTTAGATCTCTCTCATACTGCATCTCATAACATGCCTAGTATATTCACTTATGCTTCACAAAGTAGTTAGATTCCTCACTTGTACTAATCTGTGGATTCGTACAAATCTGGAACCAACACCTTATCTATGAGTGAATGTCTTCGCACGATGAGGTCAATGTCTTCTAAACTGATTTATCTTCAAAATCTTCTGAGAATGCATATGACCTCTTCCCCTTCCCTCGCACCTTAATGCTGTCACAGGTACATGTCCGTGGGAGAATCCTTTGGTTCTCATAGTCTGCATTCATTTGCAGAATTCTTACAGCATGACACAAATTCTCCCGAAGCCAGTTCCTGTTTGTCCAGCAAGCGAAAACCTTTGAAGCCTTTGAACGTGTTGAAGCCTTTCAGTTTAAAGTGTATGGCTTCAGAGAAATCAGCAAGGAAGGGTGGCAGAAAGCGTCGTGGAGAAACATCCAGAGATCTGCCAGATGATCTCTCGGAACTGTACAAGACAGATCCTGAAGAGGATTACAATCAGCGCAAGACCCAAATCCAATGGATTCGAAGACATTGGGCAGAACAATGGTTCAAATACCGATTTGTAACCCAGGAATATGCTGAGAAAAATGCCATCAAGAGACTGTGGGGAGACATCCTATACAAGAATCTTCTACCCAGGTCCAGAGATGAAGCCATTGAACAAGGCTTCTATCCCTACATGGTCCGTGGGCCACAGCCTACTGATGCACACCCATC
Source organism: Triticum urartu (assembly GCF_056163025.1). NCBI lineage: Eukaryota > Viridiplantae > Streptophyta > Magnoliopsida > Poales > Poaceae > Triticum > Triticum urartu. The sequence continues at coordinate 64,538,350 of NC_141873.1, read as the reverse complement.
GTCACTACTATGGTGTCGTGACGATAATCTGTTCAAGCACAACTTCCAGTTTGCCCAGAACTCAGCGAAGCAGAACAAGAAGACTTTGGGGTTAGATTTCAACCCTGGTCCCTCTGCTCCCCGTGCCGATGGAACTCGCGAAGCAGAACCCAATGTCATCGGTCCTTTCTACAACCTTGAAGGCCTCATCACCCACATCGTGGTTCAAGGGACTGCAGTGAATGAGCCTGCAGCTGACGCTGAATCAGATGAAGCGCCCGCTGCGCTGAAGCCAAAGAAGTTCAAGAAGCTTAAAGCTTCAAAGCCTGCCCCCTCACCAAAAATCTCAAGGGCGAAGCCACTGGCAACTGCACCTCGACGGTGTGCAGTCCGAAGATTTATCACGCATCTCCAAGCCCCGGAAGGCAAGATGCCTCTGCCACACACCGGCCAAGAGCTAACAGCCGCTGCCATTCTGCGCAATGATGCCATTGATCTGTCAAGTGATGAAGATCTTGAAGATGACGCTCTTGAGCAACTCATCAAGAGCAAAGAAGAAGCAGAAATCTTCAACGATCTGCCTCTCTTTGATGTGACAATCATCCACAACTTCATTGACGAGTGGTTTGACATGCCAAACATCAGCTTTGAAGATCTGCAACTGCCCTTTGGCCTCAGTGCCTTCCAAGGCGCCATTGCTTCAGAGTTAGCTATCGCCCAGCGCATTGTTGAACTGAAGCAAAAGATTGACTATGAAAAGGCTCAGTTCAAGAAGCATATGGCCAAGCTCAGCGTGCAAGAAGTGAAGAACTTCAAGATTATGATGCACGAGCTAAAGGAAGCCTTTCTGAAGAAATGTGCAGAAGCTCAGGGTTCGCATGAGCGCATGAAGGTTCTAGCTGACAGATGTGTGCAAGCCTACAATGAGGCTGAGAAGCGCAAGGCCCTTGGGCGTCTTGGCATCGACCCCAGGATGGCCGCAAAGAAGACGAAGAAACCCGCAACGGCTGAACCCGACGCACCAAGGAAGGAAGCAGATCCCATTGTCTTCCCAACTAGAAGGACTGGCTCGAAGCCAAAAGGTCGGTCAACCGCTTCAGAGCTCAAGAAGACGAGGACTGCTGAGGCTGAAGCCAGGAAGAGGAAACATCCTGAAGCATCTCCTACTGCCCCCTCCAAGAAGAAGGGGAAGACCAAGAAAGATAGGGCTGCTCCCACAAAGCCTTTGATAGTTGAACCCATTTCTATGGTTTATCCTGACGCTGAACGCCAACTAACAATCCATGAGCCTGCTTCCACAGAGGCTCATGAAGCTGAAGACTTTCCAGCAGCTGATCCCATCGCTGCTGAAGACATTGGTCACCATGACCATGTAGAAGATGGTGCAGTCCTTCCTCAGCTCGAGAACAGCAAACTAATCAGCATTGGTCGTCCACTGACGCCAATTCCACAAGATGCTTCATGGGCGGATCGCCCACAAGAGGAAGAAGACTTTGAGGCCCAGCCAACTCCAACTCCACAGGCGTTGCCTGCGTTGCGCAAGCTTCGCAAAGGTCCAAGGCCTCAAGTCTCTGCTGAAGACAATCCGGCTGCATCAGCCGCGGAAGAAGAAGTCCCACAAGTTGCCACTCCCCTGTCCCACCAAGAAGAAGTTCTCAAGGAGAACGTAATTTAAAATCTTGCGGCTGCCACCACCACCAATGAAGCTAATGTGGAGCCCTCCCCAACAAAAGCATTAGAAGACAGCGAAGCCACTGATCCCGCCACTTCTGTTCCTGAGTCTGCTCCTGGTCCCCAGTTCGACTATCATGTTGAGCACAGGCCTCAAGTACAGAAGCCAATCCAAGATTGCCAAGGTTCCCAGGTCCTGCATCAGCACCTGGCTCCTTCAATATCAATGGCTTCAGAGCAGACAACACATTCTTCGATAGCTCCAGGAACCCCTACTCAAGGGAAAGGATATCATCTGATCGGTTCTGGAGCTATCCGCAGCGAAGCTATTACTCATGCATTCTTTACAACCAAGGTCGCATCTTCCCAGACATGTGCCTTGACATTGAAGCTATAGCTGGTCTGCCCTGTCTGGAAGAATCTTTGGATTGCTTCAAGGAAGTTGGACTGCTGCCGTTCGCTACTGACCAAGAGCATTGGAATGAAGAGTTGCTGCTCCAATTCTATGCCACACTTCACATCTGCGGGTATAGCAGAGATCCGAAGACTTGGGTCCTAGAGTGGATGACAGGAAACGTTCATCACGAAGCCAAAGCCTTTGACATCATTGAGCTCACTGGTTTGCCCACTCCTAGCGATCTCTACGAGCATGGCTATCAGCTTCATAGTGAAGCTATTGAGAGCATCTTTCAGAAGCCTGAACCTGATATGAGTCAGATGCTCAGCATGATGAAGCCGTTGCCCCAAGATGCTGCTTATCCCACGGAGTTCTTCGTTGAAGACCTTGAGTATCTTCCAAGAACCATTTATCACATCATCAGGCGAACTCTCTGGCCCATCAAAGGGCACTCTCCAAATGCCAAGCTTACTGTTAAGTGGGGTCCAAGAGAACCAGTCAGAATGACCGAAGTGATGCCTAACCAAAACCTATGTCTTCGAGTGAAGACTATGAGAGCGAATCTTGTCCAGAGTCGGACAAGTCAGCTTTGCTTGCAGCCCAAGTAAAGTTGCCGTGTGAGTTTGAAATCTGACCGTTGGAACACGTGTCAGTTCCTTAGTGACCCAGGGTCGTTTCGGACAAATCAGGTCGGGTTGCCAAGTGGCTATAAATAGCCCACCCCCTACAACCATAAACAGTTGGCTGCTCAGATTCAGAGTACGGCTTTTGTCGTTTGAGAGCAACCCACCTCGAAGCCTTTGAGAGAGAATTCCTTGCGAGGTTAAAGCCCTAACCACTCAGAGCCAAAGAGAATTAGGCATCACTTAAGTCTTCTTGTCTGTGTGATCTGAAGACTTATTACACTTGAGGATTGTGCCTCCTCCAGCCGGTTAGGCGTCGCGTTCTGAGCATCCAAGAGGCATTGTGGATTGCCGGTGAATGAAGTCTGTGAAGGTTTGGGAGTCTACCTTGAAGACTTACCAGAGTGATTGGGCGAGGTCTGTGTGACCTTAGCTCAAGGGGAATACGGTGAGGACTGGGTGTCCTGAGCTGCATGTTCAGGACTGGGTGTCCGGGACTGTGTGTCCTAAGGTTTAAATACCTAGCCGCCCTAACCAGACGTACAGTTGTCACAGCAACTGGAACTGGTCCAACAAATCATTGTCTTCAGCGAGTCACTGGTTTCATCTTCCCTTCCCTTTACTAACTGTTACTCCTTGTGAAGTCATTGTATGTTTGCACTATCTTTTGTCTTCACTGAGTGACTGCGTGTTCTGTATGGCTTCATAATATCTTCCTACCTGATCCTTACTACATTGCTGCTATGAAGTCATTGTGCTTTCACTCTATTGAATACTTGACTATGGCTGGCCTAGTGTAGTCTACCTTCCGCTGCAGGGTAATAGGTTTATTTCTATCGTTTGTCTTCATAACTTCCACGTATTGAAGACTTTCATAAAAATCGCCTATTCACCCCCCTCTAGTCGATATAACACACTTTCAATTGGTATCATAGCAAGGTGATCCCTTGTTCTGTGTGATTCGGTTTAACCACCTGGAGTTTTAGCCATGTCGACTGCAGGGATAATTAAAGTCTCCGCTGCGTGCCCCGTCTTCGATGGAACTGAATATCCCTACTGGAAGAATAAGATGCGCATGCATCTTTAAGCCATTGACGTCGACCTATGGTATGTCATCGAGAACGGCGTTCCCAAGGCTGGAGAAGGTGTCACTGCTGCTGATGTCAAGAAATTCGTTCAACTGGACTCTACTGCCAAGAATATCATCTGTGGTCATCTGACCCAAGGACAGTATGGCCGTGTGAGTGCTTTGAAAACATCTAAGCTGGTCTGGGACTAGCTCTCTAAGGTCAATGAAGGCGTCTCAACCCAGAGAGATCAGAGAATCAGTGTCCTTCGCAACCTCTTCAACCGCTTCAAGCAAAATGACAATGAGAATGTCCAGCTCACATTTGACCAACTCACTGACATCACAAATGAGCTTCAAGCCCTCGGCGCTACTGAGATCACCAAACATGAAGTCGTCAAGACACTACTGAGATCACTTGATAGTTTGTTTGACACCCTAGCCCTGATGATTCAAGAATGTCCTGATTTCAAGACACTCGATCCGTCTGACATACTTGAGAGGCTCAACACACATGAGTTTCAGCTTTCTGAGAAAAGAGATATCTATGGTCCAAACTATGGGCGAACTCCTGCCCTGAAGGCAAAGGCTGTCTCCTCATCTGAAGAAGAATCTGACAGCAGTTCGGATGATCCTGAAGACATTGGAAGGGAACTTGCTATGCTTGTAAAGAAGTTCCAAAAATTCACCAAGAAGAAAGGTTTCAGAAAGTCTTCCCGATCAAGCTCAAGGAATGATGAAGTTTCTGCTCACGACTACAAGAAGAAAACATGTCACAAGTGCAAGAAACCTGGCCACTTCATCTCTGAGTGTCCACAGTGAGACAATGATTACAAAAAGAAGAAGAAGAGCAAGGAATATGACTCTGACGACAAGAAGAAGAAGAAATACTCAAAGTCTTCTTCCAAGTCTTCCTCAAAGTCTTCATCACACAAGAAGAGCTCATCTGGCAAGGCACGTGCGTTTGTTGGCAAGGAAATGGATTCAGAGGAGGAGTCCGCTTCTAAGGAGGCAGAGGTGGAGTCCGAGGAGGAGTCCGATTCAGGCGTCGCAAGTCTGGCTACAACATACGTTGCCAAGTCCATCTTCAACACTGAAGACAATGACTTCATCACCGACACCGATGCAAATGACAAGGACTACTCCGCTTCTACCTACTGCTTCATGCCATGCGGTGCCAAGGTAAACACACGCACTACTCACTATCAAACATCTAGTGACGATGACTCTGATTGTGATTCAAAACCCAGCTACAAAACACTTGTTAAAATTGCAACTGAACAACAGAAAGCTATGGAACATATTCAAAAACTGTTAGACAGAAGCGATGATCTGTTAGGTGCTGAAATGACTCGATCTGAATCCTTAATTGAAGACATAAAAAATCTTCACGTTAAGTATCAGGAACTTGAAAGTCGTCATGAAACTCTCTCAACAACTCATGAAAAGCTTTCCTATGATTATCTTCAAAGGAAGCAAGATCTTGAGAAATTGAGAGTGGCTCATGAAGATCTTCAAAAGGAAAACGAGTCACTTCGCGCCAAACAGATCAGTTCCGCTCAGGAAGGATTTGAACCACCATGTCTTAAATGCATTGAGCGGGATAATGCTACTTTTGTTGCTGAATGTTCTACTGCTACTACTGTTGCAATATCTTCAACTGTTGATGTGGTAACTAACCCCTCGGCTGAGGATACCACTGCTATTGCTGATGAGAATGCTAGGTTGAAGACATTGCTTGAAACAGGGGTGTACAAAAGTCTTAAAGGGCATCAGACACTATGTGATGTCCTCAAAAAGAAGATACTGAACCGAAACCCGAGGAAAGAGGGTGTTGGGTTCGTAAGGAAAATGAATGATGATGGCTCTTACTGGAAACCTGTGCAGTACCCCAAAACCACGTGGGTTGCTGCAAAGGAACCTTCAGCAGATCCATCCAATCTATCTGGCTTCACTTGTGCTAACCCCATTATCATTGATGAATCTCTTGATGCAAACTATAAACTGTTTAAGAATCAGAATGGTGAAGTGTTTGCCAGGTACATTGGTACTAACTGCAGGAATGGACCACCTATGAAGAAAATCTGGGTTCCGAAAAGGTGTCTGGAGAATCTTCCTGTGAATGTCATCATGACACCTCACATGAAGAAGACAAACCTCAGACCAAAGGCTTCATACGGTCCAAAGGCTTCATACAGACATAGGAATCACCTGAGTCGCACTAATGCAAATGTTTTGCAGGGAAACCATACTCAGGCATATGAATATGAGAGCGGTTCATCAAACCGCCATGTTCATAAGACCAAGAACTATTCTGCTTATTCTTATGAGTACTATTGTCCGCCTGCAAGACTGTTTGCTAGGGCTCCAAAGCCAAAGTTCTCAGATGCTGCACATAGACTTATTGCTTCTAAGCCACCCTTGAAGATGTGGGTCGCTAAGAAAGCTTAACTCTCTTTTGCAGGGAAAGGTCTCCAGCAGAAAACCAAAATCATCTGACGCTATTGCTGGGGACCTTAAACATCTTGTAGGGCGCAAGATCAAATGCCCGAATGGTCTTACTATGTACTTCATTCCTGAATCGCTTGCTACTCTCCCTATTAGTCCTAATCTAGATCTAAGCTTTCATAACCCACTGGTTCGTCAAATGTTTTTGCTTCACAATGCTCTTGGTGAAGCCTATCCCCCTAACTGCACTGTAGGGTACGACACCAGCGTCTTCAGAATGGATTATTGATAGTGGGTGTACAAATCACATGACTGGCAAAAGAAGCCTTCTTATGGACTCAACCTTACATCCATCCGACAAGAGCCACATTACATTTGCTGACACTAGTAAAAGTAAGGTATTGGGTCTAGGTAGAGTTGCAATCTCAAGGGATCAACACATGGATAAAGTCATGCTTGTTGAATCCCTTGGCTTCAACTTAATGTCTGTCTCAATGCTTTGCAATTTAAACATGATCATAATATTTGGAAAATATCGTTGCATTGTTCTAATGGAATCTGACAAGTCTCTAGTATTTGATGGGTATCGAAAAGATGATTTGTATGTGGTAGATTTCTCAGCAGGACCACAGCTGGCCGTATGTCTTCTAGCAAAAGCTTCAGAATGCTGGCTCTAGCATCGGAGGCTTGGGCATGCTGGCATGAGGAACCTCCACACCCTGACAAAGAAGAAGCATGTCATAGGCATCGAGGGCGTCAAGTTCAAGAAAGATCACTTATGCGGTGCCTGTGAAGCAGGAAAGATGACGAGGGCCAAACATCACTCGAAGGCAATCATGACCACTACTCGACCCTTCGAACTGCTTCACATGGATCTTTTCGGTCCCACTCATTACTCAACTCTTACTACTACTGCTTGCCTCTATGGCTTTGTCATTGTTGATGATTATTCTAGATATACTTGGGTGCACATAATCCTTTACAAGACTGAAGTGCAGGATGTCTTCAAACGCTTCGCCAATCGAGCTATGAACAATTATGGCACCAAGATAAAGCACATCAGAAGTGACAATGGCACTGAATTCAAGAACACTGGACTTGATACATATATTGATACCTTGGGCATCACACATGAAATCTCGGCTCCGTACACGCCACAGCAGAATGGCGTCGTCGAACGCAAGAACAGAACACTCATTGAGATGGCCAGAACGATGCTAGATGAATACAAGACTCCAAGAAAATTCTAGCCGGAAGCCATTGATACTGCATGCCATACAATCAATCGTGTTTATCTTCACAAGCTTCTGAACAAGACATCTTATGAGCTCCTTTCTGGCAAGAAGCCAAATGTCAGTTACTTCAGAGTATTTGGAGCCAGGTGCTGGATCAAGGACCCACATCACACCTCAAAGTTTGCACCAAAAGCACATGAGGGTTTTATGCTTGGATATGGAAAGGATTCGCACTCCTACAGAGTCTTCAATCTCTTTCATTACAAAGTGGTTGAAACAGTGGATGTGCGGTTCGATGAGACCAATGGTTCACAAAGAGAGCAACTGCCAAATGTGCTAGATGCAATTCCATCCAGTGAATCAATCAAGCTAATGGGAACTGGAGAAATTATAACTTCTGAAGCTCATCCTGAAGAAGAACTTATTATCTCAGCACTTGATCAACATGAAGACAATGCTCAGCCTGAAGACATTCCTTCTAACAACGACAATGATCAGCAAGAGCGAAATCTTCGCCCTATACATCCTCGCGTTGCTAATGAAGTTCAGATTGAAAGAATAATTGATAGCATCAATGCACCAGGTCCAGTCACTCGTTCAAGGGCAACTCAGCTAGCAAATTTCTGTGGGCACTTCGCATTCGTCTCAATAACAGAACCCAAGAAAGTTGAAGAAGCCTTCATGGAACCTGAATGGATTCAAGCTATGCAAGAAGAGCTTCAACAGTTTGAGCTAAATAATGTATGGGAACTGGTTAAGCGTCCTGATCCACGGAAGCACAATATAATAGGCACCAAATGGATATACCGCAACAAGCAAGATGAGCATGGTCAAGTTGTCAGAAACAAAGCTCGTCTCGTTGCTCAAGGATATACTCAAGTGGAAGGCATTGACTTCGATGAAACATTTGCTCCTGTGGCTAGACTTGAAGCCATACGCATACTGCTGGCCTATGCAAATCATCATAACATACTTCTATATCAAATGGATGTGAAGAGTGCTTTTCTCAATGGCAAGATTGAAGAAGAAGTGTATGTTGCACAACCACCTGGCTTTGAAGATCCAAAACATCCTGACATGGTATACAAGCTCAACAAGGCACTGTATGGCCTCAAACAAGCCCCTCGGGCCTAGTATGACACACTCAAATACTTCCTAAAGAGCAAAGGTTTCATACCTAGTTCCCTAGACCCCACTCTCTTCACGAAGACATATGATGGTGAACTGTTTGTGTGCCAAATATATGTGGATGACATTATCTTCGGCTGCACCAATCAGAAGTACAGTGAAGAGTTTGGATATATGATGCAAGATCAATATAAGATGTCCATGATGGGAGAGCTGAAGTTCTTCCTCGGTCTTCAAATATGACAACAACGCAACGACATCTTCATATCTCAAGAGAAGTCTATCAAAGATTGCCTGAAGAAGTTTGGTATGCAAGACTGCAAAGGCTTCACGACACCAATGCCAGACAAACATCATCTGGGTCCCGACGACAATGGTAAAGAGTTCGATCAAAAGGTATACCGCTCCATGATTGGTTCTTTACTTTATCTATGTGCATCTAGGCCAGATATTATGCTTAGTGTTTGCATGTGTGCTCGATTTCAAGCGACACCAAAGGAGTCGCATCACTTAGCTGTGAAGCGAATTCTTTGATATTTGGCTCACACCCCAACTCTAGGATTATGGTATCCAAAGGGCTCAGAGTTTGATCTGGTTGGATTCTCGGATGCTGATTATGCTGGTGACAAATTTGATCGCAAGTCTACATCAGGCACATGTCACTTTCTGGGACGATCACTTGTATGTTGGTCTTCAAAGAAGCAGAACAGTGTATCTCTCTCCACTGCTGAATCCGAATACATTGCTGCTGGATCTTGCTGCGCTCAGCTTCTGTGGATGAAGCAAACACTCAAGGACTATGGCATTCATCTGAAGCAAGTGCCACTTTACTGCGACAACGAAAGCGCCATCAAGATTGCCAACAACCCAGTTCAGCACTCAAAGACAAAGCACATTGAAATTCGTCATCACTTTCTCAGAGATCATGTTGTGAAGGAAGATATTGATATCATACACATCAACACTGAAGAGCAATTGGCAGATATCTTCACCAAGCCCTTGGATGAGAAGAGATTTTGCAAGTTACGGTGTGAGCTAAATATCCTGGAATCCTCAAATGTCCTGTGATCAGGCACACATCCTAACCCTTATGCATATTGATGACTTAGATGTGCAACACACAAAGTAAAGTATATCTTCAATCAATGAAGACATACATTCTAAGTGTGAATACATTAATGTGGAATTTGACTTCGGAGCGCCACGATAATTGTGCGCCATGTCTGGGTCAAATACTTCCTATACGGTGGGTAACGCCACCACCAAACATTCTATTTTTGAAGTGTTTCACTCATGGCGTTACCTTGCAATGTCTTCACATTTGGTTTGGCTTCGATCTCAACATATCTTCATGATTATCTTCACTATGTTGATTATATAGATATATATATATTAGTGTTCTGTCCTCTACAGCATTCACTTATAGCTATGTCTTCGAGTTGAATCTTTTGAACTAAGTGAATGTGATCGGACCCTAACCTCTCTATGCTTTCTATCTCAAATTCTATCTCTCCAAATCATATGCATTCTATTGAAACTGTCGAATATCTTCTCTGTGTCCTTGTCAGCAGAAGATACAAAGACAACCATTAAGTCCGTTTTCAATGCTCATTCCTCCACATGAAACCCGAAGAAGTAGGAACGACCACCCGAAAATCCAGGCGTGCGTGGGACGTGGAACAAACCCCAAAATTCCGCATAATGGCCACGTGTTCCTCAGATGCGAATCGCCAGGGGCACCTGTGTAATAATGCAGTGCCGCCCCTGTACCTATAAATACACACTTCACAGCGGTCATTATCTCTTCTTCCACTCTCGCACGAACCCTAGCGCCATCGCTAGCCCTTGACGACGCCGGCGACGAAGCGCTTCGCTGCCACAACCTCTCCGACGCCGTCCTCACGCCGACCGCGGACATCGTCCTCTCCACCGTCGCCGTAGGTGTCCTCCGTCGCCAAGTTAGGGCACAGAAGATCGAACTGCTCGGCCTCATCTTCCACTCTGTCTAGCAGTTTTTAGTGTGGTAAATAAAACATCCTTTTTACAGCACCGTTGATCCTATGGCTTTGTCACTTTCTACTATAAGCAGTTTCTATTCACACAAGTTAGATCTCTCTCATACTACATCTCATAACATGCCTAGTATATTCACTTATGCTTCACAAAGTAGTTAGATTCCTCACTTGTACTGATCTGTGGATTCGTACAAATCTGGAACCAACTCCTTATCTATGAGTGAATGTCTTCGCACGATGAGGTCAATGTCTTCTAAACTGATTTATCTTCAAAATCTTCTGAGAATGCATATGACCTCTTCCCCTTCCCTCGCACCTTAATGCTGTCACAGGTACATGTCCGTGGGAGAATCCTTTGGTTCTCATAGTCTGCATTCATTTGCAGAATTCTTACAGCATGACACAAATTCTCCCGAAGCCAGTTCCTGTTTGTCCAGCAAGCGAAAACCTTTGAAGCCTTTGAACGTGTTGAAGCCTTTCAGTTTAAAGTTTATGGCTTCAGAGAAATCAGCAAGGAAGGGTGGCAGAAAGCGTCGTGGAGAAACATCCAGAGATCTGCCAGATGATCTCTCAGAACTGTACAAGACAGATCCTGAAGAGCATTACAATCAGCGCAAGACCCAAATCCAATGGATTCGAAGATATTGGGCAGAACAATGGTTCAAATACCGATTTGTAACCCAGGAATATGCTGAGAAAAACGCCATCAAGAGACCGTGGGGAGACATCCTATACAAGAATCTTCTACCCAGGTCCAGAGATGAAGCCATTGAACAAGGCTTCTATCCCTACATGGTCCGTGGGCCACAGCCTACTGATGCACACCCATCGTCACTACTATGGTGTCGTGACGACAATCTATTCAAGCACAACTTCCAGTTTGCCCAGAACTCAGCGAAGCAGAACAAGAAGACTTTGGGGTTAGATTTCAACCCTGGTCCCTCTGCTCCCCGTGCCGATGGAACTCGCGAAGCAGAACCCAATGTCATCGGTCCTTTCTACAACCTTGAAGGCCTCATCACCCACATCGTGGTTCAAGGGACTGTAGTGAATGAGCCTGCAGCTGACGCTGAATCAGATGAAGCGCCCGCTACGCTGAAGCCAAAGAAGTTCAAGAAGCTTAAAGCTTCAAAGCCTGCCCCCTCACCAAAAATCTCAAGGGCAAAGCCACTGGCAACTGCACCTCCTGAAGACAGTGTGCAGTCCGAAGACTTATCACGCATCGCCAAGCCCCGGAAGGTCAAGATGCCTCTGCCACACACCAGCCAAGAGCTAACAGCCGCTACCATTCTGCGCAATGATGCCATTGATCTGTCAAGTGATGAAGATCTTGTAGATGATGCTCTTGAGCAACTCATCAAGAGCAAAGAAGAAGCAGAAATCTTCAACGATCTGCCTCTCTTTGATGTGACAATCATCCACAACTTCATTGACGAGTGGTTTGACATGCCAAACATCAGCTTTGAAGATCTGCAACTGCCCTTTGGCCTTAGTGTCGCCTTCCAAGGCACCATTGCTTCAGAGTTAGCTATCGCCCAGCGCATTGTTGAACTGAAGCAAAAGATTGACTATGAAAAGGCTCAATTCAAGAAGCATATGGCCAAGCTCAGCGTGCAAGAAGTGAAGAAGTTCAAGATTATGATGCACGAGCTAAAGGAAGCCTTTCTGAAGAAATGTGCAGAAGCTCAGGGTTCGCATGAGCGCATGAAGGTTCTAGCTGACAGATGTGTGCAAGCCTACAATGAGGCTGAGAAGCGCAAGGCCCTTGGGCGTCCTGGCATCGACCCCAGGATGGCCGCAAAGAAGACGAAGAAACCCGCTACGGCTGAACCCGACGCACCAAGGAAGGAAGCAGATCCCATTGTCTTCCCAACTAGAAGGACTGGCTCGAAGCCAAAAGGTCGGTCAACCGCTTCAGAGCTCAAGAAGACGAGGACTGCTAAGGCTGAAGCCAGGAAGAGGAAACATCCTGAAGCATCTCCTACTGCCCCCTCCAAGAAGAAGGGGAAGACCAAGATAGATCGGGCTGCTCCCACAAAGCCTTTGATAGTTGAACCCATTTCTATGGTTTATCCTGACGCTGAACGCCAACTAACAATCCATGAGCCTGCTTCCACAGAGGCTCATGAAGCTGAAGACTTTCCAGCAGCTGATCCCATCGCTGCTGAAGACATTGGTCACCATGACCATGTAGAAGATGGTGCAGTCCTTCCTCAGCTCGAGAACAGCAAACTAATCAGCATTGGTCGTCCACTGACGCCAATTCCACAAGATGCTTCATGGGCGGATCGCCCACAAGAGGAAGAAGACTTTGAGGCCCAGCCAACTCCAACTCCACAGGCGTCGCCTGCGTTGCGCAAGCTTCGCAAAGGTCCAAGGCCTCAAGTCTCTGCTGAAGACAATCCGGCTGCATCAGCCGCGGAAGAAGAAGTCCCACAAGTTGCCACTCCCCTGTCCCACCAAGAAGAAGTTCTCAAGGAGAACGTAATTGAAAATCTTGCGGCTGCCACCACCACCAATGAAGCTAATGTGGAGCCCTCCCCAAAAAAAGCATCAGAAGACAGCGAAGCCACTGATCCCGCCACTTCTGTTCCTGAGTCTGCTGCTGGTCCCCAGTTCGACTATCATGTTGAGCACAGGCCTCAGGTACAGAAGCCAATCCCAAGATTGCCAAGGTTCCCAGGTCCTGCATCAGCACCTGGCTCCTTCAATATCAATGGCTTCAGAGCAGACAACACATTCTTCAATAGCTCCAGGAACCCCTACTCAAGGGAAAGGATATCATCTGATCGGTTCTGGAGCTATCCGCAGCGAAGCTATTACTCATGCATTCTTTACAACCAAGGTCGCATCTTCCCAGACATGTGCCTTGACATTGAAGCTATAGCTGGTCCGCCCTGTCTGGAAGAAGCTTTGGATTGCTTCAAGGAAGTTGGACTGCTGCCGTTCGCTACTGACCAAGAGCATTGGAATGAAGAGTTGCTGCTCCAATTCTATGCCACACTTCACATCTGCGGGTATAGCAGAGATCCGAAGACTTGGGTCCTAGAGTGGATGACAGGAAACGTTCATCACGAAGCCAAAGCCTTTGACATCATTGAGCTCACTGGTTTGCCCACTCCTGGCAATCTCTACGAGCATGGCTGTCAGCTTCATAGTGAAGCTATTGAGAGCATCTTTCAGAAGCCTGAACCTGATATGAGTTAGATGCTCAGCATCATGAAGCCGTTGCCCCAAGATGCTGCTTATCCCACGGAGTTCTTCGTTGAAGACCTTGAGTATCTGCCAAGAACCATTTATCACATCATCAGGCGAACTCTCTGGCCCATCAAAGGGCACTCTCCAAATGCCAATCTTGAGGTCGTCTGCTACTTATCTGCCACCTTGTTTTGCGATGATAAATTCCTCATGTGCGACGATAAATTCCGCACTTAGATCATTCTGCAGACGTCCATTTTCCATTATGCATGTCGCATGTCATTATCTTCATATACTTTCACATGCATAGTAGATTGTCATCATAAGTTGAAGTGGATCTCCATAAGTACAACCTGCCATGTGCATTTGCATTCCAAAAGCAAATTACTTATATGCACATCTTCAGGGGGAGCCCTTGCAACTTATGAAGACAATTCCTTATCCATTACAATTTCATAGATTATATTCCCCGTTGAAAAAAGGGGGAGATTGTAAGTGCATCTAGTGCCACCCCAAGTTGGTTTTGGAGTATTGACGACAAACCTAGTTGAGGTACTAATGTGTTTGTGAGAATTGTAGGATAACACAGGTAGAAGTCCCTCATTGATTCGGTTTTCCTACCAGAGATGACCCCTAAAAATGTATGAAGACATTGAAGTCAAAGGTGGTATATGAAGATATTCACATTGAAGACTATGACAAGAGAAGACACCACATGAAGCCTATGGAGCTCGAAGACTTAGATCTTTCGTAGTTCTGTTTCTTTTGTGTTGAGTCATAGGAACCACCGTACTGTTAAGTGGGGTCCAAGAGAACCAGTCAGAATGACTGAAGTGATGCCTAACCAAAACCTATGTCTTCGAGTGAAGACTATGAGAGCGAATCTTGTCCAGAGTCGGACAAGTCAGCTTTGCTTGCAGCCCAAGTAAAGTTGCCGTGTGAGTTTGAAATCTGACCGTTGGAACACGTGTCAGTTCCTTAGTGACCCAGGGTCATTTCGGACAAATCAGGTCGGGTTGCCAAGTGGCTATAAATAGCCCACCCCCTACAACCATAAACGGTTGGCTACTCAGATTCAGAGTACGGCTTTTGTCGTTTGAGAGCAACCCACCTCGAAGCCTTTGAGAGAGAATTCCTTGCGAGGTTAAAGCCCTAACCACTCAGAGCCAAAGAGAATTAGGCATCACTTAAGTCTTCTTGTCTGTGTGATCTGAAGACTTATTACACTTGAGGACTGTGCGTCCTCCAGCTGGTTAGGCGTCGCGTTCTGAGCATCCAAGAGACATTGTGGATTGCCGGTGAACGAAGTCTGTGAAGGTTTGGGAGTCTAGCTTGAAGACTTACCAGAGTGATTGGGCGAGGTCTGTGTGACCTTAGCTCAAGGGGAATACGGTGAGGACTGGGTGTCCTGAGCTGCATGTTCAGGACTGGGTGTCCGGGACTGTGTGTCCTAAGGTTTAAATACCTAGCCGCCCTAACTAGACATATAGTTGTCACAGCAACTGGAACTGGTCCAACAAATCATTGTCTTCAGAGAGTCACTGGTTTCATCTTCCCTTCCCTTTACTTACTGTTACTCCTTGTGAAGTCATTGTATGTTTGCACTATCTTTTGTCTTCACTGAGTGACTGCGTGTTCTGTATGGCTTCATAATATCTTCCTACCTGATCCTTACTACGTTGCTGCTATTAAGTCATTGTGCTTTCACTCTATTGAATACTTGACTATGGCTTGCCTAGTGTAGTCTACCTTCCGCTGCAGGGTAATAGGTTTATTTCTATCATTTGTCTTCATAACTTCCACGTATTGAAGACTTTCATAAAAATCACCTGTTCACCCCCCTCTAGTCGATATAACGCACTTTCAGGTAGCCACTGCGGAACGGGACTATGTCGAAGATTAACTCCTCGCTTCAGAAATTATCCGGAGATCCGAAGACCACTTCAAGTGTGACTGAGCCTGTACAGCTGGCCTCTACACCTGGTATTACGCCTTTAAAGGTTGTTTTGGTGGGCTTAATCCTCGAGGGATCTATGCCCATTTTCCGCACTGTATCCTGGTAAAGTAGGTTCAGGCTACTGCCGCCGTCCATAAGGACTCTAGTGAGATGAAATCCGTCAATAATTGGGTCGAGAACCAATGCGGCGAATCCGCCATGACGGATGCTAGTGGTATGGTCTCTTTGATCAAAGGTGATCGGGCAGGAGGACCATGGGTTGAACTTTGGGGCGACTGGCTCTACCGCGTATACGTCCCTTAACGCGTGCTTCCGCTCCCTTTTGGGGACGTGGGTGGCGTATATCATGTTCACCGTCCGCACTTGTGGGGGAAAACCCTTCTGTCCATTGTTGTTCGGCGGCTAGGGCTCCTCGTCGTCATCGCTATGCAACCCCTTGTCTTCATTGTCGGCGCTTAATCCGCATGCCTGCTTGAACACCCAACAGTCCCTGTTGGTGTGATTGGCTGGCTTTTCGGGGGTGCCATGTATTTGGCACAAGCGGTCGAGTATTCGGTCCAAGCTGGACGAGCCCCTAGGATTCCTTTTGAATGACTTTTTCCGCTGACCGGATTTAGAGCCTCTGAATCCAGCATTAACTGCCGTATCCTTAGCATTGTCGCCGTTGATGCGGCGCTTCTGCTGGTTGCGACGCGACCTGCCACTAATGTCCCTGGTGTCCGAAGGACCAGGGTTCTTGGTCATATTGTTGCTACGAACAAGCCAGCTGTCTTCTCCCACGCAAAAGCGGGTCATGAGTGCCGTGAGTGCTGCCATAGATTTCGGCTTCTCCTGTCCTAGGTGCCGGCAAGCCACTCGTCACGGATATTATGCTTGAAGGCTATTAAGGCCTCTGTGTCCGGACAATCGAGTATTTGATTTTTCTTTGTTAGGAACTGTGTCCAGAATTGCCTCTCCAATTCGTCTGGCTGCTGAATTACGTGGCTTAGGTCGTCAGCGTCTGGGGGTCACACATAAGTGCCCTGGAAATTGTCGAGGAATGCGGCTTGTAGGTCCTCCCAACAGCTGATTGACCCTGTTGGCAGGCTGTTAAGCCACTGCCGGGCTGGTCCTTTAAGCTTGAGTGGGAGGTATTTGATGGCGTGGAAATCATCGCCCGGGGCCATGTGGATATGAAGGAGATAATCCTCGATCCATACCGCGGGATCTGTTGAGCCATCATATGATTCGATGTTTACGGGTTTGAAACCCTCGGGGATTTGATGATCCATTATTTCGTCTGTGAAGCACAATGGGTGTGCGGCGCCTCTGTACTGGGCGATATCATGACGTAGCTCCAATGAGCTTTGTCTGCTGTGTTCGGCCCTGCCGAATTTGCAGCCATGGGGCGCCTACGCGATCCGTAGATCGATCTTGTTTGCCTTGCCTTGTCCTCCAACATGTCTCGTAAGTCCGGCGCATATTCCGATGCCTTGGTACGGGGTGCGGCTTGGGTGGAGGGCCATGAGGCCTCTCTGTCGCGGCGACGAGGTGGCCTGTCGGCCGCGTCGAGTGCTTCCTCCTCTAATCCGGGTAGCAAACAGCGCTTCGGGTAGCACTTGGAGGGGCGTTCGGGTTTATGCTCTTCGGCCGCAAGGACTTTAGGCCATCTATCGACTAGCTGATCTCGATCAGCTTTAAGCTGTTGCTATTATTTCTTGAGGCTTCTTGCTGTGGCCATAAGCCTGCCTTCAAAACGCTCTTGCTCGACGGGATCCTCCGGCACGGCGAATTCGTCGTCGTCGAGGCTTGCCTCGTCTTCGGAGGGAGGCATACAATTATCGTTCTCGACCTCTCTGTCGGCCGCTCTCTCATGAGGGCTGGTTCCTCCATCCTCCTGTGCTAAATCTTGCTCGGGGGGTTGTTCTTCGGCGCTTTCCGGGGTATTATTATCTCCCGTGCTGGAATCGCCGTTTTTGTGTTGGCGGGATTTTGAGCGGCGCCGCTGACACCGGCGCTTTTGCTGTTTTTTGGAGGGGTCATCCTCCACTGTTCCATCGCCCTCTCCCTCTTTTGGGGTGTCCACCATGTATATGTCATATGACGAGGTGGCTTTCCAGGGCATAGTAGGCGCTGGTTCTTCATCATCTCCTTCATCGGTGTCCATACCATCGATGTCTTCGGAGTCGAAGTCGACCATGTCGGTTAAGTTGTCGACAGTGCCTACAAAGTGGGTGGTGGGTGGGTTTTGAATTTCTTCATCGTCCGTACCCCAACCTTGCTGACCGTAGTCCGGCCAGGGTTCTCCTGACAAAGAGAGAGACTTTATTGATTTCAAGATATCGCCGAAAGGCGAGTGCTGAAAGATGTCCGCGGCCGTGAACTCCATGATCGGCGTCCAATCGGATTCGCTCGGCAGGGGCGCGGAGAGTTCGGAGTCCGGAGAAGAATCCGGCTCCATGGAGTCACGAGTCTTGCAGAGTACGGGGCTGGTGTTCGGCTCAACCACCGTTGGGATCACAGCCCCCGAGGTGGCGTCCAACCGCCCATCCTCGATCGACGTGGTCGGCTCCGAACTAGGGGTCGGAGCCGATGCGGGTGTGGCCTCCAGGGCTCTGTTCGGTGGCAGAGCTAGATGATGCTCGTCGTGACAGTGCGGCGCGCTCGGCAGTGGTTCGAATCCGTCGAAGATCAAGTCCCCGCGGATGTCGGCCGTGTAGTTTAAACTTCCGAATCTGACATGACAGCCCGAGGCGTAGCTTTCGATCTGCTCTAGATGGCCAAGTGAATCGGCCCGCAGTGCAAAGCCGCCAAAGACGAAGATCTGTCCGGGGAGGAAGGTCTCACCCTGGACTGCATCGCCATTGATGATCTTAGGATCCATCGGGCCTGACGGCGACGGCAAAGAGGAACTCGGGTAGGGGGCCCCGAACTGTGCGTCTAGGCCGGATGGTAACAGGAGGCAGGGGACACAAAGTTTTACCCAGGTTCGGGCCCTCTCAATGGAGGTAAAACCCTACGTCCTGCTTGATTAATATTGATGATATGGGTAGTACAAGAGTTGATCTACCACGAGATCAGAGAGGCTAAACCCTAGATGCTAGCCTATGGTATGATTGTTGATGTGTATGTTGTCCTACGGACTAAAACCCTCCGGTTTATATAGACACCAGAGAGGGTTAGGGTTACATAAAGTCGGTTACAATGGTAGGAGATCTGAACATCCGTATCGCCAAGCTTGCCTTCCACGCCAAGGAAAGTCCCTTCCGGACACGGGACGGAGTCTTCAATCTTGTATCTTCACAGTCCAGGAGTCCGGCTTGAGGGTATAGTTCGGCTATCCGAACAACCCCTAATCCAGGACTCCCTCACTAGCCCTTTCCGGTGTCTATATAAACCGGAGGGTTTTAGTCAATAGGACAACATACAATCATACCATAGGCTAGCTTCCAGGGTTTAGCCTCTCCGCTCTCGTGGTAGATCAACTCTTGTAATACTCATATCAGTAAGAATAAATCAAGCAGGACGTAGGTTTAACTCCATCAAGAGGGACCAAACCTGGGTAAAACATGGTGTTCCCTCCCTCCTGTTACCATCTGCCTTAGACGCACAGTTCGAGACCCTCTACCCAAGATCCGCCAGTTTTGACACCGACATTGGTGCTTTCATTGAGAGTCCTCTGTGTCTTCGCCGTTAGGCTTGATGGCTCCTACGATCATCGAGAGCGATGCAGTCCAGGGTGAGACTTTTCTCCCCGGACAGATCTTTGTGTTTGGCGGCTTCGCACTGCGGGCCAACTTGCTTGGCCATGTGGAGCAGATCGAAAGTTACGCCCCTGGCCACCAGGTCAGGTTTGGAAGCTTAAACTACACAGCCGATACCGCGGAGACTTGATCTTCGATGTATTCGAGCCTCTGCCTAGTGCGTCACGCGGTCACGATGAGTACGATTTAGCTCTACCATCAGACAGTGTTCAGGAGATCGCACCGGCAGCCGCTCCGACCCTCAATTCAGAGCCAGTTGCGCCGTCCATGGACAGGTGGATGGACTCCGCCACGGAGGCCTTACCCTCAGCGGCGATCGAGCCAAACATCGACCTTACCCTGCACGAGAGCCGTGTTGTCAGACTGCCGGATCCTTCTCCGGCCACGGACTTCGAACCGCTTGCGCCAGTTCCTAGAGAATCCGATTGGGCGCCGATCATGGAGTTTACCTCCGCGGATATTTTTCAGCACTCGCCCTTTGGCGACATACTGAACTCATTAAGGTCTCTCCCCTTGTCAAGAGGATCCTGGCCGAACTATGTCTGGCAGGATTGGGACGCGGATGATGAAGAAATTCGCTGCCCACCCACCACCCACTTAGTAGCCACTGTCGACGACTTAACCAACATGCTCGATTTCGACTCCGAAGACATCGACGGTATGGACGACAATGCGGGAGATGAAGAGGAACCACTACCCACAAGGCACTGGACAGCCACCTCATCATATGATATATACATGCTGGACACACCCAAAGAAGGCAATGGCGACGAGACAGCGGAGGATGACCCCTCCAAGAAGCAACCCAAGCACCAACGTCAGCGGCGCTGCTCTAAGTCCCGCCAACGAAAAAGTGGTGATACCGGCACAAGAGATAATAACATTCCGGATAGTGCCGAAGATGACAAAAATCCCCTCCAGCACGATCAAGGATAGGAGGATGGAGAGTCCAGCCCTCCAGAGAGAGCGGCAGATGGAGAGGCGGAGGATGATAATTACATGCCCCCCTCCGAAGACGAGGCAAGCCTCGACGATGACGAATTCGTTGTGCCAGAGGATCCCATCGAACAAGAGCACTTCAAGCGCCATCTTGTAGCCATGGAAAATAGCCTTAAGAAAAAGCAGCAGCAGCTTCAAGCTGATCAAGATCTGCTAGCTAACAGATGGACTGAAGTCCTCGCGGCCGAGGAATATAAACTCGAACGCCCCTCCAAGAGTTACCCAAAATGCAGGTTGCTACCCCGACTGGAGGAAGAAGCGTATGACGCGGCTGATCGGCCACCTCATGGCTGCGATAGAGAGGCATTCCAGCCAAAAGCTTAGCCTGCACCCCGACGCCATTCAAATAAAAAGGCATGGGGAAATACGCCAGACCTGCGAGACGTATTGGAGGACAAAGCAAAACATGGAAGATTGATCTACGGATCACGAGGGCGCGCCACTATGCGAGACGATAAACATCACGCCGGATACAGTAAAAGTAAATCCGGCCGGGCCGAACACAGCGGGCAAGATTCATTGGAGCTGCGTCGTGATATAGCCCAGTACAGAGGCGCCGCACACGCCGTATGCTTCACAGACGAAGTAATAGATCATCAAATCTCAAAGGGTTACAAACTCGTAAATATAGAATCATACAACGGTACAACAGATCCTGCGGTATGGATCGAGGATTTCCTCCTGCATAGCCACATGGCACGCGGTGATGATCTACACGCCATTAAATACCTCCCACTCAAACTCAAAGACCAGCTCGGCATTGGCTCAATAGCTTGCCAGCAGAGTCCACTGGCTGTTGGGAGGATCTGGAAGCCGCATTCCTCGACAACTTTCAGGGCACTTATGTGCGACCACCAGATGCCGATGACTTGAGCCACATAATTCAGCAGCCAGAGGAATCGGCCAGGCAATTCTGGACACGGTTCCTAACAAAGAAAAATCAAATCGTCGACTGTCCGGATGCAGAGGCTCTAGCAGCTTTCAAGCACAACATCCGCGACGAGTGGCTAGCCCGGCACCTTGGTCAGGAAAAGCTGAAATCTATGGCAGCCCTCACCACACTCATGACCCGCTTTTAGGTGGGAGAAGAGAGCTGGCTGGCTCGCAGTAACAATATATCAAAGAACCATGGTACTTCGGATACCAAGGACGGCAATGGCAGGTCACGTCGCAACAAACATAAGCGCCGCATTAACAGCGACAATACCGAGGATACGACAGTCAATGCCGGATTCAAAGGCTCTAAACCCGGTCAGCGGAAAAAGCCATTTAAAAGAAGCACTCCGGGCCCATCCAGTTTGGACCGCATACTTGATCACTCGTGTCAAATACACGGCACCCCCGACAAGCCAGCCAACCACACCAATAGGGATTGTTGGGTGTTCAAGTAGGCCGACAAGTTAATTGCCGAAAACAAAGATAAAGGGCCACATAGCGATGACGAGGAGGAGCCCCGGCAGCCGAATACCGGAGGACAGAAGAGGTTCCCCCCACAAGTGCGGACGGTGAACATAATATACGCGACCCACATCCCCAAGAGGGAGCAGAAGCGTGCGCTCAGGGACGTATATGCATTGGAGCCAGTCGCCCCAAAGTTCCACCCATGGACCTCCTGTCCGATCACATTCGATCACAGGGACCACCCCACTAGTATCCGTCATGGTGGATTCGCCGCACTGGTCTTAGACCCAATTATTGACGGATTTCACCTCACTCGAGTCCTTATGGATGGCGGCAGCAGCCTGAACCTACTTTACCAGGACACGGTCCACAAAATAGGTATAGACCCCTCAAGGATCAAACCCACAAAAACGACCTTTAAAGGCGTCATACCAGGTGTAGAGGCCCATTACACAGGCTCAGTCACACTGGAAGTGGTCTTCGGATCCCCAGATAACTTCCAAAGAGAAGAGTTAATCTTCGATATAGTCCCGTTGCGCAGTGGTTATCACACACTGCTCGGGCGAACCGCATTTGCGAGGTTCATTGTGGTACCGCATTATGCATGCCTCAAGCTCAAGATGCCAGGACCTTAGGGGGTCATTACAGTTAATGGAAACACAGAGCGCTCTCTCCGAACGGAGGAGCACACTGCGGCCCTCGCAGCAGAAGCGCAAAGCAGCCTCTTATGGCAATCCACTAGTTCAGCATTTAAGGACCCGAACACCTTCAAGCGCGCCCAGAGTAATCGGCAACAGGACCGCCTGGCACATTCCGAGCTCTCATAGTAATGTGGCCCCCACCCTGGCCAAAGCCAAACGGCAAAACTCGTCCCACGCGTACATAATTACGCATTAAAAATACCATGGGCACAGGTAGGGAGGGGGCACGACTACGGCATGCCCCAAGACGCGGCTTAAACCGCACTAGGGGCTTCCCTCTTTGTTACTTTTCTCTCTTTCAGGACATTAATCTCTGGAAACCTTGTCCGGCAGCATGACTGCCCGAACACATGATGCAGCAACCAAGGAGGCAGAAAGCTACGTCACACCACGGAACTCCCAGGTGGATTACGATAACGAATGAAATACTTGCTTTAATATTATTCCTTAGCTTGCCCTTGGAGGGGACATAATCCTACTTTTGGCTTATCGCACTACCTGTATCATTCTGCTCTAGCGCACGTTTTTTAATAAACAATGCATTGCATTAAGGCTTTTATTGCATTCTTCTTTTTCTTTTATATATGTGTTCATTAATGACACCTTGCAACCGTACACTTTGGTACGTCCAATACACTAGGGGCTTAAGTACCCCACAATATGGTGTGAGAAGTCCGAACACTTTCATTAGTGCGGCACCCCGAACTTATAGCATTATATGCATCCGCTCCGAATCATGTCTTTGGTCAATAGGTGGGTTTGCCCGGCTCCCATGTTTTGGTACCTTACGTTCCTCTATATCGGCTAATGTAGCACTGGGAGAACTACTGCGGTTGTGCCCCGGTTTAGCTGGGCTAAGCACCTCAGTAGAGAAAGCTAAAACTGACTGTCATGATAAGGCGAGAGACTAGTCGCTGTTCGAGAGGTTTTCGAGTCCCTAAAGACTTATGCCGCTTAGAGCAAGGAGTCGGCCCTGTCCGGCTTAAGGCGTGTATCGCGCCCCAAATTCGGCCTTCCGAATACTAGGGGCTTCACGAAATTTAAAATTATAAAATTCTATGGCTAAGTGAGAGTGATAACGCATTATAGTCTGATTGCCTTGTTCGTTGTGCTGAGCACCTCCATCGAAGGACCCAACAATGGGTACAAGAGTGCTCAGGTTTATCCCGAACACCCCAGCACTCGTGGCATGGGGGCAGAAGCCGACGACTAGCCATCTCTCAGATTTGATAAACAGCCAAACAGAAGGTAATATTTTAAATTCAAACAAGCGTTGCATAGCGCATATGAACAAGTTCTCATAACTACAGGATTACACGAGCAAGTTTACTCGAATATTATATCTTTCGTACACTCGTCCGCTACGAGACGAGCACCCTTCAGGACACCCTCATAGTACATCTCGGGGTGGCGATGCTCCTTGCCCTCCGGCGGCCCTTCCTTGATCAGCTTCACGGCGTCTATCTTGGCCCATTGCACCTTCACACGGGCGAAAGCCCGGCGTGCACCTTCAATGCAGACAGACCGCTTGACGACTTCCAGCCGTGGTCAGGCATCCACAAGCCGCCTCACCAGGCCGAAGTAGCTGTTCGAAAGGGCGTCGTCAGGCCACAGCTGGACTATAAAGCCCTTCATGGCATGTTTGGCCACCTTGTGTAGCTCGAACAACTGCTTTAGCTGGTCGCTCATAGGCACCGGGTGTTCGGTCCCAGTATATTGGGCCCAGAACAACTTCTCCGTTGAGCTTCCCTCCTCAGCCTGGTAAAACGTTGCGGCATCCGACATGTTGTGGGGGAAATCTACGAATGCTCCTGGAGAGCTCCGGATCCGGGTAAGAAACAAGTAATTTATTTTCACACGCTTGCTTTGCATATAGAATGCCTTACCCGCCCCTATCTTCTTCATCACATCAATCTCCTGGAGGTCCTTTTGGGCTTCAGCCTTGGCATTTTTCGTGCTTTCGAGGGCCACGGCAAGCTCGGACTCTCGCGTCTTCGAGTCACGCTCCAACGCCTCATGCTTCGACACGAGAGCTTGGAGCTCTTGCTGCACCTCGCCCACCCGTGCCTCCTGCCTTTCCCGCTCGGTGCGCTCCTTGGCCGCATGGTCTTCGGCCTCGGATGGCGCTTGCTTCAGGGTCGCCACCTCGGTCGTGGCCCCTAGCAAATATACGATGATCCTGTCATTTTGCAACCGTGTCTTTTTTTATATATACATATCTATAGACAGGGTATTACTTACCCTTGTTGTCCTCGAGGTGCCTCTTGGCAAGGCCGAGCTCTTTCTTGGACCCCTCGAGGTCCTGCTTCAATGCGGCAACCTCCGCAGTGTGTGCGGCAGAGGCCAGCAGCGAAGCCTGCATACGCATATAGACATACTTGTGTTAGACTCCTGCGATATTGTTTGATCCTCTATTCGGCTTTTCTTTTTGAACACCGAACAGAGTATCAGGGGCTACTGTCTATGTGGTAATATTTTTCCTATATTTCAAACACTTACCTCAAAGCCTGTTAGAAGGCTGGCACAGGCTTCAGTCAATCCGCTCTTGAAGGACTGAAACTTCTGGACCACCGCACTCATAATAGTGCGGTGCTCTTCGTTGATGGAAGCGCTGCGAAGCGCTCCCAGCAGATTGTCCAGTGCCTCTGGTTGGACAGAGGTCACCGGCACAGCCGTCTTGCCCCTTTTCGAAGGAGGTCGCCTGCCTGAGTCCGGAATCATTGGAGGTTCCGGCGCGGTGTTCGGCTGAGGGCCGAACTCGGAGCCCTCGGGAGCCTTGCTCCCTCTGCTCCCGGAGTCCGGAATGTCTCTTTGAGGCGCCTCCGGGACTGTCTCCCCTCGACCCGGTGCCTCTTGAGACAATACCTCGGCATTGTCCATAGGGCAAGGGGAGGTGGCGGTCGGAAGTGGATCGCTATCCATATCCGATGAGCCCAGGGAGCCGTCCAACGATACATCGATTCGGGCTCGTGGCGGTCTGCATAATCATAATTCGGCGTTAGGAGAAGCGGTGTGACAAAGGAATGCTATGAGTTACTCTGGTATCCGAATACTTACGACTTCACCGGAGGCTTGGCCCTGAGCAGCCACTCGTCTTCGCCTTCGGCGGCGGTGGTGGAGTAGTCTGGAAGGAGAGTTCTTCCCTTCTTGGACCCTTAGCCCCCCCGGTTGGGGCGGCCTTCCTTTTCTTGTCTCCTCCGACTTGAGGGGGAGCATCTTCATCTTCCTCCTCGTCTTCGGGGGAGGAGTGCGTCGCGGAGTTATCAGACGATAAGTCCGACAACGCCTGGCGTCGGGAACTCTTCCGGGTTCCCTTGGCCTTCTTGGTCTTCTCTGGCACCTTGTAGGGAGCCGGAGTCAGCATCTCCGTTAGGAGAGCGTCCGCAGTGTCTTCAGGTAGAGGGGCCGGACAGTTAATCTGCCCCGATGTCTCCACCCAGTCCTGTCAAAGGCATGGAGATCAGACCCTGCACATGGTTAAGCTAGGGGAAATAAATATCCTACGGGATGTATAGAACTCACCGAATGCGCTCGGCGCTTCGCGCTTAGCCCGCGGTCCTTGGTGAGAGAGGGAGGGACCTCGGCACCCTTGAACAGCACCTTCCGGACGTCCTTGTGTGTCGTGTCGAAGAGCTCGTTCAAAGTCTGGTGCTGGGCTAGGTCGAACTCCCACAAATTGAAGTCCCATTATTGGCACGGGAGGATCCGGCGGATGAGCATGACCTGGACTATATTGACAAGCTTGAGCTTCTTGCCAGCCATATTCCGGATATATTTCTGGAGTCCGTCCAGCTCTACCGATGAACCCCAGGACAGGCCCTTATCTTTCCAGGAGGTGAGCCGCATGGGGATTCCGGATCGAAACTTGAGGGCAGCCACCCATTTGGCGTCGCGCGGCTCGGTGATGTAGAACCATGCCGATTGCCACCACTTTATGGTCTCCACGAAGGAGCCTTCAAGCCATATAACGTTGGGCATCTTGCCCACCATGGCTCCGCTGCATTCTGCTTGTTGGATGCCCACCACCTTCGGCTTGATATTGATGGTCTTTAACCACAGGCCGAAGTGGGGCCGGATGCGGAGGAAAGCCTCACACACGATGATGAACGCCGAAATGTTGAGGACGAAGTTCGGGGCCAGTTCATGGAAGTCCAGTAGAACATGAGACCACAGACGAATGGATGAAGGGGAAATCCCAGTCCACGGAGGAAGTGGTGGAGGAAAACATCCCTCTCATGAGGTTCCGGGGTAGGGAAGATCTGCCCCGCAGCGGGCAGCCAAAGCGCGATATTCACGGCTAAGTATCCGGCTCCGCCGAGCTTTTTGATGTGTCCCTCCGTAACATAGGAAGCCATCCATTTGCCTCCCGCTCCGGACATGATTGGAGAAGGTTGAAGGGAAGGATGTAGGCTTGGGTGTTGGAGCTCGAGTGCGCAAGAGAGGATGAGCAAGGATGAAGAAGGCATGGGTAGAAAAAGGTTAAACCTTGTCCCTTTATAAGGGTGGCCGAAACTATGCGCCCCCACTAGCCTGGTAAAACTCGCTTATCCCCCAAGCGCCGTAATCAATGGCGCGGTTGGGTTACCCACGCCCGTATTGATGAGAATCCCGTAATAAGGGGGACACGATCTCTGCTTTGACAAGACGTGTCAAAAGAAAAAACTGCCTCGCGTTATGTGCGGGGCTAGTTAAAGGAAACGGTTCGAATAATCACCAGGCCATGGCATAATATAGTGTTGCCAAAACAAGTCAGCAAATTAGATTTGTGGAAATATTATTCTCTCTACGATCGTATGTGGAACTTATTTTGCAGGGTCGGACACTATCCTTGTATTCAAATTCTTCCGTGGTATATTCGGAGGAGGAACCCACCTTGCAATGTCGAAGACAATACTGCGTGCCAGACTCATCGTCATTGAAGCCTGGTTCAGGGGCTACTGAGGGAGTCCTAGATTAGTGGGTCTCCTGACAGCCGGACTGTTAGACTATGAAGATACAAGATTGAAGACTTCGTCTCATGTCCGGATGGGACTCTACTTGGTGTGGAAGGCAAGCTAGGAAATACGGATATGTATATCTCCTCCTTTGTAACCGACCTTGTGTAACACTAGCCATTTCCAGTGTCTATATAAACCAGAGGGTTTTAGTCCGTAGGACAACATACAATCATACCATAGGCTAGCTTCTAGGGTTTAGCCTCTCCGATCTCGTGGTAGATCAACTCTTGTAATACTCATATCATCAAGAATAAATCAAGCAGGACGTAGGGTTTTACCTCCATCAAGAGGGCCCGAACCTGGGTAAAACATCGTGTTCCCTGCCTCCTGTTACCATCCGCCTTAGACGCACAATTCAGGACCCCCTACCCGAGATCCGCCGGTTTTGACACCGACAAGTGGCTTAATTATGGTATTCAATTCCTAAGTGTAGTGTTGTACTAGTACTCTGCGTGTAAATTGATTGGTCATTAATTTTTTTCATTGCACGTCTGGATAACAACATGGAGCGCCCTTAGTAATTATTAAAATAAAACCTTGTGATTTATGCACGCTTCTCTAGGCAGTAGTTAATCCATGTATTAATGTTGTTGTTTTGTTTTTAATTACCATTCGTCTGCTGCAGATGGAATGATCTCGATGGATGAAGAATCGAAAAACCGCAGAATATCAGCAGCATGATAGACTTCATGAATTTGGCTGAAAGTACAAAGAGGAGAATTGGTGATGTGTATTAGATCCTGTGTCCATGTACTAATTGTGCCAATACAGAGTCACATGAAGTTGCAGATGTCCAGATGCACTTAGTCTCTAGGGGATTCATGGATGGATATACACATTGGACCAGACACGGCGAAGAGGAGGTCATGGATGAAGATACCCAGCGCAGCGAGATGCCAAACCCCGATCAGTGTCACATGGATTTTGAATCTAACATCAGGGCAGAGGCGTCAAGCTACCAATGGAATACTGGAAAGCTGAAACTCCCACTGGAAACCAAGACATCCATGCAGATGATGACAATCTTGATATGCCAGATTTTGCTGCTATGATTGCAGATTTTGAGGGCCCAAAAAAGGATATGATTGGGTACAAGGATCTGCCAACCATTGATGCGGACTGCAAGAAAGAATTGTATCCAGGTTGCAAAAAGAAATATTCCAGGTTGAGTGCCACCCTGGCGCTTCTCAGATTTAAAGCACCAAATGGTCTATCAAACAAGGGCTTCACAGAGATCTTAGGTATTTTCAAAGATATTCTTCCGAAAGATAATGTTCTCCCCAGAAGCACGAATGAAGCGTAGAAAATTGTTTGCCCATTGGAACTTGAAGTATAGAATATACATACTTGTGTGAATGAGTGTATATTGTACCGTGGTGAGTATAAAGATTCGCATGCATGTCCCACATGCAAGCATCCACGATACAAGCGCGGGAGAGCAAAGGACAAGTACAAATTGGACGACGAGATCAAGACAGGTATCCTGTTCAAGGTTGTTTGGTACTTGCCTTTAATTCCAAGGTTGAGGCGTTTGTTTGCAAACCCTAGAGAGGCAAATAGGTTGCGGTGGCGTCATGATGAGAGAATTGCGGATAGGTTTATGAGGCACCCGAAATATGGGGCTCAGTGGGAATTAATCGACAACAAGTTTGAAAAAAGTGCCAAGGATCCTACAAGTATAAGGCTCGGGGAGTGTACTGACGGGATGAATCCTTTCGGCGATATGAGCACCAATCACAACACATGGCCGGTGCTTCTGTACATACATAACCTAGCTCCTCGGTTGTGTATGAAGAAAAAAATACATTATGATGTCAATGATTATCCTAGGCCCGAAGCAACCTGGAAATGACATCTACATTTACTTTCAGCTACTGGTAGAAGAACTGCTGACAGTGTGGATAGATGCGCCTATTGTAAAATGTTATGATGCTTACAGAAAGGAGATTTTCGATCTACATGCGATGCTGGTGCACACCATTCAAGATATGCCAGCATTATGCAATACATCGGGGCAGAAAACAAGGGGAGATGTAGGGTGTGTCACATGCATGGATAGGACAACTAGCAGAAGACTTCCCAACTCACGCAAAACAGTGTATTTGCATCATCGTAGGTTCTTGCGGATGAATCACCCATATGGAAAGATGAAAGCTGAATTTGATGGTACGGCAGAGGCAGGTGTGGCCCCAAGACCCTATGACGGGGAGGTGGTCCACAACATGGCTAAAAAAATAATATTGTGCTTGGCACGAACCACCCTTTGACGGTGAAACTAACACCCAAGGATCAAGTGTTTAAGAAGAAATCGGTGTTTTGGAAATTACCTTACTAGGGGATTCTACGTGTATGTCACGGCATCGATGTCAAGCACATAGAGAAGAATGTATGTGAAAGCATCCTTGGTACTCTGCTCAAGATTAAAGGTAAAAGAAAGGATGGTGACGGTTCACGGCTCGATATGCTTGCTGATCAATCCCAACGCAAGAGTGAAGCAGAAGATGATGTCAAATTCATCAAAGCTCCCCAGAGTTACAATTTCAGTACAAAAGAAGAAACACACTTCTTCACCTATTTGTTGTCAATTAAGACACCCTCTTCCTACTGTGCAAACATCAGAAGTCTCTTGGATGTTAGCTCAGGTAAAATGAAGTTGGGACACATGAAGTCACATGATTGCCACGTAATGTTGACAAAAATCCTCCCGGTGGCCATCAGGAATGTGATGGAGGAAGATATAAGAAACACACTCATTGACCTCTGTGATTTCGTCAACAAACTATGGCAGAAAGTTGTAGATCCTGAAGACATGGATAATATGCAAGATGTTATTGCAATAATATTGTCCAACCTAGAGATGTTTTTCCCACCGTCATTCTTTGATGTCATGGTCCATCTCACTGTGCACCTTGTCGACGAGATAAAGTATTGTGGTCTTATGTTTCTTCGCAACATGTATCCCTTCGGGCGGTTCATCGAAATACTGAAGTGCTTTTGTCGGAACCAAAACCATCCAGAGGCAAGCATCCTACAAGGTTATACCGCGGATAAGGTGGTTGAGTTTTGCACCCAGTACATGAAACAAAGACCTATAGGTTTGCCCGTCTCTCGCACGAGGGAAGGCTGAAAGGTAAGCCGGTCCTTGCTGGCATGCAAATGGCTGCACCCGAAGAATTGGTAGAGAAAGCCCATTTGATGGTACTTCTTAACAGCCTAGTTCTCATCGCTTATGCTGAAGAACACTTGGCGGAGATACGTCAAAGCTTCTTACCAGTGGTGCCTTCATCAGAAGTGCAGATGAAGGAGCACACAAAGAAGTACGCCGAATGGCTGAAAAATCATTTGGCACAAGGATCCATCTATGACATTGCAACGTAGTTGGCACAAAAGCCATCACCTACGGTGTTGACGTACCAAGCATATGACATAAATGGGTACATGTTCTACACTGAGGAACGTGATAAGAAGACCTCATATCAGAACAGCTCTATTCGAATAGAATGCATGACTGTAAATGAAGCTGATAAAAGGGTATACTATGGAACCAACAAAGAGATTTGGGAGCCTGACTATGTGAAAGTTACGATGGCATTATTCAGGTGCGCATGGATCCCTCTTGGTCGGGTAGGGATTGATGAGTACAGGAAGACATGTGTTAACAGGACAACGATGGCATATCACGTGGACCATTCATTCTTCCTAGCGATGCTACCCAGATTTTCTTTGTGGAAGACCCCTTGCATAAGAATGGCCATTTAGCGATGCATGGGAAGAGAAAGGTACTGGGTGTCGACGATGTTGCCGATCAGGACGAGTACGATGAATTTGATGAGTTGCTAGCCAAGGGATTACGCACCAGTGCAACAGAGAAGCGTAAAATCATCAAAAAAAACCAAGTTCATTCGGGGTCAAATTAATGATCCCAGTTCCCCCATGTACATGGGAATTAAGCCGTAAGACTAGTCTTTATGCCTACCCCACAACTTAATTCGTTCAATTTAGAACTGTCGTGTGTACTGAATTTGTGAGTTATGCCCGGTTTTCTGTTGATGTAAGAACCGTTAATATGTTGACCTTGATATGCTATCAGCTCAGGTAATGAATATGAACTGGTTTTTCTTATTATTGTTATTATTATTATTATTATTATTATTATATCGTAGAGGCAGAACACTCAATCGATCTCACTACAGTATGTGTGATCAAAAATATGCAATCTGGTTTGCGAATAGCACACGGTTCGTTGATGAAAGCCATGTGCCGACCAAACCCCACCACCCCGCCGACGATCTGAGTCGTGCTTTCTGATTGGCCAGAACCCAAACCCCACGGATCATACGTCTGCAGCGTTGGATGCTCCCAGATCAAATGACGATTCTCATCCCTTTCGACAGCACATGCAGTTCCGGTTGTAATTTTATTTTTATGCACAAAATGCACGTTAATATCAAAAATGTCTTAAATATAGCTAATGATACCTGAAATGTGCCAGAAAATCAAACCCATGGTATAATGGTGATTGCGTACCATGGAAATTTTTATGAGCCCAAACGATGAAGTCACTGACCACAGGAGTTTGAATTGACACGTCTCCTTTTGGACAACCATGATCCTTCATGTGAGATGCTCCGGTTTGGAAGGAGCCGTCATCAAAACTTGTGCCAAACTTTACCAATTTTTGTCCACGGGATCGTGAGAGCACGCCACAAGCACACATCGATTTTGATGATGTCCGAACTCCATCAGAATTTTCTGTAATTAAAATACCAACTAGGCCTACGACAGTGGCCGCACCTCGTGGATGAATTGTTTGAAACTTCTCCCCGCTTCTGGAACAAATGGATGAAAACTCACGAAGCGACGCACAAATGATATGTACACCTTTGCTAGGCCGATAGTAAGGGGGTATCATAGCTAGTATCATGCATGCCAACTAGGCAACTTTGATGAGTTGTCATAGAATTTATTAAATGAAGATAGAGAGGGTTAAGTATCATATCATGAAACCGTATCATAATAAATGTTATGCTACTATGTGTCATGCATGACAATATAAATAAAGTACTACATATGAGACTAGTTACTCTATGATACAATGCATTAGAGCAAGTAAGTACACAATAGAGTGACATAAGACTAGCGACAATGGATAGTAACATAGAATGTTACTAGTCTATATCTATACCTAATATTAAAGGATAGAGACTTTGATAGTTCTCCATAGGTCATCCTTTTATATCTGTTGATTTTTTTTTATTCATTAATATTGACGGCTGAGATTAAAAGTAGGGTAATAAGTAACAGTTATTAAAATTAAAATTTTGGTCCTTTCTTTTCTTCCGTGCATCGCTTGTTCAACCGAACCTATCATACATGGACCATGTTCTGCCAGGCACTAGCATGAGGAAAGGGAAAATGTGTCGGTTTGGACCCAATCCGCGTCCATATTTGTGCTAGAGACCGCATCGCTCTCAGCTCAAATATAAAAAAGGCAACTCTTGCAGTAGGTTTGGTACTATGCTATATATACGATAGGAGACCTCCTGTGTATAATCAAACCAACGGGCTACATGGATGCGCATGTGTCCAGCTAGGTACTCTGGCAGAATCAATTAGCTGTATCTATATGTGCACTCTGGCCGGAAGGGATTGATGCACGAGCTAGCTTCTATACATATGTGATAACAAGCTACGTGTGTTCCTGGCCGGGAGGAGTCAATCTACAAGATCTAGATTTTGTACGTTCTTATTTCGCTATGTCTGTTCTGGCGGAATCAATCAGAAATTGTATCTATGTCAACATGACCAACGACCGGAGCCACATATCTCGCCAAGAGGCGAGAGGAACGACATGAATTATGCCATCTACCCGGATGGCAAGCGGAGTTACAGCCACGACGCGATGAAGGGGGTGAAGGTAGTTGCAGATGCTAAAGCAGACATAGACGATGGTGACGCCAATGATGAAGGAGCACCGGCCAGAACCTGGTCCAGTGTGATATGGACGATGTCTCCAATGCACCGGCCGGAACTTAGTCCAATGTGACATGGATGACGTCTCCAATGCCAGCGTGAGTCAAAAGCATCACATAGAAGACCCTCTAAGAAGAACACTGCGATGTACATACTCCTCGACGACGTCGGCCATGGCCAGCATGGTGCATCCAAGGGCTTGATCATTGAGACGGATCAAAGGATAGAGACTGCGGCCTCGGCCTGTAGCAGGAGGGAAGCATGGAGCTCATGTTTTGGCTGATGACTCCTACCCTCTTCACCTAAACTCTAAATCGATTGCTTTCTTTAGCATGTAACTCATCTCTTCTGTGTTGACCCGTTAATTGTTCGGCAGCATAGCGTAGATAGATTCAAATCCTACATATACTTGATCGCTCAATTGTGGATTTTCAGAAAAGTAAATTATGATTATGACGACAGACGCAGAAGTAAATTACGATTATATCAGGTGCTCGCACATATACTTCACATTTGCATCATCAGAGCAGCACTATAGGCTATCCAGCGGGCAAGGAGCTGTACTATGCATGTTAGGTTTCAGAAGAAATTGATCCAATACAATTTCATGTAGGTTGACACATTATAGTTTTATCTACAATTATAGGAATTTTTTATCTCCGTGTTTTTTATCAAGATTAAGATGTGGGTATTATATGCATTGTCGCCTTAGCCGAAGATTTTTTTAACAAAGTTTATATGGAATTTGTACATATGTGGGTATTAGATGCATTTTATGCATTGAGTTTGTCTGTAGAATAATGCCTATAACTTTATCAACCCATTGCAACGCATGGGCATGTGTGCTAGTTACTACCTCTATAGTGGGGAGTAACATATGTGTAGTAACATGCAACACTTCATTTATTAGGCTATAGACTCATCTTGCCCTTGGATGTGTGATGTTACTCAGACTAGCCACAATGAGTAGTAACATAGACTAGTAACATGCCCATGTGTTACTAGTGTATATTACAAACTCTATAGTGGGGAGTAACATATATGTGTGGTAACATGCAACACTTCATTTATTAGGCTATAGACACATCTTGCCTTGATATGTACATGTGATGTTGCTCATAGTACTAGTAACTAGCTATGTTACTACTTTCCTCTCTTTCTTCAATTATTGCTTGCCACACCATCTACTTAATTTATCTAGATATGTGTGATGTTACTACCTATGTTACTCCCATTATGGGTAGTCTCATACTATAGTAAGACTATACCCAAAGTGGGAATAACATAGGTAATAACATCACACATATCCACTTTCCTCCATTTCTTCATTTATTGCTTGCCACATCATCTATTTTATCTAGATATGTGTGATGTTACTACCTATGTTACTCCCACTGTGGGTAGTCTAGCTATAAGGAATAGAATAATATACATGTGCTTATTAGTTGGAGGAAAGAGAAGAGAAGTGGGCTCTTGGTTAGTAGAGCCAGCTGCAACATGAGACCCAAGACACTTTGTGAGGATGTAAGGTGGGCCAACTATTGATAAACTAGTACTTATATAAAACTTATTATTGTACATGCCCGCTAAGTGGTTGGCTGTATATGACATGGCAACTTCTTATAGCCGACCATTGGTTGTATTATTAACCATGCATGCTCTTAGTGAGGTAGCTAGTATATCATAGACGACTAGCTAGTATCAGACTAGCCATAGTGGGTGTAACTTCGGCAGTAACACCGATTCCAACTTAGCAAACTTGCTTATGTGGCAATAAGTTAATGAGGAGAGAGATAGTTTCATTAACTTAGCTAGTTACTGTAGCATCACATGTCCCAATGCAAGATGAGTCTGTAACCTAAGAAATGAAGCTTTGCATTAAACTATACTTATGTTACTACCCACTATGAAGGTAGTAACATATATAGTCTAGGGATATGTGTATGTTACTAGTGTACTACTCTCCACTCCGGTTTAGGCTGGTTGTAATGGTATTATTATTAGCGGTATCATGCATGCCAACAAGACTTTCTGGATGATGTGGCACACAAGAGAGGATGTTGTATCATATCATCATACCGTGTCATATTAAATGTTGTACTACTACTTTGTGTGATGCATGACAATTAGTAAGGCAACCTAAGATGTTAACTTATGATACTATGCATCACGGAAGTAGTATCCTAGCTACACTATCATATATATGCTTGCATGATACTACTAGTATATATATAATACTCCCCATTACAACCAGCCTTATACGGCTCCATTCATAAATACGGTCATCTATGATATATACTTCCTCCATAAACTAATATAAGACGTTTAGGTCAATATTTAGGAATCTAAACGCTCTTATATTAGTTTACAGAGGGAGCTAGTACTACTCTATGATACTATATACTCCCTCCTTCCATCTATATAGGGCCTAATGCGTTTTTCGAGGCTAACTTTGACCAAATATTGGAGCAATAATATATGACATGCAACTTACACAAAGCACACCGGTAAATTCATGTGTGAAAGGAGCTTTCAATGATATAATTTTCACATTGTGCATGTAATGTACTATTAATCTTGTCAATAGTCAAAGGCGGTCCTAAAAAACGCATTAGGCCCTATATAGATGGAAGGAGGGAGTATGCACTATGAAGGTACGTACGTAGTATCATACACTAGTATCATATGCATGATACTATATATATATAGTATATGATACTCCCCACTATATAAGGCTGGCCATAGTGGCCGACGATGTCATGCACTCGGAAATAACAAGTATGCTGATGTGGCAAAGAATTAAATATATATAAAGAGGGTTAGTGTAACACCCCGGATGTAACTTTCCATATTTGTAACTTCGGCTCTTGCCATTTTCGGCTTTAAGTTATGAGATTCCCTTCGTGCTTGGGTTTTGTCTTTGTTTTGCATTTTTTTCATGTCATGAATTTCATATCATGCCATCATGTGCATCTCATTTGCATACGTGTTCGTCTCATGCATCCGAGCATTTTCCCCGTTGTCCGTTTCTCAATCCGACACTCCCACGTGCACCGGCGGACCCCTTTTGTCTATTTTCATGAGCGGGCGTTAAACATTCTCAGAATGGACCAAGATTTGCCAAGCGGCCTTGGTACACCATCGGCTGACCGCCTGTCAAATTTCGTGTCATTTGGAGTCCGTTTGATGCTCCAACGGTTAACCGGGGAACCGCAAAGGCCTCTTTTGTGTTGCAGCACAACACCCCTTCAAAACGTCCCAATAACCCATCCAAACCTCTTCCATGTCCTCCATCGTCGGATCACGATTGTGTGGGCGAAAACTACACTCCATTTGGACACTCTTACCTCCTCCTACCTATAAATATGTGCACCCTGTTCAAATTCGCGGTCCAAAACCCTAGCCTCGCTCCTCCTTGCCGCCGGACGCGTCCGGACCGCGCCAGACACATCCGCGCCGTCGCTTCCCTCTAATCCGCCGCCGCCACGTGGCGCACCCGTGCCCACATCACCGCAGCCGCCCGGGGCCCAGATCCGGCCCGCCCCGGGGTTGAACCGGGCCTCGCCGGGCCTGCACGCCGCCGCCTGCTGCCGCGGCTCATCCATGCCGCCGACCGCTCCCGCGAGCACCGCCACCCTCGCCCAGCGCCGGCCGGTCCCGCCGCCGCCTCCCGGAGCACGCGCGCCACCGCGCCTCACCGCCGCCCCGCGCTAGCTCGCCGCTGCTCCGGCCGCCGCCTGCCGGAGCGCTCCGCCACCGCATCGCCCAACGCCGCCCCGTCCTTCTCCGGGGAGCACCCCCTCCTCTCCGGCGAGTAACTCGGGCGAGAGCTCGGATCCACCTAGGTTTGCGCACCTCGAAGAACCCTAGATCTGAGATCCAGAAGGTCATTTTTTCCTCCAAGTCTTTTTCTGCAACATTGTATACCCCTGTACATTGCATCATAACTCTATGACCATAGCTCCGTTTCATGCGCATGATATATGAAAATGTTCATTGGGACATGATCTTAATTTCATTCCATTGTAGCATGCCTGTTTGAGTTCATATTGGTGCCAAAATCATTGATGCAAGGGTGCTGTAAAATGTTAGCTGCTGCTACTTATCATATTATGATGATTTGTCATTTTTGTCATATTTGATGTGTGCATCATATGGGAATGATCTCTACATGTGTTTTGATCTATGTCATTCCATATTTACAGGGGTGCTTGCCATGTATTTTTTTGATCTATGTGGTGACTAGCACAAACATGCAAAGTAGCTTTCGTGATATTGTTGTTTTCAGGGACTTGGGATTTTGCTAAGTCTTGTGCCTGCTCTTATTTTGATGCCATGTAAACATGATGCTACAGTGAGATCCATGCTTGTTGTGAGTTGCTTCAGTAAGGATGTGTTGAACATATGGTTATGCTCTATCTATCCATGCCCCTGTTTGCAATTATGGAGTGCCCTAGCATGTCTTAATCTTGCTCTACTTTTGCTATAAAATGTTCCTGGCAGATTGTTTACATTTTAATCAATTTTGCCATGGTTGTTGCTAGTGATCCATGCATGGTATCAACTTTATCTTTCCATGGTTAGCTTCATGAACATGTCATCTTGCTGTTAGTATGCTTGCTTTGTCATGCAATGCTTTTTGGTGAGTGATTCGAGCTCACAAAGTTGCCTTCATAATTCTGTTTCTGCCATGCTCTGTTTTCTGCCAAGTCTGAAACTGTTAATGAAACTTGCTATGTTTAGATGGGTGCCATCATATCTTCTGTGCCTTTTTGTCTCATGATCAGTAAGCGACTTTTTGTTCTATGCATTTATTACAATCATGCCATGCCTTCTTTTGCTATGATATGTTCATGTAGCATGTTGTTTGCTTGCTCTAAACATGGCTTCCTGATGCACTTTTTTCATGCTTCTTTGAACCTACTCTTGTGTGATTTAGCCGTAGATCGATGTTCATGTTTTGTCAAGCATCTTGAGTAAATCACTTCCATATACTTTGTTGTTATGTTGGAGTGCAGTAGCTTAGTTTCTTGTTGCATTCTAGATGGTGTCATATTTTTAATCGCATAATTGTGCCATTCTTGTTTTGCTTGCCATTTGCAAACCATCCATCCGTTTAAGGTGATCTTTATATCGATTTCGACCGAAATCATCTCATCTTTTCATTGGCACACTTGGTTTGCCAAGTTGATGCTCTGATCATTCTTTTCCTTCCAGAGCACGCATATGCATTGCATATCACATCTCGCATATCATGTTGTGTTTTGCATCATGTTGCTTGTGCATTGCACCGTGACTGATTGTTGGTCCTTTGCTTGTGTTCTTCCTTTGGGTAGAGCCGGGAGATGAGTACGTGATTAAGGAACCTGTTGAGTACGCTAATGAGGATCAAGCTTTCGACAACTCTGAGAACTTTGCAGGCAAGATGACCATACCCTCGAAATCACTTCTATCTTTGCTTGCTAGTTGCTCGCTCTATTGCTATGCCGCGCTACCTACCACTTGCTATATCATGCCTCCCATATTGCCATGTCAATCCTCTAACCCACCTTTCCTAGCAAACCGTTGTCTGACTATGTTACCGCTTTGCTCATCCCCTCTTATAGCGTTGCTAGTTGCAGGTGAAGGTGAAGTTTGTTCCATGTTGGAACATGGATATTGTTGGGATATCATTATTATCTCTTATTTACTTTAATGCATCTATATACTTTGTAAAGGGTGGTAGGCTCGGCTTTATGCCTGGTGTTTTGGTCCACTCTTGCCGCCCTAGTTTCCGTCATACCGGTGTTATGTTCCTTGATTTTGCGTTCCTTATGCGGTTGGGTGATAATGGGAATGCCTTGACAGTTCTCCTCGAATAAAACTCCTCCAGCAAGGCCCAACCTTGGTTTTACCATTTGCCAGCTAAGCCTTTTCCCTTGGGTTTCATGGACTCAAGGGTCATCTTTATTTTAAACCCCTAGGCCAGTGCTCCTCTGAGTGTTGGTCCAAACTAGAGCCCCTTGCAGCGCCACCTCAGGGAAACTTGAGGGTTGGTTTTAGTTGTATGGATTGCTTATC
This sequence comes from Triticum urartu, assembly GCF_056163025.1. Lineage (NCBI taxonomy): Eukaryota > Viridiplantae > Streptophyta > Magnoliopsida > Poales > Poaceae > Triticum > Triticum urartu. Next base: position 64,498,759 of record NC_141873.1, on the reverse strand, counting down.
CAGTGTGCCCTGAGAATGAGGTTTGTGCAGCTCCTATCGGGATTTGTCGGCACATTCGGGCGGCTTTGCTGGTCTTGTTTTACCATTGTTGAAATGTCTTGTAACCGGGATTCCGAGACTGATCGGGTCTTCCTGGGAGAAGGAATATCCTTCGTTGACCGTGAGAGCTTGTGATGGGCTAAGTTGGGACACCCCTACAGGGTTTCTAACTTTTGAAAGCCGTGTCGCGGTTATGGGCAGATGGGAATTTGTTAATATCCGATTGTAGAAAACCTGACACATAACTTAATTAAAATGAATCAACCGCGTGTGTAGCCGTGATGGTCTCTTCTTGGTGGAGTCCGGGAAGAGAACACGGTCTTGTGTTATGCTTGAACGTATATAGTTTCAGGATCACTTCTTGATCATTTATAGCTTCTCGACCGTGCTTTGCTTCTCTTCTCGCTCTCTTTTGCGTAAGTTAGCAACCATATATGCTTAGTGCTTTGCTGCAGCTCCACCTCACTACCCCTTTCCTACCTTTAAGCTTAAATAGTCTTGATCACAAGGGTGTGAGATTGCTGAGTCCCCGTGACTCATAGATACTTCCAAACAGATGCAGGTGCCGATGATGCCAGTGCAGGGGACGCTACCGAACTCAAGTGGAGTTCGACGAGGATTCGGGCCGTTACTATGTTTCTTTTCCGGATGATCAGTAGAGGAGCCCAGTTGGGACGATCGGGGATCTAGCATTTGGGGTGATGTTTCTTCATTTTGGTTTCGTAGTCGGTCCTTTGTTTGTTGGAGCTGATTGCCAGCTCCTCTTCTTCTTCCTCTAGCTTCCTCTCAAAGCTCACGGAAGAACAAAGAACACAGATATTTGGTGGCCGCTGTATCACATAGCCGACGATTTTCTCTTCTTTATATTCTCTCTTGAAAGCAAATATGCGTACAAGTGCTTAAGTAGACTCACGCCCACGCAGCCGGGCCACACACTCGCCCACTAACTGCATGCACGCACCCACTCACACCACTAACTAATGACTTGATCTTCTCCTAGAATCACTCTAGGAACCACACGACCCGGCCACTCATGCAGCAGCAGCTAACAACCTCGGACATGCATACACAGCAGCCTCTCGCCACCGTTCGGCATCTCGCCATGCGCCATATCTCACGGCGCCTCACATCTCACCTCTTGCATGTTCTCCAAGGCTTCACCTGCTACAAGTACCTATATGCATGGACAAGCAAACTAATATGCAGATACATGTGAATCAAGATTAAAAAAGCTAACAATCACCCCCCTAATCTTGTTTCCCAATTCTTCATGGAGCTTCAAAGGAGAGCTGGCTCGTCATCGACGTACTGTACCAGCAGCGCCTTCTCCTCCTCGTTCTCCTTCTTCTTCTTGGGACACTCCCAAGCGAAGTGACCAAGTTTGCGGCAATTGTAACATTGTACCTCACTTTTGTCTCTGCGCCCTCCACCGCGTCCACGGCCACGACCCCGTCCTCGCGACGAGTCGTGTCCTCTCGCCATGAGGAGCTGCTCTTCTTCGCGTCCCGTCTCACGCCCCTTGACGAGTTCCTCGTGTGCCTTGAGTGAACCAATGGCCTCCTCCATGGCCATCTTGTTGGTGTCGCCGAACAACGCAATTGACGACGCAACATGGATGAACTTGTTGGAGACGGCTCGGAGCAGCTTCTTCACGACGTACTTCTCCTCCATCGCATCACCAAGCTCACGGATGCGCCCCACGAGCGTCGTGAACCTCGCCGCGAAGTCATCCACGGACTCCGCATCACCCATCTTGAGGCCGTCAAACTCTGAGCGCAAGGACTGAATCCTCGCCTCTCGGACGCGCTCGACGCCCACGTGCATGGAGCGTAGCGCCGCCCACACATCAGCGGCAGTCTCCTTCTCCGCAACTCGCAGCAACGTTGTGTCGTCGATCGACTGGGAGATGATCGTCATGGCCATCTCCTCCTTACCCTTGTCGACCTCCATGGACGACGCCTCGCGATCAACGGCAGCCCATGCGCCGTTGGCACGCAGGAGGTACTTCATCCTCATCGCCCACTCCGCGTAGTTCGTCCTCGTGAGCAGCGGGAACGGGAGTTTCCCCGCCGCCGCCGTCGCGGCAGCCGCCATCGCCGCCGAGTCGCTCGGCACCAATGCTCCAATCGCTGAAGAGTCACGCGGCATCGTCTTCGTCATCACCTAGCTCTGATACCAATTGTTGGAGCTGATCGCCAGCTCCTCTTCTTCTTCCTCTAGCTTCCTCAAAGCTCACGGAAGAACAAAGAACACAGATATTTGGTGGCCGCTGTATCACACAGCCGACGATTATCTCTTCTTTATATTCTCTCTTGAAAGCAAATATGCGTACAAGTGCTTAAGTAGACTCACGCCCACGCAGCCGGGCCACACACTCGCCCACTAACTGCATGCACGCACCCACTCACACCACTAACTAATGACTTGATCTTCTCCTAGAATCACTCTAGGAACCACACCACCCGGCCACTCATGCAGCAGCAGCTAACAACCTCGGACATGCATACACAGCAGCCTCTCGCCACCGTTCGGCATCTCGCCATGCGCCATATCTCACGGCGCCTCGCATCTCACCTCATGCATGTTCTCCAAGGCTTCACCTGCTACAACTACCTATATGCATGGACAAGCAAACTAATATGCAGATACATGTGAATCAAGATTAAAAAAGCTAACATTGTTTGTACCTTGGATGATGTATGATATATTTATGTATTGTGTGAAGTGGCGATTGTAAGCTGACTCTTTATCCCTTTCTTATTCAGTACATGGGATGCGTAAAGATTACCCCTCTTGCGACATGCCTACCATGCGGCTATGCCTCTAAGTCGTGCCCCGACACGTGGGAGATATAGCCGCATTTTGGGTATTACAGTTAGAGTAACATATAGTAGGTAGATACCATATCATGTTAAATGCGATGCTGTGTGTCATGCATGGCAATAAATATGATCTATATATGATACTATACTCTATGTATTATACTATGCGCTATTATTAATTAAAGGTAGTATCATACACTAGTATCATATGTACTATATATTCATGATACTAGTATATGACACTCTCCACTACACTCATGATTTCTTACCGTGGAAAAAAGTTGGAGGCGAAACGATGAACTCATGTTTTCATTCGAAAAAAAATACGATGTTAGGTAATGTAAATGTTTTCGAAGAGCACGCGGTTCACTTACGAAAGCCATGTGTCCACTAAACCGTGGCCGATGCACCCCCCCTCTGCCACGCGCGCGATTTGAGTCGTGCGTTATGATTGGCTAGCAACCAAACCCCACGGATCGTACGTCTGCACCATTGGATTCTCCTTGATCAAACGGCGATCCTCATCCCTTTCGACAACACATGTACATGTTTTCAAATAGCCCCTCCCCAAAAAAAAATTCAAATAGCACACGGTTCACACACGAAAGCCGTGTGCCTACCAAATAGTGGTCGATGCCCCCCTCGCTGCGCGCGTGATCTGAGTCGTGTGTTCTGATTGGCCAGAGCCCAAACCCTACGGATCGTACGTCTGCACCGTTGGATGCTCCCAGATCGAACGACAATCCTCATCCCTTTTGATAGGAAATGGAGTCTGCCTAGGAATTGATTTATATGCCAACATGCACGGTAAATGCCAAAAAATGTCTTACATATAGCACACGAGACCTGAAATGCGCCAGCAAATCAAACCCATGGTAAAATTGTGATTGGTTTACGTGCGAAAAATTTAGAGGCGAAATGATGAACTCACGTCTTCATTTCAAAATTAGTATGTCTTCATTCACTAGTAGAAAAGGGGGCAAAGGTCCAGGCCGGGTCAGCCCATTAGTCCCGGTTCAGTCCAGAACCGGGACAAATGGGGGCATTGGACCCGGTTCGTGAGCCCAGGGGGCCGGCCGGGCCACGTGGGCCATTGGTCCCGGTTCGTCTAGACCTTTTGGTCCCGGTTGGTGGGACGAACCGGGATCAATGGGCCTCGCTCTTGGCCCACCACCATTGGTCCCGGTTGGTGGCTTGAACCGAGACCAAAGGCTCCCCTTTAGTCCCGGTTCATGCCACCAACCGGGACCAATGAGGTGCCTATATATACCCCCTTGCGTAAGAGCAGAGCACACTGCTCTATTTTTTCTGGCCGATGGGGAGAGGGCTTGGTGGTGCTCTAGCTCACCTCCTATGCACACAAGGTGTTCGATGGAATGCCCGAGCCACACTACTTAAGCTTTCTCCTCTCCAAGCTCGACCTCCAAGCTCCATTTTCCTCAATATTTGTCTAGGCTTAGCGGTCCATCACGCCCCGTCCCCGTCTTCATCGCCGTCGATCACCCGCGCCGAGCTCATCGCCGGCACCACCATGGTGAGCCTCTTGTTCTTATCTTCTTTCTGAAGGAAAAAATATTCTTACTTGTATGTTTACATAGATACATGTATTATTTTCTTACTTTTATTATTTCATCTTATATAGTGCGATGGTTTTGGTATCTGCGCCCGTCGGCCCTCGTCCTGTCTATGATTCAGATGTGGTATATATATTATCTTTATAACTTTTGGTTCATTTATTGTTTATGAAAATTATGCCGACCAACGTTACATAGATTTTATTTATATAGTATGTATGTGTACCGGAAATTCCAACCGACCCTATTGTCGAGAGGTTAAATTTAGTTGAAGAAGAAAACAATTTCTTGAAGGAAAAAATAAAAAAATTGAGGAGGAGAAGATGATATTGGAGTTGCATGTTGTGGATGTCATCGATGATCACAAGATCAAGATGGATGCAATGCGCTTGAAGATGAGAAAGATTAGAAAATATCCCATTCATACCGAGGCTTGGTATCATTATGTCGTTGGATCAATTGTTACCTTGGTTGCGATTATGATCGCATTTGTTTTCGCATTGAAATGTTTTTACATAGTTTCAATGTATGGTTTAATTAATTAGATGCTCTGGAGAACTATATGTTGTTAGATGAGAACTATGTATGTACTTTGATTTTAATGTGATGATGAACTTCTATTAATTTGGACACTTAATTATATATAATACACGCAGATGAACCGGCAATGGATGTACGGTGACAAACACACCTCTGAGTACATTAAGGGCGTGCATGAGTTTCTCAATGCGGCTGAGGCAAACAAGCAGAATGGTTTTATGTGTTGTCCATGCACTGAATGTGGGAATACAATGTCTTACTCTAACCGGAAAATCCTTCGCTCCCACCTACTTTACAAGGGTTTCATGCCACACTATAATGTTTGGACGAGGCACGGAGAAATAGGGGTTATGATGGAAGACGGCGAAGAAGAAGAGTACGATGACAACTATGTGCCCCTGAATACGGTGATGATACAATGGGGGGAGCTGGTGAAGATCAAGAGGAACCAGACGATGTGCCCAATGATGCTGCAACGGGTGAAGCTGCTGAAGATCAAGAGGAACCAGACGATGTGCCCGATGATGATGATCTCCGCCGGGTCATTGTCGATGCAAGGACGCAATGCGAAAGTCAAAAGGAGAAGCTGAAATTCGATCGCATGTTAGAGGATCACAAAAAAGGGTTGTACCCCAATTGCGAAGATGGCAACACAAAGCTCGGTACCGTACTGGAATTGCTGAAGTGGAAGGCAGAGAATGCTGTGCCTGACAAAGGATTTGAGAAGCTACTGAAAATATTGAAGAAGAAGCTTCCAAAGGATAACGAATTGCCCGACAGTACATACGCAGCAAAGAAGGTCGTATGCCCTCAAGGATTGGAGGTGGAGAAGATACATGCATTCCCTAATGACTGCATCATCTACCGCGGTGCATACAAGGATCTGAACGCATGCCCAGTATGCGGTGCATTGCGGTATAAGATCAGACGAGATGACCCTGGTGATGTTGACGGCGAGCCCCCCAGGAAGAGGGTTCCTACGAAGGTGATGTGGTATGCTCCTATAATACCATGGTTGAAATGTCTATTCAGAAACGGAGAGCATGCCAAGTTGATGCGATGGCATAGTGGGGACTGTAAGAAAGACGGGAAGTTGAGAGCACCCGCTGACCGTTCGCAGTGGAGAAAAATCGAGAGAAAGTACTGGGATGAGTTTGCAAAGGACCCAAGGAACGTATGGTTTGCTTTAAGCGCGGATGGCATTAATCCTTTCGGGGAGCAGAGCAGCAATCACAGCACCTGGCCCGTGACTCTATGTATGTATGACCTTCCTCCTTGGATGTGCATGAAGCGGAAGTTCATTATGATGCTAGTTCTCATCCAAGGCCCTAAGCAACCCGGCAACGACATTGATGTGTACCTAAGGACATTAGTTGAAGAACTTTTATAAATGTGGAATGGAAACGGTGTACGTACGTGGGATGAGCACAGACAGGAGGAATTTAACCTAAAGGCGTTGCTGTTCATGACCATCAACGATTGGCCCGCTCTCAGTAACCTTTCAGGATAAACAAACAAAGGATACCACGCCTGCATGCACTGTTTAGATGACACTGAAAGTATATACCTGGAGAAATGCAGGAAGAATGTGTACCTGGGCCATCGTCGATTTCTTCCGACCAACCATCAATGTCGAAAGAAAGGCAAGCATTTCAAAGGCGAGGCAGATCACCAGAAGAAGCCTGCCATGCATACCGGTGATCACGTACTTGCTATGGTCAATGATTTACACGTAATCTTTGGAAAGGGTCCTGGCGCACTAGCTATTCCGAATGAAGTTGAGGGACACGCACCCATGTGGAAGAGGAAATCTATATTTTGGGACCTACCCTACTAGAAAGACCTAGAGGTCTGCTCTTCAATCGATGTGATGCACGTGACGAAGAACCTTTGCGTGAACCTGCTATGCTTTTTAGGCGTGTATGGAAAGACAAAAGATACACCAGAGGCACGTGAGGACCTACAACGTTTGCACGAAAAAGACGGCATGCCTCCGAAGCAGTATGAAGGTCCTGCCAGCTACGCTCTTACGAAAGAAGAGAAAGAAATCTTCTTTGAATGCCTGCTCAGTATGAAGGTCCCGATTGGCTTCTCATTGAATATAAAGGGAATAATAAATATTACAGAGAAAAAGTTCCATAACCTAAAGTCTCATGACTGCCACGTGATTATGACGCAACTGCTTCCGGTTGCATTGAGGGGGCTTCTACCGGAAAATGTCCGATTAGCCATTGTGAAGCTATGTGCATTCCTCAATGCAATATCTCAGAAGGTGATCGATCCAGAAATCATACCAAGGCTAAGGAGTGATGTCGCGCAATTTCTTGTCAGTTTTGAGCTGGTGTTCACACCATCCTTCTTTAATATCATGACGCACGTCCTAGTTCATCTAGTCGACGAGATTGTCATTCTGGGGCCCGTATTTCTACACAATATGTTCCCCTCTGAGAGCTTCATTGGAGTCCTAAAGAAATATGTCCGTGACCGCGCTAGGCCAGAAGTAAGCATCTCCATGGGCCATCAAACAGAGGATGTTATCGGGTTTTGTGTTGACTTCATTCCTGGCCTTAAGAATATAGGTCTCCCTAAATCGCGGTATGAGGGGAGACTGACTCGAAAAGGCACTCTTGGAAGTGACTCAATAATACGCAGGGACAGATATTCTTGGTCTCAAGAACACTACACAGTTCTACAGAACTCTACCTTGGTGACCCCGTATGTCGATGAACAGAAGAACAGTCTGCGCTCCAAACACCCGGAGCAGTGCGATGACTGGATTACATGTGAACACATCAGGACTTTCAGCAGTTGGTTGGAAACACGTCTTAGAGGTGACAACACTGTTTGTGATGAGTTGTACTTGTTGTCCAGGGGACCATCTTTGACTGTATTGACTTGCAAAGGATACGAGATAAATGGGAATACATTTTACACGATCGCCCAAGATCAAAAGAGCACCAACAAAAACAGCGGTGTCCCCTTTGATGCAGCAACCGAGAGCGGAAAGGACACACACATATTATGGTTACATAGTGGACATATGGGAACTTGAGTACAGACATGATTTTAAGGTCCCTTTGTTTAAGTGCAAATGGGTCAATCTGTCAGGAGGTGGGGTACAGGTAGACCCAAAGTACGGAATGACAACAGTGGATCTGAAAAATCTTGGGTACACTGACGAACCGTTCGTCCTAGCTAGCCAATGATGTGGCACAGGTTATCTATGTGAAGGACATGTCTACCAAACCGAGAAAAAGAAAAGATAAGGAAGCGAATACATCATACGATGAGCCAAAGCGCCACATAGTTCTTTCAGGAAAAAGGGACATCCTGGGAGTGGAGGGAAAGACAGACATGTCTAAAGATTATGAAAATTTTCATGAAATTCCTCCCTTCAATGTCAAGGCTGACCCAAGCATCCTGATAAACGATGAAGATTATCCATGGTTACGGCACAATAAGCAAATGACACAAGCGAAAAAAAGTGAAGACTTTCTCCCGCAACTATTATGATGATACCATGCCAACTTTGTAACACACGAGTATGCTATGCCAACTTTTTCAGAGTTCATTTGAAAACTATGAATTTAGGTAGAATTTTCTCTATAGGTGCATCTATGTTCATTTTTTTAGTAAAGTTAATCACAAACTTGTGATTCACACAAATTTCAAAGAATTCAAATTTTAACTATTCAAATTTGAAAACTAATGGCACTAACAGAAAGTTTATAATTTTTCTAAAACTAATGGCACTAACAGAAAGTTTATAATTTTGCTGACCTAAAAGCAAAAAAGAATTAAAATATAAAGCAAAGAACAAAAGAAAATAAATAATACATAAACAAAAAAACTGGAAAAAAATAAAAATAGCAACAATAAGTATTTTGTTGTAAGTAAAAACAAAATAAAATAAATAAAGCAACAAAGAAAACAAAAAAACTAAAAAAGTGTTTTCAAATTTGAAAACTAATGGCACTAACGGAAAGTTTATAATTTTTCTAAAACTAAAAGCAAAAAGAATTAAAAAATGAAGCAAAAAACAAAAGAAAATAAATAATGCAGAAAACAAAACAAAAAAAATGGAAAAAAATAGGGCTCGCCCCTGGCCCATGACCATTAGTCCCGGTTTGTGCCACAAACCGGGAATAAAGGGTTGGTCCTCGTTGTGCTCAGAGTTTAGTCCCACCTCGCCAACCGAAGGGCGCCCACACCGGTTTATAATCCCGTCCCTCTTTGCCTTGTTGAGCTCCTCTCAAAGTGAAAATAGATGCCCCTATACAGGGAATTTGACCTAAATTCATAATGAATTTCTGAAATTCATAGAAATTGATTATGAATTTAGGTTGAATTTTCTCTATAGGTGCATCTATGTTCATTTTTTAGTAAAGTTAATCACAAACTTGTGATTCACACAAATTTTAAAAAATCCGAATTTAAAATATTCAAATTTTAAAACTAATGGCACTAACAGAAAGTTTATAATTTTTGTGACCTAAAAGAAAAAAGAAATCACAAAAAAACTATAAATATTTAGTTCTAAGTAGAAATGAAAAAGTAAATAGCAAAAAAGAAAAAAAATGCCTATAATATTTGTTATGACTAACTAAAATTACCAAATTGAGTATAATGATAAAACACACTAATATTAAATAGCAGGAAATTGAATGACTCAAAAATCAATTTTTATAGTAAAGTTATTCATGAACTAGTGATTCACACAAATTTTTAAAAATTCAAATTTAAACTATTCAAATTTTAAAACTAATGGCACTAACGGAAAGTTTATAATTTTTGTGACCTGAAAGAAAAAAGAAATCACTAAAAAACTATAAGTATTTAGTTCTAAGTAGAAATGAAAAAATAAATAGAAAAAAAGAAAAAAATGACTATAATATTTGTCATGACTAACTAAAATTACCAAGTTGAGTATAATGATAAAACAGAGTAATATTAAATAGCAGGAAAAAGAATGACTCAAAAATCAATTTTTATAGTAAAGTTATTCATAAACTAGTGATTCACAGAAATTTTAAAAAATTCAAATTTTAAAACTAATGGCACTAACAGAAAGATTATAATTGTTGTGGCCTAAAAGAAAAAAGAAATCACTAAAAAACTATAAGTATTTAGTTCTAAGTAGAAATGAAAAAATAAATAGCAAAAAAAATGCCACCTACTGGGCCAGCACGGCCTTAATACGACTAGAAACCCAACCATGGGCCAGGATTCAGGCCCGCGGCAGGCCCAGTAGGCCCACATGCATTGCAGTGTCTCCTTAGGCCCTTAAGCCTGCAGTTCAGAGGAGTTCGAAAGGGAACACAGAGCAAGGCTTATAAACAGGTGCGGGAGCTCTTCAGCTAGCGAGGTGGGACTAAACTCCCACCACCGCGCCAGCGCAAGGCCATTGGTCCCGGTTGGTGGAACCAACCGGGACTAAAGGGGGGAATTGGTCCCGGTTCGTGGCACAAACCGGGACCAATGCCCCCTTTAGTCCCGGTTGGTGCCACCAACGGGGACCAAAGGCCGCCGCTTCCCGCCCTTTGGGCTGCTGAAAAGAGGCCTTTGGTTCCGGTTGGTGGCACCAACCGGGACTAAAGGGGGCATTGGTCCCGGTTTGTGCCACGAGCTAGGATCAATGGCTTTGCTATATAAGCAAAGACTTAGTGTTTTTCATTTCATCTCTGTAGTTGCCCGCGCCGACGACGCCACCAGGCTGCCCGATTCACACCCCGCCGACGCCGTCGCTGCCCCCGTCGCCGCCCGCGCCGTGCGGCGTCACGTCCCCGCGCCGCCCCGACGTAGTCGCCGCCCGCAACCCCACGCCATCGCGGTCACCTCCCCGCGCCGCCCCGACGCCGTCACCGTCCCGCCTCGTGCCCCGACGCCGTCACCTCCCCGCGCCGCCCCGACGCCGTCGCCGCCCCGCCTCTGCCTCGCCGTCACCTCTGCCTCGCCGCGCCCCAGCTGCCCCGCGCCGCCGTCGCCTCTGCCCCGCTTTGGTCGGGGCCGGCACCGCCCCCCTCTTCCCCCTGTTTTTTCTGCAAATATATAGATGTTTTTTTCCTAATTATATGTATATGTATGAGTATATGTATGTGTGTATATCTGTTTATATGTCCTTTTCTTAGATTTTTTGTTTTTGCATTTTTATAAAAAATGTATATATGTTTTCTGTGTATATATATATGTTCATGTATATATGCAAAAGATAGATTTTTAGAAAAAAAAGTATTTTTTCTGTTCATAGACTTTTTTGGTGATATTGATTATTGTAAATATGCAAACGTTTGTATATTCATATGAACTCTGTCGGAGAAAAAAATGTTACCGGGGAGAAAAAAAGTTCTAGGATCGTCAAGGTGTCGAGAGGGGGTCGAGGGTCGCCGAGGGGTCGAGGGTCGAGGGGGGTTCGAGGGTCGCCGAGTGTCGGTGTACTAGAGTAGGGGTACCCTAGTATCCCGAACTTGTGCACGGGCAGTCGCAGCGTCCTGCGGCAAGGCTTGCCGGGTGACCGCCAAGATCCTCCGTGGTTCCTTTGGAGCCATTCAAGAACAAAGTGTCCAAGCCAAGAAGACAAGACCCCGGCAAGAGGAGCTTGCCGGGAAGGCTAACAAAAGCATCCCAAGACCCCGGCAAGAGGAGCTTGCCGGGAAGGCCACTCAAGGCATTTCAAGGAACTTGTCGCGGCGCACCACGCGTTCCGGCAAGACCCGGTGAGCGACAAGCTCCCGGACGCGACAAGACAATGACCGCGGCAAGGCGCCTGCCGCGGCAAGCCACCTCTCCGCGCCCGCGCTCCAGCACATCCACCAACGTTTTGCTCTGGGGCCCTTCCAGGCGTACGTGGCGGAAGGCTGTGCAGCTAGGGACATGCGGTGGCAAGCGGCGCTGACAAGATCGCCATCGTGGCGAACGGTGGCGTCCATGGCGGCCCCTTTTTGCACTGTTTAGGCGACACAGACGGGCATTTAAGGCCCTTGTCCCCTGCCATCAGGGTTAGGTATGATACACTGTAGCAGGTAGCTGTGCCTACTACATCACCTTTCCATTTTTGCCCTTTACCTACGTTGCCACCTGTCGGTAGCCCCTTTAGCATATAGAAGGAGGCCCGTGTGCAACATAGAGGGGGGTTAGCCAGTTCGAACACTCACGCTCGGTCTTGCTAGCCGCTGGTGTGTACTGTATCACTCCGCGCTCCCGAGCTAGAAATCAATACAAAACCACAAAGCAGGAGTAGGGTTTTACGCATCCGTGCGGCCCGAACCTGGGTAAATCGCTCGCGTGCTTCGCCTCGATTTGCTCTTTGCACGATCTCCGCCCCCGCCGAACCGAAAGGGACCCGGCCCGCCGGTCCCATAGGTGCCCGTGGATCAGCACCCCGGCACCGAGGGTTCGAGGGACGAGAGGGGGTCGACGGTCGCCGAGGGGTTGAGGGTCGAGAGGGGGTCTAGGGTCGCCGATGGGTCGAGGGTCGTCGAACCTGAGAGGAAGAAGAGGATAAAAAAAGAAGAGGAAGAAGAAAAAAAGATGAGAAGAAAGAATAGAGAATAGAGGAGTTCTTTCTTCTCCTCTTTTTTTTCTTCTTCTTCCTCTTTTTTTATCGGGAACGAGGGTCGTCGAGGGTCGCCGAGTGGTAGAGCAAACCCTAAATAGCAAGTATCATCGGTGTGAGATACATGTGGCCGTCGGTGTCGGACACTACATCCATGTCCCACAAGTGACGCGGGTGTCGACGCCCGCGTCACTTATGGGACATGGATGTAGTGTCCGACACCGATGGCCACGCGGGCGTCGACGCCCGCGTCACTTGTGGGACGTGGATGTAGTGTCCGACACCGACGGCCACATGTATCTCACACCGACGATACTTGCTATTGAGGGTTTCCTCTACCGCTTGGCGACACTCGACGACCCTCGGTCCCGATAAAAAAAAGAGGAAGAAGAAGAAAAAAAGAGGAGAAGAAAGAATAGAGGAGTTCTTCTCCTCTATTCTTTCTTCTCCTCTTTTTTTCTTCTTCCTCTTCTTTTTTTATCCTTGAAGCATTGTCGAGGCCACCCCAAACACTAGAGAAGCAGCGTCGAGGCCACTAATTAATATTAGTTCTACGTTTGCCACTAATATATCCATCTGTCATGTTTGAATAATAATTGCCATGTTGTAAATATTTGTAGAAACTATGGACACCGCCCGAGACGAAGTACAAGAAGAGTTGTTGGGGGACATAATCACACAAGGAAGTGATGCCGTCTCCTCGTTGTTTCTCAATGACACCGATGGTCTGGAAGCAGCTGGCTATGATTATGATGGCTCCGGTGACCCAATGCCGGTGCAAGAAGGAGACTGTGACGATGGCTCCAGTGACCCAATGCCGGTGCAAGAAGGAGACCGTGATGATGGCTCTGGTGACCGAACCGAGTCCGGCCAGGTATATATATTAGTTAAGCCTGTGCTGACTAGCTAATTGATGCATTCATTGTTTTGGTATGTACACATATTAATTAAGTCTTTGTTCTTTTTTCTAGCCCTCCGGATCGAGCACAACTTCGGTAAAGAGACGAGGCCTGAAGAAAAAGTTGAGCTTGGATGAAAGGTTTGAGATCATAGCAATCGCGCCCGACGGCCAACCGATTGAACCCATCCGGACAAAGAGCGCATTTTTTGCTCAGTGCGGGGTTCTGGTTAGGGCCAAGATCCCTATCAACATCCAGCAATGGTTAAATCCAGCTACAAAAGACCCTGAGGTGTCTTATGTCAATGATATGCAGAAAAATGATCTTTGGACTAAGCTGAAGTCAAATTTCACCCTACCGCCAGAGGATGATACGGAGAAGCTAGTTAAAGAGCAAGTAATCAAGTCTTTTGCTCTTAAGAGGATGGCAGACCTATTCAGGAGGTGGAAAAAAGTGCTGAATAAGTTTGTCGATAAAAAAGAGACACCAGAATTCAAGGGCAGATATGAGAAGATTAGAGATCACTGGCCCGCATTTGTGGCCCACAAGACATGGAAAAGAGTAAGAAGATGTCGGCGACAAACAAGCAAAATGCTGCGAAGAAGAAGCATCACCATCGCACAGAGTCAGGTGGCTACCTCGTAGCCCGGCCTAAGTGGGCTAAGACTAAGAATGATCTGGTTGATAAAGGGATCGAACTAGAGACAATTAACTGACCAGACCAGTGCCGGACTTGGTTCTTCGGGGCTGGTGGAACCTTGGACCCTGTATCAGGGAAATGCATTTGGACGGACGAGCAAATGGAAATACCAGTCAAGAAGCTTAACCTCTATATCGAAGCAGCGCAGCAAGGGACGTTCGTTCCAGATAGAGAGAACGACGAGCTCACAATGGCACTCGTGAATCCTGAGCACCCTGGACGGACACGAGGCACGCCAGGCTCCATTCCGTGGAAGGCTGGGTTTCCGGACGCAGGCAGTTACAAATGCCACAAGAGGAGGAAGAAAGTGGAGCAGACCCAACTGCAGGCGCCGCACGCTAGGGTACAAGCGATAGAGGAACGAGAAGAAAATCACACCAAACGAACTGCCGAAGCTTCCCCCGAAGCTACCCCGCCATCTCAGCGGAGAAGCAGCGTGGCTTCCACCGAGCTGCTTCAGCCGGAGCATGTCTTGACGGCTCCTGCCAGCTATCCTGTGGATGCTATCACGGAGTCTCAAAATTGCCACCTTATGACGCAATGGATTAATATGAAGGTCAAGGCGGCTATTGGTCCTACTGAACCCGGCGCAACTTTTCACTACCGGCCGATTCCAGAAGGATATGCTATGGTGATGGTGGATGAAATAACGGAGGGATTTGAGGATCTCCAGCTTGACCACCCTACCAGTGAAGGGGAGACTCGGCTGGGTTCTTCTATGAAGACTCCATGCCTATGGCGGAAGGAGATCATCAACCTTCGGAACTGGACGCCTCCGCCTCCTCCTCCTCCTCCTCCGGCGAGTCAGGGCACTCCGCCTCCTCCACCGCCTCCTCCTCCGGCGAGTGACAATCAGGGCACTCGGCCGGCACCTTCTCCGGCGCGTGGCGGCACTCCGCCTCCTTCTCCGCCTGCGCCGCGTGCCCGAGCAGCCACCCTCCTCGTTCTCCGCCTCGTCAACAAAGGCAGAAGAGACCCGCCGCCGTTCCGGTTGCTCCGGCGCGTCGTAGTCCTTCTCCTCCGCCTCGTAAGCAAGTAAAGAAGACAGTCGCTCTGTCTGCTCTGCCAGCGTCTAGCAGTACAGCCAGAGGCGGGAGGACATACAGATTCAGTCCTTCTTTGAAGACTCCAGAGAAGTTACCATACGAGGGGACCCCATAGGAGAACACCAAGATCGCGCGAGAAGAAGTGAGGAACTTCTTTGAAGGGGTGAAAGCAAAGAAACATCCACCTCCAGAGGAGAAGGTAGATCCGGTGAAAGTGAAGTGCACTCTGGCTGCCCTGACAAAACCACCCAAGTCTCCGCCGAAAGGAAACTATCAGCGCATTATTGGAAAGGCATTTGTCGAAGCGGAGCGGTCGGGAAGTACTGTTAGTGATCAAAGGATGAAAGAACGACGAGCTGGGAAACAAATTACCCAGCTCGCCGAACAAGCGAAGCAATCGTGCCCCCCGCTCAAGGTGCCTAGCGACATCGTCGCTAATGATCCGAGGATGGTGCCCGGTTATAGCAATCTTGGAGATTACCTGCCCGACGATGTACATTATGATTTTTTGGAGGTGAAGATACAAAGATACGAGTACGGGAAGCCTCTCGTTAAAGATGAAAGATCTTTATCAACGATGATGCGAAGATTGCATGATTGGTACTTGAAAATCCGCAGAGAGTCTGGGGGAGGAATACTTTGTATGTGAGAGTTAAAAAGGAGCGTGACCTCGCTGGAATTGAACTGTTGCCTGTTCCATTTGAGGAGTTCTTTTAGTTTTTCAATCAATTGGCCCTCGATAAAGCAATGGTCACCTTCTACTGTCTGTAAGTAGTACTACTTATGTCATTAAGTCTCTCTATATAGCTCAGCTCTTTCATTGCATGTATTTATAATTATCCTCACTATATTAGGCGGATTGAAGATCGTCGAATTGAAGAAAAGACAAATCAGTGATATTGGGTTCATTAACACAAATCTCATAGATGCAACTGACGTTAAATTTCATGCCGCAGATACCGAGGCCAACTTGCTACGATTGTTGGTAATAAATGAAAACAAAGATATAATACTATTTCCTTACAACTTCAAGTGAGTGTTACTGTCTTGTGCATATTCAGTTTCCCTTATATATTAGTCAAGGTTATAGTAATGTAATTGATAAGTTATACATGCGTGCGCAGCTTCCACTATATTTTCTTAGAGATTAAGCTTGAGCAGAGACTAGTAACTATCTTGGACTCGAGACGAAAAGATCCCCAGGACTATGCGGACATGACTCAAATGCTCGAGAAGTAAGTTAAATCGATCATTATCCACCATATCAGCAACTTTGTTCATTTCTGATATCAAGTAATTGTTTTCTTTGGCTGGCAGGGTTTGGATAAAATTCACCAAAAAAGCTCCGGGACTTCCGAAGAAGCTGGAATTTAGACACCCGAAAGTAAGTACTATAGTAGCATGTTCTGCGCATCTCCTAGTGATTCAATACCATTTGGCATTCTTGCTTATCAGTTTGATTGACCTCTATTTCTTGTAAAGTGGTTGTGGCAGGAACAAGGGAATGATTTCTGTGGATACTACGTTTGCGAGTCCATCCGCCACACGACCTGTGAGCGGGGCTACTCTGACGAACAATATGAAGTGCGTAAATAACAATATTCACAATTTTATTTTATTACCATCATTTGTGTTGAGTTTCACTCATTCATATATATATGTATTGACTCCCTACTTCAAATTAGATGTTTCGGAAGCGGGATGAACTCCTAGCACCAGCTCGCATGCGAGCAATTCGAGAGGAATTGGCGGTATTCTTTCTTGACCACGTGATCGCCGAAGACGGAGAATACTATGTGGACCATGCGTCCGTATGTTAGAAGATTATATTTGTAAGAGATAATTATTGTATATATGCCGGTAGTGTCGGATAGATATACAAGAACTTGTTGTTCGACCAATCTCTCGGAGAAGGAGAGGTGGTCCATATCACTTCTCTCTGTATGCCAATATGTTCATGACGATCTTCTGTTTCCTTCGTTTGCTTACTAGCTAGCTAGTGTGTCTAGTCCTCTCTATACGTATGTATAGTATGTAGCGTCGACCAAGCACGGACATAAGAGAGGACACTTCTCTCTATTAATTATAGCTAGCTAACACAATATATGAAACACCTCAATTAACCCCCCAAAACCCCCAACCCCCCCCCCCCCTTCAAAAAAACAAAAACCCCAGCCACAGAAATGCTGACGCATGGATGCCTATTGGTCCCGGTTGGTTCCACCAACCGGGACCAAAGGCCCTCCTGCCTGGGCTCCGCGCACAGGCCACGTGGAGGCCCATCTGTCCTGGTTCTGGACTGAACCGGGACTAAAGGGACAGGGCATTAGTACCAACCCTTTAGTCCCAGTTCAGGAACCGGGACAAAAGGCCCTTACGAACCGGGACAATAGGCCCGTTTTCTACTAGTGATTTCAAACGAAATTTTTCTGTTTGTGCACACGAGCACTTAGAGGCAACCGTTTGCATAGACCTTTCCGCGTGCGCGGCGACCGGGGATATTTTTCACCTAGTTTCACTCATTCATATATATATGTATTGACTCCCTTGTTTCACTCAGCTAGTCCACCCAATCTCCTTCGCCAGCTCCCCCCCCCCAGATCCACAGTAGAACCCTCTCCGGCGCCGCCGTGCTCACCCCGGTAGTGTGCCCGCTCTTCAACGTCAAGCCTACCTCCACTGCCGTTCCCAAAACATGGTGGCTCATGCCTCGCCGTCTTCATTTGCTCGCCATCCACCCTCGAGCATATTGATGCAGTGACCCTCGCCTCTCCCGTGGTCCAGCTGGGTTCGCATTAAGAAGCCTATTAGTTACTGCTCTCCATCGTGGTGAGGCATATTTCCTCGCAATCCCTCTTCCAATTTTGTTCCGTATGTTCCCAAATTGGCTATAAATAATGGACAATGTATATATGTTCATTATCTACCTTCCTTACTACATATAAGCTATATTTTTTCCGATAAGTTACTGCCTATTTACAGATCACGGGCGCCCGAGTCACACAAACTTAACAAATTAGCCATACATTTTCTAAATTATTGCATGGCATGTTTAGAAAGCTTGATACCAAGTTGTTAGTTTTATGCTTATCCTCCTTTCCTGAGTTTCGCATGTGTTCTCCGTAGATGCCGAGTAGCAACAACATCACTCACTACAAAAAAATACACTTTAGTGATGATACGTGTTTGTCACAGCAGGTCACGTTTTCTGTCATGCATGTACATCCATGACAATTTTATGACAGAATCAAGATAGTCATACCTGTGCTGTCGTAGAAGTGTTCCATGACATTATCAGAATTATCATCACGGAAGTGTCCACTTCCATGATGATAAATCGCGCGTCATAGAAGTGCTTTCGTCAAGGGTGACCGACACGTGGAATCCACTGTAACGGAACGCCGTTAAGGTATCGGCTCCGGTTTTGGATCCGATAACCCGTTAACAGCCCCGACCAATGGGGATTTTCCACGTGTAAAATCATCATTGGCTGGAGGGAACACGTGTCTGCTCACCGTTGGGACAGATGTCATCCACTCATTAGACCCAAAGCGCCTATGATACGTCGACACGTGGCACGACCCAACAGAGGCCCATTCCTGTGAAATGGCCGGCCCGTTTGACTTGGTCAAAACATGGTGGGCCGGCCCACGGCAAGCCTGTTAACGGCATGTTCGCATATAGCCCCTTTACAGCCCACTAACCCAGGGCCCGTTTACGGACTATCCGAATTAGGCCCAGTAGCGTCATCTGGGCAGTCCAATATAATTCCAGGCCGTTTTAACTTCCGGCCCATGTATGGCCCATGACGTCTTTCGGCCCATATGAGGCCCTTAGTAACCCTCGGCCCATTAACGTACATGGTAAAACTGGCCCGTGATGAACAGTGTATCTCTTTATACCCATTAACGGCCCATTATTCCGTTGGGCCGTTTCCAGCCCATGTTATCTTTCAGCCTTCTCAGGGTCCATTTATTCTTGGGCTCATTTCCAGCATTCATTTACTTTCGGCCCATTATTGTCATTTTCTGGTTGGGGGCCAAATTCAGCTTGTGGTTACATTCGGCCTGTTTGTGGCTCATTAATACGTTGGGCCGTTTTCATAGCGTCATGAAATACGGACGATTAACGACGGCCCGTTATGGTCGGCCATGAACGGATGATTTCAACTCTAGCCCATTTACGGCCATAATGTGGTCCGTTATTGGCCCATGTTTGGCCAACCGATCATATGGCCCGTAGAAGGCCCATTGATGATACGGCCCGTAGAAGGCCCGTTGTGTCAACGGCCCATATAAGGCCCATGGTTTCTACGCCTCATAGAAGCCCCATTGTTTCTATGGCCCTTAGAAGGCCCATTGTTTCTACGGCTCGTACGAGGCCCATGTTAACTACAGTAAATATGTAGCCCATGGTTAATATGGCCTAGTTTAAAAAATAGGTTATTGCGACCACTAGCAAACCGCGGAAAAAGAACTGCACTAACTACAAGAAAACAAATAAACAAGACAATAAGGAAATAAACAGGCAAGCAACTTATGCTAGGCTATCACGGCTATTACACAGATTACATCCACTGGGCATCAAAGTTCGCCACCAGTGCAAATATAGGGAACAAATCAGCATATAAACGTCGCAGCAAAAGAAGTCCAAAACTGAAACCACTTCAGAAGAGCTCAGGAAACAGTAACCTGGGTACCCATAATGCTCGCAAGATGCTTAGTAAGCTTATTAACTTTCTCTTGTTTGGCGCTTAAATCCTCTAGCACTTGTTGTTGCACTAGAAAGTATGCATCTGAATTCTATAGGGACTTCCTCAGTCCTTCGGCTTCCTGTCGCATAACATCAGATCGATCTCTTTCAACTTGAAGTTGAGACTCAAGAAGCCGAACTGATTCAGGCAGCGAGTTCGAAGAGCTGGTGCCAGCAGCAGTAGCCAGTAACTCGAACACTACATCAAGACAGGACTTTGGGGTTGTATCAGCTTCAATATAGTTTTTATCAGCTTTCCTAGAGACCAACAGGGATGTATCACTATCTTGAACCTTATCTGCATTACATCCTGTACCATTGCATAACGGGGTTCTCTTCTCCAATATTTTATCCGCATTCTAAAAGAGAGACAAACAAACACATCACATGTTTACAATGTAGTATATGGAACTCATTTTGGTAAACTAGATCAGTAGTAAGGTGGACCGGATAAAAGCATGAAACAAACATATATCTACGTAGTATCGTCATTGTATGGTCCATATCATTGTAGTTTATGTTGCCAAATCAAGATAGATATCGTTCAAATCATATCTATTTAAGACAAAGCAGCTTAGACAGAATATAAGTCTGGGAAACTTCACAGCAATAACAACACTTGTAAG
Organism: Triticum urartu; assembly: GCF_056163025.1. Taxonomy (NCBI): domain Eukaryota; kingdom Viridiplantae; phylum Streptophyta; class Magnoliopsida; order Poales; family Poaceae; genus Triticum; species Triticum urartu. Next base: position 64,478,209 of record NC_141873.1, on the reverse strand, counting down.
GTGCATGGCATGAGAATATAATTGTTTATTCAATTGAAACTAAAATCAACATAGAGCAAGTTACAATAGCAAACACGTTAAAGAAACAGTTTTAAAACATACCTATTGCACCATTGGAGTTTCAATTGCATCCTTCAAATTTGAAATTAGTTGGTATGCGTAAATAAAGTGATGCAGGAGCAAAGTAGTATGAACCATAGCTACGAAACCTGACCTGAGAACAATTCTTCTTCTGCTTTAAGCGTTGACTTGGGGTTCAGAGTGATGGTCCGCGTGCTTTGGGTACTGCAGTTGCCTTAGTAACTGCTCGTGTTTGGGTGCTCTGTGGTGGAGACGGTGCTGTGTCAATGGGAACAGGGTTACTATCTGCTGGGGTTGGGGTTAGAAGGGGTGTAGCCGGTTCTCTGTCCAACTGGGTAGGGGTACAATCTGCGTGAGTCTGGTTTATTTGTGGTGGGGCTGGTTCTTGGGCAAGTACAACCATGGCTCTATCTCCATCGATAGGTAGCATGATCTTTTCTGAAGACCGTGTTTTTACTCCCACAGATACCGCCATCACCCCCTCCAATTGAAATGGCTGATAAACAAGAAAAGTAATTGAATGTACAGACATTGTAAGATAGACAGGTGCAATGGATAGTAGGGAAGAAAACATGTCATGAAATAATTCACATTTATGTTGTCTAACCAAATAGAATAGCAGGACATAATTTCACATATATGATGGCTAATTAAACAGGATAGCATGACACAATTTCACATGTATGATGGCTAACTAAACAGGATAGAATGACATACTTCAGAATATGATGACTATGTAATCAGGATGACATGATATAACTATAAGATGTGTCCATTAAAGTGGTTGGCATGCCATAAATCAGAAACATAACGTCGATGGAAACATGATGGCATGACATAATTCAAATTCAAAATATGATGACTATGTGAAGTGTGAACAGGATGAGATGATATAACTATATTATGTCTTTAGAAAATGGGTTGGCATGCCATAATTTAAATATATACTATCTATGTAAACATCATGGCATGATATAATTCAAATATATGATTCATATACTAAGGAAGTGAGCAGAGGGCAATCGCATATATGATGTGTCAACTAAGGAGATGGCATTCAATATCGTGTATATGATGTAAGAACTAAGCATTGCAATACAACATATGCATGATATGAGTAATATAACCCTGCCAAGTTTGAGCATACACCTCAGGGGGATAATAGGACTGGTCATCTGCCTCTGAATCCTCCTCTGAAGAGCTATCTGTAACCAGCAAGATATCTGCTTCACCAGGTAGCATTGTCTGCTCTGAAGACCTTGTTTTCACTCCAGATTTCTCCATCACTAATTCAAATGGCTGATGCACAGGAAGAGCAGTTGAATATACAAACATTGTCGACAAAAGCAATGAGAAATACAAAAAAAGTACGGCATGATATAATTCACATATATGACGCGTCGCTAAACAGCATGGCATTGCATAATTCACATATATAATGCCTTGCAACAAGATAGCATTGCATAATTCACATATATAATGTCTTACAACAAGATGGCATTGCATAATTCACATATATGGTAATTAGACACTAAACAGGTGGCATTCACACAAAGCATGTCTAAACTAAGCAAATGACATAGCAATGCAAGATACCATACGCACGATTTGAGCAACATAACCCTGCCAAGTTAGAGCATGCACCTCGGAGGGGGGGAATAGGACTGGTCATTTGTCTCTGAATCCTCCTCTGAGGAGCTATCTGTAATCAGCAAGACATGCGCTTCGTCGGATAGCATTGTCTGCTCTGAAGACCTTGTTTCCACTCCATATTTTTCCATGACCGTGCCGAATGGCTGATGCACAGGAAGAGTAATTGAATGTACTAAAATTGTTGACAAATTTAACACGTAATGAAAAAATGATGTCATGATATAATTCACATATAAGATGACTAGCTAACCAGGGTGGCATTGCAAAATTCACATATATGATGCTTGGCTAAACAAGATGGCATTGCATGATTCACATATACGACAAAGAAACTAAACAGATGGCATTGACACAAAGCATGTCTAAACTAAGAAGATGACATCTTTTATGTATACAGTAAGCAATGCAAGGCACCATATGCATGACTTTACCAACATCAGCATGTCAAGTTAGAGCGAAGACCTCATGGGGTAAATAGGAGTGGTCTTATGCTTCTGAATCCCCCTGAGAACAGTTATCTTCCTCTTGATTATGATCCAAAATGGGTGGAGGGGGACTGCCTTTGCACCAACCATGGAGCGACGTCTGCATGAAATTTGATTGCCATGCAAGGCTCGTCTCTTTTGCTCTACATTTTCAGTTCCATTGTGTACAATAACTCACATGCATAGGAATAAAACGGAGTGAGATTATTTAAGGAGTGCATGCACAAATCCAGAGTGATGGTAGCAAACTATGGATAGAACCAAAACAAATGATAGCAGGTAGATAACAGCTTTAGTTAAAAATATAGATAATGGCTCCTTTAATGTTTATTTGCACCAACATGAAACTCATAGTAGACACCTGAGATTAACCATATATGAGCCGCGGCAGACGGATGGACAACTAGCGCCGGAGTAGGTTCGTCGGGCGTGAATGCAGACGCTGCTTCAGTGACTTAACTGCAGATGCGTTTGGGTTACTGACATGTGGGCCCAACGGGCATCTAGCCTGCATGTTAGTGACACACCAATTGCACCTGCAGTTAAGTCCGGTGAATGCGGCATTGAGATTCTGGAGAGACGGTGACCGTTTCAGGCGGGAAGCGCGTGCTAGCGATGGAAGGGGTTTCGGTGTGTAGTGGCACTAAGATCGGTCGCTCACGATAGTACATACTCCGTACCATACTACCATAGTACCCTCTCTAGCTTAGGCTATTTATAGATTGTCATTGTGAGGGACGGTATACATGAGCAAGGCGGTCCGAGTATGACCGTTGGTGTTGAGCCAGGTGAATACATGCTCGGCGTTCGCGTACGCCTCCATCAAACGTCTAAACAGTAATGTCAGGCACTGCCGAGGCGCGCAGGTGATGGGCTCACCGTTTGCGTTGCGCCATGAGCGGGACTTTGATTTAGAGGGCGACGTGCATGCATTAGCATGCTTTGACAACGTGAGCGTGAGTGTTTGACGTGAAGTATTTCATTTTCATTTGGCTAACGAGGGTGCGTTGCAGCGACGAGTCCGTGGTTTGATTCCCCACATACACATAATTTTGGTTTTTACAATATTTCTTTCTGCATTGATAGGTAGGCCCGCGTAGATAGATAAAGAACACGAGCTGATGAGGCGCATGTGGACTGTTTGACTGGTCAACCAGACAAATACGGAGCTATACGCTAAGCCAGTGACCGTATAATCACCATATCTCATATATAATGATCAAAGTGAGCTATCAAGACAAGTTCGATGACCTCCAATGCATTTTACTCGGTAATAAATGACCAGGATTGAAGGGAAATCCAAATTTGCTTTGTCTTCTGTCCTTGAGCTCTTGACAAACCAATGCACTATACGATTGTCCGGCCACTCCACCCCAGAGTTCTCACCAAGCGTCGTTCATGCCACCGCGCTGCACACTAACCGGTAAGGCAGCGATGGCATCCCGCCTCGCCGAGTTCCTCGCCGCCCACGACCGCACACAAAATGGTAGGGAAGCAATGGCATCCCACCATGCCGAGTTCATCACCGCTCGCGACCTCACAACTATGTGTGAGGAATTTGAAGATGCCAAGGCCGAATGGGTGGTAGAGCAAGAGGCGGCCAAAGCCGCATAGAGGGAGCGGAAAAGTCAGAAAGCACTCAAGAAAAGAGAGCCCTGCCGCCGCAAGAAAGAAAAGGAGGCACGCGCTGCTGCGGAGAGGTCAGCGGAGATACAAGCACGGTGGGGTGTCGACGACAAAGCCGAGAAGGAGAACGACGGTGTCTGGCAAGCATGTGAGAAGTAGTAGTACTAGTAGTTAGTGTGTGTGTCTGTGTCTGGGTACGAGCATGTACCAATACAACTGGTTACTACTGTAGTTTATAGAGCAAATTACTAGTACATTAGCCTGGACTAAATGGAAAAATTCCTATCCTAAGCATCAAACGGCATCTCTTTCTCTATAGGAATTCAGATGCATGTCATCTCACTTCCTATGATTTTCATATTGCTATCTTATGAACGAAAGGAGGCCTCTGTTGGAGTAACTACTGTAGCTAGCAGTACTGTTGGTACAGTAGTTTTCTTCAAGAAGCGGAATTCAATGAAGTCATGATGTTTCCTTCATCCGAGCAACTTCAAAGAGGGAAGTGGGCCTGTGATTTGATGGCTCATTAGTCATTGTTACTACGGTGCGATGACCTGGGTGACTCTCCCTTGGAGTTCTGCGTGCATGGCAAGTGGAGCAGGATGGTCGACCTCCCACATGTTGACGAACGGAAGTATTCTTTCCGTTATCGAGGAGCAAGGAAACCGCGTGGTATAGTATCACTGCCGATTTATAATTATTTTTTATTTCTGATGAATGCTAGCGTTTCAACACTTACGACAAAGGGTGCCAAGCACGGCACGTGCTGGATGTCCCACACGTCAGCGAAAGGAGTGGGACATGAACAGCGTGGTAGAGCCCAGCGTAAAAAAAACAGCATGGTAGAGCGTCTCCACTTCTTCCACTTCTAGGTCGGAGACCACACGTAGTAGTACTTAGTGCTATGAACGATACAAAGTGCGACCTGGAGAGAAAGACACGTCTAATTGGAAGGTCTCGGGGCATACATGTAAACAAATATAGAAGTTAATATGTGCCTCCAACTAATATAGTAGTAGTAGAGTACTTAGGCACAAACTCCATAACATCACCGTGCATTGCATGTACAACGTTTAGTGGTAGTACGTAGTAAGAGACAAATGCCGCCCAAGAGTTCCCTTCTCGACCTACTTTTGGGTGTTTGGTAGAGTGTATGGAGGGTGCATGAGTCCACACTAGTTTAGCACAAATACACTAGAAAGCATGCATGAAGAGGGGTGTTGAGTTGAGCATGCATGAAGAGGGAACAACTATGCTGAGACGAGAACGCAACCAAACACACCCTATATGCCATGCATGTGCATACCATTTGTGCCTTTCTACTTCACTTACTGCACTACATTACTCAGGTTCGTACGTCCACTCCTGGGTACATGTCTGTCTCGTAGTTCTAGTCCCACGTGTTCTTCATATAGATGGAACGATCCTTGCATAACACATGCACCTTGATGCTAGATGTCTCGCGTGTTGGCAAAAGGATGGACAAAGCTCATGTAAAAAAATAGAGTGGAAGAACATAGAATCCGGATGACCGAGAAGGAGCAAGGAACCTCGTGGTGGAGCGTCTGCACTCATAATATTTAATATTATTCAGCGATATAAAATTAACCAATCATCTCCACAGTGGGCTGGAAGAGAACGAAACACGGCAGCCCAGTGTAGTTACATCATACTAGTACATGTCTAACCCAGGCTATCACCATATTTCTTGGCTTCCGTGCGACACCTATCTCTAGTAATCCAGCAGCCCGTATCGCTTCTCCCTCCTCGTCTCTATCAAAGTGCGGCGGGCTAGCGTTTCTGCCTTCTATTGAGGTCGGTTAACTATCACATGTTAGTGACATGCCAAGAGCATTCTAAAAAAATCCCTTTCATGTTCCGTTTTCAAAAATAAAAAAATCCTTTCACATACGAATTTGCCTGTATGCTTTGAGCAACTTGCATGTCCTATACTGCTCCTATTTGATACTGTAACTTAGCTAGAGGTTAGACTAACTCATGACTAACCCTGAACTAACTGTAGCCAAAGAGGTGTTTGGGCGACAGGGTTAGATTGATAATAAATGCACTTCATGGAGAGAGAAAAGTGATTTTCAGTGGTCCCAATGAGAACTATCTCCAGTTAGCACCTCTTGGGTGAGACAGTTTTTTTGGTGGGTTCGGTGCAACTTGCTCCAATTAAAACCCTCATGCTTGGATACTTTTGGGCTATTTGAGCCCCAACTAGCTCAAACTAACTCTAACCCATGGATCCAAACAGGGCCTATGGCCAGTCTCGACGCGGAGCAGTCACGTGCACCGGGAAGCGGCGCTCTCTCGGCCGTCGCGCAACTGCAAAGCCCGCGCCAGTGAGAGGTCGCCTCCACTCTGGCCGGGCATGAATACGGCACTGACGCTCCAGGGCGACGCTGACCGTTTCACGCGGGAAGCGCGTGCTGGCAAGGGAGTATAGGTTTCGAACCGTTTCAGGTGTAGTACTAGTAGTTTGCAAAACTACTCAATTATTGCACGCAGTTTCCTAAGAAATGGTGGTAAAAAACGTTACTCCACAGCCCACTTCCCTTCTCCTTCCTCTTCCACCGCCAGCGCACGTCCGTGGGAAGCGACCGGTCAACCCTTATATAGGAGTGCTAGCACAAAAAGATGCATGCATGACCACTAAAATTTCCATATTAAAGTGCCGCTCTGGCGGGAGTATGGCGTATGTTGTTACCTTCGGCCGGCCCATGGCTACTGGGTGACGGTGACCAAAGAAGAGGCGGTGGGAGGGGAATGAATGCAACTACTGTTTGGGTTCGCCTTCCGGCTTAAATAAATGTGCAGAATCACATTTACCCGCGGGTGCACAAATTGTAACATACATGTCTGCTTAAGTGGGCGTCACATAACTGGTGTATGTGTGAGAGAGATTCTGAGAGACAGAGTGCATGTGTGCGACTCTACTCTTCGGACATGTACTCAACCTTGCATCGGGATATAAGTATAATGGTATTTACTTTAGCTTGTGATTTATGTGGCCATGTTAACGTGGTTGTGTTAAAAAATGTCACTTCCTGCTCATGATTTGCATTATGTAATTACAAGCAAGATTCTCATGCATTGCAGGGAACATCAATATGCATTTTTTTACAAAACACCTATTGTGAATGACCCATGGAGGAGTAATCCCATGTGTAAAAACTAATGATATCTCGAGAATTTTATCGGAAAACTGGTATCTCGAGAATGTCATCGAAAAAATGAAAGATGAGAGATAAGGCAAGGAGGAGTGGAGCGTGGTGGTGACTGGTGGTCGGAATAGGCGGAGGCATGGGGATGGACGGCGCCGGCAGGTGGCAGCGGCCACCATGCATGCAAGATTGTTCCCGAGACTTATTCCTTTTTTAATTGCTGAGCAATGAGGTTGCGGGAGATAATGATGTGGAGAGAGGTGCAGGTATCTTTTGTAAAATTATCATAGTTTGCTTTCTATCCTCAGATATAGATCATATGGTCTGTATTACAATATGGCAGGCACACCATCACCGCCAGCTCATTTTTTATAGGGGTATAGATGATAAGTTTGCTGACTACTAAAGTAAAGTGGAATTTGTCCATGTTATGCAAGTAAATAAAGGTGATTGTTTATCATACAGGTAAGGTTGGATGAAGGGTGGTAGGAACAAATGCTCCGCCTAGAGCATGTGTGTGTGAGATGGAGTCTTTGTGTGTGTGTGTGAGAGAGAGAGAGAGATGGAGTCTTAGTTTGTGTGTGTGAGAGAGAGAGAGAGAGAGATGGAGTCTTAGTGTGTGTGGGGGGGTGCATGCATGCGTGCGTGCGTGCGTGTGTGTGTGTGTTTGTGTGTGTGAGAGAGTGAGAGAGAGATGGAGTCTTAGTGTGTGGGTGTGTGTGTGTGTGTGTCGCGGGGTCCTCTGTGGCGGATGTGATTTAAGTGTGCATGGCTTCATCATAGAGAGGTGATGTGTAGAGAGGGAAGAGAAGGTGTGAGCGCGTGAGAGGAGTCGACATCGAGAGAACATGTTTGTTCGAGAGACACCGAGGAAGACTACTATATATCGATGGTGCCTGTAGGCGGGAATTAAACAAAGGGATGGTCTTATTGGTTTCGGGGATATAGGGGAAGAGTGAGAGGCGGGGGGGGTAGCTAGAAGGAGATTGTTAACTGTGAGTGTGTGTTTTACCCATCCAGGTGGAAGTTATGTGCACAAAAGAGGAGAACGATTCGATGTGGCGTTATGATTGAGGGTAATTAACTACATATGGAGACATAGAGACCTTGAACGGGCATGTGTGAGAGGTATACATGTATACGTGGGATGCGCGTGTCTGCGCGGGTGCATGATCGAGATAAAAGAAAGAAGACATAAGTCATAAGATCAACGACATGGGAGAGACGGATCGGTATGACAATATGCATGCATGTGAGAATGCAGGGAAGAAGGCCCGACAATTGAGCATGTGTTTTTGTCTTTAAGAGATAGTGGCGTGGGCTGGAGCATGCATCTATGGTGAGCAGAGGGAGTGAGGCGCAACGATTGTGCAAAACAGACCAACCTATAAATGCATATGTATGGAGAGACATATAGTGTGGGTGATAGGAAGCAAGACTCCGTGCAAGAAAGAAATGTTGACGGAGAAACTAAAGATAGATACAGAGATGGAGATGCTAGCTAGAGGGAGATCCGCTAGTTTGGGTGTTGGAGATGACCGTCGGGTGGTTCAAAGGGTGAATTTATATATATGTGTGAGAGGGCACTTGACTGCATGTAGATAGAAACATATGTAGTGTGCGTGATAGGAATCAATAGTGACGGTGAGAAAGGAGGTTGATGGAGAAACAGATAAATAGAAAGATAAATATGCTAGCTAGTGTGCGTTAGAGATAGGAGTCGAGTGGATCAGAAGGCTGGGTTATGTGTGTGGGTGTGAGAGAGATAGAGAGAGGGTGCATGTGAGTCACATACAAACAGATATCAGAGAGAAATGAGATCCAGAGAGACGGAGTTTTGTGTCTGTGAGAGAGAAAGATATTTCACAACGAGAGTGATAGCTAGAGAGACATACGAGGGAACGCAAGATATCTCTAGGGAGAGAGGGTGTGTGTGAGCGAGATGCAAGAGAACAACGGAGAAATATGAGATCCTGGGAGACAGAGTTTGTGTTTGTGTGTGAGAAAGAGATATTGAAGAGGAAGAGTCGTAGGTTCTCATATCTAAGGAGCGAAAGGCATCTCTGTATGAGGAGTGTGCGAGTGGCACACATGGGAATAGTAGAGAGAAATGAGACCCCGGTACACAAAGTTTTGTGTTTGTGTGAGAGAAAGAGATTCCACATGGAGAATCATAGTTAGAGACACATAGCAGGGAGAGAGATATACTTAGAGAGAGATAGAGTGATGAAGGTCGAGGGAGAGAGTACCGTCAGTGTGTTACGAAGATAAAAGATCATTGTCGACATACAGGTAGCACGAGAGATACCTGAGAGACGATGAACGCGTATAGGTCCTGAGAGATAGTCCTATATAAGCATGAGTGATAGCTATATGAGACGAATATCTGGATTAAAGGAGATTCAAATATTTAAACTGGAGATCACGACATCGATAATATCATAACGCAAATTGGTGTATCAAACATGCATATTCATTTGAATTTGGGCACACGTGTAATGTTATATAGTTTATCAATATTGGTGATCCATAGATTCTTCAATTACAAACAATGGATGGTTTATATGCAACTAATGTCTAAACGGGATTACACTATATGTTGCGTGTGTGAAACACATTATACATGTTTGAGAAGTAAAAAAAGCCCGCATGGAACACACATTAATTGGAGACAGTTAGCGAGGAATGCATACATTGGATTTCAACATAAAGTGGTTTCAAATATTTGAAAATCCAAATTGATGGATATAACCTTATGAATCTGAGATCATGCCATTTGTAAACCATATTTATGTATAAATGGTGTTGTGCTTTTGAAAGTATATATAAAAAAATGATGTATATAAATGTAATTCCAATTGAAAATGGATCCCGCCCGAAAAAAATAGAATACAAACAGGATGCGAATTGAGTTGGCATGGTAAACGTGCACTCTGCAAAATTTGAACGAAGCGGGGAAAGTCGCAGTAACCGCCCGAAACCAAAATTTGCGAGATGGAAATCACTACTGCCTATCCCTGCCACGCAAAGCCTATCTGCTGGATTTCTATAGGTTTCGATAGGGGTAGGTTTGTAATTTCACCCAAACGTGACGTAACCGCCTCTCACCCGGATTCATACACGGTGGGCGCCAAAACAGAGTGTGTCCTTGGCCGAAATCGACTCCCTCCCTGATTCATATTCATACATGGTGGGCGCCAAAAACAAACTCTCGTCGGCAAATATTCGGTGTATGATATATTACCATCCTATCCCAAACCGACTAATGTTGCTATGATGTAGTAGAAATTTGAAACAGGGGCTAATTTTGTAAATTTACTCACATTTGAGACAAGCGCGCCCTGAATACATGGTTCCCCCCTTCCTCTCTACCTCCCTTTTCCCCATTCGTACTCCGTGGGCGCCAAAACACCCTCTCCAGCCCACCCTCCTCCGTCCACCGCCGTCCGCCACCCCATCCACCGCCGTCCTCCTCCACCATGCAGGAGCGGATACCCCGACGCCGCCGTCCATTACAAGAGATCGACCTCTCTCATCCACGGCTTCGGGCCGGGACCCTTGCATCCCGTCCTCTCGCTTCATCCCCGCCGTCGTCCACCTTGCCGGTGCCACTCCTACGACCGTCTCGTCCACCGTGCCCCGCCGCCACCGTCTACTCTCCTAGATCTGCTTCCATGCCGCTGACAGCCATCGCTACCGTTGCACCATAAAATTCTCAGCAGATGCGTACACGGCGCCGCACCAGAGGCGGTACTCTTTCGTATCTGCTCAACTTATTTATCGCAGCAAGAAAATAGATCGCCACTGCTTTACTCTAATTTCTTGTCTTGGTTGCGAAGTTTCCTTTGTCCGGTTTGCACCTTCAGATCTGCCATGGCACGCTCAACACTATACTCCCAATGCTTATGGTTTTCCCCTTTTATATTCCACACTAGTTAAATCACAGTAGACTAAATTTCAAAATTGGGTTAGTCGATTTTTCAGAGCTCACCAGAGTTCTCCGTTGTGATCGAAGTGGCTCGGATGGTTGTGGGGCCTCACCGAACAAAGAAAACTTGACGCGGGTGGGGGATGGGGGTGCCGGAGGAACACAGGCGGTGGGGGTCGGTGGCCCAGCCGGCAGCCCGTGCGGTATTCTGTATGGGAAGAATCAGAGACGAGGAAGAAGAAGGGTTAGGAGACGTAGGATCTCCATCCAACCGCCCGAAATGGTCGAGAGACAGTTGGGATTTGCATTCTTAATGCGCTCTGGTTCATCATGTGTGGGCACTGCGAAACCAACATTTTATTATCCAAAATCTGCTTGCTCTTCTTTACCATGTTCCTCTTCCGTTCTTCTTTAATATGTACTCTCTCCGTTCCTAAATACAAGTCTTTGTATAGATTCCACCATGGACTACATATGGAGCAAAATGAGTGAATCTACACTCTAAAATGTATCTGGATACATCTGTATGTGATCCATAGTGGAAATCTCTACCAAGACTTATATTTTGGAACGGAGGGAGTATGATAGTAGTACAGTATGTTCCTTGTACTGAAGATGAGTAGCGACACTTGCAGTGTAGAGGTCTATACGGTCGGTTGTGATGGACACTTTGAGCCTCTTTGATTCGTAGGATCTTGTAAACATAGGAATAGGATTTGTAGTGGCCTGCCCACTTGAATCCTATAATAATAGCAAGGAAATGCGGGGAGCTGTGTCGCCTTTCAGAGTTACACTGATATTAACAGTACCGCACCTTCACTTGAAGAGAGCTGGTATCCGAAGCCTTTCTAGCCGTACCGGCAATACTAGCACATATATTCCAGCAAGTTCCACTTTGCTGATTTTACTCTAATGCTTAAGGTTTTCCCATTATATCTACACTACGATCTGTGTAGCTTCTTTGTGTCGCACTAGCAGCAGTCCACTCTTCAAGCTAAACACTGCAATGACTTACAAAATTGGCACCAAGGCATTGAGTGCCATTCTGGATGCAATGAAACTCATACGCTCCCCAAATGTTGATTCTTGTTCAGAATATGATCCTAATGACTACTCAAACCTCGAGGAGTCAAAGGCAGATGGCCTGTCTTGTTCACCCTCAAGGTGCTTGTTCTAATTTGGCAATGTTTTATTGATTGCGGGTATCTTGCATATGTTGCCTTGCATTTCTTCTACTTTGTTGCACCACCATCTGCTTAGTTTACTCATCATATATGTCGAGATGCCATGCCCATCCATTATCAATACATACTCCATCTGTCATCATACCATGTTTTCCACTCAAATGATATTCTTGTGCATCAGACATCAAAAAGCAAGAGGGTGATTGCCAAACCTGAAGGAGCACCAGCAAAGTCCTTGAAAAACATGGTGGTGTTGGAGAAATTAGACAGCACCCCACTTATATTGGTTGTACAACCAGTGACACAAAACGTAGGACCGACTCCAGCAGACTTTACCCATATTTCACTGGCCACACCACTAGCCCCACCACACTGGACCTGCACTCCAGCAAAAGGTATACCGATTTCATTTGCCATAGCACCAGCTGTACCACAGAAAAATCCCACTCCAGCAAAAAGTACAGCAAGTCCACCGGCCGAAGACCTATCCCAACTGTAGAGACGGCCAATTCCTGCATATTGGAACCCCATTCCATTTATTCCCAGTTTAAAAGACAATGCTTTCAGTGTTGTTAGGGACTACGTGCATATATTCCCATCATGGGAAGATTATTGTGAAGACAAACACCATTTTCACATCTTCCTGTCCAACTTACGTGTAGGTGCTATTATTCATGGTTGTTATTTTCCTATTTTCTACTAATTGAACACATCAATGATTTACAATACATTGTTGTAACTAGGCAAGGGTCAATCTGGATAGTCATGACGAGCAAAGCTTGCTTGTACTTTTCAAGGAAGCATTGCAGCAGTATCGGTGCTACCTGAGGAAATCACACTTTGATGGCAAGTCTATAAACGAATTTCCGGTCAAGTCTCCTGTGCTAAATTTAGAAGACATTGAATGGAAAAACCTTGTTATGCACTGGTCTCATTCCCAGGATGAGGTACTATCTATGAAATCACATGACAATTTGAACTTCTACTTTTCTGCATGTGCCTTACGGATCTTTTTTGCAGGAAATCTGCTCGAAGAAGAATTCCGGTTTGACAAGAACGACAAGATACACAAATATGCTGCCCACTGCTTTGCTCTTGTTAGTACCTCTTATCCTGTATCACTGTACTTGCATACATACCTGGTTCATTATGTGACAGCAATATGCATGATAGCTTGCTTATCAATTGTTCGCTCCAAATTATCTTATCTGTATGAATGGTTACATTAGTGTAGAATATATCCAATGCCAATGTTTTTTTAGCTCTACATTGTTCTTGTAAGTACATGATGTCCTTTATCAGTGTACTTAATTATTATGACAGGTAGTTGTTCATGTACCATCACTCTGCAACTTATTTTCCTTTGCCCTCCATTTTCTACACATCAGATCTATATTTACTCTTACCATAAGGTTGGTACTGAAGAAGTTTAGCTGTGCATTGCTCTTGGCGTTACCTTTTGCCTGTATCGCTGCACTTACATCTATAGCTACTTGGTTATGTAGCATCACTCTTCATCTTATCTTAAATATTCTCCATTCTTTCGTATATTATCACATCTATATTTACTCTTAACAAAATGTAGAATAAAGGCAATGCTTTTGAAGAATATTCTGTGGTAAACTTCTTGAATTGCCCCCCCCCCCATCAGCATGGACAAGGCCTTTATAGAGGTTGTCTTCACCAATAATGTAAGTTTGTCCATCTCAAGCCTTCAAACTTTGTTGTATATATTTGGTTAGGCATGACTGCAACAACTATTTATTTTTGGTGTTTGCATCAAATTGCTTGTTTAAAGTTTATTATGTAGTTCATAAACAAAAGTTTGTCCTTTATCAATTTAAGTTTTCAGTTATACAACCAAGTTCCTTCTTCATACCATGTAAATTAAACTATACAGAGCAAGCGATCTTCTTTTGCACTGCATGTATGCTTCTTTTCTTCATCCATAATCTAGTGGTGTGGTGAACCTACCCACTACAGCACAATGTCATATTCTACAATGTCTTAACTATGAACAATGTCATATCATTCTACTATTATTTAAACCGTGTCTTTATTTGCCAATCTGAAATGGTATAAATTGATAGCACACTAACCAGTGATACTCATGAGTTCTTGATCTATAATCCAGTGGTGTCGTGAAGCTGCCAACTCCTTCACAATGTCATTTCCTGCCATGTCTTGACCTGAACAATACCATATTGTGTTAATGCAATTTGAAACTGTGTCACTTTATTCGTCAGTAAGAAATGTGATGAATTGTCAGCACTGATACTTTTATGTGCAAAACCTGTCATCTGTCTGCTTGTTTATCTTTCAGAGTGAGGAAGATATAAGTGTTGAATAAGAGCAGTCTCATCATCTTGCTCAACTGCTTGCGCTGCAGCTCCCCAGCAGGGCTAACCTTTCTTGAACTCTATTGAAGTGCTGTCGGTTTTGTATATTATTTTTTTGGTGTGTTTATTTGCACTGGTGGCGATCTTTGATGCCCAGTGTATGTAATCTGCTATCTGGTTCTGCTTTATTATCATAGTGGCGAACTTTGATGACCAGTGGATGTAATATGCCATAATTTCTTTATTGTATAGTCTAGGTTTTTTCTTATTCATGATGCTGCCGTTATTTTACTGTATATATATCCTGTCTTCGCAGTAAACCGGCTAAACCGTAAAATTACGGTACATAATCGGGCCGTCATGCAATCACGATGTAGGTTGGGCCTGAAACGTGTCGAACAGCTCATGGGCCAGTAGCAGCCCGAAATGAACCCCGGCCCATGATTGTGCGAATCAAATCATGGGCTTTTAACAGGCCAAAATTGTCTCGGTCCTTGTTTGGCCCAATCAGATATCGGCTGCGAGCAGGCCGGATGCAAACCGAGCCGTAGTTAGGCCCAACTATATGACGGGCTTTTAACAGGCCGAAATTAATATAGGGCGGAAATGTTAAACGGGCCCTTAACAGGCCAAAACTATTATCAGGCCGAATTACTAAGTGGGCCTTTAGCAAGTGGGCCCAAAACCATAGTGTCCAGTTGACGGGCCGAATCTGATATGGGCCATAATTGAGCCCAAAGCCTCTTAAAGGGCCGGACCAGATGTGGGCCGTAATTTGGCCCAGAACGTGGTAGGCTTTTAATGGGCCGGATGTCATATGGGCCACTATTAGGCCCGTAGCGTAGCAGGCCATTAATTGACCTGATCAAATATGGGCCGGTATTTGGCCCAAAAGATGGCAGCCAGATCATGGGCTGGCCTGATAAGGTCCTCAAAATCTTGTGGGCCTACTGCTGGGCCAACCCATTAATGTCGGCGAAATCTCGTGGGCCTTTAGCTGGGCCGGCCCCTTATGATCAGCAAGAATCTTGTGGGCCTTTACCTGGGCAAGCCCATTATGGCACACAAAAATCTTGTGGGCCTTTACCTGGGTCGGCCCATTAAGGCCCGCAAAACCTTGTGGGCCTTTAGCTGGGCCAGCCCATTATGGTCCGCAAAATCTCATGGGCCTTTAGCTGGGCCGGCCCATTATGGTCCGCAAAATCTCGTGGGCCTTTAGTTGGGCCGGCCCATTTAAACTTGATGGGTTGGTCCATGTGTCAACATATCATAGGCCCGTCTCGCCCACTGGATGAGTGACACCTGTGCCAACGCGGACCTGACATGTGTCTCCTCCAGCTAATGATGATTTTACACGTCGAAACTCCCCATTGGTCGGGGCTGTTAACGGGTTATCGGATCCAAAACCCGACCCGATAGCTTAATGGCGTTCCGTTACGGTGGATGCCACGTGTCGGTCACCCTTGACGGACGCACTTTTGTGACGCGCGATTTATAGTCATGGAAGTGGACACTTCCGTGATGATAATTTTGGTAATGTCATGGAACACTTCTACAACAGCACATGTATGACTATCTTGATTCTGTCATAAAATCGTCATGGATGTACATGCATGACAAAAAAGTGACCCACTGTGACAAACGCGTATCATCACTGAAGTGTATTTTTTTTGTAGTGAAGCCCCCCCCCCCTAACATCACTATATATCGAAGCTAATATGAATGTGATCATTAGACAATTGCTGGTAAAATGGTTTAAGTTGATGAATTGGCCCTCCTCGTAAAGGATTAGCAATGCTTGGCCCCTAGCTCATGGAACATTTTTCATGGCTCCGCCATTGCGCAACAGCGCATGTTCTCGCCCCTCTCTCTAAATATCGATCTCGCAGTTGTGCACTCCTTCATAGTCTCCCTCCACTCGGCCCCTCGCACCATCTTCTAGCCCCCACCGGATTTTGCCACATGTACAATCTAGCAGACTTCATGGTTGAACTTAAGAATAATGCACAAATCTCAAAACAACAGTGGTTCTCCTTTGTTCTAGAATCTTCCGTATCATAACTGCCAAAACTTTTTTTTCTTGTTGAATTGCCTTTATTTGTTTTTACTTTATGCTTTACAACGCACAATTCCATGAATCATAAAATAGATTAAGGGCTTCTTTGATTCAAAGGATTCTCGAAGGAATTTTGGAGGATTCTAATCCTTCAGAATTTTTCCTATCTTGGTTGTTTGATTTGTAGGATTGTAAACCACAGGAATTTTTCCATATGATTCATTTGCACTAGATTTCATAGGAAACATCCCATCCACTCAAACCTCTTTGAAAGAATTTTGCATTTTTTCTATGCACAATCAAACACTTGTACCATCCTTTAGGATTCAAGACGACATTCCACTCTAATCCCATGTTCTTCCTATTCCTGCGTTTTGGAAATCCTACGAATCAAAGAGGCCCTAGGTTTTTTATAAAAACTAATTGATTTTGAATGAGATGAACTATAAGAATTAAATGAAGGTCTACATTAGGCATATATGACTCAGAGCTTACATGCTATAGTGCGGTATTTATTCATAATTTGGTTGCAAATTCTGACGCGTGTAATGCACGTATACCTTACTAGTACTTCGAGTATGTGCAAAACACAATGGCACGCTACATAGTGTCTCTCTTACAGTTCATGAAGCCACGTGGCACATGTGGAGGCGTTGTCCCGACATCCTTGTGTGGATTGATCACAGTGACTTGCTGCTGGTTCCAGTAGAATGTACTCGTCCTCCCTGAGCCGCACTGGCGGTACATGCATGAAGCGAAGAGTGCACACACGCCACGCACACACTCATTCCCTCGCACACACAAGCGGGTACACGGGCGGACGCAATTTTGTACCAAGATCCACCCCATGTGATAATATGACACGTGTAAACTCCTTCACTTCATTGATGGTCAATTAATACAGTGCATGCAAATTGAGTAGACGTGAGGGCGGAAGAAAGACATGCGCGTACTACTGCACGCATGCGAGTAGTTAAATCATGGGTTGCTAGTAGTAGTACTTCCATTGGTCTCCTTCGTATTTTGTGCCAATTTTTTACAATAACATAATATTTATGCATCTGAGCAGTCTACTTGAAATTTATGTTCCACTAAACTCATCGGGAGCCGTTTCGGGCCTGAAAACTGAAAACCATCAATTAATCTTTACCTTGTTCCCATCACATTCGAAAGTACTAGTGCTACAATTAAGTGCAAACCTGCTCACACCTACCAGTACGTACCAAACCTGAACGTGTTCCCACTATGTAGGTTTTAGTACTAGTGCTAGTACATAGGTTATAAAAAGGGGAACTACCTAACCGAAAATTACTCTACCTTCCTCCTCATAAGTCCTCCTTCTTCGTCCGCCCTTGCCATGGCCGGTGTGCAGAGCTCTAGGTCGAGAACTACTCGTAACAAGGGAGCAACAACCAAGGCTGCGAAAAAAAGAGGGCTCACCGCCACGCAGAGACCTTGAAAGATCTCTCACGGGCAGGCGATGGCTCCCAGCAGCGCCCTAGACGCGGAGGCGAACATGCGGCGCTGCAGTCGTTATCCCTCGACGGCATGCCCGATCAGATCAATAAGCACCTCAATAAGCAGAAAGAGTTCATCCACGGCTTGGTGGAGCTGCTGAAGGAGAACCTCGATGACATGCCCGCTGAGCTCAATGAGTAGGGGGAGTTGACCGCCGGCTTGGTGATGCTGCTGAAGTAGAGCATTGCCTCGGAGAAGAAGGTGACCAGCGAAATCCTGCAACTTCAGGAGGACAAGGCGAAGCTCTGCCACGAGCTCGACCTACTGAAGGAGGAGAATGTAACACCCTGTATGTAACCTGCCATAGTTGTATTCCAACTCTTGCCATTTCCGGCACTAAGTTATGTTATTTCCTCGTTGTTGGGTTTTTTTCTTTGTGTTGTTTTTGTCTTTGTCATGCATCCCATATCATGTCATCATGTGCATCGCATCTGCATACGTGTTCGTCTCATGCATCCGAGCATTTTCCCTGTTGTCCGTTTTGCATTCCGGCGCTCCTATGTCCTCCGGTGTCCCGTTTTACCTCTTTTCATGTGCAGGTGTTAAACGTTCTCAGATTGGACCGAGACTTGCCAAGCGGCCTTGGTATACTACTGGTAGACCGCCTGTCAAGTTTCGTGCCATTTGGACTTCGTTTGATACTCCAACTGTTAACCGAGGAACCGAGAAGGACTCGTGTGTGTTGCAGCCCAACACCTTTCCAAAGTGTCCCAAAACCCACCTGAACCACCTCCATCGTCTCGGTCGTTCCATCACGATCACGTGGCCACAAACCGTGCTCAATTTGGAGCCTCCTAACTCCCTCTACCTATAAAAAGGCAACTTCCCCCGAAAAATCCGGATCCCTAACCCTAGCCTCTTCTTCCCGCGCCGCCGGACACGTCTGGATCGGACCGGACGCGTCCGCCCCACCGCCTCAGCCTCTCCCGCGGCGCCACGTCACCGCCGCCGACCCACCGCTACCGAGGCCCGCAGGGCCCAGATCCGGCCCCCGCGGGCCCGTACTCCTCCGCCGCCGCCCGCCGACGACCCCGCCGAAGCCGCCGCCCCTCCGCCGCGCCGCTGCTCCTCCTGCTCGCCGGCCGCCACGCTTCTCCATCCCCGGCGCAGCCACGCCACCGCGGCCACCGTCGCCGACCGCCCTGCGCCGGCGTGCGCCTCCTCACCGCCCGGCGCCGACCTCGCCCGCCTCCTCCAAGTACGTTCCGGCCACCTCCGTCAGCTCCGGCGCGTTTTCGGCGAACCCCGGTGAACTTTGATTTTCGTGCCCGATCCCGATCCAGATCTGGACGAAACCCTAGCCGGTTGACTTTTTCCCTAAGTCCCAGTATTTTTTTGCATTCTTCATCGCATCATAACTCATCATCCGTGGCTCCGTTTTGGGTGTGTAGCATGTCAAATTGTTCGTCTCGATGAGTACTTCATTTCATTGCATTGCACCATGTTCATTTGAGTTCTTCTTAATGCCCTAAATGTTGTTGCAAGAGTGCTATGTAATGTTAGTTTCATATTCTTATCAGTAATTGGACATTTGTCATTTTTGCCATGATTAATGTGTGCCTCCTATGATCTTGAGCCCTACATGTGTTTTGAAGTATTGCATGCCATCTTTACAGGGGTGTATGCCTTGTATTTTTGTGATATCTGTGGTGACTAGCACAAGCATGCAAAGTAGCTCTCGTGATGTTGCTGATTCCAGGGACTTAGAAATCTTCTGTTTTTGCCCTGTTAATATTTTTATGCCATGTATTCTTCTTGCTACAGAGTGATCCATGCCTCTTTTGAGCATGTTCAGTAAGGATGTTTTTGAGATAATGTTATGCTCTATCCATCCATGTCTTTGTTTGCAATTATGGAGCACCCTAGCTTGACTCAATCGAGCTCTACTTTTGCTATAAAATGTTCCTCGCAGAATGTTTACGTGTTAAGCATTTTTGCCGAAGTTGTTATAGTTTATCCTTGCATGCTATGAGTGTGTTCTTGCCATGGTTAGCTTATTTATCATGTCTACTTGCTGGGATTATGCTTATTTTCTCATGCAATGCCTTGTGGTGAGTGCATCGAGCTCGCAAACATGCCTACGTGAATCTGTTTTGCCATGTTCCAGTTTTCTGCTAAGTCTGAATCTATTAACGAAACTTGCTATGTTCACATGGTTGCCATTGTATTTTCTGATCCCTTTTGGCCTATGGTTAGTAAGGGACTTTTGTTGTATGCTTTGAGTAGCTTCATGCCATGCCTTTCTTTGCCATGTTATGTTCCTGTAGCATGTTTTTATCTTGCTCTAAACATTGCTTCCTGATGTTAAATTCCTGACATGTTGTTATTTTCACTAAGTCTGTAACCTGTTATCTTTTGCACTTTTTCCATGCTTGTTTGAACCTGCTATTGAGTGAATTAGCCGTAGATCAGTGTTCATCTTTTGTCAAGCATCTTGAGTGGAACACTGACATGTGCTTTGTTGTTATGTTAGAGTGCAGTAGCTTGTTGTTCTTGATGCATTTAGATGGCCTCGTGCTGTTAATCGCAGATCGGTGCCATATTTGTTTTGCTTGACATTTGCAAACCGTGAATCCGATTCCGGTGATCTTTATATCGATTTCGACCAAAATCAACTCATCTTTCTAGTGGCACTCTTGGTTTTCGAAGTTGAGGCCAGGTTCAATCTTTCCTTTCCGAAACATGCATATGTATCACATATCACATCCCGCATATCATGCCATGTTTTGCATCATGTTGGTTGCGCATTGCACCGTGGTTGATTGTGTCTCCCTTTTCTTGTGTTCTTGCTTTGGGTAGAGCCGGGAGACGAGTACGTGATCGAGGAACCCGTTGAGTACGCTTACGAGGATCAAGCTACCATCAACTTGGAGAACTTTGCAGGCAAGATGACCATACCCTAGAAATCACTTCTATCTTTGCTTGCTAGATGCCTGCTCTATTGCTATGCCTATGCTACGATACCTACCACTTGCTTATCATGACTCCCATATTGCCATGCCAAACCTCTAACCCACCTTGTCCTAGCAAACCGTTGTTTGGCTATGTTGCCTCTTTGCTCAGCCCCTCTTATAGCGTTGCTAGTTGCAGGTGAAGATTGGAGTTTGTTCCTTGTTGGAACATGTTTATTGTTGGGATACCATTATTATGTCTTGCTACTTTAATGCATCTATATACTTGGTAAAGGGTGGAAGGCTCGGCCTTATGCCTGGTGTTTTGTTCCACTCTTGCCGCCCTAGTTTCCATCATACCGGTGTTATGTTCCTTGATTTTGCGTTCCTTACATGGTTGGGTTATAATGGGAACCCCTTGACAGTTCGCCTTGTATAAAAATCCTACAGCAAGGCCCAACATTGGTTTTACCATTTGCCACCTAGCCTCTTTTCCCTTGGGTTCCGTGGACTCAAGGGTCATCTTTATTTTAAATCCCCGGGTCAGCTACCGGTGGCCACCAGGGGCAACTCTGGGCTGGCCTACCGGAACCTTGGACAATCCGGTGTGCCCTGAGAACGAGATATGTTCAGATCCTATCGGGATTTGTCGGCACATTGGGGTGGCTTTGCTGGTTTAGTTTTACCATTGTCGAGATGTCTTGTAACTGGGATTCTGAGTCTGATCGGGTTGTCTTGGGAGCAGGAATATCCTTCATTGACCGTGAGAGCTTGTGATGGGCTAATTTGGGACACCCCTGCAGGGTTTTGAACTTTCGAAAGCCGTGCCCGCAGTTATGGGCAGAAGGGAATTTGTTAATGTCCGGTTGTAGAAAACCTGAAACTTAACTTAATTAAAATGAATCAACAGAGTATGTGGCCGTGATGGTCTCTTTTCGGCGGAGTCTGGGAAGAGAACACGGTCTCGTGTTATGCTTGAACATAGGTTGTTCTAGGATCACTTCTTGATCATAGTTTCTCGACCGTGCCTTGCCTTCTCTTCTGGCTCTCATTTGCGTATGTTAGCCACCATATATGCTAGTGCTTGCTGCAGCGCCACCTCATACCTTTTACCCTACCTATAAGCTTAAATAGTCTTGATCGCGAGGGTGTGAGATTGCTGAGTCCCCATGACTCACAGATTACTTCCAAAACCAAATGCAGGGACCGATGATAACATTCCAGGAGATGCGTCTGAGCTCAAGTGGGAGTTTGATGAGGACTTAGGACGATACTACGTTTCTTTTCACACGATCAGTAGTGGAGCCCAGTTGGGACGATCGGGGACATTATGCATTTGGGGTTGTCTTTATTTTGGTTCCGTAGTCGGACCTTGATTGTATCTGGATGATTGTAATGTTATATTTATGCTATTGTGTGACGTGGCGATTGTAAGCCAACTATGTACTTTTTTTCTTATTCAGTACATGGGTTGTGTGAAGATTACCCCACTTGCGACATTGCTTACAATGCGGTTATGCCTCTAAGTCGTGCTTCGACACGTGGGAGATATAGCCGCATCGTGGGCGTTATAGAGAACGCCGGCTAGAAGAAGCTGCATGAGAATAGTAGTTCCTCGATGAAGATGTTGCAGGCCCTCGTCATGGAACAGAATGAGGAGTTGGCGAAGCTCCGCATCAAGCACCTGACTGCTGTCAAGGTATGTAATGCGTCCATGGAACAGATGATGAAGGCTCGCCTCGAGAAATTCCGCGTCATGGAAACAATGATGAAGATGGCGGAGGAGACGCGCAAGGAGATGGAGGTCGTGGAGGCAATGAAGAAGCAGTTACGACTCCGCGGCCAGCAACGCTTCATGTAGTGAGAGCCGCGCCCCAGACTTGTGTGTGCGTCTTCCTTCTTTTTTTTGGGGGGGGGGTGATAATCCTCCGTCTTCTTTTGCTCCTATGTTTCTTATTTTGCTTCGGGTGTTTGGCCGCACGTGTCACCTTCTCTGCAAGGCATGAAAAGAACAATGCTAAAAATGAGGTGACTAGCAAATTAGATAATTCTTTATGGCCAATAGAACAATGCCTCCTGCTAGTAATATATAATAAGAGTAGAGAGTAGAGGATATGGCACTGGGCTACCGTGTTTCGTGCTCCTCCGTCGTACTCAAGTGGAAAACTTGAGTATACCGCACAGTTCTTTACTCCTCCTTAGGTCATCGGCACATTTATACAAGCAGTCAAATCACAAGGACCCGCCTTCCAGCAGTAATGAGCCGTCAAATCACAAAGGCTCTCGCCTCTCGTGACAAGGACCAAGCTAGACTGCCCTACCCTCTAGCCTTTTAAAAAACGTATACATTTGTACAGTAGTAGTATCAATGGATTGCACCATGGAGCAAAACTAACAAGATGTAATTAAAGAAAAAAGGTGGTACATATAGAGAGCGCTCGTCGCCAAATTATGCATATACTATACGACACTACCCACTATGAAGGTACTAGTAACATAGACTAGTAACTAGTCTATGCTACTATCCACTATGACCAGCAAAATTTGAGGCACGGATACCAACGAGGGCCTAGTTGTGTCTATACTTGCACAACTCACCCGACTACATGCGCACCAGGCAGACGAAACTCGTGTCGTGTTGGTGCTGTGTGTGCGGCCCGCACATTCGTCAGTCTTGCTATAAGTCACAGTAGATGCTATATAGGTCCGTCGGATCTTAATTCAAGATCCATGCAAAATTTTCTTTTCAGATTTTCTTTTTTCTCTCTTAAATCTCAGTCGAGTGAGACATTTCCACGCCATTGAACAGAGGCTCGAGCGCCATTAATGGAGACCTTGGGAGAGAGGTGGATGGCAGATGGAGGTCAAAGGGCTCGCACGCCTCCCGTACTCAAATAGCTACCCTACACGGCACCTCCTAGCTAATAAAAAAACGGGATGCATGGCGGCACGCAAATGGTAAATAGAACGCCCATGGTTTCAATAATACTTGTGTTTCCGATTGTAACGTGTCATCACTTGTTCCAAAATGGCTTTGTTTATTGTTAATGTGTGCGCCTTCGCAAATCGGACAGCAAAATTACCATAGCATGTTGGTGCCATGTCATGACACCAAGCCAAGTTTCATGATTTTCATGCGTGTTTCGGATTTACAGGAATTAAAAAACCAAGTTTCTCAATGTTTCCAGCCG
Organism: Triticum urartu; assembly: GCF_056163025.1. Classification (NCBI taxonomy): domain Eukaryota; kingdom Viridiplantae; phylum Streptophyta; class Magnoliopsida; order Poales; family Poaceae; genus Triticum; species Triticum urartu. The sequence continues at coordinate 64,454,087 of NC_141873.1, read as the reverse complement.
AGCCATGTCGCCCAGATCTTTGAATTTCATTCCTATTTCTGGCATGGGACCTAGAAATTGACTCGAGGACACACATGTGATTTTTCAACCAGCTTTGGTGCACTAGAGCATGTGCTTGTATTTAAAATTTGAATTATGCACACAAAGGTGACATGTTCCCTCTCAGAACCACGAGCCTTCTTGAGAGAAGCTCCGGTTTGCAAGAAACTTATACCAAAACTTGTTCCTATTCTGCAAATTTTTTTACCACAACATGGTAGTACCATGATATGACACCATGCCAAGTTTCATGATTTTCAGGCGTGTTTTGGATTTACAAGAATTTTAAAACCAAGCTTCTCAATGTTCTCCGCCTAACCACGATGCCCAGATGTTTGAATTTCATTCCCATTTATTGCATGTGACCTAGAAATTCACCCGAGGATACACATGTGATTTTTCAATCAACTTTGGTGCACGGGAGCATGTGCTTGTAGTTTAAATTTGAATTATGCACATTAAATGACTAGAAACTCAATTAATGTATAAAAAAGGCCAAACAAACCCGGAATAATTCCAAAATTTAACAGGGCACTCATATAGTTCTATGTTGCCTCTGTAAAGAAAATCTGGGGTGAGGCAGCGTATATTAGAAATGCCATTAGACATTGTTATTTTCACGTCAAACCGGTTGACCATGTTACATGACGAAAATAAGCCAATTCTCACAATGATAAGTTAATGGTCTCCAGCACAACACACCCCTCACATCAAACTGAGCACCCTAGAATTCTGTACAAAACTAAGCACCCTAAAATTCTTTGACAACTAAACTACTAGCTATACGATGTTGGCCATGTATATTGTATGTATATAATGTGAAGAAACGAGTGGTAGTACTATACCAACTAAAAGATGAAATGTACAAAATATAACGAGAAGAAACATAACATAGTTCTGCTGGGGCCTCAGCACAACACACCCCTCAAATAAAACTAAGCACACCTGAAATTAAACTAAGCAACTAATCCGGTAGACACTGCATTAGAACCACCATGAGCAACGACACTGCCACATTACTCGGACTCCTCATCCACGTCCTCAACTTCGTCCTTGTCCCTCTTCCTCTTGGCCGACACTTCTTTGCTTGAACCGCACACTTGGCTCCTGCTCTTCATCCAACCCTTGTAGATATTGAAACAAAGGTAGCCATTGATTGCAGCGTAGTGGATGTGGTCTATATCTAGTACATTCCACTTCCATGCATGATGAAACCTGAATGGGGGTTTCTTTAGTGTACAGTACGAAGGATGAACCATGGCTCCTACCAGGGTCAGCATTGAAGTCTGATCTTGGGAGGGCACCAGCCGTTTCTTCTGGAGGTCGAAGGGGTCAACTACAACAAGGCCTATCCGACCCTGGATTTCCTTGTCATTCCTAAAATCTACAGTAACGAATTTGACTCGGTCGTCCTTGAGGAAATTCTTAAAATCCTGGCACTCAACATTGGCATGGCATATGTGGTAGACCAAGCATAAGTCATGCACGCAAACCTGTATCACGGCGAGCTTCTTCTTCTCTGCCTCCTTTAGATTCTTCTCGTTTCCCTGGACTGTGGTGTACTCAACATCTAGCCCAGCGACCCACTCATCATTTCAGTTTTCGAACATGCATTTGAAGCGAGCAAGGCATTCTTTCACTGTTGCGGAAGAAAGGGTGTAGATGACGTCAAACTCATCACCGGTGATGGTTCTAACCTTGTACTCACCGCCGATCATGGAGATTTGGGACGCCATGGATTTGGGAGGATGGTTAGGATTAGTGGAACTGCCGTAATGTGAAAGGACAGGACGACTAGAAGCCATTTATCGATTGTAAAAATGTTGAGTGGGGGGCGCGTGCGAATAGCAGGGTAGTGGCTTGCCTGGTGGATAAATGGATTCCTGCACAGTACTATGGGGGGGTCATTAGATGTCATGTCTACTCGAGGCCCATTTAAATGGCTTTCGATGTCATGTCAAGCATCGGGAAAATTACAGGTGATACGAAGCTTTCCATTCTCCCATGATACGGGCTTCCGAGAGCCCTTGGATCTGAGATCGAACGGTAGCATGGCGTGATCTAGACCTATGGGTGAATATCCTATCCTTGAGGGTTATTCTGCAAATTTTCAGCAACTTAGCATGCGACCGTTCGATCTCAGATACAAGGGCTGCCAGCAGCCCATATCATGGTCGAGCCTACCACGACCGTCGCCTCGCTCGCCCGGCCGCGCCCTTGGAGATTTAACACGGTGTGTTAGGCTATCTGATGTTGGCATGTCATACATAGTCATCACTTAGTCACTCATACAACAAGGTTAGCTATAAGGTTGGCTATAAGAGTATTTTTTGTTTACTTCTCTCTATCTCTTTCTTCGTAGTATTTATTGCATTTGCCAATGAGTGAGCTCCTCCAATAAAATGGTGCTTAGATGAGGTGCTATGTGCATTAAATGGCTTGGTAACTCAAGTCCCCAATGCATAGGTGCTTAGTTTTTTGTAGCTAAGTTTGCTTCATCTAGGTACACGCGCTTATCATCGTTTCTTCCTGGGGTCACCAAACTAGAATGTCTCTTCTTAATTAACTTGGCACATCAGACTTTATGCATATGTGGCAGGCTTAGCACCTGTAGGATTAAGTACAATAGTGGGCTAGAAGCCCGCCTTACATGGACTTTTTGCATATCTAGGGGAAAGAGGCAAGGAAAAAGTGGAGGAGTGTGCTCTCAAGCAAGAGCCAACATCTACATGGTGGAGCATCGGGAGAGGCACCTCTATGGAGGTGGTCAGGAATCAGGAGACTCAAGCCGGTCGTAGCACCGCGGTTAAAATGATAATGCCAAGTCAAATCACCGGGACCCACCTATCCAGTTGTAACTCACTGTCAAATCACACAGCCCTATGTTTGCAGCAGCCTACTCCCTCATCTTCTCGCGTCCCTGTCGAACCGACCAGGCGGAACTGCCCCGCCTACCGCGCGGGAAAAGCCCCGCCCTCGACTTTTAAATAGTACAGTATACTAATTTTATATCCATGGATTGCGCCATGGAGCAAAGCCTCAGGAAAACGGCGGTAAACATGTACGGAGTATATAGCACGCCCGTCGGGTTCACGTCGCACCCCAGATGGTCGGTCGGTCTGGCACGCCGCTCTCCGAATGGAACGCGCTTCATATTGTGTTTGCACACACATGTGGGACCGCAATTGAGAACCGACCATAGGCACACTCCCCGGCCCCGCAAGTCGGGTGAGTTAATAGAAGTAGTACATACGTTGGTACCTGGATGATCCCTGCAAGACACGAAAGATCAGTTCGTCCATGCATGTGACCGGACTCCAGCAGACACGTCTGGATTGGCTATCATCTACATATCGTGCATGTTGTGTTGTACATGGTTGTAGTTATGGTGAGAAATCTAAAAAAAGGTTTCTTGTCATCTCACAAAATTAGGTGTCATGTGCTTCGGATCAGTTCGAGGGTTAAACAGCGACAACTGAGTTGGGCTAGTCATTGGGGGCACATGCACGAAGACTACTCGGCTGCCATCTAGGTCAAGCCGGCTATGTTAATTAGGACATCTATCAATGGACCCCTTTTCTACGAGTTTATCTTTAATTTGAGCTTTGATCCTCGTCTAGTTTGTCCGTCGGGATTCATCTTGTCTCCTTTGGGCAGTGAGGTTATGATTTCTTGTCATGTGGCATTTTTTCGTGTTATATGTTATAATCCGGTGCTTCAGACCAAAATGACGACAACTGTGCCTCCGGGGCACGTGCATGAAGACTTCTCGATAGTCATTGCTGAGGTCAAGCCGGCTTCGGCCAGTAGACAAAAGAAAACTAGTACTCCACTATATAGGCAGGAGCCTCCGCGCTTGCTTGCTAGTGTTGCTCTCTTCACACTGTCTCGTCCTCTCCAGATCTAAACACGACAGCGGTGGACACACTCTCTCTCTGTCTACTCACTGCTGGTCACAGATCCAGCCGGATCCTCTCCGCCGGGGAAGGTGAGAAGGTGCAACATTCACGCAGTCGTCCTCAGCGATGGCTCTTACCCACCGCCGGCGTGTCCCGATCAGCGTGCCTTGCCGTTCTCTCCCAAGCATCAATGGCGAGGGAGGGCCTCCCACCCCTTCTTCCTCGCTGCCATAGTGTGGGCAGATTCGGCCTCCCGACGCCCACCTAGCGACATCTGGGTGACCCTCAGGTATAACTTCCTTCGAAACCAGCCTTGCTCTACTTCCCGAGCTCTTGACGCCACTGCATTTGTATCTTTTACTATTTCTCATCCCCCCTCATGTAGATAGGATCGATCGGCTGTTCGAAAACCACCTAATTTTTTACTATTAAGAGGTAAAACTAGTTCATGCACTCGAATCTAGTAGTACTTGGTTCAAACAAGGAAGAAAGGGGTGGGGTGGGGGAAGATTTGTTACCTGAATAATGGGGGCGAAAAGTAGCAGAGACTGGCTATCCAACTGGTCTCTAGGTCTAATAGGAAAATAAAGGGAACGAGGAACAAACTCAATATAAAACTGATCTATTTGTTGAAAAAGGAAAGAAAGTGGGGACTGGGGACAAGTCAACAGAGTAAGTCCATCACTAGATTTGCTAGCCTCACACAGTATAAGGTGGCTATATACCGAACAAAAATGGGACCAACCCAGATATCCTCTTGTGATGTTTGTTGCCCCGAGCCGCTCTTATGTAATGCCACTGGTAAAATGTAGCAGTCGCACTGTTAAAAGTGAGGACACGTTAAACCAATGTTGTTTTCAATGTAATGCCTCCATTAATATGAATAAATGGAACTCTTTTTCATGTCCTGCTAAATTTCCCATTAAGATAAGTTGCTTATTTTCGTTAGAGATGCAACTGTCCTGGTACGCGTACTCTCCAGGAGCTTCACGACCAACCTTGACGTTGCTCAATTTTATTGCAACTAATGAAGAAGTTCTGTGGGTTTCGTTTTCTGATGGAAATGGAACCGGGGCTAGAGCCCTTTTCTTAAAAGAAGAAGAAGAAGAAGCTGCTAGCTCATGGGACATTGCTTCATTTTAGGTGAACTACACCAAAAGGTCCCATGAATTGAATCATCCATGTTGGTGACTGGTGTCATCCCGTCTATGATGGCGTTGACTGCAGATATGGTTCCCATCACGAGGTATGTTCCTTTTTGGTCTGACCGTTTGCCAAAGATCCTGCATGTTGATCCTGCTCTTGTGCTACTGTTTTGGAAGTGCCATGATAAAGCAGTAATGTTATTATTTTGCCCATTAATCTAGTGGCACTTTTAATTTGAGGCAATGTTTTGGCACCTCTAGTGCCACTGTTTTTTTATATATCGAAAGAGGGGGTTCCCTCCGATTTCATTAGAGAAACCCAACCATAGAGAACCATTATCTGACAACATCTCAATGTAAACGGGCAGTTATGCAACTACTACTAGAACGAACTGAGTACTAGTAGGAGACAAGTTCGCCGCATAAGCTAGGAAGGTAGGGGGACGTAGCACCAGCTCGACCAAGTTTGGATTACAACCCAAATGCTACCACACAAACATCAGGTGGAAGATAGGGACTGAAAGAGCCAGCTTCAGCATCCCAGTCTAAGCACCCCCAGCCTTCATCCTTGCGACGCATGGTACACCTCGTTTGCCACCTGCTCGACCCTAGTGTCACTGATAAAATGAAGTAATAATACAATTAAAATAGAGCGAGTGTCCTCTCTACCATTTCATTTCCAATGTAGATAAAGAAAGTGCTTCTCTTTGTTGATCTTTCATCAACTATTCCCATTGTTAATGTTTAAGCGTTTCTGCGAACAGGGGTGCTTAATTTTAGTTGATCTGCACAAAAATAGAGATTTGAATGTCTCAAGGCCCCTCCTTGTACTACTGTTGTACACTGATGTTCATCACTGGCAAAAAGGTCTATCGGGGAGACTTGGGTCAATTTCCAGTATGATGTAATATTTTCTTCTGTTTATTAGTGTATGCTTCATCAACTAGTGCCACTATAATGTAATCACGCCTTTTCATTATCTGTGCAAACAGGGTTATTCAGCTGCATTTTGGTGGAACTGCACAAATGTATGGATGGAACCGGCATATATGTAGAGTGCGAGGTGCCAAGTAAAAATTACCAACACCAACCCTGCTCCATCTAAGCATTGGCATCCACCACCATCAGTGGGATGTGTGGTGCTCACTATTGACGGATCTTTCTCGGCAGGAAATCCTCTAACCAAATACTAGTAGCTTAGACTTAAAAAAAATACTACTAGCTTATATTGGCAGTTTTCTAGGGGTGTACTCTTTTCTGAAAGAAGCACCAATCTATTTTTTTATTTGTACACAGTATCACAACTTTGATCCAAAGGTCCAGAGCTATTTTAGGCTGATTAGCGTAGTACTCGGAGACTGATTGTAAGCATGATTTTTATTTGTTGTCACACTGATTGTAAGCATGAGCAGATGGAAGATTAGGTTAGTGCGAAGCTTACCTTAAAACCAACTAACGCCGTTGAAATGAGGCGAGCGTCGAGGGAACCGTGGAGAACGACAGGGAAGTGACGCCGCGCCATCCGGCCTCCTCTTGCGCTGGGAGAACGAATACTCATGTGGCTCCGGATGGCTCTGCACCATCACGAACGACACACCGTACTCGATCGATTCATTATCCTCTGGGTGCTCCACCTTCGACCTGTACGCCCACCACCTCCGCCTGACTTTCGCCTCGGGCGAATCTGTCTACTCCATCGCCCAGAGGAGATACTCGATGTACTCGAATGACTGCGGCGTGACTGCCACCGAGGAGTACATCGCTGCCCTCATTGCCGTCGTCTCGCTCTTTCGCATACATTGCCACATGGCCCTCACCGTCCTCGAAATCTCCCACTCATTGTCTAACCAAGTAAGGATCTCCTTCAACCTGGATAACTTTGCCTGGTCGCCGCCGGCGATCTTCCTGATTCGTTGTTGCATCCCCTCCATAGATGTCCTTCTGAGTGGTCCGGTGCTAGCTTTGGAAGATGGGAGGAGAGACGGTGGTCTTGCAATAGAGAAGAGGGACAAGTGAGACAGTGGTTTTGGAATGGAGATGATGGAGAGGAGAGGGGGTGGTTTTGAAATGGATAAAAGTGAGAGGCGAGACGGTGGTTTTGGAATGGAGATGATGGAGAGGAGAGGTTCCCCTGCCTTTCGGTCGCTGACAGGTGATTCTCCGAGAAGAAACTGCAAGTTTCAGTTTCAGATAAGAAACTCCAAGTTCAGTTTCAGATAAGAAACTGCAACTTTCAGAGGTAGAGCATTTATATTAACACAACCTTTTCAAATAGTGTTAACATCATGCTGGAAGTTTTATTCATGGTCGAAACTAGAACTAACAGCCAGTTAACATCATGCTGATCAACATTCATGCATAGCACATCTTCATATGATGCATAGTCAAAAAGATATGCTATTTTCAAGATGCCCACACAATGTCGAGTGTGCAAAAAATAGAGAAAACGAGGGACGAAGTTTTGGCAAGTGTTGGACGTGGTGTGTGTAGATGACAATTGGGACCCACATGTCAATAAAGGCAGAGGAAAAAATTTTGGAGATATTTTCTCTCCATAGGTAGAATCGAACCCGGGCAGAACAGCTGTCGGGTAGTGTCAGTCGGCCACTAGGCTAGTTCAGTTGTTTCGTTACTAAAAAGGCTCTTACTCAGGTGGTCGGATATTCTCTTGCGCCTTTGTGCGCTCACCACGACACCGTTGTCTGCCGTTGTGAACATGCTGAACAAACGAGAGGAATCTGGAGAGGACAATATGTGGAGAGGCGGACAGTCGGGACCCACCAGGTCTATGGCCATACGCAAGCAAGTGCCTCATCGAAAAAAATACTTCCTCCTAATGATATACTGACGTCGGGGCCCACGGGTTTGTCAACATAGTTACATTTTTTTAGGTGCTTCAACCTAGTTACTATAGGAGATAAATTCACAACGAAGCCGGGGAGCTGGCGGGTATCATTTATTATCACTGGGGCAGCAAGTATCAGCTGGGTTTTGGGCTGCCCCGGCTAGGCTTTCTTTTTTAACATGCGCAGCCCACGACCTCGGATGGGAGGTCCATAGGCATGTTTGTATTTTCTTGAGGGTTTTCATGTATCGACTGACCTATGGACCTCCCGTCTGAGGTTTTATTTTTCTTGAAACATCGACAGCCTAATTTATGTTTTTTTTTGAAGAAAACGCAGAGGTCTGTTCTATTTTTCTATATAAGAATAGCAACGCCTGGTCCAACTTATGTTTCCCTTCTAACTATATTATATATATATATATATATTTAAATTATTGTATATGTTATTATGTATTATTGTTATTATCATATATTTAACAGATACTTAAATATGTAAGAAAACAATATCCCACATCTTATTGACTTATAAAAATAATTTCTTAACAATAAAATCCTGGATTTTTTTGGCAACGAAAATCATGGTGATTGTGTACAAAAGCTTGGTAAGATTTAAGGACCAATGTAATAATAAATCACATATTTTATATATATATATATAACAAAATGCTCAACCCCTGTTTATTTTTTGATAACATTGCTGCGCCCACCCCAACATTATAATTATAATAAGCCAAGCAAAATTGTGTATTTCGAGAAAATGCAAATGGCCTGTAATTTTTTAGGAAAAACATAAATGGGCCGCATGGACGCTACATTATTTGTTCACCCAGCCCAGCTAATAGACTGTAATTCCAAAAAAAATATCAAATGGACTGTAAATTCTACCCAGCAAAAAAAGACTGTAAATTCTGAAAAAATTGGTTGAATATGTGCCACATTTTTGGAGGCTGAAATGTGGGCCAATAGGTCCAAGCCAATGCAAGTCGTTGTCAGCATAGTGAACAAATGATTCTGACATCGTTAGCCATTGGATTTACATCCAACGACCAGCATCCATCTTCAATCTCCCGTCTTCTTCCTCCAGCGCCGCCAGGACCACCTGCTCCCTCCTCCACCCCTCCACACCTCCTGTTCTTCTCCACCGACTGTCGAACCACACCGCACCAGAACCAGTTAACCCTTGTACACCTCTCCGTCTGCGACTCTACTCCCACGTCTTCCCATCTCCGGCTCGTTGTTGTCCAGGGCCTCGCCGTCGTCCACCACCTTGGATGCGCTCGGTGCGGAGTGGTCAACGTGGTCAACGAACGACACCATCGGAACTAGACTGTGCGTGGAGAGGCTAACATGTGGGTACACAGCCGCACGCAAGGAAATGCCTCCTTATTACATGCAAAATAATGATTCCTCCACCTGACAGCTGGGACCCACCGGGAGGGCCTCTCTATTTTGCGAAAAACGTTCCCACCGCTGACAGGTCGGACCCACCAGCTATATCTTCGCACGCAACGAAGTGCCTCCTTATTACGCACAAAAAATGAATACCCCCTGCTAGCTAGGACCCCCAATAGTGGGAGGCTGACTTGTGGGCCACCTAAGTTGACGGGGATGGAGGGCTTTGTCAATTTTTCAATATGAACGATTTAGCTCCAGTGACCGTACGATGTCCATCCAACGGCCGTAGTGCTTCTTCAACCTCTGGTCTTCTTGCTCCAGCCGCCCAAAGAAGAGCCGGTCATGCCTCGTGCTCCTGCCTCCCGTGGACGGCTGCGATGTCGCGGAGGCCTCACCGCCCCCTACTACTCCCACCGCTGGCCAGGCCATCCCTCTACTCACCCACATCCCATGTTATTCTGCGGCGACGGCAGCCTCACACCGTAGCGAACCAGCGAACCCTCATACTCCTCTACGCGTGGGCATCACTGCCGCGTCTTCCCCGGCTCCATGTCATCCCCTTCCTAGGCCTCGCCATCATCCACCACCCTGGTGCTCTCGGGGCGGCATGGTCAACGTGGTCAAGGAACGACTTCCATCAGAAGAGTACTATATGTGGAGAGGCTGACAGCTGGGTCCTTGACAGCCACAAGGATGTGCCTCCTTATTACGAGGAAAATAATTATTCCTCCACCTGACAGCAGGGACCCACCGGCCAGGCCACCGTATTTGGCAAAAAAACGTTTCCCCCCTGACTGCTCGGACCAACCGGACAGGCCACAGTATTTCGTGATAAAAAACGTCCCCCCCCCCCCCCCGCTGTCAGCTCAGACCCACCGAAAGTGCCTCCTTATTACGCACAAAAAAATGAATACTCCCCCTGCTAGTTGTGACCCACCTTGGTGGGTGGCTGACTTATGGGCCTACTAAGTTGACAAGGATGGAGTGCTTTGTCAACTTAGTCAATATGAACGATTCTAGCTCCAGTGACCGTACGATGTCCATCCAACGTCCGTAGTGCTTCTTCAACCTCTGGTCTTCTTGCTCCAGCCGCCCAAAGCAGCGCCGGTCATGCCGCATGCTCCTGCCTCCCGTGGTCGGCTGTGCTGCCACGCAGGCCTCACCGCCCCCTACTATTCCCACCGCTGGCCAGGCCCCGCGGGGACGACAACCTCACACCATGGCCGAACCAGTGAACCCTCATACTCCTTTTTGCGCGGGCCTCCATTGTCGCATCTTACCCGGCTCCGCGTCGTCCCCTTCCTAGGCATCGCCGTCGTCCACCGCCCTGGTGCTCTCGGCGCGGTGTGGTCAACGTGGTCAAGGAACGGCTTCCATCGGACGTGGATTGTACGTGGAGAGGCTGACAGCTGGGTCCACGACCGCAGCAAGAAGTGCCTCCTTATTACGCACAAAATAATTATTCCTCCACCTGACAGCGGGGACCCACCGGACGGGCCATCGTATTTCACAAAATAAAATGTTTCCCCCTGACTGCTGGGACCCGCCAGCTACATCTTCGCACACAAGGAGGTGTGTTCGGGCAAAAAAAATGATTCGCCCCCTGACTGCTGGGACCCACCAGCTACATCTTCGCACGCAAGGAAGTGCCTGACAGACGGGACCCACCTGGTCAAAGCGTACGTAGCGTTGTCATTCTGGTCGCAAACGTGTATGCAAATACTGGTCGATGTAGAGGCGCGCACGTGTCGTAGCAGAAGCACGCACGTAGCATGTACACGTACATACAGCGGCCAGGGTGCAAGAAATTAAATATGGCCATGTACGTACATACGGGCACGGTCTCGACCGCCTACTCGCGTGTACGTACGGACAGGGCTCTTGTACATGGCTGGGTCGGAACGGAGAAACAGTGTCGGCGTCGTGTTCATGGGGAGCCAACCGGCTGGGTCGGAACAGAATGCATCGTCGTTTTCATCGGGAGGGCTTGGACGGAACAGCTGATGGAAATGAGGCCTGGCGTATCGCAAAACGGGGGAAACGGCCTTGTGTTCGACCGGCCACGGTCAAAATGGGATCCTGGTCATCGGGAGGGGTCTGGCATACTGCAAAACGGAGGAAACGGACCTCTTACGGTCGAAACGGGGGTCATGTTCATCGGGAAGGGTGTGGCGTACCGCAAAATGGAGGAAACGGACTTGTGTTGGAGCGCTACGGTCGAAACAGGGGTCCTGCTCATCGGGAGAGGTGTGGCGTACCGAAAAACAAGACTCCATGAGATACTGTTCATCTCCATCGTCGACCCCCTCCAGCCTCCACGGGCTACCGTTCATCCACCGTCGACCTCCTCCAGCCTCCACCTACGACTGTTCATCCACAGGCTCCTGTTCATCCAGCCTCCACCGCGCGCTACTACACCGGCTACTGTTCAACCAGCCCTCTCCATGGGCTCCTGTTCAACCACCCCTCCACGGGCTACTGTTCATCCAACCCTCCACCGTCTACTGTTCATCCTACCATCCACGGAGTGGTCCTGTTCATCCAGCCCTCCACGGGGCCCTGTTCATCCAGCCCCAACCGGCTCGATCGATTGGGGTCCTGTTCATCCAGAGGCAACACCACGGGGTCCTGTTCATCCACCCCCACCGGGAACTGTTCATCCAAACCCCCCAGCAACGATCACTGTTCATCCAAAGGCAGCATCGATAGACTTCAGTTAGCAGCAGTAGCGAAGGAATCGCTCGATCGGGTTCAGTTAACAGCCATCGATCGATTGCTCGGGTTCAGTAACGCGTAGCCTGCAGTGCAATCTCTCAGGTTCAGTTAGAGCCCAACGCCTCGCTTAGGTTCAGTTAGAGCCCAACGCCTCGCACCCACGCGCATGCGTGTACGAGACAAACGCGCATTGCTCGGCCCTGACCCCCCACCGTAACCGAGAACACCCCGATATTTTCCTCGCCCTCGCTTCTACCATGGTTTTTTCTGTCATGGACGGCCCAAAGAATGTCATGCAGCCGCGCCTCCGGCCTGCCCAGGACGTAAAGCCCATTTTCTGTCATTATTTTTTGTCATAGAAGTAGGACCCCACCACATCTATGATGATACCGTGTTTTGTCACAATTATTGTCATATAAGTGTCATAAGTATAACAGAAAAAATGCATTCGGCCCAAAATGTCAAGGATGTGTCTTTTTTTTGTAGTGACTCATCCAGGCCATGTATCTTCATCTGATTCGAACAACCCTAGGTCTTCAGCAGATTGTGAGGGATCAAGTAGTCTTGAACGGGATAGAGCTGCAGCAATTACCCTTCTAGTCAGGACACGAAGGAATGCTCCAAGGAAGCCCACACACCAGCCTGAAGGTGTATATGAAGTAACCGAGATTGATTTAAAGTCCTGGGCTCTAACTAAACTAGATAAAGCTCGTATGAGGTTCAGGAGTGTGTGTGGATTTGTTGGCAGGGCAAGGCTCAATATTAATCTGCCGGGGTTTCGGAAGGCTGACACAGAAACACAGTGAAGGATAGTCCAGGAGATCATGGATCACTTCAACGTTCCAGAGCAGTGGAGAATGTAGGTGGAACAAGCTGCACTGAAGAAGGCTAGGGATGCTTGGAGAAACTGGAAGCACGTGTTGTACAAGAAGTACTTGAGTGAAGGCAAGGACCCAATCCCCGCATACCCCCAAATTACAAAGGAAGACTAGGCAGAATTCAAAAGGGTCAGGGTAACTCTAGAGTTTGCTGCGAAGAGTTTCAAGAAATCGGAACTTCATAAGAAGAACATACACCCCCACCGTATGGGTGTGGCAGGATACTATGGCATGAAATTGATATGGGAACAGGAGGATAAAGAAGCAGTAGCGGCGGGTGGGAATCCGGCCTTTAGTGAAAGCAAGGGCGAACGCACCAGAGACTACTTGCGGGCACGTGAAGAGGCATGATGACGGAACATATTACTTTGAAAACGCACGTGACACCAAACTTGTATGAAGTGATGGTAGAGGCTTCCAAGATCCCTGGAAGGTTCTACAAGAACTCAGGGCCATGTGACATTCTGTCCATTGCTCTGGATACAAAAGAGCCCCATAGCTGTGCAAGGGGTATAGGTGTTAATGTCCCGCACAAGAGGGCTTTCACACCCAGCAAAGAAGAGAGGCTCATCATGAAAAAAGCAAGGAGTGAAATGAAGCAGAATGCTTTGTTTGAAAAGTTGAAGAAGGAGATTTATCCGACTGTTCGAAAGGATGTTGAGGAGTCAATGATGATGCAGAATACTAACACTGACAGATAGCCAGCAGATGGGAGGGGAGGCGGGCATGGATGATGCTGCTTATTGCGCGACAACACTACACAAGAGTAGATGTGCATCGGCTGACCCAGCGACACTGTGACTGCAGCTGCTCGTGATGATGCTATATCCGATCTATCTGGAATGAAAGACAGACTGAAGGGCGTGCTTACACATTATGAAGGTATATTAAAATGTGCAACAGCCTGGGTTTGCCCACCCTTCTTGGAAGATAGCCTCTTCTTGGACAATGTGCCACTGAAGCCAGGCTGTGTGAAGTGCTATGTGACTGAAGTAAAGCCTGGATTCAATGAATTTGCCCTGGGGAATGTCCTAGGAGACTTCAATGAGCAAAGGACCTTGGGAGAAACACTGTTACATCACATCCAGTGGCCACCAATGGAAATAGAGTTCGTCGATGAGATTCCTGAAGCCCCGCCAAGAGCAACCACTGTCGTCCCTCAACTGGTGATGCTCTCCTTGCCACAGCAGCTCTCGTGGGCTGATGCATCAACCTATGATCAGCCGGCCCGACTTTGTGGCATACAAGCCATGTCATCCTCCGCCCCAAGCAGCCAGTGGCAAGGCCTAAAACTGCTGATGACGCACCACCGGTTCAGATGTTGGCTGCTGAAGCAGTGGGGGGAGACCCAGCTGCAGCACATGCTCAGCGGACCAACCTGGTGGAACAAACTGCTAAGCAATCTAATGCTTTGGAACCGCTTGCTAAGTAGTCTGTAGGTCCAAAACCTACTGCTCATCAGTCCATCGGTCCGCAGGCGCATGATCGACATACCAATGCGTCGGCACTTCCTGCTCAGCAAACCAACGCGTTGGCACGGCCTCCTCAGCACACCGACAAGTTGGCACCACCTGCATAGAAACCCGACATAGCTTCAATACATGGTTAGCAGTCCGATGCCTTTGCTCCTACAGCCCAGCAGTCCGTCACAGCAGCACCGCCAGCTCAGCGGTCCGACATAGATAAACCGTCTGCTAAGAAGTACGTCCAAGCTTCACCGTCTACTCGGCAGTCTACCGTGCAGGCAACCAGACGCTCTGCCAGAAATGCTTCAACTACCAAGAAGGAAGTGGCCAAAAAGGCTACACCCACGACCATGAGGAAGCGCAGCTGGAGAGTGAAGAGGAAAGAGAATGATTGCCTCTTACTTAAAGCACTCATCGCCGAGAACCAAATTAACAGCAGATTGCTCGAATCGGAGAGTAATATTATTTCTGACGCCATGGGTGATGAAGAAGTATGTTTGTTGCTTGCTAAAAATAAAGCAGGCGTACTTGAAGCACGCAATTACGTCCATGGCCAGCCATTTCTTGTTGGCGAATGCTTTTATGAGTGCAGCTCTAGTTGCCACAAGTTACGAGAATATTGCATGGATCAAATGTTAGAAGGTCGTCACCATTTGCTAATCCACTACAACAGAGATCATTTCCGACACGATGTTGGTTCCATCATTGTGAGTTTCAAGGACTTACATCTCTTCTTCAACTTCAAGGTGCTCGATGCCACGCTTGTTAGATACATAATTTTGTAACTACTTAACAAACTCTGATCAACTTCTCCATACAAGGCTATAAATGATAAACAGCTAACTGCATTTTATTCCTCTCAGCGGATTGAATGTGTAGAGAAGACAAAGTGAGAGTGTGTATTTCATAGATCCTGCATTAGCAAAAGGCACAACATTACATGAAAAGGACCGACGGGACTGAGCCGTTAACACGGTCGTCCATATCTTCGAAAACACGTCCCATGCAGAATCATTTCTCTGGCTATATCATGAAGGGTAAGTCAAGTAAACAACCACGCATACACAGATTGTCTTTCAGATTTCAACATCATTCGTAAGTTCATGGCTTTCCTAATATGTAGCAATCACTGGATATTGGTATTCATTATTCCAAACAAGAACACATTTTACTACATCGATTCTCTCAGAGAGTCAACAAACGCTCAAGATCTGACACATCTTCAGCAAATCTTGGATAGGTATAGAATTCTATGATGTTGAAATTAATTTGCATTCATATCTGGTTCAATAATTGATGTTGTCAAAATTCATCATCATTAGCAGTGTGCTCGCATTGTGGGAAACTAAAACAGGGAACCTGTTCAAGAGGAGACTACCCCTATAGCACGAGATCGTTTCTCTGGTAACACATGGAAAATTTATCCAACAGTCTACAAATACCTTTCCTTACGCTAGTCAAATGTTCAAGCTTCTAAATAAACCTCTTTCTATTTTTTCCAAAGAAAAAAATAATACATCTACCACCGGTTAGGTTGTTCCTAACAGGACAAATACATGACTAATTTTGTACAAAAAAATTCAGTGCCCTCAGCAAGAAGCAGGGACCAACCTTTGTTTATACTATGTTTGCACACACATGATCTCCATCTGCAAATCTTCTGATAGTTGTGACGACCCTCATGAATTAGTACCAGTAAGTCTATCCTAATTAATATCTTCTACTCCACTCATGTGGCACATTCTAATCTTAAAAATATTGCAGCTCATCTTTAAATCGAGGACCCCTGAACTGCTCCCAGCTGGTGAATTGCTGATGGTTCGGAGATTTATCAACGACTTCTTCCTGGATCACTTCATCAATCCCACTGGTGATAATGAAGATCTTAGCATGCGTTCTCCTGAAACATTGAGTAAGAGTTAGCCGCTAAACATATAACGCATGGATCCATTGTTTTCATCTGATGAGGTCTTCGTATTTCGTACACTATGATTAATTATGTAATGCGTATATGTGTGGACATATCATTGGAATTTAGCTACCATATGTTCAATTTCAATTGTTGCGAAATCTGATGAATGTTCTTCCTGTGGACACTATTTGTTCAATTGAATATTGTGACGAATTTGCTTTTTGCGTGCCGATTCAAATGGGATATTTTTGTTTATTTGTTCAATTGAATATTGTGGCGAATTTGCTTTTTGCATGCCGATTCAAAATGGGATATTTTTGTTTTAACCTAGCAATTGCTCCGCACACGGTTCAACTAAATGAGTGTGTGCGATCCACATCGGGAAGCATACGTCAATTGCAGCGGAACCGTCGGTGATACACAATAGATCGCAAACGATTTGCAGCGCTACTACGTGTGCATAGGTTCTCTGGAACCATTTGTGATATCACGTTATCGCACATGAGAACTGGGAGTAAATCGTGCCCAATGCAAAATACAATCTCTGTCGTGGTTTTGTCACAGCAGATGTCCTCGTGAAAGGACTTAGTCGTGGAGCCATCGCTACGGGTTAGCTTAAAGGGGTTAAACCGGACAAGGGACACGAGGGTTTTTATACTAGTTCGGCCCTTTCGATGAAGGTAAAAGCCTATGTCTAGTTGTGTTGGTATTGCTAGGGTTTCGATGACCAGGGAGCGAATCCGCTTTGCCTGGCTCTCGAGTTGTTGTGTGTGTTGTCCCTGAACCGTGGCCGGGTCGTCCATTTATATACATAGGTTGACGCCCGCCGGTTAAGGAGTCCCGAGGCCGGATCATAAACGTGTCTGGGTCGGTCTCTATCCTTCCTATCTTACAATGCAAGTTACATGAGAAAGTCGGTTTACATCTACAGGCCTTAACTCGCCTTTGGGCCTTGGGCCTTCGTAAAGCGCCACCATCCTTACGTCTTCATGGGCTTCTAATCTTCATGAAGTCAATCCGGCTACTCCTGGCCTGTTTACGTCCAGTAGTAATATCCCCAACATTAGGCCCTAGATTGATTTGAACTTGTTCATGTCAATCTTCAACACTTAGAAAAAATCTTCCCTTGCACCTTCACCTTGATCTTGTAAACCGCCGTGACGTCATACTCCAGGATCATGTTAAATCGCCATGATGTCACCTTGTTATTTAAAAATGATACATCTCACCTTCAGTTAATGAACCTCCGACAATCGAGGCAATCGCTCCTGCTAGGTATCCAGTATTCGGGCTCCTCGATTCTCGCACCTGTCGCCTCCCCCTTTACCATATAAATAGGGCCAAAGGTCATTTCCTTTTTTCCCCTCCGTCTCCTTGCTTCCTCTTCCTCCTTGCGACACCCATGCAACTGAGCGCCGTCGCTGAGCTTCGCTTCCGCCTCTCTGTTGGCCGCTGCATCGACCAGATTGCACCAGAGAACCGTGTCGTACCTCCACTTCTTCATAGCCACTTTAAGTCCTTCCCTTTCCTCCTCTGTAGATCTACCTAGGGTTTCAGTGTGCACCAAAGTTCATCGAAGCTCCGGCACTGTTCTTCCCTGTTCCTCCTTAGTCCATGTATAAAAACCTCAAGCTTGATGTATTCCGTGTAATAGCTATAGCATTCCTTATCTTCTGCTATCACAACAAACCCTTATGCTCATAAAAACTGATCAGGACCTTTGTGAACTACTTCGAGACCAACCTTTTTAGGTCTAAATCTTTTTGCTTTTCCCGTCTTACGGTAGATCCAAAATTTCCATGTAATCTTGTGAAACCTGTTTTACCTTATTTAGTCATTCTTGTCTTAGATCTGTATCTTCTTTATCACATAGGCGGTTTACCTTTGTAGAAAGCAATCTATCACATACCATTAGTCCCCTTGTAAACCGGCAATTCCTTTTTCTCTGTTTTCATACTCCGGTTTAACAGTATGCGTATACCTTTGTTCCGTTTATCGCTTTGTCATTCATCAATGTATCAGCCTCTGGTTTACAAAATTTACATACTTGGATTTCTTTATTCCGTTGCACCTTATGCACTACTATGAATGAATTGTAAACCGGCATTTCCTTTCACCTTTTCACTTGCAATGGCCAAGCAGTTTTATTCCTGAAACTGGACTTCCTCCCAGGTTACCGAGGAGCAACTTAATGGAATGGTCAAAATTGGTACTTTACCCAAAAAGAATGAGATCCGGTGGCGAGTTCCTGGACAGGAGAACCCTCCTACTCCCAACCAGGGTGAAGTAGTGGTGTTTGTTGATCACATAGGCCGTGGCTTCAAACCGCCCGCATCGAAGTTTTTCCGGGATGTGCTTGCCAGTTTTCAGCTCCACCCTCAAGATATTGGACCCAACTCGGTATCCAATATATGCAACTTCCAAGTCTTCTGTGAAGTGTACTTACAAGAAGAGCCAACTATTGAGCTGTTCCGGGATTTCTTCCATCCGAATCGGCGCACTAAATTTGTAGACGGACCCAATACTGAACTTGGTGGCATCTCCATTCAGAAAAGAAAAGAAGTTGAATTTCCTCATGCCAAGCTGCACAGTCACCCCAAAGAGTGGAATCAAACTTGGTCCTACTGTAAAGACACCTCCCCTGAAGATAAGAATCCTCTGCCGGGTTACCGTGCCCACCGGCTGGCCAATACTCATCCTCTTCCACAACGATTAAGTGCCCAGGAACGAGCCCCGTATGCACCTCAACTCGCCAAGCTGAGGGCCTTCCTAGCCAATGGTTTAACAGGTGTAGACATTGTCCGTTGCTAGATATCTTGGAGCATCTTGCCGTTAAGTCGCCACTCTGGCTTAATGTGCGAGTACACTGGTGAAGTAGAAGACTCCCAACATCATATCAACATTCAGCTAATAGATGAAGAGGTTACTGAGGCCGTCGAGAAGATATTGAACGAATCGGAGCTGTCTATCGCCAAACCAGACTAGACCCTTTTTACACGCAAAACAAACCGCCTGCTGTGAGTATTGTTCTTCCGCTTTACACTTGATATCTTTAGACTGTACAATCCCTAAATACCCTTCTTTTTATTTTTAAACAGGGTGATGATCTATTTTGGAAGAAGAAACCTCAAGAAAAAGTGGCAAAACTGCCCATCCTAAAACCAAAGCCGTCAAGAAAACCACAAAGCGGAAGGCACCTGAAGGCATCAGTATGGAACCGGACGACGACCCAGATGAACCAGAAGTTGAGGTAGAACTTGATTCACTTGGTTCGCTTTTCATGCACCTCATTGACAATGATACTTATCAGGAGGACATGGAAGGCATCCAAGCTGACGACATAGAGGTAATTATCCTTTCTTCAGGTTCAGACTCTCTGCCAACACAAAAAATCTGTCAAGCTATCCGAAAAGTAAGCTTTTCACATCCTCTTGCTCACTTGTATCCAACATTTATTTTGAAGAAGCAGCAGCACGAGGCTCGCCGCACAACCCGGCACATCGGCCAAAAGGTTACTTCGACCGGTTTACCGGACACTCCGGTTCGGAAACGCCGATCTGAAGTCTCAGTCACTTCTGACACTTCTTATCCCAAGGCAGGCTATTTTCGACAACCTCTTAATCCGTCCGATTCGAATTATCAGGTGACACCTCCTTCATCCTCTAGCGAGTCAACAATGTCCCAACTTCCTCCTCTCAAAATTGTAGCTGGGTAAGTACTTCAACCCCTACTTTTGATGTTTTCATACTTTATATGATGTGCTTAACTTTCACATCTTATTCTGTTCTAGAGCCAAAGCCAGACCCAGCAAAAAGGCTCAGGTGAACAATCCGCCTGAAGACCAAGTGATCATTGAACCGGAGCAAACGGTTGAACCGAAGCGAACAGTTGAACTGGAAGGTCCAAATCCTGAAGCTACCTTTGATGAACCACCCCCACAAGATCACAATACTGATGAACACCCATAAGTTGACACTACTGTGCCTGATGATGAACCGGCAGATCCAATACAGGCTGATGATAGATCTTCTAGTCCGGTGAGAGCTACTGACACCCCATCAACTCCAGAAAAGACTACTAGAGACAAAGAAGGCTAAGTTATCATTACTAGTATTGGTCACACCTCCCCTGGCCATCCTATAATTTTGGTCAAACATAGTGCCAAGGAAGAACGTGCTGCCACGGAAAAAGGCAAATGGAGCACCGACTTGTCAAGCTATGCCCATCTCAGCGCCCAAGAACTCCACTCTGGTTTTCTAAACCGTCTGCACTCAAATCGTGATTATGAAGCCGGTTTGGTGAACCTAATGAAGGAGAGCTATGAGGTATTTTCATCACTTCCCCTTTTCGTAAATCCAATTTGTAAATATCAACTCAAGTAGCCCCCAAGGGCCGGTTTATGATATCAATCATAAATCGGGACTTTGTAATATCTCAATCCTTGCATGCTGATCCCCCATATGTCAAATGATCTTTGGAAACAAACCGTTACTTTATCATTGTGTTCCTGTAGTTTTCATCGGTGTAGCCCCCAAGGTCTGGTTTATCTTTCCAAGGCAAACCGGGTCTTGAATCAATGCGTCAACTTTGAACATATGTACATTAGCCCCCAAGTGTTAAGGATAATGCTTGCATTGTACTTGAGACTTGTGAAAAATATGTTGATGATAGAGCAAATAGGCATTAGCCCCCAAGTACAAAGTGCATAACTTGTTATACGCTTGGTACTTCATAACCTGTTTTGATGATATATCTCACCTTTGTATGCTGAGCTGAGTAAAAAGGATGCTCAAACCTGGATCTTCAAGAGAATGTTAAATCTCAGCAAGTATAGGCTTCCAAAGCCAAAGAAGAGCTGACCAATGCCCTAGCAGCTACGGAGAAACTGAAAGAAACCTTTAACAAAGAGCGTGCAGACTGGGAGATAGAAAAAGCCGGTTTAACCAAGAAAGTCGAGGACGCATAGGCATCCCTGAAGCCGGTGGTTGAAGAACTGAACGGTTTAAAGCGGCAGATTAAGGGCCTGTTTGGGACTGCTCCACTTCACAAAAATCGGTTTCGCTTCACTAAATTCACTTTGGAGCAGTTTCATCTAGAAGTTGTAGTACAACCAAAGAGAATGTTTGGCTGCCATCTAGCTCCAGCTTCAAGAATGAGAAATTTGGTGGAAAGGATCTATTTGATTGGTTGAGGGGGAAGAAACGAAGGGGTATCCACTTACTGGTGGCAGTGGTGGGTAATTTCCGCCTAACTCCAGCTTCTAGAGTTTTTGAGCACCCCCTGAAGAGCTTCATAAAAAACTAGGAGTTGTACCCCAGATTCTAGTTTTTTTGTGGAGCGGCATATCATGGAGCTACCCCATTTGGCTTGTGTTTTCCGGAGCGGAGCTGAATTTTAAGGAGCAGAGCAGTCCCAAACAGGCTCTAACGCCATGACTGCTGTTGTGTTTGGTAAGTACCCTCTCATGTAGTTTGTCTAATTTCATAATATCTTATCAATGACCGGTTTACTGATGTTTAACCATGACAGGGACCCGTATTGCTCATCTAGGCTCTGACATGCAGATGAAACTTAAAGTGGCCTATACCTTGATAGAAGAGCTGTTCTCTGGATCCCAGCGAGCCATTTACACTGCAGCTTATAACAAGCCTCCGCCATCGCTGATAAAAGAAACTATCAAAAAACTGGCCATGTTGCCTGCCCGGGTCAACGAACTAAAAAGATCGGCTGCAAGGTCAGGTGCGCTGACTACGCTAATCCGGGCGGAGGTGTGGATTCCGGATCTTGAACCGACAGATATCATCAAAGGCTATCCTGGTGTGAAAGAAGACGGCTCAGACTTCAATAATGACGATCTCCGAAGGCTGACAAAGGAGATGCGGCTGATAGCAAGCAAACTGGCGGAGGATACAGATCTATCTCATTTTCAACCGGTTTATGATGCTGAGGGAAAAAGACAGGCCACACTGATTCATAATGTTGAAGATCTTGTGCCGCCCATCCGTAAGCATACTTATGCTCCTGACATTGACCCCTCCAACCTTATTCATCAAGAGGCCGTTTTTCAAGCCTTAACCAGAATCGATTGGTCAATGGTTGATTTCCAGTGTCTCTGGAGGGATGAAGAGAATGTGACCATGCAAGATGACCCGCAATCGTCAAACCGTCCAGAGGAGGAAACATAAACCGGAGGCCAGTTTACTAGTTGCAGTCTGCCACTCTTTGAAACAATTTATTCAATTTGGGCTATTGAAAACGCCTTGTAATAGGATAGCATGAACAACTTATCTGCCATGCCATTGAGCATGTTTGTTTTGCTTGTTACTGAAAACCTGCCATGCCTTTGGGAGTTATGATATGCATAATCCATTATGGCTTTCTTCCTGCATAAAAACTTGAAAGTATCCTAGCGGTTCATAAAAACACCAATCTAGAGTGTTGATGACTCCTTGCCCCCCTGCCGGTTCATAGAAAGACCATACCGGGCTATAATAGCCACCGGTTTTTTCGTATAATGCTGGTGACATCTAGTCAAAACCTGACCGGAGCAACATACTGCCGGTTTAGAACTGATCATGTACTGTCAACTAAGCGTTGAAAGCCACGCAGGGTTGTAATAAACACCGGTTTATCAGAAACGATTCATAAATCCCTTATCAAAAGATTGTCTAAAAACAGCAAATCCAAAAGAAATATGCAAGGCGTTTCATGGGCTGTCAGGCCCTAAATCGAGGCTTTTCATGTGCTGCCAGGCCGCTGAGTTAAACCATTTTTCAAAGCCTTTTAAGATGGACCTCAATCTTTAACCAATTACCGTTTTAACTTTGACAAGTTCAGGGTCTATGAGATTGACTTGTCAAACGTTCGATGGGTCATACCAGGTTTACTTGGACGGAGTGGCTTACTTAAAGAGGCAGGATAACCCAGGGTTTTAGGTGAATACACCTGGCTTCCAAGCCTGGCTTGATAGCCTACTACAATGGTGCAAACTCGTTGTTCTTTGAGAAGCAAGGAGCCCCCAAGTAATATTTGAGCAATGCTCAGTGGCGACCTATGTTTGAGTTGTGCTTTATGCAACAGACTCTCATTGGTTCCACATAATTTCCTTTTGGCTTTTAAGCCTATCAAAAGGTATAGATGTGGCATAAATACAACCAAGCCCCCTAGTGACTTCCCTTTTTGGTTTTAAAACGATCAAGAGGTGTAGCTATGATTCGGATACAACCAAGCCCCCTAGTGATTTCCTTCATATATGTGCAGCTTGATAGGCCGGGTTAATAGAACTCCGCTTTGTGAATAGAAGCCCCCATGGAACCACACATGATGTAAAAACGAACAGAGACCCCGCTTTAGCTAAGGCTACGGTTTACTATATAATATATACATTGTCATAAGTATGTATAGAAGAAGAGCATGTGGCTCAAGTATAATAAGGCCGAAGAAGAGCTATATTCCAAGGTCTCTTCCTCCGATTTGCGTGAGTCTTTGTGCTCTCGAACATCGATAAGGTAGTATGACCCGTTGTGCAGGTCTTTGCTGACCACAAAAGGTCCTTCCCAAGGTGGGGATAACTTGTGCATATCAGTTTGATCCTGGATGAGCCGGAGCACCAGATCACCCTCTTGAAAAGTTCTGGTTTTAACCCGGCGGCTGTGATAACGCCGAAGATCTTTTTGATAAATCGCCGAACGTGCCGCTGCGAGATCATGCGCCTCATCTAACAGGTCCAGTGAGTCCTGACGTGCCTTCTCATTGTTAGCTTCAACGTAATCCGCCACATGGGGCGAGTCATGACGGATGTCACTGGGAAGAACCACCTCTGCTCCATAAACCATGAAGAAAGGTGTGTAACCCGTCGATCTGTTTGGTGTGGTGTTGATACTCCATAACACAGAAGGTAACTCCTCCACCCAACAACCCGGTGTCCGCTTTAAAGGAACCATAAGCCGGGGTTTCATACCTCCCAAAATTTCTTGATTTGCCCTCTCTGCTTGACCATTAGACTGGGAGTGAGCCAATGACGCTATATCAAGACGGATGTGCTCACGTTGACAAAATTCCTCCATCTCACCCTTAGACAGATTAGTACCATTACCAGTGATAATGCTTGTGGAAAACCGAACCAGAAGATCACCTTCTTGATGAATTGAACCACCGTGGCTGCATCACACTTACTGACTGGCTCTGCCTCTACCCACTTGGTAAACTTGTCAACCGCCACCAACAAGTGGGTCTTTTTGTCTTTGGATCTCTTAAAGGGTCCAACCATATCAAGCCCCCAAGTTGCAAACGTCCAAGTGATTGGAATCATTCTCAACTCCTGGGCCGGCACATGGGCGTTGCGTGCAAACTTCTGACAACCGTCACACCTCTTTACTAAATCCTCTGCGTCAGCATGAGCCGTCAACCAGTAGAAGCCGTGACGGAAAGCCTTAGCCACCAATGATTTTGAACCGGCGTGGTGACCACAATCTCCTTCGTGTATTTCTCGCAAAATCTTACAACCCTCTTGAGGAGATACGCAACGCTGAATTGCTCCTGTAATGATGTAACGATGTAACTCCCCATTGATAATGGTCATTGACTTGGATTGCCGGATTATCTGTCGGGCCAAGGTTTCATCCTCCGGTAACTCGCCCCGGTTCATGTAAGCCAAGTACGGGACTGTCCAATCTGGTGTAACATAAAGGAAATATTCCCTAGAGGCAATAATAAAGTTATTATTTATTTCCTTATATCATGATAAATGTTTATTATTCATGCTACAATTGTATTAACCGGAAACATAATACTTGTGTGAATACATAGACAAACAGAGTGTCACTAGTATGCCTCTACTTGACTAGCTCGTTGATCAAAGATGGTTATGTTTGCTAACCATAGACATGAGTTGTCATTTGATTAACGGGATCACATCGTTAGGAGAATGATGTGATTGACTTGACCCATTTCGTTAGCTTAGCACTTGATCGTTTAGTTTGTTGCTATTGATTTCTTCATGACTTATACATGTTCCTATGACTATGAGATTATGCAACTCCCATTTACCGGAGGAACACTTTGTGTGCCACCAAACGCCACAACATAACTGGGTCATTATAAAGGTGCTCTACAGGTGTCTCCGAAGGCACTTGTTGGGTTGGCATGTTTCGAGATTAGGATTTGTCACTCTGATTGTCGGAGAGGTATCTCTGGGCACACTCGGTAATGCACATCACTATAAGCTTTGCAAGCATTGCAACTAATGAGTTAATTGTGGGATGATGTATTACGGAATGAGCAAAGAGACTTGCCGGTAACGAGATTGAACTAGGTATTGAGATACCGACGATCGAATCTCGGGCAG
Source organism: Triticum urartu (assembly GCF_056163025.1). Lineage (NCBI taxonomy): Eukaryota > Viridiplantae > Streptophyta > Magnoliopsida > Poales > Poaceae > Triticum > Triticum urartu. Next base: position 64,428,447 of record NC_141873.1, on the reverse strand, counting down.
GTAACATACCGATGACAAAGGGAACAATGTATGTTGTTATGCGGTTTGACCGATAAAGATCTTCGTAGAATATGTAGGAGCCAATATGAGCATCCAGGTTCCGCTATTGGTTATTTACCGGAGACGGGTCTCGGTCATGTCTACATACTTCTCGAACCCATAGGGTCCGCATGCTCAAAGTTCGATGACGGTTATATTATGAGTTTATGTGTTTTAATGTACCGAAGGTAGTTCAGAGTCCCGGACGAGATCGGGGACATGACGAGGAGTCTCGAAATGGTCGAGACATAAAGATCGATATATTGGATGACTATATTCGGACATCGGAAAGGTTCTGAGTGATTCGGGTATTTATCGGAGTACCGAGGAGTTACGGGAATTCGCCGGGGAGTGTATGGGCCTTATTGGGCTTTAGGGGAAAGAGAGAGAGGCAGGCCGTGCGCCCCCCAAGGCCTAGTCTGAATTGGACTAGGGGAAGGGTTGCGCCCCCTCCTTCTCTTCTATTTTCCCTTTCTTTCTCTCCTACTCCTACTACTTGGAAGGGCTCCAAGTTCTACTAGGAAAGGGGGAATCCTACTCTCGGTGGGAGTAGGACTCCCCTAGGGTGCGCCATAGAGAGGGCCGGCCCCTCCCCTCCTCCACTCCTTTATATACTTGGCCAGGGGGCACCCCATAGACACAACAATTGATCTCTTGATCTCTTAGCCGTGTGCGGTGCCCCCCTCCACCATAATCCACCTCGATCATATCGTAGCGGTGCTTAGGCGAAGCCCTGCGTCGGTAGAACATCATCATCGTCACCACGCCGTTGTGCTGACGAAACTCTCCCTCAACACTCGGCTGGATCGGAGTTCGAGGGACATCATCGAGTTGAATGTGTGTAGAACTCGGAGGTGCCGTGCGTTCGGTACTTGATCAATCGGATTGTGAAGACGTACGACTACGTCAACCGCGTTGTGCTAACGCTTCCGCTTTCGGTCTACGAGGGTACGTGGACACACTCTCCCCTCTCATTTCTATGCATCACCATGATCTTGCGTGTGCGTAGGAAAATTTTGAAATTACTACGTTCCCCAACATAACATGCAAAGCCGCCACCAACTGGGCCTCCGGGTTAGGAATAGCCAACTCCTCCTCTGTTGGTATCTTGACCAACGGATTATGTAGTACGTCGAGGAAGACATTAGGTGGGACCGGTTTACACTGAAAAGCGTTCGCCGCTTCATTCTTTCTCCGGTCTATATGGTCAACTTGATAACCTTTGAAATGACCAGCCACTATGTCCACCTCCCATCGATATGCAGCCATGAGTGGATCCTTAGAATCCCAAGTGCCAGATACCTGCTGAGCCACCAGGTCCGAATCACCGAAGCACTTAACCCGGCTTAAGTTCATCTCCTTAGCCATCTGAAGACCATGGAGCAAGGCCTCGTACTCTGCTGCATTGTTAGTGCAAGGGAACATTAAGCGAAGAACATAACAAAACTTGTCGCCTCGTGGGGAAGTTAATATGACTCCAGCCCCCGAGCCCTCCAATTGCCTAGAACCATCGAAATGAATAGTCCAATCAGTGTTGTCTGGCTCTTCCTCTGGTGCCTGCAACTCTGTCCAATCATTGATGAAGTCCATGAGTGCTTGAGATTTTATCGCTGTACGAGGTGTATACTTGAGCCCGTGAGGTCCAAGCTCAATAGCCCACTTGGCAATCCGGCCAATCGCCTCTCTGTTTTGGATGATATCTCCCAAAGGGGCTGAACTAACCACTATTATAGGATGACCCTGAAAATAGTGCTTGAGCTTCCGGCTTGCCATGAAAACTCCATACACCAGCTTCTGCCAATGCGGATACCTCTGCTTTGACTCGATGAGCACCTCACTAATATAATAAACTGGCCCTTGAACCGGATACTCTTTTCCTGCCTTCTTGCGCTCCACGACAATAGCCACACTGACTGCCCGGGCATTAGCAGCCACCTATAGCAGTAAAGGCTCTTTATCGACCGGAGTCGCAAGGATAGGCGGTTCAGCTTACTGTCTCTTCAAATCCTCAAACGCTTGATTAGCCACATCGCTCCAGACAAAGTCATCCGTTTTCTTTAACATCTGATATAAAGGGATAGCTTTCTTCCCAAGACGACTGATAAACCGGCTCAAAGCCGCAATCTGGCCTGCTAAATGTTGAACGTCATTGATGCACGCCGGTTTAGCCAGGGACGTGATAGATGAATTTTTTTCCGGATTAGCCTCAATGCCCCTGTTAGATACTAGAAAACCCAAGAGCTTGCTTGCCAGAACACCAAAGACACATTTGTCCGGGTTAAGCATCATCTTATAAACCCGGAGGTTGTCAAAAGTCTCCCTCAAGTCATCTATCAATGTTTCCTACTTCCTGGACTTCACCACAATATCATCCACATATGCATGAACATTGCGCCCAATCTTCTTATGAAGACAATTCTGGACGCAGCGCTGATAAGTCGCCTAGGCAATCTTGAGCCCAAAGGGCATAGAAACATAGCAGAGGGCTCCAAAGGGAGTTATAAAAGTTGTCTTCTCCTGGTCCTTAACTGCCATTTTGATCTGATGATAACCAGAATAAGCATCCAGAAAACATAAACGGTCACAACCCGCCGTAGCATCAATAATCTGATCAATACGAGGGAGGGCAAAGGGATCAGTTGGACAAGCCTTGTTCAAGTCTGTGTAGTCCACACACATACGCCAAGTGCCGTTTTTCTTAAGGACTAGCACCGGATTAGCCAGCCATTCCGGGTGAAAGACCTCCACTATAAACCCTGCGGCCAACAGCCGAGCTACCTCCTCACCAATAGCCTTACGCCTTTCCTCGTTGAAGCGACGGAGAAACTGCCTGACCGGTTTAAACTTAGGATCTATATTAAGTGTGTGCTCAGCAAGTTACCTCGGTACACCTGGCATGTCAGAAGGCTTCCATGCAAAGATGTCCAGGTTCTCGTGGATGAACTTGATGAGCGCGCTTTCCTATTTGGGATCTAGGTTAGCGCTGATGCTGAACTGCTTGGATGAATCGCCAGGAACAAAATCAACCATCTTAGTGTATGTGGCCGATTTAAACATCAACGCCGGATCATGCTCTGTAGTTGGTTTTTTCAAAGAAGTCATGTCGGCCGGATCAACCTTGTCTTTATAAAACTTCAGCTCCTCTGTGGCACAAACCGACTCAGCGTAAGCCGCATCACCCTCTTCACACTCGAAAGCAATCTTCCTGCTCCCATGTACTGTGATGGTCCCCTTATGACCAGGCATCTTAAGCTGTAGATAAACATAACATGGTCTTGCCATGAACTTAGCATAAGTCGGCCGCCTGAACAGGGCATGATACGGACTCTTGATTTTCACCACCTCAAAAGTCAACGTTTCTGACCTTGAATCATGATCGTCTCCAAAAGCCACCTCTAGGGCTATCTTGCCAACTGGGTACGCCAATTTACCAGGCACCACACCATGAAAGACTATATTCGACGGTTTAAGATTCTTATCTGTCAACCCCATAGGGCGGAAGGTATCATAATAAAGGATATTGATACTGCTTCCCCCATCCATAAGCACCTTGGTGAACTTATACCCCCCAACTTGAGGTGCCACCACTAAGGCCAAATGACCCGGATTGTCAACCCGGGGTGGGTGATCCTCTCGACTCCATAAAATGGGCTGCTTAGACCAGCGCGGATATTGAGGTACTGCCTCTTCAACAGAGTTTACGGCCCTCTTGTGAAGCTTCTGATCACGTTTACACAAGCTAGTGGTGAAGACATGATACTGCCCGCTATTCAACTGCTTCGGATTGCTCTGATAACCCGACTGCTGATGCTGCTGATTCCCCTGATGGTTATGACCTCCCTGATTGCCCTGGTTCCCTTGATTTCCATGTCTGGTTTTGATTGCCTTGAAATCATAAACCGGAGCTGCTGCCTCCATAACCCGGCCCATGAAAACCACCTCCTGAACCACCAGGCGGGCCATTGTCGTATTGAAACATATTGGAGTTCTTGAACTCTCGCATGATGTAACAATCCTTCCAAACATGTGAAGCTGGCCTCTCCTTCGATCCATGCTTTGGACAAGGTTGATTTAACAGGCGCTCCAGATTGGGGCCGGACCCTCTACCTCTCAGGGGCAGTTTGCCCTTACGACGCTGACCGTTATCCTGAGCATTGGTGTTAGCCACAAAGTCCAAACTGTTGTCTGCCTTGCGCTTACCATTATTCCCATGACCTGCCAGAGTGTGTTGTTGCCCCTTACAATTGTCGTTCTTTTTTCCCTTCCCCGGTTTGTCCTCCTCAGACTCAGGGTCTTTAGTACTATCTGAATCGGCATATTTCACCAAAGCAACCATAAGGGTTGACATGTCATTGCAGTGACGTTTGAGCCTCCCTAGCTTCAGTTTTAATGGCATAAACCGGCAATTACCTTCCAACGTCAAAACTGTTGTATCCGCGTTGATGCGGTCCGACGAATGCAGAATAGCTGAGACCCTCTTCACCCAATGGGTTGTAGACTCTCCATCCTCTTGAACACAGGCGGCCAGGTCCACAATCGACATAGGCTGCTTACAAGTGTCTTTAAAATTCTGGGTAAACCAGTGCTTCAACTCAGCCCATGACCCGACGGAGTTAGCCGGTAAGCTCTTTAACCAAGTACGAGCCATCCCCTCCAACATCATGGTGAAGTACTTAGCACACACCGCCTCATCCACATCCAGCATCTATATCGCCATCTCATAACTCTCAACCCATGACTCAGGGGGTAAATCAGCAGTGTAATTGGCACCTTACGAGGGCCTTTGAAATCCTTGGGCAGTCGTACATTACGCAAAGCGGGGGTGATACACGACACCCCTAAAGAACTGAAGACCACACCTGGATCGACTGAAGCGGTAGGATGAACTGGAGTAGGCTGACGAGCCGCATGCTGTGCTGCTAACTCGGCTTCTCGACGCGCCCATGCATGATCCATCACATCCTGCGCATTAGCACCACCACCCGTCGAGTTATGCCCTCGCGGTGAGTTATGGTGACGTGCACTGCTATACACGGCCGGTTCATCCTCAATGTGCCTGTTGTAGCTCCGACTTGGACGGGGGGTGGAATGAATCCTCTCGCGACTATGCGAATAAGCATGCTGCTGGTTTAAAGCTATTTGGAGGAGCTCTCTGGCCTGTCGTGCCTCAATCGCCACCGGTGACTCTCCGTCAGTTGGGAGGGCTGCCAATCGTGAAGCGGTGGCCACAATGTTATCCAACGGGTTTGAGTAATGCCCCGGGGGTTTCGGAACGTATTGTGGCACAATGTTGTTCTGATGAGGCGGGTTCATCGCACGCGGCTGAACCGATGCTCCTGTTACCGGTGCCTCAGTCTGGTTCCCCACCGGCTGGTTACTGGTTCAGGCTCCTAGTGTGTTGAAGAGATTTCTTGGCTCATAACCTAGCAGGAGGTGCGACCGGTATCTCCTCATGACCTCATCTGAGGCACACTGGTCCAACCTAAGCCGGTAGGCCTGAGCTTCTAACTCGGCCTATTCTGTAGCCATCCTGGCATTCTCTGTTGCCAGGTCCGCTTTAGCCTGAGTTATCTATTCCTTCACCTTTTGCAATCTCCGTGTTGTGCTGATCCCGGTTTGATGCCTCCACCTCTGCTACCAGCAATGTTGCCAAGGCGTCGAATAAATCAGACAAAACCTGAGCCGGGGGCGGTGCTGAGCCCCCTGCTCCCGCCGGTGTTGCTGTTGCTGAACCGTAGAGCATTGCCACGGCGGTAGAAGAGTGTTGTGCTGGTTGTGTCCCGGCCATGAAGACCGTGACCCGGCTTGGCAGATCGAGGAGGTCCGGAATACTGTTGCCATCGAAACCTCCATTAATCCGGCCATCCTGCAGTTGATACAGGGACTCGGTTTCTCCGGTTGAAGACTCATCATCGGAACAGATAAGGGTTTCTCCATCAGATGCTGGTCCATCCTCATACTCTGCTCCCTGGATGACACCTACGAAAACATGCCTTGCTGCGGGCTGAACCGAGGCAGGGCTTGTACGCTGAGCCGTCTCGATGATGTTAGTGCAGGTGTTTAGCTCAGGGCCCGGTTCACCGATTTTGCCGATGAAGACGTGAATTCCACCAAAGGGGACCCGGTACTCATATTCGATTGAACCGGCCTCGGGACCCCACCCTGCGTCGTCGATGTAGAGCTTGCCACGACGACTCTTCGTCATCCGGCCCACAGCGTATCCCTTGAGTCCTTTGAAGCTGCCCTTCAAGAACTCGAAAACATCGTGCGATGGCCCCATGGTGGGCGCCAACTGTCGTGGTTTTGTCACGGCAGATGTCCTCGTGAAAGGACATAGTCATGGAGCCATCACTACGGGTTAGCATAAAGGGGTTAAACCGGACAAGGGACACGAGGGTTTTCATACTAGTTCGGCCCCTTCGATGAAGGTGAAAGCCTACGTCTAGTCGTGTTGGTATTGCTAGGGTTTCGATGACCAGGGAGCGAATCCGCTTTGCCTGGCTCTCGAGTTGTTGTCTGTGCTGTCCCTAAACCGCTGCCGGTTTGTCCCTTTATATACATAGGTTGACGCCCGCCGGTTTACAGAGTCCCGAGGCCGGATCATAAACGTGTCCGGCTCGGTCTCTATCCTTCCTATCTTACAATGCAAGTTACCTGAGAAAGTCGGTTTACATCTACAGGCCTTAACTTGCCTTTGGGCCTTGGGCCTTCGTAAAGCGCCACCATCCTTACGTCTTCATGGGCTTATAATCTTCATGAAGTTAATCCGGCTACTCTTGGCCGGTTTACGTCCAGTAGTAATATCCCCAACAATCTCAGTCGTATTTTTTTCAGGAAACGTGTGGCATCCCAAACGAAAAGCACATGTCACTCTTGCGGCAACCGTCGGTGATACCTAACAAATCACAAATGGTCTACAACACTTGTATGTGTGCGAAGGGGCTCCTGAACCGTTTGTGATAGAACATTATGACAGACGGTAATTGTTGCAAAACGTGTGCGATGGAGTCTAGCATGGCAGACGCGTTATGCAGAAAACTCGTGTGCGATAGGGCACAAATCGCACACAGTTCATATGTTGGCCCGTGTGCCTTACATACTGTTTCCCAAATGGTTCGTTACGACATACCGTATGGTTTCACTGCGTCATTATAAATGCTTAATCACCGATACCACACGTGCAAAAGAATTTAGTGTGTGCTGCATCGCACACGATTACATTTTGGAAGACCTCTGGAGCACTGTTCCATATCCCCGACGGTTTCTGGGTCGTGTGGGAAGGACCCCCTATCGCACACACTAACTTGGTAATGGTTCTGAAGGCCGTCGCAGAAAGGGGTTAAAAATCGTTTGCTTAGGACCGACGCGCACCAGTGGTGGGACAATTTTTAAAATGAAATGAAATTAACCAAGTATAACTTTGCACAAGAGAAAGTCTTTCAACACTTGGGAGTTGAGAAATTGTAGTGGAAGTGATGTTTAACATGCTCAACCCCATGTTGTTAATTTTAATAGACTTGATAGCACTTGTGGATTAAATGTCTAGAGGAAATTAGTTGAAAGGTGAGTGAGATTATGCCAAAAAATTGTGTTGTATATCTCAAAGGGGTGTTACAGCCTTCGGTTTGTGCGCCTTTGCTACTATATGCGTGTTTACGTGTGTAAATGTGGCTTCGTCACCCTTCATGATGTTATGTTGAGGACTCCGCTGACCAATGAACGATCCACCAAGAGGGATATCTCGGGTTATGGCTATGAGTTTGCTACCATACGTAGTGGCAACACTACAAATGAATAGTATTCGACTTTCTCTTGAATGGGTGTGTATGTGGTAAATAAAGGGGAATGATCAAAAGAGCTCGAAAGACACATTATTGCTAAAGGACCATAGTTCCCGAACATTAGGCCACATCTAAAACCTATGCATGATCACTTATTTGGCATAATATCCTTCACGTGGTAATCAAAGTTCCAACAAAGAATGATTGAAACAAAGTGTTTAAGAGCCTAGAGGAGGAGAAAATTGTGGTGTGTTTAAGAGCACTTGAGCATCATGTTTTACTACATGCTTTGTACATCGTAACTTGTGTTTTCATGGCTCTATATTAAGAAACTCTCCCACGCATTCCAGGCAAGAAAGTGTCGTCGAGATCAAATGAAATGAAGCATTGCAAAATTGTTTTATCTAGTAGATCAGAAACTTTGTGGTGATTATCTTTACTTCACTAACACTTGCACTATAACCAGCCACCGGTATATCTATGATAAGTTCTCAGGTTAAGAGGCAGAGGGCTATCTAGGCATACTGATCGTAAGTGAGCCAAAACATTTTCATTATTTTGGTTTAAACAATTGAATTCCTTATGCTTAGGATTTATCTCTATGTTTCTCGAGGATGACCAAGTTTAAGCTTGGGGGAGTTGATGAGTGATATTTTTGCACTCATTTCAACATTGTTTAAACTGAGATGTTTCGTTAAAAGAGAGATATTTGCTCAAATATTGCCACTAGTGACTAATGAATGCAAAGAATTCCACAAATCCTCTCTTTGATATTTTTCCACATGAAATGGCTAAAAGGGAAGAAATCATCTAGGAGAAGGGAAATGAAGGAAAATGGAGAAGAAGTAAATCAATAGGAGGCGTAAGAAGGCCACCAGAGCCAATGACAACGTTCCATGCGACCGCACGCGCTCGCATGAGAGGTCGTTTGGCATGGAAACAGATGCAGGCCATCTACTTGAACAACTTTTATTAAGGGGACATCGTCGAATTATCAATAGGGGGCAGAGGAGGAGTGTCAAACATAGCCACAACCTGTTCATCATCATCTTCATCCACAAACCCTAGCCGCCACCATTTTCACCTCCATAGCCATCTCCACCACCATAGTGCTCTCTCATCTAGTTCATACTTTTAATTGTGTGTCGCATAGGGCATCCATTGTAAGACATATTGCAATCAATCAGTCTAAAGATGTGTACTTCAATGATTTCTTCTCGTGATCTGATCTCCATGTGTGAGTAGTTCGGTAAGGTATGGGGTGAGGCATGAGCCCTGCAGCCCTGGTATTTGGTGAAGGGGCCAATGGAAGTCTTTGACACAACATCTCGTATGTGTAAAAAAAATTGGTTCATGAAGTGTCTCTTGTCTTTTCCATGATCTTCATCCCTAGAGGTACCTAGGATCATGGAGATTCAGCACTGGTGAGGCTAGGAGCAAGGGGACTGCAAAGTTTTATACGGGTAACATGGATCATATCCTTGGGGATTCATGAGTTGTAGTCACTGAACGCCCAAAGTTTTTGTTTGATATTATTATCTTAATTATCGGGGCAACCCCACGAGACGGATAGGGCCTTTGGTAGGACAACAGAATCTTAATGCGGGACTCGAGCCGATCAAAATATATTTGGACACATCATCTACTCCTAATGAAGCAAGCTCCTCTTGATGGGTGACTTCCTGAGCACAAACTAATATAATTTTTTATCCCAACTCCAATACATGGTTGTAAGCATTAAGACCTCATCCTCGTATCTTCTTTTTATTATAAGTGCTTGAATCACTATTTGCTTGTTGATCAGGTCAAAAGTTGGGTTTGACATTTTGGCAAAAGCTTTTTAGAGATCATCGCTTCAAGGTTATCTTCCTCTCGTGGGTTGAATACCAAGGGTCACCTCACGGGAAATAGGTGCAGGATACCCTTTCTTGTTCTAATACCGGATCAATAAAAAGGAGATATCATTAGGCTGTCTGCATTGTTGTATGGGATTTTGTATGTGTTGCATCTCAAAGTGAGACCGGGTTGGGCTGACAATGCTTGATGGGTTGTTGTGTGATACATGCAAAAACTCTACAATGTTATTTCGTTTAGTATTGAAATAGCGTGTTATATGTGAATGGCGCTGCAGTGAGGAAGTTAGCTAAAATGTAATCTGGACCTTCTAGATATGCTATCGAGATGTTATAACATTGAAATTGCATGATATTTTTATTCATTTTGTGTAATTGCAATTCTTGTAGTAAGCCACCATTTTCCAATCTCTTGTATAATAGCAGGATTTATTATAAAGTATGGTTAAATTAAATGGGTGGATCAAGATCCAAAACTTTCAGGTTTCGTATAAGAAATATATAACTCTGAGAACATCAGAGCACGGATAAAATATTTAGCAAATATCCATGATACGGTTGTACAATTATGTAAACCGAAAAATGATAGCATTGCATATGTGTAATACACTTTCGTATGTAGTTAGGTCACTCCTCTCTTTGGAACTTCATTCAGGTTAAACACAACTCGCCCAATGAAATCATCTTGAACAATGACTATGATATAGTAGGATTGGATGCGTTCTTTCGGGAAGGCAAATACAAGGTTACACTCAGGGTTAGTGTTCTTCTCAAAGTGATGGGTGGTTCACTTGTAACATCCAAGCTTATTCTCCACATATGGGTGATGTCTACTACAAACTTGTTCTTGTAGAATCGTGTTGGGCCTCCAAGCGCAGAGTTTTGTAGGACAGTAGGAAATTTCTCTCAAGTGGATGACCTAAGGTTTATCAATCAATGGGAGGCGTGGGATGAAGATGGTCTCTCTCAACAACCCTGCAACCAAATAACAAAGAATCTCTTGTGTCCCCAACACACCAAATAAAATAGTAAATTATATAGGTGCACTAGTTCGCTGAAGAGATGGTGGTGGTACAAGTGTAGTAATGATAGTAGATATTGATTTTTGTAATAGGAACAATAACAAACAGCAAGGTAGCTAGTAACAAAAGTGAGCACAAACGGTATTGCAAAGCTTTAAAATGAGACCTAGGGTTCATAATTTCTCTAGTGCAATCTCCAAACAATGCTAATATAATTGGATCATATAACTATCCCTCAACGTGCAATGAAGAATCACTCCAAAGTTCCTATGTAGCGGAGAACATAAGAAGAAATTGTTTGTAGGGTACGAAACCACCTCAAATTTATCCTTTCCAATCGATCTATCCAAGAGTTCGTACTAAAATAACACCAAGTTATCCTCTCCGATCGATCTATCTAAGAATTCATACTAAAATAACACCATATGATATACATCAACCAACTCTAATGTCACCTGGATACTCCAATATCACCAAGTATCCGTGAGTTGATTATACAATATGCATCAAACAATTTCAGATTCATAATACTCAATCCAACACAAAGAACCTCAAAGAGTGCCCCAAGATTTCTACCGGAGAAAGAATGACGAAAACGTGCATCAACCCCTATGCATAGATTACCCCAATGTCACCTCAGGAATCCACAAGTTCAGTGCCAAAACAAATATCAAGTTAATCAATATGATACCCCACTGTCACCATGGGTATTCATAGCAAGACATACATCAAATGCTCTCAAATCCATAAAAGTATTCAATCCGATAATAATGAAACCTCAAAGGGAAAACTCAATTCATGACAACAAGATAGAGAGGGAGAAACACCATATGATCCAACTATATTAACAAAGCTCACGATACATCAAGATCGTGCCAAATCAAGATCATGAGAAAGAGAGAGATTAAACACATAGCTACTAGTACAAACCCTCAGCCCCGAGGGTGGACTACTCCCTCATCATGGTGGCTGCCAGGATGATGAAGATGGCCTCCGGTGATGATTTCGCCCTCCGGCAGAGTGCCGAAATAGGGTCCAAATTCATTTTTCGTGGCTACAGAGGATTGTGCCGGCGGAACTTCTGATCTTGGTTAACTTTCTGAGGTTTCTGAATATATAGGATTTTTATTGTTGGAATCACACGAAGATGGGCCTCAGGGGGTCCACCACCCACCATGGCACGCTAGGGGGGCTGGCGTGCACGGGTGTCTTGTGGGTAGCAGCGGGCTCCCTCTAGTGGTTCTTTGCTCCATTATGTCTCTTTTCTTCCAAAAAAATCATCAAAAAGTTTCATCCAATTCTGGGAACTTTTACTTCTGCACAAAAAACAACACCACAGTAGTTCTGGTAAAAACAGCGTCAGTCCCAATTAGTTCCATTCAAATCATACCAAAACCATATAAAATGTTTGTAAACATCGCATGAATACTTCATAAATTATAGATATGTTGGAGACGTATCAATGGGTCATAACTCACACTCACATCATTTGCATGGAGGTCTTTGGCCTTGACAACACGCACATAGAGATACGACATCTGCTCTAGAAGGTCATACATGCTTGTGCTCTTTCTCACCTAATGCCATAAAACCCCAAGTGTGTAATAATGCCTCTTTCAAGGAGTAGTATCCAGGTCGGGACTGCGGTTGCCTGATCTTGTCAGTTCACAGAAGGACACACTTGTGCCTGCAACAAAATCCATGACAAGGTATTACCAAGAAGAGCTTCAAGTATGGCAGAAGTGACACATCAAGTTATGGTTTTACATTTATGTACAACACATTTTGTAAAGAAGAAAAAGGTTAGCACTGCATATGTGTAATACACTTCATATGTAGTCGGTATAGAAACACCCTGAAAAAGTATCTACATGGAGACTTAAATTAAACGACACAGTTGTAGCGGTTTAGCGTCACTCCTCTCTTTGGAACTTCATTCAGGACAAACATAACTCGCCCAATGAAATCACCCTTAATAAAGTCCTTGTCTTTAACAATGACCTTGATATAGCAGGAATGGATGCATTCCTTCGGGAAGGCAAACACCTAGGTACACTCAGGGTTAGTGTTCTTCTCAAAGTGATGGATGCGGCACCTGTACTTTCCAAGCTTAATCTCCACATATGGGTCATAGCTCCCAGTCACATACAAACATCTTCTCCATAAGGTCAAATGTCCTTGTGCTCTTGTAACGTGCTACTAGAAAATCCCAAGGTGAGATATTGTCTCTTTTAAGGATTAGTCCCCAAGCCATGGTTACGGTTGTTGTATCTTGCGAGTTCATAGAAGGTCACACTTGTGCGTGCAACAAAATCCATGAATAGATATTACCGAAAAGAGCTTCAAGTATAGTAGAAGTGACACATCAATAGGACCAATAGAGTAGGATTGATGATAACACATGGTAAGTCATGGGGTTATTACTGAGTAATGCTACACCGCTAGATCATAAATGCATTATCCTTTCATCCCTCATTCCAAGCATGACCCAAAATTTTATTTAGTTGTAGACTAAAAAACCTGAAGATAGCTTGCAGATTCTAGCAATAATAGAGAAATTGGTACATGCAACAACACATTTAAACTCGAATGAGAATTTTTTAGCAAACCAAATAAACTGTATACTGCATGCTTAATTAAGGATAGATACAAAACTTGACACACACAAATATTTGTTGTTTGATATCCCGCTTACACTAAAGAACTTCACTTTGGCTAGCATAGTTTAGTTAGATCCTAGTACTAGAGAATATAAAGGTGTACAACTTCAAAAAAATGTAGACCAGGCTATGCTAATAGAGATTGTTGTTCACAAAGTAATAACTAATATATTTCACTTCCAAAAATGGAAGTTCAAATTTCCAACCAGGAACAAGCAATTTTAGAAGTTCATGAAGCAGAGGAATAAAACATAACTGACGTGGCCCATTACGTTTTAATTAAACAAAAAAATTCAAAATCAAATTTTGTCTATTAATACATTTTTAACAATAAAAGGTGGTTTGTGAGAGGTTGATTTAGGTGCTTTCTACTTCGGAGGACCTCTCAATTTTGGCAATTTAAAAAATTTCTGTATTGATTTTAAGAAAATCTTATGACAGGTTTTATAATTGAAACTTATGAAATTTCATCTTTAAAAAAACGGACCTCTTGAAATTTTCATTTTCTAAATTTGCACTTACGAAAATTGATTTTTGAAAAAAAAAGATGAACTTATGGGAATTCAAAATTTCCGCGGAGCTAAAAAAATGACATGTCTATCAGGCCTCACCCTAGCCCGACAATGCGACGCCAGAACACTAGATATTTTAGCAGAAATGCCTACGTGGGCCCCACCCTTGGCCCGATGATGCGCCAACTATTCAAGCGCACGCGCCTGTGTGACCCAAACGCGTAGCCTGACGACATGACTCCAGCACAGCAACTATTTTGGCACATGTGCCGGCATGAGCCCCATCCCCTGAACTGATAGCTCCAGCTTGCTAGTTGCAACAAAAGAGCCTTCTTGGTCCCGACGTCATAGCTCAAGCATGCCAGCTATTGCAATGCAGGCACATATTTGGCCTCACCCTTGACCCGGCAATGCGGCTCCTGCATGCCAGCTTCGGCACCATACGTGTGTGGGTGGTCTCCACCCATTCCCATACATTACGACCCCAACACGGCTCCCAGTGAGCTCTTTGGCACAAACGATGAGGAAATAATGCCCTGCCATCCCCATCTAGTGTTCTCAAGTGTATCTTGGCTCACTACATGTGTGATAAACCAAGGAAGAGTGACTTCGTTATCTACTTAGGAAGCTTTTTCATTACCATCATTTTCCCTCCTTCGTGTGCTCAAGTTATCTCTCTTTACCTTTTGGTCCAATTAAATCTTTGACAAAGGAGAAACTATTTGTTACATGAATGACCTATTTTGTCTAATTGTTTCTTTGTGCGCATTCCCTAGTAGTCCGCGCATGAGTAATAGGCAATATTTTTTCATCCCAAAGTTGTATACTCGGCCTTTTAGTAAGGAAATATCATTCATTTGTCCCCTTTATGTTTTATTTAATTTTAGAGAGTTATAAACATAGTAAATCATTTACGGAGCTTGTGGTATTCTCATGTGAGACACACCACATTGTTCGAATGATTGGTTTTACAACACGTTGCCATTCTTGAAGATGTGCATGGTTGATATGGAAGAGACCACACATGTGTCATGCTATGTCCGTCACCCAATGGCACACGCCTTAGAAAATGCGAATGAGTCGACGTCCACTACATTAAATCAATATAAAAAATAGCACGCTAGAAAATTTAACACCGCCCTTCTGCAGATGCTATAAAATTTATAGCATGCTAATAGTGTGCTATATTTGGAAATAGCCTTTTGGATAAAAAAAATTCAATATATCACAAATTTAAGGCTTGCATAATTTGCAAGGATGAAGATTTTGGGAGGAAATAGAATAAGGCTGACGCTTCTACCTCGAGATAGGATGAAGAGAGGTTTCTCTAATGTGGTGATTGGCTTGCTGGCACCGTCGGCAAGGTTGACATCGACTCTTACATGCTAGAGTTGGAGGCATGGCCGATCCCTCCATTGGAGATGGTATGAAGAGAAGCCACTGCCGCTCAGAAACTGCCTCCGCAATCGTCTCTCACGAGTCACAACTCCGCCAATGCCGATCAATAGATGCGGTCGCTGCCCTCGGTCATGAGCAGGTGGAAAACTGGTGAGAAGTTGGCTATGTTTGGCTTTATGCACTGTTGTATGGGTTTTTGTATCTGTTGCATCTCAAAGAGTGAGAGCGATTTGGGCTAATGCGGCAATGCCTGATGGGCTGTTGTGCGATACATGCAAAACACTACAACATTATTTCGTTTATTGTTGTAATAGCATTTTATATGTGAATAGCACTGCAGTGAGTAAATTACCTAAAACATAATATGTACGTTCTACATATTCTATAGTGACGCTATGCATTGAAATACCAAGCTTTTTTTTTCTTTTCGTGTAATTGCAGTGCTTCTAGTAAGCCGCCATTTTCCAATATCTGGTATAATTGCAGGATTTATCATATAGTGTTGTTAAATTAAATGAATGAATCAAGATCCAAAACTTTCAGGTTTGCTATAAGAAATATATCACTTCAAGAATATCAGAGCATGGAAAAAACATTTAGAAAATATCCATGATACGGTTTGTACAATTATGTCCTTCACATTATGCTAAGCAAAAAAAGTATAGCATTGCATATTTGTAATACACTTTCATATGTAGTTAGTATAATGCCCTCAAAAATCTATTTGGGGACTTGAATTAAATGACACGGCTGTAGTGAGTCTGCCTCGTTCCTCTCTTTGGAACTTCATTCAGGTCAAACACAACTCGCCCAATGAAATCATCTTTAATAATGACTATGATATAGCAGGATTGGATGCGTTCTTTCGGGAAGGCAAATACCTGGTTACACTCGGGGTTAGTGTTCTCAAAGTGATGGGTGGTGCACTTGTAATATCCAAGCTTAATCTACACATATGGGTCACAGCTCCCAGTCACATCCTTTGCATGGAGGTCTTTGGACTTGAGAACACGCAAATAGGAATACGACATCTTCTCCAGAAGGTCATATGTGCTTGTGCTCTTTTTCACCTGCTACCACAAAACCCCCAATGTGGAATAATGCCTCTTTCAAGAAGTTGTATCTAGGTCGGGGCTATGGTGGCTACATCTTGTCACTTCACACAAGGACTCACTTGTGCCTACAACAAAATCCATGACAAGGTTTTACCCAGAAGAGCTTCAAGTATGGCAGCAGCGACACATCAAGTTATGGTTGTACATTTATGTACTTCACATTTTTTGTAAAGGAAAAAAGGATTAGCACTGAATATGGGTAATACAGTTCATATGTAGTCAGCATAGAAACACTCTGAAAAAGAATCTACATGGAGACTTGAATTAAACGGTGTGGTTGAAACGGGTTTGCCTCGCTCCTCTCTTTGGAACTTCATTGAGGTCAAACATAACTCGCCCAATAAATCATCCATAACAATGTCTTTGTCTCTAACAATGACCCCGATATAGCAGGATTGGATGCATTCCTTTGGGAAGGCAAATACCTAGGTACACTCAGGGTTTGTGTTCTTCTCAAAGTGATGGGAGGTGCACCTTTAATTTCCAAGCTTAATCTCCACATATGGGTCACAGCTCCCAGTCATATACTTTGCATGGAGGTCTTTGGCCTTGTTACATGCACATACATACTTCTTCTCCAGAAGGTCAAATCTCCTTGTGCTCCAGTCACCTGCTACTAGAAAAACCCCCAAGGTGAGATAATGTCTCTTTCAAGGAGTAGTCCTAAGGTCATGGTTATAGTCGCTGCATCTTGCCAGTTCATAGAAGGACACACTTGTCCGTGCAACAAAATCCATGAATAAAAATTACCAAGAAGAGCTTCAGGGATGGTAGAAGTGACACATCATTACGATCAACAGAGTAGGATTGATGAAAAAACATGGTAAGTCATTATTACTCAGTAATGCTTTACCGATAGATCATAGATGCACCGATAGATCATAGATGCATTATCCTTTCATCCCTCATTCCATGCATGATCCTAAATTGTATTTAGTTGTAGCCTAAAAAAATCTTAAGATATCATGCAGATTCTAGCAACGATAGAGAAATAGGTACGTGCAGCAACACATCTAAACTCGAATAAGAAATTTTCAGAAAACTAAATGAACTATATAATGCATGCTTAAGGATAGATACAAAACTTGACACACAAAATAGTTTGTTTTTTGACATCCCAATTAGACTAAAGAACTTCACTTCGGCTAGCATAGTTTAGTAAAATCCAAGTACTAGAGAAGATAAATGGTCTACAACTTCGAAAAATGTAGACCAGGATACATTAATAGAGACTATTGTTCACAAAATACTAGCTAACATATTTCACTTCCTACAAATGGAAGTTCAAATTTCCCACCAGGAACAAGCCACTTTAAAAGTTCATGAATTAGAGGGATAAAACTTAACTACCGTGGCCCATTACTTTTCACTAAACCAAAAATTCATAATCAAAGTTTGTCTACTCATACATTATTAACAATAAAATGTGGTTGTGAGAGGTTGTTTTAGGCGCTTTCTATTTGAGAGAAGTTCTCAATTTTGGCAATTTTGAAAATTGCTTTACCGACTTTAAGAAAATCTTATGGGAGGTTTTATAATTTGAAATCTATGAAATTTAAACTTTAAAAAAATTGAACCTCTTGAACATTTCACTTTCTAAGTTTGCACTACTTGGAGACGGGACAAAGAAAGGTTGCTCTCACGTGGTGGAGGACTTGTTTGTAGGACCGACATTTGGTCATCACTGACGCTTACTTGTTGGAGTTGGAGGCGTGGATGACACCGCCATTGGAGACAGGACGAGGAGAACCCACTATGGCTCACAAACTTCCTCTGCCACCTTCTCTCAGAAGTGATGAATGTTGCTGCCGCCCTCGGCCAGGAGCTGGTGGGAAACTAGTGAAAAGTTGGCTATGTTATGTTGTATGCATTGTTGTATGGGTTGTTGTATGTGTAGTGTCTGAGAGAGTGAGAGTGAGCTAGGTCAATGAAGCAATGCCTAATGGGCTGTTGTGTGATACACACAAAAAAGCTACAACATTATTTCATTTAGCGTCAAAATAGCATGTTATAGCGTGAATAACGCCATAGTGAGGAATTAGTTAAAACGTAACGTGTCCCTTACAGATATGCTATGGCGATGCTATAACGCCTAAAAAGCATGTTTTTTCCACTGCATTTAATTGCAATGCTTGTAGTAAACCGGCATTTCCGATCTTTGTTGTAATTGAAGGATTTATTGCAGAGATACAATTAAATTAAAATTCTTGAAACGGGATTTAAAACTTTCAGGTTTGTGATAAGAAATATATCACTTTGTGGTCAGGGCTGCGTTGGCTGCATCTTGTCAGTTCACAGAAGGACACACTTGTGCCTGCAACAGAATCCATGACAAGGTATTACCAAGAAGAGCTTCAAGTATGGCAGAAGTGACACATCAAGTTATGGTTGTACATTTATGTACTTCACATTTTGCAAAGGAAAGAAAGGTTAGCATTGCGCATACGTGTAATACACTTCACATGTAGTGAATATAGAAACACCCTGAAAAAGAATCTACATGGAGACTACAATTAAATGGTGCGGATGTAGCGGGTTTGCCTCACTCCTCTCTTTGGAACTTCATTCAGGTCAAACATAATCGCACAATTAAATCATCCTTAACAAAGTGTTTTTCTATAACAATGACCTAGATATGGCAGGATTGGGTGCGTTCCTTCGGGAAGGCAAATACCTGGGTACACTTAGGGCTAGTGTTCTTCTCAAAGTGATGGGTGGTGCACCTATAACTTCCAAGCTGAATATCGACATATGGGTCATAGCTCCCAGTCACAAACTTTGCATGGAGGTGTTTGGCCTTGTTATATGCACATACAGACATCTGCTCGCGAAGGTTAAATGTAGCTTCATCTTACCATTTCATAGAAGGACACACTTGTGCGTGCAACAAAATCCATGAATAAATATTACCAAGAAGAACATCCAGTATGGTAGAAGTGACACATCATTACGACCAATAGCGTAGGATTGATGATAAAACATGGTAAGTCATGGGTTATAACTCTATAATGCTTTACTGACATATCACGGACGCATTATACTTTAACCCCTAATTCCAAGCATGATCCCAAATTGTATTTAGTTATAGCGTAATAAACCTTAAGATATCTTGCAAATTCTAGCAACGATAGAGAAATAGGTACTTGCAACAACACATCTAAACTTGAATGAGAAATTTTCAAAAAACTAATTAAATTGAATAATGCATGCTTAGATAGATACAGAACATGGCACACAAAATACTTTGTTGTTCGACATCTCGATTACACTAAAGAAGTCCACTATGGCTAACATAGTTTAGTTAGATCCTAGTAGTAGAGAAGATAAAATGTCTACAACTTCGAAAAATATAGACCATGCTACACTAATAGAGACTGTTGTTCACAAAGTACTAGCTAACATATTTCACTTCTTACAAATGGAAGTTCAAATTTCCAGCCAGGAACAAGCCATTTTAGAAGTTCACGGAGAAGAGGGATAAAAATTAATCGATGTGGCACGTTACGTTTTCATTAAAAACATTAATAATCAAAGTTTGTCTACTGATACATTATTAACAATAAAAGGTGGTTGTGAGAGGTGGTTATAGGCGTTTTCTATTTTAGAGAACTTCTCAATTTTGGCTATTTTTAAAATTGCTTTACTGACTTTAAGAAAATCTTACGGCAGGTTTTATAATTTGAAACTTATGAAATTTCAACTTTAGAAAAATTGGACCTCTTGAAATTTTCACTTTCTAAATTTGCATCGACAAAATTTGATTTTTGAAAAAAGGTGAACTTATGGTAATTCAAAATTTCCATGGATCAACAACTGAAAAAATTCCATGTCTATCACGCCTCACCCTAGCTTGACATCACGGCTCCAGAAAGCTAATGGTTTTAGTAGACGTGCCTGCGTGGGCCCCACCCTTGGCCCGACAGCACGCCAACTATGCAAGCACATGCGCCTGTGTGGCCTACGCATAGACTGACGACATGACTCCAGCAGGCCAACTATTGTAGCGCATGTGCCTGCTTGGGCCCCATCCCCTGGACTGATAGCTCCAGCTTGCTGGCACCGACACTTCTACGTGGAGGTAGGATGAATAGAGGTTGCTCTAATGTGGTGCTTGACTTGCTGGCACCGTTGGCATGGTTGACATCGACTCTTACTTGCTAGAGTTGGAGGCGTGGCCGAACCCTTCATTGGATATGGGATGAAGAGAAGCCACTACCACTCACGAATTGCCTCTACAACCATCTCTCACGAGTCAAGACTCTGCCACTACTGGTTAAGAGACACATCCAGCGCCCTCGGTCACGTGTTGGTGGAAAACTGGTGAGAAGTTTGCTATGTTAGGCGATGAGTGATATTTTTACACTCAATTCGACCTTGTTTAAACAAAGATATTTCATTAAAAGAGAGATATTCTCTTCGATATTGCCACTAATGACTAATTACTGCAAATGATTCCAATTCGACCTTGTTTAAACCAAGATATTTCATTAAAAGAGAGATATTCGCTCTGATATTGCCACTAATGACTAATGACTGCAAATGATTCCATATATCCTTTCTTGATATTCTTTCAATGGGAAATGGGCTAAAAGGGGAATAAATCACGTGGGAGAAGGGAAAGGAAGGAAAATGGAGAAGAAATAAATCACCAGGAGGCGTCAGAAGGACACCAGAGCCAAAGACAGCGTTCCATGCGACCGGAAGCGCTCGCATGAGCGGTCGTTTGGTGTGGAAACCAAGGTAGGGCATCCACCTGAACAACTTTTATTAAGGAGACCCCATCGAAATGTCAACAGGGGGCAGAGGAGGAGCGTCGAGCATACCCACAACCTGTTCATCATCATCTTCATCCAAAAACCCTAGGCACCGCCGTTTTCACCTCCATAGCCATCTCCACCACCATAGTGCTCTCTCGTCTAGTTCATACTTGTAATCATGCGCACAAGGCATCCATTGTAAGACATATTGCAATCAATCAATTTGAAGATGTGTTCTTCAATGATTTCTTCTCGCGATCTGATCTCCTTGTGTACGTAGTTCGGTAAGATATGGGTGAGTCATGAGCCTTCGAGCCCTAGGTATTTGGTGAAGGGATCAATGGAAGTCTTTGACACAATGTCTCATATGTGTTAAATAAAATTGTTTCATGAAGTGTCTCTTGTCTTGTCCTTGATCTTCATCCTTGCAAGTACCCATGATCATGGAGATTGAGCACCGACGAGGCTGGGAGCATGGGCACCGCAAAGAGTTAAACCGAACACCGGTGACAATAAGGTTTAGTAGGGTAACATGGATCATATCCTTGGGGATTCATGAGGTGTAGTCACTGAATGCCCACATCTTTTGTTTGATGTTATTATCTTAATTATCGGGGCAACCCCACGAGGCGGATAGGGTCTTCGGTAGGACAACTGATTCTTGAGGTAGGACTCGAGCCGGTCAAGATGTTATTTGGGTACATCCCCCACTCCGAATGAAGCAAGCACCTCTTGACGGGTGACTTCCCGAGCACAAACTAGTATCATTTTTTATCCCAACACCAATACGTGGTTGTAAGCAGACCTCATCCCCGTACCATCTTTTTATTATAACTGTTTGAATCAGTACTTGCTTGTTGATCCGGTCAAAAGCTAGATTTGACACTTTGGCAAAAGCTTGCTATAGAGATCCTCACTTCAATGGAATCTCCCCCTCATGGGTTCGATACCCATGATCACCTCTTGGCACATAGGTGTGGGATACCCTTCCATGTTCCAACACCGGATCAATAAAAAGGAGATTTCATTAGGTTGTCTGCATTGTTGTATGGGATTTTGTATGTGTTGCAACTCAGAGAGTGAGAGCGAGTTGGGCTAACAATGCATGATGGTCTGTTGTGTGGCACACGCAAAAACACTACAACGTTATTTTGTTTAGTGTTGAAATAGCGTGTTATATGTGAATAGCTTTGCAGTGAGGAAGTTAGCTAAAATGTAATCTGGACCTTCTAGATATGCTATCGAGACGCTATAACGTTGAAATTGCATGCTGTTTTTATTCATCTCGTGTACTTGCAATGCTTGTAGTAAGCAGCCATTTTCCAATCTCTTGTATAATTGCAGGATTTATCATAGAGTAAGGTTAAATTAAATGAATGAATCTAGACCCAAAACTTTCAGGTTTGCTATAACAAATATATAACTCCGAGAACATCATAGCACGGACAAAATATTTTGCACATATTCATGATAGGGTTGTACAATTATGTACTTCAAATTATGTAAAGCAAAAAAGTATAGCATTGCATATGTGTAGTGCACTTACATATGTAGTTAGTATAGAAATGCCCTGAAAAAATTTATGTGGAGACTTGAATTAAATGACACGACTATAGTGGGTTTGCCTCGCTCCTCTCTTTGGAACTTCATTCAAGTTAAACACAACTCGCCAAATGAAATCATATTTAACAATGACTATGATATCGTAGGATTGGATCCGTTCGTTTGGGAAGGAAAATACTTCGTTACACTTGGGGCTGGTGTTCTTCTCAAAGTGATGGGTGGTGCACTTGTAACATCCAAGCTTATTCTCCACATATGGCTCACAGCTCCCAGTCACATCCTTTGCATGGAGTTCTTTGGCCTTAACAACAAACACATACAGATACGACATCTGCTCCAGATGGTCATACATGCTTGTGCTCTTTATCACCTACTGCCATAAAACCTACAATGTGGAATAATGCCTCTTTCAAGGAGTAGTATCCAGGCCGGGGCTGCGGTGGCTGCATCTCGTGAGTTCATAGAAGGACACACTTGTGCTTGCAACAAAAATCCATGACAAGGTATTACCAAGAAGAGCTTCAAGTATGGCAGAAATGACAGATAAAGTTATGGTTGTACATTTGTGTACTTCACATTTTGTAAAGGAAAAAAGTAATCACTGCATATGTGTAATACACTTCATACTTAGTTAGTATAGAAACACCCTAAAAAGAATCTACATGGAGACTTAAATTAAACGGTGAGGTCGTAGCAGGTTTGCCTCATTCCTCTCTTTGGAACTTCATTCAGGCCAAACA
This sequence comes from Triticum urartu, assembly GCF_056163025.1. Taxonomy (NCBI): domain Eukaryota; kingdom Viridiplantae; phylum Streptophyta; class Magnoliopsida; order Poales; family Poaceae; genus Triticum; species Triticum urartu. The sequence continues at coordinate 64,405,007 of NC_141873.1, read as the reverse complement.
TAACTCACCCAATGGAATCATCCTTAACAATGTTTTTGTCTTTAACATTGACCTCGATATAGCAAGATTGGATGCATTCCTTTGGGAAGGGAAACACCTGGGTACACTCAGGGTTAGTGCTCTTCTCAAAGTGATGGATGGTGCATCTTTAATTTCCAAGCTTAATCTCCACATATGCGCCATAGCTCCCAGTCACATACAAACATTTGCTCTAGAAGGTTAAATGTCCTTGTGCTCTTGTCATGTCCTACTAGAAAACCCCAAGGTGAGATATTGTCTCTTTCAAGGATTAGTCCCCAGGCCATGGTTACGGTGGCTGTATCTTGCGATTTCATAGAAGGTCACATTTGTGTGTGCAACAAAATCCATGGATAGATATTACCGAGAAGAGCTTCAAGTATAGTAGAAGTGAAATATCATTACGACCAACAGAGTAGATTGAAGATAAAACATGATAAGTCGTGGGATTATTACTGAGATGCTACTCCGATAGATCATAGACTCATTATCTTTTGATCCCTCATTCCAAGCATGACCCCAAATTGTATTTACCTGTAACCTAAGAAACCTTAAGATATCTTGCAAATTCTAGCAACAATAGAGAAATTGGTATTTGCAACAACACATTTAAACTCAAATGAGAAATTTTTAGGAAACTCAATAAATTGTATAATGCATGTTCAAGGATAGATACAAAACTTGACACACAAAAATACTTTGTTGTTCGACATCCCAGTTACACTAAAGAACTTCACTTTGGCTAGCATAGTTTAGTTAGATCCTAGTACTAGAGAAGATAAAAAGTGACAACTTCGAAAAATGTAGACCAGGCTACACTAATAGATATTGTTGTTCACAAAGTAATGGCTAACATATTGCACTTCCTAAAAATGGAAGTTCAAATTTCCAACTAGGAACAAGCAATTTTAGAAGTTCACGAAGCAGAGGGATAAAATATAACTGACGTGGTGCATTATGTTTTAATTAAATAAAATATTCATAATAAAATTTTGTCTACTAATACATTTTTAACAATAAAAGGTGGTTGTGAGAGGTTGTTTTAGGTGCTTTCTATTTTGGAGAACCTCTCAATTTTGGCAATTTTCTTTATTGACGTTAAGAAAATATTACGGCAAGTTTTATAATTTAAAACTTATGATATTCCAACTTTAAAAAAATTGGACCTCTTGAAAATTTCACTTTCTAAATTTGCACTTATGAAAATTGAGTTATTTTAGCAGACGTGCCTGTGTGGGCCCCACCCTTGGCCCGACAATGTGCCAACTATTCAAGTGCACGCACCTGTGTGGCCCAAACGCATAGCCTGACAACATGACTCCAGCACGACAACTATTCTAGAGCATGTGTCTGCATGAGGCCTATCCCTGGACTGATATCTCCAGCTTGCTAATTGCAATACAAGTGTGTTCTTCGTCCACACTCCTTGTGTCAACCTCGTAGCTCAAGCATGCCAGCTATTGTAGTGCACGCGCATATTTGGCCTCACCCTTGACCTGCCAATGCGGCTCTTGATTGCCAGCTTTGGCACCATGTGTGTGTGGGTGGTCTCCACCCCTTCTCTTACATCGCTCCCCAACACGGCTCCCTGTGAGCTCCTTGGCACAACCAATGAGGAAAATAATGTCTTGGCATTCCCACATAGTGTTCTCAAGCATGTCTTCTCTCACTACATGTGTGGTAGACCATGAAAGGGCGACTTTGTTATCTACTTACGATGCTTCTTCCTGGCCGACATTTTCCCTCCTTAGAGTGCTCAAGTTATCTCTCTTTACCTTTAGGTCCAATTAAATTTTTGATAAAGGAGAAAGTATTTGTCACATGAATTACCTATTTTGCCTAATTGTTTCTTTGTGCGCATTCCCTAGTAGTCCGCGCACGAGTAAATAGATAATATTTTTCATCCCGTAGTTGTATAATCGGGCTTTTAGTAAGGAAATACGATTCATTTGTCCCCTTTATGTTTTATTTTATTTTAGAGCGTTATAAACATAGTAAATCATGTGTTGAGCTTGCTATTCTCATGTGAGACCCTTAGTGTTGTGCGAATGATTGATCGTACAACACGTTACCATTCTTGAAAATGTGCAGGGTTAATATGGGGGAGACTGCACATGCAGCATGCTATGTCCATCACCCCACGACACATGCCTTAGAAAATGCGAATGAGTCACTATCCACTACATTAGACCAATGTAAAAAATAGCACGCTATAAAATTCAGCACCGCCCTTCTCCAGATGCTATTAAAGTTATAGCATGCTAATAGTGTGCTATATTTGGAAATAGCCTTTTGGATAATTTTTTTAAATATATCACAAATTTAAGGCTTGCATAATTTGCAAGGATGAAAACTTTGGGAGGAAATAGAATAAGGATGACACCGCTACTTGGAGATAGGATGAAGAGAGGTTGCTCTAATGTGCTAGTTGACTTGCTCGCACCATCGGCATGGTTGACATCGACTCTTACTTGCAAGAGATGGAGGCATAGACAACCCCTCCATTGGAGATGGGATGAAGAGAAGCCACTTCCACTCACAAATGACCTCCGCAACCGTCTCTCACATGTCAGGACTCCGCCAATGCTAGTTAAGAGATGATGACGCTGCCCTCGGTCATGAGCTAGTGGAAAACTGGTGAGAATTTGGCTATGTTTGGTTGTATGCATTGTTGTATGGCTTTTGTACGTGTTGCATATCCAAGAGTGAGAGCGATTTGGCCTAATACGGCAATGCTTGATGGGCTGCTATGTGATACACACAAAACACTAAAATATTATTTAGTTTAGTGTTGAAATAGTGTGTTATATGTGAATAGCGTTATAGTGAGGAAATTAGCTAAAACATAATCTGGACCTTCTAGATATGCTATACAGACGCTATAGTATTGAAATAGAATGCTTTTTTCATTTCGTGTAATTGCAATGCTTGTAGTAAGCCGCCATTTTCAAATCTCTGGTATAATTGCAGGATTTATCATATAGTATGGTAAAATTAAATGAATGAATCGAGATCCAAAACATCCAGGTCTAGTATAAGAAATATATCACTCCGAAAATATCATCGCATGGACAAAATATTTAGGAAATAGCCATGATAGGGTTGTACAATTATGTACTTCACATTATGTCAAGCAAAAAAGGATAGCATTGCATATGTGTAATACACTTTCATATGTATCTTAGTATCGAAATGCCCTCAAAAAATCTATTTGGGGACTTGAATTAAATTGCACGACTGTAGTGGGTTTGCCTCGTTCTCTCTTCGGAACATCATTCAGGTCAAACACAACTCATCCAATGAAATCATCTTTAACAATGACTACGATATAGCAGGAGTGGATGCGTTCTTTTGGGAAGGCAAATACCTAGTTACACTTGGGGTTAGTGTTCTTATTAAAGTGATGGGTGGTGCACTTGTAACATCTAAGCTTATTCTCCGCATATGGGTCACAACTCACAGTCACATCTTTTGCATGGAGGTCTTTCGCCTTGACAACACGCACATAGAGTTACGACATCTTCTCCATAAGGTCTTATGTGCTTGTGCTCTTTTTCACCTTCTGCCATAAAACCCCCAACGTGGAATAATGCCTCTTTCAAGGAGCAGTACCTAGGTCGGGGCTACGGTGGCTGCATCTTGTTAGTTCATAGAAGGACACACTTGTGCCTACAAGAAAATCCCTGACAAGGTATTACCCAGCAGAGCTTCAAGTATGGCAATAGTGACACATCAAGTTATGGTTGTACATTTATGTACTTCACATTTTTTGAAAAGGAAAAAACGATTAGCACTAAATATCTATTATACAAATCATATGTAGTCAGTATAGAAACACCCTGAAAAAGAATCTACATGGAGACTTGAGTTAAACGGTGCGACTATAATGGCTTTTCCTCGCTCGTCTCTTTGGAACTTCATTGAGGTCAAACATAACTCGCCCAATGAGATCATCCTTAACAAAGTCTTTGTCTTTAACAATGACCACGATATAGGACGATTGAATGCATTCATTCGGGAAGGCAAGTACCTGGGTACACTCAGGGTTAGTGTACTTCTCAAATTGATGGGTGGTGCACCTATAATTTCCAAGCATAATCTCCACATATGGGTCATAGCTCCCGCTCACAATCTTTGCATGGAGGTGTTCAGCACTGTTACATGCACACACATACTTCCTCTCCAGAATGTCAATTGTCCTTGTGCTCTTCTCACCTGCTACTAGGAAACCCCCAAGGTGAGATAATGTCTCTTTCGAGGAGTAGTCCCAAGTCCATGGTTATGGAGGCTTCAACTTGCCATTTCATAGAAGGACACACTTGTGTGTGCAAAAAAATCCATGAATAAATATTACCAAGAAGAGCTTCAAGCATGGTAGAATTGACACATCATTACGACAATCATAGTAGGATTGATGATTAAACATGGTAAGTCAAGGGTTATTACTGAGTAATGCTACGCCGCTAGATCATAGACGCATTACCCTTTCATCCATCATTCCAAGCATGATCCCAAATTGTATTTAGTTGTAGCCAAAAAAAACTTAAGATATCTTGAAAATTCTAGCAACAATAGAGAAATAAGTACTTGCAACAACACATCTAAACTCAAATAAGAGATTTCCAGAAAACTAAATGAACTATATGATGCCTGCTTAAGGATAGATACGAAACTTGACACATAATAACTTTTTTTGTCGACATCTGAGTTACACAAAAGAAATGCGCTTTGGCTAGCATAGTTTAGTCAAATCCTAGTATAAGAGAAGATAAAAAGTCTACAACTTCAAAAAATGTAGACCAGGCTACACTAATAGACACTGTTGTTCACAAAATACTAGCTAACATATTTCACTTCCTACAAATGGAAGTTCAACTTTCCATCCAGGAACAAGCCATTTTGAAAGTTCATAAAGAAGAGGGATAAAACTTAACTGACGTGACCCATTACATTTTCATTAAACAAAAAAATCATAATCATAGTTCTCTACTGATACATATTTAACAAATAAAAGGTGGTTGTGAGAGGTTGTTTTAGGCGCTTTCCGTTTCGGAGAAGTCCTCAATTTTGGCAATTTTGAAAATGTCTTTACCGACTTTAAGAAAATCTCATGGCAGGTTTTATAATTTGAAACTTATGAAATTTCAACTTCAAAAAATTGAACCTCTTGGACATTTCACTTTCTAAATTTGCACTTACGAAAATTGATTTTTTTTAAATACAAACTTATGAGATTTCAGAATTTCCATGGATCAACAACTGAAGAAAATCCCATGTCTATTTGGCCTCACCCTAGCTCGACTACGCAGCTCCAGAACACTAGTTGTTATAGAAGACATGCATGTGTGGGCCCCACCCTTGGCCCAATAGCACACCAAAGCGCACGCGCATGTGTGGGCCCCACCCTTGGCCCAATAGCACACCAAAGCGCACGCGCTTGTGTGGCCCAAATGTGTAGCCTAACGACATGACTCTAGGACGGCAACTGTTTTAGTGCATGTGCTTGCTTGGGCCCCAACCCCTGGACCGATAGCTCCAGCTTGCTAGTTGCAACACAAGTGCCTTCTTTGTCCCCACGCCCTATCTCGACGTCGTAGCTCAAGCATGCCAGTTGTTGCAGTGCACACACATATTTTGCCTCACCGCTGACCCAGCAAACCGACTGTTGCATGCTAGCTTTGGCAGCATACATGTGTGGGTGGTCTCCCCCCCTTCCCTGACATCGCGACCCCAACACGGTTCCCACGTGTGTGCCCCTGTGAGTTCCCTGGCACAAAGATGAGGAAAATAATGTCCTGGCATCCCCACCTAGTGTTCTCAAGCATTTCTTGTCTCACTAAATGTGTGGTTGACCATGGAAGAGCAACGTTATCTACCTAGGAAGCTTTTTCGTGGCCGTCATTTTCCCACCTCTGTGTGCTCAAGTAATCTCTCTTTACCTTTAGGTCCAATTAAATTTTTCACAAGGGAGAAAGTATTTGTGACATGAATGACCTATTTTTTTCAATTGTTTCTTTATGTGCATTCCCTAGTTGTTCGCGCACGAGTAACTACGTAATATTTCTTCATCCCAAAGTTGTATAACCGGCCTTTTAGTAAGAAAATATCATTCATTCCCCCTTTGTGTTTTATTTTATTTTAGAGCATTATAAACATGGTAACTCATGTGCGGAGCTTGGTCTTCTCATGTGAAATGCTTCATGTTGTGTGAATGATTGATCGTACAACACATTACCATACTTGAAGATGTGTCGGGTTGACATGGACGAGACCACACATGCTGCATGCTACGTCCGTCACCCCATTGCACACGCCTTAGTAAATGTGAATGAGTCACCGTCCACTGCATTAAATCAATGTAAAAATAGCATGCTACAAAATTTAGCACCGCCCTTCTCTAGATGCTATAAAAGTTATAGCATGCTAATAGTTTGCTATATTTGGAAATAGCCTTTTGGATATTTTTTCATCTCTCACAAAAATTAAGGCTTGCATAATTTGCAAGGATGGATACTTATGGAGGAAATAGAATAAGACCGACACTGCTACATGGAGATAGGATGAAGAGAGGTTGCCCTAATGTGGTGGTTGACTTGCTGGCACCATTGGCACGGTTGACATCGACTCTTAATTCCTAGAGTTGGAGCCATGGTCGACCCCTCCATTGGATATGGTATGAAGAGAAGCCAGTGCCACTCATGAACCACCTCTACAACCGTATCTCATGAGTCACAACTCCACCACTATCGGTGAAGAGAAGCCCCCACTGCCATCAGTCATGAGCTAGTGGAAAACTGGTGAGAAGTTGGATATGTTCGGTTGTATGCATTGTTGTATGGGCTTTTGTATGTGTTTCATCTCAGAGAGTGACAGCGAGTTGGGCTAATGCGGCAATGCCTGATGGGCTGTTGTGTGCTACACACAAAAACAAGACAACATTATTTTGTTTAGTGTTGGAATAGCGTGTTATATGTGAATAGAGCTGTAGTGAAGAAATTAGCTAAAACGTAATCTGGACCTTCTAGATATGCTATAGAGATGGTATAAAGTTGAAATTGCATGCTATTATTTCCATTTCTTGTAATTGAAATGCTTTAAGTAAGCCGCTATTTTCCAATCTCTGGTATATAGTTACATGATATATCATATAGTATGGTTCAATTAAATAAATGAACTAAGATCCAAAACTTTCAAGTTTGGTATAAGAAATATATCACTCCAAGAATATCGGAGCACGGACACAATATTTAGCAAATATCCATCATTTGGTTGTACAATTATGGACTTCACATTATGTAAAACAAAAAGGATGGTATTGCATATGTGTAATACACTTTCATATGTAGTTAGTATAGAACTGCCCTGAAAAAATCTATGTGAAGACTTGAATTAGATGACACAACTATAGCGGTTTTGCCTCGCTCCTCTCTTTGGAACTTCATTCAGGTCAAACACAACTCGCCCAATGAAATCATCTTTAACAATGACTACGATATAGTAGTATTTGGATGCATTCTTTCAGGAAGGCAAATACCTAGTTATACTCGGGGTTATTATTCTTCTCAAAGTGATGGGTGGTGCACTTGTAGTATCCAATGTTAATCTCTACATATGGGTCACAACGACAGTCACATCCTTTGCATAGAGGTCTTTGGCCTTGACAACACGCACATAGAGATATGACATCTGCTATAGAAGGTCATATATGCTTGTGCTCTTGTCACCTGCTACCAGAAAACCCCATGGTGGGATGATGTCCCTTTCAAGGAGTAGTCTCTAGGTCACGACTGTGGTGGCTCCATCATACCAATTCATTGGAGGACACACTTGTGCCTACAACAAACCATGACAAGGTATTACCAAAAAGAGCTTCAAGTATGGCAGAAGTGACACATCATTACGAACAACGGAGTAGGATGGATGATAGAATATGGCAAGTCATGGGCCATTACTCAGTAATGTGTTGCTGATATATCCCAAACAAAATATTCTTTCATCCCTCATTCCATCCATGATCCTAAATTGTATTTTGTTGTAGCCAAAAAAAACCATTAAGAGAACTTGCAAATTCTACCAACAATAGAACAATAGGTACTTGCAACAACACATCTAAACTCGAATGGGAAATTTTTAGAAAGCAAAATAAATTGTATATTGCATGCTTAAGGATAGATACAGAACATGACACACACAAATGCATTGTTGTTCGACATCCCGGTTACACTAAAGAACTTAATTTTGGCTGACATAACTAAGACTAATCCTACTCCTAGAGAATATAAAAATGTCTACAACGTCAAAAAATGTAGACCAGGCTATGCTAATAGAGACTATTGTTCACAAAGTAGTAGCTAGCATATTTTACTTCCTACAAATGGAAGCTCAAATTTCTAACCAGGAACAACCATCTTCAAAGTTCTTGATTCACAGGGTAAAACATACCTGTCCTGGCCCACTACATTTTGACTACACAAAAATACATAATCATAGTTTGTCTACTAATACATTTTTAACAATAAAAGGTGGTTGTGATAGGCTGTTTTAGGCGCTTTCTATTTCATACATCTTCTCATTCTTGCAATTTTTTAAAGATCTTTACTGACTTTAAGAAAAAATTATGACAAATTTTATTATTTGAAATTATGAAATTTGATCTATAAAAAAATGGGACCTCTTGATAATTTTGCCGTTCTAAATTTGCATTGCTTTGTAGTAAGCGGCCATTTTCCAATCTCTTGTATAATTGCAGGATTTATCATAGAGTACGGTTATATTCAATGAATGAACTGAGATCCAAAACTTTCAGGTTTGGTATAAGAAATATATCACTTCGAGAAAATTAGAGCACAAACAAAATATTTAGCAGATATCCATGATAGGGTTGTACAACTATGTACTTCACATTATGTAAAGCAAAAAAATGTAGCATTGCATATGTGTAATACACTTTCATATGTAGTTAGTGTAGAAATGCCCTAAAAAATCTATGTGGAGACTTGAATTAAATGACACGGTTGTAGTGGGTTCGCCTCGCTCCTCTGTTTGGAACTTCATTCAGGTCAAACACAACTTGCCCAATGAAATCATCTTTAACAATTACTATGATATCGTAGGATTGGATGCGTTCTTTCAGGAAGGCAGATACTTGGTTACACTTGGTGTTAGTGTTGTTCTCAAAGTGATGGGTGGTGCACTTCTAATATCCAAGCTTAATCACCACATATGGGTCACAACTCCCGGTCACATCCTTTGCATGGAGGTCTTTGGCCTTGACAACACGCACATAGAGATACGACATCTGCTCTAGAAGGTCATATGTGCTTGTGCTCTTTGTCACCTACTGCCATAAAACTACCAATGTGGAATAATGCCTCTTTCAAGGAGTAGTATCCAGCTTGGGGCTGCGGTGGCTGCATCATGTCAGTTCACAGAAGGACATACTTGTGCCTGCAAGAAAACTCATGACAAGGTATTACCAAAAAGAGCTTCAACTATGGCAGAGGTGACAGATCAAGTTTTTGTTTTACATTTATGTATTTCACATTTTGTAAAGGAAAAAATGGTTAGCACTACATATGTGTAATACACTTCATATGTAGTCCGTATAGGAACACCCTGAAAAAGAATCTACATGGAGACTTAAATTAAACGGCGCGGCTATAGTGTGTTTGCCTCGCTCCTCTCTTCGGAACTTCATTCAGGTCAAACACAAGTCGCCCAGTGAAATCATCCATAACAAAGTCCTTTTGTATTTAACAATGACCTCGATATATAGCAAGATTTGATGCATTCCTTTCGGTGACATATGGGTCACAGTTCCCAATCACATACTATGCATGGAGATCTTTGGCCTTGTTACATGCACATACGAACATCTGCTCTAGAGACTCAAATCTCCCCTTGTCACCTGCTACTAGAAAAACCCAATGGTGAGATAATGTCTCTTTCAAGGAGTAGTACCCAAGCCATGGTTACGGTGGCTGCATCTTGCCAGTTCGTAGAAAGACGCACTTCTGTGGCAACAAAATCCAGGAATAAACATTACCAAGGAGAACTTCTAGTACTAGTCGTCAACCCGTGCATTCGCACGGGCTAGTTAATTGATGTTGTTTATATCTTGTTTTATCAAACACACTTTTCCTACTCAAAGGGACAATGATGTAGTTATTGTAATGTGTTATATATTGACTTAGTTTGAGTTTGTGGAAACATAGTTTAGAAAAGTTGACGACATATATATTTGAGAAAACTGATTGATATGCAGAACATGGGATGCTAATTGGATAAGTATCTGCATCTTCTATGTTAGCTAGGAGGTAAATTATACTATATATTATTTGATAACAATATAAAGTAGATAATCAAATAAATACCCTCAAATATTGTCTTACTTCTAACGGGCTTTGCTAATGCTCGTCAAGAAGTGCAGCCTTGTTCTGTGTATAACGCCTAGTTAATTTGTTACCCTCATGTGTGGTTTATGTGCACACAACTTACTCGTTAAGTATATCACAATCATCCCTATGTATCAAGAATTATGCAGATTGATTAATCTTTTTGTTTGTGTGTTTCTGCCTGAAACATGGTGCAAGTCATCATTTCACTAAGATCACGTATCTCTAGCTTGAGTTTGCACCTAAGCCATAAAATGGGACATGTGGTTATAGTGCAACATAATTTTCTACCTAAACAATGAGATATTAGCAAATTTACCTCGGACATGTCTTCTCAGGTTCTTTTTCACATTTTGGACGGCAGAAGTGGTTCCCTTCTTTTCTACAGTTTTTCTATTATATTTGCCGCATTATATGTAGTACCACTTACCTCATATATCAATTCGCTTAATTGTTGCTTCTGCAGAATAGAACTTTTGATATCCATCGCAGGTTAAATTAGCACCTAAACATATGAAAAAAGAATACGGGAGAATATATATCAAGGACAAAAAATAAGTATTTGCTCTTACTTAAAATATATTGGATACTAAATGCAAGTTGAACATTCTTACTAATATTAGACAGAAACTATACCCACTGAATCCATGAAAGTAATCTTGGTCGATTAGCACTAAGAAATATTTCTAACCAAACTCATGAGAGCAATCAAGATTCACTACCATGAAATATTGTTAGACATTTGTGTCTCCTACAATACATATTGTTGACATAACGGGTAAAAGAAACTTTTTTGTATGCCGTAGATATATATGCCTGGGCTTTTTGTTTTATTCTTTATTTTATTAAATGGCAAGACGCCTACAAAACTGTGAAGCCTACCAACCGTGCTCCTTAAATGTTATTTTTGCTTCTGCCTCAAACATGGTGCAAGTCGTCATTGCAGTAAGATCAGGTATCTCTAGCTTAAGTTTGTAACTAATAATAAAGTCGAACATGTGGTTAGTGCAGGATAAATTTCTGCCTAATTAATGGGATATTGTCAAATTTATCTTGGATATGTCTTCTCAGGTTCTTCTTCACATTTTGGACAGTAGAAGTGATTTTTTCTTTTGTATTACTTGTTTGTTATATTTGTCATATTATATTTAGTACCAGTTATCTCATATATTAACTCGCTTGATCGTAGCTTTTGCAGTATAGAACTTTTCATGTCCATCGCATGTTAAATAAGCACATAAACATATGAAAAAAGAATACAGGCAATATATATATATATATATATATATATATATATATATATATATATACTCCCTCCGTTTTTATTTACTCTGCATATTAGAGTTGACTGAAGTCAAACTTCGTAAAGTTTGACCAAGTTTATAGAAAACAATATAGACATTTATCATAATAAATCTATACGATGTGAAAGTACATTTAATAATAAATCTAATGTTGTTGATTTGTTATTGTACTCCCTCCGTTCCTCAATATAAGGTGTATTATTTTTCCAAAAAGTCAAACTTCTCTAAGTTTGACCAAGTTTATAGACAAAAATATCAATATCTAGAATACCAAATCATTATCACTAGATTCGTCATGAACTATATTTTTACATTTTATATATTTAGTATTATAAATCTTTATATATTTTGCTATAAAGTTGGTCAAACATAGACAACAGTTGACTTTTTGAAAAACTAATACACCTTATATTTAGGAACGGAGGGAGTATATCTTAATATTTATGTATATCTTAATATTTTTGTATGTAAACTTGGTCAAAGTTTGTAAAGCTTGACTTTGACCAAAGCTAATATCGGAGCTAAATAAAAACGGAGGGAGTATATATATATATATAGGTATGTGTGTGTGTGTGTACTCCTGGGAGCGTACTCCCACTCCTCATATATCATGGACTAAAAATTGAATGTTTGCTCAGTTTAAAATATATTGAATATTTGATGGAATTAGGGCATTCTTACTAATATTAGGCAGCAACTATATTAACCTAAACCTGAGGAATCGTGATCCACCACCTGCACTGAGAAATATTTCTAACCAAACTTATGAGAGCAATCATGATTCCCTACCCTGAAATATTGGTGGACATTTGTTTCTGCTATGATAGATACTTTTAACATAAGTGGTAAAAGAAACTAATTTGTACGCTGTAGATATATATACCTGGCATTTATGGTTTACTCTTAATTTTATTAAATGGCAAGATGCCTACAGAAGTGTCATCCTACCAACCGTGGGTCATTCATTCATGCATATGTTCCTAGTTCATTATATCCTTTAGCCAGTTCAACTTGACATGAGGCAGGCATCAATAAATCACCAGTTAGGCGTCTTTGTAATCATTGTTGTGTTGGGTTAACTTCAAGAAAATGAACTAATACGCATCATCACTCTTTCATATACATGATCTAGTGGTCTCATTTTATATATATAGTCCAATCTGACATTTCGGGTGGTTTTTCGTTTGGTGCATGACTTCATGTACATCTTAATAGATCTTCTGATGATTACACTGAAAAACTATGTGCAAGGATAAACAAAAAAACATTATACATACATGGAGTTGTGTACAGCATATGCCTGAGATGTGACAGGAATACATGCACCCAGTAGAGGAAACTTCTTTTTTATGAACATGCCACGTGTCTATCCTGTAGAAAGCAATAGATTTATGACGAAATTCCCATTACGCAAAGGCTGCAAACAAAAAGAAATATTTTTTTCTTATTAAGCTTGTAACTAACCTTAGTTGAAAATGAACCAACCTGACAAATTACAGGTTGCTTCTCAAATTCTGAACATATAGGTTATATGGGTTCATCTAAATACAAAGGATGTAACCTGGCGTGCAGAAGATCATCCGGACAGTACCTAAGGGCATCTCCAGCCGTTCGGCCCCCCAGGGCGCCTAAATAGAGCGGCCTAGGGGCGTGCCGGCGCTAGTTCGGCCCCTGGGGGCGACCTAGCTCCCAGTCACGCCCCCAAGCGCCGGCCCCAGGATGCGGGAAATTTGAACTAGGTCGTTCCCGCTCACAAAAGACGCCACAAATCCGGCAATCGGACGTAGTCCGGCGTTACAAAAAACAGAGCGCCGCATGCCGCAAGTTCGCGTGCGCAATGAGTCACTCGGCGGGGTCGGCTCCAGGCGTTGGCGCAGTCGGCGTGCGCGGGCTCGGCGGTGTCGGAGTTGCTTCGTTGTTGGGCTGTGTTGGCGCGGCTTCGGTACTGCTGGGCGGCGATGTAGAGGCGTCGGTCGGGCTTGGCGTTCGTGTGGCCGTGGGCACTGGAGCTGGCGTCGTCGGCGTCGTTGGCGTTGCCATCTGCATCTGGTTTAGGATGAGGCCGCGCTCCGCCATGTACCATGCCCTGAGCTGCTCGTCGTCGCTCTGGAGCATCTCCGCCCCGCCCATCAGAAAAGCCATGTCGGTGTTCCTCTTATTTGCGGCGACATTGGTCCGGAGCAGGTCGACGTTGGTCCGGAGCAGGTCGAGCTTGATGGCGCTGTTCGTCATTAGCGACGACCACCGCGCCTCGGTCTTCTCTTCACGTAGGACGGCCCGGGCCTGGGCGTCGGCGAGGCAATGCTCGATGGACTCCTGCACTCGCGCGGTTGCCGCGTCGGCGTTTTTCCCCTTCTTTGCCAATTTGTGGCCGTCCGGCCGCCCCTCTGACGCGCCCGGAGTCATCACGTCCGGCTTGTATGTCTCCTTGGCCTTGTCGAGGGTACGTCGGACTTCCGCCCACTTCTCGCACTTGTCAATGCGCTTGTAGACGTGGAGGTGCTTGAAGTCGGCGTCGAGGTTGTCGCGCCGATACATGGTGAACATGCGCAGCAACTGCGCGGAGGAACAAAAAGTTGGCGGGCGGCGGGCGTAGACGACGAAGAGATGCGAGCGAACGGCGTGCGTACCTGATCCTCAACGCTGGCGCCGCTCTCCGGGCGAGCCGCGACCTCCTCGACGATTCCATGCCATGTGTTGCACGCCCCCTGGATACGCCCCCAATGGTTCGCCATCGCCTTGGAGCCGCGCTGCATGTAGATGCCTTTGAAGTAGGGTTCGACGAGCTTCCGCTCGTCGAACTCGGCCTTGATGCGGTCCCAGTACATCTCGAAGCTCTGGTTCGTGCCGGTGGTCGGGTCGAGGCAGACGACTTTCCATACTTCGGCGAGGCATTCCTCCTCCTTGGACGTCCACTTGATGCGCGGTTCGCCTGGCTTAGCCGCCCGCTTCTTCTTCTGGCGCCCCTTCGTCGGATCAGGAGCCGGCTCCTCCTCCTCCTCCTCCTCATCCTCCTCCTCCTCGGGTTCCTGCGCTTCGTGCGCGTCCTCGCCGTAGACGTAGCCGAGCTCGGCCTCCATGTCGTCGCTGAGATCCACTACCTCGTCCTGGGTGGCGAATCCGGGAGACGCGGCGGCCGCGGTCGATCCTGTCGCGATGATGTCGTCCATGTCGGCTCTTGTGTCGTTCGTGTCGCCGAGGTGCGAGAAGGGCAGCGGTCCATGGCGGAGATGGGGCGTAGGTGGGCGGCGAGTAGTTGTATGGAGGGTACTGCACGCCGACGAAGGCGGGCGAGGGTGTGCGCGTCGCGGGTGGCCATGGGGGAAGGTCACGTTTGGGTTGAACCCACCGTGCGCGTCGCCGTCGGCGTAGCCGGGCGACGACGATCCCCATGGAGACCCGACGCCTTGCTGTCCCCAGGGCGCATACTGGGCGTGGCTGATGATGGGTGGATTCATCATCCCCGCATGGTCGACCGATGAGGAGGACGCCGCCGCGCGCACCGCGTTGTCGCGGGCCTTCTTGGCGATGGCCCTGTTCCGCCGGTCGGCAGTGACTGCGTCGCGTCGCTGAACTTCCACCCTCCACTCGGTGTTCGACATGCCCGGTGGCTTCAATGGCGGCGCCCTCGGCTTCCTCTGCTTCGGCTGGGCCACGGTGCCAGTCGTGGTTGCCGCCGCGCGCGACATGGCGTACTTCTTCGGTGGCATGGCGGCGACTGGAAGGCGAGCGGGAGGGGGTTTGGCGGGAGAAAGGGAGGGAATGGCGGGAGGAATGAGAGCGAGCGGGAGGGATGCAAGGGAAAAGCGTCAAGAAACGGCGGGAAAAGGCCCTCGGGTCGCCGCCAGGGTGGTCCCACGCGCCTTTTTCATTTGTGCCGGCTCCCCAAGCGCCCCCCAGGGCGCCGGGTTCGGCCTGGGTCTGCCCGCACCAGTTTTGACCTGAGCCGGCGAAAAACAGGCTTCTGGGGCCGCGACTGGGCCGTTTTTTTGGCGCCGGCGCGGCAAAAACGTCTGAGGAGGACCTGTTGAGGGCGCAGCTGGAGATGCTCTAATCTCAGCTTCCGGTGAGTCTGCTCGACACTTCGAATTCCATCGGGTACGCAACGATGTGGCCGGCTACATTCCAACGTCCAACATGCAGCAAACCTTGGTCTGCTGACTTCAGTTAAAGCGTTTTCTAGCCGAGGAGAGAATTTAAAAGAGAAAATACAGAGGAGCGTCAAAGCATACTTACTATCATCATAATCCAGAACATGGACGCCACCTGAACAGCAGCCATGACCAGCAGTACCTCAGACTGCGGGGGCGCGGTCTCCTGCCTGGCGCTTCAGCCAAAACACATAGCAGCGTCTAGGGTTCATCTCTATTCCGCTGGGAAAATCTGAAGCCTTCTGTACATATCTCTCCTATCCCTAATTCACTATGCCTACTTTGCTAATTAATTGATTATCTGATTCGAAGCAATTAAGGATGGAAACAAACAAACATACCACATATTAGCACAGCAATGCTGGATGCTTGGGCACGTCTGCCTATCCATGCATGGACGTCTCGGACCAGCTTGCTACAGGGAGAGAGCACGGGTGAGGTTCTGCAGGGTGGCGATGTAAGCTTTACCTCGAACTCAGCGACTGTCTGCTTCAGCCGCGAACTCACTCCCCGCATCGTCCCATGTCCGCATGGCCTTCCCGATCTGCCGTGAGAGGTCAACCACAGCTTGGCACTAGTCCTTGCTGTCGTTGGGGCACTTGAACGCTTGCCTCCCGCTACACCACGTCCTCCAAGTGCTCGTGTCCTCCTCGGCAACAAAGGCGATTGCTGGCGTGATATTTTTGCCGGCGGCGGCGGCGGGGAGCCTATATCCTGTGAGTCAGGCATGCGTTAGCCTAATTAATAATTTGATGGAGCTCGGGATATACGTGAGAGATTAGGGAAGTCGGGCCTTTTTTTCTAGAGACGTGAGAGTTTGAGAGGGATATATGAAGATAGTATTTATTTTAGAGATATGTGGGAGAGGGACACGTGAGAGTATTTTTCCAGAGAAATACGTGAGAGGTTGGAAGAAAGATACGTGAAATTTTTGAGTCAAAAAAGAAAAGATTGAGATGGTTGACTCATGAGGGGAGAGATACGTGAGAACTTTTTTTACAGATATATTAGAGATGGAAAATTAGATGGATTAATCTACACCGTAATAATTTTGGTCCCACCAGAGATTAACGGCTCTAATTTTCTAATTAACGTGGGAATTTTTAGGAAGTCTGTAATTAGTATAGGTATAGATATAGATAGATAGATATAGATAGATAGATAGATATAGATAGATAGATAGATAGATAGATAGATGGTTGAAGTGAAACATCATTATGATCAACATAGTAGGTCAGATGATAAAATATGATAAGTCATGGGTTATTAGTCAGTAATGCTTTGCCAATAGATCATAGATGCATTATCGTTTCATCCCTCATTCCAAGCCTGATCCTAAATTGTATTTAGTTGCAGCCTAAAAACCTTAATATATCTTGCAAATTCTAGCAAAAATAGAGAAATAGGTACTTGCAACAACACATATAAAATAGAATGAATTTTTTCCAGAAAACTAAATAAACTGTATAATGCATTGTTAAGGATAGATACAAAACTTGACACACAAAAATACTTTGTTGTTTGTCATACCAATTACTCTAAAGAACTTCACTTTTGCTAGCATAGTTTAGTCAGATCGTAGTAATAGAGAAGATAAAAGTTCTACAACTTCATAAAATGTAGCCAGGCTACGCTAATAGAGACTGTTGTTCACAAAGTACTAACTAACATATTTCACTTCCTACAAATGGAAGTTCAAATTTCCAACCAAGAACAAGCCATTTTAAAAGTCCATGAAGCAGAGGGATAAAACTTAATTAACGTGGCCCATTATGTTTTCATTAAACCAAAAAATTCATAATCAAAGTTTGTCTACTGATACATTTTTAATAATAAAGGGTGGTTGTGAGATTATGTTTTCGGGGCTTTCTATTTCGGAGAACTTCTCAATTTTGGCAATTTTTAAAACTTCTTTACCAACTTTAAAAAAATCTTCTGACAAGTTTATAATTTGAAACTAACGAAATTTCAACCTCATGAATATTTCACTTTCTAAATTTGCACTTATGAAAATTGATTTTTGAAAAAATATGAACTTATGGGAATTCAAAATTTCCACGGATCAACAACTGACAAAATGCCATGTCTATCAGGCCTCATCCTAGCCTGGCAACGCGTCCAAAGAGCACTTGTTGTTTTAGCACACGTGCCTGCATGGGCCCCACACTTGGCCCGACAGCGCACCAACTATTCAAGCGCACGCGCCTGTGTGTCCCAAACGCATAGCCTGACGACATGACTCCAACTATCTCAACGCATGTGCCTGCATGGGCCCCATCCCCTAGAGCGATAGCTCCAGCTTTCTAGTTGCAACACAAGTGCCTTCTTCGTCCCAACTCCCTATCCAGATGTCGTAGCTCAAGCATGCCAGTTGTTGCAGTGCACGCATATATTTGGCCTCACCCTTGTCTCGGCAATGCGGTTCTTCCATGCCAGCTTTGGCCGCATACAAGTGTGGTGGTCTCCACCCCTTCCCTTACATTGTGACCCCAACACCGCTCCACGTCAGCTCTCTAGCACAAACAACGAGGAAACTAATGTCCTGGCATCCCCACCTAGTGTTCTCAAGCATGTATTGGCTCACTACATGTGTGGCAGACCATGGAAGAGGGACTTCGTTATCTACTTAGGAAGCTTTTTCGTGGCTGTCATTTCCCCTCCTCGGTGTGCCCAAGTTATCTCTCTTTTCCTTTAGGTCCAATGAAATTTTTGACAAAGGAGAAAGTATTTGTGACATCAATGACCTATTTTATCCAATTGTTTCTTTGTGTGCATTCACTAGTAGTCCGCGCATGAGTAACTAGGCAATATTCTTCCATCCCAAAGTTGTATAATCAGCCTTTTAGTAAGGAAATATCATTCATTTGTCCCCTATATATTTTATTTTAGAGCATTATATACATGGTAAATCATGTGTGGAGTGTGATCTTCTCATGTGAGACGATCCATGTTGTGTGAATGATTGATCGTACAACACGTTAACATTCTTGAAGATGTGGAGGGTTGACATGAAAGAGAACACACATGCGGCATGCTATGTCCGTCACCCCATGGAACACCCCTTAGAAAATGTGAATTTTTCATCGTCCACTACATTAAATCAATGTTAGAAATAGCATGCTACAAAATGTAGCGCCTCCCTTCTATGGTTGCTATAAAAGTTATAGCATGCTAATAGTGTGCTATATTTGGAAATAACCTTTTGGTTTTTCTAATATATCACAAAATTAAAGCTTGCATAATTTTCAAGGATGGATACTTTTGGAGGAATAATAATAAGACCGACATTGCTACTTGGAGATAGGATGAAGAGAAGTTGCTCTAATGTGTTGGTTGACTTGCTGGCACCGTCCGCATGCTTGACATCGACTCTTACTTGCTAGAGTTGGAGGTGTGGCCGACCCCTCGATTGGATATGGGATGAAGAGAAGCCACTGCCACTCACGAACCACCTCCACAACTATCTCTTACGAGTCACAACTCCGCCACTGCCGGTCAAGAGATGCCGCCGCCGATCTCAATCGCGAGCTGGTGGAAAACTGGTGAGAAGTTGGCTATGTTAGGCTGTATGCATTGTTGTATGGGTTTTTGTATGTGTTGCATCTCAGAGAGTGAGAGTGAGTTGGGCTAATGTGGCAGTGCCTAATGCGCTGTTGTGTGATACACACAAAACACTACAAGGTTATTTCGTTTAGTATTGAAATAGCATGGTATATGTGAATAGCATTGTAGTGAGGAAAATAGCTAAAACATAATATGGACCTTCTAGATACACTATATAGATGCTATAACATTGAAATAGCGTGCTATTTTTTTCATTTCATGTAATTGCAATGCTTGAAGAAAGCTGCCATTTTCCAATCCTTGGTATAATTGCAGGATTTATAATAGAGTATGGTTAAATTAAATGAATAAATTGAGATCCAAATTTTTCAGGTTTAATTTGGTATAAGAAATATATCACTCTGAGAAAATCAGAGCACGGACAAAATATTTAGCAAATGTCCATGATAGGGTGGTACAATTATGTACTTCACATTATGTAAAGAGAAAAAATGATAGCATTGCATATATGTAATATAGTTTCATATGTAGTTTGTATAGAAATGCCCTGAAAAATCTATGTGGAGACTTGAATTAAATGACACGGCTATAGTGAATTTGCCTCTCTCCTCTCGTTGGAACTTCATTCAGGTCAAACACAACTCGCTCAATGAAATCATCTATAACAATGACTATGGTATAGAAGGATTTGGATGCATTCTTTTGGGAAGGAAAATACCTGGTTACACTCGGGGTTAGTGTTCTTCTCAAACTGATGGGTAGTGCACTAGTAATATCCAAGCTTAATCTCCACATGTGGGTCACAGATCCCAGTCACGTCCTTTGCATGGAGGTCTTTGGCCTTGACAACACGGACATGGAGATATGACATCTGCTCCAGAAGGTCATATGTTCTTGTGCTTTGTCACCTGCTACCAGAAGAACCCATGGTGGGATGATGTATCTTACAAGGAGTAGTTTCTAGGTCACAGTTGTCGTGGCTCCATATTACCAGTTCATAGAAGGACACACTTGTTCCTGCAACAAAATCCATGACAAGATATTACCAAAAAGAGCTTCAAGTATGGCAGAAGTGACGCACCACTATGAAAAACAGAGTAGGATGGATGATAAAATATGGCAAGTCATTGGCTATTACTCAGTAGTTCTTTGCGGATATATCAGAAAGGCAATATCCTTTCACCCCTTGTTCAAGGCATGATCCTAAATTGTATTTCTTTGTAGCAAAAACAACATCAAGAGAACCTGCAAATTTTACCAACAATACAACAATAGGTACTTGCAACAACACATCTAAACACGAATGAGAAATTTTTAGAAAGCAAAATAAACTGTATAATGACTGCTTAAGGATAGCTACAAAACTTGACACACACAAATACATTGTTGTCCGACATCCCGGTTACACAAAAGAACTTAACTTTGGCTGACATTACTAAGACTAATCCTACACCTAGGGAAGAAAAAGTGTCTGCAGCTTTGAAACATGTAGACCAGGCTATCCTAATAGAGACAATTGTTCACAAAGTAGTAGCTAGCCAATTTCACCACCTACAAATGGAAGATCAAAATTTCAACCAGGAATAACCATCTTCAAAGTTCTTGATTCACAAAGTTAAACTTACCTGTCCTGGTCCATTAAATTTTCATTAAAAAATGCATAATCATAGTGTTTCTACTAATACATTTTTTAATAATAAAAGGTGGTTTTCACAGGTTATTTTAGGCGCTCTCTACTTCGTGCAACTTCTAATGTTGCAATTATTAAAAGATCATCACCGACGGCGTTTAAAACGGGTGTCAAGGTCCATTTCAGTGGTCGTTTCATCTGCACACTCGGGCAATGGTGAGTTAAATCAAGTTGAAGACGGTGTTCCATGCGGGCGCTTGCGCCCGTTTGAGCATTCGTTTTACATGCCGATGGCTCCAATAAGCCCGAGGAAGGAGGTATTTCACCCCCATCTCTCTCTTTTCTTCTTCTTTTTCCTCCAAACTCTAGCAAAACTTCACCCGATCTCTCATTCGTTTTTAGTTTGAATCCTTCCGTGTGAATGATCTGTGGTATATTTCTCCTCCATCCCCAATTTATTTTTCGCAAATCCGTGTTCTACATGCCTAGAATTGCCATGACTAGGAGATGCATATTTTTTATTTAAACTTGAGTTTGGCTTGGATTTGTTGAAGGTTTTAGAGGAGTATGATGTTGTGATTATTGTAGCAGGATCGTTATTATTTCATCATCTTGGACTGAAATATTGTTTTGTAGATGTTTACATGGAGGTCTTCTCGCGTACGTGGTGATTCGAGTTCGTCCACCACACAACCACAACAAGTTTTCACTCAGGGGATCGTCTTAACCGACCGTGGAGCAAGGAAAAAATTCCAAAAGCTCACAACAAGGAAGATCTAAGCAACCAAATGGGCTTGTGCAAATACTGTCGCCAAGCTAGGTATCACTCATGATTTTAATTTGCTTCATCATAACACTTGGTTGCACCATTTTGTTTATCAAGGATGTGAGACTTATGAACGATTGACGCTTGAGTTTCTTAGTACGCTCTCACATAATGTTGGGTTAGTACCAAATGGATATGAGGAGGAGAGGATCACTTACCATCTCCTGGACCAAGACTTTGACATCACTTTGGTTGAGTGGTGTAACTACTTTGTCTTCCCCAACAATGATGCCGATATTACATATGTTTATGATTTCACTAGCCCGCACCCAAGGCAATCCTATATTCGGATGAGTCACCGTGGCTCTGATCAAAGAACCATTTGTATTGAAAGTCCTGCTATACATTATTTCTACTATGTTATCACTAACTCATTGCAGGCACGAGGATAAGTTTCTAAGGTGAATGATGAGAACCTACTAGTTCTCGGGAAAGCGGCAAACATGGACGTCGGTTATTCACCCAACCTAGGGGTAGTACTTTTGATACACCTCGCACATCAAGAAAATCATGCACAAAGAGATATCATGTGTGGAGGAGTGATCACCATGCTGGCCAACTCCCTTGGCCTTGACTACAGTCATCTCCGCCCCATTGTCGGTAACACCCATGTTAACATTTGTGTTCTTACTAGCGTTGGTATGGTAGTAGTTCGTAATGGCCGTCATTGTATCAAGATTCTAGAGTGGTGTACTTATTACCCACACATATGCCTAATCATTTCTCCATTGAGAATGGACAATTGCATTATGCTGCAGATGAAGGAGATGCAGCTTTTGACCAAGAAGGGCCAGAACCTGAACAATTAGATGAAGAAGAACTCGCCACCGACCAAGAGGAGGAGCAGCCCCAACAAGACTACACCACCTACACGGACCTTATCAACCTCCAGGGCTCTATTGATGATATGAGCAACCTCGCGTTGTCCCTGAGGAGCACGTCCGCCTACATGAACATGAACTTCTCCAACTGGAGCCAAGAGTGGGCTCTTGACCTACCGCCGCAATGATCTCGCTGGTTTGGGCTTGCAAAAGCCTAAGCATGGGGGGAGGTTATCACCAATTCTACATCAAGATGTGGAGGTATTTGAATTTATTGTAATGAGGTTATACTTAAGCTCGAGGAGCTTCAAAACACTCGTGTTGGTTTGTTCCAACACTTTGCTTTTTAGTTTGCTTTTGCCTTTGCAATTTTTTGGTTGCAAGTTAGCTTTCAAAAACCCAAAAACCAAAACAAAATAAAGTAAGATTTTATTTGCTCTTTTTCTTATTTAGCCCCTTTGAGCTCATTGGCATTTTGTTAGCCATTTTCAGAAAAAAAAAACTACTGGGCTGGTCTGTGGTAAACATAAAAGAAAACGCTGTCTAGACATGCAGAGTGTCCTGCACAGCCCAGTTGACACCCTGCTTCCGTCTCAAAAACAAATTAGATAAATGCCACTCCAATTATGGTGATTCATAAAAATGCCACTGCAATTTCCAAACTTTGAAAAATGCCACTGCAATTTTTCCAAACTTTGAAAAACACCACTGCAGTTTGCAAACTTTGAAAAACGCCACTCCAAACTTCGAAAAATGCCACTAGAAATGGCATGAAATGGCATTTTTCAAAGTTTGGAAATTGCAGTGGCATTTCTCGGATACACCAGATTTGTAGTGGCATTTATCAAATTAACCCAAAATAAAAATAACTGGGTGAGCTGCTGGGTCCCTGGTGTCAGCCGCTCGTTGTGCAATTCTCTTGTTTACTGACTACGTTGACAATGGCATGGGACCCAGATGTCAGAAATCTACTAGGAGGAGCCATTTTTTATTGGCTTGAAATAAGGGGGCACTTGCTTGCGTACTGCCATGACCAGGGCGGGTCCCTGCTGTCATCCTCTCCACGTACAATCATCTCCTGATTGTGTACGCGTCAACTTGCTAGACCCACAAGTCAGCCTCTAAACCCGTGGAGGACAAATACAACCCATTTAAAAAAATAACAGTCCATTCCATACGTTCAAACGAAAAGTTCAAATTCAGAGCAAAGTAACCGGTCTGATCCACATATAGAGTACAGAACTTCCATGTTGACAACCATCATAGCCAAGTTAACTATCTACTCCCACTAATAATCTAGTAGCGTACAAGTACTAACTTACTCTTAGCTAACTAGACGATGCCGGCCGCCATCTGTGGTACACGCTAAATGCCGGCACCAACGTCGTGCGCCTCGCCTCAGACTTGCAAGAGGTGCGATAGGGCGTGTTGCTCGCGCGCGTTGGCCCTTTCCATGCCGGCGTGGTCCACCGAAGCTTCGGCTTCCAAGCGGGAAACCCACTTGACGAGATGGTAGTAAAAATCGGCGTCGCGAACGCGTGCGTGCCTGACAGCCTCCAGGGCTATTTGCCGGGCGCCGGCCTCCATGTAGTTGGCCCAGTTGCGGGCTCTTTGCTCGCGACTCAGAGCGTCGGTGTGTTGCTGCTCCTTGTCCCACTGGCGGCGCAAATCGGCGATACGCTGCTCCTCCGCCAGGCGGTCGCGCTCCAACAACTCCTGCTCCTCCGCCATGCGGTCGCGCTCCAACAACTCCTCGATCTCCGCATTGCCATCTAAAGATAGATATAATGCCTCCTCCCTCCGCCTGCCTTCCGGTGAAAACCCGAACACTAGTTCCAGCGGTGATCGCCTCCGGCGTTGCCTACTGCGGACGGGCGGGGGCATGGCGAACGTGGCGAGCGACATCGGGCCGGTGGGGGCTTATGAGGATATGGCGAGTTGGGTCACGGTGGCACCGGAGAAGGCCGGGAAACAGTACTTATAGGCGGAAGGTAGCGCGACGGTCATCGGAATTCAATGCATAATGTCTTAGCATGCCAGCTTGCCATGGAAAACTAGAGAAACTGAAATTATGATTGTGCCGTCTCGTCCCGTCTCGGTCGCACACCGGCATGGCGGTCAAACGAGTGCACTCGAATCATCTCTCTCCTTGTTAATAATGATTTCACGGATTTAAAAAGCCCGCAACAATTAAAGCGTATCTTTTTTCGCATCAGTTAGCTTCCTTAATTACGGCCGGCTGCATGCAGGCACTCAGAATCGCTCGCAGGCAGTACGGGAAGCAGCATGCAACGAGTCGCAGCCGAGGGCACGCATGCAGCCACTAAAATCGCTGGAATTAATTAGGCTTAAACTTCTTTGCTCACGGGACTAATAAACCCGGACGGAGGGAGTACCTTGGTTGGTGAGAGGTTTGAATTAAGCCCTGCAAACCGGAAAGGAGGTACTAGTACGTGCGTGATCCGCTATTTATTCGTGTAGGATCGAGTAGGTCATTTCTTGAATTGAGCCCTGCAAACCAGAAAGGAGGTAGTACGTGCGTGATCCGCTATTTATCCATGTAGGATCGATAGTGTAGCTTGTCAGTTTCTTCAGAGGTAGACACTTTTATCCATGTAGGATCGATAGTGTAGCTTGTCAATTTCTTCAGAGGTAGGCATTTTTATTCAAAAAACTGCCACTTCGCATCTTGCGTCGCAAATAAAACTACCAGCAGCGCATTTGTAAGCTAGCTAGTGATCGATCAGTAACTTGTAAACACTGAGCGAATAGAAATAAGTAACTATTAATGCATCTCAATGATTCATAGATCATATACAAATATGTAGCTCCGAAAGCAAAGATCAGCCACTTCGGATCTTGCGTCGCAACTAAAACTAACTAGTACGATTCCCATACATAAGATCAACATTTTAATGAATCTCAATGATTCACAGATCATATACAAATATGTAGCTCCAAAAGCAAAGATCTAGAAAAAACATCTGTTCTTCCTACTAACATGGATGCTTCTCTTGGCCAACATTCAGTACATACTGAAAGACAAATTTGTTTGTGAAGTCTACAATTCCTCTTGCAAACGTAAATGGTTTCACCAATAGCTGGAACTATGAGAATGAACCACACATGGAGGAGGAACATCCACTGCAATATGATTTGGTCTTCTCTCGATCACACCGCGAGACTATTTTCGGAATACAAACTTTAACTTAGGCAAAATGATGCCCATTGTACAATCAGACCAAAGCAATGAAGCACCTAGTGTTGGCCAATAAATAATACAATACTACTTTACTGTAGTCCATGAAGTGACTATCCAATATTTTTGTGTCTATTTTCAAATGGCACTGCATGCAGTGACTATACTATTCTCTTGTGCAGTTCAACCGAACTTGCGGACACTTTGTTTGTTTGCCAAATAGCAACGGGCAGACATCTCTGTCTGCACAAATCAAGTAGCTAGTAAACATATACCACACCTTGTATTTTCGGTTTAAACATGTCTCTTCCGCTTAGCATTTGTCATGTTCTGCACTGGACAATCTGATACAATTATGTTTTGCCCTGGACAATTTCATACTGAATTGATTTGCTGGTTCAGAGCAGAAATATAGCGCCTATTCTTCATCATACCAAGGATATCCATGTTCGCAGTGATGGAAGAGGTGAAATCGATACAACCGAAATTGAGCATCCAATCATTGAATCCTGTCTTGCACCTCCAATGTAGGTCCACCCTGCAAATAAATTCACATGCAAACCACTAGTATTACTATCTAATGACAGTACAAAAAGAGTAGCAAGATAGTAGCAAACCATGTACCTTCGTAATGAACAGCTCATAGTGCCACCAATTGGATATAAAGGTTTGGAAAAAAACATGCTCCTAATGTTGAACCAGTTGGATTTTTTGTGCAGTTCCACTAAAATCGAGCATCCCTGTTTGCATAGATATTGAAAGTGTGATTACTCTAAAAGTGGCACTAGTTGAAGCATAGACTCACAAATATAAGCATTCCAATTTCTTAATGGTAAAAGGTAGCAAGACTGTTTCTAACCACCTGTTTGAAGGAATAAATAAAGCAACAACGGCTGATGTCAGGAAGGCATACATAGTTTTTTCTGAAAAACTGAGCCATTCCTGACCTTTCCTCTTCTTTTAAGCAAATTTTGTGCAGTTCTACTAAAATAAAATGCCATCACCGCCTTGAAAATTCAGTGACACTGTACAAAAGGAAATGACTTAACATTACATCATGATGTCAGGTATGTAGTCGACATGCATTAGAGACAAACATACAGACCTCCACCGATAACATAATGAACATTAATTTTAACAAAGGTGTGACTAGCTTTACCGGGATAATTTGAGTGAACTCTATACCCTTTGTTCCTTAATATAAGACGTTTTTGCGGTTCAATTTAAAGTACCCAAATGTCTAGTATTTAGAAAAACAGGTAGTAGTTTTCTTGAGCACATATCTGGGAAAGCTTGCCACACTTTATTTATGTCCATATGCTAATGCAATACCATTCGAATACTACAAATATACAATAATCCAGTGGCTAGTGCAACAGTAGAGTAGTTAGTTTATTATAGGGTACAGTACAATGGTTTTACTGAACAGATTTCAATAAACTCTAGCACTGGAAGGTTTCTATAAGAATTAACAATACAAAATGTAAAGGTAACAAGTTTCAGCATTGGTATACTAGCTATGCATGAGCATTAAACCAAATACAAAAGTCTGAAGGTAACTAGCATTATTAACTAATGACAGTATAAAAAATTTGCAAACCATGTACCTCCAAGGTAAATACCATTTCGAACTCGGGGAGACCTTAAAACTTGCTATCCCAATCTTGATAATCGATCAAACATAAAAACTTGATCGAACGAATCAAGAGAACAACCGGAGGAGGAGGTGCCCACTCTTGACCTTTCCTCTTGTCTTCATAATTGTCTGTGCAGTTTAACCAAAATCAAATGACATCAGCGCCTTGGCATTTTGGTGACACTGTACAAAAAAATTAACTTATCTCATGAAAGTGAGGTATGTAATCTATAAGCATTAACAGTGAAAAAATCTGAAGGTAGTAACAAGTTTCATCGTTGGTATACTGTCTGTGCAACAGCATTAGAATGCCTTAGGTGAAAAATATTTAATACATCCACAATCAACAGCTAACCCTGAAATAATCCAGTGACATTAAATGGCATTGCTTAAATTTATCGATGGCATTAGACTGAGAGCGGCATTAGTTAAATGTGGCATCACTTTAGCAGCAGCATTTCTTGATTTGACTGCTGGCGTTATACTAACAGCAAAAAAAGTGGCAATAAGAGCATGGGAGGCCCATTCGTGAAGTGGGCACACCAGTACGATGTACCTCCACGGACGCAGAGTGGTGAGGGAGGTATGGTTGCCCAGAGCAACAAATATCCAGGCAGCATATGTGGATTACATCCCATTTTTGTTCTCTTGAGCCACCTTTTTCCTATGCGAGGACAACAAACCGATCGACCTGGTCATTCTCTATTGCGTTGTCATGCCTTTCTACCCTTCTTCAACCAAGAGACACGAGACCCGTTCCTTAGCTACTGATTTTCCCCTTTTCATCCTAGATGTGGGTTCGATGCCTACTCTCTTGGACAGTACAGTCTCCCTTCCTTTCCTTATTCAACCCAGACATGGATTAGTCTACATGAAGTAGGGTTTCCTTTAATAGTGCAAATTATGGTTTTCGTCTGTGTGGCTAGAAGAGCAGAGGATAGCAAATTGGGAAGATGGTGGAGTGGAAAAAGATCCACATGTAACGACGTGGTAGATGGGGCAATAGAACAATGTTATGGTTCAAAAAGAGGTAGCATACCTGAGGGTCGGCGGGAAGTGGCTTCGCTCATGGTCGTCGTCCTCCGCACACACTACGACAGCGAGCTTGGGGACGGAGGCCATCCCACGCGGGCGCTAGGTCTGAGAGGACGGCCTTGTCGTCAGTGCGTGACCTCGCTCACCGACGACGAGTGCGTCAACGCTGCACGTCCTTTTCTTCCCCGGCGGATCTGTGACCACTGGTGAGGAGGGAGAGAGGGGCCATCTTTTTTAGATCTGGAGAGAGGGTGGCAGTGTGAGAAGCAAGTGGGCAGCCCTTAGCAAGAAAGCGCTCAAGCTCCATCCTATATATCTTTTTTATACTACTAGTACTGGAGGTGGAGTAGTGTTAGAGTAGTTTATATTTTCTCTGCGTATAGTACTAGTTAGTCGTGCTTCAAAACTGATCGGCACGTCATTAAAAAAATAAAGGTCGATAACTAATGCGGAACTTCGGGCCAACGCGGCCAGATCGCATTTTGCACGAGAAATTACACACCATGTTTCGTTGACATGTGGTCCCGTTCCAACATATCAGTGAGACGACAGCGAGTAGTACGAGTATTTCCGAACGGACGTGTAGGCCGGGGAGCCTCTTCATGAACCGTGGCAAACTCGCAACCGTCCACCGACTCTTCGCCTTTCCCTCTTGATTTGGAACTGATGTCACATGCTCTTCCTCTCCCTCCTCCATTTTCCTTCAGCCCTTCACCCTTTCTTCTACCATTGTTCGATCGTCTTCTCCATGGAGGGAACAGGCCGGAAACGACCCCGTTATTCTTGCCCCAATCTGAAAGATGACATGGTGGAGGAACTCATTGATCGGTGCGACGTCATCACCTAGGCTAGCATGGTAGGTTCGTTCAAGCCCATTCTCGACTCAACTAATAACATCATTACAAAGAACCCAAGAGTCAAGGAGCGGTTTGATCACCCCTATCTTCTTTGTCGTGACCCTGATGACTGGCGTCGGCACAACGGAGGCCTCGCCCTATGCAAGTTGATGTCGCTTGATAATTATACGTATCATGTTAAGATGCCATCGCTTGAGGGCAAGGCTTGGGCGGGCGCAAATGGAGATTGGGAACTTGTGAATGTGTACACTCGTGACCGGGTTCCACTTCCAAAAATCTCAGCAGACTGCCCAGAGGTTGAGCACACCGGTATTGTACGCACGTTCAAATACGATCATGGTGACTGTCTTCTACGGAAGATAGCAATTTGTCGAGTTCCCAACCACTCTTGGAATTACAACAACTATCAAGTTGTTGCTATCTTCAACAAGCTTGTTGCCGTCATTAGTGGTTTGACTCGATGGATATTGCTCAAAAATCAGTCTCTGTACACGGATGAGTACTGTGATGCAATTCAATACGAGGGCCTTGTGTTTGCTGCCAGCACTCATGGCACTATTTTTGCATGGGATCCTCGTAGTTTTGGTACGTTTGTCTTCCACCATAATTATAATTGTTTCATCCACATGCATGCGGGTTAGCAAGTTTCCCTTTACTAATTAACCTTCTTCTTGTGTTTCCAAGGTCTTGTGAACATCCCACCACCTATACTTGAAAATTGTTATAACCAAGGGGGAGCTGACGTTGGTGGTGATCACGAGCATGAGGACGAGCAGCGCCCATATACTCTGTGGCGCCTGGCAACTAATTCCGATGGATCACCTCTTCTTGTGTGTATACAGCCCACTGATGATGTTGCTGCTAAGGAAGCAGGTGTAGTCTCCCATGGTTGCACTCTCCGGACCTATTCCAACACCCGTTGCATGGTATTCGGGATGGATACTAGTGTGCTAGCGCCAACTCCTTCTCCCTGGTACAGAATTGATAGTGTTGGAGAAAACTTGCTCTTCCTTGGACAAAACTATTCGATGATGGTGAAAGGCGATCCAACTACTGTTGAAACAACATTACTAGTACCATTTATGAGAAGCAACTCTGTCTATACCTCGGACATTTGGGTGGTTCCCTACCGTGGTACTGATATAGTAGGCTGTTTCAGCCTGGATGATTAGTCCTGCGTTGGTCTCCAGATCGACAATAGATGGCCCGTCCCAGAGAATCACTTGTGGTTCAAAGCAAGCGTTTCCAACACCGAGGAATGGTTGAGTTAAAGTTCATTTCATTGTTGTTATTTGTTGTGTGGTGAAAACTTTAGTATTTATAACGTATCCTCGTTGTCGATGTGGGTTGATGACCTATTGTATGTAATAAAATGATATGCCTGTGATAAACTTACTAAATTTATGAATGGCTTTCGAGTCGCTTCTCTAAGTGAGTGGTGCGACGAGGCAAAAAAATATTTTCCGAATACATAATTGTACGTGCATTGCAACAGGTTATCGGATGAGGCCAATCAACAATAGTAGTACACTATTTGTACTAGCTTCACATGCTTCGCGCGTCGGGCGGGTGTTTTTACTGTAGCCATATGTTAATGTGTTCGCTATACGTAAGCAGCACCTCGAATCCTCGATACTAGTACTATATAGTAGGAGTAAGTAGTAGGAATAGTAGGGTGGCATGGGCCAGAACAAGCATTCACGTCTAGTAGTACGGCACACGCCACCACCACGACATCCATCTGACACCATACTATTTCTTGGAGTCCGTGCTAGAGCAATCTCTTCAACCTCGTCGTTTCTCTAACTTCAGCCATCGCGCGGCGGGTGAGGTGGGGGTTTGCCGATAGTCGGTTTCCTTAACTGCGGTCCCACTCGTAAGGCCAACTCCAACGCACGACCCCAAACGAACCTCCGTTTTGCACGAACTCCAACAATAATTTTGACTAGAAAAGCAAGGCCAAAGAAAACAAGAACCACAAGAATACATTTTACTACTCCTGTAAGTTGGATTAGTGCCTTCTCGATGCATTCATTATTGATCTACGGAGGCTCGATCTTGCGTGCTTCTTTCTTCTTCGAGTGTAAAGAAGTAGACGTTGCTTCTTCGCATCTAGTCTCATGTCTAGCCTCTATTCTAGTAGGAGTATCAACAACTGCACTAATCTCATCTCTAGCCTATGTGCTAGCTAAAAGTGATAGAACATCTACTAAATTGTGCTCTATCAATATATGGATGTACTCTTCTTCTCAATACAAAAACTTGCATCCATTCTACTCCCTCCATTGCACAATAAATGCCTTCTATTTGTCAAAATATATATGTATCTAGACATGTTTTAGTATATAGGTACATCCATTTTTGGACAAATGGAAGTCAAGTATTTTGGAACGGAGGGAGTACACAATAAAAAATTTAAGTTAGCACAACTAGTCTAATCCGAGAGCACAACTGAAGATTTGGTCGGGTTCTTCCTCATTTTGCCGACACGTGGGACATCCAGCATCCAGGTCGTGTCATGAAAGAAAATAGAGTGGTAGTTGAAGCCACGAGATGTGCATCTTGGGTTAAACTGTAAATAGAATCTTACTACTCTTGTGTAACTCCAAAAGGGGCCACCGAAGATCTTTATTGGATTTGTTTTTCATCACCAGCACGTCGAGGTGAAAGATGTGCAGGTTCAGTGGGTCCTCTTGCGTTTTCACCGATATGTGGGGCCGCATGTGAGCAAACAGACGATGGGCTCCACGAATCCGCTGGCTGGCTGAGAAGAGAGATAGAGGAGGGCTGAGCACGAACTGCAGGAAATTTGTTTTACGTACCTCGATATAGGCTCGATATAGTGGGGTGGCATGGGCCATAACTAGCATTCACGTCTAGCAGTACGGCACACACCACCCATACGAGTCCCATCCGACACCAATTTTCTTGGAGTCCGTGCTACAGCCATCTCTTCTCCCTCCTGTTTTCTCAGCCATCGCGCGGTGGGCGGGGTGGGGGTTTGCCGATAGTCGGTTTGCTCAACTACGGTCCCACTTGTAAGTGAAAATGCAACACCGCATGCATTCCCGCTTGAGCGGCATGCCGGACCAACCGTGTGGGGGTGCGACGAGAACACGGCAGGCTTTTCCTTTTGAACTCATAACTTCTAAAATTTGGTTCTGCTCCATGGCGGGACCGATAGATAGAAAATAACAATTTTGCCTAGAGTAATGAGAAGTTTGGTTCTGGCGCCGTTATTGCATGGAGTACATACAAAAATTATGAAGTTGGTGTGAAAGGTAAGATAATTACTGTAGTATCATATACTACTACATGGATTTGACGGAAAGTTAAAAATACATACGGATCCATCAACGACATCCTCACGCCCTAGTGCGCCGGGTCACCAACCGACGTGTGAGGAGCAGCGGCGTTGGCAGCGAGCTCAACTTGCTTCTGAACAGTGCCGTCCAAGGTTGCCCTGCGGTCCAAGAAGGCCAGCGTCCTATCGTCCTCCACTTGCATGTAGTAGTCCTTGTGGACGATTTGCACGTAGACGTGGGTGATTATGTCGGTGGTGTCTTGCTGCGCCAGGCGCTGCGCGGCGAGCACGACCTCGAGGTGGACATTCTCCGGCGCGACGACGGGCAGTCGCAGGGCCACCAGTGCGTCGAAGAGGTTGTCACCATAGTGGCTGTTGAGGGTGGCGGGCATCGCAGAGCCTGTGCGCGTCGGCTGGAGGCTTACGTCAAAGTCGTCCGCGAGCTTCTTGACGACAGTGAATTTATCAAGGAAACTGATGAGGACCTCGTCGAACAAGGAGACAAAACTGTCGTCCAAGCAGCCCCTCGCCCTGGCGCCCTCAAGCAATACTACCTGGAGACGTTCCTCGGTGCCGGGCCGTAGGCCGGCGTCATGGACCATCTGGCACAGCCGGCTGATGCTCGCGCTCATCGCCTCCATGGGTCTAGCTTAGCTTCTGGTCAACTAATCTTGCGATTCGAGTGATCACCCTTGCCCTTGGTTAGCGTGCGTAGGTGCGTAGGATTTCGAACTACTCCTCGGCCCTCTACTGCTCCTGCCTTTGGCTGTATGATAGGTGGGCCAGCCACCCCCTGGGCCCATGCGTCATTCACCCAAAGGCAGTTGCCGTAAGTCAATGAAGTTGCGTCCCCCTCCGTGTCGGTGCAGTATAGTCATCTCACCGGACCTCTAGTTGGGGCCAAACAAGAGAAGTTTGATGTTTACTGGTTTATTGGTCCCCTTTGCATTTTGCGCCAAGTTTTGACCTTTGATTTAACTAATAAAATGTTAATGCATGTAAACAAAAATGTTGTGTAAGTCACCTTAGGAAAACCAAATAATCCTAAAATACTTAGGCACGGTGCATTAACTCCCTCCTTGTTTCTTATTTCGTGACATATCAACCAATGAGAGATGTGGGCCGTGCATGCTTTCAATGACTTGAGACTACCAAACATGACATGCAGTGTTTAGTTCATTGCATGTAATCCTATTAGTACTCTAGTTAGCAAAAAACATTAATTTCTCTCGCCGATAGGAATAAAACACCATGTATTTATTTACAGAGGGAGTATCACATTTTTTGTGACATGCATTACTAGATATTGCTAGTCAAATACTAAAATCGAGATGGACGTGGTAGTACTCCTAAATCCAGACGGTGGTGCTACTAGTACTAGTAGTAGTACTACTACTAATGTAGTAGCAGTAGGAGTACTAGCACTGTACTACCCGATGGTCAAATTATTACGTGCTCCTCCTCACAGTGAAGTGACAAGACCCTGCGCCGGAGATGACACCTGAGTATAGGCCCCGTGTTCGGCATACCATAGTCAGCCTCACCGTCTGCAGTCACTATCATCATGGTTGTATAGCTAGCCTCTTTCCAACTAGCCTTGTTCGACATAATTTCCCGTGCGTAGATGCCCGTGCATTGCACGGAACACCAAGATTGGGGGTGGACGTCTCTGGTAGCGGCCATCGCACCAGATTTTTCCACGGCCTTCTAGATGTGGTGGGGAAGAGATAAGGCTGATTGTGAGAGACAAGGAGTTGTTTGTAAATAGGGAACAAGTGCGGGCATCTTTTTGCAAAAAAGGAGAAGCTTGGTTTGTATTCGTCAGATCTAGATCCGATGGCTATTGGTGAAAGATGGGAGGCACAACATCATCACCAACTTAGGACCTGTTTGATTCGCAGGATTTTGAAAGCGCAGGAATAGGACACGACAATATTACAAGTTTCAAACTGATATTACAAATGTTAGGAGTAATGTTGCACCTACAAAGAGGGAATTATTAGGAAGTTTACGTAAGAACTTTCGTTACTTTAGGTGGATGCAGCATTATCGTACAAACTAAAATCCACCGCCCTGACAAGTCACCAATGGGCAAATAAGTTCTCGAGTCTCTGGCCACTTGATGTTTCGAAAACAAATTCAGCTTCTGCGGAGACTTTGTCATTTAGGCTTAGATGCTTGCAGTGATCAGCACGCCATTCATTGTTGCGCCAGAGAACGCCAAACCTCATTACCTTGAGCACACTTGCCTCCAGATCAAAGAACCTGGCCAATTTAATCTCAGATGTGCTGCCTCAGTAGTCGATCGAATCAATTTCTGTAAGATGGGGATCAAGGCATTCGATGAGATTCTTATAGTGCAGCACATTTTTCACTTTCGGGTCTTTTTTTATCTACAAAAGAAGAGAACATATTAGAGCAGCTGGCTGCATAAGATTGCCGTGTCATCAAGAGGTACCAATATCATTCGCTCATACGATAGGGTTGGCTGGCTAGTGATATTCTCTCTCTCTCTCTCTCTCTCTCTCTCTCTCTCTCTCTTTGTTTCCTCTCGTTTAACTAGGAGCACGTGAAGAGCTTGGGCATTTGTTGCCTTCCACTATGTGGCCGATGCCATATTTCGCAAAAGTATGCCACATAATACGCATCAATATCAAATCAAAAGATTTTGGCACCGCTCTCGTGATGTGAGAGAGTTGGCACCGCTGTGCACACAGACCCACATGTATAAACAAATCAATCAAACCAACTACACTAGCCTCTCACTCCCCAAATAAGTGTTTTTATTGCCTCAGTCCTCTCTCTCTCTCCCACGTAGTGTTTTTTCATTGCGTGAGTTAATTAGGCACCGGAGCAAAGTAGGTGATCCAGATTGGGACACCAGGTGAGCAATGGAGGGGCATCAATGGCAAATGCATCACAAGTGAATCTAGTTACATTTTAGTGTTAGATACATCCGTCTCTAAACAAATGTAAGACAAGAATTTTGGGACGGAGGGAATACTACCTCATATTTGGTATAAAATTTTGACCATAGATTTACCTAAGAAAATGCCAATGCATGTTACTAAAAATTACACCAATTGAAATTATGTTCAAATACGAATCCAATGATATAGTTCTTTGTGACATGCATTAACATTTTGTCAGTTAAATCTATGGTCAAATTTTGATACTACAAAATTGGAAGACTAAACCAGGACGGAGGTAGTACTTGCTCTTAGGGTAACCATAGAGTTACTAGAGTAGTCTAAGTTACTTTCCACTATGACTAGCCTAGGCTACTATAGTAGTACAGCATAAAAACGATGCAGGTGATCACGTGAGAAAAAAATACTAAAAACATTTCTTTCGGTGCAGTGCGTAGATGAAGTTTTGAACACTACACTTGTCATCGTAATTTGGGAAAATTATGAAAAAATTGAGCTACGTTGTGATTACCGTTTACTTATAGGAAAGAAGTTTCACCTCGATGAGTAGCTTCTCCGTGCACGGAAAGCATGTAAGCAATCCAACAACTTGATCCAGATTGGGGCCGATAGATTTTAGTGCTAAGATCTTCACTGTGCGCATGGACTAGGTCAAGCTTGTGGGAATCATTTTCTGGAAGACGGTCGTAAATACATCAAGAAGAAATTTAAAAATGTGAATTTCAAGAAGACGGAGAAGAAGATGAGTGTTGTACCTGAACAATTACGGATCCAATAAAGAGTTCGGAGAATTTGGCAGATGAGTACACCAAAGCTGTCAATTTCGGCGCGTCAATGACCCTGATTTTTGTTGGACCTTCTAGATCCGATACAAGCAATCTCTCAAGGAAAGGCGCATTCTCAATGACCATAATGTGGAACAGCTGGAGTGATCTCTTCCCAATTGATGTCTTGTTGCGGGGCCAACAAGACACATAAATCCATCAGAGATTCGTCGAGGCGATGTGGAGGCTAATGAACCCGTGGATCTGCTCAAGATGAAGGTACTCGAGTGAGTACATTTGCGGACAACGTTGAAGAGGTCGAGTTGCTTGAGTTGAGGGATAAGAAGGGCGGGTGCGGCATTAATCTGGGGAAGATAGCTGGAGCTGAAGCTGGCACGACGCAGCGTTGGCGTGAGGCGGAGCTCGGACAGCGGCAGAGAGCGACATCGTCCAGCTTCAAAGCTGAGCTCCTCGAGCTGATCTAGGGCGGGGGATAAGAACCACTCGTCGAACTTGGGTTGGACCTTGCAGTTGGTACTGAACATGCGGATGTCAAGGCGTCTGGCTGGCCCAGGGTGCGATGAAAGGATCTTGGAGAATGCGGCCATGCATTTGCAATCCCCATCGCAGAGGCAGCTGTCGATGGTGAGGTTGAGGGGGACGCAACACCAGAGGGGGCGCCACCGCCTGGAGATCAGGGCGGTCCGCATGGCAGATTTGGTGGGGAGGAGGCCGATATTGACGAGCAGCATGTCGCCGGGGAGGCTGCTAACGAAGTCCAGGCTCGCCGGATGTGGTTTTGGCTCGAGTCGCCTCCGCTTGTTGGCTGCCTCGCCGTCCATCTCAACCAGCGGCGACGTCGGTGTACACATGTGCTAGTGTGTGTTGTGTGCTGGGTGTGCGCGAGTGCATCCTTCTGTGCATGCCGCCGCGCAGTGGTGAATTGTGCACGTGTGCGTCCTTCACGCGCAAGAAATTTGTCCTCAATGCGCCCTCAATTTACTAGCGTGCGGGGTGCTACCCCGAGTGGTTTCAACTTTGTTTACTTCACCGCGTGTTAGATGGGCCTCTAGTTTACTTATTTTCACCAACTGCCACATGGGCCAGCACACGAAGATACAGAACATGAGCTGACAAGGCAGCATGTGGATTGGTTGACCGGTCAACTAAACAATATAGGGAGCTATACGCTGACATAGTGAGCGTATAATCCGTCAGTATAGAGAGTTCGAGTGAGAGGGGAGGCCCGTGAGAGATAGCAGAGAGAGAGAGAAAGAGCTACTCCCTCCGTTCGATAATGTAGTTCTAACATTTTTTTAAGTCAAACTTTTGAAACTTTGACCAAGTTTATAAAGAAATTACTTATATCCACAATACCATAGATAAATGATAGTATGAAGTAAGTACATGTTGTGATGAATCTAATGATCGTTCCAGATGTAAATGTTTTTCTCCACATATACCTGGTCAAACTTTTCTGAGGATTGACTTTTCAAAACATCCATATGCTTATGGACGTGACAAAGTCCCTAACTAGAGAGAGAGAGAGAGTGAGTGAAAAAAGTGTGTGTGCATGTGTGAACGAGACGTGGACAACACACAATAAAAGTAGAGAAAAAGCGTGCGTGTCTTATGCAAACATATCACACATGCATCTTCGACAACGGAGGCAAGGTGAGGAGATAGTGTGTGGTTGTTTGGAACCAAGAGAGCAAGACCCCTAGCACGTGGCCAAGAGGGGTCTGACAAACAAGGGAGAGAGGTCGAGAGAGACGTACGGAGAAAATGCAAACATTGGGAGGAGAGAGTGTATGTTTGTCAAAGAGAGATCCCCTGGAGATCGTGATGGGACTACATGGGTGGGAGATCAAGTGACAAGGTTTGTGCGCGATAGAAGATGCCCCGAGAGATATCGAGATAGACGTATGGATGGAAGGAGACAATACGTGTGTTCCTGATGGCTAGTAAGAGATAATCATACTTAGGAGGGGGGGAGTGCTTGTGCCTATGATGGAGTGAGGGATTATGGTACTTAGGGGGGTGCGTGTCACATGGAGAGAGAACAAGGGCGGAGAGTGTTGGATGGGTATATATGTATAGCGCGAGCGAGACATGTGTATGTGTGAACCAGGGAGATATAAGGCCAGTTTCGCTTGCATCCTGAGCATGTTTTGCCTGGCCTGGGGTTGTGGCTGGATTTCATGCACGCTTGTTTGGTTGCTACCTTGTGAAAAAGAAAGCCCACCTGGCCTAGGTTCCCTTGCACTTTAATTAGCCTGGCTGAACTCCAGACACTGCAAGTAGCCTGGCCCAGGCGACCGATTTCGAACGCCTGGCCGTGCCTGGTCGTGTGTCCACGAGGCTAGCAGCAACATGGATGGATATTAGCATTAAATAATTGATGCGTGGATTGATTGATGGGACATTGATGTTTTTCCTGGCCCAGGCATGAACCAAACATTTCAGCACCACACAAGCCTGCCCAGGCAGAAATATTTTACATCTCACGTCCACACCAGGCAGTACCGGCCATCAAGGCATGAGAGTCAGGTCACGAACCAAACTGACTAATAAAGTTTGAGAGAGATTGAGGAGCCCCGATAAGGCTGAGTGGTGCGTCAGATAGTTGAGAGGGGGAAAGAGATATTCCATCCGCTCGATAATGTAGTGCATGTAAATTTTTTAGAAGTCAAACTTTGGAAACTTTGATCAGGTTTACGCAAATGTTATTTATATCTACAATACCAAATATACATCATACAAAACTACATCTCATGGTGAATCTAATGGTATATGTTTGCCGTACTAGATGTAATTCTTTTTCTCCACGTACATGGTCAAATTTTGTGATGTTTGACTTTTCAATAAATCTATATGCTATGGACCGAGGAGAGTGCCTCAGTCGAGACAGATCAAGTGCGTGTCAAGGAGAATGACTAAGTGTGCAAAAAGTGTTGGGGAACGTAGTAATTTCAAAAAAATTCCTACGCACACGCAAGATCATGGTGATGCATAGCAACAAGAGGGGAGAGTGTTGTCTACGTACCCTCATAGACCGATAGCGGAAGCGTTATGACAACGCGGTTGATGTAGTCGTACGTCTTCACGGCCCGACCGATCAAGCACCAAAACTATGGCACCTCCGAGTTTTAGCACACGTTCAGCTCGATGACGATCCCCGGACTCCGATCCAGCAAAGTGCCGGGGAAGAGTTCCGTCAGCACGATGGCATGGTGACGATCTTGATGTTCTACCATCGCAGGGCTTCGCCTAAGCACCGCTACAATATTATCGAGGAGTATGGTGGAAGGGGGCACCGCACACGGCTACGAAAACGATCACGAGGATCAACTTGTGTGTCTAGAGGTGCCCCCCTGCCCCCGTATATAAAGGAGCAAGGGGGGAGGCCGGCCGGCCCTTGGGCACGCCAAGGAGGAGTCCTCCTCCTCCTAGTAGGAGTAGGACTCCCCTCTTTCCTACTCCTACTAGGAGGGGGAAAGGAAGGGGGAGAGGGAGAAGGAAAGGGGGGCGCCGCCCCCCCTCTCCTAGTCCAATTCGGACCTGAGGGGGAGGGGGCGCGCGGGGCCCATAAAGCCCATTACTTCTCCCGGGGGGTTCCGGTAACCCTCCGGCACTCCGGTTTTCTCCGAAATCACCCGGAACACTTCCGGTGTCCGAATATAGCCGTCCAATATATCAATATTTATGTCTCGACCATTTCGAGACTCCTCGTCATGTCCGTGATCACATCCGGGACTCCGAACAAACTTCGGTACATCAAAATATATAAACTTATAATGAAACTGTCATCGTAACGTTAAGCGTGCGGACCCTACGGGTTCGAGAACAATGTAGACATGACCGAGACATGTCTCCGGTCAATAACCAATAGCGGAACCTGGATGCTCATATTGGCTCCCACATATTCTACGAAGATCTTTTATTGGTCAGACCGCATAACAACATACTTTATTTCCTTTGTCATCGGTTTGTTACTTGCCCGAGATTCGATCGTCAGTATCACAATACCTAGTTCAATCTCATTACTGGCAAGTCTCTTTACTTGTTCCGTAATACATCATCCTGCAACTAACTCATTAGTTGCAATGCTCGCAAGGCTTAAGTGATGTGCATTACCGAGAGGGCCCAGAGATACCTCTCCGGCAATCGGAGTGAAAATCCTAATCTCGAAATACACCAACCCAACAAGTACCTTCGGAGACACATGTAGAGCACCTTTATAATCACCCAGTAATGTTGTGACGTTTGGTGGCACACAAAGTGTTCCTCCGGTAAACGGGAGTTGCATAATCTCATAGTCATAGGAACATGTATAAGTCATGAAGAAAGCAATAGCAACAAACTAAACGGTCAAGTGCTATGCTAACGGAATGGGTCAAGTCAATCACATCATTGTCCTAATGATGTGATCCCATTAATCAAATGACAACTCATGTCTATGGTTAGGAAACATAACCATCTTTGATCAACGAGCTAGTCAAGTAGAGGCATTCTAGTGACACTCTGTTTGTCTATGTATTCACACATGTATTATGTTTCCGGTTAATACAATTCTAGCATGAATAATTAATAAACATTTATCATGATATAAGGAAATAAATAATAACTTTATTATTGCCTCTAGGGCATATTTCCTTCAGTCTCACACTTGCACTAGAGTCAATAATCTAGTTCACATCGCCATGTGATTTAACATCAATAGTTCACATCACCATGTGATTAACACCCATAGTTCACATAGACATGTGACCAACACCCAAAGGGTTTACTAGAGTCAATAATCTAGTTCACATCGCTATGTGATTAATACCCAAAGAGTACTAAGGTGTGATCATGTTTTTGCTTGTGAGAGAAGTTTAGTCAACGGGTCTGCCACATTCAGATCTGTAAGTATTTTGCAAATTTCTATGTCAACAATGCTCTGCATGGAGCTACTCTAGCTAATTGCTCCCACTTTCAATATGTATCCAGATTGAGACTTAGAGTCATCTGGATCAGTGTAAAAACTTGCATTGACGTAACCCTTTACGACGAACCTTTTGTCACCTTCATAATCCAGAAACATATCCTTATTCCACTAAGGATAATTTTGACCAATGTCCAGTGATCTACTCCTAGATCACTATTGTACTCCCTTGCCAAACTCAGGGCAGGGTATACAATAGGTCTGGTACACAGCATGGCATACTTTATAGAACCTATGGCTGAGGCATAGGGAATGACTTTCATTCTCTCTCTATCTTCTGCCGTGGTCGGGTTTTGAGTCTTACTCAACTTCACACCTTTGTAACACAGGCAAGAACTCCTTCTTTGACTGTTCCATTTTGAACTACTTCAAAATCTTGTCAAGGTATGTACTCATTGAAAAACTTATCAAGCGTCTTGATGTATCTCTATAGATCTTGATGCTCAATATGTAAGCAGCTTCACCGAGGTCTTTCTTTGAAAAACTCCTTTCAAACATTCCTTTATGCTTTGCAGAATAATTCTACATTATCTCCGATCAACAATATGTCTTTCACATATACTTATCAGAAATGCTGTAGTGCTCCCACTCACTTTCTTGTAAATACAGGCTTCACCGCAAGTCTGTATAAAACTATATGCTTTGATCAACTTATCAAAGCATATATTCCAACTCCGAGATGCTTGCACCAGTCCATAGATGGATCGCTAGAGCTTGCATATTTTGTTAGTACCTTTAGGATTGACAAAACCTTCTTGTTGCATCATATACAACTCTTCTTTAATAAATCCATTAAGGAATGCAGTTTTGTTTATCCATTTGCCAGATTTCATAAAATGCGGCAATTGCTAACATGATTCAGACAGACTTAAGCATAGATACGAGTGAGAAACTCTCATCGTAGTCAACACCTTGAACTTGTCGAAAACCTTTTTGCGACAATTCTAGCTTTGTAGATAGTAACACTACTATCAGCGTCCGTCTTCCTCTTGAAGATCCATTTAATCTCAATGGCTCGCCGATCATTGGGAAAGTCAATCAAAGTCCATACTTTGTTCTCATACATGGATCTCATCTCAGATTTCATGGCCTCAAGCCATTTCGCGGAATCTGGGCTCATCATCGCTTCCTCATAGTTCGTAGGCTCATCATGGTCAAGTAACATCACCTCCAGAATAGGATTACCGTACCACTCTGGTGCGGGTCTCACTCTGGTTTACCTATGAGGTTCGGTAGTAACTTGATCTGAAGTTACATGATCATCATCATTAGTTTCCTCACTAATCAGTGTAGTAGTCACAGGAACAGATTTCTGTGATGAACTACTTTCCAATAAGGGAGCAGGTACAGTTACATCATCAAGTTCTACTTTCCTCCCACTCACTTCTTTCGAGAGAAACTCCTTCTCTAGAAAGGATCCATTCTCAGCAATGAATAACTTGCCTTCGGATCTGTGATAGAAGGTGTACCCAACATTTTCTTTTGGGTATCCTATGAAGATTTACTTCTCCGATTTAGGTTCGAGCTTATCATGTTGAAACTTTTTCACATAAGCATTGCAGTCCCAAACTTTAAGAAACGACAGCTTAGGTTTCTCCCCAAACCACAGTTCATACGGTGTCGTCTCAACGGATTTAGATGGTGCCCTTTTTAACGTGAATGTAGCCGTCTCTA
Organism: Triticum urartu; assembly: GCF_056163025.1. Taxonomy (NCBI): domain Eukaryota; kingdom Viridiplantae; phylum Streptophyta; class Magnoliopsida; order Poales; family Poaceae; genus Triticum; species Triticum urartu. Next base: position 64,361,913 of record NC_141873.1, on the reverse strand, counting down.
ATGCATAACCCCAAAACGATAGTGGTAGATTGGTAAGAGACATCATAGATTGCACTATATCTAATAAAGTATAGTTATGACGTTCGGACACACCATTACACTGTGGTGTTCCAGGTGGCGTGAGTAGTGAAACTATTTCACATTGTTTTAACTGAAGGCCAAACTCGTAACTCAAATATTTTACTTCTGCGATCATATCGTAGAAACTTTTATTTTTGTTACGATGATTCTCCACATCACTCTGAAATTCTTTGAACTTTTCAAATATTTCAGACTTGTGTTTCATCAAGTAGATATACTCATATCTTCTCAAATCATCTGTGAAGATGAGAAATAATGATACCTGCCACGAGCCTCAATATTCATCGGACCACATACATCAGTATGTATGATTTCCAACAAATCTGTTGCTCACTCCATTGTTCCGGAGAACGGAGTCTTAGTCATCTTGCCCATGAGGCATGGTTCGCAAGCATCAACTGATTCATAATCAAGTGATTCCAAAAACCCATCAGCATGGATTTTCTTCATGCGCTTTACACCAATATGACCTAAACGGCAGTGCCACAAATAAGTTGCACTATCATTATTAACTTTGCATCCTTTGGCTTCAATATTATGGATATGTGTATAACTACGATCGAGATCCAATGAACCATTTTCATTGGGTGTGTAACCATATAAGGTTTTATTCATGTAAACAGAACAACAATTTATTCTCTTACTTAAATGAATAACCGTATTGCAATAAATATGATCAAATCATATTCATGCTCAACGCAAACACCAAATAACACTTATTTAGGTTCAACACTAATCCTGAAAGTATAGGGAGTGTGCGATGATGATCATATCAATCTGGGAACCACTTCCAACACACATCGTTACTTCACCCTTAACTAGTCTCTGTTCATTCTGCAACTCTAGTTTCGAGTTACTACTCTTAGCAACTGAACCAGTATCAAATACCGAGGGGTTGCTACGAACACTAGTAAAATACACATCAATAATCTGTATATCAAATAGACCTTTGTTCACTTTGCCATCCTTCTTATTCGCCAAATACTTGGGGCAGTTCCGCTTCCAGTGACCAGTCCCTTTGCAGTAGAAGCACTTAGTCTCAGGCTTAGGACCAGACTTTGGGCTTCTTCACTTGAGCATCAACTTGCTTGCCGTTCTTCTTGAAGTTCCCCTTCTTCCCTTTGCCGGTTTCTTGAAACTAGTGGTCTCGTCAACCATCAACACTTGATGTTTTTCTTGATTTCTACCTTCGTCGATTTTAGCATCACGAAGAGCTTGGGAATTGTATCTGTTATCCCTTGCATATTATAGTTCATCACGAAGTTCTACTAACTTGGTGATGGTGACTAGAGAATTCTGTCAATCACTATCTTATCTGGAAGATTAACTCCCACTTGATTCAAGCGATTGTAGTACCTAGACAATCTGAGCATATGCTCACTGCTTGAGCGATTCTCCTCCATCTTTTAGCTATAGAACTTGTTGGAGACTTCATATCTCTCAACTCGGGTATTTGCTTGAAATATTAACTTCAACTCCTGGAACATCTCATATGGTCCATGACATTCAAAATGTCTTTGAAGTCCCGATTCTTAAGCCGTTAAGCATGGTGCACTAAACTATCAAGTAGTCATCATATTGAGCTAGCCAAACGTTCATAATGTCTGCATTTGCTCCTGCATTAGGTCTGTCACCTAGCAGTGCATCAAGGACATAATTCTTCTATGCAGCAATGAGGATAAACCTCAGATAACGGATCCAATCCGCATCTTTGCTGCTAACATCTTTCAACTTAGTTATATCTAGGAACATATATAAAACATAGGGAAGCAACAACGCGAGCTATTGATCCACAACATAGATATGCTAATACTACCAGGACTAAGTTCATGATAAATTAAAGTTCAATTAATCATATTACTTAAGAACTCCCACTTAGATAGATATCCCTCTAATCCTCTAAGTGATCACGTGATCCAAATCAACTAAACCATGTCCGATCATCACGTGAGATGGAGTAGTTTCAATGGTGAACATCACTATGTTGATCATATCTACTATATGATTCACGCTCGACCTTTCGGTCTCAGTGTTCGGAGGCCATATCTGTTATACGCTAGGCTCGTCAAGTTTAACCTGAGTATTCCGCGTGTGTAACTGTTTTGCACCCGTTGTATTTGAACATAGAGCCTATCACACCCGATCATCACGTGGTGTCTCAGCACGAAGAACTTTCGCAACGGTGCATACTCAGGGAGAACACTTGTACCTTGATAATTAGTGAGAGATCATCTTATAAAGCTACCGTCGAACTAAGAAAAATAAGATGTATAAAAGAAAACATCACATGCAATCAAAATATGTGACATGATATGGCCATCATCATCTTGTGCCTTTGATCTCCATCTCCAAAGTATCGTCATGATCTCCATCGTCACTGGCATGACACCATGATCTCCATCATCTTGATCTATATCAATGTGTCGTCACATGGTTGTCTCGCCAACAATTGCTCTTGCAACTATTGCTATCGCATAGCGATAAAGTAAAGCAATTATTTGGCGCTTGCATCTTATGCAATAGAGAGATAACCATAAGGATTTTGCCTGTTGCCGATAACTTCAAAAAAACATGATCATCTCATACAAAAACTTATATCTCATCATGTCTTGACCATATCACATCACAACATGCCCTGCAAAAACAAGTTAGACGTCCTCTACTTTGTTGTTGCAAGTTTTACGTGGCTGCTACGGGCTGAGCAAGAACCGTTCTTACCTACGCATCAAAACCACAACGATAGTTTGTCAAGTTGGTGCTGTTTTAACCTTCGCAAGGACCGGGCGTAGCCACACTTGGTTCAACTAAAGTTGGAGAAACTGACACCCGCCAGCCACATGTGTGCAAAGCACGTCGGTAGAACCAGTCTCGCGTAAGCGTACGCGTAATGTCGGTCCGGACCGCATCATCCAACAATACCGCCGAACCAAAGTGTGACATGCTGGTAAGCAGTATGACTTATATCGCCCACAACTCACTTGTGTTCTACTCGTGCATATTACATCAACGCATAAAACCTAGGCTCGGATGCCACTATTGGGGAACGTAGTAATTTCAAAATTTTCCCTACGCACACGCAAGATCATGGTGATGCATAGCAACAAGAGGGGAGAGTGTTGTCTATGTACCCTCGTAGAACGACAGCGGAAGCGTTATGACAACGCGGTTGATGTAGTCGTACGTCTTCACGGCACGACCGATCAAGCACCGAAACTACGGCACCTCCGAGTTTTAGCACACGTTCAGCTCGATGACGATCCCCGAACTCCGATCCAGCAAAGTGTCGGGAAGAGTTCCGTTAGCACGACGGCATGGTGACGATCTTGATGTTCTACCGTCGCAGGGCTTCGCCTAAGCACCGCTACAATATTATCGAGGAGTATGGTGGAAGAGGGCACCGCACACGGCTAAGAAAACAATCACGAGGATCAACTTGTGTGTCTAGAGGTGCCCCCCCTACCCCGTATATAAAGGAGCAAGGGGGGAGGCCGGCCGGCCCTTGGGCACGCCAAGGAGGAGGAGTCCTCCTCCTAGTAGGCGTAGGACTCCTCTCTTTCCTACTTCTACTAGGAGGGGGAAAGGAAGGGGGGAGGGAGAAGCAAAGGGGGGGGCCGCCCCCCTCTCCTAGTCCAATTCGGACCAGAGGGGGAGGGGGCGCGCGGCCCACCCTGGCCGCCCCTCTCTCTCTCCACTAGGGCCCATAAATCCCATTACTTCTCCCGAGGGGGTTCCGGTAACCCTCCGGCACTCCGGTTTTCTCCGAAATCACCCGGAACACTTCCGGTGTCCGAATATAGACGTCCAATATATTGATCTTTATGTCTCGACCATTTCGAGACTCCTCGTCCTGTCCCCGATTACATCTGGGACTCCGAAAAAACTTCGGTACATCAAAATATATAAACTCATAATGAAACTGTCATCGTAACATTAAGCGTGCGGACCCTACGGGTTCGAGAACAATGTAGACTTGACCGAGACATGTCTCCGGTCAATAACCAATAGCGGAACCTGGATGCTCATATTAGCTCCCACATATTCTACGAAGATCTTTTATCGGTCAGACCGCATAACAACATACTTTGTTCCCTTTGTCATTGGTATGTTACTTGCTCGAGATTCGATCGACGGTATCTCAATACCTAGTTCAATCTCGTTACCGGCAAGTCTCTTTACTCGTTCCGTAATACATCATCCTGCAACTAACTCATTAGTTGCAATGCTTGCAAGGCTTAATTGATGTGCATTACCGAGAGGGCCCAGAGATACCTCTCCGGCAATCGGAGTGACAAATCCTAATCTCGAAATACGCCAACCCAACAAGTACCTTCGGAGACACATGTAGAGCACCTTTATAATCACCCAGTTACGTTGTGACGTTTGGTGGCACACAAAGTGTTCCTCCGGTAAATGGGAGTTGCATAATCTCATAGTCATAGGAACATGTATAAGTCATGAAGATAGCAATAGCAACAAACTAAACGATCAAATGCTATGCTAATGGAATGGGTCAAGTCAATCACATCATTCTCCTAATGATGTGATCCCATTAATCAAATGACAACTCATGTCTATGCTTAGGAAACATAACCATCTTTGATCAACGAGCTAGTCAAGTAGAGGCATTCTAGTGACACTCTGTTTGTCTATGTATTCACACATGTATTATGTTTCCGGTTAATACAATTCTAGCATGAATAATAAACATTTATCATGATATAAGGAAATAAATAATAACATTATCATTGCCTCTAGGGCATATTTCCTTCAAAAAGAGTATGTGTGTGAAAGACAAAGTGACAACAAATGATAAATTAGAGAGAGAGAGTGTGTGTTTTTTGTTTCTTATGCGAACATATCACGCATGAATCTCTGAGATGGAAAAGCGAGGCGAGGAGATACACAAAGATAGCTAGTGTGTAATTGTTTGCAACGGAGAGAGACACCCCTGTAGCACATGTCCAATAGAGGTCTGGCCAACAAGGAACAAAGGTCGAGAGGGACACATGGATGGAATGGACGCATGGGGAGGGAGAGAGGTGTGTTTGTGATAGAGAGATCCCGTCGAGATCATGAGGGGACTATATGGTGGGAGATCGAGGGAGTGCGTGCGCTATAGAAAGATGCCCCGAAGAAATCGAGATAAACCATGACATGTTTGTGATGGAGACTAAGATTAGCTAGTCATATACATATAGGGGGGACTGCGTGTGCCTACAATTGAGTGAGAGACCATCATACTTGGCTAGCTGGGCATGAGATTGTGTGTGTGCGTGTGTGAGATGGAGAGAGAACGAGGGGGAGAGATATAGTTTTAGATGGGCCTATCGAGTGCGAGTGATATATTCATGTGTATGTGTGACCCAAGTGGATGGAGAGTTTGAGAGAGGGGGGGAAGAGCTCCGAGATGACATAGTGGTGCATGAGAGAGTTACGGGAAAAGAGCCAAGGAATTTGTGTGCGTACGATGAGTGCACCCAAGATATCTAGCTTGGACTAGCTAGAGTATCATACATAGTGTGCGAGAGAGACCTATAGATTGTGTATATATGCATGCGAACTAGAAAGACCCCCCCCCCCACACACACACACACAAAGAGAGAGAGAGAGATGGAGAGAAAGGGAAAGGGACCAACAAGGTTTTTGTGTCAGATGCGTGCAACAGAATTGAAGATTGTCGGCGGGAGTGAGAGAGAGAGAGAACAGGAGTCCGGGAGAGGGGGAGGTCATGTTTTATGCATCAAAGACTGATATAAACCATGTTTTGATATAAACTTGCATTCAATTATTTAAATTGGAGAACATGTTTTCTGCAATCCACACATGAATGGATATATGCGTATATCAAACAAGTTCATTAATTTGACTTTCAACATGTTCATGGAGTACTATAATACTGTACAACATGCTACTCGATTGAGGTGTTCAATTTTGGATTTAGTTCACTATTTTGACCTACTGAACGAGCTATTTCATTTTATCGAGATATTTCATTTTGGGTTTGATTCGCGTTTTTGAGTGGGTCAACTATTTGTCATATAGTAAATCGCTAGCAATGAGCATGTAAAAACACATTACTCCTAAGCATCATCTCTCCATCTAAAAAAGAAGTGGCAAGCTAATATTTCAAAATTTGATCCGAATCGACTTGGTAAGGTAGACGTGGATGCTCGTTCTCCAAAAATTTGAACAAACGTTAAACATCCTCTCTGCTCGGTGGAATTCGCCTGAGCAAATAAATGGGAGACGCGAAATTACCGTCCTATGTGGGACACACATCAATTGTCCTGTTGTACATCGAGGGTAGGTTCGTAACTTCATCCAAGCGCGCCTTCTCCTCGGCCAAAATGACATGTGTCGAATAATTCATAAACCATGGTCGGCAAAACACGCTCTCCTCACCCGAAATAGCTCGCACCCACTATTTCAAAACACACTCTCCTCGCCTAAAATCGCTCGCGCCCACTAAAGTTCAAAACATGCCCTCCTCGCCCGAAATCGCTCCCGCCCACTATTTGGGAAGAAGCAAAGTTACTCTACTATCCCCGACCCTCAGTACATAGACCCAAGCCGAGAAGCCTATAGGCAAGGGTAGAACTATAACTCCCCCTCACATTTCAGACAAATGCGTCCATAAGACATGGTTCCACCTCCCCTCCCAATCCCCACCCCTCCCGCCCGCCCCCATTCATACCTCATGGGCGCCAAATCACCTTCTCCCCAGGAATCTCCCTTCTCCCGAGCCGTGAAACCACAGCCCCACCTCCATGGCACCCCCACCGCACCAATTTCACAGCCTCCCTCCTCCCTAATGCCGGAGACGCTATCCATTTGCCATCGTGCACTGGGTCGTGTGCCTCTTACTCCGTGCTGCTGGTGCCACGTGAACCGTACCGGAGCCGATTCACTCCCGCCGTTGTTCACGGTGCCGGAGCGGCTCCAACTTCGGATCTGTCCAGAGTCCTGGCGCTGCTTCCGCGTAGCCATCGATCGTCGTGACATCGCTCTTTCCATGCCGCCGGAGGGCACCGCAATCTCGCCGGCCTCACCGACTCGGCAGCTGGACCTGCCTACTTCACCCTGCCGCCAGATAGGTCGCACCCTCATCCCAAATCACTTTATTTAGGCATCAGTTGTCTGAATTGTTATTCTGGGCCAATCGATTCCCAATGGGAAGAAGCACTTATGACCCACAAGTATAGGGGATCTATCTTAGTCCTTTCGATAAGTAACAGTGTCGAACCTGAGGACCCAATCCTTTTTGTAGCAAAGGACAAGCCTGGACAAACTCTTATATAAGGAAAAGCGCTCCTGAGGACACATGGAAATATCGTCAAGCTAGTTTTCATCACGTTCATATGATTCGCGTTCGGTACTTTGATAATTTGACATGTGGGTGGACCGGTGCTTGGGTGCTGTTCTTACTTGAACAAGCATCCCAATTATTATTAACCTCTATTGCAAGCATCCGCAACTACAACAAAAGTATTAAGGTAAACCTAACCATAGCATGAAACATATGGATCCAAATCTGCCCCTTACAAAGCAACACATAAACTAGGGTTTAAGCTTCTGTCACTCTAGCAACCCATCATCTACTTATTACTTCCCAATGCCTTCCTCTAGGCCCAAATAATGGTGGAGTGTTATGTAGTCGACGTTCACATAATACCACTAGAGGCTAGACAACATACATCTCATCAAAATATCGAACGAATACCAAATTCACATGACTACTAATAGCAAGACTTCTCGCTTGTCCTCACGAACAAACGTAACTACTCACAAAGCATATTCATGTTCATAATCATAGGGGTAATAATATGCGTAAAGGATCTGAACATATGATCTTCCACCAATTAAACCAACTAGCATCAACTACAAGGAGTAATTAACACTACTAGCAACCTACTAGCACCAATCCCGAACTTGGAGACAAGAATTGGATACAGGAGATGAACTAGGGTTTTGAGATCAGATGGTGCTGATGAGCATGTTGATGGATATTGCCCTCTCCTGATGAGAGGAGCGTTGATGATGACGATGGCGATGATTTCCCCCTTCGGGAGGGAAGTTTCCTCGGCAGAACAGCTCTGCTGGAGCCCTAGATTGGTTCCGCCAAGGTTCCGCCTTGTGGCGATGGAGTTTCGTCCCGAAAGGTTGCTTCTGGTTTTTTCTCGACGAAAGACTTCATATAGCAGAAGATGTTCATCGGAGAGCCACCAGGGGGGCCACGAGGTAGTGGGGCGCGCCCTTGGGGGGCACGCCACCCACCCTCGTGGAAAGGGTGTGGGCCCCCTGGTCTTCATCTTTGGCGAGGATTTTTCATTATTTATTTTAAGGTATTCCGTGGAGTTTCAGGACTTTTGGAGTTGTGCGGAATATGTCTCTAATATTTGCTCCTTTTCCAGCCTAGAATTCCAGCTGCCGGCATTCTCCCTCCTTATGTAAACCTTGTAAAATAAGAGAGAATAGCCATAAGTGTTGTGACATAATGTGAAATAACAACCCATAATGCAATAAATATCGATATAAACGCATGATGCAAAATGGACGTATCAACTCCCCCAAGCTTAGACCTCGCTTGTCCTCAAGCGAAAGCCGATAACAATAAATATGTCCCCATGTTTAGAGGTAGAGGCGTCGATAAAAATAAAATACGGACATGAGGGCATCATGATTATTCTCATAACAGCAACATATATTGATATTGTGTAACATCCCAAATTTTCAATTTGGAATGTTATACATTAGATCATCATGCATATCATATTTTATTTTGCTTTTGGTTTTGATCCTAGAAAATCCTAAGCAACTCAAGGACCCACGAAGAGAGTTGGGGATTTCGTTATTTACATATTTGAGTTTTCCCAAATTTTGTAAACAGGATCATTTGATTTTATTTATTTTACCATCAATTATTTCTATTACAAAAATATGAGAGAGGGAATAAAATGACTTTCCCAAAATATAGAAATATTGAGGATTTAATAAAAAAATCAAATAATATTTATTTCGGAGTTTTTCGGTATTTTTATTTGAATTTAGTAAAAATGCGCGTTTTTAAAAATTGCATTTAGGGCCCAGATAAATGTTCACTTTATCGGGCTTGATTTTAGAAACCCGGGAAAAAATTTATCTCATGTTTTTTGGAGTCCGTTTAGTATTTCTTTTTATTTTTCTTCCGAGCGGAATTATTTAAAAAAAACGCGGAACCGACTATGGGCCGTACTCGGCCAGGACTCCCTGGCCGGGGCCTTTATAAGGCGCTGCCCCGGGCCCGAGAGAGCCCAGCCGCCGAAACCCTAACCCTAGGCCAGCCCCACCGCCGCCGCCGCCAGCCGCCGCCGCCGCCGACCCGCCGGAGCCGCGCGTCGCCCGAGGTTCGCTGCTGCCTCGACTTCCGTGCCGTTTTAAAAAAAAAATCTGTTCGTCGTTTTCTTTTTCCTCGGATTTTTCCGCGATTATTTTCTGATCGCGATTTCTGATCCGATTTTCGTTTTAGTATAACTTTTCGCTCGTTTATCGGAATCAGGCGATTCAAGCGCCTGGAGTTTCGTCTCGAAAGCCTCTTTCCGAATAATCAACTTAAACAAGTTTTTGCTACTGTAAAATTTGACTTAGATCCAGATTACTAGAACGAAGTTGTTTTCTTCGCCGTTTGATTTCTTTTGCTTCGTTCGATTTGATTCTTTTTGCAAACCAGGGTTCTTAAGTTGAACTTTCTGGTTAGATCTTCTATTTGAATTTTCCCTGTGCATTAGATGAGTACTTATTGTATGCTTGTTATTTTGTCTGTGATAGAATACCCGGAGTGCGCCGCCTGTTACTTTGAATCTCTAGGTTTCGCGGATCATCGGCAAGGCAAGTAACACTTTGATCATATCTTTTTCTACAACCTAGTTTTATTGCATTAGATCAATCCTCACACATTGCATGATTAGGATCTAATTAAATTGTGGGATGGGAAGTAGATGAGGTAGTACCTATTACCTGTTTATTATCAAACCTTTGGGAGTTACTTCTACGTTTGCTTATTATGTCATGCTATGCTAGTAGACGTGGATTGGGTGAGTGATATCCATGATAGATGTGAGATTGCTAATTAATGGTTTATCTAAGGTGGCAACCTAACACACATCTGGGTGGATTGAGGCACCTGGGTATTCCAGGACTTGCCTGTTTTTCTTTTGGACCGCCCCCCAGGCTCAAAGGGATCATGAGATTATTCATACTAGAAACTTCCGTGTGCAGCCACAAGCCATTATGGGCTCTGGCATAGTTCATTAAGTCGTGCGAACTCTTACAGGGTAGACTAGCAGATGTAGGGGAAAGTAGGTGTACCGGTCTATCCATCGTAAGGTGCTAGCGCTTCTGAAAGACTGTGTCTCGGTCATCCGCTTCTCAAACACCATGTAGTGCGAGAAATCCAACGGAGGCGATCGAGTCTTGTGGGGAAAAGTGCGCAAACCTCTGCAGAGTGTAACAAACTAATCATGGTTAGCCGTGTCCCCGGTTATGGACATTCTTGAGTATCTAGTACTTGGATTATCATGTGAATCTCAACATGTTACTCTAAAGTTAATTTTGTTGGGTTAATGATGCTTAATTGGGATTGAGAATGCTGTCAACCATTCTCAATGTTTAACAACCACCATGATAGTAATTAAATTTATTCCTTTGAAGTAGGGAAAAATTGGCTTGACGCAAAAACAGTAACCATAGAGCTTTCCACCAGCCAAATATGCATATAGTATAGTTGTTGCATTCCATTACTCTCTATGTGTTACCTTGCCAGCATATTCCATGTGCTGACCCGTTTTCGGGCTGCAACATTAATGTTGCAGACTTTTCAGACGACGATTAAGGAGTTTTTAGGTCGTGGTTCTATACTCAGTGATGCCGTTGGAGTTGATGGACTCACTTATCTTCCAAGCCTTCCGCTGTTATCGTTATTAGATGGCCTTAAGCCATATTTATTGTAATAAGTTCTCTTTTGAGACTATAGATGTAATAAGTGTGTGATTGCTACTCTGCTATAAATCCTCCAAGTACTGTGTGGTGTCAGCATTACTGATCCAGGGATGACACCGGAGCATAGAGATCAGACTGTTTGAGGTCTGGTCGCTACAGAGATGGTATCAGAGCACACGCTGACTGTAGGACACGACCACTAAGCTAAAGACCTAGATCACTACTCACTCTCTTCTCTTCTGACCTCTCATCTTTTCTACTCTTTAGGATGGCGGATGAAAGCAACAAGTTCACCCAACCAGATGAAGATACACCCTTTGGACGCCACTTGAAGGAAGTCACTAGATACCTGAACATAGGAATACCAAGCTTCACGGGAACCTACAACGCCACCTTACCTGAAGAAGAGCGCTGGATGATTCAAGTTCAAGTTCCAGGAAGAACGTTCATGCCAGTCACTGAGCCCATAGAGTTTTCTTTTGATGCACCAACTTGGAGTCTAGGAAAGAGTATGGCAGCTCACATCGCCATGGGACGCATTGGCGAAGTCTACCACAAGGATCTCAAGGATACTATCTACCAAATTTGCGGACGCCGAGATGAACACTGTGAGATGATCAGCACTAGGAAGGATAGATCAATCGCAGCATTTATCTAGGAGTTAAATCAGCACATTCGACGACAGGAGAATCAGATGTGCGCCGACATGATAGATCTGAAGAAGGCTAAGACTAGAATCAAGGAACTGGAGGAAGAACTCAAGGTTACACGTGAAGATTATGAAGAAGAAATTGAAGTATTGGTGGAGAAGAATGACGATCTGATCAAGAAGATTGGAATATTTATGGGAGGCCCGACACCAGTAGATGAAGACGAAGAACCCAAGGAGATTAGCCCGGAAGACTATATCATCATCGACGGCACCGACTCGGAAGCAGATAGTAGCAATGATGACTATGTGGATGAAGCAGGAGCAGATATCATGGAGTCTACAACCGTAGAATATTTCTAGTAGACCACCTCCTCAGTAGTAGTAGTCCACCATGTAAATATAATAGTCCGAGCACTCTTGCGATAGATAGATCGATTGTATGCCTTTGTTTGATTGATTGAAGTGAATTGTTTGCTTTTGCCTCATGTGCATATGGGTAGTGTTTTCTCTTTAGACCCCCTCTATTCTTATATCTCATCTTTTCTAAACCCTCCGATGCCTCCGAGACGTGACCCCGGATTTACCTTTCCGCCGGAGCTCACCCAGTTGATCCAGCAGTAGAACACCTTGATGCAGTTGCCAGATCAGAATCAGAATCAGGGGAACAACAACAACCAACCACCACCACCAACACCTGTTGACCACTTAGCCCGTTTTCTTAGACTTAATCCGCCGGTGTTTTCCAGTAGCACCGAGCCGATAGTAGCAGATGATTGGCTCCGCAAGATAGCTAGGGAGTTGACCACAGCAGGATGCACTGATGCGGAGAAGGTGAAGTTTTCCGCACATCAGTTAGAAGGACCCGCAACATCCTAGTGGGAGAATTTCACAGCCACCTTCCCAGTCGACACTGTCACATGGGACCAGTTTCAGCAGGCGTTTCGTACTGCCCATGTTTCAGCAGGAGCAATGGCCATGAAGAAGCGTGAGTTTCGTAACTTGCGCCAAGGAGGACGGACAGTTGGCCAGTATGTGGAGGAGTTTAGTAAGCTAGCACGTTATGCCCCAGATGACGTTGCTACAGATGCAGCTAAGCAGGAGAAATTCCTGGAAGGATTGAATGATGAGTTGAGTATGCAGTTGATGGTAGCCACCTTCAACAACTACCAGGAGTTGGTAGATCGTGCTCTTATGATTGAAGGGAAGCAACAGCAAATTGAGAACCGCAAGAGGAAGTATGGACAAGGAAAGTATAATTCAGGAGCTCAGCAAAAGCCACGTTTTACCCCTAGACCGGGAGGACATTTTCAGCATACCCATGTAGTAGGTAGCTCGCATAATCACAATGGCACCAAGAATGGTAATGGGAATGGAGGAAGCAACGGCCAGAACCGCACCAACCCATCAACCCCAGCCAAGAAGGACTTGAGCCAAGTCAGTTGCTATAAGTGTTCGAAGCCAGGACATTATGCAAATGAATGTCCTGAAGGCCAAAATGGCAATGGAAGTTCTGGAAAGAAGCCGAACCCTTTCAACAGGGGACAGGTGAACCATGTTAATGTGGAGGAGGTTGAAGCTCAGCCCGATGCAGTAATAGGTAAGTTTTTGGTTAAGTCATTTACTGCACTCGTTCTTTTTGATACTGGAGCATCGCATTCATACATCTCAAGGGGATTTGTGGATAAGTATAACCTACCAACCCAAGCCCTTAGGTCACCCATGTTAGTAACCTCGCCAGGAGCAGAGTATGTGGCTAGTCTATGGTGTGATCGGTTACCATTAAGGATTGGTAACTATGTTTTTCCCTCAGACCTAGTAGTATTGGAATCCCAAGGATTGGATGTGATATTAGGCATGGATTGGTTATCAAAGTATGAAGGGAATATTGAGTGTGCTAGTAAGTCAATTTTGCTTACCACACCAGAAGGGAGAAGGATCAAGTATGTATCCCGACATGCACCAAACAGGACACAAGCAAATTCCTTAACAGGAGTTGTGTAGGAGGAAGTACCAGTGGTAAAGGATTTTCCTGATGTATTTCCCGAAGAGTTGCCAGGCATGCCACCGGATAGAGACATGGAATTTTTGATTGAGCTTTTGCCAGGCACTGGGCCAATATCAAAGAGACCATATAGGATGCCAGCAAAGGATTTGGTGGAAATTAAGAAGCAGATTAAGGAGTTACTGGATAAAGGTTACATTCGCCCAAGTTCTTCGCCTTGGGGATCGCCAGTACTTCTAGTGGAGAAGAAGGATGGATCGTTAAGAATGGTTGTTGATTATCGAGGATTGAATGAAGTAACAATCAAAAACAAGTACCCGCTACCAATGATCAATGATCTGTTTGATCGATTGCAAGGAGCTAAAGTGTTTTCCAAGATCGATTTGCGATCAGGATACCACCAGTTGAAGATTCGAGAACAAGATATTCCGATGACAGCTTTTACCACCAGGTATGGGCTGTATGAGTATACCGTTATGTCATTTGGTCTGACTAACGCGCCTGCCTATTTTATGAACATGATGAACAAAGTGTTTATGGAGTTTTTGGATAAGTTCGTCCTAGTGTTCATTGATGATATCCTGGTATATTCGAAGAATGAAGAGGAGCATAAGGAGCATTTGCGTTTGGTACTTGGAAAGCTCAGAGAACATCAGTTATATGCCAAGTTCAGCAAATGTGAGTTTTGGTTGAAGGAAGTAGGATTCCTAGGACATATTATATCCGGAGAAGGTGTAGCAGTAGATCCCGCTAAAGTTGAAACCGTGACCAAGTGGGAAGCCCCAACAACAGTTGGAGAGATCCGGAGTTTTCTTGGACTCGCAGGATACTACCGGAGGTTTATTGAGAATTTCTCAAAGATTGCGAAGCCTATGACGGAGTTGCTGAAGAAGGATACTAAGTTCAAATGGACTGAGGAGTGTGAGGCTAGTTTCCAGGAATTGAAGAACCGTTTGGTTACCTCACCAGTGTTGATTTTGCTAGATCAAACCAAGGATTATGAGGTGTATTGCGACGCTTCATGTCGAGGACTTGGAGCAGTGCTTATGCAGGATGGAAGAGTTGTTTCGTATGCTTCACGACAACTGAAGCCTCACGAATTGAATTATGCCACGCATGAATTGGAGTTAGTAGCCGTAGTGCATGCATTGAAGACATGGAGACATTTCCTCATTGGAAATCATTGTGAGGTGTACACGGATCACAAGAGTTTGAAGTACATTTTCACGCAGAAGGAGTTGAACCTCACACAAAGGAGATGGTTGGAGCTCATCAAGGACTATGATATGAAATTGCATTATCATCCCAGGAAGGCCAATGTAGTAGCTGATGCATTAAGCCGCAAGAGCCATGTCAATACGTTAATGACGGAAGAAATACCCAAGGAGTTAACAGAAAAACTTCATGAACTATGTTTGGAAATAGTTCCGAGAGGCTATGTAGCAGCACTGGAGATTCAGTCAACTTTGATGGATAGAATCAGAGAAGCTTAGAAGACTGACAAGGAGATTGCTTCCATAAAGGAGAAACTGAGCAAAGGAAAAGCTAAAGGATTTCATGAGGATGAGCACGGCACCCTATGGTTTGATGACCGTGTTTATGTACCCAATGACCCGGAGATCAGAAAATTGATTCTGCAAGAGGCACATGACTCACCGTATTCGATTCACCCAGGAAATACTAAGATGTAATTGGATTTGAAGGATATTTTCTGGTGGACCGGAATGAAGAAGTATATTGCGGAGTATGTAGCAGTTTGTGATGTATGTCAGAGAGTAAAGGCAGAGCATCAGAAGCCAGCAGGATTGTTACAACCATTGCCGATACCCGAATGGAAGTGGGATAAGCTAGGCATGGATTTTATCACGGGATTACCAAGGACTCGTTCAGGCTATGACTCGATTTGGGTTGTAGTTGATCGATTGACGAAGGTAGCTCATTTCATCCCAGTAAAGACCACTTACACCAGTGCTAAGTTGGCAAATATATACATGACTAGGATCGTATGTTTGCATGGAGTTCCGAGGAGCATCGTATCAGATAGAGGAACCCAGTTTACCTCAAAGTTCTGGAAGCAGTTGCATTAGACTTTGGGTACTAGGCTAGAATTTAGTACAGCTTTTCATCCGCAGACAGATGGACAGACCGAGAGAGTCAATCAGATTTTGGAGGATATGCTGAGAGCTTGTGCGCTAGATTATGGATCTAGTTGGGACGATAATTTGCCATATGCAGAATTTTCTTACAATAATAGCTATCAGACCAGTTTGAAGATGGCCCCTTTCGAAGCTTTGTACAGAAGGAGGTGCAGGACACCATTGTCATGGGACGAAGTTGGAGACCGCCAGTTGTTTGGACCAGATCTGATTAAAGAGTCTAAACAGAAGGTGAAGTTGATTCGCGATAGGCTCAAGGTAGCCCAGTCCAGGCAGAAGAGCTACACAGACTCTAAACAGAAGGAGACAGTTTACGAAGTCGGAGATAGAGCTTATCTTCGAGTATCCCCACTTCGAGGGATTAAGCGCTTTGGAGTTAAGGGGAAGTTAGCGCCATGATTTGTAGGGCCATATTGAGTTTTGGAGCGTATGGGAGAAGTGGCCTATAAGTTGGAATTGCCAGAAGGATTGACAGGAGTTCATGATGTGTTCCACGTTTCTCAGTTGAAGAAGTGTCACGCGGAGATGGCTGACATACCTTTGAGAGACACAGTGCCATTAGAAGCAATTCAGTTGGATAACAATTTGACCTATGAAGAGAAACCAGTCAAGATTCTCGAGTTTGCCAGCCGAGTCACTCGCAGCAAGGTTATCAAGTTTTGCAAAGTTCAGTGGAGCCACCACACGGAGGATGAAGCCACCTGGGAGCGAGAGGAATATTTGCTCAAGGACCACCCTCACCTATTTTCTAGCCAACCCGAATCTCGAGGGCGAGATTCATCTTAAGGGGGGTAGGTTTGTAACATCCCAAATTTTCAATTTGGAATGTTATACATTAGATCATCATGCATATCATATTTTATTTTGCTTTTGGTTTCGATCCTAGAAAATCCTAAGCAACTCAAGGACCCACGGAGAGAGTTGGGGATTTCGTTATTTACATATTTGAGTTTTCTCAAATTTTGTAAACAGGATCATTTGATTTTATT
The DNA here is from genome assembly GCF_056163025.1 of Triticum urartu. Taxonomy (NCBI): domain Eukaryota; kingdom Viridiplantae; phylum Streptophyta; class Magnoliopsida; order Poales; family Poaceae; genus Triticum; species Triticum urartu. Next base: position 64,345,059 of record NC_141873.1, on the reverse strand, counting down.
TATTTTATCATCAATTATTTCTATTACAAAAATATGAGAGAGGGAATAAAATGACTTTCCCAAAATATAGAAATATTGAGGATTTAATAAAAAAATCAAATAAGATTTATTTCGGAGTTTTTCGGTATTTTTATTTGAATTTAGGAAAAATGCGCGTTTTTCAAAATTGCATTTAGGGCCCAAATAAATGTTCACTTTATCGGGCTTGATTTTAGAAACCCGGGAAAATTTATTTCATGTTTTTTGGAGTCCGTTTAGTAATTCTTTTTATTTTTCTTCCGAGCGGAATTATTTAAAAAAAACGCGGAACCGACTATGGGCCGTACTCGGCCAGGACTCCCTGGCCGGGGCCTTTATAAGGCGCTGCCCCGGGCCCGAGAGAGCCCAGCCGCCGAAACCCTAACCCTAGGCCAGCCCCGCCGCCGCCGTCGCCAGCCGCCGCCGCCGCCGACCCGCCGGAGCCGCGCGCCGCCTGAGGTTCGCCGCCGCCTCGACTTCCGTGCCATTTTAAAAAAAATTCTGTTCGTCGTTTTCTTTTTCGTCGGATTTTTCCGTGATTATTTTCTGATCGCGATTTCTGATCCGATTTTCGTTTTAGTATAACTTTTCGCTCGTTTATCGGAATCAGGCGATTCAAGCGCTTGGAGTTTCGTCTCGAAACCCTCTTTCCGAATAATCAACTTAAACATGTTTTTTCTACTGTAAAATTTGACTTAGATCCAGACTACTAGAACGAAGTTGTTTTCTTCGCCGTTTGATTTCTTTTGCTTCGTTCGATTTGATTCTTTTTGCAAACCAGGGTTCTTAAGTTGAACTTTCTGGTTAGATCTTCTATTTGAATTTTCCCTGTGCATTAGATGAGTACTTATTGTATGCTTGTTTGTTTGTCTGCGATAGAATACCCGGAGTGCGCCGCCTGTTACTTTGAATCTCTAGGTTTCGCGGATCATCGGCAAGGCAAGTAACACTTTGATCATACCTTTTTCTACAACCCAGTTTTATTGCATTAGATCAATCCTCACACATTGCATGATTAGGATCTAATTAAATTGTGGGATGGGAAGTAGATGAGGTAGTACCTATTACCTGTTTATTATCAAACCTTTCGGAGTTACATCTACGTTTTCTTATTATGTCATGCTATGCTAGTAGACGTGGATTGGGTGAGTGATATCCATGACAGATGTGAGATTGCTAATTAATGGTTTATCTAAGGTGGCAACCTAACACACATCTGGGTGGATTGAGGCACCTGGGTATTCCAGGACTTGCCTGTTTTTCTTTTGGACCGCCACCCAGGCTCAAAGGGATCATGAGATTATTCATACTAGAAACTTCCGTGTGCAGCCACAAGCCATTATGGGCTCTGGCATAGTTCATTAAGTCGTGCGAACTCTTACAGGGTAGACTAGCAGATGTAGGGGAAAGTAGGTGTACCGGTCTATCCATCGTAAGGTGCTAGCGCTTCTGAAAGACTGTGTCTCGGTCATCCGTTCCTCAAACACCATGTAGTGCGAGAAATCCAACGGAGGCGATCGAGTCTTGTGGGGAAAAGTGCGCAAACCTCTGCAGAGTGTAACAAACTAATCATGGTTAGCCGTGTCCCCGGTTATGGACATTCTTGAGTAACTAGTACTTGGATTATCATGTGAATCTCAACATGTTACTCTAAAGTTAATTTTGTTGGGTTAATGATGCTTAATTGGGATTGAGAATGCTGTCAACCATTCTCAATGTTTAACAACCACCATGATAGTAATTAAATTTATTCCTCTGAAGTAGGGAAAAATTGGCTTTACGCAAAAATAGTAACCATTGAGCTTTCCACCAGCCAAATATGCATATAGTATAGTTGTTGCATTCCATTACTCTCTATGTGTTACCTTGCCAGCATATTCCATGTGCTGACCCGTTTTCGGGCTGCAACGTTAATGTTGCAGACTTTTCAGACGACGATTAAGGAGTTTTTAGGTCGTGGTTCTATACTCAGTGATGCCGTTGGAGTTGATGGACTCACTTATCTTCCAAGCCTTCCGATGTTATCGTTATTAGATGGCCTTAAGCCATATTTATTGTAATAAGTTCTCTTTTGAGACTCTCGATGTAATAAGTGTGTGATTGCTACTCTGCTATAAATCCTCCGAGTACTGTGTGGTGTCAGCATTACTGATCCAGGGATGACACCGGAGCACAGAGATCAGACTGTTTGAGGTTTGGTCGCTACATATTGTCATATGATTACTTATGTTCAAGTGATGGTCTATTCACAATGCAAAAGTATCAATCAGAAACCTTATTGAGAACCAACAAACTATAACCTCAGTCATTGAAGCAATTGCAATTCATCATAACATCAGAAAGAGTCTATGTCAGAGCTAAAAAGCAAGTCCACATACTCAACTATCATCTAGTCCTTCATAGTTGCTAACACTCATGCAATACTTGTGGTTACGGAGTTTTAATCGGACACAGAGAAAGATAGGGGCTTATAGTTTCGCCCCACAACCTTTTACCTCGAGGATAATGTCAACAATAATAACTCATGCCCCCCTACATCCAATTAGATATATATATCAGGTTCTTTCCAACATGCTGGGCTTGCCAAAGAATAAAATGAAAAAGGGAGAGGTGAAGATCACCATGACACTTGCATAAGGTAGAAGATAATAATAAAAGATAGGCCCTTCGCAGAGGGAAGCAGAGGTTGCCATGCACTTTTATGGTTGGATGCACAAAATCTTAATGCGAAAGAACGTCACTTTATATTGCCCCTTGTGATATGAACCTTTATTATGCAGTCCGTCGCTTTTATTACTTCCACATCACAAGATCGTATAAAGCTTATTTCTCCCACACTAATCATACATATTTAGAGCAATTATTATTGCTTTGCACCAATGACAATTTACTTGAAGGATCTTACTCAATCCATAGGTAGATATGGTGGACTCTCATGGCAAAACTGGTTTAAGGGTATTCGGGAGCACAAGTAGTATCTCTACTTGGTGCTGAGAATTTGGCTAGCATGAGGGGGAAAGGCAAGCTCAATATGTTGGATGATCCATGACAACATACTTTATCTCAAAGCGGCACCAGATGAGAGTCCCACCTCTCCTCCCACCGGTGCCCTAGGCTCTCCGGCGATCTTCCTTTCCAGCCAGTAAATCTTGTCCTCCCTCCACCCATCTTCTCCGGCGTTCTCTGATCTACCACCTTATACCCATCTCACATGGGTTCTCATGGTGGATCAACTTTGGATCTGGACTTCTCCAAAGGAGTGGCTTTTGTGGAGGAGGTTTTTAGATCTTGTGGGAAAACCATTCATCCCTCGAATGACATGAGCCATTTTATTATGGTCGTGTCTTTCAGCAGACATAGATTCCGTCTTGATGAGGATTCGGTGGCGGCGGCATTGGAATGTGCAATTGGAGGATCTGCAATTGATCTATCTGTGCAACTCATTGCAGACAAGGTATTCTCATTTATGGTCTCATGCAAACGTGTTGGCATTTTTATTCTTCATTGCGATCTTTCACGTGCCCGCAATTCAAATGCTATTTTCATCTGTGGGGTAATGGTGGCCCTAATTGTAAACGTGAGTTTGTTATTTGGAAGAAAGAGTGTGATGCTGCATGGATTATCATCAGTCCTTCTAAGAGGCGTGCTTCTCTTGGTTTGCTTGCTATGCATAAGCCACCTTCCAAATCTGCCTTACGTTCGGGTTCTAGGCCTCCGAAGAAGATTTCTTTTGCCACTTTCCAACAGTATGATGCTTGCAAGAGATACTCTTATCCTGCTTCGCCAGGCCTTGTTGATGCAGTTTCGGATGCTGGGTACATTGTGCTGCCTCGTGAGAGAGACATCGTACCTCCGCCGCCGGCGATTGAACTCCGATGGATGGTGGCGGAACCACCCATCATTTTCGGAACAGTCAACGTCCAAGCTATTTCTTCAGCCGGGATTTCTGGGACTACTCCAACCTACTTGCAACATCTTCAACTCATCTGCGGTAGCTTCACGGTTTGGTTCTCTCCCATCAAAGAAGTCACCTTGCAAACCAACACACACAATAGCCCAAACGGTGGGGTTATGTCCAAGAATATGCATTTTCATTTTATGCTTCCAACTAGCAAAATTAGTACCATCAAAGTAAGGACCTCTACGGTGATAATTTCCCTCGCTAGACGCCATACTCTCCTAGGTTGTGAAACCAAGGCTATGACCACCAAAAGCTATGGAGATCAAAGCAAATGGAGACCAAAGCTCTGATACCACTTGTAGGATCGAAAGTATGTCTAGAGGGGGGGTGATTAGACTACTTGACCAAATAAAAGCTTAACCTTTTCCCAATTTTAGTTCTTGGCAGATTTTAGCTATTTTAGGACAAGTCAAGCAATCATCACACAATTCAAGCAAGCATGCAAAGAGTATATTGGCAGCGGAAAGTAAAGCATGCAACTTGCAAGAATGTAAAGGGAAGGGTTTGGAGATTTCAAACGCAATTGGAGACACGGATGTTTTTCCCGTGGTTCGGATAGGTGGTGCTATCCTACATCCACGTTGATGGAGACTTCAACCCACGAAGGGTAACGGCTGCGAGAGTCCACACAGGGCTCCACCCACGAAGGGTCACGGTTGCGCGAGTCCACGGAGGGCTCCACCCACGAAGGGTCCATGAAGAAGCAACCACCCACAAAGGGTCCACGAAGTAGCAACCTTGTCTATCCCACCATGGCCATCGCCCACACAGGACTTGGCTCACTAGCGGTAGATCTTCACGAAGTAGGCGATCTCCTTGCCCTTACAAACTTCTTGGTTCAACTCCACAATCTTGTCGGAGGCTCCCAAGTGACACCTAGCCAATCTAGGAGACACCACTCTCCACGAAGTAACAAATGGTGTGTAGGTAATGAACTCATTGCTCTTGTGCTTCAAATGATAGTCTCGCCAACACTCAACTCTCTCTCATAGGATTGGATTCGGTAGAAAGAAGATTTGAGTGGAAAGCACCTTGGAGAGGCTAGAGATCAAGATTCATATGGTAGGATTGGAATATCTTGGTCTCAACACATGAGTAGGTGGTTCTCTCTCAGAACATATGAGTTGGAATGGTGTGTGTGTTCTGATGGCTCTCTCCACTGGCTCTCACACGAATGAAGAGGAGGTGGAGGGGTATATATAGCCTCCACACAAAATCCAAACGTTACACACAGTTTTCCAATCTCGGTGGGACCGAATCAACAAACTCGGTCGGACCGAAAATGTAAACCTAGTGACCGTTAGAGATTTTCGGTGGGACTGACATGCAACTCGGTGGAACCGATATGGTTAGGGTTTGGGCATAACGTAATCTCGGTGAGACCGATTACACAAACTCGGTGAGACCGAATTTGGTAATTAGCTAACCAGAGAGTTGGTCAGGCAAACTCGGTGGGACCGATTTGCTCTTTCGGTGAGACCGAAAGTTACAAAGGGGAAACACTGAATTTACATTGCAATCTCGGTGGGACCGATTCGCTCTTTCGGTGAGACCGAAAAGTTACGAAAGGGAAACAAAGAGTTTGCAACCCCATCTCAGTGAGACCGAGATCCCTATCGGTAGAACCGAAATGCTAGGGTTTGGCAGTGGCTTATGACAAGTGAAACTCGGTGGCGCCGGATAGGAAGAATCGGTAGGACCGAGTTTGGCTTAGGGTTTAGGTCATATGTGTATATGGGAAAGTAGTTGAGGGTTTTGGAGCATATCACTAAGCACATGAAGCAAGAGGCTCATTAAGCAACACCTCATCCCTCCTTGATAGTATTGGCTTTTCCTAAAGACTCAATGTGATCTTGGATCACTAAAATATAAAATGAAGAGTCTTGAGCTTTTGAGCTTGAGCCAATCCTTTGTCCTTAGCATTTTGAGGGTTCCACTTTCACATCCATGCCATGCCAATCATTGAGCTTTCCTGAAATAATCATCTTGGAATAGCATTAGCTCAATGAGCTATATGTTGTTATGAATTACCAAAACCACCTAGCGATAGTTGCACTTTCAATCTCCCCCTTTTTGGTAATTGATGACAACATATAGATCAGAGCTTCGACAAATGATAATAAGCATGAAATATATTGTCGCTTTGAGAGGTATGTGATAAGTAAGAGCTCCCCCTAAATTTGTGCATATTTAAAATTTGCTTTGGACTGCAAATGCACAGGGAGTTAGAATCATGGGTTACTCTTCGATGTCACATACATCTTGGTGGAGCGCTTAAAAAGATAAGAATGAAATACATGCACTCATCACCAAGAATAGTGAATGATCACATAAGATAGATAAGATAATAGCATTCATCAAGCATTAAGTGTAGCTTATGATCAAACACATGATCATCAATGTCTCACAAATAATGACGTAGTATCTCAAGCACTCAAAAGCAAACAAGTTTGAAAAACCACCAAATAAAGCAAGAGAGAAAAGCAACACTCTCTCTCTCGAAGCCTATGATCTATACATCTTCTCCCCCTTTGGCAACAAGTTACCAAAAAGTTCCTAGAAAATGCATAGCACTAGATCAACGCTCAGGCTTGATCTTCTGGTGGTGGTGGAGTCCGGATCACTCCAAGGACGAAGGCTTTAGTAGATGCTGAAGTAGACGCTGGAGTTGGAGCTGAAGTAGATGCTGGAGCTGGTGGAATTGAGGCTATGGCTGGTGCTGAGGTGGTGGCTCTGGTGTCAGCAACTGGCACGGCAGATGACCTCGGGCCTCGTGGCACTCTAGCAAAGGCATGAGTGGTAGTCCTGCCTCTCCTCTCCCGCATGTCCTCCTGGAGCTGCTCCACTGCAGACTGAACTTCCGTTACTTTGACATCCAAGTCATAGAACTTCTGGTCCATGATTCTCTCTAGGCTCTGCTGATTTTGAGTGAGGGTGGCCAGACTTTGCTCAATCCTCAGCGTGGATGCAATCAAGTAACCAAGCTGCTCTTGTTTGGTCTTCAAGAAGTATTCAGATGCCTCCTCTTGAGTTGGCATCTTGGCAGCTTTCTCCTTCCTCGCCTTCTCCTTCTTTGCGTAAGCTTGTGCAGATGATGGCTCGTTCTCAGTCATGACATCTTGATTGTCCTCAAAATCTGGACGGATGGGAAAATGTTCCTTGTCCAATAAATATATGCCCATGCCCATCTTGGAGTTGATGAGCTCCTGAATTTGAGGGGCATATCCGCAACTCCTCTTCTGATCTGCTGCAGTCCTGTTGATTGTTTCCACTATGAGGCTCATCACCTTGAACTTCTGAGGCACATCAAACACATGTAGCAAGTTGATAGCATGGCCTCTGATCATCTTGTGATCTCCAGACTTGGGCAGTAAGGTGTTCCTCAGTATCCAATTGATCGTAGGTAGACCTGACAGAAGATAATGCACTGAGCCAAACTTGAAAGTATCGAGTGCTTCATTTGGGATCTCCTTGTACATATTGGACATTGAGTTGTGGTCCATCTTCTTCTTGGCATATATGTCCATGTCATCATCATGCTCCTCTGGGGCATTAATTAACTTTGCCCATTCCTCAACAGTGGATTGGTACCTCGTACCCTCAGACATCCATGTGATCCTCCCATCTGGATAAAAATGTGCCGTGGAGTAGAACTGCATTATAAGCTCCTCATTCCACTTTGTGAGCTTCTGCCCAACAAAGTCAGCTACTCCACAAGCTATGAAGCTGTCTTGCACTCCAGGATAGTGCTCTTCATTGTCCTCGATATATTGCCAATCAACCCATCGCATATCACAGACAATGGGCTTCTTATCTAGCAGCACTGTCTCATAAAAATCCTGCTGCTCCTTGGTGTGAAATCTGTAGTCCATGGCAGTCCTTCTCCTTGAAGCATACGGGTCTGCTTCTCTCCACTTCCTCAGCCCTGAATCTCTCCTGAGCTTCATATCCTCAGCCATAGGATGAGCATCGTTGTGGTCTGGGATCTTGGGCTTTAGCTTTCTCAGGACATTCTCTTCCTCTTCTTCAGCAACAGTCTCAGGCACTGGGGCCTTGTTCTTCTCAACTGCAGGAATGCTCCTTGTATTCCTCTTTGGTTTTGGCTTGGAGGCAGCTTTGGGCTTAGATGCAGTAGCCCCTGACCTTATGGCATCACCCATCAGCTTGGGTGCCTTGGGTGCTGGTGCAGCTACCTCTTCTTCCTCTTCCTCTTCCATGATGGAAGCTTTTCCTAGCACTCTGGCTATGGTCTTCTTGACCCTTTCCTTCCTCTTCTTGCCTTCTGCAGCAACTGGCTCTTGGGGAGTGGGCTTCTATGTTGAGGCTCTTGCCTTTGACATGGGCTGCCTGCCTGCTGGCCTTTTGATCTTCAGCCCTGGCTTTGTGCCTTGAGCTGGCTCAACTCTCTTGGAAGTGGCCTCTTCCTCTACCACATAGTCTTCATCTTCAGAGTCTGAAGTCCTCTTCTTCCTCTGTCTGGTGGCAACCTTTGGCAAGTTGCTAGGGGTGCTCCTGCTGCCCTCATCTAAAGAACTTGAGGGACTAGTGCCCTCACTCATGTGCACCTGCTGCTCTGACATGTTTTGGCTATCACTTTGATCAGACATGTTGCAAACTGACTGCTGACCCTGTGAACAGATTATAGATGAGGTAGAAAGGATGAGCATCACAAAATGCAGAGATTTTTGCAAAAGAATGATCCAAAAACTTAGTTTTAGTTTCCCACTGAAATCATCTCGGATCTACCGATTTTCAAACTCGGTGATACCGAAGCAGTTTTGGAACCTAAACTAGTGAACTCGGTTGGACCGAGTCATAGTTCGGTGGCACCGAGACTGCTAGGGTTTCACTGAGTTCCAAAATCGGTCACACCGATAAGTAATTCTTGGTCAGACCGAGTCTCACTTGTGAAATGGCATAAGCCAAATCGGTGGGACCGAGTTTTTCAACTCGGTGGGTCCGAGATGGTTTCGGCGGAAACCTAACCCTAAAATTTTCGAATCAAACCTAATCTATAAACGTTTTGACTGGATAGAAGTGTTTCAATCGTGGCAAGAAACATGAAGAACACAATGTGCTAGGAATTGGACGGGGAATAGCACTGTGATCGAGTCCATACCCTAGTTCGGCAGAGACTCGCTACAGCGGCAATGGTGGGGGCAGAATTCCCGTTGACAGCGACGGAGACCAGCTACTGGAGGCGGCTGGCGGCGAGAAGACGATCCGGAGACCATGGAGGTAGAGCAGACTATCGCGCAGGCGAAGGTGTTCAGAGAAATTTCCAAAATTTTGCCCGTGACTATATATAGCCCGACCCTATCGGTGTGACCAAGTGGAACAACTCGGTGGCACCGAGATTCATAACTGCAGTAGTTACTGAAACTCGGTGTGACCAAAAGGTTCAAATCGGTTGCACCGAGATCGAAAACCTAGATGAACTTAATGATCTCGGTAGGACCGAAAGTGGAGTATCGGTCAGACGGAGAATCATAAAGAGGTTTTGGAAGTTTAAGTCTATGACGAATCGGGGACTCCGAGCGCTCCTCACACAGAGTGGTTCGAATCTGACTTGATCAAATTTTGTGATGCAGCATGAATAGAGTTTGAGACGAGAAAAGCATAGATAGCTAGAGGAGGTTGTTAGGCATTCTTGTCCATCCACTTGGCAAAAGAAGATAAAACCAAACAATCAAAACAACAAGTGGATGTCCTCGAATGAGTAAAATATGCAACCAGCATGCTCACACAATAAGATGCCAAATGAAATATGTGGCAAGGCATGCACAACCAATTCTAGCATCTATCAAGCAATTTGCGATGACTAGGTCATCTATATATGAGTATATTGACTTAGGAGTCAAGTGAGAACACTTGATCATAGGTCATACTCATCGTTTAAGCTCAAGTGGGGTTACCACTTTTACATAAAGCATTGTTGTGTTCACATCTTTAGAGTTGCTTTAGCTCAAGTCTTAGAGTAAAGCTCCCCCTAGATGTGATATCCCCCCTAAGAGGGATGAACTAACCTTGGGTTTTGTCGATGATGACTTCATGTAGATATTGAAGATGTGGATGCTCAATGTTGATGTAGATCTCTTGGAGCTATCCATTTGAGTGAATTGCACTTTCAATACCTACATGGGTTAGTCCCACAAGGAACAAACAAGGATATCCATAGACATAGAGTGATGCACAGACAAGATGATGTCCATGAAAACTTTTAGGTTACCTTGTCCCTTGTCTTACCAACAAGAGGGTTTGTGACTCCTTGAACTAGTGCAAGATGTGGAAGTTGATTGCACTTGTTCTTGCCAAAATGATAAGAGTGAAGTATGTTGGCGGAGTCACCCTCAAGAACTCTCTAGTTCTTCTTCTTTTGGATCCACATCATCTTGATGGGAATCCTTGGAGTTGTAGTCGTACTTGATGAAGTGGAGCTTGAAGTAGTCTTGGGAATCCACTTGACTAAGGTCTTAGGAGCTTTTTCAAATGCGTCGATTTCCTCTTGAAGCTTGTCCTTGCCTTTTTGCTTGTAGTCTTGTGGTGGAAGATCATCTTGAGCTTGTGTCCCCTTGAAAGAAGTATCATACTTCTCTTTTTGAGGGACAAACTTTGTCTTGGGGTATTGATCTTCTTCCCACTCAACTCCATTGGCATTGACCTTTCGTTCAAAACCAACACCTTGATTCTTCCGGTGCATTCCTTGCTTGCGCACAATTTCCTCGAATTGCTTACTCCCGGCAAGGCTTTTGTACACTCCTTTCTCTATAATTCCCTTCAATAAACTATTTTCTTGCTCAAGTGTAACTTGGCTAAGAGAATCATTAGTGAAATCAAGAGAACTACTAGAAGCAACAATATTGGATTTAGCATGATCATTGTTACTACTAGAGGAAGAATCTTTCTTGTTCTTGTTACTAGACTTGACTTGAGGCATGTAAGTAGATAAGAGTAAATGCTTGGCAATGTAAGAAGAACTTTTCTTACGGAGATCATCATTGATTGCTTTTAAGAACTCATGCTCTTGCTCAAGATTGAGCTTTTCAAAGCGTAATTTCTCATAAGCTCTTAAAAGTTCTCGATGATCTTTGAAGATGGTTTCATGAGCTAACTTAAGAGTGTTTAGTTCTTTAGTTAGAGCCTCAATCTTCTCCTTATCATTGTCATTTGTTTTATCTTGATTAGCATGTTTAATTGACGTTTCATCATAGTATTCATCACTAGAGTTGTCAACAAGCAAATCATCTCCTAACAAGTCATCTTCATCACTATTGAAATCAACATACTCGGGGTGTGTTACCTTAGGACCTTTGGCCATGAAGCATCTTCCAATTCCTTCATTTGGTGAGTCCAATATGTTGTAGGAGTTGGTTGACACAAGTGCTAGACCGGCAACACCTTCATCTGGAGTATCTTCGGAGTCGGAGTGATAACTTCTCTCGGAGTGGCTGTCGGAGTCGGAGCCGGATACCCATTCACCAACATGAGCTTGATGTCTTCGTCTTGTGTAGCTTCTTGATGATTTTTCCTTCCTTTCCGAATCCTTGCTTCTCCGTGAGTATCTTCGTTCATAACGATCATCTTTACTCCTTCTCTCTCTTGGTGATGATTCTTTGCTTCTTCTTTTTGGAGAATCTTCTCTTCTCTTGTAGGGAGCCGTACAATCATTGGAGAAGTGTCCGGGTCTTCCACAGTTGTAGCAGTTTCGCTCTCAACTAGAAGATCTTTTGTCATTGTAGGACCTTGACTTGAAGCTTCTATCTTTGCTTCTACTCTTGTAGAACTTGTTGAAGTTCTTCACCATTAAGCTCAATTCTTCATTGAAGTCTTGTTTCTCACTCGACGATGTAGGGGCTTCACATGAGGCTTTATAGGCACCACTTGATTTGTTGTGAAGTTCCTCTTTATCCTTAAGTGACATCTCATGAGCAACAATTCTTCTAATCACCTCCGTTGGCTTGAGATCTTTGTAGTTGGGCATCATTTGGATCAATGTGCACACGGTATCATATTTTCCATCCAAGGATCTTAGAATCTTCTTGATGATGAATCTATTGGTCATCTCTTCACTTCCTAAGCCGGCAATCTCATTTGTGATGAGAGCAAGCCTAGAGTACATTTCAGCGACACCTTCACCATCCTTCATCTTGAACTTGTCAAGTTGGCTTTGGAGCACATCCAACTTGGATTCCTTGACGGAGTCGGTACCTTCGTGCATATCAATCAAAGTGTCCCAAATTTCCTTTGCATTCTCAAGACGGCTGATTTTGTTGAATTCTTCGGGGCACAATCCGTTGAAGAGAATATCACAAGCTTGAGCATTGTATTGCAACATCTTCAACTCATCCACGGTAGCTTCACGGTTTGGTTCTCTCCCATCAAAGAAGTCACCTTGCAAACCAACACACACAATAGCCCAAACGGCGGGGTTATGTCCAAGAATATGCATTTTCATTTTATGCTTCCAACTAGCAAAATTAGTACCATCAAAGTAAGGACCTCTACGGTGATAATTTCCCTCGCTAGACGCCATACTCTCCTAGGTTGTGAAACCAAGGCTATGACCACCAAAAGCTATGGAGATCAAAGCAAATGGAGACCAAAGCTCTGATACCACTTGTAGGATCGAAAGTATGTCTAGAGGGGGGGTGATTAGAATACTTGACCAAATAAAAGCTTAACCTTTTCCCAATTTTAGTTCTTGGCAGATTTTAGCTATTTTAGGACAAGTCAAGCAATCATCACACAATTCAAGCAAGCATGCAAAGAGTATATTGGCAGTGGAAAGTAAAGCATGCAACTTGCAAGAATGTAAAGGGAAGGGTTTGGAGATTTCAAATGCAATTGGAGACACGGATGTTTTTCCCGTGGTTCGGATAGGTGGTGCTATCCTACATCCACGTTGATGGAGACTTCAACCCACGAAGGGTAACGGTTGCGAGAGTCCACACAGGGCTCCACCCACGAAGGGTCACGGTTGTGCGAGTCCACGGAGGGCTCCACCCACGAAGGGTCCACGAAGAAGCAACCACCCAGAGAGGGTCCACGAAGTAGCAACCTTGTCTATCCCACCATGGCCATCGCCCACACAGGACTTGCCTCACTAGCGGTAGATCTTCACGAAGTAGGCGATCTCCTTGCCCTTACAAACTTCTTGGTTCAACTCCACAATCTTGTCGAAGGCTCCCAAGTGACACCTAGACAATCTAGGAGACACCACTCTCCAAGAAGTAACAAATGGTGTGTAGGTAATGAACTCCTTGCTCTTGTGCTTCAAATGATAGTCTCCCCAACACTCAACTCTCTCTCATAGGATTGGATTTGGTAGAAAGAAGATTTGAGTGGAAAGCAACTTGGAGAGGCTAGAGATCAAGATTCATATGGTAGGATTGGAATATCTTGGTCTCAACACATGAGTAGGTGGTTCTCTCTCAGAACATATGAGTTGGAATGGTGTGTGTGTTCTGATGGCTCTCTCCACTGGCTCTCACACGAATGAAGAGGAGGTGGAGGTGTATATATAGCCTCCACACAAAATCCAACCGTTACACACAGTTTTCCAATCTCGGTGGGACCGAATCAACAAACTCGGTCGGACCGAAAATGTAAACCTATTGACCGTTAGAGATTTTCGGTGGGACTGACATGCAACTCGGTGGAACCGATATGGTTAGGGTTTGGGCATAACATAATCTCGGTGAGACCGATTACACAAACTCGGTGAGACCGAATTTGGTAATTAGCTCACCAGAGAGTTGGTCAGGCAAACTCGGTGGGACCGATTTGCTCTTTCGGTGAGACCGAAAGTTACAAAGGGGAAACACTGAATTTACATTGCAATCTCGGTGGGACCGATTCGCTCTTTCGGTGAGACCGAAAAGTTACGAAAGGGAAACAGAGAGTTTGCAACCCCATCTCGGTGAGACCGAGATCCCTATCGGTAGAACCGAAATGCTAGGGTTTGGCAGTGGCTTATGACAAGTGAAACTCGGTGGCGCCAGATAGGAAGAATCGGTAGGACCGAGTTTGGCTTAGGGTTTAGGTCATATGTGGATATGGGAAAGTAGTTGAGGGTTTTGGAGCATATCACTAAGCACATGAAGCAAGAGGCTCATTAAGCAACACCTCATTCCTCCTTAATAGTATTGGCTTTTCCTAAGGACTCAATGTGATCTTGGATCACTAAAATATAAAATGAAGAGTCTTGAGCTTTTGAGCTTGAGCCAATCCTTTGTCCTTAGCATTTTGAGGGTTCCACTTTCACATCCATGCCATGCCAATCATTGAGCTTTCCTAAACTAATCATCTTGGAATAGCATTAGCTCAATGAGCTATATGTTGTTATGAATTACCAAAACCACCTAGGGATAGTTGCACTTTCAGGATGTTTCCCCGACCCAGTTTGCTTTGGCCCAAGCTGCCTCCGTATCTCAATCTGCCTCTCGACCTGTTACTGGAAATGAGGAGTTTATTCTTTCCACGACACCGGAATCACCTGCTGATTATGATAAATTTAATGATTTTGTGGATGACATGGTTTTCAAAGTTTGGAAATGTCAAAATTGTTTGTCCATGAGGCATTTATCCAGCCCGTGCACCAGCAAGGTTAGGTGCCGTAGATGCTTTCGGTTGGGACACCGGGCAAAGGACTGTTCAGATTCTAGTCTATCTCCCTCTTACAGGTGGGTCCCGCGGAGCAAATCCCCCGTATCTAACAGGTCAACTAGTTTTTTGGAGCAGGACTCCTCGATTTCTCCCATAGCTAGTCCGGCGGGGTCTATGCCCAGTCCTATCAAGCCTGCCACCCCGTCTATTCCACCATTGCCTGCTGAGTCGCCGCCCATAACTCCTCTGCCGCCCACCTCACCATCGCTTGCCATCACATTGCCTCCGGCTTTGGATCACTCCTCCCCAGCTCCGGCAATGGCCAACTTTCCACTGGACCCGATGGATTTCCTCCCGCATGGTTTCGACATCATCGACGGTGGGGAGCTGTGCCTGCCTCGCACTTTCTTTGCGCCGGCGGTGGCTCCGGATCGACAGCATGAGGAGTATGCCATCGCCATTGTCGAGCCGGCTCCTCTGCCTGAATAAGTCGCCATCTTTCGGAATCTAGTCAGTGATTTTGTCGTCAATAATCTGCAGAGAGCTATGCTGGATGCTCAGCCGTGGATCCAAGGGGTTGGTTTGTTTCGTTTCTGTAGCGCTCTGGCCCGCCAAGCATTAGTTGATCATCCTCCTTTCAATCTAGGTAACGATAGATTTGTCAGGTTTATTCCGCATGATGAAGGTATCAACTACAGAGCTGCGCAGGGTTTTCGAAGGGGATATGTTATGCTGCTAGGAGTTCCTCTGGATTATAGGTGCTCTTAATATCTTGCAGATGTTATCAGTACTTTTGGCCGTTTCCACCATTGGCATCAGGATGACCCGATGGTGGTCCGATCTTTGGCCTATGTGTCTTTCCCTGCACCGACTATGGTTCCTAGATCAGTGACATACAGAGAATTTGTTGACTTTGGAGGGGTTCAGATTTCTTGGTCTGCTCCAGTTTATATCTTATCTGTGGATTTTGCTGATATCCTACCTGCCGATGAGGACCGAATGCCCTTCAATGGCAATCCTCACCCTCTCCCTGGCAATATGCAGTTCAACAATCATAATTGGGTCTTGCCTGAATTCCCAGAGCTGGGTTGGAACGATGTGCCTGAACCTGACAACGAGCAGCCACAGAATGATCCCCCACAGGTCCAGGAAGTTGAGCAGCAGGATCATGTTGAGGAAGTTCAGTCTCAGGAGTCCATTGTGCTCCAGCTGTCTAAAGATTCAGTTAACAATGAGAATGGTGCTGCTGATATTGCAGTTTTCCAGCACCCAATGGGACCACAGCAGCCTCCATTGATGATTGGACAAGTTTTACTGTTTTTGGGCCGGTCCTGCCTCCTGTCATGCAGTGGAAGCGTACTTTTGAGAAGGTGTTGCCGGTTATTGGGATCTCTGACATCCCAAAGTTTGTCTTTCAGTCTGATCTCGGTGCTTTTCTGAACAAGCAGTCGTGGGAGCCTCTTTTCAACGCTCCAGCTCCAAATTTGCTGCCCCTGCCTGCGCCTGTTCTTGTGACCCAATTTAAGGAAGTGACACCTGTTAAAAGGCCTGTAGCTCGAGCTCTTTGTTTCGATGATATTGATGAGCCTGTTGCTGAAGCATTTGAGTTTACGGTTGTTCCTCAAGTTACTCTGAAGCGTGGAAGAAAACCCAAGGCCTCTCGGGTCATTGTTGATTCTCAGGTCAGGCGCAATGCTCGTCTTAATGCCCTACGTGATGGATACCGCCAGGTAACTGCTGGCACACCATCTAGGAGGCCACACACTCTGAAGAAGCGCAAAAATATGTCTTCCCAGTCTGGCGACAACTCTGCAGTGCCTCCTCTGACGGCCATAGTTGATCTTCAGAGAATTGGTGCTCGTCTTCGCATTGCGCCGGACAAGATCACGATGGATAAGCTTGCAGCTAATCCTACCTGCTCCAACAACAACACAAGTTCCGATGATTAGTTTCTTCATCCAGGGTTTAGGTCCATGGCGTACCATAATCGCCATTTATCTGTTCTTATCTGTTTGGAACCTTGCAGTATTCGTCTGTTTAGTGGGTTGTAGGTCATTGTGTGGCTTACTTTTAAATGTGTTCCCTTTTGGTTTGTAATGAATCAAACTTCTTCTAGAGAGTGGAAAGTACTTTGTTGGAATGTTAGGGGTCTGAATTCTGAAGCGCGTCAGCCTGCGGTTAGGCAAAATATCGATGAAAGTGGGTGCTCTGTTGTTTGCCTCCAGGAAACCAAATGCATGCATATTGATCAACACTTCATTAGAAAATTTTGTCCACGGCATTTTCATAACTTTGTCTATGTGCCCTCGGCTAGGGCATCCGCTGGTATGGTGGTCATTTGGAATTCTTCCTTCTTCATAGGCAACTTAGTTGAGGCTAAACCATATGGTATTATTGTGAAGTTTCAATCTAAACCATATGTCAACTTAATTGAGGCTTTGAAAACTATTGGGTTGATCCGCCTGGTTTTATGGATTGTGTATCTGTGGTTTGGAACAGGTCTATGGGTAAATCTTCAACTACCTTAACCATTTCTGGTAAGTTCAAATCTCTTTGCTATGCTCTTAAGAAATGGCATCTCAACCTATCCACAGTCAAGGCTCTCATTGCTGATTGCAATAAATTAATTCTTTTTCTGGATAATATTGAGGAATTTAGGCCCTTGAGTTGGCCGGAGTTCAATTTTCACAAGATTTTCAAATTGCATCTCGAAGAGATTCTGCATTGGTAGTTCATTTATTGGAAACAACGTTGCACGATCAGAAATATCAAAGTTGGCGAGGAAAATTCAAAATTTTTCCACGCTATGGCAACTGAAAGGTATCGGAGAAACACCATTTCCTCGATCAAGTTTGTGGATGGGGAGGTGATTTCTGATCATCAACAGTTAGCGGGGATGTTTTGGTCTCATTTCAATCAAAGAATGGGCCAGGGAAAAGGTATTCAAATGGGTTTCGACCTTGACACATTAATTACTCGGATTGATGGTCTGGAGAATTTGTCCTTGCCTTTCACGGACTCCGAGGTGGATACGGTGATTAAGAACATGCCCTCTGATCGCGCTCCGGGCCCTGACGGGTTTACTGGTCTTTTTCTAAAGAAGTGTTGGAATATTTTGAAGCCGGATTTTATGAAGCTAGTCCAGGAATTTTATGAGGGAAAGTGTGACCTGGAGTATCTGAATACATCTATCATTACCCTCATTCCCAAGAAGTTGAGCCCGGAGTATATTGGCGATTTTAGGCCCATCTCGTTGACAAATACTTGCCTGAAGTTTTTAACTAAACTGTTGGCAAATCGTCTACAGAGTGTGATCTTAAAATGTATTCACCGCAATCAATATGGGTTTCTTCGTTGTCGATCCATTCAGGACTGTCTTGCATGGTGTTTTGAATATATCCATCAGTGCAAGGCATCCAAAAGGCCTATAATCCTTCTCAAGTTGGATTTCACCAAGGCGTTTGATACCATCGAGCATGAACTGATTCTCAGGATCTTGAAATGTAAGGGTTTTGATAATCGCTGGACAGGTTGGATTGATAGCATCTTGTCCTCTGGATCCTCTTTGGTTCTTTTAAATGGTGTGCCTGGTAACCACTTTGTCTGCCGTTCGGGTGTGTGTCAAGGAGATCCATTATCCCCTTTATTATTTGTGATTGCTGTGGATTTATTGCAGTCAGTGGTTAATGAGATGTGTGCAAGGAACATTCTCACACTTCCCATACCAACCTCTTCGCGGGACTATCCGATTGTGCAATACGCTGACGACACACTAATTGTTCTTCCTGCGGTGGACAGCCAGCTCATTGCTTTCAAGGAGATGCTTGAGGTCTTTGCTCAGTCTACGGGTTTGCAGGTCAACTTTAGTAAATCCTCATTTATTCCAATAAATCTGTCCGAGGATGAGGGTAAGCGTGTGGCTGCTTTGCTTGGGTGTGATGTTGGTTCCATGCCATTTACCAATCTTGGATTGCCAATGGGTACCTCTCGGCCCACAATTTATGACTTGCTCCCCTTAGTGAACCGCATAGAGAGAAGATTGTCTGCTTCCTCTTGTCTGTTGAACCAAGGCAGCCGACTGCAGCTTTTGAAATATGTTCTTTGTTCCATGCCAATATACTTCCTGTGCACCCTCTCATTGCCTCAAGGAATTTTGAAGCAGATTGAATGTATCATGCGGCAATGTTTGTGGCGAGGAAATTCTAATACACCAAGGCAATCATTGGCAGCTTGGGAGTTAGTCTGTCGGCCCAAGAATCATGGAGGCCTTGGGATTCTCAACCTTGGCATACAAAATGATGCCTTGTTTATCAAGCATCTCTTCAAATTCTTTAATAAGTTGGATGTGCCCTGGGTTTCTCTCATCTGGGACACATATTATGCTGCTGCACCGCCCCAAGTAACTCAAAGTTGTGGTTCTTTCTGGTGGCGTGACATGCTGAAGTTGTATGACAAATTTTGTAAATTGGCTGTCCCTCACGTGCGCTCGGGGGACTCGGTGGTTTTTTGGCTGGATCGGTGGCAACTTAATAACGCTGTGGTTATCATGCAACAACGTTTCCCGAGGCTCCACTCTTTTGTGATTGATGACACGCTTACCATTAAGGAGGTGATGGAGCTGTCTGACCTGACCGACAATTTTCACCTGCCTTTATCAGTTGAAACTTTCGAGGAATTCAATCAGCTTCAGGTTTAATGACTTTGATCAATTTGCATGAGGGAGTAAATGATGTCTGGAAATGGCCTTCAAAATCTGGGGATTATCGGTCAAGGACCTATTATTTGTCTTGTTTTTCTAATGTCCTGGTTGACCCCATATTTGGGTGGATCTGGAAATGCTCTTGCACTCTCAAGCTCAAGGTGCTTGGCTGGCTTCTTTTGATGGATCGCCTAAACACTAGGGATATGATGCAGCGAAGGCATTGGATTATCCAGGATGATACTTGTGCTATGTGCTTCTCAGCTTTGCATGAAGATAGAGCTCATCTCTTCTTTGCTTGCAACTTCAGCCAACGTGTCTGGAATTATTTGGGCATCTCATGGAGTGTTCACCCTAACCAGACTACTTTTGAAATGGCTTGCGCAGCCAGGAGGGATTTTGGTCATCCTTTTTTCACTGAGGTAGTCTTTACGGCTACTTGGAATATTTGGACTCAAAGGAATGGAAGGATCTTCAGAAATGAGTTTCCCACTTTCAGATCTTGGAGGAGGAATTTTATTCATGATATTTCTCTTTTAGCTCATAGAATCAAGTGTAAATATAGAGATAGACTAACTTCTTGGATAGCCTCCTTACCTTAATCTCTCATTGTAAGTAGCCTCTTCTCTTTATTTGTTTCTCTCTTGTAACTTTGTATTCTTTACCTCTTGGTTTTAATAAAGGATTGTGAGGCTGTTGCCTTATAGTATATAGTCAAAAAAACATACTTTATCTCAGATATAAGAAAACATAACCCATTATGTTGTCTTCCTTGTCCAACATCAACTCTTTAGCATGTCATATTTTGATGAGTGCTCCCAATCATAAAAGATGTCAATAATAGTATATTTATATGTGAAACCTCTCTTTCCTTATTACTTCCTATTAATTGCAACGATGACCAAATCTATGTCCGCCAACTCCCAACAACTTTTAATCATCACACTCTTTCTATGTGCAGTCATTACTATCAATAAGATTAATATGAACTTTTGTTTCTTCTTATTCTTTTTCTCTTTTATTTTATTCACCCAAGATCATAGCAAGAAAATCAAGCCCTTGACTCAATACTAATCTTTATTATATAGCTCACGGACTCGATTACATAGAGAGATCATAAGGCAAAACTCAAAACTAGATCATGCCATAAACTTTATTCTACTAGATCAAAATACTACTAATAGGATCGAACTAAGGAAAATGGTAAAGATAGGAGTTGTGATTGTGATACGATACCGGGGCACCTCCCCCAAGCTTGGCTGTTGCCAAGGGGAGTGCCCATACCCATGTGAATATATCTCCTTGGTTGGTGAAGAAGGTGGAGGTGTTGTTGCCTTAGATGATGGCATAGACTTCTCCCTTAATTTACGCTTGAGGACGGCATTTTGATCCCTCAGATCATCAATCTCCCACTCCAGGGTTAATATCTTTTTGCATAGGTCCTGCTTATTTTCCTACAAGAGACGAAAAGGGATAAACTCGAATTTTGGTTTCTTTACCCTATCAGGGAGACTTGACTTTTTGAACTCCACGTGCATATCCCCAGGTTGAGGTAATGGGGCTTCATCTTCATCTGAGCTCGTCTCCTCCTTCCCATTGGGTTCATAGTCCTCTTCTTCCTCCGTGGTCCAACCATCGTGCTCCACATCTCCATAGACCTTAGGATTAGCTAAGTAATCATCCACATAGCTTTCTCCTTCCGAATCCTGGGAAGACATGTTGATCTAATCTGCAGCGGGACAGCTCGAAACAAAACAGAGGATAATTGCGTGATACGAGAGTCAAAATCTTCGGGAGAATATATAGTGATTTTTTACCGACCAAAATACATATCGTGCAAGAAAACGGAGTCCGGAAGGCACAGAGGTGCTCACGAGGTAGGAGGCGCGCCCTCCACCCTCGTGGGGCCCTTGTGTCCTTCCCGGGCTGCTACTTAATTTTCTATTTTTCTAAATATTCCAAAACGGAGAAATATTGCCTTAAAAATTGTTTTGGAGTCGGTTTACTTACCATACCACATACCTATTCCTTTTCAGAGTCTGAAATGTTCTGGAAAGTGTCCCTTATGTATTCCTCCGGGGTTACAGTTTCAATAATATTGGTTTCAATATTTATGGGATTACCTGAGATATAATGTTTAATTCTCTGACCGTTTACCACCTTTGGATTTGTGCCTTCGAAGTTGTTGATTTTTATGGCACCGGAACTATAGACCTCCTCGATAACATAGAGGCCTTCCCATTTAGAGAGAAGTTTTCCTGCAAAAAATCTTAAACGAGAGTTGTATAGCAATACATAATCACCTACATTAAACTCACGCTTTTGTATCCTTTTGTCATGCCATATTTTAACCTTTTCTTTAAACAACTTGGCATTTTCATAAGCTTGGGTTCTCCATTCATCAAGTGAGCTAATATCAAATAACCTCTTTTCACCGGCAAGTTTGAAATCATAGTTGAGTTCTTTAATAGCCCAATATGCCTTATGTTCTAGTTCAAGAGGTAAGTGACATGCTTTTCCATATACCATTTTATACGGAGACAAACCCATAGGATTTTTATATGCAGTTCTATAGGCCCATAATGCATCATCAAGTTTCTTGGACCAATTCTTTCTAGACCTATTGACAGTCTTTTGCAAAATTAATTTGAGTTCTCTATTACTCAATTCTACTTGACCACTAGACTGTGGGTGATACGGAGATGCAATTCTATGATTGACGTCATATTTAGCAAGCATTTTATGGAAAGCACCATGAATAAAATGTGAACCACCATCAGTCATTAAATATCTAGGGACATCAAACCTTGGAAAAATAACTTCTTTAAGCATTTTAGTAGAAGTGCTATGATCAGCACTATGAGTTGGAATAGCTTCTACCCACTTAGTAACGTCATCAACAGCAACTAAAATATGTGTATATCCATTAGAGGCAGGAAAAGGTCCCATATAATCAAAGCCCCAAACATCAAACGGTTCAATAACAAGTGAATAATTCATAGGCATTTCTTGACGTCTACTAATATTACCAATTATTTGACATTCATCACAAGATATGACAAACTTACGGGCATCCTTGAAGAGAGTAGGCAAATAAAAACCGGATTGCAATACCTTATGTGCAGTTCTATCTCCTGCGTGGTGTCCTCCATAAGTTTCGGAGTGGCACTTGCGTAGGATTTGTTCCTGTTCATGCTCGGGTACACAACGTCTAATAACACCATCTACTCCTTTATAAAGATGTGGGTCATCCCAAAAGTAATGTCTCAAATCATAGAAGAACTTTTTCTTTTGTTGGTATGTGAAGCTAGGTGGTATGAATTTAGCAACAATGTAATTAGCATAATTAGCATACCAAGGAGTACTACGAGAAGTACTTACGACATTTAATTGTTCATCAGGAAAGCTATCATCAAAAGGTAGTGGGTCATCAAGAACATTCCCTAACCTAAATAAGTTTTCTACAACGGGGTTCTCAGCTCCTCTTCTATCAACAATATGCAAATCAAATTCTTGTAGCAAGAGAACCCATCTAATAAGTCTAGGTTTAGCATCTTTCTTCTCCATAAGATATTTAATAGCAGCATGATCAGTGTGGATAGTTACTTTAGAATCAACAATATAAGGTCTGAACTTATCACAAGCAAATACAACTGCCAAAGGTTCTTTTTTAGTAGTAGCATAATTTCTTTGAGCATTGTCTAGAGTCTTACTAGCATAATGGATAACATTTAATTTCTTATCAACTATTTTCCCTAGAACAGCACCTACAGTATAATCGCTAGCATCACACATAATTTCAAAGGGTAAATTCCAACCAGGTGGCTGAACAATAGGTGCAGAGACTAATGCTTTCTTTAAGTATTTCAAATGCTTCTACACAATCATCATCAAAGACAAATTGTATATATTTTTGTAATAAATTAGTCAAAGGCCGAGAAATTTTTGAGAAGTCCTTAATGAACCTCCTATAAAATCCAGCGTGACCAAGGAAACTTCTTATACATTTGATGTCCTTGGGACATGGCATCTTTTCAATAGCATCAACCTTGTCTTTATCAACTTCAATACCTCTTTCAGAAACTTTATGCCCCAACACAATACCATCATTAACCATAAAGTGGCACTTTTCCCAATTCAAGACAAGATTAGTTTCTTCACATCTCTACAAAACTCGATCAAGATTGCTCAAGCAATCATCAAAAGAAGATCCATAGACAGAAAAGTCATCCATGAAAACCTCACAAATCTTTTCACAAAAGTCAGAGAATATAGCCATCATGCATCTTTGAAAGGCATCTGGTGCATTACATAAACCAAAAGGCATACGTCTATAAGCAAAAGTACCAAAAGGGCATGTAAAAGTAGTCTTTGATTGATCTTTAGCCAACACAGGTATTTGAGAGAAACCAGAATAACCATCTAGAAAGTAGTAATGTCTATGCTTGCATAATCTTTCTAGCATTTGATCGATAAAAGGTAAGGGGTAATGATCTCTCTTAGTAGCCTTATTTAATTTGCAGAAATCAATTACCATCCTATAACCTGTAATAATTTTTTGTGGAATCAATTCTTCTTTATCATTAGGAACAACAGTAATACCTCCCTTCTTAGGGACACAATGAACAGGACTTACCCACTGACTATCAGCAACGGGGTAAATTATACCTGCCTCCAGAAGCTTTAGTATTTCTTTTCTTACCACTTCTTTCATTTTAGGATTCAGACGTCGTTGAGGATCATGAACTGGTTTGGCATCTGCTTCCAAATTTATTTTATGTTGACATAGAGTGGGACTAATGCCCTAAAGATCATCAAGAGTATATCCAATAGAAGCACAGTGCTTCTTCAGAGTTTTCAATAATCTTTCTTCTTCATGCTCTGAAAGGTTAGCACTAATAATAACAGGATATATCTTCTTTTCATCAAGATAAGTATATTTAAGATTATCAGGTAACGGTTTAAGCTCAAACACGGGATCACCCTTAGGTGGAGGGGATCCCCTAGGATTTCAACAGGAAAATTGTGTTTCAGAATAGGTTCCTGTTTAAAGAATACTTCATCTATTTCCCTTCTTTCATTCATAAACATATCATTCTCATGGTCTAGCAAATATTGTTCTAAAGGATCGCTAGGAGGTACGGCAATAGAAGCAAGACCAAGAATTTCATCCTTACTAGGCAATTCTTCTTCACGGTGTTGTTTACTAAATTTAGAGAAATTAAACTCATGAGTCATATCATCTAAGCCGACAGTAACAACATCCCTTGTGAAATCTATGGTAGCATTAACAATATTTAAGAAGGGTCTACCAAATATGATGGGACAAAAGCTATCTTGTGGGGAACCAAGAACAAGAAAATCAGCAGGATATTTAGTTTTCCCACACAAGACTTCAACATCTCTAACAATTCCCATTGGTGAAATAGTATCTCTATTAGCAAGTTTAATAGTAGCATCAATTTCTTCTAACTCAACAGGTGCAATGTCATGCATAATTTCTTTGTATAAGTCAATAGGTATGGCACTAGCACTAGCACCCATATCACATAAGCCATGATAACACTGATCTCCTATTTTAACAAAAATAACAGGCACGCCTACCACAGGTCTATTTTTATCTTTAGCACAAGGTTTAGCAATTCTAGCAGTTTCACCGCAGAACTGAATAACATGCCCATCAATATTATCAGACAAGAGATCTTTAACAATAGCAATATTAGGTTCGACTTTAACTTACTCAGGAGGTGTATATGTTTTAATATTGCTTTTATGAACAACAGTTGAAGCTTTAGCATGATCCTTTATCCTAATAGGGAAAGGTGGTTTCTCAACATAACAAGTAGGAACATTAGGATCATTATAAGTGACAGTCTTTTCTTCAACTTTAATAGGTGCAGCTACTTTTAATTCTATGGGAGGATGATATTTAAACCACTTCTCTTTAGGGAGATCAACATAAGTAGCAAAAGATTCACAGAAAGAAGCTACTATCTTAGAATCAAGTCCATATTTAGTGCTAAACTTATGGAAAATATCGATATCCATAAAAGATTTAACACAATCAAACTTAGGTGTCATACCTGACTCCTTACCTTTGTCGAGATCCCAATCTTCAGAGTTGCGTTTAATTCTATCCAATAAATCCCATCTAAATCCAATAGTCTTCATCATAAAAGAGCCAGCACAAGAAGTATCGAGCATGGTGCGATTATTTTCGGAAAACCGAGCATAAAATTTTTGAAGAATTGTTTCTATTGAGAGCTCATGATTGGGGCATGAATATAACATTGATTTAAGCCTCCCCAAGCTTGAGCGATGCTTTCTCCTTCGCGAGGCCAAAAATTATATATATAATTGCGGTCACAATGAACAAGATGCATAGGGTAATACTTTTGCTGAAATTCCAATTTCAATCTTCTATAGTTCCATGATCTCGTATCATCACATAGCCTATACCATGTCAATGCGTCTCCCTTCAAATATAAAGGGAAGACCTTCTTCTTAGCAACATCATCGGGTATACCTGCAAGCTTAAATAATCCACAAACTTTATCCACATATATTAGGTGTTCATCAGGATGCTTTGTTCCATCTCCTGTAAAAGGATTAGCTAGCAGTTTTTCTATCATACCCGAAGGATACTCATAAGGAATTTAATTTTCAATAGGTTCAGTAGGTTGAGGAGAAACTCTTTGCTCTATTGGTCGGGGTGAAGATACCCCAAACAAGCCCCTCAGAGGATTACTTTCCATAGCAACAAGTGACAGTAAATTTCAGCACACTATATAAATTTTCCTTACCAAATTCCACCTACCAAAGGAGCTTCACTCCCTGGCAACGGCGCCAGAAAAGAGTCTTGATGACCCACAAGTATAGGGGATCTATCATAGTCCTTTCGATAATTAAGAGTGTCGAACCCAACGAGGAGCAGAAGGAAATGATAAGCGGTTTTCAGCAAGGTATTCTCTGCAAGTACTGAAATAAGTGGTAACAGATAGTTTTGTGATAAGATAATTTGTAACGAGCAACAAGTAACAAAAGTAAATAAAGTGTAGCAAGGTAGCCCAATCCTTTTTGTAGCAAAGGACAAGCCTGGACAAACTCTTATATAAGGAAAAGCGCTCCCGAGGACACATGGGAATATCGTCAAGCTAGTTTTCGTCACGTTCATATGACTCGCGTTCGGTACTTTGATAATTTGACATGTGGGTGGACCGGTGCTTGGGTGCTGTTCTTACTTGAACAAGCATCCCACTTATGATTAACCTCTATTGCAAGCGTCCGCAACTACAACAAAAGTATTAAGGTAAACCTAATCGTAGCATGAAACATATGGATCCAAATCAGCCCCTTACGAAGCAACACATAAACTAGGGTTTAAGCTTCTGTCACTCTAACAACCTATCATCTACTTATTACTTCCCAATGCCTTCCTCTAGGCCCAAATAATGGTGAAGTGTTATGTAGTCGACGTTCACATAACACCACTATAGGCTAGACAACATACATCTCATCAAAATATCGAACGAATACCAAATTCACATGACTACTTATAGCAAGACTTCTACCTTGTCCTCAGGAACAAACGTAACTACTCACAAAGCATATTCATGTTCATAATCAGAGGGGTAATAATATGCATAAAGGATTTGAACATATGATCTTCCACCAATTAAACCAACTAGCATCAACTACATGGAGTAATTAACACTACTAGCAACCTACTAGCACCCATCCCAGACTTGGAGACAAGAATTGGATACAAGAGATGAACTAGGGTTTTGAGATGAGATGGTGCTGATGAAGATGTTGATGGAGATTGCGCTCTCCCAATGAGAGGAGCGTTGGTGATGACAATGGCGATGATTTCCCCCTCCGAGAGGGAAGTTTCCCCGGCAGAACAGCTCTGCCGGAGCCCTAGATTGGTTCCGCCAAGGTTCCGCCTCGTGGCGGCGGAGTTTCGTCCCGAAAGGTTGCTTCTGGTTTTTTTCTCGATGAAAGACTTCATATAGCAGAAGATGGTCATCGGAGAGCCAGCAGGGGGCCCACGAGGAGGGGGGCACCCCCCACCCTCGTGGAAAGGGTGTGGGCCCCCTGGTCTTCATCTTTGGCGAGGATTTTTCATTATTTATCATAAGGTATTCCGTGGAGTTTCAGGACTTTTGGAGTTATGCAGAATAGGTCTCTAATATTTGCTCCTTTTCTAGCCCAGAATTCCAGGTGCCGGCATTCTCTCTCCTTATGTAAACCTTGTAAAATAAGAGAGAATAGCCATAAGTATTGTGACATAATGTGAAATAATAGCCCATAATGCTATAAATATCGATATAAAAGCATGATGCAAAATGGACGTATCAAGCACCCCTCGTGGCGGCGGAGCTCCTAGGCTGCCAGTTGGCTGGTGTCTAACGTAAGGGTGCGGGGCCGCAAGTTCGCCGCGGAAGCAGCGCTTAGATGGCTATCTTTTAGAGTTGCGTGGGTTGAAGGTACTGCCGCCTCCTGATCTGGATGACGGGGAGTCTTTGTGGATTGGCCCGGGGGCAGCGCAACCACGGTAGTGCGGTGGGGCGGGGAGCGGGGTTTTGGCCGGGGCCACGGACGGCGGAGGCAGGCTGCTCTGACGTTGGTCGCTGGCTCTTCGGGGAAGATTCCGAACAGTGTCAGCCAGGAGGCACAAGACGGCCAGCCATCCGGCGTAGATCGGACAATACAAAAATAAAATAAAATCATGTGACCCCAATTTAGTCTTCAGTCAATAGACGTGTGACCACTCTCATACCTTGCTATTGATCCCTTAGTGTATTTCTTCAGATCAAAGAGATATGTCGTTCTTAACATTATGCGTTATCTGCATCTTCAGACACACCGTCTTCCGACTGACCGCAGCTGCTCCAACAAGGGAAGCATACACCAGAAGGGAGCTATAGTCCCCACTCAACAGTTCCCTGCATCGAATGTGCGTGCCCGACATGGACAGCCACAACAACTGCAGGGCCATTGACAAGTCAGCACATGATGGTCACTCCTATGGATGGCAGCCAGGTAGGTTGTACCCTCATCTTACTTGTGTGCAAAATTTATGGCTTTTTATTCATCTAAGCATGGAAAATAGATCATCACATTTCACTGTATATTCATGTTGATCTCTTACGGGTCTTGTTCAGGAGTTAACGTTGTTCCATAGTTCAGCTAAGATACTTGTTCTTTAGGTAACGTTGTTCCATAGTTATCATCCATTAGCCAATGCTATCCCACAGGCTGGTGATTATAGTATTATACCACTTCTAGTATTACCTATGTTGTTCTTTAATACTTTTGTGTGCCATCTAGTTAATCTCGAGTACAAACGATACATATTCTGTAGCTTTCATCTGTGTTCTCCCTTTAGTTTATGAGACATGTTGCTGCTCATAACCCCAGTCCTACTATCTATGTCGTCTCCTACAGGAACTCATTACATAAATCTAACTACTAGTTGTCTTCCATGCATGTCAGATATAATTGCACACACTGATATATCCACAAGAACCTCATGGAGCAATGTAAAGGCCAATAAACTTTATGTCAATGATACCCAATATGATGGAACATGTAAAGGCAGTTCTTCAGAAGACTTGCATAAAGATGATGAATCCTCTTCACCCCACAAGGTCCTTGCTCTAACTTGGCCTGTAAAATGGTTACAACATCTTATATTTACTAATTGGAGGCACCATACGAGTAACCACGTTAATTCTCGGGAACTAAGAAAACTAGCCATCCGATATTCAAATTGTGTATTTTCCACCATCGGATGTTATGCCTCAAGGAGTCCTCGAATTCTGTCCCACCTTAAACCATCTACAACAGAAAAAAAATCCATCTCTAGCCCATGTATAGCTAGAAAAAATTAAACCATCTGCAACAGAAAAAAACAGAATCCATCTTAGGCCCACGTATAGATAGAAAAAAATAGAATCCATCTCTGGTGGTCTCCTTCATCCACTGATCCAACCCTTCCCACGTACAGCCTAAAGAAACTACCAACACACCGAGCCCTAAGGCTGCTCCTCCTAATACTGTTCTCCTAGAAGTCAACCTCATCCAATCTGTAGCACTCCTCCTCGGTTGCAGCCAAACTCTAGCGCTCCTCCTCCTCCTCCTGTCCAATCTGTTGTCTTCCATTGTAGCCATCTAAAACTGTTCTTCCCCATCCCTTTGCTCCATTATCTTTCAATCTCTACTACCCTACCACGGAGCAACACATCTTGGCTAGGATAAGGTCCTTTTAATCCCCTTAGTTGCCATGCCCTGACCAAACTGCAATGAAGTGGAGAAGGAGGTATTTTTGGATTACTAGATGAGTTAGATTTAGGAGGAGGACTGTACTAAGGACAGTTTGAAGCAGACAACAGGCTAAGCCCTTCTAAACAGGCAACTAACGTTGGAAGTTGCCGCGCTGCTGCAGGTGCTTGCTCAGTTTTTTGATTCAAGCATAAGCGTCATGCAATTGGAGATGGCCTTACAGTCTTAGAACACGGCACATGACCAGAGTTTGCAATCTAGGGAGTGGAAGCAAGAAGTTGGGGTTGGTCTACACTTTTCCTGACGTTAGGTGGAAAGTTATGTGTACAGATCAACCATATTTCTTGGTTTATCTTTAATAATATGTGTGATCTTTCTTTTCAGAAATTATGTATGTGTTTTCAGAGTCCCACACAGTTCATATTTGTAGCAGTGAATTATGCACTTTGACAATGACCGAATATTATCTGGCTAAATCTTCTTATAATAGAGTACAAGATGTACGTCCTTGCAGATTACCCAGGGAAAAGCCCAACCAACCATAAGGATAATCAAGTAGAGTAATTAAACGAGGATGTATAGTGGGTGAATGAGCTTGCATCCACGCCCCGGCTGCAACACCTGTCTCTAGGGGAAGCAATTGGCTTCATGCAGAGTTCTATTTTATACATGTATGTGCTGGGCTGCAGGCTTGATTATTGGACCAATTATAATCACTAATTTACTCTTTTTTTTGCATGTTCCGTAGATGATGCATGAGCTCATATGATTTTGAGATCCTGATCCTATGATTGGTTGCTGGGAGCTAAGCTAAGGAAATATTGCCGGTGTGATATTGGTATGTATAAGCATATGTTCTATGCATTTACTTTGAGCATGTACGCAGGAAAAAACATGTGTCAAATCCAGGACTTGCCATACTTAAAAGGGGAGACAGTTAAGACATCGCTCTGTATGAAATCATGCATGAAAAATATCTCTTATATAGTACATCAGTATGCATGTGTTGGTCTTAAAATGAAATATTCTCAAAGACTCTTCATCAATAACAGAAGTGGAAATCCAGGGTCGTCCAACCCGCATTAGTGTAAAAATAGATATAAATGAACATGAGAAAGCCATCTCATTTGGTATGGCTAGAATCAAAACAAAAAGATATATCCTTTTACCATACTGATAGAACGTAGGCATGCCCAACCCATAGTTGCTAAAGTAATAAAATAAAAGTTAGTCATGAAAGGTTAGGAAAACTTTTATAGGCGGGAGAAGTAATGGTCAATATAATGCAGAGTTTTAACATAAAATTAATAATATTTTCATGGCAAAAGGAACAAACGTATACTAGAATATAGCTCGAAGAAAGCGATTACATTTTTTACTAACTTAGCCTCCCATGCGCATCAATATTGATTGACCTACATTCTATTTCCTTGAACTTTTATAATCACCGAGTTCAGGAGAGTATAAAACCTGCACAGCAGATTTCTGATAAACAACTACACATGCAGCCCGGGAATACATTCTTAATAAATTTTGCATTACACAACTAGAATACCATATTGTAAATTGTTCCTATTTTCTAAGCCTTACAAAGTTCCGCATATAATAAATGTCAACTGTCACGTGGACCTTATTGTAGTGGATTTAATCGATAGATCTTGATAACCGTACTTAAAACTAGGGACAAGTATCGGACAGTAAATGTTGCAAGAGGCCGGGGGTCATCTTCCTTTTCTAAAAAATATCAGACAGTAAATGTAGTTAGAGGAATCACAACCGATAGGTTAGTATACATGTAACAAAGCAAGTCCCAATGTGGCAAGCATAGGGATGCCAAGTCCGGCCAAGTACCTGACAAGTAAGTAGCTAACCAGGAACTTAAAAGTGACATATGCCAATGTCGATGCATCAGATCACATCGTTTTGTGCTGTAAAGACAAAAGAAATTTTGTACAGTAAAATTGAGTTTCTAATTAGAGCACTCAACTTCCTTTGTTAGGACAAAAATGCTTATGAGAAAATCTCTACAAAAATGATAAAGAGTCGAACGTGCAAAAGCCTAATTACTACATTTTTTCTTTATTTTAATTTTTCTTCCTAATTTCAGTATTCACCCGGGGCATGTATACACTAGCCAAAATGCCTCTATGCATAATCATAGACATCTAGAAAGTTGTTTCTTCATAATTTTTCCTCGGTATGGTGCGGTGCAACCACTACTTTCCATTGGGGATATATGTATAATCAAAATAACTAGGTTCAAATTCTCATGGCTTCTAATATGTGTTACTCTCTCCTCTCCATAAATTGATACAAAAATTCTAACTCCAATAAAAATCCTATATATTTCTAAAACTTGCTATATTAACATATAAGTTCAACATTATAAAACACTTACGTGCTTTCCAAATCACTAGCCCATGCAGAAGCACAGGTTGATGACTAGTGCATATAATGTCCTGGAGTGTATCTACTCTGTTGCAATGCCATGCGCTTAGCTTGCTGATCATGCATGTAAATATGTCATGCCTTCCTGTTTTTCAGTACCTATTCCATTCATGATAACATGTTTTCAAATTCAAGTACTGTCATTCTACTCTATCGCAATGCCATCTGCTTAATTTGGACATCATGCTTCTAAATATCTTATGCATTGTTATTCATCAGTATGTACTTCATCTGTCTACCATACCATGTTTTAGTGCTCTGTTGCAATGCCATCTTATTTTCCCAATCATACACGTGTATGTTGCCTTAGTTATTTCTGTACGTATTCCGCTAGCATACAGTTTTACATTCAACTAGTGTTTTTTTGCTGTGTTGTCCTGTCATATTCCTAGCTCTTACACCATACTCCCTCCGTCCGGATTACATGTTGCCGAAATGGATAAGAAAGGATGTATCTAGAACTGAAACACGCCTAGACCCATCCATTTTTTTCTGGATGGAGGGAATACATGTCAATATGTAATGCCTATCTATTCTTCAGTACCTATTCCATCTCTCTGTTGTCGCATGTTTTATAATTAAAGCACCATTCTTCTATACAAGCCATGCAAGGGGAAGACGACTATGTTAGAATCTGAAGGGTTACAAACAAGGCCTTTGCAAAAGATCCAAACGCCAGGAGATAATAAACCAACTCCAGTTTTTATAGATACTGCTCCAGCACAGAGAAACCCAACTCCTACTAATAATAAGCATATTCTAGTGGCCAAAGAACTAGTCCACTCCAGTCCAGCAAAAATATGTCAACTCAATTCTAAGAAGCGTGTGCGTATCCTTGCATCATGAAATTTTATAGCATGCTGATCCTATTTTCTACATGTTTCTTACCCATCTCTCATTTAGAAAATAAGCTTAACAGATAGAAGAATTTCTACAATGGTATCATTTATGAGGAAAGATTCTTGCAGGAATTCTCTATGCTCCAATGTAGATGTAAGTACCTGTTGTATATCACTATATTTTTACATCAGCATGTATTTTGTTAATCGGCGTGAATCCAACCTTTATCTGGTCTAAATTTAGTTGTAGCAAAATGTATGATTAAAGGCCACAATGTTGATTTTTGCAAGGAAAACTGCCTGGTAGTTTTGCATCCTCAGCTGCATGGGTGTACTATCTCATATCAGTGGGTTTGAATACTTTGGTTCTACAGTGGGTTTTTCAGTGTTTTTTTACTGTGTTGTCCTGTCGTATCCCTAGCTCTTACATCATACTCCTTCCGTCCGGATTAAATGTCGCAGAAATGGATAAAACTAGATGTATCTAGAACTGAAATACGCCTAGACCCATCCATTTATTTTCGGATGGAGGGAATACATGTCAATATGTCATGCCTTTCTATTCTTCAGTACCTATTCCATCTCTGTTGTAGCATGTTTTATAACTGAATCACCATTCTTCTATATAAGGCATGCAAGGGGAAGACGGCTATGTTAGAATCTGAAGGGTTACAAACCAGGTCTTTGCAAAAGATCCAAACGCTAGGAGATAATAAACCAACACCATTTTTCATAGATACTGCTCCAGCACCGAGAAACCCAACTCCCACTGATAATAAGCAGATTCCAGTGGCCAAAGAACTAGTCCGCTCCAGTCCAGCAAAAGAATGTCAACTCCATTCTAAGAAGCGTGTGTGTATCCTCGCATCATCAAATTTTATAACATTCTGATCATATTTTCTACATGTTTCTTACCCATCTCTCTTTTAGAAAATAAGGTTAAACGATACAAGACTTCCTCCATTGGGATCGTATTTGAGGAAAATATCTTGCGGGAATTCTCTGTGCTCCAATGCTGATGTAAGTACCTGTTGTATCCGCGTGAATCTAACCTTTATTACATCAGCATGTATTTTGTTAATCGGCGTGAATCTAACCTTTATCTGATCTAAAATTAGTTGTAGCAAAATGTTAAAGGCGCCAATGTTGATTTTTGTAAGGAAAACTGCCTGGTAGTTTTGCATACTGAGCTGCATGAATGTACTATCTCATATCACGCACATTACTGAATTGTAGTGCTTCTCTGGTTGCCCATTCATTCATTGTGTCAATGTTGCTTTCGTATTACCTTACCTGGATGATGATAGCTATGCCATATTGTGTTAATTTGGTGTAGGCTAGTTGCCCAAATGTTCGTTGTGTCAATGTTGCTTTCCTATTATCTGACTTGGCCAATGATAGCAATGCTAGTGTGTTAATTTTGTGCAGACTGCTGAAGATAAGAAGAAAAACTCTGAAAACAGCAAGGCAACCCCATTGTTTCTTTCCAGTAAATCTAGGTCAGGTAATATGGCAATAACTCATGATTAATCTATTTGGTTCCCGTCCTAATTTATGTTATGATGCAGTGGTCGAGACACTCTCCACTATCAATAATACAAGCCTGCCAAAATCGCCATCTGAATCTGTTTAGTATCCTCTGTCTCGAATGCAACGGAATAAATGTATGTTTTTGAACCAATTAATGGCTGAAGCAATGATGGAAATGGTGGATGAATTAGAGGTGCAGAGTCGTGCGACACAATAACTAATCAATGTTTTCAGAGACAGTGTAGCAAAGCAGCAAGAACTTGCCCACATGCTTATGGGCGTCATTTGTGCTGAGGTTGCAAATTGTGACGTTGTAGATGGTTAGGTTCTGCTCATTTATTTGCACTGGCATCAATCTTTGATTGCCCAATGGATGTAATTTACTGTAATATATGTTGGATGTGCAACGTTATTCCCTGTATGCCGTACCTTTGCTTGATCGGTTTTGGTCGTGTGCATAATTGCTCGTCGTAATGGGCTCAAATTATCTAATTTGTCCTAAAGACATGAACGAACTTTAGTGGGCCCATTAAGTTAATGGGCCGTTACTAGGCCGAAAGTTAATGGTCGTCCCTCTTACCTCCCGGGTCATTAACAGGCCGACATCGAAGCGGGCAACAGGTGGCCCCAATTTATTTCACGGGCCGTTAATAGGCCCTTACTAAGTTTGGGCTACATATGGCCCAACTATACAGTAGGCCTTTAGCAGACAGAAAGAGACAGCGGGCTTGTACTGGATCATGAAGAGCATGGGCCGCTAAGAGGCTGAAAGTCAAGTCGTATTGTAAACAGCCCAACTGTATTGTGGGCCTTTAGTAGGCCGAAAGAGAAACTGGGCTGGTATTGGACCATGAAGGGCATGGGCCGTTAAAAGGCCAAAACTAAGGTCCGACTACAAATGGCCCAACTCATTTATGGTTCGTTAACAGGCCGAAAGGCACACAGGGCCGGGAATTGGCCCAACACTTAAATGGGTCGCTAAAAGGCTAAAACTCAGGTCCGACTACAAATGGCCCAACTGATTTATGGGCCGTCAGCAGGCTGAAAGTGACACCGGGCCAGAAATTGGCCCAACACTTAAATGGGCTGCTAAAAGGCCGAAACTCAGGTCCAACTACAAATGGCCCATCAGATTTACGGGCCATCAACAGGCTGAAAGACACACCGGGCCGGAAATTAGCCCAACATTTAAATGGGTCCCTAAAAGGTCGAAAGATGTACATCCTGAAAGTTGGCCCATCCATTAAATGGGTCGTTAACAGGCCGAAATCTCATCGGGCCAATATTGAGCCCAAATATATAGCGGGCTGTTAACAGGCTCAAACTGACGATGGGCTGCAATGGTGTCAAATCTTTAACGGGCCGTTGACGGGCCGAATTGGCACATATCGTATGGGCCGTGGGCTTAAATGGACCTGACACAAGTAGGCCTTATATGGGCCGGCCTGCTAATTTTTACTGCGCCGGCCTTTTTCACCAGAATGGGCCACTGTTGGGCCGTGCCACATGTCGACCTATCATAGGAGCCTCCTATCCAATGAGTGGATGAAATTTGTCCGAACGGTGAGGCAACACGTGTTTCCTGCGGCCAATGATGATTTTACACATAGAAAATACCCATTGGTCCGGGCTGTTAACGGGTTATCAGATCCAAAACCAGACCCGATAGCTTAACGGCGTTCCGTTACGGTGGATGCCACGTGTCAGTCACCCTTGACGAAAGCACTTCTGTGACGCGCGATTTATTGTCATGGAAGTGGACACTTCCGTGATGATAATTTTGGTAATGTCATGGAACACTTCTACGACAGCACATGTATGACTATCTTGATTCTGTCATAAAATCGTCATGGATGTACATGCATGACAAAAAACGCGACCTACTGTGACAAACACGTATCATCACGGAAGTGTATTTTTTTGTAGTGTAAAGATGTGTACTTCAATGATTTCTTCTCATGATCTGATATCCATGTGTGAGTAGTTCGGTAAGTTATGGGGTGAGACATGAGCCTTGCAGCCCCATGTATTTGGTGAAGGGGTCAATGGAAGTCTTTGACACCACATCTCGTATGTGTGAAATAAAATTGTTTCATGAAGTGTCTCTTGTCTTTTTCGTGACCTTCATCCCTACAGGTACCCAGGATCATGGAGATTCAGCACCGGTGAGACTAGGAGCAAGGGGACCGCAAAGTGTTATATGGGTAACATGGATCATATCTGAGGGAGTCCTGGATTAGGGGGTCTCCGGACAGCCGGACTATCTCCATTGTCCGGACTGTTAGACTATGAAGATACAAGATTGAAGACTTCGTCTCATGTCCGGATGGGACTCTACTTGGCGTGGAAGGCAAGCTAGGCAATACGAATATGGATATCTCCTCCTTTGTAACCAACCTTGTGTAACCCTAACCCTCTCCGGTGTCTATATAAACCGAAGGGCTTTAGTCCGTCGGACAACAATCACAACATACAATCATACCATAGGCTAGATTCTAGGGTTTAGCCTCTCTGATCTCGTGGTAGATCTACTCTTGTACTACCCATATCATCAATATTAATCAAGCAGGACATAGGGTTTTACCTCCATCAAGAGGGCCCGAACCTGGGTAAAACTTTGTGTCCCCTGCCTCCTGTTACCATCCGGCCTAGACGCACAGTTCGGGACCCCCTACCCGAGATCCGCCAGTTTTGACACCGACATTGGTGCTTTCATTGAGAGTTCCTCTGTGTCGTCACCGTTAGGCTTGATGGCTCCTACTATCATCGATAGCGATGCGGTCTAGGGTGAGACTTTTCTCCCCGGACAGATCTTCGTATTCGGCAGCTTTGCACTGCGGGCTAATTCGCTTGGCCATCTGGAGCAGATTGAAAGCTACGCCCCTGGCCATCAGGTCAGATTTGGAAGTTTGAACTACATGGCCGACATCCGCAGAGACTTGATCTTCGACGAATTCGAGCCACAGCCGGGCACGCCGCACTGTCGCGATGGGTATGACCTAGCTCTGCCGCCGAACAGTACCCCAGAGGCCGCGCCCGCATCAGCTCCGACCCTTAGCTCGGAGCCAACTGCGCCAATCGAGGACGGGTGGTTAGACACCGCCTCAGGGGCTCTAGTCTCAACGGTGATCGAGCCAAACACCAGCATAATCCTCTGCGCAGCCCGTGACTCCAAGGTGCCGGACTCTTTTTCTGACTCCGAACCATCCGTGCCCCTGCCAATCGAATCCGATTGGGCGCCGGTCAAGGAATTCACTGCCGCGGATATCTTTCAGCACTCGCCGTTTGGCGACATCCTGAATTCACTAAGGTCTCTCTCTTTGTCAAGAGAGCCCTGGCCGGATTATGGCCAATAGGATTGGGATGCGAACGACGAAGAAATTCGACGCCCACCCACCACCCACTTCGTAGCCACTGTCGATGATTTAACCGACATGCTCGACTTCGACTCCGAAGACATCGACAGTATGGACGACGATGTAGGAGACGAACATGAATCAGCACCTATAGGGCCTTGGAAAGCCACCTCGTCATATGACATATAAATGGTGGATACACCCAACGAAGGCAATGGCGACAAGATAGCGGAGGATGACCCCTCCAAGAAGCAACCCAAGCGCCGACGTCAGCGGCGCCACTCTATGTCCCGCCAAAGCAAAAGTGGTGATACCGGCACAGGAGATAATAACACTCCGGATAGTGCTGAAGACAACAACAATCCCCTCCAGCAAGATTTAGAGCAGGAGGATGAAGGAGCCAGCTCTCCTGAGAGAGCGACAGACGGAGGGCAGGAGGATGATCACATGCCCCCCTCCGAAGACGAGGCAAGCCTCGGCGACGATGAATTCGCCATACCAGAGGATCCCGTCAAACAAGAGCGCTTCAAGCGCCGGCTTATGGCCACGGCAAATAGCCTGAAGAAAAAGCAGCAGCAGCTTCAAGCTGATCAAGATCTGCTAGCTGACAAATGGACTGAAGTCCTCACGGTCGAGGAATATAAACTCGAGCGCCCCTCCAAGAGTTACCCAAGGCGCAGGTTACTACCCCGACTGGAGGAAGAAGTGTATGATATGGCTGATCGGCCACCTCGTGGCCGCGATAGAGAGGCATTCCAGCCAAAAGCTCAGCCCCCACCCCAACGCCATTCAAATAAAAAGGCATGGGGAGATACGCCAGACCTGCGAGACATATTGGAGGACAAGGCAAAGCATTCAAGATCGATCTACGGCTCACGAGGGCGCACCACTCTGTGAGACGACACACGTCATGCCCGATACAGTAAAAGCAAATCCGTCCGGGCCGAACACAGCGGGCAAGACCCATTTGAGCTGCGTCGCGATATAGCCCAATACAGAGGCACCGCACACCCCTTATGCTTCACAGACGAAGTAATGGAACATCAATTCCCATAAGGTTTCAAACCTGTGAATATTGAATCATACGACGGCACAACAGATCCCGCAGTATGGATTGAGGATTTCCTCGTCCACATCCACATGGCCCGCAGCGATGACTTACGCGCCATCAAATACCTCCCACTAAAGCTCAAAGGACCAGCGCGGCATTGGCTTAACAGCTTGCCAGCGGACTCCATTAGCTGTTGGGAAGATCTGGAAGCCGTATTCCTCGACAACTTTCAGGGCACTTATGTGCGACCACCAGACGCCGATGACTTGAGCCACATAATTCAGCAGCCAGAAGAGTCGGCCAGGCAATTCTGGACCCAGTTCCTTACAAAGAAAAATCAAATCATCGACTGTCCGGATGCGGAGCCTTAGTAGCTTTCAAGCACAACATCCGAGACGAGTGGCTAGCCTGGCACCTTGGTTAGGAAAAGCTGAAATCTATGGCAGCCCTCACGACGCTCATGACCCGCTTTTGTGCGGGAGAAGACAGCTGGCTGGCTCGCAGTAATAACATATCAAAGAACCATGGTACCTCAGATACCAAGGACGGCAATAGCAGGTCACGTCGCAACAAGCATAAGCACCGCATTAACAGCGAAAATACTGAGGATACGGCAGTCAATGCCGGATTCAAAGTCTCTAAACCCGGTCAGCGGAAAAAGCCATTCAAACAAAGTACGCCGGGTCTGTCCAGCTTGGACCGTATACTCGATCGCTTGTGTCAAATACACGGCACCCCAGACAAGCCAGCCAATCACACCAACAGGGATTGTTGGGTGTTCAAGCAGGCCGACAAGTTAATTGCCGAAAACAAGGACAAGGGGCCGCATAGCGATGATGAGGAGCAGCCCCGTCAGCTGCACACTGGAGGACAGAAGAGGTTTCCCCCGCAAGTGCGGACGGTGAACATGATATACGCAACCCACATCCCCAAGAGGGAGCGGAAGCGTGCGCTCAGTGACGTATATGTGTTGGAGACAGTCGCCCCAAAGTTCGACCCTTGGTCCTCCTGTCCGATCAACTTCGATCGCAGGGACCACCCCACTAGTATCCGTCATGGCGGATTCGCCGCACTGGTCCTAGACCCAATCATCGACGGATTTCACCTCACTCGAGTCCTTATGGACGGCGGCAGCAGCCTGAACCTGCTTTATCAGGACACAGTGCGCAAAATGGGTATAGACCCCTCAAGGATCAAACCCACAAAAACGACCTTTAAGGGCGTCATTCCAGGTGTAGAGGCCCACTGCACAGGCTCAATTACACTGGAAGTGGTCTTCGGATCCCCTGATAACTTCCGAAGCAAAGAATTAATCTTTGATATAGTCGCGTTCCGCAGTGGTTATCACGCGCTGCTCGGGCGAACCGCATTTGCTAGATTCAATGCGGTACCACATTATGCATACCTCAAGCTCAAGATGCCAGGACCTCGCGGAGTTATTACAGTCAATGGAAACACAGAGCGCTCCCTCCAAACAGAGGAGCACACCACGGCCCTCGCAGCAGAAGCACAAAGAAGCCTCTCAAGGCAATCAACCAGTTCGGCGTTTCAAAGCCCGGGCACCTTCAAGCGCGCTCGGGGCAATCGGCAAATAGACCGCCTGGCGCGATCTGAGCTGGCGTAGCAATACGGCGGACACCCCAACCCCAGCCCAACGGCGATATTCGTGCCGCACGTACATAATTACGCATTAAAAATACCATGGGCACAGGTGGGGAGGGGGGCACAACTGCGGCACGCCCCAAAACACGGCCCAAACCGCACTAGGGGCTTCCCGTTTGGTTATTTTTCTTTTTCTTTCAGGACCTTAATCTCTGGAAACACTGTCCAGCAGCACTGTTGCCGAACACATGATGCAGCAACCAAGGAGGCAGACAGCTACGTTATACAACGGAATTCCCAGGTTGATTACAGATTTCATATCATTCCTCAGCTCGCCCTTGGAAGGGACATAGTCCTACTCTTTGCTTATCGCACTATATGTATCACTCCGCTTTAACGCAATTTTCAATAAACAATGCATGACATTACGACTATTATTGCATTCTTGTTATATATATAGGGTGGCACTATTCTGATCCTAGGATCATAATAGTTATTTGGATCACGATGGCGCCTATATAGAGCACGAGGAGATCCTCCGAACTATTGCGGCCAGCACCAAACGACAAAACAGAAGAAAAAAACCGCATCCTCTCCCCACGTCTCCCGCACTCCACCTCACATCCGCCCGCACCCCCCGGATCCCCCGCCGCCGAGCCCCCTCCTTCGATCCCACGCCTCATCCGCGCCTTCCCTGGAGCCCGCCGCTGCCGCGCCCCCTCCCCGAAGGCCCCCGCCGCTGCGCCACCTCCCGGATCCACCCGCCGCGGAGCGCCCTCCCATGAACCCCCACGCGCGCCGCCGGATCCTGCGGCCTCCAGCCACCACCAAGCACCGACGCGTGACCACGCCGCCTACCTCTGTTACGCCGCCGCGTTCTCCCTGCTGCCACCCTCCCTGGATTTCGCCACCGGCGCTGCCGCCTCCTCCCCCGCGGCCACCGTCCCCGCTCCTTGACGCCGCCATCCGCCCCAACCAACTCCCCCCAGCCAGATGCGCCGCCGCCAGATTCCCGCATCCCGGACGCCGGAGGCCCGGGATACGGCTGCCACCATGCGGCACCGCCACCACCTGCCTCCCACCTCGGCCCCCCAGGCTCCCTGCACCTCTACCGGCATCGCCCCCTTCAGCACCACGTGCCGGAGTCGTCTCATGCACCACTCCCTTCCCTCGGCCACCCAGTCGCCCCGCCCTTGCCATCAGCGGAGGAGGCTGCCTCGATTTCTCCAGTGAAACACCCCGAGTACTGCAGCTCTCCTATGCAGCCATCGCCAGGTTTGCTTGAACTGCAGTGCATGGGAGAATAGAAACGGTGACGAGGCTCGTGTCAAATCCTCCCCCCGACCTCTTCCCACGCTTGCTCCTGCTACACCGACATGCTCCCTCTTCAACCCCTGAACTGTCCATTTTTTGTGATGCTAGTTCTTTTATTTTAGGTATATGTGAACAAGATCAGTGAGCTAGTAACATGATTGTTTTTTATTTGGGGCTAATTACTAAAAGAATTCAGTAGAATGGATGTTGCAAAAAACAAAATTGGCAGAATATGTGATGAATTATTGTTGTTCCCTATGTATTTATTATTCCAAACTTCTGCGCCTACTTAGCAAAAATGCATATGTCCAAGCTCTAATGTTTTACCACTTAAAAGTTGAGGGAAAACAGAGGAAGTTCAGATATGGAACTGCATGACGTTCAGATATATAAAAACTATTAATTTTGCATTATATTTGGTCTCATCTTGCATGCAGGCAACATTTCTATTCACGGTCATCGGCACCACCAGATTCCTGGCTGTCCTTGTAGGCCAGTTCCTTGGGGTACTTCCTTCCTCCCTACCTCTCCCTATGTACTATAATATTCCATTGAGCTTAGTAAACAGCCAAGAAAGAAATCATTTTAATCTCCAAAATAAATGTGTATCTATCGGTATTGGGGCTTCTCACATAACAAACAGCCAAGAAGCATTTTGTTGGTAGTATTAGCCATCAACAACATGTCTCCAAGGTATTTTTCTTCTGACATAACAAACGCCTTTATCGGAGTACTCGTTTTCTTGCCCTGAGAGTTTTGTTTCTTTCACAAATGTGTAGTGCTAATGTGAATCTGCTTCATGTATTACTATTGGGCTGGATGATTCAATAATTTCTACTTCGTCTATATGTCAAAGTCAAAGGATGTTGCACTGGAGTTCTGCTATAGCTACATCAGGTTCAACTATGGTTTTGTGACGGCCGCCCTGAAGTTCTACTATGGTTGGTAGCCAAGTTCTACTACAGCTATACGTCGGCCGTCGTGAAGTTCTACTACTGCTATGTGACAAGTTCTACTACTGCTATACATCAGTGTACTAAGCAACAATCTCTCTCTGCTTTTACAGTAAAACAAGGCCATGCTTTTGTTATGTTTGAATCAGTAGTTTGGAAAGGCAATGGCATTTTTCTCTCTGCCCATGTGTAGGTGTTGAGGCTAGTGTGTAAGCTATAAGTGTTAGTTCCGAATCATTTTTCTCTCTGTTTGTGTGCCTGGTTAAATTGCGCTACAATGGCCTTCCCCGTCACTAGTTTTCTTTAAAAAGAGTTGTTCGTTCCTACCTTCTATGACAACGTTGCAATTTTACCATTCTAAAATGAGAGAAGGGAAAAACAATCACAGTGTGTAAGCAAAAAAATGTGCAGTGGTGAGAAGGATAAAAAATATGTGTAGTGGTGGTGTGAACGTCATGATTATGAAAAAATAGGGCGGTTCGATGATTATGAAAACATTTATCTTTTCTCTCTCTAAAACTGAAACCAAGAAGTTCAAATTAAATAAATAGAGAAGTCCACTTTTTTAGAAAATGAAAACTTTCGCTTCTAAAAATTTAAGAAGATAATAAGTTAAAAAAGAGAGGCTCCACCCACTAGTATCAGAGACAAGACAATTATTTACATAAGAATTTCATGTATTACTGCTAAAAAATCCAGGTAAGTTCGACTGTTTATGCCTGTGGGACTGTAACCTTTTTCATTTGGCTACCAAAAAATAAACTATATTTTCTCATGTAGAACGAAGAAAAGAATAGAGAAAGAGAAGTAAGTTCGATGTTTACTACAAATTATTGAGTTTTTTCCATTACTAAAAGGAAATAAAGCCTAAAAAGGTGATTTCCTCGTTAAAAAAACTAGAAGTTCAAATACAAATAATAGAGCGGTTCAATGCTTATTACTACATTAGGATTTTTTTCGTTACTAAAGAATAACCCAAGAAAGCCAAATTGAAAAATAGGGTAGCTCAAAATATATGGAGAAATTGGAATTTGCTTGTTCTACAAAAAACCTAGAAAAGATAT
The DNA here is from genome assembly GCF_056163025.1 of Triticum urartu. NCBI lineage: Eukaryota > Viridiplantae > Streptophyta > Magnoliopsida > Poales > Poaceae > Triticum > Triticum urartu. The sequence goes on along the minus strand of NC_141873.1, from coordinate 64,301,332 downwards.
AGTTTATTTTTTATAAACCGTTTATAAAGTTGTATATAAAAGATTTTGTCGTGTCTAGAGAAACTCTAGAAGTTCAAATAAAAATAACAAAGTAGTTCAATATTTATCAAAAAAATGATTCCTCCGTCCTGTAATATAAGAGCGTTTTTTACACTAGTGTAGTGTTAAAAACCCTTGAAGTTCAATTATAAATAACCGAGAAGGTCAAAGAACCTAGAATTTCAAATTGAAAAACCTACAAAGTTGTTTACCTATTTAAAACCATATTTTTTCTAAGAAGTTCAAAGTAAAAAAAGAGAGAAGTACGAAGGTTAAAAAAACTCAGATGTTTTCTCATTACTAAAGAATAAAATGAAGTTCTAATTAAAACAAAAAGGAAAAGCTATTTTTTTTAAAAATGTTCTCACTTTTCTAAAACTAGATGCAAAATAAAATAACAAACTGGTTTGATGTTCATTAAAAAAGTCTAGGATTTTACCTACTTAAAAAACTCAAATATCTGCTGTTATTAAAAAACAACCATGAAGATCAAAAATTAAAAAAAAGAAGTCAAAATCATGTTTATTTAAAAATAAAAAATAAAATGTGAAGTTCAAATTAAAATAACACAAAAGTTCAAAAGTATATTAAAACCTAGGATTTAGAAGCTCAAAATACAAAACAAAAAATAGTGTCATTTTGGGCCCGCAATACTAAAGATTAAAACCAAGAACTTAAAATAAAAAAATCAGATTTTCCCATATACTAAATATTAAAACCAAGAAGTTCAATTTTAAAAAACAGAGTAGTTCAATGTATATAAAAAACTCGGGTTTTTATGTTACTATAGAATAAAACCAAGAAGTTCAATTGGACAAAAGCGGAGTAGTTTGATATTTATTTTTAAAAAATGGATTTTTCTAGTTTCTAAAGAATAAAACGAATAAGTTCAATATTAAATAACGAAGAAGTTTGATGTTTCTAAAAACCTTCAATTTTCACATTTCTAAAAATTTCGTTGCTAGAAGTTCAAGTGCTCGGCCAGAGAAAGTTAAAAAAATCTTGGGAGAGGGGTTGAACAAAAATACGTGATCGAAGTTCAAGATGAAAACAGCGGGAGTTCAACTACTACACGAAATGTGCTTCCGATAGGAATATAAGAATAGAAAGCAGAAAGCTTAAAAGTTTTGTTGCAAGAAGTTCACGTCCTCCTCCCGGTGAAGTTCAAGATCTCTAGTGCGAGACGTCCGACCTTCAATTACATGTAAAAATAGGAAAAAAACGACGTTGTTTTTGCCACTTTTAAAACTGCTCTCAAACGACAAAAATTGTAACGTCTGTCTCATGAAAAAGATGCTCATATTCATAAGCTTTCCAACGGTATATTATATGTTATATTCCGATGAATGGTTTAAAAGTTTTATGTATACCGTTAAAAGCACATTTTTACGCATTCAAATTTTTTTGAACCATCACGAGTATGAAAAATTGATCAACACGAAAAAGTGGCGTGTTTTCAATAGCTTTCTATTCGTATATCATGTGCTCAATTCCGGTAAGTGGTTTGGGAGTTACGGGCCGAAAACAGCAATCAAAAACAAAATGAAGTTTAAACAGACATGCCCAAGAAGTTCAGCTACTTCACGCAGTGCATTTCCATTCGCAATGAAGGCAGAAATCATAATCTCGTCATATTTCTAATTTACTTCAAAATGGCAGGAATATCATTTGTGTAATAAGTTCAAGTCCTCGGTCGGAGAAAGTTAAAAAAATTATTGTGAGAGGGGTTTGTACAAAAGGAGTAGCATTTGTGTAACACTAACGAATGGATGAGAAAATTACAAACGAAAATACGTCACAGAAGTTCAACGTGAAAACAGCATGAAGTTCAACTACTACGCTGAATGTATTTCAGATGAAAAACTTTTAAATCGTCGCGAGTATGAAAAAACGATCAACACGGGAAAGTTATGTGATTACAACAGCTCTTCACTGGTATATCACGTGCTCAATTCCGGTGAGTGGATGGAGAGTTATGAGCAGTGGATGGAGACCTAGGAGCAAAAAATCACGTGAAAAACAGAGTGAAGTTCAGGTACACGCGCCAAGAAGTTCAGGTTCTTCACGCTGTGCATTTTCGAAGAATCTGTTTCGCGATAGAGGCAGAACGAATGATCCCGCCGTTTCCGAAATTACTTGAAAACGGCTAAGAATCAGAGAAAACCATAAACACGAAAAAGTTTCACATTTTCCGTAGCTTTTAATGGTATATTATTTGCCCAATTCCGATAAAGTTTGTAGAAATTATTGCAAAAATACGTTTTTCGCCATTTTCGAAACTGACTTAAAACAGTAAAGAATTGGGAGAAACAATACATACCAAAAAGTTTCGCGTTTGTTCAAGCTTCCCAACGCCATATTATTTGCTTCATTCGGATGCACGGTTAAAAAATTAGGTCGAAAATACGAACTCGGTAGGACTTGGACCATTTTCTAAATTACGCTTAAACCATTCAAAATTAGAAAAAAAATTCAAGATGAAAAAGTAGCGCATTTTCATAATCTTTCCATCGCCATATCATATGCCTCCATTGGATTAGCCGTTTAGAAATGACATCGAAAAAACGAACTCAGCTGTTCGGTTGACAAAATTTTACGTTTTTTCAAATTACTCTTTAACCATAGGGAATTAGAGAAAACTTTCAACATGTGGAAGGAGCGGTTTTGCAGCAGCTTTCCAACGCCATATTATATGCCTAATTCTGATAAACGGTTTAGAAATGTGATCGAAAATATGATTCACGTTTTTTGTGCGAAGAAAAAACGGTTTTCAAAACTGCTCTTAAACCACTTACATTTTGTCAAAAATTTAAGTTGGGTCATGATACTGGTGTCCATAGCTTTCCAACGGTATATTGCAAGCCCCGTTTCGGCAATGTTGGCGGAAGTTCAACCGAGTTCACTGGGAAGTTCAACGTACTACTAGCGGGGCAGGTCAGGTTGTGATCAGAATAGTGTTTATGTGTATATATATGTGTGTGTGTGTGTGTGTGTGTGTGTGTGTTCATTAATGACACCTTGCAACCGTACACTCTGGTACGGCCAATACACCAGGGGCGTACGTACCCCACAATGCGGTGTGAAAAGTCCGAACACTTTCACAAGTGCGGCACCCCGAACTTATCGCATTATATGCATCAGCTCCGAATCATGTCTTTGGTAAAATGTTGGGTTTGCCCGGCTCCTATGTTTTGGTACCTTACGTTCCGCTCTATCGGCTAAGGTAGCGCTAGGAGAACTACTGCGATTGTGCACCGGTTCTGCCAGGCTGAGCACCTCAGTAGAGAAAGCTAAAACTGACTGTCATGATAAGGCGAGAGACTGGTCGTTGTTCGGCGAGGTCTTTCAATTCCCTAAAGACATATGCCGCTTAGGGCGAGGGGCCGGCCCTGTCCAGCTTACAGGCGTGTATCGTGCCCCGAATTCGGCCTTCCGAATACCAGGGGCTTCGCCGAAATTTAAAATTATAGAATTCTATGGCTAAGTGAGAGTGATAAAGCATTATTAGTCCGGTTTCCTTGTTCGTTGTGCTGAGCACCTCCTTGAAGGACCCAAACATGGGAACAAGAGTGCTCAGGTTTATCCCGAACACCCCAGCACTCGTGGCATGGGGGCAGAAGCCGAGGACTAGCCATCTCTCAGATTGGATAAACAGCCAAACAGAAGTTAATATTTTAAATTCCAACATGCGTTGCATAGCGCATATGAAACAAGTTTTCATACATACAGGATAAAACGAGCAAGTCTCATTCAAATATTACATCTTTTGAACACTCATCCGCGATAAGACGGGCACCCGGCAGAACACCCTCGTAGTACATCTCGGGGTGGCGGTGCTCCTTGCCCTCCGGCGGCCCCTCCTTGATCAGCTTCACGGCGTCTAGCTTGACCCACTGCATTTTTACACGGGCGAAAGCCCGGCATGCACCTTCAATGCAGACGGATCGCTTGACGACCTCAAGTCGCGGGCAGGCATCCATGAGCCACCTCACCAGACCAAAGAAGCTATTCGGAAGGGCGGTGCCAGGCCACTACCGGACTACAAAGCTCTTCATGGCCTGATTGGCCGCCTTATGTAGCTCGACCATCTGCTTCAGCTGGTCGCTCATTGGCACCGGATGTTCGGCCTCGGCATACTGAGACCAGAACAGCTTCTCCGTCGAGCTTCCGTCCTCGGCCTTGTAAAATTGTGTGGCATCGGACACACTGCAGGGCAAATCTGCGAATGCTCCTGAAGACCTCCAGATCCGGGTAAGTAATCGCTAATTTACTTTTACATGCTTGCTTTGCATATAGAAAGCCTTACCCACCGCTATCTTCTTCATCGCGTCGGTCTCTTGGAGGGCCTTTTGGGCTTCGGCCTTGGCACTTTTTACACTCTCGAGGGCCGCGGCAAGCTCAGACTCCCGCGTCTTCGAGTCCAGCTCCAACTCCCCGTGCTTCGCCACAAGAGCCTGGAGCTCTTGCTGCACCCCGCCCACCCGAGCCTCATGCTTCTCTCGCTCGGTGCACTCCTTGGCCGCTGTATCTTCGGCCTTGGCCAGCGCTTGCTTCAGGGTCTACACCTCGGTCGTGGCCCCTGGCAAACGTACACTGATCCTGTCATTTTGCAATCGCGTCCTTTTTTATATATACATATCTATAGAGGGGGTATTACTTACCCTTGTTCTCCTCGAGCTGCCTCTTGGCAAGGTCGAGTTCTTTCTTGGACCCCTCGAGGTCCTGCTTCAGTACGGCGACCTCCGCAGTTAGTGCGGCGGATGCCAGCAGCGAAGCCTGCATATGCATATTGACATACTTATATTAGACTCCTGTGATATTATTTGATCCTTTGTTCGTCTTTTCTTTGTGAACACCGAACAAAGCATCAGGGGCTACTGTCTATGCGGTAATATTTCTACTACATTTTAAAACACTTACCTCGAAGCCTGTTAGACGGCTGGCATAGGCTTCAGTCAATCCGCTCTTGGCGGACTGAACCTTCTGGATCACCGCACTCATGATGGTGTACTGCTCCTCATCGATGGAAGCGCTGTGAAGTGCTTCCAGCAGGTTGTCCGGCACCTCTGGATGGACAGAGGTAACCGGCACCGGCGTTTTGACCCTCTTAGAAGGAGACCGCCTGCCCGAGCCCGGAACCGCTAGAGGGTCCAGCGCGGTGTTCGGCTGAGGGCCGAACTCGGAGCTCTCGGGGGCCCCGTCCCCTCGGCTCCCCGAGTCAGGAAGGTCACCTTGAGGCGCCTCTGGGACTGTCTCCCCTTGATCTAGTGCCTCTTGAGACAACACCTCGGCGTCGTTGGCAGGATGAGGGGAGGTGGCAGTCGGGACTGGATCGCTATCCATGTCCGATGAGCCCAGGGAGCCGTCTGATGATACCTCGATATTGGCTTGTGGCGGCCTACGTAATTATGTTCGGCGATTAGGGAAAGCAGTGCGGCCAAGGAATCTTATGGGTTACTTTGGTATCTGAATACTTACGACCTCCCCGGGGGCTTGGCCCTGGGCAACCACTCGTCTTCACCTTCGTCGGCGGCGGTGGAGCTGATCGGAAGGAGAGTCCTTCCCTTCTTGGACCCTTCGGCCCCCCAGTTGGGGCGGCCTTCCTTTTTCTGTCTCCCCTAGTCGGTGGGGGAGCATCTTCTTCTTCTTCTTCCTCGTCTTCGGGGGAAGACTGCGCCGCAGAGTCATCGGACGGTGAGTCTGACGACGCCTGGCGTCGGGAACTCTTTCGAGCTCCCTTGGCCTTCTTGGTATTCTCCGGCACCTTATAAGGGGCCGGAGTCAACATCTTCGCCAGAAGAGCGTCTGCGGGGCCTTTGGGCAAAGGAGCCGGACAGTCGATCTGTCCGGCCATCTTCTGCCAGTCGTGTCAAAGGTACGGGAGTTTAGATCCCGCATAGAGTCAATCTATATAAAAAAAAGTATCATGTGAAATGTAAAGCAGCTTACCGCACTGGGTTGGCGCTTCGCGCTGAATCCGCGATCCTCAGTAATAGGGGGAGGGACCTCAACACTTTTGAACAGCACCCTCCAGGCGTCTTCATGAGTCGTGTCGAAGAGCCTGTTCAGAGTTCGGTGCTGCGCAGGATTGAACTCCCACAAGTTGAACTCCTGTTGTTGGCACGGGAGTATCCGACGGATGAGCATAACTTGGACTATGATGACAAGCTTGAGCTTCTTGTCCACCATGTTTTGAATACATGTTTGGAGAACGGTCAGCTCTTTCGAATTACCCCAGGACAGGCCCTTCTTTTTTCAAGAGGTGAGCCGCATGGGGAAGCCAGATCGGAACTCGGGGGCCGCTACCCATGCGGGATCGCACGGCTCGGTGATATAGAACCACCCCGATTGACACCCCTTTATGGTTTCCACAAAGGAGCCCTCGAGCCATGTTATGTTGGGCATCTTGCCCACCATGGCGCCTTCGCACTCCGCCTGGCGGCCGCCCACCACCTTCGGCTTGACATTGAAGGTCTTCATCCATAAGCCGTAGTGGGGCTTGATGCGGAGGAAGGCCTCGCACACGATGATAAATGCCGAGATGTTGAGGATGAAGTTCGGGGCCAGATCGTGGAAATCCAAGCCGTAATAAAACATGAGCCCCCGGACGAAGGGATGGAGAGGGAATCCCAGTCCGCGGAGGAAATGGGTGAGGAATACCACCCTCTCGTGGGGCCTGGGGGTTTGGATGAGCTGCCCCTCATCTGGGAGCCGGTGCGCGATTTCGTCGGGCAGGTATCCGGCTCTCCTCAGTTTTTTGATGTCTCCCTCCGTGACGGAGGAGACCATCCACTTGCCTCCTGCTCCGTACATGGTTGGAGAAGGTTGAGGTGGAAGTGAGGACTTGGGCGCTAGAGCACGAGTGTGCGGAAACGGATGAGCAAAGGAGGAATAAGGCGTGGATAGAAAGGTGAATCCTTATCCCTTTATATGGGCAGACGAAACTAAGCGTCCCCACTTCCCTGGTAAAAATCGCTTATCCCCCAAGTGCCGCAATTGATGGCGCGGTTGGGTTACCCACGCCTGTATTGATGAGAATCCCGTAATAAGGGGACACGATTTCTGCTTTGACAAGACGTGTCGAAAAACTGCCTCGCGTTATGTGCGGGGCTGGTTAAAAGAAACGGTTTGAATGATCACCGGGCCATGACGTAACGTCATGCTGCCAAAACAATCTAGCAAATTAGATCTGCGAAAATATTATTCTCTCTACGGTGGAATGTGGAACTTATTTTGCAGGGTCGGACACTATCCTCGTATTCAAATTCTTCTGTGATATATTCGGAGAAGGAACCTGCCTTGCAATGCCGAAGACAATACTGCGCGTCGTACTCATCGTCATTGAAGCCTGGTTCAGGGGCTACTGAGGGAGTCCTGGATTAGGGGGTCTCTGGATAGCTGGACTATCTCCATTGGCCGGACTGTTAGACTATGAAGATACAAGATTGAAGACTTCATCTCGTGTCCGAATGGGACTCTACTTGGCGTGGAAGGCAAGCTAGGCAATACGAATATGGATATCTCCTCCTTTTTAACCGACCTTGTGTAACCCTAACCCTCTCCGGTGTCTATATAAACCGAAGGGCTTTAGTCCGTAGGACAACAATCACAACATACAATCATACCATAGGCTAGCTTCTAGGGTTTAGCCTCTCTGATCTCGTGGTAGATCTACTCTTGTACTACCCATATCATCAATATTAATCAAGCAGGACATAGGGTTTTACCTCCATCAAGTGGGCCCGAACCTGGGTAAAACTTCGTGTCCCTGCCTCCTGTTACCATCCGGCCTAGACGCACAGTTCGGGACCCCCTACCCGAGATCCGCCGGTTTTGACACCGACAATATCCTTGGGGGTTCATGAGTTGTAGTCACTGAACACCCAAAGTTTTTGTTTGATATTATTATCTTAATTATCAGGGCAACCCCAAGAGATGGATAGGGCCTTCGGTAGGACAACAAAATCTTAATCCGGGACTCGAGCCAGTCAATATGTTATTTGGACACATCATCTACTCCTAATGAAGCAAGCTCCTCTTGATGGGTGACTTCCCGAGCACAAACTAATATCATTTTTTATCCCAACACCAATACGTGGTTGTAAGCATTAAGACCTCATCCTCGTATCTTATTTTTGTTATAAGTGCTTGAATCACTATTTGCTTGTTGATCCGGTCAAAAGCTGGATTTGACACTTCGGCAAAAGCTTCCTAGAGATAATTGCTTCAAGGTTATCTTCCTCTCGTGGGTTGAATACCAAGGGTCACCTCTCGGGAAATAGGTGCAGGATACCCTTTCTTGTTCTAATACTAGATTAATAAAAAGGAGATATCATTAGGTTGCCTACATTGTTGTATGGGATTTTGTATGTGTTGCATCTCAGAGTGAGAGCGAGTTGGGCTAACAATGCTTGGTGGGTTGTTGCGTGATACACGCAAAAACACTACAACGTTATTTCGTTTAGTGTTAAAATAGCAAGTTATATGTGAATAGCGCTGCAGTTAGGAAGTTAGCAAAAATGTAATCTGGACCTTCTAGATATGCTATCGAGACGCTATAACATTGAAATTGCATGCTATTTTTATTCATTTAATGTAATTGCAATTCTTATAGTAAGCCGCCATTTTCCAATCTCTTGTATAATAGTAGGATTTATCATAGAGTATGGTTAAATTAAATGGGTGGATCAAGATCCAAAACTTTCAGGTTTTGTATAAGAAATATATAACTCTGAGAACATCAGAGCACGGACAAATATTTAGCAAATATCCATGATAGGGTTGTACAATTATGTAAAGAAAAAAAGGATAGCATTGCATATGTGTAATACACTTTCATATGTAGTTAGGTCGCTCCTCTCTTTGGAACTTCATTCAGGTTAAACACAACTCGCCCAATGAAATCATCTTGAACAATGACTATGATATAGTAGGATTGGATGCGTTCTTTCGGGAAGGCAAATACCTGGTTATACTCGGGGTTAGTGTTCTTCTCAAAGTTATGGGTGGTTCACTTGTAACATCCAAGCTTATTCTCCACATATGGGTGATGTCCACTACAAACTTGTTCTTGTAGAATCGTGTTGGGTCTCCAAGCACAGAGTTTTGTAGGACAGTAGGAAATTTCTCTCAAGTGGATGACCTAAGGTTTATCAATCAATGGGAGGCGTGGGATGAAGATGGTCTCTCTCAACAACCCTGCAACCAAATAACAAAGAATCTCTTGTGTCCCCAACACACCAAATAAAATAGTAAATTATATAGGTGCACTAGTTCGCTGAAGAGATGGTGGTGGTACAAGTGTAGTAATGATAGTAGATATTGATTTTCGTAATAGGAAATAAAAAATAGCAAGGTAGAAAGTAACAAAAGTGAGCACAAACGGTATTGCAATGCTTTAAAATGAGGCCTAGGGTTCATACTTTTGCTAGTGCAATCTCTCAACAATGCTAATATAATTGGATCATATAACCATCCATCAACGTGCGATGAAGGATCACTCCAAAGTTCCTATCTAGCCGAGAACATAAGAATAAATTGTTTGTAGGGTACGAAACCACCTCAAAGTTATCCTTTCTGATCAATCTATCCAAGAGTTCGTACTAAAATAACACCAAGTTGTCCTCTCGGGTCGATCTATCTAAGAATTTCTACTGAAATAACACCATATGTGTTGAGGATATGACTACCAGGAATGACCCGCCCAGGAGGGGCCGGGTCAACTACAATGGTGGTTTACGATTAGGCTTATAATAGGCCCAAGCCTAGAGGCGGTTTAAGGCCCGTAAGTATAAACTGCATGTATGAATAAGACTTGTAAAGTAAGGCATGTAAAAGATGTCACCGAGCCGGACACGTTGTATGAGCCGGCCGGGACTCTGTAGGCCGTAGGGTGTCAACCCGTGTATACAAGGGGATGACCCAGCGGCGGCTTAGGGCAGCTAACATCGAATCGAGAGCCAGGCTTAGCGTATTTGCTCCCTGGTCATCGAAACCCTAGCAATATCACCAAGAACTGGATTAGGCTTTTACCTTCATCTTAAGGGGCCGAACTAGTATAAACCCTTGTGTCCTTTGTCCCAATTAACCTCATTAAGCTTCCTAGTTGTGATGGCTCCACGACTAAATCCTTTCACTAGGACATCTGGCGTGACAATTCCATGACAGTTGGCGCCCACCGTGGGGCCAGCGCATGGTGGATTTTGGGTTCTTGAAGGGCAGCTTCGAAGGGCTCAAGGGATACGCTGTGGGCCGGATGACCAAGAGTCGTCGCGGCAAGCTCTACATCGACGACGCAGGCTGGGGCCCCGACGCCGGCTCAATTGAGTACAGGTACCGGGTCCCCTTCGACGGAATCCATGTCTTCATCGGCCGGATCGGCGAGCCGGGCCCTGAGCCAGACATCTGCACCGACCACATCGAGATGGCTCAGTGTGCGAGATCCGCCCGGACTCAGCCCGCCGTGAAGCGTGCCTTCGTGGGTTGCATCCTTAGAGGGGAGTTTTCTGAAGGATCTGTGGATGGCGGTGAGACGGCTGTCTACTCTGACGGTGAGTCATCCACAGGTGAGACGGATTCATTGTATCAACTACAAGATGGCGGGCTTGGGGGCTGTTCTGATGGCAGTAGTATTCCGGACCCCTTTGAACCGCCGAACAGAGCGGGGATCTTCATGATTGGTACGCAGCCCGCTCAAAACTCTATGGCTGCGGCAGCGATAACCACCGGGTCGGCAGCGGCCGGGTCAGGAGATCCCGCGCGACCACCGGCTCAGGTGATGATGGATCTCATGGATAGGATGACGGCCCTGTTGACCGTCGTGGTCGAACCGGCGGATAAGGCTCAGCATGATGTGGAGGTGGCATGGTTACATGGGGAGGTAGCACAAGCTAAGGAAAACTTGGCGGGGGAGGACGTCGGGATGGGTGCAGAGCGGGCGGCTTTGGACGCTCGGGCTCAGCAGCTTCAATCAGAGGATTTTTGGCTCACGATGGATCTGAACGCATCAAACGAGGTCATGAGGAGAAGGCACCAGAAGACTCAATCACATCTGCCTCTGACTTACAATCCTAAGAACCTCTTCCACACACCCGGGGCCGGTCCTAGTAACCCGCCGGAGGTAAACCAGATTACAACACCCGGGGCCGGGGCGCCGGTTCAGCCATGGGCTATGGAACCCCCTCGTGTGAATATTGCTCAACCTCATTATACACCAACACCATCGAGTCATTTCTCTAATCCTTTGGAAAATCTGATCGCTGCATTGACGCGTTTGGCGGCTCTACCGATGGAAGGCGACTCCCCACGGCGATCGAAATGCGAAGGGTCAGAGAACTTATTCAGAGGACTCTGGCACAGCAGGAGTCATACTCTTATAGTCGAGACAAGATTCATTCAACCCCTCGCCCAAGCCGGAGCCCGAGCTATAGCAGGCATATGGATTCAGCGGTCGTGTCAAGCAACGCCGAGCGCCGTAACCAGCCGCGCAGGCATGACCCGGTGAGTGATGGAGCTCCTAACTTGGTTGACCAGGATAGGATCCGCCAGGAGGCTGAGTGGGCGGTTCAACATGCAGCTGAGCAGGCGGCTCACCAGGCTTTTCCGGTTTATCCGACGACCTCTGTTGAAGCGGGCGTGACTACGAGGACTGGAGGTGTCCCTTGCTTGGTGCCGGCTTTGCGTAATGAGCGCTTGTCAAAGGATTTTAAGGGGCCTCGTAAGGTGCCTAATTACAAAGCTGACTTATAGCGCGGGGCATGGATTGAAAGTTATGAGATGGCCATGGAGTTATTGGAGGTCAGTGACGCAGCGATGGCCAAGTACTTCACCATGATGTGGGATGGAACAACTCGCACTTGGTTGAAGGGGTTGCCACCCAATTCCATCGGCTCATGGGCAGAGTTAAAAGCCCGGTTTATTCATAACTTCAAAGATATGTGTAAGCAACCCATGTCGATTATGGACTTAACTAACTGCAGCAAGAGGAAGGTGAATCCACGACCCATTGGGTGCGCTGGGTGAAGGAAATAATACATTCATCTGATAAGATGGATGCCGGCTCCACGGTCTTAATGTTGGAGAAAAATTGTCGTTTTGAACCTCCGAAACAGAAGCTAGGGCGGCTCAAGCACGATTGTAATGACATGGGCCAGCTGATGGTGGCTCTCGTCAAATACGCCGACTCTAATAATACCAAGGATCCCGCCTCTGACGAAGAGAAGACAGGGAGGGGTAAGAAGAATGGCAACAGCAAGGGCCACCAGCATAACCCGACAAATCAAGGATGTAATAATAAAGATAAGGTTGATGGTAGTCTGGAGTTTGTGGCTAATACCAATGCACAGGGTAATAATCAACGACGTAAGGGGAGGCCACCCCCTCGGTCCAGCGGGTCAGGTCCCACTCTTGAGCAGCTGTTAAATGAGCCTTGTCCAAGGCACGGTAGTCGACAGACACAGCCACTCACTTATGGAAGGATACGATCATGAAGGCTTTCAAGAATTCTAACATGTTCGACGGTAATCATGGTCCGGTCGACGGTTCAGGCGAAGGCGGCTTTCATGGCCCGGGCGGCGGCTCACGCGACGATGGCGGCTTTCATGGCCAGGGCCCTCAAGGAAATCAAGGAGGCTATAATCAGCAATCTGGCCAAGGTAGTCAGTAGCAGCAGCAATCCGGGTATCAGAGTAACCCAAAGCAGCTGAACAGTGGGCAGTATCACGTATTCACCAACAGTTTATGCAAAAGGGACCAGAAACTTCATAAGAGAGTTGTGAATGCTGTTGAACCGGCGGTTCCATGTTATTTGAGATGGTCTGAGCAGCATATTTTGTGGACCAGGGAAGATCACCCTCCCCGGGTTGATAATCCGGGTCACCTGGCCTTGGTGGTGGCACCTCAGGTTGGTGGATATAAGTTCACAAAAGTGCTCATGGACGGGTGTAGTAGCATCAACATTTTGTATTATGAGACTTTCTGACGCATGGGGTTGACTGATAAGAGTATTAAGACGTCCAACACTGTTTTCCATGGAGTAGTGCCTGGTAAGTCAGCATATCCAGTTAGTAAGATTGAACTGGAAGTAGGCTTTGGAGATGAGCATGATTCTAGGGCTGAGAAGTTAACTTTTGAAGTGGTCAAAATCAAAAGCCTGTATCATGCTCTATTTGGACAGCCGGCTTATGCTAAGTTCATGGCACGGCCGTGTTATGTTTACTTGCAACTTAAAATGCCAGGTTATAAGGGCACCATCACAGTGCATGGAAGTCGGAAGATAGCCTTGGAATGTGAATAAGGTGATGCTGCTTACGCCAAATCTGTTTGTGCAACAGAAGAATTGAAATTCTACAAGGATAATGTTGAGCCGGCGGACATGACGTCTTTGAAAAGCCAACCATGGAGCATGAGTCGGCGATGAAATTTAAGTTGGCCGATGACACCAAGCTTGTTGATTTTGTTCCAGGAGATTCATCCAAGGAGTTCAGTATCAGTGCCAATCTGGATCCCAAATAGGAAAGCGCGCTCATCGAGTTCATCCGTGGGAACCGGGACATCTTTGCATGGAAACCTTCTGACAGGCCGGGTGTACCGAGAGAACTCGCTAAGCACACTCTCAATATTGATCCGAAATTCAAGACGGTTAGACAGTTTCCTCAACAGTTTAATGAGGAAAGGCGGAAAGCTATTGGTGAGGACGTGGCCCAGCTCTTGGCGGCCGGGTTTATTGTTGAAGTTTTTCACCCAGAGTGGTTGGCTAACCTGGTTCTTGTGCTCAAAAAGAACGGCGTCTGGTGTATGTGTGTGGATTATGCAGATTTAAACAAGGCTTGTCCAGGTGATCCTTTTGCTCTCCCTCGTATTGATGAAATCATTGATGCTACGGCGGGTTGTGAGTGTTTGAGTTTTTTGGAAGCTTATTCTGGCTATCATCAGGTCAAGATTGCAATTAAGGACCAGGAGAAGACGACTTTCATTACCCCGTTTGGAGCCTTCTGCTATGTGTCCATGCCTTTTGGGCTTAAGAGTGCCTAGGCGACTTATCAGCGGTGTGTGCAGAACTGTCTTCATAATCAGATTGGGCGTAATGTTCATGCTTATGTGGATGATATAGTGGTGAAATCCAGAGAGAAGGAAACTCTGGTAGATGATCTGAAGGAAACCTTTGATAACCTCCGGGTCTACAAGATGATGCTTAACCCGGCCAAGTGCGTTTTTGGAGTCCCGGCTGGCAAGCTTTTGGGTTTTTTGGTGTCTTACAAAGGCATTGAGGCTAACCCGGAGAAAATTAAGGCGATTACGTCTTTGGCTAAGACGGCGTGCATCAATGACATTCAGCGGCTGGCGGGTCGTGTCGCGGCTTTAAGCCGGTTCATAAGCCGGTTAGGTGAGAAGGCTATGCCATTGTATCAAATGATGAAGAATATGGATGATTTTGTTTGGAGTGATGCTGCTAACTCTGCCTTTGAAGATCTGAAACGACAGCTCACCGAGCCGCCGGTTCTTGCTTCTCCCATTGAGAATGAGCCACTTTTGTTATATGTGGCTGCTAACACACATGCTGTCAGTGTGGCCATTGTTGTAGAGAGCAAGGAGGCTGGCAAGGAATATCCGGTTCAACGGCCGGTTTACTACGTCAGTGAGGTGCTCATTGAGTCCAAGTAGAGATATCCACATTGGTAGAAGCTTGTTTATGGGGTGTTAATGGCAAGCCGGAAGCTTAAGCATTACTTTCAGGGCCATCCTATCACTGTGGTTAGCTCTGCTCCTTTAGGAGATATTATTCAAAATAGATAAGCCATGGGACGAGTCGCCAAGTGGGCCATTGAACTTGGGTCTCATGGTTTAAAGTATGTGCCATGTATTGCCATCAAATCTCAAGCACTGGTGGACTTCATTAACGATTGGACGGAGTTGCAGATACCTAAAGAGAAGCCAGACAACACATGTTGGATGATTCATTTTGATGGGTCTAGACAATTGGAAGGCTCAGCCGCTGGAGTTGTTTTAACTTCTCCTCGAGGTGACAAATTTTGTTATGTGTTGCGATTAATGTTTCCTTGTACTAACAATGCAGATGAGTATGAGGCCTTACTCCATGGTCTTCGAATGGCTAAAGAAATGAGTTTAAGCTGGGTATGGTGCCTCGGCAACTCAGATTTGGTGGCTCAGCAAGTATCAAGCAAGTGAGATTCCAAAGATCCTCTCATGGTGGCTTATCGCCGTGAGGTTGACGCTGTTGCTGGACAGTTCAAGGGTTATCAAGTGGAGCACATTGACCGCAGAAAGAACGAAGCGGCCGATGCTTTAAGCCGGTTGGGATCTCAGCGTAAGCCGGTGCCACCTAACACTTTTTTAGATGTTCTGCATAACCCTTCTGCCAAGTATCCTACAGAGGAAGACTTGGTCGTTCCAGACCCGGAAGCACAATTGGTGGCGGCTCTTCATGTCATTCCAGATTGGACAGTGCCGTATTTGGCTTATATGACCCGGGGCGAGTTGTCGGAGGATGAGACCTTGGCTAGACAGATAACCCGACGGTCTAAGTCAATGACAATTTCCAATGGTGAGTTGTATCACCGCAGTGTCACCGGAGCGTTTCAGCGTTGTGTTTCTCCTGAAGAAGGTCAAGAAATTCTTCGAGAGATCCATGAACGAGATTGTGGCCATCATGCCGGGTCAAAATCTCTTGTATCCAAGGCCTTCCTGTCGGATGTGGGGTTCCGGCAAACCCTTAAGGTTCAAACACTGGGGTGCGCGCGGTCTTTCCTTCCTACTGATCTATGCCCTAGCTCGCTAAGATCTCGCGGATGGACACGACGAACTCGCAACACAGAAAGACACGAGGTTTATACAGGTTTAGGCCACCGTTGTGGTGTAATACCCTACTCCAGTGTGGTGGTGGTAGATTGCCTCTGGAGCTGATGATGAACAGTACAAGGGAAGAACAGCCTCCTGAGGTTGAGGTGTTCTTGTGAGTAGGCTCTCGGTCGGGATGGATCAAGCTAAGATGAGATGCCCCTACTATGGTGGCTAGCTCTACTTATATAGGCCCAGGTCCTCTTCCCAAATATCGAGAAGGAAGGGAGCCAACAATGGAGGGTAAATTTGAAGGGGGACAGCTAGTACAAGTTATCCTAACAAAAGCGGTCTTCGCCTGTGGAAGGCTCTGGCGGTGACGCCGTCTTGGGCTCCATGATGACCCCTGTCTTGCCGTCCTCCTGGTCTTGGTCTCGTTGCACAAATGTAGCAACTTTTTCCTGATGCCTCGGTACTCTTTGTCTACGCTGGCCTCCTTAGCACCAAAGAGGAAATAAGGACGATGTGCGCGCTGGCGCCCGCCTGGCACCTGCCTGGTGCCGTGCGTCATGGCTCACATCACGAGGGCCTCGTGAGGTTTGCCCCGCCTTGATATCTCCGCTCCTTGTGAGCCTGCCTGTCTAGGCTACTCCAAAGGAGGTTTTGCATCGTCCGCCTTGCGAGGCTTGGACCCTCGCGAGGGTCTTGGATGCCTTGTTGATTAAGATGGGTCGTACGGCCTGCTGGCTCAGCCACGCCGCGGGCCATAGGCAGGAAAGTCTGGGGACCCTCGTTCCCAGAACGACGATAGTAGCCCCCGGGCCCAAGGTGCGCTCGGGCTTGGCTTCGCGGTGAAGCCAAGGGTCATGTTTGGAGCACCGCGGGCCCCAAAAGCCTGCAGCCTCGGTTGACGCGTGGTGGTTGATTGGGCGTGGGCGTCTCTGCTTCCCCATGTTTCCTCGGCAATTGCACGACTTGACAAGTCCCTACAACATGCAAGGAAAACCATCATTACCTGCGATCGTGGGAGACGCCGGTTGGCCTTCTCTTGCTATAAATGGGGAGGGGGCAGAGCCCCCGTTGCCCATCTCTTCCTTTCTTGCTTGCTCCTTTCTCCTTGCTCCATCACTTACCTTGGTGGCCTGGATTCGCTCAGGAACTGCGAATAACTCGTTAGGAAGTGCGTTAAAAGATTTGCCGTTCATCCTGGTCCTGACCTGGCGCTTTGTATCGCAGTACCCGAGGGGCATGGACTAGGAGAGGTGCGCCGGCTTTTGGGCTCGAATGAGGGTGGCTCGCGAGAAGGAAGAAAGGAGAAAAAATGCTCGCGAGGGCACCTGCCTAGCCCCCTCGTGAGGCATGCGAGAGAGAGAACACGAGCAAATTCGAGCCGGAAAAATGCAGTGAGAGGCGAGGGAATCAAATCGGCAAGGAACACCAAAGGCAAAGTTTGATTAAGGAAAAGCGAGTCAACTACGTAAATTAAATGAAAAGCCGTGTCCCGCACGTAATCTAGTCTTCAAGTCTTCTCACCAGCACGGAGCTAAGTGATGTCCACTAGGCGTGGGAGGGAGCCCCAGGGCCTGAGGCCGGCGCTCCTGAGACTCCGGGGCGTGAACAACCCCACTCATTATTACGTGAGAGTGTCACGGGCGGCGATTCTTCACAGGCACCGGGCCTTCTTCACAGGCTCTGGGCCTTTCTTCTCAGGCTCTGGGCCTTGCATCTCAGGCTCTGGGCCTTGCTTCATGGATAGAACTTCCGGAGGTGCTGGATGTTCCAAGCGTTCTCGATGGGTATCCCGTCCTGCGTCTCCAGGCGTGCTGCACCCAGCCTGGAGACATGGACGACCCTGAACGGGCCCTCCCACATGGGTGAAAGCATGTGTAGCCCTTCTTTGGAGAGGACCCACCTCAGGACAAGGTCGCCCACCTCGAGCGTCCTGGAGCGGATACTGCGACAGTGGTATCGCCGCAGTGCTTGTTGGTACCTTGCCTCCCTCAACACGGCTTCGCGACGGCGTTCCTCCCCCAGCATGAGATCCATCCCCCGCATGGCGTCCTGCTGCATTTTGTCGAACGCTAGGACCCGTGCGGAGTGATGCTTGACCTCGTGAGGAAGGACTGCTTCAGCTCCGTAGATGAGGAAGAATGGAGTCTCGCCCGTTGGCTTGGTGGCGGTGGTTCGGATGGACCACAGCACGGACTGGAGCTCGTCGTGCTAGCCCCTGCCGCAGGCCTCCAGCTTCTTCTTGAAGGTCCTGGCCTTGAGGCCCCTCAGGACCTCCGTGTTAGCGCGCTCGGCCTAACCGTTACTCCTGGGGTGGTCCACCGAAGTGTAGCAGATCTGCATTCCAAGGTTAGCATAGTATGTTTTGAAGAGGTTTCTAGTAAACTGCGAACCGTTATCTGTGATGATGCGGTTGGGCACCCCGAAGCGACTCACGAGGCCCTTTATGAACTTGACAGCAGAGCCGGCCGGAATGGTATGGACGGCTTCCACTTCCGCCCACTTGGTGAATTTGTCGATGGCGATGTGGAGATAGCGGGGAACAGGCCTAGGATGTCCAGCCCCCAGAACGCAAACGGCCATGTGAGCGGGATGGTTTGGAGGCCCTGACCAGGCTGATGGATTTTCTTGGCGTGGAATTGGCAAGCTTCACAGGACTTCACCAGCTCGGCCGCGTCGTTGAGTGCTGTAGGCCAATAGAACCCACTGCGGAACACCTTGCCGACGAGGGTCCGTGACAACGAGTGGTGTTCGCAGTCACCGCCGTGTATGTCAATTAGCAACTCCTTTCCCTGATCGCTAGAGATGCAGCGCAACGTGACATCGTTCGGTTGTTTCCTGTATAACTCGCTATCTTGGATACAGTATGTCGTGGCTTGCCGGGCCACGCGCTCTGCGTCCTCTTCCTTTTCTGGCAGCATCCCGTGCATCAGGTACTCTTTGAATTCCTTGATCCAGCACTCCACCTGGGGCTAGAGCGCCAAGAGCAGTCGAGCTCCTGAGGTCGGGCCACAGGCTGGGGCTCCCGTGGCCGGTGGCTGTGGGAGCTCCTCCCGAGGCTGAGTCATGCTTGAAAGAGGTGGCGTAGCTGATGGCTTGAAGAGACGCTCTTCGAAGACGCCGGGCTCCTGCGGTTGCCGCTTGGATGCTCTCCTGGCGATGTCATCGGCTTCCTTGTTGGTTCCCCGGGGCACGTGCTGCAGCTCCAGGCCCGAGAACTGCTTTTCCATCTTGCTCACCTCTGCGAGGTAGGCCTCCATGTGCTCGTCCTTCGGCTCGTACACCTTGTTGGAGAAGTTGACGAGGAGCTGTGAGTCGCCTTTGACGGTGAGGCGCTTCACCTAGAGCGGCCGCAGCCCTCAAGTCAGCTATGAGGCCTTCGTATTCTGTGATGTTGTTGGAGACCTTCTCGCTATGCTGAAAACAGAGTTGCACGACGTAGTAGAGCTTGTCCTGAGTGGGCGAGATGAGCACTTCTCTAGCCCCCGCCTCCTGGTGCGCGAAGGCGCCATCGAAATACATGACCCAGCCGTCTGGTGCCTCGTTTCCTGGGGAGGTGGACCGGTCTTCTTCTTCCTCAAGAGCCGGGGCATCTGTCCATTCTGCCACAAAATCGGCGAGCGCGGCTCCCTTGATGACCCTGGTGTCGGTGTCAAAACCGGCGGATCTCGGGTAGGGGGTCCCGAACTATGCGTCTAGGCCGGATGGTAACAGGAGGCAAGGGACACGAAGTTTTACCCAGGTTCGGGCCCTCTCGATGGAGGTAAAACCCTACGTCCTGCTTGATTAATATTGATGATATGGGTAGTACAAGAGTAGATCTACCATGAGATCAGAGAGGCTAAACCCTAGAAGCTAACCTATGGTATGATTGTTGATGTGTATGTTGTTCTACGGACTAAAACCCTCTGATTTATATAGACACCGGAGAGGGTTAGGGTTACATAGAGTCGGTTACAATGGTAGGAGATCTAAACATCCGTATCGCCAAGCTTGCCTTCCACGCCAAGGAAAGTCCCTTCCGGACATGGGACGGAGTCTTCAATCTTGTATCTTCATAGTCCAGGAGTCAGGCTTGAAGGTATAGTTCGGCTATCCGAACACCCCCTAATCCAGGACTCCCTCACCTGGTAGTGCTGAACTCCAACTGGAATGCTTGCAACTCGATATTCCACTCAGCGACCCTTCCGGCTGAGTTAGGGCTCATGAGCACCCTCTCCAATGGGTAGGCTGAGACGACCTTGATGGGGTGGCCCTGGAAGTAGAGCCACAGCTTGCGCGAGGCCACCAAGAGTGTGAGCAGAAGCTTTTGCGGCATGGGGTAGCGCGCCCTCGCGTCCCGCAGTACGATGCTGACGAAGTACACCGAGTGCTCGATGAGGGCTGGCACACCGTCGAGGCTCGGGTCCCGCGAAGATTGTAGCATATCCTGAGGTGGTGGGTTTCCTGAGACCTGACCGTCCACAGGAGCTTTTGTGATGTTGCCCTACTGAGCATGGTCTTCCGTCGCTGATGGCTTTGCTGCGCCTTCTTGACCCCGCACTGCATCAGCTCTGGCTTGGCGTGGCACACCCTTGTCTTGGCGCTCCTCCCGAACCGCCACCAGCGCCGTGCTGGCCGAGTATGGGGTGGCGGCAAGGTAGAGCACCAGAGGCTCGAGAGGCCGCGGTGCCACCATCACTGGGGGGCTGGTGAGGTATTTCTTGAGGTCTTGGAAGGCCCGGTCGGCCTCCGGGGTCCACTCGAACGGGCCCTTCTTCTTCATGAGCTTAAAGAAGGGTAAGGCGCGCTCGCCTAGCTTGGAGATGAAACGCCCTAACGCGGTCACCCGCCCTGCTAGCTTCTGCATCTCCTTGAGGGTTTGTGGTGGGCTCATATTTTCGATGGCTTTGATCTTCACCGGGTTTGCCTCGATCCCTCTGTGGGATACGAGGAACCCCAGTAGCTTGCTGGAGGGGACTCCAAACACGCACTTCTCCAGGTTAAGCCTCAAGTTCACTTGGCGCAAGCTCTTGAAGGTCTCCTCCAAGTCTTGAATCAATGTCCTCGCCTCACGAGATTTGACCACTATGTCATCAACGTAGGCCTCTATGTTTCTACCGAGCTGCCGCCCCAAGGTGATTTGCATCAGGCGTTGAAAGGTTGCGCCAGCATTGCGCAGCCCGAAGGGCATGCAGGTGTAGCAGTACACCCCGCATGGTCTCAGGAAGGCTGTCTTCTCCACATCCTCCACCGCCATCTTGATTTGGTGGTATCCTAAGAATGCATCCAGGAAACATAGCAAGTCGCACTCGGCGGTGGAGTCAACGATTTGATCGATGCGTGGAAGCGGGAACGGATCCTGGGGGCACGCTTTGTTAAGGTTGGTGAAGTCGACGCACATCCGTTCCTTCCCGCCTTTCTTCGGTACTACGATGGGGTTCGCCAGCCATTCGGGGTATCGAACTTCTCGGATGGTACCTGCCGCCTCCAGCTTGCGTGTCTCTTGGACGATGAAGGCCTACTTCTCAGTGGACTGTCGTCTTGCTCGCTGCTTCACAGGGCGTATGATGGGGCACGCCCTTAGATGATGCTGGATTACCTCTCTCAGGACCGCTACCAGCTGATTGGGCTCCCACGCGAATATCTCCTTGTTCGTGCGCAAAAACCTCACCAAAGCTTCTTCTTGTCCCGGGTCAAGGCCGGTTCCTATGGTGAAGGTGGCTCTTGAAGACCTGTCCTCGTTGACCGGCACCTTCTTGGTCTCTGCCTTGTCTTGAGTGAACAGCTGCTTCTTCTTGGTGGGTGCAGTCTCCTTGGCCTCGGGCGTACCGGCGCCGACTGGTTGTGCTGCTGTCGCGGTCTTGAAGGCGAGCCTGAGCGCCGCCACGTCCTCCTTAGTGTCCCCCTTCATAGTGAGGACGCCGTTGCTCCCTGGCATCTTCATGAGGTTGTAGGCCGGGTGAGTCGCGGCCATGAACTAAGCAGGAGCCGGGTACCCGAGGATGGCATTTTACGGGAGACCGATGTGGGCGATGTCAAAGTCCACCAGCTCGGTGCGATAGTTGTCTCGCGTGCCAAAGGTGACAGTGAGGCGGATCTGCCCCAGAGAGTGGGCAGCTCCACCACCTACTCCTGTGAAGGGCTTGCTGAGGCCGAGCCGTTCAAGCGGCACATGAAGAAGGCTGAAGGCTTCTACGGAGAGCAAGTTGAGGCCGGCGCCACCGTCGATGAGGGTCTTGGTAATGGCCACGTTGCAGATGGTGGGTGTGCAGAGCATCGGAAGCATCCCGGAGCCGGTGGTGGAGTCGGGGTGGTCTTGCGAGCCGAAGGTGAGGTCGGCCTCCGGCGCAGCCCAACCCGGCGCAGCCCCCGGGCGCTTGGAGGCTGCCCCAATCTGACGAAAGAAAGGCTTGACGTGGTGATCCGAAGGCGGTGCTTGGGAGCCACCAAGCAGTGCCACGACTACGTGGTGCACCAGCGCCGCGTAGCGCGCGGTGAAGAGGTTGTGGAGTTCCCCCCAGGATGGCACCGTGGATCCTGGGAGGTTGAGCAGACAGGCGCACGGCTCGCCGGCGAGGGCCATGGGGAACCAGTTCGCCATGATCTTGTCGTCACCTTCGGCTTCGAGGACAGCCTCCTCGTACGATAGCAGGAATGGTGCCAAGTCTGCCGCGCCGTCATAACGTGGCGGCATCTCCGGCTTGAACTTGGCCAACCACTGCACTCACCGTAGGGCGGGGGCTAGGGCTCAGTGCCCAGACTCCCTGCTGCTGGTGTTGGCCGCAGAGGTGAGTGGCGGGGCACCTGCCATGGGAGCGTAGTGCGGCGGTACGGGGCACAGGTTAGTGGAGAGGAGCCCCGGCGCACCCCTACCTGGCGCGCCAAATGTCGGATGTGAGGTTCCGGCAAACCCTTAAGGTTTGAACACTGGGGTGCACGCGAAGTCTTTCCTTCCTACCGATCTACGCCCTGGCTCGCTAAGATCTCACGGACGAACTCGACGAACTCGCAACACAGAAAGACACGAGGTTTATACTAGTTTGGGCCACCGTTGTGGTGTAATACCCTACTCTAGTGTGGTGGTGGTGGATTGCCTCTGGGGCTGATGATGAACAGTACAAGGGAAGAACAGCCTCCTGAGGTTGAGGTGTTCTTGTGAGTAGGCTCTCGATCGGGTTGGATCAAGCGAACATGAGATGCCCCTACTATGGTGGCTAGCTCTACTTATATAGGCCCTGGTCCTCTTCCCAAATATCGAGCGGGAAGTGAGCCAACAACGGTGGGAAAATTTGAAGGGGGCAGCTAGTACAAGTTATCCTGACAAAAGCGGTCTTCGCCTGCGAAAGGCTCTGGCGGTGATGCCGTCTTGAGCTCCACGATGACCCCCGTCTTGCCGTCCTCCTAGTCTTGGTCTCGTTGCACCAATATAGAAACATTTTTCTGATTCCTCGGTACTATTTGTCTGTGCTGGCCTCCTTAGCACCAAAGAGGAAATAAGGACGTTGTGCGCTGGCGCCCGCCTGGTGTCGTGTGTCATGGCTCATGTCACGAGGGCCTCGTGAGGTTTGCCCCGCCTTGATATCTCCGCTCCTCGTCAGCCTGCCTAGCTAGGCTACTCCAAAGGAGCTCTTGCATCGTCCACCTCGCGAGGGTCTTGGATGCCTTGTTGATGAAGATGGGCCGTACGGCCTGCTGGCTATGTTGGGGATCATAGCAGAAATTTAAAATTTTCTACGCATCACCAAGATCAGTCTATGGAGTAATCTAGCAACAAGGGGAAGGGGAGTGCATCTACATACCCTTGTAGATCGCTAAGCGGAAGCGTTGCAAGAACGCGGATGAAGGAGTCGTACTCGCAGCGATTCAGATCGCGGTTGATTGCGATCTAAGCGCCGAACAATGGCGCCTCCGTGTTCAACACACGTGCAGCCCAGTGAAGTCTCCCACGCCTTGATCCAGCAAGGGGACAAGCAGAGGTTGGGAATACTCCGTCCAGAAGCAGCATGACGGCGTGGTGGTGGTGGAGGAGCGCGGGACTCCAGCAGGGCTTCGCCAAGCACTATGAGAGACGAGGAGGGAGACGGGTAGGGCTGTGCCAACAGGGGAAGAACTTCGTGTATTGGGCTGCCCCTTTGCCTCCACTATATATAGGGGGAGAGGGAGGGCTGCGCCCCCATCTAGGGTTTCCACCCTAGGGGTGGTGGCAGCCCCAATCCCCATCTGGGGTGGCGGTCAAGTGGGGGCGAGAGGGAGGCGCACCAGGCATGGGCCTTAGGGCCCATCTGCCCTTAGGGTTTGCCCCCTCTTCTCTCTAGGCTCATTGGCCTTGGCGGGGAGGCTCCCCATCCCACCTAGGGGCTGGTCCCTTCTCACACTTGGCCCATGTATGCCTCCAGGGCCCGTGGCCCCTCCCGGTGGTCCCCGTACACTACCGGTGATGCCCGGAACACTTCCGGTGGACAAAACCATACTTCCTATATATCAATCTTTACCTCCGGACCATTCCGGAACTCCTCGTGACGTCTGGGATCTCATCCGGGACTCCGAACAACATTCGGTAACCACGTACATACTTTCCCTCTAACCCTAGCATCATCGAACCTTAAGTGTGTAGACCCTACGGGCTCAGGAGTCATGCAGACATGGCCGAGACAAATCTCCGATCAATAACCAGCAACGGGATCTGGATACCCATGTTGGCTCCCACATGCTCCACGATGATCTCATCGGATGAACCACGATGTCAAGGATTCAATCAATCCCGTATACAATTCCCTTTGTCTATCGGTACGATACTTGCCCGAGATTCGATCGACGGTATCCCGATACCTTGTTCAATCTCTTTACCGGCAAGTCTCTTTACTCGTTCCGTAACACATCATCCAGTGATTAGCTCCTTGGTCACATTGTGCACATTATGATAATGTCCTATTGAGTGGGCCCAGACATACCTCTCCGTTACACGGAGTGACAAATCCCAGTCTCGATTCGTGCCAACCCAATAGACACTTTCAGAGATACCCGTAGTGCACCTTTATAGCCACCCAGTTACGCTGTGACGTTTGGCACACCCAAAGCACTCCTACGGTATCCGGGATTTGCACAATCTCATGGTCTAAGGAAATGATACTTGACATTAGAAAAGCTTTAGCATACGAACTACACGATCTTGCGCTAGGCTTAGGATTGGGTCTTGTCCATCACATCATTCTCCTAATGATGTGATCCCGTTATCAACGACATCCAATGTCCATGGTCAGGAAACCGTAACCATCTATTGATCAATGAGCTAGTCAACTAGAGGCTTACAAGGGACATGGTGTTGTCTATGTATCCACACATGTATCTGAGTTTCCTATCAATACAATTCTAGCATGTTAATAAACGATTATCATGAACAATGAAATATAATATAACAATAACCAATTTATTATTGCCTCTAGGGCATATTTCCAACAGTCTCCCACTTGCACTAGAGTCAATAATCTAGTTCACATCGCCATGTGATTAACACTCACAGGTCACATCGCCATGTGACCAACATCCAAAGAGTTTGCTAGACTAAATAATTTAGTTCACATCACTATGTGATTAACACTCAATGAGTTCTGGGTTTGATCATGTTATGCTTGTGAGAGAGGTTGTAGTCAACGGGTCTGCCATATTCAGATCCCTATGTATTTCGCAAAACTTTATGTCATACCGTAGATGCTGCTACCACGTTCCACTTGGAGCTATTCCAAATTGTTGCTCCATTATACGTATCCGGTATCTCTACTCAGAGCTATCCGCATAGGTGTCAAGCTTGCATCGACATAACTCTTTACGTTGAACTCTTTATCACGTCCATAACCGAGAAACATTTCCTTATTCCTCTAAGGATAATTTTGAACGCTATCTTGTGATCCAGTCCTAGATCACCTTTGTACCCTCTTGCCAGACATGTGGCAAGGCACACGTCTAGTGCGGTACTCAGCATGGCATACCGTATAGAGCCTATGACAAAAGCATAGGGGACGACCTTCGTCTTTCTTCTTCCGTGGTCAATCTTTGAGTCTTACTCAACTTCACACCTTACAACTCAGGTAAGAACCCCTTCTTTGACTGATCTATTTTGAACTCCTTCAAAAACATGTCAAGGTGTGCGTTCTTCGAAAGTACCATCAGGCGTCTTGATCTATCTCTATAGATCTTGATGCCCAATATGTAAGCAGCTTTATCCAGGTCTTCCTTTGAAAAACACTCTTCAAACAACCGTTTATGCTTTCCAGAAATTCTACATTATTTCGGATCAACAATATGTCATCCACATATACTTATCAGAAATGTTGTAGTGCTCCCACTCACTTTCTTGTAAATACAAGTTTCTAGCAAACATTGTAGAAACCTAAAAGCCTTGATCACTCCATCAAAGCATATATTCCGACTCCGAGATGCTTGCTCTAGTCCATAGAAGGATTGCTGGAGCCAGCATACCTTTTAGCACCCTTAGGATCGACAAAACCTTTTATTGTATCACATACAACTTTTTCTTACGAAAACTGGTAAGAAAACTTGTTTTGACATCCATCTGTCAGATTTCATAATCGAAAAATACAGCTAATGCTAACATGATTCCGACGGACTTAAGCATCGCTATGGGTGAGAAATTCTGATTGTAGTCAACTCCTTGAAATTGTGAAAAGACTCTTTGCCACGAGTCGAGCTTCATAGACGGTAACATTACCGTCCACGTCCGTCTTCTTCTTAAAGATCCATTTATCTCAATGGCTTGCCGATCATTAGGCAAGTCCACCAAAGTCCATACTTTGTTCTGATACATGGATCCTATCTCGGATTTCATGGCTTCTAACCATTTGTCGGAATATGGGCCCACCATCGCTTCTCCATAGCTCGTAGGTTCATTGTTGTCTAACAACATGATATCTAAGACAGGATTACCGTACCACTCAGGAGCAGTACATATCCTTTGTCGACCTACGAGGTTCGATAGCAACTTGATCCGAAGCTTCATGATCACTATCATTAACTTCCTATTCAACAGACATAGGCGCCACAAAAAACTTCTTTCTGTGTTGCATCACTCTCTGGTTGAAGTAGAGGTTTGACAACCTCATCAAGTTCTATCTTCCTCCCACTCAATCTTTCGAGAGAAACTCCTTCTCGAGAAAGGACCCGTTCTTAGCGACAAACAATTTGCCCTCGGATCTGAGATAGAAGGTATACCCAACTGTCACCTTTGGGTATCCTATGAAGATGTGTTTGTCCGCTTTTGGGTTCGAGCTTCTCCGGCTAAAGCATTAAGCATCCCAGCCCCAAACATTAAGAAACGACAACTTTGGTTTCTTGCCAAACCAATGTTCATACGACGTCGTCTCAACGGACTTATATGGTGTCCTATCTAAAGTGAATGCAGCTGTCTCTAATGCATAACCTCAAAATAATAGCGGTAGATCGGTAAGAGACATCATAGATCGCACCATATCTCATAAGGTTCGATTACGATGTCCAGACACACCATTACGCTGTGGTGTTCCAGGTGGCTTCAACTGCGAAACAATTCCACAATGTCTTAAGTGATTGCCAAACTCATAACTCAGAAAATCCCCTTTGATCAGATCATAGGAACATGATCTTCTTGTTATGATGATTCTTAACTTCACTCTGAAATCGCTTGAACTTTTCAAACGTTTCAGACTTGTGCTTCATTAAGTAAATATACCTATATCTACCCAAGTCATTAGTGAAGATGAGAAAATAGCGATATCCACCACACGCTTCAATTCTCATTGGATCACACGTATCAGCATGCATGATTTCCAGCAAGTCACTTGCCCGTTTCATTGTACCTGAAAACGGGGTCTTAGTCATCCTGCCCATGAGGCATGGCTCGCATGTGTCAAGCAGTTCAAAATCAAGTGACTCCAAACATCCATCGATATGGAGTTTCTTCATGCATCTTACGCCAATATGACCTAAGCGGCAGTGCCACAAGAAAGTGGTACTATCATTATTAACTCTACATCTTTTGGCGTGAACATGTGTATTACCATGACCGAGATTCAATGAACCATTCACATAGGGTGCATGACCATGAAAGGTATTATTCATGTAAGCATAATAACCATTATTCTCTAAATTAAATGAATACCGTATTGCAATGAACATGATCTAATCATATTCATGCTCAACGTAGACACCTGATAACATTTATCTAGGTTCAATACTAATCCCGAAGGCAGATGGAGCGTGCGATGGTGATCTCATCAACTTTGGAAACACTTCCAACACACATCGTCACCTCGCCCTTAGCCAGTCTCTGTTTAGTCCGTAGCTTTTGCTTCAAGTCACCAATAATAGCAACTGAACCGGTATCCAATACCCAGGTGCTACCAGGAGTACTAGTGAGGTACACATTAATAACACGTATATACTTTGTTGAAGTTGCCAGCCTTCTTATCTACCATTCATATGGGGTAATTCCGCTACCAGTGACCGTTTCCCTTACAATAGAAGCACTTAGTCTCGGGTTTGGGTTCAACCTTGGGTTCCTTCACTGGAGCGGCAACTAGTTTGCCATCCATGAAGTTTCCCTTCTAGCCCTTGCCCTTCTTGAAACCAGTGGTCTTGTTAAACCATCAACACTTGATGCTCCTTCTTGATTTCTACCTTTTGCGGTCTTAAGCACCGCAAACAACTCCGGGATCAACTCCATCCCTTGCATGCCATAGTTCATCACAAAGATCTAGTAGCTTAGTGATAGTGGCTAGAGAACTCTATCAATCACTATCTTATCTGGAAGTTTAACTCCCACTTGATTTAAGTGATTGTAGCACCCAGACATTCTGAGCACATGCTCACTAGTTGAGCTATTCTCCTCCATCTTGTTGGCAAAAGAACTTGTCAGAGGTCTCATACCTCTCAACACGGGCATGAGCCTGAAATCCCAATTTCAGCTCTTGGAACATCTCATATGTATTATGGCGTTCAAAACGTCATTGGAATCCCGATTCTAAGCCGTGAAGTATGGTGCACTAAACTATCAAGTAGTCATCTGGATGTGTCTGTCAGGTGTTCACAACATCCACAGACGAGTTGTAAGGGTTTGCACATCAAGCGGTGCATCAAAGACATAAGCCTTCTGTGTAGCAGTGAGGACACTCCTCGGACTACGGACCCAGTCCGCATCATTGCTTACAATATCTTTCAACTTGGTCTTTCTCTAGGAACATATTGAAATAGGGAGCTACAACATGAGCTATTTATCTACAACATATTTGCAAAGATAATTTATACTATGTTCATGATAATTAAGTTCATCTAATCAAATTATTTAATGAACTCCCACTCAGATAGACATCCCTCTAGTCATCTAAGTGAAACATGATCCGAGTCAACTAGGCCGTGTCCGATCATCATGTGAGACGGACTAGTCAACATCGGTGAACATCTTCATGTTGATCGTATCATCTATACGACTCATGCTCGACCTTTCGGTCTTTCGTGTTCTGAGGCCATGTCTGTACATGCTAGGCACGTCAAGTCAACCTAAGTGTATTGCATGTGTAAATCTGGCTTACACCCGTTGTATTCGAATGTTAGAATCTATCACACCCGGTCATCACGTGGTGCTTCAAAACAACGAACCTTCGCAATGGTGCATAGTTAGGGGGAACACTTTCTTGAAATTATTACGAGGGATCATCTTATTTAAGCTACCGTCGTTCTAAGCAAATAAGATGTAAAACATGATAAACATCACATGCAATTAAATAGTGACATGATATGGCCAATATCATTTGCTCCTTTTGATCTCCATCTTTAGGGCTCCATGATCATCGTTGTCACCGGCATGACACCATGATCTCCATCATCGTGTCTTCTTGAACTTGTCTAGTCATCTATTACTTCTACTACTATGTCTAACGCTTTAGCAATAAAGTAAAGTAATTACATGACGTTTCTGTTGACACACAGGTCATAAATAAATTAAGACAACTCCTATGGCTCCTGCCGGTTGTCATACTCATCGACATGCAAGTCGTGATTCCTATTACAAGAACATCATAAATCTCATACATCACATATATCATTCATCACATCCTTTTGGCCATATCACATCACACGGCACATGCTACAAAAACAAGTTAGATGTCCTCTAATTGTTGTTGCAAGTTTTTACGTGGCTGCTATAGGTTTCTAGCAAGAACTTTCTTACCTACGCCAAAACCACAACGTGATATGCCAATTTCTATTTACCCTTCATAAGGACCCTTTTCATTGAATCCGATCCGACTAAAGTGGGAGAGACAGACACCCGCTAGCCACCTTATGCAACTAGTGCATGTCAGTCGGTGGAACCAGTCTCACGTAAGAGTACGTGTAAGGTCTGTCAGGACCCCGATTCCAAGTCACATCGATCTAGCCGGTAACACCTCATATCACATTGCGGCCTCACGCACGGTATCCCCACAGGTGTCGCCTTACCATGGCCCGGGACCGTTTGCGCCTTTTGGCTCATGTATATGATAGTGTCGCTAGCATCCATAGATCTTTGGAACTCTTCATACCAACTTAAGGAAATTTACAATTGATCGTTTGAAAGAGCTCGAAGAAATGGCATACTCGGACTAGGATGAAAGATGTGGACTACCTTGTTGAAGACAACGCAATGGATGATTTTCTTATCATCGGAGACGGATGGGACCCATGGTAAGTCCATTTTTGAAGATGATCCTGGACAACTACTATTGAGGTGCAAGCTGGGAACAAAATGCAAATGCTAGGAATGATTCTGGTAACTGGGGCAAAACTCAACAGTCGAGAGTGTTTCCAATGTTTCAATGGTTATAGAATCATCGAAGAAACTGAGAGCACAAGGATACCTAGGGAACAACTTCTATAATAAGTCGCACGAAATCCTCATGGAAAAATGGGCAAGATACTATAATGACAGATCTTCCGGCTAGGTGTGTCGGCCAGAACATCAACCCTGTCGGGACCTACATCATAGATCCTGGAAAAGTTCCAACCATCATATCTGCCTGAGATTCAGATCTGGTTGGTAATAGGATATTTCAGACAGCATGTCTGGAAAAGAAAGTTTGCAACACAAACCGACGAGATGACGTTGCGAGATTCTCAAAAAATGAACTATGATAGGAAGCTCCAAAACATGAGCTGGTTTTGCTACAAACATGTGAACACGCTGTCCCAGACAAGCATGACCACATAGTAGTCTTATAATAAAACACTACCAAGTCCAAATGGGGAACCATCATCGAGGATATCGAAGTCCTTGCGTAAGTCTAGTTCTTAAGAAGAAACTTCTTCTCCTTGAACAAATCAATCAGTGGCTTGGTGTGCTAGGGATTCATATAGAATGAAGGTTGCAAGTCTCCAGACCATAGAATACTTCGCACGTATGCATGACTGGCTTGGGATGATTCCAGAGGAAGCGAAACAAACTTTCCCAAATTCATGGCGGCAACTTGCTTCAAATGCACGTGAACTAGAGGAAGTCACTTCTTATACCAAACATATGCTTCATGAGCTAGCATGAAGAAATGCTTTCAAAGTTTCCAACATTAGCTTAATGTTCAACATGAATCATGGATAAGATGGAAATATTGTCGATGGGCTCAACAACAGGTCATCCAGATTTCCATGAAGATGGAATTCCATAATTATGTGAACAAGGTGATAGCATTGGTCAAACCCAAAAGATATGACGGTGTATGCTCGAGGAAACAACCACGAGTAAGACAACATTATGAACATCATTGGTTCTCATTTCACTTGACGATAGCCCACACTCAAATCAAGGTTTGGACAAGACGATAGATTCAACAACCAATCCTGAGGAACAATCGATGAAAATATCATCTTTCTTCAACACACACACAAGGATATCCCTTTGAAATGAACTGAGCAGGACGAGCTTTCATCTTCCAATTCTCCAAGTTGTTGTTCAGCTTAACCAACTAGCTCAGGGTATCCAGCACAGATTCTTGGAGAAGGGGTGGTTTACAAGAAACCAACTTGATCACGAACTCAACATAACAGTCAGGGGGCAACCTGGTGATACTTCTGAGGAAATAATCAGAAAATCACGAACCACCGATATGTTTCTAAGCTCGGGAACAATCTTGCTTTTCAGAGAAAGACGATATGATCAAGAGAGCGAGGAACTGACACAATCCTAACTTATTCATCAAAGAGTGCACCAGGAAAAATGGACTAGGTAGCACGATCAATCTTAGGATGATGATTCAATAACCAACACGCTAAGAATGAAATTATTGTCCATTAGCTACCTAGCAACTAGTTGCTACGAGTATTGATTTCACACATCACGGTTCACTTGTCGGTATTCCGGTTGCAACCACATGGATCCAAGGAGCGAATGATGATGGCGAGAAGTATCACTGCATCAAGAATTCATAAGAGTTGGTGCAATTCTCATGACACTCTTGACATAAAGATGGTAACACTCCAAGGTAGAACAGAGAAAAAGATGGATTGGCATTTTGATCTATGGAATACAACTACTTTGACCCAATCCTAGAAATGGATGAGGTACTGGAGTTTGTTTCTCCTAGTCATTCCGGAATAGAATGGCTTGACGGACCACAAAAACAATAGGCATCGACGAACACGATCGCACACATACTCTTCACTATCAATTGATAGATGAAGGTCGGAACACAACTAAAGAGGGACAACTCAAAGGAACATATAACTTTCTAAGTTGTGGATGCATAGATTAGTATGTCGAACAAGTTCAACATATTTCCTCTGGATAACCCATGCAGAAAGGTAGGACTAGCAGATTCATAATGTAGAATGGAGAACTCATCAAGAGCACTCTGGTTGTGATTTTTTTTGGTTCAACGAGGAACTTCTGCCAAGGATGGTTCATGGTATTTGGAAGAATGATATACCACGGACCTCGAAGACTATCACAAGGTCACTAATATCCTAAAGGAATGAGCAACACTATCTACACGAATTAAGTGGAGTGAATCTTGGGTTAAAAAACAAGTGAAAGTGGATACTCTAAAACTCGCAAGATAAGTGTGAGTGCTATGGATGGCTTTCTCGTAGGGAGACGGAAGCGGATCCATAGTAGTGTATCGATATGGTGATTATGTGGACTCGTGTGCGCCACCTTAAAAGAGTTTCTTGCAGTCGAAGTTCAGGTTAACCACTGAGTCAAAGCTGGCTTGCTGCAGTTAAACTCCACTACCCCTTTGTTGATACCGATGCATATGTAGTTAGTTCTGATGTAAGTCTTGCTGGGTACATTTGTACTCACGTTTGCCCGTTCTATGTTTTTGCAGAGAGACGTCAGTCTCGCTAGTAGTTCCGTGTGGACTTCGACGTTTAGCTTGATACCTCAGCTACGGTCTTGTGCCCTCGGTAGGATCTGGTAGATAGTCAGCCTTCTTAGCCTTTTTCATTTGTAGATGTCTGTACTCAGACATGTTAAGCTTCCGCATGTGCTTTGATTTGTATGCTATGATTGTTGGGTCATGAGACCCATGTTTGTATATCTCGCTCCTCGGAGCCTAATGAATAATACTTGAGTTGTACACTACTAGGAAAAGGCCTACTAATGGCGCACCAGTTTTGCCTACTAATGGCGCACTACTGGTGTGCCACTTAGTAATGGCGCACCTCTAGGCATACTAATGGCGCACCACTGGTGCGCCATTAGTATACCAGATACTAATGGCGCACCAGTAGTGCGCCATTAGTATGCCTAGAGGTGCGCCATTACTAAGTCAGATAGTAATGGTGCACCACATAGAAGTGCGCCGTTAGTAATAATTTTATTTCAATTTTTTTTCATTTTTTTAAAAAAAATCAATTTTTTTTCATTTTTCTTAAAAAAAATTCAATTTGTTTTTTATTAATCTCAGGTCACTATGGCTTAATCTCAGGTCAAATCGCA
Organism: Triticum urartu; assembly: GCF_056163025.1. Classification (NCBI taxonomy): domain Eukaryota; kingdom Viridiplantae; phylum Streptophyta; class Magnoliopsida; order Poales; family Poaceae; genus Triticum; species Triticum urartu. Next base: position 64,267,551 of record NC_141873.1, on the reverse strand, counting down.
TTCTGTGGTCAAACTTCCTGAAAGGTCACCCATCCTCACACTACTCCAGCCCAAGCACGCTTAACTTCATAGTTCTATCCAACCCCAGCACCACCTCACTTCACAGACACTTATTGATATATCTATCATATCAATCCTATTAAACCTTGCTGGTGTCTAGGACTTTGTTCATGTTCATGAGTATGATGAAATTTTGAAAAAATATTTCAAACTTCCCGATCATATTACGTATCATATTTTGAAAAATAATTCAATTTTTTTTTCAAAACCATTTTTTTCTGTTACTAGTGGCGCACCTAGCATACGGTGCGCCACTAGTAAGTTTGAAATTTTTTGAATTTTTTTGCCTTCGGATCTTAGAAGCCCCGTAACTTTTTTTCTGTTAGGTTTTTGGGGATTTTGAAAATGTTTAACAGGGTTCGTACGCAAAAGTTATGCCCATTTTATAAATTCTCAAGAGATTTCGCAAATAAAGTCGAAATTCATATTTGTAAATTTTCACAACAACTAGACCACATATCACATGGGAAACTTATTTTCTTTTATTTTTTTGACATTTCCATCATTTATTTTTAATTTTTTTTAAACTGAAAAGGCGGTCCACAGGGGGGGTGTGTGCATTCGGTGGAAGTGCTAGCCAAGTTACTAATGGCGCACCGTGGGTGGCGCACCGTGGGAGTGGTGCGCCATTACTAGCGCCATTAGTAGTTTTGAAAAAAAAATTAAAAAACATTTACTAATGGCGCACCGTGGGAGTGGTGCGCCATTACTAGTTCAACTAGTAATGGCGCACCACTCCCACGGTGCGCCATTAGTAGTTTTGAAAAAAAATAAAATAAATAAATAAATTTTTACTAATGGCGCACCGTGGGAGTGGTGCGCCATTACTAGTTCAACTAGTAATGGCGCACCACTCCCATGGTGTGCCATTAGTAGTTTTGAAAAAAAATTAAAATTTTTTTTACTAATGGCGCACCGCGGGAGCGGTGCGCCATTACTAGTCCCACGGTGCACCATTAGTAGTTTTGAAAAAAATTTAAAAAAAATTGTTACTAATGGCGCACCGTGGATGTGGTGCGCCATTAGTATTTACTAATGGCGCACCACATGTCTGGTGCGCCATTAGTGTCATTTCCATCTATAGCCCTTTTCCTAGTAGTGGTAGAGTTTTGTTGTGATGCCATGTTGTATTTGCACATATTGAGCATATTGTGTGTATGATTGAAATGCTTGGTATGTGTGGGATCCGACATTCTAGTTGTTTATCCTTGGCAGCCTCTCTTATGGGGAAATGTAGTCTAGTGCTCCTTGAGCCATAGTAGTCCACTACAGCCCGGTTCACCGGAGTCCTGCTAGCCTAGCACTAATGCTCAGGACACTTGACTGTCCGGCATGTGTTTCACTTTGTTCCTATGTCTGTCCCTTCGGGGAAATGTCACGCGGTGACTTCTGGAGTCCTGCCTAGCCTGCTACAGCCCGGGTTCACCGGAGTCCTGTTAGCCAAGTGCTACAGCCTGGATTCACACGCTGTTGACCGACATGCTCGATGTGATTCATGTATGCCTGTCTCCATAGGTCTGTGTCGCTTTGTGTTCATGACTAGCCATGTCGGCCCGGGTTCTCTGTCATATGGATGCTAGCGACACTATCATATACATGAGCCAAAAGGCGCAAACGGTCCCGGGCCATGGTAAGGCGACACCCGTGGGGATACCGTGCGTGAGGCCGCAATGTGATATGAGGTGTTACCGGCTAGATCGATGTGACTTGGAATCGGGGTCCTGACAAGGTCGGTCCGGGCCGCTTCATCCCAATATGCCGCCGAATCAAGATAAGACTAGTAACGGCAAGTAAATTGACAAAATCGACGCCCACAACAACTTGTGTTCTACTCGTGCATAGAAATTACGCATAGACCTAGCTCATGATGCCACTGTTGGGGATCGTAGCAGAAATTTAAATTTTCCTATGCATCACCAAGATCAATCTATGGAGTAATCTAGCAACGAGGGGAAGGGGAGTGCATCTACATACCCTTGTAGATCGCTAAGCGGAAGCGTTGCAAGAACGTGGATGAAGGAGTCGTACTCGCAGCAATTCAGATCGCGGTTGATTCCGATCTAAGCGCCGAACAACGGCGCCTCCGCGTTCAACACGCGTGCAGCCCAGTGACGTCTGCCACGCCTTGATCCAGCAAGGGGAGAAGGAGGGGTTGGGAAGACTCCGTCCAGCAGCAGCACGACGGCGTGGTGGTGGTGGAGGAGCGCGGGACTCCAGCAGGGCTTCGCCAAGCACTACGAGAGACGAGGAGGGAGAGGGGTAGGGCTGCGCCAACAGGGGAAGAACTTCGTGTATTGGGCTGCCCCTTTGCCTCCACTATATATAGGGGGAGAGGGAGGGCTGTGACCCCATCTAGGATTTCCACCCTAGGGGTGGCGGCCAAGTGGGGGGGAGAGGGAGGCGCACCAGGCATGGGCGTTAGGGCCCATCTGCCCTTAGGGTTTGCCCCCTCTTCCCTCTAGGCTCATGGGCCTTTGTGGGGAGGTGCCCCAGCCCACCTAGGGACTGGTCCCTTCTCACACTTGGCCCATGTATGCCTTCGGGGCCCGTGGCCCCTCCCGGTGGACCCCTGGACCCCTCCGGTGGTCCCGGTACACTACCGGTGATGCCCAGAACACTTCCGGTGGCCAAAACCATACTTCCTATATATCAATCTTTACCTCCGGACCATTCCGGAACTCCTCGTGACGTCCGGGATCTCATCCGGGACTCCGAACAACATTCGGTAACCGCGTACATACTTTCCCTTTAACCCTAGCGTTATCGAACCTTAAGTGTGTAGACCCTATGGGCTCGGGATTCATGCAGACATGGCCGAGACAACTCTCCGGTCAATAACCAACAGCGGGATCTGGATACCCATGTTGGCTCCCACATGCTCCATGATGATCTCATCGGATGAACCGTGATGTCAACGATTCAATCAATCCCGTATACAATTCCCTTTGTCTATCGGTACGATACTTGCCCGAGATTCGATCGTCGGTATCCCGATACCTTGTTCAATCTCGTTACCGGCAAGTCTCTTTACTCGTTCCGTAACACATCATCCCGTGATCAACTCCTTGGTCATATTGTGCACATTATGATGATGTCCTACCGAGTGGGCCCAGAGATACCTCTCCATTACACGGAGTGACAAATCCTAGTCTCGATTCGTGCCAACCGTACAGACACTTTCGGAAATACCCGTAGTGCACCTTTATAGCCACCCAGTTATGTTGTGATGTTTGCCACACCCAAGGCACTCCTACGGTATCCGGGAGTTGCACAATCTCGTGGTCTAGGGAAATGATACTTGACATTAGAAAAGCTTTAGCATACGAACTACACGATCTTGTGCTAGGCTTAGGATTGGGTCTTGTCCATCACATCATTCTCCTAATGATGTGATCCCGTTATCAACGACATCCAATGTCCATGGTCAGGAAACCGTAACCATCTATTGATCAACGAGCTAGTCAACTAGAGGCTTACTAGGGACATGGTGTTGTCTATGTATCCACACATGTATCTGAGTTTCCTATCAATACAATTCTAGCATGGATAATAAATGATTATCATGAACAATGAGATATAATATAATAATAACCAATTTATTATTGCCTCTAGGGCATATTTCCAACAGGCTCAACCACGCAGTAGGCCGCAGGCAGGCAAGTCTAGGGACCCCCATTCCCAGAACGCCGACACTTCCGTCATGGTTTTTACTGGCTGACGACTCATGCTGATGCGGAGGATTTGATCAGTAGGTGTGATGGTTGTTAGAAATTTGCGCGACGGGCGCACGTGCCGGTTCAAGAATTGCGGATGATTCCAACTACTTGGCCGTTTGCAGTTTGGGGGCTCGATATGATTGGACCTTTCAAAAGATCCAAAGATAAAAAGACACATCTTTTGGTGGCAGTTGACAAATTCACAAAATGGGTTGAGGCAGAGCCGGTTAGTAAGTGTGATGCAGCCACAGCGGTTCAGTTCATGAAAAAGGTGATCTTTCATTTTGGCTTTCCACACAGCATTATAACTGACAATGGTACTAATCTGTCCAAAGGTGTTATGGAGGAATTTTGTCAACGTGAGCATATCCGGCTTGATGTTTCGTCAGTAGCTCACCCCCAATCCAATGGTCAAGCTGAGAGAGAAAATCAGGAAATCTTAAAAGGTCTCAAGCCCCGGCTTATGGTTCCGTTAAAACGGACGCCGAGTTGTTGGGTAGAAGAGTTACCCTCGGTACTATGGAGCATCAATACCACCCCTAACAGGTCTACGGGTTATACACCTTTCTTCATAGTTTATGGAGTAGAAGCAGTCCTGCCTAGTGACATTCTCATGACTCGCCCCGCGTGGCGGCTTATGTTGAAGCTGATAACGAACAAGCCTGTCAGGATGCGCTTGACTTATTAGATGAAGAGCGAGATTTGGCAGTGGCCCGGTCAGCGATTTACCAACAGGACATGTGCCGTTATCACAGCCACCAGGTTAAATCCAGAACCTTTCAAGAAGGTGACTTGGTGCTCCGGCTCATACAAGATCAGTTTGATGCGCACAAGCTATCCCCACCTTGGGAAGGACCCTTTGTGGTCAGCAAAAACTTGAACAACGGGTCATACTACCTTATCGATATTCAAGAGCACAAAGACTCACGTAAATCAGAGGAGGAGACCTGCCGGCCATGGAATATCGCTCATCTTCGGCCTTACTATACTTGAGCCATCGGCTCTCATAATGTACATACTTTGACGTTGTATATATTATGATAAGTAATAAAGCAGGACCTCTGTCCTTTTCATCCTCAATGATCACATATCTTTATAATTCTAATTATTAAACGACCAGTTGGGGGCTGATCGTATTCGAATCTAGCTTAACCCTCTCGGTCCGGCTCATGATCATATTCGAATCTAGCCGTTAAACCTTATGGTCACTAGGGGGCTTCCTGTTCAAATATAGGTCGTATTCGAACCAAAGAGAACATAGCTGTCAGTACCCTTTTGATCGGCACACTGCCAAACTCACTAGGGGGCTTCCTGATCGTATTCGAATCATAGTTCAACCCCTTTTGGGTCCGACACTGATCATATTCGAATCAGCGTCGTTAAAAAACTCTCAAGGTCATTTTGGGGCTTCTTGTTCAAACATAGGTCGTATTCGAACCAAAGAGAACATAGATGTCGGTACCCTCTTGATCGACGCAACGCCAAAGCCACTGGGGGCTACATGATCGTATTCGAATCCTAGCTTAACACCTTTGGTCCGGTTTACTGATCGTATTCAAATCAAAAGCCTCCAATTTTTTCTTGATGCTTGATTTACATTGTTTGAAAGATGCTCTTTTTGTTTTACTGGTTTTTTGTTGTCTAGAATCTAACTGTAAGTATGGTTTAAATTTAAAACGGCTTGGTTCTTTGACAATAAGTTGCCAATGTATAACAGTCATCGGTCATATGGAAGTATTGACTTCTAAAAATATTGGGTTGTCACCCTTACTGTCCGGGTCACATAAGCCGGCAGTCCAGAATCAAAGAACACAGGTATGACATTATCGTTCATAAACAGACTTATTTGTGTTTTTATTTAATCAAAGGCTTTCCAGCCTTATTTGTCGTGGTTCTAACTCTGACAGTGATGTAGGGGGGTGAGTATGGAGAGGCTAGATCCTAGCTATTGGGAAGTTGTTACACGCGAAGTTTACGAGTTCAGGCCCTTCTCGGAGGAAGTAATAGCCCTACGTCTCGGAGCCCAGAGGCGGTCGACTGGATTATGCGTGTATGGATTACAGGGGTGCGAACCCTTCCTACTGAGGAGGGGGGTGGCTTATATAGAGTTCGCCGGCTCCCTCCTGCCCCCAGTAATGCAGGGTTTAAGGTACATTTAAGGTCGGGCGTTACAGGTAACGCCCCTAATAAAGAGCTATAATGACCATAAAGACTACTTAACAGCTGACTGTTTGCCTGCGGAGTGACTATAGATCTCCCAGCGGTCGAGTGGTTGGCTTCATGGTCGAGTGATAGCTTCTTGGTCGAGTGTCTTGAACCTGTCGAGTGGGATGCCTTCAAGTCGATTGAAAGGTGATTTCTCCCAGGGGAGTCCTAGAGTAGGACTCTTCGGTCAGGTCCGTGTCCCTACCCTAGGTACATGTCTTCATCATTAGCCCCCGAATGTATCGAGGTTAGAGTGGGGAAAGAGTTGGAGATCTTTCCGACTGGTTCTTCGGGCTATGTGAGCGCCTCGTTTCGGGACAATCGTCACGGATGATGTTGCCAACCTTTTTCAGTTGCCTTGATCCATTCCAGGCCTTCCGTCGAGTGAATTTCTTTGTTTGTGCCATACCGAGTGCCAGCGCGATCGGGGTCTTCTGTTTTTTAGCAAGTTGTTCTGCGGCCCGCGGATGTCGCGGGATTTGGATTTTGGGAAGCGCGCGGGATGGGAGCAGCCGCAGTAATCGGAAGCGATAAAGCGTAAGTTCCTCGATCTCCACGTCGCCTTTTTCGCCACGTACTGCGCGCGCGTCTGTTGCAGGATTTGACTGGATGGCCTGGGCCTACCGGTCAGCCACTCGGGAGCGGCCCCTTATAAGTTGCCGGCTCGGGGTTTCCAAGCCGTGCGCTCTCTTCTCCTTCCTCCTTCCTCTCTCCCTTTGCCAGTCTCTCTGCTACCTCCGCTCTCACCCTAGCGCCGCGAGCCCGTGCGAGATCTCTCCGGCGACGATGGTGAAGGGCAAGGCCACCGCTTTGGAGCGCGCGAAGAAGGCGGCGGCGGCGGGGAAAGGGAAGAGATCTGCTCGGGGCGGATCCTCCTCCAGGACTGCTCTGCCCAAAGGTTGGATCCAGGGCGACTGGATGCCCTCCATGCTCCGGCAAGAGGATCTTGACGACATGGTCGAGGGGGGAGCCATTCCCCACGAAGCTGCGCGTCTTCCGGAGGGAGAGATCGAACCTCAACCCCGTGATGGTGAGTGCGTGCTCCTAGCCACCCACATCGACCGAGGTTTTTCTCTGCCGCCCCATCCTTTCTTCCGGAGTTTCTTGAATTTCTTCGGAGCGCAGCTCCATCACTTTACTCCCAACTCCATAGTCTATCTTGCCGCGTTCATTTCCATGTGCGAGGCCTTCCTGGGTTGCCGTCCGCATTGGGGGCTTTTCAAGCATATTTTCACTTGCCGCTCTCAGTCGGTTAAAAAGGCCAAGTCGAGTGATGAAAAGACGCAAGTGATCCAGCTGTGCGGGGGCCTGGCGATCCAGACGAGGGGGGAGAGCTGTTTTCCCTCTATCACCTTCCCGGAGTCGGTCCGCGGCTGGCAGTCGACCTGGTTCTACTGCCAGGACCAGGCGACCCCCGGAGAGTCGACTGGTCTTCCTCCTTTTTCCCTTGACCGAGCCGAGAAGCCTGTCTCTCTGAAAGTCACGCCGGAGGAAAGGGCCCAGGTCAAGGTGTTGGCGGGTCGAGTGGTTGAGCTTGTCCATGAGGGGGTGACTGGGATGGACCTGTTAGAGGTCTTTCTCCAGAGGCGCATTCAACCGCTCCAGGTGCGAGACCACCCGATGTGGCTATATTCTAGCCTTGACGACACCACTCGGATCCACCCGGAGGAGGTCACCAATGAGATGCTAGAGGGGTGGCTGTCAAGTATCACGGGGAACAAAGACAACCCCCGAGGAGCCAGAAGGGTAATTCCACTCGACAACTCATATGAAGTGGACCAGGTATGTCTTTGTGTCAGATATTTGGCCTTCTGTATTGGTCTTCTTTGGATAAGTCGATTGACTTTCGTCCTGTCTGTTGTCTTCCAGGCGACCACTGAGATGTACTCGACGCCCAACGGGGCACAAGGGTCGACTGAGGAAGGTGAGGGGAGCGGAGGCGAGAGCGGGGACGACCAGGGCGAGTGGGAGTCCGACGGTGAGGGAGATGAAGGCGACGACATCTTCTCCAGCGAAGAGGAGGAGGAGGCTGAGCCCTCCCGCCCGGAGGGGCGGTCCAAGCTCACCCACGATCCAGCGCGGGAACGTGACAAGGCGACTGCTCCTGTTGGGCAGTCGTCGAAACGTCCTCGGACTTCTTCTCCTCCGCCGACCGGGAAGGCTCCTAAGCACCCACGAGCGACGCCATCCAAGCCGCCCAAGGCCTTGCCCAAGATGAAGATAGCTGTTCCCACCATTTCTGGGTAACAACAACACTTGCTTTCCTTTGTCGACTGTGGACGGATACTTGGTCGATTCACTGAGCCAATTAACCAACTTTCGAGATTTGCAGTGGTGCAACTTCTGAGGTCTCCGCCAGGAATGACGACCACGAGATGGAGGACGCTGTCACCTCCAACCCTGGTACGATCACTGACGTTCCTGCTTTTGAGTCGACTGAAACTTTATTGCGATTGAATGTTTTCCTTGCAGCTCCTCCTCATGTTATTGACCTCCCGGACGACGACGACGACGGACCACTGAGGGTGAAGAGGAAGAAGAAGGCGTTGGCTGGCAAGGCTCCGCAATCCACTCCGGCGCCTGAGGCCGCAGTTCGGGACGATGGCGAACCCACTCGGGCTTCCGTGACTTTCGCTGTTCCTCTGACGAGTGTGCGGCCTTCAGCGTCGACTGCGGATCCATCTTCGCTTTTTGCTGCGTACCCCATCCCTGAGGACCAAGCGGCTGCTGCGAAGGAGGCTGTACGCCAGGCTGGAGTCATGATGGAACAGGTGAAAGTGGCTCGGGAGGCTTGCCAGGCGGCATATGACGCGAGCTCGGCTCTTCAAAGTAATGTCCAGGTCAGTCGACTTCAACACTTGGTCTGTTTCGATATGTCCTTTGAAGATTCTCTTTTCTGAAGGTCTTTAAGTTTGTACACCCACTGGGTGTATTTGCCAATTCTTGGACGAGTGGGGGCACGCTAAGTGCACCCACTGGGTGTAGTCCCCGAGACTATGGTGGACTGCTGGCGATCGACTGTAGTCTTTAAATTGAGTCGTTGTAGTTGAATTTCTTCGCCCTGTCTGATCGGGTCATGTCGAATGGAACGGAATCCTCTCGACTGCGGGCAGTCGACGTCTTTCTCTCTCTTTTTTTACTGTGGGGGCACGCTGAGTGCACCCACTGGGTGTAGCCCCCGAGGCTACTGTCGAATGTTTTGCTTCGGCTGTAGTCTTAGAATCTCTGTTATTGTCTCTTAACTGCTCGGAAGCAGCTTGTCTTGGACTCGACTTCAGGGATCGGTCGAGTGGGATAGGAACCGGTGGGGGCACGCTGAGTGCACCCACTGGGTGTAGTCCCCGAGACTATGGTGGACTGCTGGCAGTCGACCGTAGTCTTAGTATTTACTGCCTTTGTTGCTTTTTCCTTTTTACTGAAATTGTAACTCCTCCTCTTTGACTTCAGAAATCTTGTGATCTTGGAACCCGCTTGGCTGACTTGGAGAAGCAGCAAATTCAAATGAACCTTGATCTGGAGCTGGCCAGGACAGAACTGCAGACGGTCAGAGACGGCGCCGCAGGTAAGACGCCTTTGTCGACTGGTTAGTTTTTAGGCTTGAGTATCTTTTCGCTTTCTCCGACTCAATCATCATTTTTTGCAGAAAAACTGAAAGAAGCTCTGACGAAGAAGGATCAGGACTTGGCTGCTGCCCGTAAGGAGGCTGATGACAAGACCGCTCTGGCCGCACAGAAGCTAGCTTCGGTCGACCACTTAGAACAAGAGAATACCAAGCTCAAGACCGCTCTGAATGAAGCCAACAGGGAGTGTTCACGTTGGAAGAAGGAGAACCTCACCCTGAGCGAGAAGCTGGAAGGCCTCGCTCGCGGGAGAAACGACCTGGAGAGCTACTTGGGGAGCCTCGCCAAGAAGTTGTACCTTAAGCTTGAAGGTGCGCATTCAGTTCCAACTGGTTTTTGAGTCGACTCATTCTGTGAAAATTGTCTTATCCTTGAATCTTGTATGCAGAGCTTTGCCAGAATTTTGAAGAGGAGACCAGTCGAGTGGAGCCGAGCTTGGACCCTGTTAACTCTCTTGTGAAGGACGAGGCCGCAATGAACGTGCTCCGTCTGGAGTCTCGTGTTGACGGCGTCATGGATTACTTGGCTCGACTGAAGGTTGCCATGACGTGGATCGACCCGACACTTTGGCCGGAATCTACGCTCCAGAATGATCTCGAGTCTCTGATGACTCGACTCAATGGAATCTCTGACCGAGTGCAGGAGTGGAAGAAGTCTTCAGCTCGGTGTGGCGCTGACGTGGCTCTGTCCCTGGTCCGCGTCCATTGTAAGGAGGTGCGGGAGGAGAAGCTGGCCGCCATCCAAGTCGCCAACACGAGGAAGCACAACTTCCACGACTTCATGGAGACATTTATTGCTGCTGCTACCCGCATCGCAGATGGGATCGACTTGGATGAGTTCGTGGCCCCTGCCAGTCCTCCTCCTCCTGAGGAATGAAAAAACTTGCCTCGGAATACCGAGTGTATTTTGTAAACCGTTAAACTCTGCCTTAAATTTGCCTCGGAATGCCGAGTGGAAGTGTAACAGTTAAACTCTGCCAAGCCGGGGGCTCGAGTACTTTGACCTGAGGTTTCTAGGACCTTTTAGGCTTTATCCGTAATTGATTTGTCGTTGAATCTCTTTGTGGACGACCCGTCGAGTGGGATTTGATCTTCACTCGAAATAACTTTGTGTCTGTGGTGCAGCTCCGAAGGAGAAGGTGGCAGTCGACCTGCCTCTCGTCGTCCTTGGGACATGAGAAGTGTTTCATACTTAGGCGAGCGCTGGGCTGCAGCTAAGCCTCCAAGCGGGAGGTTTGCTCTCGCTCGGTAGGATTTTAAACTTAGGCGAGTGCTGACTGCAGCTAAGTCTCTTCGTAGGAGAACTTAGGCGAGTGCTGGACTGCAGCTAAGCCCACGAGTGGGGGGTTTGCTCTCCACTCGTTAGGATTTTTCAAACTTAGGCGAGTGCTGACCGCAGCTAAGTCTCTTCGTAGGAGAGCTTAGGCGAGTACTGGACTGCAGCTAAGCCACCGAGTGGGAGGTTTGCTCTCCACTCGGTAGGATTTTTCAAACTTAGGCGAGTGCTGACCGCAGCTAAGTCTCTTCGTAGGAGAGCTTAGGCGAGTACTGGACTGCAGCTAAGCCCCCGAGTGGGAGGTTTGCTCTCCACTCGGTAGGATTTTTCAAACTTAGGCGAGTGCTGACTGCAGCTAAGTCTCTTCGTAAGAGAACTTAGGCGAGTGCTGGACTGCAGCTAAGCCCCCGAGTGGGAGGTTTGCTCTTCACTCGGTAGGATTTTTCAAACTTAGGCGAGTGCTGACTGCAGCTAAGACTCTGCGTAGGAGAACTTAGGCGAGTGCTGGACTGCAGCTAAGCCTCCGAGTGGGAGGTTTGCTCTCCACTCGGTAGGATTTTTCAAACTTAGGCGAGTGCTGACTGCAGCTAAGTCTCTGCGTAGGAGTACTTAGGCGAGTGCTGGACTGCAGCTAAGCCTCCGAGTGGGAGGTTTGCTCTCCACTCGGTAGGATTTTTCAAACTTAGGCGAGTGCTGACTGCAGCTAAGTCTCTGCGTAGGAGAACTTAGGCGAGTGCTGGACTGCAGCTAAGCCTCCGAGTGGGAGGTTTGCTCTCCACTCGGTAGGATTTTTCAAACTTAGGTGAGTGCTGACTGCAGCTAAGTCTCTGCGTAGGAGAACTTAGGCGAGTGCTGGACTGCAGCTAAGCCTCCGAGTGGGAGGTTTGCTCTCCACTCGGTAAGATTTTTTTTTTGAACTTAGGCGAAACGGGTTCGCGGCTAAGTCACCCACTGGGGGTTCTCGTATGTAAACAGAAGTGACAGCAATCATTGGAACAGTCTTGACTTTGATAAAAATGAATTGCGGAAGTTTCTCTTATTACATCTTTATGGGAAGGAACTTAAGTGTAAAAGGGGCGGAGTAGTTCCGCATTCCAAGCTCGCGGCTCGTCAATCTGGCGATCAACATTGTAGAGGTGATACGCTCCGTTGTGGAGGACTCTGGTGATGATGAAGGGGCCTTCCCAAGTAGGAGCAAGCTTGTGTGGTTTCTGTTGATCCACTCGGAGGACCAAATCTCCTTCTTGGAAGGCTCGACTCTTCACATGTCGGGCATGGAATCGACGCAAGTCTTGCTGATAAATGGTCAATCTGATCATGGCCATCTCTCTTTCTTCTTCCAGGAGGTCTACAGCATCTTGCCGAGCCTGTTCTGCTTCATCTTCGGTGTAAAGCTCGACTCGGGGAGCATTGTGAAGGAGATCACTTGGCAGAACGGCTTCGGCTCCATAAACAAGAAAGAATGGGGTTTTTCCAGTCGACCGGTTAGGGGTGGTCCTTAATCCCCACAAAACTGACGGAAGCTCGTCAACCCAGGCACCTGCTGCGTGCTTGAGATCACGCATTAGCCGAGGCTTTAGTCCTTTGAGGATCAGACCATTTGCTCTTTCAGCTTGTCCATTCGACTGGGGATGGGCGACTGACGCATAGTCGACACGAGTGCCTTGAGAGGCGCAAAAGGCTCTGAACTGGTCTGAATCGAAGTTTGACCCATTGTCAGTGATGATGCTGTGAGGGACTCCATATCTGAATGTTAGTCCTCTGACGAAACTAATAGCAGTGCCAGCATCGAGGTTCTTGATGGGTTTAGCTTCAATCCACTTGGTAAACTTGTCGACTGCCACAAGCACATGGGTGAAACCTTTCCTGCCTGTTCTCAGAGGACCGACCATGTCTAGTCCCCAGACAGCGAAGGGCCAGACGAGTGGAATGGTCTTCAGGGCTGATGCGGGTTTGTGGGACATGTTGGAGTAGAACTGACACCCCTCGCACTTGTCAACTATCTCCTTTGCCATCTCATTTGCTCTTGGCCAGTAAAATCCCGCTCGGTATGCTTTGGCCACAATGGTCCGGGAGGACGCATGGTGACCGCAGGTCCCCGAATGGATCTCATCAAGGATCATCTGACCTTCTTCCGGAGTTATGCACTTCTGACCGATTCCAGTCGCGCTTTCTCTGTACAACTGCCCCTTTATGACTGTGAAGGCCTTGGATCGGCGGACGATCTGTCGAGCCTCTTCCTCGTCCTCTGGGAGCTCTTTCCTAAGGATATACGCGATGTATGGTACCGTCCAGTCGGGAGTGATGGCCAAGACTTCCATGATCAGGTCGACCACAGCAGGAACTTCGACTTCAGTCGGATCTGTGGCACTTTTCGGTTGTGGGGCTTCTTCCGTGAAAGGATCCTCCTAGACTGACGGCGAGCGGATGTGCTCCAAAAACACATTGCTGGGAATGGCTTCTCTCTTGGAGCCTATCTTTGCCAGATCATCGGCTGCTTGATTTTTGAGTCGGGGGATGTGATGAAGCTCTAACCCCTCGAATTTCTTTTCTAGCTTTCTCACTGCGTTGCAATAACCGGTCATAGCCGGACTTCTGACGTCCCACTCCTTCATCACCTGATTAACCACCAAATCTGAGTCGCCGTAGACCATGAGGCGACGGACGCCGAGTGAAATGGCCATGCGCAACCCATACAGAAGTGCTTCATACTCTGCTTCATTGTTGGAGGAATCGAAGTGAATCTGGAGGACGTATCTAAGGTTTTCTCCTCGGGGGGAGACTAGAACTACCCCAGCACCGAAACCATTCAGCATCTTACATCCATCGAAGAACATGGTGCAGTGCTCCGAGTGAACTTGAGTCGGAAGCTGCTGTTCAATCCACTCGGCGACGAAATCTGCGATTACTTGGGACTTAATAGCCTTCTTTGCTTCAAACCTGATATCTAAGGGAAGGAGTTCAATCGCCCACTTGGCCACTCAACCAGTTGCATCTCTGTTATGCAGTATCTCTGACAGTGGGGCGTCGCTGACGACTGTAATGGAGTGGTCAGAGAAGTAATGTGCAACCTTCTTCGTGGTCATGTAAATCCCATATACAAGCTTCTGGTAGTGAGGGTATCTTTGTTTTGAAGGGGTCAAAACTTCAGACAGATAATAGACTGGGCGCTGAACTCTGAAGGCCTTTCCTTCTTCTTCCCGCTCGACCGTGAGTACTGTACTGACAACTTGTCCCGTGGCCGCAATGTACAGCAGCAGAGGCTCTTTGCTGATTGGGGCAGCAAGCACCGGCTGGGTGGAGAGCAGAGCTTTGAGTTCTGCAAACGCTGCGTCAGCTTCTGGAGTCCACTCGAACTTGTCAGACTTCTTCATCAGTCGGTAGAGAGGCAACGCCTTTTCACCGAGGCGAGAAATGAATCGACTCAAAGCGGCCAAGCAGCCTGTAAGCTTTTGGACATCGTGCACGCGTACAGGACGCTTCATCCGGAGTATGGTGCCAATTTTCTCAGGATTGGCGTCGATCCCTCGTTCGGAAACGAGAAAACCGAGTAACTTTCCGCCTGGAACTCCGAATGTGCATTTTGATGGATTGAGCTTGATATCATACCTCCTGAGGTTGGCAAAAGTTTCGGCAAGGTCAGCTCGCAGGTCGGAACCTTTGCGTGACTTGACCACAATATCATCCATGTATGCCTCCACATTCCGACTGATTTGAGTGAGTAAACACTTCTGAATCATTCTCATGAACGTGGCTCCGGCGTTCTTGAGGCCGAACGGCATAGTGACATAACAGAAGCATCCGAATGGTGTGATGAAAGTTGTTTTGATTTCGTCGGGTCCATACAGACGGATCTGATGGTACCCGGAATAAGCATCTAGAAAAGACAATCTCTCGCACCCCGCAGTCGAGTCGACTATTTGGTCGATGCGAGGGAGAGGAAAATGATCTTTCAGGCAGGCCCGATTGATATGTTTGAAATCAATGCACGTGCGAAGTGACTTGTCCTTCTTGGGGACCATGACGACATTGGCGAGCCACTCGGAGTGGTAAATTTCTCGGATGACCCCTGCTGCTAAGAGCCGAGCCACCTCCTCGCCAATGGCTTGCTTCTTCTGGATGGCGGATCGTCAAAGATGTTCCTTCACATGCTTGAATTTTGGGTCGACCCGTAGACGGTGCTCAGCCAGCCCCCTGGGAACTCCAGGCATGTCGGAGGGTTTCCATGCGAAGATATCCCAGTTCTCACGGAGGAGCTGGATGAGCGCTTCTTCCTATTTGGAGTCAAGCGTCGTTGAGATATGAGTCGGGGCAGCGTCGGGGTCGGTCGGGTGAATGTTGACTGTTTTTGTTTCACCGGACGACTGAAAAGCTGATTCTGAAGCAGGCTTCTTGGCTCGTAGCAACTCGCTTGGGTCAGCAGTCTTTTGGTACTCTTGCAGCTCGACCACTGCCATCTGAGCATCTGCAATCTTTGAGCCCTTCTGAAAGCACTCTTCCGCCTTCTTCCGATTGCCTGTGACAGTGATCACACCTTTGGGGCCAGGCATCTTCAGTTTGAGGTACACGTAACATGGCCGGGCCATCAAGCGTGCGTAAGCTGGCCTGCCCAAAATGGCGTGATAAGCACTTTGGAAGTCCACGACCTCGAATGTCAACTTTTCCTTGCGGTAATTCTTTGAATCACCGAAAACCACATCAAGAGCGATCTGGCCGAGTGACTGGGCTTTCTTCCCAGGAATGACTCCGTGGAAACTCATACTACTGGTGCTGAGCCTGGACATCGGAATGCCCATTCCTTTCAATGTTTCAGCATACAGTATGTTTAGGCCACTGCCGCCATCCATCAGGACTTTAGTCAGTCGAGTGCCTTCAACAATTGGGTCGACCACCAAAGCTTGCCTCCCAGGGGTGGCAATGTGCGTTGGGTGATCAGACTGGTCGAATGTGATGGCAGTCTGAGACCACTTCAGGTAACTGGGTGTTGCCGGGGCAACCATGTTCACCTCTCGGTTAATGACTTTCAGTCGACTTTTGCTCTCGACATCGGCAAAAATCATCAGGGTGGAATTGACTTGGGGGTATCCATCGTCGCTGTCTTCCTTGTCCTCGACCCTGTCCGACTCTTTTTCCTTATCCTTGGACTGCTTTCCTTGGAACTGCTGGATCAGGAGTCGGCACTGTCGAGTGGTATGCTTTGGGTAAATAAAATTACCCTCTTCATCCTTCTTGGTGTGGATGTGACATGGCAGATCCAAAACATCATTTCCGTCTTGATCCTTGACTTTTTTGGGCTTCCAGGTGCCCTTGGGTTTTCCCTTGAAGTTTCCCTGGGCTACGGCCAGGGCCTCCCCAGGAGCGGCTGGCTCGGCCTTCCGCTTCTGCTTCCGACTGGAATTGCCTCCAGTTTCCTGGGCGACTGCTTTCTGCTTGCCACTCCGGAGTCGATCTTCGTCTTCTCCGTTAGCATACTTGGTGGCAATGTCCATCATCCGATTCAGAGACATCTCTCCAGTTCGACCGAACTTCAGATTCAACTCTCTGTATTTAACACCTTCCTTGAAGGCACAAACCGCTTGATGGTCCGGCACGTTCTCAATCGAGTGATGCAGTGTGATCCACCTCTGGATGTATTCCCTCAGAGTTTCATTCGGCTTCTGCACGCAAGACCGCAGCTCGGTTAGGCCTGCAGGTCGCTTGCATGTTCCTTCAAAGGTTGTGATAAACACTCGGGAGAGGTCCTCCCAAGTGTAAATGCTGCTGGGTGCCAACTGATTTAGCCATGCTCTGGCCGAGCCCTCTAACATGAGAGGCAAATGCTTCATGGCCACCTCGTCATTGCCACCGCCAATCTGTACAGCCACTCGGTAATCTTCGAGCCAGGTGTCAGGCTTAGATTCACCGGTGAACTTGCCGATTCCAGTCGCCAACCTGAAATTGGGAGGTATCACTGCGGCTCTGATGGCTCGACTGAAACACTCTGGCCCTGAAGCACGTACTCTGCTGCTGGCAGGCGCATCTCTGTTGTGGCCTTCTCGATGAGCTCTGTTCCTGTCAACCAAACCTTGAACGAGGATGGATCTCGCATCAAAGCCTGGGTCTCTGGGGTCGACTGGAATCCTCTGCCCAACACTATGAGGGCGTCTGTCATCTTGCCATCGAGGCGCATATGACCCACTCCTCGGGGGAGGGGTTGGCACTCGACGTCGATCATCACGGTCGAATCGGTGATCATACTGCTCATTCCTCCTGTACTGATCATGTTGGCCATCACGTCCCTCACGCCTCGGGAGCGATCTCGGGCTGTGAGCTGACTCGACTGTATCTGTTGCGACAGACCGACTGTGGATCCTATTCCGCGATTGTGAGACAGCGGAATTCTGGTCTCCCGCCGCCCGGAGTAATGCTCTGATCTGTAACAAGCCCCTGCCAGCCTCCGACTGGGAGGGCTGAATCGATTCTGCTATACGGGCCGCGGCAGCCAGATTCTGAACTGGGGTTCGATATACCTGCGTCGGCGGGAAGAGCTGGCGTCAACTAGACTCGGGAACCCGCTGACGCGCTTGCTCGTCGAGTGCTCGCTGGAGATTCTCCAGTCGAGTGCGCTCGGCCAAGTTGGCCAAACGCACGTCCTCCAAGGCCCGGGCCTCGGGGGTCTCTCCGACGATAGGAGTGCGGAGCGCGTCCATGTTCCGGCGGCGAAGCTCCTCTCGCTGCAATGACGTGAGAGGTTCGGGGAGATACTCGTCGTGGGGATGCGACGGATCGCCCCCACCCGCGCCTCCATCAGTGCGAGGGAAACCAGGGGGACTGTGTGTTCCATCGACCGCTAGAATCTCAGCCGCTGGATCGCTGCTGTCGCACTTAGATGCGGTCTCCACGGAGCCAGTCGACAGATCGAACAGGCCGTAGAGGGATTCGACGGGCTCGATGGCCGCAACTTGCGGGGCTGCCGATTGGCGGGCCACGGCGTGCCTCACCCACCGCTGAAGTCTTGACCGACCGGAGTGCTTGCGCTGGTGGGAGACAGGGCGGGGAGACGATACGGGGGCCGACCCATATTGGGTCGACGGTTGCCGCAGGAGGACGCCACGAACGCATGCGCGGAAATGTGTCGCACCGCGGGCGGGGAGCGCATCGATGTCGAGCGGTGCCTCCTGAAGCCAGGCGGAGTCGTCGACGATGAAGGTGAGCACGCCGAGACGGATCTCGCGGTCCTCCACCAAAACTCCGCAAGAAAACATGATCAAAGGGATCGAGAAAACTTCTCCAACTAAGCGCTAAGATTCCAGCCCCACGGTGGACGCCAACTGTCGTGGTTCTAACTCTGACAGTGATGTAGGGGGGTGAGTATGGAGAGGCTAGATCCTAGCTATTGGGAAGTTGTTACATGCGAAGTTTACGAGTTCAGGCCCTTCTCGGAGGAAGTAATAGCCCTACGTCTCGGAGCCCGGAGGCGGTCGACTGGATTATGCGTGTATGGATTACAGGGGTGCGAACCCTTCCTACTGAGGAGGGGGGTGGCTTATATAGAGTTCGCCGGCTCCCTCCTGCCCCCAGTAATGCAGGGTTTAAGGTACATTTAAGGTCGGGCGTTACAGGTAACGCCCCTAATAAAGAGCTATAATGACCATAAAGACTACTTAACAGCTGACCGTTTGCCTGCGGAGTGACTATAGATCTCCCGGCGGACGAGTGGTTAGCTTCATGGTCGAGTGATAGCTTCTTGGTCGAGTGTCTTGAACCTGTCGAGTGGGATGCCTTCAAGTCGATTGAAAGGTGATTTCTCCCAGGGGAGTCCTAGAGTAGGACTCTTCGGTCAGGTCCGTGTCCCTACCCTAGGTACATGTCTTCATCATTATTTATATTTACATCTAGCCCTGATTATTCCACTATGGTAATTTCATAGTTATGTATTGGGTGTTTTGACCCTTCCAGCGACAAACCGCCAGGAAAGTTTCTCATCTTTTACATACAGGAACAGATTTAAACACTACAAATATGATAAAGGATATAAAGCATATATTGACATGACGGATAAAAATATCGTATGCAGTATGATATGCACAACGGCATAGCCAGAACATGCGGTTTGAAGCTAGCCTATTACAAGGCTTTGGGAGCCCAAAAGGTTAAAACTGTTTTTTCTCCTAAGTAGATGTTAAGCTAAGGCCGGTTCATTAAATCTGGATTATTTGGATGGTTACGACTCCTCCCACTACAAAAAAAGACACATCCGTGACATTTTGGGCCGAGCGAAAAAAAATTCTGTCATACATATGACACTTCTATGACGATAATTGTGACAAAACCCGGTATCATCATAGATGTGGTGGGCTCCTACTTCTATGACAAAAAATCATGACAGAAAATGGGCTTTTCATCCTAGGCGGGCCAGAGACGCAGCTGCATGACATTCTTTGGGCCGTCCATGACGGAAAAAAACCGTGGTAGAAGCGAGGGCGAGGAAAATTTCGGGGAGTTCCCGGTTACGGTGGGAGGTCGGGGCCGAGCGATGCGCGTTTCTCTCGTACATGTACGCGCGTGTGTGCGAGGCGTTGGCTCTAACTGAGCCCGAGCGAGGCGTTGGGCTCTAACTAAACCCGAGCGATTGCACTGTAGGCTACGCGTTACTGAACCCGAGCGATCGATCGATGGCTATTAACTGAACCCGATCGAGCGATTCCTTCGCTACTGCTGCTAACTGAAGCCGATCGATGCTGCCTCTGGATGAACAGTGAGCGTTGCGGCGGGGGGTTGGATAAACAGTTCCCGGTGGGGGTGGATGAATAGGACCCCGTGGTGTTGCCTCTGGATGAACAGGACCCTGATCGATCGAGACGGTTAGGGCTGGATGAATAGGACCCCGTGGAGGGCTGGATGAACAGGACCACCCCGTGGAGGGCAGGATGAACAGTACACGGTGGAGGGCAGGATGAACAGTAGCCCGTGGAGGGGTGGTTGAACAGGAGCCCGTGGAGGGGGGTGGTTGAACAGTAGCCGGTGGAGTAGCGCGCGGTGGAGGCTGGATGAACAGGAGCCCGTGGATGAACAGTCGCAGGTGGAGGCTGGAGGAGGTCGACGGTGGATGAACAGTAGCTCATGGAGGCTGGAGGGGGTCGACGGTGGCGATGAACAGTATCCCGTGGAGTCTCGTTTTGCGGTACGCCACACCCCTCCCGATGAACAGGACCCCCGTTTCGACCGTAGCGCTCCAACACAAGTCTGTTTCGTCCGTTTTGCGGTATGCCACACCCCTCCTGATGAACAGGACCCCCGTTTTGACCGTAGGTGGTCCGTTTCCTCCGTTTTGCAGTACGCCATACCCCTCCCGATCAACAGGACCCCGTTCCGAACGTAGGAGGTATGTTTCCTCCGTTGTGCAGTACGCCAGGCCTCGTTTCCATCACCTGTTCCGTCCAAGCCCTCCCGATGAACATGACCACGCATTCCGTTTTGACCTAGCCGGTTGCCTCCCATGCATTCCGTTTCCTCCCCATGAACACGACGCATTCTGTTGCCTCCCCATGAACACGACGATGACACTGTTTCTCCGTTCCGACCCAGCCATGTACACGAGCCCTGGCCATACGGATGCGCGAGTAGGCGTTCGAGACCCCACCCGTATGTACACATACGTGGCCGTATTTTCTTTCTTGCACCCTGGCCACTGTACGTATGTGTACATGCTACGTGCGCGCCTCTACTACGACACGTGCGCGCCTCTACTACGAC
Source organism: Triticum urartu (assembly GCF_056163025.1). Taxonomy (NCBI): domain Eukaryota; kingdom Viridiplantae; phylum Streptophyta; class Magnoliopsida; order Poales; family Poaceae; genus Triticum; species Triticum urartu. Next base: position 64,246,940 of record NC_141873.1, on the reverse strand, counting down.
ATGTGCGCGCCTCTACATCGACCAGTATGTACGTACACATTCGCGACCAGAATGACAACGCTACGTACGCTTCGACCAGGTGGGTCCCGACTGTCAGGCACTTCCTTGCCTGCAAAGATGTAGCTGGTGGGTCCCAGCAGTCAGGGGGTGAATCATTTTTTTTGCCCGGATGCACTTCCTTGCATGCGAAGATGTAGCTAGTGGGTCCCAGCAGTCAGGGGGAAACGTTTTTCGCGAAATACAGTGGCCCGTCCGATGGGTCCTAGCTGTCAGGTGGAGGAATCATTATTTTCCGTGTAATAAGGAGGCACTTCCTTGCTGCGGTCGTGGACCCAGCTATCAGCCTCTCCACGTACAGTCCACGTCCGATGGAAGTCGTTCCTTGACCACGCTGACCACGCCACGCCGAGAGCACCAGGGCGGTGGACGATGGCGAGGCCTAGGAAGGGGACGACACGGAGGCAGGGAAGACTCGGCAGTTGTTTCCCACGCGGAGGGGAGTACGACTGTACGAGGGTTTACTGGTTCGTCTGCCGTCGTCGGAGAATAACAGCAAGTGTGGGTGAGTAGAGGGATGGCTAGGCCAGCGATGGGAGTACGGTCGGGCGGTGAGGCCTGCGCGGAAGCACAGCCGGCCGCGAGGAGGAGGGAGCAGTCAGTCCCGCCGGCTGGAGCAGGAAGAGCGGAGATTGAGGAAGCACGATGGCCGTTGGATGGACATCCAACAGTCAGTGCTTGTGCGTCAACCTTTTTATAGGAATGCCTCAAATCTGTGGAAAACAGCATACAGCCCATCTGCCATTATTTCTAATAATTTACAGCTCATTTGCTAATTCTTAAGGTTTTTTTGGAGCCCATATTCTTTTTGTTACAATTATAGCCCATATTGTGGCAACGGTTAAAAAATTATACGAAATTTTGCCTATTTCGGTGCGGTCCGAACTGTTTTTAATCCCGAAATTTTGACTCACATTCAAACTGATTTTAAAAATAAATGTATGTCAATATAAAATCCAACAAATTATCCATGCATAAAAATTAATGTAATTTAAAATCTTGAAATAAAAAAAGATATTTGAAACTAATTGTCGGTTTGATGTGTTTTAGAAATGTACAACCCATTTCTCATTACTGATGGGCCATTTTCTCGGCTAGCCGAATGAAAGATCTCCTTGTCTTGAAAGATTTGCAGCCCAACAGGCCTGACAAAGCGACTTACTTGGCAAATCACAAAAAAACTGGGCTGTGGCTGTGGACCCAGCTGTCAGCCTCTCCACGTACAATACTCTTCCGATGGAAGTTGTTCCTTGACCACGTTGACCATGCCGCGCGGAGAGCACCATGGCGGTGGACAACGGCGAGGCCTAGGAAGGGGACGACGCGGCAGTGGAAGCCCGCGCGGAGAGGACTACGAGGGTTCACTGGTTCGGCTGCGGTGTGAGGCTGCCATCGCCGCAGGGCCTAGCCAGCGGTGGGAATAGTAGGGGGCGGTGAGGCCTCTGCGGCAGCACAGCCGGCCACGGGAGGCAGGAGCATGCGGCACAACCGGCGCTGCTTTGGGCGGCTGGAGCAAGAAGACCAGAGGTTGAAGAAGCACTACGGACGTTGGATGGACATCGTACGGTCACTGGAGCTAGAATTGTTCATATTGACTAAGTTGACAAAGCCCTTCGTCCCCGTTAACTTAGTAGGCCCACAAGTCAGCCTCCTAGCAAGGTGGGTCCCAGCTAGCCGGGGGAGTATTCATTTTTTTGTGTGTAATAAGGAGGCACTTCCGGTGGGTCCGAGCTGACAGCGGGGGGAACGTTTTTTCACAAAATACGGTGGCCTGTCCGGTGGGTCCCAGCAGTCAGGGGGAAACGATTTTTTTCGCAAAATACTGGTGGCCCATCCGATGGGTCCCTACTGTCAGGTGGAGGAATCATTATTTTCCGCGTAATAAGGAGGCACTTCCTTGCTGCTGCCGTGGACCCAACTGGCAGCCTCTCCACGTACAGTCCACGTCTGATGGAAGTCGTTCCTTCCACGTTAACCACGCCGCGCCGAGAGCACCAGGGCGGTGGACGACGGCGAGGCCTAGGAAGGGGACGACGCGGAGACGGTGAAGACACGGCAGTGGATGCCCACGCGGAGAGGATTATGAGGGTTCACTCGTTCCGCTGCGGTGTGAGGCTGCCGTCGCCGCAGGGCCTGGCCAGCGGTGGGAATAGTAGGGGCGGTGAGGCCTCCACGGCAACACAGCCGACCACAGGAGGCAAGAGCAGGCGGCATCACCGGCGCTGCTTTGGTCGGCTGGAGCAAGAAGACCAGAGGTTGAAGAAGCACTACGGCCGTTGGATGGACGTCGTACGGTCACTGCAGCTAGAATCGTTTATATTGACTAAGTTGACAAAGCCCTTGGTACGTCAACTTAGTAGGCCCACAGGTCAGCTTCCGAAACGGTGCGCCCCAGATGTCAGGGGGAGGAATCATTTTTTGGGTGGGTGAAGCTAGAATATCCGAGATTGAAGAAGAAGCACGGCATCCGTTGGATGGACATCCAACGGCCACGGCTGCTAGAACCGTGTGTTGACTATAAGTTGACAAAGCCTTGCATACGCGTCAACTCTGTTTTTTTAGGGGACGCGTCAACTTAGTAAGGCCAGATGTGTGTGGCAGAGAACTTATAGCCCATTTGAGATTTGTAAGAATGTGTAGCCCATTTTTGAATTCTAATGGAATTTACTATAGCCCATTTACAGTTTGTTAAAAGTACAGCCCATTTCAACCAACCGTTCAAAACAGAATTCAATAAAATTTCCCACATTTTGATGGGATCCGAAATATTTTTATCCCAAAATTTCTAGTCAGATTAAATACAATTCCAATATAAATTTATATTACATAAAAATCCAACGAAACATTGCGCTCGCAACAATTAATGAAATTAAAATTTTCAATATCCAAAAATAATATTTTATAAAGTAATCACGTGTTTGGTGCATTTTTTTAAAAGTTACTGCCCAGTTTTTATAATTACATCCCATTTATTATTTCTTAAAGCCCATTTTCTTGTTAGGCCTAATGCATCCCTCCTAGGAAAGATTTGCAGCCCAGCGGGGTGGAAAATAACAACTTGACCTTGCCTGGGTATTCCAAAAAAAGTATAGCTGGGTTAGCCATTTTCAGCTTGAAAAATATTAATATCTAGGCTGGATATCTGGCCTGGGCTAGACGGGCCACAGCCCGCCCAGTTAATACCTGCAGTGATGTTTTCGTTGTTGTTCAGAGGAGAAAAATTAATATCTGGGCTAAACATCGAAAAACTCTGCAGTGCTCACACCTCAAAAACACAAATATTGCTCAAGCTGCTTGGTCATAGCTGTCGGCCGCTTCTTGTGCAATTCTCTCGTTTATTGACTAGTACTACATAGGTTGACAATGGTGTGGGACCGTGATGTCAGGAAACCAGGGGGAAGCAAAATAAATAACTCCAGCGAGCGCTTCCACCTCTGCCTCGTTGTCTCCCGTGGAAACCCCTTTCCTCCCTTTTTTTGCTCGGACAAGGACCAATGCATGCAGCACATCCATGCGGTTATTAGGCAAGAAATAAAAGTGCTTTGCATGCTATGAATTACGATGGCCTGCATGGGTAACTAATAAGGCATCCTCTTAACTGCTGTGATTACATGTTGTGTTTAGAAGAGAGAAATATTCTTCTTTTCCACCAATCTGCTTGCACCTAGGTCGTGATGCACCTTCTAATACGACTAATTCACCTAGACGGAGGAAGTATAGTTTTATACATATATATATAATAAGGAGGCACTTGCGTACGTGAGGCTATGGACCTGGTGGGTCCCCATTGTCATCCTCTCCAAGTAAAGTCATCTCCTCGCCCGCGCGCGGTTTCTGCCCGAAACAGTTAGCACCGCCCGCCCCGCTTCCCAGTGCAGGCAATTGCTCCGCCTTCAAATGACACAAGTGTCGTCCGTCCGTCCATCTGCCGCCCACATTAATGATACGCGGTTGCCGAGGCGGCTACTCCGGCGCCACACATCCGTCCCTCCGCCCGCCCACCATTGCTATATAAACTGCTGCACTGGCCATAGCCGCAGTCATCCGCATCTGTTCCTTTTCTCTTGTCCACACCACTACTGCCCACCATGGCTTCCTCGCGCTCCAGCGCTCTTCGGGATGGGCGGATGATGGACCACAAAGAGATGGCAACCATTGCTGCCGACCGGCTGGCCGGCAAGCAGCCGCAGGACGACAACATCCCAATGGAGAACATGGTAGTCGACGATCCGGCGCCAACCCCCTCCTCCGCGCCATCCCCGCCGGTGCATTGCACCATGACCATCGGCGAGGCCCGTGCCCAATATATGGACAGTGTGAGGCAGATGCGTCAGGAGCAGTTCCGGGAGGCGCAGGCCGATGCCGCCTACAACCACCATCTCCTCCAGGAGCACCTGCAGGCGGAGGAGCAGATCGCCGCGGAGCGGGCGGAGCAGGAGGTGCTTCTCGACTCGTACCGCTCCGCCCGCAAGGACCGCAGTTGGTGTCAAAACCGGCGGATCTCGGGTAGGGGGTCCCGAACTGTGCGTCTAAGGCGGATGGTAACAGGAGGCAGGGGACACGATGTTTTACCCAGGTTCGGGCCCTCTTGATGGAGGTAAAACCCTACGTCCTACTTGATTTATTCTTGATGATATGAGTATTACAAGAGTTGATCTACCACGAGATCGAAGAGGCTAAACCCTAGAAGCTAGCCTATGGTATGATTGGTGTCCATCGACTAGCCTGGCCTCGGTTTATATAATGTACCAGAGGCCTAGGATAACAAGAGTCCTAGCCGAATACGTCGGTGGGGAGGAGTCCTTGTCTTGATCACCAAGTCTTGTGGAATCTTCCATGTATGCGGCAACTGTCCGAACTGGCCCATGAGTATACGGCCATGGGGGTCCTCGGCCCAATCTAACAGATCGGGAGATGACGTGGTGAGTACCCCCTAGTCCAGGACACCGTCAGTAGCCCCCTGAACCGTTCTTCAAGTTAGGGACACTCCTCGATTCTTCCGAACTGTTCTTCATCTTCGAGTGTTGGTCTTGAAAACTGGTTCAACAAATCTTCTCATCTTCGATCTTGAGGATTGCCGAAATGCATTCGACGAGTTTACACGTCGGGTATCCAAGGAGCCCCTTTAAGTTTTCGGCCTTTATCAATGCCTTGTTATTTTTATGCCACACCTCGGGTTTGAAGTTGTTCCCGGGAGGCAGTGTCCTCTTGCATCCGATTTCTAACGTCGGACTGCATTCGAAGTATTTTTTCCAGCCGAGCAGCAATGTCGGACTGCTTTCGAGCTCCAATGCCGAAATGTATCCGAGCTCGAACGCCAAAATATATCCGAGCTCCAACGCCAGACTGTGTCCAAGCTCCAACGCCGGACTATATCCGAGGTGTCATATCACCTGGGTTCAAAAAAGTTGAAGGAGTTTAGCCGAGCTTAATGCCGGAAATGGCCTCTATGGAGCTAGCCACTAGCGCCCGAGCTTTATGCCGGACTGCTTCCGAGGTGGTGCACCACCCCGACTGTGGGCCGATTTTCTGCCAATATTTTTTATTGGTGCAATTTATTCTCTGCCGACATATATAGCCAGTAGCCCTCAAGGTGTGTATCGGTTTAAAACCCGAGATGCACCTGAAGGATGACGTAAGACCGCTGATCCCAGTAGCCGCTGAGACTCAGGTTGATTTGCAAAATCAGCCTGAGGGCCAAGTCCTAGCTCGGCAGAATACTTCGAGACACAAAAAGCGGCGTGCTCAGTCCTCGAGACTCAGGTTGGGTGCGGCCGACCAACCTGAGGATCAAAATCTCCTCGGCAACTGTATTGCACTTAAAATTTTCTACATTGGACAGGCAATGCAGTAGCCCCCGAGACACTGGTCGGGTGCCAACACCAGATCAGGGGATCAATGTGCCCCTTTAATATTTTTAAATAATAAGCCCGAAGCCTATGGGTGGACGAATTAAGGATCGATATCCATATTAAAAGCACAAATTATGTGTAATGACTCTATGTATCCAAGTACTTTACGTCATTTAATGCTCGGATCCGCATTGTACAAAACTTTGTTGACCGACCATCGGCTTCCACCTCCTCGGCCAGTAGCCGAGGAGTGTTTTTCTTACTTTATAAAGCCTTTATGAGGGCAAAGATTTACGACAAACAAGGCAATCTGGCCATACGGTTTTATAAACAAAGGTACGTAAAGAGATATGTTATATTACTGTTTAGCATAAGAAATGTCTTCCAAAGAAAATAGTCCCGCTATCGATCCCTTTCTTTGGGTTTTCATGCTAAGCATGATCATGAAACCTCAGCTCTAATGTAAGAGCAAAATATTGAGGATTTTAGTTTGGGAGGCCAGTTACTAGCCCCCGGTAGTGTTCGGCGACAATCGAGGTCAAGCCGTAAACACTTCGGCCAATGTTATGAATGGCCCGTCATTTAATACAGTCATCGGATTGCTGACCAGTTTACGCTTATTGTGACAGTCAGTTTTCGGCTTTCTCCACTGAGGTGCTTAACCAAGTGAGCTGGAAGCACAATCGCAGTGGTTCTCCCTTTGCACACCTAGCCGAACAGAGCGGAACGTAGGAGGCAAGCGCAGGAGCCGGGCAACCCAACTATTGACCGAAGACACAATTCGACACCGATGCATATATAGTAATATCCGAGAATGTTTTTGCCGAATCTCTAAAGGTGTCCGGCGTTGCACTGCGAGACTTGTGCTGAAAACACACAAATAGTTCAAAAGTGCCAAAAGCTTGAAAAACCAAAAAAACGTCAGTAAAAACATGACGTACGAACAAGATCAAGTGTTCGGTGCCAATCCGAAAATTGGAAGAAAAAGAAAAAATTGTGCTTCTGTCGTGTTTTGACAACGACCAAGAAGAAAACACATTTACAGCTCATATATAAATTTTAAGAGCCCCCAAGTGACTTGGGTAAGAATTTAATGTATAATGATTGTGTGTACCGAAGTACTTGTATCATATTTGTGTTCATCCGAACTTTAAACGTGTCTTAACCGACCGTCGGCTTCTCCCTCTTCGGCCAAGGGCCGAAAAGTGTCATGTACTCCGCCTGTCGAGAGTATCGACGGTGTTTCCGATGACCAGGCAATCAGGCCATAAGGCTGTAACACACAAAGCGCGCTCAGGAAACTTATGCTATATTACTAACAAAGTGTAAGAAGCATCTTCGAAGAAAATAGTACCCCCACCGATACCTTTCTTCGGTGCTCATTATTACTATGAGACTTGTGCAATACATTTTTTGTACTCATGAGTTCCGTTGTGTGCCGACCATGATTGAAAACAATAAGAGCGCTAGCTTTCGGCTTCACCTAGTCTGAGGTCAGAGCTCGGATGACCCGGTCGTGACAATCGCAGAGGTGCTCCCTTTACTCCCTAGCCGAACAATCGGGAACGTAGGGGTAAGCACAGGAGCCAGACAACCCAGCTTGCAAATCGCTTATGTCAATATGGTGCATATTGTGGCGTGATACATGAACAAAGAACGAAGCCATACAAGTATAATCATATGCAAGAGGAAAAGCTTCGTCAAGGGAGCCCCAAATAAACGGGGTATTTGAATTTGCATGTCACAAACAAAGTTTTGACAAGGAGATTTTTTACAAGCAACTTTTTTCCAAAAAAGTATAATGCTTGGTCGAACCGAACACAAGTTAAAAATTAAAACTTTGAGCATGAAAGTGACTTAGCTGGTTAATGTGTTCGGCATTGATGACACGGTCCGAGCTTGATGCAGGACAAGGTTCCATCCCCCAAGCCGGTCCCGAGGTGGCGGAGCAGAGAGCTCGACACGCCGAAGTGGTGACATAGCACGGTCAATGCAGGCCGGCAGAGTGATGCCGAAGTCTCCGGCATGGGTTAATGAAGTGTTGACGAAGCCCCCCGTCTACCCAAGGTGGCATGGTATGTCAGTACGCCGAGTTGACGATACTGCCCAACCCGGATCATTTTCCTGTGCACAAAAAATAGTGCAAACCGGAGATAATAATAATAATAATGATAATAAAAAAATGTTGCGTAATAAATAATTTATGCAAAGTGAGTAATAAAAGAAATATGGCATGGCGCTGAAGTCAATGTCGATGCAGGGCGTCGGCGTGATGCGGTAAAGGCGTGGCAAAGCCTGAATTCACAGGTCGGTCCGAGTTCCGGATGCGGCATTCGCCGGACTATGTACGGAGACTGATCGAACCACCATGCGACCGTCGTTAATGCGGCCACCATTTGATAGACCTGTGTACATATGTTGGACAAGTCAGAGTAATAATTCTTTGGGAAAAATGAACCCAAACAAGCAAAAAATACTGGGATTAATAGCACCTGGTTTATTTGTTGTAGCAATCCGAAGAAAGGTGATTCCCAAAATTGGGACTCGATCCGCACACCCATTGCCTGATGGGTGATAAAACGACGGCATGGAAATGCTGGCAAAGGTTGGCTCGCCGAGGCAAAGCCCTCGGTCCAGCTAACGTGACGGAGCTGGTCGGCTAGTGATGCCGAAGTGTCCGGAGTAGGTTGATGAAGAGATGGCGAAGTCCCCGGTCCAGCCGAGAAGTCGAAGCCTCGATGACAGCTCATGAGTCGAAGTAGGTCGGTGTCATGGACACCAGCTTGAAGAAGCAATAGTGCGGCCCTGCCGATGCAGGTCGTGACGTGGTCGATGCCGGCTTGATGAAGCGACCGTGCGGCGATGCTGGTATGCCCGCTCCGTGTAATCCGTGGGGCAGCAATGTTGGTGATGATTTATCCTTCGTGATCCCGGACTCTTGTTCGTCTTGTCGAGATGATGATCTGAATAAGTTGAGCTCGGCTCAACAAAGTGACGACGTGTCTAGCGCAGGTCGGCAGCCGTGGAGCAATATTACCGGACTGGTTTGACACCAGCATGATGTTGAGGATCATGTTCAAAAGATCTTAAAGTTGGTGGGATGTGTTCGGGAACAAAACACAATACCCCATACAAAACTTCCTTCAAAAGGGATGTCCGAAATCCCGTTCATAAAAAGACAAACTCGGGTCGGATTCGTTTTCGCGCAGAAAACAGATCCGAAAAGTGATGCACTAATCGGAAGGTTCCCAGAGTTTTTACGGTCGGATCGAGCTGAAATTTTGAGAGGTGGTAGATATAGGAATTCCGCAGCCGATCAATGGTTGGATTTGCCAAAGGACGTCCGAGCTAGAAGCTGGACACCACGCCCTAAACTCGTCCAGATTCCCGTCCAAATTTGACAGGGCTCCGGTATATCGTGGATTGCCAGAGATTCCTCCATCGGAACTCGACGAAATTTTCCAGGGTTGTTGTAGACTCAATTCCGCACAATTTCACTGAAGTAATCGTTAAAAAGACACTTGAGGAGGCGGTGGCGGCGGACACAAGTTTGCTGTCCAGAAAAACAGCACGGTCGCCCGAGGGCAATGTTGACGTTGAGCCCCCGGGCTCCCTGGATGATTCCTCCATGATCTTGATAGAGATCGGAGTTGATGTTTAGAAAGGCCCTCATCCGAACATGACGATCGGAGGTAGGGCGCGGTCCTTGGTCGAACCAAGGTGTCGAGTCGAGCTGGTGACGAAGATGCCAAAGTCGGAGTTGATCTGCAGGCGAGCCATCAACCTTTTGCCGAACACACAGCGGAACTCTCAATGAAAGCACCAATGTCGGTGTCAAAACCGGTGGATCTCGGGTAAGGGGTCCCGAACTATGCGTCTAAGGCGGATGGTAACAGGAGGCAGGGGACACGATGTTTTATCCAGGTTCGGGCCCTCTTGATGGAGGTAAAACCCTACGTCATGCTTGATTTATTCTTGATGATATGAGTATTACAAGAGTTGATCTACCACGAGATCGGAGAGGCTAAACCCTAGAAGCTAGCCTACGGTATGATTGTTGTCCATCGACTAGCCTGACCTCGGTTTATATAATGTACCAGAGGCCTAGGATAACAAGAGTCCTAGCTGAATACGCCGGTGGGGAGGAGTCCTTGTCTTGATCACCAAGTCTTGTGGAATCTTCCATGTACGCGGCAACTGTCCGAACTGGCCCATGAGTATACGACCATGGGGGTCATCGGCCCAATCTAACAGATCGGGAGATGACGTGGTGAGTACCCCCTAGTCCAGGACACCGTCAACCGCCTCGAGCGCTGGCGGGACCGCATGCGGGTGGCGGAGGCTGCGGCCGCCTACAAAGAGGCTAGCAAAGAGGGCGATGAAGCGGGCGAGGCGCTGTTTGGAGAGAGTGAGGATGAGGAAGAGGACAATGACGGTTCCGACGAGTCCCCGCTCCGCTGGCGTCGACGAGGCCCTGCTCCGCCGAGGCCCCGTGGCGCCAACAAAGAGGCAGAGGACACCGCCGGCTCCGTCGAGGCCCCGCCCCACCAACAACGAGGCAGAGGACATCGCCAGCTCAGCCGAGGCCCCACCCTACCGGCAACGCAGGGGAGGATTTCCACCGCTCCGTTGAGGCACCGCCCGCCAGCAACGAGATAGAGGACATCGCCGGCTCCGCCGAGGCCCCGCCCCACTGCCAACGAGGCCGCGCCACACAGAAAACGAGGAAGACTAGAACACGGTAGGTCGCCGCCGCTCGGATCCAACTAAGGCCATCGCTGCTACCCTCGTGTTGAAGCCAAGCTAGGCGGGTTGACCATTGACGGCCGGTTAGCTTCTTGGCGGCGATGTGGAGTCGGGGAGTTCTGCTGGAGAATAACGCTGCTTCTACTTAACTGCTGGTGCAGTTGGCTGACTGACACGTGGGCCCAACAGGCCACATGTCAGTTACGCAACTACACCTACAGTTAAGTCACTGAAGCTTCTGTTCGGCTCAGCGGGACACAGGTGGGTAGCTTCGGTTAATTAATTATACCTCCAGCGCACCCCTTTTTAGTTGAAGAATGTATGAAATGTAATGAAATCTGGCATGTTTATATGAAATCCGACCGTGTATGAATGAATTTATTTCGATTAGTTCGAATTCCTATATCACTAGCATTGGATGAACATGCAAAACAATATGTACTAGCATTATTCCCAGGGTGATCACCTCGTTTCCAGCAGTTTCACATGTACTCCCTCCGGTCCTTTCTAGTCTACATACAAGTTTTGTCTGCAGTCAAAGTATCTCTACTTTGACCAATCTTATACAAAAAAAGTATGCACTTTCACAATGTGCGACGTAAAAAGGAACAGAAGGAGTACAAAGAGTTTGAGCAGGTTTTTAGCATTTCTGTACATTGCAATCAAACACACAGGCCTGGCAATTCATAGAGAAAATTCAAAACAATCGATGATTATGCATCTCAGCGACTCACATGTCAGAGGCAATATTTACTTCACAACTAAAGAATAAAGAAAAAATTGATCGACGCTGCTGATAGCAAGGGCGTCCCATTCGAAAATATCAAACGCATGTCTTGCTAAAATCAATGAGCAAAATTTGACAAGGTTGTCCCATTCCAAAATATCAAATGCCTATGATTGTGGAATGGGCAGGGTTTGCCATCAGTTCGGACATTGACATAGCACCTCGTGCTAAATAAACCAGCTGTTCTTTTTGTGCAGTTCCACCAAAATCAACCAAATTCGCGCGTACCTTGTATGATTTCGCCCTTATATGTTGCAAGCCTTGAACTTATCGGCACCTCCTTTCTTGTGGTGGAAATGAATGATTCGATATATTCTTGAACATTTTGTGCAGTTCCCATTAAAATCAAGATGAGCACCCTTGTTTGCACAAATACAAAAAAGTGATTGGTATAGAGCAAACTGTACTATGAATTGACAGTTTCAACAGGCACATACATGGTCCATGTAGAGCACACTTTTAGAAAAATGGAACTCACCAGAAAGAATCCTAGAACAACATTGTACTCGCGTATCACAGCAAAAAAATGGAGATTTTGTCAGTCCTTCTGAGCTGAAGTTAGTTTGGTCTTGTGGGGAGTAATGTAACCATCCTTCAACTGCTCCTTCTGATGATAACATAGACAGGGCTTCTTCATCCTGGCATAATCAGAACTAGTCACTTCATGTACTCCATATTCTTCTTCAGAGGAAGATGATCCTGTTGTGCAAAGACAAGAGGACTACTAAATGCTAGCATCACTGTTTGCTCGAAAAAAAAGGAAAGGAAATATTTAAAACAACATAGATGAAGCACTTCTCAAGGACAATACCACTTTTTCATGACAGTATCTAAACAGTAGCACAACACCAATAGAGATGACAAACCTCAATCATATGGATGAAATCAGTGGGCGAGTACCAACCTTTGTCAGGAGGCTTATTGTGAAGAGCATATAGATGAAGCAATTCTCCGGAACCATCTGTTGCAATCTACGGTGGTGGCCATGCTTACTATATACTCCTCGATTAGTTTAATGTTTCCAACATCTTCTTGTGCAGTTCCACGAAAATATATGGTATCTTCAAAGAAGATCCCTGTTTGCACAAGTAGAGATAATTACATATTACATTAAGAGTGGCATCAAATCAGTGGCAAAACAATTGCTCGTTCCAGCCATAGCAATAAATTAAGCTGCAAAACTATATCATTACTTGTGTCATCACAGTTCCAATGCTTCATTACAGCACCGGGAGTTGAATTTTGTTTTTCTTCCCCTTGTTCTTCCCCTTCATCACTTGGTTCAATAACAAACAACCTTCGCCTTCAATGTAAGTGAGGGAGTCCTGGATTAGGGGGTCTCCGGACAGCCGGACTATCTCCATTGGCCGGACTGTTAGACTATGAAGATACAAGATTGAAGACTTCGTCTCGTGTCCGGATGGGACTCTACTTGGCGTGGAAGGCAAGCTAGGCAATACGAATATGGATATCTCCTCCTTTGTAACCGACCTTGTGTAACCCTAACCCTCTCCGGTGTCTATATAAACCGAAGGGCTTTAGTCCGTAGGACAACAATCACAACATACAATCATACCATAGGCTAGCTTCTAGGGTTTAGCCTCTCTGATCTCGTGGTAGATCTACTCTTGTACTACCCATATCATCAATATTAATCAAGCAGGATGTAGGGTTTTACCTCCATCAAGAGGGCCCGAACCTGGGTAAAACTTCGTGTCCCCTGCCTCCTGTTACCATCCGGCCTAGACGCGCAGTTCGGGACCCCCTACCCGAGATCCGCCGGTTTTGACACCGACATTGGTGCTTTCATTGAGAGTTCCTCTGTGTCGTCGCCGTTTGGCTTGATGGCTCCTACTATCATCGATAGCGATGCGGTCCAGGGTGAGACTTTTCTCCCCGGACAGATATTCGTATTCGGCGGCTTTGCACTGCGGGCTAATTCGCTTGGCCATCTGGAGCAGATTGAAAGCTACGCCCCTGGCCATCAGGTCAGATTTGGAAGTTTGAACTACACGGCCGACATCCGCGGAGACTTGATCTTCGATGAATTCGAGCCACAGTCGGGCATGCCGTACTGTCGCGATGGGTATGACCTATCTCTACCGCCGAACAGTACCCCAGAGGCCGCGCCCGCATCAGCTCCGACCCTTAGCTCGGAGCCAACTGTGCCAATCGAGGACGGGTGGTTAGACAGCGCCTCAGGGGCTGAAGTCTCAACGGCGATCGAGCCAAACACCAGCATAATCCTCTACGCAGCCCGTGAATCCAAGGTACCGGACTCTTTTTCTGACTCCGAACCATCCACGCCCCTGCCAATCAAATCCGATTGAGCGCCGGTCATGGAATTCACCGCCGCGGATATCTTTCAGCACTCGCCCTTTGGCGACATCCTGAATTCACTAAGGTCTCTCTCTTTGTCAAGAGAGCCCTGGCCGAATTATGGCCAACGGGATTGGGATGCGGACGACGAAGAAATTCGACGCCCACCCACCACCCACTTCATAGCCACTTTCGATGATTTAACTGACATGCTCGACTTCGACTCCGAAGACATCGACGGTATGGACGACGATGTAGGAGACGAACATGAATCAGCACCTGTAGGGCACTGGAAAGCCACCTCGTCATATGACATATACATGGTTGATACACCCAACGAAAGCAATGGCGACAAGATAGCGAAGGATGACCCCTCCAAGAAGCAACCCAAGCGCCGACGTCAGCGGCGCCGCTCTAAGTCCCGCCAAAGTAAAAGTGGTGATACCGGCACAGGAGATAATAACACTCCGGATAGTGTTGAAGACAACAACAATCCCCTCCAGCAAGATTTAGAGCAGGAGGATGAAGGAGCCAGCTCTCCTGAGAGAGCGGCAGACGGAGAGGAGGAGGATGATCACATGCCCCCCTCCGAAGACGAGGCAAGCCTTGTCGACGATGAATTTGCCGTACCAGAGGATCCTGTTGAACAAGAGCGCTTCAAGCGCCGGCTTATGGCCACGACAAATAGCCTGAAGAAAAAGTAGCAGCAGCTTCAAGCTGATCAAGATCTGCTAGCTGACAAATGGACTGAAGTCCTCGCGGCCGAGGAATATAAACTCGAGCGCCCCTCCAAGAGTTACCCAAGGCGCAGGTTACTACCCCGACTGGAGGAAGAAGCGTATGATACGGGTGATCGGCCACCTCGTGGCCATGATAGAGAGACATTCCAGTGAAAAGCTCATCCTCCACCCCAACGCCATTCAAATAAAAAGGCATGGGGAGATACGCCAGACCTACGAGACATGTTGGGGGACAAGGAAAAGCATTCAAGATCAATCTACGGATCACGAGGGCGCACCACTCTGCGAGACGACACACGTCATGCCGGATATATAGTAAAAGCAAATCCGGCCGGGCCGAACACAGCGGGCAAGACCCATTTGAGCTGCGTCGCGATATAGCCCAATACAAAGGCAGCGCACACCCCTTATGCTTCACAGACGAAATAATGGAACATCAATTCCTAGAAGGTTTCAAACCTGTGAATATTGAATCATACGACGGCACAACAGATCTCGCAGTATGGATTGAGGATTTCCTCCTCCACATCCACATGGCCCGCGGCGATGACTTACACGCCATCAAATACCTCCCACTAAAGCTCAAAGGACCAGCGCGTCATTGGCTTAATAGCTTGCCAGCGGACTCCATTAGTTGTTGGGAAGATCTGGAAGCCACATTCCTCGACAACTTTCAGGGCACTTATGTGCGACCACCAGACGCCGATGACTTGAGCCACATAATTCAGCAGCCAGAAGAGTCGGCCAGGCAATATTGGACCCGGTTCCTTACAAAGAAAAATCAAATCGTCAACTGTCTAGATGCGGAGGCCTTAGCAGCTTTCAAGCACAACATCTGAGACAAGTGGCTAGCCCGGCACCTTGGTCAGGAAAAGCCAAAATCTATGGCAGCCCTCACGACGCTCATGACCCGCTTTTGTGCGGGAGAAGACAGCTGGCTGGCTCGTAGTAATAACATATCAAAGAACCATGGTACCTCTGATACCAAGGACGGCAATAGCAGGTCACGTCGCAACAAGCATAAGCGCCGCATTAACAGTGAAAATACTGAGGATACGGCAGTCAATGCCGGATTCAAAGGCTCTAAACCAGGTCAGCGGAAAAAGCCATTCAAACAAAGTACGCCGTGTCCGTCCAGCTTGGACCGTATACTCGATCGGTCGTGTCAAATACACGGCACCCCAGATAAGCCAGCCAATCACACCAACAGGGATTGTTGGGTGTTCAAGCAGGCCGGCAAGTTAATTGCTGAAAACAAGGACAAGGGGCCGCATAGTGATGATGAGGAGGAGCCCCGGCAGCCGCACACTGGAGGACAGAAGAGGTTTCCCCCGCAAGTGCAGACGGTGAACATGATATACGCAACCCACATCCCCAAGAGGGAGCGGAAGCGTGCGCTCAGGGACGTATATGCATTGGAACCAGTCGCCCCAAAGTTCGACCCTTGGTCCTCCTGTCTGATCACCTTCGATCGCAGGGACCACCCCACTAGTATCCGTCATGGTGGATTCGCCGCACTGGTCCTAGACCCAATCATCGACGGATTTCACCTCACTCGAGTCCTTATGGACGGCGGTAGCAGCCTGAACCTGCTTTATCAGGACACAGTGCGCAAAATGGGTATAGACCCCTCAAGGATCAAACCCACAAAAACGACCTTTAAGGGCGTCATTCCAGGTGTAGAGGCCCATTGCACAGGCTCAATCACACTGGAAGTGGTCTTCGGATCCCCGGATAACTTCCGAAGCAAAGAGTTAATCTTTGATATAGTCCCATTCCGCAGTGGTTATCACGCGCTGCTCGGGCGAACCGCATTTGCTAGATTCAATGCGGTACCGCATTATGCATACCTCAAGCTCAAGATGCCAGGACCTCGCGGAGTAATTACAGTCAATGGAAACACAGAGCGCTCCCTCCGGACAGAGGAGCACACCGCGGCCCTCGCAGTAGAAGCGCAAAGCAGCCTCACAAGGAAATCAACCAGTTCAGCATTTCAAAGCCCGGGCACCTTCAAGCGCGCTCTGGGCAATCGGCAAATAGACCGCCTGGCGTGATCTGAGCTCGCATAGCAATACGACGGCCACCCCAACCCCAGCCCAACGGCGATATTCGTGCCGCGCGTACATAATTACGCATTAAAAATACCATGGGCTCAGGTGGGGAGGGGGCACAACTGCGGCAAGCCCCAAAACACGGCCTAAACTGCACTAGGGGCCTCCCGTTTGGTTATTTTTCTTTTTCTTTCAGGACCTTAATCTCCGGAAACACTGTCCGGCAGCACTATTGCCGAACACATGATGCAGCAACCAAGGAGGCAGACAGCTACGTTATACAATGGAATTCCCAGGTTGATTACAGATTTCATATCATTCCTCAACTCACCCTTGGAAGGGACATAGTCCTACTCTTTGCTTATCGCACTATCTGTATCACTCCGCTTTAACGCAATTTTTCAATAAATAATGCATGACATTACGACTATTATTGCATTCTTGTTATTTATATTTATATATGTATATATATGTGTGTGTGTGTGTTCATTAATAACACCTTGCAACCGTACACTCTGGTACGACCAATACACCAGGGGCTTACGTACCCCACAATGCGGTGTGAAAAGTCCGAACACTTTCACAAGTGCGGCACCCTGAACTTATAGCATTATATGCATCACCTCCGAATCATGTCTTTGGTCAAATGTTGGGTTTGCCCGGCTCCTATGTTTTGGTACCTTACGTTTCGCTCTATCGGCTAAGGTAGCGCTAGGAGAACTACTGCTATTGTGCCCCGGTTCTGCCGGGCTGAGCACCTCAGTAGATAAAGCTAAAACTGACTGTCATGATAACGCGAGAGACTGGTCACTGTTCGGCGAGGTTTTTCGAGTCCCTAAAGACTTATGCCGCTTAGGGCGAGGGGCCGGCCCTGTCCGGCTTACAGGCGTGTATCGCGCCACGAATTCGGCCTTCCGAATACCAGGGGCTTCGCCGAAATTTAAAATTATAGAATTCTATGGCTAAGTGAGAGTGATAAAGCATTATTAGTCCGGTTGCCTTGTTCGTTGTGCTGAGCACCTCCCTCGGAGGACCCAAACATGGGAACAAGAGTGTTCAGGTTTATCCCGAACATCCCAGCACTCGTGGCATGGGGGCAGAAGCCGAGGACTAGCCATCTCTCAGATTGGATAAACAGCCAAACAGAAGGTAATATTTTAAATTCCAACAAGCGTTACATAGCGCATATGAAACAAGTTTTCATACATACCGGATAAAACGAGCAAGTCTCATTCAAATATTACATCTTTTGAACACTCATCCGCGATAAGACGGGCACCCGGCAGAACACCCTCGTAGTACATCTCGGGGTGGCGGTGCTCCTTGCCCTCCGGCGGCCCCTCCTTGATCAGCTTCACGGCGTCTAGCTTGACCCACTGCATTTTTACACGGGCGAAAGCCCGGCGTGCACCTTCAATGCAGACAGATCGCTTGACGACCTCCAGCCACGGGCAGGCATCCACGAGCCACCTCACTAGGCCGAAGAAGCTGTTCGGAAGGGCGTCGCCAAGCCACAACCAGACTACAAAGCTCTTCATGGCCTGATTGGCCGCCTTATGTAGCTCGACCATCTGCTTCAGCTGGTCGCTCATTGGCACCGGATGTTCGGCCTCAGCATACTGAGACCAGAACAGCTTCTCCGTCGAGCTTCCATCCTCGGCCTGGTAAAATTGTGCGGCATCGGACACACTGTGGGGCAAATCTGGGAATGCTCCTGAAGAGCTCCGGATCCGGGTAAGTAATCGGTAATTTACTTTTACATGCTTGCTTTGCATATAGAAAGCCTTACCCGCCGCTATCTTCTTCATCGCGTCGATCTCTTGGAGGGCCTTTTGGGCTTCGGCCTTGGCACTTTTTACACTCTCGAGGGCCGCGGCAAGCTCAGACTCCCGCGTCTTGGAGTCCAGCTCCAACGCCCCGTGCTTCGCCACAAGAGCCTGGAGCTATTGCTGCACCTCGCCCACCCGAGCCTTGTGCTTCTCTCGCTTGGTGCGCTCCTTGGCCGCTGTATCTTCGGCCTTGGCCAGTGCTTGCTTCAGGGTCGCCACCTCGGTCGTGGCCCCTGGCAAACATACAATGATCCTGTCATTTTGCAATCGTGTCCTTTTTTATACATACATATCTATTGATGGGTTATTACTTACCCTTGTTCTCCTCGAGCTACCTCTTGGTAAGGCCGAGTTCTTTCTTGGACCCCTCGAGGTCCTGCTTCAGTACGGCGACCTCCGCAGTTAGTGCGGCGGACGCCAGCAGCGAAGTCTGCATATGCATATTGACATACTTATATTAGACTCCTACGATATTATTTGATCCTCTGTTCGGCTTTTCTTTGAGAACACCGAACAAAGCATCAGGGACTACTGTCTATGCGGTAATATTTCTACTACATTTTAAAACACTTACCTCGAAGCTTGTTAGAAGGTTGGCACAGGCTTCAGTCAATCCACTCTTGGCGGACTGAACCTTCTGGATCACCGCACTCATGATTGTGCGGTGCTCCTCGTCGATGGAAACGATGCGAAGCGCTTCCAGCAGGTTGTCCGGCGCCTCTGGATGGACAGAGGTCAACGGCACCGGCGTTTTGACCCTCTTAGAAGGAGGCCGCCTGCCCGAGCCCAGAACCGCTGGAGGGTCCGGTGCGGTGTTCGGCTGAGGGCCGAACTCGGAGCTCTTGGGGGCCCCGTCCCCTCGGCTCCCGGAGTCTGGAAGGTCGCCTTGAGGCGCCTCCGGGACTGTCTCCCCTCGATCCGGTGCCTCTTGAGACAACACCTGTCTGCATGTCCCCAAGAGTTCGTCGGCAGGATGAGGGGAGGTGGCGGTCGGGACTGGATCGCTATCCATGTCCGACGAGCCCAGGGAGCCGTCCGATGATATCTCGATATTGGCTCGTGGCGGCCTGCGTAATAATGTTCGGCAATTAGGGAAAGCAGTGCGACCAAGGAATCTTACGGGTTACTTTGGTATCCGAATACTTACGATCTCCCCGGGGGCTTGGCCCTGGGCAACCACTCGTCTTCGCCTTCGTCGGCGGCGGTGGAGCTGTACGGAAGGAGAGTCCTTCCCTTCTTGGACCCTTCGCCCCCCCCCAGTTGGGGCGGCCTTCCTTTTTCTGTCTCCCCAAGTTGGTGGGGGAGCTTCTTCTTCTTCTTCTTCCTTGTCTTCGGGGGAAGAGTGCGCTGCAGAGTCATCAGACGGTGAGTCCGACGACGCCTGGCGTCGGGAACTCTTTCGAGCTCCCTTGGCCTTCTTGGTCTTCTCCGACACTTTATAAGGGGACGGAGTCAACATCTTCGCCAGAAGAGCGTCTGCGGGGCCTTCGGGCAAAGGAGCCGGACAGTCGATCTGTCCGGCCATCTTTTGCCAGTCCTGTCATAGGTACGGGAGTTTAGATCCCGCATAGAGTCAATCTATATAAAAATAAGTATCCTGTGAAAGGTAAAGCAGCTTACCGCACTAGCTTGGCGCTTTGCGCTAAATCCGCGATCCTCAGTAATAGGGGGAGGGACCTCGGCACTTTTGAACAGCACCCTCCAGGCGTCTTCATGAGTCATGTCGAAGAGCCTGTTCAGAGTTCGGTGCTGCGCCGGATTGAAGTCCCACAAGTTGAACTCCCGTTGTTGGCACGGGAGTATCCGGCGGATGAGCATAACTTGGACTATGTTGACAAGCTTGAGCTTCTTGTCCACCATGTTTTGAATACATGTTTGGAGTCCGGTCAGCTCTTCCGAATTACCCCAGGACAGGCCCTTCTCTTTCCAGGAGGTGAACCGCATGGGGAAGCCAGATCGGAACTCGAGGGCCGCTACCCATGCAGGATCGCGCGGCTCGGTGATATAGAACCACCCCGATTGCCACCCCTTTATGGTTTCCACAAAGGAGCCCTCGAGCCATGTTATGTTGGGTATCTTGCCCACCATGGCGCCTCCGCACTCCGCCTGGCGGCCGCCCACCACCTTCGGCTTGACATTGAAGGTCTTCAGCCATAAGCCGAAGTGGGGCTTGATGCGGAGGAAGGCCTCGCACATGACGATAAACGCCGAGATGTTGAGGATGAAGTTCGGGGCCAGATCGTGGAAATCTAGGCCGTAATAAAACATGAGCCCCTGGACGAAGGGGTGGAGAGGGAATCCCAGTCCGCGGAGGAAATGGGTGAGGAATACCACCCTCTCGTGGGGCTTGGGGTGGGGATGAGCTGCCCCTCATCTGGGAGCTGGTGCGCGATGTCGTGGGGCAGGTATCCGGCTCTCCTTGGTTTCTTGATGTCTCCCTTCGTGATGGAGGAGACCATCCACTTGCCTCCCTCTCCGGACATGGTTGGAGAAGGTTGAGGTGGAAGTGAGGACTTGGGCGCTAGAGCTCGAGTGTGCGGAAACGGATGAGCAAAGGAGGAAGAAGGCATGGATAGAAAGGTGAATCCTTATCCCTTTATATGGGCGGACGAAACTAAGCATCCCCACTTTCCTGGTAAAACTCGCTTATCCCCCAAGCGCCGCAATTGATGGCGCAGTTGGGTTACCCATGCCCGTATTGATGAGAATACCGTAATAAGGGGACACGATCTCTGCTTTGACAAGACGTGTCGAAAAACTGCCTCACGTTATGTGCGGGGCTGGTTAAAAGAAACGGTTCGAATAATCACCGGGCCATGACGTAACGTCATGCTGCCAAAACAAGCCAGCAAATTAGATCTGCGAAAATATTATTCTCTCTACGGTGGAATGTGGAACTTATTTTGTAGGGTCGGACACTATCCTCGTATTCAAATTCTTCTGTGATATATTCGGAGAAGGAACCCGCCTTGCAATGCCGAAGACAATACTACGTGCCGTACTCATCCTCATTGAAGCCTGGTTTAGGGGCTACTGAGGGAGTCCTGGATTAGGGGTCTCCGGACAGCCGGACTATCTCCATTGGCCGGACTGTTAGACTATGAAGATACAAGATTGAAGACTTCGTCTCGTGTCCGGATGGGACTCTACTTGGCGTGGAAGGCAAGCTAGGCAATACGAATATGGATATCTCCTCCTTTGTAACCGACCTTGTGTAACCCTAACCCTCTCCGGTGTCTATATAAACCGAAGGGCTTTAGTCCGTAGGACAACATACAATCATACCATAGGCTAGCTTCTAGGGTTTAGCCTCTCTGATCTCGTGGTAGATCTACTCTTGTACTACCCATATCATCAATATTAATCAAGCAGGATGTAGGGTTTTACCTCCATCAAGAGGGCCCGAACCTGGGTAAAACTTCGTGTCCCCTGCCTCCTGTTACCATCCAGCCTAGACGCACAGTTCGGGACCCCCTACCCGAGATCCGCCGGTTTTGACACCGACAGTAAGATTTGGCATGTCAATTAGGGAGCACAAGTATAGTACTAAACTTAATTTTCTGCTGAAAGTGGAAAAATACAGGCCAGCAGTTGTGAAATATCCTTATCTTACCTCAATGGGATATTACGGTGCACATACAGATTGGAAGTCTTGTCTCCATTTGTGCAGTTCACTAAAATCAAGCAACATTATCGTACAAGTGGCACAACATATGAGTGCACACTGCAGAATCATGTGAAAGAAGGCTAGTACTGACCTCTCATGATGCGGAATTCAAACAACTCACAAGAAGAAGATCTGAACCAAATTCGCCTTAAGGGATAGGAAGTAAGATCTCCTCTTGTAAAGTTCCACTAAGATCAAGCAATCAAGCAACGTTGTCGGTGTGACATTTTGGTTAAACTGCACAAAACACTCTTAAAACAAAAGTGTTTTGTGCAGTTCAACAAAAGGTCACAATGGCAATGAGGTGAAGCAAATAACCTTGTTTACACAGAGGTGCAAAGGAAATAATTAGTGGTCAATAACGGTGGATGACACAGAAGCCAACAAAAAGAAGCATCTACCTTATCTAAATGGGAAAGAAAGCAAGACAGTAGCATTTCTCAAATGGTGGCATTGATTAATATTAACATAGAGATTATATTAACAATAAAATTCGTTAAACATGTAATTTGCTTTTAACTGTGGCATTGCATCAATTTTCCAGTGGCATTATTAGAGGGTGTTTGTTTACAGGGACATTTTGGTGTAGGGACTAAAAAAAACTCCGTGTCAGTCCCATCTAAACCAAAGAGGAGGGACTTTTAGGGACTAAAAGTGGGCATTTGGGACTAAAGAAAGAAGACCCCGAGGGAGTCTTTTTGGGACTTTTTCCACCAGTTGCCCCTGCCACGCATCGCACCTTGTCTCTATTAGTTCATTACTTGGGGTAACATGGTCTTTTAGCATGTCATTTAATAACCTCTAGTCCATGTTTAGTCCCTGGAACCCAGCAGGTAGGGACTAGGGAGTTTTTAACCGAACAGGGCCTTAGATTAACAACAGCTAATGAGTTGCACGGGACAGTGGACGCACCAGCACCATGTGCATCTACCGATGTACTGGGGTCATGCATAGTCTGTTGCAACAAAGAACAAGCAACCAAGGAGCATATTTGTGTTGGTCCCAGTTTTGTTATTTTCAGATGCCTTTCCCTATGTGAGCGCAGCAAATCTAGTCCAGATCAAACTCTACAGCCTTGTCCCTTCCTTTCCTTTTTGAACTAGTACTTTCGCCCTTCCTTTCCTCTTTGAACCACGTCCTAGATTTATGCGATTCAACTTTCCCCACTACTTTACCCCATTCCTTTCCTCTTTGAACCACGTCCTAGACTAATGCTATACAACTTTCCCCCTTCATTTCCTCTTTGAACCATGTCCTAGATTCATGTTATATACAACTTTTCCCACTACTTTCCCCCACTCCTTTCCTCTTTGAACCACGTCCTAGATTCATGGTATACATGCAGCTAGAGCAATGCATGTGGAGTAAGTAAATTATACCTTAAGGTTCTTGGGGCGTGGTTCGGTGGGCGATAGGACGGCGGCGAAGAAGAAGGGGTCGGAGGCCCTCCCGCGCCGCCGCTGGGTGGAAAGTGAACAGCTGCGCCGGTAGCCCCTCGCCGACGGCGAAAGCGTTAAGCCTCCTTCCCTTCCCGGCGGATGGATCCTGCCGGCTGTTTGAGCAGTAGTGAGGGGAGAGAGAGAGGCCAACGAAGTCTTGTTTAGATCTGGAGAGGGCGAGAGAGTGTGAAGAGAGCAACTACAAGCGCTGAGGCTCCAACGGGAGAGGGCGAGAGAGTAAGCGAACAGGCTAACCAGCTACACAACCCTCCCTTTATATTCAATGAGAGGGAAATAACCTTTTATACATTCCTGCATTCGTGTGACAAGCATGCCGTGTTTTTTTGTGTGTGTGTGGGAGTCATTGGGATTTCAATCATAATAGTGTCATGTGGCTTTGGTGGTAAGACTATCCACGGTGGTGCAGAAATAATGCAGCCTTAGTCACCTTACCTCTCTCCACGTAGTACGTTGGGTCCCACCAGTCAGAGGGTGAAACAAACAAATTAATAAGAAAAATTAAAAGCGCCAGCGGTGTATCTTACCTCACACATCTCGCTACTGCTCGGGAACACTGTCCAATTGATCCCTCTGTTCGCTCACGTACTATTTTAAGTGAATCCTTATTATAACATGCACACAAATTTTGGGCACTTGTATTTGACTTAAGTCAGTGTGCCACCATATCTCGTATACTTACTACTCCCTCCGTCTAGGTGTAATAAGTCACATTAGAAGGTGCAACGGGGCCAAGGTGTGTGCGTGTGCGTGTGCGTGTGTGTGTGTGTTTAACACCATGTGTGTGTTAGAGAGAGCGACAGATCGACCTACTCCTATAGAGAGATGTTGTGTAGTGTACGATTTTAGCCGCGAGAGTCGGTGCATCCTCTCGTTTCCGGGCGTGTCCAGTAGGGACATGCAGACAACTGCCACGCCCACTCCTAACCAGCCTGGCCCACCCAAAGCCCCTCCATCGCCCGCGCGCGCTTCCGGCCCGAAACGGTCAGTGCCGCTCCAAAGAATCGGTGCCGCATTCATGCCCGGGCAGAGCGGACGTGACCTCTCACTGGCGCAAGAGTGATGGTTGCTTCGTCCATCCAACTTACTGCTGGGTCTATGTGATTTGATGGCTCATTGGTCTTTATTACTGAGGTGGTAGGACTGTTGGATGTCCCACGCTTTCGACGAAAGGAGTTATACTACTACTACTAGATTACAATTTTCTCCATTCTTACAGCGAAGGCGTGCAAGAGCAGTGAAAACACGCAGGCTTAGTGATTACATGGCCAACCTCACACTATCACCGTGCGACACCTAACTCTTTATATAGTACTCCCTCCGTTCCTAAATATTACTAGATAAGTCCCCGCGCGTTGGCGTGGAACAGCGGTATATCTCTCTGCGCAAAATTATCGATTTCATAGAACAAAAAAAACTCTATAACTGCATGACAAATGTGGTAGCCAAACTAAATAAACTCCCATCATCATTTAGATCATCCCACGTAAGGAAAAAAGATCAGCCAACTCCTACTGCATAATGGGATTATATTTTTCTTTTTGACATGTTAATGGGACTTAAAAGCTCACTTACATGTATGCTACCGGTGCATGCTTGCATGCAGACATGTTGATGTGATTTAAAACCCACTCACATGCATGTGGCACGGTATTTCTGCATGCTTGCATGTGGCTTTGTGCGGAGCCTCTCAACGTCAAGATCAGACGGCTATTATGGACTGATTTACTTCATCTAACGGCTACATCAATTTTGATGACGTGGCTCAAGGAGAGGATAGAGAATTTCTAGTAGTGGGGGCTAGCTATTACTAGTAGATATAAGTCTTTCTAGAGATTCCACTACATACGGAACAAAATGAATGAATCTACACTTAAAATGCATCTATATACATCCGCATGTGGTTCATGGTGAAATCTCTACAAAGACTTATATTTAGGAACGGGGGGAGTACTAGTATAGTACGTACTGTAATTTATCAGCGAGATAAATTTGTACAATGCTATGAAGCTTCCAGTTTCTGTTACATGTATCTTGCGTCCAAGGTTGACCGTTGCAACATTTCATCAAATACAAAGGAGACTAACATGCATGCTATTGCATCTCAATGATTGACAGATCATAGCAAATATGTACTCCCTCCGTTCCAAAATAAGTTTCTCAACTTTGTGCAAACTTTAGTACAAAGTTGTACTACTACTAAAGTTGACACTTATTTTGGAACAGAGGCAGCTAAAGAAAAAAAATGATCCATGCAGTCCCTAGCCCTTGAACCGTGAACCCTGACCAGGCTTCAATTTGCTGGCAATGTTCGAGCTTCCTAATAAATGAAGTTTGCAACCTTTTGACCATCGGATCATTTTGTGCAGTTTCACCAAAATCGAGATGAGCATCCCTATGGCAAAGAAATTGAACAAGCGTGATTAGAATAAGATTATTGGGACTAGTTGATGAGACATAAACTCATCACAAATATAGTATGTAGAAGCCAGTAGAGGTATGTGCGGGCCAAAGAAGTAGAGAAATATCCACAGGGAGTGATGTGGGCAGCTGGAGCGGTGGTGCAACCCGGCTGTAAAGGGAGTTGTACCTGAGGGACGTAGCTAAACCTTGAGGAGGGCGGCGGGAGGCGGCAACTGCCCACGTCGCGGCAGTGAGCAAGGGACGAAGGCAACCTCACCGGCTTTGTGAGAGAGAACGGCGGGGACCCCTGATCGGGACATGCCGACAATGGGTTTTCACCGTCGGCGACGGCCACCGCATCTACACTAAGCATCCACCCCTTCCCCAAGCGGACGTGATCCACCGGGATGTTAGAGATATGGCCACAGTCGTTTTGTGCGAGAGAGTGTGAAGAGAGCAACCCCAGCAAGCAACCGTGTAGGCTGGCCGGTCCTGACTATGTATATAGTGAAGCGGTTTCCTTTTCTCTCCATATGAACCTATCATATTGCGTACGTGCCACTGAAGAAAAAAACTTTATTTATAAATGACGCGGCACCTACTACTCGTTCTCCTATAACCTTGCGCTTGGCATCTCCAAAATATTGACCTTGTGATTGGCTCTTCGCCTCTTCAGGAAGTCGAGCAATAATGGTAGTGCAGTATATATCATTCTGGCTATATGAGACCGAATGAATTGCTGCATGTCCACCACGTGGGCGAGGGTCGAGGTGCGGGGGAGAGTGCTACATACGGAGCAAAATGAGTGAATCTAAACTCTAAAATACGTCTATATACATCAGTGTTTGGAGTATGTACTAGTAGTTCATATTGAAATCTACTAAAGGACATATATATTCCAGACAATATGAGATAATCTCTATAACCAAGGTAGTAGGGACGAGGAGTAAACGGAGGGAGTAGTAAATTTTTCTCCTCGTCCTGCGAGCCACCGCGCGCATGGGCGAGGGAGCGGGCGTAAGGCGTAGTAAGCAAGCTTCACCTCATCCTGCGAGCCACTGCGCCCGTGGGCGGAGGAGACGGCGTACTAAGCAAGCTTCTCCTCATTCTTCCAGTTGACGGGACACATCAAAAGTAATCCAGTGTATAGAGCCTTGCCTCTAAGGTAGGCCCCACATGGTTTGCCTCTTTTTTAACATAACACATCAAGTCGCAATTTGTTTGTTCACCCGTGGTAGACGATACTCCCTCCACCAAGTGGACAACCAGTACACGTGCCAAATTACCACGTGGGCTGCCTTTTTCATACAGAAATGAGCTCCACCGTGTACCGCGCGGGTGTGGTTGGGAAAGAGACGGGAGTACGTGCTTCGTGCATGCACCTCTTCTCTCCGTGCACATCCCCCACCTACGTGGGTGTGTGTGAGAGATACAAACCGCGTTCGTGAATGTTTTTTGTTTTGGGGTGGGGGTGGGGTGGGGGTTGATTTCATGAATTATTTGTGGGAATATGTGTCGATGACATCTCAAACAAAATTTTGCATGCAATGTGTGTGAAATTGAGGCCTATCCATATCATACATAGAGGGTCGGGCAATCCACGAGAAGAGAGGGAGGGGTCATAGCTATCGATAGAGTCAAAGAGAGGATCAAGTTGGTGGGTGCGAGATCGATGAAGAGAGCCATCGAAATTGTGTGTGTGTACAAGTCAAAGATATAGGGCGACTGGCCTACCGGAACGTTAGAGGGAACACGTCAAGTTTGTGTGTGGCAGGGAGAAATGACTAGAGTGGTCGATGTATCGGTGTGTGGGGGGGGAGGGGTGGTGGGAGGGGTAGGCAGAGGCCTAACTATAGAGGTAGAACGACTCGTATATGTGTTGAGAGGGAGAGACCCAGCTATGTCTTGAGGGAGATCGGTCGACATCCATACATAACTAAAGGACGGGAAATATGATGGGAGAGAGAGAGGAGAGAGAGAGGAAGGGAGAGTGAGGGAGAGGGGTAGAGTGCTAGATGGGTGATGGAGTTGCTTCTCGAAGATGGTGGGAGAGGCCTACTAGACAAACTGAGGGTGGAACTGCAATGTTATCAATAAGAGTGGGGATGTGTTTCTGTGTGTGCCTATGCGTGATAGATCTGTCAGGACGCATCCATGGATGATGAAGGGGAACCATGTGTTTGGTAAGCAAACCTAACTAGATCCGTAAATCAATTGTTGTTTGTCGGAGGAAGGGAGAGACACAACTAATGAGGTATATCGATTGACATGTAGGTAAAAACGAGTTATAAGGACCCAGCTAGCTATATGTATAGCGAGAGATCGGTCGGTGTACGTCCATTTGTTAGAGGCAAATAAGGCCCAGCGAGACGGATAGATAGAGAGAATGGAGCTAGGAGGTGGTGCGAGAGGCCCAACTACTGGCTAGATAGGGGGAGGAGTGTGCGGTTGTGAGAGCAATGAAAAGAGGGGCGAGAGTTTACACGTGTGTCTGAACGTATGAGAGACACGAGGCAAGGACACATAAAGGAGGAGATTGAAGGTGTGTTTGTATGTTGTAGGCAGGCATCGCTGGAGAGGTTTATCGATCGGTGTGTGTCGGAAAGGAGTTGTGGAGACTCTGGGAGAACGACCTAAAGAAAAAAAATGAATGTGCCCGGTGGATAGAATGCCGAGGGAGGGGGAGGGCGAGGAGGGCGTGTGCATGCACGAGAGAAAGTTAGTGGTAGCTACAAAGGTTAGAGGATTGTGTGGGTGTAAGAGACTAATAAAGATCATAATTTGGTATGAAAGCGGATTCATATATTTGAATAGGAGATCATAGTGTTTTAAACATTGCATGCATGAATATAGCGGTGATACACATGCTGTGCACATGTTATACCATAATGTGATAATGCATGGTGTTTGCAACTCACAGCTAAATGTCGAACAATCTAAACCATACTATACATCAAACAATCTCACATTTTATTTCAATTTGTGATAATGTGTGGCATTTGCAGCTTACAACTAAATATAGAACAATCTAAACAATACTATATATCGAACATTCTCACATTTTATTTGAATTTGTGGTAATATGTGGTGTTTGCAACTCACATGAAAATACTTGTAGGCGTAGGGGCGGGGCACCATACATAATGTGATAAACACATTATACATATGAGACATGGTTTAGATTATGAAGATCTAGCTAGAGCTAGAAATGTAATGTGATTTGAAGTCAAAATAAAGTGGATTCAAAAAATCTAGTTCGAGTTCATATAGTACACATAGTTCATATGTAACTCAAGACTAATCATGTGGTGTGATGTGAAGATAATACACAAACGATGGTTTAACTTGACAATAATGATGATTGTAGATCTTATTAAAACAGAGAAACGAATTCAAATGCTTTGACTTCACAAAAATCATTACTGTAGATCGTATTCAAATAGAGAAACAAATTCAAATTTAGTTCATATTGAAGTGGTAGTATATACGTTTGGAATCCACTAAAACATTCATTTGAGTAGTAGGTTGCATGCATTATACACGTAGCGAAATATTTTAATTGAACATAACATGAATTCAAAGGTTTGAATGGCATTTGTAGGGCGCATTGATTTGGTACAGTACACGTTAGGTTTGTCCGGAAATTTCAACCCGCGCCTTGTTAGCCTGAAATATTTAAGATATATCTTTGTCTCATTGTGCTCCGACAACTCCCTCCATCTCAACCCGCGCCTTGCTATTCCGAAATTACAACGCGCGCGAAAACTCCCACCTCCTGTGAAATCCCAACACGCGAAATGCCCGTGGTACCCCTGAACCGAAAGAACCGCCTCAAATCGGTGGGGGTACTTTCGTAACTTACCCCACATTTCGGACAAGCGCATCTCTAAGCCATGGTTCCCCACTGCCATCCCATCCGCCCACCCATTCGTACACTGAGGCCGCGAAAACCCGCGACGAAACCCCACACCCTGCTCCATCTGCCACCCAGCCGGAGCCTCTTCCCCGACGACGTCATCCACAGCAACACCTCGACGTCCCTCATCCACCGTACCCGATGAGGACCCGTCGTCGATCTCATCATCCCACCGGTTCAGCCACCCTGTCCTCCACCTCCAAGGAGCTGCCCCGACGTTCCCCTCGTCTTTCGCGCCACCTCCATTCCCACACCACCGTCTTCACCTGCACCATCGAAAGAGCATCATCTTCACCGTTTCCTCGGATGAAGCTGTAGCCTAATCGGCGCCACCAAAGAGGTTGTACACTAATCGCCGCATTTTCTTCTTGATTCGATCTCAAGGTGCTGCCGGCGCTCGGTCCCGAGCCGACACGGCGTGGCTCCATCCACGGCAACGTTGCCGGCCACTTCCTCCATGGCGTCGTTCCCTCGGCGGCGACGTCCACATCAGTAGGACCTGTTGCTGCTTTAGCTCTCGCTCGCGCTGCTGCTCTGCTCTTGCTCTCGGTCCCCTGCCTGGTCTGCTCTTGCTATTGCTCTTGCTCGCGCTGCTGCTCTCGCTCTTGCTCTTTCTTGTGATGCTGCTCTGATTTAGCTACACTTCACTCCGATGCCGCCGGGGTGAAGGAAGAACCAGCAATAGCAGGGAGGGGTGCTCACCGGAGAGGTACGCCACTATCTATCTTAGGGTTTAGGATGGGGGCGGTGGTCGCCGGCGGTGGCGGGGCATTGGCGGGGCGGTGGCGTGGGGATCGCCAGAGAAAAAGCTCGGCACGGGGGGGCCTAGAGGGATGGCCGGGGCGGCGGCGGACCGGCGGTGGGGAGTGTTTTCGGGGCGGGCGGGGCGGCGCACCGCCGGCCGCGGGTGGCGGGGGCTGCTGTTTGGCCAGCTAGGGGGGTGGAGGTTGAAGATGAACCGCAGGCCCTTGATTTCGTATCCAACGGCTGCAAAATCGACTGACCAGAGATGAAAAAGTCAGTCGACCGACGTGTAGCCTCACCTTGCTAGTGCATTCAGTTTCGACAGCAAAATTCAGTTTCAACAGCAAAATTCAGTTTCGACTGTTAAGTTCAATTTCGACAGTTAAGTTCAGTTTCGACAGTTAAATTCAGTTTCGACAGTTAAGTTCAGAGATGGGCGGCTGATGTATTTTACATCTACCACTTTGTGGTTATGTATTTTACGTCATGTATTGGAGATGCTATTAGAATTCCACTCGGGTTAACGTTGTTTGTTGTCTCTCTTGTCCTGCTTCAGCCTCGGCGTCGTACAACTCACCGGAGCTGCTCCAACGATGAAACCCTCCATCACAGCGGAGCAGTACCTCGAACTCCATCTCCAGACGCCTAAGATCTTCTTCCCCTCCTCCGACAGCCAAGTCAGCCGGAGCATCCCCACCGGCCAACCCAATCACGCTGAGATCGACATGGCTTCGCCAAAGAGGTTGTACACTTGTTGCATCTCTTTTTTACTCTACATGTTATATATATTGTCCACTGAGCACACGGATTTGTTCCTTTAGTGTCTCCTTGAAAGAAAAAACGTAGGAATTTTAATTTTCACTTCTCCTCCTTTTCAAATTCCTATTCATGAAGCACAAGACTAAAAGATCGTAGCATGATAGCATTATAACCGTACATTTTTTCTTATGGTTTGACTTAATCTCACCATGCTTCTTTGCATCCTGTGATCTTCCAATTGTTGTGAATCAAACACCCAGATTGGCAGAAATCCTGTGTTTTTAAATTATCTGTTTTGCACGTGCATTCCTATCTTATTCCTGTCTATTTCCTATCCCTGCATTGTTGGAATCCTCCAATTCAAATGAGCCCTTACAGAATTACTTCTCTTACAGATAGTTGTCAAAGAAAACCTTGCGTGGTTTGTCCCACTCCTGCTACGCCATTGTCCACCCCAGCTCAGCTGCTCCAACGACAGAAGGGTCCAGCACAGCAGGGATCCGGCCTCTAGACTGTCTTTCGCCGCCTCAGATCTTCTTCCCCACTGCTGGCAGCCATGAAAACTGCACTACCATCATCAACCGAGCAGATGACCTCGAGGACTACAGGGTCCGCAAGAGAGGTCGCACTCTTTCATGTCTACTTACGTTATGCATCGCTTAATATTACATGCTACTTTATCGTCTTGTTCACCGATTAGACTTTGAGTCAGTTCCAAACTAATGGTCAAACTTGAGTTTTTAAATGGTTGTGGGGTACATATCGGGGCCGCTATCAATAGTATCTATCTACTATCTGGTTAATCTCCGGTGTCTACTATGAGTTTCATGTTGGGTGGGAAACAAACAGTAAAGAAGCCATTATTTGTATTTTTTAACTGAAGCCATTATCTGCCTGCTATTATTGGTTTTGGGTCTATCCACAGGTTGCTACCATCACTCTGGATTTCTGCATGCACTCCTTACATAATCTCACTATGTTTTATTCCTATGCATGACAATTATTGTAAACAATGGAACTGAACATGTAGAGCAAAAGAGACAAGCCTTGTGTGGCAATAAAATTTCATGTAGACATCACTCCATGGTAGGCGCAAAGGCAGCCCCCCCTCCACGCATTTCGGATTGTAATCGAGAGGAAGATATCTGTTCTGAGGGGGATTCAGAAGGAGAAGACAACTCCTATTTACCCCCTGAGGTCTTCGCTCTAACTTGGCATGCTGATGTTGGTTATATCATGCATATGGTGTCTTGCATTGCTTACTTTATACATCAAATATGTCATCTTCTTAGTTTAGACATCCTTTGTGCGAATGCCATCTGTTTAGTTTATTCATCGTTTATGTGAATTATGCAACGCCATCTTGTTTAGCCAGGCATCATATATGTGAATTTTGCAATGCCATCCTGCTTAGCCAGTCATCTTATATGTAAATTATATCAGGCCATCCTTTTTTCGTTACATATTACATTTGTCAACAATGTTATTACATTCAACTGCTCTTCGTGTGCATCAGCCATTTGACACGGTGATGGCAAATTCTGGATTGAAAACAAGGTCTTTAGAGCAGACTATGCTATTTGACGAAGTGCATATCTCGCTGGTCACGGATAGCTCCTCAGAGGAGGATTCAGAGACAGATGACCAGTCCTATCCCCCCCCCCCCCGAGGTGTATGCTCTAACTTGGTAGGGTTATGTTGCTCATATCGTGCGTATGGTGTCTCGCATTGCTATGTCATTCGATTAGTTTAGACATGCTTTGTGTGAATGCCACTTGTTCAGTGTCTAATTACCATATATGTGAATTATGCATTGCCATCTTGTTGTAAGACATTATATATGTGAATTATACAATGCTATCTTGTTGCAAAGGCATTATATATGTGAATTATGCAATGCCATGTTGTTTAGCCAATCATCATGTATGTGAATTATATCATGCTCTCATTTTTTTGTATTACGTGTTCCATTTGGCGACAATGTTTGTATATTCAACTACTCTTCCTGTGCATCAGCCATTTGAAGCGGTGATGGAAGTATCTGGAGTGAAAACAAGGTATTCAGAGCAGACAATGCTACCTGCTGAAGTAGACATCTTGCTGGTTACAGAGAGCTCCTCAGAGGGGGATTAGAGACTGATGACCAGTCCTATTTTCCCCCTGAGGTCTATGCTCAAACTTGGCAGGGTTATATTACCCATGTCATGCATGTTGTCTTGCATTGCTTAGTTTTTACATCATATATGAATTGCCATCTGCTTACTTGCTTACTATATAAATCATATATTTGAATTATATCATGTCATCATGTTTACATAGTACATACACATCATCTATCTGAATTATGGCATGGCAACCCATTTAATAAAGACATCATATAGTTATATTATCTCATCCTGTTTAGTGTTTACAGTCATCATATTTTGAATTATGGCATTCTATCCATGAATATATGTGAATTATGGCATGCCAACCTATTTAATAAACACATTATCTAGTTATGTCATGTCATCCTGTTTACATAGTCTCATATTTTGAACTATGTCTTTCCATCTTTTTTAGTTAGCCATCATAATGTGAAATTGTGTCATGCTATCCTGTTTAGTTAGCCATCATATATGTGAAATTGTGTCATGCTATCCTATTTGGTTAGACAACATAAATATGAATTATTTCATGCCCACTTTTATTCCCCGCTATCCATTGCACCTGTCTATCATACAATGTCTATACTTTCAATTACTTTTCTTGTTTATCAGCCATTTGAATTGGAGAGCGTGATGGCAGTATCTAAGGGAGTAACAACACGGTCTTCAGAAAAGATAGTGCTACCAGTTGATGCAGATAGCACCACGGTTGTACTTGCCCAAGGACCAGATCCACCACACATAACCCAGACTCTCACAGATTGTACCCCTACCCAGTTGGACAGAGAACCAGCTACACCCCTTCTAACCCCAACCCCGGCAGATAGTAACCCAGTTCCAGTTGACACAGCACCGTCTCCACCACAGAGCACCCAAACACGAGTAGTTAGTAAGGGAACTGCAGTGCCCAATGCACGAGGACCACCACTCTGAATCCCAACTCAATGCTGAAAGGAGAAGAAGATTTGTTCTCAGGTCAGGTTCTGTAGCTATGGTTCATACTCCTTTGCTCTTGCATGACTGTATTTACTCATACCAACTATTTTCAAATTTGAAGGATGGAATTGAAACTCCAATGGCGCAACAGGTAAGTTTTAAACCTGTTTCTTTAACTGGTTTGCTATTGTAACCTGCTCTATGTTGATTTCAGTTTCAATTGAATAAATAGTTATGTTCTCATGTCATGCACATTACAAGTGTTGTTATTGCTCTATAGTTACCCACACTTATATTATGTCTATTCTGCTTTGTCTTGAACAAATATTATTTGAACTGTGTCTCTATCTTGATTTCGCAACAAAAACTAGAATGATATAAACCATAAAGTGACCATGGTACATAGATATATGTTTGTTTCATGCTGTTATCCTGTCCACTTTACTACTGAACTCATTTACCAAAATGAGTTTCATATACTACATGGTAAACATGTGATGTGTATGCTTGTTTCTCTTTTAGAATGCGGACAAAATATTAGAGAACAGTACAGCGTTATCCAATGGTAAAGGAAGTAATGCAGATAAGGTTCAAGATAGTGAGACATCACTGTTGGTCTCCAAGAAAGCTGATAAAAACTATCTTGACGAGAGTGAGGGAACCCAAAAGTCCTGTCTTGATGTAGTGTTCGAGTTACTGGCCACTACTGCTGGCACAAGCTCTTCAAACTCGCTGCCTGAATCAGTTCGTCTTCTTGAGTCTCAACTTCAAGTTGAAAGACATCGATCAGATGTGCTGCGACAGGAAGCTGAAGGACTGAGGAAGTCCCTACAGAATTCAGATGCATATTTTCTAGTGCAACAGCAAGCGCTGGAGGATTTAAGCGCCAAACAAGAGAAAGTTAATAAGCTTGCTAAGCATCTTGCCAGTATTGTGGGTACCCAGGATATTGTTTCTTGAGATCTTCTGAAGTGGTTTCAGTTCTGGATTTGTTTTGCTGCGGCGTTTATTTGTGCTGGTCGCCAACTTTGACTACCAGTGTATATGATATGCTGCTTTGTTCCCTATATTTGCACTAGTGGCGAACTTTGATGCCCAGTGGATGTAATATGTGTAATAGCCGTGATAGCCTAGCGTTAGTTGCTTGCTTATTTATTTCCTTATTGTCTTGGTTATTTGTTTGCTTGTAGTCATTGCAGTTCCTTTTCCGCGGTTAGCTAGTGGCTGCAATAACCTATTTTTTAAAACTAGGCCACAATAACCATGGGCCAATATTTACTGTAGTGACACTGGGCCTCCTACTGGCCATAGAAACAGTGGGCCTTCTACGGGTCATAGAAACAATGGGCCTTCTACGGGCCGTAGAAACAATGGGCCTTCTGCGGGCCGTATTATCAATGGGCCTTATACGGGCCGTATAATCGATTGGCCAAACATGGGCCAAACAGACCGCATTATGGCCGTAAATGGGCTAGAGTTGGAATCGTCCGTTCATGGGCCGACCATAATGGGCCATCGTTAATAGGCCGTATTTGATGACGCTATGAAATCGGCCCAACGTATTAAAGGACCACAAACGGGCCGACTGTAACCACGGGCTGAATTTGGCCCACAAGCAGAAAATGACAGTAACGGGCCGTAAGTAAACGAATGCTGGAAATGAGCCCAAGAATAAATGGGCTTTGAGAAGGCCGAAAGATAACATGGGCTGGAAACGGCCCAATGGAATAACGGGCCGTTAATGGGTATAGAGTGATGCACTGTTCATTACGGGCCAGTTTCACCACGGGCCGTTAATGGGTGTAAAGTGATACACTGTTCATTACGGGCCGTTAGTAGGCCAAGAGTTACATAGGGCCTCATATGGGCTGAAAGACGTCATGGGCCATACATGGGCCAGAAGTGAAAACAGGCTGGAATCATATTGGATGGCCCAGATGACGCTACTGGGCCTAATTCGGATAGGGCGTAACAGGCCTTGGGTTAGCAGGCTGTAAATGGGCTATATTTGAACAGGCCGTTAACAGGCTTTCCATGGGCCGGCCCGCTAGCTTTTGACCAAGTCAAACGGGTCGGCCTTTTCACAGGAATGGGCCTCTATTGGGCTGTGCCACATGTCGACGTATCATAGGCGCCTTCCGTCCAATGAGTGGTTGACATCTGTCCCAACGATGAGCCGACACGTGTTTCCTCCAGCCAATGATAGCTTAACGGCGTTCCGTTACGGTGGATGCCACATGTCGGTCACCCTTGACGAAAGCACTTCTGTGACGCGCGATTTATCATCATGGAAGTGGACACTTCTGTGATGATAATTTTGGTAATGTCATGGAACACTTCTACGGCAGCACAGGTATGACTATCTTGATTCTGTCATAAATTTGTCATGGATGTACATGCATGATAAAAAAAGCGACCTACTATGACAAACACGTATCATCACGGAAGTGTATTTTTTTTTTGTAGTGTCCCTTGCCGGTTCATCTTCCTCCACTAGTTGGAAACTGGGCTTGGACCAATCAAAGCCATGAAGAGCAACGAACTCAGCTTCATCATCAATTAGACCAGCCAGGTCAATTTCTGGGGCAAAGGTGTGTTGGAGAACCGGCAGGATGAGATCTGACACTTTATACGAAGGAGTCGCCATCTTTTTATTCTCAACATCAAAACCCGGCTGATACTTATAAATATTGGTCTCGTCGCCAAGGATGGTAGCATGAGGATGGACTCCCCTCACACAAGCAGCAAAATCTTCTAGATCAAACGGAGTCCCGTCTTCCTTAAAGATGGGATACCCCTTGGCTACATCCGCCGGGTCTAGCTCCGGCACCCAGGCTTTGGAGTGGCTTAGAGCAGTTGGAGCTCCGGCTCTTGCACAAGACCGCTTGACCTCTTGGAATCTGGCGGGTAAGATAGATACCTTCTTCAAGACATCACTCAAGAGGTTTGGTCCTTGGTTGGCTGGAGAAATAATGGCAAGCGCCCGTTGAGCTCCAGTGTACAGTTGCTCCACCAGGGTGTAAACCGCCTTGAGTTTTATCAAGCTGTTTTGGCTTAGATTGCTGCTCCGTGGACCTATGAGTATTTTAAAAAGGTTAAGCAGGTGGCTTATATTTATGGCAAAAATAGAGTTTAAGTAAATAATACAAAGACTCACCAAAGATCGCAGAGACCATCTGAGACACACGGTTCTTTGAACCGGTGAGCTCCGTGGTAACTTCCTTGAGAGCCGCTTCGGCTGTCTCAGCATGCTGTATCAGCAAGGTTTTTTCATCGGCCCAAGATTTTTTCTCTACATCAAAATTGGTCTTCAGTTTCTCTGCTTCAGATAGGCTCAACTGGAGTTTGGAGTCAGCATTCTTCATCTCAGTCTCTTGAGCCGCCAACCGGGTTTTCGCATCAGTCAGTTGAGAATCCAATTCAGTTATGGTGGTCTACAGACATGTGCAGGTGTGTCAAAAAATTTCTAATAAAGGTCATAATGATTAAAGTCCCAAGTGCTTTGCAACACAACACCACTCGGCACTTGGGGGCTAATGTCTGCCAAAGCAATTTTTAAATGCAAAAATGACTCTTCTGTGATTAAAGTCCCAAGTGTTTTACAAGTAACAATGCTTGGCACTTGGGGGCTAATGCATGATATTCAGAAAGTTTTTCATCTTGAGCCGAATAACAATATTAGTTTGGACTGATTCAAGACAATTATGAAGTTAAGTGTCGGCTCATTCATGATGAATTAAGCCGGCCCTTGTGGACTACAGGTGAAATTATGTTAATCAGATAACTCTGGTTAAACATTCTAAATCGGACTTGGAAAAATCTAGGTCAGAACGTCAACATATATCACAAGTCTATAGATCATTCAAATTTATCATAATCAAGAGACTTGGGGGGCTGGCAGAGCATATAAGTTAATGAAAGCCGGAGATCATACCTCATATTTCAATTGCAGCTGTTTGACCATCTCAATTTCAGAGTCATGGCTAGAATGCACGTGACTAAGATAGCCGGATAGCACATCACTAATGCTCAGGTGAGCATAGTGAGAGATGTCAAAGCGAACTTTCTGTTGTTCCAAAGCCTCTTGCTTGGCGGAGTGTCTGGCCAGTACCGTTGGATTGCCTGGTTCAACAAATCTACTACCATTGATTAAAATATCACTGTCGTAAGTCACCGGCGGGATAGCTGAGCTTGACGGTTCAACAATAGATGGGTTGAGAACAGTTTCGTCAACAAACGGCTCAGGAGGATCTATTCGAATGTTGACAGCAGGGTCTTCTGGTGCTTCAGGTTGTCCCGATGCAGGAGTTGGCAGTGCCGGTTCAGTAGCGTCCGGGTTTTCAATCGTCTTAATCACCCTAGTTTTCTTGGGTTTTGCTTGACCGCTAAGAGGAATTTGATGAGTCAATATAATGATATGGACATAAAGATACAGAAGAAGGATAATTATCTTTACCCAGGGGTAGTCCTGAAAGTCGGAAGTTGGGTTTGTGAGGAATGACCAGAAGAATGAGAGACCTCCTGCAAAAGTGAAATCACAATTTAAAAGAGCAAGGAAGTAGATTCATTGACAAAAGCAAAAGTCAAAAGTGAAAGAAACCTCATTCTGGCGTTTCCGAGGAGTTTTCGGTAAGCCGGAGGGCAGTTCATTGTTGTCACTGGTCCGGGCCTGACGGCGGCTCTCATGTTGCTGTTTTTTCAAAAGAAAATGAGGATCCAAATAAGCCAAAGGGTGTGAAAACCTTACTTTCCGGGTTACCATTCAAGGTTTCTGTCTTGGCAAAGGTTCTGAGTCGGAGGAAATAGTTACATCTTCTTCTATTACCTGGCTGGACCCCGTGTCATC
Organism: Triticum urartu; assembly: GCF_056163025.1. Lineage (NCBI taxonomy): Eukaryota > Viridiplantae > Streptophyta > Magnoliopsida > Poales > Poaceae > Triticum > Triticum urartu. The sequence goes on along the minus strand of NC_141873.1, from coordinate 64,207,684 downwards.
CTGGCAATAGTTAGTGTCAATAAGGTTGTTAAAAAGCAGGCCAAGAGAGTCAAGGGCTACCTCCGACTCAGAAACATCATCCAGCTTGAACATATCAGAATCAATTATTTTCTTCTTGGATTTTCGGGTTGTCTTCTTGGCGGCTCTAGCGGCGGCTCTAGCCTTCTTGGCAGCTTCATGGTCATATTTGGCCTTCCAAAAGTCAGATTTGGCTTGTAGGCAAATAACAGGTTAAAAGTTATGCAAGTACTTAACTATTGAAGAAAAAAGGGGGTCAAGAGGATTTACCTCTGATGCCGGGTTAAGTTTGCAGAAAGGATTCAATCCAACTTTACTGCAGTCCTCGTATTTACTGTTTACTAGGGTGGTTGACATTTCAACAATGGCCTCTTCAGTCAGTTGTAGAGAACTATGACGCAGAGGGTCATCTGGTCCTCCGGCATAGTTATACATCAAGTCAGAGCGGCGGCTCAGAGGGATGACCCGCCATGCGATCCAACAACGGATCAAGTCAACTCCAGTTAAGCTGTTTCCCAACAAAGCTTGAATCCTTTTGATGGTTGGGATGAGCTTCTTACGTTCAGCGGCAGTAAGCTTGTCAGGAGTAAAAACATAGAGTCAAGACGCTACGCGCGATAACCCGGCATTGGTTTTTCATTAGCTGGCGACGTGTCTTTGCAATAAAACCAAGTTTGGTTCCAATCCTTGGGATGGCTTGGTAAGACTACTAAGGGAAAGACAGCACCCTGTCGGTGCTGAATCGAGATTCCACCAAGTTCCAAACTGGGGCCGTTGGTACATTCATTCTGGTGGTTCAAATAAAATACTCTCTGAAGAGTTCAACAGTAGGTTCTTCTTGAAGATAAACCTCGCAGAGAACTTGAAAATTGCAGATGTTTGATATGGAATTGGGTCTAAGGTCTTGTGGATGAAGCTTGAAGAAATGCAGAACATCTCTGAAGAATTTTGAGCCGGGTGGTGAAAAACCCTGGTTCATATGATCAGTAAAAACGATGACTTCGCCATCCTTGGGCTAAGGTCTTTCTTCGGCCGGGTCAGGAGCGCGGTAAGACATAATGTTCTTCTCTAGTAAATATCCAATGGTAACGAAATCCTTCAGAGTGGTGTCAGTGACTATGGAAGGGACCCAATTGCAAACGGTCGTCGTCTTTGGCGGCATGGTGAGAGGACAAGCTAAAAAGGAAGTAATTTGTCGGCTTAAATTAAATGGTGGAATCACAGGTTAATGTTTGCAATACAGATGCATAATGGCGGCTTAAATAAGGGCTAATGATATATGAAGGAAAAATGAGCCGGCAGGATAAGCCGCCATGACTAAAGATATTCAAAAGAGGCCAACGACAAAAAATTGGCTGAGTACTGAGATAAACAAGTTTCACAGGCTGCTGCTACTATTTTGGATCAAGATTGTTCAAAAAAGGAAAATAAATCTAGACCTAAAAAACAAGTGCATAAGAGTTCATCAGTTCTAAGGAGGCCTTTGTGCAAGAAAAGGGGATCTACTAGCATCTGAAATGGATGCGAAACAGCTACCGTAGGAGTTCCGTACTTCTTTTGGATCAAAAGAGGATGCGGTGGAGAAACTACGAAGAATCCATGATGAACAGCGAAGAATATAGACGAATTTGCAAACCCTAATGCAGATCTAAGGTGCGGAAAGGCAAAAACTTACGGACGCAAATCTACTGCAGAGGGTCTCCGCCGTTCTCTGGACAAGCTCAGGGTGATGCAGCGGCCAAGGTTGAGGACGACGGTGAGCGCTACGGTGGCGGAGGAGTTCGAGCGACAGAGGGGTTGCGAGAGAAGGAAGAAGAGGAAGGAGGAAGACCAGTTGTGCCTATTTATAAGGAGATAGGCGAACAGGCAGGCGTGAAAAATGAGGAACGCAAATGAAAGCTATCCAGCTAGATGGACGCCTCGATTATCAGAAAGACATTAAGATAAAGATCCGTTGAGATGACGTCGTGGCGAGATTCCAAAAATTTCGGAGGTGACGTCATGGCGGGTTACAAGGTTTTCACAGCAGTCGTAGATGGATTATTTCTAAGTGTTGAAGATTGACATGAACAAAATTCAAATCAACCTGGGGCCTAATGTTGAGGATATGACTACCAGGAATGACCCGCCCAGGAGGGGCCGGGTCAACTATGATGGCGGTTTAAAAGAATATACAAGTTGACGGTTTACGATTAGGCTTATAATAGGCCCAAGCCTAGAGGCGGTTTAAGGCCCGTAATTATAAACCGCCATGTATGAATAAGACTTGTAAAGTAAGGCATGTAAAAGATGTCACTGATACGTCTCCAACGTATCTATAATTTTTGATTGTTCCATGCTATTATATTATCAACTTTGGATGTTTTATATGCATTTATATGCTATTTTATATGATTTTTGGGACTAACCTATTAACCTAGAGCCCAGTGCCAGTTTCTGTTTTTTCCTTGTTTTAGAGTATCGCACAAAAGGAAAATCAAATGGAGTCCAATTGACCTGAAACTTCACGGAACTTATTTTTGGACCAGAAGAAGCCCACAGAGTATCGGAGATGGACCAGGAGAGTCATGGGCTGCCCACGAGGGTGGGAGCGCGCCCACCCCCCTGGGCGTGCCCCCCTGCCTCGTGGACAACCCAGAGATCCACCGACGTACTTCTTCCTCCCATATATACCCATATACCCTAAAAACTTCGGGGAGCAGAATAGATCGGGAGTTCCGCCGCCAGAAGCCTCCGTAGCCACCGAAAACCAATCTAGACCCGTTCCGGCACCCTGCCAGAGGGGGAATCCCTCTCCGGTGGCCATCTTCATCATCCCGGTGCTCTCCATGACGAGGAGGGCATAGTTCTCCCTCGGGGCTGAGGGTATGTACCAGTAGCTATGTGTTTGATCTCTCTCTCTCTCTCTCGTGTTCTCGAGGTGATACGATCTTGATGTATCGCGAGCTTTGCTATTATAGTTGGATCTTATGATGTTTCTCCCCCTCTACTCTCTTGTAATGGATTGAATTTTCCCTTTGAAGTTATCTTATCGGATTGAGTCTTTAAGGATTTGAGAACACTTGATGTATGTCTTGCGTGGGATACCCGTGGTGACAATGGGGTATTCTATTGATCCACTTGATGTATGTTTTGGTGATCAACTTGTGGGTTCCGCCCATGAACCTATGCATAGGGGTTGGCAAACATTTTCATCTTGACTCTCCGGTAGAAACTTTGGGGCACTCTTTGAAGTACTTTGTGTTGGTTTGAATAGATGAATCTGAGATTGTGTGATGCATATCATATAATCATACCCACGGATACTTGAGGTGACATTGGAGTATCTAGGTGACATTAGGGTTTTGGTTGATTTGTTTCTTAAGGTGTTATTCTAGTACGAACTCTATGATAGATTGAACGGAAAGAATAGCTTCGTGTTATTTTACTACGGACTCTTGAATAGATCGATCAGAAAGGATAACTTTGTGGTGGTTTCGTACCCTACCATTATCTTTTCGTTTGTTCTCCGCTATTAGTGTCTTTGGAGTCACTCTTTGTTGCATGTTGAGGGATAGTTATATGATCCAATTATATTATTATTTTTGAGAGAACTTGCACTAGTGAAAGTATGAACCCTAGGCCTTGTTTCAACGCATTGCAATACCATTTGTGCTCACTTTTATCATTAGTTACCTTGCTGTTTTTATATTTTCAGATTACAAAAACCATTATCTACTATCCATATTGCACTTGTATCACCATCTCTTCGCCGAACTAGTGCACCTATACAGTTTACCATTGTATTGGGTGTGTTGGGGACACAAGAGACTCTTTGTTATTTGGTTGCAGGGTTTCTTGAGAGAGACCATCTTCATCCTACGCCTCCTGCGGATTGATAAACCTTAGGTCATCCACTTGAGGGAAATTTGCTATTGTCTTACGAACCTCTGCACTTGGAGGCCCAACAAAATCTACAAGAACACGGTTGTGTAGTAGACATCAAGCTCTTTTCTGGCGCCGTTGCCGGGGAGGTTAGCGCTTGAAGGTATATCTTTAGATCTTGCAATCGAATCTTTTTGTTTCTTGTTTTTTCACTAGTTTAGTCTATATAAGAAAACTACAAAAAATGGAATTGAGAGTACCTCATATGCTTCGTATTTTTAATATCTATCATGAAAATAAGGATTCCGATAATTGTGCTCAAGTGCTAGAAGAAGAATGCATTAGAATGTTTGGCACTAAATATTTGAATGATGAGCATGATTGAAATGTTGTTAGTATGAATTCCTTGAATATCCATGATGCTAATGATATGCAAAGCCACAAGCTTGGGGATGCTATGTTTGATGAAGATGATAATTTTTGTCCCCCAAGTTTTGATGAGCAAATTTAATATGATGAAAGGATGCCTCCTATTTATGATGATTATATTGATGAAAGTGGATTTGGAGAGGTCATGACTTTATTTTGTGATGAATCCACTATTTCTGAAGAGGTTCCAATTGATTATCAGAACAAAGTTGCTATCTATGATGATTATTGTGATGACTTGTATGCTATAAAGAATAATTATATCGATGAAACTTTTCATCATGATTTTAATTTTCAATTGGATTATGCCTCACATGATAGTTATTTCGTTGAGTTTGCTCCCACTACTATTGAGGAGAATAGATTTGCCTATGTGGAGAGTAGTAAATTTTCTATGCTTGTAGATCATGAAAAGAATGCTTTAGGTGCTGGTTATATTGTTAAATTCATTCATGATGCTACTGAAAATCACTATGAGGGGGGAACATATGCTTGTAGGAATTTCAATAATATCAAGTTTCCTCTCTATGTGATTAAAGTTTTGAAGTTATCCTTGTTTTGCCCTCCTATGCTAGTTGATTATGGTTCCCACAAGTTGTTTGCTCACAAAATCCCTATGCATAGGAAGTGGGTTAGACTTAAATTTGCTAGTCATATTCTTTATGATGCTCTCTTTATGTTACAATTCTTATCTTTTATGTGAGCATCATTGAAATCATCATGCCTAGCTAGGGGCGTTAAACAATAGCGCTTGTTGGGAGGCAACCCAACTTTATTTTTGTTATTTTATTTTTGTTCCTGTTTATTAATAAATAAATTATATAGCCTATGTTTTGGTTGTGTTTTTTGTGTTTAATTAGTGCTTGTGCCAAGTAGAACCATTGGGAAGACTTGGGGAAAGTCTTTTTAATCTTGCTGTAAAAAATAGAAACTTTAGCGCTCACGAGAATTGCTGCCATTTTTATTTGGAAAGTGCTATTTAGTTAATTATTTTTTCAGATGATTAATAGATAAATTACTCACGTACATAAATTTATTTTAGAATTTTGGAAGTTCCAGAAGTATACGTTTGATCTAGAATACTATAGACTGTTCTGTTTTTGACAGATTCTGTTTTCTATATGTTGTTTGCTTATTTTGATGAATCTATGAGTAGTAAAAGAGTTTATAAACCATAGAGAAGTTGGAATACAGTAGGTTTAACACCAATATAAATCAATAATGAGTTCATTACAGTACCTTGAAGTGGTGTTTTGTTTTCTTTCGCTAACGGAGCTTACGAGTTTTCTGTCAAGTTTTGTGTTGTGAAGTTTTCAAGTTTTGGGTAAAGATTCGATGGACTATGGAATAAGGAGTGGCAAGAGCCTAAGCTTGGGGATGCCCAAGGCACCCCAAGGTAATATTAAAGGACAACCAAGAGCCTAATCTTGGGGATGCCCCGGAAGGCATCCCCTCTTTCGTCTTCGTTCATCGGTAACTTTACTTGGAGCTATATTTTTATTTACCATATGATATGTGTTTTGCTTGGAGCGTCATTTTATTTTATTTAGTTTTGCTTGCTGCTTGAATAAAATACCAAGATCTGAAATTATTAAATGTTAGAGAGTCTTCACATAGTTGCATAATTATTCGACTACTCATTGAGCTTCACTTATATCTTTTGGAGTAGTTTGTCATTTGCTCTAGTGCTTCACTTATATCTTTTTAGAGCACGGTGGTGGTTTTATTTTATAGAAATATATGAACTCTCATGCGTCACTTATATTATTTTGAGAGTCCTAAACAGCATGGTAGTTTGCTTTGGTTATGAATTTAGTCCTAATATGATGGGCATCCAAGATGGGTATAATAAAAACTTTCATATAAACTGCATTGAATACTATGAGAAGTTTGATACTTGATAATTATTTGGAGATATGGAGATGGTGATATTAGAGTCATGCTAGTTGAGTAGTTGTTAATTTGAGAAATACTTGTGTTGAATTTTGTGATTCCCGTAGCATGCACGTATGGTGAATCGTTATGTGACGAAGTCGAGGCATGATTTATTTCTTGATTGTCTTCCTTATGAGTGGCGGTCGGGGACGAGCGATGGTATTTTCCTACCAATCTATCCCCCTAGGAGCATGCACATAGTATTTTGTGTCGATAACTAATAGATTTTTGCAATAAGTATGTGAGTTCTTTATGACTATTGTTGAGTCCATGGATTATACGCACTCTCACCCTTCCACCATTGCTAGCCTCTCTAGTATCGCGCAACTTTCGTCGGTACCTTAAACCCACCATATACCTTCGTCAAAACAGCCACCATACCTACCTATTATGGCATTTCCATAGCCATTTCGAGATATATTGCCATGCAACTTTCCACCGTTCCGTTATTATGACACGCTTCATCATTATCATATTGCTTTGCATGATCATGTAGATGACATCGTATTTGTGGCAAGGACACTATTCATAATTCTTTCATACATGTCACTCATGAGTCATTGCACATCCCGGTACACCACCGGAGGCATTCATATAGAGTCATATTTTGTTCTAAGTATTGAGTTGTAAGTAAATAAAAGTGTGATGATCATCATTTTTAGAGTATTGTCCCCAGTGAGGAAAGGATGATGGAGACTATGATTCCCCCACAAGTCGGGATGAGACTCCAGACTAAAAAAAAGAGAGGCCATAAAAAAAGAGAAAAGGCCTAAAAATGAGAGAAAAAGAGCGAAGGAACAATGCTACTATCCTTTTACCACACTTGTGCTTCAAAGTAGCACCATGATCTTCATGATAGAGAGTCTCTTATGTTGTTACTTTCATATACTAGTGGGAAATTTTCATTATAGAACTTGGCTTGTGTATTCCAACGATGGGCTTCCTCAAAATGCCCTAGGTCTTAGTGAGCACGCGAGTTGGATGCACACCCACTTAGTTTCTTTTTGAGCTTCCATACACTTATAGCTCTAGTGCATCCGTTGCATGGCAATCCCTACTCACTCACATTGATATCTATTGATGGGCATCTCCATAGCCCGTTGATACGTCTAGTTGGTGTGAGACCATCTTCTCCCTTTTTGTCTTCTCCACAACCACCATTCTATTCCACCTATAGTGCTATGTCCATGGCTCACGCTCATGTATTGCGTGAAGATTGGAAAAGTTTGAGAACATCAAAAGTATGAAACAATTTCTTGGCTTGTCATCGGGGTTGTGCATGATTTAAATATTTTGTGTGGTGAAGATGGAGCATAGCCAGACTATATGATTTTGTAGGGATAGCTTTCTTTGGCCATGTTATTTTGAGAAGACATAATTGCTTTGTTAGTATGCTTGAAGTATTATTATTTTTATGTCAGTATTAAACTTTTGTCTTGAATCTTATGGATCTGAATATTCTTGCCACAATAAAAAGAACTACGTGAATAAATATGTTAGGTAGCATTCCACATCAAAAATTCTGTTTTTATCATTTACCTACTCGAGGACGAGCAGGAATTAAGCTTGGGGATGCTGATACGTCTCCAATGTATCTATAATTGTTGATTATTCCATGCTATTATATTATCAACTTTGGGTGTTTTATATGCATTTATATGCTATTTTATATGATTTTTGGGACTAACTTATTAACCTAGAGCCCAGTGCCAGTTTCTATTTTTTCCTTGTTTTAGAGTATCGCAGAAAAGGAAAATCAAATGGAGTCCAATTGACCTGAAACTTCATGGAACTTATTTTTGGACCAGAAGAAGCCCACAGAGTATCAGAGATGGACCAGGAGAGTCCCGGGCTGCCCACGAGGGTGGGGGGCGCGCCCACCGCCCCTGGGCGCACCCCCCTACCTCGTGGACAGCCCGGAGATCCACCGACGTACTTCTACCTCCCATATATACCCATATACCCTAAAAACTTCGGGGAGCAGAATAGATCGGGAGTTCCGCCGCCAGAAGCCTTCGTAGCCACTGAAAACCAATCTAGACCCGTTCCGGCACCCTGCCAGAGGGGGAATCCCTCTCCGGTGGCCATCGGCTGTAGTTCTCCCTCGAGGCTGAGGGTATGTACCAGTAGCTATGTGTTTGATCTCTCTCTCTCTCTCTCTCGTGTTCTCGAGGTGATACGATATTTATGTATCGCGAGCTTTGCTATTATAGCTGGATCTTATGATGTTTCTCCCCCTCTACTCTCTTGTAATGGATTGAGTTTTCCCTTTGAAGTTATCTTATCGGATTGAGTCTTTAAGGATTTGAGAACACTTGATGTATGTCTTGCGTGGGATACCCGTGGTGACAATGGGGTATTCTATTGATCCACTTGATGTATGTTTTGGTGATCAACTTGCGGGTTCCACCCATGAACCTATCCATAGGGGTTGGCACACGTTTTCGTCTTGACTCTCTGGTAGAAACTTTGGGGCACTCTTTGAAGTACTTTGTGTTGGTTTGAATAGATGTTTCTGAGATTGTGTGATGCATATCGTATAATCATACCCACGGATACTTGAGGTGACATTAGAGTATCTAGGTGACATTAGGGTTTTGGTTGATTTGTGTCTTAAGGTGTTATTCTAGTACGAACTCTATGATAGAGTGAACGGAAAGAATAGCTTCGTGTTATTTTACTACGGACTCTTGAATAGACCGATCAGAAAGGATAACTTTGAGGTGATTTCGTACCCTACCATAATCTTTTCGTTTGTTCTCCGCTATTAGTGTCTTTCGAGTGACTCTTTGTTGCATGTTGAGGTATAGTTATATGATCCAATTATGTTATTATTGTTGAGAGAACTTGCACTGGTGAAAGTATGAACCCTAGGCCTTGTTTCAACGCATTGCAATACCGTTTGTGCTCACTTTTATCATTAGTTATCTTGCTGTTTTTATATTTTCAGATTACAAAAACCATTATCTACTATCCATATTGCACTTGTATCACCATCTCTTCGTCGAACTAGTGCACCTATACAGTTTACCATTGTATTGGGTGTGTTGGGGACACAAGAGACTCTATGTTATTTGGTTGCAGGGTTGCTTGAGAGAGACCATCTTCATCCTACGCCTCCTACGGATTGATAAACCTTAGGTCGTCCACTTGAGGGAAATTTGCTACTGTCCTACAAACCTCTGCACTTGGAGGCCCAACAACGTCTACAAGAAGGTTGTGTAGTAGACATCAGTCACCGAGCCGGACACGTTGTATGAGCCGGCCGGGACTCTGTAGGCCGCAGGACGTCAACCCGTGTATATAAGGGGATGACCCGGCGGCGGCTTAGGGCAGGTAACATCAAATCGAGAGCCAGGCTTAGCGTATTTGCTCCCTGGTCATCGAAACCCTAGCAATATCACCAAGAACTGGATTAGGCTTTTACCTTCATCGTAAGGGGCCGAACCAGTATAAACCCTCGTGTCCTTCGTCCCGATTAACCCCTTTAAGCTTCCTAGTTGTGATGGCTCCATGACTAAGTCCTTTCACTAGGACATCTGCTGTGACAATTTCACGACAATATGATACACATCAGCCAACTCTAATGTCACCTAGATACTCCAATATCACCAAGTATCCATGAGTTGATTATACAATATGCATCAAACAATTTCAGAATCATAATACTCAATCCAACACAAAGAACCTTAAAGAATGCCCCAAGATTTCTATCGGAGAAACAATGATGAAAACGTGTATCAACCCCGATGCATAGATTACCCTAATGTCACCTCGGGAATCCATGAGTTCAGTGCCAAAACATATATCGAGTTAATCAATACGATACCCCACTGTCACCATGGGTATTCATAGCAAGACATACATCAAGTGCTCTCAAATCCATAAAAGTATTCAATCCGATAATAATGAAACCTTAAAGGGAAAACTCAATCCATGACAACAAGATAGAGAGGGAGAAACACCATATGATCCAGCTATATTAAAAAAGCTCACGATGCATCAAGATCGTGCCAAATCAAGAACATGAGAAAAAGAGAGATTAAACACATAGCTACTAGTACAAACCCTCAGCTCCGAGGGTGGACTACCCCCTCCTTATCATGGTGGCTGCCGGAATGATGAAGATGGTCTCCGGTGATGATTTCGCCCTTCGGCAGGGTGCCGAAACAGGGTCCAGATTCGTTTTTCGTGGCTATAGAGGCTTGCGGCGGTGGAACTTCTGATCTTGGTTAACTTTCGGAGGTTTCTGAATATATAGGATTTTTCAGCATGGGAATCACGTGAAGATGGGCCTCGGTGGGTCCACCAGCCACCAGGGCGCGCTAGGGGGGTTGGCGTGCCCTGGTGTCTTCTGGGCAGCAGCGGGCCCCCTCTGGTGGTTCTTTGCTCCATTATGTCTCTTTTCTTCCAATTAAAATAGTCAAAAAAATTCGTCCAATTCTGGGAACTTTTATTTCTGCACAAAAAATAACACCACTGTAGTTCTGCTGAAAACAGCGTCAGTCCCGGTTAGTTCCATTCAAATCATACCAAAACTGTCGAGGATATACCCCGCGGTATGACCCTGCCGGAGTTATGACCCGGCTGGGACTTGATATTTCATTAGTAAGCCAGCATATAGTCATAACCCGGCAGACAGTGGTAAGTCGGCAAACAGTTATAAGCGAGATTGTTAGCCAGCAGATTATAAGTCAGATTGTAAGCCGATAGATTATAAGCCAGATTGTAAGCCGACAGATTATAAGCCAGATGGTAAGCCCGAGACGTTAAGAAGCCCAAGACGTTAAGAAGCCCATGAAGAGAAGCACGTGATGAGAAGTCAAAATAGTCTAAGTCTTAATCCGACTAGGACTCTACATATAACCCTCCCCTCTAACGTATATAAGGAGGGGCACGACACCCCAAGAGGGAGAGGTTGAATAATCTTTAAGGTTAGACACAACTAGGAGAGCCGAATATACGGCGACTCCATCGTGATGATAATGAGATCTAGCCACAAACAGCATGTAGGGTTGTTATGGTATGATATTTTCCGGAGGCCGAAGTTGTCTAAACCCTTGTCTTGTGTTGCGTCTCTTGATTCCGATCAACCTCTCTTAAGCTACCACATAGATGTGTTGGCCTCACGACTAAGTCCTCACACTAGGACATCTGCCGTAAAATTTCCACGATAGTTAGCACCCACCGTTGAGCGTGCGCGCATGGTGGTGTTAAGTTCTTGGAGGGATCTATCCGAGGGATCGAGAAGCTCGCAATTCATCGGATTAAGAAAAATTCAAAAAATTAAGGTTGCGTCAAGTGCGCTGCCAAAAAGTTGCGGAGTTAACGAGACCAACGGGTGATCCAATTCAAAGCCAGATCAAGTTTTTTTTTTGGGAGCTCTCACACGTTGGCAAGACTTATTAGTTTTTTCATCAAGAGCCTCCATAATTCGGCTACAGGACAGGTTCTCCGCTCATTGATGGTTTTGTTACAGGGTCACTTCAAAGTACTGACGAAGAAGCATTACCTCGTGTTTCGTCAAACAACAAGATTGTTGGATATTGCTAGTTCACGACCAAGATAGCACCACAAGATGACCATGACTCGAGAAATAAACATGGATTGGCTAGAACGGCCACGACCCGGTCTCCTCGGCCACCACGGGACGCGCCTTGCCTCACGTCTGAGTCATCGTCGCGCCTCGTTTCCTGGAGCGGTTGCCATCGCGCACCGCGCCGTGCTTTGAGCGCAAAGTCACTTTTACCGGTTAGAGGACCTACCGGTGAAGCATCCATTTATCCATACATGCATCGTCGTGTAGGGGTCCATTAATTAATTATCAGTTGTTGCCATACCAAGCCTATACGAGACTATATACGGCTCCTGAATCCGGAAAAAAAATATATGAGATCAGGTCTTACGGTTAGCAGGTGAGACCCATCCTGATGGATGACACGTGGCATTTACAAATCACAAAGCATCTAATCTCTCTCCCCCCTAATTTTAAGTGGGGGGTGAGGGATGCTTTGAGATTTGTGAATGTCACGTGCCATCCATCAGGATGGATCTCGCGTGAGACCTGGTCTCAAAAAATTCTTTTCCCCTAAACCCCACAATGCATGCATGGCAGAAAAAGTTGTCAGAGTCTCTCTCTTCTCTTACACACTAAATCTACCCTTTTATTTCATTGTTGCTCATTTAAATCATTGTATATTTTAAACCATAAACTCATTTTTGAAACTTTTTATATATTTGAATTCCTAGCGTTAAGCCTTCTATAACAAGACCAATTTTGATAAATTTCAAAAATGTTTAAATTTAAATGTTTCAATTCATTTGAAATCGGTTTTCAATTTTAGTGAAATTAATTTATTTTTTTAGAATGAGCAAATCTTGTGTTTTTAAAAGGAGTGAAGGATTTTAGTCAAATCAATTTGTTTCAAAAGAGTGAAAATTTGAAAGTGTTTTTGAAAAGGTGAAATATGTTATGAAATTATTGAAATGTATAAACTCTTTTTTTGAAATAGTGGAGTCTTATCCCAAATAAGTGAAAAGGTTTTTGAAAAAAGTGAAATACGTCTGAATTTTTTTGAAATGTGTTTAGAAAAAACTGAAACTGGATTCTTGAATTGAGTGAAAAAATTTCTGAATCTATTTTTTGAAATAGTTGAAGTGAATACCATGTTTGGAGCTGTTTAGAACAAGACCAATGAGTGAAATGCATTTTCATTTTTTGTGAAATTATTTTTTGGAATGAGCGAAACATGTGTTTTTGAAAAGGAGTGAAGGGTTTGTAGTGAAATCAGTTTGTGTCGAAAGTGTTTTTTCAAAAATTATTTTGAAAACGAGAAATATGTTTTGAAATTATTGAAATAGATTAGCTCATTATTTTTGAAATAATGGAGACTTATCCGAAATAAATGAAATAGTATTTTGAAAATGTGTAGTACGTCTAAAATAATTGAAATGGTTGTAAGAAAAAAATAACCGGATTCTTGAACCGAGTGAAATAATTTGTGAATCCGCTTTCTGAAACGATTGCTTGAAATTATTCAAAAAATTGAAATAAATAAATCAGAATTTCAACTGACTGAAATAGTTGAAGTGAAATAAATCAATTGAAACATGAAATTTAAACGTGTTTGGAATATATTCAAGATTTGTCTTGTTTTAAAGGTCTGAACGCCATGAGTTCAAATATATATAAAAATTCAATAAAAAAATTATGGTTTAAAAGATATGGATGAGTTAAATTAGCAAAGGTGAAATAAAAGTATGAATTTATTGTGTATAAGGGAAGAGAGATGAGAGCTGTCACATTCTTGCCATGCATGCATGTGGATGACATCACGTGGTGGAGAGGTGAAATACCAACATTTAGTAAGTATAAGCAAACAGTGTTATACTGCATGTGGTATAAACTACAGTGTGCGGTGGTGCGAAGTGATTGATTGGAGTTGTGCCGGTAGCTACCGGTTCCGGTAGAAAAACTTTTTCGATGCTTTGAGCCGCCACTACATCACGCTGGGATGAGAGCCGCCGCGTTGACCCGCTGCTTCGAGCCGTCGCCTTTTGTTGCGCGTCGCCGCGGCCCCGAGCCGTCGCTCCCCGGCTGCACCCGCCGCTGCGGCCTGCAACCAAAATCGCACTGAAACACCGCTTGCTTAAGCCGCCACCTCTGCCAGCGCCGGCTCAAGCCGCCCGTGGTCTCCCATTGAGCCGGCACTGTCAGCGAGTCGCCTACCGCGCGCCACCGTCATACAATTCATCTAATTGTTTGAGTCGCCGGGACCTATAAGGTTCGGAAGAAGATGTGTCCGATCAGCTGCTGCTTTCGCATACATACGCATGGTTGTGCCATGAGTGCCTGCTCTATTCCTGTTTCTACTCAAGACTCAAAAAAGGACTTCAAGTCGCCAAACATCATTGTTTCCTGCTAGTCTGTTTCTCCATCGTATAAGTCTCGACTTTTAAAATCGCCAAAAGCCAGTTGGAGTCTCTGTTTCGTTCAGCGTTGGTTCAGCATGAAAAAAATTGGAGTTGTTCAGAAGTTGAAAATCTGGCTGTTGGTTTTTTTTTGAGAATCACCGGGGGGAGTTTTCCCACCTGAATATATTGCTCAAAGTGGCCAAAACGCCTGAGTAGTGATCCAGTTTATAAGAAAAACCGGATCAAAAACCTTAACAAATTGACTCCGTTTATAAGGGAAATCGGGCCGAAAAACCGAACAAGGCACGACCTAGCTGGCAGACATAAGACATCACCACGAGAGACACAAGTAGATGTGGGGTGTCGTCGAGAGATCACAATACCAGGACTTTGCAAATAGCCGAACGCATCGGCGGGCATACCGGCCCCCATGGCACAACTCAGGAGCAACCACAATCAACGAGTATCATCCTAGACACGAACCTTGACTGGGGCTCCGCCACAGAAAAACGGAACGATTAGCAAGTTTGAGAGGTATCTTGCGCCATCCTTGAGCAAAGATGAGCCGAGACAACACCAAGAGCACGAAGCTCGCCGCAACACAACGGTAACCATGAGAGAGTCTTGAGCAATCATCACCAACCTGAGCCGCACGAGAACACCACCACCGTAGATGAAGAGCTCCAATGAACCGACACCATCCATGATGCCTCAAGGCTATTGGTGCAGCCGAAGGGCGACGAGCGACCGAGTCCACACCCGGACGAAGAGTCACACGCAGCCGAGTCTACATCACAATAGTAGCACCGCCGGCGAAGCTGAAGGGCATCAAGGAGCCGAGTCTACACCTGGGTCGCTTCACCGTGCACACCACCGCAGGCCTGTCGGGCCACCACCACCACAACACACACCACCGTCGACCCCAGTCGGCCGCACAACCACACCACCAACCGCACCACCACCACCAACCATCGACCTCAAGCCAGCCAAACACCACCCAAACCTCAGGTAAGCAACATGGAGCAATGTCTCCGAAGACAGGCACCACCAAGGTGGTAACGACATCGTGGACGCCGCTGCCGTCCGATCCAGGAGCTGGATCTAAGGCTTTCACCCGGAGAACGAACAGAGTAGGCGAAGGAACCAATGCATCACACAGCGGTACCTCCAGGGAGGGATCCGACGCTGCAGAGCGCCGCTACCGCCGATGCCGGCCGAAGCCGACATAGGGCTTTCGCCCGTAGCATCACCCTCGTCACCCTTTTGCTGAGCCACGTCACTGCTGAGACCAGAGCCACCATCGCAAGGAGGGGAAAACCTCGTGCTACGGCGACCGAGCGCCTGCCGGACTAACACCAGACCGCCGAAGCAGCCAACAGGGGTGGAACCGAGCAAGGCGCGTCAGGGAGTGCGAGATCCGCGGGACGATGGGAGCAGAGGACGTACCTAGCCGCCCCTGACTTGGATCTGGCAGGAAAGAGAGGAAGTGGCTGGACCACCGGCCTAGCCCCGCCGCCATGCCACCACGCTGCCAGACACGCCAGGCTAGCAAGCCGACCAGCTCCATAGCACCAAGCCGGGAGGGCGGGCGCCACCCCACCCCATCCCGCCGAGTAGGGCTGCCGGGCTGAACCCCGAGGAACCCACTACAGCCGCAGCATCGCCGGGAGGGGTCTCGTCGAGCAGCTAGGAGCCGCAGTTCGCATCCCCACCCACCGGATCCATGCGCGAGGAGCCGCTGGAGCGCCGCCACCCGCCATGCCGTCCCCGCCAGATCCCGTCGAGGCACACCGAGGCCGCACCCCAAATCACCGGAACGAGGACGCCCATCTCCGCGCCCTGCGCGCCTAGGCCGCGCCCCTCGCGCCCTCGCCGTGCCGCCCCGAGCACGGCCACCCACGCCGGTGCGCGCACCCTGCACGAGCGCCGCGCTGCTACGTCTTGAGCTTGCGTTGGTTTTCCCCGAAGAGGAAGGGATGATGCAGCAGAGTAGCGTAAGTATTTCCCTCAGTTTTTGAGAATCAAGGTATCAATCCAGTAGGAGCCCACGCTCAAGTCACTCGTACCTGCACAAAGCGATAGCTACTCGCAACCAACGCGATTAGGGGTTGTCAATCCCTTCACGGTCACTTACGAGAGTGAGATCTGATAGATATAATATTTTTGGTATTTTTGGTATAAAGATGCAAAGTAAAAAGTAAAGGCAAAGTAAAAAAAGCAAAGCAAGATTAAAGTGATGGAGATTGATATGATGAGAATAGACCCGGGGGCCATAGGTTTCACTAGTGGCTACTCTCAAGAGCATAAGTATTCTACGGTGGGTGAACAAATTACTGTTGAGCAATTGACAGAATTGAGCATAGTTATGAGAATATCTAGGCATGATCATGTATATAGGCATCACGTCCGTGACAAGTAGATTGAAACGATTCTGCATCTACTACTATTACTCCACTCATCGACCGCTATCAAGCATGCATCTAGAGTATTAAGTTAAAAACAGAGTAACGCCTTAAGCAAGATGACATGATGTAGAGAGATAAATTCATGCAATATGAAATAAACCACATCTTGTTATCCTTGATGGCAACGATACAATACGTGCCTTGCTGCCCCTTCTGTCACTGGGTAAGGACACCGCAAGATCGAACCCAAAGCTAAGCACTTCTCCCATGGCAAGAACTACCAATCTAGTTGGCCATACCAAACAGATAATTCGAAGAGACTTGCAAAGATAACCAATCATACATAAAAGAATTCAGAGAAGATTCAAATATTATTCATAGATAGACTTGATCATAAACCCACAATTCATCGGTCTCAACAAACACACCGCAAAAAGAAGATTACATCGAATAGATCTCCACAAGAGAGGGGGAGAACTTTGTATTGAGATTCAAAGAGAGATAAGAAGCCATCTAGCTACTAACTATGGACCCGAAGGTCTGAGGTAAACTACTCACACTTCATCGGAGGGGCTAGGATGATGTAGAAGCCCTCCGTGATGACGGCCCTCTTCTGGCGGAGCTCCGGAACAGGCCCCAAGATGGGATCTTGTGGATACAGAAAGTTGCGGCAGTGGAATTAGGTTTTTGGCTCCTGTTCTGATCGTTTGGGGGTACGTGTGTATATATAGGAGGAAGAAGTACGCCGGAGGAGCAACGAGGGGCCCACGAGGCAGGGGGGCGCCCTCGTGACCGCCTCTTTTGTTCCTTGGAGCACGGTCCAAGTCTCCTGGATCACGTTCGGTGAGAAAATCACGTTCCCGAAGATTTTATTCCGTTTGGACTCCGTTTGATATTCCGTTTATCTGAAACACTGAAATAGGTAAAAAACAGCAATTCTAGGCTGGGCCTCCAGTTAATAGGTTAGTCCCAAAAATAATATAAAAGTGGAAAATAAAGCCCAATATAGTCCAAAACAGTAGATAATACAGCATGGAGCAATCAAAAATTATAGATACGTTGGAGACGTATCAGGCATCCCAAGCTTAATTCCTGCTCGTCCTCGAGTAGGTAAATGATAAAAAGAGAATTTTTGATGCGGAGTGCTACTTTGCATAATTTCAATGCAAATCTTCTTAATTGTGGTATGAATATTCAGATTAGAAAGATTCAAGACAAAAGTTTATATTGACATAAAAATAATAATACTTCAAGCACACTAATAAAGCAATTATGTCTTCTCAAAGTAACATGGCCAAAGAAAGTTATCCTACAAAATCATATAGTCTGGCTATGCTCCATCTTCACCACACAAAGTATTCAAATCATGCACAACCCCGATGACAAGCCAAGCAATTGTTTCATACTCTAACTTTTTCAAAACTTTTTCAATCTTCACGCAATACGTGAGCGTGAGCCATGGATATAGCACTATAGGTGGAATAGAATGGTGGTTGTGGAGAAGACAAAAAGGACGGGAATATAGTCTCACATCAACTAGGTGTATCAACGGGCTATGGAGATGCCATCAATAGATATCAATGTGAGTGAGTAGGGATTGCCATGCAACGGATGCACTAGAGCTATAAATGTATGAAAGCTCAACAAAAGAAACTAGTGGGTGTGCATCCAACTTGCTTGCTCACGAAGACCTAGGGCAATTCGAGGAACCCCATTATTGGAATATACAAGCCAAGTTCTATAATGTAAAATTCCCACTAGTATATGAAAGTGACAACATATGAGACTATCTATATGAAGAACATGGTGCTACTTTGAAGCACAATATATGAGACTCGCTATATCACGGTGCTACTTTGAAGCACAAGTGTGGTAAAAGGATAGTAGCATTGCCCATTTTTATTTATTTTCTCTTTTTTGGGCCTTCTCTTTTTTTTGGGCTTGCTTTTTTGGCGGACAATGCTCTATTGAATGATGATGATCACACTTTTATTTATTTACAACTCAATGATTACAACTTGATTCTAAAACAAAGTATGACTCTATATGGATGCCTCCGGCGGTGTACCGGGATATGCAATGAATCAAGAGTGACAAGTATGAAGAAATTATGAACGGTGGCTTTGCCACGAATACTATGTCAACTACATGATCATGCAAAGCAATATGACAATGATGAATGTGTCATGATGAACTAGATGGTGGAAAGTTGCATGGCAATATATATCGGAATGGCTATGGAAATGCCATAATAGGTAGGTATGGTGGCTGTTTTGAGGAAGGTATATGGTAGGTGTATGATACCGGCGAAAGGTGTGCGGTATTAGAGAGGCTAGCAAAGGTGGAAGGGTGAGAGTGCGTATAATCCATGGACTCAACATTAGTCATAAAGAACTCATATACTTATTGCAAAAATCTAGAAGTTATCAAAGCAAAGTATTACGCGCATGCTCCTAGGGGGATAGATTGGTAGGAAAAGACCATCGCTCGTCCCCGACCGCCACTCATAAGGAATACAATCAATAAATAAATCATGCTCCGACTTCGTCACATAACGGTTCACCATACGTGCATGCTACGGGAATCACAAACCTTAACACAAGCATTCTTTAAATTCACAACTACTCAACTAGCATGACTTTAATATTATCACCTCCATATCTCGAAACAATTATCATGCTTCAATCTTTTCTTAGTATTCAACACACTCAAAAGATAGTTTCACAAATCTTGAATACCAAGCACATTATTATTAAGCAAATTACCATGCTATTAAGAGACTCTCAAAATAATTTAAGTGAAGCATGAGAGATCAATAGTTTATTTAAAACAAATCCACCACGGTGCTCTAAAAGATCTAAGTGAAGCACATAGAGCAAAATTATAACACTCAAAAGATACAAGTGAAGCACATAGAGCAAAACTACTTAGCTCAAAAGATATAAGTGAAGCACATAGAGTATTCTATCAAATTTTAATTCATGTATGGCTCTCTTAAAAGGTGTGTACAGCAAGGATGATTGTGGCATACTAAGACACAAAGACACAAATAATACAAGACGCTCCAAGCAAAACACATATCATGTTGGTGAATAAAAATATAGCTCCAAGTAAATTACTGATGGAAGTGGACGAAAGAGGGGATGCCTTCCGGGGCATTACCAAGCTTTGACTTTTTGGTGTCCTTGGATTATCTTGGGGGTGCCATGGGCATCCCCAAGCTTAGGCTCTTGCCACTCCTTGTTCCATGATCCATCAAAAGAATTCACCCAAAACTTGAAAACTTCACAACACAAAACTCAAAATAGAAAACTCGTGAGCTCCGTTAGCGAAAGAAAACAAAAGACCACTTCAAGGTACTGTAATTAACTCATTGTTTATTTATATTGGTATTAAACCTACTGTATTCCAACTTCTCTATGGATTATAAACTATTTTACTAGCCATAGATTCATCAAAATAAGCAAACAACACACGAAAAACAGAATCTGTCAAAAACAGAACAGTCTGTAGTAATCTGTAGCTAGCACAAGATCTGGAACCCCAAAAATTCTAAAATAAATTGCTGGACGTGAGGAATTTATCTATTAATCATCTGCAAAAAGAATTAACTAAATATCACTCTTCAAATAAAAATGACAGCAGTTCTCGTGAGCGCTAAAGTTTCTGTTTTTTACAGCAAGTTCAACAAGACGTTCCCCAAGTCTTCCCAACGGTTCTACTTGGCACAAACACTAATTAAACACAAAAAACACAACCAAAACAGAGGCTAAATAATTTATTTATTGAATAACAGCAAGGAAAAATATTGGGTTGTCTCCCAACAAGCGCTTTTCTTTAAAGCCTTATAGCTAGGCATTGGTAATTTTATTTTCTTTCTAGGAAAGTGTTCCATGCCATTTTTTAATGGAAATTGAAATCTAATATTCCCTTCCTTCATATCAATAATCGCACCAACCGTTCTAAGAAAAGGTCTACCAAGAATAATAGGGCAAGAAGGATTGCAATCTATATTAAGAACAATGAAATCTACGGGCACATAATTCCTATTTGCAACAATAAGAACATCATTAATCCTTCCCATAGGTTTCTTAATAGTGGAATCCGCAAGATGCAAGTTTAGAGAGCAATCATCAAAATTACGGAAATCTATTAAATCACGCAAAGTCTTGGGAATAGTAGAGACAGTAGCACCCAAATCACACAAAGCATAAAACTCATGATCTTTAATTTTAATTTTAATAGTTGGTTCCCACTCATCATAGAGTTTTCTAGGGATAGAAACTTTCAACTCAAGTTTTTATTCATAAGATTGCACCAAGGCATCAACGATATGTTCGGTGAAGGATTTATTTTGACTATAAGCATGTGGAGAATTTAGCACGGATTGCAACAAGGAAATACAATCAATTAAAGAGCAACTTTCATAATTAAATTCCTTGAAATCCAATATAGTGGGTTTAGCAACATCTAGATTTTTATTTCTTTCAATCCCACTTTTATCAACTTCATCATTAAGATCTAAATACTCCAAATTTTTAGAACACCTTCTAGGTAAAGGAAGATCATATTCAGTTTCATCAAGATTCATATTGCAAAATAAAGATTTAATAGGGGACACATCAATAACTTTTAGATCTTCATCTTGATTTTCATAGGTATTGGAAGAACACGCTTTAATAAAGGCATCTTTGGAAGCACGCATCCTAGCGGTTCTTTCCTTGCACTCATCAATGGAAATTCTCATGGCTTTGAGAGACTCATTGATATCATGCTTAGGAGGAATAGATCTAAGCTTTAAAGAATCAATCTCAAGAGAAATTCTATCAATGTTTCTAGCCAAATCATCAACTTTAAGCAATTTCTCCTCAAGCAAAGCATTAAAATTCTTTTGTGAATTCATAAACTCTTTAACACTAGTCTCAAATTCAGAGGGCATCTTATTATAATTTCCATAAGAGTTGTTGTAGGAATTCCCATAATTATTAGAAGGATTACTAGGATATGGCCTAGGATTAAAATTCCCTCTATAAGCGTTGTTACCAAAATTATTCCTACCAACAAAATTCACATCCATAGATTCATTGTTATTATCAATCAAAGTAGACAAAGGCATATCATTAGGATCAGAAGAAACACTCTTAGTAGGAAATAATTTCATAAGTTCATCTATCTTTCCACTCAACACATTGATTTCTTCTATCACATGCACTTTTTTATTAGAAGATCTTTCAGTATGCCATTGAGAATAATTAACCATAATATTATCTAGGAGTTTAGTAGCATCTCCTAAAGTGATTTCCATAAAAGTGCCTCCCGCGGCCGAATCTAAAAGATTTCTAGAAGCAAAATTCAATCCGGCATAAAATTTTTGTATAATCATCCACAAATTCAAACCATGAGTAGGGCAATTACGTATCATTAATTTCATTCTCTCCCAAGCTTGTGCAACATGTTCATGATCAAGTTGTTTAAAGTTCATAATATCGTTTCTAAGAGAGATGATCTTAGCGGGAGGAAAATATTTAGAGAAAAAAGCATCTTTGCACTTGTTCCATGAATCAATACTATTCTTAGGCAAAGACGAAAACCAAGATTTAGCACGATCTCTAAGCGAAAAAGGAAATAGCTTCAATATAACGACATCATTATTGACATCTTTTTTCTTTTGCATATCACATAAATCAACGAAGCTATTCAGATGAGTAGCGGCATCTTCACTAGGAAGGCCGGCGAATTGATCTTTCATAACAAGATTCAACGAAGCAGTATTAATTTCACAAGATTCAGCATCGGTAAGAGGAGCAATCGGAGTGCTAAGGAAATCATTATTATTGGTATTGGTGAAGTCACACAATTTATTAGTATCTTGAGCCATCGCGACAAACAAGCAATCTAACACACGAGCAAACAAAAAGGCAAATACAGAGGGAGGATAGAGAGAGAGGGCGAATAAAATGGCAAGGGTGAATTGGGGGGAGAGGAAAATGAGAGGCAAATGGCAAATAATGTAATGCGAGAGATAGGGGTTGTGATGGGTACTTGGTATGTTGACTTTTTTGCGTAGACTCCCCGGCAACGGCGCCAGAAATCCTTCTTGCTACGTCGTGAGCTTGCGTTGGTTTTCCCCGAAGAGGAAGGGATGATGCAGCAGAGTAGCGTAAGTATTTCCCTCAGTTTTTGAGAACCAAGGTATCAATCCAGTAGGAGCCCACGCTCAAGTCCCTCGTACCTGCACAAAGCGATAGCTACTCGCAACCAACGCGATTAGGGGTTGTCAATCCCTTCACGGTCACTTACGAGAGTGAGATCTGATAGATATAATATTTTTGGTATTTTTGGTATAAAGATGCAAAGTAAAAAGTAAAGGCAAAGTAAAAAGCAAAGCAAGATTAAAGTGATGGAGATTGATATGATGAGAACAGACCCGGGGGCCATAGGTTTCACTAGTGGCTTCTCTCAAGAGCATAAGTATTCTACGGTGGGTGAACAAATTACTGTTGAGCAATTGACAGAATTGAGCATAGTTATGAGAATATCTAGGCATGATCATGTATATAGGCATCACGTCCGTGACAAGTAGATCGAAACGATTCTGGATCTACTACTATTACTCCACTCATCGACCGCTATCAAGCATGCATCTAGAGTATTAAGTTAAAAACAGAGTAACACCTTAAGCAAGATGACATGATGTAGAGAGATAAATTCATGCAATATGAAATAAACCCCATCTTGTTATCCTCGATGGCAACGATACAATACTTGCCTTGCTGCCCCTTCTGTCACTGGGTAAGGACACCGCAAGATCGAACCCAAAGCTAAGCACTTCTCCCATGGCAAGAACTACCAATCTAGTTGGCCAAACCAAACGGATAATTCGAAGAGACTTGCAAAGATAACCAATCATACATAAAAGAATTCAGAGAAGATTCAAATATTATTCATAGATAGACTTGATCATAAACCCACAATTCATCGGTCTCAACAAACACACCACAAATAGAAGATTACATCGAATAGATCTCCACAAGAGAGGGGGAGAACTTTGTATTGAGATTCAAAGAGAGAGAAGAAGCCATCTAGCTACTAACTATGGACCCGAAGGTCTGAGGGAAAATACTCACACTTCATCGGAGGGGCTAGGATGATGTAGAAGCCCTCCGTGATGACGGCCCTCTTCCGGTGGAGCTCCGGAACAGGCCCCAAGATGGGATCTTGTGGATACAGAAAGTTGCGGCGGTGGAATTAGGTTTTTGGCTCCTGTTGTGATCGTTTAGGGGTACGTGTGTATATATAGGAGGAAGAAGTACGCCGGAGGAGCAACGAGGGGCCCACGAGGCAGGGGGCGCGCCCCCACCCTCGTGACCGCCTCTTTTGTTCCTTGGAGCAGGGTCCAAGTCTCCTGGATCACGTTCGGTGAGAAAATCATGTTCCCGAAGATTTTATTCCGTTTGGACTCCGTTTGATATTCCGTTTATCTGAAACACTGAAATAGGTAAAAAACAGCAATTCTGGGCTGGGTCTCCGGTTAATAGGTTAGTCCCAAAATAATATAAAAGTGGAAAATAAAGCCCAATATAGTCCAAAGCAATAGATAATATAGAATGGAGCAATCAAAAATTATAGACACGTTGGAGACGTATCACACGCCGAGCCGAATCACACGCTCGAGCTGGAGGAGGGAAAGGCCCCGCCGCTGCCGAGCCGTGCGGGCTTCGCCCGGCGACGTATGTCGGCGGCAGCGAGGGGAGGAGGGGCTTGCAATGGCGGCGGCTAGGGTTCGCTCCCGGGCCGCCCGCGGGAGCAACCTGGGGAGCGTCTGCGTTCGCCTACCTCCATGGAGGGATCTGACGCTGCAGAGTGCCGCTACCCCTGGCTGTTAGTTTGACACGGAATCTGACGCACAAAGGAAGAAAATACAGGAAGAGGCCACGACTCGGAGGAGGATTCGGCCGGGGCTTGATAGTGCCTTTCGTCCGTGCTTTGAGCCGGTCTTTGGTTCGCAGCCGACCTGCGCCTTGGCCTCTGAGCCGCTACGCCTCGCGCTGCTTTAAGCCGCCATGTTGTGAGTAGTCACCTGCTACTCAAGCCGCTGTCGCAGCGGCGCCAAGTCACCTTCGCCTCCAAGCGCCCCCTCCGCCTGCCTTCAAGCCGCTGGCCCCGCCGTAGCGCCTGGTCGTTGTCGTCGGACGCCTCAGTCTAGGGCAGCCCTTGCCAAACTGCGTCACCTCCGTGGTGAGACACCACCATAGCGTCTGGCTGTCTCCGCACCTTCCAGTCATTTCCGCCGGGTGGAGTCGCCGCTGCGCTCCGAGCTGCAGCCTCAACTCGCCAATACCGTTATCATCGCTTGTACGACCAACCATCGAGCCAACTCGCCTCTGAATTGCCGCTTCAACAGCCGCAGTATCCGCTTGTGAATCACTACCATGGCGAGACGCCCGTGGCCAGGACGCCTCCACTCTACCTCTCTCAGCCTTTGACCCACGCTCGCGGTCGCCGAGCGGCTGCCTCGGTTTTAGTTTGATACTCGGAGGTGGCGGACCGGCGAAGCTATTCTCTATTAGTCTGCCGCTGCTATGTTCAAGACGCCGCTTGTTTCTGCAGAGCCGGCTACACTTTGATTGTCTCCGAACCACCGCAACCTCCGAGCATCTCCGGCTCGTCTCCTCACCTCCACATCCGCGGCCGCCTTCGGTGTGAACCATTTCCACAGCCACCATCACATCGTCTCCGCGATGAGCCGCCGTCATCACCGCGACCTCTCTGGACCACCATGTGGTTTTACCCTGAGTCACCGTCACGGTGACTCGCTGCGACGCCCGCGGCCTCACCTCACTTCAGCTGCGGTGCGCCCTCGCCTCCGGTGCGTTGATCCTCCCGCTCCGGTGCATCCGTGCCTTCTACTGCCACCCGTGCATGTTGTATGGGCCGCCTCTCGCGCCACCGCGCCTGTTTCAAGCCACCGCGGTCCTTCGTTAAGTCGCCGGTGTGCCACTTCGTCAATTCCGGGTTGCTTTACTCATCCGCTCCTCCGTTGAGCCTCCCTCATGCTGTTTCTGCAGCGGCCTCGCGGCGTGTCACCACCTGCTACCCGCCAGGCGCCCCTCACAGTGCCTCATCTAGAGCCACCCCGCTGGGCCGTGCCCCAAGTCGCTCCGACGGCTTGCCGCTGCCGCGAGCCACCCCTGTTTGCGCCTCGCGCCATTGTCAAGCCGCTGGTGCACCCTCGCGCCTGCCTGAAGTCGCCTATCGCACCACCCTGTTAAAACGCCATGGAGCGCCCTGACTATCCATTGTCGCGGCCTCGTCTGCGATGGCAAGCCGCCTCTGCTACCGCCAAGTTGCTGCCGCGGGTTTACCAAATGCCTCCACCTCCAACGTGATGTGTTGCAAATCGCCACCTTGAGCCGCCGCTACCATTGAGAGTCTTTGCCTCGCCTCGTCGGGTGCTTCACCAGCGCCGGCCCTACACATCGCCGAGCCGCCCTTCGCTGGAAGCCGCCGAGGCTGTAACCCGCCGGGGGCCCCGTTGAGCCGCCGCAGCTCTCCACCTCTATCGTGGTCTGGATCCTTCAGGCCGGCATGTACTGCTACTGAGCTGCTGCTCCGGGTTGCCTCCATTTGTCGCGCCTCGATTGAGCCGCCTGGAGTCGCCACACTCCTCCATCTCGCCGGGGGCATCCCCGAAACCACCTCATTCCGCCACAGGTGAGCTACCCCACCTTGTAGTTGCTCAATTGACCCGCTGGCGTGGCCTCGAGCCACCCCCGCTGGCCGCATTTGCTTTAAGCCGCCGGCCGCGTCCGCGTCTGCCTAACCCTCCCCTGCTTGAGGCCCCCTGCACCTTGTCGGCTGATGTTGTTTAGCTGCCGTGGTTGTTTGCCTATCTGAATAAAACAAAACAAGAAGGAGGAGTTGACCCGGTGGGTTTAGGTACTTGGATAAAATAAAAAGGCATCAACATGACCAGGAGGTTTCATTCTGAGCCGCCCGGTTTTAGGTTCCATGACACAGGTGATATCCTTCATGTATATTTCATCCATGTATATATTAATTCATTCAAGAGCAATTACTCTGGTTTGCAATATCTTTGATGCAGGACAATTTGTCTATTGCAAAGGTGACCGTCATGTCATGGAGTTTATTGAATAACTCATATCGGAAGTGTGCAATGAGTGTTGCGAAGATTGTCAATTTTCTTCAAGCTTCTGGTTTACATAAATTTCAGTGTTCCGTTGTTCAACTATATACCGGTTTATATCACGGTCAAATATGAGGAATCTCAAGCCAACTCCGCGAGTGGTCTTAAGACTCGGGGCTACAATGATATGACTCGGCAAGTCTTGCCAGTCTCAGCAAATTCAAGAACCCCAGGACGTTGAAGGGGAAGATAACCCGGTCCCGGAGGCTACTGCCATATTGATGAAAATTTAAAGGCCGTCAGAAAATTTCCGGTTTAAAATGAAGATTCGGTTTAAAATCCGGCTCAAGGGAAATCTGTTTCTCACAAAGCTTTGAAGCTCTCAATATCCGGTTTAAAACGCCGGTTCAAAAAGAATCCATCTCTCACAGGTTCGAGTTCTCAGGAAAAATTAAAGGTTGCCAAAGAGAACTTGCTACCATGATGCGTGGTTCAAACATGGGTATCATGCCTTATTGGCTTATCTTATTAGTCGCTTGGGGGCTTCCTTTTCAAACATGGGTGTAGTCACCAAAGAGAACATAGTGTTACTACCCTCTTGACCAAATATGTCACTTGGGGGCTTCCTGTTCAAACATAGGCGTATTCACCAAAGAGAACATAGCGTTACTACCCTCTTGACCGAATATGTCACTTGGGGGCTTCCTATTCAAACATAGGTGTATTCACCAAAGAGACCATAGTGTTACTACCCTCTTGACTGGGTTGTCTTGTTCAAACATAGGTGTATTCACCAAAGAGGACATAACCCTTCCGGGTTATCCTGCCTGTATGCCAGCTTCTTGTCCATCAGGTAATCCTGATTGACCCGCTGAACTCTTAACAGTCAATATTTTAAACAAGACCCTGAACTAGTTAAGGTTAAAATGCCGGATTATCATGTGAGGGCACGGCTTACAGATAGCGAGGATGAACCTAGGCTATTAATTCACCTTCATTGAAACTTTGTTAAACCTGCCTGTTTGCATGATGCTACTCTGACCTCATGTACTGTCGATAAGTCAATCTTTAAACAAGACCCTGAACTTATCCAGGTTAAAACATCGATTGGGTCATGTGAGAGCCGGCTTACAGAAAGCGAGGATACTCCAGTGGCTATCATGCTAGTTTCATTGAAGTATTCTGTTATCATACACATACATCATCATATATTGCATTATACATTGCATCATCATTACATCATCATAGCATACATCATATCTGCATGGATATACTGGTTTATATTGCAGGAACCGGTTTTCAAACCAAGTTATATTATTCAAATCTTTAATAGCCAACATGGCTGGAATTTTATTATGGCTATCAATACCCAATATTATGATTGAGGTTTTCAAAGTCGCTTAAGCGCAATGGCTATTATTTTATCAATGGATATGATTTATTCTACAATGGAGGAAATAGTCCCGAGTTGCTGCAGGCTTACGACCCGGCACTTGGGGGCTACATTATTCAAATTGAGATTACATCAAATATGCAAGTCCCATATCACTGCCAACATGCACCATGGCACTTGGGGGCTAATGCAAGATCATTCTTTTTACTTGCCTTATTGAAGACCCGACTCATCATATCGTAATGAGCCGGCCCTTGGGGGCTACCAATTGCTCCTGTCAAAAATTCAAGGTACACAAGTCTTAATCCATTATATTGAAAGTCCACTACTCAGTTGGTAAAGTACAAAGCTCTTAACCTTGTGGACGTCGGTTCGAGCCCATGGTGAGGGTTACATCATATGATATTATTTTCAATGAACTATATATAAAGTCCCGGCTCAGTATTATCTTACTAAGCCAGCCCTTGGGGGCTACACGTTGCTGCTCGAATCTACATGATCATACACACAAAGTCCCTGCTCATTATTGCATAATGACCCGGCACTTGGGGGCTACACTGGTTGAAGTTTTTATGAGCATAAGGCAAATACAAGTCCCAGGTTGCTGCAAGCATGACAACCCGGCACTTGGGGCTACATATGTGGAATATTCAGTTTTGACTAGTGATTGAGATGAACAACCTGGATTTCTTCAAGTTTGCAACATTTATATTGAAGCAAATCTTAAGCTGTTGCTACGCTCCCTTCTTAAGACTTCGGGGCTACAAGTGATATGCATATATGGGAGGTATATTTTCAAGCTTGATGTTAACTGTTTCAAGGCCAATATTTGTGTTAAGCATTGGGAGATGAGTCAAAATTATTCTTCACATTTTTTCTCCGTGAGAAACCAACGTCAGCAAATTGATTATGAAGCTGGCCTATGATGTCTACTACACAACCTTCTTCTTGTAGACGTTGTTGGTCCTCCAAGTGCAGAGGTTTGTAGGACAGTAGCAAATTTCCCTCAAGTGGATGACCTAAGATTTATCAATCTGTGGGAGGCGTAGGATGAAGATGGTCTCTCTCAAACAACCCTGCAACAAAATAACAAAGAGTCTCTTGTGTCCCCAACACACCCAATACAATGGTAAATTGTATAGGTGCACTAGTTCGGCGAAGAGATGGTGATACAAGTGCAATATGGATAGTAGATATAGGTTTTTGTAATCTGAAAATATAAAAACAGCAAGGTAACTAATGATAAAAGTGAGCGTAAACAATATTGCAATGCTAGGAAACAAGGCCTAGGGTTCATACTTTCACTAGTGCAAGTTCTCTCAACAATAATAACATAACTGGATCATATAACTATCCCTCAACATGCAACAAAGAGTCACTCCAAAGTCACTAATAGCGAAGAACAGAC
Organism: Triticum urartu; assembly: GCF_056163025.1. Lineage (NCBI taxonomy): Eukaryota > Viridiplantae > Streptophyta > Magnoliopsida > Poales > Poaceae > Triticum > Triticum urartu. The sequence continues at coordinate 64,178,171 of NC_141873.1, read as the reverse complement.
GAAGAGATTATGGTAGGGTACGAAACCACCTCAAAGTTATTCTTTCTGATCGATCTATTCAAGAGTTCGTACTAGAATAACACCTTAAGACACAAATCAACCAAAACCCTAATGTCACCTAGATACTCCAATGTCACATCAAGTATCCGTGGGTATGATTATACGATATGCATCACACAATCTCAGATTCATCTATTCAACCAACACAAAGAACTTCAAAGAGTGCCCCAGAGTTTCTACCGGAGAGTCAAGACAAAAACGTGTGCCAACCCCCATGCATAAGTTCACGAGGTCACGGAACTCGCAAGTTGATCACCAAAACATACATCAAGTGGATCACGTGATATCCCATTGTCACTACAGATAAGCACATGCAAGACATACATCAAGTGTTCTCAAATCCTTAAAGACTCAATCCGATAGGATAACTTCAAAGGGAAAACTCAATTCATCACAAGAGAGTAGATGGGGAGAAACATCATAAGATCCCACTATAATAGCAAAGCTCGTGATACAATAAGATCGTGCCAACTCAAGAGCACGAGAGAGAGAGAGAGAGATCAAACACATAGCTACTGGTACATACCCTCAACCCCGAGGGAGAACTACTCCCTTCTCGTCATGGAGAGCGCCGGGATGATGAAGATGGCCACCGAAGAGGGATTCCCCCCTTCGGCAGGGTGCCGGAACAGGTCTAGATTGGTTTTCGGTGGCTACGGAGGCTTCTGGCGGCGGAACTCCCGATCTAGGTTTCTTTCTGGAAGTTTTGGGTTATATAAGAGGTGTTGGAGTCGGGAACAAGGTAGGGGGTCTCCGGGCTGTCCACGAGGCAGGGGGCGCGCCCAGGGGGGTGGGCACGCCCCCACCCTTGTGGGCAGCTCGAGACTCTTCTGGCCCAATTCTTCTACTTCCTGGCCTTCTTCTGGTCCAAAAATAAGTTCCGTGAAGTTTCAGGTCAATTGGACTCCGTTTGGTTTTCCTTTTCTGCGATACTCAAAAACAATGAAAAAACAAAAACTGACACTGGGCTCTAGGTTAATAGGTTAGTCCCAAAAATCATATAAAATAGCATATAAATGCATATAAAAAATCCAAGGTTGATAATATAATAGCATGGAACAATAAAAAATTATAGATACATTGGAGACATATCAGCCTATTGACCCGGATTTTCTAGAAGGAAATGACAAGGAATTAAGGATGATCAGGTGCCGGCTTACAAGAGTTCTTAACCCGGAGCACAGTCTGTTAAATTTGTTCTTGTGTTTGTTTTACAGGATCAGTTTAACATGGATAAATCCAAATTAAACTGGGGGCTAATGTCGGGGATATACCCCGCGGTATGACCCGGCCGGAGTTATGACCCGGCTGGGACTTGATACTTCATTGGTAAGCCGACAGATAGTGGTAAGCCGGCAGTTAGTCGTAACCCGGCAGACAGTGGTAAGCCGGCAGACAGTTATAAGCCAGATTGTAAGCCGGCAGATTATAAGCCAGATTGTAAGCCGGCAGATTATAAGCCAGATGGTAAGTCGGCGGACAGATTATAAGTCAGATTATAAGCCATATTATAAGTCAGATTGTAAGCCAGATGGTAACCCGACAGATAGTGGTAAGCCAGCAGATAGTCACAACCCGACAGGCAGAGTCGCTTGGGGTTAATAAGCCCGAGACGTTAAGAAGCCCAAGACGTTAAGAAGCCCATGAAGAGAAGCACGTGATGAGAAGTCAGAATAGTCTAAGTCTTAATCCGACTAGGACTCTACATGTAGCCCTCCCCTCTAACTTATATAAGGAGGGGCAGGGCACCCCAAAAGGGAGAGGTTGAATAATCTTTAAGGTTAGACACAACTAGGAGAGCCGGATATATGTCGACTCCATCGTGATGATAATGAGACCTAGCCACAAACAGCATGTAGGGTTGTTACCGGATGATGTTTCCCAGGGCCTGAAGCTGTCTAAACCCTTGTCTTATGTTGTGTCTCTCGATTCCGATCAACCCCTCTCAAGCTACCACATAGATGTGTTGGCCTCACGACTAAGTCCTCACACTTGGACATCTGCCGTGAAAATTCCACGATAAAAAGCATATAAATTGGTTGTAAACATGGAATGAATACTTCACAAATTACAGATATGTCGGGGACGTATCAATGGGTCATAACTCCCAGTCACATCCTTTGCATGGAGGTCTTTGGCCTTGACAACACGCACATAGAGATACGAAATCTGCTCTAGAATGCCATACATGCTTGTGCTCTTTCTCACCTACTGCCATAAAACCCCCATTGTGGAATAATGCCTATTTCAAGGAGTAGTATCCAGGTCGAGACTGTGGTTGCCTCATCTTGTCAGTTCAAAGAAGGTCACACTTGTGCCTACAACAAAATCCATGACAATGTATTACTAAGAAGAGCTTCAAGTATGGCAGAAGTGACACATCAAGTTATGGTTGTACATTTATGTACATCACATTTTGTAAATAAAAAAGGTTAGCACTGCTTATGTGTAATACACTTCATATGTAGTCAGTACAGAAACACCCTGAAAAAGGATCTACATGGAGACTTAAATTAAACGGCACGTTTGTAGCGGGTTAGCGTCACTCCTCTCTTTGGAACTTCATTCAGGACAAACATAACTCGCCCAATGAAATCATCCTTAACAAAGTCTTTGTCTTTAACAATGACCTTGATATAGCAGGAATGGATGCATTCCTTCGGGAAGGCAAACACCTAGGTACACTCAGGGTTAGTGTTCTTCTCAAAGTGATGGATGGTGCACCTGTAATTTCCAAGCTTAATCTCCACATATGGGTCATAGCTCCCAGTCACATACAAACATCTTCTCCAGAAGGTCAAATGTCCTTGTACTCTTGTCACGTGCTACTAGAAAACCCCAAGGTGATATATTGTCTCTTTCAAGGATTAGTCCCTAGGCCATGGTTACGGTTGCTGTATCTTGCGAGTTCATAGAAGGTCACACCTGTGCGTGCAACAAAATCCATGAATAGATATTATCGAAAAGAGCTTCAAGTATAGTAGAAGTGACACATCATTACGACCAACAGAGTAGGATTGATGATAAAACATGGTAAATCTTGGGGTTATTACTGAGTAATGCTACACCGCTAGATCATAGATGCATTATCCTTTCATCCCTCATTCCAAGCGTGACCCAAAATTGTATTTAGTTGTAGCCTAAAAAACCTGAAGATAGCTTGCAAAGTCTAGCAACAATAGAGAAATTGGTACTTGCAACAACACATCTAAAGTCAAATGAGATTTTTTAGCAAACTAAATAAACTGTATACTGCATGCTTAATTAAGGATAGATACAAAACTTGACACACAAAAATATTTGTTGGTTGACATCCCGATTACACTAAAGAACTTCACTTTGGCTAGCATAGTTTAGTTAGATCCTAGTACTAGAGAATATAAAAGGTGTACAACTTCAAAAAATGTAGACCAGGCTACGCTAATAGAGATTGTTGTTCACAAAGTAATAACTAATATATTTCACTTCCTAAAAACGGAAGTTCAAATTTCCAACCAGGAACAAGCAATTTTAGAAGTTCACGAAGTAGAGGGATAAAACATAACTGACGTGGCCCATTATGTTTTAATTAAACAAAAAATTCAAAATCAAATTTTTTCTACCGATACATTTTTAACAATAAAAGGTGGTTCGTGAGAGGTTGTTTTAGGTGCTTTCTATTTCGGAGAACCTCTCAATTTTGGCGACTTTAAAAATTTCTGTATTGACTTTAAGAAAATCTTATGACAGGTTTTATAATTTGAAACTTATGAAATTTCAACTTTTAAAAAACCGGACCTGTTGAAATTTTCATTTTCTAAATTTGCACTTACGAAAATTGATTTTTGAAAAAAAAGATGAACTTATGGGAATTCAAAATTTATGTGGAGCTAAAAAAATGCCATGTCTATGAGGCATCACCCTAGCCCGACAACACGGCGCCAAAACACTAGTTATTTTAGCAGAAATGCCTGCGTGGGCCCCACCCTTGGCCCGATGACGCACCAACTATTCAAGCGCACGCGCCTGTGTGACCCAAACATGTAGCCTGATGACATGACTCCAGCACGACAACTATTTTGGCGCACGTGCCGGCATGAGCCCCATCCCCTGGACTGATAGCTCCAGCTTACTAGTTGCAAAAAAGTGCCTTCTTCGTCCCCACTCCTTGTCCCGACGTCATAGCTCAAGCATGCCAGCTATTGCAATGCAGGCATGTATTTGGCCTCACCCTTGACCCGGCAATGCGGCTCCCGCATGCCAGCTTCGGCACCATAAGTGTGTGGGTGGTCTCCACCCATTCCCTTACATTGCGACCCCAACACGGCTCCCAGTGAGCTCTCTGGCACAAACGATGAGGAAATAATGCCCTGGCATCCCCACCTAGTGTTCTCAAGTGTGTCTTGGCTCACTACATGTGTGATAAACCATGGAATAGTGACTTCGTTATCTACTTAGGAATCTTTTTCCTGGCCGTCATTTTCCCTCCTTCGTGTGCTCAAGTTATCTCTCTTTACCTTTCGGTCCAATTAAATTTTTGACAAAGAGAAAGTATTTTTCACATGAATGACCTATTTTGTCTAATTCTTTCTTTGTGTGCATTTCCTAGTAGTCCGCGCATGAGTAATAGGCAATACTTTTTCATCCCAAAGTTGTATACTCAGCCTTTTAGTAAGGGAATATCATTCATTTGTCCCCTTTATGTTTTATTTTATTTTAGAGATTTACAAACATAGTAAATCATTTACGGATCTTGTGGTATTATCATGTGAGACACACCACATTGTGCAAATGATTGATTTTACAACACATTGTCATTCTTGAAGATGTGCATGGTTGATATGGAAGAGACCACACATGCGTCATGCTATGTCCGTCACCCCATGGCACACGCCTTAGAAAATGCGAATGAGTCACCTCCCACTACATTAAATCAATATAAAAAATAGCACGGTACAAAATTTAGCACCGCGCTTCTCCAGATGCTATAAAATTTATAGCATGCTATATTTGGAAATAGCCTTTTGGATAATTTTTTTCAATATATCACAAATTTAAGGCTTACATAATTTGCAAGGATGAAGACTTTGGGAGGAAATAGAATAAGGCCGACACTTCTACCTCGAGATAGGATGAAGAGAGGTTGCTTTAATGTGGTGATTGGCTTGCTGGCACCGTCGGCATGGTTGACATCGACTCTTACTTACTGGAGTTGGAGGCATGGACGACCCATACATTAGAGATGAGATGAAGAGAAGCCACTGCCGCTCACAAACCGCCTCTGCAATCGTCTCTCATGAGTCACGACTCCGCCAATGCCGATCAAGAGATGTCGCCGCTGCCCTCAGTCACAAGAAGGTGGAAAACTGGTGAGAAGTTGGCTATGTTTGCCTGTATGCACTGTTGTATGGGCTTTTGTATGTGTTGCATCTCAAAGAGTGAGATCGATTTGGGCTAATGCGGCAATGCCTAATGGGCTGTTGTGTGATACACGCAAAACACTACAACATTATTTCGTTTAGTGTTGTAATAGCGTTTTATATGTGAATAGCGTTGCAGTGAGTAAATTAGCTAAAACATAATCTGGACATTCTAGATATGCTATAGTGACGTTATAGCATTGAAATAGCATGCTTTTTTTCTTTTCGTGTAATTGCAATGCTTCTAGTAAGCCGCCATTTTCCAATATCTGGTATAATTGCAGGATTTATCATATAGCACTGTTAAATTAAATGAATGAATCAAGATCCAAAACTTTCAGGTTTGGTATAACAAATATATCACTCCAAGAATATCAGAGCACAGACAAAACATTTAGCAAATATCCATGATAGGGTTTGTACAATTATGTACTTCACATTATGCTAAGCAAAAAAGGATAGCATTGCATATGTGTAATACACTTTCATCTGTAGTTAGTATAATGCCCTCAAAAAATCTATTTGGGGACTTGAATTAAATGACACGGCTGTAGTGAGTCTGCCTCGTTCCTCTCTTTGGAACTTCATTCAGGTCAAACACAACTCGCCCAATGAAATCATTTTAATAGTGACTATGATATAGCAGGATTGGATGCATTCTTTTGGGAAAGCAAATACCTGGTTACACTCGGGGTTAGTGTTCTCAAAGTGATGGGTGGTGCACTTGTAATATCCAAGCTTAATCTACACATATGGGTCACAGCTCCCAGTCACATCCTTTGCATGGAGGTCTTTGGCCTTGACAACACGCAAATAGAGATACGACATCTTCTCCAGAAGGTCATATGTGCTTGTGCTCTTTTTAACCTTCTACCATAAAACCACCAAAATGGAATAATGCCTCTTTCAAGGAGTAGTATCCAGGTCAGGGCTATAGTGGATGCATCTTGTCAGTTCGCAGAAGGATACACTTGTGCCTAAAACAAAATCCATGACAAGGTATTACCCAAAAGAGCTTCAAGTATGGAAGCAGTGACACATCAAGTTATGGTTGTACATTTATGTACTTCACATTAATGATTGATTTTACAACACATTGTCATTCTTGAAGATGTGCATGGTTGATATGGAAGAGACCACACATGTGTCATGCTATGTCCGTCACCCGCCTTAGAAAATGCGAATGAGTCACCGCCCACTACATTAAATCAATATAAAAAATAGCATGGTACAAAATTTAGCACCGCCCTTCTCCAGATGCTATAAAATTTATAGGATGCTAATAGCGTGCTCTATTTGGAAATAGCCTTTTGGATAATTTTTTCAATATATCACAAATTTAAGGCTTGCATAATTTGCAAGGATGAAGACTTTGGGAGGAAATAGAATAAGGCCGACACTTCTACCTCGAGATAGGATGAAGAGAGGTGACTCTAATGTGGTGATTGGCTTGCTGGCACCGTCGGCATGGTTGACATCGACTCTTACTTGCTAGAGTTGGAGGCATGGACGACCCCTACATTGGAGATGGGATGAAGAGAAGCCACTGCCGCTCACAAACCGCCTCCGCAACCGTCTCTCACGAGTCACGACTCCGCCAATGCCGATCAAGAGATGTTGTTGCTCCCTCAGTCACGAGCAAGTGGAAAACTGGTGAGAAGTTGGCTATGTTTGGCTGTATGCACTGTTGCATGGGCTTTTGTATGTGTTGCATCTCAAAGAGTGAGATCGATTTGGGCTAATGCGGCAATGCCTAATGGGCTGTTGTGTGATACACGCAAAACACTACAACATTATTTCGTTTAGTGTTGTAATAGCATTTTATATGTGAATAGCGTTGCAGTGAGTAAATTAGCTAAAACATAATCTGGACGTTCTACATATGCTATAGTGACGCTATAGCATTGAAATAGCATGCTTTTTTCTTTTCGTGTAATTGCAATGCTTCTAGTAAGCCGCCATTTTCCAATATCTGGTATAATTGCAGGATTTATCATATAGCACTGTTAAATTAAATGAATGAATCAAGATCCAAAACTTTCAGGTTTGGTATAATAAATATATCACTCCAAGAATATCAGAGCACAGACAAAACATTTAGCAAATATCCATGATAGGGTTTGTACAATTATGTACTTCACATTATGCTAAGCAGAAAAAAGGATAGCATTGCATATGTGTAATACACTTTCATCTGTAGTTAGTATAATGCCCTCAAAAAATCTATTTGGGGACTTGAATTAAATGACACGGCTGTAGTGAGTCTGCCTCGTTCCTCTCTTTGGAACTTCATTCAGGTCAAACACAACTCGCCCAATGAAATCATTTTAATAATGACTATGATATAGCAGGATTGGATGCATTCTTTCGGGAAGGCAAATACCTGGTTATACTCGGGGTTAGTATTCTCAAAGTGATGGGTGGTGCACTTGTAATATCCAAGCTTAATCTACACATATGGGTCACAGCTCCCAGTCACATCCTTTGCATGGAGGTCTTTGGCCTTGACAACACGCAAATAGAGATACGACATCTTCTCCAGAAGGTCATATGTGCTTGTGCTCTTTTTAACCTTCTACCATAAAACCCCCAATATGGAATAATGCCTCTTTCAATAAGTAGTATCCAGGTCGGGGCTATGGTGGCTGCATCTTGTCAGTTCACAGAAGGACACACTTGTGCCTACAACAAAATCCATGACAAGGTATTACCCAAAAGAGCTTCAAGTATGGAAGCAGTGACACATCAAGTTATGGTTGTACATTTATGTACTTCACATATTTTGTAAAGGAAAAAAGGATTAGCACTGAATATGGGTAATACCGTGCATATGTAGTCAGCATAGAAACACCGTGAAAAAGAACCTACATGGAGACTTGAATTAAACGGTGTGGTTGAAACGGGTTTGCCCTGCTCCTCTCTTTGGAACTTCATTGAGGTCAAACATAACTTGGCCAATAAATCATCCTTAACAATGTCTTTGTCTCTAACAATGACCCTGATATAGCAGGATTGGATGCATTCCGTCGGGAAGGCAAATACCTAGGTACACTCTGGGTTAGTGTTCTTCTCAAAGTGATGGGAGGTGCACCTTTAATTTACAAGCTTAATCTCCACATATGGGTCACAGCTCCCAGTCACATACTTTGCATGGAGGTCTTTGGCCTTGTTACATGCACATACATACTTCTTCCCCAGAAGGTCAAATCTCCTTCTGCTCCTGTCACCTACTACTAGAAAAACCCCAAGGTGAGATAATGTCTCTTTCAAGGAGTAGTCCCAAGGACATGGTTACGATGGCTGCATCTTGCAGTTCATAGAAGGACACAATTGTGCGTGCAACAAAATCCATGAATAAAAAATTACCAAGAAGAGCTTCAGGGATGGTAGAAGTGACACATCATTACGACCAACAGAGTAGGATTGATGAAAAAACATGGTAAGTCATGGGTTATTACTCAATAATGCTTTGCGATAGATCATAGATGCATTATCCCTTCATCCCTCATTCCAAGCATGATCCTAAATTGTATTTAGTAGTAGCCTAAAAAATCTTAAGATATCTTGCAGATTGTAGCAATGGTAGAGAAATAGGTACGTGCAGCAACACATCTAAACTCGAAGAAGAAATTTTCAGAAAACTAAATGAACTATATAATGCATGCTTAAGGATAGATACAAAACTTGACACACAAAATTCTTTGTTTTTCGACATCCCAGTTAGACTAAAGAACTTCACTTTGGCTAGCATAGTTTAGTAAAATCCAAGTACTAGAGAAGATAAATGGTCTACAACTTTGAAAAATGTAGACCAGGCTACATTAATAGAGACTGTTGTTCACAAAATACTAGCTAACATATTTCACTTCCTACAAATGGGAGTTCAAATTTCCAACCAGGAACAAGCCATTTTAAAAGTTCATGAAGGAGAGGGATAAAACTTAACTACCGTGGCCCATTATGTTTTCACTAAACAAAAAATTCATAATCAAAGTTTGTCTACTGACACATTTTTAACAATAAAAGGTGGTTGTGAGAGGTTGTTTTAGGCGCTTTCTATTCCAGAGAAGTTCTCAATTTTGGCAATTTTGAAAATTGCTTTACCGACTTTAAGAAAATCTTATGGAAGGTTTTATAATTTGAAATTTATGAAATTTCAACTTTAAAAAATTGAACCTCTTGAACATTTCTCTTCTAAATTTACACTTAGGAAAATTGATTTTTTTAAAAAATATGAACTTATGGGATTCCAAAATTTCCACGGATCAACAACCGAAGAAAATCCCATGTCTATCAGGCCTCATCCCTAGCCCGATAACGCGGTTCCAGAACACTAGTTGTTATAGAAGACATGCCTGCATGAGCCCCACCCTTGGCCTGATAGCGCGAAAGTGCACAAGCTTGTGTGACGCAAATGCGTAGCCTGACAACATGACGCCAGGATGCCAACTATTTTAGCGCATGTGCCTGCATGGGCCCCAACCCCTGGACCGATAGCTCCAGCTTGCTAGTTGCAACACAAGTGCCTTCTTCATACCCACTCCCTATCGTGACGTCGTAGGTCAAGCATCCCAGCTGTTGTAGTGCACACACATATTTGGCCTCACCCCTCACCCCTGACCCGACAATCCTGCTCTTGCATGCCAGCTTTGGCAGCATACGTGTGTGGGTGGTCCTGGCGTGTGCATCCCATGCGTCCCATGCGTGTGCCTCCCGTGAGCTCCCCGGCACAAATGATGACGAAAATAATGGCCTGGCATCCCCACCTAGTGTTCTCAAGCGTGTCTTGGCTCTTTACATGTGTAGTAGACCATGGAAGAGAAACTTTGTTATCTAATTAGGAAGCTTTTTCATGGGCGTCATTTTCCCTCCTCCACGTGCTCAAGTAATCTCTATTTACCGTTAGGTCCAATTAAATTTCTGACAAAGGAGAAAGTATTTGTGACATGAATGACCTATTTTGTCCAATTGTTTCTTTGTGTGCATTCCCTAGTTGTCCGCGCATGAATAAATAGGTTATATTTTTCCATCCAAAAGTTGCATAATCGGTCTTTCAGTAAGAAAATATCATTAATTTGTCCCCTTTATGTTTTATTTTATTTTAGAGCGTTATAAACATGGTAAGTCACATGCAGAGCTTGGTCTTCTCATGTTAAACGCTCCACGTTGTGTGAATGATTGATCGTACAACACATTGCCATTCTTCAAGATGTGCCGGGTTGACATGGACCACCCATGCCGCATGTTATGTCCATCACCCCATTGCACACGCCTTGGAAAATGTGAACGAGTCACCGTCCACTACATTAAATCAATGTAAAAAATAGCATAGTACAATTTAGCGCCGCCCTTCTCCATATGCTATAGAAGTTATAGCATGCTAATAGTGTGCTATATTTGGAAATAGCCTTTTGGATATATTTTTTAATATTACATAAAATTTAAGGCTTGCATAATTTGCAAGGATGGATACTTTGGGAGGAAATGTAATAAGAACGGCGCTGCTACTTGGAGATAGTATGAAGAGAGGTTGCTCTAATGTGGTGGTCGACTTGTTGGCACCCTTGGCATGGTTGACATCGACCCTTAATTGCTAGAGTTGGAGGCATGGCCGACCCCTCCATTGGATATGGGATGAAGAGAAGCCACTGCCACTCATGAACCGCCTCTACAACCATCTCTCATGAGTCACAACTCCACCACTACCGGTCAAGAGACGCCGCCGCCGCCCTCAGTCATGAGCTGGTGGAAAATTGGTGAGAAGTTGGATATGTTAGGCTATATGCATTGTTGTATGGGCTTTGGTATGTGTTGCATCTAAGAGAGTGAGAGCAAGTTGGGCTAATGCGGCAATGCCTGATGGGCTGTTGTGTGATACACACAAAAACACTACAACGTTATTTTGTTTAGTGTTGAAATAGCATGTTATACGTGAATAGCGCTGCTGTGAAGAAATTTGCTAAAATGTAATCTGGACCTTCTAGATATGCTATAGAGTTGAAATTGCATGCTCCTTTTTTCATTTCGTGTAATTGCAATGCTTGTATCACTACTAGGAAAAGGGCTATAGCCAATATGGATATTAATGGCGCACCATGTATGTGGTGCGCCACTGCTATATAGCAGTGGCGCACCAGGTACACGTGCGCCATTAGTGTCCTCATTACTAATGGCGCACCAGACACACGGTGCGCCATTACTAGGAAAAAAATTTATTATTATTATTCCAAAACTATTAATGGCGCACCAAGGCACGGTGCGCCATTACTAGTTTTAACTAGTAATGGCGCACCACACACTTCGTGCGCCAGAACTAACAATTTTTTTACTTTTTTTCAAAACTAGTAATGGCGCACCTTTGTGAAGTGCGACATTACTAGTTCAAACTAGTAATGGCGCACCACAAATAAGGTGCGCCACTACTAACAATTATATTATTTTTTGCAAAACTAGTAACGGCGCACCCCTAATGGCGCATTTTTAGGAGGTGCGCCATTAGTAACCTGAGACCAGCTAGATATTTTGGACAGCCACACCTACCACACTCACTTTCCCCACTTCATTCTCTCCACCTCCTCCTCCAAGCTTGTCTCGGGTGCCTCCTCCTCCTCACCTCATTTGCACCATAGATTCACCCAAATTAAGTGGTTAAATTATCTTTTTGTGATAGGTAAGAAGGGGAAAGCTTTCTTTATGTTGTAGATCTACTTTTTAATGGCCTAGCTAGATCTACGTATGTTTGTGGTGTTGCATATGTTTGTGGTGTTGCATATATGTTTGTGTTTGCAGGTACCGGTATTTTAAATGCGATAGTTGCCAATATTTTGCCGGAATGTTGATTCATTTCCGTTTCGGCGAGAATTTGGCACTATGCATTCTTTTTTGTCCTATTTTTAGGCAAAGTCATGCCAAATTTTTTCTTGGTTCTAAAATATCGTTTTGCTCTACCCGCAGGCGACCATGGTCCGCACGATGACCGAAGGCATCGTGAATAGGTTTTTGAGCTCTGCAAAGGCCGAGATGCTTCAAAAGAACGAGACGGAGATAAGATGTCCGTGTCAAAGATGCAAGCTGAAGAGCCTTATTGCGGACCTGGATTCCGGGAAGGTGCGGGACCACCTGCTCTTGCGTGGTTTCATGGATGGCTATCTGTGGCAAGGTGATGAAGATGACTATGAAGTCGTCCATGGGGGCCGGGCAACAAATGGGAAGGGTGGCAAGACAACCACCGCAGCGAGGGCGGGCGAGAAGACGAAGAATCTCCAGGACATGATCACGACGGTGATGCAGTACACAGTCATCATGTTGAAGATGCAGGACATGATGATGAGGAAGATCAAGATGAAGGGCATGATCATGAAGATGAAGATGCCGGAGCAGACGACGATGGACCATCGATGCGATGGGTGCAGGACCCTCATATTCAAGAGCTGCTTCTCAAGCAGACGGATAACGCAAGAGCTGCCGCCCGAGAGAAAGTCAAGCTGGATCAACTGGAGATAGACGCGGTTACTCCATTGTATGAAGGATGCAGGCCTGAGGATACCCGCGTGAAAGTAACGCTCATGGCTCTAGAGATGAAGGTAAAACACAAAATGACCGACGCATGCTTCGACGAGAACATGTCATTCTGGCACGAACGTCTTCCCAAGGGGAACAAGTGCCCGACCAGTTTCGAGGGGGCGAAGAAAATCATGTGTCCTCTGGATTTACCGCACGTGAAATACCATGTGTGCATGAACAATTGCATCATTTATCGGGACGAGCACGCGGAGTCTACCATATGTCCGGTGTGCAGCATCACTCGATACAAGAAGAGGAAGAAAGCACCTTGAAAAGTGGTGTGGTACTTTCCGATCACTCCTCGTCTGCAGCGGTATTTTGCGGACCCTAAGCTAGCAAAGCTCCTGCGTTGGCACGCGGATAGGGAGGAGAAGAAGCGAGAAGATGACGGAAATGATCCAGAGATAAATGAAAAAGACAAGATGTTGAGTCACCCTAAGGACGCGAGCCAGTGGCAAGCGTTGAACTTCGAACACCCAGAATTTGGGGACAATCCAAGGAACATCGTGCTAGGCGCAAGAACCGATGGAGTCAATCCGTTTGGCAGCCAGAGAAGCACACATAGCACCTGGCCTGTGTTTGTGTGGATGTACAACCTTCCCCCTGGTTGTGCATGAAGAGGAAGTACATTCACATGAGTATGCTAATTGAAGGGCCAAAACAACCAGGGAACGACATCAATCTGTATCTGGGGCTGCTGAAAGAGGAGCTAGACACGATGTGGAAAACGCCAGCCAATACGTGGGATGCCGCAGAGAAAGAATATTTCCCTATGAGAGCCGCACTACTCACGACGGTGCATGACTATCTCGGTTACGGATATCTCGCGGGGCAGGTGGTCCACGGATTTTCTGGATGCGTCAGGTGCATGGATGACACAACGTATCGCCAGCTAGATAGAGATCCCGGGTCTTTGAAAACCGTGTTCATGGGACATCGAAGGTGGCTTCGCAATGATGACCCATGGAGAAAACACAAGGATCTGTTCGATGGTGAAACCGAACCCCGAAGACGCCCGCGTACGAGGAGCGACGAGGAAATAGACGAGCTGTTGAAAAATTGGAAAGATTGCCCACTGCCGGGAAAGAAGCAAAAGGCGCCAGAGCCGGGAAAGAAGCAAAAGGCTCCAGAGCCGATGTTGAAGGTATGGAAAACGAGGTCTGTTTTCTTGGACTTGTCGTACTGGAAGATCCACCGCGTGCCTCACATCCTTGATGTCATGCATATCATGAAGACGTGTGCGAGAGTCTGCTTGGTACCCTGATCAATATGCCAGAGAGGACCAAAGATGGGCCGAAAGCAAGGGCAGACTTGAAATCAATGCGCATCAGGGAGGAGCTTCACGCTAATGATGATGATGAGGCGAAGCAGGACACAGAAAGTCGTTGCAAAGGCAAAAAGGCCAAGAAGACCGGAAATGACTACCCTCCCGCGTGCTTCACTCTAAGTCAGGAGGAGATCGAGCAGTTTTTCACCTGCCTCGTAGGAGTAAAACTTCCTTACGGTTACGCGGGGAAGATAAGCAAATATATATATACTCAGCGAAGCAGAAGTTCAGCGGGATGAAGTCTCACGATTGTCACGTGCTAATGACGCAGATACTTCCAGTTGCAATCCGTGGGATCATGGACGCGCACGTCCGTGAAACGCTATTTGTCCTATGCAACTTTTTCGACGTCATCTCTCGGAAGTCGGTTGGCGTGAGGCAACTCAGAAGTCTACAGGAAGAGATCGTGGTGATACTATGCGAGATTGAGATGTACTTCCCGCCCGCATTCTTCGATGTTATGGTGCATCTGCTGGTCCATATCGTGGAGGATATCATCCAACTCGGGCTGACGTTCCTACACAGCATGATGCCGTTCGAAAGGATGAATGGTGTCATCAAAGGATACGTTCGCAACATGTCACGTCCAGAGGGAAGCATAGCCAGGGGCTTTCTGACCGAAGACTACATCTCCTACTACACTAATTATCTAGGCATCGAGAACCCCGTTGGTCTTCCCGTCAACAGGCACCTCGGCAGGCTCGCTGGATGGGGTCACCGCGATGGTCGCCGCGAAATGCATGTCGACTTCGGGGGTCGACTTGCCGACTTTGAAAGAGCAAACCTAGTCGCGCTACAACACATAGACATGGTCGATCCTTGGGTGGTAGAGCCCAAAACCTTTATTGAGAAGACGTACAATGACCGAGGCCAACAGAGGACGGACGGAGATATAATCAAAGAGCACAACTCATGTTTCACGCGTTGGTTCAAGGAGAAGCTTCTATCGTACCCTTTACATGAGGATTCTTCCGCGGAAGAAAAACTCATATTCGCCTTATCACAGGGCGCCGAGCACAACCTGATGACCTATGAGGCATACGATATCAACGGTTACACATTCTGCACCGACGACAAGGACATGAAGAGCGATGGTTATCAGAACTCCGGGGTAACAATGGAATCCTACACCGGTAACGACAAGGACAGACACTACAGAAGGATCGAGGAGATCTGGGAGCTGAGCGACGCAGGAGAGAAGGTCCCGATGTTCCGTGTCAGATGGGCCAAGAGCGTCCTAAAAGAAGACCAGTTTTCACCACCATGGTTATACCCGAAGCCAAATCCAAGACCGTGGGCGCAAACATCACCGCGAAAAATGAGCCATGGGTATTGGCTTTCCAAGTGGACCAATGCTTCTTCATTACCGACCCGTCAAAACCCAGTCGTGTTGTCGTGAGGAGAGGAAAAAGTAAGATCATCGGAATGGATGGAGTCGCCAATGAGCAAGACTTCGACAAGTACGGTGACCCGAAGATAGAACATGACGACGACGATGAAGTGCCATACACCACAAGAAGAAGCAGGGCCACCCTACCTAAAGGACGTCTGTTCCACAGAAGAACTCCATTTGCGAAAAAGAAGGGCAAGAAGATTGTGAAAAGATAGCTAATATCGAATCACGACGTGTCGACCGTGTGTGTGTGTGTGTGTCAGTGGCAAGCTCAATTATTACATGCAACTAAATTATTACATTTCTCAACTGTATTTGGACATATGGAAATGGCATTTCTTCTGTTCTAGTCCTCTATCCAGTAACCTCTTTTGTTCAAAACAGTGGGGATTAATGTTGTCTTCTGGTATGTTAATTGTTTCTATTTATGTTTATTCTGGTAAAATAAAAAAAGTTATTAATGGCGCACGAGGAGAAGGTGCGCCATTGCTATCAAGGTATTTATGGCGCACCCCTAGGAGGTGCGCCATTGATATACCAATTTTTATTTATGTTTATTCTGGTATTTTATTCTTCAGTGCTCCTTTTCCTACTTAAATTTGCAAACATTTTTCTAACTCACAAAAAGTATTGAATTTGTTAATATTCTTTGAACTCATGAATATTTTTAAATTTCATGGGAACTTTTTGAATTCATGAATATTTTTTCAAATTTGATGATATTTTTTCATATTCATAAATGTTTTACCAATTCACAAATGTTTTGCAACACAAGTATTTGAAAATCAGTAATAACTACTTATATCATAACATTTTAAAATTTATGGTCATTTTCTAAAAAATTATTACATGCAGCTAAAAACCAAAAAAAGTTAGTAATGGCGCACCAGGGGAAGGTGCACCATTGCTATCTCGGTGCTTATGGCGCACCCCTAGTAGGTGCGCCATTGGTATACTTATGTTTATGGCGCACCCCTAAAAGGTGCGCCATTGCTAACCCTCCCCCCACTCCACTTGCCCTCTCCCTCTGGCCTCTCTCCCTCTGTAGGACCGAAAGTATGTCTAGAGGGGGGCTGATTAGACTACTTGACCAAATCAAAACTTATCCTTTTCCCAATTTTAGTTCTTGGCAGATTTTAGCAACTTTGGACAAGTCAAGCAATCTTAACACAATTCAGGCAAGCATGCAAAGAGTATATGAGCAGCGGAAAGTAAAGCATGCAACTTGCAAGAATGTAAAGGGAAGGGTTTGGAGGATTCAAACGCAATGAGAGACATGGATGTTTTTGTCGTGGTTCCGATAGGTGGTGCTATCGTACATCCATGTTGATGGGGACTTCAACCCACGAAGGGTAACAGTTGCGCGAGTCCACGGAGGGCTCCACCCACGAAGGGTCCATGAAGAAGCAACCTTGTCTATCCCACCATGGTCGTCGCCCACGAAGGACTTGCCTCACTAGCGGTAGATCTTCACGAAGTAGGCGATCTCCTTGCCCTTACAAACTCCTTGGTTCAACTCCACAATCTTGTCGGAGGCTCCCAAGTGACACCTAGCCAATCTAGGAGACACCACTCTCCAAGAAGTAACAAATGGTGTGTTGATGATGAACTCCTTGCTCCTATGCTTCAAATGATAGTCTCCCCAACACTCAACTCTCTCTCACAGGATATGGATTTGGTGGAAAGAAGATTTGAGTGGAAAGCAACTTGGGGAAGGCTAGAGATCAAGATTCATATGGTAAGAATGTAATATCTTGCCCTCAACACAAGTGTAGGTAGTTCTCTCTCAGAAAAAGAAGGTTGGAAGTGTAGGTTTGTTCTGATGGCTCTCTCCACGAATGAAGAGGTGGTGGAGGGGTATATATAGCCTCCACACAAATTCTAACCGTTACACACAACTTGCCAATTTCGGTGGGACCGAATAGTTAAACTCGGTCGGACCGATTCAGCAAAGCTAGTGACCGTTAGGGTTTTCGGTGGGACCGACATGCAACTTGGTAGGACCGATATGGTTAGGGTTAGGGCATAACGTAATCTCGGTGAGACCGATTACAAAAACTCGGTGAGACCGATTTTTGTAATAAGCTAACCAGAGAGTTGGTCAGGTAAACTCGGTGGGACCGATCGCTAATTTCGGTGAGACCGAAACGTTGCGAAGGGGAAACAGAGAGTTTACATTGCAATCTCGGTGGGACCGATCGCTCATCTCGGTAAGACCGAAATGTTACGAAGGGAAACAGAGAGATTACAATCCCATCTCGGTGAGACCGAGATCCCTATCGGTGAGACCAATTTGCCTAGGGTTTCTGGCAGTGGCTATGACATTTGAACTCGGTGGCGCTGGATAGAAAGAATCGGTGGGGCTGAGTTTGACTTTTAGTTTAGGTCATATGTGGATGTGAGAAAGTAGTTGAGGGATTTGGAGCATATCACTAAGCATTTTGAGCAAGAGCCTCATTAAGCAACACCTCATCCCTCCTTGATAGTATTGGCTTTTCCTATAGACTCAATGTGATCTTGGATCACTAAAATAGAAAATCTAGAGTCTTGAGCTTTGATCTTGAGCCAATCCTTTTGTCCTTAGCATTTTGAGGGGTCCACTTTTCTCATGCATGCCATGCCAAACATTTAGCTTTCCTGAGATATTAATCTTGAAATAGCATTAGCTCAATGAGCTATATGTTGTTAGGAATTACCAAAACCACCTAGGGATAGTTGCACTTTCAATCTCCCCCTTTTTGGTAATTGATGACAACATATAGATCAAAGCTTCGACAAATGATAATAAGAATGAAAAACGTTGTCGCTTGGAGAAGTATGTGAAAAGCAAGAGCTCCCCCTAAATTTTTGCATAGTTTAAGATTTGCTTTGGACTGAAAATGCACAATGAGTTAGGAACATAGGTTACTCTTCCACGTCATATACATCTTGGTGGAGCGCTCAAAATGATAATAATGAAATACATGCACTCATCACCAAGCAAAGTGAATGATCATATATGGGGATATAAAAGGATAAAGTCATCCAACAAGCATTAAGGTAGCATATGATCAAACACATGATCATCCAAGTATCGCACAAAAGCATAAAGTATCTCAAACAAGCAAATAAACAAAGTTTAACCACCAAACAATGAGAGAGAATAAAAAGCAACACTCTCTCTTGAAGCCTATGATCTATACATTTTCTCCCCCTTTGGCAACAAGTTACCAAAAAGTTCATAAAAATGCATAGTGCTAGATTGACTCTCAGGCTTGGTCTTCAGGTGGTGGTGTAGATAGCACGCCAAGGACGAAGGCATTAGTTGATGTAGATGGAGCTGGTGGAGTGGGTGCTGGAGTTGGTGGCACTGAAGCTGTAGCTGGTGCAGATGAAGTTGCTCTGGTGTCTGTTACAGGCACTGCAACAGATCTTTGTCCTCTGGGCACTCTAGCAAAAGCATCAGTGGTAGACTTGCCCTTCTTCTCTTGCACTTCATCCTGAAGTTGCTCAACAACTGACTAGATCTCAGTGACCTTCACATCTAAGTCATAGAACTTCTGCTCCATGATCCTCTCCAAGCTCTCCTGGTTTTGAGTCAGGGTAGCCAATCCCTTCTCAATCCTCAGAGTGGAGGCAATCAAGTAGCCAAGCTGATCTTGCTTGCTCTTTAGAAGATACTGAGATGCCTCTTCAGTGGTTGGCATCTTTGCAGCCTTTTCATCCCTAGTCTTCTCCCTCTTTGCTTGTGCTTGCACAGAAGATGGTTCATTTTCATCCATCACCATAGTGTTGTCCTCAAAGTCTAGGTAGATGGGCATGTGTTCCTTATCCAGGAGATATGTGCCAGTGCCCATCTTGGAGTTGATTAGCTCCTGGATCTATGGGGCATACCCACAACTCCTCTTCTGATCTGCAGCTGTTCTCTTTATGGTTTCCACAATTAGGCTCATGACCTTGAACTTTTGAGGCACATCAAATATGTGAAGCAAGTTAATTGCATGGCCTCTGATCATCTTGTGATCACCTGACTTTGGCAAGAGGGTGTGCCTGAGGATCCAGTTGATTGTTAGCAAGCCTGGCAGAAGATAATGTACTGATCCAAACTTGTGTGTCTCAAGAGCAGCATCTGGGATCTCTTTGTACATATGTGCCATGGTGTTGTGATCCTTCTTCTTCTTGGCATAGACATCCAAGTCATCTTCACTCTCCTCAGGAGCATTGATCAATTTTGCCCATTCTTCAACCGTTGACTGGTACCTAGTACCTTCAGACATCCAGACAATCCTTCCATCTGGGTAGAAATGAGTTGTGGAGTAGAACTGCATAATGAGCTCATCGTTCCACTTTGTGAGCTTCTGAGCCACAAACTCATCGACTCCACATGCCTTGAAGCTGTCATATACACCAGGGAAGTGATCCTCATTTTCCTCAATGAATTTCCAATCAACCCATCTCATGTCACACACTATGGGCTTCTTGTCAAGTAAGATAGTCTCATAGAAGTCCTGCTGTTCCTTTGTATGGAACCTGTAGTCCACAGCAGTCCTTCTCCTGGCATATGGATCAGACTCTCTCCATAGCCTTAAACCTGAATCCTTCCTGATTTTCATGTTCTCTGCAACTGGGTGAGCATCATTGTGATCTAGAATTTTGGGCTTCAACTTCCTCAAAACGACAGAATCATCTTCTTCTTCAGTAGCTTGAGGCACTAGGGCCTTGTTCTTCTCCTCGGCAGGGATGTTCCTGGTGCTCCTCTTGGGTTTTGGCTTTGGAGCTGGAGCAGCAGTCTTAGGAGCAGTCTTAGGCTTAGATGGAGCAACCCCTGCCCTTATAGCATCTCCCATAAGCTTTTGAGCTTTGGGTGCTGGTGTTGCATCCTCTTCCTCTTCTTCAGAATCTTTCATTATTGAAGATCTGCCAAGCACTCTGGCAGTGGTCTTGTTGACCCTTTCCTTCCTTTTCTTTTCTGCCACAACCTGTTCTTTGGGTGCAGATCCCAAAGTCTCTTGAGTGGATGTTCTGGTTTTTGACATGGGAATTCTCTTGGCAGGAACCTTTTACTTCATTCCTGGCTTAGTGGCAGCAGCTGTGCCATATTCATTTTTCAGGACTTTCCTCTTTGAGGTGGCCTCTTCCTGAACAGCTACCTAGTCCTCATCCTCAGAATCTGAGGTTTTCTTCTTTCTGGTCCTGGCTGCCTTAGGCAAGCTGCTGGGTGTACTCCTGCTTCCTTCATCAAAGCTGCTAGAGGGACTGTTGCCCTCACTCATGTTCACTTGCTCGTCAGACTTGTTCTAACTGTCACTCTGATCTGACATGATGTAAACACTAACAGCAGACCCTGTCAATAGATTATAGATGAGGTAGATTTGATAAGCATCACAAAGTACAGAGGTTTTTTGCAAAAGAATGAGTTAAAAACTTAGTTTTATTTTTCCACAAAAGGCATTTCGGATCTACCGATTTGCAAACTCGGTGATAACGAAGCAGCTTTTGGAACCTAAACTAGTGAACTTGGTCAGAGTGAGTCACAGTTTGGTGGCACCGAGACTGCTAGGGTTTCACAAAGTATTGAACTCGGTCACACCGATTTGCAATTCTCGGTCAGACCGAGAATCACATGTGCAATGGCCTTAGCCAAATCGGTGGAACCGATTTCAACAACTCGGTTGGTCCGAGATGATTTTGGCGGAAACCTAACCCTAAATTTTCAATCCACAACTAAACTACAGAGTGATTTCGCTGGATAGAGTGATCTCAATCGTGGCAAGATACATGGCAAAACAATGTGCTAAGAATCGGAGGGGGAATAGCACAAGGATCAAGTCCATACCCTAAGTTCAGCGATGGACTTGCTACAGCGGCAAGGGCGGAGACGATTCCCGTTGACGGCGGCGGAGACCAGTGGCGGGAGGCAGATGGCGATGAGGAGGACGATCCGGAGACCCGGGGAGGCTGAGCGCGGGTGAAGGGGTTCGGAAATTTTCCAAATTTTGGGCTGCGAATATATATAGCCTGACTCTGTCGGTGTGACCGAGTGGAACAACTCGGTGGCACCGAGATTCATAACTGCAAGCAGTTACTGAAACTCGGTGTGACTGAAAAGTTCAAATCGGTTGCACCGAGATTGAAAACCTAGATCGACTTAGTGATCTCGGTATGACCGAAATGGATAAATCGGTCAGACAGAAATGCACAAAGAAGTTTTGGAAGTTTAAGTCTATGATGAATCGGGGACTCCGAGTGCTCCTCACATAGAGTGGTTCGAATCTGACTTGATCAAACTTTGTGATGTAGCATGAATAGAGTTTGAGACGAGAAAAGCATAGATAGCTAGATAAGGTTCTTAGGCATTCTTGTCCATCCACTTGGCAAAAGAAAAAGGAACCTAACAATCAAAACAACAAGTGGATGTCCTTGAATGAGTAAATTATGCAACCAACATGCTCACACAATAAAATGGCAAAGGAAATATGTGTCAAAGCATGCACAACCAATTCTAGCATCTATCAAGCAATTGGCGATGACTTGGTCATCTATATATGAGTATATTGACTTAGGAGTCAAATGAGAACATTTGATCATAGGTCATACTCATCGTTTAAGCACAAATGGGGTTACCATTTTTACATAAAGCGTTGTTGTGTTCACACCATTAGAGTTTCTTTAGCTCAATTCTTAGAGTAAAGCTCCCCCTAGATGTGAGATCCCCCCTAAGAGGGATGAACTAACCTTGGGTTTTGTCGATGATGACTTCATGTAGGTGTTAAAGATGTGGATGCCCAATGTTGATGTAGATCATTTGGAGTAATCCTTTGGAGTGAGTTGCACTTTCAATACCTACATGGGTTAGTCCCACAAGGAACAAACAAGGATATCCAAAGACATAGAGTGATGCACAGACAAGATGATGTCTATGAAAGCATTAGGTTACCTTGTCCCTACCAACAAGAGGGTTTGTGACTCCTTGAACTAGTGCAAGATGTGGACGTTGATTGCACTTGTTCTTGCCAAAATGATAAGAGTGAGGTATGTTGGCGGAGTCACCCTCAAGAACTCTCTAGTTCTTCTTCTTCGGGATCCACATCATCTTGATGGGAATCCTTGGAGTTATAGTCATACTTGATGAAGTAGAACTTGATTTAGTCTTGGGAACCCACTTGACCAAGGCCTTGGGTGCTTCTTCAAAAGCATCAATTCCCTCTTGAAGCTTATCCTTGCCTTTTTGCTTGTGGTCTTGTGGTGGAAGATCATCTTGAGCTTGTGTCCCTTTAAAGGAAGTAGGATCATACTTCTCTTGTTGAGGAACAAACTTCATCTTGGGGTATTGATCTTCTTCCCACTCAACTCCATTGGCATTGAACTTTCGTTCAAAACCAACACCTTCGTTCTTCCGGTGCCTTCCTTGCTTGCGTACAATTTCCTCGAATTGCTTACTCTCGGCAAGGCTCTTATAAACACCTTTCTCTATAATTCCCTTCAATAAGCTATTTTCTTGCTCAAGTATAACTTGGCTAAGATAATCATTAGTGGAATCAAGAGAACTACTAGAAGCAACAACATTGGATTTATCATGAATATTGTCACTACTAGAGGAAGAATCTTTCTTGTTCTTGTTACTAGACTTGACTTGAGGCATGTAAGTGGATAAGAGTAAACGCTTGGCAATGTAAGAAGAACTTTTCTTGCGAAGATCATCATTGATTGCCTTTAAGAACTCATGCTCTTGCTCAAGGTTGAGCTTTTCAAAACATAATTTCTCATGAGTCCTTAAAAGTTCTCGATGATATCCTAAGATAGTTTCATGAGCTAACTTAAGAGTGTTTAGTTCTTTAGTTAGAAACTTAATCTTCTCCTTATCATTGTCATTCGTTTTATCTTGATTAGCATGATTAATTGATGTTTCATCATAGTATTCATCACTAGAGTTGTCAACAAGTAAATCATCATCACCTAACAAGTCATCTTCATCACTATTGAAATCAACATACTCGGGGTGTGATACCTTTGGGCCTTTAGCCATGAAGCATCTTCCAAGTCCTTCATTTGGTTAATCAAATATGTCGTAGGAGTTTGTTGGCACAAGCGCTAGACCGGCAACACCTTCATCTTGAGTATATTCGGAGTCGGAGTGATTGTCGGAGTCGGAGCCGGATACCCATTCACCAACATGAGCTTGATGTCTTCGTTTTGTGTGGCTCCTTGATGACTTGTCCTTCCTTTCCGAATCTTTGCTTCTCTAGGATGTTCTTCGTGCATAACGATCATCTCTACTCCTTCTCTCTCTTGATGGTGATTCTTCTCTTCTACTTCTTCTTTTTGGAGAATCTTCTCTTCTCTTGTAGGGTGCCGTACACTAATTGGAATAGTGTCCGGGTCTTCCACAATTGTAGCAATTTTGCTCTTGACTAGAAGATCTTTTGTCATTGTAGGACCTTGACTTGGAACTTCTCTCTTTGCTTCTACTCATGTAGAACTTGTTGAAGTTCTTCACCACTAGGCTCAATTCTTCATTGAAGGTTTGTTTCTCACTTGATGATGTGGGAGCTTCACATGAGGCTTTGTAAGCACCACTTGACTTGTTATGGAGCTCCTCCTTATCCTTGAGTGACATCTCATGAGCAACAATTCTTCCAGTGACTTCCGTTGGGTTGAGATCTTTGTAATTGGGCATCATTTGGATCAATGTGCATATGGTATCATATTTTCCGTCCAAAGCTCTTAGGATCTTCTTGATGATGAATTTGTCGATCATCTATTCACTTCCTAAGCCGGCGATCTCATTTGTGATAAGAGCAAGCCTAGAGTACATTTCAGCGACACCTTCACCATCCTTCATTTTGAACTTGTCAAGCTGACTTTGAAGCACATCCAACTTGGATTCCTTGACGGAGTTGGTACCTTAGTGCATATCAATCAAAGTATCCCGAATTTCCTTTGCATTCTCAAGACGGCTAATTTTGTTGAATTCTTCGAGGCACAATCCGTTGAAGAGGATATCACAAGCTTGAGCATTGTATTGCAGTATCTTCAACTCTTCCGCGGTAGCTTCACGGTTCGGTTCTCTCCCATCAAAGAATTCACCTTGCAAGCCTATACACACAATAGCCCATACGGCGAGGTTATGTCTATGCATTTTCATCTTATGCTTCCAACTAGCAAAATTAGTACCCTCAAAGTAAGGACCTCTACGGTGGTAGTTTCCCTCTCTAGATGCCATACTCTCCTAGGTTGTGAAACCAAGGCTATGACTTCCAAAAGCTATGAAAATCAAGGCAAATAGAGACCAAAGCTCTGATACCACTTGTAGGATCGAAAGTATGTCTAGAGGGGGGTGATTAGACTACTTGACCAAATAAAAACTTATCCTTTTCCCAATTTTAGTTCTTGACAGATTTTAGCAACTTTGGACAAGTCAAGCAATCTTAACACAATTCAGGAAAGCATGCAAAGAGTATATGAGCAGCGGAAAGTAAAGCATGCAACTTGCAAGAATGTAAAGGGAAGGGTTTGGAG
This sequence comes from Triticum urartu, assembly GCF_056163025.1. Classification (NCBI taxonomy): domain Eukaryota; kingdom Viridiplantae; phylum Streptophyta; class Magnoliopsida; order Poales; family Poaceae; genus Triticum; species Triticum urartu. The sequence continues at coordinate 64,152,931 of NC_141873.1, read as the reverse complement.
GATTCAAACGCAATGAGAGACACATATGTTTTTGTCGTGGTTCCGATAGGTGGTGCTATCATACATCCACGTTGATGGAGACTTCAACCCACGAAGGGTAACGGTTGCGCGAGTCCACGGAGGGCTCCACCCACGAAGGGTCCACGAAGAAGCAACCTTGTCTATCCCACCATGGTCATCGCCCACGAAGGACTTGCCTCACTAGCGGTAGATCTTCACGAAGTAGGCGATCTCCTTGCCCTTACAAACTCCTTGGTTCAACTCCACAATCTTGTCGGAGGCTCCCAAGTGACACCTAGCCAATCTAGGAGACACCATTCTCCAAGAAGTAACAAATGGTGTGTTGATGATGAACTCCTTGCTCTTGTGCTTCAAATGATAGTCTCCCCAACACTCAACTCTCTCTCACAGGATATAGATTTGGTGGAAAGAAGATTTGAGTGGAAAGCAACTTGGGGAAGGCTAGAGATCAAGATTCACATGGTAAGAATGGAATATCTTGGCCTCAACACAAGTGTAGGTAGTTCTCTCTCAGAAAAAGTAGGTTGGAAGTGTAGGTTTGTTCTGATGGCTCTCTCCACGAATGAAGAGGGGTATATATAGCCTCCACACAAATTCTAACCGTTACGAATAGTTAAACTCGGTTGGACCGATTCAGCAAAGCTAGTGACCGTTAGGGTTTTCGGTGGGACCGACATGCAACTCGGTAGGACCGATATGGTTAGGGTTAGGGCATATCGTAATCTCAGTGAGACCGATTACACAAACTCGGTGAGACCGATTACACAAACTCGGTGAGACCGATTTTGGTAATAAGCTAACCAGAGAGTTGGCCAGGTAAACTCGATGGGACCGATCGCTAATTTCGGTGAGATTGAAACGTTACGAAGGGGAAACAGAGACTTTACATTGCAATCTCGGTGGGACCGATCGCTCATCTCGGTAAGACCGAAATGTTATGAAGGGAAACAGAGAGATTACAATCCCATCTCGGTGAGACCGAGATCCTTATCTGTGAGACCGATTTGCCTAAGGTTTCTGGCAGTGGCTATGACATTTGAACTCAGTGGCGCCGGATAGAAAGAATCGGTGGGGCCGAGTTTGACTTTTGGTTTAGGTCATATGTGGATGTGAGAAAGTAGTTGAGGGCTTTGGAGCATATCACTAAGCATTTTGAGTAAGAGCCTCATTAAGCAACACCTCATCCCTCCTTGATAGTAGTTGAGGGCTTTTCCTATAGACTCAATGTGATCTTGGATCACTAAAATAGAAAATGTAGAGTCTTGAGCTTTGAGCTTGAGCCAATCCTTTTGTCCTTAGCATTTTGAGGGGTCCACTTTTCTCATCCATGCCATGCCAAACATTGAGCTTTCCTGAGATATTAATCTTGAAATAGCATTAGCTCAATGAGCTATATGTTGTTAGGAATTACCAAAACCACCTAGGGATAGTTGCACTTTCACCCTCCCTCGCCAGATCCTCCTCTCGCCGCAAACCTAACCCGACGCCGTCCGCCCACGCCCGCTCCACCGCCGCCGCCCTGCCTCACCCTCTCCGCCCTCTCCTCGCCCTCCATCACCCTCCCTGGACTAGCAGCGAGCAAAGCCCAGAAAGTCTTGCCGCCATCGCCCCGTCCCGGACAACTGTCAAGGTCGATGAGATCTCACTCCTCGCCGTCAGCGCCGCCACAGTCCACAGGCGTCAACCCGTAAGCTATCTCCCACCTTCCCCGTCTCTTCTTGATTCTTGGTTAACTTGGGTTGGATAGCTCCTTAGCTCCATTCTTGCTCTTGCCTTCTCCCCCCTTTAATGGATTGGATGGTGATTCCTGGTGCCGGCGTGCAGGGACGTCTTGAACCTTTCTCGGTTCCGTCAGCCGCGGTCATCCTCCTGTTAGAGCAGCTCCAGTCTCCTCTGGACCACTGACTACTTCTTCCTCGACCGCTGACCGCCATTGACTTGTTGTCGCCTCCCGGCCGGCTTGCTCCATCCGTCCGACCCCGTCACCAACAGCAAGGTGAGGAGTCATCGATCTCTGCTTGTTGCTTGGTGGTTTTGCTTGCTTTTGTTGCTTGTTGCTGCTGGCCTTGAGTTGCGGGTAAATGAGAGAAAGAAAGCTAGAAATGGCCATGTTTCAGTACCATTTCATTTACTTGATGATACAGTGCATTGAAACTTACAATGGTTTTTGAACACCCACTAGTACTACTGCTGCTACTGTAAATTTGAAAAAGAACTGTAGTATATGTTGCATGAACCAAAATGCTATTTTTTTACTATGTCCTGGAAGCAAGCATGGGCTCACAGTAGGTTGTTTTTTGGCCAACTGGGTGTATGGTTGGCAATAGGATAGTGGACTATGAAAAGGGCTTCTGGTATGGTTAAACACGGTTTTATGTGGTCATATGGAGTTCATTAGGTAGAGAAAGTACCTTGTGATTTTTCTAGTTCACTGGTCTATCGTGTCATGGATATTAACTATTCCTATTGAAAGTCTGACATAGAATCCAGTTCTATCTGTGTTACACCTTTTAGTTACGATCACTTTTGGTTGCCTGCTGCTTGCTTATTTGGTTGCGTCCTGCAAGCGAACTACAATTGTGGTCTCAAGAAATTACATTTACTCGCACTTTTACCTCACTTTGAGAACAAAGTTCTGGTCTGCTGCTGTTATATTCAAACTTCATTTCAGATGATCATATTTGTGTTCTTGCCCTTTTTATATGTACAATTAGTTTGCAATTATTTCTCTTCCTGTTATATAGCATTATTTGTCCTTTGCTGCTGATACATATACTGCCTATGATGATCAGTTGGCTTTGAAGTGTAGTATGCACTGAAGTGATGTTTGGATGTTCAGTGTGCTGCTGGCCATGGCCACCTCTCTTGTCTTGGCTGATTCTTGTTTGCAAGTTGAGCTGATTTTTGTCCATATGAAAGCAGAGGACCATATGGTCTGTGGCCTTTTCATCCATATGAAAGTAGAGGCACATTGTGGTGCTAGTTTGCTGGGTTTTGTCTCCGACCATCGTGTCGTGATGATTTTGCAGGTACCCCGAGAGGCCCTTGAGTTTGCCGGAATGTCAATTAACTTCCGTTCCGGCAAATTCGGGTACTCCATAAGTCCTATTTTCAGCAAAGGTCATGCTGAAATTTTTCCGTGAATTTTAGCATGACTTTGCTAAAAATAGGACATATGGGGTACTTGCGACTAATGCATGGGCCGGGGTATCTTAGTACTTACTTAAGTAGGATCAACTGCCATTTAGAGTACCCATATATATCAGTCAACCTAGGGTGCCTCGGCATCGATAAACCCTAAATGATGAAAACTTAACTTAGCATTTAGGGTGCCTCAGCGTCGAAAAACCCTAAATGATAAAACCTTGGCTTTTAGGGTGCCTCGGTGTCGATAAAAACCTAAATGATGAAAGCTTAGGCTTTTAGGGTGCCTCGGCGTCGACAAACCCTAAATGATAAAAGCTTAGCTTTTAGGATGCCTCGGTGTCGACAAACCCTAAATGATGAGACCATGATAATTCGTCACAAACTCTAAATGATGAGATCTTGTTCCTTGACAATAACCAACTTTTTGACCAAACTTTTTTCCTAATTAGAGCGAAACATGGCCCACAACAATGAGGCCGGCGGTTTGGGCAGCAAGGCATTCTGGGAGCTGTCCTAGGAGATGGAGTAAGAACCTCACCGTTATGAGGATGCCGCGGAAGACACCGATCCTGACTACACAACCCCTAGTGGCGTCCGGGATGACACCACTGATGGTGCCGCCGAGGATGCCACCACTGATGATGCCAGCGCACGCACAGATGGCAGCCAACCAAAGAGGCAACGGAAGGACCGGCGCCGGAACATGCTCGGCGCCGTCAAGGAGGAATTTACTGAAGTGTCCTCCGAGGGGCATCCAACGGCGCCCCCAGAAATAGTCAAGGGGTATGGGGGACAGCTCGGGTGCATTCTCCGGAGCACCGTCTCGATCAACACCGAGAACCTAAGGCATCGTGACCGAGGGAATTTGCGCAACCTCCTCTTCACGAAGCTGCACGAACGATACAAGTTCCCCGGTGACTTCGCAAACACACGCCTCTCAGGGAATAAAGTGAATAGTGCCGCCCTCACGAAGATGAGCACGAGCCTGGCTACTTGGAGAGCTGCGGTGAAGAGAATGATTGAAAAAGGTGATAGTTATGAGAAGATCAAGGAGAAACATACTTCGATCAGCGAAGATGACTACTTGGAGTGCAAGATCAAGTGCGAGAGCGACGCAACCGTTGAATCAAGTCAGTGGGGGAAAGAGATGCGGGACTTGAACTTAGGGGTCCACAAGCTCGGTTCCGGTGGTTATAGAGTGGCGAAATCTATATGGGATAAGGAGGACGCGGAGTGTGCCAAGCAAGGCCTACTGCCCCTCTTCGAGAAATACCGTGACAAGCAGACCAGGAAGTATGTCAGGGCCCGGTACAAGGTGGACCCGGTAACCAAGGAGCTTACCACGGATCCGAAGACCAAGGCACTTGAGCATCTTCTGGTAAGGAATACACCCCCACGTAATTAGCTCCATATGGTTGCATTCTAATTAATGAAGCCAATTTTCTAAATGGTTCATGTTCCTTCCGCAGGAAACTAAAAGCAGTAGCACGGGGTCGTCTCAGAGCTCCCCTTTCGACACGCCTTCAAATAGGGCGTTGAACATAATGAAAAACAAGGATAAGCTCAGTAAGCCGTCGTCAGCTGGTCGTGTGGCTGGCAAAGGCTTGTCCACGAAATGGTTGGAGTACTATACCGCTGGGCGAAAGGAGAGAAAGACCAGCTTGCAAAGCCAGGAGCGCGAGGTTCAACAACTCAAGGCACAAGTGGCGCAGATTCCGGAGATCATCGAAGAGGAAGTGCAAGACCAACTGGGAGCGGCGATCACCGCCATTATGCCTACCTTGGTTTCTGGGCTGCAGGCGTGGATTGCGGGCGGCCAACAGGGGCCGCCCCCGATTCCCAGCTTCACGGGCAGCAACTCGCGCAACGCGCCGGCGGCACCATTGGTGTCTCCGGCGGAGGCGGCATTGGTGTCTTCCGCGGCGGCGCCGGCATTGCAGCTTAATACACCCGGGTGTGGGAAGAATACGCCGGCCGACACCTCGGCAGCAAGCGGCCCCTCCATCACTTGCACACCCGCCGTTGGCGGTGCCTCGACATTAGCCGAGCTCGACGCCATCACGGTAACTAATTAAGCCTCTCGGCCGATGACTTCATCTCCTTGCCTTTGACTGGGCATCCCTGACGCCCTACATGTTTTCGCAGGCGCCACCGGCGTTCCGTGCACTCTCCTGCACTTCGTGAACGACGAGTTGGTCGATGTCGCCAAGGGCAGGGGCAGCCGCATGTTCCACGATAATCAGATGCCACCCACCATTTATAGGGTTCAACTGGTTCGGGTGCTGCCGGGCTTCGTCGACATGTTACCTCCGTATCGACCGCATGGGGCTGACGAAGATGATGTGATGACCCTCAGCGCCTGCATAAACTGGCCCATGATTTAGCCGAAGAGCCAGATTCGTTTGGGGGCGGGGGACACCACCCCACAGACAACACCGCCAGTCGTGTTGGCGCCAAGCCATGGCAAGACCCCCGCAACGCTACCGGACATGCCAGACATGGATATGGCACAAGATCCGGACATGCATATGGCACAGGATCCGGACGACGCCAACGACGACAATGACGGTACATTTACCAACGTTGATATGTACTTCAACGAACATGGGTACGGTGACGAATTCTTGGGGACTCCTTCTCAAGAACCCAACCCTGCAAAAGACGATCTAGCTGGTACCGCGGAGAAACCCAGTTGCAACAGGAGTCATCTGGCGTTCAGTTCTCAAGAGACGCCTCCAGCTGTCGCTTTCACCGAGTCTCAGATAGCCGAGGTGCGAAATATTATCAGCCCCAACACACTCAAGAAGGCTGTCTATGAGCAGAACTCGATCCCATTACAAGAGAAGAAGAAGGGACGGAAAAGAAAGACTAACAAGGGTGCGAGCCAGCCGGCACCGAGTACGATCCGTGCTCAGGACGGGCCACCTTCATCTAAGGATATCTCGAGGAGGGTGCATGTGGCTGGTAGGCTGATGCTACCGACTAATCTGCTCAATGCTGCAACCGGTGCTATGCGGAGTCTGCATGACAGTGTTCTTTCTTTGGAGAAGCGGCGTCTCCGAGAGAATGATGTGGCATACCCGGTTTTCGTGGCCAAGGTGCCAAAGGGCAAGGGCTTTGTGGATAGCGCCATCGGGGGTATGATCGTCCTGCGGTTTGATGACATCTTCGCTATGTTTAACCTTCATCCGCTGCACTACACCTTCGTTTGGCTATTTTCGCTGAGTATGGAGATGCGGATCATTAGAGACAAGACTCCAGGCATCGTGATAGTCGACCCCTTCTACATGTGTGCCAAGATCTTGGGCAGCGTTGGGGACTGGCAAGTCGCGAGTTCATACCTCGAAGGCGTCATTCTGGCAAACCTAGATAAGGATAACTTCCTCGTGCCTTACTTTCCCGAGTAAGTCATCCCCTCACCGCCCTGTAACATATGATTTCTTAGATTTCGATCGTTCTTTTTTTCTAACATTCCGTGTTTTGTGCAGTGACACACATTGCACACTCATCCTCTTAAACCCGAAATATTCCATGGCCACGTATTTCTACTCGAACCGTCAGTCGAAGAAAGACTACACAAATATCAAGAAAGTTCTTGATGATGTTCTCCTCAGCTACGCCGGATCTGGGGGCACCTTCACCAGGCCAATTCGTAGGTATGGCAAGCACATGTTTGCCCACAATACGACGTTCCCTTGCGTCAAGCAGCCGCCTGGCGGTCAGAAGGATGCCTACTACGTCCTCCATCACATGCGGGCGATCGTACGGGACCATAATCACCTTCTGCTACCAAATAATCTCAAAGATTGGGCCACAAGCTTGTCGGCAATCCAGGACGCGGACATCAGACAAGAATTCTTTCGCATCCAGTCAGAGTTTGCGGAAATCATCCATCAAGATGTCTTTCGTATCTCGGGGTAGTTCTACCTCAGCAGATATCAACCGTCCAACAGTGAGATAGAAACAACGCTACAAATGCAGGCTGACAACGCCCGCGATTTCATGACCATCACGATAGACGGCGGCTTCATCCACGCTCCGGTCCCTGAGTCGAGTCGAAAGTAGTGATGCTATGTGTAGTTCTGAAATATCGATTAGCTCATGTTGTAATTAAACTTTAATGAACTTGTATGTCTCTTTGGTTTGGACAGCCATTCAACTTATATGTAATCGATGCTATTTATTAGTAGGACCATGAATCGTACTATTAATGTCTTGCTTTTCTCTTCCGATCCTTTTGTTGAATACTTATATATTGCTTATGTATTGTCTGTGAATTGCTACTAATGTTTTGTTTGGCTAGTGCATAAAGATGTCGTTGTATGTCGTGTACAAGGGTAAGGTTCCCGGAGTCTACGACGACTGGGAGGAGTGTCGGAGACAGGTTCACCGTTTCAGCGGTAACAGTTACAAATGGTACACCACTAGGGCGGAGGCGGAAGCTAGATACGCGCGCTATCTAGCGGGAGAGAGGAGGGAGCTGAGGAGGAACCGGGTGAAGACCAGTTTCATCGTGATGATGCTCATCGTGATGACCGCAACTCTCTTCTATGTGATGGTAGTTTAGATGATCGATATCGACTTGTAATGTGAAGACAAACTCGCTACTCGCGGTCTCGACACTTGTAATGTTCTAACTTTGTTCGGTCTTTTGAATTCGGAGACTAATATGATGAATTGTATTCAGAGACTAATCTTCTATTGTATTTGATGAATCTGCTGTTTATATGTTGTGCTGTCTATATTCTGTGCAATAATATATTTTGTAACCTGTGTAAATATCAGAATTTTTTTTCCTAATATTCATACTAGTGGCGCACCATACATCACATTAGTGGCGCACTGCAATAAACATACTAGTGACGCATTATCAGTTAGTGCGCCATTAGTAACCCAGAGCACAAGATAAATATGGCCCCCTGGGAGGCATACTAATGATGCACCGTGTGACTTACTAATGGCGCACTGCCTGGTGCGCCACTATAGTCTGGTATACTAATGGCGCACCAGGGGTGCGCCATTAGTATATGTTACTAGTGGCGTCATGATAGTGGCGCACCTGTATTGCGTTATTAATGGCCAAAACAGATACGTCACTAATAAGCCTTTTTTAGTAGTGTAGTAAGCCGCCATTTTTCGATCTCTGATATAATTGCATGATATATCATATAGTACGGTTAAACTAAATGAATGAATCGAAATCGAAAACTTTCAGGTTTGGTATAAGAAATGTATCACTCCTAGAATACCAGAGCACGGACAGAATATTTAGCAAATATCCATGATAGGGTTGTACAATTATGTACTTCACATTATGTAAAGCAAAAAAGGCTAAACTTTGTGTTTTCTTTTTCCTTTCGTTTTCAGGATGAAAAGAAAAGCCCGTGTTCTCACACCAACCGGCTAGAAACATCGTGGAATTCAGCTAGGGTTGCACGCATATAATACAGTGACAGAAAGCAAAAGAAGTCCAAGACGAAAGTCCACGGTAAGAGAAGGCAGCACGCCGCACGCGGTAGTTGTTGATGCACAACAAAAACAGTAGCCGCCACGAAACCAGAAAGCGTGACCAGATTTTTTTTTTTTTTAACTTCATCCAACCCCGACCCCAATCCGTATTTAACTCCGAAACCCCTCCACTCCCTCTCGCCCACCCCGAATCCGTCCGCCATGAACTCGCTCCAATCCTTCCTCGCCGTCGCGCCCGTCAAGCCGGCCGCGGCCGCCGCGAGGCTCCCGTCGTCCCGGCGGGCGCGCGTCTCCGCCTGCCTCGCGACCCCGGCGCCCGCGCCGACCGCCCCCGCGGCGGCGCGGCGGGAGCTGTCCGCGGCGAGCCGGGCCGTCATGGCGGACGAGGCCAAGTACATCGTGGGCACCTACAAGCGCGCCCAGGTCGTCTTCGTGGCGGGGCGCGGCTGCAAGCTCTACGACATCGATGGGCGTGAGTACCTTGACATGGCCGCCGGCATCGCCGTCAACGCCCTCGGCCACGGCGACCCCGACGTGGACGCCGCCGCCGCGGACCAGCGCGGACGCCTGGTCCACGCCAGCAACGTCGGCTACACCGTGCCCCAGGTACGCCTCCCGTGCTCCCCACCAACCCCATCCCAAACTCACTCCACAATGTCCGCAACGTGTTCGACGCTTTGCTTGCCTGGTTAATCTTCCCACACGGTCTCTCCTTCTCGACTGACTTCCATTTCTTGAACGCGCAGGTGGAGCTCGCCAAGCGGCTCGTGGAGGCCTCCTTTGCTGACCGCGCCTTCTTTGCCAACTCCGGCACTGAGGCCAATGAGGCGGCCATCAAATTCGCCAGGAAGTACCAGAGGGTCGCGCACCCCAACGGTGATGCGCCTACGGAGTTCATGTCCTTCACCAACTGCTTCCATGGCCGGACCATTGGCTCGCTCGCGCTGACTAGCAAGGTGCAGTACAGGGAGCCCTTTGAACCTGTCATGCCCGGCTCAACATTTGTCGAGTATGGCAATTTGGAGGAGGCCAAGAAGGTGATACAGTCGGGGAAGATTGCTGCTGTGTTTGTCGAGCCCGTGCAGGGTGAGGGTGGGATTCACAGTGCCACCAAGGAGTTCTTGCAGGGACTGCGGGATGCTTGTGATGAGGCAGGGGCTCTCTTGGTCTTTGACGAGGTATGACACAACTTACCTTCATTAATAGTTGTCTCTGTAGTCGATTGCATAGAAATAATTAGTGGTAACTACACAATTTCTGAATTTCTAGTATAAGGAGAGAAAATTATTCTCTGTTCTGGAGATTCATCAGTGGTTCGACAGGGAATGTATTTTTTTTTTAGAACGAAGACGCCAGATGCGTCCGGCATGGAATGTATTCCCTATTGCTTCCTAATCTGGGAGACCGGGACAACTTTCTGATCATTGTCCCCATGAAGGGATCTTCCATGAGAGCCTGCATTTTCATATTTGAAATAACCAAAATGCAAATACGCAATTCAACAGTAGGGATTTAGGATTGCACTGTGAAGTTCAACTTCTGTCAATTTGAGATGTGGAGACATCTAATCTACTGTTTGCAACGCAGGTGCAATGTGGTCTGGGGCGCACAGGTTACCTCTGGGCCCATGAGGTTTATGGTGTATTACCTGACATAATGACCTTGGCGAAGCCACTGGCCAACGGCCTTCCCATTGGTGTGGCCTTGGTCACCGAAAAGGTTGCGGCAGCCATACACTACGGTGACCATGGTACCACATTCGGCGGAGGCCCTTTTGTGTGCCATGCTGCATTAGCCACATTGGACAAGATCCAGAAACCTGGCTTTCTAGCAGAGGTGACCAAGAAAGGAGAATACTTCAAGCAGCTGCTCAAAACTAAGCTGGGTGGAAACCCTCATGTCAAAGAGATCCGGGGGGCCGGTCTCATCGTTGGCATTGAGCTCGACGTACCGGCTGGGCCTTTGGTTGATGCGTGCTTGGATGCTGGTGTCTTTCTGCTGACGGCCGGGAAAGGCAATGTGGTGAGGCTTGTGCCTGCGCTCATCGTGTCGGAGAAGGAGCTGGAGCAAGCTGCAGAGGTGATAAGGGAATGTCTACCTGCTCTTGAAGCCTCTACCTCTTAGTGTAAACAAGATCTCTTAAGATCTACATGTTGAAGTTTCTTTCAAAATTTGGAAGGGAATAAAATGTCATGTTGGACTATTGTGATGTTGAAGTTCTTTTCAAAGTTTGGAAGGAAACAATGCCTGTGTTGTTGTCGGTATAAGTCTTTTATTGGCTAAGTTATATCTGCCTAAATTACAAGGACGGCATTGACATTGCACATCTCTTGACTGAAAACAGGAACATCAGTTACGCAGAAGCCTAGCAAGAACTCCGACGATGGGCGCAACAGTGTAGGTCGATGGCTCGCCTTGCTGGTAATTTCCCCGAGAATCGTCGTAATGGTCGTTGTTGTCAGGCCCTCCGACGATGGCGCCGTCAATCACATTCAAGTTGGGCGCAGACCTGTGGAAGTACTCGGCTCCTTTGCCGCAGGAGATCTTCCCCGGGTATTTCCTGATGGATGGCAGCGACGCGCCGCGGTGGTGCGGCTGCAACGGGTACCTCTTTCCAACCCCAACCATGTAGCTCATCTTCATTGGGTTCTTGCCAAGGATGTAGTCCACCTGTGACCGTGCGAACGAGACGAGCTGCGCCGGTGGCAGCCTCACGCCGCCGCACTGCAGGGAAGCCCTCGCCGCCGCCAGGTGGTCGGCGTGCGTGACGAGGACGAACATCGCCGTCGTGACGTCCTGCAGGTTAGACCAGGGCTGCAGGTAGAGCATGCCGCCCGGGGTGAGCCGCCCGCTGCGGCCGTCACCATGCTGAACGACATTGCAGAGGAAGCTCTCCACGTTGCTCCTCATCTCGGCGTGGCGGCCGCTGTTGGGCAGCTTCCCTTGGAGGATGAGCTGCAGTATGGCCAGCATAGTCATCAGTTACTGAAGCTTAAAGTTGTTGTCACTTCACCAGACCTACTAGGATCATCATGGTACATTTACCTTGGCGACCAGTGCCTGGGCTCCGACGAACTTGTCGTCCCAGGACAACGACTGCGGCACCCCGCCAACGTTGTTGGTGCCGGCGATGTAGGCCTTGTACTCCTGGTGGCCGGTGGCGATGTAGAGCCAGACAGCTGCCCACAGCAGCTCGTCCTGTTCCAAACAAGTTTCAGTATTTGCTTTACAACACTGCTATTTTTCTGTTCATTATTGTGACATTAATTAGTGATGTGCTTCCTACCTCGTCGCCGCTGCTACTGTAGAAACTTCTGGCCGATGGAATGCTGTTCTGGTAGAGGCCACGGTGGTTCTTGGCGAACTGAAACAACTGCAGAAGCAAGTCACTCAAGAAATTAGCTGACCACGGCTTCAGTTTTCTAGCAATAATTAATTTGACATTCATTTTTAGCCACTATATGACCACGGCTTTATTAATTGATTTGCTAAATAAATCCCATCACATTATTTTTCAAATTGATGGTAGCCACCGTTCAATTTCCCCAATTTAAAGGGCAAATTGATACGTGCGTCGCTCTATTTTCTTATCTAGTACTATTACACCAATGGATTTTTGACCATCCATTGTGTAATCTGCGTGCTGCGTGTGCCAAAACTCAAAACATGCAGCAGTCTCTCTGAATGTAAGCAAGTCAAAATGCGCACCTGTTTCGCGTGCTTCAGAAGCGTCGACGCATACCGGGGATCGCCGCGCGGCCCTGTGAATGCGACCGAGGCCGCGGCCAGTGCCGCCGCCGTCTCCGCGGCGACGTCAGAGCCTGGGTGGGTGGCGTTCACCACGTAGGCCCTCCGGGGCGTGTCCATGTCCTCCGGCCGCTCCCAGCACGCGTGGTCGGAGTCGCCGTCGCCGACATTCACGTAGAGCACGTCGGGGTGGGCGTGCGCCTTGGCCAGGTAATCGGCACCCCACCGCACCGCCTGGAGCGCGTGGCTCAGCTCCCCCGCCGCGGCCAGCCGGTCCCGGTGCTCCACCACGCTCCACGAGAGCATCGTCACCATGAAAGCCATGGGGAACCCGAACTTGACATTGTCGCCGGAGTCGTAGTAGCCGCCGATGAGATCCACCTGCACGTCGATCGATCAAGCATGTCAGCATCATGCACGAACCAAACACGTACAGCGTAGTAATACACATGCATGCATCGCTGATGTGCTTACGCCGTGGTCGGCACCGTCCTTGAGGGCCGAGTCGCCGCGCCATTGGACGCGTCGGGTCGGCGGCAGCTTGCCGGAGCGCTGCGCCTCGAAGTAGAGCAGCGACTTGGTGAGCGCGGTGGCGTAGTCCCGCTGGGCGGCTTGGCACGCCGTGGTTGCCAAAAACCATACCACGGCAGCAACGAGCAGCACCCTAGCCCTTGCCACCATCTTCGTCGTCCCTCGGCGGCGTTCAGTAGCTAGTTTCTCTATAACAAAAACTACTGGCTAGTTTCTTGTTAGGTCCTATCGTTGTATTGTACCACTGTCTTATGTGTGCAGTAGAGTGATGAGCGAGTATGCTCCTCCCGTCGACGGGACGAGTGTATTTATAGGCGCAAGTAAGGAGGTGGGGTGAGAGGAACAAGGTTTCAATCCACTATGAATTGGTGAAACAAATCCATCAGAAATGCAAGCATTGATATCCTAGAATGATTACGCGCCATACATGCACGAGTATTGATTTGTTTTAACTATGTGCGGAGATTTTGCGACCTTCAGAAACCGGGTGCCAAATGTAAATCGTATCGTCCCCGTATCTGAACTTATTTGGCCGAATTAACTTCATTGAAGAAGGTCGATATTTCCTACAGCCAGTTCATATATTTTTTGGACGCGTTTGAGATCATGTATTTATGGTGTATATATGGATCTCATTTGCGAATAAAAGGACTGTATTGATTACTCTGAGATTTGAATACTATCTTTGGAAATTGAAGAGTTAACATACAAGATGGATAATGAAAAACGTTACACTGGGCTGTGCCTACGTGAGTAGATCTTCTCGAGTGAGAGAATGGATGGATATGTGGGAATCAATGGCCGGGCTCTTTAGCTTCTCGCACAATATGAGATGGGTTTTTACTACTCCAATAGCCAATAGATTAGCAGTAGTTTCTGGGCCTCATAGAAGGGGTTTGCTTCAATTGGCAACTTTTATGTTAGTTTGAGAAAACAAGATATCAATCAATGAGATAACACCTAAGCTTCCATCAAACAAGCAACCAGTACAATTAAAAAGCCCGTTTAGAAAATGAGCAATGTGAAGGACATCTAAGAAGAAAATAATTACTCTTTATAGTAGATCTGATCCTTTTCGCATAAAAAAGAGGCCTATTTAGAACATGAGCAATGTGAGGGCCGTCTAAGAAGAAAATATTAACATTCTTGCCTTTTTCCTTTTTTTGAAAGAATGACATTCTTGCCATTAGTCCGTGCTCACTCTTCTCTTTTGCTCTTTTATCATGATTTCGTCCTGTCAAAGCCGTTTGACCATTAGTGCGGCGTTGGATTGACAGTTCTGCCCCTGCTAGCCCACTCACTGATGCGTGGGACCCAGACGACCTAGCTCGAGCACAATGGCCACTGCCATGTGGGACCCAATACATCTATCCTTTTCAAATGGCATATCACATAATTGAACTTAACACGGTATTAAACAACAACTCATAGTTCCAGTGACATACCACAAAATTGAACTCAACACTTAACTAATTCATATACAAGTTCATAGTTAATACGAGTCAATCCATTTGAACCTTCAAATCCAAAATACAACCCTAAATAGTTTGAAGTACACATAATTAAACTTCACTAATTAAACATCGCCGAAAACAGGATGGAGGCTCCAAAGCCACCTAGTCGTCATCCCGGGAGCCGGATGAGGCCTCCTACCATCACCTCATAAAAGGAGATGACGTTGTTGCCCTCCCAACAGTTGCTACCACCCAAAACTTTGGCCTTTGAGCATAGAGATGCTTTTTTTTATTATCAGTCTCGACTTTCTCTGGCATACCACTTGCACGTGGGGGCTCAAGGTAGTATAAGAATATTGATGATCCCGGCATTAGAGCATCGCCAACAGATGATGTATAATAGGGCGCCCAAAGAAAGTTTTAGGGCACTAGATTTTGTGTGTGTATCAGATGATTTAAAATAGGCCACCGGACATTTTCTGCCATAGCAGATGATGTAAAATAGGGCACATGGTCATTGCATATTAGGACATTTCAAAATACCAAATGTTCTAACTTAAACACGAGTTCAAACTTAAACATAATAACACTACAGAAGTACTACAATAAACTCAGTACTACGCGCATACTACTCATCACCATCATCCCCGTCGTCGACATGGTTCCAAAGCTCTATGAACGACTCAATCTCTCTATCCACCTTGTAAGGTCATTTCCCTACTTTGTGTTTTGGATGATGATGACAACCCTTTGTTGGTCTAATCTTGTGCTAAGTGCTTCAGATTCTCGGTGATTAGGCTTGCATCGATTAGCTATTCTCTCTGGAAGAAAAAGATCAAAGACGGTGTTTGTCTACGTGTTTATCTCTTTGGTCGTAGAAACCCATACTATTAAGAGGGAATCCACATCGGAAGGTGTTGGGTGAATCGTTGCACGTACACTTCTTCCTCACCCACCTTTGCCTTCCTTGTTTTGTGTGAGAGAGAGCTCCCTTTCTTTTTCAACTGTTGCTGTGTACTCCCAGCGGTTGTACCGCTTGTTCGAGTGGTTGTACCGCTGTCTCTTGGCATTTACCCAACCACCACCCCAGGGGTGATACCCTGGGGTTGAACTGCCCAGTCATGACCAAGTGGTTGTACCACTGCCCTCGGGCGATGGTACCGCCACCGTGCTTAAAACATGACTGCGGTGTCATTGGCGGTTGTACCGGTCAGGTACCGCTCAACAACAGGCCTTGGTTCTGTTTTGATGCGGTACTCGGGCGGTGGTGGCCCGGTTGTTCCGGTTGTGCTCCGCACATCGGTGCCCTAAGCGGTTGTACCACTTAGGACTTAGCCACCCAAGGTTCCAGGGCTAGGCGGTTGCACCGGTGCACTACCACTCGATCACTGCTCACAGGGGTGTCTCGCTTCTGTTTCATAGTGGTGGTTGAGTGGTGGCTGAGCGGTTGTTCCGGTTGTTCTTCACAACCGATACTACCGCTTGCCTGTCCGATTGTACCGCTTGGTAGGGTTTCTGTAGTATTTTAGTGAGTCCCTGTAAGTGCATCTAGTGCCACCCCTAGTTGGTTTTGGAGTATTGACGACAAACCTGGTTGAGGGACTAATGTGTTTGTGAGAATTGCAGGATAACACATGTAGTAGTCCCTCATTGATTCGGTTTACCTACCAGAGATGACCACTAAAAATGTGTGAAGACATTGAAGACACTAGTGGCCTGTGAAGAGATTCACATTGAAGACTATGACATGAGAAGACATCGTATGAAGACTATGGAGTACGAAGACATAGTTGTTTCGTAGTTTTCTTTTCTTATTTGTTGAGTCATAGGAACCACTGTACTGTTAAGTGGAGTCCAAGTGAACAAGGTCAGAGTGACCGATGTGATGCTCAACCAAATCCTATGTCCTCGAGTGAAGACAATGAGAGAAAATCTTATCCAAAGCTGGATGAGTCAGCTTTACTTGTAGCCCAAGTCAAGCTGCCATGTGTGTTTGAAATCTGACGGTTGGACACGTGTCAGTTCCTTAGTGTCCCAGGGTCATTTCGGACAAATCAGGTCGGGTTGCCTCCTGGCTATAAATAGCCCACCCCTTACACTATAAATTGGTGGCTACTTAGAGTTAGTGCATGGCTTTTGTCGTTTAAGAGCAACCCACCTCCGAAGCATTTGAGAGAGAGATCCTTGTGAGGATAAAGCCCAAAACACCCAGAGCCAAAGAGTGTTAGGCATTACTGAAGTCTTTCTGTCTGCGTGACCTAAAGACTTGTTACACTTGAGGACTATGAATCCTCCAGCTGGTTAGGCATCGCGTTCTGAGCATCCAACAGTCACTGTGGATCGCCAGTGAACGAAGTCTGTGAAGGTTTGGAAGTCTACCTTGAAGACTTACCAGAGTGATTGGGCGAGGACTATGTGTCCTTAGCTCAAGGGGAATAAGGTGAAGATGCGGTCTTTTGAGTGGAATCTCAGCCTCCCTAACTAGACATGCAGTTGTCACAACAACTGGAACTGGTCTACCAAATCCTTGTCTTCATCAAGCTATTGGTTCTATCTTTCACTTTCCTTTACTTTACAGTCTGTCTTCGTGAAGTCATTGCATGTCTGTATGATCTGATTGACTTCACTAACTGAAGACTCTTTACTGTTTGGCTTCATACTATCTTCCATCCTGATCCATACTACCTAGCTGCTGATAGTCTTCGTGTTTTCACTTCATTGCTTATTTTACTATGGCTTGTCTAGTGTAGTCTTCCTTCCGCTGCATATCAATAGGTTCATTTCTATCATTTGTCTTCAAAGCCCCTGTGTTTTGAAGACTTCCATAAAAATCTCCTATTCACCCCCTCTAGTCGATAACTAGCACTTTCAATTGGTATCAGAGCAAGGTGCTCCCTTGTTCTGTGTGATTCGGTTTAACCACCTGGAGTTTTAGCTATGTCGACTGCAGGGATAATCAAAGTCTCCGCTGTGTGCCCTGTCTTCAATGGCACTGATTACCCCTATTGAAAGAATAAGATGCACATGCATCTTGAAGCCATTGACATCGACCTCTGGTATGTCGTCAAGAACGGCGTTCTCAAGGTCGATGAAGGTGTCACTGCTGCTGATGTCAAGAGGTTCATTCAACTGGACTCGACTGCGAAGAACATCATCTGTGGCCATCTGACCAAAGGATAGTATGGTCGTGTGAGTGCTCTGGAAACTGCAAAACTAGTCTGGGACTGACTCTCCAAGGTCAACGAAGGCGTCTCGACCCAGAGAGACTCAAGGATCAGTGTTCTCCGCAACCTCTGCACGAAATCTTCAAGACACTTCTGAGATCGCTCGACAGCTCATTCGACACCCTGGCCCCGATGATTCAAGAACGCCCTGACTTCAAGACTCTCGATCCGTCTAACATACTTGAGAGGCTCAACACACAATTGAGTTCCAGCAATCTGAGAAAAGAGATATCTATGGTCCCAACTATGGACGAACTCGTGCTTTGAAGGCAAAGGTCGTTTCCTCATCTGAAGAAGAATCTAACTGCAGTTCTGAGGTTCCTGAAGACATTGGAAAGGAGCTTTCTATGCTTGTGAAGAAGTTCCAGTGGTTCACCAAGAAGAAAGGTTTTAGACAATCTTCGAGATCCAGCTCAAGAAATGATGAAGCTTCCACCCGTAACTACAAGAAGAGAACGTGCCACAAGTGCAAGAAACCTGGTCACTACATCTCTGGATGTCCACAATGGGACAATGAGACCAAGAAGAAGAAGAAGAAGAAGAAGAGAAATGAATATGATTCTGATGACAAGAAGAAGAAGAAATCCTCAAAGTCTTCTTCCAAATCTTCGTCAAAGTCTTCATCACACAAGAAGAGCTCATCCAGCAAGGCTCGTGCATTTGTTGGCAAGGAGATGGATTCAGAGGAGGAGTCTGCATATGAGGAGGCAGAGGTGGAGTCTGAAGAGGAATCTGATTCATGCGTGGCAAGCCTGACTCTAGCTTCAGTGTACGTCGCCAAGTCCATCTTCAACACTGAAGACAATGGCCTCGTCACCAACGCCGAGGCTAATGATGAGGATAACTCTGCTCCCACCTATTGCTTCTTCGCACGTGGTGCCAAGGTAAACTCACACGATGCTTACTTTCAAACATCAAGTGACGATGACTCTGAGTGTGAATCTGAACCTAGCTACAAAACACTTGCTAAAATTGCAACCGAGCAACAGAATGCTATGGAACATATTCAGAAATTGCTAGACAAAAGCGATGACCTGTTGGATGCGAAATGACCCGATCTCAGTCCTTAATTGAAGACATAAAAAATCTTCTTGTTAAGTACGAGGAACTTGAAAGTCGTCATGAGACTCTATCAGCGACTCATGAAAAGCTCTCCTATGATTATCTACAAAGGAAGCAAGAACTTGAGAACCTAAGAGCATCTCATGAAGATCTTCAAAAGGAGAACGAATCATGAGACTCTATCAGCGACTCATGAAAAGCTCTCCTATGATTATCTACAAAGGAAGCAAGAACTTGAGAACCTAAGAGCATCTCATGAAGATCTTCAAAAGGAGAACGAATCACTCTGCACTCAATAGATCAATTCTGCTCAGGAAGGATTTGAACCACCCTGCTTAAAATGTCTTGAATGTGATAATGCTGCTTCTGTTGTTGGATGTTCTATTGCTACTACTGTTGTTATGTCTTCAACTGCTGATATGGAGTCTAACCCCTCTTCTGAGGATACCACTACTATTTCTGATGAGAATGCCAGGTTGAAGACATTGCTTGAAACAGGGATGTACAAAAGTCTCAAAGGGCATCAGACACTGTGCGATGTCCTCAAGAAACAGATTCTGAACCGAAACCCTAGGAAAGAGGGTGTTGGGTTCGAGAGGAAAATGAATGTTGATGGTTCCTACTGGAAGCCTGAGCAGTACCCCAAAACCACATGGGTGGCTGCAAAGGGACCTTCAGTGGATCCATCTCCCTTATCTGGCTTCACTTGTGCTAACCCGATCATCATTGATGAATCCTTTGATGCAAACTATAAACTGTTTAAGAATCAGAATGGTGAAGTGCTTGCCAGGTATATTGGTACTAACTGCAGGAATGGACCACCTATGAAGAAAATATGGGTACCCAAGAGTTGTATTGAAAATCTTCAGGTGAATGTCATCATCACTACAGGAATCAGCTACGTTGCCGTCTGCCAAGGCAGACGGCAAAGGCATGGAAGGCGGACGACAAAGGCCTTTGCCGTCTGCCGCGGACGGCAAAAGGCGCCGGCGAAGAAAGCATCGGCAAAGACCTTCTTTGCCGTCTTCTTCCTGACGTGGACGGCAAAGGAGCCTTTGCCATCAACGGCGGACGGCAAAGAAAGCAGACGGCAATAAACTCGTTGTTAGTCCGTTAGGTGGCTAACGTTAGTCTTTGTCGTCCGTGGCTGACGGCAAAGAGCATCAGGCCTTTGCCGTCTGCCACTATAGGCAAATTGACCAAATGGTCAGCTGCCAGAAAACACAGGTGGTTGCCACGTGGCTTCTTTGTCGTCCGCGGCGGACGGCAAAGAGCCCGTTGCCGTCCGCGGTGGACGACAAAGAGCCCGTTGCCGTCGGTGGCAGACGGCAAAGAGCCTGCATTGCCTCTTTTTCTGTTTTTTCTTATACTCAACCACTTTCACAACAAATAGATGATACATATATATTTTTCACATGGCAAGTTCACAACAAACATATGAGATATCCAACACATATAATTTCATCATAAATGTATAGTTCCATCAACCATACATAGCAAGTTCCACATACATCCATCCAACCATACATATTACAATAGTGTCATCAAAGCATACATGCATAGTTCATCGATACAAAAGAAACATAGTTCATCCAAACAAGCACTCCATGTATGCAAGCTTCCATGAAGCGAATGAATTCTACAAAATGGGAAATAAGAAAGTTAGAAGAAGAAGATTAGAAGAAGAAGAAGATGAAGAAAATGAATAAGAAGAAGAATATATGACATTTATGAGCTAATTTAGGTGAAATTGATCGTTTGTGAGCTAAAATAGGTGAAATGGATCGTTTATGAGCTAACCTAGGTGAAATGGATCGCTTATGAGCTAACTTAGGTAAAATGCATCATTTTAGAGCTAACCTAGGTAAGATGGATCATTTTGGAGCTAACCTAGGTAAGATGGGTCATTTTAGAGCTAACTTGGGTAAAATGGATCATTTATGAGCTAAGTAAGGTAAAATGGGTCATTTTAGAGCTAACTTAGGTAAAATGGATCATTTATGAGCTAACTAAGGTAAAATGGATCATTTTAGAACTAGCTTAGGTAAAATGGATCGTTTATGAGCTAACTAAGGTAAAATGGATCATTTTAGAACTAACTTAGGTAAAATGGATCGTTTATGAGCTAACTAAGCTAATTATGCCATTTTTGACATAAGTAAGCTAAGTACATGTCATTATTGAGCAAACCTAGTTAACTAAGCATATTAGAGCTAACTTTGGTCATTTTGGAGGAAACAAAGCTAAGTATAGATCGTTTTAGAGCTAACTTAGGTAAAATGGATGGTTTTGGAGGTCAGTAAGCTTATTAAGTCATTTTGGAGGAAATAAAGCTAAGTCTAGGTCTTTATGCATTTGTTAAGCAAAACACTAGAGAAACTTACCGTGATCATGGAGGTGTGAGAGCGGGCTGGCTTGTGCCGGTACCTGGAGAAGGATCATGCGATGCTTGTCTGGAGTTACGCTGCACCAAAGATCATTTCCAATGTCTCGTTAGCATGATGACACTCAAATTTTTAGACTAGAAAGTAGTGTCTATTCAAATTAAACTCACCGTCGTCCCAAGAGCAATCACTGGCATCGGCGGAGCGGTCTGATCGGACTTCTCGCACGCAGACTGCACATTTGGTTTTGGCGACTCAGTCATACTAGTTAGTAATGAGACAAACACTACATGAATGTTTTGGCTAATCAGCAGAAGAAACTTAGCATAAGGAGCTCGTACATTGCCCTTTCCTGCATGTCATTCCGTGCCCTCTCCTCCTCCAACATCTTTATCGTCCTCTCCTCCAACTCCCGCTGCCTCTCCGCCGCCTCCGACATAAGTTTCTCCATTCTATCTCTCTCACTATGTATAGCAGCCTGCAACACCACTCCTCGATAGTATTTGTAATCATTGATGGAAGCGCACACAATGTAATGTAGAAAGATAGCTGAGTACGTATAACTAACCTTGAAGGCGAGTTGTACTGGCCATTCATGAGACCTTATCTCAGGAGCGGATCTCGACTGGCGCGCCTTGATCTCCGGGAGAGTGCTAGGATAATGGATAAGTCCATCTCCAATGGCTATCGAGCCATGGGACCTCCCGCCACCAGCTATCATCACCAGCTCTGGATCAATGGGACCCTGGCTCAGGTTAAAGTCCTCCCCTTTCCTCGCCTTCCCTTCATCTCTATATTTCATGAGCTTATCGTGGGAGGAGATGTTGGTGAAGTTGTTTGCATCATCGAGGTCAGACGGAGAGAATGCCTTGACTTTCTTGTAAGAGGCAGTATGGGCCATGGCATAGAGGTTGTACACCTCCGGCACCTTATCTGCCTTATTGTAGCGTGCCTAAAAGAGAGAAACAACGTAAATTAGTAATTAAAGGGCTCAAGCTAGCATGATGAATGAATTGCATGAATCATGAAGCAAACCACATACCCAGTTCCGCCCGAACTGATATAAGTTGGAGCTGCCTTGATGGTGTGGCACACCTTCCATTTGGGCACGTTTGTCCTTGGCCGCGTTGTGGACGGCTAGCCATTCTTTTGAGCACCACTCATTGACCAACACCTCCCAACAATCCATCCAGTCCGCACACCATCTCGGAGGCGCCTAAGTTAGCAAATAGAAACTTGAGCACTACGACTATGAATTAATAAATGAAGGAAGTAAGTACAAGGCCTTAATAATTACCTTCATGTATTGCTCCTTACTCAGGAACTTCTCGCGGCACGCCGGCTTGGGCTTCTTGATACCACACAAGGCGTAGTAGTCTCGAACAGCCTGCACCCGAGCCTCGTGCCGTAAGTTTTGTAGTAGGCGCTTGCAGACGTTCTTGATAACATTTGCCGCCTCCTCCCCGTATCCCTCCTCTCACCTGTAGATGTCTGCAATCAAATGAGACAATATTGATTAGTACAATTAATAACTAGCTAGTTGAAGATTTTTAATTGTGTAAAGGAGAAATTACCCATAACTTTTTGATCACCACGTCTGCCCTCGTGTTGCACAAGACACCGTCGATAATCTCACCCGGCGGGGCCGGGGCAGCCAAGTAGTGCTCCCAGCTCAATCCAAGCTCTGGAAGCCGACCCTCACCACGCAACGTGACAACCCCCGGGAAGTTTTGCCGGCAAAGCACTCCAAGGACGGAGTTGGGCCGGCGGACCTTCTCATGGTGGTCCCAACCCCTACAGCATGACAAGGCCAACACATTAGATATTTGAAGAAACGTGAATGCAGAAGGTATAGAAATATTAAATGCACTTACCTCTTCCCATCAGGGAAAATCAACCACCTCTGCTCGCGGGTCGCCGGCACAGACGGGAGCCGTGTACAACCACGCTGGTAGACGGTGCCCCCCTCCTCCTTAATATCAGTCGGCTCCCCGCCATCATCAGCATGGCCACTCGGCCCCTCAGGCTGATCCGGCCAGGTACCCCATCCAGACGTGTGCTCGTCCAGGGTCTCGTGGGCCCAACTATCATGGGCCGAAGGCCCGTGGACCCAAGGCTCATGGACCGGAGTCCGTGTAGCCTCCTCCTCGGATGAGTCCACCATAGCAGTCACGTGCTCGGGTGAAACAGCTGGGGGTGGCGGCGAGGAAGGCACCCTAGCAGTCACGTGCTCGGGTGAAACAGTTGGGGGTGGCGGCGAGGAAGGCACCCTAGCAGTCACCCTACCTCCTCTCCCGCGACCACGTGCTCCAGCTCCTCTCTTCTTCCCTCCCTTTCCTCGTCCCCTGCTGGGCACCGCAGTTGACGAAGAAGGGTCCGGCAGTGTCGCCATACTGTCCAGCAACGCTCGTCAGATTTGTGCGGGTGGAATGGAAGACCTCCCACCATGCGCCGACGAAGAAGGGGCCTCGGAGCACTCCAGACCAGCGCCCACCATCTTTCAACACCTGCCATGACAAAGAGTAAACGAGATTAATACAACATAAAAAAATACCGACATGAATAATAATATATGATGTTTTTCATAAAAAAAATCAAAAAATATATATGGTGTCGGGGTGGCGTGTCGGGGTCGGGGTGCTGTTTCGGGGTCTGGGTGTCGGGTGTCGGGGTGTCGGGGTCGGGGTGTGGTGTCGGGGGTCGGGGTGTCAGGGGGTCGGGGGTCGGGGTGTCTGGGTGTCGGGGGTCGGGGTGCCGTGTCGGGGTCGGGGTACTGTTTCGGGGTGTGGGTGTCGGGGGTCGGGGTGTCGGGGTCGGGGTGTGGTGTCAGGGTGTCGGGGGTCGGGGTCGGGGTGTCGTGCCAGGGTGTCGGGATGGCGTGTCGGGGTCGGGGTGCCATGTCGGGGTCGGGGTGTCGGGGTCGAGGTCGGGGTGTCGGGGTCGGGGTCGAGGTGTCGGGGTCGGGGTCGGGCTGTCGGTCGCGGTCGGGGCACGTGATGGCCTTTTCTTCTTCTCTTCTTCTCCTCCTCCTCCTCTTCCTCCCTCCTCCTCCTCCTCCTCCTCCTCCTCCTCTTCTTCTTCTTCTTCTTCTTCTTCTTCTTCTTCTTCTTCTTCTTCTTCTTCTTTCTTCTTCTTCTTCTTCTTCTTCTTCTTCTTCTTCTTCTTCTTCTTCTTCTTCTTCTTCTTCTTCTTCTTCTTCTTCTTCTTCTTCTTCTTCTTCTTCTTCTTCTTCTTCTTCTTCTTCTTCTTCTTCTTCTTCTTCTTCTTCTTCTTCTTCTTCTTCTTCTTCTTCTTCTTCTTCTTCTTCTTCTTCTTCTTCTTCTTCTTCTTCTTCTTCTTCTTCTTCTTCTTCTTCTTCTTCTTCTTTACTTTCTTCTTCTTCTTCTTCTTCTTCTTCTGTCTTCTTTCTTCTTCTTCTTCTTCTTTCTTCTTCTTCTTCTTCTTCTTCTTCTTCTTCTTCTTCTTCTTCTTCTTCTTCTTCTTCTTTCGTCTTCTTCTTTTCTTTCTTCTTCTCCCTCCTCCTCTTCCTCCCTCCTCCCCTCTTCTTAAAACTAAAACTAATCTAAAATAAACTAAACTAAAAATAAAAACTAAAACTAAAACTAAAGTAAAACTATAACTAAAACTAGGGTTTAGGGTTTCCTCTTCCTCTTCTTTTATTTCTTCTTCTCCCTCCTCCTCTTCCTCCCTTCTCCCCTCTTCTTCTTCTTCTTCTTCTTCCCCTTCTACATATTCTAGCACTAAAACTAAACTGAATCTAACACTAAATCTAACACTAAAACTAAACTGAATCTAACAGCAAAAAAAGAAAAAACAGAAAAAAATAACTCACCGGATCGAGCGGCGGCGACGGGGGCGATGGGGGCGCCGGGGCGGTGAGCGGCGGCGCCGAGCCGGTAGGGAGGCAGGGGCGATGGGGCCACAGTGGCACCGGGGGCGATGGTGGTGCCAGGTGGTGGGTGGGTGGAGGGGGCGTCGGGGCGGTCGGGCGGTGACGTGGTGGGGCGATGAGGCGTCGGCGCGTGGGGGCGGCGGGGTGGTGGGTCGACGGGGCAAGCGGCGGCGGGTAGTGGGGGCGGCGGGGGCGGCGGCGGGCGTCGGGGAATAGAGCGGGAGAGAAACAGAGAGAAGGGACGGGGTGGGGCTCGGCCATTAGTTAGGAAGAATCTTTGTCGTCCGCCCACCCTTTGTCGTTCGCTTTGTTTCCTCTTTGCCGTCTGCTAGAAGACAGCAAAGAGGGGGGCCGTTAAGTTTTCCTCAATTAACTCGTTTAGTGGGGCTAGCTCTCTCTTTGCCTTCAGCCAGCGGACGGCAAAGAATCTTTGCCTTCCGCCAGCGGATAGCAAAGAACAGGCTGATTGCAAAGACCTTCTTTGCCGTTTGCCAGTTCTTTGCCGTTAGTTTTCCTTAAGCTGACGGAAAAGACCTTCTTTGCCGTCCACCAGCGGACGGCATGTAACACCCCAAATTTTTAGCCATGATTTATTAATTAAATTTTTTCCAGAAAATTAAATTTTCATTTTTTTGGATTTATCTTTTGATTTCAGAACCACTCCTTCCTTCTGAATGGTGGAGTTTTCCCCTCCAAATGGAAACTTTTCAAGAAAAAAAATGATTTTTGGGCTTGAGTGCATACTCAAGAACATTTTTTTATCAGTGGAATTATTCCTATAATTATTTTCCTAAGCTTTATTTATTTTAAAATGATTTCTCATAAGTTTTAGAGTCCCATTTGCACTACAAACCTCTGATAAATTCATTTAAATATTCCACCAAAATTTGGGGATGACAATGTGATGTTCCTAAATCACTTTTATGCAAAAACCTCTCTTAGTCATTTGGGGATTTTGAGCCCTACCTCAAGTTTTCAAATCTGGTTCAGTTTGAAGTTTGCACTGCAACCTATTTTAATATTTCTTTAAAAATTACATAAAAATTTGGAGATGTCAGTAGATGCATATAACTCCTTTTTATGCAAAAATCCATCTTTGTGTTTTATAAATTTTGAACAAGCCATCCTCTTTTTCATTCTGGTCCAGTTTGGTATTTTGCACTCCAACCCTATTTTAAATTCCTCTAGTGACCTCGGGGTTTTTTCCTAGTTGTAGTCAAACCTACCAAACCCTTAAGTCCAGGAGATTGGGCCCATTGGAGTCTTTTTGGTCCATGCAATAATGCCCTTCACTTTCTGTCCAGAACTGAAGATTTGCAAAACTTGCACTAGCAAGTTTCTGGTTTTGCCCAACTAGCTTTGCCATCATCACATTCACCTAAAGAGACTCTGATCTGGAGATTTTAGCCACCAGAAGAGATGCCCAGATGCCCATGGCATTCTGTCGAGCACCTTGTGTGCATGGCCAGTTTTGGCATAGTTTTTAGTATACATTGTGGACTTGATCCCCTGACCCAACAGCCATGTGCACTAGTCTCCTAGCTACCTCTAACCTAGGTCTATTGATTTGCATTGGCATTCAAGCAAGTTTGGTCGCTCTGGCATTTCGTTGAACGATTGTCGTGCGTGCCCGGAGCGCGGCCAGAGCGCGCGTTTTGCACGTGCCGCGCCCGAGCCGCCGCACCCCTGGTCTGTTCCCCGACCTTATCCTGACCCTCTGCCGCTCGCAGCGTAGAGCCAAGCCTCGACCGGCAGTCCCTCACGAGCACCACAGCACCTCGCCATGTCTCTGGCAAGCCAGAAGCTAGCTGCCATCGCCGCCTGCTATGGTCGGTGCCATACGGGCCACCTGGTGCGCCCCCCAAGTACCCCAGACCGCCGTGCTCATCCACAACCCCGTCACCTACCTCTGCAAGCTCTGCCAGCCAGCCCCCACCTCCCCTGCTCTGCAATAGCGCCGCCACAGTCGTGCTTATCCTCGGGCAGCCGACGAACCGACCTCTGGCGCCTATAAAATGAACCCCCTTGCTCTATCAGCCTCAGGTAGCACCGTATCTTCCCCTTAGACCAATCCCGTGCATCAAATTGTCCTGCAGCGGCCATCTTCCTCTCCTCCGGCAATGGTGGCCACCGCGGCCGCGCTGTCATATTCGTTGCAGTGCCCTACCTAACCCCACAACCCACAGAGCCAGGAGACCACCACAACCTCGCGGAGCCACCCCAGCCTATCAATTTCTCTGAAGATGGCCCGTAGAGTGATGCTCCATTTTTGGACCCGCCGAAGCTCTTCGGGGGGGGGGGAGCTCGACGCCGACGACTCCGTCCATCGCAGCGGCCTTGTAGGGTACCAACAGGTTCGCCTCAAACTCCTGATCATGCCTACATGATCAAACCCGTGGGGGACATCGTCGTTCATCGGCGTCAATCGCCGGAGCCCCGTTCTCGTTCGGGCAAAGGAGGAAGGAGGCGGTTGGACCAGTCAAATATGACCGACGGGCCCGCAGGTCCCACCGTCAGTCCCTCTTGTCCCCGCCCACTAGTTTAAGCGAAGACGCATTCCCCGAAGTACATCTCCCCTTCCCTGGAAACGTATTCTGAGCTGATGCGTTTTCCTTTTTCTGGTTTTTATTAAAACGGAACTTTGATTGGGCTTATCTTTTTAAATAAAACTCCAAATGAATTGATTCTTTTTCCTACCTCTCTCAAATTTCACCTAGTTTATTTTAAGATTTATTTAAAAAATAATTAGGAAAACTTTTTGTACAGTTTTTAAAGTTTGTGTTAATTTGAATATTTTCGAAAATAGGAATTGGAGGGGAGATTAAAACTTTCAAAAAGTTTTGGGGTGCACCTCACCCCTCTGCACCTTGAAGGCAAGCATCTTGAACCCCGTTATGATATAAGCTGTGTGTTGTTTGCTAGAACATATGAACTCCATCAATATACTAAAATGGAGTAACGTTATTTCATGTGGAAGTCATACTCTTGCATATCAACATATGGTGAAAATCCTTTTCTGTTATGTATGTGATATTGGTGACAGTAACCACTTCTCATGCCACATATGCCTGGTGATATTTCGGATGGAGTCTGAAGGAAGGTTGTGTTCCGGTGAACACAACCACGTGACTGACATCTCACTGTGGCGAGGATGTGCAGTGAGGCAGGATGAAGCATGAGGGGTGGTGACCCTGTCAGGGAACTGTGAAGAGCATTGTGGCGCTAACAATGCAGGGAATACATAAACCTCCTGAGTCGACCATAGATCGAGTCTTGCTCCAGTAACCCCCATGCTTGTTTCATACTACCACTTGTCCCTACCGCTGGTAGGGTACAGTTTAGTAAGTTGTCAACCCCTTTCTTAGCACACACCGTATAGAGAGGCCTTGGTGGAAGATACCGGGTGCATCCGGTAGGCATGCCACTTGGTCCGGGGGCATGGGTGTTGCCGGTTGGGACCGAGAGGGGGGCACCCCTTAGTAGCGTGCGGTATAAATTTGATCCCATGCTAATCGAGGTTGTAGCCTCTCCACTTAGAGTTTTGCTTAACAGGTGTCGTGGGTGATTCCAGACACTGGTAAGTTAAGCTGGTGTGTGCGGGTCAAGTGTGTTTTCAATTAAAAGAACGTAAATGGAATTAGTCCCGATGGACTAAAGGAATCCGTTACTCGTGGGTAAAGAGTACACCCTCTGCAGAGGTTATGTCTATTCGAATAGCCGTGTCCATGATTAAGGACTATAGTCTGGGATGGGTCAAGTGTCGGTCTTCGGAGGAAAACTTCTAAGCCAGAACATTGATCACAACTTGTGACATATGATGATTTTGATTATTAATAATATGGACTAACCATTTAATTGTTTGAATTATTGAATATCCCTGGGACGGTTCTACCTCCTGGATATTCATTGTGATTATTCTCATATAAGCCCTGTATGTGGTGTCGCTCAGACGCCCGACTGTGGCATGCTTGTTATTTATTTACTTATAAGCCCTTTATGCGGTGTCGCTCAGACGCCCGACTGTGGCATGCTTGTTATTTATTTACTTATAAGCCCTTTATGTGGTGTCGCTCAGACGCCCGACTGTGGCATGCTTGTTATTTATTTACTTATAAGCCTTTTATGTGGTGTCGCCCAGATGCCCGACTATGGCATGCTTATTATTTGTTTTCTTTATAAGCCCTTTGGGTGGCGTTGCTCCGACGCCCGACTGTGGCACGCATGTTATATATCCTTCTTATAATCCCTTTATGTGGCGTCGCTCAGACGCCCGACTGAGGCATGCTTTATATTACTATCCTTTCGAGGCATTGCTTCAGACACCCGATCGGTTTATTTTATCTTCATTCTCTGATTGCCTATTCCTGTTTAATATAAATGACCTGCTTACGTGCATCATGAATTTTACCTTGGGACTGACAAAGTGATCGTGGATTATTTCAGTGCATGATTATCACCTGCTATGTTATACCTGTTTTCATGATGGTTTCGAGTACATTCAAAGTACTCACTGGCTTGTCCCTGGCTATTGTCTTGGCCAGATTTCTTGCTTGGAGAGGAGCACAACGACGACAGCCCCGGAACCTAGGCAATGGAGATAGCAGCCGCGCGAAGATAGGAGTTATCCATGTCAGCTGTTCCTGTGGGAAATGGAGTCCCATAGACGCTGATGATCCACAAACCGCTTCCGTCGTCAACCATTAGAAAACTTTTGTTGTACTCATAGACTAGAATGGTCATGTACTGCATAGTTTATTTTTTTTGCTTGGAATTTCTGTATCAAGATTGTGTCCCATCAGCTAACAGTAATCCTGGGGCTGGTGAGCACAAGGACCATTGACTGGGAAATTTATATCCTAGAAAACCGGTCCTGACACGGCAAAGAACTGGCAGACGGCAAATAAGCTAATTCCAGTAGTGCATGACACCACCTGGGAAGAAGACAAACCCCAGACCAAAGGCTTCATATGGTTCAAAGGCTTCATACAGATAGAGGACTCACAAGAGTCACCCTAACACCAATATTTTGCAGGGAAACCATACTCAGACCTATGAATATGAGCGTGTTTCATCAAACCGCTATGTTCATAAGACCAAGAACTATTCTGCTTATTCTTATGAGTATTATTCTCCTCCTGCAAGATTATTTGCTAGGGCTCCAAAGCCAAAATTCTCAGATGCTGCACTTAGACTCATTGCTTCTAAGCCACCCATGAAGATGTGGGTGGTTAAGAAAAATTAACTCTCTTTTACAGGGAAAGGTCTCCAGCCGGAAATCAAAGGCGTCTGATGTTTATGCTGGGGACCTAAAACATCTTGTGGGGCGCAAGATAAAATGCCCAAATGGTCTTACTATGTATTTTGTTCCTGGATTTCTCGACAGTCATCCTATTTGCCCTAACCAGGATCCTAAATTTGATAATATGGCTGTTCATCAAATGTTTATGCTTCACATTTCCCTTGGTGAAGCCTATCCCCCTAACTGCACTGTAGGGTACGATACCAAAGGCTTTTGAGTGGATTATGGAAAGTGTATGCACTAACCACATGACTGGTGATCGAAGTCTTCTCATGGACACAACCTTACGTCCATCTAACAAGAGTCACATCACATTTGCTGACACTGGTAAAAGCAAGGTATTGGGTCTAGGTAGAGTTGCAATCTCAAAGGATCAGCACATGGATAAAGTGATGCTTGTTGAATCCCTTAGTTTCAAATTAATGTCTGTCTCAATGCTCTGTGACTTGAACATGATTGTGATATTTGGAAAATAGCATTGCCTTGTGCTTATGGAATCTGAAAAATCTCTAGTCTTTGAAGGGTATCGAAAGGACGATTTGTATATGGTAGATTTCTCAGCAGGACCACAGTTGGTCGTATGTCTTCTAGCAAAAGCTTCAGAGTGCTGGCTCTAGCATCGGAGGCTAGGGCATGCTGGCATGAGGAACTTGTACACTCTCACGGAGAAGAAGCATGTCGTAGGAATCGAGGGCGTCAAGTTTAAGAAGGATCATCTGTGTGGTGCCTGTGAAGCTGGAAAGATGACAAGGGCCAAGCATCCCTCGAAGATAATCATGACGACATCACGTCCCTTCGAGCTGCTTCATATGGACTTATTTGGCCCTACTCACTACTCTACTCTTAGTACCACTGCTTACCTCTATGGTTTCGTCATTGTTGATGATTACTCAAGATATACATGGGTGCATATAATTCTCTACAAGAATGAAGTGCAGGATGTCTTCAGATGATTCACAAATCGTGCCATGATGAACTATGGCATCAAGATCAAGCACATCAGAAGTGACAACGACACAGAGTTCTAGAACACCGGCCTCGACACTTATCTTGATACATTGGGCATCACTCACGAGTTGTCAGCTCCATACACACCTCAGCAGAATGGCATCATGGAGCACAAGAACAGAACCCTCATTGAGATGGCTCGGACGATGCTTGGCAAGTACAAGACTCCAAGGAAGTTCTGGCCTGAAGCCATTGATACTGCATGCCACGCCATCAACCGTGTTTATCTTCAAAAGCTTCTAAAGAAGACATTCTATTAGCTACTGACTGGTAAGAAGCCAAACGTCAGCTACTTCAGAGTATTTGGTGCTAGGTGCTGGATTAAGGATCCGCATCACACTTCAAAATTTGCACCGAAAGCACATGAAGGTTTTATGCTTGGTTATGGAAAGGATTCACACTCCTACAGAGTCTTCAACCTCTTTCATTATAAAGTGGTTGAAACTGTGGATGTGCGGTTCGATGAAACTAACGGTTCGCAAAGAGAGCACCTGCCAAACGTGCTAGATGAAGTCTCACCAAGTGAATCCATCGAGCTTATGGGTACTGGAGAAATCATACCTTCAGAGGCTCAGGCTGAAGAAGAACTCATCATTTCTGCACCTAATCAACCCGAAGATAATGCACAGCCTGAAGTCAATGCCGACAATGATCAGCAAGACCAAAGTCTTCATCCAGTACATCCTCGTGTTGCAAATGAAGTGCAGATTGAAAAGATAATCGATAGCATCAATGCACCTGGTCCGCTCACTCGTTCAGGAGCGACACAGCTAGAAAATTTCTGTGGGAACTTTGCATTTGTCTCTATATCTGAACCCAAGAAAGTTGCTGAAACCTTCATGGAACCTGAATGGATTCAAGCTATGCAAGAAGAGCTTCAACAGTTTGAGATGAACAATGTGTGGGAACTGGTCAAGCGTTCTGATCCTCGCAAGCACAATATAATTGGCACCAAATGGATCTATCCCAACAAACAAGATGAGCATGGTCAAGTTGTCAAAAACAAGGCTTGTCTCGTTGCTCAAGGATACACTCAAGTTGAAGGGATTGACTTCGATCAAACATTTGCTCCGGTGGCTAGGCTTGAAGCCATTCGCATACTGCTAGCTATGCCAACCATCACAACATCCTCCTGTACCAAATGGATGTGAAGAGTGCTTTTCTCAATGGCAATATTGAAGAAGAAGTGTATTTTGCACAACCACCTGGATTTGAAGACCCAAAACATCCTGACATGGTATACAAGCTCAATAAGGCACTGTATGGCCTCAAACAAGCCCCTCGCGCTTGGTATGACATACTCAAAGACTTCCTGAAGAGCAAAGGCTTCAAACCCGGTTCCCTGGATCCCACTCTCTTCAAGAAGACATACGACGGTGAACTGTTTGTGTGCCAGATATATGTGGATGACATTATCTTCAGCTGCACTGACAAGAGATACAGTGATGAGTTTGGGCACATGATGCAAGAGCAATATCAGATGTCCATGATGGGTGAACTGAAATTCTTCCTCGGTCTTCAAATTCATCAGCAGAGCAACATCATCTTCATATTTCAGGAGAAATACCTCAAAGATTGCTTGAAGAAGTTTGGAATGCAAGACTGCAAAGGATACACGATGCCAATGCCAACCAAAATTCTTCTGGGCCCCAACGGCAATGGTAAAGAGTTCGATCAAAAGTTATACCGCTCCATGATTGGTTGTTTACTCTATTTATGTACATCTAGGCCAGATATAATGCTTAGCATTTGCATGTGTGCCCAATTCCAAGCGACACCAAAGGAGTCGGATCACTTAGTTGTGAAGCGAATTCTTTGATATTTGGCTTACACCCCAACACTAGGATTATGGTATCCAAAGGGCTCAGAGTTTGATCTAGTTGGATTCTCCTATGCTGATTATGATGGTGACAAGGTTGATCGCAAGTTCACATCAGGCACATGTCACTTTCTTGGACGATCTCTTGTCTGTTGGTCTTCGAAGAAGCAGAACTATGTATCTCTCTCCACAGCTGAATCTGAATACAATGCTGCTGGATCTTGCTGCGCTCAGCTTTTATGGATGAAGCAAATTCTAAAGGACTATGGCATCCATCTGAAGCAAGTGCCACTTTACTACGACAATGAAAGCGCCATCAAGATTGCCAACAACCCAGTCCAGCACTTGAAGACAAAGCACATTCAGATCCGTCATCACTTTCTCAGAGATCATGTCATGAAGGAAGATATCGATATCATTCACGTCAGTCCTGAAGAGAAATTGGCAGATATCTTCACAAAGCCCTTGGATGAGAAAAGGTTTTGCAAGTTGCAGTGTGAGCTAAATATCTTAGAATCCTCAAATGTCCTGTGATTGGATGCACATCCTAACGCTTATGCATATTGATGACTTAGATGTGCAACACATGAAGTAACGTATGTCTTCAATCAATGAAGACATACACTCTAAGTGTGATTACATTAACATAGAATTTGTCTTCGGAGCGCCACGATAATTGTGCGTCGTGTCCGGGTCCAATACTTCTTATATGGTGGGTAACGCCACCACCACAATATCTTCGAAGGATTTCATGTGGCGTCATAATTGCATAGTATTCGCATTTGATTTGTCTTCAACATTATTTTAACTTCAAAGTTTATCTTCGCAATGTTGAGTTGGTCTGATATATATATATATATAGGGTGGGTCTATTCTAACAACACCTCTTAAGACCTTATTCTGCACATCAACCAGCTTATTTTGATAACACACCCCGAACCAAAAGCAAACAAAACCCACCCCTCCTCCCACGACCCACCACTCCCTGAGCTCCACAACCTCCCTCCCCCCATCGGCGCCCCACACCATCACCACCTACCCCCAAGCACCACCGCCCACAACCCCTCCGGAGAGCCGGTGACCGCGGGGCGGAGCCGACAACCGCGGTGCCCCACCCCACCACCACCACCATGCCGCCCCTTCCCCTCCTCCGCCCCACCATCCTCCCCTGACCCGCCTTCCTATCCCGCCCACCGCCGCCGCCACACAGGGCTGTGGCCCCTGCCCAGCCAACTACCTTCGATGGCCGAACCCCGGAGCCGTGATGGCCTGGATCCGGCCTCGCCTCCTCCGCGCGAGCCCCCACCTACCTCCACCACCTTCCTCCTCATCCGGCGACTGGATTAGCACCTGATCCACGCCATGGCCGCCGCCCGAGAGCTATGACCCGCAACCGCCGCCGTCCATATCGCGGGCACGGGGTGGATAGAGGGAGGAGGGAGTGTTGCTCCCCAGCCCAGCGTCCCACCGGTGAGATCCATGGCGGAGGACACCGGCCAACACTGCCACAAGCTTCCAATCCGCGGCTGCAGTTTCCAAAGATGCGGTTGGGTTGCCTGCAGAGCACCCCCCGTCACATATCTGCCTCATCCCGCCTCGGCAACCACGACCACTATGACTTCGAGGTCCGACGTGTGCTCATCAGAGGCACCTCCTAGTGAGAGGTATGCAACCCCTCGCGTGTCGTTCGCTCCATGAGCTTGCAGCTCAGCCGACGTGTGTGCTCCTCTCTCCCGGCATGCTGTATAAAAATCAAGGCATCGCAGTGTGATGGTGCGTACAATTGAGTTTGGCGGTGTGCGGTCATTTGAAATCGCCGTGCCGTTCGTCTGCGTGGCCCTTGGTCGCGCCATTGTAGTGCATCTGGATCCCTTGAGCAGTGCAATGCGCGCCCTCGTGCGGTTCATCAACGAGCACTGGCGAAAATTTTGGTTTCTGCAGTTCGGTACCACGTGTCGTGAGGTTTGGAGCATATGAGCATGTAGTTGAAAAAATGATGCATTTTGTGTTTTGAGGATTTTCTTTATAAAATTTACAAAGGGCTCATTTGAATGCAGTTCGTGACAAGACATGTGTTCGGAAATGTAGTTTGGAGCATGTGCACATGCAGTGCGGATGATGCTTTTTGTACATGAGGATTTTATGTATAAAAATTATATGGACTAATTTGATTGCAGATCACTGCGAAACATGGCACTGTTCAGAATTCTGCATGCAGTTTGGAGCTCGTGGATATGCTGTGCAAATGGTGTTTTTTTGTGTTTAATGATTTTTTGTATAAAAGTTAAAGGTGGCTTTATAAAAGTGAAGAAAAACTCCTCTGTGGTACACTTGTTAAATAGAAACAAAAACATGTCAAAGAAGCTCGCCGGGCCATCGCTGACTCCCCAAGCAGTACACTTCCGTACTGTCAGCACCGGCTACAGCAACGCACCAATTTTTGTCGTTCACTTTTTTGTTTACATATTGAAGGACATCTGTGTTGATTGCAAAAGTTGCCCACTTTGGCAAAACAGCTGGAAAAAAGAAAATTTTAATGCAATGCACTTCGAGGGACTCCACGGTCCACTTCTCATAAAAAGAAAAGATGTTTCCCAATTCATGAAGTACGCTTTGGCTCTTTTCAAATAAACAACATGCACACTCCTCCTCCCTCGTCCAAATACGTTAATCAAATGGAAATTAGAAAAAAAAATAGGGTAACTAAAAAAGAAATATAATAAAGACCAAAAAAGATGAAGCTCACTAGCTCTCATCATGCGGCTCGGATGCATTTATAAAAAAGTTAAAAAACGACAAAAAATGATATGGTTCAATGTTTCACTTAGACTTGTGTTGTGTTTCACTTTTTATCTTGATGTGGTTCACTTGGCCTTATCTCTGCAGTCCACTCTCGTTCATAAAAAAAGAACTTATTCATTAAAATAAAATAGAAAAAGAGTACAAGAACCATGCAGCTCGCTTGCCTGTCCGATGCAGTGTGGTTTTCATTCTGAAGCAGTGCGGTCGGCCGTATGATGTTGTTCATCTCGTAAGTGCAAAAAAATGTTACGGAAGCGAAGAAAAGTAATGCGGTTCACTTATTGATAGTGTTGTGGTTCATTTACACCCGATGTGAAGTGCACTCTACTTTTTCGTCCTTGATAAAATTATGTATGAATAAAAGAAACCATGCAGTTCTCTTACCCGTCTGATGCAGTGCTGTTTGTCGTCCGATGCAGTGTGGTTTTCAGTTGGATGAAGTACCCACGTCGATTTGGGTGTCGCGAAAAACAGTGTCCGCATTTCGGTAAATTCAAAATTCCTCTTAAACCGTAAAGAATTTTAGAGAGTGTTCTATATGAAAAAGTTGCGCCTCATTGATATCTTTCCAACGGCGTATCGTTTGAATCATTCCGACCAACGGTTTGTAAACATTTCACGAAAAACGACTGCTGTCACTTGTCGTCTGCCACATGATTTTTAAAATTAACTTAAAACTGTAAGGAATCTCAAAACCATTTCTACATGTGAAAGTTGCGCCTTGTCCGTAGCTTTCCAACGACATATTACATGCCTCGTTTTGACAAACCGTTAAAAAAACTAGAGCGAAAATAGTACCGAAAATTTGGAAAAAATTGAAAAACAGAATTCTGCGATTTAGTATATTTGAAACTACTCTTAAACCGTAACGAATTAGAGAAAGAAATAGATATGAAAAAGATGCGCCTCGATGATATCTATCCAACGGTGTATCATTTGCTTCATTCCGACGAGCGGTTTAGAAAAAAATGCAGAAAACGCTCGCTGCCACTTGTTGTGAGCCGCACAATTTTCAAAACTGCTCTTAAACCATGAGAAATATCGAAAAGTGTTCAACATGGCGAAGTTGCACCTAATCCATAGCTTTCCAATGGTATATTACACGCCTCGTTCTGATAAACGGTTAAAAAATTAGAGTGAAAACAGTACCGAAAAAATACAACGCGCAGTTTTTTCCGACACGAAGTTCACTAGTCTCTCTAATGCAGTGCTCTTGTTAAAGAAAGTGCAGTGCTCTCACGTTGAGCGTGCAGTACGGAAGTGTTATCAGAATAACTATTCTGATAATATTATCAGAATAGACGGGCTGCATATATATATGTATATATATATGTGTGTGTGTGTGTGTGTATATATATATTCGTGTTCTGTCCTCTACAACATTCACTTATAGCTATGTCTTCATGCTTGAATCCTTCTTGATCTAAGTGAATGTGATCGGACCCTAACCCCCTCTGTGCTTCTATCTCAAATTCTATCTAGCAAAATCGTATGCATTCTATTGAAACCCATCAATTGTCTTCTCTAAATCCTTGTTAGCAGAAGACAAAGTGACAAGAGTTTAAAACTGTTTTAAATGCCACATCCTATTTTCCTGAATACCGGAGAAGCCGGAACGACCACCTGACAATCCAGACATGCGTGGGAACATGGATCAACTCCCAATGAGTTGCATGCAAGCCACATGTCCTTCAGATGTGAACCGCCAGGGGCACCTGCGTAATTATGCTGTGCTGTCCCTGTCCTTAGAAATACACAACTCACCACAGTCATTATCTCTTCTTCCACCTCGTCACCTCACACAAACCCTAGCACCTCCACTAGCTCGCGTCGACACCGGAGATGAAGTGCTTAGCTGCTACGACTTCTTCGACGCCGTCCTCACGCTGGCCGCGGACCTCGTCTTCTCCGCCGCCGCCGTAGGTGTCTTCCGCCGCCAAGTTAGGGCATGGAAGATTGAACTGCTCGACCTCTCTATCTTCGACCTCGTCTAGCAATTCGTAAGCGGTAAATAAAACCTACCTTTTACTGCCTTTTTGATCTGTCAAATCCATCCACTTCAACCGAAAATGGTTTCTCAACTTCCAAATCCGGATTAGCCCTTGTCTGCATCTCATATCATGCCAAGTATATTCACTTATGCTTCATAAATAGTTAGATTCCTCACTTGTACTTATTCATGGATTCTTACAAATCTGGAACCGACTCTCTTCAAATAAGTGAATGTCTTCGCACTATGAGGTCAATGTCTTCAAACTAATTTATCTTCAAAATCTTCTGAGAATGCATATGACCTCTTCCCATTCCCTCGCACCTTAATGCTGTCACAGGTACATGTTCGTGGGAGAATCCCTTGGTTCTCATAGTCTGCATTCATTTGCAGAGTTTTTGCAGTGTCACATCAACTCTCCTAAAGCCAGTTCCTGTCTGACCAGCAAAAGGAAGCCATTCATAGTTCTGAAGCCCTTCAGTCTGAATCTCATGGCAACTGAAAAATCTGTCAGGAAGGACGGCAGGCAGCGCTGTGGGGATATAGCTAAGGATTTACCTCCTGGTCTGTTTGAAATGTACAAGACAGACCCAGAGGAAACCTACGGCAAGCGGAAGACCCGAATCCAATGGATTCAAAGATATTGGGTTGAGGAATGGTACAAATACAGATTTGTGAATATGCTGAAAAGAACGCCATCAAGGGCCCCTGGGGAGATATTCTATACAGAAATCTACAACCCAAGTTCAAGTTCGAAGCCATTGCTCAAGACTTCTACCCTTGCATGTTCCGAGGGCCACAGCCAGAGAATGCCGACCCATCATCACTGTTATGGTGTCGTGACGACAATCTCTTCAAGCGCAATTATCAATTTGCCAAGGAGTCTGCTGTCAAGAACAAGAAGGACCTGGGACTCGACTTCAACCCTGGTCCATCTGCTCAAAGGGCTGATGGCACCCGTGATTCCAATCCAAATGTCATCGGCCCCTTCTACAACCTCGATGGCCTTCTCACTCACATAGTTGTACATGGGGCCACCGTGAAGCACTCTACTGATGACGTAGATTCTAACAAAGCGCTAGCTCCACCAAAGCCGCAGAAGAAGAAGATAAAGGTTACGAAGCCCACTGTCCCACCAAAAGCTTCACGTGTGAAACCATTGGCAACTGCACCTCCTGAACCCAGTGTGCAATCTGAAGATCTTTCTCGTGTCTCCAAGAAGATGGAGAAGCCCAAGAAGAAACCCATGAAGATTTCTGGGCATGAACTGACTCCCGTTGTCGTTCTCAGGAACGAGGAAAACACCATTGATCTGTCAAGTGACGAAGACTTTGGTGATGAAGCCCTTGAGATGCTGATCAAGAGCAAGCAAGAGGCAGAGATCTTCAACGATCCGTCCCTCTTTGATGTGGATATACTAAACAATTTCATTGACGAATGGTTTGACAACCCGAGTGTCAGCATTGATGATCTTCAGCTTCCTGTGGACATCAGCATCACCTTCCATGGAGCCATTTCAAATGAAGTGGCCCTGGCTCAGAAAATCATCGAGTCGAAAAACAAGATTGATTATGAGAAGGCGCAGTTCAAGAAGAACATGGCAAAGCTCAGCGTGGCTGATGTTCAAAGCTTCAAGAAGATGTTGCATGAGCTCAAGGAACAGTTACACAAGAAACGTGAAGAAGCTAAAGGCTCAAGAGAGAGGATGAAATACTTCATAGAGAAATGTGTTCAAGGTGGGGAGTGTGCCGAGGTAGCCTTCACAGAGGATGATGAAGGCGGCCAGCAGCACCACCGTATTCGGCGTGAGGTGGTGCGGCTGGACTTTGTAGAAAGAGAGAAAGGAAGGCCGAAGCCGCGAAGAAAGTGCGACCAGAAGATGACATATCCGCCGTCTTCCGACACTGGCGAGATCTCTGCCTCGGGAGGAACACGCACCTTTACGTGCATTTCGCGAGGCAGCCGCCGCATCTGGCGAAGAAGGTGAGGTGGTCTTCATGGACGTTGGAACCATTCCAGTCGCCGGCCCGTTCACGCGCAATGAATATGGGTGCTCGACGGAGGCGCGGTGCGGTGGCGAGCGGGCGAGTCCGCGGCGGAGAGAGGAAGCCGCAGTGCGAGGAAGCCAGGCGACGACAATCTGCTACAGCGCCTCAGCAAGAGGAAGGGGCGCGGCGGCAGCAAGGAAGAGAGAGGAGAAAGGCAGGGACGAAGGGAGATGAGGCCACGCGTGCGTCTGCCGTCCCCTCCTCCCCCTACTTATAGCCCCCTAGCAGCGGAGCCGAGGGGGCGAGACGTGGGGGTCATGGGATTAACTGTGTCCACTCCCCCCACGACCCCACGCCTTCCGCGCCTTAACGGCGCACGGTTAATGCGCCACAGAAGCCCAACTGCCCGCCTCGGCTTCCGTATACTAGTGGGAATTTTTCATTATAGAACTTGGCTTGTATATTCCAACGATGGGCTTTCTCAAAATGCCCTATGTCTTCATGAGCAAGCAAGTTGGATGCACACCCATTTAGTTTCTTTTTGAGCTTTCATAAACTTATAGCTCTAGTGCATCTGTTGCATGGCAATCCCTACTCACTCACATTGATATCTATTGATGGGCATCTCCATAGCCCGTTGATACGCCTACACTGGTACAGCGACGTCCTAAACAAACGGTTCAAAATCCCTTTCTGTGACGACATTTGGAACCGTCGCCAAGTGAGTGTGTGCGATAGGGTGTCCTTACCACACGAGCCAGAAATCGTCAAGGATAGGCCCTCCTGGGACATAGGCTGTGACCGCGTGCGATCGGGCGATGCATCGAAACCCAATCATTTTCGTAGGTATGTACATCCCACACAATGAATCCCAGAAATCATTTCTGTAGGTATGTACATCCCACATGCTGAATCCTAGAAATCATTTTCGTAGGTATGTACATCCCACACGGTGAATCCCAGAAATCATTCCCATAGGTATGTACATCCCACATGGTGAATCCCAGAAATCATTTCTGTAGGTATGTACATCCCACACGGTGAATCCCAGAAAATCATTTCCATAGGTATGTACATCCCACACAGTTGTTTGTGTGGAAACATTTGTGCAAGGTGGCCTAACGCAAACAGTTCACTCCCGAAAGCCGTGTGTGATTGTTAGTTGATCGAACACGCCTACTTTCTAGAAACCGTGCGGGTTGTTTGAGTTCATCGCCCACGGTGTTGTCTGAGTAACCGTTTGTAATAGAAAACCCCAATAAGTAGGATAATTAGCCTATTATTGATAATCCATGTACTAATCAAACCGATATTTCTTATAAAACACGCCTGATATTTCATATCCATATAAAAGCAACCAGGATTTCATAATGGAATTACCTCAGATAGCTTCAGCACTCAGTTACGCCATTACACAACAGCACCCTGTTTCACATGCATCATCAAAAACCTTTGGAAAGTAGCATCATACACGGTAAATAGACAGATGAACCTCATCTGGGAAACTGCAGAAGCGGAAGGCAAATATTGAGCCTTCAATGACGTTGAATGTCCTTGCAACTTTAGGCTAGTTGCTATGGATAATTGCCTGCCCAACCTTCGTCCTCTTCAGCTAGACTTCAATATTGTACTGTGGGTGTTGAATGAATACCTTCCTCGCCTCTTGACCATGCGGGTGGTTTGAGAGGTAATCATCGGTGAACTGCTTTGAAAAGTACTGAAAAAAGCTATGCATAAATCGTTGTTGTAAATTTTGGAATGGCCCAAGGGGTAAAAACAAGGTAAAAGAGTTGGTACCATCCTATAGTTGACTGATGTCTTCTTCATTGTGCAAACAAAGATCTTGTTGTAATTCGTCGCAAGTTTCTTCATCCTAACAATCTTTCTGAGTTTCTTGACTTGACTGGTATTCATGG
The DNA here is from genome assembly GCF_056163025.1 of Triticum urartu. Taxonomy (NCBI): domain Eukaryota; kingdom Viridiplantae; phylum Streptophyta; class Magnoliopsida; order Poales; family Poaceae; genus Triticum; species Triticum urartu. Next base: position 64,111,178 of record NC_141873.1, on the reverse strand, counting down.
ACATCTCATTTCCCCATATGCAAAATGGGTCGAACAATGGGTCTAAGCCTCTGACAGCAGGACCTACATGTGCAAGACCAAATTGTAAGAAACCTAAATGTTAGAATGATTCCTGCAACAGCACAATAATGTGCTATTAGCCAAAGGACACTGCTTGAAGTCTACCATTGTTTCCCTGCAACACACATAAGGAAGATCGTGATCAGGTTAACTGAGAGTTGACATACTATCAGTAGAATATGTATTGAGTACAGCCAAATTCGATTGGTGTCACATGCATAACAATACAAAATTGTACCCACAGCAAATGAAAATCAAATTGCAGAACTGAACCAAACAGTTAAATGGACAGCAGACCAAATGAACCAAAATAGTTAACTGAGCACGACATTGCAGAATAGAAACATGTACTAGAAGATAAGACAGTTAACAAAACAAAGAATGCTTGAGAATAGTACTACGAAATGTAGCAATTGTTGGACCAAAGTGTTAACTAAACATTACATTTCAGAGGACCAACCTGTTAATTGAACATCAGATTGCATATTAACATTACAGAGGAAAAATCACTAGAAGGCACTGGCGGTGGCCTCGAGAAAACATCACGAACTATATTTTAAAGTCGACAACCGTGTGGCGGTGTCGACGGTGGCCTCGAAGACGAGGTGCTCCTCCAAGATCTGGTGGTCGACACACATGTCAGCCATAGTGACCTCGTTCGCGTGTGCGGCCGCATGCTACTCACCTCCATGTTATACTGCGTGTAAAATGGTTGTGGGCAGCGCTTAATTGGAGGAGGGGGCAGTGATTTCGGTGGAAGATGTTGCTCCGTCAGTCGGGGCATGTGGGACGGGAAAGGAGGAGGATGGTGTGGATGGGGTGTGGATTACCTGACCATATCTACGAGGCCGCGTAGCAAGAAGAAGGGTCGGCGGCGAGGAGGCTGCGCAGCAAGAAGAAGGGTCGCCGGCGAGGGGGCGACGCTGCAAGAAGAAGGGTCGCTGGCAAGGAGGCGGCGCTGCAAGAAGAATAGTAGCCGGCGAGGAGGCGGCGCTGGAAGAAGAAGGGTCACCGGTGAGGAGGCTGAGCTGCCAGTAAGTAACAGTGAAGGTTTGAACTTGGAAAGCAAGGAGGAATAGTGGAAATGTGGCTTTTGGTCGAAGGGAGGGGGTGGGGAGATAGATATTTCTGCGGTGGCAAAAAAAATCGCTCGGTGCCGCGAGAAACTGGCGTGCAAGTGTGGTTAAAGGGGGCGGTGGACTGTAGACGACGAAGCTTCCTGCGTAAGCCAGACAAGATGGTGCGCCAAGATATTTTATATCGCATCCCACACGATTCTTTCTAGTAAATTGTTTGTGGTATACCTGATATTTTCATTATGTTTCAAAAGACAAAATGGTGTTACAAAGGGAAAGGATGGTGTTTGAATTGCTAGAACATTTATGTAGAGTGAACATGCAACTAGTACATGAGTTTTGTGTTTAAATTTGGAATTATTTCGGGTTCGTTTGGCATTTTTATGCATTAATTGAGTTTCTGGGCATTTAATGTGCATAATTCAAATTTGAACTACAAGCACATGCTCCAATGCACCAAAGTTTGCTGAAAAATCACATGTGTGTCTTTGGGTGAATTTATAGGTCCCATGCAAGAAATGGGAATAAAATTCAAACATCTGGGTGTCGTGGCTCGGCCGGAATGATTGAGAAACTTGGTTTTTTAATTCCTATCAATCAAAAACACGGCTGAAAATCATGAAACTTGGCATGATGTCATGACATGGCACCAATATGCTGCCGTAATTTTTTTGGCCGAATTGGGACAGGCTTTGGTGTAAGCTTCTTGCAAACCGGAGCTTCCCTCAAGAAGGCTCGTGGTTCCAAGAGGGAATGTGTCACCTCCCTGTGCGAAACGACATACGTACACTGCCTTCTCCCGCCTTAATTTTTTTACACAGCCAGATTAGACCAAATAGAAGTACCGTACTAAATTTTGGAATTATTCCGGGCTTGTTTCGCCTTTTTATACATTAATTGAGTTTCTGGGCATTTAATCTGCATAATTCAAATTTGAACTGCAAGCATAGGCTCCAGTGCACCAAAGTTGTTTGAAAATCACATGTGTGTCCTTGGGTGAATTTCTAGGTCCCATGCAATAGATGGGAGTGAAATTCAAACATCTGGGCGTCCTGGCTCGGCTAGAAAGATTGAGAAACTTGGTTTTTTAATTCCTGTAATTCCAAAACACGCCTGGAAATCATGAAACTTGGCATGGTCTCATGACATGGCACCAACATGATGTGGTAATTTTTCTGTCCGATTTGCGAAGGCGCACACATTAACAATCAACAAAGTCATTTTGGAACAAGTGTTGTCACGTTACAAATCGGAAACACAAGTATTATTGAAACCGTGGGCGTTCGACTTACCAATTACGTCCGGCCACATGTCCCCTTTTTAGTGGCTAGGAGGTGTCGTGCGGGGTCGCTATTTGAGTACGGGAGCCGTGCGATCAGACCCCTGCGCGTGCTCATCAGGAGGAGAGCCCTTTTGACCGCTACCCGCCGCGCACCTCCCTCCCAACGTCTCCATTAATGGCGCCCGAGCACTTGTTCTATGGCGTGGCTATATGTCTCACTGGACTAAGATTTAAGAGAGAAAAATGAAAATCTAAAAAGAAAATTTTGCACAGATCATGATGTAAGATCCGACGGACCTATATAGCATCGACTGCGACTTATAGCAAGCATGATGAATATAAGGATGATGACATTGGATAATAATTGTCTTACATATTTATAAACACAATTAGAAAAGGCCACATGCGGCAACACCTGATATACACAAGGGCAAAAGAAGAAGGAAGACAACTAGTCTCCACAGCGGGCGGCGACGAGCTCTTTCTTGTCCTCAAGATGCTGGTTGAGAGCATCCACGGATTCCTCCACCAGCCTTCTGCGCTCGATGCACAGCATGGCATTCTCGTCCATAAGTTTCTCGACGATGACGTCGGTCCTCTTCAACAAGGCAGTGGTCTGCTCCTGCTGCTCCGCACTTTTGACGCGCCCTCAGCAGGTCGCGCTCATCCCAGAGCTTCGCATTGCTCTCATTTAGTTGCCGGATGACATTGGTAGACTGTTCAAACGAGGCTTGCAAGTCATCCTGCAACCTCTCCCACCTGGAGATCTGATCCATCTGCCTAAGGACGAGGGCACGCATGCGCTTGTAAGAGTCCTCGCCTGCCCGCGAGGAATTTTCCTAGGTCGCCGCGGCGCGGGAGGACATCTGCCGCATTTGCGGCATGGCGGGACATCTCTTCTGCTTCCGCGGCGCCGCCGGACCAGTCTGCTGCTTCGACGGCGCGGCGGGTCCTCCGTGCTGCTTTGGCGGCGCGGTGGGACCTCTCTGCTGCTATGGCCGTGCGGCGAGACATGTTGGCTGCTTTCACGGCGAGGCGATACATCTCTCGTGCTCCCGCTTCCAGGCTCGCCTCTCCCTAGTGGCAATCTCTCGACCCAGAGCTCATGCTGGCCATGGCGGACGCAAGGAAACGATGATGAATGACTTGTTTGTTTTTGACTTTTTGTGGATGAGGAGTTGAGGAGGAACGTGCAGTCATCTTGGAGTAGTAGTATTTATAACCGCGTAGTAATACGCTCCTAAGTGGGAAACCGTTTAGGTTTTGATCGGTGTGAACAGGTTTGCAATTTGGAATGTGACGGGACGCATGCTCAAAATTTACTGACGGTTATAAGTGCGGCACTATTCCTGGAAGGCGTAATGTGGGCACATACGCCTTCTCAACCGCGTACGTGGCGTTTGCACCATAGGGTGCACCACAATAGGCAATGTCAGCACACGTCTTGTTCCAACAACCGTGCGCGCTTGTTATTACCATCGCGCACGCTTCTTTTAATTAGAATGGGTGTGCCCATCTAGCGCACACACACTGATCTATCTAATTGTTTTAGTTTGTTGTGGCTAATCGCAAACAGTTCATCCATGTGAAGTGTATGCCATCAATCACAGACACTTTGATCTGGCTTACCCGTTTCTGTTATGTTGCCTAATCGCAAACAGTTAATCCTTCTGAAGCGTATGCCCTCAATCACACACACCTTGATCTGGCTGACCATTTATTTTGTGTTGCCTAATCACAAACAGTTCATCTGAGTGAACCGTATGTTGTATATCGCACACACCTTCATCTGGCTGCCCATTTCTTTTGTATTGCCTAATCACAAACAGTTCATCCGAGTGAACCGTATGCTCTATATCGCACACGCCTTCATCAGGCTGCCCGTTTCTTTTGTTCCGCCTCATCACAAACAGTTCATTGGACTGAACCGTATGCCCTGGTGTCGGTGTCAAAACCAGCGGATCTCGGGTAGGGGGTCCCGAACTATGCACCTAGGATCGATGGTAACAGGAGACGGGGGACACGATGTTTACCCAGGTTCGGGCCCTCTCTATGGAGGTAATACCCTACGTCCTGCTTGATTGATCTTGATGAATATGAGTGTTACAAGAGTTGATCTACCACGAGATCGTAATGGCTAAACCCTAGAAGCCTAGCCTGTATGACTATGGTAATGAGTATATCCCTTTCGGACTAACCCCTCCGGTTTATATAGACACCGGGGGGATCTAGGGTTACATAGAGTCGGTTACATAAGAAGGAATCTTCATAGTCGGTTCGCCAAGCTTGCCTTCCACGCCAAGGAGAGTCCAATCCGGACACGGATACAGTCTTCGGCCTTCATATCTTCACAGCCCATCAGTCTGGCCCATGGATAACAGGCCGGACGCCCGAGGACCCCTTAGTCCAGGACTCCCTCAGTAGCCCCTGAACCTGGCTTCAATGACGAGGAGTCCGACGCGCAGATTGTCTTCGTCATTGCAAGGCGAGTTCCCTTTTATCCGAACTTCAAGATAGTCTTCGGATGCGACGATAGTATCCGGACCTATCACACACACACCATACAAAACCACAGAGAGAATATATTTTTACACGAGTCTAATCTGTTAACAGCTTTTTACAACATGACATCACGTCTGCCCGGTCACAATTCCAAACCACTTTCATGTTTCGACACCCCACGTCCCACGCGGTTGCCATTGGCACGTCTTGTCAAAGCAGAGATCGTGTCCCCTTATTGCGGGATTCTCATCAATGCGGGCATGGGTAACCCAACCGTGTTGTTTATACAGCCCTTGGGAATAGGCGAATCTTAAGGCGAGTGAGGAGGCGTTTAATATTTGTTGCCTTTATAAGGGGATCAGGATTCCCTCTTCCTCTCTCACGCCCTCTCTCTGTCTCCGCATTTCCAATCTCGAGCTCCAGCGCCCAAGTTCGCATCTCCTTTCCACTCAAGCAACCATGTCCGGATCCGGAGGTCAAGGCAAGTGGATGGTCTCCTCCATCAAGGAGGAGGACATTACTGAGCTTCGGGCGGCCGGATACTTGGCGGGACAAGTCGTCCCCATGCCGAAGCCCACCAAGAGGGTAGTGTTCATGCCCCATTTATTCCGCGGGCTAGGGTTTCCACTCCCCCCTTTCGTCTGCGGGCTGATGTATTATTACGGGATAGATTTCCATGATCTGTCCCCGAATTCCTTCCTCAACATCTCGGCGTTTATCGTCGTGTGTGAGGCCTTCCTCCGCATCCAACCCCACTTCGGGTTGTGTCTCAAAGTCTTTAACGTGAAGCTGAAGGTGGTGGATGGCCAACACGCGGAGTGCGGAGGAGCCATGGTGAGAAAGTTGTCCAACGGCTCCTGGCCCAAAGGTACTTTTGTGGACACGGTAAAGGAGTGGCAGAAGCGGTGGTTCTACACCACAGAACCTCGCGGCACCACCTGGGCTGCAGCTGCCGAATTCCGCTCCGGCGCTCCCATGCGACTCACCTCCTGGGTCGAGAAGAGTCCGGACTGGGGTTCCCCTAACGAGATGATAGCGCTGCAGACACGCGTTCAAAGCATGGTAACCAAGAACGTCAAGCTCGTTGATGTGATCTAGGTGATGCTAGTTCGCCGGATCCTTCCGTGCCAGAGCCGAAGCCATCCTCTGTGGGAGTTCAACCCGAAGAAGCACCGGACCCTGGTGAGGCTCTTCGAGACTACTCACGAAGGTGCATGGAAGTTTCTCTTTAAGGGCAACGAGTAACCGCCGGCTGCAGATTCAGATCGCGGGCACAGCGCTAAACACCTCACTGGCGAGGTATGTCTTTTTTGATGCATTCTCCACTTGTTTGTTTCAAGGATGATGCCTGAGCATTTATTGTTGCTTTTTCAGGACTGGATGGAGAGGGCGAAGCGGATCCAGTGTCCGGCTCTGCTGCCTGAAGAACCGGTCATCCCGCGTCTAGCGAAGATGCTGGTGTCGGCGCCTTATAAGGCGCCGGAGAAGAAGGCCAAGAAGAAGGCCAAGGGGGCCAAGAGTGGCCCCCGTCGCAAGGGCACTTCGGACGTGACATCCGAAGACGACGAAGCTCGTTCCTTTGTCCCTGAGGATAATGGCGAGGAGGAGGAGGAGGAAAACAATCCTCCCCCTGAGGAGAGGAAGAAGAAGAGGGCGGCTTCGGTGCATCCAGAGGCGGAAATGCCTAAGAAGGGGAAGGGCGTCCCAGAGATCAACACCGCGTGGGACGTTGACAGCAGTCCGGAACGACGCCCCCGCACTAAGCCCCAGGCCGCATCATAACTGACATGGCTCGCTCATGCGCGCATCCGGCCCTTTCTATTCATTATCTTGACATAGTTAATTGTACTATTGCAGTCCGACCCGCGACCTTATCCAGCGATCCTCATCTGGAGGTTCGTTGGCTCCGTCGGAGATGGCGAGCAAGTCGCCACCGCCTGCTTATTCCCCCGTGGCCAGGGATGACACCGAAGTCGGGCAAGCAGCCCCCTTTGAAGGAGGGGGTGCGTCGCTTCCACTGGTGGCCCCTATCCATCCAGGGGCGCCGGATAACCTGATGGAGGCGCTTCGAGGCGCCTCCGTCCTAGATGAGCACAGTGTCCTTATGGGTGCAGTGATTGAGAAGATTCAGTCCGCTAAGAGTGGACTGAATGAAGCCTGCAGCAGCCTGTTGACAGGTTTAGAGGTAAGAAAGAGAAGAACCCCGTGTAGACAGTAGCCCCTGAGACACTGTCCGGTGTTCGGCAAGAAGAACCGGACAGAGGATCAATCTTTTGTTATGGGAGACTAACGTAATATGGATGGATAAGCAGGCGTCGCTGTTGGCCGCAACCTCGCATGATGCCGAAGTCTCTGAACTGAGGCAGAGGCTGGAGCAGACCAAGAACGAGCTCGGCGAGGTTAGGGTTCGGCTCCAGGAGAAGCAAGGTGAGTGACGACTTGTTGTGTGTTCGGAAGGGGTAGGCGCTGTATATTGACCGCGGTGTCGTAATATGTGCAGGAGCCGCGACCGAGGTCGAGGCCCTGCAGAAGGCCCTGGGCGAGGCTGAGGAGAAGGATGTCCAGCAGCAAGCCGCCCGTAAGAAGCTCAAGGCCTGAGTCAAAGAGGTCCAGCAGGAGCTCTAGGATGCGGTGAAAAAATGTGAGGCCTTGGAGCACGATGCGTCGGTTCAAGGGGCCGAACTCGCCAAGGCTCGTCAGAGAGCGGAGACCACATGGAATGAGGCCCAGGCCGCCCTCCAGGAGATCCAGGAGGCCAAGAAGATCATGGCGGGTAAGGCATTTAAGATGCAAAGCAAGTATGCGGAGAAGCAGTACCTTTTACTAACTCGGGTTCAGAGTTCCCCAGGAGCTTTTGCGGATTTACCACGCAGTGTATCATACACCGCGAAGTTCTATCGAGCCGAAGGAGGGGGTTCTACGGAGAAGCTATTCTGGTTGCAGTATGCGGTGCCAGAGCATCCCGTGTCCTTCACCGATCAGCTGAAACAACTGGTGGAGCTGCATAGGGTGGCCGAACTAGCCATGAAGGATTTCATAATCCGGCTATGGCCAGCCGAAGCTATTCCAAGCAGCTACTTCGGACTCGTGAGGCGGATGGTGAACGCCTGTCCTCGGCTGGACGTCCTCAAGCGCTCGGCCTGCATTGAAGGTGCACGCATGGCCTTCGCCCGTTGCAAGATCTGGTGGGCGAAGATGGATGCCGTCGAGGTGACCAGAGGGCCACCGGAGGGCAAGGAGAACCGCACACCCAAAGAGTATTTTGCGGATGTCCTGGAGGGGTCTCGCCTTGCGGCAGCACAATATTCGCAGGATGTTGTATTTGAATAAATGTATTCATGTTTCCTTTGCCTTGTATTATAAATAACAAAGCCTGTTTTGTGATGTAATTTTGTTATGCTTTAATTATTTCCTCCTGTGCGGCCATGTTGTATGTAATCTGAGGGTTGGCCAGCCGTCGGCTTCTGCCCTCACGTAGGTAGTATAGAGGTGTTCGGGATGGAATCTAAACAATCTTGATCCAATTATATGGTCCTTGAAAGAGTTGTTTAGCACAACGAACAAGGCAATCAGACTATACGGCTTAAACGCCCTCACTTAGCAATAGGAGTTTTATAATAAAGCATGGGCGCAGCCCCTGGTTCAAGCCAGGGTGTTGTCAGCATATGATCGGGAAGTGCCGATCTTTCGCATAATGAGAAAAAATCTCCAACGATTTGTATCCCTCGAACAGCTGACCGGCTCTCGCCGTATCATGACAGTCAGTTTTCGGCTTTCTCTACTGAGGTGCTCATCTGGTCAAGGCCAGGGCACAATCGCAGTAGTTCTCCCTTTACTACCCTAGATGATTTAGCAGAACATAGGATAGCAAGCACAGGAGCCGGGCAACCCAACTATTGACCAAAGACATGATTCGGAGCCAATGCATATAATGCTAAATTCGGGGTGCCGAACTTATCTTTAAGGATTGTTCGGACTTTGTTGCCGTATCGTGGGGCGATGGGGAGCCCCTGGCAAATGTGAAACGTACCAGAGTGTACGGTTGCTAGAAAATAAGTAATTTAAAGGAAAACGGAGGGATAACAGAGATAGGATCTAGGGCCCTTGAACTTGGATCATGAACTGTTTCCATTATAGGTGGATTAATGCGTCCAAGCACATTAATACAAAGTAATGCAATAAGCAACCGGCTTTTTGACATGCCGCGACCAAAGGCGAGCTGCGTGTGGGTCCTAAAAACGGATAGAGTAATCGTTTAGTTAGCCTCTAGGGCTTCCCATGTACGCCTGTGCTCCGTGTCAATCCGGTGTGTTTATCCTTTGACAGGACCATTAATCAGGCCGTCGAAGGAGGCCTGCATAGGAGAAACCTGAAAAAAGGGAAAAGGAGATAGTAAAGTTATCCGGGGTCGGTCTAACCGAACTGTAGTTTTCGGGTTGGCTTGTGCCTCCGTTGATGTCCATAGAATTTTGAGTGCGTAATTATGTACGCATGGTGCGAATGCCACTATTTCATCGGGACTGGGACGGAGGCCGAATTGCTAATCGAGCTCTTGACGAGCCGCGCTATTCTGTTGGAGTGTAGTCCGGAACCTTTTAATGGTGTCCAGGGGCTCGGCAGCCTTACTATGGTGCTTCTTGAGAAGGCCGCTCTATACCTCTGCAGCTAGGGCGGTGGTGTGCTCCTTTGTTTGGAGGGAGCGTTCAGTATTGCCATTAGCTGTTATGACGCCGCGTGGACCGGGCATCTTGAGTTTGAGATAAGCATAGTGTGGTACTGCGTTGAATCTAGCAAACGCGGTTCGTTCGAGAAGTGCGTGGTAGCCGCTGTGGAAGGGGATGATATCGAAGATTAACTCTTTGCTTCGGAAGTTGTCTTGAGAACCGAAGACCACCTCCAGCGTGCTTGAGCCCGTACAGCAGACCTCTACGCCTGGTATGACTCCTTTAAAGGTAGTCTTTGTTGGTTTGATTCGTGAGGGGTTAATGCCCATCTTCCACACTGTGTCCTGATAAAGCAGGTTGAGGCTGCTACCACCGTCCATCAGGACATGTGTTACGTGAAACCCGTCGATAATTGGGTCGAGGACTAGTGCGGCTGAACCGCCATGGCGGATACTAGTTGGGTGATCTCAACGACCGAAGGTGATCGGGAATGACGACCACGGATTGAATTTTGGGGCGATTGGCTCTACTGAGTAGACGTCCCTAAGTGCTCGCTTGCGCTCCCTTTTGGGGATGTGTGTAGCGTATATCATGTTCACATTAAAAGAGACTCGAATACTATAAATTGTTTCCACATTAAAAGAGTAATGTTCAGAAAAAGGGTAATCATAATCATTACAAGTTTTATAAATATAATCATCACTACTTTTTAAAGCATATGTATCATCACAATAATTATCATAAGTAGGAGGCATGCTATCATCATTATAAATTTGCATATCAAAACTTGGGAGACTAAAAATATCATCTTCATTAAATGTAGCATCCCCAAGCTTGGGACAAACATTAATTGCAGCAAATATATTCTCAAAAACATCATCTTCTTCAAACATAGAATCCCCAAGCTTGGGCCTTTTCATATCATAAGCATAATCACTCTCATCATCAATAGTATGGATAGCACCAATAGTATAGCAATTATCATATTCTTCCAAGCAAGTGCCAAAAAGATTTTCAAGATCATAAGAAGTATCATTATCTTCCCAATCATCATAATCATCACAACAAGCAATAGGCATAACGAGATCATCATCAAGTGCATCATCTTCCACAATTATTTTTGATTTATTTTCATGAGGCACAACAATAATGGGAGTAACATTATTTGGGAGAGATATCTTTTTACCTCTCTTCCTTTTTCTTTTCTTCTTCTTCACCTCATGTGTGGGTTCAATCCTCTTTTTGGAGCTCCTTATTAATGAGATTGGTTGAATAGAAGGCTCCTCCTCGTTACCTGATTCATCATAAGAAATAATAGGAGAATATTGGGAAGTCTCTTCCCTTTCGTTAGTATTCTCTTCATCCTCTATTTGTTTTCTTTTCTTTATGTAATTGGCAATATAAGGATTTTCAATGCAATTCACCTCACAATACATATAAATTTCCTCTAGATCAAAACCAAGAAGTTTATAATGGGCAAATTCTAGAAGATGCTTAATTATACATTTCATTTCTTCGTAACCCATAAGCAAACTGAGTTCATTATAATGTGCAAGGGAAATCAAGTGATCACAATTTTTTGACATGATTAGATCATGAAACAATTTGCATCGGATAGCTAAATGACCCTGTTCATTGCAAAATCCACAAGTACGGCCAAGAAAATTTAAATGTTCAACACAATCATCTAGCCTTTCTTGCAAAAATTTAGTTTCCAAGTACTTATGCCTCTTACAATATCTATCTTCCCTATTTGGTGTGTACTTACAAACCCAATGCACACCACAAAAATTGTCATGTTTATAGGAGACATTTTCATCATAACTAGTGCAATCATCATTAGTACCATGGATATTCAAGGAGTTCATACTAACAACATTGCAATCATGCTCATCATTCAAAGATTTAGTGCCAAACATTTTAATGCATTCTTCTTCTAACACTTTGGCACAATTTTCCTTTCCATCATACTCACGAAAGATATTAAAAAGATGAAGCATATGAGGCAAACTCAATTCCATTTTTTATAGTTTTCTTTTATAAACTAAGCTAGTGCTAAAACAAGAAACAAAAAGATTCGATTGCAAGATCTAAAGATATACCTTCAAGCACTCACCTCCCCGGCAACGGCGCCAGAAAAGAGCTTGATGTCTACTACACAACCTTCTTATTGTAGACATTGTTGGGCCTCCAAGTGCAGAGGTTTGTAGGATAGTAGCAAATTTCCCTCAAGTGGATGACCTAATGTATATCAATTCATAGGAGGTGTAGGATGAAGATGGTCTCTCTCAAGCAACCCTGCAACCAAATAACAACGAGTCTCTTGTGTCCCCAACACACCCAATACAATGGTAAATTGTATAGGTGCACTAGTTCGGCGAAGAGATGGTGATACAAGTGGTATATGGATAGTAGATAATAGTTTTTGTAATCTGAAAATATAAAACAACAAGGTAACGAATGATAAAAGTGAGCGTAAACGGTATTGCAATGTGTTGAAACAAGGCCTAGGGTTCATACTTTCACTAGTGCAAGTCCTCTCAACAATAATAACATAATTGGATCATATAACTATCCCTCAACATGCAACAAAGAGTCACTCCAAAGTCACTAATAGCAGAGAACAAACGAAGAGATTATGGTAGGGTACGAAACCACCTCAAAGTTATTCTTTCCAATCAATCCGTTGGGCTATTCCTATAAGTGTCACAAACAGCCCTAGAGTTCGTACTAGAATAACACCTTAAGACACAAATCAACCAAAACCCTAATGTCACCTAGATACTCCAATGTCACCTCAAGTATCCGTGGGTATGATTATACGATATGCATCACACAATCTCAGATTCATCTATTCAACCAACACATAGAACCTCAAAGAGTGCCCCAAAGTTTCTACCAGAGAATCACGACGAAAATTTGTGCCAACCCCTATGCATAGGTTCATGGGCGGAACCCGCAAGTTGATCACCTAAACATACATCAAGTGAATCACGTGATATCCCATTTTCACCACAGATACGCACGGCAAGACATACATCAAGTGTTCTCAAATCTTTAAAGACTCAATCCGATAAGATAACTTCGAAGGGGAAACTCAATCCATTACAAGAGAGTAGACGGGGAGAAGAAACATAAGATCCAACTATAATAGCAAAGCTCGCGATACATCAAGATCGTACCAAATCAAGAACACGAGAGAGAGAGATCAAACACATAGCTACTGGTACATACCCTCATCCCTGAGGGAGAACTACTCCCTCCTCGTCATGGAGAGCACCGGGATGATGAAGATGGCCGCCGGAGAGGGATTTCCCCCTCCGGCAGGGTGCCGGAACGGGTCTAGATTGGTTTTCGGTGGCTACGGAGGCTTCTGGCGGCTTCTGGCGGCGGAACTCCCGATCTATTGTGCTCCCCGATCGTTTTAGGGTATATGGGTATATATAGGAGGAAGAAGTACGTCAGGGGAGCCACGAGGGGCCCACGAGGGTGGAGGGCGTGCCCTAGGGGTGTGGGCGCACCCCCCTGCCTCGTGGCTCCCTCGTTTCTTTCCTGACGTGCACTCCAAGTCTATCGGGTAGCTTTCCTTCCAAAAATAACTTCTCCAGAAGGTTTCCTTCCGTTTCGACTCCGTTTGATATTCCTTTTCTTCGAAACACTGAAACAAGGGAAAAAAGGAACTGGCACTGGGCTCTGGGTCAATAGGTTAGTCCCAAAAATAATGTAAAAGTGGATAATAAAGCCCAATAATGTCCAAAACAGAAGATAATATAGCATGGAGCAATTAAAAATTATAGATACGTTGGAGACGTATCACGGGGTGGTCGGTCCGCCGCACTATCCCGGCCACGTGGTGGTCGGTCCGCATTGCGTGAGGGTGGTATGGAATCTGGTGCTTCCTCATCGAATTGAGGTAGCAGTCTGCGCTTTGGGTAACTCTTGGTTGGGCGCTCGAGGCCGTATTCTTCGGCTGCCAGGACATCAGTCCATCTGTCAATGAGCAGGTCTTGATCAGCTTGGAGCTGCTGCTTCTTCTTCTTCAAGCTTCTTGTAGTGGCTATTAGCTGGCGCTTGAAGTGCTCCTGCTCAAGGGGTGCCTCAGACACAATGAAGTCCTCATTGCCCAGGCTCTCATCATCCTCGGAGACTGGACGATAACTATCATCATCTGAGTCATTGGGCATGGCCTGTTTATCAATTTTATCTTGCCCGTTGTCTTGTTCCTCCTGTTCGAATGCAGCCCCGACAGGGTCTTCATTGTTTTTGGGGTTGATAACCCACAAGTATAGGGGATCGCAACAATTTTCGATAAGTAAGAGTGTCGAACCCACCGAGGAGCTAAAGCCAGAACAAATATTCCCTCAAGTTCTATCGACCATCGATACAACTCTACGCACGCTTAACGTTCGCTTTACCTAGAACAAGTATGAAACTAGAAGCACTTTGTAGGTGTTGTTGGATAGGTTTGCAAGGTAATAAAGAGCATGTAAATAAAAAGTAGGAGATGTTTACATAAAGACACAACTAAATTAGTTTTAGTAGAGAGCTTGTTGTTACGAGAAAGTTATTTGTCCCTAGGCCATCGATAACTAGACCGGTAATCATTATTGCAATTTTATATGAGGGCGAGGCATAAGCTGACATACTTTCTCTACTTGGATCATATGCACTTATGATTGGAACTCTAGCAAGCATCCGCAACTACTAAAGATCATTAAGGTAAAACCTAACCATAGCATTAAAGTATCAAGTCCTCTTTATCCCATACGCAACAACCCCCTTACTCGGGTTTGTGTTTCAGTCACTCACGCAACCCACTATAAGCGAATCATGAACGTATTGCAACACCCTACAGCGGGGATCCCTCACGCTTGCGCTACACGGAGAGCACCATAGGACAACACCAATAATAAAACATGCAACTCAAACCAATCACGATCATCAAATAACCCATAGGACAAAACGGATCTACTCAAACATCATAGGACATCCATACATCATTGGGAAATAATATATAGCGCTGAGCACCATGTTTAAGTAGAGATTACAGCGGGTAAGAGAGAGGTTACACCGCTACATAGAGGGGGGAAGAGTTGGTCATGATGGCAGTGAAGTTGTTGGTGAAGATTGCAGTGATGATGATGGCCCCCTGTGGCACTCCGGTGCCACCGGAAGCAAGGGGGAGAGAGCCCCCCTCCTTCTTCTTCTTCCTTGACCTCCTCTCTAGATGGGAGAAGGGTTTCCCCTCTGGTCCTTGGTGTCCATGGCATGGGAGGGGTGAGAGCCCCTCCGAGATTGGATCTGTCTCTCTGTCTCTCTCTGTTTCTGCGTTCTCAGATTCTTCCCTTTCACTGTTTCTTATATTCCCGGAGATCCATAACTCCGATTGGTCTTAAATTTTAACACGATCTCTATCCGATATTAGCTTTCTTGCGGCGAAAGAAGGGCACCAACCACCTTACGGGGTGGCCACGAGGGTCAGGGGCGCGCCTGTCCCCCTGGGGCGCGCCCCCTGCCTCGTGGGCCCCTTGAGCATCGTCTCAGGTTGATTTCACTTCCCAAAATTCACATATATTCCAAAAAAATCTCCGTCAGTTTTTATCCCGTTTGGACTCCGTTTGATATGGATTTTCTGCGAAACAAAAAACATGCAACAAACAGGAACTGGCACTGGGCACTGGATCAATATGTTAGTCCCAAAAATAGTATAAAAAGTTGCCAAAAGTATATGAAAGTTGCATAATATTGGCATGGAACAATCAAAAATTATAGATACGACGGAGACGTATCAGCATCCCCAAGCTTAATTCCTGCTCGTCCTCGAGTAGGTAAATGATAAAAAAGGATAATTTTTGATGTGGAATGCTACCTAGCATAATCTTGATCACATATCTAATCATGGCATGAATATTAAGATGCGAGTGATTCAAAGCAATAGTCTATAATTTGACATAAAACAATAATACTTCAAGCCTACTAATAAAGCAATCATGTATTTTCAAAATAACATGGCCAAAGAAAGTTATCCCTACAAAATCATATAGTCTGGCTATGCTCCATCTTCACCACACAAAATATTCACATCATGCACAACCCCGATGACAAGCCAAGAAATTGTTTCATACTTTTGACGTTCTCAAACCTTTTCAACTTTCACACAATCCATGACCGTGAGCCATGGGCATAGCACTATAGGTGGAATAGAATGGTGGTTGTGGAGAAGACAAAAAGGAGAAGATAGTCTCACATCAACTAGGCGTATCAACGGGCTATGGAGATGCCCATCAATAGATATCAATGTGAGTGAGTAGGGATTGCCATGCAACGGATGCACTAGAGCTATAAGTGTATGAAAGCTCAAACTGAAACTAAGTGGGTGTGCATCCAACTTGCTTGCTCATGAAGACCTCGGGCATTTGAGGAAGCCCATCATCGGAATATACAAGCCAAGTTCTATAATGAAAATTCCCACTAGTATATGAAAGTGATAACTCAAGAGACTCTCTATATGAAGAACATGGTGCTACTTTGATGCACAAGTGTGGTAAAAGGATAGTAACATTGCCCCTTCTCTCTTTTTCTCTCATTTTTTTATTTTTTTTGTTTATTTTTTGGGCCTTCTCTTTTTTTGGCCTTTCTCTTTTTTTAATTATTTTTTTATTTTTTTATTTTTTCATCCGGAGTCTCATCCCGACTTGTGGGGGAATCATAGTCTCCATCATCCTTTCCTCACTGGGGCAATGCTCTAATAATGATGATCATCACACTTTTATTTACTTACAACTTGATATTACAACTCGATACTAGAACAAAGATATGACTCTATATGAATGCCTCCGGCAGTGTACCGGGATGTGCAATGATCTAGCGTAGCAATGACATCAAAAAACGGACAAGTCATGAAAACATCATGCTAGCTATCTTACGATCATGCAAAGCAATATGACAATGAATGCTCAAGTCATGTATATGACGATGATGGAAGTTGCATGGCAATATATCTCGGAATGGCTATGGAAATGCCATGATAGGTAGGTATGGTGGCTATTTTGAGGAAGGTATATGATGGGTTTATGGTACCGGCGAAAGTTGCGCGATACTAGAGAGGCTAGCAATGGTGGAAGGGTGAGAGTGCGTATAATCCATGGAGTCAACATTAGTCATAAAGAACTCACATAATTATTGCAAAAGTCTATTAGCTATCGAAACAAAGTACTACACGCATGCTCCTAGGGGGATAGATTGGTAGGAAAAGACCATCGCTCGTCCCCGACCGCCACTCATAAGGAAGACAATCAATAAATAAATCATGCTCTGACTTCGTTACATAACGGTTCACCACACGTGCATGCTACGGGAATCACAAACCTCAACACAAGTATTTCTACTAATCCACAACTACCCACTAGCATGACTCTAATATCACCATCTTTATGTTGGGTAACGTAGCATAAATTCAAAATTTTCCTACGTGTCACCAAGATCAATCTATGGAGTCATCTAGCAACGAGGGAGGAGTGGATCTACATACCCTTGTAGATCACTAAGCGGAAGCTTCAAGAGAACGGGGTTGATGGAGTCGTACTCGTCGTGATCCAAATCACCGGAGATCCTAGTGCCGAACGGACGGCACCTCCGCGTTCAACACACGTACAGCCTGACGATGTCTCCCACGCCTTGATCAAGCAAGGAGAGAGGGAGAGGTTGAGGAAGACTCCATCCAGCAGCAGCACAACGGTGTGGTGGTGATGGAGGAGCGTGGTGATCCAGTAGGGCTTCGCCAAGCACTGCGAGATATGAGGAGAAAGAGAGGGAGGGCTGCACCAACGAGAGAGATCAGATCACGTGTTATTGGCAGCCCCAGGCCTCACTATATATAGGGGAGAGGGAGGAGGGTGCGCCCCCTCTAGGGTTCCCACCCCTAGGGGGGAGGCAGCCATAGATGGGAAAGGGGAGGCGGCCAAGAGGGGGAGAGAGGGGGCGCCCCCTAGGGTGGGCCTTAGGCCCATCTAAGCCTAGGGTTTCCCCTCTCTCCTCCTTTGCTGCGCCTTGGGCCTTGTGGGAGGCGCACCAGCCCACTTAGGGGCTGGTCCCTCACCACCCTTGGCCCATGCAAGCCTCCGGGGCATGTGGCCCCACTTGGTGGACCCCCGGGACCCTCCCAGTGGTCCCGGTACGTTACCGATAAACCCCGAAACTCTTCCGGTGACCAAAACAGGACTTCCCATATATAAATCTTTACCTCCGGACCATTCCGGAACTCCTCGTGACGTCCGGGATCTCATCCGGGACTCCGAACAACATTCGGTAACCACATACAAACTTCCTTTATAACCCTAGCGTCATCGAACCTTAAGTGTGTAGACCCTACGGGTTCGGGAACCATGCAGACATGACCGAGACACCTCTCCGGCCAATAACCAACAGCGGGATCTGGATACCCATGTTGGCTCCCACATGTTCCACGATGATCTCATCGGATGAACCACGATGTCAAGGACTTAATCAATCCCGTATACAATTCCCTTTGTCTAGCGGTATTGTACTTGCCCGAGATTCGATCGTCGGTATCCCTATACCTTGTTCAATCTCGTTATCGGCAAGTCTCTTTACTCGTTCCATAACACATCATCCCGTGATCAACTCCTTGATCACATTGTGCACATTATGATGATGTCCTACCGAGTGGGCCCAGAGATACCTCTCCGCTTACACGGAGTGACAAATCCCAGTCTCGATTCGTGCCAACCCAACAGACATTTTCGGAGATACCTGTAGTGCACCTTTATAGTCACCCAGTTACGTTGTGACATTTGGCACACCCAAAGCACTCCTACGGTATCCGGGAGTTGCACAATCTCATGGTCTAAGGAAATGATACTTGACATTAGAAAAGCTTTAGCATACGAACTACACGATCTAGTGCTATGCTTAGGATTGGGTCTTGTCCATCACATCATTCTCCTAATGATGTGATCCCGTTATCAACGACATCCAATGTCCATGGTCAGGAAACCGTAACCATCTATTGATCAACGAGCTAGTCAACTAGAGGCTTACTAGGGACATGGTGTTGTCTATGTATCCACACATATATATGAGTTTCCTATCAATACAATTCTAGCATGGATAATAAACGATTATCATGAACAAGGAAATATAATAATAATCAATTTATTATTGCCTCTAGGGCATATTTCCAACAGTCTCCCACTTGCACTAGAGTCAATAATCTAGTTCACATCGATATGTGATTAACACTCAAGGTCACATCCCCATGTGACTAACACCCAAAGAGTTTACTAGAGTCAATAATCTAGTTCACATTTACCATGTGATTAACACTCGATGAGTTCTGGGTTTGATCATGTTATGCTTGTGAGAGAGGTTATAGTCAACGGGTCTGAACCTTTCAGATCCGTGTGTGCTTTACAAATCTCTATGTCATCTCCTAGATGCAGCTACCACGTTCTATTTGGAGCTATTCCAAATAACTGTTCTACTATACGAATCCAGTTTACTACTCAAAATAATCTGGATTAGTGTTAAAGTTTGCATCAGCGTAACCCTTTACGACGAACTCTTTTACCACCTCCATAATCGAGAAAATTCCTTAGTCCACTAGTTACTAAGGATAACTTTGACCGCTGTCCTGTGATCCATTCTTGGATCACTCTTGTACCCCTTGACTGACTCATGGCAAGGCACATTTCAGGTGCGGTACACAGCATAGCATACTGTAGAGCCTGTGTCTTAAGCATAGGGGACGACCTTCGTCCTTTCTCTCTATTCTGTCGTGGTCGAGCGTTAAGTCTTAACTTCATACCTTACAACTCAGGCAAGAACTCCTTCTTTGACTGATCCATCTTGAACACCTTCAAGATCATGTCAAGGTATGTGCTCATTTGAAAGTACCATTAAGCGTTTTGATCTATCCTTATAGATCTTGATGCTCAATGCTCAAGTAGCTTAATCCAGGCTTTCCATTGAAAAACACTTTCCAAATAACCCTATATGCTTTCCAGAAATTCTACGTCATTTATGATCAACAATATGTCAACAACATATACTCATCAGAAATTCTATAGTGCTCCCACTCACTTCTTTGGAAATACAAGTTTCTCATAAACTTTGTATACACCCAAAATCTTTGATCATCATCAAAGCATACATTCCAACTCTGAGATGCTTACTCCAGTCCTTAGAAGGATTGCTGGAGCTTTGCATACTTATTAGCATCTTTCAGGATTGACAAAACCTTCCAGTTTGTATCACATACAACCTTTCCTCAAGAAAATCGTCGAGGAAACAATGTTTTGACATCCTATCTGCAAGATTTCATAAATAATGCAGTAATTGCTAATATAATTCCAACAGACTCTTAGCATCGCTACGGGTGAGAAAGTCTCATCGTAGTCAACTCCTTGAACTTGTCGGAAAACATCTTAACGACAAGTCGAGCTTTCTTAATGGTGATACTCACCATCATTGTCTGTCTTCCTTTTAAAATCCATATGTACCTAACAGCCTTACGACCATCAAGTAGTTCTTCCAAAGTCTACACTTTGTTTTCATATATGGATCCTTTCTCGGATTTTATGGCCTCGAGCCATTTATCGGAATCCGGGCCCACCATCGCTTCTCCATAGCTCGTAGGTTCATTGTTGTCTAGCAACATGACTTCCATGATAGGATTACGTACCACTCTGAAGTAGTACGCATCCTTGTCATCCCACGAGGTTTGGTAGTGACTTGATCTGAAGTTTCATGATCACTATCATAAGCTTCCACTTCAATTGGTGTAGGTGCCATAGGAACAACTCCCTGTGCTCTGCCACACACTAGTTGAAGAGACGGTTCAATAACCTCATCAAGTCTCCACCATCCTCCCACTCAATTCTTTCGAGAGAAACTTTTCCTCGTGAAAGGACCCGATTCTAGAAACAATCCCTTATTGCTTTCGGATCTGAGACAGGAGGTATACCCAACTGTTTTGGGTGTCCTATGAGGATGCATTTATCCGCTTTGGGTTCGAGCTTATCAGCCTGAAACTTTTTCACATAAGCGTCGCAGCCCCAAACTTTTAAGAAATGACAGCTTAGGTTTCTCTAAACCATAGTTCATACGGTGTCATCTCATCGGAATTATGTGGTGCCCTATTTAAAGTGAATGCGGTTGTCTCTAATGCCTAACCCATAAACTATCGTGGTAATTCGATAAGAGACATCATGGTATGCATCATATCCAATAGGGTGCAGTTATGATGTTCGGACACACCATCACACTATGGTGTTCCAGGCTGTATCAGTTGTGAAACAATTTCCACAACGTCTTAATTCTGTGCCAAACTCGTAATTCAGATATTCATCTCTATGATCACATCATAGATATTTTATCCTCTTGTCACGACGATCTTTCAACCTCACCCTAAAATTACTTGAACCTTTCAATAATTCAGACTCGTGATTCATCAAGTAAATATACTCAACATCCACTCAAATAATCTGTGAAGTAAGAACATAATGATATCCACTACATGCCTCAGCACTCATTGGACTGCACACATCAAAATGTATTACTTCCAACAAGTTGCTTTCTAGTTCCATTTTACTGAAACCGAGGCTTTCAGTCATCTTGCCCATGTGGTATGATTTGCATGTCTCAAGTGATTCAAAATCAAGTGAGTCCAAACGGTCCATTTGCATGGAGTTTCTTCATGCATATACACCAATAGACATGGTTCGCATGTCTCAAACTTTCAAAAAACGAGTGAGCCCAAAGATCCATCAACATAGACCTTCTTCATGCGTTTTATACCGATATGACTTAAGTGGCAGTGCCACAAGTAGGTGGTACTATCATTACTATCTTTTGGCATGAACATGTGTATCACTATGATCGAGATTCAATAAACCATTCATTTTAGGTGTAAGACCATTGAAGGTATTATTCAAATAAACAGAGTAACCATTATTCTCTTTAAATGAATAACCGTATTGCGATAGACATAATCCAATCATGTCTATGCTCAACGCAAACACCAAATAACAATTATTTAGGTTTTAATACCAATCTCGATGGTAGAGGGAGCGTACGATATTTGATCAACCTTGGAAATACTTCCAACACATATCGTCATCTCACCTTTAGCTAGTCTCTGTTTATTCCATAGCTTTTATTTCGAGTTACTAACACTTAGCAACTGAACCAGTATCTAATACCCTGGTGCTACTAGGAGTACTAGTAAAGTACACATTAACACAATGTGTATCCAATATACTTCTATCGACCTTGCCAGCCTTCTCATCTACCAAGTATCTAGGGTAATTCTGCTCTAGTGGCTGTTCCCCTTATTACAGAAGCACTCAGTCTCGGTTTTGGGTTCAACCTTGGGTTTCTTCACTAGAGCAGCAGCTGAATTGCCGTTTCATGAAGTATCCCTTTGTTCCCTTGCCCTTCTTGAAACTAGTGGTTTCACCAACCATCAACAATTGATGCTCCTTCTTGATCTCTACTTTCGCGGTGTCAAACATCGCAAATATTTCAAGGATCATCATATATGTCCCAGATACATTATAGTTCATCACGAAGCTTTAGCAGCTTGGTGGTAATGACTTCGGAGAACCATCACTATTTCATCTGGAAGATCAACTCCCACTCGATTCAAGCGATTGTTGTACTCAGACAATCTGAGCACAAGCTCAACAATTGAGCTTTTCTCCCTTAGTTTGCAGGCTAAGAAAATTGTCGGAGGTCTTATACCTCTTGACGTGGGCACGAGCCTGAAATCCCAATTTCAGTCCTTAAAACATCTCATATGTTTCACGATGTTTCAAAAACCGTCTTCGGTGCCTCAACTCTAAACCGTTTAACTGAACTATCACGTAGTTATCAAAACGTGTATGTCAGATGTTCGCAACATCCACAGACAACGTTCGAGGTTCAGCACACTGAGCGGTGCATTAAGGACATAAGCCTTCTATGAAGCAATGAGGACAATCCTCAGTTTACGGACCTAGTCCGCATAATTCTACTATCAACTTTCAACTAAATTTTCTCGAGGAACATAACTAAACAGTAGAACTAAAGCGCGAGCTACGACATAATTTGCGAAGATCTTTTGACTATGTTCATGATAATTAAGTTCATCTTATGAACTCCCACTCAGATAGACATCCCTCTAGTCATCTAAGTGATTACATGATCCGAGTCAACTAGGCCGTGTCCGATCATCACGTGAGACGGACTAGTCAACATCGGTGAACATCTTCATGTTGATCGTATCTACCATACAACTCATGCTCGACCTTTCGGTCTTCTGTGTTCCGAGGCCATGTCTGTACACATGCTAGGCTCATCAAGTCAACCTAAGTGTTTCGTGTGTGTAAATCTGTCTTACACCCGTTGTATGTGAACGTTAGAATCTAACACCCGATCATCATGTGGTGCTTCGAAACAACGAACTGTCGCAATGGTGCACAGTTAGGGGGAACACTTTCTTGAAATTATTAATGAGGGATCATCTTATTTACTACCGGTGTACTAAGTAAACAAGATGTATAAACATGATAAACATCACATGCAATCAAATAATAGTGACATGATATGGCCAAAATCATATAGCTCCTTTGATCTCCATCTTGGGGCTCCATGATCATCTTGTCACCGGCATGACACCATGATCTCCATCATCATGATCTCCATCATCGTGTCTCCATGAAGTTGTCACGTCATCTATTACTTCTACTACTACAGCTAACGGTTAGCAATAAAGTAAAGTAATTACATGACGTTTATGTTGACACGCAGGTCATAAATAAATTAAGACAACTCCTATGGCTCCTGCCAGTTGTCATACTCATCGACATGCAAGTCGTGATTCCTATTACAAGAACATGATCAATCTCATACATCACATATATCATTCATCACATCCTTTTGGCCATATCACATCACATGGCATACCCTGCAAAAACAAGTTAGACGTCCTCTAATTGTTGTTTGCATGTTTTACGTGGCTGCTATGGGTTTCTAGCAAGAACGTTTCTTGCCTACGCAAAAACCACAACGTGATATGCCAATTGCTATTTACCCTTCATAAGGACCCTTTTCATCGAATCCGATCCGACTAAAGTGGGAGAGACAGACACCCGCCAGCCACCTAATGCAACTAGTGCATGTCAGTCGGTGGAACCGGTCTCACGTAAGCATACGTGTAAGGTTGGTCCGGGCCGCTTCATCCCACGATGCCGCCGAATCAAGATAAGACTAGTAACGGCAAGCATATTGAACAAAATCAATGCCCACAACTACTTTGTGTTCTACTCGTGCATAGAAACTACGCATAAACCTGGCTCTGATACCACTGTTGGGTAATGTAGCATAAATTCAAAATTTTCCTACGTGTCACCAAGATCAATCTATGGAGTCATCTAGCAACGAGGGAGGAGTGGATCTACATACCCTTGTAGATCGCTAAGCGGAAGCATTCAAGAGAATGGGGTTAATGGAGTCGTACTCGTCGTGATCCAAATCACCGGAGATCCTAGTGCCGAACGGACGGCACCTTCGCGTTCAACACACGTACAGCCCGACGATGTCTCCCACGCCTTGATCCAGCAAGGAGAGAGGGTGAGGTTGAGGAAGACTCCATCCAGCAGCAGCACAACGGCGTGGTGGTGATGGAGGAGCGTGGTGATCTAGCAGGGCTTCGCCAAGCACTGCGAGATATGAGGAGAAAGAGAGGGAGGGCTGCACCAACGAGAGAGATCGGATCACGTGTTATTGGCAGCCACAGGCCTCACTATATATAGGGGAGAGGGAGGAGGGTGCGCCCCCTCTAGGGTTCCCACCCCTAGGGGGGGCGGCAGCCCTAGATGGGAAAGGGGAGGCGGCCAAGAGGGAGAGAGAGGGGGCGCCCCCTAGGGTGGGCCTTAGGCCCATCTAAGCCTAGGGTTTCCCCTCTCTCCTCCTTTGCTGCGCCTTGGGCCTTGTGGGAGGCGCACCAGCCCACTTAGGGGCTGGTCCCTCATCACCCTTGGCCCATGCAAGCCTCCGGGGCATGTGGCCCCACTTGGTGGACCCTCGGGACCCTCCTGGTGGTCCCGGTACGTTACCGATAAACCCCGAAACTCTTCCGGTGACCAAAACAGGACTTCCCATATATAAATCTTTACCTCCGGACCATTCCGGAACTCCTTGTGACGTCCGGGATCTCATCCGGGACTCCGAACAACATTCGGTAACCACATACAAACTTCCTTTATAACCCTAGCGTCATCGAACCTTAAGTGTGTAGACCCTACGGGTTCGGGAACCATGCAGACATGACCGAGACACCTCTCCGGCCAATAACCAACAGCGGGATCTGGATACCCATGTTGGCTCCCACATGTTCCACGATGATCTCATCGGATGAACCACGATGTCAAGGACTTAATCAATCCCGTATACAATTCCCTTTGTCTAGCGGTATTGTACTTGCCCGAGATTCGATCGTCGGTATCCCTATACCTTGTTCAATCTCGTTATCGGCAAGTCTCTTTACTCGTTCCGTAACACATCATCCCGTGATCAACTCCTTGATCACATTGTGCACATTATGATGATGTCCTACCGAGTGGGCCCAGAGATACCTCTCCGCTTACACGGAGTGACAAATCCCAGTCTCGATTCGTGCCAACCCAACAGACATTTTCGGAGATACCTGTAGTGCACCTTTATAGTCACCCAGTTACGTTGTGATGTTTGGAACACCCAAAGCACTCCTACGGTATCCGGGAGTTGCACAATCTCATGGTCTAAGGAAATGATACTTGACATTAGAAAAGCTTTAGCATACGAACTACACGATCTAGTGCTATGCTTAGGATTGGGTCTTGTCCATCACATCATTCTCCTAATGATGTGATCCCGTTATCAACGACATCCAATGTCCATGGTCAGGAAACCGTAACCATCTATTGATCAACGAGCTAGTCAACTAGAGGCTTACTAGGGACATGGTGTTGTCTATGTATCCACACATGTATCTGAGTTTCCTATCAATACAATTCTAGCATGGATAATAAACGATTATCATGAACAAGGAAATATAATAATAATCAATTTATTATTGCCTCTAGGGCATATTTCCAACACTTTATATCGCAAAACTATTGCAAGGAATCAAACATATCATATTAAGTGATCTACAAGTTTTATGTAGGATTTTATGACTAACCATGTGAATGACCAGTTCCTGTCATCTCTCTAAATAGATATAAGTGAAGCAAGAGAGTATAATTGTTTCTACAAAAGATATGCCCACGCTCTAACAAATATAAGTGAAGAAAAGAGCATTCTACAAATGGCGGTTTCCTATGTAAAGAGAAACAGGCAATCCAAACTTCAAATGATATAAGTGAAGCACATGAAGCATTCTATAAAGCCATACTCAAAAGATATAAGTGAAGTGCAATGAGCATTATATAAATCAACCAAGGAATATCTCATACCAGCTTGGTGCATAAAAGAAAAATGAAAACTAAATGCAAAAGACGCTCCAAGATTGCACATATCGCATGAACAAAGTGAATCCGAAAACATATCGATACTTGTTGAAGAAAGAGGGGATGCCTTCCGGGGCATCCCCAAGCTTAGACGCTTGAGTCTCCTTGAATATTTACTTGGGGTGCCTCGGTCATCCCCAAGCTTGAGCTCTTGCCTCTCTTCCTTCTTCTCACATCGAGACCTTCTCGGTCATCGAACACTTCATCCACACAAAACTTCAACAGAAAACTCGGTAAGATCCGTTAGTATAATAAAGAAAAT
This sequence comes from Triticum urartu, assembly GCF_056163025.1. Taxonomy (NCBI): domain Eukaryota; kingdom Viridiplantae; phylum Streptophyta; class Magnoliopsida; order Poales; family Poaceae; genus Triticum; species Triticum urartu. The sequence continues at coordinate 64,084,782 of NC_141873.1, read as the reverse complement.
CACTACTCTAAGTACTGTTGCAAACCAATTCATATTTTGTTTTTTACATTGTTTCTACTGTAATATAACTTTTTCATGGCTTAATACACTGATATAAATTGGTAGTTTCATCAAAACAAGCAAACTATGCATCAAAAACAGAATCTGTCTAAAACAGAACAGTCTGTAATAATCTGAACATTCACCATACTTCTGATAGTTGAAAAATTCTACCAAAATTAGGAAAAATAAAAAATTTGTATAGAAAGACAGTGCAAAAAGAATCAGAACCATTTGAAGTTCCAGCTAAAAATGTAATACCGCGCACTACAGACAAAGTTTCTGTCCTGCACCGTACAAACCAACAAGCAAAGTAAACATCCTAAAGGCGAACTTTGGCACATTATTTTTATAATAAAATGGAATTGTACAAGGGGATAATTATTTTTGTTGAAAATTTTCTGTAATCAAGATTCACAAAGTTGCCGTGAGCATGAACAAAGTTCAAGGAGCTCTCCCACTTCAACAATGCTTGTCTTTCTCACTTTCACTTTCCTTTTTGAAAAAGTTTTGGGTTCCCCTCTTTATTTTATTTTGTTTTTAAACTATATGAAAGCACTCAACAGAAATAAATGACTCTCTAAAACTTCCGGGTTGTCTCCCTGGCAGTGCTTTCTTTAAAGCCATTAAGCTAGGCATATAGTGCCAAGTAGTGAAGCCACCCGGATCCCAAGGTATATCAAAGCCAATTTTAATTAGCAATGATTTGTAGTTTAGTAGTGAGCACAAAGTAACATATATCATGTAATGACGAAGTCTAACTCTCTTCCTATGCATCGGCATGTCAGAAAAGAACAATTCATGCACACATAGTAAAGGCCAATGCATAGTATAGACAGTTTCTTGCAATTTTATCGTATTGGAAACATAGTGAGGTGGAGATATAGTTCCTCTCTCATAATAATTGCTAGTAGGAGAAGCAAGCACATGCACATTATATCTATCAAAATCATCATGTGTAATAGTAAAAGGCAACCCATCAATATAATCCTTAATAAGGGCAAACTTCTCCGATATAGTGTAGTCGGGAGAATTCAAAAAGATAATAGGACTATCATGTGCGGGTGCAATAGAAACAATTTCATGTTTAACATAAGGAACTATAGCAAGTTCATCTCCATAAGCATAATTCATATTGGCATCTTGGCCACAAGCATAGCAAGCATCATCAAAAAGGGATATTTCAAGAGAATCAAAGGGATCATAGCGATTATCTTAGCAATCATCCTTCGGTAAGCACAAAGGGAAATTAAACAATGTATGAGTTAAAGAGTTACTCTCATTAGAAGGTGGGCATGGGTAGCTAATCCGCTCTTCCTACTTTTGTTCTTCGCTATCCTCCGCATCTTTTTCATCCAATGAGCTCACAGTTTCATCAATTTCTTCTTCCATAGACTCCTGCAAAATATTAGTCTCTTCTTGGACAGCGGAGTAGTCCTCAATATATGGTTCGACATAGGCATTAGAAGCATAATTATCATAGCAATATTTAAGTATGGCAAAATTTTCAGATTTGCAAAGAGTAGCATCATACTTTTCAATCAAAGAAGCAATTTCATAAGCACCCTTAAAAGCAACAAATTCTTCAATTTGTTGAACATCATAGTAATTGTAAACACCCTTAGCATATGAAGATACGATTCCATTATCGATAAACTCACATTGGTAGGGAAGGTGTTTCTTAGGGTTTTCAGAACAACAAGTAACATCATATATTTCACATAAATTCCAAGCATAGCATTGCAAACAATGAATTTGACCAAGTAAAAGTTTCCCTTTTTCAGATATACGGTGTCGCACATAACAAGCATGCTCATCTAAAGATTTGCCCTCAACTAAGCTAGTTGGAGTTTCAGCACGAGCACAAAGGGATCAAAGATGATCCAAGTAATAAGCTTCAGCGGTGTGGTAGATTTTGAGTAGTTCTTCAACCATTGGTTTAGTAGGTACACCTACTTTTTTGGTATTTTGCGTTTCCTACCCATAACTGAAGATAGAAAACAACCAAGAACAGCAAATAAAAATTACTTAGTGATAAAGCAAACAAGCACACACGAGAATATTCACCCCACGCTATTGCTCCCCGACAACGGCGCCAGAAAAAGGTCTTGATAACCCACAAGTATAGGGGATCGCAATAGTTTTCGATAAGTAAGAGTGTCGAACCCAACGAGGAGCTAAAGGCAGAACAAATATTCCCTCAAGTTCTATCGACCACCGATACAACTCTACGCACGCTTAACGTTTGCTTTACCTAGAACAAGTATGAAACTAGAAGCACTTTGTAGGTGTTGTTGGATAGGTTTACAAGGTAATAAAGAGCATGTAAATAAAAAGTAGGGGCTGTTTAGATAAAGACACAACTAAATTAGTTTTAGTAGAGAGCTTGTTGTTACGAGAAAGTTATTTGTCCCTAGGCAATCGATAACTAGACCAGTAATCATTATTGCAATTTTATATGAGGGAGAGGCATAAGCTAACATACTTTCTCTACTTTGATCATATGCACTTATGGTTGGAACTCTAGCAAGCATCCGCAACTACTAAAGATCATTAAGGTAAAACCCAACCATAGCATTAAAGTATCAAGTCCTCTTTATCCCATACGCAACAACCCCCTTACTCGGGTTTGTGTTTCAGTCACTCACGCAACCAACTATAAGCGAATCATGAACATATTGCAACACCCTACACCGGGGATCCCTCACGCTTGCGCGACACGGAGAGCACCATAGGACAGCACCAATAATAAAACATGCAACTCAAACCAATCACGATCATCAAATAACCCATAGGACAAAACGGATCTACTCAAACATCATAGGATAGCCATACATCATTGGGAAATAATATATAGCGTTGAGCACCATGTTTAAGTAGAGATTATAGCGGGTAAGAGAGAGGTTACACTGCTGCATAGAGGGGGGAAGAGTTGGTGATGATGGCGGTGAAGTTGTTGGTGAAAATTGCGGTGATGATGATGGCCCCCGGTGGCACTCCGATGCCACCGGAAGCAAGGGGGAGAGAGCCCCCCTCCTTCTTCTTCTTCCTTGACCTCCTCCCTAGATGGGAGAAGGGTTTCCCCTCTGGTCCTTGGTCTCCATGGCATGGGAGGGGCGAGAGCCCCTCCGAGATTGGATCTGTCTCTCTGTCTCTCTCTGTTTCTGCGTTCTCAGATTCTTCCCTTTCACCGTTTCTTATATTCCCGGAGATACGTAACTCCGATTGGGCTGAAATTTTAACACGATCTCTATCCGGATATTAGCTTTCTTGCGGCGAAAGAAGGGCACCAACCGCCTTACGGGGTGGCCACGAGGGTCAGGGGCGCGCCCCCCTACCTCGTGGACCCCTCGAGCATCGTCTCGCATTGATTTCACTTCCCAAAATACACATATATTTCAAAAAAAATCTCCGTCAGTTTTTATCCTGTTTGGACTCCGGTTGATATGGATTTTCTGCGAAACAAAAAACATGCAACAAACAGGAATTGGCAATGGCCACTGGATCAATATGTTAGTCCCAAAAATAGTATAAAAAGTTGCCAAAAGTATATGAAAGTTGCATAATATTGGCATGGAACAATCAAAAATTATAGATACGATGGAGACGTATCAGGGGTCGCCCGGAGTACTATTTTCTCTGGTGCCAGTGTCGTCATCTCTTGAGCGACGAGGCTTAGAGCGGCGTTTAGGGCGCCGACGCTTGGACTGTGTCTCAGAAGGATTATTCGCAACTGGATCACCTTTGTCATCGTCGCTAGCTTTTTTAGGTGTGTCGACCATGTACACATCATACGAAGAGGTGGTCGTCCAACGTCCAGTAAATGGCGGGTCTTGGCCTTGCTCCTGGTTGGCATCGTCGTCCATACTGTCGATGTCTTCGGAGCCATAATCAAGCACGTCGGTTAAGTCATCGATGGTGGCTATGAAGTGGGTGGCGGGTGGGAAGCGAAGTTTCTCATCATCAGCCTCTGGCTCGAACCGAACATAGTTCGGCTGTGAGTCCTTCTCCAAGGACAAGTTCTTTAAAGAGTTTAGCACATCACCCAAAGGTGAGTGCTGGAAGATGTCTGCGGCGCTAAATTCAAAAATCGATAACCGATCCAGCTCGGTGTCTGTAGGCGTACTCGGTTCGGAACTTATAGCCGGAGACGGGTCCGGAGTTCCATTGACACAAATATTGCGGGGTGCCGAGTCAGTGTGCAGCTCCAACACCGCGGACTCGATGGCCCTAGATGGCACAATTTTCTCCGGTTCTAAGGCCGTTGCAGCAACAAGGACCATCTCCTGGATGTGATCCGATGACAGATTTAAGTCATGTTCATCGGGGCAAGGGGGAGCGATCGCTGCGGTCTCAAATCCATTGAAGATCAAATCTCCACGGATATCCGTGATGTAGTTCAAGCTTCCAAATCTGACATGGTGGCCAGGGGCGTAGCTATCAATCTGCTCCTGATGGCCAAGCGAGTTGGCCCATAGTATGAAGCCACCAAACACGAAGATCTGTCTGGGGAGGAAAGTTTCTCCTTGGACAACGTCACTATAGACGATTGAAGGGGCCATCGAACCTTTCGTTGACGGCACAGTGGAACTCTCAATGAAAGCACCAATGTCGGTGTCAAAACCGGCGGATCTCGGGTAGGGTGTCCCGAACTGTGCGTCTAGGATTGATGGTAACAGGAGACGGGGGACACGATGTTTACCCAGGTTCGGGCCCTCTCTATGGAGGTAATACCCTACGTCCTGCTTGATTGATCTTGATGAATATGAGTGTTACAAGAGTTGATCTACCACGAGATCGTAATGGCTAAACCCTAGAAGCCTAGCCCGTATGACTATGGTAATGAGTATATCCTTTCCGGACTAACCCCTCCGGTTTATGTAGACACCGGGGGGATCTAGGGTTACATAGAGTCGGTTACATAAGAAGAAATCTTCATAGTCGGTTCGCCAAGCTTGCCTTCCACGCCAAGGAGAGTCCAATCCGGACACGGATATAGTCTTCGGCCTTCATGTCTTCACAGCCCATTAGTCCGGGCCATGGATAACAGGTCGGACGCCCGAGGACCCCTTAGTCCAGGACTCCCTCACCTGGATCGCACACGCAACTAAAATCTGAACCGTGTTTGATGCATCCTCCATTGCAAACGTTTTGAACCTTTTTGACGGGTTTTTTTACATCCCCGTTTGTGATTAATGCATCGCACATAGTTTCGTGAAAGGGTCTCTGATCGTAGTGTCGCGTTAGCAGCATCCTGCAGTAGTGCTAGTTGATGTGAGACTATCGCCTTCTTTTTGTCTTCTCCACAACCACCATATTCTATTCCACCTATAGTGCTATGTCCATGGCCCGCGCTCATGTATTGCGTGAAAGTTGAAAAGGTTTGAGAACATCAAAAGTATGAAACAATTGATTGGCTTGCCATAGGGGTTGTGCATGATTTGAATATTTTGTGTGATGAAGATGGAGCATAGCCAGACTATATGATTTTGTAGGGATAAGCTTTCTTTGTCCATGTTATTTTGAGAAGACATAATTGACTTGTTAGTATGCTTGAAGTATTATTGATTTTTATGTTAATATTAAATTTTTGTTTTGAATCTTATGGATCTGAATATTCTTTCCATAATAGAGAAAATTACATGGATAAATATGTTAGGTAGCATTCCACATCAAAAATTCTGTTTTTATCATTTACCTACTCAACGACGAGCAGGAATTAAGCTTGGAGACGCTTGATACGTCTCCAACATATCTATAATTTTTTATTGTTCCATGCTATTATATTATCTATCTTGGATGTTTTATATGCATTTATATGCTATTTTATATGATTTTTCGAACTAACCTATTAACCTAGAGCCCAGTGCCAGTTTTTGTTTTTTCCTTGTTTTGAGTTTCGCAGAAAAGGAATATCAAACGGAGCCCAATTGACCTGAAAATTTACGAAGAACATTTTTGGAAAATATAACAAAATACTGGAATGAAAAGATATCGAAGAAGAGTCCCGAGGCCACCACAAGGGTGGAGGGAACCCCCCCCCCCCATAGGGCGCGCCCCCTGTCCTTGTCATCGCCTCGTGGGCCCCCTTGACTTGTCCCCGGTGCCAACACTTCCTATAAATCCCAAAACCTCCAGAACAGAACCTAGATCAGGAGTTCCGCCGCCGCAAGCCTCTGTAGCCACCAAAAACCAATCGGGACCCTGTTCCGGCACACTGTCGGAGGGGGAAATCATCACTGGTGGCCATCTTCATCATCCCGGCGCTCTCCATGACGAGGAGGGAGTAGTTCACCCTCGAGGCTGAGGGTATGTACTAGTAGCTATGTGTTTGATCTCTCTCTCTCTCTCGTGTTCTTGATACGGCACAATCTTGATGTATCACGAGCTTTGTTACTATAGTTTAATCATGTGGTGTTTCTCCCCCTCTACCTTCTTGTGATGAATTGAGTTTTACCTTTGAGGTTTCACTATTATCGGATTGAATACTATTATAAATTTGAGAACACTTTATGTATGTCTTGCGTGGGATACCCGTGGTGACAATGGGGCATTCTATTGATTCACTTGATGTATGTTTTGGCACCCAACTCGCGAATTCCTGAGGTGACATTGGGGCAATCTATGCATAGGGGTTGATGCACGTTTTTGTCCTTGTTTCTACAGTAGGAATCTTGGGGCACTCTTTGAGGTTCTTTATGTTGGATTGAATATTATGAATCTGAAGTTGTTTGATGCATATCGTATAATTGACCCACGGATACTTGTGGCGACATTGGAGTATCTAGGTGACATTAGGGTCGATTGATGTGTGTCATATGGTGTTATTTTACTACGAACTCTAGGGTTGTTTGTGACACTTATAGGAATAGCTCAATGGATTGATCGGAAAGAATAACTTTGAGGTGGATTCGTACCCTACAAGCAATTTCATCTTATGTTCTCCGTGATAGGAACTTTGGAGTGGCTTTTGTCGCACATTGAAGGATTGGCATATGATCTAATTATGTTATCATTGTTGAGAGAACTTGCACTAGTGAAAGTATGAACCTTAGGCCTTGTTTCCAAACATTGCAATACCGTTTTCGCTCACTTTTACTACTTACTACTTTGCTGTTTTTATATTTTCAGATTACAAAAACCTATATCTACCATCCATATTACACTTGTATCACCATCTCTTCGCCGAACTAGTGCACTTATACAATTTACCATTGTATTGGGTGTGTTGGGGACCCAAGAGACTCTTTGTTATTTGGTTGCAGGGTTGTTTGAGAGAGACCATCTTCATCCTACGTCTCCCACGGATTGATAAACCTTAGGTCATCCACTTGAGGGAAAATTTCTACTGTCCTACAAAACTCTGCGCTTGGAGGCCCAACATGAGTCTACAAGAATAAGGTTGCGTAGTAGACATCAGTGTGCTAGGGAATGCATATGGAATGAAGGTAGCTAATCTGTCAAACCATAGAATACTTCGTACATGCATGACTGACTTGGGATGATTCCAAAGGAAGCACAAAGAAGCTTTCTTGAGTCCATGGCGGCAACTTGCACAAAATTGCACATTAATCAAAGGAAGACACTTCATGAATGGGACACGAAGATAATGCTTACAAAAGTTTCCGAAACTAGCTTTAATGTCCAACATGGATCATGGAGAAGAAAAGATGTTATCGATGAGCTCAACAACAATTCATCGAGATTTCCATATAGATGGAATTCCATAATTATGTGAACAAGGTGATAGCCTTGGTCAGTCCAGATGAATATAATGGTGCGTGCTCGAGGAAACAACCACGAGTAAGACATCATTATGAAATTTGTTGGTACTGATTGATTTGATGATAGCCTTATTCAAATCAAAGATTGGATAAGACAATGTATCAAACAGCTGATCATGGAGATCAATCGATGAAGATATCATGTTCTTCAACACACACACACACACACACACACACGAAGATATCCCTTCGGAATGAACTAAGTCGGGCAAGCTTTTATCTTCCAACTCTCCAAGTTGTTGTTTAGCTTAACCAACTCGTTCGGTGGTATCCAACACAGATTCTTGGAGAAGGGGTGGTTTAAAGGAAAACCAACTTAATCACAAACTCAACATAACGGTCAGCGAACAACCTGGCAATACTTCCGAGAAGATATTTGGAAAATCATGAACCACCGATATGCTACTAAGCTCGAGAACAATCTTGATTTTCAGGGCAAGATGATGTGATCAAAAGAGCAAGGGATTGACACAATCCTAAATCATTGATCGAAGAGTGCACCAGGAAATATGGATTAGGTAGCATGATCAATCTTAAAATGGTGATCCAATAACCAACACACTAAGAATGAAACTTATCACCCATTAACTACCAAGCAAAAGGGTTGCTAAGAGTATTGATTTAAGACCTCATAGTTCACTTATCGGCATTCCGGTTACAACCAACAGGAGACCAAGAAATAAATGATGACGGCGAGAAGTATCACTATATCAAGAGTCCATAAGAGGTTGTGCAATTCTCATGACATACTTGATATGAAACATGGTAATACTTTAGGGTAGAACAGACTAGAAGCTGGATTGGCTTTCTTGATCTGCGGAATACAACTGCTTTGACCCAATCCTAGATATGGATGAGGTACTAGAGTTTGTTTATCCTAGGCATTCTGAAATAGAATGGCTTGACGGACCACAAGAATAATAGGCATTGACAACATGAATGCACAACTACTCCTAACTATCAACTGATAGGTGGAGGTCAAAATACGGCTGACAGGGGACAACTCAAAGGAACATATGATTTTCTGAGTTGTGGATGCATAGATTAACATGTCGAACAAGGCTCAACATATTTCCTCCGGATAACCCATGCAAAAGGAAGGGGTTGGCAGATTCACAATCTAGAATGGAGAACTCATCAAGAGCACTCTTATTGTGATATTTTCTTTCAAGGAGAACGTCTGCCATGGCTAGTTCATGCTAATGGAAGAATGAGATACCACCGACCTCGAAGACTAGAAAAAGTTACTAAACATCCTAAGGAGCTACAATCACTGTCGACACAGATAAGCAAAATGAATCATGGGTTTTAGGAACCCAAGGATAGAATACTACAAACTAAATGGCATCACGGGATGCCTTCAAGAATGATGGCCAGAATTATCACACTGGGGATGCAACACAAAGGTTGAATCTCTGGGTAGTTCACTTAACATAACGTGGTTTCCTATTAAATTCAACAGACATGTTAAGGTAATGGAATACCTCAACAGAACGATTTGTGTGTCTAGTCTGGCCAAAAGACATCGGAACAGGAAGAAATGATTTGCAAATGCATCAGCCTATTTGGTAACCTTGGATAACTCGGACAACATAACGGTTGTACGGGCATAGAAAATGAGACGGACTACAAGGGAACTGGCAACACAATAGCTAAATCCTATGGAAAACACCGACCCAAGAAGATAACACCTTTCCTATAAGTATCTAGCATAGTAACTCGTCATCCTGATAGATAGTTGAGAAGGCCTAGTTCTTGATCCCCGAGAAAAGAAGAGGCTGACTCATAATCAGATGGATACGGGATAAGGAGTAAAAAGAGCCTTATGTTCCCTTCCACAATCACTTCCCTTATATAACTAAAGCATTTATAGACTCGACTTTGATTAGTTTGGCTTGGTAATCCTACATGCAGTTAGGCTCTGACACCAAAGCTGTCGTGACCCAACACATAGCAATACATATCATACATACGCACAACATGCAAGTATGTGTTGGTACAACATGGCATCACAACATAACTCTACAACTCAAAGTATTTATCAAAGAGGCCTCGAAGATCCATACATAACATCACTACAAAAAAATACACTTCCGTGATGATACGTGTTTGTCACAGTAGGTCACGTTTTCTGTCATGCATGTACATCCATGACAAATTTATGACAGAATCAAGATAGTCATACCTGTGTTGTCGTAGAAGTGTTCCATGACATTACCAAAATTATCATCACGGAAGTGTCCACTTCCATGACGATAAATCGCGCATCACAGAAGTGATTTCATCAAGGGTGACCGACACGTGGCATCCACCGTAACGGAACGCCGTTAAGCTATCGGGTCGGGTTTTGGATTCGATAACCCGTTAACAGCCCTGACCAATGGGGATTTTCCACGTGTAAAATCATCATTGGCTGGAGGAAACACGTGTCGGCTCATCACTGGGACAGATGTCATCCACTCATTGGACAGAAGGCGCCTATGATATGTCGACACGTGGCACGGCCCAACAAAGGCCCATTCCTGTGAAAAGGCCGGCCCATTTGACTTGGTCAAAAGGTGGCGGGCTGGCCCATGGAAAGCCTGTTAACGGCTTGTTCGCATATAGCCCATTTACAGCCCGCTAACCCAAGGCCCGTCACGCCCTATTCGAATTAGGCCCAGTAGCGTCATCTGGGCCATCGAATATGATTCCAGCTCGTTTTCACTTCTGCCCATGTATGGACCATGACGTCTTTCGGCCCATATGAGGCCCTATGTAACTCTTGGCCTATTAACGGCCCATGGTGAAACTGGCCTGTAATGAACAGTGTATCACTTTACACCCATTAACGACCCGTGGTGAAACTAGCCCGTAAAGAACAGTGTATCACTTTATATCCATTAACAGCCCGTTATTCCGTTGGGTCGTTTCCAGCCCATATTATCTTTCGGCCTTCTCAGAGCCCATTTATTCTTGGGCTATTTTCCAGCATTCTTTTACTTACAGCCCGTTACTGTCATTTTCTGCTTGTGGGCCAAATTCAGCCCGTGGTTACAGTCGGCCCGTTTGTGGTCCGTTAATATGTTGGGCCATTTTCATAGCGTCATCAAATACGGCCTATTAACGATGGCCTGTTATGGTCGGCCCATGAATGTACAATTCCAACTCTAGCCCGTTTACGACCAAAATGCAGTCTGTTTGGTCCATATTTGGCCAATCGATCATACGGCCCGTATAAGGCCCATTGTTTCTATGGCCCGTAGAAGGCCCACTATTTCTATGGCCCGTAGAAGGCCCACTGTTTCTACGGCCCGTAGGAGGCCCAGTGTCACTACAGTAAATATTATCCCATGGTTATTGTGGCCTAGTTTTAAAAAATAGGTTATTACAGCCACTAGCAAACCGCAGAAAAAGAACTGCACTAACTACAAGCAAACAAATAAACAAGACAACAAGGAAATAAATAAGCAAGCAACTTACACTAGGCTATCACGGCTATTACAGATATTACATCCACTGGGCATCAAAGTTCGCCACCAGTGCAAATATAGGGAACACAGCAGCATATAAACGCCACAGCAAAACAAGTCCAGAACTGAAACCACTTCAGAAGATCTCAAGAAACAATATCCTAGGTACCCATAATGCTGGCAAGATGCTTAGCAAGCTTATTAACTTTCTCTTGTTTGGCTCTTAAGTCCTCCAGCGCTTGATATTGCACCAGAAAGTATGCATCTGAATTCTGTAGGGACTTCCTCAGTCCTTCAGCTTCCTGTCGCATAACATCTGATCGATGTCTTTCAACTTGAAGTTGAGACTCAAGAAGCCGAACTGATTCAGGCAACGAGTTCGAAGAGTTGGTGCCAGTAGTGGTAGCCAGTAACTCGAACACTACATCAAGACAGGACTTTGGGGTTGTCTCAGTATCTTCAATATAGTTTTTATCAGCTTTCTTGGAGACCAACAGGGATGTCTCACTATCTTGAACCTTATCTGCATTACTTCCTTTACCATTGCATAACAGGGTACTCTTCTCCAATATTTTATCCGCGTTCTAAAAGATAAACAAACAAACACATCTCAGGTTTACAATGTAGTATATGAAATTCATTTTCGTAAACCAGTTCAGTAGTAAGGTGGACAGGATAACAGCATGAAACAAACATATATCTATGTAGTATGGTCACTGTATGGTCTATATCATTCTAGTTTATGTTGCCAAATCAAGATAGATACAGTTCGAATCATATCTATTTAAGACAAAGCAGCATAGTCAGAATATAAGTGTGGGAAACTACACAGCAATAACAACACTTGTAATGTGCATGGCATGAGAACATAACTGTTTATTCAATTGAAACTGAAATCAACATAGAGCAAGTTACAACAGCAAACAGCCAAACACGTTGAAGAAACAGGTTTAAAACATACCTGTTGTGCCATTGGAGTTTCAATTGCATCCCTCAAATTTGAAATTAGTTGGTATCAGTAAATACAGTGATGCAAGAGCAAAGTAGTATGAACCATAGCTACGGGACCTGACCTGAGAACAATTCTTCTTCTGCTTTAAGCGTTGACTTCGGGTTCGGAGTGGTGGTCCTCGTGATTTGGGCACTGCAGTTGCCTTACTAACTGCTCGTGTTTGGGTGCTCTGTGGTGGAGACAGTGCTGTGTCAACGGGAACTGGGTGTCTATCTGCTGGGGTTGGGGTTAGAAGGGGTGTAGCTGGTTCTCTGTCCAACTGGGTAGGGGTACAATCTGCATGAGTGTGGGTTATGTGTGGTGGGGCTGGTTCTTGGGCAAGTAAAACCGTGGTTCTATCTGCATCGACAGGTAGCACGATCTTTTCTGAAGACCGTGTTTTTACTCCCACAGATACTGCCATCACTCCCTCCAATTGAAATGGCTGATCAACAAGAAAAGCAATTGAATGTACAGACATTGTAAGATAGACAGGTGCAATGGATAGTAGGGAAGAAAACAGGGCATGAAATAATTCACATTTATGTTGTCTAAGCAAACAGAATAGTAGGACATAATTTCACATATATGATGGCTAATTAAACAGGATAGCATGACACAATTTCACATGTATGATGGCTAACTAAACAGGATAGAATGACATACTTCAAAATATGATGACTATGTAAACAGGATGACATGATATAACTATACGATGTGTCTATTAAAGTGGTTGAAATGCCATAAATCACAAACATGCCGTCGATGGAAACATGATGGCATGATATAATTCACGGATAGAATGACATAATTTAAAATATGATGACTATGTAAACAGGATGAGATGATATAACTATATTATGTCTTTAGAAAATGGACTGGCATGCCATAATTCAGATACATGATGTCTATGTAAACATCATGGCATGACATAATTCAAATATATGATTTATATACTAAGGAAGTGAGCAGAGGGCAATCGCATATATGATGTGTCAACTAAGGAGATGGCATTCAATATTGTGTATATGATGTAAAAACTAAGCATTGCAATACAACATATGCATTATATGAGTAATATAACCCTGCCAAGTTTGAGCATACACCTCAGAGGGATAATAGGACTGGTCATCTGCCTCTGAATCCTCCTATGAAGAGCTATCTGTAACCAGCAAGATATCTGCTTCAGCAGGTAGCATTATCTGCTCTGAAGACCTTGTTTTCACTCCTGATTTCTCCATCACCAATTCAAATGGCTGATGCAGAGGTAGAGCAGTTGAATATACAAACATTGTCGACAAAAGCAATGAGAAATACAAAAAAAGATGGCATGATATAATTCACATATATGACGCTTGCCTAAACAGCATGACATTGCATAATTCACATACAAAGTGCCTTGCAACAAGATAACATTGCATAATTCACATATATAATGTCTTGCAACAAGATGGCATTACATAATTCACATATATGGTAATTAGACACTAAACAGGTGGCATTCACACAAAGCATGTCTAAACTAAGCAAATGACATAGCAATGCAAGATACCATACGCACGATATGAGCAACATAACCCTGCCAAGTTAGGGCATGCACCTCGGGGGGGATATGACTGGTCATCTGTCTCTGAATCCTCCTCTAAGGAGCTATCAGTAACCAGCAAGCCATGCGCTTCGTCAGATAGCATTGTCTGCTCTGAAGACCTTCTTTCCACTCCAGATTTTTCCATGACCGTGCCGAATGGCTGATGCACAGGAAGAGTAATTGAATGTACTAAAATTGTTGACAAATGTAACACGTAATAAAAAATGTTGGTATGATATAATTCACATATAAGATGACTGGCTAACCAGGGTGGCATTGCAAAATTCACATATATGATGCCTGGCTAGACAAGATGGCATTGCATGATTCACATATACGATAAAGAAACTAAACAGATGGCATTCACACAAAGCATGTCTAAACTAAGCAGATGACATCTTTAATGTATACAGTAAGCAATGCAAGGCACCATATGCATGATATTACCAACATCAGCATGCCAAGTTAGAGCGAAGACCTCATGGGGTAAATAGGAGTGGTCTTCTCCTTTTGAATCCCCCTCAGAACAGTTATCTTCCTCTTGATTACGATTCGAAATGGGTGGAGGGGGGCTGCCTTTGCGCCCACCATGGAACGACGTCTGCATGAAATTTTATTGCCACGCAAGGCTCGTCTCTTTTGCTCTACGTGATCAGTTCCATTGTGTACAATAACTGGCATGCATAGGAATAAAGCATAGTGAGATTATCTAAGGAGTGCATGCACAAATCCAGAGTGATTGTAGCAAACTGTGGATAGACCCAAAACCAATGATAGCAGGCAGATAATAGCTTTAGTTAAAAAATACAGATAATGGCTCATTTAATGTTTGTTTGCACCCAACATGAAACTCATAGTAGACACTGGAGATTAACCAGATAGTAGACAGATAGTACTGATTGCTGCCCCAATATGTACCCCACAACCATTTAAAAACTCAAGTTTCAGCATTAGTTTGGACCTGATTGGGAGTCTAATAGGTGAGCACGACGATAATGTAGCATGTTATCATATTAAGCGACGCATAACGTAAGCAGACACGGAAGAGTGCGACCTCTCTTGCGGACCCGTGTAGTCCTCAAGGGCATCTGCTCAGTTGATGATGGTAATGCAGTTGCCGTGGTTGTCGGCGGCGGGGAAGAAGATCTGAGGCGGCGAAAGACAGTCTGGAGAGCGGATCCCTGCTGTGGTGAACTCTTCCATCGTTGGAGCAGCTGAGCTGGGGTGGAACACAGCGCCGCAGGAGCAGGACAATCCACACAAGGTTTTCTTTGACACATATTTGTAACATAAGTAATTGAGTAAGGGCTTGTTTGAATTTGAGGATTCTAACAATGCAGGGATAGGAAATAGACAGGAATATGATAGGAATGCACGTGCAAAACAGAGAATTTAAAAACACAGGATTTTTGCCAATCTGGGTGTTTGATTCACAACAATTGGAAGATCACAGGATGCAAAAAAGCATGGTGAGATTAAGTCAAACCACAAGAAAATGTACGGTTATAATGCTATTATGCTACTATCTCTTAGTCTTGTGCTTGATGAATAGGAATATGAAAAGGAGGAGAAGTGGAAATTAGAATTCCTATGGTTTTTCTTTCAAGGAGACACTAAAGGAACAAACCCTACAGTTTTCCTTTGCTCCATTCCTTTGCACCAAATTCATGAAAAGTAGTACCATAGGAAACTTTCCAATTCCGATGTTTTTCATTCACTTTTCCTTTCAAGCACTGGAGATTCTAGTAGGCAGGCTTGAGCAAGGAAAATCCTACAGTCAAAAAATGTTTTTGTGCTACTTCTATTACTTTGGACCCAGGCCACTGCCATACTAGCTCAACTCCCAGGCCCATCGACAAATGCACAGCTCAAACGCACAGAGATAAATAATGATGGCGTTCAAGAGAGTCCATCACGGATAGCTAAGTTGCCTGGTACCTCACTTCTTGTCATATAGTAGGATAAAATAATCGTATTTCCCGTTACTAGGAGTGCTCAGTGGATAATATATATAACATGTAGAGTAAAAAAGAGATGCAACAAGTGTACAACCTCTTTGGCGAAGCCATGTCGATCTCAGCGTGATTGGGTTGGCTGGTGAGGATGCTCCGGCTGACTTGTCTGTCGGAGGAGGGGAAGAAGATCTTAGGCGTCTGGAGATGGAGCCCGAGGTACTGCTCCGCTGTGATGGAGGGTTTCGTCGTTGGAGCAGCTCCAGTGAGTTGTACGACGCCGAGGCTGAAGCAGGACAAGAGAGACAACGAACAACGTTAACCTGAGTGGAATTCTAATAGCATCTCCAATACATGACGTAAAATAAATAACCACAAAGTGCTAGATGTAAAATACATCAGCCGCTCATCTCTGAACATAACTGTCGAAACTGAATTTAACTATCGAAACTGAACTTAACTGTCGAAACTGAACTTAACTGTCGAAACTGAATTTTGCTGTCGAAACTGAACGCACTAGAAAGGTGAGGCTACAAGTCGGTCGACTGACTTTTTCATCTCTGGTTAGTCGATTTTGCAGTCGTTGGATACGAAATCAAGGGCCTGCGGTTCATCTTCAACGTCCACCCCCCTGAGCCGCCAGCCACCACTGGCCAAATAGCAGCCCCCCGCCACCCCGCCCGCCCCGAAAACACTCCCCACCGCCGGTCCACCGCCGCCCCGGCCATCCCTCTAGCCCCCCCCCCCTCCCCCCCGTGCCAAGCTTTTTCTCCAGCGATCCCCACGCCACCGCCACGCCAACGCCCCGCCACCACCGGCGACCACCGCCCCCATCCTGAACCCTAAGATAGATAGTGGGGTACCTCTCCGGTGAGCCCCCCTCCCCGCTGCAGTTGGTTCTTCCTTCACCACGGCGAGCCCCCCCCCCCACCCCCTAAAAATCGACTGACCCAAAAGTCGATTCAGTCGACTGAAGTGTAGCTAAATCAGAGCAGCACACAAGCAAGAGCAAGAGCGAGAGCAGCAGCATGAGCAAGAGCAATAGCAAGAGCAGACCAGGTAGGGGACCGAGAGCAAGAGCAGAGCAGCAGCGCGAGCGAGAGCTAAAGCAGTAGCGGCTCCTACTGTTGTGGACGTCGCCGCCGAGGGAGCGACGCTGTGGAGGAAGTGGCCGGCGACGCCGCCGTGGATGGAGCCGCGCCGTGTCGGCTCGGGACTGAGCGTCGGCAGCACCGTGAGATCGAATCAAGAAGAAAATGTGGCAATTAGTGTACAACCTCTCTGGTGGCGCCGATTAGGCTGCAGCTTCATCCAAGGAAACGGTGATGATGATGCTCTTCTGGTGGTGCAGGTGAAGATGGCGGTGTGGGAATGGAGGTGGCACGAAAGACAAGGGGAACGTCAGGGCAGCTCCTTGGAGGTGGAGGACGGGGTGGCTGAACCGGCGGGACAATGAGATCGACGATGGATCCTCATCTGGTATGGTGGATGAGGGACGTCGAGGTGTTGCTGTGGACGATGTCGTCGGGGAAGAGGCTCCGGTTGGGTGGTGGACGGAGCAGGGTGTGGGGTTTCGTCGCGGGTTTTCGCGGCCTTGGTGTACGAATGGGTGGGCGGATGGGATGGCAGTGGGGAACCATGGCTTAGAGACGCGCTTGTCCGAAATGTGGGGTAAGTTAAGAAAGTACCCCCACCGATTTGAGGCGGTTCTTTTGATTCAGGGGTACCACGGGCATTTCGTGTGTCAGGATTTCGCAGGAGGTGGGAGTTTTCGCGCGCATTGTAATTTTGGAATAGCAAGGCGCGGGTTGAGATGGAGGGAGTTGTCGGAGCACAACAAGACAAAGATATATCTTAAATATTTCGGGGTAACAAGGCGCGGGTTGAAGAGGTGGGAGTTTCGCAGCATGATAAACAGAGACGCTAGCTTGAATTTTCGGCATAACAAGGCGCGGCTTGAAATTTCGGAAGAACAAGCTTAACGTGTACCCAAAAAAGACAATTTGCACCTCAACACGCACAACACACACACACAAACACCATTTAGACTAGAGTAAGGTACACGTGCATTGCACGCATGAGATTTGGCAACCAAATTATGAATAAATACCACATTATAGCATGCAAGCTTTGAGTCATATATGCATGATGTAGATGTTCGTTTAATTCTTATAGTTCATTCCATTCAAAATCATCTAGTTTTTATAAGAAAGCTAATCTATTTTAAGATTCATGGAATTGTGCATCGTAAGACATAAAGTAAAAACAAATAATGGCAAATCATGTAGAAAAACATTTGGCCAATTCTGATACGGAAGATTCTAGAACAAATAAGAAGTACTTGTGTTTTGATGTTTGTGCATTATGCTTAAGTTCAACCATGGAGTCTTCTAGATTATACATGTGGAGAAATCTGGTGGAATCTAGATGATATCCAACGGCCAGTAGTGCTCAAATTTGCCATCTTTGGACCATCGGATTCGCCTCATCCAACGACCATCTTTCAAAGTTAAAGTTACCCGCACACAATATAAAAAATTATATATATAGGGGTATAGATATAGATATGTGATGTGAAAGCCGCCCATCATCTCCAACTAGAATAGTGTGTCCATGCACGGATGCGACGTGGCCAAATGATGTCTGCCATCGGTATCTCAAATTCAAATCAGTCTGACCTTGTTCAATGTGTATACATTACAACATGCTCATTTCCAAACCACACCGTGTAGATCTCTGTTATATTCATGCATGCATGGGTTTCAAACATCAGGATCTCTTATTCAAATATTTGAATTCAACTTTACATTGATTATGACCTCACCTATTCTTTTACACCCACACAGTAGTCTTCTCTTTATAATTGTACCACTAACTTCCTCTCGTGCATGCATGCACACACACTACCAGTCGGCATTATCCATCGCACGCATGTTATCTTTTTCTTCAGGTCGGTCTCCCATGAAGGCACACACCCACACACATCCCCCTCTCCATCATATCGGGCGTTCTTTATCTCTCACGCGTGCATGCGCAACGATCGATGTTCCTCTATGTATGTGTGTATATAGCTAGGTCTTTCATATTTTCTACACAAACCGATCAATCGATATATCCAGTGAGGTCTCACCCTCTTTCCCACGTCCACATCGATCAATATATACCTCTCTATATAGGATTAACATATATAGCTAATACACCCACATTAATTATATATCCAACGTCCCCCTCTCATCATCTATGCCTTCCGCTTCATCTCTCAGACGCATGCACAATGGCGAAGACAGGGGGCAGTAAGGGCCCTACCCCCTCCCCCCTAACATCACTATATATCGAGGCTAATATGAATGTGATCATTAGACAACTGCTGCTAAAAATGGCACGCTACACAGTGTCACGCTACACAGTGTCTCTCCTACAGTTCATGAAGCCACATGGCACATGTGGAGGCGTTGTCGCGACCTCCTTGCGTGGATTGATCACAGTGACGTGCTGCTGGTTCCAGAAGAATTTACTCGTCCTCCCTGAGCCATACTGGCGGTACATGCATGAAGCAAAGATGTGCACGCACGCCAAGCACGCACTCATTCCCTCGCACGCACACGCGGGTACATGGGTGGACGCAATTTTGTACCAAGATCCACCCCATGTGATAATTTGACGCGTGTAAAGTCGTTCACTTAATTGATGGTCAATTAATACAACGTATGCAAATTGAGTGGACGTGAGGGCGGAAGAAAGACATTATTACTCCACTACGCGCATGCGAGTAGTTAAATCGTGGGTTGCTAGTAGTACTTCCATTGGTCTCCTTCATATTTTGTGCCAATCTTTGATAGTAACATAATATTTACGCATTTGAGCAGTGTAGTACTTGAAATTTATGTTCCGCTAAACTCATCGGGAGCCGTTTCGGGCCTCGAAACCCAAACCATCAATTAATCTTTACCTTGTTCCCATCACATTCGAAAGCCTGCTCACACCTACTAGTACGTACCAAACCTGAACGTGTTCCCACTATGCAGGTATTAGTACTAGTGCTAGTACTTAGGTTATAAAAAGGGGAACTACCTAACCTAAAATTACTCTACCTTTCCTCCTCATAAGTGCTTCTTCTTCGTCCGTCGTTGCCATGGCCAGTGAGCAGAGCTCTAGGTAGAGAACTACTCATAACAAGGGAGCGGCAACCAAGGCTGCGGAAAAAAAGAGGGCTCGCCGCCACGCAGAGACCTCGAAAGATCTCTCATGGGCAGGCGATGGCTCCCAGGAGCGCCCTAGCCGCGGAGGCGAACATGCCGAGCCGGCGGAGCTGGAGTCATTATCCCTCGACGGCATGCCCGATTAGCTCAATAAGCACCTCAATAAGCAGAAGGAGTTCATCCAAGGCTTGATGGAGTTGCTCAAGGAGAGCCTCGACAACATGCCCGCTGAGCTCAATCAGCAGGGGGAGTTGACCGCCCGCTTGGTGATGCTGCTGAAGAAGAGCATTGCCTCAGAGAAGAAGGCGACTGGCGAAATCCTGTGACTTCAGGAGGACAAGGCGAAGCTCTGCCACGAGATCGACCTGTTGAAGGAGAAGAACGCCGGATGGAAGAAGCTGCATGAGAATAGTAGTTCCTTGATGGAGATGTTGCAGGCCCTCGTCATGGAACAGAAGGAGGAGTTGGTGAAGCTCCGCATCGAGCACCCGGCTGCTATCAAGGTATGTAATGCGGCCGTGGAACAGATGATGAAGGCTCGCGTCGAGAAATCCTGCGTCATGGACAGAATGAAGAAGATGGCGGAGGAGACGCGCAAGGAGATGGAGGTTGTGGAGGAGATGAAGAAGCAGTTATGACTCCACGGTGAATTAGATCATTTGGGGTGATAATCTTCCTTCTTCTTTTGCTCATGTGTTTCATCTTTTGCTTCGGGTGTTTCGCTGCACCTGTCACGTTCTCTGCGACGCATGAATAGAACAATGGTTTTTTTGAGGGAATGAATAGAACAATGCTAACAATGAGATGACTAGCAAATTAGATCATTTTTATCGCCATATGGCACTGGGCTGCCGTGTTTCCTGCTCCTCCGTCGCATTACTACTCCCGTGGAAAACTTAAGTATACCGCACGGTTCTTTGCTCCTCCTCGATCAGGTCGTCGGCACATTTATACGAGCAGTCAAATCACAAGGCCCCGCCTTCCAGCAGTAATGAGGCGTCAAATCACAAAGGCCCTCGCCTCTCGTGAAACGGACCAAGCTAGACTACCCCGCCCTCTAGCCTTTTAAAAAATGTATACTTTTCTATAGCAGTAGTATCGATGGATTGCGCCATGGAGCAAAACTTGAAATTAAAAAAATGTGGTACATATAGAGAGCGCTCGTCGCCAAATTATGCATATAGTACTATTAAAAAGGCTAGTCACAATAATGGTGTCCAGCACAACCCACCCCTCAAATAAAACTAAGAGGGTGCTTGGATATGTTTTAGTCCCATGACTAAAAGTAGTGGGACTAAAACATGCTAGCCTCACCCATGCTTGGATCCAAATACTAAAAAGGCTAAAATCAAGTTAATGAGCATTTATTATCCTCCAAACCCTCTAATCCAGAACTCGCCTGTGTTAAAGGAGAGGAGTTAAATGAGTAGAGAGAGGACTAATCCACATTTTAGTAGGGGTACCAATGACTAAAAAAATTTAGTCTCAAGACTAGTTTTAGCCCCTCTTTAGTCAGGGGTGCTTGGAACTTTAGCCACTTAAAGAGACTATTTTTAGTCAGACTAAAATAAGTCCCTTGGATCCAAGCACCCTCTAAGCATCCTGGAATTCTTTGACAAAACTAAGCACCCTGAAATTTTTTGACAACTAAACTGCTGGCTATATGATGTTGGCCATATATATTGTACGTATATAATGTGAAGAAACGAGTGGTAGTACTATACCAACTAAAAGATGAAATGTAAGAAATACTAGTATGTACGTACTGAAGAGTTAAAGTAACGAGAAGAAACATAACATAGTTCTGCTGGGGGCTCAGCACAACACACTCCTCAAATTAAATTAAGCACACCTGAAATTAAACTTTGCAACTATTCTGGTAGACACTGCATTAGAACCACCATGAGCAACGACACTGCCACCTTACTCGGAGTCCTCGTCCACGTCCTCGACTTCGTCCTTGTCCCTCTTCCTCTTGGCCGATACTTCTTTGCTTGAACCGCACACTTGGCTATTGCTCTTCATCCAACCCTTGTAGATATTGAAGCAAAGGTAGCCATCCATTATATCTAGTACATTCCGCTCATTCATGATGATGAAACGTGTATGGGGGTTTCTCCAGTTTACCGTACGAAGGATGAACCATGGCTCCTGCTAGGGTCAGCATTGAAGGCTGACGAGAGGACACCAGCCGATTCTTCTGGAGGTCGAAGGGGTTGCCTACAACGAGACCTATCCGACGCAGGACATCCCTGTCGTTCTTAAAGTCTACAGTAACGAATTTCACTGTTTTGTCCTTGAGGAAGTTCTTAAAATCATGGCACTCAACGTCGGCATGGCATATGTGGTAGACCAAGCAAACGTTATGTACGCAAACCTGGATCACGGCGGGCTTCTTCCTCTCTTCGTCCTTTAGATCCTTCTCTGGTCCCAGGACTGTGGTGTACCCAACATCTAGCCCAGCCACCCACTCATCATCTGAGTTTTTGAACATGCGTCTGAAGCGAGAAAGGCATCCTTTCACCGTCGTAGAAGAACGGGTGTAGATGACGTCGAACTCATCGCCGGTGATGGTTCTAACCTTGTACCCATCGCCGATCGTGGAGATTTGGGAAGCCATGGATTTGGGAGGAGGGTTAGGATTAGTGGAACTACCGTAATGTGAATGGACGGGACGACTAGGAGCGAACCGACATAGTATTGAAGGACGTGCGGGGACGAGTAGGAGCGAACTGCCAGCGTGCAAACGGCAGGGTAGTGGCTTTCCATTCTCCCATGATACGGGCTTCTGAGAGCCCTTGGATCTGAGATTGAACGGTTGCATGGCGTGATTCTAAACCTATGGGTGACTATCCTATCCTGGAGGGTTATTCTGCAAATTTTCAACAACTTAGCATGTGATCGTTTGATCTCAGATCCAAGGGCTGCCAGCAGCCCGTATCATGGTCGCGCCTACCACGACCGTCGCGTCGCTCGCGCGGTCGCGCCCTTGGAGATTTAACACGGTGCGTTAGGCTATCTGATGTTGGCATGTCATACATAGTCATCACTTAGTCACTCATACTACAACAAGGTTGGCTATAAGTGTATTTTTTTACTCCTCTCTATCTCTTTCTTCGTACTCCCTCTGTCCCATAATATAAGAATGTTTTTGACACTAGTGTAGTGCCAAAACGTTCTTATATTATGGGACACAGGGAGTACTAGTATTTATTGCATTTGCCAAGGAGTGACCTCTTCCAATGAAATGGTGTTGCTAAGTTTGCTTCATTTAATTAGCTATAGACTCAAAATTGTCTTTTCACCTAGGTACACGCGCTTAGCACCGTTTCTTCCTTGGGTCACCAAACTAGTCTCTCTCTTCTTGATTAACTTGCCACATCAGACTTTATGCCTATGTGGCAAGCTTAAGAACATGTAGGAGCAAGTAAAAGTAAGTACAATAGTGCGCTTTACATGGCATTTTTGCATATGTGGAGGAAAGAGAGGCAAGGAAAAAGTGGAGAAGTGGGCTCTCATGCAAGAGCCAGCCTCTACTACATTGTGGAGCATTGGGAGAGGCACATGTATGGAGGTGGTCAGGAATCGGGAGAATCACGCCGGTCGTAGCGCCGCAGTTAAAATGATAATGGCAAGTCAAATCACGGGGCCCCACCTGTCTAGCAGTAACTCGCTGTCAAATCACACAGCCCTACGTTTGCAGCAGCCTACTCCCTCGTCTTCTCGCGTCTCTGTCGAACCAACTAGGCAGAACTGCCCTGCCGCCTACCGCGCAGGAAAAGCCCCGCCCTCGACTTTTAAATAGTATACAGTATACTAACTTTGTATCCATGGATTGCGCCCGCGCCATGGAGTAAAGCGTCTAGAAAACGGAGGAGAGACGGTGGTCTTGCAATAGAGAAGAGGGAGAGGCGAGATGGTGGTTTTGGAATGGAGATGATGGAGAGGAGAGGAGGTGGTTTTGCAATGGAGAAGATCAGAAGAGGGGGAGGTGAGACGGTGGTTTTGGAATGGAGATGATGGAGAGGAGAGGAGGTGGTTTTGCAATGGAGAAGAGGGAGAGGAGCGTGCGGCAGCGATTTAGGATTGGACAAGAGGGCCGGCGCGCTATGACTGGATCAAAATCAAAATCAATTTACCCTTCAATTAAGAAAGCGACCCCACTTAACGAGTCTCCCTTTTATTCTGGGTCATAATTTACCATGATTTTCGCACATAAAATATATGTTATACGTTGCAAAAATAATACAATTTGAAAGTACATTCAGATACGAACCAAACGATACAATTTTTGGTGACATGCATTCACATTTTGCTTGTCAAATACAATACGTGGTCAAACTTTGACCCAAAATACGCAAAACAACAAAAAAAATACTTCCAAGACCAGCGCCGCTCTTCCGCTCTTCTCCTCTTAAACCACCGCCGCCCCTCTCCTGTTCCAATCTAAATGCAGCGCCGCTCCTCTCCTCTTCCATTTCAAAACCACCGCCCCTCCTCTCCTGTTCCAGTCCAAAACCAGCATCGCTCCTCTCCCGTTCTAATCCAAAATCAGCGCTGCTCCTCTCCTCTTCCATTCAAAAACCACCGCCGGTGAGTGAAGGTGTTGTGGAGAAGTAGATCGATGGAGGAGTACAACCGATACGTGAGGATCACAGACGGCGACCCTGTGAAGCTAGCTAGGATGTTGGAGATACAGTCTTGGTTTGACAACAAGGACCAACTAGCGGCGACGGTGACATCCATGGCCAAATATCTGCAACAGAGCGAAAAGGCGGCGATACTCCCGGAGGGAGTCGCGCCGGAGTACATAGAGCTGCTCCTCTGGGTCATAGAGCAAACAGATTCACCGAATCCGATCGTGAGGGAGCGGTGGTGGGAGTATCAATCCCAGATGGAGCATCCACCAGAGATTGAAGGATCGAGCATCTACAGGGTGCCGTTTGTGAGGGTGTCCTGCCAGAGCGAGCCGGTGGAGTCTTCGTCGACCGAACCCAACTGCAAGAGGAGAAAAGCAGTTGGCCCGACGACGCTTCCCCGCCATCGTCTCCCTTGCCGTTCACATCGTCTCATGGGGCGGCTATCTGCCGCCGAGGAATAGGAGGGGGCTGCCCCCTCCCCCAGCCCAATAGTCGGGCAGGTTGTGAATTGTCAGGAGGAGCTTAGGGTTGTCAGTATTTGCAGGTTGTGAATTGTGTTTTGTGCTGTGTATTTTGAGAGTACTTTCAGATATGAATGTCTTTTGAATTTCAGATTTGCAGTATTGAGCATATGAAGTATTTTATGAATTCTAGATATCTATTTTTAGCACTTAAAAATGTAGTTTCATAGGAGTATAAAAGTGCAGACAATGTGATTCTCAGAGAAGAAACTGCAAGTTCAGTTTCAGATAAGAAACTGCAACTTTCAGAGGCAGAGCATTTATATTAACACGGCCTTTTCAAACAGGGTTAACATCATGTTGGAAGTTTTATTCATGGTCGAGAATGGAACTACCAGCTAGTTAACATCATGCTGATCAACATTCATGCATAGCACATCTTCATATGATGCACAGTCAAAATGCCCACACAATGTCGAGTGTGCGAAACACAGAGAAAACGAGGGACGATGTTTTGGCAAGTGTTGGACGTGATTTTGGGCTGCCCCGTCTAGGCTTTCATTTTTAACATGCACAGCCCACGACCTCGGATGGGAGGTCCATAGGCCTGTTTGTATTTTCTTAGGGCCGTCATGTATCGACCGGCCTATGGACCTCCCATCCGGGGTTTTATTTTTGGCAGCCCAATTTATGTATTTTTTTTGAAGAAAACGCAGAGGTCTGTTCTATTTTTTTATATAAGAATAGGAACGCCAGGTCCAACTTATGTTTCCCTTCTAACTATATTATATATATTTAAATTATTTTATATATTGACTGTTTAGTTCACATAATTGGCAAATAGATGACCGCTCTCACAATCCCCTTTGGCCCCGCCACCACCTCCACCCTCGCCGCCGCCCCCGCCACTACCTCCACCCTCGCCGCTACCATAGATCTCGCCGCCACCCCCCGCCTCCTGACTCCGGGCGCGCCTGCTCCCCTCAGCAAGTCCGCTCGCGTGCCCCATGGAGTCGCCGGCCATATCCACGGGGGAATGGCTGGAAGACAGGCAGATGTACAAGATGCATCTCCCACATGTCTACAAAGCCTTCCCGCGGATGCTCCAGCCGCTCAACTCCGTCGCATCGGCGGTGCTGCGGGAGACTCGAGGGAGGAGATGGAGGGAGCGGGCGATGCGGATCTGCAACGACGCTCTCTCCTAGACCCAGTGCACGCGCGAATGGAGGGAAGCAGAGGAGGAAGCTGCGAGGGAGGAAGCCGAGGAGGGACCGAATCCGTTCTCTCACTCGCGCAGGTATGCTCGGATGTGCAAGGATCATGTGGATTGGGAGCTGCTGAATCTAGCCCTGCGGATCTACTTCGAAGGAGATTTCTCGGAGAAGCACGGGATGCCCCACCCCAGGGAGCCGCCGATTGCGTTCGTTCGATGGGTGAAAGGAGAAGTGAATTCAGGAGATCCACGCTGTGCTGCGAGATGGGAATGCTTGACTGGACTCATGCCCACCAGCACGCCACTGGAGCCGGAGCAGGTGGATCCCCTACCTTACCTCTCCCCCAAACCTGCAGAAGATTGAAATTAGGCTTGCAATCTGCTTCAATTGAGCTGTCTGGTGGTTATTTCTGCTTCCTGAGAGACAACATCTGGCTGGAGGATGAGAAGGAACCAGGAACTCCAATGAATTTCCCCTATCACAATGGGGGGAGCGCCGGTTGGGCAGTGGTACGGCCCACCTCCGCCCCAAATGGGGGCACAATCTGGGCAGGCTCCTGTAATTGCCCAAGATCAATCTGCTGGTGGTTCTGACTCTCAGATCAGTGGGAAATCTCAAGGCAAGAATCAGCAAAAGAAGAGATAGGACATCCAGAAAACTGCTCCTGCCCCTGCTTTGGGCCTTATGGCATACTCTGAGGTGATCTGCTACAACTGTGGGGAATCAGGGCATCATTTGGATAAATGTGTCAAGCCCAAGAGTTGTTTTATCTGCAAAATGGTTACCCATAAAGTTGAGAATTGCCCTGTCAGAAGGAAAACCCACAGTTCTGCTAGATATGTTGGAAGTGCTGCTCCAGGATTAGGGTTCTACCACATAGACCCACCTGATGAAAATGCGTAGTATCATGGCTCCCTGAAGAATATGGGGATTGTTCTGGTAGAAGCTGGTGAAGTGACCAAGCAGGAACTTGCCACTGAGTTTGCAGACATTTACAAAACCAACTGGCCATGGCCAATCAATGCCCTAGATGAGTGGACATTCTTGGTCAAAATCCCTCCTGAAATAGATGTAGTTCAAGTTGCTGGATACCCCTGTTTTGGTCTCAAAAAAGACAATGTTGTAGTCAATGTTGAAGTCTGGAAAGGCAGGATTGAGGCTGAAAAGGACCTCCAAGAAACTTGGATCAAGATCAGGAAATTGAACCCCCAAGTGGTGTGACTGGACTATGCTGGATCAAATCACTTCCACTCTGGGGGTCTTACTGGATGTGGATTGGCAACATAATTTCAAGTCATTTGATGAAACTGTTAGGGTCAAAATCTTATGTAAAGATCCCTCCAAAATCCCTACTGAAAGGCTTTTTGGAGTTGGGAACAAAATCTACAGGCTACTCATTGAGGTGGAGTCCTTAACCCCCACTGAAACTGGCACATCTACCAACCTCTCTGCTGGTACATATGTCTCTGCAGCTGAAACTGGTACCAATCTTACTGAAGATGCTGAATCCAACAGGAGCTCTAGATCTGAATCAGATAAAGGTCCTGCTGCCAATTCTGGGGACCCTAACATCAGAGGACAGTCTTTTGGCCACAATCAGATGCTTGGAGAAACTACACCCACTTCAGTCCTCAAGACACACCTCCCTGATTCTCCATACACTCCTCAACTCAGCATCCAGGAAAAGATCTTGAATTCTGTGCTTGATGAAACTGATGGATTCAACCTCCTTAGGGAAATGGAGCTCCTGAAAGATGATGATCTGATGGAATTAGAAGGTTCTATAGATCTACAAGAGGATCAAAAGGCACTTGTTGAAACAACTGAACTCCCAGACAATTTGGACTCAAAATACAACTCTGACTTCCCTGCCCTTCCTAAGGAGAAGCACCTTCCCAAATGAGGTCCTGTTCAAGCCACCAGAACCAGTGCCAGGGTAGCTGGTGACAAGAGAACCATTATTGAAAAGGCTCAACAGCTCAAAGAGGTTCAGAACCTGGAAGTGCAAAAACCCCAGGGTATGAAACAAACTTCCTTCTCCAACTTTAATGATCCTTCCTTCAATGCCATTGCTGCTAAGATTGGTGTAGATGTTACTTCTCTTAATGATGGCATTGAATGCTCTTCCTTTATTTACCCTCACCAAAACAGATCTGAAGGCTCTGTTTGTGAGAATTTTTCTCTAGATGGTAGTTCTAGTTTAGACTGCCTTCGATAAAGTTGACCTTGATTTCCTTATGAAACTCCTGGAGCTTAGAGGTTTGGGGGGTAAATGGACTAGTTGGATCCAGCAACTTACTCATGGGGGTCTGTTGGGGTCAAGTTAAATAACCGTGGAAGTGATTTTTTCCTTACTGGTAAAGGCCTTAGGCAAGGTGACTCCATCTCCCCGCTTTTGTTTAATTTAGTAGTGGACGTTCTTATTAAAATGCTAAGCAAAGCTGCTGATCATAGTCTGATTACAGGGCTCTGTCCTGAGGTCTGCCCTGGTGGCATCATCTACCTTCAATATGCAGATGATACCATCCTTTTCTTAGACAATGACTCCACACATGCTAGTAATCTGAAAACTATTCTAACCTGTTTTGAACAAGTCTCAGGCATGAGAATCAACTACTCTAAAAGTGAACTCATCCCTATCAACATGGATGATCAGGAGTTAGCTGACTTCCTCTCTATTCTAGTCTGTAATAAAGGTAACTTCCTCATTAAGTACCTAGGTATCCCTCTCCACTATGATAAACTAAGGAGAGAGGATATCCAACCCCTTCTGGATAAAATCATTAAAAGGATTGCTGGGTGGAGGGGCAAACTTCTCTCTTACAGAGGTAGATTGATTCTCATATAAGCTTGTTTGGCTAGCATTCAGTGTATCTCCTCTCCTTCTTCAAGTTCCCTAAATGGGCAGTGAACCTCATCAATTCTCAGATGTCGCATTACTTGTGGAATGATTTTGAGGGAAATAGGAAGCTACACATTGCTAATTGGGCCCTAGTCTCTATGAAAAAAGATTTTGGAGGCCTAGGCATACCTAACCTCCAAGAAATTAACATTTGTCTTCTAGGGTCTTGGATTAAAAGATTCTATGAGGAAGACATGAAACCCTGGAAGCTTCTTATTGCCCATAAATACCTAGGAAATAAACCTAATATTTTTGTCCCTTCCTCCAACCCTAAGACCTCTAGATTCTGGAAAGGATTAAAATCTATTATGCATGCTGTGAAATTTGGCTACAGATGGAACATAGGGGATGGGAGCAGAACCAGGTTCTGGGAAGATACTTGGTTTGGCACATCCCCCTGGCAGTCCAATTTTGGCCTATTTACTCTGTCTGCAATGAGCTTAACAAAAGTGTCAATGAAGTTTGGGACGGTCAATGCCCCTTGATTGTGTTCACTGCTTGGAACAAGAGTCTTGTTCTCATCTATTTTTTGAATGTATAGTTGCTAAACATCTCTGGGCCCACATTGAGGAATATTTCTCTAGTTAGATTGGCTCATCCTTTGAATCTGTCGCCAGATTCTGGATTGCTACCAAAAAGTGCTCGGTTTTAAATACTGATAGCTCAGTTGTCCTTTGGTGCCTCTCGAAATATAGAAATGCTATGATTTTCAGTAACACCTGGATTTCCATTCCGCAGGTCTTGAGGTTGATCAGGAACATGGTGAGGAACTGGGCGATTCTCTCCTCCGGATTGGACAAGGACAAGTTGATGAGCTTCGTGGAAACCCTAACAAGATCCCTCCAGAAACCGTTGGCGATCACTTGTGGCTGAACAAGACTCAACCTGCTCTGGGGCTGGACCCGTGGGCTCGTCTCAAGATCTCTGATGAAGATGATGGGCACCTGGCGCCGAAAAAGAGGGACATCCACCATGCTACGCCTTCCATCCCGGTGTCTCCGCTTGCTTACTGGTCGCCGCAGGCTGACACAGCCCCTCGGCTGTAGACCATGAAGGCTTCGCTGGACCCTCCTTATGTCATTTGAGTGCTCTATCCACTCTGCCTTTGGCACCGCTCAGGTGATTTGTGTTATTCAGAGAACTTGTTCATCCACCCCCCCTAGTTTGTAGCTTTTCTACCTTTGCTTTTAAACTGCTCTTTGAGCTGCTATATCAGAATATGTTGTGGTTTCGTTCTCAGCAATGGAACCAGGGAGATGCTCCCTGTTTTTCTAAAAAAAATATTTTATATGTCATTATATATTATTTTTATTGTCATCATATATTTAACAGATACTTACATATGTAATAAAACAATATCCCACATCTTATTAACTTATAAAAATATTTTCTTAACAAATAAAATCCTGGATTGTTTTGGCACGAAAATCCTAGTGATTGTGTACAAAAGCTTGGTAAGATTTAAGGACGAATGTAATAATATCACTTATTATTTAAGTATATTTATAACAAAATGCTCAGCCCCTTTTTATTTTTTGATAACATTGTTGGCCCAATCCAACATTATAATTAGAATCAGCCCAGCAAAATCGTGTATTTCGAGAAAATGCAAATGGCATGTAATTTTTTAGGAAATAAAATAAATGGGCCGCATGGACGCTACATTATTTGTTCACCCAGCCCAGCTAATGGCTGTAATTCAAAAAAAAAGATCAAATTGACTGTAAATTCTACCGCGGAAAAAAAAAGACTGTAAATTCTGAAAAAATGGGTTGAATACGTGCCACATTTTTGGAGGCTGAAATGTGGGCCAATAGGTCGAAGCCAACGCAAGTCGTTGTCAATTTAGTCAACAAATGTTTCTGACATGTTAGCCGTTGGATTTACATCCAACGACTGGCATCCATCTTCAATCTCTCGTCTTCTTCCTCCAGCGCCGCCGGGACCACCTCCCGCCTCCTGCTGCTAGCAGCTCTGCTTAGCACGCTTCGCTATGAAGCGCTACTCCACTATTGGCCAGGCCATCCCTCCACCCCTCCACACCTCCTGTTCTTCTCCACCGACCGCCGAACCACACGCATTAGAACCAGTTAACCCTCGTACACCTGTCCGTCTGCGACTCTACTCCCGCATCTTCCCATCTCCGGCTCGTTGCTGTCCGGGGCCTTGCCGTCGTCCACCACCTTGGATGCGCTCGGTGCGGCGTGGTCAACGAACGACACCATCGGAAGTAGACTGTGCATGGAGAGGCTGACAGCTGGGTCCACGGCCGCACACAAGGAAATGCCTCCTTATTACGCGCAAAATAATGATTCCTCCACCTGACATCTAGGACCCACCGGAAGGGCCTCTGTATTTCGCGAAAATAACGTGCCCCCCACTAACATGTCGGACCCACCAGCTATCTTCGCACGCAAGGAAGTGCCTCCTTATTACACACAAAAAATGAATATTCCCCCTGCCAGCTGGAACCCAGCATAGTGGGAGGCTGACTTGTGGGCCTACCAATTTGACGGGGACGGAGGGCTTTGTCAACTTAGTCAATATGAACGATTCTAGCTCCTGTTACCGTACGGTGTTCATCCAACGGCCGTAGTGCTTCTTCAACCTCTGGTCTTCTTGCTCCAGCCGCCCAAACCAGCACCGGTCGTGCCGCGTGCTCCTGCCTCCCGTGGCCGGCTGTGATGCCGCGGAGACCTCACCGCCCCCTACTACTCCCACAGCTGGCCAGGCCATCCCTCTACTCACCCACACCCCCTGTTATTCTGAGGCGACAGCAGCCTCACACCGCAGCCGAACCAGTGAACCCTCGTACTCCTCTTCGCGTGGGCATCCACTGTTGCGTCTTCCCCGGCTCCGAGTCGTCCCCTTCCTAGTCCTCGCCATCGTCCACCGCCGTGGTGCTCTCGGCGCGGCGTAGTCAACGTGGTCAAGGAACGACTTCCATCGGACGTGGACTGTACGTGGAGAGGCTGACAGCTGGGTCCACGGCCGCAGCAAGGAAGTGCCTCCTTATTACGCGCAAAATAATGATTCCTCCACCTGACAGCGGGGACCCACTGGACGGGCCACCGTATTTCACGAAAAAAATGTTTCCCCCTGACTGCTGGGACCCACCAGCTACATCTTTGCACGCAAGGAAGTGCGTCCGGGCAAAAAAACGATTCACCCCCCTGACTGTTGGGACCCACCAGCTACATCTTCGCACGCAAGGAAGTGCGTCCGGGCAAAAAAAACGATTCGCCCCCCTGACTGCTGGGACCCAACAGCTACATCTTTGCACGCAAGGAAGTGCCTAACAGTCGGGACCCACCTGATCGAAGCGTACGTAGCGTTGTCATTCTGGTCGCGAATGTGTACGTACATATATACTGGTGGATGTAGAGGCGCGCACGTGTCGTAGTAGAGGCGCGTACGTGTCGTAGTAGAGGCGCGTACGTGCCGTAGTAGAGGCGCGCACGTAGCATGTACACGTACGTACAATGGCCAGGGTGCAAGAAAGAAAATACGGCCACGTATGTGTACATACGGGTGGGGTCTCAAACGCCTACTCGCGCATACGTACGGCCAGGGCTCGTGTACATGGCTGGGTCGGAACGGAGAAACAGTGTTGTCGGTGTGTTCATGGGGAGGCAACGGAATGCATCGTGTTCATGGGGAGGCAACGGAATGCGTCGTGTTCATGGGGAGGCAACGGAATGCGCCGTGTTCATTGGGAGGCAACGGAACGCGTGGGAGCCAACTGGCTGGGTCGGAACGGAATGCGTGGTCGTGTTCATCGGGAGGGCTTGGACGGAACAGGCGATGGAAACGAGGCCTGGCATACCACACAACGGAGGAAACTGACCTCCTACGTTCGGAACGGGGTCCTGTTGATCGGGAGGGGTCTGGCGTACCGCAAAACGAAGGAAACAGACCTCCTACGGTCGAAACGGGGGTCCTGTTGATCGGGAGGGGTGTGGCATACCGCAAAATGGATGAAATGGACTTGTGTTGGAGCGCTACGGTTGAAATGGGGGTCCTGTTCATCGGGAGGGGTGTGGCGTACCGCAAAACGGGACTCTACGGGATACTGTTCATCTCCACCGTCGACCTCCTCCAGCCTCCATGGGCTCCTGTTCATCCAGCCTCCACCGCGCGCTACTCCACCGACTACTGTTCAACCACCCCTCTACGGGCACCCCTCCACCGTCTACTGTTCATCCAGCCCTCCACACCACGGGGTCCTGTTCAACCACCCCTCCATGGGCACCCCTCCATCGTCTACTGTTCATCCAGCCCTCCACCACACCATGGGGTCTTGTTCATCCAGAGGCAACGCCACCGTTCACTGTTCATCCAAACCCCCCGCAACGCTCACTGTTCATCCTAGAGGCAGCATCGATCAGCTTCAGTTAGCAGCAGTAGCGAAGGAATCGCTCGATCGGGTTCAGTTAACAGCCATCGATCGATCGCTCGGGTTCAGTAACGCGTAGCCTGCAGTGCAATCGCTCGGGTTCAGTTATAGCCCAATGCCTCGCTCGGGTTCAGTTAGAGCCAACGCCTCGCACACACGTGCGTACGTGTACGAGAGAAACGCGCATCGCTCGGCCCCCGACCTCCCACCGTAATCATGAACTCCCCGAAATTTTCCTCCCCCTCGCTTCTACCATGGTTTTTCCGTCATGGACGGCCCAAAGAATGTCATGCAGCTGCGTCTCCGGCCCGCCCAGGACGAAAAGCCCATTTTCTGTCATGATTTTTTATCATAGAAGTAGGAGCCCACCACATCTATGATGATACCAGGTTTTGTCACAATTATCGTCATAGAAGTGTCATATGTATGATAGAAAAAATTTCGTTCGGCCCAAAATGTCACGGATGTGTCTTTTTTTTGTAGTGCATGATATTACAAACATGGGTCTCATGACCCAACATACAAAGTCATACAAGCAACAAGCGGAAGCATAAACCTGTCTGACTACAGGCAGCTGGAAAAAAAAGGAGGCTAAAAAGCCTGTCTATCTACAAGACCCTCCATAGGAACCAGACCTCTGTTTGGGATTCCCAAGCTAATCATCGAAGCCCACGTGGAACTACTAGTGAGACTAAGTCTCCTGTGCAAAAACATAAATTAAGCAAACGAGAGTACAAATGTACTCAGCCAGACTTACATCAGAACTATCTACTTATGCATCATGTATCAAGAAGGGGGTTGTGGATTTTAACTACATGAAGCTAGCTTTGACTTAGTGGCTATCATGTGCTACGACTACCAGTAACTCTTTGAGGTGAGAAAGTGTACACGAGTCCACATATTCACCATATCAATACACCACTATGGTTTCTCTCCCGTATCCCTAGGAGAAGGCCATCCATAGCACTCACACTTATCTTGCGTATTTTAGAGTATCAACTTCAAGTTGTCTATGAAACATATAAGTCTTCCAAGTAGTCCATATCCACGGACGCAGCTATTCAAATAGATCATATTACCCTGCAGGGGTGTACTTCTTCACACGCGCTCTCACTACTTACCACCATATACACGTCATGTATCTCGGTAACCTTCAAGCGGAAGCCTAGCGAGGGTGTCAGCCACAACCTGACTAACCACGCAGTGCTCTAGTCCAGGTTTATCGCATATCTTAGAACTAACCCGCAACAGAAGTCCGGTCGAAGTTTCCATCATGGCCCCAAACGATGTGCGCAGGGTTCCCAAGCCCACCTCGACGAATGGAACTACGCTTGGTACACCGTGCCACTGTTCCTAGTCTGTCCCAAGCCCACCTGTACCATGTGCCACTTGGTAGACAAATAGCACTACCTATAAACACCAGAAACTATTTGCAACTCCTAGACAGAGATCAAGGCGATTAATAACTCGAGAGGAGTCATATTTCAGGGCCCAATGTGTGGTAGTAACTGTCTTGGATCACATGCATAGAACTCAGTTCCTGAGGGCAGTCGCAATGAGACAGCCCACCATGTACTCCTACATGGCCTCTCATCGGTACCTTTACCAAATCGTGTTCACACACTTAGCTCTCAACATCAAAACATGATCACAACATTCCAATTCGTTCCCGAATGAGTCAGACCCGACACAACTCTAAGCAATAGCATGCATAGCAACCAAACATGGATGAGTAGTCACAACATGGCTCAAGCAATTCCTAATCATGCTAGACTGTTTTAACTATTTACTGTAACAAAGATAGGTCATGCAGAGGAATGGGTTCAACTACCGCAACAGGTAACAGTTGAATCGTTGTTGTCCTAATGCAATAAAGGAGAGCAGGAGCAAGAGAGTGAGATTGTATTGAAATGACCAAGGGGTTTGTTTGCGTGGCACTTCTAAAGATAGTATAGCTATTAGCTCTTCATCGGTGTCAATGATCACGACGTCGGAACCGTCTTCTACCGAGAAGGAACAACACGAACAAACAAAGGGAAAGAAACACATTCAATGCAATGCACAACAAAATTAATGGCATGACATGTTAAGGTACTGAATTGACCTAATGCAATAGTTAGTCATATTAATTGAAGCAAACATATAACAAATTCCAAATCCAAAACTAATTACCATATATTCCATAATCATGAATTGTCCTATTTGATGATGTTAACTTTTTCAAACATGCATGAACATGGCATAAACAGATTCTTCATATTTTTTTGATAATTTTTCATATATAAATTATTTCATTTGGAGTTACGGTTAAAATTCTATGGGTTTTGAAGTTTGCAACATTTTCTAGAATTTATAAAATCATTTTTGATTTAATAAAAACCAAAAAAGTAATAATGACGTCAGCCTTATGTCAGCAAGTCAACTGGGTTGATCAGGGTCAAACCTGACGTATGGGGTCCACACATCAGTCGCATTGTGGCCGACCCGGTTTAATCCTGTGATGACTAGGGTTTAACCAGTAAGGGGAGGCTGTCAACGATTGTGGGTGCTGGTTAATTAGTGTTGATGATGGAATTAGCCAGTGGCTCACCGGCGTCATTCACCGGCCGACCATTTCCGGCCATGGTCGGACGAGAGGCTAGGCGCGTTGGAACACCTATAGCGCGGGGCATCCAATGGTGGCGTTAGCATATGACGGGGCTGGCTGGAGAGGTGTCGGCGGCAGAGCTCGGCTCGTAGGGATGGCAGCTAGCGGACGGGAACGATGGCGCGAGCATAGGGGAAGGAGCAGGAGCTCATAGAGGTGCGGCAGAGAAGATGAGCGGGCTCAGGGACAGCTTGAACGAAGCGAATCGAACGAAGGCATTCGTCGTCCATGGCGATGAAAACAGGCTCGATGGCGAGGTTTCAGGGCACGAGGGGACGCCATCTTCAACTTGGAGATGCGGAGGAGAGCGGTGATGCTCTTGGACATTGCGGTGCGACATTCTGACGTCGGTCGTTGGGTGGTCTCGGGTGGTGCTCAAGATTGAGGCTGGAGGAGAGGGAGAAAGGTCCAGAGCAAGGGAGAAGGGAGAGTGGATCGTGGCTGTTTCCAGGCGCAAGGGGTGGCACGGGGGAGAAGCAGGAGGTGGCACGGGACGTGGTTGCAGCTGCGTGTGCGTGTGCGGGGGACAGGCACCAGTGCCTACTGGTGCAGGGAAGAAGACGGTCCAGCCCCTGGTGGGCTGGGCTGTCCTGCTGGGCCGCCAAGTAAGTCGGGTAATTTCCTTTTCTTTTTTTCTTTTTGTTTTCTGTTTTTCTGTTATTTAATCTTTTGCCACTGTTTTTGAATTCAAACAAAATTCAAACAATGCCAAAAATCCTTGAGTATTTTTATGTTGCTTCATGGACTTTTCCAGAAGCACATAAATTACTACAGGGTTATTTGAAAATACTCCCTCCGTTCCTAAATATAGGTCTTTTTAGAGATTTCAACAAGTGACTACATGCGGAGCAAAGTGAGTGAATCTATACTCTAAAATATGCCTACATACATCTGTATATTGTAGTCCATTTGAAATGTCTAAAAAGACTTATATTTAGGAACGGAGGGAGTATATCCTAAATATTATGAATATACATCCAAATTCAAATAAAATAATGATTTAAATTCAATGTCCCAAAATATTCCTGAAAAATGTTCCTAAATTTTGGTTTGATATTTAAGTCTCGCCAAAATTCTCATAATTTTTAAAGGAATTTTGGAACATTGAATGCAATTTTTGGGGTTCTATGCCCTTTAATTAAATTTCGAGGCTTTGGATTTTTCCTTAATTCAAATTTCTTTGAATTTAAATATGCATGGTGATGCTCACTAATGCAATTATTTACAGGCAATTATTCTAGGGTTGTGACACCGCATTCAGTTAACGTATTGGAAAAATTGGCAAAACTTTAGTATTTTTAATTCGTCATACATTATAGGATAATTTACGTAAATCATTTATTGTTATTTCTTAATGTGGTAAAAAATTAATAGTAGATGGTTAATGGGACGATGTACACTTTTGAATAACCATCTAACTTTGGAACAAAATAAATTGCAAAATTAATTTGGTAGTACATAGCTAAAATAAGCATATCCGGATAAGATGCATGGGCTTCCTGAGAGAAACCAAAGTTCTTTGTTACAGAAATTTGTTCCCTCGGTCCATTATAAGCACTTTTTAATGAAAGGAAATACTTGGTTTGATGATGCATTTATGAAAATAGTGCACGTCCTTATTTTGTGAGCGTAGAGTTAAAAGTTTCTCGATATAGCCTCCCCATCTTGGTCAATCCTCCACTATAAATCAGATCTCCCCACCTTGACAAAACCATCAACCTAATTTCCATTGTTCATTTTATCCCTCCGTTGGCAATGGGTCGCAAGAAGATTGCCATCGAGTACGTCGACAACGAATCGAGTCGGCGCCGTACCTTGGAGACGCGTGGTAAGAACCTAGCAAGTAAGGCAGGTGAGGTTTCTATCATGTGCAACGCCAAGGCTTGTGTGTTGGTGTACGACGAGGGCAATGCGGCGCCAAAGGTGTACCCATCCCACGCCGATGCAGTGGATATCCTGAATCAGTGCAAAAACATGCCAGAGGGACAGCTCAAGAAGGCGGTGAACCAGGAAGACTTCCTCACCCAGCGCCTCAACAAGCTCCAGGTCAAGGAAAACATTGTACGAGACCCCGAGATCAGGATCCTGCTACACAAGGCCATGCTCGGCAGTGACCTCCCCGACCTCAAAGTCGATGAAATCACCAACGTCAGTAGCAGGCTAGAGGAGATCCTCGAGAGAATGGGCGATAGCATTGCAAAATTTAGTGGAAAGCCTCCTGTCTTGCAGCCACAGGCACCATATGTCCCTGACAACATGGACATGGGGTCTTCGGCAACGTATCAGGCATCATCGCTAGCTCCACATGTCCCCAAAAACATGGACATGGGGTCTCAGGTGATGAATCAGGCGCCATCGTCCACTCCATACGTCACTGGAAACATGCACATGGGGTCTCCAATGATGTATCATGTGCCGCCGCTACATGAGGGTTGGCTCGAGACGGTGAGATCTGGAAGGGACCTCGACGCCCTGGTCCATAATGGCTATAGCACCAATAGGCATGATGGTGCCTACACCAGCACCGGTGTCGGCTATAGCACCAATGGGCACGACGGCGCCGGTACCAGTGCCAACGATGGCTCTTCCGGTGGGATGAAGCCCTTTGATGTGGGGTTTGGTTGGCAATCGGGCGGCGTCGATCCTGAAGAATCATCTTGGAGTCTTTTCCCTCCCATGTAAGGTAGGATGGAGAGAAGTTTTTTTCCCATAGCGTGCAATGCATGGCCAGCTACGCGCGTCGTCTAGTTTGATTTAGCTTGGCATAGCTAAGAGGCAGGAAAGCCAACCTTAACAAGTTGAGACATTCTGTCTCTCAGTGGTGCTCTTTGAGCCTAGACATTTTTATTTTAGTAGTTGAAATTGTTGTTATAGATTTCTTCCATGGCCGCCATTTTTATTTTAGTCATTGAAACTATCTCTTCCATGGTCTATTTATTTGATCTTTGTTGTTCAGTTGGTCATAACTCGTAAGTTGCGTCTACTCTTTTTGTCAACATGTTTTTGTGAGGTATACTATGTTTTGATAATAAAGTTTTTATTTACTCTTAACACGTGAGCGATGCAAGTATGAAGAGTCCACTCCAATTTTGACGTATATAGATGCACACAATCTATACAAAGCTAATAATTGTGGAAACAAAAAACATAACATTGTTTGACACAAAAAGAAGAACAGTTTAAAGCAATCTAAGACAGATCCAAAGTGAACATTGTTCATGTTTGGAAACGATCTCCTTAGCCGTCAGCTCCATCTTAATACATGCCACCATATATAAAGAGCTCCCAGTGCTCCAGATATTGTGGTACGAGCCAAGTGCGGAGCCAATGCGTACATAAGTTAATAACCGACAATGTAGAAAAATATCTTCCATTTGTCAAAACCATAATGTTCATGCATAATGATAGCGCCTAGACCAGGGCCCCCATGCCTACTAAGATAAAAGATCTCATTTTTTATGTATACCTCAAATCCAATTACCAAACAAGTTTTGAAAGCTTTGGATGAATACAAGTTATGCATGACATGTATTATAAGCCATATAACATGAGCATACTTGCTCAAAGAATATGTGCTTAATTTTCTCATCATGATAGTAGAAACAACATTTCTACTCCCTTGTCAGTTTTTCTTTGCTAGAGTTTCCCTCGTTAAGATGACCCCTCTACGTAAATACCATAGGAAAAACATTAGTCTTTGGAGGAACCTTAAGCTTAAAAATAAACATGTTGTTAATTGGTGCATCAATATCTATAAGATCTGGTACAGTGAGTTCATAAAGAAGAGTCCATCTTGATGTAAGTTCATAGAAACTCATATGTCTCGTGCTACTACCTCCGTCCCAAAATACAAGACATTTTTAAAATTTGAACTGCAAAAATGTCTTATATTTTCGAATGTAGTATAAATTAACAACATTCAGACACTCTAGTAGATCCTTCCATGCTACTAACAAAGGCCTAAACATGTCACGTCTGAAGTCCACATCTAGCAGAAAGTTACCCAACACCTCTACTATTATGACATGCTTATGACACAGTAAAAGCCCTAGGTACTAGTAGATGCTAAGGCGGAGCATTGCTCAACTATGAGTCGTGCCAAAACCTAACATGTGAGTCGTCCTTGATAGTGAAGGTTCAAACCAGAAAAGGTGTTGCCAACCCAAAAGTGGAAGCCTCCAGATTTACTTTGGACTTGGGACAGAGCCTTAGAATGCATATATTTATTACCGAGTATATCATGCCATAACTCATAGTCAATAAGAGTCCTAAACAACCATTTACTAAAAAGCATGATAGTTTCAGCCACTATATATTGGATACTAACTAAGCCACATTATTCTTCATCAACGGGATAGAACCGATGCTCCCAAGGAGGTCAACCCGCCTAGAGAGAACCAAGATTATTGTAATAAAATTTTCAAAAGGTAGGTAGGAATCCGCGAGGCATTCGGAGACCACTAGATTTGAATGCATGCCCAACAAAAAATGCTAAAGGGGCAAATGAAATGAGGTTCTCAATGGTCTCTTCATCAATAGCAGTACATAGGATGCAAGAATAATCGATATCAACAGTGAAGTGTCTCCGCTTCAGCATATTTTGTCTATTAAACCTATTATAAATAAGTAGCCACACAAATAATTCCAACTCAATTTTGGCTCTTGGAAGAAAGATGTCATGTAAATAACCATGTTAGAACTCATAGAGGTGATAAGAGCCAATCCTCTCTAGAGGAAAGTATCTTCCTTTTACAACTATCGAGACACTTTTCATTGTTTCCTCCAGGTGTTTCCTTAGCAATCTACCATAAGTAGGAAATTTATGTTAATGGCACAAATTACCATTCAATTGACCTTTGACATATTATATTTGTCAGTGTCTCTTTTTATGGAATACATATGTAAATGGATATGTAAAGCAGACTGTAAGAGGTGCTGGATCGCTTCAATGTTCGTGACGAGCTCGACGAGAATGGCATGGAAATGGAGTGGCAAAATACAAGTTATAAGGATATAAGGTGAATGGGTACAAAAGGAAATAAAAGTGACATACCAGTGATGAGTTACGGTTGGAGCTATAGGTGACAAGTTTACAAGGTTAATATATTTTTATTTTACAAGTGAGACCTATATATGTTGTCACATTGGCTAAATAATGTGAACAAAAGAAGGTATGTGTTTTTACATTGCATTCAATACTGAACACACAATTCTTCCATGTTTTACAGATTTCAAATGGGTCTGCCTAGACTGTGGGGAGGTAAGTGCAATGGTTTACATGTTTGTGGAGGAGCATGCTAGCAATGATAGTAGGTAAATGAAGTTATAGGGCCATATAAACTGATTTCTAAATTAAAGGTAAGTGGAAAAATCAAGGATGGACATGAGGGCTAGATTTCTACGACACAAGATTAAAAACAATATGATTGGTTTGCCAATATGCAAGTAGGATTTGCAAAATTATAAAGATGATGGTGAGTGGGTAAGGTAAGTTAGACCAGTAGATGTATGAATATCCATTGGTGATGAGGACATAAGGTGGATAATGTTGTTAGCCAACTCAAATGACATTGCATGGCCAGCTATGTGCATCTCGTCTCGTTTGATTTAGTTTGGCATAGCTAAGATGCAGGAAAGCCGGCCTTAATAAGTTGAGACATTCTATCTCGCTGGTGCTCTTTGAGCCAAGTCATTTTTTTATTCTAGTAGTTGAAATGTTGTTATGGATTTCTTCCATGGTCCATTTCTTCCATTTTTATCTCTCGCTGAAACTGTTATTTGGGATCGCTTCCATGATATGTCTGTTTCATCTCCGTTGTTCAGTTAGTCATAACTTGTAAGTTGCACTTGCTCTTTTGTCAACATGTTTTTGTGAGGCATACTATTTTCTGGTAATAAATTTTTTATTGGCCCTTGATGTTCACTCTGATTTTGAAGGAACTAGATGCACACAACATGTACTAAGACATAATATTCTTGGAAACGAAAACACATAATGTTATTTGATGCAGAAAGAATAACAATAGCAAGCAATCTAAGAAGACAGATTCGAAGACAACACCTTCCATGTTTGGAAAAGACCTTCTTAGTCACCCTCTCCATCTTAGTACATGCCATCATAAAGAGCTCCATGTGCTCCAAACACTATAGTACAGGCAAAGTACGGAGCCAATGTCTACACAAGTAAATAACTGTGGCAGTGAAGAAAATATATTTTATTTGTCAAAACCACATCATTCTTGTATAACCATAACGCCCGAACCAAGGTTGTCGCAGCTACTAAGATAAAAGATCTCGTATTTTTATATATGCCGAATAGCCAATTACCAAACAAGTTTGGGATGCTCCGGGTAGAATACAAATTATGTGCGACATGTATTATAGGCCATACACCATGTCTACTTACAGTCAAAGAATATGTGCTTAATTGTCTCGTCATGTCATGTCCCCCCCCCCCCTTTTCTTTGCAAGATTTTCCCTTGTTAAGATGAATCTTCTGCATAAATGCTATACGGAAAATATTAATCTATAAAGGAATCTTAAGCTTCTAGATCACCTTATTGTTAATAGGTGCATCAGTACTCACAAGCGATGGTACAATGAATTCATGGAGAAATTTCCATCTTCATGTAAAGTCCATCAAAATTTGTATGTTCCATGCTATAAATTAACAACATATAGCTGCTCCATTAGATCCTATTCCAGGCTACTAAGTTCTAATCATGTCATGTCAGAAGCCACAAATGGCGTTCTAATCATGTCATGTCAGAACCACAAATGGGTAAAAGTTACCTACCACCTCTGCTATTATGTCATGCTTATGATGCAGTATATGAAAAAGCCATAAGTACTAGGAACTGAGGTGATGCATTTCCCAACCATGACATATGACAAACCAACATGTGATTTGTTATTGCTAGCGAAGGTTCCAAACCAGGAAAGGTGTTGCCTCCTCGTCATCGAACCAACCCAAAAGTGGTACCCCCATATTTAACATGGACTTGCCTTGGATCCCATTTATTTATTACTGAGTATATCAATGCCTTAACTCACCTTATTAGGAAGCTTGAAGAAACCATTGATTTAGAATGACGATATTTTGCCAATATATATTGGATGTCTACGCCGCCTTGATTTTTTGGGGCAACAAGATAGATGTTGGCCACTCCCGAGGTGGTTGGCACGTTTACAGAGGACCAACATTGTTATAATAAGCATTTCAAAAAAGTAGATTGCCATCAAAGATCACTTTAGCTTGGTACCAAAGTAATCCGTGAGGCATTCGGAGACCATTGGATTTGAATGACAGGAAATGTTGAGATGCTTAATTGTCTCAGGGTGCAAGAATAATTGATACCAACATTAAATTGTATCTGCTTCCGCATATTTGGTATATTAAACCTATCAAAAATAAATAGCCACACAAATAATTTCAACTTAACTTTGGCACTGGGAAGAGAGACATCATGTAAATAACCATATTAGAGCCCATAGAGGTGTTAATAACCACTCATCTCTAGAGGACAAACGTGTCCCTTTCCAACTATAGAGACACTTTCATGCTCCTAAAATCAAACACGTTCTATAAAGAATCATAAAAACAGTCATCATTTTTAAAAAAATATCTTCAGAT
Organism: Triticum urartu; assembly: GCF_056163025.1. Taxonomy (NCBI): domain Eukaryota; kingdom Viridiplantae; phylum Streptophyta; class Magnoliopsida; order Poales; family Poaceae; genus Triticum; species Triticum urartu. The sequence goes on along the minus strand of NC_141873.1, from coordinate 64,040,884 downwards.
TATTTCAAAAAGAAAAGTGATCCTTAGTCTGAAAATTCCTGCCATTCCGAATATGCCTGAATATTGTTCCCCACTATTTATGTGGAAGAGGAAAACGCATTGGGCACGGATCTGGGAAGTGATTGATTACTTGAAAGAGGTAGGTGTGCAGTGAGACGAGGAAAGGGAAAGCGATGTTGGATTTGGTAGTGCCGTGCTGGAAGAGATAAAGAACGGCTTGGTCAGAGACTCAGAGGAGACTTCCGCTTCAGGTAGTACCCTTTTTTCGCCAGCGGAAGAAATGGAATTGAGAACAAACACGAAGCGCACGTGTCGTTCTCCAGTCCAACTAGCACTACTTTCTGCTTAACAACCGTTACGCATTGGATGACTGCACAGTGTGCATAGCCGGTCGTCAATGGCATGCACGGAACGAACTCTTTGAAAGAAACACGGCCACACAAACCACTTTACACTTTTGAAGTGCTTTAACCCGAGCATACGTCTCAAACACTCTGAATTATTATTTCTGGAAATCAGGTTCCTTCCATCATCACGCGAGATGGATTTATTCGGAATACAAGCCGTTCATCAGGAAAAGATGAAAAAGGGATCGGTACAAACAGGTGCTTGTTCCGGCTCCCTGGAGATGCGAGAAAAATCAGAAGCTGTAAAAGGTCCACACAGCCAAAGAAAGAAAGGCGGCAAGCCGCAAACAGAGTGTTCCGAGCTCAAAATTATTCGCAGCCGCGAGACCAGAGAGTAGGCTTCCCTGGTCAGGTGGCTTGTAGAATTGGGGACGGGATTTTGTATGGGGATACAATCTGAAGACCCTGTCCACCTTGTCCAGCTTCCACCGAAGTTATATATGATATCAGTATATCAATATAACAACTCCTCGAACACAGGGTCCACGCTGCGCTGCCACTTCGTCTCGTATAGATTCAGAAGCTTCTCGGCAGGTGTCACTCCTGCACAAGAGTAGATTGAGAATTATCATCTGGAGAAGGCGCAGTTCACAGCCCGCCATCGCAAAGCTAGTACTCCCTCCGTCCCAAAATTCTTGTTTTAGATTTGTCTAAATATGGATATATCAAGTCACGTTTTAGTATTAGATACATCCGTATCTAGACGAATCTAAGACAAGAATTTTGATCATCTGGAGTATTTATCTTGATCAAGTGAATAAAAGTGTTCTGAAAGCGTCACCTGTTCTAACAACTTCGTCGACTTCTCTCAGGAAACCAACCTCCTTGTATCCTCTTCTTTCTAATCCATTCTGCACCACCACAATAGGATCGTTATCACAAGCAGCATGTTTGTAGACTTATGGGAAAGGATTAGTAGCCAGAAAATAGGGAGTTACCTTAGCTAACTGGAGAACATCTTCAGCTAAATCTCTTACATACCCATCCCGGAATGGCGTCTTCAAACCAGTTACTGGCACCTGATCAAATAAAACACACGATCACTCACAATTCAAGTAGAAATTTATGCCTCTCAAATCTGCTAGTGCAAATTCTAGTCTTCTAATTGATGTTTCCAAACGACAACAGTTTCTACCACTAAGGATAAAGAGCAGAAATATCTTGAGATACCTTCCGTCTCAACATCTCTCTTTCTTCCTTTGTCCAGTCAGAAGTCATGTCAATAATGCTCTGTAATGATTCGTCGTCATACAACAACCCAACCTGCAGAGAAGGACAAATCAGATGCAAAGCTGATTCTGGGTTTTGCAACGAAATGGAAGTTACTTGTTCCATTTCAAAATATAAGGCGTATTTTGACCGTAATCTCGTATAATATTTAGTTATGGTTACAAGATCAGTCATAAGATGTGCTTTTGAATATGATGGATCCAATCATGTTGTCTATTTAATGTAACATAAACCACATATCATTAAAACTAATTGTTGGTCAAAGCACGAATTTGGACTGTCAAAATATGCCTTATAATTTGAAAAAGGAGGGAGTACTAATTAGTACAGTAACAATGAACATACTGCCCATGTCTGTGCTGTAAATGAGACTCTGTAGATATACATAACAAATGCAGGAAGAGTCAGCAAACAAACCCAAAATGCAGGCAAAGCACACAATCTCCTCCAAGGTCCACCATCAGCACCTCTCATCTCCATGTATCTCTTCAACCTAACCTGCAAGGAGAATAAAAAAGAACAACTGATTGTTGAATTGAAACAACACCAATTAATATGTCACCATGCCAACCAAATCAAAGGTAAACCTCAGGAAAAATTGTTGTTAGATGGTTCTCCCAATCGTTCAAAGTGGGCAACTCCCCTGGAACCTGTGGGAGCTTTCCTGCCATGAAATCCTGCAAAATACACACAAGCCAAATAAGAGTTCTATAAATTTCCAACAGCTAAAGTCATGTAGCCAAAAGCTTCAAAATAAGATACTCCCTCCGATCCAAAAAAAGTGTCGTAGCTTTGAACTAAGGTTAGTTCAAAGCTGCAACACTTATTTTGGATGAGGGAGTAACATTTACAAAGTTTACAGCATATAACTGCAGAAGTACTAAGATATTAGAGACAGGAAGAGACCCGAAATGACATTCCAGTACAGTCAATGTAAGTCTTGTTCCGGTATACAAAATACATTGGGACGTCCAATGCATAGTCCACATATTGCTCAAATCTGCAACCAAGAACAAATTATAATTAGAACTCGTTTAAACTGAAAGCCTCATTTTATGTAGGAATTGTTGTTGACCAAAATGACGCCATCAATCAAATAGCTGGCATTCTGGGTGGCGAACAAGGAGAAGTTTGCATTAATGCATACCCAAATGTGTCATCAAAAACAAAAGGAAGCATCCCCGAGCGGTTGTTATCAGTATCAGTCCATATATGGCTGCAGATGATGATAATGTGTTAGCAGCTCCATACAACAGAACAGCACATTAAGTTCTGAAAGCAATGAAGTAAACACCTTCTTAAACTGAGAAACCCATTTGGTTTTCCTTCTTTAAAGGGAGAATTTGCGAATATTGCTGTCGCGATCTGTTAAACAAGCAAGTCAGGTTAGTGCAACAGCAGCAAAGTAAACTGTCAGGAAGAATGGAAGATAATACAGATACCCACAGGCTGCAATGCAAGGCTAGCACGGAATTTTCTTATCATATCTAGCTCTGAACTGAAATCGAGATTAACCTGCATGCCAGAATAGTGAACTCTTAATTGAACTTGTTTAGTGAACACATGAATATTGTATACTAGCCTGTTTGATATCAAATGAAATAAAGGGCTGTGAGTTGTCAAAACGGCCCATGAACACAACACTAAAAATGACAGTTACCTGTACAGTGCACGTGCGGAACATCATATCAAGGCCAAGAGTACCAACTTTAGGCATGTAATTCCTCATAATTTCATACCTTCCCTACAGAGTAGCAAATTGTATGATCAGACTTCACAGGAACCAGTAACAGTATAATTATGTTGCCTAGGGCAAATATGCCTAAATTACAAGTGAGGTTGTGCATGGAAGAAGACTACAGTGTGGGTTATCGATCATTTTGTGTTAACTGCCAAGTGCTCGATACAGTTGCAGTGGAGGATTTTGCTTAATGGTGTACCAAGCAAGAATGGGTGCATCAAAAGCCAGCATTTCGATATCAGCCCCATGGAACTATGTTGTACTAATAAACTACTAATGTGCAAACCATAAGTACGTTCTTAGATTTGCAACTTCATTTCTCGGAAATTAACTAGACTGGGATATAAATAAAAAAGTAAAAAAGGCCCTTTAACAGTCTAGCAACAGCACAAACTTCAAAACCTACATTTATGAGGTTTAAGGACAGAATTACCTTGGGCATTATTGGTATATCAGTCAGGGCCCATTTTGGCTGAAAACCCATTCCAAGAAATCCTACTCCCAATTCCTCTCCAACTGCTTTGACCTACAAAACCGGCAGAAGATTAAATCATAGCATAGAACAGTATAGACCTTCTCCACCAAAAATACATACATCATAGTACAATTAACTTTCAGCAAGTAAAACCTAGAAGGCGAATGTGCAAACAGAACCATGAGACAGTTCAATTTGTTTTTCATGAACCCACACAGTCTAATGGAAACTAACTCCGTGCCCAGTAAGGTTTGGAGGTCTTACAGATGCATGCATAAGATGATACAAACTTCCAGAAGAAACTAGATATTGGTGGTTGTTTAGTTCTCAATATAATTGACACGGTTTGTTGGGATGCGAATATACATTTCACGGCATGGACTTTGTACAATTTTGGGATATGAAATAGGATAATCTGATTAAAAAGAATTTTCTGGTGGGAACTAAATATGACATTATGATATGTCACAGGTGAAAATCCCGCAAAGTTACATTTCATAAATTTCTGTAAAAAGTGAATACTTATACATGCAACAGTTTGCTCACTAATAGATATTTACCTGATAAAGATGTGAATTGACCTCCGCACAAGTTTGATGTAATGTTTCGAGGGGAGCGCCACTAAGTTCAAACTGGCCACCAGGTTCTAGTGAAATGTTTTGCTTTCCCTGCGTCCATATAAATAAGTTGTCACAAAAAACACTATTGAGTGAAAACCATATATATCATATTTCTTTCCAGGCATAGTACCTGCTTGAGACCAATAACATGGTTTTCTTCCATTATCTTGTCCCATTCAAATCTCTCAGACAGCCCATTGAGTATAGCACTGATCTGATCATACGTTATAGGGCGCAATGTTTCGACATCAAAACCAAACTTTTCATGCTCTGTGCCAATTCTGTACAACAAAAAATTTACTCACGGAATGGACCAAATAACTAACCGAAATACTCGGTAGGAATTATACAGGAATAGAACTTCAAGAAAAACAAAAATATATTGTCAAATCTGAAATAATTTGAACACAGGCACCAGAACGATCTTCATCTCCAATAAATTTTATTGATCGAATAAAATGAGCACACTACATTAACAAGATGTATTAAGTATGCGAAAAGATTCCCGTCAACCGGCCAATTTACAGCGCATCGTTGCCACCTCAGATGCACACCATGCGTCCCATGTGGGCCCTATCACCGTTCATCCTTTTTCTTTCTTATCTTAATCGCTAACGACTGAGAGCCGCTCGTTTCCCTTTTTTTTCCTCGTTCGTCTTCTGCAACATGCTTTCTGTTGAAAATCTACAACATGACCTCTGTTGCAAAAAGAAATCTACAGACGTTTCCGCAACATGATCTCTGTTGCAAAAATTCTGCAATATGACCTTTGTGGCAAAAAAGACTCTACAAACGTTTCCGCAACATTATCTCTGTTGCAAAAAATATTATGTAACATAAATTGTGTTGCAAAAAAAATCTACAGACGTTTCCGCGACATGATCTCTGTTGCAAAAAAAACTGCAACATAATCTATGTTGCAAAAGTTAGGATGCCCGTCAACGGCTTGATGACGCCAGATCTGGCGGCTAGCAACCCGGCCAATCTTTTGAAAAGATCAGTTGGTGGACACGTAGCACGCCCCATTAAGTATAGCATATCTAATCCTAGAGAGACTTTTTCTGTCATTTAGGACAATCATTTGTAAGCTTACTCTTTCCACGTATTAACAAGTACTATATCAGTTTTGTGTACATATTGCAATTTTACTACTTCCAGCATTATATGAATGGACGAGCCGCGCCATTCGGCAACAGCATGACACAATGTATCCCCAAATTAGTTCCTAGCCTAGTATAACTATGCTAACCAATACCATGTGCCCCCTTCCGTGAACAACGCAGAGCTTCGTTTGCTAACTAGGCACAAGTAAAGTCACTTCGACGCATCCACCCTCTTATTCCTACAACTACAAGTGCTAACTACTGGCAAACATCACCCAGTTCGTCACTACAAGGCACTGATTCATGTGAAAAAACTCCGCCACTCTAGGGGCGACTGAACAGTAAATACTAAATCCCCAATTGCAGAGCTAAACAGTAAGCTGGGCAGTAAGAATCGGCTGCTCCAGCCATAGAACTACGTTCCACCTCCAACAGTAAGTAGCAGCACCAGCTTCTCACCTCCAGTTCTCCTTGGGCTTGCAGCCGGACGCGAGGTAGGCGACGAGGTCCTCCTTGGTGAGCGGCTCCGTCAACTTGGCCGCCTCCTCCGTCGGGGGGCTGGCCGCAACGGCCCCGCCGCGCCGCCTCCCCCTCCTGGCGGCCGCGGGGAGCCCTACCACCGCGAACCCCTGCCGCCCCCTCCTCCCGCTCGCCGCGCCCCCGTCCGGCTGGACCACCCGCGCCACCGCCAGGCGCGACGCGACCGCCATCACGCCCAGCCCGCCGAACAGAAACCTGAGACACAGAAAAAATCCGCACCAACGTTAATCCAGCGCGAATTGCGGGAATCCGACACGGTGTCGCCATCGAACCCCCGCCCAACCCACCTCGCCGCGCCCACCTAGCGAGAACCTGTCCGATTCTGTCTATTTGCAGGTGGGATTCGCCGCCGCGAGACGGAGACGCGCGGGCCGCCGTCCGCCGCTGCTGCTTCAGAGTCCGGAACGGAGGGGAGTGTCGGGGGTGGGATGGGGGCGGCGTCGGCGCGGTTATAAAGCGGTGGGGGCGGGGCCCGCGCGTCAGCAGCGACGACGCCTTGAAGTGCGCGATGCTGCTGCTGCGCGCGTCATCCAATCCGCTCCTCCCTCCGCGAGTGAGCTGGGCCGGGGCTGCGGGGTGATTTGGACAGCTGGTGATTTACTAATCCTTCCCCCGCTTTCCTTTTTAGTTTTTCCTCGGTGGTGGGGGCGCTGGCCCTAATTATTATGGCTTGTTAATTGCTGGAATTAAGCTTCGCCGATGGTTCTCGTACCCCCACCACCGTCTCATGACGTCGGCGATGAGGTGGCACGCTGGGTGGCACGGCGGCGCCAGGATTTTTCATGCACGGCGATGGTGTTTTGCACGCTGGTTCGTCCTGGTGGTGCCTCAGCTCTCAAAACGACATCCAGAGCACGCGCTTCACCCTCGTGTTGCCGTTCAAGACAAGATGAAAACGGAGCAAAAATGTCGAGAGGAGATGTCAGGTGCTACGATGTCCTGTTGTACATTTGGATGATCATAGATCGAAATGAACCTTGCCCGTCTTCAAGGGCAGGTTCGCCCTGGATCATCGTGGCTTTCCGGACTGTACCGTTGCAAGCATCAGTGCACGTGCGCTTATACTACTAGTGTTTTCTTTTTAACTTTGGGCGACTTTACTCAATTATTTTCTGTTGCATCGCTTTGAGCGGGGACTTTACTCAATTATAACAGGGTCTTTTACAATGGTACGAACAAGGGAGTCGGAAGCTGATCATGCCATAACTTGAAACTAGTTTTGTTCATAAAGCAAACGTCGAGCTAGCTCATGTCCGGCGCCATTCGCTTCACGACCACAATGCTCGATCATCCCAGTCATCGGCTATCACTACTCCCAAAGATCTAGATATTCTAAAGGATTTATCACAGCGTAAAACTATACATCGCAGTCATCATGTATCGACGATCTTTGACGCTAAAAAATGGTTTTGATAATTTACAGTTCATTTCCTATTTTGTCAACTCTTATCAAGCACATATCACCAAACCCTAAATTTTAGGGCTTTTGTGCCACAAAAACCCTAGCGTGGAGAGGTATATAAGGGAGTAGGCATGGCGGTGGGGCAGCATCGGTATGGTTATTAAGTGGTGGTTGCAGGCCCGACTGTCAACACCACGTAGGGAAGAATGACAACATCACAGTTGTGTCGGTTACTGACGTCTAGAATGACGATAACACAGTTGCGTCAGTATCGACGTCTAGAATGGCGAGATCACAGTTGCTTCAGTTACCGACGTCTAGAATGACGACATCACTGTTGCTTCAGTTACCGATGTCTAGAATGACGAAATCACAGTTGCATCAGTATCAACGTCTAGAATGACGACATCACAGTTGCGTCAGTATCGACGTCTAGAATGGCGATATCACAGTTGCTTCGGTTACCGACGTCTAGAATGACGACATCACGGTTGCGTCAGTATCGACATCTAGAATGACGACGTCACAGTTGCGTCAGTATCGACGTCTTGGAGTGTGTTGTGTTTTCTGTCGATGTTGCGCCCATCATCAAATCCGCTTCGCCACCGCGGTTGTCGGAGAGGAGAGAGAGTGTAACATGATCTGACTGCTGATTATATATTGTTTTAATATTTATTACATGTATTTCCTTCTTTTCCTTTTTAAATCATTCTTTATAAGTGAGTGGGGTTAGTGTCACTAATGATTATGTCTTGTTAATTGCAAAATTAAGCCACTCCGATAGCTATGTACACCCACAGTATGTTATGACGTGTGCAATGAGGTCGCGAAAACAACTAGAGCTTGGGTGACGTATTATGGAAAGTTTTACTTGCTGCCACAAAAACAAAAAAAACCTAGGTTTTGGAGACTTCGAGGTTTCTTGAAAATGACATATAGAATTACGTGTTTTCAAAGAAAAAGGCAGTTTTTTTTCTTTCCTCATGACGACGTTATTTCGAAGCTCCATTGCAGAGTTGCGTGAAGACGAAGAGAGAGAAAAGAAGAGCAACAAAACCAGAATAAAAGGAGCAACAAACTAGATTTTGCAGCAGACGCAGCGGTTGGAGAGAAGCACATTGGCACAAGTATGGGAGTGAACCCACCCCATTTCCACGGGCAGGTTCAGTCACTGGTGGTGCCTGGTTGATTGGTCTTTTGGTGCCGTACTACTAGAGCATCGAAGCATGTGGCTTATGGTACTTGTTTAATTAGCTTCTTCCCTCTGTTTCTTTCTCCTTCTCGCTGGATGGTCTACGTGCAAAAACAATTCTACTCCAGGGACAATAGCCTTGCCACGTGTGAACACTGCCCGACGCGTAATTGCGGACGAAATTGCGGGGTTCACAAATCCAGAACCACGCCAACGAGGACCTGTTTGATTTCAAATAAGTCATCAATTTATAAGTTGAAAAATAAAAAAAGTGACTTATTTCGTCAAACAGACTCAACTTATAAGGGCTCCTTTGATTCAAAGGAATTCCGTGGGACTTTTGAAGGGTCAGAATCCTTAGGATTTTTTCCTACGTTTGTCGTTTGATTCATAGGATTGAATCCTATAGGATTTTTTCCTATGGAATCAAGTGTACTATCATTTCATTGGAAATCTAGCATCCACTCCAACCTCTTTTTTCAATTTCCTTGTTTTTCCTGTAGCATCAAACACTCTATGCTAATCCTATAGAATTCAAGTGGACATGCCACTCAAATCCTGTATTTTCCCTATTCCCGTGTTTTGAAAATCCTGCAAATCAAAGAGGGCCTAAGTCACCCCAACTTATAAGTCATAAGTTGCTCCACCCCAACTTAAAACTTATAAGTCACCCTCTTTTACGTGGGTCCCACCACCTTTACATAAAAAAACAAGGTGTAAAGGTGTGGTCAGGTGACTTATAAGTCAGGTGACAACCAAACAGACATGACTTATAAGTCACTGGTTTTAAGTCACCTGACTTATAAGTCAGATGACTTATTGGAACCAAATAGGCCCTGAGCCCATTAGAAGTAATCAGTGCTCCTCACATTCTAGCCCACAGGCGCGGTGAGGCGCTGGCAAACGGGAGCTTTTTGTTAGACAAAGCTAAGCTTTATTGATCATAATCCACATGGAATGGGATACATCATCAGGATTGGCCAACCAAATGTGACGCTTTGGACCAAGATTATACGAATGCTTAGCTAGACTATGAGCCTCATCATTAACAGTGCGATTTTCAAAAATAAAATTACAACTAAAACTAGAAGCTCGAAGTTTGATTTCTGTAATCACCGAACCATAGGGCCCTGGCTACCTTTTTTATGTCACTGACCACCTGCTTGCAATCAAATGAGATGATGAAGTTGCTTAGAAGGAGATCTTCTGGCAACGCAAGGCCCTCTCATCACGCGGCTGCTTCCAATGTGGTTGGGTCCACTAGTCCCGCTATTACCAAAACTGAGCTACCCGAGTAATTGTCGGCATCGTCCTGACAAACTGCAGTAGCAAATCCACCGCAGTCTCGGAGCACAGCGCCATCGACGTGAATTTTTGCATGTCCCACAGGTGTGAGCCAAGGGTCTTGCATGTGATACTCCAGCTGGCGGGGGGGGGGGGGGGGGGCTCTCTGTTAAATCGGCTGAGGCTGTATATGAATCAACTCAAGCTCCCTGATGAACATGTTCACAAATAGGTGTGTAGCTTGTGGACTCTGTGAAATCGCTTCATGGTAAATTTCCGCCTCGATGTCCATATAGCCCAAAGGCAGACCGCCATGCGAATAAACTTGTGGTGAGACAGGCCAGCCATGAGTGCAAAAATCCACTATTTTGCATTTGGTTCCATTCTCGTAATCATCTGATCCATGATATCTCCCTCTTCCAAGGCCCAGATGCATCTTGACGATGAACACTCGAGAAGCGAGTGTCTCCGCGAATCTTGTGAGCCACACAACCATAAGAGCTTGTGGTGGACATATTGCGGTGGTGCTCTCACATCTTCAGTGGGTAGAGACTGTTTTACAAGGCGTGAGAAAAACATTCTAATCTTAGTTGGATCATGAGTACTCCAGAGAAGCTTCCATGATTTCTCCTCATTGCGTGAGCTTGAAGGTCCTGCGGCACGCTCTAGCCAAGCCTCCTACCGGTTCGAGAAGCTTCCCTTTCGTTCAAAATGCCAAGCCCAATAGTCATCAAAATTGCGAGTGCATATGGGAATCACCAAGATAGCTGGAACGCCCATCAGCATGAATGTATGCTCGATCATCTGCTTGTCCCAGGAGGCCGTTGCAAGATCAAAATAATCTGGCACTGGCCTTGGTGGGTAAGCAACTTTACTATCGTAGGATCGAAGCATTTCATCTCTAGGTATCCAATTGTCCAGCCAGACATTAGTAGAGTTCCCACTACCAATATGCTTAATAAGTCCAAGTCTCAATACTTCCAGTCCTTCCATTATAGATCTCCAAATTTGGCTTGGGTGGGAACCAACCCGAGCATGCAATATCGTTGACGTTGGGAGTAAACGCTCTTAAGTATACGAGCACTTAGAGAATCTGGTTGTTGTAAAATCCTCCATCCCTGCTTTGCAAGCATCGCAAGGTTAAACGGCTCAAAATCCTCGAAACCAAGTTCGCCCGTAGCTTTTGGTTGTGTCATAGACTTCCACGATGCCCAACTAGGTTTCCGATCACCATCCTTACTGCCCCACCAAAACTTCCTTATGAGCATGTTAAGGTGTTCACAAAGCCCCCTGGGAAGTTTGAAGCAAGTCATAGAGAAAACAGGTATAGCTTGCGCCACAAATTTAACCAATACCTCCTTGCCTGCAGTAGATAGAGTTTTCTCAATACATCCCTGAATTTTGCTCCACAATCTATCTTTCAAAAATTTGAAAGCTCTGTTTTTTGAAGATCCCACATCAGAAGGCATGCCAAGATATTTCTCATTTAGAGTTTCATTTGGAACTTGAAGCACTCCTTTAATATCAGTGTGGACACTTTCAGGAACTCCTTTGCTAAAAAAGATAGACTCTTTTCCATAGTTGATTCGTTGTCCTGTAGTTTGACAATAAATATCCAACACCTGGTTGACCTCATTTGCTCCCACACTATTAGCCCTGAAAAACAATGGCTTATCACTACAAAAAGAAGAGATTCACATGCGCCGCCGAGGGTGCCACCTGTAGGCCATGAAGTTGTGATGACTCATCTCTAGATTTTAATAGGCACGAAAGACTGTCTGCCGCTAACAAGAACATGTATGGGGAAATTGGGTCCCCCTGTCGGATGCCTCGTGAAGGAATAAATTGTTATAGTTTCTTACCATTGAACATCACTTAAAATTTCACCGAAGTGACCATGCCCATAACAATATTAATGTCCACCCACCTCTAGGTGAAGCCCAATTTAATCATAATGGCACGAAGGTATGACCACTCCACCCCATCATAAGCCTTCATCATGTCCAACTTAAGGGCACAAAACTGGTTTTTCTTTTCCTGGTTTCTCTTCATGAAATGTAAACATTCATAAGTTGTTATTATGTTGTCAGTGATCAACCTTCCAGGCACAAAAACATATTGTTCCATAGAGATGATGTTAGTGTTGGGAATCGTTGCATGGAAAACAAAAAAAATCTATGCACATGCAATGATCTATCCATGGAGATGCATAGCAGTAAGGGGGAGAGTGTGTCCACGTACCCTCGTAGACCGTAAGTGGAAGCGTTTCACAACGCGGTTGATGTAATTGAAATTTCTTCACGATTCAACCGATCTATGTAGGATCTAGAAGTAGATGTGTCTAGAGGGGGGTGATTAGACACTTAATGCTAGAGTTGCAATTTTTAAGCTTTTTCGGTTTAAGTGGAGTTTAGGCACAATTTCAACACACACAATACATATCAAGCAAGCATGCAAAGAGTATATGAGCAGCGGAATGTAAAGCATGCAACTTGCAAGAATGTAAAGAGAAGGGTTTGGAGAAATCAAACGCAATTGGAGACACGGATGTTTTTCCCGTGGTTCGGATAGGTGGTGCTATCCTACATCCACGTTGATGGAGACTTCAACCCACGAAGGGTAACGGTTGCGCGGGTCCACACAGGGCTCCACCCAAGGGTAACGGTTGCGCGAGTCCACACAGGGCTCCACCCACGAAGGGTCCATGAAGAAGCAACCACCCACAAAGGGTCCACGAAGAAGCAACCTTGTCTATCCCACCATGGCCATCGCCCACACAGGACTTGACTCACTAGCGGTAGATCTTCACGAAGTAGGCGATCTCCTTGCCCTTACAAACTCCTTGGTTCAACTCCACAATCTCGTCGGAGGCTCCCAAGTGACACTAGCCAATCTAGGAGACACCACTCTCCAAGAAGTAACAAATGGTGTGTAGGTAATGAACTCCTTGCTCTTGTGCTTCAAATGATAGTCTCCCCAGCACTCAACTCTCTCTCATAGGATTTGGATTTGGTGGAAAGAAGATTTGAGTGGAAAGCAACTTGGGAAGGCTAGAGATCAAGATTCATATGGTAGGAATGGAATGTCTTGGTCTCAACACATGAGTAGGTGGTTCTCTCTCAGAACATATGAGTTGGAATGGTGTGTGTGTTCTGATAGCTCTCTCATCGAATGAGAAGGAGGTGGAGGGGTATATATAGCCTCCACACAAAATCCAACCGTTACACACAGTTTTCCAATCTCGGTGGGACCGAATCAATAAACTCGGTCGAACCGAAAATGTAAACCTAGTGACCGTTAGAGATTTTCGGTGGGACTGACATGCAACTCGGTAGGACCGATATGCTAGGGTTAGGGTAAATCCAAAACTCGGTTTGACCGATTACTCAAACTCGGTGGGACCGATTTGGGTAATAAGTGAAACTGAGATTTGGCCAAGCAAACTCGGTGGACCGATTGCATATCTCGGTGGGACCGAGAATATTGCAATGGGTAACAGAGAGTTTGCAAGCCCATCTCGGTGAGACCGAGATCCCATCGGTGAGACCGAAATGATTAGGGTTTGGCAGTGGCTTATGACAAGTAAAACTCGGTGGCGCCGGATAGGAAGAATCGGTAGGACCGAGTTTGGCTTAGGGTTTAGGTCATATGTGGAAGTGGGAAAGTGGCTGAGGATTTTGGAGCATATCATTAAGCACATGAAGCAAGAGGCTCATTAAGCAACACCTCATCCCTCCTTGATAGTATTGGCTTTTCCTATGGACTCAATGTGATCTTGGATCACTAAAATGTAAAAGTGAAGAGTCTTGAGCTTGAAGCTTTAGCCAATCCTTTATCCTTAGCATCTTGAAGGAGTTCCCACAACCTTTAGTCCATGCCACTCCATTGTTGAACTTATCTGAAACATGCTAGATCGAAATGTTAGTCCAACAAGAGACATGTTGTCATCAATTATCAAAACCACCTGGGGAGCACTTGTGCTTTCAATCTAGTATTGAACGTATGGCACCTCCATGTTCTGCACACGTTCAGCTCGGTGACGTCCCTCGCCTTCTTAATCCAGCAAGACGTCGAGGTAGATGAGTTCCGTCAGCACGACGGCGTGGTGATGGTGATGGTGAAGTGATCTCCGCAGGGCTTCGCCTAATCACTACGAAAATATGACCGGGGGCGTAAACGGTGAGGGGGGCGCCGCACACGGCTAACAATTGATCTGGTATGTGCTAGGCGCCCCCTCCCACATATATATTGCAGGGGAACACAGTAATTTCAAAAATTTCCTACGCACACGTAAGATCATGGTGATGCATAGCAACAAGAGGGGAGAGTATTGTCTACGTACCCTCGTAGACCGTAAGCGGAAGCGTCATGACAACGCGGTTGATGTAGTCGTACGTCTTCACGATCGACCGGTCCTAGTACCAAAAGTACAGCACCTACGCGATCTGCACATGTTTGGCTCGGTGACGTCCCACGAACTCACGATCCAGCAGAGTGTCGAGGGAGAGCTTCGTCAGCACGACGACGTGATGACGGTGATGATGATGCTACCGGAACAGGGCTTCGCCTAAGCACCGCTACGATATAACCGAGGTGGATTATGGTGGAGGGGGGCACCGCACACGGCTAAGAGATCAATGATCAACTTGTGTGTCTATGGGGTGCCCCCCTCCCCCGTATATAAAGGAGTGGAGGAGGGGGGAGGGCCGACCCTCTATGGCGCGCCCTGGAGGAGTCCTACTCCCACCGGGAGTGTGATCCCCCTTCCCTAGTTGGACTAGGAGAGAAGGGAGGGGGAGAGGGAGGAAGGAAAGGGGACCTGAGGGAGAGGGGGCGCGCGGCCTACCCTAGCTGCCCCTCTCTCTCTCTCTCCATTAAAGCCCATTAGGGCCCATATACTCCCCGGGGGGTTCCGGTAACCCCCCCGGTACTCCGGTATATGCCTGAACTCACTTGGAACATTTCTGATGTCCAAACATAGGCTTCCAATATTACAATCTTTATGTCTTGACCATTTAGAGACTCCTCGTCATGCCTGTGATCACATCCGGGACTCCGAACAACCTTCGGTTCTTCAAAACACATAAACTCATAGTACCGATCATCACCGAACGTTAAGCATGTGGACCCTACGGGTTCGAGAACTATGTAGACATGACCGAGACACGTCTCCGGTAGATAACCAATAGCGGAACCTGGATGTTCATATTGTCTCCCACACATTATACGAAGATCTTTATCGGTCAAACTGCATAATGATATACGTTGTTCCCTTTGTCATCGGTATGTTACTTGCCCGAGATTCGATCATCGGTATCTCAATACCTAGTTCAATATCATTACCAAAAAGTCTCTTTACTCATTCCGTAGTGCATCATCCCGCAACTAACTCATTAGTCACATTGCTTGCAAGGCTTATATTGATGTGCATTACCGAGAGGGCCCAGAGATACCTCTCCGACAATCGGAGTGACAAATCCTAATCTCGATCTTTGCCAACTCAACAAACACCATCGGAGACACCTGTAGAGCACATTTATAATCACCTAGTTACATTGTGACATTTGGTAGCACACAAAGTGATCCTCCGGTATTCGGGAGTTGCATGATCTCATAGTCATAGGAACATGTATAAGTTATGGAGAAAGCAATAGCAACAAACTAAATGATCATCGTGCTAAGCTAACGTATGGGTCAAGTCAATCACATCATTCTCTAATGATGTGATCCCGTTAATCAAATGATAACTCATGTCTATGGTTAGGAAACATAACCATCATTGATTCAACGAGCTAGTCAAGTAGAGGCATACTAGTGACATTCTGTTTGTCTATGTATTCACACATGTTCTAAGTTTCCGGTTAATACAATTCTAGCATGAATAATAAACATTTATCATGATATAAGAAAATATAAATAACAACTTTATTATTGCCTCCAGGGAATATTTCCTTCAGTCTCCCACTTGCACTAGAGTCACTAATCTAGATTACATTGTAATAATTCTAACACCCATGGAGTCTTGGTGCTGATCATGTTTTGCTCGTGAGAGAGGCTTAGTCAACGGGTCTGCAACATTCAGATCCGTATCTATCTTGCAATTCTCTATGTCTCCCTCCTTGACTTGATCGCGGATGGAATTGAAGCGTCTCTTGATGTGCTTAGTTCTCTTGTGAAATCTGGATTCCTTTGCCAAGGCAATTGCACCAGTATTGTCACAAAAGATTTTCATTGGATCCGATGCACTAGGTATGACACCTAGATCGGATATGAACTCCTTCATCCAGACTCCTTCATTTGCTGCTTCCGAAGCAACTATGTGTTGGGGAACGTTGCAGAAAACAAAATTTTTCCTACTCGTTTCACCAAGATCATCTAGGAGTTCATCTAGCAATGAGTCATTGGATGCATCTACATACCTTTGTAGATCGCGCACGGAAGCGTTCAAAGAACGGTGATGATGTAGTCGAACACGACGTGATCCAAATCACCGATGACCAAGCACCGAACGGACGGCACCTCCGCGTTCAACACACGTACTAGACGGGAGACGTCTCCTCCTTCTTGATCCAGCAAGGGGGAAGGAGAGGTTGATGAAGATCCAGCAGCACGACGGCGTGGTGGTGGATGCAGGGCGTCACAGTAGCAGGGCTTCGCCTATACTACAAGGGAGAGACATAACGGGGGGAGAGGGAGGCGCCAGGGGCTGGTGTATGAAGTCCCTCCTCTCCCCCACTATATATAGGAGGGCCAAGGGGGGGTGGTGCGCAGCCTAGGAGATCTGATCTCCTAGGTGCGGCGGCCAGGGGGAGGATTCCCTCCCCCCCAAGGCACCCAGAGGTGCCTTCCACCACTTGGACTCCTCCCCCATGGAAACCCTAGGCGCATGGGCCTAGTGGGGCTGGTGCCCTTGGCCCATGTAGGCCAAGGCGCACCCCCTACAGCCCATGTGGCCCCCCGGGACAGGTGGCCCCACCCGGTGGGCCCCCGGGACCCCTCCGGTGGTCCCGGTACAATACCGATAACCCCGAAACTTGTCCCGATGGCCGAAACAACATTTCCTATATATAATTCTTTACCTCCGGACCATTACAGAACTCCTCGTGACGTCCGGGATCTCATCCGGGACTCCGAACAACATTCGGGTTTCTGCATATACATATCTTCACAACCCTAGCGTCACCGAACCTTAAGTGTGTAGACCCTATGGGTTCGGGAGACAAGCAGACATGACCGAGACGACTCTCCGGTTAATAACCAACAGAGGGATCTGGATACCCATGTTGGCTCCCACATGCTCCACGATGATCTCATCGGATGAACCACGATGTCGAGGATTCAATCAACCCCGTATGCAATTTCCTTTGTCAATCGATATGTTACTTGCCCGAGATTCGATCGTCGGTATCCCAATACCTCGTTCAATCTCGTTACCGGCAAGTCACTTTACTCGTACCGTAGTGCATGATCCCGTGACCAGACACTTGGTCACTTTGAGCTCATTATGATGATGCATTACCGAGTGGGCCCAGTGATACCTCTCCGTCATACGGAGTGACAAATCCCAGTCTTGATCCATGTCAACCCAACAGACACTTTCGGAGATACCCGTAGTATACCTTTATAGTCACCCAGTTACGTTGTGACGTTTGATATACCCAAAGCACTCCTACGGTATCCGGGAGTTACACGATCTCATGGTCTAAGGAAAAGATACTTTGACATTGGAAAACTCTAGCAAACGAACTATACGATCTTGTGCTATGTTTAGGATTGGGTCTTGTCCATCACATCATTCTCCTAATGATGTGATCTCGTTATCAATGACATCCAATGTCCATAGTCAGGAAACCATGACTATCTGTTGATCAACGGGCTAGTCAACTAGAGGCTTACTAGGGACATGTTGGTGTCTGTTATTCACACATGTATTACGATTTCCGGATAACAAAATTATAGCATGAATAAAGACAATTATCATGAACAAGGAAATATAATAATAATGCTTTTATTATTGCCTCTAGGGCATATTTCCAACAGTCTCCCACTTGCACTAGAGTCAATAATCTAGTTACATTGTGATGAATCGAACACCCATGGAATTCTGGTGTTGATCATGTTTTGTCCTAGGGAGAGGTTTAGTCAACGGATCCGCTACATTCAGGTCCGTATGTACTTTACAAATCTCTATGTCTCCATTTTGAACATTTTCACGAATGGAGTTGAAGCGACTCTTGATGTGCCTTGTCTTCTTGTGAAACCTGGGCTCCTTAGCAAGAGCAATAGCTCCAGTGTTGTCACAGAAGAGCTTGATCGGCCCCGACGCATTGGGTATGACTCCTAGGTCGGTGATGAACTCCTTCACCCATATTGCTTCATGTGCTGTCTCCGAGGCTGCCATGTACTCCGCTTCAAATGTAGATCCCGCCACGACGCTCTGCTTGCAACTGCACCAGCTTACTGCCCCACCATTCAAAATATACACGTATCCGGTTTGTGACTTAGAGTCATCCAGATCTGTGTCGAAGCTAGCGTTGACGTAACCCTTTACGACGAGCTCTTCGTCACCTCCATAAACGAGAAACATTTCCTTAGTCCTTTTCAGGTACTTCAGGATATTCTTGACCGCTGTCCAGTGTTCCTTGCCGGGATTACTTTGGTATCTGCCTACCAAACTTATGGCAAGGTTTACATCAGGTCTGGTACACAGCATGGCATACATAATAGAACCTATGGCTGAGGCATAGGGGATGACACTCATCTCTTCTATTTCTTCTGCCGTGGTCGGACATTGAGCTGAGCTCAATTTCATACCTTGTAACACAGGCAAGAACCCCTTCTTAGATTGATCCATATTGAACTTCTTCAATATCTTATCAAGGTATGTGCTTTGTGAAAGACCTATGAGGCGTCTCGATCTATCCCTATAGATCTTGATGCCTAATATATAAGCAGCTTCTCCAAGGTCCTTCATTGAAAAACTCTTATTCAAGTAGGCCTTGATGCTGTCCAAGAGTTCTATATCATTTCCCATCAAAAGTATGTCATCTACATATAATATGAGAAATGCTACAGAGCTCCCACTCACTTTCTTGTAAACATAGGCTTCTCCATAAGTCTGTGTAAACCCAAACGCTTTGATCATCTCATCAAAGCGAATGTTCCAACTCCGAGATGCTTGCACCAGCCCATAAATCGAGCGTTGGAGCTTGCACACCTTGTCAGCATTCTTAGGATCGACAAAACCTTCCGGCTGCATCATATACAATTCTTCCTTAAGGAAACCATTAAGGAATGCCGTTTTGACGTCCATTTGCCATATCTCATAATCGTAGAATGCGGCAATTGCTAACATGATTCGGACGGACTTTAGCTTCGCTACCGGTGAGAAAGTCTCATCGTAGTCAACCCCTTGAACTTGTCGATAACCCTTAGCGACAAGCCGAGCTTTATAGATGGTCACATTACCATCCGCGTCTGTCTTCTTCTTAAAGATCCATTTATTTTCTATGGCTCGCCGTTCAACAGGCAAGTCGGTCAAAGTCCATACTTCATTTTCATACATGGATCCTATCTCGGATTTCATGGCTTCTAGCCATTTGTCGGAATCCGGGCCCGCCATTGCTTCTTCATAGTTCGAAGGTTCACCGTTGTCTAACAACATGATTTCCAAGACAGGGTTGTCGTACCACTCTGGCGTGGAACGTGTCCTTGTGGACCTTCAAATTTCAGTAGGAGCTTGATCAGAAGTATCTTGATCATTATCATTAACTTCCTCTCTAGTCGGCGCTGGCACCTCAGGAACATTTTCTTGAGTTGCGCCATTTTCCGGTTCAAGAGGTAATACTTCATCAAGCTCTACTTTCCTCCTACTTACTTCTTTCGAGAGAAACTCTTTCTCCAGAAAGAGTCCGTTCTTGGCAACAAAGATCTTGCCTTCGGATCTTAGGTAGAAGGTATACCCAATAGTTTCTTTAGGGTATCCTATGAAGACGCATTTTTCCGACTTGGGTTCGAGCTTCTCAGTTTGAAGTTTCTTGACATAAGCATCGCATCCCCAAACTTTTAGAAACGACAGCTTAGGTTTCTTCCCAAACCATAATTCATACGGTGTCGTCTCAACGGATTTCGACGGAGCCCTATTTAAAGTGAATGCGGCAGTCTCTAAAGCATAGCCCCAAAAAGATAACGGTAAATCGGTAAGAGACATCATAGATCGCACCATATCTAGTAGAGTGCGATTACGACGTTCGGACACACCATTACACTGAGGTGTTCCAGGCGGCGTGAGTTGTGAAACTATTCCACATTTTCTTAAGTGTGTGCCAAACTCGTGACTCAAGTATTCTCCTCCTCGATCTGATCGTAGGAACTTGATTTTCCTGTCACGTTAATTCTCAACCTCACTCTGAAATTCCTTGAACTTTTCAAAGGTTTCAGACTTGTGTTTCATTAAGTAGATATACCCATATCTACTTAAATTGTCAGTGAGCGTGAGAACATAACGATAGCCACCGCGAGCCTCAACACTCATTGGACCGCACACATCAGTATGTATGATTTCCAATAAGTTGGTTGCTCGCTCCATTGTTCCTGAGAACGGAGTCTTGGTCATCTTACCCATGAGGCATGGTTCACACGTGTCAAATGATTCATAATCAAGAGACTCTAAAAGTCCATCTGCATGGAGCTTCTTCATGCGTTTGACACCTATGTGACCAAGGCGGCAGTGCCACAAGTATGTGGTACTATCATTATCAACTTTACATCTTTTGGTACTCACATTATGAACATGTGTAGTAATACGCCCGAGATTCATTAAGAATAAACCATTCACCATAGGAGCATGACCATAAAACATATCTCTCATATAAATGGAACAACCATTATTCTCAGATTTAAATGAGTAGCCATCTCGAATTAAACGAGATCCCGATACAATGTTCATGCTCAAAGCTGGCACTAAATAACAATTATTGAGGTTTAAAACTAATCCTGTAGGTAAATGTAGAGGCAGCATGCCGACGGCGATCACATCGACCTTGGAACCATTCCCGACGCGCATCGTCACCTCGTCCTTCGCCAGTCTCCGTTTATTCCGCAGCTCCTGTTGTGAGTTACAAATATGAGCAACGGCACCGGTATCAAATACCCAGGAGTCACTACGAGTACTGGTAAGGTACACATCAATTACATGTATATCAAATATACCTTTGGTGTTGCCGGCCTTCTTGTCCGCTAAGTACTTGGGGCAGTTCCGTTTCCAGTGACCCTTCCCTTTGCAATAAAAGCACTCTGTCTCAGGCTTGGGTCCATTCTTTGGCTTCTTCCCGGCAGCTTGCTTGCCGGGCGCGGCAACTTCCTTGCCGTCCTTCTTGGAGTTCTTTTTACCCTTGCCTTTCTTGAACTTAGTGGTTTTATTGACCATCAACACTTGATGTTCCTTCTTGACTTCTACCTCCGCTGATTTCAGCATTGAGAACAACTCAGGAATGGTCTTTTGCATCCCCTGCATATTGAAGTTCATCACAAAGCTCTTGTAGCTTGGTGGAAGCGACTGGAGGATTCTGTCAATGACCGCATCATCCGGGAGATTAACTCCCAGCTGAGACAAGCGGTTATGTAACCCAGACATAGTGAGTATGTGCTCACTGACAGAACTATTTTCCTCCATCTTACAGCTGAAGAACTTATCGGAGACTTCATATCTCTCGATCCGGGCATGAGCTTGAAAAACCATTTTCAGCTCTTCAAACATCTCATATGCTCCATGTCTCTCAAAACGCTTTTGGAGCCCCGGCTCTAAGCTGTAAAGCATGCCGCACTGAACGAGGGAGTAGTCGTCAACACGTGTCTGCCAAGCGTTCATAACGTCTTGGTTCTGTGGGACGGGTGGATCACCTAGCGGTGCTTGTAGGACATAATCTTTCTTGGCAGCTATGAGGATGATCCTCAGGTTCCGGACCCAGTCCGTATAGTTGCTGCCATCGTCTTTCAGCTTGGTTTTCTCTAGGAACGCGTTGAAGTTGAGGACTACGTTGGCCATTTGATCTACAAGACATATTGCAAAGATTTTAGACTAAGTTCATGATAATTAAGTTCATCTAATCAAATTATTAATGAACTCCCACTTAGATTAGACATCCCTCTAGTCATCTAAGTATTACATGATCTGAGTTAACTAGACCGTGTCCGATCATCACGTGAGACGGACTAGTCAATGTCGGTGAACATCTTCATGTTGATCGTATCTTCTATACGACTCATGCTCGACCTTTCGGTCTTCTGTGTTCCGAGGCCATGTCTGTACATGCTAGGCTCGTCAAGTTAACCCTAAGTGTTTTGCATGTGTTCCGAGGCCATGTCTGTACATGCTAGGCTCGTCAACACCCGTTGTATGTGAACGTAAGGATCCATCACACCCGATCATCACGGCGTGCTTAGAAACGACGAACTTTAGGAACGGTGCACAGTTAGGGGAGAACACTTCTTGAAATTGTTATGAGGGATCATCTTATTTACTACCGTCATTCTAAGTAAACAAGATGCAAAACATGATAAACATCACATGTAATCAAATAATTAACGTGACATGATATGGCCAATATCACATAGCTCCTTTGATCTCCATCTTGGGGCTCCATGATCATCTTGTCACCGGCTTGACACCATGATCTCCATCATCATGATCTCCATCATCGTGTCTCCATGAAGTTGCTCGCCAACTATTACTTCTACTACTATGGCTAACGCGTTTAGCAATAAAGTAAAGTAATTTACATGGCGTTTCTCGATGACACGCAGGTCATATAAAAGAATAAAGACAACTCCTATGGCTCCTGCCGGTTGTCATACTCATCGACATGCAAGTCGTGATACCTATTACAATAGCATGAACATCTCATACATCACATATAGATCATTCATCATTCATCACAACTTTGGCCATATCATATCACAAACCACTTGCTGCAAAAACAAGTTAGACGTCCTCTAATTGTTGTTGCAAGTTTTACGTGGCTGAATTAGGGTTCTAGCAAGAACGTCTTCTTACCTACGTTAAAGCCACAACGTGATTTGTCAACTTCTATTTACCCTTCATAAGGACCCTGTTCATCGAATCCGCTCCAACTAAAGTGGGAGAGACAGACACCCGCCAGCCACCTTATGCAACTAGTGCATGTTAGTCGGTGGAACCGGTCTCACGTAAGCGTACGTGTAAGGTTGGTCCGGGCCGCTTCATCCCACAATACCGCTGAAGCAAGAAAAGACTAGTAACGGCAAGAAGGTTGACAAATCTATGCCCACAACAAATTGTGTTCTACTCGCGCAAGAAGAACTACGCATAGACCTAGCTCATGATGCCACTGTTGGGGAACATTGCAGAAAACAAAATTTTTTCTACTCGTTTCACCAAGAGCATCTAGGAGTTCATCTAGCAATGAGTCATTGGATGCATCTACATACCTTTGTAGATCGCGCACGGAAGCGTTCAAAGAACGGTGATGATGTAGTCGAACACGACGTGATCCAAATCACCGATGACCAAGCACCGAACGGACGGCACCTCCGCGTTCAACACACGTACTAGACGGGAGACGTCTCCTCCTTCTTGATCCAGCAAGGGGGAAGGAGAGGTTGATGAAGATCCAGCAGCACGACGGCGTGGTGGTGGATGCAGGGCGTCACAGTAGCAGGGCTTTGCCTATACTACAAGGGAGAGACGTAACGGGGGGAGAGGGAGGCGCCAGGGGCTGGTGTATGAAGTCCCTCCTCTCCCCCACTATATATAGGAGGGCCAGGGGGGGTGGTGCGCAGCCTAGGAGATCTGATCTCCTAGGTGCGGCGGCCAGGGGGAGGATTCCCTCCCCCCCAAGGCACCCAGAGGTGCCTTCCACCACTTGGACTCCTCCCCCATGGAAACCCTAGGCGCATGGGCCTAGTGGGGCTGGTGCCCTTGGCCCATGTAGGCCAAGGCGCACCCCCTACAGCCCATGTGGCCCCCCGGGACAGGTGGCCCCACCCGGTGGGCCCCCGGGACCCCTCCGGTGGTCCCGGTACAATACCGATAACCCCGAAACTTGTCCCGATGGCCGAAACAACATTTCCTATATATAATTCTTTACCTCCGGACCATTACAGAACTCCTCGTGACGTCCGGGATCTCATCCGGGACTCCGAACAACATTCGGGTTTCTGCATATACATATCTTCACAACCCTAGCGTCACCGAACCTTAAGTGTGTAGACCCTACGGGTTCGGGAGACAAGCAGACATGACCGAGACGACTCTCCGGTTAATAACCAACAGCGGGATCTGGATAACCATGTTGGCTCCCACATGCTCCACGATGATCTCATCGGATGAACCACGATGTCGAGGATTCAATCAACCCCGTATGCAATTCCCTTTGTCAATCGATATGTTACTTGCCCGAGATTCGATCGTCGGTATCCCAATACCTCGTTCAATCTCGTTACCGGCAAGTCACTTTACTCGTACCGTAGTGCATGATCCCGTGACCAGACACTTGGTCACTTTGAGCTCATTATGATGATGCATTACCGAGTGGGCCCAGTGATACCTCTCCGTCATACGGAGTGACAAATCCCAGTCTTGATCCATGTCAACCCAACAGACACTTTCGGAGATACCCGTAGTATACCTTTATAGTCACCCAGTTATGTTGTGACGTTTGATATACCCAAAGCACTCCTACGGTATCCGGGAGTTACACGATCTCATGGTCTAAGGAAAAGATACTTTGACATTGGAAAACTCTAGCAAACGAACTATACGATCTTGTGCTATGTTTAGGATTGGGTCTTGTCCATCACATCATTCTCCTAATGATGTGATCTCGTTATCAATGACATCCAATGTCCATAGTCAGGAAACCATGACTATCTGTTGATCAACGAGCTAGTCAACTAGAGGCTTACTAGGGACATGTTGGTGTCTGTTATTCACACATGTATTACGATTTCCGGATAACACAATTATAGCATGAATAAAGACAATTATCATGAACAAGGAAATATAATAATAATGCTTTTATTATTGCCTCTAGGGAATATTTCCAACACTATGTATTCCACTTCACACGTAGATCCTGCCACGACGCTCTACTTGGAATTACACCAACCGACAGCTCCACCATTTAATAAAAACACGTATCTAGTTTGTGACTTAGAGTCATCCGGATCACTATCAAAGCTTGCATCGACGTAACCGTTACGACGAGCTCTTTGTCACCTCCATATACAAGAAATATATCCTTAGTCCTTTTCAGGTATTTTAGGATGTTCTTGACCGCTATCTAGTGATCTACTCCTAGATTACTTTGGTACCTCCCTGCTAGACTGATAGCAAGTCACACATCAGTTCTGGTACACATCATTGCATACATGATAGAGCCTATGGCTGAAGCATAGGGAACACCTTTCATTTTCTCTCTATCTTCTGTAGTGGTCGGGCATTGAGTCTGACTCAACTTCACACCTTGTAACACATGCAAGAACCCTTTCTTTGCTTGATCCATTTTGAACTTCTTCAAAACTTTATCAAGGTATGTGCTTTGTGAAAGTCCAATTAAGTGTCTTGATCTATCTCTATAGATCTTGATGTCCAATATATAAGCAGCTTCACCGAGGTTTTTCATTGAAAAATTCTTATTCAAGTATCCTTTTGTGCTATTCAGAAATTCAGTATCATTTCTGATCAATAATATGTCATCTACATATAATATCAGAAATGCTACAGAGCTCCCACTCACTTTGTTGTAAATACAGGCTTCTCCAAAAGTCTGTATAAAACTGTATGCTTTGATCACACTATCAAAGCGTATATTCCAACTCTGAGAGGCTTGCACCAGTCCATAAATGGATTGCTGGAGCTTGCACACTTTGTTAGCACCTTTTGGATCGATAAAACCTTCTGGTTGCATCATATACAACTCTTCTTTAAGATATCCATTAGGGAATGCCGTTTTGACATCCATTTGCCAAATTTCATAATCATAAAATGCGGCAATTGTTAACATGATTCGGACGGACTTAAGCATTGCTATGGGTGAGAAGGTCTCATCGTAGTCAACTCCTTGAACTTGTCGAAAACCTTTTGCAACAAGTCGAGCTTTGTAGACAGTAACATTACCATCAACGCCAGTCTTCTTCTTGAAGATCCATTTATTCTCTATGGCATGCTGATCATCGGGCAAGTCAACCAAAGTCCATACTTTGTTCTTATACATGGATCCTATCTCAGATTTCATGGCCTCAAGCCATTTTACGGAATCTAGGCTCATCATCGCTTCCTCATAGTTCGTAGGTTCGTCATGGTCAAGTAACATGACTTCCAGAATAGGATTACCATACCACTTTGGTGCGGATCTTACTCTGGTTAACCTACAAGGTTCAGTAGTAACTTGATCAGAAGTTTCATGACCATCATCATTAGCTTCCTCACTTATTGGTGTAGGAATCACTGGAACTGATTTCAGTGATGAACTACTTTCCAATAAGGGAGAAGGTATAATTACCTTGTCAAGTTCTACTTTCCTCCCACTCACTTCTTTCGAGAGAAACTCCTTCTCTATAAAGGATCCATTCTTAGCAACGAATATCTTGCCTTCGGATCTGTGATAGAAGGTGTACCCAACAGTCTCCTTTGGGTATCTGATACGTCTCCAACATATCTATAATTTTTGATTGTTCCATGCTATTATATTATCTGTTTTGGATGTTAATGGGCTTTATTTTACACTTTTATATGATTTTTGGGACTAACCTATTAACCGGAGGCCTAGCCCAAATTGTTGTTTTTTGCCTATTTCAGTGTTTCGTAGAAAAGGAATATCAAACGGAGTCCAAACGGAATGAAACCTTTGGGAGCGTGATTTGTGGAACAAACGCGATCCAGAGGACTTGGAGTGGACGTCAAGCAATCAACGAGGCGGCCACAGGCAGGGGGCGCACCTACCCCCTGGGCGTGCCCTCCCCCTCGTGGCTCAACCGACCTACTTCTTCCTCCTATATATGTTCACATACCCCGAAAACATCCAGGAGCACCACGAAACCCTATTTCCACCGCCGCAACCTTCTGTACCCAAGAGATCCCATCTTGGGGCCTTTTCCGGAGCTCCGTTGGAGGGGGCATTGATCACGGAGGGCCTCTACATCAACTCCATGGCACCTTCGATGATGTGTGAGTAGTTTACTTCAGACCTTCGGGTCCATAGCTAGTAGCTAGATGGCTTCTTCTCTCTCTTTGGATCTCAATACAAAGTTCTCCTCGATCTTCTTGGAGATCTATTCGATGTAACTCTTTTTGCGGTGTGTTTGTCGAGATCCGATGAATTGTGGGTTTATGATCAAGTCTATCTATGAACAATATTTGAATCTTCTCTAAATTCTTTTATGTATGATTGGTTATCTTTGCAAGTCTCTTCAAATTATCAGTTTGGTTTGGCCTACTAGATTGATCTTTCTTGCAATGGGAGAAGTGCTTAGCTTTGGGGTTCAATCTTGCGGTGCTCGATCCCAGTGACAGAAAGGGAAACGACACATATTGTATTGTTGCCATTGAGGATAAAAGATGGGGTTTATATCATATTGCATGAGTTTATCCCTCTACATCATGTCATCTTGCTTAAAGCGTTACTCTGTTCTTATGAACTTAATACTCTAGATGCATGTTGGATAGCGGTCGATGTGTGGAGTAATAGTAGTAGATGCAGGCAGGAGTCGGTCTACTTTTCACGGACGTGATGCCTATATACATGATCATACCTAGATATTCTCATAATTATTCGCTTTTCTATCAATTGCTTGACAGTAATTTGTTCACCCACCGTAATACTTATGCTATGTTGAGAGAAGCCACTAGTGAAACCTATGGCCCCCAGGTCTATTCTCCATCATACAAGTTTCCAATCTATTTTATTTTGCAATCTTTACTTTCAATCTATATCATAAAAATACCAAAAATATTTATCTTATTATCATTATCTCTATCAGATCTCACTCTTGCAAGTGGTCGTGAAGGGATTGACAACCCCTTTATCACGTTGGTTGCGAGGTTCTTATTTGTTTGTGTAGGTACAAGGTGACTCGCGCGTGGTCTCCTACTGGATTGATACCTTGGTTCTCAAAAACTGAGGGAAATACTTATACTACTTTGCTGCATCACCCTTTCCTCTTCAAGGGAAAACCTGTTGGGGAACGTAGTAATTTCCAAAATTTCCTACGCACACGTAAGATCATGGTCATGCATAGCAACGAGAGGGGAGAGTGTTGTCTACGTACCCTCATAGACCGAAAGCGGAAGCGTTAGCACAACGCGGTTGATGTAGTCGTACATCTTCACGATCCGACCGATCAAGTACCGAACGTACGGCACCTCCGAGTTCAGCACACGTTCAGCCTGATGACGTCCCTCGAACTCCGATCCAGCCAAGTGTTGAGGGAGAGTATCGTCAGCACGACGGCGTGGTGACGATGTTGATGTTCTACCGACGCAGGGCTTCGCCTAAGCACCGCTACAGTGTTATCGAGGTGGACTATGGTGGAGGGGGGCACCGCACACGGCTAAGAGATCAATGATCAATTGTTGTGTCTATGGGGTGCCCCTGCCCCCATATATAAAGGAGCAAGGGGGGTGCGGCCGGCCATAGGAGGAGGCGCGCCGGAGGAGTCCTACTCCCACCGGGAGTAGGACTCCCCTCCTTTTTCCTAGTTGGATTAGGACTTGCGGGGGAAGGAGGAGAAAGGGGAAAGGAAAGGGGGGGCGCCGCCCCCCTCCTTGTCCAATTCGGACTTGGGGGGGGGGGGAGGGGCGCGCGGCTGCCCCTTGGCCGCCTCTCCTCTTCCTCCACTTGGGCCCATAAGGCCCAATAGCCTCCGGGGGGTTCCGGTAACCCCTCCGGTACTCCGGTAAAATCACTATTTCACCCGGAACACTTCTGATATCCACACATAGGCTTCCAATATATCAATCTTCATGTCTCGACCATTCCAAGACTCCTCGTCATGTCCGTGATCACATCCGGGACTCCGAACAACCTTCGGTACATCAAAACACATAAACTCATAATAAAACTGTCATCGTAACGTTAAGCGTGCGGACCCTACGAGTTAGAGAACTATGTAGACATGACCGAGACACGTCTCTGGTCAATAACCAATAGCGGGACCTGGATGCTCATATTGGCTCCTATATATTCTACGAAGATCTTTATTGGTCAGACCGCATAACAACATACGTTGTTCCCTTTGTCATTGGTATGTTACTTGCCCGAGATTCGATCGTCGGTATCTCAATACCTAGTTCAATCTCGTTACCGGCAAGTCTCGTTACTCGTTCCGTAATACATCATCCCGCAACTAACTCATTAGTTGCAATGCTTAAGTGATGTGCATTACCGAGAGGGCCCAGAGATACCTCTCCGATAATCGGAGTGACAAATCCTAATCTCGAAATACGCCAACCCAACAAGTACCTTCGGAGAGACCTGTAGAGCACCTTTATAATCACCCAATTACGTTGTGACGTTTGGTAGCACACAAAGTGTTCCTCCGATAAACAGGAGTTGCATAATCTCATAGTCATAGGAACATGTATAAGTCATGAAGAAAGCAATAGCAACATACTAAACGATCGTGTGCTAAGCTAATGGAATGGGTCATGTCAATCACATCATTCTCCTAATTATGTGATCCCGTTAATCAAATGACAACTCATGTCTATGGTTAGGAAACACAACCATCTTTGATTAACGATCTAGTCAAGTAGAGGCATACTAGTGACACTCTGTTTGTCTATATATTCACACATGTATTATGTTTCCGGTTAATACAATTCTAGCATGAATAATAAACATTTATCATGATATAAGGAAATAAATAATAACTTTATTATTGCCTCTAGGGCATATTTCCTTCAGTCTCCCACTTGCACTAGAGTCAATAATCTAGTTCACATCGCCATGTGATTTAACATCAATAGCTCACATCACCATGTGATTAACACCCATAGTTCACATCGTCATGTGACCAACACCCAAAGGGTTTACTAGAGTCAATAATCTAGTTCACATTGCTATGTGATTAATACCCAAAGAGTACTAAGGTGTGATCATGTTTTGCTTGTGAGGGAAGTTTAGTCAACGGGTCTGCCACATTCAGATCTGTATGTATTTTGCAAATTCCTATGTCAAAAATGCTCTGCACGGAGCTACTCTAGCTAATTGCTCCCACTTTCAATATGTATCCAGATTGAGACTTTGAGTCATCTGGATCAGTGTCAAAACTTGCATTGACGTAAACCTATACGACAAACCTTTTGTCACCTCCATAATCGAGAACCATATCCTTATTCCACTAAGGATAATTTTGACCAATGTCTAGTGATCTACTCCTAGATCACTATTGTACTCCTTTGCCAACAGGGCAGGGTATACAATAGGTCTGGTACACAGCATGGCATACTTTATAGAACCTATGGCTGAGGCATAGGAAATGACTTTCATTCTCTCTCTATCTTCTCCCGTGGTCGGGCTTTGAGTCTTACTCAGTTTCACACCTTGTAACACAGGCAAGGACTCTTTCTTTGACTGTTCCATTTTGAACCACTTCAAAATCTTGTCAAGGTATGTACTTATTGAAAAACTTATCAAGCGTCTTGATCTATCTCTATAGATCTTGATGCTCAATAAGTAAGTAGCTTCACCGAGATATTTCTTTGAAAAACTCCTTTCAAACATTCCTTTATGCGTTGCAGAATAATTCTACATTATCTCCGATCAACAATATGTCATTCACATATACTTATCAGAAATGCTGTAGTGCTCCCACTCACTTTCTTGCAAATACAGGCTTCACCGCAAGTCTGTATAAAACTATATGCTTTGATCAACTTATCAAAGCGTATATTCCAACTCCGAGATGCTTGCACCAGTCCATAGATAGATCGCTGGAGCTTGCATATTTTGTTAGTACCTTTAGGATTGACAAAACCTTCTGGTTGCATCATATACAACTCTTCTTTAATAAATCCATTAAGGAATGCAGTTTTGTTTATCCATTTGCCAGATTTCATAAAATGCGACAATTGCTAACATGATTCGGACAGACTTAAGCATAGATACGAGTGAGAAACTCTCATCGTAGTCAACACTTTGAACTTGTCGAAAACCTTTTTGCGACAATTCTAGCTTTGTAGATAGTAACACTACTATCAGCGTCCGTCTTCATCTTGAAGATCCATTTAATCTCAATGGCTCGCCGATCATTGGGCAAGTCAATCAAAGTCCATACTTTGTTCTCATACATGGATCTCATCTCAGATTTCATGGCCTTAAGCCATTTCGCGGAATCTGGGCTCATCATCGCTTCCTCATAGTTCGTAGGCTCATCATGGTCAAGTAACATGATCTCCAGAACAGGATTACCGTAGCACTCTGGTGCGGATCTCACTCTGGGTTACCTACGAGGTTTCGGTAGTAACTTGATCTGAAGTTACATGATCATCATCATTAGCTTCCTCACTAATTGGTGTAGTAGTCACAGGAATAGATTGCTGTGATGAACTACTTTCCAATAAAGGAGCAGGAACAGTTACCTCATCAAGTTCTACTTTCCTCCCACTCACTTCTTTCGAGAGAAACTCCTTCTCTAGAAAGGATACATTCTCAGCAATGAATAACTTGCCTTTGGATCTGTGATAGAAGGTGTACCCAACATTTTCTTTTGGGTATCCTATGAAGACACACTTCTTCGATTTGGGTTTGAGCTTATCAGGTTGAAACTTTTTCACATAAGCATTGCAACCTCAAACTTTAAGAAACGACATCTTAGGTTTCTTGCTAAACCACAGTTCATACGGTGTTGTCTCAACGGATTTAGATGGTACCCTTTTAATGTGAATGCAGCTGTCTCTAATGCATAACCCCAAAACGATAGTGGTAAATCGGTAAGAGACATCATAAATTGCACTATATCAAATAAAGTACGGTTATGATGTTCGGACACACCATTACGCTGTGGTGTTCCTGGTGGCGTGAGTTGCGAAACTATTCCGCATTGTTTCAAATGTAGACCAAACTCATAACTCAAATATTCTCCTCCACGATCAGATCGTAGAAACTTTATTTGCTTGTTACGATGATTTTCAACTTCACTCTGAAATTCTTTGAACTTTTCAAACGTTGCAGACTTATGTTTCATTAAGTAGATATACCCATATCTGCTCAAATCATCTGTGAAGGTCAGAAGATAATGATACCTGCCGTGAGCCTCAACACTTATCGGATCGCATACATCAGTATGTATTATTTCCAATAAGTCAGTTGCTCCCTCCATTGTTCCGTAGAACGGAGTCTTTAGTCATCTTGCCCATAAGGCATGGTTCGCAAGCATCAAGTGATTCATAATCAAGTGATTCCAAAATTCCATTAGCATGGAGTTTCTTCATGCGCTTTACACCAATATGACCTAAAAGGCAGTGCCACAAATAAGTTGCACTATCATTATTAACTTTGCATCTTTTTGGCTTCAATATTATGAATATGTGTATCAGTACGATCGAGATCCAACAAACCATTTTCGTTGGGTGTATAACCATAGAAGGTTTTATTCATGTAAACAGAATAACAATTATTCTCTAACTTAAATCTATAACCGTATTGCAATAAACATGATCAAATCATATGCTTGCTCAACGCAAACACCAATAACATTTATTTAGGTTTAACACTAATCCCGAAAGTATAGGGAGTGTGCGATGATGATCGTATCATTCTTGGAACTACGTCCATCACACATCATCACTTCACCCTTAACTAGTCTCTGTTCATTCTGCAACTCCCGTTTCAAGTTACTACTCTTAGCAACTGAACTAGTATCAAATACCGAGGGGTTGCTATAAACACTAGTAAAGTACACATCAATAACATGTATATCAAATATAGCTTGTTCACTTTGCCACCTTCTTATCCGCCAAATACTTGTGGTGTTTCCGCTTCTAGTGACCAGTCCCTTTGCAGTAGAAGCACTTAGTCTCAGGCTTAGGTCCAGACTTGGGCTTCTTCACTTGAGCAGCAACTTGCTTGATGTTCTTCTTGAAGTTCCCCTTCTATCCCTTTGCCCTTTTTTGAAACTAGTGATCTTGTTAACCATCAACACTTGATGCTCTTTCTTGATTTCTATCTCCGTCGATTTCAGCATCACGAAGAGCTTGGGAATCGTTTCCGTTATCCCTTGCATATTATAGTTCATCACGAAGTTCTACTAACTTGGTGATGGTGACTAGAGAATTCTGTCAATCACTATTTTATCTGGAAGATTAACTCCCACTTTATTCAAGCGATTGTAGTACCCAGACAATATGAGCACATGCTCACTGCTTGAGCTATTCTCCTCCATCTTTTAGCTATAGAACTTGTTGGAGATTTCATATCTCTCAACTCAGGTATTTGCTTGAAATATTAACTTCAACTCCTGGAACATCTCATATGGTCCATGACGTTCAAAACGTCTTTGAAGTCCTGATTTTAAGCCGTTAAGCATGTTGCACTAAACTATCAAGTAGTCATCATATTGAGCTAGCCAAACGTTCATAACGTCTGCATCTGCTCCTGCAATAGGTCTGTCACCTAGCGGTGCATCAAGGACATAATTCGTCTGTGCAACAATGAGGATAATCCTCAGATCACGGATCCAATCCATATCATTGCTACTAACATCTTTCAACTTAGTTTTCTCTAGGAACATATCAAAAATAAAACAGGGGAGCTAAACGCGAGCAATTGATCTACAACATAGATATGCTAATACTACCAGGACTAAGTTCATGATAAATTAAAGTTCAATTAATCATATTACTTAAGAACTCCCACTTAGATAGACATCCCTCTAGTCATCTGAGTGATCACGTGATCCAAATCAACTAAACCATAACCGATCATCACGTGAAATGGAGTAGTTTTCAATGGTGAACATCACTATGTTGATCATATCTACTATATGATTCACGCTCGACCTTTCGGTCTCAGTGTTCCGAGGCCATATCTGCATATGCTAGGCTCGTCAAGTTTAACCTGAGTATTCTGCGTCTGCAAAACTAGCTTGCACCCGTTGTAGATGGACGTAGAGCTTATCACACCTGATCATCACGTGGTAGAGCTTAAAGCACGTCGTTAGAACCAGTCTCGCGTAAGACACCACGTGATGACATGATGGTAAGCAGTATGACTTATATCGCCCACAACTCACTTGTGTTCTACTCGTGCATATAACATCAACGCATAAAACCAGGCTCAGATGCCACTATTGGGGAACGTAGTAATTTCAAAAATTTCCTACGCACACGCAAGATCATGGTGATGCATAGCAATGAGAGGGGATAGTGTTGTCTACGTACCCTCGTAGACCGAAAGCGGAAGCGTTAGCACAACGCGGTTGATGTAGTCGTACGTCTTCACGATCTGACCGATCAGTATCGAACGTACAACACCTCCGAGTTCAGCACACGTTCAGCCTGATGACGTCCCTCGAACTCCGATCCAGCCGAGTGTTGGGGGAGAGTTTCATCAGCACGATGGCATGGTGACGATGTTGATGTTCTACCGACGCAGGGCTTCGCCTAAGCACCGCTACAGTATTTTCGAGGTGGACTATGGTGGAGGGGGCACCGCACACGGCTAAGAGATCAATGATCAATTGTTGTGTCTATGGGGTGCCCCCTGCCCCAGTATATAAAGGAGCAAGGGGGGTGCGGCCGGCCATAGGAGGAGGCGCACCGGAGGAGTCCTACTCCCACCGGGAGTAGGACCCCCCCTACTTTTTCCTAGTTGGATTAGGACTTGGGGGGAAGGAGGAGAAAGGGGAAAGGAAAGGGGGGGGTGCCCCCCTCCTTGTCCAATTCGGACTTGGGGGGGGGGGGAGGGGCGCGCGGCTGCCCCTTGGCCGCCTCTCATCTTCCTCCACTTGGGCCCATAAGGCCCAATAGCCTCCGGGGGGTTCCGGTAACCCCTTCGGTACTCCGGTAAAATCACTATTTCACCCGGAACACTTCCGATATCCAAACATAGGCTTCCAATATATCAATCTTCATGTATCGACCATTTCGAGACTCCTCGTCATGTCCGTGATCACATCTGGGACTCCGAACAACCTTCGGTATATCAAAACACATAAACTCATAATAAAACTGTCATCGTAACGTTAAGCGTGCGGACCCTACGGGTTCGAGAACTATGTAGACATGACCGAGACACGTCTCTGGTCAATAACCAATAGCGGAACCTAGATTCTCATATTGGCTCCTACATATTCTATGAAGATCTTTATCGGTTAGACCGCATAACAACATACGTTGTTCCCTTTGTCATCGGTATGTTACTTGCCCGAGATTCGATTGTCGGTATCTCAATACCTAGTTCAATCTCGTTACCGGCAAGTCTCTTTACTCGTTCCGTAACACATCATCCCGCAACTAACTCATTAGTTGCAATGCTTGCAAGGCTTAAGTGATGTGCATTACCGAGAGGGCCCAGAGATACCTCTCTGACAATTGGAGTGACAAATCCTAATCTCGAAATACGCCAACCCAACAAGTACCTTCGGAGACACCTGTAGAGCACCTTTATAATCACCCAGTTATGTTGTGACGTTTGGTAGCACGCAAAGTGTTCCTCCGGTAAACGGGAGTTGCATAATCTCATAGTCATAGGAACATGTATAAGTCATGAAGAAAGCAATAGCAACATACTAAACGATCGTGTGCTAAGCTAATGGAATGGGTCATGTCAATCACATCATTCTCCTAATGATGTGATCCCATTAATCAAATGACAACTCATGTCTATGGTTAGGAAACACAACCATCTTCGATTAACGAGCTAGTCAAGTAGAGGCATACTAGCGACACTCTGTTTGTCTATATATTCACACATGTATTATGTTTCCGGTTAATACAATTCTAGCATGAATAATAAAAATTTATCATGATATAAGGAAATAAATAATAACTTTATTATTGCCTCTAGGGCATATTTCCTTCAAAACCAATGCATGCTCAAGAGGTAGCAAGAAGGATTTCTGGCGCCGTTGCCGGGGAGATCTACGCCAAGTAAAGACATACCAAGTTCCCATCACAACTCTTATCCTTCGCATTACATTATTTGTTATTTGCCTCTCATTTTCCTCTCCCCCACTTCACCCTTGCTGTTTTATTCGCCCTCTTTTCCTTTCTCCCTCTCTTTCCGTCCGCTTTTTCTTTGCTTGTTTGCTTGTGTGTTGGATTGCTTGCTTGTCACGATGGCTCAAGATAATACTAAATTGTATGACTTTGCCAATAACAACAATAATGATTTTATTAGCACTCCGATTACTCCTCTTACCGATGCTGAATCTTGTGAAATTAATACTGCTTTGCTGAATCTTGTCATGAAAGATCCGTTTTCTGGCCTTCCTAGTGAAGATGCCGCTACGCATCTAAACAACTTTGTTGATTTGTGTGATATGCAAAAGAAGAAAGATGTGGATAATGATATTGTTAAACTTAAGCTATTTCCGTTTTCTCTTAGAGATCATGCTAAAGCTTGGTTTTCGTCTTTGCCTAAAAATAGTATTGATTGATGGAATAAGTGCAAAGATGCTTTTATCTCTAAGTATTTTCCTCCCGCTAAGATCATATCTCTTAGAAACGATATTATGAATTTTAAGCAACTTGATCATGAGAATGTTGCACAATCTTGGGAGAGGATGAAATTAATGATATGTAATTGCCCTACACATGGTTTGAATTTATGGATGATTATACAAAAAATTTATGCCGGATTGAATTTTGCTTCTAGAAATCATTTAGATTCGGCCGCGGGAGGCACTTTTATGGAAATCACTTTAGGAGAAGCTACCAAACTCCTAGATAATATTATGGTTAATTATTCTCAATGGCACACTGAAAGATCTACTAGTAAAAAAGTTCATGCGATTGAAAAGATTAATGTTTTGAGTGGAAAGATGGATGAACTTATGAAATTGTTTGCTAATAAGAGTGTCCCTACTGATCCTAATGATATGCCTTTGTCTACTTTGATTGAGAATAATAATGAATCTATGGATGTGAATTTTGTTGGTAGGAACAATTTTGGTAACAACGCGTATAGAGGTTTATTTTAATTCTAGGCCGTTTCCTAGTAATTCCTCTAATAATTATGGTAATTCCTACGACAATTCTTATGGAAATTATAATAAGATGCCCTCTGATTTTGAATCTATTATTAAATAATTTATTAGTTCACAAAAGAGTTTCAATGCTTTGATCGAAGAAAAAATGCTTAAGATTGATGAGTTGGCTAGGAACGTGGATATAATTTCTCTTGATGTTGATTCTTTGAAAGTTAGATCTATTCCACCTAAGCATAATATCAATGAGTCTCTCAAAGCTATGAGAATTTCCATTGATGAGTGCAAAGAAAGAGCCGCTAGGATGCATGCTAAAAAAGATTGCTTTGTGAAACCGTGTTCTTCTAGTTTCCATGATAATAATGATGAAGATCTAAAATTAATTGATGTGTCCCCTATTAAATCTTTGTTTTGCAATATGAATCTTGATAATGATGGGACTGAACATGATCCACCTTTACCTAGACGGCGTTCCAAAAATTCAGAGTTTTTAGATCTTGATGCAAATATTAGTAAAACTGGGATTGAAGAGGTTAAAACTTTAGATAGCAACGAACCCACTATCTTGGATTTCAAGGAATTTAATTATGATAAATGATCTTTGATAGATTGGATTTCCTTGTTGCAATCCGTGCTAAATTCTCCTCATGCTTATAGTCAAAATAAAGCTTTTACTAAACATATCGTTGATGCTTTAATGCAATCTTACGAAGAAAAACTTGAGTTGGAAGTTTCTATCCCTAGAAAACTTTATGATGAGTGGGAACCTACAATTAAAGTTAAAATTAAAGATCATGAATGCTATGCTTTGTGTGATTTGGGTGCTAGTGTTTCCACGATCCCAAAAACTTTGTGTGATTTGCTAGGTTTCCGTGAATTTGATGATTGTTCTTTAAACTTGCACCTTGCGGATTCCACTATTAAGAAACCTATGGGAAAGATTAATGATGTTCTTATTGTTGCAAATAGGAATTATGTGCCTGTAGATTTCATTGTTCTTGGTATAGATTGCAATCCTTCATGTCCTATTATGCTTGGTAGACCTTTCCTTAGAACGATTGGTGCAATTATTGATATGAAGGAAGGGAATATTAAATTGCAATTTCCATTAAGGAAAGGCATGGAACACTTCCCTAAAATAAAATTATATTACCATATCAATATATTATGAGAGCCACTTATGGATTGCCTACCAAAGATGGCAATACCTAGATCTATCCTTGCTTTTATGCCTAGCTAGGGCGTTAAACGATAGCGCTTGTTGGGAGGCAACCCAATTTTAGTTTTATTCCTTGCTTCTTGTTCCTGTTTAGTAATAAATACGTTATCTAGCCTCTGTTTTGGTTGTGTTTTTTGTGTTTGTGCCAAGTAGAACTGTTGAGAAGACTTGGGGAAAGTCTTTTTGATCTTGCTGTAAAAAACAGAAACTTTAGCGCTCACGAGAATTGCTGCAATTTTTATTGGAGAGTGCTATTTAGTTAATTATTTTTGCAGATGATTAATAGATAAATCCCTCACGTCCAGAAATTTATTTTAGAATTTTTGGAGTTCCAGAAGTACTCGAAACCTACAGATTACTACAGACTGTTCTGTTTTTGACAGATTCTGTTTTTTTGTGTGTTGTTTGCTTATTTTGATGAATCTATGGCTAGTAATAGAGTTTATGAACCATAGAAAAGTTGGAATACAGTAGGTTTAACACCAATATAAATAAAGAATGAGTTCATTACAATACCTTGAAGTGATGGTTTGTTTTCTTTTACTAACGGAGCTCACGAAGATTTTCTTTTAAGTTTTGTGTTGTGAAGTTTTCAAGTTTTGGGTAAAGATTTAATGGATTATGGAACAAGGAGTTGCTACCTCTTGAACACTTGCGTTGGTTTTCCCTTGAAGAGGAAAGGGTGATGCAGAAAAGTAGCGTAAGTGTTTCCCTCAGTTTTTGAGAAGCAAGGTATCAATCCAGTAGGAGGCTACGCACGAGTCCCTCGCACCTACACAAAGAAATAAATTCTCGCAACCAACGCGATAAGGGGTTGTCAATCCCTACACGGTCACTTACGAGAGTGAGATCTGATAGATACGATAAGATAATATTTTTGGTATTTTATGATAAAGAGAAATAAAAGATGCAAGTAAAATAAAAGGCAAAGGAAATAACTAAGTATTGGAAGATTAATATGATGGAAGATAGACCCAGGGGCCATAGGTTTTACTAGTGGCTTCTCTCAAGAGCATAAGTATTCACGGTGGGTAAACAAATTACTATTGAGAAATTGACAGAATTGAGCATAGTTATGAGAATATCTAGGTATGATCATGTATATAGGCATCACGTCCGAGACAAGTAGACCGACTCCTGCCTGCATCTACTACTATTACTCCACACATCGACCGCTATCCAGCATGCATCTAGAGTATTAAGTTCATAAGAACAGAGTAACGCTTTAAGCAAGATGACATGATGTAGAGGGATAAACTCATGCAATACGAAATAAACCCCATCTTGTTATCCTCGATGGCAACAATACAATACGTGCCTTGCTGCCCCTACTGTCACTGGGAAAGGACACCGCAAGATTGAACCCAAAGCTAAGCACTTCTCCCATTGAAAGAAAGATCAATCTAGTGGGCCAAACCAAACTGATAATTCGAAGAGACTTGCAAAGATAACCAATCATAGATAAAAGAATTCAGAGAAGATTCAAATATTGTTCATAGATAAACTTGATCATAAACCCACAATTCATCGGTCTCAACAAACACACCGCAAAATAAGATTACATCGAATAGATCTCCACAGGAGAGGGGGAGAACTTTGTATTGAGATCCAAAAAGAGAGAAGAATCCATCTAGCTAATAACTATGGACCCGTAGGTCTGAGGTAAACTACTCACACTTCATCGGAGAGGCTATGGTGTTGATGTAGAAGCCCTCCGTGATCGATGCCCCCTCCGGCGGAGCTCCGGAAAAGGCCCCAAGATGGGATCTCATGGATACAGAAAGTTACGGCGGTGGAATTAGGGTTTTGGCTCCGTATCTGGTAGTTTGGGGGTACGTAGGTATATATAGGAGGAAGGAGTACATCGGTGGAGCAACAGGGGGCCCACGAGGGTGGAGGGCGCGCCTAGGGGGGTAGGCGCGCCCCCTACCTCGTGCCCTCCTCGTGATTGCTTGATGTAGGGTCCAAGTCCTCTAGATCATGTTCATTCCGAAAATCACGTTCCCGAAGGTTTCATTCCTTTTGGACTCCGTTTGATATACTTTTTCTACGAAACCCTAAAATAGGCAAAAACAGCAATTCTGGGCTGGGCCTCCGGTTAATAGGTTAGTCCCAAAAATAATATAAAAGTGTATAATAAAGCCCAATAATTTCCAAAACAGAATATAATAAAGCATGGAACAATCAAAAATTATAGATACATTGGAGACGTATGAAGCATCCCCAAGCTTAATTCCTGGTCGTCCTCGAGTAGGTAAATGATAAAAATAGAATTTTTGATGTGGGATGCTACTTGGCATATTTTCAATGTAATTCTTCTTAATTGTGGTATGAATATTCAGATCCGGAAGATTCAAGATAAAAGTTCAATATTGACATAAAAATAATAATACTTCAAGCATACTAACTAAGCAATTATGTCCTCTCAAAATAACATGGCCAAAGAAAGTTCATCCCTACAAAATCATATGGTTTAGTCATGCTCCATTTTTGTCACACAAGAATGCTCTCATCATGCACAACCCCAATGACAAGCCAAGCAATTGTTTCATACTTTAGTAATCTCAAACTTTTTCAACCTTCACGCAATATATGAGCGTGAGCCATGGATATAACACTATGGGTGGAATAGAATAATGATGGGGGTTATGTGGAGAAGAAAAAAAGGGAGAAAGTCTCACATCAACGAGGCTAATCAATGAGCTATGGAGATGCCCATCAATTGATGTTAATGCAAGGAGTAGGGATTGCCATGCAACGGATGCATTAGAGCTATAAATATATGAAAGCTCAACAGAAGAAACTAAGTGGGTGTGCATCCAACTTGCTTGCTCACGAAGACCTAGGGCATTTGAGGAAGCCCATTGTTGGAATATACAAGCCAAGTTCTATAATGAAAAGTTCCCACTAGTATATGAAAGTGACAAAACAAAAGACTCTCTATCATGAAGATTATGGTGCTGCTTTGAAGCACAAGTGTGGTAAAAAGGATAATAACATTGTCCCTTCTCTCTTTTTCTCTCATTTTTTTGGGCCTTATCCTTTTTTGGCCTTTATCCCCTTTATTTTATTGTTTTCCTCACTTGGGACAATGCTCTAGAAAATGATGATCATCACACTTCTATTTACAACTCAATGATTACAACTCGATACTAGAACAAAGTATGACTCTATATGAATGCCTCCGGCGGTGTACCGGGATATGCAATGAACCAAGAGTGACATGTATGAAAGGATTATGAATGGTGGCTTTGCCACAAATACTATGTCAACTACATGATCATGCAAAGCAATATGACAATGATGAACATGTCATGATAAATGGAACGGTGGAAAGTTGCATGGCAATATATGTCGGAATGGCTATGGGAATGGCATAATAGGTAGGTATGGTGGATGTTTTGAGGAAGATATAAGGAGGTTTATGTGTGAAAGAGCATATCATATCACGGGGTTTGGATGCACTAGCGAAGTTTGCACCAACTCTCAATGTGAGAAAGGGCAATGCACGGTATCGAAGAGGCTAGCAATGATGGAAGGGTGAGAGTGAGTATAATCCATGGACTCAACATTAGTCATAAAGAACTCACATACTTATTGCGAAAATCTACAAGTCATCAGAAACCAAGCACTATGCGGATGCTCCTAGGGTGATAGATTGGTAGGAAAAGACCATCGCTCGTCCCCGACCGCCACTCATAAGGAGGACAATCAAAGAACACCTCATGTTTCAAATTTGTTACATAACGTTTACCATACGTGCATGCTACGGGACTTGCAAACTTCAACACAAGTATTTTTCAAATTCACAACTACTCAACTAGCACAACTTTGATATCACTACCTCCATGTCTCAAAACAATCATCAAGCATCAAACTTCTCTTAGTATTCAACACACTCATAAGAAAGTTTTTACTAGTCTTGATTACCTAGCATATTAGGATTATTTAAGTAAATTACCATGCTATTTAAGACTCTAAAAATATTCTAAGTGAAGCATGAGAGAATAATAGTTTCTATAAAACAAAACCACCACCGTGCTCTAAAAGATATAAGTGAAGTACTAGAGCAAAAACTATATAACTCAACAGATATAAGTGAAGCACATAGAGTATTCTAATAATTTTTGAATCATGTGTCTCTCTCTCAAAAAGTGTATATAGCAAGGATGATTGTGGTAAACTAAAAAGCAAAGACTCAAATCATACAATACGCTCCAAGAAAAACACATATCATGTGGTGAATAAAAATATAGCTCCAAGTAAAGTTACCGATGGAAGTAGACGAAAGAGGGGATGCCTTCCAGGACATCCCCAAGATTTGGCTTTTAGGTGTCCTTAGATTATCTTGGGGTGCCATGGGCATCCCCAAGATTAGGCTCTTGCCACTCCTTGTTCCATATTCCATCAAATCTTTCACCCAAAGCTTGAAAACTTCACAACACAAAACTTAAAGTAAAAAATCTCGTGAGCTCCGTTAGCGAAACAAAACAAAACACCACTTCAAGGTACTGTAATGAACTCATTCTTTATTTATATTGGTGTTAAACCTACTGTATCCCAACTTCTCTATGGTTTGTAAACTATTTTACTAGCCATAGATTCATCAAAATAAGCAAACAACACACGAAAAACAGAATCTGTCAAAAACAGAACAGTCTGTAGTAATCTGTAGCTAACGCAAGATCTGGAACCCCAAAAATTCTAAAATAAATTTCTGGACGGGAGAAATTTATCTATTAATTGTCTTCCAAAATAATTAACTAAATAACACTTTCCAAATAAAAATGGCAGCAATTCTAGTGAGCGCTAAAGTTTTTGTGTTTTACAGCAAGATTAAAAAGATTTTCCCCAAGTCCTCCCAACGGTTCTACTTGGCACAAACACTAATTAAACACAAAAAACACAACCAAAATAGAGTCTAGATAATTTATTTATTACTAAACTTGAGCAAAAAGCAAGTAATAAATATAAAAATAAAATTGGGTTGCCTCCCAACAAGCGCTATCGTTTAACGCCCTAGCTAGGCATAAAAAGCAAGGATAGATCTAGGTATTGCCATCTTTGGTAGGCAATCCATAAGTGGCTCTCATAATAGATTCATAAGGTAATTTAATTTTCTTTCTACGGAAGTGTTCCATGCCTTTCCTTAATGGAAATTGGAATATAATATTTCCTTCCTTCATATCAATAATTGCATCGATCGTTCTAAGGAAAGGTCTACCAAGAATAATAGGACATGAAGGATTGCAATCGATATCAAGAACAATAAAATCTACAGGCACATAGTTCCTATTTGCAACAATAAGAACATCATTAATTATTCCCATAGGTTTCTTAATGGTGGGATCCGCAAGGTGCAAGTTTAAAGAGCAATCATCAAAATCACGGAAACCTAACAAATCACACAATGTCTTTGGAATCGTGGAAACACTAGCACCTAAATCACACAAAGCATAGAATTCATGGTCTTTAATTTTAATTTTAATAGTAGGTTCCCACTCATCATAGAGTTTTCTAGGGATAGAAACTTCCAACTCAAGTTTTTCTTCATAAGATTGCATCAAAGCATCAACGATATGTTTAGTAAAAGCTTTATTTTGACTATAAGCATGAGGAGAATTTAGCACGGATTGCAACAAGGAAATACAATCTATCAAAGAGAAATTATCATAATTAAATTCCTTGAAATCCAAAATAGTGGGTTCATTAATATTTAAAGTTTTGACTTCTTCAATCCCACTTTTAACAATTTTAGCATCAAGATCTAAAGACTCTGAATTTTTGGAACGCCGTCTAGGT
Organism: Triticum urartu; assembly: GCF_056163025.1. Lineage (NCBI taxonomy): Eukaryota > Viridiplantae > Streptophyta > Magnoliopsida > Poales > Poaceae > Triticum > Triticum urartu. The sequence continues at coordinate 63,996,683 of NC_141873.1, read as the reverse complement.
AAAGGTGGATCATGTTTAGTCCCATCATTATCAAGATTCATATTGCAAAACAAAGATTTAATATGGGACACATCAATAACTTTTAGATCTTCATCTTTATTATCATGGAAACTAGAAGAACACGCTTTTATAAAGCAATCTTTCTTAGCACGCATCCTAGCGGTTCTTTATTTGCACTCATCAATGGAAATTCTCATGGCTTTGAGAGACTCATTGATATCATGCTTGGGTGGATTAGATCTAAGTTTCAAAGAATCAATATCAAGAGAAATTCTATCAACGTTCCTAGCCAACTGCTACCTCTTGAGCACTGCGTTGGTTTCCCCCGAAGAGGAAGGGATGATGCAACAAAGTAGCGTAAGTATTTCCCTTAGTTTTAGAGAACCAAGGTATCAATCCAGTAGGAGGCTACGCTCGAGTCCCTCGCACCTGCACAAAACAAATAAATCCTCGCAACCAATGTGATAAGGGGTTGCCAATCCCTACACGGCCACTTACGAGAGTGAGATCTGATAGATATGATAAGATAATATTTTTGGTATTTTTGTGATAAAGATGCAAAGTAAAATAAAAGCAAAGGAAATAACTAAGTATTAGGAGATTAATATGATGAAGATAGACCCGGGGGCCATAGGTTTCACCAGTGGCTTCTCTCGAGAGCATAAGTATTCTATGGTGGGTGAACAAATTACTGTTGAGCAATTGACATAATTGAGCATAGTTATGAGAATATCTAGGTATGATCATGTATATAGGCATCACGTCCGAGACAAGTAGACCGACTCCTGCCTGCATCTACTTCTATTACTCCACTCATCGACCGCTATCCAGCATGCATCTAGAGTATTAAGTTAATGAAAACAGAGTAACGCCTTAAGCAAGATGACATGATGTAGAGGGATAAACTCATGCAATATGATGAAAACCCCATCTTGTTATCCTCGATGGCAACAATACAATACGTGCCTTGCTGCCCCTACTGTCACTGGGAAAGGACACCGCAAGATTGAACCCAAAGCTAAGCACTTCTCCCATTGCAAGAAAGATCAATCTAGTAGGCCAAACCAAACTGATAATTCGAAGAGACTTGCAAACATAACCAATCATACATAAAAGAATTCAGAGAAGATTCAAATATTGTTCCTAGATAGACTTGATCATAAACCCACAATTCATCGGTCTCAACAAACACACCGCAAAAAGAAGATTACATCGAATAGATCTCCACAAGAGAGGGGAAGAACATTGTATTGAGATCCAAAAAGAGAGAAGAAGCCATCTAGCTACTAACTATGGACCTGTAGGTCTGAGGTAAACTACTCACACTTCATCGGAGGGGCGATGGTGTTGATGTAGAAGCCCTCCGTGATTGATGCCCCCTCCGGCGGAGCTCCGGAACAGGCCCTAAGATGGGATCTCGTGGATAGAGAAAGTTGCGGCGGTGGAATTAGGGTTTTGGCTCCGTATCTGATCGTTTGGGGGTACGTAGGTATATATAGGAGGAAGGAGTACGTCAGTGGAGCAAAAGAGGGCCCACGAGGGTGGAGAGCGCGCCTGGGGGGGGGGGGGTAGGCGCGCCCCCCTACCTGGTGGCCTCCTCTTTTGTGTCTTGACGTAGGGTCCAAGTCTCCTAGGTCTTGTTCGTTGAGAAAATCACGTTCCCGAAGGTTTCATTCCGTTTGGACTCCGTTTGATATTCCTTTTCTTCGAAACCCTAAAACAGGCAAAAAACAGCAATTCTGGGCTGGGCCTCCGGTTAATAGGTTAGTCCCAAAAATAATATAAAAGTGGATAATAAAGCCCAATAATGTCCAAAATAGTAGATAATATAGCATGGAGCAATCAAAAATTATAGATACGTTGGAGACGTATCAAGCATCCCCAAGCTTAATTCCTGCTCGTCCTCGAGTAGGTAAATGATAAAAACAGAATTTTTGATGCGGAGTGCTACTTGGCATAATTTTAATGTAATTCTTCTTAATTGTGGTATGAATATTCAGATCCAAAAGATTCAAGACAAAAGTTCATATTGACATAAATATAATAATACTTCAAGCATACTAACAAAGCAATTATGTCTTCTCAAAATAACATGGCCAAAGAAAGTTCATCCCTACAAAATCATATAGTTTAGTCATGCTCCATTTGCGTCACACAAGAATGCTCTCATCATGCACAACCCCGATGACAAGCCAAGCAATTGTTTCATACTTTAGTAATCTCAAACCTATAAACATTCACACAATATATGAGCGCGAGCCATGGACATAGCACTATGGGTGGAATAGAATATAATGAGGGGGGTTATGTGGAGAAGACAAAAAGGAGAAAGTCTCACATCAACGAGGCTAATCAATGGGCTATGGAGATGCCCACCGATTGATGTTAATGCAAGGAGTAGGGAATGCCATGCAACGGATGCACTAGAGCTATAAATGTACGAAAGCTCAACAAAAGAAACTAAGTGGGTGTGCATCCAACTTGCTTGCTCACGAAGACCTAGGGAACTTGAGGAGGCCCATTGTTAGAATATACAAGCCAAGTTCTATAATGAAAATTCCCACTAGTATATGGAAGTGACAAAACAAGAGAATCTCTATCATGAAGATTACGGTGCTACTTTGAAGCACAAGTGTGGTAAAGGATAGTAACATTGTCCCTTCTCTCTTTTTCTCTCATATTTTTCTCTCCTTTTTTATTTGGCCTTTCTCTTTTTTATATGGCCTTTCTCTTTTTTTTATAATTCCTCACTTGGGACAATGCTCTAGAAAATGATGATCATCACACTTCTATTTATTTACAATCCAATGATTACAACTCGATACTAGAACAAAAGATGAATTTATATGAATGCCTCCGGCGGTGTACCGGGATATGCAATGGACCAAGAGTGACATGTATGAAAGAATTATGAACGGTGGCTTTGCCACAAATACTATGTCAACTACATGATCATGCTAAGCAATATGACAATAATGAATGTGTCATGATAAACGGAATGGTGGAAAGTTGCATGGCAATATATCTCAGAATGGCTGTGGAAATGCCATAATAGGTAGGTATGGTGGCTGTTTTGAGGAAGATATAAGGAGGTTTATGTGTGAAAGAGCGTATCATATCATGGGGTTTGGATGCACCGGCGAAGTTTGCGCCAACTCTCAATGTGAGAAAGGGCAATGCACGGTACTGAAGAGGCTAGCAAGGATGGAAGGGTGAGAGTGTGTATAATCCATGGACTCAACATTAGTCATAAAGAACTCACATACTTATTGCAAAAATCTACAAGTCATCAAAAACCTCGGCACTACACGCATGCTCCTAGGGGGATAGATTGGTAGGAAAAGGCCATCGCTCATCCCCGACTGCCCCTCATAAGGAGGACAATCAAATAACACCTCATGTTTCAAATTTGTTACATAACGTTTACCATACGTGCATGCTACGGGGCTTGCAAACTTCAGCACAAGCATTTCTCAATTTCACAACTACTCAACTAGCACGACTTTGATATTATTACCTCCATATCTCAAAACAATCATCAAGCATCAAACTTCTCTTAGTATTGAAAACACTCATAAGAAAATTTTACTAATCTTGAATACCTAGCATATTAGGATTTTAAGAAAATTACCATGCTATTTAAGACTCTCCAAATAATCTAAGTGAAGCATGAGAGATCAATAGTTTCTATAAAACAAATCCACCACTGTGCTCTAAAAGATATAAGTGAAGTACTAGAGCAAAACTATATAACTCAAAAGATATAAGCGAAGCACATATAGTATTCTAACAAATTCCAAATCATGTATGGCTCTCTCAAAAGGTGTGTACAGCAATGATGATTTTGGTAAACTAAAAAGTAAAGACTCAAATCATACAAGATGCTCCAAGCAAAACACAAATCATGTGGTGAATAAAAATATAGCTCCAAGTAAAGTTACCGATAGAAGTAGACGAAAGAGGGGATGCCTTCCGGGGCATCCCCAAGCTTTGCCTTTTAGGTGTCCTTAGATTATCTTGGGGGTGCCATGGGCATCCCCAAGCTTAGGCTCTTGCCACTCCTTGCTCCATAATCCATCAAATCTTTACCCAAAACTTGAAAACTTCACAACACAAAACTCAAAGTAGAAAATCTCGTGAGCTCCGTTAGCGAAAGAAAACAAAACACCACTTCAAGGGACTGTAATGAACTCATTCTTTATTTATATTGGTGTTAAACCTACTGTATTCCAACTTTTCTATATTTTATAAACTATTTTACTAGCCATAGATTCATCAAAATAAGCAAACAACACACGAAATCAGAATCTGTCAAAAACAGAACAGTCTGTAGTAATCTGTAGCTAGCGCAAGATCTAGAACCCCAACAATTCTAAAATAAATTGCTGGACGTGAGGAATTTATCTATTAATCATCTGAAAAAAGAATTAACTAAATAGCACTTTCGAAATAAAAATGGCAGCAGTTCTCGTGAGCGCTAAACTTTTCTGTTTTTTACAGCAAGTGTAACAAGACTTTCCCCAAGTCTTCCCAATGGTTCTACTTGGCACAAACACTAATTAAACACAAAAAACACAAACTAAACAGAGACCAGATAAATTATTTAGTACTAAACAGGAGCAAAAAGCAAGTAATAAAAAAATTGGGTTGCCTCCCAACAAGCGCTATCGTTTAACGCCCCTAGCTAGGCATAACAAGTAAGGACAGATCTAGGTATTGCCATCTTTGGTAGGCAATTCTTCAATGAGGCATCTTCCATCTTTAGGAATTTCTTTCTTTTTATTGATTATCAAACTTTTAGGCACAAGATCTAAAAAACCATTTGTAACAAATGGTTCCTTAATGATAGCAAAAAGATTGGGATGAATACTTATAGATTTGAGATCCGCAGTTTCCTTACTAGAGGATTCACCCTTATTTTTTTAGGAACATACATAAGCTTGGCAATTTTAGTGGGAGGACTTGGAGTATTCTTTACGAAAGAAAAAGCGGTTCCCAAGTTGGTAATAATGTCCTCAAGTTTATCGATTCTAGTGGAATCATGATTTATTTTCTCATTAACTATGGGTTCCTTCTCTTTAATATTTTTCAAAGTGACTCCTACTTTAGATCCATATTGAGAGATTCAGTTGTGGATCTTTTTATCCAAATTTTCAGTTAACTCTACGGTAGCAACCTTATTTTCAATAATTTCAAGTCTTTGCATTACATGCTCCAAAGTTAATACAGTTCCATTAACCAAAAGAGGGGGTGAGCCAAACGAATCTATCATCTATACCAATATAAAAAGACCCAAATGGGCAGATCCAAACCATCTTAGCCATCAAATCATGTTATCTAGCGGTTCAAATCGCTCCAATGTTGAGCACCAAACATGTTTAACGCTCTAATTACCCACCACTGCCATTGGTTATAAACATGTTTTGACTCAACGCTATCCCTTGAAATCTGCCATGTAATTAATATCCTACCATTCCCGTGAAAAAGTAATTGATATCTTACCAAATACCAACGTGCAATAGATATATCTTACCTAATATAACGTGCAACTAATATCCTACCTAATATAAACGTGCATTGCACGTACATTATTACTAGTAGCATTATAAGAATCAAAAGTATGGCTACCCAAGAAGTTCCCTCCAGTAATAGTATCAAGGACATATCTGTGCCAAGGAGTAACGCCTACATAAAAATTGCGAAGAAGAAAGGAAGTAGATTGCTTCCTGGTAGATCTATTTTGAGCAATGCAAATTCTATACCAAGCGTCTTTTAGATTTTCCCCCTCCCTTTGCTTATAATTTAGAATTTCATTCTCGGGAGACAATGAAGAAGATAAGGGGCTAGCCATAACGACAAGCAAACAAACTAACGCACAAGCAAAACAAAAAGCAAGCGGGCAAAAAGAGGCAAATAGAGAAAGAGAGGGAGGATAGAGAGAGAGGGCGAATAAAACAGCAAGGGTGAAGTGGGGGAGAGGAAAACGAGAGGCAAATGGCAAATAATGTAATGCGGGAGATAAGTGTAACACCCACGATGCGGCTATATCTCCCACGTGTCGGAGCACGACTTAGAGGCATAACCGCATTGTAGGCAATGTCGCAAGAGGGGTAATCTTTACACATCTCATGTACTGAATAAGAAAGAGGTACATAGTTGGCTTACAATCGCCACTTCACACAATAACATAAATATAGCATTACAATCATCCAGATACAATCAAGGTCCGACTACGGAACCAAAATAAAGACAACCCCAAATGCGTAAGATCCCTGATCGCCCCAACTAGGCTCCACTACTGATCGTCTGGAAAGGAAACGTAGTAACGTCCTGAGTCCTCATCGAACTCCCACTTGAGCTCAGTCGCATCCCCTGGAACGGTATCATCAGCACCTGCATTTGGTTTTGAAAGTAACCTGTGAGTCACGGGGACTCAGCAATCTCACACCCTCGCGATCAAGACTATTTAAGCTTATGGGTAGGTAAAAGGTATGAGGTGGAGCTGCAGCAAGCACTAGCATATATGGTGGCTAATCTTATGCAAATGAGAGCGAGAAGAGAAAGGCAAGGCACGGTTGAGAATCTATGATCAAGAAGTGATCCTAGACTACTTAGGTTCAAGCATAACACGAGACCGTGTTCTCTTCCTGGACTCTGCCGAAAAGAGACCATCACAGCTACACACGCCGTTGATCCATTTTAATTAAGTTAAGTTTTAGGTTTTCTACAACTGGACATTAACAAGTTCCCATCTGCCGATAACCGCGGGCACGGCTTTCGAAAGTTCAAAACCCTGCAGGGGTGTCCCAACTTAGCCCATCACAAGCTCTCACGGTCAACGAAGGATATTCCTTCTCCCAGGACGGCCCGATCAGACTCGGAATCCCGGTTACAAGACATCTCAACAATGGTAAAACAATACCAGCAAAGCCGCCCGATGTGTCGACAAATCCCTATAGGAGTCGCACGTATCTCGTTCTCAGGGCACACCGGATAGGTCAAGCTATGAGTAAAACCAACCCTCGAGTTGCCCCGAGGTGGCCCCGCAGGCTGCTCGTTTCGGACCAACACTCAGAGGAGCACTGGCCCGGGGGGGGGGGTTTAAAATAAAGATGACCCTTGAGTCCGCGAAACCCAAGGGAAAAAGGCTAGGTGGCAAATGTTAAAACCAAGGTTGGGCCTTGCTGGAGGAGTTTTATTCAAGGCGAATTGTCAAGGGGTTCCCATTATAACCCAACCGTGTAAGGAACGCAAAATCAAGGAACATAACACCGGTATGACGGAAACTAGGGCGGCAAGAGTGGAACAAAACATCAGGCATAAGGCCGAGCCTTCCACCCTTTACCAAGTATATAGGTGCATTAAAGTAAACAAGATATAATAATGATATCCCAACAATAGTCATGTTCCAACAAGGAACAAACTCCAATCTTCACCTGCAACTAGCAACGCTATAAGAGGGGCTGCGCAAAGCGGTAACATAGCCAAACAACGGTTTGCTAGGACAAGGTGGGTTAGAGATTTGACATGGCAATATGGGAGGAATGATAAAACATCTGGTAGGTATCGCGACATAGGCATAGCAATAGAGCGAGCAACTAGCAAGCAAAGATAGAAGTGATTTCGAGGGTATGGTCATCTTGCGTGCAACGTTCTCCGAGTTGACGTAAGCTTGATCCTCGTAAGCGTACTCAATGGGTTCCTCGATCACGTACTCGTCTCCCAGCTCTACCCAAAGCAAGAACACAAGCAAAGGGAACCACAATCAACCACGGTGCAATGCGCAAGCAACATGATGCAAAACATGGCATGATATGCGGGAAGTAATATGCAATGCATATGCATGCTCCGGAAGGAAAAGATTGAACCAGGCCTCAACTTGGCAAACCAAAGGCGCTGCTGGAAATATGAGTTGATTTCGGTCAAAATCGATATAAAGATCACCGGAATCGGATGCACGGTTTGCAAATGGCAAGCAAAACAATAATGGCACAAAGCTGCGATTAACTGCACGATGCCATCTAAATGCATCAAGAAAAATAAGCTACTGCACTCTAACAGCAACAAAGCACATGGCACTGATCCACTCAAGATGCTTGACAAAATATGAACACTGAGTGACGGCTATATCACACAATAGCAGGTTTAAACAAGCATGGAAAAAGTGCAAAAGATATCAGGTTCACAGACTTAGTGAAAAAAATGTCAGGATTTAACATCAGGAAGCAATGTTTAGAGCAAGATAACAACATGCTACAGGAACATATCATGGCAAAGCAAGGCATGGCATGAAACTACTCAAAGCATATAACAGAAGTCCCTTACTGACCATAAGCCAAATGGGATCAGAAAATACAATGGCAACCATGTAAACATAGCAAGTTTCGTTAACAGATTCAGACTTCGCAGAAAACTGGACATGGCAAAAACAGAGTTACGTAGGCATGTTTGTGAGCTCGATGCACTCACCACAAGGCATTGCATGACAAACTAAGCATACACCCAGCAAGAAGACATGATCAAGAAGCTAACGAAGACAAGAACCAACTCATAGCATGCATGGAACAACTACAACAACCTCGACAAAATTGATTAACACGTAAACAATCTGCTAGGAACATTTTGTAGCAAAAGTAAAGCAAGATTGAGTCATGCTAGGGCACTCCATAATTGCAAACAAAGACATGGATGCATAGAGCATAACAATATCTCAAAATCATCCTTACTAAACATGCTCAAAAGAGACATGGATCACTCTGTAGCAACAAGAATACATGGCATAAAAATATCATCAGGGAAATGACTTAGAAGAATTCTAAGTCCCTGAAATCAGCAACATCACGAGAGCTACTTTGCATGCTTGTGCTAGTCACCACATTGATCACAAAAAATACATGGCATACACCCCTATAAAGATGGCATGGCATAGCCCAAAACACATGCATGGCTCAAGTTCATAGGAGCCACACATTAAACATGGCAAAAATGACAAATGTCCATAATCTGATAAGAAACAGAAACTAACATTACATAGCACTCTTGCAACAGCATTTAGGGCATCAATATGAACTCAAACAAGCATAGTGCAATGGAATGAAATGAAGAGGACCTCAAGACGAACAATTTGATATATCACACACGCAAAACGGAGCTACGGATGATGAGATATGATGCGATGAACAATGTTGAAAATATGGAAAACTGGGGACTTAGAGAAAGACAAAAGTCAACCCTAATCCTCTCAGATCCAGATCTGAGGCACAAATTTCGATGATCACCGGAAAACGCTGCAGCGGCCGAAGCTCGACGAAGATGGCGACCGGAGACTCGCCGGAGTTGAGGGAGCCGGTGGCCGGACTTGGGGGCGTCGGATCCGGTCGGAGTCGGAGAGGACGAGGCGGCGAGGTGGCCGGCGTCGGGCGGTGGCGGCGGCCGGCATGGCGGCCGGCGAGCGGCGCGGCGGAGGCGATGGGCGGCACGGGGAGATGTCGGCGGAGTCGGGTGGCGGCGGATCCCGCGGGGATCGGGCGGCGGCGACTTGGGCCTCGGGGGCCCGCCTCGGGCCTGATGGGCCGGAGGCAAAGTGGGCGCAGGCGCGCCACGTGGCGACAGGCGATTGGTCTGGGCGGCGGTGCGGACGCGTCCGGCGCCCGGCGGACGTGTCCGGCACGCGGAGGAAGGGGGAGACTAGGGTTTAATCCGGCATTTTTGGGGGGAGGCACCTATTTATACCTAGAAGAAGGTAGGAGTGTCCAAATGAGGTGCGGTTTTCGGCCATGCGATCGTGATCGAACGACCGAGAGGATGGAGGGGGTTTAGCTGGGTTTTGGGCCACTTTGGAGAGGTGTTGGGCTGCAACACACACGAGGCCTTTACGGTTCCTCGGTTAATCATTGGAGTATCAAACGAAGTCCAAATGGCACGAAACTTGACAGGCGGTCTTCCGGTAGTATACCAAGGCCGCTTGGCAAGTCTCGTTCCAATCCGAGAACGTTTAACACCCGCACACGAAAAGAGGTAAAAGGAGACGCCGGAGGACATACGAGTGCCGGAATGCAAAACGGACAACGGGGAAAATGCTCGGATGCATGAGATGAACACGTATGCAAATGAGATGCACATGATGACATGATATGAGATACATGACATGGACAAAAACAACACGAAGGCAAAAACCCAACCATGAGGGAATAACATAATTTAGTGCCGAAAATGGCAAGAGTTGGAATACAAATATGGCAAGTTACATATAGGGCGTTACAACACTCCACCACTACGAAAGGATCTCGTCCCGAGATCTAGGACTGGAAAAACCCCAGATATTCGGAACGGAGGTGGTCCTCGCGTTCCCAGGTGGCTTCACGGTCGGAATGATGTGACCACTTCACTTTCAGGAATTTGATAGACTTGTTGCGAGTCTTACGTTTAGTTTCTTCAAGAATAGCAACGGGATGCTCATGATAAGACAGGTCTTCTTGGAGATCAATCTCTTCAAAGTTGATGGCATGGTCAGGTGTCTTGAAACACTTGCGGAGCTGAGACACGTGAAACACGTCGTGCACGTTTGCAAAGTTGGATGGAAACTCAAGTTGATAGGCGAGATCGCCTCTTTTGCCAATGATCTTGAAAGGACCCACGTATCTAGGGGCAAGCTTCCCTTTGATACCGAAGCGACGAGTACCTTTCATTGGAGAGACGCGGAGGTAGACATGGTCTCCGATCTCGAAAGCCAAGTCATGACGCTTGCTATCATAGTAACTCTTCTGGCGCGATTGCGCGGCTTTGAGATTTTCACGAATGACTTTGCACATTTCTTCAGCCTCTGTGATCAAGTCATTTCCAAGAAGTTGGCGTTCACCAGCCTCTGACCAGTTAAGAGGAGTACGACACTTTCTGCCATAGAGAATCTCGAATGGGGCCTTGCCCGAACTCGCTTGGAAGCTGTTGCTGTAGGAGAACTCGGCATATGGAAGACAATCTTCCCACTTCATACCGAAAGAAATGGCACGTGCCCTAAGCATATCTTCAAGAATTTGATTGACTCGCTCGACTTGGCCACTAGTTTGAGGATGAAAGGCTGTGCTGAAGCGAATGTTGGTGCCCATGGCCTTCTGAAAGGAATCCCAGAACTTAGAGGTAAAGATGCTTCCACGATTTGAAGATATCAACTGCGGAATGCCATGCAAAGAGACAATCCTGGAGGTATATAGCTCTGCCAACTGAGTTGTTGTGATAGATTCTTTGATAGGCAGAAAATGAGCCACTTTAGTGAGCTTGTCGATGATAACGAAGATAGCATCATTGCCATGCTTGGACTTGGGAAATCCAGTCACGAAGTCCATCTCAATATGGTCAAACTTCCATTCTGGAATGGCAAGTGGAGGAGACCAGCTGGTCGTTGGTGTTCTGCTTTCACTCTTCTGCAGACATCACATTCATTCACGAACTGAGCAATCTCGTGCTTCATTCGAGTCCACCAATACGACTGTTTGAGGTCATGGTACATCTTTGTACTTCTAGGGTGAATAGAGAGGAGTGAATTGTGAGCCTCGTTCATAATGACTTTACGAAGGTCACCCTTAGGAACAACAATTCGATCCTCGAAGAATAGAGTATCTTTGTCATCAAGGCGATAGCACTTGTACTTGGGTTGGCTCTTGGCAATCCCAATCTTCACCTTCTTCACCATAGCATCAAGAAGTTGTGCCTCACGAATCTGATCTTCCAAAGTAGGAGAGACTTGGAGGTTGGCAAGGAATCCTTGAGGAACAACTTGGAGATTAAGTTTGCGGAAAGCTTCACAAAGATCTGGTTGGTAGGGCTTGAGAATCAAACTGTTGCAGTAAGCCTTCCTGCTCAATGCGTCAACAATTACATTGGCCTTCCCTGGAGTATATTTGATACTCGGATTATACTCTAGAATCATTTCGACCCAACGAGTCTGCCTGAGGTTGAGGTTGGGCTGAGTGAAGATTTACTTGAGACTCTTATGATCAGTGAAGATGTCCACTTTTCTTCCCAACAAGAGATGTCTCCATGTTAAAAGACCATGGACAACTGCCGCCAACTCAAGGTCATGAGTGGGGTAGTTCTTTTCATTGGGCTTCAACTGGCGAGAGGTATAGGCCACAACTTTCTTCTCTTGCATTAACACAGCATCGAGACCTTGAAGGGAAGCATCACAGAAAACTTCGAATGGTTTGGATTCATCTGGAGGAGTCGGAATTGGAGCAGTGACTAACTTCTCTTTGAGGGTGTTGAAAGCGATGTCACATTCAGGCGTCCAGACATACTTCACATGCTTCTGGAGGAGGTTGGAAAGAGGCTTTGCGATCTTAGAGAAATTCTCAACGAACCTTCGACACTAGCTTGCGAGCCCAAGGAAGCTGCAGAGCTGCTTCACATTCTGAGGCGGTTCCCAATTCACAATTGCAGACACCTTCTCAGGATTAACAGCTATGCCCTTGGCGGAGATGATATGCCCAAGGTAGAGAACTTCATCGAGCCAAAACTCGCACTTTGAAAACTTCGCATAGAACTGATGTTCTTTGAGTTTGTCCAGCACCAATCTCAAGTGGTTGCCATGATCCTCCTTGTTCTTGGAAAAGACCAGAATGTCATCGAGATAGACCAAGACGAAGTCATTTGTGTAGGGGTTGAAGATGAAGTTCATCATCCGAGAGAATGTTGGAGGAGCGTTGACAAGGCCGGAAGACATGACAGTGTATTCATATGAACCATAGCTTGTTCTGAATGCTGTCTTTGGGATATCTTGTTCACGAATGCGAATCTGATGATAGCCCATACGGAGGTCAAGCTTGGAGAATACTTGAGCACCTTTGAGTTGTTCGAAAAGCTCATTGATGTTGGGAAGTGGGTACTTGTTCTTTATGGTCTTCTTGTTCAATGGACGGTAGTCGACACAAAGTTGGTCCGTTCCATCATTCTTCTTGACAAAAGGACACCACAACCCCAAGGAGAAGATCTCGGTCGTATGTGACCTATACGCTCTTGTTCATCGAGTTATTTCTTCAGCTCCTTCAACTCTTTCGGTCCAAGCTTGTAAGGACGTTTGCAAACAGGTTCCATGCCAGGCTCAAGATCAATGATGAATTCAACTGGCAGGTGAGGAGGCATTCCTGGAAGCTCTTCTGGAAAGACGTCTTGATATTCACAAACGACTGGAATCTGAGAGATGGCATCCAACTCGCCCTTCTCGTTGAGAGAAAACAGTCGAATGGTATCGTCACGAGCGGCAAAGACAATCACATCCTCAGACAAGTGTGTCAATTGAATCTGCCTGGCAGCACAATCAAGACGACCCTTGTGCTTAGAAAGCCAGTCCATGCCGAGAATTAGATCAATATCCGAGTTACCAAGGACCATTGGAGAAGACAGAAACTTATAGTCACCCATCTTGATAGAAACGTCTCGAACCACCAAACTGGCCCTCAACCGTTTACCCGGAGAAACGATATCCATTGATTTGCCCAAATGAGAAGAAGTGAATTCGTTCTTGGCAAAAAATGGTTTTGACATGAAACAATGCGATGCACCAGTGTCAAAAAGAACTTTTGCAGGAATATCATTAACAGGAAGGTTACCCATGATCACTTCTGACGAGTCCTCTGCCTGAGCTGCGTTCATCATGTTGACCTTGGCATGCTTGGGATTATGCTTGACCACTGCATTTCTAGAAGATCTCACATGAGGAGAAGGAGGAAGATGCCTGTGGTTGAAGCATTTGTTTGCATATTGACCCTTCTGCTGACACTTGTTGCACGTAACCTCAGAAAGCGGCCGGTGATACAGAGCACTTGACCTTGGAGCATGAGACGAAGCCTTGTTCTGATAGCCTAGGTTGGGTGGGTGGGAAGATCCATTGCCACCTTTACTCTTCTGCTGATAAGGCTGACGGAATGGAGGAGCAGGAGGCAACCAATACTTTTGCTGCTTAGCTACCACTTGAGTTGAAGAAGAAGAAGGAGTTGCATCCCTGACTCTCTTCTTGGAAGCATCGCGCTTGAGCTGAGCAGTCTCTTGCTTTAGTGCCATATTGTAGAACTCATCATACTTCGGCTCAAAAAGCACAAGAGCTAGTTGCAGATCTTCTCTGGGGCCACCTCTGAACTGATAAATCATGCTCTTCTCGTCAGGGACATCTTGCTTGGCGAAACGAGCGAGCTTCTAGAACATGATGTTGTATTGTAAACAGACAAGCTGCCTTGCTTCAGATTGCGGAACTCCTCACGCTTGCTCTCAACAACACTCTGAGGAATGTGGTGAGCTCTGAAGTCTTGGCGGAAATCATCCCAGGTAATCACACGACCTCCTCTGGAATCTTTGTATTGTTGATACCACTCTGCAGCTTGATCTTTGAGTTGGAACGAAGTAAACTTGACAAAGTCCGCAGGCCTGATGTTGCTGCACTTGAAGTGTTTGCAGATATCCACGAGCTAATCATCAGCGTCTGTGGCCTCGACACAGTTACTGCAGGTCTTTGGCTGGTTTGTGAGGAACTAGTTGAGTGTAGCAAACTGAGTTTGATTGTTGCCATTGCCTTGATTTCCTTGGTTGCGCTCTTGCAAGAGTTGCATAATCAGCTGCGTGTTGGCGTTGGTAGCGGCCATCATAGCTTGCCATGCCTCCGGAGGTGGAGGTGGTGGCGGCGGTTCCGGATTCTGACGCGTTGGAGGAGCCATCCTGAAGAGGGTGACATCCGTTAGCATCTTGAAAGACATATATATTCAAAGCTGAATCAAATGGATCAAAATTGCAACATATAGTCTTAACATTCGAACAAGAATGAACGAATGAATTCCAAATTAAATGGTCACACTTCCATAAATTGAGAAGCCACTTAGATAGAGGTAGATGAATAAAACAACAAGGTACGGATATGAACAAATACTTGGTAAGGATTACCCAATCACAAACCAAACATATGCGGAAGAAATACTAGAGCTACATGAATTCCCACCTATGAAACTCCCGAAATTTTCTGGTTATGCAATCAGGTGTTGGGGATACAGGGGAAGCATAATATCTCACCCAAAACTAGCAAATCCTACATCCAGCTGTATCCATCCTTCAACACATAACCAAGAAACCTTCGGAAATCATTTACCTCAACCTTCGAAAAGCATCCCTTATACGAGTTATGGCAATACTCCCGAACTCCCGCCCAGTACTGGGTGGCATCGAGGTTATCTCACCAACAACTGCATAAAAGAGATTTTTGATGTCGGCGAAACTCAGGTATTCCAGAACTGCAACGATAAAATTGTGACGACAACACCTCGGAGCTCAACTCCCCAGGACACTGCCACAACCCCTAAATGTCAGGAGGCACCAAGAACAATGTTCTCGTCACAAAACCATCGAAACGATTCCAAGATACCCGCGTGATCCTAAATTTTTAGTGAAATTTGAGAAGAGAAGAGTCAAAACTCTACGTCAGGATGCCTCACCAGAGCGACGAAGGGACTGAGGAGTAAAAAGAATCCTACTCTCCGATGTATATAATCCTAAAAGACTCAAAACATTTTTCTAGACTCAACAACGCCAGCGATTCGATCAAGCAGGGGTCTTGGGGATATTACTATCAGCTGAGACCCGCCCAGGAGGGGCCGGGTCAGCCCCAATGGCGGGTTACACAAGAAGCCCAGTAAACATCCAAGATTGTAGTTTATTAAGTATTATAGAAGGCCCAAGGGCCTGAAGGCGGTTTAAGGCCTGATATTATGAACCGCCATATGTAAGGAAAGACTTGTAAAGAAAGGCGTGTAAAGAAAGTCACCGAGCCGGACACGATTATGAGCCGGCCGGGACTCTGTAGACCACCAGGCGTCAACCCATGTATATAAGGGGACGACCCGGTGGCGGCTTAGGGCAAGAGACAACAAATCGATAACCAAGCCGGCGAGTTGAGCCTCTTGGAGATCGAAATCCTAGCAATACCAAACCCAACTAGACTTAGGCTTTTACCTTCATCGTAAGGGGCCGAACTAGTATAAAAAATCTCTCGTGTCCTTTTTCCCGATTAACCCCTTTAAGCTTCCTAGTGCGATGGCCCTACGACTAAGTCCTTGTTCTAGGACATCTGCCGTGACAATTCCACGACAGTTGGCGCCCACCGTGGGGCCAGCGCACGGTGGATTTGAGTTCTTGAAGGGCAGCTTCGAAGGGCTCAAGGGATACGCTGTGGGCCGGATGACCAAGAGTCGTCATGGCAAGCTATACATCAACGACGAAGGCTGGGGCCCCGAGGCCGGCTCAATCGAGTACGGGTACCGGGTCCCCTTCGGTGGAATTCACGTTTTCATCGGCCGGATCGGCGAGTCGGGCCCTGAGCCGGACGTCCACACCAACCTCATCGAAACGGCTCAGCGTGCAAGGACCGCCCGTGTTCAATCTGTCGTGAAGCATGCCTTCGTAGGCTGCATCCACAGCGGTGAATACTCTGAAGGATCGGTGGAGGGCGGTGAGACGACCGTCTATTCTGACACTGCATCATCAACGGGCGAGACAGACTCTTTGTACCGGCTAGAAGACGGCATGCTCGGGGGCTGTTCTGATGGCAGCAGTATTCCGGACCCCCTTGAGCCGCCAAATTGGGCCGGAGTCTTCATGGCAGGGACACAGCCCGGCAGAATTCTACCGCAGCGGCAGCAGCGGCTACCGGGTCGGCTGCAGCCGGGTCAGGAGACCCCGCGCGTCCCCCGGCTCAGATTCTAATGGATCTCATGGATAAACTGACAACTCTGTTAACCGCCGTGGTAGAGCCGGCGGATAAAGCCTAGCATGATGCAGAGGTGGCACGCGTGCGTGAGGAGATTGTGCTAGCTAAGGAAAATCTAGCCGCAGAGGAAACCCGGATGGCGGCAAAACGAGCGGCTTTGGATGCTCGTGCTCAACAACTTCAAGCAGAGACTTTCCGGCTCTCGGTGGACCTTAACGCATCAAACGAAGTCATGAGGAGGAGGCATCAGAAAACTCAATCACGTCTGCCTCTGACACTTGATCCGAGGAACCTGTTCCATACACCCGGGGCCGGGGGGAGCAACCCGCCGGAGGCAAACCGGATCACGACACCCGGCGCACCGGTTCAGCCACGTGCCACAGAGCCACCTCGCATAATTACCGCTCCACCTCATTACATGCCAACACCGCCAGGTCACTTCTCCAACCCTTTGCAAAACCTCATCGCAGCGTCGGCTCGTTTGGCGGCTCTCCCAATGGAAGGCGACTCACCAGCAACAATTGAAACACGGAGGGTCAGAGAACTTCTTCAAACGGCTCTGGCGCAGCAGGATGCGTACTCCTACAGTCGAGACAGGATCCACTCAACTCCTCGCCCAAGCCGGAGCCCGAGTTACAGTAGGCATATGGAGGCCGCAGATATGTCAAGCAATGCTCAACGCCACAACTGGCCATACAGGCATGAGCCGGTGCGGGCTGGAGCCCTTAACTTGGCGGATCAGGAGAGGATTCGTCAAGAGGCGGAATGAGCAACTCAAATGGCAGCAGATCAGGCGGCTCATCAAACCTTTCCGGCTTATCCAGCAACCTCGGTTGAGGCAGGAGTGGCCACAAGAACCGGAGGCGTGCCTTTCTTGGTGCCAGCCGTACGCAATGAGCGTTTGCCAAAGGACTTCAAGGGGCCTCGAAAAGTACCTAATTACATGGCTGACCTACAGCCGGGGGCTTGGATTGAGAGTTATGAGATGGCTATGGAATTGTTGGAGGCCAGTGATGCTGCAATGGCCAAGTATTTCACCATGATGTTAGATGGAACAACTCGTACTTGGTTAAAGGGATTTCCACCCAATTCTATCGGCTCATGGGCGGAGTTGAAAGCCCGGTTCATCCAGAACTTTAAGGACACGTGTAAACAGCCTATGTCGATTGTGGACCTGACCAATTGCAAACAAGAGGATGGTGAATCCACAACCCATTGGGTGCGCCGGGTCAAGGAGATAATACATTCATATGATAAGATGGATGCCGGCTCAGCAGTGTTAATGTTGGAGAAAAATTGCCATTTTGAACCTCTGAAGCAGAAGCTGGGGTGGCTCAAGCATGACTGTAATGACATGGGAACGTTGATGGCAGCTCTCGTCAAGTATGCTGATTCTGATACTACCAAGGACCTGGTGTCTGACGAAGAAAAGGCAACGAAGGGAAAGAAGAACGGCAACGGCAAGGGTCACCAGCATAACCCGGCGAATCAGGGAGGTAATAAACGTAAGGCTGATGAGTTTGTTGCTAACACTAATGCACAGGGTGGTAATCAACGGCGCAAGGGCAGACAACCCCCTCGGTTGGGCGGGTCAGGTCCCACCCTTCAGCAGTTGTTAAATGAACCTTGTCCAAAGCACGACACCCGGGAGAAGGCAGCCACCCACCTGTGGAAAGATTGTACGATCATGAAGGCATTTAAAAATTCAAACACGTTTGATGGAGGTCACGGCCCGGGCGCCGGTTCAGGTGGAGGAGGTTTTCACGGTCAAGGTTATCCTGGTCACCAAGGAGGATATAATCAGCAACCCGGCCAAGGCAATCAACAGCAGCAATCCGGTTATCAGAGCAACCCGAAGCAGCTGAGTAGTGGGCAATACCATGTATTTACCACCAGTTTATGTAAGAGAGACCAGAAACTTCACAAGAGGGCAGTCAATGCCGTTGAGCCAGCGATTCCACGTTATCTACATTGGTCCGAACAGCCTATTGTGTGGAGCAGGGAGGATCACCCGCCCCGGGATGATAATCCGGGTCACTTGGCCTTGGTAGTGGCACCTCAGGTTGGTGGATACAAGTTTACTAAGGTACTTATGGATGGAGGCAGCAGCATCAACATCCTCTATTATGAGATGTTCCGCCGGATGGGATTGATTGGTAAAAATCATAAACAATCCAACATTGTCTTTCACGGTGTGGTACCTGGTAAGTCGGCATACCCAGTTGGTAAGATTGAGCTAGAAGTAGCCTTTGGGGATGAGTATGACTCTAGAGCGGAAAAATTGACCTTTGAGGTGGTTAAGATCAAGAGCCCATATCATGCTCTGTTTGGGCGGCCGGCTTATGCCAAGTTCATGGCTCGGCCATGTTACGTGTATTTACAGCTCAAAATGCTGAGTCATAAGGGCACCATTACAGTACATGGGAGCCGGAAGATAGCCTTGGAGTGTGAAGAAGGTGATGCTACCTATGCTGAATCTGTTTGTGCAACAGAGGAGTTAAAATTTTACAAGGATCATGTTGACCCGGCAGACATGATGTCATTAAAGAAACCAACAACAGAGCATGAGCCGGTGTTGAAATTCAAATCAGCCGATGACACTAAGATGGTTGACTTTGTGCCTGGTGACTCATCCAAATAGTTCATCATCAGCGCAAACTTGGATCTGAAATAGGAAAGCGCGCTCATCAAGTTCATCCGTGAGAACCGGGACATCTTTGCATGGCAACCTTCAGACATGCCGGGTGTCCCGAGGGAACTCGCTGAGCACACTCTTAATATTGATCCAAAGTTCAAACCTGTTAGACAGTTTCTATGACGGTTCAATGAGGAAAGACACAAGGCCATTGGAGAAGAGGTGGCCCGGTTCTTGGCGGCCGGGTTCATCGTAGAGGTCTTTCACCCAGAGTGGTTAGCTAACCCGGTGCTCGTACTCAAAAAGAATGGCACCTGGCGTATGTTTGTAGATTACACCGATCTGAACAAAGCTTGTCCGGCTGATCCTTTTGCTCTCCCCCGTATTGATCAAATCATTGATGCTACGATAGGTTGTGCACGTTTGAGTTTCTTGGATGCTTATTCCGGTTATCATCAGATTCAGATGGCGGTCAAGGATCAGGAAAAGACAGCCTTTATTACTCCTTTTGGAGCTTTTTGCTATGTGTCTATGCCCTTTGGGCTTAAGAGTGCACATGCGACTTACCAGCGGTGTGTGCAGAATTGTATTCACGATCAAATTGGGCGCAATGTTCATGCTTACGTGGATGATATAGTGGTAAAATCTAGGAAGGAAGATACCTTGGTCACAGATCTGAAATAGACTTCCGATAATCTCCGGATTTACAAAATGACGCTTAACCCGCCAAGTGTGTTTTTGGAGTCCCAGCTGGCAAGCTCTTGGGTTTTTTGGTGTCCAACCGAGGTATTGAAGCTAACCCGGAGAAAATCAAAGCAATTACGTCTTTAGCCAAACCAACATGCATCAATGACGTTCAACGGCTGCGGGTCGTGTTGCGCCCTTGAGCCGGTTCATAAGCCGGTTAGGAGAGAAGGCAATGCCTTTGTATCAGATGATGAAGAAAACAGATGATTTTATTTGGAGTGATGCTGCAAATACTGCTTTTGAGGATCTGAAGGCACAGCTTGCTGAGCCGCCGGTTCTTGCTGCTCCAGTTGAAAAAGAGCCATTGTTATTATATGTGGCCGCTAACTCACGGGCTGTTAGTGTGGCTATTGTGGTGGAGCGCAAGGAGGCTGGCAAGGAACATCCGGTTCAACGGCCGGTTTACTATGTCACTAAGGTGTTGATTGAATCCAAGCAACGATATCCGCATTGGCAGAAACTCATATATGGAATATTCATCGCAAGCCGGAAGCTTAAACATTATTGCCAGGGTCACCCGATTACGGTGGTCAGCTCTACTCCTTTGGGAGACATCATTCAAAATAGAGAAGCCACTGGACGAGTTGCCAAATGGGCAATTGAGCTTGGGTCTCATGGATTGAAGTATGTGCCACATACTGCAATCAAATCTCAAGCACTGGTTGACTTCATCAATGACTGGACAGAGATGCAGATGCCAGAAGAGAAACCAGACAACACGTATTGGACTATTCATTTTGATGGGTCCAGACAGTTGGAAGGCTCGGGGGCTGGAGTTGTGTTAACTTCCCCACAAGGTGACAAATTTTGTTATGTGTTACGGTTGATGTTTCTGTGCACCAACAACGCAACAGAGTATGAAGCCTTGCTCCATGGTCTTCGAGTGGCAAAAGAGATGAGTTTGAGCCGGGTCAGATGTCTTGGTGACTCAGTTCTAGTGGCTCAACAGGTATCTAGCAAGTGGGATTCCAAGGACCCTCTCATGGCAGCTTATCACCGGGAGGTTGATGCTGTTCCAGGGCATTTTAAAGGTTATTAGGTGGAGCACATTGATCATCGAAAGAATGAAGCGGCTGATGCCCTAAGCCGGTTGGGGTCTCAGCGTAAGCCGGTGCCACCTAACACCTTTTTGGATATTTTGCATAACCCCTCTGTCAAGTTGCCCACAGAAGAAGATTTAGTTGTTCCTGACCCGGAGGCGCAGTTGGTGGCGGCTCTTCACGTCATCCCAGATTGGACAGTGCCGTTTTTGGCTTACATGACCCGGGGAGAGTTGCCAGCGGATGAGACCCTGGCTCGACAGATAACCTGGCGGTCTAAGTCAATGACGATTTCAGATGGAGAGTTATATCATCGCAGTGTTTCCGGAGCGTTTCAGTGGTGTGTTTCTCCCGAAGAAGGTCAAGAAATCCTTCGTGAGATCCATGAAGGTGATTGTGGTCATCACGCTGGGTCAAAATCTTTGGTGGCCAAGGCGTTTCGTCACGGTTTTTACTGGTTGACGGCTCACGCTGATGCAGAAGATCTGGTCAGTAGATGTGATGGATGTCAAAAATTTGCAGGACGAGCGCATGTGTCGGCTCAAGAGTTCCGGATGATTCCAATCACTTGGCCGTTTGCGGTCTGGAGGCTTGACATGGCGGGACCTTTTAAAAGGTCCAAGGATAAAAAGACACATCTCTTGGTGGAACTTGATAAATTCACTAAGTGGGTTGAGGTGAGTAAGTGTGACGCGGCCACGGTGGTTCAGTTCATGAAAATGGTGATCTTCCGTTTTGGTTTTCCACACAGCATTATCACTGACAATGGCACTAACCTATCCCAAGGAGCTATGGAGGAGTTTTGTCAACGTGAACACATCCGGCTTGATGGTTCTTCTGTAGCTCATCCTCAATCCAATGGTCAAGCTGAGAGAGCCATTCAGGAAATTTTGAAAGGTATAAGACCCCGGCTTATGGTTCCCTTACAGCGAACGCCGGGTTGTTGGGTAGAGGAATTACCCTCGGTGTTATGGAGTATCAACACCACACCTAACAGGTCGACAGGTTACACACCTTTCTTCATGGTTTATGGAGTAGAAGCAGTGTTGCCTAGTGACATCCGTCATGACTCGCCCTATGTGGCGGCTTATGTTGAAGCTAATAATGACTAAGCAAGACAGGATGCACTTGACTTGTTGGATGAAGAAAGAGACCTAGCAGCGGCCCGGTTAGCAATTTATCAACAGGACCTGCGCCGATATCACAGCCGCCGGGTTAAGTCCCAGACTTTTCAGGAAGGCGTCTTGGTGCTCCGGCTCATCCAGGATCTATCAGATGCACACAAGTTATCCCCACCTTGGGAAGGGCCCTTTGTGGTCAGTAAGAACTTAAACAACGGGTCATATTACCTCTTTGATGTTCGAGAGCACACAGACTAACGTAAGTCGGAGGATGAGACCCGCCGGCCGTGGAACATTGCTCAACTTCGGCCATACTACACCTGAGCTACCGACTCTCATCATGTAAATACTTTAACATTGTATATACCATGTTAAGCAATAAAGTAAGACCATCGGTCTCTTTTCTTTTCAAAGATTATGCATCTTGGTTAGTTCTTATTTTTCAAATGACTATTAAGGAGTTGATCATATTTGAATCAAGTTTAACCTTTTTGGTCCAACTTATGATCGTATCCGAATCTAGCTGCAATCTGATGGTCACTTGGGGGCTTCCTGTTCAAACATAGGTCGTATTCGAACCAAAGAGAACATAGCTGTCGTAACCCTCTTGATCGGCTCAAGGCCAAACTCACTTGGGGGCTTCCTGATCGTATTCGAATCATAGCTTAACCCCTTTTGGGTCCGACTTGGATCGTATTCGAATCAGGGTCGTTAAAAACCTCTCAAGGTCATTTGGGGGCTTCCTGTTCAAACATAGGTCGTATTCGAACCAAAGAGAACATAGCTGTCGGTACCCTCTTGATCGACGCAATGCCAAAGCCACTAGGGGCTATATGGTCGTATTCGAACCTTAGCTTAACCCCTTTGGTCCGGTTTACTGATCGTATTCGAATCAGAAACCCCCAAACTTTTGAATACAGGGTTAAATCATGCTTATTATATGTTACTTGCTTTTTAGTTTTTGTTGTTTCAATATTACAAACAATTAGCCTGGTCTTCTTCACGGGCTCGACTATTTGACAATACAGTTGCCCGGGTCATTCACACCGGCGACTTACGGATCAAAAGATGCAACCTATCAAGGTATAGTAATCATTGAGTATTCAAAAAAGCATTGGCTTCTTATAAAGATTGAATTATCAAATTCATCACCCGGGTTATTTAAACCGGCGGTCTGAGGCTCAAAAGGGACAAGGTATGGTTATTACTTATACGCATTAACTAAAGAGTTAGCCCTTGTCCTTTATTTATATTTGTCTCTGGTTCTTAATGTGGTAAACGTATTGGCCATAAATTGGGTGTTTTAACCCGTTTGGTTCTAAGCCGCCAAGCCAGTCTTTTCCTTGTATTTACAGGAACAGAGTTCAAACATTGCAGAAACAAACATTAAATACGATGCATACATTGTTTGTAAGTGTGACGCGGCCACGGTGGTTCAGTTCATGAAAATGGTGATCTTCCGTTTTGGTTTTCCACACAGCATTATCACTGACAATGGCACTAACCTATCCCAAGGAGCTATGGAGGAGTTTTGTCAACGTGAACACATCCGGCTTGATGGTTCTTCTGTAGCTCATCCTCAATCCAATGGTCAAGCTGAGAGAGCCATTCAGGAAATTTTGAAAGGTATAAGACCCCGGCTTATGGTTCCCTTACAGCGAACGCCGGGTTGTTGGGTAGAGGAATTACCCTCGGTGTTATGGAGTATCAACACCACACCTAACAGGTCGACAGGTTACACACCTTTCTTCATGGTTTATGGAGTAGAAGCAGTGTTGCCTAGTGACATCCGTCATGACTCGCCCTATGTGGCGGCTTATGTTGAAGCTAATAATGACTAAGCAAGACAGGATGCACTTGACTTGTTGGATGAAGAAAGAGACCTAGCAGCGGCCCGGTTAGCAATTTATCAACAGGACCTGCGCCGATATCACAGCCGCCGGGTTAAGTCCCAGACTTTTCAGGAAGGCGTCTTGGTGCTCCGGCTCATCCAGGATCTATCAGATGCACACAAGTTATCCCCACCTTGGGAAGGGCCCTTTGTGGTCAGTAAGAACTTAAACAACGGGTCATATTACCTCTTTGATGTTCGAGAGCACACAGACTAACGTAAGTCGGAGGATGAGACCCGCCGGCCGTGGAACATTGCTCAACTTTGGCCATACTACACCTGAGCTACCGACTCTCATCATGTAAATACTTTAACATTGTATATACCATGTTAAGCAATAAAGTAAGACCATCGGTCTCTTTTCTTTTCAAAGGTTATGCATCTTGGTTAGTTCTTATTTTTCAAATGACTATTAAGGAGTTGATCATATTTGAATCAAGTTTAACCTTTTTGGTCCAACTTATGATCGTATCCGAATCTAGCTGCAATCTGATGGTCACTTGGGGGCTTCCTGTTCAAACATAGGTCGTATTCGAACCAAAGAGAACATAGCTGTCGTAACCCTCTTGATCGGCTCAAGGCCAAACTCACTTGGGGGCTTCCTGATCGTATTCGAATCATAGCTTAACCCCTTTTGGGTCCGACTTGGATCGTATTCGAATCAGGGTCGTTAAAAACCTCTCAAGGTCATTTGGGGGCTTCCTGTTCAAACATAGGTCGTATTCGAACCAAAGAGAACATAGCTGTCGGTACCCTCTTGATCGACGCAATGCCAAAGCCACTAGGGGCTATATGGTCGTATTCGAACCTTAGCTTAACCCCTTTGGTCCGGTTTACTGATCGTATTCGAATCAGAAACCCCCAAACTTTTGAATACAGGGTTAAATCATGCTTATTATATGTTACTTGCTTTTTAGTTTTTGTTGTTTCAATATTACAAACAATTAGCCTGGTCTTCTTCACGGGCTCGACTATTTGACAATACAGTTGCCCGGGTCATTCACACCGGCGACTTACGGATCAAAAGATGCAACCTATCAAGGTATAGTAATCATTGAGTATTCAAAAAAGCATTGGCTTCTTATAAAGATTGAATTATCAAATTCATCACCCGGGTTATTTAAACCGGCGGTCTGAGGCTCAAAAGGGACAAGGTATGGTTATTACTTATACGCATTAACTAAAGAGTTAGCCCTTGTCCTTTATTTATATTTGTCTCTGGTTCTTAATGTGGTAAACGTATTGGCCATAAATTGGGTGTTTTAACCCGTTTGGTTCTAAGCCGCCAAGCCAGTCTTTTCCTTGTATTTACAGGAACAGAGTTCAAACATTGCAGAAACAAACATTAAATACGATGCATACATTGGCATCAGGAAACAGACTCCCATAAAAGGTGTTTTATGCGCAACGGCATACGCAAAGCATACAGTATTTTCACAACTAAGTTATTACAAGGCTTTATAAGCCCGTGAAGATGATCATTGTTCCTCCCTCGCCGGTTGACCACCTTCTGTTGGCTGGAAGTTGGGTTTTGACCAATCAAAACCGTTCACGGCGACAAATTCGGCTTCATCATCGATCAGGCCGACCGGGTCAACTTCCGGGGCAAATGTATCTTCTCTCACCAGTGGGATCAAATCTGTTACCTTGTATGAGGGAGTGGCCATCTTCTTATTCTCACTATCAAAACCCGACTGGTATTTATCAACATTGGTATCATCTCCAAGGGTAGTTGCTTGAGGCCGGACTCCGCGCACGCAAGCCATGAAGTCATCCCGATCAAAAGGAGACCCGTCTTCCTTCATGGTGGGATAGCCTCTTGCCACGTCCGCCGAGTCTAGGTCTGGCACCCAAGCCTTGGAGCGGCTCAGGGCAGTCAAAGCTCCGGCTCGTGCGCAGGAGCGTTTTACTTCTTGAAACCTGGCAGGAAGGATGGACAGTTTCTTCAGGACGTCGCTGAGCCGGTTTGGTCCTTGATTAGCAAAAGAGATGGCAGCCAGAGCCCGCTGTGTGCCAATATACAGTTGTTCAACCAAAGTATATACTGCCTTCAGTTTAATCAACGGGTCTTGGCTCAGATTTTTGCTTTGCGGACCTGCATAAATTTTACACGCAAAGTCAGTTGGCGGATTAGACTCCGGATTGGCAAACATCACACAAAAGTTAGTCAGACAGCTTACCAAAGATAGCAGCTACCATTTGAGACACTCGGCCCTTTAACCCGTTCAACTCTGTTGAAATCTCTTTCAGAGCTGTTTCGGCTGTCTCAGCACGTTGGGTCAGAAGCGTTTTTTCCTCTTCCAAAGTTTTCTCCTTGGTAGCAAAGCTGGTCTTTAAATTCTCCGTTGCAGAGAGACTTATTTTCAGTTTGGAGTTAGCGGATTTGATTTCTGTCTCCTGACTCGCTAGCCGGGTCTTCGCATCAGTCAATTGAGAGTTCAATTCAGATAAGGCATTCTGCAAAACATTCAGATGATTCAAGATTTGGTTTCCAATTCAAAAATCACGATTCAAGTCTCAAGTACTTTACAAAAAACCACTTAACACTTGGGGGCTAATGTATGCCAAATCAAATTTCTATGACTCTACAGACATATTTAAGTCCCAAGTACCTTACAAAGTAACAACACTTGGCACTTGGGGGCTAATGGATGCAGTTCAGCAAGTTTCTTAAAGGTTAAACCAGAATATTAAGTCCTTTGAATACGGTACCAAACAATTTAAAGTATCGGTTCATTTATGATCAAAATAAACCGGCCCTTGGGGACTACAGGTGAAGTTGTGTTCTATTAAATACAAGAAAAATTTCAAAGGTAAAGGTCTCGGCCTATATTTTAAAGTCTACAGGTCATTCCGGTTCCCTCATAATCTGAAGACTTGGGGCTGAAGGAATATAGATAAGCCGGAAAAGCATACCTCGTATTTCAACTGAAGTTGTTTGACCATTTCAATCTCAGAGTCGTGGCTAGAGTGTACATGGTTGAGATAGCCGGATAAAATGTCATTGGCATTGAGATGGTCATATTTGGCAACGTCAAAGCGAACTTTTTGCCTCTCCAAAGCCTCTTGTTTTGCTGTACACCGAGCTAGCACGGTTGGGTTCCCCGGTTCAATGAAGCGGCTCCCAGTAATCTGAACATCTGGTGCAGGCGAAGACGGCGGGTTGGCTGAGCTTGACGGTCCGGTTGTGGAAGGATTCACAGTGGTTTCGTCAAATGACGGCTCAGGAGGATTTGCTTCGGTGTCAACATGCGGGTCTTCTGGAGCGTCAGCTAATGGAGAAGGCGGCCTAGCTGGGTCAGATGCTAGCACCGGCGGGTCTTCCGCCGGCTTAGCTGCCTTCGCTTTTTTGGATTTAGCTTGACCAGTAAGAAAAAAGGTTGCAGGATTGTCAGTATAAATGTGCAATTGACCAAACCAAAAGAAAGGAGGATTTCTAATTACCCGAGAGCAATCTTGAAAGCCGGGAATTGCGTTTGCGATCAGTCGCCAGAAGAGCGAGACACCTCCTGAAAGGATAAAAAAGAATTAAAAGAAATTCAAGGAGAAGGATCCATTAAAAAGAGTTAAAGACAGAAATAAGTAAACCTCATTCGGACGTTTCCGAGGAGTTTGTTGAAGAACGGCAGCCAGTTCATGCTCAATCCCCGCTTGACGACGGCTTTCATGTTGCTGCTTTTTCAAACGAAAGTTGGGATCCAAGTTAGCTAAAGGGTTAGAAAACCTTACTTTACGGATCACTCGTCGAACTTTGTGTCTTGGTAAGGGCTCTGAGTTAGAGGAAATGATAGTTACCTCTGCTTCCCCGGCCTAACTGGCCCCAGTGTCATCCTGGTAATGATCAGTGTCAATAATATTGTTAAAAAAATGGCCAAGGGAATCAAGGGCTAGCTCCGAATCAGACGTGTCATCAAGCTTCATCAAATCTTCAGCAGTGGTTTTCTTTTTCTTCTTCGACTTCCTGGTCGTTTTCTTGGCATTCATGGCGGCGGCTTTCGCTTTCTTGGCAGCCTCGTGGTCATATTTCACTTTCCAAAAGTCAGAGTTGGCCTGCAGATAGGCAAAGACAAGATAAAAGGTCAGTGCTAAACAATACGACTGGGTAAAATACAAAGGAAAAGAAATCAGAATATCCTTACTTCTGGCACCGGGTTAAGCTTACAGAAGGGATTTAACCCAACAATACTGCAATCTTCATATTTCCCATTCACCAAAAGGTTTGACATTGAGACAATGTCTTCTTCGGTTAGTTGAACCGGGCTATGACGAAGAGAGTCGTCCGGGCCTCCACCATATTCATACATCAACTTTGATTGGCGGCTTAAAGGAATAACCCGCCATGAGATCCAGCAGCGGGTCAGATCAACTCTAGTCAACCTGTTCCCTAACAGAGTATTGATCTTTTTGATGGATGGCATCAATCTCTTGCGTTCAGCAACAGTGAGTTTATCTGGAAGCGTGAACTTGGAGTCAAGACGATCGGGGCGGTAACCCGGCAGTGGCTTCTCGTTTGCTGGTGAGATGTCCTGACAGTAGAACCAAGTTTGGTTCCATTCCTTTGGGTGACTTGGTAAGACTATGAGAGGGAAGACAGCACCCTGCCGGCACTGAATTAAGATGCCTCCAAGCTCTAAGCTAAGGCCGTTGGTGCACTCGTTCTGTCAGTTCAGATAAAAGTATTCTCTAAACAGCTCTACGGTCGGCTCTTGCTGAAGATACACCTCACAGAGCACTTGGAAGTTACAAATATTAGATATGGAATTGGGCCCGATGTCTTGAGGATGGAGTTTGAAAAAGTGAAGGACCTCTCTGAAGAATTTTGAGTCGGGCGGTGAGAAGCCACGGTTCATGTGGTCAGTAAAAACAATCACTTCGCCGTCTCTTGGATTGGGTCGTTCTTCTTCCGGGTCAGGGGCACGGTAAGACATGATGGCTTTTGATGAAAGAAATCCTATGATGAAGAACTCTTTTAAACGTTCCTCAGTTATGGTTGAGGGAACCCAGTTACAGATGGTTGGCGTTTTGGACGGCATGATGTGCAAGGAACTGAAAAAACAGCATGTCGGTTCAGTTTAACGATGAGATTAACAGTTAAGGGATGAAGATGCAAAACAAATAATGGCGGCTTAACTAAGGGCTAATGACATATAAGGAAAAGAAAGCCGGTGCAGTAAGCCGCCATGACTATAGATTCTTTCAGAAAGTGGATTCAGCTAAGTATTGGGACAAACAAGTTTCCCAAAATGGTTGATATTATTTTAGATCAAATGGATGTTCAAAATGAAAAACAATTCTAGACCTAAAAATACAGTCCAGATGAGTTCATCAGATCTAAACATAGCTCTTGTACCAGAAAAAGGAGTCTGCTAATATCAAAAGGAGGCACCAAATAGCTACCGCATGAACGTACATCTCTTTTGGATCACAAAGAGGAGGCTGTAGAAGAACTATGAAGAACTATGATGAACTACGAAGAATATGCAGGAGCTTGGAAACCCTAATGAAGATCTGAGGCATGAAAGAAGAAAGCTTACGGTTGCAGGTCTACTGCGGAGGTCGCCGTGGGTTCTCTGGATCAGTTCAGGTCGATGCAGCGGCCAGAGTCGACGATGGAGATAAGGCGCGGCGGCGGCGAAGCTCGAGCAGTAGCAGGGTCGCGAGAGGAAGAAGACAGAGAGAGAGAGAGAGAGAGGGAGAGAATAATGAGGAAGGCCAAGGCGAGCCTATTTATAAGGAAAGATGCGAACAGACGGGCACGAAAATCGAGGGAGAACCAAATAATGGTTATCCAGCTATATAGGCGCCTCGATTCTCGATAAGCATTAAAGATAAAATATCCGTTGGAAGATGACATCATGAAATCTTTTTCGTTTTCAAGAGATGACGTCACGGCGGGTTACAAGGGAATTTCAGTAAAGATAAGAAGATGGATTTTTTGGCTAAGTATGGAAGATTGACAAAGAACAAAGTTCAAAGTCAACTTGGGGCCTAATGTTGGGGATATTACTATCAGCTGAGACCCGCCCAGGAGGGGCCGGGTCAGCCCCAATGGCGGTTTACGCAAGAAGCCCAGTAAACATCCAAGATTATAGTTTATTAAGTATTATAGAAGGCCCAAGGGCCTGAAGGCGGTTTAAGGCCTGATATTATGAACCGCCATATGTAAGGAAAGACTTGTAAAGAAAGGCATGTAAAGAAAGTCACCGAGCCGGACATGATTATGAGCCGGCCGGGACTCTGTAGGCCACCAGGCATCAACCCATGTATATAAGGGGACGACCCGGTGGCGGCTTAGGGAAAGAGACAACAAATTGATAACCAAACTGGCGAGTTGAGCCTCTTGGAGATCGAAATCCTAGCAATACCAAACCCAACTATTCGTAGGCTTTTACCTTCATCGTAAGGGGCCGAACTAGTATAAAAACTCTCTCGTGTGCTTTGTCCCGATTAACCCCTTTAAGCTTCCTAGTGCGATGGCCCTACGACTAACTCCTTGTTCTAGGACATCTGCCATGGCAATTCCACGACAAGGGGGCTCCTAAGTCGGGGAAGGCTCTGATTACCAACTTGTAACACCCACGATGCGGCTATATCTGCCACGTGTCGGAGCACGACTTAGAGGCATAACTGCATTGTAGGCAATGTCGCAAGAGGGGTAATCTTTACACATCCCATGTACTGAATAAGAAAGAGGTACATAGTTGGCTTACAATCGCCACTTCACACAATAACATAAATATAGCATTACAATCATCCATATACAATCAAGGTCCGACTATGGAACCAAAATAAAGACAACCCCAAATGCATAAGATCCCCGATCGCCCCAACTGGGCTCCACTACTGATCGTCTGGAAAGGAAACATAGTAACGTCCTGAGTCCTCATCGAACTCCCACTTGAGATCAGTCGCATCCCCTGGAATGGTATCATCGGCACCTGCATCTGGTTTTTGTCATGGAATTGTCATGGCAGATGTCCTTAGTGTCAGGACTTAGTCGCGAGGCCAACGCATCTATGTGGTAGCTTGAGAGGGGTTGAGCGGGACGAGAGACACGATGTTTTACCCAGGTTCGGCCCCTCACAGTGGAGGTAAAAGCCTACATCCTGCTTCATTGATATTGATGATGATGATCACGGTTACAAGAGTGCTCTATTTCGAGAGCTATTGTCTAAACCTAACTTGTCCAACTTGTGGAACTTGTGAATCCTCCCCTTTTGGGGGAGCCCTGCCCCTCCTTATATATGTTGAAGGGGCGGGTTACATGTGGAGTCCTATTAGGATTAGGACTAGTCTATCTTCTAATACAAACCGGATATAAGTCCAGGTCTTAACTCCTTGTAGGACAAATATTCCTCATGCCTTTCCTCTTAAACCGGCCCACCATTAAACGTGAACCAGCCTTCTGGGCCTTGGGCCTTGTTATCCGTCTGTCCCGCACGCCGGACCACCAGTGAGTCATAATGACCAGGTGGGTTGCTTGTAAGCCGCCAGGTCAGGGCGGGTCGCCAGTAACTCGCCAAGTGTCAGCGGGGTCTTCAGATAAACCGCCAAGTCCTGGCCGGGTTAACTTCCGGCCGGTTTACGCCGCGGGTATATCCCCGACATTAGCCCCCAAGTTTAGCTTGGATTTATTCATGGTAAACTTATGCTGCAAAATAAACACAAGAACAAATTTGACAGGTTATGCTCCAGGTTAAGAATTTTTGTAAACCGGTACCTGATCATCCTTAAGTCCTTGTTATTTCCTCCTTCTGAGAAATCCGGGTCAACAGACCAGCTTCATAATCAATTTGCCGACCTTGGTTTGTCACCGAGAAATATCGTGAAGAATAACTCCTTTGACTCAGCTCCCAAAGCGCCGGTTTAAGAAACATGGGTCTGAAAATACTTATCTAATATTCAACCGGTTTGAAGACTTAAAACTTGCTGGTTTAATATTACCAAAATAGCCGGTTTATAAATATTGATGGCGCCGGGTCATAATTGTTGTCGACACCGGGTCATGTAATTGATCTTCGTGATTTGCTCAAAACTGATAAAATGAAGACGTTCCTCCTTTATATGCATAATACATGTAGCCCCCAAGTCTTAAGAGGAGAACATAGTGATAACTTAAGACTTGCTCCAATAAGTGTTTCAACCTTGAAGAAATCCGGTTTGTTCATCTGAATCATAGTCAGAATTGAGTATTCTACATATGTAGCCCCCAAGTGTCGGGTTGTCCTGCTTGCAGCAACCTGGGACTTGAAATTGCCTTATTCTCATAAAAAACTTCAACTAGTGTAGCCCCCAAGGGTCGGGTCATTATGCAATAATGAGTAGGAACTTTGTAAATATAATTATATAGATTTTAGCAGTGATGTGTAGCCCCCAAGGGCCGGCTTAGTAAGATAATACTGAACCGGGACTTGATATATACTTCAATGAAAATAACATCATATGATGTAACTCCCATCATGGGGCTTGAACCCACGTCCACAAGGTTAAGAGCTTTGTGCTTTACCAACTGAGGAGTGGACCCTTCAACATAATGGATAAAAACTTGTGTACCTTGAATTGTTGACAGGAGCAATTGGTAGCCCCCAAGGGCCGGCTCATTATAATATGATGAGTCGGGTCTTCAGTAAGACTAAAAATGACTTGGCATTAGCCCCCAAGTGTCATGATGCATGCTTGCAGCGACATGAGACTTGCATGTAATCTCGATTTGAATAATGTAGCCCCCAAGTGCCGGATTGTAAGCCTGCAGCGACTCGGGACTATTCCTTCCATTGTAGAATAAATCATATCATTTGATAAAATAATAACCATTGCGCTAAAGCGACTTTGAAAACTCAATAATACCAGTTATTAATAACCAAAAAAAATCCAGCCATGTTGGCTATTCAAGATAATATAATCCGGTATGAAAACCTTATTCATTCAATATCATAATGAAAATCCAGCCAAGTTTGGCTATTTGAATAATATAACCCAATGATTTATAAGCACATGATTCCAATGGCGCAATCCAAATATATATACTGGCGACTTATAGTCCAAAGCCAGGCCGGTTTAACAAACCTGTTTCTGTATACAACAAGTTTAAAGTGTCCTGGCGGTTTACCGCCGGACGGGTCATAATGCCCAACATATAACCTGGGTTTATAACCAAGGCTGCACTTAAGAATAATCAAATATGAAATACATCATACCTGTGACATTGAATCACATTGTTGGTTTCACCAACTTTTTGTAGTAAAGGTGATAACCCCAATCTTGAGTACTGATAACTCCTTCCATATTGTGCCGGTTTATGATAAAACTGCACCGGGTTGTGATAGACACCGGATTATCCATATATAATACTAGCGACTTGTAGTCGAACCGGACCGGGTTAATAATCACCGGATTATAATTGGTCATGTACTGACAACTTGTAGTTGAAGGTCGATCCGGGTTGATAAACACCGGTTTACTCCATAAGAGGATGTTAACAACAAGGATCAAACTGGGCAAATAGTCTCCGGATTGACGTGAACTGTGTTCCGTCAATTGATTGGTTGAAAACTTTGTCGGTTTAAAAAAATGCAATAAAAAAAGAAAAAGTATCTTGCAAAGAAAAGTGCAAAGCAAAAGCAATGACAAAACCGTTTGCAAAAAAGGTTTATTTGAGCTGATCAAATGGCGTTACCATGGCCGAACACGACCAAGCTCCCGTTAGGTGTAACTATGGTTCTAGTCAGCCAGGTCCCCAAATGAAACCGTGCCATTTATGCCGGCCAAGTGGCATGGCAATGGTTCGGGTTCGACGAAGCCCCCAAGTGATTCTGTGGCCTTAGGCCGATCAAGAGGCATGACTGGTTCAGACGTGACCAAGTCCCCAAGTGATCTGGTGGCTCTCGCCTATCAAGACGTATTGTATTGGTTCAGACACGACCAAACCCCCAAGTGATATAACATGATGCTTCTGAAAAGCTAACTCAAGGGGTAAACCGGAGGCCGCTTTAGAACAACTCCGTGTAACCACACATGATGTACAAGAACAAATACCCCGCTTTAGCTGAGGTTCCCATGTGATCAATAATATGTCATGGCCAGTAAGGCAGAATACCCATGTTTGAACCGCACATCGTGCCAGCAGGTCCTCTTTGGCAATTTTTAACTTTTTGCAAGAGATAAATTCTTCTGAACCGGGATCTTGAACCGGATATTGAGAGCTTCAAAGCTTTGTGGGAGACATCTTTCCCTTGAACCGGATTTTAAACCGGAATCTTCATTTTCAGCCGGAAAATTTTCTGACGGCCTTTAAACTCGAACTTGCGAGAGGTTAATTCCTTTTTGAACCGGACATTGTTAAACCGGATTTGAGCGCTTCAGAGCTTTGTGGGAGAACAGATTTCCCTTGAACCGGACTGTAAACCAGATATTTGAGAGCTGCAGTCAGACTGACTTCCCTTGAGCCGGATTTTAAACCGGAATCCTTTCTGATGACCCGGATCTTCTTCATTGAACCGGGATTTTGTAACTGTCATATACTTTCTAAACCGGAAATTTTCTGACAGCCTTTAAACTTTCATCAATATAACAGTAGCCTCCGGGACCGGGTTATCCTTTCCTCCATCGTCCTGGGGTTCTTAAATTTGCTGGAACTGGAAAGATTCGCTGAGTCATGTCATTGTAGCCCCCAAGTCTCAAGGTGACTCGAGGAGTTGGCTTGAGATTCTCCAGATTTGACCGTGATATAAACCGGCATAACTTGTATATCATTGGTGTTGATAACGTGATATGAATCCACAGAAGGTTTAGGTGACTGCGGCGGGTTATAAATGATCCCGTATGAGCCGTGTCAGCAACTCGGCCAATGGTTCCTTCCAACTGGCGATTTGAAGTTAACCAAACTGTAGTGGCGGCGACTTGCGCGCCTACCTATTGAACCATCCAGTGCAGACGGCGGCTGATAATATATGATAATTTACCTCCAATTTGTTGGAAGAAAACCGGGCTTCCCAAGTAGTGACTTGCTCATAGTCAATAAACAGTTCATCCAGACAAGTGCGGCCCGGTATGTTGATGTAGACCAGGCCGCGAGAGATGGATGAGAAAGACGACCGCAGCATCAGAGGCGGCTCAGACAGATAAGTCAGCCGCGGCATTGTACGCCGGTGCGGACGGGAGAATCGGCCGCAGCGTTTGTAAACCGGCGCGCACGCGTAAACCGGCCGCGAGAGCGGACGGGCGAGTCAAGCACAGGCGCAGTCCCGGCTAATCGATGTAGACCGGGCTGTATGGACGGCAGCTTGTACGCGTCCATTCACCGTGTAATGTGGCACGGACGACCACCAGGCAGGACGTTGCCAGCGCGTACTCCGTACCCATGGTATAAACCATGTTTTATAATGAATAATTGTCCTGCATATCATAATATCCGGTCCAAAGTAATTGTTCCCTTGATAAAAACAATATATATACCAAGAAACTAGATTTAGATGGATATCACCTAATGTTTTTTGTTCAGACAACGGATGATCTGTTCGTCACGACAGAGACGGTTTACGTGTCTGGCGACTCAATATGGTCCCGGCGGTTCAAGCAGAAACCCTCCGGGTTATTCTCCAGGTCTTTAAACGCCCGACACGGGCGGTGCAGATGTCTACGTCTCCTCTGACGCCGGCGCACGAGGACCGGATTATACCTTGGTCATGAGTCAATTGACCTGTGTACAACATAGCATACCGTGAAAAAAGTTTTAGACGATACCTAATTATACCAGTAAAAGTTTAGAAAAATAGCACCTGGTATTCTTGTCAAATAAACAAGGATGTTGGTGTTGAATGAATTTTCCGGTAGCCTGGCATGGTACAGATGCTTGCACGGCCTCCAGTGTCAATGTATGTTGGACTGCAAACTGTCGGGCCCTTCACACGTTCATCGGACACAGTCGTGTAGACGGGTACAGGAACGGCGTCTGACCATAATAATCCTAGTGCCTTCACTGTGGAGCAGTAATGGAGTATTTGATTCATCACTTTGACTAGTCTTGTCCTTCACGTGATGGATGATGGTCCTTCTTGGAGACTGCGCGATTGTGCTTTTCAATTAGCACTACTGTAAGTTTTTGGAGAGCAACCATCCACGGAGAAGTATCTCGCCGCATCATATTTCTTGTCTCCTACTCACTCTCCTTCTCTCTTTATTTTTTGCTCACAGAGGAAGCGGACGAGAGCAGCCGGCTGCAGACACCGGTGACGCATGCAGGAGGCATATAAAAGCAGTGAGGTGAGCGGAAGGAGACGAGGTCGGCTACTCGGAGCGACGGCTCGCGGCGCAGTAGGGCAGCTTGGCGGTGGGCACGTGAGGCGAGTCACGACGGAGGTTGGCGATTCAACACGAGGCCGCGGGAGCCACTCGGAGGCGAGGCTTCAGCCGCGGCCGCGGCGAGGGCGAGCGGAGGAAGTGACTTGTGGTCATGCAGTAGAGGCGGCAGAGGCGGAGAGCTGGTCGGCGCATGTGGCGGAGACGACTCAGGGTCGAAGTGGCTCTGCAGCGAGGCAGGTCCGGGGCGACTTCAAGTGTGGCTCAGCCGCGGGTGAGGTGACGCCGGCGGTGGTGGCTCATGAGCAAACTTGCGGGCGAGGCGCAGGCCGAGGCCAGCTTGGCGCGGCTGTTGCGGCGAGCGGCTCCCGGCAGAGGCGGAGGCGAGTCAAACAGTCGAGCCCGGGTCCGCGGAGACGTCCGCTTCCGAGTCGTGGCTGGATCAATTGGTTCTCGTCCGTGTCCTTCTCCAAATTGTGGTCTTCTTTCCTTTGCCATGTATGTACTAGTGGGGAACAATGGAAGTGCTTGAGGATTCTTCAGACTTGACTCGGTCTCTCGCCAGAAAAAACAACAACGGTAATGACGATCGCTTCCCTCGGTATTTTAAATATGTGAGACTTGAGTACATGAAACATCTCAAAGAAGAAGTCCTCTGAACTCCTGTCCGTCTCGGCAATGCACGGTAGCAGTAGTGCAAATTGATCTCCTCCTGGATTCGACTTGCAAAGGCGGCGGCTCAGGGCGCAGCCCTAAACTTTTGTATTACCTTTAAACCTCACTAGTCATAATCTGTTCGATGAAACTTGAAGCTGACGCAAATCCCTTCAAACCATCTTCTTCATCCAGAAAATTGTGAACTCCCGATCCCTAGGAGAGATTCCTCCAAGAACTCAACACCACCGTGCGCAGGCCCCACGGTGGGCGCCAACTGTCGTGGAATTGTCATGGCAGATGTCCTTAGTGTCAGGACTTAGTCGCGAGGCCAACGCATCTATGTGGTAGCTTGAGAGGGGTTGAGCGGGACGAGAGACACGATGTTTTACCCAGGTTCGGCCCCTCATGGTGGAGGTAAAAGTCTACATCCTGCTTCATTGATATTGATGATGATGATCACGGTTACAAGAGTGCTCTATTTCGAGAGCTATTGTCTAAACCTAACTTGTCCAACTTGTGGAACTTGTGAATCCTCCCCTTTTTAGGGAGCCCTGCCTCTCCTTATATATGTTGAACGGGCGGGTTACATGTGGAGTCCTATTAGGATTAGGACTAGTCTATCTTCTAATACAAACCGGATATAAGTCCGGGTCTTAACTCCTTGTAGGACAAATATTCCTCATGCCATTCCTCTTAAACCGGCCCACCATTAAACGTGAACCGGCCTTCTGGGCCTTGGGCCTTGTTATCCGTCTGTCCCGCACGCCGGACCACCAGTGAGTCATAATGACCAGGTGGGTTGCTTGTAAACCGCCAGGTCAGGGCGGGTCGCCAGTAACTCGCCAAGTGTCAGCGGGGTCTTCAGATAAACCGTCAAGTCCTGGCCGGGTTAACTTCCGGCCGGTTTACGCCGCGGGGTATATCCCCGACAGTTTTGAAAGTAATCTATGAGTCACGGGGACTCGGCAATCTCACACTCTCGCGATCAAGACAATTTAAGCTTATGGGTAGGTAAAAGGTATGAGGTGGAGCTGTAGCAAGCACTAGCATATATGGTGGCTAATCTTACGCGAATGAGAATGAGAAGAGAAAGGAAAGGCACGGTCAAGAATCTATGATCAAGAAGTGATCCTAGACTACTTATGTTGGAGATATTACTACCAGTATGACCTGCCCAGGAGGGGCCGGGTCAACCCTAATGGCGGGTTACATAAGAAGCCCAATATACATCCAAGATGATAGTTTATTAAACATATAGAAGGCCCAAAGGCCTGGGGCCGGCTTAAGGCCCGATATTGTAAACCGCCGTATGTAAGGAAAGACTTGTAAAGAAAGGCATGTAAAGGAAGTCACCGAGCCAGACACGGTTATGAGCCGGCCGGGACTCTGTATGCCACCAGCCGTCAACCCATGTATATAAGGGGACGACCCGGTGGCGGCTTAGGTTAGGAAACAACCAAATCGATAACCAAGCCAGCGGTTTGAGGCCCTTGGAGATCGACACTTCAGCAATACCAATCCCAACTAGACGTAGGCTTTTACCTTCATCGTAAGGGCCGAACTAGTATAAAAACTCTCTCGTGTGTCCCTCGTCCCGATTAACCCCTTTAAGCATCCTAGTGCGATGGCCCTACGACTAAGTCCTTGCTCTAGGACATCTGCCGTGTCAACTCCACGACAGTTGGCGCCCACCGTGGGGCCAACGCACGGTGGATTTGAGTTCTTGAAGGGCAACTTCGAAGGGCTCAAGGGATACGCTGTGGGCCGGATGACCAAGAGTCGTCGCGGCAAGCTCTACATCGACGCGAAGGCTGGGGTCCCGAGGCCGGCCCAATCGAGTACGGGTACCGGGTCCTCTTCGGCAGAATTCACGTCTTCATCGGCCGGATCGGCGAGTCAGGCCCTGAGGCGGACGTCCACACCAACCTCATCGAAACGGCTCAGCGTGCCAGGACCGCCCGTGTTCAATCTGTCGTGAAACATGCCTTCGTAGGCTGCATCCATGGCGGTGAATACTCTGAAGGATCGATGGAAGGCGGGGAGACGACCATCTGCTCTGATACTGCATCATCAATAGGTGAGACGGACTCGTTGTACCAGCTGCAAGACGGCAAGCTCGGGGGCTGTTCCGATGGCAGCAGTATTCCGGACCCTCTTGAGCCGCCGAATTGGGCCGAAGTCTTCATGGCAGGGACGCAGCCCGGGAAGAATTCTACCGCATCGGTAGCAGCAGCTACCGGGTCGGTAGGAGCCGGGTCAGGAGACCCTGCGCGCCCCCCGGCTTAGATGCTAATGGACCTCATGGATCGGCTGACAACTCTGTTAACCGCTGCGGTAGAGATGGCGGATAAAACCCAGCACGACGCGGAAGTGGCACGCATGCGGGAGGAGATGGTGCAAGCTAAAGAAAATCTAGCCGCGGAAGAAACCTGGATGGCAGCAGAACGAGCAGCTCTGGACGCTCGTGCTCAGCAACTTCAAGCAGAAACTTTCCGGCTCTTGGTGCATCTTAACGCATCAAACGAGGTCATGAGGAGGAGGCATCAGAAAACTCAGTCGCATCCGCCTCTAACGATGGATCCGAGGAACCTGTTCCATACACCCGGGGCTGGGGGGAGCCACCCGCCGGAGGCAAACCGGGTCACGACACTCAGTGCACCAGTTCAGCCACGCGCCATGGAGCCACCTCGTGTAAATACAGTTCCTCCTTGTTATGTGTCAACACCTCCGGGTCACTTCCCCAACCCCCTAGAAAACCTCATCGCAACGTCGGCTCGTTTGGCGGCTCTCCCAATGGAAGGCAACTCGCCGGCAGCAATTGAAAACCGGAGGGTGAGAGAACTACTTCAGACAGCTCTGGCCCAGCAGGATGCATACTCCTACATTCGAGACAGGATTCATTCAATTCCTCACCCAAGCCGGAGCCCGAGTTACAGTAGGCACATGGAGTCTCCAGAGATGTCAAGTAATGCTCAACGCCACAACCGGCCATATAGGCATGAGCCGGTGTGGGCGGGATCCCTTAACTTGGCGCATCAAGAGAGGATTCGTCAAGAGGCGGAACGAGCGGCTCAAATAGCAGCAGAGCAGGCAGCTCATCAAACCTTTCCGGCTTATCCAACAACCTCGGTTGAGGCAGGAGTGGCCACAAGAACCGGAGGCGTGCCTTTCTTGGTACCGGCCATACGCAATGAGTGGTTGCCAAAAGATTTCAAGGGGCCTCGTAAGGTGCCTAATTACACAGCTGACCTACAGCCGAGAGCTTGGATTGAGAGTTATGAGATGGCTATGGAGCTGTTGAAGGTTAGCGATGCTGCAATGGCCAAGTATTTTACCATGATGTTGGATGGAACAACTCGGACCTGGTTGAAGGGATTGCCACCCAATTCTATCAGCTCATGGGCAGAGTTGAAAGCGCGGTTCATCCAGAACTTTAAGGACACGTGTAAGCAGCCAATGTCGATTGTGGACCTGACCAATTGCATGCAAGAGGATGGTGAATCTATAACCCATTGGGTATGCCGGGTCAAGGAGATAATACATTCATCTGACAAGATGGATGCCGGCTCAGCAGTTTTGATGTTTGAGAAAATTGCCGTTTTGAACCTCTGAAGCAAAAGCTGGGGCGGCTTAAACGTGACTGTAATGACATGGGAACGTTGATGGCGGCTCTTGTCAAGTATGCCGATTCTGATACCACCAAGGACCAGGTGTCTGACGAAGAAAAGGCAACGAAGGGAAAGAAGAACGGCAACGGCAAGGGTCACCAGCATAACCCGGCGAATCAGGGAGGTAATAAACATAAGGCTGATGAGTTTGTTGCTAATACTAATGCGCAGAGTGGTAATCAGCGGCGCAAGGGTAGACAACCCCCTCGATCGGGCGGGTCAGGCCCCACCCTTGAGCAGTTGTTGAATGAACCTTGTCCAAAATACGGCACCCGGGAGAAACCAGCCACCCACTTGTGGAAGGATTGCACGATCATGAAAGCATTTAAAAATTCAAATGCATTT
Organism: Triticum urartu; assembly: GCF_056163025.1. Taxonomy (NCBI): domain Eukaryota; kingdom Viridiplantae; phylum Streptophyta; class Magnoliopsida; order Poales; family Poaceae; genus Triticum; species Triticum urartu. The sequence continues at coordinate 63,955,541 of NC_141873.1, read as the reverse complement.
GATGGGGGACACGGCCCAGGTGGCGGTTCTGGTGGAGGTGGCTTTCAGGGTCTGGGCGCCGGTTCAGGCGGAGGAGGTTTTCATGGTCAGGGTTATCATGGTCACCAAGGAGGATATAATTAGCAACACGGCCAAGGGAATCAGCAGCAACAATCCGGTTATCAGAGCAACCCGAAGCAGTTGAGTAGCGGACATTATCATGTCTTTACTACCAGTTTATGTAAGAGGGACCAGAAACTTCACAAGAGGGCTGTCAATGCCATTGAGCCAGCAATTCCACGGTATTTACGTTGGTCGGAGCAGCCTATTGTGTGGAGCAGAGAGGATCACCCGTCCCGGGTTGATAATCCGGGACACTTGGCTTTGGTAGTGGCACCTCAGGTTGGTGGGTACAAGTTTACTAAGGTGCTCATGGATGGAGGGAGCAGCATCAACATCCTCTACTATGAGACATTCTGCCGGATGGGATTGACGGATAAAAATCTTAACAATCCAACACTGTTTTTCACGGTGTGGTACCTGTTAAATCGGCATACCCAGTTGGTAAGATTGAGCTGGAAGTAGCCTTTGGGGATGAGTATGACTCCAGAGTAAAAAAATTAACCTTTGAGGTGGTTAAGATTAAAAGCCCATATCATGCTCTGTTTGGGCGGTCGGCTTATGCCAAGTTCATGGCTCGGTCGTGTTACGTATATTTGCAGCTCAAGATGCCGGGTCATAAAGGCACCATTACAGTACATGGGAGACGGAAGATAGCCTTGGAATGTGAACAAGGTGATGCTTCCTATGATGAATCTGTTTGCGCAACAGAGGAGTTAAAATTTTACAAGGATCATGTTGGCCCGGCAGACATGACGTCATTAAAGAAACCAACGACAAAGCATGAGCCGGAGTTGAAATTCAAATCAGCTGATGACACTAAAATGGTTGACTTTGTACCTGGCGACTCATCCAAACAGTTCATCATCAGCGCAAACTTGGATCCAAAATAAGAAAGCGCGCTCATCGAGTTCATCCGTGAGAACCGGGACATCTTTGCATGGAAACCTTCAGACATGCCGGGTGTCCCGAGGGAACTCGCTGAGCACACTCTTAATATCGATCCAAAGTTCAAACCTGTCAAATAGTTTCTCCGACAGTTCCATGAAGAAAGGTGCAAGGCCATTGGGGAAGAGCTGGCCTGGCTCTTGGCAGCCGGGTTCATTGTGGAGGTCTTTCACCCCGAATGGTTAGCTAACCCGGTGCTTGTACTAAAAAAGAATGGTACCTGGCGTATGTGTGTGGATTACACAGATCTAAACAAGGCTTGTCCGGCTGATCCTTTTGCTCTCCCCCGTATTGATCAGATCATTGATGCTACGGCAGGTTGCACACGGTTGAGTTTCTTAGATGCTTATTCCGGTTAGCATCAGATTAAGATGGCAGTCAAGGATCAAGAGAAGACAGATTTTATAACTCCTTTTGGAGCTTTCTGCTATGTGTCTATGCCTTTTGGGCTTAAGAGTGCCCAGTCGACTTACCAGCGATGTGTGCAAAATTATCTTCACAATCAAATTGGGCGCAATGTTCATGCTTATGTGGATGATATAGTGGTGAAATCTAGGGAATAGGAAACCTTGGTCACGGACCTGAAAGAGACTTTTGATAATCTCCGGGTTTGCGAAATGATGCTTAACCCGGCCAAGTGTGTTTTTGGAGTGCCAGCCGGCAAGCTCTTGGGTTTTTTGGTGTCTAGCCGAGGTATTGAAGCTAACCCGGAGAAAATCAAGGCAATTACATCCCTAGCCAAACCAACCTGCGTTAATGATGTTCAGCGGCTGGCGGGTCGTGTGGCTGCTTTGAGCCAGTTCATAAGCCGGTTAGGGGAAAAGGCTATGCCTCTGTATCAGTGGATGGAGAAAACAGATGTTTTTGTTTGGAGCGATGCTGCCAACGCTGCTTTTGGGGATCTGAAGGCACAGCTGGCTGAGCCGCCGGTCTTGGCTACTCCAATTGAGAAAGAGCCGCTATTGTTATACATGGCTGCCAACTCACGGGCTGTTAGTGTGGCTATTGTGGTAGAGCGCAAGGAAGATGGCAAAGAGCATCCGGTTCAGCGGCCGGTTTATTATGTCAGTGAAGTGCTAATTGAGTCTAATCAACGATATCCACATTGGCAGAAGCTTGTTTATGGGGTGTTCATGGCGGGTCGGAAGCTTAAGCATTACTTTCAGGGACATCCAATCACTGTGATTAGCTCTGCTCCTTTAGGAGATATTATTCAAAACAGAGAAGCCACAGGGCGAGTAGCCAAGTGGGCAATTGAGCTTGGGTCTCATGGGTTGAAGTATGTTCCACGTACTGCAATTAAGTCTCAAGCCCTGGTCGACTTCATCAATGACTGGACATAGATGCAGATGCCAGAAGAGAAGCCAGACAACACGCATTGGACTATTCATTTTGATGGGTCCAGGCAATTGGAAGGCTAGGGGGCTGGAGTCGTGCTAGCTTCCCCACGAGGTGACAAATTTTGTTATGTGTTACGGCTGATGTTTCCTTGCACTAACAATGCAGCCGAGTATGAAGCCTTGCTCCATGGTCTTCGAGTGGTAAAAGAGATGAGCTTGAGCCGGGTCAGATGTCTTGGTGACTCGGATCTAGTGGCTCAACAGGTATCTGGCAAGTGGGATTCCAAGGACCCTCTCATGGCGTCTTATCGCCGAGAGGTTGATGTCGTTAAAGGATATTTTAAAGGTTATCAGGTGGAACACATTGACCGTCGAAAGAACGAAGCAGCGGATGCTTTAAGCCGGCTGGGGTCTCAGCGTAAGCCGGTACCACCTAACACCTTTTTGGATGTTTTGCATAACCCCTCTGTCAAGTTGCCCACAGGAGAAGATTTAGCTGTTCCTAACCCGGAGGCGCAGTTGGTAGCGGCTCTTCATGTCATCCCAGATTGGACGGTGCCGTTCTTGGCTTACATGACCCGGGGAGAGTTGCCCGCGGATAAGACCCTGGCTCGACAAATAACCCGGCGATCTAAGTCCATGACAATTTCGGATGGAGAGTTATACCATCGTAGTGTTTCTGGAGCGTTTCAGCGGTGTGTTTCCCCCGAAGAAGGTCAAGAAATCCTTCATGAGATCCATGAAGGCGATTGTGGTCATCACGCCGGGTCAAAATCTTTAGTGGCCAAGGCGTTTCGTCACGGTTTTTACTGGTTGATGGCTCACGCTGATGCAGAAGATCTGGTCAGTAGATGTGATGGATGTCAAAAATTTGCACGACGAGCACATGTGCTAGCTCAAGAGCTCCGGATCATTCCAATCACTTGGCCGTTTGTGGTCTGGGGGCTTGACATGGTGGGACCTTTCAAAAGATCTAAGGATAAAAAGACACATCTCCTGGTGGCAGTTGATAAATTCACCAAGTGGGTTGAGGCGGAGCCTGTGAGTAAATGTGACGCAGCCACGGCGGTTCAGTTCATGAAAAAACTGATTTTCCGTTTCGGGTTTCCACACAGTATTATCACTGACAATGGCACTAATCTGTCCCAAGGAGCTATGGAGGAATTTTGTCAACGAGAACACATCCGACTTGATGTTTCTTCTATAGCTCACCCTCAATCCAATGGTCAAGCTGAGAGAGCCAATCAGGAAATTTTGAAAGGGCTCAAACCCTGGCTTATGGTTCCTTTACAACGAACGTCGGGTTGTTGGGTAGAGGAATTACCCTCGGTGTTATGGAGTATCAATACTATGCCCAATAGGTCTACGGGTTACACACCTTTCTTCATGGTTTATGGAGCAGAAGCAGTATTGCCTAGTGACATCCGTCATGACTCACCCCGTGTGGCGGCTTATGTTGAAGCTAATAATGAACAAGCTAGACAGGATGCACTTGACTTGTTGGATGAAGAAAGAGACTTAGCAGCGGCCCGGTCAGCAATTTATCAACAGGACCCGCGTCGTTATCACAGCCGCCGGGTTAAGTCCAGGGCTTTTCAGGAAGGCGACTTGGTGCTCCGGCTCATCCAGGATCTTTCAGATGCACATAAGTTATCCCCACCTTGGGAAGGACCCTTTGTGGTCAGTAAAAATTTAAACAATGGGTCATACTACCTCATTGACGTTCGAGAGCATGTAGACTCACGTAAGTCAGAAGAGGAGACCCGCCGAACATGGAACATTGCTCAACTTCGGCCATATTACACCTGAGCCACCGGCTCTCATCATGTACATACGTTCATGTTGTATATACTATGATAAGCAATAAAGTAAGGCCATCGGTCTCTTTTCTTTTCACAGACTATACATCTTTATTATTTCTTATTTACAAATGACTATCAAGGAGCTGATCATATTTGAATCAAGTTTAACCTTTTTGGTCCAGCTTATGATCGTATCCGAATCTAGCTGCAAATCTCATGGTCACTTGGGGGCTTCCTGTTCAAACATAGGTCGTATTTGAACCAAAGAGAACATAGCTGTCGTAACCCTCTTGATCGGCTCAAGGCCAAAACTCACTGGGGCTTCTTGATCGTATCCGAATCATAGCTTAACCCCTTTGAGTTTGACTTGGATCGTATTCGAATCAGGGTCGTTAAAAACCTCTCAAGGTCATTTGGGGGCTTACTGTTCAAACATAGGTCGTATTCGAACCAAAGAGAACATAGTTGTCGGTACCCTCTTGATCGGCGCAACGCCAAAGCCACTGGGGGCTATATGGTCGTATTCGAACCTTAGCTTAACCCCTTTGGTCCGGTTTACTGGTCGTATTCGAATCAGAAACCCCCAACCTTTTGAATACAAGATAAAAATTATGCTTGTTATTTATTGCTTGCCTTTTAGTTTGTTGTTGTTTCAATATTACAAATAAATTAGCCTGGTCTTCTTCACCGGCTCAATTATTGGACAACACAGCCGCCCGGGTCATTCAATCCAGCGGGTCAAGGATCAAAAGGTATGAGCTACTAAGGTATAATGATCATTAAGTATTCAAGAAGCATTAGCTTTTCATAAATATTGAGTTATCAACTTCAATCACCCGGCTTATTTAAACCGGTGATCTAAGGATTAAAAGGGATCAGGTATGGTCATTACTTATACACGCTTGCCTGCTGCATTAACTAAAAAAAGTTCGAATTTCTATTTGTCTCTATTTTATCGAGGTAAATATATTGGCTCTAAATTAGGTGTTTAAACCCGTTTGGTTCTAAACCACCATGCCAGTCTTTTCTTTGTATTTACAGGAACAAAGTTCAAACATTGCAGAGATAAGCATTAAGCGATGCATAGGCCAACATTAAACATTGGCATCTGAAACACAGATTCACATATAAGTATTTTATGCACGATGGCACAAGCAAACATGCGGTGTTTTAACAGCTAAGCTATTACAAGGCTTTATAAGCCCATGAAGATGATCATTGTCCCTCCCTCGTCGGTTCACCATCTTGAGTCTGCTGGAAGTCGGGTTTTGACCAATCAAAGCCGTTCATGGTGACAAATTCGGCTTCGTCGTCAATCAGGCCGATCGGGTCAACCTTCGGGGCAAATGTATCTTCTCTTACTGGTGGGGTCAAGTCTGTTACTTTATATGAGGGAGGGGCCATCTTCTTATTCTCACTATCAAAACCCGGCTGGTACTTGTCCACATTGGTGTCATCTCCAAGACTAGTCGCCTGAGGCCGAAATTCGCGGACGCAGGCTATGAAGTCATCTTGATCAAAAGGAGACCCGTTCTCCTTCACGGTAGGATAGCCGCTTGCCACGTCTGCCGGGTCTAGGTCTGGCACCCAAGCCTTGGAGCGGCTTAGGGCAGTCAAAGCTCCGGCCCACGCGCAGGAGCGTTTTACTTCTTGGAACCTGGCAGGAAGGATGGACAGCTTCTTCAGGACGTCACTTAGCCGGTTAGGTCCTTGATTAGCAGGAGAGATGGCAGCCAGAGCCCGTTGTGCGTCGATGTACAATTGTTCAACTAAAGTGTATGCTGCCTTCAGCTTAATCAACGGGTCTTGGCTCAGATTCTTACTTCGGGGACCTGCATATATTTTTAACAGAGTCAGTTGGCGGATTATACTCCGGTTTGGCAAAAAATATATGAAAGATCAAATTAGGCAGCTTACCAAAGATAGCAGCGACTATCTGCGACACCTGACCCTTTAAACCGTTCAGCTCTGTTGAAATTTCTTTCAGAGCTGTTTCGGCTGTCTCAGCCCGTCGGGTCAGAAGTGTTTTCTCGTTTTCCCAAGTCTTCTCCTTGGCAGCAAAGTTGGTCTTCAAATTTTCCGTTGCAGAAAGGCTTATTTGCAGTTTGGAGGTGGAAGATTTGATTTCTGACTCCTGACTCGCTAGCCGGGTCTTTGTGTCAGTCTATTGAGAGTTCAATTCAGACAAAGCATTATGTGAAACGTTCAGACAAGTCAAGACTTGGTTTCAAATTCAAATATCCAAATTCAAGATTCAAGTCTCAAGTACTTTTGTAACATCCCAAATTTTCAATTTGGAATGTTATACATTAGATCATCATTGCATATCATGTTTTATTGCTTTTCCGTTCCGTAATCCTCGAAATCCTAAGCAACTCAAGGACCCTCGGAGAGAGTTGGGGATTTCCCGGTTTTCATATTTGATTCATTTATCAAATTTTGAAACAAGGATTTTGGTTTTAATTATTTTTCTCTCCGAAAATATTTCATATTAAAATACAAGAGAGGAGATAATATGACTTCTCCAAAATAAATGAAATATTGGAGGAAAATATTAAAATCAAATATTTGTTCTGTTTGGATTTTATTGCAATTTTGTTTGCATTAGAAAAATTGCACGTTTTCAAAATTGCATTTTAGTGCCAAGAAAATGTTCATCTTGTCCTAAATATTTTATTTAGACGGTGAAAATTTGTTTTGGCATTTTTAGATTTTTATTTATTTTTTAGGATTTTTTTTCGGTCGGCGAAATTATTTTTTTACAAAAAAAAAGTTACCGCGCCCGACTGGGCCTAAGGCCCAGCCGAGCTAGGCCGCCGCCGCCGCCTTCCCCGCGCGCGCGCCGCCGCCACCGACTCGGACGAGGAGTCCGAGCCGGACTGCACCGCCGCCGCCTTGGCCCCTCCTCCAAGCCGCCCTGCCCCGCCCCTTTATATACGCGCCGCCCGAGCCCCCCACCCCCACAGCCACCGCCGCTCGCGCCGCCTAGCCCCGCCGCCGCCGTAGCCGAGCGCCACCGCCGTCGCCTTGCCGCCGCCGCCGAACGCCGCCGCCGCACCTCGCCTCGCCGGACCTCTCGCCGGAGGTAGTCGCCGGACTCCGTGGCCGGTTTTTATATAAAACCGTTTGGTTTTTTTTAGAAACCCTAGATCCGTTTTTTCGGATTCGCCGGTTTTTCTTGGTTCTTCTAGTTAGCGGACGTTCGTCCGAACTTTCATTTTAACGAACAGTTCTTCGCTCGTTAGATACAGCTAACGAACGCTCGTTCGTTAGTTTGTTCGTCAGTTTTCTTCTATCGGATTTATTCCGCGATTTTCTTTGATCGCGATTTCTGATCCGATCTTAGTTTCTGTTTATCTTTTTGCTTGTTAGTCGGAATCAGGCGATTCAAGCGCCTAGAGTTCCAACTCGAAACCCTCTTTCCGTTTAGCTAACTCAAACAAGTTTTCTCTACTGTAAAATTTGACCTAGTTTCAGATTAGTAACCGAAGCTTCTTTCTTTCGCCGTTCGAGTTTCCTTCCTCCGTTTGATTTGATTCTTTTTGCGAACCGGAGTTCTTAATTTGAACTTTCTGGTCAACCTCTTTTATTTGAGTTTTTCTTGTGCATCGTTGCTTGTTACTTATGTATGCTATTGTTTGCTTGCGATAGAACACCCGGAGTGCGAAGCGTGCTACTACGAGTCCCTAGGTTTCGCAGATCGTCAGCAAGGCAAGTAACTCTTTGATCATACCCCTTTATCACCCAGTTTTTATGCATTAGTTCCAATCCTCAAACATTGCATGATTAGGATGTCATTAACTTGTGGGTTGGGAAGTAATTGATGAGGTAGAACCTATTGCCCTGTTACATTCAAACCCTTGGGAGTTACTCTACGTGTTGCTTATATTACTATGCTATGCTATGCTTGTAGACGTGGTTTGGGTTTGAGTGAAATCCATGACAGATGTGAGATTGTTAAATTAATGGTTCAACTTAAGGTGGAAACTTAATCAAACAACTGGGTGGACTGAGGCACCTGGAGTACCCGGTGTTGCCTGTAGTTTTTTGGAAATCCCGGAGTACCCGTGAGATCTTCCTATGGACCGCCACCCAGGCTCAAAGGGAACTGAGATGATTCATGCTAGAAACTTCCGTGTGCAGCCACAAGCTATTATGGGCTCTAGCATAGTTGAGTAAGTTACGTGAAGCTCTTGAAGAGGCAGATCAACAGGTAATGGGATGTAGGTTTGGTATGGTCTGTCCGGAGTAGAGAGTTAATGTCTCTGAAAGACTGTGTCTCGGTCATCCGTTTCGCAAACACCCTGTAGTGCGAGAAATCCAACGGAGGAGATCGAGTCTTGTGGGGAAAAGTGCGCAAACCTCTGCAGAGTGTACAATCTAATCATGGTTAGCCGTGTCCCCGGTTATGGACAATTCTTGAGTATCTAGTACTTGGGTTATCACATGTATCTCATCATGTTTAATTAATATTGTTGGGTTGTTAATCACTTTAATTGGGATTGAGTTGGAGGAACCTTCTCAATGATGTTTCAACTACCATGATAGTAAAATTAAAATCTATTCCTTTGTTGTAGGGAAAAATTGGCTTTTCGCAAAAACTATAAACCATAAAGCTTTCCACCGGCCATATATGCATATAGTGATAGCATTATTTTTGTTCTTGCTCTACTGTGTTATGCTGCCAGCATATTCCATGTGCTGACCCGTTTTCGGGCTGCAACGTATTATGTTGCAGACTTTTTAGATGAGGAGTAAGGTTCGTTAGGTCATTGTCGTGCAGCTCAGCTATGCCGTTGGAGTTGATGGACTCACTTTATCTTCCAAGCCTTCCACTATTATCATATTAGATGGCCTTAAGCCATATTATTGTAATAAGTTCTCTCTTGAGACATTCGATGTAATAAGTGTGTGATTGCTACTCTGTTATAAACCCTTCGAGTACTGTGTGTGTCAGCATTACCGATCCAGGGATGACACTGAAGCACAGAGACTTGACCATCTAAGGTCGGGTCGCTACAACTTTACGAATAAACCACTTGACACTTGGGGGCTAATGTATGCCAAATCAAATTTTTACGACTCTACAAACATATTTAAAGTCCCAAGTCCCTTACAAAGTAACAGCACTTGGCACTTGGGGGCTAATGTACGCAGTTCAGCAAGTCTATCAAGGTTAAACCGGAGTGTTAAGTACTTTGAAGACGGTTTTAAATTCTAAAGTACCGATTCATTAATGATCAAAATAAACCGGTCCTTGGGGACTATAGGTGAAGTTTTTGTTCTATCAATATCCGGCAAAGATTCAGAGGTAAAAGTCTCGGCCTATATTTTAAGTCTACAGGTTATTTCGTTTCTCTCATAATCTGAAGACTTGGGGGCTGAAGGAATATTAGTAAACCGGAAACAACGTACCTCATACTTCAACTGAAGCTGCTTGACCATCTCGATCTCAGACTCACGACTGGAGTGTACATGACTGAGATAGCCGGATAAGATATCACTAGCATTGAGACGGTCATAGTTAGCAACATCAAAGCGAACCTTCTGCCTCTCCAATGCTTCTTGCTTTGTTGTGCACCGAGCCAGCACCGTTGGGTTCCCCGGCTCAACAAAGCGTCTCCCAGTAATTTGAACATCTTGAGCAGGTGGAGACGCCGGGTTGGTTGAGCTTGACGGTCCAGCTGTAGAAGGATTCATAATGGCTTCGTCAAAAGTCGTCTCGGGAGGGTTTGCCTCATTGTCAATAGGCGGGTTTTCTGGAGCGTTAGCCAATGGAGAAGGCAGCCTAGCCGGTTCAGATGCTAGCACTAGCGGGTCTTCCGCCGGTTTAGCCGCCTTCGTCTTCTTGGATTTAGCCTGACCACTAAGGAAAAATATTGCAGTATTGTCAGCATAAAAGATACAATTGAGCAACCCGGAAGAAAGGAGGATTTCTGATTACCCAAGAGCAGTCTTGAAAGCCGGAAATTGTGTTTGTGATGAGTCGCCTGAAGAACGAGACACCTCCTGAAAGGATAAAAGAAAAGAGTTAAAAGAAATACAAGGAGTGGGATTCATTAAAATGAGTTAAAGACAGTAATAAGTAAACCTCGTTCGGGCGTTTCCGAGGGGTATGTTGAAGGACGACAGCCAGTTCATCTTTAATCCCAACTTCACAGGGGCTTTCATGTTGCTGCTTTTTCAAATGAAAGTTGGGATCCAAGTGAGCTAAGGGGTTAGAAAACCTTACTTTACGGATCACTCGTCGAACTTCGTGTCTTGGTAAGGGCTCTGAGTCGGAGGAAATTATAGTTACCTCTGCTTCCCCGGCCTGACTGGCCCCAGTGTCATCCTGGTAAGGATCAGTGTCAATAAGATTGTTAAAAAATTGGCCAAGGGAATCAAGGGCTACCTCCGAGTCAGACGTGTCATCAAGTTTCATTAAATCTTCAGCAGTGGTCTTCTTTTTCTTCTTTGTTCTCCGGGTCGATTTCTTGGTGTTCATGGCGGCGAGTTTCGCCTTCTTGGCAGCTTCGTGATCATATTTCACTTTCCAAAAGTCAGAGTTGGCCTACAAATACAAGAGGAAGGATCGGTGATAAACAATACGGCTGGACAAAATACAAAGGAAAAAAGATCAGAATATCCTTACTTTTGGTACCGGGTTAAGTTTACAGAAGGGATTTAACCCTGCAACCTTCATACTTCGCATTCACTAGAAGGTTTGACATTCAGACAATGTCCTCCTTGGTTAGTTGAACCGGGGTATGACGGGGAGAGTCGTCCGGGTCTCCACCATATTCATACATCAATTTTGAATGACGGCTTAATGGAATAATCCGCCATGAGATCCAGCAGCGGGTTAGATCGACTCCGGTTAAACCGTTCCCCAACAAACCGTTGATTCTTCTGATAGATGGAAGTAGCTTCTTGCGTTCAGCAACGGTAAGTTTATCTGGCAGTGCGAACTTGGAGTCAAGATGATCGGGGTGGTAACCCAACAGTGGCTTCTCGTTGGCGGGTGAGATGTCCTGATAGTAAAACCAAGTTTGGTTCCAGTCCTTTGGGTGACTTGGTAAAACTATGAGAGGGAAGACAACACCCTGCCAACGCTTAATTGAGATGCCTCCAAGCTCTAAGCTAAGGCCGTTGGTGCACTCGTTCTGCCGGTTCAGATAGAAGTATTCTCTAAATAGCTCCACAGTCGGCTCTTGCTGAAGATATACCTCACAGAGCACTTGGAAGTTACAAATATTGGATATGGAATTGGGCCCAATATCCTGAGGATGGAGTTTGAAAAAGTGAAGAACTTCTCTAAAAAACATTGAACCGGGCGGTGAGAAGCCACAGTTCATGTGGTCACTAAAGACGATCACTTCGCCGTCTTTCGGATTGGGTCATTCTTCTTCCGAGTCAGGAGCACGGTAATACATGATGCTTTTTGAGGGCAAAAACCCAATGAGGAAGAACTCTTTTAAACGATCCTCAGTTATGGTTGAGGGGACTCAATTACAGATGGTGGGTGTCTTTGACGGCATGATGTGCAAGGAACTGAAAAAAGAAATAACAACATGCCGGTTCAGTTTACGGTCAGGATAAAAGTTAAAGGCCGAAGATGTAAAACAAGTAATGGCGGCTTAACTAAGGGCTAATGACATATAAGGAAAAGAAAGCCGGAACGGTAAGCCGCCATGACTATAGATTTTTTCAAAAAGCTGATTTAGCTAAGTATTCGCATAAACAAGTTTTACCAAGCTATCATTATTATTTTGGATCAAATGGGCGTTCTGAAAAGAAAAACATTCTAGACCTAAAAATCTAGTACAGATGGGTTCGTCAGCTATAACGAAGCAACTATATAGGAAAAAGGGATCTACTGCTATCAAAAATGGACGCAGAACAACTACCGCGCGAGTTATATATCCTCTTTGGATCAAGAGAGGCTGCGGAGGAAGAACTACCAAAAAGATTCATGAAGAACGGTGAAGAACACCGATGAACTCGCAAGCCCTAATGCAGATCTAAAAAGTTTGAGAAGATAAGACTTACGGATGCGGATTCGCTGCGGAGGGTCGTCGCCGTTTATCTAGACAGTTCAGGGTGATGCAGCGGCCAAGCTCGAGGACGACGATGAGCGTTGCGGCGGCGGCGGAGCTCGAGCAGTAGCAGAGATTGCGAGAGGAAGAAGATGAAGAAGATGGGAGAATGAGAAAAACCGGCCGTGTGCCTATTTATAAGGGCAGATGCGAACAGACGGGCGCAAAAATCAAGGGAGAACCAAATAATGGTTATCCGGTTATATAGACGCCTCGATTCTCAGGAAGCATTAAAGATAAAAGGTCCGTTGGAAGATGACGTCATGAAAGTTTTTTGTGTTTTCAAAATATGATGTCACGGCGGGTTACAGAGCTTTTCAGACAGAGGTTGGATTTCATCTAAGTATTGAAGATTGATAAAGAACAAAGTTCAAAGTCAACCTGGGGCCTAATGTTGGAGATATTACTACCAGTATGACCCGCCCAGGAGGGGCCGGGTAAACCCTAATGGCGGGTTACATAAGAAGCCCAATATACATTCAAGATGATAGTTTATTAAACATATAGAAGGCCCAAAGGCCTGGGGCCGGCTTAAGGCCCGATATTGTAAACCGCCATATGTAAGGAAAGACTTGTAAAGAAAGGCATGTAAAGGAAGTCACCGAGCTAGACACGGTTATGAGCCGGCCGGGACTCTGTAGGCCACCAGGCATCAACCCATGTATATAAGGGGACGACCCGGTGGCGGCTTAGGTTAGGAAACAACCAAATCGATAACCAAGCCGGCGGTTTGAGCCCCTTGGAGATCGAAACTTCAGCAATACCAATCCCAACTAGACGTAGGCTTTTACCTTCATCGTAAGGGGCGAACTACTATAAAAACTCTCTCGTGTGTCCCTCGTCCCGATTAACCCCTTTAAGCTTCCTAGTGCGATGGCCCTACGACTAAGTCCTTGCTCTAGGACATCTGCCATGTCAACTCCATGACAACTTACGTTCAAGCATAACACGAGAACGTGTTCTCTTCCCAGACTCTGCCGAAAAGAGACCATCACGGCTACACACGCTGTTGATCCATTTTAATTAAGTTAAGTTTCAGGTTTTCTACAACCGGACATTAACAAGTTCCCATCTGCCCATAACCGCGGGCACGGCTTTCGAAAGTTCAAAACCCTGCAGGGGTGTCCCAACTTAGCCCATCACAAGCTCTCGCGGTAAACGAAGGATATTCCTTCTCCCAGGACGGCCTGATCAGACTCGGAATCCCGGTTACAAGACATCTCGACAATGGTAAAACAAGACCAGCAAAGCCGCCCGATGTGCCGACATATCCCGATAGGAGTCACATGTATCTCGTTCTCAGTGCACACCGGATAGGTCAAGCTACGAGTAAATCCAACCCTCGAGTTTCCCCGAGGTGGCCCCGCAGGCTGCCCATTTCGGACCAACACTCAGAGGAGCACTGGCCCGGGGGGGATTAAAATAAAAATGACCCTTGAGTCCGCAGAACCCAAGGGAAAAGGCTATGTGGCAAATGGTAAAACCAAGGCTGGACCTTGCTGGAGGAGTTTTATTCAAGGCGAACTGTCAAGGGGTTCCCATTATAACCCAACCGTGTAAGGAACGCAAAATCAAGGAACATAACACTGGTATGACGGGAACTAGGGCGGCAAGAGTGGAACAAAACACCAGGCATAAGGCCGATCCTTCCACCCTTTACCAAGTATATAGGTGCATTAAAGTAACCAAGATATAATAATGATATCCCAACAATAATCATGTTCCAACGAGGAACAAACTCCAATCTTCACCTGCAACTAGCAAGGCTATAAGAGGGGTTGAGCAAAGCGGTAACATAGCCAAACAACGGTTTGCTAGGACAAGGTGGGTTAGAGATTTGACATGGCAATATGGAAGGCATGATAAAACATGTGGTAGGTATCACGACATAGGCATAGCAATAGAGCGAGCAACTAGCAAGCAAAGATAGAAGTGATATCGAGGGTATGGTCATCTTGCCTGCAAAGTTCTCCGAGTTGACGTAAGCTTGATCCTCGTAAGCATACTCAACGGGTTCCTTGATCACGTACTCGTCTCCCGGCTCTACCCAAAGCAAGAACACAAGCAAAGGGAACCACAATCAACCATGGTGCAATGCGCAAGTAACATGATGCAAAACATGGCATGATATGCGGGAAGTAATATGCAATGCATATGCGTGCTCCAGAAGGAAAAGATTGAACCAGGCCTCAGCTTGGCAAACCAAGGGCGCCGCTGGAAAGATGAGTTGATTTCGGTCGAAATCGATATAAAGATCACCGGAATCGGATGCACGGTTTGCAAATGGCAAGCAAAACAATAATGGCACAAAGCTGCGATTAACAGCACGATGCCATCTAAATGCATCAAGAAAAATAAGCTACTGCACTCTAACATAGCAACAAAGCACATGGCAGTGATCCACTCAAGATGCTTGACAAAAGATGAACACTGAGCTATGGCTAAATCACACAATAGCAGGTTTAAACAAGCATGGCAAAAGTGCAAAAGATATCAGGTTCACAGCCTTAGTGAAAAAAAACATGTCAGGATTTAACATCAGGAAGCAATGTTTAGAGCAAGATAACAACATGCTACAGGAACATATCATGGCAAAGAAAGGCATGACATGAAACTAATCAAAGCATATAACAAAAGTCCCTTACTGACCATAAGCCAAAAGGGATCAGAAAATACAATGGCAACCATGTAAACATAGCAAGTTTCGTTAACAGATTCAGACTTAGCAGAAAACTGGACATGGCAAAAACAAATTTACGTAGGCATGTTTGCGAGCTCGATGCCCTCACCACAAGGCATTGCATGACAAACTAAGCATACACCCAGCAAGAGGACATGATCAAGCAGTTAACCAAGACAAGAACCAACTCATAGCATGCATGGAACAACTACAACAACCTCAGCAAAATTGATTAACACGTAAACAATCTGCCAGGAATATTTTATAGCAAAAGTAGAGCAAGATTTAGTCATGCTAGGGTACTCCATAATTGCAAACAAAGACATGGATGGATAGAGCACAACAATATCTCAAAATCATTCTTACTGAACATGCCCAAAAGAGACATGGATCACTCTATAGCAACAAGAATACATGGCCTAAAAATATCATCAGGGAAATAACTTAGAAGAATTCTAAGTCTCTGAAATCAGCAACATCACGAGAGATACTTTGCATGCTTGTGCTAGTCACCACATTGATCACAAAAAATACATGGCATACACCCCTGTAAAGATGGCATGGCATAGCCCAAAACACATGTATGGCTCAAGTTCATAGGAGGCACACAGTAAACATGCCAAAAATGAAAAATGTCCATAATCTGATAAGAAATAGAAACTAACATTACATAGCACTCTTGCAACAACATTTAGGGCATCAAGATGAACTCAAACAAGCATGGTGCAATGGAATGAAATGAAGAGGACCTCGAGACGAACAATTTGATATATCACACGCGCAAAACGGAGCTACAGATGATGAGATATGATGCGATGAACAATGTTAAAAATATGGAAAACTGGGGACTTAGAGAAACACAAAAGTCAACCCTAATCCTCTCAGATCCAGATCTGAGGCACGGATTTCGATGATCACCAAAAAACGCTGCACCGGCCGGAGCTCGACAAAGACGGCGGACGGAGGCTCGCCGGAGTCGAGGGAGCCGGTGGCCGGACTTGGGGGCGCCGGATCCGATCGGAGTCGGAGAGGACGATGTGGCGAGGTGGCCGGCGTCGGGCGGTGGCGGCAGCTGGCATGGCGGCGAGGAGGCGCGGCGGCCGGCGAGCGGTGCGGCGGAAGCGACGGGCGGCATGGGGAGATGCCGGCGGAGTCGGGTGGCGGCGGATCCCGCGGGGATCGGGCGGCAGCGACTTGGGCCTCGGGGGCCCGCCTCGGGCCTGGCAGGCCGGCAGCGAAGTGGGCGCAGGCGCGCCACATGGCGACAGGCAATTGGTCCGGGTGGCGGTGCGGATGCGTCCGGCGCGCGGAGGAAGGGGATACTAGGGTTTGATCCGGGATTTTTGGGGGGAGGCACCTATTTATACCTAGAAGAAGGTAGGAGTGTCCAAATGAGGTGCGGTTTTCGGCCACGCGATCGTGATCGAACGACCGAGAGGATGGAGGGGGTTTAGCTAGGTTTTGGGCCACTTTGGAGAGGTGTTGGGCTGCAACACACACGAGGCCTTTACGGTTCCTCGGTTAACCGTTGGAGTATCAAACGAATTCCAAATGGCACGAAACTTGACAGGCGGTCTACCGGTAGTATACCAAGGCCGCTTGGCAAGTCTCGGTCCAATCCGAGAACGTTTAACACCCGCACACGAAAAGAGGTAAAAGGAGACGCCGGAGGACATAGGATTGTCGGAATGCAAAACGGACAATGGGGAAAATGCTCGGATGCATGAGACGAACACGTATGCAAATTTGATGCACATGATGACATGATATGAGATGCATGACATGGACAAAAACAACACGAAGGCAAAAACCCAACCACAAGGGAATAACATAATTTAGTGCCAAAAATGGCAAGAGTTGGAATACAAATATGGCAAGTTACATATGGGGCGTTACAATAAGGGTATGTGATGGGTACTTGGTATATTGACTTTTGTGTAGACCTCCCTGGCAACGGCGCCAGAAATCCTTCTTGCTACCTCTTAAGCACTGCGTTGGTTTTCCCCGAAGAGGAAGGGATGATGCAGCAAAGTAGCGTAAGTATTTCCCTCGGTTTTTGAGAACCAAGGTATCAATCCAGTAGGAGGCTACGCGCGAGTCCCTCGCACCTGCACAAAACAAATAAATCCTCGCAACCAACACGATAAGTGGTTGTCAATCCCTACACGGCCACTTACGAGAGTGAGATCTGATAGATATGATAAGATAATATTTTTGGTATTTTTGTGATAAAGATGCAAAGTAAAGTAAAAGAAAAGTAAAAAAGAAAAGGAAATAACTAAGTATTAGGAGATTAATATGATGAAGATAGACCCGGGGGCCATAGGTTTCACTAGTGGCTTCTCTCGAGAGCATAAGTATTCTACGGTGGGTGAACAAATTACTGTTGAGCAATTGACAGAATTGAGCATAGTTATGAGAATATCTAGGTATGATCATGTATATAGGCATCACGTCCGACAAAAGCAGACCGACTCCTGCCTGCATCTACTTCTATTACTCCACTCATCGACTGCTATCCGGCATGCATCTAGAGTATTAAGTTAATGAAAACAGAGTAATGCCTTAAGCATGATGACATGATGTAGAGGGATAAACTCATGCAATATGATGAAAACCCCATCTTGTTATCCTCGATGGCAACAATACAATACGTGCCTTGCTGCCCCTACTGTCACTGGGAAAGGACACCGCAAGATTGAACCCAAAGCTAAGCACTTCTCCCATTGCAAGAAAGATCAATCTAGTAGGCCAAACCAAACTGGTAATTCGAAGAGACTTGCAAAGATAACCAATCATATATAAAAGAATTCAGAGAAGATTCAAATATAGTTCATAGATAGACTTGGTCATAAACCCACAATTCATCGGTCTCAACAAACACACCGCAAAAAGAAGATTACATCGAATAGATCTCCACAAGAGAGGGGGAGAACATTGTATTGAGATCCAAAAAGAGAGAATAAGCCATCTAGCTAATAACTATGGACCCGTAGGTCTGAGGTAAACAACTCACACTTCATCGGAGGGGCTATGGTGTTGATGTAGAAGCCCTCCGTGATCGATGCGCCCTCCGGCGGAGCTCTGGAACAGGCCCCAAGATGGGATCTCATGGATACAGAAAGTTGCGGTGGTGGAATTAGGGTTTTGGCTCCGTATCTGATCGTTTGGGGGTACGTAGGTATATATAGGAGGAAGGACTACGTCGGTGGAGCAACAGGGGGCCCGCGAGGGTGGAGGGCGCGCCTGGGGGGGTAGGCGCGCCCCCTACCTCGTGGCCTCCTCTTTTGTGTCTTGATTTAGGGTCCAAGTCTCCTGGGTCTTGTTCGTTGAGAAAATCACGTTCCCGAAGGTTTCATTCCGTTTGGACTCCGTTTGATATTCCTTTTCTTCGAAACCCTAAAACAGGCAAAAAACAGCAATTCTGGGCTGGGCCTCCGGTTAATAGGTTAGTCCCAAAAATAATATAAAAGTGGATAATAAAGCCCAATAATGTCCAAAATAGTAGATAATATAGCATGGAGCAATCAAAAATTGTAGATACGTTGGAGACGTATCACCAACTCATCAATCTTAAGCAATTTTTCTTCAATCAAAGCATTGAAATTCTTTTGCGAGGTAATAAATTCTTTAATATTAGTTTCAAAATCAGAGGGCATCTTATTAAAATTTCCATAGGAATTGTTGTAGGAATTACCATAATTATTAGAGGAATTACTAGGATAAGGCATGGGATTAAAGTTTCCTCTATACGCGTTGTTACCAAAATTATTCCTACAAAAAAATCCACATCCATAGATTCATTATTATAATCAATCAAAGTAGACAAAGGCATATCATTAGGGTCAGAAGAAACACTTTTATTAGCAAATAATTTCATAAGTTCATCCATCTTTCCAGTCAAAACGTTAATTTCTTCTATCGAATGCACTTTTTTATTAGTAGATCTTTTAGTGTGCCATTGAGAATAATTAACCATAATATTATCTAGGAGTTTAGTAGCTTCTCCTAAAGTGATCGCCATAAAAGTGCCTCCCGCGGCCGAATCTAAAATATTTCTAGAAGCAAAATTCAATCCAGCATAAAAATTTTGTATAATCATCCACAAATTCAAACCATGCGTAGGGCAATTATGTATCATTAATTTCATCCTCTCCCAAGCATGTGCGACATGTTCATGATGAAGTTGCTTAAAATTCATAATATCGTTCCTAAGAGAGATGATCTTAGCGGGAGGAAAATACTTAGAGATAAAAGCATCTTTGCACTTATTCCACGAATCAATACTATTTTTGGGCAAAGACGAAAACCAAGCTTTAGCACGATCTCTAAGCGAAAAAGGAAATAGCTTCAATTTAATAATATCATTGTCCACATCTTTCTTCTTTTGCATATCACACAAATCAACGAAGCTATTTAGATGGGTAGTGGCATCTTCACTAGGAAGGTCGGCGAATTGATCTTTCATGACAAGATTCAATAAAGCTGTATTGATTTCACAAGATTCAGTATAGGTGAGAGGAGCAATTGGAGTGATAAGAAAATCATTGTTGTTGGTATTGGTAAATTTACACAATTTAGTATTATCTTGAGCCATCGTGACAAGCAAGCAATCCAACACATGAGCAAACGAGAGACGGGCAAAAAGAGGCAAACGGAGAAAGAGAGGGAGGATGGAGAGAGAGCGAATAAAACGGCAAGGGTGAAGTGGGGGAGAGGAAAACAAGAGGCAAATGGAAAATAATGTAATGCGGGAGATAAGGTTTTGTGATGGGTACTTGGTATGTTGACTTTTACGAAGACCTCCCCGGCAACGGCGCCAGAAATCCTTCTTGCTACCTCTTGAGTACTTGCGTTGGTTTTCCCTTGAAGAGGAAAGGGTGATGCAGCAAAGTTGCGTAAGTATTTCCCTCAGTTTTTGAGAACCAAGTATCAATCTAGTAGGAGGCCACGCACGAGTCCCTTGCACCTACACAAACAAATAAATCCTCGCAACCCAACGCGATAAGGGGTTGTCAATCCCTACATGGTCACTTACAAGAGTGAGATCTGATAGATATGATAAGATAATATTTTTGGTATTTTTATGATAAAGAGAAATAAAAGATGCAAGTAAAATAAAAGGCAAAGGAAATAACTAGGTATTGGAAGACTAATATGATGGAAGATAGACCCGGGAGCCATAGGTTTCACTAGTGGCTTCTCTCAAGAGCATAAGTATTCATGGTGGGTAAACAAATTACTGTTGAGCAATTGACAGAATTGAGCATAGTTACGAGAATATCTAGGTATGATCATGTATATAGGCATCGCGTCTGACACAAGTAGACCAACTCCTGCCTGCATCTACTACTATTACTCCACACATCGACCGCTATCCAGCATGCATATAGAGTATTAAGTTCATAAGTACAGAGTAACGCTTTAAGCAAGATGACATGATGCAGAGGGATAAACTCATGCAATATGAAATAAACCCCATCTTGTTATCCTCGATGGCAACAATACAATGCGTGCCTTGCTGCCCCTACTGTCACTGGGAAAGGACACCGCAAGATTGAACCAAAGCTAAGCACTTCTTGTTGGGTAACGTAGCAGAAATTCAAAATTTTCCTACGTGTCACCAAGATCTATCTATGGAGAAACCAGCAACGAGGGGAAGGAGAGTGCATCTACATACCCTTGTAGATCGCTAAGCGGAAGCGTTCAAGAGAACGGGGTTGAAGGAGTCGTACTCGTCGTGATCCAAATCACCGGAGATCCTAGTGCCGAACGGACGGCACCTCCGTGTTCAACACACGTACAGCCCGGGGACGTCTCCCGTGCCTTGATCCAGCAAGGAGAGAGGGAGAGGTTGAGGAAGACTCCATCCAGCAGCAGCACAACGGCGTGGTGGTGATGGAGGAGCGTCGCTATCCTGCAGGGCTTCGCCAAGCACCGCGGGAGAGGAGAAAGGAGAAAGAGAGGTAGGGCTGCACCAACGGGGAGAGGAACTCATCTCGTGTCATGTGCATCCCCAAGACCTCCACTATATATAGGGGCAAGGGGGAGGGGGAGGCGCCCTAGGGTTTCCCCTAGGGGGGCGGCGGCCAGGGCAGATGGGATCTCCCCCTTGGGTGACTTGGCCCCCAAGCCAGGAGGTGGGAACCCTAGATGGGGCGCCCCAAACCCCCTGGTCACGTGGGATTAGGTGAGGGGGGCGCACAGCCCCTTAGTGGGCTGGTTTGCCCCCTTCCCTTGGCCCATGAAGCCCCCCAACACTTGACGGGGCTCCCGAAACACCTTTCGGTCATGCTGGTCATCACCCGGTACCTCCGGAACACTCCCGGACTCCAAAACCCTTCGTCCAATATATCAATCTTTACCTCCGGACCATTCCGGAACTCCTCGTGACGTCCGGGATCTCATCCGGGACTCCGAACAACATTCGGTAACCACATACAAGCTTCCTTTATAACCCTAGCGTCACCGAACCTTAAGTGTGTAGACCCTACGGGTTCGGGAGACATGCAGACATGACCGAGACGTTCTCCGGTCAATAACCAACAGCGGGATCTGGATACCCATGTTGGCTCCCACAAGTTCCACAATGATCTCATCGGATGAACCACGATGTCAAGGACTTAATCAATCCCGTATACAATTCCCTTTGTCTAGCGGTACGATACTTGCCCGAGATTCGATCGTCGGTATCCCGATACCTTGTTCAATCTCGTTACCGGCAAGTCTCTTTACTCGTTCTGTAACACATCATCCCGTGATCAACTCCTTGATCACATTGTGCACATTATGATGATGTCCTACCGAGTGGGCCCAGAGATACCTCTCCGTCACACGGAGTGACAAATCCCAGTCTCGATTCGTGCCAACCCAACAGACACTTTCGGAGATACCCGTAGTGTACCTTTATAGCCACCCAGTTATGTTGTGACGTTTGGCACACCCAAAGCACTCCTACGGTATCCGGGAGTTGCACAATCTCATGTTCTAAGGAAATGATACTTGACATTAGAAAAGCTTTAGCATACGAACTACATGATCTTGTGCTAGGCTTAGGATTGGGTCTTGTCCATCACATCATTCTCCTAATGATATGATCCCGTTATCAACGACATCCAATGTCCATGGTCAGGAAACCGTAACCATCTATTGATCAACGAGCTAGTCAACTAGAGGCTTACTAGGGACATGGTGTTGTCTATGTATCCACACATGTATCTGAGTTTCCTATCAATACAATTCTAGCATGGATAATAAACGATTATCATGAACAAGGAAATATAATAATAACTTATTTATTATTGCCTCTAGGGCATATTTCCAACAGTCTCCCACTTGCACTAGAGTCAATAATCTAGTTCACATCGCCATGTGATTAACACTCACAGGTCACATCGCCATGTGACCAACATCCAAAGAGTTTACTAGTGTCAATAATCTAGTTCACATCACTATGTGATTAACACTCAATGAATTCTGGGTTTGATCATGTTGCTTGTGAGAGAGGTTTTAGTCAACGGGTCTGCAACATTCAGATCCGTATGTATTTCGCAAATTTCTATGTCATCTTGTAGATGCAACTACTATGCTATATTTGGAGCTATTCCAAATAACTGTTCTACTATATGAATCCAGTTTACTACTCAGAATAATCTGGATTAGTGTCAAAGTTTGCATCGGCGTAACCCTTTACGACGAACTCTTTTACCACCTCCATAATCGAGAAAATTCCTTAGTCCACTAGTTACTAAGGATAACTTTGACCGCTGTCTTGTGATCCATTCTTGGATCACTCTTGTACCCCTTGACTGACTCATGGCAAGGCACATTTCAGGTGCGGTACACAGCATAGCATACTGTAGAGCCTATGTCTTAAGCATAGGGGACGACCTTCGTCCTTTCTCTCTATTCTGCCGTGGTCAAGCTTTAAGTCTTAACTTCATACCTTACAACTCAGGCAAGAACTCCTTCTTTGACTGATCCATCTTGAACACCTTCAAGATCATGTCAAGGAATGTGCTCATTTGAAAGTACCATTAAGCGTTTTTATCTATCCTTATAGATCTTGATGCTCAATGTTCAAATAGCTTAATCCAGGCTTTCCATTGAAAAACACTTTCCAAATAACCCTATATGCTTTCCAGAAATTCTACGTCATTTCTGATCAACAATATGTCAACAACATATATTCATCAGAAATTCTATAGTGCTCCCACTCACTTCTTTGGAAATACAAGTTTCTCATAAACTTTGTATAAACCCAAAATCTTTGATCATCTCATCAAAGCATACATTCCAACTCCGAGATGCTTACTCCAGTCCCTAGAAGGATAGCTGGAGCTTTGCATACTTATTAGCATCTTTCAGGATTGACAAAACCATCCGGTTGTATCACATACAACCTTTCCTCAAGAAAATCGTCGAGGAAACAATGTTTTGACATCCTATCTGCAAGATTTCATAAATAATGCAGTAATTGCTAATATAATTCCAACAGACTCTTAGCATCGCTACGAGTGAGAAAGTCTCATCGTAGTCAACTCCTTGAACTTGTCGGAAAACATCTTAATGACAAGTCGAGCTTTCTTAATGGTGATACTTACCATCATTGTCCGTCTTCCTTTTAAAATCCATCTGTACTCAATAGCCTTACGACCATCGAGCCGTTCTGCCAAAGTCTACACTTTGTTTTCATACATGGATCCTCTCTCGGATTTTATGGCCTCGAGCCATTTATCCGAATCCGGGCCCACCATCGCTTCTCCATAACTCGTAGGTTCATTGTTGTCTAGCAACATGACTTCCAAGACAGGATTACGTATCATTCTGAAGTAGTACGCATCCTTGTCATCCCACGAGGTTTGGTAGTGACTTGATCTGAAGTTTCATGATCACTATCATAAGCTTCCACTTCAATTGGTATAGGTGCCACAGGAACAACTTCCTGTGCCCTACCACACACTAGTTTAAGAGACGGTTCAATAACCTCATCAAGTCTCCACCATCCTCCCACTCAATTCTTTCGAGAGAAACTTTTCCTCGAGAAAGGACCCGATTCCAGAAACAATCCCTTATTGCTTTCAGATCTGAGACAGGAGGTATACCCAACTGTTTTGGGTGTCCTATGAAGATGCATTTATCCGCTTTGGGTTCGAGCTTATCAGCCTGAAACTTTTCCACATAAGCGTCGCAGCCCCGAACTTTTAAGAAATGACAGCTTAGGTTTCTCTAAACCATAGTTCATACGGTGTCATCTCATCAGAATTATGTGGTGCCCTATTTAAAGTGAATGTGGTTGTCTCTAATGCCTAACCCATAAACTATCATGGTAATTTGATAAGAGACATCATGGTATGCATCATATCCAATAGGGTGCAGTTATGATGTTCGGACACACCATCACACTATGGTGTTCCAGGCTGTTTTAGTTGTGAAACAATTTCCACAATGTCTTAATTTTGTGCCAAACTCGTAATTCAGATATTCATCTCTATGATCATATCATAGATATTTTATCCTCTTGTCACGACAATCTTTCAACTTCACCCTGAAATTACTTGAACCTTTCAATAATTCAGACTCGTGATTCATCAAGTAAATATACTCAACATCTACTCAAATCTTCTGTGAAGTAAGAACATAACGATATCCACTACACGCCTCAGCACTCATTGGACTGCACACATCAAAATGTACTACTTCCAACAAGTTGCTTTCTGGTTCCATTTTACTGAAACCGAGGCTTTCAGTCATCTTGCCCATGTGGTATGATTTGCATGTCTCAAGTGATTCCAAAATCAAGTGAGTCCAAACGGTCCATTTGCATGGAGTTTCTTCATGCATATATACCAATAGGCATGGTTCGCATGTCTCAAGTGATTCAAAATCAAGTGAGTCCAAAGATCCATCAACATGGAGCTTCTTCATGCGTTTTATACCGATATGACTTACGTGGTAGTGCCACAAGTAGGTGGTACTATCATTACTATCTTTTGGCATGAACATGTGTATCACTACGATCGAGATTCAATAAACCATTCATTTCAGGTGTAAGACCATTGAAGGTATTATTCAAATAAACAGAGTAACCATTATTCTCCTTAAATGAATAACCGTATTGCGATAGACATAATCCAATCACGTCTATGCTCAACGCAAACACCAAACAACAATTGTTTAGGTTTAACACCAATCTCGATGGTAGAGGGAGCGTGTGATGCTTGATCATATCAACATTGGAAACACTTCCAACACATGTCGTCAGCTCACCTTTAGTTAGACTCTGTTTTATTCCGTAGCTTTTATTTCGAGTTACTAACACTTAGCAACCAAACCGGTATCTAATACCCTGGTGCTACTTAGGAGTACTAGTAAAGTACACATCAACACAATGTATATCCAATATACTTCTATCGACCTTGCCAGCCTTCTCATCTACCAAGTATCTAGGGTAATTCTGCTCCAGTGGCTGTTCCCTTTATTACAGAAGCACTTAGTCTCGGGTTTGGGTTCAACCTTGGGTTTCTTCACTAGGGCAGCAGTTGAATTGCCGTTTCATGAAGTATCCCTTCGTTCCCTTGCCCTTGTTGAAACTAGTGGTTTCACCAACCATCAACAATTGATGCTCCTTCTTGATTTCTACTTTTGTGGTGTCAAACATCGCGAATATCTCAAGGATCATCATATATGTCCCTGATATATTATAGTTCATCACGAAGCTCTAGCAGCTTGGTGGTAATGACTTCGGAGAAACATCACTGTCTCATCTGGAAGATCAACTCCCACTTGATTCGAATGATTGTTGTACTCAGACAATCTGAGCACAAGCTCAACAATTGAGCTTTTCTCCTTAGTTTGCAGGCTAAGAAAATCATCGGAGGTCTTATACCTCTTGACGTGGGCACGAGCCTGAAATCCCAATTTCAGCCCTCGAAACATCTCATATGTTTTGCGACGTTTCAAAACCGTCTTCGGTGCCTCAACTCTAAACCATTTAACTGAACTATCACGTAGTTATCAAAACGTGTATGTCAGATGTTCGCAACATCCACAGACGACGTTCGAGGTTCAGCACACTGAGCGGTGCATTAAGGACATAAGCCTTCTATGAAGCAATGAGGACAATCCTCAGTTTACGGACCTAGTCCGCATAATAGCTACTATCAACTTTCAACTAATTTTTCTCTAGGAACATATCTAAACAGTAGAACTATAGCGTGAGCTACGACATAATTTGCAAAATCCTTTTTACTATGTTCAGGATAATTAAGTTCATCTTATGAACTCCCACTCAGATAGACATCCCTCTAGTCATCTAAGTGATTACATGATCCGAGTCAACTAGGCCGTGTCCGATCATCACGTGAGACGGACTAGTCAACATCGGTGAACATCTTCATGTTGATCGTATCTTCTATACGACTCATGCTCGACCTTTCGGTCTTCTGTGTTCCGAGGCCATGTCTATACACATGCTACGCTCGTCAAGTTAACCTAAGTGTTTGCATGTGTAAATCTGTCTTACACCCATTGTATGTGAACGTTTGAATCAAACACCCGATCATCACGTGGTGCATTGAAACAACGAACTGTCGCAACGGTGCACAGTTAGGGGGAACACTTTCTTGAAATTTTAATGAGGGATCATCTTATTTACTACCGTCGTTCTAAGCAAATAAGATGTATAAACATGATAAACATCACATGCAATCAAATAGTGACATGATATGGCCAATATCATATTGCTCCTTTTGATCTCCATCTTCGGGGCTCCATGATCATCATCATCACCGGCATGACACCATGATCTCCATCATCGTGTCTTCATGAAGTTGTCTCGCCAACTATTACTTCTACTTCTACAGCTAACGGTTAGCAATAAAGTAAAGTAATTACATGACGTTTATGTTGACACGCAGGTCATAAATAAATTAAGACAACTCCTATGGCTCCTGCCGGTTGTCATACTCATCGACATGCAAGTCGTGATTCCTATTACAAGAACATGATCAATCTCATACATCACATATATCATTCATCACATCCTTTTGGCCATATCACATCACATAGCATACCCTGCAAAAACAAATTAGACGTCCTCTAATTGTTGTTTGCATGTTTTACGTGGCTGCTATGGGTTTCTAGCAAGAACGTTTCTTACCTACGCAAAGACCAGAACGTGATATGCCAATTGCTATTTACCATTCATAAGGACCCTTTTCATCGAATCCGATCCGACTAAAGTGGGAGAGACAGGCACCCGCTAGCCACCTTATGCAACTAGTGCATGTCAGTCGGTGGAACCAGTCTCACGTAAGAGTACGTGTAAGGTCGGTCCGGGCCGCTTCATCCCATGATGCTGCCGAATCAAGATAAGACTAGTAACGGCAAGCATATTGAACAAAATCAACGCCCACAACTACTTTGTGTTCTACTCGTGCATAGAAACTACGCATAGACCTAGCTCATGATGCCACTGTTGGGTAACGTAGCAGAAATTCAAAATTTTCCTACGTGTCACCAAGATCTATCTATGGAGAAACCAGCAACGAGGGGAAGGAGAGTGCATCTACATACCCTTGTAGATCGCTAAGCGGAAGCGTTCAAGAGAACGGGGTTGAAGGAGTCGTACTCGTCGTGATCCAAATCACCGGAGATCCTAGTGCCGAACGGACGGCACCTCTGTGTTCAACACACGTACAGCCCGGGGACGTCTCCCGTGCCTTGATCCAGCAAGGAGAGAGGGAGAGGTTGAGGAAGACTCCATCCAGCAGCAGCACAACGGCGTGGTGGTGATGGAGGAGCGTGGCTATCCTGCAGGGCTTCGCCAAGCACCGCGGGAGAGGAGAAAGGAGAAAGAGAGGTAGGGCTGCACCAACGGGGAGAGGAACTCATCTCGTGTCATGTGCATCCCCAAGACCTCCACTATATATAGGGGCAAGGGGGAGGGGGAGGCGCATCATCCCGTGATCAACTCCTTGATCACATTGTGCACATTATGATGATGTCCTACCGAGTGGGCCCAGAGATACCTCTCCGTCACACGGAGTGACAAATCCCAGTCTCGATTCGTGCCAACCCAACAGACACTTTCGGAGATACCCGTAGTGTACCTTTATAGCCACCCAGTTATGTTGTGACGTTTGGCACACCCAAAGCACTCCTACGGTATCCGGGAGTTGCACAATCTCATGGTCTAAGTAAATGATACTTGACATTAGAAAAGCTTTAGCATACGAACTACACGATCTTGTGCTAGGCTTAGGATCGGGTCTTGTCCATCACATCATTCTCCTAATGATGTGATCCCGTTATCAACGACATCCAATGTCCATGGTCAGGAAACCGTAACCATCTATTGATCAATGAGCTAGTCAACTAGAGGCTTACTAGGGACATGGTGTTGTCTATGTATCCACACATGTATCTGAGTTTCCTATCAATACAATTCTAGCATGGATAATAAACAATTATCATGAACAAGGAAATATAATAATAACTTATTTATTATTGCCTCTAGGGCATATTTCCAACACTTCTCCCATTGCAAGAAAGATCAATCTAGTAGGACAAACCAAACTGATAATTCGAAGAGACTTGCACAGATAACCAATCATACATAAAAGAATTCAGAGACGATTCAAATATTGTTCATAGATAAACTTGATCATAAACGCACAATTCATCGATCTCAACAAACACACCGCAAAAGAAGATTACATCGAATAGATCTCCACAAGAGAGGGGGAGAACTTTGTATTGAGATCCAAAAAGAGAGAATAAGCCATCTAGCTAATAACTATGGACCTGTAGGTCTGAGGTAAACTACTCACACTTCATCGGAGAGGCTATGGTGTTCATGTAGAAGCCCTCCGTGATCGATGCCCCCTCCGGCGGAGCTCCGGAAAAGGCCCCAAGATGGGATCTCGTGGATACAGAATGTTATGGCAGTGGAATTAGGGTTTTGCCTCCGTATCTGGTAGTTTGGGGGTACATAGGTATATATAGGAGGAAGGAGTACCTCAGTGGAGCAACAGGGGGCCCACAAGGGTGGAGAGAGCGCCTAGGGGGGAAGCGCGCACCTACCTTGTTCCCTCCTCGTTGATTGCTTGACGTAGGGTCCAAGTCCTCTGGATCATGTTCGTTCCGAAAATCACGTTCCCAAAGGATTCATTTCGTTTGGACTCCGTTGATATTCTTTTTCTGCGAAACCCTAGAATAGGCAAAAAACAGCAATTCTGGGCTGGGCCTCCGGTTAATAGGTTAGTCCCAAAAATAATATAAAAGTGTATAATAAAACCCAATAATATCCAAAACAGAATATAATATAGCATGGAACAATAAAAAATAATAGATACGTTGGAGACGTATCAGGAGTGGCAAGAGCCTAAGCTTGGGGGTGCCCAAGGCACCCCAAGGTAAAATCCAATGACAACCAAAAGCCTAAGCTTGGGGATGCCCCGGAAGGCATCCCCTCTGTCGTCTTCGTTCATCGGTAACTTTACTTGGAGCTATATTTTTATTCGCCACATGATATGTGTTTTGCTTGGAGCGTCTTGTATGATTTGAGTCTTTGCTTTTTAGTTTACCACAATCATCCTTGCTGTACACACCTTTTGGGAGAGACACACATGAATTGGAATTTATTAGAATACTCTATGTGCTTCACTTATATCTTTTGAGTTGGATAATTTTTGCTTTAGTGCTTCGCTTATATCTTTTAGAGCACGGCGGTGGTTATATTTTATAGAAATAATTGATCTCTCATGCTTCACTTATATCATTTTGAGAGTCCTTTAGAACAACATGGTAATTTACTTTGGTTATAAATTTTAAATGCTAAGAGAATTTGGATGCTTCATAGATGGTTTTGAGATATGAAGGTGGTAATATTAGAGGTGTGCTAGTTGAGTAATTGTGAAATTGATGAATACTTGTGTTGAAGTTAGCAAGTCCCATAGCATGCACGTATGGTAAACGTTATGTGACAAATTTGAAGCATGGGGTGTTATTTGATTGCTTTCCTTATGAGTGGTGGTCGGGGACGAGCGATGGTCTTTTCCTACCAATCTATCCCCCTAGGAGCATGCGCGTAGTGCTTGGTTTTGATGACTTGTAGATTTTTGCAATAAGTATGTGAGTTCTTTATGACTAATGTTGAGTCCATGGATTATACGCACTCTCACCCTTCCATCATTGCTAGCCTCTTCGGTATCGTGCATTGCCCTTTCTCACCTTGAGAGTTGGTGCAAACTTCGCCGGTGCATCCAAACCCCGTGATATGATACGCTCTATCACACATAAGCCTCCTTATATCTTCCTCAAAACAGCCACCATACCTACCTATTATGGCATTTCCATAGCCATTCCGAGATATATTGCCATGCAACTTTCCACCGTTCCATTTATCATGACACGCATCATCATTGTCATATTGCTTTGCGTGATCATGTAGTTGACATCATATTTGTGGCAAGGCCACCATGCAAAAAAATTCATACATGTCACCCTTGATTCATCGCAATCCCGGTACACCACCGGAGGCATTCACATAGAGTCATATTTTGTTCTAAGTATCGAGTTGTAATTCTTGAGTTGTAAGAAAATAAAAGTGTGATGATCATCATTAGAGCATTGTCCCATGTGAGGAAAGGATGATGGAGACTATGATTCCCCCACAAGTCGGGATGAGACTCCGGACGAAAAAAAAGAAAGAAAAGAGGCCAAAAAAGGCCCAAATAAAAAAAGAGAAAAAAATAATGAGAGAAAAAGAGAGAAGGGACAATGTTACTATCCTTTTTCCACACTTGTGCTTCAAAGTAGCACCATGATCTTCATGATAGAGAGTCTCTTCTTTTGTCACTTTCATATACTAGTGGGAATTTTTCATTATAGAACTTGGCTTGTATATTCCAATGATGGACTTCCTCAAATGCCCTAGGTCTTCGTGAGCAAGCGAGTTGGATGCACACCCACTTCGTTTATTTGATGAGCTTTCATACATTTTTAGCTCTAGTGCATCCGTTGCATAGCAATCCCTACTCCTTGCATTGACATCAATCGTTGGGCATCTCCATAGCCCATTGATTAGTCGTGTCAATGTGAGACTTTCTCCCTTTTTGTCTTCTCACACAACCTCAATCATCATATTCTATTCCACCCATAGTGATATGTCCATGGCTTGCGCTCATATATTGCGTAAAACTTGAAAGAGTTTGAAAAGGCTAAGTATGAAACAATTGCTTGGCTTGTCATCGGGGTTGTGCATGATGAGAGCATTTTGTGTGACGAAAATGAAGCATGGCCAAACTATATGACTTTGTAGGGATAAGTTTTCTTTGGCTATGGTATTTTGATAAGACATAATTGCTTGATTAGTATACTTGGAGTATTACTATTTTTATGTCAACAATAAACTTTTATCTTGAATCTTTCGGATCTGAACATTCATGCCACAATAGAGAAAATATATTGAAGAATATTTTAGAAAACATTCCACATCAAAAATTCTGTTTTTTTATAATTTACCTACTCGAGGACGAGCAGCAATTAAGCTTGGGGATGCTGATACGTCTCCAACGTATCTATAATTTTTGATTGTTCCATGCTATTATATTATCTGTTTTGGATGTTCATGAGATTTATTTTACACTTCTATATTATTTTTGGGACTAACCTATTAACCAGAGGCCCAGCCCAAATTGTTGTTTTTTGCCTATTTCAGTGTTTCACAGAAAAGGAATATCAAACAGAGTCCAAACGGAATGAAACCTTCGGGAGCGTGGAACAAACGTGATCTAGAGGACTTGGAGTGGACGTCAAGCAATCAGCGAGACGGACACAAGGCAGGGGCGCGCCTACCCCCTGGGTGCGCCCTCCCCCTCGTGGGCCCCTCGTGGCTCAACCGACCTACTTCTTCCTCCTATATATGTTCACATACCCCAAAAACATCCAGGAGCACCACGAAACCCTATTTCCACCGTCGAAACCCTATTTCCCCCTCGTGGCCCCTTGTGTGAGTAGTTTACTTCAGACCTTCGGATCCATAGCTAGTAGCTAGATGGCTTCTTCTCTCTCTTTGGATCTCAATACAAAGTTCTCCTCGATCTTATTGGAGATCTATTCGATGTAACTCTTTTTGCGCTGTGTTTGTCGAGATCATTGTGGGTTTATGATCAAGTCTATCTATGAACAATATTTGAATCTTCTCTGAATTCTTTTATGTATGATTGGTTATCTTTGCAAGTCTCTCGAATTATCAGTTTGGTTTGGCCTACTACATTGATCTTTCTTGCAATAGGAGAAGTGCTTAGCTTTGGGTTCAATCTTGCGGTGCTCGATCCCAGTGACAGAAAGGGAAATGACACGTATTGTATTGTTGCCATCGAGGATAAAAAGATGGGGTTTATATCATATTGCATGAGTTTATCCCTCTACATCATGTCATCTTGCTTAAAGCGTTACTATGTTCTTATGAACTTAATACTCTAGATGCATGCTGGATAGCGGTCGATGTGTGGAGTAATAGTAGTAGATGCAGGCAGGAGTCGGTCTACTTGTCACGGACGTGATGCCTATATACATGATCATACCTAGATATTCTCATAATTATTCACTTTTCTATCAATTGCTCGACAGTAATTTGTTCACCCACCGTAATACTTATGCTATGTTGAGAGAACCCACTAGTGAAACCTATGGCCCCCGGGTCTATTCTCCATCATACAAGTTTCCAATCTATTTTATTTTGCAATCTGTACTTTCAATCTATATCATAAAAATACCAAAACTATTTATCTTATTATCATTATCTCTATCAGATCTCACTCTTGCAAGTGGCCGTGAAGGGATTGACAACCCCTTTATCGCGTTGGTTGCGAGGTTCTTATTTGTTTGTGTAGGTACGAGGTGACTTGCGCGTGGTCTCCTACTGGATTGATACCTTGGTTCTCAAAAACCGAGGGAAATACTTACGCTGCTTTGCTGCATCACCCTTTCCCCTTCAAGGGAAAACCAACGCATGCTTAAGAGGTAGCAGTATCCTATGAAGAAACATTTCTCCGATTTGGGTTCGAGCATATCAGGTTGAAGCTTCTTCACATAAGCATCGCAGCCCCAAACTTTAAAAGACGACAACTTGGGTGTCTTGCCAAACCACAGTTCATGAGGTGTCGTCTCAATGGATTTAGATGGTGCCCTATTTAACGTGAATGCAGCTGTCTCTAAAGCATAACCCCAAAACGGTAGCAGTAAATCAGTAAGAGACATCATAGATCGCACCATATCTAGTAAAGTACGATTACGACGTTCGGACACACCATTACTGTCGTGGAATTGTCACGACAGATGTCCTAGCAAAAGGACTTAGTTGTAGGGCCATCGCAACTAGGAAGCTTAAAGGGGTTAATCGGGACAAAGGACACGAGAGATTTTATACTAGTTCGGCCCCTTACGATGAAGGTAAAAGCCTACGTCTAGTTGTGTTGATATTGCTGGGGTTTCGATCACCAAGAGGCTAGTTCGCCGGCTTGGTTATCGATCTCTTGTTTCTTGCCCTAAGCCGCCACCGGGTCGTCCCCTTATATACACGGGTTGACGCCTGGTGGCCTACAGAGTCCCGGCCAACTCATAAAGCGTGTCCGGCTCGGTGACTTCTTTTACATGCTTTTCCTTACAAGTCTTTCCTTATATACGGCGGTTTAAAATATTGGGCCTTTAGCCGCCTCTAGGCCTTATGCCTTTTATAAGCTTTAATAAAATATCGCCTAGAATGTTCACTGGGCTTCCTTTGTGACCCGCCATTGGGGCTGACCCGACCCCTCCTGGGCGGGTCATAACTGATAGCTATATCCCCAACATTAGGCCCTAGGTTGACTTAGAACTTTGTTCTTTGTCAATCTTCAACACTTAAACAAAAATCCAGCTTCTATCCTCGCAGAAGGTTTTGTAACCTGCCATGGCGTCATCTCTGGGAAACACGAAAAACTTTTATGACGTCATCTCTCAACGGATCTTCATCGTTAATGCCTTCCGAGAATCGAGGCGTCCGTTTAGTTGGATAACCATTATTCGGGTCTTCCTTGATTTTTGCGCCCGCCTATTCGCTTATCCCCTTATAAATAGGCACGCCCCGGTCTTTCTCATTATCCTCTCTTCTTCGTCTTCCTCCTCTCGCGACCTCCTCTGCTGCTCGAGCTCCGTCGCCGTCAGAGAGCACCTCACCTCCGCCGACCTTGGCCGCTGCATCGACCAGATTTTAATCCAGAAAACGGTGGCGACCTTCCGCGAAAGATCTGTGGCTGTAAGCATTTCCCTTCTTGCTCCTCAGATCTGCATTAGGGATTTCTAGGTTTCTGCATGTTCTTCACAGTTCATCGCAGTTTCTCCGTAGTTCTTCAACTGCAGCCCCTTCTTGATCCCAAAAGAGATATATGCTAGTACGGTAGTTGTTTTTGCGCCTGCTCTTGATACTGATAGATCCCTTTTCCTAGTATAAAGGAATCATTAGGAATCACAAACTCATCTGTGCAAAAAATTTAGGTCTAGAATTTTTTTTCATTTTGAATAGCCATTTGATCTGGAATAATATCAAGCAATTAGGAAACTTGTTTGTCTCAACACTTAACCGAATCTGCTTTCTCAAATATCCGTAGTCATGGCGGCTTATTGAGCCGGCTTACTTTTCCTTATATGACATTAGCCCTTACTTAAGCCGCCATTACTCCCCTGTGCCATTATCATTGAATTGAACCGGCATGTTGCTTTCTTTTCAGTTCATCTTTTGAACATCATGTCGTCCAAAGCACCGACTGTCTGCAACTGGGTCCCTTCGACAGTAACTGAGGACAATCTGAAGGAATTCTTTTCCATAGGTTTTTGCCAGGGAAGAATGTTATGTCTTACCGTGCACCTGACCCGGACGAGGAACGACCCAACCCAAAAGATGGTGAAGTTATTGTCTTTTCTGACCACATGAACCGTGGTTTTTCCCCACCCGGCTCAAAGTTCTTCAGAGATGTCGTCCATTTTTTCAAACTGCACCCTCAAGATATCGGGCCCAATTCCATATCCAATATCTACAACTTCCAAGTGCTCTGTGAAGTGTACCTTCAAGAAGAACCGATTGTGGAACTCTTTAGAAAGTATTTTTATCTGAACCGGCAGAACGAGTGCACCAATGGCCCTAGCTTGGAACTTGGAGGCATCTCAATTCAGCGTCAACAGGGCATCGTCTTCCCCCTAATAGTCTTGCCAAGTCATCCCAAGGACTGGAATCAGACCTGGTTCTATTGTCAAGACACTTGACCAGCAAATGAGAAGCCCCTGTTGGGTTATCGCGCGGAGCGTCTTGACTCCAAGTTTGCACTCCCTGACAAACTCACTGCCACCGAACGCAAGAAACTGATCCCATCCATTAAAAGAATAAATGCTTTACTGGGGAACAGTTTAACCGGAGTTGACTTGACCCGTTGCTGGGTTGCATGGTGGGTCATCCCTCTAAGCCGCCGCTCGAAATTGATGTATGAATATGGTGGAGGCCCAGGCGACTCTCTTCATCACAGCTCCGTTCAATTAACCGACGAAGATATTGTTTCAATGTCAACCCTTCTGGTAAACGGAAAATATGAAGACTGCAGTAAAGTCGGGTTAAACCCCTTCTGCAAACTTAACCCGGCGCTAGAGGTAAAGAACCTCTGATCTCTTTCTCTTTTGTATTTTTCTCGGCCGTTTTAAATACATGCATGACCTTTCATCTTGTTTATTTGTTTATAGGCCAAATCTGATTTCTGGAAAGCCAAGTATGACCACGAAGCCACCAAGAAAGCTAGACTCGCCGCCATAACCGCCAAGAATACGACCCGGAGATCTAAAAAGAAGAAGAAGAGCACCGCTGAAGACCTGCTAAAGCTTGACGATGATACTTCTGAGTCGGGGGTAGCCCTTGACTCCCTTGGCCAGCTTTTTAATGATTTTATTAACACTGATTATTGCCAGGACGACACAGGGGCCAGTCAGGCCGTGGAAGAAGAGGTAACTATTTCCTCCAACTCAGCCCGTTTGCCAAGACAGAAACTTCGAGTCATAACCTGGAAAGTAAGGTTTTCACACCCTTTGGCTTATCAGGACCCTCATTTTCTTTAAAAAAATAGCAACATGAGAGCCGCCGTCAGGCCCGGAACGACGATGAACTGCCTGTTGTTCTTCAACAAACTCCTCAAAAGCGCCAGAATGAGGTTTATTTCTTCGCCTTTTACTTTCCATTAATGGATCTTCTCCCTTGCATTACTAACTTTATTTTATCTTTGCAGGAGGTGTCTCGCTCTTCTGGCGACTCATCTCAAACTCAATTCCCGGCCTTTAAGACTGCCCCTGGGTAAGGAAGAAATTAGCTTTCCTCTGTGTCTTTCAAACTGCTTCTTTATACTAACTGTTTCATAATATCTTTCTTAGTGGCCAAGCCAAGTCCAAGAAGGCCAAGGTGACTAGGCCGGCAGAAAACCCGCCAGTCCTTGCACCCGAATCGGCCATGCCACCTTCTCCTCCATTAAATGAAGCACTAGAAGACCCGGCTGCCAATCCTGTAGTAGATCCTCCTGAGCCGTCAGTTGACGATACCATCATTAACCCTTCTGCTGCCGGTCCATCCAGCTCAGCCAACCCGCCATCACCATCTACCCAGGACATTCTAATTACTGGAAGCCGTTTTGTTGAGCCAGGGAATCCGACCGTGTTGGCTCGGCACACCGCTAAACAAGAGGCCCTGGAAAGACAGAAAGTGTGATTTGATATTTCTCATTATAGCCATCTAAATGCCAACGATATATTATCTGACTATCTCGGCCATGTACACTCCATTCGTGACTCGGAAATTGAAATGGTCAAGCAGTTACAGCTGAAGTATGAGGTATGTTCTTCCGGCTTACTTATCTTCTGCCAGCCCCCAAGTCTGTAGATTATGATAAAATCTGAATGATCTATAGACTTATGATATAGGATAAAGCTTTAACTTTAGATATTTCTGAAGTCCAATGAACTAGAATAAACTTAACTGGTAGTCCCCAAGGACCGGTTTACTTGATTATAAATGAGTCGGTACTTGTAATTTCATAGCTGTCTGGTACCGAACCAAATGAATAATGTAATCCGGCTTAATCTTGATAAACTTTTTGAATATCAGGCATTAGCCCCCAAGTGCCAAGTGTTGTTACTTTGTAAGGTACTTGGGACTTGAAATATATTGGAGTCGTAAGAAATTGTTTTGGCATACATTAGCCCCCAAGTGTCAAGTAGTTTTGTAGTGCAAAGTACTTGAGACTTGAATCTTGACTCTTGAATTTTAATTTAAACCTTAACACACCTGTGTATGTTTTGTAGAATGCCCTATCTGAATTGGGTTCGCAATTAACTGACGCCAAGACCCGGCTGGCGGATCAGGAGGCAGAAATCAAATCTGCTGACTCCAAACTGCAATTGAGTCTTGCTGAGACGGAAAAACTGAGAACCAGCTTGACTGCCAAGAAGAAAACCTGGGCTGAAGAGAAAACGCTGCTGACACAACGCGCCGAAAAGCTGAAGCTGC
Organism: Triticum urartu; assembly: GCF_056163025.1. NCBI lineage: Eukaryota > Viridiplantae > Streptophyta > Magnoliopsida > Poales > Poaceae > Triticum > Triticum urartu. Next base: position 63,918,015 of record NC_141873.1, on the reverse strand, counting down.
TCTTGAGGAGGTTACTACAGAGCTGACCGGCTTAAAGAACCGGGTATCTCAAATGGTTTCCGCCATCTTTGGTAAGCCATCTGTACTGACCTTTTTCACCTTCTTTTGACCCGGAATACAAACCGCTAGCTGACCCTTTGTTTACAAAACATGTGCAGGCCCGCGAAGCAAGAATCTGAGCCAAGACAACGTGACTAAACTGAAGGCGGTTACCTTAGTGGAGCAGTTGTACATTGGCGCACAATGGGCACTTGCCGCTATCTCTCCTGCCAATCAAGGACCCAACCAGCTCAGTGATGTCTTGAAAAAGCTATCAATCTTACCCGCCAGGTTCCAAGAAGTCAAGCGACCCTATGCTAGAGCCGGAGCTTTGACTGCCCTGAGCCATTCCAAAGCCTGGGTGCCAGATCTAGACCCGGCGGATGTAGCCAGGGGGGTACCCTACCATGAAGGAAGACGGGTCTCCATTTGAGCAGGATGATTTCATTGCTTGTGTGAGAGGAGTTCGACCTCAGGATACGATTCTTGGAGATGAAACCAGTATTGACAAATATCAGCCGGGTTTTGATTTGGAAAATAAGAAGATGGCAACTCCCTCGTACAAGGTGACAGATTTAATCCCGCCGGTTCGTGAACATACATTTGCCCTAGAAGTTGATCCGGCTGGCCTGATTGACGAAGAAGCAGAATTTATTGCCGTGAACGGTTTTGACTAGTCAAAACCCAGCTTCCAATCAGCAGAAAGAGGTGAACCGGTGAGGGAAGAGTGAGGACCATCTTCATGGGCTATTTAGAGCCTTGTAATAGATATAGTTTAAAACAACCGCATAGTTTGCCTATGCCATCGTGCATAAGATGCTGTGTGTGACTCTTTGCTTCTTGATGTCAATATATGCATCATATTTATGGTTATCTCTGTAATATTTCAGCTCTGTTCCTATAGAAAAGGGGAAAACTGGCTTGGCGATTTAGTACCGAATGGGTCAGAACACCCGGTTTATAACCAATATTTTATCATAGTAGAGGAAACAGAAAACAGATGCGAAAATAACCAAGGTCGAAACAACCTTTGATTAATATAGAAAATAAATGTTCTTAAATAACAGTCATACCTATATTTTTACCTCTGGACCACCGGTTTATGTGATCCGGGTGATGAGGTTGATGATCCAATCCTTTGAGAAGTCAATGCTTCTGTACGACTAATGACTATAATGCCTTGGCAGCTTATTGTCAAATAGTTAAGCCGGTAAAAAGACCATGCTGGTTTGTTTAAAACTGAGACAATAAAAGACCAATAAGACAAACAAGACAAATAATAGTTGGTGATCAATATAAATTATCCTTGTAGTTAAAGGTTGGGGGTCTCTGATTCGAATACGATAAACCGGACCAAAGGGGTTAAGCTAAGATTTGAATACGACCATATAGCCCCCAGTGGCTTTGGCGTTGCGCCAATCAAGAGGGTACCGACAGCTATGTTCTCTTTGGTTCGAATACGGCCTATGTTTGAACAGGAAGCCCCCAAATGACCTTGAGAGGTTTTTAACGACCCTGATTCGAATACGATCCAAGTCGAACCCAACAGGGGTTAAGCTATGATTTGAATACGATCAAGAATCCCCCTAGTGAGTTTGGCTTTTGAGCCGATCAAGAGGGTTACGACAGCTATGTTCTCTTTGGTTCGAATACGACCTATGTTTGAACAGGAAGCCCCCAAGTGACCATGATAGTTTACAGCTAGATTCGAATACGATCATAAGCCAGACCAAAAAGGTTAGACTTGATTCAGATATGATCAGCTCCTTAATAGTCATATTAAATAGTGAAAAAATAGTAAAGATATGTAATCTTTGAAAATGAAAAAGTCCGAGGTCCTGCTTTATTACTTATCATAGTATATACAACGTCAAAGTATGTACATGATGAGAGCCGGTGGCTCAGGTGTAGTATGGCCGAAGCTGAGCAATGTTCCACGGCCGGCGGGTCTCCTCCTCCGACTTACGTGAGTCTTGGTGCTCTCGAACGTCAATGAGGTAATATGACCCGTTGTTTAAGTTTTTGCTGACCACAAAGGGCCCTTCCCAAGGCAGGGATAGCTTGTGTGCATCAGACAGATCCTGTATGAGCCAGAGCACCAGGTCACCTTCTTGAAAAGTCCTGGACTTAACCCGACAGCTGTGATAGCGGTGCAAGTCCTGTTGATAAATTGCTGACCGAGCCGCTGCTAAGTCTCTTTCCTCATCTAACAAGTCAAGTGCATCCTGTCTGGCTTGTTCATTAGTAGCTTCAACATAAGCCGCCACACGAGGCGAATCATGACGGATGTCACTAGGCAGCGCTGCTTCTGCTCCATAAACCATGAAGAAGGGTGTATAACCCGTAGATCTATTAGGGTGGTATTAATACTCCACAATACCGAGGGTAACTCCTCTACCCAGCAACCCGGCGTCCGTTGTAAGGGAACCATGAGCCAGGGCTTGAGACCTTTTAAGATTTCCTGATTTGCTATCTCAGCCTGCCCATTAGACTAAGGGTGTGCTACAGAAGAAACATCAAGCATGATATTCTCACGTTGACAGAACTCCTCCATAGCCCCTTGGGATAAATTAGTGCCATTGTCAGTGATAATGCTGTGTGGAAAACCAAAACGAATATCACCTTTTTCATGAACTGAACCGTTGTGGCTGCCTCACACTTACTCACTGGCTCCGCCTCAACCCACTTTGTGAATTTGTCAACGGCTACTAAAAGATATGTCTTTTTATCCTTAGACCTTTTGAAAGGTCCAACCATGTCAAGCCCCCAGGCCGCAAATGGCCAGGTGATTGGAATCATTCGCAACTCTTGAGCCGGCACGTGTGCTCGCCGTGCGACTTTTTGACATCCATCACACCACTGACCAGATCTTCTGCATCAGCATGAGCCGTCAACCAGTAAAAACCATGACGAAAAGCTTTGGCCACAAGAGACTTTGACCCGGCGTGATGACCACAATCCCCTTCATGGATCTCATGAAGTATTTCTTGGCCTTCTTCAGGAGAAACACACCGCTGAAACGCTCCGGAAACGCTGCAATGGTATAACTCTCCATCAGAAATCGTCATTGATTTGGACCGCCGGGTTATCTGTTGAGCCAGGGTCTCATCCTCCGGCAACTCGCCCCGGGTCATGTAAGCCAAGAATGGTACTATCCAATCTGGGATGACGTGAAGAGCCGCCACCAACTGTGCCTCCAGGTCAGGAATGGCCAGATCTTCTTCTGTAGGTAACTTAACAGACGGGTTATGCAAAACATCCAAAAAGGTGTTAGGTGGCACCGACTTACGCTGAGATCCCAACCGGCTTAAAGCATCGGCCGCTTAATTCTTCCTATGGTCAATGTGTTACACCTGGTAACCTTTGAAATGTCCTGCCACATCATCAACTTCACGGTGATAAGCCGCCATGAGAGGGTCCTTGGAATCCCACTTGCCTAACACCTGTTGAGCCACCAAATCTGAGTTGCCAAGGCATCGGACCCGGCTTAGGCTCATTTCTTTCGCCATTCGGAGACCATGGAGCAAAGCTTCATACTCTGTTGCGTTGTTAGTACAAGGAAACATCAAACGCAACACATAACAAAACTTGTCACCTCGAGAGGAGGTTAGAACAACTCCAGCCCCCAAGCCTTCCAATTGTCTGGACCCATCAAAGTGAATCGTCCAATACGTGTTGTTTGGTTTCTCTTCTGGCATCTGCATCTCTGTCCAGACATTAATAAAGTCAACCGGCGCTTGAGACTTGATCGCAGTACGTGGCACATACTTCAACCCATGAGACCCAAGTTCAATGGCCCACTTGGCGACTCGTCCAGTAGCTTCTCTATTCTGGATGATGTCTCCCAAAGGCGCAGAGCTAACCACAGTGACTGGGTGGCCCTGAAAGTAATGTTTGAGTTTCCGGCTTGCCATGAACACCCCATACACGAGCTTCTGCCAATGTGGATATCTTTGTTTCAACTCAATCAACACCTCACTGACGTAATAAACCGGCCGTTGAACCGGATGTTCCTTGCCAACCTCCTTGCGCTCCACCACAATCGCCACACTAACAGCTCGTGAGTTAGTGGCTACATATAACAGTAGTGGCTCTTTCTCAACTGGAGCACCAAGAACCGGCGGCTCAGCAAGCTGTTTCTTCAGATCCTCAAAAGCAGAGTTCGCAGCATCGCTCCAAACGAAATCATCCGTTTTCTTCATCATCTAATACAAAGGCATCGCCTTCTCCCCTAACCGGCTTATGAACCGACTCAAAGCAGAAACACGACCCGCTAGCCGTTGAACGTCATTGATGCATGTTGGTTTGGCCAGGGATGTGATTGCCTTAATTTTCTCCGGGTTAGCTTCAATACCTCGGTTGGACACGAAAAAACCCAAGAGCTTGCCAGCTGGGACTCCAAAAACACACTTGGCTGGGTTAAGCATCACTTTGTAGACCCGGATGTTATCAAAGGTCTCCTTCAGATTTGTTACCAAGGTTTCCTCTTTCCTGGACTTTACCACTATATCATCCACATAAGCATGAACATTCCACCCAATCTGATTGTGAAGGCAATTATGCATACACCGTTGACAAGTTGCCTGGGTGCTCTTAAGCCCAAAGGGCATAGACACATAGCAGAAGGCTCCAAACGGAGTGATGAAAGTTGTCTTCTCCTGGTCCTTGACTGCCATCTTGATCTGATGATAACCTGAATAAGCATCCAGAAAATTCAAACGCACGCAACCCGCCGTAGCATCAATGATCTGATCAATACGGGGAAGAGCAAAAGGGTCAGCTAGACAAGCTTTGTTTAGATCGGTGTAATCCACACACATACGCCAAGTGTCATTCTTCTTGAGTACAAGCACCGGGTTTGCCAACCACTCTGGGTGAAAGACTTCCACAATGAACCCGGCCGCTAAGAGCCGGGCCACCTCTTCTCCAATGGCCTTGCACCTTTCCTCGTTAAACCGTCGAAGAAATTGCCTGACTGGCTTAAACTTCGGATCAATATTGAGAGTGTGCTCAGCGAGTTCTCTCGGGACACCCGGCATGTCAAAAGGTTTCCATGCAAAGATGTCCCGGTTCTCACGGATGAACTCAATGAGCGCGCTTTCCTATTTTGGATCCAAGTTGGCACTGATGATGAACTGCTTGGATGAGTCGCCGGGCACAAAATCAACCGTCTTGGTGTCATCAGCTGACTTGAATTTCAACACCGGCTCATGCTCCGTTGTTGGCTTCTTTAAAGACGTCATGTCTGCCGGGTCAACATTATCCTTATAAAACTTTAACTCCTCTGTTACACAAACAGACTCAGCATATGCAACATCTCCTTCTTCACACTCCAGGGCTATTTTCCGGCTTCCATGTATTGTAATGGTGCCCTTATAACCCAGCATCTTGAGCTGCAAATACACATTACACGACCGAGCCATGAACTTGGCATAAGCCGGCCGTCCAAACAGAGCACTCCAGGGCTATTTTCCGGCTTCCATGTACTGTAAGGTTAATTTCTCCGCTCTAGAATCATATTCATCCCCAAAGGCTACTTCCAGTTCAATCTTACCAGCTGGGTATGCCGACTTGTGAGGTACCACACCGTGAAAAACAGTGTTGGATTGCTTAAGACTCTTATCAGTCAACCCCATCCGACGAAACGTCTCATAGTAGAGGATGTTGATGCTACTGCCTCCATCCATGAGCACTTTAGTGAATTTATATCCGCCAACCTGAGGCGCCACTACCAAGGCCAAGTGACCCAGATTATCAACCCGGGGAGGATGATCCTCTCTGCTCCACACAATAGGCTGTTCTGACCACCGTAAGTAACATGGAATCGCCGGCTCAACGGCGTTGACAGCCCTTTTGTGAAGCTTCTGGTCCCTCTTGCACAAGCTAGTGGTAAATACATGATATTTCCCACTATTCAACTGTTTTGGGTTGCTTTGATATCTGGACTATTGCTGTTGATTACCTTGGCTGGGTTGTGGATTATAACCTCCTTGGTTACCCGTATGACCCTGACCGTGAAAGCCGCCTCCACCTGAACCGGTGCCCGAGCCATGAAAGCCGCCTCCACCTGAACCGCCGCCAGGGCCGTGACTTCCATCAAATGCATTTGAATTTTTAAACGCCTTCATGATTGTACATTCCTTCCACAGATGGGTGGCCGGCTTCTCCCGAGTGTCGTGTCTTGGACAAGGTTCATTCAATAATTGCTCAAGGGTGGGACCTGACCCGCCCGACCGAGGGGGTTGCCTACCCTTGCGTCGTTGATTGTTGCCCTACGCATTGGTGTTAGCCACAAATTCGTCAGTCTTACGTTTATTACCTCCTGCCGGGTTATGCTGGTGACCCTTGCCATTGCCGTTCTTCTTTCCCTTCCCTGTCTTTTCTTCGTCAGACACAGGGTCCTTGGTACTATCGGAATCAGCATATTTGACGAGTGCCGCCATCAACTGGCCCATGTCATTGCAGTCACGCTTAAGCCGCCCCAACTTCTGTTTCAGAGGTTCAAAACGGCAATTTTTCTCCAACATTAAGACTATCGAGTAGCATCCATCTTATCAAATGAATGGATTATCTCCTTGACCCGGCGCACCCAATGGGTTGTGGACTCACCTTCCTCTTGTTTACAATTAGTCAGGTCCACCATTGACATAGGTTGTTTGCATGTGTCCTTGAAGTTCTGAATGAACCGGGCTTTTAACTCCGCCCACGAGCCAATGGAATTGGGGGCAATCCTTTTAGCCAAGTGCGAGCTGTTCCATCCAACATCATAGTGAAATACTTAGCCATTGCCGCGTCACTGACCTCCAACAGCTCCATTGCCATCTCATAACTCTCAATCCAGGCCCTAGGCTACAAGTCGGCCGTGTAATTAGGCACCTTACGAGGCCCCTTGAAGTCCTTTGGCAAGCGCTCATTACGTATGGCCGGCACCAGGCAAGGGACACCTGCGGTTCTTGTGGCCACTCCTGCTTCAACCGAGGTTGCTGGATAAGCCGGAAAAATCTGATGAGCCGCATGCTCCGCTGCCAGTTGAACCGCGCGCTCAGCTTCTTGTCGGATCCTCTCCTGATCCGCTAAGTTAAGGGCTCCAGCCTGTACCGGCTCACGCATGTGCGGCTGGTTGTGGCGTTGAGCATTGCTTGACATATCAGCTGAGTCCATATGCCTATTGTAGCTCGAGCTCGGGCGAGGGGTTGAGTGGATTCTGTCTCGACTGTAAGAGTACGCATCCTGCTACGCCAGAGCCGTCTGAAGAAGTTCTCCCACCCTTTGTGTTTCGATTACTGTCGGAGAGTCACCTTCCATCGGGAGAGCCGCCAGACGATCCGACGCGGCAATGAGGTTTTCCAAAGGATTGGAGAAGTGACCCGGTGGTATTGGCGTATAATGAGGCGGAGCGGTATACACGCGAGGTGGCTCCATGGTCCGTGGCTAAACCGGTGCCCCGGGCGTCGTCATCCGATTTGCCTCCGGCGGGTTACTTGTCCCGGCCACGGGTGTATGGAAAAGGTTCCTAGGATAGAGCATCAGAGGTAGACGTGACTGAGTTTTTTGATGCCTTCTCCTCATGACCTCGTTTGACACATTCAGATCCACTGACAACCGGAAGGTCTCCGCTTGAAGCTGCTGAGCACGAGCGTCCAAAGCCGCCCGTTCCGCGGCCATCCTGACCTCTTCTGCTGCTAAATTGTCTTTGGCTTGTACCATCTCTTCGCGTACCCGTGCTACCTCCGCGTTATGTTGAACCTTATCCGCCGGCTCCACCACGGCAGTCAATAGAGCTGTCAGCTTATCCGTGAGGTCCATTAGTATCTGAGCCGGGGGCGCGCGGGGTCTCCTGACCCGGCCGCTGCCGACCCTGTGGTTGTTGCTGCTGCTGCTATGGAGTTCTGTCCGGGCTAAGTGCCTGCCATGAAGACTCCGGCTTGATTCGGGGCTGCAATCAGAACAGCCCCCAAGCATGCCATCCTGCAGCTGATACAAAGAATATGTCTCGCCTGTTGATGATGTAGCGTCCGAACAGATGGCCATCTCACCGCCATCCACTGATTCTTTCGAGTATTCACCTCCATGGATGCAACCCACAAAGGGACGCTTTACGACGGGTCGGGTCCAGGTGGGCCTCGCGAGCTGAGCCGTCTCGATGATGTTGGTGCAGACGTCCGGCTTAGGGCCTGATTAATCGATCTAGCCGATGAAGACATGAATCCCGCCGAAGGGGACCCAGTACCCATACTCTATTGAGCCGGCCTCGGGGCCCCAGCCTTCGTCGTCGATGTAGAGCTTGCCACGACGACTCTTGGTCATCCGGCCCACAACGTATCCCTTGAGCCCTTCGAAGTCGCCCTTCAAGAACTCAAATCCACCGTGCGTTGGCCCCACGGTGGGCGCCAACTGTCGTGGAATTGTCACGACAGATGTCCTAGCAAAAGGACTTAGTCGTAGGGCCATCGCTACTAGGAAGCTTAAAGGGGTTAATCGGGACAAAGGACACGAGAGATTTTATACTAGTTCGGCCCCTTACGATGAAGGTAAAAGCCTACGTCTAGTTATGTTGATATTGCTGGGGTTTCGACCACCAAGAGGCTAGTTCGCCGGCTTGGTTATCGATCTTTTGGTTCTTGCCCTAAGCCGCCATCGGGTCGTCCCCTTATATACATGAGTTGACGCCTGGTGGCCTACAGAGTCCCGGCCGGCTCATAAAGTGTGTTTGGCTCAGTGACTTCTTTTACATGCCTTTCCTTACAAGTCTTTCCTTACATACGGCGGTTTACCATATTGGGCCTTAAGCGGCCTCTAGGCCTTAGGCCTTTTATAAGCTTTAATAAACTATCGCCTTGAATGTTTACTGGGCTTCCTTTGTGACCCGCCATTGGGGCTGACCCGGCCCCTCCTGGGCGGGTCATAACTGATAGCTATATCCCCAACAATTACGTTGTGGTGTTCCAGGTGGCGTGAGTTGCGAAACTATTCCGCATTGTTTCAAATGAAGACCAAACTCGTAACTCAAAAATTCTCCTCCACGGTCAGATCGTAGAAACTTTATTTTCTTGTTACGATGATTTTCCACTTCACTCTGAAATTCTTTGAACTTTCCAAATGTTTCAGACTTATGTTTCATTAAGTAGATATACCCATATCTTCTTAAATCATCTATGAAGGTGAGAAAATAACGATATCCTCCGCGAGCCTCAATGTTCATTGGACCACATACATCAGTATGTATTATTTCAAATAACTCTGTTGCTCGCTCCATTGTTTCGGAGAACGGAGTTTTAGTCATCTTGCCCATGAGACATGGTTCGCAAGTACCAAGTGCTTCATAATCAAGTGATTCTAGAAGCCCATCAGAATGGAGTTTCTTCATGCGCTTTACACCAATATAACCCAAAGGGAAGTGCCACAAATAAATTGCACTATCATTATCAATTCTACATCTTTTGGCTTCAATACTGTGAACATGTGTATCACTACTATCAAGATTTAGTAAAAATAGACCACTCATCAAGGGTGCATGGCCATAAAAGATATTACTCATATAAATAGAACAACCATATTCTCTGATTTAAATGAATAACCGTCTCGCATCAAACAAGATCCAGAAATAATGTTCATGCTCAACGCTGGCACCAAATAACAATTATTTAGGTCTAAAACTAATCCCGAAGGTAGATGTAGAGGTAGCGTGCCGACGGCGATCACGTCGACTTTGGAACCATTTCCCACGCGCATCGTCACCTCGTCCTTAGCCAATCTTCGCTTAATCCGTAGCCCTTTCGAGTTGCAAATGTTAGCAACTGAACTAGTATCAAATACACAGGAACTACTGCGAGCATTAGTAAGGTACACATCAATAACATGTATATCAAATATACCTTTCACTTTGCCATCCTTCTTCTCCACCAAATACTTGGGGCAGTTCCGCTTCCAGTGACCAGTCCCTTTGCAGTAGAAGCACTCAGTCTCAGGCTTAGGTCCAGACTTGGGTTTCTTCACTTGAGCAGTAACTGGTTTACTATTCTTCTTGAAGTTCCCTTTCTTCCCTTTACCCTTTTTCTTGAAACTGGTGGTCTTGTTGACCATCAACACTTGATGCTCCTTCTTGATTTGTACCTCCGCAGCCTTTAGCATTGTGAAGAGCTCAGGAATCGTCGTATCCATCCCTTGCATATTATAGTTCATCACGAAGCTCTTTTAGCTTGGCGGCAGAGATTGAAGAACTCTGTCAATGACACTATCATCAGGGAGATTAACTCCTAGCTGATACCCAGACATTTCTAAGTATATGTTCACTGACAGAACTATTCTCCTCCATTTTGCAACTGTAGAACTTATTGGAGACTTCATATCCCTCAATCCGGGCATTTTCTTGAAATATTAACTTCAACTCCAGGAACATCTCGTATGCTCCATGACATTCAAAACATCATTGAAGTCCCGGTTCTAAGCCGTAAAGCATGGCACACTGAACTATCGAGTAGTCATCAGCTTTGCTCTGCCAGGTGTTCATAACATCTCGCGTTGCTCTTGCAGCAGGTTTGTCACCTAGCGGTGCTTCTAGAACGTAATTCTTCTGTACAGCAATGAGGATAATCCTCAAGTTACGACCCAGTCCGTGTAGTTGCTACCATCATCTTTCAACTTAGCTTTCTCTAGGAACGCATTAAAATTCAACGGAACAACAGCACGGGTCATCTATCTACAACAATATAGACATGCGAAATACTATCAGGTACTAAGTTCATGATAAATTAAAGTTCAATTAATCAAATTACTTAAGAACTCCCACTTAGATAGACATCTCTCTAATCATCTAAGTGATCATGTGATCCATATCAACTAAACCATGTCCGATCATCACGTGAGATGGAGTAGTTTTCAATGGTGAACATCGCTATGTTGATCATATCTACTATATGATTCACGCTCGACCTTTCGGTCTCAGTGTTCCGAGGCCATATTTGCATATGCTAGGCTCGTCAAGTTTAACCCGAGTATTTTGCGTGTGCAAAACTGGCTTGCACCCGTTGTATGTGAACGTAGAGCTTATCACACCCGATCATCATGTGGTGTCTCGGCACGACGAACTATAGCAACGGTGCATACTCAGGGAGAACACTTATACCTTGAAATTTAGTGAGAGATCATCTTATAATGCTACCGCCGAACTAAGCAAAATAAGATGCATAAAGGATAAACATCACATGCAATCAATATAAGTGATATGATATGGCCATCATCATCGTCACTGGCTTCACATCTTGATCTCCATCGAAGCATCATTGTCGTCACGCCAACTATTGCTTCTACGACTATCACTGCCGCTTAGTGATAAAGTAAAGCAATTAAATGGGGATTACATTTCATACAATAAAGCGACAACCATATGGCTCCTGCTAGTTGCCGATAACTGTGTTACAAAACATGATCATCTCATACAATAAAATTTAGCATCATGTCTTGACCATATCACATCACAACATGCCCTGCAAAACCAAGTTAGATGTCCTCTACTTTGTTGTTGCAAGTTTTACGTGGCTGCTACGGGCTGAGCAAGAACCGTTCTTACCTACGCATCAAAAATCACAATGCGGTATAGTGATTTCTTTTTGATCTTCAGAAAGAACCCTATTCATTGAATCCGGTTCAACTAAAGTTGGAGAAACTGACACCCACCAGCCACCTATGTGCGAAGCATGTCGGTAGAACCAGTCTCGGTTAAGCGTACGCGTAATGTCGGTCTGGGCTGCTTCATCCAACAATACCGCCGAATCAAGAACCAGTCTCGGTTAAGCGTACGCGTAATGTCGGTCTGGGCAAGCAATATGTATATACCCATGCCCACAACTCCTATGTGTTCTACTCGTGCATATAACATCTACGCATAAACCTGGCTCGGATGCCACTGTAGGGGAACGCAGTAATTTCAAAAATTTCCTACGCACACGCAAGATCATGGTGATGCATAGCAACGAGAGGGGAGAGTATTGTCTACGTACCCTCGTAGACCATAAGCGGAAGCGTTATGACAATGCAGTTGATGTAGTCGTACGTCTTCATGATTGACCGATCCTAGTACCGAAAGTACGACACCTCCGCGATCTGCACACGTTCAGCTCGGTGACGTCCCACGAACTCATGATCCAGCAAAGTGTCGAGGGAGAGCTTCGTCAGCACGACGGCGTGATGACGGTGATGATGATGCTACCGGAACAGGGCTTCGCCTAAGCACCGCTACGATATAACCGAGGTGGATTATGGTGGAGGGGGGCACCACACACGGCTAAGAGATCAATGATCAACTTATGTGTCTATGGGGTGCCCCCTCCCCCGTATATAAAGGAGTGGAGGAAGGGGGAGGGCCGGCCCACTATGGCGCGCCCTAGAGGAGTCCTACTCCTACCGAGAGTAGGATCCCCCCCTTCCCTAGTTGGACTAGGAGAGAAGGAAGGGGAGAGAGGGAGGAAGGAAAGGGGGCGCCCCCCCCCCTTCCTAGTCCAATTCGGACCAGGGGGCGCGGCCTGCCCTGGCTACCCCTCTCTCTTCTCCACTAAAGCCCATTAGGGCCCATATACTCCCCGGGGGGTTCCCATAACCCCCTGGTACTCCGGTATATGCCCGAACTCACTCGGAACCTTTCCGATGTCCAAACATAGGCTTACAATATATCGATCTTTATGTCTCGACCATTTCGAGACTCCTCGTCATGCCCGTGCTCACATCCGGGACTCCGAACAACCTTCGGTTCATCAAAACACACAAACTCATAATACCGATCGTCACCGAATGTTAAGCGTGCAGACCCTATGGGTTCGAGAACTATGTAGACATGACCGAGACACGTCTCCGGTCAATAAACAACAGCGGAACCTGGATGTTCATATTGGGTCCCACACATTCTACGAAGATCTTTATCGGTCAAACCGCATAACGATATACGTTGTTCCCTTTGTCATCGGTATGTTACTTGCCCGAGATTCGATCGTCGGTATCTCAATACCTAGTTCAATCTCGTTACCAAAAAGTCTCTTTACTCGTTCCGTAATGCAACATCCCGCAACTAACTCATTAGTCACATTGCTTGCAAGGCTTATATTGATGTGCATTACCGAGAGGGCCCAGAGATACCTCTCCGACAATCGGAGTGACAAATCCTAATCTCGATCTATGCCAACTCAACAAACACCATCGGAGACACCTGTAGAGCACCTTTATAATCACCCAGTTACGTTGTGATGTTTGGTAGCACACAAAGTGATCCTCTGGTATTCGGGAGTTGCATGATCTCATAGTCATAGGAACATGTATAAGTTATGGAGAAAGCAATAGCAACAAACTAAATGATCATCGTGCTAAGCTAACGTATGGGTCAAGTCAATCACATCATTCTCTAATGATGTGATCCCGTTAATCAAATGACAACTCATGTCTATGGTTAGGAAACATAATCATCATTGATTCAACGAGCTAGTCAAGTAGAGGCATACTAGTGACATTTTGTTTGTCTATGTATTCACACATGTATTAAGTTTCCGGTTAATACAATTCTAGCATGAATAATAAACATTTATCATGATATAAGGAAATATAAATAACAACTTTATTATTGCCTCTAGGGCATATTTCCTTCATATATAGGTGGGAGGGAGGGAGGAGTAGCCATAGGAGGCGCCCAAGTAGAAGGAATCCCACTTGGAGTCCCTCCCAAGGCGCCCCCCTGCCATATATAACCGATGGGGAAGGAAAGAGGAAGGAGAGGGAAGGAAGTGGGAATCCTAATCCACACTTTCCTTTCCCTTCCCCCCTTTCCTTCTCCTCCTAGGCCGGCCCATATGGGGGGCACACGAGCCCCTTGTGGCTGGTGTGTTTCCCCTCTTGGCCCATAAGGCCCATATCTTTTGTCGGAACCTGGATGCCCATATTGTCTCCAACATATTCTACGAAGATCTTTATCGGTCGAACTGTTTTGACAACATACGTAATTCCCTTTGTCCATCAGTATGTTGCTTGTCCGAGATTCGATCGTCGGTATCTGCATACCTAGTTCAATCTCGTTACCGGCAAGTCTCTTTACTCGTTCCGTAACACATCACCTCGTGACTAACTCCTTAGTCGTTTGCTTGTAAGCTTATGATGTGTATTACCGAGAGGGCCCATAGATACCTCTCTGATACTCGGACTGACAAATCATAATCTCGATCTATGCCAACTCAACAAACACCTTCGGAGATACTTGTAGAGCATCTTTATAATCACCCAGTTACATTGTGACGTTTGATAGCACATAAGGCATTCCTCCGGTATCCGGGAGTTGCATAATCTCATAGTCGAAGGAATATGTATTTGACATGAAGAAAGCAATAGCAATAAAACTAAATGATCATTATGCTAAGCTAACGAATGGGTCTTGTCCATTACATCATTCTCCTAATGATGTGATCTCGTTATCAAATGACAACTCATGTCCATGGTTAGGAAACCTTAATCATCTTTGATCAACGAGCTAGTCAAGTAGAGGCTCACTAGGGACACAGTGTTTGTTTATGTATTCACACATGTATTTAGGTTTCCGATCAATACAGTTCTAGCATGAATAATAAACCTTTATCATGAATAGGAAAAATATAAAATAATATCTTTATTATTGCCTCTAGGGCATATTTCCTTCAGTTAGGCGGCAATAATTTCAGATGGTTGGAAATCACTTTCGAGGCAATTTTATAAAGGACATTACATAAGCTAATTGGACGGGATTGAGTTACCTGAGTCGGATCCTTTATCTTCGGGATCAAAACTAAAATAGTTTCATTGATGCATTCTGTCGACTCATTGCCTTCAACTGTACTCAGCACTATCTTTGTTACTTCTTCCCCACACAACCCACAGTGGCGCTGAAAAAAGTGAGTGGGAAAATCGTAAGGGCCCGGAGATTTGATGGGGAACATCTCGAACAGAGCGTCCTTCACTTCCTGCTGGGTATAGGGTGCGTTGAGCTGAGCATTCATATCGCTTGTTGCTTTATGTGGAACTGTCCCAATAACTCTATCCGTATCTTGCATTCCCTCTGAAGTATATATTGTTTTATAGAAAGAGTTTACCATGTTTTCCATCTCATCATTATCCTCCGAGAGACTGCCATCTGTGCGCATCAAAGCTTTAATCTTATTCTTCCTTGGTTCAGGACCAGGCGCTCGCTAGTCGCGCCTAGTGGGCCCGCCCACGACATGCAGCGTAGCGAAAATGTATATATAGCAAAAAAAACTCCATGCAAATGTTGCTCCAGCGAGGATTCAACCTCACCCCATCTAGCTCCAGTGCAGGTTGGCTAACCACTAGAACAACAATGCGCTAGTGCGAGATTTCAGTGCGAACTTTTTTAAAATAAATGTAGCCGTGCTATTTATTGCACATAGATTTTAGAAAAATGTGATTTATTTGGAGAAAAAATGTTAATAAAATTTGAAAGTTCACCGATTTAAATAAAGTCGCGAATTTTAAAAAAGTTCATGTAATAAAATAGATTCACGAATTCAAAGAAGTTCATGAATTAGAAAAAAAAAACTCATAATTTTTTTAAAAAGTTCACAAATTTGGAAAGGTTCATCAATTTTGAAAATAAGTTCATCGCTTTTGAAAAAACATCATCAATTTTCACAAAAGTTCATAAATTTGAACAAAAAATGTTCATCAATTTTGAAATTCGTTCATCGATTTTAAAAGTACATCGGTTTTTTAATCTATTATTTATAAAATATTTCAAAATTTTGAAAACGGATAGGAAAAGAATAAAAAAGGAAAAAGAAAAAGGTAAAAGAGATACAAAGAAAAGACTGAAGAAGATGCAATTGAACACATGAGGTAAATCCGGTGGGGTTGTTAGTGCAGTGAATGAACGACCGGGATGTCATTGGTTCGAATACCATCGGCCGCGCGTTCATTTTTTCTGGTTCATACAACAGAAAGAACGGGGAAGATGGGCCGAGCCCAACTAGATGCGCCTTTGAGGCGTCGGTTTGCGAACGGGCGCCTGAAGCGCCAAATAAGATCCGCCCTGGCAAACATGCCAGCACGCGCCCCACACTCTCCTCCCATGAGCAGGGCTAGACGCCCCAGTTTTTTATTTCGTCCTTTTGCCTTTCACTTTTTTGTTTTTTCTATTTTTCTTCTTTAAAATAATTCCCAATACAAAAATAGTTCCATTTTTTAATAAAAAAATGAATTTTTGCAAAGTGTTCTAGAAATCATAAGATGTTCGTGGTTTAGAAAATGTTTATGATTTTGAAAAAAACATGTTCATGGATTCAAAAAATATTCATGAATATCACAAATAGGCTCATTGATACAACAATGTTCGTGATTTCAAAAACAGCATGTTGATGAACAAAATTTAAATTCAATTAACTTTCTTTCAATTTGATGAACATATTTTGAATTCTAGGCTATATTTTGAATCCTGTGAATATTCTTTTGAATATGATGAACATTTTTTATAAAATTAATTTCATATTTTTGAGCTCGATGAACAAATTTTGAATTTTAGGAATAAATTTGAATTTGATATAAATTTTTTAATTCCTGGACAATTTTAAATATGTTAAACATATTTCAAAAGTTTCGTGGACATTATTAAAATATGATGAACAATTTCTGAATTCAATGGACAAAAATTGAATTTTAGAAAATGTTCACAGACTTCAAAAAATGTTCACCGATTTGAAAAAAAATATGTTCCGAGATTGCAGAAAAAGTATCACGAATTTGGAAAGAACGGAAAATAAAAAAAGTACAAAATAGAAAGAAAAAGAGAAGAAAAAAAACAAGATTAGAAGAGAAAGGGGAAAAAGAAAGAAGAAAAAACAAAAGAAAAAACAAGACAATAGGAAAAACCGGTGTGGGATGGTTCTAAAACCTTCCCAAAATCAAAAAGGAACAAGTATGGGTCGGCGCACTTGTTTGCACGGGGGGAGCTGGGGGGTGCGCGCGCTCTCACTCATGCACGACCTACACTCTGTTTTGGAGAACCCCGGACATGCTTGTGGATAGTATGGTACTAATGGACCATCATTTCAAATTCAAGTGATGTTGTCAAATTTGGAAATGTTCACTTGGTTGAATTTTTCTGAATTCAAAAATGTTCATGAATTTATATAAATATTCAGTCATAAATTTGGAAAAGCTTTGCAAAGTCTGAAAATGTTTGTGAATCTGGAAAAATGTTTCATGAATTTGTAAATAGTTTAAATTTATGGATAAAAACATAAAAAAAGGAAAATAAAACGGAAGAAAGTAACTTTTCCTTTGCATGACTAAAAACATAAAGAAAACAAGAAACAAAAAAACCACATTTAAAGGAAAGGCATTCTAAAAAGGAAGAAAACCAGAATAGCCGACTTTCAAATAGCAGCCAAAAAGAACCTCACTGGAAAATCCTCGTGAAGAAAACCGATTGGAAAGCTGAAGCGAGCACTAAAGGGTTGGTCCACTTTGGAGCGCCATGTGGTGATTCAACTTGCACGGCTCGTGGGCGACACTATATCTTGTTTCAAGCTAGACCAATCATCCACTCGCGTCAAGCGACGTGGTAAATGGACGCATCAGTAGCCCTTAGTTCGTTCACTTCCTTTATAAATTTCTTCATTCCTCATTTTATTTTTCATTTTTTCTATTTTTATTTTATATATACATTTCGAAAACACTAAAAATACATATATTTCAAAAACAATTACTTAAGTTTGAGAAAATGTTTGTATAGTGTTAAAGAAATGTTGATAGAATTTTAGAAAATGTTTCAATACATATTTATAGAAAAAAAATTAGCACATATCCGAAGAAAATGGTTTGAAAATATGTTAATCATGCATTTAAAAATGCTAAACATGTATAAAAAATGTTTTAATTGTATATGAAAAATGTACAACGTCTGTGAAAAAAGTAGAGATAAAACATACATATGAAAAAATGTTAATTGTGTATTACAAAATGTTGATGTATGAAAAAATAAACAATGTGCATGCAAAAAAGTAGACATCAAAACATATACATGAAGCAAATGTGAAACATGTATTTAAAAAATGTGAAATGTGTATAGTGAAATGTTTCTAATGTATACGAAAAATGTAGTATTATTTATGCCAAAAGGTAGAGTGGAAGTGTGTATATATAAAATGTTCCTGATGTGTACAAAAAATTTATAATCTATATGCAAAAAATGTAGACATACTTTTTTTAATAATGTATTTTAAAAATTTTAACATGGGTACAAAAACTGTTCCGACATACAAAAAATTAGAATATGTATGAAGAAAATTTAACTTCAAAATATATGCTTGAAAAAATATTCAACGTGTGTACATAAAATGTTTCAGATGTATGCGAAGATGCCTCATGTAGTTGCGAACGACGTGCAAAAATGGGCCGGCAGAAATAATGTAGCACAACGAAGAACCATTCAGGCGAGCGTGGGCTCGCTACGGGTGATATATATCATTCCCGAACAAGTGAAGCGTTCTCCAGTTCAAGAAATTGCGTGGAACAGACAGGGCCTCCGGCCTGTTTGAGATCCCACGGGCCGGCTAAAATGCTGGGAGTAATTTGATCCCGCAGGCCGAATCACATTATTCAGGCAGCAACATTTATAAAAAAAATGAAAAATCTATGGAAAAGGAAAGTTGAACTTTTTGTTTCTTGGAGCACAGCTAGTTTGAAAACAAAACATGGGAAACATATTAGAATTAAAAATGGACAAAACATATTGAGAAAAATCCATGTAATTGGAAAATAAACAAATACGAACTTTGAAACTAACTTTATTGTAGAAGAGCCTAAATATTTATTTTTGAACTACACTTGTTCTTAGATTTGTTTTTCATAACTTGTATTTTTAAATATTTTTCATATTACAGTTGGGGGTACTAAAGCAAGGCTCAATTACTAAGAGACCATTTTCACAAAACAAAACAACCACTAAGGTTGGTCACAATAGGAGTATCATTGGTAGTTACATGACAATTAGACATTTTCGCTGAAGTGGCACACAATTAAATGAGAAAAGAGAGAAATACTATATGCATTATGAATGTACTATCATACACTAATATCAGCGTATCATATGCATGATAATAGTATATGATACTTCTCATTGTAACTAGCCAAATATACCAAAGAAATTCTTCTTGTTGTAATTAAATAGTCCATTCAATGTCCTTATTCCTAAAGTGAAGAACCCTGAGTCGATTAAAGATTTCAGGCCTATCAGTCTGTGCAATGTGGTCTATAAGGTCATCTCTAAATGTCTTGTCAACAGACTGAGACCTCTCTTGGATGGTATCATTTCTCCCACCCAAAGTGCGTTTATTCCTCGCAGATTAATCTCTGATAATGCACTCATCGCATTTGAATGTATGCACTCCTTGAGTACCTTAAAAGATTCTCGTGGGCAGTTTTGTGCTTATAAATTAGACCTGGCCAAAGCTTATGATCGTGTGGATTGGAGTTTCTTGAAAAGTATGCTTGGAGCTTTTGGTTTTGCACCAGTCTGGATCAACTGGATTATGACTTGTGTTACATCAGTCAAATTCTCGATCCGTTTTAACGGCCAACTGCTAGATTCGTTCTCTCCATCTCGTGGTCTCAGGCAAGGGACCCCTTATCTCCTTATTTGTTTCTGTTTGTGGGTGAGGCCTTATCATTATTGTTCAAGGATGTGTGTGATAGGGGGATCCTTCAAAATTTTCATCTCAATAGACAGGCTCCAGGTATATCTCATTTATTGTTCGTTCATGACAGTCTGATTTTCTTTAAGGGAACCATTGACCAAACTTTGGCTATTAAAAATATACTGATAAATTATGAAGTGGGAATGGGGCAGTTGCTGAGCCCGGATAAATGTTCTATTATGTTTGGGAAGAGTTGTAGTGTGGAAAATCAAGTGAACACTATGGTTATTTTAAAAGTTACGACTGATGGGTTTGATGATAAATATTTGGGGTTAACTGTTCCAGAAGGCAGACTGAAGGAGGGTAAGTTCCAGTACACCAAGGACAAGGCTTTGAAAAGGCTCTCTGATTGGATTGAAAAGTACGCGTCTAGTGGGGTTAAGGAAATCCAGATAAAATCAGTTATCCAGGCTCTTCCGGTCTTCGCCATGAGTATTTTTAAATTTCCGATCTCTGTCTGCGAGGATTTATCTCAGATTATTCGAAACTTTTGGTGGGGAGATGAGGAGAACAGGAGGAAAACACATTGGCTCGCATGGGACAAACTGACAAAACCAAAAGGTGAGGGAGGTATGGGTTTTCGCGGTCTCGGGTTATTTAATTAAGCTCTTCTAGCTAAACAAGCTTGGCGATTATTGATATTTATGGAATCTCTTTGTGCAAAACTCTTGAAGGCAAATATTACCCTCAAGGGCACCTTCTTGATACGGTTTTTCCGCAGTCTACTTCGACGACTTGGCACGATATTATGCATGGTCCGGATCTCCTTAAAAGAAGGGGTTATTTGGAGAGTTTTTGATGGATCTAGTATAAATATTTGAAGAGATAATTGGTTGCCTAGAAATTCTGGACTAAAAATCTCAGGCAAAATGAATAGAACCAGGATCAAATGGGTGTCGAAATTATTTCTGAGCGGTTCGAGGAGATGGGATGTCAATTTAATTAACCACTTGTTTTACCCCCACGACGCCGATGAGGTTCTAAAGGTGCATGTTCAGTCCTTTGGTAATGGTGATTTTATTGCATGACACTATAAAAAGAATGGATTGTTCTCCGTAAAAAGTGTGTATAAGTTCGCACTTATGGTGAATGAGAGGAAGGAGGATAGTGGACAGTCTAGTATTGGCACTGGTGAGGAGAGGAAAATATGGAATGTCATTTGGAAGGCCATGTACCTTAGAAGATCCAAATGTTTCCATGGCATGCATCATCCAACAGCCTGGCGGTACAAGTTAATAGAGTTAAACATCACCAGGCGACTTCAGGCAGGTGCTCTATATGTGGATTGGAGGATGAGAGTACCTTTCATGCATTAGTGTCTTGCCCTAAGGCAAGAGCGTTGCGTATGGAGTTGAGAGGATCGTGGAATATGCCAAGGGAAGAGGTTTTCAATTGCTCAGGGCCTGATTGGTTACTTAATTTATTGGACCAGCTAACACATCCAGTTCGCGAACAAATCTTATTCATGTGTCTGGAGAGCTTGGCACTTACGCAATGATTTAATCTTTGCTAAGAGGAAAGAGTTTGTTTCTAACTCAGCGAGCTTTGTGGATAACTACTAGACGACGTACTCATCCTGCCTCTCCAAGACTGAGCTCGTCCCTGGCGTCAAAGGAAAGGCAGTTAAAGATGAGTTAAAATCCCGTAATTCCCCTTCGATAAGTCCCGAGGTATGGCAGCCTCTGCCTTCTGGTTATATTTAAATTAACATGGATGCTAGTTTTGTGGAGAGCACTTGTTGTGCTAGTGTGGGGGTTGTTGCTAGGGATTCGGTGGGCCAAGTCATAGTCTCTTCATGGGATTATATTGGTCTCTGTACCAGCGTTGATGAAGCGGAACTTCGGGCGTGTCTCACTGGCCTTTATATTGGTATCACTTTGCATAAGCCTGTTATTTTGGAAACGGGCTATGCTTTTGTGGTCTCCTTGCTTGCACATGATGAGCTTGATAGATCATCTCTCGTGGATCTGAAGAAGGAAGCGATAGCCATCACCAAGCTCCTACCGAATTTTAAGCTGGTGAAGATCAATAGACAAACAAATGAGGTAGCTCATCAAATTGCGAAGTTTAGTTTTGATAATTGGTCAGATGGTTTGCTATGTAATAGTTTTCCGGCCTGTGTGGCGAATGATGTAAGAAATTATTGTATGCAACTATTTTAAGTTTTACTATATGGGTTTTTTTTTAAAAAATAGTCCATTCAATAGACCTTGTGCTTGTTACAAAAGCAAAAATGTTTCTTCTTTATAGCGACTATGAAATACCTTGTGATGGCACCTATTTTACATGCTACCATGATGCCAATAGGTATGGTAAGACCGGCTACACTCCCCCCTCTTTTGCATCACTCTTTGGAAAATACAATGAAGACGTAGACACTCACATACACCTATGAACAGTTATCTATAGCATGTATGCACACTCTATCTTCATGAAAACCTTCAAGAAACTGAGCAGACGGTTCTTGAGATTAACAAAGTCGCTGCAGACGCTTTGCAGTTGACAGCCTGGAATAAATTTAGGAAAGTGCGACCACTCGTACCAAGTCTATGACCTGAACTCGGATGAGCAGGCTTCACACAAGGCACCCAGCCGTCTGAGTTACGCTCAGTTCGCTTTTCTTTGTCATCACTCACACAACATGCCGCACCACAACAAGTCAAATGAAATTGATTTTCAAATTTAGAAATGAAAATGATATATCATGTTATGAATATTAACTCAATTTACAATCCATAGGTAAATTTGGATGAGTTTTTACTCTCTTTTTTCTCGATTTGTGATTCAGTATATATTTGAACTTTGTGACACTCTAGATACATATTATGTTGATGTTTCTAACTTCTGAGAAATTTACATCCTTTTAGTAACCATATATTAGTAAAACAAGCTAAAGATGTGGCGGTACTAGAAACTTCTCACCTAGTAACAACCTGACCCATTTTACTTATGTTTTTATTCTTTCTATACGGATTTAAGAGAAGATTAATGAATTGGAAGAGGCCCTAGACTGTGTTGTCTTCAATGAACTTTCTTGAGATGATTTTCCTCGGTCACGACGCGTTCATTGATTATAGGTTCTCACCTATTGAAGTCGGCGACTCAAATGCCTCTTAAAAATATTTGAGCTTAGAGCAACTCTATGAGTGTTACCGTATCGAAATGATCGTCCTAATAACTGTTTGTATGGTGATCGTGGTTGAAAAGGCCCTGAGTCGTCATACGCCCCTTGGCATGCATAATTTATGGAGTGCGCTTCAAATAGCCCGCGAGTCTCCGTGTTTGGAGGTTAGGGACATTGAAAGGATCTATGTGGCCGACTAGAGGTGGGGTGTGTGAATAGGCGACTAACGATTTTTAGCTTCTTTTAACAATTTAGGCTTGACAACAAAATAGGTTGTCCAAACATGCAGCTAGGTGGACAACCTATATGATGAGCTCAACAACAACACAAGCAAGCAAGCACAAGATACAAACACAATATAGGCTTGCATAAAGTAAATGTTAGAAGTAACCATAAGTGGAGTCGATGGAGACGAAGATGTGTTACGGAAGTTCCCTCCCTTTAGGACATAGTGGCTTCTCCTCATGCCCTCGCACAATACAAGATGTCGTGATTTCAATAGTAGTGTCCACTAACTTAATTGGAGGCTCCCAACACCATCACGAAACTTCACCACAATAGAATGTGCCTCTGAGGTGACCCCTTCCGAAGAGTAACAAGATCCGCAAGGGATTAGTGGGGTGAATCAAATTTATTTTGGTGGAAGTGTAGATCGAGACCCTTTCCTCCAAACCCTAGAGAATCAACAAGTTTTGATGGTTAGGGAGAGAGATTGGGCAAGAATGAGCTTTGGGGCAACAATGGAGCAAAGGGGTGGGAAAAGACCCTCTTTATATAGTGACGCAATATCCAACCGTTATGCTGCTCACATCCCGCACTCAAGCGGTACTACCATTCCAGGGAACAGTACTACCACATAGAGCAGTCTTTCCTGCCGTAGCCTGTGAGTACAGCTAGTACTGGAGCAGCAGTGTCGTCAGAGTGGTATTAGTGTCCATCAGAGTGGTACATCCGCTTAAAATCATAGGCACAGAGGAACAACGGTATCGAAGCGATGCCAGAGCAGGCACCGCATGAAGCGGTACTATCGTATAACAACCGTTCAAGTACCATGAGACCAGAATAGGCAACGACAACTTGGGCATCCCTAAAAAATAAGAGAAAGTAGCAGCGGTAGTAGTACACAGAAGTACCGCACAACCGATACTATCGTGTCACTGCTACTAACTGTCACAAGAAACAGAGGGATCAACGGTAGTGAAGCGCCACTAGCGCAGAAGTACCGCGTAAGCTATACTACCATGATACTATAGTGTTACTACCACTAATTATCCAGAGGACAACAAAAGCCATTTCCCAAGCGGAAGTAGGAGCAACACTGGTCTACAGAAGTACTGCCTAACTGTTACTACCGTGGAGCAGAGCGGCACTTCCTCCTAGGTGCTCTAAAAGTGCCCAAGAAACAACAGTTGGATCCTCCATGTTGCAATAAGGGTAAGTCGGTGCATATGGGGTTGTGTACGTGTTGATTTCACTGATACCTTTTCAAAGCGGACCCCCTCTTAATAGTACGAATTTCCTACGACTTAAGACAATCGAAAAGGAACGCGAGAAAACCATCTTCGCTCTTTCTTTCTCCGAGGGGAATAAAACCGTCTTGTGCCATATATTAGAATATCTGTAATGCACAATGCACACGGTTAATCCATAAAACGCATTTTCATCGATCACCAAAACCATTAGAGAGAGACATGCTCTAATAGACGTTGATATGGAGAGGCCTCCATCCGCAAATGTTTGCGTGGGAGGAAGTTTTAATCTAGCCTCTTCCTTTTGCGCATGGCCTAGCCAATGGCGCTGCTGTTCTTATGGATGTCGCTTTCAGCCCTTGCAAATTGTGCAACCTGTTTTCCACCATGAATAACATCAATTAATGGCCACTGTCGTGTTCCGCACCCATTCCCCACATGCTCGCGTAATCCACCCTTGTGCCGAGCGTGCCACTTGCATGTATATAAACCCCCATCGTCCTTCATCGGCACCACCCCACACCTATCTTCCCACATCCTCGCCGCCGCCACATTCACCCCGTTTGCCCCTTCGATGACCGCGATCTTGCCCTTATCTTACCTCTTCTCTATCCCTGCCACACTCACCCCCATCGAACATGTTGTGGTCCCACCCTCCTCGCGGGTATTTCCCCGAGTTCTTTGAGAGGACATGGGATCACTCCCAATGGGTCGAGGAGGACACTAGACGTAAGGATGAATCAGTCGTTGTCTGCGCCCGCCACCCTCGCCTACTTTGGTCGCCATGTCTATGACCACATAGGCAACGTTTGACACATACTCACATTGGCCATCAAAACTTTAGACCTATTCCCCATCCATGATGCACACATGTTCATCGATCGTGTGGCCACTAAAGTCGCAGCATCCGAAGCATCCCTCGATTGTGAGGTCGGTTCCAAACAGAGGAAGTGTCGTGGTTCAAATAATAGTAGAGAATCATAGTTTAAATGGTTGTTCAAATCCAAATTATAATCCATGCTGAAATCCTCGTTGAAATCTAGTACCAAAAAACTTCCATTATTGAGGTGAGGAAGGAAGAGATCTTATAGTGAATGATAAACGGCTCACATAGGATTTCTTTAAGGCAATGTCTCTGAAGATTCTGAGTTTGTGCACCACCTTGGCAACCTTCATATTAAAATGAAGCGGGCTTCATAGGGTGGATGGCGATCGATATTATGAAAACTTTGTTAGAGTTGTTCTTGGATAAGTTTAGATATGTTTAGCCTTCTACGATTTTTCATTGGAGTTTTGGAAGAATGCCAAGCCGCAAAGGATGAGCTAAACCTGACAACTTCAATGCCACTAATGTAACTATTAGTTGTGTTATGGATCTTTATCATTTGTGTATGTTTTGTTTTCTCGAATTTGATCTACTCTTATTAGAGCAACTCTAGCAGACCCCGCATCCCGCCCCGGCCCGCAAAATAGCCGCCAAATTGCGGGTCGGGGCCGGAAAATCCGCACGATCAGACCTCGCATCCCGCCCCGGCCCGCAAATATTTTTGCGGGGCGCAGGAAATCTTCTCCCCCAACCTCTATCTTCGCGGTCTGGGAGGCCGACCCGAGCTCAATGCTACCTCTTGAGCACTGCGTTGGTTTTCCCTTAAAGAGGAAAGGTGATGCAGTAAAGCAGCGTAAGTATTTCCCTCAGTTTTTGAGAACCAAGGTATCAATCCAGTAGGAGACCACACGCGAGTCACCTCGTACCTACACAAACAAATAAGAACCTCACAACCAACACGATAAAGGGTTGTCAATCCCTTCACAGCCACTTGCAAGAGTGAGATCTGATAGAGATAATAATAATAAGATAAATATTTTTGGTATTTTTATGATACAGATTGAAAGTAAAGATTGCAAAATAAAATAGATTGGAAACTTGTATGATGGAAAATAGACCCGGGGGCCATAGATTTCACTAGTGGCTTCTCTCAAGATAGCATAAGTATTACGGTGGGTAAACAAATTATGGTCGAGCAATTGATAGAAAAGCGAATAATTATGAGAATATCTAGGCATGATCATGTATATAGGCATCACGTCCGCGACAAGTAGACCGAAACGATTCTGCATCTACTACTATTACTCCACACATATACCGCTATCCAGCATGCATCTAGAGTATTAAGTTCATAAGAACAGAGTAACGCCTTAAGCAAGATGACATGATTTAGAGGGATAAGCTCATGCAATATGATATAAACCCCATCTTTTTATCCTCGATGGCAACAATACAATATGTGTCGTTTCCCCTACTGTCACTGGGATCGAGCACCGCAAGATTGAACCCAAAGCTAAGCACTTCTCCCATTGCAAGAAAGATCAATCTAGTAGGACAAACCAAACTGATAATTCGAAGATACTTGCAAAGATAAACCAATCATGCATAAAAGAATTCAGAGAAGAATCAACTATTGTTCATAGATAATCTGTATCATAAACCCACAATTCATCGGATCTCGACAAACACACCGCAAAAGAAGTTTACATCGAATAGATCTCCAAGAGAATCGAGGAGAACTTTGTATTGAGATCCAAAGAGAGAGAAGAAGCCATCTTGCTACTAGCTATGGACCCGAAGGTCTGAAGTAAACTACTCACACATCACCGAAGAGGCCATGGAGTTGATGTAGAGGCCCTCCATGATCAATGCCCCCTCCGGCGGAGCTCCGGAAAAGGCCCCAAGATGGGATCTCCTGGGTACATAAGGTTGCGACGGTGGAATTAGGTTTTCGTGGTGCTCCTGGATGTTTGCGGGGTACGTGGACTTATATAGGAGGAAGAAGTAGGTCGGTGGAGCAACGAGGGGCCCACGAGGGTGGAGGGCGCGCCCAGGGGGGTAGGTGCGCCCCCTGCCTTGTGGCCTCCTTGATTGTTTCTTGACGCCCACTCCAAGTCTCCTCGATCATGTTTTTTGAGAAAATCATGTTCCCGAAGGTTTCATTCCGTTTGGACTTTGTTTGATATTCCTTTTCCGCGAAACACTGAAATAGGCAAAAAAAAATAGCAATTTGGGTTGGGCCTCCGGTTAATAGGTTAGTCCCAAAAATGATATAAAAGTGTAAAATAAAGCCCATTAACATCCAAAACAGATAATATAATAGCATGGAGCAATCAAAAATTATAGATACGTTGGAGACGTATCAAGCATCCCCAAGCTTAATTCCTGCTCATCCTCGAGTAGATAAATGATAAAAAAGAATTTTTGATGTGGAATGCTTTCTAACATATTTCTCAATGTAATTTTTCTTTATTGTGGCATGAATGTTCAAATCCGAAAGATTCAAGATAAAAGTTTAATATTGACATAAAATAATAATACTTTAAGTATACTAACTAAGCAATCATGTCTTCTCAAAATAACATGGCCAAAAAAAGTTACCCCTAAAAAACCATATAGTCTGGCTATGATCTATCTTCACCACACAAAATATTTAAATCATGCACAACCCTGATGACAAGCCAAGCAATTGTTTCATACTTTTGATGTTCTCAAACTTTTTCAATCTTCACGCAATATATGAGTGTGAGCCATGGATATAGCACTATATGTGGAATAGAATGGTGGTTGTGGAGAAGACAAAAAGGAGAAGATAGTCTCACATCAACTAGGCGTATCAACGGGCTATGGAGATGGCCATCAATAGATATCAATGTGAGTGAGTAGGGATTGCCATGCAATGGATGCACTAGAGCTATAAGTGTGTGAAAGCTCAACAAAAGAACTAAGTGGGTGTGCATCCAACTTGCTTGCTCATGAAGAACTAGGGCAATTTTGAGGAAGCCCATCATTGGAATATACAAGCCAAGTTCTATAATGTAAAATTCCCACTAGTATATAAAAGTGATAACATAGGAGACTCTCTATCATGAAGATCATGGTGCTACTTTGAAGCACAAGTGTGGAAAAAGGATAGTAACATTGTCCCTTCTCTCTTTTTCTCTCATTATTTTTTTATCTGGGCCTTCTTTCTTTTTATTTTCTTTTTGGCCTCTTTTCTTTTTTCTCTTTTTTTTATTTTTCATCCGGAGTCTCATCCTGACTTGTGGGGGAATCATAGTCTCCATCATCCTTTCCTCACTGGGACAATGCTCTAATAATGATGATCATCAAACTTTAATTTACTTACAACTCAAGAATTACAACTCAATACTTAGAACAAAATATGACTCTATGTGAATGCCTCCGGTGGTGTATCGGGATGTACAATGATGCATGAGTGACATGTATGAAGAATTATGAACGGTGGTTTTGCCACAAATATGATGTCAACTACATGATCATGCAAGCAATGTGACAATGATGAAGCATGTCATAATAACGGAACGGTGGAAAGTTGCATGGCAATATATCTCGGAATGGCTATGTAAATGCCATAATCGGCAGGTATGGTGGCTGTTTTGAGAAAGGTATATGGTGGGTTTATGGTACCGGTGAAAGTTGCGCGATACTAGAGAGGCTAGCAATGGTGGAAGGGTGAGAGTGCGTATAATCCATGGACTCAACATTAGTCATAAAGAACTCACATACTTATTGCAAAAATCTATTAGTTATCGAAACAAAGTATTACGCGCATGCTCCTAAGGGGATAGATTGGTAGGAAAAGACCATCGCTCGTCCCGACCGCCACTCATAAGGAAGGCAATCAATAAATAAATCATGCTCCGACTTCATCACATAATGGTTCACCATACGTGCATGCTACGGGAATCACAAACTTCAACACAAGTATTTCTCAAATTCACAACTACTCAACTAGCATGACTCTAATATCACCATATCCATTGTTGGGGAATGTAGTAATTTCAAATAAAAATCCTATGCACACGCAAGATCATGGTGATGCATAGCAACGAGAGGGGAGAGTGTGTCCACGTACCCTCATAGACCGAAAGCGGAAGCGTTAGCACAACGTGGTTGATGTAGTCATATGTCTTCACGATCCGACCGATCAAGTACCGAACGCACGGCACCTCCAAGTTCTGCACACGTTCAACTCGATGACGTCCCTCGAACTCCGATCCAGGCGAGCTTTGAGGGAGAGTTCCGTCAGCATGACAGCATGGTGACGATGATGATGTTCTACCGATGCAGGGCTTCGCCTAAGCACCACTACAATATGACCGAGGTGGATTATGGTGGAGGGGGCACCGCACACGGCTAAGAGATCCAAGGGATCAATTGTTGTGTCTCTAGGGGGTGCCTCCCTCCCCGTATATAAAGGAGTGGAGGAGGGGGAGGTGGTCGGCCACCCTTGGTGCGCCCCATGAGGAGTCCTACTCCCACCGAGAGTAGGACTCCCCCCTTCCAAGTTGGAGTAGGAGAGGAGAGGGAAGAAGAAAGAGGGAAAAAGGAAAGGGGGGAGTCGCCCCCCCCTTCCTTGTCCAATTCAGACTTGGGAGGGGAGGGGCGCGCGGATGCCCCTTGGCCGTCTCTCCTCTTCCACCAATTGGGCCCATGAGGCCCAATAACCTCCGAGGGGAGGTTCCGGTAACCCCCCCCCCCCCCCCCGCTACTCCGGTATATATACGATAACCCCCGAAACCATTCCGGAGTCCGAATATAGTCGTCCAATATATCAATCTTCATGTCTCGACCATTTCGAGACTCCTCGTCATGTCTGTGATCACATCCGGGACTCCGAACTACCTTCGATACGTCAAAACACATAAACTCATAATATAACCGTCATCGAACTTTAAGCGTGCGGACCCTACGGGTTCGAGAACTATGTAGACATGACCGAGACACGCCTCCGGTCAATAACCAATAGTGGAACCTGGATGCTCATATTGACACGTCTCCCTTTGTCATCGGTATGTTACTTGCCCGAGATTCGACCATCGGTATCTCAATACCTAGTTCAATCTCATTGCCGGAAGTCTCTTTACTCGTTCCGTAATACATCATCCCGCAACTAACTCATTAGTTGCAATGCTTGCAAGGCTTAAGTGATGTGTATTACCGAGTGGGCCCAGAGATACCTCTCCGACAATCGGAGTGACAAATACTAATCTTGAAATACGCCAACCCAACAAGTACCTTTGGAGACACCTGTAGAGCACCTTTATAATCACCCAGTTACGTCGTGAGGTTTGGTAGCATACAAAGTGTTCCTCCGGTAAACGGGAGTTGCATAATCTCATAGTCACAGGAACATGTATAAGTCATGAAGAAAGCAATAGCAACAAACTAAACAATCAAGTGCTAAGCTAACGGAATGGGTCAAGTCAATCACATCATTCTCCTAATGATGTGATCCCGTTAATCAAATGACAACTCTTTGTCTATGGCTAGGAAACATAACCATCTTTGATCAACGAGCTAGTCAAGTAGAGGCATACTAGTGACACTCTGTTTGTCTATATATTCACACATGTATCATGTTTCCGGTTAATACAATTCTAGCATGAATAATAAACATTTATCATGATATAAGGAAATAAATAATAACTTCATTATTGCCTCTAGGGCATATTTCCTTCAGTCTCCCACTTGCACTAGAGTCAATAATCTAGTTCACATCTTTATGTGATTAGTTCACATCTCCATGTGACTAATACCCAAAGGGTTTACTAGAGTCTATAATCTAGTTCACATCGCTATGTGATTAACACCCAAAGAGTGATCATGTTTTGCTTGTGAGAGAAGTTTAGTCTACGGGTCTGCAACATTCAGATCCATATGTATTTTGCAAATTTCTATGTCTACAATGCTCTGCACGGAGCTACTATAGCTAATTGCTCCCACTTTCAATATGTATCCAGATTGAGACTTAGAGTCATCTAGATCGATGTAAAAAGCTTGCATCGACGTAACTCTTTATGACGAACTCTTTTATCACCTCCATAACCGAGAAATATTTCCTTCCTCCTCTAAGGATAATTTTGACTGCTATCCAGTGATCTACTCCTAGATCACTATTGTACTCCCTTGCCATAATGATGCTAAGGTATACAATAGGACTGGTAAACAGCATAGCATACTTTATAGAACCTATGACTGAGACATAGGGAATGACTTATCATTCTCTTTCTATTTTCTGCTGTGGTCGGGTTTTGAGTCTTTACTCAACTTCATACCTTGCAACACAAGCAATAACTCCTTCTTTGACTGTTCCATTTTGAACTACTTCAAAATCTTGTCAAGGTATGTACTCATTGAAATAACTTATCAAGTGTCTTGATCTATCTCTATAGATCTTGATGCTCAATGTGTAAGCAGCTTCATCGAGGTCTTTCTTTGAAAAACTCCTTTCAAATACTCCTTTATGCTTTCCAGAAAATTCTACATTCTTTCCGATCAACAATATGGCATTCACATATACTTATTAGAAATGTTGTAGTGCTCCCACCCACTTTCTTGTAAATACAGGCTTCACCGCAAGTCTGTAAAAAACCATATACTTTGAACACTTTATCAAAGCATATATTCCAACTCCGAGATGCTTGCACCAGTCCATAGATGGATCGCTGGAGCTTGCTCACTTTGTTAGCACCTTTAGGGTTGACAAAACCTTCTGGTTGCATCATATACAACTCTTATTTTTAAGAAATCCATGAAAGAATACAGTTTTGACATCCATTTGCCAGATTTCATAAAATGCGGCAACTGCTAACATGATTCGGACAGACTTTTAAGCATTGATACGAGTGAGAAAATCTCATCGTAGTCGACACCTTGAACTTGTCGAAAACACTTTGCGACAGTTCGAGCTTTGTAGATAGCAACACTACTATGAGCGTCCGTCTTCCTCTTGAAGATCCATTTATTCTTAATGACTTGCCGATCATCGGGCAAGTCAATCAAAGTCCATACTTTTTTCTCATACATGGATCCAATCTTAGATTTCATGGCCTCAAGCCATTTCGCGAAATCTGGGATCATCATTGCTTCCTCATAGTTCGTATATTCGTCATGGTCAATTAACATGACCTCCAGAACAGGATTACCGTACCACTCTGGTGCAGATCTCACTCTGGTTGACCTACGAGGTTCGGTAGTAACTTGATCTGAAGTTACATGGTCATCATCATTAGCTTCCTCACTAATTGGTGTATGAGTCACAGAAACAGATTTGTGTGATGATCTATTTTCCAATAAGGGAGCAGGTACAGTTACCTCATCAAGTTCTACTTTCCTCCCACTCACTTCTTTCGAGAGAAACTCCTTCTCTAGAAAGGATCCATTCTCAGCAACGAATGTCTTGCCTTCGGATCTGTGATAGAAGGTGTACCCAACTGTCTCCCTTGGGTATCCTATGAAGACACATTTCTTCGATTTGGGTTTGAACTTATCAGGATGAAACTTTTTCTTATAAGCATTGCAACCCCAAACTTTAAGAAATGACAACTTTGGTTTCTTGCCAAACCACAGTTCATACGGTGTCGTCTCAACAGATTTAGCTGGTGCCCTTTTTAACGTGAATGCAGCTGTCTCTAATGCATAACCCCAAAACTATAGTGGTTAATCGGTAAGAAACATCACAGATTGCACTATATCCAATAATAGTACGGTTATGATGTTCGGACACACCATTATGTTGTGGTGTTCCAGGTGGCACGATTTTGTGAAACTATTCCATATTGTTTTAATTCAAGACCAAACTCGTAACTCAAATATTTGTCTCTGCGATCAGATCGTAGAAACTTTATTTTCTTGTCATGATGATTTTCCACTTCACTATGAAGTTCTTTGAACTTTTCAAATGTTTCAGACTTATGTTTCATCAAGTGGATATACCCATATCTGCTCAAATCATCTGTGAAGGTCAGAAAATAACGATACCCGCCACGAGCCTCAACACTCATCGGACTGCATACATCAGTATGTATTATTTCCAATAAGTCAGTTGTTCGCTCTATTGTTTCGGAGAACGGAGTCTTAGTCATCTTGCCCATGAGGCATAGTTCGCAAGTACCAAGTGATTCATAATCAAGTGAATCCAAAAGTCCAGCAGTATGGAGTTTCTTCATGCGCTTTATACCAATATGACCCAAACGACAATGCCACAAATAAGTTGTACTATCATTATTAACTTTGCATCTTTTGGCTTCAATATTATGAATATGTGTATCACTACGATCGAGATCCAACAAACCATTTTCATTGGGTGTATGACCATAGAAGGTTTTATTCATGTAAACAGAGCAACATTATTCTCTAACTTAAATGAATAACTGTTTTGCAATAAACAGGATCAAATCATATTCATGCTCAACGCAAACACCAAATAACATTTATTTAGGTTTAACACTAATCCCGAAAGTATAGGGAGTGTGCGATGATGATCATATCAATCTTGG
Source organism: Triticum urartu (assembly GCF_056163025.1). Lineage (NCBI taxonomy): Eukaryota > Viridiplantae > Streptophyta > Magnoliopsida > Poales > Poaceae > Triticum > Triticum urartu. The sequence continues at coordinate 63,884,317 of NC_141873.1, read as the reverse complement.
AACCACTTCCAACACACATCGTCACTTCACCCTTAACTAGTCTCTGTTCATTCTGCAACTCCCGTTTCGAGTTACTACTCTTAGCAACTGAACCAGTATCAAATACCGAGGGGTTGCTATAAACACTAGTAAAGAACACATCAATAACATGTATATCAAATATAGCATTGTTCACTTTGCCATCCTTCTTATCCGCCAAATACTTGGGGCAGTTCCGCTTCCAGTGACCAGTCCCTTTGTAGTAGAAGCACTTAGTCTCAGGATTAGGTCCAAACTTGGGCTTCCTCACTTGAGCAGCAGCTTGCTTGCCGTTCTTCTTGAAGTTCCCTTTCTTTCCCTTTGCCCTTTTCTTGAAACTAGTGGTCTTGTTAATCATCAACACTTGATGCTCTTTCTTGATTTCTACCTTCATCGATTTCATCATCATGAAAAGCTCGGGAATCGTTTTTGTCATCCCTTGCATACTATAGTTCATCACGAAGTTCTACTAACTTGGTGATGGTGACTAGAGAATTTTGTCAATCACTATTTTATCTGGAAGATTAACTCCCACTTGATTCAAGCGATTGTAGTACCCAGACAATCTGAACACATGCTCACTGCTTGAGCTATTCTCCTCTATCTTTTAGCTATAGAACTTGTTGGAGACTTCATATCTCTCAACTCGGGAATTTGCTTGAAATATTAACTTCAACTACTGGAACATCTCATATGATCCATGACGTTCAAAACGTCTTTGAAGTCCCGATTCTAAGCTCTTAAGCATGGTGCACTAAACTATCAAGTAGTCATCATATTGAGCCAGCCAAACGTTCATGACGTCTGCATCTGCTCCTGCAATAGGTCTGTGACCTAGCGGTGCATCAAGGACATAATTCTTCTGTGCAGCAATGAGGATAATCCTCAGATCACGGATCCAATCCGCATCATTGCTACTAACATTTTTCAACTTAGTTTTCTCTAGGAACATATCAAAAATAAAACAGAGGAGCTAATCGCGAGCTATTGATCTACAACATAGATATGCTAATACTACCAGGACTAAGTTCATGATAAATTTAAGTTCAATTAATCATATTACTTAAGAATCCCACTTAGATAGACATCCCTCTAATCATTTAAGTGATCACGTGATCCAAATCAACTAAACCATAACTGATCATCACGTGAAATGGAGTAGTTTTCAATGGTGAACATCACTATGTTGATCATATCTACTATATGATTCACGCTCGACCTTTCGGTCTCAGTGTTCCGAGGCCATATCTGCATATGCTAGGCTCGTCAAGTTCAACATGAGTATTCTGCGTGTGCAAAACTGGCTTGCACCCGTTGTAGATGGACGTAGAGCTTATCACACCCGATCATCACGTGGTGTCTGGGCACGATGAACTTTGGCAACGGTGCATACTCAGGGAGAACACTTTTATCTTGAAATTTAGTGAGATATCATCTTATAATGCTACCGTCAATCAAAGAAAAATAAGATGCATAAAAGATAAACATCACATGCAATCAATATAAGTGATATGGTATGGCCATCATCATCTTGTGCTTGTGATCTTTATCTCCGAAGCACTGTCATGATCACCATCGTCACCGGCGCGACACCTTGATCTCCATCGTAGCATCATTGTCGTCTCGCCAACTATTGCTTCTACAACTATCATTACCGCTTAGTGATAAAGTAAAGAAATTATAGGGCGATTACATTGCATACAATAAAGCGACAACCATATGGCTCCTGCCAGTTGCCGATAACTCGGTTACATAACATGATCATCTCATACAATAAAATATATCATCATGTCTTGACCATATCACATCACAACATTCCCTGCAAAAACAAGTTAGACGTCCTCTACTTTGTTGTTGCAAGTTTTACGTGGCTGCTACGGGCTGAGCAAGAACCGTTCTTACCTACGCATCAAAAGCACAACGATAGTTTGTCAAGTTAGTGTTGTTTTAACCTTCTCAAGGACCGGGCATAGCCGCACTCGGTTCAACTAAAGTTGGAGAAACTGACACCCGCCAGCCACCTGTGTGCAAAGCACGTCGGTAGAACCAGTCTCGCGTAAGCGTACGCGTAATGTCGGTCCGGGCCGCTTCATCCAACAATACCGCCAAACCAAAGTATGACATGCTGGTAAGCAGTATGACTTGTATCACCCACAACTCACTTGTGTTCTACTCGTGCATATAACATCAACGCATAAAACCTGGCTCGGATGCCACTGTTGGGGAACGTAGTAATTTCAAAAAAATTCCTATGCACACGCAAGATCATGGTGATGCATAGCAACGAGAGGGGAGAGTGTGTCCACGTACCCTCGTAGACCGAAAGCGGAAGCGTTAGCACAATGCGGTTGATGTAGTCGTACGTCTTCACGATCCGACCGATCAAGTACCGAACGCACGACACCTCCGAGTTTTGCACACGTTCAACTCGAGGACGTCCCTCGAACTCCGATCCATCCGAGCTTTGAGGGAGAGTTCCGTCAGCATGACTGCGTGGTGACAATGATGATGTTCTATCGACGTAGGGCTTCGCCTAAGCACCACTACAATATGACCAAGGTGGATTATGGTGGAGGGGGGCACCGCACACGGCTAAGAGATCCAAGGGATCAATTGTTGTGTCTCTAGGGGGTGCCTCCCTCTCCGTATATAAAGGAGTGGAGGAGGGGGAGGGGGCCGGCCACCCTTCGCGCGCCCCATGAGGAGTCCTACTCCCACCGGGAGTAGGACTCCCCCCCTTCCATGTTGGAGTAGGAGAGGAGAGGGAAGGAGAAAGAGAGAAAAAGGAAAGGGGGAGCCGCCCCCCTTCCTTGTCCAATTCGGACTTGGGAGGGGAGGGGCGCGCGGCTGCCCCTTGGCCGCCTCTCCTCTTCCACCAATCGGGCCCATGAGGCCCAATAACCTCCGGGTGGGTTCCGGTAACCCCCCGGTACTCAGGCATATATCCGATAACCCCCGGAACCATTCCGGTGTCCAAATATAGTTGTCCAATATATCGATCTTCATGTCTCGACCATTTCGAGACTCCTCGTCATATCTGTGATCACATCCGGGACTCCGAACTACCTTCGGTACATCAAAACACATAAACTCATAATATAACCGTCATCGAACTTTAAGCATGCGGACCCTATGGGTTCGAGAACTATGTAGACATGACCGAGACACGTCTCCGGTCAATAACCAATAGTGGAACCTGGATGCTCATATTGGCTCCTACATATTCTACGAAGATCTTTATCGGTCAAACCGCATAACAACATATGTTGTTCCCTTTGTCATCGGTATGTTACTTGCCCGAGATTCGATCGTCGGTATCTCAATACCTAGTTCAATCTCGTTACCGGCAAGTATCTTCACTCGTTCCGTAATACATCATCCCGCAACTAACTCATTAGTTGCAATGCTTGCAAGGCTTAAGTGATGTGTATTACCGAGTGGGCCCAGAGATACCTCTCCGACAATCGGAGTGACAAATCCTAATCTTGAAATACGCCAACCCAACAAGTACCTTTGGAGACACCTGTAGAGCACCTTTATAATCACCCAGTTACTTTGTGACGTTTGGTAGCACACAAAGTGTTCCTTCGGTAAACGGGAGTTGCATAATCTCATAGTCACAGGAACATGTATAAGTCATGAAGAAAGCAATAGCAACAAACTAAACGATCAAGTGCTAAGCTAACGGAATGGGTCAAGTCAATCACATCATTCTCCTAATGATGTGATCCCATTAATCAAATGAAAACTCTTTGTCTATGGCTAGGAAGCATAACCATCTTTGATCAACGAGCTAGTCAAGTAGAGGCATACTAGTGACACTCTATTTGTCTATATATTCACACATGTATCATGTTTCCGGTTAATACAATTCTAGCATGAATAATAAACATTTATCATGATATAAGGAAATAAATAATAACTTTATTATTGCCTCTAGGGCATATTTCCTTCGTCCATATCTCAAAACAATTATCAAGTATCAAATTTCTCATAGTATTCAATGCACTTATACGAATTTTTTTATATTATTCCTAAAAGCAATTTTTCATGTTGTTCTAAAGGACTCTCAAAATAATATAAGTGAAGCATGAGAGATAAATTATTTCTATAAAATAAAACCACCGCCGTGCTCTAAAAGATATAAGTGAAGCACTAAAGCAAAAACTATATAGCTCAAAAGATATAAGTGAAGCACATAGAGTATTCTAATAAATTTTAAATCATGTGAGTCTCTCTCACAGGGTGTGTACAGCAAGGATGATTATGGTAAACTAAAAAGCAAAGACTCAAATCATACAAGATGCTCCAAGCAAAACACATATCATGTGGTGAATAAAAAATAGCTCCAAGTAAAGTTACCGATAGACGAAGACGAAAGAGGGGACGCCTTCCGGGGCATCCCCAAGCTTAGGATTTTTGGTGTCCTTGAATTTTACCTTGGGGTGCCATGGGCATCCCCAAGCTTAGGCTCTTGCCACTCCTTGTGTTGGGGAATGTAGCAATTTCAAAAATTTCCTACGCACACGCAAGATCATGGTGCTGCACAACAACGAGAGGGGAGAGTGTTGTCCACGTACCGTCGTAGACCGAAAGCGGAAGCATTATAACAACGCGGTTGATGTAGTCATACGTCTTCACGATCCGACCGATCAAGTACCGAACGTATGGCACCTCCGAGTTCAGCACACGTTCAGCCCGATGACGTCCTTCGAACTCCGATCCAGCCGAGTGTTGAGGGAGAGTTTCGTCAGCACGACGGCGTGGTGACGATGTTGATGTTCTACCGACGCAGGGCTTCGCCTAAGCACCGCTACAGTATTATCGAGTTGGACTATGGTGGAGGGGGGCACCGCACACGGCTAAGAGACGATCACCTTGATCAACTTGTGTGTCTAGAGGTGCCCCCTGCCCCTGTATATAAAGGAGCAAGGGGAGAGGTGGCTGGCCTAGGAGTAGGACTCCTCCTTTCCTTGTTGGAGTAGGAGAGAAGGAAAGAGGCGGAGAGGAAGAAGGAAAAGGGGGCTGCACCCCTTGTCCAATTTGGACCAGAGGGGGGCCGCGCGCCTCCTTCCTTTTGGCCTCTCTCCTCTATTCCCGTATGGCCCAATAAGGCCCATATACTCCCCGGCGAATTCCCGTAACTCTCCGGTACTCCGATAAATACCCGAATCACTCGGAACCTTTCCGATGTCCGAATATAGTCGTCCAATATATCAATCTTTACATCTCGACCATTTCGAGACTCCTCGTCATGTCCCCGATCTCATCCGGGACTCCGAACTCCTTCGGTACATCAAAACTCATAAACTCATAATATAACTGTCATCGAAACATTAAGCGCGCGGACCCTACGGGTTCGAGAACAATGTAGACATGACCGAGACACGTCTCCGGTCAATAACCAATAGCGGAACCTGGATGCTCATATTGGCTCCCACATATAAATCTGAGAATGGGTGGGTAACCAAACCAAACCTAAACTGAACCCACGTGATGACGTTTTGGAAACTAAACCAAACTAACCCCACGTAATTGGCATTGGCACCCAGACCAAACTAAACCACATGGCAAATTCCCCAAAACCAAACTAACTCATTCTATGAACTATGGTTTTAGCCTATGGTTCTATATCAATTCCCCACCCATACATGTACAGCTCAATATATGAACGATCCTGCACTTGATAGCTAAAAACATAGCACAGCTTAATAACATGTATAGACATTGCACTTGACAGCTTACATATTCTGCACTACCCACACTTAAATTGATGAACACTTGACAGCTTCATAACATGTACTAGTACAAAACACATATTCTGAAGCACAAATATTACACTTGACAGCTTACATATTCTGCACTACCGACACTTTAAGTACAGAGGTAATTAATTGATTCCAAGCCGGGATTGAGTTACGCCATCTGCCGATGATGGATGTCACTGAGTTCTCATGGCGGTAGTAGTCAGCCTGTACCTTGATCTGAAAAGACACAATTTTTAGAACTTATGTGGATACTCTCTATATGAACCCTACACTGCAGGACTGACTGTACGCTTTGGAAACAAGGCAAGCAAATATAATGGGAATTGGAAAACAGCAAAAAATTAAGGAGCAAGGCAAAGGTCAGTCCACTATTAGGGTGGTAGTCTTAATGAGCAGGTGTATCCATCTCTGCCATGTTTCTTCTAGTAAACAAAAGAGCCGATGTCATATTATTTACTAGAGATATGCCTGCCTGCACATCCTTACTGAAACATGGCAGATGCTCATTCAGTTCCAGAGTGCAGTGCACTTCCATCAACAATATATATCTGATGATGAAAATTCCATGGGTTCAGACTAAGTCAACTAAGACGATTCAGACAGAGACTAAGATTCAGACTAAATAAAGGAATAAAATTCAGACGAAGGGGAGGGAGGTGGAGATCTGGAGGCAGTGACCTCGAGGAGGCGCTCGCGGGCTCGTTGTAGATGAGTGGGATGGTGCGGGCGCCGCCGGCCTCGACGAACTTCACTTAGGAGGCGCCCATGTAGGAGGTGGATGCTCTAATCCTCCCGGCCGTGCTGTCGCCCCTCGCCCGGGTGCATGACGATGATGGGTCAACCAGCGCGGCGCAAGCCCCAGTGAACGGCAGCCGGATGATGCCTGGCGCCGCCCACGAGGACGTCGATGAAGGGGCGAGGAAGGCGAGCAGGAGGAGTAGGGGACACTGATCTATGAGGGGAGGGGGAGGGGAGGGGGAGAGGGCGTAGGATGGCGAGGTGTGATGGCGACGAGGCGGCGGTGGCGCCGTGGTGGCGGTAGAGGGCTCGGCCGCTCGAGAATGAGTAGGTTAGCTCGATGGCTCAATTGGGCTTTTTTTTTCTTTATCAGTTGCGCTCCAGGGCTAGGAACCGGGTTGGAACCCGTAGTTTTCACTGGTTAGGCCCAAACTCCTTGAGCCCGTAACCAGCTAAACCCAAACTGGTTTTTCTATATACACAAACCAAACTTGAACCAAAAAACGTTCAACCCAATAAAACCTCAACCATTTAAGCCTGGAGTAAAAACCAAACTATTTTAACCAGTTTTTTGAAAACTGTTCTCAGATTTACCCACAAATTCTACGAAGATTTTTATCGGTCAAACCGCATAACAACATATGTTGTTCCCTTTGTCATCGGTATGTTACTTGCCCGAGATTCGATCGTCGGTATCTCAATACCTAGTTCAATCTCGTTACCAGCAAGTCTCTTTACTCGTTCCGTAATACATCATCCCGCAACTAACTCATTAGTTGCAATGCTTGCAAGGCTTATAGTGATGTGCATTACCGAGTGGGCCCAGAGATACCTCTCCGACAATCGGAGTGACAAATCCTAATCTCGAAATACGCCAACCCAACAAGTACCTTCGGAGACACCTGTAGAGCACCTTTATAATCACCCAGTTACGTTGTGACGTTTGGTAGCACACAAAGTGTTCCTCCGGTAAATGGGAGTTGCATAATCTCATAGTCATAGGAACATGTATAAGTCATGAAGAAAGAAATAGCAATAAACTAAACAATCAAGTGCTATGCTAATGGAATGGGTCAAGTCAATCACATCATTCTCCTAATGATGTGATCCCATTAATCAAATGACAAATCATGTCTATGGTTAGGAAACATAACCATCTTTGATCAACGAGCTAGTCAAGTAGAGGCATACTAGTGACACTCTGTTTGTCTATGTATTCACAGATGTATTATGTTTCCGGTTAATACAATTCTAGCATGAATAATAAACATTTATCATGATATAAGGAAATAAATAATAACTTTATTATTGCCTCTAGGGCGTATTTCCTTCAGTCTCCCACTTACACTAGAGTCAATAATCTAGTTCACATCGCCATGTGATTTAACACCAATAGTTCACATCACCATGTGAATAACACCCATAGTTCACATCGTCATGTGACCAACACCCAAAGGGTTTACTAGTCAAAAATCTAGTTCACATCGCTATGTGATTAACACCCAAAGATTACTAAGGTGTGATCATGTTTTGCTTGTGAGAGAAGTTTAGTCTACGGGTCTGCCACATTCAGATCCGTATGTATTTTGCAAATTTCTATGTCAACAATGCTCTACACGGAGCTACTCTAGCTAATTGCTCCCACTTTCAAAATGTATCCAGATTGAGACTTAGAGTCATCTGGTTTAGTGTCAAAATTTTGCATCGACGTAACCCTTTACGATGAACCTTTTTGTCACCTCCATAACCGAGAAACATATCCTTATTCCACTAAGGATAATTTGACTCTTGTCCAGTGATCTACTCCTAGATCACTATTGTACTCCCTTGCCAAAAACAGTGTAGGGTATACAATAGATCTGGTACACAGCATGGCATATTTTATAGAACCTATGGCCAAGGCATAGGAAATGACTTTCATTCTCTCTCTATCTTCTGTCGTGGTCAGGTTTTGAGTCTTACTCAACTTCACACCTTGTAACACAGACAAGAACTCTTTCTTTGACTGTTCCATTTTGAACTACTTCAAAATCTTGTCAAGGTATGTACTCATTGAAAAACTTATCAAGCGTCTTGATCTATCTCTATAGATCTTGATGCTCAATATGTAAGCAGCTTTACCAAGGTCTTTCTTTGAAAAACTCCTTTCAAACACTCCTTTATGCTTTGCAGAATAATTCTACATTATCTCTAATCAACAATATGTCATTCACATATACTTATCAGAAATGTTGTAGTGCTCCCACTCACTTTCTTGTAAAAACAGGCTTCACTGCAAGTCTGTATAAAACTATATGCTTTGATGAACTTATCAAAGCGTATATTCCAACTCTGAGATGCTTGCACCAGTCCATAGATGGATCGCTGGAGCTTGCATATTTTGTTAGCACCTTTAGGATTGACAAAACTTTCTTGTTGCATCATATACAACTCTTCTTTAATAAATCCATTAAGGAATGTAGTTTTGTTTATCCATTTGCCAGATTTCATAAAATGTGGCAATTGCTAACATGATTCGAACAGACTTAAGCATAGATACGAGTGAGAAACTCTCATCGTAGTCAACACCTTGAACTTGTCGAAAACCTTTTGCAACAATTCTAGCTTTGTAGATAGTAACACTACTATTAGCGTCCGTCTTCCTCTTGAAGATCCATTTAATATTAATGGCTCGCCGATCAATGGGCAAGTCAATCAAAGTCCATACTTTGTTCTCATACATGGATCTCATCTCAGATTTCATGGCCTCAAGCCATTTCACGGAATCTGGGCTCATCATCACTTCCTCATAGTTCGCAAGTTCCTCATGGTCTAGTAACATGACTTCCAGAACAGGATTACCGTACCACTCTGGTGCAGATCTCACTCTGGTTTACCTACGAGGTTTGGTAGTAACTTCATCTGAAGTTACATGATCATCATCATTAGCTTCCTCACTAATTGGTGTAGTAGTCACAGGAACAGATTTCTGTGATGAACTACTTTCCAATAAGGGCGCGCCAAGGGGGGAGTCCTACTCCCACCGGGAGTAGGACTCCACCTTTCCTTGTTGGAGTAGGAGAGAAGGAAAGAGGAGGAGAGGAAGAAGGAAAAGGGGGCTGCACCCCTTGTCCAATTCGGACCAGAGGGGGGCTGCGCGCCTCCTTCCTTTTGGCCTCTCTCCTCTATTCCCGTATGGCCCAATAAGGCCCATATACTCCCCGGCGAATTCCCGTAACTCTCCGGTACTCCGATAAATACCCGAATCACTCGGAACCTTTCCGATGTCCGAATATAGTCGTCCAATATATCGATCTTTACGTCTCGACCATTTCGAGACTCCTCGTCATGTCCCCGATCTCATCCGGGACTCCAAACTCCTTCGGTACATCAAAACTCATAAACTCATAATATAACTGTCATCGAAACTTTAAGCGTGCGGACCCTACGGGTTCGAGAACAATGTAGACATGACCGAGACACGTCTCCGGTCAATAACCAATAGCGGAACCTAGATGATCATATTGGCTCCCACATATTCTATGAAGATTTTTATCGGTCAAACCGCATAACAACATATGTTGTTCCCTTTGTCATCGGTATGTTACTTGCCCGAGATTCGATCGTCGGTATCTCAATACCTAGTTCAATATCGTTACCGGTAAGTCTCTTTACTCGTTCCGTAATAGATCATCCCACAACTAACTCATTAGTTGCAATGCTTGCAAGGCTTATAGTGATGTGCATTACCGAGTGGGCCCAGAGATACCTCTCCGACAATCGGAGTGACAAATCCTAATCTCGAAATACGCCAACCCAACAAGTACCTTCGGAGACACCTGTAGAGCACCTTTGTAATCACCCAGTTACGTTGTGACGTTTGGTAGCACACAAAGTGTTCCTCCGGTAAACGGGAGTTGCATAATCTCATAGTCATAGGAACATGTATAAGTCATGAAGAAAGCAATAGCAATAAACTAAACGATCAAGTGCTATGCTAACGGAATGGGTCAAGTCAATCACATCATTCTCCTAATGATGTGATCCCGTTAATCAAATGACAACTCATGTCTATGGTTAGGAAACATAACCATCTTTGATCAACGAGCTAGTCAAGTAGAGGCATACTAGTGACACTCTGTTTGTCTATGTATTCACACATGTATTATGTTTCCGGTTAATACAATTCTAGCATGAATAATAAACATTTATCATGATATAAGGAAATAAATAATAACTTTATTATTGCCTCTAGGGCGTATTTCCTTCACCTTATTCCATAATCCATCAAATCTTTACCCAAAACTTCAAAACTTCACAACACAAAACTCAAAATAGAAAATCTCGTGAGCTCCGTTTGCGAAAGAAAACAAAACACCACTTCAAGGTACTGTAATGAAATCATTATTGATTTATATTGGTGTTAAACCTACTGTATTCCAACTTCTCTATGGTTTATAAACTCTTTCACTAGCCATAGATTCATCAACATAACCAAACAACACACAAAAAACAGAATCTGTTAAAAACAGAACAGTCTGTAGTAATCTGTAGCTAACGCAAACTTCTGGAACCCCAAAAATTCTAAACTAAATAGCTGGACGTGAGGAATTTATCTATTAATCATCTTCAAAAAGAATTAACTAAATACCACTTTCCAAATAACAATGGCGGCAATTCTTGTGAGCGCTAAAGTTTCTGTTTTTTACAGCAAGATCAAAAAGACTTTCCCCAAGTCTTCCCAACGGTTCTACTTGGCACAAACACTAATTAAACACAAAAAACACAACCAAAACAGAGGCTAGCTAAAGTATTTATTACTAAACAGGAGCAAAAAGCAAGGAATAAAAATAAAAATGGGTTGCCTCCAAACAAGCGCTATCATTTAACGCCCCTAGCTAGGCATAAAAGCGAAGATAGATATAGGTATTGCCATCTTTGGTAGGTAATTCTTCAATAAGACACCTATAACCCTTAGGAGTTTCTTTCTTTTTATTAATTATCAAACTCCTAGGCATGAAATCAAGAAAATCATTTGTAGCAAAAAGTTCCTTAAGGATAGTGAGAAAGTTGGGGTGAACACTTATGGATTTGAGGTCTGCATTTTCCTTACTAGAAGTTTCGCCCTTATTTTTAGGAACATACATCAATTTGGCAATCTTAGAATTAGGAGGAGTGTTTTTCACGGAAGAAAAGGCAGACCCAAGGTTGGTAATAATATCCTCAATTTTATCAATTCTAGTGGAATCTTGATCTATCTTTTCATTAACCATAGGTCCCTTTTCTTTAAAAAAATTAAGAGCAACTCCTACCTTAGATCCGTATTGGATAATTTGGTTATGGATCTTTCTATCCAAATTTTCAATCAACTCTACGGTGGCAACTTTATTTTCAATAATTTCAAGCCATTGCATCACGTGTTCTAAAGTTAAAATAGTTCCATTAACTAAAAGAGGTGGTGGGCCAAACAAATCTATCATAGCATTAGAAGAATCAAAAGTATGGCTACCCAAGAAGTTTCCTCTAGTAATGATATCAAGAATATATCTATTCCAAGGAGTGATGCCTACATAAAAATTTTGAAGAAGAACGGAAGTAGATTGCTTCCTAGTAGATCTATTTTGCGCATTGTAAATTCTGTACCAAGCATCTTTAAGATTTTCTCCCTCCCTTTGTTTAAAATTAAGAACTTCATTTTCGGGAGACAAAGGAGTAGATAAAGGACTAGCCATAACGACGAATCAAGCGGAAAAGAGGCGAACGGAAAGAGAGGGTGAGAGGAAAAGATGGCGAATAAATCAGTAAGGGTGAAGTGGGGGAGAGGAAAACGAGAGGCAAATGGCAAATAATGTAATGCGGAGGATAAGAGTTGTGATGGGTACTTGGTATGTCTTGACTTGGCGTAGATCTCCCCGGCAACGGCGCCAGAAATCCTTCTTGCTACCTCTTGAGCACTGCGTTGGTTTTTCCTTGAAGAGGAAAGGGTGATGCAGTAAAGCAGCGTAAGTATTTCCCTCAGTTTTTGAGAACCAAGGTATCAATCTAGTAGGAGACCACGTGCGACTCACCTCGTACCTACACAAACAAATAAGAACCTCGCAACCAACGTGATGAAGGGGTTGTCAATCCCTTCACGGCCACTTGCAAGAGTGAGATCTGATAGAGATAATAATAATAAGATAAATATTTTTGGTATTTTTATGATATAGATTGGAAGTAAAGATTGCAAAATAAAATAGATTGGAAACTTGTATGATGCAAAATAGACCCGGCGGCCATAGGTTTCACTAGTGGCTTCTCTCAAGATAGCATAAGTATTACGGTGGGTAAACAAATTGCTGTCGAGCAATTGATAGAAAAGCGAATAATTATGAGAATATCTAGGCATGATCATGTATATAGGCATCACGTCCACGACAAGTAGACCGAAATGATTCTGCATCTACTACTATTACTCCACACATCGACCGCTATCCAGCATGCATCCAGAGTATTAAGTTCATAAGAACAGAGTAATGCCTTAAGCAAGATGACATGATGTAGAGGGATAAACTCATGCAATATGATATAAACCCCATCTTTTATCCTCGATGGCAAAAATACAATATGTGTCGTTTCCCCTACTGTCACTGGGATCGAGCACCGCAAGATTGAACCCAAAGCTAAGCACTTCTTCCATTGCAAGAAAGATCAATCTAGTAGGCCAAACCAAACTGATAATTGGAAGAGACTTGCAAAGATAAACCAAACATGCATAAAAGAATTCAGAGAAGAATCAAATATTGTTCATAGATAATCTGGATCATAAACCCACAATTCATCGGATCTCGACAAACACACCGCAAAAGAAGATTACATCGAATAGATCTCCAATAGAATCGATGAGAACTTTGTATTGAGATCCAAAGAGAGAGAAGAAGCCATCTAGCTACTAGCTATGGACCCGAAGGTCTGAAGTAAACTACTCACACATCACCGAAGAGGCCATGGAGTTGATGTAGAGGCCCTCCGTGATCAATGCCCCCTCCGGCGGAGCTCCAGAAAAGGCCCCAAGATGGGATCTCTTGGGTACAGAAGGTTGCGGCGGTGGAATTAGGTTTTCGTGGTGCTCCTAGATGTTTGCGGGGTACATGGACTTATATAGGAGGAAGAAGTAGGTCGGTGGAGCAACGAGGGGCCCACGAGGGTGGAGGGCGCGCCCAGGGGGGTAGGCACGCCCCCCTGCCTTGTGGCCTCCTCGATTGTTTCTTGACGCCCACTCCAAGTCTCCTGGATCACGTTTGTTGAGAAAATCACGTTCCCGGAGGTTTCATTCCGTTTGGACTTCATTTGATATTCCTTTTCTGCGAAACACTGAAATAGGCAAAAAAAACAACAATTTGGGTTGGGCCTCCGGTTAATAGGTTAGTCCCAAAAATGATATAAAAGTGTAAAATAAAGCCCATTAACATCCAAAACAGATAATATAATAGCATAGAGCAATCAAAAATTATAGATACGTTGGAGACGTATCACTCAACCCCTATCCCGCGCGAGATTTGGCGGAAGGGACATTTCTGCGCGCCGCTTCCCGCTCCTCGCACCCTCCACCACCATTGCCCCCCTTCGCAAGCTCCGGTTCCTCCTCCCCGGCCGTCCCTCGTCGCCATGGACGACCCAATGTTATCCCCCATCACCGTCGAGGTCGCGCACGCTCCTTTCCCTCGGGCGGATCTCGTCGCCGGCCATGTTGGCCCCGTCGTCATCGCCCAAGCACAAGCCGCGCCTGCCCACAAGCGGCAGTGCAACATGGTCGTGTAGGGTGGGAATCCGGCTGCCCCCACCGTGATGGCCCGCGCTCCGGGCGCCAACGCGGCAGCGCGATCCCGGCCGATGGCGGAGAAGGTCGGCAAGGCCGCGGGCGTAAAGCGGAGGAAGGTTCCGGCTTCAAAGAAGCCACCTTCTTCAACCTCTCACTCCATCCCCCCGCAAGGAGGTGCTCCGGCGATGCCGTTCAACCGTGCCGCTTCCCCCGCGAGCGAGGTGTTCGACGAAATGGCCGGAAGGTATGCGTCTTCGGTCTTGGCGATTCCCTTTCATTTTTCGCCATTATTTTCGACAGCTCGTGACTTGTTATCGTTCGCTATAGCGGTCGTTCGAACAATGCAACAACCGAGTTCGTGAACTTGTTGGACATGAACGCGGTTGACATTGATCAAGCCCCTTTCGAACCATTCGAGTACAATGAAACGGAGGGCGGCGTGCATGATCATGGTTGTGCGGACGAATTGGAGGAGATCGAAGCGGGAGCGTTTGAGCAATCGCAAGCAAAAACTGGGAAAAACATAAGATCGAAGAACTACACGATCTTGGAAGATCAAGCTTTGATTCAAGCATGGAGTGCGGTGTCTCTTGATGCATGCATGAGTACATCTCAAACTTCCAAAAGATATTGGCAAAGGATCGAAGATCAATACTTCCGCATTATGGCAAAGCATCCCAATAGGACTCCATGCACATTTCGGTCGCTTCAAGGCCGTTGAGAGAATATGAAGCCTATGTGCAGCCATTGGGCAGCTTGCTTGGAGCAAGTACGCAATGCACCTCCAAGTCGCACCGTGGAGTCCGACTATGTGAGTTTGTTTTGCCTTTGTTCAAATTGTGCATCATCATATTGCATCATGGGAAATGATTGGATCACTTTGTTCATATTGTGTAGGACAAGATTGCTCAACATAGATACAAGGACATGGAAGCTTCGGAAGGCAAATTTTTCAAACTAGAGCATTGTTGGGAGTTGCTCCAAAAGTGCGAGAAGTGGAAGTTGATCGACAAAGAATCCCCACCAAAGAGAGGCTCACTTACAAACATGGATGAAGATGAGGATGATGACGGCCCAAGAAATTTGCACAAGCCCGATGGCGACAAGAAGACTAAGGAGAAGATCAAGAGAGAGCAAGAAGCATCCAGCATGAGGGAGAAGATTGATGCCATGGTGCAATCCAATGAGTCGATGTTGTTGAAGTCGTTGGAGATCAAGAAACACTTGGCCGAGAAGAAGGCGAAGGAGAAGCAAGAAAAGTGGCAATTGCTCAAAGAAGAGGGGCTGCACAAAGCTGCCATCGAGGAGAGAAGAGCACACACCGCTGGAAACAAATCCATGTCCATGTTGCTCGCCGAAAAGAACAAGATCATGTTAATGAACCGCAATGACATGGACGACCTCACCAAAACATGGCATGATATGGAAAGAAGAGAAATCTTAAAGAGAAAAATGGTGGCGTCAGCCGGTCCGTGTTACAGTTCCGGTGATGTTTTCTCTGCTCCATATGGTGGCAATGTGGATGATTTCGGTGCGGGAGTTGGAACAAGCACCGGAGGTGGATTCGGTGGCGCCGATGAACTTCAAGATGGACTCGATGGCACGGAGTGAAGATCGATCAAGATGATGCCAGACATGGGCGCAAACCTTTTGCAGGGCCCTCTTTTACGTTAGCCATAATGAACTTGGCTTCTATTTGCGCGTAAAACTGTTTATGTTGTTTGAATTTGAACTTGTTTGTGAAATCCTATGTCAACTGTGAGATTTGCAGTTTATCTGTTTGCGGGTCGTCGCGATGGTGTCCGAGCAGATCCCGCAGAAGCCGACCCGTAAAAAGGCATATTCTGCGAATATACTTTTTTACGGATCCGTTTGGGGGTCTGCATCTGTGCCAGCCCGCGCCGGCCCGCAAAAGCGGTTTTATGCGAACTGCAAACGCGTTTTGCGGGCCGGCGAGATGCGGGGTCTGCTAGAGTTGCTCTTAGTTTGTCAATAGGATCCATTACGTGTCCAAAGCCTTTTGTTCCTCTTCGCATATGTTATTTTGGCACAAGTTTTTTCTGTTCTAAGAAAAAAAATTGAAAAGTTTCAATTGTAAATCAGACCGTTTGCTGAGTTTTTCCCCTACGTCTCGGCGACTAGGGTTTCGATGTCTTCTGGCGGCGGCGACGCTGCACAAAATTGCGATCTTCTACAAAAAAAAATCAATCTCCTTCGCTCGATCGCCTCGGTCTCGCGCTGGGTGTGACCGGCAACAGGATTTGTTCGCTGTACCACGTTGTTTCCGTTCCAGAGGTCAGTGATGCTGAACCCAAATGAAGCATCAGGTTTGGGAAAACCTAAGGAGCAGATAGAGGATTTGTTGGGTAGGCTGCAGCTCCATGAGGACGAGGAAGATAAATTCGTCTGGGAAGAGGAATTCAAAGGTGAGAAGATAGAAGCCAAGTGGCTAGCAATCGCCAAGGTCCATACCTTGAAGGGTTTCAGCCCTTCTGCCTTGTATGCCGATATGCGATCTGCGTGGAATCCAGCAAGGGAGGTACGTTGGTGCAAGGTGGAAGACAACCTGTTCACAGTTCAGTTTGGATGTCTCGGTGATTGGAACACGACGATGAACATGGGGCCATGGCTGTTCAGGAATCAGGGCTTGCTCATTGAGGAGTATGATGGTTTCACAAATCCTAGATCGGTGGTCCTAGACAAAATAACAGTGTGGGCAAGAGTTCTCCGGCTCCCTGACAATTTTTTGATCCCCGCAGCAATCAAGGGAATGTGCCGGAAGATGGGGAAGGTGTTAGAGGTGCAAACTACTCTCCCTGCAGGCTTCGCTGGAGAATTTGTACGAGTTAGAGTGCAGATGAATGTTAACAAGAAGCTTATCAGATTTGTCTTGATGACTAAGAATGAGGAAACTGAGTATTATCAGGTGTAGTATGAGAAACTACCAATATTTTGTGGTCATTGTGGCATGCTTGGCCATTGGTATGAGGAATGTGGTACTGGCGAACATGATGTTGACAGTCTGGACTGGGGAGATTTTATGCTCGTTGATGGCGGCAGGGGCCGAGGTAGAGGGAGAGGAGGAGGTAGAGGTCCGGGACATGGCAGTGCTGCTCCCTTTGGACGTGGCAGAGGGGGTCCCTTAAATAGGCCTGGACGAGGTCGGGATGAGCAGCCGGGTCGCAACAATGGAAATCAGCAGACGAGTTGGCGTTTTAACGCGTTGTTTAATTAGCAACCCAGTACGCAAGTGGAGCATGATAGCAATGTAATTGGAGGTAATAGTACAGACCTGACTGTAGCAAAGGTTGTCACAATGCCTGATGCAGCTGAGAGCATACTGGGAAAAAGATCCATGGAGGATTTGGTCCATACAGTAGATGCTAGTGCACCGGTTCAAGCAATAGTTCCGTTTGTGCCTGGTGGCCAGGATGGCCCAGGGAAATCTATGGTGCCGCAGATAGTTAACCGTTCTGAATTAGAGCCCGTTGGTGATCTTAATGAGAAGGAGAACTTGAGAAATAAGAAGCCCAAAGGTCAAGATGGTGTGGCAGTTACAAACGATCAAATATCAGGATCGGTGGCCTCCGGCTTGGAGGACCGCTGGGAGCAATGAAACACATAATATGGAATTGCTGTGGAATGCTCTCAACCACGGCAATTCATGAGCTTCTGGAGATGTAGGAGCGAGAGAGAGTGAGTGTGGTTTTCCTGTCTGAATCACACTTGAACAAAGCTAAGGCAGACAATCTTCGAATTAAATTAGGTTTTGATTTTATGTTCCAAACTAAAAGTGATGGTCGGGCTGGGGGCTTAGTTCTTTTTTATATGAAAGAGTTTGATGTTGTTCTGAATTATAAAACGGCTAATTTCATTGATTTTTTATTCAGGTCCGGCACTGTAGTTGAGTGGAGATTGACGGGGTTTTATGGGGTGCCATCTTGGGACCATCGTTCCCTGTCATGGAAATACTTGCGTGATCTTCATGAGAAAGGAATACACCCCTGGGTGGTGTATGGATATTTTAACGAAATTATGTTCTCGTCGGAAAAGGAGGGAGGAATCCATGGCCAAACGAGATGCTGCAAGCTTTTTGAGAATGCCTTGTTGATTATGGACTAGAAGACCTTGGTTACAAGGGGGACTGTTTCACATGGAGAAGAGGTGAAATTCGAGAAAGATTAGATAGAGTGGTGGCTAACCCGGCATGGATGAATAAGTTTCCACAAGCGGTTGTCCTCAATGCCGAGCATGTGCACTCGGATCATAGACTGCTGATTCTGGACACTGATTATGAGGACAAGGTACGCTTCACCAGTGCGGCTGGGATCATACACTTTGAAGCACGTTGGTTGCAACAGGAAACACTTAACGAGGTGGTTAAATCTGCATGGGATCGAGCAAAAGCAGCAGGGATCGGGCCGTCCCTTGCCGATCGTACCAAGGCAGTACATGCAGATCTTCATGAATGGGACCGTGATATCCTTAAGAGCCCAAAAAGACGCATCAAGAAGTTAAAAGGAGAGCTTGAGAATATTCGAGTTGGACCAAACACAGTGGTAGCTCGAGCGAGAATGAGAGAGATCCAGCTGCTTTTGGAGAATTTGATGGGTCAGGAAGAGATGTACTGGATCCAAAGAGGTAGAGCGAATTGGCTGTTACATGGAGATCGAAATACTGCTTATTTTCACAATGCAACAACTTCTAGAAAGAAGCGAAACTAGATTAAGAAACTTTTGGACGACACAGGTATTTGGCATGAAGGTACGGACCAACTAAAAGCTCATGTAACTGCTTATTTTGCTAAGCTTTTCACATCGGAGGTCCTTGATCCAGACCCTGTCCTATCTCATGTTAAAAGAAGTGTCACCATTGAGATGAATGAAGCGCTATTAAAGCCATATACAATGGAGGAGGTCCGAAAGGCTTTGTTTGATATTGGGGATCTCAAAGCACCAGGCCCAGATGGACTACATTCTATATTCTATAAACGGTTTTGGCCAATGTTGGGTGATGATTTAGTTACAGAAGTTCTTGCTGCTGTTAATACTAGAATCATTCCTGAAGGATGGAACAACACTACAATAGTGATGATCCCTAAGGTTAAAAATCCAGAGAAAGTTACACAATTCAGACCTATCAGCCTCTGTAATGTGGTCTATAAGGTAATCTCTAAACTGCTGGTTGCCCGTCTTAAGGTCATTCTTCCGGATGTTGTTAGCCCTACCCAGAGTGCCTTCATACCAAGGAGACTTATTACAGATAATGTACTAGTTTCTTATGAAAGTTTCCATACTGTCAAAAATAAACGGGTAGGCAAAGAAGGTCTGTTTGCAGTTAAGTTGGATATGCATAAAGCTTATGATAGAGTGAAGTGGGTATTCCTGGAAAATATTTTGTTGAAGTTGGGCTTTCACGCCAACTGGGTGGACATGGTTATGAAGTGTGTATCTTCAGTGGAATATCGTGTCCGCCTAAATTCTGAAATAACTCAGAGCTTTAAACCAACTAGAGGACTTCGTCAGGGTGATCCATTATCACCATGTTTGTTTCTTTTATGCACTGAAGGTCTCACTGCTCTTTTAAATCATGCTAAAGAAAACAGGTTTATTGGAGGGGGTTAAAGTTTGCCGAGAAGCACCAGCTGTCACAAACTTGCTATTTGCAGATGACTCTCTTATTCTCATGAAAGCAAATGCAGAGAATGCTATTACGTTGAAGGATATACTTGATAAATATTATGCAGCCTCAGGCCAAATGGTGAGTGGTGACAAATCCAGTATTTTCTTCAGCTCATGTACTGATGTTGAGGTGAGGGTGCAGGTTTGTAATATCCTAAATATCATGACTCAAGCTCTAAATGATAAGTATCTAGGCTTTCCTGCGCAAGTAGGTTTGGATAAAACTGATACTTTTCAGTATT
The DNA here is from genome assembly GCF_056163025.1 of Triticum urartu. Taxonomy (NCBI): domain Eukaryota; kingdom Viridiplantae; phylum Streptophyta; class Magnoliopsida; order Poales; family Poaceae; genus Triticum; species Triticum urartu. The sequence goes on along the minus strand of NC_141873.1, from coordinate 63,864,090 downwards.
TGATTGATCGTGTATGGCAAAGAGTGAATGGGTGGAAAGAAAGACAACTCTCGGCAGGGGGTAAAGAAGTGCTCCTTAAGGCAGTGGGCCAATCTATACCATCATATGCAATGCCGATCTTCAAAATTCCCAAACAAACTTGCAAGGGAATAACTGACGTGATGTCGCACTACTGGTGGGGGGATGGTGATGCTCAGAGGATAATGCACTGGTTTGCGTGGTGGAAGATGTGTGTACCGAAAAGACAGGGAGGTATGGGATTTAGAGATATTCGTTGTTTCAATTTAGCTCTCTTAGCTAAGCAGACGTGGAGGCTTATTAAGAACCCGGATTCTTTGTGTGCTTGGATTCTGAGAGCAAAATACTTCCCAGATGGTGATTTATTAAATTGCATGTTAAAGAAGAATGCCTCATTTACATGGCAAAGCATAATGCAAGGTGTGAATACTTTGAGACATGGATATATTTGGAGAGTAGGAGGTGGTGGAAACATTAATATCTGGAGGGATGCTTGGATCCCAAACTCTCCATCCAGAATGATTATCACACCTAGGGGAGGCCATTTGATTTCTAAGGTGAGTGACTTAATTGATCCATCAACGGGTCAGTGGGATGTCAACCTTGTTGAGCAAACTTTTTGGCCCATTGATGCGGTAAGGGTTCTTGCTATACCATTATCAACAAACGATATGACTGATTTTATTGCTTGGAGTCTGAATAAGCATGGAAATTTTACTGTCAAATCAGCTTACCATACTGTCTGGGATTACCAATATGGACGTAAACTACGGAGAACTGATGGTTTGGGCGCTCAAGCGCTAACCCAACATGGAAAAAAGTTTGGAAACTTAACTGTCCAGCAAAGGTAAAAAATCTTTCTCTGGCGAACACTACATGAAACTATGCCTTGTAATGTTGTTCTTGCAAATCGTCATATACCTGTTAGACCGGCGTCTCCAGCATGTGGCCAAAGTGCGGAAGATGTTTTGCATGTGTTGTTTCGATGCAAAAAAGCCAAGGAAGGGTGGTGCCTCCTAGGACTGGAAGATGTTATAGCGCATGCATGCGAAGTGGATCGAGCGGGGGAAGCAATACTTGCTTATTTGCTGAATTTTCCCGCACAGGAGGCGGTCGTTCTAGGCGTTAAAAATTTCTATGAGCTCATGTCTATCACTTGATGGTATCTCTGGTGGGAAAGACGGAAACTAGTTCAACAGGAGCATGTGGAAGATGCGAAAAGAATTTCACAATCTGTGAGAGCGATGGCAGAAAATTTTGTTATTGCATGTGACCCAAAGGCAGTACTAAAGAAGGACGGATGGAGAAAACCACCTAATGGATTTGTTAAGCTGAACGTAGATGCTGCCTTCGACTATGACACGCTACATAGAGTTATGGGAGCAGTCATACGAGACGACAGAGGTCATTTTATTATTTCTGGGAACAAACTAATAGAGTCATGTTATGATCCTCTTTCTGAAGAGGCATTGGCTCTTAAATTTGGTTTACAACTCTCTTCTTCGGCAGGGTGTAACAGGTTTGTCGTTAATTCCGACAGCCTAGAACTAATGGAGATTATGACCAAGGACGGTCAGTATGCGGGCAATGCAGCAGTCATCCTTGATGATTGTTACCACCTGACATGTGAGTTTAGTTTAATTCGGTTTGAATTCTGTCCTAGAGAAGCAAACGCTGTTGCTCATGAATTAGCTAATGTAGCTAGATCTAAATTCTGTAATGAGCTTCTTCCTCTTTTACTTAAAGATGTAAGTGTTATCACCAATGAATAAAGAAGGAACTTTAGTTGTCAAAAAAAATCAGACCGTTTGCTAATTTTTTTTTACCCTACATGATTTTCCTTTCGATAGTTTCACTAGAAGGCTAATTAAGAGAGCTTGTTCGATGCTCGTGTACAAGATTCGACCTCCATTGGGACCAGCGCACTGAAATAGTGTTTTGATAATGTGCATGTGGTACATGCCTCCTTTTTAATGTGGATGTGGAACACGACTATAGAGAAACTGATGTTGATGCTTATGAGTATGACTTTGTTCAACATGAGTGCTGTTCGGCGGGGAAGCCTTTTTTTTAAGAAAATGATCCAAATTTATTATCAAAGGTCAATGAAAATAGAAAACATCTCGAACCACCGAAAAAAACATTTCAAACATAATAAAAATTACATTAAAATTCCAATACTTGGCATGCTTCATGCAGATGCTGAGGGTAATCTTTTTTTAATAAAATATGTCTGGCTTCTGTGAATTTTAATGTCTGGCGAACGTCAAAAGATGAATAAAAGCCTGCCAGAGTAACGAAACTCATTTTAATTAAATATAAGCAACACTATAGTATCAGTGTGCATGGTTCCCTTTAATTTTACGAAAATGTTAACGCCCACATGTGTGGGCGTCTGACAACTCGCCCATACACAAGGGTCCTCATCCAACCAATTCTGCACGGATCTTGACGCGTTCTAGCAGTTTTTGTGTGACACGTAGGACTAAGCTGGTGTGTGGGCATTCATCCGGTCGCCCACACGTCTTTTTTCACCACATGAGGGGTGATGTGTGGGCGTTTAGCAATTCGCCCAACACTAGTTTCACGCATGCAGAGGAGGCTGGTGTGTGGGCGTTTATCACTTCGCCCACACGCCCGTCTCCTGGCCCACACCCAAAACTGGCAGTTGCCATGTGTTTCTGCGGGTATATGGCAACTGTCCTAGTTTTGCTTGTAAGCAAATGGCAACTCTTTTTACCCGAGTTGTCATGTATTTTTGCATGGTACATGACAACTGTCATAGCATGCACGTAAGCAGATGACAACTCTTTTTTTACATGGCAACTGCTCTAGCGTGCTTGTGATCACATGGCAACTTTTTCTTTTACCCAAACATGTTTTTTTGCCATGCCTTCTTGTAGTGCTACATGGCAACTGTCTAGTGTTTAGTGGGTGGCAACTCCTAAAGTTTTGAAAATCATGGCAACTGCAGTAGATCAGACCATACATAGCAACTGCAGTTGAGCAACCATGACAACTGTAGTTGTCCGACATGGCAACCGAAGTTCAGCGACATGGCAACTGCAGCTAAATGAACATGGACGAGGGTCTGGACCATGGCAACTGCGGGACGCGCGATGACTGTCACGCGGGCGTGCGGGACCACGAGGTACGAGGCCTGACATACGGGACGTACGGGCGTTATCTATTTCGCTCACACGCATGCGTGGGAAAGGAATCGGAAGAGAGAGAAAAAAAAGATGTGTGGGCATTATTTTTTTTCACACGTGGGTGTGTGTACTGTTTCTCTTATACACCACACAAAATGTGTGAGCAGCCCCTAACGCCCACTCGTATAGCACTTATCGGCGTCCTAATTTTAAAAGAAGCGCCGTTCCATCACCAAACCCAACCCACCAACGGAAATGATGAACGAAACATCGGAATGCATTTCCGAACGCCGGGATCGGAAGGAACGTGCCTGCCACCAGCTGCTCTGGTTTGATCGGCCATATGCGAATTAAACAAAGTTGACCTCACTCAGACACTCTCCTTTCTGCGCCGTCGACAACAGCGACACAAGAATGTCGACCTACCGGCCGGTACGTGCAATTATTTGTGCAAAAGGAGAGAGTATAGAATTGTGGAGATATTCCATCTCCATCCATCCATATCCGAAGCTTATGCACCCTTGTCCTCTTCTTCTCAGCTCGATTCCATTTGTAGCGATATTCCTCTTTCCTCTCCGACATGATTTGACAGCCCAGGCTTGGAAGGAGGCGCTCCACTATCAGATCCGTGAAAAACATGTTCCACCCTTAACGTTTGGTGTTTGATTTTCCTTTTTCACAGGTAAATATCTTCAAAATTTCCAGTTAACATTTGAATGTGACAATGAACGTATCATTTTTTCAAATATTTTCGGTATGAAAAAAAGCATTTTTTTGACACGCAAGAGCATGTAAATTGTATCTCCGGATATTCCTATCTTTCTCCAACATGATTCTTTTTTAACACAATACAGACGCAAGCGCTCATATAAACGTGCATACACTCATCCCCATAAACACACACGCACACACTATCCTTATGAGCACCTCCGAAAAACTGAGTCGGTATATCATTTTGAGATTTTACGAAGTCACCGTATGCGGCTCGTAGTCGACGGGGACATTTTCTCTCACTGAACGCACATTGTCGAAAATCTTATTCAGAATAAATGTGAGCATCAGAATTTAAACACTGGTCGGCTGGGAATATCACTGCCCTGCTAATCATTCAAGTACAGGTTGCTTCGCTCCTCCGACATGATTTGACAGGTGAAGTGTAACACCCCGGTTATGACTTACCCAATTTGTACCCCAACTCTTGCCGTTTCCGGCGTTAAATTATTTTATTTTCTTGGGTTCGGATCTGTGTCTCCGTGTGTTGTTATCGTTGTCATGCATCTCATATCATGTCATCATGTGCATTGCATTTGCATACGTGTTCATCTCATGCATTCGAGCATTTTTCCCGTTGTCCGTTTTGCATTCCGGCGCTTCGTTCTCCTCCGGTGGTCTTTTCTACCTTTCTTTCGTGTGTGGAGATTAAACATTTCCGGATTGAACCGAGACTTGCCAAGCGGCTTTGGTTTACTACCGGTAGACCGCATGTCAAGTTTTGTACCATTTGGACCTCGTTTGATACTCCAACGGTTAACCGAGGGACCGAAAAGGCCCCGTGTGTGTTGCAGCCCAACACCCCTCCAATTTGGCCCAAAACCCACCAAAACCTTCTCCATCATCTAGATCGTTCGATCACGATCGCATGGCCGAAAACCGCACCTCATTTGGACTCTCCTAGCTCCCTCCACCTCTATATAAAGAAACCCCCCATTTCAATTCACGGACGAAACCCTAGTACCACCCACCTCTCGCGCCGGCGGACATTTTTTTGTCCGGCCGGACACGTCCGGATCCACCCGCCGCCGCCACGTCAGCACTCGCGAGCCCCACTTCACCGCCGCTGCCAGGGCCCGCGGGGCCCATCGCCGGCCCTCCCGGCCCGAAGCTCCCGCGCCGCCCGCGCGTGACCCCGTCGCCCCAGCGCCTCCTCGCCTCCATCTCTGGCGGCCCGCGACACCGCGCCGCAGCGCGCCCTCACCGGCGGCCGCCTCGCCCCTCGCCGGCGACGACCGCGGCAGCGCCGCCCCGCGCCGCCAAGGCCACCGCCCCGCCGTCAACCGCCTCCCCGCGCCAGATCCCGTTCCTCTCCGCCTCTCCCTCGACTCCGGTGACGCCCCGCAGCTCCGGCGAGCACGAACTCCGGCGCCGGCGAACCTTGTAATCCGCGCCGATCCAGATTCAGTTTCCTCTCGGGTTGACTTTTATCCCCGAAACCCTAATAATTTGCATATTTCATCATGCTATAACCCCTCATCCGTAACTCCGTTTTAGGCATAAAGCATATCAAAATGTTCATCTCAGAGAGTACATCATTTCATTCCATTGCGTCATTTTCATTTGAGTTCATCTTGATGCCCGAAATATTGTTAGAAGAGGGCTACTTGAGATATTTGTCAGATCTGCTACTCCTTTTAGAAATTTGTCATTTTTGCCATGATTATTGTGTGCATGATATGCCCATGAGCTCTACATATGTTCTGTTAAGGGTTTTGCCATCTTTCCAGAGGTGCAACCCATGTATTTTTGTGATGTGTGTGGTGACTAGCACAAGCTTGCAAAGTGAGGCACTTGGTAATGCTGATTTCAGGGACTTAAGTCCTTGACCTGTTTATCTCATATGGCCATATGTTCATGTTATTTCCTAGTGATCCGTGCCTCTTTTGAGGATGATCAGTAAGGATGTTTTATTAATCTTGTAGTGCTCTATCCATCCATGTATTTGTTTGTAATTATGGAGCATCCTAACTTGAGTCAATCGAGCTCTACTTTTGCTACTTCGTGAATCTGGTCAGATTGTCTACTTGTTAGCGATTTTTCCGAGGATGTTGTAATTGATCCGTGCATGCTATGTTATTTTTCTTGCCATGTCTAGCTTGCATTTTGTGTATTCTTGATGTTTCTATGCTTAGATGGTCATGACTTGATCCGTAGTGAGTGCATCGAGCTCGCAAACATGCCTACTTGATATCTGTTTCAGCATGTTCCAGTTTTCACTAAGTCTGAGAACTGATTATGTTTTTGCCATGTTCACATGCTTGCAATTATATTTTCTGATCCCTTTTGGCTCAAGGTCACTAAGGGACTTTTGTTAAGCTCTTTGAGTAGCTCCATGCCATGTTTTACTTTGCCATGTTCAGGTCCTGTAGCTTGTAGTTTTGTTGCTCCAAAGAGTGCTACCTGATCTGAAATTTCAGACAAATCTTTCCAGTGGCACACTTGGTATTCCAAGTTGGGGCCAGGTTCATGCATCCCTTGTCAAATCTTGCATATGCATCCCGCATCGCATCCCGCATAGCATACCATCCTTGCATCATATTGTTTGATCCTTGCACGTGGTTGATTGTGTCCTTATTGCTTGTTTGTCTTGTTTGGGTAGAGCTGGGAGACGAGTTCGCTAACGAGGAGCCCGTTGAGTTTGCTTTCGAGGATCCAGTCAACTCTGACAACTTTGCAGGCAAGATGATCATACCCTCGAAATCACAACTATCTTTGCTATGCTAGACTGCTCGCTCTTTTGCTATGCCAATGCTACGATGCCTACCATTTGCTTTCAAGCCTCCCAAATTGCCATGTCAAACCTCTAACCCACCATGTCCTAGTAAACCGTTGATTGGCTATGTTACCGCTTTGCTCAGCCCCTCTTATAATGTTGCTAGTTGCAGGTGAAGATTGGAGGCCGTTCCTTATTGGAACATTATTTACTTGTTGGGATATCATTATATTATCTTGTTATCTTAATGCATCTATATACTTGGTAAAGGGTGGAAGGCTCGGCCTCTCGCCTAGTGTTTTGTTCCACTCTTGCCGCCCTAGTTTCCGTCATATCGGTGTTATGTTTCCGGATTTTGCGTTCCTTACGCGGTTGGGTTATAATGGGAACCCCTTGACAGTCCGCCTTGAATAAAACTCCTCTAGCAATGCCCAACCTTGGTTTTACCATTTGCCACCTAGCCTTTTCCCTTGGGTTTCGCGGACTCAAGGGTCATCTTATTTTAAACCCCCCCGGGCCAGTGCTCCTCTGAGTGTTGATCCAACCTAGAGCACCGTGCAGGGCCGTCCCTCGGCAACTTGGGTTACGTTGGCTCCCGTACGCTTAGCTTATCCGGTGTGCCCTGAGAACGAGATATGTGCAGCTCCTATCGGGATTTGTCGGCACAGCGGATGGTGTTGCTGGACTTGTTTTACCATTGTCGGAGTTGTCTTGAAGAACCGGGATACCGAGTCTGATCGGAACGTCTCGGGAGAAGGTCTATTCCTTCGTTGACTGTGAGAGCTTGTCATGGGCTAAGTTGGGACTCCCCTGCAGGGATTTGAACTTTCGAAAGCCGTGCCCGCGGTTATGGGCAGATGGGAATTTGTTAATATTCGGTTGTAGATAACTTAAACTTTAACTTAATTAAAATGATTCAACTGAGTGTGTTACCGTGATGGCCTCTTCTCGGCGGAGTCCGGGAAGTGGACACGGTGTTGGAGTAATGCTTGCGCAGGTTGCCCTCTAGTTTCTCGCTCGCGCTTTGCCTCCTCTTGTCGCTCTCTTTTGCGAACAGGATAGCCACCATATATGCTAGTCGCTTGCTGCAGCTCCATCATATTTATCTTGCCTTACCTATAAGCTTAAATAGTCTTGATCGCGAGGGTGCGAGATTGCTGAGTCCCTGTGGCTCACAGATTACTATTACACCAGATGCAGGGCCTGATGATTCCGCTCCAGGTGACGCGTTCGAGCTCAAGTGGGAGTTCGACGAGGACTCTCAACGATACTATGTTTTTTTTCCTGATGATCAGTAGTGGTGCCCAGTTGAGGGTGATCGGGACCGTGTCGCTTGTTGGGTTATCTTTTATTTTGGCGCCGTAGTCGGGCCATGAGTGTTTTTGGATGATGTAATGTTATCTTCCTTGTGGGATTTAAGGCAAGATGACCATACCCTCGAAATCACAACTATCTTTGCTATGCTAGACTGCTCGCTCTTTTGCTATGCCAATGCTACGATGCCTACCACTTGCTTTCAAGCCTCCCAAATTGCCATGTCAAACCTCTAACCCACCATGTCCTAGCAAACCGTTGATTGGCTATGTTACCGCTTTGCTCAGCCCCTCTTATAGCGTTGCTAGTTGCAGGTGAAGATTGGAGGCCGTTCCTTGCTGGAACATTATTTACTTGTTAGGATATCATTATATTATCTTGTTATCTTAATGCATCTATATACTTGGTAAAGGGTGGAAGGCTCGGCCTCTCGCCTAGTGTTTTGTTCCACTCTTGTCGCCCTAGTTTCTGTCATATCGGTGTTATGTTCCCGGATTTTGCGTTCCTTACGCGGTTGGGTTATAATGGGAACCCCTTGACAGTCCGCCTTGAATAAAACTCCTCCAGCAATGCCCAACCTTGGTTTTACCATTTGCCACCTAGCCTTTTCCCTTGGGTTTCGCGGACTAAAGGGTCATCTTATTTTAAACCCCCCTCGGGCCAGTGCTCCTCTGAGTGTTGATCCAACCTAGAGCACCATGCGGGGCCGTCCCTCGGCAACTTGGGTTACGCTGGCTCCCATACGCTTAGCTTATCCGGTGTGCCCTGAGAACGAGATATGTGCAGCTCCTATCGGGATTTGTCGGCACATCGGGTGTTGTTGCTGGACTTGTTTTACCATTGTTGGAGTTGTCTTGAAGAACCGGGATACCGAGTCTGATCGAAACATCTCGGGAGGAGGTCTATTCCTTCGTTAACCATGAGAGCTTGTCATGGGCTAAGTTGGGACTCCCCTGCAGGGATTTGAACTTTCGAAAGCCGTGCCCGCGGTTATGGGCAGATGGGAATTTGTTAATGTCCGGTTGTAGATAACTTAAACCTTAACTTAATTAAAATGATTCAACTGAGTGTGTTACCGTGATGGCCTCTTCTCGGCGGAGTCCGGGAAGTGGACACGGTGTTGGAGTAATGCTTGCGCAGGTTGCCCTCTAGTTTCTCGCTCGCGCTTTGCCTCCTCTTCTCGCTCTTTTTTGCGAACAGGATAGCCACCATATATGCTAGTCGCTTGCTGCAGCTCCATCATATTTATCTTGCCTTACCTATAAGCTTAAATAGTCTTGATCGCGAGGGTGCGAGATTGCTGAGTCCCTGTGGCTCACAGATTACTATTACACCAGATGCAGGGCCTGATGATTCCGCTTCAGGTGACGCGCTCGAGCTCAAGTGGGAGTTCGACGAGGACTCTCAATGATACTATGTTTCTTTTCCTGATAATCAATAGTGGTGCCCAGTTGGGGGTGATCGGGACCGTGTCGCTTGTTGCGTTATCTTTTATTTTGGCGCCGTAGTCGGGCCATGAGTGTTTTTGGATGATGTAATGTTATGTATGTACTTGATTGACGTGGCGAGTGTAAGCCAGCTATGTTATCTCCCCTTTCATTATATATATATTACAAGGGATGTTGTGAAGATTGCCTAACTTGCGACATATGCCTTCAATGCGATTATGTCTCTAAGTCGTGCCTCGACACGTGGGAGCTATAGTCGCATCGAGGGTGTTACAAGTTGGTTATCAGAGCCTTCCCCGACCTTAGGAGCCCCATTGCTTGATCGTTTTTAGCGGCCGAGTTGTGTCTAGAAAAATGTTTTGAGTCATTTAGGAATTATATATCGGAGAGTTTAGGAATTCTTTTTACTTCCCAGTCTCCTCATCGCTCTGGTAAGGCATCCTGACGTAGAGTTTTGACTCTTCTCTTCTCAAATTTCACTAAAAAAATTTAGGATCACGCGGGTATCTTGGAATCGTTCCGATGGTTTTATGATGAGAACATTGTCTTGGTGCCTCCTGTCAGGGGTTTTGTGGAAGTGTCCCGGGAGTTGAGCTCTAAGGTGTTGTCGTCATAATTTTATCGTTGCAGTTCTGGAATACCTGAGTTTAGTACGCCGACATCGAAAATTTCTTTTATGCAGTTCGTTGGTGAGATAACCTCGACGCCACCCAGTACTGGGGCGGGAGTTCGGGAGTATCGCCATAACTTGTATAACGGATGCTTTTCGAAGGTTGAGGTAGATGGTTTCCGAAATTTTTCTCGGTTATGTGTTGAAGGATGGATACAGCTGGATGTAGGATTTGCTAGATTTGGGTGAGATATTATGCTTCCCCTGTAACCCAACACCTGATTGCATAACCGGAAAGGTTCGGGAGTTTCATAGGTGGGAATTCTTGTAGCTCTAGTTCTTCTTCCACGGATATTGGTTTGAGATTGGGATTTCTTACCGATTATTCGTTCTTGATCCGTACCTTTTTGGTTTATTTCTCTACCTAAATTCTACGTGGCTTCTCAATTTATGAATATGTGACCATTTCAAGAGGAATGCATTCGTTCATTTTGGTCGGATGTGAAGACTATATGTTGCATTTTCATTCCGTTGGATTCAGCTTCAATATTTGTCTATCAATGTGCTAACGGATGTCAACCTCTTCAGGATGGCTCCTCCAACGCGCACGACTCCGAATCCTGATCCGCCACCACCTCCACCTCCTCAGGAGGCATGGCAAGCTGTGATGGCCGCAACCAATGCAAACACACAGTTGATCATGCAAATTCTTCAAGAGCGAAATCAAAGCAACCAAGGGAACCAAGGCAACAATCAGAATCACTTTGCTACACTCAACCAGTTCCTTGCTAACGGGCCAAAGACTTTCAGCAATTGTGTTGAGGCAACTGATGCTGACGATTGGCTCGTGGATCTGTGTAAGCATTTCGAGTGCAGTAACATTAGGCCTGAGGACTTTGTCAAGTTCGCTTCCTTCCAACTCAAAGATCAAGCTGCAGGATGGTTCCAGCAATACAAAGATTCCAGGGGTGGACGTGTTATTACCTGGGATGAATTCCGTCAAGATTTTAGAGCTCACCATATCCCTCAGAGCGTGGTTGAAAGCAAGCATGAGGAATTCCGCAACCTGAAGCAAGGCTCTTTGTCTTTCTATGAATACAACAAGTTGTTTCAGAAGCTCGCCCGCTTTGCCAAGCAGGACGTCCCTGATGAGAAGAGCATGATATACCAGTTCAGGGGTGGTCTTAGAGAAGAAATTCAGCTAGCTCTTGTTCTCTTTGAGCCTTTGAGGTACGATGAGTTCTACAACATGGCATTGAAGCAAGAGGCCGCTCAATTGAGGTGTGATGCTTCCAAAAAGCGAGTCAGAGATGCTACTCCTTCTTCCTCTACTCAAGTGGCCAAGCAGCAGAACTATTGGCTTCCTCCTCCTCCGTTCCGGCAGCCGTATCAGCAGAAGAGTAAAGGTGGTAGTGGATCTTTCCACCCACCCAACTCTGGTTTTCAGAACAAGACTTCGTCTCAAGCTCCAAGATCGAGTGTTCCGTACCACCGTCCGCTTTCAGAGGTCACGTGCAACAAGTGCCAACAGAAGGGTCACTATACCAACAAGTGTCTCAACCAGAGGCGTCTTCCTCCTCCTCCTCCTGTCAGATCGGCAAGTACAGCTGTGGTCAAGCATAACCCCAAGCACGCTAAGGTCAACTTGCTGAATGCAGCTTAGGCAGAGGACTCGTCAGATGTCATCATGGGTAACTTTCCAGTTAACTCTTTTCCCGCAAAAGTTCTTTTTGACACTGGTGCATCGCATTGTTTCATGTCAAGATCATTTGTTTCCAAACATGACTTCGTTTCACAAACGTTGGGTAAACCTATGGGAGTGGTTTCTCCGGCTAAGTCTATGAGGGCTACTTCAATAGTCCCGGATATTTCTATCATGATGGGGGATTTCAAGTTTCTGGCTTCTCCAATGGTTCTGGATAACTCGGATATTGATCTTATTCTCGGGATGGATTGGCTTTCTAAGCACAAGGCTCAGCTTGATTGTGCAGCCAAGCAGATTCAATTGACTCATTCGTCTGAGGATGTAATTGTGTTTGCCGCTCGTGATGATACTATTCGTCTGTTTTCTCTCAATGAGAAGGGTGAACTCGATGCCATCTCGCAAATTCCAGTCGTTTGCGAATATCAAGACGTCTTTCTAGAAGAGCTTCCAGGAATGCCTCTGCACCGGCCAGTTGAATTCGTTATTGATCTTGAGCCTGGCACGGAACCTGTGTGCAAGCGTCCTTACAAGCTCGGACCTGAAGAGTTGAAGGAGCTGAAGAAGCAACTCGATATTCAAGAAAGAATGGGTCTCATCCGGCCTAGTTCTTCTCCGTGGGGTTGTGGTGTTCTTTTTGTGAAGAAGAAGGATGGAACGGACCGACTTTGTGTTGATTACCGTCCATTGAACAAGAAAACCATCAAGAACAAATACCCACTTCCCAACATCAATGAGCTGTTCGAACAACTCAAAGGTGCCCAAGTATTCTCCAAGCTTGATCTCCGTATGGGTTGTCATCAGATTCGAATCCGTGAGCAAGATATTCCCAAGACGGCTTTCAGGACAAGCTATGGTTCATATGAAACACTGTTATGTCTTTTGGCCTCATCAACGCTCCTCCGACGTTCTCTCGCATGATGAACTTCATCTTCAACGCCTACACCAATGACTTTGTTTTGGTCTATCTCGACGACATTCTGATTTTCTTGAAGAACAAGGAAGATCATGCCAAGCACTTGCGTTTGGTACTCGATAAGTTGAGGGAACACAAGTTCTACGCCAAGTTCTCCAAGTGCGAATTTTGGCTCGATGAGGTTCTTTATCTTGGTCATATCATCTCTGCCAAGGGCATTGCCGTGAATCCTGAGAAGGTGTCTGCAATTGTGAATTGGGAGCCTCCTCAGAACGAGAAGCAACTCCGTAGCTTCCTCGGTCTCGTAAGCTATTGCCGAAGATTCGTTGAAAACTTTTCTAAGATCGCGAAGCCTCTCTCAAATCTTCTCCAGAAGCACGTCAAGTACATTTGGTCTCCGGAGTATGACATTGCTTTCAACACTTTGAAAGAGAAATTGATCACTGCTCCAGTTCTGACTCCGCCTGATGAATCCAAGCCATACGAGGTCTTTTGTGATGCCTCTCTCCAAGATCTTGGCGCAGTATTGATGCAAGAGAAGAAAGTTGTTGTTTATACCTCTCGCCAGTTGAAGCCCAATGAGAAGAACTACCCCACTCATGATCTCGAGTTGGCGGCAGTTGTGCATGCTCTTTTGACTTGAAGACATCTCTTATTGAAAAGAAAAGTGGACATTTTCACTGATTACAAGAGTCTCAAGTACATCTTCACTCAGGCTAATCTCAACCTCAGACAAACTCGATGGGTCGAAATGATTCAAGAGTATAATCCGAGTATCGAGTATACTCCAGGCAAGGCCAATGTGATTGCTGACGCATTGAGCAGGAAAGCTTATTGCAACAGTCTGATTCTCAAGCCTTATCAACCCGAGCTTTGTGAAGCTTTCCGCAAACTTAATCTGCAAGTTGTTCCTCAAGGTTTCCTCACCAACCTTCAAGTCTCTCCTACCTTGGAAGACCAGATTCGCCAAGCCCAGCTTCTTGATGCTATGGTGAAAAAGGTGAAGATTGGGATTGCCAAGAGTTAACCCAAGTACAAGTGCTACCGCCTTGATGACAAGGACACTCTCTTCTTCGAGGATCGTATTGTTGTACCCAAAGGTGACCTCCGTAAAGTGATCATGAACGAGGTTCACAATTCTCTCCTCTCCATCCACCCTGGGAGCATGAAGATGTATCAGGACCTCAAGCAGGCTTATTGGTGGACTCGAATGAAGCGCGAGATTGCTTAATTCGTGAACAAGTGTGATGTCTGCAGAAGAGTGAAGGTAGAACACCAAAGGCCAGCTGGTCTCCTCCAACCTCTTGCCATTCCAGAATAAAAGTTTGACCACATTGAGATGGACTTCGTGACTGGGTTTCCAAAGTCCAAGCGTGGCAATGATGCTATATTCGTTGTCATCGACAAACTCACCAAAGTGGCTCACTTTCTGCCTATCAAAGAGTCAATCACTGCAGCTCAATTGGCGGAGCTCTATACCTCTCGGATTGTCTCTCTGCACGGTATTCCACAAGTGATCTCTTCAGACCGTGGCAGCATCTTTACCTCCAAATTTTGGGATTCTTTTCAGAAGGCCATGGGCACCAACATCCGCTTCAGCACAGCTTTCCATCCTCAAACTAGCGGTCAAGTCGAGCGTGTCAATCAGATTCTTGAAGATATGCTCAGGGCTTGTGTGATCTCCTTCGGCATGAAGTGGGAGGATTGTCTTCCTTATGCTGAATTCTCCTACAACAACAGTTTTCAAGCAAGTTCGGGCAAGGCCCCATTTGAAATTCTGTATGGTAGGAAGTGCCGTACCCCTCTCAACTGGTCTGAAACCGGTGAACGTCAGCTTTTGGGAAATGACTTAATCACAGAGGCAGAGGAAATGTGCAAAGTCATTCGAGATAACCTCAAAGCAGCCTAATCCCGCCAGAGGAGCTACTATGATAGTAAGCACCGTGATTTGGCTTTCGAGATCGGAGATCATGTTTACCTCCGCGTCTCTCCTATGAAAGGTACTCGTCGCTTCGGTATCAAAGGAAAGCTTGCCCCTAGATACGTGGGACCTTTCAAGATTGTCAGCAAGAGAGGCGATCTCGCCTATCAACTCGAGCTTCCTTCAAACTTTGCAAATGTTCATGAGGTGTTCCATGTCTCTCAACTCCGAAAGTGCTTCAAGACTCCTGACCGCACCGTCAACTTCGAGACATTGAGCTCCAAGAAGATCTATCCTATCATGAGCACCCAGTTGCTATTCTTGAAGAGACTGAACGCAAGACTCGCAACAAGTCAATCAAATTCCTCAAAGTCAAGTGGTCACACCATTCCGACCGTGAAGCTACCTGAGAACGCGAGGATCACCTCCGTTCTGAGTACCCGGCGTTCTTTCAGTCCTAGATCTCTGGACGAGATCCTTTCATAGTGGTGGAGTGTTGTAACACCCCGGATATGACTTACCCAATTTGTACTCCAACTCTTGTCGTTTCCGGCGTTAAATTATTTTATTTTCTCGGGTTCGGGTCTGTGTCTCCGTGTGTTGTTATCGTTGTCATGCATCTCATATCATGTCATCATGTGCATTGCATTTGCATACGTGTTCATCTCATGCATTCGAGCATTTTCTCCGTTGTCCGTTTTGCATTCCGGTGCTTCGTTCTCCTCCGGTGGTCTTTTCTACCTTTTTTTCGTGTGTGGAGATTAAACATTTCCGGATTGGACCGAGACTTGCCAAGCGGCCTTGGTTTACTACCGGTAGACCGTCTGTCAAGTTTCGTACCATTTGGACCTCGTTTGATACTCCAACGGTTAACCGAGGGACCGAAAAGGCCTCGTGTGTGTTGCAGCCCAACACCCCTCCAATTTGGCCCAAAACCCATCAAAACCTTCTCCATCATCTAAATCGTTCGATCACAATCGCGTGGCCGAAAACCGTACCTCATTTGGACTCTCCTAGCTCCCTCCACCTCTATATAAAGAACCCCCCATTTCAATTCACGGACGAAACCCTAGTACCACCCACCTCTCGCGCCGGCGGACACGTCCGGATCCACCCGCCGCCGCCACGTCAGCACCCGCGAGCCCCACTTCGCCGCCGCCAGGGCCTGCGGGGCCCATCGCCGGCCCTCCCGGCCCGAAGCTCCCGCGCCGCCCGCGCGTGACCCCGCCGCCCAAGCGCCTCCTCGCCTCCATCTCCGGCGGCCTGCGCCACCGCGCCGCAGCGCGCCCTCGCCGGCGGCCGCCTCGCCCCTCGCCGGCGAGGACCGCGGCAGCGCCGCCCCGCCGTCAACCGCCTCCCCGCGCCGGATCCGGTTCCTCTCCGCCTCTCCCTCGACTCCGGTGACGCCCGCAGCTCCGGCGAGCACGAACTCCGGCGCCGGCCAACCTCGTAATCCGCGCCGAACCAGATCCAGTTTCCTCTCGGGTTGACTTTTATCCCCGAAACCCTAATAATTTGCATATTTCATCATGCTATAACCCCTCATCCGTAACTCCGTTTTAGGCATATAGCATATCAAAATGTTCATCTCAGAGAGTACATCATTTCATTCCATTGCGTCATTTTCATTTGAGTTCATCTTGATGCTCGAAATGCTGTTAGAAGAGGGCTACTTGAGATATTTGTCAGATCTGCTACTCCTTTTAGATATTTGTCATTTTTGCCATGATTATTGTGTGCATGATATGCCCATGAGCTCTACATATGCTTTGTTAAGGGTTTTGCCATCTTTTCAGAGGTGCAACCCATGTATTTTTGTGATATGTGTGGTGACTAGCACAAGCTTGTAAAGTGAGGCACTTGGTAATGCTGATTTCAGGGACTTAGCATTTTCACTAAGTCCTTGACCTGTTTATCTCATATGGCCATATGTTCATGTTGTTTCCTAGTGATCCGTGCCTCTTTTGAGGATGATCAGTAAGGATGTTTTATTAATCTTGTAGTTCTCTATCCATCCATGTCTTTGTTTGCAATTATGGAGCACCCTAGCTTGAGTCAATCGAACTCTATTTTTGCTACTTCGTGAATCTGGTCAGATTGTCTACTTGTTAGCGATTTTGCCGAGGATGTTGTAGTTGATCCGTGCATGCTATGCTATTGTTCTTGCCATGTCTAGCTTGAATTTTGTGTATTCTTGATGTTTGTATACTTAGATGGTCATGACTTGCTCCGTAGTGAGTGCATCGAGCTCGCAAACATGCCTACTTGATATCTGTTTCAGCATGTTCCAGTTTTCACTAAGTCTGAGAACTGATTATGTTTTTGCCATGTTCACATGCTTGCAATTGTATTTTCTGATCCCTTTTGGCTCAAGGTCACTAAGGGACTTTTGTTAAGCTCTTTGAGTAGCTCCATGCCATGCTTTACTTTGCCATGTTCAGGTCCTGTAGCTTGTAGTTTTGTTGCTCCAAAGAGTGCTACCTGATCTGAAATTTCAGACAAATCTTTCCAGTGGCACACTTGGTATTCCAAGTTGGGGCCAGGTTCATGCATCCCTTGTCAAATCTTGCATATGCATCCCGCATAGCATACCATCCTTGCATCATATTGTTTGATCCTTGCACGTGGTTGATTGTGTCCTTGTTGCTTGTTTGTCTTGTTTGGGTAGAGCTGGGAGACGAGTTCGCTAACGAGGAGCCCGTTGAGTTTGCTTTCGAGGATCCAGTCAACTCTGACAACTTTGCAGGCAAGATGATCATACCCTCGAAATCACAACTATCTTTGCTATGCTAGACTGCTCGCTCTTTTGCTATGCCAATGCTACGATGCCTACCACTTGCTTTCAAGCCTCCCAAATTGCCATGTCAAACCTCTAACCCACCATGTCCTAGGAAACCGTTGATTGGCTATGTTACCGCTTTGCTCAGCCCCTCTTATAATGTTGCTAGTTGTAGGTGAAGATTGGAGGCCGTTCCTTATTGGAACATTATTTACTTGTTGGGATATCATTATATTATCTTGTTATCTTAATGCATCTATATACTTGGTAAAGGGTGGAAGGCTCGGCCTCTCGCCTAGTGTTTTGTTCCACTCTTGCCGCCCTAGTTTCCGTCATATCGGTGTTATGTTTCCGGATTTTGCGTTCCTTACGCGGTTGGGTTATAATGGGAACCCCTTGACAGTCCGCCTTGAATAAAACTCCTCCAGCAATGCCCAACCTTGGTTTTACCATTTGCCACCTAGCCTTTTCCCTTGGGTTTCGCGGACTCAAGGGTCATCTTATTTTAAACCCCCCCGGGCCAGTGCTCCTCTGAGTGTTGATCCAACCTAGAGCACCGTGCAGGGCCGTCCCTCGGCAACTTGGGTTACGTTGGCTCCCGTACGCTTAGCTTATCCGGTGTGCCCTGAGAACGAGATATGTGCAGCTCCTATCGGGATTTGTCGGCACAGCGGGTGGTGTTGCTGAACTTGTTTTACCATTGTCGGAGTTGTCTTGAAGAATCGGGATACCGAGTCTGATCGGAACGTCTCGGGAGAAGGTCTATTCCTTCGTTGACTGTGAGAGCTTGTCATGGGCTAAGTTGGGACTCCCCTGCAGGGATTTGAACTTTCGAAAGCCGTGTCCGCGGTTATGGGCAGATGGGAATTTGTTAATGTTCGGTTGTAGATAACTTAAACTTTAACTTAATTAAAATGATTCAACTGAGTGTGTTACCGTGATGGCCTCTTCTCGGCGGAGTCCGGGAAGTGGACACGGTGTTGGAGTAATGCTTGCGCAGGTTGCCCTCTAGTTTCTCGCTCGCGCTTTGCCTCCTCTTGTCGCTCTCTTTTGCGAACAGGATAGCCACCATATATGCTAGTCGCTTGCTGCAGCTCCATCATATTTATCTTGCCTTACCTATAAGCTTAAATAGTCTTGATCGCGAGGGTGCGAGATTGCTGAGTCCCTGTGGCTCACAGATTACTATTACACCAGATGCAGGGCCTGATGATTCCGCTCCAGGTGACGCGTTCGAGCTCAAGTGGGAGTTCGACGAGGACTCTCAACGATACTATGTTTTTTTTCCTGATGATCAGTAGTGGTGCCCAGTTGAGGGTGATCGGGACCGTGTCGCTTGTTGGGTTATCTTTTATTTTGGCGCCGTAGTCGGGCCATGAGTGTTTTTGGATGATGTAATGTTATCTTCCTTGTGGGATTTAAGGCAAGATGACCATACCCTCGAAATCACAACTATCTTTGCTATGCTAGACTGCTCGCTCTTTTGCTATGCCAATGCTACGATGCCTACCACTTGCTTTCAAGCCTCCCAAATTGCCATGTCAAACCTCTAACCCACCATGTCCTAGCAAACCGTTGATTGGCTATGTTACCGCTTTGCTCAGCCCCTCTTATAGCGTTGCTAGTTGCAGGTGAAGATTGGAGGTCGTTCCTTGCTGAAACATTATTTACTTGTTAGGATATCATTATATTATCTTGTTATCTTAATGCATCTATATACTTGGTAAAGGGTGGAAGGCTCGGCCTCTCGCCTAGTGTTTTGTTCCACTCTTGTCGCCCTAGTTTCTGTCATATCGGTGTTATGTTCCCGGATTTTGCGTTCCTTACGCGGTTGGGTTATAATGGGAACCCCTTGACAGTCCGCCTTGAATAAAACTCCTCCAGCAATGCCCAACCTTGGTTTTACCATTTGCCACCTAGCCTTTTCCCTTGGGTTTCGCGGACTAAAGGGTCATCTTATTTTAAACCCCCCTCGGGCCAGTGCTCCTCTGAGTGTTGATCCAACCTAGAGCACCGTGCGGGGCCGTCCCTCGGCAACTTGGGTTACGCTGGCTCCCCTACGCTTAGCTTATCCGGTGTGCCCTGAGAACGAGATATGTGCAGCTCCTATCGGGATTTGTCGGCACATCGGGTGTTGTTGCTGGACTTGTTTTACCATTGTCGGAGTTGTCTTGAAGAACCGGGATACCGAGTCTGATCGAAACATTTCGGGAGGAGGTCTATTCCTTCGTTAACCATGAGAGCTTGTCATGGGCTAAGTTGGGACTCCCCTGCAGGGATTTGAACTTTCGAAAGCCGTGCCCGCGGTTATGGGCAGATGGGAATTTGTTAATGTCCGGTTGTAGATAACTTAAACCTTAACTTAATTAAAATGATTCAACTGAGTGTGTTACCGTGATGGCCTCTTCTCGGCGGAGTCCGGGAAGTGGACACGGTGTTGGAGTAATGCTTGCGCAGGTTGCCCTCTAGTTTCTCGCTCGCGCTTTTCCTCCTCTTCTTGCTCTCTTTTGCGAACAGGATAGCCACCATATATGCTAGTCGCTTGCTGCAGCTCCATCATATTTATCTTGCCTTACCTATAAGCTTAAATAGTTTTGATCGCGAGGGTGCGAGATTGCTGAGTCCCTGTGGCTCACAGATTACTATTACACCAGATGCAGGGCCTGATGATTCCGCTCCAGGTGACGCGCTCGAGCTCAAGTGGGAGTTCGACGAGGACTCTCAATGATACTATGTTTCTTTTCCTGATGATCAGTAGTGGTGCCCAGTTGGGGGTGATCGGGACCGTGTCGCTTGTTGCGTTATCTTTTATTTTGGCGCCGTAGTCGGGCCATGAGTGTTTTTGGATGATGTAATGTTATTTATGTACTTGATTGACGTGATGAGTGTAAGCCAACTATGTTATCTCCCCTTTCATTATATATATTATATGGGATGTTGTGAAGATTGTCTAACTTGCGACATATGCCTTCAATGCGATTATGTCTTTAAATCGTGTCTCGACACATGGAAGCTATAATCGCATCGAAGGTGTTATATAAAACTCCACTGGTAGCCCGTGAAGAAGAATCCAGGAGTCTCTAGGGGGTGGGTGAGTGCATCCTGATCGGATCAGAACTCGGCCGGAAACGAACAAGGAGGTGCCGAGAAGCACAAACAATACACCGAGTATCGTGCACGTCCCTCTCGGCCCTACTCCACTACACTGGCTAGGTCACTTGCCGTGTCATCTTGCGACGAGCAGCTCAGCCTAGCTGCCACAACTAGTGACTCCATCCTTCCGTTCCAATCACCATCCGCATCCACATCCACATCCACCCTTAGCAGCAGCGATGATTAGCAGGTTGAAAAACACGATCCACTTTATATATGCCAGCTAGGGTCCCGTGACGGCGTGACCTGTATGTAATCTGAGCGTCAATCGATCGACCAAACATGTGTCCCGCATTCTCTCCGGGTCCTGTAATGCATACCGCTTTCGAACTTTGCCAAAAGGTTCGCCAGTGGCTTTCTTCACGCCATGTCTGCCAAAAGGCCTAGTATCCTAAATTTGTGACCATTTACACTTTGTCTCTCCCAAAAGAACATGTACAAACATTGTTTCAAAAAAAAAGAACATGTACAAACATGTGTTGAAACGGATGAAATATTAGACTCTTGTATAACAGTCGACTATTGACGTCGCTCTCAGAGTCTCAGCGTTAGCTGCTGCGTGCCACCTTGAATTGCTACGAGCAGCCTACCTGGTTGCTATAATTAGTGGCTCGATCGACTGTTGCAATCATAGTCCACCATTAGCCACAATGATTAACTGGTCACAAAATGCCCGACTTTATGCTGGCTAGGCTTTCGTGAGTTGTGACCTGCGCCTAATCGATCAACGCGTGTGACACATTCTCCTGGATTTAGTGCATAACGCTTTGGATCTTTGCCAAAAGCTTTGTTATCAGGAACCCCGGGCTCTTCTTTTGAGTGAAGGGCAAGACACCTCCTACAAGTGCATTTTATCCCTCAAAGAAACAAGTGCGTTTTATGTCAAAAGAAAAAAAACGAGTGCATTTTGCTTTTTTTGAAGAAAAATAGGGTACATGTCGTCACTTAAGTCCATCTACAACGCGGGCTCTTAGCCCAGACGCTAGGTGTTATTTCTGGCAGTTTCGGGCGAATCCTGTTTGATCGGATTTAGGCTAGCGTCGTTTCACGGGACTTTTTAACAAACACTGTATTTTTCTAAGAAATTTTTTTAACTACGGTAGTTCTCAAATAGATGGTGTTACGTTGGGAAACGGATGCCTGCGCTATATATTTTGAAAACAAAATATTACCTAAGCGTCCTAACATGCGCCCTTCTGTGGTAGATGGCCTAATGCTCGGAGAGATGGAGGTTGTAATTATCACCAATGTACATCATTTTGGAACTTATTGTCGCGATATATCCTGTTATCCGTTTGGCACTTGGCATTGACTAGTTTCCTCTCAAACTTGAGTGGCATAACACGAAGATATGTATTTTTGTGAGGTGGCAAGTTGGAAAATACTATATCACACGAGGTGGTTAAGGCGAACCCGACTAATCGCTCGGTCGATTTCGACGGGTTCTCCAATCCGGTGGCTGTGACTAGGCTAAGAATACTAATGATGGCCAAAAATACGACGGAATAAAAAAATAAACAAGGATGATAGAAACTACGACGAGCAATCGGGTCAAGTACATTTTGCCTGGCGCGGCCTTGCTAGACATAAAAATGAATCTATGTGTCATGCCACGTAGGCCTGGCAGGCGGGCCACCATGTTAGTTGCATGACAAGTGGTAAAATGTGATATTTCCTCCACTCAGGGCCTCTTTGATTCACAGGATTGTTAAAATGAAGGAATAGAAAAAATGCAGGAATAGAATGACATATCCCATAGTATCCTACAGGATTTGAAAGAATGTTTGATAACATAGGAAAAACAAAGAATTCTACAAAGAGGTTTGAGTGGATGAAAATTTTCCTCCAAAATGTAGTAAAAATGGATCATATGGAAAAATTCCTAAGGATGCCAATCCTACGAATCAAACGAGCATCACAGAAAAAATTCCTAAGGGTTTAAATCCTCCAAAAATCCTATGCAATTCCTTTGAATCAAAGGAGCCCTCGGGGTTAAAAGGCTAGCAAGCCAAACTGTAGCACAAAGCCAATCACCCATAGAACGAGTGGGGACGAAAGAAATCATGCACCACAACTCGGTCTTACACATTTGGATCCTGCTCGGTGACCCTCCGGCCCTTTAACCTCGAACGAAAGGAGTACATTGCGTCAATACGTTTCTTAAATGAGATACATCGTGACAAAATTCTTATATAGGGTGGCGAGTAGTATACCATCTCTACAAAAGCGAGACTCACAATTCACTAATATCAAATCTTCTCATAAATATTATTTCCCTTCTTCTTCATTTATGACATTGGTGAGTTGAAGATGGCGACGATGCGAAATGCGCATGACAAATGGTTGGGAGTAATCAATTCCATGGCTTTTCCCTCTAAAAGTAAATCAATGTCACTGTTTCCCCTCATATTTGTTTTTAGGAAATGGGACTGGCATTAGCTCCCAACGTGATCACACTCTAGTTGTAGTTGGGTAAGATGCCCGAACCCCGTAGGGTGATCCCGGATAAAAGCAAACAACTAATAATAAGGTCACCGAGGAGTAACCAATCGAGGGAATGAACGAGGAAGACCGATCACCAAAAAAGAAGAGTTTCCGATGTTAGGAGGAATTCCTTTAATAACTAAGCATGATTTTAAATAGCAAAGCTAGATTTGTTAGGATTGGTACCTTTGGCAGTGGTACCTTTGAAAATCAGTACCTTGGTATTAGCGCATCCTGAGATCGGACTCGAAGGGCGTAAAACGACCGGCCCAGCAGGGAGTTAAAGTATAAGGTTAAGACGGAGGAGGATGATGAAGAAAAAAAAAGGTCCCTGGTGGTGGCGAGTCAAAGTTGGCAGCATATGTGATCATTTGGAGTCAAGGTGTCATGTTTAAGATGGTCGGGATGAAGAGGTTAACCACAACCAAAATCAAAAACGTCTATTTTTGCTCAAAAAAGGGAAGGAAAAAAAAGGCAACGACGCTTACGGCCACCATATCAAAGGGAATGTTATGGCGTGACATCCACGACGACACCAAGGGTAGTGTGAAAAGCAGATAGAGTCAAGGTTGGATGTACAATTTAAATTGAATTTCAAACGAAATCTGGATTTGAAGTCAAACATCCATGGCTCGCAAATCCGGAAAGAGCTGACTGCTGCTGACAATTTCCACCCTGCGCGGCGTGGGCTGCCTCCTTTTCGTTTTGAAACTTTTTTTATTCGCACTTTTCTTTCCGAACCTTGCCTTGCGGTTTTAGCCAGGTTTGTGTCAGCACGCCGTAAAGAAACCCCTTGCCTGTTTCGTTCGTGTCAGCTGGGCTTATAAAACGAGATCCGCACGGCACCCGTCCACCCGACCCATCCCTCCTCCTACCAGTCCGCCTCCTCAACCCCGCCGACGCCCGCGCGTGAAGATCGCCCGCCACCTCCCGCCGCCCTCCGCGCTCGTGGGGCTCGCCGGCCGGCCGCCGGCGTCAAGATCAAATACGGGTAAACCAACCAATCTCCCGCTCCAAGCATCGACCCAACATTTCTCCTTCCCCAGTTCCGTAGATGCCGGCATCCGTTCAAGAGATTTTTCCGTCGTCGTTTATGGTACTGTGCGTTTCCTTCTTCTTTTCTGTCGTCGCGGACGTTCTCGCTCCTTCCACCTCGTTCCCGTCGACCGTCGACCCCCTCCTCCCCTTTCCCCGCGTCCACGTCGTAGGGCGGCTGCGCCAAGAAAGGGGTTGGTTGAGGCGCAAGGTTCCCGACCCCGGCGGCGCGGAGCCGTGCGAGATCCTCCTCCTTCCTCCCGCCGCTCTGGTCGCCCGACGAACCAAATGCGCACACACGATTCGCCATCATCATCATCTCTGACGCTGCTTTCTTTGAACCTCCACTACTACTAGTAGTCCCACCTGCCCTTTCTCCGCCGCTGCTGCGTTGGCGAATTTCAAGTTTTCCCCGAGCATTGACTGGATTACAGCCCAAATCAGTTTTGGTTTTAATTAATGCGGCCAAACTCCATAACGTGCGTCGGTGTCACGTGCACTGTTTTGAATGAAAACATGCCCGTTTCGTTGCAAATTTTTTTAACCGCCAAGTAAAATACTGCACGAAGCTGTTTTTTTGGGTGTTGATTGACACGGTAAACCGTGCGTGTAAGGGAGAATCCAGAGGATCGGAGCTAGGGATCGAACTTCGGCACAAAATTACCGGACTACCCTTCCGCTCGCCCCCTTTTCTGTCGCGTCCCCTCGCGACTCACGCCTCCTCTCCTCTCCACACTTCGCCGTCCCCACGAACCGCCTCCCTCCCTCCCGTCGCGTCTCCCAAACTCCCTGGCGGCGGCGGCGGCGGCGGCGGCGGCACCGCTGCTCCTGCCGAGGCTCCGGCCATCCCCATCCAGGTTAGAGCCTCCCCCAGCCTCTCCCCCTCTCTGATTGCCCCCGCCGGAACTAAGGATTGTCCCGTGGATTGATTTTCTACTCCGCTCCGCTCCGCCCCGTTCCCACCAATGGACCCTCCATGACGAGAGGATTTACCGATTCCATCCCGTCTCGTGCGGCTCCTGCGCGCCTCGGTTCCCCCGTGGCGTCTCTGCGGCGATTTTTGTTTTCAGTTTCTGCTGTGGGTTTCAGTCACCGGTGATTGTGGACGCGGCCGGGGTTGGATCGGGGCGGTTCGGGTCAGGGATTGCGGGAAGAAAATTCGAAGGGTGCTACTGCTAGTCTATCTAGCATCCTGATGGGAGGAATTGGATCGCGGGTCGCTGTCTCCGTGGCCCGTGCCGCGCATGTTATTTTTCCTTGTTGGTTTCTGCGTCGGGTCCTTGCGACGCGATTCCATTGGTCTGCAGGTGGTGGCCGACAGGCCGAGTTCGTCGGGGACGTGCTCGCTGCGTGCCGTGGCGGATTAATCAATCACTTCGGCTCTGTTTGTTGGCCTCCTTCGCGTCAAGTACTTATCCATCGCAGCTGCCCCTAGTAGCCTAGCCTCCCGTGGTGCCAAACTCCAATTTGTGTTCGCTTTTTTCCGTCATTCCGCGCAGCATCTTGTGACCCGGATAATATCCGTTTCTGAATTAGCTGTGTCTACTGCCAGATTGGTCAATATTCGGGTAGAAGAGGCATCTTTTTTTTCTGCCACTGAATGCCGGGTATCTGGTTGATGTCAATTTGATTCTTCTGTGGTTTGGGGGCCGAGGTAGATATCTGTGTTCTTATGCTTGTTTGCAGATTAGTACTGCTGATGTTTGTGTGGTCTTGCCGGTTTACTGTTGTGACTTGTGATACTTCTCGTTCAGGGTTTTTTAGGTGTGATCGAATCTGCAAGATAGGGACTGCTGAGAACCAATTAGTAGTGCAGTGCCCGCAGAGTGATTTTCTTCTGCGACCAGACCGTCAGTGTTTTTGTTTAAGTTGTGCGTCTCTGTTTCATATTGTAAACTTAGGTTAATGCACTTTCTGCTCAGCTTTGGCCACTTGGGTTACTCTGCTCCGTGTTGTTCACATAAAGGTGGAAAGATAGTCTTATCTGAAATCGCTATTGTTAGTTCGTAGGCATATGTTGTTTGGCTAGCAGGCTCCAGATTCCTGCCATGTTTTGCAAACCTACTGAATATTGACTTTGCCTTCGCTGACCTTTTCATAGCTGATGACATCCAATTTATCAATTAGGATGTGGTCCAGGCGTACCATTTTTATGAACTGCATGCTAAAATATGGTAGATATGTTATCCTCTGTGGATTTCAATCTTAATGACTGTCATGTTTGCAAATATCCCCTTTGGATCGTGATCTTTATTGACTATTATTTTATGAATATTCTCACAAGTTTTACCTTCCACTTCTACTTGTGATAGTATTTTTTTCACATGTGGGCACTTCATTTTTCGCACTATTTAGTAGGAACTACACACAAGATTTTTTTTCTTCTTATTATAGCATCTTGTATTAGTAGATCTAGAATCATTATTGTACTTGTGTATTGACTCAGTTGTTGTTTTTAGATGGACAGCCATAATTCTACACTGCTCCATGTTCCTGAAGTAACCATGGACATCTCATCCGCTTCTGGAGCAGCTGGGAACAAAGTTTGCAGAGGTGCTGCTTGCGACTTTTCTGACGCCAGTAACACCTCGAAAGATTCAAAGGAGAGGTCTGCATCCATGAAGAAGCTCCTAATTGCTGTGATCCTTTGTGTTATATTCATGGCGGTTGAAGTGGTTGGAGGCATCAAAGCAAACAGTCTTGCAATCTTGACTGATGCTGCCCATCTCCTTTCGGATGTTGCAGCCTTTGCCATATCTTTGTTCTCCCTATGGGCAGCTGGTTGGGAAGCGACACCTCAGCAGTCATATGGATTTTTCCGTATAGAGATTCTTGGGGCATTGGTTTCCATTCAGCTTATATGGCTCCTTGCTGGCATACTTGTCTACGAAGCTATTATGAGGCTCATTAATGAAAGCGGCGAGGTACAGGGCTCCCTCATGTTTGCTGTATCAGCTTTTGGTTTGTTTGTTAACATCATAATGGCAGTGTTGCTTGGTCATGACCATGGGCACGGTGGACATGGGCACAGCCATGGACATTCACATGACCACGATCATGGTAACTCAGAGGATGACCATTCCCATCATGGAGATCATGAGCAGGGCCATGTACATCACCATGAGCACAGCCATGGTACTTCTATTACCGTTACAACTAATCATCACTCTCATTCGAGCACTGGACAACATCAGGATGTTGAGCAACCATTGCTTAAACATGATGGTGATTGTGAGAGTGCCCAGCCTGGAGCCAAGCCTGCTAAGAAGCCTCGTCGCAATATCAATGTTCACAGTGCCTATCTGCACGTAATTGGGGACTCCATCCAGAGCATTGGCGTAATGATTGGAGGGGCTCTCATCTGGTACAAGCCCGAATGGAAGATTATTGATCTCATATGCACCCTCATCTTCTCTGTGATTGTACTGTTCACCACAATCAAGATGATCCGGAACATACTTGAGGTCCTTATGGAGAGCACGCCCCGCGAGATTGATGCCACCAGGCTTGAGAGTGGTCTCCGTGAGATGGAAGGTGTGATTGCTGTCCATGAGCTGCACATCTGGGCTATCACAGTGGGGAAGGTGCTCTTGGCATGCCATGTGACGATCACGCAGGATGCGGATGCTGATAAAATGCTTGACAAGGTCATTGGGTACATCAAGGCAGAGTACAACATCAGTCATGTGACCATTCAGATTGAGCGAGAGTAAGGCACATGTCAGGTAGTTGGGGATAAAGGTGTGTGCCTGTTAACGGTCTATCATCTTAATGCCGGTTAATGTTAGACTTGCACTTGCAAAGGCGTTGCAGGTTCATCTAGCTGTTGCCTTTGGTGCTGGAGAAATATTATATGTACGCGTTTTCGTTAGCCCATTAGTTGAATGAACTATTAATCGGGTGGTGCAGTTATTTGTATTCACATGGATGCAATTTCCAGACAATTTTTGAGCCCCTTGTGAGTTTATCAACCTGCATGTGTAGTTTCAGCGACACCCTTTCTTAGCACTTTATGTAAAGATCTGCTATGGTTATGGACAGTGGGTATGGATGTTATCCAGTTTCTGTTCGCTTTACTAAGTTGCCTCCAGCAGTTTTTATGTGTGAATTTGCACCCTGTGCCATTGTGTGCTTTCTGTCAGGGAATGTAGGTCATCATGGTGCCTAAAATGAAATGCACTGCTGCGAGTTTATCTTGCAGTCCATTTCATAAGTTTTGATGTGACAGAATTTGGAAAGTTTTCTAGCTATTTTCCTTTTAATGCATCCATTCCACTATCGCACATAGAAAGGAGCAAAGCGAATTCGTTCATAGTTTTCTCATTACTTGACTTTCAATTTCTTTTATTTCTTTTTAGCATGTTTTACTGTTTGGATTTTGACATTCTAACATTTTTCGTCGAATACAAATTTCCGTCTGGCACACTGTTTTTAAGCATTGTCATTCTCACACTGGAGGTCAGCTGCTAAATATTTTTACTCTGATCTTAGTTTAACATTCCAGTTTGGTCCTACAGTCGCAAAGCTTTCACGGCACAAATGTTTGATTCAGCAGCTTGCACATTTTTCCTGTATATGCCATTTTAGCTTGCACAGTAGTTGATTCAGCAGTTTGATTTTACTTTATACTACAAGTTTTGCTTGCACATAAGTTAGATTGGTCAGACTGTCCAAGCTGCAGGTTCAGTTTCAGTTTGCAAGTCCTTTATGGTCTTGCTGGTAACTGATCCATAGCGCCACATCTTGTTCAAATTTTGAGCAACACAAATCTAGCATCGTACCTTTTGATTTAAGTAATTATTATATTGAGATGGCAACCTCGAATCCTCTTATGACATCCATTTTGTATATGACATTTAATGTGTAGCCTTGCATCTTTGGTATAGCTTTGAGCGCAATTCGACCTGATTTCACTGCACACTCGGGTTCACCAAAGAACAGGGCATGCTATCAGCTGGAGACGGTTACCCTCTATGTGCCTCGTAATTGCACTGCATTCCAGTATTATCTGCGTGTTGGTAGCCCCAGAGCCAAGGAACCAAAATAGTCGCATATCATTTAGGATTTAAGATAGACTGCTCTACATCATATTCCCCAGCATTCCTGCTTCCTTGGGGACAAGATGACAGGTGCATCATCAACCCAATACATCACTCTCGATCTACGATTATCTCAGCGAATTGAAGTAGCAAGGACCCCGTTTCAAAAAAAAAAAAGAGTAGCAAGGATCGATTACAAGCTCGAACTCGGGATACAGAAATGGGGAGCGAGAGGTAGAAGAAGAAGAAGCTGCCATGCCGTGATCCACTAGATCGATTGTTCGTTGCTGTTGTTGTGTGTATATGCGTGTGTGTCGGATCAGTTGAATTCCTCGGCCTGAAACGATCAGCTAATGAGGCACAGGATGTGCCTTTTATTTATGTTCCAAACCCAGGGCAGCACAACTTCTGGAGCTAGATTAGGGGATTGTTGCAGTTTTTCTGTACTTATGTAGGGGGGTTTCTGCAAATTCCGCAGGATGGGGGTGTCCACACTCTATCCTGTACCTACATATTCCAACCAACGGCTGTGATGTGGCTGGTGCAGCCGGAGTACTCCATGCCTGGGAGTACAAGATATGCTCTCCCTTGCATCCTCCCAGGCCCATGCATTGGTCCAGGGACAAGCCAATGCCGCCTGGATCCCATTGCATTCCATGTTCTTGAACCTGGTCAGATTCACGGTGGTAGACAAGGACAGGGTAGACTTCAGCGATGTAAACAGTAGTTGTGGCGAAGGAGACCCAATAGAAGGAGATGTCGAGGAAGTAGTCACTTTCAGCAGGGTCTTGGCTGATGGAATTTTGCTTCGGATTGGCGTGGTTGAAGTAGTAGCTGCGTCCGAAGCAAAGCGTTGTCAAGGATCCGCTTCATTCATTCCCTTACTAATAAATCCAATTCATCGCTAATGGCGAGATAGTTATCGACAAAGCAAAAACGAACCTATTGACATAGAATGCAATCGAAATAGAGACAACTAGGCGGAAAAAAAGATCATTTGGTATTTACCAATTTTAGACTAAGCATAAATTCATTTGGAAAGAAAAAGGGAACTCGCCATATTGCCCTATTACGGGTATGTTACGCCAGAAAGTTCCTCAATCCTGGGAAATAATTAGAATAGGAAAGCTCTCCTCGAAATGATAAAGAATCCGGTATACTCGAATTGTGTTATTTAAGTGCTTATTGCTTGCCAAAAATCCGAAGAGTGGCGCGCTAACGCGGCTCGCTTCGCTTTTCGACATGGAGCTCGTTGCTTGTGAAAAAAAAACAATTTCATCATTTTCCTTCGCTGGGGCTGTCACGCAAGGGCAGAGCCAGTAAATTTTGCTAATAGGTTCGCTAAGGATTTGAGTATAAATTAACTATTGTATGCTGTGGCAGAGTTTGCTATAAATTTCTAGTATAAGCTTGCCGAAAAGATATCTAATCCAAGGCTGGGGACCAATGCCCCCCCCCCCCCCCCCCCAATCACATTATTCGATGGGGCCATTCTAGACTTTTTATTGGGTTCAAGTCAAGCAAATACATACCTATATGTTCAAGTCAAGCAAATACATACCTATATGTAGGTGGCGAAGAAAAACAATTGGGTTCACTTGAACCCAACGTCTCTACACTAGCTCCGCTGTTGGTGTCACACCTTCCTCTGGAATCTCAAGATATAGACGGAGCAAGTTCGTTGAAACTCGTTCTTCGGACCAGCAAGTTCAAAATTGGTATGTGATAGAAATCTCAATATATGGAGCCAAGCAATCAAGACGTTTGATCTCTTGTTCATATATAGTTATTTTTCACCCCCTCTATTTTACCATCAATATATCGTAATTTTACGTTTCATAAGTTCTGTCTTATTTCCAACGTAAAAAGAGACCGTAAAAAAATATATAATCGTCGTCAAATATATTTTATAAAATGTAAAATTACAGACTAAAAACATAGTGTAAAGTATACATAAATTGTAAATTTTCTTGTCTTATGACCTATATATTTATTTTCTTATGCCAAATTTTACGTAGTGAATTAATAGGAATATAATTATTTAAATTCCAAATGTAATTTAATTATGAAATGATCGTAAGATTACCTCGGGTGAAGAATAACTTATTCTGCACCTTAGGTGATGAATAGTATCACTGTATATATTGAGATTTCAAATAGTTACATTTGGAATACAAATAGTATCACTATCGCTTCATAAACAAATTACGTTTGAAATACAAATAGTTACATTTATATTGATTCACTACGTAAAATTTGGTATAAGAAAACAAAAAAATAGGTTATAAGACCAGAAATAACGCATTTTATGTATGTTTTACATTATGTTTTTACGTTTGTAATTTTATGTAACATAAAATATTTTTTATGGCAAATATATATTTTCTTACGTTCTCCTTTTACATATGAAATAAGACAAAATTTACGAAACTTAAAAATACGGTACAATGATGTCAAAATAGAGAGAGGGTGAAGAATAGCACGACCCTATAATTAAAGTGGCTAAGCTCCGGCTGCTGCTATGAGTTTAAGGTGTTGGGCGATGGCTCTTCCCTCCTTGAGACGCGGAGTCGATAAACAGTGGCCTAATGCTTGTTTTTTTAAAGTGCCCTCGAGTGAACAGTACCCATAAACAATAATTGTAAGGGCATGTTTGGTTCCAAATAAGTCACCAACTTATAAGTTGAAAAATAAAAAAAATGACTTATTTTGCCAAACGGACCTAATTTATAAGTCATAAGTTGCTCCACCCCAAGTTAAAACTTATAAGTCACCCCCTTTTACGTGGGTCCCACCACCTTTACATAAAAAACAAGGTGGAAAGATGTGGTCAGGTGACTTATAAGTCAGGTGACAACCAAACAGGCGTGACTTATAAGTCATTGGTTTTAAGTCAGGTGACTTATTGGAACCAAACATGCCCTAAATACTTACCGGTGGTAGCGTATGAACAGAGACTGCGAGTGAATATTATCTCGAAAAATAATACAAATACACTTCAAATATGGTCCAACTGCACTGCCTTAACTAGCTAGATATTTCACTTTCCCCGTGACTTTTCGATTCCCACCGCTCACCGCAACCAATTCCCCCCTACTTGTCGCTCGCCGCCCAGCACGCCCCAACACCCGCCACCTTCCGGTTCTCCTCTGTCTCGCTCTAGCGCCACTGTAGCACATTGCCATATTTCTAGAATATGCTGCCCTATGATGACCAAAAGAGGACATAATGCGATCAAATGGTAGCAATATATATTAGAAATGCTTGTTTCAAAAGCGAACCTCTGTTGTTGTCGCTATGGTTCTCGGGGAGCTTGCATCAATTCGAAAATTAAGTCATGCCATGCCATTACAGAGGAAGTAGGGGCATAGGATGTTGCCTTGGTTCCCACTTCTCAGGGCGCCCGCGATGCCTCTATGATTTAGCTATGCTAATGCCTACATAAAGGGAAGTGCATCAATTTGTCCCCTATATTGACATTGAACAACTTAGCAGATTGTATAAATCCCAAATTCTCTTTTTAACAGACATTTTTAATCAAACCATGAGACTAATATTGCAAAGATTGTGAACCATAATGATAGCATATCATGGAATTATAATAGCCAATACGATACATGAAAAACAGTTCCTGCAATTTTTGTGCTCGAACAAAGAAAAGTAAATTAGATACATCACTTCAGCCTTTAGGCCTAGCAGCTCTGAAAGGACATGCAGTGCCCCCATGTGTGGTTTTGGTAATTGATGACATTCTCTATGGACTAATGGTTGCATTGAGTTATATTTGAAGGATTTGTCCATAGGCATTTCTTGAAGTCCATGTGTTGGTTTCAAGGAGTTTATGTGTTGACCAAGGTGCTATTAAGGAATTATCCAAAGATTGGTCATGTGAGTGTTGAGCTTATTGCAAGCATGTCTTGAAGAAGAAGATTGTGTGATCATTCATGTTTACCTTCATGACATCATCCAAACAAAGAGAGTTGGAAATATTCAAGGTTGATCAAGACTATGTCAAGAGTGAATCAAGTTGATCAACTCACAAAGCGTAAAAGATGTACCGAGAGGGATCAAGTGATCCCATGGTATGGTAAGCATTGTCCATTTCACTTTATGTACTAACCCATGGTCTATGTGAGAGTTCTATGTGGGGTTAGGTACGTGTCAATGGGCTTGCGTCAAGAGGAAGATATCATACAACCCATTGAAAGGATGACATCAAGTGGTGATCGTCATCAAGATTGCCGTGTGCAAGTTTAGGTGGAGCACCACGAAGAGATCAAGTTCTTGAAGCTTGCCATCCATTGTGGTTTCAATGGACTTGTGAAGATGTGCCGAAGAGTGGCTCACCCATAGTGGAGTATGGGGGAGCAATCATCTAGTCTTCATCGAGCCAACGCAATCAAGAAAGGTGGTCCAACTTGAGGGAGTCAAGATCGTCATCATCTAGCTCAAGTGGACCATGTGCAAGGCAAAGGTTTGCCCTTGATAGGCTTTCTATTTTACCGGTCTCGTGGTGGTAGTTGGGAGACCGGGTTATAGGATCGTTTGTCGTACTATCAAGGGGGGCTCTCAAGTTGGTGGCTTGATCGTATCGTTAGTAGAGAGCTCAAACCATTGCATCCTTGCATCATGTTTCTTGGTTCTTGTTTGGTTCTCTTTGTGAGTCTTAGAGCTTATGGTCATCTTGATGACAAGCTTGAGTTCATCGAAAACGGAGTTCGCATGCGTCTTCTATGATGTTTTCGGTGTTGGAGGTTTTACCGGTCTTATCTGAGGAAGGGTTCTCACCATTTTCTTATGGGCCTTTTCTAATTTGCTTCTTATTGATATTTCTTTCGATATTGCGTTAACCCTTGTCGCTAGCTTTCCAACAAACTTGGTTTCATCGAATTCGGATTCCGTTTGCAAAAGTTGTGGCAGTTTTGGTGTTCTGAAAAGGCTGCAGCGGTACTACCACGAATTGGAGCGGATGTAATTTTTTACTACTGCTCCAGAGCGGTACTACCGTGGATCCTTGATACGTCTCCAACGTATCTATAATTTTTGATTGCTCCATGCTATATTATCTACTGTTTTGGGCAATATTGGGCTTTATTATCCACTTTTATATTATTTTTGGGACTAACCTATTAACCGGAGGCCCAGCCCAGATTTGCTGTTTTATGCCTATTTCAGTGTTTCGAAGAAAAGGAATATCAGACGGAGTCGAAACGGAACGAAATCAACTGGAGAAGTTATTTTTGGAAGGAAACACACCTGATGGACTTGGACCCCACGTCAGAAGATACGGGAGCTACCCACGAGGGTGGGGGGCGCGCCCACCCCCCTAGGGCATGCTCCCTGTCTCGTGGGGCCCCCGTGGCTCCCCTAACATACCTCCTGCACCCATATATACTTACGTGACCTAAAACTTTCAGAACGAATAATAGATCGGGAGTTCCTCCGCCAGAAGCCTCCGTAGCCACCAAAAGTCAATCGGGACCCTGTTCCGGCACCCTGCCGGAGGGGGGAACCCTCACCGGTGGCCATCTTCATCATCCCGGTGCTCTCCATGACGAGGAGGGAGTAGTTCTCCCTCGGGGCTGAGGGTATGTACCAGTAGCTATGTGTTTGATCTCTCTCTCTCTCTCTCTCGTGTTCTTGATTTGGCACGATCTTGATGTATCGCGAGCTTTGCTATTATAGTTGGATCTTATGTTTCTTCTCCCCCTCTACTCTCTTGTAATGAATTGAGTTTCCCCTTTGAAATTATCTTATCGGATTGAGTCTTTAAAGATTTGAGAACACTTGATGTATGTCTTGCCGTGGATATCTGTGGTGACAATGGGATACTGCGTGCCACTTGATGTATGTTAAGGTGACCAACTTGCGGGTTCATGAACCTATGCATAGGGGTTGGCACACGTTTTCGTCGTGATTCTCCGGTAGATCTTTGGGGCACTCTTTGAGGTTCTATGTGTTGGTTGAATAGATGAATCTGAGATTGTGTGATGCATATCGTATAATCATGCCCACGGATACTTGAGGTGACATTGGACTATCTAGGTGACATTAGGGTTTTGGTTGATTTGTATCTTAAGGTGTTATTCTAGTACGAAATCTAGGGTTGTTTGTGACACTTATAGGAATAGCCCAACGGATTGATTGGAAAGAATAACTTTGAGGTGGTTTCGTACCCTACCATAATCTCTTCGTTTGTTCTCCGCTATTAGTGACTTTGGAGTGACTCTTTGTTGCATGTTGAGGGATAGTTTTATGATCCAATTATGTTAGTATTGTTGAGGGACTTACACTAGCGAAAGTATGAACCCTAGGCCTTGTTTCCTAGCATTGCAATACCGTTTACGCTCACTTTTATCACTTGTTACCTTGCTGTTTTTATAATTTCAGATTACAAATACCTTTATCTACTATCCATATTGCACTTGTATCACCATCTCTTCATCGAACTAGTGCACCTATACAATTTACCATTGTATTGGGTGTGTTGGGGACACAAGAGACTCTTTGTTATTTGGTTGCAGGGTTGCTTGAGAGAGACCATCTTCATCCTACGCATCCTACGGATTGATAAACCTTAGGTCATCCACTTGAGGGAAATTTGCTACTGTCCTACGAACCTCTGCACTTGGAGGGCCAACAACGTCTACAAGAAGAAGGTTGTGTAGTAGACATCACTCCTACAGCAGTAGTACCGCTCCGGACCAAAAAATCGTCCCAAGTCCTACGGTGGTAGGCCCGGATGTATTTTTTTTAGTACCGCTCGCTAGCAGTAGTACCCTACCCTTTGCGGTAGTACCGCGATCCCTAGCGGTAGTACTGTGAGGATGAGCGGTAGTATCGCTTGATACGTCTCCAACGTATCTATAATTTTTGATTGCTCCATGCTATATTATCTACTGTTTTGAATGTTTATGGGCTTTATTATACACTTTTATATCATTTTTGGGACTAACCTATTAACCCAGAGCCCAGTGCCAGTTTCTGTTTTTACCCTGTTTTAGGGTTTCGAAGAAAAGGAAAACCAGATGGAGTCCAATTGACTTGAAACTTCACGGAACTCATTTTTGGAAGGAAAGAAGCCCAGAAGACTTGGAGTGCACGTCGGGGGATCTGCGAGGAGGTCACGAGGCAGGGCGCCCCCACCCCCCTAGGCGCGCCCTCCACCCTCGTGAGCCCCTCGTGGCCCCCCTGACGTACTTCTTCCACCTATATATCTCCATATACCCTAAAAACATCCGAGAGCACAATAGATCAGGAGTTCCGCCGCCAGAAGCCTCCGTAGCCACCGAAAACAAATCTAGACCCGTTCCGGCACCCTGCCGGAGGGGGCAATCCCTCTCCGGTGGCCATCTTCATCATCCCGGTGCTCTCCATGACGAGGAGGGAGTAGTTCTCCCTCGGGGCTGAGGGTATGTACCAGTAGCTATGTGTTTGATCTCTCTCTCTCTCGTGTTCTTGATTTGGCACGATCTTGTTGTATCGCGAGCTTTGCTATTATAGTTGGATCTTATGTTTCTCCTCCCCCTCTTCTCTCTTGTAATGAATTGAGTTTCCCCTTTGAAGTAATCTTATCAGATTGAGTCTTTAAAGATTTGAGAACACTTGATGTATGTCTTGCCGTGAATATCTGTGGTGACAATGGGATACCACGTGCCACTTGATGTATGTTTTGGTGACCAACTTGCGGGTTCCGCCCATGAACCTATGCATAGGAGTTGGCACATGTTTTCGTCGTGATTCTCCGGTAGAAACTTTGGGGCACTCTTTGAGGTTCTATGTGTTGGTTGAATAGATGAATTGAGATTGTGTGATGCATATCGTATAATCATGCCCACGGATACTTGAGGTGACAATGGAGTATCTAGGTGACATTAGGGTTTTGGTTGATTTGTGTCTTAAGGTGTTATTCTAGTACGAACTCTAGGGATGTTTGTGACACTTATAGGAATAGCCCAACGGATTGATTGGAAAGAATAAATTTGAGGTGGTTTCGTACCCTACCATAATCTCTTCGTTCGTTCTCCGCTATTAGTGACTTTGGAGTGACTCTTTGTTGCATGTTGAGGGATAGTTATGTGATCCAATTATGTTAGTATTGTTGAGGGAACTTACACTAGCGAAAGTATGAACCCTAGGCCTTCTTTCCTATCATTGCAATACCATTTACGCTCACTTTTATCATTTGTTACCTTGCTGTTTTATAATTTCAGATTACAAAAACTATTATCTACTATCCATATACCACTTGTATCACCATCTCTTCGCCGAACTAGTGCACCTATACAATTTACCATTGTATTGGGTGTGTTGGGGACACAAGAGACTCTTTGTTATTTGGTTGCAGGGTTGCTTGAGAGAGACCATCTTCATCATACGCCTCCTACAGATTGATAAACCTTAGGTCATCCACTTGATGGAAATTTGCTACTGTCCTACAAACCTCTGCACTTGGAGGCCCAACAACGTCTACAAGAAGAAGGTTGTGTAGTAGACATCAAGCTCTTTTCTGGCGCCGTTGCCGGGGAGGTTAGCGCTTGAAGGTATATCTTTAGATCTTGCAATCTAGTCTTTTAGTTTCTTGTTTTATCACTAGTTTAGTTTATAAAAGAAAACTATAAACAGTGGAATTGAGTTTGTCTCATACGCTTCACCTTTTTAATATCTTTCGTGAGTATGATGGAAAGGATAATTGTGCTCAAGTGCTAGAAGAAGAAATCTATAAAATGTTTGGCACTAAATATTTGAATGATGAGCATGATTGCAATGTTGTTAGTATGAATTCCTTGAATATCCATGATGCTAATGATATGCAAAGCCACAAGCTTTGGGAAGCTATGTTTGATGAAGATGATATTTTTTGTCCCCCAAGTTTTGATGAGAAAATTTATTATGATGAAAGCATGCCTCCTATTTATGATGATTATATTGATGAAAGTAGATTTGGAGAGGTCATGACTTCATTTTGTGATGAATCCACTATTCCGGAAGAGGTTCCAATTGATTATGAGAACAAAGTTGCTATCTATGATGATTATTGTGATGACTTGTATGCTATAAAGAATAATGATATCCATGAAAATTGTCATCATGATTTTAGTTTTCAATTGGATTATGCCTCACATGATAATTATTTTTTTGAGCTTGCTCCCACTACTATTATTCATGAGAAGAAATTTGCTTATGTGGAGAGTAATAAAATTTCTATGCTTGTAGACCATGAAAAGAATGCTTTATGTGATAGTTATATTGTTGAATTCATTCATGATGCTACTGAAAATTATTATGAGGGAGGAACATATGCTTGTAGGAATTGCAATAATATCAAGTTCCCTCTCTATGTGCTTAAAATCTTGAAGTTATGCTTGTTTTACCTTCCTATGCAAGTTGATTATTGCTCCCATAAGTTGTTTGCTCACAAAATCCTTATGCATAGGAAGCATGTGAAGGAAATATGCCCTAGAGGCAATAATAAAGTTATTATTTATTTCCTTATTTCATGATAAATGTTTATTATTCATGCTAGAATTGTATTAACCGGAAACATAATACATGTGTGAATACATAGACAAACAGAGTGTCACTAGTATGCCTCTACTTGACTAGCTCGTTAATCAAAGATGGTTATGTTTCCTAACCATAGACAAAGAGTTGTTATTTGATTAACGGGATCACATCATTAGGAGAATGATGTGATTGACTTGACCCATTCCGTTAGCTTAGCACTCAATCGTTTAGTATGTTGTTATTGCTTTCTTCATGACTTATACATGTTCCTATGACTATGAGATTATGCAACTCCCGTTTACCGGAGGAACACTTTGTGTGCTACCAAACATCACAACGTAACTGGGTGATTATAAAGGAGCTCTACAGGTGTCTCCAAAGGTACATGTTGGGTTGGCGTATTTCGAGATTAGGATTTGTCACTCCGATTGTCGGAGAGGTATCTCTGGGCCCTCTCGGTAATGCACATCACATAAGCCTTGCAAGCATTGCAACTAATGAGTTAGTTGCGAGATGATGTATTATGGAACGAGTAAAGAGACTTGACGGTAACGAGATTGAACTAGGTAT
Source organism: Triticum urartu (assembly GCF_056163025.1). Taxonomy (NCBI): domain Eukaryota; kingdom Viridiplantae; phylum Streptophyta; class Magnoliopsida; order Poales; family Poaceae; genus Triticum; species Triticum urartu. Next base: position 63,824,955 of record NC_141873.1, on the reverse strand, counting down.
TGAGATACCGACGATCGAATCTCGGGCAAGTAACATACCGATGACAAAGGGAACAACGTATGTTGTTATGCGGTCTAACCGATAAAGATCTTTGTAGAATATGTGGGAGCCAATATGAGCATCCAGGTTCCGCTATTGGTTATTGACCGGAGACGTGTCTCGGTCATGTCTACATTGTTCTCGAACCCGTAGGGTCTGCACGCTTAAGGTCTTGATGACAGTTATATTATGAGTTTATGCATTTTGATGTAATGAAGTTTGTTCGGAGTCCCGGATGTGATCACGGACATGATGAGGAGTCTCGAAATGGTCGAGACATAAAGATTGATATATTGGAAGCCTATATTTGGATATCGGAAGTGTTCCGGGTGAAATCGGGATTTTATCGGAGTACCGGGAGGTTACCGGAACCCCCCGGGAGGTATATGGGCCTTAGTGGGCTTTAGTGGAAGAGAGGAGAGGTGGCCAGGGCTGGGCCGCGCGCCCCTCCCCCCTAGTCCGAATAGGACAAGGAGAGGGGGGCGGCGCCCCCCCCTTCCTTTTCTCTCTCCTCTTTGCCCCTCCCGAATCCTATTCCAACTAGGAAAGGGGGGGAATCCTACTCCCGGTGGGAGTAGGACTCCTCCTGGCGCGCCCTCCTCCTGGCCGGCCGCACCTTCCCCTGCTCTTTTATATACGGGGGCAGGGGGCACCCCTAGACACAACAAGTTGATCCACGTGATCATATTCTTAGCCGTGTGCGGTGCCCCCTTCCACCATAATCCTCGATAATATTGTAGCGGTGCTTAGGCGAAGCCCTGCGACGGTAGTACATCAAGATCGTCACCACGCCGTCGTGCTGACGGAACTATTCCCCGACACTTTGCTGGATCGGAGTCCGGGGATCGTCATCGAGCTGAACGTGTGCTAGAACTCGGAGGTGCCGTAGTTTCGGTGCTTGATCGGTCGGGCCGTGAAGACGTACGACTACATCAACCGCGTTGTGCTAACGCTTCCGCTGTCGGTCTACAAGGGTACGTAGATCACACTCTCCCCTCTCGTTGCTATGCATCACCATGATCTTGCGTGTGTGTAGGAATTTTTTTGAAATTACTACGTTCCCAACAGTGGCATCAGAGCCTAGGTTTTATGTGTTGATGTTATATGCACGAGTAGAACACAAGTGAGTTGTGGGCGATATAAGTCATACTGCTTACCAGCATGTCATGCTTTGGTTCGGCGGTATTGTTGGACGAAGCGGCCCGGACCGACATTACGCGTACGCTTACGCGAGACCGGTTCTCCCGGCGTGCTTTGCACAAAGGTGGCTAGCAGGTGACAGTTTCTCCAACTTTAGTTGAACCGAGTGTGGCTACGCCCGGTCCTTGCGAAGGTTAAAACAGCACCAACTTGACAAACTATCGTTGTGGTTTTGATGCGTAGGTAAGATTGGTTCTTGCTTAAGCCCGTAGCAGCCACGTAACACTTGCAACAACAAAGTAGAGGACGTCTAACTTGTTTTTGCAGGGCATGTTGTGATGTGATATGGTCAAGACATGATGCTAAATTTTATTGTATGAGATGATCATGTTTTGTAACCGAGTTATCGGCAACTGGTAGGATCCATATGGTTGTCGCTTTATTGTATGCAATGCAATCGCGCTGTAATGCTTTACTTTATCACTAAGCGGTAGCGATAGTCGTGGAAGCATAAGATTGGCGAGACGACAACGATGCTACGATGGTGATCAAGGTGTCGCGCCGGTGACGATGGTGATCACGACGGTGCTTCAAAGATGGAGATCACAAGCACAAGATGATGATGGCCATATCATATCACTTATATTAATTGCATGTGATGTTTATCTTTTATGCATCTTATCTTGCTTTGATTGACGGTAGCATTTTAAGATGATCTCTCACTAATTATCAAGAAGTGTTCTCCCTGAGTATGCACCGTTGCGAAAGTTCTTCGTGCTGAGACACCACGTGATGATCGGGTGTGATAGGCTCTACGTTCAAATACAACGGGTGCAAAACAGTTGCACACGCGGAATACTCAGGTTATACTTGACGAGCCAAGCATATACAGATATGGCCTCGGAACACGGAGACCGAAAGGTCGAGCGTGAATCATATAGTAGATATGATCAACATAGTGATGTTCACCAATGAAACTACTCCATCTCACGTGATGATCGGACATGGTTTAGTTGATTTGGATCACGTAATCACTTAGAGGATTAGAGGGATATCTATCTAAGTGGGAGTTCTTTAAGTAATATGATTAATTGAACCTAAATTTATCATGAACTTAGTCCTGGTAGTATTTTGCAAATCATGTTGTAGATCAATAGCTCGCGTTGTTGCTTCATTGTGTTTATTTTGATATGTTCCTAGAGAAAATTGTGTTGAAAGATGTTAGTAGCAATGATGCGGATTGGATCCGTGATCTGAGGTTTATCCTCATTGCTGCACAGAAGAATTATGTCCTTGATGCACCGCTAGGTGACAGACCTATTGCAGGAGCAGATGCAGACGTTATGAACGTTTGGCTAGCTCAATATGATGACTACTTAATAGTTTAGTGCACCATGCTTAACGGCTTAGAATCGGGAATTCAAAAGACATTTTGAACATCATGGACCATATGAGATGTTCCCGGAGTTGAAGTTAATATTTCAAGCAAATACCCGAGTTGAGAGACATGAAGTCTCCAACAAGTTCTATAGCCAAAAGATGGAGGAGAATCGCTCAACTAGTGAGCATGTGCTCAGATTGTCTGGGTACTACAATCGCTTGAATCAAGTGGGAGTTAATCTTCCAGATAAGATAGTGATTGACAGAATTCTCTAGACACCATCACCAAGTTAGTAGAACTTCGTGATGAACTATAGTATGCAAGGGATGACGAAAACGACTCCCGAGCTTTTCATGATGATGAAATCAATGAAGGTAGAAATTAAGAAAGAGCATCAAGTGTTTATGGTAGACAAGACCACTAGTTTCAATAAAAGGGCAAAGGGAAGAAGGAGAACTTCAAGAAGAACGGCAAGCAAGTTGCTGCTCAAGTGAAGAAGCCCAAGTCTGGTTCTAAGCCTGAGACTAAGTGCTTCTACTGCAAAGGGACTGGTCACTGGAAGCGGAACTGCCCCAAGTATTTGGCGGATAAGAAGGATGGCAAAGTGAACAAAGGTATATTTGATATACAGATTATTAATGTGTATTTTACTAGTGTTCGTAGAAACCCCTCGGTATTTGATACTGGTTCAGTTGCTAAGAGTAGTAACTCGAAACGGGAGTTGCAGAATGAACAGAAACTAGTTAAGGGTGAAGTGACGATGTGTGTTGGAAGTAGTTCCAAGATTGATATGATCATCATCGCACACTCCCTATACTTTCGGGATTAGTGTTGAACCTAAATAAGTGTTATTTGGTGTTTGCGTTGAGCATGAATATGATTTGATCATGTTTATTGCAAATACGGTTATTCATTTAAGTTAGAGAATAATTGTTGTTCTATTTACATGAATAAAACCTTATATGGTTACACACCCAATGAAAATGGTTCATTGGATCTCGATCGTAGTGATACACATATTCATAATATTGAAGACAAAAGATGCAAAGTTAATAATGATAGTGCAACTTATTTGTGGCACTGCCGTTTAGGTCATATTGGTGTAAAGCGCATGAAGAAACTCCATGCTGATGGGATTTTGGAATCACTTGATTATGAATCACTTGATGCTTGCGAACCTTGCCTTATGGGCAAGATGACTAAGACTCCGTTCTCCGGAACAATGGAGCAAGCAACTGACTTATTGGAAATAATACATACTGATGTATGTGATCCGATGAGTGTTGAGGCTCGCGGCGGGTATCGTTATTTTCTGACCTTCACAGATGATTTGAGCAGATATGGGTATATCTACTTGATGAAACACAAGTCTGAAACATTTGAAAAGTTCAAAGAATTTCAGAGTGAAGTGGAGAATCATCGTAACAAAAATAAAAAGTTTCTACGATATGATCGCAGAAGTAAAATATTTGAGTTACGAGTTTGGCCTTCAGTTAAAAACAATGTGAAATAGTTTCACTACTCACGCCACCTGGAACACCACAGCATAATGGTGTGTCCGAACGTCATAACTGTACTTTATTAGATATGGTGCGAACTATGATGTCTCTTACCAATCTACCACTATCGTTTTGGGATTATGCATTAGAGACAGCTGCATTCACGTTAAATAGGGCACCATCTAAATCTGTTGAGACGACACCATATGAACTATGGTTTGACAAGAAACCTAAACTGTCATTTCTTAAAGTTTGAGGTTGCGATGCTTATGTGAAAAAACTTCAACCTGATAAGCTCGAACCCAAATCGGAGAAATGTGTCTTCATAGGATATCCAAAGGAAACTATTGGATACACCTTCTATCACAGATCCGAAGGCAAGACTTTTGTTGCTAAATTCGGAAACTTTTCTAGAGAAGGAGTTTCTCTCGAAAGAAGTGAGTGGGAGGAAAGTAGAACTTGACGAGGTAATTGTACCTGCTCCCTTATTGGAAAGTAGTACATCACAGAAACCAGTTTCTGTGACACCTACACCAATTAGTGAGGAAGCTAACGATAATGATCATGAAACTTCAGAACAAGATACTACTGAACCTCGTAGATCAACCAGAGTAAGATCCGCGCCAGAGTGGTACGGTAATCCTGTTCTGGAAGTCATGCTACTAGATCATGATGAACCTACGAACTATGAAGAAGCAATGGTGAGCTCAGATTCCGCAAAATGGCTTGAAGCCATGAAATCTGAGATGGGATCCATGTATGAGAACAAAGTATGGACTTTGGTTGACTTGCCCAATGATCGGCAAGCAATTGAGAATAAATGGATCTTCAAGAAGAAGACTGACGCTGACGGTAATGTTACTGTCTACAAAGCTCGACTTGTCGCAAAAGGTTTTCGGCAAGTTCAAGGGATTGACTACGATGAGACCTTCTCACCCGTAGCGATGCTTAAGTATGTCCGAATCATGTTAGCAATTGCCGCATTTTATGATTATGAAATTTGGCAAATGGATGTCAAAACTGCATTCCTGAATGGATTTCTGCAAGAAGAGTTGTATATGATGCAGCCGGAAGGTTTTGTCGATCCAAAGGGAGCTAACAAAGTGTGCAAGCTCCAGCGATCCATTTATGGACTAGTGCAAGCCTCTCGGAGTTGGAATAAACGCTTTGATAGTGTGATCAATGCATTTGGTTTTATACAGACTTTTGGAGAAGCCTGTATTTACAAGAAAGTAAGTGGGAGCACTACAACATTTCTGATAAGTATATGTGTATGACATATTGTTGATCGGAAATAATGTAGAATTATTCTGCAAAGCATAAAGGAGTGTTTGAAAGGATTTTTTCAAAGAAAACCTCGGTGAAGCTGCTTACATATTGAGCATCAAGATCTATAGAGATAGATCAAGACGCTTAATAAGTTGTTTCAATGAGTACATACCTTGACAAGATTTTGAAGTAGTTCAAAATGGAACAGTCAAAGAAAGAATTCTTGCCTGTGTTACAAGGTGTGAAGTTGAGTAAGACTCAAAGCCCGACCACGGCAGAAAATAGAATGAGAATGAAAGTCATTCCCTATGCCTTGGCCATAGGTTCTATAAAGTATGCCATGCTGTGTACCAGACCTATTGTATACCCTACACTAATTTTGGCAAGGGAGTACAATAGTGATCTAGGAGTAGATCACTGGACAGCGGTCAAAATTATCCTTAGTGGAATAAGGATATGTTTCTCGATTATGGAGGTGACAAAAGGTTCGTTGTAAAAGGGTTACGTCGATACAAGTTTTGTCACTGATCCGGATGACTCTTAGTCTTCATCTGGATACATATTGAAAGTGGGAGCAATTAGCTAAAGTAGCTCCGTGCAGAGCATTGTAGACATAGAAAATTGCAAAATACTTACGGATCTGAATATGGCAGACCCGTTGACTAAACTTCTCTCACAGGCAAATCATGATCACACCTTGGTACTCTTTGGGTGTTAATCACATAGCAATGTGAACTAGATTACTGACTCTAGTAAACCCTTTGGGTGTTGGTCACATATCGATGTGAACTATGGGTGTTAACCACATAAAGATGTGAACTATTGATGTTAGATCACATGGCGATGTGAACTAGATTATTGACTCTAGTGCAAGTGGGAGACTGAAGGAAATATGCCCTAGAGGCAATAATAAAGTTATTATTTATTTCCTTATTTCATGATAAATGTTTATTATTCATGCTAGAATTGTATTAACCAGAAACATAATACATGTGTGAATACATAGACAAACAGAGTGTCACTAGTATGCCTCTACTTGACTAGCTCGTTAATCAAAGATGGTTATGTTTCCTAACCATAGACAAAGAGTTGTTATTTGATTAACGGGACCACATCATTAGGAGAATGATGTGATTGACTTGACCCATTCAGTTAGCTTAGCACTCGATCGTTTAGTATGTTGCTATTGCTTTCTTCATGACTTATACATGTTCCTATGACTATGAGATTATGCAACTCCCGTTTACCGGAGGAACACTTTGTGTGCTACCAAACGTCACAACGTAACTGGGTGATTATAAAGGAGCTCTACAGGTGTCTCCAAAGGTACATGTTGGGTTGGCGTATTTCGAGATTAGGATTTGTCACTCCGATTGTCGGAGAGGTATCTCTGGGCCCTCTCGGTAATGCACATCACATAAGCCTTGCAAGCATTGCAACTAGTGAGTTAGTTGCGAGATGATGTATTACGGAACGAGTAAAGAGACTTGCCAGTAACGAGATTGAACTAGGTATTGAGATACCGACGATCGAATCTCGGGCAAGTAACATACCGATGACAAAGGGAACAACGTATGTTGTTATACGGTCTGACCGATAAAGATCTTCGTAGAATATGTGGGAGCCAATATGAGCATCCAGGTTCTGCTATTGGTTATTGGCTGGAGACGTGTCTCGGTCATGTCTACATTGTTCTCGAACCCGTAGGGTCCGCACGGTTAAGGTTTTGATGACAGTTATATTATGAGTTTATGCATTTTGATGTACCGAAGTTTGTTCGGAGTCCCAGATGTGATCACGGACATGACGAGGAGTCTCGAAATGGTCGAGACATAAAGATTGATATATTGGAAGCCTATATTTGGATATCAAAAGTGTTCCGGGTGAAATCGGGATTTTACCGGAGTACCGGGAGGTTACCGGAACCCCCCCAGGAGGTATATGGGCCTTAGTGGGCTTTAGTGGAAGAGAGGAGAGGTGGCCAGGGCTGGGCCGCGCGCCCCTCCCCCTAGTCCGAATAGGACAAGGAGAGGGGGGCGGCGCCCCCCCTTCCTTTTCTCTCTCCTCTTTGCCCCTCCCGAATCCTATTCCAACTAGGAAAGGGGGGAATCCTACTCCCGGTGGGAGTAGGACTCCTCCTGGCGCGCCCTCCTCCTGGCCGGCCGCACCTTCCCCTGCTCCTTTATATACGGGGGCAGGGGGCACCCCTAGACACAACAAGTTGATCCACGTGATCATATTCTTAGCCGTGTGCGGTGCCCCCTTCCACCATAATCCTCGATAATATTGTAGCGGTGCTTAGGCGAAGCCCTACGACGGTAGTACATCAAGATCGTCACCACGCCGTCGTGCTGACGGAACTCTTCCCCGACACTTTGCTGGATCGGAGTCCGGGGATCGTCATCGAGATGAACGTGTGCTAGAACTCGGAGGTGCCGTAGTTTCAGTGCTTGATCGGTCGGGCCGTGAAGACGTACGACTACATCAACCGCGTTGTGCTAACGCTTCCGCTGTCGGTCTACAAGGGTACGTAGATCACACTCTCCCCTCTCGTTGCTATGCATCGCCATGATCTTGCATGTGCGTAGGCATTTTTTTGAAATTACTATGTTCCCAACAGCATGTTAGACTTAAAAGTGCTAGTCATATTCTTCATGATGCTCTCTTTACGTTACAATTCTTATCCTTTATGTGAGCATCGTTGAAATCATCGTGCCTAGTTAGGGGCGTTAAACGATAGCGCTTGTTAGGAGGCAACCCAACTTTATTTTTGTTCCTTGCTTTTTGTTCCTGTTTAGTAATAAATAATTCATCTAGCCTCTGTTTATATGTGATTTTATGTGTTTAATTAGTGTTTGTGCCAAGTAGAACCTTTGGGAAGACTTGGGGAAAGTCTTGTTGATCATGCTGTCAAAAACAGAAACTTTAGTGCTCACGAGAATTGCTGCCATTTTTATTTGGAGAGTGATATTTAGTTAATTATTTTTTCAGATGATTAATAGATAAATTCCTCAGGTCCAAAAATTTATTTGAGAATTTTATGAGTTCCAGAAGTATACGTTTGATCCAGATTACTACAGACTGTTCTGTTTTTGACAGATTCTGTTTTTCGTGTGTTGTTTGCTTGTTTTGATAAATCTATGGCTAGTAAAATAGTTTATAAACCATAGAGAAGTTGGAATACAATAGGTTTAACACCAATATAAATAAATAATGAGTTCATTACAGTACCTTGAAGTGGTGTTTTGCTTTCTTATACTAACGGAGCTTACGAGTTTTCTACTTTAAGTTTTGTGTTGTGAAGTTTTCAAGTTTTGGGAAAGGATTCGATGGACTATGGAATAAGGAGCGGCAAGATCCTAAGCTTGGGGATGCCCAAGGCACCCCAAGGTAATATTCAAGGATATCCAAGAGCCTAAGCTTGGGGATGCCCCGGAAGGCATCCCCTCTTTCGTCTTCGTTCATCGGTAACTTTACTTGGAGCTATATTTTTATTCACCACATGATATGTGTTTTGCTTGGAGCGTCAATTTATTTTGTTAGAATTTGCTTACTGTTATTTAGAATAGTGTTTTGCATCTTTTATTTCAATAAAAGTGGCATTGATAGCCTTCACTATGCCTATGTTACAAGTATACATGTTGCTGTTTGAAAACAAAAAGTTTACCGCTGTTGCAATAATTCCCTAGAAAATTCAGAATGTGATAAAATGTTGAAACCTTTTGCATATTAAGCTCTGATAAATTTACAACAGTGGGAATTTTCTTTCATAATTTTTGGAGCTAGAGAAGTATGGATGTTGCAGCATTCTTTACAGACTATCCTGTTTAGGCAGATTGCTGTTATGTTTGCATTGTTTGCATATGTTTGCTTCTTTAATGATTCTATTTTAGGATAGGACTATTAAATATGAAGAGGAATTTAGTATGAAATGTTGAATAATAATTTTAGTGATTTGCTACAGTAGAGTATGATAAGGTTTTTGCAATGGTTTGTACTAACATATCTCACGAGTCCTTGTTGAGTTTTGTGTGGATGAAGCTTTTGAGATTTAGGGAGACCGTGATATGAGAGGAATTAAGGAGACACAAAAGCTCAAGCTTGGGGATGCCCAGGGCACCCCAAGATAATATTTCAAGAAGTATCAAGCGTCTAAACTTGGGGATGCCTCGGTTGGCATCCCACCTTTCTTCTTCAACAACTATCGGTTAGTATCGGTTGATCCTAAGTTTTTTGCTTCTTCACATACTGTTTGCTATTCTTAGATGTCATTTTATTTTGCTTTGCTTGCTGTTTGAATAAATTACCAAGATCTGAAATTATTAAATGTTAGAGAGTCTTCACATAGTTGCATAATTATTCGACTACTCATTGATCTTCACTTATATCTTTCAGAGTAGTTTGTCATTTGCTCTAGTGCTTCACTTATATCCTTTTAGGGCATGGTGGTAGTTTTATTTTGAAGAAATAGATGAACTCTCATGCTTCACTTAGATTATTTTGAGAGTCTTAAATAGCGTGGTAATTTTCTTAAAAATCCTAATATGCTAGGTATTCAAGAATAATAAAATTCTCTTATGAGTGTGTTGAATACTATGAGAAGTTTGATACTTGATTATTGTTTTGAGATATGGAGATGGTAATATTAGAGTCATGCTAGTTGAGTGGTTATGAATTTGAGAAATACTTGTGTTGAAGTTTGTGATTCCCGTAGCATGCACGTATGGTGAACCGTTATGTGATGAAGTCGGAGCATGATTTATTTATTGATTGTCCTCCTTATGAGTGGCGGTCGGGGACGAGCGATGGTCTTTTCCTACCAATCTATCCCCCTAGGAGCATGCACGTAGTACTTTGTTTCAATAACTAATAGATTTTTGCAATAAGTATGTGAGTTCTTTATGACTAATGTTGAGTCTGGATTATACGCACTCTCACCCTTCCACCATTGCTAACCTCTCTAGTACCGCGCAACTTTCGCCGGTACCATACACCCACCATATACCTTCCGCAAAACAGCCACCATACCTACCTATTATGGCATTTCCATAGTCATTCCGAGATATATTGCCATGCAACTTTCCATCATTCCATTTATTATGACACACTCCATCATTGTCATATTGCTTAGCATGATCATGTAGTTGACAAAGTATTTGTGGCAAATCCACTGTTCATAATTCTTTCATACATGTCACTCCTGCATCATTGCACATCCCGGTACACCGCCGGAGGCATTCATATAGAGTCATATCTTGTTCTAAGTATCGAGTTGTAATTCTTGAGTTGTAAGTAAATAAAAGTGTGATGATCATCATTATTAGAGCATTGTCCTAGTGAGAAAAGGATGATGGAGACTATGATTCCCCCACAAGTCGGGATGAGACTCCGGACGAAAAAAAAGAGAAAGGCCATAAAAAGGCCATAAAAAGAGAAGGCCCCAAAAAAGAGAAAGGCCATAAAAAAAGAGAATGCCAAATAAAAAAATGAGAGAAAAAGAGAGAAGGGGCAATGCTACTATCCTTTTACCACACTTGTGCTTCAAAGTAGCACCATGATCTTCATGATAGAGAGTCTCCTATGTTGTCACTTTCATATACTAGTGGGAATCTTTCATTATAGAACTTGGCTTGTATATTCCAATGATGGGCTTCCTCAAAATGCCCTAGGACTTCGTGAGCAAGCGAGTTGGATGCACACCCACTAGTTTCTTTTGTTGAGCTTTCATATACTTATAGCTCTAGTGCATCCGTTGCATGGCAATCCCTACTCACTCACATTGATATCTATTGATGGGCATCTCCATAGCCCGTTGATACGCCTAGTCGATGTGAGACTATATTCTCCTTTTTGTCTTCTCCACAACCACCATTCTATTCCACCTATAGTGCTATGTCCATGGCTCACGCTCATATATTGCGTGAAGATTGAAAAAGTTTGAGAACATCAAAAGTATGAAACAATTGCTTGGCTTGTCATCGGGGTTGTGCATGATTTAAATATTTTGTGTGGTGAAGATAGAGCATAGCCAGACTATATGATTTTGTAGGGATAGCTTTCTTTGGCCATGACATTTTGAGAAGACATAATTGCTTTATTAGTATGCTTGAAGTATTATCATTTTTATGTCAATATGAACTTTTGTCTTAAATCTTTCAGATCTGAATATTCATACCACAATTAAGAAGAATTACATTGGAATTATGCCAAGTAGCACTCCGCATCAAAAATTTCTGTTTTTATCATTTACCTACTCGAGGACGAGCAGGAATTAAGCTTGGGGATGCTGATACGTCTCCAACGTATCTATAATTTTTGATTGCTCCATGCTATATTATCTACTGTTTTGAATGTTTATGGGCTTTATTATACACTTTTGTATCATTTTTGGGACTAACCTATTAACCCAGAGCCCAGTGCCAGTTTCTGTTTTTACCCTGTTTTAGGGTTTCGAAGAAAAGGAAAACCAGACGGAGTCCAATTGACCTGAAACTTCACGGAACTCATTTTTGGAAGGAAAGAAGCCCAGAAGACTTGGAGTGCACGTCGGGGGATCTGCGAGGAGGTCACGAGGCAGGGGGCGCACCCACCACCCTGGGCGCGCCCTCCACCCTGGTGAGCCCCTCGTGGCCCCCCTGACGTACTTCTATATCTCCATATACCCTAAAAACATCCGAGAGCAGAATAGATCGGGAGTTCCGCCGCCACCGAAAACCAATCTAGACCCGTTCCGGCACCCTGCCGGAGGGGGCAATCCCTCTCCGGTGGCCATCTTCATCATCCCGGTGCTCTCCATGATGAGGAGGGGGTAGTTCTCCCTCGGGGCTGAGGGTATGTACCAGTAGCTATGTGTTTGATCTCTCTCTCTCTCTCTCTCGTGTTCTTGATTTGGCACGATCTTGATGTATCGCGAGCTTTGCTATTATAGTTGGATCTTATGTTTCTCCTCCCCCTATTCTCTCTTGTAATGAATTGAGTTTCCCCTTTGAAGTAATCTTATCGGGTTGAGTCTTTAAAGATTTGAGAACACTTGATGTATGTCTTGCCATGGATATCTGTGGTGACAATGGGATACCACGTGCCACTTGATGTATGTTTTCGTGACCAACTTGCGGGTTCCGCCCATGAACTTATGCATAGGGGTTGGCACACGTTTTCGTCGTTATTCTCCGGTAGAAACTTTGGGGAACTCTTTGAGGTTCTATGTGTTGGTTGAATAGATGAATTGAGATTGTGTGATGCATATCGTATAATCATGCCCACGGATACTTGAGGTGACAATGGAGTATTTAGGTGACATTAGGGTTTTGGTTGATTTGTGTCTTAAGGTGTTATTCTAGTACGAACTCTAGGGCTGTTTGTGACACTTATAGGAATAGCCCAACAGATTGATTGGAAAGAATAACTTTGAGGTGGTTTCATACCCTACCATAATCTCTTCGTTCGTTCTCCGCTATTATTGACTTTGGAGTGACTCTTTGTTGCATGTTGAGGGATAGTTATGTGATCCAATTATGTTAGTATTGTTGAGGGAACTTACACTAGCGAAAGTATGAACCCTAGGCCTTATTTCTTATCATTGCAATACCGTTTACGCTCACTTTTATCATTCGTTACCTTACCATTTTTTATAATTTCAGATTACAAAAACTATTATCTACTATCCATATACCACTTGTATCACCATGTCTTCGTCGAACTAGTGCACCTATACAATTTACCATTGTATTGGGTGTGTTGGGGACACAAGAGACTCTTTGTTATTTGGTTGCAGGGTTGCTTGAGAGAGACCATCTTCATCCTACGCATCCTACGGATTGATAAACCTCATGTCATCCACTTGAGGGAAATTTGCTACTGTCCTACAAACCTCTGCACTTCGAGGCCCAACAACGTATACAAGAAAAAGGTTGTGTAGTATACATCACCGCTCCGGCGGTTCTTCTGGCCTTTTGCCTCCTTGCTGTTGTTTTTGAAAGGGGTACTACTGCCCTAGCGGTAGTACCGCTCCTTGGAGCGGTAGTACCACTCTGTGCGGGCTGTGAGCATAACGGTTGGATTTTTCCCCACCTATAAAATGGTGTCTTCTTCCCCAATGAACCTTATCCTTTGAGCTCGTGTTCTTCCCCCATTGTTGACCTTCTTCGAGCTTGCTAACTCTCAATCCCTCCATGGATTCTTGCTAGTTTTTGAGGGAAAAGAGAGAGGAGATCTAGATCCACGTTTCCACCAATCACTTTCTCCTCTAGGTGAGGGGAACCCCTTGGATCTAGATCTTGGAGTTCTTGGTGTTCTCCTTCTTGTTCTTCCTCTCATTTTCCTCCCTAGCATTAGTTGCTTCGGTGAGATTTGAGAGAGAAGGACTTGGGCACTCTGTGTGCCCTTGCCATTGCATTTGGTGCATCGGTTTGAGTTCTCCACGTGATACATGGAAGTTACAAGTTGAGAAGCTTATTACTCTTGGGTGCTTGGTACCCTTGAGCTTGTTCCTCTTGGGTGCTTGGGCGCCCTAGATGGTTGGTGGTGTTCGGAGCTCAATCATTGTGGTGTAAAGCTCCGGACAAGCGTCGGGGTCTCCAATTAGGTTGTGGAGATCGCCCCAAGCAATTTGACGAGTACCGATGACCGCCCCCAAGGGTTGCCAAAGTGTACGGGTTCAGTGACCGCCCCCAAGGGTTGCCATTTGTACGGGTTCGGTGACCGCCCTCAAGGGTCCCTTAGTGGAATCACGTCATCTTGAATTGTGCGAGGGCGTGAGGAGATTACGGTGGCCCTAGTGGATTTTTGGGGAGCATTGTGCCTCCACACCGCTCCAAACCGAGATTAGCATCCGCAAGGGTGTGAACTTCGGGATACATCATCGTCTCCGCGTGCCTCGGTTATCTCTTACCCGATCCCTTTACTTATGCTCTTTACTTTGTGATAGCCATATTGTTTCTTGTCATATATCTTGCTATCACATAGTTGTTTATCTTGCTTAGTATAAGTTGTTGGTGCACATAGGTGAGCCTAGTTGTTGTTGGTTCTGTGTTTGACAAATTAACCGCTAGGTTTATTCCACATTTGTTCAAGCCTAAACCGTAATTATTTTAAAGCGCCTATTCACCCCACTCTAGGTGACATCCACGATCCTTCAATTGGTATCAGAGCCTCGTCTCTCTTTGTTAGGCTTAACCACCTAGAGAGTAAAGATGTCGACTAGGGGATTAGGATTCTCTGACACTCTTAGTTTCGGTGGCATAAATTTTGATGTTTGGGTAATTCGCATGCTTAATCTCTTTAGGGTCATGGACCCAAATTTAGAGCGAATTGTAGATGTGTGTTTTTCTCCTCCAAAGGACCCCCTAAGATTATCTTTAGAGGATGAGAAAAACTCTTATCTCAATGCTCAAGCTTCTAATGTGCTTTTCGATGCTTTGAGCAATGTACTTATATTTCAACTCATGCCGTTCCGGGATGCTCATGAGTTGCGGACAAAGCTTCAAGATAAATATGGCGTGTCCAAGTTTTGTGGGGATGATTGTTCTCCCTCCACCTCCGGCCGTGTTGTGTTCTCAACTTCTTCTACTTCACATACGTGTGGTTTGCCACAAGGTAATGACATGGTGAGTAGTGGTGTTCATTGCAATGATGATAGTGGGCTCATTGTTGATAATCCTTCGTCACTTTCTTATTGAAATGCTTCATCTTTGGACTTTAGCACTTCGAGCACTCCAAATGTTTCACATGCTTGTGTTGATAGTCCTTGCATATCATGTAGAAATTGCTTGACTAAATCTCATGATGATATGCTTGTTATATCTTGTTGCCATGATGAAAATGCATGTATTTCCTCGAGTTGTTGTGCTAACAATGTAGAGGAAACCCAACACTCCATGGAACAAGATGTGGTCTTGGATGGTGCTTCAAGGGATCCTAAATCATCATCTATTGCATTTTTCCTTATGGCCAAGGCTTCAAAGGTATCTCCCACTTTGAATCCCAATATATCTTGTGATGACATTGATGATGGCAAGAGTGATGATGATGTTGATTATGATGAAGAGAATGATTATGTTGCCTCCTTAAAAATTAAGGGGGAAATGATTTTTAAAGCTCTTCTTAAGAATAAATTGCTCGTTCCAACTTCATGGAAATCATGTCTATTGCTACTGAGGGCAAGAAATATATTGATGAGTTGGAATCTCGTCTTGAGAAGCATGAGGTCACCATTGATAAAATGGAAGGTCATGAGCGTGATTACGCTAATGAGATTGCGGACCTCTCTCAAGCTCTTGAACTTGAACAAACCACCAAGGAATCTCTTGAGGAGACTTTTGCTCTAGAATTATCTAGAGTGAGGGAATCTCGTGATAGAGCTCTTGTGGTGGCCAATGATTTTGAAACTTAAAATGCTAAGCTTGAAGTTTCTCATGCTAGACTCCTTGAGGATTTTGAGCACCTCGGAAATGGCTCAAGGGTCATTAAGGGTGAGCTCATCAAACTCACCGAGTCTCATGCTCAACTTGAAGCTTCTTATTTAAAAGAGCTTTCCAAGTTGTCCTCTCCTCTTGGTGTTAATGATGATGCTTGTGCTACTAACTCTATCACTTGTGAAGCATCCATTTTGAAGGAGAATGTTGAGCTACGGGCTCAACTTGAGTTGCTATCTAGCAATTATGGGAAATTGGAAGAAAGTCATGAAAAGCTCTCAAGCTCTCATGATGATCTTCTAGTATCCCATAATGTGCTAAAGATAGCTCATGAGGCCATGATTGCTAAGGTAATATCTAGTGAGCCTCATGTGGATACTAGCACTACTTCTAGTCAAAATGCTATGTTGCCATGTGCTAGTCCTTGTAATTCATCTACTCACAATGTTGGTACATCTTGTGATGAATTGCTTTCCTTTCCTTGTTGCTCTAACAATGAAGCTTATACTTCCTCTAGTACTTGTGTTGAGACTAACCATGTAGAGGAAATCGAAGAGCTCAAGGCCCAAGTCACTTCTTTGAAGAAAGACTAGGAAAAGAGTCATGAAGGGAAATTCACACTCAATAATATCTTGAGTGTGCAAAAATCCCCCAATGACAAAGGTGGACTTGGATTCAACTCCAAGAAGAAGAAGAAGAAGTCCAAGATGAACAAAAAGAAGGGCCAAGAACAAGTCAAGAATTCGGCCAAGATTGTTTGCTTCAAGTGAAAGGTAGAAGGGCATCATGTTAGATCTTGCCCATTTAAGAAGAAGGCCATTAGTGACAAGCAACAAGGGAAGCGGCCACAAGTTCGATCTCATGCTCAACCACAAGTTGAAGAAAGTCCTCTTCCCAAGAATCCTCAAGCTAATGCTTCTCAAGTTGAGAAATCAAGTGAGAAGAAAGTGAAGAGTAGATGTTGCTACTTATGTCATGAGAAAGATCACCTCGCCTCTTCATGCACTAGTGGTAACTTATCCAACCCAATTATTATTGATGATATCTATTCTCTTGGGAAGGATAAGGTTGGCAATGTGTTTGCCAAAGTTGTTGGTACTCAAAGTGGTGTCAAGAAGAGAACCATTTGGGTAGCCAAGCCTATTGTGACTAACCTCTTAGGACCCAACTTGGTTGGGGACCAACAAGCTCAAACTTGATCAATAGGTGTTGTTGGAGGGCATTGGAGACTTGGCTGCTTTATGAAGAATTAAGGGGACTTCATCATTCTAATTGTCTCAAGCCAAGTCATTCGGATTATCAAGTTTCTATCTTTTATCCAACGTTCATCCATGCGGTAACTCGTGCTTAAAGTGTTTACATTGATAGTTACTTACCCCTTTGCATTTTGGTTTTGTTCCTTGCATGTGTTTGTATATGTTGTGCTTCCAACTTGATTATCTTGAGCAATCAAGTATGTGTGTGTTGGTTTGCACATCATGTACGTGTGTGTCATGCATTGAACCTTTTGCATCTTGTTCATTTCTTAGTTGGCTCTTGTGAGAGATTAATGGAATATCCCATTATGGGGGAGTGATGTGCTTTGTGCACCTCACAATCCTATATATGTGTGTACATGAGTAATACCATCTAGTATTGATATTTCAAGATTATCTAGTCGCTATGTGGTATGTCTTCTCATGAGAAATTCAAATTCTAAATTGTCCATTAATTATCTCTTGTTGGATCATTTTTTTGCCTCTTGTTTATCTTTAATTGGTATCACATTATGGGGGAGTAATATGCTATGTGTATATTACTAGCCTAGAAAATGTGTACATTTGAGATATTATCACCTAGAATTGATATTGTAAATTATCTTGTTCCTAGGTGGCATGTTAGCTCTACAAGTTGCAATTTGCTTTTTGTTTGGTGTGAAGATGATGTCGGATATCCTTGCTATCTACCACCAGGAATTATTTCCAAATACTTCTTGTCTTTTGACAATTGGTACTCACTTATGTGTGGTAGAAATTATTGATCATCTTTACATTAGCCTTTGCTTTTATTTGCTTTATCTCTTGCCTAGGATTGTGTCAACTCCCATTGTATTCCATACCACTTGTGGATCTTGTTATTTACTTGAGCTTGTCTAGTGTTTGTATAGATATAGTGAAAGTGGTGATCCCATCTTGTGCTTTTTGTATTGAAATGCAAATACTCTATAATGCACAATGCTTGGGGGAGCTATCCTATTCTTCTTAGAACGCTCACCTTGTGATCCTTATCAAGTGTGTGTTGGTGGAATGCAAACTGTTTCTTTTTGGTACTTTGTGCCATCATGAAACTTTGTAGAGCACTTGGTTTGTTTGGAACCATCCTCTCTTTTGGGAGTTTGAAATCTTTCTTTTTGAGTGTATCAATGGATATCTCATTCCTTGATGTATCTTTTTGGATATCCTCCAAGTGATGATTTATTCATTTGGTATCTTTTCTTCGCTTGGTATTTCTTTGTCTTTTGGTCTCGGTTCTTGAAAGTCTTGAGCATGCATATTTACTTCTTGTAGTTTCTTTGGCATGCTTTCTTTCTTTGACCCAATATATAGGGGGAACTCCACTAAGTCTCAAATTGGATGAGATGTGCATGCAATTCATTTTCATATCTATATGCACATATTTATGTGGAGTTTGTCCTATGTGTTGCTGGTTCTCTAACTCTTTGGTCCCAATGAGTTTGGGTACCATTTTGTTTGTGTTGTTGTTCTAGGAACAAGTGGAGATGCATTGGATGCTCGGCTCACTCACAAGGAAGGTGGTGTCACCATGTGCTTATTGGAGTCAAGCTAGGATGATTAATGAACTACTATCTACCTTTAATTGGTATCTACTACATCCATCCAATGGTATCTTGGTAACAAGTATCATCATCTACTTCATGCACACATTTCTTGCATCAACCTTTCGTAGGTTGTATCATGGCATGTTATCCATTCTCTCTTGTGATACTTGTTTCCTTTCTCAAAGCATCCCAACAATGATGTCTTGTTGCTAGTTGTGATGTCTTTGATGTTTGTGTGGTTGGAATTCATTTATATGCAATAAGACCATATCTAGCCTTGTGCTATGCTCTCAAGCAAATATCTTATTGGTATATGTATGACTTCCTTTTGGATATCTTGTTCCTTCATGTTGTAACTATTTCGGGTGTACATCCTTCTTTGTAGATATATATCATCATGATTTCGTGTACCTAGAACCTTATACACTTGAGAGAAATTACATCTCCAGATGATATCCTTTCTTTCACGTCCACCTTGTCTCTCTTTGGTTATTTCTTTGGTCGCTCCGTGAAAGCTTTTGCCTTGAGTGCGTGTCGTATCTCGTTGCATCTTGATGCACTCTTGTGTGGTGAAGATTATTTTCCTCATGCTTATCTTTACGAGGCTTTTGCCATCTTAATTGGTATCCCTCGTCTTGATGAGGCTTTCTTGTTCTATCTTCACCACGGGTTGTCACAAGTATAGGTTCTCTATATGCTTATTAGTAAGCTTGTGAACCCATTTGCTAGTTGTGTGTGGGAATGATAGGCCTTGCACCGTGCGCCTCATTCTTCCAAGACTATGTTGATGCTTAATGCTCATCCGTACATTAGTCTTCTCAAGTGCTTTTCCATGACTCACACACATCATTTTGGTTGAGCCTACTCTTAAGTTGCCTCTTTTATATGTTGCTCAATCATTTGTTTGTTGCAAGTGCTAGGCTTTGTTTCCTACATGCTCACTTGCACTTGTTATGAGTTTCTATTGATTTTCGGGGAGTGATGATCTTATTTTGTGCACTTGGTATCCTAATGCAAATGTTGTAAGGAGTGCACAAATCATGGAGAGCTTCACTAGTGTCTTTAGAACACTCTGTTACTCTCTTGCACTTGTCGTGAGGTTCTATTGATCTTGGGGGAGTGACGATCCTATTTTGTGCTCATTGTATCCAATTACAAAACTAAATTGTGCACAAATCATGGGGAGCTTCTCTAGTTTCTCTAGAACACTCCTTTGCTCATATCATAATTTATTTCTTTCATATGGCACGTAGGATCATTGTTCTAGTTCGCTCAATTGATATTCGTTGATTGCTTGCTTCAATTGGTATATTTTGATTGCCTGATTGCTTGTTTCTCTCTTTTTTATGTCTTTGTGGCATATCATTATTTTGCTATCTTTGTGCCTCGATATAGTTTGTGTTCCTCCAAGTATTTACCTTTGGTTATGTGTGTTGCATTTCACTCACTTGTTGAGAAATACACAATTTATGGAGGACCACAATTTATATTGGCCTTCTAAGCTTTTCGCCCATTTTGGCAATCGATGCCAATAGGGGAGAAGTTTCAGAGAGTTTTGTGGAGAAGTTTAGAGAGTTGTCTCTTCTAGCTTTGGTTTGTTCCTAAGCATACGCATCTCCTACGCATGCATTATTGGTTGTTGCATAGCATGGTGATGCATAATTCCTCCTACGCATGCATTATTGGTTGTTGCATAGCATGGTGATGCATAATTCCTTATATAAACTCTCTTGAAAGTGATTGTCATCAATTACCAAAATGGGGGAGATTGAAAGGACATGCGGTGCCCCCATGTGTGGTTTTGGTAATTGATGACATTCTCTGTGGACTAATGGTTGCATTGAGTTATATTTGAAGGATTTGTCCATAGGCATTTCTTGAAGTCCATGTGTTGGTTTCAAGGAGTTTATGTGTTGACCAAGGTGCTATTAAGGAATTATCCAAAGATTGGTCATGTGAGTGTTGAGCTTATTGCAAGCATGTCTTGAAGAAGAAGATTGTGTGATCATTCATGTTTACCTTCATGACATCATCCAAACGAAGAGAGTTGAAAATATTCAAAGTTGATCAAGACTATGTCAAGAGTGAATCAAGTTGATCAACTCACAAAGCGTAAAAGATGTACCGAGAGGGATCAAGTGATCCCATGGTATGGTAAGCATTGTCCATTGCACTTTGTGTACTAACCCATGGTCTATGTGAGAGTTCTATGTGGGGTTAGGTACGTGTCCATGGGCTTGCATTAAGAGGAAGATATCATACAACCCATGGAAAGGATGACATCAAGTGGTGATCGTCATCAAGATTGCCGTGTGCAAGTTTAGGTGGAGCACCAACGAAGAGATCAAGTTCTTAAAGCTTGCCATCCATTGTGGTTTCAATGGACTTGTGAAGATGTGCCGAAGAGTGGCTCACCCATAGTGGAGTATGGGGGAGCAATCATCTAGTCTTCATCGAGCCAACGCAATCAAGAAAGGTGGTCCAACTTGAGGGAATCAAGATCATCATCATCTAGCTCAAGTGGACCATGTGCAAGGCAAAGGTTTTCCCTTGATAGGCTTTCTATTTTACCGGTCTCGTGGTGGTAGTTGGGAGACCGGGTTATAGGATCGTTTGTCGTACTATCAAGGGGAGCTCTCAAGTTGGTGGCTTGATCGTATCGTTAGTAGAGAGCTCAAACCATTGCATCCTTGCATCATGTTTCTTGGTTCTTGTTTGGTTCTCTTTGTGAGTCTTAGAGCTTATGGTCATCTTGATGACAAGCTTGAGTTCATCGAAAACGGAGTTCACATGCGTCTTCTATGATGTTTTCGGTGTTGGAGGTTTTACCGGTCTTATCCGAGGAAGGGTTCTCACCATTTTCTTATGGGCCTTTTCTATTTTGCTTCTTATTGATATTTCTTTCGATATTGCGTTAACCCTTGTCGCTAGCTTTCCAACAAACTTGGTTTCATCGAATTCGGAGTTAGTTTGCAAAAGTTGTGGCAGTTTTGGTGTTCTGAAAAGGTTGCAGCGGTACTACCGCGAATTGGAGCGGATGTAATTTTTTACTACTGCTCCAGAGCGGTACTACCGCGGCTTCTACAGCGGTAGTACCGCTCCAGACCAAAAACTCGTCCCAAGTCCTGCGGTGGTAGGCCCGGATGTATTTTTTTAGTACCGCTCGCTAGCTGTAGTACCGCTACCCTTTGCGGTAGTACCGCGATCCCTAGCGGTAGTACCGTGAGAACGAGCGGTAGTACTGCTCCGGCGGTTCTTCTGGCCTTTTGCCTCCTTGCTGTTGTTTTTCAAAGGGGTACTACCGCCCTAGTGGTAGTACCGCTCCTTGGAGCGGTAGTACCGCTCTGTGCGGGCTGTGAGCATAACGGTTGGATTTTTCCCCACCTATAAAAGGGTGTCTTCTTCCCCAATGAACCTTATCCTTTGAGCTCGTGTTCTTCCCCCATTGTTGACCTTCTTCGAGCTTGCTAACTCTCAATCCCTCCATGGATTCTTGCTAGTTTTTGAGGGAAAAGAGAGAGGAGATCTAAATCCACGTTTCCACCAATCACTTTCTCCTCTAGGTGAGGGGAACCCCTTGGATCTAGATCTTGGAGTTCTTGGTGTTCTCCTTCTTGTTCTTCCTCCCATTTTCCTCCCTAGCATTAGTTGCTTCGGTGGGATTTGAGAGAGAAGGACTTGGGCACTTCGTGTGCCCTTGCCATTGCATTTGGTGCATCGGTTTGAGTTCTCCACGTGATACGTGGAAGTTACAAGTTGAGAAGCTTATTACTCTTGGGTGCTTGGTACCCTTGAGCTTGTTCCTCTTGGGTGCTTGGGCGCCCTAGATGGTTGGTGGTGTTCGGAGCTTAATCATTGTGGTGTAAAGCTCCGGGCAAGCGTCGGGGTCTCCAATTAGGTTGTGGAGATCGCCCCGAGCAATTTGACGGGTACCGGTGACCGTCCCCAAGGGTTGCCAAAGTGTACGGGTTCGGTGACCGCCCCCAAGGGTTGCCATTTGTACGGGTTCGGTGACCGTCCTCAAGGGTCCCTTAGTGGAATCACGACATCTTGCATTGTGCGAGGGCGTGAGGAGATTACGGTGGCCCTAGTGGCTTCTTGGGAGCATTGTGCCTCCACACCGTTCCAAACGGAGATTAGCATCCGCAAGAGTGTGAACTTCGGGATACATCGTCGTCTCCGCGTGCCTCGGTTATCTCTTACCCGAGCCCTTTACTTATGCTCTTTACTTTGTGATAGTCATATTGTTTCTTGTCATATATCTTGCTATTATATAGTTGTTTATCTTGCTTAGTATAAGTTGTTGGTGCACATAGGTGAGCCTAGTTGTTGTAGGTTCTATGTTTGACAAATTAATCGCTAGGTTTATTCCATATTTGTTCAAGTCTAGACCGTAATTATTTTAAAGCGCCTATTCACCCCCTCTAGGTGACATCCACGATCCTTCAAGCTCGAATGGCAGGGAGAAGCTAATTAATTTGCAAAAATAGAGGAAATTTAGTATAGAACATGGACTGCCTAGTACTTCAACAAAACTTGTTGTGGCATTTTTCAGCAATGAAGTCACTGGAAGAATTAAAGTATCGTACGAAATAAGCACCTTCGTTTATCCACATTCCTCTAGCGATTTGTCACATTAGGTATATCTGTACCATATCAAGAGCCGTTAGAAATATTTGTTTTTCTTCCTCCATCCTCTTGGAACAACAACTTATACTATGATCTATCGATCCTCATCAACCATGGAATGGATCAGCCATTGCACGTCTCCTATTTTAACAGTATTTAAAAATAAGAAGGAACTGAACCCAAAAAATGAAGTATGAGAGAAATTAAGAGAAGTGGGGTAGATCAGAGAGAGCGCAAAAGGAATAGATGTCCCCTCTATTGGGCTCCTGAGCGGTCCTTTATGTGCTTGCCGCAGGACTCTACCGTTCTCTACTCCTCCTCGGTCTAAGTGGTCAGTGGGTAGCAAGCTGCTGGGTAGCAGTGGCAAGCGCTCCACAATGTACGGCATCAAGGATAGGACGTAGAAGACGAAGGCGACCAAAGAGTATAGCGCCACCGTTGAGTGCCGCTTTCTCCGACGACCGCGCCCCTTCACCCCCGTCGTGGTAGACACCACCAAGATGGCCAGGTCGGAGGGGAGGGCACCGCAGTGGGGTGGCGTCGTGGATGGTGGGAGGAGGGGATGACCAACACAAGAGGAGGTGATGGAGGCAGCTAGGGTTGAACACCGCCGCCGCAATGGTTTCTCTGGAGGCGGCACAGTAAGCCCAAACACAGCTAAATACCGACTCACAAATAGGCCCATCATCCCTGCCCAAACACTCTCGACGCACCACAAGCCAGTATTTCCTGGGAGCTTAGAAACTGTACCGATAGGCCAACAGATACTTCGATCGTGGGTTCTCTTGTGCGCAACATCGTAAATGTATCATGATTGTTCAACAATTTGCCTCGCTGGTACAATTTACTAGAGAAAATGAAAATTTTCGAGTTGTTTGCCATATGTGAGCAAAGAGTAGGGAGGAGACACAAGGGTTAAGGGTGGCGAAAAGTATTGAAAACAAGGGCAACTTTTTTTAATCATCTCTTTGATTTATTGATTTAGAAAAAACAGAATGGCCGATAGCTTCATAAACTTGATTAAAATGCACACTTCAAGTCTATAAACCCACAAATCATACAATTTAGTAACTGTAATCTCCTCTTATGAAGAAAAGAGAAAACAACAAAAACATTAAGAACAAGAACAAATAATCCAAAGTGCTTAAAATCCATGATATATTTCACCAAAATTTTCTTTATCTACATATGTACAGTTGTACGCCATCTACCTACATAATATCACTCTCTTAAATCAGCACTTCATTGTACTTTTTTATTTATCATGTATGCCATCAAGGTCATGTAATCGACTAAATGATTCATATTATCAACGTACTATATTATTCTTGCTTCACTTACCAAAAAGCTTATCAATAACAAATATGAGCAATAATTGCTAATGACGGGCTTAAGCTCGAGCGCGGCGGCGCCGCGCCTCTGCCTGCTAGTATTGTTCGTTGTGACTACCATGGAGCACATTATTGTCTGTGGCAACAAAAAATGCTGGAACTCGCGTTTTCACCGAATACGCGGCATGTTGGAACTTGTGTCTCGCCTTTTTGCTCCAGCCGATGCCGCCGTGTGCTAAAATCGTGTATCTACTTCGTAGGAACTGGCATCTTAGCGTGCTGGAACCGTGTTTTTGGCCTGCTGTGGCCGGCGCTGCATGCTAGAATTTGCTAAAACCGACATCTCGACATGTTGGAATCGTGTGACGGCAGGTTACGATGCCACGGCGGCGAGCGGCCATGATGCAACCGGGACTGGGAGGGGAAGGGGTCTGCGGGCTTTACAACGGCTGCTTCGACGTCAACAATGTTTGCTACAATGGCCTCAGGTGCCGTGATGGCAACGGAGCTTCGAGCACCTAACTAGGGGATGTTGCCGCGATGGCGCCAGGTGCTGCGATGTCGACGACGTGCGAGCCGTCGCTCGCCAGAGATGGACCCCGCGTGGCGCGCGATGACGAGGTCAAGTTGCGCGCGCCGGGGCAGCGAGGTGGCACGACGAGGGGCGAGGGAGTGCTTGTTCCGCATTCACACGAGGGACGAGGATCAAACGGTTGGGATGTTTCTGATCCAACGGCCCGCGGCGCGACCGGCCTAGAGTCTGGCCGGTCGACCGGTGGTTATGATCGCGGGCGAGAGGGTTGACCACCACTTTCCTTGAGGAAGGTGCGCGTCACCACCCTGGCCCACCGTTGGCGGCCGTCCGCGCCTCCTCATCATCCTCTTCCCTCCACTCCCTCCCTCCTCGCTTTCTTCGTCCCCTTCCCGCCGCGGCATCCACCCTTCTCCCTCCCCGCCAGATTCCTCCACTCCCCTCCACTCCCCTCCAACCCGCAAAACAAATACCCGACCCGACGCCACACAAAACGACGGCCCAGCCGGTTTCCCCTCCGCCCCCACGCCCCGCCGCCATGCCGCTCCTCCTCTCGCCCCTCGCGGCGCGGTGCCTCCACCACTCCCCGCGCCTCCCCGCGCCCTTCGCGCACCACCCCTCCCACCCCCGCCCTCTCGGCGGCGAGGCCCGCGGAGGCGGCGGCAGGGGGAGAGTGGCGGTGGTGTCGGAGAGGCAGGCGGCGGTGGCCGCGGAGAAGTCCCCCGGAGGAGAGGGAGGCGACGGGGAGCGACACGACGCGATAGTGGTCGGGTCCGGGATCGGGGGCCTGGTGGCGGCCACGCAGCTGGCCGCGAAAGGGGCGCGGGTGCTGGTCCTCGAGAAGTACATCATCCCGGGGGGCAGCTCCGGGTACTACCGCCGCGACGGGTTCACCTTCGACGTCGGCTCCTCCGTCATGTTCGGGTTCTCCGACAAGGTAAGGCAGGACAGAGCGCCGGCGTCCCACTTGTACTCAACTGTTGCCCGGGGCTTTTGATTTGCTCCATTTTCAACACAAAATTTGTTATGAGTGCGACTCGGTAGCTGCGCGGTTACGTTTCTGGCTCCGGCCCGTGAATTTGTTGATTCCGTGTGCTGTGCCTGTGCTCTGCCTGGTGATCACAGACAAGGAGAAATATTTGAGGGGTAAAGCGTTGTTACTGCGAATTTGTGCTCTGGTGTGGTAAGGCTAGGCTGGGTGTGAACTGAGAGGGGGGAATTGTGATTTGCTTGGCTGTTAAAATTAGTTGACGACTTACCTTTTTGCGGGCATCCAGTGCCTGAAGATGCCATGATTAGTATATTTGCACTGGGCCTGTTTTGCTTAAAGAGACAAACCTGGTCTTGAGGTTGAGGGCTTAAGGCCACGTTACAGACAGCATCACAGGGGCAGGCGTCCACTGTGCAGCTTGTTGACAATGAGCATGACCAAGTGCAAATGCCTGGATGTTCAGGGTGTGCACAGCATGTTGCATGCTAGAGTGTAGAATTGGTTACTGCTGTACTTGTGTGTGCCTCTCATGAAAATGCTCACGTTAGCTTACAGCTTGCATTGCATTTTTGTAGAAGATATTTTGTACGAAGTATTTTGTCTGTGTGTTTGGGTATATTTGGTAAGAAGTATGACATGTGTTGTCATCCAGGGAAACTTAAATTTGATAACGCAAGCACTAGAAGCTGTTGGGTGTAAGATGGAAGTCATACCAGACCCTTCTACGGTTCATTTCCATCTACCTGGTGCTCTCTCTGTTCTTGTGCATAGGGAGTATAATGACTTCATCGAAGAGCTGGTTAGCAAATTCCCGCATGAAAAAGAAGGAATCCTAAAATTCTATGGCATATGTTGGAAGGTATTGTCTTTATTTTGTTTACTTCTTTTTGTTACCTTTTTGTTGCTATTGTCTTATTTCTTATGCAACCTTCACAACTTACATCTATGTCTCGTATGAACAGATCTTCAATTCATTAAATTCTTTGGAACTAAAGTCCTTGGAAGAACCTCTATACCTATTCGGGCAATTTTTTAAGAAGCCTTTGGAATGCTTGACTCTCGGTATTAAAACTGCATCCTTATATTCCTCAATAAGTTTTACTCTTATTTTCTCTAGAGAGAAATCATTTAGAACAATTAGTTAACTGAAGTTGAAACAATTGTAGTCTCAAAAGCAACAGAAAAATAAATTCATATGAGATACTATGAAATAAGATTGTTTGACATAATAAAATCATTTTTTCTATGATGCAGCATACTATCTGCCACAGAATGCGGGGGATATTGCTCGCAAGTTCATAAAAGATCAGCAGTTGCTATCCTTCATAGATGCTGAGGTGTGAGATATTTGTGAGTTTACTCACTTGTTCAAATTTTTTTCCACGCATACATTTTTGTTCAACTTTCGCTTATCTGAAGAATTACAGCAATTTATGGTTTTTGTAGTGTTTTATTGTGAGCACAGTCAATGCCTTGAAAACACCCATGATCAACGCGAGCATGGTAAGTTCGATGTTAATCTGTCAGACCTTTGTTTGAAAAAAATTTCAACCTCCAATTATCTAAGTCAACATGACAGGTATTGTGTGATAGGCACTTTGGAGGAATTAACTATCCAGTTGGTGGTGTTGGTGGTATTGCGGTGTCTTTGGCAAATGGCCTTGTTGAAAAGGGAAGCGCAATACGTTACAAGGCGAATGTGACCAATGTTATTCTTGAAAATGGGAAAGCTGTGAGTTCAGCTTACTGATTTCAAATGTCTGAAGTTTAGATTTGGTTTCTCAGCTGAACATTTCATTACTACAGGTTGGAGTGAGGTTGTCAAATGGGAAGGAGTTATTCGCTAGAACAGTAATATCAAATGCCACAAGATGGGACACATTTGGTAATTCTGCGAATATCCTTTCATGGTCAAGCTAGAAAAGTATCTCTTTCACTTTCACTTGTTACAATGTTCTTCATCTTCTGCAACTTTGCCGTAGTTTTGCTTCTCATATTTTGCAACCATCCAAAAGCATATTTCTCGACTGTAACTTGCCGTTATTATTCTGCCAGTGTGAACAGTTTTTTGATACATACTTAGTATGTGTTCAGTTTCCTCCTTCAGGAGTTAACAAATGCATGAACTTACAGGAAAACTCGTGAAGGCTGAAGAGCTTCCAGAAGAGGAGAAAAACTTTCAGAAGAACTATGTTAAAGCGCCATCATTTCTATCCATTCATCTGGGTGTCAAAGCCTCAGTTTTACCTGCTGGTACTGATTGCCACCATTTTGTACTGGAGGTACGCACTAGGTTGTATGCTACTGGGCATTTCATCGTTGAGGGTTAGAGTCACTGTCACATTAGTGGTGAATTTGATATGGACATTTTAATCTGTAACGAGTTTAATTGTGAGTGTAACTGTCAGGATGACTGGTCGAACTTGGAAAAGCCTTATGGAAGCATATTTTTAAGTATCCCTACAGTTCTTGATCCATCCTTGGCTCCTGAAGGACATCACATACTTCATATATTTACAACTGCAGGTATAGAAGATTGGGAGGTATGTCAGTGCTCTAGCTGAAATGTAAATTATGTCAAAAAATATAATAAACGTAGCCTTTTTGCATGAACATAAGTATTGACTGATGCCTATAATACTGCTTTGCTTTAATCTCTGGCAGGGTCTACCTAGGAAGGATTATGAGCAGAAAAAGGAGCTTGTGGCAAATGAGATCATACGAAGACTTGAAAATAAGTTGTTTCCTGGTCTTCAAGACTCAATAGTCCTCAAGGAGGTATCTTCTTACAGTCCTTCTATGTCGGGGACTCAGGATTCTATAAATATTTTCAATCATTTCATTTTGACTACTTCATGTTTGAACTTGAAAGTGCTAGCTACCAGTCCTCAAACTGACAAGGGAGCATGAGCAAGTCTGTAGTAGTTAGCAGCGCAAACATGATTAGCTATTGATGATGCAGTACTTAATATGATTATTGGAAAAGATCATTAGAGCATCCCATCTGATCTATTTGTCATATTTTCTATTCTCAGCACCGGTCAATCTACCCAGTATGCGGTAATATTTATAGGTTAGCCCCATACCTCAATCACTGTAATGAGCTCTAGTGAAGAGTGGTCTAAACGTACACCGACAGGGTCACAGGGATGCAGTTTTGGGCTGTTTTGTCCAGCTGAAAATCCATAAAATGATTTGCTCTTTTGCATAAAATGAACTACCAAAGAAATATCTTCCCAAAAAAACTTCCAGTGATATACAGGACTATAAGTGAACCATCAATTAAACAAAATGGGCTGTGGCCCAGTCCACTTGCATCCCTACATAGAAAGCGACAAGTCCTTTTTACTTCTTTCAAATGATATAAACCATATCAATTAGCAAATACTCAGGTATTAGAATATTTTCGTTGAGCCAAAGCACAGTTAAGTTTTGAGTATTCAGCAGATTCTTCATGTTCCTTGTGCAGCAAACTATATTATGCATAATAGACCACCATGCATCACCAACCAGGGAGAATGTTATATCATGGGCTTTCATGAGCTAACTGCACATTCCTTTAAGGCTATGCTGTGAACTTTAGTGGCCTTATTTTGTTTTCTGGTACCAATATATTTTGTAACACAACATTCATTTAATATTTGGTTTTGCCAGGTAGGATCCCCAAAAACTCACCGCAGGTTTCTTGCCCGAAATGATGGTACATATGGACCCATGCCACGGGGTAAACCCAAGGGTTTGCTGGCAATGCCTTTCAATACCACTGTAAGTTACTTAAATAGTTAATACAGATTTCAAGATCTTTTTTGGTTAACCTAAAGTTCTAAGTGGCACAAGATTACTAGAACTGAAGTTATATTATCTGATTTACAGTCAATAGATGGACTTTACTGTGTGGGCGACAGCTGTTTTCCTGGGCAAGGAGTGATTGCTGTGGCATTTTCTGGGGTCATGTGTGCTCATCGTGTTGCAGCAGACATAGGTAAACACTAAGCTGAGTTCCCACTGTCTCTTAGCAGATGTTATTTTTATCAAAAGAAGGGTTTCTAGCATGTATGATTATGGGTGCCAGGGATTAGAGACTAGAGACGTCTTCTAGCTCAACGAAGGTCGATCATTGTGGAATGATGTGATAATTTTGGCTGATTTGCTCTTGCAGATCTTGAACAAAGGTCTCCTATTCTAGACACGGGCCTTCTCGGTGTCCTCAGATGGTTAAGAACTCTCGCATAAAAATGATGTCGGATGGAGACCTAGAGCGGGTCTTATTGTTCACACAGAAGAAGCGGTGGCAGCCGCGCAGATGTCGAGGTTTCCACATGACCGGTCGGGTGTTGACCCATCCATACAATGACCCAGCAGCAGGCAGTATGTAGCCATTCTTGTTGCTGCCAGGTGTATACGCAAAGTTGGATTTCAAGGATGTTTACCTGAAACCCCCAAATGATAGAGAATATACTGATGGTGACCTGTAACTTGATGGAACCGGGGATCTGGTATTCTGATAGTTCATCTGCTTGGCTCTCAGATACGAGTACTACTCAGCACAGAGTTGTATATGTTGTAAGAAACTACGGCCCATATGTGCCACGCTGTAATTTTCGGAAGATGAAGCAGCTCATATATTATGGCATTTTTTGTTTTTGTGAAGAATGCATTTTGTCAGGACGAAAGAGAACCTGTGCAAGTCCATCACAGAGGAATTACAATGCCGAAACGCTACTATCACTACAGATTTTTTTTTAGACAATACTATCACTACATATACTGGGAGGTCCCAGATGCTAGACGTACAGGCTTTTACAGGTTTCTACAGGCTCCTTCCAAACTTTCTAAACACACCCTCCCTGATTTCAACGGGGTTGGGCCTGTGCCTTTACTAATGACCAATTAAAAACAACCACGACACCCTGTAAACCCCTCATTCCTGTAACATCCTGTACGTGTAGCAAAGCTCAAATGAGAGCGTTTGGTGCATCGGGGCTGCGCGGGCGGTAAGTGGGCCCAGTTTTGGGGATGGCGGTTCTAAATGGGCTTGTAGGGTCATTCGTGGCCTGCGTGAGGCCTGTTTTGGCGTACGTGTCGCTGGGTGCCTCCGGTCTGCTGTTCACTCTGTCGATAGTTTAGGCAGCGGCGGCGGCAACTGCGGATGAGAGTTCACGTCCGTGGAGGCGCGGGCGAAGCTGGCGGTTCCCTCTCACCCCTCTACCTCTCTTCCCCTCGGGTCTCGTCTCTATCTTCCGCTGTGCTCGGGGCGGGTGGCGGCGAACGTAAACACGTCTCTGCTCGGGGAAGACGTGTCCCGTCTCTCCGAGGAGGGGGAGGGGAGCGAGCGACGGCGGCTCATGGATGGTGTGCGCTGGCACCAACGGTGAGCGACGGCTGCTTGGCTCCCCGGAGGCGGACGACGGCTCAATTCCGAGGAGGAGACGACGAGGTTTCCGATTGTTCCGAGCTCTCTCCTTCCTTGAGTTGATTTTTTCGATCTGTTTTCGATTCCCCATCTGCGATTCCTC
This sequence comes from Triticum urartu, assembly GCF_056163025.1. Lineage (NCBI taxonomy): Eukaryota > Viridiplantae > Streptophyta > Magnoliopsida > Poales > Poaceae > Triticum > Triticum urartu. Next base: position 63,793,398 of record NC_141873.1, on the reverse strand, counting down.
CATGTCTCTTCCTCTGATTGTTTTCTCTCTTGACCTGCAGTGCAAGGGAGGCAATCGGAAACATCAAGTCGGCGACCATGAAAGACTGTTTGTGATATTTCTCAAAGGTACCAGTGTTGTTCATCTCTCATGTGCCGTTTGATTTGTTATTCTCAAAAGCATGTGTTGACAGTCTATGCTGCTACGAGTACTTGTTATGTGATTGCTAGCAACTCACACGAAAAGGATTTCGTCCTGATAGCTGAACAACTAATCTTGTTGTTTTGGGGAGATGGAATTGGTTTCCTGAATTGATTTTTCAATATACTTAATTACTTTCTCTAAATCAGCTGGGAAAATGGCTGTTTAGGAATCACCAAACAATACGCTGAAATTACTCTATGTGTGTGTGTAATGTGTTTAACATGCCATCATTGCAGGTTAAGCGGCCTTTTCTGCTGTCATTTGTAAAAAAAAAAAACCTCCCTATGAAGAGTACACATGGCTTAGGTAACCGTGTGGTAGCCATCAGGTGTCACCGGCTTGGGACTGAAGCGCGCATTGAATCTTCAATGCTCCATGCCCTAGTCTTTTGTGCGACTACTTGGACTTGTGCCGGTCAGTCCTAAGGGATGCCATTATGAAAGATGGGACCGGTTCGCCACTAAGGTGTGTGCCACCTCCCTTCTCTTGTTCTCCTGTTCCGACATGCATGTTTTGTTTGAACTTTGAAGTTGTTGCGCTTCGGCAAGGAGTACGAACTGGTCCGGCCACTTAGCTGGTCTGATTATTCGGGGGGCTGTTGCCGTTGAGCAATTCACTTCCCCTGCCCCCTTGCATTCTCAAATAAACGGAATCAAAAGTAGAAATTAGAAATTGCAGTGGGTTGAAAATTTTCACATCACATAACCAAGTAAAATTCAGTAGATAGAGAGACAAGAAATGGCACATGTAGGTTTTGGCTGCATAAGAGTGTATTCAACAATCACAAAACGTATTTTACTTGCATTTTCTTCGTCATCCAATACAAGTTATTAAAGGGGACATTAGTGTATCTTCTCTTCTTTTATGAGCATGAATAATACTTCTACTTCAGAAATAAAGTGATTCAGGAGAAAATATATGATGGTGACATGGCATAAGAAACTTTTAAGCACATTTGGGTGGGTTTAGCATACGAGTCCTGGTTTCTAAAAAATCTTAAGAGTACTCGGTTTCCGAAAACAAAGTTTTTGTACCTGTATTCATGTTTCACCGAAAGATTTTCCGGAAGTGGAAATGTTCAAATATGCCAATTATTTGCTTAATGGAATGCCCACTATATATGTTAAGAAATATAACAGTTACATAGGTTTTACTCTACTGGTTTGGTTCTGCTTCTCCTGTTTGCAAAGATGACTTTCTTTGTGATATCTTCCAGTTCTTATCTAATAATGGTTGTTGTTTGCCCTTGATGATGTTCTCTCTTGGTTTAATTTATGTCAATTGCCTTGCTAGCTCTAAGGACGAACATAAATGTCTAATGACGTTGACATTATTGACAGTTAACAATCAGAGGAAGAGACATGGAGGAATCGCAGATGGGGAATCGAAAACAGATCGAAAAAATCAACTCAAGGAAGAAGAGAGCTCGGCCTCGGAACAATCGGAAACCTCGTCCTTAGAGCTAGCAAGGCTATTGGCAGAAATTAAACCAAGAGAGAACATCATCAAAGGCAAACAACAACCATCATTAGATAAGAACTGGAAGATATCACAAAGAAAGTCCTCTTTGCAAACAGGAGAAGCAGAACCAAACCAGTAGAGTAAAACCTATGTAACTGTTATATTTCTTAACATATATAGTGGGCATTCCATTAAGCAAATAATTGGCATATTTGAACATTCCCACTTCCGGAAAATCTTTCGGTGAAACATGAATACAGGTACAAAAACTTTGTTTTCGGAAACCAAGTACTCTTAAGATTTTTTCAGAAACCAGAACTCGTATGCTAAACCCACCCAAATGTGCTTAAAAGTTTCTTATGCCATGTCACCATCATATATTTTCTCATGAATCACTTTATTTCTGAAGTAGAAGTATTATTCATGCTCATAAAAGAAGAGAAGATACACTAATGTCCCCTTTAATAACTTATATTGGATGACGAAGAAAATGCAAGTAAAATACGTTTTGTGATTGTTGAATACACTCTTATGCAGCCAAAACCTACATGTGCCATTTCTTGTCTCTCTATCTACTGAATTTTACTTGGTTATGTGATGTGAAAATTTTCAACCCACTGCAATTTCTAATTTCTACTTTTGATTCCGTTTATTTGAGAATGCAAGGGGGCAGGGGAAGTGAATTGCTCAACGGCAACAGCCCCCCGAATAATCAGACCAGCTAAGTGGCCGGACCAGTTCGTACTCCTTGCCGAAGTGCAACAACTTCAAAGTTCAAACAAAACATGCATGTCGGAACAGGAGAACAAGAGAAGGGAGGTGGCACACACCTTAGTGGCGAACCGGTCCCATCTTTCATAATGGCATCCCTTAGGACTGACCGGCACAAGTCCAAGTAGTCGCACAAAAGACTAGGGCATGGAGCATTGAAGATTCAATGCACGCTTCAGTCCCAAGCCGTGTGTACATAAGCCGTGTGTACTCTTCATAGGGGTTTTTTCTTTTTACAAATGACAGCAGAAAAGGCCGCTTAACCTGCAATGATGGCATGTTAAACACATTACACACACACGTAGAGTAATTTCAGCGTATTGTTTGGTGATTCCTAAACAGCCATTTTCCCAGCTGATTTAGAGAAAGTAATTAAGTATATTGAAAAATCAATTCAGGAAACCAATCCCATCTCCCCAAAACAACAAGATTAGTTGTCCAGCTATCAGGACGAAATCCTTTTCGTGTGAGTTGCTAGCAATCACATAACAAATACTCGTAGCAGCATAAACTGTCAACACATGCTTTTGAGAATAACAATCAAACGGCACATGAGAGATGAACAACACTGGTACCTTTGAGAAGAGAAAATTGGATATTTGCCACTTTCAATACGTGGCTTCTCAAAATTGCCACTTCGAAGATTGACTTTGCAAAATTACCACTCAGCCCGTTGCCACCTTGATTACCATGCCACTTTCATTCTTTTACTGATTGTCCTTTTTCTTTTCCATTTGTAAGCATCGGAAAAGACCAAACTACCCCAGAGGCTGTGTACACGCACGTAAAAGAAAAGGCTGTGTACACATACTATCCAATCGACACTTGAAGCGGGACGAGAGCACGCCGGCCGCCGAGAATACCGTGCATGCTGCAGCGGCGCGCTGATCTCCTCGACTTTGTGTGCCGCCAATCGCCTTATCTTGTCAACGCCTCGTGCCGCCAATCACCTGAATCCATTTTTTTTGCGAGATGATCGCCTGAATCCACTGATGTGTGACATTCAGTAAAAAATGGTCACCAATAAAAACTGGAGTACTCTTCAGCAGCACATTTGGGTAAATATTCACATAGGTCGAGCAACATCCCTGAACCAACACGAGAGCATAGCAGCTACAGTCTTTGAGAAATTTGCATAGCAGAATAGCAACAACCAGTAGCACATCTGGCTGCTGATACAAGAATGAGAAAGTTGGTTTCTGAGACAAAACATGAACAGATGATGTAAGAAAAGTGGCATGATCACAGCTGATACCCGAGCACTAGGATAATCAAACACACCATTGAAAGAGCACTTGTAAACACTCTTTCACTCTAGAAAACTGAATCTGGGGCAAGTTTCTCTGCAAATCATCCTTACGCCAGGCAATCGTCCAGAGGAAATCTTGCCGGCCGACGGCAGCTCCTCCGCGGCCACGTGCGGACGTGCCATCTCCCTCCGCCTCCTCCTGGGACGCGCCCTCCCTCCTCATCCCAGGCAAGCGGCCCAGCGACCGGGACGGGCGGCGTGAGCGCCGAGCGGGCGGGTTGGCCAAGCGGTGACAGCGTACGAGCAGGCAAGGTGAACGACGACGATGGTGGGGTGGAGTGAGCGGTCGAGCGACAACCAGGCGGGCGCAGGCGCTCTTACCGACGACTAGAAATTTGGCTCGTGTCTCTGTCGAACCAGATCCAGATGCATAAACCAGATAGGAATACTTTTTTTTTAGAACAAAGGCTCGAGAGAGAGCCCGGCTTTGAATTAATAAAGCAATCAACCGGCCAGGAGTTACATCGGACAACACCTTACAAGAGGAAAAAGAAAAAGACGGCACATACATGGTGCTACTAGACAACTTGCAAACCTCAACAACACCAAACACTACAACATAATGTACAACAAAGCTTCGCTTGATGTCGATGATGTCCCCAACCGCAGAATGAGCACCATAGGTGGAGCGGAAGCACTAACAAGATGAGACCCATCATAGGCAGGGAGCATGCCCTCATCTGCACCAGGAGTGATGAGCTGCAACAACCTACCCAAAACCATCTCCGAAGAGAACCCCTGCCCCTCGTCCTGGCTCGAAGGACGTCGTACCGTCGGAAGATGGGGAAGCTCACCCTAGAGCCAGATAAGATGGCAGCCACGAACAACCTTGAGAGATACTCAGCCCCGCCCCCAGCAGAGTCGAGCTCGCCTTGGAAGATCCTCGCCCACACACATAGAGCCACACGAAGGGATGAAGCTATCAAGATCGAAGGTGCTGAGCAAGGAAGCGCAGAACGATAAAATCGGACCACGCGACCGTCGATCCCCCAATCCCCAAATCAGAACGCCCTCGCATCTCTCGAACCACCAGAGCGGCACCTCCAGGAAGGTGACGGCGGAGAGCGCCGCTGCCGGCCCATCCAAAAGGATGAAGTTTTCACCCGGGGCGAGAGAGGGGAGAGGGGAAGAGAACCTCGACGGAGCCTCCAGGGAGGGGCACGACAACCGTTGATGTCGTCACCGTCGTGGCCGGGCCACACCGGCCAAGGATTTCTCCCGGACTGCCGCCACTCCCGCACCCCAAATGCACCAGATCCGGCGACTAGGGACCGCCAAGGACCAGCAACACCGGGGTGGAAGGAGCTATGAGAGGGGGGGAAGACCTGCAGATCTGGCGCCGTCCGTCGGGGGGAAGACCGCACGCGAAGGCCAGCCACCAAACGACCGCCGCCACCACGCCGCCCGTGCGGCCGAGGGGGCGGAGCAGCACCCGCGACCACTGCTCGCCGGAGAGCCAGCTGTCACCTCGGCGTCCGTGGCTCTCTACACGGAGGCAGAGCAGCAGATCCTCGCCGCCACCTGTTGGAAATATGCCCTAGAGGCAATAATAAAATGTTTATTATTATATTTCCTTGTTCATGATAATTGTCTATTGTTCATGCTATAATTGTGTTATCCGGAAATCGTAATACATGTGTGAATACATAGACCACAACACGTCCCTAGTGAGCCTCTAGTTGACTAGCTCGTTGATCAAAAGATAGTCATGGTTTCCTGACTATGGACATTGGATGTCATTGATAACGGGATCACATCATTAGGAGAATGATGTGATGGACAAGACCCAATCCTAAGCATAGCTCAAAGATCGTGCAGTTTGTTTGCTATAGCTTTTCCGAATGTCAAGTATCATTTCCTTAGACCATGAGATTGTGCAACTCCTGGATACCGTAAGAGTGCTTTGGGTGTGCCAAACGTCACAACGTAACTGGGTGACTATAAAGGTACACTATGGGTATCTCCGAAAGTGTCTGTTGGGTTGGCACGAATCGAGACTGGGATTTGTCACTCCGTATGACGGAGAGGTATCTCTGGGCCCACTCGGTAATGCATCATCATAATGAGCTCAAAGTGACCAAGTGGTTGATCACGGGATCATGCATTACGGTACAAGTAAAGTGACTTGCCGGTAACGAGATTGAACGAGGTATTGGGATACCGACGATCGAGTCTCGGGCAAGTAACGTACCGATTGGCAAAGGGAATTGTATACGGGATTGATTGAATCCTCGACATCGTGGTTCATCCGATGAAATCATCGAGGAGCATGTGGGAGCCAACATGGGTATCCAGATCCCGCTATTGGTTATTGACCGGAGAGTCGTCTCGGTCATGTCTGCGTGTCTCCCGAACCCGTAGGGTCTACACACTTAAGGTTCGATGACGCTAGGGTTGTTGAGATATTAGTATACGGTAACCCGAAAGTTGTTCGGAGTCCCGGATGAGATCTCGGACGTCACGAGGAGTTCCGGAATGGTCCGGAGGTGAAGATTTATATATAGGAAGTCAAGTTTCGGCCATCGGAAAAGTTTCGGGGGTAATCGGTATTGTACCGGGACCACCGGAAGGGTCCCTGGGGGTCCACCGGGTGGGGCCACCTATCCCGGAGGGCCCCATGGGCTGAAGTGGGAGGGGAACCATCCCCTAGTGGGCTGGTGCGCCCCCCATGGGCCTCCCCCTGCGCCTAGGGTTGGAAACCCTAGGGGTGGGGGGCGCCCCACTTGGCTTGGGGGGCACTCCACCCCCCTTGGCCGCCGCCCCCCTTGGAGATTGCATCTCCTAGGGCCGGCGCCCCCCTAGGGGTCCTATATATGGTGGGGGGGAGGGAGGGCAGCCACACCCTAGCCCCTGGCGCCTCCCTCTCCCTCCCGTGACACTTCTCCCTCTCCCTGAGCTTGGCGAAGCCCTGCCGAGATCACCGTTGCTTCCACCCCCACGCCGTCGTGCTGCTGGATCTCCATCAACCTCTTCTTCCCCCTTGCTGGATCAAGTTGGAGGAGACGTCTTCCCAACCGTACGTGTGTTGAACGCAGAGGTGCCGTCCGTTCGGCGCTAGGTCATCGGTGATTTGGATCACGACGAGTACGACTCCATCAACCCCGTTCTCTTGAACGCTTTCGCTCGCGATTTACAAGGGTATGTAGATGCACTCCCCTCTCCCTCGTTGCTAGATGACTCCATAGATTAATCTTGGTGATGCATAGAAAATTTTAAAATTCTGCTATGTTCCCCAACAGGGGCATCATGAGCTAGGTCTATGCGTAGTTTCTATGCACGAGTAGAACACAAAGCAGTTGTGGGCGTCGATATTGTCAATTTACTTGCCATTACTTGTCTTATCTTGATTCGGCGGCATCGTGGGATGAAGCGGCCCGGACCGACCTTACACGTACGCTTACGTGAGACTCGTTCCACCGATTGACATTAACTAGTTGCATAAGGTGGCTGGCGGGTGTCTGTCTCTCCCACTTTAGTCGGATCGGATTCGATGAAGAGGGTCCTTATGAAGGGTAAATAGAAATTGGCATATCACGTTGTGGTTTTGGCGTAGGTAAGAAACGTTCTTGCTAGAAACCTATAGCAGCCACGTAAAAACTTGCAACAACAATTAGAGGACGTCTAACTTGTTTTTGCAGCATGTGCCGTGTGATGTGATATGGCCAAAAGGATGTGATGAATGATATATGTGATGTATGAGATTGATCATGTTCTTGTAATAGGAATCACGACTTGCATGTCGATGAGTATGACAACCGGCAGGAGCCATAGGAGTTGTCTTAATTTATTTATGACCTGCGTGTCAACATAAACGTCATGTAATTACTTTACTTTATTGCTAAAGCGTTAGCCATAGTAGTAGAAGTAATAGATGACGAGACAACTTCAAGAAGACACGATGATGGAGATCATGGTGTCATGCCGGTGACAACGATGATCATGGAGCCCCGAAGATGGAGATCAAAAGGAGCAAATGATATTGGCCATATCATGTCACTATTTGATTGCATGTGATGTTTATCATGTTTTACATCTTATTTGCTTAGAACGACGGTAGCTTAAATAAGATGATCCCTCGTAATAATTTCAAGAAAGTGTTCCCCCTAACTGTGCACCGTTGCGAAGGTTCGTTGTTTTAAAGCACCACGTGTTGATCGGGTGTGATAGATTCTAACGTTCAAATACAACGGGTGTAAGCCAGATTTACACACGCAATACACTTAGGTTGACTTGACGAGCCTAGCATGTACAGACATGGCCTCAGAACACGGAAGACCGAAAGGTCGAGCATGAGTCGTATAGAAGATACGATCAACATGAAGATGTTCACCGATGTTGACTAGTCCGTCTCACGTGATGATCAGACACGACTTAGTTGACTCGGATCATGTTTCACTTAGATGACTAGAGGGATGTCTATCTGAGTGGGAGTTCATTGATTAATTTGATTAGATGAACTTAATTATCATGAACTTAGTCTAAAATCTTTACATTATGTCTTGTAGATCAAATGGCCCACGCTAATGTTGCCCTCAACTTCAACGCGTTCCTAGAGAAAACCAAGCTGAAAGATGATGGCAGCAACTATACGGACTGGGTCCGGAACCTGAGGATCATCCTCATAGCTGCCAAGAAAGATTATGTCCTAGAAGCACCACTAGGTGACGCACCCATCCCAGAGAACCAAGACGTTATGAACGCTTGGCAGTCACGTGCTGATGATTACTCCCTCGTTCAGTGCGGCATGCTTTACAGCTTAGAACCGGGGCTCCAAAAGCGTTTTGAGAGACATAGAGCATATGAGATGTTCGAAGAGCTGAAAATGGTTTTCCAAGCTCATGCCCGGGTCGAGAGATATGAAGTCTCCGACAAGTTCTTCAGTTGTAAGATAGAGGAAAATAGTTCTGTCAATGAGCACATACTCAAAATGTCTGGGTTGCATAACCGCTTGACTCAGCTGGGAGTTAATCTCCCGGATGACGCGGTCATTGACAGAATCCTTCAGTCACTTCCACCGAGCTACAAGAGCTTTGTGATGAAATTCAATATCCAGGGGATGGAAAAGACCATTCCTGAGGTATATTCAATGCTGAAATCAGTGGACGTGGAAATCAAAAAGGAACATCAAGTGTTGATGGTGAATAAAACCACTAAGTTCAAGAAAGGCAATGGTAAAAAGAACTTCAAGAAGGACGGCAAGGGAGTTGCCGCGCCCGGTAAGCAAGCTGCCAGGAACAATTCAAAGAATGGACCCAAGCCTGAGACTGAGTGTTTTTATTACAAGGGAAGTGGTCACTGGAAGCGGAACTGCCCGAAATACTTAGCAGACAAGAAGGCCGACAACACTAAAGGTATATGTGATATACATGTAATTGATGTGTACCTTACCAGTACTCGGAGTAGCTCCTGGGTATTTGATACCGGTGCGGTTGCTCACATTTGTAACTCAAAGCAGGAGCTGCGGAATAAGCGGAGACTAGCGAAGGACGAGATGACGATGCGCGTCGGGAATGCTTCCAAGGTCGATGTGATCGCCGTCGGCACGCTACCTCTACATTTACCTACGGGATTAGTTTTAAACCTCAATAATTGTTATTTAGTGCCAGCTTTGAGCATGAACATTGTATCAGGATCTCGTTTAATTCAAGATGGCTACTGTAAGTGCATCTAGTGCCACCCCTAGTTGGTTTTGGAGTATTGACGACAAACCTAGTTGAGGGACTAATGTGTTTGTGAGAATTGCAGGATAACACAGGTAGAAGTCCCTCATTGATTCAGTTTTCCTACCAGAGATGACCCCTAAAAATGTATGAAGACATTGAAGTCAAAGGTGGTATATGAAGATATTCACATTGAAGACTATGACAAGAGAAGACACCACATGAAGCCTATGGAGCTCGAAGACTTAGATCTTTCGTAGTTCTTTTTCTTCTGTGTTGAGTCATAGGAACCACCGTACTGTTAAGTGGGGTCCAAGAGAACCAGTCAGAATGACTGAAGTGATGCTTAAACAAAACCTATGTCTTCGAGCGAAGACTTTGAGAGCGAATCTTGTCCAGAGTCGGGCAAGTCAGCTTTGCTTGAAGCCCAAGTAAAGTTGCCGTGTGAGTTTGAAATCTGACCATTGGAACACGTGTCAGTTCCTTAGTGACCCAGGGTCATTTCAGACAAATCAGGTCGGGTTGCCAAGTGGCTATAAATAGCCCACCCCCTACAACCATAAACGGTTGGCTGCTCAGATTCAGAGTACGGTTTTTGTCGTTTGAGAGCAACCCACCTCGAAGCCTTTGAGAGAGAATTCCTTACGAGGATAAAGCCCTAACCACACAGAGCCAAAGAGAATTAGGCATCACTTAAGTCTTCTTGTCTGTGTGATCTGAAGACTTATTACACTTGAGGACTGTGCATCCTCCAGCTGGTTAGGCATCGCGTTCTGAGCATCCAAGAGACATTGTGGATTGCCGGTGAACGAAGTCTGTGAAGGTTTGGGAGTCTACCTTGAAGACTTACTAGAGTGATTGGGCGAGGTCTGTGTGACCTTAGCTCAAGGGGAATACGGTGAGGACTGGGTGTCCTGAGCTGCGTGTTCAGGACTGGGTGTCCGGGACTGTGTGTCCTAAGGTTTAAATACCTAGCCGCCCTAACCAGACGTACAGTTGTCACAGTAACTGAAACTAGTCCAACAAATCATTGTCTTCAGTGAGTCATTGGTTTCATCTTCCCTTCCCTTTACTTACTGTTATTCCTTGTGAAGTCATTGTATGTTCGCACTATCTTTTATCTTCACTGAGTGACTGCGTGTTCTGTGTGGCTTCACAATATCTTCCTACCTGATCCTTACTACATTGCTGCTATTAGTCATTGTGCTTTCACTCTATTGAATACTTGACTATGGCTTGCCTAGTGTAGTCTACCTTCCGCTGCAGGGTAATAGGTTTATTTCTATCGTTTGTCTTCATAACATCCACGTTTTGAAGTCTTCCATAAAAATCGCCTATTCACCCCCCTCTAGTCGATATAACGCACTTTCAATTGGTATCAGAGCAAGGTGCTCTCTTGTTCTGTGTGATTCGGTTTAACCACCTAGAGTTTTAGCTATGTCGACTGCGGGGATAATTAAAGTCTCCGTTGCGTGCCCCGTCTTTGATGGAACTGAATATCCCTACTGGAAGAATAAGATGCGCATGCATCTTGAAGCCATTGACGTCGACCTATGGTATGTCGTCAAGAACGGCGTTCCCAAGGCTGGAGAAGGTGTCACTGTTGCTGATGTCAAGAAGTTCGTTCAACTGGACTCTACTGCCAAGAATATCATCTGTGGTCATCTGACCAAAGGACAGTATGGCCGTGTGAGTGCTTTGGAAACATCTAAGCTGGTCTGGGACTGGCTCTCCAAGGTCAATGAAGGCGTCTCAAGCCAGAGAGATCAGAGAATCAGTGTCCTTCGCAACCTCTTCAACCGCTTCAAGCGAAATGACAATGAGAATGTCCAGCTCACATTTGACCGACTCACTGACATCACAAATGAGATTCAAGCCCTCGCCGCTACTGAGATCACCAAACATGAAGTCGTCAAGACACTACTGAGATCACTTGATAGTTCGTTTGACACCCTAGCCCTGATGATTCAAGAACGTCCTGATTTCAAGACACTCGAGCCGTCTGACATACTTGAGAGGCTCAACACACATGAGTTTCAACTTTCTGAGAAAAGAGATATCTACGGTCCAAACTATGGGCGAACTCGTGCCTTGAAGGCAAAAGCTGTCTCCTCATCTGAAAAAGAATCTGACAGCAGTTCGGATGATCCTGAAGACATTGGAAGGGAACTTGCTATGCTTGTGAAGAAGTTCCAAAAATTCACCAAAAAGAAAGGTTTCAGAAAGTCTTCCCGATCAAGCTCAAGGAATGATGAAGCTTCTGCTCACGACTACAAGAAGAAAACATGTCACAAGTGCAAGAAACCTGTCCACTTCATCTCTGAGTGTCCACAGTGGGACAATGAGAACAAAAAGAAGAAGAAGAGCAAGGAATATGACTCTGACGACAAGAAGAAGAAGAAATACTCAAAGTCTTCTTCCAAGTCTTCCTCAAAGTCTTCATCACACAAGAAGAGCTCATTTGGCAAGGCACGTGCGTTTGTTGGCAAGGAAATGGATTCAGAGGAGGAGTCCGCTTCTGAGGAGGCGGAGGTGGAGTCTGAGGAGGAGTCCGATTCAGGCGTCGCAAGTCTGGCTACAGCATACGTTGCCAAGTCCATCTTCAACACTGAAGACAATGACTTCATCACCGACACCGATGCAAATGACAAGGACTACTCCGCTTCTACCTACTGCTTCATGGCACGCGGTGCCAAGGTAAACACACGCACTACTCACTATCAAACATCTAGTGACGATGACTCTGATTGTGGTTCAAAACCCAGCTACAAAACACTTGCTAAAATTGCAACTGAACAACAGAAAGCTATGGAACATATTCAAAAACTGTTAGACAGAAGCGATGATCTGTTAGGTGCTGAAATGACTCGATCTGAATCCTTAATTGAAGACATAAAAAATCTTCACGTTAAGTATCAGGAACTTGAAAGTCGTCATGAAACTCTCTCAACAACTCATGAAAAGCTTTCCTATGATTATCTTCAAAGGAAGCAAGATCTTGAGAAATTGAGAGCGACTCATGAAGATCTTCAAAAGGAAAACGAGTCACTTCACGCCAAACAGATCAGTTCCGCTCAGGAAGGATTTGAACCACCATGTCTTAAATGCATTGAGCGTGATAATGCTACTTCTGTTGCTGAATGTTGTACTGCTACTACTGTTGCAATATCTTCAACTGTTGATGTGGTAACTAACCCCTCTGCTGAGGATACCACTGCTATTGCTGATGAGAATGCTAGGTTGAAGACATTGCTTGAAACAGGGATGTACAAAAGTCTTAAAGGGCATCAGACACTATGTGATGTCCTCAAAAAGTAGATTCTGAACCGAAACCCGAGGAAAGAGGGTGTTGGGTTCGTAAGGAAAATGAATGCTGATCGCTCTTACTGGAAACCTGAGCAGTACCCCAAAACCACGTGGGTTGCTTCAAAGGAACCTTCAGCAGATCCATCCAATCTATCTGGCTTCACTTGTGCTAACCCCATTATCATTGATGAATCCCTTGATGCAAACTATAAACTGTTTAAGAATCAGAATGGTGAAGTGTTTGCCAGGTACATTGGTACTAACTGCAGGAATGGACCGCCTATGAAGAAGATCTGGGTTCCGAAAAGGTGTCTGGAGAATCTTCCTGTGAATGTCATCATGACACCTCACGTGAAGAAGACAAACCTCAGACCAAAGGCTTCATACGGTCCAAAGGCTTCATACAGATAGAGGACTCACCTGAGTCACACTAACGCAAATGTTTTGCAGGGAAACCATACTCAGGCATATGAATATGAGAGCGGTTCATCAAACCGCCATGTTCATAAGACCAAGAACTATTCTGCTTATTCTTATGAGTACTATTGTCCGCCTGCAAGACTGTTTGCTAGGGCTCCAAAGCCAAAGTTCTCAGATGCTACACTTAGACTTATTGCTTCTAAGCCACCCTTGAAGATGTGGGTGGCTAAGAAAGCTTAACTCTCTTTTGCAGGGAAAGGTCTCCAGCAGAAAACCAAAATCGTCTGACGCTATTGCTGGGGACCTTAAACATCTTGTAGGGCGCAAGATCAAATGCCCGAATGGTCTTACTATGTACTTCGTTCCTGAATCGCTTGCCACTCTCCTCATTAGTCCTAATCTGGATCTAAGCTTTCATAACCCACTGGTTCGTCAAATGTTTTTGCTTCACAATGCTCTTCGTGAAGCCTATCCCCCTAACTTCACTGTAGGGTATGACACCAGCGTCTTCAGAATGGATTATTGATAGTGGGTGTACAAATCACATGACTGGCAAAAGAAGCCTTCTTATGGACTCAACCTTACGTCCATCCGACAAGAGCCACATCACATTTGTTGACACTGGTAAAAGTAAGGTATTGGGTCTAGGTAGAGTTGCAATCTCAAGGGATCAACACATGGATAAAGTCATGCTTGTTGAATCCCTTGGCTTCAACTTAATGTCTGTCTCAATGCTTTGCGATTTAAACATGATCGTAATATTTGGAAAATATCGTTGCCTTGTTCTAATGGAATCTGACAAGTCTCTAGTATTTGAAGGGCATCGAAAAGATGATTTGTACGTGGTAGATTTCTCAGCAGGACCACAGCTTGCCGTATGTCTTCTAGCAAAAGCTTTAGAATGCTGGCTCTGGCATCGGAGGCTTGGGCATGCTGGCATGAGGAACCTCCACACCCTGGCAAAGAAGAAGCATGTCATAGGCATCGAGGGCGTCAAGTTCAAGAAAGATCACTTATGCGGTGCCTGTGAGGCAGGAAAGATGACGAGGGCCAAACATCCCTCGAAGACAATCATGACCACTACTCGACCCTTCGAACTGCTTCACATGGATCTTTTCGGTCCCACTCATTACTCAACTCTTACTACTACTGCTTGTCTCTATGGCTTTGTCATTGTTGATGATTATTCTAGATATACTTGGGTGCACATAATCCTTTACAAGACTGAAGTGCAGGATGTTTTCAGACGCTTCGCCAATCAAGCAATGAACAACTATGGCGCCAAGATAAAGCATATCAGAAGTGACAATGGCACTGAATTCAAGAACACTAGCCTTGATACATATCTTGATACCTTGGGCATCACACATGAATTCTCAGCCCCGTACACGCCACAGCAGAATGGGGTCGTCGAACGCAAGAACAGAACACTCATTGAGATGGCCAGAACGATGCTAGATGAATACAAGACTCCAAGAAAATTCTGGCCTGAAGCCATTGATACTGCATGCCATACAATCAATCGTGTTTATCTTCACAAGCTTCTGAACAAGACATCTTATGAGCTCCTTACTGGCAAGAAGCCAAATGTCAGTTACTTCAGAGTATTTGGCGCCAGGTGCTGGATCAAGGACCCACATCACACCTCAAAGTTTGCACCAAAAGCACATGAGGGTTTTATGCTTGGATATGGAAAGGATTCGCACTCCTACAGAGTCTTCAATTTCTTTCATTACAAAGTGGTTGAAACAGTGGATGTGCGGTTCGATGAGACCAACGGTTCACAAAGAGAGCAACTGCCAAATGTGCTAGATGAAGTTCCATCCAGTGAATCAATCAAGCTAATGGGAACTGGAGAAATTATACCTTCTGAAGCTCATCCTGAAGAACTTATCATCTCAGCACCTGATCAACATGAAGACAATGCTCAGCCTGAAGACATTCCTTCTAACAACGACAATGATCAGCAAGAGCAAAATCCTCGCCCTGTACATCCTCGCGTTGCCAATGAAGTGCAGATTGAAAGAATAATTGATAGCATCAATGCACCCGGTCCACTCACTCGTTCAAGGGAAACTCAGCTAGCAAATTTCTGTGGGCACTTCGCATTCATCTCAATAACAGAACCCAAGAAAGTTGAAGAAGCCTTCATGGAACCTGAATGGATTCAAGCTATGCAAGAAGAGCTTCAACAGTTTGAGCTGAATAATGTATGGGAACTAGTTAAGCGTCCTGATCCACGGAAGCACAATATAATAGGCACCAAATGGATATACCGCAACAAGCAAGATGAGCAGGGTCAAGTTGTCAGAAACAAAGCTCGTCTCGTTGCTCAAGGATATACTCAAGTGGAAGGCATTGACTTCGATGAAACATTTGCTCCCGTGGCTAGACTTGAAGCCATACGCATACTGCTGGCCTATGCAAATCATCACAACATACTTCTTTATCAAATGGATGTGAAGAGTGCCTTCCTCAATGGAAAGATTGAAGAAGAAGTGTATGTTGCACAACCTCCTGGCTTTGAAGATCCAAAACATCCTGACATGGTATACAAGCTCAACAAGGCACTGTATGGCCTCAAACAAGCCCCTCGGACCTGGTATGACACACTCAAATACTTCCTGAAGAGCAAAGGCTTCATACCTGGTTCTCTCGACCCCACTCTCTTCACGAAGACATATGATGGTGAACTGTTTGTGTGCCAAATATATGTGGATGACATTATCTTCGGCTGCACCAATCAGAAGTACAGTGAAGAGTTTGGATATATGATGCAAGAGCAATATCAAATGTCTATGATGGGAGAGCTGAAGTTCTTTCTCGGTCTCCAAATACGATAGCAACGCAACTGCATCTTCATATCTCAAGAGAAGTATCTCAAAGATTGCCTGAAGAAGTTCGGTATGCAAGACTGCAAAGGCTTCACGACGCCAATGTCAGCCAAGCATCATCTGGGTCCTGACGACAATGGTAAAGAGTTCGATCAAAAGGTATACCGCTCCATGATTGGTTCTTTACTTTATCTATGTGCATCTAGGCCAGATATTATGCTTAGTGTTTGCATGTGTGCTCGATTTCAAGCGGCACCAAAGGAGTCGCATCACTTAGCTGTGAAGCGAATTCTTCGATATTTGGCTCACACCCCAACTCTGGGATTATGGTATCCAAAGGGCTCAGAGTTTGATCTGGTTGGATTCTCGGATGCCGATTATGCTGGTGACAAAGTTGATCGCAAGTCTACATCAGGCACATGTCACTTTCTGGGACGATCACTTGTATGTTGGTCTTCAAAGAAGCAGAACTGTGTATCTCTCTCCACTGCTGAATCTGAATACATTGCTGCTGGATCTTGCTGCGCTCAGCTTCTGTGGATGAAGCAAACGCTTAAAGACTATGGCATTCATCTGAAGCAAGTGCCACTCTACTGCGACAACGAAAGCGCCATCAAGATTGCCAACAACTCAGTTCAGCACTCGAAGACAAAGTAGATTGAAATTCGTCATCACTTTCTCAGAGATCATGTTGTGAAGGAAGATATTGATATCATACACGTCAACACTGAAGAGCAATTGGCAGATATCTTCACCAAGCCCTTGGATGAGAAGAGATTTTGCAAGTTACGGTGTGAGCTAAATATCCTGGAATCCTGAAATGTCCTGTGATCAGGCACACATCCTAACCCTTATGCATATTGATGACTTAGATGTGCAACACACGAAGTAAAGTATATCTTCAATCAATGAAGACATACATTCTAAGTGTGAATACATTAATGTGGAATTTGACTTCGGAGCGCCACGATAATTGTGCGCCGTGTCTGGGTCTAATACTTCCTATACGGTGGGTAACGCCACCACCAAATGTTCTATTTTGAAGTGTTTCACTCATGGCGTTACCTTGCTATGTCTTCACATTTGGTTTGGCGTCAATCTCAACATGTCTTCATGATTATCTTCACTATGTTGATTATATAGATATATATATACTAGTGTTCTGTCCTCTACAGCATTCACTTATAGCTATGTCTTCTTGTTGAATCTTTTGACCTAAGTGAATTTGATCGGACCCTAACCTCTCTATGCTTTCTATCTGAAATTCTATCTCTCCAAATCATATGCATTCTATTGAAACTGTCGAATGTCTTCTCTGCGTCCTTGTCAGCAAAAGATACAGAGACAAACATTAAGTCCGTTTTCAATGCTCATTCCTTCACCTGAAACCTGGAGAAGTGGGAACGACCACCCGACAATCCAGGCGTGCGTGGGACGTGGAGCAAACCCCCAAAATTCTGCATAATGGCCACGTGTTCCTCAGATGCGAATCGCCAGGGGCACCTGTGTAATAACGCAGTGCCGCCCCTGTACCTATAAATACACACTTCACGGCAGTCATTATCTCTTCTTCCACTCTCGCACGAACCCTAGCGCCACCGCTAGCCCTCGACGACGCCGGCGACGAAGCGCTTCACTGCCGCAACCTCTCCGACGCCATCTTCACGCCGACCGCGGACATCGTCCTCTCCGCCGTCGCCGTAGGTGTCCTCCGTCGCCAAGTTAGGGCACGGAAGATCGAACTGCTCGGCCTCATCTTCCACTCCGTCTAGCAGTTCTTAGTGTGGTAAATAAAACTTCCTTTTTACGGCACCGTTGATCCTATGGCTTTGTCACTTTCTACCACAAGCAGTTTCTATTCACACAAGTTAGATCTCTCTCATACTGCATCTCATAACTTGCCTAGTATATTCACTTATGCTTCACAAAGTAGTTAGATTCCTCACTTGTACTGATCTCTGGATTCGTACAAATCTGGAACCAACTCCTTATCTATGAGTGAATGTCTTCGCACGATGAGGTCAATGTCTTCTAAACTGATTTATATTCAAAATCTTCTGAGAATGCATATGACCTCTTCTCCTTCCCTCACACCTTAATGCTATCACAGGTACATGTCCGTGGGAGAATCCCTTGGTTCTCATAGTCTGCATTCATTTGCAGAATTCTTATAGCATCATATAAATTCACCCGAAGCAAGTTCCTGTTTGTCCAGCAAGCGAAAATCTTTGAAGCCTTTGAACGTGTTGAAGCCTTTCAGTTTAAAGTTCATGGCTTCAGAGAAATCAGCAAGGAAGGGTGGCAGAAAGCATCATGGAGAAACATCTAGAGATCTGCCAGATGACCTCTCAGAACTGTACAAGACAGATCCTGAAGAGGCTTACAATCAGCGCAAGACCCGAATCCAATGGATTCGAAGATATTGGGCAGAACAATGGTTCAAATACCGATTTGTAACCCAGGAATATGCTGAGAAAAATGCCATCAAGAGACCGTGGGGAGACATCCTATACAAGAACTCATCAGCATTGGGCGTCCTCTGATGCCAATCGCTCAGGATGCTTCATGGGCTGATCGCCCACAAGAGGAAGAAGACTTTGAGGCCCAGCCAACTCCAACTACACAGGCGTCGCCTGCATTGCACACGCTTCGCAAAGGACCAAGGCCTCCAATCTCTGCGTCTGAAGCTGAATCTGCTGAAGACATTCCGGCTGCATCAGCCGATGAAGAAGAAACCCCAAGCGCTGCTACACCCCCGTCTCACCAAGAAGCTGTTCTCGAGGAGAACATGACTGTGACCGACCCTCCAGCTCATCAAGTGGAGGTTGAACATCTTGAGGCTTCCACCACCAACACCACTGAAGCCACTGACGCTGTCATGGCTGAAGCTAATGTGGAGCCCTCACCAACAAAAGCACCAGAAGTCAGCGAAGCCACTGATCCCGCCTCTTCTGTTCCTGAGTCTGCTGCCGGTCCCCAGTTCGACTATCATGTTGAGCACAGGCCTCAGGTACAGAAGCCAATCCCAAGATTGCCAAGGTTCCCAGGTCCTGCATCAGCACCTGGCTCCTTCAATATCAATGGCTTCCGAGCAGACAACACATTCTTCAATAGCTCCAGGAACCCCTACTCAAGGGAAAGGATATCATCTGATCGGTTCTGGAGCTATCAGCAGCGAAGCTATTACTCCTGCATTCTATACAATCAAGGTCGCATCTTCCCCCACAAGCGCCTTGACATTGAAGCTATAGCTGGTCTGCCCTGTCTGGAAGAAGCTCTGGATTGCTTCAAAGAAGTTGGATTGCTGCCATTCGTCACTGACCAAGAGCATTGGAATGAAGAGTTGCTGCTCCAATTCTATGCCACACTTCACATCCGCGGGTATAGCAGAGATCCGAAGACTTGGGTCCTGGAGTGGATGACAGGAAACATTCATCACGAAGCCAAAGCCTTTGACATCATTGAGCTCACTGGTTTGCCCACTCCTGGCGATCTCTACGAGCATGGCTGTCAGCTTCATAGTGAAGCTATTGAGAGCATCTTTCAGAAGACTGAACCTAATATGAGTCAGATGCTCAGTATGATGAAGCCATTGCCCCAAGATGCTGCTTATCCCACGAAGTTCTTCGTTGAAGACCTTGAGTATCTGCCAAGAACCATTTATCACATCATAAGGCGAACTCTCTGGCCAATCAAAGGACACTCTCCACATGCCAAGCTTGAAGGTGCAATGAAGACTTTGGTCTTCTATATTCTTCATGGAAAATGCTTCAATGCACAGGACTTCTTCATTCGCCAACTTGTTGCATCAGGCTCTGATCTGTTTGGCTTGAAGTTCTACGCCCCATGGGTCATGCGGCTGATCAAACTTCACTCCACTATCTCATATCAGCCATCTGCTCACAATCATCGGATTTTTCTGCCTGATGTGGATATGTCGATTGAAGCCATCTATCCTGAGCCTGCCAAGGAACCCCTAAGTCTTCAGAATGCAGAGCATCAGAGTTTTTCTCAGAACATTGAAGGAGTTGAAGCAGTCGCTCGTGTGTATCCTTTGGCTGGCACTACACGTGCACCGTATCCTGCTCTCACTGAAGCCACTGACAGTACAACTGCTCCACGACCCAAGAAGCGCACTCGTGTTCTCAATGACCGAGAGCTTCTTGTGGCTCTTCATCAGAAACAGGATAGGCATCATGACTGGCTGAAGCGTCAGATGCAAAGCCTCTTGGTGGATGTTAATCGCATTCAAAATCTTGCCACCAAGAATGCTTTTGTTGCCCATGAAACCTCTCGCCGCACATGGAAAGGGCTAACGCTGATGTGTTCTGAAGATGATCTTCAAGAGGATGGCTTCACTGAGCGATTCAAGTTTGACTCCACACCTCCTCGAAGGGCAGTGCTGCGACGAACTCCATCCCTTGAAGACTCTGAGTTCTCTTCCTCTTCTGCAACTGTGACTGCCAGAGTGATCGAGGATGAAGACGATGCTACTTCACCGCCACCTCCTTCAGCACGCTTCGACTCTGCTCCAAGCTCTTCAGCACCGCCAAACACCACCAACGACCCTGCTGCTTCACCTACTCCTCATGGGAACGAGTAGATGCTCTATGTCTTCAAACCTTTTTGGTCCTTACTGACAAAAGGGGGAGAAGCATATGAGGTTGATAGTCTTCAAGAGGGTCCATATGGGCGGGTGCTTTATATTTTGCTTCGTGCTTACAACTCTCGTTTTGCTACATTTGGTTCTTTGAGTTGTAACACTTAAACTCGATGGTCGTCTGCTACTTATCTGCCACCTTGTGTTGTGATGATAAATTCCGCATGTGCGACGATAAATTCCGCACTTAGATCATTCTGCAGACGTCCATTTTCCATTATGCATGTCATTATCTTCATATACTTTCACATTCATAGTGGATTGTCATCATAAGTTCAAGTGGATCTCCACAAGTACAACCTGCCATGTGCATTTGCATTCCAAAAGCAAATTACTTATATGCACATCTTCAGGGGGAGCCCTTGCAACTTATGAAGACAATTCCTTATCCTTTACAATTTCACAGATTATATTCCCCGTTGAAAACTTCAACTAGTTTGTTATCAATCACCAAAAAGGGGGAGATTGTAAGTGCATCTAGTGCCACCCTTAGTTGGTTTTGGAGTATTGACAACAAACCTAGTTGAGGGACTAATGTGTTTGTGAGAATTGCAGGATAACACAGGTAGAAGTCCCTCATTGATTCGATTTTCCTACCAGAGATGACCCCTAAAAATGTATGAAGACATTGAAGTCAAAGGTGGTATATGAAGATATTCACATTGAAGACTATGACAAGAGAAGACACCACATGAAGCCTATGGAGCTCGAAGACTTAGATCTTTCGTAGTTCTTTTTCTTCTGTGTTGAGTCATAGGAACCACCGTACTGTTAAGTGGGGTCCAAGAGAACCAGTCAGAATGACTGAAGTGATGCTTAAACAAAACCAATGTCTTCGAGCGAAGACTTTGAGAGCGAATCTTGTCCAGAGTCGGGCAAGTCAGCTTTGCTTGAAGCCCAAGTAAAGTTGCCGTGTGAGTTTGAAATCTGACCGTTGGAACACGTGTCAGTTCCTTAGTGACCCAGGGTCATTTCGGACAAATCAGGTCGGGTTGCCAAGTGGCTATAAATAGCCCACCCCGTACAACCATAAACGGTTGGCTGCTCAGATTCAGAGTACGGCTTTTGTCGTTTGAGAGCAACCCACCTCGAAGCCTTTGAGAGAGAATTCCTTGCGAGGATAAAGCCCTAACCATCCAGAGCCAAAGAGAATTAGGCATCACTTAAGTCTTCTTGTCTGTGTGATCTGAAGACTTATTACACTTGAGGACTGTGCATCCTCCAGCCGGTTAGGCGTCGCGTTCTGAGCATCCAAGAGACATTGTGGATTACCGGTGAACGAAGTCTATGAAGGTTTGGGAGTCTACCTTGAAGACTTACCAGAGTGACTGGGCGAGGTCTGTGTGACCTTAGCTCAAGGGGAATACGGTGAGGACTGGGTGTCCTGAGCTCCGCGTTCAGGACTGGGTGTCCGGGACTGTGTGTCCTAAGGTTTAAATACCTAGCCGCCCTAACCAGACGTACAGTTGTCACAACAACTGGAACTGGTCCAACAACTCATTGTCTTCAGCGAGTCACTGGTTTCATCTTCCCTTCCCTTTACTTACTGTTACTCCTTGTGAAGTCATTGTATGTTCGCACTATCTTTTGTCTTCATTGAGTGACTGCGTGTTCTGTGTGGCTTCACAATATCTTCCTACCTGATCCTTACTACATTGCTGCTATTAGTCATTGTGCTTTCACTCTATTGAATACTTGACTATGGCTTGCCTAGTGTAGTCTACCTTCCGCTGCAGGGTAATAGGTTTATTTCTATCGTTTGTCTTCATAACATCCACGTTTTGAAGACTTTCATAAAAATCGCCTATTCACCCCCCCTCTAGTTGATATAACGCACTTTCAGCTACTCATTTAAATCCGAGAATAATGGTTGTTCTATTTATATGAGAGATATGTTTTATGGTCATGCTCCGCTGGTGAATGGTTTATTCTTAATGAATCTCGAGCGTAATGTTACACATATTCATAGTGTGAATACCAAAAGATGTAAGGTTGATAATGATAGTCCCACATACTTATGGCACTGCCGCCTTGGTCACATAGGTGTCAAACGCATGAAGAAGCTCCATGCAGATGGACTTTTGGAGTCTCTTGATTATGAATCATTTGACACGTGCGAACCATGCCTCATGGGTAAAATGACCAAGACTCCATTCTCAGGAACAATGGAGCGAGCAACCAACTTATTGGAAATCATACATACTGATGTGTGCGGTCCAATGAGTGTTGAGGCTCGCGGTGGCTATCGTTATGTTCTCACCCTCACTGATGACTTGAGTAGATATGGGTATGTCTACTTGATGAAACACAAGTCTGAGACCTTTGAAAAGTTCAAGGAATTTCAGAGTGAGGTTGAGAATCAACGTGACAGAAAAATCAAGTTCTTGCGATCAGATCGTGGGGGAGAATACTTGAGTCACGAATTTGGCACCCACTTAAGGAAATGTGGAATAGTTTCACAACTCACGCCGCCTGGAACACCTCAGCGTAATGGTGTGTCCGAACGTCGTAATCGCACTCTATTGGATATGGTGCGATCTATGATGTCTCTTACCGATCTACCGCTGTCATTTTGGGGCTATGCTTTAGAGACTGCCGCATTCACTTTAAATAGGGCTCCGTCGAAATCCGTTGAGACGACACCGTATGAATTATGGTTTGGGAAGAAACCTAAGCTGTCGTTTCTAAAAGTTTGGGGATGCGATGCTTATGTCAAGAAACTTCAACCTGAAAAGCTCGAACCCAAGTCGGAAAAATGCATCTTCATAGGATACCCTAAAGAAACTATTGGGTATACCTTCTACCTCAAATCCGAAGGCAAGATCTTTGTTGCCAAGAATGGATCCTTTCTAGAGAAAGAGTTTCTCTCAAAAGAAGTAAGTGGGAGGAAAGTAGAACTCAATGAAGTATTACCTCTTGAACCGGTAAGTGGCGCAACTCAAGAAAATGTTCCTGAGGTGCCTGCACCAACTAGAGAGGAAGTTAATGATGATGATCATGAAACTTCAGATCAAGTTGCTACTAAACTTCGTAGGTCCACAAGGACACGTTCCGCACCATAATGGTATGGCAACCCTGTCCTGGAAATCATGTTGTTAGACAACGGTGAACCTTCGAACTATGAGGAAGCGATGGTGGGCCCAGATTCCGACAAATGGCTAGAAGCCATGAAATCCGAGATAGGATCCATGTATGAAAAAAAAGTATGGACTTTGACTGACTTGCCCGATGATCGGCGAGCCATAGAAAATAAATGGATCTTTAAGAAGAAGACAGACGCGGATGGTAATATAACCATCTGTAAACCTCGGCTTGTCGCTAAGGGTTATCGAGAAGTTCAAGGAGTTGACTACGATGAGACTTTCTCACCCGTAGCGAAGCTGAAGTCCGTCTGAATCATGTTAGCAATTGCCGCATTCTATGATTATGAGATATGGCAAATGGACGTCAAAACGACATTCCTTAATGGTTTCCTTAAGGAAGAATTGTATATGATGCAACCGGAAGGTTTTGTCGATCCTAAGAATGCTGACAAGGTGTGCAAGCTCCAACGCTCGATCTATGGGCTAGTGCAAGCATCCCGGAGTTGGAACATTCGTTTTGATGAGATGATCAAAGCGTTTGGGTTTACACAGACTTATGGAGAAGCCTGCATTTACAAGAAAGTGAGTGGGAGCTCTGTAGCATTTCTCATATTGTATGTGGATGATATACTGTTGATGGGAAATGATATATAATTCTTGGAAAGCATAAAGGCCTACTTGAACAAGTGTTTTTCAATGAAGGATCTTGGAGAAGCTGCTTACATATTAGGCATAAAGATCTATAGAGATAGATCGAGACGCCTCATTGGTCTTTCACAGAGTACGTACCTTGACAAGATATTGAAGAAGTTCAATATGGATCAGTCAAAGAAGGGATTCTTGCCTATATTGCAAGGTACGAGATTGAGCACGGCTCAATACCCGACCACGGCAGAAGATAGAGAAAAGATGAGTGTCGTCCCCTATGCCTCGGCCATAGGGTCTATCATGTATGCTATGCTGTGTACCAGACCTGATGTAAACCTTGCCGTAAGTTTGGTAGGAAGGTACCAAAATAATCCCGGCATGGAACACTGTACAGCGGTCAAGAATATCCTGAAGTACCTGAAGAGGACTAAGGATATGTTTCTCGTTTATGGAGGTGACGAAGAGCTCGTCGTAAAGGGTTACATCGATGCTAGTTTCGACACAGATCTGGATGACTCTAAGTCACAAACCGGATACGTGTATATTTTGAATGGTGGGGCAGTAAGCTGGTGTAGTTGCAAGCAAAGCGTTGTGGCGGGATCTACATGTGAAGCGGAGTACATGGCAGCCTCGGAGGCAGCACAAGAAGCAATCTAGGCGAAGGAGTTCATTACCGACCTAGGAGTCATACCCAATGCGTTGAGGCCGATCAAGCTCTTCTGTGACAACACTGGAGCTATTGCCCTTGCCAAGGAGCCCAGGTTTCACAGGAAGGCCAGGCATATCAAGCGTCGCTTCAACTCCATTCGTGAAAGTGTTCAAAATGGAGACATAGATATTTGTAAAGTACATATGGACCTGAATGTGGCAGATCCGATGACTAAACCTCTCCCTAGAGCAAAACATGATCAAGACCAGAACTGTATGGGTGTTCGATTCATCACAATGTAACTAGACTATTGACTCTAGTGCAAGTGGGAGACTGTTGGAAACATTGCTGAGGAAATCGTTAACTGGTAGCTGCTCGGTCGGCTGGTGAGTAGGGGATTAATAGGCTAATCGGCAAGTTAATCGTCCATTTAATCAATTAATCGGATGATTTATCAGGAAATCGGCTACTCGGGGACCCTATGAGTAGGGATTAATCGGCAAGTTAACTGGTTAATCGGATGAATTCTTGAACAGGGGTTGGAAATATGCCCTAGAGGCAATAATAAAATGGTTATTATTATATTTCCTTGTTCATGATAATTGTCTATTGTTCATGCTATAATTGTGTTATCCGGAAATCGTAATACATGTGTGAATACATAGACCACAACACGTCCCTAGTGAGCCTCTAGTTGACTAGCTCGTTGATCAAAAGATAGTCATGGTTTCCTGACTATGGACATTGGATGTCATTGATAACGGGATCACATCATTAGGAGAATGATGTGATGGACAAGACCCAATCCTAAGCATAGCTCAAAGATCGTGTAGTTCGTTTGCTATAGCTTTTCCGAATGTCAAGTATCATTTCCTTAGACCATGAGATTGTGCAACTCCCAAATACCGTAGGAGTGCTTTGGGTGTGCCAAACGTCACAACGTAACTGGGTGACTATAAAGGTACACTACGGGTATCTCCGAAAGTGTCTGTTGGGTTGGCACGAATCGAGACTGGGATTTGTCAATCCGTGTGACGGAGAGGTATCTCTGGGCCCACTCGGTAATGCATCATCATAATGAGCTCAAAGTGACCAAGTGGTTGATCACGGGATCATGCATTACGGTACGAGTAAAGTGACTTGCCGGTAACGAGATTGAACAAGGTATTGGGATACCGACGATCGAGTCTCGGGCAAGTAACGTACCGATTGGCAAAGGGAATTGTATACGGGATTGATTGAATCCTCAACATCATGGTTAATCTGATGAGATCATCGAGGAGCATGTGGGAGCCAACATGGGTATCCAGATCCCGCTGTTGGTTATTGACCGGAGAGTCGTCTCGGTCATGTCTGTGTGTCTCCCGAACCCGTAGGGTCTACACACTTAAGGTTCGGTGATGCTAGGGTTGTTGAGATATTAGTATACAGTAACCCGAAAGTTGTTCGGGGTCCCGGATGAGATCCCGGACATCACGAGGAGTTCCAGAATGGTCCGGAGGTGAAGATTTATATATAGGAAGTCAAGTTTCGGCCATCGGGAAAGTTTCGGGGGTAATCGGTATTGTAGCGGGACCACCGAAAGGGTCCCGGGGGGTCCACCGGTTGGGCCACCTATCCCGGAGGGCCCCATGGGCTGAAGTGGGAGGGGAACCAGCCCTTAGTGGGCTGGTGCACCTGTTGGAAATATGCCCTAGAGGCAATAATAAAAGCATTATTATTATATTTCCTTGTTCATGATAATTGTCTTTATTCATGCTATAATTGTGTTATCCGGAAATCGTAATACATGTGTGAATAATAGACAGCAACATGTCCCTAGTAAGCCTCTAGTTGACTAGCTCGTTGATCAACAGATAGTCATGGTTTCCTGACTATGGACATTGGATGTCATTGATAATGAGATCACATCATTAGGAGAATGATGTGATGGACAAGACCCAATCCTAAACATAGCATAAGATCGTATAGTTCGTTTGCTAGAGTTTTCCAATGTCAAGTATCTTTTCCTTAGACCATGAGATCATGTAACTCCCGGATACCGTAGGAGTGCTTTGGGTGTACCAAACGTCACAACGTAACTGGGTGACTATAAAGGTATACTACGGGTATCTCCGAAAGTGTCTGTTGGGTTGACACGGATCAAGACTAGGATTTGTCACTCCGTATGACAGAGAGGTATCACTGGGCCCACTCGGTAGTGCATCATCATTATGAGCTCAAAGTGACCAAGTGTCTGGTCACGGGATCATGCATTACGGTACGAGTAAAGTGACTTGCCGGTAACGAGATTGAACGAGGTATTGGGATACCGATGATCGAATCTCGGGCAAGTAGCATACCGATTGACAAAGGGAATTGTATACGGGGTTGCTTGAATCCTCGACATCGTGGTTCATCCGATGAGATCATCGAGGAGCATGTGGGAGCCAACATGGGTATCCATATCCCGCTGTTGGTTATTGACCGGAGAGCGATCTCGGTCATGTCTACATGTCTCCTGAACCCGTAGGGTCTACACACTTAAGGTTCGGTGACGCTAGGGTTGTAGGGATATGTATATGCAGTAACCCGAATGTTGTTCAGAGTCCCGGATGAGATCCCGGACGTCACGAGGAGTTCCGGAATGGTCCGGAGGTAAAGAATTATATATAGGAAGTGCTATTTCGGGCATCGGGACAAGTTTCGGGGTCACCGGTATTGTACCGGGACCACCGGAAGGGTCCCGGGGGTCCACCGGGTGGGGCCACCTGCCCCGGGGGGCCACATGGGCTGTAGGGGGTGCGCCTTGACCTACATGGGCCAAGGGCACCAGCCGCAAGAGGCCCATGCGCCTAGGGTTCAAGAAGGGAAGAGTCCCAAAGGGGGAAGGCACCTCCTAGGTGCCTTGGGGAGGAGGGATTCCTCCCTTGGCCGCACCCCCCCTAGGAGATTGGATCTCCTAGGGCCGGCGCCCCCCCCTTGGACTCCCTATATATAGTGGGGAAGGAGGGCCTCTCATAACACATCTTTGGTGCCTCCCTCTCCCTCTCCAACACATCCTCCTCCTCCATAGTGCTTGGCGAAGCCCTGCCGGAGTACTGCAGCTCCACCACCACCACGCCGTCGTGCTTCTGTTGGATCCATCTTCCTCAACCTCTCCTTCCCCCTTGCTGGATCAAGAATAAGGAGACGTTACGCTGACCGTACGTGTGTTGAACGCGGAGGTGCCGTCCGTTCGGTGCTAGGATCTCCGGTGATTTGGATCACGTCGAGTACGCCTTCCTCATCCCCGTTCTTTGAACACTTCCGCGCGTGATCTACAAAGGTATGTAGATGCAATCCGATCACTCGTTGCTAGATGAACTCCTAGATGGATCTTGGTGAAACCGTAGGAAATTTTTTGTTTTCTGCAACGTTCCCCAACAGTGGCATCATGAGCTAGGTCTATGCGTAGTTCTTTTTGCACGAGTAGAACACAATTTGTTGTGGGCGTAGATGTTGTCAACTTTCTTGCCGCTACTAGTCTTATCTTGCTTCAACGGTATTGTGGGATGAAGCGGCCCGGACCAACCTTACACGTACGCTTACGTGAGACCGGTTCCACCGACTAACATGCACTAGTTGCATAAGGTGGCTGGCGGGTGTCTGTCTCTCCCACTTTAGTTGGAGCGGATTCAATGAAAAGGGTCCTTATGAAGGGTAAATAGAAGTTGACAAATCACGTTGTGGCTTTCACGTAGGTAAGAAAACGTTCTTGCTAGAACCCTACTTCAGCCACGTAAAACTTGCAACAACAATTAGAGGACGTCTAACTTGTTTTTGCAGCAAGTGCTTTGTGATATGATATGGCCAAAGTTGTGATGAATGATGAATGATATATATGTGATGTATGAGATGTTCATGCTATTGTAATAGGAATCACGACTTGCATGTCGATGAGTATGACAACCGGCAGGAGCCATAGGAGTTGTCTATATTTTTTGTATGACCTGCGTGTCATTGAGAAACGCCATGTAAATTACTTTACTTTTTTGCTAAACGCATTAGCCATAGTAGTAGAAGTAATAGTTGGCGAGCAACTTCATGGAGACACGATGATGGAGATCATGATGATGGAGATCATGGTGTCATGCCGGTGACAAGATGATCATGGAGCCCCAAGATGGAGATCAAAGGAGCTATGTGATATTGGCCATATCATGTCACTATTATTATTTGATTGCATGTGATGTTTATCATGTTTTTGCATCTTGTTTACTTAGAACGACGGTAGTAAATAAGATGATCCCTCATAATAATTTCAAGAAAGTGTTCCCCCTAACTGTGCACCGTCGCGACAGTTCGTTGTTTCGAAGCACCACATGATGATCGGGTGTGATAGATTCTAACGTTCACATACAACGGGTGTAAGACAGATTTACACATGCAAACACTTAGGTTGACTTGACGAGCCTAGCATGTACAGACATGGCCTCGGAACACAGAAGACCGAAAGGTCGAGCATGAGTCGTATAGAAGATACGATCAACATGAAGATGTTCACCGATGTTGACTAGTCCGTCTCACGTGATGATCGGACACGGCCTAGTTAACTCGGATCATGTTATACTTAGATTACAGGAGGGATGTCTATCTAAGTGGGAGTTCATTAAATAGATGAACTTAATTATCATGAACTTAGTCTAAAATATTTACAATATGTCTTGTAGATCAAATGGCCAACGTAGTCCTCAACTTCAACGCGTTCCTAGAGAAAACCAAGCTGAAAGACGATGGCAGCAACTACACGGACTGGGTCCGGAACCTGAGGATCATCCTCATAGCTGCCAAGAAAGATTATGTCCTACAAGCACCGCTAGGTGACACACCTGTTCTCCCTGCAGAACAAGACGTTATGAACGCTTGGCAGGCACGTACCGATGACTACTCCCTCGTTCAGTGCGGCATGCTTTACAGCTTAGAGCCGGGGCTCCAAAAGCGTTTTGAGAGACACGGAGCATATGAGATGTTCGAAGAGCTGAAAATGGTTTTCCAAGCTCATGCCCAGGTCGAGAGATATGAAGTCTCCGACAAATTCTTCAGCTGTAAGATGGAGGAAAACAGTTCTGTCAGTGAGCACATACTCACTATGTCTGGGTTGCATAACCGCTTGACTCAGCTGGGAGTTAATCTCCCGGATGACGCGGTCATTGACAGAATCCTTCAGTTGCTTCCACCGAGCTACAAGAGCTTTGTGATGAATTTCAATATGCAGGGGATGGAAAAGACCATTCCTGAAGTATTTGCAATGCTGAAATCAGCAGAGGTAGAAGTCAAAAAGGAACATCAAGTGTTGATGGTGAATAAAACCACTAAGTTCAAGAAGGGCAAGGGTAAGAAAGCCTTCAAGAAGGACGGCAAGGGAGTTGCCGCGCCCAGCAAACAAGCTGCCGGGAAGAAGCCAAAGAATGGACCCAAGCCCGAGACTGTGTGCTTTTATTGCAAGGAAAGTGGTCACTGGAAGCGGAACTGCCCCAAATACTTAGCGGACAAGCAGGCCAGCAAAACGAAAGGTATATATGATATACATGTAATTGATGTGTACCTTACCAGTACTCGTAGTAGCTCCTGGGTATTTGATACCGGTGCGGTTGCTCACATTTGTAACTCAAAACAGGAGCTGCGGGATAAGCGGAGACTGGTGAAGGACGAGGTGACGATGCGCGTCGGGAATGGTTCCAAGGTCGATGTGATCGCCGTCGGCACGCTACCTCTACATTTACCTACGGGATTAGTTTTGAACCTCAATAATTGTTATTTAGTGCCAAGTTTGAGCATGAACATTGTATCAGGATCTCGTTTAATACGAGATGGCTACTCATTTAAATCCGAGAATAATGGTTGTTCTATTTATATGAGAGATATGTTTTATGGTCATGCTCCGATGGTGAATGGTTTATTCTTAATGAATCTCGAGCGTAATGCTACACATATTCATAGTGTGAATACCAAAAGATGTAAGATTGATAATGATAGTCCCACATACTTGTGACACTGCCGCCTTGGTCACATAGGTGTCAAACGCATGAAGAAGCTCCGTGCCGATGGACTTTTAGAGTCTCTTGATTATGAATCATTTGACACGTGCGAACCATGCCTCATGGGTAAAATGACCAAGACTCCGTTCTCAGGAACAATGGAGCGAGCAACCAACTTATTGGAAATCATACATACTGATGTGTGCGGTCCAATGAGTGTTGAGGCTCGCGGTGGCTATCGTTATGTTCTCACCCTCACTGATGACTTGAGTAGATATGGGTATGTCTACTTAATGAAACACAAGTCTGAGACCTTTGAAAAGTTCAAGGAATTTCAGAGTGAGGTTGAGAATCAACGTGACAGGAAAATCAAGTTCCTGCGATCAGATCGTGGAGGAGAATACTTGAGTCATGAGTTTGGCGCACACTTAAGAAAATGTGGAATAGTTTCACAACTCACGCCGCCTGGAACACCTCAGCGTAATGGTGTGTCCGAACGTCGTAATCGTACTCTATTAGATATGGTGCGATCTATGATGTCTCTTGCCGATTTACCGCTATCTTTTTGGGGGTATGCTTTAGAGATTGCCGCATTCACTTTAAATAAGGCTCCGTCGAAATCCGTTGAGACGACACCGTATGAATTATGGTTTGGGAAGAAACCTAAGCTGTTGTTTCTAAAAGTTTGGGGATGCGATGCTTATGTCAAGAAACTTCAACCTGAAAAGCTCGAACCCAAATCGGAAAAAATGCGTCTTCATAGGATACCCTAAAGAAACTATTGGGTATACCTTCTACCTCAGATCCGAAGGCAAGATCTTTGTTGCCAAGAATGGGTCCTTTCTAGAGAAAGAGTTTCTCTCGAAAGAAGTAAGTGGGAGGAAAGTAGAACTTGATGAAGTATTACCTCTTGAACCGGAAAAGGGCACAACTCAAGAAAATGTTCCTGAGGTGTCTGCACCGACTAGAGAGGAAGTTAATGATGATGATCAAGATACTTCTGATCAAGCTCCTACTGAAATTCATAGGTCCACAAGGACACGTTCCGCACCAGAGTGGTACGGCAACCCTGTCTTGGAAATCATGTTGTTAGACAACGGTGAACCTTCGAACTATGAAGAAGCGATGGCGGGCCCGGATTCCGACAAATGGCTGGAAGCCATGAAATCCGAGATAGGATCCATGTATGAAAATGAAGTATGGACTTTGACTGACTTGCCCGATGATCGGCGAGCCATAGAAAATAAATGGATCTTTAAGAAGAAGGCAGACGCGGATGGTAATGTGACCATCTATAAAGCTCGGCTTGTCGCTAAGGGTTATCGACAAGTTCAAGGGGTTGACTATGATGAGACTTTCTCACCGGTAGCGAAGCTAAAGTCCGTCCGAATCATGTTAGCAATTGCCGCATTCTATGATTATGAAATATGGCAAATGTTCATCAAAACGGCATTCCTTAATGGTTTCCTTAAGGAAGAATTGTATATGATGCAGCCGGAAGGTTTTGTCGATCCTAAGAATGCTGACAAGGTGTGCAAGCTCCAACGCTCGATTTATGGGCTGGTGCAAGCATCTCGGAGTTGGAACATTCGCTTTGATGAGATGATCAAAGCGTTTGGGTTTACGCAGACTTATGGAGAAGCCTGTGTTTACAAGAAAGTGAGTGGGAGCTCTGTAGCATTTCTCATATTATATGTAGATGACATACTTTTGATGGGAAATGATATAGAACTCTTGGACAGCATAAAGGCCTACTTGAATAAGAGTTTTTCAATGAAGGACCTTGGAGAAGCTGCTTATATATTAGGCATCAAGATCTATAGAGATAGATCAAGACGCCTCATAGGTCTTTCACAAAGCACATACCTTGATAAGATATTGAAAAGGTTCAATATGGATCAGTCTAAAGAAGGGGTTCTTGCCTGTGTTGCAAGATGTGAAATTGAGCTCAGCTCAATGTCCGACCACGGCAGAAGATATAGAAGAGATGAGTGTCATCCCCTATGCCTCAGCCATAGGTTCTATTATGTATGCCATGCTGTGTACCAGACCTCATGTAAACCTTGCCGTAAGTTTGGTAGGAAGGTACCAAAGTAATCCCGGCAAGGAACACTGGACAGCGGTCAAGAATATCCTGAAGTACCTGAAAAGGACTAAGGAAATGTTTCTCGTCTATGGAGGTGACGAAGAGCTCGTCGTAAAGGGTTACGTCGACGCTAGCTTCGACACAGATCTGGATGACTCAAAGTCACAAACCGGATACGTGTATATTTTGAATGGTGGGGCAGTAAGCTGGTGCAGTTGCAAGCAGAGCGTCGTGGCGGGATCTACATGTGAAGCGGAGTACATGGCAGCCTCAGAGGCAGCGCATGAAGCAATTTGGGTGAAGGAGTTCATCACCGACCTAGGAGTCATACCCAATGCGTCGAGGCCGATCAAGCTCTTCTGTGACAACACTGGAGCTATTGCACTTGCCAAGGAGCCCAGGTTTCACAAGAAGACAAGGCACATCAAGCGTCGCTTCAACTCCATTCGTGAAAATGTTCAAGATGGAGACATAGATATTTGTAAAGTACACACGGACCTGAATGTAGCAGATCCGTTGACTAAACCTCTCCCTAGAGCAAAACATGATCAACACCAGAATTCCATGGGTGTTCGATTCATCACAATGTAACTAGATTATTAACTCTAGTGCAAGTGGGAGACTGTTGGAAATATGCCCTAGAGGCAATAATAAAAGCATTATTATTATATTTCCTTGTTCATGATAATTGTCTTTATTCATGCTATAATTGTGTTATCCGGAAATCATAATACATGTGTGAATAATAGACACCAACATGTCCCTAGTAAGCCTCTAGTTGACTAGCTCGTTGATCAACAGATAGTCATGGTTTCCTGACTATGGACATTGGATGTCATTGATAACGAGATCACATCATTAGGATAATGATGTGATGGACAAGACCCAATCCTAAACATAGCATAAGATCGTATAGTTCGTTTGCTAGAGTTTTCCAATGTCAAGTATCTTTTCCTTAGACCATGAGATCGTGTAACTCCCGGATACCGTAGGAGTGCTTTGGGTGTACCAAACGTCACAACGTAACTGGGTGACTATAAAGGTATACTACGGGTATCTCCGAAAGTGTCTGTTGGGTTGACACGGATCAAGACTGGGATTTGTCACTCCGTATGACGGAGAGGTGTCATTGGGCCCACTCGGTAGTGCATCATCATTATGAGCTCAAAGTGACCAAGTGTCTGGTCATGGGATCATGCATTACGGTACGAGTAAAGTGACTTGTCGGTAACGAGATTGAACGAGGTATTGGGATACCGACGATCGAATCTTGGGCAAGTAGCATACCGATTGACAAAGGGAATTGTATACGGGGTTGCTTGAATCCTCGACATCGTGGTTCATCCGATGAGATCATCGAGGAGCATGTGGGAGCCAACATGGGTATCCAGATCCCGCTGTTGGTTATTGACCGGAGAGCGATCTCGGTCATGTCTACATGTCTCCCGAACCTGTAGGGTCTACACACTTAATGTTCGGTGACGCTAGGGTTGTAGGGATATGTATATGCAGTAACCCGAATGTTGTTCGGAGTCTCGAATGAGATCCCGGACGTCACGAGGAGTTCCGGAATGGTCCGGAGGTAAAGAATTATATATAGGAAGTGCTATTTCGGGCATCGGGACAAGTTTCGGGGTCACCAGTATTGTACCGGGACCACCGGAAGGGTCCCGGGGGTCCACCGGGTGGGGCCACCTGCCCCGGGGGGCCACATGGGCTGTAGGGGGTGCGCCTTGGCCTACATGGGCCAAGGGCACCAGCCCC
Source organism: Triticum urartu (assembly GCF_056163025.1). Lineage (NCBI taxonomy): Eukaryota > Viridiplantae > Streptophyta > Magnoliopsida > Poales > Poaceae > Triticum > Triticum urartu. The sequence goes on along the minus strand of NC_141873.1, from coordinate 63,758,565 downwards.
AAGAGGCCCATGCGCCTAGGGTTCAAGAAGGGAAGAGTCCCAAAGGGGGAAGGCACCTCCTAGGTGCCTTGGGGAGGAGGGATTCCTCCCTTGGCCGCACCCCCCCTAGGAGATTGGATCTCCTAGGGCCGGCGCCCCCCCTTGGACTCCCTATATATAGTGGGGAAGGAGGGCCTCTCATAACACATCTTTGGTGCCTCCCTCTCCCTCTCCAACACATCCTCCTCCTCCATAGTGCTTGGCGAAGCCCTGCCGGAGTACTGCAGCGCCACCACCACCACGCCGTCGTGCTTCTGTTGGATCCATCTTCCTCAACCTCTCCTTCCCCCTTGCTGGATCAAGAAAGGAGACGTTACGCTGACCGTACGTGTGTTGAACGCGGAGGTGCCGTCCGTTCGGTGCTAGGATCTCCGGTGATTTGTATCACGTCGAGTACGCCTTCCTCATCCCCGTTCTTTGAACGCTTCCGCGCGTGATCTACAAAGGTATGTAGATGCAATCCGATCACTCGTTGCTAGATGAACTCCTAGATGGATCTTGGTGAAACCGTAGGAAAATTTTTGTTTTCTGCAACGTTCCCCAACAGCACCCCCATGGGCCTCCCCCTGCGCCTAGGGTTGGAAACCCTAGGGGTGGGGGGGCGCCCCACTTGGCTTGGGGGGCACTCCACCCCCCTTGGCCGCCATCCCCCTTGGAGATTGCATCTCCTAGGGCCGGCGCCCCTCCTAGGTGTCCTATATATAGTGGGGGGGAGGAAGGGCAGCCGCACCCTAGCCCCTGGCGCCTCCCTCTCCCTCCCGTGACACTTCTCCCTCTCCCTGAGCTTGGCGAAGCCCTGCCGAGATCGCCGTTGCTTCCACCACCACGCCTTCGTGCTGCTGGATCTCCATCAACCTCTCCTTCCCCCTTGCTGGATCAAGTTGGAGGAGACATCTTCCCAACCGTATGTGTGTTGAACGCGAAGGTGCCGTCTGTTCGGCGCTAGGTCATCGGTGATTTGGATCACGACGAGTACGACTCCATCAACCCCATTCTCTTGAACGCTTCCGCTCGCGATCTACAAGGGTATGTAGATGCACTCCCCTCTCCCTCGTTGCTAGATGACTCCATAGATTAATCTTGGTGATGCATAGAAAATTTTAAAATTCTGCTATGTTCCCCAACACCACCGTCCTCGTCGGCCGCACTGGCTTGCCCGGAGACCTACTCTGGTGGCGGCGAGGGGGGAGCTAGCAGGGGGCGCCGGCGCGCGCTAGGGTTTCGTCGCCGCCCGAGTCGCCCCGAGCGGAGCAACACGGGGGTTGGGGGGTGGGCTTTGGATCTACTTTTTCCAACCATATAGGAATACTCTCTACGTGTACACAACCTTAGGGGTAGTTTGGTCTTTTCTGATGCTTACAAATGGAAAAGAAAAGAGAAAATCAATAAAAGAATGGAAGTGGCATGGTAATCAAAGAGTCGACCAGCCGAGTGGCAATTTTGCGAAGCCAATCTTCGAAGTGGCAATTTTGCGAAGCCACATATAAAAAGTGGTAAATATCCAATTTTATCGTCGGAAGTGGCCCGGTTGGTTGCTACTGGCTAGGGTTCAACCTCACCTGCGACCGCAGCAGCAGTCTACCGCGGTTGTTCCTCGACAGCGAGCGCGAACTCATTCGCGTCCAGGAGATCTTTCTTCAAAACAACACAGTGCGCGTCCTTCGTGACGACACGATCAAATTGATGACCAACATGCCTGTCATTATCATTTATGACAGTGACTTTGACTGCGTCTTCACGGGTCTTGGAGACACGCCCTACTCACTTTCGACCAACGGCAACGAGCTCATCCTCATAGGGTGCAACGTTCAGGCGTCTGTTCGGACAAGGTAGCCAGCAGGACCGAGTAAATAGCATAAAAGTACTACTTTACAGGTTAGGGTTTCAAAAAACTACCGGTTTTAAATTTTTCGCTGATAACTACCAACTCAGGGGTTGCCTGTTTCAAAAAACCCAAATTGTTGAGTCTTTATCAGTTGATACCGATTATGACAGGTCGGGCCCGCATGTAAACACACCGTTACTTTGACCTTAGTTTGACCGTTAACTTACATGTGGGGCCCACATGTAAGTTTCCTCTTCCTCTTCTCTTTCTTCTTCCTCTCCATCTCTTCTCTTCCCTCCCCCTGTGTCTCCCGTCCCGGCCATCTCCCCTCCAGAGCCGGCGACCTCCCTCCCCTCCAGAGCCGGCGACCCCCCTCCCTTCCCAGGCCGGCAACCCTCCCCCATCCCCCCCGAGCCAGCGACCCTCCCCCCCGAGCCGGAGCTCCTGGTGGTGACGAGGCCGGCCTCGTCCGCGAGTCATGGCGTGGCGGCGGCCCCAGGCGAGGCACGGGAGCCGCGAGTCATGGCGTGGCCGCGACGCAGGTGAGGCACGGCATGGCGGCCGTTGCGGGCGCGGCTCGCCGCTGCAGGTGATGCCCGGCATGGCGGCCGCTGCGGGTGCGGCTCGCCCGCCTCAGCTGGTGCACAACATGGATTCCGCCGCTGTGGGCGCGGCTCGCCGGCCGAAGGCAGAGCGCTCGAGATCGAGCTCCTGCCATGGTGGGTGCGCCTTCTCTGGATCTAGGGACCTGGTTGCTTTTTTAAAAACTTCCAGGGACTCGATCGCTTTTTCAAAAAACTTCCAGGGACCCGATTGCTTTTTCAGGCATCGACATGTGGGCCCTGCATATCAGTTAACGGTCAAACACACGGTCAAATAGACGGAATGTTTAGGTGCGGGCCCGACCTGTCATAAACAGGTTTAATTTTTAAGCAATGGACATTTAGGGTTTTTTGAAACAGCCGACCCCCGAGTTGGTAGTTATCAGTGAAAATTTGAAACCGATAGTTTTTTGGAACCCTAGCCTGTAAAGTAGTACCCCCTCCATTCCACAATGTAGTGCTTCCTCTATCCACGTGCTTCAACTTTGACCGTAAATTTAACTATCAAGATCGATTGCGGCGGGAGCAAAAATTATATCAGTGAATTCGTATTCGAAAGAAGTTTCAATTATATAACTTTTTCTCCCGTCGCAGTTGGTCTCGTTGGTTAAATTTATGATCAAAGTTGGACATCGAAAAGCGCGGGCGCACTATATTTTGAGATGGAGAGAGTAGTTTTATGCTATTTACTCAGCAGGACCCCATCAGCGGTTGCACCTCCTTCTGCCCCGTCAACAGATCAACTGGCAGTTACGCCTCAAGGCAGGTACCGTCTGGCGGCAGCGACTGGTACTGTTATGGCATCGGCTGCTGCCAGGCGCGCATCTCCATGTCCACGGACAACATGCTTGCATCGTGGATGGTCAACACAATCGGCGAGGACCATGCAACGCAGGGCAAGAATTCGTCGCGTGCGACCATTCTGATCGCGGAGGAAGGATGGTTCGACCAGCGGCAGGTCTCCGACATGCTGGCCCGAGATTTTCAGCACCACCTTAGCAGATTGAGATCTGTGCTGCATGTTCCCGTTATTTTACAATGGGAGGTCGTGCAAGGCTTGCCGGGGCGGCCGGCTGACGCCAAGTCACAGCATCCGACGACGGCGACTTGTCCCGTGGAGGTAGCCAGAGGTCTCTGCAAGAGCACGCACAGCGATTGCAAATGTGGGAGCAGAGGCTATTTGTGCCAGTGCAGCAATGGCTACGTAGGCAATCCTTACAACAAAAAGGGATGCAAAGGTAACATATCTCCATCTTGTACTATCTCATGTAGTATATGCCAGCAGGCGAATTTACCCTTTTTTGTTTCTTCCTCCCAGGTGTCCGGAAGTCCTTAAATACAGGTGAATAGCACTGCAACTTAAACAAATTTTCTCTCCCCTTTTCACCTATATTTTTACATGCAGGTTGGAGAAGATGATTGACTAGCAGCCATATGCATGTCTTTTCAGGTATATACATCATTATGGGAGTTGCTATTGGGGCTGCTGCTGTCATACTTTCGGGGCTGCTGTCATACTTTCGTTCTTCATTGCTATCTTCATTTCAAAGAAAATTAAGCACCAGCGGGCACAAATGTTGAAGCGGCAGTTCTTCTTGAAGAATCGTGGACAGTTGCTACAACAGTTGGTATCTCAAAGAGCCGATATTGCGGAAAGAATGGTTATAACCTTGGAAGAGATTGAGAAGGCCACAAATAATTTTGATAAAACATGTGAGCTTGGTGGCGGAGGGCATGGCATGGTTTACAAAGGGATCTTATCGGACCTCCATGTTGTGGCCATCAAGAAACCAAAGAAAGTGATTCAAAAGGAGATTGATGAGTTCATTAATGAGGTTGCAATCCTATCACAGATCAACCATAGAAATGTAGTAAAACTATATGGTTGCTGCCTTGAAACAGAAGTCCCCTTGTTGGTTTATGAGTTCATATCCAACGGTACACTTTATGAGCATCTTCATGTTAAGGGGCCAAGATCTTTGTCATTGGATGATAGGTTGCGGATAGCAACTGAAACAGCTAAATCTCTAGCATACCTTCACTCGACAGCTTCAATACCTATCATCCACAAAGATATCAAGTTTGTTAACATACTTCTCGCTGACAGCAAAGGTGGCTGATTTTGGTGCTTCAAGATACATTCCCGTGGATAGGTCAGGAGTAACAACAATGGTGCAAGGTACAATTGGATATTTGGACCCCATGTACTTTTATACACAAAGGCTCACAGAGAAAAGTGATGTTTATAGTTTTGGTGTCATTCTTATAGAGCTGTTGACTAGAAAAAAGCCATTTGCATACATTTTATCGGATGGTGAAGGCCTCGTTGCACATTTTTCTGCTTTACTTACTGAAAGCAATTTGTCACAAATACTAGACCAACAAGTTATTGATGAAGGAGGCAAAGAAGTGGAAGAAGTCGCTGCGCTTGCTAAGGCGTTAAGAGGAAAGGATCGTCCGACCATGAGACAAGTAGAGTTGACATTGGAAGGCCTTCCAGTATCCAAGAAGAACATGTTAGAGGCCAAGGAATTTGAAAGGAATGATATAATGATAAACCACCCATGGGTTGGAGATGAAAGAAGCAGTGAAGAATCGACAAGACAATATAGCATGGAAGAAGAGTACATGTTATCCTCAAGGTATCCTCGATAGCTCTGTATACACACGAGTACAACACAGACTCAATTTCTGTCTGTATTCATTTAACCTAGCTTTGTGCCCTTGGTTCATTTGCTCAAATGGTTAAAAGCTATGTAGCCTGTATTACATTCTCGCTCTGTATAAACTTTTTGTTAGTCAGTCTAGTTGACTGTGAACTTGTTTTCAGTGGTTAATTGAAACTCGTTGTCAATGGTTACACTGCTTTCGATCTTCTTTTTTATTTGTGGAAGAATCATTATTTGTATTCTTGCTCTTTTGTAAACTCAAAGTCAGTCTTGGTTATAAACCTTCTTTGGACCTGCTACTCTGCTTTCAGTAATAGCTGAGCGTGACCTTTTTGGACTGATCTACTACTCTAGAGCAGCATCTAGAGCCAAATTGATGTGCTTACATAGCTCTTCTTTCCCCGTTTGCCTCCCCTCCATTCCTCCCATTCGTCTCCCCCTTCGGATCCCCACTGCCCTCCCGATCTTCACCTCACGCCCGCCTCCCCTCCCGTCGCCGCCGGATCCTTGCTGGGCAAAGCCTGTGTGGGGGATGATGGCGGCGGTGGGGGCGTCCCTTCTTCCCGGCTTGAAGGCGTGTTTGTGACGGTGGATCTTGAGCGGGTGCCTCGGGATGATGTGTGTGTGGCCATGGCGCCGGTCACGCAGCGATGTGACCTTCTCTACCTTTGGCTATCTTCATCGTCGGTCCAAAGGGATCTGGTCGATGGGTGTTGCCTCGCGGTGGCTTTCCGGCGGTGGATCAACTAGAGGAGGAGATAGTGGCCTAGCTACTGAAGTGGGTGAGGATGCCACCATCGTCGGCAGTGCCCGTGGGTGTCGTTTTCCTCGTTGGAGGCGATGGTGGGGCGTCCCTCGCTCCATTGTTTTCGGGGAAACCTCAGATCTGGAGGAGGCTACCATTGACGGCGGGTTTCCACTACGATGCGTCGTCCACCGGCCTGCTCGCCTTCACTGTGGTCCTCCTCGCCCGGCGCTGGCGTCAGCGCGTGCGCGTGGAGACCTTCAGGTCCGCGACCGGCAGGTGGGAGACAAGGGAGCAAGCCGCGAGCGGCGCCGCTCGCTGCCTCGGCACGACATCCCATGGCATCCATGCCGGCAACTGCTTCTACTGGCTCAGCCGGCGCCGGGGCCGCATCCTCCGCTATGATGCAGCCCGTGAATGCGCCCCCGTGGGCGGACCGGTCGAAACGGAGGGTGGGACAGTCACTAGGATCCGTCGGCGGCAGGCTCCGGATGTGGGTGGTAGATGCTTTGTGACTTGTGAATGCCACGTGTTATTCATCAGGATGGGTCTCGCGTGAGACCTGGTCTCATAAAATTCTTTTCCCAACAGAGGCAAAGCGTCTCGCGGGAAGAAAATCTTATACGACCCGGGTCTCACGCTTCAGATCGATAGACCCACTCTGATCTATCTGGCGTTATGAATCTTGAAGCAGCTAACTCCCTCGTCTCTTCCAATGCCAAGTCCCGATTCGTACCGGGCAATTTGCTGCTACTCGGCGCTCGTGCGGAGATGCCTTTTGCCGTCAGCGTCCGACACCGTTTCTCGCTGCCCGGGCTCGAGGCACAGCCGGCGCACCGACCCGGCTGCTCACCTCCATTAGCAGCGGCCAGGAGGATTGCAGTCCTAGTTCTGCAAACAATTGCAACGCCTCCAATGTCAGCCATCAGCATGACCTCTTCCTTCTTGGCTATCAAATAAAAAACAAATCGCATTAGGGAAGAGAGTTAGCTGCGAGTTTTTAGATCACAAGTTAGATCTTGGATTTGCACAATGAAAAAAATAGCGCGCTATATCGCTGCTAATAGCACGCTATAGCATATAGTGAATTGTCTCACTAAATAAGTCAATGTACAATGCCTCGCTAATAGGATATTTTCAGGGGCCACGCTATTTTCTGTAGCGCGCTATTTTTTTCATTGGATTTGCATACTCGCTTCTGACTTTGGAATTCATGATTTTATCACCGGCATCTTCCAACTGACATCATGACATTATTTGAAACCAGTGCTTGTGCCTGAGCGTGGCCGTGGCATATGGGAGTGGGCATCTGGCCGCGGTGGAGCGCCGGCGATTCGGCGACGAGGAGCAGGGTCGTCGCGGGTAGGGACGAGCAGCAAGGTCGCGGCCTTGGAACTGAAGATTGGGGAAATTTTAGTGGGCTAGTTGCTTTGAGATTCGTAACGCCGGATGTCAAAGATCAGAATAAGTCTACCTATTTGAAGCGTGAGACCCAGATCGTATAAGATTTTCTTCCGAGTATCGCGGCATGAAGAGAGTCATCAGCGTGTGGTTGATGGACGAGGCAGCAACGAGGCCGCCGGTGTGGCGGCGTGTGCACGAGGCGGTTCTGGGCGAGATGTGGGAGTACTATTTAAATAGGAAAAAGTCTAAAACAAACCTTAAACTTGTAAACCAAAGTTAAATCGAACCCCAATCTTCAAATCCCTGAAATCAACAATTTTAAAATAATCAACAATTTTAAAATCTCGATATCCTTAAAAGAAAAGACAGTTTTTAAGAATTGCGAACATGTTTGCAAAAGTGTAAAGAAATTTTGGAAATACGGTTTTTTTAAACACAAAGTTCAAATGTGACCATTTTGAAATCCCTGAATATATTTTACACATGAACCATTTTTAAACGTGATTTTTCAGTAACAATTTTTAAACCTGAACAAAATTTTGAATTGAGAACAATTTTCGAAAAGATGAACATTTTTAAACATAATCATATTTTGAAAAATAGGAACAAATTTTGAATCCTGAACAATATTTTAGAATGTGAACATTTTCTAGAAAACTTAATAATGGGGAAATAATCGTACTTTAATTATTTTTCCAGGTTTCAAAATAGATTGTATTTTCAACAATTTGTCCTTTTTTGCCAAAAAGGGATCACACTTTAAAGAATGTTTGGTGCTTTAAAAAATGGTTTATGTTTAAAATGTCATGTTTCTCAAAAACTGTTTGTAAAACAAAAAAAATGTTCAAATTTTTAAAAAACGTTTGGAATTTTAAAAATTGGCTGTTTCTTCGAGAATATTCGGATTTCAAAATTGTTGACAATTTTCAAAAAAATATTTCAAACAATTGTAGAAAATGTTTTCAAATCTCGACGTTGTGTTGGTTTAAATATTTTCGCGCTTTCCTTATCTCTGCAACGGCAATCAGTTAGATTGGCTAGCAGGACGTCTGTACTAGTGTTAGGTTGGAGGTTCGATTCACAAGGCTCTTTTTTTTTTCAACGTTTTGATGTGGCGCGGTTTTGGAAAAAATATTGCAAAATAAAAAACACGCTTCGCCCTGTCTGATGGGCCGGCCCAGTCTGGCCGCAGCAACGTCAACGATCCCTGTTTGGGAACGCACTTAAAGTTTAAAATAGACCGAGAGCCACCGCAGGTCGCCACCCTTCGCCGCGGGAGAGCCGGGGCCGCCGCGATCGTGAGCAGCCGCCCGCCCATCCTCCATCCCCACGCGGGCGCACCTTCCTTCAGCTCCTCCTCGCGCCGCCCCTCTCCTTTGCCCCAGCCGCCAAGACCCCGCGGCCGCTTCACCGGGTTGCGGCGCCGCCCCGCCCGATAGCCTCCCAGCGGCCGCCTGCCGCCATCCGCGCAGACTGCTTAACCGACTCCCGCGGCCGCTTCACCGGGCCACGGCGTCGCCCGCCCATCCCTGCGTGTGCGATGGCTGAAAAATTCGATCTGCGATGTGCACGGAGATCAAGCAATGACGGCAACATCATCGAGCTTTGCAGGTATTGAACCCCCCCCCCCCCCCCCCCCCCCCCCCGGTCCCCTTCCCCTTCCCCAGATGAATGAATTTGCTGGCACGAGTATGCAAGATAGAAAATTAAGTGAATCTTTTGATGTTGTCCCCTCCGCATTAGTATGAAATTCAGAAATTATCTTGTTATCTTTGCCCACTAGCATTTTCTAGACTAATAATGGTAGTGCAGATTTCAGCTAGAGCTTGCAGAGTTTTAAAATATGTTGACCAAATCGTTTCTTCAAAACCTGGTTCACAAATACTATAATCTTGCTATTGGCTTCTATGAGTGTGGCTGGACTGAATCCTTCCACTTTGCTCATAGGTGAGGACTCTTATCAAAGGAACAAATAATTGGTCTTTCATTCTTCAAGAAAGTTATATTTCAAAAGAAAAAATATATGAAAATATGTCATAGAACATTGCTAACTGTGATTCCCCATGTGTCTTAGCATTTTAGGTGGAATGGTGAATCTTGAAGCGAAAGTACCAAACGGTACGAGCACTTTCTGGCCCTATAGCTTGAGTTGAAGCCTGGGATGAAGGTCGTTTTTCTTATGAAGATCAAATAACCCATGGTAGAATGATTTTCCTTTTTAAGCTGCTCTTGCTGCAGCTATATAACTTGATAATGGAGCATACAACATCGTGATGTTTGTTTAATTGTTTTGCTGTAGGTTTTGGATGTCAAGTGTGGAATAGGCAGACCATTAAGAGAAATTCCAAGATTTAGGTTTAATTCCCGTTTCGCGCTTTCACCTCTCTTCATATCTGTGAATACTGATGTGTTCGGGTTTAGACATTCTCATATGCATGATTAATGCAACTGAAGTGATTCATGTTTTTCTTACTTTGAACTGAAAACCTGTGGGGGCATGATTTTGAGGAGGCGATCCCGGTATTATTCATCTTTCAATTTTTTTTATCATGATCTGTCTCTTTGAAAAAGTTGAAAACCTAATATGATGGTTTACAGAGCACCAATAAGTTAGAGAAGTTCGACCTCAACCTTTCCAGGAATTAATCTATTTTGGAACGGAGGTACTAAGCAGTACTAATACTTGTCTCTTCTGTTTGTAACCTAAAGAAGATGTATAATTGTGTCTGTAAGTTAGATAAGGACTATTGGCTTTGTGATATTTCGTTATCTGATGTTTGTAACCTAAAAAAGATATATAACTGATCAAGCAACTGTTTTTTGGTGATGAGGTCGCCACCAAGAACGGGTAACATGGAGGCGTGCCTTAGCCTGGAGCCCAGCAAGAAGATCATCGGGAGCTTCGGGACATTTGAGACGGCCGTTCTCCATGTGGCCAACGCCAGCCAGCTGCAGGCATTGCGCCGGCCTCGGCAGGAGTCGGTCAAGCCCAATGTGAGTTACCAATCTTCTTACATTAGAGTGTCGTAATTGATTTACTTATTATCATAGCAATATGCTTGGATGGTAGTAATTCATGACGGGATTAACAGTACCCCATCACAGAAACTTCTACATTCAGTTAGAAGGACTACTTATGTCTACTTAAACGTGTTCCTTATCCCGACTTTCATATACACGCATAGTATGAACCGTAGTCCTGCTAACTGCTAGCTTTCTTTGGTCATATCTGATTCTGTGGTGTTAATCCACTCCTACGTTGCCAAACTCAGTTTGATTATACATGGAGTGTGTTATATACTTTGATGATATTTTCAGATTTTAAATATATGACAAGCACAATCCCTGATACTAATGCTTACTCTGTTTATTTTGGATGTTCAAGTGTAGCATCTATTGACCAATGCAAGCTCCATCAGGATGTGCGTAGTGTCCATAAGTTCCCTTTTGGCCAGTACATGGAGAAAAAAACATGGAATGTACAACAATCCTACATGAAACATTCTGAACGAAGTCTTATTGAGCTACCCCTAGAAATTTTTGCAGTTTCTGTGAACTCTTGTTTTATGTTCTATAGGGCCAACTTGCATTTTCACGTCAAGCATGGCTGATTATCAGAGGGCAAGGAAAGATGGAGTAGCAGAAGCATTGCTTACGATGAGTTCATCGGGTCAATAGTGCACATTAACAAGCATTGCCTGTTGTCCGCCTTCGCCTACTTTGACGAGGACGATAGCGGGTACATCACCGTTGACCGCTGGAAGAGGTGTGCTGGGAGTACAACACAAGCTGACCGGCATCGCGACATCGCCAGGGAGGTCGGCAATGACAACATGCGTATGTTTATTCACTGCAGTCACCATCTCAAATTAATTAATTAGTTTCAATTAACTCTGTTGAATAGTCTGTACTATTACGCTAATTACTACAAATCTGAAATGCAAATTGACCATGTCTCATTTGATTAGGATGTTCAAATTGACTATGGAGAGTATATGACAACTCATGCAGGTTCGTAATGACTTGAAGAAAGCATATGAGAAGCGAGTATAGGAGCTTTAATATTAGAGCAACAGGGGAGGAGCAAATGATTGAAGGGCTATCAGCCGTGTAAAAGAAAGCTGAGGATAACGTCACCAGGTGGAAAACTATATTTGGTTGACATAATAACACTAGCAAAGGTGAATAACAATGTAACATTATCTTTTCATTAGTTGATCCATTCAACTTTTGTTTGATATGACTGGCATGATATTTGGATAGGAAAGTTATTTGTTAACTTCGTATCATTTTTATGTGCAAGCTAATAATTATGCACTGTGCATTTGCCTGCAATTTCCTAGAAGTTTTCCATACTTTTCGAAGAAAATGTTTTGTGAAGTATAGGCTTTCTCCCTGTTGTACATTACCGCGCACAGGCTTTCTCCCTGTTGCATATGCCTTTATAATAACTTGAGCTATCCATACTTGGATTAGCAACTAAATCTTAGATAATATGAAACTTGTTCTCACATGTCCATTTTCCATAATTCTTAGATGTCCATTCTAGATATTGAGCCTAGAAGCATGCACTTCATGTACAGAATATCTAAGATTTATAGCATTCACTCATATCTCTGACCACAAGATACAATCACTGACTATATAGTACAATAAGATTTGATCTCTGAATAAAACCTCACCAAAGAATCTTCATACAGAAGTATAGACGTTGATGCAAATGTATGGAGCAGGGTAACCAACAGATCCACACATTTGGTCAGTGATGAATCAGTGCAACCTATTGGTACATGAGTTATTTCTCTTTCTTTCTCTAAACTACTCTTTCTCTTTCACAATTGCAGTTCAGCACCTTCTATGAACTGCACCTTATATCATGTCTGATTGATAATTCCTTGTGGTGGGAGGGGAGGATATTCGGTCTGAGTATGTCAGAGAGGAGGAGCAAGACAGAATTAATAAGGCAATAATTGTTTCCCTTTTAGTTTGGATCTCTGTTGCTTCATGATGATATTATCTAACTGATGAAAAGGGAACGTTGTACGTGACTGATGAAAGAGTTGTTTCGCCTCACCAGGCAAGAAACTTTTGACCCATCCCTGCAATGTATTTTCATAGTGCCCTTGTATAAGTAAATGGAAAGAATTCTGAATGATGAAGAGTGTCTTATTGCATTAGTTTTTTTATATCTGCAGAGTGTGCACATGACTTTCTTCCCTGCCTTTACTTACTAATGAAAAATAAACAGCAATGCATGTTATCTTTACTAAATAATAACACTAAGTAGGAATTCAGAATAATAACATATTAATAACAACGGGTAGGAATTCTGAATAAAAATAGTGCATGAGAAATATGGCATGCACCTTAACATAGAAATGTCCTTTTCAATTGCTCGGATGTTAATGTTGCAAATGTTCTTTTCTTGTTCTCTTAATAATGGTTTCAGACAGAGAGTTGCGCCCATGTTGTATGCCAACATTGGTCCTTAGATTAGTCAATTTTTGTTGCAGCATATGTTCTCTATAGATTTTTTTAGAATGTCTATGAAGTTTCATCTGCAAGCTTTTGATCCAAATGGCTACATCCTTATAAGGCTATTTCTTGTTTGTAAGATGAATAGTCTATGTCAAGACTCAAGACTCAAGAGAAGCAAGAGTGCATAGCAGTAGCAGTTGTTCAACCAAGGTAATCACTTGAACCGAATATTTCTAAATTATAATTAAAAGAGGATGGGTTCTTAAAAATCTAACATATTCCTTTTGATTCTTGATCTTGTTTCATATATAGCTTAGACGTAGCATGTCATGTATGAATTTATTTCCACTGGGTGGAAGCATTTTATGCTCTTACCTTTCTTATGCTTTTAAGACTTTTCATTTTGGCTTTATTAGTCAGGACGTGCATTGCATGTACACGATTAACAAGTACAAAATGCCAAACCGGTAAAAGCGCACTTTATTATCAATTCAGTCCAAATGGTTTGTGCAACATTTGCATGTAAGAGTAGATTTGCATGTGTTCTTATTTTTTTATGGCTAATTAGCTAAACACAGTTGCTACATAATGGTTCCACTTGCTGACAACGGTGAGGTGCAATGGAGATTGCCCTAAGATACACAAATATATTGCTGAATTTAGCAAAGTTGTCTCGAGCTAACTCTTCTAACTTCTACAATAGCCAATATACATGGCATGTTGTTCTCCAGACAGAGGTCAATTCATTTTTTACTATCATTGTCTATTGCTTCCGAGATAAGCACATGCTGACTTTTATATTATCATTCTAGATGTATCTTGTGTTACAAGTTGTTAGATCATTGTTGATGCTGCTACATCACTCTGACTTTTGAAGATGCTCTTATCCCTTTTGTTTCAACATGTCTTCTTTGCTTTCAATTAATCTTGTGTGAATTCAAAGCCGACAGAAAGTGCCATTTTTTTTGTTCTAGCATGTCTTCTTTATACTCCCTCTGTAAAAGGCTTTTATATTTCTTTACGGAGGAAGTATTTGTAAAAGGCACATTACATATTTTTTTAATTTGACTTGACTAACTGAGCTTGCATAATTCAGTTCATCATAGATTATCCAACGTGATGTAGTAAAAGGCACATTACATATTTTTAAATTTGACGTGACTAACTGAGCTTGCATAATTCAGTTCATCATAGATTATCAAATGTGACATAGACAATAGAATATAGATGGCTTAGAAGGGTTCTATGAGCATAGATGGCTTAGAAGGGTTCTATGAGCAAGGATTTTCTTTGGGCGGAGACGTGCATTGCACGTGCAAACTTACTAGTAAGTTCTAATTCAACTCACTGTTGTTATCAGTAGTACCATTAATTACCTAGAGTGCGTACTGCTGGAAACTGAAAAATACTACTCCCTCTGTTCACTTTTATAAGGCTGCTCCCAATGGACAGGTACTTAGATGGGGTGCTAAGCATATTAAATAGCTTAGCAACAAACTTCCCTATGCATAGGTGATTAGTTTTTTGTAGCTAAGCTCCCTTCATTTAATGATTTAGCTACTAAACACTCTCATGCATTGGTGAGTTTGCTTCATTTAAATATTTTGCCTAGGTTCGCGCGTTTGGCATTGATTCTTTCCGGGGTTACTACACCCGTCTCTCTCCTCTTAATTGTCTTGCCACATCAGATTTTTCATCTACATGGCATGCTTAGCACCCGTACAAGGTGGAGCATTGGGAGGGGCCTAAGACCTTGAAGACATTTCAGACAATATGCAAAACAGCTCATTTTGAGTTGTCTGAAACGACTTACAAAACATCTCTCTCCTCTTAATTGCCTTGCCACATCAGATTTTTCGTCTACATGGCATGCTTAGCACCCGTACAAGGTGGAGCATTGGGAGGGACCTAAGACTTTGAAGACATTTCAGACAATATGCAAAACAGCTCATTTTGAGTTGTCTGGAACGACTTACAAAAGTGAATGAAGGGAGTAGTAACTGTCTAGGGGAGAAGAATAGTGCCCCATGGCGAGCAAGCCCAAAATGCGACTCAAATTGCCACTTCCATCTAGATCTTGTCAGCAAATTTCACTACTACTACATGTTGGAAATATGTGCAATTTACCAAATGATTTTATTAATAGAAATATTAGATAAAGCATGACTAATATAACATGGATAAAAGTAGTCGTGCGATCTGACAAAGAGAAGGTAAATAACATCTTCATATATGAACTGCAACCAAACATGTCTAAAGCAGATAATAGAACAGGTTGCATAGATAGCGTAGAACCTAACATATTTAGGACAAACACTAGAGCAAAGAACTGCTAGAGAATTTCTAACAGAAAGAGCAAGAACACGTGCGGGACAGCAGCAGCAGTAGCACTGGACTTGGGGTCGGTGTCGTCGCCAGCCATGTCGTCGAGAAGATCGTCAACGTCGGGGAAGAAGTCGTCGTCGGGGAAGTAGTCGTCGGAGTCCGGGGCGTCCGCGACGAAGAAGTTAGTAGTACCGGGGCGTCCGTGACGAAGAAGTCAGTAGTCGCGCTGAGCGCTCCCCAAAAACCTTATCACCCTTCTCCCGTACAGGACTCAAAAGGTGTGATTTCGGAGGCCTACTGTCCCGACCCGCGGTGCACGCCGCAAGTAGGGATGGGGAAGAACGTAGCAGCAGCGCAGTGCTCAGGAACTTGTGGCGAGAGGAAGAAAAGGTTCTGATGCGTCTTTCTGGGAGGAGCGACCTCCCTTTTATAGGCGCAAGAGAAGGAGGCGAGAGGGCAGTGATGGGAGGTGAAACGAAGAGACAGAGATGAAGCGAACAACCAACAGCCAAAGGGCTGCACCGTTCGCATTCAAACTTCACTTTCGCAAAAATCTTTTCAGTTTTCGTGTGACCTTTCGTATACCCGTAGTGCGTGGCAAAAATTTAGACATCGGCTCGGCTCATTCCCGCAACCCAAGGCGTGGCATGGCGGGCGGCAGGGGAGGAGCGCGCGTGGATGTCCCTCTTGTTCTCATGCTCATACTAGTGGGGAAAGAACTAAACTAGTAATGTGGGACTAAACTTTAGTTCCACCTCCTGCCTTGTACGAATGGGCTGCGTGGGCTTTTAGAATTTATTAAGAATTTCTAAAACTGCTATTGGGCTAGTCCTAAAGTAGACAAAATTCCAACACTACAGCCCCTAAAGCAACAAAGAAATTTGTTACCTCCTAGGAGCCATGTGAAGCTTAATGTAGACGCCCCATTCGATCAAGATTTCCTGGAGGGGAATACCTATTATATGGGTTGAGAAGATGAACTTTATTAATGCAAGTAATTGGAGAATTGATATGGGCCCTGATGTTTATTTTTGTTGAAGCTATAGCTCTGCGGTATGGACTTTCTCTTGCACAGACAATTGGTTTCAACAAGATCATAGTGAACTTGGACAATCTGCAGGTTATCAATACAATGAACGAGGGAGGCCGATCACTGCACCCCGTGGCTGCATTTTTTTGGTGATTGCTATCAATGGCGTGCAAATTCTATTTTACTTCATTTGTGCACTGTCCTAGGGAAGCTAATATTGTTGCACATGGATTAGCTAAGTTGGCTAAAGGCCCTTCTTGTAACAGTTTCCTTGATAAGTCTCCTGGGGAGCTCATCCCTCTCTTGCTAAATGATGCAGCATTGATCACAAGGTTATAAATATAGAGACATGTTATCAAAAATTATAATCGTACACAGTCTCGTTAAAAAACCCGCAAAGGGTGCCTTTATGAGCTGTATATTCAGGATAGTCTGGTCGAAGGAGGAATAAAATGTAAAGTAGTTAATTAACAAACCAACTCAACAAATCTCTTGTGGGCTTAATTAGTAGATCAGACGACCTTCGTGCACCTTACCAGACGGCCTCCGGCTAGTATGATAGATGCAAAGTATCTATAGTCCGATGCCTAGAATTGTCGAATGCGGCATGGACAGACGATGCACATTGACGTCCTTCTAATCCCTCCTATGTCAAAGGATCTCATTCCGTATCATAGGGGTTTCCATTTTGTTGTATTCCGACAGTGTAATTAATACATAAACTTTACGATCACAAGCATTACAAATTGCCCGAAACCAATTTTGTTTACATAAATAGTGTCTACAGTATTCTTCGGGCCATTGTTACTGTTGGGCTTCAGGCTCTTTCTTCTCTAGGTAACTGCAAAATCCAAGGCCAAACATCTATATTATCACTCTATTGTTGCATTAATTAAGTGCCATGTTAGCATTTGGCAATTATGCAACAAACAAGAAAACAATATAACCATGTTTATGATCTTTTGGTGGATACTGTGGTATAGTAATATGGCAAGAAAAAGTTCACATAAGAAGACTTACCCTTGAGCCCTAGCATAGCGAGATAACTGGTAGAGTTGGACGCTTTCGTTGGAGGCATGGGTTGCCATAAGAAAATAGTTCCGGGGCCGTACCACCCATGCGAACCTCATAAATAGGCCAGAATACACACACATGACTGCACAACACAATAGTAGTCACTAAAGATAGTTGAAGATGTATTGATCATGAAACTATATCTAGAATCTGTGACTTGTCAGACAAATAACCTGCAGTCATATGGCCGGATATCAATTCAGGTGGCTTGTTCATGTCAGCCATACCCTAGAGATGAAATAACAACCGAGGGATTATTAAGTTACAGTGTCAAAGAATTTAATGACAGGCGAACTTGAAAAGATTATTCATTTACACCGTTTCATGAACTTCCTAGAAAGAGATCATGCTTCAAAATCCGATAATATTTTTGTAACTATAGTAAGTAACAAATTAATGAATTATTCTTATGAGTAACAGACATACAACACTGATGCATATGAATCGACTGGAATTCATGGGTTCTAATAATATTTAAGTATATATTAGTTCTCTTTTGGTTCATAAAAATATGAAAATCATAGAAAGTAAGATGACATGTATCTCAATTTCTACAAGGAAAGAGAACGATGTGATTTGATGGATAGGATATGAATTTTTCTATCGAGTCTAGGCTAATATTTTTTTTTCTTTAAACTATGAAGGATTGCTTCCTATCCTATATAAGAACAGGAATCCATTCCTACAAATGAAAGAGCTTTGGACGAACTTTTTCTATAAAATTTAAAACCTTTAGTATTCCTACGAAGTTCCCGTAAATCAAAGGAGGCCTTAAATCGTGAAATTGCAGTGGGTCGCTAAGAGATATATTAGGTTGACTATAGATGACACAATAACTTTATTTATTAGTCATGCTCTAATAGATTCGGGGCATGATAGACTCACCGAAGAGAACATTATCATGCAAATAAAAAACTAAAACATCTGTCTTTCCTTGGTCTCCTTCCCCGTTTCCACAACCTCTCTGGTCACTCATTTGGGGCGATTGGAAGATAATTAATTTCGGGTTGTATATGTTAATATGTTTGTCAAACTTAAAGAATTTTGACGTAAAGCTAGAACTATAATTAATTTGAAATGGAGAGCACGGGAGAAATTCCCCGTATATAGATAGATGATCATAAACTGCAACCGGTGTCACTAGGAATTCGCAGCACTCTGGTAGTCGCGATCAACCAACAGCACAGGTTAATTTGGGAAAGCTAGATAGATAAACCAGGTACAGAGAGAGAGAGAGAGAGAGAGAGAGAGAGAGAGAGAGAGGAGAGGGAATCGTGGAGCGCGTACCGCGAGGATGAAGCCCCAGTTGCTGACGGGTCCCCAGAAGTGCGTGGTCTTGGGGCCGACGGGGCTGTTCAAGAACGCCTTGAGCGCCGTGGCCATGGCCGATGACCTCGCCCCCTCTACGGCTGCTTGCTTGCCGTCCGCGGTCGCGGGTGGAGTGGACTCGTGGAGACGGCCAACGGCTGAGGAACGGGCTTCCGAGCTTGTGGGGGGTGGGTGGGGGCAGCGAAATAAGAAGATGATTTAACGGAGAGTAGGCGCACTGTCCCACTCATGCACTTGCGTGCGCAGGTCCATCACATGATCTGGAAATGATGCGGCCATGCCCATGCGGGGGCACTGTACATGGAGTGGATATGCACTGCACCGTGAGCTGATTAGGCTCCACCGCGTTCGTGGCATGGGCGGCTAGCTCGAATACTTTGAGGTGAGGTTGCTCTTGTTCCTACCACATACGATCGTATCGCCGCCGGGTGGTTGGAGCATTTGAATTACTCGCTCCACGTAACCGAGGGCAGATCGGCATGCCTAGCCGAGGCTCAGCGTAGCTGGATTTGCTCTCATCACCTGTCTGCTTGTACGTGATAGTTAATTGCTTGTACAGTATTTTTAACTGAAAGGGAGACCGGTCCGACGATGGATGTGTCGAACAATGACTTGGTAACTGACACATAAACAATGGATTCGTTGGAATAACCATAGCAGCCACTTGTGGGGGGCCGGCATCGTGACGTCCGATAATCTTTGTTCTTTTTCAGGAAGGAAATGATCGGATAAGATCACGTATGCTGACCAGGACGTCGACGGCGGCGGACGATGTGGAGAACATGGGTCAGTTTTCCTTTTTTTTTCCATCATGGAAAACATGTTGATTAGTGTGTGTTTGGCCACCTTCCCACATCTACCCGAAGGGTAGGAGCATTTTCATTTTTATAGTTCATTACATCTATGCACTCTCTCCGTCCACTTTTGTAAGACTGTTTAGACATTTAAGACAATACCCAAATCAGTTCACTTTTCAGCTGTATGAAATAAGTATCTTATAAAAGTGAACAGAGGGACTACAACTTATATGGATTGTTCACTTTGTCCTTTTCACATAAGCACTACCTTTCCGATGATGGCTATCCTAGCAAAAAGGGATACATCGCACCGTACAAAGAAGAAAGATAGCATATAATGTTTAATTCTTTGACCGTTCACCACTCTCGAATTTGTGTCTTCGAAGTTGTTGATTTTTATGGCATCGGAACGGTAGACCTCCTCGATGATATAAAGACCTTTCCATTCAGAGAGGAGTTTGCCTGCAAAAAATCTTAACCGGGAGTTGTATAATAATACATAATCATCTATAAAAATAAAAGAAGCGTAAACTGTAAAAGGAGGGAAATAAACAGGGGCGCCACGCACCCGCACATGGGCCTACACAAATCGTGCACGGGATGGAAGGGGGTGCGCACTTTTGCGCTATCTTTCGCCTCGGTCGTCGAATAGGAGGACACGATCTCCTGGCTATTCAATCGAGAGTTGGTTGGTGGTTTTCGGCTAGAGGAGTTAAGGATTTGAGGGCTGTGGAGCACTACCGATCACGTTGTGAAAGCATAATCTTTTTTGCTACTCGTTTCTTCTCTCTCCTTTATCCATAACAGATTTCGATGTTGTTAGGGCATGTACAATGGTTGATAAAATTGTCTTATCTTAAATCTGACACATAATTTAGAGAAGGCAACAAAAAAATTAAATGCACTGGAGGTCCTGAAAGTTTCGTCGGGGTGTCACTTTAGTCCTAATTCTTTCAAAATGCACCTTTAGGTCCTAATTCATTAGTAAGTGGTTCACCCGAGGTCCTTTTTTCACGAGCGCTTGCTGACATGCCCACTTGGCGCATTGACCCACGGCACGTCAACAGAGGGCCCAATCGCCAGGCGAGAGAAATACACTGGAGGTCCTAAAAGTTTCTGGGCAGTATCACCTCAGTCCTACTTTTTTCAAAATGCTCGTTTAGGTCCTAATTCTATAGTAAATGGTTCACCCAAGATCCTTTTTTGCACGACCGCACACTGACTTGCTCGGTTGCGCGTTGACCCATGCCACGTCGACTTAGGGTCACTAGCAGATGACGAACATTGCAACAAAAAAAACCTATTTTTTCAATCACTAGCTGTAAGCATTGATTTAGTTTGATTTGCATTGTTTCATTAAGTTTCTCAAACCGCCTGCTCTGATTTGAGGTTGGGTGATAGGAGCTTGTGGAGGAGGTGGAGCCGACGATGCTGCTGCAATGCTCCCCTTCGTCACCCGCTTCCCTGTCGAGGAGCTTGTTGTCCTAGCCATGGCGATGGTGTGGGCACGAGAGGATTTCGGTAGGGGCTGGAAAATGTCAAGAGGGGGGGTTTACAAAGGGCTTTCTGTAAAAAAGAGCAACCGCAACAGCCTCTAAGTTGACATGGTGTGGCTCAACGCGTCACGCGAGCAGGTCAGCAACCGCTCGAGCAAAAAAGGACCTCGGGTGAACCACTTACTATAGAATTAGTACCTAAACGCGCATTTTGAAAGAAGTAGGACTAAAGTGACACTGCCTAGAAACTTTTAGGACGTTTCTCGCCTGGCGGATGGGCCCTGTGCTCATGTGGCATGGGTCAATGCGCCACGCAGGCAGGTCAATGAGCGCTCGTGAAAAAAGGACCTCGGACGAATCACTTACTGAAGAATTAGGACCTAAAGGTGCATTTTGAAAGAATTAGGACTAAAATGACACCCCGTCAAAACTTTTTAGAACCTCTAGTGCATTTAACTCCAACAAAAATATGATGTACAATGGTTATCTCTTAATCTTATTGCTAATAACTAGGCATTGCTAGAAAAGTGGTGAGACATATTGTTGCCAAGAGGTTTTTTAACATGCTCACTCCTACCTCTCATTTTCACATGAGAGGCAAAAGTGTAAGATAGATCCAATCCGTTGATTGCACTAAGTAGTGGGTTTTATTATCTCTTATCTTCTTACTTTTCATGTAAAAGGGGGGGGGGGGGGGGGGGGGGAGGGTAAGAGGGAGCATGTTAAAATTGAGGCAAATATTTTCTTATGTTTTTTTTTACTTCACCTTTATCTTGTCCATCAATTCTCCTCGGCATAGGTCATGCGGGCCTGCATGAAGTTATAATCTCACGGGCACTACTCATGTGACCTGGGTTAATGTTATTTCTTGTTCTGGTTTTATATCTATTTGGGTTAGAGTAGAAATGGATGAACATAATCTTGTCAAACAAAAGTGGATGAACATAATTATTATCTTGTCAGATGTCGTTCCCGTTATCAACAATTTAGGACCAGTAAGGGAGCATGGTGACCAAATGATGATTGCAAAGAGTCCCCGGAAGATGCAATCGGAATCTAATGTGCCGTGTTGAGTGATTTATTGCTCTTACCCTCAAAGTAAATGAAACAATTTAGGACTAGTCAGTGTGGCTAAAAAATGGCAACATATGCTCTGAACGGGGAAAACAAAAAGAAGATTATTGCTTCATCCATCACCTGTTATCTCTAGCTATGTCGTACTCCTTTTTCCAGCCACACCTATGTGTAGATAAGCAGGCCGAAAAGTCTTCGTCACGTGCAATGCCAGGATTTCCTTTTGGAATTGCGTTCACAAAACAACAACGGTGTGCAGTTTTCTTTCCAATGGCCCGGCAGCGACACAAGGTTGCTGTTCTGAATATCCAGATCAATAGATAGGGAAGGGAAAGTGTGCCGCCGGCGATGGGCGTGGAAGAAGGCGAGAAGCCGCACGCCGTGTGCCTGCCGGCACCGGCGCAAGGGCACATCACGCCGATGCTGGAGATGGCCAAGCTGCTCCACGCCCGGGGCTTCCACATCACCTTCGTCAACACCGAGTTCAACCATCGCCGGCTGCTCCGCTCCCGCGGGGCGGCGGCACTTGACGGCCTCCCGAGCTTCCGCTTCGCCGCGATACCGGACGGGCTCCCCGCGTCAGACGCCGACGCCACCCAGGACGTCCCCGCCCTGTGCTACGCCATGATGACCACCTTTCTCCCCCACCTCCGGGCCCTTCTTGCCAAGCTCAATGACCCGGGCTCCGGGGTGCCGCCGATCACCTGCCTCGTCGTCGACGGTGTCGCATCGTTCAGCTACGATGCCGCGCAGGAGCTCGGCGTGCCTTGCGCCGCGTTGTGGACGTCCAGCGCTTGCGGGTTCATGGGTTACCGCCACTTCCGTCGGCTAATCGACCGGGATCTTGTGCCTTTCAAAGGTCTATCTATTGATCCTATTCTATACCGTGCTGGGCTGCCGCTTCGTTTCTTGGCGCACCATGATGTCCTTAGAATTAACAGAGTGTTGCCTTTGCCGCTTGTGTGCAGACGAGGAGCAGCTGACGGACAATGGGCATCTCGACACGGCGGTCGACGGCATGAGCGGCATGTGCCATGGCATACGGCTGCGCGACTTCCCGACGATGATCCGCACCACCGACCGCGACGACATCATGCTCAACTACGTCATGCGCGAGGCCGAGAGGCTGTCGCTCCCCGACGCCGTGCTGCTCAACACCTTCGACGCACTCGAGCAGCCGGTTCTCGACGCCATGCACGCCATCCTCCCGCCCATGTACACCGTCGGCCCGCTGCATCTCCACGCCAGCAGCGTCGTCCCCACCGGCACCCCGCTCGACGGCCTCGGCTCCAACCTCTGGAAGGAGCAGGACGGCCTCCTCGCGTGGCTCGACGGGCACGGCGCCGGAGCCGTCGTGTACGTCAACTACGGAAGCGTCTCCGTGATGACGAACGAGCAGCTCCTGGAGTTCGGGTGGGGGCTGGCCGACAGCGGCTACGCGTTCATATGGAACGTCCGGCCGGACCTCGTCAGGGGAGAGACCGCCGTGATGCCGCCGGAGTTCCTAGCATCGGTCCACGGCCGCGCCATGCTCACGACGTGGTGCCCGCAGGCGGAGGTCCTCGGGCACGAGGCGGTGGGGGTGTTCCTGACGCACTCCGGCTGGAACTCCACGCTCGAGAGCATCTCCGCCGGCGTGCCGATGCTGTGCTGGCCGTTCGCCGGGGAGCAGCAGACCAACTGTCGGTACAAGTGCACCGAGTGGGGGATCGGGATGGAGATCGGCGGCGAGGTGAAGCGGGCGGAAGTGGCGGCGATGATACGCGAGGCGATGGTGGGGGGCAAGGGGCGGGAGATGAGGCGGCATGCGGCGGAGTGGAAGGAGAAGGCCCAGCGTGCGTCGCTGCCAGGTGGGGCCGCAGAGGCCAACCTAGACGAGGTGATTCGTAGCGTGCTCCTCGCCAAGTACTACAACATTTAGTAGTCGAGGAAATTCAATAACGCGCATGCTAAATATCAGTCGACTGGGATTTAACTAAGTTTCAGACGACCATGCAACATTTTTGCCATCGTTTGCAATATTTTTTCTTATCAGTTGCAATATCCGTCTTGCTGGTTGTAGCATGTCGTCCCTCATCGATTAGTAGCACGTTATCTCACCGGTTGCAACATCCTTCATTAAAGGCTATAGTATTTCAGTTAGAATAGTTGTCGCATTTATTGTTGTTGCTTGCAATACTGTTGTAATATTTCTTGTCCCCGTTTGTAGCATCGAACCGTGCCGCTTGTAGCAAAAAAAAACCACATTGGCGTCACTCGACTGAGACCGACTGAGTTCTAGACACGTCCATTAAACAACGGAAATGTTAACGCCCACACGTGTGGGCGTTTGCATCTCGCCCACACGCGTGGATCCGCGTCCGTTCATGAGCGCACGAATCTTGTCATGTTTCTAGTGCCACGTAGGACTGGCCTGGTGTGTGGGCGTTCAGCCGGTCGCCCACACGGCCGTTTCATCACACAGGAGGGGCTGGTGTGTGGGCGTTCAGCAGTTCGCCCACACGCCACTTTGCACGCACACACAAGGGCTAGTATGTGGGCATTTGGCATCTTGCCCACACGCCCTTCTCCTCTCCCACACCCAAGCTGCTAGTTGTCATGTGTTTTTGCACTGCACATGGCAACTGCCCCTAATGTGCTTTTATAAGCAGGTGGCAACTCTCTTTTTTTACCCGAGTTTGCCATGTGTTTTGCAGGGTACACGGCAACTGCCTAGTGTGCACGTAAACAGATGGCAACTCCCTTTTAGCGAGTTGCCATATGTTTTTGCATGGTACATGGCAACTGCCCTACCGTGCACGTAAGCAGATGTCAACTCTTCCTTTTTACATGGCAACTGCCCTAGCATGCTTGTGAGCACATGGCAAATCTCTCAACTGCCTAGTATTAGTATGTGGCAACTCCTAAAGTTATGAAATCATGGCAACTACATTAGATCAGACCATACATGGCAACTGCAGTTGAGCAACCATGGCAACTGCAGTTGTCCGACATGGCAACTGCAATTAAACGAACATGGACGAGGGTCTGGACCATGGCAACTGCGGGCGCGCGGTGACCGTCACGCGTGGCGTGCGGGACCAGGAGGTACGAGGCCTGACATACGGGCGTGTGGGCGTTATCAACTTCGCCCACACGCACGCGTGTGAGAGGGATCGGGAGGGAAAAAAGAGGCGTGTGGGCGCTAATTGTTTTGCCCACACGTAGGTGTGTGGGCTGTTCCTCTTATACACCACACAAAATGTGTGGACGGACTCCCTAACGTCCACACGTGTGGCACTTATCGGCGTCCTTAAACAAAGCTTCACGGGGATTGCTAAAAAGATGGGGGCCAGCGGTCTGATACGTCCATTTTGCATCATGCTTTTATATCGATATTTATTGCATTATGGACTGTTATTTCACTTTATGCCACAATACTTATGGTTATTCTCTCTTATTTTACAAGGTTTACATAAGGAGGGAGAATGCCGGCAGCTGGAATTCTGGGCTGGAAAAGGAGCAAATATTAGAGACATATTCTGCGCAACTCCAAAAGTCCCGAAACTCCACGGAATATCTTAAAATAAATAAAGAAAAATCATCGCCAAAGATGAAGGCCAGGAGGCCCACACCCTGCTCACGAGGGTGGGGGGCGCCCCCCCTAGGGCGCGCCCCCCTACCTCGTGGGCCCCTTACTGGGTCTCCGACATCCATCTTCTCCTATATGAGGTCTTTCGATGAGAAAAAAATAAGAAGGAACTTTTTGGGACGAGACTCCGCCGCCACGAGGCGGAACCTTGGTGGAACCAATCTAGAGCTCCGGCAGAGCTATTCTGCCGGAGATACTTCCCTCCGGGAGGGGGAAATCATCACCATCGTCATCACCAACGCTCCTCTCATCGGGAGAGGGCAATCTCCATCAACATCTTCACTAGCACCATCTCATCTCCAAACCCTAGTTCATCTCTTGTATCCAATTCTTATCTCAAAGTCCGGGATTGGTGCTAGTAGGTTGCTAGTAGTGTTGATTACTCCTTGTAGTTGATGCTGGTTGGTTTATTTGGTGGAAGATCATATGTTCAGATCCTATATGCACATTATTACTCCTCTGATTATGAACATGAATATGCTTTGTGAGTAATTACGTTTGTTCCTGAGGACAAGGGAGAAGTCTTGCTATTAGTAGTCATGTGAATTTGGTATTCGTTTGATATTTTGATAAGATGTATGTTGTCTAGCCTCTAGTGGTGTTATGTGAACGTCGACTACATAACACTTCACCATTATTTGGGCCTAGAGGAAGGCATTGGGAAGTAATAAGTAGATGATGGGTTGCTAGAGTGACAGAAGCTTAAACCCTAGTTTATGCGTTGCTTCGTAAGAGGCTGATTTGGATCCATATGTTTCATGCTATGGTTAGGTTTACCTTAATACTTTTGTTGTAGTTGCGGATACTTGCAATAGAGGTTAATCATAAGTGGGGCGCTTGTTCAAGTAAGAGCAGCACCCAAGCACCGTTCCACCCACATATCAAATTATCAAAGTATCGAACGCGAATCATATGAACGTGATGAAAACTAGCTTGACGATATTCCCATGTGTCGTCAGGAGCGCTTTTCTTATTATAAGAGTTTGTTCTGGCTTGTTCTTTGCTACAAAAAGGATTGGGCCACCTTGCTGCACTTTATTTACTTTTGTTACTTGTTTCTCGTCACAATTTATCTTATCACAAAACTATCTGTTACCATTTATTTCAGTACTTGTAGAGAATACCTTGCTGAAAACCGCTTATCATTTCCTTCTGCTCCTTGTTAGGTTCGACACTCTTACTTATCGAAAGGACTACGTTAGATCCCCTATACTTGTGGGTCATCAAGACTCTTTTCTGGCGTCGTTGCCGAGGAGTGTAGCGCCTTTGGTAAGGAAAAATTTATATAGTATGCTGAAATTTACTGTCACTTGTTAGTATGGAAAGTAATTCTTTGAGGGGCTTGTTCAGGGTATCTTCACCCTGTCCAGTAGAGCAAAGAGTTGCTCCTCAACCTACTGAACCGATTGAAAATGAAACTCCTTTTGAATTTCCTTCGGGTATGATGGAAAAACTGCTAGCTAACCCTTTTACAGGAGATGGAACAAAGAATCCTGATGAGCACTTAATATATGTGGATGAAGTTTGTGGATTATTTAAGTTTGCAGGTATACCCGATGATGTTGCTAAGAAGAAGGTCTTCCCTTTATCTTTGAAGGGAGACGCATTGATATGGTATAGGCTATGTGATGATATGAGATCATGGAACTATAAAAGATTGAAGTTGGAATTTCATCAAAAGTATTACCCTATGCATCTTGTTCATTGTGATCGCAATTATATATATAATTTCTAGCCTCACAAAGGAGAAAGCATCGCTCAAGCTTGGGGGAGGCTTAAATCAATGTTATATTCATGCCCCAATCATGAGCTCTCGAGAGAAATAATTATGCAAAATTTTTATGCTCGGCTTTCTCATAATAATCAAACCATGCTCGATACTTCTTGTGCTGGCTCTTTTATGATGAAGACTATTGAATTCAGATGGAATTTATTGGATAGAATTAAACGCAACTCTGAAGATTGGGACCTCGACGAAGGTAAGGAGTCAGGTATGACACCTAAGTTTGATTGTGTTAAATCTTTTGTGGACACCGATATTTTCCGTAAGTTTAGCACTAAATATGGACTTGACTCTAAGATAGTAGCTTCTTTCTGTGAATATTTTGCTACTTATGTTGATCTCCCTAAGAAGAAGTGGTTTAAATATCATCCTCACATAGAAGTAAAAGTAGCTGCACCTATTAAAGTTGAAGAAAAGACTGTCACTTATAATGATCCTATTGTTCCTACTTCTTATGTTGAGAAACCACATTTCCCTGTTAGAGTAAAGGATCATGCTAAAGCTTCAACTGTTGTTCGTAAAAGCAATATTAGAACTTATACACCCCCTGAGCAAGTTAAAATAGAACCTAATATTGTTATTGTTAAAGATCTCCTGTATGATAATATTGATGGGCATGTTATTCAGTTCGAAGGTGAAACTGCTAGAATTGCTAAACCTTGTGCTAAAGATAAACATAGACCTGTGGTAGGCGTGCCTGTTATTTCTGTTAAAATAGGAGATCATTGTTATCATGGCTTATGTGATATGGGTGCGAGTGCTAGTGTTATACCGCATACTTTATACGAAGAAATTAAGAATGAAATTGCACCTGCTAAGTTAGAAGGTATTGATGTCACAATTAAACTTGCCAATAGAGATACTATTTCACCAATTGGAATTGTTAGAGATGTTGAAGTCTTGTGTGGGGAAACTAAATATCCTGCTGATTTTCCTTTTCTTACTTCTCCGCAAGATAGTTTTTGTCCCATTATATTTGGTAGACCCTTCTTGAACACTGATAATGCTAGGATAGATTGCGAAAAGAATGTTATTACTATTGGCTTGGATGATATGGTTCATGAGTTTAATTTCTCTAAATTTAGTAAATAACATCGTGGGGAAGAATTACCTAGTAGGGATGAGATTATTGGTCTTGCTTCTATTGCCGTACCTCCTAATGATCCTTTAGAACACTATTTGCTAGACCATGAAAATGATATGTTCATGAATGAAAGAAGGGAAATAGATGAAGTATTCTTTAAACAGGAACCTATTCTGCAACACAATTTGCCTGTTGAAATTTTAGGGGATCCTCCTCCACCCAAGGGTGATCCCGTGTTTGAGCTTAAACCGTTGCCTGATAATCTTAAATATGCTTATCTTGATGAAAAGAAGATATATCCTGTTATTATTAGTGCTAACCTTTCAGAGCATGAAGAAGAAAGATTATTGAAAACTCTGAAGAAGCACCGTGCTGCTATTGGATATACTCTTGATGATCTTAAGGGCATTAGTCCCACTCTATGTCAACATAAAATAAATTTGGAGGCGGACGCCAAACCAGTTTGTGATCCTCAACGACGTCTGAATCCTAAAATGAAAGAAGTGGTAAGAAAAGAAATACTCAAGCTTATGGAGGCAGGTATAATTTATCCCGTTGCTGATAGTCAGTGGGTAAGTCCTGTCCATTGTGTCCCTAAGAAGGGAGGTATTACTGTTGTTCCTAATGATAAAGATGAATTGATTCCACAAAGAATTATTACAGGTTATAGGATGGTAATTGATTTCCGTAAATTAAATAAGGCTACTAAGAAAGATCATTACCCCTTACCCTTTATTGATCAAATGCTAGAAATATTATGCAAACATACACATTACTGCTTTCTAGATGGTTATTCTGGTTTCTCTCAAATATCTGTGTCGGCTAGAGATCAATCAAAGACTACTTTTACATGCCCTTTTGGTACTTTTGCTTATAGACGTATGCCTTTTGGTTTATGTAATGTACCTGCTACCTTTCAAAGATGCATGATGGCTATATTCTCTGACTTTTGTGAAAAGATTTGTGAGGTTTTCATGGATGATTTTTCCGTCTATGGTTCCTCTTTTGATGATTGCTTGAGTAATCTTGATCGAGTTTTGCAGAGATGTGAAGAAACTAATCTTGTCTTGAATTGGGAAAAGTGCCACTTTATGGTTAATGAAGGTATTGTCTTGGGGCATAAAGTTTCTGAAAGAGGTATTGAAGTTGATAAAGCCAAGGTCGATGCTATTGAAAAGATGCCATGTCCCAAGGATATCAAAGGTATAAGAAGTTTCCTTGGTCACACCAGATTTTACAGGAGGTTCATTAAAGACTTCTCAAAAATTTCCCGGCCTCTGACTAATTTATTGCAAAAATATATAGCATTTGTCTTTGATGATGATTGTGTAGAAGCATCTGAAATACTTAAGAAAGCATTAGTCTCTGCACCTGTTGTTCAGCCACCTGATTGGAATTTACCCTTTGAAATTATGTGTGATGCTAGTGATTATGCTGTAGGTGTTGTTCTAGGGCAAAGAGTTGATAAAAAATTAAATGTTATTCATTATGCTAGTAAGACTCTAGACAATGCTCAAACAAATTATGCTACTACTAAAAAAGAGCTTTTAGCAGTTGTATTTGCTTGTGATAAGTTCAGACCTTATATTGTTGATTCTAAAGTAACTGTTCACACTGATCATGCTGCTATTAAATACCTTATGGAAAAGAAAGATGCTAAACCTAGACTCATCAGATGGGTTCTCCTGCTACAAGAATTTGATTTGCATATTGTTGATAGAAAGGGAGCTGAGAACCCCGTTGCAGACAACTTGTCTAGGTTAGAGAATGTTCTTGATGACCCACTACCTATTAATGATAGCTTTCCTGATGAACAATTAAATGTTATAAGTACTTCTCATAGTACTCCATGGTATGCTGATTATGCTAATTATATTGTTGCTAAGTTTATACCACCTAGCTTCACATACCAGCAAAAGAAACAGTTTTTCTATGATTTAAGACATTACTTTTGGGATGATCCACATCTTTATAAAGAAGGAGTAGATTGTGTTATTAGACATTGTGTACCTGAGCATGAACAGGAACAGATCCTACGCAAGTGTCACTCTGAGGCTTATGGAGGACACCACGCTGGAGATAGAACTGCACATAAGGTATTGCAATCTGGTTTTTATTGGCCTACTCTCTTCAAGGATGCCCGTAAGTTTGTCTTTTCTTGTGATGAATGTCAAAGAATTGGTAATATTAGTAGATGTCAAGAAATGCCTATGAATTATTCACTTGCTATTGAACCGTTTGATGTCTGGGGCTTTGATTATATGGGACCTTTTCCTGCCTCTAATGGATACACACATATTTTAGTTGTTGTTGATTACGTTACTAAGTGGGTAGAAGCTATTCCAACTAGTAGTGCTGATCATAACACTTCTATTAAAATGCTTAAGGAAGTTATTTTCCCAAGGTTTGGAGTCCCTACATATTTAATGACTGATGGTGGTTCACACTTTATTCATGGTTGCTACGTCTTGAGCTTGCATTGGTTTTCCCCGAAGTGGAAGGGATGATGCAGCAGAGTAGCGTAAGTATTTCCCTCAGTTTTTGAGAACCAAGGTATCAATCCAGTAGGAGGCCACGCTCAAGTCCCTCGTACCTGCACAAAACGATAGCTACTCGCAACCAACGCGATTAGGGGTTGTCAATCCCTTCACGGTCACTTACGATAGTGAGATCTGATAGATATAATATTTTTGGTATAAAGATGCAAAGTAAAAAGTAAAAGCAAAGTAAAAAAGCAAAGCAAGATTAAAGTGATGGAGATTGATATGATGAGAATAGACCCGGGGGCCATAGGTTTCACTAGTGGCTTCTCTCAAGAGCATAAGTATTCTACGGTGGGTGAACAAATTACTGTTGAGCAATTGACAGAATTGAGCATAGTTATGAGAATATCTAGGCATGATCATGTATATAGGCCTCACGTCCGTGACAAGTAAACCGAAACGAATCTGCATCTACTACTATTACTCCACTCATTGACCGCTATCCAGCATGCATCTAGAGTATTAAGTTAAAAACAGAGTAACGCATTAAGCAAGACGACATGATGTAGAGAGATAAATTCATGCAATATGAAATAAACCCCATCTTGTTATCCTCGATGGCAACGATGCAATACGTGCCTTGCTGCCCCTTCTGTCACTGGGAAAGGACACCGCAAGATCGAACCCAAAGTTAAGCACTTCTCCCATGGCAAGAACTACCAATCTAGTTGGCCAAACCAAACGGATAATTCGAAGAGACTTGCAAAGATAACCAATCATACATAAAAGAATTCAGAGAAGATTCAAATATTATTCATAGATAGACTTGATCATAAACCCACAATTCATCGGTCTCAACAAACACGCCGCAAAAAGAAGATTACATCGAATAGATCTCCACAAGAGAGGGGGAGAACTTTGTATTGAGATCCAAAAAGAGAGAAGAAGCCATCTAGCTACTAGCTATGGACCCGTAGGTCTGAAGTAAACTACTCACACTTCATCGGAGGGGCTTGGATGATGATATGGAAGCCCTCTGTGATTGATGCCCCCTCCGGCAGAGCTCCGAAACAGGCCCCAAGATGGGATCTCATGGATACAGAAAGTTGCAGCGATGGAATTAGGTTTTTGGCTCCTGTTCTGATCGTTTGGGGGCACGTAGGTATATATAGGAGGAAGGAGTACGTCGGTGGAGCACCGAGGGGCCCACGAGGCAGGGGGGCGCCCTAGGGGGGCGCGTGTTGGGGAACGTAGTAATTTCAAAAAATTTCCTACGTGCACGCAAGATCATGGCGATGCATAGCAACGAGAGGGGAGAGTGTTGTCTACGTACCCTCGTAGACCGGCAACGGAAGCGTTGACACAACGTAGAGGAAGTAGTCGTACGTCTTCCCAATCCGACCGATTCAAGTACCGAACGTACGGCACCTCTGAGTTCTGCACACGTTCAACTCAGTGACGTCCCTCGAGCTCCGATCCAGCAAAGTGTTGAGGGAGAGTTTCGTCAGCACGACGGCGTGATGACGGTGATGATATTCTACCGATGCAGGGCTTCGCCTAAGCACCGCTATGATATGACCGAGGTGGAATATGGTGGAAGGGGGCACCACACACGGCTAAGGAACGATCACGAAGATCAACTTATGTGTCATGGGGTGCCCCCTTCCCCCGTATATAAAGGAGGGAGAGGGGGAGGTGCGGCCAGCCCAAGGGGTGCACCTGGAGGAGTCCTACTCCCACCGGGAGTAGGACTCCCCCCTCTTGCCTTGTTGGAAAAGGAAGGGGGAAGGGAGAAAGAGGAAAGGGGGCGCCGCCGCCCCTTCCTTGTCCTATTCGGACTAGGGGGGAGGGGCGCGCGGCTGATATGTCTCCAACGTATCTATAATTTTTTTATTGCTCCATGCTATATTATCTACTATTTTGGGCAATATTGGGCTTTATTATCCACTTTTATATTATTTTTGGGACTAACCTATTAACCGGAGGCCCAGCCCATATTTGCTGTTTTATGCCTATTTCAGTGTTTTGAAGAAAAGGAATATCAGACGGAGTCGAAACGGAACAAAATCAACTGGAGAAGTTATTTTTGGAAGGAAACACATCTGATGGACTTGAACCTCATGTCAGAAGATACGGGAGCTGCCCACGAGGGTGGGGGGCGCGCCCACCCCCTAGGGCGTGCCCCCCTGCCTCGTGGGGCCCCCGTGGCTCCCCTGACGCGCTTCTTGTGCCTATATAACTCCATATACCCTAAAACTTCCAGAACACATAATAGATCGGGAGTTCCGCTGCCAGAAGCCTCTGTAGCCACCAAAAGTCAATCAGGACCCTGTTTCGGCACCCTGCCGGAGGGGGGAACCCTCACCGGTGGCCATCTTCATCATCCCGGTGCTCTCCATGACGAGGAGGGAGTAGTTCTCCCTCGGGGCTAAGGGTATGTACCATTAGCTATGTGTTTGATCTCTCTCTCTCTCTCTCTCTCGTGTTCTTGAGATGATACGATCTTGATGTATCGCGAGCTTTGCTATTATAGTTGGATCTTATGTTTCTCCTCCCCCTCTTCTCTCTTGTAATGAATTGAGTTTCCCCTTTAAAGTAATCTTATCGGGTTGAGTCTTTAAAGATTTGAGAACACTTGATGTATGTCTTGCCGTGGATATCTGTGGTGACAATGGGATACCGTGTGCCACTTGATGTATGTTTTGGTGACCAACTTGCGGGTTCCGCCCATGAACCTATGCATAGGGGTTGGCACACGTTTTCGTCGTGATTCTCCGGTAGAACTTTGGGGCACTCTTTGAGGTCCTTTGTGTTGGTTGAATAGATGAATCTGAGATTGTGTGACGCATATCGTATAATCATACCCACGGATACTTGAGATGACATTGGAGTATCTAGGTGACATTAGGGTTTTGGTTGATTTGTGTCTTAAGGTGTTATTCTAGTACGAACTCTAGGGCTGTTTGTGACACTTATAGGAATAGCCCAACGAATTCATTGGAAAAAATAACTTTGAGGTGGTTTCGTACCCTACCATAATCTCTTCGTTCGTTCTGCGCTGTTAGTGACTTTGGAGTGACTCTTTGTTGCATGTTGAGGGATAGTTATGTGATCCAATTATGTTAGTATTGTTAAGGGAACTTACACTAGCGAAAGTATGGACCCTAGGCCTTGTTTCAACACATTGCAATACCGTTTACGCTCACTTTTATCACTTGCTGCCTTGCTGTTTTTATTATTTCAGATTACAAAAACTATTATCTACTATCCATATTGCACTTGCATCACCATCTCTTCGCCGAACTAGTGCACCTATACAATTTACCATTGTATTGGGTGTGTTGGGGACACAAGATACTCTTTGTTATTTGGTTGCAGGGTTGCTTGAGAGAGACCATCTTCATCCTACGCCTCCTACGGATTGATAAACCTTAGGTCATCCACTTGAGGGAAATTTGCTACTGTCATACAAACCTGTGCACTTGCAGGTGAAAGTGCAACTACCCCTAGGTGGTTTTGGTAATTCATAACAACATATAGCTCATTGAGCTAATGCTATTCCAAGATGACTATTTCAGGAAAGCTCAGTGATTGGCATGGCATGGATGTGAAAGTGGAACCCTCAAAATGCTAAGGACAAAGGATTGGCTCAAGCTCAAAAGCTCAAGACTCTTCATTTTATATTTTAGTGATCCAAGATCACATTGAGTCTTTAGGAAAAGCCAATACTATCAAGGAGGGATGAGGTGTTGCTTAATGAGCCTCTTGCTTCATGTGCTTAGTGATATGCTCCAAAACCCTCAACTACTTTCCCATATCCACATATGACCTAAACCCTAAGCCAAACTCGGTCATACCGATTCTTTCTATCCGGCGCCACCGAGTTTCACTTGTCATAAGCCACTGCCAAACCCTAGCAATTCGGTTCTACCGATAGGGATCTCGGTCTCACCGAGATGGGATTGCAAACTCTCTGTTTCCCTTTCGTAACTTTTCGGTCTCACCGAAAGAGCGAATCGGTCCCACCGAGATTGCAATGTAAATTCAGTGTTTCCTTTTTGTAACTTTTCGGTCTCACCGAAAGAGCAAATCGGTCCCACCGAGTTTGCCTGACCAACTCTCTGGTTAGCCAATTACCAAAATCGGTCTCACCGAGTTTGTGTAATCGGTCTCACCGAGATTACGTTATGCCCAAACCCTAACCATATCGGTCCTACCGAGTTGCATGTCAGTCCCACCGAAAATCTCTAACGGTCACTAGGTTTACCTTTTCGGTCCGACTGAGTTTGTTGATTCGGTCCCACCGAGATTGGAAAACTGTGTGTAACGGTTGGATTTTGTGTGGAGGCTATATATACCCCTCCACCTCCTCTTCATTCGTGGAGAGAGCCATCAGAACACATACACAATTCCAACTCATATGTTCTGAGAGAGAACCACCTACTCATGTGTTGAGACCAAGATATTCCATTCCTACCATATGAATCTTGATCTCTAGCCTTCCCAAGTTGCTTTCCACTCAAATCTTTTTTCCACAAAATCCAAATCCTATGAGAGAGAGTTGAGTGTTGGGGAGACTATCATTTGAAGCACAAGAGCAAGGAGTTCATTACCTACACACCATTTGTTACTTCTTGGAGAGTGGTGTCTCCTAGATTGGCTAGGTGTCACTTGGGAGCCTCCGACAAGATTGTGGAGTTGAACCAAGGAGTTTGTAAGGGCAAGGAGATCGCCTACTTCGTGAAGATCTACCGCTAGTGAGGCAAGTCCTTTGTGGGCGATGGCCATGGTGGGATAGACAAGGTTGCTTCTTCGTGGACCCTTTGTGGGTGGTTGCTTCTTCGTGGACCCTTCGTGGGTGGAGCCCTTCGTGGACTCACGCAACCGTTACCCTTCGTGGGTGGAGCCCTCCGTGGACTCGCGCAACCGTTACCCTTTGTGGGTTGAAGTCTCCATCAACGTGGATGTAGGATAGCACCACCTATCCGAACCACGGGAAAAACATCCGTGTCTCCAATTGCGTTTGAATTCTCCAAACCCTTCCCTTTACATTCTTGCAAGTTGCATGCTTTACTTTCCGCTGCCAATATACTCTTTGCATGCTTGCTTGAATTGTGTGATGATTGCTTGACTTGTCCTACAATAGCTAAAATCTGCCAAGAACTAAAATTGGGAAAAGGTTAAGTTTTTATTTGGTTAAGTAGTCTAATCACCCCCCCTCTAGACATACTTTCGATCCTACAAGTGGTATCAGAGCTTTGGTCTCCATTTGCTTTGATCTCCATAGCTTTTGGTGGTCATAGCCTTGGTTTCACAACCTAGGAGAGTATGGCGTCTAGCGAGGGAAATTATCACCGTAGAGGTCCTTACTTTGATGGTACTAATTTTGCTAGTTGGAAGCATAAAATGAAAATGCATATTCTTGGACATAACCCCGCCGTTTGGGCTATTGTGTGTGTTGGTTTGCAAGGTGACTTCTTTGATGGGAAAGAACCAAACCGTGAAGCTACCGCGGATGAGTTGAAGATGTTGCAATACAATGCTCAAGCTTGTGATATTCTCTTCAACGGATTGTGCCCCGAAGAATTCAACAAAATCAGCCGTCTTGAGAATGCAAAGGAAATTTGGGACACTTTGATTGATATGCACGAAGGTACCGACTCCGTCAAGGAATCCAAGTTGGATGTGCTTCAAAGTCAACTTGACAAGTTCAAAATGAAGGATGGTGAAGGTGTCGCTGAAATGTACTCTAGGCTTGCTCTCATCACAAATGAGATTGCCGGTTTAGGAAGTGAAGAGATGACCGATAGATTCATCATCAAGAAGATTCTAAGAGCCTTGGATGGAAAATATGATACCGTGTGCACATTGATCCAAATGATGCCCAATTACAAAGATCTCAAGCCAACGGAGGTGATTGGAAGAATTGTTGCTCATGAGATGTCACTTAAGGATAAAGAGGAACTTCACAACAAATCAAGTGGTGCCTACAAAGCCTCATGTGAAGCCCCTACATCATCAAGTGAGAAACAAAACTTCAATGAAGAATTGAGCTTAATGGTGAAGAACTTCAACAAGTTCTACAAGAGTAGAAGCAAAGATAGAAGCTTCAAGTCAAGGTCCTACAATGACAAAAGATCTTCTAGTCAAGAGCGAAACTGCTACAGTTGTGGAAGACTCGGACACTATTCCAATGAGTGTACGGCTCCCTACAAGAGAAGAGAAGATTCTCCAAAAAGAAGAAGCAAAGAATCTCCACCAAGAGAGAGAAGGAGTAGAGATGATCGTTATGAACAAAGATACTCACGGAGAAGCAAGGATTCGGAAAGGAAGGAAAAATCATCAAGGAGCTACACAAAACGAAGACATCAAGCTCATGTTGGTGAATGGGTATCCGGCTCCGACTCCGACAGCCACTCCGAGAGAAGTTATCACTCCGACTCCGAAGATACTCAAGATGAAGGTGTTGCCGGTCTAGCACTTGTGTCAACCAACTCCTACGACATATTTGACTCACCAAATGAAGGAATTGGAAGATGCTTCATGACCAAAGGTCCTAAGGTAACACACCCCGAGTATGTTGATTTCAATAGTGATGAAGATGACTTGTTAGGTGATGATTTGCTTGTTGACAACTCTAGTGATGAATACTATGATAAAACATCAATTAATCATGCTAATCAAGATAAAACGAATGACAATGATAAGGAGAAGATTGAGGCTCTAACTAAAGAACTAAACACTCTTAAGTTAGCTCATGAAACTGTCTTCGAAGATCATCGAGAACTTTTAAGAGCTCATGAGAAATTACGCTTTGAAAAGCTCAATCTTGAGCAAGAGCATGAGTTCTTAAAATAATCAATGATGATCTCCGCAAGAAAAGTTCTTCTTACATTGCCAAGCGTTTACTCTTATCCACTTACATGCCTCAAGTCAAGTCTAGTAACAAGAACAAGAAAGATTCTTCCTCTAGCA
Source organism: Triticum urartu (assembly GCF_056163025.1). Taxonomy (NCBI): domain Eukaryota; kingdom Viridiplantae; phylum Streptophyta; class Magnoliopsida; order Poales; family Poaceae; genus Triticum; species Triticum urartu. The sequence continues at coordinate 63,720,722 of NC_141873.1, read as the reverse complement.
GTAACAATGATCATGCTAAATCCAATATTGTTGCTTCTAGTACTTCTCTTGATTCCACTAATGATTCTCTTAGCCAAGTTACACTTGAGCAAGAAAATAGCTTATTGAAGGGAATTATAGAGAAAGGAGTGTACAAAAGCCTTGCCGGGATAAGCAATTTGAGGAAATTGTGCGCAAGCAAGGAATGCACCGGAAGAATCAAGGTGTTGGTTTTGAACAAAAGTTCAATGCCAATGGAGTTGAGTGGGAAGAAGATCAATACCCCAAGACAAAGTTTGTTCCTCAACAAGAGAAGTATGATACTTTTTTCAAGGGGACACAAGCTCAAGATGATCTTCCACCACAAGACTACAAGCAAAAAGGCAAGGACAAGCTTCAAGAGGAAATTGATGCATTTGAAGAAGCTCCTAAGACCTTAGTCAAGTGGATTCCCAAGACTACTTCAAGTTCCACTTCATCAAGTACGACTACAACTCCAAGGATTCCCATCAAGATGGTGTGGATCCAAAAGAAGAAGAACTAGAGAGTTCTTGAGGGTGACTCCGCCAACATACTTCACTCTTATCATTTTGGCAAGAACAAGTGCAATCAACTTCCACATCTTGTACTACTTCAAGGAGTCACAAACCCTCTTGTTGGTAAGACAAGGGACAAGGTAACCTAAAAGTTTTTATGGACATCATCTTGTGTGTGCATCACTCTATGTCTATGGATATCCTTGTTTGTTCCTTGTGGGACTAACCCATGTAGGTATTGAAAGTGCAATTCACTCAAATGGATAGCTCCAAGTGATCTACATCAACATTGAGCATCCACATCTTCAACATCTACATGAAGTCATCATCGACAAAACCCGAGGTTAGTTCATCCCTCTAAGGGGGGATATCACATCTAGGGGGAGCTTTACTCTAAGACTTGAGCTAAAGCAACTCTAAAGATGTGAACACAACAATGCTTTATGTAAAAGTGGTAACCCCACTTGAGCTTAAACGATGAGTATGACCTATGATCAAGTGTTCTCACTTGACTCCTAAGTCAATATACTCATATATAGATGACCTTGTCATCGCAAATTGCTTGATAGATGCTAGAATTGGTTGTGCATGCCTTGTCACATATTTCATTTGCCATCTTATTGTGTGAGCATGCTGGTTGCATATTTTACTCATTCGAGGACATCCACTTGTTGTTTTGATTGTTTGGTTTTATTTCCTTTTGCCAAGTGGATGGACAAGAATGCCTAAGAACCTCCTCTAGCTATCTATGCTTTTCTCGTCTCAAACTCTATTCATGCTACATCACAAAATTTGATCAAGTCAGATTCGAACCACTCTGTGTGAGGAGCGCTCGGAGTCCCTGATTCGTCATAGACTTAAACTTCCAAAACCTCTTTATGATTTTCAGTCTGACCGATACCCTACTTTCGGTCCTACTGAGATCATTAAGTTGATCTAGGTTTTTGATCTCAGTGTAACCGATTTGAACCTTTCGGTCACACCGAGTTGCAATAACTGTATACAGTTTTGCATCTCGGTGCCACCGAGTCGTTCCACTCGGTCACACCGACAGGGTCGGGCTATATATAGTCACGGGCAAAATTTGGAAATTTCTCCGAACCCCTTCACCTGCGCGATAGCCTGCTCTGCCAACTTGGTCTTCGGATCGTCTCCTCGCCGCCAGCCGCCTCCAGTCGCTGGTCTCCATCACCATCAACGGAATTCAACCCCGCCGTTGCCGCCGTAGCGAGTCTCCGCCGAACTAGGGGTCTGCAGTCAGCTTGTTCATCATGTCAGACCAAAGTGATAGCCAGAACATGTCAGAATAGCAAGTGCAGATGAGTGAGGGCACTAGTCCCTCAAGTTCTTCAGATGATGGCAGCAGAAGTACTCCTAGCAATCTGCCAAAAGCTGCCACCAGACAGAGGAAGAAGAGAACCTCAGAATCAGATGATGAGGATTATGTGGCAGAAGAGGAAGCTACATCAAAGAGAGTTGAGCCAGCACAGGGCACAAAGCCAGGCCTGAAAGTCAAAAAGCCAGCAGGCAGGCAGCCTATGTCAAAGGCCAGAGCTTCAACTGAAAAGCCTGCACCCAAAGAGCCAGTTGCTGCTGAAGGCAAGAAGAGGAAGGAAAGGGTCAAGAAAACCGTAGCCAGAGTGCTTGGCAAGGCTTCCATCATGGAAGAAGAGGAGGAAGAAGAGGTTGCTGCACCAGCACCTAAGGCACCTAAGCTTATGGGTGATGCTATCAGGACAGGGGCTGCCACATCCAAGCCCAAAGAAGCACCCAAAGCTGCCTCCAAGCCCAAGTCTGCCCCAAAGAGAAATACGAGGAGCATACCTGCAACTGAGAAGAACAAGGCCCCGGTGCCCGAAGCTGCAGAAGAAGATGATGAAGAGCAAGTACTCAGAAAACTCAAGCCCAAGATCCCAGACCACAACGATGTTCATCCTGTGGCTGAGGATATGAAGCTCAGGAGAGACTCAGGGCTGAGGAAGTGGAGAGAAGCAGATCCGTGTGCTTCAAGGAGGAGGACTGCTATTGACTACAGATTTCACACCAAGGAACAGCAGGACTTCTATGAGACAGTGCTGCTTGATAAGAAGCCAATAGTCTGTGACATGAGATGGGTCGACTGGGAATACATCAAGGACAACGAAGAGTACTACCCTGGAGTGATTGACAGCTTTAGTGCTTGTGGAGTTGCAGACTTTGTTGCGCAGAAGCTCACAAAGTGGAATGAGGAGCTTATCATGCAGTTCTACTCCACAGCCCACTTTTATCCAGATGGTAGGATAACTTGGATGTCTAAAGGTACAAGGTACCAATCAACTGTTGAGGAATGGGCAAAGTTGATCAATGCCCCAGAGGAGCATGAGGATGACTTGGATATCTATGCCAAGAAGAAGATGGACCACAACTCTATGTCTAATATGTACAAGGAAATTCCAAATGAAGCTCTTGAAACTTTCAAATTTGGCTCAGTGCACTATCTTCTGTCAGGGCTGCCAACTATTAATTGGATTTTGAGGCACACTCTGTTGCCCAAGTCAGGTGATCACAAGATGATCAGAGGCCATGCAATCAATTTGCTTCATGCATTTGATGTACCTTAGAAGTTCAAGGTGATGAGCCTCATGGTAGAGACAATCAAGAGGACAGCAGCAGACCAGAAGAGGAGTTGTGGATATGCCCCACAGATTCAGGAGCTCATTAACTCCAAGATGGGCACAGGCATATACTTATTGGACAAGGAACACCTGCCCATCCGTCCAGATTTTGAGGACAATCAAGTTGTGATGACTGAGAATGAACCATCGTCTGCACAAGCACAAGCAAAGAAGGAGAAGGCAAAGAAGGAGAAAGCTGCCAAGATGCCAACTCAAGAGGAGGCATCTGAGTATTTCTTGAAAACCAAACAAGAGCAGCTTGGTTACTTGATTGCATCCACACTGAGGATTGAGCAAGGACTGGCCACCCTCACTCAGAATCAGCAGAGCTTAGAGAGAATCATGGAACAAAAGTTCTATGACTTGGATGTCAAAGTAACAGAGATTCAGACTGCAGTGGAACAACTTCAGGATGACATGCAGGAGAGGAGAGGCAAGACTACAACTGATGCATTTGCCAGAGTGCCAAGAGCTCAGAGATCACATGCAGTGCCAGTTGCTGACACCAGAGCCACCACTTCTGCACCAGCTACAGCCTCAGTTCCACCAGCGTCCACTTCAGCCTCGACCCCAACCACGTCTATAGAAGGCTTCGTCCTTGGAGTGCTCCGGACTCCACCACCACCTGAAGATCAAGCCTGAGCGTCGATCTAGCACTATGCATTTTCTAGGAACTTTTTGGTAACTTGTTGCCAAAGGGGGAGAAAAATGTATAGATCATAGGCTTCGAGAGAGAGTGTGTTGCTTTTATTCTCTCTTGCTTTATTTGGTGGTTTTTCGAACTTTGTTTGCTTTTGAGTGCTTGAGATACTATGCTTGTGAGACATTGATCATCATGTGTTTGATCATAAGCTACACTTAATGTTTGCTTAATGCTATTATCTTATCTATCTTATGTGATCATTCACTTCTCTTGGTGATGAGTGCATGTATTTCATTCTTATCATTTTAAGCGCTCCACCAAGATGTATGTGACATGGAAGAGTAACCCATGACTCTAACTCCTTGTGCATTTGCAGTCCAAAGCAAATTTTAAATATGCACAAATTTAGGGGGAGCTCTTACTTGTCACATACTTCTCAAAGCGACGATATATTTCATGCTTATTATCATTTGTCGAAGCTTTGATCTATATGTTGTCATCAATTACCAAAAAGGGGGAGATTGAAAGTGCAACTACCCCTAGGTGGTTTTGGTAATTCATAACAACATATAGCTCATTGAGCTAATGCTATTCCAAGATGACTATTTCAGGAAAGCTCAATGATTGGCATGGCATGGATGTGAAAGTGGAACCCTCAAAATGCTAAGGACAAAGGACTGGCTCAAGCTCAAAAGCTCAAGACTCTTCATTTTATATTTTAGTGATCCAAGATCACATTGAGTCTTTAGGAAAAGCCAATACTATCAAGGAGGGATGAGGTGTTGCTTAATGAGCCTCTTGCTTCATGTGCTTAGTGATATGCTCCAAAACCCTCAACTACTTTCCCATATCCACATATGACCTAAACCCTAAGCCAAACTCGGTCATACCGATTCTTTCTATCCGGCGCCACCGAGTTTCACTTGTCATAAGCCACTGCCAAACCCTAGCAATTCGGTTCTACCGATAGGGATCTCGGTCTCACCGAGATGGGATTGCAAACTCTCTGTTTCCCTTTTGTAACTTTTCGGTCTCACCGAAAGAGCGAATCGGTCCCACCGAGATTGCAATGTAAATTCAGTGTTTCCTTTTTGTAACTTTTTGGTCTCACCGAAAGAGCAAATCGGTCCCACCGAGTTTGCCTGACCAACTCTCTGGTTAGCTAATTACCAAAATCGGTCTCACCGAGTTTGTGTAATCGGTCTCACCGAGATTACGTTATGCCCAAACCCTAACCATATCGGTCCTACCGAGTTGCATGTCAGTCCCACCGAAAATCTCTAACGGTCACTAGGTTTACCTTTTCGGTCCGACTGAGTTTGTTGATTCGGTCCCACCGAGATTGGAAAACTGTGTGTAACGGTTGGATTTTGTGTGGAGGCTATATATACCCCTCCACCTCGTCTTCATTCGTGGAGAGAGCCATTAGAACACATACACAATTCCAACTCATATGTTCTGAGAGAGAACCACCTACTCATGTGTTGAGACCAAGATATTCCATTCCTACCATATGAATCTTGATCTCTAGCCTTCCCCAAGTTGCTTTCCACTCAAATCTTCTTTCCACAAAATCCAAATCCTATGAGAGAGAGTTGAGTGTTGGGGAGATTATCATTTGAAGCACAAGAGCAAGGAGTTCATTACCTACACACCATTTGTTACTTCTTGGAGAGTGGTGTCTCCTAGATTGGCTAGGTGTCACTTGGGAGCCTCCGACAAGATTGTGGAGTTGAACCAAGGAGTTTGTAAGGGCAAGGAGATCGCCTACTTCGTGAAGATCTACCGCTAGTGAGGCAAGTCCTTTGTGGGCGATGGCCATGGTGGGATAGACAAGGTTGCTTCTTCGTGGACCCTTTGTGGGTGGTTGCTTCTTCGTGGACCCTTCGTGGGTGGAGCCCTTCGTGGACTCGCGCAACCGTTACCCTTCGTGGGTGGAGCCCTCCGTGGACTCGCGCAACCGTTACCCTTTGTGGGTTGAAGTTTCCATCAACGTGGATGTAGGATAGCACCACCTATCCGAACCACGGGAAAAACATCCGTGTCTCCAATTGCGTTTGAATTCTCCAAACCCTTCCCTTTACATTCTTGCAAGTTGCATTCTTTACTTTCCGCTGCCAATATACTCTTTGCATGCTTTCTTGAATTGTGTGATGATTGCTTGACTTGTCCTACAATAGCTAAAATCTGCCAAGAACTAAAATTGGGAAAAGGTTAAGTTTTTATTTGGTCAAGTAGTCTAATAACCCCCCCTCTAGACATACTTTCGATCCTACAAGTGGGAATTTTATTTCATAATTTTTGGAGCTAGGGAAGTATGGATGTTGCAGCATTCTTTACAGACTATCCTGTTTAGGCAGATTGCTGTTATGTTTGCATATGTTTGCTTCTTTAATGATTCTATCTGAGGATAGGACTATTAAATATGCAGAGGAATTTAGTATGCAATGTTTAATAATAATTTTAGTGATTTGCTACAGCAGAGTATGATAAGGTTTTTGCAATGGTTTATACTAACTTATCTCATGAGTCCTTGTTGAGTTTTGTGTGGATGAAGCTTTTGAGATTTAGGGAGACCTTGATATGAGAGGAATTAAGGAGACACAAAAGCTCAAGCTTGGGGATGCCCAAGGCACCCCAAGATAATATTTCAAGAAGTCTCAAGCATCTAAGCTTGGGGATGCCCCGGTTGGCATCCCACCTTTCTTCTTCAACAATTGTCGGTTAGTATCGGTTGATCCTAAGTTTTTGCTTCTTCACATGATGTTTGCTATTCTTAGATGTAATTTTATTTTGCTTTGCTTGCTGTTTGAATAAATTACCAAGATCTGAAATTATTAAATGTTAGAGAGTCTTCAGATAGTTGCATAATTATTCGACTACTCATTGATCTTCACTTATATCTTTCGGAGCAGTTTGTCGTTTGCTCTAGTGCTTCACTTATATCTTTCAGAGCATGGTGGTAGTTTTATTTTGAAGAAATAGATGAACTCTCATGCTTCACTTATATTATTTTGAGAGTCTGAAATAGCATGGTAATTTGCTTAAAATCCTAATATGCTAGGTATTCAAGAATAATAAAATTCTCTTATGAGTGTGTTGAATACTATGAGAAGTTTGATACTTGATAATTGTTTTGAGATATGGAGATGGTGATATTAGAGTCATCCTAGTTGAGTGGTTATGAATTTGAGAGATACTTGTGTTGAAGTTTGTGATTCCCGTAGCATGCACGTATGGTGAACCGTTATGTAACGAAGTCGGAGCATGAGGTGTTTATTGATTGTCCTCCTTATGAGTGGCGGTCGGGGACGAGCGATGGTCTTTTCCTACCAATCTATCCCCCTAGGAGCATGCGCGTAATACTTTGCTTTCATAACTTGTAGATTTTTGCAATAAGTATATGAGTTCTTTATGACTAATGTTGAGTCCATGGATTATACGCACTCTCACCCTTCCACCTTTGCTAGCCTCTCTAATACCGCGCACCTTTCGCCGGTATCATAAACCCACCATTTACCTTCCTCAAAACAGCCACCATACCTACCTATTATGGCATTTCCATAGCCATTCCGAGATATATTGCCATGCAACTTTGCACCATCCAGTTTATCATGACACATTCATCATTGTCATATTGCTTAGCATGATCATGTAGTTGACATAGTATTTGTGGCAAAGCCACCGTTCATAATTTTTCATACTTGTCACTCTTGATTCATTGCATATCGCGGTACACCGCCGGAGGCATTCGTATAGAGTCATATCTTGTTCTAAGTATCGAGTTGTATTATTGGGTTGTAAATAAATAGAAGTGTGATGATCATCATTCAATAGAGCATTGTCCCAAAAAAAGAAAGGCCATAAAAAGGGAAGTCCAAATAAAAAAATAGAGGCCAAATAAAAAAATATAAATAAAAGGGACAATGCTACTATCCTTTTTCCACACTTGTGCTTCAAAGTAGCACCATGATATAGCGAGTCTCATATATTGTGCTTCAAAGTAGCACCATGTTCTTCATATAGAGAGTCTCATATGTTGTCACTTTCATATACTAGTGGGAATTTTACATTATAGAACTTGGCTTGTATATTCCAATGATGGGCCTCCTCAAGTGCCCTAGGTCTTCGTGAGCAAGCAAGTTGGATGCACACCCACTAGTTTCTTTTGTTGAGCTTTCATACATTTATAGCTCTAGTGCATCCGTTGCATGGCAATCCCTACTCACTCACATTGATATCTATTGATGGGCATCTCCATAGCCCGTTGATACGCCTAGTTGATGTGAGACTATCTTCTCCCTTTTTGTCTTCTCCACAACCACCATTCTATTCCACCCATAGTGCTATGTCCATGGCTCACGCTCATGTATTGCGTGAAGATTGAAAAAGTTTGAGAACATCAAAAGTATGAAACAATTGCTTGGCTTGTCATCGGGGTTGTGCATGATTTAAATATTTTATGTGGTGAAGATAGAGCATAGCCAGACTATATGATTTTGTAGGGATAACTTTCTTTGGCCATGTTATTTTGAGAAGACATGATTGCTTAGTTAGTATGCTTAAAGTATTATCATTTTTATGTCAATATGAACTTTTGTCTTGAATCTTATGGATCTGAATATTCATATCACAAGTAAGAAGAATTAAATTGAAATTATGCCAACTAGCATTCCACATCAATTTTTTATATCATTTATCTACTCGAGGACGAGCAGGAATTAAGCTTGGGGATGCTTGATACGTCTCCAACGTATCTATAATTTTTTATTGCTCCATGCTATATTATCTACTGTTTTGGGCAATATTGGGCTTTATTATCCACTTTTATATTATTTTTGGGACTAACCTATTAACCGGAGGCCCAGCCCAGATTTGTTGTTTTATGCCTATTTCAGTGTTTTGAAGAAAAGGAATATCAGACGGAGTCGAAACAAAACGAAATCAACTGGAGAAGTTATTTTTGGAAGGAAACACACCTGATGGACTTGAACCTCACGTCAGAAGATACGGGAGCTGCCCACGAGGGTGGGGGGCGCGCCCCTACCTCATGGGGCCCCCGTGGCTCCCCTGACGTGCTTCTTGTGCTTATATAACTCCATATACCCTAAAACTTCCAGAACGCATAATAGATCGGGAGTTCTGCCGCCAGAAGCCTCCGTAGCCACCAAAAGTCAATCGGGACCCTGTTCCGGCACCCTGCCGGAGGGGGGAACCCTCACCGGTGGCCATCTTCATCATCCCGGTGCTCTCGATGACGAGGAGGGAGTAGTTCTCCCTCGGGGCTGAGGATATGTACCAGTAGCTATGTGTTTGATCTCTCTCTCTCGTGTTCTTGAGATGATACGATCTTGATGTATTGCGAGCTTTGCTATTATAGTTGGATCTTATGTTTCTCCTCCCCCTCTTATCTCTTGTAATGAATTGAGTTTCCCCTTTGAAGTAATCTTATCGGATTGAGTCTTTAAAGATTTGAGAACACTTGATGTATGTCTTGCCGTGGATATCTGTGGTGACAATAGGATACCGCGTGCCACTTGATGTATGTTTTGGTGACCAACTTGCGGGTTCCGCCCATGAACCTATGCATAGGGGTTGGCACACGTTTTCGTCGTGATTCTCTGGTAGAACTTTGGGGCACTCTCTGAGGTCCTTTGTGTTGGTTGAATAGATGAATCTGAGATTGTGTGACGCATATCGTATAATCATACCCACGGATACTTGATGTGACATTGGAGTATCTAGGTGACATTAGGGTTTTGGTTGATTTGTGTCTTAAGGTGTTATTCTAGTATGAACTCTAGGGCTGTTTGTGACACTTATAGGAATAGCCCAATGGATTGATTGGAAAGAATAACTTTGAGGTGGTTTCGTACCCTACCATAATCTCTTCGTTCGTTCTCCGCTATTAGTGACTTTGGAGTGACTCTTTGTTGCATGTTGAGGGATAGTTATGTGATCCAATTATGTTAGTATTGTTAAGGGAACTTACACTAGCGAAAGTATGAACCCTAGGCCTTGTTTCAACACATTGCAATACCGTTTACGCTCACTTTTATCACTTGCTACCTTGCTGTTTTTATTATTTCAGATTACAAAAACTATTATCTACTATCCGTATTGCACTTGTATCACCATATCTTCACCGAACTAGTGCACATATACAATTTACCATTGTATTGGGTGTGTTGGGGACACAAGAGACTCTTTGTTATTTGGTTGCAGGGTTGCTTGAGAGAGACCATCTTCATCCTACGCCTCCTACGGATTGATAAACCTTAGGTCATCCACTTGAGGGAAATTTGCTACTGTCCTACAAACCTGTGCACTTGCAGGCCCAACAACGTCTACAAGAAGAAGGTTGTGTAGTAGACATCAGCGGCCTGCCCTGGCCGGCCCTCCTCTTCTCCCTTAGGGCCCATGTAGGACCAATAACCCCCGGGGGGTTCCGGTAACCCCCCGGTACTCCGGTAAAATCCCGATTTCACCCGGAACGTTTCCGATATCCAAATATAGGCTTCCAATATATCAATCTTTATGTCTCGACCATTTCGAGACTCCTCGTCATGTCCGTGATCACATCCGGGGACACTGAACAACCTTTGGTTCATCAAAACACAAAAACCCTAATTATGATCGTCACCGAACTTTAAGCGTGCGGACCCTACGGGTTCGAGAACTATGTAGACATGACCGAGACATGTCTCCGGTCAATAACCAATGGCGGTACCTGGATGCTCATATTGGCTCCTACATATTCTACGAAGATCTTTATCGGCCAGACCGCATAACAATATACGTTGTTCCCTTTGTCATCGGTATGTTACTTGCCCGAGATTTGATCGTCGGTATCTCAATACCTAGTTCAATCTCGTTACCGGCAAGTCTCTTTACTTGTTCCGTAATACATCATCCCGTAACTAACTTATTAGTTGCAATGCTTGCAGGCTTGAGTGATGTGTATTACCGAGAGGGCCCAGAGATACCTCTCCGACAATCGGAGTGACAAATCCTAATCTCGAAATACGCCAACCCAACAAATACCTTCGGAGACACCTGTAGAGCACATTTATAATCACCCAGTTACGTTGTGACGTTTGGTAGCACACAAAGTGTTCCTTCGGTAAACGGGAGTTGCATAATCTCATAGTCATAGGAACATATATAAGTTATCAAGAAAGCAATAGCAACAAACTAAATGATCAAGTGCTAAGCTAATGGAATGGGTCAAGTCAATCACATCATTCTCTAATGATGTGATCCCGTTAATCAAATGACAACTCATGTCTATGGCTAGGAAACTTAACCATCTTTGATTCAACGAGCTGAAGGAAATATGCCCTAGATCCAACCATCCTCTGCCTCGATCCAACCAACCGAGGCCTCCCCTCGATCCAACCATCCTCTGCCTCCCTGCCGTTCTGGATCGGAGCCCGAGCAGATGAGCCCCGTCGCGCCCTCTCCTTCCTCTGTTGTTCCTCCTCTCTGTATCTCATCTCTCTCTCGTCTCTGTCCCGTCTCGCAGGAAGCCCGAGGATTTGCGCTCGTCACCGCCGGCGAGCATCAGCACGCCCCAGGGACATGGCGCTGCTCGTTCTTCTACAAGCCAGAGCAGAGGACCTGCAGCCCCTGCCTCGAGCATCCCCGCAAGCAGCAGCAGCTCCCGCAGCTCAAGGAGGAGCCCTGCCGTCGGTGGCCACCACCAGGCTGCACCTCTCCTTCCCTTCTTCCTCATGTTTCTTCCCCCTCCCTTCTCACCGAATCTCTCTCTCCCTCTCACCAGGGAGCGCCGCCGCCCGGAGATTCCCGAGCTCGCCGTCATCGGGAATGAGGCCCCGGGGCCAGATCTATCCTCTCCGGTCCTCTCCGCACCCGGATCCCTCCATCCCCGGCGAGCTCTGCCTCCCTCCATCGTCGGAGCTCCGCCGGATGCCTCGCCGTTGACCCTGCCATCTGCTTCGTTCGCCTAGGCAGCGCCCAGTCTCTGCTTCATCCACGCGAGGGAGACGAGCGCAGCGCTCCTGTTTCGTTGACCGAGTCCGCCCGAGCCGGCCCGCTGCTGTTTTCCCCTGCAGGCCTCCCTATCCGTCTAAACCGGCCCAAGGCCACTTGGTGAGCAGTCCCAGATCCAGCGCCCACTAGTCCGGCCCAGTTCCAGTGGTTTCATCCCAATGCATGTTTTTTCCCTGCCTGCAATTTTATCAATTATGCAGAGACTGCAGTTTTGCAGAAAAGGCCTTCAACTTCATGCATTTAATATCTCACAAACCGTGCATCGGATTAAAACAAACTTAACATGAAACTTGCTTAGTTTTTCATCTAGTTTAATAATATGTCGTTTTCATCCATGTTTAAAATATTTAAAATGCTGTTTGTTTAAATTTGCTCCTATGCCATGTTAAAAATGATTTATTTCATAACTTAATAACCGTAACTCCGAATTTAATGAATTTTATATGTAAATGGGGTAGAAAAATGTCTAGTTTAACATGGTGTACTTGTTTTGCATGTTTAACAACTCTAAAATATGGTTTAGGGCAGAACAGCACCAAATCTAAAATATGCATATGGGGATTTACCAAAATTTGTTGTTTGTTGTTCCGGCCTCATTTAAACTTGCCTAGATAGATAGTTTCTTTATGCTTCACCTCTTGCCTGTTTAAAAACATTTAATATTGTTGGGTACCTAAACGAGATCGAACTAAATAATTTGAATGTGGTGTTTCGTCAATATGCAACCCGTTGCATGTTGAGCTCCACTTAATTTGTAGGATTGCTTGTGCATTTTGCCATGCCATGCTTCATTAAACCGTACATGCATCATACTTGATTGTGCATCATGCCATGATTATGTGGTGGTTGTTTACTATGTTGTTTGCTTCTTTCCGGTGTTGCTTCTTCGGGTTGTTACCGATAACATCGCGTTTGTGAGGAACCGTTCGTCTACGTCCGTTTGTCTTCTTCATGGACTCGTTCTTCTTCCTTGCGGGATTTCAGGCAAGATGACCATACCCTCGAAATCACTTCTATCTTTGCTTGCTAGTTGCTCGCTCTTTTGCTATGCCTATGCTGCGATACCTACCACTTGCTTATCATGCCTCCCATATTGTTGAACCAAGCCTCTAACCCACCTTGTCCTAGCAAACCGTTGCTTGGCTATGTTACCGCTTTGCTCAGCCCCTCTTATAGCGTTGTTAGTTGCAGGTGAAGATTGAAGTTTGTTCCTTGTTGGAACATGGAGATGTTGTTCCTTGTTGGAACATGTTTACTTGTTGGGATATCACAATATATCTTATTTAATTAATGCATCGATATACTTGGTAAAGGGTGGAAGGCTCGGCCTTATGCCTGGTGTTTTGTTCCACTCTTGCCGCCCTAGTTTCCATCATATCGGTGTTATGTTCCCGGATTTTGCGTTCCTTACGCGGTTGGGCTATTATGGGAACCCTTGACAGTTCGCCTTGAGTAAAACTCCTCCAGCAATGCCCAACATTGGTTTTACCATTTGCCACCTAGCCTTTTCTTTCCCTTGGGTTCTGCAGACTCAAGGGTCATCATTATTTTACCCCCCCGGGCCAGTGCTCCTCTGAGTGTTGGTCCAACCTGTCAGCTCCCGGTGGCCACCAGGGGCAACTCTGGGCTGGCCTACCCGTACCTAGGACAATCTGAGTGTGCCCTGAGAAAGAGATATGTGCAGCTCCTATCGGGATTTGTCGGCACATTCGGGCGGTGTTGCTGGATTTGTTTTAACTTGTTGAAGTGTCTTGTAGAACCGGGATACTGAGTCTGATCGGAATGTCTCGGGAGAAGGTCTATTCCTTCGTTGACCGTGAGAGCTTGTCATGGGCTAAGTTGGGACACCCCTGCAGGGATTTGAACTTTCGAAAGCCGTGCCCGCGGTTATGGGCAGATGGGAATTTGTTAATGTCCGGCTGTAGAAAACCTGAAGTTGACCTTAATTAAAATGCATCAACCGCGTGTGTAACCGTGATGGTCTCTTCTCGGCGGGGTCCGGGAAGTGAACACGGTGTTGGAGTTATGCTTGACGTAGGTTGTTCTAGGATCACTTCTTGATCACAGTTTCTCGGTCGTGCTTTGCCTTCTCTTCTCGCTCTCATTTGCGTATGTTTAGCCACCATATATGCTAGTCGCTTGCTGCAGCTCCACCTCATACCTTTTACCTTACCCATAAGCTTAAATAGTCTTGATCGCAAGGGTGCGAGATTGTTGAGTCCCCGTGACTCACAGATACTTCCAAACCCAGCTTGCAGGTGCCGATGAGTCCGTGCAGATGACGCAACCAAGCTCAGGAGGAGCTCGATGAAGATCTTGTCCTTTATGTTGTTTCATTCTAGTTGATCAGTAGTGGAGCCCAGTCGGGACGATCGGGGATCTGTGTAGCATTTGGGTTCTTCTTTTATTTTGGTTCCGTAGTCGGACCTTGATTGTATCTGGTTGATGTAATGCTTTATTCATGTAATTGTGTGAAGTGGCGATTGTAATCCAACTATGTATCTTTTCCCTTATGTATTACATGGGTTGTGTGAAGATTACCTCACTTGCGACATTGCTTTCAATGCAGTTATGCCTCTAAGTCATGCTTCGACACGTGGGAGATATAGCCGCATCGAGGGCGTTATAAGTTGGTATCAGAGCCTTCCCCGACCTTAGGAGCCCCACTGCTTGATCGTTTTTAGCAGTCGTTGTTGAGTCTAGAAAAATGTTTTGAGTCTTTTAGAAACTATATATCGGAGAGTCTAGGAATTCTTTTTACTCCCCAGTCCCTTCATCGCTCTGGTAAGGCATCCTGACGTAGAGTTTTGACTCTTCTCTTCTCAAATTTCACTAAAAAAATTTAGGATCACGCGGGTATCTTGGAATCGTTCTGATGGTTTTGTGACGAGAACATTGTTCTTGGTGCCTCCTGTCATTTAGGGGTTATGGCAGTGTCCCGGGGAGTTGAGCTCCGAGGTGTTGTCGTCACAACTTTATCGTTGCAGTTCTAGAATACCTGAGATAGTTTCGCCGACATCGAAAATCTCTTTTATGCAGTTGTTGGTGAGATAACCTCGACGCCACCCAGTACTGGGGCGGGAGTTCGGGAGTATTTCCATAACTTGTATAATGGATGCTTTTCGAAGGTTGAGGTAGACGATTTCCGAAGGTTTCTTGGTTATGTGTTGAAGGATGGATACAGCTGGATGTAGGATTTGCTAGTTTTGGGTGAGATATTATGCTTCCCCTGTATCCCCAACACCTGATTGCATAACTGGAAAATTTCGGGAGTTTATAAGTGGGAATTCAAGTAGCTCCTAGGATTTCTTTCCAACAAATGTATGATACGAAATTGGGGTTCGACGTCTAGTGGTCCGCCTATTCATGGTTGGTTTTACAGTGGTCTCGTTGTGTCTTAAAGGGTCCTTGGCTATGCCGACTCGGGGACGCTTCGTATGTCATGTGCACTGCCTTGTACATGATGGTGTTGTACGATCGAGCCCGTGTAGGCCCCACCACGAAAACTTCGAGCGAAATCTCTATCATATGTTTGTTCCGGCTTATTCTGCAAGCCAATCCTTTGTTTTGTTTTGAGTTGTGGTATTCGAGTTGCTTCGAAGTCAAATGTTGATTCCATACCTTTCCTAAACGGTGTTCTCATACTCCGATGTGAACACTAATCCTTCATGATAATCGAGATTGCCATGTCAATCCTTTTTCAACCGACGTGTTTCTCTTCAAGTGGATCCAATCATCTTCAACATTCGCAAGATCTAGTATCAGTTCTTCTCAACGGTGTTTGTTTCATCCGTCTCCAAGTTGCCTTTGTTTTCCCGCCCACCCACCCTTTTTCCTCAAGGACTCAGATTTCTTAATCAAGTATCCTTTTATTCTTGTGAAGTCTCTTCATTCTTTTCTTTCAATGTTCGTATCCGGTGATTCTCATGAAGATTCTAACGAAGCTTCAAGTTCATCACTCTTCACTCATTTTCTTCTCCGGTGGATTTAATTCAAGCTTTGGTATTGAGCATACTCCTTTTCTTTTTGCCCAATGCCTATTTATGCCGGTGCACCTCTTAATCTTCCCCGCTTGCTATTCTTTTGTTCAGGAGTGCTAAAGATATCTCAGAAGATTCATGTTTCCACTCTTAATCCGTTCAAGCTATTTTGAGGATGTTATCTCATTCAAGCCTTTTAATTCAACCGATGCAACCTCTCCTTTAATCATTTCAATGGTGTTTCTTTCGAGTGGGCCCCAACCTACAGGTCTTTTCCCAGGATCTTACCTGACTCTTCTTATTTTCCCGGAGTTTTTCAAATTCGTTTCAAAGATTGACATAAGAATGATTTATCATCAGTCAAATGTCTTTCTCCAAGATCTTTCAAATTCTTTCCATCGTTGGCTCAACCTTTCTAATTTTCATTCCGGAGTGTCTAAACAATTCATGGTGGTGTTTCTCATCGTCATTCTCGGATTTTGAAGACGAAGAAGATTTTTCCTCTCAATCTTGGTCCGTTCTCTTCAATATTCGTGATTCTAGCTTGTTGCCATCCTCTCATAATTGTTTTTGATTGTGAGAATTCTTTTCACCTATCCGGAGCAATTCAAGATTCTGTTCAATTTGATTATCCGGAGCCCATCATCTGAGATTTATTCATTCTCGGCTTTTAGCTATGGTTCTCCAAAATCGTACCGGTGCTTCGTTCAAGTATCTCTAATCAGTTCGTGATTCCTTCGTTCTTATGTATCTAGATTCTCTCAAGCATCTTCGTTCATTTGCAAATTCTTCCCGGTGATTCGTTATCATTTATTTTTGTTCATTTCCAATTCTTACGGTGGTTCTTTCAAGATTTCTCTTCCTTCTTTATCTTATCAATTCATTTGTTGTTCCAATCCTACCGGTGGTTCGTTGAAGACCTTCTCAAGTTGGGCGCCATATTTATCTTAATCCTTCTATGAGAGTAAGTAGTATGTCAAATCCGTTGCTTGTCATCAATTTAATTGGTGAAGGATAAGCATAATGTAATTCTTATTCTTGTTTCATCCAAGTGATTAATTCCTTATTCCGGAGGCTCTCCAAATTCTTGGGTTCAATAGCTCATCTTTGTTTTTCCGGAGTTCCAAGATCTATTTATCACGGAGATCCATCTAAATCATTACAAGGTTTCACCTTGTGTTCCCAACTTCTCTTTATCTTCGTAATTCTTTTGTTTACCGGAGTTCTTCACGAAGGTTCTACATGATGGTTCATCAAGGATTTATATTCTTTCTCGAAGTGTTCATCGAGATTCTTTTCTAAGGAGCTCAAGTATTCTTCATCTTGCATCCGGAGTGCAATTCTTTCTACCTTATCATTGGAGGTGGTATTATGTCATTCTTGATCATTTGAGTTCATGTTTCATGATTCACATGTTGTTAAGAATGAGGTATTTTAAATCCACCAACCAACTAGTTGGAGCTATTTTGTGTCATGTTTCACCTAAAGCCTTCCCTAAGGATCGTTGCTATTTATGGTTCTCATAAATGATCCATGTTCTTCATTTATCCTCCCGGTGAGATAGCTTCTCGTCTCCTTGTTCTTATCAATCCAATTCTTTTTCCCGTGAATGGCAGGTTGTCACCTCATAATTTTGAGATGTATTCTATAAGTCCATATCAAGCTTATCATTTTCGTTGTTGATAACCCAACAACTTCGTTCTAGCTTTTGGTGTAAGCGTGCTCTCTCAAGACCTTGTTTTTTCTCCCCCGTTCATTCAGTTCCATTCTCTCACTTCTTCTAGAGGCATTGTGATGTTGCTCTCTTCAAACCTTCTTCTTGTTCTTGTCAGGATCATGTTCTTTTCGTGTTATCCATTTTACCGGAGTGTCGTGCCCTCTTTTCAAGTTCTCTCATCTTATCAAGTTTTGCGTCCCTTCTCAGACGGAGTGTTGTCCAAATTATATCATTCTTAATCCTTCTCTATCTTGACTTAACCGGAGTGTTTTCAGTATATATCTTGCCCTCCAACCTCAAGGTTTTTCGCAATGTTCTTTGTCCCTCTTTTATAACGGAGTGTTTTCGACCTTGTTCACCTTCGTTGTATTCTTTTCTCGAATTTGTTCAACCTCTCAAGGTTCTTTGGTTTCACTCGTTTGTCAAAGAAGCAACTTAGTTTTACCTCTTCTCTGTCTCTTCCGTTTTCTCTCAGGTGCCATTCTAGATCTCGGGATGAGATCCTCTCGTAGTGGTGGAGTGTTTTGATGCCCCGAGACCGATGTGCCAGTTGTCCTCCAGTTTTTCGTTGTTGTTGCTTTGTCATTTGCTTGCGTGTCGCATCTTGTCATGTCATCTGTGCATTGCGTCATCATGTTTTCAAAACTTGCATCCGTCCCGGTCTCCTCGTTCCTTCCGTTGTCCGTTCTGAGCCCAACCACACTTGCACGCGCCCGCGGCATGTCCGAGATATTATTTTATAAGTGGCCAAAAAATGTACTCAGAATGGGATGAAAGTTGGCATGCGGTGTGGTTTTGTTGTTAGTAGGCCGCCTGCCAAGTTTCATCGCATTCGGAGTCCGTTTGACGCCCCAACGGATAACTATAGCGGCAGTATAGCCGGTCTAACGTCGGACGTTTTCGGTCTCCGGAAACCATGCCGGGCTGCATCTCTCCCCTCTCCTCTCAGACCAAACCGCTCTCCACAGTCCTCCTAGGCCCAGCCTACCCCTCTTTGCGCCGCGCATAGACCTCTCGTGCACGTCCGAAACTTACCCGGACCCGACCCGAGCAGTCGTCACTGTCGTGTCCGGATCATCCCCAAACATCTACAAAACGTCTCCGTTTTTCTTTTTGGGTTACCTAGCCTATTTTTTTCGGTTCGTCCGATTACGATCGGAGGGACATAACCGCCCTAAACCGATTTCATCAGCTATAAATATAAGGTCCAACCCTAGATCCTAGGGGTCTTGTCCCATCAATCCCACCGTGCCGCCACTCCACCTGTTTTTCCTCGGGATCCCTCCCGGACCAACCCGCACCAAACCCCCGATCCAAAAAAATATCCTCTCGATCTCTCCCCACCAACCGAGGCCTCCCCTCGATCCAACCCTCCTCTGCCTCCCTGCCTGTTCTAGATCGGAGCCCGAGCAGATGAGCCCCGTCGCGCCCTCTCCTTCCTCCGTTTTTCCTCCTCTCTGTATCTCATCTCTCTCTCGTCTCTGTCCCGTCTCGCAGGAAGCCCGAGGATTTGCGCTTGTCACCGCCGGCGAGCATCAGCACGCCCCAGGGACATGGCGCTGCTCGTTCTTCTACAAGCCAGAGCAGAGGACCTGCAGCCCCTGCCTCGAGCATCCCCGCAAGCAACAGCAGCTCCCGCAACTCAAGGAGGAGCCCTGCCGTCGGTGGCCACCACCAGGCTGCACCTCTCCTTCCCTTCTTCCTCCTGTTTCTCCCCCCTCCCTTCTCACCGAATCTCTCTCTCCCTCACCGGGAATGAGGCCCCGGGGTCAGATCTATCCTCTCCGGTCCTCTCCGCGCCCGGATCCCTCCATCCCCGGCGAGCTCTGCCTCCCTCCATCGCCGGAGCTCCGCCGGATGCCTCGCCGTTGACCCTGCCATCTGCTTCGTTCGCCTAGGCAGCGCCCAGTCTCTGCTTCATCCACGCGAGGGAGACGAGCGCAGCGCTCCTGTTTCGTTGACCGAGTCCGCCCGAGCCGGCCCGCTGCTGTTTTCCCCTGTAGGCCTCCCTCTCCGTCTAAACCGGCCCAAGGCCACTTGGTGAGCAGTCCCAGATCCAGCGCCCACTAGTCCGGCCCAGTTCCAGTGGTTTCATCCCAATGCATGTTTTTTCCCTGCCTGCAATTTTATCAATTATGCAGAGACTGCAGTTTTGCAGAAAAGGCCTTCAACTTCATGCATTTAATATCTCACAAACCGTGCATCGGATTAAAACAAACTTAACATGAAACTTGCTTAGTTTTTCATCTAGTTTAATAATATGTCGTTTTCATCCATGTTTAAAATATTTAAAATGCTGTTTGTTTAAATTTGCTCCTATGCCATGTTAAAAATGATTTATTTCATAACTTAATAACCGTAACTCCGAATTTAATGAATTTTATATGTAAATGGGGTAGAAAAATGTCTAGTTTAACATGGGGCACTTGTTTTGCATGTTTAACAACTCTAAAATATGGTTTAGGGCAGAACAGCACCAAATCTAAAATATGCATATGAGGATTTACCAGAATTTGTTGTTTGTTGTTCCGACCTCATTTAAACTTGCCTAGATAGATAGTTTCTTTATGCTTCACCTCTTGCCTATTTAACAACATTTAATATTGTTGGGTACCTAAACGAGATCGAACTAAATAATTTGAATGTGGTGTTTCGTCAATATGCAACCCGTTGCATGTTGAGCTCCACTTAATTTGTAGGATTGCTTGTGCATTTTGCCATGCCATGCTTCGTTAAACCGTACATGCATCATACTTGATTCTGCATCATGCCATGATTATGTGGTGGTTGTTTACTATGTTGTTTGCTTCTTTCCGGTGTTGCTTCTTCGGGTTGTTACCGATAACGTCGCGCTTGTGAGGAACCGTTCATCTACGTCCGTTTGTCTTCTTCATGGACTCGTTCTTCTTCCTTGCGGGATTTCAGGCAAGATGACCATACCCTCGAAATCACTTCTATCTTTGCTTGCTAGTTGCTCGCTCTTTTGCTATGCCTATGCTGCGATACCTACCACTTTCTTATCATGCCTCCCATATTGTTGAACCAAGCCTCTAACCCACCTTGTCCTAGCAAACCGTTGTTTGGCTATGTTACCGCTTTGCTCAGCCCCTCTTATAGCGTTGTTAGTTGCAGGTGAAGATTGAAGTTTGTTCCTTGTTGGAACATGGAGATGTTGTTCCTTGTTGGAACATGTTTACTTGTTGGGATATCACAATATATCTTATTTAATTAATGCATATATATACTTGGTAAAGGGTGGAAGGCTCGACCTTATGCCTGGTGTTTTGCTCCACTCTTGCCACCCTAGTTTCCGTCATATCGGTGTTATGTTCCCGGATTTTGTGTTCCTTACGCGGTTGGGCTATTATGGGAACCCCTTGACAGTTCGCCTTAAGTAAAACTCCTCCAGCAATGCCCAACATTGGTTTTACCATTTGCCACCTAGCCTTTTCTTTCCCTTGGGTTTTGCAGACTCAAGGGTCATCATTATTTTACCCCCCCCCCCCGGGCCAGTGCTCCTCTGAGTGTTGGTCCAACCTGTCAGCTGCCGGTGGCCACCAGGGGCAACTCTGGGCTGGCCTACCCTTACCTAGGACAATCTGAGTGTGCCCTGAGAAAGAGATATGTGCAGCTCCTATCGGGATTTGTCGGCACATTCGGGCGGTGTTGCTGGATTTGTTTTAACTTGTCGAAGTGTCTTGTAGAACCGGGGATACCGAGTCTGATCGGAATGTCTCGGGAGAAGGTCTATTCCTTCGTTGACCGTGAGAGCTTGTCATGGGCTAAGTTGGGACACCCCTGCAGGGATTTGAACTTTCGAAAGCCGTGCTCGCGGTTATGGGCAGATGGGAATTTGTTAATGTCCAGTTGTAGAAAACCTGAAGTTGGCCTTAATTAAAATGCATCAACCGCGTGTGTAACCGTGATGGTCTCTTCTCGGCGGGGTCCGGGAAGTGAACACGGTGTTGGAGTTATGCTTGACGTAGGTTGTTCTAGGATCACTTCTTGATCATAGTTTCTCGGTCGTGCTTTGCCTTCTCTTCTCGCTCTCATTTGCGTATGTTTAGCCACCATATATGCTAGTCGCTTGCTGCAGCTCCACCTCATACCTTTTACCTTACCCATAAGCTTAAATAGTCTTGATCGCGAGGGTGCGAGATTGTTGAGTCCCCGTGACTCACAGATACTTCCAAACCCAGCTTGCAGGTGCCGATGAGTCCGTGCAGATGACGCAACCAAGCTCAGGAGGAGCTCGATGAAGATCTTGTCCTTTATGTTGTTTCGTTCTAGTTGATCAGTAGTGGAGCCCAGTCGGGACGATCGGGGATCTGTGTAGCATGTGGGGTTCTTCTTTTATTTTGGTTCCGTAGTCGGACCTTGATTGTATCTGGTTGATGTAATGCTTTATTCATGTAATTGTGTGAAGTGGCGATTGTAAGCCAACTATGTATCTTTTCCCTTATGTATTACATGGGTTGTGTGAAGATTACCTCACTTGCGACATTGCTTTCAATGCGGTTATGCCTCTAAGTCGTGCTTCGACACGTGGGAGATATAGCCGCATCGAGGGCGTTATAACAAACTATCGTTGTGGTTTTGATGCATAGGTAAGATTGGTTCTTGCTTAAGCCCGTAGCAGCCACATAAAACTTGCAACAACAAAGTAGAGGACGTCTAACTTGTTTTTGCAGGGCATGTTGTGATGTGATATGGTCAAGACATGATGCTAAATTTTATTGTATGAGATGATCATGTTTTGTAACCGAGTTATCGGCAACTGGCAGGAGCCATATGGTTGTTGCTTTATTGTATGCAATGCAATTGCGCTGTAATGCTTTACTTTATCACTAAGCGGTAGCGATAGTCGTGGAAGCATAAGATTGGCGAGACGACAACGATGCTACGATGGTGATCAAGGTGTCGCGCCGGTGACGATGGTGATCATGACGGTGCTTCGTGAAGGAAATATGCCCTAGAGGCAATAATAAAGTTATTATTTATTTCCTTATATCATGATAAAAGTTTATTATTCATGCTAGAATTATATTAACCGGAAACATAATACATGTGTGAATACATAGACAAACAGAGTGTCACTAGTATGCCTCTACTTGACTAGCTTGTTAATCAAAGATGGTTATGTTTCCTAACCATGGACAAAGAGTTGTTATTTGATTAATGGGATCACATCATTAGTTGAATGATCTGATTGACATGACCCATTCCATTAGCTTAGCACCCGATCGTTTAGTATGTTGCTATTGCTTTCTTCATGACTTATACATGTTCCTATGACTATGAGATTATGCAACTCCCATTTGCCAGAGGAACACTTTGTGTGCTACCAAACATCACAACGTAACTAGGTGATTATAAAGGAGCTCTACAGGTGTCTCCAAAGGTACATGTTGGGTTGGCGTATTTCGAGATTAGGATTTGTCACTCCGATTGTCGGAGAGGTATCTCTGGGCCCTCTCGGTAATGCACATCACTTAAGCCTTGCAAGCGTTGCAACTAATGAGTTAGTTGCGGGATGATGTATTACGGAACGAGTAAAGAGACTTGCCGGTAACGAGATTGAACTAGGTATGGGATACCGACGATCGAATCTCGGGTAAGTAACATACCGATGACAAAGGGAACAACGTATGTTGTTATGCGGTCTGACCGATAAAAGATCTTCGTAGAATATGTAGGAACCAATATGGGCATCCAGGTCCCGCTATTGGTTATTGACCGGAGACGTGTCTCGGTCATGTCTACATTGTTCTCGAACCCGTAGGGTCCGCACGCTTAAGGTTACGATGACAGTTATATTATGAGTTTATACATTTTGATGTACCGAAGGTTGTTCGGAGTCCCGGATGTGATCACGGACATGACGAGGAGTCTCGAAATGGTCGAGACATAAAGATTGATATATTGGAAGCCTATGTTTGGATATCGGAAGTGTTCCGGGTGAAATCGGGATTTTACCGGATTACCGGGAGGTTACCGGAACCCCCCGGGAGGTATATGGGCCTTAGTGGGTCTTAGTGGAAGAGAGGAGAGGTGGCCAGAGATGGGCCGCGCGCCCCTCCCCCCTTGGTCTGAATAGGACAAGGAGAGGGGGCCGGCCCCCCTTCCTCCTCTCTCTCTTCTCCCCCCTCCACGAATCCTATTCCAACTAGGAAAGGGGGGAGTCCTACTCCCAGAGGGAGTAGGACTCCTCCTGGCGCGCCTCCTCTTGGCCGGCCGCCCCCCCTTTGAACCTTTATATATGGAGGCAAGGGGCACCCCTAAGGACACAAGTTGATCCACGTGATCATATTCTTAGCCGTGTGCGGTGCCCCCTTCCACCATAGTCCTCGATAATATTGTAGCGGTGCTTAGGCGAAGCCCTGCGACAGTAGTACATCAAGATCGTCACCACGCCGTCGTGCTGACGGAACTCTTCCCCAACACTTTGCTGGATCGGAGTCCGGGGATCGTCATCGAGCTGAACGTGTGCTAGAACTCGGAGGTGCCGTAGTTTCGGTGCTTGATCGGTCGGGCCATGAAGACGTACGACTACATCAACCAAGTTAACGCTTCCGTTGTCGATCTACAAGGGTACGTAGATCACACTCTCCCCCTCTTGTTGCTATGCATCACCATAATCTTGCGTGTGCGTAGGAATTTTTTTGAAATTACTATGAAACCCAACAGTGGCATCCGAGCCTAGGTTTTATATGTTGATGTTATATGCACGAGTAGAACACAAGTGAGTTGTGGGCGATATAAGTCATATTGCTTACCAGCATGTCATACTTTGGTTCGACGGTATTGTTGGACGAAGCAGCCCGGACCAACATTACGCATACGCTTACGCGAGACCGGTTCTCCCGACGTGCTTTGCACATAGGTGGCTTGCGGGTGACAGTTTCTCCAACTTTAGTTGAACCGAGTGTGGCTACGCCCGGTCCTTGTGAAGGTTAAAACAGCACCAACTTGACAAACTATCGTTGTGGTTTTGATGCGTAGGTAAGATTGGTTCTTGCTTAAGCCCGTAGCAGCCACGTAAAACATGCAACAACAAAGTAGAGGACGTCTAACTTGTTTTTGCAGGGCATGTTGTGATGTGATATGGTCAAGACATGATGCTAAATTTTATTGTATGAGATGATCATGTTTTGTAACCGAGTTATCGGCAACTGGCAGGAGCCATATGGTTGTCGCTTTATTGTATGCAATGCAATCGCGCTGTAATGCTTTACTTTATCACTAAGCGGTAGCGATAGTCATGGAAGCATAAGATTGACGAGACGACAACGATGCTACGATGGAGATCAAGGTGTCGTGCCGGTGACGATGGTGATCATGACGGTGCTTCGGAGATGGAGATCACAAGCACAAGATGATGATGGCCATATCATATCACTTATATTGATTGCATGTGATGTTTATCTTTTATGCATCTTATCTTGCTTTGATTGACGGTAGCATTATAAGATGATCTCTCACTAATTATCAAGAAGTGTTCTCCCTGAGTATGCACCATTGCGAAAGTTCTTCGTGCTGAGACACCACGTGATGATCGGGTGTGATAGGCTCTACGTTCAAATACAACGGGTGCAAAATAGTTGCACACGCGGAATACTCAGGTTATACTTGACGAGCCAAGCATATACAGATATGGCCTCGGAACACGGAGACCGAAAGGTCGAGCGTGAATCATATAGTAGATATGATCAACATAGTGATGTTCACCAATGGAACTACTCCATCTCACGTGATGATCGGACATGGTTTAGTTGACTTGGATCACGTAATCACTTAGAGGATTAGAGGGATGTCTATCTAAGTGGGAGTTCTTTAAGTAAATGATTAATTGAACCTAAATTTATCATGAACTTAGTACCTGATAGTATCTTGCTTATGTATGTTTGATTGTAGATAGATGGCCCGTGCTGTTGTTCCGTTGAATTTTAATGCGTTCCTTGAGAAAGCAAAGTTGAAAGATGATGGTAGCAATTACACGGACTGGGTCCGTAACTTGAGGATTATCCTCATTGCTGCACAGAAGAATTACGTCCTGGAAGCACCGCTGGGTGCCAGACCTGCTGCTGGAGCAACACCAGATGTTGTGAACGTCTGGCAGAGCAAAGCTGATGACTACTCGATAGTTCAGTGTGCCATGCTTTACGGCTTAGAACCGGGACTTCAACGACGTTTTGAACGTCATGGAGCATATGAGATGTTCCAGGAGTTGAAGTTAATATTTCAAGCAAATGCCCGGATTGAGAGATATGAAGTCTCCAATAAGTTCTATAGCTGCAAGATGGAGGAGAACAGTTCTGTCAGTGAGCATATACTCAAAATGTCTGGGTATAATAATCACTTGATTCAAATGGGAGTTAATCTTCCAGATGATTGCGTCATTGACAGAATTCTCCAATCACTGCCACCAAGCTACAAGAGCTTCGTGATGAACTATAATATGCAAGGGATGAATAAGACTATTCCCGAGCTCTTCGCAATGCTGAAAGCTGCGGAGGTAGAAATCAAAAAGGAGCATCAAGTGTTGATGGTCAACAAGACCACTAGTTTCAAGAAAAAGGGCAAAGGGAAGAAGAAGGGGAACTTGAAGAAGAACAGCAAGCAAGTTGCTGCTCGAGAGAAGAAACCCAAGTCTGGACCGAAGCCTGAAACTGAGTGCTTCTACTGCAAGCAGACTGGTCACTGGAAGCGGAACTGCCCCAAGTATTTGGCGGATAAGAAGGATGGC
This sequence comes from Triticum urartu, assembly GCF_056163025.1. Taxonomy (NCBI): domain Eukaryota; kingdom Viridiplantae; phylum Streptophyta; class Magnoliopsida; order Poales; family Poaceae; genus Triticum; species Triticum urartu. Next base: position 63,694,454 of record NC_141873.1, on the reverse strand, counting down.
AAGGTGAACAAAGGTATATGTGATATACATGTTATTGATGTGTACCTTACTAATGCTCGCAGTAGCACCTGGGTATTTGATACTGGTTCTGTTGCTAATATTTGCAACTCGAAACAGGGACTACGGATTAAGCGAAGATTGGCTAAGGACGAGGTGATGATGCGCGTGGGAAACGGTTCCAAAGTCGATGTGATCGCAGTCGGCGCGCTACCTCTACATCTACCTTCGGGATTAGTATTAGACCTAAATAATTGTTATTTGGTGCCAGCGTTGAGCATGAACTTTATATCTGGATCTTGTTTGATGCAAGACGGTTATTCATTTAAATCAGAGAATAATGGTTGTTCTATTTATATGAGTAATATCTTTTATGGTCATGCAGCCTTGAAGAATGGTCTATTCTTATTGAATCTCGATAGTAGTGACACACATATTCATAATGTTGAAGCCAAAAGATGCAGAGTTGATAATGATAGTGCAACTTATTTGTGGCACTGTCGTTTAGGTCATATCGGTGTAAAGCGCATGAAGAAACTCCATACTGATGGACATTTGGAACCACTTGATTATGAATCACTTGGTACTTGCGAACCGTGCCTCATGGGCAAGATGACTAAAACGCCATTCTCCGGTACTATGGAGAGAGCAACAGAATTGTTGGAAATTATACATACTGATGTATGTGGTCCGATGAATATTGAGGCTCGTGGCGGATATCGTTATTTTCTCACCTTCACAGATGACTTAAGCAGATATGGGTATATCTACTTAATGAAACATAAGTCTGGAACGTTTGAAAAGTTCAAAGAATTTCAGAGTGAAGTTGAAAATCATCGTAACAAGAAAATAAAAGTTTCTATGATCTGATCGTGGAGGAGAATATTTGAGTTACGAGTTTGGTGTACATTTGAAACAATGCGAAATAGTTTCGCAACTCACGCCACTCGGAACACCACAGCGTAATGGTGTGTCCGAACGTCGTAATCGTACTTTACTAGATATGGTGCGATCTATGATGTCTCTTAATGATTTACCGCTATCGTTTTGGGGTTATGCTTTGGAGACGGCCGCATTCACGTTAAATAGGGCACCATCAAAATCCGTTGAGACGACGCCTTATGAACTATGCTTTGGCAAGAAACCAAAGTTGTCGTTTCTGAAAGTTTGGGGCTACGATGCTTATGTGAAAAAGCTTCAACTTGATAAGCTCGAACCCAAATCGGAGAAATGTGTCTTCATAGGATATCCAAAGGAGACTATTGGATACACCTTCTATCACAGATCCGAAGGAAAGACTTTTGTTTCTAAGTTCGGAAACTTTCTGTAGAAGGAGTTTCTCTCGAAAGAAGTGAGTGGGAGGAAAGTAGAACTTGACGAGGTAACTGTACCTGCTCCCTTATTGGAAAGTAGTGCATCACAGAAAACTGTTTCTGTGACACCTACACCAATTAGTGAGGAAGCTAATGATAATGATCATGAAACTTCAGAACAATATACTACTGAACCTCGTAGATCAACCAGAGTGAGATCCGCGCCAGAGTGGTACGATAATCCAGTTCTGGAAGTCATGCTACTAGATCATGGTGAACCTACGAACTATGAAGAAGCGATGGTAAGCCCAGATTCCGCGAAATGGCTTGAAGCCATGAAATCTGAGATGGGATCCATGTATGAGAACAAAGTGTGGACTTTGGTTGACTTGCCCAATGATCGGCAAGCAATTGAGAATAAATGGATCTTCAAGAAGAAGACTGACGCCGACGGTAATATTACTGTCTACAAAGCTCAACTTGTCGCAAAAGGGTTTTGGCAAGTTCAAGGGGTTGACTACGATGAGACCTTCTCACCCGTAGCGATGCTTAAGTCTGTCTGAATCATGTTAGCAATTGCCGCATTTTATGATTATGAAATTTGGCAGATGGATGTCAAAACTGCATTCCTGAATGGATTTCTGGAAGAAGAGTTGTATATGATGCATCCGGAAGGTTTTGTCGATCCAAAGGGAGCTAACAAAGTGTGCAAGCTCCAGCGATCCATTTATGGACTGGTGCAAGCCTCTCGGAGTTGGAATAAACGCTTTGATAGTATGATCAAAGCATTTGGTTTTATACAGACTTTTGAAGAAGCCTGTATTTACAAGAAAGTGAGTGGGAGCTCTCTAGCATTTCTGATATTATATGTGGATGACATATTACTAATCGGAAATGATATAGAATTTCTGGATAGCATAAAGGGATACTTGAATAAGATTTTTTCAATGTAAGACCTCGGTGAAGCTGCTTACATATTAGGCATAAAGATCTATAGAGATAGATCAAGACGTTTAATTGGACTTTCACAAAGCACATACCTTGACAAGATTTTGAAGAAGTTCAAAATGGATCAAGCAAAGAAAGGGTTCTTGCTTGTGTTACAAGGTGTGAAGTTGAGTCAGACTCAATGCCCGACCACTTCAGAAGATAGAGAGAAAATGAAAGACGTTCCCTATGCTTCAGCCATAGGCTCTATCGTGTATGCAATGCTGTGTACCAGACCTGATGTGTGCCTTGCTATAAGTCTAGCAGGGAGGTACCAAAGTAATCCAGGAGTGGATCACTGGACAGTGGTCAAGAACATCCTGAAGTAACTGAAAAAGACTAAGGATATGTTTCTCGTATATGGAGGTGACAAAGAGCTCATCGTAAACGGTTACGTTGATGCAAGCTTTGACACTGATTCGGGCGATTCTAAATCGCAAACCGCATACGTGTTTACATTAAACGGTGGAGCTGTCAGTTGGTGCAGTTCTAAACAGAGCATCGTGGCGGGATCTACGTGTGAAGCGGAATACATAGCTGCTTCGGAAGCAGCGAATGAAGGAGTCTGGATGAAGGAGTTCATATCCGATCTAGGTGTCATACCTAGTGCATCGGGTCCAATGAAAATCTTTTGTGACAATACTGGTGCAATTGCCTTGGCGAAGGAATCCAGATTTCACAAGAGAACCAAGCACATCAAGAGACGCTTCAATTCCATCCGGGATCTAGTCCAGGTGGGAGACATAGAGATTTGCAAGATACATACGGATCTGAATGTTGTAGACCCATTGACTAAGCCTCTTCCACGAGCAAAACATGATCCGCACCAAGGCTCCATGGGTGTTAGAATCATTACTGTGTAATCTAGATTATTGACTCTAGTGCAAGTGGGAGACTGAAGGAAATATGCCCTAGAGGCAATAATAAAGTTATTATTTATTTCCTTATATCATGATAAAAGTTTATTATTCATGCTAGAATTGTATTAACCGGAAACATAATACATGTGTGAATACATAGACAAACAGAGTGTCACTAGTATGCCTCTACTTGACTAGCTCGTTAATCAAAGATGGTTATGTTTCCTAACCATGGACAAAGAGTTGTTATTTGATTAATGGGATCACATCATTAGTTGAATGATCTGATTGACATGACCCATTCCATTAGCTTAGCACCCGATCGTTTAGTATGTTGCTATTGCTTTCTTCATGACTTATACATGTTCCTATGACTATGAGATTATGCAACTCCCGTTTGCCAGAGGAACACTTCGTGTGCTACCAAACGTCACAACGTAACTGGGTGATTATAAAGGAGCTCTACAGGTGTCTCCAAAGGTACATGTTGGGTTGGCGTATTTCGAGATTAGGATTTGTCACTCCGATTGTCGGAGAGGTATCTCTGGGCCCTCTCGGTAATGCACATCACTTAAGCCTTGCAAGCGTTGCAACTAATGAGTTAGTTGCGGGATGATGTATTACGGAACGAGTAAAGAGACTTGCTGGTAACGAGATTGAACTAGGTATGGGATACCGACGATCGAATCTCGGGCAAGTAACATACCGATGACAAAGGGAACAACGTATGTTGTTATGCGGTCTGACCGATAAAAGATCTTCATAGAATATGTAGGAACCAATATGGGCATCCAGGTCCCGCTATTGGTTATTGACCAGAGACGTGTCTCGGTCATGTCTACATTGTTCTCAAACCTGTAGGGTCCGCACGCTTAAGGTTACGATGACAGTTATATTATGAGTTTATACATTTTGATGTACCGAAGGTTGTTCGAAGTCCCGGATGTGATCACGGACATGACGAGGAGTCTCGAAATGGTCGAGACATAAAGATTGATATATTGGAAGCCTATGTTTGGATATCGGAAGTGTTCCGGGTGAAATCAGGATTTTACCGGATTACCGGGAGGTTACCGGAACCCCCCGGGAGGTATATGGGCCTTAGTGGGCCTTAGTGGAAGAGAGGAGAAGTGGCCAGAGATGGGCCGCGTGCCCCTCCCCCCTTGGGCCGAATAGGACAAGGAGAGGGGGCCGGCCCCCCTTCCTCCTCTCTCTCCTCTTTTCCCCCCTCCACGAATCCTATTCCAACTAGGAAAGGGGGGGAGTCCTACTCCCGGAGGGAGTAGGACTCCTCCTGGCGCGCCTCCTCTTGGCCGGCCGCCCCCCCCCCTTGAACCTTTATATACGGAGGCAAGGGGCACCCCTAAGGACACAAGTTGATCCACGTGATCATATTCTTAGCCGTGTGCGGTGCCCCCTTCCACCATAGTCCTCGATAATATTGTAGCGGTGCTTAGGCGAAGCCCTGCGACAGTAGTACATCAAGATCGTCACCATGCCATTGTGCTGACGGAACTCTTCCCCGACACTTTGCTGGATCGGAGTCCGGGGATCGTCATCGAGCTGAACGTGTGCTAGAACTCGGAGGTGCCGTAGTTTCGGTGCTTGATCGGTCGGGCCGTGAAGACGTACGACTACATCAACCAAGTTAACGCTTCCATTGTCGATCTACAAGGGTACGTAGATCACACTCTCCCCCTCTCGTTGCTATGCATCACCATGATCTTGCGTGTGCGTAGGAATTTTTTTGAAATTACTACGAAACCCAACACTTCGAAGATGGAGATCACAAGCACAAGATGATGATGGCCATATCATATCACTTATATTGATTGCATGTGATGTTTATCTTTTATGCATCTTATCTTGCTTTGATTGACGGTAGCATTTTAAGATGATCTCTCACTAATTATCAAGAAGTGTTCTCCCTGAGTATGCACCGTTGCGAAAGTTCTTCGTGCTGAGACACCACGTGATGATCGGGTGTGATAGGCTCTACGTTCAAATACAACGGGTGCAAAACAGTTGCACACGCGGAATACTCAGGTTATACTTGACGAGCCAAGCATATACAGATATGGCCTCGGAACACGGAGATCGAAAGGTCGAGCGTGAATCATATAGTAGATATGATCAACATAGTAATGTTCACCAATGAAACTACTCCATCTCACATGATGATCGGACATGGTTTAGTTGATTTGGATCACGTGATCACTTAGAGGATTAGAGGGATGTCTATCTAAGTGGGAGTTCTTTAGTAATATGATTAATTGAACTTAAATTTATCATGAAATTAGTACCTCATAGTATCTTGCTTGTTTATGTTTGATTGTAGATAGATGGCCTGTGCTGTTGTTCCGTTGAATTTTAATGCGTTCCTTGAGAAAGCAAAGTTGAAAGATGATGGTAGCAATTACACGGACTAGGTCCGTAACTTGAGGATTATCCTCATTGCTGCACAGAAGAATTACGTCCTGGAAGCACCGCTGGGTGCCAGGCCTGCTGCTGGAGCAACACCAGATGTTATGAACGTCTGGCAGAGCAAAGCTGATGACTACTCGATAGTTCAGTGTGCCATGCTTTACGGCTTAGAATCGGGGCTTCAACAACGTTTTGAACGTCATGGAGCATATGAGATGTTCCAGGAGTTGAAGTTGATATTTCAAGCAAATGCCCGGATTGAGAGATATGAAGTCTCCAATAAGTTCTATAGCTGCAAGATGGAGGAGAACAGTTCTGTCAATGAGCATATACTCAAAATGGCTGGGTAAAATAATCACTTGATTCAATTGGGTGTTAATCTTCCAGATGATTACGTCATTGACAGAATTCTCCAATCACTTCCACCTAGCTACAAGAGCTTCGTGATGAACTATAATATGCAAGGGATGGTTAAGACAATTCCCGAGCTCTTCGCAATGCTGAAAGCTGCGGAGGTAGAAATCAAGAAGGAGCATCAAGTGTTGATGGTCAACAAGACCACTAGTTTCAAGAAAAAGGGCAAAGGGAAGAAGAAGGGGAAATTCAAAAAGAACAGCAAGCAAGTTGCTGCTCAGGAGAAGAAACCCAAATCTGGACCTAAGCCTGAAACTGAGTGCTTCTACTGCAAGCAGACTGGTCACTGGAAGCGGAACTGCCCGAAGTATTTGGCGGATAAGAAGGATGGCAAGGTGAACAAAGGTATATACGATATACATGTTATTGATGTGTACCTTACTAATGCTCGCAGTAGCACCTGGGTATTTGATACTGGTTCTGTTGCTAATATTTGCAACTCGAAACAGGGACTACGGATTAAGCGAAGATTGGCTAAGGACGAGGTGACGATGCGCGTGGGAAATGGTTCCAAAGTCGATGTGATCGCGGTCGGCATGCTACCTCTACATCTACCTTCGGGATTAGTATTAGACCTAAATAATTGTTATTTGGTGCCAGCGTTGAGCATGAACATTATATCTGGATCTTGTTTGATGCGAGACGGTTATTCATTTAAATCAGAGAATAATGGTTGTTCTATTTATATGAGTAATATCTTTTATGGTCATGCACCCTTGAAGAGTGGTCTATTCTTATTAAATCTCGATAGTAGTGACACACATATTCATAATGTTGAAGCCAAAAGATGCAGAGTTGATAATGATAGTGCAACTTATTTGTGGTACTGCCGTTTGGGTCATATCGGTGTAAAGCGCATGAAGAAACTCCATACTGATGGAATTTTGGAACCACTTGATTATGAATCACTTGGTACTTGCGAACCGTGCCTTATGGGCAAGATGACCAAAACACCATTCTCCGGTACTATGGAGAGAGAAACAGATTTGTTGGAAATCATACATACAGATGTATGTGGTCCAATGAATGTTGAGGCTCGTGGCGGATATCGTTATTTTCTCACCTTCACAGATGACTTAAGCAGATATGGGTATATCTACTTAATGAAACATAAGTCTGAAACATTTGAAAAGTTCAAAGAATTTCAGAGTGAAGTTGAAAATCATCGTAACAAGAAAATAAAGTTTCTACGATCTGATCGTGGAGGAGAATATTTGAGTTACGAGTTTGGTGTACATTTGAGACAATGCGGAATAGTTTCGCAACTCATGCCACCCAGAACACCACAGCGTAATGGAGTGTCCGAACATCGTAATCATACTTTACTAGATATGGTGCGATCTATGATGTCTCTTACTGATTTACCGCTATCGTTTTGGGGTTATGCTTTAGAGACGGCCGCATTCACGTTAAATAGGGCACCATCGAAATCCGTTGAGACGACGCCTTATGAACTATGCTTTGGCAAGAAACCAAAGTTGTTGTTTCTTAAAGTTTGGGGCTGCGATGCTTATGTGAAAAAGCTTCAACCTGATAAGCTCGAACCCAAATCGGAGAAATGTGTCTTCATAGGATATCCAAAGAAAACTATTGGATACACCTTCTATCACAGATCCGAAGGCAAGACTTTTGTTGCTAAATTCGGAAACTTTCTAGAGAAGGAGTTTCTCTCGAAAGAAGTGAGTGGGAGGAAAGTAGAACTTGACGAGGTAACTGTACCTGCTCCCTTATTGGAAAGCAGTACATCACAGAAACCGGTTTCTGTGACACCTACACCAATTAGTGAGGAAGCTAATGATGATGCTCATGAAGCTTCAGAACAAGTTTCTACTAAACCTCGTAGATCAACCAGAGTAAGATCCGCACCAGAGTGGTACGGTAATCCTGTTCTGGAAGTCATGCTACTAGATCATGATGAACCTACGAACTATGAAGAAGCGATGGTGAGCCCAGATTCCGCAAAATGGCTTGAAGCCATGAAATCTGAGATGGGATCCATGTATGAGAACAAAGTGTGGACTTTGGTTGACTTTCCCAATGATCGGCAAGCAATTGAGAATAAATGGATCTTCAAGAAGAAGACTGACGCTGACGGTAATGTTACTGTCTACAAAGCTTGACTTGTCGCAAAAGGTTTTCGACAAGTTCAAGGGATTGACTACGATGAGACCTTCTCACCCGTAGCGATGCTTAAGTCTGTCCGAATCATGTTAGCAATTGCCGCATTTTATGATTATGAAATTTGGTAGATGGATGTCAAAACTGCATTCCTGAATGGATTTCTGGAAGAAGAGTTGTATATGATGCAGCCGGAAGGTTTTGTCGATCCAAAAGGAGCTAACAAAGTGTGCAAACTCCAACGATCCATTTATGGACTGGTGCAAGCCTCTCGGAGTTGGAATAAACGCTTTGATAGTGTAATCAAAGCATTTGGGTTTGTACAGACTTTTGGAGAAGCCTGTATTTACAAGAAAGTGAGTGGGAGCTCTGTAGCATTTCTGATATTATATGTGGATGACATATTACTAATCGGAAATGATATAGAATTTCTGGATAGCATAAAGGGATACTTGAATAAGAATTTTTCAATGAAAGACCTCAGTGAAGCTGCTTACATATTGGGCATTAAGATCTATAGAGATAGATCAAGACGCTTAATTGGACTTCCACAAAGCACATACCTTGACAAAGTTTTGAAGAAATTCAAAATGGATCAAGGAAAGAAAGGATTCTTGCCTGTGTTACAAGGTGTGAAATTGAGTAAGACTCAATGCCCGACCACTTCAGAAGATAGAGAGAAAATGAAAGATGTTCCCTATGCTTCAGCCATAGGCTCTATCATGTATGCAATGTTGTGTACCAGACCTGATGTGTGTCTTGCTATAAGTCTAGCAGGGAGGTACCAAAGTAATCCAAGAGTGGATCACTGGACAGCGGTCAAGAACATCCTGAAATACCTGAAAAGGACTAAGGATATGTTTCTCGTATATGGAGGTGACAAAGAGCTCATCATAAATGGTTACGTTGATGCAAGCTTTGACACTGATCCAGACGATTCTAAATCGCAAACCGGATACGTATTTACATTAAACGGTGGAGCTGTCAGTTGGTGTAGTTCTAAACGAAGTGTTGTGGCAGGATCTACATGTGAAGCGGAGTACATAGCTGCTTCGGAAGCAGCAAACGAAGAAGTCTGGATGAAGGAGTTCATATCCGATCTAGGTGTCATACCTAGTGCATCGGGTCCAATAAAAATCTTTTGTGATAATACTGGTGCAATTGCCTTGGCAAAGGAATCCAGATTTCACAAGAGAACCAAGCACATCAAGAGACGCTTCAATTCCATCCGGGATCTAGTCCAGGTGGGAGACATAGAGATTTGCAAGATACATAGGGATATGAATGTAGCAGACCCGTTGACTAAGCCTCTTCCACGAGCAAAACATGATCAGCACCAAAGCTCCATGGGTGTTAGAATAATTGCTGTGTAATCTACATTATTGACTCTAGTGCAAGTGGGAGACTGAAGGAAATATGCCCTAGAGGCAATAATAAAGTTATTATTTTATTTCCTTATATCATGATAAATGTTTATTATTCATGCTAGAATTGTATTAACCAGAAACATAATACTTGTGTGAATACATAGACAAACTAAACGTCACTAGTGTGCCTCCACTTGACTAGCTCATTAATCAAAGATGGTTATGTTTCCTAACCATAGACATGTGTTGTCATTTGATTAACGGGATCACATCATTAGGAGAATGATGTGATTGACATGACCCATTCCATTAGCTTAGCACCCGATCGTTTAGTATGCTGCTATTGCTTTCTTCATGACTTATACATGTTCCTATGACTATGAGATTATGCAACTCCCGTTTGCCGGAGGAACACTTTGTGTGCTACCAAACGTCACAACGTAACTGGGTGATTATAAAGGAGCTCTACAGGTGTCTCCAAAGGTACATGTTGGGTTGGCGTATTTCGAGATTAGGATTTGTCACTCCGACTGTCGGAGAGGTATCTCTGGGCCCTCTCGGTAATGCACATCACATAAGCCTTGCAAGCATTGCAACTAATGAGTTAGTTGCGAGATGATGTATTACGAAACGAGTAAAGAGACTTGCCGGTAACGAGATTGAACTAGGTATTGAGATACCGACGATCGAATCTCGGGCAAGTAACATACTGATGACAAAGGGAACAATGTATGATGTTATGCGGTCTGACCGATAAAAGATCTTCATAGAATATGTGGGAGCCAATATGAGCATCCAGGTTCCGCTATTGGTTATTGACCGGAGACATGTCTCGGTCATGTCTACATTGTTCTCAAACCCGTAGGGTCCGCACGCTTAACGTTACGATGACAGTTTCATTATGAGTTTATATATTTTGATGTACCGAAGTTTGTTCGGAGTCCCGGATGTGATCACAGACATCACGAGGAGTGTCGAAATGGTCGAGACATAAAGATTGATATATTGGAAGCCTATGTTTGGACATCAGAAGTGTTCCGGGTGAAATCGGCATTTTACCGGAGTACCGGGAGGTTACCGGGCCTAGTGGAGGAAGAGGAGAGGAGGCCTAGGGGCTGCCACGCGCCCCTCCCCACCCCCAAGTCCGAATTGGACAAGGAGGGGGGCGGCGCCCCCCCTTTCCTTTCTTCCCTCTCCTCCTTCCCCCCAAGTCCTAATCCAACTAGGGAAAGGGGGGAGTCCTACTCCCAGTAGGAGTAGGACTTCTCCGGCGCGCCTCCTCCTAGGGCCGACCGCACCCCCCCTTTGCTCCTTTATATACTGGGGTAGGGGCACCTCTAGACACACAAGTTGATCCTCGTGATCGTTTTCTTAGCCGTGTGCGGTGTCCCCTTCCACCATACTCCTCGATAATATTATAGCGGTGCTTAGGCGAAGCCCTGCGATGGTAGAACATCAAGATCGTCACCACGCCGTCGTGCTGACGGAACTCTTCCCCGACACTTTGCTGGATCGGAGTCCGCGGATCGTCATCGAGCTGAACGCGTGCTAAAACTCAGAGGTGCCGTAATTTCGGTGCTTGATCGGTCGGGCCGTGAAGACGTATGACTACATCAACCGCGTTGTCATAACGCTTCCGCTATCGGTCTACGGGGGTACGTAGACAACACTCTCCCCTCTCGTTGCTATGCATCACCATGATCTTGTGTGTGCGTAGGAATTTTTTTGAAATTACTACGTTCCCCAACACGAGCTAGTCAAGTTGAGGCAAACTAGTGACATATTGTTTGTCTATGTATTCACACATGTATTATGTTTCCGGTTAATACAATTCTAGCATGAATAATAAACATTTATCATGATATAAGGAAATAAATAATAACTTTATTATTGCCTCTAGGGCATATTTCCTTCAGCGCGCCCCCACCCTCGTGACCTCCTCTTTGACCCCCTGGAGTAGGGTCCAAGTCTCCTGGATCACGTTTGGTGAGAAAATCACGTCCCCGAAGATATTATTCTGTTTGGACTCCGTTTGATATTCTGTTTCTCCGAAACACCGAAATAGGCAAAAAACAGCAATTTTGGGCTGGGCCTCCGGTTAATAGGTTAGTCCCAAAAATAATATAAAAGTGGAAAATAAAGCCCAATATAGTCCAAAATAGTAGATAATATAGCATGGAGCAATCAAAAATTATAGATACGTTGGAGACGTATCAGGCATCCCCAAGCTTAATTCATGCTCGTCCTCGAGTAGGTAAATGATAAAAAGATAATTTTTGACGCGGAGTGCTACCTGGCATAATTTCAATGCAAATCTTCTTAATTGTGGTATGAATATTCAGATTAGAAAAATTCAAGACAAAAGTTTATATTGACATAAAAATAATAATACTTCAAGCATACTAATAAAGCAATTATGTCTTCTCAAAATAACATGGCCAAAGAAAGTTATCCCTACAAAATCATATAGTCTGGCTATGCTCCATCTTCACCACACAAAGTATTTAAATCATGCACAACCCTGATGACAAGCCAAGCAATTGTTTCATACTCTAACTTTTTCAAAACTTTTTCAATCTTCACGCAATACATGAGCGTGAGCCATGGATATGGCACTATAGGTGGAATAGAATAGTGGTTGTGGAGAAGACAAAAAGGAGAAGATAGTCTCACATCAACTAGGCATATCAACGGGCTATGGAGATGCCCATCAATAAATATCAATGTGAGTGAGTAGGGATTGCCATGCAACGGATTCACTAGAGCTATAAATGTATGAAAGCTCAACAAAAGAAACTAGTGGGTGTGCATCCAACTTGCTTGCTCACGAAGACCTAGGCAATTTGAGGAAGCCCATCATTGGAATATACAAGCCAAGTTCTATAATGTAAAATTCCCACTAGTATATGAAAGTGACAACATATGAGACTCTCTATATGAAGAACATGGTGCTACTTTGAAGCACAATATATGAGACTCGCTATATCATGGTGCTACTTTGAAGCACAAGTGTGGAAAAAAAGATAGTAGCATTGCCCCTTTTTATTTATTTTCCTTTTTTTGGGCCTTATTTTTTTTATTTGGCCTTCCTCTCTTTTTTTTGGGACAATGCTCTATTGAATGATGATCATCACACTTCTATTTATTTACAACTCAATGATTACAACTCAATTCTAAAACAAAGTATGACTCTAGGATGCCTCCGGCGGTGTACCGAAATATGCAATGAATCAAGAGTGACAAGTATGAAAAAATTATGAATGGTGGCTTTGCCACAAATACTATGTCAACTACATGATCATGCTAAGCAATATGATAATGATGAATGTGTCATGATGAACTAGATGGTGGAAAGTTGCATGGCAATACATCTCGGAATGACTATGGAAATTCCATAATAGGTAGGTATGGTGGCTGTTTTGAGGAAGGTATATGGTAGGTGTATGATACCGGCGAAAGGTGCGCGGTATTAGAGAGGCTAGCAAAGGTGGAAGGGTGAGAGTGCGTATAATCCATGGACTCAACATTAGTCATAAATAACTCATATACTTATTGCAAAAATCTAGAAGTTATCAAAGCAAAGTATTACGCGCATACTCCTAGGGGGATAGATTGGTCGGAAAAGACCATCGCTCGTCCCCGACTGCCACTCATAAGGAAGACAATCAATAAATAAATCATGCTTCGACTTCCTCACATAACGGTTCACCATACGTGCATGCTACGGGAATCACAAACTTTAACACAAGTATTCTTTAAATTCACAACTACTCAACTAGCACGACTTTAATATTATCACCTCCATATCTCAAAACAATTATCGTGCTTCAATCTTTTCTTAGTATTCAACACACTCAAAAGAAAGTTTCACAAATCTTGAATACCAAGCATATTATTATTAAGCAAATTACCATGCTATTAAGAGACTCTCAAAATAATTTAAGTGAAGCATGAGAGATCAATAGTTTCTTTAAAACAAATCCACCACCGTGCTCTAAAAGATCTAAGTGAAGCACATAGAGCAAAATTATAATGCTCAAAAGATATAAGTGAAGCACATAGAGCAAAATTAACTAGCTCAAAAGATATAAGTGAAGCACATAGAGCAAAACTACTTAGCTCAAAAGATATATGTGAAGCACATAGAGTATTCTATCAAATTTTAATTCATGTATGGCTCTCTCAAAAGGTGTGTACAGAAAGGATGATTGTGGCATACTAAGACACAAAGACACAAATAATACAAGACGCTCCAAGCAAAACACATATCATGTTGGTGAATAAAAATATAGCTCCAAGTAAATTACCGATGTAAGTGGACTAAAGAGGGGATGCCTTCCGGGGCATCCCAAAGCTTTGACTTTTTGGTGTCCTTGGATTATCTTGGGGGTGCCATGGGCATCCCCAAGCTTAGGCTCTTGCCACTCCTTGTTCCATAATCCATCACAAGAATTCACCCAAAACTTGAAAACTTCACAACACAAAACTCAAAATAGAAAACTCGTGAACTCCGTTAGCGAAAGAGAACAAAAGACCAATTCAAGGTACTGTAATGAACTCATTATTTATTTATATTGGTGTTAAACCTACTGTATTCCAACTTCTCTATGGATTATAAACTATTTTACTAACCATAGATTCATCAAAATAAGCAAACAACACACAGAAAACAGAATCTGTCAAAAACAGAACAGTCTGTAGTAATCTGTAGCTAGCGCAAGATCTGGAACCCCAAAAATTCTAAAATAAATTGCTGGACGTGAGGAATTTATCTATTAATCATCTGCAAAAAGAATTAACTAAATATCACTCTTCAAATAAAAATGACAGCAGTTCTCGTGAGCGCTAAAGTTTCTGTTTTTTACAGCAAGTTCAACAAGACTTTCCCCAAGTCTTCCGAACGGTTCTACTTGGCACAAACACTAATTAAACACAAAAAAACACAACCAAAACAGAGTCTAAATAATTTATTTATTACTAAGCAGGAGCAAAATGTTGGGGAACATAGTAATTTCAAAAAAATTCCTACGCATACGCAAGATCATGGTAATGCATAGCAACGAGAGGGGAGAGTGTTGTCTACGTACCCTCGTAGACCGACAGCGGAAGCGTTATGACAACGCGGTTGATGTAGTCATACGTCTTCACGGCCCGACCGATCAAGCACTGAAACTACGGCACCTCCGAGTTCTAGCACACGTTCAGCTCGATGACAATCCCCGGACTCCGATCCAGCAAAGTGTCGGGGAAGAGTTCCGTCAGCACAACGGTGTGGTGACGATCTTGATGTTTTACCATCGCAGGGCTTCGCCTAAGCACCGCTACAATATTATCGAGGATTATGGTGGAGGGGGGCACCGCACATGACTAAGAGAACGATCACCAAGATCAACTTGTGTGTCTAGAGGTGCCCTCCTACCCCCGTATATAAAGGAGCAAGGGGGAGGGGCAGCCGGCCAGGAGGAGGCGCGCCAGGGAGGAGTCCTACTCCTACCGGGAGTAGGACTCCCTCCTTTTCCTTGTCCAACTAGGAGAGGGGGAAGGAAGGGAGAGAGGAGAGGAAGGAAAGGGGGGGCGCCGCCCCCCCCCCTTCCTTGTCCAATTCGGACTAGAGAGGGAGGGGGAGCGCGGCCTGCCCTGGCCGCCCCTCCTCTTCTCCACTTTGGACCCATGAGGCCAATTAACCCCCGGGGGGGTTCCGGTAACCCCCCGGTACTCCAGTTTTATCCGAAACTTCTCCGGAACACTTCCGGTGTCCGAATATAGCCGTCCAATATATCAATCTTTATGTCTCGACCATTTCGAGACTCCTCGTCATGTCCATGATCACATCCGGGACTCCGAACAATCTTTGCTACATCAAAATATATAAACTCATAATGAAACTGTCATCGTAATGTTAAGCGTGCGGACCCTACGGGTTCGAGAACAATGTAGACATGACCGAGACACGTCTCCAGTCAATAACCAATAGCGGAACCTGGATGCTCATATTGGCTCCTACATATTCTACGAAGATCTTTATTGGTCAGACCGCATAACAACATACGTTGTTCCCTTTATCATCGGTATGTTACTTGCCCGAGATTCGATCGTCGGTATCTCAATACCTAGTTCAATCTCGTTACCGGCAAGTCTCTTTACTCGTTTCGTAATACATCATCTTGCAACTAACTCATTAGTTGCAATGCTTGCAAGGCTTATGTGATGTGCATTACCGAGAGGGCCCAGAGATACCTCTCCGACAACCGGAGTGACAAATCCTAATCTCAAAATACGCCAACCCAACATGTACCTTTGGAGACACCTGTAGAGCTCCTTTATAATCACCCAGTTACATTGTGATGTTTGGTAGCACACAAAGTGTTCCTCCAGCAAACGGGAGTTGCATAATCTCATAGTCATAGGAGCATGTATAAGTCATGAAGAAAGCAATAGCAACATACTAAACAATCGGGTGCTAAGCTAATGGAATGGGTCATGTCAATCACATCATTCTCCTAATGATGTGATCCCGTTAATCAAATGACAACACATGTCTATGGTTAGGAAACATAACCATCTTCGATTAACGAGCTAGTCAAGTAGAGGCATACTAGTGACGTTTAGTTTGTCTATGTATTCACACAAGTATTATGTTTCTAGTTAATACAATTCTAGCATGAATAATAAACATTTATCATGATATAAGGAAATAAAATAATAACTTTATTATTGCCTCTAGGGCATATTTCCTTCAGTCTCCCACTTGCACTAGAGTCAATAATGTAGATTACACAGTAATTATTCTAACACCCATGGAGCTTTGGTGCTGATCATGTTTTGCTCGTGGAAGAGGCTTAGTCAACGGGTCTGCTACATTCATATCCGTATGTATCTTGAAAATCTCTATGTCTCCCACCTGGACTAGATCCCGGATGGAATTGAAGCGTCTCTTGATGTGCTTGGTTCTCTTGTGAAATCTGGATTCCTTTGCCAAGGCAATTGCACCCGTATTTGTTGGGGAACGTAGTAATTTCAAAAAAATTCCTACGCACACGCAAGATCATGGTGATGCATAGCAACGAGAGGGGAGAGTGTTGTCTACGTACCCACGCAGACCGACTGCGGAAGCGATCACACAACATAGAGGAAGTAGTCGTACGTCTTCCCGATCCGACCGATCCAAGCACCGTTACTCCGGCACCTCCGAGTTCTTAGCACACGTACAGCTCGATGACGATCCCCGGGCTCCGATCCAGCAAAGCTTTGGGGAGGAGTTCCGCCAGCACGACGGCGTGGTGACGATCTTGATGTTCTACTGTCGCAGGGCTTCGC
The DNA here is from genome assembly GCF_056163025.1 of Triticum urartu. NCBI lineage: Eukaryota > Viridiplantae > Streptophyta > Magnoliopsida > Poales > Poaceae > Triticum > Triticum urartu. The sequence continues at coordinate 63,677,657 of NC_141873.1, read as the reverse complement.
CTAAGCACCGCTACAATATGACCGAGGTGGAATATGGTGGCAGGGGGCACCGCACACGGCTAAGGAACGATCACGTGGATCAACTTGTGTGTCTATGGGGTGCCCCCTGCCCCTGTATATAAAGGATGGAGGAGGAGGAGGCCGGCCAAGGCCATTGGTGCGGCCAGGATGGGAGTCCTACTAGGACTCCAAGTCCTAGTAGGAGTCCATCAAGAGGGGAGGAAGGGAGAAGGAAGTGGAGGAGTAGGAAAGGTGGCCGGCCCCCTTTTCCCTAGTCCAATTCGGACTAGAGGGGGGGGCGCAGCAGCCTTTTTCCTCTTCCCACTAAAGCCCATCAAGGCCCATTACTTCTCCCGTAACTACCCGGTACTCCGAAAAATACCCGAATCACTCGGAACCTTTCCGATGTCCGAATATAGTCGTCCAATATATCGATCTTTATGTCTCGACCATTTCGAGACTCCTCGTCATGTCCCCGATCTCATCCGGGACTCCGAACTCCTTCGGTACATCAAAACTCATAAACTCATAATATAACTGTCATCGAAACCTTAAGCGTGCGGACCCTACGGTTCGAGAACAATGTAGACATGACCGAGACACGTCTCCGGTCAATAACCAATAGCGGGACCTGGATGCCCATATTGGCTCCTACATATTCTACGAAGATCTTTATCGGTCAGGCCGCATAACAACATACGTTGTTCCCTTTGTCATCGGTACGTTACTTGCCCGAGATTCGATCGTCGGTATCCAATACCTAGTTCAATCTCATTACCGGCAAGTCTCTTTACTCGTTCCGTAATACATCATCTCACAACTAACATATTAGTTGCAATGCTTGCAAGGCTTATGTGATGTGCATTACCGAGAGGGCCCAGAGATACCTCTCCGACATTCGGAGTGACAAATCCTAATCTCGAAATACGCCAACCCAACATCTACCTTTGGAGATACCTGCAATGCTCCTTTATAATCACCCAGTTACGTTGTGACGTTTGGTAGCACCCAAAGTGTTCCTCCGGCAAACGGGAGTTGCATAATCTCATAGTCATAGGAACATGTATAAGTCATGAAGAAAGCAATAGCAACATACTAAACGATCGGGTGCTAAGCTAATGGAATGGGTCATGTCAATCAGATCATTCAACTAATGATGTGACCTCGTTAATCAAATAACAACTCTTTGTCTATGGTTAGGAAACATAACCATCTTTGATTAACGAGCTAGTCAAGTAGAGGCATACTAGTGACACTCTGTTTGTCTATGTATTCACACATGTATTATGTTTCCGGTTAATACAATTCTAGCATGAATAATAAACATTTATCATGAAATAAGGAAATAAATAATAACTTTATTATTGCCTCTAGGGCATATTTCCTTCAGTCTCCCACTTGCACTAGAGTCAATAATCTAGATCACATCACCATGTGATTAACATCGATAGTTCACATCATCATGTGATTAACACCCATAGTTCACATCGCCATGTGACCAACACCCAAAGGGTTTACTAGATTCAGTAATCTAGTTCACATCGCTATGTGATTAACACCCAAGGAGTACTAAGGTGTGATCATGTTTTGCTTGTGAGAGAATCTTAGTCAACGGGTCTGCCACATTCAGATCCGCATGTATTTTGCAAATTTCTATGTCAACAGTGCTCTGCATGGAGCTACTCTAGCTAATTGCTCCCACTTTCAATATGTATCTAGACCGAGACTTAGAGTCATCTAGATTAGTGTCAAACTTGCATCGGCGTAACCCTTTACGACGAACCTTTTTCCACTTCCATAATCGAGAAACATATCCTTATTCCACTAAGGATAATTTTGACCGCTGTCCAGTGATCTACTCCTAGATCACTGTTGTACTCCCTTGCCAAGCTCAGTGGTAGGGCATACAATAGATCTGGTATACAGCATGGCATACTTTATAGAACCTATGACTGAGGCATAGGGAATGACTTTCATTCTCTTTCTATCTTCTGCCGTGGTCGGGCTTTGAGTCTTACTCAACTTCACGCCTTGTTACACAGGCAAGAACTCTTTCTTTGACTGTTCCATTTTGAACTACTTCAAAATCTTGTCAAGGTATGTACTCATTGAAAAAACTTATCAAGCGTCTTGATCTATCTCTATAGATCTTGAAGCTCAATATGTAAGCAGCTTCACCGAAGTCTTTCTTTGAAAAACTCCTTTCAAACACTCCTTTTATGCTTTACAGAATAATTCTACATTATTTCCGATCAACAATATGTCATTCACATATACTTATCAGAAATGCTGTAGTGCTCCCACTCACTTTCTCGTAAATACAGGCTTCACCGCAAGTCTGTATAAAACTATATGCTTTGATCAACTCATCAAAGCGTATATTCCAACTCCGAGATGCTTGCACCAGTCCACAGATGGATCGCTGGAGTTTGCACATTTTTTTAGCACCTTTCGGATTGACAAAACCTTCTGGTTGCATCGTATACAACTCTTCTTTAGTAAATCCATTAAGGAATGCGGTTTTGTTTATCCATTTGCCAGATTTCATAAAACGCGGCAATTGCTAACATGATTCGGACAGACTTAAGCATAGATACGAGTGAGAAACTCTCATCGTAGTCAACACCTTGAACTTGTCGAAAACCTTTTGCGACAATTCTAGCTTTGTAGATAGTAACACTACTATCAGCGTCCGTCTTCCTCTTGAAGATCCATTTATTCTCAATTGCTTGCCGATCAACGGGCAAGTCAACCAAAGTCCATACTTTGTTCTCATACATGGATCCCATCTCAGATTTCATGGCTTCAAGCCACTTTGCGGAATCTGGGCTCACCATCGCTTCTTCATAGTTCGTAGGTTCATCATGATCTAGTAGCATGACTTCCAGAACAGGATTACCGTACCACTCTCGTGCGGATCTTACTCTGGTTGATCTACGAGGTTCAGTAGTATCTTGATCTGAAGTTTCATGATCATTATCATTAGCTTCCTCACTAACTGGTGTAGGTGTCACTGAAACAGTTTTCTGCGATGTACTACTTTCCAGTAAGGGAGCAGGTACAGTTACCTCGTCAAGTTCTACTTTCCTCCCACTCACTTCTTTCAAGAGAAACTCTTTCTCTAGAAAAACTCCGAATTTAGCAACAAAAGTCTTGCCTTCGGATTTGTGATAGAAGGTGTACCCAACAGTCTCCTTTGGGTATCCTATGAAGACATATTTCTCCGATTTGGGTTCGAGCTTATCATGTTGAAACTTTTTCACATAAGCATCGCAGTCCCAAACTTTAAGAAACGACAGCTTAGGTTTCTTGCCAAACCATAGTTCACACGGTGTCGTCTCAACGGATTTAGATGGTGCCCTATTTAACGTGAATGCAGCTGTCTCTAATGCATAAACCCAAAACGATAGTGGTAGATCGGTAAGAGACATCATAGATCGCACCATATCTAATAAAGTACGGTTATGACGTTCGGACACACCATTAAATTGTGGTGTTTCAGGTGGCATGAGTAGTGAAACTATTTCACATTGTTTTTAACTGAAGGCCAAACTCGTAACTCAAATACTCTTCTCTACGATCAGATCGTAGAAACTTTATTTTCTTGTTACGATGATTTTTCACTTCACTCTGAAATTCTTTGAACTTTTCAAATGTTTCAGACTTATGTTTCATCAAGTAGATATACTCATATCTGCTCGAATCATCTATGAAGATCAGAAAATAATGATACCTGTCGCGAGCCTCAATATTCATCGGACCACATACATCAGTATGTATGATTTCCAACAAATCTGTTGCTCGCTCCATTGTTCCGAAGAACAGAGTCTTAGTCATCTTGCCCATGAGGCATGGTTCGCAAGCATCAACTGATTCATAATCAAGTGATTCCAAAAGCCCATCAGCATGGAGTTTCTTCATGCGCTTTACACCAATATGACCTAAACGGTAGTGCTACAAATAAGTTGCACTATCATTATTAACTTTGCATCTTTTGGTTTCAATATTATGATTATGTGTATCACTACGATCGAGATCCAACGAACTATTTTCATTGGGTGTGTAACCATATAAGGTTTTATTCATGTAAACAGAACAACAATTTATTCTCTTACTTAAATGAATAACCGTATTACAATAAACATGATCAAATCATATTCATGCTCAACGCAAACACCAAATAACACTTATTTAGGTTCAACACCAATCCCGAAATTATAGGGAGTGTGCGATGATGATCATATCAATCTTGGAACCACTTCCAACACACATCGTCACTTCACCCTTAACTAGTCTCTGTTTATTTTGCAACTCCCGTTTCGAGTTACTAATCTTAGCAACTGAACTAGTATCAAATACTGAGGGTTTGCTATAAACACTAGTAAAGTACACATCAATAACATGTATATCAAATATACTTATGTTCACTTTGCCATCCTTCTTATCCGCCAATCACTTGGGGTAGTTCCGCTTCCAGTGACCAGTCCCTTTGCAGTAGAAGCACTTAGTCTCAGGCTTAGGACCAGACTTGGGCTTCTTCACTTGAGCAGCAACTTGCTTGCTGTTCTTCTTGAAGTTCCCCTTCTTCCCTCTGCCCTTTTCTTGAAACTAGTGATCTTGTCAACCATCAACACTTGATGTTTTTCTTGATTTCTACCTTCGTTGATTTCAGCATCACGAAGAGCTTGGGAGTTGTTTCCGTTATCCCTTGCATATTATAGTTCATCACGAAGTTCTACTAACTTGGTGATGGTGACTAGAGAATTCTGTCAATCACTATCTTATCTGGAAGATTAACTCCCACTTGATTCAAGCGATTGTAGTACCCAGACAATCTGAGCACATGCTCACTAGTTGAGCGATTCTCCTCCATCTTTTAGCTATAGAACTTGTTGGAGATTTCATATCTCTCAACTCGGGTATTTGCTTGAAATATTAACTTCAACTCCTGGAACATCTTATATGGTCCATGACGTTCAAAACGTCTTTGAAGTCCCGATTCTAAGCCGTTAAGCATGGTGCACTTAAACTATCAAGTAGTCATCATATTGAGCTAGCCAAACGTTCATAACGTCTGCATCTGCTCCTGCAATAGGTCTGTCACCTAGCGGTGCATCAAGGACATAATTCTTCTGTGCAGCAATGAGGATAAACCTCAGATCACGGATCCAATCCGCATCTTTGCTACTAACATCTTTCAACACAATTTTCTCTAGGAACATATCAAAATAAGCATATGAAAGCAACAACGCGAGCTATTGATCTACAACATAGATATGCTAATACTACTAGGACTAAGTTCATGATAAATTAAAGTTCAATTAATCATATTACTTAAGAACTCCCACTTAGATAGACATCCCTCTAATCCTCTAAGTGATCACGTGATCCAAATCAACTAATCCATGTCCGATCATCACGTGAGATGGAGTAGTTTTCAATGGTGAACATCGTTATGTTGATCATATCTACTATATGATTCACGCTCGACCTTTCGGTCTCTGTGTTCCGAGGCCATATCTGCATATGCTAGGCTCGTCAAGTTTAACCTGAGTATTCCGCGTGTGCAAAACTGGCTTGCACCCGTTGTAGATGGACGTAGAGCTTATCACACCCGATCATCACGTGGTGTCTGGGCACGACGAACTTTGGCAACGGTGCATACTCAGGGAGAACACTTCTTGATAATTAGTGAGAGATCATCTTAAAATGCTACCGTCAAACTAAGCAAAAATAAGATGTATAAAAGATAAACATCATATGCAATCAAAATATGTGACATGATATGGCCATCATCATCTTGCTTCTTTGATCTCCATCTCCAAAGTACTGTTATGATCTATATCGTCACCGGCATGACACCATGATCTCCATCATCTTGATCTATATCAATGTGTCGTCACGTGGTCGTCTCGCCAAAAATTGCTCTTGCAACTATTGCTATCGCATAGCAATAAAGTAAAGCAATTATTTGGCGCTTGCATCTTATGCAATATAAAGACAACCATAAGGCTTTTGCCAGTTGCCGATAACAAAACATGATCATCTCATACAACAACTTATATCTCATCACGTTTTGACCATATCACATCACAACATGCCCTGCAAAAACAAGTTAGACGTCCTCTACTTTGTTGTTGCATATTTTACGTGGCTGCTACGGGCTTAAGCAAGAACCAATCTTACCTACGCATCAAAACCACAACGATAGTTTGTCAAATAGACTCCGTTTTAACCTTCGCAAGGACCGGGCGTAGCCACACTCGGTTCAACTAAAGTTGGAGAAACAGTCACCCGCAAGTCACCTATGTGCAAAGCACGTCGGGGAAACCGGTCTCGCGTAAGAGTACGCGTAATGTCGGTCCGGGCCGCTTCATCCAACAATACCGCCGAACCAAAGTATGACATGCTGGTAGGCAGTATGACTTATATCGCCCACAACTCACTTGTGTTCTACTCGTGCATATAACATCAAACCATAAAACCTAGGCTCGGATGCCACAGTTGGGGAACGTAGTAATTTCAAAAAAATTCCTACGCACACGCAAGATCATGGTGATGCATAGCAACGAGAGGGGAGAGTGTTGTCTACGTACCCACGCAGACCGACTGCGGAAGCGATCACACAACATAGAGGAAGTAGTCGTACGTCTTCCCGATCCGACCGATCCAAGCACCGTTACTCTGGCACCTCCGAGTTCTTAGCACACGTACAGCTCGATGACGATCCCCGGGCTCCGATCCAGCAAAGCTTTGGGGAGGAGTTCCGCCAGCACGACGGCGTGGTGACGATCTTGATGTTCTACTGTCGCAGGGCTTCGCCTAAGCACCGCTACAATATGACCGAGGTGGAATATGGTGGCAGGGGGCACCGCACACGGCTAAGGAACGATCACGTGGATCAACTTGTGTGTCTATGGGGTGCCCCCTGCCCCTGTATATAAAGGATGGAGGAGGAGGAGGCCGGCCAAGGCCATTGGTGCGGCCAGGATGGGAGTCCTACTAGGACTCCAAGTCCTAGTAGGAGTCCATCAAGAGGGGAGGAAGGGAGAAGGAAGTGGAGGAGTAGGAAAGGTGGCCGGCCCCCTTTTCCCTAGTCCAATTCGGACTAGAGGGGGGGGCGCAGCAGCCTTTTTCCTCTTCCCACTAAAGCCCATCAAGGCCCATTACTTCTCCCGTAACTATCCGGTACTCCGAAAAATACCCGAATCACTCGGAACCTTTCCGATGTCCGAATATAGTCGTCCAATATATCGATCTTTACGTCTCGACCATTTCGAGACTCCTCGTCATGTCCCCGATCTCATCCGGGACTCCGAACTCCTTCGGTACATCAAAACTCATAAACTCATAATATAACTGTCATCGAAACCTTAAGCGTGCGGACCCTACGGTTCGAGAACAATGTAGACATGACCGAGACACGTCTCCAGTCAATAACCAATAGCGGAACCTAGATGATCATATTGGCTCCTACATATTCTACGAAGATTTTATCGGTCAGACCGCATAACAACATACATTGTTCCCTTTGTCATCGGTATGTTACTTGCCCGAGATTCGATTGTCGGTATCTCAATACCTAGTTCAATCTCGTTACCGGCAAGTCTCTTTACTCGTTTCGTAATACATCATCTCGCAACTAACTCATTAGTTGCAATGCTTGCAAGGCTTATGTGATGTGCATTACCGAGAGGGCCCAGAGATACCTCTCCGACAGTCGGAGTGACAAATCCTAATCTCAAAATACGCCAACCCAACATGTACCTTTGGAGACACCTGTAGAGCTCCTTTATAATCACCCAGTTACGTTGTGACGTTTGGTAGCACACAAAGTGTTCCTCCGGCAAACGGGAGTTGCATAATCTCATAGTCATAGGGACATGTATAAGTCATGAAGAAAGCAATAGCAACATACTAAACGATCGGGTGCTAAGCTAATGGAATGGGTCATGTCAATCACATCATTCTCCTAATGATGTGATCCCGTTAATCAAATGACAACACATGTCTATGGTTAGGAAACATAACCATCTTCGATTAACGAGCTAGTCAAGTAGAGGCATACTAGTGACGTTTAGTTTGTCTATGTATTCACACAAGTATTATGTTTCCGGTTAATACAATTCTAGCATGAATAATAAACATTTATCATGATATAAGGAAATGAAATAATAACTTTATTATTGCCTCTAGGGCATATTTCCTTCACAAAAAGCAAGGAATAAAAATAAAATTGGGTTGCCTCCCAACAAGCGCTATCGTTTAACGCCCCTAGCTAGGCATAAAAGCGAGGATAGATCTAGGTATTGCCATCTTTGGTAGGCAATCCATAAGTGGCTCTCATGATAGTTTCATATGGTAATTTTATTTTCTTTCTTGGAAAGTGTTCCATGCCCTTTTTTAATGGAAATTGAAATCTAATATTCCCTTCCTTCATATCAATAATCGCACCAACCGTTCTAAGGAAAGGTCTACCAAGAATAATAGGGCCAGAAGGATTGCAATCTATATCAAGAACAATGAAATCTACGGGCACATAATTCCTATTTGCAACAATAAGAACATCATTAATTCTTCCCATAGGTTTCTTAATAGGGGAATCCGTAATATGCAAGTTTAGAGAGCAATCATCAAAATTACGGAAATCTAGCAAATCACACGAAGTCTTGGGAATAGTAGAGACACTAGCACCCAAATCACACAAAGCATAAAACTCATGATCTTTAATTTTAATTTTAATTTTAATAGTTGGTTCCCACTCATCATAGAGTTTTCTAAGGATAGAAACTTTCAACTCAAGTTTTTCTTCATAAGATTGCATCAAGGCATCAACAATATGTTCGGTAAAGGCTTTATTTTGACTATAAGCATGTGGAGAATTTAGTACGGATTACAACAAGGAAATACAATCAATTAAAGAGCAACTTTCATAATTAAATTCCTTGAAATCCAATATAGTGGGTTTAGCAACATCTAGATTTTTATTTCTTTCAATCCCACTTTCTTCAATTTCATCATTAAGATCTAAATACTCCGAATTTTTAGAACGCCTTCTAGGTAAAGGAAGATCATATTCAGTTTCATCAATATTAATATTACAAAACAAAGATTTAATAGGGGACACATCAATAACTTTTAGATCTTCATCTTGATTTTCATAGGAATTGGAAGAACATGCTTTAATAAAGGCATCTTTGGAAGCACGCATCCTAGCGGTTCTTTCCTTGCACTCATCAATGGAAATTCTCATGGCTTTGAGAGACTCATTGATATCATGCTTAGGAGGAATAGATCTAAGCTTAAGAATCAATCTCAAGAGAAATTCTATCAATGTTCCTAGCCAGATCATCAACTTTAAGCAATTTCTCTTCAAGCAAAGCATTAAAATTCTTTTGTGAATTCATAAACTCTTTAACACTATTCTCAAATTCAGAGGGCATCTTATTATAATTTCCATAAGAGTTGTTGTAGGAATTCCCATAATTATTAGAAGGATTACCAGGATATGGCCTAGGATTAAAATTCCCTCTATAAGCGTTGTTACCAAAATTATTCCTACCAACAAAATTCACATCCATAGATTCATTGTTATTCTCAATCAAAGTGGACAAAGGCATATCATTAGGATCAGAAGAAACACTCTTAGTAGCAAATAATTTCATAAGTTCATCCATCTTTCCACTCAACACATTGATTTCTTCTATAGCATGCACTTTTTTATTAGAAGTTCTTTCAGTATGCCATTGAGAATAATTAACCATAATATTATCTAGGAGTTTAGTAGCATCTCCTAATGTGATTTCCATAAAAGTGCCTCCCGCGGCCGAATCTAAAAGATTTCTAGAAGCAAAATTCAATCCGGCATAAAAATTTTGTATAATCATCCACAAATTCAAACCATGAGTAGGGCAATTACGTATCATTAATTTCATTCTCTCCCAAGCTTGTGCAACATGTTCATGATCAAGTTGTTTAAAGTTCATAATATCGTTTCTAAGAGAGATGATCTTAGCGGCAGGAAAATACTTAGAGATAAAAGCATCTTTGCACTTGTTCCATGAATCAATACTATTTTTAGGCAAAGACGAAAACCAAGATTTAGCACGATCTCTAAGCGAAAAAGGAAATAGCTTCAATTTAACGACATCATTATCGACATCTTTTTTCTTTGGCATATCACATAAATCAACGAAGCTATTCATATGAGTAATGGCATCTTCACTAGGAAGGCCGGCGAATTGATCTTTCATAATAAGATTCAACAAAGCAGCATTGATTTCACAAGATTCAGTATTAGCAAGAGGAGCAATCGGAGTGCTAAGGAAATCATTATTATTGGTATTGGTGAAGTCACACAATTTGGTATTATCTTGAGCCATCGCGACAAACAAGCAATCTAACACACAAGCAAACAAGAGCAAACGGGTAAAAGAGGCAAATAGAGAGGGAGGATAGAGAGAGAGGGCGAATAAAACAGCAAGGGTGAAGTGGGGGAGAGGAAAACGAGAGGCAAATGGCAAATAATGTAATGTGAGAGATAGGGATTATGATGGGTACTTGGTATGTTGACTTTTTGCGTAGACTCCCCGGCAACGGCGCCAGAAATCCTTCTTGCTACATCTTGAGCTTGCGTTGGTTTTCCCCAAAGAGGAAGGGATGATGCAACAGAGTAGCGTAAGTATTTCCCTCAGTTTTTGAGAACCAATGTATCAATCCAGTAGGAGGTCACGCTCAAGTCCCTCCTACCCGCACAAAACGATAGCTACTCGCAACCAACGCGATTAGGGGTTGTCAATCCCTTCACGATCACTTACGAGAGTGAGATCTGATAGATATAATATTTTTGGTATTTTGGGTATAAAGATGCAAAGTAAAAAGTAAAAGCAAAGCAAGATTAAAGTGATGGAGATTGATATGATGAGAATAGACCCGGGGGCCATAGGTTTCACTAGTGGCTTCTCTCAAGAGCATAAGTATTCTACGGTGGGTGAACAAATTACTGTTGAGCAATTGACAGAATTGAGCATAGTTATGAGAATATCTAGGCATGATCATGTATATAGGCATCACGTTCGTGACAAGTAGACCGAAACGATTCTGCATCTACTACTATTACTCCACTCATCGACCGCTATCCAGCATGCATCTAGAGTATTAAGTTAAAAACAGAGTAACACATTAAGCAAGATGACATGATGTAGAGAGATAAATTCATGCAATATGAAATAAACCCCATCTTGTTATCCTCGATGGCAACGATGCAATACGTGCCTTGCTGCCCCTTCTGTCACTGGGAAAGGACATCGCAAGATCGAACCCAAAGCTAAGCACTTCTCCCATGGCAGGAACTACCAATCTAGTTGGCCAAACCAAACGGATAATTCGAAGAGACTTGCAAAGATAACCAATCATACATAAAAGAATTCAGAGAAGATTCAAATATTATTCATAGATAGACTTGATCATAAACCCACAATTCATCGGTCTCAACAAACACACCGCAAAAAGAAGATTACATCGAATAGATCACCACAAGAGAGGGGGAGAACTTTGTATTGAGATCCAAAAAGAGAGAAGAAGCCATCTAGCTACTAACTATGGACCCGAAGGTCTGAGGTAAACTACTCACACTTCATCAGAGGGGCTATGATGATGTAGAAGCCCTCCGTGATGACGGCCCTCTTCCGGCGGAGCTCCGGAACAGGCCCCAAGATGGGATCTCGTGGATACAGAAAGTTGCGGCAGTGGAATTAGGTTTTTGGCTCCTGTTCTGATCGTTTGGGGGTACGTAGGTATATATAGGAGGAAGGAGTACGTCGGTAGAGCACCGAGGGGCCCACGAGGCAGGGGGCGCGCCCTAGGGGGGCGCCACCCACCCTCGTGACCTCCTCTTTGACCCCCTGGAGTAGGGTCCAAGTCTCATGGATCACGTTCGGTGAGAAAATCACGTTCCCGAAGATTTTATTCCGTTTGGACTCCGTTTGATATTTTGTTTCTCCGAAACATTGAAATAGGCAAAAAAAACAGCAATTCTGGGCTGGGCCTCCGGTTAATAGGTTAGTCCCAAAAATAATATAAAAGTGGAAAATAAAGCCCAATATAGTCCAAAACAGTAGATAATATAGCATGGAGCAATCAAAAATTATAGATACGCTGGAGACGTGTCAATGGTGCTTTCCGTAAAATGCTTGCTAAGTATGATGTTAATCATAGAATTGCATCTCCTTATCACCCACAGTCTAGTGGTCAAATAGAGTTGAGCAATAGAGAGCTCAAATTAATTTTGCAAAAGACTGTTAATAGGTCTAGAAAGAATTGGTCCAAGAAACTTGATGATGCATTATGGGCTTATAGAACTGCATATAAAAATCCTATGGGTATGTCTCCGTATAAAATGGTTTATGGAAAAGCATGTCACTTACCTCTCGAACTAGAACATAAGGTGTATTGGGCTATTAAAGAGCTCAACTATGATTTTAAACTTGCCGGTGAGAAGAGGTTATTTGATATTAGCTCACTTGATGAATGGAGTGTTGGAAATATGCCCTAGAGGCAATAATAAATTGGTTATTATTATATTTCCTTGTTCATGATAATCGTTTATTATCCATGCTAGAATTGTATTGATAGGAAACTCAGATACATGTGTGGATACATAGGCAACAACATGTCCCTAGTAAGCCTCTAGTTGACTAGCTCGTTGATCAATAGATGGTTACGGTTTCCTGACCATGGAAATTGGATGTCATTGATAACAGGATCACATCATTAGGAGAATGATGTGATAGACAAGACCCAATCCTAAGCCTAGCACAAAGATCGTGTAGTTCGTATGCTAAAGCTTTTCTAATGTCAAGTATCATTTCCTTAGACCATGAGATTGTGCAACTCCCGGATATCGTAGGAGTGCTTTGGGTGTGCCAAATGTCACAACGTAACTGGGTGGCTATAAAGGTACACTACAGGTATCTTCGAAAGTGTTTGTTGGGTTGGCACGAATCGAGATTGGGATTTGTCACTCCGTGTAAACGGAGAGGTATCTCTGGGCCCACTCGGTAGGACATCATCATAATGTGCACAATGTGATCAAGGAGTTGATCATGGGATGATGTGTTAAGGAACGAGTAAAGAGACTTGCCGGTAACGAGATTGAACAAGGTATCGGGATACCGACGATCGAATCTCGGGCAAGTATCGTACCGCTAGACAAAGGGAATTGTATACGGGGTTGATTGAATCCTTGACATCGTGGTTCATCCGATGAGATCATCGTGGAGCATGTGGGAGCCAACATGGGTATCCAGATCCCGCTGTTGGTTATTGACCGGAGAGTTGTCTCGGCCATGTCTGCATGACTCCCGAGCCCATAGGGTCTGCACACTTAAGGTTCGATGACGCTAGGGTTATAAGGAAAGTATGTATGCGGTTACCGAGTGTTGTTCGGAGTCCCGGATGAGATCCCGGACGTCACGAGGAGTTCCGTAATGGTCTGGAGGTAAATATTGATATATAGGAAGTATGGTTTTGGCCATCGGAAGTGTTCCGGGCATCACCGGTAGTGTACCGGGACCACCGGAGAGGTCCGGGGGTCCACCGGGAGGGGCCACGGGCCCCGGAGGCATACATGGGCCAAGTGTGAGAAGGGACCAGCTCCTAGGTGGGCTGGGGCGCCTCCCCACCAAGGCCCATGCGCCTAGGGAGAAGAGGGGGGCAAACCCTAAGGGCAGATGGGCCCTAAGGCCCATGCCTGGTGCGCCTCCCTCTCCCCCCCACTTGGCCGCCACCCAGATGGGGATTGGGGCTGCCGCCACCCCTAGGGTGGAAACCCTAGGTGGGGGCGCAGCCCTCCCTCCCCCCCTATATATAGTGGAGGCAAAGGGGCATCCCAACACATGAAGTCCTTCCCCTGTTGGCGCAGCCCTACCCCTCTTCCTCCTCGTCTCTCGTAGTGTTTGGCGAAGCCCTGCTGGAGTCCCGCGCTCCTCCACCACCACCACGCCGTCGTGCTGCTGCTAGATGGAGTCTTCCCCAACCTCTCCTTCTCCCCTTGCTAGATCAAGGCGTAGGAGACGTCACCGGGTTGTACGTGTGTTGAACGCGGAGGTGCCGTCCGTTCGGCACTAGGATCATCGGTGATTTGGATCACGACGAGTACGACTTCATCAACCCCGTTCACTTGAACGCTTCCGCTTAGCGATCTACAAGTGTATGTAGATGCACTCCCCTCTCCCTCGTTGCTAGATGACTCCATAGATTGATCTTGGTGATGCGTAGAATTGTTTTTTAAATTCTGCTACGATCCCCAACAGTGGCATCATGAGCTAGGTCTATGCGTAGTTTCTATGCACGAGTAGAACACAAAGCAGTTGTGGGCGTCGATATTGTCAATTTACTTCCCATTACTAGTCTTATATTGATTCGGCGGCATCGTGGGATGAAGCGGCCCGGACCGACCTTACACGTACTCTTACGTGAGAATGGTTCCACCGACTGACATGCACTAGTTGCATAAGGTGGCTAGCGGGTGTCTGTCTCTCCCACTTTAGTCAGATCGGATTCGATGAAAAGGGTCCTTATGAAGGGTAAATAGAAATTGGCATATCACGTTGTAGTTTTGGCGTAGGTAAGAAACGTTCTTGCTAGAAACCTATAGTAGCCACGTAAAAACTTGCAACAACAATTAGAGGACGTCTAACTTGTTTTTGCAGCATATGTCGTGTGATGTGATATGGCCAAAAGGATGTGATGAATGATATATGTGATGTATGAGATTGATCATGTTCTTGTAATAGGAATCACGACTTGCATGTCGATGAGTATGACAACCGGCAGGAGCCATAGGAGTTGTCTTAATTTATTTATGACCTGAGTGTCAACATAAATGTCATGTAATTACTTTACTTTATTGCTAAAGCGTTAGCCATAGTAGTAGAAGTAATAGATGATGAGACAACTTCAAGAAGACACGATGATGGAGATCATGGTGTCATGCTGGTGACAGCGATGATCATGGAGCCCCGAAGATGGAGATCAAAAGGAGCAAAATGATATTGGCCATATCATGTCACTATTTGATTGCATGTGATGTTTATCATGTTTTACATATTATTTGCTTAGAACGACGGTAGCTTAAATAAGATGATCCCTCACTAAAATTTCAAGAAAAGTGTTCCCTCTAACTGTGCACCGTTGCGAAGGTTCGTTGTTTCGAAGCACCACGTGATGATCGGGTGTGATAGATTCTAACGTTCGAATACAACGGGTGTAAGCCATATTTACACACGCAATACACTTAGGTTGACTTGATGATCCTAGCATGTACAGACATGGCCTCGGAACACGGAAGACCGAAAGGTCGAACATGAGTCGTATAGAAGATACGATCAACATGAGATGTTCACCATTGATGACTAGTCCGTCCCACGTGATGATCAGACACGGCCTAGTCGATTCGGATCATGTTTCACTTAGATGACTAGAGGGATGTCTATCTGAGTGGGAGTTCATTAAATAATTTGATTAGATGAACTCAATTATCATGAACATAGTCTAAATTGTCTTTGCAAATATGTTGTAGATAAATAGCTCACGTTGTAGCTCCCTGTTTCAATACGTTACTAGAGAAAGATTAAGTTGAAAGATATTGTAAGCAATGATGCGTACTAGGTCCGTAGTTCGAGGAGTGTCCTCACTGCTACACAGAAGGCTTACGTCTTTGATACACCGCTCGATGTGCAAACCCCTACAACGTCATCTGTGGATGTTGTGAATACCTGACAGACACATCCTGATGACTACTTGATAGTTTAGTGCACCATACTTTACGGCTTAGAATCGGGATTCCAATGACGTTTTGAATGCCATAGAACATATGAGATGTTCCAAGAGTTGAAATTGGGATTTCAAGCTCATGCCCGTGTTGAGAGGTGTGAGACCTCTGACAAGTTCTTTTGCCAACAAGATGGAGGAGAATAGCTCAGCTAGTGAGCATGTGCTCAGAATGTCTGGGTGCTGCAATCACTTAAATCAAGTGGGAGTTAAACTTCCAGATAATATAGTGATTGATAGAGTTCTCTAGCCACTATCACTAAGCTACTAGATCTTCGTGATGAACTATGACATGCAAGGGATGGAGTTGATCCCGGAGCTGTTCGCGGTGCTTAAGACCGCAAAAGGTAGAAATCAAGAAGGAGCATCAAGTGTTGATGGTTTAACAAGACCACTGGTTTCAAGAAGGGCAAGGGCTAAAAGGGAAACTTCATGGATGGCAAACCAGTTACCCCTCCAGTGAAGGAACCCAAGGTTGAACCCAAACCCAAGACTAAGTGCTTCTATTGTAAGGGGAACGGTCACTGGTAGCGGAATTACCCCAAATGCATGGTAGATAAGAAGGCTGGCAACTTCAACAAAGTATATACGTGTTATTAATGTGTACCTCACTAGTACTCCTGGTAGCACCTGGGTATTGGATACCGGTTCAGTTGCTATTATTGGTGACTTGAAGCAAAAGCGACGGACTAAACGGAGACTGGCTAAGGGCGAGGTGACGATGTGTGTTGGAAGTATTTCCAAAGTTGATAAGATCACCATCGCACGCTCCATCTGCCTTCGGGATTAGTATTGAACCTAGATAAATGGTATCAGGTGTCTACGTTGAGCATGAATATGATTAGATCATGTTCATTGCAATACGGTTATTCATTTAAATTAGAGAATAATGGTTATTCTGTTTACATGAATAATACCTTTCATGGTCATGCACCCTATGTGAATGGTTCATTAATCTCGGTCGTGGTAATACACATGTTCACGCCAAAAGATGTAGAGTTAATAATGATCGTACCACTTTCTTGTGGCATTGTCGCTTAGGTCATATTGGCGTAAGATGCATGAAGAAACTCCATATTGATGGATGTTTGGAGTCACTTGATTTTGAATCGCTTGACACATGCGAGCCATGCCTCATGGGCAGGATGACTAAGACCCCGTTTTCAGGTACAATGAAACGGGCAAGTGACTTGTTGGAAATCATACATGCTGATGCATGTGATCCAATGAGAATTGAAGCGTGCAGTGGATATCGCTATTTTCTCATCTTCACTGACGATTTGAGTAGATATAGGTATATTTACTTAATGAAGCACAAGTCTGAAACATTTGAAAAGTTCAAGCGATTTCAGAGTGAAGTTAAGAATCATCATAACAAGAAGATCAAATTCCTATGATCTGATCAATGAGAATTTCTGAGTTATGAGTTTGGCAAACACTTAAGACATTGTGGAATTGTTTCACAGTTGAAGCCACCTGGAACACCACAGGGTAATGGTGTGTCCGGACGTCGTAATCGAACCCTATGAGATATGGTGCGATCTATGATGTCTCTTACCGATCTACCGTTTTCATTTTGAGGATATGCATTAGAGACAACTGCATTCACTTTAGACAGGACACCATCTAAGTCCGTTGAGACGACGTCGAACATTGGTTTGGCAAGAAACCAAAGTTATCGTTTCTTAATGTTTGGGGCTGCAATGCTTAAGGCTTCAGCCAGAGAAGCTCGAACCCAAAGCGGACAAACACATCTTCATAGGATACCCAAAGGTGATAGTTGGATACACCTTCTATCTCAGATCCGAGGGCAAATTGTTTGTCGCTAAGAACGGGTCCTTTCTCGAGAAGGAGTTTCTCTCGAAAGAATTGAGTGGGAGGAAGATAGAACTTGATGAGGTTGTTGAACCTCTACTTCAACCATAAAGTGGTGCAACACAGAAAGATGTTTCTGTGGCGCCTATGTCGGTTGAAGAGGAAGTTAATGATAGTGATCATGAAGCTTCGGATCAAGTTGCTATCGAACCTCGTAGGTCGACAAGGATATGTACTACTCCTAAGTGGTACGGTGATCCTGTCATGTTGTCAGACAACAATGAACCTATGAGCTATGGAGAAGCAATGGTGGGCCCGTATTCCGACAAATGGTTAGAAGCCATGAAATCCGAGATAGGATCCATGTATCAGAACAAAGTATGGACTTTGGTGGACTTGCCCGATGATCAGCGAGCCATTGAGATAAATGGATCTTTAAGAAGAAGACGGACGTAGGCGGTAATGTTACCATCTATGAAGCTCGACTTGTGGGAAAAAAAATCTTTTCACAAGTTCAAGGAGTTGACTATGATGAGAATTTCTCACGTGTAGCGATGCTTAAGTCCGTCGGAATCATGTTAGCATTAGCTGTATTTTTCGATTATGAAATCTGACAGATGGATGTCAAAACGAGTTTTTACCAGTTTTCGTAAGAAAGAGTTGTATGTGATACAATCAAAGTTTTGTAAATCCTAAGGATGCTAAAAGGTATGCTGGCTCCAGCGATCCTTCTATGGACTAGAGCAAGCATCTCGGAGTCAGAATATATGCTTTGATAGAGTGATCAAAGCTTTTAGGTTTATACAATGTTTGCTAGAAACTTGTATTTACAAGAAAGTGAGTGGGAGCACTACCACATTTCTGATAAGTATATGTGGATGCCATATTGTTGATCCGAAATAATTTCTGGAAAGCATAAACGGTTGTTTGAAGAGTGTTTTTCAAAGGAAGACCTGGATAAAGCTGCTTACATATTGGGCATCAGGATCTATAGAAATAGATCAAGACGCCTGATGATACTTTCAAAGAACGCACACCTTGACATGTTTTTGAAGGAGTTCAAAATAGATCAGTCAAAGAAGGGGTTCTTACCTGAGTTGTAAGGTGTGAAGTTGAGTAAGACTCAAAGCTTGACCACGGCAGAAGAAAGAGGAAGGACGAAGGTCGTCCCCTATGCTCTTGTCATAGGCTCTATACGGTATGCCATGTTGAGTACCGCACCTGATGTGTGCCTTGCCACATGTCTGGCAAGAGGGTACGAAGGTGATCTAGGACTGGATCATTGAGTCTAGTAGACTCTTGGATGTTGGTCACATGGCGATGTGACTTGTGAGTGTTAATCACATGGCGATGTGAACTAGATTATTGACTCTAGTGCAAGTGGGAGACTGTTGGAAATATGCCCTAGAGGCAATAATAAATTGGTTATTATTATATTTCCTTGTTCATGATAATCGTTTATTATCCATGCTAGAATTGTATTGATAGGAAACTCAGATACATGTGTGGATACATAGGAAACAACATGTCCCTAGTAAGCCTCTAGTTGACTAGCTCGTTGATCAATAGGTGGTTACGGTTTCCTGACCATCTGAAAGAACATGCGGTGCCCCCATGTTTGGTTTTGGTAATTGATGACAATCTCTATGGACTAATGGTTGCCTTGAGTTATATTTGAAGGTTTTGTCCATAGGCTTTTCTTGGAGTACATGTGTTGGTTTCAAGGAGAGTTTGTGTCGACCAAGGTGTTATTCAAGGAATTATCCAAAGATTGGTCATGTGAGAGTTGAGCTTATTGCAAGCATGTCTTGAAGAAGAAGATTGTGTGATCATTCATGTCTACCTTCAAGACATCATTCAAATGAAGAGAATTGGAAAGGTTCAAGGATGATCAAGACTAAGTCAAGAGTGAATCAAGTTGATCAACTCACAAAGCGCAGAAGATGTATCGAGAGGGATCAAGTGATCCCATGGTATGGTAAGAATTGTCAATTACGCTTTGTGTACTAACCCATGGTCTTCGTGAGAGTTCTTTGTGGGGTTAGGTTGCGGTGTGCAAGTTCAAGTGGAGCATCACGAAGAGATCAAATGCTTGAAGCTTGCCATCCTTTGTGGTGATAATGGACTTGTGAAGATGTGCAAAAGAGTGGCTCACCCATAGTGAAGTATGGGGGAGCAATCAACTAGTCTTCATCGTGTCAACACAATCAAGAAAGGTGGTCCAACTTGAGGGAGTCAAGATTGTCATCATCTAGCTCAAGTGGACCATGTGCAAGGCAAAGGTTTGCCCTTGATAGTTTTTCTAATATACCGGTCTCATGATGGTAGTTGGGAGACCGGGTTATAGGATCGATTGTCGTACTATCAAGGGGGGCTCTCGATGAGTAGCTTGATCGTATCGTTCGTAGAGAGCTCAAACCATTGCATCCTTGCATCATCTTTCTTGGTTCTTGTTTGGTTCTCTTTGTGAGTCTTAGAGCTTATGGTCATCTTGATGACAAGCTCGAGTTCATCGAAAACGGAGTTCACATGCATCTTCTATGATGTTTTTGATGTTGGAGGTTTTGCCGGTTCTTCTCGGTTGGAGGTTTCACTCCTCTATTTGTTGGCATACCTCCCTGCCTCTTCTTACTATATCAGTCGCTGTTTTGATGCTACTCGTCGTCTTGTTTCCAACAAGCTTGAGTTTGCTCAATTCGGAGCTCATATGCAGAAGTTATGGCAGTTCTGGTTTTCTTGAGAGTGGTTTTTGTCTGGTCCCAGCGGTAGTACCGCGTGCCCCAGCGGTAGTACCGCTTGGAGCTCTCAGCCGTTGTACCGCTGCTTCCGGGCGGTGGTACCGCCAACTTGCTCAGCAAAGACTTGGGCGGTTGTTCTGGCCAAGCACCGCCCAAGTACCGGTCAGGCCTCTGTTTTGATGCGGTACTCGGGCGGTGGTGGCCCGGTTGGTCCGGTCGTACCGGTACCACCGGTGTCCGGAGCGGTTCGACCGCTCAGGACTTAGCCGCCCGAGCGCTCAAGGCCATGCGGTTGCACCGGCCCGGTACCGCTCGACTACCGCACTCAGGGGTGACTCCCTTCTGTTCCTATGCGGTGGTTGAGCGGTGGCTGGGCGGTTGGTCTGGTTGTTCTTCTCAATCGGTGCTACCGCCTGATCGCCCGGTTGTACCGCCTGGTATGGTTCTGCACGTATACTGTGAGTCCCGGTTGTACCAGGACCAGGAGCGGTAGTACCGCTCGTGTGCGGGCTGAGCACATAACGGTTGGATTTTCCCCCTCCTATAAAAGGGGGTCTTCTTCCCCTTTGAACCTAATCTCTTGAGCTCGTTTTTGCCCCCATTGTTGACCTTCTTTGAGCTTGCTAACTCTCAATCCCTCCATGAATTCTTGCTAGTTTTTGAGGGAAAAGAGAGAGGAGATCTAGATCCACATTTCCACCAATCACTTTCTCCTCTTTGTGAGGGGAACCCCTTGGATCTAGATCTTGGAGTTCTTGGTGTTCTCCTTCTTGTTCTTCCTCTCATTTTCCTCCCTAGCATTAGTTGCTCCGGTGGGATTTGAGAGAGAAGGACTTGGGAACTCCGTGTGCCCTTGCCATTGCATTTGGTGCATGGGTTTGAGTTCTCCACGGTGATACGTGGAAGTGAAGTTTGAGAAGCTTATTACTCTTGGGTGTTTGGGCACCCTAGAGCTTGTTCCTCTTGGGTGCCTTGGCTCCCTAGACGGTTGGTGTTGTTCGGAGCTCAATCATTGTGGTGTAAAGCTCCGGGCAAGCGTCGGGATCTCCAATTAGGTTGTGGAGATTGCCCCGAGCAATTTGACGAGTACCGGTGACCGCCCCCAAGGGTTGCCAAAGTGTACGGGTTCGGTGACCGCCCCCAAGGGTTGCCATTTGTACGGGTTCGGTGACCGCCCTCAAGGGTCCCTTAGTGGAATCATGGCATCTTGCATTGTGCGAGGGCGTGAGGAGATTACGGTGGCCCTAGTGGCTTCTTGGGGAGCATTGTGCCTCCACACCGCTCCAAAAGGAGATTAGCATCCGCAAGGGTGTGAACTTCGGGATACATCATCGTCTCCGCGTGCCTCGGTTATCTCTTACCCGAGCTCTTTACTTATGCACTTTACTTTGTGATAGCCATATTGTTTCTTGTCATATATCTTGCTATCACATAGTTGCTTATCTTGCTTAGCATAAGTTGTTGGTGCACATAGGTGAACCTAGTTGTTTTAGGTTTTGTGCTTGACAAATTAACCGCTAGGTTTATTCCGCATTTGTTCAAGCCTAAATCGTAATTGTTTTAAAACGCCTATTCACCCCCCCTCTAGGCGACATCCACGATCTTTCACCATGGACATTGGATGTCGTTGATAACGGGATCACATCATTAGGAGAATGATGTGATGGACAAGACCCAATCCTAAGCCTAGCACAAAGATCGTGTAGTTTGTATGCTAAAGCTTTTCTAATGTCAAGTATCATTTCCTTAGACCATGAGATTGTGCAACTCCGGGATATCGTAGGAGTGCTTTGGGTGTGCCAAACGCCACAACGTAACTGGGTGGCTATAAAGGTACACTACAGGTATCTCCGAAAGTGTTTGTTGGGTTGGCACGAATCGAGACTGGGATTTGTCACTCCGTGTAAACGGAGAGGTATCTCTGGGCCCACTCGGTAGGACATCATCATAATGTGCACAATGTGATCAAGGAGTTGATCACGGGATGATGTGTTACGGAACGAGTAAAGAGACTTGCCGGTAACGAGATTGAACAAGGTATCGGGATACCGACGATCGAATCTCGGGCAAGTATCGTACCGCTAGACAAAGGGAATTGTATACGGGATTGATTGAATCCTTGACATCGTGGTTCATCCGATGAGATCATCGTGGAGCATATGGGAGCCAACATGGGTATCCAGATCCCGCTGTTGGTTATTGACCGGAGAGTTGTCTCGGCCATGTCTGCATGACTCCCGAGCCCATAGGGTCTACACACTTAAGGTTCGATGACTCTAGGGTTATAAGGAAAGTATGTACGCGGTTACCGAGTGTTGTTTGGAGTCCCGGATGAGATCCCGGACGTAATGAGGAGTTCCGTAATGGTCCAGAGGTAAAGATTGATATATAGGAAGTATGGTTTTGGCCATCGGAAGTGTTCCGGGCATCACCGGTAGTGTATCGGGACCACCGAAGAGGTCCGGGGGTCCGCCGGGAGGGGCCACGGGCCCCGGAGGCATACATGGGCCAAGTGTGAGAAGGGACCAGCCCCTAGGTGGGCTGGGGCGCCTCCCCACCAAGGCCCATGCGCCTAGGGAGAAGAGGGGGGCAAACCCTAAGGGCAGATGGGCCCTAAGGCCCATGCCTGGTGCGCCTCCCTCTCTCCCCCACTTGGCCGCCACCCAGATGGGGATTGGGGCTGCCGCCACCCCTAGGGTGGAAACCCTAGGTGGGGGCGCAACCCTCCCTATCCCCCTATATATAGTGGAGGCAAAGGGGCATCCCAACACATGAAGTCCTTCCCCTATTGGCGCAGCCCTACCCCTCTTCCTCCTTGTCTCTCGTAGTGCTTGGCGAAGCCCTGCTAGAGTCCCGTGCTCCTCCACCACCACCACGCCGTCGTGCTGCTGCTGGATGGAGTCTTCCCCAACCTCTCCTTCTCCCCTTGCTGGATCAAGGCGTAGGAGACGTCACCGGGCTGTACGTGTGTTGAACGCGGAGGTGCCGTCCGTTCGGCACTAGGATCATCGGTGATTTGGATCACGACGAGAACGACTTCATCAACCCCATTCACTTGAACGCTTCCGCTTAGCAATCTACAAGGGTATGTAGATTCACTCCCCTCTCCCTCGTTGCTAGATGACTCCATAGATTGATCTTGGTGATGCGTAGAATTTTTTTTAAAATTCTGCTACGATCCCCAACATGGAGAACCCAAGCATATGATAATGCCAAGTTGTTTAAAGAAAAAGTTAAAAGATGGCATGACAAAAGGATACAAAAGCGTGAGTTTAATGTAGGTGATTATGTATTGCTATACAACTCTCGTTTAAGATTTTTTGCAGGAAAACTTCTCTCTAAATGGGAAGGCCCCTATGTTATCGAAGAGGTCTATCGTTCCGGTGCCATAAAGATCAACAACTTTGAAGGAACAAATCTGAAGGTGGTAAGCGGTCAAAGAATCAAACATTATATCTCAGGTAATCCCATAAATGTTGAAACCAATATTATTGAAACCGTAACCCCGGAGGAATACATAAGGGACACTTTCCGGAATGTTTCAAACTCCGAAAAGGAATAGGTATGTGGTACGGTAAGTAAACTGACTCCAAAACAATTTTTAAGGCAATATTTCTCCGTTTTGGAATATTTAGAAAAATAGAAAAATAAGTAGCAGTCCGGGAAGGACACGAGGGCCCCACGAGGGTGGTGGGCGCGCCCCCTACCTCGTGAGCACCTTGTGTGCCTTCCGGACTCCGTTTTCTTGCACGATACGTATTTTGCTCAGTAAAAATTCATTATATAACCTCCCGAAGGTTTTGACTCTCGTATCATGCAAATCTCCTATGTTCTTGTTTCGAGCTTTTTTTTGTCAGGGTTTTCCAGGCTAGGCATCATGTCGTCTCCCTCCTCCAACAATGGTGACAAAGATGCTTGGCTAATGAAGATAGATCTGAAGAGGGAAGAACCCACGAGGGTCAACAAGGATGAAAGGATCAAGAAGGCCATGGAGGATCAAGCTCCGGCAGCAAAAGACATCCTTCAACTTGATCATAACCTTCTTACCCCAACTGAGATCGAAGCTTTCAAGATGATTGAGTTATCTCATATACAAAACAAGTATCTCACACAAGAAAATATTTTGTTGAAGGAGCATATTGTCGCACTCAAGGGCATTATTCGCAAGCTGGAGGACCTCTTACGCTCGACGTGCGATTATCCGCACCTCCACCTTCTTCACCGACAAAGGAGATATGATCACATGGGTATGGGCACTCCCCTTGGCAACTGCCAAGCTTGGGGGAGGTGCCCCGGTATCGTATCACCATCACAACTCCTATCTTTATCGTTTTTCTTAGTTCGATCCTATTAGTAGTATCTTGATCTAGTAGAATAAAGTTTATGGCATGATCTAGTTTTGAGTTTGCTTTATGATCTCTCTTTGTAATCGAGTCCGTGAGCTATATATAATAAAGATTAGTGTTGAGTCAAGGGCTTGATTATTTTGCCATGATCTTGGGTGAATAAAAAGAAAGAAGAAAAGAATAAAAAGAAACAAAAAGTTCATATTGATCTTATTGAGAGTAATGACTTCACATAGAAAGGGTATGATGATTAAAAGTTGTTGGGAGTTGGCAGACATAGCTTTGGTCATTGTTGCAATTAATAGGAAGTAATAAGAAAAGAGAGGTTTTCACATATAGATATATTATCATTGACATCTTTTATGATTGGGAGCACTAATTAAAATATGACATGCTAAAGGGTTGATGTTGGACAAGGAAGACAACGTAATGAGTTATGTCTTTCTTATATCTGAGATAAAGTATGTTGTCATGGATCCTCTAACTTGTTGAACTTGCCTTTCCCCCTCATGCTAGCCAAATTCTCAGCACCAAGTAGAAATACTACTTGTGCTTCCAAATACCCTTAAACCAGTTTTGCCATGAGAGTCCACCATATCTACCTATGGATTGAGTAAGATCCTTCAAGTAAGTTGTCATCGGTGCAAAGCAATAAAAATTGTTCTAAATATGTATGATTGATTGGTGTGGGAGAAATAAGCTTTATACGATCTTGTGATGTGGAAGTAATAAAAGCGATAGACTGCATAATAAAGGTTCATATCACAAGGGGCAATATAAAGTGACGTTCTTTCGCATTGAGATTTTATGCATCCAACCATAAAAGCGCATGGCAACCTCTGCTTCCCTCTCCGAAGGGCCTATCCTTTACTATTATCTTCTACCTTATTCAAGAGTCACGGTGATCTTCACTTTTTCTTTTTCATTTTATCCTTTGGCAAGCTCAGCATGTTGGAAAGAACATGATATATATATATATATATATATATATATATATATATATATATATATATATATCTAATTGGATGTAGGGGAGCATGAACCATTATTGTTGACATTACCCTTGAGAAAAAGGTTGTGGGGCAAAACCGTAAGCCCCTATCTTTCTCTGTGTCCGATTAAAACTCCGTAACCACAAGTATTGCGTGAGTGTTAGCAATTATGGAGGACTAAATGATAGTTGAGTATGTGGACTTGCTTTTTAGCTCTGACATAGACTCTTTCCGATGTTATGATAAATTGCAATTGCTTCAATGATTGAGATTATAGTTTGTTGGAGCCCAATAAGGTTCATGATTTATACTCTTGCATTGTGAATAGATCATCACTTGAACATAAGTAATCATATGACAAAATCTATATATGTTGCTGTTATAAGAATAATCATGATGCCTTCATGTCCGTATTTTATTTTTATCGACGCCTCTACCTCTAAACACGAGGACATATTTATTGTTATCAGCTTTTCGCTTGAGGACAAGCGAGGTCTAAGCATGGGGGAGTTGATACGTCCATTTTGCATCCTGCTTTTATATCGATATTTATTGCATTATGGACTGTTATTTCACTTTATGTCACAATACTTATGGCTATTCTCTCTTATTTTACAAGGTTTACGTAAGGAGGGAGAATGCCGGCAGCTGGAATTTTGGGCTGGAAAAGGAGCAAATATTAGAGACCTATTCTGCGCAACTCCAAAAGTCCTGAAACTCCACGGAACATCTTAAAATAAATAAAGAAAAATCCTCACCAAAGATGAAGGCCAGGGGGCCCACACCCTGCTCACGAGGGTGGGGGGTGCGCCCCCCCTACCTCGTGGGCCCCCTGGTGGGTCTCCGACGTTCATCTTCTCCTATATGAGGTCTTTCTATGAGAAAAAAAATAAGAAGGAACTTTTCGGGACGAGACTCCGCTGCCACGAGGCGGAACCTTGCCGGAACCAATCTAGAGCTCCGGTAGAGCTGTTCTGCCGGGGATACTTCCCTCCGGGAGGGTTGAAATCATCACCATCGTCAGCACCACCGCTCCTCTCATCGGGAGAGGGCAATCTCCATCAACATCTTCACCAGCACCATCTCATCTCTAAACCCTAGTTCATCTCTTGTATCCAATTCTTGTCTCAAAGTCCGGGATTGGTGCTAGTAGGTTGCTAGTAGTGTTGATTACTCCTTGTAGTTGATGCTAGTTGGTTTATTTGGTGGAAGATCATATGTTCAGATCCTATATGCATATTATTACCCCTCTGATTATGAACATGAATATGCTTTGTGAGTAATTACGTTTGTTCCTGAGGACAAGGGAGAAGTCTTGCTATTAGTAGTCATGTGAATTTGGTATTCGTTTGATATTTTGATAAGATGTATGTTGTCTAGCCTCTAGTGGTGTTATGTGAACGTCGACTACATAACACTTCACCATTATTTGGGCCTAGAGGAAGGCATTGGGAAGTAATAAGTAGATGATGGGTTGCTAGAGTGACAGAAGTTTAAACCCTAGTTTATGCGTTGCTTCGTAAGGGGCTGATTTGGATCCATATGTTTCATGCTATGGTTAGGTTTACCTTAATACTTTTGTTGTAATTGCGGATGCTTGCAATAGAGGTTAATCATAAGTGGGACGCTTGTTCAAGTAAGAACAGCACCCAAGCACCGGTCCACCCACATATCAAATTATCAAAGTATCGAACGGAATCATATGAACGTGATGAAAACTAGCTTGACGATATTCCCATGTGTCCTCGGGAGCGCTTTTCTTATTATAAGAGTTTGTTCCGGCTTGTCCTTTGCTACAAAAAGGATTGGGCCACCTTGCTGCACTTTATTTACTTTTGTTACTTGTTGCTCGTCACAATTTATCTTATCACAAAACTATCTGTTACCACTTATTTCAGTACTTGCAGAGAATACCTTGCTGAAAACCGCTTATCATTTCCTTCTGCTCCTCGTTGGGTTCGACACTCTTACTTATCGAAAGGACTACGATAGATCCCCTATACTTGTGGGTCATCACGGTCTGTGCTGGTCGACCGGCGCAGACGCGAGATCAGTTCCTGTCTAAGCCATTGAGATTGTTGTCAACGTTGGATGTGCCCTGCTGCGTCGTTCCCTTCTCGTCTCGCACAGAAATAAAACCCCGACTCCTATTGCACACGCATAACAAATTCAAGAGAGCATCCGAACCAACCTTTGGTTGCATTGTTATTCTAGAATTTTGTGTGCTCAATTTCATACAACTTGTTGCTTTAGGAAGGATACTAAACATCCTCGATTCCAATATGAGTACAATGATAATGACATATTGGCTTTTTATATTAAGGTTGCATATGATTATTTTGATATATTAAGGAGCTGGGTGGAGCTGCCGTCGCGAACCATCTCTTTCCGGTGGGGAAATGGCCTTTCTAGCGGCGATGGACAGGTAGGCGACGCCAAGATCTGCATGGCGGCGGAAGGGGTAGTGCGCGCGCGCGGGGTGGGGGGACGAATCTGGACATGCAAAAAGCGTTTTTCACCTGACAGGGGTGGCCCATGCGTCGCTTTTCCTTCCGCCGGAGCCCCCAAGCGCCCCCAGTGCACTGGGTTTGGCCTGGGATCACCCCGCCGAACCGGCGGAACTTGGCGTCCTGGGGGCGACTGGGTTTTTTTCCGGTGCCGACGGGAAAAAAGTCACCCTGGGGGGTGTTGGGGGCGCGAGTGGAGATGCTCTCATGTACTAGGAGGGTGAGAGTGTTTCTGACTTACTCTGGATGGAACTCTACGCTCAAGAGCATCTCCGCCAATGTGGCAATGTTGTACTAGCCGCTTCACCTAGGGGCACCAGACCAACTGTCGGTACAAGTGCACCGAGTGGCGTGCCGGGGAGGGGAAGGACAGGGAATGTATCCGGTGCACCCGCACTTGTAGTGCTACCCGTGCACCGAATGCCATAGAATGTTTTTAAAAATCTGAAGAAGAAGAAAATCTAGCACGTTGACGCAACATCAATGTATGATGTCACAATTTTTTGTGTAAAAAATTAAAATATTTTTTTAGATACAAAAATGACAAATTTGACTTCAGTGTGATAATGGGCCAAATCTAAAGCCCGTTATGTTATGTACTATTCAACATTGAATTTGTTATTTTTGTTTTTTGAGTTAGGTTTTGAATTCTGACTTGAAATTTTATGACAACCTACATTGATGTTGTGTGAGTGTGCTAATTTTTTCAGAATTTTTTGAATATTTTAAGAATACAATGTGAGCTTGGTGTACCGGTGGGAAAGTATCTAGTGCTCCCAGGCCTATGGTGCTCCCGGTGCTCCGATGCGAAAAACATTTTTTTACATGTTCAAAAAATTCTGAAAAAAATGCAGCACATCGACGGAACATCGATGTCTCTTGTCACAAAATTTTAAATCAAAATTCGAAACATTGCTTGAGATACAAAAATGACAAATTTGACATCAATGTGATAATGGGCCAAAACTAAAGCCCAGCTTATGTTATGTACAAAATTTTGTCATTTTTGTATCTCAAGCAATGTTTCGAATTTTAATTTGAAATTTTGTGACAAGAGACATCGATGTTCCGTCGATGTGCTGCATTTTTTTCAGAATTTTTTGAACATTTTAAAAATGTTTTTCGGACATTTGGAGCATCGGGAGCACCCCAAACCTGGGAGCACTAGATACTTTCCCGTGTACCGGTAGCACCACAAGCACCGGTGCACCAGATATTCTATCTGGTGCACCGGAGCTTGTGGTGCTACCGGTGCACCGAACTCAAGTCGCACATTTAGATGTTTGAAAAATTCTAAAAAAATTGTAGCACATTGACACAATATTAATGTAGATTCTCACAAAATTTTAAGTCAAAATTCGAAAGAAAGCTCCTAAAAAAAAATGGCAAATTCAACACTGATAGTACATAATATAGGTTGAGCTTTAGATTTGGCCCATTATTACACTGATGTTAATTTTGTGATTTTTATTCTTAAAAAGTATTTCAAATTTTGATACGAAATTTTGTGATGACATACATTGATATTATGTCAATGTGTTTAATTTTTTTCAGATTTTTTAAAATGTTGTACGGCATTCGGTGCATCAGTAGCACCATAAGTGTTGGTGCACTGGATACGTTCCCGGCAAGGACAAGGCCCTGCGTGCGTGGCTGCCAGGTGTGCCCGCGGAGGCCAAGCTGGACTAGGTGCTCCTCGTCAAGTACAACCAAAAAAAATATGGTAGTCGAGGAAACGGAAAAGCAAACGAGCTGACGCTCCCTAGCTAGTTCCTAGCCGCCGCCGGCCCGCCGCCGCTACTGCCGGTCCTCAGCCGCGGCGCACTAAGCGGGCCGAAGCCTCCGCTGCCCTGCCGCCGGTACAGGATCCCAGTAGCGCTTCCCTCTGCCGAGCAGCCGCTCCCACAAGCAGCGCCTCCCTCCCTGGAGCAGCCGCTCCCGCCCAGCACGCCGCCGACCGGAGCTACGCCGTAGACCAGTCCTTAGGGAGGTAGCCACCACTCCTTCGCCCCCCCCCCCCCCCTTTCTCCCTCTTCCCTCATTCCCCCTCCCTCCTTCCTCTTGCATCCTTGTTTGTTCATTTGTTCTGATTTAATGATTTTTGCATTGGATGCGTACTTGCTGTAGATTGGATATTATGAGCATAATGATGCCTTTTTCTTGATGAGTATTTTCTGCATGATATTTCCAATGCATGTTCAAGTTTACATGTGAAAGGATTTTGCTTGATAGGTGTTTGTGATAATGCTTGTAGGGGCAAATGTTTACAAATTGTTGTTTGAATTTCAGTTGAGCAAATGTTTTGGTGTAAACATGTTAGCAGTGAAACATGCAATGGCTCACCGTTTATATGAAAAATAAAAGATTTAATTGTTTTATCTGCACCGTCTTGGCCTGAAATCAAAGCTTAGCAGTAACATGCATTTTGAGAAAGCAGGAGCTTTCTCTTGGTTATACTGGCCGAAATTGGTTTACACATTAGTACTAGTGGTATTGTTGGCATGATTGATGCCTCAAATCTTGTTTGTGATTGGGAATATGGTGGTGTATTATGCTGTGTTGTTGATTTTAGCAGTCAGACCTAAATACTACCATTGAAAGTGACTGCTTCTCCATTTGCATGTTATTGATTGATCTTCAGGTTCCACCATTCGTGTTATGCCATGCTGCAAGTCTTTCATTGTTGGTTTCTTGTTTATTCATACTCCTACAATATTACAATTTCTCTTACAATTATGTGTTTCCTGTTACACTAGTCAATCATTCTTCGGGTTTTCACCTAGTCAACCTTACTAGCAATGTTACACAAGGCTTCATTTTCGGGGTTTGATGTTAACATTAATTTATGTTTCAGTATATATGCTAGGAAGGTATTGAATTGCATGTGTACGTACCTCCCAGTGCTACGAAAGGGGGTGTCACCAACACAAGCGAATCACGTTCAAGAGTAGGAAAGCGAAGATATCTTGAACAATATTTGTAGTAGGATAGCCGATGCGTGTTTTGTGAGAGCAAGATAGGTTAGCTATGTTGATGAAGGCCATCATCATGTGAACAATTTGTGTTCTGTATGGTCCATATCTTATTTGTTAATATTTATACGCATGAAGTATGAAACACTACAATATAATCATTGAATTTCCTATATGTTAGCCATGAATTGTCTAATTTTCCTTTCCAAAATGGTTGTTGAAATGCCTAACAATGTAAAAGTCACTGCTTAGTACATAAACATTCTTTCAGCCCCGAGGGGCATTATGGAAAATTCATGCCAAATCTACAATTTCACAGTTGTCTCGACCAAATAACTTCCAACCTTTTCACAGTTCTCAGCTCACAGCCGCTTTCTCACAGCTCGCAGCTCACGGCTGCTTTCTCAGAACTCGCAGCTCAACCAAACATACTCTAATTCTATCCCTTTGGAACCTGCAGTTGGAACAGGGCACCAACATTGTCAATTGGAGAGGCTTGGAGCTGCTTTGGCATCCTCAGGAGAGCAAACAAGAAGGTAATTTGCTGCTCCTAGCTTCTATACATATTTTTTTTGTGAATTTTAAAAATAATAAATTGTATCCCTTTATTGGTGCTTTTCCAAAATGACGAATTTACCTATCTGTAGATACTGATACACGTATCGGCGCATTTTAGCTCAGGAGAGCAAGCAAGAAGGTGATCTGCTGTTCCTAGCTTCTATACATATTTTTTTGTGAACTAAAAATAATAGCAAAACGTATCCCCACATTGAAGTTTTTCCAAAATGGCAAATTTGTGTATCCATGTATCATATCTGTGTTAGGTTCCCAGAAGCTCGCCGGAACTGCTGCCATGTCTTCGAAGGGCAAGAAGAAGAAGCCGTCGGCATCCCCGCAGCCGTCACCTCGTACACCTCCCTCTCGCGCCCGTGAAGGCACCGGGGGCTGCATCCTGGACCTCTCGTCCACCGCTGCAGCGGCGGCGGCGCGGTACCCGGCTCTCGTACCCCGCGGAGGCGCGGGTTGTTTCGCCGGCACCGTCTCCGATGTGGTCTCCAGGGGCGGGAGCCGCGGTGGCGAGGGGAGGCTCTGGCTTGCCGAGCCCGCCATGGCTAGCACCGGGCTTCGGCCTGGGTGCCTCGTCTTTGTATGCTCCTCACCAAACTTGTTAACTAAGCACTACACTTGTGTTTTCAATACAAACCATGCTCCATGTAACATCAATTATTGCTGTTAAAATTTCGACTGTGTGCCCACCTTTGACTGTGTAGATGTATCTTTGCTCTACTAGTGTAACATCTGGTCAACTGAATATACATTGATTGATCCACACTGTTTTTCAATACCGCCGCAAAGAATCATATTTACAGCTTGCTGAAAATAAGATTAACACATACAGTGGATTGCGGTACCCTGGTTGTAGAACTGACATTCGAGCTTCCCATGGATTTTCCAACAGAGATAAAACTTCAGCTTACCAGTGTCTATGTGTTGTTTTGTTCTAGTCAGCTGAGCTTCGTCTCCTTGTTCTTAGGTGTCACTCATTTCTTCAAGTAGTAACAGTTTAGATGGCTTCCCACTTGATAGTTTATTTGAGGAGTGCAACAGATTTTTTGATCTTGATGTGGACAATGATCTCATCTCTAATGAAGCTGGGGTGAACTTTGTGACTGCCACAGTTTTCCCTTCACGTGAGGTATGTGCCTTTGTTATCTTTCTTCTCTTGGTGTATAAATGCCGCGAATGCCAAACTGTAAAAGTTTCTGATTGGATGGTCACTCTTATCAGGTTCAAAAGAATGACATCAAGCTCTCTTGGGATCTTGCCTGCACACTGGGATACCCTGCAGTAGGTCGTTCTTTGCTAATTAGCCCCCTATATACATCCCAAGCCCCAAAGCGAGCTGATTCTGGCGAGTTTTTGCGTGTGATAAAATGCAGCGATCTTTATCTCAGTCTAGTTCCAACGAAAGTTGTACTGTCCAGTCATAATAAGTCGGAATCTGATTGCCATCCTGTAAGAAATGTGATGGTTATGGAGTCACCTAAAAGGATTCCTTCAACTCCTCCATGCAGAAATGAATCCCATGATGGTGCATCTAACAGTGGCTTTTCATTGTGCTTGGATCAAGCCACTGCAAAATCAGCATTAGCAGATGATAAAATAAGTGACTTGCTGAAGACTTCTGCATCACGGTGGCTTGATGGTAGGCACTTGCTGAAAGGAAACTATGTCCCTCTATCAATGTGCGGAAAACTATCTATGTTCGTAGTTCTGCGAGCAGAAACAGATGGTTCTGCCCTGGATGTAGTGCATGAGAAAAAAAATTCAATGTCTAGTGCAGATGTCTCTGGTAAATTGGTTGAAACCCCTGCTTTGTTCCTTGTCGAGAGAACCACAAAAGTGCACCTTTCTGATTTGTCATCTTCAAAGGAGTTTGGGTCAGATAAGCTAGGGTTCCCACCAGAATATTCCATCTGTGCTGATACAGCAAGTGAAGATGCCAATCATGATCAAAGGCTTGGTGGGTTATCGGAAGTGTCAGCAAAAGTAAAAGAAATGATTTCGTTTTCGCTGGCAGATCAAATTGGTCTGCCAAGGAATGGTTTGCATGATTTACCAAGGTATAGCGTGAACTTGCCCCCCCCCCCCCCCCCCCCCTAGATTGCAAACACATTTATTTGTTAGTTAACGATATACTATTTTCTTTCATTTCAGGTATAAAGGTCTTCTTCTTTATGGCCCACCTGGAACAGGGAAAACCTCTCTTGCTTCTTCATGCGCCTATGATCTGGGAGCCAATCTTTTTACAATCAATGGACCAGAGATCATTAGTCAGTATCACGGTGAAAGTGAACAAACATTGTATGATGTTTTCACTTCAGCTAAGCAAGCTGCACCTGCTGTGGTTAGATTTTCTTCTAATGCCAACCACTTCTTTTCATTGTCATGTCAACAGCAGTTGAAATACTCTTAGTCTACTACCTTTTTAGGAAGCTGATGTCACAATTTTTTAACCTTTTCTCCCTCACCCTGTATCATGTGGGATAGAAAAATGAGCAATCTTTTTGTTCACGACTTCTAGAACCTGAGTTAAAATGATTCATATCCTCAGATGGTTACCCTTAGTATTCTAGATGAAAACATTGGTCATCCATCTTTAGAGGAACCTCATCCTTTACACCATTTTTTAACATTTTAAGTGAAGTTAGAAGTTACTACCATTTTAAAATCAATATAACACTTACTGCAATTGAAGAAGATACAAAAGTTGAAGAAGATAAAAAAACAAATATATCTTATGAACTAGATTTTGGGTAAGCTAGGTGTTATCATCCATTATCTCTTGAGTTATTAGTGATCAAAATTAGTAATAGCTCCTGTTATCAATGTTTATGGATTGAATGAAGTATTTAATTACAAATGGTTTCTCTATACTTCAATGAGGACTTATGAATGATTAGCAATATGATTATTGATGTCTATGAATTGAATTATTTAATTACCATTGGTTTCTCTATATTACAATGAGGAAGTATGTGATGTCTTAATTGATAACAATATTGAGGATTGATAATATGTATCTTCATTGATATTAGATATTTATTGATGAATTGGATGCGATTGCTCCAGCCAGGAAGGATGGAGGCGAGGAGTTGTCTCTTAGAATGGTGGCCACTCTGTTAAAACTGATGGATGAGATTGGCCGTAATGATCGTGTTATCTTGATTGCTGCTACAAATCGTCTTGAAAGTATTGATCGTGCATTACTACGACCAGGAAGATTCGATCAAGAAATTGAAATAGGTAGAAATCTCTGATGTTTTTCATGTACCGCAGTTCTATATATATTCTAGGTCAGTGCTGTTCTTTTTTAAGGTATTGTGTGCAATCATCCCCTAACAAAAGGTATTTGTGTGCAACTAAATCCAGTGCTAGTATATGTGCCGAATACATGAGGATTCCTTTTGCTGGTAACATCATCCATTTAGGGTGGTATCAACAAATAATTGTAGGCGATTGATTAATGCCCCCTCCTCCCCCGGCGAAAAATAGGCAATTTGTTATCTTGCATTTTAAGTACTTTGCGATACTTAAGAGACATCATGCCCCATATACTGTTATCTGCATCACTTTAGTACTAGCTGTTTTCAGAACTTAGGGTAAACTGAGGTTGACTGCTTACAGATAGCGTCAAATGCAAGCTGGCTGTCTTCGATGATAAGCCGTTGAATAATAGGGTTGTCCAGTTGATAAGTTGTTGAGCAAGTCAAAGTTGATCAATTGTTGATTCACTTGCAGGAGTACCATCTCCAGGACAGAGGCTGGACATACTTCACCACCTTCTAAGTGGAGTTCACCACTCCCTCACTAGTGAGGAAGTTGAGTCCCTTGCTTTTGCCACTCATGGATTCATGGGTGCT
This sequence comes from Triticum urartu, assembly GCF_056163025.1. Lineage (NCBI taxonomy): Eukaryota > Viridiplantae > Streptophyta > Magnoliopsida > Poales > Poaceae > Triticum > Triticum urartu. The sequence goes on along the minus strand of NC_141873.1, from coordinate 63,642,032 downwards.
GATCTAGCTGCACTATGCAACGAGGCTGCATTGAGTGCTCTTCGCCGTTATATCAGTGTAAAGGAAAGTTCAACCCAACTACTTGGTGATCGTGACACAAATGCAGAAAAGACGAATATTCAAGAAATTGATGGTCTTTTGGGTTATGAAATAAGCTCATTATCATCATCTCTCTCAAAGTTAACCATGTCAATGGAGGATCATTGCTGGACCAGTAGAGGTGATACCATAGAAAGTAGCGAGCCGGATGATAAGAAAGATGAGTTGCTATTGTTGGTGACTAAAGAAGACTTTGAACAAGCTAAAATGAAAATTAGACCAAGTGCGATGCGTGAGGTATCATTTTTACCCACCTTATATGTTCATTTAGTGTTTCTTTCTCAGATTTCTTCTCTTATTACTTGCTGTGATTTTTTTCATAATAGTTCTTGTCTTGTAAGCATCATTTCTTCTCTCTTGCTTTTTCTTTCTTTCTTTTCATATGTTTGTGTCAATATTTGTGTCATGGACTCCAACTGATGAGCAGTGGAAACTAAACTAAAAGTTGCACATTTCAGAACAATTGATGTGAAGTTCTGGTATAACAATTTCAGTTTAATGTAAGGTGTTCTTGATTTGGTTGTTCGAGATGCACCCTGGTGTGTTGCTATCTTATGGGAAATAGACACCAACATCAGTAAAAATATGTGTGTGATCTGTAGAACGTAGTACAATGTTAATGCTTCTTCCATCATTTCCTGTACAGGTAATGCTAGAGCTTCCAAAGGTACGATGGGAAGATGTTGGTGGTCAAGCCAGGATCAAGAAGCAGTTAATTGAAGCCATCCAGTTGCCACAGAAATGCCCAGACGCGTTTGAACGCTTAGGGATCCGCCCTCCTAGAGGATTGCTAATGATTGGACCACCAGGTTGCAGTAAGACATTAATGGCTCGCGCTGTAGCTTCTGAAGCAAAAATGAATTTCCTTGCAGTTAAGGGTCCTGAGCTTTTCAGCAAATGGGTTGGTGACTCTGAAAAGGCAGTGAGATCATTATTTGCGAAGGCGAAGGATAATGCGCCTGCAATATTATTTTTTGATGAAATAGATGGGCTTGCAGTAACTCGTGGCCATGGAAGTAATGGCATATCTGTTGCTGATAGGGTACTCAGTCAGTTGCTACAGGAAATGGATGGTAAGCCTTGGTACTTAGGGACTGTTGGTTGGTCCATGATGGTAGTCCAGCAACTGGTCACTTGTTACCTCAGTCTTTATTTGATCAAATCATTGATTTTTTATTAAGTAGTTAAATACTGGAAAGTGGGTTACTCTTGTATTATAGGCTGTCGTTGATTTAATTGATGACTACTCCCTCTGTCCCAAACCAAGCAACGGAGTGAGTACTACACAAACCAAGCAGTCAAGCATGTAAATTAGAGCAGATATGACGTTTCTACTATTTCTTTAGGTTCTACTGGTTGATTCCACACAGGTTGTTCTTTCTTGGTACAATTAACAGAATAATCTTAGATAGTAAACCTAGATTACATTCATTAAAATGGACAATTACTAGTCAAAATTGAGGCCCCGGTATCTTACTATCTTACTCCCTCCGTCCCAAATATAACGTTTTTGCAAGCTACTTGCAAAAATGTCTTATATTATGGGACAGAGGGAGTATTAGTTACTGGGCTCTGTGCTACTCCCTCCGTTCAGAATTACTTGTCTCGAATATGGATGTATCTAGAACTAAAATACGTCTAGATACATCCATTTCTGCGACAAGTAATTCCGAACGGAGGGAGTATTTGCTTGTCTTTTCATTCTTAGTTGGAAATGCTGAAAACCTACGATCTGGACTCATGTTAGTTGTTACATATCTTTGCCAGTTAGGTTTTTATCATCTATAATTACCATGATTGCAACAGGTTTGGACCAGAAGATTGGTGTCACTGTTATTGCAGCTACGAATCGTCCTGACAAAATCGATATTGCACTTCTGAGACCAGGTCATCTGTCTTAACTACACAGATTATGCACATGCATTTTATGGTCTATGTTCCTTGTTGAGTTACACATGCAATGCTCTCTATCTTTTGTTGGTTTTAACTTCATGAATGATGTATGCACTAGGTCGTTTCGACAGACTGCTTGATGTTCAACCACCAGATGAAGCTGACCGTGAGGATATTTTCCGGATTCATACACGCAGCATTCCTTGCAGTCACGATGTCAATCTAAACGAACTTGCTAGACTCACAGAAGGCTACACCGGCGCCGACATAAAGCTCGTCTGCAGGGAAGCCGCTGTAGCTGCTCTTGATGTATGCTACCTGCCCTTTGCCCATTCTGGTACACAAGGACTGGATGTGTTTTCTTCACTAGAAGCTTGCTGATAAACTATTTGGATTTTTACCAGGAGAACTTTGACATCCCAGAAGTAGCAATTACACACTTCAAGTCGGCAATCGACCGAGTAAGTCCATCAGATATGCAGTTCTACCAAGAACTTGCGGCGCGGTTCCGCCGTCTCGTTGATGACACAGATAACGCAACAACGCCGGGAATACGTACCGAACCTCCCATTTAGTATCCTTCTATATGTACAAGTGTACATAGAGGAGAGCAGTTCACTGTAAGCCATTCCTTATCTCCTCATTACCTCAATGACTCATCATTCGGTCCTAACATGAATTTGTGTTGACAGTTGCAGTATGATCCTCCAGCATTTCCTGTAGCTGGAATTCTTTTTGTTTCTGGTAGAGGCTAGTAGTGCAAGTCAAGAGTTGCATCTTTTTCCTCGATGTCCAATGGTTCCATCTAGTAATATTTTTATAGTGGTGGCTCTTGAAAGAGAGAGGATACTGATTACTGAACACAGTTTTGCCTGTGCAATTTTTTGCTAGTCATGTACCCGTGGAGTGAGTGTAAAATTTGTGCACATTTTGACTGCCAGTAATGGGATTGAGGAATCTTGCGCACGTGGAATTTTGGCGTGGAGAGTTTGGAATCCCAGCTCGAGAGCCGGTGAAAACGCGACTGCGGGGTGAAAAGCCCAACCCTTTTGCCCGACGCCTGCAGCATTCCCACTCCTTGGCTCGTCTCTCACCACTCCGGCCATGGACGCAGCCGGCTCCGTGTCTCACAGCCGCAAGCGTCCCCTCAATCTCAATCTAGTGCCGGCGCTCTCTGGCGGCGATGACCATCACAGCAGTACTGCAGTAGGCCAATCCTATTCCCCTGCACCCAGCAAATAGGACCTATACGTCACTTAAGTTTGATTTGTTGTTGCGCCGTAGGCGTCACTTAAGTTCGGTTTGTTGTTGCTCCGTTGAAGTTTATGTTTATTGAGAAGAAGCAAGATTCTTGAAGCCGGAAAGGTTCCCATCCTGTTCGAGAATTGGAAGTGTTGCCATGCAAATTATTTTGCTGTCAATAATTTGTTGCTCCAGTTATAAGTCACATCGACTTACACAATGCAAATTATAATCTTGTGTTGATCAATGTCCTTATATCTAAGTTTGTTGTTCCATGACACAACACATAGTCATTCAAAAAAGTAGCAATGATAAATTGAACCTTTCTTCTAGCCGTAACTCAGGAATGAAACTAAGAATGGACCATGTTACAGTGCATTGTCACCTTAAATCGAGCACCTTTTGATCACCACATCACATCAACTGCTAAAGATCGATAGTTTCTAAAAAAAAACACCAGTAGCCTTTCTCACTTGGAGAAGGGGGACGCACTGTAGTGGCGGTAGAGCGCGTCTAGCCGCCGGCTACCCGCGCGCGGTTGCACTCGTGGAGCTCCGGCTTGCTGCGGCTCTCGAGGTCATACCGCAGCAGCCTCTCCCATTTTCCCACCACGATTCCACGAAGAACTCGCCGCACGCCCCGGCGACGGCGTCTCCACGCCGAGCAGCATCAGGAGGTGGTGGGCCGACGTTCATCGGTATACTATCACCGTATCACGCACATTTTTTCTATTTCTTAGTTCTGACGGAAGGTAACATCGGGCCCGGGGATTCTCGCGCCAGTCCGACTTTTCCTGAACGTGTTTTTCTTTTTGATAAAACTTAACATTCTTGTTAACTTCAAAAAAGAAAAAACTGAGCATTCTTGTTACTCTGTTCTGCATCCATTTCGCGCAAAAGGTAAATCTTCTTGCAGGATGACTCGTTCATTCCTTCAGAAAACATCAGCCGCCAAAGCATCACTGCTCGTGCCTACAGTGTCCATGGCTAGCATCCACAATTTGCAGGAGGTAATGAATCTAGCCCTTGCCATCTCCATTAGACTAGGAGTTCAAAGCCATCAGATTAGTATGGCATAATCAGGACCTGCAGCACTGGCACGGCAGCACCAAAGAGTAACAACCACTATCGCTGCCAGCTGATCTGACCCAAAAAAACTCGGCCGATCACTTGCGAGGCCTCCCTCGCTTCCCGCTCTTCTTCCCACCTTGTCCTGAGCTCCCGGCTTCCAGAGGAGAAGCGCCAGGGCTGCCGGTTCCCTTCTTAGGACGGCCTCTGCCTCTGCCCCTTCCTGACGGCATTGGCTCCGGAGTCGCCGTCTTGGCCCCCCTGCCTCTGCCCCGCCCACGACCATGACTGCCACACTCTGCCTCCTCCTTGGCTACCTGCTGTCTGATCTCGTCCTCGGCTTCTGGTTCTGCATGTTCCGAGGTTCAAAACCATCCATGCTTAGATTTCAGTTTAGCGACTGTCAAAAGGTAAAAATGATACTCAGGCTGGAGTAGGCATTTTAGCAGTCAGCAACAATTCCAATGTAAACCCAACTCAATTTCAGTTTTACCATTTCACACTGAAAGTGCAGTAGGAGAGAAGCATCTTATTAGGTGAACCATCACTACGGAGCTTGCTTGAAAATTTGGTACATGACTGCCATTTACGAGCACTATGTATGTTTCGCACATGGAAGAAGCACTAGAATTGGATGGACCAAAATGATCAGGAAAGTTATAAACTAAACAGAGCCCATTATATCAGAGCACTGGAATTGGATGGACCAACAATGTGGCTAATGTTGACAAACATCGCACCACGACCCTTGGCTACCTTTTGCACACTAATGCAATTTCTATTTTCCAGTCTGATAGCAAATCGAGAAACATTAACGTGTGCGGAAGGGGCGTCCTCTCGCACTAGCCACGTCGGATAAGAAACGACAAAATGAACGCAACGGGATTGGTCAAAGTCGCTCACGCATGTAGGATTGGCCTAACCTAACCTGGTCTCGCTCAAGACTCCACGAGACCACGGCGCCTTCCCTCTTTGCCGCCGCCTCCTCCTCTCCTCTTCCCTCTTTCTCCCATGCTAACTCTCGCCGCCGCCGCCTCCCCCATCCCAGATTCTTCTCCTCCGCCGCGCCATGGCGCTCCCTATGATCGATGTGCCATCGGGTTCCGCTGTTCTTTGAACTCCGTTGGGTGCCGGGGTGGTGGTCTTAGGAGGAGGGGAGGAGGAAGAAGAAGAGGACCAGGAGAGCCCCGCAGGTGCAGGGGAGGTCGTTCGCGGTGGAGAGGCTGGTGGCGCACAAGGCATGGACATGCCTGCCGAGTGCCCAGCCCGCTGACGGCGATGGGTCTGGATAAGTTCGGTGTGCTTTTAGGTTGATTTGGTATGTTGGACTGAATGAGGTTTGGTTAATTCGTTTTGCTTTGGTCCGTGCTTCTCCCAATCCAATCCCATCCTATCCCTCTTTGCTCCATCTCACATCCAATCTGATGCTTATTTTGATTTGGTGCAGATTCACTCATTTATTGGATTGTGAGAAAGAAGCTACAACCCTTTGATCCTGCCTGAAAAACAAAAGTAGCCTGCAGTTAAATCTTGTAATAATTGTCCAGTATGATTCTTTCTAGCGTCCAGCTTATAGTTTGAGTGAAAGAAACTACAACTCTTTGGCTCTCACTGGAAAATGAAACTGACATTGCAGTTGAAATCCCCAAATGACTACCCAGTATGAGTCTCATGTGGCATCCCAAATAGCTGTTGTGTCTCAAGGCAAGGACAAGCCAACCTATGCACCTCATGTGGAAGATGGAGACATGTGTATTGTTCTTAATGCAAAAGATATCTGTGTTACAGGAAGAAAAATGATATGCATACCAACAAAATCAAGCGGATATCCTGACGAGTGTGCTCGTGGTGGTCGCTCAGATCCCAGCCGTGCGTGGCGGCGGGCGTCCTCGTCGAGATAGTGTCGTTGTATACATCAACTTCATCTCCAACCCATCCACAGGTGTACCAGCTCCTCTCTGTATATTGTTTGATTTTTTCATGTTCAATTCAACTTTCGCTAAAAGAACTTCAAAATCGAGCAGGGATTGCTTGATTTGTAGCCAATGATTTAATTGTTCATACTATTTTGGTGTCTAGAAATAGTAGTAAAACTACTAATATCGTATTAGGGGCTACAACGCAGCATGTATTGTTTGTTTGAATTAATTTATTTTCATTGTAATAGAGAGGAAGCAGTGAGTTTTGCTGGGGTTTTTTCCTGAAGGAATCGTGGTTTCTTTCAGGCCATCTCCATGGTAACACAGGGCCAGGGTTTTGGTGTAAGTAGCTCTAAAATATTAATTAGACTGGTGAATCTGACGGTTATAGTGCTCCATTCAATTATGATTCACTATCGCCACTATATCAGATGGAAGGTTTACAGTTTGGAGATTGGAGCATCCAAGATATTATATCATATTGTTCATGAAAAGTTATGCAATAAGAAGTTAAGAACCACCCGATAATATGGAATCGCTGTATGCCTTTTTACAGCAACTAGCAAGGAGCAAAATAATATTTTTGATGTTGCTTTGACTAATTAAGTGAGGTCCTAACTTAAGTTGGCTAATTTCTTTCATACCCATTATATGATTGGCATGTCCTATTTCTCTCTTGGTTTCTTCTTCTTTCTTTTGTTGCTTCTTTGGAATTTTGTTGGTGTATTTTGGCTATTTGTTGAGTGTTTGGTGCTTGGTTTTCAGTTGTTCACTTTCTTTTTCTTCCCCTTCTTTGATTTTTCTTTTGGATGATCTTCTCCTAATAGACACCATATGGTTTTTGTGTTGTTTCCTAGGTACAGATTTTGGTGTCAATTCCTGGACCTTGCTGCCTGCATGGCCATCGGCATAGCCAACCCGACGTGCCGGCGTTTAGCGCGGATGGCCAGATCTATGCGGCAGAGAGCATGGCCGATGCTGGAAGGGAGGTCTTGCCGCCGGCCTCCAAGCAGTCGGTAGGCACAATGGATCCTAAAGCTCCAGGCTGGATCAAAAGGTATGTCGATTTGCAGTGTTACATGTCTGAAAATTGTGACTGAAAACTGGACTTATTAGTGTAGGCATAAACATTGCAGGCACTGATAAAAAAGGATATCTTAAACAATTACTGTGCCTTGAGATCTACTCCTAGATGATTCTGCATTTTAGTTTTATGATGTGTAGTTATAGCTGATACTACTAAATGGCTCAGATGTACTTGCATCTTTAAAAATCAGTGATTTAATGAACATTTTGCCAATTGACACAAGATGCAGAGTATAAAAAGTTATAGCATGTTACAGATAAACCAGAGGAATTGGCATGTATATGCGTGTGTTCCTGATTATGTGTACCTTACAGGTTCAGTTGGGATATGTGGTCAAAGATTAGGACACTAATATCCGTGTAGGTTACATTTATAGTTGCTTAATTCATGATGTGCTCGTCTCGTCATTTTTATTCTGTACGTGCAGGGTGAGGATTTGGGAGGAAGCCCCTGTTTAGACACCTTGTCCCAGTCAAGCACGAGCCGACGGCGGTGACACTGCATATGTTATCCAGGATCATGCTCAACGGTTGTGTCATCGGCGACAAGATCCACAAGATGCCATGGCGGTGGTTGCCCCGGGTGTTAATGTAGAGGGCAGGAACCAGTAGCAGGTGAGGATACTATGCAATTTCGCTGTGAATCATTGTTAATTATTGGTCGTACTTCTTGTGCTCTGAAGATTTGATTCCACTCGTCTTGATACACAAAAAGAGTTTGTTTCATGAATTCAAAAGATACTGAAATTAAAGGTTCGGCTTATATTTGGGGAGCAGACTCTTTTTGAAAATCGACATCTGAATGTAAATAAATGCCCTTGGTATGTTCTGATTCCTATCATCCATTGTTGCAAATTTCTTCTAACCCAATATATCAGTTTCTTATCTTCTTTCGGTTCACCTTCACTCATCCTGACATTCATCACCATAAAATATTTTACATACAATTATCTTTACATTGTTAGCCTGCTTTTTTGTTTGTTTCACAAGCTTGAAATATTCTACAATGCTCATACTGATGTAGAACCCTCCAAGTTTTCAAGTATTTTAGTTTCCTATTTTTGCAATGTAGAATGTCTCATGATACATTTTCTTCTGCGATCTTATTTAGGTGAGCACCAAGATCTCTGAAACTTTTTCTTCAAAATACAGTAACCAAGCTGCGTTTGTTTCGTGCACATACATAAATGGATGGCTCTTCTTCTTGGAACCCCAAGTTGTGGGAAAAAACCCCTATTGCTACCACTTGCAGGAAAGCTCAACCAAAACCAAGAGGTATTTTTATTTTTCTTCACTTCAACCAAGTCAGTCATGTACAATGAGCAGCACTCAAACCACAAAATGATTTGCATCCCATTATTTTTTCCAAATTTTCAATTTTATGACCTGCATTCTAAATAAAACATAGCTCATAGCTCAATTTTATGCATAATTTCTCCTGGCAGATGTACATATTTATCCCCACAAGGCCACAAGACACAACTGTGTGTTGTAGGTAGCATCAGAAATTGAGTTGAATGGGATCAAGATGGAGCGGTTTGTTTCCAAAAGGCACCACCTCTTTAATTTTCTGCTGGACAAGCGGATAACATGCTCCGGTCCAATTCGTGATTGGTGTTGATGCATCTCTAAATAATCTAATCATTCTGTTTTGCTAGCTTGTGCCATGCATGTCAGTGAGTTCTAATGTTTTTTGTACTCTTATCATGTTATGTGTGTGTTTGTCTGAACTGCTATGAGATGGGCCAGTGGCAGGGTAACCAGAATGGGTCTTTTTGCCTGTACAGTTCTTATAGGATTATCCTTACTATATGTTTGAGTAAAACAACTCAAGTTCATGTTTATACTCGGTACAAATTAAATATGAGATGTGCTTTCGAATCTGCATGCGTGTTGATCAAGACACGGCCCAGCATGGACGTTTAAAACACATGCAATCAGATTATCTCGATGTAACTCATTAGGATGCTTCTGATCTCTTTTCAACTAAAAAAATGCAATGGTGTACCGTGTACATATATCATGGATTATGTGCTTGTCTACTAATGGTGATGTTGACATGGTATACTGTCTATTCTCCCTACTCAATTGGCTGTGCTCATATCAATGTAGGCTAACTAAAGAATTTAAGATGCTCATATCTATGGATTTGAAGCTAACTAAAAAGTTTTAGATGTTCATATGTGGTGTCTGTTTGATGAGAAAAATAAAAAAAAATAGACAGCAAGACATGTGTTGTTGCTTTGTATAACTTGGCAAAGAAGGTTTACGAAGGTCAAATAGCTGGCTGTTGGGTGTGGCTTTCATAGTAGTTATTTTTATAAAATGTTAAATAGGCACCAAATGTTCTGATCCACCTGCTTACCCACGAAAAGGCTCTCCAGCCATAGAGTTCTGTAAAAAAAGGCACACCAGCCTGGTTGTTTCCTGAAATTTGATAGTGCCGAGATCATCCAGAAAGAACCCTATCCCCTCCCCCGCCGCCACCCGCGAGGTGTCGGGGAGGGGGCTCCAGATCTCCGCCGCTAGCACCCCCTCCTCCCTCCTCCACCCTTGCCGCCGCCAAAGGACGCCGGTGGCAGCGGGGCCCCTACCTCCCCCGCGCGTGGGGTATGTCACGGGTGAGATCTCGCAGGCGGGGACGCGGCGCTCGGTGCCGGGCGCAGCGGCGCTCAAGAGTAGGACGGTGATGGCGGCAGGCGGCATGGTGGTGATGCGGGCCTATGGATGGCGTCGACGGCGGTTGCTTCCGGCAGCGCCTCAGCGTCGCATCCGGCGCCGCGGGTCGCGGGCAGCCCTCTCGCCGTGGATCTCTGGTGTGTGTGTGTGGGGGGGGGGGGGGGAGCGGGGGAGGTGGGCAGCTCCCGCCCAGTTGGGCCCTCGCGGCTGGGTGGCGGCGCTCGGCACGAGAGGACCCCCTGGTGGCGTCTCTAGGCGGCGGCAGCTCTGCCATCCTTCCTCTCATGCATCGGGCAGCGGCTGGTGCTTCCTCATGGTCTAGGCCTTCGGCGCGAGGGAGAAACATGGTTTGGGGGGGGGGGGGGGGGGGGGGGTTGGAGCTGGCACGGGCGCCGGTCGTGGCCATGAGCCACTTCCCCGCCTCCCCTTTCCCCCGGTCGATGTATGGCCGCGGCCCTTCTCGAGTCAGGTTTGCCGCCGGCTGCTCTGGAGGTGGTTGGGGTCCCGGATCTGGGCAAGTTGTGGCCTTTGGTGGCTCTCGGGGTGGTCTCATGGCAGTGCGGCGGCCCTGGCCGTGGGAGCTGAGTTGGTCGTGGGCGGATTGCATGGCTCGGCTACAGACAGGCAACCATGGCCGCTCGGGCGGCATGGCTGCGGGTGGTTGGCGGACTGGGGTTACGGCGGAGGGGTTGAAGCACCGCGGTCCATCACCTACCCAGTCCGTGCACTGGTTGGTGATGGCGTCCGTGGACGACGTGTTCCTCCTTGCAGGCTCCGTCGTGGTGCTTCTACTCCTTCCGTCTTACTCCGGGTGAAAACTTGATCTTCGGATCGGACAGTGACGATGTTCGTGGTCGTGCCCTTCCTGGAGGCACCGTCTTGGAGTCCTCGGTCCGACGTGTCCGTCGCACATCCTCCCAGACGATCGCTCCTCATGGTGGTAGTCTCCATCGGCTCTAAGCGGATCTGTTTTGCACATCTTATAGGTGCTTCATAGTTGTTGAGGTTGTGTGTCGGTGCCCGGCATTCGTGTATCTTGCCTTGGCTGTGTGTGGCGTGCGTTTGTATCGGATGCTTCGATGTTGTGTTGGTGCTTTATAATATAAATAAAGGGGGGAAACCCTTTTTCGTAAATTTGATTGTGCCCAAGGATACATTGATTTGCATACAATTCTTCAAACAATTGTAGACCAAGGATACAATTGATGAAAATCTTCAGAAAACTGCAAGACATGCTTTTTGAAGAAAGAAGTTAAGAAGATTAGTCACTGCCACAACATGTGTTCAGAAAAATACAACTTCGCTGACACCTGTTGCCTATAAAATTGAGCTCACCATGATTAATTCCTTTCTTTCAAGTCGATAGTCTGTTCAAAAATATGATTCAGCATATAAAAGCATAGTTTTACTATTCTGTTGCTTTCCTTTTTTTGTATGATATGGTAGATTGTTAATTTGGGTCTCGCTCATACACATTATCTCTTTCCCTATCTGTGATATCTAATTTAGACCATGTTATTCCACAGGTAATACAAAAGCATTGTATTTGCTTGGTCCAGTATGTCAGCCTACCTCGCTCACTTTCCTTTCAAAACACTCAAATTTGGTGACTGAAACTTGGATGTGCAAAACATTCTGCTTTGTTTACATTTAGGAATAACCTTGTTGTCTATGCTACCTTCACTGGTGGTTCACAGCACCAATCCTCACATATGCTCCTGCACACAACTGTTCTAATTGAAAATGCTTTTCATGATTTCTTCTTCATGCCTGCCCAGCTATCAGGCTCCTTATTTTGGTTTCACTTACAGTGCTGTTTATTTTCATTTAGGAGCTCATTTCTTATGATCTCATTTGTATATACCCTTAATCAGCCAATTGATTGATTGCACTTCCTTTTATTGCTCAGATAAGGCTGCATGGCGCCACCACGCCCGCTCAAGACGACTGTGGCCGGGTATCGAGCCGCCAACACTGATCTTATATTTCTTATGTGATCGTGCTTCTCTGTCCCGAGGTCACCCGGGTCCGATGTGCCAAAAAGGACAGCAAGGGAACAACAACACGTCCTTCCCCTCTTCACCAAGATAATCTCACCCGTCTTGCTTCACTTTTGCAACGGGCAGTCGTTGCTGCCACATGGAGCTCTAGAGTAGTCAGTCTAGATTCAACTAGAGTTGCAAGTGTACCATTGTCCAGTATAGCTACCTTTTCTGATAGATTTTAGACTTCTTATCCTGTATTAGTTTAACGGCTGGCTAACTTTTGTTTCTTGTCATGTTGCTATCCAGTGTTAATTTATCTGTCCACCAAGTTTTAGAGGTATATCATGAATAGTCTTCTTTATTTTTTGTGATTCACGGGCCATAGCTTAGCTTCCGTGCAGTAAATTTTGTGAACAATGCAGCATTTCTCTTATCATGTCTCGTGTATAAATATTTCATTGGTAAGAATTGTGCTACCATGCCTTACATCTAGATACATCCATACCTGCGACAAGTAATTCGGAACGGAGGGAGTAGATCATAACTCTTGGATGCAACATTTTTCACATTCTTTTACATTAGAAATTTATCTTACGGTATTATGTTTATTTTTTCAGAACCAAAGACCCTGGGCAGGAGCCATTTGCTTTCAACATTGGCAAGGGTTCAATGATCAAAGGTGATCCTCTTTGCTCGTGGGCGCGCAATGGGAGCGCGGCGCACAATCTCCGCCTGCTCTAGGACACTACATGCGGCACAGTCACGTTGGCCTCGGCGGCAGGCACCACAACGACAGCGAGCGGGGATTTTCCATCGTTCAGATGCTAGCGTTCCAGTTCCTCACCCCTTCCATGTGTGTGCTCCAGTTTATGCCCTGCATTGTGCCCTTCATCCCGCAAACCCCTGGCGTTTACAACAAGGACTGCTACTTCTTCTGCGATGCTCGCGACGTGGGCCGTGTTGAGGACTAATAAGATGGCGAAGGAGCAGCTTCTCAAGAAGGCGATAATGAAGGTGAGCGTCGGCTCATTGGGGCAACGGAGAGCGGTGAGGATGCGAAGGCGGATGCGATGCAATACAACGGCATGGTGGAGAGGAGTATCTTGTAGAGACATAATGTTAAGATTGCTTGTTTATTTGTTGAGTTTGATTACCATTTGTATATGCACTTGTCCTATCAACTGCAAAGAAAGCCACTCAAAGGGGCACTTCCTTACCTTGCCTTTTTATTCAAAAGTTGTAAAAAGAAAAAGAAAAGGTGCGGCCACCTATCTAACACCGCCCAGGAACGCCTCAAGCGGCGCATGAGATCTGCGATAAGTTGCCCAGACCTTAGAAGAAACGGGCTGACCAACGTATTGGCCACATAACGACAAGCTATTCGAGTGAGTGAGAACAGGATGCAGAATTTCATGCATCTTAAGTGCTGGTGCTCGACATAGTGGCCACGGAAGAAGGAAATTTAAAAACCAAAATGCAGCAAACGATCGACTAATTGTTGAGCTGAAAGCATGGCAGTGGAGAACATCTCAATTTATCAACATCTCTGTTCCGAAAGCGTTAGGATCAACATTAGGAGGAGAGATACTTGAAAGTCAAAACCAGCCACCTGAATCTATGGCGGTCACTGCTGCATAGATAAATAATTCTATTGTGAACAGGCCAAAACTAATAATGACCAACAACCTACTCGATATTTTCATTTTTCTCCTGGCTCCTGTGATTTTCTTAACCCAAAACTAAGCTAAAGTTGGGCCAGCTTGAACTACGCTTGACAAATCATGGCACAAGGGGATTAATGGGCTATTCAGCATGGTAACCTGTGCATCATGTACATGCTATAAAGATGTAACAGCAGAATTTGCAATTCATCCTTCCCTAGATTTCTTCTACGATCCCTCTGGTGCTGTTTTAAGAAGTTTTTAACCTTCACATGTGGAGAAGCTGACACACATAAGGCCACAATCATACCAGTTCCAAACTCTACAGACTAAAACTAAGCACCGAATAACTATTGACAGGATATCTAATTAATTTTATTGGACAACGGTATACAAAAAAAGTTATGAGCAAGGAACAAATTCAGCAAGACCATACTAGAAATCTAGACCTGTAGACCATATACTAGTAAAACGTCCCCACCCATGTTACGAGCACACAAAATTGAGTATTAACAAGTTTTCATGGGGTTACTGCTTACCAGGCTGTTTTAAGTGGTATAATCAAGATGCCATTTTGTAGACCGGATATTGCAGACTGCAGCACATGTGTGAATCACTAAATTTGAACCAGAAATTGGCGTGCAGTGATGTCGTTAAATTGCTTCCCTATGAATATGTGATGGCATGGTTGTACACTGGAGGTGCAAGAATATATGTGCTACTGCACATTTGCTGATTTACAAATGCGCTTGCTAATTTATAATTGTTAGTTTCTGCTACTATACACTACACTATATATCAATTTCAAATTTTTATCCTTCTTGTTAGTTGCTTCCTTTTGCAGTTTAGAACTTCTGAATTTCGTGATAAATCTCCAAGTCATGATTTCACTATCATCCTTTTAGCATTTAATATTCAAGATTGTTTTGTATTTAACTATTTAATCTCATATTACGTCAAAATTTTGAGATACATGCATCATATATGTTTTGATGATGTCTGAATATAAATATATAAACCGAGAACTTAAATAGGGAAACTGGCTACAAGAATGATTACTGTACAATTGATACAAGGGGAGGTGACCTGGCAAGTACCTGTTTCGTCGATTGCGGCATGTTGGCTCGTCTTTCGTTTTTGTTTTTCTTTAATGTCACGGCGCGGAAGAAAATAGAGCTTTTTCGTATTCTCTAAAAAGCCGAGTAACAGTTAGCTAGTTTCAATATCTTGAGCAAGGATAATAGTTTCCTTTGCAACAGATCAAGCAAGACTAGAATGATATTGGCCCATCAAATTTCCAAGTTCACAGACAAATGAAATTTTAATAATTGTCATCGTAAAAATACATAAGAGAAATGCACACCTTGAAAGAGAGCATCAATATCACCATCAAAATTATCCAGCTGCGACAAAAGTAATAATACATGTATTGGACACTAGGTAATAGAAGGCCGTACAGAACATCCATATTATGGGGTACAGTTAACTAGTATGTCCTGTTGAGTACTCTACTGTTCTCGTAAAAAGAAGGTAGTAAGTAAACTAGTCGCATTCCTGGGTGTAGAAACATGTTATTGTCAATCTAAGCACTACAAGATGTGACAACTTGACAACCAAAGAGAAGAGGGAGGCAGGTATTATGAGTAAATGACACTTTTTAAATTGACAAACAATTTCTCAAAAAAGGTTTATGGATCAATAACTCCAAGACATTTTTGTTTCACTGTTACCTCCTAAAAGTTAACTCCTCATCATTAGCATGTGCCTGTGATTAATCACCTGGCTCTGTTACTAATATTGATATGCTTTGAGTAGTTGGTTTAGGAGATGTTTAATGCATGTTAACACACATAGCTCACTACACTACCCAAAGTCATGCTGCTGATTTATTCAACCCGTATCTTTTGTTTTGCACAAATATTTTTAATAAATTACATTAAATCTTTACCCTGTCAGTAACTTCAAGCGAGTAAACAGCTCGTGCATGAAATCCCAGTTAGTTACCTGGTCAAGCTTACCACCAACATTTGCCCTGTCTACAACAATCAGAGACATCCCAACTCCACAACCAACACTGCAGAATTGTTCTGAGCTTAGTATAGAATAATAGTATGAATAGAGGATGCCACAACATTTACATGTTGATTTCGTGCAATTACCTTGTAACATGCATTCCTTCAAGAATGTCAACCTTTTTAGGATTTACAGATGACCTGTATATAATGCATAACAATAACTGGTCAGAGAAGTTAAATGGTTGAAATCTCGAAGGTTGCAAGACTTGTATTTCACATGGTATTAGCATTTTAAATAGATGTACTTTTGTGTAGGGCCATAACCAAGCTCTCCATATTCAGAAAGACCCCAACTTATGCAAGAATCCTCTGCACCAACAATATGGTGCATGTCGCCAGAAGCCATGCAGCGGATGTTCCAACCGCTGAAGCAAACAAATCATCTATTAAAATGATAAGTGAGGATAATAGTATTTCAACAGGAAGCTTATTATCAGAATAGCTAAACAGCAGAGTGTAGCCATCTAAGACACTGCTCATCACTATGGTATTTCACAGTTTGTAAGGAACCTTAAATCTCTAACTGGCTTTGGATACATGCACTCATCGCCCCAGTTCTTCAACTTTCCCCACACATACAGCTGCCCACGACCTAAAATCAAACCAATGGACCAACATTTAATTAAAATATAGCAGTTCTAAATATTGCAACACAATCAACAGAACATCAATCTGACTGAAAGAGTGCAAAGGTATAACGACAATACTATTTTCCAAACATATGCGGTATGAGATCTACTTGCAGATGAAAAATAGGATGATTCAGGAATCATGGCTTATGCCTCCTTTTGTAATGCAACTAAACCCAAACATCATAAATAGTCAATAAAAAATAAAGACTACTGTTCTTCCTTAGTTTAGATAATTATTTGCCCAGAGTGGTATGCCCATCCTAAAACAGGACAATCTGATTTGATGCTCACAACGTCAAGTGACCAGATATTTCCATGAATAGTCTTGCTCTACAAAATGCTCAGTGCAATAAAAAACCTGCTAAAGTATTTGATTTACATATCTGAAAACACATATCACTGCATCTTCAGCCACATCTAGACCCTCTGTCTATAGCACCCCACTTTAATGATAAAAAGCTGCTCTTACACTCCATCCGTCCTAGTTTGCATGGCGTCCTTGTCTTTTGTGATTTAATTAGACCAATAATAATAAGTAATGTGCCATAAAAACTATACCATTGAAACCTTTTTTCGTGATGGTACATCTTTTCTGGCACATAATCTACATTTCATTGGTCAAAGTTAAACACTAACACACATGGGCACCATGTAAATTAGGATGGAGGGAGTAGGAAATTATGTATGGGCAGTATGACAGGAAAACGAAAATGATTGTGAACATTTACACGATGTTTTCCTTCAACTGAAATAATTTAAGAGCAATATTATCAGAAAGTACCCAAGTTTTGAGCTCCTTTTCAAGTAGTAACGCGCACAGAAGCATACACTTAAAAGGCAACAACGTTTGACAACTTTTAGGCATATGTATGCAAACACAGAGAAAATGCTAACATATGATACAATAATGTTTGTCAGGCTTGAGAGGTTTGGTCTTCAACAGGCTAAGTTCCATTGCTAACTCAATTGTCCTATGCCATCTGACTTGGATGTTTGAATTGTATAATCAGCTCACCAAGACATGCAACACAAACATAACTAAAACATCAACTTAAGGTGCAAGGTAAACTAATCACAAGAGCTGCTTGATCCATATGGGACCCTCGGCCAAACTATATTCTCAAAACTATCTTTTTCTAGTATATTTTGTCATATAGCCCAAGCAATAAACTCCTGTGGTAATTTTATCCCAGAGTGCATGATAAAATAGCAAGTGCATCAGATATATACGCATCATACCACCGGCAGTGCACGCAGAACTTGCAGAACCAGCTGAGATAATATCACTGGGAGATAGCATATTGTTCTTTTGAAATATTTCAACGAGGCGTGGTTGCCACTCATCTTTCTGTTCATTGTGACCCAACCTACATCGTAAGAAAGTGGACAGATGAACAATGTAAGATACATCATGAATACAGTGAGATACACCATACATGACAAGAATAAGTTACCTTCCATATCCACCAAAACCCCAGCTGGTAAAACATAAAAAGGAACCATGTGAGAGAACATAAATGTGACATGAAGGAATCATATTAATGTATGCAGAAAGGGACTTTTATACAACATGTATAGAGACACTAGTTAGTCAACTATCTGGATTGTAAGTTTGTAACATTGTCAAACAAATGGTGGAGAAGGAACATACGTGTAAACAAAGCCACTTGAATCAACTGCAACTGCAACATCCAAGTATAGCAAAGGTTTTAGTATCAGTGCTGATCCTCAAGACTCAAATTAACAAGAAAAAGAAAGAAAGGAAAAGAACCTGTATGATTTGTTCCACAGGCAACTTTGACAACGGTCTTCCCAGATAATGCAGCTATTGCCCTGGGGTGGGGCTGGGGATCATATGTTAGCCTTACCGATGATGCATTGGCATTATACTGTAACATCATAAACCAAATCACAATTACTGATGATAGCAAATTTAGTAGGTGTGATTGTTAACAGAGTAGCAATCAACCTCATTGTCGCTTCCATGACCAAGTTGGCCGTACTGGGGAAGACCTGCTGTACTGAATAGAACAGAAGAATAAAATACATATTCAAAAAATTGATGAACAAGAACAAAACCACTAAATACAGCCAAAGAAGATAATGTTATCATGAGAAGATGATCAAAGCCTTTTGCTTATTCTGAAAGAGGAAAGAGGTTGCTAATCTTTAAGTTTCATAGTTTCAGCAAGGCCATACAGTATGGAAGAGCCCTCAACTGATGACAGCCAGACAGTAAATTCAGCACCACAAACAGCATTAGTTGCTTTGGTAACAAGGCAGGGGACTGGCAACACCTTAGTTCCTGCACCAAATTTAGAACAACACGTAGTCAGGGACAACACGAAATAACAGCAATGTTAGAACCCAACGGGAAAATGAGCTTCCCATATGGTCAAATTCCCATGAAATTGTAAAAACTACCCCATCGTCCTGAACAATATAAGTTCTGTATGCACATGGCATAAATATTTTTATTGGTTTCGTTATCACCCAGACAGGTAGGTTCCAAGAACAGGTAACATCGTAACAGAACACAACTGTAGATTATAGTACTAACAAAATGGTATTTCCGCACACCAGTTGTATTTGTTGCACTTCTAGTTGTGTCATCTATCAATCATAAAAATAAAGGAAAAGGTGAGGGAGTCAACCACTCCTTAGTGAACCAGTCCCCAACTGGCCATGTCTGTTGTCACCAAATGCAAAGGACTTCCCTTCATCAGTTACGACCACGGTATGATTTCTTCCAACACCTGCTGCGATTATGTTGTATCTGCAGAATTGACAAGTGCTGATTAGCATTTAGAAACATGTCGAGAAAACATATAACACCGTTGGACCATTCAGTTCAAGTATGTTGGATGGTACATATTCATGGGTTCAGCAATACCATACACACCTTTTTTTAAAACTAAAATGAAGGGCAATGCAGAGGAATCTCACTTTGATAGTTTAGAAACAACAGTTGGCAGGTTACGCAAGAGAGTGTCCCCATGCCCCAGCTGCCCCTTCTGCTAGAAATAACAGTGTTAAGTAAGAAACATAACAAAAATCAAGCATCCACGCATACTTATACCTCATTTCGACCCCATGAGAAGCAACGGCCGTCAGAACTCAGAGCAACACAGTGGCAAGCCGCTGGCAAAATGTAGGAATCAATTAGCAAAATCGATATGACCATAACCCGATTTTACTACTACTTGACAGCATTCAATAAACGCTATGAGCCTATGACCACCCACCAATCCAAGAATTTCGGCGCACAAACTGGGCGGGGTTCCCATGCCTCCTCATATTAGATGAAGAAATACAGTGGAGGAAAGTAAGGAACTCATCCTCGGACGCGGAGGAGGGGAGGAAGGAACTCACCGCAGCCGGAGGCGACGAAGCGGATGTCCACGCCCACGAGAGGGCGCAGCCGCGTGGGGGACACCAGGTTGCCTCTGCCCTGCACCCCGCCCTTCACCTTCCGGCCCATGATGTCGAAGCGCACCGTGCCGCAGTACAGCAGCTCCCTGCCCCCCGCCTCCGCCGCCTTCTCCTCGCCTTCCGCGGCGGCCGCGGCCGCTCTGGCCGGCATCCTCGCCGCGATTCCGACCGGAAACCCTAGTTTCGGTGGGGCGGAACGGAAGCAGAGAACTGTGGAAGCGAGTGGGGTAGAGGGTTTGAAACCGAGTGCGGCTCTGTAGAACGGAACTTGTTCGCCATTCGCGGGGTGTTCTGCCCTGCCGCAACGGCTGGCTTCGCTCCGCGTGAAGCGACAGGCCCAAACTGACATGGACATGGCCCAGTCCACTGTAGTACGGGCCGAGATCGAAGCCCAGGCCCGTGACAACGTGGGGGTTCTCGCTGAAGGTTTTTCCTCCATCGCGTCATATTGGACCGACCCATTCGCGCCCACGTAGCTAGTAAAAGAAACACAGAAAATTACCCGCAAATTGCTTGTATTTATTTCAGGATTTCCAGCGATGCGTATTCAGTGGGAGGAGACGTTTCCGTCGACGACGAGGTGTCTATGATGACTTCGTAATTTTCAAAATGATATGACGGCTCAATCTTTCGAAGGTGCTCATAGGGGTAAGGTATGTGTGTATGTGTTTATAGGGGTGAGTATATATGCGTATGTATATGAGCGTTTGTGGCTGTACTGATGTTCAAAAAAAATCCGATTAATCTAAAAGAGCCTATTTACCGCTTTTTCTGTTTTATTCAGTTTCCTTCACGTTTTTTTGTTTTCTATTTTCTTCTTCATTTTTTTCCATATTTTTTGCATTTGTTTCTTAAGTTTTTTCTTTTTTTTCATTTCTTTTGTTTTCATTATTTGTTCTGGTTTTCATTCAACATTTTTTGTATATGCCAACAGCATTTTTCTAATACAAGTTTAACACTTTTTCAATAAAAATTTAACATTTTTCTAATATGTGACATTTTTTCTATACATGTTTTCAACATTTTTCAAATGCTTGATTACATTTTTCAAATTCAAGATTAATATTTTTTGAATACATGGTCAACATTTTTCCTTTGGTTTATTTTGTTTCTTTTTTGGTTTTCATTTTTTGGTTATTCTTTTTTTAATTCTTCATTCTTATATACATGATCAACATTTTCAAACACTTGTTCAACATTTTTATATACATGAGTAACATGATCAATATTTTTTTCAAATACTTGTTTAACACTTTTTCAAATACTTGTGCAGACTTTTTTCAAATATTTGTTCAACATTTTTTAAAAAAATTGCATTATATATATTTAGAATATTTTAAAGTATAAACAAAAGTAGAAAAAGAAAAGGCGTGAAGAAAAAAACTGAACAAAAAAGACTGGTGTTTCGCGCGTGCGTGGGCCAGCCGAACTAGTTCGCTTCAGTGGGGGGTTCGCTCCTGTCTTGTCCGAAATCCCAAATTAAGGAGTACTTCTTCTAAAGATCATTTTAATTTTTCAGGTTGTGACAAGTGACGCGCTGCTAAGAAGTTTTTCTTTCTTTTTGTAAATCTATTTCTTGAAAACGTTTTATCTCTTAAGCCGTGCGTCCAAACCTGGAATCATTTTCATCGTTGGATTCCTCGAGTCGAGATCTTCAAACTTAGATCACATGTCAATAAGTTTTCAGCACGTTCGTGACTCTGGCAAAAGGAAAAAGAAAAGATACGTTTTTTTCGTTTCTGAGAGTCGCGAAAGGTAAAAAGGAGTTATTTTTCATTTCCGCGAGGCGCTGTCGTTTCTCTCGCGGAAGCAAAATTATGCCTCTCACGAAAGCAAAACCATGCCTTTCATGGAACGATTTTTTTTCAAGAAGCAAGGTCGTGCCTCTAGTGAAAGCAAAACCATGCCTCTTGCAAAAAAAAGTGTGTTCTCACATAATTTTTATAGTCAAAAAATTAAGAAAAACCGAAAAAGGTAAAAAAAACCATCTAAAAAGAAGAAAATGCGTGTGAAAAAAACAAAACCAAATGCAGCATCCAGAGTGCGACACGTGGCGGCGGCTGAGAACGCGCCAAGTGGCACGCTATCAACCCACCCCCAAGTGACCCTTGGGAGGCTCCCGAACGATCGCTTCTCAGGGCATCTCCAGCCGTTGGCCCCCAAGAGGGGCAAAAAATCGCCCCCTGGGGGCGCACCGGCGCTAAACCGCGCACTGGGGGCGTGATGCCCCCAGTTGCGGCCCCCCACGGGTTTTTAAAATGTTCAAATTCGGCGCAAACACAACGCAAACACGGGCGAGTTCGTTCAAATTTAAACATATTTTACAAAAAAGAAAAAAAAAACTACCGCGGGCTACCCCCGCCGTCTCCCTCGCCGCCCGCCTCGCCGCCCGCCCACGCGGTTCTACATGCCAAGGAGGCTGCTGTAGAACCGCGTGTAGTCACCGTCGTCGTCGTTGTCGCCCCCACCTACGCCTCCACCGTCCCTGCTGCATCCCTCCCTCGGTTGGCGCGGCGGGGTGGACGGTCCGGGGGCGTCGTCGTCGTCGCTATCGAGGACGACGACACCGTCCTCGTCCTCGCGCCCACGTTTGCGGGCGGCGATCTCCTCCAGGACCCGGCGTTGCCGGACCATCTCCTCGCGCACGTAGTCGTCACGCGACCATCGCATGGCGTCCTCGTCGGAGAAGCCGCGCCGGGCTATCTCCTCGTACTCCGGGGGGAGGCTGGACTCCACCTTGGGCTCGACGAGGGCGCCGGAGCTGCGGGTACGCGCGCTGACAGGCGTGTCCTGGGGCTCCGGCTTGACGGGGCGGAAGTGGAGGCAGGGAGAGCCGCCGGACGAGGAAGAGGACACCCCGGTCTCCATGCGCCTCGGCGTCCAGGAGCTTCCTCGGCGGCCCCGACGGCGTGAGAAGGACGGGGGAGCAGGGTACTCGAGGCGCGGCGTGTTGCCGCCCTCGTTGTACTCGAGGACGGACTCCAACGTGCGCCCGGGCACGCCCCACCACCGACGCCGGCCGGCGGCGTTGAACCTGCCGGAGGGCACGACGCCGTTGGTGGCCTTGAGCTGCTCGTCGTGCCGGCGGCGGAAGTACGGCTCCCAGATTGGGCTGTCGGGGACGTACCGGGGCCCCTCCCTCGCCGCACGCGACAGGGACGAGCGGATGCGTGCGATCTCCGCACGCCGCGCCGCGCCGGTGGGTACCGAGGGCACCGGCACGCCGCCGGCGCTGATCCTCCACGCCCCGGGCACACGCGGGACCGGGTACTCAGCCTCGAAAAGGAGGCGAGCCTCGTCCTCGTGCAGATGACTGCGCCCGAATCCGTTCGCCGCCGCGCCGTCGCGTGGGAAACGCTCGGCCATACTTTCTCAACTGGTGACGGCGAGAGAAGGAAAGGGGGAGAAATGAGCGCGTCGTCGGTGGATGATCGGGGTGAGTCTCTCCGGCGCGCTTGCAGTCGGCTTTTATAGGCGGAGACGCCGCGTGGTAGGCTTGGCCGGCGCGTTACGCGTGGCGTGATTGCGTGGCGGCCAAGGAACGCGTCGCCTAGTCTTCACTGCGCCGCCCGTGAGGCATCAATGGAGCCTGACCGACGCGGTAGCGCGCGGCAGATTTGGTATTGATTCGTCGTGGGAAACGAGGCGATGAGGACGACGAAGGGGCGAGAAGAAAGTAGAGTCGCTGACGCGGCGGGCCGCGGCTCTTCGCGCCAAAAATGATTCGCCCGGCGCCCTCGAGCGACCCCCAACGCGCCGGGTTCGGGTTGGGTCCGCCGACGTCAATTTCGGCCCGAGCCGGCGAAAACTAGGCTCTTGGATGCGTGACTAGATCGGTTTTTTAACACCAGCGAACGAAAAAACGACTGAGGGGCCTTCTTGGGAACGCGGCTGGAAATACCCTCACAGCTCCTTTAATGCGAGACATAGGGCGCCCAAGCAAGACAGAGTCAGCTCTCGTCTCAAGGAGCTTGGGAATGGGCCGGTCCAACTAGCGCATGCGTAACCAGGCGCCTTCCCAAATGAGCCAGCTCAATACACGGGAGGTTAGTGGCTCATTTTTTTTACCCTTTTTGTTTCATATTTTTGCTATCTTTGTTTACCTTTTTATACTTCTATGTATTCTAAATATATATGTTTCAAAAAACACTTTACATAAATGTTACAAAAATGTTAGCATGTATTAAAAAATGTTAAATGTCTACAGAAAAAATGTTTCCCATATATTAAAAATTATATACAAATAATGTACAATGTGTATAGAAAAGAGTATCAAAAAATAAGTTTTGAAAAATGTTGATCATGTATTTGGAAAATATTGAAGGTGTAATACAAAAAATGTAACTGATGTATACAAGAAATATATAATATGTAGAAAAAATAGATATTCAAAAGTATATGTTAAAATGTTAATAACGTATTTAGATTATGTTAAACTTGTATAAATAATATGTTAAAAATGTATAAAAAATCTATCGGCTCTATAACAAAAATGTACGATGTGTACACAAAAAATTAGACATCAAAGCATATATTTAGAAAAATGGTTAATCATATATATATAAAATGTTAAGCCTTTATTAAAATGATCTGGATGTATATAAAAAATGTATCATGTGTATAAAAACAATAGACATTGCAACATGTATTTGAAAAAAATGTTAATCTTGTATTCTAAAAATGTTAAACGTGTATTAAATAAATGTTCTTCACGTGTACAGAAAATCTAAAATGCGTAACAAAAATGTAGACATTTTCTTAAAAAACAAAGAAATGAACAAAAGAAAACCGAAGAAGAAAAGGAAATACGAAAACAAGAGAAAAACTGTGTAGAAAAGAAAAAGAAACAAAGAAACCCAAAACAGGAGAAAGAAACAAAGGAAACCATTGAAACACAATGGAGAAAAAAAGGAAGAAAACAAAAAAAATTGTGAAAAGCGAGAACGAAACAAAGATAATCGATGAAAAAAATTAAAACTGAAACAAAAAAACAGAAAAACTGATGAAAAAAAAAGAATCGAAGAAGGAACAGAAAAATGAAAACTAAATAAACACTTATCAACTTCAATGACGCCGATGTTCCATCACAACATTCTCCTAATGATGTGATATCGTTATTAAATGATAACTCATGTCTATGGTTAGAAAACCTTAATCATCTTTAATCAGCGAGCTAATCTAGTAGAGGCTTACAAGGGACATAGTGTTTGTTTATGTATTCACACATGTATCTGTGTTTTCGGTTAATACAATTATAGCATGGAGAATAAACACTTATCGAGATTGCCTCTAGGGCATATTTCCAATAGATTTTGCCGTAGAAATAGAGCAAGAAGCTACAAAAGCGCGGACTCCGTCTTTCTTTTGGGTGGGCCATGGGTGTAAGAGTCCAACGTGTATCATGTCCGGACTTCTGCAACCCCTCCCCCCCACCCCCCCCCCCCCCCCGGTTTGGTTCCGGTTTGCGGGAAAAACGTGGTCCGGATACCGGGCGGACCGATACAAAACCGTGTTGGATGGGACGTATGCGGGCGCTTTGAGGGTCCGCGTTGGAGATGCCCTTACAGAAAGGTTTTATAGGAACGGTTGGATTTTCTCTTAGTAAGTACAAAGCCATATTTTATTGCAACATGTATAAGTTGCATTTGGTGCACACATTGTGAAATTTGTTTTTAGAGGAAAATATAACAATGGTTCAATATCTAAGTTTATTGTTCCGTCACAACACATGTACACTCAACTAGTATATCTAAATTGAATCTCAACATAGGCCCTATTTGTTTGGACTTTTGCTTTAGCAGCTTTTTTATTTTGGTAAAAAAGCCAAAAAAATATTCTAAATAGGTGTTTCTTTTGCTTAGGCTTTTGGCTTATACCATCATATAACAATATTGATTCATAAGCCAATAGCCGAGGGAAAAAAAACCCTATTTGAGAACCTTTGTGTTTTTCTTGTCAAAGTGAAAAATCTACAAAAGCAAAAAAAAACCCAAATAAAAAGAGTCATAGTCCCTGAAGTCCTATAAAGCTATAGTAACTCAAAATAAACCTAAGAATGGACCTGTTACGTTGCATTATCACCTTAAATGGAGCACCATTTGATCACCACCTCAAGTGGTAAAGATAGATGTTTCTCAAGAAGGGGAACGCATTGTAGTGGCGGCAGAGTGCGTCTAGCCGTCCGCTGCCCGTGCGACGGTAGAGCTCCAACTTGCTGCCGCTCCGTAGGTCACACCGCCACAGCCTTCTCCATTTCACTACGAAAATGAGCTCGCTGCACGCGCCGGCGAAGTCCACCGGCGTCTCCAAGCCGCACAGCATTACGATGTGGGACGCCCACAGGTCCTCCACCGTCGCCTCGTGCACGCGGCGCCACGCCGACGCCGCGTCCATCAGCCACACGCCATGCACGCCCTCCACGTTGTCGTCGTGGGGTCGCATCGACATTCCCTTGTCGCGGATGTCAAATGCGCACAGGCGGAGCTTGCCGCCTACCGAGCCCAGCGACCAGTCCATGCGGCCCTTGGCATCCTCCGCCAGCGGCGGCTCGCGCAGCACCGAGGCGCGACCACCGGCCGGGCGGCATCGTAGCGGAGAATGTGGCCCACATGCCGGCCGTCCCGCCAGCGCTGGCTCAGCCAGTAGAAGCACGTGCCGACGTGGACGCCGGGGGACACGGCAGGCAGGCAGCGGGCGGCGCTGGGCGCGGCGAGCTCGGTGGTGTCCCACCTGCCGGTCGCAGACGAGAAGGTATCCACCAGTACGCGTCGGCGCCTGCGCCGGACGAGGAGGACGACGGTGAGCGCGAGCCGCCCGGTGGACGCGTCCAAGTTCCAGTGGAGAGCAGAGTTGGCGGCGCTGGACGGCGGGAGCGCGAGCTAGCGGTTGGCCGCCGGGTCGCACACGTAGTAGCGGCTCCGGCTGCGGCATAGCAGCAACCGCCCGTGCGACGCGACGACGGAGACGTCGAGCATCGGTACGGTGCGCTCGAAGAAGACAACATAGTCATCTAACGGCGGCGGCGAGGGATCCTCCATCACCGTGCGGCAATGCTGCGCCGGCGGCCGCCATGGCGTGGTGGGTTTGATTGATTCCGGTGGCCTTTGTAACCGGGCGGCCAGCGTGTACTCGGGTCTTTAAGGGCGTGTTTGGATGCGTGCAGGAAGGCCCAACGAGACCCGCGCGGAAAGGGAATGGACTAATTGGTTGCCTGGTTTTATTGTTGGGCCTGCATAACATGAAACTTAAAGCATTTTTAAGCCTGCCTCGCTGAAAACTCAAGAATTGGCAGTTTTTCTAGAGCCATGCCGAGCGGAAGCGCAGAGATGCGGGCTGTTTATATGGTGTCTTCTTCAACCTCGAGTAAGCTCTTCCCTAATCTTTTTTTTTACGCCCCTCTGATCTACATAATGGTGCTTCGGTTCGAGATAAGTTCTACACGAAAAAGATGCACCTTGATGCTACGGTTCCATTCAGGCGATTGGTTCGTAGTTTCGTCGGCTGTAAGTTTTTAATCTCGTGTTCCCGTTTGGAGCTATTCTGAACGAATTTTGTCAGATTCGTCGCACACGATCGATCATTTGAAATTTCCTTTGACCAACAGCCTAATCTCGCAGTTCCTCACAACATTCGTGTTGTAAGTTTTTGTTTCGACGATCGTAGCTTCATCTCTCTATGAACAGCAGTCTACTGCACTGACGCTGCCATGTCGAGCTCCTCTGTCCTCTACTCAGAGCTCTCCTATTCGTTCCTCTCGACGCCGAAACTCTTTCCCTTGATCTCCTTGCCCACGTCCTACTATACTAGAGTCGTTTCCGGCGTCGCTCATCTCGGCCTACTCTTTGTCGTCCTTCTGCTGCACTGACGGTGCAATGACGTGCACACTGCTTTCTTGTGTCCTCTGCCTTCGTGCACACTGCAGTTCGCCGCACCGCCGACGGGGTCGATCATCTTGGCCTCCTCTCTCTCGCCCTACTACACTGGAGTCGTTCCCGACGTCGATCATCTCGGCCTCCTCTCTCGTCCACTGCACTGACGATACCATGGTGCGAGCACTGCATTCTCCTCCTCTGTCGACTGTCTTTGCGCGAGCACCGCAACTAGTTCGTCGACGGTGTCGCTCGCCGTGCCGCCGACGGGGTCGCTCGTCGCCGACTCCATGCTCGTCATGTCAAACACGGCGCCATAGCCACTATCCATCGCAGTCGCCACGGGCCGGCGCACACTGCATTTCTTCTCCCCCTCCCTCTGCCTAACTCTTAACCCTGTGTGCTAAGTGCAAGTGCTAACTCTTAATCACACCCTATGCGGGCAACCAAACACCGTGTTCATGTGCCACTTGGGCTAATGCAGGCAACCAAACAAACCGCACCTGCGTATTACCTAATGCAGCGACCCTCGATGCAGGCAACCAAACAACTTGCAGATGACGCATTTGGGGCTGTTTTTGCTCAACCAAGCTGGGTTAAGAAGTGTATGCAATGCGACTACTGTTCAAAACTTGAACCAAACACACCCTAAATCGATCTTGTGCGTTTATTTTGGTATCGAAGACGGGCGCTGTAAGTTCGATGGCCTGATGCCGACGTTTTTATCGGTGTATCAGACCTCTTTTTTCAGTTCAAAAAGAAAAGTACAGACTTCTTCCTGAACGTGTTTGTCTTTTGATAAAACTGAGCGTTCTTATCACTTTGCTCTGCATACATTCTTCCAGAAAAACTCATGCAGGATGACTCGTTCATTCCTTCATAGACCATCAGTCGCTCATAGCATCATCGCCGGTGCCTTACAGTGTCCATAGCTAGCCCTTCGCATCCCCATCAGATCAGTAGTAGTTCAAAACCATATTACAGGATACTGGGATAGCCAGGCCCCACGGCACGTACGTACTACCTCGGCATGGCATCACCAACGACTAGCAACCACTCTCGTTGCCATCTAGCCTAACCCAAAAAACGTTGGCGAGCCCGAGGTTCATCCGGCGGATCACTTGCGAGGCCTCCCTCGCTTCCCGCTCTTCTTTCCACCTCGTCCCGAGCTTTCCGCTTCCGGAGGAGCAGCGCCAGGGCTCCCCTTCTTGGGCCTGCCTCTGCCCCTACCGGACGGCATTGGCTCCGGAGTCGCCGTCTTGGCTCCCCTGCCTCTGCCTCTGCCCCTTCTTGTAGACTGCCCGCGGCCATGGCTGCCACACTCTGCCTCCTCGGGCACTTCACCAGTCTCGTCCTCGTCCTCTGCTTCTGCATGTCCCAAGGCTTTCTTGCGCTTGTTGGACCGTGAATTCGTGGTGCGAGATGCCGCCTTGGTGACCTGCTCCGCCTCGGACGTCTCTTCTTCTGCAGTGAAACGGTCCAAAACCACCCATGCTCAGGCCTCAGTTTGGGATGAAGCACCAGAATTGGATGGACAAAAATAAATGAATCAGGAAGCTGTAAGCTAAACAGAGCCCACTATATTCAGTGGAACAAAGAGTACCACTGCAATGGACCTTGACTACTTTTTCACACTAGTGGGGTCTCTGTTTTCTGGTCTGATAGCGAATAGCATGAGATCTGTGATCAGTTGCCCAAATCTTGGTAGGAAGGGGCTGACCAGCAACAACATGGCACAAGTGCCGGGTTATTCGAGTGCGAGAATAAGATCCAGAATTTCATGCATCATAACTGCTGGTGCTTGACGTAGTGCCAACATAAGAAGGAAACTTTAAGACAAAAATGCAGCAAACGATTGGCCAATTGTTGAGCTGAAAGGATAGCAGTGGAGAACATATATCTACTTAGGGGCCTAATGTTGAGCTGAAAACATTATGATCAACATTAGCAGGACGAATACTTGATGTCAAAACCAGTCAACCTGAATCTGTGGCGGTCGCTGCTGCCTAGATAATTCTATCGTGAACAGGCCAAACCCAATAATGACCAACAACCTACCCGATAGTTTTCTAAGCTAAGCTTGGGCCAGCTTGAACTAGGCTTGAAAAGTGTGGCACAAGGCGAGTAATGGGCATGGTAACCTGTGCATCATGTACTACACTATACATCAGTTCTCGGTACTACACTACATCAGTTTCAAGTTTTGATCTTTCTTATTACTTGCTTCCTTTTGCACTTTATAAAACTTCTAAATTTCATGATGAATCTCCATGTTATGATTTCACTACCATCCTTCTAGCATATAATGTTCATGTTTGCTTTGTATTTAACTGTTTAATCTCATATTACAAGATTTGAGATACATGCATCATATATATGTTTTGATGACGTCTGAATATAAATATACAAATTGAGAACTTATATAGGAAAACTGGCTACAAGGATGATTACTGTACGAGAGAACTTAGATAGGAAACCTGGCAAGTACCTGTTTCATCGACTGCAGGATGTTGGCTCGTATTTGTATTTGGTTTTCCTTTCCCATTGCGGCGCGGAGGAAAGTAGAGCTTTTTCGTGTTCTCTAAAAAAACCAAGTAACAATTACCTAGTTTCAATATACTGAATATACTGGGCAAGGATAATAATTTCATTTGCAACAGACCAAGCAAAACTAGAATGATTTGCCCATCAAATTTCAAAAAAGTTTGCAGACAAATTGAAGTTTAATACTATGCCATCTTAAAAATGGATAAGAGAAATGCACACCTTGAAAGACAGCATCAGCATCACCATCAAAAGTATCCAGCTGAGACAAAAGTAATAATACATATATTATTAGACCGTGGTAATGAAAGGAGATGTAACGAACACATTGATATTACGGGGTATAGTTAACTTAACTAGTCTTTTCAGTTCTCTCTAACAAAAACCAGTCTCTTCAATCAAGTCCTCAAATATTCCCGTAAAAAGAAGGTACTGAGTAAACTAGTCAGTAGTCACATTCCTAATCTTGGGTGTTGAAGCATGTTATTGTCAATTTAAGCACTAGAAGACGTGACAACTGACAACCGAAGAAAAGAGGGAGGCGGGTATATGAGTAAATGGCACTTTCCAAATTGACAAACAATTTCCCTAAAAACGTTTGTGGATCAATAATTCTCTTTCATGGAACCTCCTGAAAGTTGATTCCTCGTCATTAGAATGTCTCATTGATGACCTAGCTCTGTCACTAATATTAATATGCTTTGACTCAGTTGTTTAGGAGATGTTTCATGCATGTTAACAGACATAACTCACTAGTCACTACATGACCCAAAGTCATGCTGCTGATTTATTCAACTCGTTTCTTTTGTTTAGCTTTAGCATCACAAATAATTATAATAAATTGCATTAAATTTTAATCTATCCATAACTTGAAGCAAGTAAACAGCTCGGGCATGAAAGCCCATTTACTTACCTGGTCAAGCTTACCACCAACATTTGCCCTGTCAACAACGATCAGAGACATCCCAACTCCACAACCAACACTGCAGAAGTATTCTGAGCTTAGTACTAAATAATAGTATGAACAGAGGATGGGACTACATTCACATGCTGATTTCACGCAATTACCTTGTAACATGCATTCCTTCAAGAATGTCAACCTTTTTAGGATTTACAGATGACCTGTTACATAATGCACAACATAATTGGTAAGAGAAGTTCAATGGTTGAAATCTCGAAGGTTGCAAGACTTCTATTCCACATAGTATTAGCATTTTAAATAGATTTACTTTTGTGTTGGACCATAACCAAGCTCTCCATATTCAGAATGGCCCCAACTTATGCAAGAATCATCTGCACCAACAGTGTGGTGCATGTTACCAGAAGCCATGCAGCGGATGTTCCAACCACTGAAGCAAACAAATCATCTATTAAAAAGATAATTGAGTGTAATACTATTTCAACAGGAAGCTGGTTATAAGAATAGCTGAACAGCAGAGTTTAGCCATCGAGGGCACTGTTCATCACTATGGTATTTTACAGTTTGCAAGGAACCTTAAATCCATAACTGGCTTTGGATACATCCACTCATCGCCTGAATTCTTCACCTTTCCCCACATATACAGCTGCCCGCGACCTAAAAATCAAACCAAACGACCAATGATTAAAATATAGCAGTCATAAATATTGCAACAGTATGTTGGTACTGTTTCAAAACTTTGATATTCTGGCACAGCTACTGCTACTGTGGCCTCGTACTTAATAAAAATGGGACTTGGAAGGTCCACCCTTTTATTCAAAAATAATAATATTGCAGCAGTGCAACACAGTCAACAGAACACGAATCTGATTGACAGAGTGCAAGGTATAGCACCAATACTCCTTTCCATTCGCAAAAAAACTATTTTCCAATTATAGGCGAGACGAGATCTAACTTGCAGATGAAAAATAGGATGATTCAAGAATCATGCCATCTCATGTTTGAATTGTATAATCAGCTCACCAAGACATGCAACACAAACAAAACTAAATACCAGCTTAAGGTACAAGGTAAACTAATCACAAGAGCTGTTTGATCCATATGTGATCCGGCCAAAGTATATTCTCAAAACTGCCTTTTCCTATTATAGTTATCCATATAGTCCAAGCAATAAACTCATGTAGTAATTTTATCCCAGAGTAGCATGATAAAATAGCATGTGCATCAGATATATATGCATCATACCGCCAGCAGTGCAGGCAGAACTTGCAGAACCGGCTGAGATGATATCATTGGGACCCAGGATATTGCTCTTTTGAAATATTTCAACAAGGCGTGGTTGCCACTCATCCTTCTGTTCATTGTGGCCCAACCTATGTAATAAGAAAGTGGACAGGTGAACAACGTAGGATACATCTTGAATACGGTGAGACACATGGCAAGAATAGGTTACCTTCCATATCCACCAAAACCCCAGCTGGTAAAAAAAAAGAATTATGTGAGAGAACATAAATATGTGACCTGAAGGAATCATATCTATGTACGCAGAAAGGGACTTGATACAACACGTATAGAGACAATAGTAGTCATAACTATCTGGATTGTAACAGTGTCAAACTAATGGCGGAGAAGGAACATACGTGTAAACAAAGCCACATGAATCAGCTGCAACTGCACATCCAAGTATAGCAAAGGTGTTAATATCAGTGTTGATCCTGATGATTCAAATTAACAAGAGAAAGAAAGAAAGGAAATGAACCTGTATGATTTGTTCCACATGCAACTTTGACAACAGTGTTCCCAGAAAATGCAGCTATTGCCCTGGGGTGGGGCTGGGGATCATATACTAGACTTACCGATGAAACTTTGGCATTATACTGTAATATCACAAATCAAATCACAATTACTGATGAATGCAAACTCAGTAGGTGCTATATGTTACAGAGTAGAAATAAACCTCATTGTCGCTTCCATGACCAAGTTGGCCATACTGGGGAAGACCTGCTGTCCTAAATAGCACAGAAAAATAAAATACTGCTTCAAAAATTGGACGAACAAGAACAAAATCACTAACTGAAGTCAAAGCAGATACTAATCAAAAGATGTTATCATGAAAAGACGCTCAAAGCCTTTTGCTTATTCTGAAAGACGAAAGAGGTTGCTAATCTTTAAGTTTTGTAGTTCAGCGAGGCCATACAGTATTGAAGAGCCCTCGACTGATGACAGCCAGACAGTAAAGTCAGCACCACAAACAGCATTAGTCGCTTTAGTAACAAGGCAGGGGACTGGCGACACCACAGTTCCTGCAGCAAATATAGAACAACTCAGGTACCGATCTTGACTTGTTGGATGCTTGGTGCTGTTGCTTTATAATATAAAGCGGGGGGAAACCCTTTTTCGTAACAACAGGGTAAGAATCAAACAGGAAAATGAGCTGCCCATACGGTCATATCTCCAAAAAGTTGTCAGAACTACCCCATCATCCTGAACTATGATAAGTTTGTATGCTCAAGTATATGGTTTTGACGTTTCATTGTCACCCAAAAAAGGTAGAAATCTAAATCAATCTTGATAACATGGGTACCAGAAAAAATTGAAATGTCTGCCACATATTAACAAAGATTCTAAAAATAGGTGACACAAGAACACTGTAGATTATAGTACTAATGTCTCATCAAGCAACCCACTGGAAATGTCAAAAAAATTGAGAGTATGCTCCAAGCAGATGCTTCCACAATTTCTCCAAGCACAAAGTGAGTTTTCCACACAAGAGTTGCATTTGGTGCACTTCTAGTTGTGTCATATATCATAAAGATAAAGAAAAGGCAAGGGTATCAACCACTCTTCAGTGAACCGGTCCCCAGTTGTCCATGTTTGTTGTCACCAAATGCGAAGGACTTCCCTTCGTCAGTTACGACCACTGTATGTTTTCTTCCAACACCTGCTGCAATTATGTTATATCTGCAGAATTGATAACTGCTAATTAGCATTTAGAAACATGTCGAGAAAACATATAACACTGTTGGATTAGGTAGTCCAACTATATTGGATGGTATATATATTCTTGGATTCAACAATGCCATATACACCTGTTTGAAAAAATAAAATGAAGGGCAATGCAGACAATTATCTTACTTTGATAGTTCAGAAACAACAGTTGGCAGGTTACGCAAGAGAGTGTCCCCATGTCCCAGCTGCCCATTCTGCTAGATATAAAAGGTGTTAAGCAAGAAGCCGAATAAAAATTAGGCATCGACTCATACTTATACCTCATTTCGACCCCATGAGAAGCAACGGCCGTCAGCACTCAGAGCAACACAGTGGCAAGCCGCTGGCAAGCAAAATACAGGAATCCATTAGCAAAATCGCTATGACCATAAATCGATTCTAGCATTTGGCATCATTCCACAAATTGTATGACCATCCGCCAATCCAGGCATTTCCGCGCACAAACTGGGCGAGTACATTAGATGAAGAAATACAGTGGAGGAAAGTAAGGAGCTCATCTCGGACGCGGAGGAGAGGAGGAAGGAACTCACCGCAGCCGGAGGCGACGAAGCGGATGTCCACGCCCACGAGAGGGCGCAGTCGCGTCGGGGACACCAGGTTGCCTCTGCCCTCATTCCCTCCCTTCACCTTCCGGCCCATGATGTCGAAGCGCACCGTGCCGCAGTACAGCAGCTCCCTGCCCCCAGCCTCTGCCGCCTTCTCCTCGCCTTCCGCGGCGGCCTCGGCGGCGCTGGCCGGCATTCTCGCGGCGATTCCGACCGGAAACCCTAGCTTCGGTGGGGCGGAGGCGGAGAACTGTGGAAAGCAAGTGGAGAAAGGGTTTGAAACAGAGTGCGGCTCTGTAGAACGGAACTTTTCGCGGGGGCGTTCTCCTCTGTCTGCCGGCTGCCCCGCGGCAACGGTTGTATTCGGAAAAGGCTTTCGTCCCGCTTTATATTATATAAAGCAAATCGTTTGAACCAAATTTTCAACAAGATTCATACACACATACAAGTCTCACACAAATAAAGTAGTAAAAGGGTTAGTGCTGAGGGCACAGCTCAACAAGTCCTAGAAACAAATAACATACACAGACACCGCAACACGCGCATCATGTCTAATCAGGCTCCGGCGGAGGTGGCGGAAACAGAGGTGCCACGCGGAAGGCCATCGATCGAAGGTCGGCGAGGAGGGTTTTGATGACGTCCCGGTCCTGGGAGTGGCTAAGTGGCCGTCAAGGCTGCAAATAGCCACACATTTTGAAGATCGCGTCAGTCACACGTCGAAGAGGCACTTTCTGAATAACAAATTTGTTGCGAATGTTCCAAAGCGTCCAAGCGAGGACCCCAATGCACAGCCATCTAATATGGCGGTAGCGAGGGGGGAGGCGTGGATCTCAGCCAGTAAGTCGGGGAAGTTGGTGTTGCACCAATGTCCGTCAACCGTCTCATGGAAGCAGGACCACAAGAACTGGGCTGTGGAGCAGGAAAAGAAGATGTGGTTCGAGTCCTTCACCGTGCCGCACAAAGGGCACATCCCGTCTCCTGGGCCATTGCGCTTGCGGACTTCAACCCCAAAGGGGAGGCGTCCCCGGATCCATTGCCACAGGAATATCCTGATCTTGAGGGGAAGGCGAATGTCCCAGATCAGGCTAAAGGCTCAGGGGCCAACGAAGGAGCAATGGTCGCGTATAGAGATTTCGTGGAGAAGCGGCCGGAGGGCTCCAAATGCCAAGAAATGGAGTCAGGGGCACCCTCAACGTCCATCGAAAGGAGAGCGATGTCTTGGAGAAGGGAGTCCCACTCGTCCGCCTCAAGGGGGCCAAAGGGGTGCCGGAAGGCGAGACACCCTAAGTCAATAAGGGCCGTCTCGACGGAGATCCGGGGGACAACCGCAATGGCAAATAAGACCGGGAAGCGGGCAGCCAGGGGAGAGTCCCCTAGCCAGCGGTCGAACCAAAACAGGGTCGAGGACCCGGAGCCCACTGAGATGGACGTGCCAATATGGAGCACGAGTAGAAGCTGGATCACCGCCTGCCAGAACTGGGATCCACCCGAGCGCTGGCAGAAAGCTAAAGGTTGGCCCTGAAGGTACTTATTTCGGATGATGGTGAGCCAGAGGCCGCCCTCCTCGTTGGCGATACGCCAGAGCCAATGGGTCAGGAGAGCAAAGTTCATGCACCGAGAAGAGAGGATCCCCAGACCTCCCTGGTCCTTGGGTTTGCAAATGTCAGACCAGCTCACCATATGGTACTTCTGCTTGTCCCCCTCGCCTGCCCAGAAAAACATGGACTGGTACTTGGCGATCTCCTCATGGAGCGTCTCATGCAGGCTGTAGAAGCTCATGAGGAACCAGAGGAGGCTGGCAAGCGAGGAGTTGATGAGGATTACCCTCTCCGCCTTCGGGAGCCACCGTCCCTTCCATGGCTCGACCCGGTGTTGCATCCGGGTCACGGTTGGGCGGAGGTCCGCCATGGTGAGTCGCGAGTCACTAATGGGTATCCCCAAATACGTCGTGGGGAAAGTACCCAGGTGGCAATTAAGTCGATCAGCAATGCCCTGGGCCTCGTTCAGCGGGTATCCCAGAATCATCACTTCGCTCTTATCGAAGTTGATAGTGAGCCCGGACATCTACCGAAAGCATAGGAGGAGAAACTTCAGGCTGGCAATATCGGTCGCGGAGCCCTCGCCCATTATTATGGTGTCGTCGACATATTGGAGGAGGGAGACCCCTCCCCCTCCTACTAGGTGGGGGGCCACGCCGTGGATATGGCCCGCCGATTTGGCCTTGTCCAGGATGGCCGCAAGGGCGTCCACCACCATGTTAAACAGGAACGGGGAGAACGGGTCACCTTGGCGAACCCCACAAAGCGTGGGGAAGAAGGGACCAATCTCACCATTAATGTTAACGGCGGTCCGACCGTAGGAGACGAGCTACATAACTCTGGTCACCCAGCGGTCATCAAAGCCCTTGCGGAGCAAAACTTCCGGAAGGAAGAGCCAGTGAATCGTATCATAGGCTTTATGAAAGTCAAGCTTCAGGAAGACCGCCCGGTGGTGTTTGGAGCGGACTTCATGAAGGACCTCGTGGCAAACCAACACCCCATCCAGAATAAATCGCCCCTGAATGAAGGCCGATCGATTGGGATGAGTGATTATGTCAGCTAAAAGGGTCACCCTATTAGTGTACCCTTTGGCCAGGATCCGGAATATCACATTGATCACAGTGATAGGCCAGAACTGGCAGATGTCAGTCGCACCCGTGACTTTGGGGGTGAGAGTGATGACTCCATAGTTTAGGCGCCCGAGGTCCATGGTCCCCGAGAAGAATTCATCGAAGAGGGCCATGACCTCCGGTTTGATGGTCTGCCAGAATGCTTTGAAAAAGGACACTGGCAGTCCATCCGGCCCTGGGGGCGAGGAGGGGTTCATACCCTTAATCGGCGCGAGGACCTCGTCCTCGGAGAACGGTGCAACTAAGGCGGCATTAGCCGCGTCGTACACTAACTGGGCACCCGACCAGGTGTCGGGGGCCAGAGCGGCCCCACCCTAAGGGGTGGGGGAGAATAGGTCTTTGTAAAAGCCATCTACGTGTGCACGAATGTCCGATGGGCGGACAAGCTAGGAATCTCCATCCCAAAGGCAATGGATGGAGTTCCGTCATCGCCGCCCATTCGCGATCGCCTGGAAGTATGTCGTATTAGTGTCTCCCCGAAGCACCCATCATTGGGTACCACAGAGCCTCCAGTAAGCTTCTTCATCCGTATAGATGGTGGAGAGCTGATCCTCAAGATCGTAACGCAGCATCCACTCATCCGTGGGAATCCTGGAAGTGTCCACGCGGGTGTCCAAGGCCCAGATGGCAGTTAGGAGGGCTTTCTTGCGTTCGTGGAGGTCTCTACCAAGGTTCGCTCCCCAACCCTTCATAAATTGGCGGGCGAGCTTGGCACAGAACAGCCACGAGTCCACGGCAGACATGGCATGGTGGGGGGAAGAGCGTGCGGTGACCCACTTGGCCGCAACCGCTGATACGTCTCCAACGTATCTATAATTTTTGATTGCTCCATGCTATATTATCTACTGTTTTGGACTATATTGGGCTTTATTTTCCATTTTTATATTATTTTTGGGACTAACCTATTAACCGGAGGCCCAGCCCAGAATTGTTGTTTTTTGCCTGTTTTAGGGTTTCGAAGAAAAGGAAAATCAAACGGAGCCCAAACGGAATGAAACCTTCGGAAACGTGATTTTCTCATCAGATAAGATCCAGGAGACTGTTGGAAATATGCCCTAGAGGCAATAATAAATTGGTTATTATTATATTTCCTTGTTCATGATAATCGTTTATTATCCATGCTAGAATTGTATTGATAGGAAACTCAGATACATGTGTGGATACATAGACAACACCATGTCCCTAGTAAGCCTCTAGTTGACTAGCTCGTTGATCAATAGATGGTTACGGTTTCCTGACCATGGACATTGGATGTCGTTGATAACGGGATCACATCATTAGGAGAATGATGTGATGGACAAGACCCAATCCTAAGCCTAGCACAAGATCATGTAGTTCATATGCTAAAGCTTTTCTAATGTCAAGTATCATTTCCTTAGACCATGAGATTGTGCAACTCCCGGATACCGTAGGAGTGCTTTGGGTGTGCCAAACGTCACAACATAACTGGGTGGCTATAAAGGTACACTACAGGTATCTCCGAAAGTGTCTGTTGGGTTGGCACGAATCGAGACTGGGATTTGTCACTCCGTGTAAACGGAGAGGTATCTCTGGGCCCACTCGGTAGGACATCATCATAATATGCACAATGTGATCAAGGAGTTGATCACGGGATGATGTGTTACGGAACGAGTAAAGAGACTTGTCGGTAACGAGATTGAACAAGGTATCGGGATACCGACGATCGAATCTCGGGCAAGTATCGTACCGCTAGACAAAGGGAATTGTATACGGGATTGATTAAGTCCTTGACATCGTGGTTCATCCAATGAGATCATCGTGGAACATGTGGGAGCCAACATGGGTATCCAGATCCTGCTGTTGGTTATTGACCGGAGAGTTGTCTCGACCATGTCTGCATGACTCCCGAACCCGTAGGGTCTACACACTTAAGGTTCGATGACGCTAGGGTTATAGGGAAAGTATGTACGCGGTTACCGAATGTTGTTCGGAGTCCCGGATGAGATCCCGGACGTCACGAGGAGTTCCGGAATGGTCCGAAGGTAAAGATTGATATACAGGAAGTATGGTTTTGGCCACCGGAAGTGTTCCGGGCATCACCAGTAGTGTACCGGGACCACCGGAGGGGTCCGGGGGTCCACCAGGTGGGGCCACCAGCCCCGGAGGCCTACATGGGCCAATAGTGGGAAGGGACCAGCCCCTAGGTGGGCCGGGGCGCCTCCCACCAAGGCCCAAGGCGCCTCCAAGAGGGGAAGGGGGCAAACCCTAGGGCAGATGGGCCCTAAGGCCCACCCCAGGTGCGCCTCCCCCTCTCCCCCTTATGGCCGCCACCCAGATGGGATCTGGGGGCTGCCGCCACCCCTAGGGAGGTAACCCTAGGTGGGGGCGCAGCCCCTCCCCTTCCCCTATATATACTTGAGGTTTGGGGCTACCCAACATATGTGATTTGCTCTCCCTGTTGGCGCAGCCCTACCCCTCTCCCTCCTCGTCTCTCGTAGTGCTTGGCGAAGCCCTGTTGGAGTCCCGCGCTCCTCCACCACCACCATGCTGTCGTGCTACTGCTGGATGGAGTCTTCCCCAACCTCTCCTTCTCCCCTTGCTGGATCAAGGCGTAGGAGACGTCACCGTGCTGTACGTGTGTTGAACACGGAGGTGCCGTCCATTCGGCACTAGGATCATCGGTGATTTGGATCACGACGAGTACGACTCCATCAACCCCGTTCACTTGAACGCTTCCGCTTAGCGATCTACAAGGGTATGTAGATGCACTCTCCTTCCCTTCGTTGCTAGATTACTCCATAGATTGATCTTGGTGATGCGTAGAAAATTTTGAATTTCTGCTACGTTCCCCAACAGTGGCATCATGAGCTAGGTCTATGCGTAGTTACTATACACGAGTAGAACACAAAGTAGTTGTGGGCGTCGATATTGTCAATTATCTTGCCGTTACTAGTCTTATCTTCATTCGGCAGCATCGTGGGATGAAGCGGCCCGGACCAACCTTACACGTACGCTTACGTGAGACCAGTTCCACCGACTGACATGCACTAGTTGCATAAGGTGGCTGGCGGGTGTCTGTCTCTCCCACTTTAGTCGGATCGGATTCGATGAACAAGGTCCTTATGAAGGGTAAATAGAAATTGGCAATTCACGTTGTGGTTTTGGCGTAGGTAAGAAACGTTCTTGCTAGAAACCTATAGGAGCCACGTAATAACTTGCAACAACAATTAGAGGACGTCTAACTTGTTTTTGCAGCAAGTGTTTTGTGATGTGATATGGCCAAAGGATGTGATGAATGATATATATGTGATGTATGAGATCATGTTCTTGTAATAGGAATCACGACTTGCATGTCGATGAGTATGACAACCGGCAGGAGCCATAGGAGTTGTCTTTATTTTTTGTATGACCTGCGTGTCATTGAGAAATGCCATGTAAATTACTTTACTTTATTGCTAAACATGTTAGCCATAGTAGTAGAAGTAATAGTTGGCGAGCAACTTCATGGAGACACGATGATGGAGATCATGATGATGGAGATCATGGTGTCATGCCGGTGACAAGATGATCATGGAGCCCCAAGATGGAGATCAAAGGAGCTATATGATATTGGCCATATCATGTCACTATTATTTGATTGCATGTGATGTTTATCATGTTTTTGCATCTTGTTTACGTAGAACGATGGTAGTAAATAAGATGATCCCTCATAATAATTTCAAGAAAGTGTTCCCCCTAACTGTGCACCATTGCGATAGTTCGTTGTTTCAAAGCACCACGTGATGACAGGGTTTGATAGATTCCAACGTTCACATACAACGGGTGTAAGACAGATTTACACATGCAAACACTTAGGTTGACTTGACGAGCCTAGCATGTACAGACATGGCCTCGGAACACAGAAGACCGAAAGGTCGGACATGAGTCGTATAGAAGATACGATCAACATGAAGATGTTCACCGATGTTGACTAGTCCGTCTCACGTGATGATCGGACACGGCCTAGTTGACTCGGATCATGTAATCACTTAGATGACTAGAGGGATGTCTATCTGAGTGGGAGTTCATAAGATGAACTTAATTATCCTGAACATAGTCAAAAGGTCTTCGCAAATTATGTCGTGGCTCGCGCTTCAGTTCTACTGTTTAGATATGTCCTAGAGAAAATTTAGTTGAAAGTTGATAGTAGCAATTATGCGGACTAGGTCCGTAAACTGAGGATTGTCCTCATTGCTTCATAGAAGGCTTGTGTCCTTAATGCACCGCTCATTGTGCTGAACCTCGAACGTCGTCTGTGGATGTTGCAAACATCTGACATACACATTTTGATAACTACGTGATAGTTCAGTTAAACGGTTTAGAGTTGAGGCACCGAAGACGTTTTGAAATGTCGCGAAACATATGAGATGTTTCGAGGGCTGAAATTGGGATTTGGCTCGTGCCCACGTCAAGAGGTATAAGACCTCCGACGATTTTCTTAGCCTGCAAACTAAGGGAGAAAAGCTCAATTGTTGAGCTTGTGCTCAGATTGTCTGAGTACAACAATCATTTGAATCGAGTGGGAGTTGATCTTCCAGATGAGATAGTGATGTTTCTCCGAACTCATTACCACCAAGATGCTAGAGCTTCGTGATGAACTATAATATATCAGGGACATATATGATGATCCTTGAGATATTCACGATGTTTGACACCACAAAAGTAGAAATCAAGAAGGAGCATCAATTGTTGATGGTTGGTGAAACCACTAGTTTCAAGAAGGGCAAGGGCAAGAAGGGATACTTCATGAAACGGCAAATCAGCTGCTGCTCTAGTGAAGAAACCCAAGGTTGAACCCAAACCCGAGACTAAGTGCTTCTGTAATAAGGGGAACAGCCACTGGAGCAGAATTACCCTAGATACTTGGTAGATGAGAAGGCTGGCAATGTCGATAGAAGTATATTGGATATACATTGTGTTAATGTGTACTTTACTAGTACTCCTAGTATCACCATGGTATTAGATACCGGTTCGGTTGCTAAGTGTTAGTAAACTCGAAATAAAAGGCTGCGGAGTAAACGGAGACTAGCTAAAGGTGAGCTGGCGATATGTGTTGGAGGTTTTTCTCAAGCTTGATGTGATCAAGCATCGCTCCCTCTACCATCGAGATTGGTGTTTGCATTGAGCATAGACATGATTGAATTATGTCTATCGCATTACGGTTATTCATTTAAGGAGAATAATGGTTACTCTGTTTATTTGAATAATACCTTCAATGGTCTTGCACCTAAAATGAATGGTTTATTGAATCTCGATCGTAGTGATACACATGTTCATGCCAAAAGATATAAGATAGTAATGATAGTACCACCTACTTGTGGCACTGCCACGTAAGTCATATCGGTATAAAACACATGAAGAAGCTCCATGTTGATGGATCTTTGGGCTCACTCGTTTTTGAAAAGTTTGAGACATGCGAACCATGTCTATTGGTGTATATGCATGAAGAAACTCCATGCAAATGGACCGTTTGGACTCACTTGATTTTGAATCACTTGAGACATGCAAATCATACCACATAGGCAAGATGACTGAAAGCCTTGTTTTCAGTAAAATGGAACTAGAAAGCAACTTGTTGGAAGTAATACATTTTGATATGTGCAGTCCAATGAGTGCTGAGGCGTGTAGTGGATATCGTTATGTTCTTACTTCACAGATGATTTGAGTAGATGTTGAGTATATTTACTTGATGAATCACGAGTCTGAATTATTGAAAGGTTCAAGTAATTTCAGGGTGAAGGTGAGAGATCGTCGTGACAAGAGGATAAAAATATCTATGATATGATCATAGAGATGAATATCTGAATTACGAGTTTGGCACAGAATTAAGACATTGTGGAAATTGTTTCAGAACTAATACAGCCTGAAACACCATAGTATGATGGTGTGT
Organism: Triticum urartu; assembly: GCF_056163025.1. Lineage (NCBI taxonomy): Eukaryota > Viridiplantae > Streptophyta > Magnoliopsida > Poales > Poaceae > Triticum > Triticum urartu. The sequence continues at coordinate 63,598,819 of NC_141873.1, read as the reverse complement.
CCGAACATCATAACTGCACCCTATTGGATATGATGCATACCATGATGTCTCTTATCGAATTACCACGATAGTTTATGGGTTAGGCATTAGAGACAACCACATTCACTTTAAATAGGGCACCACGTAATTCCGATGAGATGACACCGTATGAACTATGGTTTAGAGAAACCTAAGCTGTCATTTCTTAAAAGTTTGGGGCTGCAAGCTTATGTGAAAAAGTTTCATGCTGATAAGCTCGAACCCAAAGCGGATAAATGCATCTTCATAGGACACCAAAAACAGTTGGGTATACCTCCTGTCTCAGATCCGAAAGCAATAAGGGATTGTTTCTAGAATCGGGTCCTTTCTCGAGGAAAAGTTTCTCTCGAAAGAATTGAGTGGGAGGATGGTGGAGACTTGATGAGGTTATTGAACCGTCTCTTCAACTAGTGTGTGGCAGGGCACAGGGAGTTGGTTCCTGCGGCACCTACACCAATTGAAGTGGAAGCTTATGATAGTGATCATGAAACTTCAGATCAAGTCACTACCAAACCTCGTGGGATGACAAGGATGCGTACTACTTCAGAATGGTACGTAATCCTGTCTTGGAAGTCATGTTGCTGGATAACAATGAACCTACGAGCTATGGAGAAGCGACGGTGGGCCTGGATTCCAAAATGGCTCGAGGCCATATAATCCGAGAGAGGATCCATATATGAAAACAAAGTGTAGACTTTGGAAGAACTACTTGATGGTCGTAAGGCTGTTAGGTACATATGGATTTTAAAAGGAAGACGGACAATGATGGTAAGTATCACCATTAAGAAAGCTTGACTTGTCGTTAAGATGTTTTCTGACAAGTTCAAGGAGTTGACTACGATGAGACTTTCTCACTCGTAGCGATGCTAAGAGTCTGAATTATATTAGCGATTACTGCATTATTTATGAAATCTTGCAGATAGGATGTCAAAACATTGTTTCCTCGACGATTTTCTTGAGGAAAGGTTGTATGTGATACAACCGGAAGGTTTTGTCAATCCTGAAAGATGCTAACAAGTATGCAAAGCTCCAGCAATCCTTCTAAGGACTGGGGTAAGCATATCGGAGTTGGAATGTATGCTTTGATGAGATGATCAAAGTTTTTGGGTGTATACAAAGTTTATGAGAAACTTGTATTTCCAAAGAAGTGAGTGGGAGCACTATAGAATTTCTGATGACTATATGTTGTTGACATATTGTTGATCAGAAATGACGTAGAATTTCTGGAAAGCATATAGGGTTATTTGGAAAGTGTTTTCAATGAAAAGCCTAGATTAAGCTACTTGAACATTGAGCATCAAGATCTATAAGGATAGATCAAAACGCTTAATGGTACTTCCAAATGAGCACATACCTTGACATGATCTTGAAGGTGTTCAAGATGGATCAGTCAAAGAAGGAGTTCTTGCCTGAGTTGTAAGGTATGAAGTTAAGACTTAAAGCTCGACCACGGCAGAAGAAAGAGGAAGGACGAAGGTCGTCCCCTATGCTTTTGTCATAGGCTCCATACGGTATGCCATGCTGAGTACCACACCTGATGTGTGCCTTGCCACATATTTGGCAAGAGGGTACAAAGGTGATCTAGGAGTAGATCACCAGATAGCGGTCTAAATTATCCTTAGAGGAATAAGGATATGTTTCTCGGTTATGGAGGTGATAAAGAGTTCGACGTAAAGAGTTACGTCGATGCAAGCTTAACACCTATCCGGATAGCTCTGAGTAGAGATACCGGATACGTATAATGGAGCAACAATTTAGAATAGTTCCAAGTAGAACAGTTATTTGAAATGGCTCCAAATGTAGCGTAGTAGTTGCATCTACAAGATGACATAGAAATTTGCGAAGTACATACGGATCTGAATGCTGCAGACCCGTTGACTGAAACCTCTCTCACAAGCATAACATGATCAAACCCAGAACTCTTGGGTGTTAGTCACATGGGGATGTGACCTTGAGTGTTAATCACATATCAATGTGAACTGGATTATTGACTCTAGTGCAAGTGGGAGACTGTTGGAAATATGCCCTAGAGGCAATAATAAATTGGTTATTATTATATTTCCTTGTTCATGATAATCGGTTATTATCCATTCTAGAATTGTATTGATAGGAAACTCAGATACATGTGTGGATACATAGACAACACCATGTCCCTAGTAAGCCTCTAGTTGACTAGCTCGTTGATCAATAGATGGTTACGGTTTCCTGACCATGGACATTGGATGTCGTTGATAACGGGATCACATCATTAGGAGAATGATGTGATGGACAAGACCCAATCCTAAGCCTAGCACAAGATCATGTAGTTCGTATGCTAAAGCTTTTCTAATGTCAAGTATCATTTCCTTAGACCATGAGATTGTGCAACTCCCGGATACCGTAGGAGTGCTTTGGGTGTGCCAAACGTCACAACGTAACTGGGTGGCTATAAAGGTACACTACAGGTATCTCCGAAAGTGTTTGTTGGGTTGGCACGAATCGAGACTGGGATTTGTCACTCTGTGTAAACGGAGAGGTATCTCTAGGCCCACTCGGTAGGACATCATCATAATGTGCACAATGTGATCAAGGAGTTGATCACGGGATGATGTGTTACGGAACGAGTAAAGAGACTTGCCGGTAACAAGATTGAACAAGGTATTGGGATACCAACGATCGAATCTCGGGCAAGTATCGTACCGCTAGACAAAGGGAATTGTATACGGGATTGATTAAGTCCTTGACATCGTGGTTCATCCAATGAGATCATCGTGGAACATGTGGGAGCCAACATGGGTATCCAGATCCTGCTGTTGGTTATTGACCGGAGAGTTGTCTCGGCCATGTCTGCATGACTCCCGAACCCGTAGGGTCTACACACTTAAGGTTCGATGACGCTAGGGTTATAGGGAAAGTATGTACGCGGTTACCGAATGTTGTTCGGAGTCCCGGATGAGATCCCGGACGTCACGAGGAGTTCCAGAATGGTCCGGAGGTAAAGATTGATATATAGGAAGTATGGTTTTGGCCACCGGAAGTGTTCCGGGCATCACCGGTAGTGTACCGGGACCACCGGAGGGGTCCGGGGGTCCACCAGGTGGGGCCACCAGCCCCGGAGGCCTACATGGGCCAATAGTGGGAAGGGACCAGCCCCTAGGTGGGCTGGGGCGCCTCCCACCAAGGCCCAAGGCGCCTCCAAGAGGGGAAGGGGGCAAACCCTAGGGCAGATGGGCCCTAAGGCCCACCCCAGGTGCGCCTCCCCCTCTCCCCCTCTCCCCCTTGTGGCCGCCACTCAGACGGGATCTGGGGGCTGCCACCACCCCTAGGGAGGTAACCCTAGGTGGGGGCGCAGCCCCTCCCCTTCCCCTATATATACTTGAGGTTTGGGGCTGCCCAACATATGTGATTTGCTTTCCCTGTTGGCGCAGCCCTACCCCTCTCCCTCCTCGTCTCTCGTAGTGCTTGGCGAAGCCCTGCTGGAGTCCCGCGCTCCTCCACCACCACCACGCCGTCGTGCTGCTGCTGGATGGAGTCTTCCCCAACCTCTCCTTCTCCCCTTGCTGGATCAAGGCGTAGGAGACGTCACCGTGCTGTACGTGTGTTGAACATGGAGGTGCCGTCCGTTCGGCACTAGGATCATCGGTGATTTGGATCACGACGAGTACGACTCCATCAACCCCGTTCACTTGAACGCTTCCGCTTAGTGATCTACAAGGGTATGTAAATGCACTCTCCTTCCCTTCGTTGCTAGATTACTCCATAGATTGATCTTGGTGATGCGTAGAAAATTTTGAATTTCTGCTACGTTCCCCAACAGAGACTTGGACCCTCCATCAAGAAAGCCACGAGGCGGTCACGAGGGTGGAGGGCGCCCCCCTAGGGCGCGCCCCCTGCCTCGTGGGCCCCTTGAAGCTCCACCGACGTACTTCTTCCAAGTACGTCCCTTCGTACGTCCCTTCGTTGCGGATCCCACGAAGGGACGTACTCCACCGACGTACTTCTTCCAAGTAGCATTCCACGTACCCCAAGTACCCCTTCCAAGTTGTCTTGAATCTTTCGGATCTGAATATTCATACCACAATTAATAAGAATTACATTAAAATTATGCCAAGTAGCATTCTGCATCCAAAATTCTGTTTTTAACTTTTACCTACTCGAGGACGAGCAGGAATTAAGCTTGGGGATGCTTGATACGTATCCAACGTATCTATAATTTTTGATTGCTCCATGCTATATTATCTACTGTTTTGGACTATATTGGGCTTTATTTTCCACATTTATATTATTTTTGGGACTAACCTATTAACCGGAGGCCCAACCCAGAATTGTTGTTTTTTGCCTGGTTTAGGGTTTCGAAGAAAAGGAATATCAAACGGAGTCCAAACGGAATGAAACCTTCGGAAACGTGATTTTCTCATCAGATAAGATCTAGGAGACTTGGACCCTCCGTCAAGAAAGCCACGAGGCGGTCACGAGGGTGGAGGGCGCGCCCCCCTAGGGCGCGCCCCCTGCCTCGTGGGCCCCTCGAAGCTCCACTGACGTACTTCTTCCTCCTATATATATCCACGTACCCCAAACGATCGGGGACGGAGCCAAAAACCTAATTCCACCGCCGCAACTTTCTGTATCCACGAGATCCCATCTTGGGGGCTGTTCCGGAGCTCCGCCGGAGGGGACATCGATCACGGAGGGCTTCTACATCATCATCCAAGCCCCTCCGATGAAGTGTGAGTAGTTTATTTCAGACCTACGGGTCCATAGTTAGTAGCTAGATGGCTTTTTCTCTCTTTTTGGATCTCAATACAATGTTCTCCCCCTCTCTTGTGGAGATCTATTCGATGTAATCTTCTTTTTGCGGTGTGTTTGTTGAGACCGATGAATTGTAGGTTTATGATCAAGTCTATCTATGAATAATATTTGAATCTTCTCTGAATTCTTTTATGTATGATTGGTTATCTTTACAAGTCTCTTCGAATTATCAGTTTGGTTTGGCCTACTAGATTGGTTGTTCTTGCCATGGGAGAAGTGCTTAGCTTTGGGTTCGATCTTGCGGTGTCCTTTCCCAGTGACAGAAGGGGCAGCAAGGCATGTATTGTATTGTTGCCATCGAGGATTAACAAGATGGGGTTTTTATCATATTGCATGAAACTATCCCTCTACATCATGTCATCTTGCTTAAGGTGTTACTCTGTTTTTAACTTAATACTCTAGATGCATGCTGGATAGCGGTCGATGAGTGGAGTAATAGTAGTAGATGCAGAATCGTTTCGGTCTACTTGTCTCGGACGTGATGCCTATATACATGATCATACCTAGATATTCTCATAACTATGCTCAATTCTGTAAATTGCTCAACAGTAATTTGTCCACCCACCGTAGAATACTTATGCTCTTGAGAGAAGCCACTAGTGAAACCTATGGCCCCCGGGTCTCTTTCTCATCATATCAATCTCCATGACTTTATTATTGCTTTGCTTTTACTTTTTACTTTGCATCTCTATACCAAAAATACCAAAAATATTATTTATCATCTCTATCAGATCTCACTTTCGTAAGTGACCGTGAAGGGATTGATAACCCCTAAGCGCGTTGGTTGCGTTGAGCTATTGTTTTTGTGTAGGTACGAGGGACTCGCGCGTAGCCTTCTACTGGATTGATACCTTGGTTCTCAAAAACTAAGGGAAATACTTACGCTACTTTGCTGCATCATCCTCTCCTCTTCGGGGAAATCCAACACAGTGCTCAAGAGGTAGCAAGAAGAATTTCTGGCGCCGTTGCCGGGGAGTCTGCGCAAAAGTCAACATACCAAGTACCCATCACAATCCCTATCTCCCGCATTACATTATTTGTCATTTGCCTCTCGTTTTCCTCTCCCCCACTTCACCCTTGCCGTTTTATTCGCCCTCTCTCTCTATCCTCTCTCTCTCTCTCTATTTGCCTCTTTTGCCGTTTGCTTTTTGTTTGCTCGCGTGTTGGATTGCTTGTTTGTCGCGATGGCTCAAGATAATACTAAATTGTGTGACTTCACCAATACCAACAATAATGATTTCTTTAGCACTCCGATTGCTCCTCTTACCGATGCTGAATCTTGTGAAATTAATACTGCTTTGCTGAATCTTGTCATGAAAGATTCGTTCTCCAGCCTTCCTAGTGAAGATGCCACTACCCATCTTAATAGATTTGTTGATTTGTGTGACATGCAAAAGAAGAAAGATGTCGATAATGATATTGTTAAATTGAAGCTATTTCCTTTTTCGTTTAGAGATTGTGCTAAAGCTTGGTTTTCGTCTTTGCCTAAAAATAGTATTGATTCATGGAACAAGTGCAAAGATGCTTTTATCTCTAAGTATTTTCCTCCCGCTAAGATCATCTCTCTTAGAAACGATATTATGAATTTTAAGCATCTTGATCATGAACATGTTGCACAAGCTTGGGAGAGAATGAAATTAATGATATGTAATTGCCTTACTCATGGTTTAAATTTGTGGATGATTATACAAAAATTTTATGCCGGATTGAATTTTGCTTCTAGAAATCTTTTAGATTCGGCCGCGGGAGGCACTTTTATGGAAATCACTTTAGGATAAGCTACTAAACTCCTAGATAATATTATGGTTAATTATTCTCAATGGCATACTGAAAGATCTACTAAAAAGGTGCATGCGATAGAAGAAATTAATGTTTTGAGTGGAAAGATGGATGAACTTATGAAATTATTTGCTAATAAGAGTGTTTCTTCTGATCCTAATGATATTCCTTTGTCTACTTTGATTGAGAATAACAATGAATCTATGGATGTGAATTTTGTTGGTAGGAACAATTTTGGTAACAACGCGTATAGAGGAAATTTTAATCCTAGGCCTTATCCTAGTAATCCCTCTAACAATTATGGTAATTCCTACAACAATTCTTATGGAAATTATAATAAGATTCCCTCTTATTTTGAATCTAATATTAAAGAATTTATTTCTTCGCAAAAGAATTTTAATGCTATGATTGAAGAAAAATTGCTTAAGATTGATGATTTGGCTAGGAACGTTGATAGAATTGCTCTTGATGTTGATTCTTTGAAACTTAGATCTATTCCACCTAAGCATGATATCAATGAGTCTCTCAAAGCCATGAGAATTTCCATTGACGAGTGCAAAGAAAGAACCGCTAGGACGCGTGCTATGAAAGATGCCTTTATTAAAGCATGTTCTTCTAGTTCCTATGAAAATAATGATGAAGATCTAAAAGTTATTGATGTGTATAAATCTTTGTTTTGCAATATTAATCTTGATAATAATGGGACTGAATATGATCCACCTTTACCTAGAAGGCGTTCCAATAATTCTGAATCTTTTGATCTTGATGCTAAATTTGATAAAAGTGGGATTGAAGAAATTAAAACCCTAGATATTGCTAAACCCACTATATTGGATTTCAAGGAATTTAATTATGAAAAATGCTCTTTAATTGATTGTATTTCCTTGTTGCAATCCGTGCTAAAATCTCCCCACGCTTATAGTCAAAATAAAGCGTTTACTAAACATATCGTTGATGCCTTGATGCAATCTTATGAAGAAAAACTTGAATTGGAAGTTTCTATCCCTAGAAAACTTTATGATGAATGGGAACCTACTATTAAAATTAAAATTAAAAATTATGAGTTTTATGCTTTGTGTGATTTCGGTGCTAGCTAGTGTCTCTACTATTCCCAAAACTTTGTGTGATTTGCTAGATTTCCGTGATTTTGATGATTGCTCTCTAAACTTGCATCTTGCGGATTCCACTATTAAGAAACCTATGGGAAGAATTAATGATGTTCTTATTTTTGAAAATAGGAATTATGTGCCCGTAGATTTTATCGTTCTTGATATAGATTGCAATCCTTCTTGCCATATTATTCTTGGTAGACCTTTCCTTAGAACGGTTGGTGCAATTATTGATATGAAGGAAGGGAATATTAGATTTCAATTTCCATTAAAAAATGGCATGGAACACTTCCCTAGAAAGAAAATAAAATTACCATATGAATCTATCATGAGATCCATTTATGGATTGCCTACCAAAGATGGCAATACCTAGATCTATTCTTGCTTGTTATGCCTAGCTAGGGGCGTTAAACGATAGCGCTTGTTGGGAGGCAACCCAATTTTATTTTTATTCCTTGCTTTTTGCTCATGTTTAGTAATAAATAAATTATTTAGCCTCTGTTTTGGTTGTGTTTTTTGTGTTTAATTAGTGTTTGTTCCAAGTAGAACCGTTGGGAAGACTTGGGGAAAGTCTTGTTGAACTTCCTGTAAAAAACAGAAACTTTAGCGCTCACGAGAACTGCTGTCATTTTTATTTGGAAAGTGATATTTAGTTAATTCTTTTTGAGTATGATTAATAGATAAATTCCTCACGTCCATAAATTTATTTGAGAATTTTTGGGGTTCCAGATCTTGCGCTAGCTACAGATTACTACAGACTGTTCTGTTTTTGACAGATTCTGTTTTTCGTGTGTTGATTGCTTATTTTGATGAATCTATGGCTAGTAAAATAGTTTATAAACCATAGAGAAGTTGGAATACAGTATGTATAACACCAATATAAATAAAGAATGAGTTCATTACAGTACCTTGAAGTGGTCTTTTGTTTTCTTTCGCTAACGGAGCTCACGAGATTTTCTACTTTAAGTTTTGTGTTGTGAAGTTTTCAAGTTTTGGGTAAAGATTTGATGGATTATGGAACAAGGAGTGGCAAGAGCCTAAGCTTGGGGATGCCCATGGCACCCCCAAGATAATATAAGGACACCTAAAAGCCAAAGCTTGGGGATGCCCCGGAAGGCATCCCCTCTTTCGTCTACTTCTATCGGTAACTTTACTTGGAGCTATATTTTTATTCACCACATGATATGTGTTTTGCTTGGAGTGTCTTTTATGATTTGAGTCTTTGATTGTTAGTCTACCACAATCATCCTTGCTGTAAGCACCTTTTGAGAGAGCCATACATGATTTGGAATTTGATAGAATACTCTATGTGCTTCACTTATATCTTTTGAGCTTTATAGTTTTGCTCTAGTGCTTCACTTATATCTTTTAGAGCACGGTGGTGGATTTATTTTATAGAAACTATTGATCTCTCATGCTTCACTTAGATTATTTTTAAAGTCTTAATAGCATGGTAATTTGCTTAAAATCCTAAGATGCTTGGTATGCAAGATTAATAATAAAAATTTTATATGAGTGTGTTGAATACTAAGAAAAGTTTGATGCTTGATGATTGTTTTGAGATATGGAGGTAATAATATCAAAGTCATGCTAGTTGAGTAGTTGTGAAATTTAGAAATACTCGTGTTGAAGTTTGCAAGTCCGTAGCATGCACGTATGGTAAACGTTATGCAACAAATTTGAAACATGAGGTGTTATTTGATTGTCTTCCTTATGAGTGGCGGTCGGGGACGAGCGATGGTCTTTTCCTACCAATCTATCCCCTAGGAGCATGCGCGTAGTGCCGAGGTTTTTGATGACTTGTAGATTTTTGCAATAAGTATGTGAGTTCTTTATGACTAATGTTGAGTCCATGGATTATACACACTCTCACCCTTCCATCCTTGTTAGCCTCTTCGGTACCGTGCATTGCCCTTTCTCACATTGAGAGTTGGCGCAAACTTCGCCGGTGCATCCAAACCCTGTGATATGATACGCTCTTTCACACATAAACCTCCTTATATCTTCCTCAAAACAGCCACCATACCTACCTATTATGGCATTTCCATAGCCATTCCGAGATATATTGCCATGCAACTTTCCATCATTCCGTTCATCATGACACATTCATCATTGTCATATTGCTTAGCATGATCATGTAGTTGACATAGTATTTGTGGCAAAGCCACCATTCATAATTCTTTCATACATGTCACTCTTGGTTCATTGCATATCCCGGTACACCGCCGGAGGCATTCATATAGAGTCATCTTTGTTTTAGTATCAAGTTGTAATCATTGAGTTGTAAATAAATAGAAGTGTGATGATCATCATTATTAGAGCATTGTCCCAAGTGAGGAATAAAAAAAAGAGAAAGGCCATAAAAAAAGAGAAGGCCCAAAAAAATGAGAGAAAAAGAGAGAAGGGACAATGCTACTATCCTTTTACCACGCTTGTGCTTCAAAGTAGCACCATGATCTTCATAGTAGAGAGTCTCTCATGTTATCACTTTCATATACTAGTGGGAATTTTTCATTATAGAACTTGGCTTGTATATTCTAACAATGGGCCTCCTCAAGTGCCCTAGGTCTTCGTGAGCAAGCAAGTTGGATGCACACCCACTAGTTTCTTTTGTTGAGCTTTCATACATTTATAGCTCTAGTGCATCCGTTGCATGGCAATCCCTACTCCTTGCATTAACATCAATCGGTGGGCATCTCCATAGCCCATTGATTAGCCTCGTTGATGTGAGACTTTCTCCTTTTTTTTCTTCTCCATATAACCCCCTCATTATATTCTATTCCACCCATAGTGCTATGTCCATGGCTCGCGCTCATATATTGCGTGAAAGTTTATAGGTTTGAGATTACTAAAGTATGAAACAATTGCTTGGCTTGTCATCGGGGTTGTGCATGATGAGAGCATTCTTGTGTGACGAAAATGAAACATGACTAAACTATATGATTTTATAGGGATGGACTTTCTTTGGCCATGTTATTTTGAGAAGACATAATTGCTTAGTTAGTATGCTTGAAGTATTATCATTTTTATGTCAATATGAACTTTTGTCTTGAATCTTTCGGATCTGAATATTCATACCACAATTAATAAGAATTACATTAAAATTATGCCAAGTAGCATTCCGCATCCAAAATTCTCTTTTTATCATTTACCTACTCGAGGACGAGCAGGAATTAAGCTTGGGGATGCTTGATACGTCTCCAACGTATCTATAATTTTTGATTGCTCCATGCTATATTATCTACTGTTTTGGACTATATTGGGCTTTATTTTCCACATTTATATTATTTTTGGGACTAACCTATTAACCGGAGGCCCAACCCAGAATTGTTGTTTTTTGCCTGGTTTAGGGTTTCGAAGAAAAGGAATATCAAACGGAGTCCAAACGGAATGAAACCTTCGGAAACGTGATTTTCTCATCAGATAAGATCTAGGAGACTTGGACCCTCCGTCAAGAAAGCCACGAGGCGGTCACGAGGGTGGAGGGCGCGCCCCCCTAGGGCGCGCCCCCTGCCTCGTGGGCCCCTCGAAGCTCCACTGACGTACTTCTTCCTCCTATATATATCCATGTACCCCAAACGATCGGGGACGGAGCCAAAAACCTAATTCCACCACCGCAACTTTCTGTATCCACGAGATCCCATCTTGGGGCCTGTTCCGGAGCTCCGCCGGAGGGGGCATCGATCACGAAGGGCTTCTACATCATCATCCAAGCCCCTCCGATGAAGTGTGAGTAGTTTATGTCAGACCTACGGGTCCATAGTTAGTAGCTAGATGGCTTCTTCTCTCTTTTTGGATCTCAATACAATGTTCTCCCCCTCTCTTGTGGAGAGCTATTCAATGTAATCTTCTTTTTACGGTGTGTTTGTTGAGACCGATGAATTGTGGGTTTATGATCAAGTCTATCTATGAATAATATCTGAATCTTCTCTGAATTCTTTTATGTATGATTGGTTATCTTTGCAAGTCTCTTCGAATTATCAGTTTGGTTTGGCCTACTAGATTGGTTGTTCTTGCCATGGGAGAAGTGCTTAGCTTTGGGTTCGATCTTGCGGTGTCCTTTCCCAGTGACAGAAGGGGCAGCAAGGCATGTATTGTATTGTTTCCATCGAGGATAACAAGATGGGGTTTTTATCATATTGCATGAAACTATCCCTCTACATCATGTCATCTTGCTTAAGGCGTTACTCTGTTTTTAACTTAATACTCTAGATGCATGCTGGATAGTGGTCGATGAGTGGAGTAATAGTAGTAGATGCAGAATCGTTTCGGTCTATTTGTCTCGGACGTGATGCCTATATACATGATCATAACTAGATATTCTCATAACTATTCTCAATTCTGTAAATTGCTCAACAGTAATTTGTCCACCCACCGTAGAATACTTATGCTCTTGAGAGAAGCCACTAGAGAAACCTATGGCCCCCGGTCTCTTTCTCATCATATCAATCTCCATCACTTTATTATTGCTTTGCTTTTTACTTTGCTTTTACTTTTTACTTTGCATCTCTATACCAAAAATACCAAAAATATTATTTATCATCTCTATCAGATCTCACTTTCGTAAGTGACCGTGAAGGGATTGACAACCCCTAAGCGTGTTGGTTGCGTTGAGCTATTGTTTTTGTGTAGGTACGAGGGACTCGCGCGTAGCCTCCTACTGGATTGATACCTTGGTTCTCAAAAACAGAGGGAAATACTTACACTACTTTGCTGCATCATCCTCTCCTCTTCGAGGAAATCCAACGCAGTGTTCAAGAGGTAGCAACCGCCTCGTGGAATCCCGCTTGGTTGAGCCAGAAAAGCTCAAACCGTAAACATAGCGGGATGGGAGGGCGTTCGTCGGCGGTGGGGAGCAGGAGAGGGACATGGTCTGATCCGATCCGGGTAATTGCCCGAAGCGAAGCCAAGGGGCACCTGAGTTCCCATTCTGGGGAGACTAGGACGCGATCGAGGACGGATCGCGTCGGGTCGGCTTGGCGGTTCATCCAAGTAAATCTGGCGCTAGTCCGCTCAAGCTCGCGGAGGTCGAGCTCCGTGATGCAGTCATTGAACATCTGCATCCTAGGGCGGTTGATCCGGTTGTTATTCTTCTCATCCGGAGAGCGGATGAGGTTGAAGTCACCTCCCATGACCATTGGGAGGGAGGAAGCAGAGACCTTCTGTTGCAGCTCAGTGAGGAAGGTCGAGGAGCGGCGGTGGTCCGCCGGTCCATAGACAATGCTGACCTCCCATTTGAAGTTGAGCGCCTGTTCGAAGATCTTCATACTAATGAAGAATTCGCCCCGGTCCATACCACCAACCTCCAAGGTGGCATCCTTCACACCTAAAAGGATGCCACCCGAGTGCCCAGTGGTCCCACTAGAAGGGAGCCAGTGCTAGGCGAATAGGTGGGGAGTAAGACAATCTAGCTCGGGGAGGGAAAACTCCGTGTGCATGGTTTCCTGGATGGCGATGATGTCAATGTGCTCATCACGCATGTACTCAATGAGTTGGCGGCGACGGCCGTCATGGACGAAGCCGCGGATGTTCCGAAAGAGTACCCACATCTAAACCCCCATAGGGGGCTGCTTGACCCCAGAACGGTGGAGGCGCTGTGGGCCCTGAGCATCGCAGTGCGGGAGCGGGTATGGCCACGGATTTCCTCAACCGCCCCCCCCCCCCGCGGGTGGCTAGGGTGCCGGAGTGCAGAGGAGACGAGCCCGGGTCTCAGTGAGTTTTCCATCAAGGATCTCCCGGGCCTGGATGGCAGCAATCTATTCTAAGGGGGGGGGGGCTAACTCCCCCCTGAAAACGACGGACGAGTCTGCAGCCACCTTGGCGAGATGGCCGAGCAGAACAGCCTCAAGAGCAGAAAATGAACAACTGGAAGAACTGGAGGGGATGTCGGTCGCACCTGGCTCGAGGTTCCGGGCCCTGGCCCGGAGCTCAGCATGCTCGGAGATGGACGGCGCTGGGAAGCCAGCCGGGTAGTCCGCATCGAGACGGGCACTGCGGCGCGAGGCAGTCACCGAAGTCGACGAGGCCCGGGTCCGGCGTGCGTACGACACCATTCGAGGCGGGTGGGAGGTGAGGGGGGTGACCACGTCCGCGGTGACCCCCAGGAGCAGTCGGGTCGGAGAAGCAGGAGCAGGAGACTCCAAGTAGGCGCCGGACCCTGGCCGGGCGGTGGAGGGCGGGTCTGGGGCAGGCGGGTCGTCCTCTGGCACCACCACGGGGGTGGACTCCGGGGGAGGGGGGGAGCAGGCAGTGGTGGGGCCGCCCTAGGGGAGCCCGGCAGAGGGGGCGTGATGGAGGGAAGCTCGGCCGTCGGGGGAGCCGCCAGCACCAGGGACAACACATCCAGGGCCGAAGGCGGGGAGCTAGGTGCAGGGGTTGAGCAGGAAGAGCGCAGCGAGGAAGCCGTGACGACGAGGAGGCCGACGCTGGATATCACTCATCTCGGCCGAGGTGGTGGGGGAGGCAGCCGGCAGCACTGCGGGGGCTGACTCGTCAGCGGGAGCCAGCGCACGCGATCGGCCTGCACCTGCGCTCACACCCCCATGGCTCGGAGGAGGATCGAAGGGGTCTCGTGAGGGGGAGCGGCCACGACCCGAGCGGTCGTCGTCATCCGGGTCCTCGTGGCAGGAAGGACGCGGGCGGTGGTAGTGGGAGTCATCACGCCGGTCCGCGCCCCCGCCCCCAAAGTGTCCATCATCAGAGAAATGGGGGCGACCGACATGGTTGGGGGGCTCGGGGTAGATCTTGAGGTCGAATCCCAGGTCATTGAAGAAGACTCGGACGGTGGCACGGAGCTTGTCGGAGTCGGGGCATTTGACCTTGACCTGGACCTCCTCCTCTTTGTGGAGGGAGAGCTCATCCACCACCACCACCTTGGCAAGGATCTTGGACATACGGCGAATGACCCGCTCGGACCAGGCCACGTCACGGAGCCCCGCGATGAGGATCCAAGCAGTATCCAGGACAAGGACCGCCTTGGGGTCGACCTTTGGCTCAGAGATGTTGACCACGAGCATGTTCAGGGCCAAGGTGATGTTGTCGCTGCGGGTGCAGAGGCCCAAGCTGATGGCGGCCGGGAAGACCACGGTGAAGGAGCTGGCAGAGGTCGGAGTCACCTGCCAGTCCCACACATGCCGGCACAGGTGGTTGAGCTCATCCTCGATCATCTCCGGAGAAGCGACACCCACCCACACGACGGTGACGATTGCTACCTCTTGAGCATGCACTGGTTTTTCCTTGAAGAGGAAAGGGTGATGCAACAAAGTAGCGTAAGTATTTCCCTCGGTTTTTGAGAACCAAGGTATCAATCCAGTAGGAGACTACACGCAAGTCCCTCGTACCTGCACAAACAAATAAGAACCTTGCAACCAACGTGATAAAGGGGTTGTCAATCCCTTCACAACCACTTGCATAAGTGAGATCTGATAAAGATAATAAGATAAATATTTTTGATATTTTTGTTGTATAGATTGGAAAATAAAGATTGCAAAATAAAAGGCGGCAGAAATAGCAAGTAGATAGGAAAATAATATGATGGAAGATAGACCCCAGGGCCATAGGTTTCACTAGTGGCTTCTCTCAAGATAGCAAATTCTACGGTGGGTGAACAAATTACTGTCGAGCAATTGATAGAAAAGCGCATAGTTATGAGAATATCTAGTCATGATCATGTATATAGGCATCATGTCCGCGACAAAGTAGACCGAAATGATTCTGCATCTACTACTATTACTCCACCCATCGACTGCTATCCCAGCATGCATCTAGAGTATTAAGTTCATAAGAACAGAGTAACGCATTAGGCAAGATGACATGATGTAGAGGGATAAACTCAAGCAATATGATATAAACCCCATCTTTTTATCCTCGATGGCAACAATACAATACATGACTTGCTGCCCCTACTGTCACTGGGAAAGGACACCGCAAGATTGAACCCAAAGCTAAGCACTTCTCCCATTGCAAGAAAGATCAATCTAGTAGGCCAAACCAAACTAATAATTCGAACACACTTACAAAGATATTAAATCATGCATAAAAGAATTCAGAGAAGAATCAAATATTGTTCATAGATAATCTTGATCATAAACCCACAATGAAGGAAATATGCCCTAGAGGCAATAATAAAGTTATTATTTATTTCCTTATATCATGATAAATGGTTATTATTCATGCTAGAATTGTATTAACCGGAAACTTAGTACATGTGTGAATACATAGACAAACATAGTGTCACTAGTATGCCTCTACTTGACTAGCTCGTTGAATCAAAGATGGTTAAGTTTCCTAGCCATAGGCATGAGTTGTCATTTGATTAACGGGGTCACATCATTAGAGAATGATGTGATTGACTTGATCCATTCCGTTAGCTTAGCATTTGATCGTTTAGTATATTGCTATTGCTTTCTTCATGACTTATACATGTTCCTATGACTATGAGATTATGCAACTCCCGAATACCGGAGGAACACTTTGTGTGCTACCAAACGTCACAACATAACTGGGTGATTATAAAGGTGCTCTACAGGTGTCTCCGATGGTACTTGTTGAGTTGGCATAGATCGAGATTAGGATTTGTCACTCTGACTGTCAGAGAGGTATCTCTGGGCCCTCTCGGTAATGCACATCACTATAAGCCTTGCAAGCAATGCAACTAATGAGTTAGTTGCGGGATTATGTATTACGGAACGAGTAAAGAGACTTGTCGGTAACAAGATTGAACTAGGTATTGAGATACCGACGATCGAATGTCGGGCAAGTAACATACCGATGACAAAGGGAACAATGTATGTTGTTATGCGATTTGACCGATAAAGATCTTCGTAGAATATGTAGGAACCTATATGAGCATCCATGTTCCGCTATTGGTTATTGACTGGAGATGAGTCTCGGTCATGTCTACATAGTTCTCGAACCCGTAGGGTCCGCACGCTTAACGTTCTGTGACGATCGGTATTATGAGTTTATGTGTTTTGATGTACCGAAGATAGTTCGGAGTCCCGGATGTGATCACAGACATGACGAGGAGTCTCGAAATGGTTGAGACATAAAAATTGATATATTGGACGGCTATATTCGGACACTGGAAGGGTTTCGGGTGATCCCGAAGAAAACCGGAGTGCCGGAGGGGTTACCGGAACCCCCCGGGGACTAATGGGCCTTAATGGGCCCTAGTGGAGAGAGAGAGGGGCCGGCCAGGGCAGGCCGCGCGCCCCCTCCCCTTGAGTCCGAATAGGATAAGGAAGGGGGGGGCGCCCCCCTTGCCTTTCCCCTCTCCCACTCCTTCCTCCCCCCTCCTATGGGACTAGGAAAGGGGAGTCCTACTCCCACTAGGAGGAGGACTCCTCTTGGCGCGCCCTCCTAGGGCCAGTCGGCCTCCCCCCTTGCTCCTTTATATACGGGGGCAGGGGGCACCCCATGGACACACAAGTTGATCATTGATCTCTTAGCCGTGTGCGGTGCCCCCTCCACCATAATCCACCTTGGTCATATTGTAGTGGTGCTTAGGCGAAGCCCTGTTCCGGTAGCATCATCATCACCGTCATCACGCCATCGTGCTGACGAAGCTCTCCCTTGACACTCTGCTGTATCATGAGTTCATGGGACGTCACCGAGCCGAACGTGTGCATATCGCGGAGGTGCCGTACTTTCGGTACTAGGATCGGTCGATCATGAAGACGTACGACTACATCAACCGCGTTGTCATAACGCTTCCGCTTACGGTCTACGAGGGTACGTAAATAATACTCTCCCCTCTCGTTGCTATGCATCACCATGATCTTGCGTGTGCGTAGGAATTTTTTTGAAATTACTGTGTTACCCAACAGTGGCATCCGAGTCAGGTTTATGCGTAGATGTTATATGCACGAGTGGAACACAAAGGAGTTGTGGGCGTGGGTATATACATATTGCTTGCCGTCACTAGTTGATTCTTGATTCAGCGGCATTGTTGGATGAAGTGGCCCAGACCGACATTACGCGTAAGCTTACGCGAGACTGGTTCTACCGACGTGCTTCGCACACAGGTGGCTAGTGGGTGTCTGTTTCTCTAGCTTTAGTTGAATTGGATTCAATGAACAGGGTTCTTTCTGAAGATCAAAAAGCAATCACTATACCGCGTTGTGGTTTTTGATGTGTAGGTCAGAACGGTTCTTGCTAAGCCCGTAGCAGCCACGTAAAACTTGCAACAACAAAGTAGAGGACGTCTAACTTGTTTTTGCAGGGCATGTTGTGATGTGATATGGTCAAGACGTGATGAGATATAAATTATTGTATGATATGATCAAGTTTTGTTAAAGTTATCGGCTAAACTGATAGGAGCCTTATGGTTGTCTCTTTATTGCATAAGATGCAAGCGCCATATAATTGCTTTACTTTATCGCTATGCGATAGCAATAGTTGCAAAAGCAATAGTTGGTGAGACGACCATGTGACGACACGTTGATAGAGATCAAGATGTTGGAGATCATGGTGTCATGCCGGTGACGATAGATATCATGACGGTGTTTTGGAGATGGAGATCAAAGGCACAAGATGATGATGGCCATATCATGTCACATATTTTGATTGCATGTGATGTTTATCCTTTATGTATCTTATTTTGCTTAGTTCGGCGGTAGCATTATAAGATGATCTCTCACTAAATTTCAAGGTATAAGTGTTCTACCTGAGTATGCACCGTTGCGACAGTTCGTCGTGCCGAGACACCACGTGATGATCGGGTGTGATAAGCTCTACGTTCACATACAACGGGTGCAAGCCAGTTTTGCACATGCGAAATACTCGGGTTAAACTTGACGAGCCTAGCATATGCAGATATGGCCTCGGAACACTGGAGACCGAAAGGTAGAGCGTGAATCATATAGTAGATATGATCAACACAGTGATGTTCACCAATGCAAACTACTCCATCTCACGTGATGATCGGACATGGTTTAGTTGATTTGGATCACGTGATCATTTAGATGACTAGAGGGATGTCTATCTAAGTGGGAGTTCTTAAGTAATATGATTAATTGAACTTTAATTTATCATGAACTTAGTCCTAATAGTATTTTCATATCTATGTTGTAGATCAATAGCTTGCGATGTAGCTCCCCGTTTATTTTTGATATGTTCCTAGAGAAAAATAAGTTGAAAGATGATAGTAGCAATGATGCGGACTGGGTCCGTGATCTGAGGATTATCCTCATTGATGCACAGAAGAATTATGTCCTTGATGCACCGCTAGGTGACAGACCTATTGCAGGAGCAGATGCACACATTATGAACGTTTGACAAAGCTCAGTATGATGACTACTTAATAGTTTAGTGCACCATGCTTTACGGCTTAGAACCGAGACTTCAAAAATGTTTTGAATCCCACAGAACATATAAGATGTTCTAAGAGATGAAATTGGTATTTCATACTCATGCCCGTATCGAGAGGTATGAGACCTCTGACAGTACTTTGCCTACAAGGTGGAGGAGAATAGCTCAACCAGTGAGCATGTGCTCAGATTGTCTGGGTACTACAATTGCTTGAATCAAGTGGGAGTTAATACTCTAGATAAGATAGTAATTGATAAAGTTCTCTAGTCACTATTACCAAGTTACTAGAACTTAGTGATGAACTATAATATGCAAGGGGTGACGAAAGTAATTCCCAAGCTCTTCGCGATGCTGAAATCGGTGAAGGTAGAAATCAAGAAATAGCATCAAGTGTTGATGGTTAACAAGACCATTAGTTTCAAGAAAAGAGCATAGGGAAAGAAAGAGGAACTTCAAAGAAGAAAGGCAAGCAAGTTGCCACTCCCATGAAGAAGCTCAAAGCTAGACCCAAGCCTGGAACTGAGTGCTTCTACTTCAAAGGAAATGGTCACTAGAAGTGGAACTGCCCTAGATACTTGGCGGATAAGAAGGATGGCAAAGTGAGCAAAAGTATATATTTGATATACATGTTATTGATGTGTACTTTACTAGTGTTTATAAAAAAACCTCAGTATTTGATATTGGTTCAGTTACTAAGAGTAGTAACTCGAAATGGGAGTTGCAAAATAAATAGAGACTAGTTAAGGGTGAGGTGATGATGTGAGTTGGAAGTGATTCCAAGGTTTATAAGATCACCATTGCACACTCCATTTACCTTCGTGATTAGTGTTGAACCTAAAATAAATGTTATTTTGTGTTTACGTAAAGCATAATATGATTGGATCATGTTTATTGCAATACGGTTATTCATTTAAGTCAAGGATAATTGTTATTCTGTTTACATGAATAAAACCTTCTGAGGTCATACACCCAAGGTGAATGGTTTATTGAATCTCGATTGTAGTAATACACATATTCATAATATTGAAGCCAAAAGATGCAAAGTTAATAATGATAGTGCAACTTACATGTGGCACTGCCGTTTAGGTCATATTGGTGTAAAGCGCATGAAGAAACTCCATGCTGATGGACTTTTGGAATCACTTGATTATGAATCATTTGATGCTTGTGAACCATGCCTCATGGGCAAGATGACCAAAACTCCGTTCTCCGGAACAATGGAGCAAGCAACTGACTTATTGGAAATAATACATACTGATGTATGTAGTTCGATGAGTGTTGAGGCTCGCGGCGGGTATCGTTATTTTCTGATCTTCATAGATGATTTGAGCAGATATGGGTATATCTACTTGATGAAACATAAGTCTGAAACATTTGAAAAGTTCAAAGAATTTCAGAGTGAAGTGGAAAATCATCGTAACAAGAAAATAAAGTTTCTGCGATCTGACCGTGGAGGAGAATATTTGAGTTATGAGTTTGGTCTTCATTTGAAACAATGCGGAATAGTTTCACAACTCACGCCACCTGGAACACCACAGCGTAATGGTGTGTTCGAACGTCATAACCGTACTTTATTAGATATGGCGCAATCTATGATGTCTCTTGCCGATTTGTCACTATTGTTTCGGGGTTATGCATTAGAGACAACTGCATTCATGTTAAATAGGGCACCATCTAAATCCATTGAGACGACACCATATCAACTGTGGTTTAGCAAGAAACGTAAGCTATCGTTTCTTAAAGTTTGGGGCTATGATGCTTATGTGAAAAAGTTTCAACCTGGTAAGCTCGAACCCAAATCGGAGAAATGCGTCTGCATAGGATACCCAAAGGAAATTGTTGGGTACACCTTCTATCACAGATCCGAAGGCAAGATACTCGTTGCTAAGAATTGATCCTTTCTAGAGAAGAAGTTTCTCTCGAAAGAAGTGATTGGGAGGAAAGTAGAACTTGATGAGGTAATCATACCTGCTCCCTTATTGGAAAGTACTTCATCACTGAAATCAGCTCCAGTGATTCCTACACCAGTAAGTGAGGAAGTTAATGATGATGATCATGAAACTTCAGATCAAATTACTACCGAACCTTGTAGGTCAACCAGAATACGTTCCGCACCAGAGAGGTACGATAATCCTGTTGTGGAGGTCATGTTACTTGACCATGACGAACGCACGAACTATGAGGAAGCGACGATGAGCCCAGATTCTGCGAAATGGCTTGAAGCCATGGAATCTGAGATGAGATCCATGTATTAGAACAAAGTATGGACTTTGATTGACTTGCCCATCGATCGATGAGCCATTAAGAATAAATGGATTTTCAAGAGGAAGACGGACACTGATAGTAGTGTTACTATCTACAAAGCTCGAATTATCGCAAAAGGTTTTCGACAAGTTCAAGATGTTGACTACGATAAGATTTTCTCACTCGTAGCGATGCTTAAGTCTGTCCGAATCATGTTTGCAACTGCCACACTTTATGAAATCTGGCAAATGGATGTCAAAACAGCATTCCAATGGATTTCTTAAAGAAGAGTTGTATATGATGCAACAATAAGGTTTTGTCAATCCTAAAGGTGCTAACGAAGTGTGCAATCTCCACCGACCATCTATGGACTGGTGCAAGCATCTCGAAGTTGGAATATATACTTTGATAAAATGATCAAAGCATATGGTTTTATACAGACTTGCAGTGAAGCCTGTATTTACAAGAAAGTGAGTGGGAGCACTACACCATTTCTGATAAGTATATGTGAATGACATATTCTTGATCGGCAATAATGTAGAATTTTCTGGAAAGCATAAAGGAGTGTTTGAAAAGAGTTTTTCAAAGAAAGACCTCGATGAAGCTACTTACATATTGAGCATCAAGATCTATAGAGATAGATCAAGACACTTGATATATTTCCAATGAGTACATACCTTGACAAGATTTTGAAGTAGTTCAAAATGGAAAAGTCAAAGAAGGAGTTCTTGTTTGTGTTGCAAGGTGTGAAGTTGAGTAAAGACTCAAAACTCGACCACGGCAGAAAATAGAAAGAGAATGGAAAGTCATTCCCTATGCCTCAGTCATAGGTTCTATAAAGTATGCTATGCTATGTACCAGACCTATTGTGTACCTCACCATAAGTTTGGCAAGAGGGTACAATAGTGATCCAGGAGTGGATCACTGGACATCGGTCAAAAATATCCTTAGTGGAATAAGGAAATGTTTCTCGGTTATGGAGGTGACAAAGAGTTCGTCGTAAAGAGTTACGTCGATGCAAGCTTTGACACCAATCTGGATGACTCTAAGTCTCGATCTAGATACATATTGAAAGTGGGAGCAATTAGCTAGAGTAGCTCTGTGCAAGCATTGTAGACATAGAAAATTTGCAAAATACATACGGCTCTGAATATTGCAGACCCATAGACTAAACTTCTCTCACAAGCAAAACATGATCACTCTTTGGGTGTTAATCACATAGCGATGTGAACTAGATTATTGACTCTAGTAAACCCTTTGGGTATTAGTCACATGGAGATGTGAACTAATCACATAAAGATGTGAACTAGATTATTGACTCTAGTGCAAGTGGGAGATTGAAGGAAATATGCCCTAGAGGCAATAATAAAGTTATTATTTATTTCCTTATATCATGATAAATGTTTATTATTCATGCTAGAATTGTATTAACCAGAAACTTAGTACATGTGTGAATACATAGACAAACAGAGTGTCACTAGTATGCCTCTACTTGACTAGCTCGTTGAATCAAAGATGGTTAAGTTTCCTAGCCATAGACATGAGTTGTCATTTGATTAACGGGATCACATCATTAGAGAATGATGTGATTGACTTGACCCATTCCGTTAGCATAGCATTTGATCATTTAGTATATTGTTATTTCTTTCTTCATGACTTATACATGTTCCTATGACTATGAGATTATGCAACTCCTGAATACCACAGGAACACTTTGTGTGCTACCAAACGTCACAACGTAAATGGGTGATTATAAAGGTGCTATACAGGTGTCTCCGATGGTACTTGTTGAGTTGGCATAGATCGAGATTAGGATTTGTCACTCCGATTGTCAGAGAGGTATCTCTGGGCCCTCTCGGTAATGCACATCACTATAAGCCTTGCAAGCAATGCAACTAATGAGTTAGTTGCGGGATGATGTATTACGGAACGAGTAAAGAGACTTGTCGGTAACAAGATTGAACTAGGTATTGAGATACCGACGATCGAATGTCGGGCAAGTAACATACCGATGACAAAGGGAAAAGTATGTTGTTATGCGGTTTGACCGATAAAGATCTTCGTAGAATATGTAGGAACCTATATGAGCATCCATGTTCCGCTATTGGTTATTGACCGGATATGAGTCTCGGTCATGTCTACATAGTTCTCGAACCCGTAGGGTCCGCACGCTTAACGTTCTGTGACGATCGGTATTATGAGTTTATGTGTTTTGATGAACCGAAGGTAGTTCGGAGTCCCCTATGTGATCACGGACATGACGAGGAGTCTCGAAATGGTCGAGACATAAAAATTGATATATTGGACGGCTATATTCGGACACTGGAAGGGTTTCGGGTGATCTCGAAGAAAACCGGAGTGCCGTAGGGGTTATCGGAACTCCCCGAGGACTAATGGGCCTTAATGGGCCCTAGTGGAGAGAGAGAGAGGGGTCGGCCAGGGCAAGCCGCGCACCCCCTCCCCTTGAGTTCGAATAGGACAAGGAAGGGGGGCGCCCCCTTGCCTTTCCCCTCTCCCACTCCTTCCTTCCCCCTCCTAGTGGGACTAGGAAAGGGGAGTCCTGCTCCCACTAGGAGGAGGACTCCTCCTCTTGGCGCGCCCTCCTAGGGCCGGCCGACCTCCCCCCTTGCTCCTTTATATATGGGGGCAGGGGGAACCCCATGGACACACAAGTTGATCATTGATCTCTTAGCCGTGTGCGGTGCCCCCCTCCACCATAATCCACCTCGGTCATATCGTAGCGGTGCTTAGGCGAAGCCCTGTTCCGGTAGCATCATCATCACGCCGTCGTGCTGACGAAGCTCTCACTCGACACTTTGCTGGATCATGAGTTCGTGGGACGTCACCGAGCCAAACTTGTGCATATCGCGGAGGTGTCGTACTTTCGGTACTAGGATCGGTCGATCATGAAGACGTACGACTACATCAACCGCGTTGTCATAACGCTTCCACTTATGGTCTACGAGGATACGTAGACAATACTCTCCCCTCTTGTTGCTATGCATCACCATGATCTTGCGTGTGCATATTTTTTTTGAAATTATTGCGTTACCCAACACACAATTCATCAGATCTCGACAAACACACCGTAAAAAGAATTACAACGAATAGATCTCCAAAAGAATCGAGGAGAACTTTGTATTTAGATCCAAAGACAGAGAAGAATCCATCTATCTAATAACTATGGACCCGAAGGTCTGTGATTAAATACTCACACATCATCGGAGAGGCTATGGTGTTGATGTAGAAGCCCTCCGTGATCGATTCCCCCTCCGGCGGAGCGCCAGAAAAGGCCCCAAGATGGGATCTCATGGGTACAGAAGGTTGTGGCGGTGGAAATAGGGTTTCGTGGTGCTCTCGGATGTTTTCGGGGTATATGAGTATATATAGGCGAAAGAAGTAGGTCGGTGGAGCCACGAGGGGCCCACAAGGGTGGGGGGCGCGCCTACCCCCCTTGGGCGCGCCCTCCTACCTCATGGCCGCCTGGTTGCTTCCTTGACGTCCACTGCAAGTCTCCTGGATTGAGTTTGTTCCAAAAATATTTCTCCCGAAGGTTTCATTCCGTTTGGTATTCCTTTTCTGCGAAACGCTGAAATAGGCAAAAAACAACAATTTGCACTGGGCCTTTGGTTAGTAGGTTAGTCCCAAAAATAATATAAAAGTGCATAACAAAGCCCATTAAACATCCAAAAAAGATAATATAATAGCATGGAACAATCGAAAATTATAGATATGTTGGAGACGTATTAAGCATCCCCAAGCTTAATTCCTGCTCGTCCTCGAGTAGGTAAATGATAAAAACAGAATTTTTGATGTGGAGTGCTACCTAGCATAATTCTCAATGTAACTTTCTTTATTGTGGCATGAATGTTCAGATCCGAAAGATTCAAGACAAAAGTTTAATATTGACACAAAAATAATAATACTTCAAGCATACTAACAAAGCAATCATGTCTTCTCAAAATAACATGGCCAAAGAAAGTTATCCCTACAAAATCATATAGTATGGATATGCTCTATCTTCATCACACAAAGTATTTAATCATGCACAACCCCGATGACAAGCCAAGCAATTGTTTCATACTTTTGATGTTCTCAAACTTTTTCAATCTTCACAAAATATATGAGCGTGAGCGATGGACATAGCACTGTATGTGGAATAGAATGGTGGTTGTGGAGAAGACAAAAAAGGAGAAGATAATCTCACATCAACTAGGCGTATCAACGGGCTATGGAGATGCCCATCAATAGATATCAATGTGAGTGAGTAGGGATTGCCATGCAACAGATGCACTAGAGCTATAAGTGTATGAAAGCTCAACAAAAAAACTAAGTGGGTGTGCATCCAACTCGCTTGCTCACGGAGACCTAGGGCATTTTGAGGAAGCCCATCATTGGAATATACAAGCCAAGTTCTATAATGTAAAATTCCCACTAGCATATGAAAGTGACAACGTAGGGGACTCTCTATCATGAAGATCATAGTGCTACTTTGAAGCACAAGTGTGGCAAAAGGATAGTAACATTGTCCCTTCTCTCTTTTTCTCTAATTTCTCTTTTTTTTATTTTTTTTATTTGGGCATTTTCCCCTTTTTATGGCCTTTTTTTCTTTTCTATTTTTTTCTTTTCGTCCGGAGTCTCATCCCGACTTGTAGGGGAATCATAGTCTCCATCATCCTTTCCTCACTTGGGACAATGCTCTAATAATGATGATCATCACACTTTTATTTACTTACAACTCAAAAATTACAACTCGATACTAGAACAAAATATGACTCTATGTGAATGCCTCCGGCGGTGTACCGGGATGTGCAATGAATCAAGAGTGACATGTATGTAAGAATTATAAAGGTGGCTTTACCACAAATACGATGTCAACTACATGATCATGCAAAGCAATATGACAATGATGTAATGTGTCATAACAAACGGAACGGTGGTAAGTTGCATGGCAATATATCTTGGAATGGCTATGGAAATGTGCTACGTCTTGAGCTTGCGTTGGTTTTCCCCGAAGAGGAAAGGATGATGCAGTAGAGTAGCATAAGTATTTCCCTCAGTTTTTGAGAACCAAGGTATCAATCTAGTAGGAGGCCACGCTCAAGTCCCTCGTACCTGCACAAAGCGATAGCTACTCGCAACCAACACGATTAGGGGTTGTCAATCCCTTCACGGTCACTTACGAGAATGAGATCTGATAGATATAATATTTTTGGTATTTTTGGTATAAAGATGCAAAGTAAAAAGTAAAAGCAAAGTAAAAAGCAAAGCAAGATTAAAGTGATGGAGATTGATATGATGAGAATAGACCCCGGGGCCATAGGTTTCACTAGTGGCTTCTCTCAAGAGTATTAGTATTCTACGGTGGGTGAACAAATTACTGTTGAGTAATTGACAGAATTGAGCATAGTTATGAGAATATCTAGGAATGATCATGTATATAGGCATCACGTCCGTGACAAGTAGATCAAAACGATTCTGCATCTACTACTATTACTCCACTCATCGACCACTATCCAACATGCATCTAGAGTATTAAGTTAAAAACAGAGTAACGCCTTAAGCAAGATGACATGATGTAGAGAGATAAATTCATGCAATATGAAATAAACCCCGTCTTGTTATCCTCGATGGCAACGATACAATACGTGCCATGCTGCCCCTTCTGTCACTGGGTAAGGACACCGCAAGATCGAACCCAAAGCTAAGCATTTCTCCCATGGCAAGAACTACCAATCTAGTTGGCCAAACCAAACGGTTAATTCGAAGAGACTTGCAAAGATAACCAATCATACATAAAATAATTCAGAGAAGATTCAAATATTATTCATAGATAGACTTGATCATAAACCCACAATTCATCGGTCTCAACAAACACACCGCAAAAAGAAGATTACATCGAATAGATCTCCACAAGAGAGGGGGAGAACTTTGTATTGAGATTCAAAGAGAGAGAAAAAGCCATCTAGCTACTAACTATGGACCCGAAGGTCTGAGGTAAACTACTCACACTTCATCGGAGGGGCTAGGATGATGTAGAAGCCCTCCGTGATGACGGCCCTCTTCCGGCGGAGCTCCGGAACAGGCCCCAAGATGGGATCTCGTGGATACAGAAAGTTGCGGCAGTGGAATTAGGTTTTTGGCTCCTATTCTGATCGTTTGGGGGTACGTGTGTATATATAGGAGGAAGGAGTACGTCGGTGGAGCACCGAGGGGCCCACGAGGCAGGGGGCGCGCCCCCCACCCTCGTGACCTCCTCTTTGACTCCCTGGAGTAGGGTCCAAGTCTCCTGGATCACGTTAGGTGAGAAAATCACGTTCCCGAAGATTTTATTCCGTTTGGACTCCGTTTGATATTCTGTTTCTCTGAAACACTGAAATAGGCAAAAAACAACAATTCTGGGCTGGGCCTCCGGTTAATAGGTTAGTCCCAAAAATAATATAAAAGTGGAAAATAAAGCCCAATATAGTCCAAAACAGTAGATATTATAGCATGGAGCAATCAAAAATTATAGATACGTTGGAGACGTATCAGGCATCCCCAAGCTTAATTCCTGTTCGTCCTCGAGTAGGTAAATGATAAAAAGAGAATTTTTGACGTGGAGTGCTACTTGGCATAATTTCAATGCAAATCTTCTTAATTGTGGTATGAATATTCAGATCAGAAAGATTCAAGACAAAAGTTTATATTGACATAAAAATAATAATACTTCAAGCATACTAATAAAGCAATTATGTCTTCTCAAAATAACATGGCCAAAGAAAGTTATCCCCTACAAAATCATATAGTCTGGCTATGCTCCATCTTCACCACACAAAGTATTTAAATTATGCACAACCCCGATGACAAGCCAAGCAATTGTTTCATACTCTAACTTTTTCAAAACTTTTTCAATCTTCACGCAATACATGAGCGTGAGCCATGGATATATCACTATAGGTGGAATAGAAGGGTGGTTGTGGAGAAGACAAAAAGGAGGGGAAGATAGTCTCACATCAACTAGGCATATCAACGGGCTATGGAGATGCCCATCAATAGATATCAATGTGAGTGAGTAGGGATTGCCATGCAACGGATGCACTAGAGCTATAAATGTATGAAAGCTCAACAAAAGAAACTAAGTGGGTGTGCATCCAACTTGCTTGCTCACGAAGACCTAGGGAAATTTTGAGGAAGCCCATCATTGGAATATACAAGCCAAGTTCTATAATGTAAAATTCCCACTAGTATATGAAAGTGACAACATATGAGACTCTCTATATGAAGAACATGGTGCTACTTTGAAGCACAATATATGAGACTCGCTATATCATGGTGCTACTTTGAAGCACAAGTGTGGAAAAAAGGATAGTAGCATTGCCCCTTTTTATTTTCTTTTTTCGGGCCTTCTTTTTTTTCTTTGGCCTTTCTCTTTTTTTATTTGGGACAATGCTCTATTGAATGATGATCATCACACTTTTATTTATTTACAACTCAATGATTACAACTCGATTCTAAAACAAAGTATGACTCTATATGGATGCCTCCGGAGGTGTACTGGGATATGCAATGAATCAAGAGTGACAAGTATGAAGAAATTATGAACGGTGGCTTTGCCACAAATACTATGTCAACTACATGATCATGCTAAGCAATATGACAAAGATGAATGTGTCATGATGAACTATATGGTGGAAAGTTGCATGGCAATATATCTCGGAATGGCTATGGAAATGCAATAATAGGTAGGTATGGTGGCTATTTTGAGGAAGGTATATGGTAGGTGCATGATACCGGTGAAAGGTGCGCGGTATTAGAGAGGCTAGCAAAGGTGGAAGGGTGAGAGTGCGTATAATCCATGGACTCAACATTAGTCATAAAGAACTCATATACTTATTGCAAAAATCTAGAAGTTATCAAAGCAAAGTATTACGTGCATGCTCCTAGGGGGATAGATTGGTAGGAAAAGACCATCGCTCGTCCCTGACCGCCACTCATAAGGAAGACATTCAATAAATAAATCATGCTCCGACTTCATCACATAACGGTTCACCATACGTGCATGCTACGGGAATCACAAACTTTAACACAAGTATTCTTTAAATTCACAACTACTCAACTAGCATGACTTTAATATTATCACCTCCATATCTCAAAACAATTATCATGTTTCAATCTTTTCTTAGTATTCAACACACTCAAAAGAAAGTTTCACAAATCTTGAATACCAAGCATATTATTATTAAGCAAATCACCATGCTATCAAGAGACTCTCAAAATAATTTAAGTGAAGCATGAGAGATCAACAGTTTCTTTAAAACAAATCCACCACTGTTCTCTAAAAGATCTAAGTGAAGCACATAGAGCAAAATTATAACGCTCAAAAGATATAAGTGAAGCACATAGAGCAAAACTACTTAGCTCAAAAGATATAAGTGAAGCACACAGAGCAAAACTACATAGCTCAAAAAGATATAAGTGAAGCACATAGAGCAAAAATACTTAGCTCAAAAGATATAAGTGAAGCACATAGAGAAAAACTACTTAGCTCAAAAGATATAAGTGAAGCACATAGAGAAAAACTACATAGCTCAAAAATATATAAGTGAAGCACATAGAGCAAAACTACTTAGCTCAAAAGATATAAGTGAAGCACATAGAGTATTCTATCAAATTTTAATTCATGTATGGCTCTCTCAAAAGGTGTGTAAAGCAAGGATTATTGTGGCATACTAAGACACAAAGACACAAATAATACAAGACGCTCCAAGCATAACACATATCATGTTGGTGAATAAAAATATAGCTCCAAGTAAATTACCGATGGAAGTAGACGAAAGAGGGGATGCCTTCCGGGGCATCCCCAAGCTTTGAATTTTTGGTGTCCTTGGATTATCTTGGGGTTCCATGGTCATCCCCAAGCTTAGTCTCTTGCCACTCCTTGCTCCATGATCCACCAAAAGAATTCACCCAAAACTTGAAAACTTCACAACGCAAAACTCAAAATAGAAAACTCGTGAGCTCCGTTAGCGAAAGAAAACAAAAGACCACTTCAAGGTACTGTAATGTACTCATTCTTTATTTATGTTGGTGTTAAACCTACTGTATTCAAACTTATATATGTATTATAAACTATTTTACTAGCCATAGATTCATCAAAATAAGCAAACAACACACGAAAAACAGAATCTGTCAAAAACAGAACAGTCTGTAGTAATCTGTAGCTAGCTCAAGATCTGGAACCCCAAAAATTCTAAAATAAATTGCTGGACGTGAGGAATTTATCTATTAATCATCTTCAAAAAGAATTAACTAAATATCACTCTTCAATTAAAAATGAAAGCAGTTCTCGTGAGCGCTAAAGTTTCTGTTTTTTACAGCAAGTTCAACAAGACTTTCCCCAAGTCTTCCCAACGGTTCTACTTGGCACAAACACTAATTAAACACAAAAAAACACAACCAAAACAGAGGCTAAATAATTTATTTATTACTAAACAGGAGCAAAAAGCAAGGTATAAAAATAAAATTGGGTTGCGTCCCAACAAGCGCTATCGTTTAACGCCCCTAGCTAGGCGTAAAAGCGAGGATAGATCTAGGTATTGCCATCTTTGGTAGGCAATCCATAAGTGGATCTCATGATAGTTTCATATGGCAATTTTATTTTCTTTCTTGGAAAGTGTTCCATGCCCTTTTTAATGGAAATTTAAATCTAATATTCCCTTCCTTCATATCAATAATCGCACCAACCGTTCTAAGGAAAGGTCTACCAAGAATAATAGGACAAGAAGGATTGCAATCTATATCAAGAACAATGAAATCTACGGGCACATAATTCCTATTTGCAACAATAAGAACAGCATTAATCCTTCCCATAGGTTTCTTAATAGTGGAATCCGCAAGATGAAAGTTTAGAGAGCAATAATCAAAATCACGGAAATCTAGTAAATCACACAAAGTCTTGGGAATAGTAGAGACACTAGCACCCAAATCACACAAAGCATAAAACTCATGATCTTTAATTTTAATTTTAATAGTTGGTTCCCAGTCATCATAGAGTTTTCTAGGGATAGAAACTTTCAACTCAAGTTTTTCTTCATAAGATTGCATCAAGGCATCAACAACATGTTCGGTGAAGGCTTTATTTTGACTATAAGCATGTGGAGAATTTAGCACGGATTGCAACAAGGAAATACAATCAATTAAAGAACAACGTTCATAATTAAATTCCTTGAAATCCAATATAGTGGGTTTAGCAACATCTATATTTTTATTTCTTTCAATCCCACTTTCATCAATTTCATCATTAAGATCTAAATACTCCGAATTTTTAGAACGCCTTCTAGGTAAAGGAAAATCATATTCAGTTTCATCAAGATTCATATTGCAAAACAAAGATTTAATAGGGGACACATCAATAACTTTTAGATCTTCATCTTGATTTTCATAGGAATTGGAGGAACACGCTTTAATAAAGGCATCTTTGGAAGCACGCATCCTAGCGGTTTGTTCCTTGCACTCATCAATGGAAATTCTCATGGCTTTGAGAGACTCATTGATATCATGCTTAGGAGGAATAGATCTAAGCTTTAAAGAATCAA
This sequence comes from Triticum urartu, assembly GCF_056163025.1. Lineage (NCBI taxonomy): Eukaryota > Viridiplantae > Streptophyta > Magnoliopsida > Poales > Poaceae > Triticum > Triticum urartu. The sequence continues at coordinate 63,566,994 of NC_141873.1, read as the reverse complement.
CCTCAAGAGAAATTCTATCAACGTTTCTAGCCAAACCATCAACTTTAAGCAATTACTCCTCAAGCAAAGCATTAAAATTCTTTTGTGAATTCATAAATTCTTTAACACTATTCTCAAATTCAGAGGGCATCTTATTATAATTTTCATGAGAGTTGTTGTAGGAATTTCCATAATTATTAGAAGGATTACTAGGATACGGCCTAGGATTAAAATTCTCTCTATAAGCGTTGTTACCAAAATTATTCCTACCAACAAAATTCACATCCATAGATTCATTGTTATTCTCAATCAAAGTAGACAAAGGCATATCATTAGGATCAGAAGAAACACTCTTAGTAGCAAATAATTTCATAAGTTCATCCATCTTTCCACTCAACACATTAATTTCTTCTATCGCATGCACCTTTTTATTAGAAGATCTTTTAGTATGCCATTGAGAATAATTAACCATAATATTATCTAGGAGTTTAGTAGCATCTCCTAAAGTGATTTCCATAAAAGTGCCTCCCGCAGCCGAATCTAAAAGATTTCTAGAAGCAAAATTCAATCCGGCATAAAATTTTTGTATGATCATCCACAAATTCAAACCATGAGTAGGGCAATTATGTATCATTAATTTCATTCTCTCCCAAGCTTGTGCAACATGTTCATGATCAAGTTGTTTAAAGTTCATAATATCGTTTCTAAGAGAGATGATCTTAGCGGGAGGAAAATACTTAGAGATAAAAGCATCTTTGCACTTGTTCCATGAATCAATACTATTTTTAGGCAAAGACGAAAACCAAGCTTTAGCACGATCTCTAAGAGAAAAAGGAAATAGCTTCAATTTAACGACATCATTATTGACATCTTTTTTCTTTTGCATATCACATAAATCAACGAAGCTATTCAGATGAGTAGCGGCATCTTCACTAGGAAGGTCGGCGAATTGATCTTTCATAACAAGATTCAACAAAGCAGTATTAATTTCACAAGATTCAGCATCCGTAAGAGGAGCAATCGTAGTGCTAAGGAAATCATTATTATTGGTATTGGTGAAGTCACACAATTTGGTAGTATCTTGAGCCATCGCGACAAACAAGCAATCTAACACACGAGCAAACAAAAAGCAAGCGGGAAAAAAGAGACAAATAGAGAGGGAGGATAGAGAGAGAGAGGGTGAATAAAACGACAAGGGTGAATTGGGAGGAGAGGAAAACGAGAGGCAAATGGAAAATAATGTAATGCGAGAGATAGGGATTGTGATGGGTACTTGGTATATTGACTTTTTGCGTAGACTCCCCGGCAACGGCGCCAGAAATCCTTCTTGCTACATCTTGAGCTTGCGTTGGTTTTCCCCAAAGAGGAAGGGATGATGCAGCAGAGTAGCGTAAGTATTTCCCTCAGTTTTTGAGAACCAAGGTTTCAATCCAGTAGGAGGCCACGCTCAAGTCCCTCATACCTGCACAAAGCGATAGCTACTCGCAACCAACGCGATTAGGGGTTGTCAATCCCTTCACGGTCACTTACGAGAATGAGATCTGATAGATATAATATTTTTGGTATTTTTGGTATAAAGATGCAAAGTAAAAAGTAAAAGCAAAGTAAAAAGCAAAGCAAGATTAAAGTGATGGAGATTGATATGATGAGAATAGACCCGGGGGCCATAGGTTTCACTAGTGGCTTCTCTCAAGAGCATAAGTATTCTACGGTGGGTGAACAAATTACTGTTGAGCAATTGACAGAATTGAGCATAGTTATGAGAATATATAGGCATGATCATGTATATAGGCATCACGTCCGTGACAAGTAGATCGAAACGATTCTGCATCTACTACTATTACTCCACTCATCAACCGCTATCCAGCATGCATCTAGAGTATTAAGTTAAAAATAGAGTAACGCCTTAAGCAAGATGACATGATGTAGGGAGATAAATTCATGCAATATGAAATAAACCCCATCTTGTTATCCTCGATGGCAATGATACAATACGTGCCTTGCTGCCCCTTCTGTCACTGGGTAAGGACACCGCAAGATCGAACCCAAAGCTAAGCACTTCTCCCATGGCAAGAACTACCAATCTAGTTGGCCAAACCAAACGGATAATTCGAAGAGACTTGCAAAGATAACTGCCGGTGTCAAAACCGGCGGATCTCGAGTAGGGGGTCCCGAACTATGCGTCTAGGCCGGATGGTAACAGGAGGCAGGGGACACAATTTTTTACCCAGGTTCGGGCCCTCTTGATGGAGGTAAAACCCTATGTCCTGCTTGATTAATATTTATGGTATGGGTAGTACAAGAGTAGATCTACCACGAGATCATAGAGGCTAAACCCTAGAAGCTAGCCTATTGTAACACCCCGGATATGATTTACCTAATATGTAATCCAACTCTTGCCGTTTCCGGCGTTAAGTTATTTTATTTTTCTCGGGTTCGGGTTTTTGTCTCCGTGTGTTGTTGTCGTTGTCATGCATCTCATATCATGTCATCATGTGCATTGCATTTGCATACGTGTTCGTCTCATGCATCCGAGCATTTTCCCCGTTGTCCGTTTTGCATTCCGACGCTTCGTTCTCCTCCGGTGGTCATTTCTACCTTCTTCTCATGTGTGGGGATTAAACATTTCCGGATTGGACCGAGACTTGCCAAGCGGCCTTGGTTTACTACCGGTAGACCACCTGTCAAGTTTCGTACCATTTGGACTTCGCTTGATGCTCCAACGGTTAACCGAGGGACCGAGAAGGCCTCGTGTGTGTTGCAGCCCAACACCCTTCCAATTTGGCCCAAAACCCACCAAAACCCTCTCCATCATCTAGAGCGTTCGATCATGATCGTGTGGCCGAAAACCGCACCTCATTTGGACTCTCCTAGCTCCTCCTATGCCTATTTAAAGACCCCTCCGAAATTCTCGTTTTCCTCTCCCGAAACCCTAGTCGTCTTCCACCTCTCGCCGCCGGACACGTTCGCTCGGGCCGGACGTGTCCGTTTCGTCCCGCCGCCGCCACGTGGTGGTCTCCTATTCGTCCACCCGGGTGCCCACTTCACCGGATCCGCCGGGCCCAGAGAGCCCATCGCCACCCCCCGGCCCAAAGCCGCCGCCGCCGAGGCCCGCGCCTCGCTCGGCCGCGCGCCGCCACCGGACGGCTCCGCCCTGCAGCCGGCCTCCCTCACCGGCCGCCGCCCCGCGCCGGCGAGCGCCGCCGCCAACCGCATCCGACACCGCCCCACTCCGGCCTCCTCCTCCACGCCTGCACCCCTCCGGCCGGTCTCCTTCTTCTCCGGCGAAGCTCCGGCGAAGATATAAGTGAAGCACATAGAGTAGTCTAATAAATTCTGATTTATGTGTGTCTCTCCAAAAGGTGTGTACAGCAAGGATGATTGTGGTAAACTAATAAGCAAATACTCAAATCATACAAGAAGCTCCAAGCAAAACACATATCATGTGGTGAATAAAAATATAGCCTCAAGTAAAGTTACTGATGGACGAAGATGAAAGAGGGGATGCCTTCCGGGGCATCCACAAGCTTAGGCTTTTGGTTGTCCATGAATTTTACCTTGGGGTGCCATGGGAATCCCCAAGCTTGGGCTCTTTCCACTCCTTATTCCAAAATCCATCAAATCTTTACCCAAAACTTGAAAACTTCACAACACAAAACTCAACAGAAAATCTCATGAGCTCCGTTAGTATAAGAAAACAAACCACCACTTCAAGGTACTGTAATGAACTCATTCTTTATTTATATTGGTGTTAAACCTACTGTATTCCAACTTCTCTATGGTTCATACCCCCCGATACTAGCCATAGATTCATCAAAATAAGCAAACAACACACGGAAAACAGAATCTTTCAAAAACAGAACAGTCTGTAGTAATCTCTAGGTTTCTAATACTTCTGTAACCCCAAAAATTCTTAAATAAATTGGTGGACGTGAGGAATTTGTCTATTAATCATCTGCAAAAAGAATCAACCTAATCGCACTCTCCATTAAAAAATGGCAGCTAATCTCGTGAGCGCTAAAGTTTCTGTTTTTTTACAGCAAGATCGCAAAGATTTCCCCCAAGTCTTTCCAAAGGTTCTACTTGGCACAAACACTAATTAAAAACATAAAACCACATCTAAACAGAAGCTAGATGAATTATTTATTACTAAATAGGAACAAAAATCAAGAAACAAAAATAGAATTGGGTTGCCTCCCAACAAGCGCTATCGTTTAACGCCCCTAGCCAGGCATAAAAACAAGAATAGATCTAGCTATTGTCATCTTTGGTATGCAATCCATAAGTGGCTCTCATAATAGATTCATAAGGTAATTTAATTTTCTTTCTAGGGAAGTGTTCCATTCCCTTCCTTAATGGAAATTGAAATCTAATATTTCCTTCTTTCATATCAATAATTGCACCAATCGTTCTAAGGAAAGGTCTACCAAGAATAATAGGACAAGTAGGATTGCAATATATATCAAGAACAATGAAATCTATGGGAACATAATTCCTATTTGCAACAATAAGAACATCATTAATACTTCCCATATGTTTCTTAATGGTGGAATCCGCAAGATGCAAGTTTAAAGAACAATCATCAAATTCACGGAAACCTAACACATCACACAAAGTTTTTGGAATCGTGGAAACACTAGCACCCAAATCACACAAAGCATAGCATTCATGATCTCTAATTTTAATTTTAATAGTAGGTTCCCACTCATCATAAATTTTTCTAGGGACAGAAACTTTTAATTCAAGCTTTTCTTCATAGCATTGCATTAAGGCATCAACGATATGTTTGGTAAAAGATTTATTTTTATCATAAGCATGAGGAGAATTTCGCACGGATTGCAACAAGGAAATAAAATCTATCAAAGAGAAATTATCATAATTAAATTCCTTGAAATCCAAAATAGTGGGTTCATTGCTATGTAAAGTTTTGACCTCTTCAATCCCACTTTTACCAATTTTTGCATCAAGATCTAAAAACTTCGAATCATTGGGACACCTTTTAGCTCAAGTTGACTCATCTCCAGTCCCATCATTATCAAGATTCATATTTCAAAACAAAGATTTAATACGAGACACGTCGATCAATTTTAGATCTTCATCCTTATTATCGTGAAAACTAGAAGAAAATGCTTTTATAAAGCAATCTTTTTTAGCACGCATCCTAGCAGTTCTTTCTTTGCACTCGTGAATGGAAATTCTCATAGATTTGAGAGACTCATTGATATCATGCTTAGGTGGAATAGATCTAAGTTTCAAAGAATCAACATCAAGAGAAATTCTATCCACGTTCCTAGCTAACTCATCAATCTTAGGCAATTTTTCTTCAAGCAAAGCATTGAAATTCTTTTGCGAAATCATAAATTATTTAACACTAGTCTCAAAATCAGAGGGCATCTTATTAAAATTCCCATAAGAGTTGTTGTAGGAATTACCATAATTATTAGAGGAATTACTAGGAAACGGCCTAGGATTAAAATTTCCTCTATACGCGTTGTTACCAAAATTGTTCCTACCAACAAAATTCACATCCATAGATTCATTATTATTCTCAATCAAAGTAGACAAAGGCATATCATTAGGATCAGAAGAAACACTCTTATTAGCAAACAATTTCATAAGTTCATCCATCTTTCCACTTAGAACATTAATATCTTCTATTGCATGAACCTTTTTACTAGTAGATCTTTCGGTGTGCCATCGAGAATAATTAACCATAATATTATCTAGGAGTTTAGTAGCTTCTCCTAAAGTGATTTCCATAAAAGTGCCTCCCGCGGCCGAATCTAAAAGATTTCTAGAAGCAAAATTCAATCCAGCATAATTTTTTTGTATGATCATCCATAAATTTAATCCATGAGTAGGGCAATTACGTATCATTAATTTCATCCTCCCCCAAGCTTGTGAAACATGCTCATGATCAAGTTGCTTAAAATTCATAATATCATTTCTAAGAGAGATGATCTTAGCGGGAGGAAAATACTTAGAGATAAAAGCATCTTTGCACTTATTCCATGAATCAATACTATTTTTAGGCAAAGACGAAAACCAAGTTTTAGCACGATCTCTATGCAAAAATGGAAATAGCTTCAATTTAACAATAACATTATCCACATCTTTCTTCTTTTGCATATCACACAAATCAACAAAGTTGTTTAGATGTGTAGTGGCATATTCACTAGGAAGGCCAGAGAATTGATCTTTCATGACAAGATTCAGCAAAGCGGCATTAATTTCACAGGATTCAGCATCGGTAATAGGAGCAATCGGAGTGCTAAGAAAATCATTGTTGTTGATATTGAAAAAATCACACAATTTAGTATTGTCTTGAGCCATCGTGACAAACAATCCAAGACACAAGCACACAAGAAGCAAGAAAAAGAGGCAAACGAAAAAGAGGGCGAATAAAATGGCAAATGTGATGTGGGGGAGAGGAAAACGAGAGGCAAATGGCAAATAATGTAATGCAAGGGATAAGAGTTTGTGATGGGTACTTGGTATGTCTTGACTTGTGCGTAGATCTCCCCGGCAACGGCGCCAGAAATCCTTCTTGCTACCTCTTGAGCATGTGTTGGTTTTCCCTTGAAGAGGAAAGGGTGATGCAGCAAAGTATCGTAAGTATTTCCCTCAGTTTTTGAGAACCAAGGTATCAATCCAGTAGGAGACTACACGCAAGTCCCTCGCACCTGCACAAACAAATAAGAACCATGCAACCAACGTGATAAAGTGGTTGTCAATCCCTTCACGGCCACTTGCAAAAGTGAGATCTGATAAAGATAATAATATAAATATTTTTGGTATTTTTGTTGTATAGATTGGAAAATAAAGATTGCAAAATAAAAGGCGGCAGAAATAGCAAGTAGATAGGAAAATAATATGATGGAAGATAGACCCCGGGGGCCATAGGTTTCACTAGTGTCTTCTCTCAAGATAGCAAATTCTGCGGTGGGTGAACAAATTACTATCGAGCAATTGATAGAAAAGCGCATAGTTATGAGAATATCCAGGCATGATCATGTATATAGGCATCACATCCGCGACAAGTAGACCGAAACGATTCTGCATCTACTACTATTACTCCACACATCGACCGCTATCCAGCATGCATCTAGAGTATTAAGTTCATAAGAACAGAGTAACGCATTAGGCAAGATGACATGATGTAGAGGGATAAACTCAAGCAATATGGTATAAACCCTATCTTTTTATCCTCGATGGCAACAATACAATACGTGCCTTGCTGCCCCTGTTGTCACTGGGAAAGGACACCACAAGATTGAACCCAAAGCTAAGCACTTCTCCCATTGCAAGAAAGATCAATCTAGTAGGCCAAACCAAACTGATAATTCGAACACACTTACAAAGATATTAAATCATGCATAAAAGAATTCAGAGAAGAATCAAATATTGTTCATAGATAATCTTGATCATAAACCCACAATTCATCTGATCTCGACAAACACACCGCAAAAAGAATTACATCTAATTGATCTCCAAGAGAATCGAGGAGAACTTTGTATTGAGATCCAAAGAGAGAGAAGAAGCCATCTAGCTAATAACTATGGACCCGAAAGTCTGTGATAAACTACTCACACATCATTGGAGAGGCTATGGTGTTGATGTAGAAGCCCTCCGTGATCGATTCCCCCTCCGGCGGTGCGCCGGAAAGGCCCCAAGATGGGATCTCACGGGTACAGAAGGTTGCGGCGGTGGAAATAGGGTTTCGTGGTGCTCTCGGATGTTTTCGGGGTATATGAGTATATATAGGCGAAAGAAGTAGGTCAGTGGAGCCACGAGGGGCCCATGAGGGTGGGGGGCGCGCCGTCCTACCTAGTGGTCGCCTCGTTGCTTCCTTGACGTCCACTCCAAGTCTCCTGGATTGCGTTTGTTCCAAAAGTAACTCCCCCAAAGGTTTCATTCCGTTTGGTATTCCTTTTCTGCGAAACACTAAAATAGGCAAAAAAACAACAATTGGCACTGGGCCTTTGGTTAGTAGGTTAGTCCCAAAAATAATATACAAGTGCATAACAAAGCCCATTAAACATCTAAAACAGATAATATAATAGCATGGAACAATCGAAAATTATAGATACGTTGGAGACATATCAACGATCGCTTGGAGCGATGGGGAAGGCGGTGGGATGTCCTCCACCTCGATGTGGAAGAAGCCGAGGCCCTCGATGCCATGTCCATACATCATGAGATCATCCATCAACGGTCGATCCGGACAGAGCACCGCGGGGTGACCGGTATCCTTGTAGAGGTAGCACATTGGAGGGTTGGTGCACTCGACTTGGCAGTGTCCCGCGAGCCCGCAGTTGAGGCAAGGGGGCGGGTCACGGGGGCATCGGAGGCGGGCAAGGCCGAAGTCGCGGGTGAGGGGGCCGGCGCGGCAGGGGGCGCGCGGGCCCCCTCTTCTTCTTCTTCTTCTTCTTCTTTTTCTTCATCGCGCCTTGGCACCCCCGCCCCCCATTCCCTCCATTGGCGGGAGCGAAGCTAGGCTGGTTTTGCGAGGGTTGGTAGCGGTGCGTAGGCACATCTGCGGCAGGCGGGGCGGGGTTGCGGCTCGAGGAGGGGGAGCGGGCATGGCGACGCTCGGTCGAGGGAGACCGGCGCCGGTCAGCGCGCCATGGCTCGGGCGCAGGTGACCGAGGTCGGTCACGGCGGTCGTCATGGGGCGGGGAGCGGCGACCGTCACGGCCAAGTGAGCGCCTGGAATCATGGGGGGGGGGGGAGGGGGCGAGCGGCGCTGGTCCCTGGAGGATAGCTCTCGGTGAAGGCCCTCGGGGGAGGAGCGGGACGGGGCGCGGCGGTCCTCCAAGCTCCGCTTGGGGCGGCCGGTGTTGTCCCCTCAGTCACGCGGCATCGTCGGAGGGGGAGCGGGAGCAGGGGCGGAGCAGCAGGGCCGGAACGGGGCGACGCGGGAGGAGGGGGGCTCGGGCGAGGAGAGAGCGGCGCTCGGGGGGAAGGTTGTGGCGGGATGGGAAACCCTCGTGGGGGCAGATAGACCCCCGAGTGGGTGGCCGGGGGAGCAGGCCCTGGGCTGGGCAGCCAGCCAGCGTGGGCTGGCGCAACCCAAGAACCGGTCCAGCCGCGGGACCAGGCCCAGAGGGCCCAGCTGGGGGGAGAGGCACATCCCCTCTCCATGGCCCACCAAGGGGCGGCCCAACACGCTCGGTCGGGGCGAGCACGCGGCAAGGGTTTCCCCTATCGCCGCCGGCCCCGGTGGGGCGAGGGCAGGACGCCGGAGAGGTAGGCTGGGGTGCAGGGCACTGAGACCAGACATGAAGTGGAGCTGGGAGGAGCCGAAGGAGGTGATGAATGGCCGGAAAGGGGTGCGGCGGAGGAGCACGGGAGACCCGACGACCAACACCGACGAAGACGCGACCACCCCAGCCGCGACGGTGGGGTTCGAGGACTGATAACCCACAAGTATAGGGGATCGCAACAGTTTTCGAGGGTAGAGTATTCAACCCAAATTTATTGATTCGACACAAGGGGAGCCAAATAATATTCTCAAGTATTAACAATTGAGTTGTCCATTCAACCGCACCTGGAAGACTTAATATCTGCAGCAAAGTATTTAGTAGCAAAGTAGTATGATAGTAGCAGTAACAGTGGCAAAGGTAATAGTATTGGTTTTGTAGTGATTGTAAAAGTAGCAACGGAAAAGTAAATAAGCGAAGATCAATATGTGAAAAGCTCGTAGGCAATGGATCAGTGATGGATAATTACGTCGGATGCGATTCCTCATGCAATGGTTATAACATAGGGTGACACAGAACTAGCTCGAGTTCATCAATGTAATGTAGGCATGTATTCCGAATATAGTCATACGTGCTTATGGAAAAGAACTTGCATGACATCTTTTGTCCTACCCTCCCGTGGCAGCGGGGTCCTATTGGAAACTAAGGGATATTAAGGCCTCCTTTTAATAGAGTACCGGACCAAAGCATTAACACATAGTGAATACATGAACTCCTCAAACTATGGTCATCACCGGTAAGTATCCCGATTATTGTCACTTCGGGGTTAACGGATCATAACACATAATAGGTGACTATAGATTTGCAAGATAGGATCAAGAACTCACATATATTCATGAAAACATAATAGGTTTAGATCTGAAATCATGGCACTCGGTCCCTAGTGACAAGCATTAAGCATAGCAAAGTCATAGCAACATCAATCTCAGAATATAGTGGATACTAGGGATCAAACCCTAACAAAAATAACTCGATTACATGATAAATCTCATCCAAACCATCATCGTCCAGCAAGCCTACGATGGAATTACTCACGCATGGCGGTGGGCATCATGAAATTGGTGATGGAGGAAGGTTGATGATGACGATGGCAACAGATTCCCCTCTTCGGAGCCCCGAATGGACTCCAGATCAGCCCTCCCGAGAGAGATTAGGGCTTGGCGGCGGCTCCGTATCGTAAAACACGATGAATCCTTCTCTCATTTTTTTCTCCCCGAACGTGAATATATAGAGTTGGATTTGAGGTTGGTGGAGCATCAGGGGGCCCACGAGGCAGGGGGCACACCCCCACCCTCGTGGACAGGGTGTGGCCCCCTGATGACCCACAAGTATAGGGGATCTATCGTAGTCCTTTCGATAAGTAAGAGTGTCGAACCCAACAAGGAGCAGAAGGAAATGATAAGCGGTTTTCAGCAAGGTATTCATTGCAAGTACTGAAATAAGTGGTAACAGATAGTTTCGTGATAGGATAAATTGTAACGAGCAACAAGTAACAAAAGTAAATAAAGTGAAGCAAGATGTCCCAATCCTTTTGTAGCAAAGGACAAGCCGAAACAAACTCTTATAATAGGAAAAACACTCCCGAGGACACATGGGAATATCGTGAAGCTAGTTTTCATCACGTTCATATGATTCGCGTTCGATACTTTGATAATTTGATATGTGGGTGGACCGGTGCTTGGGTGCTATTCTTACTTGAACAAATATCCCACTTATTATTAACCTCTATTGCAAGCATCCGCAACTACAACAAAAGTATTAAGGTAAACCTAACCATAGCATGAAACATATGGATCCAAATCAGCCCCTTACGAAGCAACGCATAAACTAGGGTTTAAGCTTCTGTCACTCTAGCAACCCATCATCTACTTATTACTTCCCAATGCCTTCCTCTAGGCCCAAATAATGGTGAAGTGTTATGTAGCCGACGTTCACATAACACCACTAGAGGCTAGACAACATACGTCTTATCAAAATATCAAACGAATACCAAATTCACATGACTACTCATAGCAAGACTTCTCCCTTGTCCTTAGGAACGAACGTAATTACTCACAAAGCATATTCATGTTCATAATCAGAGGGGTAATAATATGCATATAGGATCTGAACATATGATCTTCCACCAAATAAACCAACTAGCATCAACTACAAGGAGTAATCAACACTACTAGCAACCTACTAGCACCAATCCCGGACTTTGAGACAAGAATTGGATACAAGAGATGAACTAGGGTTTGGAGATGAGATGGTGCTGGTGAAGATGTTGATGGAGATTGCCCTCTCCCGATGAGAGGAGCGTTGGTGATGACGATGGTGATGATTTCCCCCCTCCCGGAGGGAAGTATCCCCGACAGAACAGCTCTGTCGGAGCTCTAGATTGGATCCGCCAAGGTTTCGCCTCGTGGCGGCGGAGTCTCGTCCCGAAAAGTTCCTTTCTTCTTTTTTTCTCATCAAAAGACCTCATATAGGAGAAGATGGACGTCGGAGAGCCACCAGGGGGCCCACGAGGTAGGGTGCGCGCCCTAGGGGGGGGCGCCCCCCACCCTCGTGAGAAGGGTGTGGGCCCCTTGGCCTTCATCTTTGGCGAGGATTTTTCTTTATTTATTTTAAGATGTTCCGTGAAGTTTCAGGACTTTTGGAGTTGCGCAGAATAGGTCTCTAAATTTGCTCCTTTTCGAGCCCAGGATTCCAGCCGCCGGCATTCTCCCTCCTTATGTAAACCTTGTAAAAATAAGAGAGAATAGCCATAAGTATTGTGACATAAAGTGAAATAACAGTCCATAATGCAATAAATATTGATATAAAAGCATGATGCAAAATGGACGTATCAACTCCCCAAGCTTAGACCTCGCTTGTCCTCAAGCGAAAAGCCGATAACAATAAATATGTCCTCATGTTTAGAGGTAGAGGCGTCGATAAAAATAAAATACGGACATGAAGGCATCATGATTATTCTCATAACAGCAACATATATAGATTTTGTCATATGATTACTTATATTCAAGTGATGATCTATTCACAATGCAAAGGTATAAATCATAAACCTTATTGGGCTCCGACAAACTATAATCTCAGTCATTGAAGCAATTGCAATTTATGATAACATCGGAAAGAGTCTATGTCAGAGCTAAAAAGCAAGTCCACATACTCAACTATCATTTAGTCCTCCATAATTGCTAACACTCATGCGATACTTGTGGTTTTGGAGTTTTAATCGGACACAGAGAAAGATAGGGGCTTATAGTTTTGCCCCACAACCTTTTACCTCAAGGGTAATGTCAACAATAATGGTTCATGCTCCCCTACATCCAATTAGATATATATATATATATATATATATATCATGTTCTTTCCAACATGCTGAGCTTGCCAAAGGATAAAATGAAAAAGGAAAAGGTGAAGATCACCATGACTCTTGCATAAGGTAGAAGATAATAATAAAGGATAGGCCCTTCGCAGAGGGAAGCAGAGGTTGCCATGCGCTTTTATGGTTGGATATATAAAATCTCAATGCGAAAGAATGTCACTTTATATTGCCCCTTGTGATATGAACCTTTATTATGCAGTGCGTCACTTTTATTACTTCCACATCACAAGATCGTATAAAGCTTATTTCTCCCACACCAATCAATCATACATATTTAGAGCAATTTTTATTGCTTTGCACCGATGACAACTTACTTGAAGGATCTTACTCAATCCATAGGTAGATATGGTGGACTCGCATGGCAAAACTGGTTTAGGGATTTTGGAAGCACAAGTAGTATTTCTACTTAGTGCTGAGAATTTGGCTAGCATGAGGGGGAAAGGCAAGCTCAACAAGTTAGAGGATCCATGACAACATACTTTATCTCATATATAAGAAAGACATAACTCATTACGTTGTCTTCCTTGTCCAACATCAACTCTTTAGCATGTCATATTTTAATGAGTGCTCCCAATCATAAAAGATGTCAATGATAATATATCTATATATGAAACCTCTCTTTCCTTATTACTTCCTATTAATTGCAACAATGACCAAAGCTATGTCTGCCAACTCCCAACAACTTTTAATCATCATACTCTTTCTATGTGAAGTCATTACTCTCAATAAGATCAATATGAACTTTTTGTTTCTTTTTATTCTTTTCTCTTTTCTTTTATTCACCCAAGATCATGGCAAAATAGTCAAGCCCTTGACTCAACACTAATCTTTATTATATATAGCTCACGGACTCGATTACATAGAGAGATCATAAAGCAAACTCAAAACTAGATCATGCCATAAACTTTATTCTACTAGATCAAGATACTACTAATAGGATCGAACTAAGAAAAATGGTAAAGATAGGAGTTGTGATTGTGATACGATACCGGGGCACCTCCCCCAAGCTTGGCAGTTGCCAAGAGGAGTGCCCATACCCATGTGATTATATCTCCTTGGTTGGTGAAGAAGGTGGAGGTTTTGTTGATGATGCGGGCTTGTCATCCATCTTCCAAGGCATAGGTTCACCATCATAGAAGGATGATCGAGTCTCCGGAATCCTAGAATCTGCAGCCAAACTCATTCTTTTGAATCTATATTCATACTCACAGTTTTGGTTTTACAGGTCATAGATTTGGGCTTGGAGGTGCTCGATCTTCTCATATAGCTTGAAGATGGCCTCCTCGGTGTTCTTGGCATCCGGCTTGTAGTTGTTGGTGAACTCCGCGAGCATCGTGTGTCTAGAGTTGATTCCATGCTCCACCATCCCCTGGCACTTGAAAATTTGTTGCTCCATTGCTTCGAGCCTCGTCTCCACGCTTCCAGTTCCCTTTAGTCCCTCAACATCGCGGATGTGCAACAATCCATCACGCATCTCAATGGTTTGAGGGTGTCGCAGCACCTCCACGAGGTAAGGGTTGATGACCTTCTCGAAGAACTTGTCCTTGGAAGCACTTGGGGACGTCATGATAATCTAGATCTATCAGAAAAACAGCTCGAAACAAAGACATGAGATTTTTGCGTGATACGGGAGTCAAAACCCCCGGGAGATTATATAATGAATTTTTACCGACCAAAATACATAACGTGCAAGAAAACAGAGTCCGGAAGGCACACGAGGTGCTCACGAGGTAGGGGGGCGCGCCCAGGGGGGTAGGGCGCACCCACCACCCTCGTGGGGCCCTCGTGTCCTTCCCGGACTGCTACTTATTTTTCTATTTTTCTAAATATTCCAAAACGGAGAAATATTGCCTTAGAAACTATTTTGGAGTCGGTTTACTTACCGTACCACATACCTATTCCTTTTCGGAGTCTGAAACGTTCCGGAAAGTGTCCCTTATGTATTCCTCCGGGGTTACGGTTTCAATAACATTGGTTTCAACATTTATGGGATTACCTGAGATATAATGTTTGATTCTTTGACCGTTTACCACTTTTGGATTTGTGCCCTCGAAGTTGTTGATCTTTATGGCACCGGAACGATAGACCTCTTCGATAACATAGGGGCCTTCCCAATTAGAGAGAAGTTTTCCTGCAAAAAAAATCTTAAACGAGAGTTTTATAGCAATACATAATCACCTATATTAAACTCACGCTTTTGTATCCTTTTGTCATGCCATCTTTTAACTTTTTCTTTAAACAACTTGGCATTTTCATAATCTTGGGTTCTCCATTCATCAAGTGAGCTAATATCAAATAACCTCTTCTCACCGGCAAGTTTAAAATCATAATTAAGCTCTTTAATAGCCCAATATGCCTTATGTTCTAGTTCGAGAGGTAAGTGACATGCTTTTCCATAAACCATTTTATACGGAGACATACCCATAGGATTTTTATATGCAGTTCTATAAGCCCATAATGCATCATCAAGTTATTTGGACCAATTCTTTATAGACCTATTAACAGTCTTTTGCAAAATTAATTTGAGCTCTCTATTGCTCAACTCTACTTGACCACTAGACCGTGGGTGATAAGGAGATGCAATTCTATGATTAACATCATATTTAGCAAGCATTTTATGGAAAGCACCATGAATAAAGTGTGAACCACCACCGGTCATTAAATATCTAGGGACTCCAAACCTCGGGAAAATAACTTCCTTAAGCATTTTAATAGAAGTGTTATGATCAGCACTACTAGTTGGAATAGCTTCTACCCACTTAGTAACGTAATCAACATCAACTAAAATATGTGTGTATCCATTAGAGGCAGGAAAAGGTCCCATATAATCAAAGCCCCAAACATCAAACGGTTCAATAACAGGAGAATAATTCATAGGCATTTCTTGACGTCTACTAATATTACCAATTCTTTGACATTCATCACAAGACAAGACAAACTTACGGGCATCCTTGAAGAGAGTAGGCCAATAAAAACCAGATTGCAATACCTTATTTGCAGTTCTATCTCCAGCGTGGTGTCCTCCATAAGACTCGGAATGACACTTGCGTAGGATCTGTTCCTGTTCATGCTTAGGTACACAACATCTAATAACACCATCTACTCCTTCCTTATAAAGACGTGGGTCATCCCAAAAGTAATGTCTTAAATCATAGAAGAACTTTTTCTTTTGTTGGTATGTGAAGCTTGGTGGTATAAACTTAGCAACAATATAATTAGCATAATCAGCATACCATGGAGTACTACGAGAAGTACTTATAACATTTAATTGTTCATCAGGAAAGTTATCATTAATAGGTAGTGGGTCATCAAGAATATTTTCTAACCTAGACAAGTTGTCTGCAACGGGGTTCTCAGCTTCCTTTCTATCAACAATATGCAAATCAAATTCTTGTAGCAAGAGAACCCATCTAATAAGTCTAGGTTTAGCATCTTTCTTTTCCATAAGATATTTAATAGTAGCACGATCAGTTTGAATAGTTACTTTAGAATCAACAATATAAGATCTGAACTTATCACAGGCAAATACGACTACTAAAAGCTCTTTTTCAGTAGTAGCATAATTTCTTTGAGCATTGTCTAGAGTCTTACTAGCATAATGAATAACATTTAATTTCTTATCAACTCTTTTCCCTAGAACATCACCTACAGCATAATCACTAGCATCACACATAATTTCAAAGGGTAGGTTCCAATCAGGTGGCTGAACAACAGGTGCAGAGACTAATGCTTTCTTAAGTATTTCAAATGCTTCTACACAATCATCATCAAATACAAATGTATATCTTTTTGCAATAAATTAGTCAGAGTCCGAGAAATTTTTGAGAAGTCCTTAATGAACCTCCTGTAAAATCCGGCGTCACCAAGGAAACTTCTTATACCTTTGATGTCCTTGGGACATGGCATCTTTTCAATAGCATCAACCTTGGCTTTATCAACTTCAATACCTTTTTCAAAAACTTTATGCCCCAAGACAATACCTTCATTAACCATAAAGTGGCACTTTTCCCAATTCAAGACAAGATTAGTTTCCTCACATCTCTGCAAAACTCGATCAAGATTGCTCAAGCAATCATCAAAAGAGGAACCATAGACGGAAAAGTCGTCCATGAAAACCTCAAAAATCTTTTCACAAAAGTCAGAGAATATAGCCATCATGCATCTTTGAAAGGTAGTAGGTGCATTACATAAACCAAAAGGCATACGTCTATAAGCAAAAGTACCAAAAGGGCATGTAAAAGTAGTCTTTGATTGATCTCTAGCCGACACATGTATTTGAGAGAAACCAGAATAACCATCTAGAAAGCAATAGTGTGTATGTTTGCATAATCTTTCTAGCATTTGATCAATAAAAGGTAAGGGGTAATGATCTTTCTTAGTAGCTTTATTTAATTTGTGGAAATTAATTACCATCCTATAACCTGTGATAATTCTTTGTGGAATCAATTCATCTTTATCATTAGGAACAACAGTAATACCTCCCTTCTTAGGGACACAATGGACAGGACTTACCCACTCACTATCAGCAACGGGATAGATTATACCTGCCTCCAGAAGCTTGAGTATTTCTTTTCTTACCACTTCTTTCATTTTAGGATTCAGACGTCGTTGAGGATCACGAACTGGTTTGGCATCAGCTTCCAAATTTATTTTATGTTGACATAGAGTGGGACTAATGCCCTTAAGATCATCAAGAGTATATCCAATAGCAGCACGATGCTTCTTCAGAGTTTTCAATAATCTTTCTTCTTCATGCTCTGAAAGGTTAGCACTAATAATAACAGGATATATCTTCTTTTCATCAAGATAAGCATATTTAAGATTATTAGGCAGGGGTTTAAGCTCAAACACGGGATCTCCCTTGGGTGGAGGAGGATGCCCTAAAATTTCAACAGGCAAATTATGTTGCAGAATAGGTTCCTGTTTAAAGAATACTTCATCTATTTCCCTTCTTTCATTCATGAACATATCATTTTCATGGTCTAGCAAATAGTGTTCTAAAGGATCACTAGGAGGTACATCAATAGAAGCAAGACCAATAATTTCATCCTTACTAGGTAATTCTTCCTCATGATGTTGTTTACTAAATTTAGAGAAATTAAACTCATGAACCGTATCATCCAATCCAATAGTAACAACATTCTTTGTGCAGTCTATGGTAGCATTGACAGTATTTAAGAAGGGTCTACCAAATATAATGGGACAAAAGCTATCTTGTGGGGAACCAAGAACAAGAAAATCAGCAGGATATTTAGTTTTCCCACACAAGACTTCAACATCTCTAACAATTCCAATTGGTGCAATAGTATCTCTATTAGCAAGTTTAATAGTAACATCAATATCTTCTAACTCAACAGATGCAATTTCATTCTTAATTTCTTCGTATAAGTCAATAGGTATTACACTAGCACTAGCACCCATATCACATAAGCCATGATAACAATGATCTCCTATTTTAACAGAAATAACAGGCACGCCTACCACAGGTCTATGTTTATCTTTATCACAAGGTTTAGCAATTCTAGCAGTTTCACCTTCGAACTGAATAACATGCCCATCTATATTATCAGACAAGAGATCTTTAACAATAGCAATATTAGGTTCTACTTTAACTTGCTCAAGAGGTGTATAAGTTCTAATATTTCTTTTACGAACAACAGTTGAAGCTTTAGCATGATCCTTTATTCTAACAGGGAAAGGTGGTTTCTCAATATAAGAAGTAGGAACAATAGGATCATCATAAGTAATAGTTTTTTCTTCAGCTTTAATAGGTGCAGCTACTTTGTTTCGATGGGAGGATGATATTTAAACCACTTCTCCTTAGGGAGATCAACATGAGTAGCAAAGGATTCACAGAAAGAAGATACTATCTCAGAGTCAAGTCCATATTTAGTGCTAAACTTAAGGAAAATATCGGTATCCATAAAAGATTTAACACAATCAAACTTAGGTGTCATACCTGACTCCTTACCTTCGCCGAGGTCCCAATCTTCAGAGTTGCGTTTAATTCTATCCAATAAATTCCATCTGAATTCAATAGTCTTCATCATAAAAGAGCTAGCACAAGAAGTATCGAGCATGGTGCGATTGTTATCAGAAAGCCGAGCATATAAATTTTGAATAATCATTTCTCTTGAGAGCTCATGATTGGGGCATGAATATAACATTGATTTAAGCCTCCCCCAAGCTTGAGCGATGGTTTCTCCTTCGCGAGGCCAGAAATTATATATATAATTGCGATCATGATGAACAAGATGCATAGGGTAATACTTTTGATGAAATTCCAGCTTCAATCTTTTATAGTCCCATGATCTCATATCATCACATAGCCTATACCATATCAATGCGTCTCCCTTCAAAGATAAAGGGAAGACCTTCTTCTTAGCAACATCATCGGGTATACCTGCAAGCTTGAATAATCCACAAACTTCATCCACATATATTAAGTGCTCATCAGGATGCTTTGTTCCATCTCCTGTAAAAGGGTCAGCTAGCAGTTTTTCCATCATACCCGAAGGAAATTCAAAAGGAGTTTCATTTTCAATAGGTTAAGTAGGTTGAGGAGCAACTCTTTGCTCTATTGGACGGGGTGAAGATACCCCGAACAAGCCCCTCAGAGAATTACTTTCCATAGTAACAAGTGACAGTAAATTTCAGCACACTATATAAATTTTTCCTTACCAAATTCCAACTACCAAAGGCGCTACACTCCCCGGCAACGGCGCCAGAAAAGATTCTTGATGACCCACAAGTATAGGGGATCTATCGTAGTCCTTTCGATAAGTAAGAGTGTCGAACCCAACGAGGAGCAGAAGGAAATGATAAGCGGTTTTCAGCAAGGTATTCTCTGCAAGTACTGAAATAAGTGGTAACAGATAGTTTTGTGATAGGATAAATTGTAATGAGCAACAAGTAACAAAGGTAAATAAAGTGCAGCAAGATGGCCCATCCTTTTGTAGCAAAGGACAAGCCGGAACAAACTCTTATAATAGGAAAAACGCTCCCAAGGACACATGGGAATATCATCAAGCTAGTTTTCATCACGTTCATATGATTCGCGTTTGATACTTTGATAATTTTGATATGTGGGTGGACCGGTGCTTGGGTGCTGTTCTTACTTGAACAAACATCCCACCTATGATTAACCTTTATTGCAAGCATCCGCAACTACAAAAAAAGTATTAAGGTAAATCTAACCATAGCATGAAACATATGGATCCAAATCAGCCCCTTACGAAGCAATGCATAAACTAGGGTTTAAGCTTCTGTCACTCTAGCAACCCATCATCTACTTATTACTTCCCAATGCCTTCCTCTAGGCCCAAATAATGGTGAAGTGTTATGTAGTCCTTGTTCACATAACACCACTAGAGGCTAGACAACATACATCTTATCAAAATATCAAACGAATACCAAATTCACATGACTACTCATAGCAAGACTTCTCCCTTGTCCTCAAGAATGAACGTAATTACTCACAAAGCATATTCACGTTCATAATCAGAGGGGTAATAATATGCATATAGGATCTGAACATATGATCTTCCACCACATAAACCAACTAGCATCAACTACAAGGAGTAATCAACACTACTAGCAACCTACTAGAACCAATCCCGGACTTTGATACATGAATTGGATACAAGAGATGAACTAGGGTTTGGAGATGAGATGGTACTGGTGAATATGTCGATGGAGATTGCCCTCTCTCGATGAGAGGAGCGTTGGTGATGACGATGGTGATGATTTCCCCCTCCAAGAGGGAAGTATCCCCGGCAGAACAGCTCTGCCGGAGCTCTAGATTGGATCCGCCAAGGTTCCGCCTCGTGGTGGCGGAGTCTCGTCCCGAAAAGTTCCTTTCTTCTTTTTTTCTCATCGAAAGACCTCATATAGGAGAAGATGGACGTCGGAGAGCCACCAGGGGGCCCACGAGGTAGGGGGGCGCGCCCTAGGGGGGCGCCCCCCATCCTCGTGAGAAGGGTGTGGGCCCCCTGGCCTTCATCTTTGGCGAGGATTTTTCTTTATTTATTTTAAGATGTTCCGTGAAGTTTCGGGACTTTTGGAGTTGCGCAGAATAGGTCTCTAATATTTGCTCCTTTTCCAGCCCAGGATTCCAGTTGCCGGCATTCTCCCTCCTTATGTAAACCTTGTAAAAAGAGAGAATAGCCATAAGTATTGTGACATAAAGTGAAAAAATAGTCCATAATGCAATAAATATTGATATAAAAGCATGATGCAAAATGGACGTATCACCCCCTGGCCTTGATTCTTTCGCCAATATTTTATATATATTCCAAAAATATTCTCCATTGATTTTCAGGTCATTCCGAGAACTTTTATTTCTGCACAAAAATAACACCATGGCAATTCTGCTGAAAACAGCGTCAGTGCGGGTTAGTTCCATTCAAATCATGCAAGTTAGAGTCCAAAACAAGGGCAAAAGTGTTTGGAAAAGTAGATACGTTGGAGACGTATCAACTCCCCCAAGCTTAAACCTTTGCTTGTCCTCAAGCAATTCAGTTGACAAACTGAAAGTGATAAAGAAAAACTTCTACAAACTCTGTTTGCTCTTGTTGTTGTAAATATGTAAAGCCAGCATTCAAGTTTTGAGCAAAGATTATGAACTAAACATATTCACACTAACATTTAGGTCTCATGTTTACTCATATCAATGGCATAATCAACTAGCGAGCAATAATAATAAATCTCGGATGACAACACTTTCTCAAAATAATCATAATATGATATAACAAGATGGTATCTCGCTAGCCCTTTCTGAGACCGCAAAACATAAATGCAGAGCACCCCTGAAGATCAAGGGCTGACTGGAAAGTGTAATTCATGGTAAAAAGATCTAGTCATAGTCATACTCAATGTAAACTAATAGTAATGCATGAAAATGACAACGGTGCTCTCCAACTGGTGCTTTTTAATAAGAGGATGATGACTCAACATAAAAGTAAATAGATAGGCCCTTCGCAGAGGGAAGCAGGGATTTGTAGAGGTGCTAGAGCTCGGTTTTGAAATAGATATGAATAAGATTTTGAGCGGTATACTTTCATTGTCAACATAACAACCGAGAGATCTCGATATCTTCCATGCTACACACATTATAGGCGGTTCCCAAGCATAATGGTAAAGTTTATACTCCCCCACCACCAACAAGCATCAATCCATGGCTTGCCCGAAACAACGGATGCCTCCAACTAACAACAATCCTGGGGGAGTTTTGTTTGCAATTATTTTGATTTGGTTTGAACATGGGACTGGGCATCCCGGTGGCCAGCCATTTTCTCGTGAGTGAGGAGCGGAGTCCACTCCTCTTGAGAAAAACCCGCCTAGCATGGAAGATACATACATCCCTAGGTTATACATGAGCTATTCGAGCATACAAAACAGAATTTCATTTGAAGGTTTAGAGTTTGGCACATACAAATTTACTTGGAACGGCAGGTAGATACCGCATATAGGAAGGTATGGTGGACTCATATGGAATAACTTTTGGGGTTTATGGAATTGGATGCATAAGCAGTATTCCTGCTTAGTACAAGTGAAGGCTAGAAAGAGACTGGGAAGCGACCAGCTAGAGAGCGACAACAGTCATGAACATGCATTAAAATTAATCAACACTGAATGCAAGCATGAGTAGGATATAGTTCACCATGAACATAAATATCGTGGCGGCTATGTTGATTTTGTTTCAACTACATGCGTGAACATGTGCCAAGTCAAGCCACTCGAATCATTCAAAGGAGGATACCACCCTATCATACCACATCACAACCATTTTAATAGCATGTTGGCACGCAAGGTAAACCATTATAAACTCCTAGCTACTTAAGCATGGCATGAGCAACTATAATCTCTAATTGTCATTGCAAACATGTCTCATTTATAATAAGCTGAATCAGGAATGATGAACTAATCATATTTAGAAAAACAAGAGAGGTCGAGTTCATACTGGCTTCTCTCATCTCAATCAGTTCATCATATATCGTCATTATTGCCTTTCGCTTGCACGACCGAACGGTGTGGATAATAATAATAGTGGAGGTGCATTGGACTAAGCTGGAATCTGCAAGCATTTAATACAAGGGAGAAGACAAGGTAATATGGGCTCTTGGTTAAATCAACAATAATGCATATAAGAGCCACTCAACATTTTCATCATGGTCTTCTCCCCTCGACCCCCAAGGAACAAGAAAAGAAATAAAACTATTTACACAGGAAAGCTCCCAACAAGCAAAAGAAGAACGCGAAATGTTTTTGGGTTTTCTTTTAATTACTACTGCTACAGGCATGGAAAGTAAACTAGCTAAAAGCTACAACTAATTTTTTTGGGTTTTTTATTAAGGTTTTTCAAACACACAAGAAGAAGACTTAAAACAGAAAACTAGCATGTATGATACAATGAAAAAGTATGAGCACCGACAACTGGCATGAGTGTGTGAACATGAATGTAATGTCGGTGAGAGATACGTACTCCCCCAAGCTTAGGCTTTGGGCCTAAGTTGGTCTATGGCCACGACTGGCTTGGTGGAAATCCAAAGTTGTAGCTGGGGTCGTACTGAGATGCAGCAGCTACTGCCTGACAAGCTGCAGCTTGGAGGCGAGCTGCCTCCGTCCTCCTCTCGTACTCGTTCACCTCCTCCCTGGTTATAACATATCTCCCTTTTGCCTAAAAGTCAAAGAAGGCAGGAGCAGGGAGAGCAACATGGACGGTGCGCCGTCTATCAAAGATTATTCGGTACTGGAGGAACTGATCGTTCCTCTCAACAAACTGATGATGAACCATAGCATTATAATCTAGATAAGCATGAGGCAATTCAATATCATTCTCATGTATGGGTATCTCAAGAAAATTAGCTACACGAGTTGCATAAATTCCACCAAACAAGTCTCCAGTTGAACTATTAAGATGCAACCTACATGCAACAATAGCCCCCAAGTTGTATTGTTTATCACCCAATACCGCACTCTTGAGGACACTAAGATCTGGAACGCACATGTGGCAAGCCTCGTCTTTACCTTTAATGCATCTACCCACCAAGAGAGCAAAATAATGTATGGCGGGAAAATGAATGCTCCCTATGGTAGCTTGTGTTATTTCTCTAGATTCCCCCACAGTGATACCAGCAAGAAATTCTTTAAATTCAGATTTGCGAGGTTCACTAACACTACCCCAATGCAGGAGTTTACAAGCATTATTAAAATCTTCTAAGTCCATGGTATAAGATTTATCATAGAGATCAAATAGGACAGTGTGAGAATTGCGTGATGATGTAAATTTAAACCTTCTCACAAAGGAATCGGTTAAGTGATAATATTGGGGGCACTTATCTGACACGAAGCCCTCAAGTTCAGCATTACGCACATACACGTCAAATTCCTCCTTAATTCCTGCTTGGACCATAAAATCTTCTGACGGGCATTCACAAGGCCGCACTTGAGCTTCTCTTGGTAGTTCATAGTCCGGCTCACGTATCGCGGGCCGGGGTCCTTGCTTCCTTAAGGAACCACCTTGGTATATTTTCCTAAACATAATTCTTCCTCTAAAAAATTTCTGAAATTTTTAGTAACTCAAAATAAAAGTGAACCAAACTCAACAAGATTGATAGCAACTACTCCTACAAGTGCCTAGAGGCTATATCATGCATTAAAACTACTTTTGACCACATAAATTTGACATGCAAGCTCAAGAACAGGGTCACCTAAGTAGCAAAAATTTGCAATAAATAAAGCACTAGAACAAAAACTAATTGGACCATTGGAGGAGTCACATACCGAAGAACAATCCCCCAAAGCAGTTTTGTGAATGGGGCTTTGAGCAAGGATATCGAAAATGGCAGCAAGATGAGCTAGAACTCGGGTTTGAGCTGGTGGATAATTTTTTCTGGAGGAAGACGAAGTGTGTGGGTGCAAGGATAAGTGGAGGGGGCCCACATGGGGTCCACGAGGCAGGGGGTGCTCCTAGGGGGTAGGGCGTGCCCTCCACCCTCGTGGGCACATGGTGGGTCCCCTTGGTGTGTTCTCAGTGCCAATAGTTCTTAAATATTCTAAAAAATCATATTAAATTTTCAGGACATTTGGAGAACTTCTATTTTCGAGGTATTTTTTATTGCAAGGATAATTCAGAAAACAGACAGAAAATGCTATTTTTATTTTATTTAATCTAAATAACAGAAAGTAAAAAGAGGGTACACAGAGTTGTGCTATCTAACTTCATCCATCTCATGCTCATCAAAAGGAATCCACTAACAAGGTTGATCAAGTATTGTTAACAAACTCATTCCAAATCGCATGAAACCGGAGAAATTTCGAATAACATTAGGTTACCTCAACGGGGATATGCACGTCCCCAACAATAAGAATATCATATTTCTTCTTAGCAGTAGGAAGAGGAAATTCAAAACCTCCAATTGTAATTGTTGAAAATTTTCCAATAGAATTGATACTGTGGACTTGAGGTTGTTTCCTTGGAAAATGTACCGTATGCTCATTACCATTAACATGAAAAGTGACATTGCCTTTGTTGCAATCCATAACAGCCCCTACAGTATTCAAAAAGGGTCTACCAAGGATAATCGACATACTGTCGTCCTCGGGAATATCAAGAATAACAAAGTCCGTTAAAATAGTAACGTTTGCAACCACAACAGGCACATCCTCACAAATACTGACAGGTATAGCAGTTGATTTATTGGCCATTTGCAAAGATATTCATTAGGTGTCAACTTATTCAAATCAAGTCTACGATATAAAGAGAGGCATAACACCAACACCGGCTCCAAGATCACATAAAGCAGTTTTAACATAGTTTCTTGTAATGGAGCATGGTATAGTTGGTACTCCTGGATCTCCTAGTTCTTTGGTATTCCACCCTTAAAAGTGTAATTAGCAAGCATGGTGGAAATTTCAGCTTCTGGTATCTTTCTCTTATTTGTAACAATATCTTTCATATACTTAGCATAAGGATTCATTTTAAGCATATCAGTCAAACGCATACGCAAAAAGATAGGTCTAATCATTTCAGCAAAGCGCTCAAAATCCTCATCATCCTTTTTCTTGGATGGTTTAGGAGGAAAAGGCATGGGTTTCTGAACCCATGGCTCTCTTTCTTTACCGTGCTTCCTAGCAACGAAGTCTCTCTTATCATAACGTTGATTCTTTGATTGTGGGTTATCAAGATCAACAGCAGGTTCAATCTCTACATCATTGTCATTACTAGGTTGAGCATCAACATGAACATCATCATTAAAATTATCACTAGGTTCATGGTCATTACTGGATTGTGTTTCAGCACCAGAGATAGAAATATCATTGGGTTCTCAGGTGTGTCAACAGCAGGTTCACTAGAAGCATGCAAAGTCCTATCAATTTTATTTTTCTTCTTCTTAGAAGAACTAGGTGCATCAACATTAGTTCTATGAGAATCTTGCTTAATTCTCTTGGGGTGACCTTCAGGATACAAAGGTTTCTGAGTCATTTTACCCCCTCTAGTCACAACTCTAACAACATTATCATTTTTCTTATTATTTAATTCATTGAGCAAATCATTCTGAGCTTTAAGTACTTGTTCTACTTGAGTGGTAACCATAGAAGCATGTTTACTAATAAGTTTAAGTTCACCTTTAACTAGACATATAATCACCCAAGTGTTCAATCATATAAGCATTACATTTCAATTGTCTACCAACATAACCATTCAAGTTTTCTTGTTTAACAATAAAATTATCAAACTCATCTAAGCATTGGCTAGCAGACTTATAACGAGGAATATCACCTTCATCAAATCTATAGAGAGAATTTACCTTTACTACCTGTGTCGGGTTATCAAGACCATGTATCTCTTCAATAGGTGGTAAATTCTTAACATCTTCAGCTCTAATACCTTTTTCTTTCATAGATTTCTTGCCTCTTGCATATCTTCAGGACTGAGAAATAGAATACCCCTTTTCTTCGGAGTTGGCTTAGGAAGTGCCCAATCATTTTCATTACTCAACATATTATTCAATAGTAATTTAGCTTGATCAACAGTTCTTTCCCTGAAAACACAACCAACACAACTATCCAGGTGGTCTCTGGAAGCATCGGTTAGCCCATTATAAAAGATATCAAGTATTTCATTTTTCTTGAGAGGATGATCAGGAAAAGCATTAAGTAATTGGAGAAGCCTCCCCCAAGCTTGGGGGAGACTCTCTTCTTTAATTTGCACAAAATTATATATTTCCCTTAAGGCAGCTTGTTTCTTATGAGCGGGGAAATATTTAGCAGAGAAGTAATAAATCATATCCTGGGGACTACGCACACAACCAATATCAAGAGAATTAAACCATGTTTTAGCATCACCCTTTAATGAGAATGGAAACAACTTAAGGATAAAGTAATAGCGAGTTTTCTCATCATTAGTTAACAGGGTGGCTATATCATTCAATTTAGTAAGATGTGCCACAATAGTTTCAGATTCATAGCCATAGAAAGGATCAGATTCAACCAAAGTAATTAACTCAGGGTCGACAGAGAAATCATAATCCTTATCGGAAATAAAGATAGGTGAAGTAGCAAAAGTAGGGTCATATTTCATTCTAGCATTCAAGGATTTTTATTTAAGCTTAGCTAATAATTTCTTAAGATCATATCTATCATGGCAAGCTAAAGAGTCTCTAGCAGTTTCATCATCCATAACATAACCCTCAGGCACAATGGGCAATTCATATCTAGGGAGAGAATCTTCATCATCAGTTTCACAATATTATCAATTTCAATAATTTCATTCTCTCTAGCCCTAGCAAGTTGTTCATCAAGAAATTCACCAGTGGCACAGTATTATCAAGCATAGAAGTAGTTTCATCATAAGTATCATGCAAAGCAGAAGTGGCATCATCAATAACATGCGACATATCAAAATGAATAGCAGGAGTAGGTGTTGCAAGTTTACTCAACACAGAAGGTGAATCAAGTGCAGAGCTAGATGTAAGTTTCTTACGTCCCCTCGTAGTTGAGGGAAAAATCTTGGTTCTTTTATCTTTCAAGTTCTTCATAGTGATCAGCAGATATAAATCCCAAGTGACTCAAAGAATAGAGCTATGCTCCCCGGTAACGGCACCAGAAAATAGTCTTGATAACGCACAAGTATAGGGGATCACAACAGTTTTCGAGAGTAGAGTATTCAACCCAAATTTATTGATTCGACACAAGGGGAGCCAAAGAATATTCTCAAGTATTAATAGTTGAGTTGTCTATTCAACCGCACCTGAAAGACTTAATATCTGTAGCAAAGTATTTAGTAGCAAAGTGGTATGATAGTAGCGGTAACAGTGGCAAAGGTAATAGTATTGGTTTTGTAGTGATTGTAACAGTAGCAATGAAAAAGTAAATAAGCGAAGATCAATATGTGAAAAGCTCGTAGGCAATGGATCAGTGATGGATAATTATGTCGGATGTGATTCCTCATGCAATGGTTATAACATAGGGTGACACAGAACTAGCTCTAGTTCATCAATGTAATGTAGGCATGTATTCCGAATATAGTCATACGTGCTTATGGAAAAGAACTTGCATGGCATCTTTTGTCCTACCCTCCCGTGGCAGTGGGGTCCTATTGGAAACTAAGGGATATTAAGACCTCCTTTTAATAGAGTACCGGACCAAAGCATTAACACATAGTGAATACATGAACTCCTCGAACTACAGTAATCACTGGTAAGTATCCCGATTATTGTCACTTCGGGGTTAACGGATCATATAACACAATAGGTGACTATAGACTTGCAAGATAGGATCAAGAACTCACATATATTCATGAAAACATAATAGGTTCAGATCTGAAATCATGGCACTCGGGCCCTAGTGACAAGCATTAAGCATAGCAAAGTCATAGCAACATCAATCTCATAACATAGTGGATACCAGGGATCAAACCCTAACAAAACTAACTCGTTTACAGGATAAATATCATCCAACCCATCACCGTCCAACAAGCCTATGATGGAATTACTCACGCACGGCGGTGGGCATCATGAAATTGGTGATGGAGGAAGGTTGATGATGACGATGGCGACGGATTCCCCTCTCCGGAGCCCCTAACGGACTCTAGATCAGCCCTCCCGAGAGAGATTAGGGCTTGGCGGCGGCTCCGTATCATAAAACGTGATGAATCCTTCTCTCTGATTTTTTCTCCCCAAACGTGAATATATAGAGTTGGAGTTGAGGTCGGTGGAGCACCAAGGGGCCCACGAGGCAGGGGCGCGCCCAGGGGGTAGGCGCACCCCCACCCTTGTGGACAGGGTGTGGGCCCCCTGGCCTTGATTCTTTCGCTAGTATTTTTTATATATTCCAAAAATATTCTCCGTTCATTTTCAGGTCATTCCGAGAACTTTTATTTCAGCACAAAAATAACACCATGGCAATTGTGCTTAAAACAGCGTCAGTCTGGGTTAGTTCCATTCAAATCATGCAAGTTAGAGTCCAAAACAAGGGCAAAAGTGTTTGGAAAAGTAGATACATTGGAGACGTATCCAGGACTGCCACGACGACCAGGCAGGGCCATGGTCCGCCCGACCGGCGACTCCCCAGCCAGCCGCGCGCCGGCGGCGGCGGGATCCCCCCGTCCCCAAGGTCACGCCTTGCCCCGAGGGAGGCCGAGGCGAGCTCGTTCCCTGGCGGGACTGTGCTCGTGCGCGGGCAGCGGAACCCCCACCCCTGGGAGTAAGGCCGCCAGCGGCATGGAGCTGCGGCGGGCGAGCTGGGGCGGGAGGAGGGACCCGGTCGCGGCAAACCACCAGACGGCCAGCAGCGACGTCTGTCAGTGTCAAAACCAACGGATCTCGGGTAGGGGTCCCGAACTGTGCATCTAAGGTCGATGGTAACAGGAGGCAGGGGACACGATGTTTTACCCAGGTTCGGGCCCTCTCTATGGAGGTAATACCCTACGTCCTGCTTGATTGATATTGATGAATACGAGTATTACAAGAGTTGATCTACCTCGAGATCATAATGGCTAAACCCTAGTGGTCTAGCTGGTATGACTATGGTAATGAATATATTCCCCCTCTGGACTAAGTCCTCCGGTTTATATAAGCACCGGGAGGATCTAGGGTTACACAAAGTCAGTTACAAAGAAAGGAATCTACTTGTCCAGTTGCCAAGCTTGCCTTCCATGCCAAGAAGAGTCCCATCCAGACACGGGTGTAGTCTTCGGTCTTTGTATCTTCACAGCCCATCAGTCCGGCCCATGGCTAACTGGCCGGACGCTCGAGGACCCCTTAGTCCAGGACTCCCTCAGTAGCCCCTGAACCTGGCTTCAATGACAAGGTATCTGGCACATAGATATATCTTTGGCATTGCAAGGCGGGTTCCTCCTTCCGAACTCCAAAATAGTCTTCGGACAAAACAAACGTGTCCGGATCTGCAACACATAGCCGTAGAGAGTATAGTATTTCATGAATCCAATCTACCGACAAACTTAGCAACGTGATGTCATGCTTTCCTGGTCATTATTTCGAACCGTTTCCCGTCCCGCCATTCCACGTTTTGGGGCATGGTTTTTATTGGCACGTCTTGTCAAAGTAGAGATCGTGTCCCCTTATTGCGGGATTTTCATTAATACGAGTGTGGGTAACCCAACCGTCCTGCGGGAAAGATTCCTTAGGAATGGGCAGGTTCTTAGGCTTAGGAGGAGGCGTTCAATACCCACTGCCTTTATAAAGGAACCAAGGGCCGTCTTTTTACGCCAAACCTCTCCTCAGCCTTGCCAACCTTGAGTTCTAGCACCCAAGGTTCGACATCATTGCTTCAAACCTCCCCATCATGTCCGGACCTAACTCTCAAGGCCGATGGGTGGCTTCCTCCATTACAGAGGAGGATATTGCAAAGCTTCGGGCGGCCAGATATTTGACCGCGGAGGTCCACCATAGGCTTCCTGCTCAAGGACAGGTTATTACGACCCCCAGATCTGACGAGAGGATCGTATTCATCTTCCACTTCCTCCGAGGGCTAGGGTTTACTCTCCACCCCTTTGTTCGGGGGCTAATGTTTTATTATGGACTAGATTTTCATGATCTAGCCCCGGACTCTATTCTCCACGTCTCGGAATTTATCATTACATGCGAGGCCTTCCTCTGAATCCCCCCACACTTCGGCTTATGGCTCAAGACCTTCTGTGTGAAGCCGGAGGTAGTTGACGGGGAACAGGTGGAGTGCGGTGGTGCTGTGGTGAGAAAGCTTACCAACACTCCCTGGCCAAAAGGCTCTTTCACCAAAACCTCCTACCAATGGCAGCGAGAGTGGTTTTATGCCACGGAACCCCGTAGCACTAAGTGGGCAGATATACCTACGTTCCGTTTCGCCCCTCCGCCACAGCTTGCATCATGGATTAACAAGGGGTTGGACTGGGGATCAGTTGATGAAGTGCAGACTCTACAGAGCCGCATCCGAACCCTCCTTGAGAGAGACATCGATCTTGTCAACGTGATTCAAGTGATGCTAGTTCGCCGAATCCTGCCATGCCAGCACAGGTCTCGCCGTATGTGGGAGCTTAATCCAGAAGGATCATGAACCCTCCAACACTTCTTTAGCACTACACACGAAGGGATGTGGAAGTTGTTTTTCGGGAAGGGAAAACACTGGCCGGACACTACTAAGGACGCCGACCTTAACTGCAACTGTTTGGATACCCCGGTAAGTGTGTGTCTCCCGAACATTTTATGATTACGCATACCGTAATATGGTACTGAGCAAGCTATCTTCTTCCAGGGCTGGATAAACAAGGCGGAACTGATTATGTGTTCGGCCCCTCTTCCCGAAGGCCCAGCGAATCCTGTTCTAACAAGGGTGCTGGCCCTGCCACCACACCAGATGCCTGTGAAGGAGGGCGAGGCAGAGAGTGGGAGAACCAAAGATGACCCCTATCCCACGGGTTCATTAGATATTGTGTTCGGAGGAACAAAAGTTCCCTCATCCGAAGACAAAAGTGAAGGGGGGGCCACTGTCTCCTCCCCTCATAGGAAGAAAAGGGCCGCCTCCGAAGATTTGGAGAAACAAGATCCTAAGTGAGGCAAGATGCCTGTGTTGGGTGGCTCGGGCCTGGAGGATGTCGAAGCACAGTCTCATGACGAGGACAAGCCTCGGGCCAAATTGTAAGTGAACGAGGATGTTTTAAACATATCCCGTTCCTTTCTTGTAATGCCTGGAATATATGTTTTTTTGCAGCTCGGCACGCAGTCTTCTACAACAATCCTCTTCTTCGGGGGACCTTATCCCCAAGATGATGGAAAGCGAGACGCCTCCACCGGTTTCTCCGCCCAATAGGGCGGACGACTTTGAGGTGTCGTCGCAGAGGGTCTCCCCTGACCAACAGGTGGTGCAAGGGATGATGAAGACATTACCCGAAGGTGATACTTCGGTGGCCCAGGGCCCGGGGACCAATAATGAAGGCCCTGAACAATCCGGTATACAGCCGGATACAAATAAACGGATCCCTTCAAAGGGTGGCCGTAATCCCACAGCAGCCTCCGGAGACCCAGAGGCACCGGATATACTGACGAACATGCTGCGGCAGGCGTCCGTCTTAGAGGAACATCGTACCTTGATGGGCGCGGTAGTTGAAAACGTCCTGTCCGCGAAGAGCGGACTGAATGAGGCCTTTGCGAGCCTACTAAGAGGCTTCGAGGTTTGTACTGTGCAATTGTGTTTTATTCACAAAATACGCCTGTGTATAGATAGTAGCCCTTGAGACTCTGATTGGCTTCCTGAGGGAGGCGATCAGAGGATCAAAAGAAATGCCCAGGGACTGACCTGATTAATTGGAACACAGGCGGTGACTTCTCTGGTGACTGCCCGAACTATAGAAGTGGCAGATTTGCAACATAAGATTGATGAGGCGGATAATGATATCGCGCTTATCAACAGGCGACTCGACAGGCGCAAGGTATGATTTTGGAGCAACCCTTATATATACATGTTTGTAATATAAGCGTGACGCTGAAAGTTGCATACTGGAATATGCATGGCCGCAGATGGTGCCCCCGCCATTGAGATTCTTTGGGCGGAGCTCACCCGGGCCAAGGATCAAGCCCGGGTTAGTAATACGGCTGAAAAGGCATCGGCCGAGTTGAAGGCCGAACGAGCTGCTCGGCACTAAGACGAGGGGAAAATATCCACGATGGCGCTCGAACTGAAAAATGCTACTAGCCGCTGTGAATTCCTAGAGAAGGATAATAAAGCCAAAACGGCTAAGCTTGACAAGGCCTTACGAGAGGCGAAAGAAGCACGATCCGAATCTAGAGTGGTCCGTGAGGAGATCCGGCAAGCTGGGGAGATTGCGGCTGGTAAGCCCTTTTTATTACAGACTAAGTTCGGCGATCCGAATTATGCTCAGCTTAACCAAGTGTGGAGTTCTCCAGACGTGTTTTTGGACCTGCCGAAGAGTTCATCCGATGTGGCGCAGTTTTACCAAGCGCAAGAGGGATATGCAACGGAGAAGCTTTTCTGGTCACAGTTCGGCGTATCAAAACGCCCTCTGCTGCTGAATGAACAGATGTCCCAATGGACCGAGCTTCACAGGATGTCCAGTGCTGCCATGAAGAACGTCATACTTCAGCTGTGGCCGACTGAGCCGATTCCGAATAGCCATTTTGGCTTGGTGTGGCGGCTTGCTGATGCAGTGCCATGTATCAACGCCGTGAAGCGGTCGGCGTGCATTGAAGGTGCACGGATGGCCTTTGTCCGAGTCAAGATATACTGGGGGAAGATGAAGGCCGTCGATGTTGCCGCATAGGGTCCACCCAAGGGCAAGGACCATCACGCACCAGAGCATTACTTTGAGGACATCTTAGAGGCTGCCCGCTTGATAGAGGGTCAATGTTCGAAAGGCATAATATTCGAGTGAATTCTTTATGAATTGTAAAAGACAATTGTTGTAATCAGTCTATATTTTGATTTTGCCTAAATGCTTTTGTTACTCCTATGCAGCCGTTTGTATATGATCTGAAAGTTTTCCAATCGTCGGCTTCAGCCCCCTCGTAGGAAGTACGGGGGTGTTCAAAAAAGCATCTGATCACTCTTAACCCAACATCTTGGTTCATGAAGGAGGTGTCAATGCGGCGAACCAGGCAACCAGACTATAAGGCGTTAACACTTTCACTTAGCCATAGGAGTTTTATGGTGGGTCTGCGACATAGCCCCTGGTATGTATGCGGCTTATTCATATGATGCGTTTACATATTTGACCAGAAAGATGTCCTTCGTGTGACACAGAGGAATCGCTAAATATTCCGATAAGTCATTGAGTGGTTGACCAACTCTCGCCACATCATGACAGTCAGTTTTCGGCTTTCTCTACTGAGGTGCTTAACCAGGTGAACCGGAAGCACAATCACAGTAGTTCTCCCTTTACTACCCTAGCCGATAGAGAGGAACGTAGGATAGCAAGCACAGGAGCTGGGCAACCCAACTATTGACCCAAGACATGATTCAGAGCTGATGCATATAAGGCCAAACTCATGACGCCGAAGTACGCTATAGAGCTGTTCAGACTTGTCAGCAACTCATTTGTTCCCATACTGAGCCCCTGGCAAGTTATGCCGAGGTGTATGTTTGAAACAACTGTAGGGGCAAGACTCGGTACTTTAGAAAAGAATGGATTATTTTTACTGGGATCTGAGTGATGTGTCAATCGTATATATAGATAACAAAGCCGCAACCCCGGCTATTTGATATGCCAGGGGTCGAAGGCAGAGGAAAAAGGCACTTTATAGGTTCAAAATAGAGAGTGCAGTCTACAAAAAGTAATTTTGGACCTCCCGTCGCACGTCTGCGCCGCCTGTCCTCAGTGAAGGGACTCCTTGACGGAAATAGCCCCGTAGGTGAGTGTACGGATCCGAACTTCGATGGAGTCGGTTTTAGATGTTTCTCCTTTGCACCACCTGTTTTTAAGAGATAATGAAGAAAGAAAAAGGAAAGTAGATAAAAATGTTACGGGAATGCTTGCCGGCTTGTCCCTATTGTGCTTCCGCCAATGCCCATGGTATCTTAAGTGCGTAGTGATGTATGCGCGGTACAGATTGAGCGGGTATACGAAGCGGGCAGGGAAAGCCGAACTGCTATTTCTGCTCCGGGATTGATCGATCCTCGGGGGGAAATTGCTTCTGACCCCTGGTATTTGGTTGGTGAACCTCTCCGTCGTCCCTATTGCCTAGCGGCCTCCTCCCCTTGTGTTCGGCGTTGAGCTTGCTGGCCTGCTTGAAGACCCAACAGCTTCTGTTGGTATGATTAGCTAGTTTATCGGGGTGCCCAAGAATCTGGCAGGGTCGGTCCAATATCCTGTCTAGGTTGGATGGCCCGTCTTGGTTTGCCTTGAATGGATTTTTCCGTTGACCGGGTTTGGATTGCTGAATCCGGCGTTGACCGCTGTGTCGCGTGATCTTTCATTATCATTGCGATTGTTGTGTTTGCTTCGTCGTGGCTTGCCATTGCCGTCTCGGATTTCGGAAGTGCCCGAGTCGATGGCGATATTATTTCGACGAGTGAGCCAACTGTCTTCTCCCGCACAAAAAAGAGCCATTAGAGCGGTAAGGGCTGTCATGGATTTAGGTCCTTCTTGACCGAGGTGGCGTGCAAGCCATTCATCCCGGACTCTGTGTTTGAAGGCCGCAAGGGCTTCCGCATCTGGACAGTCGACGATTTGGTTCTTTTTGACTAAGAACCCAGTCCAGAGTTTCTTGGCTGACTCTCCGGGCTGCTGGACAATGTGACTTAAGTCATCGGCGTCCGGTGGCCAGACATATGTTCCTTGGAAGTTGTCGCGAAAGGCATCTTCCAAATCTTCCCAGCTGCCAATAGAGTTTTCTGGCAGACTATTTAACCAGTACCTAGCTGGTCCTTTGAGTTTTAGTGGTAGGTATTTGATGGCATGAAGGTCATCTCCGCGGGCCATATGGATATGGAGGAGGAAGTCCTCGATCCATACCGTGGGATTCGTTGTTCCGTCGTATGATTCGATATTCATGGGTTTGAACCCGTCTGGGAATTCATGCTCCATTACTTCTTCTGTGAAGCAAAGAGGGTGTGCGGCACCTCTATGTTGTCCACACTACGACGTACCTCCGATGGAGTCCGTTTGCGGTTTTCGGCCCGGGCATGGCTAGGTTTGTCATGTCCGAATAGGTAACCGTTGTCGCGTGTTGATGCACGTCCTCGCGGTCCGTAGATCGATCTTGTGTGTCTTGCTCTATTGTACAAGTCCTGTCGAAGGTCGTATGTACAACCCCGAGCTGTTTTATTCTTGCCTTTATGGCGAGGTGGGGTGGTCTGGTGTTCGGCTTGAGTTGCCGCTTTATCCGAACCAAGTTGTGGTCGACCTGCCGCATTGTGCGATGATGGTACGGGCTCCAGTGCCTCGTCATCAAACCGAGGTAGCAATCTGCACTTCGGGTAGTTTTTGGCTGGGCCACTAAAGCCGTATTCTTCAGCAGCCATGACTTCGGTCCATCTGTCATTGAGCAGATCTTGGTCCGCTTGAAGCTGCAGCTGCTTCTTTCTCAGGCTCCTTGCAGTGGCTATTAGCCGACATTTGAAGCGCTCCTGCTGGAGAGGTTCCTCAGGCACGATGATATCCTCGTTGCCGAGGCTCTCCTCTTCCTCGGAGAGCGGAAGATAATTACTGTCCTCTGAATCTCCGTGTATGGCCTGTTCATCAGGGCTAACTTGCCCTCTATCCCGTTCCCCCTGTTCGCAGGTTTCCTTGACAGGGTCTTCATTATTTTCGGCATCGTCCGGAGTATTATTTTTTCCGGTGCCGGTACTGCAGTCCTTGGAATGACGTGACTTAGAGCGGCGTCTCGGAAGTTGGCGCTTGGGCTGTCTCTCAGGAGGTTTATCCTCAACTGGATCCTCTTTGTCATCGTTGTTAGTTTTTCCCGACGTGTCCACCATGTATACGTTGTAGGAAGAACTGGCCGCCCGTCGTCCAGTGAATGGCGGGTTTTGGCCTTGCTCCTTGTTGGCATCGTCATTCGTACTGGAGATGTCTTCGGAGCTAGTCAAGCATGTCGGTTAAATCCTCGACAGTGGCTATGAAGTTGGTGGCGGGTGGGAAGCAAAATTCCCCATCATCGGCCTCTAGTTCGAACCATACGTAGTTCGGCTGTGAGTCCCCCGTCAAGGACAAGTTCTTTAATGAGTTCAGCACATCGCCCAAGGGCGAGTGGTGGAAGTTGTCTGCGGCGCTGAACTCGTAGATCGATAAACGATCAAGTTCGGCATCCGCGGACTCGCAAGGTTCGGATCTTATACCCAGTGAAGAGTCCGGAGTTCCGGTGACACAAGTATTGCGTGAGATTACGTCCATGTGCGGCTCCAACGTCAGGGAATCTGTGGCCTCCGTGGTGGGGTTGAACCTCCGATCCTTGGATGCCGCAGTATGCTCTGGATCTAAGGCCGGAGTGGTCATAGGAGCTATTTCCTGGGTGTGGTCTGACGACAGATTTAGGTCGTGTTCGTCAAGGTGACCGGGAGCGGTCGCTGCGGTCTCGAATCCAGTGAAGATCAAATCTCCATGGATGTCCGCAATGTAGTTCAAACTCCCAAATCTGACCTGATGGTCAGGGGGGTAGCTATCGATCTGCTCCAGGTGGCCAAACGAGTTGGCCCGCAGTGCGAAGCCGCCGAACATGAAGATCTGTCCGGGGAGGAAGGTTTCTCCTTGGACAATGTCACTATCGACGATTGAAGGGGCCATCGAACCTTTCGTCGATGGCATAGTGGAACTCTCAATGAAAGCACCAATGTCGGTGTCAAAACCGGCGGATCTCGGGTAGGGGGTCCCAAACTGTGCGTCTAAGGTCGATGGTAACGGGAGGCAGGGGACACAATGTTTTACCCAGGTTCGGGCCCTCTCTATGGAGGTCTACGTCCCTCTTGATTGATATTGATGAATACGAGTATTACAAGAGTTGATCTACCTCGAGATCGTAATGGCTAAACCCTAGAGGTCTAGCTGGTATGACTACGGTAATGAATATATTCCCCCTCCGAACTAAGTCCTCCGGTTTATATAAGCACCGGGAGGATCTAGGGTTACACAAAGTCGGTTATAAAGAAAGGAATCTACGTGTCCAGTTGCCAATCTTGCCTTCCACGCCAAGGAGAGTCCCATCCGGACACGGGTGCAGTCTTCGGTCTTCTTATCTTCACAGCCCATCAGTCCGGCCCATGGCTAACAGGCCGGACACCCGAGGACCCTTAGTCCAGGACTCCCTCAACGTCATCGGTGTAACACCCCGGATATGATTTACCCAATATGTAATCCAACTCTTGCCATTTCCGGCGTTAAGTTATTTTATTTTCTCGGGTTCGGGTTTTTGTCTCCGTGTGTTGTTGTCGTTGTCATGCATCTCATATGATGTCATCATGTGCATTGCATTTGCATACATGTTCATCTCATGCATTCGAGCTTTTCCCCGTTGTCCGTTTTGCATTCCGGCGCTCCGTTCTCCTCTGGTGGTCATTTCTACCTTTCTTTCGTGTGTGGGGATTAAACGTTTCCGGATTGGACCGAGACTTGCCAAGCGGCCTTGGTTTACTACCGGTAGACCGCCTGTCAAGTTTCGTACCATTTGGACTTCGTTTGATGCTCCAACGGTTAACCGAGGGACCGAAAAGGCCTCGTGTGTGTTGCAGCCCAACACCCCTCCATTTTGGCCCAAAACCCACCAAAACCCTCTCCATCCTCTAGAGCGTTCGATCACGATCGCGTGGCCGAAAACCGCACCTCATTTGGACTCTCCTAGCTCCCTCTACCTCTATATAAAGACACCCCCGAAAATCTCCTTCTCCTTCCCCCGTCCAAACCCTAGATCCATCCTCTGCCGCCGGCGGACACAATCGCCACCGACGGACGTGTCCGGTCCACCCCGCCGCTGCCACGTGGCGCTCCGCCAGTCACCCGCCGAGCCGCCCCACTTCGCCGGCCGGCTCGGCCCGGGGAGGGCCCCCGAGGCCCGCGCTGCGCCGCCAACCGCCCGGCTCGCCCGCGCCCGAGCGCCGCCTCATCGCCTGCCGCGCTGGCCGTCGAGCCCCTCACCGGCGTCGGCGACCACCCGCACCACCTCGCCGCTCCGGCGGGCCCCCGTCGCCATCCGCGCCCGCCGGGAACGCCGCACCCCGCCGCGGCCGCACCACCGCGTCTCCGACCACCTCCTCGGCGTCTGCGCCACTCCGGTGACCTCCTCCGCGTCGCCCCCATCTCCGGTGTGATTTCCGACGATCCTCGTAAAGCGCGCCGGTCGGATCTAGATCTGAGATTCGTCTCGGGCTGACTTTTTGCCTCAAACCCTAATTATTTTGCCCATGTTCATCATGTCGTAATTTTGCATCCGTAGCTCCGTTTTGGGCATATAGCATATCAAAATGTTCACCTCAGAGAGCACATCATTTCATCTCATTGCATCATTTTCATTTGAGTTCATCTTGATGCCCGAAATGCTCTTAGAAGAATGCTATTTGAGATAATTGTCAGATCTGCTGCTCCATTTAGATATTTGTCATTTTTGCCATGATTATTGTGTGCATGATATGCCCAGGAGTTCTACATGAGTTTTGTTATATGTTTTGCCATCTATCCAGAGGTGCAACCCATGTATTTTTGTGATGTGTGTGGTGACTAGCACAAGCTTGCAAAGTGGTGCATTCGTTAATGCTGATTTCAGGGACTTAGCATTTCCACTAAGTCGTTGAGCTGTTTATCTCATTATGCCATATGTTCATGTTGATTCCTAGTGATCCGTGCCTCTTTTGAGGATGATCAGTAAGGATGTTTTGTTAATCTTGTAGTGCTATATCCATCCATGTCTTTGTTTGAAACTATGGAGCACCCTAGCTTGAGTCAATCGAGCTCTACTTTTGTCATTTCGTGAATCTGGGCAGATTGTCTACTTGTTAGCAATTTTGCCGAGGATGTTGTAGTTGATCCGTGCATGCTATGTTATTGTTCTTGCCATGTCTAGCTTGTATTTTGTGTATTCTTGATGGGTGTATGCTTAGATTGTCATGACATGCTCTGTAGTGAGTGCATCGAGCTCGTAAACATGCCTACTTGATATCTGTTTCAGCATGCTCCAGTTTTCACGAAGTCTGAGAACTGATTATGTTTTTGCCATGTTCACATGCTTGCAAATGTATTTTCCAATCCCGTCTGGCTCAAGGTCACTAAGGGACTTTTGTTAAGCTCCTTGAGTAGCTCCATGCCATGCTTTACTTTGCCATGTTCAGGTCCTGTAGCATATAGTTTTCATGCTCCAAAGTGTGCTACCTGATCTGAGATTCCAGACAAGTGTTAATTTCACTAAGTCTGAAATCTGTTTACCAAATGCATTTTTGCCATGCTTGTTTGAACCTGTTATTGGATGAATTGGACGTAGCTCAGTGCTAGTATTTTTTTAAGCATCATGAATGGATCCCTGCCATGTAATTTGTTGTCATGTTTGGGTGCCGTAGCATGTTCATCTTGTTGCATTTAGTTGGCTACTTGCTGTAAATCGCAGAGCGTGGTCATATTTGAATTGCTTGCCATTCCCAAACCGTAACTCCGATTCTGGCGTTCTTTATATCATTTTCAAGTGATTTCATCTCACCTTTCCACTGGCACACTTGGATTTCCAAGTTGAGGCCAGGTTCATGCTTTCCTTGTCAAATCTTGCATATGCATCACATATTGCATCCCGCATAGCATATCATCTTTGCATCATGTTGTTTGAGTTTGCACGTGGTTGATTGTGTCCTTGTTGCTTGTTTGTCTTGTTTGGGTAGAGCCGGGAGACGAGTTCGCTGACGAGGAGCCCGTTAAGTTTGCTTTCGAGGATCTAGTCAACTCTGACAACTTTGCAGGCAAGATGATCATACCCTCGAAATCACTACTATCTTTGCTTTGCTAGATGCTCGCTCTTTTGCTATGCCTATGCTACGATGCCTACCACTTGCTTATCATGCCCCCCAAATTGCCATGTCAAACCTCTAACCCACCATGTCCTAGCAAACCGTTGATTGGCTATGTTACCGCTTTGCTCAGCCCCTCTTATACCGTTGCTAGTTGCAGGTGAAGATTGGAGACTGTTCCTTGTTGGGACTTTATTTACTTGTTGGGATATCATTATATTGCCATGTTATCTTAATGCATCTATATACTTGGTAAAGGGTGGAAGGCTCGGCCTCTCGCCTAGTGTTTTGTTCCACTCTTGCCGCCCTAGTTTCCGTCATATCGGTGTTATGTTCCCGGATTTTGCGTTCCTTATGCGGTTGGGTGATAATGGGAACCCCTTAATAGTTCGCCTTGATTAAAGCTTTTCCAGCAATGCCCAACCTTGGTTTTACCATTTTCCACCTAGCCTCTTTTTCCCTTGGGTTTCCGGAGCCCGAGGGTCATCTTATTTTAAACCCCCCGGGCCAGTGCTCCTTTGAGTGTTGGTCCAACTCGTCAGCCGCCGGTGGCCACTAGGGGCAACTCTGGGCTGGCCTACCGGAAGTTAAGACAATCTGAGTGTGCCCTGAGAACGAGATATGTGCAACTCCTATCGGGATTTGTCGGCACATTCGGGCGGTGTTGCTGGATTTGTTTTAACTTGTCAAAGTGTCTTGAAGAACCGGGATACCGAGTCTGATCGGAATGTCTCGGGAGGAGGTCTATTCCTTCGTTGACCATGAGAGCTTGTCATGGGCTAAGTTGGGACTCCCCTGCAGGGTTTTGAACTTTCGAAAGTCGTGCCCGCGGTTATGGGCAGATGCGAATTTGTTAATGTCCGGTTGTAGATAACTTGAACCTTAACTTAATTAAAATGAATTAACTGTGTGAGTTGCCGTGATGGTCTCTTCTCAGCGGAGTCCGGGAAGTGAACACGGTGTTGTAGTAATGCTTGCCGC
Source organism: Triticum urartu (assembly GCF_056163025.1). NCBI lineage: Eukaryota > Viridiplantae > Streptophyta > Magnoliopsida > Poales > Poaceae > Triticum > Triticum urartu. Next base: position 63,525,471 of record NC_141873.1, on the reverse strand, counting down.
AGGATGCCCTTTAGTTACTCGTTCGCGCTTTGCCCCCTCTTCTCGCTCTTTTTTGTGAGCAGGTTAGCCACCATCTATGCTAGTCGCTTGCTGCAGCTCCACATATTTTACCTTGCCTTTACCTATAAGCTTAAATAGTCTCGATCGCGAGGGTGCGAGATTGTTGAGTCCTTGTGGCTCACAGATTACTTCCAAACCAGATGCAGGGCCTGATGACTCCGTTCCAGATGACGCGCTTGAGCTCAAGTGGGAGTTCGACGAGGAATCACGCCGTTACTACGTGTCTTTTCCTGATGATCAGTAGTGGTGCCCAGTTGGGGTGATCGGGACCGTGTCGCATGTTGGGTTATCTTTCATTTTGGCGCCGTAGTCGGGCCATGAGTGTTTGATTGTTGTAATGCTATTTATGTACTTTGATTGACGTGGCGAGTGTAAGCCAACTATGTATCTCCCCTTTTATTATCTATATTACATGGGATGTTGTGAAGATTGCCTAACTTGCGACATTGCTTTCAATGCGGTTATGCCTCTAAGTCGTGCCTCGGCACGTGGGAGCTATAGCCGCATCGAGGGCGTTATAATCGGCTTCTGCCAAGTCGGCCCAAACCAGGCGCGTCGGGGACGCGGGAGGAGAGGGCGGGGAGGAGCCGGGAGCGGAGAGGTCGGTGGAGGCGTCAGACGCCGGGAGCTGAAGGAAATATGCCCTAGAGGCAATAATAAAGTTGTTATTTATATTTCCTTATATCATGATAAATGTTTATTGTTCATGCTAGAATTGTATTAACCAGATACTTAGTACATGTGTGAATACGTAGACAAACAAAGTGTCACTAGTATGCCTCTACCTGACTAGCTCGTTGATAAAAAATGGTTAAGTTTCCTAGCCATGGACAAAGAGTTGTCATTCGATAAACAGGATCACATCATTAGAGAATGATGTGATTGACTTGACCCATCTGTTAGCTTAGCACTTTGATCGTTTAGTTTACTGCTATTGCTTTCTCCATAACTTATACATGTTCCTATGGCTATGAGATTATGCAACTCCCGAATACCGGAGGAACACGTAGTGTGCTATCAAACGTCACAACGTAACTGGGTGACTATAAAGATGCTCTACAGGTGTCTCCGATGGTGTTTGTTGAGTTGGCATAGACCGAGATTAGGATTTGTCACTCCGTGTATCAGAGAGGTATCTCTGGGCCCTCTCGGTAATGCACATCACTATAAGCCTTGCAAGCAATGTGACTAATGAGTTAGTTACGGGATGATGTATTACGGAACGAGTAAAGAGACTTGCCGGTAACGAGATTGAACTAGGTATTGAGATACCGATGATCGAATCTCGGGCAAGTAACATACCGATGACAATGGGAACAACGTATGTTGTTATGCGGTTTGACCGATAAAGATCTTTGTAGAATATGTAGGAACCAATATGAGCATCCAGGTTCCGCTATTGGTTATTGACCAGAGATGAGTCTCGGTCATGTCTACATAGTTCTCAAACCCGTAGGGTCCGCACACTTAACGTTCGGTGATGATCAATATTATGAGTTTATGTATTTTGATGTACCGAAGGTAGTTCGGAGTCCCGGATATGATCACGGACATGTCTCGGAATGGCCGAGACATAAAGATCGATATATTGGAAGCCTATGTTTGCACATCGGAATGGTTCCAGGTGAGTTCGGGCATATACCGGAGTACCGGGAGGTTACCGGAACCCCCCGGGAAGTATATGGGCCTTATTAGGCCATAGTGGGAGAGAGGAGAAGGGAGCCTAGGAGGGGCCATGCCCCCCAAGCCCAATCCAAATTGGGTGGGGGGCCGGCCCCCCTTTCCTCCCCCTCTCTCCCACTTCCTTCCTCTCCTAATCCAACTAGGGAAGGGGGGATCCTACTCCCAGTAGGAGTAGGACTCCCCTTGGGAGCGCCATAGAGGGGCCGGCCCTTCCCCTCCTCCACTCCTTTATATACGGGGGAGGGGGTGATATGTTCATTTTGCATCATGCTTTTATATCAATATTTATTGCATTATGGGTTGTTATTACACATTATGTCACAATACTTATGCCTATTCTCTCTTATTTTACAAGGTTTACATAAAGAGGGAGAATGCCGGCAGCTGGAATTCTGGGCTGGAAAAGGAGCAAATATTAGAGACCTATTATGCACAGCTCCAAAAGTCCTGAAACTTCACGGAAGTTATTTCTAGAATATATAAAAAATACTGAGCGCAAGAAGTACCAGAGGGGGCCACCCACCAGCCACGAGGGTGGGGGGCACGCCCCCCTACCTCGTGGCCCCCTGGTGGCCCTCCAATGCCCATCTTCTGCTATATGGAGTCTTTCGTGGAGGAAAAAATCATAAGCAAGCTTTCGGGACGAGACTCCGCCGCCACGAGGCGGAACCTTGGCAGAACCAATCTAGGGCTCTGGTAGAGCTGTTCTGTCGGGACACTTCCCTCCGGGAGGGGGAAATCATCACCATCGTCATCACCAACGATCCTCTCATCGGGAGGGGGTCAATATCCATCAACATCTTCACCAGCACCATCTCATCTCAAACCCTAGTTCATCTCTTGTATCCAATCTTTGTATCCAAACCTCAGATTGGTACCTATGGGTTGCTAGTAGTGTTGATTACTCCTTGTAGTTGATGCTAGTTGGTTTACTTGGTGGAAGATCATATGTTCAGATCCATTATGCATATTAATACCCCTCGGATTATGAACATGAATATTCTTTGTGAGTAGTTACGTTTGTTCCTGAGGACATGGGAGAAGTCTTGCTATTAGTAGTCATGTGAATTTGGTATTCGTTCGATATTTTGATGGGATGTATGTTGTCATCCCTCTAGTGGTGTCATGTGAACGTCGACTACATGACACTTCACCATTGTTTGGGCCTAGAGGGAGGCATTGAGAAGTAATAAGTAGATGATGGGTTGCTAGAGTGACAGAAGCTTAAACCCTAGTTTATGCGTTGCTTCGTAAGAGGTTGATTTGGATCCATATGTTTCATGCTATGGTTAGGTTTACCTTAATACTTCTGTTGTAGTTGCGGATGCTTGCAATGGGGGTTAATCATAAGTGGGATGCTTGTCCAAGTAAGGACAACACCCAAGCACCGGTCCACCCACATATCAAATTATCAAAGTACCGAACGCGAATCATATGAACGTGATGAAAACTAGCTTGACGATAATTCCCATGTGTCCTCGGGAGCGCTTTCCTTCATATAAGAGTTCCAGGCTTGTCCTTTGCTACAAAAATTATTGGGCCATCTTTCTGCAACTTATTTACTTTTATTACTTGTTACTCGTTACAAATTACCTTATCACAAAACTATCTATTACTGATAATTTCAGTGCTTGCAAAGAATACCTTGCTGAAAACCGCTTATCATTTCCTTCTGCTCCTCGTTGGGTTCGACACTCTTACTTATCAAAAAGGCTACGATATATCCCCTACACTTGTGGGTCATCAAGACTCTTTTCTGGCGCCATTTTCGGGGAGTGAAGCGCCTTTGGTAGGTCGAATTTGGTAAGGAAAAATTTATATAGTGTGCTGAAATTTACTGTCACTTGTTACTATGGAAAGTAATCCTTTGAGGGGCTTGTTCGGGGTATCTTCACCCCGACCGGCAGAGCAAATAGTTTCTCCTCAACCTACTGAAAATGAAAATGTTTACTTCAAAATTCCTTCGGGCATGATAGAGAAACTGCTAGCTAATCCTTTTGCAGGAGATGGAACATTGCATCCCGACTTACACTTAATCTATGTGGATGAAGTTTGTGGATTATTTAAGCTTGCTGGTATGCCCGATGATGTCATCAAGAAGAAGGTCTTCCCTTTATCTTTGAAGGGAGATGCATTGGCATGGTATAGGCTATGTGATGATATGGGATCATGGGACTATAAGCGATTGAAATTGGAATTTCACCAGAAGTTTTATCCCATGCATCTTGTTCATCGTGATCGTAATTATATATATAATTTTTGGCCTCGCTAAGGAGAAAGCATCGCTCAAGCTTGGGGGAGGCTTAATTCAATGTTATATTCATGTCCCAATCATGAGCTCTCAAAAGAAATGATTATTCAAAATTTTTATGCTCGACTTTTTGACAACAATCGCTCCATGCTCAATACTTCTTGTACCGGTTCCTTTATGATGAAGACTATTGAATTCAAATGGAATTTATTGGAGAGAATTAAACGCATCTCTGAAGATTGGGATCTCGACGAAGGTAAGGAGTCAGGTATAACACCTAAGTTTGATTGTGTTAAATCTTTTATGGATACCGATGTTTTCCGTAAATTTAGCACTAAATATGGACTTGACTCTGAGATAGTATCTTCTTTCTGTGAATCCTTTGCTACTCATGTTGATCTCCCTAAGGAGAAGTGGTTTAAATATAATCCTCCCATCGAAGCAAAGTAGTTGCACCTATTAAAGTTGAAGAAAAAACTATTACTTATGATGATCATGTTGTTCCCACTGCTTATGTTGAGAAACCACCTTTCCCTGTTAGAATAAAGGATCATGCTAAAGCTTCAACTGTGGTTCGTAAAAGTAATATTAGAACTTATGCACCCCCTGAGCAAGTTAAAGTTGAACCTAATATTGCTATTGTTAAAGATCTCTTGGCTGATAATATCGATGGGCATGTTATTTATTTCTATGATGAGACTTCTAGAATTGCTAAACCTGGTGCTAAAGATAAACATAGACCTGTGGTAGGCATGCCTATTATTTATGTTAAAATAGGAGATCATTGTTATCATGGCTTGTGTGATATGGGTGCTAGTGCCAGTGCAATACTTATTTCCTTATACAAATAAATTATGCATGATATTGCACCAGCTGCGATAGAAGATATCGATGTTACCATTAAGCTTGCTAATAGAGATACTATTTCACCAATTGGGATTGTTAGAGACGTTGAAGTCTTGTGTGGGAAGGCTAAATATCCTGCTGATTTCCTTGTTCTTGGTTACCCTCAAGATAGCTTTTGTCCCATTATATTTGGTAGACCCTTCTTGAATACTGTTAATGCTAAGATAGATTGCAAGAAGGATGTTGTTACTATTGGTTTGGATGATATGTCTCATGAGTTTAATTTTTCTAAATTTCATAGACAACCCCGTGATGAAGAATTGCCTAGTAAAGATGAAATTATTGGTCTTGCTTCTATTGCTGCGCCTCCTACTAATCCTTCAGAGCAATATTTGCTAGACCATGAAAATGATATGTTTATGAATGAAAGAAGGGAAATAGATGAAGTATTCTTTAAACAGGGACCTATTCTGAAACACAATTTGCCTGTTGAAATCCTAGGGGATCCTCCTCCACCCAAGGGTGATCCCGTGTTTGAGCTTAAACAATTACCTGGTACTCTTAAATATGCTTATCTTGATGAAAAGAAGATATATCCTGTCATTATTAGTGCTAACCTTTCAGAGCATGAAGAAGAAAAATTATTGAAAACTCTGAAGAAGCACCGTGCTGCTATTGGATATACTCTTGATGATCTTAAGGGCATTAGTCCCACTCTATGTCAACACAAAATAAATTTAGAGAAAGACACCAAACCAGTTATTGATCACCAACGACGGCTAAATCCTAAGATGAAAGAAGTGGTAAGAAAGGAAATATTAAAGCTCCTTGAGGCAGGTATAATTTATCCTATTGCTGATAGTCAGTGGGTAAGTCTTGTCCATTGTGTCCCTAAGAAGGGAGGTATTACTATTGTTCCTAATGATAAAGATGAATTGATTCCGCAAAGAATTATTACAGGTTATAGGATGGTAATTGATTTCCACAAATTAAATAAGGCTACTAAAAAGATCATTACCCCTTACCTTTTATTGATAAAATGCTAGAAAGATTATCCAAACATACACATTTTTGCTTTATAGATGGTTACTCCGGTTTTTCTCAAATACCTATGTCAGATGATGATCAAGCAAAGACCACTTTTACTTGCCCTTTCGGTACTTTTGCTTATAGATGTATGCCTTTTGGATTATGTAATGCACATGCTACCTTTCAAAGATGCACGATGGCTATATTTTCTGACTTTTGTGAAAAGATATGTGAGGTTTTCATGGATGATTTCTCCATTTATGGATCCTCTTTTGATGATTGCTTGAGCAACCTTGATCGAGTTTTGTAGAGATGTGAAGAAACTAATCTTGTTCTGAATTGGGAGAAATGCCACTTTATGGTTAATGAAGGTATTGTCTTGGGGCATAAAATTTCTGAAAGAGGCATTAAAGTTGATAAAGCTAAAGTTGATGCTATTGAGAATATGCCATGTCCCAAGGACATTAAAGGTATAAGAAGCTTCCTCGGTCATGCCGGTTTTTATAGGAGGTTCATTAAGGACTTCTCAAAAATTTCTCGGCCTCTGACTAATCTATTACAAAAAGATATTCCTTTTGTCTTTGATGATGATTGCGTAGAAGCATTTGAAATACTTAAGAAAGCATTGATTTCTACACCTATTGTTCAGCCACCTGATTGGAATTTACCCTTTGAAATTATGTGTGATGCTAGTGATTATGCTGTAGGTGCTGTTCTAGGGCAAAGAGTTGATAAGAAATTAAATGTTATTCAATATGCTAGTAAAACTCTAGACAATGCCCAGAGAAATTATGCTACTACTAAAAAAGAATTTTTAGCAGTTGTATTTGCTCGTGATAAGTTCAGACCTTATATTGTTGATTCTAAGGTAACTATTCACACTGATCATGCTGCTATTAAATATCTTATGGAAAAGAAAGATGCTAAACCTAGACTTATTAGATGGGTTCTCCTGCTACAAGAATTTGATTTGCATATCATTGATAGAAAGGGAGCTAAGAACCCCGTTGCAGACAACTTGTCTAGGTTAGAGAATGTTCTTGATGACCCATGCTACCTCTTGAGCACCACGTTGGTTTTCCCTTGAAGAGGAAAGGGTGATGCAGTAAAGTAGCATAAGTATTTCCCTCACTTTTTGAGAACCAAGGTATCAATCCAGTAGGAGATCACGCTCGAGTCCCACAAACCTACACAAACAAACAAGAACCTCACAACCAACGCGATAAAGGGGTTGTCAATCCCTTGACGGTCACATACGAGAGTGAGATCTGATAGATATGATAAGATAGTAATTTTGGTATTTTTATGATAAAGAGAAATAAAGATGCAAAGTGAAATAAACGGAAATAGAAATAGCTAAGTGTTGGAAGATTAATATGATGGAAGATAGACCCGGGGGCCATAGGTTTCACTAGTAGCTTCTCTCAAGAGCATAAGTATTACGGTGGGTAAACGAATTACTGTCGAGCAATTGATAGAATTGAGCATAGTTATGATAATATCTAGGTATGATCATGTATATAGGCATCACGTCCGCGACAAGTAGACCAAAATGATTCTGCATCTACTACTGTTACTCCACACATCGACCGCTATCCAGCATGCATCTAGAGTATTAAGTTCATAAGAACAGAGTAATGCTTTAAGTAAGATGACATGATGTAGAGGGATAAACTCATGCAATATGATATAAACCCCATCTTTTTATCCTCGATGGAAACAATACAATACGTGCCTTGCTGCCCCTGCTGTCACTGGGAAAGGACACCGCAAGATTAAACCCAAAGCTAAGCACTTCTCCCATTGCAAGAAAGATCAATCTAGTAGGACAAACCAAACTGATAATTCGAAGAGACTTGCAAAGATAACTAATCATTCATAAAAGAATTCAGAGGAGATTCAAATATTGTTCATAGATAAACTTGATCATAAACCCACAATTCATCGGATCTCGACAAACACACCGCAAAAGAAGATTACATTGAATAGATCTCCAAGAAGATCGAGGAGAACTTTGTATTGAGATCCAAAGAGAGAGAAGAAGCCATCTAGATAATAACTATGGACCCGAAGGTCTGAAGTAAACTACTCACACATCACCGGAGAGGACATGGAGTTGATGTAGAGGCCCTCCGTGATCAATGCCCCCTCCGGCGGAGCTCCGAAAAAGGCCCCAAGATGGGATCTCTCGGGTACAGAAGGTTGCGGTGGTGAAATTAGGTTTTCATGGTGCTCCTGGATGTTTGGGGGTACGTGGATATATATAGGAGGAGGAACTAGGTCGGTGGAGCAACGAGGGGCCCACGAAGGTGGAGGGAGCGCCCCCTGCCTCGTGGCCTCCTTGATTGTTTCTTGACTCCCACTCCAAGTCTCCTGGATCACGTTTGTTGAGAAAATCACGTTCCAGAAGGTTTCATTCCGTTTGGACTTCGTTTGATATTCCTTTTCTGTGAAACACTGAAATAGGAAAAAAAACCCAGCAATTTGGGTTGGGCCTCCGGTTAATAGGTTAGTCCCAAAAATGATATAAAAGTGTAAAATAAAGCCCATTAACATCCAAAACAGATAATATAATAGCATGGAGCAATCAAAAATTATAGATACGTTGGAGACGTATCAAGCATCCCCAAGCTTAATTCCTGCTCGTCCTCGAGTAGGTAAATGATAAAAGAAGAATTTTTGATGTGGAATGCTTTCTAACATATTTCTCAATGTAACTTTATTTATTGTGGCATGAATGTTCAGATTTGAAAGATTCAAGATAAAAGTTTAATATTGACATAGAAATAATAATACTTCAAGCATACTAACTAAGCAATTTTGTCTTCTCAAAATGACATGGCCAAAGAATGTTATCCCTACAAAATCATATAGTCTGGCTATGCTCTATCTTCACCACACAAAATATTTAAATCATGAACAACCCCGATGACAAGCCAAGCAATTGTTTCATACTTTTGTTGTTATCAAAATTTTTCAATCTTCACGCAATATATGAGCGTGAGCCATGGATATAGCACTATATGTGGAATAGAATGGTGGTTGTGGAGAAGACAAAAAGGAGAAGATAGTCTCACATCAACTAGGCGTATCAATGGGCTATGGAGATGCCCATCAATAGATATCGATGTGAGTGAGTAGGGATTGCCATGCAACGGATGCACTAGAGCTATAAGTATATGAAAGCTCAACAAAATAAACTAAGTGGGTGTGCATCCAACTCGCTTGCTCATGAAGACCTAGGGCATTTTGAGGAAGCCCATCATTGGAATATAGAAGCCAAGTTCTATAATGAAAAATACCCACTAGTATATGAAAGTGATATCATAGGAGACTCTCTATCATGAAGATCATGGTGCTACTTTGAAGCACAAGTGTGGAAAAAGTATAGTAGCATTGTCCCTTCTCTCTTTTTCTCTCATTCATTTTTTTATTTGGGCCTTCTTTCTCCCCCCCCCTTTTTGGCCTCTTTTCCCTTATCTTATTTTTCATCCGGAGTCTCATCCCGACTTGTGGGGGAATCATAGTCTCCATCACCCTTTCCTCACTGGGACAATGCTCTAATAATGATGATCATCACACTTTATTTACTTACAACTCAAGAATTACAACTCAATACTTAGAACAAAATATGACTCTATGTGAATGCCTCCGGCGGTGTACCGGGATGTGCAATGATGCATGAGTGACATGTATGAAGAATTATGAACGGTGGCTTTGCCACAAATACGATGTCAACTACATGATCATGCAAGCAATATGACAATGATGAAGCGTGTCATAATAATGGAACGGTGTAAAGTTGCATGGCAATATATCTCGGGATGGCTATGGAAATGCCATAATAGGTAGGTATGGTGGCTGTTTTGAGGAAGGTATATGGTGGGTTTAAGGTACCGGCGAAAGTTGCGTGATACTAGAGAGGCTAGCAATGGTGGAAGGGTGAGAGTGCATATAATCCATGGACTCAATATTAGTCATAAAGAACTCACATACTTATTGCAAAAATCTTTTAGTTATTGAAACAAAGTATTACACGCATGCTCCTAGGGGGATAGATTGGTAGGAAAAGACCATCGCTCGTCCCCGACCGCCACTCATAAGGAAGACAATCAATAAATAAATCATGCTCCGACTTCATCACATAACGGTTCACCATACGTGCATGCTACGGGAATCACAAACTTTGACACAAGTATTTCTCAAATTCACAACTACTCAACTAGCATGACTCTAGTATCACCATCTCCATATCTCAAAACAATTATCAAGTATCAAACTTCTCATAGTATTCAATGCACTTCTATAAAAGTTTTTATATTATTCTAAAAAGCAAATTTCCATGTTGTTCTAAAGGACTCTCAAAATAATATAAGTGGAGCATGAGAGATCAATAGTTTCTATAAAAGAAATCCACCACCATGCTCTAAAATATATAAGTGAAGAACTAGAGCAAAAACTATATAGCTCAAAAGATATAAGTGAAGCACATAGAGTATTCTAGTAAATTTCAAATCATGTGAATCTCTATAAAAAGGTGTGTACAGAAAGGATGATTGTGGTAAACTAAAAATCAAAGACTCAATTCATACAAGACGCTCCAAGCAAAACACATATCATGTGGTGAATAAAAATATAGCTCCAAGTAAAGTTACCGATGGACGAAGACGAAAGAGGGGATGCCTTCCGGGGCATCCCCAAGCTTAGGCTTTTTGGTGTCCTTGAATTTTACCTTGGGGTGCCATGGGCATCCCCAAGCTCAGGCTCTTTCCACTCCTTGTTCCATAATCCATCAAATCTTTACCCAAAACTTGAAAACTTCACAACACAAAACTCAAAATAGAAAATCTCGTGGGCCCCGTTAGCGAAAGAAACCAAAACACCACTTCAAGGTACTGTAATGAACTCATTCTTGATTTATATTGGTGTTAAACCTAATGTATTCCAACTTCTCTATGGTTTATAAGCTCTTTTACTAGCCATAGATTCATCAAAATAAGCAAACAACACACGAAAAACAGAATCTGTCAAAAACAGAACAATCTGTAATAATCTGTAGCTAACGCAAACTTCTGGAACCCCAAAAATTCCAAAATAAATTTCTGGACGTGAGGAATTTATCTATTAATCATCTGAAAAAATAATTAACTAAATATCTCTCTCCAAATAAAAATGACAGCAATTCTCGTGAGCGCTAAAGTTTCTGTTTTTACAGCAAGATCAAAAAGACTTTCCCCAAGTCTTCCCAACGGTTCTACTTGGTACATACACTAATTAAACACAAAAAAACACAACCAAAACAGAGGATAGATAAATTATTTATTACTAAACAGGAGCAGAAAACAAGGAATAAAAATAAAATTGGGTTGCCTCCCAACAAGCGCTATCGTTTAACTCCCCTAGCTAGGCATAAAAGCAAGGATAGATCTAGGTATTGCCATAATAATAGGATAGATCACGAAAACTCATTTCATATTCTCTACGTTCAGCAGAAAGTTTTCTTTGAGGCAAGCAAAAGTAATCAAAAGGGCTAAATTTAATGGGACAGAAGTCCCCAAGATCAATTTTGGGAGGTATAGGTTCCTCCTTTGGCCCTTCATATTGCACAACCAATTCATCATTATAAACATTCTTTTGACAAAACTTCGTGAGCCTATACTCGAGAGAATATCCTAGCTCATTATTTCGAATAGCAAAATCATTATTAAGTTCGAAAATTCTATCAACTAGAACATTGGTAGGGACCTTTTTTCTAAGGTTCTCATTAAAAGCAATAAAGTCTAAAGATTGAAAGCGCATTATTTCCTCTTGATCAAAGAGGATTGCCTCTATGGGAGGACGGCCAGCGTCCGCCCTATAGTGCGCAAAGATTTCTTTGGCTTCTTTTATTATAAATCTGAACTCATGAGCCAAAAAGATAGTAGCGGCACGCTTAACAGAAGAATGCTCAATATTAGAAAATTCTAGGAAAATCCTTTGTATGCAAGGATGCATGTGCATAAATTGCCTTTCAAGTTCAACTACAAGCATGGCAATAGGGTCCGCAGGACTACTAGTTCTATGAAGAACAGAACTACCCATGGAAGGCAAAGCACCGGCACAAGTAAAGAAATCTTGGATAACTCCTTTTCCAATAATATTACCACTACCGATTCGGAATTTTTTTGTATGTAAGATAGGGGGTTCTTCAGCAGGAGCATCCGAATTTTCCATGTTATTATTATTGTCCATATTGACAATAATTTTCCGAATTTCAGAAAAGCAAATGGCAAATAATGTAATGTGAGGGATAAGAGTTTGTGATGGGTACTTGGTATGTCTTGACTTGTGCGTAGACTCCCCGGCAACGGCGCCAGAAATGGCTCGTTGTCGGGAGTCAAATCTTGACTTGACTTGGCGCGAATCTCCCCGGCAACGGCGCCAGAAATCCTTCTTGCTACCTCTTGAGCACTGCATTGGTTTTCCCTTGAAGAGGAAAGGGTGATGCAGTAAAGTAGCATAAGTATTTCCCTTAGTTTTTGAGAACCAAGGTATCAATCCAGTAGGAGATCACGCTCGAGTCCCACGCACCTACACAAACAAATAAGAACCTCACAACCAATGCGATAAATGGGTTGTCAATCCCTTCACGGTCACTTACGAGAGTGAGATCTGATAGATATGATAAGATAATATTTTTGGTATTTTTATGATAAAGAGAAATAAAGATGCAAAGTAAAATAAATGGCAATAGAAATATCTAAGTGTTGGAAGATTAATATGATGGAAGACAGGCCCGGGGGCCATAGGTTTCACTAGTGGCTTCTCTCAAGAGCATAAGTATTACGGTGGGTAAACGAATTACTGTCGAGCAATTGATAGAATTGAGCATAGTTATGATAATATCTAGGTATGATCATGTATATAGGCATCACGTCCGCGACAAGTAGACCAAAATGATTCTGCATCTACTACTGTTACTCCACACATCGACCGCTATCCAGCATGCATCTAGAGTATTAAGTTCATAAGAACAGAGTAATGCTTTAAGTAAGATGACATGATGTAGAGGGATAAACTCATGCAATATGATATAAACCCCATCTTTTTATCCTCGATGGAAACAATACAATACGTGCCTTGCTGCCCCTGCTGTCACTGGGAAAGGACACCGCAAGATTAAACCCAAAGCTAAGCACTTCTCCCATTGCAAGAAAGATCAATCTAGTAGGACAAACCAAACTGATAATTCGAAGAGACTTGCAAAGATAACTAATCATTCATAAAAGAATTCAGAGGAGATTCAAATATTGTTCATAGATAAACTTGATCATAAACCCACAATTCATCGGATCTCGACAAACACACCGCAAAAGAAGATTACATTGAATAGATCTCCAAGAAGATCGAGGAGAACTTTGTATTGAGATCCAAAGAGAGAGAAGAAGCCATCTAGATAATAACTATGGACCCGAAGGTCTGAAGTAAACTACTCACACATCACCGGAGAGGACATGGAGTTGATGTAGAGGCCCTCCGTGATCAATGCCCCCTCCGGCGGAGCTCCGAAAAAGGCCCCAAGATGGGATCTCTCGGGTACAGAAGGTTGCGGTGGTGAAATTAGGTTTTCATGGTGCTCCTGGATGTTTGGGGGTACGTGGATATATATAGGAGGAGGAACTAGGTCGGTGGAGCAACGAGGGGCCCACGAAGGTGGAGGGAGCGCCCCCTGCCTCGTGGCCTCCTTGATTGTTTCTTGACTCCCACTCCAAGTCTCCTGGATCACGTTTGTTGAGAAAATCACGTTCCAGAAGGTTTCATTCCGTTTGGACTTCGTTTGATATTCCTTTTCTGTGAAACACTGAAATAGGAAAAAAAACCCAGCAATTTGGGTTGGGCCTCCGGTTAATAGGTTAGTCCCAAAAATGATATAAAAGTGTAAAATAAAGCCCATTAACATCCAAAACAGATAATATAATAGCATGGAGCAATCAAAAATTATAGATACGTTGGAGACGTATCAAGCATCCCCAAGCTTAATTCCTGCTCGTCCTCGAGTAGGTAAATGATAAAAGAAGAATTTTTGATGTGGAATGCTTTCTAACATATTTCTCAATGTAACTTTATTTATTGTGGCATGAATGTTCAGATTTGAAAGATTCAAGATAAAAGTTTAATATTGACATAGAAATAATAATACTTCAAGCATACTAACTAAGCAATTTTGTCTTCTCAAAATGACATGGCCAAAGAATGTTATCCCTACAAAATCATATAGTCTGGCTATGCTCTATCTTCACCACACAAAATATTTAAATCATGAACAACCCCGATGACAAGCCAAGCAATTGTTTCATACTTTTGTTGTTATCAAAATTTTTCAATCTTCACGCAATATATGAGCGTGAGCCATGGATATAGCACTATATGTGGAATAGAATGGTGGTTGTGGAGAAGACAAAAAGGAGAAGATAGTCTCACATCAACTAGGCGTATCAATGGGCTATGGAGATGCCCATCAATAGATATCGATGTGAGTGAGTAGGGATTGCCATGCAACGGATGCACTAGAGCTATAAGTATATGAAAGCTCAACAAAATAAACTAAGTGGGTGTGCATCCAACTCGCTTGCTCATGAAGACCTAGGGCATTTTGAGGAAGCCCATCATTGGAATATAGAAGCCAAGTTCTATAATGAAAAATACCCACTAGTATATGAAAGTGATATCATAGGAGACTCTCTATCATGAAGATCATGGTGCTACTTTGAAGCACAAGTGTGGAAAAAGTATAGTAGCATTGTCCCTTCTCTCTTTTTCTCTCATTCATTTTTTTATTTGGGCCTTCTTTCTCCCCCCCCCCTTTTTGGCCTCTTTTCCCTTATCTTATTTTTCATCCGGAGTCTCATCCCGACTTGTGGGGGAATCATAGTCTCCATCACCCTTTCCTCACTGGGACAATGCTCTAATAATGATGATCATCACACTTTATTTACTTACAACTCAAGAATTACAACTCAATACTTAGAACAAAATATGACTCTATGTGAATGCCTCCGGCGGTGTACCGGGATGTGCAATGATGCATGAGTGACATGTATGAAGAATTATGAACGGTGGCTTTGCCACAAATACGATGTCAACTACATGATCATGCAAGCAATATGACAATGATGAAGCGTGTCATAATAATGGAACGGTGTAAAGTTGCATGGCAATATATCTCGGGATGGCTATGGAAATGCCATAATAGGTAGGTATGGTGGCTGTTTTGAGGAAGGTATATGGTGGGTTTAAGGTACCGGCGAAAGTTGCGTGATGCTAGAGAGGCTAGCAATGGTGGAAGGGTGAGAGTGCATATAATCCATGGACTCAATATTAGTCATAAAGAACTCACATACTTATTGCAAAAATCTTTTAGTTATTGAAACAAAGTATTACACGCATGCTCCTAGGGGGATAGATTGGTAGGAAAAGACCATCGCTCGTCCCCGACCGCCACTCATAAGGAAGACAATCAATAAATAAATCATGCTCCGACTTCATCACATAACGGTTCACCATACGTGCATGCTACGGGAATCACAAACTTTGACACAAGTATTTCTCAAATTCACAACTACTCAACTAGCATGACTCTAGTATCACCATCTCCATATCTCAAAACAATTATCAAGTATCAAACTTCTCATAGTATTCAATGCACTTCTATAAAAGTTTTTATATTATTCTAAAAAGCAAATTTCCATGTTGTTCTAAAGGACTCTCAAAATAATATAAGTGGAGCATGAGAGATCAATAGTTTCTATAAAAGAAATCCACCACCATGCTCTAAAATATATAAGTGAAGAACTAGAGCAAAAACTATATAGCTCAAAAGATATAAGTGAAGCACATAGAGTATTCTAGTAAATTTCAAATCATGTGAATCTCTATAAAAAGGTGTGTACAGAAAGGATGATTGTGGTAAACTAAAAATCAAAGACTCAATTCATACAAGACGCTCCAAGCAAAACACATATCATGTGGTGAATAAAAATATAGCTCCAAGTAAAGTTACCGATGGACGAAGACGAAAGAGGGGATGCCTTCCGGGGCATCCCCAAGCTTAGGCTTTTTGGTGTCCTTGAATTTTACCTTGGGGTGCCATGGGCATCCCCAAGCTCAGGCTCTTTCCACTCCTTGTTCCATAATCCATCAAATCTTTACCCAAAACTTGAAAACTTCACAACACAAAACTCAAAATAGAAAATCTCGTGGGCCCCGTTAGCGAAAGAAACCAAAACACCACTTCAAGGTACTGTAATGAACTCATTCTTGATTTATATTGGTGTTAAACCTAATGTATTCCAACTTCTCTATGGTTTATAAGCTCTTTTACTAGCCATAGATTCATCAAAATAAGCAAACAACACACGAAAAACAGAATCTGTCAAAAACAGAACAATCTGTAATAATCTGTAGCTAACGCAAACTTCTGGAACCCCAAAAATTCCAAAATAAATTTCTGGACGTGAGGAATTTATCTATTAATCATCTGAAAAAATAATTAACTAAATATCTCTCTCCAAATAAAAATGACAGCAATTCTCGTGAGCGCTAAAGTTTCTGTTTTTACAGCAAGATCAAAAAGACTTTCCCCAAGTCTTCCCAACGGTTCTACTTGGTACATACACTAATTAAACACAAAAAAACACAACCAAAACAGAGGATAGATAAATTATTTATTACTAAACAGGAGCAGAAAACAAGGAATAAAAATAAAATTGGGTTGCCTCCCAACAAGCGCTATCGTTTAACTCCCCTAGCTAGGCATAAAAGCAAGGATAGATCTAGGTATTGCCATAATAATAGGATAGATCACGAAAACTCATTTCATATTCTCTACGTTCAGCAGAAAGTTTTCTTTGAGGCAAGCAAAAGTAATCAAAAGGGCTAAATTTAATGGGACAGAAGTCCCCAAGATCAATTTTGGGAGGTATAGGTTCCTCCTTTGGCCCTTCATATTGCACAACCAATTCATCATTATAAACATTCTTTTGACAAAACTTCGTGAGCCTATACTCGAGAGAATATCCTAGCTCATTATTTCGAATAGCAAAATCATTATTAAGTTCGAAAATTCTATCAACTAGAACATTGGTAGGGACCTTTTTTCTAAGGTTCTCATTAAAAGCAATAAAGTCTAAAGATTGAAAGCGCATTATTTCCTCTTGATCAAAGAGGATTGCCTCTATGGGAGGACGGCCAGCGTCCGCCCTATAGTGCGCAAAGATTTCTTTGGCTTCTTTTATTATAAATCTGAACTCATGAGCCAAAAAGATAGTAGCGGCACGCTTAACAGAAGAATGCTCAATATTAGAAAATTCTAGGAAAATCCTTTGTATGCAAGGATGCATGTGCATAAATTGCCTTTCAAGTTCAACTACAAGCATGGCAATAGGGTCCGCAGGACTACTAGTTCTATGAAGAACAGAACTACCCATGGAAGGCAAAGCACCGGCACAAGTAAAGAAATCTTGGATAACTCCTTTTCCAATAATATTACCACTACCGATTCGGAATTTTTTTGTATGTAAGATAGGGGGTTCTTCAGCAGGAGCATCCGAATTTTCCATGTTATTATTATTGTCCATATTGACAATAATTTTCCGAATTTCAGAAAAGCAAATGGCAAATAATGTAATGTGAGGGATAAGAGTTTGTGATGGGTACTTGGTATGTCTTGACTTGTGCGTAGACTCCCCGGCAACGGCGCCAGAAATGGCTCGTTGTCGGGAGTCAAATCTTGACTTGACTTGGCGCGAATCTCCCCGGCAACGGCGCCAGAAATCCTTCTTGCTACCTCTTGAGCACTGCATTGGTTTTCCCTTGAAGAGGAAAGGGTGATGCAGTAAAGTAGCATAAGTATTTCCCTTAGTTTTTGAGAACCAAGGTATCAATCCAGTAGGAGATCACGCTCGAGTCCCACGCACCTACACAAACAAATAAGAACCTCACAACCAATGCGATAAATGGGTTGTCAATCCCTTCACGGTCACTTACGAGAGTGAGATCTGATAGATATGATAAGATAATATTTTTGGTATTTTTATGATAAAGAGAAATAAAGATGCAAAGTAAAATAAATGGCAATAGAAATATCTAAGTGTTGGAAGATTAATATGATGGAAGACAGGCCCGGGGGCCATAGGTTTCACTAGTGGCTTCTCTCAAGAGCATAAGTATTACGGTGGGTAAACGAATTACTGTCGAGCAATTGATAGAATTGAGCATAGTTATGAGAATATCTAGGTATGATCATGTATATAGGCATCACGTCCGCGACAAGTATACCGAAACGATTCTGTATCTACTACTATTACTCCACACATCGACCGCTATCCAGCATGCATCTAGAGTATTAAGTTCATAAGAACAGAGTAATGCTTTAAGTAAGATGACATGATGTAGAGGGATAAACTCATGCAATATGATATAAACCCCATCTTTTTATCCTCGATGGAAACAATACAATACGTGCCTTGCTGCCCCTGCTGTCATTGGGAAAGGACACCGCAAGATTAAACCCAAAGCTAAGCACTTCTCCCATTGCAAGAAAGATCAATCTAGTAGGACAAACCAAACTGATAATTCAAAGAGACTTGCAAAGATAACCAATCATACATAAAAGAATTCAGAGGAGATTCAAATATTGTTCATAGATAAACTTGATCATAAACCCACAATTCATCGGATCTCGACAAACACACCGCAAAAGAAGATTACATCGAATAGATCTCCAAGAAGATCGAGGAGAACTTTGTATTGAGATCCAAAGAGAGAGAAGAAGCCATCTAGATAATAACTATGGACCCGAAGGTCTGAAGTAAACTACTCACACATCACCGGAGAGGACATGGAGTTGATGTAGAGGCCCTCCGTGATCAATGCCCCCTCCGGCGGAGCTCCGGAAAAGGCCCCAAGATGGGATCTCTCGGGTACAGAAGGTTGCGGCGGTGGAATTATGTTTTCGTGGTGCTCTTGGATGTTTGGGGGGTACGTGGATATATATAGGAGGAAGAAGTAGGTCGGTGGAGCAACGAGTGGCCCACGAGGGTGGAGGGCGCACCCCCCTGCCTCGTGGCCTCCTTGATTTTTTCTTGACTCCCACTCCAAGTCTCATGGATCACGTTTGTTGAGAAAATCACGTTCCTGAAGGTTTCATTCCGTTTGGACTTCGTTTGATATTCCTTTTCTGCGAAACATTGAAATAGGCAAAAAAACAGCAATTTGGGCTGGGCCTCTGGTTAATAGGTTAGTCCCAAAAATGATATAAAAGTGTAAAATAAAGCCCATTAACATCCAAAACAGATAATATAATAGCATGGAGCAATCAAAAATTATAGATACGTTGGAGACGTATCAACCCACTACCTATTGATGATAGCTTTCCTGATGAACAATTAAATGTCATAAATGCTTCTCGTACTGCTCCATGGTATGCTGATTATGCTAATTATATCGTTGCTAAATTTATACCACCTAGTTTCACATACCAGCAAAAGAAAAAGGTTCTTCTATGATTTGAGACATTACTTTTGGGATGACCCACATCTTTATAAAGGAGTAGATGCTATTATTAGACGTTGTGTACCTGAGCATGAATAGGAACAGATCCTACACAAGTGTCACTCCGAGGCTTATGGAGGACGCCATGCTGGAGATAGAACTGCACATAAGGTATTGCAATCTGGTTTTATTGGCCAACTCTCTTCAAGGATGCCCATAAGTTTGTCTTGTCTTGTGATGAATGTCAAAGAATTGGTAATATTAGTAGACGTCAAGAAATGCCTATGAATTATTCACTTGTTATTGAACCATTTGATGTTTGGGGCTTTGATTATATGGGACCTTTTCCTTCCTCTAACGGGTATACACATATTTTAGTCGCTGTTGATTACGTTGCTAAGTGGGTAGAAGCTATTCCAACTAGTAGTGTTGATCATAACACCTCTATTAAGATGCTTAAAGAAGTTATTTTCCCGAGGTTTGGAGTCCCTAGATATTTAATGACTGATGGTGGTTCACATTTTATTCATGGTGCCTTTCGTAAAATGCTTGCTAAGTATGATGTTAATCATAGAATTGCATCTCCTTATCACCCACAGTCTAGTGGTCAAGTAGAATTTAGTAATAGAGAGCTCAAATGAATTTTGCAAAAGACTGTTAATAGATCTAGAAAGAATTGGTCCAAGAAACTTGATGATGCATTATGGGCCTATAGAACTGCATATAAAAATCCTATGAGTATGTCTCTGTATAAAATGGTTTATGGTAAAGCATGTCACTTACCTCTTGAATTAGAACATAAGGCATATTGGGCTATTAAAGAGCTCAACTATGACTTCAAACTTGCTGGTGAGAAGAGGCTTTTTGACATTAGCTCACTTGATGAATGGAGAACCCAGGCTTATGAAAATGCCAAGATGTTTAAAGAAAAAGTTAAAAGATGTCATGATAAAAGGATACAAAAGCAAGAGTTTAATGTAGGTGATTATGTATTGTTATACAACTCTCGTTTAAGATTTTTTGCAGGAACATTTCTCTCTAAATGGGAAGGTCCTTAAGTTATCGAGGAGGTCTATCGTTCCGGTGCCATAAAAATCAACAACTTCGAAGGCACAAATCGGAAGGTGGTGAACGGTCAAAGAATCAAACATTATATCTCAGGTAATCCCATAAATGTTGAAACTAATATTATTGAAACCGTAACCCCGGAGGAATACATAAGGGACACTTTCGGGAATGTTTCAGACTCCGAAAAGGAATAGGTACATGGTACGGTAAGTAAACCGACTGCAAAACAGTTCTAATGGCAATATTTCTTCGTTTTGGGATATTTAAGAAAATAGGAAAATAAGAAGCAGACTGGAAAGGACACGAGGCTTCCACGAGGGTGGAGGGCGCGCCCTACCCCCCTAGGCGCGCCCTACCCCCCTGGGCGCGCCCCCCTACCTCGTGGGCACTCCGTGTGCTCTCCGAACTCCATTTTCTTGCACGATACTTCTTTTGGTCGGTGAAAAATCATTATATAATCTCCCGAAGGTTTTGACCACCGTATCACGCAAATATCCTCTGTCTCTGTTTCGAGTTGTTCCTGTTGCAGATTAGAGCAATATGTCGTCCCAGGATTCAGAAGGAGAAAGCTATGTGGCTGATTACCTTGTAGATCCTAAGGTCTATGGGGACGTGGAGTATTGTGGTTGGACTATGGAAGAAGAAGAGGACTATGAACCCAAGAGAAAGGAGGAGACGAGCTCAGATGAAGATGAAGTCCCATTACCTCAACCTGGGGACATGCATGTGGAGTTCAAAAAGTCAAGCCTCCCAGATAGAGCAAAGAAACCTAAGATTGAGTTTATCCCTTTTCGCCTCTTGCAGGAAAACAAACATGAATTATGCAAGAAGATATTAAGCCTTGAGCAGGAGATCGATGACCTAAGGGATCAAAATTCTGTCCTCAAGCGCAAATTAAGGAAGAAGCCTACACCATCAACAAAACCATCACCTTCTTCACCAATAAAGAAGAACTGAGCATCGGGTATGGGCACTCCCCTTGGCAACTGCCAAGCTTGGGGGAGTGCCCTGGTATCGTATCACCATCACTTTTATCTTTACCATTTTTCTTAGTTTGATCCTTTTGATAATATCTTGATCTAGTAGAATAAAGTTTTAGTATGATCCAGTTGTGAGTTTTGCTTTATGATCTCCTATGTAATTGAGCCTGTGAGCTATATATATAATAAAGATTAGTGTTGAGTCAAGGGCTTGATTATATTGCTATGATCTTGAGGGAATAAAATAAAAGAGAAGAAATAAAAAGAAATAAAGAGATCATGTGGATCTTATGGAGAGTAATGAGCTCACATATAAAGAGTATGATGAATAAAAGTTGTTGAGAGTTGACAAACATAGTTTTGGTCATTGCTGCGATTAATAGGAAATACTAAAGAAAGAGAGGTTCACATATAAATATACTATCTTGGACATCTTTTATGATTGTGAGCACTCATTAAAGTATGACATGCTAAGAGTTGACGTTGGACAAGGAAGACAACGTAATGGGTTATGTTTTCTTACATCTGAGATAAATTATATTGTCATGGATCGTACAACATGTTGAGCTTGCCTTTCCCTCTCATGCTAGCCAATTTCTTTGAACCAAGTAGAGATACTACTTGTGCTTCCAAATATCCCTAAACTCGTTTTTGCCTTGAGAGTCCACCATACCTACCTATGGATTGAGTAAGATCCTTCAAGTAAGTTGTCATCGGTGCATGCAATAAAAATTGCCTTCTAAATATGTATGACTTATTAATGTGGAGAAAATAAGCTTTATACGATCTTGTGATATGGAATAAATAAAAGCGACAGACTGCATAATAAAGGTCCATATCACAAGTTGCAATATAAAGTGACGTTCTTTTGCATTAAGATTTTGTGCATCCAACCATAAAAGCGCATGACAACCTCTGGTTCCCTCTGCGAAGGGCCTATCTTTTACTTTAGCTTCTACCTTACATAAGAGTCATGGTGATCTTCACCTTTCCTTTTTACATTTTATCCTTTAGCAAGCACAATATGTTGGAAAGATCCTGATATATATAGCTAATTGGATGTGAGTCTTCATGAACTATTATTGTTGGCATTACCCTTGAGGTAAAATGTTGGGAGGCAAAACTATAAGCCCTGACACGTCTCCAATGTATCTATAATTTTTGATTGCTCCATGCTATATTATCTACTGTTTTGGACTATATTGGGCTTTATTTTCCACTTTTATATTATTTTTGGGACTAACCTATTAACCGGAGGCCCAGCCCAGAATTGCTGTTTTTTTTGCCTATTTCAGTGTTTCGGATAAACGGAATATCAAACGGAGTCCAAACGGAATAAAATCTTCGGGAACCTGATTTTCTCACCGAACGTGATCCAGGAGACTTGGACCCTGCTCCAAGGAACAAAAGAGGCGGTCACGAGGGTGGGGGCGCCCCCCCCTAGGGTGCGCCCCCTGCCTCGTGGGCCCCTCATTGCTCCTCCGGCGTACTTCTTCCTCCTATATATACACACGTACCCCCAAACGATCAGAACAAGAGCCAAAAACCTAATTCCACCACCGCAACTTTCTGTATCCACGAGATCCCATCTTGGGGCCTGTTTCGGAGCTCCACCGGAAGAGGGCCGTCATCACGGAGGGCTTCTACATCATCATAGCCTCTGCGATGAAGTGTGAGTAGTTTACCTCAGACCTTCGGGTCCGTAGTTAGTAGCTAGATGGCTTCTTCTCTCTCTTTGAATCTCAATACAAAGTTCCCCCCCTCTCTTGTGGAGATCTATTTGATGTAATCTTCTCTTTGCGGTGTGTTTGTTGAGACCGATGAATTGTGGGTTTATGATCAAGTCTATCTATGAATAATATTTGAATCTTCTCTGAATTATTTTATGTATGATTGGTTATCTTTGCAAGTCTCTTCGAATTATCCATTTGGTTTGGCCAACTAGATTGGTAGTTCTTGCCATGGGAGAAGTGCTTAGCTTTGGGTTCGATCTTGCAATGTCCTTACCTAGTGATAGAAGGGGCAGCAAGGCACGTATTGTATCGTTGCCATCGAGGATAACAAGATGGGGTTTATTTCATATTGCATGAATTTATCTCTCTACATCATGTCATCTTGCTTAAGGCGTTACTCTGTTTTTAACTTAATACTCTAGATGCATGCTGGATAGCGGTCGATGAGTGGAGTAATAGTAGTAGATGCAGAATTGTTTCGATCTACTTGTCACGGACGTGATGCCTATATACATGATCATGCCTAGATATTCTCATAACTATGCTCAATTCTGTCAATTTCTCAACAGTAATTTGTTCACCCACCGTAGAATACTTATGCTCTTGAGAGAAGCCACTAGTGAAACCTATGGCCCCCGGGTCTATTCTCATCATATCAATCTTCATTACATTAATCTTGCTTTGCTTTTTTACTTTGCCTTTACTTTTTACTTTGCATCTTTATACCAAAAATACCAAAAATATTATATCTATCAGATCTCACTCTCGTAAGTGACCGTGAAGGACTTGACAACCCCTAATCGCGTTGGTTGCGAGTAGCTATCGCTTTGTGCATGTACGAGGGACTTGAGCGTGGGCTCCTACTGGATTGATACCTTGGTTCTCAAAAACTGAGGGAAATACTTACGCTACTCTGCTGCATCATCCCTTCCTCTTCGGGGAAAACCAACGCAAGCTCAAGACGTAGCAAGAAGGATTTCTGGCGCCGTTGCCGGTGAGTCTACGCAAAAAGTCAACATACCAATTACCCATCACAATCCCTATCTCTCGCATTACGTTATTTGCCATTTACCTCTCATTTTCCTCTCCCCCCAATTCACCCTTGCCGTTTTATTTGCCCTCTCTCTCCCTATCCCCCCTCTCTATTTGCCTCTTTTTGCCCGTTTGCTTTTTGTTTGCTCGTGTGTTAGATTGCTTGTTTGTCGCGATGGCTCAAGATAATACCAAATTGTGTGACTTCACCAATACCAATAATAATGATTTCCTTAGCACTCTGATTGCTCCTCTTACCGATGCTGAATCTTGTGAAATTAATACTGCTTTGTTGAATCTTGTTATGAAAGATCAATTCACTGGCCTTCCTAGTGAAGATGTCGCTACTCATCTGAATAGCTTCGTTGATTTATGTGATATGCAAAAGAAAAAAGATGTCAATAATGATGAAGTTAAATTGAAGCTATTTCCTTTTTCGCTTAGAGATCGTGCTAAAGCTTGGTTTTCGTCTTTGCCTAAGAATAATATTGATTCATGGAACAAGTGCAAAGATGCTTTTTATCTCTAAGTATTTTCCTCCCGCTAAGATCATCTCTCTTAGAAACGATATTATGAACTTTAAACAACTTGATCATGAACATGTTGCACAAGGTTGGGAGAGAATGAAATTAATGATACGTAATTGCCCTACTCATGGTTTGAATATGTGGATGATTATACAAATTTTTTATGCCGGATTGAATTTTGCTTCTAGAAACCTTTTAGATTCGGCCGCGGGAGGCACTTTTATGGAAATCACTTTAGGAGATGCTACTAAACTCCTAGATAATATTATGGTTAATTATTCTCAATGGCATACTGAAAGAACTTCTAATAAAAAAGTGCATGCGATAGAAGAAATTAATGTGTTGAGTGGAAAGATGGATGAACTTATGAAATTATTTGCTACTAAGAGTGTTTCTTCTGATCCTAATGATATGCCTTTGTCTAATTTGATTGAGAATAACAATGAATCTATGGATGTAAATTTTGTTGGTAGGAATAATTTTGGTAACAACGCTTATAGAGGGAATTTTAATCCTAGGCCATATCCTAGTAATCCTTCTAATAATCATGGGAATTCCTAAAACAACTCTTATGGGAATTAT
Source organism: Triticum urartu (assembly GCF_056163025.1). Classification (NCBI taxonomy): domain Eukaryota; kingdom Viridiplantae; phylum Streptophyta; class Magnoliopsida; order Poales; family Poaceae; genus Triticum; species Triticum urartu. The sequence goes on along the minus strand of NC_141873.1, from coordinate 63,500,150 downwards.
AATAAGATTCCCTCTGATTTTGAATCTAATATTAAAGAATTTATTTCTTCGCAAAAGAATTTTAATGCTATGATTGAAGAAAAATTGCTTAAGATTGATGATTTGGCTAGGAACGTTGATAGAATTGCTCTTGATGTTGATGCTTTGAAACTTAGATCTATTCCACCTAAGCATGATATTAATGAGTCTCTAAAATCCATGAGAATTTCAATTGATGAGTGTAAAGAAAGAACCGCTAGGATGCGTGCTTCCAAAGATGCCTTTATTAAAGCGTGTTCTTCCAATACCTATGAAAATCAAGATGAAGATCTAAAAGTTATTGATGTGTCTCCTATTAAATCTTTATTTTGCAACATGAATCTTGATGAAACTGAATATGATCTTCTTTTACCTCTAAAAATTCGGAGTGTTTAGATCTTAATGATGAAATTGATGAAAGTGGGATTGAAAGAAATAAAAATCTAGATGTTGCTAAACCCACTATATTGGATTTCAAGGAATTTAATTATGAAAGTTGCTCTTTAATTGATTGTATTTCCTTGTTGCAATCCATGCTAAATTCTTCACATGCTTATAGTCAAAATAAAGCCTTCACCGAACATATTGTTGATGCCTTGATGCAATCTTATGAAGAAAAACTTGAGTTGAAAGTTTCTATCCCTAGAAAACTATATGATGAGTTGGAACCAACTATTAAAATTAAAATTAAAGATCATTAGTTTTATGCTTTGTGTGATTTGGGTGCTAGTGTCTCTACTATTCCCAAGACTTTGTGTTATCTACTAGATTTCCGTAACTTTGATGATTGCTCTCTAAACTTGCATCTTGCGGATTCCACTATTAAGAAACCTATGGGAAGGATTAATGATGTTCTTATTGTTGCAAATAGGAATTATGTGCCCGTAGATTTCATTGTTCTTGATATAGATTGCAATCCTTCTTGCCCTATTATTCTTGGTAGACCTTTCCTTAGAACGGTTGGTGTGGTTATTGATATGAAGGAAGGGAATATTAGATTTCAATTTCCATTAAAAAAGGGCACGGAACACTTTCCAAGAAAGAAAATAAAATTACCATATGAAACTATCATGAGAGCCACTTATGGATTGCCTACCAAAGATGGCAATACCTAGATCTATCTTCGCTTTTATGCCTAGCTAGGGGCGTTAAACGATAGTGCTTGTTGGGAGGCAACCCAATTTTATTTTTATCCCTGCCTTTTTCTCCTGTTTAGTAATAAATAAATTATTTAGACTCTGTTTTGGTTGTGTTTTTTTGTGTTTAATTAGTGTTTGTGCCAAGTAGAACCGTTGGGAAGACTTGGGGAGAGTCTTGTTGAACTTGCTGTAAAAAACAGAAACTTTAGCGCTCACAAGAACTGTTGTCATTTTTATTTGAAGAGTGCTATTTAGTTAATTCTTTTTGAAGATGATTAATAGATAAATTCCTCACGTCAAGAAATTTATTTTAGAATTTTTGGGGTTCCAGATCTTGCGCTAGCTACAGATTACTACAGACTGTTCTGTTTTTGACAGATTCTGTTTTTCGCGTGTTGATTGCTTATTTTGATGAATCTATGGCTAGTAAAATAGTTTATAATCCATAGAGAAGTTGTAATACAGTAGGTTTAACACTAATATAAATAAAGAATGAGTTCATTACAGTACCTTGAAGTGGTCTTTTGTTTTCTTTCGCTAACGGAGCTCACGAGTTTTCTATTTTGAGTTTTGTGTTGTGAAGTTTTCAAGTTTTGGGTGAATTCTTTTGATGGATCATGGAAAAAGGAGTGGCAAGAGCCTAAGATTGGGGATGCCCATGGAACCCCCAAGAGAATCCAAGGACACCAAGAAGTCAAATCTTTGGGATGCCCAGGAGGCATCCCCTCTTTCGTCCACTTCCATCGGTAATTTACTTGGAACTATATTTTTATTCACCAACATGATATGTGTTTTGCTTGGAGCGTCTTGTATTATTTGTGTCTTTGTGTCTTAGTATGCCACAATCATCCTTGCTGTACACACCTTTTGAGAGAGCCATATATGAACTAAAATTTGATAGAATACTCTATGTGCTTCACTTATATCTTTTGAGCGTAGTAGTTTTGCTCTATGTGCTTCACTTATATCTTTTGAGCGTTATAGTTTTTCTCTATGTGCTTCACTTAGATCTTTTGGAGCACAGTGGTTGATTCATTTTAAAGAAACTATTGGTCTCTCATGCTTCACTTAAATTATTTTTGAGAGTCTCTTAATATCATGGTAATTTGCTTAATAACAATATGCTTGGTATTCAAGATTTGTGAAACCTTCTTTTGAGTGTGTTGAATACTAAGAAAAGATTGAAGCATGATAATTGTTTTGAGATATGGAGGTGATAATATTAAAGTCATGCTAGTTGAGTAGTTGTGAATTTAAGAATACTTGTTTTAAGGTTTGTGATTCCCGTAGCATGCACGTATGGTGAACCGTTATGTGATGAAGTCGGAGCATGATTTATTTATTGATTGTCTTCCTTATGAGTGGCGGTCGGGGACGAGCGATGGTCTTTTCCTACCAATCTATCCCCCTAGGAGCATGCGCGTAATACTTTGCTTTGATAACTTCTAGATTTTTGCAATAAGTATATGAGTTCTTTATGACTAATGTTGAGTCCATGGATCATACGCACTCTCACCCTTCCACCTTTGCTAGCCTCTCTAATACCGCGCACCTTTCGCCGGTATCATACACCTACCATATACCTTCCTCAAAACAGCCACCATACCTACCTATTATGGCATTTCCATAACCATTCCGAGATATATTGCCATGCAGCTTTCCACCGTTCCGTTCATGACACACTCCATCATTGTCATATTGCATATCCCGGTACACCGCCGGATGCATTCACATAGAGTCATATTTTGTTCTAAGTATCGAGTTGTAATTGTTGAGTTATAAGAAAAATAAAAGTGTGATGATCATCATTATTAGAGCATTGTCCCAGTGAGGAAAGAATGATGGAGACTATGATTCCCCCATAAGTCGGGATGAGACTCCGGACGAAAAATAAAAAAAGAGGCCAAAGAAGCCCAAATAAAAAGAGGCCATAAAAAAGGGGGAAAGGCACAAATAAAAAAATAAAAATAAAAAATGATGATAGAAAAAGAGAGAAGGGGCAATGTTACTATCCTTTTACCACACTTATGCTTCAAAGTAGCACCATGATCTTCATAATAGAGAGTCTCTCATGTTATCACTTTCATATACTAGTGGGAATTTTTCATTATAGAACTTGGCTTGTATATTCCAATGATGGGCTTCCTCAAAAAAATTGCCCTAGGTCTTCATGAGCAAGCAAGTTGGATGCACACCCACTTAGTTTCTTTTTGAGCTTTCATATACTTATAGCTCTAGTGCATCCGTTGCATGGCAATCCCTACTCACTCACATTGTTATCTATTGATGGGCATCTCCATAGCCCGTTGATACGCCTAGTTGATGTGAGACCATCTTCTCCTTTTTTTTCTCCACAACCACCATTCTATTCCACCTATAGTGCTATATCCATGGCTCACGCTCATGTATTGTGTGAAGATTGAAAAAGTTTTGAAAAAGTTAGTATGAAACAATTGCTTGGCTTGTCATCGGGGTTGTGCATGATTTAAATACTTTGTGTGGTGAAGATGGAGCATAGCCAGACTATATGATTTTGTAAGGATAACTTTCTTTGGCCATGTTATTTTGAGAAGACACAATTGCTTTATTAGTATGCTTGAAGTATTATTATTTTTTATGTCAATATAAACTTTTATCTTGAATCTTCCTTATCTGAATATTCATACCACAATTAAGAAGATTTACATTGAAATTATCCAAGTAGCACTCCGCATCAAAAATTCTCTTTTTATCATTTACCTACTCGAGGACGAGCAGGAATTAAGCTTGGGGATGCCTGATACGTCTCCAACGTATCTATAATTTTTGATTGCTCCATGCTATATTATCTACTGTTTTGGACTATATTGGGCTTTATTTCCACTTTTATATTATTTTTGGGACTAACCTATTAACCGGAGGCCCAACCCAGAATTGCTGTTTTTTTGCCTATTTCAGTGTTTCGGATAAACGGAATATCAAACGGAGTCCAAACGGAATAAAATCTTCGAGAACGTGATTTTCTCACCAAACGTGATCCAGGAGACTTGGACCCTGCTCCAAGGAACAAAAGAGGCGGTCACGAGGGTGGGGGGAGCCCCCCCCCTAGGGCGCGCCCCCTGCCTCGTGGGCCCCTCGTTGCTCCTCCGACGTACTTCTTCCTCCTATATATACACACGTACCCCCAAACAATCAGAACAGGAGCCAAAAACCTAATTCCACCGCCGCAACTTTCTGTATCTACAAGATCCCATCTTGGGGCCTGTTCCGGAGCTCCGCCGGAAGAGGGCCGTCATCATGGAGGGCTTCTACATCATCATAGCCTCTCCGATGAAGTGTGAGTAGTTTACCTCAGACCTTCGGGTCCGTAGTTAGTAGCTAGATGGCTTCTTTTCTCTCTTTGAATCTCAATACAAAGTTCTCCCCCTCTCTTGTGGAGATCTATTCAATGTAATCTTCTTTTTGCGGTGTGTTTGTTGAGACCGATGAATTGTGGGTTTATGATCAAGTCTAACTATGAATAATATTTGAATCTTCTCTGAATTCTTTTATGTATGATTGGTTATCTTTGCAAGTCTCTTCGAATTATCCGTTTGGTTTGGCCAACTAGATTGGTAGTTCTTGCCATGGGAGAAGTGCTTAGCTTTGGGTTCGATCTTGCGGTGTTCTTACCCAGTGACAGAAGGGGCAGCAAGGCACGTATTGTATCATTGCCATCGAGGATAACAAGATGGGGTTTATTTCATATTGCATGAATTTATCTCTCTACATCATGTCATCTTGCTTAAGGCGTTACTCTGTTTTTAACTTAATACTCTAGATGCATGTTGGATAGCGGTCGATGAGTGGAGTAATAGTAGTAGATGCAGAATCGTTTCGATCTACTTGTCACAGACGTGATGCCTATATACATGATCATGCCTAGATATTCTCATAACTATGCTCAATTCTATCAATTGCTCAACAGTAATTTGTTCACCCACCGTAGAATACTTATACTCTTGAGAGAAGCCACTAGTGAAACCTATGGCCCCCGGGTCTATTCTCATCATATCAATCTTCATTACTTTAATCGTGCTTTGCTTTTTACTTTGCCTTTACTTTTTACTTTGCATATTTATACCAAAAATATTATATCTATCAGATCTCACTCTCGTAAGTGACCGTAAAGGGCTTGACAACCCCTAATCGCGTTGGTTGCGAGTAGCTATCGCTTTGTGCAGGTACGAGTGACTTGAGTGTGGGCTCCTACTGGATTGATACCTTGGTTCTCAAAAACTGAGGGAAATACTTATGCTACTCTGCTGCATCATCCCTTCCTCTTCAGGGAAAACCAACGCAAGCTCAAGACGTAGCAAGCCCCTATCTTTCTCTGTGTCCGATTAAAATTTCATACCCATAAATATGGCGTGAGTGTTAGCAATTGTGAAAGACTAAAAGATGGCTGAGTATGTGGACTTGCTGAAAAGCTCTTATATTGACTCTTTCCTATGTTATTATAAATTGCAATTGCCTCAATGATTGAGATTAGAGTTTGTTGGTTCTCAATGAAGTTTATGGTTCATACTTGAAATTGTGATTGAATTGTTACTTTAGCATAAGAGATCATATGACAATATATATATATGTTGTTGTTCTAAGAATGATCATGATGCCCTCATGTCCGTATTTCATTTTTATCGACACCTCTATCTCTAAACATGTGGACATATTTTTCGATTTTGGCTTTCGCTTGAGGACAAGCAAGGTCTAAGCTTAGGGGAGTTGATACGTCCATTTTGCATCATGCTTTTATATCGATATTTATTGCATTATGGGATGTTATTACACATTATGTCACAATACTTATGCCTATTCTCTCTTATTTTACAAGGTTTACATAAAGAGGGAGAATGCCGGCAGCTGGAATTCTGGGCTGGAAAAGGAGCAAATATTAGAGACCTATTCTACACAGCTCCAAAAGTCCTGAAACTTCACGGAAGTTATTTCCAGAATATATAAAAAAATACTGAGCGCAAGAAGTACCAGAGGGGGGGCTACCCACCAGCCACGAGGGTGGGGGGGGGGCGCCTTACCCCCTGGGCGCGCCCCCTGCCTCGTGGCCCCCTGGTGGCCCTCCGATGCCCATCTTCTGCTATATGGAGTCTTTCGTCGAGGAAAAAATCATAAGCAAGCTTTCGGGACGAGACTCCGCCGCCACGAGGCGGAACATTGGCGGAACCAATCTAGGGCTCCGACAGAGCTGTTCTGCTGGGGACACTTCCCACCGGGAGGGGGAAATCTGTTGGAGAACGTAGCAGAAATTCAAAATTTTCCTACGTGTCACCAAGATCTATCTATGCAGAGACCAGCAACGAGGGGAAGGAGAGTGCATCTACATACCCTTGTAGATCGCTAAGCGGAAGCGTTCAAGAGAACGGGGTTGAAGGAGTCGTACTCGTCGTGATCCAAATCACCAGAGATCCTAGTGCCGAACGGACGGCAGCTCCGCGTTCAACATATGTACAGCCCGATGACGTCTCCCATGCCTTGATCCAGCAAGGAGAGAAGGAGAGGTTGGGGAAGACTCCATCCAGCAGCAGCACGATGGCGTGGTGGTGGTGGAGGAGCGTGGTACTCCAGCAGGGCTTCGCCAAGCACCGCAAGAGACGAGGAGGGAGAGGGGTAGGGCTGCGCCAAGAAGGAAGAATTCACATCTGTTGGGCAGCCCCAAACCTCAAGTATATATAGGGGGAGGGGAGGGGCTGCGCCCCCACCTAGGGTTCCCTCCCTAGGGGTGGCGGCAGCCCCTAGATCCCATCTAGGGGGCGGCCAAGGGGAGGGGGAGAGGGAGGCGCACCAGGCATGGGCCCTAAGGCCCATCTGCCCTTAGGGTTTGTTCCCCTCCTCCCCTTTAGGTGCTTTGGGCCCTTGTGGGGGGCGCACCAGCCCACCTGGGGCTGGTCCCCTCCCACACTTGGCCCATGCAGCCCTCCGGGGCTTGTGGCCCCACTTGGTGGACCCCCGGGACCCTCCCGGTGGTCCCGGTACGTTACCGATAAAACCCGAAACTTTTTCGGCGACCAAAACAGGACTTCCCATATATAAATCTTTACCTCCGGACCATTCCAGAACTCCTCGTGACGTCCGGGATCTCATCCGGGACTCCGAACAACATTCGGTAACCAAGTATATCTATTCCCTATAACCCTAGCGTCATCGAACCTTAAGTGTGTAGACCCTACGGGTTCGGGAACCATGCAGACATGACCAAGATAGCTCTCTGGTCAATAACCAACAGCGGGATCTGGATACCCATGTTGGCTCCCACATGTTCCACGATGATCTCATCGGATGAACCACGATGTCAAGGACTTAATCAATCCCGTATACAATTCCCTTGTCTAGCGGTACGATACTTGCCCGAGATTCGATCGTCGGTATCCCGATACCTTGTTCAATCTCGTTACCGGTAATTCTCTTTACTCGTTCCATAACACATCATCCCATGATCAACTCCTTGATCACATTGTGCACATTATGATGATGTCCTACCGAGTGGGCCCAGAGATACCTCTCCATTTACATGGAGTGACAAATCCCAGTCTCGATTCGTGCCAACCCAACAGACACTTTCGGAGATACCTGTAGTGTATCTTTATAGCCACCCAGTTACGTTGTGACGTTTGGCACACCCAAATCACTCCTACGGTATCCGGGAGTTGCACAATCTCATGGTCTAAGGAAATGATACTTGACATTAGAAAAGCTTTAGCATACGAACTATACGATCTTGTGCTAGGCTTAGGATTGGGTCTTGTCCATCACATCATTATCCTAATGATGTGATCCCGTTATCAACGACATCCAATGTCCATGGTCAGGAAACCGTAACCATCTATTAATCAACGAGCTAGTCAACTAGAGGTTTACTAGGGACATTGTGTTGTCTATGTATCCACACATGTATCTGAGTTTCCTATCAATACAATTCTAGCATGGATAATAAACGATTATCATGAACAAGGAAATATAATAATAACCAATTTATTATTGCCTCTAGGGCATATTTCCAACAGTCTCCCACTTGCATTAGAGTCAATAATCCAGTTCACATCGATATGTGATTAACACTCAAGGTCACATCCCCATGTGACTAACACCCAAGAGTTTTGGGTTTGATCATGTTATGCTTGTGAGAGAGGTTTCAGTCAACGGGTCTGCAGCATTCAGATCCGTATGTACTTCGCAAATTTCTATGTCATCTTGTAGATGCAACTACTACTCTACATTTGGAGCCATTTCAAATAACTGTTCTACTTGGAGCTTTTCTAAATTGTTGCTCCATTATACGTATCCGGTATCTCTACTCAGAGCTATCCGGATAGGTGTTAAGCTTGCATCGACGTAACTCTTTACGTCGAACTCTTTATCACCTCCATAACCGAGAAACATATCCTTATTCCTCTAAGGATAATTTAGACCGCTATCTGGTGATCTACTCCTAGATTACCTTTGTACCCTCTTGCCAGATATGTGGCAAGGCACACATCAGGTGCGGTACTCAGCATGGCACACCGTATAGAGCCTATGACAAAAGCATAGGGGACGACCTTCGTCCTTGCTCTTTCTTCTGTCGTGGTCGAGCTTTAAGTCTTAACTTCATACCTTACAACTCAGGCAAGAACTCCTTCTTTGACTGATCCATCTTGAACACCTTCAAGATCATGTCAAGGTATGTGCTCATTTGGAAGTACCATTAAGCGTTTTGATCTATCCTCATAGATCTTGATGCTCAACGTTCAAGTAGCTTAATCCAGGTTTTCCATTGAAAAACACTTTTCAAATAACTCTGCATGCTTTCCAGAAATTCTACGTCATATCTGATCAACAATATGTCAACAACATATATTCATCAGAAATTCTATAGTGCTCCCACTCACTTCTTTGGAAATACAAGTTTCTCATAAACTTTGCATACACCCAAAATCTTTGATCATCTCATCAAAGCATACATGCCAACTCCGAGATGCTTACTCCAGTCCTTAGAAGGATTGCTGGAGCTTTGCATACTTGTTAGCATCTTTCAGGATTGACAAAACCTTCTATTGTATCACATACAACTTTTCTTACGAAAACTTGGTAAGAAAACTTGTTTTGACATCCATCTGTAAGATTTCATAATCGAAAAATACAGCTAATGCGAACATGATTCCGACGGACTTAAGCATCGCTACGGGTGAGAAATTCTCATCGTAGTCAACTCCTTGAACTTATCGGAAAAAACAGCTTAACGACAAGTCGAGCTTTCTTAATGGTGATACTTACCATCATTGTCCGTCTTCCTTTTAAAATCCATATCTACCTAACAGCCTTACGACCATCAAGTAGTTCTTCCAAAGTCTACACTTTGTTTTCATATATGGATCCTCTCTCGGATTATATGGCCTTGAGCCATTTTGGAATCCAGGACCACCATCGCTTCTCCATAGCTCGTAGGTTCATTGTTGTCCAGCAACATGACTTCCAAGATAGGATTACGTACCACTCTGAAGTAGTACGCATCCTTGTCATCCCACAAGGTTTGGTAGTGACTTGATCTGAAGTTTCATGATCACTATCATAAGCTTCTACTTCAATTGGTGTAGGTGCCATAGGAACAACTCCTTGTGCCCTGCCACACACTAGTTGAAGAGACGGTTCAATAACCTCATCAAGTCTCCACCATCCTCCCACTCAATTCTTTCAAGAGAAACTTTTCCTCGAGAAAGGACCCGATTCTAGAAACAATCCCTTATTGCTTTCGGATCTGAGATAGGAGGTATACCCAACTATTTTGGGTGTCCTATGAAGATGCATTTATCCGCTTTGGGTTCGAGCTTATCAGCCTGAAACTTTTTCACATAAGCGTCGCAGCCCCAAACTTTTAAGAAATGACAGCTTAGGTTTCTCTAAACCATAGTACATACGGTGTCATCTCATCGGAATTACGTAGTGCCCTATTTAAAGTGAATGTGGTTGTCTATAATGCCTAACCCATAAACTATCGTGGTAATTCGATAAGAGACATCATGGTATGCATCATATCCAATAGGGTGCAGTTATGATGTTCGGACACACCATCTCACTACGGTGTTCCAGGCTGTATTAGTTGTGAAACAATTTCCACAATGTCTTAATTCTGTGCCAAACTCGTAATTCATATATTCATCTCTATGATCATATCATAGATATTTTATCCTCTTGTCACGATGATCTCTCACCTTCACCCTGAAATTACTTGAACCTTTCAATAATTCAGACTCGTGATTCATCAAGTAAATATACTCAACATCTACTCAAATCATCTGTGAAGTAAGAACATAACGATATCCACTACACGCCTCAGCACTCATTGGACTGCACACATCAAAATGTATTACTTCCAACAAGTTGCTTTCTAGTTCCATTTTACTGAAAACGGGGCTTTTAGTCATCTTGCCCATGTGGTATGATTTGCATGTCTCAAGTGATTCAAAATCAAGTGAGTCCAAATGGTCCATTTGCATGGAGTTTCTTCATGCATATACACCAATAGACATGGTTCGCATGTCTCAAACTTTTCAAAACGAGTGAGCCCAAAGATCCATCAACATGGAGCTTCTTCATGCGTTTTATACCGATATGACTCAAATTGCAGTGCCACATTTGTGTGGTACTATCATTAATATCTTATACCTTTGGCATGAAAATGTGTATCACTACGATCGAGATTCAATAAACCATTCATTTTAGGTGCAAGACCATTGAAGGTATTATTCAAATAAACAGAGTAACCATTATTCTCCTTAAATGAATAACCGTATTGCGATAGACATAATCCAATCACGTCTATGCTCAACGCAAACACCAATCTCGATGGTAGAGGGAGCGTGCGATGCTTGATCACATCAAGCTTGGGAAAAACTTCCAACACATATCGCCAGCTCACCTTTAGCTAGTCTCCGTTTACTCCGCTGCCTTTTATTTCGAGTTTACTAACACTTAGCAACCGAACCGGTATCTAATACCATGGTGCTACTAGGAGTACTAGTAAAGTACACATTAACACAATGTATATCCAATATACTTCTATCGACCTTGCCAGCCTTCTCATCTACCAAGTATCTAGGGTAATTCTGCTCCAGTGGTTGTTCCCCTTATTACAGAAGCACTTAGTCTCGGGTTTGGGTTCAACCTTGGGTTTCTTCACTAGAGCAGCAGCTGATTTGCCGTTTCATGAAGTATCCCTTCTTTCCCTTGCCCTTCTTGAAACTAGTGGTTTCACCAACCATCAACAATTGATGCTCCTTCTTGATTTCTACTTTTGTGGTGTCAAACATCGCGAATATCTCAAGGATCATCATATATGTCCCTGATATATTATAGTTCATCACGAAGCTCTAGCAGCTTGGTGGTAATGCCTTCGGAGAAACATCACTATCTCATCTGGAAGATCAACTCCCACTTGATTCAAATGATTGTTGTACTCAGACAATCTGAGCACAAGCTCAACAATTGAGCTTTTCTCCCTTAGTTTGCAGGATAAGAAAAATCGTCGGAGGTCTTATACCTCTTGACGTGGGCACGAGCCTGAAATCCCAATTTCAGCCCTCGAAACATCTCATATGTTTCGTGACGTTTTAAAAATGTCTTCGGTGCCTCAACTCTAAACCGTTTAACTGAACTATCACGTGGTTATCGAAATGTGTATGTCAGATGTTCGCAACATCCACAGACGACGTTCGAGGTTTAGCACACTGAGCGGTGCATTAAGGACATAAGCCTTCTATGAAGCAATGAGGACAATCCTCAGTTTACGGACCTAGTCCGCATAATTGCTACTATCAACTTTCAACTAAATTTTCTCTAGGAACATATCTAAACAGTAGAACTGAAGCACGAGCTACGACATAATTTGCGAAGACCTTTTGACTATGTTCAGGATAATTAAGTTCATCTTATGAACTCCCACTCAGATAGACATCCCTCTAGTCATCTAAGTGATTACATGATCCGAGTCAACTAGGCCGTGTCCGATCATCACGTGAGACGGACTAGTCATCATCGGTGAACATCTTCATGTTGATCGTATCTACCATACGACTCATGCTCGACCTTTCGATCTCTTGTGTTCCGAGGCCATGTCTGTACATGCTAGGCTCGTCAAGTTAACCTAAGTGTTTCGCATGTGTTCCGAGGTCATGTCTGTACATGCTAGGCTCGTCAACACCCATTGTATTCGAACGTAAGAATCTATCACACCCGATCATCACGTGGTGCTTCAAAACGACGAACTTTCGCAACGGTGCACAGTTAGGGGGAACACTTTCTTGAAATTTTAATGAGGGATCATCTTATTTACTACCGTCGTTCTAAGCAAATAAGATGCAAAAACATGATAAACATCACATGCAATCAAAAAACAGTGACATGATATGGCCAATATCATATGGCTCCTTTGATCTCCATCTTGGGGCTCCATGATCATCTTGTCACCGGCATGACACCATGATCTCCATCATCATGATCTCCATCGTCGTGTCTCCATGAAGTTGTCTCGCCAACTTATTACTTCTACTACTATGGCTACCGGTTAGCAATAAAGTAAAGTAATTACATGGCGTTGTTCAAAGACACGTAGGTCATACAATAAATAAAGACAACTCCTATGGCCCCTGCCGGTTGTCATACTCATCGACATGCAAGTCGTGATTCCTATTACAAGAACATGATCAATCTCATACATCACATATCATTCATCACATTCTTCTTGGCCATATCACATCACATAGCATACCCTGCAAAAACAAGTTAGACGTCCTCTAATTGTTGTTTGCATGTTTTACGTGGCTGCTATGGGTTTCTAGCAAGAACGTTTCTTACCTACGCAAAAACCACAACGTGATATGCCAATTGATATTTACCCTTCATAAGGACCCTTTTCATCGAATCCGATCCAACTAAAGTGGGAGAGACAGACACCCGCTATCCACCTTATGCAGCTAGTGCATGTCAGTCGGTGGAACCAGTCTCACGTAAGAGTACGTGTAAGGTCGGTCCGGGCCGCTTCATCCCACAATGCCACCGAATCAAGATTGGACTAGTAACGGTAAGCATATTGAACAAAATAAACGCCCACAACTACTTTGTGTTCTACTCGTGCATAGAAACTACGCATAGACCTAGCTCATGATGCCACTGTTGGAGAACGTAGCAGAAATTCAAAATTTTCCTACGTGTCACCAAGATCTATCTATGGAGAGACCAGCAACAAGGGGATGGAGAGTGCATCTACATACCCTTGTAGATCGCTAAGCGGAAGCTTTCAAGTGAACGGGGTTGAAGGAGTCGTACTCGTCGTGATCCAAATCACCAGAGATCCTAGTGCCGAACGGACGGCACCTCCGCGTTCAACACACGTACAGCCCGATGACGTCTCCCATGCCTTGATCCAGCAAGGAGAGAAGGAGAGGTTGGGGAAGACTCCAGCCAGCAGCAGCACGACGGCGTGGTGGTGGTGGAGGAGCGTGGTACTCCAGCAGGGCTTCGCCAAGCACCGCAAGAGACGAGGAGGGAGAGGGGTAGGGCTGCGCCAAGAAGGAAGAATTCACATCTGTTGGGCAGCCCCAAACCTCAAGTATATATAGGGGGAGGGGAGGGGCTGCGCCCCCACCTAGGGTTCCCTCCCTAGGGGTGGCGGCAGCCCCTAGATCCCATCTAGGGGCGGCCAAGGGGAGGGGGAGAGGGAGGCGCACCAGGCATGGGCCCTAAGGCCCATCTGCCCTTAGGGTTTGTCCCCCTCCTCCCCTTTAGGCGCCTTGGGCCCTTGTGGGGGGCGCACCAGCCCACCTGGGGCTGGTCCCCTCCCACACTTGTCCCATGCAGCCCTCCGGGGCTTGTGGCCCCACTTGGTGGACCCCCGGGACCCTCCCGGTGGTCCCGGTACGTTACCGATAAAACCCGAAACTTTTCCGGCGACCAAAACAGGACTTCCCATATATAAATCTTTACCTCCGGACCATTCCGGAACTCCTCGTGACGTCCGGGATCTCATACGGGACTCCGAACAACATTCGGTAACCATGTATATCTATTCCCTATAACCCCTAGCGTCATCGAACCTTAAGTGTGTAGACCCTACGGGTTCGGGAACCATGCAGACATGACCGAGATAGCTCTCTGGTCAATAACCAACAGCGGGATCTGGATACCCATATTGGCTCCCACATGTTCCACGATGATCTCATCGGATGAACCACGATGTCAAGGACTTAATCAATCCCGTATACAATTCCCTTGTCTAGCGGTACGATACTTGCCTGAGATTCGATCATCGGTATCCTGATGCCTTGTTCAATCTCGTTACTGGCAAGTCTCTTTACTCGTTCCGTAACACATCATCCCGTGATCAACTCCTTGATCACATTGTGCACATTATGATGATGTCCTGCCGAGTGGGCCCAGAGATACCTCTCCGTTTACACGGAGTGACAAATCCCAGTCTCGATTTGTGCCAACCCAACAGACACTTTTGGAGATACCTGTAGTGTACCTTTATAGCCACCCAGTTACATTGTGATGTTTGGCACACCCAAAGCACTCCTACGGTATCCGGGAGTTGCACAATCTCATGGTCTAAGGAAATGATACTTGACATTAGAAAAGCTTTAGCATACGAACTATACGATCTTGTGCTAGGCTTAGGATTGGGTCTTGTCCATCACATCATTCTCCTAATGATGTGATCCCGTTATCAATGACATCCAATGTCCATGGTCAGGAAACTGTAACCATCTATTGATCAACGAGCTAGTCAACTAGATGTTTACTAGGGACATTGTGTTGTCTATATATCCACACATGTATCTGAGTTTCCTATCAATACAATTCTAGCATGGATAATAAACGATTATCATGAACAAGGAAATATAATAATAACCAATTTATTATTGCCTCTAGGGCATATTTCCAACAAAATCATCACCATCGTCATCACCAACGATCCTCTCATCGGGAGGGGGTCAATCTCCATCAACATCTTCACCAGCACCATATCATCCCAAACCCTAGTTCATCTCTTGTATCCAATCTTTGTATCCAAACCTCAGATTGGTACATGTGGGTTGCTAGTAGTGTTGATTACTCCTTGTAGTTGATGCTAGTTGGTTTACTTGGTGGAAGATCATATGTTCAGATCCATTATGCATATTAATACCCCTCGGATTATGAACATGAATATGCTTTGTGAGTAGTTACGTTTGTTCCTGAGGACATGGGAGAAGTCTTGCTATTAGTAGTCATGTGAATTTGGTATTCGTTTGATATTTTGATGGGATGTATGTTGTCATCCCTCTAGTGGTGTCATGTGAATGTTGACTACATGACACTTCACCATTGTTTAGGCCTAGAGGGAGGCATTGGGAAGTAATAAGTAGATGATGGGCTGCTAGAGTGACAGAAGCTTAAACCCTGGTTTATGTGTTGCTTCGTAAGGGGCTGATTTGGATCCATATGTTTCATGCTATGGTTAGGTTTACCGTAATACTTCTGTTGTAGTTGTGGATGCTTGCAATGGGGGTTAATCATAAGTGGGATGCTTGTCCAAGTATGGACAGCACCCAAGCACCGGTCCACTCACATATCAAATTATCAAAGTACCGAACACGAATCATATGAACGTGATGAAAACTAGCTTGACGATAATTCCCATGTGTCCTCGGGAGCACTTTCCTTCATATAAGAGTTTTTCCGGGCTTGTCCTTTGCTACAAAAAGGATTGGGCCATCTTGCTGCACCTTATTTACTTTTATTACTTGTTACTCGTTACAAATTACCTTATCACAAAACTATCTGTTACCGATAATTTCAGTGCTTGCAGAGAATACCTTGCTGAAAACCGCTTATCATTTCCTTCTGCTCCTCGTTGGGTTCGACACTCTTACTTATCGAAAAGGCTACGATAGATCCCCTACACTGTGGGTCATCAGGGGGCCACCCCATAGACACACAAGTTGATTTTTTAGTCGTGTGCGGTGCCCCCCTCCATAGATTTCCACCTCGGTCATATCGTTGCAGTGCTTAGCAGAAGCCCTGCGTCGGTAGCTTCATCATCACCGTCATCACACCGTCGTGCTGACGAAACTCTCCCTCCACACTCAGCTGGATCTAGAGTTCGCGGGACGTGATCGAGCTGAACGTGTGTAGATCGCGGAGGTGCCGTGCCTTCGGTACATGGATCGGTCGGATCGTGAAGACGTACGACTACATCAACCGCATTTTCATAAGGCTTCCTCTTACGGTCTACGAGGGTACGTGGACAACACTCTTCCCCTCGCGTTGTTATGCATCACCTTGATGGATCTTGTGTGTGTGTAGGATTTTTTTTTGAAATTACTGCGTTCCCCAACAGTGGCATCCGAGCCAGGTCTATGCGTAGATGTTATATACACTAGTAGAACACAAAGGAGTTGTGGACGTGGGTATATACATATTGCTTGCCGTCACTAGTTGATTCTTAATTCAGCGGTATTGTTGGATGAAGCGGCTCAGACCGACATGACGCGTACGCTTACGCGAGACTGGTTCTACCGACGTGCTTCACACACAGGTGGCTGATGGGTGTCAGTTTCTCCAACTTTAGTTGAATCGGATTCAATGAACAGGGTTCTTTCTGAAGATCAAAAAGCAATCACTATATCGTGTTGTGGTTTTTGATGCGTAGGTAAGAACGGTTCTTGCTCAGCCTGTAGCAGCCACATAAAACTTGCAACAACAAAGTAGAGGACGTCTAACTTGTTTTTGCAGGGCATGTTGTGATGTGATATGGTCAAGACATGATGCTAAATTTTATTGTATGAGATGATCATGTTTTGTAACAAAGTTATCGGCAACTGGCAGGAGCCATATGGTTGTCGCTTTATTGTATGAAATGCAATCGCCATGTAATTGCTTTACTTTATCACTAAGTGGTAGCGATAGTCATAGAAGCAATAGTTGGCGAGATGATAATGATGCTTCGATGGAGATCAAGGTGTCAAGCCGGTGACGATGGTGATCATGACGGTGCTTTGAAGATGGAGATAAAAGGCACAAGATGATGATGGCCATATCATATCACTTATATTGATTGCATGTGATTTTTATCCTTTATGCATCTTATTTTGCTTAGTTCGGCGGTAGCATTATAAGATGATCTCTCACTAAATTTCAAGGTATAAGTGTTCTCCCTGAGTATGCACCATTGCCACAGTTCGTCGTGCCGAGACACCACATGATGATCGGGTGTGATAATCTCTACGTTCACATAAAACGGGTGCAAGCCAGTTTTGCACACGCGGAAATAATCAGGTTAAACTTGATGAGCCTAGCATATGCAGATATGGCCTCGGAACACTGAGACCGAAAGGTCGAGCGTGAATCATATAGTAGATATGATCAACATAGTGATGTTCACCATTGAAAACTACTCCATCTCACGTGATGATCAGACATGGTTTAGTTGATATGTATCACGTGATCACTTAGATGACTAGAGGGATGTCTATCTAAGTGGGAGTTCTTAAGTAATTTGATTAATTGAACTTTAATTTATCATGTACTTAGTACCTGATAGTATTTTGCATGTCTATGTTGTTGTAGATAGATGGCCCGTGGTGTTGTTCCGTTGAATTTTAATGCATTCCTAGAGAAAGCTAAGTTGAAAGATGATGGTAGCAATTACATGGACTGGGTCCGTAACTTGAGGATTATCCTCACCGCTAGGTGACAAACCCGCTGCAGGAGCAAAGCCAGATGTTATGAACACCTGGCAATGCAAACCTGATGACTACTCGATAGTTCAGTGCGCCATGCTTTATGGCTTAGAACCGGGACTTCAACGACGTTTTGAATGTCATGGAGCATATGAGATGTTCCAGGAGTTGAAGTTAATATTTCAAGCAAATGCCTGGATTGAGAGATATGAAGTCTCCAATAAGTTCTACAACTGCAAAATGGAGGATAATAGTTATGTCAATGAACATATACTCAGAATGTCTGGGTACCACAACCACTTGACTCAGTTGGGAGTTAATCTTCCTGATGATAGTGTCATTGATAGCGTTCTTCAGTCACTGCCACCAAGCTACAAGAGCTTCGTGATGAACTATAATATGCAAGGGATGTATAAGACGATTCTCGAGCTATTTGCAATGCTAAAGGCTGCGGAGGTAGAAATTAAGAAGGAGCATCAAGTGTTGATGGTTAACAAAACCACCAGTTTCAAGAAAAGGGGTAAAGGGAAGAAGGGGAACTTCAAGAAGAATGGCAGGCAAGTTGCTGCTCAAGTGAAGAAGCCCAAGTCTGGACCTAAGCCTGAGACTGGGTGCTTCTACTGCAAAGGGACTGGTCACTGGAGGCGGAACTGCCCCAAGTATTTGGCGGAGATGAAGGATGGCAAAGTGAAAGGTATATTTGATATACATGTTATTGATGTGTACCTTACTAATGTTCGCAGTAGCACCTGGGTATTTGATACTAGTTTTGTTGCTAATATTTGCAACTCAAAACAGGGGCTACGGATTAAGCAAAGATTGGCTAAGGACGAGGTGACGATGCGCGTGGGAAATGGTTCCAAAGTCGATGTGATCGCCGTCGGCACGCTACCTCTACATCTACCTTCAGGATTTGTTTTAGACCTAAATAATTGTTATTTGGTGCCAGCATTGAGCATGAACATTATATCTGGATCTTGTTTGATGCGAGACGTTTATTCATTTAAATCAGAGAATAATGGTTGTTCTATTTATATGAGTAATATCTTTTATGGTCATGCACCCTTGATGAGTGGTCTATTTTTACTAAATCATGATAGTAGTAATACACATGTTCATAGTATTGAAGCCAAAATATATAAGTTTAATAATGATAGTGCAACTTATTTGTGGCACTACCATTTAGGTCATATTGGTGTAAAGCGCATGAAGAAACTCCATGCTGATGGACTTTTGGAATCATTTGATGGTTGCGAACCATACCTCATGGGCGAGATGACTAAGACTCCGTTCTCTGGAACAATTGAGCGAGCAACATACTTGTTGGAAATAATACATACTGATGTATGCGGTCCGTGTTGGGTTTCGTAGTAATTTCAAAAAATTTCCTACGAACACGCAAGATCATGTGATGCATAGCAACGAGAGGGGAGAGTGTTGTCTACGTACCCAACGCAGACCGACTGCGGAAGCGCTGACACGGCGTAGAGGAAGTAGTCGTACGTCTTCACAATCCAACCGATCAAGTACCGAAACTACGGCACCTCCGAGTTCGAGCACACGTTCAGCTCGATGACGATCCCCGGACTCCGATCCAGCAAAGTCTCGGGGAAGAGTTCCGTCAGCACGACGGCGTGGTGACGATCTTGATGCACTACAGCAGCAGGGCTTCGCCTAAACTCCGCTACAGTATAATCGAGGAATATGGTGGCTGGGGCACCGCACACGGCTAAGGAATAGATCACGTGGATCAACTTGTGTGTTTCTGGGGTGCCCCTGCCTCAGTATATAAAGGACTAGAGGGGGGAGGCTGGCCGGCCACAAGGGGTGCGCCAGGAGAGTCCTACTCCCTCTGGGAGTAGGATTCCCCCCCCCCAATCCTAGTTGGAATAGGATTCGCGGAGGGGGAAAAGAGAGAGAGGGGGGCGGCCACCTCTCCTAGTCCTAATAGGACTAGGGGAAGGGGGGGCGCACAGCCCATGTAGGGCTGCCTCTTCTCTTTTCCACTAAGGCCCATCATGGCCCATTTAGCTCCCGGGGGTTCCGGTAACCTTCCCGGTACTCCGGTAAAATCCCGATTTCACCCGGAACACTTCCGATATCCAAACATAGGCTTCCAATATATCAAACTTTACGTCTCGACCATTTCGAGACTCCTCGTCATGTCCGTGATCACATCCGGGACTCCAAACAACCTTCAGTACATCAAAATGCATAAACTCATAATATAACTGTCATCGTAACCTTAAGCGTGCGGACCCTACGGGTTCGAGAACAATGTAGACATGACCGAGACACGTCTCCGGTCAATAACCAATAGCGGGACCTGGATGCCCATATTGGCTCCTACATATTCTACGAAGATCTTTATTGGTCAGACCGCATAACAACATACGTTGTTCCCTTTGTCATCGGTATGTTACTTGCCCGAGATTCGATCGTCGGTATCCAATACCTAGTTCAATCTCGTTACTGGCAAGTCTCTTTACTCGTTCCGTAATACATCATCTCACAACTAACATATTAGTTGTAATGCTTGCAAGGCTTATGTGATGTGCATTACCGAGAGGGCCCAGAGATACCTCTCCGACAATCGGAGTGACAAATCCTAATCTCCAAATACGCCAACCCAACATGTACCTTTGGAGACACCTGTAGTACTCCTTTATAATCACCCAGTTATGTTGTGACGTTTGGTAGTACCCAAAGTGTTCCTCCGGTAAACGGGAGTTGCATAATCTCATAGTTATAGGAACATGTATAAGTCATGAAGAAAGCAATAGCAACATACCAAATGATCGGGTGCTAAGCTAATGGAATGGGTCATGTCAATCAGATCATTCAACTAATGATGTGACCTCGTTAATTAAATAACAACTCATTGTTCATGGTTAGGAAACATAACCATCTTTGATTAACGAGCTAGTCAAGTAGAGGCATACTAGTGACACTTTGTTTGTCTATGTATTCACACATGTATTATGTTTCCGGTTAATACAATTCTAGCATGAATAATAAACATTTATCATGATTATAAGGAAATAAATAATAACTTTATTATTGCCTCTAGGGCATATTTCCTTCAGTCTCCCACTTGCACTAGAGTCAATAATCTAGATTACACTGTAATGATTCTAACACCCATGGAGCCTTGGTGCTGATCATGTTTTGCTCGTGGAAGAGGCTTAGTCAACGGGTCTGCAACATTGAGATCCGTATGTATCTTGCAAATCTCTATGTCTCCCACCTGGACTAGATCCCGGATGGAGTTGAAGCGTCTCTTGATGTGCTTGGTCCTTTTGTGAAATCTGGATTCCTTTGCCAAGGCAATTGCACCAGTATTGTCACAAAAGATTTTTATTGGACCTGATGCACTAGGTATGACACCTAGATCGGATATGAACTCCTTCATCTAGACTCCTTCGTTCGCTGCTTCCGAAGCAGCTATGTACTCCGCTTCACATGTAGATCCCGCTACGACGCTTTGTTTAGAACTGCACCAACTGACAGCTCCACCGTTTAATGTAAAGACGTATCCGGTTTGCGATTTAGAATCGTCCGGATCAGTGTCAAAGCTTGCATCAACGTAACCTTTTACGGTGAGCTCTTTTTCACCTCCATATACGAGAAACATATCCTTAGTCATTTTCAGGTATTTCTGGATGTTCTTGACCGCTGTCCAGTGATCCACTCCTGGATTACTTTGGTACCTCCCTGCTAAACTTATAGCAAGGCACACATCAGGTCTGGTACACAGCATTGCATACATGATAGAGCCTATGGCTGAAGCATAGGGAACATCTTTCATTTTCTCTCTATCTTCTGCAGTGGTCGGGCATTGAGTCTTACTCAACTTCACACCTTGTAACACAGGCAAGAACCCTTTCTTTGCTTGATCCATTTTGAACTTCTTCAAAACTTTGTCAAGGTATGTGCTTTGTGAAAGTCCAATTAAGCGTCTTGATCTATCTCTATAAATCTTAATGCCTAATATGTAAGCAGCTTCACCGAGGTCTTTCATTGAAAAACTCTTATTCAAGTATCCCTTTATGCTATCCAGAAATTCTATATCATTTCCAATTAGTAATATGTCATCCACATATAATATCAGAAATGCTACAGAGCTCCCACTCACTTTCTTGTAAATACAGGCTTCTCCGAAAGTCTGTATAAAACCAAATGCTTTGATCACACTATCAAAGCGTTTATTCCAACTCCGAGAGGCTTGCACCAGTCCATAAATGGATCGCTGGAGCTTGCACACTTTGTTAGTTCCCTTTGGATCGACAAAACCTACCGGTTGCATCATATACAACTCTTCTTCCAGAAACCATTCAGGAATGCAGTTTTGACATCCATCTGCCATATTTCATAATCATAAAATGCGGCAATCGCTAAAATGATTCGGACGGACTTAAGCATCGCTACGGGTGATAAGGTCTCATCGTAGTCAATCCCTTGAACTTGCCGAAAACCTTTCGCGACAAGTCGAGCTTTGTAGACAGTAATATTACCATCAGCGTCAGTCTTCTTCTTGAAGATCCATTTATTCTCAATTGCTTGCCGATCATCGGGCAAGTCAACCAAAGTCCATACTTTGTTCTCATACATGGATCCCATCTCAGATTTCATGGCTTCAAGCCACTTTGCGGAATCTGGGCTCACCATTGCTTCTTCATAGTTCGTAGGTTCATCATGATCTAGTAGCATGACTTCCAGAACAGGATTACCGTACCACTCTGGTGCGGATATTACTCTGGTTGATCTACGAGGTTCAGTAGTAACTTGATCTGAAGTTTCATGATCTTTATCATTAGCTTCCTCACTAACTGGTGTAGGTGTCACTGAAATAGTTTTCTGTGATGTACTACTTTCCAGTAAGGGAACAAGTATAGTTACCTCGTCAAGTTCTACTTTCCTCCCACTCACTTCTTTCGAGAGAAACTCCTTCTCTAGAAAGGATCCATTCTTAGCAACGAATGTCTTGCCTTCGGATCTGTGATAGAAGGTGTACCCAACAGTCTCCTTTGGGTATCCTATGAAGACACATTTCTCCGATTTGGGTTCGAGCTTATCAGATTGAAGCTTCTTCACATAAGCATCGCAGCCCCAAACTTTAAGAAACGACAACTTTGGTTTCTTGCCAAACCATAGTTCATAAGGTGTCGTCTCAACGGATTTTGATGGTGCCCTATTTAACGTGAATGCGGACGTCTCTAAAGCATAACCCCAAAACGATAGCGGTAAATTTGTAAGAGACATCATAGATCGCACCATATCTAGTAAAGTACGATTACGATGTTCGGACACACCATTACGCTATGGTGTTCCGGGTGGCGTGAGTTGCGAAACTATTCCACAGTTTTTCAAATGTACACCAAACTCGTAACTCAAATATTCTCCTCCACGATCAGATCGTAGAAACTTTATTTTCTTGTTACGATGATTTTCAACTTCACTCTGAAATTCTTTGAACTTTTCAAATGTTTCAGACTTATGTTTCATTAAGTAGATATACCCATATCTGCTTAAATCATCTGTGAAGGTGAGAAAATAACGATATCCGCCACGAGCCTCAATATTCATCGGACCACATACATCGGTATGTATGATTTCCAACAAATCTATTGCTCTCTCCATAGTACCGGAGAACGGTGTTTTAGTCATCTTGCCCATGAGGCACGGTTCGCAAGTACCAAGTGATTCATAATCAAGTGGTTCCAAAAGTCCATCAGTATGGAGTTTCTTCATGCGCTTTACACCGATATGACCTAAACGACAGTGCCACAAATAAGTTGCACTTTCATTATCAACTCTGCATCTTTTGGCTTCAACATTATGAATATGTGTATTACTACTATCGAGATTCAATAAGAATAGACCACTTTTCAAGGGTGCATGACCATAAAAGATATTACTCATATAAATAGAACAACCATTATTCTCTGATTTAAATGAATAACCGTCTCGCATTAAACAAGATCCAGATATAATGTTCATGCTCAACGCTGGCACCAAATAACAATTATTTAGGTCTAATATTAATCCCGGAGGTAGATGTAGAGGTAGCGTGCCGACCGCGATCACATCGACTTTGGAACCGTTTCCCACGCGCATCGTCACCTCGTCCTTTGCCAATGCCCGCTTATTCCGTAGTCCCTGTTTCGAGTTGCAAATATTAGCAACAGAACCAGTATCGAATACCCAGGTGCTACTGTGAGCTCTAGTAAGGTACACATCAATAACATGTATATCACATATACCTTTGTTCACCTTGCCATCCTTCTTATCCGCCAAATACTTGGGGCAGTTCCGCTTCCAGTGACCAGTCTGCTTGCAGTAGAAGCACTCAGTTTTAGGCTTAGGTCCAGACTTGGGTTTCTTCTCCTGAGCAGCAACTTGCTTGCTGTTCTTCTTGAAGCTCCCCTTCTTCTTCCCTTTGCCCTTTTTCTTGAAACTAGTGGTCTTGTTAACCATCAACACTTGATGCTCCTTCTTGATTTCTACCTCCGCAGCTTTCAGCGTTGCGAAGAGCTCGGGAATAGTCTTGTTCATCCCTTGCATATTATAGTTCATCACGAAGCTCTTGTAGCTTGGTGGCAGTGATTGGAGAATTCTGTCAATGACGCAATCATCTGGAAGATTAACTCCCAATTGAATCAAGTGATTATTATACCCAGACATTTTGAGTATATGCTCACTGACAGAACTGTTCTCCTCCATCTTGCAGCTATAGAACTTATTGGAGACTTCATATCTCTCAATCCGGGCATTTGCTTGAAATATTAACTTCAACTCCTGGAACATCTCATATGCTCCATGACGTTCAAAACGTCGTTGAAGTCCCGATTCTAAGCCGTAAAGCATGGCACACTGAACTATCGAGTAGTCATCAGCTTTGCTCTGCCAGACGTTCATAACATCTGGTGTTGCTCCAGCAGCAGGTCTGACACCTAGCGGTGCTTCCAGGACGTAATTCTTCTGAGCAGCAATGAGGATAATCCTCAAGTTACGGACCCAGTCCATATAATTGCTACCATCATCTTTCAACTTTGCTTTCTCAAGGAACGCATTAAAATTCAATGGAACAACAGCACGAGCCATCTATCTACAATCAACATAAACAAGCAAGATACTATCAAGGACTAAGTTCATGATAAATTTAAGTTCGATTAATCATATTACTTAAGAACTCCCACTTAGATAGACATCCCTCTAATCTTCTAGTGATCACGTGATCCAAATCAACTAAACCATAACCGATCATCACGTGAGATGGAGTAGTTTTCAATGGTGAACATCGTTATGTTGATCATATCTACTATATGATTCACGCTCGACCTTTCGGTCTCCGTGTTCCGAGGCCATATCTGCATATGCTAGGCTCGTCAAGTTTAACCTGAGTATTCTGCGTGTGCAAAAACTGGCTTGCACCCGTTGTAGATGGACGTAGAGCTTATCACACCCGATCACGTGGTGTCTGGGCACGACAAACTTTGGCAACGGTGCATACTCAGGGAGAACACTTCTTGATAATTTAGTGAGAGATCATCTTATAATGCTACCATCAATCAAAGCAAGATAAGATGCATAAAAGGATAAACATCACATGCAATCAATATAAGTGATATGATATGGCCATCATCATCTTGTGCTTGTGATCTCCATCTCTGAAGCACCGTCGTGACCACCATCGTCACTGGCGTGACACCTTGATCTCCATCGTAGCATCGTTGTCGTCTCGCCAATCTTATGCTTCCACGACTATCACTACCGCTTAGTAATAAAGTAAAGCATTACATCGCGATTGCATTGCATACAATAAAACGACAACCATAAGGCTCCTGCCAGTTGCCGATAACTCGGTTACAAAACATGATCATCTCATACAATAAAATTCAGCATCATGTCTTGACCATATCACATCACAACATGCCCTGCAAAAACAAGTTAAACGTCCTCTACTTTGTTGTTGCAAGTTTTACGTGGCTGCTACGGGCTTAAGCAAGAACCAATCTCACCTACGCATCAAAACCACAACGATAGTTTGTCAAATAGACTC
Organism: Triticum urartu; assembly: GCF_056163025.1. Classification (NCBI taxonomy): domain Eukaryota; kingdom Viridiplantae; phylum Streptophyta; class Magnoliopsida; order Poales; family Poaceae; genus Triticum; species Triticum urartu. Next base: position 63,474,201 of record NC_141873.1, on the reverse strand, counting down.
CGTTTTAACCTTCGCAAGGACCGGGCGTAGCCACACTTGGTTCAACTAAAGTTGGAGAGACAGTCGCCCGCAAGCCACCTATGTGCAAAGCACGTCGGGAAAACCGGTCTCGCGTAAGCGTTCTGGGTCGTCTCGTCCAACAATGCCGCTGAACCAAAGTATGACATGCTGGTAGGCAGTATGACTTATATCGCCCACAACTTACTTGTGTTCTACTCGTGCATATAACATCAACATAAATAACCTAGGCTCGGATGCCACTGTTGTGTTTCGTAGTAATTTCAAAAAATTTCCTACGCACACGCAAGATCATGTGATGCATAGCAACGAGAGGGGAGAGTCTTGTCTATGTACCCAATGCAGACCGACTGCGGAAGCACTGACACGACGTAGAGGAAGTAGTCGTACATCTTCACGATCCAACCGATCAAGTACCGAAACTACGGCACCTCCGAGTTCGAGCACACGTTCAGCTCGATGACGATCCCCGGACTCCGATCCAGCAAAGTGTCGGGGAAGAGTTCCGTCAGCACGACGGCGTGGTGACGATCTTGATGCACTATAGCAGCAGGGCTTCGCCTAAACTCCGCTACAGTATAATCGAGGAATATGGTGGCTGGGGCACCGCACACGGCTAAGGAATAGATCACGTGGATCAACTTGTGTGTTTTTGGGGTGCCCCTTCCTCAGTATATAAAGGACTAGAGGGGGGAGGCTGGCCGGCCACAAGGGGTGCGCCAGGAGAGTCCTACTCCCTCTGGGAGTAGGATTCCCCCCCCCCCCAATCCTAGTTGGAATAGGATTCGCGGAGGGGGAAAAGAGAGAGAGGGGGGCGGCCACCTCTCCTAGTCCTAATAGGACTAGGGGAAGGGGGAGGCGCACAGCCCATGTAGGGCTGCCTCTTCTCTTTTCCACTAAGGCCCATCATGGCCCATTTAGCTCCCGGGGGGTTCCGGTAACCTTCCCGGTACTCCGGTAAAATCCCGATTTCACCCGGAACACTTCCGATATCCAAACATAGGCTTCCAATATATCAATCTTTACGTCTCGACCATTTCGAGACTCCTCGTCATGTCCGTGATCACATCCGGGACTCCGAACAACCTTCGGTACATCAAAATGCATAAACTCATAATATAACTGTCATCATAACCTTAAGCGTGCGGACCCTACAGGTTCGAGAACAATGTTGACATGACCGAGACACGTCTCCGGTCAATAACCAATAGCGGGACCTGGATGCCCATATTGGCTCCTACATATTCTACGAAGATCTTTATCGGTCAGACCGCATAACAACATACGTTGTTCCCTTTGTCATCGGTATGTTACTTGCCCGAGATTCGATCGTCGGTATCCAATACCTAGTTCAATCTCATTACCGGCAAGTCTCTTTACTCATTCCGTAATACATCATCTCACAACTAACATATTAGTTGTAATGCTTGCAAGGCTTATGTGATGTGCATTACCAAGAGGGCCCAGAGATACCTCTCCGACAATCGGAGTGACAAATCCTAATCTCGAAATATGCCAACCCAACATGTACCTTTGGAGACACCTTTAGTACTCCTTTATAATCACCCAGTTACGTTGTGACGTTTGGTAGTACCCAAAGTGTTCCTCCGGTAAACGGGAGTTGCATAATCTCATAGTTATAGGAACATGTATAAGTCATGAAGAAAGCAATAGCAACATACCAAACGATCGGGTGCTAAGCTAATGGAATGGGTCATGTCAATCAGATCATTCAACTAATGATGTGACCTCGTTAATTAAATAACAACTCATTGTTCATGGTTAGGAAACATAACCATCTTTGATTAACGAGCTAGTCAAGTAGAGGCATACTAGTGACACTTTGTTTGTCTATGTATTCACACATGTATTATGTTTCCGGTTAATACAATTCTAGCATGAATAATAAACATTTATCATGATTATAAGGAAATAAATAATAACTTTATTATTGCCTCTAGGGCATATTTCCTTCAGTCCGATGAGTGTTGATGCTCGCGGCGGGTATCATTATTTTCTTACCTTCATAGACGATTTGAGCAGATATGGGTATATCTACTTGATGAAACATAAGTATGAAACATTTGAAAAGTTCAAAGAAATTCATAGTCAAGAGGAAAATCATCATAACAAGAAAATTAAGTTTCTACGATCTGATCGTGGAGGAGAATATTTGAGTTACGAGTTTAGTCTTCATTTGAAACAATGCGGAATAGTTTCACAACTCACGCCACCTGGAACACCACAACGTAGTGGTGTGTCCGAATGTCGTAACTGCACTTTATTAGATATGGTGTGATCTATGATGTCTCTCACTGATTTACCACTATCGTTTTGGGGTTATGCTTTAGAGACAGCTGCATTCACGTTAAATAGGGAACCATCAAAATCCGTTGAGACGACACCTTATGAACTGTGGTTTGGCAAGAAACCCAAGTTGTCCTTTCTTAAAGTTTGGGGTTGCGATGCTTATGTGAAAAAGCTTCAACCTGATAAGCTCGAACCCAAATCGAAGAAATGTGTCTTCATAGGATACCCAAAGGAGACTGTTGGGTACACCTTCTATTACAGATCCGAAGGCAAGATATTTGTTGCTAAGAATGGATCCTTTCTAGAGAAGGAATTTCTCTCGAAAGAAGTGAGTGGGAGGAAAGAAGAACTTGACGAGGTAATTGTACCTACTCCCTTATTGGAAAGTAGTTCATCACAGAAATCAGTTTTAGTGATTCCTACACCAGTAAGTGGGGAAGCTAATGATGATGATCATGAAACTTCTGATCAAGTTACTACCGAACCTCGTAGGTCAACCAGAATAAGATCCGCACCAGAGTGGTATGGTAATCCTATTCTGGAGGTCATGTTACTTGACCATGACGAACCTACGAACTATGAGGAAGCGATGATGAGCCCAGATTCCGCAAAATGGCTTGAGGCCATGAAATCTGAGATGGGATCCATGTATGAGAACAAAGTGTGGACTTTGGTTGCCTTTTCCGATGATCGGTAGGCCATAGAGAATAAATGGATCTTCAAGAAGAAGACTGACGCTGATGGTAATGTTACTGCCTACAAAGCTCGACTTGTTGCAAAAGGTTTTCGACAAGTTCAAGGAGTTGACTACGATGAGATCTTCTCACCTGTAGCGATGCTTAAGTCCGTCCGAATCATGTTAGCAGTTGCCACATTTTATGATTATGAAATTTGGCAAATGGATGTCAAAATTGCATTCCTTAATGGATATCTTAAAGAAGAGTTGTATATGATGCAACCAGAAGGTTTTATCGATCCAAAAGGTGCTAACAAAGTGTGCAAGCTCTAGCGATCCATTTATGGACTGGTGCAAGCCTCTCGGAGTTGGAATATACGCTTTGATAGTGTGATCAAAGCATATGGTTTTATACAGACTTTTGGTGAAGCCTGTATTTACAAGAAAGTGAGTGGGAGCTCTGTAGCATTTCTGATATTATATGTAGATGACATATTATTGATCGGAAATGATACTAAATTTTTGAATAGCATAAAAGGATACTTGAATAAGAATTTTTCAATGAAAGACCTTGGTGAAGTTGCTTATATATTGGGCATCAAGATCTATAGAGATAGATCAAGACGCTTAATTGGACTTTCACAAAGCACACACCTTGATAAAGTTTTGAAGAAGTTCAAAATGGATGAAGCAAAGAAAGGGCTCTTGCCTATGTTACAAGGTGTGAAGTTGAGTCAGACTCAATGCCCGACCACTTCAGAAGATAGAGAGAAAATGAAAGTAATTTCCTATGCTTCAGCCATAGGTTCTATCATGTATGCAATTTGTGTACCAGACCTGATGTGCGCCTTGCTATTAGTTTATCAGGGAGGTACCAAAGTAATCCAGGAGTGGATCATTGGACAGCGGTCAAGAACATCCTGAAATACCTAAAAAGGACTAAGGATATGTTTCTCGTTTATGGAGGTGACAAAGAGCTCATCGTAAACGGTTACGTCGATGCTAGCTTTGACACTGATCCAGATGACTCTAAGTCACAAACTAGATATGTATTTTTATTGAATGGTGGAGCTGTCAGTTGGTGCAGTTCCAGAGCGTCGTGACGGGATCTACGTGTGAAGCAGAGTACATAGCTACTTCGGAAGCAGCAAATGAAGGAGTCTGGATGAAGGAGTTCATATCCGATCTAGGTGTCATACCTAGTGCATCGGGTCCAATGAAAATCTTTTTTGACAATACTGGTGCAATTGTCTTGGCAAAGGAATCTAGATTTCACAAGAGAACCAAGCACATCAAGAGATGCTTCAATTCCATCCGCGATCAAGTCAAATAGAGAGACATATATATTTGCAAGATTCATACGGATCGGAATGTTGCAGACCCGTTGACTAAGTCTCTCTCATGGGCAAAACATGATCAACACCAAGACTCCATGGGTGTTAGAATCATTACAATGTAATCTAGATTATTGACTCTACTGCAAGTGGGAGACTGAAGAAAATATGCCCTAGAGGCAATAATAAAGTTGTTATTTATATTTCCTTATATCATAATAAATGTTTATTATTCATGGTAGAATTGTATTAACCGGAAACTTAGTACATGTGTGAATACATTGACAAACAGAGTGTCACTAGTATGCCTCCACCTGACTAGCTCGTTGATCAAAGATGGTTAAGTTTCCTTGCCATGGACAAAGAATTTTCATTTGATAAACGGGATCACATCATTAGAGAATGATGTGATTTACTTGACCCATCCATTAGCTTAGCACTTTGATCGTCTAGTTTACTGCTATTGCTTTCTCCATAACTTATACATGTTCCTATGGCTATGAGAGTATGCAACTCCCGAATACCGGAGGAACACTTAGTGTGCTATCAAACGTCACAACGTAACTGGGTGACTATAAAGATGCTCTACAGGTGTCTCCGATGGTGTTTGTTGAGTTGGCATAGATCGAGATTAGGATTTGTCACTCCGTGTATCGGAGAGGTATCTCTGGACCCTCTCAATAATGCACATCACTATAAGCCTTGCAAGCAATGGTACTAATGAGTTAGTTACGGGATATTGCATTACGGAACAAGTAAAGAGACTTGCCGGTAACGAGATTGAACTAGGTATTGAGATACCGATGATCGAATCTCGGGCAAGTAACATACTGATGACAAAGGGAACAACGTATGTTGTTATGCGGTTTGACCGATAAAGATCTTCATAGAATATGTAGGAACCAATATGAGCATCCATGTTCCGCTATTGGTTATTAACCAGAGATGAGTCTCAGTCATGTCTACATAGTTCTCGAACCCGTAGGGTCCGCACGCTTAACGTTCGGTGACGATCGGTATTATGAGTTTATGTGTTTTGATGTACCGAAGGTAGTTCAGAGTCCCGGATATGATCACAGACATGACGAGGAGTCTCGGAATGGTAGAGACATAAAGATCGATATACTAGAAGGTAGTTCGTAGGGTCCGCATGCTTAACGTTCGGTGACGATCGGTATTATGAGTTTATGTGTTTTGATGTACCGAAGGTAGTTCGGAGTCCCGGATATGATCACAGACATGACGAGGAGTCTCGGAATGGTCGAGACATAAAGATCGATATACTATAAGCCTATGTTTGGACATCAGAATGGTTCCAGGTGAGTTCGTGCATATACCGGAGTACCAGGAGGTTATCGGAACCCTCGGGAAGTATATGGGCCTTATTGGGCCATAGTGGGAGAGAGGAGAAGGGAGCCTAGTGTTGGAAATATGCCCTAGAGGCAATAATAAATTGGTTATTATTATATATTTCCTTGTTCATGATAATCGTTTATTATCCATGCTATAATTGTATTGATAGGAAACTCAGATACATGTGTGGATACGTAGACAACACCATGTCCCTAGTGAGCCTCTAGTTGACTAGCTCGTTGATCAATAGATGGTTATGGTTTCCTAACCATGGACATTGGATGTCGTTGATAACGGGATCACATCATTAGGAGAATGATGTGATGGACAAGACCCAATCCTAAGCATAGCACTAGATCGTGTAGTTCGTATGCTAAAGCTTTTCTAATGTCAAGTATCATTTCCTTAGACCATGAGATTGTGCAACTCCCGGATACCGTAGGAGTGCTTTGGGTGTATCAAACGTCACAACGTAACTGGGTGACTATAAAGGTGCACTACAGGTATCTCCGAAAGTGTTTGTTGGGTTGGCACGAATCGAGACTGGGATTTGTCACTCCATGTAAATGGAGAGGTATCTCTGGGCCCACTCAGTAGGACGTCATCATATGCGCAATGTGACCAAGGAGTTGATCACGGGATGATGTGTTACGGAACGAGTAAAGAGACTTGCCGGTAACGAGATTGAACAAGGTATAGGGATACCGACGATCGAATCTCGGGCAAGTACAATACCGCTAGACAAAGGGAATTGTATACGGGATTGATTGAGTCCTTGACATCGTGGTTCATCCGATGAGATCATCGTGGAACATGTGGGAGCCAACATGGGTATCCAGATCCCGCTGTTGGTTATTGACCGGAGAACGTCTCGGTCATGTCTGCATGTCTCCCGAACCCGTAGGGTCTACACACTTAAGGTTCGATGACGCTAGGGTTATAAAGGAAGCTTGTATGTGGTTACCGAATGTTGTTCGGAGTCCCGGATGAGATCCCGGACGTCATGAGGAGTTCCGGAATGGTCCGGAGGTAAAGATTTATATATAGGAAGTCCTATTTCGGCCATCGGGGCAAGTTTCGGGGTCATCGGTATTGTACCGGGACCACCGGAAGGGTCCCGGGGGCCCACCGGGTGGGGCCACCTATCCCGGAGGGTCCCATGGGCTGAAGTGAGAAGGGATCCAGCCCAAAGTGGGCTGGGGCGCCACTTCCCCTAGGGCCCATGCGCCTAGGGTGAAAGGGGAACCCTAAGGAAGAGTCCCAAGGAGGGAAGGCACCTCCTAGGTGCCTTGGGGGGGAGGGAAACCTCCCCTGGCCGCCGCCCCCTAGGAGATTGGATCTCCTAGGGCTGGCGCACCCCCCCCCTTGGGCTCCCTATATATAGTGAGGGTAGGAGGGCCTCTTGTGACACCCCTTATGCCTTTGGTGCAGCCCTCCCTCTCTCCCAAGTTCTTCTCCTCTCCCGTGGTGCTTGGCGAAGCCCTGCAGGATTGCCACGCTCCTCCACCACCACCATGCCGTTGTGCTGCTGTTGGATGGAGTCTTCCTCAACCTCTCCCTCTCTCCTTGCTGGATCAAGGCGTGGGAGAAGTCACCGGGCTGTACGTGTGTTGAACGCGGAGGTGCCGTCCGTTCGGCACTAGGATCATCGGTGATATGAATCACGACGAGTACGACTCCATCAACCCCGTTCACTTGAACGCTTCCGCTTAGCGATCTACAAGGGTATGTAGATGCACTCTCCTTCCCCTCGTTGCTGGTCTCTCCATAGATAGATCTTGGTGACACGTAGGAAAAATTTTGAATTTCTGCTACGTTCCCCAACAGTGGCATCATGAGCTAGGTCTATGCGTAGTTACTATGCACGAGTAGAACACAAAGTAGTTGTGGGCGTTGATTTTGTTCAATATGCTTACCGTTACTAGTCCTATCTTGATTCGGCGGCATCGTGGGATGAAGCGGCCCGGACCAACCTTACATGTACTCTTACGTGAGACCGGTTCCACCGACAAACATGCACTAGTTGCATAAGGTGGCTGGCGGGTGTCTGTCTCTCCCACTTTAGTCGGATCGTATTCGATGAAAAGGGTCCTTATGAATGGTAAATAGCAATTGGCATATCACGTTGTGGTATTTGCGTAGGTAAGAACCGTTCTTGATAGAAACCCATAGCAGCCACGTAAAACATGCAAACAACAATTAGAGGACGTCTAACTTGTTTTTGCAGGGTATGCCATGTGATGTGATATGGCAAAAGGATGTGATGAATGATATATGTGATGTATGAGATTGATCATGTTCTTGTCAAAGGAATCACGACTTGCATGTCGATGACGAGACAACTTCAAGAAGACACGATGATGGAGATCATGATGATGGAGATCATGGTGTCATACCGGTGACAAGATGATCATGGAGCCCCAAGATGGAGATCAAAGGAGCTATATGATATTGGCCATATCATGTCACTATTATTTGATTGCATATGATGTTTATCATATTTATACATCTTATTTTCTTAGAATGACGGTAGTAAATAAGATGATCCCTTACAACAATTTCAAGAAGTGTTCTCCCCTAACTGTGCACCGTTGCTACAGTTCGTCGTTTCTAAGCACCACGTGTTAATCGGGTGTGATGGATCCTTACGTTCACATACAACGGGTGTAAGACAGTTTTACACATGCAAAAACACTTAGGGTTAACTTGACGAGCCTAGCATGTACAGACATGGCCTCGGAACACAGAAGACCGAAAGGTCGAGCATGAGTCGTATAGAAGATACGATCAACATAAAGATGTTCACCGACGTTGACTAGTCCGTCTCACGCACAGATCAGACACGGCCTAGTTGACTCGGATCATGTAATCACTTAGATGACTAGAGGGATGTCTATCTAAGTGGGAGTTCATAAGATGAACTTAATTATCTTGAACATAGTCAAAAGGATTTTGCAAATTATGTCGTAGCTCGCGCTTTAGTTCTACTGTTTAGTTATGTTCCTAGAGAAAAATTAGTTGAAAGTTGATAGTAGCAATTATGCGGACTAGGTCCGTAAACTGAGGATTGTCCTCATTGCTTCTTAGAAGGCTTATGTCCTTAATGCACCGCTCAGTGTGCTGAACCTCGAACATTGTCTGTGGATGTTGCGAACATCTGACATACACGTTTTGATAACTACATGATAGTTCAGTTAAACAGTATAGAGTTGAGGCACCAAAGACGTTTTGGAAACGTCGCAAAACATATGAGATGTTTTGAGGGCTGAAATTGGGATTTCAAGCTCGTGCCCACGTTAAGAGGTATAAGACCTCCGACGATTTTCTTAGCCTGCAAACTAAGGGAGAAAAGCTCAATTGTTGAGCTTGTGCTCAGATTGTCTGAGTACAACAATCGCTTGAATCAAGTGGGAGTTGATCTTCCAGATGAGATAGTGATGTTTCTCCGAAGTCATTACCACCAAGCTGCTAGAGCTTCGTGATGAACTATAATATATCAGGGACATATATGATGATCCTTGAGATATTCGCGCTGTTTGACACCACAAAAGTAGAAATCAAGAAGGAGCATCAATCGTTGATGGTTGGTGAAACCACTAGTTTCAAGAAGGGCAAGGGAACAAAGGGATACTTCATGAAACGGCAATTCAGCTGCTGCTCTAGTGAAGAAACCCAAGGTTGAACCCAAACCCGAGACTGAGTGCTTCTGTAATAAGGGGAACAGCCACTGGAGCAGAATTACCCTAGATACTTGGTAGATGAGAAGGCTGGCAAGGTTGATAGAAGTATATTGGATATACATTGTGTTGATGTGTACTTTACTAGTACTCCTAGTAGCACCAGGGTATTAGATACCGGTTCGGTTGCTAAGTGTTAGTAACTCGAAATAAAAGCTACGAAATAAACGGAGACTAGCTAAAGGTGAGCTGACGATATGTGTTGGAAGTGTTTCCAATGTTGATATGATCAAGCAACGCACGCTCCCTCTACCATCGAGATTGGTGTTAAACCTAAATAATTGTTATTTGGTGTTTGCGTTAAGCATAGACATGATTGGATTATGTCTATCGCAATACGATTATTCATTTAAGAAGAATAATGGTTACTCTGTTTATTTGAATAATACCTTCAAATGGTCTTACACCTGAAATGAATGGTTTATTGAATCTCGATCGTAGTGATACACATGTTCATGCCAAAAGATAGTAATGATAGTACCACCTACTTGTGGTACTGCCACTTAAGTCATATTGGTATAAAACGCATGAAGAAGCTCCATGTTGATGGATCTTTGGGCTCACTCGTTTTTGAAAAGTTTGAGACATGCGAACCATGTCTGTTGGTATATATGCATGAAGAAACTCCATGCAAATGGACCGTTTTGTACTCACTTGATTTTGAATCACTTGAGACATGCAAATAATACCACATGGGCAAGATGACTGAAAGCCTCGTTTTTCAGTAAAATGGAACTAGAAAGCAGCTTGTTGGAAGTAATACATTTTGATGTGTGCAGTCCAATGAGTGCTGAGGCATGTAGTGGATATCCTTATGTTTTTACTTCACAGATAATTTGAGTAGATGTTGAGTATATTTACTTGATGAATCACGAGTCTGAATTATTGAAAGGTTCAAGTAATTTCAGTGTGAAGTTGGAAGATCGTCGTGATAAGAGGATAAAAATATCTATGATATGATCATAGAGATGAATATCTGAATTACGAGTTTGGCACAGAATTAAGACATTGTGGAAATTGTTTCAAAAAAAACTAATACAGCCTGGAACACCATAGTGTGATGGTGTGTCCGAACATCATAACTGCACCCTATTGGATATGATGCATACCATGATGTCTCTTATCGAATTACCACGATAGTTTATGGGTTAGGCATTAGAGACAACCACATTCACTTTAAAGAGGGCACCACGTAATTCCGATGAGATGACACCGTATGAACTATGGTTTAGAGAAACCTAAGCTGTCATTTCTTGAAAAGTTTGGGGGTGCGACGCTTATGTGAAAAAGATCAGGCTGATAAGCTCGAACCCAAAGCGGATAAATGCATCTTCATAGGACACCCAAAACAGTTGGGTATACCTCCTGTCTCAGATCCTAAAGCAATAAGGGGTTGTTTCTAGAATCGGTTCCTTTCTCGAGGAAAAGTTTCTCTCGAAAGAATTGAGTGGGAGGATGGTGGAGACTTGATGAGGTTATTGAACCGTCACTTCAACTAGTGTATAGCAGGGCACAAAGAGTTGTTCCTGTGGCACCTACACCAATTGAAGTGGAAGCTTATGATATTGATCATGAGACTTCGGATCAAGTCACTCCCAAACCTCGTGGGATGACAAGGATGCGTACTACTTCAGAGTGGTACGTAATCCTGTCTTGGAAGTCATGTTGCTAGACAACAATGAACCTACGAGCTATGGAGAAGCGATGGTGGGCCTGGATTCCGATAAATGGCTTGAGGCCATATAATCCGAGAGAGGATCCATGTATGAAAACAAAGTGTAGACTTTGGAAGAACTACTTGATGGTCGTAAGGCTGTTGAGTGTAGATGGATTTTAAAAGGAAGACGGACAATGATGGTAAATGTCACCATTAAGAAAGCTCGACTTGTCGTTAAGATGTTTTCCGACAAGTTCAAGGAGTTGACTACGGTGAGATTTTCTCACTCGTAGCGATGCTAAGAGTCTGTTGGAATTATATTAGCGATTACTGCATTGTTTATGAAATCTTGCAGATAGGATGTCAAAACATTGTTTCCTCGACGATTTTCTGAGGAAAGGTTGTATGTGATACAACCGAAAGGTTTTGTTAATCCTGAAAAGATGCTAATAAGGATGCAAAGCTCCAGCAATCCTTCTGAGGACTGGAGTGAGCATCTCGGAGTTGGAATGTACACTTTGATGAGATGATCAAAGATTTTGGGTTTATACAAAGTTTGTGAGAAACTTGTATTTCCAAAGAAGTGAGTGGGAGCACTATAGAATTTCTGATGAGTATATGTTTTAACATATTGTTGATCGGAAATGACGTAGAATTTCTGGAAAGCATATAGGGTTATTTGGAAAGTGTTTTCAATGGAAAACCTGGATTAAGCTATTTGAACATTGAGCATCAAGATCTATAAGGATAGATCAAAACGCTTAATGGTACTTTCAAATGAGCACATACCTTGACATGATCTTGAAGGTGTTCAAGATGGATCAGTCAAAGAAGGAGTTCTTGCCTGAGTTATAAGGTATGAAGTTAAGACTTAAAGCTCGACCACGGCAGAATAGAGAGAAAAGACGAAGGTCGTCCCCTATGCTTAAGACATAGGCTCTACAGTATGCTATGTTGTGTACCGCACCTGAAGTGTGCCTTGCCATGAGTCAGTCAAGGGGTACAAGAGTGATCCATGAATGGATCACAGTACAGCGGTCAAAGTTATCCTTAGTAACTAGTGGACTAAGGAATTTTTCTCGATTATGGAGGTGGTAAAAGAGTTCGTCGTAAAGGGTTACGCCGATGCAAACTTTGACACTAATCCAGATTATTCTGAGTAGTAAACTGGATTCGTATAGTAGAACAGTTATTTGGAATGGCTCCAAATAGAACGTGGTAGCTGCATCTAGGAGATGACATAGAGATTTGTGAAGCACGCACGGATCTGAAAGGTTCAGACTCGTTGACTAAAACCTCTCTCACAAGCAACATGATCAAACCCAGAACTCTTTGGGTGTTAGTCACATGGCGATGTGACCTGTGAATGTTAATCACATGGCGATGTGAACTAGATTATTGACTCTAGTGCAAGTGGGAGACTGTTGGAAATATGCCCTAGAGGCAATAATAAATTGGTTATTATTATATATTTCCTTGTTCATGATAATCGTTTATTATCCATGCTATAATTGTATTGATAGGAAACTCAGATACATGTGTGGATACATAGACAACACCATGTCCCTAGTGAGCCTCTAGTTGACTAGCTCATTGATCAATAGATGGTTATGGTTTCCTAACCATGGACATTGGATGTCGTTGATAACGGGATCACATCATTAGGAGAATGATGTGATGGACAAGACCCAATCCTAAGCATAGCACTAGATCGTGTAGTTCGTATGCTAAAGCTTTTCTAATGTCAAGTATCATTTCCTTAGACCATGAGATTGTGCAACTCCCGGATACCGTAGGAGTTCTTTGGGTGTATCAAACGTCACAACGTAACTGGGTGACTATAAAGGTGCACTACAGGTATCTCCGAAAGTGTCTGTTGGGTTGGCACGAATCGAGACTGGGATTTGTCACTCCGTGTAAACGGAGAGGTATCTCTGGGCCCACTCGATAGGACGTCATCATATGCGCAATGTGACCAAGGAGTTGATCACGGGATGATGTGTTACGGAACGAGTAAAGAGACTTGCCGGTAACGAGATTGAACAAGGTATAGGGATACCGACGATCGAATCTCGGGCAAGTACAATACCGCTAGACAAAGGGAATTGTATACGGGATTGATTGAGTCCTTGACATCGTGGTTCATCCGATGAGATCATCGTGGAACATGTGGGAGCCAACATGGGTATCCAGATCCCGCTGTTGGTTATTGACCGGAGAACGTCTCGGTCATGTCTGCATGTCTCCCGAACCCGTAGGGTCTACACACTTAAGGTTCGATGACGCTAGGGTTATAAAGGAAGCTTGTATGTGGTTACCGAATGTTGTTCGGAGTCCCGGATGAGATCCCGGACGTCATGAGGAGTTCCGGAATGGTCCGGAGGTAAAGATTTATATATAGGAAGTCCTATTTCGGCCATCGGGGCAAGTTTCGGGGTCATCGGTATTGTACCGGGACCACCGGAAGGGTCCCGGGGGCCCACCGGGTGGGGCCACCTATCCCGGAGGGTCCCATGGGCTGAAGTGAGAAGGGATCCAGCCCAAAGTGGGCTGGGGCGCCACTTCCCCTAGGGCCCATGCGCCTAGGGTGAAAGGGGAACCCTAAGGAAGAGTCCCAAGGAGGGAAGGCACCTCCTAGGTGCCTTGGGGGGGAGGGAAACCTCCCCTGGCCGCCGCCCCCTAGGAGATTGGATCTCCTAGGGCTGGCGCACCCCCCCCTTGGGCTCCCTATATATAGTGAGGGTAGGAGGGCCTCTTGTGACACCCCTTATGCCTTTGGTGCAGCCCTCCCTCTCTCCCAAGTTCTTCTCCTCTCCCGTGGTGCTTGGCGAAGCCCTGCAGGATTGCCACGCTCCTCCACCACCACCATGCCGTTGTGCTGCTGTTGGATGGAGTCTTCCTCAACCTCTCCCTCTCTCCTTGCTGGATCAAGGCGTGGGAGACGTCACCGGGCTGTACGTGTGTTGAACGCGGAGGTGCCGTCCGTTCGGCACTAGGATCATCGGTGATATGAATCACGACGAGTACGACTCCATCAACCCCGTTCACTTGAACGCTTCCGCTTAGCGATCTACAAGGGTATGTAGATGCACTCTCCTTCCCCTCGTTGCTGGTCTCTCCATAGATAGATCTTGGTGACACATAGGAAAATTTTTGAATTTCTGCTACGTTCCCCAACACCTAGGAGGGGGCGCGCGCCCCAAGCCCAATTCGAATTGGGTGGGGGACGGCCCCCCTTTCCTTCCCCCTCTCCCCCCTTCCTTCCTCTCCTAATCCAACTAGGGAGGGGGAATCCTACTCCCGGTAGGAGTAGGACTCCCCTTGGGCGCGCCATAGAGGGTCCGACCCTTCCCCTCCTCCACTCCTTTATATACGGGGGTGGGGGGAACCCCATAGACACACAAGTTGATTGTTTAGCGGTGTGCGGTGCCTCCTCCACAGATTTCCACCTCAGTCATATGGTTGCAGTTCTTAGGCGAAGCCTTGCGCCGGTAGCTTCATCATCACCGTCATCACGCCGTCGTGCTGACGAAACTCTCCCTCGACACTCAGCTGGATCTAGAGTTCGCGGGACGTCACCGAGCTGAACGTGTGCAGATTGCGGAGGTGCCGTACCTTCGGTGCTAGGATCGGTCGGATCATGAAGATGTACGACTACATCAACCGCGTTGTCACAACGCTTCCGCTTATAGTCTACGAGGGTACGTGGACAAACTCTTCCCCTCTCGTTGCTATGCATCACCTAGATGGATCTTGCGTGTGCGTAGGAGTTTTTTTTTTGAAATTACTGCGTTCCCCAACAGGAGCGCGGGCGAGGAGGCTGGCGGCGTCGCGGGGGAAGCCACGACAGGCGCGTCGCCCCACAGGTCGCTAGAGGCCGGGTCGAGCGTCGCCATCCGTCCAACCTGTTAGGAATATTCACGCGAGCACGTTGTGTTGGACTAAGAAAAGATGAAAAGACTCGCTCGCGCTGCTCCCACAGGGGCGGCGCGGGGAACCCTAGCCGCCGCCGCTCCAGACTCCTCTACCTCCTAATCTTCTCGCCATCGCCCCCGCTCCCTCAAAGCTCGTTCGACGGACAGTGATGGCAGGTTGGCCTTCTTCCTCTGCGGGAAGGCCTATGGAGCATGGCACCATCCTTGGGCACACTAGCGGAGCTTAGTATAACTCAGGGGGGGTCACCCCCCACCCCCACAAGTTTTGCACATTTGTGAAGAAAATTTATGAGAGATAACGTAGATTAGAGATACTATTGTGTTTTGCCTCCTATAAAATTCAGATTTGGTGTTTGCCCCCCCCCCCCCCAGCCAGCTTTGTCAAGCTCCGCCATTGCTTGGGCGGCGAGTGGGATGGCGGAGCTAGCGCTAGGGCTGCTAGGGCAGCGTGGTGGCCAACTGCAGGAGTAGATCTTCGTTGGTAGCTGTTGGGCGCTGGGTTGCTATGTGCGCGGCTCGGCACGACAGGTGTGGGTGGAAGGAGATGTGGTGGGCTCGATCTTGTGCGAGAGCTGCTGGTGGCACGATGGTGTGAGGGTAACGACGCAGCAGCTCTGCCTTTGGAAGAGCTGGATGCACGTGATGGTTGCGAGTCAGTATGGCGGCTACCTTGGCTAGAGCTTGATGGCAACGACATGTGGCTTCCCTCTCCCTAGTGATGGCCTGAGGTGACAACTTTGCTCCCCTTCCCAATTTTCTATGCTCGAAGACTTGACAAACATGGCTAGGAAGAAATCAGTACCTTGTTATGACTATGTGCAACAACAATGCCCATGGGCGTTGTCTCCTTCCTGGAGGCGTTGTCATGGCCTTGTACATGATCAGGCACCGGGGGAAACCCTAGGCTGAATTTGCCGGGCCGGGCAGCGGCGACGCCATAGTGTCATCACCTCCTTGGAGGTGCTGCCTGGGTGCTCGAGGTATCTTCCAGAGGAGTAGTTGGGGTGGTTTGTCGCCGTGTTGTCATGTGTTGGTTGTTGTTGTGGGCAGGGGCATCAGGGGCACTATGCGCTCCATCATCGACTCCTCATTTGCGATGTCTTCTTGAGTCAGGCTAGCTCATGTTGTCCACTTGCCGATCTTCTAGGCGCTAAGAGTGGGTGGTGTGTTGATCTAATTTGTTTTGGAGTTCTTATCGTGCTCTGAGGTGTTCGGATACGGTTGTGACACGACCTATGTGCTCTGTGTGTCAGTGTTGTCATGATGAGTGTGGTTCTCTTGGTGTAGCATTATGTTGAAGTACGTTGTATTGGCCATTTTGGCTCCTTATTCTATGAATATATGATAGGCATGTTTGTGTGTATTCTAAAACAAAAAATTAGCCTTCTCTTGCGGTGATAAGTGTTACAATCATCATAGAGTTTCTGGTGTGTTTTTCATGACCATGATATTGTGATGACCTTTTCTTAGGTAAGTCAACTGAGCGAACTATAATTCCCTACAGGATATCATCCGAGCGACACCACAATCTGCGAATGTTGCCTCAAAAACCCACACTCAGTGAACGCTCGGAAATTGCCATGCTAACACATATATATCTACCATACTATTATATAAGGATTTGTCATGTTGTAAAGAAAAAATTGGCATGGTAGCAAAATGTTTGTCAGGAATTTACAATGCTACAATAGAGGAGCTGTCATGCGTTTTCAGAGATTTATCATGATGTAACATGGAGAATTGCCGGCATAAAAAACAATTTCCAACTTGTTGAAGATTTGTCATGCTGACAGAAGAAAAAATTATATGCAACATTAGAAAGAACTAACAAAAATTTCCATGCTCTAAAAAATAGAATTTTTCATTCCAGATGTGTCCACTCAAATTGTTATCATGAGCAAACCGTTTAGTGTCTTCAGCTCATAGTTCGCTCAGATAAGTGCGTGTATGGGAGAAAACAATGATTGCCACGTGTCTTGCTTTGCGATTCGTACACGGAAATCAAACGTGTCAGAGCGCGTCCGCTATAAAACCCTTTGAGATCACATCAGATCCTTAGCATTTCGGTTTTTTCACATCATGATGAGAGAGTTGTTACATAATTTCATTAAGTATCATATTTACAAGAAAACACAAACAAAATAAAGAACTAATCAACCAATTCCAGTCCTTGTGACTATCATGATCAAGCGTGAAAATCAAAGAACCACGTGACAGATGTGGTAAGCAATCCAAACAATTCAAAAAAAGTGTGAAAATTAAAGAAGCTAGCGCGGCTCATCCTAGATGCGCACCAATCCATTCTTGCAAAGCCCGCAAATGCTTCTTTTTGACCCTGTGCTCCAGAAGCTTTAGGTCTTGTTTAAGTTTAAACTTCTAACAGTTAACACTAGGAATTTCATTTCTGAAAAGTTTCCCATTCCTTCGAATCCTAGATGGAAATGTCAATCAGTAAGATGCTACTCTAACAGTCATGTGAAAAACAACAATCCCAAAAGAGATGTCTGGAAGTTTCCTCAATGTTCTAATTACAGAATGCACAGTCATAACACTCCAAGTGAAAGGATTTTCTTTTCAAAAGACTTCCAGGATTTACTCTGCATGTAGAAGTAGCCAACAAAAAAAATCTTATGTCTCAATCTGCAAGAGCATTTCCAGATCCACTTAAAGAGTCTCGGTTCCTCCTCTTTTGGAGAAATACTGTGATACATTTTAGTTGAAGAGTATTTGCCTTTCTGTCCTTTGCACTTCCAACAATCCTTAGCTCGAAGATTCATTTTTTTGCTCCACCAAGCTATGAAACTAATTATATTGGCTGAAAGCTTGGGCAGACAAAGGGGTGTGGAAGAGAAGAGAGGTATCTTCAGAGTTAATGCAACCAGCAACATTTTGCTTCTCATCAACAACAAAGGAGTGAAGTTATGGTAATTTTTGCAATAGAGCTTGATCACACCATTTACCAAGCCAGAGCAAAGTACCTTCCCCATTTCCTAATTGGCATTCCGCATTCTGCTTGTAAAGTGGTAGCAATTTCAAATGATACCTACACCAACTAGGTCCTCCAGATTTGAACACAAGAAGATGGTCAGAGTAATATTTCTCCCATAACAGGTTTACCTATGGAAGAGGCTCCTTGTTAAGAAATTTTTGAATGTTCTTCATCATTAGAGAAAGGAGAAAAGCACAACTATACTTCACAAAAAAGTGAAAAGCACAATCATGCTTTTGGGTTTCCTTTTTCCGGTTTGGGCGTTTTCATGGGTTTTGGTCTTTTTTGTTCTTTTTGTCGGTTTACCTTTTTTGTCTTTGGTCTTTTAATTTCTGGTTTTTATATTCAATTTTTTCATGAATTATTTTTGTTGGAACCTATTGACATGGAAACTAGTATCAGAGATCTCGACGCGAAAATCCAACGATGAAAATAGTTCCTAATTTGGATGTATGGTTCAAGAGGTAAAACGTTATCAAAATATGAATCTACGAAAAAAAAGGAAAACTCACGGGTTACGACAAAATGGCGCACATGTAGTGTACCATTTGTCCGCGCCAGAGAAGGTGGAACGTGATCTTTGCAAGGGGTACCCTTAACTAGTGATTTTGTTGTTTAGTTCCCGCAATCTTTTTGGGCCTCCCGCATAAATGGTCCGACTCAGGCTGACTAGACAGGTTCCAGGCCATGCTGTGCATCTAGTTGTGTAGCATGCATCACATATATTCTCATTTTTGGACTCCACCAAACACCTCAAGCCTCGCCACCATCCCGCCGCTCAGGCCATCAGCCGCAACACCCCATGATCGCCGACAATCTCACCACGAACGTCCCCCACCCCACCCCCACCCCTGCCGAGCTTGATTAGGATCCAAACGACACACACGTGACGGCCACGACCCCCGCTGAGTTGCCTGAGCTATCAACGCTTAGGCGCTAGAGCACTGCCAGACTAGGCAGTACCCTGGCTCCCTTTCCATCCACTGCACCCTCCCGACCGCCTTTGCTCATCCTTTGGCGAGCTTCTCAACTCTGGTGACATGCACCGGCCGAAATCGAGGTCGGTGCCCTAGCCACCGTTGGATCTCCATGTTTCACTTTCTTTCGAAAATTCATATATCCAATTTTAGGTCTGCTGTAAAAGCAGAAGATTTTTGGCTACCGAACTCTTGACACCTAAAATTGTTTTTAGGTATCCAAATTTTAGGTTATAGCGGTTAGAGATGCTCTAAGGTTGGATTCTATAAATACATCTACTACCCCCTCCCCTTGTGGTTTTGGAGTATTGACGACAAATGGGTTAATGGACTAATCTATTTGTGAGGATACATAGGAGAATAGTCCCTGAAGATTTGATTTAACCGTTAAAGACGCCCGCTAAAAATGTATGTTTTACATTGAAAAAATTGGTGCGCCCTTTGAAAAAATTGCCTCAAGAACTAGAGCATGAAGACTTTGTCTTTTTCTATAGTTCATTTCTTCTTATTTGAGTCACAGGGAACACCGTATGGTTTAAAGGGGTCTAGGTGATACATAGATGTATTTTTGAAGTGATGCTCAACCTATCTATTTCTTTGAGTGAAGACTTTGAAAATCTCTTGCAGTGCAGTCGAGTTCTTTAGCGTCAGAGACGCGTTCTTTAGGACGCTGATAAATTTGGTCTGACTGAATAGTTAGGAAATTGTCAATGCAATTCTCCTACCGTGAGGAATTTGAAAGACGACCGTTGCTGAGATAGTTTTAGCTGTCGAGTGAATCCTTATCTTGATAGCGGTCACCTCCAAAGGGCTTATTGGTCATTTCACCATGGGGTGCCCCCAGGCTATAAATAGCCATCCCGACCACCATTTGTTGATTGGCTACTCTGAGTTATTACATGACAAGTATCATCTAAAGCAACCCTCTCACAGAAGGATCTGAGAGAATCGCAAGTGAGGAAAAACCCAAAATCCAAAGCCAAAGTGATGAGCATCACGGAAGAATGTGTTTTGACTTGTTACCTTTGAAGACTGTGATTTTTTAGACAGTTAGTCATCATGTTCTGGGCTTCCAAGAAGAAATTGTGGAGTGCCATAGAATGAGTGCATGAAGGTTTCGACAGTCTACCTTGAAGACTTATCATGAGTGATTGGGCAGGTTATAAGTGATCTTATCTCAAGGAGAATAAGGTGAAGACTAAGTGTCTTCTGAGTATAATCTCAAGCCTCTCCAATCAGACATAGAGTTGTCACAACAACTGAAGCTAGTCGAACAAATCCATTGTCTTCATCGAGCAATCAGGTTTCAATTTCTTCACCCATTTACTTTCTGTAATCCCGTATTGAAGACTTTGTCTCTCTTTGTCTGAAGACTTTCATATTTTGTCAATTCTAGGTATGCTCTATTTTGTCTTCAGTCTTGCAGTACTTAAGTGCGTTTGTACTGCTATCTTTTATGCATGCTTAGTTCTGTTCTGATGACTTTGTCCTCTCATTGACTTGCATGCATAGCGTAGAGTTACTTCTGTCTTGTATTTCTTCATACCGTGTTGCTTCCGCTTCTTCGAAGAATTTGGTTCTTTCAAAGAATTTGTTAAAATCTCCCATTCACCCTTCTCTGCTCGATAACTTGCACTTTCAGATTCTAAGAAGATATGTGGTTTGGACCTTTCCCTCTATCTGTTTAGTACTATTATGTGTTGCATATGTAGGGTACACAACAAGACCATCAAACATATTTGGGATGGTTTTGGTGTTTTTTTTTTTTGAGGAATTGGCAATTGTGTTGTCTATATATTTTAGTGCTATTATGTGTTGCATATGTAGGGTACACAACAAGACCATCAAACATATTTGGGATGGTTTTGGTGTTTATTATTTTTTGAGGAATTGGCAATTGTGTTGTCTATATATTAAGGAGAAAAACAAATATAAAGTGCACAGTTACAAAGCTGGGTTGATATTGATGCCCCACATTGTTTTACAAGAATAGAACTAGTTTTGCTCTGGATCAGGGGAGTTTTCGTCGTCAAAAAGCCAGCGAAGAAACAACAGAGAGTGAAGGCTGGGGAATGTCAGCTCTTTATATATGTAGGGCTTGAGTCATGTCTTTATCAAAGCCGTGTGGAAACCGCAAGTGGCACCTAGGATTTACATCTTTTGGTGGTCTGTCTCTTATAACAAAACCATGAGAGATAACCTTAAGAAGTGAAACATGAGAAAGCCTGGGGATTGTGTGTTCTTTGGTAGAGAATTGGGTAGCAGTTTTGAGGTTGTCTCCTCACTTTGGGTTGCAATACTAGATGCTCTCGTTGTTGTCCGTGCCGCTGTTCTCTGTGTTAGAAGTATATTTATGTTTAAGATAGAGATAAGAGATAGAGATAGGATAGCTTAACTTGTCCTCTACTCCAAGTCTCTCTCCCTTCATTGTACCTCTATATATACCTCTACACGGGTCAGATCAATACAACATAATATTCAGCTATCTCATATTTTCTACATGGTATTAGAGCGGTTTGTCCAATGACGCCGATCCTAAGACCTTCCTCCACTTCCGCAGCGCGCCGCCCTCGGGGAGATTAATCTTCCCTTCCCGGGGGCGCAGAACCCGATCGATCACTGATCATATCGGTTCCCTAGATTAGATCAATTTCTTAGTTTAGATAAATTCGTCAATTTCTGAAATTCTCTTAGATCATTTTTTTAGCCACCAAATAAACTCGCCAACCCTCAAATTCCGGTGAAGAAAATCCAACAGAAGCGGTGCAGGCGGCAGCGCTCGCACGTGACCGCCGCTGCCAAGAGACAGGTCGGGCAAATCGATCATCCTCTCGTTGCACAACGAGCCAACTTCGGAGCAGGGCGCTCCGATCTAA
This sequence comes from Triticum urartu, assembly GCF_056163025.1. Classification (NCBI taxonomy): domain Eukaryota; kingdom Viridiplantae; phylum Streptophyta; class Magnoliopsida; order Poales; family Poaceae; genus Triticum; species Triticum urartu. The sequence goes on along the minus strand of NC_141873.1, from coordinate 63,452,339 downwards.
TCTAACCGGCTTCATCGACTACATCCACATGCGGCGGACACAGCGTATTCGGCACCAAGGGTACATCTGCACCGACCTTAAGCTCCGGCCAGCGATGGGCAGGCGGCCGCACACGCTGATGCGGCGACGGGCGTGCTCATACGCTCACACGCGAGGACGAGGGCTGGCCACGAGCGACGCCCCCCCTTGACTTCGAGCCACGCATCGGCCCGACACCTCCCAACGCAATCTGCATCGACAAGCACCATGTCCTGCATGGCTCGCTCGGTACGGCGGCTGCGAGCGCCCAGCGACGCAGGTGGCTGCACACGCGGACGCGGCGACGGGCGTTCCGATCACGTGAGGGACTTAACTCGCATGTTATCTCAGACGCATGTATGCAGGTACTGATCGGTCAAGGTGGGTTCTACACGTACGTGTGGCCAAGAGCCCAAGACTACGTCAAGGTTCAGTGGACGGCTCACCTAGCAATCCTGCATCGACGTCGTCCTACACTACATCTGCATCAAGCCGGCAAACCTGCACCGTCGCCCACCACAATCTTCGAGCCACGTCCATAACCGCTGCACCAAGCTATCTTCGCCGAGCGATCTACACCGACCCACGCCACATCATCGAGCTGCCGGTGTGGAGAGAGATGCAAGTTTTCATCGACTTCTCCGGCGCGACACGGCATTGACACATCGTCGCCGTGAGGGACGCCTTCAAGCGACATCATCGTCGACACATGGTTGCAACGCCATAGCCGACACTTCATCGCCAAGGTCTTCATCAACATGGTCTTCACCAGCATCATCGTCAACACACCGCCGTCGCCGCCTCGTCCGCAAGATGGACATTTAGCGTCCTCTGACAGACTTTTCTGCAAGGCGCGACCTCGACAACGGCAATGACCGCGTCACGACGACGGCATCTTCCGCGTCATCCACGACGACACGACTGCATCGACACGGCATCACTACAGTGACGACCCTACACGGCCACACGGTTCTGGCAAAACCGATGTGTGCTCGATGGGCTTCCTCCGGTCTTGGCAAAATCGGTGGACTCATCGCCGACGGCACCCTCTGACATCCGTAAGGTGCATCGTCCACGTCTGCAGCTCTGTCATAGCGCATTTTTTTTGCGCCTCCGGCTTTGTGCGGCTTCATCATCCACGACGACCACACCATCGACCATGACTACCTCGACCACGGCTACATCATCATGATCGGCTACCTCGACATTAATGGCTACGTCTACAGCAACTCATCGGCAACAACTCCAGTCAACATCGTCCGCCTCGTCACTTGCGTCCACGACACTCCCGCTGTGAGTGCGGGAGGGAATAGAGGAGAAGGCGGGAAGGCACCAGAAGGGGACACAGTCACCTCCCTAACTGCCGACCCATCAGAGACGTAGTTAATGATGGCGCAGCGGAGAAGACGACAAAAGAGCAAGACTTCAAATTCAGTCGTAATCGTCCGCTTCACTCCCGCTACGACTGAGGGGGGATGTTAGAAGTATATTTATGTTTAAGATAGAGATAAGAGATAGAGATAGGATAGGTTAACTTGTCCTCTACTCCAAGTCTCTCTTCCTTCATTGTACCTCTATATATACCCTTACACGGGTCAGATCAATACAACATAATATTCAGTTATCTCATATTTTCTACACTCTAGACTTTGTGATAGCACATACACAACCTAGTTTTGGTGGTGTCCATTGCCTGTCGCTGAAACACATATGGTGACTCGTCTTAAGAACAGTCCAAAAATAACGGCTTATTTTCCAGGATCATATAATGGAGCAAGTGGATCGATTCTTCTCACACATCCACCCTTAAGCATGTAGCCTGCACTGAAGCTGCAACAGAGAGCCCCGTCTGATGAATCCCCTTGTTGGTCGATGGCTGCAGCGCGCCTGACATGAAAGTCTTAAAGTGTGTAACCTAATGTAGTTGTACACCTGTACTCCACATTTTGCCTTATTCCCTTTGCACTTTTTAGACCCGCCTCAACGCTTTCCTTTGTTGCAAAACCAATATGGACCTTTTTCACGGGCTTTTTTCTAAGTAATGGAGCCGGGGAAGCCCCACCTATTTTTTCTAGAAAAAAATCAAAGCTTTTTCCGTATACAAACTTGGAATCACAAAGCTACTCATATCTTTGTTAAGCAAGGTAGGTGAGTACTTCAGTCCATCAAAAACCTGGCTACACGTGGAGCAGAAACTGCACAAGCTTTAAGTCATTACAAAACCGTAACAAAAACTACACAACAAATCCAGTTCGATACTAGTCATGCATGATGCATCCCATCAAATACAAGACACAAGTATCACCTACCACTTCGCATTCTGATTGCAAAATGAATATGAATATAGATACATTGTTTTGCCCTTAGCCCCTGAGACATACATGCAACCATAGACCATAGTACCGTACAATGAAATAGGTAAGAACGTAGATACCAAATTATTGGATTAGATGCAATGATCATGAGCCACACTACTAAATTGTCATGATAATATCTTTGACCGCTTTCAGCTCGGCCGGCAGGAAGCTAGCAGCCAGCTCTCTGAGAACAGACGGGAAGCTATTCTTCAGATGCTTGTAACCATCACTTGCCATCATCGCCTCCAAATTGGAAGGAGAAACAAGGAACTCAAAGCAAGCATCTTTGACTCTATAAGAGCCGTGCTGCTCAGCTAGAGCCAAAGTGGTCGCCACGATATTAGAGTCGATGAGGTTGCACAACTTCTCTTCACATATCAGCTTCAGTCTCTCAATGTTGTACCTGTCAGCTGCAACAAGTAGATGGCTAGCCATCACCGCGTCTCTCCGTGTTTCACCCCCACTACTCGTCTCAGGAACGGGCAGTGAGTCGGTGTATATGAAGTGGAGCAATGATTTGAATACATCACTTTCCATATCACTGATTTCAATTGGACTACCGCCTTTCTCCTTCAGGGCGCCAAAGAGCTCCGCTCTAAAGATGGATGACCGAGCGGCGAGTATGGACCTATGAGCCAAGAAACTCACCTCGCCGACATGAAAGGTCACGTCCGCTCCATCTTTGCTCTCTAGGAGGAGGTCACCGAGATGCTGATGCAAGTTGCTTGGAGGAATCGCAATAACCCGATTACCTCTATGGATATACTTCCCGACGGTAACATCACACCTGATGCTGAAACTGTCGTGCTTTAGATACGCCGCTCCCTCAAGATCAGCCTTCTTGATAAAACTACTAAAACCCCTGCTTGAACGTTTGCTATTGAAGATGTGTTCGGACGTGTTCTTGCTTTTCGATGCCACCGGTTCCCCTTCCCTGTCAAGCAGACTGAATCTAAATTTTGCCTTCACATCCTTGGAACCAGCGGGGGCAAGAGCTAGAAAAACGGATATGAAGCCGGCTTCATACTTTTCGGTGTCGGAGCCGTTTGGGTAGTACTCCACAACCCAGTCGTTACCTCCAACAGTGAAAGGGGTAGATTTCACGTAGTTGCCATGCTGAATTTGCCCTTTGATTCTTGAGTATCCGTCTATCTTGATCACATATGAACTTTCCTCGGATGACGCTACAACAGCAGCAGGAAGATCGCACAGCTCCGCCATTGTCGTGGTGAGCTAGGTAGTGTCGAGCCCAATCAAGGGTCGGGACTCGGGACCGAGCTGGAGTCGAGCTGGACGGGAATGGGAAGCGCGTCAGCGAGTTGCCGTCGAGTGCTGGAACTAAGCCGTGAATACCTCATGACATGCGGCTTAGGCCATATTTGGTTCGGCTGTGGATTTCTAAAAGCAACTGTGGAAAATCTGCTGTGAAAAAGATGTAGGTCATTTGATGAACCAGCTGATACAGCTTTTTCAGATTTTGTCCTGCAACAGAATCAGATTTTGGAAAGCACGTCCTGGGCTGCTTCCGCTTTTGGTTCAAATTTTGGCAGCGGATTTCTGAAATCGGAATCTGCTGGATTCGCCCTTTGGTTCAGATTCTGCTGCGCGGCAGCGGAATCCGTCGATAAAAGCTGAACCAAACAGGGCCTTAGACAAGGGAAGGGAGGGATGGAGTTGCCGCAGCTGTCGTGGCCTGGTTTCAAGTTTATTTTGTGGTTCAGCGTGTATAGTAGCGATTATTAATAGAGACCTTTTACGGTGCATCAGATCAATATTGACCGTTCATATTTTCGTTTGGACGATCCAGATATGGAAATACTACCACAGATTTTCGATAGTATATTTTCTTATCAGAGGTAGTTTCGGTAGTTCGCTGTTTACCAAAAACGCGGGCTGGTTTCCTCAGAAAACGAATGAAGGGCATTTGTGGAATTTCACGTATTCATCTTTTTTTTCATTAGCCATCGCCGTCTGCTCCCTGAGGGAAATGAGGCCGACTGTTTAGGCAGACCTTGAATGAGAAAAAAAATCCCAATCGAACGCTGGCCGCGGTAGGGCGAGAGGACGATGACGAGCCCCGGTCGCCGTGACGGCCCTTCGCGCAGTCAGTGCGGGCGCTAGGGTTTGGTGCCCCGCCTTCGGCCAGATGAGCGGGCGCTGCGGCGTTGCCCCCATGGTGTCACAGTCATCGTCAGCGAGATGGCCCTGCCATTCGTGTTCTGGAGCTGGTGGCTAAGGGGGAGGGGGGAGGGGGACGAAGGCGAGACGTTGCTGCAGCGGCATGCCCCATCGCCGTGACGGCCCTGCGCGTCGCCGAGTTGGAGTTCCACTAAGGTACTAGCTTCGTACAGATCTCACTTATCGATTGATTTGATTTGCCGCATTGGATGATATTTGGGTCTGTAATTTGGGTTTGTAATTTGGGTTTGTAGTCGTTGAAATTGCACATCTATAGAAGCTGAAATCATTGTTATTATTATGGTGAGGAATCATGATACAAGTTGTTTTTCTGGTCGGTGGCTGTGGTCGGCGGCTAAATGTCCCCGCCGTTCGTGTTCCCCTCCTAAGCTGCAGGATGTGGAGTGGGTCACCGAGGGGGAGGACTAAGGCGAGACGTTGCCAGCATGCCCCGTCCCCGTCAAGGCCCTACACGCCGACCAGTGTCGTACAGATCTGTCGTGGCCGATGCAGGTACTCGCATCCGACCCATCGATCCATTGGCCCCCATTTCTTTCCTCTATTTCGTAAGCTAGCTTCTCCATCATCTCTGGCCCAGGCACCACCACTTGCTAGCTGTGTCTGTACCAAGGCTTATTCTGAAATTGGACCGAGGCTTATTCTGAAATCGCCGGATACAAGACCAACCTCAAACACGACTGTGCTACGGTGATGGTTCAGCCCCACAAATGGAACAAACGGCAACCTATATTTGTTTGACCGGTATGTGCTATCAAACACCACCACACCACCAAATGCAACATAGTCCAAGCGAGATTGGGCGTCTGCCTAGAATATGTTCTGCAGATGCCCATCATTGTCTGTGGTGTATCTGTAAAAAAATCTGGGTCTTTCATCTGTTGTGTTGTCATGTAGTTCAGCATAAACTGAACATCGCTACCTTCTATCTTTTTCTTCTTCTCCAATGCAACATGGTTATACAGATCACGAGATATAAATCCAGCCTTGCCGAAACCACCAGCCTGCTTCTCCATCACATCCATTATATGATGTGTGTGAAGTCCACCAACCGAGTACTCAATGACATCCGCCTTCTGTGGGTCGTTCAGGCCACGATGAGACCACAGGAAAGGTGACAACTCAGGATTTATGAATGGATGGCTATATTGGTCAACAAAATTCTTTACAAACCACAACCCAGTGCTTGCTTGAATCTCAACCTGCAAAAGAGCAGGACAACCACACCGAGAGAGTGCCCTTGGCGTCCTTTTCTTGTCGGTTTCATCAAAGTGCTTTACGTCACGATATCCTTGTTTGCAGCACACAAACATCCTCCGGTATGCATTTTCCTTGTTTCCCTTATATTTCAGATCGCCCTTTCTAACACCAAACCCTTTGCTCTTCGCATACGCTAAGTAGAACTTGTACGCTTCGTTCTCACTTTTAAATGTCTGCCTGACCATCGAGCCGTACTCCATAAATTCATCTATCGAGATGCCTTCACCAGCCATGCCGATATCCTGCCATAAGAAACAGCAAAACCTGTTGCATATTTACATGAAAGAAAATACGCTGGAACTAAAACATATTAATTATACATTGTCAACGATTATCATCTGTAACTGAACCAATAATCTCTGACATCCTTACTAGTTTCTTGAGAAGCCAAGAATCCTACTGGTCATAGTAATTTAACCCATCGTTTTCATGTTCCCAGAAATTTGTATTATGTTCTTGTAAGAAGTAACATGCATCCCACAATATCAAACACATAATCTGAGAGCATTTTACTCACAGTACAAGAACTAGAAACCTCACACACACTACTAATTCAGCATCCACACGCACAGAAAACCTAGCAGCCGTTTTTGAATTGGTATTGCGTGCACAGCCAGCATCCATGTGCGCCCAGCTATGGTGTTTGGGGAGAACCAGAGGCAATGTACCTATGCGAGGGATCACGACGCGCGGAGGAACCGATCTCGGGCGCCGTCAGAAGATCCTGCGACGGAGATAGAGGGCCACCGGGCGGCGCGGGCCAGCTGCGCCGTTGAAGATCTTGGGGCCCGTCCAAGATCTTGCGGCGGCGACCGCAGGCCGGGAGACGGAGCGGCCGCCCAAGTGCGACTCAGGCAACGGCGACCGATGGGCGGGGGAAGAAGCGGCCGCGGGGGGGGGGGGGGGGGGGGAGGGGGGAGGAGAGGCGGCCCCTGTGCCACGACTGCCGGGCAGATAGGCGGCGGCACAAAACGCACGAGAAGACCTATCTACTACCACTATAAAAGAAAGAGAGGGCGGAGAACCAGATCATCCTATTCATCGAAATCTGCAATCTGATGGTCTACATCCCTCCAGCATACTAAACGCGTTTTACGCTTTAATTACCCACTATGCCATCTACTATCTACTACTCCTATAAAAGAAAGAAAGTGGCAGATCCAAACAATCTGCACCGTATATTTCTCAGATTTAGCGTCCCAGATTCATTCCATGTTTAACACCAAGCCACTAACCACGTCTTATCGCTAAACGATTTGGGTGCCGAAAAATAAATCCCGTCCCGTCCCGATGCCCTCGCCCCACCCACGCCACCCCCGAGGCCGTAACCTCCCCTGCCTCTTCCCCGTCTCACCTCGCCGCCGATACACGCCCCAACCGCCACGCCTGCCCTCCCAAACATCGCCGCCGTGCGCATCATCGCCGCCGCACGCACGCAGCACCTCACATCACCGGGACCACAGCCTGTCCAACTGGAGTTCCCACCGACCGCTCCACCGTCGGCCTGACTGTACGTCAGGGCGCTCGTCGCCGGCGAGGCACGCGGGACCTGCTGGTGCCGTTGGGGACTTGGACGCACGCGGGATGGCGGCCGCTGGCGAACGTGGCCGCGCCTCAGACCGGGGCGCGCGGCGGCCCAACGACCTCCCTGCTGCCGCCTCCGCCCTCCTACGGCTGCTCCATCCATGGGTACCTAGCCACCATGGCATCTCAATCCCTTCTTTTGTTGTTTGTTTTTCAGATTAATACGGATAGTTGTATGCTATTGTGGATAACCCAATCCCTCTACCTCTCATTTCCTTCGTCTGTTGTTTGTTTTTTCAGATTAATATGGACATGTTGTATGCTATTGTGGATAACCAAATATAGCAAAACTTTGGCCTCCTTTTCCTGTAGTTAGGCGACTTCAGGAGCATAGCAACACAACGGGAAGGTAAGCAACGAAACTTCAAATGTATGAGTTGCTTGGACTGCAAATGCTTGGACTACAAATTTCTGAAATCCTCACTAATCAGGAATTCAATATGTCCTCATAAAATTTCAGGAATCCTGATGGCAGCTGTTTGTATGTGTGCCTAAACATCTATGCTGGTAAATTGTTGGTTAGAGAATCCAAAATTGGTTTGCTTGTTCTCTGAGTATAGATGACCGTTTTAGTGTTGAAATTTAGATCTTCGCTATTGGTTTACAGTTTGCTGCCAATTTCTTCTGTGTTCACACCTTGTGTACATCCAATACAACGAGCGGTGAATCAGCTTTAGTTATAGAAACATACATCATGCGCTTTTTTTAGAGATTTGATCTGGATAAGTGAGGGCCTTGGGACACTAATGAAACAATAACAATATCTAATATCTGGTGGATTGTCTTCTGCAGGAATAATGAATATGACTAACCTATTTCTAGAATCTGCAGCATCACTAAAACTCTGAATCACATTGGCCTGTGCATCAAGTTTCAGGAAAACATGATGAGGTAAATAGAGAAAATTTCATGGATATTAGATGGCAGTTACACATACAACATTATTATTCTATCATAGCCTAAATAATTGGATTAAAGTTTAGCCCTTTTGGAAGAAGAATAGGGATGATAGTAGGATTGATTTCTGATGTTAGAACTACTAATCTTAAAGTTGTTGACTGCCCTTTAATAACAACCCACACCTTCGCTATGGAAAACATATATTTGTTACCACATAGTAATAAAAATGGTGTGCTTTAAACATGGTTGCTGCAAAACACATAAACGGAGATTGCACTGAGACACACATATATGAATTGTGCACATTGGTCTCGAGCTACAATTTGAGTGCATGCGTTGCTTACGATGAACCGCTGAAACTCTTGCTTTCTCTCTATTCTGATGATAGAAGCAATGGCACATAGCTCACACTCCACTTTTATTTGTGTTATTGTGATATTTTTCTTTTCATCGAAATCTTGACTTTGGACATATTTGTTGTTTTTTTATATTGGTGCGACCTTGTCCGCCTTATATTGTTTGGTGATTACAATATAAATTCCCGAGATAGTGCAAAAGTGGACAGTTTAGCCATTGAATAGTAATTATTCTACTGAATTGCAATGAAACACTCTTCGTACTTCTTGGACTACTACATGGCATGATCCTGAGCGTTATTACCTTGCTGCTGCCTCATGGAATTTCTTGTGTGCCACACTGCATGATCCAAAGGTTAGCCTCAACATAGTTTTATGATTTTCTTTTTTGTGCCTTTGGAGCTCTTGTTTTTTTATGCTTTTCTTTTCCAAGTTTCGCAAACGATCAACCCAAATAGGTAATTTTTGTTTTACTGCTTTAGGAGTACTCGCTATGTGTCAACGGATAACTGAAGTATGGTTGCGTCTATGAACACTTGGAGATTTTGTAGTACTTTTTCCCAGGAGATAAGCTAGCATGAGTAATAGATGACCAACAGTAACTAATTGCATTTTTTGCTTGATGGCCTTATTGTCTTGTAGGAAGGCCTCTGCACCCCCTCCCGACAATTGACACGCTGCATCTCACCTGGCCACCCCGCATCCCCTTCTGAGATTGCTTCTCCCATTGAGAGTGAAACTGTTCTATGAAATTTGAGATGTATATACATTCATATGAATGCAGTTTCATCCATTGCTGAAAGAAATGTGATATCCAATTTCAGGTTTTCTGAAGCCACGATCAGCTAGGGATTGGATAGCAGAAGCATGGCGTGTATAAGATCTGAACATTGAAGACATGCAATGCAGCTCAATGGTATGCCTTCCTCGGTTCCTTGTAATCTTTGAAGCCTAAATTCTGAACTGTTTTTTTATACAAGCCTAAATGTTCTTACGTGTTACTGCGTTTGTACAAGACAACATGAGTACAACTTCTACAAAAGTACTTTGGACTGTTTTGTGTGCATCGGGCAACGCATACATTAAGCTGTCGCCATTGCCCATCATCTCATAAACTATTATGGGAAGTATGGTTTCGTTTTATCCCATATATCAGTATATTAAGTATGTTACCTTCTATATAATGTTGGTGATTTGTCCATGGAAATATTTAATTAAACAATGTTTATCTTCTGCATCTTTTTTATATCTTTTTACCACGACAGGGATGGAGCTCTCGGCGATGTGGAGCTCAATGTCTTTCAGGTTGTTCTATACAGTGTTATTAGTGTTTTAATATATACTTATTTGCATAAGAAGTTTGCATATGTTAGTTATTCCTCTCGTCAAAGGAAATATCCTCCCTTCAATACAATAAATAAATTCAATGTTCATGCGCTAAATGAAAATCGTTAGTTCATTATTACTACATTATTATCAGCTATTGATTTTGTAGTATTTATTAATTAGTAGTGCTTCACTAGGATGAACATGTATTTTCTTCTCCGCAAAAGAATGATTTTTCAATGGTTTTTCCGGGCTGTTTATTTTTCAGAAATTGTGACCTGCTGAATCCTTTTTCCCTTACTGCACACATGCACATCATTTTAATTTTGTGTGCACTTCCCAACTTGTTAGTGCCATCGTACCATGTTTGTTAGTCATGCTTTACTTATTATTTGGGCACCTTGGGGTAACATCTTGCCAATGTTTGTTCAGAATGGTGAATACATGTTCAAAAGCACTCGAAATCATATTACCTTTCATTATGTTGGAAGGAAAAAACCTTTAAAACTGGATATATGTTTCTTCACCCTGGAAAAGCCCAGTTCAGCAGTTGATTTTTCCAAATGCATGTCCTCAGCATAGTAGTTTTGCAGGATATAGGCAACGATCGATACTTGATAGAAGACATGACAAGGCTCCCTGACTTACATGCTTGCCCCTGGCTGTGATGTCACACGGACATTGCTTTGGTGCCAGCTCATTCCACATTCTGGAAGTGTGCACTGGTGTAAGAACGCTGACACTTAAAACTATCCTTAATTTGTTTATATCTTTGTAAAGCACTTATAATGCTTGAGTTATCAGGTTAGTGACATAAAAACAATACGCACTTGCACTTTCAGGCATACCTAGACTTGATTGCCAGTTGCTCTACTCTAGGTGTTGGTTTAATACTAATACCTTGTCTTCAAACTTTAACCGTGGAAATTCTATGGCTCATGTAAGTGCTAATACTTTCATCTTCAAGTTTAGCAAAGTGACGTACTGTTTTCTAATGTATGTGAGGATATATGGTGCTTTATTGCCTGGCAGGCTCAATCTTGATGACACAATTAGAGTAAGTACTTGGAGAAAATTTTATTAGTTACGATATCTTTTTTAAGAGGTTTCATTGACAGTGAAGTCCAAAGGTAGAGCTGAACATTATCATGCTTAAGAATTTATGTGACTTCTATAATAGTGTTTGTCGTACCAGCTCTTTTACAGAACAAACATATTTTCTGTAGTATCCTAGCTTCAAACTATTTCCCGGTGTTCTTTTGTAAATTGTGCTGATGCATGTCGAAGTACTCAGGCAGTCTGATAATTTATCATTCATCTCTTTTTCGCTATGAAATGTATTGGTTAATCTTACAAAGTTGATATGCTACTCACTTCAGGCACAGACTCCATGCCCATCGAGTTGCATTTGTGATCAGCCAACACACTGTAAAACTGATAAACTTGTGCTCGATCGCCTCCAAGAAGTAGAAATTAGTGAATTATCAGGAACTGAACATGAACGTGATTTTGTGCAACGGTTATTCAGTTGGGCAACAACCTTAAAAAAGTTGACAATATCTTTTCATCACTCGATCACGAAAGCAAGGCCAAGGGGTTGTTCCAGATGTTATGAAGCTTGTCCACATTGGAACTATGTATTGAATTTTATCTGCACCGCTGCTTGGTGGGGAAAGTTCTATATGTTCCTGGAGATTAAAACACTGATTTGTCAATTCTCTTCGCAAGATTCTGGTTTGTGTGGTCCTGTTGTTCGCATGCTCGGGAGTCAGGAGTGGTGACGAATTCATGTTGTGACAATATGTCGATGCTGTTGAGACTGTCTTTCTGGGACGCGTGTTTACCTCTGTAATCTGTATGAAACTATGGATTCTAATTAATTTGCTAAAATAGTAGCTGCTTGCCCTGATTTCTAATAGCATTTGTTAGGTGGGGCGCATTGCTGTTTATTAGTTGAATGGTGATTTCTGCTGAATTTCTGTTATTGTAATGGTATATGTGACTGTAAGTTCATTCTTTCGATATCATTTGCTGGAATGTGTAAAGGTATGGCTCTTTCATGATTTGAACCTTGCACCGGTAGGGTATCCACAACACTATGTATGATCTAAACAATGGGTGAAAATATTTATTGGAGCATTTGTTTCAAACACATGATTTTTAGCGTAAGATATTTCTAATATTTAAGTATGTGTGATGTATTTTAGATAGTACTGTCTCAACATTGTGTGCCTGATTGTTATTGAAATTAACAAAATATTTAAAATTATAGTGAAAATGTACAATCTCCAATAATACAATGGGTATTAATATTTATATTTGTTAAGACGTGTGTTGCACGTGTCGCTTACTAGTGAACAGATACGGCAATTCTATTCCAGTTGTGAGTACGTATGATTCTATTCCAACTGTGAGTACGTACGATTCCAATCACTGCAATTACCCATGTTATAAATTAATAACATTATTATTAAGAAAGGACTAATCTACCCTTACATCCAATTACTAAAATGTCTTCAAGAGAAAAAAAACAAGGATCAATAATGACCATTGGATCACCTATATACTACCCACTATTTACAGGAGTATGATGCACCGTAAAATCTCTCTATTAATAGTCCTCTTGAGTGAAAAGAAAAAGAAACGATTGGATCCGGCGTTTTGCAAAAGAACAAATTTCACATTGGAATCACCGGCCCCGTTCCTTGATCCGAACGGTCTAGCAATTGGCAAGGAGGATTTTTGTGCGTCTATAAAGAATCGCCAAAAAAAAAAAGAAAACAAAGAAAGTTCGATCGATCTTTTTTTTTTCGATCAAAGGGGAGCACCCCCGGCTCCATTTTCATAGAAAACGAAACCCAACACGCATACAGGTCTTCTGGCAACGACACCAGGTTTCAAACAGTGACAAAGTATTGGCAACAACTGCCACTAGCAAAGAGTTCGATCGATCTTCTCTAGGCAAATCAAACGGAAATACTGCTGGCAACATGTTAGGCCCTGTTCGGTTGTAGAGGATTAGATCCTACAGGGATTGAGTTGACCCCGGTGGGTTTAATCCCTGCCACCTATAAACCATTCGATTAACAGTCTTGATAAGTCTGACAAAATTTTCTTTTCAGTTTTTTTCCTTTTCTCTCTTGCATGTAATGTCATTTGACTGAGACTTGATTAAATCTCAGGCGACGAGATCTAACCACACCCTTCGGTTAAACCCTGCCACAGTTTTTTAAAACGAAGGCAAAAGATTTGACTCGTTGATGAAGAAAGTTGTCCAGTTAATTTGCGAAAAATAGGACGAACACGGGTACAAACAACCCATAAATAAGGTCATCTAAGATACTACTATATGATACTTACGAGCAGCCTAATGAACCTATGACCCCCAGGTTTATTCTTCATTAGATATTACTCACATAAAAATTGTTGTTATTACTTTTATTTCGCTGTTCTATATTATACTATTCATCACTATTTGCTTTTAATCTTGTAACTCGCAAGATAAAGCGATTGACAACCTCCTTTTTACATTGGGGGCAAGCAATTGTCTTGTTTGTGTGCAGAGGTGCTGTTTTTTTTGGGAGCAAGCAATTGTCTTGTTTGCACTACACAACCTAGTCATGACAATCAACATAGGGCTAACTTTGTCAACATACCTCCCCATCCAAATCGCCTAGACAACTTGGCAAGTGGGTGGCAGGACCTAGCCAAACCAGAGGACAAAGACATGCCAGGAGTGTTGGCGATGGCATACTTAACGCCCTAGAGGTCCATGCCCTGAAGCTCCAACTCCGTTGACTCTGTGAGAAGCTAAGGCGACGCCTTGATGAAGGACATGACGTCGTGACACCACCGCTGCTTGTTCCAGCGAACCAGAACAAGGGTTGCCCCCGGCACTCGAGAAAAGACAAGATCAAGATCAAAACGAAACAGCACCCGCATGCGTCGTCGCTACGAGCTGCCAGCCATGTGGAAATTTCGCCCCGGCCATGAGACCACCAGAGCGGAGACGAGAGAACAAGCCGTCGGCTGGGTGCACCACTGCAGGAAGGAAAGCCACACCCATCATCAACGAAGGTAGGCGACACCGGGCGCCGCCAGCCTCTCCTTCACCAATGATGGCCACGGCCGGTCGTCAACGCCTGACTGACCAGATGTACCGCAACCCAGAGCCACCGCCCTGGGATCCAGGAGCCCCCACAGGCCAGAGCCCACCAGGCTCCCACCACCGCATGCGCCGATAGTCGGGAAGACCCGACCTTGACACTGCCAGCCACGACTCTGGGCCTAACCCAGACCACCACACCATGACCTCCCCGCAAACCACCACGCAACCACAGCACAGATCCTTGCAGACCACCACGCTAACAACACCATGACCTCCCTCACCACGACGGAGAGGAAGGGAGAGCAACCCCCATGCACAGGGCTGCCGGCGAGGGCCCGAACCGCCACCGCCCCTAGCGGAATGGATCTGGGAAGGGGACGCCCCGATCCGTCACGACCGGGAGCCACGGCTGCCCACCACGCTACCCCTGTAGCCGTGGCAGCGCAACAACCGCCGATAGCTCCTGGGGCCGCCGCCCCAGCTTCCTGGCTCTGCTGACGTGCATGGCACCCAGGGTCACCAGTGTGCACTAGTCGGAGGTTTCCCGAAAAAAGAGGCGAGGCGAGCCCGCCACCGCCATCCACCGGACGAGCTTTGCTCGCCGGCTTCCTCCGGCGGCGGCAGGAGATGGGCGAGGAAGATGGGTCGAGGGCGGCGGCTAGGGTTCGCCCGAGCCGGCCCCCTAGAGGCAGCGTGAGCGAAGGGGAAGTTCTCCGTGTCGGTCTTATATGACTTTATTGCCGCCGATATGTCAATTTTTATCCTTTCTTTTGTCACATAATTGGTATTTGGTTGTGTCCATCTTAGTTACGTAGAACCCGGGTGTTGCTCATCATGTTTTTTATCCGCTAGATATTCTGAGTTAGAAAAAACAAACTTTATCGAAAAACTGTACTAATATGATATCCAAAAAATAAAGCTTTTGACCCAAAAAATTTGCACATATCAAACCACTATTTGTACCTCTAAGACAACAATATACATGGAAATATGTACTGTACGCCATTTGTGTAGTAGTACACTTAACTTAAAACAAATAGCGTAACTGTTCACTTGGGCAGCAGGTACTGAAACTCATAGTCGTATGGGATCACCTCCACGACGTCTTCGACCTTGAGATGCCCCCTCAAGCAGTCCACCATGGATTTTCTGAGCGACCAAGATGTGGGGAGCTGCTCACAGATCCACCTGAGCAGGGACTCCATGTCCTTGGCAAAGTCATGCATGTTGGAGTGTATCAGGCTTGGGATCATCAGCCTCCTCGTCGAGGTCACCACCAGCGACGCCTGCAGGTAGTCCAGCTTCGCCTTCTCCAGTTCCGCCATCACGCGATCCGCCTTGTATATCCGGAGCTGCATGGAACTCAAAATTAATATGCATGTGCAGCACCAGATTCACTCCGCTCATGTTAGATTCAATGGAGATTTTTCCCCGCAAAAAAAAAGATTCAATGGAGATTTCAAGTATTTCTCTTTCCTTCATAATTCATTTATATTACTAAAAAAACATAATTGATTTATTAGTTGTGTTAGGAGTGGATGAACTTACTGCCGGAGAAGATCTGATGCCACAGCACATCCCGAACAGAATGTTGGGCTCTGAACTGTTCAATCCGTAGAGACTCCTCACTTGTTGCTCTTCGACATCGACGTCGCATTTCCAGAATTCCTGCGGTGTTTGTTTGTTGATGAGAACAACACATTCTTGTTGTGCAGGTGCAACTGAAAGCAAAAAACAGAAAACTACCAAAATGCTCACTTCTTTCACACTGGATGGCTGCCTCAAGATGAAATTCTCTATTACCAGAGGATTGAACTTTTGCCCAGAAACATTGATCGTTGCCTGAAAGGGAGGAAACAACCCACACATGTTAAACTTTCTTTACACCAAAATAAATTCTTTAAGCGAACTACTGTACCTTGTTCTTCAGTGCCAGCAGCTTTTCAGAGTTCGAGGGCAAACCATGCTGCAGAATCCCCTGGATCATTCATTCAAAACACGAAGCTCAAACAGCGGATACCAAAAATCTTTAGCTCAAAGAAATGCATCCGAAGATCTCTCAAAATGTACATACGTGCATGATGCATGTGTTGTATATGTTGAGCCAGAATGCTAGCTTCTGCTGGTGCGTCAGAAACCTTAAGTCCACCTGCTGCAAGGCCTCCAACATCTCCCTAGCAGCACCAGACAACACGACCAAAGAAATTAGTACTTCTAACAAAAAGCAAGAGATGATCGAAACTGTCAAAAATGAACAAATGGATTTACTTATTCACCTCAGCTTGGTGAGCAGAGGGGAGCCGGAGAACCCTCGGAGGTCGAAGGCGCTGGAGGTGAACCTGACGAGATTCTTGTAGGGGCCGATGTCTCTGACCATGGAGTCCTGTATCCCGAAGATGCCGTAGTGGTCCTGCTGCCCCCTGTCCTTCTCCTTTGCGGCGCCAGCCGCCACGTTCAGCGCCGCGTCGATCCTGAAGCTCCCCTGCAGGTTCCCGGACCTGGCGAGGTTGCCGGACTTGTCCATCTCCGCCGCCCGCGACGACCGGAGCAGCCTGATGAAGATCACCGCCAGGCATTTCACGATCCTCTCCGACAGCTTGTTCGGCTGGGCCTTGCTCTGCTCGTCCCTCTTCGCCGTCGTCGGCGGCGGTGACGGTTCTTGGGTGACCTGCAGAGGTTTTTGGTCTGCGCCATTCGATTGCTTCTGGAAGGAGCAACGTACAGAGCATAAACAGAGCATGATTTTCACTGAGCAGTGTTGCATAGATATATGTCAGATTGGTGGTTACCTTGTCATGGGAATTCCTTGGCGGGGGGCCAAAGCTGTCATCGTTGAACTTTGGGCTGACGGCGCCGGCTCCTGATCCTCTGGTCTGGTCTCTGGGGCTCCTGTCCGGCTTGTCGTCGGCGGCCAGATGGCGCTGGAGGTACTCGGCGTTCATGGCCTGGCTGATGAAGAACATGGACTTGATCTCCGGCGCCACCTGATCAGCCGGCTGACGAGTCAATGCCGCGTATGCCGCCGTACCGTTGCTGTTGCCATTTCCATTGCTGGTATAGACACTTGGCGAGTAGGAGGAGGCATAGGCGGTGGTCGCCATGGACGCCCGTTGCTGCTGCGCGGTGGTGATTAGGTCGCCCTTCATGGTGTGGATCTGCGACTCGAGCCGCGCGATCTCTTCCTCCACGAGCACGAGCTCGGCGAGCAGCTGCTTGGCCTTCGCCGGGATGAAGGCCGGGATGTTGAGGAGGACGGAGCGCGCGGAGGAGGGGGAGGCGGCGGTGGTGGTTGGGTGCAGGGCGCGCTCCAGGATGTGGTGCACCGTCTCCTCGTTGCTCAGCTGCTGCTTCAGCTCCGCCACCTGCACCATTCCCGCACATTTTCAGTCTCCAAACCGGAAATTATTCATGCCGATGCATTGCACAAGACGATTCTTAGATGGGCATGCACCTCGTGCTCAAGATCCATGCGCCTCCGATTGTGCTGTTGCACGCCGTTGCCTGTCGTCGTCGTCGTCGTCGTCTGCAACTGAACCATCATCGTCCATGCAACAAAAGCATCAGCAAGTACGTGACTGGACCGGGCCATTGCCAATAAGTCAGGCTGGCCCATGCTAATCTACGCCTTGCCGCGCATGGGCCGCGGGCTGGTCCAACCAAATTTACGCACTGCCCGAATTAAAAGAGGAACTTGCTCCAATTCTCGATCGAAAACGGAAAGGAAACCACCTGACTGACATGGCAACGGAGTGCATAGATTCTAGCAGTACTGTGCAGTGTGCACTCACCGGAGGAGGAGGAACAGTCGGGTCGGCGGCGAGCTGGTAAGCATGGCGAGTCCTGCGGCTCATCGGAGTCGGAGCCCGCACGGCCACGTACTCCATCTATCGATCAACCCGCACCGACGTCGGACGGCGGGCCGCCGAGATGGAATAGAACACCTGGCCGGACAGCCGTCGCAGCAGCTAGCGGCGGCCGTCGACGGCCAAAGGGAGACGCCGAGCCGGGGAGAAGATGAGAAGCTGCTGGGCAAGGCCAACAAGTAGCAAGCTAGCTTCGTTGCCGTAGGGGTGCATCCGTGTGAGGAGGTAGAGGGAGAAGCCCGCGGAGGAAGAAGAGTAAGAAGAAGTGAGGATCGGTTGGGAGGGGCCTATCGATCGACCGGCGACGGGTGTTGCTGGTGTCGGCTGGCCGCGGGGCCACGCATGTAACCGCAACGCGGCGGTGCCGGCCATGGTCGCTTTCACTTGGTGAATGCTGAGTGATTCGGTTGGTCAGGTGGCGATGGATGGGGATCGTCTACTCTTGTCTTGCCTTGTAATCTACTGAAAAACAAGAATGGTTTCCTAGCTACCCCCTGTCCTACATGCAACCAACGCCGCACCTTGGAAAGGATGAGTGCGAGTGAAGGTTTAACAAGGGTTTATAGTGCATCGGTTGGTGGCCCGGCCGGGTCGGTTGGACGGCGACGCCTCGCCGTTTTCACCACTCGCAGGATTGCCCACGGATATGATACACGGATTTTCTCTGGTTCTCGTATGACCTAACGAAATCTCGCTCAACCTCCCTATCGTATGATTCCACGCGGAGGTTCATGTGGATTGTTTTATTCTTGGTTTCCTTTCTCGTTTGATTGATTGATTTACGTTTTTTTTCTTGTTTTTAATACTTCCTCCATTCCTAAATATAAGTCTTTGTAAAATCTACACTCTAAAATGCATCTATATATATCTATATGTTGTCCATAGTAAAATCTCTACAAAGTTATATTTAGAAACAAAGGGAGTACTGTCTTTTTCACGTGTAACTACAGTTGCACACGTTCGTCGGCTTCATAACTACGGTTGCACGCCATCAGCTTATGTGTAGGCAGCTATAACATCTCTCCTCGGGCCAAAAAAACATCTCTCCTCAGGGCGCACAAATATAATTGTAGGCTCGCTGGCTACGCATAACTACACTTGCGTATTTTCAAAGAAAAACAATGAAGAAGTGAAGAAAAATAAGTAAAAGAAGAAATAAAAAACAGTAAAAAGAAAGATCCTATGATGGCGTCACTAGAGTGAGATTGAGATGAGATAGGCACCGAATATTCACTTCTGAGCCCACACTCATATGCTCCCGTGAACAGTAAATTCAACAAAAATGCTAAAAAAAAAAGAAAAATGTCCGAACAGTGAGTGAATAGTAAACTTTCTCATAGGTCCAAATTTGTTTATTTTTTGAGAGCTGCTCGGATGTCCAAACACCACCAAATTTGACATGGACATCACGCATGAACATCTTCCATGACAAAATAAATTTAGACTTTTTTGAATTTTTTCTAGGATTTATTTTGAGCTTACTGTTCACGCAAGGGAGCAGATAAGCTCGGGAGACGAGTCGCCCTGTCCTATAATATATTACCTTGCTCATCGCAACTTAATTTGATGATTATTCATCAACCTTTCTCGACTGATATTGTAACTATTTTCCTTTATTAATTTGCAATTGTCGTGTTTTCGAGGTAGATAAATCACAATGAACAAAATAAAGAAGATGGATGACAGATGATATAAGGGTGCTATTTTCTTTTTTCATGTTGTTGAAATAGCAACTTATGTGGCGTAGTAAAAGGGAACCACCCTTGGTATTTATAGACCTACTAGACATACTTAGGGCTTAGAGCATCTCCAACAACCCCCCCCCCCCCCCCCACAAAAAAAACTCCCCTAATAATTATTTGTTGAAGCTTTACCATAATACTTTCCTGGTTATTGGAATGGGCACTTTTGTCGATCCTCAATACCTAGCACAACCTGCACAACCACTTATTAATTTGATATCTCTCTCTCTCTCTCTCTCTCTCTCTCTCTCTCTCTTCTCTCTCTCCGGCGACACAACGGTGGGTGTGGCGGTGATGTTGTGGTGGTGTGGGCAGCTTCGGGTGGATGTCACATGGCCCCCAAGGTATTGGGGGGGGGGGGAGTATCGGGAGAAGGTCAATCCCCCCTCCATATAGGGGAGTCAGGCTAAATTATTGGTGATCACCATAATCTAAGGGGATCTGTTGGAGCTTATTTTTAGGCACAATTTCGCAAACCAGAATTTTATTGAAGACTGGGGATCTGTTGGAGATGCTCTTAGGGGGTCAGGGGCGGATAGGCACGAGGAACACATGATCTCTCCTACTTAGAAAGGACGTAAGGTTTTGTCGTGCCCCCACCCAGACACACCTCCCATCCCCTCTATCCTTTTTTTCTCTCACCTATGATCCCAACCCCCTCCCTGGATTTTTGTTTAAAAAAATCGGCATCAAAAAGTATACCAAATTTGTTTGGTAATTGATTGGATGGTTTTCATCATAACGTGAAGGGCGAAATTCATGTGGGAGTTGTGGGAGTTTGTCCCATTCTTTGGCAATTTAGAATTTCAGCAATGCGTGTGGTTCTAACAGATCATCTATTCCAAACTTTTTACAGGTTTTCTTCTGAGCTACGACGTCAATCTGTACATGGTCACCACTACGGCGTGTGGACGCGCGGGGGCATATGGCCTTTGGGTGCAACATCTGGAAATTGTTGCACTAGTTATGTTCAATGATTTTGGTTGGCGTGTCAATAGCGGATGAGCTATGCAATCTTGTTTTAACCACTCAGTTAGGGTTTCCCTACCTCTCGCCGGCGACAGGCTGGTTCGCCTCATCTCCTATTTTCCTTGGATCATGGAGGCGCGGTCGACCCCGGCCCTCGTCGACGGGAGGGCCCCGTTTTTCCTTGTTTTTTTTGAGTTTCTTTAGGGTTTGTGCCTTGCTCAGGAAGACGAGGTGGCGACAGCTTCTTGAAGATGGAGTAAGGTCCTCCCCGCCTAGCCCTCGTTCCCGCGATGTTTCTGGCGTTGTCGGAGGGCGTGTGGAGGTCTGTCTCCGGCGGATCCATGGGATCCGGTCGGCGTTTGTCTTCGTTTGATCCGCTTGGATCCAATCTTCGTTCGTCTATGTGTCTGCGGGTTGGATCCTTCCGATCTAGGCTTCTCTTCCTCGACGGTGGTTGATGTTCTGGTGCGCTGGTCCTATGGGGCCTTAGCACGGCGACTTCCCAACTGTCTACTACAACAATGTTTGCCCGACTCCGATGAGGGAGGGCGATAACAGTGGCGCACCTTCGGCTCGCTCCAGTGCTTGTAGTCGTTGCTAGGTCGTTTACGGACCTGGATGTAATTCTTATTTCGGGTATTTTCTGTACAACCTTGACAGTTGATATATATGGTCACCACTACAACGTGTGGATGCACAGGGCATATGGCCTTTGGGTGCAGCAGTCTGAAAATGGTTGCACTAGTTTTGTTCAATGATTTTGGCCGGCATGTCAGTAGCAGATTATGTGGATGAGCTATATAATCTTGTTTTGACCTTTTGGTCGTATTTTGCTATAAATCTTTTGGTACTCGATGACTATGCCTTTTATTTTTTTGGTCTATCTAGGGCACATCTAGATGTGCTCTAGTTATTGCACATCTAAGTGACCCAATCAAACTAGAAAGAAAAGGAAAAAAGACTAATGAAAATGCTTGCACGAATCTTTACGTAAAATCAATGGCATAGGATTTAGACATGCAATATTTAAGGCACATCTAGATGTGTTTTAGTAAAACTGTTTATTCTTATAAAATAATTGTGTGCATCATATGATGTGAGGTCGGCGTATCCCTTTTCGAAAGAAAGAAAAAGACATGAATGATACCTATGTGTATGCCAAGCAAAAGATATTAACCTGATAGCCACTTATCCGTTCGTACCAGATAAAGAGAGAAAAGCCATTGCTTGTAAATTAGACAATTCAACCTCCTAAGTATAGTTGAATAGTGATGCAAAGCGTCGATAGTGGAGTACAGGCCAAGGGTGCTTCAACTGAAGCTCAAGTGGAGGTCGTTGGTCGAAAAATAACACTTTCCATGCATCTAGGCTTCTTCTTTGCACTTTTCAGCTCGCTTTCTTCCGCATGCATCAATTTCGTGCTAAGGAAGTGTCAGCATCGTCCATGTTTGAAAAGAAGGCCATAAATTAGCGAAAGAATTCCTTATTTAACAATATCTTAAAATTGAATTCCCTATTTAACACTGGCAAAATATTTTTTCCCTATCTATCATTGACTCTAAATTTTATTTCCAATATAACACTTTCGTCAATTTTTTGAGCTAACAGTGTTAAATGGCGCCTGAAATGACAATACTACCCTTGGCACTAGTATATCACCAAAAATTTCACTCTTTTTTCCCGGTGCCTCTGTTTGTTTTAGAACGCTAATACAAATCATCGGAGAGCTGCATACGTACGTGCAAAAGCTAGCTGCTTGATTGATCTTGCTGCGGAATAGTGCACACACGTCTAGCCGTACGTGACGCACGTACATGTGAAAGGCTAGCTTGCTGGATCGATCAACTCCGCTCTCACGGCGTGCTGCCACTGGCCCCGGCAGGTGCGGCACAGTCTGCACAACCTTTTGGCCACACCGACTCGTGTTATCCCACTTTAAATATGACATAGAAATACAGGGGCAGATTGGCTAGATGTTTGAGGGCAAAATTGTCATTTCATACACCATTTAACACTGTTAACTCAAATATTGGACACAAGTGTTATATTGGAAACAAAATTTAGAGTTGATGTTATAGAGGGAAGAAATATTTTTTCGGTGTTAAATGGGGCATCCAATTTTAAGACGGTGTTAAATAAGGAATTCTTTCTAAATTAGCACTACCGATCAATCAGGCTCGGGACAAAAAAATAATCTCATCTGCTGCTGTCGTCAGTCCCAACGGGGACGTGTCGACCTTAGCAACACGTTTCTAAACTTCTTTTGCAACACGTTTCGAGTAAAGAAACCGGAGAGGTTGAGTTCATGTCAATAAAAAAAGCAAGAGTTTTGAACATTTATGGCATATAAGAAGGATAGTGGCATAAATATATACATAAGAAGAAAAAAGGTCATTTCGCAGGCTAGCACTCAACAATTTGCATGATTAACCAGTGAACATTTAAATAGCTTAATTCTTATTAACAAACATCATATATACTATTTTTTTGCGGGTAACAAACATCACAAATTAACTGGCGCAAATTCAAGCTCACAAGATAAGGTTCGTAATTATTGTGAGGACCAAGTATTAAAGTATATCGAAATGTGTCCCACAAAAAAGGTGTACTTATAATGTGGTTAAAGTTTGATAGTGAAATGGCACCCGGTGAATCACGAGCTTCCTGCAAAAATTGAATCTTTCCTTTCCTTTTCCTATCCTGCAAAAATCACACCCGGAGAATCACGTTTTAAATCATACTCCCTCCGTCCGAAAATACTTGTCATCAAAATGGATAAAAATGGATGATGCTTGCAAGATTTAGCACTATTTGCACCTTTCCTTTTCCTTTGTGCGAGAGCTTGCATTTGCGGTCACGCCAGGTTACCATCATCCTACAACATTGTGTATTTTCGCATTTGCAAGTCTGCTAAGTGACCAGACATTTACTGGTGTGAATTCTTTCATAATGTTTGCAAACGTGCGAGAACATTGTTAGTGGCAAGTGTATGTCAGCTCGAGTGGTATTCATAAATGTCAGGATAAATGTTCATAATACACATGGCATTTTTTAGGGGTAAAGCAACAGTTTATTCATCAAATACCATAAATTGTGGGATGCAGTTCGGATAATGGGGTTAAACCAGCCACAAGTGGCGCCCTGATCTAAAGAAAGAGCAAATCTAGCTAGCTTATTAGCATCTAAATTAACTGATTGACTTTTGAAAATAAATTTACAAGTGAAGCTTCGTGCTCTGGAGAGGATCTCATTTCCAAATCATTCACCACCTGTTTTGCATCCGACGAAATGATCATTGTGACGAATAGTAGCCAAATTTTATAAATCCCACTGGGAATAACAGGTATGGGCCAGCCCAGATAGCATACATCTCCTCATTGAAAGGTTGACCGAATTTACCCCTTGTTTTTTTGTTGTTCATCTTTATTCTCTAACCGTTTTGTTCATATTTTTGTCTTTATTATTCTTCATTTTTTCTCATTTATGCTTTCCAGGTTTTCGACTGGTTCTTTTTTTCCATGTTTTTCCTTGCTTTCCTCTTTTCATTTGAAAATTCAAAAAGCAAAATTAATAAATATTTTTAAAATTCTTGGAGATTTTAAAATTTCCTGAATATTTTAAAAAATCTTGGACATATTGAAAATTCTTAAATAATAATAAAATTTTGAAAATCTTTTTAAATTCGTGAGAAAGTTAAACTCGCGATAATTATCTAATTCTGAGATTTGCTAATATTTATGAACGTTTTTAGATTTGTTAAACATTCTTCAAAGTAGTTAAAAAAATAATTTGGGAAGATTTTAATATTCACTACATTTTTTTAAAATTTTGTAAAATTTATCAAACATGGGATGGACAAAGTTTCCCAAATAAATGATTTTTCTTTTCCATTTTTTATAAACCAATTTTTGAATTAATTTCGTATCATATATAATATTTTTTTGATAAATAAACACCCGAGATAAAAAAAGCCCTGCTAAATAGGTCTAAAATAAAATAAAAATCCACTAAAAACCTGTGGTCCCAGGGGCAGACGCACTATATGGGTCACCGGCCCACCCGTATGACGCAAAGAATGGGATTCGTATTTTGCGCATGACGGGCTATGCCGAGACCTCGAGTTTGATGCCTGTTGGCATTAAATAAGTGAGGCCCTGCTTGATGGAAATCATAAATGGACCAGCCCAATCTGGCAAGCTCACTTAAGTTGGTTTTTCTATTTGTTTCTCTTAGATTTTCATTAAAAAAACATGTTTGATTTTCTTTATGGAGCTACAAATATATAAAAACCTACTAAAAAGTGAATAATATATATTCTGACAACTGATTAGTGTGTAATTATAAGAAGTTCATCATATATAAAAAAGTTCACCATACATAAAAATGTCTGCGGTGTATTAAAAAAATGTTCATCATGTTTAAAAAAATATGTAAACCTGTATTTAAATTAACGTCCATCTATTGTCCATCTTGTACTTAAATAATGTTCATTATTTAAAAAAAGTGTGTACTAAACAAATGTAAGCCATGCTTACTTTTTTTCATCGTTTGTTTAGAAAGGAAAATGAGATAAGACAAAGAAAAGGAAATACTGAAAAAGGAACCAAAGCAGTAAACCGAAAACATATATTTGAAAGCAATATGAAGGAAAACAACGAACTAACCAGCAGTAGAAAAAAACAGAAAACCATAAAAGGAAACAACAGTAAAAAAACAAGAAGAGAAACAAAAAAATAGACAACCAGGGAAACACGGGGTCCTCCTCGTCAGAGCCTTGTGAGCCAGTAGGATCAACGTGTGCTTACATGCTGCCTCGCGTGGGTCGGCTGATCAACGCGCGCAGCTGGCCAGCTTGGGTCGCTTCAGTTTACTCTTTTTTCCTGAGTTGCCAATTGACTTGACCAAGCTGCCATTAACTAGATCTATTGACCTTTAACACAGCCCATTGAACCGAGTTGACCATTGACCTTTTCAAAAGAGTTCATGATTTTGAAAAGAGTTTGTGGTTCAGGAAAAATCAATGATTGGAAAAAAATGTTTACAAATTTGAAAATAAGAAGTTTACTGAATTTTAAAAAGTCTGTCAATTCTGAAAAAAGGTCATTGATTTTCAAAAAACTTTACAAGTTTGTGAAAAGTTCCTTCAATTTGAAAAAGTTCATCAATCTTAAGAAAAAAATCATCCATTTTATAAAAAGTTCATCGAATTTGAAAAAATATTGAACAAAAATTCATCTATTTTGAAGAATGTTCATCACATTCGGGAAAAAATCATCAATGTTGGAAAAAAAGTTAACAAATTTGGATGAACTTCATTGATTTTGAAAAAAAGTTCTTATATTTTAACAAAAGATCACCAATATTGAAAAAAATTCGTGCAAACAAAAACTGTACAGGAACAACCAATCAAAAACTGGACCAGAAAAATCCCATATTTAATAAAAGGAAAAAAACCAACATAGGCAAATGGGCTGGCCCGTCGTGGAGGGGTGTGTGTGCTTCTGTTTGCAAAATGCACAGTAATGGATGCTAAAGGCGCCACATAGGAAATGCTGGGGGGGGGGGGGGGGGGGGGGAGCTTACGCCAGTTTGCGCCGTGGCCTTTAACCGGTGTAATTTGGCGAAAACATGTTTGTAGTAACTCATCAGACAAACACAACAGAAAACCCCAACGGCCTGATTCGCCCTGGGTGGCTTGCTGCCTATTCGATGATTGTTGGCGGCAAATAAGATTGGCCTTAATTGTTGAGCAAACGTCCAGCCAGCCGCGCTACGGGGCCAACCCGGGTAATTCTTCTGGTGTTGGGAATTTTCTGCCGAGTTTTTTCTTTTTCTTTTCTTGTTTCTCTCTCTTCATTTTATAGTTTTATCTTCTCATATTTTTGGTTTTTCCTTTCTATTTTTCATTCTTCCCATTTTTAATTTGTGAGTATTTTCGAAATTTCCAAGTAATTTTTAATATTCACAATTGTTTTTGAAGATTTTTGTAATTTCCTGGGCATTTTCTTAAATTGTGAAAAAAGTCAAAGTCTCAAACATTTTCCAACGTTCATTTTTTTTAGAATTTGCAAACATTTTAAATACATAAGCATTTTTAAAATCAGGAACAATTTATGATTCTTGAACATTATTAAACTTCATGAATGTTTTTTTTAGATTAGTGAGCATATGTTTAGTTTGCAAAAAAGAAATACAAATCCATGAACTAAATTCCACAGATATTTATCATTGCAGAAAAGTAGAGAAGACACGCGATATTATGTTAACCAGGTTTACCATCATCCCTAATTCCGAGGGCATGATTACAGGCCCACCTCCCCATGTACCAATCACATGATACAAGTCAACGATAAGCCTTCAAGCCATCAGACAACACTCCGATCACCGCGCCATAGCCAGTCCGGCCACCACTACCACAGGCGTCCGGACCATCCCTCTCGTAATCTCTGACTTAGCCTAACTTATGTCTAGTATATTTTGGCTACCCGCGGTGACTCTATGTAATAGTCCTGGGTTACACGTGTCTGACTCAAACACCTAACCCTCTGCGTGCTCCAAGTCTAGCAGTAACCCAATACACATATTCAACACGATTTTACCAATAACTAATTTTGAATCATCTCGCAAAATGCATAAGGATTGATTTATTTCTGGTGTTTAGAGGCTAAATTTCCATTTTTCCAATTTAG
The DNA here is from genome assembly GCF_056163025.1 of Triticum urartu. Taxonomy (NCBI): domain Eukaryota; kingdom Viridiplantae; phylum Streptophyta; class Magnoliopsida; order Poales; family Poaceae; genus Triticum; species Triticum urartu. The sequence goes on along the minus strand of NC_141873.1, from coordinate 63,424,971 downwards.
GTGCACAACCTAGAATGCCTCTACTGTAAAGTGAACCAAACGAAATTATTTTTCATTTGAACTTATATTGTGGTCTAACTTATTAAGTGATCATGGGAGAAGCATCATGCCAGTTAACCAATCATAGACAATGAAGCATGGAAGAGGAAGATTTGACGATGAAAGAATGATGAAACACGTACTGCCACCTAATGAGGGCGAGAGAAGGATATTTTCTCCGATCCATATCAATGGTCAATTCCCATTGGCCGTCCGACTTAAATTTTCGCAGGTCTCATGTCGCTCGTCTACACTTCCATGTGGTCCCATGCATCACCACCATACACCTTCCCATTCTTATCTCACCGGTTGTTCTTATCTTCTCAAGAAGTCACCCACAAAAATCTCCATCGCCTCGTCTCTTTCTCTCATTTCTTTCCTTGGCTCACCCGCTACTACCGGCGGGCTCGTCGCCACCGCGCCCACATCTGTCCTGTTCAAAATTACCGCATAGTCGACTACCTTCAACCACACCAAACAACCGACCTGTTTTTGCTACCACACGCCTTGTACCACAACCAGGAGATAGATGGGGGAGCTACAAGTGCTGTAGAGGATAGGCGAGCTGGTGTTCTTTTTATTGCGGAAGCGAATGCCGTGTCGGCGGGGAGGTGAGGCTGCTTCGGCTCGCCACAGTCTGCAACCGGTAGCTGTAGTGCTGCAATCGGCTAGGGCAGAGCCGGAACCGACCTCACCAGAAGCTGCCACCAGCATTGCACCGTGGCTAGGACAGCGGCCACAAGATGGTATGGTAGAGATGCCGGGGTGCTGCAACCGATCGGATTAAACTTTTTGACCAATTGTATAGAAAAATTAGCTTATACCCGCAACATGAATATATGTAGCATGGAAGTATGTTTGATAATAAATCCAATTAAACATATTTGGTGGTTTAGATGCCAATAATATCTTTTAGAAGTGGTCAAACTTAAATAAGTTTAATTTAGGCAAAGCTAGAATTTAAATAATATGAATCATTGAGTAAACTAAACTATGAAAACAATCTGGTGATTCAACACTGACCAATAATAATCGAACACTAAAGATTAAAATGCGCAGAGAACTGTAAATTTGTCCTGGCAAAGATGAAATAGAGCACAAATACAACAACTTTTTTTCATTTTATTTGACAAATTACACAAATTAAAAAACATAGGCAAAAATGGTAAGTGGGACACTTGGTTTCTTCCGCTTCTGCTCCATTTTCATCCCAATAGTGAGATATTTTTGAAGAGGTAATGATGTGGTGAAAAAAATAAAGCTACATGTGTGTTACTGATACACAATCAATACCACTAAGAAATATTTTAAATTTGAGTCCAACAATATGAATTTTGTATCACGTAATTGATATACTTTGAACAAAACAACAAACACATGCTCAAAATAAATCCGAATAACATAGATGTACACCTTATATTTCCTATGAAGCATTTGTGTTCCAAGTTTCCAACATGGTCGAGCGATCAGGTATAAGGTGCTGCATGCTTAGAAAACAGTGAGCAACTAGGCGACTAAAATTGCTAGAACCTCCATGCATAGCTTTGTGTCTGAGCTGTCTGAGCTGTGTGACAATGTGCTTAAATCAGCGGAAAATATTATCACGGCAAATAGAAATTCAGGCTGCAAGTATGCATGTTCCTGTATTGGCAAACATACTGAAGCCTCGGGATTGATAGGGAAAGAAATATTCAAAGTTTTTTTTCCCGTATTCAAGGTAATCATGTAAAAAATTCTTGGAATCATCAGTGAGAAAGTATCTTTCTTAAGCAAGGTAGATGAATATTTCAGTCTATAAAAAAACTTGGCAGTGCCACATTATCAAAGGGAAAAACAGGAGTACATATGGAGCACAAACTGAAGAAACTTGAAGCCCTGACAAACCATAACAAAAACTGCAGCAAGCACAAGAAATTCAGTTTCGACACTAGTCATGCATGCCAGCAAATACAAGACACAGGAATCACCAATCAATTCGCATTCTGATTGCTAAATTGGATCTAGATAGTTTTGCCTTGAGCCTTCTACATGCAACCGATTAGATGCGGTGATGATTAGCCACACTACTAAATTGTCATGATAATATCTTTGGCCGCTTTCAGCTCATCAGGCAGGAAGCTAGCAGCCAGCTCCTTGAGAACATATGGGCAGCTATTCTTCAGATGCTCATAACCATCGCTTGCCATCATCGCCTTCAAATTAGAAGGGGAAGCGAGGAACTTAAAGCAAGCTTTCTTAATTGTATCGAAACTGTGCTGCTCAGCTAGAGCCAAACTTGGCGCCACGATGTCAGAGTTGATGAGCTCGCACAACTTCTCTTCGCATATCAGCTTCAGCCTCTCAATGTTGTACCTGTCCGCTGCAACAAGCAGATGGCCAGCCATCACCGCTTCTCTTCGTGCTCCACATCCATCAGTCATCTCGGGAACAGGCACATAGTCGTCTGTGTATATGAAGTGGCGCAAGGCCTTGAACACGTCACTTTCCATATCATAAATTTCAATTGGACCGCCGGCATTCTCCTTCATGCCGCCAAAGAGCTCCACCCTGAACACGGATGACCGAGCGGCGAGCACGACCCTATGAGCCAAGAAACTCCCCCGCCGACATGAAAGGTCACGTCGGCTCCATCCATGCTCTTCAGTAGGTCACCAAGTTGTTGACGCAAGTTGCTTGGAGGAACCAAGCTAAACCGACTACCTTTGCGGGTAGACTTCATGACGGTAACATCGCACTGGATGTTGAAACTGTCGTTTCTTATATGCCCTGAATTCTCAAGAAAATATTTCTTGATAAAATTACTGAAACCTTTATCAGAACCTTTGCTAGAGAAGATGCGTTCGCGGGCGGTCTTGCCTTTTGAACGCACTGGTTCCCCGTCCTTGTCGAGCAAAGCGAATCTAAATTTTGCCCTCACATCCTTGGAGGAATCAGAATCAAGAGCTAGGAAAACAGATATGGAACCGGCTTCATAATGTTTGCTGTCGCAGCCGTTTGGGTAGTACCGGAGAACCCAGTCGTGACCCCCAACGCTGAATGGGACAGATTGCACGCACTTGCCACGCTCCATCCCCATGATTCTTGAGTAGCTGTCTATCTTGATCACACATGACCTTTGCTCCGATCCCCCTACAATGGCAGCAGCAAGATCGTGACGCTCTGACATTCTTGTCGTCCCTTAGATTGCACCCGGATGGAATAACGGCAACAACGTGAAATTCCCTGCGTCTATATAGTACGTACCGTGGGAAGTTCGATCGATCTGTCTCGAAGCAAATCAAACGCAGATACATGCCAAATAAGAACTCTAGGTCTTTGCTGCCATTTAAACTGAACAGATTACATGCCAAATAAGAATCCTAATCTAGGAACACTGGGATAGCTAGCTTCGGATGCGTATCAACGCTGATCTCTTGGACACGGTCGAGTCCGGCCCATGCACTGCACGACGCCTTCATGGGCGTGGAGCCGCACCGAACGTCTGTATTTTTAATGCCAGAACCCAGATTTACCCACACGAGGAATTTGAAGAAATCACAGGCCGAATGCCACTGATTGGTGAAAATGGCTCGCGATTAGCTACGGGTCAAAATTTACTGGGCAAATGCCCTTGCGCGACTCGCCCTGCTGGACTCACTTGTCACTTTAGCCCGACACCCCTCTCGATCCCGCTCTCGTCCATGGTGACCTTGGCCTAACCCGGCATTGCTGTCACGCTGCTGTCGCCGGGCTTCTCTCGCATTCAGCTCGACTTCGCGCCGCCCGACTTACATATGCTGCCATCTGTTGTCCAGCCTCCACCTGGATGTGTTTAATTACCGACACTATTTTTGTAAGGAAAGGAGCATATTTGCCTGTAATTTCATTCATATGGAACTGATAAACGAACCTAGGATCAGTTTGAGTGAAGGGGAAGACCTTTACCCCCAGGTTACAGCCGCAGCACATCACCAACGACCCTTTACCCCAGGTAACAAATCCATAGACTGAGGTCGACACATTAACCATCCTATATCAACTGACGGAAGCAACTACACTTAACAGCATAAGAAAAGACTAGAGCAACTACAAAAGAGCTGTCTACTTATTACAGAACCAGCTACTGAAGATCACGGCCTCACACGCCGCCAAGGTGCTTATTACCGATGACTTGATTATGAAGAAAAGTGGGCCCAAGTACACCTGTATACGCATGTTCCCAGAGTGATAAGCCTACTGAAGCCTCGAGATTGAGCAGTTCTCCATACGCAAATTAATCATGTCAAGAACTTTATGCTTGGAATCACTGAGCCAATATATTCATTAAGCAAGGTAGGTGAATTTTTCAGTCCATCAAAAACTTGGCAGTGCCACACTAAAAAAGGGGAAAACAGGACTACGGATGGAGCACAAACTGCAGAACCTTGGAAATCATTAAAAACAGTAACAAAAACTGCATATATAAGATGAGCTAACGCCGGAACCCAGATTTTACATAGAATCCCTTCTATCAAAAAAAATCATGGAGAAATCCCTTCCATCATAAAAATATCTAGCACATTTGTGTTTCTATGGAGTGAGCTAACGGCAGAACCTTGGAAATCATTAAAAGCCGTAACAAAAAATGCATGCAGCAAGGACATCAAATCCAGTTCGACGTTGATATTGCATCCCAGCAAATAAAAGAACACAGGAATCGCGCAATCAATTCGCATTCTGATTGCAAAGTGGATATGCAGATATTTATAGAGATAAGCTCTTTTGCAGGTACTATGGTAGAAGATATGGATACTAAAATAGATAAGATGCTATGATCATTGCCATGCTAATAAGTTGTCATGATAATATCTTTGACCACTTTCAGCTCAGCAGGCAGGAAGCTAACAGCCAGCTCCTTGAGAACTGATGGGCAACTATTCTTCAGATGCTCGTAACCATCACTTGCCATCATCGCCTCCAAATTGGAAAGAGAAGTGAGGAACTGAAAGCAAGCTTCCTTGAGTCTGCGGGAGTTGTGCTGCTCAGCTAGAGCCAGACTGGTCGCCACGATGTCGGAGTCGATGAGCTTGCATAACTTCTCCTCACAAATCAGCTTCAGCCTCTCAATGTTATACCTGTCAGCTGCAACAAGAAGATGGCCAGCCATCGCCACATCTCTACGTGCTTGACCTCCATTGGTCATCATACGAATGGGTGGTGAGTCGGTGTATATGAAGTGAAGCAACGATCTGAATACATCAGGTTCCATATCACTGATTTCAATTGGGCGACCGGCGTCCTCCTTCATAGCACCGAAGAGCTCCGCTCTGAAGACAGACGACCGAGCGGCGAGAATGGACCTATGAGCCAAGAAACTCTCCCCGCCAACATGAAAGGTGACGTCCGCTCCATCCATGCTCTTTAGGAGGTCGCCGAGATGCTGATGCAAGTTGCTTGGAGGAACCAAGCTAAGCCGATTAGCATTGTGGCCATACTTCACGACAGTAACATCGCACATGATTCTGAGTCTGTCTTTCCTTAGATACACTGATCCCTCAAGATCTGCCTTCTTGATAAAGTTAGGGAAACCCCAGTCTGAACCTTTGCTAGGGAAGATATGTTCGGTGGTCTTGTTATATGACCCCACTGGTTCCCCCTCCTTGCCAACAGGAAACAGACTAAATCCAACATTGGCCCTCACATTCTTCGACGCAGCGGAATCAAGAGCTAGAAAAACAGATATGAAACCGGCTTCGTACTTTTCGGTGTGGCAACCGTTCGGGAAATACCACACAACCCAGTCGTGACCTCCAACACTGAAAGGGGTCGATTTCACGTATTTTCCACGCTCGGTTTGCCGCTTGATCCTGGAGTATTCGTCTATCTTGATCACGTACAAACTTTCCTCGGATGACGCTATATTGGCAGCACGGAGATCGCAAATCTCTGCCATTCTGTTGGTGGGCTAGGCAGTTGCAGGGAACGCGTGTAGGATGGCAGGAAGAGGGGAAGACGGAGGAGGAAAGATGCCGTCGCCACGCCGTAGAATCAGCGCCCTGCCTTCCCCCACGTAGGCCGTCACGACTCGTCGGCGAGGACGGAACGCGCGTCAGCGAGTTGCCTGAGGGCAGCTATGTCGAACGTGGCAGCAGTCTCCGTCTCGTGCATCTTAGGTGGAAGAGGTGTAGAGTACTGGGAGGGAGGCGGTTATGAATAGCCCACGAGATGCATCTAGTGGTTGTTTGGATATGGATGTCTACGGTTCTAACTAACTAATCTTCGAATAAGCAACGCTTGTTTGGATACGGTGATTGTAGTTATAACCACCTAAAAACTTGTTCAGTTATCTCATCAAATCGTGGATATAGATAACTGAGTTTGGGAAGAAAACTCAAAAGGTGAGTTTATTGAAAAACCGACTAATATATGTTTTTCTAAAGGGAAATTTTACGATGCATTGCAATACACCAAAGTACGTGTATTATATAGGCGATCCAACGGATGAGACTAACTGAGCCTTACTAAAGTCCAAGGATATTTTCGACCTAAAAAATTATTTAAGTTTAATTGGTCCAATTAAGTCGAGGGGTATTATCGTCCTAAAATTTCAAATTAACTTGATTGCATTAAGGCACTTAATTATAACTAAATGACATCATGTGTGGTCATTTGAAGTTAGAGCGATTCCTCATCTTCTCTCGAGCCCTAGTCTCCGGCAAATACATCGTCGCCGATCGCCGGCGCGCGCACTCGTCGTGGAACTCCCCCCTCCTCCTTCCCCCCCACACCCCATTATCCCCTCCCTCGCACATGATCCCCCTCGGGCGGCGCCAGATCTTCCGACGAGCCGCCTAATCCCCTCCTTTCCCGATGTGAAACCCTCTTCCCTGGCGTGAGGCCAGATCATCCTCATCGCCGTGCATCAACTTTATCGCGTCGGATCTTCGCATCGGCCTTTGGCATGTAAGTGCCTAGCCATCTTTAATCTTGACCAGTCTCTTCTTCATAGTATCGATAGGGTCAGATTTGATTAAGGTTTAGGATATGTGATATGAGAAAGTTGTGACTAGATTTTGATTGAAAGGAAGTGTAATTCGGATATAGTTAGGACATAGTTTGGATTAGTTAGGGTTATGTGGCATGAAAAAGTTGTCAGCTGATTTGGATTCAAAGAAAGTGTAGTTTTGATTTAGTTAGGAGATATTTTGGATTGAGTTTGGAGTTATTTTGGATTTAGTTAGGAGATATTTTGGATTGAGTTTGGAGTTATTTTGGATTTAGTTAGGAGATATTTGATCTATGAGGGTGGAATTATCAGGGCCTGATTAGTCACGACATTTGAAGGATTTGTGGACAATTGGAATAATGAATTTAAACAAATCTGCATACATGAAGAATTATGTCATATCCTTACATCATAGACAGTAGCATGAAGGAAATATGCCCTAGAAGCAATAATAATGTTATTATTTTATTTCCTTATATCATGATAAATGTTTATTATTCATGCTAGAATTGTATTATCCAGAAACATAATACTTGTGTGAGTACATAGACAAACCAAACGTCACTAGTATGCCTCTACTTGACTAGCTCATTAATCAAAGATGGTTATGTTTCCTAACCATAGACATGTGTTGTCATTTGATTAATGGGATCACATTATTAGGAGAATGATGTGATTGACATGACCCATTCCATTAGCTTAGCACCGGATCGTTTAGTATGTTGCTATTGCTTTCTTCATGACTTATACATGTTCCTATGACTATGAGATTATGCAACTCCCGTTTGCCGGAGGAACACTTTGTGTGCTACCAAACGTCACAACGTAACTGGGTGATTATAAAGGAGCTCTATAGGTTTCTCCAAAGGTACATGTTGGGTTGGCGTATTTCGAGATTAGGATTTGTCACTCCGATTGTCGGAGAGGTATCTCTGGGCCCTCTTGGTAATGCACATCACATAAGCCTTGCAAGCATTTCAACTAATGAGTTAGTTGCGAGATGATGTATTACGAAACGAGTAAAGAGACTTGCCGGTAACGAGATTGAACTAGGTATTGAGATACCGACGATCGAATCTCGGGCAAGTAAAATACCGATGACAAAGGGAACAACGTATGTTGTTATGCGGTCTGACCGATAAAGATCTTCATAGAATATGTAGGAGCCAATATGAGCATCCAGGTTCCGCTATTGGTTATTGACCGAAGACGTGTCTCGGTCATGTCTACATTGTTCTCGAACCCGTAGGGTCCGCACGCTTAAGGTTTCGATGACAGTTATATTATGAGTTTATGAGTTTTGATGTACCGAAATTAGTTCGGAGTCCCGGATGTGATCACGGACATAACGAGGAGTCTCGAAATGGTCGAGACATAAAGATTGATATATTAGACGGCTATATTCGGACACCAGAAGTGTTCCGGGTGATTTTGGAGAAAACCGGAGAGCCGGAGGGTTACCGGAACCCTACCGGGAGAAGTAATGGGCCATATGGGCCTTAGTGGAGAGAGAGAGGGGCAGCCAGGGTGGGCCACGCGTCTCCTCCCCCCTGGTCCAAATTGGACTAGGAGAGGGGGCGGCGCCCCCCTTTCCTTCTCCCTCCCCACTTCCTTCCCCCTCCTAGTAGGAGTCCTACTCCTACTAGGAGGAGGACTCCTCCTGGCGCGCCAATAGGGGCCGGCCGGCCTCCTCCCCTTGCTCCTTTATATACGAGGGAAGGGGGCACCCCTAGACACACAAGTTGATCCAGGTGATCATATTCTTAGCCGTGTGCGGTGCCCCCTTCCACCATAATCCTCGATAATATTGTAGCGGTGCTTAGGCGAAGCCCTACGACGGTAGTACATCAAGATCGTCACCACGCCCTCGTGCTGAAGGAACTCTACCCCGACACTTTGCTGGATCGGAGTCCGGGGATCGTCATCGAGCTGAACGTGTGCTAAAACTCGGAGGTGTCGTAGTTTCGGTGCTTGATCGGTCGGGCCGTGAAGACGTACGACTACATCAACCGCGTTGTGCTAACGCTTCCGCTATCAGTCTACAAGGGTACGTAGATCACACTCTCCCCTCTCGTTGCTATGCATCACCATGATCTTGCGTGTGCGTAGGAAAATTTTGAAATTACTACGTTACCCAACAGTGGCATCCGAGCCTAGGTTTTATGTGTTGATGTTATATGCACGAGTAGAACACAAGTGAGTTGTGGGCGATATAAGTCATACCGCTTACCAACATGTCATACTTTGGTTCGGCGGTATTGTTGGACGAAGCGGCCCGGACCGACATTACGCGTACGCTTACGCGAGACCGGTTCTCCCGACGTGCTTTGCACAAAGGTGGCTGGCGGGTGACAGTTTCTCCAACTTTATGTTGGAAATATGCCCTAGAGGCAATAATAAAAGGATTATTATTATATTTCCTTGTTCATGATAATTGTATTTTATTCATGCTATAATTGTGTTATCCGGAAATCGTAATACATGTGTGAATACATAGACACCAACATGTCCCTAGTAAGCCTCTAGTTGACTAGCTCGTTGATCAACAGATAGTCATGGTTTCCTGACTATGGACATTGGATGTCATTGATAACGAGATCACATCATTAGGAGAATGATGTGATGGACAAGACCCAATCCTAAACATAGCACAAGATCGTATAGTTCATTTGCTAGAGTTTTTCCAATGTCAAGTATCTTTTCCTTAGACCACGAGATCGTGTAACTCCCGGATACCGTAGGAGTGCTTTGGGTGTACCAAACGTCACAACGTAACTGGGTGACTATAAAGGTATACTACGGGTATCTCCGAAAGTGTCTGTTGGGTTGACACGGATCAAGACTGGGATTTGTCACTCCGTATGACGGAGAGGTATCTCTGGGCCCACTCGGTAATGCATCATCATAATGAGCTCAAAGTGACCAAGTGTCTGGTCACGGGATCATGCATTACGGTATGAGTAAAGTGACTTGCCGGTAACGAGATTGAACGAGGTATTGGGATACCGACGATCGAATCTCGGGCAAGTAACGTACCGATTGACAAAGGGAATTGTATACGGGGTTACTTGAATCCTCGACATCGTGGTTCATCCGATGAGATCATCGAGGATCATGTGGGAGCCAACATGGGTATCCAGATCCCGCTGTTGGTTCTTGACCGGAGAGCCATCTCGGTCATGTCTACATGTCTCCCGAACCCGTAGGGTCTACACACTTAAGGTTCAGTGACGCTAGGGTTGTAGAGATATGAATATGCAGTAACCCGAAAGTTGTTCGGAGTCCTGGATGAGATCCCGGACGTCACGAGGAGTTCCGGAATGGTCCGGAGGTGAAGAATTATATATAGGAAGTGCAGTTTCGGCCATCGGGAGAGTTTCGGGGGTCACTAGTATTGTACCGGGACCACCGGAAGGGTCCCGGGGGTCCACCGGGTGGGGCCACCCATCCCGGAGGGCCCCATGGGCTAAAGTGGGGAGGGGAACCAGCCCATAGTGGGCTGGTGCACCCCCCTTGGCCCACCCCATGCGCCTAGGGTTGGGAACCCTAGGGTGGGTGGGCGCCCCACCTGGCTTGGGGGGCACTCCACCCCTTGGCCGCCGCCCCCCCCCCCTAGGAGATCCCATCTCCTAGGGCCGGCGCACCCCCTAGGGGGCCTATATAAAGGGGGGGAGGGAGGGTCAGCCGCACCCTTGAGTCTTGGCGCCTCCCTCGTCCTTGTTACACCTCTCCCTCTCGTAGTAGAACGGCGAAGCCCTGCTTGGGTGACCCCTGCATCCACCACCACGCCGTCGTGCTGCTAGATCTTCATCAACCTCTCCTTCCCCCTTGCTGGATCAAGAAGGAGGAGACGTCACGCTGACTGTACATGTGTTGAACGCGGAGGTGCAGTCCGTTCGGCGCTAGGATCTCCGGTGATTTGGATCACGTCGAGTACGACTTCCTCATCCCCGTTCTTTGAACGCTTCCGCGCGTGATCTACAAAGGTATGTAGATGCAATCCGATCACTCGTTGCTAGATGAACTCATAGATGGATCTTGGTGAAACCGTAGGAAAATTTTTGTTTTCTGCAACGTTCCCCAACAGTGGCATCATGAGCTAGGTCTATGCGTAGTTCTTTTTGCACGAGTAGAACACAATTTGTTGTGGGCGTAGATGTTGTCAACTTTCTTGCCGCTACTAGTCTTATTTTGCTTCAGCAGTATTGTGGGATGAAGCGGCCCGGACCAACCTTACACGTACGCTTACGTGAGACCGGTTCCACCGACTGACATGCACTAGTTGCATAAGGTGGCTGGCGGGTGTCTGTCTCTCCCACTTTAGTTGGAGCGGATTCGATGAAAAGGGTCCTTATGAAGGGTAAATAGAAGTTGACAAATCACGTTGTGGCTTTCACGTAGGTAAGAAAACGTTCTTGCTAGAACCCTATTGCAGCCACGTAAAACTTGCAACAACAATTAGAGGACGTCTAACTTGTTTTTGCAGCAAGTGTTTTGTGATGTGATATGGCCAAAGTTGTGATGAATGATGAATGATATATATGTGATGTATGAGATGTTCATGCTATTGTAATAGGAATCACGACTTGCATGTCGATGAGTATGACAACCGGCAGGAGCCATAGGAGTTGTCTTTATTTTTTGTATGACCTGCGTGTCATTGAGAAACACCATGTAAATTACTTTACTTTATTGCTAAACGTGTTAGCCATAGTAGTAGAAGTAATAGTTGGCGAGCAACTTCATGGAGACACGATGATGGAGATCATGATGATGGAAATCATGGTGTCATGCCGGTGACAAGATGATCATGGAGCCCCAAGATGGAGATCAAAGGAGCTATGTGATATTGGCCATATCATGTCACTATTATTATTTGATTGCATGTGTTGTTTATCATGTTTTTGCATCTTGTTTACTTAGAACGACGGTAGTAAATAAGATGATCCCTCATAATAATTTCAAGAAAGTGTTCCCCCTAACTGTGCACCGTTGCGACAGTTCGTTGTTTCGAAGCACCACGTGATGATCAGGTGTGATAGATTCCAATGTTCACATACAACGGGTGTAAGACAGATTTACACATGCAAACACTTAGGTTGACTTGACAAGCCTAGCATGTACAGACATGGCCTCGGAACACAGAAGACCGAAAGGTCGAGCATGAGTCGTATAGAAGATAAGATCAACATGAAGATGTTCACCGATGTTGACTAGTCCGTCTCACGTGATGATCGGACACGGCCTAGTTAACTCGGATCATGTTATACTTAGATGACTGGAGGGATGTCTATCTGAGTGGGATTTCATTGAATAATTTGATTTAGATGAACTTAATTATCATGAACTTAGTCTAAAATCTTTACAACATGTATTGTAGATCAAATGGCCAATGTTGTCCTCAACTTCAACGCGTTCCTAGAGAAAACCAAGATGAAAGACGATGGCAGCAACTATACGGACTGGGTCCGGAACCTGAGGATCATCCTCATAGCTGCCAAGAAAGATTATGTCCTACAAGCACCGCTAGGTGAAGCACCTGTTCTCCCTGCAGAACAAGACGTTATGAACGCTTGGCAGACACGTACCAAGGATTACTCCCTCGTTCAGTGCGGCATGCTTTACAGCTTAGAGCCGGGGCTCCAAAAGCGTTTTGAGAGACACGGAGCATATGAGATGTTCGAAGAGCTGAAAATGGTTTTTCAAGCTCATGCCCGGGTCGAGAGATATGAAGTCTCCGACAAGTTCTTCAGCTGTAAGATGGAGGAAAACCGTTCTGTCAGTGAGCACATACTCACTATGTCTGGGTTACATAACCGCTTGACTCAGCTGGGAGTTAATCTCCCGGATGACGCGGTCATTGACAAAATCCTTCAGTCGCTTCCACCGAGCTACAAGAGCTTTGTGATGAACTTCAATATGCAAGGGATGGAAAAGACCATTCCTGAAGTATTTGCAATGCTGAAATCAGCAGAGGTAGAAGTCAAAAAGGAACATCAAGTGTTGATGGTGAATAAAACCACTAAGTTCAAAAAGGGCAAGGGTAAGAAGAACTTCAAGAAGGACGGCAAGGGAGTTGCCGTGCCCGGTAAGCAAGCTGTCGGGAAGAAGCCAAAGAATGGACCCAAGCCCGAGACTGAGTGCTTTTATTGCAAGGAAAGTGGTCACTAGAAGCGGAACTGCCCCAAATACTTAGCGGACAAGAAGGCCGGCAAAACGAAAGGTATATGTGATATACATGTAATTGATGTGTACCTTACCAGTACTCGTAGTATCTCCTGGGTATTTGATACCGGTGCGGTTGCTCACATTTGTAACTCAAAGCAGGAGCTGCAGAATAAGCGGAGACTGGCGAAGGACGAGGTGACGATGCGCGTCGGGAATGGTTCCAAGGTCGATGTGATCGCCATCGGCACGCTACCTCTACATTTACCTACGGGATTAGTTTTGAACCTCAATAATTGTTATTTAGTGCCAAGTTTGAGCATGAACATTGTATCAGGATCTCGTTTAATACGAGATGGCTACTCATTTAAATCCGAGAATAATGGTTGTTCTATTTATATGAGAGATATGTTTTATGGTCATGCTCCGATGGTGAATGGTTTATTCTTAATGAATCTCGAGCGTAATGCTACACATATTCATAGTGTCAGTACCAAAAGATGTAAGGTTGATAATGATAGTCCCACATACTTGTGGCACTGCCGCCTTGGTCACATAGGTGTCAAACACATGAAGAAGCTCCATGCAGATGGACTTTTAGAGTCTCTTGATTATGAATCATTTGACATGTGCGAACCATGCCTCATGGGTAAAATGACCAAGACTCCGTTCTCAGGAACAATGGAGCGAGCAACCAACTTATTGGAAATCATACATACTGATGTGTGCGGTCCAATGAGTGTTGAGGCTCGCGGTGGTTATCGTTATGTTCTCACCCTCACTGACGACTTGAGTAGATATGGGTATGTCTACTTAATGAAACACAAGTCTGAGACCTTTGAAAGGTTCAAGGAATTTCAGAGTGAGGTTGAGAATCAACGTGACAGGAAAATCAAGTTCCTGCGATCAGATCGTGGAGGAGAATACTTGAGTCACGAATTTGGCACACACTTAAGAAAATGTGGAATAGTTTCACAACTCACGCCGCCTGGAACACCTCAGCGTAATGGTGTGTCCGAACGTCGTAATCGCACTCTATTAGATATGGTGCGATCTATGATGTCTCTTACCGATTTACCGCTATCTTTTTGGGGCTATGCTTTAGAGACTGCCGCATTCACTTTAAATAGGGCTCCGTCGAAATCCGTTGAGACGACACTGTATGAATTATGGTTTGGGAAGAAACCTAAGCTGTCGTTTCTAAAAGTTTGGGGATGCGATGCTTATGTCAAGAAACTTCAACCTGAAAAGCTCGAACCCAAGTCGGAAAAATGCGTCTTCATAGGATACCCTAAAGAAACTATTGGGTATACCTTCTACCTCAGATCCGAAGGCAAGATCTTTGTTGCCAAGAATGGGTCCTTTCTAGAGAAGGAGTTTCTCTCAAAAGAAGTAAGTGGGAGGAAAGTAGAACTTGATGAAGTATTACCTCTTGAACCGGAAAGTGGCGCAACTCAAGAAAATGTTCCTAAGGTGCCTGCACCGACTAGAGAGGAAGTTAATAATGATGATCAAGATACTTCTGATCAAGCTCCTACTGAACTTCGAAGGTCCACAAGGACACATTCCGCACCAGAGTGGTACGGCAACTCTGTCTTGGAAATCATGTTGTTAGACAACAGTGAACCTTCGAACTATGAAGAAGCGATGGCGGGCCCGGATTCCGACAAATGGCTGGAAGCCATGAAATCCGAGATAGGATCCATGTATGAAAACGAAGTATGGACTTTGACTGACTTGCCCGTTGAGCGGCGAGCCATAGAAAATAAATGGATCTTTAAGAAGAAGACAGACGCGGATGGTAATGTGACCATCTATAAAGCTCGGCTTGTCGCTAAGGGTTATCGACAAGTTCAAGGGGTTGACTACGATGAGACTTTCTCACCGGTAGCGAAGCTGAAGTCCGTCCGAATCATGTTAGCAATTGCCGCATTCTATGATTATGAGATATGGCAAATGGACGTCAAAACAGCATTCCTTAATGGTTTCCTTAAGGAAGAATTGTATATGATGCAGCCGGAAGGTTTTGTCGACCCTAAGAATGCTAACAAGGTATGCAAGCTCCAGCGATCCATTTATGGGCTGGTGCAAGCATCTCGGAGTTGGAATATTCGCTTTGATGAGATGATCAAAGCGTTTGGGTTTATGCAGACTTATGGAGAAGCCTGTGTTTACAAGAAAGTGAGTGGGAGCTCTGTAGCATTTCTCGTATTATATGTAGATGACATACTTTTGATGGGAAATGATATAGAGCTTTTAGACAGCATTAAGGCCTACTTGAATAAGAGTTTTTCAATGAAGGACCTTGGAGAAGCTGCTTATATATTAGGCATCAAGATCTTTAGAGATAGATCAAGATGCCTCATAGGTCTTTCACAAAGCACATACCTTGATAAGATATTGAAGAAGTTCAATATGGATCAGTCTAAGAAGGGGTTCTTGCCTGTGTTGCAAGGTGTGAAATTGAGCTCAGCTCAATGTCCGACCACGGCAGAAGATATAGAAGAGATGAGTGTCATCCCCTATGCCTCAGCCATAGGTTCTATTATGTATGCCATGCTTTGTACCAGACCTGATGTAAACCTTGCCGTAAGTTTGGTAGGTGGGTACCAAAGTAATCCCGGCAAGGAACACTGGACAGCGGTCAAGAATATCCTGAAGTACCTGAAAAGGACTAAGGAAATGTTTCTCATTTATGGAGGTGATGAAGAGCTCGTCGTAAAGGGTTACGTCGACGCTAGCTTCGACACAGATCTGGATGACTCTAAGTCACAAACCGGATACGTGTATATTTTGAATGGTGGGGCAGTAAGCTGGCGCAGTTGCAAGCAGAGCGTCGTGGCGGGATCTACATGTGAAGCGAAGTACATGGCAGCCTCGGAGGCAGCGCATGAAGCAATTTGGGTGAAGGAGTTCATCACTGACCTAGGAGTCATACCCAATGCGTCGGGGCCGATCAAACTCTTCTGTGACAACACTGGAGCTATTGCACTTGCCAAGGAGCCCAGGTTTCACAAGAAGACAAGGCATATCAAGCGTCGCTTCAACTCCATTCGTGAAAATGTTCAAGATGGAGACATAGATATTTGTAAAGTGCATACAGACCTGAATGTAGCAGATCCGTTGACTAAACCTCTCCCTAGAGCAAAACATGATCAACACCAGAATTCCATGGGTGTTCGATTCATCACAATGTAACTAGATTATTGACTCTAGTGCAAGCGGGAGACTGTTGGAAATATGCCCTAGAGGCAATAATAAAAGGATCATTATTATATTTCCTTGTTCATGATAATTGTCTTCTATTCATGCTATAATTGTGTTATCCGGAAATCGTAATACATGTGTGAATACATAGACACCAACATGTCCCTAGTAAGCCTCTAGTTGACTAGCTCGTTGATCAACAGATAGTCATGGTTTCCTGACTATGGACATTGGATGTCATTGATAACGAGATCACATCATTAGGAGAATGATGTGATGGACAAGACCCAATCCTAAACATAGCACAAGATCGTATAGTTCGTTTGCTAGAGTTTTTCCAATGTCAAGTATCTTTTCCTTAGACCACGAGATCGTGTAACTCCCGGATACCGTAGGAGTGCTTTGGGTGTACCAAACGTCACAACGTAACTGGGTGACTATAAAGGTATACTACGGGTATCTCCGAAAGTGTCTGTTGGGTTGACACGGATCAAGACTGGGAATTGTCACTCCGTATGACGGAGAGGTATCTCTGGGCCCACTCGGTAATGCATCATCATAATGAGCTCAAAGTGACCAAGTGTCTGGTCACGGGATCATGCATTACGGTACGAGTAAAGTGACTTGCCGGTAACGAGATTGAACGAGGTATTGGGATACCGACGATCGAATCTCGGGCAAGTAACGTACCGATTGACAAAGGGAATTGTATACGGGGTTACTTGAATCCTCGACATCGTGGTTCATCTGATGAGATCATCGAGGATCATGTGGGAGCCAACATGGGTATCCAGATCCCTCTGTTGGTTATTGACCGGAGAGCCATCTCGGTCATGTCTACATGTCTCCCGAACCCGTAGGGTCTACACACTTAAGGTTCGGTGACGCTAGGGTTGTAGAGATATGAATATGCAGTAACCCGAAAGTTGTTCGGAGTCCCGGATGAGATCCCGGACGTCATGAGGAGTTCCGGAATGGTCCGGAGGTGAAGAATTATATATAGGAAGTGCAGTTTCAGCCATCGGGAGAGTTTCGGGGGTCACCAGTATTGTACCGGGACCATCGGAAGGGTCCCGGGGGTCCACCGGGTGGGGCCACCCATCCCGGAGGGCCCCATGGGCTAAAGTGGGGAGGGGAACCAGCCCATAGTGGGCTGGTGCACCCCCCTTGGCCCACCCCATGCGCCTAGGGTTGGGAACCTAGGGTGGGGGGCGCCCCACCTGGCTTGGGGGGCACTCCACCCCTTGGCCGCCGCCCCCCCCTAGGAGATCCCATCTCCTAGGGCCGGCGCACCCCCTAGGGGGCCTATATAAAGGGGGGGAGGGAGGGGCAGCCGCACCCTTGAGTCTTGGCGCCTCCCTCGTCCTTGTTACACCTCTCCCTCTCGTAGTAGAACGGCGAAGCCCTGCTTGGGTGACCCCTGCATCCACCACCACGCCGTCGTGCTGCTGGATCTTCATCAACCTCTCCTTCCCCCTTGCTGGATCAAGAAGGAGGAGACGTCACGCTGACCGTACGTGTGTTGAACGCGGAGGTGCCGTCCGTTCGGCGCTAGGATCTCCGGTGATTTGGATCACGTCGAGTACGACTTCCTCATCCCCGTTCTTTGAACGCTTCCGCGCGTGATCTACAAAGGTATGTAGATGCAATCCGATCACTCATTGCTAGATGAACTCATAGATGGATCTTGGTGAAACCGTAGGAAAATTTTTGTTTTCTGCAACGTTCCCCAACACTTTAGTTGAACCGAGTGTGGCTACGCCCGGTCCTTGCGAAGGTTAAAACAGCACCAACTTGACAAACTATCGTTGTGGTTTTTGATGCGTAGGTAAGATTGGTTCTTGCTTAAGCCTGTAGCAGCCACGTAAAACTTGCAACAACAAATTAGAGGACGTCTAACTTGTTTTTGCAGGGCATGTTGTGATGTGATATGGCCAAGACATGATGCTAAATTTTATTGTATGAGATGATCATGTTTTGTAACCAAGTTATCGGCAACTGGCAGGAGCCATATGGTTGTCGCTTTATTGTATGCAATGCAATTGCGCTGTAATGCTTTACTTTATCACTAAGCGGTAGCGATAGTCGTGGAAGCATAAGATTGGCGAGACGACAACGATGCTACCATGGTGATCAAGGTGTCGCGCCGGTGACGATGGTGATCACGACGGTGCTTCGAAGATGGAGATCACAAGCACAAGATGATGATGGCCATATCATATCACTTATATTGATTGCATGTGATGTTTATCTTTTATGCATCTTATCTTGCTTTGATTGACGGTAGCATTTTAACATGATCTCTCACTAATTATCAAGAAGTGTTCTCCCTGAGTATGCACCGTTGCGAAAGTTCTTCGTGCTGAGACACCACGTGATGATCGGGTGTGATAGGCTCTACGTTCAAATACAACAGGTGCAAAATCGTTGCACACGCAGAATACTCAGGTTATACTTGACGAGCCAAGCATATACAGATATGGCCTCGGAACACAGAGACCGAAAGGTCGAGCGTGAATCATATAGTAGATATGATCAACATAGCGATGTTCACCAATGAAACTACTCCATCTCACGTGATGATCGGACATGGTTTAGTTAATTTGGATCACGTAATCACTTAGAGGATTAGAGGGATGTCTATCTAAGTGGGAGTTCTTTAGTAATATGATTAATTGAACCTAAATTTATCATGAACTTAGTACCTGATAGTATCTTGCTTGTTTATGTTTGATTGTAGATAGATGGCCCGTGCTGATGTTCCGTTGAATTTTAATGCGTTCCTTGAGAAAGCAAAGTTGAAAGATGATGGTAGCAATTACACGGACTGGGTCCATAACTTGAGGATTATCCTCATTGCTGCACAGAAGAACTACGTCCTGGAAGCACCGCTGGGTGCCAGGCTTGCTGCTGGAGCAACACCAGATGTTATGAACGTCTGGCAGAGCAAAGCTGATGACTACTCGATAGTTCAGTGTGCCATGCTTTACGGCTTAGAATCGGGACTTCAATGACGTTTTGAACGTCATGGAGCATATGAGATGTTCCAGGAGTTGAAGTTAATATTTCAAGTAAATGCCCGGATTGAGAGATATGAAGTCTCCAATAAGTTCTATAGCTGCAAGATGGAGGAGAACAGTTCTGTCAGTGAGCATATACTCAAAATGTTTGGGTATAATAATCACTTGATTCAATTGGGAGTTAATCTTCCAGATGATTGCGTCATTGACAGAATTCTCCAATCACTGCCACCAAGCTACAAGAGCTTCGTGATGAACTATAATATGCAAGGGATGAATAAGACTATTCCCGAGCTCTTCACAATGCTGAAAGCTACGGAGGTAGAAATCAAGAAGGAGCATCAAGTGTTGATGGTCAATAAGACCACTAGTTTCAAGAAAAAGGGCAAAGGGAAGAAGAAGGGGAACTTCAAAAAGAACAGCAAGCAAGTTGCTACTCAAGAGAAGAAACCCAAACCTGGACCTAAGCCTGAAACTGAGTGCTTCTACTGCAAGCAGATTGGTCACTGGAAGCGGAGCTGCCCCAAGTATTTGGCGGATAAGAAGGATGGCAAGGTGAACAAAGGTATATGTGATATACATGTTATTGATGTGTACCTTACTAATGCTCGTAGTAGCACCTGGGTATTTGATAATGGTTCTGTTGCTAACATATGCAACTCGAAACAGGGACTACAGATTAAGCGAAGATTGGCTAAGGACGAGGTGACGATGCGCGTGGGAAATGGTTCCAAAGTCGATGTGATCGCGGTCGGCACGCTACCTCTACATCTACCTTCGGGATTAGTATTAGACCTAAATAATTGTTATTTGGTGCCAGTGTTAAGCATGAACATTATATCTGGATCTTGTTTGATGCGAGACGGTTATTCATTTAAATCAGAGAATAATGGTTGTTCTATTTATATGAGTAATATCTTTTACGGTCATGCACCCTTAAAGAGTGGTCTATTCTTATTAAATCTCGATAGTAGTGACACACATATTCATAATGTTGAAACCAAAAGATTCAGAGTTGATAATGATAGTGCAACTTATTTGTGGCACTGCCGTTTGGGTCATATCGGTGTAAAACGCGTGAAGAAACTCCATACTGATGGGCTTTTGGAACCACTTGATTATGAATCACTTGGTACTTGCGAACCGTGCCTTATGGGTAAGATGACAAAAACACCGTTCTCCGGTACTATGGAGAGAGCAACAGATTTGTTGGAAATCATACATACAGATGTATGTGGTCCGATGAATGTTGAGGCTCGTGGCGGATATCATTATTTTCTCACCTTCATAGATGACTTAAGCAGATATGGGTATATCTACTTAATGAAACATAAGTCTGAAACATTTGAAAAGTTCAAAGAATTTCAGAGTGAAGTTGAAAATCATCGTAACAAGAAAATAAAATTCCTGTGATCTGATCGTGGAGGAGAATATTTGAGTTACGAGTTTGGTGTACATTTGAAACAACGCGGAATAGTTTCGCAACTCACGCCACCCGGAACACCACAGCGTAATGGTGTGTCCGAACGTCGTAATCATACTTTACTAGATATTGTGCGATCTATGATGTCTCTTACTGATTTACCGCTATCGTTTTGGGGTTATGCTCTAGAGACGGCCGCATTCACGTTAAATAGGGCACCATCAAAATCCATTGAGACGACACCTTATGAACTATGGTTTGGCAAGAAACCAAAGTTGTCGTTTCTGAAAGTTTGGGGTTGTGATGCTTATGTGAAAAAGCTTCAACCTGATAAGCTCAAACCCAAATCGGAGAAATGTGTCTTCATAGGATATCCAAAGGAAACTATTGGATACACCTTCTATCACAGATCCGAAGGCAAAACTTTTGTTGCTAAATTCAGAAACTTTTTAGAGAAGGAGTTTCTCTCGAAAGAAGTGAGTGGGAGGAAAGTAGAACTTGATGAGGTAACTGTACCTGCTCCATTATTGGAAAGTAGTACATCACAGAAACCAGTTTCTGTGACACCTACACCAATTAGTGAGGAAGCTAATGATGATGATCATGAAGCTTCAGAACAACATACTACTGAACCTCGTAGATCAACCAGAGTAAGATCCGCACCAGAGTGGTACGGTAATCCTGTTCTGGAAGTCATGCTACTAGATCATGATGAACCTACGAACTATGGAGAAGCGATGGTGAGCCCAGATTCCACAAAATGGCTTGAAGCCATGAAATCTGAGATGGGATCCATGTATGAGAACAAAGTATGGACTT
Organism: Triticum urartu; assembly: GCF_056163025.1. Lineage (NCBI taxonomy): Eukaryota > Viridiplantae > Streptophyta > Magnoliopsida > Poales > Poaceae > Triticum > Triticum urartu. Next base: position 63,403,334 of record NC_141873.1, on the reverse strand, counting down.
TGGTTGACTTGCCCAATGATCGGCAAGCAATTGAGAATAAATGGATCTTTAAGAAGAAGACTGAAGCTGACGGTAATGTTACTGTTTACAAAGCTCGACTTGTCGCAAAAGGTTTTCGACAAGTTCAAGGGATTGACTACGATGAGACCTTCTCACCCGTAGCGATGCTTAAGTCTGTCCGAATCATGTTAGCAATTGCCGCATTTTATGATTATGAAATTTGGCAGATGGATGTCAAAAATGCATTCCTGAATGGATTTCTGCAAGAAGAGTTGTATATGATGCAACCAGAAGGTTTTGTCGATCCAAAGGGAGCTAACAAAGTGTGCAAGCTCCAGCGATCCATTTATGGACTGGTGCAAGCCTCTCGGAGTTGGAATAAACGCTTTGATAGTGTGATCAAAGCATTTGGTTTTGTACAGACTTTTGGAGAAGCCTGTATTTACAAGAAAGTGAGTGGGAACTCTGTAGCATTTCTGATATTATATGTAGATGACATATTACTAATCGGAAATGATATAGAATTTCTGGATAGCATAAAGGGATACTTGAATAAGAGTTTTTCAATGAAAGACCTCGGTGAAGCTGCTTACATATTGGGCATTAAGATCTATAGAGGCAGATCAAGACGCTTAATTGGACTTTCACAAAGCACATACCTTGACAAAGTTTTGAAAAAGTTCAAAATGGATCAAGCAAAGAAAGGATTCTTGCCTGTGTTACAAGGTGTGAAATTGAGTAAGACTCAATGCCCGACCTATGCAGAAGATAGAGAGAAAATGAAAGATGTTCCCTATGCTTCAGCCATAGGCTCTATCATGTATGCAATGCTGTGTACCAGACCTGATGTGTGTCTTGCTAGAAGTCTAGCAGGCAGGTACCAAAGTAATCCAGGAGTGGATCACTGGACAGCAGTCAAGAACATCCTGAAATACCTGAAAAGGACTAAGGGTATGTTTCTCATATATGGAGGTGACAAAGAGCTCATCGTAAATGGTTATGTTGATGCAAGCTTTGACACTGATCCAGATGATTCTAAATCGCAAACCGGATACGTGTTTACATTAAACGGTGGAGCTGTCAGTTGGTGCAGTTCTAAACAAAGCGTTGTGGCAGGATCTACATGTGAAGCGGAGTACATAGCTGCTTCGGAAGCAGCAAACGAAGGAGTCTGGATGAAGGAGTTCATATCCGATCTAGGAGTCATACCTAGTGCATTGGGTCCAATGAAAATCTTTTGTGACAATACTGGTGGAATTGCCTTAGCAAAGGAATCCAGATTTCACAAGAGAACCAAGCACATCAAGAGACGCTTCAATTCCATCCGGGGTCTAGTCCAGGTGGGAGACATAGAGATTTGCAAGATACATACGGATCTGAATGTAGCAGACCCGTTGACTAAGCCTCTTCCATGAGCAAAACATGATCAGCACCAAAGCTCCATGGGTGTTAGAATCATTACTGTGTAATCTAGATTATTGACTCTAGTGCAAGTGGGAGACTGAAGGAAATATGCCCTAGAGGCAATAATAATGTTATTATTTTATTTCCTTATATCATGATAAATGTTTATTATTCATGCTAGAATTGTATTATCTGGAAACATAATACTTGTGTGAATACATAGACAAACCAAACGTCACTAGTATGCCTCTACTTGACTAGCTCATTAATCAAACATGGTTATGTTTCCTAACCATAGACATGTGTTGTCATTTGATTAACGGGATCACATTATTAGGAGAATGATGTGATTGACATGACCCATTCCATTAGCTTAGCACCCGATCGTTTAGTATGTTGCTATTGCTTTCTTCATGACTTATACATGTTCCTATGACTATGAGATTATGCAACTCCCGTTTGCCGGAGGAACACTTTGTGTGCTACCAAACGTCAGAACGTAACTGGGTGATTATAAAGGAGCTCTACAGGTGTCTCCAAAGGTACATGTTGGGTTGGCGTATTTCGAGATTAGGATTTGTCACTCCAATTGTCGGAGAGGTATCTCTGGGCCCTCTCGGTAATGCACATCACATAAGCCTTGCAAGCATTTCAACTAATGAGTTAGTTGCGAGATGATGTATTACGAAACGAGTAAAGAGACTTGCCAGTAACGAGATTGAACTAGGTATTGAGATACCAACGATCGAATCTCGGGCAAGTAAAATACCGATGACAAAGGGAACAACGTATGTTGTTATGCGGTCTGATCGATAAAGATCTTCGTAGAATATGTAGGAGCCAATATGAGCATCCAGGTTCCGCTATTGGTTATTGACCGGAGACATGTCTCGGTCATGTCTACATTGTTCTCGAACCCGTAGGGTCCGCACGCTTAAGGTTTCGATGACAGTTATATTATGAGTTTATGAGTTTTGATGTACAGAAGTTAGTTCGGAGTCCCGGATGTGATCACGGACATAACGAGGAGTCTCGAAATGGTCGAGACATAAAGATTGATATATTAGACGGCTATATTCGGACACCGGAAGTGTTCCGGGTGATTTCGGAGAAAACCGGAGAGCCGGAGGGTTACCGGAACCCTACCGGGAGAAGTAATGGGCCATATGGGACTTAGTGGAGAGAGAGAGGGGCAGCTAGGGTGGGCCGCGCGCCTCCTCCCCCTGGTCCGAATTGGACTAGGAGAGGGGGGGCGGCGCCCCCCTTTCCTTCTCCCTCCCCACTTCCTTCCCCCTCCTAGTAGGAGTCCTACTCCTACTAGGAGGAGGACTCCTCCTGGCGCGCCAATAGGGGCCGGCCGGCCTCCTCCCCTTGCTCCTTTATATACGGGGCAGGGGGCACCCCTAGACACACAAGTTGATCCAGGTGATCATATTCTTAGCCGTGTGCGGTGCCCCCTTCCACCATAATCCTCGATAATATTGTAGCGGTGCTTAGGCGAAGCCCTGCGACGGTAGTACATCAAGATCGTCACCACGCCGTCGTGCTGACGGAACTCTACCCCGACACTTTGCTGGATCGGAGTCCGGGGATCGTCATCGAGCTGAACGTGTGCTAAAACTCGGAGGTGCCGTAGTTTCGGTGCTTGATCGGTCGGGCCGTGAAGACGTACGACTACATCAACCGCGTTGTGCTAACGCTTCCGCTGTCGGTCTACAAGGGTACGTAGATCACAATCTCCCCTCTCGTTGTTATGCATCACCATGATCTTGCGTGTGCGTAGGAAAATTTTGAAATTACTACGTTACCCAACATAGCAATCAAATGTTTAGTTACAGCAAGTACAATGAATATTTTTGGATTTAGTTAGAATATATTTCATACTTACTTAGAGCTTTTAAAGGGCTGAGTTAGGTACGTGAATCCGAATTGAAAAAATTGTTAAATTATTTAAGCATGGTAGTGTATAATTATTTTGTATGATATCCATCCGTAACATTGTCTATGTGTTTTCATTGGCAGCATAACGACATGGATGATAAAGGCAACGATGGCGAAAACATAGGTGATAAAGACAAGGATAACAAGTACATGCGTGATAGAGGCAAGGAAGGCAAATACATGCATGATAAGGACAACGAGGATGTAGGCGTAGACAACAAAGGAATGGATGGTAAAGGCATGGATGATGCAGTCAAGGATGGCATAGACATGGATGGTAAAGACATGGATGAGGTAGGCATGCAAGGCAAAAGAATTGATGATAAATGCATGGTGGTACATACATAGATATAGACTTGAATGAGTATATGTAATACGTAGACATCGTGAAGAAGACTTTTAGGAGTGAGGAAGAAGCCTACATGTTCTATGTAGGCTATGCGAGAAGAAATGGTTTTAGTGTTAGAAAGGATGATCTGAAGTACAGGGGGTTCTGATGGTGTCCTGGACTAGGGGGTCCCTACCTAGTTGGTCTAGTCCATGGGCTGGACTGACGGCCTGTTGATAAGAAAGGACTTTGGAGGCCTCTAACTGTGGCATAAGCATATCGGGCTTCATCAGGACTTGGCGTGTACTCCAAGTATATCTATTAGGTTCGGCATGTGACCCCTAGATGGCAACCGACCATATGTAACCCTAGATACCCCCGGTGCCTATATAAAATGGAGGGTTTAGTCCGTAGAGACGGATTCATCATCATCATCATTAGACTTAGGGTTCATCCCACAACTCACGATCTCGAGGTAGATCAACTCTGTACTTTGATACACCCATAATATATGCGTAGGATTTTACCTCCTGAAGAGGGTCTGAACCCGGGTAAAAACACTGTGTCCCTTGTCTCCTATTACACATCGATCCGATCTCACAGCTCGGTCCCCCCCCACCCCACCCGAGGTCTGCCGGTTTTGACACCGACATTGGTGCTTTCATTGAGAGCTCATTGTGTGATCGCCTTGGATTGATGGCTCACTTGCAGATTGATAACAGTATTGGTTGCAGTGACATCTTCATCCCCGACCAGCTTTTCGCCTTTGGCGCCATTATGCTGCATGCTAATCCGACCGGCTATTGGGCCGTGTTGAGAACTTCGCCCCAAACCAGGTCGTCAACATTCGGAAGCCTGGAGTACATCACGGATGCCCGATGTGATCTAGTCCTCTCGGGATGAGTCTCAGATCAACGTGAAGATCCCTTCGGAGCTGGAACTCCGGAGCAAATTTCTGACTTGATCCTCGAATCCAACCTCCCAGTGGAACCAAGCTCGGAGATAGATCTGGTGGTCACCATGTCCGATCTAACCTTGCCTCCTCGAAGGACAGCCTTGAGTCAAACCCATCTTCGGACCTGGCAGCGGCCTCTAACGCAACTTCTCTGCCCGTTGACCTGGTGTCGGCCCTAAGCGACCGAGATGGCGACCCTGTGTCAAGCGGCCCGAACAAACTGTTTTAGATTGGCCCGACTTACAGACAGGCTCTCGATATCAAGGAGCTCTCACAGATAAATGAGGTGCTGGATCGAATCCAAAAATCTGGCAATCTTGTTTGCCGTCTATGATCAAATCGGATGTAGAGCCGACTGTCGGGAAATTTTTATCCCACCCACCACTCAACTAGTCTCCACGGTCGAAGACTTGACCAATGTGCTTGACTACGGCTTTGATGAAGCCACTGACATGGAGGAAGGCGACCATACCAGACAAAGTTGATAACCCACAAGTATAGCAATACCCGAGAAAGTTGATAACCCACAAGTATAGGGGATCGCAACCATTTTCGTGGGTAGAGTATTTAACTCAAATTTATAGATTCGACACAACGGGAGCCAAAGAATATTTGTAAGTATTAGCAGTTGAGTTGTCAATTCAACCACACCTGGAGATTAAATATCTACAGCAAAGTGATCAGTAGCACAGTACTATGATAGTTTGATAGTATTGCCTCCATTCTATAATGTAGTGCCTATAGATTTTTCTGAAAACCAAACTTTGCTAACTTTGACCAAGTTTATAGAGAAAATTGTATACATCTACAATACCAAACATGTACATTCCGAAAATATAACTCATGATCTATCCAACGATGTGCATTTGGTATTCTAGATGTACCTATTTTTCTCTATAAATATGGTCAAACTTTGTAATGTTTGACTTTCTGAAAAATCTATAGACACTATATTATGGAACGTGAAGGAAATATGCCCTAGAGGCAATAATAAAGTTGTTATTTATATTTCCTTATATCATGATAAATGTTTATTATTCATGATAGAATTGTATTAGTCGGAAACTTAGTACATGTGTGAATACATAGACAAACTGAGTGTCACTAGTATGCATCTACTTGACTAGCTCGTTAATCAAAGATGGTTAAGTTTCCTAGCCATGGACAAAGAGTTTTCATTTGATGAACGGGATCACATCATTAGAGAATGATGTGATTCACTTGACCCATCCGTTAGCTTAGCACGATGATCGTTTAGTTTGTTGCTATTGATTTCTTCATAACTTATACATGTTCCTATGACTATGAGATTATGCAACTCCCGAATACCGGAGGAACACTTAGTGTGCTATCAAACGTCACAACATAACTGGGTGACTATAAAGATGCTCTACAGGTGTCTCCGATGGTATTTGTTGAGTTGACATAGATCAAGATTAGGATTTGTCACTCCGTGTATCAGAGAGGTATCTCTGGGCCCTCTCGGTAATGCACATCACTATAAGCCTTGCAAGCAATGTGACTAATGATTTAGTTATGGGATGTTGCATTACGGAACGAGTAAAGAGACTTGCCGGTAATGAGATTGAACTAGGTATTGAGATACCGACGATCGAATCTCGGGCAAGTAACATACCGATGACAAATGGAACAACGTATGTTGTTACGCGATTAACCGATAAAGATCTTCGTAGAATATGTAGGAACCAATATGAGCATCCAGGTTCCACTATTGGTTATTGACCAGAAGGGAGTCTCGGTCATGTCTATATAGTTCTCGAACCCGTAGGGTCCGCACGCTTAACGTTCTGTGACGATCGGTATTACGAGTTTATGTGTTTTGATGTGATCATGGACATGACGAGGAGTCTTGAAATGGTTGAGACATAAATATTGATATATTGGACGGCTATATTCAGACACCGAAAATGTTTCAGAGAAGTTTCGGATAAAACCGGAGTGCCGGAGGGTTACCGGAACCCCCCGGAGGGACTAATGGGCCTCATGGGCCTTAGTGGAGAGAGAGAGGGGCGGCTAGGGCAGGCCGCGTGCCCCTCCCCCTTGGGTCCGAATTGGACTAGGGAAGGGGGGGCGACGCCCCTGATGAAGATATGTACCTAGGGTAGGGTCATAGGCCTAACCTAGACACCCTCCCCTAGGACGTCACCCTCAAACCAGAAGCATTCGAAGAGGAGTCATCATCCACTCGACCATGAGGACTTCCACTCGGAAGACTTGAAGTCACTCGACCGCGGAGACTATCACTCGACCACCAGAAGGTCTAAGGTCGCTCCGAACTGCAACGGTCAGACATCACCTCATAGCTTTATTAATGGTCATTATGTCTCTTTATTTACTCGTGTTACCAGTAACATCTCCCCTTTAATGTACCTTCAACCCTTTGTAACGTGGGCTGGCTGGGGTCCTGGCGCACTCTATATAAGCCACCCCCCTCCACAGGTACAAGGGTTCGCATCTTTTGTAAACTCACACACACATAATCCAGTCGGCCGCCTCAGGGCACCGAGACGTAGGGCTATTACTTCTTCCAAGAAGGGCCTGAACTCGTAAAACTCATGTGTACAACTACTCCATAGCTAGGATCTTGCCTCCTCATACTTACCCCCCATTCTACTTTCAGTCTTAGATCCACGACAGTTGGCGCCCACCGTGGGGTAGGTGTCTTAGCAGTTTATTGGAGAAGTTGCGATTCTTCCGATTCCCATCATCATGGTTTCCAGCGGAGGATTGGCTGAAGGCCGCGAGATCCGTCTCGGCGCGCTCTTCTTCATCGCCGACGACTCCGCTTGGCTCCACGAGGCTCCACTCAACGTCGAGGCGCTCCTCGTCCACGGGGCGACACACTTCCGCGCATGCATTCGCGGCATCCTTCTTCGGCAACCGTCGACTCTGTATCAGTCGGCTCCTACGGCAACCTCCCTTTCCGTTGTTCGCCGGTGCCAGCGATCCGGTCAGTCGCGGCTTCAGCGGTGGGTGACGCACGCGATGGCCCGCCAATCAGCCACCCCACAAATCACGGCGATCGAGCCCGATGAAACTCTCTACGGCCTGTTCGATCTATCGACTGGTTCCGTCGAGACTGCGTCCGAATGTGACAGTAGCGACCCCGCGGCGGAAGTCTTGATGGTCAATGGACCACGCAGTCCTCCTGGCTTCACCCGTGAAGGCGGTGGCGATGGCGGCGGCTATCCGTCGCGTGTTCACGAGGAGTACCGCCCCGAACCCCTCTCTTCGCAGCGGAGGGAAGATCTTTGCCGCCGTAATATGGATGCACTTCACACTCCTATCGTTGGAGAAACCCCTGAGGCCCAGGCCTTGGAGGAGGCACGCCTGGCCAACCTGGCTAAGCGCACTCGACTGGAGAACCTCCAGCGCGCACTCGACGAGCGTGCTCGGCAGCGGATTCCTGAGTCCAGTCGACGACAACTTTTTCCGCCTCCGACTCAGGTATACCGAACTCCGATCCAGAATCTCACAGCTGCAGCTCGAATAGCAGAGTCAATTCAACCTTCCCAGTCAGAAGCTGGCCGAGGTTTGATGCAGATCCGGGCTTTACTCCGGGCAGTGGGGGAGCAGAATACAGCAGTATCTCAGTCGCGGAATAGGATTCATAGCAGATCTGTGGTGGCGGATACTGTCCAATGTGCCCATAGCCCGAGATCGCCTCCGCGGCGTGAGGGATGTGGGTACCAGCAAGATCAGTATAGGAACCATGAGCAGTATGATCATTGACTCGACCACGATGACCGTCGTCGAGTGCCCACGCCTCCTCCGAGGAGTGGGTCATACGTGCCTCGGCGGCAAGATGACAGGCACCCCCACAATGGCGAACGAAGAATTCCAGTCGACCCCAGAGATCCAGGCTTTGATGCAAGGTCTATCCTCGTTCAAGGTCTGGTTGATAGAAACAGAGCTCACGGAGAAGGCCACGATAGAGATCATCCGACTAGAAGCAGGGTACATGTTTCAGGACCCGAGTGTTTCAGCAGAGCCATCAGAGCAGCAGTGATTCCTCCCAACTTCAGGTTGGCGACTGGAGTTAGCAAGTTCACCGACGAGTCCAAGAAAGACACTTGGCTTGAGGATTACCGAGTGGCTGTGCAGATTGGTGATGGCAATGATGATGTGGCCATGAAACACCTCCCCTTGATGTTGGAAGGCTCTGCCAGAGCGTGGTTGAATCAGTTGGCTCCTGGCAGCATATATAGTTGGGAGGAACTTGCTCGAGTATTTGTTAGAACCTTTGAAGACACTTGCAAAAGGCCGGCAGGGTTGACAGAATTGCAGTGTTGTGTTTAGAAACCGAATGAAACCTTGAGGGATTATATTCAGAGATGGATCACGTTACACCATATAGTGGAGAATGTGTCAAATCACCAAGAAATTTGTGCCTTCAAGGAAGGCGTCAAGTATCGGGAGTTGAATCTGAAATTCGGTCGAACAGGAGATATGACTCTGACTCGGATGATGGAGATTGCCACCAAATATGCCAATGGTGAAGAGGAAGACCGACTCCGGAGTGGCAAACATAAAACAGTCGCCCAAGAAACCGGAGGAGGGAATTCCAGTCGGAAACAGAAGCGAAAGGCCGAACCAGCTACTCCTGGTGAAGCTTTAGTTGTTGCTCAAGGGAAATTCAAGGGAAAACCCAAAGGGCCCTGGACTCCCAAGAAGGTTAAAGATCAAGATGGGAATGATGTGTTGGATTTACCCTGCCATATTCAAACCAAAAAAGATGAAGAGGGGAATCTCATTTACCCTAAACACACCACTCGACAGTGTCGTCTCCTGATCCAGCAGTTCCGAGAGAAACAACCCAAAGATAAGGAAAAGGAGTTGGACAGAGGAGAGGATAGAGAAGAAGTTGATGATGGTTTTCCCAATGTCAATTCCACGCTGATGATTTTTGCTGATGTTGAAAGCAAAAGTCAATTGAAGTTTATTAACAGGGAGGTGAACATGGTTGCTCCGGCAACACCCAGTTATTTGAAGTGGTCCCAGACTGCCATCACATTCGACCAATCGGACCACCCAGCGCATATAGCCACCCCTGGGAGGCAAGCACTGGTGGTCGACCCAGTAGTTGAAGGCACTCGACTGACTAAAGTGCTGATGGATGGTGGCAGTGGCCTGAATATCCTTTATGCTGAAACCTTGAAGGGAATGGGCATTCTGATGTCCAAGCTTAGTGAAAGCAACATGAGTTTCCACGGTGTTATACCCGGCAAGAAGGCTCAGTCACTCGGCCAGATCGCACTTGATGTGGTTTTCGATGATTTCAAGAATTACCGCAAGGAAAAGTTGATGTTTGAGGTAGTGGATTTCAAGAGTGCTTACCATGCCATTCTGGGGAGACCCGCTTATGCGTGTTTTATGGCTCGACCATGTTATGTGTATCTCAAATTGAAGATGCCTGGCCCCAAAGGAGTAATCACCGTCACTGGCAATCGACAGAAGGCAGAAGAGTGCTTCCAGAAGGGCTCAAAAATTGCCGATGCACAAATGGCAGTAGTGGAACTGCAAGAGTATCAGAAAAATGCAGATCCAAGTGATTTGCTGCGAGCCAAGAAGCCTGCCACAGAATCCGCATTTCAGTCGTCAGGAGAAATGAAGCCGTTTCATGTTCACCCGACCGAACCCTATACTGCTCCGACCCATATCTCGTCAACACTCGACAACAAATAGGAAGAAGCGCTCATCCAGTTCCTCCGTGAGAACTGGGACATCTTTGCATGGAAACCTTCTGACATGCTAGGTGTACCCAGGGGACTGGCTAAGCATCGTTTGCGAGTCGACCCGAAAGTAAAACCAGTCAAGGAACATCTCCGACAGTCCGCCGTCTAGAAGAGAAAAGCAATTGGTGAGGAAGTGGCTTGGCTCTTGGCAGCTGAGTTCATCCGAGAGATTTACCACTTCGAGTGGCTCGCCAATGTTTTCATGGTCCCTAAGAAGGATGATTCACTTTGCATGTGCATTGACTTCAAGCATATCAATCGGGCCTGCCCGAAAGATCATTTTCCTCTTCCCCGCATCGACCAAATTGTCGACTCAACTGCGGGGCGTGACCGTTTGTCCTTCTTGGATGCCTATTCCGGGTACCATCAGATCCGACTGTATGGACCCGATGAGATAAAAACGGCTTTCATCACTCCATTCGGATGTTTCTGTTATGTCACTGTGCCATTCGGCCTAAAGAACGCCGGAGCCACATTCCTGAGGATGATCCAGAAGTGTCTACTCACTCAAATCAGTCAGAATGTGGAAGCATACATGGATGACATTGTAGTCAAGTCACGTAAAGGTTCCGACCTGCTGGCTGACCTTGCTGAAACCTTTGCCAACCTCAGAAGGTATGATATCAAGCTTAATCAATCAAAGTGCACATTCAGAGTTCCTGGTGGAAAGTTACTCGGTTTCCTCGTTTCCGAACGAGGGATCGACGCTAACCCAGAGAAAGTTGGTGCCATTCTTCGGATGAAACACTCTGTGCGTGTGCATGATGTCCAAAAGCTTACTGGTTGTTTGGCCGCCTTGAGTCGATTCATTTCTCGTCTCGGTGAAAAGGCACTGCCTCTTTACCTAAAGAAGTCTGATAAGTTCGAGTGGACTCCCGAAGCTGATGCAGCGTTTGTAGAGCTCAAAGCCCTACTTTCCACCCAGCCGGTGCTTGCTGCACCAATCAGCAAAGAGCCTTTACTGCTTTACATTGCAGCCACTGGACAATTTGTCAGTACATTACTCACGGTCGAGCGGGAAGAAGAAGGAAAAACTTATAAAGTTCAGCGCCCAGTATATTACATTTCTGAAGTTCTGACTCCATCAAAGCAAAGATATCCCCATTATCAGAAGCTTGTTTATGGAATTTACATGACCACAAAGAAGGTTGCACACTATTTCTCTAATCATTCTGTTTCAGTCGTCAGCGACGCTCCATTATCGGAGATTTTGAACAACAGAGATGCAACTGGTCGAGTGGCGAAGTGGGCGATTGAACTCCTTCCCCTGGATATCAAGTTTGAAGCAAAGAAGGCTATTAAGTCCCAAGCAGTAGCTGATTTCTTCGCCGAGTGGATCGAACAGCAACTTTCAGCCCAAATTCACTTGGAGCATTGGACCATGTTCTTCGATGGGTCCAAGATGCTGAATGGTTCTGGTGCTGGAGTGGTGTTGGTCTCCCCCTGTGGTGACAAACTCAGTTATGTTCTCCAGATTCACTTTGGCTCCTCCAACAATGAGGCTGAATACGAGGCACTTCTGTATGGGTTGCGTATGGCCATTTCACTCGGCGTCCGTCGCCTCATGGTCTATGGCGACTCTGATTTAGTGGTCAATCAGGTGATGAAGGAGTGGGACATCAGAAGCCCAGCCATGACTGGTTATTGCAATGCAGTAAGAAAGTTAGAAAAGAGGTTTGAGGGGTTAGATCTCCATCACATCCCTCGACTGAAAAATCAAGCAGCCGATGATCTGGCAAAGATAGGCTCCAAGAGAGAAGCCATTCCCAGTAATGTGTTCCTGGAGCATATTCATACACCTTCAGTTCAAGAAGATCCCTTCACTGAAGAGCCCTCACAATCGAGGAGTGCCACTGATCTGACTGAAATCGGGATTCAAGGAATGGTCGACTTGATCATGGAAGTTTTGGTCATCACCCCCGATTGGACAGTACCATATATCGTGTACATCCTTAGGAAGGAACTCCCGGTGGATGAAGAAGAGGCTCGACAGATCGTCCGTTGATCTAAGGCCTTTACTGTGATAAGAGGATAGTTGTTTAGAGAAAGTGTGACTGGAGTTTGCCAGAAATGCATAACACCTGAAGAAAGTCGAGTGATCCTCAATGATATCCACTCGGGGACCTGTGGTCACCATGCATCCACTCGGACCATTGTGGCCAAAGCATACCGAGCGGGATTTTACTGGCCTCGAGCAAATGAGATGGCACAAGAAATAGTCGACAAATGTGAAGGTTTCCAGTTTTACTCCAACATGTCTCACAAGCCTGCGTCAGCCCTGAAGACCATTCCACTCGTCTGGCCTTTTACTGTTTGGGGATTGGATATGGTTGGACCTTTGAGGACTGGCAGGAGTGGATTCACTCATGTGCTTGTAGCAGTCGACAAGTTCACCAAGTGCATTGAAGCCAAGCCTATCAAGAACCTTGATGCCAGTACTGCTGTCAGCTTCATCAGAGAGATAACATTCAGATATGGTGTTCCACACAGCATCATCACTGACAATGGATCAAACTTTGATTCTGATGAGTTCAGGACTTTTTGTGCTTCACAAGGTACTCGAGTCGACTATGCCTCGGTCGCGAACCCCCAGTCGAATGGGCAGGCTGAAAGAGCAAATGGAATGATTCTCAAAGGACTGAAACCCCGACTGATGCGTGACCTCAAACATTCATCAGGAGCCTGGGTCGATGAACTTCCATCAGTATTATGGGGATTGAGGACAACTCCCAATCGGTCGACTGGCAGAACCCCGTTTTTCTTGGTTTATGGAGCCGAAACTGTACTTCCGAGTGACTTGCTCCACAATGCACCCCGAGTCGAGCTTTTCACAGAGGAAGAAGCAGAACAAGCACGACAGGATGCAGTTGACCTCCTTGAAGAAGAAAGAGAGATGACCTTGATCCGATCAACCATCTATCAGCAAGACCTGCGTCGATTCCACGCCAGAAACGTAAGGGGTCGAGCATTTCAAGAGGGAGACTTAGTTCTTCGAGTGGATCGGCAGAAACAACACAAGATTGCTCCCTCTTGGGAAGGCCCCTTCGTGGTCACCAGAGTGCTCCACAATGGAGCGTACCACCTTTACGATGTCGAGCACAAGAAAGACGAGCCGCGCGCCTGGAATGCGGAGCTGCTCCGCCCCTTTTATACTTAAACACTCAGTCTGCTGAGATGTAATAAAGAACACCTTTGTATTTTTTTATCAAAGACAAGAGTTTTACAGTCTTCTAAAAAGATTGTCGATTGTTTACGTCTGTTTTTGAAATCCCCCAGTGGGTGGCTCAAGTGCGAATCCGTTTCGCCTAAGTTGAAAAAATCCTACCGAGTGATGAGCAAGCCTCTCACTCGGGGGCTTAGCTGCAGTCCAGTACTCGCCTAAGTTGAAAAAAGCCTACCGAGTGATGAGCAAACCTCTCACTCGGGGGCTTAGCTACGAACCCGTTTCGCCTAAGTTGAAAAATCCCACCGAGTGATGAGCAAGTCTCTCACTCGGGGGCTTAGCTGCAGTCCAATACTCGCCTAAGTTGAAAAAAATCCTACCGAGTGATGAGCAAGCCTCTCACTCAGAGGCTTAGCTGCAGTCCAGTACTCGCCTAAGTTGAAAAAATCCTACCGAGTGATGAGCAAGCCTCTCACTCGGAGGCTTAGCTGCAGTCCAGTACTCGCCTAAGTTTCAAAAATCCTACTGAGTGATGAGCAAACCTCATACTCGGAGGCTTAGCTGCAGCCCCGTGCTCGCCTAAGTTTCAAAAATCCTACCGAGTGATGAGCAAATCTCACACTCGGGGGCTTAGCTGCAGTCTAGTACTGGCCTAAGTTTCAAAAATCCTACCGAGTGATGAGCAAACCTCACACTCAGGGGCTTAGCTGCAGCCCCGTGCTCGCCTAAGTTTCAAAAATCCTACCGAGTGATGAGCAAACCTCACACTCGGGGGCTTAGTTGCAGCCCCGTGCTCGCCTAAGTTTCAAAAATCCTACCGAGTGATGAGCAAACCTCACACTCAGGGGCTTAGCTGCAGTCTAGTACTCGCCTAAGTTTCAAAAATCCTACCGAGTGATGAGAAAACCTCATACTTGGAGGCTTAGCTGCAGCCCCGTGCTCGCCTAAGTTTCAAAAATCCTACCGAGTGATGAGCAAACCTCACACTCGGGGTGAGGGAGTCCTGGATTAGGGGGTGTCCGGATGGCCGGACTATACCTTCGGCCGGACTCCTGGACTATGAAGATACAAGATTGAAGACTTCGTCCCGTGTCCGGAAGGGACTTTCCTTGGCGTGGAAGGCAGGCTTGGCGATACGGATATGTAGATCTCCTACCATTGTAACCGACTTTGTGTAACCCTAACCCTCTCCGGTGTCTATATAAACCGGAGGGTTTTAGTCCGTAGGACAACATACAGAACAACAATCATACCATAGGCTAGCTTCTAGGGTTTTGCCTCTCCGATCTCGTGGTAGATCTACTCTTGTACTACCCATATCATCAATATTAATCAAGCAGGACGTAGGGTTTTACCTCCATCAAGAGGGCCCGAACCTGGGTAAAACTTCGTGTCCCTTGCCTCCTGTTACCATCCGGCCTAGACGCACAGTTCGGGACTCCCTACCCGAGATCCGCCGGTTTTGACACCGACATGGGGGCTTAGCTGCAGCCCCTTGCTCGCCTAACTTTCAAAAATCCTACCGAGTGATGAGCAAACCTCACACTCGGGGGCTTAGCTGCAGCCCCGTTCTCGCCTAAGTTTCAAAAATCCTACCGAGTGATGAGCAAACCTCACACTCGGGGGCTTAGTTGCAGCCCCGTGCTCGCCTAAGTTTCAAAAATCCTACCGAGTGATGAGCAAACCTCACACTCAGGGGCTTAGTTGCAGCCCCATGCTCGCCTAAGTTTCAAAAATCCTACCAAGTGATGAGCAAACCTCGCACTCGGGGACTTAGCTGCAGCCTAGTACCCGCCTAAGTCAAAAAACCACCCTTATCTGCAAGGATGATGAGCTGCAGGTCGACTGCAATCCTCTCACGAAGCTGCACTACAAGTACAATGTCCGCTCCATCCCTATCCGCAAGGATGACGAGGTGCAGGTCGACTGCAATCCTCTCACGGAGCCGCGCTACAAGTACAATGTCCGCTCCATCCCTATCCGCAAGGATGACGAGGTGCAGGTCGACCGCAACCAACTCCTCGGAGCTGCCCCACAAATACAATGTGCACTCCATCCTTATCCGCAAGGACGGCGAGGTGCATGTCGACTGGGATATCTCCTTCAGAGTTGCATCTCGAAGGATATTCCGAGTGAAGAACAAGTTCTACTCGAAGACGAACGCAAGCATATGCAGAAGATAAACCAAGATCGGATAAAATCTCAAGAGTTTCAAAACTAAGATAAAACTACTCGGGCATCAGGCCCAAAGGAGTTTAACGGTTACAGAAACCACTCGGCATTCCGAGGCAAATTTAAGGCAAGTTTAAATCTCAAGTTTGTTCATTCGGCAGGAGGAGGGCTTGCAGGCTCGACGAATTCGTCCAAGTCAATTCCATCAGCGATCCGAGTGGCATCAGCGATGAAAGTCTCCATCAAGGACTGGAAGTCATGCCTTTTGGTGTTGGCGACCTTGATCGCCGCCAGCTTATCTTCGCGGGCTTCCTTGCAGTGGACTCTTACCAGCGACAGAGCCACGTCAGTACCGCATCGGGCAGAGGACTTCTTCCATTCTTGCACCTGACCGGGGACCTCGTTGAGTCGAGCCATCAAAGACTCGAGATCATTTTGAAGCGTTGCCCTTGGCCAGAGCGATGAGTCGATGCATGAAACTGCCACCTTCAGACGGGCAAGATAACTTGTAACACTGGCGACGCGGGATTCCAGTCGAAGCACATTCATGGCAGCCTTGTCTCCGACTGGAGAAAGGATAGGGTCCAAACCCGTCTCGATCCGTCCAGTCTCCTCTTCAAAGTTTTGGCAGAATTCTGCAGTAAAGGAGTTAATGAGTCGACTGGAAAGGACTAACTTGCAAACAGTAAAGCAGTCGGATTAAAAGGGGTACCTTCGAGCATAAGAAAGAGCTTCTTGGCGAGGGTTTCCAGATAAGCTTCTAAGTCATTTCTCTTACGAGCCATGTCTTCCAGCTTCTCGTTCAGAGCCACCTCATCCTTCTTCAGACGAGTTGCCTCTTGGTTGGATTCAGTGAGATAAGACTTCAGCTTGCTTACTTCCACTTCTAGCACTCCGACTGAAGCCACCTTCTTGTCAGCAAGGGTAGTCTTCTCTTGAGCCTCCTTCTGCGCAGCTGCAAGGTCCAAGTCCTTCTTCTCTAGAGCCAACCTCATTTTCTCTGCAAAATAAGCATTTAGATCAAACAAAAGATCGAAGGGATAATTTAAACGAAAATCAACATGAGCAGTCGACAGGCAGTTACCTTCCATACCGGCAACTTCATCTTGAGCCTTCTTCAAGTTTTGTTGGGCCAGCTCCAGGTCAAGGTTGAGTTGCCTCTGCTTCTCCTCAAATTCGGCTAACTTGGAAATGAGAGTACAAGATTTCTGCAGAGAGTAAAAGACATATCAATTGACAAGATCAAAGATTATTTACCTCCGAGTGAATAAAACTTCAAAGTTTACTTAGACCCCGGCCGACTGCCAGCAGTCAACCGCGGTCTTGGGGACTACACCCAGTGGGTGCACTTGGCGTGCCCCCACTGGTTCAGATCCCACTCGGCATGTTCCACCCAGACCGAGGGGAAGAAAGGAAAGAGAAAGAAGTGCTCAGACCCCAGCCGATTGCCCGCAGTCGACTGTGGTCTCGGGGACTACACCCAGTGGGTGCACTTAGTGTGCCCCTACTGGTTCAGATCCCATTCGACTAGACCGAGTGGAAGAGTGCAAATACTAAAGACAACAAAACACCCAGTGGGTGTACAGATTCAAAGCAGACAATAAGAGATTGTACGAAGGAAAATATTCAGGTAGCATATCCTAATAGAACAAGTTCAGTCGGAAGTCAACTTACCTGGACATTGGCTCGAAGAGCCGCGCTAGTGTCGTAAGCAGCCTAGCTATTGTCGTGCACCGCCTTCATCCGCTCCATCATTACGCCGGCTTGACGGATAGCCTCCGCAGCAGCGTCCGACTGGCTTTCCGAAACATGATAGGTGGTGAAGAAGGGGACAGACGGTCCAGATGCAGCAGCTTGGAGCTCCGAGGCATGAGGTTGGATGACTGAAGAAAACACTGGTACAGTCGACGGTGCGAGGCGTTCACTCGACGCTGGGACAGGAAAAGTTACAGAGGCTCTACCTGCATCTTCGGGCTGTTGGACTATTGGTTCTGTCGCCAATTCCGACTGAGATATCTTGCCAGCTGCTGCTTTCTTGCTCCTTCTGGGCCTCGGTATCATGTCTTCATCGTCATCCGGAAGCTCGATAACATTGAGTGAGGCTGCAAAGAAATCAGTCGAACCCAAGTGAATCACCAGAATTTAATCGACCAAATAATCAAGAACAAGATCACGAAAATTGTACCGGGGTTGGAGGTAACCACATCTTCCATCTCCTCGTCTTGGTACTGGCGGGTGGAAGTTCCAGAGGTGGCAGCACTGCAAATATCAACATTTAGTCGGTTACGTTCTGTTACCCAAGTCAACCAAAGGATCAGGTCAGATTGTTACCCAGAGATAGTGGGAATGGCCACTTTGATTTTGGGCAAAGCCTTCAGCAGTTTGGAAGATGCAGCCTTTGGTGGTTTCGGCACTGGCGCAATCTTGGGCTACTTCGGTGCCTTCTCAGTCGGCACTGGAGAAGACGTTCGAGGGCGCTTTGCAGACTACCCCGTTGGTGCGGCCACCAGGTCGGGGGTGCTTGCCGGGTTGTGAGTGTGCTTGGACCTCCTTTCTCTGCGAGGAGGCAAGTCAAATTCTTCTTCATCACTTGGGTCATCGCTCTCCTCGTCCTCCTCTTCATCCGAGTGCCACTCGCCACTCTCGCCTCCGCTCGCCTCCCCCTCGAGATCTTGCTCCCGCTCTCCGTTGGGCATCGAATACATATCAATAAGGGCCTGAAAGACAACGAACAAAAGAAAGATAGTCGGCCATCAACAAGATGTTACATGGTTAATCAAGAAAACACTCGACAATGCAGAATCGTACCTGTTCCGACTGGCGCAAATGGTCGAATGGAACCACCCTCCTGGACCCCCGGGGGTTATCCTTGTTGCCAGTAATGCCTCTCAGCCACTGCTCCACCGTGTTCTCACTGACATCCTCCGGGTGGATCCGAGTGGAATCCTCGATTCCCGAGTACATCCACATCGGATGGTCACGAGCTTGGAGTGGTTGGATACGTCGACTAAGGAAGACCTCCAACAGGTCCATACCGGTCACTCCGTCACGGACGAGTTGGACCACCCGCTCGACCAACACCTTCACCTGCGCCTTCTCCTTTGGGATCACTCTCAAGGTGGAGGGCTTCTCTACTCGGGCCATGGAAAAGGGGGGAAGTCCAGTCGACTGATCCGGAGTCGGCTGGTCCTTGTAGTAGAACTAGGTCGACTGCCAACCCCAGATCAACTCGGGAAGGGTCATAGTTGGGAAAGTGCTTTTGTTCCTCATATGAATTCCGAGACCCCCGCACATCTGTATCACTTGCGTCCTCTCGTCACTCGGGTTGGCCTTCTTGAACGTCTGAGAATGACACGTGAATATGTGCTTGAAGAGACCCCAGTGTGGTCGACAACCCAGGAAGTTCTCGCACATGGACACGAAAGCGGCAAGGTACACGATGGTGTTTGGGGAAAAGTGGTGGAGTTGAGCCCCGAAGAAGTTCAAGAAACCTCGAAAGAAAGGATGGGGAGGCAAAGAAAACCCGCAGTCGACGTGAGTAGCAAGGAGGACACACTCACCCTCCTGCGGCTGCGGCTCGGTCTCGTTCCCCGGGAGCCGCGCCGATTCGTGGGGGATCAGTCCCCCTTGACCAGGTCATCGACATCATCTTGGCTGATTGTTGAGCGAATCCAGTCGCCCTGGATCCAGCCAGGCGGCAGGCCGGACCTCGACGAAGACCCGCTCCGGCTGGTCCTCTTCCCTTTCGCCTTCGCCGTCGCCTTCTTCGCACGCTACAACGCCACCGTCTTCTCCTTCCCCATGGCAGCGGATCGAGTTCAAACGGGGCGACAACACCGAGGGCAAAGGCAGATGCGGTGAAGAAAACAGAGGAGGAAGGGGAAGAATGAGAACACACTGTGCAAAAACCCCCGTCCAACGCCTTATATGAGATCATTTCCGGGTGGCTGACTCGTGGGCCCAGGCGATCCGATCAAATCCCGCAGCAGTCGTGCACGCGATACGTGGCAAAAAAGGTGGCACAGAGATCGAGGCGGCCTGCCTAATCCGTCCTGATTACTGTGGCCTCCCCCGCCCAGCGCGCTTCCCAAAATTCGAATCCCGTGAAATCCGCAGACAGCAGAACAACCCGTCAGACGGAAGATTTTTTCCCATATCAACACTCGAAGCTTAACAATGAAGGTTCACTCAACAAAACCAAGAATGGATCAAGGCGACTGAACAAGCAGTTGAAGTCATCATGAATGTTCATTCGACCTCTGGAAAAGACATTTCCGAAGCGCAAAAGCTGAATCGGAGAGGTTATCAACTCCTTCCCCACTCGAACCCTAAACCATTCGGGGGCTAATGATGAAGATATGTACCTAGGGTAGGGTCATAGGCCTGACCTAGACACCCTCCCCTAGGACGTCACCCTCAAACCAGAAGCATTCGAAGAGGAGTCATCATCCACTCGACCATGAGGACTTCCACTCGGAAGACTTGAAGTCACTCGACCGCGAAGACTGTCACTCGACCACCAGAAGGTCTAAGGTCGCTCCGAATTGCAACGGTCGGACATCACCTCATAGATTTAATGGTCATTATGTCTCTTTATTTACTAGCGTTACCAGTAACGTCTCCCCTTTAATGTACCTTAAACCCTTTGTAACGTGGGCTGGTTGGGGTCCTGGCGCACTCTATATAAGCCACCCCCCTCCACAGGTACAAGGGTTCGCATCTTTTGTAAACTCACACACACATAATCCAGTCGACCGCCTCAGGGCACCGAGACGTAGGGCTGTTACTTCTTCCGAGAAGGGCCTGAACTCATAAAACTCGTGTGTGCGACTACTCCATAGCTAGGATCTTGCCTCCTCATACTTACCCCCCATTCTACTATCAGTCTTAGATCCACGACACCCCCTTTCCTTCTCCCTCTCTCCCTCTCCTTCCTTCCCCCTCTCTTCCTTGTTGGAAACCTACTAGGAATAGGATTCCTATTCCTAGTAGGAATCCTACTTGGGGCACGCCCCTATAGGGCCGACCGGCCTCCCCCTTGCTCCTTTATATACGGGGGCAAGGGGGCACCCTAGAACACAAAAGTTGACAGTTTACTTAGCCGTGTGCGGTGCCCCCCTCCACAGATTTCCACCTCGGTCATATCGTTGTAGAGCTTAGGCGAAGCCATGCATCGGTAACTTCATCATCACTGTCATCACGCTGTCCTGTTGACGAAACTCTCCTTCAACCTCAGCTGGATCTAGAGTTCATGGGACTTCACCGAGCTGAACGTGTGCAGATCGCGGAGGTGTCGTACCTTCGGTGCTAGGATTGGTCGGATCGTGAAGAAGTACGACTACATCAACCGCGTTGTCATAATGCTTCCACTTATGGTCTACGAGGGTATGTGGACAATACTCTCCCCTCTCGTTGCTATGCATGACCAGGATGGATCTTGCATGTGCGTAGGATTTCTTTTTGAAATTACTGTGTTCCCCAAAAGTGGTATCAGAGTCAGGTCTATGCGTAGATGTTATATGCACGAGTAGAACATAAAGGAGTTGTGGGCGTGGGTATATACATATTGCTTCCCGTCACTAGTTGATTCTTGATTCAGCGGTATTGTTGGATGAAGCGGCTAAGACCGACATTACGCGTACGCTTACGCGAGACTAGTTCTACCAACGTGCTTCACACACAGGTGGTTAGTAGGTGTCAGTTTCTCCAACTTTAGTTGAATCGGATTCAATGAACAGGGTTCTTTCTAAATATCAAAAAGCAATCACTATACCGCATTGTGGTTTTTGATGCGTAGGTAAGAACGGTACTTGCTCAGCCTGTGTAGCAGCCACGTAAAACTTGAAACAACAAAGTAGAGGACGTCTAACTTGTTTTTGCAGGGCATGTTGTGATGTGATATGGTCAAGACGAGATTATATATATTTTTGTATGAGATGATCATGTTTTGTAACACATTTATTAGCAACTGGCAGGAGCCATATGGTTGTCGCTTTATTGTATGAAATGCAATCGCAATGTAATTGCTTTACTTTATCACTAAGCGGTAGCGATAGTCGTAGAAGCAATAGTTGGCGAGACGACAACGATGCTTCGATGGAGATCAATGTGTCAAGCCGGTGACGATGGTGATCATGACGGTGCTTTGGAGATGGAGATCAAAGGCACAAGATGATGATGGCCATATCATATCACTTATATTTGATTGCATGTGATGTTTATCCTTTATGCATCTTATTTTGCTTAGTTCGACGGTAGCATTATAAGATGATCTCTCACTAAATTTCAAGGTACAAGTGTTCTCCCTGAGTATGCACCGTTGCTACAGTTCATCGTGCCGAGACACCACGTGATGATCGGGTGTGATAAGCTCTACGTTCACATAAAATGGGTGCATGCCAGTTTTGCACATGCGAAATACTCATGTTAAACTTGACGAGCCTAGCATATGCAGATATGGCCTTGGAACACTCAGACTGAAAGGTCGAGCGTGAATCATATAGTAGATATGATCAACATAGTGATGTCCACCATTGAAAACTACTCCATCTCACATGATGATCGGACATGGTTTAGTTGATATGGATCACGTGATCACTTAGATGATTAGAGGGATGTCTACTAATACGTCTCCAACGTATCTATAATTTTTGATTGTTACATGCTATTATATTATCTGTTTTGGATGTTTAATGGGCTTTAATATACCTTTTTATATTATTTTTGGGACTAACCTATTAACCGAAAGCCCAGTGCAAATTGCTGTTTTTTTTGCCTATTTTAGTGTTTCACAGAAAAGGAATATAAAACAGAATCCAAACGGAATGAAACCTTCGCGAGGATCGTTTTTGGAACAAACGCAATCCAGGAGACTTGGAGTGGACATCAAGGAAGCAGCGAGGAAGCCATGAGGTAGGAGAGCGCGCCCCCACCCTCGTGGGCCCCTCCCAGCTCCACCGACCTACTTCTTTCGCCTATATATACTCTTATACCCTGAAACCTTCGGGGAGAGCCACGAAACACCTTTTCCACCGCCGCAACCTTCTGTACCGGTGAGATCCCATCTTGGGGCCTTTTCCGGCAATCTGCCAGAGGGGGATTCGATCACGGAGGGCTTCTACATCAACACCATAGCCTCCGATGATGTGTGAGTAGTTTACCACAGACCTTCGGGTCCATAGTTATTAGCTAGATGGCTTCTTCCCTCTCTTTGGATCTCAATACAAAGTTCTCCTTGATCTTCTTGGAGATCTATTCGATGTAACTCTTTTGCGGTGTGTTTGCCGAGATCCGATGAATTATGGGTTTATGAACTTGATTATCTACGAATATTATTTGATTCTTCTCTGAATTCTTATATGCATGATTTGATATCTTTGCAAGTCTCTTCGAATTATCGGTTTAGTTTGGCCTACTAGATTGATCTTTCTTGCAATGGGAGAAGTGCTTAGCTTTGGGTTCAATCTTGCGGTGCTTGATCCCAGTGACAGAAAGGGAAACGACATGTATTGTATTGTTGCCATCGAGGATAAAAAGATGGGCTTTATATCATATTGCTTGAGTTTATCCCTCTACATCATGTCATCTTGCCTAATGCATTACTCCGTTCTTATGAACTTAATACTCTAGATGCATGCTGGATAGCGGTCAATGTGTGGAGTAATAGTAGTAGATGCAGAATCGTTTCGGTCTACTTGTCACGGACATGATGCCTATATTCATGATCATTGCCTTAGATATCATCATAACTATGCGCTTTTCTATCAATTGCTCGGCAGTAATTTGTTCACCCACCGTAATACATGCTATCTTGAGAGAAGCCACTAGTGAAACCTATGGCCCCCGGGTCTACTTTACATCATATAAGTTCCAATCTACAATTCTAGTTTACTATTTATTTTGCAATATTTATTTTCCAATCTATACCATAAAAATACCAAAAATATTGATCTTATTATCTTTATCAGATCTCACTTTTGCAAGTGGCCGTGAAGGGATTGGCAACCCCTTTATTGCGTTGGTTGCAAGGTTCTTATTTGTTTATGCAGGTACTAGGCGATTTGCATGTAGTCTCTTACTGGATTGATACCTTGGTTCTCAAAAACCGAGGGAAATACTTACGCTACTTTGATGCATCACCCTTTCCTCTTCAAGGGAAAACCAACACATGCTCAAGAGGTGGCATCTATCTAAGTGAGAGTTCTTAAGTAATATGATTAATTGAACTTTAATTTATCATGAAATTAGTACCCGATAGTATTTTGCATGTCTATGTTGTTGTAGATAGATGGCCCATGCTGTTGTTCCGTTGAATTTTAATGCGTTCCTAGAGAAAGCTAAGTTGAAAGATGATGGTTCCAATTACACGGACTGGGTCCGTAACTTGAGGATAATCCTCATTGCTGCACAGAAGAATTATGTCCTGGAAGCACCACTAGGTGACAAACCTACCCGCTGCAGGAGCAACACCAGATATTATGAACGTCTGGCAGAGCAAAGCTGATGACTACTCGATAGTTCAGTGTGACATGCTTTACGGCTTAGAACCGAGACTTCAACGACGTTTTGATTGTCATGGAGCATATGAGATGTTCCAGGAGTTGAAGTTAATATTTCAAGCAAATGCCCGGATTGAGAGATATGAAGTCTCCAATAAGTTCTACAGCTGCAAAATGGAGGAGAATAGTTCTGTCAGTGAACATATACTCAGAATGTCTGGGTACCACAACTACTTGACTCAGCTGGGAGTTAATATTCCTGATGATAGTGTCATTGACAAAGTTCTTCAATCATTGCCACCAAGCTACAAGAGCTTTGTGATGAACTATAATATGCAAGGGATGGATAAGACGATTCCCGAGCTCTTCGCAATGCTAAAGGCTGCGAAGGTAGAAATCAAGAAGGAGCATCAAGTGTTGATGGTCAAGAAGACCATTAGTTTCAAGAAAAAAGGTAAAGGGAAGAAGGGTAACTTCAAGAAGAACAGCAAGCAAGTTGCTGCTCAAGTGAAGAAGCCCAAGTATGGACCTAAGCCTGGTACTGGGTGCTTCTACTACGAAGGGACTGGTCACTGGAAGCGGAACTGCCCCAAGTATTTGGCGGAGAAGAAGGATGGCAAAGTGAAAGGTATATTCGATATACATGTTATTGATGTGTACCTTACTAATGCTCGCAGTAGCTCCTGGGTATTTGATACTGGTTCTGTTGCTAATATTTGCAACTCAAAACAGGGGCTATGGATTAAGCGAAGATTGGCTAAGGATGAGGTGACGATGCGCGTGGGAAATGGTTCCAAAGTCGATGTGATCGCCGTCGGCACGCTACCTCCACATCTACCTTCGGGATTAGTTTTAGACCTAAATAATTGTTATTTGGTGCCAGCGTTGAGCATGAACATTATATCTGGATCTTGTTTGATGCGAGATGGTTATTCATTTAAAGCAGAGAATAATGGTTGTTCTATTTATATGAATAATATCTTTTATGGTCATGCACCCTTGATGAGTGGTCTGTTTTTACTAAATCTTGATAGTAGTGATACACATGTTCATAGTATTGAAGCCAAAAGATATAAGTTTAATAATATTAGTGCAACTTATTTGTGGTACTGCCGTTTAGGTCATATTGGTGTAAAGCGCATGAAGAAACTCCATGCTGATGGACTTTTGGAATCGCTTGATTATGAATCGAACCATGCCTCATGGGCAAGATGACTAACACTCCGTTCTCCGGAACAATGTAGCGAGCAACAGACTTGTTGGAAATAATACATACTGATGTATGCAGACCGATGAGTGTTGATGCTCGCGGCGGGTATCATTATTTTCTTACCTTCACAGATGATTTAAGAAGATATGGCTATATCTACTTGATGAAACATAAGTCTAAAACATTTGAAAAGTTCAAAGAATTTCAGAGTGAAGTTGAAAATCATTGTAACAAGAATTAAGTTTCTACGATCTGATCGTGGAGGAGAATATTTGAGTTACGAGTTTGGTCTTCATTTGAAACAATGTGGAATAGTCTCACAACTCACGCCACCTAGAACACCACAGCGTAATGGTGTTTCCGAACATTGTAACCGCACTTTATTAGATATGGTGCGATCTATGATGTCTCTTACTGACTTACCGGTATCGTTTTGGGGTTATGCTTTAGAGACGGCTGCATTCACGTTAAATAAGGCACCATCAAAATTCGTTGAGACGACACCTTATGAACTGTGGTTTGGCAAGAAACCCAAGTTGTCATTTCTTAAAGTTTGGGGCTGCGATGCTTATGTGAAAAAGCTTCAACCTGATAAGCTCGAACCAAATCGGAGAAATGTGTCTTCATAGGATACCCAAAGGAGACTGTTGGGTACACCTTATATCACAGATCCGAAGGCAAGATATTCGTTGCTAAGAATGGATCCTTTCTAGAGATGGAGTTTCTCTCGAAAGAAGTGAGTGGGAGGAAGGTGGAACTTGACGAGGTAATTGTACCTACTCCCTTATTGGAAAGTAGTTCATCACAAAAATCAGTTCCAGTGATTCCTACACCAGTAAGTGAGGAAGCTAATGATGATGATCATGAAACTTCTGATCAAGTTACTACCGAACCTCGTAGGTCAACCGGAGTAAGATCCGCACCAGAGTGGTACGGTAATCCTATTTTGGAGGTCATGTTACTTGACCATGATGAACCTACGAACTATGAGGAAGCGATGGCGATCCCAGATTCCGCAAAATGGCTTGAGGCCATGAAATCTGAGATGGGATCCATGTATGAGAACAAAATGTGGACTTTGGTTGACTTGCCCGATGATCGGCAAGCCATAGAGAATAAATGATCTTCAAGAAGAAGACTGACGCTGACGTTAATGTTACTGTCTACAAAGCTCGACTTGTTGCAAAAGGTTTTCGACAAGTTCAAGGAGTTGACTACGATGCGACCTTCTCACCCATAGTGATGCTTAATTCTGTCCGAATCATGTTAGCAATTGCCGCATTTTATGATTATGAAATTTGGCAAATGGAGGTCAAAACTGCATTCCTTTATGGATATCTTAAAGAAGAGTTGTATATGATGCAACCAGAAGGTTTTGTCGATCCAAAAGGTGCTAACAAAGTGTGCAAGCTCCAGCGATCCATTTATGGACTGGTGCAAGCCTCTCGGAGTTGGAATATACGCTTTGATAGTGTGATCAAAGCATATGGTTTTATACAGACTTTTGGAGAAGCCTGTATTTACAAGAAAGTGAGTGGGAGCTCTATAGCACTTCTGATATTGTATGTAGATGACATATTGTTGATCAGAAATGATACTGAATTTCTGAATAGCACAAAAGGATACTTGAATAAGAATTTTTCAATGAAAACCTCGGTGAAGCTGCTTATATATTGGGCATCAAGATCTATAGAGATGGATCAAAACGGTTAATTGGACTTTCACAAAGCACATACATTGGTAAAGTTTTGAAGAAGTTCAAAATGGATCAAGCAAAGAAAGGGTTATTGCCTGTGTTACAAGGTGTGAAGTTGAGTCAGACTCAATGCTCGACCACTGCAGAACATAGAGAGAGAATGAAAGTCATTCCCTATGCTTCAGCCATAGGTTCTATCATGTATGCAATGCTGTGTACCAGACCTGATGTGTGCCTTGCTATAAGTCTAGCAGGGAGGTACCAAAGTAATCCAGGAGTGGATCACTGGACAGCGGTCAAGAACATCCTGAAATACCTGAAAAGGACTAAGGATATGTTTCTCGTTTATGGAGGTGACAAAGAGCTCGTCGTAAACGGTTACGTCGATGCAAGCTTTGACACTGATCCGGATGACTCTAAGTCACAAACCGGATACATATTTTTATTGAATGGTGGAGCTGTCAGTTGGTGCAGTTCCAAGCAGAGCGTCGTGACGGGATCTACGTGTGAAGCGGAGTACATAGCTGCTTCGGAAGCAGCTAATGAAGGAGTCTGGATGAAGGGGTTCATATTCGATCTAGGTGTCATACCTAGTGCATCGGGTCCAATGAAAATCTTTTGTGACAATACTGGTGCAATTGCCTTGGCAAAGGAATCCAGATTTCACAAGAGAACCAAGCACATCAAGAGACGCTTCAATTCCATCCGCGATCAACTCAAGGAGGGAGACATAGAGATTTGCAAGATACATACGGATCTGAATGTTGCAGACCCGTTGACTAAGCCTCTCTCATGAGCAAAACATGATCAACACCAAGACTCCATGGATGTTAGAATCATCACAATGTAATCTAGATTATTGACTCTAGTGCAAGTGGGAG
This sequence comes from Triticum urartu, assembly GCF_056163025.1. Classification (NCBI taxonomy): domain Eukaryota; kingdom Viridiplantae; phylum Streptophyta; class Magnoliopsida; order Poales; family Poaceae; genus Triticum; species Triticum urartu. Next base: position 63,375,330 of record NC_141873.1, on the reverse strand, counting down.
ACTGAAGGAAATATGCCCTAGAGGCAATAATAAAGTTGTTATTTATATTTCCTTATATCATGATATATGTTTATTCATGCTATAATTGTATTAATCGGAAACTTAGTACATGTGTGAATACATAGACAAACTGAGTGTCACTAGTATGCCTCTACTTGACTAGCATATTAATCAAAGATGGTTAAGTTTCCTAGTCATGGACAAAGAGTTGTCATTTGATGAACGGGGTCACATCATTAGAGAATGATGTGATTGACTTGACCCATCCATTAGCTTAGCACGATGATCATTTAGTTTGTTGCTATTGCTTTCTTCATAACTTATACATGTTCCTATGACTATGAGATTATGCAACTCTCGAATGCCGGAGGAACACTTTGTAACATCCCAAATTTTCAATTTGGAATGTTATACAATAGATCATCATTGCATATCATATTTTATTTGCATTTTGGTTGATCCTAGAAATTTCACGCAACTCAAGGACCCTCGGACAGAGTTGGGGATTTCGTTATTTTCATATTTGAGTGTTCTCAAATTTTGAAAATGGGATCATTTAATTTTATTTATTTTATCTTCAATTATTTCTATTATCAAAACTAGCAAAAGGGTCCGTGCGTTGCACCGGGAGAAAAATATATCACATTCTCTTCTAAGCTAAAAAAGGTGGTATAGAATTTTAGGAATCTGTTCCACAAGTCCAGCTCTTCTATTTAAACACGCCTTGCATGTAGATTTAAAAAGCACATAACAGGCTGGCGATAATTCATTTATTCACGACATGCGCAGAATAATGTGTTATTGTGGGTAAAGAAAAACAACAAGAACATACGATGATACATTAGCACACTATACGGAGACATGCATCACCAACTTATGGCATGTTCAACAACATTTCTATTGTGAGCTCCGCTCCATGTCCTCAAGCTCATCCTCAAGTTGTCGTCCCGAACTCATCCTTGCTTCACTCTGACGTGAAATATCGCTCTGGAACTTGTCATGCCTCCTCTGTGCTCATCCAGTTTTGTTTGTCAACATTGTCTGTCTTATAATTCCCACCCCTCTGCTAACGGGTCACTTGACTTGTTATTTATAACCTGAGTGAAAAATTTATGTTGGCGTCTGCAAATATTTTTGTGGCAACTCTTGAATATACTTTCACGTACATATTTATCAAAGAAAATACATGGAGAGTATTTTTAATACATAAACAGTATTTGTTGTTTTTAATGCATGATGAAACATCATTTCTCCTATGGCGCACATATCCCATATATACTTATCGGATCTCCTCGGATTTCTTTCCATGCATCCTTTCTTATATTTCTTTTATATAGCCCAGCAAATCCCCATATTTATCGGATCTTTATTTGGGAATCTCTTTTATTTCTTTCCTTGCATGCCCTCTCTTTTATTGCTTGCCACGCATGTCCTTATTTGTTCCTTTCGTAGATTAGAAATGGTACCAGCACCTCTTATGTTTTGTTCAACTTCCAAGAAGGCTTGTCCGTTGTGTACTTGCTGACATATATAAATTGGTATTCATTTTATGTAAATCAGTGAAGTGGTATTAATACACGCGACCACTTTTTTATATGAATACACGCGACCCTTTATTAGACGCGACCCCTTATTTTTAGCAGAATTTCGTATCTAATGAAAATGAAGTACAAATGTGCTTCATTGTCCAGTCTGTTTGGAGCTAAGGCCTAATTATTCTGCTCCTCCAACCTGACAGGTCTCTTTTCATGGGACTTCCTTGTTTAATGGTGTTTTAGTCCATTTTTATTCGATAGGGGTATCTTTGGTTTCTTGTCCATCCGTCGTTTTTTCTTCCGTCAATCGAGAATTATAAAAGGTCGACGATTATTAAACGTAGACACTGTATGCATTATTTGGTGTGCAAATTCTGTGGTTTTATGTTGATCTTCCAGCCCATTTGGATTCCATCTAAAGGGTTTTCTAAATTCATTTTTTTTATTTTACTCAAACTTGTCCAAAAATCCATCCCATTTGGATTCCATCTAAAGAGTTTTCTAAATTCAAACGTGTTTGAATTTTATTCAAACTTGTCCAAATTTTCATCTTTCAAAAAATCCTCAAACCAATTCACAAAAAAAAATTCTAAGTCCAGAAAATATTTCCCTTGTAAGATTTCCTCTCTATTTATTTTCTAGTAGAGGGAGCTCGCGCAGAGACCAGCAAGGCCGGAAGCAGGCCCACCTGACCAGCCCAGTAAGGCCGGAAGCATAGGCCAACACCGATCGAACCATACGTACCCCGATCCCCAATCTCTATCTCTTATCTCCCTGCCTCCCCCGATCCTCTTCCCTTCGTGGTCGCCGTCATGGAGGGCTAAACTCCCGCGCGCCCCCGACCGATCCGAGTCCTCCTCCCTGCCCCCTCCCCGCCCGCGCCCGTCAGCGAGCTCATATCCTCCGCAGTCCCTGTTGCCGCTCCCTTTTCCTCCCTGACTCCTCCGCGCCCGCGCGTGCCCCCAGCCTCCAAAGCTCCCTCTCTCGTCGCCGGCTCGCCGCCCAGCGGGGTCATCACACCGGGGCGAGGTGAGTGTGTGAGCTCCCCCGCAGCCATCTCTCCAGATCCGTCTTCTCTCTCATGCCGCGCTGTTGTGCTTATGGCATCGTTGCTAGCCTCCCCCGCCTCCTCATAAATCGGTAGAACTCGCTCTCGGGGAGCGAGGTGGGTTCATACATGCGGGGATTTTCCCGTGACGGGTGGAACGGATGAAAAAGTGACTGCGGGTTAATTCATAAAAACCATAGGGATCTTTTTGTAAAAACACCTTGACACACAAAATTTAGCACCACCTCGAATATGTTTTAAATTCAAACTGAAAGCGTAAAATCACGAGTAAAAGCGTATTGTGATGGTGAACCCACGGAGTCAATCCGTGCTTTATTATTACTAGCAAAAAAGAGCACGTGCGTTGCAACGGGAGGATAAAATTTTCGTATGCGCCAAGCAATCCATTCGTGTTGCCACTTCTGTACGCCACCATCATCGACGATGGCCATGTGGTCTAACTATTCACGTCTTTCAATTCCAAGCCGATGAGCTTGGTTGTGAGGCAATATCGCATATAAAAACTTGTGATTGAACTTAGATATCGTACATATGACTTCGCCATACAAAATGGACACATAGTTAGTGTCAATCGGCAAGCCGTTTTAAAAAAAATACGAACCGGAATACCAATTCATGGATAGAGTATTGAACAATTTTTTGTATTTTATTGAAGTACCGATTAGATCAAAGATGAATGATTTTACGCAAAGCTCCTGCCATATGGTTGAGGTCGACATTCCCTCTAGGAAATTGCGAGTGCATATTGCATATTAGAATCCTTTCAATCAGGTCCATACCCTGAGCTAATGTTTATTTAGGAACTTGAAACTTAAAAAGCAAAAATTTATTGGACCAGAATTTGATACCCTGAACTAATTCTGGAGCTAATGCTGGCCCTTGCTCCTCGTGTGCACAGTAAAATAGAAAAAAAATCAAAAAAAACTGAACTTTTTTTATGTCATACTTTCACAAATATTTGTTTTGCATGCAAAATTTCATCGCGAAATTACATTGGTGGAAGTCATATAAAAAACAAAACCAATTCTGCAAGTAAGATTTTTAGAGCACCAATTTCATTTTTTTACGAGGCCTTCCACCAATGTGATTTTGCGATGAAATTTTGCATGCACACCAAACTTATAAAAGGATGCCAAAAAAATCAATTTTTTGAAAAAAATTATCTTACTGTTCACACCAGGACCTGGGTGTAGAAACTCTAGGTCCATTTAAGTGGTCTTCCACTTGCCTTCACATTGGCCATGCGCTGGACGATTTGTGCACGATCAATCGTACTGATCCAACCGTACATGCGGTAGACAAAGTGGAGACCGTCCGCTAGCTGCTTATAGTACCGTAGTTCCGATTAATCTTGGTGGACCTGGATTCATCACCATGACTCCCTGGAAGAGTGGGCGGCCGCCGGTGTCCGACCAGCAGCAAGCCGGCAACACAGCTGCGGCAGCTTCGCGCTGGGAGCCAGGGAGGACGCCCTGCGAGATGCGGGAGTGCGCGGCCGCGGGTGTCTGACCAGCCGCAACTACCAAGCTCTTCTTTCTTTGTTCCATTCACGCCCGCCCACGTACCACCTCGCCTGCGCGCGTCCCCTGCTCCCGCGCTTCCCCTTCATTTCCGTTGCGCTCGTCGGCGAGGTGAGTGAGCTCCCCCCTCCCTCTGTCTTCTCCGCTCCCTTTTCTCTTCTCTCTGATCCCTCATCTCTGTCTTCTTTCTGATCCGCGCACCACCGGAGCGCCATGGACTGTCTGCCTCCTCCTTGTGTGTTCTCGTTGTTGGCCTCCTCCTTGCCCCGAGCCGTCCCATTTCTTTCTTATCGTGTGTGCACAATTCTCATGTCTGTTTGTTGATTCCTGAGGAGACCGGTTGATATTGTAGACAACCTGGGAACGTATTTAAATTGGGGAGAATTCTTTCAATGAAGCAAGGTGGTACTATTCCAGGCTACCTTGATTAGAATCTTATGATGATAGTGTGAAAGGGTGCGTTTGATTATCACATAACTTTTACCATGGGTGCAGGCCCTGCCAGGCCCATCTGAGCGACAGGAAGAAGCGAGGCGGCAGCCCAACCTGGCGACGTACCAGGAAATCAAACGCATCTTAGGAAGAAACAAAGCGATGGACGACCAAAAGCAATCACCCTTTAGTACCACCTCGAATATGTTTTAAATTCAAACTAAAAGCGTAAAATCACGGGAAGAAGCGTATTGTGACGGTGAACCCACGGAATCAATCCGTGCTTTATTATTAGGGATAGATAGGGAAAGATATGAGAGAGGGAATAAAATGACTTTCCCAAAATAAAGAAATATTGAGGATTTAATAAAAAAATCAAATAAGATTTTATTTGGATTTATTTGCTATTTTATTTGAATTTAGGAAAAAATGCGCGTTTTACAAAATTGCATTTAGGCCCCAAATAAATGTTCATCCTGTGCGGCTTGATTTTAGAAGCCGGGGAAAATTTATTTCGGGAATTTTGGAGTCCGTTTAGTATTCCTTTTGTTTTTTTCTCTGAGCTTAATTATTTTAAAAAAAAGTCGAACCGACCTACCGGGCCGTGTCCGCCCAGGACAGCCGGCCCGGCCGGCCTTTATAAGGCGAGGACCCCAGCCCGAGCCGCCCAACCCTAGCCGCCCCAGCCCGCCGCCGCCCGCCGCCGTCGCCGGAGCCGCCGCCGGACCCGCATGCCGAGGTTGCCCCGCCGCCGTTTTTCTAGAAAAACCGTTCGGTTTTTTCGTCGGTTTTTTTCAGTTTTTTTAGATCCGTTTTTTTTTCATTAGATCGTTTTTTTTGGTTTAGTTAATTAGCGAGGGTTCGCTCGTTCATTCATTTTAACGAACGCGTTCTTCGTTCAGATCCAGTTAACGAACGTTCGTTCGTTAATCTGTTTGTCGTTTTTCTTTATCTCGGATTAAATCCGTGATTTTTCTGATCGCGATTGCTGATCCGATTTTCGTTCTAGTATAAATTTTCTCTCGTTTATCGGAATCACGCGATTCAAGCGCCTGGAGTTTCGTCTCAAAACCCTCTTTCCGTTTAACCAACTCAAACAAGTTTTTGCCTCTGTAAAATTTGACCTAGATCCAGAATAGTAAACGAAGCTTGTCTCTTTTGTCGTTTTCTTTTCGTTGCTTCATTCGATTTGATTCTTTTTGCCAACCGGAGTTCTTAAGTTGAACTTTTTGGTTAGATCTCTTATTTGAGTTTTACCCGTGCATTAGTTGAGTACTTATTGTATGCTTGTTTGTTTGCGATAGAGTACTTGGAGTGCGCCGCTTGCTACTTCGAATCACTAGGTTTTGCGGATCATCAGCAAGGCAAGTAACACTTTGATCATACTTCCTTTTTACCCAGTTTTTATTGCATTAGATCAACCCTCACACATTGCATGATTAGGATCTAATTAAATTGTGGGTTTTGGGAAGTAGATGAGGTAGTACCTATTACCTGTTATTATCAAACCTTTGGGAGTTACTTCTAGGTTTGCTTATTCTGCCATGCTATGCTAGTAGACGTGGATTGGGTGAGTGAAATCCATGATAGATGTAAGTTTGTTAAATCAATGGTTTATCTAATGTGGCAACTTAAATACATATCTGGGTGGATTGGGGCACGTGGTTATTCCAGCGATTGCCTGTTTTTCTTTATGGACCGCCACCCAGGCTCAAAGGGATCATGAGATTATTCATACTAGAAACTTCCGTGTGCAGCGACAAGCTACTATGGGCTCTAGCATAGTTGACTAAGTCGTGGGAACTCTTATAGTGGTAGACTAGCAGATGTAGGGGATGTAGGTTGGTACGGTCTACCCGTTCGTAAGGTGCTAGCGCTTCTGAAAGACTATGTCTCGGTCATCCGTTTCTCAAACACCATGTAGTGCGAGAATCCCAACGGAGGAGATCGAGTCTTGTGGGGAAAAGTGCACAAACCTCTGCAGAGTGTATAAACTAATCATGGTTAGCCGTGTCCCCGGTTATGGACATCTTGAGTATCTAGTACTTGGATTATCATGTGAATCTCATCATGTTACTCTAATTAATTTTGTTGGGTTTTAATGATGATGTTTAATTGGGATTGAGAGGGTGTCTACACTCTCAATGTTTAACAACCACCATGATATTTAAATAAAATTTATTCCTTTGCAGTAGGGAAAAATTGGCGTTACGCAAAACTGTAACCATAGAGCTTTCCACCAGCCAACTATGCATATAGTATAGTCTTATTCCTTCATTGCTCTCTATGTGTTACATTGCCAGCATATTCCATGTGCTGACCCGTTTCGGGCTGCAACGTTCATGTTGCAGACTTTTCAGACGACGAGTAAGGTGCCTTTTAGGTCGTGGTTCTATACTCAGTGATGTCGTTGGAGTTGATGGACTCACTTATCTTCCAAGCCTTCCGTTGTTATCGTTATTAGATGGCCTTAAGCCATATTTATTGTAATAAGTTCTCTTTTGAGACACTTGATGTAATAAGTGTGTGATTGCTACTCTGTTATAAATCCTTCAAGTACTGTGTGGTGTCAGCATTACTGATCCAGGGATGACACCGGAGCACAGAGATTGGACCGTTTGAGGTCTGGTCGCTACACGCTTAGTGTGCTATCAAACGTCACAACGTAACTAGGTGACTATAAAGATGCTCTACAAGTGTCTCCGATGGTGTTTGTTGAGTTGGCATAGATCGAGATTAGGATTGTCACTCCGTGTATCGGAGAGGTATCTCTGGGCCCTCTCGGTAATGCACATCACTATAAGCCTTGCAAGCAATGTGACTAATGAGTTAGTTACGGGATGTTGCATTACGGAACGAGTAAAGAGACTTGCCGGTAACGAGATTGAACTAGGTATTGAGATACCGATGATCGAATCTCAGGCAAGTAACATGCCGATGACAAAGGGAACAACGTATGTTGTTATGCGGTTTAACCGATAAAGATCTTCGTAGAATATGTAGGAACCAATATGAGCATCCAGGTTCTGCTATTGGTTATTGACCGGAAGTGAGTCTCGGTCATGTCTACATAGTTCTCGAACCCGTAGGGTCCGCACGCTTAACGTTTGGTGATGATCGGTATTATGAGTTTATGTGTTTTAATGTACCGAAGGTAGTTCAGACTCCCGGATGTGATCATGGACATGATGAGGAGTCTCGAAATGGTCGAGACATAAAGATTGATATATTGGACGGCTATGTTCGGACACCGGAAATGTTTCGGAGAAGTTTCGGATAAAACCGGAGTGCCGGAGGGTTACCAGAACCCCCCCGGGGGGACTAATGGGCCTCATGGGCCTTAGTGGAGAGAGAGGGGCGGCTAGGGCAGGCCGCGCGCCCCCTCCCCCTTGGGTCCGAATTGGACTAGGGAAGGGGGGCGGCGCCCCCTTTCCTTCTCCTTCTCCCCCTCTCCTTCCTTGTTGGAAACCTACTAGGAATAGGATTCCTATTCCTAGTAGGAATCCTACTTGGGGCGCGCCCCTATAGGGCCGGCCAGCCTCCCCCTTTTTCCTTTATATACGAGGGCAAGGGGGCACCCTAGAACACACAAGTTGACAATTGTCCTAGTCATGTGCGGTGCCCCCTGTCGGTGTCAAAACCGGTGGATCTCGGGTAGGGTGTCCCGAACTATGCGTCTAAGGTTGATGGTAACAGGAGACAGGGGACACGATGTTTACCCACGTTCGGGCCCTCTCTATGGAGGTAATACCCTACTTCCTGCTTGATTGATCTTGATCAATATGAGTATTACAAGAGTTCATCTACCACGAGATCATAATGGCTAAACCCTAGAAGTCTAGCCTGTATGACTACGGTATTGAGTATATCCTTTCCGGACTACACCCTCCGGTTTATATAGACACCGGGGGGATCTAGGGTTACATAGAGTCGGTTACATAAGATGGAATCTTCATAGTTGTTCGCCAAGCTTGCCTTCCACGCCAAGGAGAGTCCCATCCAGAAACGGGTACAGTCTTCGGTCTTCATATCTTCACAGCCCATCAGTCCGGCCCATAGATAACAGGCCAGACACCCGAGGACCCCTTAATCCAGGACTCCCTCAGTAGCCCCTGAACCTGGCTTCAATGACAAGGTATCCGGCGCTTAGTGTTGTCTTCGGCATTGCAAGGCGGGTTCCTCCTTCCGAACTCCCGAATAGTCTCCAGACGAATTGATCGTGTCCGGACCTGTAACACACACCGCACACAACCGCAGAGAGAATATAATAACACACGAGTCCAATCTGCTGACAACTTCAATAACGTGACGTCACACCTGTCCGGTCATGATTTCGAACCATTTTTCACCCCACGTTTCGAGACGCGGTTGTCATTGACACGTCTTGTCAAAGAAGAGATTGTGTCCCCTTATTACGGGATTCTCATCAACACGGGCATGGGTAACCCAACCGTGCCGTTTACACAACCCTTGGGAGCAGGCGAATTTTAAGGCGAATGGGGGGGGGCGTTCGATATTCATCGCCTTTATAAGGAGATAAGATTCCCCTTTCTTCTCCCACGCTTTCTTCCTGCCTCTCCGTTCTCGAGCTCCAACGCCCAAGTGATCATTCATTCCCATTCAAACAAACACCAACCATGTCCGGATCTGGAGCCGGCGGCAAGTGGATGGCCTCCTCCGTTAAAAGGAAAGATACAGAGGAGCTCCGAAAGGCCGGATACCTGGCCAAGGAGATCGTTTACCGACTTCCGGCCAAGGGACTGATCGTCCCCACCCCCGATCCTCATGAGAGAGTGGTGTTCCTCACGCATTTTGTCCATGGGCTGGGATTCCCTCTCCACCTGTTTGTCTGCGGACTGATGTTTTATTCTGGGCTAGATTTCCATGATCTAGCCCCCAACTTTATCCTCAACATCTCGGCATTTATAGTCGTGTGCGAGGCCTTTCTCCGCATCCCACCTCATTTCGGCCTATGGCTGAAGACCTTCAATGTGAAGCCCAAGGTGGTGAGCGGTCAATAGGCAGAGTGCGGAGGAGCTATGTTGGGAAAGATGCCCAACGTCACCTGGCTCGAAGGTTCTTTTGTGGAAATGGTGAAGGGGTGGCAGTCGGGGTGGTTCTACATCACCTAGCCGCGCGACACCAACTGGACGGCGGCCCTCGAATTCTGATCCGGAGCTCCGATGCGGCTCATGTCCTGGCAAGAGAAGGGCCTAACCTAGGGTTCTCCGGGCGAGCTGATAGGGCTCCAGACGTGTGTCCAGAACATGATATCCAACAAGATCAAGCTTGTCAATGTGATCCAGGTTATGCTCATCCGCCGGATCCTCCCATGCCAACGCCGAACTTACTATTTGTGGGAATTCGATCCGGCCAAGCACCAGACGCTGCTAGAGCTCTTCAGAACAACGCACGAGGATATCTGGAAAGTGCTTTTCAAGGCCGGCGAGACGCCACCGCCTACAACCGAGGATCGTGGGCTTAGCTCAAAGCGCCAAGCCAATTCGGTAAGTTCTTTCACGCTCTCAAGGCATAATCTTTACTAGCGTGTTGTGAGAAAGAATTCTAAGATCTCCTATCAATTTTTTCCTTAGGCCTGGACCGACATAGCGAGGCGGATTAACTGTCCAGGCCCGCTACCCGAACACAAGGAGATCTCACTGCTGACAAAGATGTTGTTCCCGTCGCCTTATGACGTGCCAGAGAAGAAGACCAAAAAGGCGGCCAAGGGTACCAGGAGTGGCCTTCGGCGAAAGGATACTTCGGGCCTGTCGTCTGAAGACAAGACTGACCCTTCGGTCGCTGAAGACGGCGACTAGGAGGAGGAAGAAGACAACTCCCCCCCTGAGGGGGGGGGAGAAAAGGGTGGCCTCCACGAACCTGGAGGCGAAGGCACCCAAGAGGGGGAAGGGCTCCCTCGCGGATAACTCCGTGTGGGATGTCGATAGCAGTCCGAAGCGAATGCCCCGGACCAAGCCTCGGGCCGCTTTGTGAGTACCAAAGACCTTATGCTCGTCCCAATGTATGGCCCTTCCCCTTTGCCATATTAATATGTTTAATTTATGCTATTGCATTCCGGCCCACGACAGTTCTCCACAATCCTCGACAGAGGGATCGCTAGACTCAAAGGAGATGGCTAGCATGTCGCCGCCACCTGCTCACTCTACCTCACCCAAAGGCGATGATGAGGTGGTGTCCCAAAGGGTCTTTCCCGACCAAGGGGAGGCTCCGGATATCGTCAGGGCAGCGTCCAAGGATGACTCCACGGCCGCCGGACACATGGGGGAAGAAGCCCCCATGGGGACTGATGGTGGGGGCCGAGTTCCATTCGGCCCTCAGCCGAATATCATTCCGGAGACCTGCACGGCTCTGGAGTTCAGCAAACGGCCTTCCCCGAAAGGAGGGGGTGTGCCTGTTCCACTGGTGACCTCCGTCCAACTAGAGGCGCTGGATGATCTGCTGGAAGCACTGCGAGGCGCTTCCATTGTAGATGAACACCATGCCCTTATGGGTACGGTGGTCAAAAAGGTTCAGTCTGCCAAAAGCGGGATGACCGAAGCCTGCACTAGCCTTTTAACAGGCTTTGAGGTAATAATAATTGTAGAAAGAATATCACAGCGTAGACATTAGCCCTTGATGCTCTGTGCGGTGTTCGGAAAGAAAAGCCGAACAGAGGATCAAAACAATTTTCGTAGGAGTCTAACATATGATGTCTATGTAAATAAGCAGGCATCGCTGCTGGCTGCTGCCGCTCATACTGCGGAGGTCTCCGAACTGAAGCGAAGCCTGCAGCGGGCCGAGGAAGAGCTCAGCCTTGTGAAGAAGCAGCTGGAAGACAACCAAGGTATGCAGTAAACTGTGTGTGTATGTCAGGAAGGATGAATACACCGTGTTGACTAAAGTGTCATGAACTATGCTAGGGGCCACGACCGAGGTGGCGGCCCTCAAGAAGGCATTAGTTGAGGCCGAGGATAAAGCGGCCAAGGAACACGCTTTACACGAAAAGCACGAGGCCCGGGTCAGCGAAGTTCAGCAAGAGCTTCAGGATTCCGTCAACAAGTACGAGTCCCTGGAGCGTGATTCTAACACGCAGGCGTCCGAACTTGCGGAGGCCCGCCAGAGCGCACAAGAGGCTCGAGCCGAGGCCCCGAGCGCCCTTCAGGGACTCCAGGCGGCTAAGAAGATTGTGGCGGGTAAGGCTTTCATTATGCCAAGCAAGTCTGTGAAGGAGACGCTCCTTTTACTTACCCGAATTTGGTGCTCTACAGGGGCGTTTACGGATTTGCCGTGCAGTGTATCCGATGCTGCTGAATTCTATCGAGCCGAGGAAGGGAGTTCGAGGGAGAAACTGTTCTGGTCTCAATATCTTGGACCAGAACATCCGGTATCCTTTAGCGACCAGCTAAAACAGTTGGTCGAGCTACACAAGGCGGCCGAGCTGGCCATGAGGGACCTGATAGTCCGGCTATGGCCTGCCGCGCCGGTACCCAGCAGCTACTTCGGGCTTGTGAAGCGGCTTGTTAGTGCCTGCCCGCGGCTTGAGGCCGTAAAGCGGTCGGTATGTATTGAAGGTTCCCGGATGGCCTTTGCTCGCTGCAAGATGTGGTGGGCGAAGATGGACACCGTCGAGCTGACCAAGGGGCCGCCGAAGGGCAAGGAGCACCGTACACCCGAGCGCTATTTTGCGGATGTGAGGGGTCTTGTATTGTAGCCACGCAGCGCGGGCAGGACATTATTTTCGAGTGAACACACTCGTATTTTGTCTTGTATGATGACAACAAATCCGCTTTGTAATATAATTTATGTTTTGATTGTATCCTCCTGTGCGGCCGTGTTGTATGAAATCTGAGGGTTGGCCAGTCGTCGGCTTCTGCCCTCACGTAGGTAGTACGGAGGTGTTCGGGATGGTATCTAAACAATCTTGATCCAATTATGTAGTCCTTGAAGGAGTTGTTTAGCGCAACGAACCAGGCAACCAGACTATATGGCTTGAACGCCCTCACTTAGCCATAGGAGTTTCATAATAAAACATAGGCGCAGCCCCTGGTATGTGAACCAGAGTGCTGTCAGCGTCTGATCAGGAAGTACGATCCTTCATGAAATGCGGAAAAACCTCCAACGATTTGAGACCTCCAAACAGCTGACCGGCTCTCGCCACATCATGACAGTCAGTTTTCGGCTTTCTCTACTGAGGTGCTCATCCGGTTTAGAGTAGGGCACAATCGCAGTAGTTCTCTCTTTACTACCTAGCCGATGTAGCGGAACGTAGGGTAGCGAGCACAGGAGCCGGGCAACCCAACTATTGACCAAAGACATGATTCAGAGCCAATTGATACGTCTCCAACGTATCTATATTTTTTGATTGCTCCATGCTATATTATCTACTGTATTGGACATTATTGGGCTTTATTATCCACTTTTATATTATTTTTGGGACTAACCTATTAACCGGAGGCCCAGCCCAGAATTGTTGTTTTTTGCCTGTTTTAGGGTTTTGAAGAAAAGGAATATCAAACGGAGTCCAAACAGAATGAAACCTTCGGGAATGTGATTTTCTCAACGAACAAGACCCAGGAGACTTGGACCCTACGTCAAGACACAAAAGAGGAGGCCACGAGGTAGGGGGCGCACCTACCACCCCCCAGGCGTGCCCTCCACCCTCGTGGCCCCCCTGTTGCTCCACCAACGTACTCCTTCCTCCTATATATACCTACGTACCCCCAAACGATCAGATACGGAGCCAAAACCCTAATTCCACCGCCGCAACTTTTTGTATCCATGAGATCCTTTCTTGGGGCCTGTTCCGGAGCTCCGCCGGAGGGGGCATCGATCACGGAGGGCTTCTACATCAACACCATAGCCCCTCCGATGAAGTGTGAGTAGTTCACCTCAGACCTACGGGTCCATAGTTAGTAGCTAGATGGCTTCTTCTCTCTTTTTGGATCTCAATACAATGTTCTCCCCCTCTCTTGTGGAGATCTATTCGATGTAATCTTCTTTTTGTGGTGTGTTTATTGAGACCGATGAATTGTGGGTTTATGATCAAGTCTATCTATGAACAATATTTGAATCTTCTTTGAATTCTTTTATGTATGATTGATTACCTTTGCAAGTCTCTTTGAATTATCAGTTTGGTTTGGCCTACTGGATTGATCTTTCTTGCAATGGGAGAAGTGCTTAGCTTTGGGTTCAATCTTGTGGTGTCCTTTCCCAGTGACAGTATGGGCAGCAAGGCACGTATTGTATTGTTGCCATCGAGGATAACAAGATGGGGTTTTCATCATATTGCATGAGTTTATCCCTCTACATCATGTCATCTTGCTTAAGGCGTTACTCAGTTTTCATTAACTTAATACTCTATATGCATGCTGGATAGCGGTCGATGAGTGGAGTAATAGTAGTAGATGTAGGTAGGAGTCGGTCTACTTGTCTCGGACGTGATGCCTATATACATGATCATACCTAGATATTCTCATAACTATGCTCAATTCTGTCAATTGCTCAACAGTAATTTGTTCACCCACCGTAGAATACGTATGCTCTCGAGAGAAGCCACTAGTGAAACCTATGGCCCCCGGGTCTATCTTCATCATATTAATCCCCTAATACTTAGTTATTTCCTTTGCTTTTTCCTTTGCTTTTATTTTACTTTGCATCTTTATCACAAAAATACCAAAAATATTATCTTATCATATCTATCAGATCTCACTCTCGTAAGTGGCCGTGTAGGGATTGACAACCCCTTATCGCGTTGGTTGCGAGGATTTATTTGTTTTGTGCAGGTGCGAGGGACTCGCGTGTAGCCTCCTACTAGATTGATACCTTGGTTCTCAAAAACTGAGGGAAATACTTACGCTACTTTGCTGCATCATCCCTTCCTCTTCGGGGAAAACCAACGCAATGCTCAAGAGGTAGCAAGAAGGATTTCTGGTGTCGTTGCCGGGGAGGTCTATGCAAAAGTCAATATACCAAGTACCCATCACATACCCTTATCTCCCGCATTACATTATTTTCCATTTGCCTCTCGTTTTCCTCTCTCCCACTTCACCCTTGTCGTTTTATTCGCCCTCTCTCTCTATCCTCCCTCTCTTTCTCTATATGCCTTTTTTCCGCTTGTTTTTTGTTTGCTTGTGTGTTAGTTTGCTTGCTTGTCACGATGGCTCAAGATAATACTAAATTGTGTGACTTCACCAATACCAACAATAATGATTTTATTAGCACTCCGATTGCTCCTCTTACTGATCCTGAATCATGTGAAATTAATACTGCTTTGCTGAATCTTGTCATGACAGATCCGTTTTCCGACCTTCCTAGTGAAGATGCCGCTACCCATCTAAATAGCTTCGTTGATTTGTGTGATATGCAAAAGAAGAAAGATGTGGATAATGATATTGTTAAATTGAAGCTATTTCCTTTTTCGCTTAGAGATCCTGCTAAAGCTTGGTTTTCGTCTTTGCCTAAAAATAGTATTGCTTCATGGAACAAGTGCAAAGATGCTTTTATCTCTAAGTATTTTCCTCCCGCTAAGATCATCTCTCTTAGAAACGATATTATGAATTTTAAGCACCTTGATCATGAACATGTTGCACAAGCTTGGGAGAGAATGAAACTAATGATACGTAATTGCCCTACTCATGGTTTAAATTTGTGGATGATTATACAAAAAATTTATGCCGGATTGAATTTTGCTTCTAGAAATCTTTTAGATTCGGCCGTAGGAGGCACTTTTATGGAAACCACTTTAGGAGAAGCTACTAAACTCCTAGATAATATTGTGGTTAATTATTCTCAATGGCATACTGAATGATCTACTAATAAAAAGGTGCATGCGATAGAATAAATTAATGTTTTGAGTGGAAAGATGGATGAACTTATGAAATTATTTACTAGTAAGAGTGTTTCTTCTGATCCTAATGATATGCCCTTGTCTACTTTGATTGAGAATAATAATGAATCTATGGCTAGTAAAATAGTTTATAAACCATAGATAAGTTGGAATACAGTAGGTTTAACACCAATATAAATAAAGAATGAGTTCATTACAGTACCTTGAAGTGGTCTTTTGTTTTCTTTCGCTAAAGCTCACAAGATTTTCTACTTTGAGTTTTGTGTTGTGAAGTTTTCAAGTTTTGGGTAAAGATTTGATGGATTATGGAACAAGGAGTGGCAAGAGCCTAAGCTTGGGGATGCCCATGGCACCCCCAAGATAATCTAAGGACACCTAAAATCCCAAGCTTGGGGATGCCCCGGAAGGCATCCCCTCTTTCGTCTACTTCTATCGGTAACTTTACTTGGAGCTATATTTTTATTCACCACATGATATGTGTTTTGCTTGGAGCGTCTTGTATGATTCGAGTCTTTATTTGTTAGTTTACCACAATCATCCTTGCTGTACACACCTTTTGAGAGAGCCATACATGATTTGGAATTTGTTAGAATACTCTATGCTTCGCTTGTATCTTTTGAGTTATATAGTTTTGATCTAGTACTTCACTTATATCTTTTAGAGCACGGTGGTGGATTTGTTTTATAGAAACCATTGATCTCTCATGCTTCACTTAGATTATTTTGAGAGTCTTAAATAGCATGGTAATTTGCTTAAAATCCTAATATGCTAGGTATTCAAGATTAGTAAAAAATTCTTATGAGTGTTTTGAATACTAAGAGAAGTTTGATGCTTGATGATTGTTTTGAGATATGGAGGTAATAATATCAAAGTCGTGCTAGTTGAGTAGTTGTGAAATTGAGAAATGCTTGTGTTGAAGTTTGCAAGTCCCGTAGCATGCACGTATGGTAAACGATATGTAACAAATTTGAAACATGAGGTGTTATTTGATTGTCCTCCTTATGAGTGGTGGTCGGGGACGAGCGATGGTCTTTTCCTACCAATCTATCCCCCTAGGAGCATGCGCGTAGTGCCAAGGTTTTTCATGACTTGTAGATTTTTGCAATAAATATGTGAGTTCTTTATGACTAATGTTGAGTCCATGGATTATACGCACTCTCACCCTTCCATCCTTGCTAGCCTCTTCGGTACCGTGCATTGCCCTTTCTCACATTGAGAGTTGGCACAAACTTCACAAGTGCATCCAAACCCCCTGATATGATACGCTCTTTCACACATAAACCTCCTTATATCTTCCTCAAAACAGCCACCATACCTACCTATTATGGCATTTCCATAGCCATTCCGAGATATATTGCCATGCAACTTTCCACCATTCTGTTTATCATGAAACATTCATTATTGTCATATTGCTTAGCATGATCATGTAGTTGACATAGTATTTGTGGAAAAGCCACCGTTCATAATTCTTTCATACATGTCACTCTTGGTCCATTGCATATCCTAGTACACCGTCGGAGGCATTCATATAGAGTCATCTTTTGTTCTAGTATCGAGTTGTAATCATTGAGTTGTAAATAAATAGAAGTGTGATGATCATCATTTTCTAGAGCATTGTCCCAAGTGAGGAATTATATAAAAAAAGAGAAAGGCCAAATAAAAAAGGAGAAAGGCCAAATAAAGAAAATGAGAGAAAAAGAGAGAAGGGACAATGTTACTATCCTTTGACACACTTGTGCTTCAAAGTAGCACCGTAATCTTCATGATAGAGAGTCTCTTGTTTTGTCACTTTCATATACTAGTGGGAATTTTCATTATAGAACTTGGCTTGTATATTCCAACAATGGGCCTCCTCAAGTGCCCTAGGTCTTCGTGAGCAAGAAAGTTGGATGCACACCCACTTAGTTTCTTTTGTTGAGCTTTCATACATTTATAACTCTAGTGCATCCGTTGCATGGCAATCCCTACTCCTTGCATTAGCATCAATCGGTGGGCATCTCCATAGCCCATTGATTAGCCTCGTTGATGTGAGACTTTCTCCTTTTTGTCTTATCCACATAACCCCCCTCATTATACTCTATTCCACCCATAGTGCTATTTCCATGGCTCACGCTCATATATTGCGTGAAAGTTTATAGGTTTGAGATTACTAAAGTATGAAACAATTGATTGGCTTGTCATCGGGGTTGTGCATGATGAGAGCATTCTCGTGTGACGAAAATGGAGCATGACTAAAATATATGATTTTTAGGGATGAACTTTCTTTGGCCATGTTATTTTGAGAAGACATAATTGCTTTGTTAGTATGCTTGAAGTATTATTATTTTTATGTCAATATGAACTTTTGTCTTGAATCTTTCGGATCTGAATATTCATACCACAATTAAGAAGAATTATATTAAAATTATGCCAAGTAGCACTCCGCATCAAAAAAATTGTTTTTATCATTTACCTACTCGAGGACGAGCAGGAATTAAGCTTGGGGATGCTTGATACGTCTCCAACGTATCTATAATTTTTGATTGCTCCATGCTATATTATCTACTGTTTTGGACATTATTGGGCTTTATTATCCACTTTTATATTATTTTTGGGACTAACCTATTAACCGGAGGCCCAACCCAGAATTGATGTTTTTTTCCTGTTTTAGGGTTTCGAAGAAAAGGAATATCAAACGGAGTCCAAATGGAATGAAACCTTCGGGAACGTGATTTTCTCAACGAACAAGACCCAGGAGACTTGGACCCTATGTCAAGACACAAAAGAGGAGGCCACGAGGTAGGGGGCGCGCCTACCCCCCAGGCGCGCCCTCCACCCTCATGGGCCCCCTGTTGCTCCACCAACGTACTCCTTCCTCCTATATATACCTACGTACCCCCAAACGATCAGATATGGAGCCAAAACCCTAATTCCACCACCGCAACTTTTTGTATCCACGAGATCCCATCTTGGGGCCTGTTCCGGAGCTCCGCCGGAGGGGGCATCGATCACGGAGGGCTTCTACATCAACACCATAGCCCCTCCGATGAAGTGTGAGTAGTTCACCTCAGACCTACGGGTCCATAGTTAGTAGCTAGATGGCTTCTTCTCTCTTTTTGGATCTCAATACAATGTTCTCCCCCTCTCTTGTGGAGATCTATTCGATGTAATCTTCTTTGTGCAGTGTGTTTGTTGAGACCGATGAATTGTGGGTTTATGATCAAGTCTATCTATGAACAATATTTGAATCTTCTCTGAATCCTTTTATGTATGATTGGTTATCTTTGCAAGTCTCTTTGAATTATCAGTTTGGTTTGGCCTACTGGATTGATCTTTCTTGCAATGGGAGAAGTGCTTAGCTTTGGGTTCAATCTTGCGGTGTCCTTTCCCAGTGACAGTAGGGGCAGCAAGGCACGTATTTACCACTAATGCATATAATGCTAAATTCGGGGTGCCGAACTATACTTATAAGAAGTGTTCGGACTTTTGGTTCCGTAATGTGGGGTGTTACAAAGCCCCTGACAAACATCAAAACGTACCAAAGTGTACGGGTGCTACCTGATGGGGTTATCCACATGGAAACTGGAAAAAAGGAAAAGAGAGAAAGAAAACAGAAAAGATGTAAAGGTAAAAAACTGGGGTCCTACAGGCCCAGCTACAAACTGTTTTCATTGTAATGTAATTAGTACGTCAAGGCGCATTGATACAAGTAGTGCAATAAGCAACAGGCTATTTAGCACGCCGAAAGCAGGGGATAGCTGCATGTGGTTCCTGGAAAACAGGTAGAGTTATCGTTAACAGAATCACCTAAAAAGTCCCCGTATGTCTGCGCTCCTCGCCATCTTGGTGTATTTATCCATCAAGAGGACCGATAACCAGACCCCCCCGATGGGGCCTGTAGGATTAAAACCTGAAAGAAAACAAGCAGAGTGAAAGTATATGTGTATCTGATGTCGGTTGAGCCGTGCCGTGGATCACAAGCTAGCTATGCCTCCGTCGATGCCCATGGAATTTTGAGTGCGTAGTTATGTACGCGCGACACGTATGCCACCGCTTGATCAGGATTGAGACGGAGGCTGGATTGCTAGTCGAGCTCCTGACGAGCCAAGCTCTCCTGCTGCAGAGTAGTTCGGGCCCTCTTAAGGGTGTCCGAGGGCTCGGCAGCCGAATGAAGGTTCTGCTTGAGAAGGTCGCTTCCGCGTGGACCGGGCATCTTGAGCTTCAGATAAGCATAGTGTGGCACTGTGTTGAATCGAGCAAACACGGTTCGTCCGAGCAGTGCATGATAGCCGCTGCAGAATGGGACGATATCGAAGACTAACTCCTCGCTTCGGAAGTTGACCAGAGATCCGAAGACAACCTCTAATGTGATTGAGCCCGTACAACGGGCCTCTATGCCTGGAATGACTCCTTTAAAGGTGGTCTTTGTAGGCTCGATCCTTGATGGGTTAATGCCCATTTTTCGCACTGTATCCTGATAGAGAAGATTGAGGCTGCTACCGCCGTCCATAAGGACACGAGTCAGGTGGAACCCATCAATTATTGGGTCTAAGACTAGTGCAGCTGAGCCTCCATGACGGATACTGGTCGGGTGATCCCGGCGATCAAAAGTGATCGGGCATGACGACCATGGATTGAATTTTGGGGCGACTGGCTCTATTGCGTAGACGTCCCTGAGCGCACGCTTGCGCTCCCTCTTTGGGATGTGGGTAGCATATATCATGTTCACCATTTTGACCGGAGGGGGAAACTTCTCATGTCCCCCCGTGTTCGGTTGTCGTGGCTCTTCGTCATCGTCCTCGCTTTGCGATCCCTTTTCCCTATTCTCGGCGTTTAATTTGCCGGCCTGTTTGAAAATCCAGCACTCTCTATTTGTATGATTAGGAGGCTTGTCGGGGGTGCTGTGAATCTGGCATGGACGATCAAGTGTGCGGTCCAAGCTGGATGGGCCCGAATTGTTCTTTTGGAATGGCTTCTTCCGCTGACCGGACTTAGAGCCACTGAATCCGGCGTTGACCGCCATATCCTCGGTGTTGTCACTGTTGTTTCGGCGCTTGTATCTATTGCGTAGGGACTTGTCTTTGTTACTTTTAACTTCAGGGGTGTCGGCGTCGCTTGCATTGTTTTTGCTATGGGCCGACCAACTGTCCTCGCCCGCACAAAAGCGGGTCATGAGTGCCGTGAGGGCCGCCATGGATTTTGGCTTTTCTTGGCCGAGGTGGCGAGCGAGCCATTCGTCGCGGATGCTATGCTTGAAAGCTGCTAGAGCTTCAGCGTCCGGACAGTCGACAATTTGGTTCTTTTAAGTTAGGAACCTTGTCCAGAATTTCCTGGCGGACTTTCCGGGCTGTTGAACTATATGGCTTAAGTCATCAGTGTCCGGAGGTCGAACATATGTACCTTGGAAATTATCGAGGAAAGCCTCTTCCAAGTCCTCCCAGTTGTCAATGGAATTTTCAGGCAGACTGTTTAGCCAATGCCGACTTGGCCCTTTGAGTTTTAGAGGGAGGTATTTTATGGCGTGGAGGTCATCTCCGCGGGCCATATGGATGTGGGGAATGAAGTCCTCGATCCACACCGCGGGGTCCGTGGTTCCATCGTATGATTCTATGTTCATGGGCTTGAATCCTTCGGGGAATTCGTGATCCAGGACCTCATCAGTGAAGCAATGAGGGTGTGCGGGGCCTCTATATTGGGTTGTACAGTGACGCAGCTCTGATGGATTCTGTCTGTGGTGTTCAGCCCGCGCATGACTGGGTTTGTCACGTCCGAATAGGTGGCCGTTGTCACGTGTCGAGGCGCATCCTCGCGGTCCGTATATTGATCTGGTATGTCCTGCTTTATTGTTCAGGTTCTGCCGGAGGTCATATGTATGGCCGTGGGATAATTTACCTCTACCTGAGTGATGAGGCGGGGTGGGCTGGTGTTCGGCATGAGTTGCCGTTTTGTCCCGACCACGTGGTGGTCGGTCGGCCGTATTGTGCGATGGTGGTATGTACTCCGGCGCTTCCTCGTCGAACTGAGGTAGCAATTTGCGCTTTGTGTAGCTTTTGGTTGGGCGCTTGAGGCCGTATTCTTCGGTTGCTAGGACATCATTCCATTTATCATTGAGCAGATATTGGTCAGCTTGAAGCTGCTGCTGTTTCTTTTTCAGGCTCCTTGCCATGGCTATTAGCTGGCGCTTGAAGCGCTCCTGCTCAAGAGGTTCCTCGGGCACGATGAAATCTTCGGTGCCGAGGCTCACCTCATCTTCGGAGAGCGAAAGGTAATTATCATCCTCCGAATCTTCGTGTGTGTCCTATTTAATGGGGCTAACCTACTCATCTTCCCGTTCATCTTATTTGTTTACTTTATCGACGGGGTCTTCATTGTCTTCGGCACCTTCCGGAGTGTCAGCTTCTCCTGTGCCGGTTTTGCTGTCTTTACTGCGGCGCGACTTAGAGCGGCGCCGCTGACGCCAGCGCTTGGACTGTATTTCGGAAGGATTATCCTCAACTTGGTTTTCCTTATCGTCGCCGTTGTTCTCCTTTGGTGCATCCACCATGTTTACGTCCTACGAGGAAGTGGCCATCCAGCGTCCGGTGAACGGCAGGTTCTAGGTCTCTTCTTCTCCGGCATCGTCGTCCATACCATCGATGTCCTCGGAGTCGTAATCAAGTTCGTCGGTTAAATCCTCGATCGTGGCTATAAAGTGGGTGGCGGGTGGGAAGTAAAATTCTCCATCGTAAGCCCCTAGTTCGAGCCGGATATAGTTCGGCTGAGAGTTCTCCGCCAAGGACAAATTTTTAATGAGTTTAGCACATCTCCCAACGACGAGTGCTGGAAGAGGTCTGCGGCGCTGAATTTGAAGATCAATAAACGATCAAGCTCGGTGTCAGCAGGCTCGCGTGGTTCGGAACCTACGGCCGGAGACGAGTCCGGCATTCCGGTGGCATAGGCGTCGTGTGAGACCAGGTCCATGTGCGGCTCCAATGCCGTGGAATCTGCGGCCTTCGAGGTGGGGTTGATCCTCTCGTCTTTGGATGGCGCGACCTGCTCCGGCTCTAGGGCCAGAGCGGTTACAGGAGCGATCTCCTGGATGCGGCCCGATGACAGATTTAGGTCATGATCATCGGGGTGACCGGGAGCGGCTACCACGGTATCGAATTCGGCAAAGATTAAGTCTCCACGGATGTTCGTGATGTAGTTCAAGCTCCCGAATCTGACCTGATGGCCAGGGGCATAGCTTTCGATCTGCTCCAGATGGCCAAACGAGTTGGCCCGCAGTGCGAAGCCGCCGAACCATGAAGATCTGCCCAGGGAGGAAAGTTCCTCCGCAGACAGCGTCATTATTGACGACGGTGTCAAAACCGGCGGATCTCAGGTAGGGGGTCCCCAACTATGCGTCTAAGGTTGATGGTAACAAGAGACAGGGGACACGATGTTTACCCAGGTTCGGGCCCTCTCTATGGAGGTAATACCCTACTTCCTGATTGATTGATCTTGATGAATATGAGTATTACAAGAGTTGATCTACCACGAGATCGTAATGTCTAAACCCTAGAAGTCTAGCCTGTATGACTACGGTATTGAGTATATCCTTTCCAGACTACACCCTCCGGTTTATATAGACACCGGGGGGTCTAGGGTTACATAGAGTCAGTTACATAAGATGGAATCTTCATAGTTGTTCGTCAAGCTTGCCTTCCACGCCAAGGAGAGTCCCATCCGGACATGGGTACAGCCTTCGGTCTTCATATCTTCACAGCCCATCAGTCCGGCCCATAGATAACAGGTCAAACGCCCGAGGACCCCTTAATCCAGGACTCCCTCACCCCCTCCACAGATTTCCACCTCGGTCATATCGTTGTAGAGCTTAGGCGAAGCCTTGCATTGGTAACTTCATCATCACCGTCATCACACTATCGTGATGACGAAACTCTCCTTCGACCTCAGCTGGATCTAGAGTTCGTGGGACGTCACCGAGCTGAACGTGTGCATATCGCGGAGGTGGCGTACCTTCGGTGCTAGGATTGGTCGGATCGTTGCTACCTCTTGAGCATGCGTTGGTTTTCCCTTGAATAGGAAAGGGTGATGCAGCAACGTAGCATAAGTATTTCCCTCAGTTTTTGAGAACCAAGGTATCATTCCAGTAGGAGACTACACGCAAATCGCCTAGTACCTGCACAAACAATCAAGAACCTTGCAACCAGCGCGATAAAGGGGTTGTCAATCCCTTCACGGCCACTTGCAAAAGTGAGATCCGATAAAGATAATAAGATAAATATTTTTGGTATTTTTGTTGTATAGATTGAAAAGTAAAGATTGCAAAATAATTAGTAAACTAGAATTATAGATCGGAAACTTATATGATGTAAAGTAGACCCGAGGGCCATAGGTTTCACTAGTGGCTTCTCTCAAGATAGCATATATTACGGTGGGTGAACAAATTACTGCCGAGCAATTGATAGAAAAGCGCATAGTTATGAGAATATCTAGGCATGATCATGAACATAGGCATCACGTCCGTGTCAAGTAGACCGAAACGATTCTGCATCTACTACTATTACTCCACACATCGATCGCTATCCAGCATGCATCTAGAGTATTAAGTTCATAAGAACTGAGTAACACATTAGGCAAGATGACATGATGTAGAGGGATAAACTCAAGCAATATATATGATATAAACCCCGTCTTTTTATCCTTGATGGCAACAATACAATACATGCCTTGCTGCCCCTACTATCACTGGGAAAGGACACCGCAAGATTGAACCCAAAGCTAAGCACTTTTCCCATTGCAAGAAATATCAATCTAGTAGGCCAAACCAAACCGATAATTCGAAGAGATTTGCAAAGATATCAAATCATGCATATAAGAATTCAGAGAAGGATCACATATTGTTCATACATAATCTTGATCATAAACCCACAATTCATCGGATCTCGGCAAACACACCGCAAAAATTATTTCTTCGAATAGATCTCCAAGAACATCGAGGAGAACTTTGTATTGAGAACCAAAGAGAGAGATGAAGCCATCTAGCTAATAACTATGGACTCGAAGGTGTGTGGTAAACTACTCACACATCATCGGAGAGGCTATGGTGTTGATGTAGAGGCCCTCTGTGATCGAATCGCCCTCCGGCAGATCGCCGAGAAAGGCCCCAAGATGGGATCTCACGGGTACAGAAGGTTGCAACGGTAGAAAAGTAGTTTCGTGGCTCCCTTGGATGTTTTTAGGGTATAAGAGTATATATAGGTGAAAGAAGTAGGTCGGTGGAGCTACGAGGGGCCCACGAGGGTGGGGGGTGTGCCTAGCCCCCTGGGCGCGCCCTCCTACCTCGTGGTCGCCTCGTTGCATCTCTGACTTTCACTCCAAGTCTCCTGGATTGCGTTTGTTCCAAGAAAGATCCTCGTGAAGGTTTCGTTCCGTTTGATATTCCTTTTCCGCGAAACACGGAAATAGGCAAAAAACAACAATTTTGCACTGGGCCTTTGGTTAATAGGTTAGTCCCAAAAATAATATGAAAGAGTATATTAAAGCCCATTAAACATCCAAAACAGATAATATAATAGCATGGAACAAATTATAGATACGTTGGAGACGTATCAGCATTCCCGAGCTTAATTCCTGCTCGTCCTCGAGTAGGTAAATGGTAAAAACAGAATTTTCGATGTGGAATGCTACCTAAGATAATTTCCAATGTAATTATCTTTATTGTGGCATGAATGTTTAGATCCAAAAGATTCTAGACAAAAGTTTAATATTGAAATAAAAATAATAGTACTTCAAGCATGCTAACCAAGCAATTATGTCTTATCAAAATAACATAGCCAAAGAAAGCTTATCCCTACAAAATCATATAGTTTGTCCATGCTTCATTTTCATCACACAAAATGCTCCCCTCATGCACAACCCCGATGATAAGCCAAGCAATTGTTTCATACTTAGCCTTTTCTAAACTCTTTCAACTTTCACGCAATATATGAGCGTGAGCCATGGACATAACACTATGGGTGGAATAGAATATGATGATGGAGGTTGTGTGAGAAGACAAAAAAAAGAGAAAGTCTCACATTGACGCGGCTAATCAACGGGCTATGGAGATGCCCATCAATTGATGTCAATGCAAGGAGTAGGGATTGCCATGCAACGGATGCACTAGAGCTATAAATATATGAAAGCTCAACAAAAGAAACTAAGTGGGTGTGCATCCAACTTGCTTGCTCATGAAGACCTAGGGCATTTTGAGGAAGCCCATCATTGGAATATACAAGCCATGTTCTATAATGAAAAATTCCCACTAGTATATGAAAGTGACAAAATAAGAGACTCTCTATCATGAAGATCATGGTGCTACTTTGAAGCACAAGTGTGTAAAAAGGATAGTAACATTGCCCCTTCTCTCTTTTTCTCTCATTTTCTTATTTGGGCCTTTTTTCTCTCTTTTTATGGCCTCTTTTTTTCATTTTTTCGTCCGGAATCTCATCCCGACTTGTGGGGTACTCATAGTCTCCATCATCCTTTCCTCACATGGGACAATGCTCTAATAATGAAAATCATCACACTTTTATTTACTTACAACTCAAGAATTACAACTCGATACTTAGAACAAAATATGACTCTATGTAAATGCCTCCGGCGGTGTACCGGGATGTGCAATGAATCAAGAGTGACATGTATGAAAGAATTATGAAGGTAGCTTTGCCACAAATACAATGTCAACTTCATGATCATGCAAAGCAATATGACAATGATGGAGCGTGTCATAATAAACAGAACGGTGGAAAGTTGCATGGAAATATATCTCGGAATGGCTATGGAAATGCCATAATAGGTAGGTATGGTGGCTGTTTTGAGGAAGATATAAGGAGTCGTATGTGTGATAGAGTGTATCATATCACGGGGTTTGGATGCACCGGCGAAGTTTGCACCAACTCTCGAGGTGAGAAAGGGCAATGCACGGTACCGAAGAGGCTAGCAATGATGGAAGGGTGAGAGTGCGTATAATCCATGGACTCAACATTAGTCATAAAGAACTCACATACTTATTGCAAAAATCTATAAGTCATCAAAACCAAGCACTACATGCATGCTCCTAGGGGGATAGATTGGTAGGAAAAGACCATCGCTCGTCCCCGACCGCCACTCATAAGGAAAGCAATCAAAGAACACACCATGCTTCAAATTTGTCACACAACGTTTACCATACGTGCATGCTACGGGACTTGCAAACTTCAACACAAGTATTTCTCAATTCCACAATTACTCAACTAGCATGGCTCTAATATTACCATCTTTATATCTCAAAACAAATATAAAGTATCAAACTTCTCATAGTATTTAATGCACTCTATATGAAAGTTTTTATTATACCCATCCTGGATGCCTATCATATTAGGACTAATTTTATAGCCAAAGAAAATTACCATGCTGTTATAAAAGACTCTCAAAATAATATAAGTGAAGCATGAGAGATCAATAATTTCTACAAAATAAAACCACCACCGTGCTCTAAAAAGGCATAAGTGAAGCACTAGAGCAAAATTATCTAGCTCAAAAGATATAAGTGAAGCACATAGAGTATTCTAATAAATTCCAATTCATGTGTGTCTCTCCAAAAGGTGTGTACAGCAAGGATGATTGTGATAAACTAAAAAGCAAAGACTCAAATCATACAAGACGCTCCAAGCAAAACACATATCATGTGGTGAATAAAAATATAGCCTTAAGTAAAGTTACCGATAGACGAAGACAAAAGAGGGGATGTCTTCCAGGGCATCCCCAAGCTTAGGCTTTTGTTTGTCCTTGAATTTTACCTTGGGGTGCCTTGGGAATACCCAAGCTTAGGCTCTTGCCACTCCTTGTTCCAAAATCCATCAAATCTTTACCCAAAAACTTGAAAACTTCACAACACAAAACTCAACAGAAAATCTCATGAGCTCCGTTAGTATAAGAAAACAAACCACCACTTTAAGGTACTGTAATGAACTCATTCTTTATTTATATTGGTGTTAAACCTACTGCATTCCAACTTCTCTATTGTTCATACCCCCGATACTAGCCATAGATTCATCAAAATAAGCAAACAACACACGAAAAACAGAATCTGTCAAAAACATAACAGTCTGTAGCAAACTGGAAGTTTCGAATACTTCTGTAACTCCAAAAATTCTGAAAAATTAGTGCGTTCTAAAAAATTTGTATATTGATCTACTGCAGTTGGAATTGGTATTTTATCACTCTCTGGTAAAAATGAAAATTATTTTCGTGAGCGCATACTTTTTGTTTTTTACAGCAAGATCAAATAACAATCACCCAAGAAGATCCTAAAGGATTTACTTGGAACAAACACTAATTAAAACATAAACACAATCATAACAGAGGATAGATGATTTATTTATTACTAAACAGGAACAAAAATAAAATTGGGTTGCCTCCCAACAAGCGCTATCGTTTAACGCCCTTAGCTAGGCATAAAAACAAGAATAGATCTAGGTATTGCCATCTTTTCCCTTTTGGTGATAAAGAGAGACTTTCTTATCTAAAGCACTTGTCTTCCTATTTTGTGAAAGCACGTGGCCATTAATGGTAGAAGAAAGATTAAGCACACTACGAAAATTGGCATCTAAGCTAGCCTTCATCTCTTTGATAATTTCATTTTGATAAAAACACAAAAGAGAAGTGGATTCAACTTTTTCACTCATGGGGTGCCCAAATATAGCTTTCATCTTTTCGTAAGTATTGATGGCATCCCCCTCAATAAAACCTTCTTCAAAAATAGAATCTAAAACTTGCTTGAAAGAAGAGGGTAAGCCAACATAAAAGCTTGTTAAGTATATCTCAATTTGATATTGGGGTACATAGCTGGATAGGATCCTTAACAGCCTATCCCAAGCATCTTTCAAAGATTCATCAAGCAAATATGAAAAATTCCGGGGTCATCTTCATCAAAATTATTTAAACTCTCATTGATAACCCCGGTAGATCTTTCCATAGCATCATTATTTATGAGCTTAGAAATGATATAGGGATTATCCAAGGTATTAAAACCCGGGAAACCCTTAGCCCCTTTTGGTTCGGCCATAGCAATAGAAAGGCAAACTTAAGCAAACAAGAGGACAATGAGAGAAGGCAAAGGTGAAGTGGGGGAGAGGAAAACGAGAGGTAAATGGCAAATAATGTAATGCGAGGGATAAGAGTTTGTGATGGGTACTTGGTATGTCTTGACTTGAGCATAGATCTCCCTGGCAACGGCACCAAAAATCCTTCTTGCTACCTCTTGAGCATGTGTTGGTTTTCCTTTGAAGAGGAAAGGGTGATGCAGCAAAGTAGCGTAAGTATTTCCCTCAGTTTTTTAGAACCAATGTATCAATCCAGTAGGAGACTACACGCAAATCACCTAGTACCTCCACAAACAATCAAGAACCTTGCAACCAACGCGATAAAGGGGTTGTCAATCCCTTCACGACCACTTGCAAAAGTGAGATCTGATAAAGATAATAAGATAAATATTTTTGGTATTTTTGTTGTATAGATTGAAAAGTAAATATTGCAAAATAAATAGTAAACTAGAATTATAGATCGGAAACTTATATGATGTAAAGTAGACCCGGGGGCCATAGGTTTCACTAGTGGCTTCTCTCAAGATAGCATATATTACGGTGGGTGAACAAATTACTGCCAAGCAATTGATAGAAAAGCGCATAGTTATGAGAATATCTAGGCATGATCATGAATATAGGCATCACGTTCGTGTCAAGTAGACCGAAACAGTTCTGCATCTACTACTATTACTGCACACATCGACCACTATCCAGCATGCACCTAGAGTATTAAGTTCATAAGAACAGAGTAACGCATTAGGCAAGATGACATGATGTAGAGGGATAAACTCAAGCAATATGATATAAACCCATCTTTTTATCCTCGATGGCAACAATACAATACGCGCCTTGCTGCCCCTACTGTCACTGGGAAAGGACACCGCAAGATTGAACCCAAAGATAAGCACTTCTCCCATTGCAAGAAAGATCAATCTAGTAGGCCAAGCTAAATTGATAATTCGAAGAGACTTGCAAAGATATCAAATCATGCATATAATAATTTAGAGAAGAATCAAATATTGTTCATAGATAATCTTGATCATAAACCCACAATTCACCGGATCTCGGCAAACACACCGCAAAAAGTATTACATCGAATAGATCTCCAAGAAGATCGAGGAGAACTTTGTATTGAGAACCAAAGAGAGAGAAGAAGCATTCTAGCTAATAACTATGGACCCGAAGGTCTGTGGTAAACCACTCACACATCATCGGAGAGGCTATGGTGTTGATGTAGAAGCCCTTCGTGATCGAATCCCCCTCCGGCAAATCGCTGGAAAAGGCCCCAAGATGGGATCTCACGGGTACAGAAGGTTGCGGCGGTGGAAAAGTGCTTTCATGGCTTCCTTGGATGTTTTTAGGGTATAAGAGTACATATAGGCGAAAGCAGTAGGTCGGTGGAGCTATGAGGGGCCCACGAGGGTGGGGGGCGCGCCCTCCTACCTCGTGGCCGCCTCGTTGCGTCTCTGACTTCCACTCCAAGTCTCCTGGATTGTGTTTGTTCCAAGAAAGATCCTCGCAAAGGTTCCGTTCTGTTTGGATTCCGTTTGATATTCCTTTTCTGCGAAACATTGAAATAGGCAAAAAAACAACAATTTTGCACTGGGCCTTCGGTTAATAGGTTAGTCCCAAATATAATATAATAGAGTATATTAAAGCCCATTAAACATCCAAAATAGATAATATAATAGCATGGAACAATCAAAAATTATAGATACGTTGGAGATGTATCAATTGTGAAGACGTACGACTACATCAACCGCGTTGTCATAATGCTTCCTCTTACGGTCTACGAGGGTACGTGGACAACACTCTCCTCTCTCATTGCTATGCATCACCTAGATGGATCTTGCGTGTGCGTAGGATTTTTTTTGAAATTACTACGTTCCCCAACAGAACGGAGGGAGTTTGTAGTAACAATAGCAGTGGTAACGATAAAAGCAGTAACATTTTTGTAGTAGTTGAAATAGTAGCAATAGCAATACTAACTTGGCAAGAAAAATATGTGAAAAGGTCGTAGGCATTGGATCGGTGATTTCGTTGGATGATATTCATCATATAACAGTCATAACCTAGGGCGACACAGAACTAGCTCCAGTTCATAAATATATTGTAGGCATGTATTCCATATATAGTCATACGTGCTTATGGAAAAGAACTTGCATGACATCTTTTGTCCTACCCTCCCGTGACAGCGGGGTCCATAAGGAAACTAAGGGATATTAAGGCCTTCTTTTAATATAGAACCGGAACAAAGCACTAACACATGGTGAATACATGAACTCCTCAAACTACGGTCATCACTGGAAAGTATCCCAACTATTGTCACCTTGGGGTTTACAAATCATAACACATAATAGGTGCATATAACTTGCAAGATCAGATCAAGAACATAGATATAATGGTGATAACATAAATGGTTCAGATCTAAAATCATGGCACTCGGGCCTAGTGTCAAGCATTAAGCATGGCAAAGTCATAGCAACATCAATCTCAGAATATAGTGGATACTAGGGGTCAAACCCGAACAAAACTAACTCGATTACATGATGAATCTCATCCAACTCCTCACCGACCAGCAAGCCTACGAAGGAATTACTCACTCCCGGTGGTGAGAATAATGAAATTGGTGATGGAGCATGGTTGGTGATGACGAAGACCGAAGACCCCCCCCCCCTCTGGAGTCTCGAACAGGCTCTAGATCTGGCCTCCCGATGAAGAACAGGAGGTGGCGGCGGCTTCGTATCGTAAAATGCAACGAAACTACCTCTCCTATTTTTTTTCTAGAAAAATAGGTTTTTATAGCGTCGGAATTAGGGTCAGTGGAGCCACGTGAGCCCCACTACCCATTGCTTGTTCTCAAGCAATTCAGTTGACAAGCTGAAAGTGATAAAGAAAAACTTTTACAAACTCTTTTGTTCTTGTGTCCATATATATGTTTAAATAGCACACAAGTTTTCAGCAAAGATCATAACTAGCCATGCAGACGATAACTCTTAAAAATTATATTCACTTATATCAATGTCATAATCAACTAGCCAGCAATAATAAGATATCTCAAATGCCAACACTTTGTCAAAATAATCATAATATAATATGACAATAATGGTATCTCGCTAGCCCTTTCTGAGACCGCAATACATAAATGCAGAGTACCTTCAAAGTTAAAGCAGCGACTAAACATTGTAATTCATGGTAGAAGAGATCCCGTCATGATGCATTCAACATTAACTATACACAATGCATGAGGATGACAATAGTGCTCTCAGGGCTGGCGCTTGTTTGATAAGGTGATGACTCAACATAAAATTAAAATAACATAAAAGTAAATGAATAGTCCCTTCGCAGAGGGAAGCAGGAATTTGTAGAGGTGCCAGAGCTCGAAGCTTAAATCAGAGATAAATATAATTTTGGGAGGCATACCCTTCTTGTCAATGTTACGACCAAGAGTTTTCAATATCTTCCATGCTAAACACATTAGCAGCGGTTCCCAAGCGATAAAAGTAAAGTTTACTCCCTCTCCACCAATAAACACAAGCAATGGCTAGCTAAGTCCTCGGGTGCCTTCCACACCAACAACAATCTGTGGAAGTTTTATTTAATTATTTGTAATTTTTGATTTTGGGACTGGGCATCCCTATTACCAGCCCCTCTCGTGCAAGGACGAGTGAATAAATACTCATCATGAGAATAACCCACATAGAATGGAAGATATTGACCACCCCCTCTCGCTCCATGAGCGGTCCAGGCATATACAAAGCATATGCTCATTTGAAATTTTAGAGGTGACACATGCAAATTTACTTGGAACGGCAGGGTAATACCACATATAGGTAGATATAGTGGACTCATCTAGAATGAATTTGGTCTGAGGATTTTAATGCATAAGTAGTATTCCCGCTTAGTACAGGCGAAGGCTAGCAATTAGGTTGTGAAGCGGCCAGCTAGAGAGCGAAAATGGTCATGATCATACACTATGAAAATTAACATTGAGTACTAGCATGAGTAGGATATAAACACCATGAACATAAATATTATAGAGGCTATGTTGGTTTTAATTCAACTACATGCGTGAACATGTGCCTAGTTGAGCCACTTGAAACATTCAGAGGAGGATACCATATCATCATACTACATCACAATCATTTTAATGCATGTTGACATCTAAGATAAATCATTATCCACTCCTATCTACTTAAGCATGGCATGAGCAACTATAATCTCTAATTGACATTGCTAACATGTTTAATCATAATATACTGAATCATGTATACTGAGTTAAAAATATTCATAAAAACAAAAACAAGTTGAGTTCATACCCGCTTTCCCTTGCCACAATCACTTCATCAAATATCATCATTATTGCCTTTCACTTACACGACCGAATGATGTGAAAATAATAATAGTGCAAGAGTGTTGTGGACTAAGCTGGAATCTGCAACATTTTATTCAGAGAAAGAAGACAAAATAATATGGGCTCTTTGTTAGATCGACAATAATGCATATGAGAGCCCCTCAACATTTTCATCGTGGTCTTCTCCTTAGTGTGACTCAACAAAAAGTAAAATAATTTCAGAGAGACACACTAAAATATTTTTGGAGTTTTTAGAAGCTAATTAAAGAAAGAAAAACAAAAATGAGAAAAAACTGTTTACACGGGAAAGCTCCCAACAAGTAAAATAAGAAATGAGAAATCTTTTTGGATTCTCTTTTAATACTACAACTAACTAGAAAGAAAAACTGAAAATAAGCAAGACAGATTTTTGGATTTAATCAAAGTATTTCAAACACACAAGAAGAAAGCGAGAAAATAAAACTAATGGATTATACAATGAAAAAGGATGAACACCGACAACTGGAATGAAATGTGTGAACATGAATGTAATGTCGGTGGAAATACGCACTCCCCCAAGCTTAGGCTTTTGGCCTAGCTTGGTAATCACCATTCGTAGTAGCCTTCCGGTCCCATGTGGAAGTGTTGTGGCGGCAGCACCTGAGCGTCTCGCTCCTAGGGCTCCTCCTCCGCCGCTGCCTGGTTGTTCCGGTAGCCAATAATGTTCGCTGGTAGGAGGGTGTATTCGTTCCTGGCATGAGAATCAAACAAAGTAGGTGCAGGCAGCGAAATAATATCACCGGTATCCACACTGGATACCAAGTTATAGCGAAGGGGTTCTGGTAGTTCAGTGTTATCAAGAAAATGGTGGTCTGCCATCGACTGGCAGACTAGATAAACTCTAGGCAAAAGGTAATCACGCTGGCATATCCGAACATTAAAGTGACTCGCTAAGCGAGTGGCATAAATACCACCATGGATTTTGCACTTAGTTCTGTTAAGGTGCAGACGACGTGCAATAATAGCTCCTAGGTTAAAGGTGTGATCATTGTGAAGTACACAGCGTAAAATGGCGAGGTCAGGAGCACTAAGTATACTACCCCTCTCCCTAGCCGTCAAACACTTTCTGAGAAATAAAGCAAAGTAATGCACAAAAGGAAACTACAGACTAGTGGCGGTGGCTTTCGACGCGCCCCTTTCCTCACCCACAGTTAGGGTGTGGAAGAAACCCTCAAACTTCGCTGGTCTAGGTTCTCTTAACTCCCCATCAGAGGGAATTATACATATCTCACAAAATTCAGTAAGCGGTATTTGGCGAGTTTCAGAGTATAAATTAAAACACACCTCAAGAGGCTCGTTCCTACTTAAGAAATGGAAATTTTGCACAAAGGAATTTGTAAGGACGTGGTGTTGGTCACACTCATTTGGGAGGAAATTCGTAAGTCCAGCATTTGCAATGAATTGCGCAAACTCTTGGTGGAATCTGGCTTCGTCCATGAAGGCAAGGTGCGGCCATTCACATGGCCGGACCTCTGTCCATCGCGGAGTGTTGATGTCACCATATGAAAATTCACCGGTGACTCCTTTGGCATTCTTCTTAGATGAACTCATTCAAAAGAAGTCCATTTTCCTATGAACAAATTTCTGAAAGTTTTAACCCACAAAATTTTGTCAACAAAACTTTGCAAAATTGATAACAACTACTCATATGGATGTCTAGAGGCTATATCAAGCATTCGAACTACTTGGAACTCAAAGAATTCAACATGCAAACTCATTTACAACAGCACCAATAGTAGCTAATTACTCAAAACATAAACCACTAGAACAAAAAGTAATTGGAGCAATGGAGAAGTCACATACCAAGTAGCAAAACCCCAAAACAGTTTCAAAAACGGAGCTTCAGGCAAAGAGATCGAAATCCACGTGTTTGAGAGTAAGAACACGAGAGGGAGAGAGAGATAGAGATAGAGAGAGAGAGAGAGCTGGGGTGATTTTTTCTGGAGGTAGGTGATGATATGGGCTAAAGGGATAAGTGAAGGGGGCTACGTGGGGCACATGCTCGCCGGTGGGGAGGATGGACGATGGAACAATGGCCGAAGTGTGGATGCTTGAAAGAGAGAGAGGAAGAAATTGATCGATGAAGAGGAGGAGTAGTGAGCGGTGACTTTTCTGAGGATAAGGATGAGGAAGACACAGATATTTCTGGATGTTGGTGGGCTCCTGCGGCCAGAACACGCGACGCGCATTAGGCAAACAATCAAATCCAACCTAACGGCCACACGCTCGAACGGTGCAATGATGTAATCCACCGGTCAAGGGGGATCTTTTCCAAAAAAAAGGGAACAGAAACTAAGAAACAGATAAGCAGGGAAACACGGAGTCCTCCTTGTCAGCGCCTTGTGAGCCAATAGGATCAACCTGCGCTCACATGCTGCCTCGCGTGAGTCGGCTGATCACTTCAGTTTACTCTTTTTTCTGAGTTGTGAATTGACTTGACCAAGCTGCCATTAACTAGATTTGTTGACCTTTAACCCAACCCATTGACCTGAGTTGACCGTCGACTTTTTCAAAAGAGTTCATGATTTTCAAAAGAGATTGTGATTCAGAAAAATCGATGTTTGAAAAAAAGTTATCAAATTTGAAAATAAAAAGTTTACTAAATTTTAAAAGTTTGTCGATTTAAAAAAAAGGTCCTCAATTTTAAAAAATGTTTACAAATTTATGAAAAGTTCCTTGAATTTGAAAAAGTTCATCAATTTTGCAAAAAAAATCATCAATCTTGAGAAAAATGTCACTGATTTTATAAAAAGTTCATGGAATTTGGAAAAATATCTTTGATTTTGAAAAAATATTGAAAAACAATTCGTCGATTTTGAAGAATGTTCATCACATTTGGAAAAAACTCCATCAATTTTGATAAAAAAAAGTTCTCAAATTTGGATGAACTTCATTGATTTTGAAAAAAAGTTCTTCTATTTTGACAAAAGTTTATCAATATTTAAAAAGTTTCGTGCAATTTGAAAAAATAGAAAAAAAAATTAAGGAATAAATAAAAGAGTAAAGAAAAGCAAAAGGAAAAGAAAAAAAGAAACAAAAAAGGAAAGAAACAACCAAACAAAAACCAGACCAGAAAAATCCCATATTAAATAAAAGAAAAAAGACAACTTGGAAGCTTCCAAAAACCATCGATCGAGTCCCTCGTATAGCTTTTAAATGGTCAGGCCCATGTAACATAGATCGAGGTTGGGCTGGGTGGGTGAGGGGCTCCTATTTGCCGCGTTCTGCGGCAAATACACGCCCCGTCGCACAGGGGGGGCGCGACTGGGCCGGCCCATTCAGTGCACCGCGAGTGTGAAAAACGCAAAAAGGGTGTAGGTAGCGCACGAAAGCTAGGAATTGAACCCGGGACTGCTTGCTTGCGCGACGTCAGTGCTAGCCACTACGATAGAACATACATGACTACCGAAATACAGCGGAACTCTAAAAGAAACTAAGTACAGTTCCGGATTTAACACAGTTTACACAATCCTCATTTGTTTTCCAACATTTGAGTAATTTTTTGAACGTACGATTTTTTTTTCAGAAATGCAAACAAATTTTAGTTTTCCCAAACATTTTTCGAAAAGATGAACATTTTTGTAATTTATAAAATATTGTTTAAAGCATGAACAATTTTTTAATCTTGGAAGCATGTACAATTTTTCAAAGCACGAACATCTTTTGAATGTTGAGAACAGATTTTGAAATGGAGAAAAAATTTGAAAAATCCCGAAAAAATTTGGAAGCACAAACTTTTTTTGATTATGCGAACAAAAAATTGAAATCCGGTACTTTTTCTGAACTGTGAAATTTTTGAACTTTTTATGTAACGAAAACAAATTTTGAATTTTGAGAACATTTTTTTCAAAAACTGAAAATTTTAAACATGACCAAAATTTAAAATTTTCAATTTCTTGGAAACAAAACAAACACGAAGAAATAAAAACCGAAGAAAGAAAACAAACACAAAAACAATAAAAAAGAGATAGAAATAACTAAAAATGAAAGTAAGAAGAAAAAACAAAAAGAAAACCAGAAAACCCGGTTCAAGAAAATCTCACCCTAGTCACTTCACCGTGTTCTTTGTTCGTCAATTTTGAAAACCATTCATCAAATTTGAAAAAAATTCGAAAATTTCATTGAATTTGAAAATAGTTCATCGATTTTCAAGAAAAAAATCATTGAATTTGAAGAAAAACTCATTGAATTTGCAAAAGTTCTAGGATTTGGAAAAAAAGAAAAAAGAAAACATATTAAAGAAAATAAACAGAAAAAGCAAGAAAAACAAAAGAAAAAACGGTGCAAAAATACAGGGGCTTTCTGTGCACCAGAAACAGTCATGTGTCTAGAGAAAACCGGATTGGGAAGCTTCTGGAAGCTTCCTAAAGTCAGGGGCGTTCCGTGAGCTTAAAAAGAATAAAATGAAAAAAAGAGATGAGAGGGCACACGAGCTAAGTTATCCTAGTGGTTGCCTCAGGTCATGATGGAGAGGAAACAAGTTCGATTCATGCTGAGCACACCTTTTTTGCAGTTTAGCTGAAACAAGAATAAAAAGACAAATGGGCTGGCGTTTGCAAAATGCGCAGTAATGGACGCTAAATGCGCCAAATAGGAAATGCTGGCGGTGGGGGGTCGCCAGTTTGCGCCGTAGGGAGCTCCTAGTCGGCACTGCAGGCGCTGATTAGGAGATGCGGCGCTCTCTACAGCGCGGGATTGGCCGGCCCACGAAGGGGCACCGCACAAAAAAAAGCGCAGCACTATCCAAAAAATAGCCCACTGCAGGGAATCGAACTCATGACCCAGAAAAAGCAAGAAAAACATATTAAAGAAAATAAACAGAAAAAGCAAGAAAAACAAAAAGAAAAAACGGTGCAAAAAAACAGGGGCTTTCTGTGCACCAGAAACAGTCCTGTGTCTAGAGAAAACCGGATTGGGAAGCTTCTAGAAGCTTCCTAAAGTCAGGGGCGTTCAGTGAGCTTAAAAAGAATAAAATGAAAAAAAGAGGTAAGAGGGCACACGAGCTAAGTTATCCTAGTGGTTGCCTCAGGTCATGATCGAGAGGAAACACGTTCGATTCATGCTGAGCACACCTTTTTTGCAGTTTGGCTGAAACAAGAAAAAAAAAGACAAATGGGCTGGCGTTTGCAAAATGCGTAGTAATGGACGCTAAATGCGCCAAATAGGAAATGCTGGGGGTGGGGGGTCGCCAGTTTGCGCCGTAGGGAGCTCCTAGTCGGGGTTGCAGGCGCCGATTAGGAGATGCACCGCTCGCTACAACGCGGGGTTGGCCGGCCCACGAAGGGGCACCGCACAAAAAAAGCACAACACTATCCAAAAAATAGCCCACTGCAGGGAATCAAACTCATGACCCACACAGCGTACTGTGTTCGGCTAACCACTCAGACGTACGGTTAGAACTGATTTAGTGCAGCACGAAACCTTTACAAGCAATTAAAGCCGCTGTTACATTATTTCCTTTCAAAAAAACTGAAACTTCACAGATTTCGGAAAAAGCTTCTGAATATGCAAAAATACTTTGCCCTATTCAATAAAAGTTCAATGATTCTGAAAAAGTTCATCAATAATGAAAAATAGTTCACAAAAAATTCGAAAAAGTTCATTGAATTTGAAAAGGTTCATTGAATTTAAACGTAAACTTTTGGTTCTTTGAAAAAAGTTCATCAATTTTCAAAAAAGCTCATTGAATTTGAAAACTAGTTCATCTAATTCGAAAAAAGACAATGATTTTCAAAAAAAAGTTCATCGGATTTTAAAAAAGTTCATCGGTTTTCAAAAAAGTTCACCAAATTTGAAAAAAAAAACCCATAGATTTAGGAAAAAGTTCATAGAATTTCAAAATAAAAAGTTCACGTGTTTTTAAACAATTCAATGAACCAGGATGAAAAAGAAAAACACAAAACGGAAAAGGAAAAAAAGGAAAACGAAAAATGAAAAGAAAAAGAAAAAGGGAGGAAACTGGGTAAACGGGAGAATATATAACACATAAAATAGAAAGTTCTCATTGAACAGATCATGCTGGGGTGGTGCAGTGGTTACTACAACAAAACTTGGTCAGAGGTGCGCGGGTTCAAATCTCCACAAGATCGTCTCTTTCTTTTTGCGGAATTAAAACACAGAGAAGAAACCCTACATGGGCCGGCCCATCGCGGGAGTGCTGCAGGCGCCGGTTTGCGGAAACAACTAAAACCGGCGCCTGTGGCGCTAAATAGGAAATGCTTGCGCGGTAGCCTTTAACCGGTGCAATTTTGCGAAAACACGCTGCAGTAATGCATCAGACAAACACAACAGAAAACCCCAACGGCCCGATTCGCCCTGGGCGCCTTGCTGCCTATTTGATGCTTCTGGGTGGCAACTAAGATTGGCCTCAATTATTGAGCAAACGTCCATCCAGCCGCGCTACGGGGCCAACCCAGATTAATTCTTCTTGTATTAGGAATTTTATGCCGAGTTTTTTCTTGTTTTTCTCTCTCGATTTTATAGTTTTATCTTCTCATCTTTTAATTTTTCTTACTTTGGTTTTTCCTTTGTATTTGTCATTTTTCCTATTTTTAATTTTTGAGCATTTTAGAAATTTCCAAGTAATTTTAATATTCACATAATAAATAAAAATTTGAAGATTTTAATTTCCTGGTCCTTTTCTTAAATTTGTGAAAAGAAAATCAATATCTCAAACATTTTCCAACGTTCAATATTTTTTAGAATTTGCAAACATTTTAAATACATGAGCATTTTTAAAATTTAGGAACAACTTATGATTCTTGAACATTATTAAACTTCATGAATGTTTTTTAGATTAGTGAGCATATCTTTAGTTTGCAAGAAAAATACAAATCCATGAACTAAATTTCACAGACATTTATCATTACAGAAAAGTAGAGAAGACACGCGATGTCATGTTAACCAGGTTCACCATCGTGCCTAATCCCTAGGGCATGATTACAAGCCCACCTCCCCATGTACCAATCACATGATACAAGTCGACGATAAGCCCTCCAAGCCACCAGACAACACTCCGACCACCGCGTCACAGCCACTCCAGCCACCACTACCACAGGCGTCTGGACCGTCCCTCTCGTGATATCTGACTTAGACTAACTTATGTCTAGTATATTTTGGCTACCCACGGTGACTTTATATAATAGTCTCGGGTTACGCGTGTCTGACTCAAACACCTAACCCTCCGCCTACTCCAAGTCTAACAGTAACCCAATACACATATACAACACAATTTTAACAATAACTAATTTTAAATCATCTTGCAAAAAGATTGGTTTTGTTTCTGGTGTTTAGAGGCTAAATTTCCATTTTTCCAATTTAGGTGCACAACCTTGAATGCCTCCAGTGTAGAGTGAACCAAATGAAATTGTTTTTCGTATGAACTTATATTGGGTTATAACTTATTAAGTGATCATGGGTGGAGCATGATATCAGTTCACCAATCATAGACAATGAAGGATGGAAGGGGGAGATTTGACGATGAAAGAATGACGAAACAAGTAATGCCACCTAATTAGGGCGAGAGAAGGATATTTTCTCCGATCCATATTAATTGTCGATTCCCATCGGCCGACCGGCTTAAATTTTCGCAAGTCTCATGCCGCTCGTCTGTGCTTCCATGTGATCCCATGCATCACCACCATACACCTTCCCATCATTATCTCGCCAGTTGTTCTTATCTTCTCAAGAAGCCATCCACAGAAATCTCCATCGCCTTGTCTCTTTCTCTCATTTCTCTCCTCGGCTCACCTGCTACTACCGAAAGGCTCATCGCCACCACGCCCACATCTATCCTATTCAAACCACCGCACAGCCGACTACCTTCAACTACACCAAACAACCGACCTCTTTCTGCTACCACCCCTTGTACCGCAACTAGGAGACGGGGGGGGGGGGGCTATGGGTGTGATGACCCACAAGTATAGGGGATCTATCGTAGTCCTTTCGATAAGTAAGAGTGT
Organism: Triticum urartu; assembly: GCF_056163025.1. NCBI lineage: Eukaryota > Viridiplantae > Streptophyta > Magnoliopsida > Poales > Poaceae > Triticum > Triticum urartu. The sequence goes on along the minus strand of NC_141873.1, from coordinate 63,334,504 downwards.
CGAACCCAACGAGGAGCAGAAGGAAATGATAAGCGGTTTTCAGCAAGGTATTCTCTGCAAGTACTGAAATAAGTGGTAACAAATAGTTTTGTGATAGGATAAATTGTAACAAGCAACAAGTAATAAAAGTAAATAAAGTGCATCAAGGTGGCCCAATCCTTTTGTAGCAAAGGACAAGCCAGAACAAACTCTTATAATAGGAAAAGCGCTCCCGAGGACACATGGGAATATCGTCAAGCTAGTTTTCATCACGTTCATATGATTCGCGTTCGATACTTTGATAATTTGATATGTGGGTGGACCGGTGCTTGGGTGCTGTTCTTACTTGAACAAGCATCCCACTTATGATTAACCTCTATTGCAAGCATCCGCAACTACAACAAAGGTATTAAGGTAAACCTAACCATAGCATGAAACATGTGGATCCAAATCAGCCCCTTACGAAGGAACGCATAAACTAGGGTTTAAGCTTCTGTCACTCTAGCAACCCATCATCTACTTATTACTTCACAATGCCTTCCTCTAGGCTCAAATAATGGTGAAGTGTTATGTAGTCGACGTTCACATAACACCACTAGAGGCTAGACAACATAAATCTTATCAAAATATCAAACGAATACCAAATTCACATGACTACTAATAGCAAGACTTCTCCCTTGTCCTCAGGAACAAACGTAATTACTCACAAAGCATATTCATGTTCATAATCAGAGGGGTAATAATATGCATATAGGATCTGAACATATGATCTTCCACCAAATAAACCAACTAGCATCAACTACAAGGAGTAATCAACACTACTAGCAACCTACTAGCACCAATCCCGGACTTTGAGACAAGAATTGGATACAAGAGATGAACTAGGGTTTGGAGATGAGATGGTGCTGGTGAAGATGTTGATGGAGATTGCCCTCTCCCGATGAGAGGAGCGTTGGTGATGACGATGGTGATGATTTCCCCCTCCCAGAGGGAAGTTTCCCCGACAGAACAGCTCTACCGGAGCTCTAGATTGGATCCGCCAAGGTTTCGCCTCGTGGCGGCGGAGTCTTGTCCCGAAAAGTTCCTCCCTATTTTTTTCTCATCGAAAGACTTCATATAGGAGAAGATGGACATCGGAGAGCCACCAGGGGGCCCACGAGGTAGGGGGCGCGCCCTAGAGGGGAGGCGCGCCCCCACCCTCGTGAGCAGGGTGTGGGCCCCCTGGCCCTCATCTTTGGCGAGGATTTTTCTTTATTTGTTTTAAGATGTTCCGTGGAGTTTCAGGACTTTTGGAGTTGCGCAGAATAGGTCTCTAATATTTGCTCCTTTTCCAGCCCAGAATTCCAGCTGCCGGCATTCTCCCTCCTTATGTAAATCTTGTAAAATAAGAGAGAATAGCCATAAGTATTGTGACATAAAGTGAAATAACAGCCCATAATGCAATAAATATCGATATAAAAGCATGATGCAAAATGGACGTATCAAGTCCCCCAAGCTTAGACCTCACTTGTCCTCAAGCGAAAAGCCGATAACAATAAATATGTCCTCATGTTTAGAGGTAGAGGCGTCGATAAAAATAAAATACGGACATGAAGGCATCATGATTATTCTCATAACAGCAATATATATAGATTTTGTCATATGATTACTTATGTTCAAGTGATGATCTATTCACAATGCAAAAGTATAAATCATAAACCTTATTGGGCTCCAACAAACTATAATCTCAGTCATTGAAACAATTGCAATTTATCATAACATCGGAAAGAGTCTATGTCAGAGCTAAAAAGCAAGTCCACATACTCAACTATCATTTAGTCCTCCATAATTGCTAACACTCACGCGATACTTGTGGTTACGGAGTTTTAATCGGACACAGAGAAAGATAGGGGCTTATAGTTTTGCCCCACAACCTTTTACCTCAAGGGTAATGTCAACAATAATGGTTCATGCTCCCTTACATCCAATTAGATATATATATATATATATATATATATATATATATATATATATATATCATGTTCTTTCCAACATGCTGAGCTTGCCAAAGGATAAAATGAAAAAGAAAAGGTGAATATCACCATGACTCTTGCATAAGGTAGAAGATAATAATAAAGGATAAGCCCTTCGCAGAGGGAAGCAGAGGTTGCCATGCGCTTTTATGGTTGGATGTATAAAATCTCAATGCGAAAGAACGTCACTTTATATAGCCCCTTGTGATATGAACCTTTATTATGCAGTCCGTCGCTTTTATTACTTCCACATCACAAGATCGTATAAAGCTTATTTCTCCCACACCAATCAATCATACATATTTAGAGCATTTTTTATTGCTTTGCACCGATGGAAACTTACTTGAAGGATCTTACTCAATCCATAGGTAGATATGGTGGACTCTCATGGAAAAACTGGTTTATGGGTATTTGGAAGCACAAGTAGTATTTCTACTTGGTGCTGAGAATTTGGCTAGCATGAGGGGGAAAGGAAAGCTCAACAAGTTAGAGGATCCATGACAACATACTTTATCTCAGATATAAGAAAGACATAACTCATTACGTTGTCTTCCTTGTCCAACATCAACTCTTTAGCATGTCATATTTTAATGAGTGCTCCCAATCATAAAAGATGTCAATGATAATATATGTATATGTGAAAACCTCTCTTTCCTTATTACTTCCTATTAATTGCAACAATGACCAAAGCTATGTCTGCCAACTCCCAACAACTTTTAATCATCATACTTTTTCTATGTGAAGTCATTACTCTCAATAAGATCAATATGAGCTTTTTGTTTCTTTTTATTCTTTTTCTCTTTTCTTTTATTCACCCAAGATCATGGCAAAATAATCAAGCCCTTGACTCAACACTAATCTTTATTATATATAGCTCACGGACTCGATTACATAGAGATCTCATAAAGCAAACTCAAAACTAGATCATGCCATAAACTTTATTCTACTAGATCAAGATACTACTAATAGGATCGAACTAAGAAAAACGGTAAAGATAGGAGTTGCGATTGTGATACGATACCGGGGCACCTCCCCCAAGCTTGGCAGTTGCCAAGGGGAGTGCCCATACCCATGTGATTATGTCTCCTTTGTCGGTGAAGAAGGTGGAGGTGTTGTTGATGATGCAGGCTTGTCATCCATCTTCCAAGGCATAGGTTCACCATCATAGAAGGATGATCGAGTCTCCGGAATTCTTGAATCTGCAGCCAAACTCATTCTTTTGAATCTATATTCATACTCACAGTTTTGGTTTTGCAGGTCATAGATTTGGGCTTGGAGGTGCTTGATCTTCTCATATAGCTTGAAGATGGCCTCCTCGGTGTTCTTGGCATCCGGCTTGTAGTTGTTAGTGAACTCCGCGAGCATCGTGTGGCTAGCGTTGATTCCATGCTCCACCATCCCCTGGCACTTGAAAACTTGTTGCTCTATTGCTTTGAGCCTCGTCTCCACGCTTTCGGTTCCCTTTGGTCCCTCAACATCGCGGATGTGCAACAACCCATCACGCATCTCAATGGTTTGAGGGTGTCGCAGCACCTCCACGAGGTAAGGGTTGATGACCTTCTCGAAGAACTTGTCCTTGGAAGCACTTGGGGACGTCATGATAATCTAGATCTGTCAAAAAACAGCTCAAAACAAGAACAGAGAATAATTGCGTGATACGGGAGTCAAAACCTTCGGGAGAATATATAGTGAATTTTTACCGACCAAAATACGTATCGTGCAAGAAAACGGAGTCTGGAAGGCGCACGAGGTGCTCACGAGGTAGGGGGGCGCGCCCACCACCCTCGTGGGACCCTCGTGTCCTTCCCGGACTGCTACTTATTTTTCTATTTTTCCAAATATTCCAAAACGGAGAAATATTGCCTTAAAAATTGTTTTGGAGTCGGTTTACTTACCGTACCACATACCTATTCCTTTTCGGAGTCTGAGACATTCCGAAAAGTGTCCCTTATGTATTCCTCCGGGGTTACGGTTTCAATAATATTGGTTTCAACATTTATAGGATTACCTGAGATATAATGTTTAATTCTTTGACCGTTTACCACATTTGGATTTGTGCCCTTGAAGTTATTGATTTTTATGGCACCAGAACGATAGACCTCTTCGATAACGTAGGGGCCTTCCCATTTAGAGAGAAGTTTTCCTGCAAAAATCTTAAACAGAGTTGTATAGCAATACATAATCACCTACATTAAACTCACGCTTTTGTATCCTTTTGTCATGCCATCTTTTAACTTTTTCTTTAAACAACTTGGCATTTTCATAAGCTTGGGTTCTCCATTCATCAAGTGAGCTAATATCAAATAACCTCTTCTCACCGACAAGTTTAAAATCATAGTTGAGCTCTTTAATAGCCCAATATGCCTTATGTTCTAATCGAGAGGTAAGTGGCATGCTTTTCCATAAACCATTTTATACGGAGACATACCCATAGGATTTTTGTATGCAGTTCTAAAAGCCCACAATGCATCATCAAGTTCTTTGGACCAATTCTTTCTAGACCTATTAACAGTCTTTTGCAAAATTAATCTGAGCTCTCTATTGCTCAACTCTACTTGACCACTAGACTGTGGGTGATAAGGAGATGCAATTCTATGATTAACATCATATTTAGCAAGCATTTTACGGAAATCACCATGAATAAAGTGTGAACCACCATCAGTCATTAAATATCTAGGGACTCCAAACCTCGGGAAAATAACTTCTTTAAGCATTTTAATAGAAGTGTTATGATCAGCACTACTAGTTGGAATAGCTTCTACCCACTTAGTAACGTAATCAACAGCAACTAAAATATGTGTGTATCCATTAGAGGCAGGAAAAGGTCCCATATAATCAAAGCCCCAAACATCAAACGGTTCAATAACAAGAGAATAATTCATAGGCATTTCTTGACGTCTACTAATATTACCAATTCTTTGACATTCATCACAAGACAAGACAAACTTACGGGCATCCTTGAAGAGAGTAGGCCAATAAAAACCAGATTGCAATACCTTATGTGCAGTTCTATCTCCAGCGCGGTGTCCTCCATAAGACTCGGAGTGACACTTGCGTAGGATCTGTTCCTGTTCATGCTCAGGTACACAACGTCTAATAACACCATCTACTCCTTCTTTATAAAGATGCGTGTCATCCCAAAAGTAATGTCTTAAATCATAGAAAAAACTTTTTCTTTTGCTGGTATGTGAAGGTAGGTGGTATAAACTTAGCAACAATATAATTAGCATAATCAGCATACCATGGAGTATTACGAGAATTACTTATAACATTTAATTGTTCATCAGGAAAGCTATCATTAATAGGTAGTGGGTCATCAAGAATATTTTCTAACCTAGACAAGTTGTCTGCAACGGGGTTCTCAGCTCCCTTTCTATCAACAATATGCAAATCAAATTCTTGTAGCAAGAGAAACCATCTAATAAGTCTAGGTTTAGCATCTTTCTTTTCCATAAGATATTTAATAGCAGCAAGATCAGTTTGAATAATTACTTTAGAATCAACAATATAAGATCTGAACTTATCACAAGCAAATATAACTGCTAAAAGCTCTTTTTCAGTAGTAGCATAATTTCTTTGAGCATTGTCTAGAGTCTTACTAGCATAATGAATAACATTTAATTTCTTATCAACTCTTTGCCCTAGAACAGCACCTACAGCATAATCACTAGCATCACACATAATTTCAAAGGGTAGATTCCAATCAGGTGGCTGAACAACAGGTGCAGTTACTAATGCTTTCTTAAGTATTTCAAATGCTTCTACACAATCATCATCAAAGACAAATGGTATATCTTTTTGCAATAAATTAGTCAGAGGCCGAGAAATTTTTGAGAAGTCCTTAATGAACCTCCTATAAAATCCAGCGTGACCAAGGAAACTTCTTATACCTTTGATGTCCTTGGGATATGGCATCTTTTCAATAGCATCAACCTTGGCTTTATCAACTTCAATACCTCTTTCAGAAACTTTGTGCCCCAAGAAAATACCTTCATTAACCATAAAGTGGCACTTTTCCCAATTCAAGACAAGATTAGTTTCTTCACATCTCTGCAAAAATCGATCAAGATTGCTCAAGCAATCATCAAAAGAGGAACCATAGACGAAAAAGTTGTCCATGAAAACCTCACAAATCTTTTCACAAAAGTCAGAGAATATAGCCATCATGCATCTTTGAAAGGTAATAGGTGCATTACATAAACCAAAAGGCATACGTCTATAAGCAAAAGTACCAAAAGGTCATGTAAAAGTAGTCTTTGATTGATCTCTAGCCGACACAGGTATTTGAGAGAAACCAGAATAACCATCTAGAAAGCAATAGTGTGTATGTTTGCATAATATTTCTAGCATTTGATCAAAAAAAGGTAAGGGGTAATGATCTTTCTTAGTAGCTTTATTTAATTTGCGGAAATCAATTACCATCCTATAACCTGTGATAATTCTTTGTGGAATCAATTCATCTTTATCATTAGGAACAACAGTAATACCTCCTTTCTTAGGGACACAATGGACAGGACTTACCCACTCACTATCAGCAACGGGATAGATTATACCTGCCTCCAGAAGCTTTAGTATTTCTTTTCTTACCACTTCTTTCATTTTAGGATTCAGACGTCGTTGAGGATCACGAACTGGTTTGGCATCTGCTTCCAAATTTATTTTATGTTGACATAGAGTGGGACTAATGCCCTTAAGATCATCAAGAGTATATCCAATAGTAGCACGGTGCTTCTTCAGAGTTTTCAATAATCTTCCTTCTTCATGCTCTGAAAGGTTAGCACTAATAATAATAGGATATATCTTCTTTTCATCAAGATAAGCATATTTAAGATTATCAGGCAAGGGTTTAAGCTAAAACACGGGATCACCCTTGGGTGGAGGAGGATCCCCTAAGATTTCAACAGGCAAGTTGTGATGCAGAATAGGTTCCTGTTTAAATAATACTTCATCTATTTCCCTTCTTTCATTCATGAACATATCATTTTCATGGTCTAGCAAATAGTGTTCTAAAGGATCACTAGGAGGTACGGCAGTAGAAGCAAGACCAATAATTTCATCCTTACTAGGTAATTCTTCCTCACGATGTTTTTTACTAAATTTAGAGAAATTAAACTCATGAACCATATCATCCAAGCCAACAGTAACAACATTCTTTGTGCAATCTATGGTAGCATTAACAGTGTTTAAGAAGGGTCTACCAAATATAATGGGACAAAAACTATCTTGTGGGGAACCAAGAACAAGAAAATCAGCAGGATATTTAGTTTTCCCACACAAGACTTCAACATCTCTAACAATTCCCATTGGTGCAATAGTATCTCTATTAGCAAGTTTAATAGTAACATCAATATCTTCTAACTCAACAGGTGCGATTTCATTCTTAATTTCTTCGTATAAGTCAATAGGTATTGCACTAGCACTAGCACCCATATCACATAAGCCATGATAACAATGATCTCCTATTTTAACAGAAATAACAGGCATGCCTACCACAGGTCTATGTTTATCTTTATCACAAGGTTTAGAAATTCTAGCAGTTTCACCTTTGAACCGAATAACATGCCCACCAATATTATCAGACAAGAGATCTTTAACAATAGCAATATTAGGTTCTACTTTAACTTGCTCAGGAGGTGTATAAGTTCTAATATTGCTTTTACGAACAACAGTTGAAGCTTTAGCATGATCCTTTATTCTAACAGGGAAAGGTGGTTTCTCAATATAAGAAGTATGAACAATAGGATCATTATAAGTGACAGTCTTTTCTTCAACTTTAATAGGTGTAGCTACTTTTACTTCTATGGGAGGATGATATTTAAACCACTTCTCCTTAGCAGATCAACATAATTAGCAAAAGATTCACAGAAAGAAGCTACTATCTCAGAGTCAAGTCCATATTTAGTGCTAAACTTACGGAAAATATCGGTGTCCATAAAAGATTTAACACAATCAAACTTAGGTGTCATACCTGACTCCTTACCTTCGTCGAGGTCCCAATCTTCAGAGTTGCATTTAATTCTATCCAATAAATTCCATCTGAATTTAGTAGTCTTCATCATAAAAGAGCCGCACAAGAAGTATCGAGCATGGTGCGATTGTTATCAGAAAGCCGAGCATATAAATTTTGAATAATCATTTCTCTTGAGAGCTCATGATTGAGGCATGAATATAACATTGATTTAAGCCTCCCCCAAGCTTGAGCGATGCTTTCTCCTTCGCGAGGCCAGAAATTATATATATAATTGCGATCACGATGAACAAGATGCATAGGGTAATACTTGTGATGAAATTCCAGCTTCAATCTTTTATAGTCCCATGATCTCATATCATCACATAGCCTATACCATATCAATGTGTCTCCTTTCAAAGATAAAGGGAAGACCTTCTTCTTAGCAACATCATTGGGTATACCTGCAAGCTTAAATAATCCACAAACTTCATCCACATGTATTAAGTGCTCATCAGGATGCTTTGTTCCATCTCCTGTAAAAGGGTTAGCTAGCAGTTTTTCCATCATACTCGAAGGAACTTCAAAAGGAGTTTCATTTTCAATAGGTTCAGTAGGTTGAGGAGCAACTCTTTGCTCTACTGGACGGGGTGAAGATACCCCGAACAAGCCCCTCAGAGAATTACTTTCCATGTAACAAGTGACAGTAAATTTCAGCACACTATATAAATTTTTCCTTACCAAATTCCACCTACCAAAGGCGCTACACTCCCCGGCAACGGCGCCAGAAAAGAGTCTTGATGACCCACAAGTATAGGGGATCTATCATAGTCCTTTCGATAAGTAAGAGTGTCGAACCCAACGAGGAGCAGAAGGAAATGATAAGCGGTTTTCAGCAAGGTATTCTCTGCAAGTACTGAAATAAGTGGTAACAAATAGTTTTGTGATAGGATAAATTGTAACAAGCAACAAGTAATAAAAGTAAATAAAGTGCATCAAGGTGGCCCAATCCTTTTGTAGCAAAGGACAAGCCAGAACAAACTCTTATAATAGGAAAAGCGCTCCCGAGGACACATGGGAATATCGTCAAGCTAGTTTTCATCACGTTCATATGATTCGCGTTTGATACTTTGATAATTTGATATGTGGGAGGACCGGTGCTTGGGTGCCGTTCTTACTTGAACAAGCATCCCACTTATGATTAACCTCTATTGCAAGCATCCGCAACTACAACAAAAGTATTAAGGTAAACCTAACCATAGCATGAAACATGTGGATCCAAATCAGCCCCTTACGAAGCAACGCATAAACTAGGGTTTAAGCTTCTGTCACTCTAGCAACCCATCATCTACTTATTACTTCCCAATGCCTTCCTCTAGGCCCAAATAATGGTGAAGTGTTATGTAGTCGACGTTCACATAACACCACTAGAGGCTAGACAACATACATCTTATCAAAATATCAAACGAATACCAAATTCACATGACTACTAATAGCAAGACTTCTCCCTTGTCCTCAGGAACAAACGTAATTACTCACAAAGCATATTCATGTTCATAATCAGAGGGGTAATAATATGCATATAGGATCTGAACATATGATCTTCCACCAAATAAACCAACTAGCATCAACTACAAGGAGTAATCAACACTACTAGCAACCTACTAGCACCAATCCCGAACTTTGAGACAAGAATTGGATACAAGAGATGAACTAGGGTTTGGAGATGAGATGGTGCTGGTGAAGATGTTGATGGAGATTGCCCTCTCCCGATGAGAGGAGCGTTGGTGATGACGATGGTGATGATTTCCCCCTCCCCGAGGGAAGTTTCCCCGGCAGAACAGCTTGCCGGAGCTCTAGATTGGATCCGCCAAGGTTTCGCCTCATGGCAGTGGAGTCTCGTCCCAAAAAGTTCCTTCCTATTTTTTTATCATCGAAAGACTTCATATAGGAGAAGATGGACATCGGAGAGCCACCAGGGGGCCCACGAGGTAGGGGGCGCGCCCCCCACCCTCGTGAGCAGGGTGTGGGCCCCCTGGCCTTCATCTTTGGCGAGGATTTTTCTTTATTTGTTTTAAGATGTTCCGTGGAGTTTCAGGACTTTTGGAGTTGCGCAGAATAGGTCTCTAGTATTTGCTCCTTTTCCAGCCCAGAATTCCAGCTGCCGGCATTCTCCCTCCTTATATAAACCTTGTAAAATAAGAGAGAATAGCCATAAGTATTGTGACATAAAGTGAAATAACAGCCCATAATGCAATAAATATCGATATAAAAGCATGATGCAAAATGGACGTATCAGGGTGCTGTGGAGGACAGACGAGCTGGTGCTTTTTTTATTGCGGCAGCGGATGATACGTCTCTAACGTATCTATAATTTTTTATTGCTCCATGATATATTATCTACTGTTTTGGACATTGTTGGGCTTTATTATCCACTTTTATATTATTTTTGGGACTAACCTATTAACCGGAGGCCCAGCCCAGAATTGCTGTTTTTTGCCTGTTTTAGGGTTTCGAAGAAAAGGAATATCAAACGGAGTCCAAACGGAATGAAATCTTCGGGAATGTGATTTTCTTAACGAACAAGACCCGGGAGACTTGGACCCTACGTCAAGACACAAAAGAGGAGGCCACGAGGTAGGGGGCGCGCCTACCCCTCCCCCAGGCGCGCCCTCCACCCTCGTGGGCCTCCTATTGCTCCACCGACGTACTCCTTCCTCCTATATATACCTACGTACCCCCAAACGATCAGATACAGAGCCAAAACCCTAATTCCACCACCGCAAATTTCTGTATCCACGAGATCCCATCTTGGGGCCTGTTCCGGAGCTCCGCCAGAGGGGGCATCGATCACGGAGGGCTTCTACATCATCACCATAGCCCCTCTGATGAAGTGTGAGTAGTTTACCTTAGACCTACGGTCCATAGTTATTAGCTAGATGGCTTCTTCTCTCTTTTTGGATCTCAATACAATGTTCTCCCCCTCTCTTGTGGAGAACTATTCGATGTAATCTTCTTTTTGCAGTGTGTTTGTTGAGACCGATGAATTGTGGGTTTATGATCAAGTCTATCTATGAATAATATTTGAATCTTCTCTGAATTCTTTTATGTATGATTGGTTATCTTCGCAAGCCTCTTCGAATTATCAGTTTGGTTTGGCCTACTAGATTGATCTTTCTTGCAATGGGAGAAGTGCTTAGCTTTGGGTTCAATCTTGCGGTGTCCTTTCCAAGCGACAGTAGGGGCAACAAGGCATGTATTGTATTGTTGCCATCGAGGATAACAAGATGGGGTTTTCATCATATTGCATGAGTTTATCCCTCTACATCATGTCATCTTACTTAAGGCGTTACTCTGTTTTCATTAACTTAATACTCTATATGCATGCTGGATAGCGGTCGATGAGTGGAGTAATAGTAGTAGATGCAGGCAGGAGTCGGTCTACTTGTCTCGGACGTGATGCCTATATACATGATCATACCTAGATATTCTCATAACTATGCTCAATTCTGTCAATTGCTCAACAGTAATTCGTTCACCCACCGTAGAATACTTATGCTCTTGAGAGAAACCACTAGTGAAACCTATGGCCGCCGGGTCTATCTTGATCATATTAATCTTCCAATACTTAGTTATTTCCTTTGCTATCTACTTTTCTTTTATTTTACTTTGCATCTTTGTCATAAAAATACCAAAAATATTATCTTATCATATCTATCAGATCTCACTCTTGTAAGTGGCCGTGTAGGGATTGACAACCCCTTATCGCGTTGGTTGCGAGGATTTATTTGTTTTGTGCAGGTACGAGGGACTCGCGCGTAGCCTCCTACTGGATTGATACCTTGGTTCTCAAAAACTGAGGGAAATACTTACGCTACTTTGCTGCATCATGCCTTCCTCTTCGGGGAAAACCAACACAGTGCTCAAGAGGTAGCAAGAAGGATTTCTGGCACCGTTGCCGGGGAGTCTACGCAAAAGTCAACATACCAAGTACCCATCACAATCCCTATCTCCCGCATTACATTATTTGCCATTTGCCTCTCGTTTTCCTCTCCCGCACTTCACCCTTGCCGTTTTATTCGCCCTCTCTCTCTATCCTCCCTCTCTTTGTCTATTTGCCTTCTTCTCGTATGTATCCTTGTTTGTGTTTCCATGTGCCTTCTATTTGCTTGCATCTTTGCTTGCTAAAAATCTATTGATATGGATCCACTTAAAGTGTTCTACTTAGATCATCTTCGATCCTTATGCGCTCGTGCTGAAACCCCAACTAGCCTAGTTGATGGGAAATCTTTAGATGAGAATGCTCGTTTTGTGCGTAACCGTTTGTCTGAAAAAGGGAGACTCTTATGGAATCAAATAAACAGATCGCTGTGCTATGCTTGGAATCTTTGTGAAATTTATGATTTTACTTGTTGCTCTAAGAACCCAAAAAAACACCTCCCCTACCTATGTGAGTTTAATGATATTGAAATCTTATCTTCTTATGCAAAAGGTGTTTATAGTTACTACGATATCGAACGAATTGAAGAATTTGTTGCTTTTAAGGGTGCTTATGAAGTTGCTTCTTTGATTGAAAAATATGATATTACTCTCTACAAATCTGAAAATTTTGACATACTTAAATATTGCTATGAAAACTATGCTCACAATGTCTATGTCAAAGAATTTATTGAAAGAATGACCGTTGCTTCGGAAGAAAATAATGATATGCATGAATCTATAGATAATTATGATTCCAATGATTTGATTGAAATATCCCTTGATGAACACGATGCTTGCTATTCTTGTGGCCACGATGCCAATATTTATGAAGATGAATTTGCTATAGTTCCTTATGTTAAACATGAGACCGTTGCTATTGCACCCATACATAATAGTTCCTTCGATGAAAAGCATGATTGCAATGATGTTATTATAAATTACTTTAATGTCAATTGTGTTAATGATATGCAAAACCCTAATCTTGGGGATGCTAGTTTTGCTAGGACTACTATTTGTTGCAATGATCATGATTGGGTTGATTCTTCTTTTGATCTTGAAAATTTATTTAAGCCCCATGATGAATATGAGATTGATAATAGTGTTTGCAATATTATTGAAAGTGGGTTTGGAGAGGTCATGACTTTAGTTAATGTTAATCCCACTATTTTGGAAGAGTGTCAACTTTGCATGCATGTGGATCGTGTTGAAAATATTTTATGTGATAGCTATTTTGTTGAATTTGCTTATGATCCTACATGTAATTATTATGAGAGAGTAAAATATAGTGGTAGAAATTTTCATGTTACTAAATTACCTCTCGTTATGTTGAGATTGCTATTGTTTCGTTCCGCTTCCTTGCATATGCTAGTTTTTGCTTGCCTTGATAATTTGTTTGCCTATAAGATGCCTATGCATAGGAAGTATGTCAGACTTAGATGTGTTTGTCACGTGTTTTAGGATGCTCTCCTTGTGCTTCAATTCTTGTCTTTCATGTGAGCATCATTGAAATATTATGCCTAGCTAGGGGCGTTAAACGATAGCGCTTGTTGGGAGGCAACCCAATTTTATTTTTATTCCTTGCTTTTTGCTCCTGATTAGTAATAAATAATTTATTTAGCCTCTGTTTATGTTGTGTTTTTTTGTGTTTAATTAGTGTTTGTTCCAAGAAGAACCGTTGGGAAGACTTGGGGAAAGTCTTGTTAATCTTGCTGTAAAAAACAGAAACTTTAGCACTCACGAGAACTGCTGCCATTTTTATTTCGAAAGTGATATTTAGTTAATTATTTTTGCAGATGATTAATAGATAAATTCCTCACGTCCAGCAATTTATTTTATAATTGTTGGGGTTCCAGATCTTGCGCTAGCTACAGATTACTACAGACTGTTCTGTTTTTGACATATTCTGTTTTTCGTGTGTTGTTTGCTTATTTTGATGAATCTATGGCTAGTAAAATAGTTTATAAACCATATAGAAGTTGGAATACAGTAGTTTTAACACCAATATAAATAAAGAATGAGTTCACTACAGTACCTTGAAGTGGTCTTTTATTTTCTTTCGCTAACGGGGCTCACGAGATTTTCTACTTTAAGTTTTGTGTTGTGAAGTTTTCAAGTTTTGGGTAAAGATTTGATGGATTATGGAACAAGGAGTGGCAAGAGCCTAATCTCGGGGATGCACATGGCACCCCCGAGATAATCTAAGGACACCTAAAAGCCAAAGCTTGGTGATGCCCTAGAAGGCATCCCCTCTTTTCGTCTACTTCTATCGGTAACTTTACTTGGAGCTATATTTTTATTCATCACATGATATGTATTTTGCCTGGAGCGTCTTGTATGATTTGAGTATTTTTTTTAGTTTACCACAATCATCCTTGCTGTACACACCTTTTGAGAGATTCATACATGATTTGGAATTTGTTAGAATACTCTATGTGCTTCGCTTATATCATTTGAGTTATATAGTTTTGCTCTAGTACTTCACTTATATCTTTTTAGAGCACGGTGGTGGATTTTTTTTATAGAAACTATTGATCTCTCATGCTTCACTTATATTATTTTGAGAGTCTTAAATAGCATGGTAATTTACTTAAATAATCCCAATATGCTTGGTATACAAGAATAATAAAAGAACTTCCTTATGAGTGTGTTGAATGCTATGAGAAGTTTGATACTTGATAATTGTTTTGAGATATGAAGATGGTGATATTAAAGTTATGCTAGTTGAGTAGTTGTGAATTTGAGAAATACTTGTGTTAAAGTTTGTGATTCCTGTAGCATGCACGTATGGTGAACCGTTATGTGATGAAGTCGGAGCATGATTTATTTTTTGATTGTCTTCCTTATGAGTGGCAGTCGGGGACGAGCGATGGTCTTTTCCTACCAATCTATCCCTCTAGGAGCATGCGCGTAATACTTTGCTTTGATAACTTGTAGATTTTTGAAATAACTATATGAGTTCTTTATGACTAATGTTGAGTCCATGGATTATACGCACTTTTCTCACCCTTCCACCTTTGCTAGCCTCTCTAATACCGCGCACCTTTTGCCGGTATCATACACCCACCATATACCTTCCTCAAAACAGCCACCATACCTACCTATTATGGAATTTCTATAGCCATTCCGAAATATATTGCCATGCAACTTCCCACCATTCCATTTACTATGACACACTCCATCATTGTCATATTGCTTAGCATGATCATATAGTTGACATCGTATTTGTGGCAAAGCCACCATTCATAAATCTTTCATACGTGTCACTCTAGATTCATTGCATATCCCGGTACACCGCCGAAGGCATTCATATAGAGTCATATTTTGTTCTAAGTATCGAGTTGTAATTGTTGAGTTGTAAGAAAAATAAAAGTGTGATGATCATCATTATTAGAGCATTGTCCCAGTAAGGAAAGGATGATGGAGACTATGATTCCCCCATAAGTCGGGATGAGACTCCGGACGAAAAAAAGAAAAGAGGCCAAAAAAAGAGAAAAGGCCCAAATAAAAAATGAGAGAAAAAGAGAGAAGGGACAATGTTACTATCCTTTTACCACACTTGTGCTTCAAAGTAGCACCATGATATTCATGATAGAGAGTCTCATATGTTATCACTTTCCTATACTAGTGTGAATTTTTCATTATAGAACTTGGCTTGTATATTCCAATGATGGGCTTCCTCAAAATGGCCTAGGTCTTCATGAGTAAGCAAGTTGGATGCACACCCACTTAGTTTCTTTTGTTGAGCTTTCATATACTTATAGCTCTAGTGCATCCATTGCATGGCAATCCCTACTCACTCACATTGATATCTATTGATGGGCATCTCCATAGCCCGTTGATACACCTAGTTGATGTGAGACTATCTTCTCCCTTTTTGTCTTCCCCACAACCACCATTCTATTCCACTTATAGTGTTATATCCATGGCTCACGCTCATGTATTGTGTGAAGATTGAAAAAGTTTGAGAACACTAAAAGTATGAAACAATTGCTTGGCTTGTAATCGGGGTTGTGCATGATTTAAATATTTTGTGTGGTGAAGATAGAGCATAGCCAGACTGTATGATTTTGTAGGGATAACTTTCTTTTGCCATGTTATTTTGAGAAGACATGATTGCTTTGTTAGTATGCTTGAAGTATTATTATTTTTATGTCAATATTAAACTTTTATCTTGAATCTTTCGGATCTGAATATTCATACCACAATTAAGAAGAATTACATTAAAATTATGCCAAGTAGCACTCCGCATCAAAAATTATGTTTTTATCATTTACCTACTCGGGGACGAGCAGGAATTAAGCTTGGGGATGCTTGATACGTCTCCAACGCATCTATAATTATTGATTGCTCCATGCTATATTATCTGCTGTTTTGGACATTATTGGGCTTTATTATCCACTTTTATATTATTTTTGGGACTAACCTATTAACCGGAGGCCCAACCTAGAATTGTTGTTTTTTGCCTATTTTAGGGTTTCGAAGAAAAGGAATATCAAACGGGATGAAACCTTCGGGAACGTGATTTTCTTAACGAACAAGACCAGGGAGCCTTGGACCCTACGTCAAGACACAAAAGAGGAGGCCACGAGGTAGGGGGCGCGCCTACCCCCCCCCCCCCCGAGGCGCGCCCTCCACCCTCGTGGGGCCCTTGTTGCTCCACCGACGTACTCCTTCCTCCTATATATACCTACGTACCCCCAAACGATCAGATACGGAGCCAAAACCCTAATTCCACTGCCGCAACTTTCTGTATCCACGAGATCTCATCTTGGGGCCTATTCTGGAGCTCCGCCGGAGGGGCATCGATCACGGAGGGCTTATACATCATCACCATAGCCCCTCCGATAAAGTGTGAGTAGTTTACCTCAGACCTACGGGTCCATAGTTATTAGCTAGATGACTTCTTCTCTCTTTTTGGATCTCAATACAATGTTCTCCCCCTCTCTTGTGGAGAACTATTCGATGTAATCTTCTTTTTGCGGTGTGTTTGTTGAGACCGATGAATTGTGGGTTTATGATCAAGTCTATCTATGAATAATATTTGAATCTTCTCTGAATTCTTTTATGTATGATTCGTTATCTTTGCAAGCCTCTTCGAATTATCAGTTTGGTTTGGCCTACTAGATTGATATTTCTTGCAATGGGAGAAGTGCTTAGCTTTGGGTTCAATCTTGCGATGTCCTTTCCCAGTGACAGTAGGGGCAGCAAGGCACGTATTGTATTGTTGCCATCGAGGATAACAAGATGGGGTTTTCATCATATTGCATGAGTTTATCCCTCTACATCATGTCATCTTGCTTAAGGCGTTACTCTGTTTTCATTAACTTAATACTCTAGATGCATGCTGTATAGCGGTCGATGAGTGGAGTAATAGTAGTAGATGCAGGCAGGAGTCGGTCTACTTGTCTCGGACGTGATGCATATATACATGATCATACCTAGATATTCTCATAACTATGCTCAATTCTGTTAACTTCTCAACAGTATTTCGTTCACCCACCATAGAATACTTATGCTCTTGAGAGAAGCCACTAGTGAAACCTATGGCCACTGGGTCTATCTTCATCATACTAATCTTCCAATACTTAGTTATTTCCTTTGCTTTCTACTTTGCTTTTATTTTACTTTGCATCTTTATCATAAAAATACCAAAAATATTACCTTATCATATCTATCAGATCTCACTCTCGTAAGTGGCCATGTAGGGATTGACAACCCCTTATCGCGTTGGTTGCGAGGATTTATTTGTTTTGTGCAGGTACGAGGGACTCGCGCGTAGCCTCCTACTGGATTGATACCTTGGTTCTTAAAAACTGAGGGAAATACTTACGCTACTTTGCTGCATCATGCCTTCTTCTTTGGGAAAAACCAACGCAGTGCTCAAGAGGTAGCAGCGGATGCCGTGTCGGCGGGGACGTGAGGCTGCTTCGGCTCGACAAAGTCTGCAACCGGCAGTTGTGGTGCTACAATCGGCTGGGGCAGAGCTGGAATCGACCTTACCAGAAGCTGCCACCAGTATTGGACCGTGGCTAGGACAGCGGCCACATGATGCTAGGTAGAGATGCCGGGATGCTGGCATGCTACAACCAACCGGATTAAACTTTTTGACCAATTGTATAGAGAAATTAGCTTATGCCCGCAACATTGAATATATGTAGCATGGAAGTATGTTTGATAATAAATCCAATAAAACAAATTTGGTTGTTTAGATGCTAACTTTTAGAAGTGGTCAAACTTAAATAAGTTTAATTTAGGGCAAAACTAGACACTACTAGGAAAAGGGCTATAGATGGAATTGACACTAATGGCGCACCTGACATGTGGTGCGCCACTACAATATAGCAGTAGCGCACCATGTGCAGGTGCGCCATTAGTGTGGAAGACACTAATGGCGCACCAGATACATGGTGCGCCACTATTAACATTTTTTTTCATTTTTCCAAACGTACTAATGGCGCATCATGTTGACAGTGCGCCATTACTAGTTAAAACTAGTAATGGCGCACTGTCCACATGTGCGCCATTAGTAAGTTTTTTTTCTCTAGCTAATGGCGCACCGCCAAGGGGTGCGCCATTAGTAATCTCCCCCTAGCTAATTCGCTCGATCCCTTCGTCCCTCCCTTCACTCCCCCCCTCCCTCGCTCCACACCCGGCCGCTCCGACGACCCCCGCGCCCCGCCTCGCCGTCTCGGGCCTCGCCGCCGACCCACTGTGCCGCCGCCCCACCCACTGCGCCGCCGCCCGGTCTCCTCCGCCCGTAAGCCCCTAGCTAACAATTATATTTTTTTTTGTTTTGCAAAACTAGTAATGACATTTCTTCTGTACTAGTCCTCATGAATATTTATTTATGTGTTTATTCTGGTATTGAATTTCTAACTCACAAAAAGTATTGAATTTGTTAATATTTTTTTAACTCATGAATATTTTTAAATTTCATGGGCACTTTTTGAATTCATGAATATTTTTTCAAATTTGATGATTTTTTTTCACATTCATAAAGGTTTTACCAATTCACAAATGAATGCGACTAAAAATCCAAAAAAAATGATGATATTTTCAAATAACAAATTTGATGATATTTTCAAATAACAAATTTGGTGATATTTTTTCATATTCATAAATATTTTCAAATAACAAATTTGATGATATTTTTTCACATTCATAAATGTTCTCAAATTTGATCGTCATTTTCTAAAAAATATTAGATGCAACTAAAAATCCAAAAAAAAAGTTAGTAATGGCGCACCAGGGGAAGGTGCGCCATTGCTATCGAAGTACTTATGGCGCACCCCTAGGAGGTGCGCCATTGCTAACCTTCCCCCCTCGCTAACCCTTCCTCTCGCCAGATCGATCCCCCTCCTCCCCCTCGCCCGCTCTCTCTCTCCACCGCCACCGAGCAAACCCCCCGCCCCGCTCTCCACCGCCGCCGCCGACCCCCCGCGCCCGCTCCGTCGCCAGTCGCCGCCGGAGCACTAGGAGGAGGAGTCCTTCTTCTTCCTCCAGCCGTCGCCATCTCGCGGTCGCCACCGTCTCTCCGGTCCACCCCGGCCTTCACCGGGCCTGCCACGATCTTCGCGGTGAGTCCCTCAGCGTTCCCTCCTTCGATTCGCATCCATAGGCCGCCGTAAGCCGCCGCCGTCGACCTTGCGCTCACCCCACAGCTGGCCCGTGCCCCCGGGCTCCTCTGCCGCGCCCCAGCGCACGCCCTCCCCGCTACTCCTGCCCTTGGGCACGCATCCGCTTGCGCGCCCCTGGCCATCCCCCGCCTGTGCTCGTCCGCCCGTTGCCGCTCGCGCGCGCCCGCTGCCTTGGCGTTGCTCTTTCCCGCTGCTGATGCTGCTCTCTGCCGCCGCCACACTACTGCTCTGCCTGTTGCTTGCTAGTTTCCCTTCCAACCCGATTCCATTCCATCTGGTTACACCGCTGTGCTGCTGATGCTCGATTGATTGAAGTCCCATGTCTGCATCCTCCCTTGTTAACGATCCAGAGGGATTTGGTGCCATTTCCATGGGTAATAATCACTTTTTGATCAAGGTAGTAATCGTCGCGGCTAGCCCTGTCAAGTTCTTCCACCCCTGGGAACACAACACTCATATTTTTTATCAGTTTCTTTTTGTTTGCACCGTTCAGGTCCACTCCTTTGTACCCAAAGGTCCATTGCCTTTTCATATTAGCAAACGCCTATAAGTATGTGCCTGGTTACAGTTTAATCTAATCATCGTTTCCCACCAATGCATGATATGGGCATCTCACCACCACCACAATAGAACACTAGGATTATCGCATTCGGTTTTAGCCATTTTAGCTAATGCGGGAGAATAATATTATGTGTCGAACCGAGAGTGAGCGTCGTACTGTCATGGGAAGGATTTATTAGGAGTGGCTATTAAGTTGGTGCTTGACACTTGTGGGTGCAATTGCAAAGCTTTCCCCTGTCCATCAATATTATGTGGTGCCTTTTCTTTTCTGAATTTAAAGAGTGACAACTTCAGCACTAATCAGTACCAACTTCAACCTCTTAGCCAGATAACAAGTGGATTCGACCACCTCCATCCCAACAACATGCTTTATGCCTGCACAGGCAGTTGACATGTTCTGAGCCATTGCTTCAATCCAGTGCTCCTCATAGGATTAAGCAAAGCCAACTAAGCAAAAAGACAGCACCATCATAGATCACACATCCCTCAAGGAAGAACCACTTTCAGCTATCCATGAAGAACCACTTTCCTGCTTGTCTGCAAAGTGGTTGTTGGAGTCCAGAACACTTAAATAGTTAGTCAAATGAATTGCTTGCTTGTTACTTTTTTTAGCTACTATTTTTATTAAAAAATTATTGGAGTTTATATCATATATATTACTGGCATGTATTTCATATGTTCTGTAGCATTAAGGCTACATATCATGCCATTTTTGTGCCTTGTATTAATTGCTTTCCCTACATGTTTGCAGGTTTAAGTGAAAAAAGAGGAAGAAAGGAGAATCAGGGTAGGTTTCATGGCTAGAATATATATTGCTGGGTTTTGTCTCCGACCATCGTGTCGTGATGAGATTGGGGGGTTTTGTCTCTGACCATCGTGTCATGATGATATTGTGGGGTGTTGTGGGGTTGCAGCGGGGCGGGGGTGGGATAATGATTTTGCAGGTACCCCGAGAGGCCCTTGAGTTTGCTGGAATGTCGATTAACTTCCGTTCCGGCAAATTCGGGTACTCCATATGTCCTATTTTCAGCAAAGGTCATGCTGAAATTTTCCGTGAATTTTAGCATGACTTTGCTAAAATAGGACATATGGGGTACTTGCGACTAATGCATGAGCCTGGGTATCTTAGTACTTAATTAAGTAGGATCAACTGCCTCTTGTGTTATACATATAGAAGTGTGATATCAACTCATAGTTATTACTAATGTCAAGAGATGATGTAGTTTTGAATTATGAACGTAGGAAATGTCGTCATCGGACGACGAAAGTCTCCCGGGGGAGTGCGGCTGGTGCCATGACGATTGAGGTCTGTGCGACAGGCCTCACCTGGACGATGATCGGCGCTTCAGCATTAAGCTCGAGGAGACCTTCGAAGTTGAAACGGTACACAACGACGACAATTGTTTTTTTCATAATTAAGCATGACTTCAACTATTTCAATGTGTAATTTTCATCTTTTACAATTCAAGTATAGCTTATCCCATGCCATGCAAGACGCTATGTCTTGAAGAGGATGGATTTTGAAGACCATGAAATTTCTAAAACAAAGAAAATTCACCTAAGGACTCATCACGATGTGGACTTTGAAGTAAATCTGTATAATTCTGAGAGCGTAACCCATTTTGGTTGCAAAAATTGGGAAGCATTTTGCAAGATGTATGGTTTTGATGAGGGTATGCTTATCAGCATGGATCTTGGTAATCCTGACATCGACCAAGACAATATGGACATTTGGGTCCTTGTTGATACGCCTCCAGTTCTACCGCTATGTGGGTTTTTCAAACATAGTTATTAGCTAATTTATATTGTTTATTTCAAAATAGTTGACAGCTTATTTTTATTGTTGTGCGGGAGATGGTAGACAAAACCCAATACACCGATGGCTCCGAATTAACAACTTACAAGGAGAAAAATCATCTGGTCGGATTTTGTACTGCTCCTCAACATTATGGTAAATACGTGCCATTAGTGCATGTGTTCAACTACGGTAACTATCATGGAGATACCCTGGTAAGATTTTTACTATTACGACATCCGTGCATCTTTTGCATACTTCTAAAACTAGTACATCATTGTTAACTATGAAGTTATTACTATGTTTTTCAACAGATAATCACAGAGAATTGTGTGCCTCATTTGATGTATCAGAAAGGTAGTCTTAATGTTTTGAACATATAGCCAGGTCATCCTACGAATCTTAACTGTCCATACGAGATTTCTAAAAGAAGTGGAGACATGAAAATCAAAGGATGGAAAAAATGTATGGACAGTCATAAGGAGGTTCTTGGAAGCAAAAGGAAGTGAAGCGCAAGAATTGGAAACAGGTTGTTCTCCATTCTCCATAATGGAGA
The DNA here is from genome assembly GCF_056163025.1 of Triticum urartu. Lineage (NCBI taxonomy): Eukaryota > Viridiplantae > Streptophyta > Magnoliopsida > Poales > Poaceae > Triticum > Triticum urartu. The sequence goes on along the minus strand of NC_141873.1, from coordinate 63,312,036 downwards.
GTCAGGGTCTATATTGTTTTATGCTATTTTACCTTAAATAGGGTATTTAGGTCCTGCCTAATACTGATGATCATGTGCTAAGAACAATTAAGTAGGGTTGGTTCGATGACTATCAAGATGATGATCGTATGACTTGTTATTAATAACGAGTAGAAGTTGTATGATGATGATTAGTAGGACTTGTTAGGATTAGTATTACTTCCGACAAACTCGCTACTCGCGGTCTCGAGACTTATAATGTTCTATCTTTGTTCGGTCTTTTGAATTCGGAGACTAATATGATGAATTGTATTCGGAGACTAATCTTCTATTGTATTCGATGAATCTGCTCTTGCCGTGGGGTGCTGTCTATATTCTTTCCAATAATATATTTTGTAACCTGTGCAAAATTCAGAAAAGTAAAAAAAAACTTAATATTCATACTAATGGTGCATCACCCCACAATGCACCATTAGTATGCCAGATACTAATGGCGCATGATGGTCTATACTAATGACGCACGGCGTGGTGCGCCATTAGTAAAAAATACTAGTGGCGCACCATAGTGCGCCATTAGTAGGCAAAACTGGTGCGCCACTAGTAGGCCTTTTCCTAGTAGTGAGAATTTAAATAATATGGATCATTGAGTAAACTAAACTATGTACACAATCTGGTGATTCAATACTGACCAATAATAATTGAACACTACAGATTAAAATGCGCAGAGAACTGTAAATTTGTCCCGGTAAAGATGAAATAGAGCACAAATACAACAACTTTTCTTCATTTTATTTGACAAGTTACATAAATTAAAAAACAGAGGCAAAACCGGTAAGTGGGACACTTGGTTTCTTGCGCTTCTGCTCCGTTTTGATCCCAATAGTGAGGTGATTGATCACAAGAAATTGGCCATGCTCATCCGTGAGTTTTCTATTTTATCGATATTTTTGAAGAGTGAGGTAATGATGTGGTGAAAAAATAAAGCTCCATGTGTGTTACTGATACACAATCAATACCACTAAGAAATGTTTTAAATTTGAGTCCAACAATATGACTTTTGTATCACGTGAATTTTGTATCACGTAATGATGTACTTTGAACAAAACAACAAACACATGATCAAAATAAATCCAAATAACATAGATGTACACCTTATATTTCCTTTGAAGCATTTGTGTTCCAAGTTTCCAACATGGTCGAGCAATCAGGTATAAGCTGCTGCATGCTTAGAAAACGGTGAGCAACTAGGCTACTAAAATTGCTAGAACCTCCATGCATAGCTTTGTGTCTGAGCTGTGTGACAATGTGCTTAAATCAGCGGAGAATACTATCTGGCGGGTGCTGGTTTTCTACGCACCCTATCTTTTGGTCTAAATCACTTTTTTTTGGAACGTCTAAATCACATTTATATACCGACGGACTAACAGATCTATGCCGACAAAAACGTTGAAGACGGCGTATGCCGGCTTTCGGGCCTATGCCTACGGCTGCGTGCCGTCGGCATAATTTTTAATTCCGATAGTGATATACTCCCTCCATTTTAAAATAAGTGACTCAAGTTTATATTAACTTTATACTAGAGCTAGTATAAACTTGAGTTATTTATTTTGGGACGGAGGGAGTATATAGCAGGAATGGCAGAACGCAAAACGAACATAAGATCAGGTATGATTTATCTGTTGTGACTCTTGCATGCTTTTCGTTACCGACGATTACATGAGTTTGGACGCCGTAAAGTCAGCGACGAGTGATCACGGAAATAGAAATTCAGGCTGCAGGTGCAAGAAGTATGCATGTTCCTGTATTGACAAACAAACTGAAGCCTCGGGATTGATTGGGAAATAATATTCAAGGTTTTTTCGCGTATTGCAAAGTAATAATGGCAAAAAATATATTCTTGGAATCACTAAGAAGATATCTTTGTTATAAGCAAGGTAGACGATGAAAATTTCAGTCTATAAAAAAGCCTTGCCAATTCCACATTAACCATGGGAAAAACAGAAACTGCAGAAACTTAGAAGTCCTTACAAACCATAAAGAAAACTGCAGCAAGCACAAGAAATTCAGTTCGACACTAGTCATGCATGCCAGCAAATACAAGACACAGGAATCACCAATCAATTCGCATTCTGATTGCTAAATTGGATCTAGATAGTACATGCAATCAACATAGATAAATAGGTAAGACCATAGATACTAAATTAGATTAGATGCAACGATGACTAGCCACAATACTAAATTGTCATGATAATATCTTTGGCCGCTTTCAGTTCGGCGGGCAGGAAGCTAGCAGCCAGCTCCTTGAGAACTGATGGGCAGCTATTCTTGAGATGCTCATCATCGCCTCCAAATTGGAAGGATGTCAGGGTTGATGAGGTTGCACACCCTCTCTTCGCATATCAGCTTCAGCCCCTCGATATTGTACCTGTCTGCTGCAACAAGTAGATGGCCAGCCATCACCGCTTCTCTCCGTGCTTCACATCCATCGGTCATCTCAGGAACAGGCTCATACTCGTCTGTGTATATGAAGTGGAGCAAGGCTTTGAACACGTCACTTTCCATGTCACTAATTTCAATCGGACCGCCAGCTTTGAATACGGATGACCGAGCGGCGAGCACGGCCCTATGAGCCAAGAAACTCTCCCCGCCGACATGAAAGGTCACGTCGGCTCCATCCATGCTCTTCAGTAGGTCTCCAAGATGTTGCTGCAAGTTTCTTGGAGGAATCAAGCCAGACCGATTACCTTTGTGGATATTCTTCACGACAGTAACATGGCACATGATGCTGACACTGTCGTTGCTTAGATTCCTTGGATTCTCAAGATAAGCTCTGCCGATAAAATCACGGAAACCCTTGAATGAACCTTTGCTAGAGAAGATGCGTTCGGGATTGGTCTTGCTTCTTGTAATGTCTGGTTCTCCATTCTTGTCAAGCAAACTAATTCTAAATTTCGCCCTCACGTCCGTGGCAAAACCAGAATCAAGAGCCAGAAAAACAGATACATAACCGGCTTCATAATGTGTGATGTCGCTGCCGTTTGGGTAGAACCACAAAACCCAGTCGTAGCCTCCAACACTGAAAGGGGCAGATTTCACTTTGTCGCCATGCCCGATCATCCCCTTGACTCTTGAATAGCCGTCTACCTTGATCACATATGACCTTTTGTCAGACCCCGCTGCAAGGTCAGCGGGAAGATCGCGAAGCTCTGACATTCTTGTCGTCTCTTAGATTTGCACTCCGATGGAAGAACGGCGACAATGAGAGATTCCCTGCGTCTATACAAGGCAGATATATATACACGCCAAATAAGATCTCTAATAGATCTTGGGGTCGGCATAGTTTTCTGCTATTTAAACCGAACAGATAACATGTCAAATAAGAATCCTAACGAAGGAAGATTGGGATAGCTATCTTCAGATGCGTATCAACGCTGATCTCCTGGGCGCGGTCGAGTCCGACCAATGCACGACGCCTTCATGGCGTCTACTCCGAAGACTGCTGTCGTTCCCGATCCTGTAACCAGCTAGCGCGGAGAGCTCAGTGGAGCGGCACACAGTGTCACCGGCGGCCGTATAAGCACACAGTGGCAAGGGCGCTCGGAGCGTGCAAGTGCAACAGGCTGAGCCTGGACTCCTGAGTGCGTGCTACCAAGTTTTTCTCTTTGAAGGTTTGTTTTCTACGCAATTGATTAACAAAATTTGTACTAAGAAGAACAGGGGAATTGATGTTCCAATTTTTTCACGTTTCATGAAAAAGCATTCACTACATTAAAAATATAATACATGGATCTGAGAAAATGTTGGTAAAAATTCAAAATGTTCATGAGCTAAACAGGGCCGTCTCCAGAAATTCGGGGGCCCGGTGCGATATATAAAATGGGGCCCTAAATTTTAAAGTATATATTCAGTTAATCATATAAATTTGAATATGAGTTATCTCGTACAGTAGTGCAAAATATATGAAATATCAACCCGACAAAAGTAGTGAATATAGTACTAGACTGATGCATATGTGCAAAAATATGAAACTAACAATATTAATATAAAATTATTCAATATAGTGTTTGCCGAAATTAAGAAATAAGAAAATGTAATTATTTAATATACAGTGTTTACCAAGATAAATATATAGACACATTGATATAATTATTCAGTAGAAAAAACAACCTAAATTAAGCTGATCTGTGATGCCCTGATTGGGGTCATGAAGCACTAGAAAATTATTCAATCTATGCTTTTGGCTTAAGCGTACCTGATGAAGTGGTAAATTGATCGATGCCTTGGTGCTCGCCTGCTCGGCCACCTACTGCTTCAAGCCTTCAACCTTGTGGCGTTGGCTACCTAGGGCAAAGCCGCTGCGTGGCAAATGATATGGGGTTTGCCGGCTGCCGCGGATCCGTGCGGCTGCCTGAAGTGATTCGTTGAGCCGCCAAGCAACAGAATCGTAAACGATTGGCTGGAAAGAGGAACGACTGCAGCAGATAACAGAATCGTAGACGATTGGCTGGAAAGAGGTCCTTCAATCGATCAAAAAAGAAGTCCATCGATCGATTAGAGTTCGAGGCCCAAAATTCGGAGCGCCAGCAGAGAACAGGCCAATAGGGCCCGATTGAGGAAGCTTTAGGATCCAATAAAAGCTCGGCCCAAAATGGGGGCCCCTAAAATTGGGGGGCCCTGTGCGGGCGCACAGCTCGCACAGGCCCACCGACGACCCTGAAGCTAAAATATACCCAAGTGATAACGCTCACACATGTGGCACTTATCAACACGTCCACACGCACTTGATATTGTTTTATCCGTTTGCATGAATTTTGAAGCAGTTGCCATTTGGGTGAAGAGTTACCTAAGCACCTAACGTTGTGTGGGTGTTAGAGCATCTTCAGCCGCGCCCCCAGAAAAGCCGCCCCGGGCGTTTTTTTCGCGCCGGCACAGAAAAATCGGCCCAGTCGCGTCCCCAGGAGCCCGATTTTCGCTGGCCTGGGCCGAATTTAGCGCCGGCGGACCCAGGCCGAACCCGGCACACTGGGGGGCACTCGGGGGCGCCGGGGCGAGCGGTTTTGGCGCGAAAGAGTCGCGGGCCCGCCGCGTCAACGACTCCGCGCGTCTTCGTCCCCGAACGCCTCGGTTTCCCGCGGGGAATCAATGGCAAGGCTGCCGCCGGTCAGCCTTACCATTGATTCCTCACGGGCGCCGCGTCACGGGGCGGCGCGCCGACGCCTCCCCTCCCTCACACGCGTACACACAGGGCGGCGCCGCTATATAAGCCGGTGGCCTCCCTCGCCTCTGGCCACACCAGCAACACCAGCCCTAGCCCGCCATCTACCTCTCCCGAGCACCGCCGCCGAGCCCTCCCTCTCCTCCCTCCCTCTCCCGATGGCCGAGCGATTCCCCAGAGACGAGGCCGCGGCCAACGGCTTCGGCCGCCGCTCGCTCCGCGAACAGGAGTCTTGACTCCTGTTCCAGGCGAACATCCCGGCGCCGCCGTACATGCGCGCCGGGCCAACGGGGTGGAGACTCAGCAACCGGGGAGTGCCCATTCCCCCGTTGCCCGACACCATGGCGAAACTGGGCTACTTCGCCGACGAGGTCGACGTTGTGCGCGCCTCCCTCACCGACGCCCAGCTCGCCCTCCCCGAGTACGCCGCCGACAACATAGCGGCGTGGACGACGTACTTCCAGCGCCGGCAGCAGCAGAGGATGGCGGCCATCAACGGCGCGCCGGTGGTGGGCGGACCGAAGAACAGCGAGGGACGCCACCTGTGGTGGGGTGTCCCCGGCCGCACCCTCGAGGGCGTTCTGACGTACCTCGAGGGCAGCAACGACCCGCTGTTGGCATACCCCCCGGCGAGGGCGGCCGCCACGGCCACGGCTCACCGCTGACGCGACGGGCAATGGTTGCCCAGGAGGTTCGGCGCCTCCTCTTCTTCCTCCTCCTCCCGCTCTTCCTCACACTCGTCCGGCGCTCCGGCGCTGCTCGGCGTCAGGGCTGAGCCCGCGGCGGAGACGCCGCTCGGCCGGCGCACTCGCAGCGCCGGCATCGTCATCAATGTGGGCGGCCGGCGTGCCCCCTCGTCGGCTCCTCCGCGCTTCGTCAAGCCCAAGACGGAGCCGGGCCTCCCCGCGGTGAAGACGGAGCACGGCGGCGACGTCGAGCTCGACGACGACGCAGCCCTAGAATGGGCGCGCGCGGACTCCCTGAAGATGGTGAGGGAGCGCCAGTGCGCCGCCCTACGGCGATTCGCGCGGCGCCGCCGGGGCCGCGATGAAGGAGGAATCGTCGTCATCGAGGACAGCGACGACGACGCCGGGCCGCCGCCACCAGCCCGCATAGGCGACGCCGGTCAGGGGTCCACCGGGGACGGCCGCGTCAAGGAGGAGCCGGACGACGACGACGACGACGGCGACTACTCCGCTTTTAGCCAGTTCTTTTTTTAATTATATATATTATGTAGTAAAAACCCGCTTTTTAAATGTAATATATGCTGAACCTCGCCGAACTTTGAACTTTGCTATATTTTTTAATTTTATTGAACGCGTCTGGGGACGGCCCTGAGGCCGGCGGCTGGGGACCAACTCGGCCCCAGGCCGATTTTTTGCGCCGGCTCACCCCCAGGGGGCGATTTTAGGCGACCCCGGGGCCAACGACTGGAGATGCTCTTATCATTTAGTGCCACGCTTGTGGGCGCTTCTCGCCCGAACGGACATAGGAACGCTTGCGCGAACATATGGGCGAAACTATTCTTCCTCACACGACGCTCACAAGATGATAGATGGCGACCACAAGTGTGCATATGTAGCAACTAGTTAATCACACACGGCAACTATGGTTGATCATACATGGCAATTATGGTTTAACCACACACGACAACTACATGTGTGCATATGTGGCAACTAGTTAATCACACACGATAATTATGGTTGATAATACATGGCAACTATGGTTTGACCACACGTGGCAACTCCAATTAATTACACATGACAACTATATTTAACGATACATGACACATGGCAGCTACAGTTAATTACACATGGCAACTAAAATTGATATACACGCACTCACACTCACGGGGTGGGGATGAGCAATTGCCAAACATGACCGTGTGGGTCGTCGTAGCTGCGCTCGAACATGTTGGCAGTTTTAATGTTTACCCACACAGAGTCATGTGGACTATCCCCTGGATACGACCATACAACTCGTGTGGTCACGTATCCATTGTGTCATACATGTGATAGTTATCAGCCTCCAAAATATATACTACCACATGGGTATTTTTATAAAAATATATTAATTAATTTTGAAAGGTAAATAAAAAGATATTCCGAGAAAACAGTCATGAAAATAAAAAAAAAGAAACAAACAAAGGGAAAAACACAGAGAAAACTGCAAAGGAAGAAACCGTTGTGTAGGCGACTCGGCGCGTGGAATAGGAAACACGATAAGGTTTGGCCAGGTTATACATAACCTTTGGGTGTGAAGCCGCACTGAACATTATACTCTGCAGATCCAAAGTATGGGATCTCATTCAGCGCATTGTATTTTTACGGATTGAACTAACGGCAGAATCCAAATTTACCCGTGCCGGGAGTTGAAAGAAATTTGGCGACTGATAGGCGCCGTTGCGCCGGCCGAAATTTCAGCCGGTCACACCATGCCCGTTCGATACGGTGATTTGTAGCCGTTCGATCCTTATCCTTTGCCTCCTTCCTCACCGCTTCGCTTGGACCATGATGGATTCCCTCGTGAGCAGACGCCAGCCAGCCATGGTTGCATCCCGCGCACCTGTTCGGCGAGCTAGCCGCGCCCCTCTGTCGTAGACCCCGCAGCACAACGCTGGCGACAAGCTCCCCCGCAGACCACCCGCTTGCTTGTAGCATTTGTCGCTTCCAGCATCTCGAGCCTCCGCTTGTAGCTTTTCTCATCTGCGGTAGCAGCAAAACGGGCAGCTCCAACGCCGGTGGTCCTTGGTTCCAGCAAAACGCACGACAGTTGTAGCTGGGCGCATCTACGGTTGCAGCAAAAACAAATGGTGGCCTGGAGTGGCAGAGTTCTTCCAGCAATGGCGAACTCGGTTCTAGCATCTCACGCCTCCGGTTGTAGCAATCACAATCGCCAGTTCCAGCTTTTTGTTGGCCGGTTGCAGCACTCTGTCGTCGTCGTGGTCATCGCCGGGTTGTAACAGCTGCCCTGACAGTAGCTTTCCTTTTTGCTGGTGGAAGCTTTTTGAATAGACGGTTCCAGCATCCCATTCCGGTGGTTGCAGCATTCGTGCGTCGCTTCCCCGTGGCATCCTGTGGACGTCATCCCCGGCCACGGTGCACTGCTGGTTGCAGCTTCCGGTGATGCCGGTTCCAGCTCTGGCCGCAGCTGATTGCAGCACAACAGCTGATGGTGCAGGCCTACGGCGAGCCGACGCAGCCCCACCTCCCCGTTGATATGGCGTCCACCACCGCCATAAAGAAAGCACGCAGCACCTGTAGCTCCCCCCATCTCCTGATTGTTGCGCATGGCGCAGTGGCAGAAAAGGTTCGCGTGGTTGAAGGTAGTCGGTTCTAGGGTATTTTGAAGGGGCAGATGTGGTTCGTGGCGGCGGTAGTCCGCCGGTGGTAGGAGATGAACCGGCCAAGAAGAACGGAGATAAGAGACGAGACAATGGGGAATTTCTGCGATGGGAAGATAAGAGAGAGAGGAGCAAGATAAGGATGGGAGGGTGTGGTGGTGACGCACAGAACACGTGGAAGCGTGGGCGAGCGCGTGCGACCGGCCAAATGCTCGGCCGGCTCACCGATTATAAACGTTTTCCAAGAAATTATGGGCCGAATGTCAAGTTGTTCGCCGTTTGCCACAGTCTACTTTAGCCAGGCGCCCATCTCAATCTTGCTCTTATCCATGCTGACATCAGCATAACCCTAACATTGCCGTCAGATTGCAATCGTCAGGCTTCGCTCGCCTCCAGCTTGAGCGGCGCCTCCCTATCTGACATGGCGCCACTTGTTGCCCCGACGCCATGTTTGCCCACCTAGATGTGTTTCCCTCCAGTTACAGTTATATTCATATGGTGCTAATAAACAAACCTAGTGTGTCAGTTTTTTCTTTTTTTAAGGGAAATGCCATCATGGCGGTTTATATTTCATGTGCAAAATGGACTATATCGTTTGACAAAGTATCAAGCAAGAAAACAGGAAGCTTGGACTGCCACACAATAGTCCCCGAGTCCTCCGACATACTAGCCAACAAATCCACAGTCATCTTGGCTTAGCTTCGACAATGATGGAAATTAACAGATTAAAATTACGACAAATAAAAGAGCACTCATCGTAGATAGCTGCTACCGGCCCTAGTGCGTTGCCTCCGTTGCAACCTATATCATTCGCCAGAATTAGTCCGTCTAGTAGCCCTCTGACCTCCGTCGTCTCTATGTCCTCGACGAACTATATATTACTACAAGATGCAGCTATGAACATCCCACGGGCGTCTCGCAAAATTGCGCCTGTCCATCCCAATCCACAATCCTAAGAGAAGGATGCATCTATGTCGAGTTTCACAAATGGGAAAAGCTTTGTATATCAGTAGTCTGATAGAAATTTTGTGTCACACTGTTCCTGCACTATTGATTCCCATTTAATCCAACAGTGTATATTTCTATCAGATTCGTTGATTAACCACGTGTGTCGCGGGAAACCACGGCCACCTATGGGACCAGGAGGCCCCTTGCTGGTTCGGCAGGGGGGCGTCGCGTTGCATAAAGAGCAGACAAGCGTGTAGCAGCACGACGAAGATCACACAGGCATTTTTACCTAGGTTCGGGCCACCGTGAGGCGTAAAACTCTACTCCTACTTTGGTGGATTGATGTAGGAAAGGTGGTGGTGGAGCGTAGTACACTTGCCCGACAAGGGTTGCCTCAGGGTGGTAGTGGCTAAACGCGTATGGGGGTGTGAGTTATCCAACCTTCTAACCCTTTCTACGGTTGCTATGGTCCTCCTTTTATAGATCAAGGGGTTACCACAATGGCAAAGTAGTCATTATGCAGTGATAAGATAGCAAACAGTGTTATCATACCTAACTCTGCAAGCTGACAGGGTGCATTAAGTGCACCGCTCAATGTCACATCGTTGGTTGCCCGACAAGGCTTGCCGGGCTATCTTGCCGGCTCCATGTCTGCTCGCTTGACACGTTGCAGGACGGGTGTCATCTGCAGGTGTTTCCTGTAGGGAGAGGTTGCCATGTGGTGAATGACTGCCACTTAGTCACTTTGCGGCTTGACAGCGCACTGATTGACGGCGTGGGTCGTGGCGGAGTAGTTGGTGAGGTGGTTTTGCCTTCATGTGTCCCGGCAGGCCCCACCGGGACGTCTTCGACGTCTTCTTCCGGGGTGGCCTCGCCCCTTGCCGAGCTCGCCTGCCCAGCAAAGGAGGCCCTTTTCCTAATGGTATATTGTTTCACTGGCTTGGTCTTGGTCCCTCTGATCTGCATGTTGGTCCTTCGAAGATCTCGGTTTCTTGGGTTCTGGCTCGGGTTGGTGCTTCAATCTCGTTTTCGTGCATGTGCACAGTCTAGGCAAAAGATCCAGGGTTTGTTGTGCCGACAGCATGACTTAATCCTTTCCTAATAAATATCACTGGAATCCCGAGTGCTGCCCTGTCCGTCGTAAATCACACCTCCACGACCCACCTACCCCACCCCATCTCCCAACGCATGGGCGAGCCCATTCCCGAGCTCGTCGAGCTCGCACACCGTGGCGACTACCTCCGCCACCTCTCCTTGCTCCGCACCACCAGCCCCGGCATGGATTCAACTGATTCCACGTCGCTGTTGTGTCTCGTCCCTGTCCGCTGTACCAAGCATCGCTCCCATCACCGGATTGGTAACCCCCATCGCTGCCCCGGTCCCCTGCCGGACATGTCCCGTCACCATCCTCCTCATGCGCGGGTGCGCTATTTCGAGACGGCAAAGGATCCGCACATGCGTCACATGTGTCCTCCCTAGTATGTACTCACCCGAGCTAGCATTCATCTCATCTTTGATTCATTTGTGAATGTAATGCTTGCCTCGATAATTTTTTTGAATGTGTCTATGATATATCCGATGTGTAATGCATCACTCTGTCATCTATGACCTTTGGTTAATTTCTTGTGCATATCACACTAATGCCATTCCCAATTCCCAATATTCGCGGTAATATTATTGTCCGACTTGATTTCAAAATTGGTTGATTCCATCTATTTCGAATTGTTTCCACAATAATACGTTAGGGCATCTTCAATGGTAACCCGTAAATTTTCTCCTATATCCGTTCGTGAAAAGGGGGCCAGTCCGCGAACATGGATGCGAGAGGACGCCATCCAACCGTAACCGTAAATGTTCGTCTCTGTTAGATTTTAACTATCAAATAACCGCTACGTGATTCCCTGGAGAAAACTATGATTACTAGCTTTTTGTTTAGCGGAAGGCTATCAATCCATATGCCAGTGTAGTTTCCGCCAAAGCTGGCTGCTTTGCCACTGAAGTAGCTTCCTTCCGCCAAATGGCCTTGGTCATTTTCAAACCTTCGGCCAAAAGGCTAAATCTATTTACAAAGCTTCCTTCATTCTGTCAACGTGTGATAAAGAATCCTAATAGAAAACTAATCATCTTGCCATATGCTAACCATGGCAAGAAGTAACCTTCCGCGAAATGCCCAAATATATTTCCAAAGTTTTTGCCAAATTCCCAAATACTAATCACCTTGCTAATCATATGGCAAGAAGCAACCTTCCGCCAAATGCCCAACTATATTTGCAAAGCTTTCGCCAAATGCACAAATACTAATCACCTAACATGCTAGACTTCCGCCAATCAGTGGCCTTCCGCCATCCAGATGAAGAGGTGGGATAAGTGGCGACTTTTGGTTTGTCATGAGGATGTCTAGACTCCCGCAAAACTCGCCCACATTTGTTTTTGTTTTGTGGCAGAAAGTACGTCTGGACTGCCTTGGATGGCTTTCCGGTCCGGACAGCACGGTCTGGACGGATGCGGGCGGTTTGAGGATCGATGTTGGAGATAGCCTTAGTGCTTCTTAGTTTTGAAGCATCTATAATGCTATTTAGATGCTTCTGGACTGTTTTTTTTTTTTGCTTCCAAGTGCCAAACAAAAGTACAGATCTAAATGTTGGTGAGTAAAAACATCCATCCCTTGCTGGCCAACAATTTCCAGTTTTTGCATGTAAACTAATAGAGCTAGTCAACATTTATGAAATTCGTTTGCAGATCACAATATGATGCAACCGCATGTTGATGGCAAGCGTTGCTAACTTCTGGTTGTTTTCACTAGGTATGGCTTATATTGAGATAGTATCAAATTTATGATTATAAATCCATGCTTCCTAAGCAACTTGTTTGTGTTTCTTTAGTTCATATTGTTTATGCAATACAATGGTGCTTCGGAGTATCCATCCTTAAACATCCAATGCTTCATCTACGTGTAGTTTGAAGTTTTTTTCAAAAATCCATCTCTGCACCTGAGCTCATCTGCACCCGCGCTAACGAAAAAAATCAAAACAAATACTCGAAAAAATCAAAAAATTCAAAAAAAAATTGTGTGGTAGAAAATTTGTTGCGTGAGACCGTTCCAAATTTCAAGTCATTTGGGTATATGAGCAGCTCTTAGAAAAAAAGACAAATTGGGAGTCTGTAAAAATATTTACTGTTCATGTACTGTTTTGACTTGATTTGTCTTTTTTGCTAAGAGCTGCTCAGATGTCCAAATGACTTGAAATTTGGAGCGGGTCTCACGTAACAAATTTTATACGACACAAATTTTATTTGGAATTTTTTGAATTTTTTACGAATTTTTTTAACCGGGTGCAATGAGCCTGGGCACCGAAACGCCCTACTCGCTTCTTTTGTACTAGTTGTTGCTTCCTACACTCTATTATTATGCATCATGCCTAAACATTTTATGTTTCAAAGGTGGTGAAAGTTGCGATGCGCTCACAGTTGGGACAAAGAAGTTTAAGGATGAGGGGAACCTGTGGCCTCCAGGCAAGTCATGAATGCAAACAAACGAGATAGCAATGGAATTTGGTGGTAAAAAGTCAAGTGGCAATGGATACCTCTGAAACGATGAGAACCTCACTCACAATGGGGTTGCTTGCTTCCTAACACTCGGAAATAACAGCCGACATAACCACATTGTTAAACTTCAAAAGGCAAATAGATAGCAAGTAGGAAGCATGTGACGCTTCGAAATCCAAAACAATAAGCTACGCGCAAAGGGCGCCGTCTCGTGATAGCTACGTCATCAGGGCTACTGTTCAGGTCAATCGGGAGACTATGCGAGGAGAAAAAAAGGCAAGAGGTAAATGCACCGATTAATTTGTTTCCTTCCCAACGAAGGCAGCTCCTCATCGGGTCGCACGCGTAGGTCATCTCCACCTCTCCCCCACATGCCGCCTCCACCTCTCCCTCAGCCGCAGCCGCCTCCTCCTATTCCTCCTCGGTGGGAGAGGAAGGCTCATGCCCGCAACATCTGTGGAGAGCTGCGGCGGCCGGCAGTGGAGGAGGAGCAGCAGCCAACGGCAGATCGGCGTGTCACGAGAGCAGACACATCGGCCGTCACGGGCAGAGAAGAGCGAAGATGGCGCGGTGGCTGGGCGGTTGTCTGGACTAGATCCCGCCATCACCTCCAGCCGCCGCCTCGTTCATCTGTGTCCATCTCGGCGAGACCAAGGGCGCGCCTCATGTCCACCGCTTTGCTACTTCCGCCCTACGCTTTGCTCCCTCCGGTGTCGTCCTCGCCTTCGACCGCAAGGACCTTTGGGATGTTGTTCTGCAGCACAGCTTCTTCCGACGTCATGGCCACCATGGTCAGGTTTGGATATGGTTTCATGCCTCTCTATGACCCCATTCGTTGCCATAGCCCAATAATTCTAATTTGGGGAGGCTGCAGGTGACTAATTTTGTGTTCCTGGATTCGAGTAAGAAGCTGGTGACCTGCTCCAAGGAAAAGATTATCTGGGTCTCGGACCTCGACACACAACAATGCCTTCAAACTGTAGGTGGCCATCACAACAAGATATGGTCGATGGATGTTGATTCTAGCGAGAAGTTTGTGGTGTCTGGCTCGGCCAATCAAGAGTTGTGGGCGTTCAAAATCAAGAAATCGGCTGAAGAGGGTGAAGATTGGAACAAACGGGATGCACTTCTTCCTCAAGCACCACAGGATATGAGCTTTTGTTGTGGATGAGAGTCCGGTGATCAATCGGAATGTCGGGGTCGTACAATATTGGGTCATTGATGGTTGGGCTCAACAAGGACAAAGCGTTGTTCACCATACTGGAATTAGGAATGGAGGAAATACTCACACAAGTCGTGGAGCAGCTTTACAAACGTGTTATATACAGGTCAACATTTTCTTCTTTCGGTATCCTGTGAATACTGAAAATGTTTGCTAACAAATAGTAACTAATAGTCATCACAATATCTGATATTCATAGTTTTATATATCGATTGAAAAGGTTGACGATTTGTCAAAGGAACCGCAAGTTGAAAGAGAGCTCATGCTTATAAAACTAAATGTAGAGGCAAAATAGGTCTTGTGGTAAAAGCTGATAGTATTTAATTTGTGGATGTGATGCTCAAATTTACATCTTTCAGTTCAAGTTCTTTGGGGTGGGGTGGGGGTATAGTTTGGGTACTCTACTTATTTCTTTAATTTTACATGCAGATGATGGGTTTGGTTGATATTTTCAGAGTAAAAGTGCTTGATCTTTCCGACCATACGCTAACTATTGAGGTAAAGTCCATGATGTGTCTTATCTTGCAGATCACGTACATTATCACTTGTATATATTTATATCTTTTATTAAAGCCAAGCATCGCCAAGTATCCTCTCTATTTCTGAGTCATGCCAAAGGTAACTAGAGATCCTGGAAAAAGTGTTGATGTATAGTGGAACCTGAGCAAATGTGGGATCAAAGAAGTTGCCAGAATTGGCAAGGTTGTACTACTTGAGAAAATATAAGGAGCACGTGTTGCTTTCTTCTTGACTAGATCTAATGGACCTTACTAATATAACAAATAGCTTTTCGGCATGAGAAAAGGGGACACGCTGCTTCTTTTTGGAGGTTCTCCGTAGCTTTCTATCCCAATTTTGAAGTGAAAATGCCTTCAAAATCTCTACACCAAGCACTGGAAAACAACCAGTGGGATTCAGAGGAATCTTTGGAGACGAAATGACAATTTTCATCATTCATATAATTCCTTTAGTATGTATCCTTTTTTCTTCAGCGTTGCAACAATAGTCTCCATTTATTTTGACCTGGTTTATTGTGTTGTTTGAATTATTTTTATGCATTCAATGAAAATCAATGCACGCAATATAGACTCTCCTCCATTCTTTATAATACAAGTTGTTCTTTTCTGAATTGGCCTTGTTGATGATTTCCCGCTATCTTTTTTCTATCAATATGAGTTTGTAAGGGGAAAACATTATTTCTACAGAGAATTTACCAATATTGATCCTTGCAAGTGCACCTTGTATACAGTGCATATCAATGTGATTAGCTAGATTTTTCTATTAGTTTAGGAGAAAAGCATAACTTGGTGCACTATTTAAATTGTTTTATGATTCACAGTATCTGTATTATGTCAAAAATAATTAGTCTTAATCTAAAATCGGTAAGAAGTTGGCTATCTTACAGAGTAGGTACATTTTCATAAACACTAGCTAGAAATGACATTTGTTATGGTTTTGTGTGAACAAGTTCATTGCAAATACTTTTTGCTCCAAATTACATATACTGGTTGTTGCAGTGGTATGGATTTTTTATATACTCTTATGTTCTTATTACTAGGACGATGTTTATCCTATGGAACCTTCCCGGTTAATCAAATTCTTGATGCTTGGGTGCCATGACTGACAGTGCTACAATTTCTCGCATTCTTCTTTCACTAGAGCTATTGTGTTGCTGAAAATTAGTGGGCAGAGCCCTGAAGTACACTTGAAAACTAAGATGTCAATTGACGCCATTTTATCATGCATGTACTGAATATGTGCATTCAGTCAATGAATGATGGTTGCAATGATTGGTTTGTGTATTTTTTTTATTCAGATCAATCCAAGGTCACACGCTGAGTAATCTAACCTCTCAAAGTTATGTCTGAAGTTAAAAAATGTACATATTGATTTGTTTTTCTTTTCAGTGGGATTATGTCTTCATCATGCCCCCAACATTTATTTTTTTATTACTTTTGACTGGTTAATTATTTTGCAAATTGTTCATTAGTGGTTCCTCGAAATGGTCAGGGTCAGTGGGAGGACGACAAGTGCCATGTCATTTGTAGACTGTGGGGAGAGAAAAATGCCAAAGAAAGAAAGACGTAGCGAATCGGACACGCCACGCTTCCTTCCCTAGGAAGGAAACTTTCCCATCAAGTGGCCTCCTCCTGACCTCCTCTCCCCTTCCCTGACAGCCTCCTCTCTCTCTCCTCTTCCTTGCCTTTGACAGCCGCGCCCAGAGGAGGTCATCCCTGGTGCCCGCATCCTTGGCGTGCTGCCGCCGATAGCCCCCACTCTTCTCCCATTCTTTGTATTTTGTCAACCGCTGATCGAGGTATATGGGACGGCCAAGAGCGGGGTGTGCATCGCGTCCATGGGGGTGCTGCACCCGGAGCTGGTCATGAAGTCCATTGTGACTGTTGTCATGGCGGGGCGCTTAGGATCTACGCCCTCATCACCACAGTCATCATCTTCACTAGGATCAACCCCAGGTTCAAGCCCTACTTCCTCTTCTATGGTTACACGCACCTCTCCTGCGGCCTTGCCGACGGCATGGCCATCGGCATCTTTGGTGACGCCGGTGGCAAGGCGCGTGTCTTCTCAGGGTTATCGTCGTGTTGCTTCCCCCGCATATGATGCCTGCATCAAAGGTATTCGACATATTGTCCAGGCGATCCGATTGTTCTTCACTATCTTCTCTTTGTATTTCTGTTTTGTTGTTTATTGGTAAAGTGTGCATTATTTACATCTTACAAGTTTATGCATTGCTCACGTCATTTAACAATTGTGTGCGTGTTTGTGTATTGTGATAATGAACTATCTACATGACTTATATATTCGATCTAGCCATGTTATGCCTTTTGTCACATGGGTTGGGAACCGACCATGTTTGATTATGCTTCATTAAATTTTCAACTCAAAAATTTTCATCCCTGAGGAATTCATCATGGTTTGGGTATTTCATTACCATTGTGATTGGAAACATCAAGTATTCAGATCACATACAAAGACATACAGAGATGATTAAATTTCTTTTTGCTGGATGTTTCTTTCAAAGTGCATATAAGAATACCATGAATTTTTTTCTGTAGTAATCCAAGCCACCCTTTCCCAGCAGGTTTGGTGCTTTCAAAGCTGCCAACAATTGTTGTGATTGGCCATGGGAAGGAAGCTTTTACCACTTGTGGAGATTTTAGACCGGGTGAAGAAGGTATACAGTCTCCTAACTTCACAACATTTTGGTTCAGTCATTAATTTATATACAAAGTAATATGCAATCTCTATTGGTTGCTTCTGGGAATCCAGACTTCCCTTTACCCATGGATTACTCTTTCCTGTGCTTCTCTGTGTTAAGGTCACCCAGTTCTGATGTGCCGAAAAGGAGAGCAAGGGCACGGCAGTGCCTCCTTCCCATCTTCACCCAGGTAACCTCACTCGTCTCTCTTAAATTTTGCAACAGGAAACTGTTGTTGCAGCGCGGGTGTAATGGCATATTTATCCCTAAGTGGTTTTGGTGATTGATGACAGTGCATTTGCGGACTAATCGTGTGCATTGATCTTTTCAGATATCTCATGATTTAGGCACAAGATGATTCGTTGCCCCTCGGAGTCTAGTGAAGACGGAGTTTTCCCCACGTTTCTTTTCGATGGAGTTGAGTCGTAGGAAAGCCGTACTATTAAGAGGGGGTCTGCGTTGAAAAGGTTTGGGTGGAATCATCACGTACATGTCTATTCCTTTTGCGCCCCTTTCCTTTGCACCTTTGGAGCAACCACTGTTTATCCGTGTCTCTGCAAAATGAAGGACTCCTAGTGTTTGTCGTGTTGTGGCATGCGGTAGTACTGCTCATGGGAGCAGTAGTACCGCAGTGGCCCACGGTAGTACCGCCGGCCCTTGCGGTAGTACTGCTCCCCGGGCGCGGTAGTACCGTAGCCTCTGGCCAGGCACAGCAGCATGAGCGGAAGTAGGGGCGAAAGTAATTTTTTACTTCCGCGCCCTGCGCGGTAGTACCGCTCCCTGTATGCGGTAGTACCGTGTCGGAGTTTTGCATAGATCAATTCTCAGCAGAAGTAGCCACTCATGTATTTTTATTCATCCGTGCCTTCCCAGCCCAGACAAATCCTGCCTTGCGGTAGTACCGCAAGTGGGAGCGGTAGTACCGCTCCGGCGGTTCTACCGCTCTTTGCGTCATCGCATCAGGGCTGATCTAGCTCCTGCCGCGCATGCAGTAGTACCGCAATGCCCGGCGGTAGTACCACAGCCCCTTGCGGTAGTACCGCATGTCTGGTGCGATAGTACCACACATCGCGGGCTGAGTAAGTGGATAACGATTGGATTTGTCCTATCACTATAAAAGGAGAGTCTTCTTCTCCGAGTTGACTACCTCTTCCATCCCCAAGCTCCATTGTTGCTCTAAGCTCCATTTTCACCTGATCTCTCTCCCTAGCCAATCAAACTTGTTGATTTTCTAGGGATTGATTGAGAAGGCCCCGATCTACACTTCCACCAAGAGAAATTTGATCCCCCCCTAATCCCTTGCGGATCTTGTTACTCTTGGGTGTTTGAGCACCATAGACGGTTGAGGTCACCGCAGAGGCAAATTCCATTGTGGTGAAGCTTCATGGTGTCGCTGGGAGCCTCCAATTAAGTTGTGGAGATTGCCCCAACCTTGTTTGTAAAGGTCCGGTCACCGCCTCCAAGGGCACCAGTAGTGGAATCACGGTATCTTGCATTGTGTGAGTGCGTGAGGAGAATACGGTGGCCCTAGTGGCTTCTTGGGGAGCATTGTGCCTCCACACCGCTCCAACGAAGACATACTTCCTCTCAAAGGGAAGGAAGAGGAAGGAACTTCGGTAACACATCCTCGTCTTCACCGGCTCCACTCTTGGTTATCTCGTACCTTTACTTGTTCAAGCTTATATTGTGTTGCATCCCTTGCTTGCTTGTGTGCTTGTTTTTGTTGCATCATATAGGTTGCTCACCTAGTTGCATATCTAGACAACCTACTTTGATGCAAAGTTTAAATTGGTAAAGAAAAGCTAAAAATTGTTAGTTGCCTATTCACCCCCCCCCTCTAGTCAACTATATCGATCCTTTCAATTGGTACCGGAGCCTCGTCTCTTTATTAAGGACTTTGTCGTCCGAAGAGTATGGTTGACACCATAGACGGTGAGGAGGAGCACCCCGGTGTGATTCCGTCCTCGTCTACGACCGATGGGGGAACCTCGGTCTCACATGAGGAGTTCAATGTAGCCTTGGACACATTGAACACCTCCATGACAGCCGAGGTCAAAGGCATGCTTAAGAACTTTCTTGATGGTCTTAAATTGTCCACCGCACCGTTGGAAGTGGTCGATCCCACTAACAAGGTGACGGATGCTAACTCCGACAAGGGGGAAGCTACTAGTGATAAAGTTCATTTGTCTAGTGGTAAAAGTGGAAACGGCATCTTTGCCCATGTTGAACCTCCTCTTACTTATGGAGGACCGGTTCCCTCCACTCATTTAAATCATGTGGGTTCTCCTCCTAAGATTGTGAAAAATGAGGATTTTGACTCTTGGGTCTATTGCTTTAAACGTCATTTAAATAATGTCAATACTAATTTTTGGAGAATCATTGAGCAAGGTTTCTATCCGCATGACCCAAGCAACTTCACCCCTAGAGAAGCCGCGGATCATCAATTCAACGAGAATGCTCTCTTCATCATCCAAGATGCAATTCCATCCGAAGATATTGCACATCTTCGACCTTTCACCGTGGCCAAGGAAGCATGGCACCATGTTGTTTCCCTTTACAAGGGAAGCGCAAGCATTCAACGCTCCAACTATGAAGTGGTGCAAGATGAAGCCGATGAGTTTGCAATGAATGAAGATGAAGAACGTCTAGAGCTTTACCAGAGATTAACCACTGTCGCGGTCTCACTCCGAGATCATGGGAGCAAGGATACGGATGACAATTGGATCAAGCGCAAGTTCCTCAAGGCCATGATGCCTTACCACAAGGCCATGTCCTCCGTCATTCGTCAAAGGCCGGACTTCCACACCTTGTCTTCAAGTGAAGTGTTGGATGAGTTTGTGGCTATGAGGATCTTGGACAAGACTGCCGACAATGCGGTGTTGCATTCTCAAAGATCAAAGAAGCCCAACCTTGCCTTGAAGGCCAAGGCTAGTGTGGAAGAAGAGGACGAAGAGGAAGAAGAGGAGAGCAACCCTGAAGATACGAAATATGCTTATCATGAGCACATGGCTCTTGCTTCAAGGCAATTTTGGATCAAGAAGAACACAAGGCCCAACTTCAACAAGAACAACTCAAGTGGCGTGAAGGGCAAGCAACGTGTGAGGACTTGCTATAATTGTGGGAATGTGAGCCATTTTTTTTCAGAGTGCCCATATGAGAAGAGGGAATACAATGGTGGCAAGCTCATCCGAAAAGACAAGGCCAAGTCCTTCCCCAACAAGAGCAACTTCATCAAGAAGACTCCTCCCAAGGGGTTGGTGGCACAAGAAGAGTACAATGAGGATGATGACGATGATGTAGACGGTGAGTGAGTGTAAGTGTAAGTGTTCTGGTGTTCGGGTACTTTCGGGTGTTCGGGTGTAAGTGTTTCATTCTCAAGAAGAGAACAAGCCCAACCTCAAGTATTTTCGGGTGTTCAGGTGTAAGTGTTTCATTCTCAAGAAAGGTGTTCGTTTGTCTAAATTTGAGGCTAGAGCTTATGAGGGCATATTTTTTGGTTATGCTACAAACTCTCATGCTTACCGTGTCCTCAATAAGTCCACGGGACTTATTGAGGAGACGTGTAACGCGGAGTTTGATGAGAATAACGGCTCCCATGTGCAGAAAAGTGGTACTTGTGATGTAGGTGATGAAATTCCTCCCCAATCCATAAGAAGAATGGGTGTTGGTTTTATCCTACCCATTGAGGAAGCCCTTGTGGCCGAAGGAGAAGGACAATGCTCCACTCAAGTGGAAGCATCACCAACCCAACACCCACACGCTTCTGAAGAACAAAGTGAAGGCCCTCAACTTCATGAACAAGATCAAGGGCAAGATCAACCTCAAGATGGTGTTGAACCACCAAGTGATTCCCAAGGTCAAGTTCTCACCTCCGAGCAAGTTCAAGATCAAGAGCAAGCTCAAGATTAAGAACAAGCTCAAGACAATGCTCAAGATGATCAAGTTATCGCTCCTCACCTCACTCCCGAGGAGGAATTGAAGCGTCGTGCCGCCAAGATTGCATCCAAGCTCTCTACCAAGGGTCATCTCATGACGAATGTGCTTGGAAGCATTCGAAAGGAGGTAAGCACTCGTAGAAAATTAGCAAACTATTGTGAACATCACGCGTTTATTTCTTGTGTTGAACCCCAAAAGGTCTATGAGGCGCTCGAGGATCTTGATTGGCTTAATTCCATGCATGAAGAACTCAACAACTTCGAGCACAGCAAGGTGTGAAGATTGGTGCCAAGGCCAACGGGGAATCATAATGTCATTGGAACCAAGTGGATATTCAAGAACAAGCAAGATGCTCATGGGATTATCGTTTGCAACAAGGCTCGGTTGGTAGCACAAGGCTACTCCCAAGTCGAGGGTATCGACTATGGTGAAATCTTCGCTCTTGTTGCTCGCCTTGAATCCATTCGTTTGTTGATTGCTTGTGCTTCTTATCATAACTTTAAGTTGGAACAAATGGATGTGAAGAGTGCTTTTCTTAATGGTCCTATTAATGAGTTGGTATATGTCAAACAACCCCCGGGGTTCGAGGATCCCTATTTCCCCGATCGCGTGTACCAACTCGATAAGGCGCTATATGGCCTTAAACAAGCCCCACGTGCGTGGTATGAGCACCTTACCGAGTTGTTACAAGATCGTGGGTTTGAAATTGGGAAAATCAACCCCACTCTTTTTACCAAGAAGGTCAAAGGGGAGTTGTTTGTATGCCAACTATATGTTGATGATATTATCTTTGGTTCCCCTAACAAAGCTTTCAATGAGGAGTTTGCCGCTCTCATGACCTCAAAGTTCAAGATGTCCATGATGGGAGAGTTGAAGTTCTTTCTCGGGTTCGAAATCAAGCAAAGAAGAGAAGGAACCTTCATCAACCAAGCCAAATACACTCAAGACATGCTCAAGAGATTCAAGCTAAGTGATGTCAAGCCGGCTTCCACTCCAATGCCCGTCAAATGCCAACTTGATATAGATCCCAATGGTAAAGCGGTGGATCAAAAGGTATATCGCTCCATGATTGGCTCCTTGCTTTACCTTTGTGCATCTAGACCGGATATCATGTTGAGTGTGGGAATTTTTGCACGGTTTCAAGCTGCACCTAAGGAAAGCCACTGTGTGGCGGTCAAGCGAATCTTTCGATATTTGGCTCATACCCAAACTTTGGCTTATGGTGCCCTAGAGGAGAAAGCTTCAACCTTGTAGGCTATTCAGACTCTGATTGGGCGGGAGACAAAGTGGATAGAAAGTCAACTTCCGGAGGGTGCTAATTCCTTAGTTGCTCTTTGGTGAGTAGGTCTTCTAAGAAGCAAAGTTTTGTGTCTCTCTCGTCCACCAAAGTGGAGTATGTGGCCGCCGGTAGTTGTTGTGCACAACTTTTATGGTTGAGGAAAACTTTAAAGTATTACACTGTCATTTGTGACAAAGTGCCTCTTTGGTGTGACAATGAAAGTGCCATCAAGATTTATCTCAACCCGGTGCAACACTTCAAGACGAAGCATATTGAGATTCGGTATCACTTCATCCGGGATCATATTAGGTGAGGGGAGATCGAGCTCAACTATGTCAACACTCATGATAACCTTGCACATATCTTCACGAAGCCCTTGGATGAAGCAAGATTTCGCGAGTTAAGGCATGAGCTAAATATCATTGATTCGAGCAATGTGGCTTGAACCCTTACACACCCCACCATACTCATCTTGATATCTTGCTTAGGTGTAGGCATGGACATAGTGGGAGTGTTGTTCTCTCAATGAACTCTCCCTCCCCCATTATGCATAAATTGATCAACTCTTTTACATTAGCCATTTTTGATGGTACTTGTGCTTCAAAGACGAGTTTTGGTCTTGGGCCCAAGGATAATTATTCGCGGTGCCATACCAATTGACTCAGACATAGGTGGCTCCGGCCACCGCCCTCTCTTTGGAGAGGTTGTCTCTCGTGTTTGGTCCTTGTTGTCTTTTGCCTTTCTTTTCTTCGAGCCGAGTTGGTGTTTGAGTTGCCTCTTGTGTTAGCTTCATTTGTGTGTTCGGTTGCTTGAAGGTTGCGTTGCAAAGGCCGTTTTCCTCTCTTGTTTGCGAAACTTGCACTTTCTTGGGGGTATGGTACTACCGTGGCAAGCCACGGTACTACTGCAGGAGGTGGGCTGCTCTGTGGGTACGGTACTATCGTGGCAAGCCATGGTGATCTGTCTAAGTTTTAGAGGTAAATCAGGAATAGTTTTTTTAATGATTCATAGGCCATAGCTCAACGTCCGTGCAGTAAATGTTATGACCAATGCAACATTTCTCTTACCATGTTTTGTGTAAATATTCATCAAAAGGATTGTGCTATTATGTACCATGACTCTTGGATGCAACTTCTTACAGCAAATATCTTCTCGATTTAATATGCATCATTACTCTAAATGCTTGTTCAAGTCATCTACAATATCTTTCAAATTTGTGTGTGAACTCCCATTCTCATTTCTCAGAGGAGTTGTAATGATCTGAATGAAAGCCTTTTTATTTGCAAGCGACGGACTACACCCTGATACATATAGTTAGAATACACTAACCTATTCCGCTGATATTGTAGCATGTTCATTTGGATCAGTGAGATACACATTCTCTCCTTCCTTCTCTAATATGTAATTTTGAGTGTGTTACTTTGCCTTTTCCATTGGTAAGACAAAGGTATTAAAATTTAATTGATTTGCATTTTACAAGATGGCATTTCTTCTTTGAGTGCAGGGATCCGAAGATGATTAGTACTAGGTTTTCGAGGTCATTAAAGTTTAGTGCTGATGGATACTATGCTAAGATTAATCAAATAATTATTCCCCTTCGCGAGGAATAGAAAGAGCCAGCAATTGGGCGACGCTGCATGTGTGGCTGCCTATTCCTTCCTAGGTGTTGCCTGTGCAAGGAAACTTTCTGCATGCTTGACTTTCTCTCCCAGAGGCATCCCTCCTTCTAGATCTCATTGTAGATTTTATGTGAAAGTGGCTTGATCATGGGCATAAGCAAAACACATTCAATTTCATTGGTGCATGTAGATGAGCAGTGAACTTGGAAGGATTTCTATTCCGATGTGATTTGCGTGGTCTATGCCCGAGCAACATTCCTAAATATAGCTCATCATGCCATTCTTTTTGGCCCATGGCCACATCAATGTGGATGTTCCTATTAAAATAAAGGTACATAACTGATATTTTCTTGGATTATTAATTTCTCAATTTTTTTCCTCAGGTTTGTCTCCCAGGATTTCGTTTACTATGAGATGCTATCGACATACATAGGCACACATGCCTAATCTGTTCTAAGGTTCAGTTTCTGGTCACTTCAGTGAGGTTTTTCATCAAAGAATCTCTTTGAACTCATATTTTGTACCTTTATATTTGGTTGTTGGTTGTATACCTTTAATCTACTTTGTCGAAGGCTGTTGGCATAAAGCTTTAGTGCTTCGTTGTTCATCATAGTCTCATTCCCTTGATAAGTAATATTGAGGCAATAAAAAATAGGTGAAATTGTAGGAAACATGAAGAAGCGGGGGAACACGATTCAGTTGTCATTGGGAAATAGTTTCCATGGCTAAATTACATTCTTTTCTGGAGTAAAGTCGAGTGCTTAAAGCTTAGGCGAATCTATACCTTGATTACAAATTCTACATTCTCCTCTTTGAATGTCGTTTCTTTTGTTGATTTAATTGCATGCCTTTGTTCCATGACTCTTGAGTCTGCCACTTCGTCTGCTCTAGGATCACACCAATTGCTAAATTTTATGCACATATAAATCCCTAGATCTAATATGTCATCTGCTTCTTGATACTACTGTTGTACTAATTAGTATCTGGCAAGGCCTTCAAGTTCTGATGCAACTTAGAACATCCCTCTTGAAGCGGAAGTCTCGTTGACAATAATAAAATTGTAACTTTGAATTTAGGAGTCACTTACCCTCACTAGCGTGTTGGTGAATTGGCAAGATAACTACATACCTAGCATATATTACTTTCCTTTTCTTGCAAGCTCAAAGTTGGTTGTCCTAATGTATTATTGATTAGAAACAATAATACAAATTACCGATACACCTCACTAGAAGAGTTGTGACCAAAATTACTCTTGCATTATCTGGACTCTAAAATATGCAATAAAATCTAGTTACAATGTTCATCATTAAAACGTCAACTACAATATTGCCTTATTAGTTGCGTGGGTATTAGTTCTAATAATATTTATTTTAAAATGAAGCTTAGAATGATCAAAATATTACATTCACAATGGCCAACCAGTGAACTACTAAACTTTGTTATATAAAAATCCTACTGAATATCTTCACTCATATTAAGTATTACAGGGCTTTCACATATCCTACTCGGCCGGACAACGGTGGCAGTGAGTAGATGACCATGGTGGGGAGGTGTGGTGTTGAGCCACTGATGGAGGCACTACATTGTCAGGATGTGTCTGTCATGACGCCAATGAGGCATGGCGGCATTTGTTCTACCGGAAGGTGCCGCAGTTAGGCGGTCTCTTAGTCCTTTATCTCTATTTTGTGTCGTTGCTTCTACTTTTGTTGTCTAATGCATGTATTTTGAGGATTTCGGTCAAATGCCCCTGTTAGTGAATATTGTGTTCTTATGTATTCCCAAGAAACTTTTTGTTTTGACAACAATTGGTGAGTTAGAACTAAAAGGGACCATACATCAGATAATCATTTGTAACTCAGTTATGCAAGCCAATTTAAAATGTTTGTCACATTATTGATTGATGGGTTATATAGTCCTCACATTATGGTACTGTATAAGTGATTTTGAATGTGTTAGTAAGCCTATTTGTATCTTTGAATTAATCTTCTCCTACTAACATATGCTAATGTTGATGTACATGGCTCACTGAATGCATAACCAAGCTGAGACTAGGACCCAAGTAGCCATTCCAATGTGCTTAGATAAGATTGAAGCACACAAGACTGCCTCAAGAGGCGCGCCACGGCCGCGCCCAACCCCTAGTAGGAAGCAATGTGGCCGCATTTCTAGTGCCTATGGAAACAAACAAGAAACTAGAAGGAAGCATGTGCCAATATCAATGGAATTTTTGCTACTATCAGTTTTACCAAAACAAAATGTGATTCGGATTTGAGTTTTCTTTTTTCATGGAACCAAATTCAACTTAGAATGGGAGCAATTGTTTTTTCTCTAGATGCATATTCCCAATTTTGTTGAAGCATGTGTATTCATGGCAGTGAAAATAGTTGTGCTTTTGATGGAAACAAATTTTTATACAACGTTATTTGGTGAAACAAATATTGTGATAATTATTTTTGTATAAAATATAACTTCTACTAAATTAAAGCAAACCTAATCAATGTGGTAGAAAATTCTGCGATCATTGTAAATATATTTTTTGCGCTGCATGATTCATGTCGTAATAAATAGTGCTTCCTCCCCTACTGCCGCATGCTTCCTTTCTTAATCAAAATTGAATTCATCACAACTTTCTGCATCAACTATCAGAAATCAAGGCCTCACAAATCAAACTGAACCATATTCATCTATGTGCATTCATTCTCTACGGCAGGGAAAAGAATTTCATACCCTAAACATGTGCATCTCAGTACTGTGAAGGCAGACATTGCCTCTACAACTAAACGCCAGTGCATCACTTCTCAAAAAGCAATGCTTCCATCAAATTTATCGCCCCCAATTTTGATCTTCTCTCTCAACAAACGGGTATACCATGAGCTAATGTAAAACAATACATCAATCACTCTTGACATCAACTCATACGGCCCCAATACACATGAGCAGCACTACAGAAACATGGCAAAACACTAGAAATCATCCTTAGTTTATCTGTCTGTCGCCATTATGGACAATCTGATATGGGAGCTACTTATTGGACCAATCTGCGGCACAACCTCCTGTTTTGGAACTAATCCCAGGGCATGGACAATTTGGATCGGTTGAAGTAGAATGATGAACTGAATTATAGAACCCACGATACTCGATCTCAAGGGCCAGGTGCGCCATTTTTTCTTGAACTGGAGATAACCACACAACAAAGAAGCAGCGTCCGAGGGGAGGAAGAAACAACTAGAGAGAGTAAGAGAATGACCCGAGCATGGGGTCGTGGATAGCGGGAGCAGTTGGGAAGCACTCAATTAGGGGCTATGGTAATCTCGCATGGGCCTGACGTACATCATGCTTCCAATCTAGGGGCCTACAACTAGTCTGATAGATGCAATAGATGCAATCTATCAGTAGTCTGATGCCTAGGGTTGCCCGTAACAAAAAGCTGCATGCGGTAAGGACAACAAATCCAGTTCAACATTAATCCTGCATCCCAGCAAATACAATAACATAGGAATCACCCAACTAGTTCATATTCTGATTCCAGCATGGATATACTAGATAGTTTTGCCCTGAGCCCGAGCCACTGAGACCTACATGTACCCATACACACGACAATAGGTAACAACATAGATACTAAATATGATAAGATGCAGTGATCATTAGCTACACTACTAAGTTGTCATGATAATATCTTTGACCGCTTTCAGCTCGGCCGGCAGGAAGCTAGCAGCCAGTTCCCTGAGAACAGATGGGCAGCTATTCTTCAGATGCTCGTAACCATCACTTGCCATCATCGCCTCCAAATTGGAAGGCAAAGCGAGGAACTCAAAACAGGCCTCCTTGATTCTATGCAAGCCGTGCTGCTCAGCTAGAGCCAAACTAGTCGCCACGACGTCAGAGTCAATGAGGTTGCACAACTTCTCTTCGCATATCAGCTTGAGCCTCTCAATGTTGTACCTGTCTGCCGCAACAAGTAGATGACCAGCTATCACCATCTCTCTTCCTGTTTCACCCTCATCAGTTGTCTCAGGAACAGGCAGCGAGTCAGTGTAAATGAAGTGGAGCAAAGACTTGAACACGTCACTTTCCATATCGCTAATTTCAATCAAACTGTTCCCACTCTCCTTCATGGGGCCAAAGAGCTCCGCCCTGAATACTAATGACCGAGCAGCAAGCACGGACCTATGGGCCAAGAAGCTTTCCCCGCCAACCTGAAAGGTCACATCCGCTCCATCCAAGCTGATGAGGAGGTCACCGAGATGCTGGTGCAAGTTACTTGGAGGAACCACAATAAACCGATTAACTTTATGGACAGGCTTCATAACCGTAACATCACACCTGATGCTGAAACTGTCGTCTCTTAGATGCACTGAGCTCTCGAGATCAGCAACCTTGATAAAATTAGAGAAACCCCAGTCTGAACCTTTGCTATCGAAGATATGCTCATGGGTGATCATGCTTTTTGATTCCACAGGTTCTCCATCTTTGTCAAGCAGACTAAATCCAACTTTCGCTTTCACATCGTTAGAAACATCAGAATACAGAGCTAGAAAAACAGATATGAAACCGGCTTCATACTTTTCGGCGTAGCAACCGTTTGGGTAATACTCCACGGCCCAATCGTGACCTCCAACAGTGAAAGGGGTAGATTGCACGTAGTTTCCATGCTCGATTTGCCCCTTGAGTCTTGAGTATCCGTCTATCTTGATCACATATGAACTTCCCTCCGATGACGCTACAATGGCAGCAGGAAGCTGCGCCATTCCGTTGGTGGGCTAGGCAGTTGCAGGGAGCGCGGGTCGAGGCAGCGTCCCCTGGCCGGGGATCGGAAGACCGTCGGGGTCGAGTTGGGGTCGATAGCTGGGACGGTGGTGTGGAATGGCGCTGGGAGGGAGATGGGAAGGAGGAAGAGGGGAAAACGGAGGAGCAAAGATGCTGTCGGCGCTGCCGCTGCTAGCCGTCGACGGTCCTCCCCTGCCTTCACCACGCCGTCAGGGCGCGTCGCGGGAACGGGCCGCGCGTCAGCGAGTTGCCGGGGGGCAGCTCATGTCGAACGCGGCAGCAGTTGCCGTCGCGCGCTGCGACTAGGAAGAAGACGAGCGGAGGACAGGGAGGGCGGCGGCTGTGAATACCTAACGAGATGCGGCTAGGGTTGAACTTTTTTTTTAGACGAGGCTAGGGTTGAACTGGGAGAAGAGGCCTCACGGCATGGTGGGTCGAAGTTCGTGGGCTTAGGACCTTGGGGCCGCA
This sequence comes from Triticum urartu, assembly GCF_056163025.1. NCBI lineage: Eukaryota > Viridiplantae > Streptophyta > Magnoliopsida > Poales > Poaceae > Triticum > Triticum urartu. The sequence goes on along the minus strand of NC_141873.1, from coordinate 63,282,497 downwards.
GTTGTTGGGTTTGTCCATGGGCCATATTCGAACTTGGTAGATCAGGCCTTTGGAAGACAACCTCTATACACTCCAATTCTCGTGCCTTGCCGACTGGGAGAGGGTAATGGAGGAAGGACCGTGGAACTTCAAGGGTAAGGCGATGGTCCTAGCGCCATACGACGGATTCACCAAGCCATCAACCATCGAACTCAAAAAGATCGATATCTGGCTGCAAATTCATGATCTGCCTGATGGTTATTTTTCCAAGATCAAGGCCCTGTCGTCCACTGTGGGGGAGTTCATATTTGCCGAGCCAAGGTCATAGGACTTTGAGGGCAATTTTGCCAGGGTTCGGGTGAGGATAGATGTGACAAAGCCTCTTAAAAACGCAGTCTCATTGGTTGTCAAGAAGAAGGACGGGATGGAACGTGTCATCTTCAGAATTAAGTACGAGAGGCTGCCGGATTGGTGCGCTGTATGTGGTTACCTGGGGCACCTGTATAAGGAGTGCGGCGACGGAGTTCACTCGCCAAAAGCACTAGTCTTCAAGGACATCAAAGCAGGTTGGTTTCGTGGCCCTGGCAGAGGCCCGGGAGGGGAGGAGAGTCCTGGAGGTGGCCGCGGTCGCGGTCGGACTGGGCGAGGTGGCGGCAGAGCTGCAGCTAGAGGTGCAATTGGCAGCCAGCAGTATGTGGATCCCGACCTGTCAAGCAGCGATGTCACCATGGAAGACCTGGACAGAAACAGGAAAAGGGCTGCTCTAATGGATCCAAAAATCGTACAGCCACAGCACCCTATCCAGGCTAACAAAAACTTAATAATGCCGCCTCCGGCAATCCCTCCTAGCCCCACATCCAAGCAGGAGACAAAGAGAAACAAGCCAAGTCCTTCCACAGCTGAAACAAACATTGCGAAGAGTGCAACAACTAGCAAGACCCCTGATGCGCGTTTGGCGAACTCCCAAGGAGGGGTTCGCCCGGCGCAATGAGTCTCCTGTGCTGGAACTGCCGCGGAATTGGCAAAGCCGCGACAGTTCGTGAGCTTCGCACTCTTGCGAGGCAATTTGCCCCCTCAATCCTCTGTATTCTTGAAACACAATTAGAAGGGTCGAGGGTTGAACGGTTAGCGGAAGGATTAGGATTTAATAAAAGTTTTGCAGTGAGTAGTTTTGGACGAAGCGGTGGTCTTTGTATTTTTTGGAATGATGAAATAAAAGTGGAAATAATTGGTTACTCAAGGTACCATATTGATGCTCTAGTTGACAACTTGGTGGACATGCAGGTCCGAGTCACTTTTGTCTATGGTGATGCGCAGGTACCCAACAGGCAAAACACTTGGAACACCCTGAAAAACATAGCGGAGACACAAAACAGGCCATGGGCGGTTATTGATGACTTCAACGAGGTTCTGAACCTGAGCGAACATGATGGCGTTGGCAGCCGGAGCCAAGCCCAGATCGACGGGTTTCGTGAGGCGGTTGATACTTGTGGATTGTCTGACATAGGGTACACAGGCACAACCTGGACATTCGAAAAAAAGGTTACTAGAGGCACATATACTCGTGTTCGGCTGGATAGATGCCTAGCCAATCCGGAGTGGCTGTTGGCGTTGCCAGCTTCTACTTTGCATCATAAAACGGCAGCCGGCTCCGACCACATTCCGATCCTCCTCACACTACGTAACATGTATGCATGCAGGGCGGGTCCCAAATCATTTAAGTATGAGACCATGTGGGAGCGAGAGGAATCTCTCTTTACCACTGTAGCGGGCAGGTGGAGCATGCAGGATGGAGGGAGCGTGCAATCTTTGCATGAAAAGTTGGGAGACTTGGCAGGCGACCTCTCGGCTTGGGATCGGCAGAGTTTTGGCTCGGTTCGACAGCAAATATCACAGCTTAAAGTACAGCTACAACTTCTGCGAGCTATCCCAGGTAGATCCGGTCCCACCAGGGAAGAAACTAAAATTGTTGACAGACTGGTGGAGCTCTTTCATCGCGAGGAAATCCTCTGGCGCCAGAGAGCGCGTGTGGAATGGCTAGTCCATGGAGACAAAAATACCTACTTTTTCCACCTACGCGCAAGTAGAAGGCGACGCAAAAATCAAATCAAATCATTGCATGATGAGCAGGGCCAAGTGATTGAGGACCCAACCGGGTTGGAGGAGATGACAACGGCGTATTATAAAAACTTGTACACGTCAGAAGGGGTGCACAATATGGAGGAAGTTCTCCGACACGTCCCAACCAAGGTAACACTTGATATGAATGCTCTCCTAAATGCTCCATATACCAATGAGGAGGTCAAGTGCGCCTTGTTTCAAATGTTCCCAATTAAGGCCCCTGGCCCGGATGGATACCCAGCTCACTTCTTTCAGCGCCACTGGGAAGTATGTGGAGAAGAGGTCACGAAGGTGGTCCTCAAAATAGTAGAGGGAAATGAGTCGGTAGCTTGCATCAATAACACGATCTTGGTCCTCATTCCCAAGGTAAAAAACCCTACTCTCCTCAAACAGTTCAGACCGATCAGTCTATGCAATGTCCTCTACAAGATCGCGTCCAAGGTAATATCCAACCGACTCAAGCAAATACTTCCTGATATTATCTCACCAGAGCAGTCAGCTTTTGTTCCAGGCAGATTGATCACAGATAACATCATAACAGCTTATGAGTGCTTGCATTTTATGAAAAGGAACAAAGCCAAAAAACACCAGTCCTGTGCCCTCAAGTTAGACATGATGAAGGCCTATGACAGAGTTGAATGGCCCTATCTCCAGGCAATAATGTTGAAGCTGGGATTCACTCCCAGGTGGGTGGACATTGTTATGAGCATGGTATCTTCAGTGAAATTTTCTGTCTTGTTCAATGGTAAAAGGCTCGAGGAGTTTAGTCCGTCACGTGGTATTTGACAAGGGGACCCGATATCTCCATACTTGTTCTTGTTAGCAGCAGAGGGCCTTTCGTGCCTGTTAAAATGACAAAGAGAGTCATCCAACCTAAGTGGGATCCGAGTGGCATCTACGGCGCCACTAGTTAACCACTTATTATTCGCTGATGACAGCCTGTTGTTCTTCAAGGCTAACGGTGTGGGGGCTACCGAGGTGAACCAAGTCCTGGATATTTACTGCACAGCCATCGGTCAGCGGATAAATTTTGACAAGTCGTCTATTTTCTTCAGTAAAGGTGTCCCCGAGGTGGTTCGCAATGACATTAAGAATATCTTGAACGTCCCTAACAAAACTTTGAATGAGAAATACTTAGGTATGCCCACAGATGTGGGAGCCTCAAAAAATGGCGCGTTCAAATATTTAAAGGACAGATTGTGGAATAAGATTCAAGGCTGGGTTGAGAGGACGATGTCCTCTGCGGGCAAGGAGGTGTTGGTCAAAGCGGTGGCTCAAGCAATACCTGTCTTCTCCATGTCATGTTTCAAATTGCCAAGGGGCTTATGCGAGCATCTCAACACATTGATCAGGAAATTTTGGTGGGGAAGCAAGAACGGCCAGCGCAAACCACACTGGGTCTCCTGGCAGGCTATGACTCAACCAAAAAGCATGGGAGGCCTTGGATTCAAGGATTTTGAGCTGTTTAATCTTGCTATGTTGGCTCGTCAGGTTTGGCGTATGTTACAGGATCCCGATTCCCTCAGTGCGCGTATATTGAAGAGTGTTTATTTTCTAAATTCCAGCATCCTTGAAGCTTCACTTGGGAGTCACCCGAGCCAGGTCTGGAGAGCCCTGATGGAGGGGCGAGATATCTTAAAGTTGGGCTTAATCAAGCGCATTGGCAATGGAGAGAGCACGGACATTTGGACAGAAAACTGGCTCCCACGTCTAGAGATGATGAGACCTTATGGATCCCTAGCAGTGGCACCACCAGTCACGGTTTCGGAACTGATAGATCACACAAATGCATCATGGAACAAGACATTGATCAACTCTACATTCCTTGCTTTTGACGCTAAATTAATACTTAGTATACCGTTGCCCACAACACCCATGCACGACTTCTGGGGCTGGGCTCACGAGCGCTCGGGCCAGTTTACGGTGCGGTCAGCATACAATATGCTCGTGGCGACGATGCAGCGAAGAGAAGCTTGGTTATATGGTGCATCGGGATCCTCATCTTCGCATGCGGAGTCCAACTCTTGGAAGTCTCTCTGGAAGACGGAGGTGCCTTCGAAGGTTCGAATGTTTTTATGGCGACTTGCGAAACAATCACTGCCAACTGAAGATGTGAGGGCACACCGGAATATGTCGACGACGAGCACATGTGGATTTTGCGGCGCTCCGGACTCCTGGCGACACTCTTTGCTCGAGTGTACTGTCTCGAGATGTACTTGGGCGCTTGTGGACGAGGAGTTAGGCTGCGACATTGTTGCCACAAGTGAGAACCGGGCCAAGAGCTGGCTCTTCAATCTGCTGGGGTCCCTCTCGCACGAGCAGTTCACCTTGGTGGCAGTGACGCTTTGGGTTGTCTGGACATCTAGGAGTAAAGCCATACATGAAGGAATTTTTCAGACTCCACATGCAATATCGGCCTTCGTATCTAGGTACATCAAAGATCTTGATGTGCTTAGAAAGCCCAAGAAACATAGTCGGACTACGACTGGGAACACAAGGGCAGTGAGACCGAGGGCACCCCCGGCAAACTATGCAAAGATCCATGTAGATGCGGGCACCCGGTCGGAGAGAGGAGGGTCAGCAGTTGCTATATGCAGAGATAGCCAGGGTCTTTACTTGGGCAGCTCAGCGCTCGTCATTGCAGGTGTATGGGATGCACCAACGCTGGAAGCCATAGCATGTCGCGAAGCCGTGGCGTTGGCAGAAGACCTCAACCTACATAACTACATCGTGGCATCCGATTGCAAACAGGTTGTTAACGATCTAGCCAAGGGAATCCAAGGAGCATATGGTGCTGTAATCAGAGAGATTAGACATAGAGTTCCATCTACTAGCAAGTTTATTTTTGAAGGGCGTGCGGCGAATGTTGAAGCCCACAAGTTAGCTAAATATGCTTTGTCTTTACTCCCAGGGCGTCATGTGTGGTTTGGCCAGCCACATGACCAAACTTGTATCCCACTCTCTGTGGATTTTGAGTAATAAAAGGCTTTTACCCCTCAAAAAAAACTAAAAAAAAAGCAATAATCTTACAGCCTCTTCTAAAAAAATAAAAATCTTACAGCCTCTTCTAAAAAAAATCTTACAACCTCTTCTAAAAAACAAAAGCAAAAATCTTACAGCCTAAAAAAAATCTTACATTTTTCGAATACGCAAAGTTTGCATATCTTTCATCAAGGGATAGGAGAGAACAAAGTAACAAAGAGGAGAGGGATAGGATACAACACATCACACACTCGCCCAAGCATATACTCCGGTCATGGAAGGCAAGGAAGCGAGATCCAGAGTAGCTAGGCCACGTCGCGAACAAAGCCGACACCATTGTCGCGCGGCCACACCACCAGGACAAAGCAAATCAATGCACCCAACCTTGAAGCGTCAAGAAGAGTTGGCAAGTGGGTTCAACGCTATGCACTCCTAGAGGATCATTCCGGCACCAATTATGTTTCTTTCTCATGGCTTCCTTCCGGCGACTCATGTTGCTAAAAAAACCTTTTTGATAAACAAGTTCATGTGGGTAAATGAGTGGAAGTATCACTGTTCCTATCCAATTGCACTCTCTTTGCAGTAATTCATTTTACAAGATTGATACCACGGAGAAGATATTTTCAAGATATTTCACATGTAATTCTTAGTTGTATGAGCTACTTTGTAGTTTTTGGGTCTTGGATCCAAAAGCATTGCATCTATACAATAATATCTTGCTGCTATGAAAAAAAATATAGTTATTTCTAAAAAACAATAATCTTTCTTGCTAAAAAATAACTTCTTACTTAAAAATAACAATTTCTCAAAAATCACAAGTTAGGGTACAGGTGCAAAGGTTGCCTCAAACTTCTCTCGTGGTCCCCCGCAAAAAATATGTGTTTTGTGGTGCATCTTTGAGGGTGGTGACACGTGACACAATGCATATAAACCACTTGTCGTCACCAGGAAGTTCATGTGTATGTTTTTTCTGAAGGATGCATTTTTCTCGTGCAGTGTAAATTTCAATCAAAGTTATCTAAATTGAGTGTCCAAATTGCAAACAGATTTCATCGTAACATTTGTCGTGTCCATATCTTCAAAAGTAGTTCTTGTGTTAATACATTTCAGTGAACTTATTTTCAAATGCAGCTTGTACTTCCAATGACAACATACTTGTACTTCCCATGGGTAGTGAACTCATGTGTAATGCAATGTGTAGCCCTCTCATAGTGCAATTTATAGTCCTTGGTGTAACATGTGCTTCTCACATGGTGTAACGTGTACTTGCTACACAATGCACCCTGAAATCCCGGGTGCAATATGTACTTTCAGTGTGGCAACATGTACCACCTGGTGTAACATGTTCTTCTCGCCCGCTCCAACCTATGCTTCATGTGTTGCAACTTGTATTGCTAGTACAACATGTCATTTGCATGTCTTGGAACATGTACTCCAAGTATGAAGTGTACTGTAACTAGCACAAGTTGATAAAAGCTGGAGAAAGAAAAACAAGTGAAAAACAAAGGAAAATAAAAAACAAAAAAGGCCAAAATCGGGGCCTACCATGCAAAAACCAGAAGAAAAAACACATTTCAAACCCTCATTGCAGCTTGAGGTGCCTTTTTGGTCCACCACACGTTAGATTGGCCTGGCCCACGCATAACCTTGGAATAACCTTCGTTTAGTTGCTCTCGACTTTCTCCTACTTGGACGCTACTATGTCTATGTGTCTCTAAGAAGCGCATGAAGGGAGGCTCGCCTACATTGCCTGCTCATGGGTCGGCTTAATTCCGCCCACTAAGCAAGCAAAGTTTTCTTTTCATTTTCCTATGTATAAATCCCAAAACGTTTTCCTCACTATTTCATATAATGTACTACCCCTGTAAAGAAATATAAGAATGTTTAGATCACTAAAGTAGTGATCTAAACGCTCTTATATTTCTATACTGAGGAGTATTTAATAAAACTCCAGTTTTAAAAGAATATTTCACGAAAATTGACATCTAATTAAAAACTTAATTTGGATTATTCAAAAAATGACCATGTAACTAAAAAATGTTTGGGCTCTTAATAATCTCATATGATTTAAAAGTGTTAACATATTTAATAAAATATTTGGTAGATTTAAAACTTATTCATGCATTTAAAAAAATATTTTTTTGAGAAGTGTTCATACATTGAAAAAAATGTAGTCTACTTATAAAAAGTATTCATCCCTTTAAAAAAACTGGTACCATATTTGTTTCAAATGTTTGCGCATTTAGTTCCCCTCTAGTTCCCTCCACATCAGGTGGGATGAGCAGCCAATCACCGAGGTTCATTTTTGTTCTTACACACTCATACTAGTCTTCTTTTTTTAGGAGACTAGTCTACCTTTTAAAATATGTTCATGTGCTTTTAAAAGTATCCACACCTTTAAAAAATGTTCATGTAATTTTTTTAAATGATCGTGCATTTAGGAAAAAATGTTTATGTACTTTTGAGAAGTATTCAAGTATTTTAACAGTTATTCATGTACTTTTGGAAAAGTGCTCAAGCCATGAAAAGAAACTCACGTAATTTCTGAAAAACGTTTATACTTATTGTAAAAACTTAAAGTAGGAAAGTGCAAAAGAAACATAAAAAGGAAAAAATAGAAATATAAACAGAAAAAAGATAGAAAATAGAAAAGGAAACAAGGAAAACATTTATAAAACGGACAAAAGTTGTTTCCCAAAAAAAATCCGCATGCAGAATATCATAATGCTTGCTACGGGCGATATACTGTCTTTTGCGCTCCTGCTTGACGTTAGTGCCTCAAACAGGTTGGGTTTTCCTTTCTTTCTTTTTTTTGGTGAAACAACTTTCGATTTATTCATCTTTAATCATGATATTACAGCGAACACTTTAAATAATAAAAATTACATTCATATTCGCAGACTACTTAACGATGACACTAAAGGGAACCAAATGCATGCCGCTATGATCGCCCCTCCCTTGGCGGAGGGGTGCAAAACTTATTGAAGTAGCACTGCATTGCGTTTTCGACAGAGCGAGGAAGACGATTAAATTAGGTGGTTTATAGGACGTCATATGTACTACTACTTACCTGGACGAGGACGCCAGATGGGTGGTCACTGGTCAAGGCAATATGCATGTTCCTAGATTAGAATCATCAGAATTGACCAAACATACGGAAGCCTCGGAAAGTCGGGATCGGGCAGTAAATATTCAAAGTGTTTTCTCCGTATGCAAAGTAGACGATGCCGCAAGACTTCCAAGTCAAATTCCCAGCCTGACGTTGACCCGGTATTTTGGTCAGATATGGCATGCTGGCCGATTAGTCAAATAGGGAAAATTAAATTAATGGTCAGACATCGCCCGCAGCCATGTGTATCTATATAAACACGTACACGTGCTGGATCATTCACGGCGATAGATGGTTCCAGTTCTTCGCCGCTGATGATGGCTTTGCTGCTCCCCCTTGAAATTTCAGTCCCCACGTTGGGACTAGTATAATGTTTTCCTTTGTGGTAATATATAAACAGCGTGCTTAACTAACTAGCCATGTGGAACCGGAATTGAACGAGCGCATCTGCTTCACGTGTAGAATTGGGGGCTCCGCATTTATTTAATTTTTCAAACCAAGAACCATAGAACAATCATTCTACCGTAAATTATATTAAAATATATACAAAGTACAAGTTACAAGTTGCACCCAGTGAAAGTTTATCCTATGCCAGCTCTAGGAAACATCGTGTGAGTCATGATAATCAAGTTAAATAATCTTCAACCCAGCTATAAAGTGTATCCTTGAATTTATCCTTTATTGTGTGAGTGATCAACAGAAGATCCATCTTGAGGAGGCGTCTCCAGACTCCAGAGGTAACAGAAGCATTTTGGACCTTGAAGAGTTTGGCATCTCTCTGCATCCAGATGCGCCAACAACTCATAATGACAATTTTGGTAGGGAGCGCTTTGGCGAGAAACGAGATTTCATCTAGTGCTGAGATACCTCTGTTGTTACTGGCAGTAATCGAGTCCCAACAAGCTAGGGCAAAGTGACAATCCGGCATTCTTTACTCTCAAAAAAAAATTCAGTCTTACAGTCTTCTGCGTGATCAATGAAACATATATACTACTACCATTCAGAGCCGTTCTTTGTAAAGCTCTCAAACTGCGAAGAATAGTTATAGTTGAACGATAAACTAACCACTACTACTAGTCCTAGGTTAACGTCGTCCAGAAAGAAGGAAAAAACTATGTTAATTATGAGCATCAACTGAGGCAGTATCCCTGAATATACCATCAGTTGCTTAGGCTGACTTGTTAACTCTGACTAATCTGCGCATGTTCCCACCAGAGATGTTACAGTCCGTTCTGCCTTTACAGCTGCGCGATCGATATGAGCGTGAAGAACGAGTGTGGCACAATAGTGATAGTGTGGTGTGAAGTGAACACTGGGAAACTGTGGGAGCAAAGGAAAGCAACGTCTATTTCCCTTGTCTGATCATCTGAACGAACAACCAACAAATTCCCACCAACTAAAAGAGAACGTCCATTATTATTATTTTTGTTGCCATGCTATTCAGTTCAATCAATAGTTGTCATATACACGCGCATTTCATCGGTGCATTCATGAATATGCAGGTCTAGCATGCTGCATGCATGGTCGATTCTTTCCAGCTTCAATCACGATTCACACCCATCAATCCATGTCGATCCTTGGGTATATTGCCATCATCCTATCTAATCCTGGTTGGTTGCCAACACTCTTATCTTGCACCAAAGAGCAGTGGTTGGACTCTGAACGAGTCCGGTCTTTGTCAGCCGTGACCGCCGACCCAGCCAGAGAAGGCTACTGTTCTCCGACAGAGGCTTACAGAGAAGAACACAAGGTCCCTTGGCTGTGCACGCAGCACTGTCACTGCCGTCTGAAACTTTTCTGCACGGCAACAAACTGGAAACGGACACAGAGATCTTTCAGACTTAATAGCGCGTGAAGAACTTGAGAAAAATGGAGCTTCTAGTCCGACACACACAGACACAAAAAACTAGACTGATAATAATCTTACTATACCAGCAATTGAATTGGAGTTTAGGATGTCTTAGTTTGTTTAACAGCAGCCGCGGCAACATGCAGATTTCTGGGCTCTGTCTGATCATACCGTTTCTATGACTCTATAAGGTCATTTAAAAGTATGTATGAAGAGTCTGACATTTCGGGTTTGACTATCGATGATATATCCGTTTCAAATAATTAAACAAACTATCGATGATATAGAGAAACATACTCGGTGTAATGATCTTTATACCAAAGCATGCCATTGTAGACCGCGCCCATGTTCTAAAGGACTTTTCTTTTAGAGACTGGAGCATTTAGCTGGGAATACACAGAATGAGCAGAATTAAGCATTTGGCCTGAATGAACCTATATGAAACGTGAAAACATTCATAAGAACTCGACTCGATGAATTTATATTTGAAACTTAGAAAGAAAAGCATTATTTCAGGTATTATTTTTTCTCATCAAAGATGTAATCTATTTTAGCTGTGTAAAAATAAATTTCAGGTAACTAATAAAATGCTACAGTACAATTCATGTAATTGTTGTGCAGAAATTATTTTTTACGAAATTTGTAAAATCATAGTTGATCATATTTTTCTACACAAAATATAAGCATTTTTTATGAATCACAATGCATCCCCATTGGAATATACTATTGCTCAAAGGTGTTGCAAGACCCTGGTCCTCAGGGCATCTACGCTGACCCACAAATTTGCTCCAACATCTGTCTGCGGGCACAGATGCGGGAGCCTGCCATCCATCACTACATGCATACATTTTAACGACTGTTTGAACTAACCGAAAGAAATTCGTGCAAACACGGCGGATTTCATATAAACCAAACAAAAATTCATTACATTTTGGATATTTTTTAACTAAAAACTATGTCGCGCTAAGGTAAAAGTAGTCAACGGCCGGCGTCGGCGGATATCCATTCCCACGACAAAGATACCCTTGACTAATCTACGGCTAACCGTCGCGGATCTTCACTGGCTTCCCCATGTCCGGTAGCCCGCTCGTCGGACTCCCATGAGCCCCGGAGGTATATGCTTTAGTGCAAAGGGCGGATCACTTCCCCATGTTCGACAGCGCCGCTCATCGTAGTGAGCACCGCCAGGATGTGCTTTAGCCGGAGGGGAAGGGGACGACGACGGCCTGCGACCGGGCAAGACACAGGATGTGTGTTGGAAAATTAGGCAAGCCAATCATTTGTTTCAGTAAATAATTCATGACTAGCACAGAAACCAGCATGCAACAATCTAGCAAACTATATGAACAACATTGATACATCTCCAATGTATATATCCTGTTTTGATCTCTACCAATTTTCAGAGGAACAAACTCCCTATCAGCCAAAAGTGCCTTAATCTCGGCATATAAATGATCATAGACCGACCTAGGTAAAGTGTCACCCAAAAAAGTGGCTAAAAATTCGATTGGACAATCGCTGGTTTATCCAAGTGCTGAATGGCGAGTGCCATTCCTTGCATCAGGGCGATTGATGGTCCCCTGCGTTTGGAGCAGTAGATGGTTCCAATTATTCACAGTTGGTGATGGCTTTGCTGCTCCCCCTGTTGAAATTTTAGTCCCCACGTTGGGACTAGTATAATGTTTTCCTTTTTGGTAATACATAAACAGCGTGCTTAACTAACTAGCCATCTGGAGCAGGAGTTGAACGAGCGCATCTGCTTCACGTGTAGAATGGGGGCTCGGCGGAGTATCATTCAGAGTTGTTCTTTGTAAAGCTCTCAAACCATCGAGAATATTTCTTTTAAACACAATACAGATGCAAGTGCTCGTATGTACACGCATACACTTATTCCTATAAAAGCACACACGTACACCATATCCTTATGAGCACCTCCGAGAGACTGAGTAGGCATATCATTTTAAGATTTTACAAAGTCACTGTAGACGCCTCGTAGTCGACGTAAGCGTCTCCTTCCACTGAATACGCATCGCCAAAAATTCTGAAATAAATCCAGAATAAAGCAAGCATCAGGATTAAACCCTAATGGGCTGGAGATACCACGGTCCTCCTAACCATCCGACTACATGTTTGTTTGCAACTGCCAAGAATAGTTGAACGATAACCTAATCAGTACTTCAAGTACTAGGTTAACGTCGTTCAGAAAGATGGAAAAAACTATGTTAATTATGAGTATCAACTTAGGCAGTATCCCTAAATATACTATTAGTTGCTTAGGCTGACTTGTTAACTCTGACTAATTTGCTTTCCGCAAAAAAACAATTAACTAATTTGCGCATGTTCCCACCAGAGATTGCTACAGTCCGTTCTGCCTTTACAGCTACGCGATCGATATGAGCGTGAAGAACAAGTGTGGCACAATACTGGTAGTGTGGTGTGAAGTGAACAGTGAGAAACTGTGGGAGCAAAGGAAAGCAACGTCTATTCCCTTGTCCGATCATCAGAACGAACAACCGGCAAAGTACCACCAACTATTAAAACAGAACGTCCGTTGTTTTTTTGTTGCCGTGCTATTCAATTCAAGCAACCATTCATATACGTATACGTATACTTTCTCAACATGGTATACTCATCATATATACGCACATTTCATCTGTGCATGCATGAATATACATGGTCGATCCCGCAAAAAAAAAGGAATATACATGGTCGACTCAATCACGATTTACAGCCATCAATCCTTGGGTATATTGCCATCATTCAATTTAATCATTGTTACCAAAGAGCAGTGGTTGGACTCTGAACGAGTCCGGTCTTTGTCAGCCTTGACGTCGACCTTATCCATAGAAGCCTATACTGTTCTCTGACAGAGGCTTAGAGCAACTTCAATGGGACGATTCATTTTGTTTGTTTGGGTTATCCAGACATAAAAGCTGGTCTAACGGGGCGACCCAAACGAACATAGCGTCCGCCCGCTGTTCGTTTTGTGTCCACGCGGATCCATTTTCGTCTTAAATTTGAAAAAGTTTAGATCAAAAGCGGGTACAAAGCGGACACTCTCTGTGCCCTCCTCGTCCGCCTCTGGCCGGCTGCATGTGCTGCCTGCCCCACTTACCATTCACACATCCGTCCCATTCTATCTCTTTCCTCCTTTTTCTTCTCCCAGCCATCCAGCCACCCACCTCGCTCGTCCTACTCCGGCGCCGGTGCTCCGCCGTGGTGGGCTCGTGCTCCTCCGGCGCCTGTGCCTGACTGCGCCCGGCCGCGCCCGTCGACTTGCCTCGCCCGGCCTCGCCACGGCTAGTTGTATGTAGGATCGGGACATGGAGCAAATGAAACAGGCGGTGAGCGTGAACCCAGCGCGACCGCTTACCGCAGCCGGCGAGCAGCACGGCGAAGGATCCCTCGTCGCGCTCGAACGAAGAGCCGGCGGAGCATTGTAGCTCACGCGCTCGGCCGCCTCGCCGCTCGCGCGTTTGGTGCGGCGGAGCTCGTGCGCCCTGCCTGCCGTCACCGCCTTGGAGCTCGCCGTGCCGCCCCTGCCATGCTTGTCGTGCTCGCCGTGCCGCCCCTACCATGTCGCGTGGAGCTCGCCGTGCATCGTGTCGCGCCCCCGCCGTGTCGTCTCTGCTCACCCGTTGGAGCTCGCCATGCCCAGGCGTGCCCCGCCGCCATGCTTGTCGCGCCAGCTGTGCCGTGCCGAGCCGCGCTCGCCCTGCCTCGTCTCGCGCCCCGCCCATGCCATGCTGTGTCGAGCCGCGCTCGGCCTGCCTCATCTCCGCCCCTGCTGTGCCGCCCCGCTCGCGGGCTCCGCGTTGGAGCTGGCGCGCCCGGCGGCCTCCACGTTGTGGCCGGCGGTGCTGCTGGCGCAGGTGGTCGTGGCCGCCAGGCGCCCCTCGTACGCGCTTGTGTGGTGCGGCTCGTCCCGGCCATGGTCAACTGCACCTGTGTCTTTGCCTGCTGCGTGTTTGAGGAAATGCCGGGGCGAACATGTACAAAAATGTGTCCGCCTGCCGTTGGGCGCATCGATTGACCCAAATGAAAAAACGGACACAGACGCGCGGACGGGCGACCCAAACGGACAAAAAACGGATAAAATCAATGTCCGTTTGAGTCACCCCGTTGAAGTTGCTCTTACAGAGGAGAACACAACGTCCCATAGCTGTGCACGTAGCAACTGCCCTCTGGAACTTTTCTGCACGGCAACAAACTGGAAACAAACACAGATATCTTTCAGACTTAATAGCGCGTGAAGAACTTGAGAAAAATGGAGCTTCTAGTCCCACACAGAAAAATACTAAACTAACAGTAATAATATTACCACAACCTGCAACAGTTCGTTGGAGCGTACACATCAATCAATTTTAAGAAGATATGGTCTGCCAAAGTGGAGCCTAAGGCCCCATTCGGCGTCGCTCCGCTCCACGGCTCCGCTCCAAAAGCGGATGGAGCTGTAGTGCAAAATCTGGAGCCAGCAAACAGCCGCTCCGTAGATCCTAAGAGCGGTGGACTCCCGAACGAGGCCTAAATGCAGATTCTTTATGTGGTTATGGCTGAACGAGAAGATCCTGACAAACGACAACCTGCAGAAGTGCAGACTGCCAAACATGGCGCCTGCAACCTTTGCGACCAGGCGATTGAGTCACCCGCCCACCTCCTTCTGCACTACACCTTTGCGCGAGAGGTTTGGTTCCTAATCGCAGATTGGCTTGCCTAGCCAACGCTCATATTGCCTGTAGACTACAGTGCCTCTCTATCGACATGGTGGCAAGGCACGGCATGCGGCCTGCCTCCTCACCATCTTGCTGTGGCAATCTACGGTTGCTGGAACATACGGAAGGAGCGAAACCAAAGGGTCTTCGACAACTCAATCTGTAATGTAGACCAAGTGTTCTGCTTTCTCAAGCAGAAAAGTGGCTATTGCCAACGCTCGCATCACCTGGAGCGTCTTTGGCGAAAACCAACCGGAACCCGAGCCGGATTAGGACTTTTACTTTATGATGAATTATGTGGCCTGAGGAAGCCCCGATCCCTAACTCTGTAACTGAACCTTATTTGCTCCTCTCCTGAAATGCAATGGCAGTACACCAGCAACTGAATTGGAAACTAGGATGCCAGCCGCGGCAACATGGAGTCAATTGATCATGCGGACCGGTGACTGGTCAACAATCCAGGCGTTTTCTGGGCTCTGTCTGATCATACTGTTCACATATGATGGAGTTTATGTACTTTTTTTTTCTTGTTTCCTACATATGATGGTCATTTTAAAGTATATAATGTCAAACATTTCGGGTTTGACTATCGATGATAAAGAGAAGCATACTTTTATAATGTATAATGATCTTTATAACAAAGCATGACATTGTAGACCGCGCCCATGTTCTAAAGGACTTTTCTTTTGGAGACTGAAGCATTTAGCTGAGAATACATAGAATGAGCAAGATTAAAGCATTTGGCCTGCATGAACCTATATGAAACGCGAAGACATTTATAAGAACTGGACTCAACGAATTTATATTGAAACTTAGAAAGAAAGGCACGATTTCAAGTACTATTTTTCTCATAAAAGACGTAATCTATTTTAGCTGTGTATAAATAAAAGTTCAGGCAACAAAAAAAATATAAGCATTTTTTATGTATCAAATTGTCATTTAGGTACAATATGATTCTTGTAGTTCTCGTGCACAAATTAATTTTTTATGAACTTTGTAAAATCATAGTGGGTCATATTCTTGTACACAAATTATATTATGTATCCCCATTGGAATATATTGCTCAAAGGTGTTGCAAGACCCTGGTCCCTACCTCCCATGCCAAAGATGGCGAATGAAGTGATTTGAACATCATAAAATTACAATAAAAATGAAAAGGACAAACTGAAAAAGATAAAAGAAAATAACTTGTGCACTGGATGAAACTATATAGGGCCAGAGTAGTACAAGTAGATGTTGCCGAAAGGCATCACAAACCGAGACCTTACAAATTGCAACGTCACCTGCCTGCTTATCGATGATCCATTAGCAGGTTATCGTAATCCTATGCAAGTTAACGATTGTCGTTAGCATTGTCGGAAAAACTTACTGAAGCGAGACAACATTGTACACACATCTCTCACGAGCGAATCTCGTTTCATCAATTCCATGTGTTTTGCCAATATTCAGGAGGACTTTAGCGGGAAACTGTTAGGAAGCATGGCTCTATCTTGTGAGAAGATTGATGGATGTTCACCTATCTCAACAGCCCGATCAGTTGCGCCGGAAACTAACTAAGAATGAAGAGTTTTCGGTTAAATCCATGTATTTGAATATTATCAACACAAGCTCTATACCTTGATCGAAACATGTTTGGAAAGTCAAAGTGTCTTTAAAAATCAAAGTGTTTATGTAGTTTGTCCATAAACAAGTCATTCTAACTAAGAACAATTTGGCAAAGCGTGATTGGACAGGATCTACAAGATGTAACTTCTATGATCATGATGAATCCATCAAACACCTCTTTCTTGACTGCCCATTGGCCAAAAAATTGTGACGGTCTGTCCACATAGCATTTAATATTACTCCTCTGAATACTATCAACACGTTCTTTGGGACGTGGTTAGATGAGATAGATTCAGAAACGGCGAGATATATCCGTGTAGGAGTATGTGCTTTATTATGGGCAGTTTGGAACTGCAGGAACGATTTATAATTTTTAACAGAAAAACAAAATATTCATTTCTTGCAGGTTATTTTCCGGGCCACTTCACTGACCCGTATGTGGTTGCTACTCACTCCGACGGATGCCAGAGAGCATTTGGTTACTGGGTCTATCCGGTGGGAGACGGTAGCATGGGCTATTTTCAACCGGTTTGGATGATGGTCATGTAATAGGATAGGTGTTTAGTTTCCTATTTTCTTTTTTGGCTGCCGGTTGTGGCTATCATGTTCCTTTATGTTTTTACTCTATGTGAGCTTTTTTTCCTTTTGAGACCTGAAGACTTTGTTGAACCTTTTGCTTATTAATAATATGGTTGTATGCATTGTTCTGATGCAAAGGCCGGGGATAACCTCCTTTTTGAAAAAAAAATGTTTTGCCAATACCATGAAAGGGTTTTGCAAAACCATTATCCCACCAAATAGCACAACCCTTGATCAAGAGCTCCGTCATAGGATCAACCAGAGTCACTTTGTGAAGTGGGCTTAGCCATGCATATGCATCATCGAAGGCTGCAATTAACCCAGTCTATACCAAGAGCATGATAGTCACCACATCACCATTGTCCGTCACCAAATATCATAGAATTGGGCTGAGCTTTGGGGGAAAAGCGAAGAGCCAACGCCAGAGACCACACGATAAACATGAGGGTACCAATTGCGGTGTCGCCCATTGCCGCTGGCGACCCCTCTCCCCAACCCCCCTATCAATACCGTCGCCGAGGAGCGAGGATCACATCAGGACAGGAAATGACGTTCCTATGCGACACCTGCAAGAAAGAAATGGCGTCGTTGCTGACCCTGCCACCAAAACCACACCATCGCCGAGAGGCAGAGCCAGGCGACGGAGGACACTTGTGGGTTTATTCGTGATTTTTGTTTGAACTTCCAAACGAATAGGTACCATATTTGTACGGGCTTCTATAAAGAGTATCGGTGTAACATTATTCCGTCCGTTCATAATTGTAGTGCACGTTTGTGTGTGCTAAATAGAGGATCCATACAGGGTGCTGCAGTACTGGTAGTACGTAGTAGAGTACATGTTTGTTCCATGTATATGTACCGTGTCCTACGTGTCCGGCCGGAAAACACGCTTTCACTTTTTTCACCCGGACGCTGTACAGTCCCTACAACACGCCATTAAAGTCGACCGTTCGCTCTCGAGTTTTGAATCATCAACGGGGTACGAGGAAGTGAGGTTTGCCGAAAGAAAGAAAGAACTTTGAGCAAGTCAGGACCGGTGAAACCGTCTCGGTGCCGTCAAAAGCTCGGCGGCAGCGCCAGCCCTCAACTTTGTGGCCACCTCACTGCTGAACATCGGTAGAGATGCCGTGTTGATTTACTACATACAACCATTGTTGTATTAACATTTTGCCTAATAGTATGGTTAATAATATAGTCAACTGCTGGTCTTGCCAAGTCATCTATAGTTAAATTTATAGTCGACAAGTATAATAGTTGCATGTAAATGTGCACTACTTTTTTTGATATAGCCAAATCTATAGCCAAATCATCGGGGTAGTATTCTCGCAAGAAAAAAAAAACTTCACGGGTTAGTCCAGGCACCAGCAGCCAGCCGCAGAGGCGCGTGCTCCGGCTGTCCGCCACGCCCGGTCGACCGCGGTCGCAGAGCCAGACCGCGCCGCGTCCCCCGCCTCCCGTCCAAAACCACGTGTACGCCGGGCCACCAGGAAGCCGCCGCCGCCGCCGCGAGCCACCATCGCAGCAGTGGAAACGCGAGGAGAAAGAAGAAGAAAGAAAGACATCCAGACGGAACGGAAACCCCGACGCGGTCGCCCCGTCCATTCGTCCCGCCCGCCCATTTACCTTTTCCACGGGCGCTAATTTAATCCGTCCGTCCGCGCCCCCCCGTCCCGTCCTCCGCTCCCGTGTCGCTCCCCGCCACCGTCACCGCCACCGCCTCCGCAGCCCCTCGTGCGCGCCGCCGCCCAGCGCCTCGCAGATGACGGCCGCCGCCGTCACGCTCTCCCACCAATGACCCGCGCGCAGCCCGCACCCCAGCTCGCCGCGGCGCTCCTCCTCCCCTTCCTGCTGCTGCTGCTGCTCGCGCCCGCGGAGGTCGCGGCCTCCACGCTCGCCGTCGCGGGGGGCTCCGCCGTCTGCGGCGTCGCCGCCGACAACGGCACCGTCTACTGCGTCGCGCCCGGCGCCGGCTCGTCGGCCTACAACGCCTCCGCCTCGCCCGTCGCGCCGTGGCTCGTCTTCTCGCAGGTCTCGGGCGGCGCGGGCTTCCTCTGCGGCGTTGGCGCGGCCGCGGGTGGTGGCGTCCCCGCGCTCTTCTGCTGGCCGCCGGCGGTCCCGGGGCAGCTCAGGCGGGTGTACAGGGGCCCTGCGCCCCTCTCGGACCTCGCCGTCGGGGCCGAGCACGTCGCCGCGTACGACGGGCAGGCGCGCGGGATCCGATGGTGGAGGAGGGAGTCCGGCCAGTTCCCGGAGCTGGCCCTCGGCAAGTTCGGCTCCCTCGTCTCCGGCGACGGCTTCACCTGCGCGCTCGACACGGGCTCCTCCTCCTCCGCGGTCCGCTGCTGGGGGGCTAGAGGTAGCGCCGTGCAGGCGGCCTTCGCCAACGTCTCTGTGTCGTCCCTCGCCGCGGGGGGCTCCCGCGCGTGCGGCGTCGTGTCGGCCACCGGCGCCGTGCTCTGCTCTGGCTTTGTGGACAAGCTCCCGCAGAACGACCTCTACCCGCACGGGCTCGCCGTCGGCGACTCCCACGCCTGCGGTCTCCGGCGGCCTAACCACACCGCCGTGTGCTGGAACCTCGCGGGGCCGACCCCCACCGTCTACTTCCCGGCCTTCGGGACGGCGTTCGAGTTCCTCGTCGCCGGCGGCAACCTCACGTGCGGCCTCGTCACCGCAAACTTCACCGTGCAGTGCTGGTCGTCGACCTCGCCGGCGGCGGACAACGCCGCGGTGATGGTGCCGTTGCCCGCGATTCTCCCCGGCTCCTGCGTCCTCAACGAGTCCTCGTGCGAATGCGGCGTTTACCCTCGGTCCGGAGAGCTCTGCGCGAGCGCGCGCGCGGGCGGCGGCGTTATCTGCAATAGGCTGTGCGACACCTCGACGCCGCCGCCGGCACCGGCGTCGCCTCCTCAGTCACCAACGACGGCTACAAAGCCATTGTCCAAAGTCTGGATCGCCTTCGCCGTCGTAGGCGCGGTCGGTGTCTTCGCTGGCATCTGCTCCATCATCTACTGCTTCGTCTTCGGCTTCTGCAGCCACAAGAGGATCCATAACTCCGTCCAGCCCAATCTCGCCACCAACGCCCCTGCCGCGGCGGCGGATAACGTCGGTGGCGTCGGCGTTGGAGTCGGCGCCGGGGCCGTGGCGAGCCCCTACGGCTCGCCGAACGGGTCACGGGCGCGTGGCCTCTTCCGGCGGCAGCTCTCCCGCGCCATGACGCGGCAGCGCAGCGGGCCGTCGTCCTTCAACTTCAAGGAGCACACCGAGGAGTACACGTTCGCGCAGCTGGCGACGGCGACGAACGGCTTCGAGCCGGAGGCCAAGATCGGCGCGGGGAGCTTCGGCACGGTGTACCGCGGCAAGCTCCCCGACGGCCGCGAGGTCGCCATCAAGCGCGGCGAGGCGTCGGGGCCAATGGCGCGCAAGTTCCAGGAGAAGGAGAGCGCGTTCCGGTCGGAGCTGGCCTTCCTCTCCCGGCTCCACCACAAGCACCTCGTCGGCCTCGTCGGCTACTGCGAGGAGAACGACGAGCGGCTGCTGGTGTACGAGTACATGAAGAACGGCGCGCTCTACGACCACCTCCACCCCAAGGGCGGCGGCGCGGACGCCGACGCGGCGTCGCCGGTGGTGTCGTCGTGGAAGCTGCGCATCAAGATCCTGCTGGACGCGTCGCGGGGCATCGAGTACCTGCACTCGTACGCCGTGCCGCCCATCATCCACCGCGACATCAAGTCGTCCAACATCCTGCTGGACGGCGGGTGGGTGGCGCGCGTGTCGGACTTCGGGCTGTCGCTGATGGGGCCGCCGGAGACGGAGGAGGCGGGCGGCGCGCAGGCGCAACCGCAGCACCTGTCCATGAAGGCCGCCGGCACGGTGGGGTACATGGACCCGGAGTACTACGGCCTGCACCACCTCACCGTGAAGAGCGACGTGTACGGCTTCGGCGTGGTGATGCTGGAGACGCTGACGGGGAAGCGCGCCATCTTCAAGGAGGCCGAGGGCGGGAGCCCGGTGAGCGTGGTGGACTACGCGCAGCCGAGCATCGTGGCCGGGGAGCTCGGCAAGGTGCTGGACGGGCGCGCGCCGGAGCCGTCGCCGCACGAGGCCGAGGCCGTGGAGCTGGTGGCGTACACGGCCGTGCACTGCGTGCGGCTCGAGGGCAAGGACCGGCCGGCGATGGCCGACATCGTGGCCAACCTGGAGACGGCGTTCGCGCTCTGCGAGGGCAGCGCGGGCGGCAGCCGCGGCGCCGGCGGCACCACCACGGGCGGCGGCTTCGGCAACAGCTCGTCCAGCGCCAGCCTCTCCATGACGTCCATGGAGCTGTCCGGAAGGCTCGCGGAGTAGCCACATTCGTTCCAGGAGTTTCAAATTGTGATTAGCCCGGGAAGGAAGGAGGCGAGGTCCTTGGATCGTGATCCGTTTGTTAGTTCATTGATTTTTGATTTGAGGCTAGATTTTGGAACCGGAGAGGTCTCTCTCTGTGCGTGTGATCTGTGATGTGATTATCTCACTCGTCTCACGCATTTTGTTCTTGGTGGATGTACATGATCGTATTGAACTGGTCTCTTCTGTCTCAACAATGCTCTCTGCGTTCGAGCCTTTGCGGCATCATTCCCAGCATGATAATTTCTCCCGATTACCCTACGAATCATTGCGTTCCAAGCCACTTTTGTGGGATCCCAGCAGAATCATTGCGTTCCAAGCAGTTTTTTCGGCCATTCAGGAGGGAAGAATCAATCTCGATCATCATCGTCGAGCATCTTTGGAGTTTGAACAGATCAAAGCGCTACCATCTCCCGCGCCGTTCTCTCTTCTTCGCTTCCGGTCTCCGGTCTACTAAAGCGTGGAGCGGTCAAATTTCTTTATTCCAAGTTCCAACCCAAACGCAGACGCAGACGCATCGCTGGGCGGTCAATCGGGGGTTCGCTCGCTGTCGCTGGGAAGTGGTTCCGGGCTGCTTCCTGCCGGCGAGCAATCGCTCGGTGTGATTTTGGGTCTGCCGTGACGAGCACGTACGGCGCGGTCGTTTTCTCCGGGCACTCCGCGTCATCTTTGGCCGCCGGTAGTCTCGTGGTGTGCAGTTTCGGCAACCACGATGACAAAAGGATTGGTCAGGACGAAGCGGACGCCGGTGTCAATTTCAACGCCGATCTCTACACAAACTACTACTGTAGTAGGTCTTTATTAGCCCCTCACCATCGCAAAAATGACAGGTTTTTAGTTCCCACCCGAAGGGGGTTGATTTATGACGTGGCTGCGGTTTTAATGGCGGTCCGGCGAACTCAAAAAGTACAATGCTCAAAACGAATCAACGAAAAAGATGATGAAATGGAAAAAAAACTGAAATTTTATGAAATCATGACTTTTGAAAACAAACAATATGAAGGTAGATCAATAAAAGTCCTATAGTATTAGTTTTTGAAATTGAATAATCTAGGAAAATGAAAATGAATTTTTGAAATGCTGTTCAACAATTTTAGTTATTCTTTGGAATTCTATACTTTTGTCAAAACTTATTTTTTTATGTTCTCTTTTTTCGTTTTATGAAGTAAAGAATTTTATTTATTACTGTATATGTACTACTCCCTCCGTTCCTAAATATTTGCCTTTTTAGAGATTTCAAATGGACTACCACATACAGATGTATATAGACATATTTTAGAGTGTAGATTCACTCATTTTGCTCCGCATGTAGTCACTTATTTGAATATCTAGAAAGACAAATATTTAGGAACGGAGGGAGTACAATTTTTAGGTTCTTCAAAATCATTTTATTCCTGCATTTTCTTCTTTTGATGATCCGGTTGTTCTTTTTTGTCATGATTGGGTTGCCATACCTTCAAAACCACCACCACATCCTCAGGCAAAATGTTTTGAGTAGTGTGAGGGACCAAGTCCACTTGCTATTTAAAGTTAATGGTAAAAATTAAAATTGGCAATTACTTGAGAGACCAAATAAAAGTATGATACAAGAAATAGAATTGGTAAATTGTTGACAGACCAAATAAAACTGATCACACGTATTGCTTTTTTCTTCTATTGACAACACACACGATATTTCCCTACCAAAGAAACCATCACACGTATATCATTTCTGTGAGACAACCTATCCCTCACAAGCTAGCCTAAAAAAATCCATGTCTTGTCTATGGCGACAAATGCGGTAAAGATTTTGGATAGGTGTGGAAGGCCATACGAGGTCTCGGATATGGCTCTTATTTTAACGGCAGTCCAGCGAACTAAAAAATGGAATTGCATAAAATGTTCAAAATGAAGTAGCAAAGAACTCAATAAAACAAAAAAAACTGAAATGTTATTTGAAAATCATGGACTTTTGATAAGAAATAACATGAAGGTGCACCAATGGAAAATACTACAATTGTTTGAAATTGAAGAATTTAGGAAAATGGGAAATAAACGTTTCGAATGCCTTTGAAAAAAATTAGTTACTTTTCATAATTCTCCTTTTGGTTAGAATAATTTTTTAATCTTCTATGTTTTCATGTCATAAAGTAAACAACTATATTTAATATCATATTATACTTTTTGGCCATCTAGGTTCTTCAAAACTGTTTTATTCCTCCATTTTCTTACTTCGATGATTTGATTGTTCTTTTTGTCTATGGGGACAAAATCTATCTGCTATTGAAAGTTAATTTTAAAAATTAAAATTGGCATATGAAAACAATTTAGAGTCCGAAATAAACTTTATCACACATATACCCTTTTCTTCTATTGACAACACACTTTTTTCCTTACCAACAAAACCATTGCAAATATATCATGTTATTCCTTTTTAAATAGTCTATCTCTCACCGGCTTAAAAAAACTCATGTCTTGTCTATGTCGACAAATGCAGTATGGGTTTGGGATAGATGTGGATGGGCAGATGAGGTATTGGACATGGCTACCATTTTTATGCAGTCCAGTGAACCAAAAAAATGAAATTTTATAAAATGTTCAAAATGATGTAGCGAAATGTTATTTGAAAGTCAGGGACTTCTGAAAAAATTAACATGAAGGTGCATTACTGGAAAATCCTATAATTAATTGAAATTGAAGAATTTAGGAAAATGGAAAAGAAACTTTTGATGGCTAGAATACTCTACTTTTTATCATTTATTCATCCACTTTGTAATTAAACAATTCTAGTTAATACCGTATTATACCTTTTAGCCTTCTAGGTTCTTCAAAATTATTTTATTCATGCATTTCTTCTATTGATGATTTGGTTGTTCTTTTTTGTCTTGACTGGGTTGCCATACCTGCAAAACCACCATCATCAGGCAAAATGTTTCGAGTAGTGTGAGGGACCAAATCCACATGCTATTAAAATTTAATGGTCAAAATTTAAATTGGCAAATAGTTGAGAGACAAAGATAAACTTATGACACATATGACTTCTTTCTTGTATTGATAACACACACGCTTTTTTCCTACCAACGAAACCATTGCACATATGTCGTTTTATTTGTTTATTTAAAACAACCTATGTCTCACTGGTCAAAACTCGTGTCTTGTCTATGGCGAAAAAAAATGCGATACGGGTTCTGGATAGACACGGAAGGCCAGATGAGGATTTGCAGCTCTAGGGATAATCCGATCCCTTTTTCTAGCAAATTCATATTTTGAGTTTAAAATGTTGAGGACATCCAGAAGGAAAAAAAACAACTGGTGTATAGAAAGTAGAGTGAGTCTTGTATCATCATGTTGTTGTGAACTTTTTTTGTTGTTTTGTATTCCAGGAACATTTTTTTAGAAGCCGTAATAGCATATTTAGGTTGTGGAAAATGTCTCTGTTTTTTTACACCGCAAATCGGATGAAATTTTGTTAGGTAAGTACTCCCTCTACTTACAAATATAACATGTTCTAACTTTTTTTGAATAGGATGTATAATATTCAAATCATCTTACCTCCTAATTATTTTTTGGGAAAGAGATGTGACCTCGGGACTCATTATTTGTTTTCGGTGGGGTACCCCCAACTTCAGCTGATGATAGAACAGGTGCATGGTAGGCCTTTTCACGACACGGTGGCTCAGTCACGAGAGCCTACACACTGACACATCGAATTCCCATACGCATTATTGTGCCCTTTCGAAGTGGCCTATTGAACAGTGTCACACAAGTTGATTGACCTAGCTAGGCTCGATGCCAGCAACATGGCTTGAGACGTCTCAACAATACATTTTGTCTATATAGGGAAAATGGAGATGGGCGTTCGGGTAGTTGGTGAAACGAATCCCTCGCCGTGTCGCGCTCCCAAGGGCAGCTTCCCCTTCTCCAGTCGTGCCATGCTCCCCATGCTTAACGATCCGGCCATGGAGATGGAGACCGTTCATGCATGTGAAGTGTTGGACAAATACTACCTATCTTTGTCAATGGAGCAAGTAGGAAAACTATAGAAGATTGTGCCAACTGATTTTTCAGTCCCTCCGTAGTGCTTTCGTATTTGGAGTCACGGAAAACTTAACATAGACAATGAGCTACTGTCACTAAAGAAAAGAGCAGACAAAGTCAATGATGGACTTGATTAATCTAGGATTTTTGCTACTCTTGGAATGTAGTTCTTCTAAAGTAGTCACTTCTGTTCACTCTCCTCTCCTCCTCTTTGTTCTCCTTTCAGTTATTCTACACGGTGAGACGAGTTAGTGATGTCACTCACATCGCTGTGGATGCACCTCAAGACATAGATTTAAGTTTGATTTTTTTATGCATGCATTTGGGGTTTGAACGTTGAAGTATAATGTCCAGCCTTCTCCTACAGTTTGGACTTTTGGATGAATTGGATAGAGCAGTGGTGGAGCCAGGCTTACCGGTATGAGTGTACATAGTTCAAGATTTTACTATTTCATAGCTATTATATATATATATATATATATATATATATATATATATGCATATTTTATCTACCTAATTTATGCTTCTTTATCGGAATTAACGGGTGTACATATGTACACCCATTTCCCCTTGTGGCCCCATCGATGAGCCGGAGCACGAATTCAATACAATATCATCGTCAAGAAGTCTCAAGTTCAAAAACCTACCGAAGTAGTATTAAAAAAAATATTGTGACCTATATCGTCGCCACGCCTAAGGACTAAGAAAACCTAGACATGAAGGGGAGTGTTGAAATATAATGTTCAACCCTCTGGAAACTCGTGTTGGCACGCACCTGCCCAGGCGTGTTGGTCGCCCGATGGCCTCATGATCCGTCAAGTCATTGGATTCTACACGAGAGCACAACAAGTTTTAAAACTTAGTTGCTGAAACTTGCGTTTTTGTCGGTCTTTGTCAGTCGTAGGTTCTGAAACCTACGATTTTGTTGGTTGTTCGTACCAAGTTGCAGAAGTTGAAACTGAATGAAGTTCAAAAAACTTGTCAAAACATACTGAAAATGAATCTCATTTCAAAGCCCACATCGATCACTAGAAACCCACATATGCAAACGAAACTTAATTTAGACTTTTAGTTCAAAACATAGGAAAGATTGAAAATCAAAAGCCAAAAGAAAAGAAGGGTTGCGTGGCACCGCACCTGCGTGCTACAAATCCTCTCCCTTCAACCTCCTCTCACAGTTCGAACTTTCGGATGAATTGGGCTGGATGGATCAATATGGTATCGAAGTCAGGATATCATAAGTTCAAGACCCGGTCAACGCAATATTATTTCTTTCTGCGGCCTACATCAATCACGTGTCTTTCTCCATTGGTTCAAATTGCTAGGTGAACCAGTTAGGTGCATACAACTTATAACTAAAAGGTTTCAGGGTTCAAAAACGTAGTAAATGCAATAAATAACTACAGTCTGCCCCCACTTCCGCTGACCATGTCATAACTCCAAAGGAACATAGACGGGAGGGGAAGTGTTGGAGTATAATATTTTGCCTCTCCCATAGTTTGTACTTTTGGATGAATTGGCTAGAGCAGGAATTCAATACTCACCATGGAGAAACTTCTTCCACCGTGGGAATATAAGTGGGACACGGATTTTTAGGTCTTTGATTTGATTGCTGAAAATTTTGTCATATGTTATAAAAAATTATGTTCGTCGTCTCGAATTTAGTTTTTGAACATATATTTTTGTGGCATATTATGTGTGTTTCACTAGCTAAATGGATGACCTAAGTTTCCATGGTAGACTTATATCCCAAAACAAGAGCGGAGAAAGTCATCGAGAGACTTAATTAATCTAGTTTTTTTGTTTAAACTAAAATTCCAAAATGCTTTGCCCCGACGATCACCCAATTGACTGCCTCATTCTTTTTCTTGCAGAGGATACATGTAAGTATGGTGAACATGCCATGAAAAACCTTCACATTTCTTTCATTCCATATGATCCACATGACGATGCCCATAGTTTCTTTTTTGATGATTCACATTTGTCATTTGCTTTCCCACCATTCCTTAACCGAGTTATCCTCCACCCAAGCGGCTATGTCCGGTTAATGCAGTCAAAGCCAATCCTTGATCAAACCTCATATCCGGATTGTGATTCAACATTGGAACACAAGGTGTGCCTCTATCTTCAACGCCCACATGCCTAGCGGGTACAATGTCGGAGTTGGCCACACTCTTCTCTGTAACTAATCCGTCATCCAAATTCTATTTTCCATAATGAACCATCCAAAAGAATATTGCACTGTGCTTATTTCCAAGTTTTTCATATAGTGTGATGCATCGTGGAGGAAGTTTTACTCTCCAGCTGAGGTTAATTTCCAAGTTATTCATATAGTGTGATGCATCGTGGAGGAAGTTTTACTCTCCAGCTGAGGTTAATTTCCAAGTTATCTTGTTCACCTCATTATCATTGAGCTTCTATCTCTAATGGTTTCGTCCATAGGGTGGCAATTGAACAACCTATATGCTCTTGGTTAATACTTGCTTGATAGACAACTTGCGGCGGGAGGCCATGAAAAATGAGGAGTGCAAGATCCTTAGGCCGCTCCCTGGAGAGCCAAGCCGAATGCCAAAAGGGTGCCTTGCATCCATCACCTATAAATATCTCGTGGAGGCATAGAAATGAACCAATATCGGCGTCATTGTATGGGTTGTCCATTCCCACCCATAATTTCACCGGATCCATCCATTCAGACCAGTGCCACCAAATTTTGTTACTCGTGGAATGTAACTCTTCAAAACTTCAAAAATAGTTACTTTTGTTCATTCTCATCTCCTTCTGTTTGTCGCAGCTCAACAGTTATCCTATATGGTGAGACGTGTTAGTGATGTCACTGACATGTTTCCCCTGCAAAAAAAAAGATGTCACTGACATGTTTATCATTGCTCTTAGGAAATTATGTAGTAGACATTAGTTTGATTTTGCCGATACACGCATCTCAAGAATTGATGCATTCAACAAGCAATCATGCTCGTGTACACGGAAAGCCGCCATGATTAAGAAAAGAAAAGCCACCTCACAATTAAAAATACCCCACAGAAAAAAGAAACTTTCATTTCAAACGACACTTGCTAATCAAACACGTACAAATCTAAAACTTTTCTCGTCGACCTTTCTCTATTGTTTTCGAGCGATGGATGCACGCGGCGATACATATGATTAGTCAACAAAGGAGTGATCGGTAGTGCGATGGTCCGAGTAATCCAGCTTAGGTTTTCCCTATCACCAACCTCTTGCGTCCTTGTCCAGGCCCTTCTGGGCGGCAGCGGCTTTTGTTTATTCTCGAGGTGCGTGTGAGAACACGAGACCTGCATATATATTGACACCATTGTTGGGTACAGCCAGCACAATAATCTGCCTTTGATCTCCTTGTGATGTTCTTTTCACAAAGCACATTTGGTAAGTAGGCCAGCGTGTGTGTGCATGTAGTGCGGCCGACTCGAGGCGGCCAAAAGCTTTCGGCCGAAAGCGTTGCGGTCAAGAAAGGGAGGCCAACGAGAGATCCAGGCATTTTTCTGATTGCGGACAGGATTGGGTTGTCGAGATTAGCAACTTTGCAGTGGAGGACGTGTGGGCATATGTGTACGCGATTAGTGTCTAGACCTTTTTAATTAAGCACTCCTTCCGTTTTTATTTACTCTAGATATTAGGTTTGACTGAAGTCAAACTTTATAAAGTTTGATCAAGTTTATAGAAAAAACATAAACATTTATCATAACAAATCTATATGATGTGAAAATACATTCAATAATGAATCTGATGGTATTGATTTGTTATAGTACTCCATCCTTCCCAAAATATAAGGCACGGTTGACTTTTTACGGTCTTTGATGCACGACTTTAATCACTAATATATATCAAAGTATATGGATTGAACATGTATAAATGGCATTGTCATATTTATCTCGCAAAACAATTTTATTTCATATGTATGCATACTAATTTTATAGACATACAATACATGAAAATCGTAGTCAAAGAAGTTATGCAACGAAGACCAAAAAAAGTCAAACCACGCCTTATATTTTGGGAAGGAGGGAGTATATGTTAATATGTTCTTTTTACAAAAAAATTAAAATTTATAAAGCTTGACTTTGACCAAAGCTAATATGCGGACTAACTAACTAAAAATGGAGGGAGTACCAAGGTGTGTTCTTCTATGTTCTTATTATGCTTTTAATTTTCTTTAATCTATGAGAACATTGGTTTTACGTCGGAAACAAAAAAACCATGCATGCATTGCTCTAGAATAATATGAGTGTTTCCTCTTGGTAAGTTAATTTGTTCGGCACTGTCAATAAATAATATATGACTATGTGCATCACCCGATGGAGAGATTGAGGGTCATCTCTTCTTTTTAAGAAAAAGATGAGTGATTTTCGGTGGAGAAGCACCCACATTTGCATTTCATTTGATGAATGCGCTTGTTTTCGCGCCACCTTAGACCAACTTTAACAAAGTGGGCATATGACCCCGATCCCTATAATAACTACCAATATGTCGAATTTGGCTTGAAATTGCACTCTAGTTGTCGTTATATGCCTCCCAGTTGCCAAAACTTATGTAGCAACCCCTATATTTGGAGGCTGTGGAGGGCCAGTGTGAAGCTCGGTCCTAACCAGACGGCCACCAGCGTAGGAGGAAAGTTTCAGCTTCTTCCTCCTCGCGTCGCGGGTGGGATTTGAAGCAGCCCGACCTCCCATGCACCACCGATGACGTGCAATCGACCATTAATGCCATGCTTGCTCCCTCGGATTCTCATGACGGTCTGTCGGATGACTGCCACACGGCATCAACTCATGGCTTGCATGTGAGCAGACCGTGAGGAGTCGTGTAAGCAGCCAGGAAGTGTGTGAGAAAGCCGCCGCAACATTTCTCACTAGGAGACGCGCCATTTGACCGCTCGTCGTCGGCCGCCTCCTCAATTGCCATCTTAATGGTACCCATGGCAGGCTATAAAAGGCTGGTACCCTTCCCTCTCACCCTTATCCAATACCTTCTCCGATATTATTGCACAATCCCCTCTCGCCCGCATCCAATCCACTTCTTTGGCTTCATGGTGCAGTGGCAAGAGTTCCCCCATGTCTTTGGTTTTGAACATGACATGGAGGTGAAGTGGGTGGATCCTCTGGTCCCCTTATGGGACCAGATAAACATGGCCCTGGAGGAGGTTACGCAAATGGACACGCAATTGCAGCAGCAGATTTGGGCCCTTGCCCAGCCACCACGAAAGAATGGTCGACCTGGGCCGCCGTAGCTACATTCTAGCGGTGGCGATGGTCGTGGCCAAAATATTAGCTACTTATTAGTTCTTGGTTTAACTGTAAATGTAGTCTATCAATATAGAAATCACACTCCGACTCATCTTTCCCCAACAATAGTAGGACAAAATTGAACTAAAGTATGATTTTTGGGAAGAATTATCATAATCAATGACAAGTGGGATGCACGTGTAAGAGAAATATGAATACTACTTTTTTGGCGAATATGTGTTTGCGTACGGCCACTGCGACCTCCATATTCATATGAAGTGTGCTTCATAGTCCATATGGCGACCACACATATGTGGATTCTCCTAGAGTTACTTTTATCTATGCAAGAAATTCAATCATATTGTTATTTTTTGTTTTGTTTAAGATAGTGTTCACTTTGTGGAGTCCCCCCCCCCCCCCCCCCCCCCCCCGCGCGCGCGAAGGGAGAATTAAGGGTTTCCGGACTAGATTAAATTTTTATACATCTCATGTATATAAGGAAAGAGCATTTAAAAACACATCCGCTTGTTGTGTAATTGGTGGGGAGGGGGGACCCTTGAACTCTTGAATGGACAGAGATACGTATTTTGCAGTTCTTCATACCGAGTAGATCATGTCTTCTCTTTGATGTAACAACATCACGTCTTACCTCGCCTAATAAACATAATGTCTTAATGTAACTTTTTTTCCTTCAAAAAGCGGATAAATTATACTTCCTCCGTCTGAAAAAACTTGTCTCTCAAATGGATGTATCTAGCACCAAGTTAGTGCTAGGTACATCCATTTGAGAAATAAGTTTGGGACAAGTTTTTCCGGACGGAGGGAGTAGTAATGATTGATCTGCAGAATTTGTTGCAAGTTTTGTATGATGTATGTGAATTGATTAGACATATAGTTATTTGTTTTGTAAAGAAGGAACAAACAATTTTTAGTAGGCAACCCAACTTCAATGATTATTAAATAAGCAAAGTACAATAGGAGGAAGTATTTTCTTTCCTTTCTCGCAAGATGACTAGAGCAAAGCGTTCCTCCATTGGACCTCCGTCGGCAAGCCCAAGGATTTGCCTCCCTCTTTTTGCCGCTTTGGCAGCCGGTGACGGGAAGGGGAATCCTGGTGCCTCGGTGCCGACTAGTAGATATGTTAGGGTTTTAGTCCTTGCAGAGGTGGCACTCGGGAAGATTTAAAAAAATGCACACAACATTAAAAAGAAGTTCATGAAATATTTCATATGTTCAGGATTTTTTTAAAAAGTTTAGGAAATTTGATTTTTTTAATGAAATGATGATGAAAACAAGGAAAAGGCAAAAAAGAAATAAAAATAAAAAATATGAAATATGAAAGAGATCCAGAGGAAACCCGAGGGAAATTCGAGTGAGGAAACATAGAAAGCGAAAAGGAAAAAAAACCTCAATCAAAACCTTGTAGAAGCTTTGCAAAACTGATCGGAAGAAATGCATAAAGAATTTTAAAATACATAAACATTTTTTGAATCGATGAACTTTTTTTAATTCAGGAATAATTTATGAATTTTTTGAACATTTAAAAAGAATGCATGGATATGTTTTGAGTTAGCAAAAGTTTTTTCAAATCCCGGAACATTTTTTGAAGACATGGACATTTTTGTAAAATCATGAACATTTATTATTTTATGAGCATTTGTTTCTCAAAGTCATGAACATTTTCTGAATATGTGAACCTTTTCTTTAACCTACGATCGTTTTATGATTTGTTGAACAATTTGTAAAATTCTCATTTTTAAAAATTTGGAACTTTTTAAAAATCTTAAATTATTTAAATATTAAAAAAGAAAAAAAGAAACAAAAACTGAATTGAAAAAAACAGGATGCCCCACACATGTGCCGCTTGAAGTGGGCGCACAGGGAAGGGGTTATGCGTCAGCTCGTTCGCCAGCGTCTACCATGCCAAATAGGGGAACGTATCTGGTGCACTGGTGCTTGTGGTGTGCTACCGATGCAGCAGACCTCCTAACACATTTTAAAAGTTTACAAAAAATGTCAAAAGATTGACCATATTCACACAAAATCAATGTTTGTTGTTGCAAAATTTCAAATTAAAATTCGAAACATTGCTGGAGATACAAACATTGACAAATTTGACATCCGTGTGATAATGAGCCTAATCTAAAGCCCAAATTATATTACATACTATTCAGTGTTAAATTTGTCATTTTTGTATCGTGAGCTATGTTTTCAATTTTTATTTGAATTTTTATGACAGCAAATATTAATGATGTGTGAATGTGCTCAATTAGTTTCATATTGTTTGTAACATTTTAAAATGTGCTACAAAGGTCCGGTGCACCGTAGCTCCCCAAGCATCGGTGCACCAGATATTTCCCCGCCAAATAGGAGGTCCCATACCTTTTTTAGAAGCACTCGTAACTTTATCGTACTCATAATAATTACAGGTATGCTGATTTGGACCTAGATTCAAGAATATACAAAGTAACTCCTATAACTAAGAATTACAATGATATCTCTTGAAAACACCCTGTCCGCGGTATCAATCTCTGCTTGAAGAAATACCTCAAAGACTTTGGTAAAGATGCAGCAATTGGACTAGAGCAACGACGTTGTCACTCTTTCATCCGCACAAAATATTACCAATAGTGGTTTTTGAAAGCGATTTGCGTCGCCCATCAAAAAGATGGAAAGTCTTGACCGATGGATGTACTTGGGCCGGGAAAGATCCCCTAAAAGTGCAGGTCGTCGAATCACAATATCTTCACTATGGTGTCGATGAAAGATTTCACCTCTACAAAGAATCAGACAAACAAAAAAAGCACAACACAATAAGATAAACTCATCAGATCTGAACAATCATATCCGCGAGGACAGAAAACTCTCTAACCTCATGGCACCGATAAAAGAATGAGAAGAAATTTATTCTCACAAGATTATGATAATCACTAGATGTTGACGAAAAATATAGAGGTCTTAAAGATCCGAGTTCCTCCACCTCTCAGCGCCAAGATGGCAGCCGGAAACGAGGGGATCTAAATTTCTCGGCAGCTGCGACGGCGGCTTGAGGTAACCCTCGTACGTGATAAGTTTTATCCGTACGCGCCCGCAGTCCTAGGAGGTCCCATACCTATGTACCGCTTGCTGCGTCAGGTAACCGAGGAAACGCACATAGGCGTTTGCCTGGGCCAGCCCAAGAGGAGCGTTCGGCTGTTTTTTTTCCCCGCAAGCAACACTATATTGCCCGGTTTTGTGGCTGGTTTTTTTCCGCAAGCAACACTATATTGCCCGGTTTTGTGGCTGTTTTTTTTCCGCAAGCAACACTATATTGCCCGGTTTTCCCCATGCGAACGGTTATCTCTGTAGCAACACTGTGGTGACAGTTTTTTTATGTAGCAAAAGTTTAGCGGCCAGTTTTCTCTATGGAAACACTGTAGCTAACTGTTTTTAAAAATTTAAACCAAATTTGGAAATGGGAAATATTTGTTGAAATTCTGTTTTTTGAAGAACATTTTTTGAAAAATCCCAAATACTTTTCATAAACATGAATATTTTTAAAATTTGCGAATTATTTCTAAAGTGGAAGAATTTTTTTTAGAAAAAATGAACATTTGTTGAATTTAGGAACAAATTTGACAAAAAGATATTTATTATAAAAATCACGCATAATATTTGAAATATTTATTAGTTTTAAGTAAAATTTCGTAATAGGAACATTTTTTAAAATTCTTGAATTTGGAAAAACATGAAGATATTCTAAATTCCCCCCAAACTCTTTTTTTAATTTTTCTGAAAACATGTACATTTTTTATATCCAGAACAAAATTTGGAGAACATGAACGTTTTTTCGAAATTCTCAAACATTTATTGAAAATGTGAACATTTTCTTAAATTTCAAACAATATTTGAATTCCAAAAAATACTAAAAAAACTTGAAAAGGATGAAAGAAATAATAAAATTAAAAAATAAACGGAAAAACTAAAAATAGAAGAAATGAGAAGAAAAAAACACAAAGAGTCAACACACGAACAAAGAAGAGAAGGAAAGATAACCGGGCGAAAAGGACCAGCCTATTACGGGAGAAGGGTAGCGCACGCCTATTTGACGCAAAATGAGTCAAATAGAATTTTCCAAGAGTCAGAGTGACGTCTTTCCGTCTATCGGTTGATATAGACCAAAATTTTAGGTTATCAAGCATTTACAAACGAAAAACATGTACAAAGAAAATTAAGGAAAGCCTAAACTACTTTCAATATATCAATGGTGAGATTAGATATATACTGGTCCCCACCCCCTAGAAGTAGAGAGTATCGTAGGAAAGATCAACTCTTACCACACAAAACAAACACAATTCATATTCGTTTTCCTTAGAAAGAAGAGGATCCATTATACTCCTGATTGATCTATAGGATTATTTGCAAGCTTTGCATGATGTAGTTTTGTATGGGGAATTGCTTAATTACTTAGTTATTTATTTTACAAAGAAAGAGCAAACACATTGTAGCAGACAATCCAACTTTGGTTGATCAAGTAAGCAAATATATCATCGAACAAACTATCACGAAAATAAGCAACAAAGGCACGCAATCAAAGTAAAAGTTACATCAAGGTGCTTTGAATTCATCGTCTCGAGCTTCACTTTTTGAATATTCCATTGCGAACCAAGTAAACAAATCATTTGCTTCGACACTATACCGCGAGGGAAGAAACTAGGAGAAACAACAAGAAGAGGAAATTCAAAATTAGAGGACCTCTGAACATGCCACACTTGACCACCACAGTCATCGCCACCACTCTGTATACACACTAAAGGCCAGACAACAAACATCACAATTCAAAGACGTCGATTCCGGTGACTAAAATACCGTAACTTTCCAGTACTGATTATATGGGATACAACTGCCATACTAGAACAAGAAAACTACCATGAAACTTTTATTCTGTGCAATGCCGCCGAGGAAAGAAAAGCTACGGTACTTCAGCGCTCATCAGGGATTCCTCGTCTTTCGATGACACAAAAACATCCGAATACGAGAAAACGAGCAATAACATGGACAAAGAAACACTAACAAGCAAAACTCTCTCGGGCACCTAAGGTAGCTCTCGATCCTATCCTTTACTCAAAGAAAGAACACAAGTTAACATCAAATCCCACTTTTATTCAATAGTATAATAGTGTTCCAAACTATAGATTCCCTACAATTGTCACCTACACATACTTGATGTTACAACAAGAATTGTAACATCTCATATGTTGGCTAGACAAAGAAGTCATAAATATTGCATCAAATATTTCACCTCTCATGAGGGTGTTGAATCCTTCAGGTAGCTCCTGCTGAACTTTGGACATACATAGTGGTTATTTGTAGGAAAGCAGGTGCCTCATCTTGCAGGGAACTTGTGAGCTCACTGTGTTACTTATTAGTCTCGCTGTGTCGCGAGCAGAAGGACTTGAGCCTAGCAAGGCCATCTTCGAGAGAAGACGGTCCGATTGCGAACGTGATCCGGACCCAATTCTTGTATCCCACAGCACATCCTGGACAAACCGACTTGTTAATGCTAGAATAAAATGCCAATAGAAGGTAATTCTGATAGTTGAAGAAAGAAAAAAAAATCATGTACCACAGATATGCAATGAGCTCGAGTTTTATGCTCAAACTGTACCACAGCTATGATTGCTGAAGAAAGAAAGCAAAAAAAATAAATCCTGTACCACAGCTATGCAATGAGTTTTAGGCTCAAACTGTAGTATACCTGGCAAAACAACCACTGACTCCTCTTTTGCCAGCTTGCAGCAGAAGTCCATGTCATCTTTGATGTCCTGAAGGCAGGACAAATCCAGTTTCACCTGCAGAAAAAATGCAGTAAAAATTTTCATACACCATCAGCAACAAACCATTCGCATGATGTCTTGGCAACTTGGCCTGAAACACTAACCATTACAAACATGGAGCCCTCCGGTTTGCTTGGGCAAGTGATGCCACTGATGCCCTTGAGCTTCTCCCAGCATATATCTGCGGTTTGCCTGAGAATGTCCACGGTCTTGTCGAAGAATTCTTGCTTTGTGTTCTCCAGCAGTTCTGGGATTGCTCCCTGGGGAACGAAATTGCGTCAAGACCAAAGGACAAAAACGTCATTTTATTTTTCCATTCACTCACGTGTTCAATTCCTGCTTATTTTTATGGTATGGTGGCTTTTATTATGTCTCCAGAATATCAAATGTTATCTCTGAAGAAACTTGTAAGAGTCAGTTACCTGAACAAATGTCGCAGGATCACAGGAGATGTCAAGGTAACTCTTAATGCTTTCCACAAGCTGCACTTAAAAAAACAAGAAGAAAATGACATGACCTCACTTTGTAAGGTTCAGGTTTCACGCAACACAAAAAATTGAAGCAAACGTGCTAGGTTTGAGTTGTTGCATAGAGAAAGGAAGATCAAAGCTGACTGAACTGTGACTTGTGACTTGTGAGTGAGCCTCCACCATTTTTGGACATGTGCGTGCTCCCTCCTTTCAGAATATATGGTATATTTTGACTGAACAAGCCAAAAATTTGACCGACAGTTTGTCCTATCCTATGTCTGTCTGCCATGTGACACTAATTTGATCCTTTCTCCTTTTGTCTTTTTATTAATGGCTGTGGTTCTATATCAGACAAAAATAAAACATCCTAATGCAAGAAGTCGAAGAAAAGAACCTTGGTCCTGCGAAATACGCCATTAGGATCATTGGTGACGATCCATCCAAGCCGCCATCCAGGCACCACCCATCTCTTGGAGATGGATCCCAGGGTGAGCACCGGAGCCACGGAGCCAAACACGCCCATCGGGACGAACCGCTTCTTCCCGAACGTCAGGTGCGCGTACACCTCGTCAGCGATGACGAAGATGCCAAGCTTCCTCGCTGTCTCGGCGACCTGCAACAGTCGGCAAAGCTGAAGATCGTCGGTCGAGGCAGGAAGGATGGTGAGATTGGATGTCATGGCTTGCCTTGGCGAGATGGTCGTAGCTGTAGACGTTGCCGCAGGGGTTGCCGGGGTTGACGAGGACCATGGCGACGGTGTTCCCGTCGGCGAGGGCCTCCACGGCGTCGAGGTCCGCCTCCCAGTCTCTGTCCGGGAGGAGGTCGAAGTAGCGGGCCTCCATGCCGTTGAACGCGGCGCGCGCCTCGTAGAACAGGTACCCGGGCCGCGGGAGCAGGATGTTGTGTGCGCCGGGACGGCCGGCGAGCACGGAGCAGACGATCTCGATGGCCTG
This sequence comes from Triticum urartu, assembly GCF_056163025.1. Lineage (NCBI taxonomy): Eukaryota > Viridiplantae > Streptophyta > Magnoliopsida > Poales > Poaceae > Triticum > Triticum urartu. The sequence goes on along the minus strand of NC_141873.1, from coordinate 63,244,670 downwards.
GGAGCAGCCGCTCGTGAGGTAGACGTCGTCGGGGGAGAGCTCGTAGGGGAGGTCGAGGGACAGGTGACGCGCGATGGAGCGCCGCGCCGGCTCCAGGCCGACGCCGGTGGGGTAGGAGTTGTGCTCCCCCGAGTGGAGCGCGGCGGAGACGGCTTCCACGGCCTCCGGCGCGGTGCGGAAGCACGGGAAGGCCGAAGGGTCGCCGTGCCCGAGCGGGATCACCGGGCGGTCGTCGCTCGGGTCCATCCCGGCCTTGATGCTGCCCAGCACGGAGCGCACCGACAGCGCCGACAGGCCGAGGAGGGCCTCGTCCGGCGCGAAGTTCCACGCATCGGGCGCCGGCGTCAGTTGGTTCATGGTGCCGTTGGACATTGTGGAGTGTTGGTTCTGTGGTACGGGACTGGCACATGCCAATGCTGCTGAGAGCAATAAGACTGGTGTATTTTCTGGCAAGCATCAGAATCCCTTGCGTATCTCGATGGCCGTCAAACGCTGTGATAAGAGCATCTAGGCAAATCCGGGTCTCTATATGTCCGTGGACGCGCGCCCACGACAGTGACCGGATGGGCCTCAAATTTTTTAATTTTTTTACGAGAAAACTTTCAATCTATTCATCTTCTATTATAGCAGTACAACAAACACTAGAAATAATTAAAATTACATCCAGATCCGTAGACCACCTAGCGACGACTACAATCACTAAAGCGAGCCGAAGGCACGCCGCCGTCATCACCCCTCCTATGCCGGAGTCGGGCACAACTTGTTGTAGTAGACAGTCGGGAAGTCGTCGTGCTAAGGCCCCATAGGACAGCGCACCAGAACAGCAACCGTCGCTGATGAAGAATAACGTAGATCGAAAGGATCCAACCTAAAGACACACGAACATAATAACCAGATCCGAGCAAATCCACCGAGGATAGATCCGCCGGAGACACACCTCCACACGCCCACCAACAATGCTAGACGCACCACCGGAATGGGGACTAGACGGGAAGACCTTTATTCCATCCGCAGGGAGCCGCCGCCGTCTCGTCTTCTTGAGTAGAACACAAACCTTAACAAATCTTGAAAGAACGACTAACAACGGAGCCCTCCCGCCGGCCCTTGCCAGGATCCACCGCGCCCCCATGGCCCTAGCTTTTCTTGGAGGAGGAGGCGGCGGCTGAAAAGAGGCCTCAAATTTTTTATTTGCGATAAAAAATCCTATACTCAAAATACTTAATACTCCCTTCATTTCTAAATACAAGTTTTTTGGAGATTTCAATAAAAGATCATATACGAAGCAAAATGAGTGAATCTATATTTTAAAATATGTCTATATAGATCCGTATGCAGTTTGTATTGAAATCTCTAAAAAGACTTATATTTAAAAACAAATGAAGTACATGCAAAGACATACATGTCAATCATTTTGAATGTTTTAGTCTGTGTTAGGCCGGCGGAGTTGTTTAAACACCAAATAAATTGTTCGTATTTAAGATTTTCAGTTTAGAAACATCCATTTGGACCGGCATAGTTAGGTTTTTAGTCCCACCTCACCACCGGAGGAGCGACATGACGGGCTTAAATAGCCGCGTCGGGTAAAAGCGTTAAGCTACTATCTCTTGATAGGGGCTATCAATGCTAGCTTTGTAAATGAGCTCATATCCTTCACAAGGCAAGCATTGCTGGCCGCTACTAATAGTGAGAATTTTTTGAAGTATGAGAACTTTTTTCAATCATTTCATCAAGCTCCTAGGAAAAAATCACAAAAAACCTAGTCAAACAATGTGTTAAAAAAATAGACGGCAAGGTGCAGTCTGACACAAGTGAAATCGGGTAGGTCAGAGGGGGATTTGGTTCAATTTTTGTTGGGATCGGGCTGTCAGGTCTGTCATGATGAACGCGCCCAGCTGCGCCCAGGCCGCCCTATATCCGTCCCATATCTGGACTGGATATATGGGGTGCCAGTCAGTCCGGACGTTTGAAGCTAGTTTGAAGAACCTGTCGGATCGCTTTTTTTGACCGGTCAATGACCGGGCCATCCGCCGGAATGCAAAGGCGGCCGATCGTCGATCCATGGCGCTTCTTCTTCTTCTTCTTGTCGGCTTCAAATTTGCCGACGAGATGCAACAAGAGGAGGTTCTCGACATCAAAAAGCATCCCCTTTATGTTGGAATCATCCGACTCCGACAACGAGAACGAAGTCCAAACATCCATGTACGAAAATAAAATTTTCACTTCGTCAATAATCGCATGTTGGCTGAATTGAAAATCGGTAGAAAAGCTCCAAATCTTACCTTTGGCCGGAATCAAATCCGACACAAGCAAAGCCGAAGCAGCTGCAACCCCCTTCTACCCCACCGCCAGCCAAAAGCAAAGCCACACCCACCGCAACCCCCTTCTCCTCCACCTCCAGCCAAATTGAACTCCACAGGCACTGCCACCCCTACTTCCCCACGACCCCTATGGCTCGCGCAGACAACTGCTACTCAATCATGGCGGAAGCACACTACTAGGAAAAGGGCTATAGATGAAATGAATACTAATGGCGCACCTGACATGTGGTGCGCCACTACAATATAGCAGTGGCGCACCATGTGCAGGTGCGCCATTAGTGTGGAAGACACTAATGGCGCATCGGATACATGGTGCGCCGCTAGTAACATTTTTTTTTCATTTTTCCAAACATACTAATGACGCATCAAGTAGACAGTGCGCCATTACTAATTATTTGCGCCACTACTAAGTTTCTTTTTAATTTTTTTTTCAAAACTAGTAATGGCGCACCACTCCCACAGTGCGCCATTACTAACTTTCCCCCCTCTATCCCTTTTCCCCCGAGCGCCGCCTCCTCCCCGGCCGAGCCCAATCCCAATCCCCCGAGTCCTCGACCTGCTGCTCCGTCGCCGCCCCGACCCACTGCGCCGCCACTGCTGCCCTGCCCCCCATCGCCGTCTTCGAGGAAGGGCTCGGGGAAGCAAGAGACTGAGCAAGAAGGCGCCGCCGCCTCCTCGACGCGCCGCCTCTTCCTCGGCGCGCCTCCTCCTCCTCGACGCGCCGCCGCCCGCCGCCTCCTCGACGCCGGCGCCCTCCTACGGCAGCCTGCCGTTATCCCACAGGTGATTTCTCACCTCTCCCCCTTCCCCTCCTTCCCCCTAGGCTACCTCCCGCGAGTACCACAACCCTCTTCCCCCGTGTTCTAGGGTTAGCAAAAGTCAGCAAATTGATTTCAGTGTGGATTTGTGGTCTGTATCGGTGGGGTTTGTGCTTCTTCATGTTGATTATTGTGACAATTCTTTCTAAAATTGTGATCTAGTTAAGTGGAGTGCAGGCAGTGTTTTAGCCAAACCTCCCCCCTCCGAACTCATCTATTTAGTCATATATATGAAGCAACCGAATCTCTTTGGATGTGTGTGTGTGTGTGTGCTGGTTTGCCTTTTTTTTGCTTAGTTAATGTGTCTTTCAGTTAGGAGCTACTGTTAAAAACTTGAGCTACTGTCAAAAAATTCAGTTATGGCATCTAGAATTATGTCAGTTTTGTTTTGTAACTAGAAGACCAAAGTGTTAGGAATTCTGTCCAAACTGTAGTTTTCAGTATTCTGTCCAAACTGAAAACTGTTAAAAAGACCATGTGTTTTTTGGTCAAAATCTGCATGTAGAACTGAAATAATCAGTCATAAAGAATATCCTCAAGACGATGTGTTTCTTGGATTTCTTGATTGTATTTTGTGCTTGCAGGAGTAAATTTCTTGGAGTAATTTTGTGCTTGCAATGTTTGAGTTCTTAAGCCCTTTTACTGAAAATCAAACAAAAATGTTTTCTTAACTCAGAAGCCTGTTACTGCACCTGTACTGCACATTACAAAGTCTCCTAGTACTTAACCCACCCAAGCTATGAGGCAAAAATTTCAGTTAACTGTTATGGACAATTGTCAATTTTCTGTAATGATGATGGAACATTATAAAGCATTGTACTCCAGTGTATATGAAGGATACAAAAAATTTAGCAACTTTTCTGATTTTATAAAGTTGTTCTTATATGGGTGAAACTTCACTTGTTTTTAGGCTAGTGCAGGGTGTTGCTTTATTCTGTCATCATTTGTAACTATGTCACAAATAAATTGTTCCTTCTTCTGTATTTGACAAGTAATAACTTGCAAAGATGATGATCATCTTTTATAGAAAACAATTTCTGTAAACACGTCAGTAACTTTGCTAGTTTGCTGGGTTTTGTCTCCGACCATTGTGTCGTGATGAATTTGCAGGTACCCCGAGAGGCCCTTGAGTTTGCCGGAATGTCGATTAACTTCCATTCCGGCAAATTCGGGTACTCCATATGTCCTATTTTCAGCAAAGGTCATGCTGAAATTTTTCGTGAATTTTAGCATGACTTTGCTAAAAATAGGACATATGGGGTACTTGCGACTAATGCATGGGCCGAGGTATCTTAGTACTTAGTTAAGTAGGATCAACTGCCCCGCCATTCTTGCTGCATTAAACCATATGTGGCAATAGAGCCAAGTGATTAGGCCCAACTTAGAATTCTCCTTAGCATCGATAAATCCTAGATGATAAACCCAACATAGGTGGCAATAGATCCAAGTGATTACTGCCAAGTGATTAGGCCCAATCTAGGGTGCCTCAGCATCGATAAACCCTGAATGATGAAAACTTAACTTACCATTTAGGGTGCCTCGGCGTCGACAAACCCTAAATGATGAAACCTTGGCTTCTATAGAATGGTGATATAGAAGTGTGATATCAACTCATAGTTATTACTAATGTCAGCTGCTCGTCATCGATAAACCCTAATCTGGAAGAGGAACCACTCATCCTATGTAGTTTTGAATTATGAACGTAGGAAATGTCATCATCGGACGATGAAAGTCTCCCAGGGGAGTGCGACTGGTGCCACGACGATCAAGGTCTGTGCGACAGGCCTCACCTGGACGATGATCGGCGCTTCAGCATTAAGCTCGAGGAGACCTTCGAAGTTGAAACGATAAGCAACGACAACAATTGTTTTTTTTCATAATTAAGCATGACTTCAACTATTTCAACATGTAATTTTCATCTTTTACAATTCGAGTATAGCTTATCCCATGCCATGCAAGACGCTATGTCTTGGAGAGGATGGATTTTGAAGACCATGAAATTTCTGAAACAAAGAAAATTCACATAAGGACTCATCACGATGTGGACTTTGAAGTAAATCTGCATAATTCTGAGAGCGTAACCCATTTTGGTTGCAAAAATTGGGAAGCATTTTGCAAGATGTATGGTTTTGATGAGGGTATGCTTATCACCATGGATCTTGGTAATCCTGACATCGACCAAGAATCTGCTGTTGCTGTGTGGTGCTGTCTATATTCTGTCCAATAATATATTTTGTAACCTGTGCAAAAATCAGAAAAGTAAAAAAAATAAAACCTAATATTCATACTAATGGCGCATCACCCCACAGTGCGCCATTAGTATGCCAAAGCACATGGGTAAATATGGCCCCTGGGAGGCATACTAATGGCGCATGTTGGTCTATACTAATGACACACGGCGTGCGCCATTAGTATACCAGATACTAATGACTCACCAGTGGTGCGCCATTAATATATAATACTAGTGGCGTGGTACTAGTGGCGCACTAGTAGTGCGCCATTAGTAGGCAAAACTGGTGCGCCACTAGTAGGCCTTTTCCTAGTAGTGGCAGCCGGATCCGCGTGCAACACGACATCCCATGAAGCTACCGACCAGATCCATGGCGACAGCAGCAAAACGAGAGAGTCGCGTGAGGGATAGAGGGAACCGTAAGGCCCTGTTCGTTTAATCCCCTCGCCACATGGATTGAAGGGGATTGGGGAGTTTTGAGGGTTTTTTTGACTTGCAAGGGATTTAATCCCCTTCAATCCCTTTCAAACCTCTCCAAACCCCGCCAAACCGAACAATGCCTAAAGGAGAAGGAAAAAACGGGAGATTTAAGGGCTATAGGCCGATTTTTAGAGATAGCCATAAAAAAAGTGCGAGACGGCTTGATATACGGTACATTCGTCCTGGTACGGTTATTTTATGTCTAGATGGATATTGCGGATCTACTTGAGTTGCTCTTAGAGAAGCAAACAGATACTTTTACTCCGCTAAGGGCCCGCTTGGTTTACGTGTTTTGGGGCCCCAAAACACGTGTAAAATATACCGTTGTGAGAAAAATACGTATGGGCCTCGCATATGTGCTTAGTATGTCGTTTTTGGGCTGTAATTTTTACACTGTTTTTTTTCGTTTACACCCGTAAGGCCCCGTTTGGTTCATCGTTTTGGGGCCCAAAACACGTCTAAAATATACCGCTGTGAGAAAAATACAGATGGGCTACGCATAGGTGCTTGGTATGTCATTTTTTGGCTTATTTTTTACTCCCTCCGTTATAAAATAGATGACTCAACTATATACTAAGTTAGTATAAAGTTGAGTCATCTATTTTGGAACTGTAAGGACATATTTATCCCTAAGTGTTTTGGTGATTGATGACAACGCATTTGCGGACTAATCGTGTGCCATGAGTTTTCCAGACACTTCTTTGCTAGACACAAGACGATTGGGTGCCCCTCGAAGACTGACGAAGACGACGTTTTTTCTACGTTTCTTTTTGGTGGATTTGAGTCGTAGGAAAGCCGTACTATTAAAAGGGGGTCCGCGTTAGAAAGGTTTGGGTGGAATCATCACGTACACGTCTCCTTTTATCCCCTCCTTCCTTGGAGCTTCCTCCGTTTTTCCTACCTCCTTTGACTGACTGCTGTTGTGGTTGCGGTAGTACTGCTCCTGGATCAACGGTAGTACCGTAGGCATCCACGGTAGTACCGCGCCGTGGCGCGGTAGTACCGTTGGTGCTCATGGTAGTACCGCTCCCCTGGAGCCGCACTACCGCTGCCCACCAGGCTAGTGCCGCCCCCTTGCGGTAGTAGGAGCGGATGTAATTTTTTACATCCGCACCTGCCGCGGTAGTACCGCTTTCGCCGTGCAATAGTACCGCGCTATACGGTCAGGCAGTAGTACCGCCCCTCGGCAATACTACTCTGTCGGGTTTTTGCTACTTCTGTTTATTTGCGGAAGTAGGCACGGAAGTTCCCCTTCCCCCTGGCTGGGACTTTTGCCTTGCGGTAGTACCGCATGGGGGGCGCGGTAGTACCGCGCGTGTGGAAGTACCGCCCCAGCTTGCGTCTGTTTCTGTGCTGGGGTCGCGGCAGTACCGTGGGATGGTACGATTGTACTGCACTGCCGTGCGGTAGTACCGCTTGGTTGCAAGTAGTAGTATCGCGCGGCCTTGCGGTAGTACCGCTGGCCAGGCGCGGTAGTACCGTTGGCCGCGGGCTAGTTGGTGGGTAACGGTTGGATCTTTTCCACACACTATATAAAGGGTCTCCTTCTTCCCCGTTGACTCACCTCTTCCACCATTAAAGCTCCATTATTGCTCCAAGCTCCATTTTCGCCCGATCTCACTCCCTAGCCAACCAAACTTGTTGATTTGCTCGGGAGTGGTTGAGAAGGCCCCGATCTACACTTCCACCAAGAGATATTTGATTCCCCCTACTAATCCCTTGCGGATCTTGTTACTCTTGGGTGTTTGAGCATCCTAGACGGTTGAGGTCACCGCGAAGCCATAGTCCATTGTGGTGAAGCTTCGTGGTGTCGTTGGGAGCCTCCAATTGAGTTGTGGAGATTGCCCCAACCTCGTTTGTAAAGGTCCGATCACCGCCTCCAAGGGCACCAATAGTGGAATCATGGCATCCCGCATTGTGTGAGGGCGTGAGGAGATCACGGTGGCCCTAGTGGCTTCTTGGGGAGCATTGTACCTCCACACCGCTCCAACGGAGACGTACTTCCTCTCAAAGGGAAGGAACTTCGGCAACACATCCTCGTCTCCACCGTCTCCACTCTTGGTTATCTCGTGCCTTTACTTGTGTAGCTTATTTGTTTCATATATCTTGCTTGCTTGTGTTCCTATTCGTGTTGCATCATATAGGTTGCTCATCTAGTTGCATATCTAGACAACCTACTTTGATGCAAAGTTTAAATTGCTAAAGAAAAGCTAAAAACTGTTAGTTGCCTATTCACCCCCCTCTAGTCAACCATATCGATCCTTTTAATTGGTATCAGAGCGTCGTCTCTTTATTAAGGACTTTACCGTCCAAAGAGTATGGTTGATACCGTAGACGGTGCGGAGGAACACTCCGGTGTGAATCCTATCTCGTCTATGGGTGATGGGGGAACTTCGGTCTCTCGTGAGAAGTTCAATATGGCCTTGGAGACATTGAAAACCTCCATGACGACCGAAGTTGAAAGCATGCTTACTAAATTTCTTGAGGGGCTTAAACTATCCACCGCACTGTTGAAAGTGGGTGATCCCGCCATCAAGGTGTCGGATGCTATCCCCGACAAGGGGGAAGCTAGTAGTGAAAAGGCTCCTTCTTCTAGTGGCAAGAATGGCACTGGCATCTTTGCCCATGTGGAACCACCACTTTTTTATGGTGGACCGGTTCCTTCCACTCATTTGAATCATGCCGGTCCTCCCCCTAAGATTGTGAAAAATGAGGATTTTGATTCTTGGGTTTACCGCTTTAAACGTCATTTAAATCATGTGAACACTAACCTTTGGAGAATCATTGAAGAAGGTTTCTATCCACATGATCCAAGCAACTTCACTCCTCGAGAAGCCGCGGACAATCAATTCAATGAGAATGCTCTCTTCATCATTCAAGATGCAATTCCATCCGAAGACCTACCTCATCTTTGTCCCTTCGCCTTGGCCAAAGATGCATGGCATTGTGTCGTGTCTCTCTACTGGGGAAGCGTAAGCATTTAACGCTCCAACTATGAAGTGGTACAAGATGAGGCCGATGAGTTTGCAATGAAGGAAGATGAAGAACCTCGTGAGCTTTATCGGAGAGTAACCAAACTCACGGTCTCACTACGAGATCACGGGAGCAAGGACACGGATGACAATTGGATCAAGCGCAAATTCCTCAAGGCAATGATGCCCTACCACAAGGCCATGTCTTCCGTCATTCGTCAAAGACCGGACTTCCACACTTTGACCTCAAGCGAAGTGTTGGATGAGTTTGTGGCCATGAACATTTTGGACAAGACCGCCGACAATGCGGTGCTTCGTTCTCAACGGGCAAAGAAGCCTAAGCTTGCATTGAAGGCCAAGCTCACCGTGGAAGAAGAAGAAGAGGAAGAAGAGGAGAGCAACCCCGAAGATATGAAGTATGCATATCATGAACACATGGCACTTGCTTCAAGGCAATTTTGGAGCAAGAAAAACTCGAGGCCCAATTTTAGCAAAAACAACTCGAGTGGCACAAGGGGCAAGCAACATGTAAGGACTTGCTACAATTGCGGCAACGTGAGTCATTTCGTTGCGGAATGCCCATATGAGAAGAGGGAAGACAATGGTGGCAAACTCATCCGAAAGGACAAGGCCAAGTCGTTCCCCAACAAGAACAACTTCACCAAGAAGACTCCTCCCAAGGCTTTGGTTGTGCAAGAAGAGTACAATGAGGATGATGATGATGAAGAAGATGATGAGTCGGTTGCCATGGCCTCCGTTGCCATTGCAACAACGTCATGGGTGTCTCTCTTCGACTCACCCAACGAGAGCATCACCGCCAAGTGCCTCATGGCTAAAGCCACCAACAAGGTAACCTCCAACATCAAAACTACCATCATTAATCATCCTTCCCCAACGGATAGCATTAATGAACCTGAGGGAGCTAATGTGGAGGCTAACGAGTTTGAGGCCTTTATGGGCAAACTCAAGGGAAAATCCAAAAAGCACTTTGTTGCTCTCTTGGAACAACTGGGTGAGGCCAATGACATGATCAAGGCTCACGAAGACACCATCTCTAAGATGGAAGGGCATAGTCGTGACTATGCCGATGAGATTTCAGATCTTTCCAATGCTCTTGAGGAAGAACGTGGTCTTTGTTTGGCTCTTGAGGAGTCACACAACGTTGATCATGCTAAGTTAAAGAAAGATTATGATCATGCCCTCATTGTTTCTCGTGTGCTAAATTCCGAGAAGGCCAAACTCGGGGTTGATCTTGCTAGACTCAAAGAGGAGTTTGATATACTTGACAAGGCCCACAAGGCCTTGGGTATTCACGCTAGTCTCAAGGAGTCTCATGATCAACTCCAAGTGAAGCTAACTAAGGAGAAAGCAACTTTTCCTCATATGGTTTTAATTGATAATGCAAATGCTACTAACCCGTGTTGTGAGCATATACATCTTGTTGAGGAAAATGCGAAGTTGAAGGAGCAACTTGAGAGAGGTCTTGCGACTTGCATACAAGGCAAGAAGAACCTCAACGATCTCTTGATCAACCAAAAGGGAGGTGTGGCCAAGGAAGGGGTTGGGTACGTGCCCGACTCCAAGAACAAGAAGAAGAATGACAAGACCAAACGACCTCCTCCCCTCATGCAAACCTTTGTGAGGGAGGGAGAGAGTGCCCCTGAGGAGAAGAAGAAGAACAATGTCAAGAAGGGCAATGCCATCCCTCTCAACAAAGCCGGCGATTTTAATCCTTCTTATGTGTTATGCCGTGCTAGTGATGGGCATGTTTATGCCAAATTTGTTGGTTCTCTCCATGAATACATTGAATGGTCTATTTGGGTTCCAAAAACCCTTGTTTCTAACATCAAAGGACCCATTACAAAATGGGTACCTAAAACCAAGCATTGATCTCTTGTAGGTGTTTGCTTCCGGTGGGGGATCATGGTTGCTCGATAGTGGAGCTACAAATCATATGACCGGAAGCAAGGACTTGGTGGTGGACGTGCACAAGGTTCCATCTATGCCCACCAATGTCGAGTGGGGTGACGCCTAATCTTCTAAGGTATTGGGACTTGGCAAGGTGGTCATCTCTCATGATCTCACGATCGAGAAGGTCATGCTTGTTGAGTCCCTTGCATACAATTTACTTTCCGTTCGTCAACTTGCTATCATGGGCTTTGCCACTTTCTTTGATATCGATACCGTGGCCCTCTTGTGGAGCAAGACTCTTAAAGTAGCCTTTGTTTGGCATGTCGAGAACGGTCTATATGTGATTAACTTTTCGGAGTGACCCACTAAGACCGCGACATGCCTAATGGCTAAAGTTGATGTGGGATGGCTTTGGCATCGCCGTTTAGCCCATGTCAATATGAGATCTTTGCAAAGTCTCCTCAAGGGGGACCATGTCCGTGGACTAACGAATGTTAGTTTTGCTAAAGATCGTGCTTGCAGTGCCTGTATCGAAGGAAAGCTGCATGAGAAGGCTCACCCTCCCACGACTATCATTTATTCAAAGAGGCCTTTGGAGCTCCTTCACATGGATCTCTTTGGGCCTCCATCCTTTGATAGTCTTGGAGGTAGGAAGTATTGCTTGGTGATTGTGGATGACTACTCAAGGTACACGTGGGTGTATTTCTTCAAGAGGAAGAGCGAGACCCAACAAACTGTCATTGACTTTGCAAATGAAGCACAACGTCAACACAATGCAAAGATCTTGACAATAAGAAGTGACAACGGCACCGAGTTCAAGAATTACACCTTGGATGAGTTTCTTAGTGACGAGGGAATCAAGCATCAATATTCCGCACCCTACACCCCTCAACAAAACGGTGTTGCAGAGAGGAAGAACCGGACGTTGATGGATGCGGCAAGGACCATGATGGCGGAGTTCAAGTCTCCGTACAACTTTTGGGCCGAAGCCATCAACACCGCGTGTCATGCATCAAATCGGCTCTACCTCCGCAAGGGCTTGAACAAGACTCCATATGAAATACTCACCGGTAACAAGCCCAACCTCAAGTACTTCCGGGTATTCGGGTGTAAGTGTTTCATTCTCAAGAAAGGTGTTCGGTTGTCTAAATTTGAGGCTAGAGCTTATGAGGGCATATTTGTTGGTTATGCTACAAACTCTCATGCTTACCGTGTTCTCAATAAATCCACGAGACTTATTGAGGAGACGTGTAACGTGGAGTTTGATGAGAATAACGGCTCCCAAGTGGAGCAAAGTGGCACTTGTGATGTAGGTGATGAAATTCCTCCTCAAGCCATAAGAAGAATGGGTGTTGGTTTCATCCTACCCATTGAGGAACCCCTTGTGGCTGAAGGAGAAGGACAATGCTCCACTCAAGTGGAGCCATCACCAACCCAAGGCCCACACGCTTCCGAAGAACAAAGTGAAGGCCCTCAACCTCATGAACAAGACCAAGGGCAAGATCATACTCAAGACAGTGTGGACACACCAAGTGATGCCCAAGGTCAAGTTCTCTCCCCCAAGAAAGTTCAAGATCAAGAACAAGTTCATGACGGCACTCAAGATGATCAAGTAACCGCTCCTCAACTCACCACCGAGGAGGAATTAGAGCGTCATGCTGCCAAGGTTGCTTCCAAGCTCTCCACCAAGGATCATCTCATGACGAATGTGCTTGGAAGCTTAAGAAAGGGGGTAAGCACTCGTAGACAATTAGCAAATTATTGTGAGCATCACGCGTTTGTCTCTTGTGTGGAACCCCACAAGGTCTATGAGGCGCTAGAAGATCCGGATTGGCTCAATGCCATGCACGAAGAACTCAACAACTTCGAGCGCAACAAAGTCTGGAGATTGGTGCGAAGGCCAACGGGGAACCACAATGTCATTGGAACCAAGTGGATATTCAAGAACAAGCAAGATGCCCATGGGATTATTATTCGCAACAAGGCTCGTTTGGTAGCACAAGGCTACTCCCAAGTCGAGGGTATCGACTATGATGAAACCTTTGCTCCCGTTGCTCGTCTTGAATCCATTCGCATGTTGATTGCATATGCTTCTCATCATAACTTTAAGTTACAACAAATGGATGTGAAGAGTGCTTTTCTTAATGGTCCCATTACTGAATTGGTTTACGTCAAGCAACCCCCCGGGTTCGAGGATCCCTACTTTCCCGATCATGTGTATCAACTCGATAAGGCACTCTATGGCCTTAAACAAGCCCCACGTGCGTGGTATGACCACCTTACCGAGTTGTTACAAGACCGTGGTTTTGAAGTTGGGCTAATCGACCCTACTCTTTTTACTAAGAAGGTCAAAGGGGAGTTGTTTGTGTGCCAATTATATGTTGATGATATTATCTTTGGTTCTCCTAACAAAGCTTTCAATGAGGAATTCGCCGCTCTCATGACATCAAAGTTCGAGATGTCCTCCATGGGAGAGTTGAAGTTCTTTCTAGGGTTCGAAGTGAAGCAAAGAAGAGAAGGAACCTTCATCAATCAATCCAAATACACTCAAGACATGCTCAAGAGATTCAAGCTAAGTGACGTCAAGCCGGCTTCCACTCCAATGCCCACCAAGTGCCAACTTGACTTAGATCCCAATGGTAAAGTGGTGGATCAAAAGGTATATCATTCCATGATTGGATCCTTGCTTTACCTTTGTGCATCTAGACCGGACATCATGTTGAGTGTGGGAATTTGTGCACGGTTTCAAGCCGCACCTAAGAAAAGTCACTATGTGGCGGTCAAACGAATCTTTCGATATTTGGCTCATACCCCAAACTTTGGCTTATGGTACCCAAGAGGATCAAACTTCAAGCTTGTAGGGTACTCGGATTTCGATTGGGCGGGAGACAAAGTGGATAGGAAGTACACTTCCGGAGGGTGCCAATTCCTTGGTTGCTCTTTGGTAAGTTGGTCTTCCAAAAAGCAAAGTTGTGTGTCTCTCTCATCCACCGAAGCGGAGTATGTGGCGGCCGGTAGTTGTTGTGCACAACTCTTATGGATGAGGCAAACTTTAAAGGATTATGGTGTCACTTGTGACAAAGTGCCTCTTTGGTGTGACAATGAAAGTGCCATCAAGATCTCTCTCAACCCGGTGCAACACTTCAAGACGAAGCATATTGAGATCCGGTATCACTTCATCCGGGATCACATTAGGCGAGGAGAGATCGAGCTCAACTACGTCAACACTCATGATAACCTTGCATATATCTTCATGAAGCCCTTGATGAAGTAAGATTTCGCGAGTTAAGGCATGAGCTAAATATCATCGATTCGAGCAATGTTGCTTGAACCCTTGCACACCCCACCATACTCAATGTGTTGTCCTATTTAGATGTAGGCATGGACATAGGGGGAGTGTTGTTCTCTCAATGAACTCTCCCTCCCCCATTATGCATAAATCAATCAAGTCTTTCACATTAGCCATGTTTGATGGTACTTGTGCTTCAAAGACGAGTTTTGGTCATGGACCCAAGGACAATTCTTCGCGGTGCCATACCAATTGACTCAAACATAGGTGGCTACGGCCACCGCCCTCTCTTTTGGAGAGGTGGTGTCTCGTGGTTGGTTCGTTTTTCATGTGCCTTTCTGGTTTTGTGTGTTGCGTGGTCTTGTGGTGTCGTGTTGGCTCGGAGTGGTTTGTGCAAAGATCCAGTTTTCCGCGCTCGAAACATGCATATTCTTGAGCCCACGGTACTACCGCGTCTGGGCGCGGTACTACCGCTTTGGGAGGCACGGTACTACCGCGCTACAGCACGGTACTACCGCTCTGGTGTGGTACTTCGGAAGTACCGCACCGTGCGGTACTACCGTGTCTGGGCACGGTACTACCGCCCCGTCAAGGGCGCGTGGGGGTTATGACTCGGGCAGGGGAGTTCCAACTCCCCATACCCATTCATTGTCTCTCTCTCCACGTCTCTCCCTCTCAAGAACGGCGCCAGAGGCCCTCGCCGGATCTCCGTCTCCGGCCACTTTCCTCGGATTTCGACCGGTGGGATCGTTCCCCACCACTTCCTCTTGCCATGGACCAAGGTTTTTCCCCAAATCCCTCTTTTTCTTGGCTGTTCTCTTGCTTCTAGGCTTTTGGGGAGAAACTTGTCGTTCTTGAGATTTTAGGCCAAATCTATGCAAGAGTAGGATGTAGGAGAGTCGTGATGCGTAGGAAACATACTTGATATGCTGTCTTGTGGTAGCTTTGTCCAACCGTAGTACCGCCGTGGTTTCGCGGGCTTTCTCAGATTTGAACCAGTTCAGATCTGACGCGGTGCGGTACTACCGTGCTCGATGTGCGGTACTACCGCTCTTGCGGTACTACCGCCCGTCAGGTGCGGTACTACCGTACCGTGCGGTACTACCGCTCCGCAGACGCGGTACTACCGCGCCGGCCGCGACGCTAAGGTCATACTACCGCTCCTACACCCGGTACTACCGTGATCTTGCACGGTACTACCCCGTCTAAGAGCCGTACTACTCTCTTAGCTCCGCAGCTCTTGACAGTACTACCGTAGGGATCAAATCTCTCTCTAGGCATTTATCATGTGTGCTTTCTACTTGTTTCACTTGCTTTGTTGTGGTCTTTGCATTAATCTCTCTTGGTTGTTGTGGGTGTTTTTGCGTTCTGTGTCTCAGGTGGTGGCTCTCGCCGTTCCAATCCCAGTCATGACACTGGCTCCAAGCGTCTGCGCAACCCCCAAGATGAAGCCCCAGAGGGCTCCAATGCCCCCAAGCGCAATGTCAAGACCACTGCCAGCAAGCAAAAGGAACCGGCTAAGGGCATGGACGAGATTTCAACCACTGAGTATGTTGAGCGCCGGAAGATCAATCCCTATGTGAATCCTCGGGCTATCCTCAGAGGCACCGAGTTGTTCTGGACCAAGCAACAGGCTCTCATCTATCTGGATGTGATCAAGAACAAGCAGAATACCTTCGTGGATGTCAAGTGGATAGACATGCATCACCTGCGGAAAGACAAGTTTCGTGACTATTTTGAAGAGGCTCTGGACTTGGTGGAGCAGTTTGCTATTGAGCCGGTGATCTCCTTTCACCTTGACTATGACCCTGAGCTTATCTGTCAGTTCTTTGCCTCAGTGTACTTTCATCCCGGGGAGGAGCGGAGGATGACCTGGATGACCAATGGCCGTCAGCTGTCTGCTACATGGAAAGAGTTCATGGATCTGCTGCACATTCCTGATGACGGGCTTCACACCCCCGTTGGCGTTCGCCCCCACGCCAACTCTGAGTCTGCCAACAAGAACCAGCTCAGCCCTTCCTTGTTGAGAAGGTACTCCCCAATGGCAAGTCATCTTGGGTGTTGAACTCCTTTCTGGATATCATGCATCGCATCTTCCGCAACACTCTGTTCCCACGCATTGGCGACAAGGACAAGGTTCATGCATATCTAGTGGACATGTTGCTCTTGTGTGCAGAGGCACGTACTTCTCAGACTCAGCCACTTGATGTCTCACACATCATGTGGTGTGAGTTTCGGTTTGCGGTGTTCACTCGCAAGGTACCTATCTATGGACCGTACCTGTTTCTGCTGCTCTCCACCACTTGGGAGAAGACGTATCCAGGTGATGATTTCCTTGCTCCAGACTGGATTCGCCATGAGTCCATCAGCCTCCGTGTCAAGCCCAATTGGGCCAACACCACTACCCGTGCTGAGGCATCTTCTGCTAGGAGGGCTGCTGGTGAGGGGGAGGCTGCTACTGCTGAGACTGCTGCTGAGGACCGTGCTGCTAGGTCCACCACTTCTTCCTCTGAGCCATCATGGGCCAAGAAGCTGAAGGACAAGATGAAGACTCTCTTCTGCATGCAGGCGAAGGGACAGTACAGGGCTCACGTGACTGACAAGGAGAGTCGCCGCCGTGACAAGAAGGTGATGAGGCTCTTTGGAGAGGATGTGTCTGGCGGGTCTGAGGACGTCATCACACCTGAGGCTGCCTGGATGTCAAAGCAGGGCTACAAGTGGACCAGTTCAGAGGATGACATCGAGGAGACTATCCCCGCCGCTGAGTCTGACGAGGAGCACGAGCAGCAGTGGGATGATTTCTCTGCCTGAGCCACCCCGTGTGTGTAGGTGTCCTCTCTGCCTTTTTGGCGTCTCGATGCCAAAGGGGGAGAGAGTGTAGGGATTTGCGTTGTGTCGTGCTTGGTGTGTTTGTTTGCTTTGTCGTTTGGACCTCGTTTGCCTCGTTTGCTTTTGTTCAGTTTGTGCCTTCGAGACCTATCCTCCATATGGTGTAAGACATATGCACTCTATCTATCTTAGTTATCTTATGTCTGTACTATCTTGTCTAGTGATAAATTTGCCTTGTCTCTATAATATAGGGGGAGCTCTGTTCCTAGTATCCGTGCTCATCTAGGTGGCACACATTTAGGGGGAGCCCGTCTATATTATAGAGAGGAGGGGTTTGCTTTTACTTAATAGTTTTTTTCCTTGTGCAAATCCCGTTTTGTCATCAATCCACCAAAAAGGGGGAGATTGTAAGGACATATTTATCCCTAAGTGTTTTGGTGATTGATGACAACGCATTTGCGGACTAATCGTGTGCCATGAGTTTTCTAGACACTAGGCACAAGACGATTGGGTGCCCCTCGAAGACTGACGAAGACGGCGTCTTTTCTACGTTTCTTTTTGGTGGATTTGAGTCGTAGGAAAGCCGTACTATTAAGAGGGGGTCCGCGTTGAAAAGGTTTGGGTGGAATCATCATGTACACGTCTCCTTTTATCCCCTCCTTCCTTGGAGCTTCCTTCGTTTTTCCTGCCTCCTTTGACTGGCTGCTGTTGTGGTTGCGGTAGTACTGCTCCTGGATCAACGGTAGTACCGTAGGCATCCACAGTAGTACCGCGCCGTGGCGCGGTAGTACCGCTGGTGCTCACGGTAGTACCGCTCCCCTGGATCCGCACTACCGCTGCCCACCAGGCTAGTGCCGCCCCCTTGCGGTAGTAGGAGCGGATGTAATTTTTTACATCCGCACCTGCCGCGGTAGTACCGCTTTCGCCGTGCGGTAGTACCGCGCTATACGGTCAGGCAGTAGTACCGCCCCTCAGCAGTACTACTGTGTCGGGTTTTTGCTACTTCCGTTTATTTGCGGAAGTAGGCACGGAAGTTCCCCTTCCCCCTGGCTGGGACTTTTGCCTTGCGGTAGTACCGCATGGGGGGCGCGGTAGTGCCGCGCGTGCGGAAGTACCGCCCCCAGCTTGCGTCTGTTTCTGTGCTGGGGTCGCGGCAGTACCGTGGGACGGTACGGTTGTACCGCACTGCCGTGCGGTAGTACCGCTTGGTTGCAAGTAGTAGTATCGCGCGGCCTTGCGGTAGTACCGCTGGCCAGGCGCGGTAGTACCGTTGGCCGCGGGCTAGTTGGTGGGTAACGGTTGGATCTTTTCCACACACTATATAAAGGGTCTCCTTCTTCCCCGTTGACTCACCTCTTCCACCATTAAAGCTCCATTATTGCTCCAAGCTCCATTTTCGCCCGATCTCACTCCCTAGCCAACCAAACTTGTTGATTTGCTCGGGAGTGGTTGAGAAGGCCCCGATCTACACTTCCACCAAGAGATATTTGATTCCCCCTACTAATCCCTTGCGGATCTTGTTACTCTTGGGTGTTTGAGCATCCTAGACGGTTGAGGTCACCGCGAAGCCATAGTCCATTGTGGTGAAGCTTCGTGGTGTCGTTGGGAGCCTCCAATTGAGTTGTGGAGATTGCCCCAACCTCGTTTGTAAAGGTTCGGTCGCCGCCTCCAAGGGCACCAATAGTGGAATCACGGCATCTCGCATTGTGTGAGGGCGTGAGGAGATTACGGTGGCCCTAGTGGCTTCTTGGGGAGCATTGTGCCTCCACACCGCTCCAACGGAGACGTACTTCCTCTCAAAGGGAAGGGACTTCGGCAACACATCCTCGTCTCCACCGTCTCCACTCTTGGTTATCTCGTGCCTTTACTTGTGTAGCTTATTTGTTTCATATATCTTGCTTGCTTGTGTTTCTATTCGTGTTGCATCATATAGGTTGCTCATCTAGTTGCATATCTAGACAACCTACTTTGATGCAAAGTTTAAATTGCTAAAGAAAAGCTAAAAATTGTTAGTTGCCTATTCACCCCCCTCTAGTCAACCATATCGATCCTTTCAGGAACGGAGGAAGTACATTGGTTTTTTTGTTTACACCCGTAATACGCAGGTATTCGATACAGACCAGTCCCCGTCGTTATCCCCCACCTATCGTCTCCCTCAAAACCTAGATCGAGGGCTGCGCCGCCGGGAGGCGTCGGCGTCGGTGTCTGCGAGGGGATGAACCAATGGCGTTCGTGACGGCGACGTGGTGAGGCGCCGACGACGTTGACCACGGTAGGGGTTAGGCACGACGACAACGGCAACACGCTCCTGAGCTCGACTGGGACTCTCTCGCGATGGCGACGGTGATCGGAAGTCCTGACCGCGACGACGATTCCCTCCTCTTCTAAGCGTCCTCCTCTGCTCCATCAAGGTATCTTCCTTCCTCTTCTGCCCCTCATCCTCTCCTCCTCCCCCCGTCCCTTCCTCGGCCAGCCGGCGGCGGGGTGCTCCTCCTTGCAGTAAAGTAAAATCTCCGGTGTCCCCCAACCGAACTACCACTGGAAGTCATGCCATGGCGATGCATAATCATGTCTACAAACAATGCAAACAGATCGATGAGTAATTCACGCAGCCGCTTCGTCCCCGAACGAGCGAACCGCTTCGCTCTGTTCTCAGACGATAGAAGTGGTAGTTACTGCCCGCCGGTGAGGCCAGATCTCCACCCCTCTCCGTCCGCTGCTCCGGCGGCTGGTGGAGAGGGGTGGGCTGGTGTTTCCCTTCGTGTTGTCTCACTGATTGGCTTCGTCTTCGTCTAGTAGTACCAATTTGGTGAGATTGGTGTTGCGTCGAATAATGTGGCCTCGACTTCTTCCTCTCCACGGCGATCTCCTTTCCGGCGACACTGCTGAGCCGATGGTCTCGTCTGCTTGCCTTTCGTTCGGACCGATAGGCCTTATGTTTTTGTGTCTGGATGTTGTCGTCTCTCATGGCGGCACCGACAAGCGGGCCAGATTGATGTTGGTACAGGGTTGGTGGCCCGACGGCTGCAGATTTGGCGTGTTCTTCCCCGTCAACGATGGCAGGATGTGTCAGATCTGGATCTAGGTTGGCTGGGGAACATCCTTGGTCGACACGCCACATCGTAAGTGCCTGTTCTACAGGTCTGGTCTTCGCCTCAGAACGCCTACAAGGCTATGGCGCTGGCCTAGATTTTGGTTTGCTGGCTCTGCCTCTTTTCCCTGTGTGCGTCTCGACGGCGCTGGTGGTTGGCGGCTATTTCTGATTTGGTTGTTTGCATAGACTTCAATAGATTTATTTGTAATATTCTTTTGTGTAGAGTTCTTTCTGCAACGTTTTCTAGACATCTGTCATGTCCTGGTCTTTCTGATAGTTTCCGCATGTATGTATGCATTTGTACTATGTTTTATTGATTAATATAATATGTGTATTAAAAAAATCATGTCTACATATGTCAGGGTAGTTACAAATTCCTGCCTGAAGGAATGCTAGTTACAAATTCCTAAAACTCTCGATGGTTATGCATTGGCATCGCAGTGCTTAAGGGATGCTAGTTACAAATTCTTCCTGTTATCGCATGGGTTATGTTGGAATAGATGAATGGATGCTACTCCCACGGTCCCTATGGGTGTGTTTGTTTAGGCCGCAACTTCTTCGGCTGCAGCTGCACCGACTGCGGCTGGAAGGAGCAGTTGTAGCTGCTAGCTGCTGCTGAAAGGTTGAAGCTAAAGTGTAGTCGTTTGATAGGTGTGCTATAGCAGCTGCGGCTATTACAGAAACGTGTTGAAATGACCAGAACACTCTCTGTTATTCTGTAGGTAGAGTTTAAGTGTTGATTATGCTATTTTAACAATAAATGTCTATTAAGAGCTGCTTTGTCGCAGATGGTCAGTTTTCATAGATTTTGACCTGAAATCACACAAGTTTGATTGTATAGACAATATAGTTAAATGATTATGATATATATTAGAATATGATAATAAATTCCCCACTAACATATTAGCTAGATGTACGTTGAGTTGCAAAGGTGGCCGCTCGAACACATACCGGATGACCACACCAACAAATATTAGCATTAGCACACTCTAGCAGGGAGCCTTGGCAGCCAGCGGGCACACGCACGCACTGGCAACACATGTAGCACACGCAGGACACACGCACGGAGACCATGGCCGCCAGGCGCGCACACGCTGGGCACGCACGCCGGCCAACCGCACACGCGGGACACGTACACTCGCTAGGCAGCCACGCAAGAGCACGCACGCACACCGGAGATGGCTGGAATGAGCTCGGCCGACAGAGGGGCTCGGCCGGGAGGGCCCGAGGAGCCGCATGACGTTGACCTGGGAAGGACCAGGTGGAGCTGCACCGGAACGACGTGCACCGTCGCTCGTCGGGAAGCAAAGGTATGTCGTGCCCAGCGTTGACCCGGGAAAGAACAATGCACGAAGGAGGGAGAGAAAACTCGGGGCGAAGACCGTCGTTGGCGAGGAAACTCGTGGCTGTGGCCGTCGTTGAGGAGGCAACTCGTGACGGCGGCGACGTTGCGAGGGATCTCGGCGAGGCGGGAGCGAGGGAGTTGCGGGATCCGCGGCGAGAGGGAGGGAGGGAGGGAGTTGCGGGATCCACGTCCAGTGGGAGGGACTCGCGGGATCCGCGGCGACGGCCAATGGGGTCGGCGGCGAGAGGGAGTCGCGAGCTCCGCGGCGGCGGCGGCGAAAACTACTCCTGTCGATGGGAACTGATCGAACCGGCAAGGGCATTTCTGCGGTAGCATGTGATTTGGTGGGAGGGCAAATTGGTCATTGGTCAATTTGGAGCCGGCTGCGAGGAGCAGAAGCCCGATTTCTCAGCTTGTGCGCACGGAGCTGGGGCAAAAACAGCCCGTTTGTTTGGGCTATGGCTTTTTTGGGCCATAAGCTTTAGAAGCCGGTAAAAAGAGCCCAAACAAACACACCTTAAGTTCTTTTAGAAATTCCACTATGGATTACATACGGAGCAAAATGAGTGAAGCTATAATCTAAAATATTATATACATCCGTATGTAGTTTATAGTGAAATCTCTAAAAAAATATATTTAAAAACGGAGGGAATAGTTTACATGGCACCTTGGTTCAGTTTCGGCCAATTGTTAGCATCCTGTTATGTGGCACCTTGGTTCAGTTTTGGCCAAATTGTTAGCATGGCCATACGGTGATCAGTTGTCTGTCAAAGAGAAACGCTAGCATGAATGGTTGAGGAACCGTCCATTTGGCAAGGAACTAATTGCTGCTTTAGGCAGACATAAGATGTTCAACTTCTTTTTATATTATCCTGGTTATATATAGCTATCTAGTTATGATTGCTTATTTACTTTGTGGTATTGTGTTCTATTGATTTTCTATCTAGTTTATGCTTAAACTTCCATGGGTTTATAAATAGTCCATCTGTTTTCCTGGGCCAGTTGTGCAGATAGAATGCTAATTAAGTTGGGACTGTTTGATAAGATGTATAATTGCGGCACCTATTGTTGCTACTGATGTCATTGGCTCATTGCTGCCTTCTTTGCGCAATGCAGAACTGCTAGAGTGATTTGGAGGATTCAAGATTCTGTGAAGCTCTTTTTGACATGTAAAGCTCAAAACGGAAGGTACTTAATTAGCTCAAAAGCATTCATTCCAGCTTGTGTGCGTGTCACTGATTTCTTATCTTATTCATTGTGAGATTTTCCTGGGTTACAACTCAGGGTTGCGGAGTATGTAGTTAAAGAAGGAAGTCGACAAGAGTAGTCCTCAGGCTCCTCCTTGTAAGTCCCATAAATCTTGATTTTCTTCGTTTCTTCTCCCCACTAAAGATAAGTTTGTAAGGCTTAGTTGAGCTAGTATTCCTTTGCAACTCGGTTTTCATCTGGCGGTATTCCTTCAACCAATCTGGTGCTCTGATCAAAGGTATTGCCCCCTGCTCTTTTTTTTTCACTAGGTCAATCAATAGAATGTATTTTTTTAAAAAGGAGGATGACCCCTGGCCTCTGCATCTGGGTGATGCATACGGCCACTTTATTAATTATTCTCACAAGACCTTACGAAGCCATACAACAGCAAGACTAAAGCCACCGTCTAAGCAACAACTGTCGCTACACCTATCCAATTGATAAAGGGGCGCAGATAGTCTGGGCCTAATATCAAACAGACATCGCAGCCAAACCTAAACATCTAAGACCTGAGGTCCCAACCAGGACGCCTGCCGGGTATGGGGCACCTACCAGTCCGGCGCACTCCTCAACTAGGACGCCTGCCGGGTATGAGGCCACCGCAGCCACCTGCCACTAATCCATCTTCAGAGCTGTACTGTTGCATGTACCGTGCCAGGTCTCTCTGCCATCGACGCCACCACGACGCCCGACAGCGTCGTCCTCCTGCGCGAGTCCATCCTCCCATAGCGAACTCCGAATCTGCACTGCGCCACGCCGTCAAGATCCGTCGCCATCAGTGTGTAGGATGAATCACCCTCCACCAAAGAATCCGTCCTCTGGTCCCTCGATCACGTGTGTACCTCCAAGAATGACGCCCCCAAGGGAGGAACGACACTAGAGCGCCGCCGTCATCCGATCTAGGGTTTCCCCCGAAGGTAGCAGAGAGTGGCCTTGAACTTCTTCACGGCGATGCCTTCAAGAAGGGAACGACGCAGATAGCGCCGCCACCGCCGGCCTTAGCAGACGTCGAAGGCGAGTTTTCACCTAGATCAGTTCGAAGGGATCCAACTCTTGTGCACGGGCCGCCGTCACCACCAGCACCACCAGGCGGAACCCTGGAGCACCGGCAGATCAGCGAGCCACCGGCACCACCAGGCAGAACCCTGGAGCACCGGCAGATCAGCGAGCCACCGGCACCACCGCATCCAGATCACCGGCCATGCCGGGCCGCCGCCATCCCCCACGCCGTCCGGGTCAGAGACGGAGCCACCGACCGCGCACAGGGACCACCGCCTCCTGCACACGTTGGGGCACCGCCGAGAGCCCAGCGCCCGCCACCGCTTGCCGAGGGCCGCCGCCGCGCGCCCCGAGCGGACTCCTAGGCACACCAGGGGAAACCACGAGCGTGAGCCCTGCCGTCGCCCCCAAGCCCGCGCCAGCGCTCCCCGCCTCCAGCGTGCCGCCAAAAACCGCCGCGATCCACCCGCGCCACATCCAGCGAGTCGTGGGAGAAGAGATCCCGCCGCCGCCAACGCCGACCGGGCTTTTCCCGGTGGCGCGCCCCGGCGACGAGGAGGAGGAGAGGTCGGGGGAGGGACGAGGACGTGGCGGCGCTAGGGTTTCCCCCGGTCGCCGCGGAGGGGCGACACGGGAGGAGTCGGGAGGAGAGTCTTACTTGTAGATTCGTTTGCCTTGTTCAATCAATACCACTGGAGCAAACACAACCTTTTGATCTTTATGTACTTGCCTATCCATAAATAAATTTAGCATGCCTACTTGCTGGTTGTATCCAATTGGTGTAAAAATCATGAGCACAATCATGCACTGCATATATGCATGCATGACCCAGCTAGTGCACCCCTTGCATGATTGATTGTAAAAGACACAAAACCATGTATCTTCATGATTGCTTGCCCTGTTTATTGGGTTCAACACATGGTCTCAGCTTCAAGACTTATACTGCTGGTGCTGGTGTTCCAATTCCCTTTCGTACTCCCTCCGTCCCACAATATAGCTTGCAAAAGCGTCTTATATTATGGGATGGAGGGAGTAACATAATATCCTGTATATCTGTGTTATTATCAACAATAGACTTGTGTTGAGAACATGAAATTCTTGGAGCTATCAATTTTTGCATTCAAAATTATAGACCTGTTGCTGTCTAGAACATATTTTCTTATTCAAGATGTTTACTGCTGCCATGTTGTTTCTTCATCGGTGTTTCTTGAAAAATGATATAGTTACTTTAAACTTGAGTGACATGATATGACTACCTTGTACCATCTAGCTCCCCTTGGTAATTCAGGATTTTTTCTTTGTTTAAATAACATGACTGATCCATGGAATAATTTGTCTAGCAGCAGCTTGCTAGTAACATGGCTGATCCATGGAATATCAGAGCATCTCCAATAGATGATGTAGATGAAAAAATAATCCTTTTTTTCGCGAATACGCAAAGCTTGCGTATCATTAATTGATAGGTAGGAGAGAAATTACATAGACTTACAAGAGGAAAAAAAGAGAAGCGCCACACAAGGTGTGGGAAAGACACAAGAAGGAATACAACACAACATAGACTCTCCTAGCTCGAACTCCAGCCGACAAGGCAAATAGACGAGATACAAAAGGTATCTGGGCCGCGTCGCGACCAGCGACGGGCACCATCGCCGCACAGCCACAACCCCAGGAAAAACCGGATCAACGTTCCTCCCACATATGTGCCTAGAGGATCGGCAAGTGGGGTGCAAGACTTGGCCGGACTAGGAGGAGAAGCCATGGAGAGAGCGTCGTCGAGGCCGTGCATAGCACCCCGGATGCCTACGCCAAGAGGAGTGGACCAAACCAGCAAAGCGCCCGGAGTCTCCAGATCCAACACCGAACACACCACGAGCAACAATATAGAGCCTTCATGAAGGATACAACGCCAAGACGCCGCCGCTGCCCGATCTAGTCGACTAGATCTAGGGTTTCCTACGATACTCGCGTAGGGGCGCAGAGAAGAGGCCATGGTGGCACCTCCAAGAAGGGAACGACACCCGCAGGTGTTGCTGCCTCCAGCATTGACAAGTCGAGCAAGGCTTTCGGCCCGCCAAATTCCGCACAATCCCAAAGGCCGATGGAATAGGATTCAGAGACATGGAAACCAAAGCAGGCCGAGACCAAAACAACCGGAAGAAGACGCGCCAATCACCGGGGAAGATGACATTGGGCACTACTGGACACTCCACCACCACAGACAGCCACCATGGGGCTCGAATCCACCGCTCGTGGCTCTGTCGCCGGGAAGACGCCAGACAACCAGAGCCAGGGGAATTAGCCTCACCATGAGAAGGAAATATGCCCTAGAGGAAATAATAAAGTTGTTATTTATATTTCCTTATATCATGATAAATGTTTATTACTCATGCTAGAATTGTATTAATCGGAAACTTAGTACATGTGTGAATACATAGAAAAACAGAGTGTCCCTAGTATGCCTCTACTAGACTAGCTCGTTAATCAAAGATGGTTAAGTTTCCTGACCATAGACATGTGTTGTCATTTGATGAATGGGATCAAATCATTAGAGAATGATGTGATGGACAAGACCCATCCGTTAGCTTAGCATAATGATTGTTTAGTTTTATTGCTATTGCTTTCTTCATGACTTATACATGTTCTTGTTGGGGAACGTAGTAATTTCAAAAAAATTCCTACACACACGCAAGATCATGGTGATGCATAGCAACGAGAGGGGAGAGTGTTGTCTACGTACCCTCGTAGACCGTTCGCGAAAGCGTTATATCAACGCGGTTGATGTAGTCGTACGTCTTCACGTCCGACCGATCCAAGTACCGAAAGCACGGCACCTCCGAGTTCTGCACACGTTTGGCTCGGTGACGTCCTCGCCTTCTCGATCCAGCAAGAGGGGCGAAGTAGTAGATGAGTTCCGGCAGCACGACGGCGTGGTGACGGTGTTAGTGAAGAACAATCTCCGCAGGGCTTCGCCTAAGCACTACGAAAACTATGACGAAGGATAAACTAGAGGGGACGAGGTTGCCGGCACACGACTTGGTGTTTCTTGATGTGTCTTTGGTGCTAGCCCCACCCCTCTATTTATATGTTGAGCCCTGGGGTCGAAACTTGGAGTAAAAGCCTCCTCAAAGTCGGTTTCACCCGAAAGGCAAGAGTCCTTCTCGGACTCCAGGGCTAGACGCCAGGGTTCCCGGCGTCTACCCCCTAGATGCCAGGGTTCCTGGCTTCTAGCCTCTGGTCTCCGCAAAACTTCCTTTTGCACTTTCCAAAAGCCTCGTGGGCTTTCCCCTTTGGCCCAGATAAAGTGTTCTCGTGCCCAAACATTTCGGGAAACATCCGGAACCCCTTCCGGTGAATTCCGGAACCCTTCCGGAGATCAAACACTAGTATCCCATATATCAAACTTTATCTCCGGACCATTCCGGAGTTCCTCGTCATGTCCGTGAT
Organism: Triticum urartu; assembly: GCF_056163025.1. NCBI lineage: Eukaryota > Viridiplantae > Streptophyta > Magnoliopsida > Poales > Poaceae > Triticum > Triticum urartu. The sequence goes on along the minus strand of NC_141873.1, from coordinate 63,217,693 downwards.
CTAATCTTGGACTCTGAATAACATTCGGTCATCAACATACATAACTCATATAGTACTATATCGTCAACGAACGTTAAGCGTGCGGACCCTACGGGTTCAAGAACTATGTAGACATGACTAAGACACCTCTCTGGTCAATAACCAATAGCGGGACCTAGATGCCCATATTGGCTCCTACATATTCTACGAAGATCTTTATCGGTCAGACCGCATAACAACATACGTTGTTCCCTTTGTCATCAGTATGTTACTTGCCCGAGATTCGATCGTCGGTATCTCAATACCTAGTTCAATTCGTTACCGGCAGGTCTCTTTACTCGTTCCGTAATACATCATCCCGCAACTAACTCATTAGTTGCAATGCTTGCAAGGCTTATAGTGATGTGCATTACCGAGTGGGCCTAGAGATACCTCCCCGACAATCGGAGTGACAAATCCTAATCTCGAAATACGCCAACCCAACAAGTACCTTCGGAGACACCTGTAGAGCACCTTTATAATCACCCAGTTACGTTATGACGTTTGGTGGCACACAAAGTGTTCCTCCGGTAAACGGGAGTTGCATAATCTCATAGTCATAGGAACATGTATAAGTCATGAAGAAAGCAATAGCAACAAACTAAACGATCGTGTGCTAAGCTAACGAAATGGGTCAAGTCAATCACATCATTCTCCTAATGATGTGATCCCGTTAATCAAATGACAACTCATGTCTATGGTTAGGAAACATAACCATCTTTGATCAACGAGCTAGTCAAGTAGAGGCATACTAGTGACACTCTGTTTGTCTATGTATTCACACGTGAATTATGTTTCCGGTTAATACAATTCTAGCATGAATAATAAACATTTATCATGATATAAGGAAATAAATAATAACTTTATTATTGCCTCTAGGGCATATTTCCTTCAGTCTCCCACTTGCACTAGAGTCAATAATCTAGTTCACATCGCCATGTGATTTAATACCAATAGTTCACATCACCATGTGATTAACACCCATAGGGTTTACTAGAGTCAATAATCTAGTTCACATCGCTATGTGATTAACACCCAAAGAGTACTAAGGTGTGATCATGTTTTGCTTGTGAGAGAAGTTTAGTCAACGGTTCTGCCACATTCAGATCCGTAAGTATTTTGCAAATTTCTATGTCAACAATGCTCTGCACGGAGCTACTCTAGCTAATTGCTCCCACTTTCAATATGTATCCAGATTGAGATTTAGAGTCATCCGGATCAGTGTCAAAATTTGCATCGACGTAACCCTTTACGACGAACCTTTTGTCACCTCCATAATCGAGAAACACATTCTTATTCCACTAAGGATAATTTTGACCAATGTCCAGTGATCTAATCCTAGATCACTATTGTATTCCCTTGCCAAACTCAGGGCAGGGTATACAATAGGTCTGGTACACAGCATGGCATACTTTATAGAACCTATGGCTGAGGCATAGGGAATGACTTTCATTCTCTCTCTATCTTCTGCCGTGGTCGGGTTTTGAGTCTTACTCAACTTCACACCTTGTAACACAGGCAAGAACTCCTTTTTGACTATTCCATTTTGAACTACTTCAAAATCTTGTCAAGGTATGTACTCATTGAAAAACTTATCAAGCGTCTTGATCTATCTCTATAGATCTTGATGCTCAATATGTAAGCAGCTTCACCGAGGTCTTTCTTTGAAAAACTCCTTTCAAACATTCCTTTATGCTTTGCAGAATAATTCTACATTATCTCCGATCAACAATATGTCATTCACATATACTTATCAGAAATGTTGTAGAGCTCCCACTCACTTTCTTGTAAATACAGGCTTCACCGCAAGTCTGTATAAAACTATATGCTTTGATCAACTTATCAAAGCGTATATTCCAACTCTGAGATGCTTGCACCAGTCCATAGATGGATCGCTGGAGCTTGCATATTTTGTTAGCACCTTTAGGATTGACAAAACCTTCTGGTTGCATCATATACAACTCTTCTTTAATAAATCCATTAAGGAATGCAGTTTTGTTTATCCACTTGCCAGATTTCATAAAATATGGCAATTGCTAACATGATTCGGACAGACTTAAGCATAGATACGAGTGAGAAACTCTCATCATAGTCAACACCTTGAACTTGTCGAAAACCTTTCTGCGACAATTCTAGCTTTGTAGATAGTAACACTACTATCAGCGTCCGTCTTCCTCTTGAAGATCCATTTAATCTCAATGGCTCGCCGATCAATGGGCAAGTCAATCAAAGTCCATACTTTGTTCTCATACATGTATCTCATCTCAGATTTCATGGCCTCAAGCCATTTCGTGGAATCTGGGCTCATCATCGCTTCCTCATGGTTCGTAGGCTCATCATGGTCAAGTAACATGACCTCCAGAACAGGATTACCGTACCACTCTGGTGCGGATATCACTCTGGTTTACCTACGAGGTTCGGTAGTAACTTGATCTGAAGTTACATGATCATCATCATTAGCTTCCTCACTAATTGGTGTAGTAGTCACAAGAACAAATTTCTGTGATGAACTATTTTCCAATAAGGGAGTAGGTACAGTTACCTCATCAAGTTCTACTTTCCTCCCACTCATTTCTTTCGAGAGAAACTCCTTCTCCAGAAAGGATCCATTCTCAGCAACAAATGTCTTGCCTTCGGATCTGTGATAGAAGGTGTACCCAACAGTTACTTTTGGGTATCCTATGAAGATGCACTTCTCCGATTTGGGTTTGAGCTTATCAGGTTGAAATTTTTTCACATAAGCATTGCAACCTCAAACTTTAAGAAACAACAGCTTAGGTTTCTTGCCAAACCATAGTTCATATGGTGTCATCTCAACGGATTTAGATGGTGCCCTATTTAACGTGAATGCAGCTGTCTCTAATGCATAACCCCAAACCGGTAGTGGTAGATCGGTAAGAGACATCATAGATCACACCATATCTAATAAAGTACGGTTATGACGTTCGGACATACCATTACACTGTGGTGTTCCAGGTGGCGTGAGTAGTGAAACTATTTCACATTGTTTTAACTGAAGGCCAAACTCGTAACTCGAATATTTTACTTCTGCGATCATATCGTAGAAACTTTTATTTTGTTACGATGATTCTCCACTTCACTCTGAATTTCTTTGAACTTTTCAAATGTTTCAGACTTGTGTTTCATTAAGTAGATATACACATATCTGCTCAAATCATTTGTGAAGGTCAGAAAATAACGATACTTGCCGTGAGCCTTAACACTCATCGGACCGCATACATCAGTATGTATTATTTCCAATAAGTCAGTTGCTCGCTCCATTGTTCCGAAGAACGGAGTCTTAGTCATCTTGCCCATGAGGCATGGTTCGCAAGCATCAAGTGATTCATAATCAAGTGATTCCAAAAGCCCATCAGCATGGATTTTCTTCATGCGCTTTACAACAATATGACCTAAATGGCAGTGCCACAAATAAGTTGCACTATCATTATTAACTTTGCATCTTTTGGTTTCGATATTATGAATATGTGTATCACTATGATCGAGATCCAACGAACCATTTTCATTGGGTGTGTAACCATATAAGGTTTTATTCATGTAAACATAACAACAATTTATTCTCTTACTTAAATGAATAACCGTATTGCAATAAACATGATCAAATCATATTCATGCTCAACGCAAACACCAAATAACACTTATTTAGGTTCAACACTAATCCCGAAAGTATAGGGAATGTGCGATGATGATCATATCAATCTTGGAACCACTTCCAACACACATCGTCACTTCACCCTTAACTAGTCTCTGTTCATTCTGCAACTCCCGTTTCGAGTTACTACTCTTAGCAACTGAACTAGTATCAAATAACGAGGGGTTTCTACGAACACTAGTAAAATACACATCAATAGTCTGTATATCAAATATACCTTTGTTCACTTTGCCATCCTTCTTATCCGCCAAATACTTGGGGCAGTTCCGCTTCCAGTGACCAGTCCCTTTGCAGTAGAAGCACTTAGTCTCAGGCTTAGGATCAGACTTGGGCTTCTTCACTTGAGCAGCAACTTTCTTGCCGTTCTTCTTGAAGTTCCCTTTCTTTCCCTTTGCCCTTTTCTTGAAACTAGTGGTCTTGTTAATCATCAACACTTGATGCTCTTTCTTGATTTCTACCTTCATCGATTTCATCATCATGAAAAGCTCGGGAATCGTTTTCATCATCCCTTGCATACTATAGTTCATCACAAAGTTCTACTAACTTGGTGATGGTGACTAGAGAATTGTGTCAATCACTATTTTATCTGGAAGATTAACTCCCGCTTGATTCAAGCGATTGTAGTACCCAGACAATCTGAACACATGCTCACTGCTTGAGCTATTCTCCTCCATCTTTTAGCTATAGAACTTGTTGGATACTTCATATCTCTCAACTTGGGTGAGGGAGTCCTGGATTAGGGGGTGTCCGGATGGCCGGACTATACCTTCAGCCGGACTCCTGGACTATGAAGATACAAGATTGAAGACTTCGTCCCGTGTCCGGAAGGGACTTTCCTTGGCGTGGAAGGCAAGCTTGGCGATACGGAAATGTAGATCTCCTACCATTGTAACCGACTTTGTGTAACCCTAACCCTCTCCGGTGTCTATATAAACCGGAGGGTTTTAGTCCGTAGGACAACATACAGAACAACAATCATACCATAGGCTAGCTTCTAGGGTTTAGCCTCTCCGACCTCGTGGTAGATCAACTCTTGTACTACCCATATCATTAATATTAATCAAGCAGGACGTAGGGTTTTACCTCCATCGAGAGGGCCCGAACCTGGGTAAAACTTCGTGTCCCTTGCCTCCTGTTACCATCCGGCCTAGACGCACAGTTCGGGACCCCCTACCCGAGATTCGTCGGTTTTGACACCGACATTGGTGCTTTCATTGAGAGTTCCTCTGTGTCATCGCCGTCAGGCTCGATGGCTCCTACGATCATCAATAGCGATGCAGTCCAGGGTGAGACCTTCCTCCCCGGACAGATCTTCGTCTTCGGCGGCTTCGCACTGCGGGCCAATTCACTTGGCCGTCTGGAGCAGATTGAAAGCTATGCCCCTGGCCGTCAGGTCAGATTTGGAAGTTTAAACTACACGGCTGACATCCGCGGGGATTTGATCTTCGACGGATTCGAGCCACCGCCGAGCGCGCCGCACTGTCACGACGAGCATGATCTAGCTCTGCCGCCTAATAGTGCCCTAACGGCCGCACCCGCATCGGCTTCGACCCTTAATTCGGAGCCAACTGCGCCGATCGAGGATGGGTGGTTGGACGCCGCCTCGGGGGCTGCGATCCTAACGGCGATCGAGCCGAACACCAGCCCCGCACTCCGCGAGACTCGTGATTCCAAGGAGCCGGACTCCGAACCATTCGCGCCTCTGCCGATCGAATCCGATTGGGCGCCGATCATGGAGTTTACTGCCGTGGACATCTTTCAGCACTTGCCCTTCGGCGATATTATGAAATCACTAAAGTGTCTCTCTTTATCAGGAGAGCCCTGGCCGGACTACGATCAACAAGATTGGGATACGGACGATGAAGAAATTCAAAGCCCACCCACCACCCACTTTTTAGCCACTGTCGACGATTTAACCGACATGCTCGACTTCGACTCCGAAGACATCGATGGTATGGACGCTGATGAAGGAGAAGATGAAGAACCAGCGCCTATTGGGCCATGGAATGCCACCTCTTCATATGACGTATACATGGTGGACGCACCAAAAGATGACGACGAGGAGCGGAAGGACGCACCGAAAGCTTGTTCCCTCGAAAAGCAGTCAAAGCGGCGACGCAAGCGCCGCCCCAAATCCCGCCTCGACAGAAATAGCGATCCACAGACCCAGCGCTGGAGCAGGGCGAACCGCTGCCGGACAACGGCAATCCGGATAATCAAACCGAACAAACAAATTCTATCAAGGATAATGGTCCGGACGACATAACGCCGCACAGGCACCCGGAGCAGCAGAATGCCCGTAAAAGGCTTGTTGCCACCACGAGGAGTCCTAAAAAGCAGAAGCAAAGGCTCAAGGCCGCGCAAGACACACTCCAAATCAGATGGAGTAAAATACTAAACACTGCAGCAAAGTACGGCGACAATCGCCCCTCCAAGAGCTACCCAAAGCGGAAGCTGCTACCCGAATTCGACGAGGAGGCCTCAGACCCCCCACAACCAAATACCAAAGCAGCCACCTGGTCGGATAGACGACCCCTCTACCAACACAGAGCGGCATACAACGCCGCTCACAATACAACACGCGACCCATGCGAGGGCTCGCACCCAAAGGATGGCGCAACAAGATCCATCTATGGACCACGCAAGCGCGCCCCAGCATACAATGCAACACAACAAACATCCGAACAATGCGGTACACCCAGCTACAGGGGTGCCGCACACCCCCTATCTTTCACCGATGAGGTGCTGGACCATGAATTTCCAAAGGGATTCAAGCCCGTAAACATAGAGGCATACGACGGAACAACAGACCCCGGGGTCTGGATTGAGGACTACATCCTTCATATCCATATGGCTCGAGGAGATGATCTCCATGCCATCAAGTACTTACCCCTCAAGCTCAAAGGGCCAGCTCGTCACTGGCTCAAAGGCCTCCCCGAAAGCTCCATTGGAAGTTGGGAAGAGCTCGAAGACGCCTTTCGGGCAAATTTTCAAGGGACTTATGTCCGACCTCCGTATGCGGACGATTTGAGTCATATAACTCAACAGCCCGGAGAGTCAGCCCGAAAGCTTTGGAACAGGTTTCTTACTAAAAAGAACCAGATTGTCGACTGTCCGGACACCGAAGCCTTGGCAGCTTTCAAGCATAGCGTCCGTGACGAATGGCTCGCCAGACACCTCGGCCAAAATAAGCCGAGAACGATGGCCGCATTAACAAACCTCATGACCCACTTTTGCGCGGGTGAGGACAGCTGGCTAGCCAGATGCAGCACCAGCGACCCCAGTACATCTGAAGTTAGAGATGGAAACGAGAAATTACGGCGCAACAACAATAACAAACGTCAGAATAAAGAAGACAACACGAAGGGCATGACAGTAAATGCCGGATTCAAAAGCTCTCGGCCAGGTCAAAAGCCGCCCCCTAAAGGCACCAGGGATGAACTGTCCAGCCTCAACAAAATTTTGGACCAAGTATGTCAGATCCATAGTACCCCTGGTAAACCTGCTAATCATACCCACAGAGAATGTTGGGTCTTCAAGCAGTCCGGCAAGCTCAACGCCATACACAAGGGGGAGGATACACCAAGTGAAGACGAGGACGAGCCCCCCAAGCAAGACACGGGGGAACAAAAGAAATTTCCACCAGAAGTCAAAACAGTAAACGTGTTACACGTGATCAAGGGAAAAACAACGCGGCACTCCCAGAAAAATATACCCAAGTGCCTATCACCGCGAAGTCCTGCCACTAGTCGTCTCAACCGATCACTTTCGACCATCGCGATTACTCAGCAAGTATCCGACACGCAGGATGGGCTGCCCTGGTATTAGACCCAGTAATTGGTGGATATCACTTCACATGAGTCTTGATGGATGGCGGCAGTAGCCTAAACCTAATATATCAGGATACAATCCACGGGATGGGGTTAGACCCAACACAAATTCGCCATAGCAATACTACCTTTAAAGGAGTAACGCCAGGCCCAGGGGCTCGTTGTACGGGCTCCCTCCTACTACAAGTTATATTCGCCCCCCCCCCCCCCCCCCGATAACTTCCGTCGCGAGCATTTAACTTTCCACATCGCTCCGTTTCAAAGTGGCTATCAAGCACTGCTCGGACGCAAAGCTTTCGCTCGCTTTAATGCAATACCACACTACGCCTCCCTCACACTCAAGATGCCCAGTCCACGTGGCATCATTACAGTGCACAGAAATATCAAGCGATCTCTGCGCGCCGAAGAGAGTGAGGCTGCCTTGGCAGCCGCACACTAAAGGCGCCCGGACCAGCGAAAGCATCCAATAGGTCGTCAAGACCTCAGACACAACTAATCGAGTCCGGCACCGCTACTTATACCGAATAAATGGTCACACCCCTATTTGTCAATACAAGGGGCTCAACACGTGCAGACAAGTGGCAATTTCTTCTCATCTTGAATTATACATGGTTTCTTTAAAAAACTATCTTTTTGCACGACAACTTTTCACCTAAATTCCTCTCTTTTACAGACGATCATCGTGCTACACCGCCCAGGATACGGCACAATGGAGACACAGGCGCAGACGTGCAGCAGGGACCCGCTCCAAGGATTCTTTTTAGATTAAGACCCTGCGTAAACCTTTTTTACTGTCTCTTGTTGATACATATCCACCGTTGAGAAGGATGCTGACGTCTTGGCATGTGGCCACGCCAGAACAATGCACGTACCTGGACACAAGGGGCTTCTTACAAAGGCCATTACTTAGGCCCGGTTTATACCATAAAGACCGAATACCTTAGGGAGTGTTCGGCGTCGCGAGTTTGGCCCTATATGCATCAGCTCCGAATCATTGTCTTTGGTCAAATGTTGGGTTTGCCCGGCTCCTGTGTTTTGGTGCCTTACGTTCCGCTTTACCGGCTAAGGTAGCACCAGGAGAACTACTGCGATTGTGCCCTGGTTCATCCGGACGAGCACCTCAGTAGAGAAAGCCGAAAACTGACTGTCATGATATATCGTGAGACTGGTCAACCACTCGATGACCTGTGGGAATGTTAGAATTCCTCCGCCTTAACGAAGGGCCGTTTTCCGGCCAGGCATGTACGCACCCCGAGATCGGGAGAGTGCGGAGCCACCAGGGGCTATCTAGTAGCCCCACTGTCAAACTCCTATGGCTAAGTGAAAGTGCTAAAGCATTATAGTCTGGTCGCCTCGCTCGCTCCGCTATCACCTCCTTAATAGGACCAAGACGTTGGGTTAAGTGTGAACGTGTGTTTTTGCGAGCACCTCCGCATTATATGCATGGGGGTTGAAGCCAACGACTGCAATCTTTCAGGTTATACACATGTATACATAAACGGCCGCCCAGGAGGCATCATATTACTTTCAGGCAAAAGTATAAAAATAGCCTTATGAAAATTTATAAAAGCATTTCGCTTACAATGAGATTACATATCACTCAAACATAGTATTTTTTGAGCACTGGGTCTCTATCAAACGAGCACCCTCGAGAACTTCTTCAAAGTAGTGCTCAGCAGCCCTTCGACCTATGGCCGAATCCCGCGCTGCAACAGTGGTAGCATCCATCTCCGCCCAGTATGCTTTAACACGGGCAAAGGCCATCCGGGCGCCCTCTATGCACGCCGACCTCTTCATCGCATTAATGCGCGGCACCACGTCAAGGAACTGCTGCACCAAGCTGAAATAGCTGTTCGGTTTTGACCTTTCCGGCCATAGCTGATCCACAACAGACCTCATGGAGAGTCCGGACAACCTATTTAGTTCGGCCCATTCAGCTAATTGGTCAGTTAATGAAAGCAGACGCTCGGGAGAATGGAATTGTCTCCAAAACAGCTGGTCTACTTCATGGTCCGTCTAACCCTGAAGGTACTTGGCCGCATCGGCAGCGCTCGCCGCCAAATCCATATACACATCCTCCGAACTCCACAGCCGATCCAGAGGGGCATACCGTGGATCTCCGAACTTCCTCCGCAACATAAAGGATTTCCCAGCCACAATATCCCCGGCTTCCCGCAGCTCCTCCTTCTTTGCCCTCAGAGCAGAGCGAAGGTCTTTTCTCGTCGCAGCAGCCTTCTCAAGGTCCGATGCCTTCGCTTGGTTTTCCTTTTCAAGAACCCGACAACGGTCGGCGGCGGTTTTTAGTTCTATGGCCATCTTGTCTCGGCTCTCGCCATGCGTGGCCTTCTCGGCTTGCAACTCTTCGGCCGTCTTCAAAGCAGCCGCATTACCCAACCTCGCTTGTTCCTTGGCTCGGGCAAGTTCTGCCCGCAAGGCCTCAACAGTGGCAGCTCCATCTGCAGTCACAACATATTAAAGATACTGGCATCATGCTGCTCTTCCTATGTGGCGTTTACCAGATAATGACACTTACCCTGTGCCTCGTCAAGCCTTTTGTTAACAAGCTCGATGTCGGCGTCTGCCGCATCCAACTACCGTTCTAAATGGGCAAACTCGCTAGTCCGGCTAGCCACCGGAGCTTCCATCACCTGCACATAGAGGCAGTATGGTTATTACCTGGGAATATGATCCTCTGTTCGTTGTCGTTTCTGACGAAAACCAGAGTCTCAGGGGCTACTATCTACACAGGGCACACCTAGCATGTGCAGGACTATCATACATTCTTTTACGTACCTCAAAGCCTGTCAGTATACTCATAAAAGATTCATGCAATCCGCTTTCGGCGGATGACATTCTCTCCATCACCGTATTCATCAGCACACGGTGTTCATCTGAGATGGCCGCTCGCCCCACCAACTCCCTCAGAACATCCGATCGCACACTAGACGGTGCCGGACTCTTTTGTCTGCTCTCTTCGGGAGCCGGACACTGGGAGCTTCGGGGGTCAATGGGATTATCTTCTGGCCTCACCGGACTCGGAGAGGCCCTCCGCGACGACACTTCAGGGTCGCCCGCTTCCGGAGCGGAGGAGTCTGGAGGAGGCGTTTCACTCTCCATCATCTCTGGAAGAAGATCCCCCGAAGACGAGCTCATTTGAGAGGGGTTAAGGCCCGAACTGCAAAACTATATGCGGTGGTTATTTTCTTAGAAGAAAAAGATGGCATATCTGTACTATTAAAGTATTTCGGGTCACTTACGACTCGCGGGAGAATTGATCCCCCCCGCGGACTTTGTGCGGCAACAGCACCCCCCAAGGTAGGACCCTCTTTGGGAGACTTCTTCTCCCGTTTGGAAGCTTTGGCTTCCGAATCCCCGGGCGCAATCCTTTTCCTCTTCTGGTCGTCTTCCTTCATGGAGACATTCGCTCCCTCGGTTAGAATGGGCAGCATTGGGGGCCCGCGTCCGCCCGTATTATCCTCCACAATATCTTATTTCAAGGGCTCCGGGCAAGGTGCGGTCTGGAGCATCTTTTCCAATACCGGATTTTCCAAACCCTCAGGGAGGGGGGCCGAACACCGAATCAACTTCGCCTTTGTTAGCCAGTCCTAGTCAAAAAGCGAAACTCTCAGAAATAACTCCGTAACAAAGGAGACATAGTATGTTCGGCCGGAAGATGCCTTACCTGTTAGGCGGCGCGGTTACTACTCAGGCCCAAGTCCTCGGTGATTTCCGGACACTCCACCTGAGGTCCGAAGAATGACTTGTACATCTCCTCGTGCGTCAGGCCGAGGAAATTTTGAATGACACGCGGTCCCTCGGAATTGAACTCCCACAAGCGAAGGGGCCGGCGTTTGCAAGGCTGGACTTGACGGACCGGCATAACTTGTATTACCGCAACCAAACTGAAATCTCCATTAAAGAGATCTCGAATGCGGCTTTGCAGTATAGGCACGTCCTTGGCTGAACCCCAGCTCAGTCCTCTGCTAATCCATGACATCGGTTGTGGTGGAGGGCCCGAGCGGAAAACGGGGGCGGCCGCCCACTTGGCACTTCTAGGAGCCATGACGTAGAACCACTCCTGTTGCCACAATTCAGACACCTCTGGAATAGAACCTTTGGGCCATGAAGCTCCCGTCATCTTGCGTATTGAGGCACCTCCACACGCCGCATGTTGTCCCTCGATCATCTTCGGCTTTACTTCAAAGTCTTGAGCCATAGGCCAAAGTGAGGGGTAACCCGGAGGAAGGCCTCGCACACGACAATAAATGTCATGATATGAAGAAAGGAGTCCGGAGCTAGATCATGGAAATCTAGCCCGTAATAAAACATCAAGCCCCTGACGAAAGGATCCAGAGCAAGGCCTAGACCTCGGAGGAAGTGGGAGACGAACACGACGCTCTCGTTGGGTTCGAGGGAGGGGACGGCCTGCCCCCGGGGAGGCAGCCGATGCAAAATCTCGGCGGTCAGATATCTGGCCTCCCTCAACTTTTGGATGTCTTCTTCCGTGACGGAGGAAGGCACCCATCGGCCTTGAAGGCTAGATCCGGACATGACTGAAGGTTCGGAGCACCTGACTTGAACTTTGGGCGTTTGAGCTTGAGGCGGGGGAAGGATTCGATTGAGCACAGGAGGGAAAAATAAAAGCCTTGTCCCTTTATAAAGAGGGTGAATATCAAGCGTCCTCTCCGTGTACGTTTGGACTTGCCTATAATCTAGGAGTCTTAGAAGCAGTTGGGTTACCCACGCCCGTATTGATGAGAATCCCGGAATAAGGGGACACGATCTCTGCTTTAACAAGACGTGCCAAGGAAACCGCCTCGCATGACGCGCTGAGGTGGGATAATGAAATGACTCGGATAAAGGCTTGGCCATGGTGTGTCACACTACCGAATACGTCAGTAGATTAGATTTGTGTAAATATTATTCTCTCTATGGCAATATGTGGAAACTTATTTTGCAGAGCCGGACACTATCTTTGTGTTCAAAGTCTTCTATGAAGTACTTGGAGGAGGAACCCGCCTTGCAATACTGAAGACAATCTACGTGCCGGACTCATCATCATTGAAGCCTGGTTCAGGGGCTACTGAGGGAGTCCTGGATTAGCGGGTGTCCGGATGGCCGGACTATACCTTCAGCCGGACTCCTGGACTATGAAGATACAAGATTGAAGACTTCGTCCCATGTCCGGAAGGGACTTTCCTTGGCGTGGAAGGCAAGCTTGGCGATACGGATATGTAGATCTCCTACCATTGTAACCGACTTTGTGTAACCCTAACCCTCTCCGGTGTCTATATAAACCGGAGGGTTTTAGTCTGTAGGACAACATACAAAACAACAATAATACCATAGGCTAGCTTCTAGGGTTTAGCCTCTCCGGTCTCGTGGTAGATCAACTCTTGTACTACCCATATCATTAATATTAATCAAGCCGGACGTAGGGTTTTACCTTCATCGAGAGGGCCTGAACCTGGGTAAAACTTCGTGTCCCTTGCCTCCTGTTACCATCCGGCCTAGACGCACAGTTCGGGACCCCCTACCCGAGATCCGCCGGTTTTGACACCGACATCGGGTATTTGCTTGAAATATTAACTTCAACTCCTGGAAAATCCATATGATCCATGACGTTCAAAACGTCTTTGAAGTCCCGATTCTAAGTTGTTAAGCATGGTGCACTAAACTATCAAGTAGTCATCATATTGAGCTAGCCAAACATTCATGACGTCTGCATCTGCTCGTGCAATAGGTCTGTCACCTAGCGGTGCATTAAGGACATAATTCTTCTGTGCAGCAATGAGGATAAACCTCAGATCACGGATCCAATCCGCATCATTGCTACTAACATCTTTCAACTTAGTTTTCTCTAGGAACATATCAAAAATAAAACAGGGGAGCTAAACGCGAGCTATTGATCTACAGCATAGATATGCTAATACTACCAGGACTAAGTTCATGATAAATTTAAGTTCAATTAATCATATTACTTAAGAACTCCCACTTAGAAAGACATCCCTCTAATCTTCTAAGTGATCACGTGATCCAAATCAACTAAACCATAACCGATCATCACGTGAAATGCAGTAGCTTTCAATGGTGAACATCAATATGTTGATCATATCTACTATATGATTCACGCTCGACCTTTCGGTCTCAGTGTTCCGAGGCCATATCTGCATATGCTAGGCTCGTCAAGTTTAACCTGAGTATTCTGCGTGTGCAAAACTGGCTTACACCCGTTGTAGATGGACGTAGAGCTTATCACACCCGATCATCACAAGGTGTCTGGGCACGACGAACTTTGGCAACGGTGCATACTCAAGGAGAACACTTTTATCTTGAAATTTAGTGAGAGATCATCTTATAATGCTACCGTCAATCAAAGCAAGATAAGATGCATAAAAGATAAACATCACATGCAATCAATATAAGTGATATGATATGGCCATCATCATCTTGTGCTTGTGATCTCCATCTCCGAAGCACCGTCATGATCACCATCGTCACCGGTGCGACACCTTGATCACCATCGTAGCATCGTTGTCGTCTCGCCAATCTTATGCTTCCACGACTATCGCTGCCGCTTTGTGATAAAGTAAAGCATTACAGCGCAATTGCATTGCATACAATAAAGCAACAACCATATGGCTCCTGCCAGTTGCTGATAACTCGGTTACAAAACATGATCAACTCATACAATAAAATTTAGCATCATGTCTTGACCATATCACATCACAACATGCCCTGCAAAAACAAGTTAGACGTCCTCTACTTTGTTGTTGCAAGTTTTACGTGGCTGCTACGGGCTTAGCAAGAACCGTTCTTACCTACGCATCAAAACCACAATGATAGTTTGTCAAGTTGGTGCTGTTTTAACCTTCGCAAGGACCGGGTGTAGACACACTTGGTTCAACTAAAGTTGGAGAAACTGACACCCGCCAGCCACCTGTGTGCAAAGCACGTCGGTAGAACCAGTCTCGTGTAAGCGTACACATAATGTCGGTCCGGGCCGCTTCATCCAACAATACCGCCGAACCAAAGTATGACATGCTGGTAAGCAGTATGACTTATATCGCCCACAACTCACTTGTGTTCTACTCGTGCACAACATCAACGCATAAAACCTGGCTCTGATACCACTGTTGGGGAACATAGTAATTTCAAAAAAATTCCTACACACACGTAAGATCATGGTGATGCATAGCAACGAGAGGGTATAGTGTTGTCTACGTACCCTCGTAGACCATTCGCGGAAGCGTTATATCAACGCGGTTGATGTAGTCGTACGTCTTCACCTCCGACCGATCCAAGTACCGAAAGCACAGCACCTCCGAGTTCTGCACACGTTCGGCTCGGTAACGTCCTCGCCTTCTCGATCCAGCAAGAGGGGCGAAGTAGTAGATGAGTTCTGGTAGCACGACGGCGTGGTGACGGTGTTGGTGAAGAACAATCTCCGCAGGGCTTCGCCTAAGCACTACGAAAACTATGACGGAGGATAAACTAGAGGGGATGGGGTTGCCGGCACACGGCTTGGTGTTTCTTGATGTGTCTTTGGTGCTAGCCCTACCCCTCTATTTATATGTTGAACCCCGGGGTCGAAACTTGGAGTAAAAGCCTCCTCAAAGTCGGTTTCACCCGAAAGGCAAGAGTCCTTCTCGGACTCCAGGGCTAGACGCCAGGGTTCCCGGCGTCTACCCCCTAGACGCCAGGGTTCCTGGCTTCTAGCCTCTGGTCTCCGCAAAACTTCCTTTTGCAATTTCCAAAAGCCTCGTGGGCTTTCCCCTTTGGCCCAGATAAAGTGTTCTCGTGCCCAAACATTTTGGGAAACATCCGGAACCCCTTCCGGTGAATTCCGGAACCCTTCCGGAGATCAAACACTACTATCCCATATATCAAACTTTATCTCCGGACCATTCCGGAGTTCCTCGTCATGTCCGTGATCTAATCTCGGACTCCAAATAACATTCGGTCATTAACATACATAACTCATATAGTACTATATCGTCAACGAACGTTAAGCGTGCGGACCCTATGGGTTCGAGAACTATGTAGACATGACTGAGACACCTCTCTGGTCAATAACCAATAGCGGGACCTGGATGCCCATATTGGCTCCTACATATTCTACGAAGATCTTTATCGGTCAGACCGCATAACAACATACGTTGTTCCCTTTGTCATCGGTATGTTACTTGCCCGAGATTCGATCGTCGGTATCTCAATACCTAGTTCAATCTCGTTACCGGCAAGTCTCTTTACTCGTTCCGTAATATATCATCCCGCAACTAACTCATTAGTTGCAATGCTTGCAAGGCTTATAGTGATGTGCATTACCGAGTGGGCCCAGAGATACCTCTCCGACAATCGGAGTGACAAATCCTAATCTCAAAATACGCCAACCCAACAAGTACCTTCGGAGACACCTGAAGAGCACCTTTATAATCACCCAGTTACGTTATGACGTTTGGTGGCACACAAAGTGTTCCTCCGGTAAACGGGAGTTGCATAATCTTATAGTCATAGGAACATGTATAAGTCATGAAGAAAGCAATAGCAACAAACTAAACGATCGTGTGCTAAGCTAACGGAATGGGTCAAGTCAATCACATCATTCTCCTAATGATGTGATCCCGTTAATCAAATGACAACTCATGTCTATGGTTAGGAAACATAACCATCTTTGATCAACGAGCTAGTCAAGTAGAGGCATACTAGTGACACTCTGTTTGTCTATGTATTCACACATGTATTATGTTTCCGGTTAATACAATTCTAGCATGAATAATAAACATTTATCATGATATAAGGAAATAAATAATAACTTTATTATTGCCTCTAGGGCATATTTCCTTCAGTTCCTCTGACTATGATATTATGCAACTCCCGAATACCGGAGGAACACCTTGTGTGCTATCAAACGTCACAACATAACTGGATGATTATAAAGATGCTCTACAGGTGTCTCCGATGGTGTTTGTTGAGTTGGCATAGATTGAGATTAGGATTTGTCACTCTGTGTATCAGAGAGGTATCTCTGGGCCCTCTCGGTAATACACATCACTATGAGCCTTGCAAGCAATGTGACTAATGAGTTAGTCATGGGATGATGTATTACGGAATGAGTAAAGAGACTTGCCGGTAACGAGATTGAACTAGGT
The DNA here is from genome assembly GCF_056163025.1 of Triticum urartu. NCBI lineage: Eukaryota > Viridiplantae > Streptophyta > Magnoliopsida > Poales > Poaceae > Triticum > Triticum urartu. The sequence goes on along the minus strand of NC_141873.1, from coordinate 63,201,020 downwards.
ATGATGATACCGAAGTAACATACCGATGACAAAGGGAACAATGTATGTTGTTATGCGGTTTGACCGATAAAGATCTTCGTAGAATATGTAGGAGCCAATATGAGCATCCAGGTTCTGCTATTGGTTATTGACCGAAGATGTGTCTCGGTCATGTCTACATAGTTCTTGAACCCATAGGGTCCGCACGCTTAACGTTCGATGGTTATTTGTATTATGAGTTATGTGATTTGATGACTGAAGTTTGTTCGGAGTCCCGGATGAGATCACGGAGATGACGAGGAGTCTTGAAATGGTCGAGAGATAAATATCCATATATTGGAAGGTTACATTCGGACACCAAAATGGTTTGGGTTGATTCAGATAAGTTTCGGAGTACCGGGGTTACCGGACCCCCCCCCCCAGGGAAGTTCATGGGCCTTCACGGGCCTTAGTGGAAATGAGAGGAGGGCCACAAGGGAGGCCACCCCCATGTCCAGTCCGAATTGGACTAGGGAGGGGGGTGGCACCCCCTCTTTCCTTGTCCCCTATTCCTCCTTCCCTCTCTCTCCCTCTCTTGGAAAGGAAGGGGACTCCAACTAGGGTTGGGAATCCTAGTTGGACTCCCCTATGGCGCGCCCCCCTTGGGCCGGCCTCCTCTTCCCCCCTCCTTTATATACATGGGAGGGGGCACCCAAAAGACACACCAAGTCTTCTCTTAGCCGTGTGCCGTGCCCCCCTCCACAGTTACACACCTTGGTCATATCGTTGTAGTGCTTGTTGGGGAACACAGTATTTCAAAAAATTCCTACAATCATGCAAGATCTATCTAGGATATGCATAGCAACGAGAAGGGAGAGTGTGTCTACGTACTCTCGTAGACCGAAAGCGGAAGCGTTGAGTAACGCGGTTGATGTAGTCGAACGTCTTCGCGATCCAACTGATCAAGTACCGAACACACAACACCTCTGTGATCTGCACACGTTCAGCTCGGTGACGTCCCTCGTACTCTAGATCCAGCTGAGGCCGAGGGAGAGTTTTGTCAGCACGACGGCGTGTTGACGGTGATGATGAAGTTACCGATGCAGGGCTTCGCCTAAGCACTACGACAATATGACCGAGGTGGAAATCTGTGGAGGGGGCCACCACACACGGCTAAGAAATCAACTTGTGTGTCTATGGGTGCCCCCTTCCCCATATATAATGGAGTGGAGGAGGGGGCCGGCCGGCCTCATGGGGTGCACCCCAAGGGGGGAATCCTACTCCTACTAGGAGTAGGTTCCCCCCTTTCCTAGTCCAAGTAGGAGGAGAAGGAAAGGGAAGTGGGAGAGAAGGAAAGGGGGGGCGGCCCCCCTCCTAATTCGGATTGGTCTTGGGGGGCGCGCCCCTCCACTTGGCCGCCTCCTCCTCTCTTCTACTAAAGCCCATGAAGTCCCAATAACCCCCCGGTACTCCGGAAAATGCCCGAACCTATCCGAAACCTTTCCGGTGTCCAAACATAACCTTCCAATATATCAATCTTCATGTCTCGACCATTTCAAGACTCCTCGTCATGTCCGTGATCACATCCAGGACTCTGAACAACCTTCGGTACATCAAACCACAAAACTCACAATACATATCATCATCGAACGTTAAGCGTGCGGATGCTACGAGTTCCAGAACTATGTAGACATGACCGAGACTCATCTCCGGTCAATAACCAATAGCAGAACCTCGATGCACTACAAAAAACACACATCCGTGACATTTTGTGACGAACGAATTTTTTTCTGTCGTACTTATGACACTTCTATGACGATAATTGTGACAAAACTCGGTATCATCATAGATGTGGTGGTCTCCTACTTCTGTGACAAAAAATCATGACAGATGATAATTGTGACAAAACTCGGTATCATCGTAGATGTGGTGGTCTCCTACTTCTATGACAAAAAATCATGACAGACGATAATTGTGACAAAACTCGGTATCATCATAGATGTGGTGGTATCCTACTTCTATGACAAAAAATCATGACAGAAAATGGGCTTTTCGTCTTGGGCGGGTCGGAGATGCAGCTGCATGACATTCTTTGGGCCGTCCATGACGGAAAAAACCATGGTAGAAGCGAGGGCGAGGAAAATATCGGGGTGTTCCCGGTTACAGTGGGTGGTCGGGGCCGAGTGATGCACGTTTCTCTCGTACACGCATGCGCGTGGGTGCTAGGCGTTGGGCTCTAACTGAACCCGAGTGAGGCGTTGGGCTCTAACTAAACCCGAGCGATTGCACTGCAGGCTACGCGTTACTGAACCCGAGCGATCGATCGTTGGCTTTTAACTGAACCCGATCGAGCGATTCCATCGCTACTGCTGCTAACTGAAGCCGATCGATGCTGCCTCTGGATGAATAGTGAGCGTTGCTGGGGGGTTTGGATGAACAGTTCCCAGTGGGGGTGGATGAACAGGACCCTGTGGTGTTGCCTCTGGATGAACATGACCCCGATCGATCGAGCCGGTTGGGGATGGATGAACAGGACCTCGTGGAGGGCAGTATGAACAGGACGACCCCGTGAAGGGCTGGATGAATAGTAGATGGTGGACGGCTGGATGAACAGTAGCCCGTGGAGGGGTGGTTGAACAGGAGCCCGTGTGGAGAGGGCTGGTTGAACAGTAGCCGGTGGAGTAGCGCGCGGTGGAGACTGGATGAACAGGAGCCCGTGGATGAACAGTCGCAGGTGGAGGCTGGAGGAGGTCGACGGTGGATGAACAGTAGCCCGTGGAGGCTGGAGGGGGTCGACGGTGGAGATGAACAGTATCTTGTGGAGTCCCGTTTTGCGGTACGCCACACCCCTCCCGATGAACAGGACCCCCGTTTCGACCGTAGCACTCCAACACAAGTCCGTTTCCTCCGTTTTGCGGTACGCCACACCCCTCCCGATGAACAGGACCCCGTTTCGACCATAGGAGGTCCGTTTCCTCTGTTTTGCGGTACGCCAGACCCCTCCCGATGAACAGGATCCCATTTCGACCGTGGCCGGTCGAACACAAGGCCGTTTCCTCTGTTCTGCGGTACGCCAGGCCTCGTTTCCATCGACTGTTCCGTCCAAGCCCTCTCGATGAACACGACAACGCATTCCATTCCGACCCAGCCGGTTGGCTCCCCATGAACACGACGACGACACTGTTTCTCCGTTCTGACCCAGACATGTGCATGAGCCTTGGCCGTACGTATGCGCGAGTAGGCGTTCGAGACCCTGCCCGTATGTACATACGTGGCTGTATTTTCTTTCTTGCACACTGGCCGCTGTACGTACGTGTACATGCTACATGCGCGCCTCTACTACGACACGTGCGCGCCTCTACATGGACCAGTATGTATGTACACGTTCTCGACCAGAATGACAACGCTACGTACGCTTCGACTAGGTGGGTCCCGACTGTCAGGCACTTCCTTGCGTGCGAAGATGTAACTGGTGGGTCCCAGCAGTCAGGGGGCGAATCGTTTTTTTGCCTGGACGCACTTCCTTGCGTGCAAAGATGTAGCTGGTAGGTCCCAGCAGTCAGGGGGGAACGTGTTTTCGTGAAATACGGTTGCCCGTCCAGTGGGTCCCTGCTGTCAGGTGGAGAAATCATTATTTTCCGCGTAATAAGGAGGCACTTCCTTGCTGCGTTTGTGGACTCAGCTATCAGCATCTCCACGTACAGTCCACGTCCGATGGAAGCCGTTCCTTGACCACGTTGACCACGCAGGTGGTGGACGACAACGAGGCCTAGGAAGGGGACGACGTGGAGCCGGGGATGATGTGGCAGTGGATGCCCACGCGTAGAGGAGTATGAGGGTTCACTGGTTCGCTGCGGTGTGAGGCTGCCGTCGCCGCAGAATAACAGGGGGTGTGGGTGAGCAGAGGGATGGCCTGGCCAGCGGTGGGAGTAGTAGGGGGCGGTGAGGCCTCCGCCGCATCGCAGCCAGCCACGGGAGGCAGGAGCACGAGGCACGACCGGCGCTGGTTTGGGCGGCTGGAGCAAGAAGACCAGAGGTTGAAGAAGCACTACGGCCGTTGGATGGACATTGTACGGTCACTGGAGCTAGAATTGTGCATATTGACTAAGTTGACAAAGCCCTCCGTCCTCGTCAACTTAGTAGGCCCACAAGTCAGCCTGCCACTATACTGGGTCCCAGCTAGCAGGGGGAGTATTCATTTTTTTGTGCGTAATAAGGAGGCACTTCCTTGCGTGCGAAGATGTAGCTGGTTGGTCCCAGCAGTCAGGGGGAAACTTTTTTTTGCAAAATACGGTGGCCCGTCCGGTGGGTCCCTGCTGTCAGGTGGAGGAATAATTATTTTATGCGTAATAAGGAGGCACTTCCTTGTGGCCGCCGTGGACCCAGCTGTCAGCCTCTCCATGTACAATACTCTTCCGATGGAAGTCGTTCCTTGACCACGTTGACCACGCCGCGTCGAGAGCACCAGGGTGGTAGACGACGGTGAGGCCTAGGAAGGGGATGACGTGGAGCCGGGGAAGACGCGAAAGTGGATGCCCACGCGTAGAGGAGTATGAGGGTTCACTGGTTCGCTGCGGTGTGAGGCTGCCGTCGCCGCAGAATAACAGGGGGGTGTGGGTGAGTAGAGGGATGGCCTGGCCAGCGGTGGGAGTAGTAGGGGGCGGTGAGGCCTCCGCGGCATCGCAGCCGGCCATGGGAGGCAGGAGCACGAGGCACGACCGGCGCTGGTTTGGGCGGCTGGAGCAAGAAGACCAGAGGTTGAAGAAGCACTACAGCCGTTGGATGGACATTGTACAGTCACTGGAGCTAGAATCGTGCATATTGACTAAGTTGACAAAGCCCTCCATCCCCGTCAACTTAGTAGGCCCAGAAGTCAGCCTCCCACTATACTGGGTCCCAGCTAGCAGGTGGATTTTTCATTTTTTTGTGCGTAATAAGGAGGCACTTCCTTGCGTGCGAAGATATAGCTGGTGGGTCCGAGCTGTCAGCGGCAGTAGCATTTTTTCGCGAAATACAGAGGCCCTTTCGGTGGGTCCCAGATGTCAGGTGGAGGAATCATTATTTTGCGCGTAATAAGGAGGCATTTCCTTGTGTTCGGCCATGGACCCAGCTGTCAGCCTCTCCACATACAGTCAACTTTAGATGCATGTCGGTCGTTGACCATGTTGACCAGGCCGTGCCGAGAGCACCAGGGCGGTGGACGACGGCGAGGCCTAGGAAGGGAACGGAGCCAGGGAAGACTCGGCAGTTGTTTCCCACGCGGAGGGGAGTATGACTGTACAAGGGTTTACTGGTTCGTCAGCCGTCGCCGGATAATAACATCAAGTGTGGGTGAGTAGAGGGATGGCTAGGCCATCGATAGGAGTACGGTGGGGCGGTGAGGCCTGCGCGGCAGCACAGCCGGCCGCGGGAAGGAGGGAGCAGGCAGTCCCGCCGGCGCTTGTTTGAGCGGTTGGAGCAGGAAGAGCAGAGCTTGAAGAAGCACGACGGCCGTTGGATGGACATCCAACAGTCACTGCTTGTGCGTCAACCTTTTTTTAGGAAAGCCTCAAATAATTGAAAAACAATATACAACCCATCTGCCATTATTTCTAATAATTTACAGCCCATTTGCTAATTCTTAAGGTTTTTTTGAGCCCATATTCTTTTTGTTAGCATTACGGCCCATATTGTGGCCACGGTTAAAAAATTATACGAAATTTTGCATATTTCGGTGAGGTCCAAACTGTTTTTAATCTTGAAATTTCGAGTCACATTCAAACTGATTTTAAAAAATTAATGTATATCAATATAAAATCCAACAAATTTTCCATGCATAAAAATCAATGCAATTTAAAATCTCGAAATGAAAAAAAAGAAATTTGAAACTAATTGCCGGTTTGATGTGTTTTAAAAATGTACAACCCATTTCTCATTATTGATAGGCCATTTTCTCGGCCAGCCGAATGAAGCTCTCCTCATCTTGAAAGATTTGCAGCCCAACAGGCCTGACAAAGCGATTACTTGGCAAATCACAAAAAAACTGGGCTAGCCATTTTCAGAAAGAAAAAAAACTACTGGGTTGGTCTGTGGTAAACATAAAAGAGAAGGCTGTCTAGACAGGACAGAGTGCCCCGCACAGCCCAGTTGACACACTTCTTCCGTCTCAAAAACAAATTAAATAAATGCCACTCCAATTATGGCGATTCATAAAAATGCCACTGCAATTTTTGCAAACTTCAGAAAACGCCACTGCAATTTTTGCAAACTTTGGAAAACGCCTTTGCAATTTGCAAAATTTGAAAAACGCCACTCCAGACTTCGAAAAATGCCACTGGAAATGGCATGAAATGACATTTTTCAAAGTTTGGAAATTGCAGTGGCATTTCTCGGAAACACCAGATTTGGAGTGGCATTTATCAAATTAACCCAAAACAAAAATAACTGGGTGAGCTGCTGGGTCCCTGGTGTCAGCCGCTCGTTATGCAATTCTCTCGTTTATTGACTACGTTGACAATGGCATGGGACCCAAATGTCAGAAATCCATTAGGAGGAGCCATTTTTTTATTGGCTTGAAATAAGGAGGCACTTGCTTGCGTACTGCAATGATCTTGGCGGGTCCCTGCTGTCATCCTCTCCACGTACAATCATCTCTTGATTGTGTACGCGTCAACTTGGCAGGCCCACAAGTCAGCCTCTAAACCCATGGAGGACAAATACAACCCATTTACAAAAATAACAACCCATTCCATACGTTCAAATGGAAAGTTCAACATTCAGATCAAAGTAACAGGTCTGATCCACATATAGAGTACTGAACTTCCACGTTGACAACCATCATAGCCAAGTTAACTATCTACTCCCACTAATACTCTAGTAGCGTACAAGTACTAACTTACTCTTACTAACTAGACAATGCCGGCCGCCATCTGCGGTACACGCTAAACGCCGGCACCGGCGTCCTCCGCCTCGCCTCGGACTTGCCAGAGGTGCGATAGGGCACGTTGCTCGCGCGCGTTGACCCTTTCCATGCCGGTGTGGTCCACCGAAGCTTCGGCTTCTAAGCGGGAAACCCACTTGACGAGCTGCTAGTAAAAATCAGCGTCGCGAACGCGTGCGTGCCCGACAGCCTCCAGGGCTATTTGCCGGGTGCTGGCCTCCACGTAGTCGGACCAGTTGCGGGCGCTCTGCTCGCGGCTCAGAGCGTCAGTGCGCTGCTGCTCCATGTCCCACTAGCGGTGCAAATCGGCAATACGCTGCTCCTCCGCCAGGCGGTCGCGCTCCAACAACTCCTCATAGTCCGCATTGCCATCTAAAGACCGATAGAATGCCTCCTCCCTCCGTCTTCCTTTCGGTGAAAAACTAAACACTAGTTCCAGCGGTGACCGCCTCCGGTGTTGCCTATCACAAACGGGCGGGGGCATGGAGGACGTGGCGAGAGCGAGGATAAGTGGCGAGCGACGTCGGGCCGGTGGGGGCTTATGAGGATAGGGCGAGTTGGGTGATGGTGCCACTAGAGAAGCCCGGTAAATAGTAATTATAGGCGGAAGGTAGGCGAACTAGCGTGTTGCGGGAAACGTGACGGTCATCGCGGTCATCGGAATTCAATGCATAAGCAAGCATGGCTTAGCGCGCCAGCTTGCCGTGGAAAACTAAAAAACTAAAATTATGACTGTGCCGTCCCGTCCCGTCAGTGGTGCGTCCCATCCGTGCTAGGTCGCACGCCGGCATGACGGTCAAACGAGTGCACTCGAATCATCCAGATGAGGTACTCCCTCCTTGTCAAAAATGATTCACCACTCATCATCAACCTTGGTTGGTTAGATTTTTGAATTAAGCCCTGCAAACCGGAAAGGAGGTAGTACATATGTGATCCGCTATTTATTCATGTAGGATCGAGTAGGTCATTTTTTGATTGAGCCCTGCAAACCGGAAAGGAGGTAGTACGTGCGTGATCCGCTATTTATCCGTGTAGGATCGAGTAGGTCGGATAGTGTATGTGTAGGATCGAGTAGGTCGGATGGTGTACGTGTACAATCGCAATAGATGATGAATGTTCGCTGGGAGATAAGGCATTTGCGAACGTTTTTGCTGGTAGTTTCTTCAGATTCGCATGGCATTTTCTTCAGACCAGCTTGTCAGTTTCTTCAGAGGTAGGCATTTTTATTCAAAAAACTACCACTTCGGATCTTGCGTCAGAACTAAAACTGCCAGGAGCGCATTAGTAGGCTAGCTAGTGATTGATCAGTAACTTGTAAACAATGAGTGAACAAAAATAAGGAACTGTTAGTAACTTGTAAACACTGAGAACACAGAAATAAGGATCATGCTGTGCACATCAGTAAGAGCCGATCCGTTCAAAATGTTCACACGAGACTCACATGCCTGGCATTGTAATATGTTCACATTAGTAGCCCAAATTCAAAACCAACTAGTACGATTCCCATACATAAGATTGATACGTCTCCAACGTATCTATAATTTTTTATTGCTCCATGCTATATTATCTACTGTTTTGGGCAATATTGGGCTTTCTTATCCACTTTTATATTATTTTTGGGACTAACCTATTAACCGGAGGCCCAGCCCAGATTTGTTGTTTTATGCCTATTTCAGTGTTTTGAAGAAAAGGAATATCAGACGGAGTCGAAACGGAACGAAATCAACTGGAGACGTTATTTTTTGGAAGGAAACACACTTGATGGACTTGGTACCCATGTCAGAAGATACGGGAGCTGCCCACGAGGGTGGGGGGCGTGCCCACCCCCTAGGGCGCGCCCCCTGCCTTGTGGGGCCCTCGTGGCCCCCCTAACGTACTTCTTCCGCCTATATAACTCCACGTACCCTAAAAACATCCGAGAGCAAGATAGATCAGGAGTTCCGCCGCCAGAAGCCTCCGTAGCCACCAAAAGTCAATCGGGACCCTGTTCCGGCACCCTGCCGGAGGGGGGAACCCTCACCGGTGGCCATCTTCATCATCCTGATGCTCTCCATGTTGAGGAGGGAGTAGTTCTCCCTCGGGGCTGAGGGTATGTACCAGTAGCTATGTATTTGATCTCTCTCTCTCTCTCTCGTGTTCTTGATTTGGCACGATCTTGATGTATCGTGAGCTTTGCTATTATATTTGGATCCTATGATGTTTCTTCCCCCCTCTTCTCTCTTGTAATGAATTGAGTTTCCCCTTTGAAGTAATCTTATCGGATTGAGTCTTTAAAGATTTGAGAACACTTGATGTATGTCTTGCCATGGATATCTGTGATGACAATGGGATACCGCGTGCCACTTGATGTATGTTAAGGTGACCAACTTGCGGGTTCATGAACCTATGCATAGGGGTTGGCACACGTTTTCGTCGTGATTCTCCGGTAGATCTTTGGGGCACTCTTTGAGGTCCTTTGTGTTGGTTGAATAGATGAATCTGAGATTGTGTGATGCATATCATATAATCATACCCACGGATACTTGAGGTGACATTGGAGTATCTAGGTGACATTAGGGTTTTGGTTGATTTGTATCTTAAGGTGTTATTCTAGTACGAACTCTAGGGCTGTTTGTGACACTTATAGGAATAGCCCAACGGATTGATTGGAAAGAATAACTTTAAGGTGGTTTCATACCCTACCATAATCTCTTCGTTCGTTCTCCGCTATTAGTGACTTTGGAGTGACTCTTTGTTGCATGTTGAGGGATAGTTTTATGATCCAATTATGTTAGTATTGTTGAGAGGACTTACACTAGTGAAAGTATGAACCCTAGGCCTTGTTTATTATCATTGCAATACCGTTTACGCTCACTTTTATCACTTGTTACCTTGCTGTTTTTATAATTTCAGATTACAAATACCTTTATCTACTATCCATATACCACTTGTATCACCATCTCTTCGCCAAACTAGTGCACCTATACAATTTACCATTGTATTGGGTGTGTTGGGGACACAAGAGAATCTTTGTTATTTGGTTGCAGGGTTGCTTGAGAGAGACCATCTTCATCCTACGCCTCCTACGGATTGATAAACCTTAGGTCATCCACTTGAGGGAAATTTGCTACTGTCCTACAAACCTCTGCACTTGGAGGCCCAACAACGTCTACAAGAAGAAGGTTGTGTAGTAGACATAAAGCTCTTTTCTGGCGCCATTGCCGGGGAGGTGAGTGCTTGAAGGTATATCTTTAGATCTTGCAATCGAGTCTTTTAGTTTCTTGTTTTATCACTAGTTTAGTTCATAAAAGAAAATTACAAAAAATGGAATTAAGTTTGTCTCATACGCTTCACCTTTTTAATATCTTTCGTGAGTATGATGGAAAGGATAATTGTGCTCAAGTGCTAGAAGAAGAAATATATAAAAATTTTGGCACTAAATCTTTGAATGATGAGCATGATTGCAATGTTGTTAGTATGAATTCCTTGAATATCCATGATGCTAATGATATGCAAAGCCACAAGCTTGGGGAAGCTATGTTTGATGAAGATGATATTTTTTGTCCCCCAAGTTTTGATGAGCAAATTTATTATGATGAAAGCATGCCTCCTATCTATGATGATTATTGTGATGACACGTATGCTTTAAAGAATAATAATAACAACAACAAACCTTGTCATCTCGATCTTAATTTTCAATCACATGATAGTTATTTTGTTGAGTTTGCTCCCACTATTATTCATGAGAAGAATTTTGCTTATCTGGAGAGTAGTAAATTTTCTATGCTTGTAGATCATGAAAAGAATGCTTTAGGTGCTGGTTATATTGTTGAATTCATTCATGATGCTACTGAAAATTATTATGAGGGAGGAACATATGCTTGTAGGAGTTGCAATAATATCAAGTTTCCTCTCTATGTGCTTAAAATTTTGAAGTTAAGATTGTTTTGCTCTCCTATGCTAGTTGATTATTAGTCCCATAAATTGTTTGCTCACAAAATCCCTATGCATAGGAAGAGGGTTAGACTTAAATGTGCTAGTCATATTCTTCATGATGCTCTCTTTATGTTTCAATTCTTATCCTTTATGTGAGCATCATTGAAATCATCATGCCTAGCTAGGGGCGTTAAACGATAGCGCTTGTTGGGAGGCAACCCAATTCTATTTTTGTTCCTTGCTTTTTGTTCCTGTTTAGTAATAAATAATCCATCCAGCCTCTGTTTAGATGTGGTTTTATGTTTTTAATTAGTGTTTGTGCCAAGTAGAAGCTTTGGGAAGACTTGGGGAGAGTCTTGTTGATCATACTGTAAAAAACAGAAACTTTAGCGCTCACGAGAATTGCTGCCATTTTTATTTGGAGAGTGATATTTAGTTAATTATTTTTGCAGATGATCAATAGATAAATTCCTCAGGTCCAGCAATTTATTTGAGAATTTTATGAGTTCCAGAAGTATACGTTTGATCCAGATTACTACAGACTGTTCTGTTTTTGACAGATTCTGTTTTTCATGTGTTGTTTACTTATTTTGATGAATCTATGGCTAGTAAAATAGTTTATAAACCATAGAGAAGTTGGAATACAGTAGGTTTAACACCAACATGAATTTATAATGAGTTCATTACAGTACCTTGAAGTGGTGATTTATTTTCTTATACTAACGGAGCTTACGAGTTTTCTGTTAAGTTTTGTGTTGTGAAGTTTTCAAGTTTTGGGTAAGGATTCGATGGACTATGGAATAAGGTGTGGCAAGAGCCTAAGCTTGGGGATGCCCGAGGCACCCCAAGGTAATATTCAAGGATAGCCAAGAGCCTAAGCTTGGGGATGCCCCGGAAGGAATCCCCTCTTTCGTCTTCGTTCATCGGTAAGTTTACTTGGAGCTATATTTTTATTTACCACATGATATGTGTTTTGCTTGGAGCGTCAATTTATTTTGTTAGGATTTGATTGCTGTTATTTATAACAATGTTTTGCATCTTTTATTTCAATAAAAGTGGCATTGATAGCCTTTACTATGCCTATGTTACAAGTATACATGTTGCTGTTTGAAAACAGAAAGTTTACCGCTGTTGCAATAATTCCCTAGAAAAGTCAGAATGTGATAAAATGTTGAAACCTTTTGCATATTAAGCTATGATAAATTTACTACAGTGGGAATTTTCTTTCATAATTTTTGGAGCTAGGGAAGTATGGATGTTGCTGCATTCTTTACAGACTGTCCTGTTTAGGCAGATTGATGTTATGTTTGCATATGTTTGCTTCTTTAATGATTCTATTTGAGGATAGGACTATTAAATATGCAGAGGCATTTAGCATGCAATGTTGAATAATAATTTTAGTGATTTGCTACAGTAGACTATGATAAGGTTTTTGCAATGGTTTATGCTAACTTATGTCATGAGTCCTTGTTGAGTTTTGTGTGGATGAAACTTTTGAGATTTAGGGAGACCTTGATATGAGAGGAATTAAGGAGGCACAAAATCTCAAGATTGGGGATGCCCAAGGCACCCCAAGATAATATTTCAAGAAGTCTCAAGCGTCTAAGCTTGGGGATGCCCCGGTTGGCATCCCACCTTTCTTCTTCAACAACTATCGATTAGTATCGGTTGATCCTAAGTTTTTGCTTCTTCACATGATGTTTGCTATTCTTAGATGTCATTTTATTTTGATTTGCTTGCTGTTTGAATAGAGTGCCAAGATCTGAAATTATTAAATGTTAGAGAGTCTTCACATAGTTGCATAATTATTCGAATACTCATTGATCTTCACTTATATCCTTCGAAGTAGTTTGTCATTTGCTCTAGTGCTTCACTTATATCTTTTAAAGCATGGTGGTAGTTTTATTTTGAAGAAATAGATGAACTCTCATTCTTCACTTAGATTATTTTGAGAGTCTTAATAGCATGGTAATTTGCTTAAAATCCTAATATGCCAGGTATTCAAGAATAATAAAATTCTCTTATGAGTGTGTTGAATACTAAGAGAAGTTTGATGCTTGATGATTGTTTTGAGATATGAGGATGGTAATATTAGAGTCATGCTAGTTGAGTAGTTGTGAATTTGAGAAATACTTGTGTTGAAGTTTGCGATTCCCGTAGCATGCACGTATGGTGAACCGTTATGTGACGAAGTCGGAGCATGATTTATTTATTGATTGTCTTCCTTATGAGTGGCGGTTGGGGACGAGCGATGGTCTTTTCCTACCAATCTATCCCCCTAGGAGCATGCGCGTAATACTTTGCTTTGATAACTTCTAGATTTTTGCAATAAGTATATGAGTTCTTTATGACTAATGTTGAGTCCATGGATTATACGCACTCCCACCCTTCCACGCTTGCTAGCCTCTCTAATACCGCGCAACTTCCGCCGGTATCATACACCTACCACATACCTTCCTCAAAATAGCCACCATACCTACCTATTATGGCATTTCCATAGCCATTATGAGATATATTGCCATGCAACTTTCCACCATCTAGTTCATCATGACACGCTTCATCATTGTCATATTGCTCTGCATGATCATGTAGTTGACATCGTATTTGTGGCAAAGCCACCATTCATAATTATTCATACATGTCACTCATGCATCATTGCACATCCCGGTACACCGCCGGAGGCATTCATATAGAGTCATACTTTGTTCTAGTATCGAGTTGTAATCATCGAGTTGTAAATAAATAGAAGTGTGATGATCATCATTCAATAGAGAATTGTCCCCAAAAAAAGGCCAAAAAAAAGAAAGGCCAAATAAAAAATAAAAATAAAATAAAAGGGACAATGCTACTATCCTTTTTCCACACTTGTGCTTCAAAGTAGCACCATGATATAGCAAGTCTCATATATTGTGCTTCAAAGTAGCACCATGTTCTTCATATAGAGAGTCTCATATGTTGTCACTTTCATATACTAGTGGGAATTTTACATTATAGAACTTGGATTGTATATTCCAATGATGGGCTTCCTCAAATTGCCCTAGGTCTTCGTGAGCAAGAAAGTTGGATGCACACCCACTAGTTTCTTTTGTTGAGCTTTCATACATTTATAGCTCTAGTGCATCCGTTGCATGGAAATCCCTACTCACTCACATTGATATCTATTGATGGGCATCTCCATAGCCCGTTGATACGCCTAGTTGATGTGAGACTATCTTCTCCCTTTTTGTCTTCTCCACAACCACCATTCTATTCCACCTATAGTGCTATATCCATGACTCACGCTCATGTATTGCGTGAAGATTGAAAAAGTTTGAGAACATCAAAAGTATGAAACAATTGCTTGGCTTGTCATCGGGGTTGTGCATGATTTAAATATTTTGTGTGGTGAAGATGGAGCATAGCCAGACTATATGATTTTGTAGGGATAACTTTCTTTAGCCATGTTATTTTGAGAAAACATAATTGCTTTGTTGGTATGCTTGAAGTATTATTATTTTTATGTCAATATGAACTTTTGTCTTGAATATTATGGATCTGAATATTCATGCCACAAGTAAGAAGAATTATATTGAAATTATGCCAACTAGCATTCCACATCAAAAATTATCTTTTTATCATTTACCTACTCGAGGACGAGCAGGAATTAAGCTTAGGGATGCTTGATACGTCTCCAATGTATATACAATTTTTGATTGCTCCATGCTATATTATCTACTGTTTTGGGCAATATTGGGCTTTATTATCCACTTTTATATTATTTTTGGGACTAACCTATTAACCGGAGGCCCAGCCCAGATTTGCTGTTTTATGCCTATTTCAGTGTTTTGAAGAAAAGGAATATCATACGGAGTCGAAACGGAACGAAATCAACTGGAGACGTTATTTTTTGGAAGGAAACACACTTGATGGACTTGGACCCCACGTCAGAAGATACGGGAGCTGCCCACGAGGGTGGGGCGCGCGCCCACGCCCCTAGGGCGCGCCCCCTGCCTCGTGGGGCCCTCGTGGCCCCCTTGACATACTTCGTCCGCCTATATAACTCCACGTACCCTAAAAACATCCGAGAGCAAGATAGATCGGGAGTTCCGCCGCCAGAAGCCTCCGTAGCCACCAAAAGTCAATCGGGACCCTGTTTCGGCACCCTGCCGGAGGGGGAACCCTCACCGGTGGCCATCTTCATCATCCCGGTGCTCTCCATGACGAGGAGGGAGTAGTTCTCCCTCGGGGCTGAGGGTATGTACCAGTAGCTATGTGTTTGATCTCTCTCTCTCTCTCGTGTTCTTGATTTGGCACGATCTTGATGTATCGCGAGCTTTGCTATTATATTTGGATCCTATGATGTTTCTTCCCC
Organism: Triticum urartu; assembly: GCF_056163025.1. Lineage (NCBI taxonomy): Eukaryota > Viridiplantae > Streptophyta > Magnoliopsida > Poales > Poaceae > Triticum > Triticum urartu. The sequence goes on along the minus strand of NC_141873.1, from coordinate 63,185,877 downwards.
CCTCTTCTCTCTTGTAATGAATTGAGTTTCTCCTTTGAAGTAATCTTATCGGATTGAGTCTTTAAAGATTTGAGAACACTTGATGTATGTCTTGCCGTGGATATCTGTGGTGACAATGGGATACCGCGTGCCACTTGATGTATGTTAAGGTGACCAACTTGCGGGTTCATGAACCTATGCATAGGGGTTGGCACACGTTTTCGTCGTGATTCTCCGGTAGATCTTTGGGGCACTATTTGAGGTCCTTTGTGTCGGTTGAATAGATGAATCTGAGATTGTGTGATGCATATCGTATAATCATACCCACGGATACTTGAGGTGACATTGGAGTATCTAGGTGACATTAGGGTTTTGGTTGATTTGTATCTTAAGATGTTATTCTAGTACGAACTCTAGGGCTGTTTGTGACACTTACAGGAATAGCCCAACGGATTGATTGGAAAGAATAACTTTGAGGTGGTTTCGTACCCTACCATAATCTCTTCGTTCGTTCTCCGCTATTGGTGACTTTGGAGTGACTCTTTGTTGCATGTTGAGGGATAGTTTTATGATCCAATTATGTTAGTATTGTTGAGAGGACTTACACTAGTGAAAGTATGAACCCTAGGCCTTGTTTACTATCATTGCAATACCGTTTACGCTCACTTTTATCACTTGTTACCTTGCTGTTTTTATAATTTCATATTACAAATACCTTTATCTACTATCCATATACCACTTGTATCACCATCTCTTCGCCGAACTAGTGCACCTATACAATTTACCATTGTATTGGGTGTGTTGGGGACACAAGAGACTCTTTGTTATTTGGTTGCAGGGTTGCTTGAGAGAGACCATCTTCATCCTACGCCTCCTACGGATTGATAAACCTTAGGTCATCCACTTGAGGGAAATTTGCTACTGTCCTACAAACCTCTGCACTTGGAGGCCCAACAACATCTACAAGAAGAAGGTTGTGCAGTAGACATCAAAGATCAACATGTTAATGCATCTCAATGATTCACAGATCATATATAAATATATATCTCCAAAAGCAAAGATCTAGAAAAAACATATGTTCTTCCTACTAACATGGATGCTTCTCTTGGCCAACATTCAGTACAGACTAAAAGACAAATTTGTTTGTGAAGTCTACAATTCCTCTTGCAAACGTAAGTGGTTTCACCAACAACTGGAACAATGAGAATGAACCACACATGATGGAGGAACATCCACTGCAATATGATTTGGTCTTCTCTCGATCACACGACGAGACTATTTTTGGAATACAAACTTTAACTTAGGCAAAATGATGCCCATTGTATAATAACACCAAAGCAATGAAGCACCTAGTGTTGGCCAATAAATAGTACAGAACTACTTTTCTGTAGTCCATGAAGTGACTATCCAATCTTTCTGTGTCTATTTTCAAATGGCACTGCATACAGTGACTATATTATTCTCTTGTGCAGTTCAACCAAAATTGCGGTCACTTTGTGTGTTTGCCAAATAGCAATGGGCAGATATTTCTGTCTACACAAATATCAAGCAGCTAGTAAACATATACCCCACCTTGTATTTTCGGTTTAGACATGTCTTTTCCGCTTAGCATCTGTCATGTTTTGCACTGGACAATTTGATACAGTCATGTTTTGTCCTGGACAATTTCATACTGAATTGATTTGCTGGTTCAGAGCAAAAATATAGTGCCTATTCTTCATCAGACCAAGGATATCCATGTTTGTAGTGATGGAAGAGGTGAAATTGATACAACCAAAATTGAGCATCCAATCATTGAATCCTGTCCTGCACCTCCAATGTAGGTCCACCCTGCCAATAAATTCACATGCAAACCACTAGTATTACTATCTAATGACAGTACTAAAAGAGTAGCGAGATAGTAGAAAACCATGTACCTTCGTAATGAACAGCTCATAGTGCCACCAATTGGATATAAAGGTTTGGAAGAAAACATGCTCCTAATGTTGAACCAGTTGGACTTTTTGTGCAGTTCCACTAAAATCGAGCATCCCTGTTTGCATAGATATTGAAAGTGTGATTACTATAAAAGTGGCACTAGTTGAAGCATAGACTCACAAATATAAGCATTCCAATTTCTTAATGGGAAAAGGCAGCAAGACTTTTTCTAACCACCTGTTTGAAGGAATAAATAAGGCAACAACGGCTGATGTCAGAAAGGCATATATAGTTATTTCTGAAAGAATGATCGATTCCTGACCTTTCCTCTTCTTTTAAGCATATTTTGTGCAGTTCAACTAAAATAAAATGCCATCACCGCCTTGACAATTCAGTGACACTGTACAAAAGGAAATGACTTAACATTACATCATGATGTCAGGTATGTAGTTGACAGGCATTAGAGACAAACATACATACCTCTTCCGATAACATAATGAACATTAATTTTAACAAAGGTGTGACTAGCTTTACCGGGATAATTTGAGTGAACTCTACACCTTCTGTTCCTTAATATAAGACGTTTTCGCAGTTCAATTTAAAGTACCCAAACGTCCAGTATTTAGAAAAACAGGTAGTAGTTTTCTTGAGCACATATCTGGGAAAGCCTGCCACACTTTATACATGTCCATTCGCTAATGCGAGACCATTCGAATAGTACAAATATACACTAATCCAGTGGCTAGTACAACAGTAGAGTAGTTATTTTATTACAGGGTACAGTACAATGGTTTTACCGAATAGATTTCCATAAGCTCTAGCACTGGAAGATTTCTATAAGAATTAACAATACAAAGTGTAAAGGTAACAAGTTTCAGCATTGGTATACTAGCTGTGCAAGAGCATTAAACCAAATACAAAATTTTGAAGGTAACTAGCGTTATTAACTAATGATAGTATTAAAAAATTGCAAACCATGTACCTTCAAGGTAAATATCATTTCGAACTCAAGTGGACATGAAAAATTGCTATCCCAATCTTGATAATCGATCAAACATAAAAACTTGATCGAACGAATCAATACAATAGCCAAAGGAGGAGGTGCGCACTCTTGACCTTTCCTCTTGTCTTCATAATTTTTTGTGCAATTTAACCAAAATAAAATGACATCAACGCCTTGGCATTTAGGTGACACTGTACAAAAAATTGACTTATCTCATGAAAGTGAGGTATGCAATCTATAAGCATTAACAGTGCAAAAATCTGAAGGTAGTAACAAGTTTCATCGTTGGTATACTGGCTGTGCAACAACATTAGAATGCCTTAGCTGCAAAATCTTTAATACATCCACAATCAACAGCTAACCCTGAAATAATCCAGAGACATTAAATGACATTGCTTAAATTTATCGGTGGCATTAGACTGAGTGTGACATTAGTTAAATGTGGCATCACTTTAGCAGTAGTATTGATTGACTTTACCGCTGGCGTTATACTAACAGCAAAAAAGTGGCAATAAGAGCATGGGAGACCCATTCAGACAATGGGCGCACCAGTACGATGTACCTCCACGGACGCATAGAGTGGTGAGGGAGGTATGGTTGCCCAGAGCAACAAATATCCAGGGTGCATATGTGGATTACGTCCCATTTTTGTTCTCTTTAGCCACCCTTTTCCTATGTGAGGACAACAAACCGTTCGACCTGGTCATTCTCTATTGCGTTGTCATGCCTTTCTACCCTTCTTCAACCAAGAGACATGAGACTCGTTCCTTAGCTACTGATTTTCCCCTTTTCAACCTAGATGCGGGTTCGATGCCTACTCTCTTGGATAGTACAGTCTCCCTTCCTTTCCTTATTCAACCCAGACATGGATTAGTCTGCATGAAGTAGGGTTTCCTTTAATAGTGCAAATTAAGGTTTTCGTCTGCGTGATCAGCAGAGCAGAGGATAGGAAATTGGGAAGATGGTGGAGTGGAAAAAGATCCACATGTAGCGACGTGGCAGATGGGGCAATAGAACAAGGGTATGGTTCGAAAAGAGGTAGCATACCCGAGGGTCGGCGGGAAGTGGCTTCACTCATGGTCGTCGTCCTTCACACGCACTATGGCAGCGAGCTTGGGGACGGAGGCCATCCCGCGCGGGCGCTAGGTCTGAGAGGACGGCCTTGTCGTCAGTGTGTGACCTCGCTCGCCGACGGCGAGTGCGTCAACGCTGCACGTCCTTTTCTTCCCCGACGGATCTGTGACCACCGGTGAGGAGGGAGAGAGAGAGGCCGTGTTTTTTAGATCTGGACAGAGGGTGATAGTGTGAGAAGAAAGTGGGCAGCCCTTAGCAAGAAAGCTCTGAAGCTCCAGCCTATATATCTTTTTTATACTACTAGTACTAGAGGTGGAGTAGTGGTAGAGTAGTTTATATTTTCTCTGCAAACAGTACCAGTTAGTCGTGCTTCAAAACTGAACTACACACCATTAAAAAATAAAGGTCGATAACTAATGCGGCACCTCGGGCCAACGCGGCCAGATTGCATTTTGCATGAGAAATTACACACCATGTTTCGTTGACATGTGGTCCCGTTCCAACATGTCAGTGAGACGACGACGAGTCCTTTTGTACAATTTCCGAAAGGACGTGTAGGGCGGGGCGCCTCTTCGTGTACTGCGGCAAACTGGCAACCGTCCATCGACTCTTCGCCTTTCCCTCTCGATTTGGAACTGCTGTCGCATGCTCTTCCTCCCTCCTCCATTTGCCTTCACCATTCTTTATGCCATTGTTCGATCGTCTTCTCCAAGGAGGAAACAAGCTAGAAATAACCCCGTTATTCTTGCCCCGATCTGAAAGATGACGTGGTGGGGGAACTCATTGATCGGTGCGACGTCATCACCTCGGCTAGCATGGCAGGTTCGTTCAAGACCATTCTCGACTCAACTAATAACATCATTACAAGGAACCCAAGGGTCCAGGAGCGGTTTGATATCCCTTATCTTCTTCGCTATAAGCCTGTTCGCATGGGCGCGAACGACGGAGGCCTCGCCTTGTGCAAGTTGATGCCGTTTGGTAACGATACATGTGATGTCAAGATGCCATCGCTTCAGGGTAAGGCCTGGGCTGGCGTAAATGGAGATTGGGTTGTTTATATTGGGTACAATTGCGAGTGGGAACTTGTGAATGTGTACACTCGTCAGCGGATTCCACTTCCAAAAATCTCCGAGTGCCCTGAGGTTGAGGACAAAGATGATCCACGTACGTTCAAATACGATCATGGTGACTGTCGTCTATGGAAGATAGCAATTTTTCGAGTTCCCAACCGCTCTTGGAATTACAAGAACTATCAAGTTGTTGCTATCTTCGACAAGCTTGTTGTCGTCCTTACTGATTCCACGGTTCGTCCATGGATATTGCTCAAAAATTAGTTTATGTACACGGATGAGTACTGTGATGCAATTGAATACGAGGATCTTGTGTTTCTGCCACCACTCGTGGCACTGTTTTTGCATGGGATCCACGTAGTTTCGATACGTTTGTCTTCCACCGTAATTATAATTGTTTCATCCACATGCATGCGGGTTAGCAAGTTTCCCTTTACTAATTAACCTTCTTGTGTTTCCAAGGTCCTGTGAACATTCCACCACCTATACTTGAAAAATTTTATAACCAAGGGGGAGATGATGATGGTGATGATCACGAGCATGAGGATGAGCAGAACTTATATACTCAGTGGCGCTTGGCAACTAATTCCGATGGATCACCTCTTCTTGTTTGTATACAGTGCACTGTGATTGTTACTACTGAGGTAGAAGGTGTTGTCTCCCATGGTCGCCCTCTCCGGACCTATTCCAACACCCGTTGCAGGGTATTCGGGATGGATACTAGTGTGCTAACGCCAACACCTTCTCCCTGGTACAGTATTGATAGTCTTGGAGAAAACTCGCTCTTCCTTGGACAAAACTATCCAATGATGGTGAAAGGCGATCCAGCTGCTGTTGACACAATGTTACTACCATTTATGAGAAGAAACTGTATCTATACCTCGGACATTGTGGTGGTTCCCTACCCTGGTCCTGATATATGCCACTTCAGCCTGGATGATCAGTCCTACGTTGCTCTCCATATTGACAATAGCCGGCCCTTCCCAGAGCACCTATGGTTCAAAGCAAGCGTTTCCAACGCTGAGGATTGGTTGAGTTGAAGTTCATTTCATTGCTTATTATTTGTTGTGTGATGAAAACTTCAGTATTTACTAGAATGTTTTGTTGGAAATAATCTATAATCCAACATGTATCCTCGTTGTCGTTGTGTGTTGATAACTTGTTGTATGTAATGAATGGTACATTTGCAAATGCATGTCATAGACTCAATTTATGAATGGTTTTTGAGTCGCTTCTTGGAGTGTGAGTACCATAGTAGTATAGCCAGCATCCGGTTAGTATATGAAGTTGCCACATCACATAGAGCCAACCTAATATTGGAGTATGCTAGCTCTCCACCGGCGCGCCGCTTCAAATGGCGGAGGAAGTGAGAGGTCGCGTCACCTTGTGTCCAGATCTGAGATGCCACGTGTACCAGATGAATGACTCCAAGTTCGACCACCGTGATGCTAGATGCGATCCGAGGAACACTATTGGAGAGACCCCCTCATAATTTTCCTACATTGGTCGTTTGATTCATAGGATAGAATGCTATAAGATTTTTTCCCTATGTAATCATGTTTTAATTGGCAATCTAGCATCCACTCCAACTTTTGTTTCACTTCCATTGTTCCTACGAAGAGAGTACTTGCTCTAAATGATGTGCCGCTGCAAGAGCCACCTATATTAAATAACCATGCTCTAAAAAGGTGGACCAGCTTTGCCTATAGTAGTACTGTACTAGGTTAGTAGGTGATCTTGCGCTTGGCTCTTCTCCTCTTCCGGAAGTCAAACAATAATGATGGTACTACAGTAGTACTTCTGGCAATCTGACACCAAATGAACTGCTGCACCTCCACCGCTTGTAAGCAAAAGTTTCTCCTCGTGCTGCGAGCCACCACGCATGCGTTGGCGAGGGAGAAGGCGTAGTAAGCAAGCTTCTCGTCATTCTGCGAGTTGATGGGACACATCAAAGTTATTTATTAGTATTCTCTTAAAAAGGGCCGACCATGTCCATGGCTACCATCCCGTGCTCTGTCATTGAGTACATGCACTATTCACGTGCCATCGAGGAGAAAAATATTGCGTAGTTGTACTAGGTGCCATCGAAGTGCACGACTCACTTACGCACTGCATATCTCCATTTTCTTGCATGACACGCCACCTTGATGCTAGATGTCCCGCGTGTCATGGAGGCATATAGTATGATTTTGTAAAATGGAGGCATATAGATGTCCCACGTGTCGGCAAAAGGATGAACAAAGCTCATGTCTTAGACGAAAGAGTGGAAGAACATAGATTCCCGACGACCGAGAAGGAGCAACAAACCTTGGGGTGGAGCGTCTGCACTCATAATATTTTATATTATTCAGCGATATAAAATCAACCAAATCTCTCCACATTCCTATATCATTCTATAGTATGAGAATAACTTTGAACGTAAGCCATTGATTCACTCTATCCAATGGTCATAGTTGGAAAATCCAAACAAAACCAAGCATTGGATCAACTCTTTTTTCGAGATCAACTCTTTTAGCACTTATATTGTTGCCGCCTGCCCACCTATATATCCGCTCACATGTGATGACCACAGGAGCTATCCACTCAGATTGTATGTTAAAAAAATAAAAGTCAATAACTAATGCGGCACCTCAGGCCACGCAGCCAGATCGCATTTTGCACGAGAAATTACACACCATGTTTCGTTGACATGTGGTCCCGTTCCAACATGTCAGTGAGACGACGGCAAGTCCTTTTGTACAATTTCCGAAAGGACGTGTAGGCTGGGGCGCCTCTTCATGTGCCGTGGCAAAATAGCAACCTCCCACCGACTCTTCGCCTTTCCCTCTTGATTTGGAACTGCTGTCGCACGCTCTTCCCCCTCCTCCATTTGCCTTCACCCTTCCTTCTGCCATTGTTCGATCGTCTTCTCCATGGAGGGAACAAGCCATAAACGACCCCGTTATTCTTGCCCCGATCTGAAAGATGACGTGGTGGGGGAACTCATTGATCAGTGCGACGTCATCACCTCGGCTAGCATGGCAGGTTCGTTCAAGACCATTCTCGACTCAACTAATAACATCATTACAAGGAACCCAAGGGTCCAGGAGCAGTTTGATCTCCTTTATCTTCTTCGCTATAAGCCTGTTCGCATGGGCGCGGACGACGGAGGCCTCGCCTTGTGCAAGTTGATGCCGCTTGATAACGATACGTGTGATGTCAAGATGCCATCGCTTCAGGGTAAGGCCTGGGCTGGCGCAAATGGAGATTGGGTTGTTTATATTGGGTACAATTGCGAGTGGGAACTTGTGAATGTGTACACTCGTCAGCGGATTCCACTTCCAAAAATCTCCGAGTGCCCTGAGGTTGAGCACACAGATGATCTACGTACGTTCAAATACGATCATGGTGACTGTCGTCTACGGAATTTAGCAATTTGTCGAGTTCCCAACCGCTCTTGGAATTACAAGAACTATCAAGTTGTTGCTATCTTCGACAAGCTTGTTGCCGTCCTTTGTGGTTCGACTGGATGGATATTGCTCAATAATCAATTTCTATACACGGATGTGTATTGTGATGCAATTCAATACGAGGGTCTTGTGTTTGCCGCCACCACCCGTGGTACTGTTTTTGCATGGGAACCTCGTAGTTTCGGTACGTTCACTACTAGGGAAAACCTTATACATAGAATATTAGTAGCAGCACGGCACAAAAAGAAGCACTACTGCTAATTAGCAGTAGCACGGCCAGGGAAAATGCGCTACTGATGCGAATTTAGCAGTAGCGCTTGGGGGCTAAACCGCGCTGCTACAAAAATCCACCGACAATAACCAACACCCTAAGTTTAGCAGTAGCGCGGTGTCGCGGGGCGTGCTACTACTACAGAAGTAGTAGTAGCACGCTTTTTGCTCAGGTCGATGCTGCTAATTTTGAAATTGCCGCGCGGTTGGCCCCATTTAGCAGTAGCGTGTGCGAGAAACACGCGCTGCTGCTACGCTATTAGAAGTAGCGCATTTTCTCTCCCGCGCTACTGCTAAGTCGCAGGGCCCCACCACCTTTTTCCACCCACCCATCCTCCCCTCCCCCATCCTCCCTTTCCCCTACCTCCCATCCTCCCTCTCTCACTCTTCTTCTTCCTCAATACTTCTCCCCCCATTACTCTCCCTCTTCTACCTACCTTTCTCTCTCTTCATTACTCCTAGCTAACTACACACCACCTCCATCAATGCATCTCCTTTCTCTTTTTCCTTCCCCCTCCACTAGTTGAAGCTGTCTCCTCCCAAATTAGCTAGCTAGGTAGATGTAGCATTTAGTTAAGTGACCTATTTGCCCCCTAACTAGATCTATCTTTGTCAAGAAAAGCTTTGTGTACTTTTGATCTCCCTACAACATCATCTCCACCATGTGATCGATCTCGAGAAAGAGGTGATTAAAATTTCATGCTTTTGCAAAATGGAAATATGTGTATCTGTGTGTGATATGATAATTGTGCAATATGGTGGAAATTGTGTGTGTGGCATGTGTTGATGCCAAATTGTGCTTTTGAGTTGCCTATGTTTTGCCGAAATGTCGATTTATTTTCGTTTTGGCGAATTCCGGGCAAACTCTAGATCTGTATATGTCCTATTTTTAGGGAAGGTCATGCCGAATTTTTGTATGACTTTGATGCATGCATGCATTTTTATAATCAATTTGTTTATTATTACCATGCAGACGTTCATGATGGTCAGTGGAACGATGGTGGACAGGTGGTTGCGGTCGGCGGTGCAGGACATGAAAGAAAATAATCGGACAGAGGTTTTATGCCCTTGTCGAAAATGCAAAGGAATAGTTTGGCTCGACCCCTATGACGATGGTCGTGTCGAAGCGCACCTGCTCATGACTGGTTTCATGGATGGCTATACTCGGTGGATAACTGAAGATGAGGATGACGATGTTGAGGACGCCGACGGGGCAGACAATGACGACACGGGGCAATACGAAGAGATGATCGATAATGGCGGCAGGGAAGAGGCCGGACATGGCAGCGGAGAAGGGGCCGGACATGCGGCGGAGAGAACATGGACTCCACACAGCAGAGTTCACCGGTATTAAGTTCAATCGTGTGGGACCCTCATGTTCAAGCACTACTTTGCAAGGAGACGAGTACTGAGAGAGCTGCTTCTAGAGAGGAGGCTAAGCTGGAGCAACTGGTGGTAGACTCGAACACCCCATTGTATGATGGGTGCAATCCTGAGGTTACCCGCTTGAGTTTCACGCTCAAACTCCTGAAGACGAAGGCTAAAAACAAATGGACCGACACTAGGCTCGATGAGAATCTCAAGTACCTAAAGGATGTTCTTCCCGTGGGGAATCTATGTCCTACTAGTGTTGATGAGGCCAAGAAGATCGTGCACCCTCTTGATCTGCCGCACATTAGATACCATGCATGCATCAATGATTGCATAATTTATCGAAAGGAGCACACGGAAAAAACAAGCTGTCCGGTGTGCAATGCTTCTCGATATAAGAAGGCTAGGAAGAAATGTCTGCAGAAAGTTGTATGGTACTTACCGATCACTCCCCGTCTCCAGCGGTATTTCATAGATCCGAAGGAAGCAAAGCTAATGCGCTGGCACACGGAGAGGAAGAAGCCCGACGATGGAGATGATCCGAAGCTGAGACACGTCAAGGATGGAAGCCAGTGGAGAGCATTGAACAGCTTCTATCGGTATTTTGAATGTGATGCAAGGAACATCGTGCTCGGTGCGTGTACCGATGGCATGAATCCGTTTGGCAACTAGAACACCAACCATAGCACATGGTTTGTGTTTGTATGGATGTACAACCTCCCCCCTGGTTGTGCATGAAGTCGAAGTACATTCACATGAGCATGCTTATTCAAGGGCCGAAACAACCAGGAAATAATATTAATTTGTATCTGGGGCTACTTCAAGAGGAGTTACACACTTTATGGAAAACACCGGCCAAGACATAGGACGCCAGCAAAGGCGAGTATTTCTACATGAGAGCCGCGCTGAGCACGACGGTGCACAACTATCTTGGTTACGGATATGTCACAGGCCAGGTGTGCCATGGATATTGCGGATGCACGCGGTGCATGGATGATACGACGTCTCAGCAGCTAACGTCAAGGAAAGATGGTGGGTCTAGGAAAATCATGTACAAGGGGTATCAAAGATGGCTCGAACAGGATGACCCGTGGAGAAACCGGTTCAATGGTCACGCTGAGCATCGAGGACCTCTGATACGTCCATTTTGCATCATGCTTTTATATCGATATTTATTGCATTATGGGCTGTTATTACACATTATGTCACAATACTTATGCCTATTCTCTCTTATTACAAGGTTTACATGAAGAGGGAGAATGCCGGCAGCTGGAATTCTGGGCTGGAAAAGGAGCAAATATTAGAGACCTATTCTGCACAGCTCCAAAAGTCCTAAAACTTCATAGAAGTCATTTTCGGAATTAATAAAAAATACTGAGCGGAGAAAGCACCAGAGGGGGCGCACACCCTGGCCACGAGGGCGCGCCCCTACCTTGTGGGCCCCCTGGCAGGCCTCCGGTGCCCATCTTCTGCTATATGAAGTCTTTTACCCTGGAAAAAATCATAATCAAGCTCACGGGACAAAACTCCGCCGCCACAAGGCGGAACCTTGGCGGAACTAATCTAGGGCTCCGGTGGAGCTGTTCTGCCGGGGAAACTTCCATCCGGGAGGGGGAAATCATCACCAACGATCCTCTCATCGGGAGGGGGTCAATCTCCATCAACATCTTCACCAACACCATCTCATCTCAAACCCTAGTTCATCTCTTGTATCCAATCTTTGTATCCAAACCTCAGATTGGTACCTGTGGGTTGCTAGTAGTGTTGATTACTCCTTGTAGTTGATGCTAGTTGGTTTAATTGGTGGAAGATCATATGTTCAGATCCATTATGCATATTAACACCCCTCTGATTATGAACATGAATATGCTTTGTGAGTAGTTACGTTTGTTCCTAAGGACATGGGAGAAGTCTTGCTATTAGTAGTCATGTGAATTTGGTATTCGTTTGATATTTTGATGAGATGTATGTTGTCATCCCTCTAGTGGTGTCATGTGAACGTCGACTACATGACACTTCACCATTGTTTGGGCCTAGAGGGAGGCATTGGGAAGTAATAAGTAGATGATGGGTTGCTAGAGTGACAGAAGCTTAAACCCTAGTTTATGCGTTGCTTCCTAAGGGGCTGATTTGGATCCATATGTTTCATGCTATGGTTATGTTTACCTTAATACTTCTGTTGTAGTTGCGGATGCTTGCAATAGGGGTTAATCATAAGTGGGATGCTTGTCCAAGTAAGGACAATACCCAAGCACCGGTCCACCCACATATCAAATTATCAAAGTACCGAACGCGAATCATATGATCGTGATGAAAACTAGCTTGATGATAATTCCCATGTGTCCTCGGGAGCGTTTTCCTTCATATAAGATTTTGTCCAGGCTTGTCCTTTGCTACAAAAAAGGATTGTGCCATCTTGCTGCAACTTATTTACTTTTATTACTTGCTACTCATTACAAATTATCCTATCACAAAACTATCTGTTACCGATAATTTCAGTGCTTGCAGAGAATACCTTACTGAAAACCGCTTATCATTTCCTTCTGCTCCTCATTGGGTTCGACACTCTTAATTATCGAAAAGGCTACGATAGATCCCCTATACTTGTGGGTCATCAAGACTCTTTTCTGGCGCCGTTGCCGCGGAGTGAAGCACCTTTGGTAGGTGGAATTTGGTAAGGAAAAATTTATATAGTGTGCTAAAATTTACTGTCACGTGTTACTATGGAACATAATCCTTTGAGGGGCTTGTTCAGGGTATCGAGCAAAGAGTTGCTCCTCAACCTACTGAACCTACTGAAAATTTTTTAGTTTGAAATTTCTTCGGGTATGATAGAGAAACTTCTAGCTAATCCTTTTGCAGGAGATGGAACATTGCATCCCGATTTACACTTAATCTATGTGGATGAAGTTTGTGGATTATTTAAGCTTGCAGGTATGCCCGAGGATGTTATCAAGAAGAAAGCATTCCCTTTATCTTTGAAGGGAGATGCATTGACATGGTATAGGCTATGTGATGATATGGGATCATGGGACTACAAGCGATTGGAATTGGAATTTCATCAGAAGTTTTATCCTATGCATCTTGTTCATCGTGATCATAATTATATATATAATTTTTGGCCTCGCGAATGAGAAAGCATCGCTCAAGCTTGGGGGAGGCTTAATTCAAACCCCAATCATGAGCTCTCAAGAGAAATGATTATTCAAAAAATTTATGCTCGGCTTTATCTCAGTAATCGCTCCATGCTCGATACTTCTTCTTTTATGTTGAAGACTATTGAATTCAAATGGGATTTATTAGAAATAATTAAATGCAACTCTGAAGATTGGGACCTCGGCGAAGGTAAGGAGTCAGGTATAACACCTAAGTTTGATTGTGTTAAATTTTTTATGGATACCGATGCTTTCCATGAATTAAGCACTAAATATGGACTTGACTCTAAGATAGTAGCTTCTTTCTGTGAATCATTTGCTACTCATGTTGATATCCCTAAGGAGAAGTGGTTTAAATATAATCCTCCCACTGAAGTAAAAGTAGTTGCACCTATTAAAGTTGAAGAAAAGACTATCACTTATAATGATCCTACTGTTCCTACTGCTTATATTGAGAAACCACCTTTCCCTGTTAGAATAAAGGATCATGCTAAAGCTTCAACTGTAGTCAACAAAAGTAATATTAAGACACCCAAACCCCCTGAACAAATTAAAGTTGAACCTAATATTGCTATGGTTAAAGATCTCTTGGCTGATAATATTGATGGGCATGCTATTTACTTCTGTGATGAGACTGCTAGAATTGCTAGACCTGATACTAAAAATAAACATAGACATGTTGTAGGCATGCCTGTTATTTCTGTTAAAATAGGAGATCATTGCTATCATGGCATATGTGATATGGGTGCTAGTGCAAGTGCAATACCCCATTCCTTATACAAAGAAATTATGCATGATATTGCACCTGCTGAGATAGAAGATATCGATGTTACCATTAAGCTTTCCAATAGAGATACTATTTCACCAATTGGGATTGTTAGAGATGTTGAAGTATTGTGTGGGAAGGTTAAATATCATGCTGATTTTCTTGTTCTTGGTTCCCCACAAGATAGCTTTTGTCCCATTATATTTGGTAGACCCTTCTTGAATACTGTTAATACTAAGATAGACTGCAGTAAGGATATTGTTTCCGTTGGTTTAGGGGATATGTCTCATGAGTTTAATTTTGCTAAATTTCGTAGACAACCCCATGATGAAGAATTGCCTAGTAAAGATGAAATTATTGGTCTTGCTTCTATTGCCATGCCTCCTACTGATCCTTTACAACAATATTTGCTAGACCATGAAAATGATATGTATATGAATGAAAGAAGGGAAATAGATGAAGTATTCTTTAAACAGGGACCTATTCTAAAACACAACTTGCCTGTTGAAATCCTAGGGGATCCTCCTCCACCCAAGGTTGACCCCGTGTTTGAGCTTAAACCATTGCCTGATACTCTTAAATATGCTTATCTTGATGAAAAGAAGATATATCCTGTTATTATTAGTGCTAACCTTTCAGAGCATGAAGAAGAGAAAGTATTGAAAACTCTGAAGAAGCACCGTGCCGCTATTGGATATACTCTTGATGATCTTAAGGGCATTAGTCCCACTCTATGTCAACACAAAATAAATTTGGAGAAAGACGCCAAACCAGTTATTGATCACCAACGATGGCTAAATCCTAAGATGAAAGAAGTGGTAAGAAAGGAAATATTAAAGCTCCTTGAAGCAGGTATAATTTATCCCGTTGCTGATAGTCAGTGGGTAAGTCCTGTCCATTGTGTCCCTAAGAAGGGAGGTATTACTGTCGTTCCTAATGATAAAGATGAATTGATTCTGCAAAGAATTATTACAGGTTATAGGATGGTGATTGATTTCCGCAAATTAAATAAAGCTACTAAAAAAGATCATTACCCTTTGCCTTTCATTGATCAAATGCTAGAAAGATTATCCAAACATACACATTTTTGCTTTCTAGATGGTTACTCTGGTTTCTCTCAAATACCTGTGTCAGCTGAGGATCAAGAAAAGACCACTTTTACTGGCCCTTTTGGTACTTTTGCTTATAGACATATGCCTTTTGGTTTATGTAATGCACCTGCTACCTTTCAAAGATGAATGATGGCTATATTCTCTGACTTTTGTGAAAAGATTTGTGAGGTATTCATGGATGATTTCTCCGTTTATGGATCCTCCTTTGATGATTACTTGAGCAACCTTGATCGAGTTTTGCAGAGATGTGAAGAAACTAATCTCATTTAGAATTGGGAGAAGTGCCACTTTATGGTTAATGAAGGCATTGTCTTGGGGCATAAAATTTCTGAAAGAGGCATTGAAGTTGACAAAGCTAACGTTGATGCTATTGAAAAGATGCCGTGTCCTAAGGACATCAAAGGTATAAGAAGTTTTCTGGGTCATGCCGGGTTTTATAGGAGGTTCATTAAGGCCTTTTCAAAAATTTCCCGGCCTCTGAATAATCTATTACAAAAAGATATTCCTTTTGTCTTTGATGATGATTGTGTAGAAGCATTCGAAGTACTTAAGAAAGCTTTGATTTCTGCACCTATTGTTCAACCACCTGATTGGAATTTACCTTTTGAAATTATGTGTTATGCTGTAGGTGTTGTTCTAGGGCAAATAGTTGATAAGAAATTAAATGTTATTCAATATGCTAGTAAAACTATAGACAATGCCCAGAGAAATTACGCTACTACTGAAAAAGAATCTTTAGCAGTTGTATTTGCATGTGATAAGTCCATACCTTATATTGTTGATTCTAAAGTAACTATCCACACTGATCATGCTGCTATTAAATATATTATAGAAAAGAAAGACGCTAAACCTATACTTATTAGATGGGTTCTCCTGCTACAAGAATTTTATTTGCATATCATTGATAGAAAGAGAGCTGAGAACCTCGTTGCAGACAACTTGTCTAGGTTAGAGAATGTTCTTGATGACCCACTACCTATTGATGATAGCTTTCCTGATGAACGATTAAATGTCATAAATGCTTCTCGTACTGCTCCATGGTATGCTGATTATGCTAATTATATTATTGCTAAATTTATACCACCTAGTTTCACATACCAGCAAAAGAAAAGGTTCTTCTATGATTTAAGACATTACTTTTGGGATGACCCACATCTTTATAAAGAAGGAGTAGATGGTGTTATTAGACGTTGTGTACCTGAGCATGAACAGGAACAGATCCTACGCAAGTGTCACTCCGAAGCCTATGGAGGACACCATGCAGGAGATAGAACTGCACATAATGTATTGCAATCCGGTTTTTATTGGCCTACTCTCTTCAAGGATGCCCGTAAGTTTGTCTTGTCTTGTGATGAATTTCAAAGAATTGGTAATATTAGTAGACGTCAAGAAATGCCTATGAATTATTCACTTGTTATTGAACCATTTGATGTTTGGGGCTTTGATTATATGGGACAGTTTCCTTCCTCTAATGGGTATACACATATTTTAGTTGCTGTTGATTACGTTACTAAGTGGGTAGAAGCTATTCCAACTAGTAGTGCTGATCATAACACCTCTATTAAGATGCTTAAAGAAGTTATTTTCCCGAGGTTTGGAGTCCCTAGATATTTAATGACTGATGATGGTTCACATTTCATTCATGGTGCCTTTCGTAAAATGCTTGCTAAGTATGATGTTAATCATAGAATTGCATCTCCTTATCACCCACAGTCTAGTGGTCAAGTAGAATTGAGTAATAGAGAGCTTGAATTAATTTTGCAAAAGACTATTAATAGATCTAGAAAGAATTGGTCAAAGAAACTTGATGATGCATTATGGGCCTATAAAACTGCATATAAAAATCCTATGGGTATGTCTCCGTATAAAATGGTTTATGGAAAAGCATGTCACTTACCTCTTGAAATGGAACATAAGGCATATTAGGCTATTAAAGAGCTCAACTATGACTTCAAACTTGCCGGTGAGAAGAGATTATTTGACATTAGCTCACTTGATGAATGGAGAACCCAGGCCTATGAAAATGCCAAACTGTTTAAAGAAAAAGTTAAAAGATGGCATGACAAAAGGATACAAAAGCATGAGTTTAATGTAGGTGATTATGTATTTCTATACAACTCTTGTTTAAGATTTTTTGCAGGCAAAATCCTCTCTAAATGGGAAGGTCCTTACGTTATCGAGGAGGTCTATCGTTCCGGTGCCATAAAAATGAACAACTTTGAAGGCACAAATCCGAGGGTGGTGAACGGTCAAAGAATCAAACATTATATCTCAGGTAATCCTATAAATGTTGAAACTAATGTTACTAGTTTACAACCCGTGCGCTGCACGGGCTAGCGTCTTTATATAAGAGTGAGGACAATTATGTTATGTATAGATGTGGAATAAAACGGTACAATATTTCATCAATTATTTATGACCCAGTAATTCCTATAGAACACATACATAATTTTAACAATAATAATCTTACTAATTAAGATTGCATTTTTAATATGACTGTGCAATATAAAAGATCATCATTTAACCATAAAAATTGGTATGCTCGAACAACAGTGGCAGACTTATGATGGATGTGGTGTCTTTCCATTTCCATTTCAAGAAAGGCACATGCGCAACCTCCAATTTAAGCTTAGGAAGAATGCAACTGGTTTTTTTCAAGTTTTTTGCTAAAAAAGATATTCCCTAACTGCAATAAGTCTTAGGTTACTGAATATTTATTTTGGAATGAATAGAAACTCCTTCGTGTACCTAAAATATTAATCTCACTTTACAAACCGAAGATAGGAGAGAGTTAATTGAATCGAACACTCGTTTTTTTACAACACATCAGGCGGACAATAACACTTTGTTGCATCAGTATCACTTAATAATATTCAAATCAAACTTTGTGTCAACAATAAAGTGGTAAAATAAACATGATAACCACATATTAGGAGAAGACTGGCAAAGATATTTTAATCTTCAGAATAATCTAAAAATGATGCTATTTGTGAAGTGTTTCATATTTGATCATTATCCTCACAACATCGAAAGGAACCGAAAGCCTCTCAGTTGATCTCAGATGGCGCCAATATCAACAGCTACTATAGGCACTTTTGGATCATCTATTACCACCAGGGCACAAAACAGAGCACATGCGGAAATTAAAGTGTGCTGGTTTACGGTTTATCAAAATACAATAGCAATAGACCATAATCAATAATAAGCTAAGTCAGTTGCGATGCATTCTCTTTCTCAAGAGACAATCATTACTCTTAATTTATTCCTACACTCAGCAGCATAATCATCCACAAAAATAGCTGACTATATGGCTTGTTAGAAAATGGAACATCAGAAACTTTAATTAAAAAGGTACTTTCTCTCATTTAGTGTTCCTATAAATAAATAGATGCGCTAAAAGTGTAAAAGGTCAAAATGGAAATTGTCATCTCTCCTGCTGTACTGCAAATTTATCTCAAAATCATGTGTATTATCATAAAGCATAAAACTGCCAGTTCTGGTCTGCAGTTATGCATATCAGATAAGAACTGGATAGTAGAAACTAAACAGAAGTTCAACTACTTTGTTCGATCCACTAAAGACTATAGCTTTGGAGTCCTCGCTGCAAAAGCCAATATTAGCTATAAACTGAGTTTGGCGAATACAATATATTTTTTGGGGGTAAAATAAATAGTTTTTTCCTACTTACATCCACCAACGTCCCTGCTTCAATGAAGATATGGAAGCATAACTACGCAAAAATAGTATCTAAGGTAGTGTGCAGAGTTTCAGTAACATCCCAAAACTCTTAAGAAAATGTACTGCTAGTGACTTTGCAGACATGGACAGCACTGTTATAATTATGAACCAATAGCAACCAGTTCACATATACATAGAAAATAAAGCTCCACTAATAAAGCTCACATACACATAGGTTGCTACAGCACTACTAAACCTCAAATATGGTGTCCAAGTCGATGCTAGATGGTTAGATGAGGCTTCTTTTAAACATACGAAAAAGTGAATCAGTGATTAAATACAAATTATATAACCGGAGAGGAAAGCACCCCAATTACTATCATCGCCTGGTCGAGTCAAATTGCATGCAGTGTTTTTCTCAGTTGCTTATGCAAATAAAATTAATTTTATTATACAGATTTTCCAGGGTTCAGTATTTCTATGTTGGCCCCACCAGTATTGATAGACGTAAAGGCACGTAGGTGTATTGCTTTCTACCAAACCAATGAAGGTCTTAGAAGCATTGAGCTGTAGAACCAAACCATATAGCACACTATTAACATAGAGGGTTTGTGATCCATGTACTAACAGAACAACTCAGTATAATTTATTATTGATTAGAACTTGCATCTTGTTCAGGCATACACATCATCTCACAACCTTGCCACTATTCTATCTACTCAAGCAATAAAGATCATTCTCGGTTCTATCACCTCAAACAACAATTATCATGGCTGGTTCTTCACTCTTAACCACTCTATCCTCATTTGATTCAATCAATGATTGGTCTAATCATTCCACTTAACATAATATTTACCCTCTAATAGTTAAGTTTTGTTGGTGCATGTGTGTCTTTTTTTATAAGCAACTCCAATGCCTATGCATCTGAAAGTTCAACTAACTGCAAACACTGATGGGAAAAATGAGAAGCCTCTCCTTAATTAATATGAAAACAAATAATTAATGCCAACAACTGCACCAAATAATGCATTTTTGGAACATCAATATCTGGTTTAAACATCATTTTGGCCCCACATATGAATACAATTTCTCAATTACCAAACTGCCTACTACAAAGGTCTGCTTGTCAGCAAGGATGGAGCACGAAAATTTATACTTTTGGGAGGAACCCAACAAAGAGCACATGTATTATATTTTTCCAGGATGTAAAAAAAATTAATTGTAGTCCAATCCTACTGATATCTTAGGCGTTTCAAACACTTCTTCCAGACCATGGGAGAGCCATGGCCCTTTGTTGCTTCCTGCCATCTCTATCCCTGCATGTCAGTACAAATACTATACTAACAGATTAAGGTTATTGTTTCTACTTCTTACCATGTTGTAGGTAGTCATTCATCAGTAGATATAAGTAAAAATTCTCGTGGCACTGGTGGCACCATTCTTGATAAACAAAAAACAGAGTATGTAATATGGGTAATTGAATAGAGAATGGAAGCAACTCTAATGGAGATGCAGACAATCAGTTGTATCAGTTTTCACGCATATGCCACATCACTTGGAAGGCACATACAAATACCAGAGAGAGAACGGATTGTCTAAAGAAGTATAGATGCGGTTATCAAACTGATTTAGAAATTACCCGTAGAGTAGATATCCGATGGTCAAAGTTACTGCACGATTATTTTTGTTCATCAATAAATCACGATGAGAACCTAAATTTTCTGCCATTCAGCAATTAGTAACAATAGTATAGAGCGGAGCTCGAGTGTCCTTGTCGTGCTTGCACAAAACCTTTAGAGTCTAGGCATCATACTTTGTTTAATAACAAACTAAAAAATGTTATGATATACCTGGATCGTTCTTTCAAAATCGCTAATGCCTGAATGCATTCAAGTACAGTTGGCAAGAAATAAAATGAAAGCCTAACCATTCCATGCTCCAGCATGTACGTGCTGCAACAACGAACATTAATAATCCTGTACTTGGCGGTGTGTTATCCAAAGAGGCCGGGACTTATTTGCATCAAATTTTTAGCACAAAACATGACAAAGATGAGGGTGATCTATAAGAAAAAAACAGCTAGTACAAAAACTGCATACAACAAAACAACTACTGTTACTTATGGAGTACATGATATCTAAACAATTCTTTTTTAGCTCCGCCAATCTGACCATATATACTTTGATACTACAACATGTAATTCCCCGTATCCTAAATTAAATTCAGGATCTTGAGCATGGATTTGAATGATATATTGTTTGCTTTTCTAATCCGTTTTAGCACTATAAATCTCCACAATCATATGAAAATAAATAGCACATGCATATCTATTACTGTAAACACTACCTCAAAGGCTGAAACATATGGTAAATAGGTCCAACAGGTAAACGACTAAATGGAGGGGGGGTGATTGGAACTGGCCAAAGAGAAGGGTACTTTGCAAGGTGTAACGCGTGCATATGGGGTTTCAATTTCGTCCTCATTATGTCGGCGACGACAAAGTCAAGCTGCTACTGCTTGCAAGGATCATGCGTGGTGGGCGTCTTGTTGTGGTTGGAGGCCGCGTTGATCAACTTTTACTCGCAGGTCACAGCAAAGTCTAGCACCTTATTTCATCAACTTGTATGACACATCTGTAATAAACCGCTCATAGCAATGACATGAGTTATTTGAAAGAAAAGTCGAAAAACCAATCACCAGTTTAGAACTCGTAGAAGAATTTGAAGCACACCATCTACCACTTCCTTGTAGATCTTTGTGGGCTTCTGTGGCAGCGAGTGGAGGTCCTTGATGCCACACTACAGGAACTGCGGGTTGCCCAATTCTAAGATCGTCGCGGAACGCTTGCCGTCATCGAGAGCTTGTCCCTGACATGTATTGCTGTTCAAACTATGGCGAAGGCGGACTTCTTGAGCACATGGGATCCGTGCCCAAAGTAGCTTGCCTTAGTTTGAGAGAGAGAGAGAGAATCAATAGATTCGTTCTTGATCTATAGGGGGCGAGAGAGACCATGGTAGTTTGAGAGTCAATGGTTTCTTTTTCGACATACAGGGGGTGAGAGACCATGGTAGTTTGAGAGAGTCTAGAGATTAGTTCCTGACGTACAGGGGGTTATGCCACAAGATATGATTCAGGTTGTTTTTATCTTTTTATTCAAGAGATAGAGGAAGAGGCGGTGGAGTATTGCTAGATAGATTGAGATGTACATAGGAGTCCTATGGGTTAATCTCCACCGTAATAACTCGGTCCCACCAAATAAACGGCTCCTAATTACTAATTAACGTGGTAATTTCTTGGAAGTCTAGAATTAGTATAGGTATAGAGGTATAGATAGATAGATAGATAGATAGATAGATAGATATAGATAGATAGATAGATAGATAGATAGATATAGATGTATAGATAGATAGATAGATAGATTGAAACCGTAAACCCGGAGGAATACATAAGAGACACTTTCTGAAACTTTTCAGACTCCGAAAAGGAATAGGTATGTGGTACGGTAAGTAAACCGACTCCAAAACAGTTCTAATGGCAATTTCTCTCCGTTTTGGAATATTTAGAAAAATAGGAAAATAAGAAGCAGTCCGGAAAGGATATGAGGCTTTCACGAGGGTGGGAGGCGCGCCCCCTGCCTCGTGGGCACCTCGTGCGCTCTCCGGACTCCGTTTTCTTGCACGATACTTCTTTTGGTCGGTAAAAATTCATTATATAATCTCCCGAAGGTTTTGACCACCGTATCACGCAAATATATCATGTCTTTGTTTCGAGTTGTTTTTCTGACAGATCTAGGTCACCATGTCGTCTTCAAGTGCCCCCAAGGACAAGTTCTTCGAGAAGGTCATCAAGCACTACCTCGCGGAGGTGCTGCAACACCCTCAAACCATTGAGATGCGTGAGGGGTTGTTGCACATCCGCGATGTTGAGGGACCAAGAAGGACCGGAAGCGTGGACAAGGCTCGAGGCAATGGAGCAACAAGTTTTCAAGTGTCAGGAGATGGTGGAGCGTGGACTCGACTCCAATCCCATAGTGATCACGGAGTTCACCAACAACCACAAGCTGGACGGCAAGGACATTGGGGAGGCCATCTTCATGCTTCATGAGAAAATCGAGCACCTCCAAGCCCAGATCTATGACCTGCAAAATTAAAACTGTGAGTATGAATATAGATTCAAGAGTATGAGTTTGGTTGCAGATTTAAGGATCCCGAAGACTCGATCATCCTTCTATGATGGTGAGCCTATGCCTTGGAAGAGGGACTACAAGCCTACATCATCAACAACTCCATCTCCTTCACCGGCAAAAGAGACATAATCACATGGGTATGGGCACTCCCCTTGGCAACTGCCAAGCTTGGGGGAGTGCCCCGGTATCGTATCACCATCACTTTTATCTTTACCGTTTTTCTTATTTCGATCCTTTTGATAATATCTTGATCTAGTGGAATAAAATTTTAGTATGATCTAGTTGTGAGTTTTGCTTTATGATTCTTCTATGTAATCGAGTCCATGAGCTATATATAGTAAAGATTAGTGTTGAGTCAAGGGCTTGATTATCTTGCTATGATATTGAGGGAATAAAATAAAAGATAAAGAATAAAAAGAAATAAAGAGATTATATGGATCTTATGGAGAGTAATGAGCTCACATATAAAGAGTATGATGAATAAAAGTTTTTGAGAGTTGACAAACATAGTTTTGGTCATCGTTGCAATTAATATGAAGTAATAAAGAAAGAGAGGTCTTCACATATAAATATACCATCTTGGACATCTTTTATGATTGTGAGCACTCATTAAAGTATGATATGCTAAAGAGTTGATGTTGGACAAGGAAGACAACGTAATGGGTTATGTTTTCTTACATCTGAGATAAATTATATTGTCATAGATCATCCAACATGTTGAACTTGCCTTTCCCTCTCTTGCTAGCCAATTTCTTTGCACCAAGTAGAGATACTACTTGTGCTTCCAAATATCCCTAAACCCAATTTTGCCATGAGAGTCCACCATACCTACCTATGGATTGAATAAGATCCTTCAAGTAAGTTGTCATCGGTGCACGCAATAAAAATTGGTCTCTAAATATGTATGATCTATTAATGTGGAGAAAATAAGCTTTATACGATCTTGTGATGTGGAAGAAATAAAAGCGACAGACTGCATAATAAAGGTCCATATCACAAGTGGCAATATAAAGTGACGTTCTTTTGCATTAAGATTTTGTGCATCCAACCATAAAAGCGCATGACAACCTCTGCTTCCCTCTGCGAAGGGCCTATCTTTTACTTTTATCCTCTACCTTATATAAGAGTCATGGTGATCTACACCTTTCCTTTTTACATTTTATCCTATGGCAAGCACAATGTGTTGGAAAGATCCTGATATATATGGCTAATTGGATGTGGGTTTGCATGATCTATTATTGTTGACATTACCCTTGAGGTAAAAAGTTGGGAGGCAACACTATAAGCCCCTATCTTTCTCTGTGTCCGATTAAAACTCCTTACCCATAAGTATTGCGTGAGTGTTAGCAATTGTGAAAGACTAAATGATAGTTGAGTATGTGGACTTGCTGAAAAGCTCTTATATTGATTCTTTCCTATGTTATGATAAATTGCAATTGCCTCAATGACTGAGATTAGAGTTTGGTTCTCAATGAAGTTTATGATTCATATTTGAAATTGTGATTGAAGTGTTATTTTAGCATAAGAGATCATATGACAATATATATATATAGTAGGTGGGTCTATTATGATAACACCCCTTAAGACCTTATTCTAATAACACTTGTCTCTTATTCTGACTAGAGGAACGCCCGTGCGTTGCAACGGGACCACATTAACTTTAAGAGTTCAATATTAATTATGTTAATAATACATTTAATATTCTCATACATATCAAGTGACACTGGCAACCTTTTTTGTCAATTTAGCAACGGGCTCAGTTGCAACGGGCTCTTTATACATATCAGACAACTCGCTACTACTTAGACTACAACTATGGCTACCAATATTTTTTTGTCAATTTAGCTCAGCAATAGTGCCTGGCTTAATAGACTGCTTTGCATTCACCCCCTCAGAAGACAGAGAGAACCAACTCAACATGTCAGAAGATTAACAGAAATTTCATTTGTATGGCATGAACATATAGGAGGAGCACCAACACATAGATCAGTAGAGAGCAGAGCACAGCATGCACACACTCGGGCCATCTATATCATACACACACAGCAACGCACACACGCATTACGCTGGCATACACATACAGAAAAGCAGGCACACACGCATCATGCGCATTGGCCGGTGCGACGCACGCAGAGCAAGTACGTACGCACGGAGAGCAAGCTAGCAAGCACGCACACGTCCAACCCCGCCGCTGCATGCGCTGGCAGAAGGTGAGGTAGCAAGGGAGACTGCACATTGAAGCTGTCCATGCAAGGCTGGAGGTGCTGGGCCGGCGACGGCGGTGTCGGGACGGCGCTTGATTCGTTCCCGGTGGCGTGGAGCTTGGGGCGGCAACGCGGCGATAGCTAGTGCTCGGGGATGGGGGTTTGGGGCGGGGGCAGTCGACCCGATGGCTGGCGAAGTTAACGGGCTCAGGCGGCTGGAAATTCGGCGGGTGGCGGCCGCACAGCGCGAGGATGGGACAGGCGGAAAACCTAGCGGACGTTCAACTACCAATACCCACGCTTTTTTGGAGAATTGCTTGTGAAAATAACGTGCGACGACGACTTAGCGAGCGGATCCCCTTAAAAAAGACATAGCGAGCAGATTCCCTTAAAACTGGTAGGAATGGATACGATTGATGACGTTGATAAATAGTGATGAATGTTGGCCTAATTTACTATCATCATGCATGGAAATGAATCATCAAGAAAAAGAATACTTCCTATTACTACACTTATAGAAAGCTTCCTAATCTCTGATACCAAACAGTTTCTGCCCAAACAAGGAAGGAAAGTTATGGACGTGATTCGGAAGGAAACAAACGTTATGAAGATTAATTAATTTAGATTTGATCTTTAGAAATTGATTGTGATTGATTCTTTTACATAAAGACATTACTAAATAATTTGCGTCAGTATGAAAAGTTCTGATCCGTTCAGTTTTTTTCATTGTGTGAGAGGATGAAGTGAAAATAAACCGATAAAGTAGGGGAGGCGACAAAAAAATCTACGACGGTTAACCTATAAAAAAACTGAACAAAAGTGATGGAACGAAAAAAAACCTGAAAACGAGACTACCAACTACTCCATTAAAAGTAGAGATAACACCTCCCACCACCGATTCCACCCTGATCCGAAAACAAAAAGAGTCAACGCACCCACCACTCTCCTCCCACGTTCTGTTCGTGCCTGATCCACTCTTTCCCACCTTCTTCCTCCTGCCTAGCCTCCTCCCACCTCCCCTCCACCTTCCACTGTCGGCGAAGCCAGGGGCTTCGTGCCTCCGATACAAGAGCCGTGCCGCCGCCCGCGTATCTCTTCTGCCCTGCCAACCCACCAGCCCGGAGCGAGACGCGCGCGGCTCCCTCGTGCCCGGCGACCTTCCCCCGCCAGCGCCGCCCTCCCCCGATCCACTTCCTTTCCCCGCCGGCGCCGTCCTTCCCCAATCCACCTTCTTCCCTCGCCGGTGCTTTCCTCCCCCAATCCATCTTGTTCGCCTTCCCCAGGCATCGCCGAACTTCCCTTTCGGCTCGATCTGCAGCGACGCGGACAGCCAGCAGTAGGGCGCGCCGCCCTTCCCCTCCCCTCGAATTTTTGGGGCACCGACGACCCAGCGCGATATCTGGCGGTCAGGCTTGGGGTGGAGGCCACCGCCGATCCCCTGCTGGATCTCTTTCCACCAATATACGGCGACCTCCCCCTCGATCTGGTCTCCCGTCCACAACGCCTTTGTTGTCCACCTCGACTGAGCCGCCGTCGACGTCGTCTGATTGGTCCTAGTGGACGCCAGCCACCACGGCATCGGGACGGAACCCCCTCCTCTTCACACTCTTCTCCATGGACGGCTGCGCAGTCACCATCTCCAGCGTGCGGTTTCAGCAGAAGGATCCCGGGGAGCGCCTCTCTCTCTTACCATTGTGGCATTTCCGACACAGGGGCTTGCGGAAATTTTTGTGTAATTTTTTTCAGATTATTGTTGTTGATTTGAGTGAATTCAGTTTCTAACGAAGTTTGTTAATTCTCTCAGTGTAGTTTGGCTGGCACCGGCATGAGGTTCACTAGCTCCTGCTTGCAGCTCGCCATGGTAGATGGGTTGATGCCCCCATCCCGCACCACCCCTCGCCAAATCTGGCGGCTACCGCAATGCGCCCCCTTCTCCAGCTGAGCCTCGGAACGTCACCACCACTTGCCGGGACGGCTATGCGGTTCGGCGGGTCATGCCGTGCAGTGCGTCATGGGCTACAGCTCCCGCGTGCGGTTCATTCGTGCGTGTTAATGCAGTGTGCCGCACGGGTGGGAGGAGGGAGTGTACTCCACGCGCGTCCTGCCCTCTGTTCCACCTCCCCTCCTCTGCGATGGAGCAACATGGTCGTGCACGACGCAGTGCAGTTCAGTGCAAAACAAGTGTCTACATCAAGTTGGAGATGAGGTTCAGCGTGCATTGTTGTGAAGATAAGTATGTATGCATGTGAAGTTTGTTAGTGTGTGCATGTACAACTGCAGCTCACTTCATTCCGCATGGCGATTTTTTTGTTCGATTGCAGCTCACTTCGTCCCCATCGTTGGTGAAACCATGCACTCCCCCATTTCCGCCCCGGGATGAGCAGCGCAATGGCATCGCTGGAGCAGTCCACACAGCAGCCGCGTGCGGCCATCATTGCATGGCCATGCAGTGGACTTCTGCAATGTGAGGCGAGCATAGTAGGGATTAGTCACTAACACCGACTCCACCGCTGGCGATTTTTGCAGTGCACGTTTTTCTTTTTTCAGTTCGTTCCATGAGAAAATGATGTATGTTTAGTTTATATATTGAGGGACATTTGTGCTGATTGCAAATGTAGTACACTTCGGCAAGACAGCTATAGTCTGCAGAGGAGGGCCTCCACCCCGAGACGCCCGTGCAAAATCTGTGATAAAAACATGGTATTTCTGACTATGTTCGCGCGGTGCTGAGCGTGTGTGCATGCAATTTAGTTGTTTCGATTTTTGTTTTGTTTGTTTTGCGATGGGAAAATAGCCTGAAGTTGTATTTTTTGGAGAATTGTTTTTAAAGTGCACTTAGTTTGTATAAAGAGAATATATTTTATTATCCCTATTTATGAAGGCAATTTGTTCCGTGTGCTTTAAAAATCAGTCGACTACATCAACGCAGGCAGTGCTTTTGGTCCTCGGATGTGGTTCATTGTTTAGAGTGATGTTGTTCACTTGTGCCCAAAAATGAAAGTGCTAAAAATGTAGCGCAACAACAAAGATAGTAATGAGGTTCACTTCGATATATGTCGCGGTTCACTTGCCTCCTCTTTCTGGTCCACTCTCGTTCACAAAAAAATGAAAAAAAGACAACAAAAACTCGTCTGAGAAAAAATACGTTCGACAAAAGAAATTATGAAGTTCACTTGGCCGTTTGATGCAGTGCAGTTTTCAGTTTAAAAGCAGTGCGGGTTTTCTTCCTTGTCTTCAAAAATTTACGTCCCACAAAAAAGAAATCATACAGTCTGCTAGTTCGTCTGATGCAGTGCGGTTTTCAGTCTAAACGCAGTGCGGTTTTCTTCCTCGTCTTAAAAAATATACGCCCCACAAAAAGGAAACCATGCAGTTCTCTTACACGTCTCATGCAGTGCGTATTTTCGTCCGATGCAGTGCGGTTTTCAGTAGGATGAAGTACCCACATCGATTTGGGTGTCGCGAAAAACAGAGTGCCTGCATTTCGGTAAATTTGAAATTCCTCTTAAACCGTAAAGAATTACAGAGAGTGTTCTACATGAAAAATATGCGCCTCGTCGATATCTTTCCAATGGCGTATCGTTTGCGGTTAAAAAACTGGAGCGAAAATAGTACCAAAAATTTGAAATAATTTGAAAAACAGAATTCCGCGATTTAGTAAATATGAAACTGCTCTTAAACCATAACGAATTAGAGAAAACAATAATTATGAAAAAGATGCGCCTCGGCGATATCTATCCAACGGTGTATCATTTGCCTCATTCCGACGAGCGGTTTAGAAAAAAACGCGAAAAACGCTCGCTGCCACTCTTTATGGGCCGCACCGTTTTGGAAACTGCTCTTAAACCGCAGGGAATTTCAAAATGTGTTCAACATGGCGAAGTTGCGCCTAATCCGTAGCTTTCGAACGGTATATTACACGCCTCGTTCCGATAAACAGTTAAAAAAGTAGAGCGAAAACAGTACCGAAAAAACACTACGCGCAGTTTTTTCCGGCACGAAGTTCACTAGTCTCTGTAATGCAGTGCTCTTGCTAAAGAAAGTACATTGCCCTCGCGTTGAGTTTGTAGTGCGGAAGTGTTATCAGAATAAGTATTCTGATAATATTATCAGAATAAACGGGCTATATATATATGATGGATTTGCTATCCACAGTAGCTCGGATGGTTGTTATCAGAACCGTTTGTTCGCTTTGGGATCCGCACCTTTAGGTGGATAAGGTTCTGAATTTACCAATTGTTAAATTTCGCCAAGATAGAAGAGGAATGGTTAGCTGAACCTTTATGGAGGCATAGCCCCGGAACGGCAACCTACTTCTCTGACTTTGTAGGCGTAGTCAGGACAAAAGGTGTTGTGCCTTTCTAAACTGGCAGGGATCAACAGGACCTACTTCGGGCAAACTTTTGAATTGGCTGATGGTGGTCATTTGCTAGAAGTTTTGAGCTACGGCGTGCTGGACGACCATGTGAAAATTGCCATTTTCTTCTAGCCAAATGAACAAGGCTGGACACCAACTGGACTAGTAAATGGACTGGGTCGTGTTGGTCTAGACATGTAAAACCTGTCGTTTTCGTCCAAGTAAGTGAAGACGGTTCTACAAGGTGAGAGTTTATCACAGTGCCGTGGGAGGGTTGTCAGAGAAGCAACGGTGAGCACGAGGTGTTAACAATGTCGAAATAATGGATGACATTTTTTAGTCATCATGTACATTAATTTGTTGTCTCTGGCAAATGTTCGTGAGGGCTGCTAACAAATTATACATTATCAGAAGAAAATACATTTTGAACTCTTTTAGAAAATAACAGCACCTCGTACCTCCAGAAGTCTTGACGGCAGTTTCAGCAAGGCTTATTCCGAATCGAATTGAGAAACTACAGTGAAGAACAATGAGCCAGCTTCTTTCTGGACATAATGAGCTTTGTGAGTCTCAACACTTTGCTATATGTATAGCAAGTTATTTTATTGCGTATTGCTCGGTAGAGCTAGATTGGTTGGTTTGCTAGTTGCTTCATTTGAATGTCACACCTAGACTTAATGCAAGTGTCACAAAAAATGAAGATTTAACACCTCCATACCAAACCGCATTCCCAATGGTTTGCTAAGGAGCTAGCTTGTACGACTTGGTGGTACCTTTCAAAAAACGTCAAGCAGATACGACCAAAAAAGTTCATATGGGTTAGCTGTGGCAATTGTTTTGAGAGATCTCTTGTTTTGAAGAACTTTATGGAGATGTATCAACATGACAAAGTCAGAAGCTGCCACACACCCTGCCGCAATGCAGTTTCTGCATGCCAACTTTCGCCAATATAGCAACGCATGGTCCTGGCAAAGTGGAAAGCTATAGCAAAGTGGAGACTGTTGCATTAGGGAGGAGGAAGGTGAGGTTCGCTGGCCGGGAAGGGGAGCTTTGGCCGGATGGGATTGCTAGATTTGAGAGGGAGAGGAAGAGAGGACGGAGAGCTCCGTTGGCGGTGAAGTAGAGAAGAGGACGGTACTCTCCCTCAAGATATCGGGTGGCTCGCATGGCAGAGAAAAGTGATGGCTGCTCGCCTAGCTAAAATACAGGCTGCAAGATTTCAGCTACTCACATTTTTTTTCTACATGGAGAGATTCCTAGCTGGTTCAGGGTCACGTTTGCTCATTCCCCTATTTTTCCATCAACCTATATTAGCTGGTACTACATGCCGTTGTTAAAAAACACAAATAATGACACTTGGACTATTTTCAATCTCTCTGTCACGTAGAAGTAAAGACAACAGGCTGAGAAAGATATAGAGATGGGAAAATATTTTTTATCTCTCTTTCTCTATCTCTCACATGTACTACACGTAGTGTCGAGTTAGACAAGGGAATGCGTTCACCGAAGTCCAAGACACCTGAGTGAAACGGTACCCTCACGTCGCCCCGTGCCGGTGACTCGAGGGCGACAGCCCTAGTGCCGATGCCTACCTTGCTCCTGCCTGAGACAGCCGTTGGGCAAGCCCGGGGCGCTGTCGTGGAAGGTGGCACTCGGGCCTCTGCTGCTCCTTCCTGCATGCAGAGGGCATCAGGCTCTGCGGCGACGGCCCCGACTGGAAAGGCACCACCGGCCGCAATGCAAGGTGGCGAGGACATGGATCGCAGTTCTCAGGCGTGTGGGTGGCGAGATCTCTGCTACATGTGGGGCTTGTTCTCCCTCACCTTTGTTTGGCTAGCTCCTCCCGTTTGGACCTGGATCACATCTCGGTGGTTTCGCTAGTTGAGGTGCTAGTTGCGGGAAGTCTAGATCAGGAGAAATCCCAGGCCATCCATGTCGGCCTCGATGGCGGCGACGCCCGTTGGCACTGCTTCCCTCCTTGGAGGCGTCATTCAGGTGTGCTTGTCTCGCCCTCCTTCCCTTCTTGAAAGCGCCGCCTTGGGAGTTAGGTGGGTTGTGGTCTTCGCTCGGGCTGCTCCAGGGGGAACCCTAAATTTGGGTCTTCCGGATTAGAAGGTGACAACGCTCTCAGTGCTGTTCTACCTCATGGGGGGCATCGTTTTAGAGCAAGTGGTGGTTGGAGGGGCGAAAAGGTTGAGTGGTGTTAATGGACGCAATAGGGTCTTGGTAACAGACGTGTGTTAATGGACGCACGCAGGATGGTTGCGCTATCTGGCGTCGTGGTGGCGTTGAAGGCAAAATGACCTAGCAAGGTGAATGCATTAGTTGCTCCTGAAGGTGGTACTGCGGAAGATTGTGGCGGGTAATTCTACAGCTTGCGCATGCGTTTTGCGTAGAGGGTCTATTAGACCGTTTGATGCTCTTGGCTTGCCGTCGGGCGGCTTGGTGAGGCCACCAAGATGGTGTGTGTTGATATGAGGTCAGAGCATATCATCAAGCTGGTAGGTATAGCGACAGTGGTTGCGAGGAAAATGGCTTCGAGTTGATCCATGTATTTGGCTTGTCGGGTTCTGTTGAATAATATAAATTTGTTTGCCTCGCTTGCTACAAAGACCGATGTAATCCTACTTTTCAAAATAAACTATGATCAGTGTCAATTCTACCATGGGCTTTAACAGCTTAAGTCTAACCTTCAAAAATGATATTAGGCCACTTCAACATCGTGCCGCAAAACGTTCACAAGCATTTGGACCGATGCATTCAGAACATATGTTCGCGAATGAATCCGTGTGTCCGAATTCCTGCAAATGGATGCAAAAGTTGGGAAGGTGTGCGGGAGTCCAGACCTCCACCACGTAACACTCTGATATCCCAGCCTACCCAAAACCCCTCTGGGAGCCCGCGTCTTTCTCACTCCACACCCCTGTTCTATATCCGTTCCCTCCCAGGTCACCGTTGTACCAGTCTGGCGCCTGCACAAGCCTTGTTGGATCTTCGCCACTCCACCCGACATCAGACCCGCTTTTTCTATGTTGTTGTTCCCTCCAATCGGTCGTCTGCCGCCCAGGTTGCCTCCGCCTTTGCAGCTGTAATCCATGGTAGACACCATGCCGTGAGGGTCCGGTGGATCATCTTCATCTTACTACATGATACGTTCATATGACGGTCTACTTGATTTATAATATGTCTCTGTTAAGTTAGTCTATTTATAAAAAGGAGGGAATTCCAAAATCATGGCTGCGATCTATTTTTTGCAGCTAATTTTGAAGCTATTCCATGGCGCCTATTCGCCTTAGGAGGGAAATGGAATTTTCGCGCGTTGGAGCTTGCATGTTGAGAGAGAAACTTGCATGCAACATGGAGAAAGAGAGATAGAGTCCGCATGCAGCGAGGGAAATAATGCGAGGAATGAGAACGGTCAATCAGTTGCATGCCCATTTATTTCTGCCAGCTGGTCTCATAGAGTACATGCGCGCAGTATTGTCTCAGAGAAAAGTGTTCTACACTCTGCACTCCACTGAAAGTTTTGGACCATTCATCCGTGAATTCGGGGCATGCTTGCACACGTTTTTGCCATTTAGTGCTCACATTTCCATCTATGCATATAGATACAGGGCAATATGTCATACTTTTGAATATTTTATCATAGTTTGCTATGGATGCCAACATAGTAAACCGCAGCCCATCCTTTCCCTAAACGGCCATTTGACACTACATGCACGAGAGCCTCATTTCCTTTCTTTCATAGGTGTTTTTGTTCATTAGAGCATCTACAGTTGGACTTTACAAATTAGGCTCCTCAAACACGCGTGGACACGTCTATAGAGATTGACGGATCAAGCCTCAAAATTTTCTTCTCACAACCGGACACCTCAATTATCCTATCTCAAATCCATACAAACTTATGCAATTACATCGATGGCTCGATGCATTACACACATCGTTCGGCTACTCCATTACTACTAACATGCCATAGGACTACCAAAATTTGGCTTGTTTGACTATGGTGGAGATCATCCACGGCTGCCGTTGCCCTTCCCGGCGCCCTTGCCGCCCATCTCGCGGAAGTACCAGTCGAAGACACAGTAGTGATCGATCCAGATCTGCTCATCGCTGGAGCTGTCCTTGCTGTCACTGTCCTCCTTTGGTGGCAGTCTGGCCATGGCACGGAGCCACGGATGCCCAATTTTGCTCTCTGGCAAGGGCGCGCGTGTTCCTCCGATGCTGTTTCTTCACAATGCAGGAATAGATGGCTTCCTCCTCTGCGGCCGCCCGCGCCGCCCCATCATCCGCCTCCGCCGTCGTTGTCGCGGAGAGAGAGAGAGAGAGAGAGAGAGAGAGACATGTCACGACTATAAGGATGACTGTGGGCGGCAGTGGATTGTCTAAGGGAGTTGCTCGACCAGGCTAGTGGACCGCGGTGCAGTGGGCATCATATAAAAAGTGCACCATCCAATTTAAAGAATACACACATACGGCTGTGCAAGGTTCAGGCAATTTAAAGAGTCCATGATTATTGTCTCCTCTTATGCCAATCCTATAGACATATATTTGAGCTTCACTGCATCTCTTGTTGGAACCTAGATTAAATCCCAATCTACTACCAATCCCCCCCCCCCACACACACACGAGAGAGAGAGGCGTAGAGAGAGAGAGAGAGAGAGAGAGAGAGAGAGACGTCATGACTATAAGGTTGGCCATGGGCAGTAGTGGATATTCTAAGGGAACTGCTCGACCAGGCTAGTGGACCGAGGTGCAACGTGCATGATATAAAAAGTGCACCATCCAATTTAAAGAGTGCACATATAAGGTTGTGCAAGGTTCGGGCAATGTAAAAAAAGTTCCCATGTCAGTATCAACGTGCATGATATAAAAAGTGCACCATCCAATTTAAAGAGTGCACATATAAGGTTGTGCAAGGTTCGGGCAATGTAAAAAAAAGTTCCCATGTCAGTATGCCGATACGAGGATAGTAGACCATCATGAGGGGTATAACTTACAAGTACTAAAAAATGACATAATTATTGTTTCCTCTTATGCCAACTCTATAGACATATATTTGAGATTCACTCCATCTCTTGTTGGAACCTGGATTAAATCGAAATCCACTACCAACCCACACACACACATGAGAGAGAGAGAAAGTGATGGGATCTAAGACGTGGAAATAGAGCAAGGTCACGAACCACGACTATAGGGATGGCCGAGGTCGGCAACAGATCATCAGAGAGAGCTGCTCGACCAGGCTAGTGGACCACGAGTGTAACGAACATAATATAAAAGTGCGTCGTCCAATTTAAAGAGTGCCCACATAAGGTTTTGCAAGGTTTGGGCAATGTAAAATAAAGGTTCCCATGTCAGTATGTTCATATGAGGATAGTAGACCACTGTGAGGGGTATAACTTGACTATTGTCAGTCCATAATTCCTCTTTCCTCTAGTGCCAAATCTATGAAGATATATTTGAGCTTCACAACATTTTTCGGCAGACACAGTCGCAGGTGCCGATGGCCGGATCCATCGGCCGCAGGGGCACGGCGAGGTCTCAGTGGGTAGTGGTCCAAGCGGCGGCATCTTTTTCGGCATACGACGCTCACACGTGCTGATGACCGGATCGGTTGGTCGCAGGGGCACACCAAGGTGTCAGCGGATGGTGGTCGAGGCAGCGGCCTCTTTCGGCCGACGACGCTCGTAGGCGTTGATGTCTGGATCCGCCTGTCGCGGGGGCACGGCGAGGTGTCAGCAGGGTGGTCGAGGCAGCGGCCACTTTTGGCAAACGACACTCGCAGGTGTTGATGCCCGATTCATTGAAAATACTATTTCGGTTCCAATTGTACATTTGACAGTTCTTCATGGTGACCACCATATCGTATCAGACGACTTCGATGAGTGTGAACGATAAAAAGCCATCGCCGCTAGCCCGACACATCCAAAAATTGATCAGGTTTCGGGAGGGTGGCACGTCGGTTCTTTGGAAATACTATTTCAGTTCCAATTGTATATTTGACAGTTCTTCATGGTGACCACCATGTTGTATCGAACGGCTTCGACGAGTGTGAGCGATTAAAATCTATCGCCGCAAGACCGACACACATCCAAAAATCGTTTTGGTTCCGGGAGGGTGGCACGCCGGTTCTTTGGAAATACTATTTCAATTCCAATCATATATTTGACAGTTCTTCATGGTGACTACCATGTTCTATCAGATGACTTCGATGAGTGTGAGCGATAAAAAGCCATCATTGCTAGCCCGACACACATTCAAAATCTGATCCAGTTCTGGGAGGGTGGCACGCCGGTTCTTTGGAAATACTATTTTCGGTTCCAATTGTATATTTGACAGTTCTTCATGGTGACCACCATGCTGTATCGTATGGCTTCGACGAGTGTGAGCGATTAAAAGCCATCACCGCTAGCCCGACACACATCCAAAAATTGATTCGGTTCCGGGAGGGTGGCACGCCGGTTCTTTGGAAATACTATTTTTGTTCTAATTGTATATTTGACGGTTCATCATGGTCACCACAATGTTGTATCAGAGGACTTCGATGAGTGTAAGCGATAAAAAGCCATCGCCACTAGCCGACACACATCAAAAAATTGATCTTTTTCCGGGAGGGTGGCACGCCGTTTCTTTGAAAATACTATTTCGGTTCCAATTGTATATTTGATAATTCTTCATGGTGACCACCATGTTGTATGAGACGACTTTGATGAGTGTGAGCGATAAAAAGCCATCGCCGCTAGCCCGACACACATCCAAAAATTGATCCGATTCCGGGAGGGTGGCATGCCGGTTCTTTGGAAATACTATTTTGGTTCCAATTGTATATTTGAAAGTTCTTCATGGTGACCACCATATTGTATCAGACGGCTTTGATGAGTGTGAGCGATTAAAAGCCATTGCCGTTAGCCCGAGACACATCCAAAAATTGACCCTGTTCCGGGAGGCTGGTACATCGGTTCTTTGGAAATACTATTTCCGTTCTAATTGTATATTTGACAGTTCTTCATGGTGACCACCATGTTGTATTAGACGACTTCGATGAGTCTAAGCGATAAAAAGTCATCGCCGCTAGCCCGACACACGTCCAAAAATTGATCCGGTTCCGGGAGGGTGGTACGCCGGTTCTTTGGAAATACTATTTCGATTCCAATTGTATATTTGACACACTCGTCACAACTAGAAACATAGATTAAATCTCAATCCAATACTGATGCGTGTGCGCACACACACACAAGAGAGAGAGAGAGAGAGAGCAAGGTCGCAAGTCACAACTATATGGCTGGTCGAGGGCGGCAATGGATCGTCGGAGGGAGCTACTCGACCAGGCTAGTGGACCGCGGGTGTAACGAGCATGATATAAAAAGCGCACCGTCCAATTTAAAGAGTGCAAACATATGGTTGTGCAAGGTTCGGGCAATGTAAAATGAAGGTTCTCATGTTAATTAATATGTCGATATGAGGATAAAAATGTTGGGGAACGTAGCAGAATTTTTAAAATTTTCTACGCATCACCAAGATCAATCTATGGAGTCATCTAGCAATGAGGGAGAGGGGAGTGCATCTACATACCCTTGTAGATCGCGAGCAGAAGCATTCAAGAGAATGGGGTTGATGGAGTCGTACTCGTCGTGATCCAAATCACCGATGACCGAGCGCCGAACGGACGACACCTCCGCGTTCAACACACGTACGGTTGGGAAGAAGTCTCCTCCTTATTGATCCAGCAAGGGGAAGGAGAGGTTGATGGAGATCCAGCAGCACGACGGCGTGGTGGTGGAAGCAGCGGTGATCACGGCAGGGCTTCGCCAAGCACCAACGAGAGAGAGAGAGGTGTTACGAGGGGAGAGGGAGGGGCCAGGAACTTGGTGCGGTTGCCCTCCCTCCCCCCACTATATATAGGACCCCTAGGGGGGCGCCGGCCCTAGGATATGGGATCTCCAAGGGGGGGCGGTGGCCAAGGGGGACTTGCCCCCCAAGCCAAGTGGGGCGCCCCCACCCCTAGGGTTTCCAACCCTAGGCGCAGGGGGAGGCCCATGGGGGCGCACCAGCCCACCAGGGGCTGGTTCCCCTCCCACTTCAGCCCATGGGGCCCTCCGGGATAGGTGGCCCCACCCGGTGGACCCCCGGGACCCTTCTGGTGGTCCCGGTACAATACGATTACCCCCGAAACTTTCCCGATGGCCGAAACTGGACTTCCTATATATAAATCTTCACCTCCGGACCATTCCGGAACTTCTCGTGATGTCCGGGATCTCATCCGGGACTCCGAACAACTTTCGGGTTACCGCATACTAATATCTCTACAACCCTAGTGTCACCGAACCTTAAGTGTGTAGACCCTACGGGTTCGGGAGACACGTAGACATGACCGAGACAACTCTCCGGTCAATAACCAACAGCGGGATCTGGATACCCATGTTGGCTCCCACATGATCCTCGATGATCTCATCGGATGAACCACGATGTCGAGGATTCAATCAATCCCGTATTCAATTCCCTTTGTCTATCGGTACGTTACTTGCCCGAGATTCGATCGTCGGTATCTCAATACCTCGTTCAATCTCGTTACCGGCAAGTCACTTTACTCGTACCGTAATGCATGATCCCGTGACCAAACACT
Organism: Triticum urartu; assembly: GCF_056163025.1. Taxonomy (NCBI): domain Eukaryota; kingdom Viridiplantae; phylum Streptophyta; class Magnoliopsida; order Poales; family Poaceae; genus Triticum; species Triticum urartu. Next base: position 63,147,660 of record NC_141873.1, on the reverse strand, counting down.
TGGTCACATTGAGCTCATTATGATGATGCATTACCGAGTGGGCCCAGTGATACCTCTCCGTCATATGGAGTGACAAATCCCAGTCTCGATCCGTGTCAACCCAACATATGCTTTCAGGGATACCTGTAGTATACCTTTATAGTCACCCAGTTACGTTGTGACGTTTGGTACACCCAAAGCACTCCTACGGCATCCGGGAGTTACACGATCTCATGGTCTAAGGAAATGATACTTGACATTGGAAAAGCTCTAGCAAACGAACTACATGATCTTGTGCTATGCTTAGGATTGGGTCTTGTCCATCACATCATTCTCCTAATGATGTGATCCCGTTATCAATGACATCCAATGTCCATAGTCAGGAAACCATGACTATCTATTGATCAACGAGCTAGTTAACTAGAGGCTCATAAGGGACATGTTATGGTCTATGTATTCACACATGTATTATGATTTCCGGATAACACAATTATTGCATGAATAATAGAAAATTATCATGAACAATGAAATATAATAATAATCATTTTATTATTGCCTCTAGGGCATATTTCCAACAGTCTCCCACTTGCACTAGAGTCAATAATCTAGTTACATTGTGATGAATCGAACACCCATAGATTTCTGGTGTTGATCATGTTTTGCTCGCGGAAGAGGTTTAGTCAACGGATCTGCGACATTCAGATCCGTATGTACTTTGCAAATATCTATGTCTCCATCTTGAACATTTTCACAAATGGAGTTGAAGCGACGCTTGATGTGCCTGGTCTTCTTGTGAAACCTGGGCTCCTTGGCAAGGGCAATAGCTTCAGTGTTGTCACAGAAGAGAGTGATCGGCCCCGACGCATTGGGTATGACTCCTAGGTCGGTGATGAACTCCTTCATCCAGATTGCTTCATGCGCTGCCCCCGAGACAGCCATGTACTCCGCTTCACATATAGATCCCGCCACGACGCTTCGCTTGGAACTGCACCAGCTTACTGCCCCACCATTAAAAATATACACGTATCCGGCTTGTGACTTAGAGTCATCCAGATCTGTGTTGAAGCTAGCGTCGACGTAACCTTTACGACGAGCTCCTCGTCACCTCCATATACGAGAAACATATCCTTAGTCCTTTTCATGTACTTCAGGATGTTCTTGACCGCTGTCCAGTGTTCCATGCCAGGATTACTTTGGTACCTTCCTACCAAACTTACGACAAGGTTTACATTAGGTCTGGTACACAGCATGGCATACATGATAGACCCTATGGCTGAGGCATAGGGGACGTCACTCATCTTTTCTCTATCTTCTGTCGTGGTCGGACATTGAGCTGAGCTCAATTTCACAGCTTGCAACAGAGGCAAGAACCCCTTCTTGGACTGATCCATATTAAACTTCTTCAATATCTTATCAAGGTATGTGCTTTGTGAAAGACCTATGAGGCGTCTCGATCTATCTCTATAGATCTTGATGCCTAATATGTAAGCGGCTTCTCCAAGGTCCTTCATTGAAAAACACTTATTCAAGTAGGCCTTAATACTGTCCAAAAGTTCTATATCATTTCCCATCAAAAGTATGTCATCCACATATAATATGAGAAATGCCACAGAGCTCCCACTCACTTTCTTGTAAACGCAGGCTTCTCCATAAGTCTGCATAAACCCAAACGCTTTGATCATTTCACTAAAGCGAATGTTCCAACTCTGAGATGCTTGCACCAGCCCATAGATGGAGCGCTGGAGCTTGCATACCTTGTTAGCATTCTTAGGATCGACAAAACCTTCCGGATGCATCATATACAATTCTTCCTTAAGAAAGCCGTTAAGGAAAGCCGTTTTGATGTCCATTTGCCATATCTCATAATCATAGTATGCGGCAATTGCTAACATGATTTGGACGGACTTCAGCTTCGCTACGGGTGAGAAGGTCTCATCGTAGTCAACCTCTTGAACTTGTCGATAACCCTTAGCGACAAGTCGAGCCTTATAGATGGTAACATTACCATCCGCGTCCGTCTTCTTCTTAAAGATCCATTTATTCTCTATCGCTCGCCGATCATCGGGCAAGTCTGTCAAAGTCCATACTTTGTTTTGATACATGGATCCTATCTCGGATTGCATGGCTTCAAGCCATTTGTTGGAATCTAGGCCCGCCATTGCTTCTTCATAGTTCGAAGGTTCACCGTTGTCTAACAACATGATTTCCAGGACAGGGTTGCCGTACCATTCTGGTGTGGAACGTGTCCTTGTGGACCTTCGAAGTTCAGTAGCAACTTGATCCGAAGTACCTTGATCATCATCATTAACTTCCTCTCTAGTCGGTGCAGGCACTGTTGGAAATATGCCCTAAAGGCAATAACAAAAGCATTATTATTATATTTCCTTGTTCATGATAATTGTCTTTATTCATGCTATAATTGTGTTATCCGGAAATCGTAATACATGTGTGAATAATAGACACCAACATGTCCCTAGTAAGCCTCTAGTTGACTAGCTCGTTGATCAACAGATAGTCATGGTTTCCTGACTATGGACATTGGATGTCATTGATAACGAGATCACATCATGAGGATAATGATGTGATGGACAAGACCCAATCCTAAACATAGCATAAGATCGTATAGTTCGTTTGCTAGAGTTTTTCCAATGTCAAGTATCTTTTCCTTAGACCATGAGATCGTGTAACTCCCGGATACCGTAGGAGTGCTTTGGGTGTACCAAACGTCACAACGTAACTGGGTGACTATAAAGGTATACTACGGGTATCTCCGAAAGTGTCTGTTGGGTTAACACGGATCAAGACTGGGATTTGTCACTCCGTATGACGGAGAGGTATCACTGGGCCCACTCGGTAATTCATCATCATTATGAGCTCAAAGTGACCAAGTGTCTGGTCACGGGATCATGCATTACGGTACGAGTAAAGTGACTTGCCGGTAACGAGATTGAACGAGGTATTGGGATACCGACGATCGAATCTCGGGCAAGTAACATACCGATTGACAAAGGGAATTGTATGCAGGATTGATTGAATCCTCGACATCGTGGTTCATCCGATGAGATAATCGAGGAGCATGTGGGAGCCAACATTGGTATACAGATCCCGCTGTTGGTTATTGGCCGGAGAGTCGTCTCGGTCATGTCTACATGTCTCCCGAACCCGTAGGGTCTACACACTTAAGGTTCGGTGACGCTAGGGTTGTAGGGATATGTATATGCAGTAACCCGAATGTTGTTAGGAGTCCCGGATGAGATCCCGGACGTCACGAGGAGTCCCGGAATGGTCCGGAGGTAAAGAATTATATATAGGAAGTGCTATTTCGGCCGTCGGGACAAGTTTCGGGGTCACCGGTATTGTACCGGGACCACCGGAAGGGTCCCGGGGGTCCACCGGGTGGGGCCACCTGCCCCGGGGGGCCACATGGGCTGTAGGGGGTGCGCCTTGGCCTATATGGGCCAAGGGCACCAGCCCCAAGAGGCCCATGCGCCAAGAGATAAGGAAGGGAAGAGTCCCAAAGGGGGAAGGCACCTCCTAGGTGCCTTGGGGAGGAGGGATTCCTCCCTTGGCCGCCGCCCCCCTAGGAGATTGGATCTCCTAGGGCCGGTGCCCCCCCTAGGCTCCCTATATATAGTGGGGGAAGGAGGGCCTCTCACACAACGCCTTTGGTGCCTCCCTCTCCCTCTCCAACACATCCTCCTCCTCCATAGAGCTTGGCGAAGCCCTACCGGAGTACTGCAGCTCCATCACCACCACGCCGTCTTGCTGCTGCTGGAGTCATCTTCCTCAACCTCTCCTTCCCCCTTGCTGGATCAAGAAGAAGGAGACGTTACGCTGACCGTACGTGTGTTGAACGCGGAGGTGCCGTCCGTTCGGCGCTAGGATCTCCGGTGATTTGGATCACGTCGAGTACGCCTTCCTCATCCCCGTTCTTTGAACGCTTCCGCGCGTGATCTACAAAGGTATGTAGATGCAATCCGATCACTCGTTGCTAGATGAACTCCTAGATGGATCTTGGTGAAACCGTAGGAAAATTTTTGTTTTCTGCTACGTTCCCCAACAGTGGCATCATGAGCTAGGTCTATGCGTAGTTCTCTTGCACGAGTAGAACACAATTTGTTGTGGGTGTTGATGTTGTCAACTTTCTTGCCACTACTAGTCTTATCTTGCTTCAACGGTATTGTGGGATGAAGCGGCCCGGACCAACCTTACACGTACGCTTACGTGAGACCGGTTCCACCGACTAACATGCACTAGTTGCATAAGGTGGCTGGCGGGTGTCTGTCTCTCCCACTTTAGTTGGAGCGGATTCGATGAAAAGGGTCCTTATGAAGGGTAAATAGAAGTTGACGAATCACGTTGTGGCTTTCACGTAGGTAAGAAAACGTTCTTGCTAGAACCCTACTTCAGCCACATAAAACATGCAACAACAATTAGAGGACGTCTAACTTGTTTTTGCAGCAAGTGCTTTGTGATATGATATGGCCAAAGTTGTGATGAATGATGAATGATATATATGTGATGTATGAGATGTTCATGCTATTGTAATAGGAATCATGACTTGCATGTCGATGAGTATGACAACCGGCAGGAGCCATAGGAGTTGTCTTTATTTTTTGTATGACCTGCGTGTCATTGAGAAACGCCATGTAAATTACTTTACTTTATTGCTAAACGCGTTAGCCATAGTAGTAGAAGTAATAGTTGGCGAGCAACTTCATGGAGACACGATGATGGAGATCATGATGATGGAGATCATGGTGTCATGCCGGTGACAAGATGATCATGGAGCCCCAAGATGGAGATCAAAGGAGCTATGTGATATTGGCCATATCATGTCACTGTTATTATTTGATTGCATGTGATGTTTATCATGTTTTGTACATCTTGTTTACTTAGAACGACGGTAGTAAATAAGATGATCCCTCATAATAATTTCAAGAAAGTGTTCCCCCTAACTGTGCACCGTTGCGATAGTTCGTTGTTTCGAAGCACCACGTGATGATCGGGTGTGATAGATTCTAACGTTCACATACAACGGGTGTAAGACAGATTTACACATGCAAACACTTAGGTTGACTTGACGAGCCTAGCATGTACAGACATGGCCTTGGAACACAGAAGACCAAAAGATCGAGCATGAGTCGTATAGAAGATACGATCAACATGAAGATGTTCACCGATGTTGACTAGTCCGTCTCACGTGATGATCGGACACGGCCTAGTTAACTCGGATCATGTTATACTTAGATTACAGGAGGGATGTCTATCTAAGTGGGAGTTCATTGAATAATTTGATTAGATGAACTTAATTATCATGAACTTAGTCTAAAATTTTACAATATTTCTTGTAGATCAAATGGCCAACGTAGTCCTCAATTTCAACGCGTTCCTAGAGAAAACCAAGCTGAAAGACGATGGCAGCAACTACACGGACTGGGTCCGGAACCTGAGGATCATCCTCATAGCTGCCAAGAAAGATTATGTCCTACAAGCACCGCTGGGTGATGCACCTGTTCTCCCAGCAGAACAAGACGTTATGAACGCTTGGCAGGTACGTACCGATGACTACTCCCTCGTTCAGTGCGGCATGCTTTACAGCTTAGAGCCGGGGCTCCAAAAGCGTTTTGAGAGACACGGAGCATATGAGATGTTCGAAGAGCTGAAAATGGTTTTCCAAGCTCATGCCCGGGTCGAGAGATATCAAGTCTCCGACAAGTTCTTCAGCTGTAAGATGGAGGAAAACAGTTCTGTCAGTGAGCACATACTCACTATGTCTGGGTTGCATAACCGCTTGACTCAGCTGGGAGTTAATCTCCCGGATGACGCGGTCATTGACAGAATCCTTCAGTCGCTTCCACCGAGCTACAAGAGCTTTGTGATGAACTTCAATATGCAGGGGGTGGAAAAGACCATTCCTGAAGTATTTGCAATGCTGAAATCAGCAGAGGTAGAAGTCAAAAAGGAACATCAAGTGTTGATGGTGAATAAAACCACTAAGTTCAAGAAAGGCAAGGGTAAGAAAACCTTCAAGAAGGACGGCAAGGGAGTTGCCGCGCCCGGCAAGCAAGCTGCCGGGAAGAAGCCAAAGAATGGACCCAAGCCCGAGACTGAGTGCTTTTATTGCAAGGAAAGTGGTCACTGGAAGCGGAACTGCCCCAAATACTTAGCGGACAAGAAGGCCGGTAAAACGAAAGGTATATGTGATATACATGTAATTGATGTGTACCTTACCAGTACTCGTAGTAGCTCCTGGGTATTTGATACTGGTGCAGTTGCTCACATTTGTAACTCAAAGCAGGAGCTGCGGAATAAGCGGAGACTGGCGAAGGACGAGGTGACGATGTGCGTCGGGAATGGTTCCAAGGTCGATGTGATCGCCGTCGGCACGCTACCTCTACATTTACCTACGGGATTAGTTTTGAACCTCGATAATTGTTATTTAGTGCCAAGTTTGAGCATGAACATTGTATCAGGATCTCGTTTAATACGAGATGGCTACTCATTTAAATCCGAGAATAATGGTTGTTCTATTTATATGAGAGATATGTTTTATGGTCATGCTCCGATGGTGAATGGTTTATTCTTAATGAATCTCGAGCGTAATGCTACACATATTCATAGTGTGAGTACCAAAAGATGTAAGATTGATAATGATAGTCCCACATACTTGTGGCACTGCCGCCTTGGTCACATAGGTGTCAAACGCATGAAGAAGCTCCATGCTGATGGACTTTTAGAGTCTCTTGATTACGAATCATTTGACACGTGCGAACCATGCCTCATGGGTAAAATGACCAAGACTCCGTTCTCAGGAACAATGGAGCGAGCAACCAACTTATTGGAAATCATACATACTGATGTGTGCGGTCCAATGAGCGTTGAGGCTCGCGGTGGCTATCGTTATGTTCTCACCCTCACTGATGACTTGAGTAGATATGGGTATGTCTACTTAATGAAACACAAGTCCGAGACCTTTGAAAAGTTCAAGGAATTTCAGAGTGAGGTTGAGAATCAACGTGACAGGAAAATCAAGTTCCTGCGATCAGATCGTGGAGGAGAATACTTGAGTCATGAGTTTGGCACACACTTAAGAAAATGTGGAATAGTTTCACAGCTCACGCCGCCTGGAACACCTCAGCGTAATGGTGTGTCCGAACGTCGTAATCGCACTCTATTAGATATGGTGCGATCTATGATGTCTCTTGCCGATTTACCGCTATCTTTTTGGGGGTATGCTTTAGAGACTGCCGCATTCACTTTAAATAGGGCTCCATCGAAATCCGTTGAGACGACACCGTATGAATTATGGTTTGGGAAGTAACCTAAGCTGTCGTTTCTGAAAAGTTTGGGGATGCGATGCTTATATCAAGAAACTTCAACCTGAAAAGCTCGAACCCAAGTCGGAAAAATGCGTCTTCATAGGATACCCTAAATAAACTATTGGGTATACCTTCTACCTCAGATCCGAAGGCAAGATCTTTGTTGCCAAGAATGGATCCTTTCTAGAGAAGGAGTTTCTCTCGAAAGAAGTAAGTGGGAGGAAAGTAGAACTTGATGAAGTATTACCTCTTGAACCGGAAAATGGCGCAACTCAAGAAAATGTTCCTGAGGTGCCTGCACCGACTAGAGAGGAAGTTAATGATGATGATCATGAAACTTCAGATCAAGTTGCTACTGAACTTCGTAGGTCCACAAGGACACGTTCCGCACCAGAGTGGTACGGCAACCCTGTCTTGGAAATCATGTTGTTAGACAATGGTGAACCTTCGAACTATGAAGAAGCGATGGCGGGCCCGGATTCCGACAAATGGCTAGAAGCCATGAAATCCGAGATAGGATCCATGTATGAAAACGAAGTATGGACTTTGACTGACTTGCCCGTTGAGCGGCGAGCCATAGAAAATAAATGGATCTTTAAGAAGAAGACAGACGCGGATGGTAATGTAACCATCTATAAAGCTCGCCTTGTCGCTAAGGTTATCGACAAGTTCAAGGGGTTGACTACGATGAGACTTTCTCACCGGTAGCGAAGCTAAAGTCCGTCCGAATCATGTTAGCAATTGCCGCATTCTATGATTATGAGATATGGCAAATGGACGTCAAAACGGCATTCCATAATGGTTTCCTTAAGGAAGAATTGTATATGATGCAGCCGGAAGGTTTTGTCGATCCTAAGAATTCTAATAAGGTGTGCAAGCTCCAACGCTCGATTTATGGGCTGGTGCAAGCATCTCGGAGTTGGAACATTCTCTTTGATGAGATGATCAAAGCGTTTGGGTTTACGCAGACTTATGGAGAAGCCTGCATTTACAAGAAAGTGAGTGGGAGCTCTGTAGCATTTCTCATATTATATGTAGATGACATACTTTTGATGGGAAATGATATAGAACTCTTGGACAGCACTAAGGCCTACTTGAATAAGAGTTTTTCAATGAAGGACCTTGGAGAAGCTGCTTATATATTAGGCATCAAGATCTATAGAGACAGATCAAGACGCCTCATAGGTCTTTCACAAAGCACATACCTTGATAAGATATTGAAGAAGTTCAATATGGATCAGTCTAAGAAGGGGTTCTTGCCTGTGTTGCAAGGTGTGAAATTGAGCTCAGCTCAATGTCCGACCACGGCAGAAGATATAGAAGAGATGAGTGTCATCCCCTATGCCTCAGCCATAGGTTCTATTATGTATGCCATGCTGTGTACCAGACCTGATGTAAACCTTGCCGTAAGTTTGGTAGGTAGGTACCAAAGTAATCCCGGCAAGGAACACTGGACAGCGGTCAAGAATATCCTGAAGTACCTGAAAAGGACTAAGGAAATGTTTCTCGTCTATGGAGGTGACGAAGAGCTCGTCGTAAAGGGTTACGTCGACGCTAGCTCGACACAGATCTGGATGACTCAAAGTCACAAACCGGATACGTGTATATTTTGAATGGTGGGGCAGTAAGCTGGTGTAGTTGCAAGCAGAGCGTCGTGGCGGGATCTACATGTGAAGCGGAGTACATGGCAGCCTCGGAGGTAGCGCATGAAGCAATTTGGGTGAAGGAGTTCATCACCGACCTAGGAGTCATACCCAATGCGTCGGGGCCAATCAAACTCTTCTGTGACAACACTGGAGCTATTGCACTTGCCAAGGAGCCCAGGTTTCACAAGAAGACCAGGCACATCAAGCGTCACTTCAACTCCATTCATGAAAATGTTCAAGATGGAGACATAGATATTTGTAAAGTACATACGGACCTGAATGTAGCAGATCCATTGACTAAACCTCTCCCTAGAGCAAAACATGATCAACACCAAAATTCCATGGGTGTTCGATTCATCACAATGTAACTAGATTATTGACTCTAGTGCAAGTGGGAGACTGTTGGAAATATGCCCTAGAGGCAATAATAAAAGCATTATTATTATATTTCCTTGTTCATGATAATTGTGTTTATTCATGCTATAATTGTGTTATCCGGAAATCGTAATACATGTGTGAATAATAGACACCAACATGTCCCTAGTAAGCCTCTAGTTGACTAGCTCGTTGATCAACAGATAGTCATGGTTTCCTGACTATGGACATTGGATGTCATTGATACCGAGATCACATCATTAGGAGAATGATGTGATGGACAAGACCCAATCCTAAACATAGCATAAGATCGTATAGTTCGTTTGCTAGAGTTTTTCCAATGTCAAGTATCTTTTCCTTAGACCATGATATCGTGTAACTCCCGGATACCGTAGGAGTGCTTTGGGTGTACCAAACATCACAACGTAACTGGGTGACTATAAAGGTATACTACGGGTATCTCCGAAAGTGTCTGTTGGGTTAACACGGATCAAGACTGGGATTTGTCACTCCGTATGACGGAGAGGTATCACTGGGCCCACTCGGTAATTCATCATCATTATGAGCTCAAAGTGACCAAGTGTCTGGTCACGGGATCATGCATTACGGTACGAGTAAAGTGACTTGCCGGTAACGAGATTGAACGAGGTATTGGGATACCGACGATCGAATCTCGGGCAAGTAACATACCGATTGACAAAGGGAATTGTATGCGGGATTGATTGAATCCTCGACATCGTGGTTCATCCGATGAGATCATCGAGGAGCATGTGGGAGCCAACATGGGTATCCAGATCCCGCTGTTGGTTATTGGCCGGAGAGTCGTCTCGGTCATGTCTACATGTCTCCCGAACCCGTAGGGTCTACACACTTAAGGTTCGGTGACGCTAGGGTTGTAGGGATATGTATATGCAGTAACACGAATGTTGTTCGGAGTCCCGGATGAGATCCCGGACGTCACGAGGAGTTCCGGAATGGTCCGGAGGTAAAGAATTATATATAGGAAGTGCTATTTCGGCCGTCGGGACAAGTTTCGGGGTCACCGGTATTGTACCGGGACCACCGGAAGGGTCCCGGGGGTCCACCGGGTGGGGCCACCTGCCCCGGGGGGCCACATGGGCTGTAGGGGTTGCGCCTTGGCCTATATGGGCCAAGGGCACCAGCCCCAAGAGGCCCATGCGCCAAGAGATAAGGAAGGGAAGAGTCCCAAAGGGGGAAGGCACCTCCTAGGTGCCTTGGGGAGGAGGGATTCCTCCCTTGGCCGCCGCCCCCCTAGGAGATTGGATCTCCTAGGGCCGGCGCCCCCCCTAGGCTCCCTATATATAGTGGGGGAAGGAGGGCCTCTCACACAACGCCTTTGGTGCCTCCCTCTCCCTCTCCAACACATCCTCCTCCTCCATAGAGCTTGGCGAAGCCCTGCCGGAGTACTGCAGCTCCATCACCACCACGCCGTCTTGCTGCTGCTGGAGCCATCTTCCTCAACCTCTCCTTCCCCCTTGCTGGATCAAGAAGAAGGAGACGTTACGCTAACCGTACGTGTGTTGAACGCGGAGGTGCCGTCCGTTCGGCGCTAGGATCTCCGGTGATTTGGATCACGTCGAGTACGCCTTCCTCATCCCCGTTCTTTGAACGCTTCCGCGCGTGATCTACAAAGGTATGTAGATGCAATCCGGTCACTCGTTGCTAGATGAACTCCTAGATGGATCTTGGTGAAACCGTAGGAAAATTTTTGTTTTTTGCTACGTTCCCCAACAGGCACCACAGGAACATCTTCCTGAGCTGCGCTACTTTCTGGTTCAAGAGGTAGTACTTCATCGAGTTCTACTTTCCTCCCACTTACTTCTCTCGAGAGAAACTCTTTCTCCAGAAAGGACCCATTCTTGGCAACAAAGATCTTGCCTTCGGATCTGAGGTAGAAGGTATACCCAATGGTTTCCTTAGGGTATCCTATGAAGACGCATTTTTCCGACTTGGGTTCGAGCTTTTCAGGTTGAAGTTTCTTGACATAAGCATCGCATCCCCAAAATTTTAGAAACAACAGCTTAGGTTTCTTCCCAAACCATAATTCATACGGTGTCATCTCAACGGATTTAGACGATGCCCTATTTAAAGTGAATGTAGCTGTCTCTAGAGCGTATCCCCAAAATGATAGTGGTAAATCAGTGAGTCACATCATAGATCGCACCATATCCAATAGAGTGCGATTAAGACGTTGGGACACACCGTTACACTGAGGTGTTCCAGGCGGCGTGAGTTGTCAAACGATTCCACATTTCCTTAAGTGCGTACCAAATTCATGACTTAAATATTCTCCCCCATGATCTGATCGTAAGAATTTTATATTTCGGTCACGTTGATTCTCTACCTCATTCTGAAATTCCTTGAACTTTTCAAAGGTCTCAGACTTGTGTTTCATCAAATAGACATACCCATATCTACTTAAGTCATCAGTGAGAGTGAGAACATAACGATAGCCACCGCAAGCCTCAACGCTCATTGGACCGCACACATCAGTATGTATAATTTCCAATAAGTTGGTTGCTCGCTCCATTGTTCCGGAGAACAGAGTCTTGGTCATTTTACCCTTGAGGCATGGTTCGCACGTGTCAAATGATTCGAAATCAAGAGACTCCAAAAGTCCATCTGTATGGAGCTTCTTCACGCGTTTGACACCGATGTGACCAAGGCGGCAGTGCCACAGATATGTGGGACTATCATTATCAATCTTACATCTTTTGGTATTCACACTATGAATATGTGTAACATCACGTCCGAGATTCATTAAGAATAAACCATTGACCAGCGGGGCATCACCATAAAACATATCTCTCATATAAATAGAACAACCATTATTCTCGGATTTAAATGAGTAGCCATCTCGTATTAAACGAGATCCAGATACAATGTTCATGCTCAAAGCTGGCACTAAATAACAATTATTGAGGTTTAAAACTAATCCCATAGGTAAATGTAGAGGTAGCGTGCCGACGGCGATCACATCGACCTTGGAACCATTCCCGACGCGCATCGTCACCTCGTCCTTCGCCCGTCTCCGCTTATTCCGCAGCTCCTGTTTTGAGTTACAAATATGAGAAACCGCACCGGTATCAAATACCCAGGAGCTACTACGAGTACCGGTAAGGTACACATCAATTACATGTATATCACATATACCTTTAGTGTTGTCGGCCTTCTTGTCCGCTAAGTATTTGGGGCAGTTCCGCTTCCAGTGTCCCTTTCCCTTGCAATAAAAGCACCCAGTCTCATTTTTGGGTCCATTCTTTGGCTTCTTCCCGGCAACTGATTTACCGGGCGCGACAACTCCCTTGCCGTCCTTCTTGAAGTTCTTCTTACCCTTGCCTTTCTTGAAACTAGTGGTTTTATTGACCATCAACACTTGATGTTCCTTTTTGATTTCCACCTCCGTTGATTTCAGCATTGAAAATACTTCACGAATAGTTTTCACCATCCCCTGCATATTGTAGTTCATCACAAAGCTCTTGTAGCTAGGTGGGAGCGACTGAAGGATTCTATCAATGACCGCCTCGTCCGGGAGGTTAATGTCCAGCTGGGACAAGCGGTTGTGCAACCCAGACATTTTGAGTATGTGCTCACTTACATAACTATTTTCCTCCATCTTACAACTGTAGAACTTGTCGGAGACTTCATATCTCTCGACTCAGGCATGAGCTTGGAAAACCATTTTCAGCTCTTCGAACATCTCATATGCTCCGTGTTGCTCAAAACGCTTTTGGAGCCCCGGTTCTAAGCTGTAAAGCATGCCGCACTGAACGAGGGAGTAATCATCAGCACGTGACTGCCAAGCGTTCATAACGTCTTGGTTCTTTGGGATGGGTGCTTGACCTAGCGGTGCTTCTAGGACATATGCTTTCTTGGCAGCTATGAGGATGATCCTCAGATTCCGGACCCAGTCCGTATAGTTGCTGCCATCATCTTTCAGCTTGATTTTCTCTAGGAACGCGTTGAAGTTGAGGTTGACATGAGCGTTGGCCATTTGATCTACAAGACATTTTGCAAAGATTTTTATACTAAGTTCATGATAATTAAGTTCATCTAATCAAATTATTTAATGAACTCCCACTCAGATTTAGACATCCGTCTAGTCATCTAAGTGATACATGATCCGACTCAACTAGACCGTGTCCGATCATCACGTGAGACGGACTAGTCATCATCGGTGAACATCTCCATGTTGATCGTATCTTCCATACGACTCATGTTCCACCTTTCGGTCTCTTGTGTTCCGAGGCCATGTCTGTACATGCTAGGCTCGTCAAGTCAACCTAAGTGTTTTGCATGTGTAAATCTAGCTTACACCCGTTGTATGTGAACGTTAGAATCTATCACACCCGATCATCACGTGGTGCTTCAAGACAACGAACTTTCGCAACGGCGCACAGTTAGGGGGAACACTTTCTTGAAATTATTGTGAGGGATCATCTTATTTACTACCGTCGTTCTAAGCACATAAGAAGCAAAAACATGATAAACATCACATGCAATCAAATAGTGACATGATATGGCCAATATCATTTGCTCCTTTTGATCTCCATCTTCGGGGCACCATGATCATCATCGTCACCGGCATGACACCATGATCTCCATCATCATGATCTCCATCATCGTGTCTTCATGAAGTTGTCTCGTCATCTATTACTTCTACTACTATGGTTAACGGTTTAGCAATAAAGTAAAGTAATTACATGACATTTATGTTGATACACAGGTCATAAATAAATTAAGACAACTCCTATGGCTCCTACCAGTTGTCATACTCATGGACATGCAAGTCGTGATTCCTATTACAAGAACATGATCAATCTCATACATCACATATATCATTCATCACATCCTTTTGGCCATATCACATCACATGGCACATGCTGCAAAAACAAGTTAGACGTCCTCTAATTGTTGTTGCAAGTTTTTTACGTGGCTGCTATAGGTTTCTAGCAAGAACGTTTCTTACCTACGCCAAAACCACAACGTGATATGCCAATTTCTATTTACCCTTCATAAGGACCCTTTTCATCGAATCCGATCCGACTAAAGTGGGAGAGACAGACACCTGCTAGCCACCTTATGCAACTAGTGCATGTCAGTCGGTGGAACCAGTCTCACGTAAGCGTATGTGTAAGGTCGGTCCGGGCCGCTTCATCCCACGATGCCGCCGAATCAAGATAAGACTAGTAACGACAAGTAAATTTACAAAATCAACGCCCACAACAACTTGTGTTCTACTCATGCATAGAAACTACGCATAGACCTAGCTCATGATGCCACTGTTGGGGAACGTAGCAGAATTTTTAAAATTTTCTACGCATCACCAAGATCAATCTATGGAGTCATCTAGCAACGAGGGAGAGGGGAGTGCATCTACATACCCTTGTAGATCGCGAGCGGAAGCGTTCAAGAGAACAGGGTTGATGGAGTCGTACTCGTCATGATCCAAATAATCGATGACCAAGCGCCGAATGGACGGAACCTCCGCGTTCAACACACGTACGGTTGGGAAGACGTCTCCTCCTTCTTGATCCAGCAAGGGGAAGGAGAGGTTGATGGAGATCCAGCAGCACGACGGCGTGGAGGTGGAAGCAGCGGTGATCTCAGTAGGGCTTCGCCAAGCACCAATGAGAGAGAGAGAGGTGTTACGAGGGGAGAGGGAGGGGCCAGGAACTTGGTGTGACCACCATGTTGTATGAGACAACTTTGATGAGTGTGAGCGATAAAAAGCCATCGCCGCTAGCTCGACACACATCCAAAAATTGATCCGATTCTGGGAGGGTGACATGCCGGTTCTTTGGAAATACTATTTTGGTTCCAATTGTATATTTGAAAGTTCTTCATGGTGACCACCATGTTGTATCAGACGGCTTCGACGAGTGTGAGCAATTAAAAGCCATTGCCGTTAGCCCGAGACACATCCAAAAATTGACCCTGTTCTGGGAGGCTGGTACATCGGTTCTTTGGAAATACTCTTTCCGTTCTAATTGTATATTTGATAGTTCTTCATGGTGACCACCATGTTGTGTTAGACGACTTCGATGAGTCTAAGCGATAAAAAGTCATCGCCGCTAGCCCGACACACGTCCAAAAATTGATCCGGTTCCGGGAGGGTGGCACGCCAGTTCTTTGGAAATACTATTTCGATTCCAATTGTATGTTTGACACACTCGTCACAACTTGAAACATAGATTAAATCTCAATCCAATACTGATGCGTGCGCGCGCACACACACAAGAGAGAGAGAGAGAGAGCAAGGTCGCAAGTCATGACTATATGGATGGTCGAGGGCGGCAATGGGTCGTCGGAGGGAGCTGCTCGACCAGGCTAGTGGACCGCGGGCATAACGAGCATGATATAAAAAGCGCACCGTCCAATTTAAAGAGTGCAAACATATGGTTGTGCAAGGTTCGGGCAATGTAAAATGAAGGTTCTCATGTTAATTAATATGTCGATATGAGGATAAAAATGTTGGGGAACGTAGCAGAATTTTTAAAATTTTCTACGCATCACCAAGATCAATCTATGGAGTCATCTAGCAACGAGGGAGAGGGGAGTGCATCTACATACCCTTATAGATCGCGAGCGGAAGCGTTCAAGAGAACGGGGTTGATGGAGTCGTACTCGTCGTGATCCAAATCACCGATGACCGAGCGCCAAACGGACGGCACCTCCGCGTTCAACACACGTACAGTTGGGAAGACATCTCCTCCTTCTTGATCCAGCAAGGGAAATGAGAGGTTGATGGAGATCCAGCAGCACGACGGCGTGGTGGTGGAAGCAGCAGTGATCTCGGTAGGGCTTCGCCAAGCAGCAACGAGAGAGAGAGGTGTTATGAGGGGAGAGGGAGGGGCCAGGAACTTGGTGCGGCTGCCCTCCCTCCCCCCACTATATATAGGACCCCTAGAGGGGCGCCGGCCCTAGGAGATGGGATCTCCAAGGGGGGGGGGGCAGAGGCCAAGGGGGACTTGCGCCCCAAGCCAAGTGGGGCGCCCCCACCCCTAGGGTTTCCATCCCTAGGCGCAGGGGGAGGCCCATGGGGGGCGCACCAGCCCACCAGGGGCTGGTTCCCCTCCCACTTCAGACCATGGGGCCCTTCGGGATAGGTGGCCCCACCCGGTGGACCCCCGGGACCCTTCCGGTGGTCCCGGTACAATACCGATTACCCCCGAAACTTTCCCGATGGCCGAAACTGGACTTCCTATATGTATAAATCTGCACCTCCAGACCATTCCGGAACTCCTCGTGACGTCCGGGATCTCATCTGTGACTCTGAACAACTTTCGGGTTACCGCATACTAATATCTCTACAACCCCAGCGTCACCGAACCTTAAGTGTGTAGACCCTACGGGTTCGGGAGACACGCAGACATGACCGAGACGACTCTCCGGTCAATAACCAACAGCGGGATCTGGATACCCATGTTGGCTCCCACATGCTCCTCGATGATCTCATCGAATGAACCACGATGTCGAGGATTCAATCAATCCCGTATTCAATTCCCTTTGTTAATCGGTACGTTACTTGCCCGAGATTCGATCGTCGGTATCCCAATACCTCGTTCAATCTCGTTACCGGCAAGTCACTTTACTCGTACCGTAATGCATGATCCCGTGACCAAACACTTGGTCACATTGAGCTCATTATGATGATGCATTATCGAGTGGGCCCAGTGATACCTGTCCGTCATATGGAGTGACAAATCCCAGTCTCGATCCGTGTCAACCCAACAGATGCTTTCGGGGATACCTGTAGTATACCTTTATAGTCACCTAGTTACGTTGTGACGTTTGGTACACCCAAAGCACTCCTACGGCATCCGGGAGTTACACGATCTCATGGTCTAAGGAAATGATACTTGACATTGGAAAAGCTCTAGCAAACGAACTACATGATCTTGTGCTATGCTTAGGATTGGGTCTTGTCCATCACATCATTCTCCTAATGATGTGATCCCATTATCAATGACATCCAATGTCCATAGTCAGGAAACCATGACTATCTATTGATCAACGAGCTAGTTAACTAGAGGCTCACTAGGGACATGTTATGGTCTATGTATTCACACATGTATTATGATTTCCGGATAACACAATTATAGCATGAATAATAGACAATTATCATGAACAAGGAAATATAATAATAATCATTTTATTATTGCCTCTAGGGCATATTTCCAACAAAAAAGACCACCGTAAGGGTTATAATTTCCATGCACTAACAACTGTCGACCCATAATTATTGTAGACCACTAGCCTTCATCAGTCGTCCGACATGGCAGGGGCGGACGCCACGTAGCCCTCGCCACCAACGATCCGCACCGCTCGAGGACTGGATCTGATCGGGCCGCCACATCCATCATCCCTGGCCCCAAGCACTCAAGCCCACACCGCCCGTCAATGTCGCCGCTACATCATCAGTACTGATTGTCTTTGAGCGCACTGCCTATCGCCGCATCCAGGCACAATCACCTCAGAGCATCTACAATCACGATGGGCAAATCGGGCCCATATAATGCCTGCGGACGCGTCTGCGGACGTTGAGCGGTCATGTCTTAAATATTTGATTCCACAACCGGACACCTCAAATTAGAACCCTCAAATTCATATTATTACATGCAACATGAAACCGAATCTAATCGGAGCTCGTCTGGTTCCGTCGTGGCCATGTCCAGCGGCCGGCTGCGCTCCCCAGAGTGTTGGTCCGGTCGCCGGCAAGGTAGAGTAAGGAATGGGACCGACCACCTTCGGTGAGGCAGCGACGGCTGCCCTAGCACCGGATCCATGCGTCATTTGGGCGGACGCAATGGATTCCCGACAGACTCAATGGATGAATATTTACCGCAAGGTCCTAGTAGTCAGCAAAACTGGCTGTCGAGATTAACAGGGCTGTCTGGACACGACTTCTACCGCAAATTGGAGACAAAGTAGGGGGAGATTTACGGGAGTTCGGACACCCGAAAGGTAGGACTCTGACATCCCCGGCCCACCCAATCCCCCTCCCAGTCCCATTTCCTTCCACTCCGCCCCTTCCCCCCCCCTTGATTTGCATCTGCACCCTCCACCTCCGCCGTCGCTATTGGTCATCTCCGGCTGCCACAGAGGACGTCCGCAACCAGCACCAATGCGCCCGCTCGCCGTTTCGATGGAGCTTTCCACCCTGGAGCCGTTTGTACCCAGGTACAATCCACCCCCTGTGGTCGACCTCCATGGCGGGCACCACGCCCAGCAGGTGTTCGGTCAAATGCGATTGAGCTTATTTTCAAATTATATGTCATTTTTTAGAGTACAAAGGATGGTGAGCTACTCGACCATGGAGGATGGGTTGTTGTGTGATGCGTCACTGGCCGTATCTGAGGATTTCATAGGAAGGAGCAGAGGGGAGCCCTTCTCAGAGCAAGTGCATGAAAAGTTTCGTACATTGCGCCCTACGACATGTACATCATTCAACCACGCAACATGAGGTCGTTGTCATATCACTGACACGCTATCCAGATCAATGTCATCAAATATTGCTACTTGGTTAGTCAGCTCGAGGCAAGGTGACTATTGCACGCGGACATGGACGAAATCGTATGTTTTACTTTCTCTTGCTCAACTTGTTGATTAACTCAATTATTTTATAGGGACGCAAGAAAGTTTTTAGAAAACTGTGGTAATTGAAACCACAATATTCCGATGTGAGGGCAAGAAATACTTCAGTTTCTTTAAACCATTGTTTTTCTCAGTTTTACAAAAACTACCGCGTGTTTGGCTGGTGTTTTTATAGTATTTCCCCCGGTCCTTTTTACTCCGCGTATTAGATTTGTGCCAAGTCAAATTTTGCAAAGTTTGACCAAATGTATATTAAAAACTACCAACATCTACAATATCAAATATATACACTATGAAATTATATTTCATAATGAATCTAACAATATTAATTTGGCATTGTGAATATTGATATATTTTTATTTAAGTTAAGTCAAAGTAGAGATACTTTGACTTCGGACAAAACTTATATGCAGACTAAAAAGGATCGGAGGGAGTACTACAGTTTTGACGATTGTAAGGCAGGATGACAAATGAAACTAACTCAGCTACTCTAAAGGAGCTACGTGACCGGACTAATTAGTAATTAGCGTCCGCAAACAGCCGCTGGCTGCGTGGAGCCACCATGCAGAAGGTCAGCACGTCCGCATCTGTGTAGCATATTGATTTATCTTAACCGAGTCCCCTATTAACTGCGAGATAAAATAAAATTCGCTAACAGATAACAGAAAGAGGCAAAATAGTAGCGATGGCATGCATCTGATCTTATCTCAACTCTCTCTCGGATGACTTCTCTCACTTCTGTTTAGAAAAAAGAGGTCCGGACCATTTTTTTAGATATATATTGCAAAAAACCATAGTTTCTGGCATACTGCAGTTTATGAAACTTTTGTTTTTGTTTCACCCAAACACCTCAAAGTATGTAATGTCAAAGTTTTTTCAGAAACCACGGTGTTTCCGAAAAACTGGAAAAAAATACTTTGTAAACAAAGCGCACCCTTTAGTTCTACTAGCACATGGCCCGTGCGTTGCAATGGGAGGAAAAGAACATCACACACCTTTCCTTATTCTTTCCCATGCCAGATCCTTATCTACGATTTTTGTTCATAAATGGAAATAAAGAAAAGAGAGAAAATATACATAATCGGTTTCATTGTTGTGCTACTACCTCCGTCCGGGTTTATTGGGCCCCACCGTATTTTGGGTTAAATTTTGACCCTCTATAAAATTAACAAAATATAAAGAATTTGTTAAAAAAGTTATATTATTGCATTTGTATTTGAAATAGTTTTCTCATCGTATAATTTTTGTGATATATAGTTTATGAGTTGTGAGTTAAATTTAGGGTCAAACTGTGAACCAAAATAAGAGAGCGCCCAATAAACCCGGACGGCGGGAGTAATTTCTAACATTTGGTTAAAAAGTGTATATAATTCTATTACCCATATGTATGTACATTTTTAGCTGCATACTAAATTTGTATGAAAATCGATGCTATTTTCCTCTAACTTGTTATTCTGAATTCTATAAATTAAATAAAGTTTTGTTATAAATTAGCTGCTAGTTTCATAAAATATTATTGAAAATTTTGATTTCTCATGAATACTAATTTTTTCGATCTTTTTTAGAATTTACAAGATAGAGTTGTCATATTTGTTTGCATGTTCACCTATTTAAATTGTTCCTATAGTGGACCTAATTATTCTATTCATCTAAATATCATTATACTTGGACGTGCCACAACAACCGCATAGATATTTTAGCTTTCAAACGATTGCGTCATATTTGGTATTGATTTTCCATATATGATATTTGATATTCATCAAACAACGTAAGTTGTGACTTCGTTTATTTACGAGCTTTACGACATACATAGACGAAGTATTAGTACATATGTTTGGTGATTTACCTATATATATGCATAGACGTGGAAGATTTATTTTTCTTACATGCACACTTAAACTCTTGGCTTGTCCGGCTGGATCATCATGCAAAAAATTGAGTCCGCCATGTAAGTAGCCTCCGTCGTCACCGCGTCCACCGTTGAACCTGTATCTGCCCTCCCGTCTCCTACTTTCCTTTCTCTCTTCTTTCTTTTCCAGAGGAGACAGCGCCACTGGCCCGAGGAGCACGCCACCGGCCATGGGCGCAGCCTGATCTGCTCCGCCACCAACCGCCATTGTCACTGCCGCCTTTACCCCGACCCGGCTCCCTACCAACCATATTTGATGAACCCCTCCAAGGAACCACGCCGCCGGAGCTCCCCATGCCCGCGGAGCCCCCGCCGTCGCATCGTTTCGGCCAGAAGCCGAGCGCTACCTTGCCTCGCGCCATCTCCTCGGGTCAATTCATCAGTTGTTCTTTTCTCGGTTTGATTGTTTCAACGCCGCGTCCATCGTTACGTCCTCCGTCCTTGTAGGATTCCTATAAGCCTCCTTAGAGATTCATCTGTTATTCTTTTCTTGATTTGATTCTTTCCTTGTGTCGGTCAAAGTCCCTATGTCTTCATACCCTTCGTAATTTCCCTACCTATATAAATTGATAGGATGCCAATGTGCCTCTGTGGTGGTCATGACTGCAGTCTAACAATGATGATGGTTGATGCATCCTAGGATGAGCCAATGAGGTGTTCCGGTGGTGTTTTAAATAGACTGTGATGCTTCCATAATTTTGGTGCATTGCCCATTGGAGAGGATTGAAGGCACAGCGACATCTATGATGTTGTCGAGTTTGTCTGGGTTCTTAAAACAATAGAAAACAAACGGTGGAGATTAATCATTCTATAGCTAATGATATTTAAACGGCAGAGATCGATTAGTATGTTTGTTGCGTATCTATACAAATAACAAAAAGGTAAAGTCACGCCATATAACGAAACACTCCTTCGGCCAGGTTATATGTATTTGGCAATTAAAAAACACTACATGTATCACGTGCTAAAGAAATCCGGTAAAAAACAAAGCAGCACTTGGACACGGATATATGTAAGCAGGTTGATTGATTTCCTACCATAACACGGACATGCAAGCTGAGAATGATGTTCAAAAAAAAAATGGCACACGGACACGGAACTTACACGTACACAGGTTGATTGTTTTCCAACGATAGCACAACACATGCAAGTTGAGAAAGATACAGTTTAAAAAAAAGCTAAGACGTGTGCATGCAGGCCCATATAGATTAGTACCATCTTGGATATAGAAAATAAATATAGACATGTTGGAAAAAAAATTGAAAGCGTAAATTCACGGGAAAAAGCGTATTGTGACGATGAACCCACGGAGTCAATCCGTATTTTATATTATTATTATATATTACTAGCAAAAAGAGCCCGTGCGTTGCAACGGAAGAAAAAATAACACATCCCTAACACAATAACCAAGACTGAAGACTCCAAAAGATCCACGGTGCATCCCATCTATGTTGCCACTTATCCTTCTTTCTACCCTTGTCAACGGTGATCGCTGTGCTCACACAATCATAACACGTTTGAATATGGTAAATTCTAAGGTGTCTGTCTCTCGGCATAAGATGAGGAATCTATTTTTTTCTTGGAGGGTTTGCGAAGGCGTGCATGCATGGTAATAGATGATTTCTTTCACCTCCAAACCTATTTTGCTGAGGTTTTGATTTCCAATCCGGATATAGCCAGTATGAAGGAAAGCTGGATCATGCACTAATGATTAAAATTGCAACCTAAATATCATTAAATAAATGTTTAACAGGTAAAACGACATCATATTCAGATTCTACATATTTTTCTAGTCAATTTTCATATATAACGTGCAAAATTAGAGTTAGGTTTAAAAGATATGGATATTTTTTAAAATCATTTGAATCTACCCAAAAATAGTGGATGGACCGCGGGTTGATTAACCAAAAGATTATAGGGTTTTCCAAAAAGAATGGCAAATCGTTGACGAGCAGATGCACATCTCCCTTTATGAGTAGATATAGATTAAAATAGGACCACGGGTTAATTTCAAAGAATGGCAGGGGATTTTCACAAAATTACGACGGATGGGCAGAAGTACTTCTCCCTATATTAGTAGGTATAGTAAAATAAACTATGTGTTGCAAAGGGAGAAATAAATCCGTACACACCACTAACGATCCAAACCGTGGAGATCTTATGGAACTCAGCCTAGAAAGCAAACTTTACCTGAATAGATATCGTTAACGACGAGCCAACAGAAGTGCAAATAAGGTCGAAGTGAATCAATGGAGATGTGGATGGAGGTGTGGGCAAAGAGAAGGTAGCCATTGATGATGAATCATATGGACCCATTGGTGACACAAAGAATAGCATGCGACACATGATGGGGTGGGCGAGGTCAGCTTGAGGGCCTTATCATTGACGGATGTGTAGGTCAGTGTTGTGAACGAACATCCTGTTCTTGTGCTTCCTGGCATATGCTCTGATCGACCGTAGTGTCTTCCATCATTCAAGTGATCGATCTCATAGCCGTCGAAGTCCTAATCACCCATGGTTGCCGCCGGCGTAGACACAACCTCCACGATGTTGACGATGGACGTGAACATTGAATCTTCATGACTAACTTGTCTTTTTTTATTGTTAAATTAAGTACTCATCGGTCCAACTCAATTTTGCCAAGAAAAATGTTGCGTATTCGATAATTATAGTTTATTTGGTTTGTGCCACAAAGTAACTTATCGGCAAAGAAATTTGAGTTTATATTGTTGATGCACCATTTCGAAATGGTTGGAATCATGATGTAAATAGAAAAGATGTAGTTAAGCGGAGTAAAATTCCATTTTAAAATGGCAAGACCTACACCATTTACTTAAGAAAGGAATAACGTTATTACCAACTACAAACCATGAGATTCATGAATAAAAGGTTGATGCATTTATATAGTCTAGATATAGATTAGACTTAGTCTGCTCTCACCCTTACATCGTATAGTTCAAACTTAATCTACATCCGCATCGCTTGTTTAAATTCACTG
Source organism: Triticum urartu (assembly GCF_056163025.1). NCBI lineage: Eukaryota > Viridiplantae > Streptophyta > Magnoliopsida > Poales > Poaceae > Triticum > Triticum urartu. Next base: position 63,123,813 of record NC_141873.1, on the reverse strand, counting down.
GATCAAGCTCGTAACTCAACCAAATTAATTTGTTCCTTAATACCTTCCATTTGATATTGCATACTCGGCGACCTACTCTCCTCATGCAAGACGAGCGTAAAAAAATTCAGTACTTTTGGACTTAATTTGAACTTTTAAAGCTATTATTTTTTGTGCAGGGCCGGTCCTGGGATTTTTGGGGCCCTAGCCTCAAATATGCGAAGTGTGAGCAGCACTACGGATAAGCGCAGAGGAATAGGGGGTAGACCACAAACCCTAAATTATTCCCAACAAATCAAGTTTTTCTTTCCTTTATTTTTTCTGTGCCAAACCTAATCATGTTTTCCTATCCCTAGCAATCAACTCTTTGGGCCTAGCCCATCTCGATTCCTCCATTTTTTTCTTTCCTATTTATACAAGCATACCAGATCATGGGCCCCTCCTCCGCCCGGGCCCTGGGCGGTCGCCCCTTCGGCCATACACCAGGGCCCGGCCCTATTGTTGTGTATGGAGGCGATAATCCTCCATCTTCGAAGGAAGCTATGTAAAGTAACGTAACCTTCCTAACCATAATTCTCTTCCCCCCTGATTTTCAGGGGGTGAGCTCCTCAATCCTCTTTAATCCAATCTCACTTGTCCACGTTGGCTATTACTTAAGGTATGTAACAATTTTTACGTAAGTGTAGCATTGGCGGTATGGAGAGGTACATTACGGAAAAAATGCATAATGGATCCAATTAATGGGAGCACGTTGCATACACACACGTAATAGGAAATTCCTTGACACCGAGGCAATATGCTTAGCTTATTGAGGGCACTGTCATTTGGGGAAATAAAAATAGTAACTTAAGACACATTTCCCACAAAAAAAGCAACTTAAGACACGTACTGATTGCTGATTGGAGGGAGACAGTGACCAAGAAAAATGTTGAGCAAGCGGCCCGGATGAGGTCTTCTCGTCGTGTGCCCGCCCACACAGGGACTGGGCTGCTCTTTTAAGGAGTCCCGTATCTCCTACAAGCGGCCGGTGTTGTGCAGCGGATTTTTTCTTATAATATGGCTCTCTTTGGTTGTTTGTTGATGCGGCTGCTCTTTCATAGGTAAATCTCGTGGCTGATCCTGTTTAACTACAGCTGCGTAGCTCTTCTATACGGCGGACATGGACATTGTGACTCCCTGGTCAAACTCCATGGTGGCTGGGACGTGATTGTGGGCATGCATGGCTCTTGGCTCTATATAATTATAAAGTTGCTCTTCTCGCAGGGAGAGCCATGCATGTCCCCCGGGTCCTTCTTTTATCGGCCGTCTCTTTTTTCCATTGGCTGCCGTATTCTCGTACAACTGGACGGCCTAGGACAGGCAATACATGGCGTGATTGGTTGTAGGCCAAGAGATGGAAAGAAATGTCCTGGGTTCGATCCTCACCAGACCATTAATTTTTTCCTCCTGTAGAGGCCCATCAAGACTGCGTTTGGTTGGTTTGTTTGATGGGCTGAGCCCATGCTAGCTGGTTGTGGCGTATCAGGTTTCGTTTGGACAGGACCGCACTAAGTTTTTGATGGTAAGAAGCAATAGTACCGCCTCGGATGTAGAAAAAAAATATAGATGAAAAAAATTGAAAACGTAAATTCACGGGAGGAAGCGTATTGTGACGGTGAACCCACGAAGTCAATCCGTGCTTTATTATTAGGGATAGATTTTGACCATAGATTTACGTAAGAAAATGCCAATGCATGTCACTAAAAATTACACCATTTGAAATTATGTTCAAATATGAATCCAACGATATAGTTCTTAGTGACAATGCATGTCAGTCAAATCTATGGTCAAATTTTGATACTACAAAATAGGAAGAGTAAACCAGGATGGAGGTAGTACTTGCTCTTAGCGTAACCATAGAGTTACTGGAGTAGTCTAAGTTACTTTCCATTATGACTAGCCTAGGCTACTATAGTAGTACAACAAAAAAACGATGCAGGTGATCATGTGAGAAAAAATACTAAAAAACATCTCTTTCGGTGCAGTGCGTAGATGCAATTTTGAACACTACACTTGTCATCGTAATTTGGGAAAATTACGAAAAAATTGAGCTATGTTGTGATTACCGTTTACTAATAGGAAAGAAGTTTCACCTCGATGAATAGCTTCTCCGTGCACGGAAATCATGTAAGGAATCCAACAACTTGATCCAGATTGGGGTCGATAGATTTTATTGCCAAGATCTTCACTGTGCGCATAGACTGGGTCAAGCTTGTGGGAATCATTTTGTGGAAGACGGTTGTAAATACATCAAGAAGAAATTGAAAAATGTGAATTTCAAGAAGATGGAGAAGAAGATGAGTGCTGTACCTGAACGATTACGGATCCAATAAAGAGTTGGAGAATTTGGCAGACGAGTGCACCAACGCTGTCAATTTCGGCGCGTCAATGACCCTGATTTTTGTTGGACCTTCTAGATCCGATACAAGCAATCTCTCGAGGAAACGCGCATTCTCAATGACCATAACATGGAACAGCTGGAGTGATCTCTTCCCAATTGATGTCTTGTTGCGGGGCCAGCAAGACACATAAATCCATCGGAGATTCGTCGAGGCGATGTGGAGGCTAATGAACCCGTGGATCTGCTCAAGACGAAGGTACTCGAGCGCAGTACAGCCGCGGAGCAGGTGCTCCATAGCCTTCTTCGAGATGACAACATCGAAGAGGTCGAGGTGCTTGAGTTGAGGGAGAAGAAGGGCGGGCGTGGCATTAATCTGGGGAAGATAGCAGGAGCTGAAGCTGGCGCGGCGCAGCGTTGGCGCGAGGCGGAGCGCGGATGGCGGCTGAGAGCGACATCGTCCAGCTTCAAAGCTGAGCTCCTCGAGCTGATCTAAGGCGGAGGATAAGAACCACTCGTCGAACTTGGGTTAGACCTTGCAGTTGGTACTGAACATGCGGATGTCAAGGCGTCTGGCTGACCCAGAGTGCGATGAAAGGATCTTTGACACTGCGGCCATGCGTTTGCAATCCCCGTCGCAGAGGCAGCTATCGACGGTGAGGTGGAGGGGGACGCGGCGCCAGAGGGGGCGCCACCGCCGGGAGAGCAGGGCGGTCCACACAACAGATTTGGTGAGCAGGAGGCCGATGATGACGAGCAGCATGTCGTCGGGGAGGCTGCTGATGAAGTCCAGGCTCGCCAGATGCGGTTTTGGCTCGATCCGCCCGATTGTTGGCTGCTTCGCCGTCCAGCTCAACCGGCGGCGACGCCGGTGTACACGTGTGCTGGTGTGTGTTGTGTGCTGAGTGTGCGCGAGTGCGTCCTTCTATGCATGCCGCTGCGCAGAGGTGAATTGTGTGCGAGTGCGTCCTTCACGCGAAAGAAGTGTGTCCTCAATGCACCCTCAATTTACTAGCGTGCGGGGTGCTACCCTGAGTGGTTTCAAATTTGTTTACTTCACCGCGTGTCAGATGGACCTCTAGTTTACTTATTTTCACCCACTGCCACATGGGCCAGCACACGAAGATACAGAACACGAGCTGACAAGGCAGCCTGTGGACTGGTTGACCGGTCAACTAAACAATATACGAAGTTATACGCTGACACAGTGAGCGTATAATCCGTCGGTATAGAGTGTTCGAGTGAGAGGGGAGGCCCGTGAGAGATAGCAGAGAGAGAGAAAGAGCTACTCCCTCCGTTCGATAATGTAGTTCCAACATTTTTTTAAAAGTCAAACTTTTGAAAATTTGACCAAGTTTATAAAGAAATTACATATATCTACAACACCAAAGATAAATGATAGTATGAAGTAAGTACATGTTGTGATGAATCTAATGATCGTTCCAGATGTAAATATTTTTCTCCACATATACCTGGTCAAACTTTTCTGAGGTTTGACTTTTCAAAACATCCATATGCTTATGGACGTGAGAGAGTCCCTAACTAGAGAGAGAGAGTGAAATAGAAAGAGTGAGTGAAAAAGTGTGTGTGCGTGTGTGAAAGAGACATGAACAACACTCGATAAAAGGCAACAAAAAACGTGTGTGTCTTATGCAAACATATCACACATGCATCTTCGACAACGGAATCAAGGTGAGGAGATAGTGTGTGGTTGTTTGCAACCGAGAGAGCAAGACCCCTAGCACGTGGCCAGGAGGGGTCTGAGGGGGGGGGGAGTGCTTGCGCCTATGATGGAGTGAGGGATTATGGTACTTATTAGGGGGGGTGCGTGTCACGTAGAGAGAGAACAAGGGCGGAGAGTGTTGGATGGGTCTATATGTATAGCACGAGCGAGACATGTGTATGTGTGAACCAGGGAGATATAAAGTTTGAGAGAGATTGAGGAGCCCCGATAAGGCTGAGTGGTGCGTCAGATAGCTGAGAGGGGGAAAGAGATATTCCATCTGCTCGATAATGCAGTGCATGTAAATTTTTTAGAAGTCAAACTTTGGAAACTTTGATCAGGTTTACTCAAATGTTATTTATATCTACAACACCAAAGATACATCATACGAAACTACATCTCATGGCGAATCTAATGGTATATGTTTGCCGTTCTAGATGTAATTGTTTTTCTCCACGTACATGGTCAAACTTTGTGATGTTTGACTTTTCAATAAATTAATATGCTATGGACCGAGGAGAGTGCCTAAGTCGAGAGAGATCAAGTGCGTGTGAAGGATAATGAGTAAGTTTGCAAAAAGAGTATGTGTGTGAAAGAGAAAGTGACAACAAACGATAAATTAGAGAGTGTGTGTGTTTTTTCGTTTCTTAGGCGAACATCTCATGCATGGATCTCCGAGATAGAAAAGCGAGGCGAGGAGATACACGAAGATAGCTAGTGTGTGATTGTTTGTAACGGAGAGAGACACCCCTATAGCACATGTCCAATAGAGGTCTGGCCAACAAGGAACAAAGGTCGAGAGGGACGCATGGAGAACATGGACACATGGGGAGGGCGAGAGGGTGTGTTTGTGATAGAGAGATCCCCTCGAGATCGTGAGGGGACTATATGGGTGGGAGATCGAGAGAGGTACGTGCGCAATAGAAAGATGCCTCGAGAGAAATCGAGATAGACCATGCACATCTTTGTGATGGAGACTAAGATTAGATAGTCATATACATATATGGGGGCTGAGTGTGCCTACAATTGAGTGAGAGACCATCATACTTGGCTAGCTTGTCAGGACCCCGATCCTAAGTCACACCGATCTAGCATGTAACACTTCATATCACTTTGCGGCCTCACGCACGGTATTCCCACGGGTGCGACCTTACCTGGCCCGGGACCGTTTGCGCTTTTTGGCTCACGTATATGATAATGTCGCTAGCATCCATATGACAGAGAACCCGGGCCGACATGGCTAGTCGTGAACCCAAAGCGGCACCAACCTATGGGGACAGGCATACATGAATCACATCGAGCATGTCGGTCAGCAGCGTGTGAATCCGGGCTGTAGCACCGGGCTAACAGGACTCCGGGAACCCGGGCTGTAGCAGGCTAGGCAGGACTCCGGATGTCACCGCGTGACATTTCCCTGAAGGGACAGACACAGGAACGAAGTGAAACACATGCCGGCCAGTCAAGGGTCCTGAGCAGTAGTGCTGGGCTAGCAGGACTCCGGTGAACCGGGCTGTAGCAGACTACTATGGCTCATGGAAGCACTAGACTACATTTCTCCATAAGAGAGGCTGCCAAGGATAAACAACTAGATTGTCGGATCCCACACATACCAAGCATTTCAATCATACACACAATATGCTCGATATGTGTAAATACAACATGGCATCACAACATAACTCTACAACTCAAGTATTTATTCATTAGGATCCGAGAAGCGGGATACTACAAACATGGGTCTCATGACCCAACAATCATAACATACAATTCAAGCACATGCGGAAGCTTAACATGTCTGAGTACAGACATCTATAAATGAAAAAGGCTAAGAAGCCTGACTATCTACCAGATCCTGCCGAGGGCACAAGATCGTAGCTGAGGTATCAAGCTAAACGTCGAAGTCCACGTGGAACTACTAGCGAGACTGAAGTTGCAACTCCTGGACAGAGGACGAGAGGGGTCAGTAAATCGAGCGGGGTCATATTTCAGGGCCCAATGTGTGGTAGTAGCTGTTTCATGGATCACAAACACAGAACTCAGTTCCTGAGAACGGTTTCAATGAGACAACCCACCATGTACTCCTACATGGCCTCTCACCGCTACCTTTACCAAATCGTGTTCACACACTTAGCTCACACACAGTAGGACATGTTCATCACTGTTCCAATTCATCCCCGATGAATCAGACCTGGCACAACTCTAAGCAATAGCAGGCATGACAAACAAGCATGAATGAGTAGGCACATCAGGGCTCAAACAACTCCTACTCATGCTAGTGGGTTTCATCTATTTTACTGTGGCAATGACAGGTCATGCAGAGGATAAGGGTTCAACTACCGCAGCGAGTAACAGTTGAATCATTGTTGTCCTAACGCAGTAACAGAGAGCATCAGTGAGAGAGTGGGATTGTATCGGAATGAACAAGGGGTTTTTGCTTGCCTGGCACTTCTGAAGATAGTAATAGCTCTTCATCGGTGTCATCGAACTCATCGTCGGAACCACGTTTACTGAGAGGGGACAAAACCAGCAAACAAGGAAGAAACACCATCAATGCAATGCAACAATATGATGCATGCTCATGACATGGCAAAATGAGTGTGTTTTGGCTAATGCAACAGAAAGTCATTTTAATTTAAGTGGAATTCAAAACTATATCAAATTCCAACTCCAAACCTATTATGAAATTTGCCCTAATCATGTTTCATCCTAATAAGTTAGGTTAACTTGCTCAAACATGCATGGAAATGGTACAGATGGATTCCTTGAATTTTTCTGATAATTTTTCATATATAAATTATTTCATTTGGAGTTACGGTTGAATTTCTATGATTTTTAGAAGTTTAGGAAATTTTCTGGAATTCCTGGATTATTTTAAAATCCAGAAAATCACTTTCTGCATCAGCATGACGACATCACGATGTCAGCAAGGTCAATAGGGTCAAAACTGACCCGTGGGGTCCATTGGCCAGTGAGTCAGACACTAATCCCGCGTTGACTTGGGCTTTGACCCGCTGCGGGGCCCGTTGTCAGCGTCTAAAAGTGGTTTAGCTGGCGATGATTAGCACTAATTACGCGGCCACGTCAGCACGCCAGAGTTTGGCCGGCGGCGACCTCAAGCTGTGGCGGAGTCCGCTCGGGATTGAGCTACGGACGACGGTTTCGGGCGAGATTTGCGGCTATGGGTTGCTGGCACACGCGCGCATCCAGTGGTGGCAGCGACTGGAGCTGGGGTGGCCTGTAGTGGCGGCGGCGGCGAGTTGGGCGGCGGCCGGAGTTCGGCCGGCAATGGTTTGGGCGATGCCGAGCAAGGGAGGAGCCGTGGTTAGTCGTGTTCGACTCACGGAAGTGCGGTGAGTGCAACGGTGAGCTCGAACGCCTGGTTGCGCGACCGTAGCTACGATGGCGACATGGCCGGCGGGGGGGAGCTTCGGGCTCGATAGGAAGACGGGGCTAGGGAAAAGGAACGGAGGGGGAGAGCGAGGCGGAAACAACAGGAGCTCACAGGGAGGTCGAAGAACGGCTCAGCGGGCTTGGGGACGTCCTCGGTGGCGCGAATCGACCGGCGGTGATCCACGGGTCCGAGGAGGAAGAAGAGCTCAGGGTCGTCATCACGGAGCTCCTGGCGGCGCCTGGATTGGTGCAGAGGACGCGGGGGTCGAGGCGGAGCTCGTGGCATAGCTGGATGGGCGTGGGGAGGTCGATGGCAGCGGCGAACGACGGCGGTGCATCCATGGAGGCTTCGGCCATGGCAGGGAACGGGCGATGGGGAGAGCAAGGGTGGGAGAGATCGATCCATACGGTTCTGGGGGGTGGCTTGGCGCTACGGAAGGCTCAGAGCGCTTCGGGGAAGCAGGAGGTGGCTCGTGCGTGGACACGTGCGGCGAGCACGCGCCTTCGTCCTCTTGGCAGAGGAGGAAGACGACAGGGAGGAGGCCAGTGGGCTGGGCCAGCGAGCTGGGCCGGCCAGGCAAGTGGCCCAGGTAGGTCCTTTCTCTCTCTCTCTCTCTCTCTCTCTCTCTCTCTCTCTTTCTTTTATTTCTATTTTTCTTTTGTTCTGTAAGTTTGTGGCATTACTAAAATATCTAGGCACTTTCAAAAATCACCAAACTGTGCATGTCCAATGTTTAGAATATATCAAACATGGAACATTTTGGTTTGGGATTATTTGGACATTTAAAATACTCACTAGCATTTAAATGCCCAAATGCAATTAACTAATTATTTAATCCAGTGACCCTCTGTTGTCCTAGAAAAGTGTGCACCATTTTTGTCAGAGGTTCTAGACCAAGGCAAAGATGATGAACATTTTAGAAGGGCATTTTGGTTTCACAGAATGCTATTTAAAGGGTGCTTGCCCTTCTTTTAATCAGATTTCTGAGGTTTCAACAATCCTCAATTCAAGTTTCAGAAATTTAAACATGATGCAAGCAAGATGCAAACACTAGGCAACACCAGAAGCTAGGGATGTGACAGCTCACCCCTACTGAACAAGAATCTCGTCCTGAGATTCAAGCCGTGAGGTAAGAAGACAGAGGGACACAAGCTAACACAATCTTCACGATCCAGATGTCTTTCTCGAAGATGTTGATTCATTGCATCACCTTGATCTCGATGTCTTGCTTTGAGAACTACATCCAACATGACAACGAGTAGAAAGGGAGAATTTAAGAAGAATCGACCTTCCTGAGGTTCGAGCAACTTAGGATCATCTTAATGATCACAAGATCAACTCATGGAATGAGACATAGTAACATCTCTCGAGCTGAGACACGAAGCATACACCTAGAGGGACGGAGTGAAACGGTTGGCGAAGGTTCACTAGGTAGGCAACCATTCCATACTCGAATAAGATGGAGCATGAATTTCAAAGTAGCAAGGAGATATTTGCCATGATTTCATAACGTGATACCTCGAGGAAGGTGACTCATAGAATTATTCCCTTAAGTGGCAAAAAGAATTACTTTTGATTCGGAGATCATTGAAACTCTTTATACCAGCCTAAGGCAATCACAATCGATTATTTGAAGGAGTTCAAAAGAATGACATACTTGGACTAGAAAGGATGATGTGGACTCCCTTGTTGAAGACAACGCAATGGATGATTTTGCTTATCATCGGAAATGGATGGGACCCATGGTAAGTCCACTTTTGAAGATGATCCTGAACAACAACTACTGAGGTGCAAGCTGGGAACAAAATGCAAATGTTGGGAATGATTCTGGTAACTGGGGAAGAACTCAACAGTCGAGAGTGAGTCCATTGTTTGAAAAGGTTATAACATAACCGAGGAAACTGGAAGCAAATCCCAGTTAACGCCAACGGTAAAACCTGGTGCTTGCGCGTGCTCTCAAGAACTTGAGCATCTCCATATTCATCAAGGTTTTACCAATATCCGTGTCAAGGATCCTAGCAACACAACATACCACCATGATGAATGGTGATGGGTGATGTAGATGCAAAGGAAGATAACACTTTCTCAGATTTCACCTTAGCGAGGCCAAGGGAACAAAATCTAGATGATCGACCGAGAGACATATAGCACTCCGCTTCTAATGTTCTCCTTGATGTGCTAATGTATCCCATTCATAGATATGGTTTGATATATAGAACATCAAGTAAAAGGTCGGACTTCGGGAGAACAAGAATCCATAAGGATTAACTACGGAGGTAAATCCTACGAAATCCTCATGGGGAGGTGGCCAACTTTCTTCAATCGAGATACTACAATAATAGGTCTTCCGGCTGGATGTGTTGGCCACGACATCCACTTACCGGTTATTGAGAAACCAATATTATAGTTCTTGGAAAATGCTCCAACCATCATATCTGCCTGAGATTCAGATCTGGTTGGTGTCAGGATATTCCAGACTCATCGAGTCTAGAAAGGAAAATGAAATTTTGCAACACAAATCGACGAGACGACGTTGCGAGATTCTCGGGGAATGAACTGCGATAGCAAGCTCCAAAACATGAGCTGGTTCTGCTACAACATGTGAAGACGTTGTCCCAGACAAGTATGACCACATAGTAGTCTTATAATAAAACACTACCGAGTTCTGGTGGGGAACCATCATTGAGGATATCGAAATCTTGTGCATGACCTAGGATAGCACAACAACTTCTTTTCCTGGAACTGGTCAATCAGTGGCTTAGTGTGCTATGGAATTCATATGGAATGAAGATGATCAGTCTATCAGACCATGGAATACTTCGCACATGCATGACTGACTTGGGATGATTCCAGAGGAAGCAAAACTAACTTTCTCGAACTCACGGCGGAAACTTGCACCAAATGCACGTGAATCAGAGGAAGTCACTTCTTTCATCCAACATATGCTTCATGAGCTAGCATGAAGAGATGCTTTCAAAAGTTTCCAACACTCGCTTAATGTTTGACAAAATCATGGAGAGGACATGGATGTTGTCGATGGGCTCAACAACAATTCATCCAGGTTTCCATATAAATGGAATTCCATAATTAAGTGAACATGGTGATAGCATTGGTCAGACCCAAAGAATATAATGGTGTATGCTCGAGGAATCAACCACGAGTAAGACCACATTACGAATATCGTTGGTTCTGATTTGATTTGATGATAGCCCACACTCAATTCAAAGTTTGGGTAAGATAATAGCACCGACAATTGATCACGAGGATCAATTGATGAAGATATCATCTTTCTTCAACACACACGCACACACACGCAAGATATCCCTTTGGAATGAACTGAGTCGGACAAGCTGCTATCTTTCAACTCTCCAAGTTGTTGTTTAGCTTAACCAACTTGCTCAGCGTATCCAACACAGATTCTTGGAGAAAGGATGGTTTGGAGGAAACCCAACATGATCACGAACTCAAAATAGCGGTCAGGTGACAACCTGGTAATACTTCTGAGAAGATATTCGGAACATCACGAACCACCGATATGTTACTAAGATCGAGAACAATCTTGCTTTTCAGGGCAAGACAATGTGATCAAGAGAGTGATGGATTGACACACTCCTAACTCATTGATCGAAGAGTGCACCAGAAACAAGGATTAGGTAGCACAATCTACCTTAGAACGATGATTCAATAACCAACATGCTAAGAATGAAGTTATGGTCCTTTAACTACCAAGCAACGGGGTTGCTAGGAGTATTGATTTCACACATCACAATTCACTTGTCGACATTCCGGTTGCAACAACACGAAAACCGAGAAATGAATAATGATGGAGAGAGTATCACGACGTCAAGAATTCTTGAGAGATGCTGTAATTCCTATGACAATCCTGACATAAAGGGGGTAATACTCCGAGGTAGAACAGAACAAAAGCTGGATTGGCATTTTGATCTGCGGAAAACAACTACTTTGACCAGTCAAAGAAATGGATGAGGTGCTGGAGTTTGTTTCTCCTAGTCATTCCGGAATAGAATGGCTCGATGGACCACAAGAATAATAGGCATCGATAACACGAATGCACGACATAAACTTGGCTATCAACTGATAGACAAGGATCGGAATACAACTACAGAGGGACAACTCAAAGGAACATATATCTTTCTGAGTTGTGGATGCATAGGTTAGTATGTCGAACAAGTTCAACATATTTCTTCTGGATAACCATGCTGAGAGGTAGGACTGGCAGAGTCACAATTATGAATGGAGAACTCCTCAAGAGTACTCTGATTGTGATCTTTTGATCCAACAAACTTCTGCCATAAGTGGTTCATAGTATTTGGAAGAAGGAAATACCACAGACCTCGAGGGCTAATGCAAAGGTTAATAATAACCTAAAGGAACGAGCAAACACTATCAACATGAAGTAAGTGGAGTGAATCTTGGGTCAGGAACCCAAGAGTAGAATACCTACTACTAAGTAGCATCGCGGGATGCTTTCGAGAATGATGGCCAGAATCATCACACTTGGGACACAAAGCATTACTAGATTACTGGGTGGTTCTCTAGGACACCCAGGGTCATAATAATAGTTCCAACATATATATCGAGGCAATGGAATACCTCAACACACTGGTTAGTGTGATTAATCTGGCCCAAAAGACATCGAACACAGGAGAAAGGGATTTGAAAATGCATCAGATTGTTTAGGAACCTGGGATGACTCGGACAGCATAACGGCTGTAAATGCTCAAAAAGATTTGAGACATCCTGCAAAATGGTGGCATAACCACTCAATGCACAATATCAAGGTTCTGAGGCCAGCTATGAACATATGGAAGTAGTAGGAGCTGAACTGAGGCTTAAACCCAACAATCCTAGGCAACTATGGTTTAGTAACACGTCATCCTGAGAGATAGAAGAGAAGCCTAGTTCTTAACCCCGTAGAAAACATAAGATGACTCAGATCAGAAGGTCATGAGGATAAGGAGTAAAAAGAACCTTACGTTCCCTTCCACAATCAATTCCATTACACAACGAAAGCATTTCTAGACACAACTTTGACCATTTTGGCTTGGTAATCCTACAGGAAGTCAGGCTCTGATACCAACGCTGTCAGGACCCTGATCCTAAGTCACACCGATCTAGCATGTAACACTTCATATCACTTTGCGGCCTCACGCACGGTATTCCCACGGGTGCGACCTTACCTCGCCTGGGACCGTTTGCGCTTTTTGGCTCACGTATATGATAATGTCGCTAGCATCCATATGACAGAGAACCCGGGCCGACATGGCTAGTCGTGAACCCAAAGCGGCACCAACCTATGGGGACAGGCATACATGAATCACATCGAGCATGTCGGTCAGCAGCGTGTGAATCCGGGCTGTAGCACTGGGCTAACAGGACTCCGGGAACCCGGGCTATAGCAGGCTAGGCAGGACTCCGGATGTCACCGTGTGACATTTCCCCGAAGGGACAGACACAGGAACGAAGTGAAACACATGCCGGCCAGTCAAGTGTCCTGAGCAGTAGTGCTGGGCTAGCAGGACTCCGGTGAACCGGGCTGTAGCAGACTACTATGGCTCATGGAAGCACTAGACTACATTTCTCCATAAGAGAGGCTGCCAAGGATAAACAACTAGATTGTCGGATCCCACACATACCAAGCATTTCAATCATACACACAATATGCTCGATATGTGTAAATACAACATGGCATCACAACATAACTCTACAACTCAAGTATTTATTCATTAGGCTCCGGGGAGCGGGATACTACAAACATGGGTCTCATGACCCAACAATCATAGCATACAATTCAAGCACATGCGGAAGCTTAACATGTCTGAGTACAGACATCTATAAATGAAAAAGGCTAAGAAGCCTGACTATCTACCAGATCCTGCCGAGGGCACAAGATCGTAGCTGAGGTATCAAGCTAAACGTCGAAGTCCATGTGGAACTACTAGCGAGACTGAAGTCTCTCTGCAAAACATAAATTAAGAAAACGTGAGTACAAATGTACCCAGCAAGACTTACATCAGAACTAACTACATATGCATCGGTATCAACAAAGGGGTGGTGTAGTTTAACTGCAGCAAGCCAGCTTTGACTCAGTGGCTAACTTGAACTACGACTGCAAGCAACTCTTTTGAGGTGGCGCACACGAGTCCACATATTCACCATATCAATACACCACTATGGATCCGCTCCCGTCTCCCTACGAGAACGCCATCCATAGCACTCACGCTTATCTTGCGCATTTTAGATTATCCACTTTCACTTGTCTATGAACTGTTATAGGCAACCCAGAAGTCCTTTACCGCGGACGCGGCTATTCGAATAGTTTTATACCCTGCAGGGGTGTACTTCGTCACACATGTTTCCACCACTTAGCGTCTGCACACGACATGTGCTCGGCAGACTTCAAGAGAAAGCCGACGTGGGTGTAGACCACGACCTGACTAACCGCACAAGTCTCTAGTCCAGGTTTATCACCAATTCAGGTTCCATCCGCGAGGAGATCGGGCCGGAGTTTCGCTCACAGCGCCAAACGATGTGTGCAGGGTTCCCGAGACACCAAACGGGCGCCCGGTACACCGTGCCACGGTGTATCTATCGCATCATAGCCCACCCCTCGGGTCAGCGCTACGCACGGCCGCCAACACATATCCTATAAACACTAGAAACTAGTTGCAACTCCTGGACAGAGGACGAGAGGGGTCAGTAAGTCGAGCGGGGTCATATTTTAGGGCCCAATGTGTGGTAGTAGCTGTTTCATGGATCACAAACACAGAACTCAGTTCCTGAGAACGGTTTCAATGAGACAACCCACCATGTACTCCTACATGGCCTCTCACCGCTACCTTTACCAAATCGTGTTCACACACTTAGCTCACACACAGTAGGACATGTTCATCACTGTTCCAATTCATCCCCGATGAATCAGACCTGGCACAACTCTAAGCAATAGCAGGCATGACAAACAAGTATGAATGAGTAGGCACATCAGGGCTCAAACAACTCCTACTCATGCTAGTGGGTTTCATCTATTTTACTGTGGCAATGACAGGTCATGCAGAGGATAAGGGTTCAACTACCGCGGCGAGTAACAGTTGAATCATTGTTGTCCTAATGCAGTAAAAGAGAGCATCAGCGAGAGAGTGGGATTGTATCGGAATGAACAAGGGGTTTTTGCTTGCCTGGCACTTCTGAAGATAGTAATAGCTCTTCATCGGTGTCATCGAACTCATCGTCGGAACCACGTTTACTGAGAGGGGACAAAACCAGCAAACAAGGAAGAAACACCATCAATGCAATGCAACAATATGATGCATGCTCATGACATGGCAAAATGAGTGTGTTTTGGCTAATGCAACAGAAAGTCATTTTAATTTAAGTGGAATTCAAAACTATATCAAATTCCAACTCCAAACCTATTATGAAATTTTCCCTAATCATGTTTCATCCTAATAAGTTAGGTTAACTTGCTCAAACATGCATGGAAATGGTACAGATGGATTCCTTGAATTTTTCTGATAATTTTTCATATATAAATTATTTCATTTGGAGTTACGGTTGAATTTCTATGATTTTTAGAAGTTTAGGAAATTTTCTGGAATTCCTGGATTATTTTAAAATCCAGAAAATCACTTACTGCGTCAGCATGACGACATCACGATGTCAGCAAGGTCAACAGGGTCAAAACTGACCCGTGCGGTCCATTGGCCAGTGAGTCAGACACTAATCCCGCGTTGACTTGGGCTTTGACCCGCTGCGGGGCCCGTTGTCAGCGTCTAAAAGTGGTTTAGCTGGCGGTGATTAGCACTAATTACGCGGCCACGTCAGCACGCCGGAGTTTGGCCGGCGGCGACCTCAAGCCGCGGCGGAGTCCGCTCGGGATTGAGCTACGGATGACGGTTTCGGGCGAGGTTTGCGGCTATGGGTTGCTGGCACACGCGCGCATCTAGTGGTGGCAGCGACTGGAGCTGGGGTGGCCTGTAGCGGCGGCGGCGAGTTGGGCGGCGGCGGGGAGCTTCGGGAGGAGCCGTGGTTAGTCGTGTTCGACTAACGGAAGTGCGGTGAGTGCAACGGTGAGCTCGAACGCCAGGTTGCGCGACCGTAGCTACAATGGCGACATGGCCGGCGGGGGGGAGCTTCGGGCTCGATCGGAAGACGGGGCTAGGGAACAGGAACGGAGGGGGAGAGCGAGGTGGAAACAACAGGAGCTCACAGGGAGGTCGAAGAACGGCTCAGCGGGCTTGGGGACGTCCTCGGTGGCGCGAATCGACCGGCGGTGATCCACGGGTCCATGGAGGAAGAAGAGCTCGGGGTCGTCGTCACGGAGCTCCTGGCGGCGCCTGGATTGGTGCAGAGGATGCGGGGGTCGAGGCGGAGCTCGTGGCATAGCTGGATGGGTGTGGGGAGGTCGATGGCAGCGGCGAACGACGGCGGTGCGTCCATGGAGGCTTCGGCCATGGCAGGGAACGGGCGAGGGGGAGAGCAAGGGAGGGAGAGATCGATCCATACGGTTTTGGGGGGGGTGGCGTGGCGCTACGGAAGGCTTAGAGCGCTTCGGGGAAGCAGGAGGTGGCTCGCGCATGGACGCGCGCGGCGAGCACGCGCCTTCGTCCTCCTGGCAGAGGAGGAAGGCGACAAGGAGGAGGCCAGTGGGCTGGGCCAGCGAGCTGGGCCGGCCAGGCAAGTGGCCCAGGTAGGTCCTTCTCTCTCTCTCTTTCTTTTATTTCTATTTTTCTTTTGTTCTGTAAGTTTGTGGCATTACTAAAATATCTAGGCACTTTCAAAAATCACCAAACTGTGCATGCCCAATGTTTAGAATATATCAAACATGGAACATTTTGGTTTGGGATTATTTGGACATTTAAAATTCTCACTAGCATTTAAGTGCCCAAATGCAATTAACTAATTATTTAATCCCGTGACCCTCTGTTGTCCTAGAAAAGTGTGCACCATTTTTGTCAGAGGTTCTAGACCAAGGCAAAGATGATGAACATTTTAGAAGGGCATTTTGGTTTCACAGAATGCTATTTAAAGGGTGCTTGCCCTTCTTTTAATCAGATTTCTGAGGTTTCAACAATCCTCAATTCAAGTTTTAGAAATTTAAACATGATGCAAGCAAGATGCAAACACTAGGCAACACCAAAAGCTAGGGATGTGACATAGCTAGGCATGAGATTGTGTGTGTGTGTGCGTGTGAGATGAGAGAGAACGAGGGAGAGAGATAGAGTTCTAGATGGGCCTATCAAGTGCGAGTCAGATATGCATGTGTATCTGTGACCTAGGTAGATGGAGAGTTTGAGAGAGAGGGGGGAGAGCTCCGAGACGACGGAGTGGTGCGTGAGAGAGTTACGAGCAACGAGCCAAGGAATTTGTGTGCGTACGATGAGTGCACCCGAGATATCTAGCTTGGACTAGAGAATCGTACATAGTGTGCAAGAGAGACCTATAGATGGAGTATATATGCATGCGAACTAGAAAGACCCCCCCCACACACACAAAGAGAGAGAGAGAGAGAGAGAGAGAGAGAGAGATGGAGAGAAAGCGAGAGGGACCAACAAGGTTTTTGTGTTGGATGCGTGCGACATAATTGAAGATTGTCGACGAGAGAGAGAGAGAGAGAGAGAGAGAGAGAGAGTAGGAGTCCAGGAGAGGGGGGTCGCGTTTTATGCATCAAAGACTGATATAAACCATGTTTCGATATAAACTTGCATTCAAATATTTAAATTGGAGAACATGTTGTCTGCAATCCACACATGAATGGATATATACGTATATCAAACAAGTTCATTAATTTGACTTTCAACATGTTCATGGAGTACTATAATACTGTACAACATGCTACTTGATTGAGGTGTTCAATTTTGGATTTAGTTCACTATTTTGACCTGGTGAACGAGCTATTTCATTGAATCGAGATATTTCATTTTGGGTTTGATTCCCGTTTTTGAGTGGGTCAACTATTTGTCATATAGTAAATCGCTAGCAACGAGCATGTGAAAACACATTACTCCCGAGCATCATCTCTCCATCTAAAAAAGAAGTGGCAAGCTAATATTTCAAAATTTGATTCGAATCGACTTGGTAAGGTAGACGTGGATGCTCGTTCTCCCAAAATTTGAACGAACCGTTAAACATCCTCTGCTCGGTGGAATTCGTCCGAGCAATAAATGGGAGACGTGAAATTACCATCCTATGTGGGACATGCATCAATTGGCCCGTTGTACATCGAGGGTAGGTTCGTAACTTCATCCAAGTGCGCCTTCTCCTCGGTCGAAATGACACGTGCTGAATAATTCATAAACCATGGTCGGCAAAACACGCTCTCCTCGCCCGAAATAGCTCGCGACCACTATTTCAAAACACGCTCTCCTCGCCCGAAATCGCTTGTGCCCACTATATTTCAAAACACGCCCTCCTCGCCCAAAATCGCTCCCGCCCACTATTTGGGGAGAAGCAAAGTTACTCTACTATCCCCGACCCTCAATACACAGACCCAAGCCGAGAAGCCTAAAGGCAGGGGTAGAACTGTAACTCCCCCTCACATTTCAGACAAATGCGTTCGTAAAACATGGTTCCACTCCCCTCCCAATCCCCCCCATTCATACCTTGTGGGCACCAAATCACGTTCTCCCCTGAAGCTCCCTTCTCCCGAGCCGCGAAACCTCAGCCCCTCCTCCATGGCGCCCCCACCAGACCAATTTCACACCCGCCCTCCTCCCTAATGCCGGAGACGCTGTCCATTTGCCGTCGTGCATTGGACCGTGTGCCTCTTACTTCGTGCCACTGGAGCTGCCTCGACGACGGCCGCGTGAACCGTACCGGAGCTTATTCACCCCCGCCGTTGTTCACGGCGCCGGAGTGGCTCCAACTTAGGATCCGTGCAGAGTCCCGGCGCTGCTTCCCCATAGCCGTCGACTGTCGCGACATCGCTGTTTCCCTGCCGCCGGTCGCCACCGCAACCGCGCCGGCCTCACCGACTCGGCAGCTGGACCTGCCTACTTCACCATGCCGCCAGATAGGTCGCACCCTCATCTCAAATCACTTTATTTAGGCGTCAGTTGTCTGAATTTTTATTCTCGGCCAAATGATTCCCAATGGGAAGCAGCACCCCTCGAGGCGGCGGAGCTCCTAGGCTGCCGGTTGGCTGGTGTCTAATGTAAGGGTGCAGGGCCGCAAGTTCGCCGCGGAAGCAGCGCTTAGATGGCTATCTTAGAGTTGCGTGGGTTGAAGGTACTGCCACCGCCGGATCTGGATGACGGGGAGTATTTGTGGATTGGCCCGGGGGCGGCGCAACCATGACCGTGCGGTCGGGCGGGGAGCGTGGTTTTGGCCGGGGCCACGGATGACAGAGGTAGGCTGCTCTGCCATTGGTCGCTGGCTCTTTGGGGAAGATTCCTAACAGTGTTAGCCGGGAGGCACAAGACAGCCATGAAGCCATCTGGCGCAGATCAGACAGTACCAAAATAAAATAAAATCGTGTGACCCCAATTTAGTCTTCAGTCAACAGACGTGTGACCACTCTCATACCTTGTTGTTGATCTCTTAGTGTATTTCTTCAAATCAAAGAGATGTGTCATTCTTAACATTATGCGTTATCTGCATCTTCAGACACACCGTCTTCCGACTCACCGCAGCTGCTCCAACAAGGGAAGCATACACCAGAAGGGAGCTATAGTCCCCACTCAATAGTTCCTTGCATAGAATGCGCGTGCCCGACATGGACAGCCACAACAACTATGGGGCCATCGACAAGCCAGCACATGATTCTCACTCCTATAGGTTGTACCCTCATCTTACTTGTGTGCAACATTTATGGCTTTGTTATTCATCTAAGCATGGAAAATAGATTATCACATTTCACTGTATATTCATGCTGATCTCTCACGGGTCTTGTTTAGGAGTTAACAATGTTCCATAGTTCAGCTAAGATACTTGTTCTTTAGGTAACACTGTTCCATAGTTATCATCCATCGGCCAATGCTATCCCACAGGCTGGTGATTATAGTATTATACCACTTCTAGTATTACCTATGTTGTTCTTTAATACTTTTGTGTGCCATCTAGTTAATCTTGAGTACAAATGATACATATTTTGTAGCTTTCATATGTGTTCTACCTTTAGTTTTTGAGACCTGTTGCTACTAGTTAACCCCAGTCCTACTATTTATTTCGTCTTCTACATGCACTCGTTACATAAATCTAACTACTAGTTGTCTTCCATGCATGTCATATATAATTGCACACACTGATATATCCACAAGAACCTCACGGAGCAATCACTACTAGGAAAAGGGCTAAAGATGAAATTGACACTAATGGCGCACCAGAGAAGTGGTGCGCCACTACTATTTACTAATGGCACACCACGTGAAGATACGCCATTAGTGTGTAAGACACTAATGGCGCACCAGGCACAAGGTGCGCCACTAGTAACAAAATGTTTTTTTTTCATTTTTTCAAACATACTAATGGCGCATCCGGGCAAAGTGCGCCATTAGTAGTTAGAACTACTAATGACGCACCAACCGTTGAGTGCGCCACTACTGTAGTCTTTTTTTTTTACTTTTTTGCAAAACTACTAATGGCGTACCGTCGCATAGTGCGCCATTACTAGTTCAAACTAGTAATGGCGCACTGTGCCACGGTGCGCCATTAGTATAAAAATTATTTTTAGTACTTTTTTTGCAAAACTACTAATGGCACATGTATGTGTGGTGAACCCTCCCCCGCTCCACCGCTGCCGACGAGCACCCCCGCACCCGCCCCCGCTCCACCGCCGCCGACGAGCACCCCCCGCACCCTCCCCCGCTCCACCGCCGCCGACGAGCCACCGCATATATGTTACTCCCAAAAGCATATAAAGTTTGTCAAATTTTGAGCTATGGATATTTAGTTATGATTTAAACAAGTTTGAACATATTTAAACACAAATAAATATCAAACAACATTTTAAATGTTGTTAACATGGCAACAACTGCATATTATTTTTCTACATGAAATTCTGAGCATCTAGCATATGTGACATGTTATATTTGGATGCATGCATAAAAAGATATGTGCAAAGAAAAAAATGCATAAAAACAAAAATTGGGGAGCATGGGAATCGAACCCAGGACCTCCCAGTGTGTGTGCTGCGTGCTGACCAGTCGGGCTAGTGTGTGTGTTCTATTTCAAATACGTTTAGGTGGAATATAACCTGAGTGCTCGAACTGTAATAAAAAATTTGTACTAATGGCGCACCTAGGGGTGGTGCGCCATTGCTGTCGTCGTACTTATGGCGCACCAGGGGAAGGTGCGCCATTGCTAACCCTCCCCCCACTCCACCTGTTCCCCTCTGGCCTCTCTCCCTCCCTCGCCAGATCCCCCACTCGACCTAACCTCGCCGCAGCCGCCCACGCGCCCCCGCCGCCTCCCTCTCCCCTTCGCCGCCTCCCCCCCGAGCCCCGCCTCCCCCCGGAGCACCGCCTCCCTCGCCTCGGAGCCGCCCCGCCCCGAGTTCCACCAGGAGAGGAGGCCCCACGTCCACCAGGAGAGGAGGCCCGCGACCTCCCCGCCGTCTATCCCCGCCTCCCCCAAGCTCGCCGTCTCCGCCCTCTGTCATCTCCGCTCCGGCCACCACCTCATCGTGGTCAGGTAACCCTCCTCCCTCTGCCTCTCTTCTCCTCTCTTCCTCCTCTCCTCCTTCCTGGCCATGCCCTCTTCTTCTCTCTTTTGCTAGGTTTAGGTCAAATCCCTCTCGAATTTAGGTCAAATTAGGTTCAAAAAATTGTGGGAGTAGTGCCTAGCAAACATGAATAATTAGTACTCCATGTGCATTGGAGTACTTGGTACCTGCAAGATTTGGACACACTGAAAAAATGCACTGGACACACTGAAGAAAATTTTTGTGTCCAGTAAGATTAGAGAATTTTTTTGCTAATGGTGTGCTGGTAGAACGCGCAATTTTTGTTAGTTCGTTGCCATCTCATGATAGGACATTCATTTGTTTCTGTTGTTCACAATGCTCTAAATTTGTGTGCCAAAGAGAGTTTTCTCTGAATTTGTTGTTCACAATGCTCTAATGGTTTGTCAGTGAATGGTGGTGCAATGGTGGCCTCTGTTTCAAATATTTCAGCAATTACTTGACCATAAATAAAAAAGAAGATTTGGGGATGGTAACTCCTGTGTGGTTTCTATTAAATTTAAAATAGTGAGGGTGTCATTTTCATCCATTCATCTCTTTCTCTAGCTTTTCTAAAAGTTATGTTTACAATATTGCTGCATTTTCTAGAACAGCCACCACACTATAATATTTCATAAGATGATGATATAGTTAAGAATATTACTTAAGGTATGCTTCTGAATATTGTTGTCCACAATGTCTTCTCGCCAAACGCCTATCCATTTAGGAGCCATGGTCATAAACAGTCTGCTTGAGGGTGGTCTTCCACAACATATGGAATTTATCCATCTAATGTAGTCAATAGATGTTGTCAAGTGATTGTGTCATGGTTTTGGTTCTGTTTTTAAAAAGGAAAGCCAGTTGTTCAGGCTTCAAGAAAATATTTCTCAGAATATTACTGCTAAGCCCAAGCTTGTTAATCATGTAACTTGAGAAAATTATTGGAGTAGATCAAATTCAGCCATTATAATGGTTGATGCCTGCATCAACACTTCTCTGTACTGCATGCGGTTGTTATAGTTGAGGGTCAAAAGTAGAGGTTAGCTTTAACATGATTCGCTAGTGCTTTCATCACTTGTGTGGTGATTGTCTTGGTCCTTTTCATTTTTGTCATGGCATTCTTGAGGTGCTGATGTGTCTGAGGGCATGAACCATGATCAGGTTGAGTTCAGATTTCATTAGATTAGATGGATTATCAGAACTTGACGTGGTTTTCCACTTAGCTATCTGAATTGAGAAAAAACATAGCTTTTGCTGTCTCTGAGGCAAAACTTGCTACTCCATATACAACTAATACTACTGCTAGACAAGATACTACTCCATATACTACTAATACTACTACTGTATTTCATTTCAAAGTTCAAAATGCTGGTACTGAGATTTTCATTTCCAATGAGTGATGATTTTCCTAGTAGTAGAAAAAACATAGCAACTTCTCTGATGTTATAAAGTTGTTCTTATATGGGTGAAACTTCACTTGTTTTTAGGCTAGTGTAGGGTGTTGCTTCTTCTGTATGGGCCAACTATGTCACAAATAAATTGTTCCTTCTTCTGTATTTGACAAGTAATGACTTGCAAAGATGATGATCATCTTGCTAGTTTGCTGGGTTTTGTCCCCGAGAGGCCCTTGAGTTTGCCGGAATGTTGATTAACTTCCGTTCCGGCAAATTCGGGTACTCCATATGTCCTATTTTTAGCAAAGGTCATGCTGAAATTTTCCGTGAATTTTAGCATGACTTTGCTAAAAATAGGACATATGGGGTACTTGCGACTAATGTTGATTATCTTCTGCTCAAAATTTATGCTGATATAATGTTGTAAGGGTACTAATTGGTCTCTTCTGCTGCTTATCATAGATGGGGGGAAGCAGCCACCGCCGCTCTGTCTCACCGGAGTACGAGTTGGATGCTTTCGAGTTCTTCACTATCATACTTTCTTCTTCAGTATCAGCCACGAGGCAGGTATATAAAACGAGAGATCTCCCCTTCACCCATCTCATTATGATAACTCTGTTGTTTTCTACATCACTCCTTGTCCCAAATTGTAGAGGCTGCCTGACGGTTTTATGAAGATGCTGGGTGAAGATCCGCCAGATAATGTGAAGCTCCGACAGGCCAGCAGCGGGGTTCGCAGGCTGTGGGACGTGGAGTTAGTGATCGAGGAGGGCCACATGTACCTGTGACGTGGCTGGGAGAAGTTCTACAGTGCCTACTCCCTGCGGACCGGGTACTTTCTTCTCTTGAGGTACGACCATGACGCCACAATGCTCATCGTGAAGGTTTTCAACAAGACTATGTGTCGCATGCGCTATGCTGAAGACGAAGATGCCAGTGCGTTCTGCCTCTTCTTATTCCTCCATATTTGGCTATGTCTCACATTGATTGTTAACGGTCATTGTTGCATTTGGACAGGCAATGGGACCAGCAGCAGCAACACTGGCTACAGCCAAAGCAGCAGCGATTATGGCTGTAGCAAAAGCAACAGCGATTCTGGCCTTAGAGAAAGCAACAGCGATTCTGGCAGCAGCGAAGACAACAAGAAGGATGATCCGGACTGGAGTGGGGGAGAAGAGGAGCAGAGTGGGGATGAGGAGCTACAGGATGATGATGGGCATCAGGCTAAGGATGACCTAGCGCTGGTGGTGGCTGACCAAGGGCAAGAGATGGTGGTGGCTGACCAGGTGCAAGAGATGGTGGTGGCTGACCATGGGCAAGAGATGGTGGTGGCTGACCATGGGCAAGAGATGGTGGTGGCTGAGGGTGGCCTTGCGATGGTAGTGGTGCCTGGCAATTACCACGCACCGGTGGTGGCGCCGGTGATCCCACAGCTGGGCGACATGACCACGCCAATTGTGGTAGAAGACTACATCCCACAGCTGCCTCCACTGCCTCCACCGCCTCGCCGCTCTTGGCGCATCAGGTTGAGGAAGGAGAAGGAGAAGAACAATGAGAACTGAACTATGTCAGGTATGTCAGATCTCCAAAATGATATATATATATATATATATACTTAGTTACCTATTTATCTCTAATATGCTTATTTTCCTATAGGTTAGCTCCAAAATTACTTATGTTAGCACAAAATGATCACGTTTACATAATAAGCTTATAGTCTTCTTCTTATCCAAAATGACATATGTTAGCTTCATTTTACCTAAGTTGGCTCTAATATGCTAACTTAGAGCTTATATGCTTAGTTTCCTATAGGTTAGCTCCAAAATTACTTATGTTAGCACAAAATGATCAAGTTTACATAATAAGCTTATAGTCTTCTTCTTATTCTTCTTCTTATCCAAAATGACATAGGTTAGCTTCATTTTACCTAAGTTGGCTCTAATATGCTAACTTAGAGCTTATATGCTTAGTTTCCTATAGGTTAGCTCCAAAATTACTTATGTTAGCACAAAATGATCAAGTTTACATAATAAGCTTATAGTCTTCTTCTTATTCTTCTTCTTATCCAAAATGACATAGGTTAGCTTCATTTTACTTAAGTTGGCTCTAATATGCTAACTTAGAGCTTATATGCTTAGTTTCCTATAGGTTAGCTCCAAAATTACTTATGTTAGCACAAAATGATCAAGTTTACATAATAAGCTTATAGTCTTCTTCTTATTCTTCTTATTCTTCTTCTTATTCTTCTTCTAGTCTTCTTCTTCTTCTCTTCTTCTGCTTCTTCTTCTAACTTCTTGTTTATCATTTTGCGGATTTTATTTAATTCACGGAAGCTTGCATGGATGGAGTGCTTCTTTTCCATTTGTGTTTTTATTTTGTATCAATGTGAAACTTTTGTGAATTGATGGATAACGGTGTTGAATGAACATTGTGAAACTTTTGTAATATGTAACGATGGAACTATGTGTTGGCTATGTATGTATATATGATGAAACTTGTGTGTTGGATATGATCTGGTGGACGCAGGTAACACCGTTACATATGGCCCCCTATATGTAAGCTAAGCAGATCTGTGTTGTATGTTATCTCTAATATTTTTTAACCTGTGAAAATATCAGAAATGAAAAAAATCCCTAATATTCATACTAGTGGCGCACCACACAAGACACTAATGGCGCACTGTTATAATCACACTAATGGCGCATCACCCAACAGTGCGCCATTAGTATGCCAAAGCACATGGTTAAATATGGCCCCCTGGGAGGCATACTAATGGCGCATGGTGTTCTATACTAATGGCGCACTGCTCGGTGCGCCATTAGTATACCAGAGACTAATGGCACACCGGTGGTGCGCCATTAGTAAGAAATACTAGTGGCGTGATACTAATGGTGCACCAGCAGTGCGCCATTAGTGGGCAAAACTGGTGCGCCATTACTAGCCCTTTTCCTAGTAGTGAATGTAAAGGCCAATAAACTTGATGTCAATGATACCCAAGATGATGGAACATGTCAAGGCAGTTCTTCAGAAGACTTGTAGAAATATGTTGAATCCTCTTCACCCCACAAGGTCCTTGCTCTAACTTGGTCCGTGATATGGGTACAACATGCATATAATGTCCTGGAGTGTATCTACTCTGTTGCAATGCCATGTGCTTAGCATGCTGATCATGCATGTAAATATGTCATGCCTTCCTCTTTTTGAGTACCTATTCCTTCATGATAACATGTTTTCAAATTCAAGTACTGTCATTCTACTCTATCGCAATGCCATCTGCTTAATTTGGACATCATGCTTCTGAATATCTTATGCATTGTTATTCATCAGTATGTACTTCATCTGTCTACCATACCATGTTTTTTATATTGAAGTGCTGTTCTAGTGCTCTGTTGGAGTGGCATCTTAGTTTCCCAATCATACACGTGTATGTTGCCTTAGTTTTTTCTATACGTATTTCGCTAGCACACAGTTTTACATTCAACTAGTGTTTTTTTTACTGTGTTGTCCTCTCGTATCCCTATCTCTTACACCATACTCCCTCCGTCCGGATTACATGTTGCCGAAATGGATAAAAAAGGATGTATCTAGAACTGAAATACGCCTAGACCCATCCATTTTTTTCCGGATGGAGGGAATACATGTCAATATGCCATGCCTTTCTAGTCTTCAGTACCTAGTCCATCTCTCTGCTGTAGCATGTTTTATAATTGAAGCACCATTCTTCTATACAAGGCATGCAAGGGGAAGACGACTATGTTAGAATCTGAAGGGTTACAAACCAGGTCTTTGCAAAAGGTACAAACGCTAGGAGATAATAAACTAACTCCAGTTTTTATAGATACTGCTCCGGCACAGAGAAACCCAACTCCTACTGATAATAACAAGATTCTAGTGGCCAAAGAACTAGTCTGCTCTAGTCCAGCGAAAATATGTCAACTCCATTCTAAGAAGCGTGTGCGTATCCTTGCATCATGAAATTTTATAGCATGCTGATCATATTTTCTACATGTTTCTTACCCATCTCTATTTTAGAAAATCAGCCTAACAGATAGAAGAATTTCTGCTGGTATCATCTGTGAGGAAAGATTCTTGCGGGAATTCTCTGTGCTCCAATGCAGATGTAAGTACCTATTGTATATCACTATATTTTTACATTAGCATCTATTTTGTTAATCGGTGTGAATACAACCTTTATCTAATCTAAATTTAGTTGTAGCAAAATGTATGATTAAAGGCCACAATGTTGATTTTTGTAAGGAAAACTGCCTGGTAGTTTTGCATCCTGAGCTGCATGAGTGTACTATCTCATATGAGTGGGTTTGATCACTTTGGTTCTGCAGTGGGGTTTCAGTGTTTTTTTACTGTGTTGTCCTATCATATCCCTAGCTCTAACAACATACTCCTCCGTCCGGATTACATGTCGCAGAAATGGATAAAACTGGATGTATCTAGAACTGCAATATGCCTAGACCCATCCATTTATTTCCGGATGGAGGGAGTACATGTCAATATGTCATGCCTTTCTATTCTTCAGTACCTATTCCATCTCTACTGTAGCATGTTTTATAGCTGAAGCACCATTCTTCTATATAAGGCATGCAAGGGGAAGACGGCTATGTTAGAATCTGAAGGGTTACAAACCAGGTCTTTGCAAAAGATCCAAACACCATGAGCTAATAAAACCAACTCCATTTTTCATAGATACTGCTCCAGCACAGAGAAACCCAACTCCCACTGATAATAAGTAGATTCCAGTGGCCAAAGAACTAGTCCGCTCCGGTCCAGCAAAAGAATGTCAACTCCATTCTAAGAAGCGTGTGCGTATCCTCGCATCATGAAATTTTATAGCATTCTGATCATATTTTCTACATGTTTATTACCCATCTCTCTTTTAGAGAATAAGGTTAAATGATAGAAGACTTCCTTCATTGGGATTGTATTCGAGGAAAATATTTTGCGGGAATTCTCTGTGCTCCAATGCTGATGTAAGTACCTGTTGTATATCACTATATTTTTACATCATCATGTATTTTGTTAATCAGTGTGAATCCAACCTTTATCTGATCTAAAATTAGTTGTAGCAAAATGTTAAAGGCGCCAATGTTGATTTTTGTAAAGAAAACTGCCTGGTAGTTTTGCATACTGAGCTGCATGAGCGTACTATCTCATATCATGCACATTACTGAATTGTAGTGCTGCTCTGGTTGCCCATCCATTCATTGTGTCAATGTTGCTTTCGTATTACCTTACCTGGCTGATGATAACTGTGCCATATTGTGCTAATTTGGTGTTGGCTAGTTGCCCAAACGTTCGTTGTGCCAATGTTGCTTTCCTATTATTTGACTTGACCAATGATAGCAATGCTAGTGTCTTAATTTGGTGCAGGCTGCTGAAGATAAGAAGACAAACTCTGAAAACAGCAAGGCAACCCCATTTTATCTTTCCAATAAATCTAGGCCAGGTAATATGGCAATAACTCATGATTAATCTGTTTGGTTCCCCTCCTAATTTATATTATGATGCAGTGGTCGAGACACTCTCCACTATCAATAATACAAGCCTGCCAAAATTGCCATCTGAATCTGTTCAGTATCCTCTGTCTCGAATGCAACGGAAAAAATGTATGTTTGTGAACCAATTAATGGCTGAAGGAATGATGGAAATGGTGGATAAATTAGAGGTGCAGAGTCGTGCGACACAACAACTGATCAATGTTTTCAAAGACAGTGTAGCAAAGCAGCAAGAACTTGCCCACATGCTTATTGGCTTCATCCGTGCTTATGGGAATCATTTATTTGCACTGGCATCAATCTTTGATTGCCCAGTGGATGTAATTTCCTATAATATATGTTGGATGTGAAACGTTTTTCCCTTTATGTCGTACCTTTGCTTGATCGGTTCTGGTCCTGTGCATAATTGCTCGTCGTAATGGGATCAAATTATTTAATTTGGCCTAAAGACATGTATGAACTATAGTGGGCCCATTAAGTTAATGGGCCATTACCAGGCCGAAAGTTAATGGTCCGCCCTCTTAACTCCCGGGTCGTTAACAGGCCGACATCGAAGCGGGCAACAGGTGGACCCAATTGATTTCACGGGCCGTTAACAGGTAGTTACTAAGTTCAGGCTACATATGGCCTAACTATATTGTGGGCCTTTAGCAGGCCGAAAGAGACAACGGACGTGTACTGGACCATGAAGAGCATGGGCCGCTAAGAGGCCGAAAGTCAGGTCGTATTTTAAATGGATCAACTATGTTGTGGGCCTTTAGCAGGCCGAAAGAGAAACTGGGCTAGTATTGGGCCATGAAGGGCATGGGCCGTTAAAAGGCCAAAACTCAGGTCCGACTACAAATGGCCCAACTCATTTATGGGCCGTCAACAGGCTGAAAGACACACCGGGCCGGAAATTAGCCCAACATTTAAATGGGTCGCTAAAAGGCCGAAAGATGTACATCGTGAAAATTGGCCCATCCACTGAATGGGCCGTTAACATGCTGAAATCTCATCGGGCCGATATTGAGCCGAAATATATAGCGGGCCGTTAACGGGCTCGAACTGACGATGGGCTGCAATGGTGTCAAATCTTTAACGGGCCGAATTGGCACATCTCGTATGGGCCGTGGGCTTAAATGGACCTGACACAAGTAGGCCTTATATGGGCCGGCATACTAATTTTTACCGGGCCAGCCTTTTTCACCGGAATGGGCCACTGTTGGGCCATGCCACGTGTCGACCTATCATAGGTGCCTCCTGTCCAATGAGTGGATGACATCTGTCCCAACGGTGAGGCAACACGTGTTTCCTCTGGCCAATGATTATTTTACACGTGGAAAATCCCCATTGGTCTGGGCTGTTAACGGGTTATCCGATCCAAAACTGGACCCGATAGCTAAACGGCGTTCCATTATGGTGGATGCCATGTGTCGGTCACCCTTGACGAAAGCACTTCTGTGACGCACAATTTATCGTCATGGAAGTGGACACTTCCGTGATGATAATTTTGGTAATGTCGTGGAACACTTCTACGACAGCACAGGTATGACTATCTTGATTCTGTCATAAAATCGGCATGGATGTACATGCATGACAAAAAACGTGAACTACTCTGACAAACACGTATCATCATGGAAGTGTATTTTTTGGTAGTGATGCTCATATTGGCTCCTACATATTTTACAAAGATCTTTATCGGTCAAACCGCATAACAACATATGTTGTTCCCTTTGTCATCGGTATGTTACTTGCCCGAGATTCGGTTGTCGGTATCATCATACCTAGTTCAATATCGTTACCGGCAAGTCTCTTTACTCGTTCCTTAATGCATCATCCCGCAACTAACTCATTAGTCACGTTGCTTGCAAGGCTCATAGTGATGTGCATTACCGAGAGGGCCCAGAGATACCTCTCCGACAATCGGAGTGACAAATCCTAATCTTAATCTATGCCAACTCAACAAACACCATCGGAGACACCTGTAGATAATCTTTATAATCACCCAGTTACTTTGTGATGTTTGATAGCACACAAAGTGTTCCTCCGGTATTCGGGAGTTGCATAATCTCATAGTCATAGGAACATGTATAAGTTATGGAGAAAGCAATACCAATAAACTAAACGATCATAGTGCTAAGCTAATGGATGGTTCTAGTCCATCACATCATTCTCTAATGATGTGATCCCGTTCATCGAATGACAACACATGTCTATGGCTAGGAAACTTAACCATCTTTGATTACGAGCTAGTCTAGTAGAGGCATACTAGGGACACTCTGTTTGTCTATGTATTCACACATGTACTAAGTTTTCGATTAATACAATTCTAGCATGAATAATAAACATTTATCATGATATAAGGAAATATAAATAACAACTTTACTATTGCCTCTAGGGCATATTTCCTTCAGTGCTTAGGTGAAGCCCCATGCTGGTAGCCTCATCATCACCATCAACACGCCGTCGTGCTGACGAAACTCTCCCTCGTCCTCAACTGGATCAAGAGCTCGAGGGACTTCATCGAGCTGAATGTGTGCTGAACATGGAGGTGCCGTACATTCGGTGCTTGGATCGGTTGGACCGTGAAGACATTCGACTACATCAACCGCGTTACTAAACGCTTCGGCTTTCGGTTTACGAGGGTACGTAGACACACTCTCCCCTCTCGTTGCTATGCATCTCCTAGATAGATCTTGTGTTATCGCAGGTAAAATATTTCAAATACTGTGTTCCCCAAAAGTGGCATCCGAGCCAGGTCTATGCGTAGATGTTATATGCACGAGTAGAACACAAATAGTTGTGGGCGATAATAGTCATACTGCTTACTAGCAACATCTTACTTTGATTCGGCGGTATTGTTGGATGAAGCGGCCCGGACCGACATTACATGACCGCGTTCATGAGACTGGTTCTACCGACGTGCTTCGCACACATGTGGCTGGTGGGTGTCTGTTTCTCCAACTTTAGTTGACTCAAGTTTGACTACACCCAGTCCTTGTTGAAGGTTAAAACAACACACTTGACGAAAAATCGTTGTGGTTTTGATACGTAGGTAAGAACGGTTCTTGCTAGAAGCCTGTAGCAGCCACGTAAAACTTGCAACAACAAAGTAGAGGACGTCTAACTTGTTTTTGCAGGGCATGTTGTGATGTGATATGGTCAAGACACGATGAGATATAAATTGTTGTATGAGATGATCATGTTTTGTAAAAGTTATCGGCAACTGGCAGGCACTACTAGGAAAATGCCTATAGACAAACAGTTAGTAGTAGCGTGGGTTATTTGGCCCGCGCTACTGCTAATTAGTAGTAGCGCGGGAAAAACACGCGCTACTGGTATGGAATAGTAGTAGCGGGGGCACTAAAAAACCCCGCTGCTACTAAATGATTTACACCATGCCCTCCCAACAGACAGTAATAGTAGCGCTGGGTGTAAAACCTACGCTACTAGTAGATAGATAGCTGCAGCGCTGTGGGACACGCCGCGTTACCACTATCCCACCAACCATCCCACTCCACTCTCCCACACCACCCACCCCGGATCCAGATCTAGATCGAGATCCCCTCTACCGGCGGCCTTCCCTTGCCTCTTCCTCAACCTCATCTCCTCTCCTCTGCTGTTCACCCCGACAAGAATTGAAGAAGTGAAGGCCGCCCTACACCGTGCAACATGGATATAGGACTAGAGCAGCAGCTAAGGCTGGGCTCTCGGCCTCCTCGCGGCGTCATCTCTTCCTTCCCCGTAGCCTTCGTCATTGAGGTCCGGCCGTCCGCACCACAATGGTAAGCATGCACGCACGCCGCCACTCCCTGCCTCTCTCCCCGTCCCTCTCCGGTGATTCCCTTCGTCGGCGGCGGCGGTGAATCGGCCCAGCAGACTGGGGTACCCGCTTTGGTGCGGGGTTACATCTTCCCCTTCCCAACCCCTCTACTCAAATAGCCTTTGGGATCTTTGAGATACTAACTGGAGTATTTGTTAGATTTAAGAAGAAAGATGAAAAAATTGGACGTATCTCCTCCACCGAGCTCGATGTAAGGTTCGTTGTTTACATGTGTTTGTGGTTAGATTAACAGAATTGAACTGATCGTTTTAATTATTGTTTGGCATATTACTACTTGGTGTTTCAACTTTTAGTGGTGTGCTCTGACGGCTCTGTATTCCCTTCTTATCTGCATTGCATAATCATATGTGTGTTCAATTATCCTTTTAGATTATTATTTTCCTTGACTACAAGCAGAGTTAATTCAAATTCAAGCCGCTGGTGTTTGTGTCAGAGCTAAGAACATGTATCTGTTGGTGACACCAAGCACAATGTGCGACCACTGCCTTTTTCCTCTCAAGCATTACAATGGTTTGCCCACCTTATCACAAAACACGCATTTTCTCTCCGATGACTTCATAATATGCAAATTTATATTTGTTCCCTGCTTATGCTACAAATTAAAGTACTACCATTTTACGTGAATGAATTTAGTAATTAATGTTTTGTGCTCTCCACTTTTATTTGAAAAATAGATGTTCATTCAAGCTACCTAGATTGCCCGACAATGTGTGACAAAATGTTCTTCTACCTACCAAATGTGCAATCCTTGGGAAGGTAAGGATGTTTCCCTATTTTGTAGTATTTAGAATATTTTGTTAGCTAGTTGTCACTACCTATACTTGCTCTATCCATTTCAATTTCTGCAATAGCTGTCAAGTTAATTCCCCCTATCTCATTCCGTCAACTAGATCATTTTGTGAGATGGCTCTATTTCAGTGAAAGTAACTTTAGTATATAAGATACAAGAACACAAGTAGCCAAAAGGAAGTTTTTTTTCAGGTGCCAATCCCTTTTCCTAATGTAACACCCCGGATGTAACTTTCCATATTTGTAACTCCGACTCTTGCCATTTCGGCTATGTGATATGATATTTCCTTCGTGCTTTGGTTTTTGTTATCGTTTTGCATTTTGTTCATGTCACGCATTTCATATCATGTCATCATGTGCATCTCATTTGCATTTGTGTTCATCTCATGCATCTGGTCATTTTCCCCGTTGTTCGTTTCGCAATTCGACGCTCTCTCGTGCCCCGTTGCACCCCTCTAATCTTGTTTCGTGAGCGGGAGAAAAACATTCTCGGAATGGGTCAAGATTTGCCAAGTGGCCTTGGTAAATCACCGGTGGGCCGCCTGTCAAATATCGTTCCATTTGGAGGTCGTTTGATGCCCCAACGGTTAACCGGGTAACCGCAAAAGCCTCTTTTTGTGTTGCTGCTCAACACCCCTCCAAAACAGCCCATTAACAAATCTAAACCACCTCCATGTTCTCCGTTGTTGGATCACGATTGTGTGGGCAAAAACCACACCTTATTTGGACACTCCTAGCTCCCTCTACCTATTTAAATACCTCCCCCGTCACCTCCTCCGCGCCACCGGACATGTCCGTCCGCCGTTGGACGCGTCCACCGCCACCGCCACGTGCTTCGGCCAATCTGAAGCCGCCATGTCAGCCGAGCCACGCCCCGAGCCCAACCGCCATGCGCCACCTGTAGCCATCGCCGCTTCCCTCCACCGCGCGGGCCCGTGAGCCCATCCGTGACCCGCAGGCTCGGTCGTCGCCGCCGCCGCACCCATAACCTCGTCACCCGCCCGCAGCTCCTCTCGAGCGCTGCCAACCCCGCCGCCGGACGTCGACCCCACCGGAGTTCCTCCCACCGGCGACCTGCGCCTCCAGGCTGGACCCCGCCGCCCCGCTCCTCCACTCCCTTGTGTCGGTGTCAAAACCGGTGGATCTCGGGTAGGGGGTCCTGAACTGTGCTTCTAAGGCGGATGGTAACAGGAGGCGGGGGACACGATGTTTACCTAGGTTCGGGCCCTCTCGATGGAGGTAATACCCTACTTCCTGCTTGATTGATCTTGATGATATGAGTATTACAAGAGTTGATCTACCACGAGATCGTAGAGGCTAAACCCTAGAAGCTAGCCTATGGTATGATTGTATGTTGTCCTACGGACTAAACCCTCCGGTTTATATAGACACCGGAGGGGGCTAGGGTTACACAGAGTCGGTTACAAGGAAGGAGATCTACATATCCGTATTGCCAAGCTTGCCTTCCACGCCAAGGAGAGTCCCATTCGGACACGGGACGAAGTCTTCAATCTTGTATCTTCATAGTCCAATAGTCCGGCTGTCCGGAAACCCCCTAATCCAGGACTCCCTCAGTAGCCCTTGAACAAGGCTTCAATGAGGATGAGTCTGGCACGCAGATTTGTCTTCGGCATTGCAAGGCGGGTTCTTCCTTCGTATACTCCATAGAAGATTTTGAACACAAGGATAGTGTTCGGCTCTGCAAAACAAGTTCCACATATCACCATAGAGAGAATAATATTTCCACAAATATAATTTGCTGACACGTTTGATAGCATGACATCATACCACAGCCCGGTCATTATTCAGACCGTTTTTCTCAACCAGCTACTGCACATATCGCGAGGTGGTTTCCTTGGCACGTCTTGTCGAAGCGGAGATCGTGTCCCCTTATCACGGGATTCTCACCAATACGGATGTGGGTAACCCAACCGCGCCATCAATTACGGCGCTTGGGGAATGAGAGGTTTTACCAAGTGAGTGGGGAGGCGCATCGCCTCTTCCGCCCTTATAAAGGGACAAGGATTCACTCTTTCACCAACGCCTTCTTCCCGATTCATTCCCTTCTGCTCAGGCTCCAGTGCCCATGCGTTCACCTTCTCTGCCCACAAAAGATCTTCCAAAGATGTCCGGATCTAGAGCAGGAGGCAAATGGATGGCCTCTACCATCCGAGAGAAGGATATCAAAAAGCTTCGGGAGGCCGAGTATCTGGCCAAGAAAATCAGCCACCATCTGCTGACGGCGGGACAGATCATCCCCACTCTGGAACCCCACGAGAGGGTTGTATTCCTCCCTCACTTTGTCCGCGGGCTAGGGTTTCGCCTCCACCCGTTCGTCTGTGGCATCATGTATTATTATGGGATCGATCTTCACGATCTATCCCCTAATTCCTTCCTCAACATCTCGACATCCATTGTCGTGTGCGAGGCTTTTCTCCGCAATTCGCCGCACTTTGGTTTATGGCTGAAGGTTTTTAATGTGAAGCCCAAGGTGGTGGGAGGCGAGCACGCCGAGTGCGGGGGCGCTATGGTGAGCAAGATGCCCAACGTAATATGGCCAAGGGGAATCTTTAATGATTCTGTCAAGGAGTCGCAACAGCAGTGATTTTGCATCACTAAGCCATGCAACAAGGAATGGGCCGCCTCTCCCGAGTTTCGATCCAGCGCCCCTCTGCGGCTTACATCCTGGGTTAAGAAAGGCCTGGACGAGTCCTCGTCCGATGAATTGTCGGTGCTCCGGACACGCGTTAAATATATGGGAGATAAGAAGATTGAACTTGTCAACGTAGTCCAGGTGATGTTAGTTCGCCGGGTACTGCCTTGTCAACACCGGACTTGCAATCCATGGGAATTCGATCCGGCCAGGCACCAAACCTTGCGAGAGTTCTTCGGCTCCTCGCACAAGAACATTTGGAAGGTGCTTTTCAAGCCCATCAAATCATGGTCGGACTCCGCCGAGGACCGCGGGTACCAACTGTCCCGCCCTGCAAGTTCGGTGAGTCTATCCAACTTTTCTATTCGCATGACCCAAAGGAACCGCTTAACACATGTTATTCAACTCTCCCAGGGCTGGACGAAGAAGGCGGAGCGGATCCATTGTCCGGCCCCGCTGCCCGAAGACCCAGCCATCCCACTTCTGACGAAGATGCTGGTCCCGGCACCTTACAAGGTGCCGAAGAAGACGGCCAAGAAGGAGGCCAAAAAGACCTGGGGCGGCCTTCGTCGCCGCGGCACTTCGGACACAATATCTGAAGGTTCTGATGCCCATTCCGCCTCCCAAGAGGACGAAGAGGAG
Source organism: Triticum urartu (assembly GCF_056163025.1). Classification (NCBI taxonomy): domain Eukaryota; kingdom Viridiplantae; phylum Streptophyta; class Magnoliopsida; order Poales; family Poaceae; genus Triticum; species Triticum urartu. The sequence continues at coordinate 63,087,857 of NC_141873.1, read as the reverse complement.
GAGGAAGATGAATCCCCTATGGGGGAAGAAGGAAGGACGGCCTCTGCACCCTTGGAGGCCAAACTGCCCAAAAGGGTGAAGGCTCCTCTTCCGGAGGAGTCCACTGCTGCCGCCGACAGCGGCCCGACATGGGATCCCAGGGCCCAGCCCCTGGTGAACTCGTAAGTATATAAAATCCGAGTATGTTTAAGCGTCCGGACTCATCGTGGCTTAGTATTTTAACCTGAGCATATATTTTTTTGTAGTTCGGCAAGGTCCCGTACCAAACAATCCTCATCAGAGGACCTGCTGAGCTCAAATGCTATGGAGGGCGGGACGCCCCCAAAGACCCCTTCCTCCAAACAGGTGCATAACACCGAGGCTTCGTCCCAGAAGGACCCCGCCCAAGGAGGAAAGGAAGAAACCGTGAAGGCGGCGCCTGGAGGTCAAACCGCATGGCCCGGACATGTGGGGGAAAAGATTCCCATGGGGTCTGACGGCGGGGGCGATCCTGAGTTCGGTTCCCCACCGGATGCGATTCTAGAGAACTATACGGCTCCAAAATCAAGAAGGCAACCTCCTTCGGCTGGAGGGGGCGTGCCTGTTCCGCCGGCGACCTCTGTCCATCCAGAAGTGTTGGATGCTTTGTTGGTGGCGTTGCAAGACTCCTCCATCGTTGATGAACACCATGCCCTTATGGGTGCGGTGATTGAGAAGATTTAGTCAACTAAGAGTGGACTGAACAAAGCCTGTATCAGCCTTATAAGAGGCTTTGAGGTATGTTTCATGGGTTGTCGAAGAGTGTCGTAGTATAGATAGTAGCCCCTGATACACTGTTCGGTGAAAGAAAGAACCAGACAGGGGATCAAATTGATGATCGCAGGAAGACTCATTGAATGACATGGATTTCTCTTCTGTTTCAAGCAGGTACCTGTAGCGGCTGCTGCCTCTCGTACTGCGGAGATCTCTGGACTGAATCAAAGTCTGGAGCGGGCCATAGAAGAACTTGGCCAATTGAAAATGCAGTTGAGGGATAAACAAGGTATGCACAAGTGTTGCACGCATTTATTGTGAAATAAATGTTCAGCATGAAATAAGCTTTATAATTTGTGCTAGGGATTATGACCGAAGTCGAGGCCCTCAAAAGGGCCATTGCCGAGGCCAAGAAAAAGGCAGCCACAGAGCGGACTCTTCATGAGAAACACGAGGCCAGAGTTATTAAAGCTGAGCGGGAGCTGCAAGAGGCCGTAAGTAAATGCGAGACCTTGGAGCAGAGTTTAACGGAGAAAGAGTCCAAACTCACCAAGGCGCATCAAGCCACGAGCGATGCCTGGGGGAAACCCAAAGCACCCTGCAGGGGATCCAAGAGGCGAGAAAGATCGCAGCGGGTAAGGCTTTTCCCATGTAAAGCAAGTATTTGAAGGGAAAACTATGTTTTTATTTTGAATCTGGATTTCTCAGGTGTATTTGCCGAGCTACCTTGCAGCATATCAGATGCCGCCCAATTCTACCGAGCCGAAGAAAGGAACACCGCAGATAAGCTCTTCTGGTCGCAGTATTTGGCGCCAAATTATCCGGTGCCTTTTGCTGATCAACTGAAACAGCTGATCGAACTATATAAGGCGGCGGAACTAGCCATGAAAGATATGGTTATCCGGCTATGGCCCGCCGAGCCGATTCCAAGCCGCTACTTCGGGCTCGTGAGGCGGCTTGTAAGCGCTTGCCCTCGACTTGACGTCATCAAGTGGCCGGTCTCTATAGAAGGAGCGCGAATGGCCTTCGCCCGTGCAAAGGTGCACTAGGGGAAGATGGATGCCGAAAAGCTGATGACCGGAGGATCGCCAGAGGGGAAGGAGCACCACAATCCCGAATTATATTATGAGAGTGTCCTAAAAGGATCCTACCTTGCAGCGGAGCTATGCACCAAGGACATTATATTTCCATGAATGCCAATCATGTTGTCCTTTGTAATGTTTGAACAAGGTCGTTTATTAGTTGCCTGTTATATAAATGTTTTCCCTCCAGTGCGGCCGTTTTTATATTAAACCTGAGAGTTGGCCAGTCGTCGGCTTCTGCCCCCACGTAAGAAGTACGGGGGTGTTCAGGATAAACCTAAGCACTCTTTATCCCAGTTTTGGGTCTTTCGAAGGAGGTGCTCAGCACAATGAACCAGGCAATCGGACTATAGGGCTTTATCACTCTCACTTAGCCATAGGAGCTTTAGTATGGTCGGCGCAGCCCCTTGTGTTCGAAAGACCGTACTAGGGGCTCTATAAGCGCCTGATCGGAGAAAAAACTGATCCATCGCACGCTGCATTGGTTATGGCATTATGCGGGAGAAATCCTTAAAGATTTTGTAACCGCTCGAACAGCTGACCAGCTCTCGCTGTATCATGACAGTCAGTTTTCGGCTTTCTCTACTGAGGTGCTCATCCGGAAGAACCGGGACACAATCGCAGTAGTTCTCCCAGTGCTACCTTAGCCGATATAGCGAAACGTAAGGTACCAAAACATGGGAGCCGGGCAAACCCAACTATTGACCCAAGACATGATTCAGAGCTGATGCATATAATGCTATAGGTTCGGGGTGCCGAACTTCCATGAAGGTGTTCGGACTTTTATTGCCGTGTTACGGGAAAAACAAAGCCCCTGGCATATTTAAGGCATATCGCTGTGTACGGACGCCACTTGACAAAATGATTTCGATAAGAAATAATCAGCAGGTAAACGTCATATAAATCCACATGTTGTATTTGAATAATACGTCTATGCGTATGGGTACAAGTAATGTGATAAAAAGGGGTTGTGATAGCCGAACCTGCTGTGACCACGGGGAAGAGGTTGAGTGCGGATCCGTAATATAGCCGGACGGTCATTGCGGGGAATGTCTAAGGATTCCCTAACGCGTTCAAGCTGCCTCATGTAGTCCGTCCTGGTCGGTGCAAAGGTGAACCTGCGAAGGAAATATAAGAACTGTTTATGTGCCGGAGGGCGGTTGAACCACTGAGTTCGACCTGTCATGGCCTTCGCCGGAGTGTTTATTTGAGCTCTGGACGAGCTGGGGTATCCTTCCGCGAAGTAGTTCGGAGCCCCTTGACGGTGTCCGGGAGCCAGGACGTCGACTCAAGGTTCGGCTGTAAGGTGCTACTCATTGTTTCTGCTGCTGAGGCAGTGGTGTATTTGTTGGTGCCGAAGGAAGGTTCGGCCTTGCCATGAACCGTGATGACGTAGCATGGACCGGTCATCTTGAGCTTACGGTAGGCATAATGTGGCACCGCGTTGAATTGAGTGAACGCGGTTCGTCCGAGCAGTGCTTGATAATCACTGCGGAAAGGGGCGATTTTGAAGATTAACTCTTCGATACGGTAATTTTCTGGTGATCCGAAGATTACCTCAAGGGCAATGGAGCTTGTACAGCTAACCTCCATACCTGGTATGATGCCTAAAAGTGGCTTTAGTGGGTTTGGTCGCCGAATGATCGATGCCCATCTTGCGCACTATGTCCTGGTAAAGCAGATTTAAACTGCTACCTCCTTCCGTAAGGACTCGAGTGAGGTGGAACCCGTCTACTATTGGGTCGAGGATTAGTGCGGCTGGATTGCCCTGATTGGCGTTAATCGGACGATTCGTGCGGTTGAAGGTGACCGGCCCTAGTTTATATTGTGGGACGGCTAGTTCCGTTGAATCACCATCCCTAAGGGTGCATATCTGGTCCGAGTTGGCAATTTGGTGGTATTTACCACATTCACCGATTGAATATAGGGGGGATTTCTTTTTCCCTCCTGTGTTCAGTGATCTAGGCTCTTCGTCGCTATCGTCGCTTTGAGACCCCTCTTCGTCTTTGGCGCCTGCCTTGCCAGATTGTTTGAAGACCCAGCATTCTCTGTTGGTATGGGTGGCTGGCGTTTCTGGGGTGCCATGAATTTGGCATTGGCGATCGAGTATGCGGTCCAGACTGGATGGACCCGGATTTTTATTTTTGGGTGGCCCTTTCCGCTGAACGGACTTTGAGCCCCTGAACCCGGCATTAACTGCCTTATTTTTGGCGTTTTCACCATATTTGCGGCGCTTGTGTTTGTTGCGTCATGGTTTGCCATTGCTATCCCTGGCTTCTGATATGCTAGGTTTGTTTGCTGCATTGGTACTACGAGCCAACCAGCTATCTTTACCCGCACAAAAGCGGGTCATAAGTGTCGTGAGGGCTGCCATGGATTTTGGCTTCTCTTGGCCGAGGTGCCGGGCGAGCCATTTCGTCACGGATATTATGCTTAAATGCCGCTAAGGCCTCTGCATCCGGACAGTCGACAATTTGATTCTTCTTGGTTAGGAACCGGGTCCAGAATTTCCTGGCCAAATCCCCTGGATGCTGAGTTATATGACTTAAATCGTCAGCGTCCGGCGGTCGCACATAAGTGCCCTGGAAATTGTCTAGGAATGCCTCTGCCAGGTTCTCCCAACTTCTGATGGAGTTTGCTGGCAAGCTATTGAGCCAATGCCGAGCCGGCCCTTTGAGTTTTAGCGGGAGACACTTGATGGCATGTAGGTCATCCCCGCAGGCCATGTGAATGTGGAGGAAGAAGTCTTCTATCCATACCGCGGGGTCCGTAGTACCATCGTATGATTCAATGTTTACGGGTTTAAACCCTTTTGGGAATTCGTGATCCATTACTTCATCAGTGAAGCATAAGGGGTGTGCGGCGCCTCTGTGTCGGGCTATATCATGACGTGGTCCATACGAGTCTTGTCTGCCGTGTTCGGCTCGGCCGGATTTGCTTTTATTGTATCTGGCGTGACAATCATCGTCGCATGTTGGTGCGCTCCCCCGTGATCCGTAGATCGGTCTTGCATGTTTTGCCTTATTTTCCAATACGTCTCTCAGGTCCCGCGTGTTGCCCCGGGCCTTGGCATTTTTGTTTGATTGGCGTCGGGGTGCGGGCTAGACTTCTGGCTGAAATGCCTCTCTGTCTCGGCCACGAGGTGGCCCGTCAGCCGCATCATACGCTGGTGATGTAGGTTTCAATGCGTCCTCCTCGAGGTGAGGTAGCAACCTGCGCTTTGGGTAACTCTTGGAGGGGCGCTCGAGTTCGTATTCCTCGGCCGCAAGGACTTCAGTCCATCTGTCTACTAGCAAATCTTGATCAGCTTGAAGCTGTTGTTGCTTTTTCTTCAAGCTATTTGTTGTGGCCATAAGCCGGCGCTTGAAGCACTCCTGCTCGACGGGATCCTCTGGCATGATAAATTCTTCATCGCCGAGGCTCACCTCGTCTTCGGAGAGAGGCATGTAATTGTCCTCCTCCGATTCTCCATCTGCTGCCCGCTCTAGAGGGCTAGCTTGTTCACCCTCCCGCTCTAAATCATGGTGGAGGGGATTGTTGTCGTCTTCGGCACTATCCGGGGTGTTATTGTCTCTTGTGCCGGTATCACTACTTTTGCTATGGCGGGACTTAGAGCGGCGCCGCTGACGTCGGTGTTTGGGTTGCTTTTTGGAGGGGTCATCCTCTGCTGTCTCGTCGCCATTGCCTTTTTTGGGGGTGTCCACCATGTATATATCATATGATGAGGTGGCGGTCCAGCACCCTGTGGGCGGTGGTTCCTGTTCGTCTCCCGCATCATCGTCCATACCGTCGAGGTCTTACGAGTCGAAGTCGAGAATGTCGATTAAATCATCGACAGTGGCTACTAAGTGGGTGGTGGGTGGGGAGCGAATTTCTTCGTCGTCCGCATTCCATTCTAACCGGACATAGTTCGGCCAAGGTTCTCCTGACAAGGAGAGAGACCTTAATGAATTTAGCACGTCGCCAAAACGTGAGTGCTGAAAGATATCCGCGGAGGTGAACTCCATGATCGGTGCCCAATCGGATTCGATAGGCATGAACGTAGGCGGCTTAGAGTCCGTGGCCGGAGACGAATCTAGTGGTTCGGCAACACGGCTCTCGTAAGGGATGAAGTCAGTATCTGGCTCTATCGCCACTGAAAGTGCGGCCTCCATGGCAGGGTTTATCCACCCATCCTCGGATGGCGCAATTTGCTCCGGATTGAAGGCCAAAGTAGTTGCAGGTGTGATCTCCTGAACACTGTCCGACGGCAGAGCTAAATCATGCTCGCCGTGATCGTGCGGCGCACCTGGTATGGGATCGAATCCATCAAAAATCAAGTCTCCGCGGATGTAGGTAGTGTAGTTCGAGTTTCCGAACCTGACCTGATGGCCAGGGGCATAGCTCTCGATCTGCTCCAGATGGCCAAGCGAGTTGGCCCGAAGTGCGAAGCCGCCGAATACGAAGATCTGTCCGGGGAGGAAAACCTCACCCTGGACCGCATCGTTACCAATGATCGAAGGAGCCATCAAGCCTTACGGTGACGACATAGTGGAACTCTCAATGAAAGCACCAATGTCGGTGTCAAAACCAGCGGATCTCGGGTAGGGGGTCCCAAACTGTGCGTCTAAGGCGGATGGTAACAGGAGGCGGGGGACACGATGTTTACCCAGGTTCGGGCCCTCTCGATGGAGGTAATACCCTACTTCCTGCTTGATTGATCTTGATGATATGAGTACTACAAGAGTTGATCTACCACGAGATCGTAGAGGCTAAACCCTAGAAGCTAGCCTATGGTATGATTGTGTGTTGTCCTACGGACTAAACCCTCCGATTTATATAGACACCGGAGGGGATTAGGGTTACACAGAGTCGGTTACAAGGAAGGAGATCTACATATCCGTATTGCCAAGCTTGCCTTCCACGCCAAGGAGAGTCCCATCCGGACACGGGACGAAGTCTTCAATCTTGTATCTTCATAGTCCAACAGTCCGGCCAAAGGATATAGTCTGGCTGGCCGGAGACCCCCTAATCCAGGACTCCCTCACCCTGCCCGCCTCCTTCCTCTCTCTCACCTTGCCCGTGCTCTCTCTCAGGCTCCCGACCGCCATGGCCGCCACCGCTCGGATCTCCTCACTCCTGCCGCCCCGAGTCTCCTCGTCGCCGGGAATGGAACCCCACACTCGTGGATCTGCACCTCCCCACCTGGATCCCCTCACCTGTCGTCTTCCCCACCGCCGACACGTCGGAGAGCCGCTACTGCAGTCCTGCCTGGGGTCGAGCGCGAGAGGGTGATTCCCTCGGCCTCGTGGGCCCGAGGCCTCGCCTCGCGGCCCAGATTTGCAGACCCAGGTCTCCAGAAGCCCAGCTTCTTCGGTTTCGGCCCGATGTGAGCACCCCCGTCTTAATCCCGCCCGTGCGTTTTTTTACTATTCGATGCTCAGTGCTGAAACGACTAAGTCCCAGAAAGCTTACGTCATATGCCCTTGTTCATCATGCAATGTCTCCATGCTCATGACTCCGTTTTGCGTGCATGATATGTCGAAATGTTCGCCTCGTTGAGTTCTTCATGTTAGTGGAATTTGCATGCATGTTACTATCCATATCGATGCCATTATCCTCATTGCAAGAGTGCTACAAAATGTTAACTGCTAGTTCTTAACAGAACTTGATGATTTTTTATTTTCGTTGCATTTTGTGTGTGCATCCTATGAGCATGATATCTACATGTTTTATGAGCTCCATCATGCCATATTTATAGGGGTGAAAGACTTGTATTTTTATGATCTATGTGGTGACTAGAACAAGCATGCACAATAGGGTTCATAATGTTGCTGATTTCAGACACTTAGTATTTTGCTAAATCCTTTTCCTGATGTTATTTTAATGCCATGTAAACTTGTTGCTACCATGAGATCCATGCACATTTTGAGATAGTTCAGTAAACATGTTTTGAAGATGGGATATTGATTGATCCATTAATGGCTCTGGTTGCAATTATGGAGTAGTGTACCATGTCATTACCATGCTCTATTTTGCTAAATATTGTTCCTGGCAGATTGTTAATATGTTAATCAATATTGCCATATGTTTTGCTAGTGATCCATGCATCCTATGAACTTTATATTGCCATGTTTGGCTTCATGAACATGTCTTCTTACTGTTGGTATGCTTGTGTTGTCATGTAATTCTTTGTGGTAAGTGGCATGAGCTTGCAAAGTTGCTATCATGAATCTGTTTCTGCCATGTCCTGAAATCCCACTAAGTCTGAATCTGTTTATAGAACTTGCTATATATGTTTGCATGGGTGTAATCATATTGTCTGTGCCTTTTTGACTAACGATCAGTAAGGGAGTTTTGTTAAGTGTGTTTAGCACTAGCACGACATGCCTTTGTGTTCCTTGATATGTTCCTATAGCATGTTGTTTTCTTGCTCCAAACATTGCTTCTTGATGTTGTTTTTGACATGTTAGTATTTTCACTAAGTCTGTGAAGCTGATATCTTTTGCACTTTTGCCATGCTTGTTTGAACCTGTTTTATTGTGATTTAGCCATAGCTCAGTGTTCATGTTTTGTCAAGCATATCTTGTAGATCACTGCCATATGCTTTGTTGATATGTTGGTGTGGACCAGCTTAGTTTCTTGTTGCATTCTAAGTGCTATCATGCTATTAATCACAGATTTGCACCATTCTTGTATTGCTTGTCATTTGCAAACCGTGCATCCGTTCCGGTGATCCTTATATCGATTTCGACCGAAGTCACCTCATCTTTCCAGAGGCATACTTGGTTTGCCAAGTTGATGCCTTGACCATTCTTTCCCTTCCGGAGCACGCATATGCATTGCATATCATCCCATGTATTGCATCATGTTGCTTGTGCATTGCACCGTGATTGATTGTTGTTCCATTTCTTGTGTTCTTGCTTTGGGTAGAGCCGGGAGACGAGTACGTGAACGAGGAACCTGTTGAGTACGCTAACAAGGAGCAAGCTTTCGACAACTCTCAGAACATTGCAGGCAAGATGACCATACCCTCGATATCACTTCTATCTTTGCTTGCTAGTTGTTCGTTCTATCGCTATGTCGCGCTACCTACCACTTGCTATATCATGCCTCCCATATTGCCATGTCAAGCCTCTAACCCACCTTCCTAGCAAACCGTTGTTTGGCTATGTTACCGCTTTTGCTCAGCCCCTCTTATAGCGTTGCTAGTTGCAGGGTGAAGTTGAAGTTTGTTCCATGTTGGAACATCTTTATTTTGGGATATCATAATATCTCTTATTTTAATTAATGCATCTATATACTTGGTAAAGGGTGGAAGGCTTGACCTTTTGCCTGGTGTTTTGTTCCACTCTTGACGCCCTAGTTTCTGTCATGCCGGTGTTATGTTCCTTGATTTTGCGTTCCTTACGCGGTTGGGGTTATGGGACCCCCTTGACTGTTCGCCTTGAATAAAACTCCTCCAGCAAGGCGCAACCTTGGTTTTACATTTGCCTACCTAAGCCTTTTCCCTTGGGTTCTGCAGACCCGAGGGTCGTCTTTTTTTTAACCACCGAGCCAGTGCTCCTCTGAGTGTTGGTCCAACCTAGAGCTGCTTGCGGTGCCACCGCTTCACCCGGGGTCTTCGGTTGTTGTATGTAGTGTTCATCCGGTGTGCCCTGAGAACGAGATATGTGCAGCTCCTATCGGGATTTGTTGGCACATTGGGCGGTCTTGCTGGTCCTGTTTTACCATTGTCGAAATGTCTTGTAACCGGGATTCCGAGACTGATCGGGTCTTTCCGAGAGAAGGAATATCCTTTGTTGACCGTGAGAGCTTGTGATGGGCTAAGTTGGGACACCCCTGCAGGGTATAAAATTTCAAGAGCCGTGCCCGCGGTTATGTGGCAGATGGGAATTTGTTAATATCCGGTTGTAGAGAACTTGACACTTGACTTAATTAAAATGAATCAACCGTGTGTGTAGCTGTGATGATCTCTTTTCGGCGGAGTCCGGGAAGTGAACACGGTCTTGGGTTATGTTTGAACGTAAGTAGTTTCAGGATCACTTCTTGATCACTTCTAGCTTCACGACCGTTGCGTAGCTTCTCATCTTAGTCTTTATTGCGTATGTTAGCCACCATACTTGCTTAGTGCTTGCTGCAGCTCCACCTCTTTACCCTATCCTACCCATAAGCTTAAATAGTCTTGATCTCACAAGGGTGAGATTGCTGAGTCCTTGTGACTCACGGATACTTCCAAACTATTGCAGGTGCCGATGATACCAGTGCAGGTGATGCTACCGAACTCAAGTGGGAGTTCGATGAGGACCTTGGTCGTTACTATGTTTTGTTTCCTGATGATCAGTAGTGGAGCTCAGTTGGGACGATCGGGGATCTAGCATTTGGGGTTGTCTTCCTTTATTTTGGTTCCATAGTCGGACCTTCATTGTACCCTGGATGATGTATGTTTAACTTGTTATTTGTGTGAAGTGGCGATTGTAAGCCAACTCTTTATCCCTTTCTTATTCAGTACATGGGATTGTGTGAAGATTACCCCTCTTGTGACAAAACCACCATGCGGTTATGCCTCTAAGTCGTGCCTCGACACGTGGGAGATATAGCCGCATCGTGGGTGTTAAAAGTTGGTAATCAGAGCCATCCCCGACTTAGGAGCCCCCTGCTTGATCGAATCGCTGATGTTGTTGAGTCTAGAACAAAATGTTTTGAGTCTTAGGATTATATATAACGGAGAGTAGGATTCTTTTTACTCCTTGGTCCCTTCGTCGCTCTGGTGAGGCCTCCTAACATAGATGTTTTGACTTTCCTCTCCTCAAATTTCATGATGTTTTTTAGGATCACACGGGTATCTTGTAATCGTTCAGATATTCTTGTGACGAGAACATTAGTCTTGGTGCCTCCTGACATTTAGGGGTTGTGGCAGTGTCCCGGGGAGTTAAGCTCCGAGGTGTTGTCGTCACAATTTTATCATTGTAGTTCTGGAATACCTGAGTTCGCCGACATCGAAAATCTCTTTTATGCACTTGTTGGTGAGATAACCTCGACTCCACCCAGTACTGGGGTGGGAGTTTGGGAGTATTCCCATAACTCGTATAACAGATGCTTTTCGCTGGTTGAGGCACATGATTTCCGAAGGTTTCTTGGTTATGTGCTAAAGGATGGATACAGTTGGAGCGTAGGGCTTGTTAGTTGTGTGATATATATTGTGCCTCCCTGTATCCCCAACACCAAATTGCATAACCAGAAATTTTCAGGAGTTTATAAGTGGGAATTCAAGTATCTCGTAGGATATCTCTCCAACAGACACATGATATGATATGGGGTCTATCATATGTTTGTTTCGGCTTATTCCCTAAGCCAATCCTTTGTTTTGTTTTGAGTTGTGGTATTTGAGTTGCTTCGAAGTCAAATGTGGATTCCATACCTTTTCTAAATGGTGTTCTCATATTTCTATGGGAATACTAATCCTTCTTGATCATCGAGATTTTCATGTCAATCCTTCTCAACCGGTGTGCTTCCCTTCAAGTTATTCACATCCTTTCAATTTCTGCTAGATCAATTATCACTTCTTATCAACGTTGTTCATTTCATCTGTCCCCAAGTTGCCTTTGTTTCCCCGCTCTCCCCCCTTTTCTTCAAGGACTCAGATTTCTTAACCAAGTTTCCTTTTTATTGATGGGAAGTCTCTCCATTCTTTTCCATCAATGTTACTATCCGATGATTCACAGGAAGATACTAAAGGAAGCTTCAAGTTCATCATTCTTCATTCTTTTCTTCTCCAGTGGACTCAATTCTTAATCCATTCAACTATTTCGAGATCGTTATCTCATTCAGGCCATTTAATTCAACCAGTGCAATCTCCATTTTCAAGCAATCTTTTCAACGGTGTTTCTTTTGAGTGGGCCCTAACCCATAGTTTTTTTCTACCAGGATCTTACCTGACTCTTCTATTTTCCCGGAGCTATTCTCAAATTCATTCCAAAGTTTGACGTAAGAATGAATTATCATCAGTCAAATGTCTTTCTCCAAGATCTTTCTAATACTTTTCATCGTTGGTTCAACCTTCCTAATTTTCATTCCGGAGGGCATCAACAATTGATGGTGGTGTTTCACGTCGTCATTCTTAGATTTCCTCTTAAATCCTTACCCATTCTTCCAAAGATGCAAAGTTCAAGCTTGTTGCCATCCTCTCATAATTGTTTTCGATTGTGAGAATTCTGTTCACATATCCAGAGCATTTCAGGAGTTGTTTTCATTTCTTGATCATCCAAAGGCCATCATTTCAGAAGATTTATTCATTCTCAGCTTTCAGCTCTCGTTCTCGAATACTTCCGGCGCATCATTCAAGTATTCTCTAATTAGCTCGTGATCTCTTCCTTCACTTGTATCTAAATTCTCTCAAGTATCTTTGTTCAATTTACAATTCTTCCTGGTGATTCGTGCTTTTTCCTTCCTGCGTTTCAAGTTCTTACGGTGGTTCTTCCAAGATTCCTCTTCCTTTTTTTATATCAATCCATTTGTTCTCTCTTAGTCCTACCGGTGGTTCGTCTAAGACTTCTTCAAGTTTGCGTTATACCTCTCTTCAATCCTTTTTTCAATGAGAATTAGTAGTATGCCAAATCCATTGCTTGTCATCGATTCAAATTGACGAAGGATACACATAACATAATTCTTATTCTTGTTTCATCCAAGTGTTTAATCTTTTCTTCCGGAGATTGTTCATGATGAATAAATTCTCGGTTCCAAATTGTTCATCTTTCTTTTCCAGAGTTCCAAGTTTTCTCGGGTATATGATCGCGAAGCAGAAGGAAATACGCCCTAGAGGCAATAATAAAGTTGTTATTTATATTTCCTTATATCATGATAAATGTTTATTATTCATGCCAGAATTGTATTAATTGGAAACTTAGTACATGTGTGAATACATGGACAAACAGAGTGTCACTAGTTTGCCTCTACTTGACTAGCTCCTTGAATCAATGATGGTTATGTTTCCTAACCATAGACATGAGTTGTCATTTGATTAATGGGATCACATCATTAGAGAAGGATGTGATTGACTTGACCCATCCGTTAGCTTAGCATGATGATCATTTAGTTTGTTGCTATTGCTTTCTCCATAACTATACATGTTCCTATGACTATGAGATCATGCAACTCCCAAATACCGGAGGAACACTTTGTGTGCTACCAAACGTCACAACGTAACTGGGTGATTATAAAGGTGCTCTATAGGTGTCTCCAATGGTGTTTGTTGAGTTGGCATGGGTCAAGATTAGGATTTGTCACTCCGATTGTGGGAGAGGTATCTCTGGGCCCTCTCGGTAATGCACATCACTATAAGCCTTGCAAGCAATGCAACTAATGAGTTAGTTATGGAATGATGTATTATGGAACGAGTAAAGAGACTTGCCAGTAACGACATTTAACTAGGTATTGACATACCAATGATCGAATCTCGGGCAACTAACATACCGATGACAAAGGGAACAACGTATGTTGTTATGTGGTTTGACCGATAAAGATATTTGTAGAATATGTAGGAACCAATATGAGCATCCAGGTTCCGCTATTGGTTATTGACCGGAGATGAGTCTCGGTCATGTCTACATGGTTCTCGAACCGGTAGGGTCCGCACGCTTAACGTTCGATGATGATCGGTAATATGAGGTTATTTGTTTTGATGTACCGAAGGTAGTTTGGAGTCCCAAATAAGATCACGGACATGATGAGGAGTTTCCAAATGGTCGATACATAAAGATCGATATATTGGATGACTATGTTTGGACTTCGGAAGGGTTCCGAGCAAGTTCGGATGAATACCGGAGTACCGGGGGGTTACCGGAACCCCCCGGGGAGTGTAATGGGCCTCATGGGCCTTCGTGGAGAAGAGGAGGGGCGGACAGGGCAGGCCGCACACCCCCTCCCCCTCTAGTTCGAATTGGACAAGGAAGGGGGGCGGCGCCCCCCTTTTTCCTTCCCCCTCTCTCCTCCTTCCTTCCCTCCTACTCCTACTCTTAGAAGGGTTGGAGTCCTACTCCCGGTGGGAGTAGGACTCCCCTTGGGGCGCGCCTAGGAGGCCGGCCTCCTCCCCCTCTTCCACTCCTTTATATACAGGGGAGGGGGCACCCCATAGACACACAAGTTGATCATTGATCTTTTAGCCGTGTGCGGTGCCCCCTTCCACCATAATCCACCTCGGTCATATGGTAGCGGTGCTTAGGCGAAGCCCTGCATCGGTAGCTTCATCAACACCGTCATCACGCCGTCGTGCTAACAGAACTCTCCCTCGAAGCTCTACTGGATCGTGAGTTCGTGGGACTTCACCGAGCTGAACGTGTGCAAATCACGGAGGTGCCGTACGTTCGGTACTAGGATCAGTCGATCGTGAAGACGTACGACTACATCAACCGCGTTGTCATAACTCTTACGGTTATGGTCTATGAGGGTACGTGGATGACACTCTCCCCTCTCGTTGCTATGCATCACCATGATCATGCATGTACGTAAGAATTTTTTTGAAATTACTGCATTCCCCAATAGTGGCATCCAAGCCAGGTTTATGGGTAGATGTCATATGCATGAGTAGAACACAAATGAGTTGTGGGCGTGGGTATATACATATTGCTTGCCATCACTAGTTGATTCTTGATTCAGCGGCATTGTTGGATGACGCGGCCCAGACCGACATTACGCGTACGCTTACGCGAGACTGGTTCTACCGACGTGCTTCGCACACAGGTGGCTAGTGGGTGTCTCTTTCTCCAGCTTTAGTTGAATCAGATTCAATGAACAGGGTTCTTTCTGAAGATCAAAAAGCAATCTCTATACCGCGTTGTGGTTTTTGATGCGTAGGTAAGAACGGTTCTTGCTCAGCCCATAGCAGCCACGTAAAACTTGCAACAACAAAGTAGATGACGTCTAACTTGTTTTTGGAGGGCATGTTGTGATGTGATATGGTCAAGACATGATGCTAAATTTTATTGTATGAGATGATCATGTTTTGTAACACAGTTATCGGCAACTGGCAGGAGCCATATGGTTGTCGCTTTATTGTATGAAGTGCAATCGCCATGTAATTGCTTTACTTTATCACTAAGCGGTAGCAATAGTCGTGGAGGCAATAGTTGGCGTGACAACAACGATGCTTCGATGGAGATCAAGGTGCCAAGCCGGTGACGATGCTGATCATAATGGTGCTTTGGAGATGGAGATCAAAGGCACAAGATGATGATGGCCATATCATATCACTTATATTGATTGCATGTGATGTTTATCTTTTATGCATCTTATTTTGCTTAGATCGACGGTAGTATTATGATACGTCTCCGTCGTATCTACTTTTCCAAATACTTTTGGCCTTGTTTTGGACTCTAACTTGCATGATTTGAATGGAACTAACCCGGACTGATGCTGTTTTCAGCAGAATTGCCATGGTGTTATTTATGTGCAGAAAAAAGTTCTCGGAATGACCTGAAACTTCATGGAACGTCTTTTTGGAAATAATAAAAGATCCTTGCAAAAGATGAAGACCAGGGGGCCCACACCCTAGCCACGAGGGTGGGGGCGCGCCCCCCTACCTCGTGGCCCCCCTGGAGCTCCTCCGACCTCAAGTCCAACTCTATATATTTGCTTTCAGGAGAAAAAAATCAGAGAGAGGGATTCATCACGTTTTATGATACGGAGCCGCCACCAAGCCCTAAAACCTCTCGGGAGGGCTGATCTGGAGTCCGTTCGGGGCTCCGGAGAGGGGAATCCATCGCCGTCGTCATCATCAACCATCCTCCATCACCAGTTTCATGATGCTCACCTCCATGCATGAGTAATTCCATCGTAGGCTTGCTGGACGATGATGGGTTGGATGAGATCTATCATGTAATCGAGTTAGTTTTGTTAGGGTTTGATCCCTAGTATCCACTATGTTCTGAGATTGATGTTGCTATGACTTTGCTATGCTTAATGCTTGTCACTAGGGCCCGAGTGCCATGATTTCAGATCTGAACCTATTATGTTTTCATCAATATATGAGAGTTCTTGATCCTATCTTGCAAGTCTATAGTCACCTATTATGTGTTATGATCCGTTAACCCCGAAGTGACAATAATCGGGATACTTACCGGTGATGACCGTAGTTTGAGGAGTTCATGTATTCACTATGTGTTAATGCTTTGGTCCGGTACTCTATTAAAAGGAGGCCTTAATATCCCTTAGTTTCCGCTAGGACCCCGCTGCCACGGGAGGGTAGGACAAAAGATGTCATGGAAGTTCTTTTCCATAAGCACGTATGACTATATTCGGAATACATGCCTACATTACATTGATCAATTGGAGCTAGTTCTATGTCACTCTAGGTTATGACTGTTACATGATGAACCGCATCCGACATAATTCTCCATCACTGATCCATTGCCTACGAGCTTTCCATATATTTTTCTTTTCTTATTTACTTTTCCGTTGCTATTGCTATCATCACTACAAAATACCAAAATATCACTTTTGCTATCATTACCTTTTGCTAGCGTTACCATTACTATCATATTACTTTGCTACTAAATATTTTGCTGCAGATATTAAGTTTACATGTGTGGTTGAATTGACAACTCAGCTGCTAATACTTGAGAATATTCTTTGGCTCCCCTTGTGTCAAATCAATAAATTTGGGTTGAATACTCTACCCTCGAAAACTGTTGCGGTCCCCTATACTTGTGGGTTATCAAGACTACTTTATGGCGCCGATGCCGGGGAGCATAGCTCTATTCTTTGAGTCACTTGGAATTTATATCTGCTTATCATTATGAAGAACTTGAGAGATCCAAAAACCAAGATTTATCCCTCAACTACGAGGGGAGGTAAGGAACTGCCATCTAGCTCTGCACTTGATTCACCTTCTATTTTGAGTAAGCTTGCGACACCTAAACCTGCTTCTGCTATTGATTCTGATATGTCGCATGTTATTGATGATGCCACTTCTGCTATGCATGATACTTATGATGAAACTGCTTCTATGCTTGATACTACTGTGCCACTTGGTGAATTTCTTGATGAACAAATTGCTAGGGTTAGAGAGAATGAAATTGAAACTGATAATATTGATGAAAGTGATGATGAAGATTCTCCCCCTAATAAATATAAATCGCCTGTTATTCCTGAGGGTTATGTTTTGGAAAAAGAAGCTGCTTTAGCTATTTTAGCTTGCAATGATAGATACGAGCTCAAGAGGTTATTAGCTAAATGGAAGCAGCAATCTCTTAATGCTAGAATGAAACCTGACCCTGCTTTTGCTACTTCACCTATCTGTGTTACTGACAAGGATTATGAATTCTCTGTTGATCCTGATATAATTACTTTGGTTGAATCTGATGCTTTTCATGGCTATGAATCTAAAACTATTGTGGCACATCTTACTAAATTAAATGATATAGCCACCTTGTTCACTAATGATGAGAAATCTCGTTACCTTTATATCCTTAAAATATTTCTGTTCTCATTAAAGGGTGATGCTAAGATATGGTTTAATTCTCTTGATCCTGGTTGTGTGCGTAGTCCCTAGGATATGATTTACTACTTCTCTGCTAAATATTTCCCTGCTCATAAGAAACAAGCTGCTTTGAGGGATATATATAATTTTGTGCAAATTGAAGAAGAGAGTCTCCCACAAGCTTGGGGGAGGCTTCTCCAATTATTTAATGCTTTGCCTGGTCATCCTCTTAAGAAAAATGAAATACTTGATATCTTTTATAATGGACTAACCGATGCTTCCAGAGATTACCTGGATAGTTGTGCTGGTTCTGTTTTTAGGGAAAGAACACCGAATGAAGCTGAAATTCTATTAAACAATATGTTGACAAATGAAAATAATTGGACACTTCCTGAGCCTATTCCTAAACCAACTCTGAAGAAGAGAGGTGTTCTATTTCTCAGTCCTGAAGATATGCAAGAGGCAAAGAAATCTATGAAATAAAAAGGTATTAAAGCTGAAGATGTTAAGAATTTACCTCCTATTGAAGAAATACATGGTCTTAATTTACCGCCTGTTGAAGAAACATATGATCTTAATCCATTACCTATTAAAGAAATACATGGTCTTGATAACCCGACACAGGTAGTAAAGGTAAATTCTCTCTATAGATATGATAAAGCTGAACTCCCATTTACTAAGTTTGCTAGCTCATGCTTAGATGAGTTTGATAAATTTATGGTTAAGCAAGAAGACTTCAATGCTTATTTTGGTAGAGAATTAAAATGCAGTGCTGATATGCTTGAACACATAGGTGATTATATGGCTAATGTCAAAGGTGAACTTAAACTTATTAGTGAACATGCTTCTATGGTTACCACTCAAGTAGAACAAGTACTTAAAGCTCAAAATGATTTGCTCAATGAATTGAATAGTAAGAATAATGATTGTGCTGTTAGAGTGGCTACTAGAACTGGTAGAATGACTCAGGAACCTTTGTATCCTGAAGGCCACCCTAAGAGAATTGAGCAAGATTCTCAGAGAAATAATATAGATGCACATAGTCCTTCTAAAAGGAAGAAAAATAAAAATGATAGGACTTTGCATGCTTCTAGTGAACCTATTGCTGAAACACCTGAGAATCCAAATGATATTTCTATTTCTGATGCTGAA
The DNA here is from genome assembly GCF_056163025.1 of Triticum urartu. Taxonomy (NCBI): domain Eukaryota; kingdom Viridiplantae; phylum Streptophyta; class Magnoliopsida; order Poales; family Poaceae; genus Triticum; species Triticum urartu. The sequence goes on along the minus strand of NC_141873.1, from coordinate 63,069,437 downwards.
ACACAATCTGGTAATGAACCTGAAACTAGTGATAATGTTAATGATAATGTTCATGTTGATGCTCAACCTAGCAATGATAATGATATAGAAATTGAACCTGCTGTTGATATTGCTAACCCACAATCAAAGAATCAACGTTATGATAAGAAAGACTTTGTTGCTAGGAAACACGGAAAGGAAAGAGAGCCTTGGGTTCAGAAACCCATGCCTTTTCCTCCCAAACCATCCATGAAAAAGGATGATGAGGATTTTGAGCGCTTTGCTGAAATGATCAGACCTATGTTTTTGCATATGCGATTAACTGATATGCTTAAAATGAATCCTTATGCTAAGTATATGAAAGAAATTGTCACTAATAAAAGAAAGATACCAGAAGCTGAAATTTCCACCATGCTTGCTAATTATACTTTTAAGGGTGGAATACCAAAGAAACTTGGAGATCCAGGAGTACCCACTATACCATGCTCCATTAAAAGAAACTACGTTAAAACTGCGTTATGTGATCTTGGAGCCGGTGTTAGTGTTATGCCTCTCTCTTTATATCGTAGACTTGATTTGAATAAGTTGACACCTACTGAAATATCTTTGCAAATGGCTGATAAATCAACTGCTATACCTGTTGGTATTTGTGAGGATGTGCCTGTTGTAGTTGCAAACGTTACTATTTTAACGGACTTTGTTATTCTTGATATTCCCGAGGATGACAGTATGTCTATTATTCTTGGAAGACCCTTTTTGAATACTGTAGGGGCTGTTATTGATTGCAACAAAGGCAATGTCACTTTTCATGTCAATGGTAATGAGCATACGATACACTTTCCGAGGAAACAACCTCAAGTTCATAGTATCAACTCTATTGGAAAAAATCCATCGATTATTATTCTAGGTTTTGAATTTCCTCTACCTACTGTCAAAAAGAAATATGATATTCTTATTATTGGGGATGTGCATATCCCCGTTGAGGTAACATAGTGTTATTCGAAATTTCTCCGGTTCCATGTTATTCAGAATGAGTTCGTTAACAAGACTTGATCAACCTTGTTAGTGGATTCCTTTTGATGATCATGAGATGGATGAAACTAGAAGGCACAACCTTCTGTACCCTCTCTCTACTTTCTGTTATTTAGTTAGAATAAAGTAAAAATAGTATTTTCTGTCTGTTATCTGAATTATCTGTGCAATATAAAAATACCCCGAAAATAAAAGTTCTCCAAATGCCCTGAAATTTAAATATGATTTTTTCTGGAATATTTGAGAATATTTGGCACTGAGAACACAACATGGGGGGCATCCACCTGACCACAAGGGTGGAGGGCGCGCCCTACCCCCCTGGGCGCGCCCCCTGCCTCGTGGGCCCACGGTGGCCCTCCTTCACTTATTCCTGCACCCACACACTCCTTCTTCCTCCCACAAACACGATTATCCAATTAAAACCCGAGTTCAAGCTCATTTTGCTGCCATTTTCGATCTCCTTGCTCAAAGCACCTCTCACAAAACTGCTTTGGGGGATTGTTCCTTGGTATGTGACTCCTCCATTGGTCCAATTAGTTTTTGTTCTAGTGCTTTATGCATTGCATATTTTTGCTGCTTATGTGACCTTGTTCTTTGAGCTTGCATGTCAAATTTATGTGGTTCCAAGTAGTTTAATGCATGATATAGGCTCTAGGCACTTGTAGGAGTAGTTGCTATCAATTTTGTTAAGTTTGGTTCACTTTTATTTGAAGTTACTAAAAATTTCAGAAATTTTTCAGAGGGAGAAATATGCTTAGGAAAATGTACCAAGGTGGTTCTTCAAGGAAGAAAGGACCCAGGCTTGCAATGCGTGATGCTAACGATGAGCCACCAAGGGACGCTCCAGTGCGGCCTTGTGAATGGACTTTGGAAAACTTTATGGATCGAGTGGGAATTAAGGAAGAATTTAACGCATATTTGCGTAACGCTGATCTTGTGAGTTCGAGGAAGAAAAGTGCTGCCAGTACCACTATCTCACTAGTTCCTTTGTGAGGAGGTTTGAATTTTCATCTTCACGTAATTCTCCAATAGTCTTGTTTGATCTTTATGAAAAATCTTATACTATGGACTTAGAGGATTTTACCACTACTTGCAAACTTCCACAATGGGGTAGTGCTAGTGAACCCCGCAAATCTGAATTTAGAAATTTTCTTGCTAGTATAACTGTGGGGGAATCTAGAGACATAGCACAAGCTACCACCGGGAGCATTCATTTTCCTGCTATACATTATTTTGCTCTCTTCATAGGTAGGTGCATAAATGGTAAAGATGAAGCATGTCATATGTGTGTCCCTGACCTCAGTATTCTTAGGAGTGATGTGTTAGGAGACAAATCTTATAATTTGGGAGCTATTGTTACATGTAGGTTGCATCATAATAGATTTAATGGAGATTTCTTTGGAGGAATTTATGCAACCCGCTTAGCTGATTTTCTTGGTGTAACCATACGTAATGATGATATTGAATTGCCTCCTGCTTACCTAGACTTTAATGCTATGGTTCACCACCAGTTTGTCGAGAGGAATGAATCACCTCTCCAATATCGCTTAATCTTTGACAGACGTCCTGCTGTCCGTATTACTCTCCCTGCTCCTACCTTCTTTGATTATCAGGCAAAAAGAAGACATTTTATTACCAGAGAGGAGGCAGATGAGTACGAGAGGAGGGCGGAGGCAGCTCGCCGCCACGCTGCAGCTCAGGAGGCGATAGTCGCTGCATCGCAGTATGACCCCAGCTACAACTATGGATATCCGCCAAGCCATCCGTGGCAATAAACCAACTTAGGCCAAAAGCCTAAGCTTGGGGGAGTACGTATTTCCCACTGACATTACATTTATGTTCACACACCCATTGCTAGATGTCGGTGCTCATACTTTTTCATTGTATCATCCATGCTAGTTTATTTCCTTTTTTATGCTTTCTTCTTGTGTGCTTAATAAACCTTAAGAAAAACCAAAAAAATTAGTTGTAGCTTTTAGCTAGTTTTAATTTCCATGCTTGTCGTAGTAATTAAAAAGAAAACCCCAAAAGATTTCCTGTTCTTCTTTTTGCTTGTTGGAAGCTTTCCCATGTAAATAGTTTTATTTCTTTTCTTTTCTTTAGGGGTCGATAGGAGAAGACCATAATTAAATTGTTGGAGTGGCTCTTATATGCATTATTGTTGATCTGACAAAAGAGCCCATACTGCCTTGTCTTCTCCTGTTTATTGAATGCTTACAGATTCCAGCTTAGTCCAATACACGTGCACTATTATTATTATTCACATCGTTCGGTCGTGCAAGTGAAAGGCAATTATGATGATATATGATGGACTGACTAAGATGAGAAAAGCTGGTATGAACTTGACCTCTCTTGTTTTTGTAAATATGATTAGTTCATCGTTCCTGATTCAGCCTATTATGAATAAACATGTTTGCAATGAGAACTAGAGATCATAGTTTCTTGTGCCATGCTTGATTAGCTAGGAGCTTATAATGGTTTACCTTGCGTGCCAACATGCTATTAAAATGGTTGTGATGTGGTATGATATGATGGTATCCTCCTCTGCATGATTTAAGTGACTTGACTTGGCACATGTTCACACATGTAGTTGAAACAAAATCAACATAGCCTCTACGGTATTTATGTTCATGGTGGATTGTATCCTACTCATGCTTGCATTCGGTGTTGATTAATTTTAATGCATGTTCATGACTGTTGTTGCTCTCTAGCTGGTCGCTTCCCAGTCTTTTTCTAGCCTTCACCTGTACTAAGCGGGAATACTGCTTGTGCATCCAACTCCATAAACCCCAAAGTTATTCCATATGAGTCCACCATACCTACCTATATACGGTATCTACCTGCCGTTCCAAGTAAATTTGTATGTGCCAAACTCTAAACCTTCAAATAAATATCCTGTTTTGTATGCTCGAATAGCTCATGTATCAACTAGGGCTGTCCGTATCTTCCATGTTAGGCGGGTTATTCTCAAGAGGAGTGGACTCGCTCCTCACTCACGACAAAATGGCTGGTCACCGGGATGCCTAGTCCCATGCTTTATGCAAATCAAATCAAAATAATTGCAAACAAAACCCCCCTGGGACTCTTGTTAGTTGAAGGCACTCGTTGTTTCGAGCAAGCCATGGATTGATGCTTGTTGGTGGAGGGGGAGTATAAACTTTACCATTCTGTTTGGGAACCGCCTATAATGTGTGTAGCAGGGAAGATATCACCATCTCTTGGTTGTTATGTTGACAATGAAAGTATACCGCTCAAAATATTATTCACCTCTATTTCAAAACTGAGCTCTGGCACCTCTACAAATCCCTGCTTCCCTCTACGAAGGGCCTATCTATTTACTTTCATGTTGAGTCATCATCCTCTTATTAAAAAGCACCAGTTGGAGATCACCTCTGTCATTTGCATCCATTACTGTTAGTTTACATTGAGTATAACTTGACTGGATCTCTTTTACCATGATTTACAATGTCTAGTCAGTCCTTGATCTTTAAAGGTGCTCTGCATTTATGTTTTGCGGTCTCAGAAAGGGCTAGCGAGATACCATCTTCTTATATCATATTATGATTGTTCTGAGAAAGTGTTGTCATCCAAGATTTATTATTATTGCCGCTATTTGATTATGCCATTGATATGAGTAAACATGAGACCTAAGCGTTATTGTGAATATGGTTAGTTTATAATCTTTGCTGAAAACTTGAATGCTGGCCTTACATATTTACAACAACAAGAGCAAACAGAATTTGTAAAAGTTTTTCTTTATCACTTTCAGTTTAAGTTTATCAACTGAATTGCTTGAGGACAAGCAAATGTTTAAGCTTGAGGGAGTTGATACGTCTTTGTCGTATCTAATTTTTCCAAACATGTTTGCCCTTGTTTTGGACTCTATCTTGCATGATTTCAATGGAACTAACCCGGACTGACGTTGTTTTCAGCAGAATTGCCATGGTGTTATTTATGTGCAGAAACAAAAGTTCTCGGAATGACCTAAACCTTCACGGAACGTCTTTTTGCAAATAATAAAAAATCCTTGCAAAAGATGAAGACCAGGGGGCCCACACCCTAGCCACGAGGGTGGGGGGCGCGCCTGCCCCCCATGGGCGTGCCCCCCTACCTCGTGGGCCCCCTGGAAGTCCTCCGACCTCAACTCCAACTCTATATATTTGCTTTCAGGGAGAAAAAAATTAGAGAGAGGGATTCATCGCGTTTGATGATACGGAGTCGCCGCCAAACCCTAAAACCTCTCGGGAGGGCTGATCCGGAGTCCGTTCGGGGCTCCGGAGAGGGGAATCCGTCGCCGTTGTCATCATCAACCATCCTCCATCACCAATTTCATGATGCTCACCGCCGTGCGTGAGTAATTCCATCGTAGGCTTGCTGTACGGTGATGGGTTGGATGAGATCTATCATGTAATTGAGTTAGTTTTGTTAGGGTTTGATCCCTAGTATCCACTATGTTATGAGATTGATGTTGCTATGACTTTGCCATGCTTAATGCTTGTCACTAGGGCCCGAGTGCCATGATTTCAGATCTGAACCTATTATGTTTTCATGAATATATGTGAGTTCTTGATCCTATCTTGCAAGTCTCTAGTCACCTACTATGTGTTATGATCCGGCAACCCCGAAGTGACAATAATCGGGACCACTCCCGGTGATGACCGTAGTTTGAGGAGTTCATGTATTCACTATGTGTTAATGCTTTGGTCCAGTACTCTATTAAAAGGAGGCCTTAATATCCCTTAGTTTCCGCTAGGACCCCGCTACCATGGGAGGGTAGGACAAAAGATGGCATGCAAGTTCTTTTCCATAAGCACGTATGACTATATTCGGAATACATGCCAACATTACATTGATGAATTGGAGCTAGTTCTATGTCACCATAGGTTATGACTGTTACATGATGAACCGCATCCAGCATAATTCTCCATCACTGATCCATTGCCTACGAGCTTTCCATATATTGTTCTTTGCTTATTTACTTTTCCGTTGCTATTGCTATCATCACTACAAAATACCAAAACATTACTTTTGCTATCATTACCTTTTGCTACCGTTACCATTACTATCATATTACTTTGCTACTAAATACCTTGCTGTAGATATTAAGTTTCTAGATGTGGTTGAATTGACAACTCAGCTGCTAATATTTGAGAATATTCTTTGGCTCCCCTTGTGTCGTATCAATAAATTTGGGTTGAATACTCTACCCTCGAAAACTGTTGCGATCCCCTGTACTTGTGGGTTATCACATTATAAGATGATCTCTCACTAAATTTCAAGGTATAATTGTTCTCCCTGTGTATGCACCATTGCAAAAGTTCGTCATGCCGAGACACCACATGATGATCGGGTGTGATAAGCTCTACGTTCACATACAACGGGTGGAAGCCAGTTTTGCACACGCAGAATACTCGGGTTAAACTTGACGAGCCTAGCATATGCAGATATGGCCTCGGAACAATGGAGACCGAAAGGTCGAGCGTGAATCATATAGTAGATATGATCAACATAGTGATTTTCACCATTGAAAACTACTCCATCTCACGTGATGATCGGACATGGTTTAATTGATATGGATCATGTGATCACTTAGATTATTAGAGAGATGTCTATCTAAGTGGGAGTTCTTAAGTAATTTCATTAATTGAACTTTAATTTATCATGAACTTAGTAGCTGATAATATTTTGCATGTCTATGTTATTGTAGATAGATGGCCCGTGCGGTTGTTCCGTTGAATTTTAATGCGTACCTAGAGAAAACTAAGTTGAAAGATGATGGTAGCAGTTACACGAATTGGGTCCGTAACTTGAGGATTATCCTCATTGCTGCACAGAAGAATTACGTCCTGGAAGCACCGCTAGGTGACAAACCCGCTGCAGGAGCAACGCCAGATGTTATGAACACCTAGCAGAGCAAAGCAGATGACTACTCGATAGTTTAGTGTGCCATGCTTTACGGCCTAGAACCGGGACTTCAACGACGTTTTGAATGTCATGGAGCATATGAGATATTCCAGGAGTTGAAGTTAATATTTCAAGCAAATGTCCGGATTGAGAGATATGAAGTCTCCAATAAGTTCTATAGCTGCAAGATGGAGGAGAATAGTTCTGTCAGTGAACATATACTCAAAATGCCTGGGTACCACAACCACTTGACTCAACTGGGAGTTAATCTTCCTGATGATAGTGTCATTGATAGAGTTCTTCAATCACTGCCACCAAGCTACAAGAGCTTCGTGATGAACTATAATATGCAAGGGATAGATAAGACGATTCCCGAGCTCTTCGCAATGCTAAAGGCCGCGGAGGTACAAATCAAGAAGGAGCATCAAGTGTTGATGGTCAACAAGACCACCAGTTTCAAGAAAAAGGGTAAAGGGAAGAAGGGGAACATCAATAAGAACAGCAAGCCAGTTGCTGCTCAAGTGAAGAAACCCAAGTCAGGACCTAAGCCTGAGACTGAGTGCTTCCACTGCAAAGGAACTGGTCACTGGAAGCGGAACTGGCCCAAGCATTTGGGGGAAAAGAAGGATGGCAAAGTGAAAGGTATATTTGATATACATGTTATTGATGCGTACCTTACTAATGCTCGCAGTAGTGCCTGGGTATTTCAAACTGGTTCAGTTGCTAACATTTGCGACTTGAAACTGGGGCTACGGATTAAGCGAAGATTGGCTAAGGACGAGGTGACGATGCGCGTGGGAAATGGTTCCAAAGTCGATGTGATCGCCGTCGGCACGCTACCTCTACATCTACCTTCGGGATTAGTATTAGACCTAAATAATTGTTATTTGGTGCCAGCGTTGAGCATGAACATTATATCTGGATCTTGTTTGATGCGAGACGGTTATTCATTTAAATCAGAGAATAATGGTTGTTCTATTTGTATGAGTAATATCTTTTATGGTCATGCACCCCTGATGAGTGGTCTATTTTTACTAAATCTTGGTAGTAGTGATACACATATTCATAGTATTGAAGCCAAAAGATGCAGAGTTGATAATGATAGTGCGACTTATTTGTGGCGCTGCCGCTTAGGTCATATTGGTGTAAAGCGCATGGCAAAACTCCATTCTGATGGACTTCTGGAATCACTTGATTATGAATCACTTGGTACTTGCGAACCATGCCTCATGGGCAAAATGACTAAAACTCCGTTCTCCGGAACAATGGAGCGAGCAACGGAATTGTTGGAAATCATACATACAGATGTATGTGGTCTGATGAATATAGAGGCTCACGGCGGGTATCGTTATTTTCTCACCATCATAGATGATTTGAGAAGATATGGGTATATCTACTTGATGAAACATAACTCTGAAACATTTGAAAAGTTCAAAGAATTTCAAAGTGAAGTGGAAAATCATCGTAACAAGAAAATAAAGTTTCTATGATCTGATCATGGAGGAGAATATTTGAGTTACGAGTTTGGTCTTCATTTGAAACAATGCAGAATAGTTTCGAAACTCACGCCACCCGAAACACCACAGCGTAATGGTGTGTCTGAACGTCGTAATCGTACTTTATTAGACATGGTACGATCTATGATGTCTCTTACTGATTTACCGCTATTGTTTTGGGGTTATGCTTTAGAGACAGCTGCATTCACGTTAAATAGGGCCTCATCTAAATCCGTTGAGACGACACCTTATGAACTGTGGTTTGGCAAGAAACCCAAGTAGTCGTGTCTTAAAGTTTGGGGCTGCGATGCTTATGTGAAAAAGCTTCAACCTGATAAGCTCGAACCCAAATCGGAGAAATGTGTCTTCATAGGATACCCAAAGGAAACTGTTGGGTACACCTTCTATCACAGATCCGAAGGCAAGATTTTCGTTGCTAAGAATGGATCCTTTCTAGAGAAGGAGTTTCTCTCGAAAGAAATGAGTGGGAGGAAAGTAGAACCGGACGGCGTAATTGTACCTTCTCCCTTATTGGAAAGTAGTTCATCACTAAAATCAGTTCCAGTGATTCCTACACTAGTAAGTGAGGAAGCTAATGATGATGATCATGAAACTCTGATCAAGTTACTACCGAACCTCATAGGTCAACGAGAGTAAGATACGCACCAGAGTGGTACGGCAATCCTGTTCTGGAAGTCATGTTACTTGACCATGATGAACCTACAAACTATGAGGAAGCGATGATGAGCCCAGATTCCACAAAATGGATTGAGGCTATCAAATCTGAGATGGGATCCATGTATGAGAACAAAGTATGGACTTTGGTTGACTATCCCAATGATCGTCGGGCCATAGAGAATAAATGGATCTTCAATAAGAAGACTGACGCTGATGGTAATGTTACTGTCTACAAAGCTCGACTTGTTGCGAAAGGTTTTCAACAAGTTCAAGGAGTTGAATACGATGAGACCTTCTCACCCGTAGCGATGCTTTAGTCCGTCCGAATCATGTTAGCAATTGCCGCATTTTATGATTATGAAATTTGGCAAATGGATGTCAAAACTGCATTCCTTAATGGATACCTGAAAGAAGAGTTGTATATGATGCAACCAGAAGGTTTTGTCAATCCAAAAGGTGCTAACAAAGTGTGCAAGCTCCAGCGATCCATTTATGGACTGGTGCAAGCCTCTCGGAGTTGGAATATACGCTTTGATAGTGTGATCAAAGCATATGGTTTTATACAGACTTTTGGAGAAGCCTATATTTACAAGAAAGTGAGTGGGAGCTCTGTAGCATTTCTGATATTATATGTGGATGCCATATTCTTGATCAGAAATGATACTGAATTTCTAAATAGCATAAAAGGATACTTGAATAAGAATTTTTCAATGAAAGACCTCGATGAAGCTGCTTATATATTGGGCATCAAGATCTATAGAGATAGATCAAGACGCTTAATTGGACGTTCACAAAGCACATACCTTGATAAAGTTTTGAAGAAGTTCAAAATGGATCAGGCAAAGAAAGGGTTCTTGCCTGTATTACAAGGTGTGAAGTTGAGTCAGACTCAATGCCCGACCACAACAGAAGATAGAGAGAAAATGAAAGGTGTTCCCTATGCTTCAGCCATAGGCTCTATCATGTATGCAATGCTGTGTACCAGACCTGATGTGTGCCTTGCTATAAGTTTAGCAGGGAGGTACCAAAGTAATCCAGGAGAGGATCACTGGACATCGGTCAAGAACTTCCTGAAATACCTGAAAAGGACTAAGGATATGTTTCTCATATATGGAGGTGACAAAGAGCTCATCGTAAACGGTTACGTCGATGCAAGCTCTAACACTGATCCGTATGACTCTAAGTCACAAACCGGATAAGTGTTTTTATTATATGGTGGAGTTGTCAGTTGGTGCAGTTCCAAGCAGAGCGTCATGGCGGGATCTACGTGTGAAGTGGGATACATAGCTGCTTCGGAAGTAGCAAATGAAGGAGTCTGGATGAAGGAGTTCATATCCGATCTAGGTGTCATACCTAGTGCATCGGGTCCAATGAAAATCTTTTGTGACAATATTGGAGCAATTGCCTTGGCAAAGGAATCCAGATTTCACAAAAGAACCAAGCACATCAAGAGACGCTTCAACTCCATCCACGATCAAGTCAAGGAGGGAGACATATTGATTTGCAAGATACATACGGATCTGAATGCTGCAGACCCGTTGACTAAGCCTCTCTCACGATCAAAACATGATCAACACCAAGACTCCATGGGTGTTAGAATCATTACTGCGTAATCTAGATTATTGACTCTATTGCAAGTGGGAGACTGAAGGAAATATGCCCTAGAGGCAATAATAAATTTGTTATTTATATTTCCTTATATCATGATAAATTTTTATTATTCATGCTAGAATTGTATTAATAGGAAACTTAGTACATGTGTGAATACATAGACAAACAGAGTGTCACTAGTTTGCCTCTACTTGACTAGCTCGTTGAATCAATGATGGTTATGTTTCCTAACCATAGACATGAGTTGTCATTTGATTAACGGGATCACATAATTAGAGAAGGATGTGATTGACTTGACCCATCCATTAGCTTAGCACAATGATCGTTTAGTTTGTTGTTATTGCTTTCTCCATAACTATACATGTTCCTATGACTATAAGATCATGCAACTCCCGAATACTGGAGGAACACTTTGTGTGCTACCAAACGTCACAACGTAATTGGGTGATTATAAAGGTGCTCTACAGGTGTCTCCGATGGTGTTTGTTGAGTTGGCATGGATCAAGATTAGGATTTGTCACTCCGATTGTCGGAGAGGTATCTCTGGGCCCTCTCGGTAATGCACATCACTATAAGCCTTGAAAGCAATGCAACTAATGAGTTAGTTGTGGAATGATGTATTACGGAACGAGTAAAGGGACTTGCCAATAACGAGATTGAACTAGGTATTGAGATACCGACGATCGAATCTAGGGCAAGTAACATACCGATGACAAAGGGAACAACGTATATTGTTATGCGGTTTGACCGATAAAGATCTTCGTAGAATATGTAGGAACCTATATGAGCATCCAGGTTCCGCTATTGGTTATTGACCGGAGATGAGTCTCGGTCATGTCTACATAGTTCTCGAACCGATAGGGTCCGCACGCTTAACGTTTGATGATGATCGTAATATGAGTTTATGTGTTTTGATGTACCAAAGGTAGTTTGAAGTCTCGGATATGATCACGGACATGACGAGGAGTCTCGAAATGGTCGAGACATAAAGATCGATATATTGGATGACTATGTTTGGACTTCGGAAGGGCTCCAGGCAAGTTCGGATGAATACCGGAGTACCGGGGGGTTACTGGAACCCCCCGGGGAGTGTAATGGGCCTCACGGGCCTTAGTGGAGAAAAGGAGGGGCGGCCAGGGCAGGCCGCGCTCCCCCTCCCCCTCTAGTCTGAATTGGACAAGGAAGGGGGGCGACACCCCCCATTTTCCTCCCCCCTCTCTCCTCCTTCCTTCCCTACTACTCCTACTCTTGGAAGGGTCGGAGTCCTACTCCCGGTGGGACTAGGACTCCCCTTGGGGCGCGCGTAGTAGGCCGGCCTCCCCCCTCCACTCCTTTATATACCGGGGGAGGGGGCACCCCATAGACACACAAGTTGATCATTGATCTTTTAGCCGTGTGCGGTGCCCCCCTCCACCATAATCCACCTCGGTCATATCATAGCGGTGCTTAGGCGAAGCCCTGCATCGGTAGCTTCAACAACACCGTCATCACGCCATCGTGCTGATGGAATTCTCCCTCAAAGCTCTATTGGATCGTGAGTTCGTGGGACGTCACCGAGCTGAACGTGTGCAGATTGCGGAGGTGCCGTACGTTCGGTACTACGATTGGTCGATCGTGAAGACGTACGACTACATCAACTGCGTTGTCATAACGCTTACGCTTACAGTCTACGAGGGTATGTGGACGACACTCTCCCCTCTCGTTGCTATGCATCACCATCATCTTTCGTGTGTGTTTAGGATTTTTTTTGAAATTACTGCGTTCCCCAACAGAAGCTCCATCTAATCAATTCAAGGATTCATCTTATTCTTTTCAAGCTTCATTTCTTTGCAACCATCTTTTTATCTATCCGGAGTTCTTCGAGAGTTTCTTTGTGGTGTTTCATCTATTTAATTCATTCTTGAAGTGTTCTTAAAGATTCCTTTTGGAGGAGTTCAAGGTTTCTTCATGTTGTATTCCGAAGCGCAATTCTTTCTACCTTATCTTTTGAGGTGGTGTTATGTCATTCTTGACAATTTCTTTCGTGTTTCATGATTCGCAAGTTTTTAAGAATGAGATATTTTAAACCCATCATTTTCTCTTTGTTCAAGAGATGCTTTGCAACCCATCAACCTCTTCATTGGAGTTATCTTGGGTTATATTGGGTTGAATATAGATAGCATGAGTTATTATTGTTGACATCACCCTTGAGGTGAGTATGTTGGGAGGCTAAACTATAAGCACCTATCTTTCTATGTGTCCGGTTGAAACATTTTGTTCATGGGTACAAGGTGAGTGTTACCAATCATAGAAGACTATATGATGGTTGAGTATGTGGACTTGCCTAAAGGCTCCGACACGTGGCTCTTCCTGAAAAGATGATGAATTGTAGTTGCAAAGTTGACTGAGAACATAGTTTGTTGGTTTTTATAGAGTTTTTGCTTTGTACATCGATTGTGTGATGAACTATTACCTATTCATGAGAAGTATATGATAAAAGTTCTATGATAAAAGTCCTATGTTTAATTTTGTTGCTGTTATAATAATCAACATGATGCTTCTATGTCCGTATTTTGTTTTTATCGACACGTCTCTCTCAAAGCATGTGGACATGTTATTCGATTTCGGTTTTCCCTTAAGGACAAGCGAGGTCTAAGCTTGGGGGAGTTGATACGTCCATTTTGCATCATGTTTTCTTACTGCTATTTATAACGTTTTTATCCATAATAATGTCTTTTGGAGTAATTCTAATGCCTTTTCTCTCATAATTTGCAAGGAACACACCAAGAGGGAGAATTCCGGCAGCTGGAAATCTGGACCTGAAAAAGCTATGTCAGGCTACCTATTCTGCACAACTCCAAACAAGCTGAAACTTCACGGAGATTTTTTATGGAATATTTAATAAATACTGGAGCCAATAACCACCAGAGGGGGCCACCAGGTGGGCACAACCCACCTAGGCATGACAGGCCCCCCAGGCGTGCCCTGGTGGGTTGTGGCCTCCTCGGCCGACCTCCGGTGCCCATCTTATGGTATATAAGTGATTTTGACCTACAAAAAAATAAGGAGAGGATTTTCGGGATGAAGCGCCACTGCCTCGAGGCGGAACTTGGGCAGGAGCACTTTTGCCCTCCGGCAGAGCAATTCCGCCAGGGAAACTTCCCTCCCGGAGGGGGAAATCATCGTCATCATCATCACCGACAACTCTCCCATCTTGGGGAGGGCAATCTGCATCAACATCTTCAACAGCACCATCTCATCTCAAACCCTAGTTCATCTCTTGTGTTCAATCTTGTTACCAGAACTATAGATTGGTGCTTGTGGATGACTAGTAGTGTTGATTACATCTTGTAGTTGATTACTATATGGTTTATTTGGTGGAAGATTATAGGTTCAGATCCATTATGCTATTTAATACTCCTCTGATCATGAACATGTTTATCATTTGTGAGTAGTTACTTTTGTTCTTGAGGTCACGAGAGAAATCATGTTGCAAGTAATCATGTGAACTTGATACGTGTTCGATATTTTGATAGTATGCATGTTGTTATTCCCTTAGTGGTGTCATGTGAATGTCGACTACATGACACTTCACCATATTTGGGCCTAAGGGAATGCATTGTGGAGTAGCAATTAGATGGTGGGTTGCGAGAGCGACAGAAGCTTAAACCCCAGTTTATGCGCTATTCCGTAAGGGACCGATTGGATCCAAAAGTTTAATGCTATGGTTAGAATTTATTCTTAATACTTTTCTCGTAGTTGCGGATGCTTGTGGGAGGGTTAATCATAAGTAGGAGGTTTTTTCAAGTAATAACAACATCTAAGCACCGGTCCACCCACATATCAAATTATCAAAGTAGCGAACACGAATCGAACCAACATGATGAAAGTGACTAGATGAAATTCCTGTGTACCCTCAAGAACACTTTGCTTATCATAAGAGACCGTTTTGGCCTATCCTTTACCTCAAAAGGATTGGGCTACCTTTCTGCACTTTTGTTACTATTATCGTTACTTGCTCATTACAAATTATCTTGCTATCAAACTACTCCGCTACTTACAATTTCAGCACTTGCGGACAACACCTTACCAGAAACTACTTGTCATTTCCTTCTGCTCCTCGTTGGGTTCGACACTCTTACTTATCGAAAAGAGCTACAATTGATCCCCTATACTTGTGGGTCGTCACTAAGCGGTAGCGATAGTTGTAGAAGCAATAGTTGGCGAGACGACAACGATGCTACGATGGAGATCAAGGTGTCAAGCCGGTGACGATGGTGATCATGATGGTGCTTTGGAGATGGAGATCAAAGGCACAAGATGAGGATGGCCATATCATATCACTTATTTTGATTGCATGTGATGTTTATCCTTTATGCATCTTATTTTTCTTAGTACGGCGGTAGCATTATAAGATGACCCCTCACTAAATTTCAAGGTATAAGTGTTCTCCCTAAGTATGCACCATTGCTACAGTTCGTCGTGTCGGGACACCACGTGATGCTCGGGTGTGATAAGATCTACGTTCACATACAATGGGTGCAAGCCATTTTTGCACATGCAGAATACTCGAGTTAAACTTGACAAGCCTAGCATATGCAGATATGGCCTCGGAACACTGAAACCGAAAGGTCGAACTTGAATCATATAGTAGATATGATCAACATAGTGATGCTCACCATTGAAAGCTACTCCATCTCACGTGATGATTGGACATGCATGGTTTAGTTTATATGGATCACGTGGTCATTTAGATGACTAGAGGGATGTCTATCTAAGTGGGAGTTTTTAAGTAATATGATTAATTGAACTTTAATTTATCATGAACTTAGTACATGATAGTATTTTGCATGTCTATGTTGTTGTAGATCAATGGCCCGTGCTACCATTCCCTTGAATTTTAGTGCGTTCCTAGAGAAAGTTAAGTTGAAAGATGATGGTAGCAACTACACGGACTGGCTCCGTAACTTGAGGATTATCCTCATTGTTGCATAGAAGAATTACGTCCTGGAAGCACCGTTAGGTGCAAGACCCGCTGCAGGAGCAACTCCGGACGTTGTGAATGTTTGACAGAGCAAACTTGATGACTACTCGATAGTTCAGTGTGCCATGCTTTACGGCTTAGAATCGGGACTTCAACGACGTTTTGAACGTCATGGAGCATATGAGACGTTCTAGGAGTTGAAGTTAATATTTCAAGCAAATGCCCGAATTGAGAGATATGAAGTCTCCAATAAGTTCTATAGCTGCAAAATGGAGGAGAGTAGTTCTGTCAATGAACATATACTCAGAATGTCTGGGTACCACGACCACTTAACTCAACTAGGAGTTAATCTTCCCGATGATAGTGTCATTGATAGAGTTCTTCAATCACTGCCACCAAGCTACAAAAGCTTCATGATGAACTATAATATGCAAGGGATGGATAATACAATTCCTGAGCTCTTCGCGATGCTGAAAGCTGCGGAGGTAGAAATTAAGAAGGAGCATCAACTGTTGATGGTTAACAAGACCACTAGTTTCAAGAAAAAGGTCGAAGGGAAGAAGGGGAACTTCAAGAAGAACTGCAAGCAAGTTGCTGCTCAAGTGAAGAAACCCAAGTCTAGACCTAAGCCCGAGACTGGGTGCTTCTACTACAAAGGGACTGGTCACTGGAAGCGGAACTACCCCAAGTATTTGGCGGATAATAAGGATGGCAAAGTGAAAGGTATATTTGATATACATGTTATTGAGTGTACCTTAGTAATGCTCGTAGTACGCCTGGGTATTTGATGTTGGTTCTGTTGCTCATATTTGCAACTCGAAACAGGGGCTACGGATTAAAGGAAGATTCGCTAAGAACGATGTGACGATGTGCGTGGAAAATTGTTCCAAAGTCGATGTGATCGCCGTCAGCATGCTACCTCTACATCTACCGTCGGGATTAGGTTTAGACCTAAATAATTGTTATTTGGTTCCAGCGTTAAGCATGAACATTATATCTGGATCTTGTTTTATGCGAGATGGTTATTCATTTACATCAGAGAATAATGGATGTTCTATTTATATGAGTAATATATTTTATGTTCATGCACCCTTGATGAGTGGTCTATTTTTGTTGAATCTCAATAGTAGTGATACACATATTCATAATATTGAAGCCAAAAGATACAAGTTTAATAATGATAGTGCAACTTATTTGTGGCACTGCCGTTTAGGTCATATTGGTATAAAGAGCATGAAGAAACTCCATGCCGATGGGCTTTTGGAATCACTTGATTATGAATCACTTGATGCTTGCGAACCATGCGTCATGGGCAAGATGACTAAGACTCCATTCTCTGGAACAATGGAGCGAGCAACTAACTTATTGGAAATAATACATACTGATGTATGCGGTCCGATGAGTGTTGAGTATCGCGGCGGGTATCATTATTTCTGACCTTCACAGATGATTTGAGAAGATATGGGTATATCTACTTGATGAAACATAAGTCTGAAACATTTGAAAAATTCAAATAATTTTAGAGTGAAGTGGAAAATCATCGTAACAAGAAAATAAAGTTTCTACACTCTGATCGTGGAGGTGAATATTTGAGTTACGAGTTTGGTCTTCATTTGAAACAATGTGGAATAGTTTCGCAACACACGCCACCTGGAACACCACAGCATAATGGTGTGTCCGAAGATCGTAACCGTACTTTATTAGATATGGTGCGATATATGATGGCTCTTACTGAATAACCGCTATCGTTTTGGGGTTATGCTTTAGAGATGGCTGCATTCACATTAAATAGGGCACCATATAAATCCGTTGAGATGACACCATATGAATTGTGGTTTGGTAAGAAACCTAAGCTGTCGTTTCTTAAAGCTTGGGGCTGCGATGCTTATGCAAAAAAGCTTCAACCTGATAAGCTCGAACCCAAATCGGAGAAATGTGTCTTCATAGGATACCCAAAGGAAACTGTTGGGTACACCTTCTATCACAGATCCGAAGACAAGATATTCGTTGCTAAGAATGGATCCTTTCTAGAGAAGGAGTTTCTCTTGAAAGAAGTGAGTGGGACGAAAGTAGAACTTGATGAGGTAATTTTACCTTCTCCCTTATTGGAAAGTAGTTCATCAAAGAAATCAGTTCAAGTGATTCCTACACCAATTAGTGAGGAAGCTAATGATGATGATCATGAAACTTATGATCAAGTTACTACTGAACCTCGTAGGTCAACCAGAGTACGATCCGCACCAGAGTGGTACGGTAATCCTACTCTGGAGGTCATGTTACTTGATCATGACGAACCTACGAACTATGAGGAAGCGATGATGAGCCCAGATGCCACGAAATGGCTTGAAGCCATAAAATGTGAGATGGGATCCATGTATGAGAACAAAGTATGGACTTTCGTTGAGTTGCCCGATGATCGGCAAGCAATAGAGAATAAATGGATCTTCAAGAAGAGGACTGACGCTGACGGTAATGTTAGTGTCTACAAAGCTTGACTTGTTGCGAAATATTTTTGACAAGTTCAAGGAGTTGACTACAATGAGACCTTCTCACCCGTAGTGATGCTTAAGTCTGTCTGAATCATGTTAGCAATTGCCAAATTTTATGATTATGAAATTTGGCAAATGGATGTCAAATCTGCATTCCTTAATGGATATCTTAAAAAAGATTTGTATATGATGCAACCAGAAGGTTTTGTCGATCCTAAATGTGCTAACAAAGTGTGTAAGCTCCGGCGATCCATTTATGGACTGGTGCAAGCCTCTCGGAGTTGGAATATACGCTTCGATAGTGTGATCAAAGCATATGGTTTTATACAGACTTTTGGAGAAGCCTGTATTTACAAGAAAGCGAGTGGGAGCTCTATAGCATTTCTAATATTATATGTGGATGACATATTGTTGATTGGAAATAATACAGAATTTCTAGATAGCATAAAAGGATACTTGAATAAGAATTTTTCTATGAAAGACCTCGGTGAACCTACTTATATATTTGGCATCAAGATCTATAGAGATAGATCAAGACGCTTAATTGGACTTTCACAAAGAACATACCTTGATAAAGTTTTGAAGAAGTTCAAAATGGATCAGTCAAAGAAAGGGTTCTTTCCTATAATACAAGGTGTGAAGTTGAGTCAGACTCAATGCCCGACCACTACAGAAGATAGAGAGAAAATGAAAGTCCATTCCCTATGCCTCAGCCATAGGTTCTATCATGTATGCAATGTTGTGTACCAGACCTGATGTGTGCCTTTCTATAAGTATAGCAGGGAGGTACCAAAGTAATCCAGAAGTGGATCACTGGACAACGGTCAAGAAGATCCTGAAATACCTGAAAAGGACTAAGGATATGTTCCTCCTTTATGGAGGTTACAAAGAGCTCGTCATAAATGGTCACGTTGATGCAAGCTTTGACACTGATCCGGATGACTCTAAGTCACAAACCGGATATGTATTTATATTGAATGGTGGAGCTGTCAATTGGTGCAGTTCCAAGAAGAGCGTCGTGGCGGGATCTACGTGTGAAGCAGAGTACATAGCTGCTTCAGAAGCAGCAAATGAAGGAGTCTGGATGAAGGAGTTCATATCCGATCTAGGTGTAATACCTAGTGCATCGGGTCCAATGAAAATCTTTTGTGACAATACTGGTGCAATTGCCTTCGCAAAGGAATCCAGATTTCACAAGAGAACCAAGCACATCAAGAGACGCTTCAATTCCATCCGCGATCAAGTCAAGGAGGGAGACATGGAGATTTGCAAGATACATATGGATCTGAATGTTGCAGACCCGTTGACTAAGCCTCTCCCACGAGAAAAACATGATCAGCACCAAGACTCCATGGGTGTTAGAATCATTACTATGTAATCTAGATTATTGACTCTAGTGCAAGTGGGAGACTGAAGGAAATATGCCCTAGAGGCAATAATAAAGTTGTTATTTATATTTCCTTATATCATGATAAATGTTTGTTATTCATGCTAGAATTGCATTAACCGGAAACTTAGTACATGTGTGAATACATAGACAAACAGAGTGTCCATAGTATGCCTCTACTAGACTAGCTCGTTAATCAAAGATGGTTAAGTTTCCTGACCATAGACATGTGTTTTCATTTGATGAACGTGATCACATCATTAGAGAATGATGTGATGGACAAGACCCATCCGTTAGCTTAGCATAATGATCGTTTAGTTTTATTGCTATTGCTTTCTTCATGACTTATACACGTTCCTCTGACTATGAGATTATGCAACTCCTGAATACCGGAGGAACACCTTGTGTGCTATCAAACGTCAC
Organism: Triticum urartu; assembly: GCF_056163025.1. Lineage (NCBI taxonomy): Eukaryota > Viridiplantae > Streptophyta > Magnoliopsida > Poales > Poaceae > Triticum > Triticum urartu. Next base: position 63,049,475 of record NC_141873.1, on the reverse strand, counting down.
AACGTAACTGGGTGATTATAAAGATGCTCTATAGGTGTCTCCGATGGTGTTTGTTGAGTTGGCATAGATCGAGATTAGGATTTGTCACTCCGTGTATCAGAGAGGTATCTCTAGGCCCTCTCGGTAATACACATCACTATGAGCCTTGTAAGTAATGTGACTAATGAGTTAGTCACGGGATGATGTATTACGGAACAAGTAAAGAGACTTGCCGGTAACGAGATTGAACTAGGTACAATGATACCGACGATCGAATCTCGGGCAAGTAACATACCGATGACAAAGGGAACAATGTATGTTGTTATGCGGTTTGACCGACAAAGATCTTCATAGAATATGTAGGAGCAAATATGAGCATCCAGGTTCCGCTATTGGTTATTCACCGGAGATGTGTCTCGGTCATGTGTACATAGTTCTCGAATCCGTAGGGTCCGCATGCTTAACCTTTGATGACGATTTGTATTATGAGTTATGTGATTTGATGACCGAAGTTTGTTCAGAGTCCCGGATGAGATCACAGACATGACGAGGAGTCTCGAAATGGTCAAGAGGTAATGTTTCATATATTGGAAGGTTACATTCAGACACTGGAATGGTTCAGGTTGATTCGGATAAGTTTTGGAGTATCGGGGGTTACCGGAAACCCCACCCCCCCCCCCCCCCCGCGGAAGTTCATGGGCGTTCATGGGCCTTAGTGGAAAGGAGAGGAGGGCCACAAGGGAGGCCGCGCTCCCCCCATGGCCAGTCCGAATTGGACTAGGGAGGAGGGCAGCGCCCCCTCTTTCCTTCTCCCCTCTTCCTCCTTCCCTCTCTCTCCCTCTCTTGGAAAGGAAGGGGACTCCAACTAGGATTGGGAATCCTACTTGGACTCCCCTATGGCGCGCCCCCCTTGGGTCGGCCTCCTCTTCCCCCCTACTTTATATACGTGGGAGGGGCACCCCAAGGACACACCAAGTCTTCTCTTAGCCGTGTGCGGTTCCCCCCTCCACAGTTACACACCTCGGTGATATCGTTGTTGTGCTTAGGCGAAGCCTTGCACCGGTAGCATCATCATCACCGTCAACACACCATCGTGCTTACGAAACTCTCCCTCGTCCTCAATTGGATCAAGATCTCGAGGGACGTTATCGAGCGGAATGTGTGCTGAACACGGAGGTGCCGTACATTCGGTGGTTGGATCGGTTGGATCGCGAAGACGTTCGACTACATCAACCGCGTTACTAAATGCTTCCGCTTTTGGTCTATGAGGGTACATAGAAGCACTCTCCCCTCTCGTTTCTATGCATCTCCTAGATAGATCTTGCGTGATCGTAGGTAATTTTTTTTGAAATACTGCGTTCCCCAACACCGCGGCCAGCCAGCGATCGAGGAGGCACGGCCGGGGGGGGGGGTTGGGTGGCCGGGCAAGGTGAAGCATAGGGGAGGGCGGGGAAGGGGGACGCACCATGCCAGGGCACTGGTGCTGATGATGGCGGGGACGGCGACGCCAGATTTGACATCGGAGGGGCGCTGCCGAGACGACCACCAGGGGGCACGGGGGGAGAGGGGGAGGGACACCACCGTATTCGCCACCAGGAGGAGCGTCGTCGGCCGCCAAGCCACCGGGAGGGGCATCGACAAGCCGCCAGGAGGCGGGCCGCAAGCCATGGGGCCCCACGCGAGGAGAGCTGCGCCACGGCGGGAAGACCCCGCCCGTCGCCGCCACGACGTGGGCTTCGCCCGGTGGTGGCCTCCCGCGGCGGTGAGGGTATTAGCTGGAGGAGGGGTGTCGGTTTCAAAACCGGCCGATCTCGGGTAGGGGGTCCCGAACTGTGTGTCTGAGGATTGAAGGTAACAGGAGACACGGTATTTACCCAGGTTTGGGCCCTCTTGATGGAGGTAAAATCCTACGGCCTGCTTGATTAACTTTGATGATTATAGGGGTTACAAGAGTTGATCTACCTGGAGATCATAATGGCTAAACCCTGGAAGTGTAGCCTATATAAATTCTGACAGCCTCTATGGACTAACCCCTTCGGTTTATATAGACACCGGAAGGGCCTAGGATTGTACAGAGTCGGATTACAGAAGAAGGGAACTATACACCCAGACGCTAATCTTGCCATCCACGCAAAGGAGAGTCCCATACGAACACGGGGAAAGGCCTTCTACTTTGTATCTTCACGGCCCATTAGTCTGGCCCATAACACTCTGGTCGGACACTCGAGGACCCCCTAATCCAGGACTCCCTCAGTAACCCCTGAACCAGTCTTCAATGACGATGTGTTCGGCGAACAGATTGTCTTCGGCATTGCAAGGCAGGTTCCTCCTTCGAATATTTCAAAGCAAACTTCTGAATAAAAGATCTGTATCCGGCTCTGTATAACAGCCACAACCCTCAACCACGAAGGCAATATACTTAATCAAAATAAGGCTTGTCAACTGACAACTTTTTTCGGTGAAATGCTACGTCCGGCCTCTTTATTATTTCGAACCGTTTTTCAGCCTCCCGCTTCACGATTCGAGGCGCAGCCTCTATTGACACGTCTTGTCCAAGCAGAGATCGTGTCCCCTTATTGCGGGATTCTCATCAATATAGGCTTGGGTAACCCAACCACGCCATGCACACGACCCCTTGGGAATAGGCAAATTTTAAGGCTTGAGGGGGGTCGTTTGATATTCATTGCCTATATAAGCGGATAAAGATCCCATCTTTTTACCCCACGCCTTCTTCCTCCCTCTGCTTTCCAATCCTCAAGCTCCAGCACCCAAGCTTTGTTCTTTCCCACCGCCCCCAACCTCTGCAGCCATGTCCGGATCCGGCTCTCAGGGCAAGTGGATGACCTCCTCCGTTACGGAGAAGGACGTCAAGGAGCTCCGGGAAGCGGGGTACCTGGCAGCGAGCGTCGCGCACTGGCTCCATGCTGAAAAGTAGGTCATCCCCACTCCGGAGCCCGATGGGAGAGTGGTGTTTATCCCCCACTTCCTTCGTGGACTAGGGTTTCCTCTCCACCCTTTCGTCCGCGGCCTCATGTTCTATTACGGGCTAGATTTCCACAATCTAGCCCCAAACTCCTTCCTCCACATCTCGGCATATATCGTCGTGTGCGAGGCGCTCCTTCGCACCCCCCCCCACTTCGGCCTATGGCTCAAGGTTTTCAACATGAAGCCGAAGGTGGTTGACGGGCAGCACGCGAACTGCGGAGGCACCATGGTGAGAAAGCTCCCCAACGTCACCTGGCCCAAAGGGGCCTTCATGGAAACTGTCAAGATATGGCAGCAGGAGTGGTTCTACATCACCGAACCTCGCAGCGCCAACTGTGCGGCCATTCTTGAGTTCAGATCCGGACCCCCAATGTGGCTCGCATCATGGACCAACAATGGTCTGGGCTGGGGGTCAACCGACGAACTGATGATGCTGCAAAAGTGCATCAAAAATATTATAGAGAAGGACACCAGTCTCACTGGCATGATTCTGGTGATGCTTTTCCGCTGGATCCTCCCCTGCCAGCGCTGGTATCTCCATATGTGGAGTTCAATCCGGAAGGGCTGAGGACCCTGCAGCAATTTTTCGACACAACGCACGAACATATCTGGAAGCTGCTCTTCAAGGCCCAGAAGACGTGGTCGGAGATGGCCGACGACATCGGCCTCGACAGCGCGCATCCGGCCACCTCGGCAAGTATTTCGTTTTCGAACATAACTTCAGTTCACAAATAAAAGGTTATACTGAGCCTTCCATCTTTCAATCAGGGCTGGACAAAGAAGGCGGAGTGGATTAAGTGTCTGGCTCCGCTATCCGAAGACCCAGCCATACCTCTGCTAACGAGGATGCTAGTCCCGGCGCGGTACCAGGCGCTGGAGAAGAAGGCCAAGAAGAAGGGCAAGGAGGCGAAAACTGGCATCCGCAGTAAATGTACTTCGGATGCTGTGTCCAGAGAGACCGAAGCTCCCTCCTCCCACGAGGGAGATGAAGACGAATAGGAGGAGGAGGAGGCAGAAAGCGACTCTCCCCTAAAGGGGAGGAAGAAGAAAAGGGAGGCCTTTGTAGACCCATAGGTGGAGGCGTCCAAGAGGGTGAAGATTTCCCTCTCGGATGGCTTAGATTCGGATGTCGAAGCCATCCCCAAGCGGCGCCTCAGGGCAAAGTCCCTGGCCGCATCGTAAGTATCTAAGGATGCTTTAAATTCATTCGGTCTTTTACGATTGTAGTATAACATATTGTTTTATGTGTTTCAGTCCGAACCGTGACCTCCCCCAACTATCATGATCTTCAGGGAACTCTCTGGCGCCAGAGATGGTGGAGAGCGAGACGCCTCCACGAGCCTCTCCGCGACCTACCGCGGATGACACCGAGGTGTTATCCCAAAGGACCTCTCCGGGCTACGGAGAGGTGCAGGAGGCCGCCAAGACGGTGTTAGAGGGTAATTCCTCGGCTGCCGAGAACATGGGGGGCATAACCCCCATGGAGACTGAAGACGGGGGCCCTGAACAGTCCAGCCCCCAGCCAAACACCATTCCGGAGACGCATGTGGCTCCGGAATCGAGTGAGCAACCCCCTTCGAAGGAGGGGGGAGTGCCAACTCCGGCGGCGACCTCCACTAATCCGGAGGCTCCGAACACTTTGATGGAGGCACTGCGATGTGCTTCCATCATGGAGAAGCACCGCACCTTGATGGGTGTGGTGGTTGAGAAGGTTCAGTCCGCTAAGAGCGGGCTGAACGAAGCCTTCACCAGCATACTAACAGGCTTTGATGTATGCGATGTATTATTTTTAGCCGCTTTTCATATAAAATATATGCCTGTGTATAGATAGTAGCCCCTGAGACTCTGTTAGGTTTTGAAAAACCAGCCGAACAGAGGATCAAATAATAGTTGCAGGAGGTAACGTACTGGTCTATCGGTAAGCAGGCTTCCCTGTTAGCGGCGACCGCCCAGTCCGCTGAGGTTCCCGAACTCAAGCGGAAAGCAGCTGGCCGATGATGATATTGTCCTCATTAACAAGTGGTTTGACGACGCGCAAGGTATGTTTTGAAAAAATTATCTGTACACCTGAGGTGATATGCCAATGCGGAGTCTAAGCTCATGTGTCACCATGATCATTATTACAGGTAGTGCGGCCGAGGTCGAAACCCTGAAGAGCGCCCTCGCCCAAGCCAAGGATCAGGCACGGGTGAGCAAGGCGGCCGCTGACAAAGCGGCCGCGGATTTAAAGGCCGAGCAGGTCGCCCGCCACAGGTATGCGGAGCGGGTGACCGAAGTGGAGCAAGAGCTCAAGGACACCGCCAACAAGTGCGAGGCCTTGGAGGAGAAGAATAAGGCCCAAGCGGTCGATCTCGCCAAGGCTCTATAGGAGGCCAAGGAAACGTAGACCGAGTCCCGGCGGCTCGCGAGGAGATCAAGCAGGCCAAACAGATAGCGGCTGGTAAGCCCTTTCTCTTGTAGATTAAATTTGGCAGTCAGAAATACGCCCTGCTCACTTGACCATGGAGTTCTCCAGACGCCTTTGCGGATCTTCCGAGGAGTGCGGCTGACGCCGCACAATTCTTTCGGGCCCAGGAGGGCAACACCACGGAGAAGCTCTTCTGGTCACAGTACTTGGCGCTAGAGCATCCGGCGCTGTTGAACAACCAGATGATGTAGCTGGCCGAGCTGCATAGGATGTCCGTTTTGGCCATGAAGGACGTCATAGTCCGGCTTTGGCCAACCGAACCCATTCCTAGCAGTTACTTCGGCCTGGTGAAGCGGCTTGCTGACGCGCTGCCCCGAATTGAAGCTGTCAAGCGCTCGGCATGCATCGAGTGTGCACGAATGGCCTTCGCCCGCGTCAAGATGCAATGGGCGAAGATGAAGGCCACCGTCGTCGCGACCAAGGGCCCGCCCGAAGGCAAGGACCACCGCAAGCCGGAGCGGTATTTTGATGATGTCCTGGAGGATGCCCGGATAGTAGAGGGCCAATGCTCAAAGGATATCATGTTTGTATGAATGTATTCGAGTTGTCCATGTGTTGTTTTATGAACCAAGGCTTTGTGATATATTTATGCCTTTATCTTAAATTATATTCCTCATGTGCGGCCATTTTTATTTCTGAGAGTTTACCAGTCGTCGGCTTCAGCCCCCACGTAGATACTACGGGGGTGTTTGTAATATTGCGCGACCACACTTGACCCAATGTCTTGGTCCGTAAAGGAGGTGTCTACGCAGCGAACTAGGCAATCAAACTATGCGGCTTTATCACTTTCACTTAGCCATAGGAGTTTGACAATGGGGCTAAGTACTAGCCCCTGGTGCGTATGCGGCTATCCGAACTGGTGTGCCTTAGATGCGGGACTAAGCAAAGGCCCGTCCCTTAAAAAAAATTGTAAGAGATATATAGAAGGTCGCCGAATCGCTGACCAGCTCTCGCCACATCATGATAGTCAGTTTTCGGCTTTCTCTACTGAGGTGTTTGTCTGGACAAACCAGAAACACAATCACAGTAGTTCACCCTTTACTACCTAGCCGAACGAGCGGAACGTAAGGTAGTAATCACAGGAGCCGGGCAACCCAACTATTGACCAAAGACATGATTCGGAGTTGATGCATATAATGCGATAGTTCAGGACGCCGAAGTGTGCTGTAAAAGTGTTCGGACTTTTTGACAATATATGTGGCCGAATAGGGCCCCTGGCATTTGGGTGACGTCGGGACGGAGTTCGGATGACATCTGTGTTCGGTTTTCGGCCCGGGTGAGGTTATGTCTATCGTGCCAGGCTTGATGGCCGTCGTCTCGCATTGGGGCATGCCCCCTTGATCCATAGATTGATCTGGCCTGACCGACTCTATTGTCTAGGTTCTGGCGTAAGTCGTAGGTATAGCCCGAAGCTGCTACCTCTTTGCCTCGATGGTGAGGTGGTAGGGGCTGGTGTTTGGTGTAAGCAGCCGCTTTATCTCGCCCACGTGGTGGTCGGTTTGGTTCATCAGCGCGGTCGTATCTCGACAGTATTGGCTCAAGGGCCTCATCGTCGAATTGTGGTAGTAGCCGACGCTTCGGATAACTCTTTGTTGGGCGACCGAGGTCGTATTCTTCGACAGCTAGGACTTGGGTCCATCTGTCATTGAGGGTATCTTGTTTGGCTTGGAGCTATTGCTGCTTCTTTTTTAGGCTTCGTGCAGTTGCGATTAGCTGGCGCTTAAAGCGCTCTTGCTCAAGGGGTTCCTCTGGCACGATGAAGTCTTCTTTGCCGAGGCTGACATCGTCCTCGGAGATCGCTAGATAGTTACTATCTTCCGAGTCCTCATTCACGACCGGCTCGTCGAGGTTAACTTGTTCCTCCTCCCATTCATCCTGCTCGGACGCAGGTTCGACTGGGTCTTTGGGATTTTCGGCATTGCTCGGGGTGTTATTGTCTCCGGTGCCGGTGTCGCTTTCCTTTTCACAACGTGATTTTGAGCGGCGTCGCTGACGTCGACGTTTTGGTGGTGCCTCAGCAGGCTTGTATCCACCATATACACGTCATATGTGGACGTATCCGTCCAGCGCCCGGTGAAGGGCGGGTCTTGGCTTTGCTTGTCTCCGGCATCGTCCTCCATACCGTCGAAGTCTTCGGAGGCGTAATCTAGCATGTCGGTCAAATCCTCTACAGTGGCTATTAAGTGGGTGGTGCGTGGGACGTAAAATTCCCCGCTCTCAGCCCCTAGTCTGGGTTGGGCATAGTTCGGAGGTGATACTTCCGTAATGGCGAGGGATCGCATTAAGTCCAAGGCCTCGTTTAAGACCGAAGGCCGGACGGGGAACCGAGGGCCTGCAGGGCTAGGCACGGCAGATTCCTGGCTGTGCTCACCAGATGTAGACCTTGAGAGTTCGGAGTTTGTACCCTGAGGCGGTTTCATCTCTCCGATGACAAGGAGAGTCCTGCTTGATTCCAGGATCGCCGAAGACATAGTTGCCTCCGGGTCTCTGGAGAAAATTTCCATAGTAGGAGAGAGTCCGGTGGGTTTCAGATACCCATCTTTGGATGAAGTAGCTTGCCCTGGATCTAAGGCCGAGGCAGCGATGATAGTTGATCCTTGCGCGGTGCCTGATGACGGGTCCGGTGGGTTTCCCTCTTGGAGTAGAGGAACAATGGTCGAGGCTGTGAACCCTTTGAAGATCAAGTCTCCTCAGACGTCGGTGACGTAATTCAGGCTCCCAAATCTGATCTGATGACCAGGGGCATAGCTATCAATTTGTTCGAGGTGACCAATCGAATTGGCATGCAGAGCGAAGCCGCCGAACACAAAAAGTTGACCGGGGAGGAAGGTTTCCCCGGAAATAGCATCGTTGTTGACGATTGAACGAGCCATTGAACCTTCTGCCGACGACACAGTGGAACTCTCAACGAAAGCACCAAAGTCGGTGTCAAAACTGGCCGATCTCGGGTAGGGGGTCCCAAACTGTGCGTCTGAGGATCGAAGGTAACAGGAGAAACGGTATTTACCCAGGTTCGCGCCCTCTTGATGGAGGTAAAACCCTACGTCCTGCTTGATTAACTTTGATGAGTATAGGGGTTACAAGAGTTGATCTACCTAGAGATCGTATTGGCTAAACCCTAGAAGTCTAGCCTATATAAATTCTGATAGCCTCTACAGACTAACCCCTCCGGTTTATAGAGACATCGGAAGGGCCTAGGATTGTACAAAGTCGGTTTACAGAAGAAGGAAACTATACATCCAAACGCTAATCTTGCCATCCACACAAAGGAGAGTCCCATCCGGACACGGGGGAAGGCCTTCTACTTTGTATCTTCACGGCCCATCAGTCCGACCCATAACACTCGGGACGGACACTCGAGGACCCCCTAATTCAGGACTCCCTTAAGGGGGGCCGGCGACGGAGTGGTTCGGGGCTACCGCCCGTGTCACCTAGGGTAGGCAACGCGGGGGCCGGGCTTCTCCTATAAAGGAAAAACTTTTTTACATCATGAAGGCCCAAAATAACCGTTATGCTAACCTTTTTATAACAATTTCATCATAATTTTATATAGGAGAGAGATCAAGATGCTTAAATTGTTCATGCCAATGGTGATGAACCAAAGTGGTAATATTATAGTTAATACATATATTTTTTGTTCTTTTCAGGTTGCCTTTTCGAATGATGCCACAAGTCCATGAAGAAGCAAGAACCTTTCTGAAATATTTTGTGTCCAATCCTAGAAAGATTCAACAATTGTCGAGTTTTGACTTTGTAGCATTATAATAATGCCTCAAATATTTGTAATTTAAGTTCACTTTGAGCATCATAAATTATCTGAATTTTGCTATCATATATGGCTATAGATATCTTTCTTAAAACTTAGTTTTGGGTACTTGTATATAAATCAGAATGTTATATCTGTTGTACAGTTTGTATGGGAGTGGTGTATATGTGTATTAGAAATGCACATGCTTGTTCAGTTTGTGCGGTACTTGGTTAGTTTGAATAAAGTATTGCTGAATGCCAAAGCATCAAGTTAATTGCATAAAACCACCATATTTAGGGCATCGTTTGCAGAAAACCACGAGGTCACTAATTTTATGCAAAAAACACCGCACATTCAGTATTTTTTTTCAAAAAGCATTGATCGGGTGATTTAGGTCGTTTAATCACGCTAACATGTGGGGCCAAATTGTCGGTAGCTGACTTGGCAAAACATTTACATATACACCCTTAGGTCTTAAAAACAAAAGCAATCCACCCCTCCTCCTCCCCCTCCCTCCCACCCCGTCGCCTGCCTCCTCCGAGGTGGTGGCTAGCCACCGCAAGGCAGCCTTCCTCCTCTCTGGCCTTGCTCGCGGGGCGGAGCGGCCTCCCTCCTCCCTGGTCGTCGCAGCTGGCCGGCGGCTCGCCCCTAGCCACGAGCTCACAGCCCCGGCACGAAGTGGCTTCCAATCCCATGCATTCACCCGGCCTTGCCGTTGTGCTGCCGGAGCTCTGCTGCCCGGTGAGTGCTCCACCCCGCGCCCTGTTGAGTGATGCTGCTCGGCGTCACTGAGCAGGAGGCCGAGGCGCTGTGCCGTGGGCACGCTGAGCAGCAGGTCGTGGCTCTGCGCCGCGGACGCACCGACCTACTTGCAGTCGCTGTCCACCATCGCGACGCGCTCGGGGCCGCGCTCGACTGCTCGCTCTTGCCCATCTCCTTCCTGCTCCACCTCCTTCTCGTCTCCGTGTCCGCCCTACCAGGATCACGCTCCCCGCCACGGCATCCCAACGGTCGGCAGGGTCAGGGCGCCGCCCTGTAGGCCGAGCTCAGTAGCGAGCATTGAGTCTGCTCCTGGCAGTTGTGCACGAGAGCGAGTCAATTGCTTTTCTTTTTTTAGACCCAAGAGGGTGTATGTAAATGTGTTTTTTAGAATCGCCGGGGGGGGGGGGGGGGGGGGTGTTCCCCCACCTGAATATATTACTCAAAAGAGTCACAACAAGCTGTGTTACAAAGTTACATAGGCACAGAACATCATGCAAAGAGGAAAGACCGCCATGAGGAGAGGGCCTCCTTGTCACTGGTTTTGACAAGCCGGTGAGACCTTTTTTTTGCTGGGTGAAAGGGAGTTTTATTCCATAAAAACATGGTTACAATCTTGAGCTAGCTGCTCCTCACAGCACGGAGTACTCGAACTCAACCATACCACGGTACAACACTGGGTACGGCTATAATGTGCCAAAAGATGTGCTACCCTGTTTGTCCAAAGGTCAAAGTCTGAAAGGATTAGTTTACATGTAGAGGTAGAACGTCTATCAAGCGATCCGAACAGTTTATCATTCCTCACCTCCCATATCTTCCACGGGATCGTGAGAAGCACAAAGGACTAGACGGGGCCCTGTCAGCTCCCGACAATCTGGCGCCACTTGTCAGAAAGTGATTAAACGACCTAAATCCCTTGATCAGTGCGTTTTGCAAAAAGTTTACTGGATGTACGTTGTTTTTTGCAAAAAATTAATGACCTCGTGATTTTCTACAAACAATGCCTTAAATGTGATGGTTTTGTGTGATTAGGCCAACTCCACCGCAAGACCCCATTCGGACGTTCGTTTTTGTCCGTTTGGGGTGTGATTTGGCGGATGTCCGGGGGGCGGACAGACGAATAGGGCATCTGCACCCCAACACGCAGAACACCTCTCGTACCCCAAACTGTCCGCCCCGAGCTCACCATGCCGCCACGCGCACACTCCGGAGCCCCGCCGCGAGCTCGCCATGCCGTCTCGCCCCGAGCTCGCCATGCCGCCTCGCGCGAACCCCCGCCTCGCCGCCAGCTCGCCGCCGCCCTGCCGTGCGTGCCCCGCCCCGTGTCGTCGCCGCCGCCCTGCCGTGTGTGCCCTGCCCCGTGATGTCACCGCCGCCCTGCCGTGCGTGCCCCGCCCCGTGCCGTCGTCGCCGCGGCCCTGGGAGCACACGCCGCCCCGTGCGGAGGGGGCGCAGCGGCGGGCGCTTGGCGGGCGCGGCGGGCGGGCGCAGCGGGCAGCGGAGCAGCGGCAGGCGCGCGCCGGCGGAGCGCACATGGGGCGGGCTTGCGCGTCGGCGGAGCAGCGGCGGGCGTGCGGCGGCCTCGGGCGGTGGAGCAGCGGCCGGCGCGCGCCGGCGGAGCGCGCACGGGGCGGGCTCGCACGTCGGCGGAGAAGCGGCGGGCGCGTCGGCGGAGCGCGCGCGGGGCGGGCTTGCGCGGCGCGCGTCGGCGGAGCAGCGGCGGGCCCGCGCGGCGGGCGGGCGGCGGAGCAGCGGCGGGGACGCGGCGGCCTCGCGCGGCGGAGCAGCGAGCGCGCGCGCGGCGGGTGGCCGGCGGGCGACGGAGCAGCGACGGGGGCGCGGCGGCCTCGCGCGGCGGGCGGCGGCGGAGCACGGGAGGCGGGCGGCAGGCACGCGCTGGAGGAGAGCAGCGGTGAGCGAGGAGTTTGGGTCGCTGGCGGGTGGGCCAGAGACGGACACAAGCGGACTAGAGGCGGACGAGAGGAGGGGAGAAGAGCGTCCGCTTTTGTCCGTCCAACCACATTTGTCGCGCAAATTTGGTCCCGATTTGGGGTTAAAACGGACACCAACGGACAACTCTGTCCGTTTGAATATTACTGGTGGGTCGTATTTTACGCTAAACGGACAAATTTGGACAGGATGGATCACGGATGGGTAGCACGGTGGAGTTGGCCTTAACTTCCAAAGCATCACAGCCTGGGAGCTGCGCACATACTACTACTACAGCCGGATTTGCACGCGCGAGGAGAGCCGTGGGAACACGCCATGCTCCATGCTGTCGCTGGCGAAGCGCCCACGCCATCTCTTCTTCTCGGAAACCCACTTCCCCGAACGACGCCGCCCTGGCTGACCAGTCAAAGCCGCACGAGGTTTGACCCAGAATCCCTTCGCGGAAGCACCGCAGACCACCACGTTCCCATTTGAGCTGACGTCAACTGACACTCCTACCCCACGTGGTCAGCGACCAGTGAACCTCCTTGTTGCTTGTTGCTTGCTTGCCGGGAATCAGTACAGCCACAGGTCCACTACCGCGCTACCGGCGTCTACTTAAGCCGCCACCCAGCAACAACTACTGTCCTCTGTTTACCAATCATTCACACCCCTCTCCCAAGTCTCAATTTCAATATTGAACTCCCTGCTCCTCCCGTCGCTCGATCGCCATGTCCTCCTCCACGGGGAGCTTGGACCACGCAGGGTTCACGTTCACGCCGCCGCCGTTCATCACGTCCTTCACCGAGCTTCTGTCGGGGTCCGGCGCCGGCGACGCGGAGCGGTCGCCGAGGGGGTTCAACCGAGGGGGCCGGGCCGGGGCGTCCAAGTTCAAGTCCGCGCAGCCGCCCAGCCTGCCCATCTCGTCGCCCTTCTCCTGCTTCTCCATCCCTGCAGGTCTCAGCCCTGCCGAGCTGCTCGACTCCCCCGTTCTCCTCAACTACTCTCACGTACGCCTCCTCCATCTCGTGTCGCTGTTGTGAAAAACTTTTTTGCTAGTTTCGTAGTATGTGCATATGATCCGTGGTGCTGATTTTAGCTGCCGCCTGCGTTTCTGTCAGATCTTGGCGTCTCCGACTACGGGTGCGATCCCTGCGCAGAGGTGCGACTGGCAGGCGAGCGCCGATCTGAACACCTTTCAGCAGGATGAGCTCGACCTCTCTGGCTTCTCCTTTCACGCAGTCAAGTCCAACGCCACGGTCAACGCTCAAGCAAACTACTTACCTTTATTCAAGGTACTCCATAATAGTACAAAGATAAGATATTCAGTATTATTGTCGAAACTACTGTACTTACATAAGATGCTTCAACGTCTTAACTTAGTTTAACTGTTACAGCATGCACCGAGGCTGTATGCTAGTACTAACTTGTTATGCTTTTTTATCTCTCTGACAATACAGTCGTATCTCACAAAGACGTACATGTTTATGCAGGAGCAGCAGGAGCAACAACAAGAAGTGGTTCAAGTGAGCAACAAGAGCAGCAGCAGCAGCGGCAACAACAAGCAGGTTGAGGACGGATACAATTGGAGGAAGTACGGGCAGAAGCAAGTTAAGGGGAGCGAGAACCCGCGGAGCTACTACAAGTGCACCTACAACAATTGCTCCATGAAGAAGAAAGTGGAGCGCTCTCTCGCCGACGGCCGCATCACGCAGATCGTCTACAAGGGCGCACATGACCACCCGAAGCCCCTCTCCACGCGCCGCAACTCCTCCGGCTGCGCGGCGGTCGTTGCGGAGGATCATACCAACGGCTCGGAGCACTCTGGCCCGACGCCCGAGAATTCATCCGTCACTTTCGGAGACGATGAGGCCGACAAGCCCGAGACCAAGCGCCGGTAAGTAATTGATCATTGCTTGCCAAATATTACCTTTGTAAAGTAATACTCAGTGATGGCGCGTTCCGCTGCAGTTTGCTTTCTCATACGTGTTGTTAGATTAATTTGAAGATTGTGTGTTTGATTGGTTGTCAGGAAGGAGCATGGTGACAACGAGGGCAGTTCAGGCGGCACCGGCGGCTGCGGGAAGCCCGTGCGCGAGCCCAGGCTCGTGGTGCAGACGCTGAGCGATATAGACATACTCGACGACGGCTTCCGGTGGAGGAAGTACGGGCAGAAGGTTGTCAAGGGCAATCCCAACCCCAGGTGAGAATTACCTTCGATCAGTAGGGAACTCGTGATCAGACTTGTATCGTGACGACGTTGTCAATCTGTTCGACCCTGTGTTCTTACTTGTATGATCGTGACAACGTTGCAGGAGCTACTACAAGTGCACAACGGTGGGCTGCCCGGTGCGCAAGCATGTGGAGCGGGCCTCGCACGACAACCGCGCGGTGATCACCACCTACGAGGGTAAGCACAGCCACGACGTGCCGATCGGCCGGGGCCGCGCGCTGCCGGCGTCATCTTCCTCCGACAGCTCGGCCGTCATCTGGCCTGCCGCCGCCGTGCAGGCCCCGTACACCCTCGAGATGCTCGCCGGACACCCAGGCTACGCGGCCAAGGACGAGCCCCGGGACGACATGTTCGTCGAGTCGCTCCTCTGCTAGCTAGGCAGGCTAGGCCGCGGCCCTTCGTTCCCCCTGTGGCGTTTACATGTGGGTCCACGTGTACAATATAATAGATGCTACATGTTTTTTTAGTTGATCTGTTGAGTAAATAAGCAATTGTTTGATTAATTTAATGCAGGAATAGATCATAAGCATGATGTTTACTAAGCACATACTGATATTTGATCACGTATTTTCTATACAGTAGACACATCTACACATAACGTCTCCTACCCATTTCGGGGTTTCCTCTCCCAAGCGATAAGATTGGCGGCTACGATCTTCGACAACTCCTTCCCGGATTTGACCTAGAGTTCCCTGCGATTCCATCTAAGAGAGATCATCACCGTATTAGGAGACAAGCATAGACCTGGATTGCGTATTCGTTGGCTTCTAGGGAGATGGCGAGCGAGAATTCTACTACTTTGTGAGTTGGCATCGATGCTGCTAAGAACAGAGCGGACCTGGGCGGTGGCCCACACGGCGTTGACATGGAAGAAAAGAAGGTCGGAGAAACTAAGTCCTCGGGTGGCGGTGGCTCTACATCTAACACCGAGGACCTGGGAGACAAATTCAAATATCTTAACCTACACGTAGATGAACAGGGGGACGTCGTCTTAGAGGAAGACCTTGAGGAACTAGAGAAGGATGCCGAATCCATGGCACTGGCCAGGATTCATACCTCACGCACTTTCAGCCATGGAGCCTTCTTTGGAGCCATGAGGTCCGCGCGGAATCTTGCCCAAGAAGTGGAATTTAGAGCAATCAAAGACAACCTCTTTTCAGTGCAACTATACTGCTTGGCAGATTGGCAACGTGTGATGCGTGACGGCCCGTGGTTATTTCGCAACTGCCCGGTGTTGCTGGCTAGCTACACTGGTTGGTCAGAACTTGAGGATACAGAGTTATGCACATATCAGGCATGTCTGAGAATCACAGGCTTGAAGGAGAAGATGCACACAGGTAGCATCACATTGCAGCTGGCTAAGAAAGCAGGAGTGGCGGAGTTTGTTGATGAGCGATCGGTGGAAGGACATGGAGGGGCGATCCGATTGTGCATCACCTTGGATGTTCGCAAACCTTTGACAAGATGTGCCAGCCTAACCCTGAGGAAGAAGAAGGTCTATTTCAATTTTGAATATGAAAAAATGCCCATGTTTTGTGGTGTTTGTGGCTTGGTCAGCCATGTGGCTAAGGAACATGGCAATGTAGTGCAAGCCGCAAATGACATTATCTACCCTCCCACTTTGATCGTCTGTGAACACCGTAGAGAGGACTACTCTTTTCAGAGGGGTGGTGGGAATAAAGGAGGCCGAACGAACCATGGCAGGGCCCCAGATGCCGGTTGTGGTACTTACATGCCAGAGAGTTCAATCCGGATGATGAAGATCTTAAGAGTACAACTTTCAGCCCTGCAAAAACCCCAAGCGGGCTGCTCCTTCGTCGGTCGCTACCAAAAGGCGCTTGGGTTGGATAGTCCGGATGACATTAATACGACAAGGGGTCTTCTGATGTTGACTGATGGAAAGGATGCTAACCTAGCGGATACTGCTAATTTCAATGAGAAGAAAGATGAGGATGGAGATGACACTACCTCATAGGATAGTAAGAGACACAAGACAAGTGAAGCAATAACAATGGACTTTGCAAATTTGGCAGCCTCCGACGCGAAGTACTGCCAGGCCCAATGAATCACTTAGTGTGGAACTGCGGAGGGGTGGGGAACCGCCAGACAGTTCAAGAGTTGTTGGCGCTCACTCAAGCCAATATCCCCAAGCTTGTATTCTTATGTGAAACTAAGTAAGCTTTAGTTCGGGTGGAAAGGTTGAAAGGTCGACTTAGTATGAGAGGATTTTGTGCAGTGGGCACTCAAGGGCTCAGTGGTGGGCTTGCTTTATTTTGGGACGAATCGTTGCAAGTTAATGTTTTAGATAAATGTGAAAGGTATATTGATGTTAATGTGTTGATCCAGGTAGTGATCGGATTGCTTGTATCTGCGTTGGTATTTCTCCAAATAGGAGAGGATGACGCAGCCCAGCAACGGTAAGTACTTCCCTCAGTTATGAAACCAAGGTTACCAATCCAGTAGGAGAACCAAGCAACACTATGTAAACAACACCTGCACACAAATAACAAATACTTGCAACCCAATGCGTAAGAGGGGTTGTCAATCCCTCCTCAGTGTTGAGATAGATAAAATTGTATGAGATTTGATAAATAGATCTAACAAAAAACACAAAATAAAATAAATAAATAAAAAGTGCAACAAGGTATTTTTGGGTTTTTGGAATAATAGATCTGAAAATAATATGATAGGAAATAGACCCGGGGGTCGTCGATTTCACTAGTGGTTTCTCTCGAGAAAATAGCATACGGTGGGTAAACAAATTACTATTAGGCAATTGATAGAAAAGCAAATAATCATGACGATATCCAAGGCAATGATCATGCATATAGGCATCACGTCCAAGATTAGTAGACGGACTCCTGCCTGCATTTACTACTATTACTCCACACATCGACCGCTATCCAACATGCATCTAGTGTATTAAGTTCACGGGAAAACAGAGTAATGCAATACGAACGATGGCATGATGTAGACAAGATCTATTCATGTAGGAACAGACCCCCATCTTTTTATCCTTAATGGCAATGATACATGCGTGTCACTTCTGCTTCTGTCACGGAGATTGGGCATCGCAAGATCGAACCCATCACAAAGCACCTCTTCCTATTGCAAGAAAAATCAATCTAGTTGGCCAAACCAAACCAAAGTTTCGAAGAAGAAATATGAGGCTATAAAATCATGCCTAAAAGAGTTTAGAGAAGACTCAAATAATATTCATAGATAGAACTGATCATAAACTTGCAATTCATCGGATCCCAACAAACACACTGCAAAAAGTCATTACATCAAATAGATCCCCAAGAATATCGAGGAGAACATTGTATTGAAGATCATAGAGAGAGAGAAGGAGCTGATGGGAAACGTAGCATGCAATTTCAAAAAAAAATCATACACTCACGCAAGATCTATCTAGGAGGTGCATAGCAACTAGAGGGGGAGAGTGTGTCCACGTACCCTCGTAGACCGAAAGCGGAAGCATTTGACAACGCGGTTGATGTAGTCGAACTTTTTCTCGTTCCGACCGATCAAGCACCGAACGTACGGCACCTCCGAGTTCTGCACACGTTCAGCTCGATGACGCCCCTCAAACTCTTGATCCAGCAAAGTGTCGAGGGAGAGTTCCGTCAGCACGACGGCGTGGTGACGGTGATGATGAAGTTATTCACGCAGGGCTTTGCCTAAGCACTACGTGAATACGACCGGAGGCATAAACTGTGGAGGGGGCGCCGCACACATCTAACAATGTTTGTTGTGTGTTCTAGGCTCCCCCTCCCCACATATATATAGGTGGGAGGGGGGATAGCCATGGGGCGCCCCAAGTAGGAGGAATCCTACTTGGGGGCCTTGTCCAATTCGCCCCTCCCCCTTACCATCCTTTCCGAAGAGGGAAGGAAAGGGGGGGAGAGGAGGAAAGGAAGGGGGAGGCCGAATTGCCTCCCCTTCCTTCTCTCTTCCCCTTTTCCTTTCCCTTCCTATTCGGCCAGCAAGGGGGGCGCAGCAGCCCATGCTGGCTACTGTGTTTTCCCTCTTGGCCTAACAGGCCCATATAGTTTGCCGGGGGTAGCCCGGAACCCCTTCCGGTGACCCCGATACGTACTCGGTACCCCCTAGAACACTTCCGGTGTCCAAATACTATCGTCCTATATATGAATCTTTACCTCTCGACCATTTCAAGACTCCTCGTCATGTCCCTGATCTCATCTAGGACTCCGAACAACATTCGATCACCAAATTACACAACTCATATAGTACAAATCGTCATCGAACGTTAAGCGTGCAGACCCTACGGGTTTGAGAATTATGTAAACATGACCGAGACACCTCTCCAGTCAATAACCAATAGCGGAACCTGGATGCTCATATTGGTCCTACATATTCTACGAAGATCTTTATCGGTCAAACTGTAATGACAACATACATTATTCCCTTTGTCATCGGTATGTTACTTGCCCAAGATTCGATCGTCGGTATCTTCATACCTAGTTTAATCTCGTTACCGGCAAGTCTCTTTACTCGTTCTGTATTACATCATCCCACAAATAACTCATTAGTCACATTGATTGCAAGGCTTATTATGATGTGTATTACCAAGAGGGCCCAGAGATACCTTTCTAATACTCGGAGTGACAAATCCTAATCTCGATCTATGCCAACCCAACAAACACCTTTGGAGATACCTGTAGAGCATCTTTATAGTCACCTAGTTACGTTGTGATGTTTGATAGCACACAAGGTATTCCTCCGGTATCCAGGGGTTGCATAATCTCATAGTAAAAGGAATATGTATATGCCATGAAGAAAGCAATAGCAATAAAACTTAAAGATCATGATGCTAAGCTAACGGATGTGTCTTGTCCATCACATCATTCTCCTAATGATGTGATCCCGTTCATCAAATGACAACACATGTCTATGGTTAGGAAACTTAACCATCTTTGATTAACGAGCTAGTGTAGTATAGGCTTACTAGGGACACTATGTTTTGTCTATGTATCCACACATGTATCAAGTTTCCAGTTAATACAATTGTAGCATGAATAATAAACATTTATCATGATATAAGGAAATATAAATAACAACTTTATTACTGCCTCTAGGGCATATTTCCTTCAAAAGCCATCTAGCTACTGCCTACGGACCCATAGGCCTGTGATAAACTACTCACGCATCATCGGAGGAGCACCAATGAGGATGATGAACCCCTCCGTAATCATTTCCCCCTCCGGCAAGGTGCCGAAAAAGGGCTCTAGATTGGATCTCGTGGGTTCTAGAACTTGCGGTGGCTAGAATTGTTTTTCATCAACTCCTCTAAGGTTTCTAGAATATCTGGGTATTTATAGAGCTGAGAGGCGGTGGAAAAGATCACCATGGGCCCCACAAGGCACCAGGGCATGCTTGGGGCCTCTGGTGCGCTATGGTGTCTTGTGGGCCCCATGGGCCTCCTCTGGTACACCTCCTGGGCTCCCTGGATCTCTTCTGGGCAGAAAACAATCTTCAAAAAGTTTTGCTGTGTTTGGACTCCATTTGATATGGATATTCTGCGAAGTAAAAACAAGTAAAAAACAGCAACTAGCACTGGGCACTATGTCAATAGGTTAGTCCCAAAAAATTTATAAAGTTGCTAGTAAATGACTGTAAAACATCCAAGATTGATAATATAACAGCATGAAACTATCAAAGATTATAGATACGTTGGAGACGTATCAGCATCCCCAAGCTTAATTCATTCTCGTCCTCGACTAGGCAAATGATAAAAATAGAATTTTTTATGTGGAATGCTTCCTAACATGTTCATCACATATTCTTTTCTTTTGTAGCATGAACATTTGGACTTTTAGATGATTCAAAGCAATAGTCTATAATTGACATGATGACATCAATACTCAAGCATATCAACAAGCAATCATGTCTTTCAAAATATCAACACTAAAGAAAGCTATCCCTAGCCCATCATGCTCAATCATTGATCCATTCATGAAACACACTCAAATATTAGCTACATCCAATGCACAAGTATGATCATAGTGCTCCCTAGTTGGTGCTTTATAAAGAAGATGGAGACTCGAATAAAAATAAAAACTGCATAAAGTAAATAGATAGGCCCTTCGCAGAGGGAAGCAGAGATTTGTAGAGGTGCCAGAGCTCAAAGCTTAAATTGAGAGATAAAATATTTTGAGAAGCATGTTTTTCCCGTCAATGAAAACGACCGAGAATTCTCAATACTTTCCATGGTAGATACATCATAGGCGGTTCCCAAACATAAAATAAGGTTTATTTCTTTTTCCACCATTCTTTCACAATCCATGGCTAGCTATATCCACGGGTGCCTTCCATACCAACACTTTCCAATGAATTTATTATTTGACAACATATTTTTTTATTTTGGGACTGGGCATCCCTATTACCTTGCCATACTCTCGTGAAATGACAAGTGAATAAACACTCATCTTGAGAATAATGCATCTAGCATGGAAAAATATTGGCCACCCCCTGCCGCTTCCTAAGCGGTATGAGCACACAAAAAGGAAAATCATTTTGAAAATTAGAGTTGGCACATACAAATTTACTTGGAACGGCATGGAAATGCCGCATATATGTAGGTATGGTGGACTCATGTGGCAAAACTGGGTTTAAAGGTTTTGAATGCACAAATAGTATTCCCACTTAGTACAAGGAAAGGCAAGCAAATAGATTGAGAAGCAACCAACCAAAAAACAAAAACTCTCATAAACAAGCATTAAACATAACTAACATAGAATAATGCACCACAAGTAGGATGTAATTTCATTGCATAACTATTGACTTTCGTGCTTGCATAGGGAATCACAAACCTTAACACCAATATTCTTACTAAAGCATAATTACTCACCAACATGACTCACATATTATTATCTTCATATCTCAAAACTATTACAAGGAATCAAGTTTATAATATCCAATGATCTTCGTGAAAGTTTTTATTATATCCTTCTTGGATATCTATCACTTTGGGACTAGTTTAATATATTACCATTTCTTATAACAAGCTCTCAAACAAATTTAAGTGAAGAACATGAGCATAAATAATTTTTCTCATCTCTCAAAATAATATAAGTGAAGCATGAGAGAACATCTTCAAAAAAATTACTAACTCTCAAATTGATCTAAGTGAAGCATGAGAGTATATTTCTTGAATATTAAAACACCACCGTGCTCAAAAGGATATAAGTGAAGCACTAAAGCAATTCCATAGCTCAAAAAATTTAAGTGAAGCACACAGAGCAATTCTAACAAATCATAGAAACATTATGGCTCTCCCAAATAGGTGTGTCGAGCAAGGATAATTGTGACAAACTAAAAAGCAAAACAAGCAAAGAATCATATCATACAAGACGCTCCAAGAAAAACTCATGATATGTGACGAATAAAAATATAGCTCCAAATAAAATTATCGATGGTCGTTAGAAGAAAAAGGGGATGCCTTCCGGGGCCCCAAGCTTAGTTGCTTGCTTATCCTTGAATATTACCTTGGGGTGCCATGGGAACCCCCAAGCTTAGTCTCTTATCACTCCTTCTTTCTTTATCCATCGTGATCTTAGCCAAAACTTGAAAACTTTAGTCACACAAAACTTAATAAAAACCTTCATGAGATTCGTTAGTATAAGAAAGACAATCCTCACTTTAAGTACAGTTGCAAACCCATTCACATTTTGTTATTGCATTATACCTACTGTATTCTAACTTTACCATGGCTAAAACCCCCCGGTATAGTCCATAGATTCATCAAAATAAGCACACAATGCAACAAAAACAGAATCTGTCAAAAACAGAACAGTCTATAAAGACTTAAATTTTACTCATACTTCTGTAACTCCAAAACTTCTGAAAAATAGGACAAGATAGGCAATTAATATATCAATATTGTGTAAAACATTTAGAGTTTTTTGTCACTCCAGTGATTTTTAACAATTCTGCTACTGGATGTAGAAGTTTATGTTTTCCAACAAGATCAAATCAACTATCACCGAAAGCCATTCTAAAGGCATTATTTGGCACAAACACTAATTAAAACATACAAACACAATCATAACAGGGGCATAATTGTGTGAACACACAAAAACAGAAAGAAAAAGGAAAAATAGTTTATTCATTGTGTTGCCTCCCAACAAGTGCCATCGTTTCACACCCCTAGCTAGGCATAATGCATAGATTCAAGTATTGTGAAGTGAGGGAAATCATCCATGCTCATCTCATATTCCCTCCTTTCAGCTGCAAGTTTCCTTTGTGACAAGAAAAAATAATCAAAAGGGCTAAATTTAATTGGGTAGGTATCTATGAGATCAAGTTTGGGAAGAACGCGTTCCTCCTTTGGACATTTATATTTGATAATTATATCTTTGTTATAAACGTTCCTTTGATTAAAATCCCTAAGTTTGTCCCTAAGCACAAACCCTAATCCATTATTTTGTATAGCAAAATTGTCATTGAGTTCAGAAATCTTATCAATCAAAACATCGAGAGGAACCCTTTTTCTTAGATTTTCATTATAAGCGGCATAATCTCGAGATTGTAATCTCCTCATCTCTTCATGGGCTTCTTTGATAATATGCCCAAATTCATATGCTAAAAATATTGTGGTAACACGTTTAACAAAAGGATCATGAATATTTGAGAATTCCAATAAGATACATTGTATGCAAGGATGCATGTGAACAAATTGTCTTCCAAATTCAACTATTAGCAAAGATATTGCATCCGCAATAATAGAGGTTTTATTAAGGATTGACCCTCCTAACATAGGTAACGTACCGGCACAAGTAAAGTAATCTTGAATAACACCTTTTCCAAGAATATTGCCGCTACATACGCGGAGTTTTTTAGTATGCAAGATAGTAGTTTCCTCTTCATGAGAATCAAAATCATCAGTTTTTTCATTAGCAACTCCCTGAATATTTTCTTTATTTTTCATAAGTTTTAAAAGCACAGACGGATTGTCCAAAGAGATTGCACTAGTTGCAAAAGCATTACTACTCTTTTAGATCTAGACATGATGATGAGAGCAAACTACATCACACGCAAACAAAAGATCAAACAAGAAAAAGGCAAATGAAAAAGAAGGCAAATAAAAAGGCAAATATTTTTGTGAAGTCGGGGAGATGAAAACGAGAGGCAAATGGAGTAATTGCAAGGAGATGAGATTTGTGATTGGGTACCTGATAGATGTTGATGATGTCCGATACGTCTCCAACGTATCTATAATTTTTTATTGTTCCATGCTATTATATTATCTGTTTTGGATGTTTATGGGCTTTATTTTACACTTTTATATTATTTTTGGGACTAACCTATTAACCGGAGGCCCAGCCCAAATTGTTGTTTTCTTGCCTATTTCAGTGTTTCGAAGAAAAGGAATATCAAACGAAGTCCAAACGGAATGAAACCTTCGGGAGAGTTATTTTTCGAACGGAAGCAATCCAGGAGACTTGGAGTAGACGTCAGGGTAGATTCGAGGTGGCCACGAGGCAGGGAGGCGCGCCTGCCCCCAGGGTGTGCCCCCCACCCTCGTGGGCCCCTCATGGCTCCCCTGACCGACTTCTTTCGCCTATATATGTCCATATACCCTAAAAACATCGAGGAACTGAATAGATCGGGAGTTCCGCCACCAGAAGCCTCCGTAGCCACCAAAAACCAATCTAGACCCGTTCCGGCACCCTGCCGGAGGGGGGAACCCCTCTCCGGT
Source organism: Triticum urartu (assembly GCF_056163025.1). NCBI lineage: Eukaryota > Viridiplantae > Streptophyta > Magnoliopsida > Poales > Poaceae > Triticum > Triticum urartu. The sequence continues at coordinate 63,025,654 of NC_141873.1, read as the reverse complement.
GGCCATCTTCATCATCCCGGGGCTCTCCATGACGAGGAGGGAGTAGTCCACCCTCGGGGCTGAGGGTATGTACCAGTAGCTCTGTGTTTGATCTCTCTCTCTCTCGTGTTCTTGAGATGGTACGATCTTGATGTATCGCGAGCTTTGCTATTATAGTTGGATCTTATGATGTTTCTCCCCCTCTACTCTCTTGTAATGGATTGAGTTTTCCCTTTGAAGTTATCTTATCAGATTGAGTCTTTAAGGATTTGAGAACACTTGATGTATGTCTTGCATGTGCTTATGTGTGGTGACAATGGGATATCACGTGATCCACTTGATGTATGTTTTGGTGATCAACTTGCGAGTTCCGTGACCTCGTGAGCTTATGCATAGGGGTTGGCACACGTTTTCTTCTTGACTCTCCGGTAGAAACTTTGGGGCACTCTTTGAAGTTCTTTGTGTTGGTTGAATAGATGAATCTGAGATTGTGTGATGCATATTGTATAATCATATGCACGGATACTTGAGGTGACATTGGAGTATCTAGGTGACATTAGGGTTTTGGTTGATTTGTATCTTAAGGTGTTATTCTAGTACGAACTCTATGGTAGATCGAACGGAAAAGAATAGCTTCATGTTATTTTACTACAGACTCTTGAATAGATCGATCAGAAAGAATAACTTTGAGGTGGTTTCGTACCCTACCATAATCTCTTCGTTTGTTCTCCGCTATTAGTGACTTTGGAGTGACTCTTTGTTGCATGTTGAGGGATAGTTATATGATCCAATTATGTTATTGTTGTTGAGAGAACTTGCACTAGTGAAAGTATGAACCCTAGGCCTTGTTTCCTAGCATTGCAATACCGTTTTCGCTCGCTTTTATCATTAGTTACCTTGCTGTTTTTATATTTTCAGATTACAAAAACCTATATCTACTATCCATATTGCACTTGTATCACTATCTCTTCGCCAAACTAGTGCACCTATACAATTTACCATTGTATTGGGTGTGTTGGGGACACAAGAGACTCTTTGTTATTTGGTTGCAGGGCTGTTTGAGAGAGACAATATTCATCCTACGCCTCCCACGGATTGATAAACCTTAGGTCATCCACTTGAGGGAAATTTGCTACTGTCCTACAAACCTCTGCACTTGGAGGCCCAACAACGTCTACAAGAAGAAGGTTGTGTAGTAGACATCAATGTTTCCCCGGCAACGGCGCCAGAAATTCTTATGGATTGCTTGTATCTGCATTGGTATTTCCCCGAATAGGAGAGGATGGTGCAACACAATAACAATAAGTATTTCCCTCAATTATGAAACCAAAGTTATCAATCCAGTAGGAGAACCAAGCAACACTATGTAAATAGCACCTACACACAAATAACAAATACTTGCAACCCAATGCGTAAGAGGGGTTGTTAATCCCTCCTCGGTATTGAGATAGATAAAATTGTATGAGATTTGATAAATAGATCTAACAAAAACACAAAATAAAATAGATAAATAAAAAGTGCAGCAAGGTATTTTGGGGTTTTTGGAATAATATATCTGAAAATAATATGATAGGAAATAGACCCGGGGGCCATGGATTTCACTAGTGGCTTCCCTCGAGAAAATAGCATACGGTGGGTAAACAAATTACTGTTGGGCAATTGATAGAAAAGCAAATAATCATGATGATATCCAAGGCAATGATCATGTATATAGGCATCACGTCCAAGATTAGTAGACCGACTCATGCCTACATCTACTACTATTACTCGACACATCGACCGCTATCCAGCATGCATCTAGTGTATTAAGTTCATGGAAAAACGGAGTAATGAAATAAGAACGATGACATGGTATAGACAAGATATATTCATGTAGGAATATACCCCCATCTTTTTATCCTTAGTAGCACCGATACATATGTGTCACTTCTCCTTCTTCCACGGGGATTGTGCACCACAAGATCGAACCCATCACAAAGCAACTCTTCCCATTGAAGGAAAAATCAATCTAGTTGGCCAAACGAAACCAAAGTTTCAGAGAAGAAATACGAGGCTATAAAGATCATGCATAAAAGAGTTCAGAGAAGACTCAAATAATATTCATAGATAGAATTGATCATAAACTCGCAATTGATTGAATCCCAACAAACACACCACAAAAAGTCATTACATCAAATAGATTTCCAAGAACATTGAGGAGAACATTGTATTAAAGATCATAGAGAGAGAAGAAGCCATCTAGCTAATGCCTACAGACCCGTAGGTCTATGATAAACTACTCATGCATCATCGGAGGAGAACCAATGAGGATGATAAACCCCTCTGTGATCGTTTCCCCCTCCGGCAAGGTGCCGGAAAAGGGCTCTAGATTGGATCTCGTGGTTTTGGAACTTGCGGCGGCTGGAATTGTTTTTCATTGTCTCCTCTAGGGTTTGTGGAATATCTGGGTATTTATAGAGCTGGGAGGCGGTGGAATATATCACTGTGGGCCACACACGGCACCAGGGCGTGCCTGGTGCCTATGGCGCGCCCTGGTGTCTGGGCCCCACAGGCCTCCTCTGGTACACCTCGTGGGCTCCCTGGGTCTCTTGTGGGCAGAAAAAAAATCTCCAAAAAGTTTCACTTCATTTGGACTCCGTTTGATATGGATATCCCGTGAAGTAAGAAACAAGCAAAAAACATCAGTCGACATTGGGCACTATGTCAATAGGTTAGTCCCAAAAAATGATATAAAGTTGCTAGTAAATGAATGTAAATATCCAAGATTGATAATATAACAGCATGAGACAAGAAAAAATTATAGATACGTTGGAGACGTATCATGATCCTAGTTGGAGAACTACATATGTATATGGCGAGCCGCGCATGGAGAATCGATACATCATGTGGAAGCATCTAGCGCGTTTCCGGGTGATTTCTGAAGATTCGTGGCTCGGAGACTTTAATGAAGTTATGTGGCAACATGAAAATTTGTCAACAAATTCTCGTAGGGATAACCAGATGACTGCTTTCAGAGATGTACTACAGGCATGTGAGGTGAACGACCTAGAGTTCTCAGGTGTTCCATACACATATAATAATGGCCAGCGCTAAAGGAATGTCCAAGTCTAGCTTGATAGGTGATACGTCTCCAATGTATTTATAATTTTTGCTTGTTATATGTTGTTATATTATCATTCTTAGATGTTTTACAATCTTTCCAAATCTAATCCTGGTTCGTTGGAACCATATAAGCCCATACCCAGAACTCCGATTAAGAAAAAAATGGAACCGCCTGCAGTATACAAAATAAACTTTGTAGCTGAATATAGACGCCTCTCCCCCCCCACATGGATAAAAGTAAGTAAACAGGAATTAATTCTAACTCCCACATGATAAAAAAAAGTAAAAGGTCTCGCGAAGAAAATAATCCTATTTGACCACTATACATTGCGAGCATCAGGAAATAGAATAATCGCGAATTCCGTGTAATTGGCCAAGCTGCTAAAGTAGCTAAAGTAGTGATAAATCCTGTCAATAAAATAGATCCTAATGAAAGTCCATCGATTCCCAATCTCCAGTGGAAATCGAAGACATCTATCCATTTATAATCCTCCTTTAATTGGATTAAGGGATTCTCCAGTTGGAAATGATAACAGAACGCATAAGTCATTAGAAGGAATTCTAATAAACAAATAGATATAGTATACCACCTAACGACTTTGTTTCCCTTATGAGGTAAAAATAAAATTAATGAACCTGCAAATATCGGCAAAACAACAAGTATTGTTAACCAAGGAAAATAACTCATGATAAAGTGATAAAGACAAGATACGTTTTGACCAGAAAAGCCCGTGCTCGATTATTTCGAGCACATGCTTCTTCGGTAAAGAGGAATCAGACGATTCGAGTGAAGTTTTTTGTAACGTATCAATAAGATAGAGCCATGCTACATGTTGTTTCAGGCCCTAAATAAATGTGGACACTTAAAAAATCTGTCGGGCAGGCAGATTCACATCTCTTACAACCCACACAATCTTCGGTTCTCGGCGCGGAAGCAATTTGCTTGGCTTTACATCCATCCCAGGGTATCATTTCTAATACATCTGTTGGACAAGCTCGTACACATTGAGTGCATCCTATACATGTATCGTAAATTTTTACGGAATGAATAAATAAATGATTGGTCTTTAAAAAGAAGGAACGGCCTTTTTGACGACTGGGAGATCCTATAAAATGAAGAGCGTTTCGTAAACAAATCAGTGTCTTGTCTGAATCGAGAATAGCAATTCCATTTCTTGAACCACGGATATAGACTTTGAAATGGTGATCAGCTACCCGACGGCCGAGATGTGCATTGGTACAAAGTAATTTAGTACAGACTATCGCTTAATCAAATAGGGTCTCCCGGATAGGTCAAAATGAATGTGACACCCGTGATAGGACCACTACTGATTAAACTAAGCCCTTTAAGGAAGGCGTACGGCAAACACTTGGACTGAAGCATGAGCTGGTTCAAACCACTATACCTGATATATCACGAAATCTATACTGGATTTTCAGCGCTGCGCGCAAGGTCAGGAAGAAGAAGAAGTGTGTGAGATTGTAATAAGTGTGATTGGAGAAACTTTTAAAGAAGTGGAGGAAGTAGAATGGATAAATTCTATCAATTTCTAGCTCTCATAGCTGAATGAAGAAATAGATAATGGGATGCATTAATAGTTTCATCCAATTCCTAGCAAGTCAAGTACATAATAGTATAATTGAGTATTTAGAAAAGCCTATCTAAGACGAGTCAGTGTTGTATGCTGAGTGTGGTTTCTTCCTGTTTCCGGGTCCTTACCCCCCTTTATCTGATTAGAGCGGAAAGGACCCGCGGAATTTTTATTTTACTCTTATAACGCGAATTGAATCTATTCGATTCACTCTTATGAAGCAACAAGAAAAAGAGATCACTCGAGGATCCAATATCTTATTCCACGAAGGAAGTATCCTGAAAATCCTTGATTTAGTTTTGAGTAATAAACTAATAAAACCTTAATCAAAACTATTCAACTAGCCTAAAAATAAAAAAACCTTCAATGGAAGAGTTTACTTTTTTTTTGCAAAATTTCTGTAAATTTGAAGTTGAACAAGTAAAGCTCTTCGCAAGGCAATACCGACGGTGTCCTCTTGACCTTTTCTAAGCGGGGACAGAATGAAACGACCATAATAAAGGCGCTTACTATCTACTCTTGATTCAACACACTTCCACTGTAGTGTTTGAGTGGATCCTGCTACCTCCTCTCGAACCATAATAGACTAGTATTATTATTTTATCATTGAATCGTTTATTTCTCTTGAAATGAAAGTTGAAAGCGGGTTAATTCTTTTACAGACGTATTTTTTTAGGCGGTCGACATCCATTATGCGGCATAGGTGTTACATCGCGTATACAACTTAATCGCATACCACTTTTAGCAATGGCTCGTAATGCGGCATCTCTTCCACTACCAGCGCCCTTTACCATAACTTCTGCTCGTTGCAAACCTACCGTACGAATAGCATCTACTGTTGTTCTTTGACCAGCATAGGGTGATGCTTTTCTTGAGCTTTTGAATCCACAAGTACCGGCCGTGGACCAAAAAACCAGCTGACCTTGTGGGTCTGTAATAGTTATAATGGTATTGTTGAAACTAGCTTGAACATGAATAACCCCTTTTGTTATTCTACGTGCACTCTTCCGTAAACTAAAACGTGCATTCCTACGTAAACCAATACGCACTTTCTTACGTGAACCAATTTTTGGTATAGCTTTTGCCATATTTTATTATCTCATAAATATGAGTTAGAAATAAAAAAAGAAAAAAGATACAAAGATATCCGTTTCAGGGTAAAATAAACCCTTTACTTTAATTATTTTAAATGAAATTATTTTATTTGGAATTGGAACATTTCCGCGGGTACTTTTTTTTTACTTTTTAGAAAGTAAAGTTCTTTTTCGAAAGATTACCCCTGTCTTTGTTTATGCTTCGGATTAGAGCAAATGACTCTAATTCGTCCACGCCTACGAATCAGTCGACATTTTGTACAAATTTTACGAACGGAAGCTCTTATTTTCATATTTCCGTATCCTTTTTTAAACTATGAATCTAATCTTTTGGAAAAAATAAGTCTCTTCGCTTGAATTTTAGAACTTAGAATTTATTACCCTAGAAAAAAAAGAAAAACCTAATCCTTTGAATCTTTGGTATCCTTCAAATCTTCGCTATCCTTCAAATCTTCGCTATCCTTCGAGTCTTCAATACGCTTCGAATCCTTATGGGGAAGTCTATAAATTATACGTCCCTTGCTTGAATCATAACGACTTACTTCAATTTTGACCCTATCCCCCATCAGTATTCGTATAGAACTAGACCGTATCTTTCCTGAAATATAGCCTAGGATGATGGTGTCATTCTCTAGCCGAACGCGGAACATTCCATTGGGTAGGGCTTCCGTAACTAAACCTTCGAAAGTTACTTTTGCTTCTCTCGGGTTTTTTTTTCTCTCCTATTTTTTTCTGTCATATTTTTTTCTCCTATTTTTCTATTTTTATTTTAAAAATACGAAGGGCGAGATAGAATTCGAGCACTATAGGCGGGGCGATTACCATATATAACATAAGACTTCTCCCCCAATTCTGTTTAGTCAAGCTTCTCGATCTGTCATTATTCCTCGAGAAGTAGAAAGAATAGCAATTCCCATTCCACCCAAAACTTTAGGAATTCCTTGATAGTTGGTATAAATTCGTAAGCCGGGTCGGCTGATACGCTTTAAAAAGGTTCTTGTTCTATATATTCCTTTTCTAGTCTTTCTCTTTTGATGTCGCAAAGTTGAAACCAAGAAATATCTGTTACGTTCCTGATGTTTCCGAACACTTTCAATAAAACCCTCTCGTAGAAGTATTTTAACAATGTTTTCGGTAATATTTGTAGATACTACTCGAACTGTTCCTTTTTTATTCATGTCTGCATTTCTTATAGAGGTTAGTAAATCAGCAATAGTGTCCTTGCCCATAAGACTCTAATTCTAGGTTCCTCCTAATTTTTCTATAATCAACATGTTTTCTTTTTTTTTCATTTTGGATTTTAAAACATATACATAAAACACAATCTACTAAATTAATTCTTTGGTCTCAATTTCGCCTACTAGTATTTATAATACTTCAGGAGCTAATGAAACTATTTTGGTAAAATTCAATTCTCTCAATTCCTCGGCAATCGCGCCAAAAACTCGAGTTCCTTTTGGATTGCCTTTTTGATCAATTATAACCGCAGCATTGTCATCATAGCGGATTATTACCGTCTTCGCATTTGAACTCTTTACATGTACGTACAATTACAGGTCGAATTACTTCGGATCTTTCTAGAGGCATTTGGGGCAATGCGTCTTTGATTACAGCAACAATAACATCACCAATACGAGCATATCGCTGATTACCAGCAGCTCCTATGACTCGAATACACATCAATTTTCGAGCTCCACTATTATCTGCTACATTTAAAAGGGTCTGAGGTTGAATCATATTATTTTGATTTCAATTTGTTATTTCAATGCAAAAGGATGAAAGAAATATTGTCTTTCCAGAAAGAAAAACCGGGCATTTTTTTTATCTTCCATACCCCTTTTAGGGTTCTATATCTCTAAACGAATAAATTGACTTCGTATGGGCATTTTACTGGCAGCTATGGAGATAGCTGCTCTAGCTACAGTTTCAGATACTCCCCCCATTTCATAAAGTATACGACCAGGTTTAACAACGGATACCCAATATTCGGGGGACCCCTTTCCCGAGCCCATACGTGTTTCCGTGGGTCTTAGTGTAACCGGTTTGTCGGGAAATATACGTACCCATATTTTTCCACCACGACGTGCATATCGTGTTATTGCTCTTCGTCCTGCTTCTATCTGTCTCGCCGTGATCCAAGCGGGTTCAAGTGCTTGAAGAGCATATCTACCAAAACAAATACGATTGCCTCGGCAGGATTTTCCTTTCATTCTTCCTCTATGTTGTTTGCGAAATCTGGTTCTTTTGGGGTTATAGTCGATGGTTCTCTTTCTTAGTTCCATCTCTACTGCAAAACTGGACATGAGAGTTTCTTCTCATCCAGCTCCTCGCGAATGGAATCAGAAAGCATGTAAATTTCTCTAATTCATAATATTCCAAAATATTACGGTACGGATAGATACACATTAATAGATAATAGAAAAAGTTCAGTTTTTTTATATTGAATTTGTTAAAACAGAAAAATATAATATATAGTCAAAAAAGAAGATCTAGAATATATCCAGATGTGTGTGTATATTTATCTAAATTCTATATTTATAGATAATGTAATCCTTCTTAAAAAAATCCTTATTTTTACTCTTATTGAATCGCGGTAAAGTATTCTAATTCAATAAGAATTTCGCGGGCGAATATTTACTCTTTCCTGTCTTATTTGTTAATTTATAAACTTACCAAATAAGACAATTTTTTTGGTGTGTTCCGCCATCCCACCCAATGAAGTGTTAGGATTCTTTTCAATAAAATCCTATGGAATCATAGGTTCTGTCGTTCCCACTGCTTCTCCTTGAATGGTTAGGTCTGAATCCCGCAACGGAGCTTCCAAAAAATTTCTTTCCGAGTTAATTTTCTCAGTTTTATTAACCTGGGCGGCTCTTTATTATTGCTTTAAATTTGTAGTTCTTGTTTCAAGTTACAATTTTTAATTCTCTATTATTTTTATTATATTGATGCTTTATCACATTGCCTTTTATGATGTAATTCATAGACCATACATAGTGGAATCCTATATCTTATTTATTTCCTCTTCCTTCTTTCTATCATCCCTCCCTTTATCCACATCCCTTTAGTTTTGCTTCACAACCTAGAATCCCTTTTCTTTTTTAGAGAAAAAATTGCAGTTGCTACAACTATATGACACATCTACTCATTTATGTTATGATAGAGGTATTTATTCGTATAGTGACTGTTTCTTAGTTAGGATCTCGACAATACGAAGCAATAGGTTGGTTATTAGTTAATTTTCTATAATTACTAAGTTTTTTTCTTAAAAAAAAGAAAAAAATAACGAGTCACGCACTAAGCATAGCAATTATATTAAATGATTTATCAATTTTCATTAAATCTTATAGAAAGAGGTATAATTTCTTCTTTTGCAGGGATTTCAGGAAAAAAGTCTCTTGTCATTTTTTATTCTATCAATGGACAGAATCCGAAGTCAAGATTACTTATTCTTCGTCTACGAATATCCAAATTTTTACACCTAATACTCCATAGATAGTCCGACCGCGGAGAAGAAAAACTCTATTTTGCTATGGGCCAAAACTAGTGTTTTTTTGGATTTCTAGTCTAGTTTAAGTGCAGGGCTAGAGAGTTCTCTTCCAGTATTTTTAGCTGACTGTCCGCTTGCTTGACTCGAACAAATAGCTTTTGTTTCCACAAGGCAGATCCCATTCCTCGAATGCAAAGGACAAGAAAGACGGATTGATTCTGACTTGTTTTATCGAGAGCAGAGGTGAATTGTGCAAAGGCTTGTAACTCTGCGAATTGCGCTAGTTCCAATTTTGATTTGCCAGCTACTTGTTTCATGGCTTTAATTTGAGCCGCGGATCCTACTCTGGAAACAGAAATACCCACATTAATAGCGGGTCGAATTCCGGCATTGAATAGATCCGCAGATAAGAATATTTGTCCATCTGTAATGGAGATTACATTAGTAGGAATATAGGCAGAAACGTCTCCAGATTGAGTCTCAACTATTGGTAAAGCGGTCATACTTCCTTCGTCTAAAAGAAAATTTAATTTAGCGGCTCTTTCTAAAAGGCGTGAATGCAAATAAAAAACATCCCCTGGATAAGCCTCACGTCCGGGAGGTCTTCTTAATAGAAGGGACATTTGGCGATAAGCTTGTGCCTGTTTGGAGAGATCATCATAAATTATTAAAGTATGCCGTTCGCGGTACATAAAATACTCAGCTAGGGCTGCTCCCGTATAAGGAGCGAGGTATTGTAATGTAGCAGGTGAATCCGCCATTTCAGCTACTACAATAGTGTATTCCATGGCCCCCTCCTCATGGAAAGTAGTTACTACTTGAGCTACGGAGGATGCTCTTTGACCGATAGCTACATAAACACATATTACACCTTGCCCTTTTTGATTGAGAATTGTATCTGTGGCTACTGTTGTTTTTCCAGTCTGTCTATCCCCAATAATTAACTCTCGCTGACCGTGCCCTATAGGGATCATCGAATCGATAGCAATAAGCCCTGTTTGAAGAGGTTCGTATACGGAACGCCTGGAAATTATACTTGGAGCAGGAGATTCAATTAAGCGAGATTCGGAAGCTATAATTTCGCCTTTCCCATCAATAGGTTTAGCCAGAGCATTTACAACACGACCCAAGTAAGCCTCACTCACGGGTATCTGAGCAATTCTTCCTGTTGCTTTTACAAAACTTCCCTCTTGTATCATCAACCCATCGCCCATTAATACAATCCCAACATTTTTGGATTTCAAATTCAGAGCAATACCCCTAGTACCTTCTGCAAATTCGACTAATTCACCTGACATTATTTCACCAAGACCTATAATACGAGCAATCCCATCCCCCACTTGAACTACGCGACCTATATTCTCAATCCCTACTTTCCTATTATATTGTTCAATACGTTTGCGGAGAATTTTATGAATTTCGTCGACTCAAAGGGTTGCCATTAGTGTTTCTTGACTCTTTTTTCGGAAGCAAGGGGAAAAATAATGCCTAAATTCATACAGAGGAAAAGGTTCTGTATTGATGCAAACACTGTACCTAGAGGATAGGAATAGAGGAAGAGGGAAAAATCGAAATGAAATAAATAAAGAATAAAGCCAAAAAAATAAGTCGAAGATAGAAGAGCCCAGATTCCAAATGAAGAAATGGAAACTCGAAAAGGATCCTTCTGATTCTCAAAGAATGAGGGGCAAGGGGATTGATACCGAGAAAGATTTCTTCTTATTATAAGACGTGATTTGATCTGCATATGTTTGGTAAAAGAACAATCTTCTCCTTTAATCATATCATAAATGGAAAGTGTTCAATTAGAACATGAAAACGTGACTCAATTGGTCTTAGTTAGTCTTCGGGACGGAGTGGAAGAAGGGCGGAGACTCTCGAACGAGGAAAAGGATCCCTTCGAAAGAATTGACCGAGGAGCCATATGAGGTGAAAATCTCATGTACGGTTCTGTAAAGGGACAATAAGGGTGACTTATCTGTCGACTTTTCCACTATCAACCCCAAAAAACCCAACTCTGCCTTACGTAAAGTTGCCAGAGTACGATTAACCTCTGGATTTGAAATCACTACTTATATACCTGGTATTGGCCATAATTTACAAGAACATTCTGTAGTATTAGTAAGAGGAGGAAGGGTTAAGGATTTACCCGGTGTGAGATATAATTTTGTAGCAACTTTATATCATATTTCGGGACTAACCTATTGACATAGTTTCCAGTGCCAGTGTTTGTTTTTGCTTGTTTTTACTTAGTAGAATATCAGTACCAAATGGAGTCCAACGCAAAAAAACTTCTTGGAGAATTTTTCTAGACCAGAAGACACCTGATGGGCCAAAGAAGTACTAGAGGGGCTCCGAGGGGAGCACAACCCACCAGGGCGCGTCCAGGTGGGTTGTGCCCACCTCGGTGGCCTCCTGCACCGTCTCTTCGCCCTATAAATCCCCAAATATTCCGGAAAACCTAGGGGAGTTGATGAAACACAATTCCAGCCGCCGCAAGTTCCAGAACCACGAGATCCATTCTAAACACCATCATGGAGGGGTTCATCATCGTCATTGGTGCCTCTCCAATGATGCGTGAGTAGTTCATCATAGACCTACGGGTCTGTAGGCAGTAGCTAGATGGCTTCCTCTCTCTCTCTTTTGATTCTTAATACAATGGTCTCTTGAAGATCTATTTGATGTAACTCTTTTTTGCGGTGTGTTTGTAGGGATCCGATGAACTTTGAGTTTATGATCAGATCTATATCCAGGAATATTATTTGAGTCTTCTTTTGATCTCTTATATGCATGGTTACTTATAGCCTCGTATTTCTTTTTAGAATTTTTGGTTTAGTTAGGCCAACTAGATCAGTTTTTCTTGCCATGGGAAGAGGTGCTTTGTGATGGGTTCGATCATGCGGTGTTCTTTCTCAGTGACAGAAGGGGCAGCAAGACACACATGTATCGTTGTTATTAAGGATAACAAGATGGGGGCTATTCCTACATGAATAGATCTCATCTACATAATGTCATCGTTCTTATTGCATTACTCCGTTTCTCCATGAACTTAATACACTAGATGCGTGCTGGATAGCGGTCGATGTGTGGAGTAATAGTAGTAGATGTAGGCAGGAGTCGGTCTACTAATCTTGGATGTGATGCCTATATATTGATCATTGCCTTGGATATCGTCATAATTATTCGATCTTCTATCAATTTCCCAACAGTAATTTGTTTACCCACTGTGTGCTATTTCTTGAGAGAAGCCACTAGTGAAATCTACATCCCTGGGTCTATTCTTTATCATATTTTCTTTGAGATCTATTTTATTTGCTTTTGTTTTCAGATCTGTTATTCCAAAACCCAAAAATACATTGCTGCACTTTTTTATTACTTCTTTTATTTTGTGTTTTATCGAGATCTATTTTATCCAATCTATACAATTTTTATCCCGTCAGCTTGACAATTCTGGCGCTGTTACCCGAAAAGGGAGTGACAACCCCTTATACGCGTCGGGTTGCAAGTATTTGTTCTTTGTGTGTAGGTACCATTTACATAGTATTGCTTGGTTCTCCTACTGGATTGATACCTTGGTTTCATAACTGAGGGAAATACCTACCGTAGTTGTGTTGCATCATCCCTTCCTCTTTGGGGAAATACCGATGTAGCTTCAAGCGACATCAAAATGAATTTCTGGCGCCGTTGCCGGGGAGACATCATCAACATCTATTAGGTTCCTAATCACAAATCTCATCTCCTTGCAATTTACATTATTTGCCATTTGCCTCTTGTTTTCATCTCCCACACTTCACAAAAATTTGCCGTTCTATTCGTCCTCTTTTTCGTTCACCGTTTTCTCATTAGATCTGTTTTGCAATCTTGTTTGCATAGTTACGATGTCTCAAGAAAATACCAAATTGTGTGATTTTTCCAATACCAATAATAATGATTTTATTAGCACGCTGATTGCTCCTCCCGCCACTAGTGCAGAGTCTTGTGATATTAATGCCGCTTTGTTGAATCTTGTTATGAAATAGCAATTTTCCGGTACTCTTGATGAGGATGCCGCGTCCCATCTAAACACATTCTCAGAATTGTGCGATATGCAAAAGAAAAAAGATGTGGACAATTATATTGTGAAGTTGAAATTATTTCCATTCTCTTTGAGGGATCGTGCAAAATTTTCGTTTTCTTCTTTGCCTTGCAATAGTATCGATTCTTGGGATAAGTTCAAAGATGCTTTTATTACTAAGTATTTCCCGCCACGAAAATTATTTCCCTTATAACTCAAATCATGAATTTTAAGAAACTTGAGCATGAACATGTTGCGCAATCTTGGGAAAGAATGAAATTGATGCTAAGAAATTGTCCTACTCATGGTTTAAATCTTTGGATCATTATACGAAAAAATTATGCAGGATTGACTTTTTGTTTCTAGAAGTCTTTTAGATTCCGCCGCGAGTGGTACTTTTATGGAAATTACTTTTGGTGAAGCTACTAAATTTCTAGACAACATTACGGCAAATTATTCACAATGACATACCAAAAGAGTGCCTACTAGTAAAAACGTTATTTCGGTTGAAGAAATTTCTACTTTGAGTGAAAAGGTTGATGCTCTTATGAAATTTCTTGCTAATAAAAGTGCTCCTATTTATCGTAATGATGTGCCTTTGCCTAATTTGATTGAGCAAAATAGTCATCCCGTAGATGTGAATTTTGTCTCGTAAAACTATTTTAATAACAATGCTTATAGAGGTAATTTTAATCCTAGGCCTTTTCCTGGAAATTCCTCTAATAATTATGGTAATTTTTATGGTAATCCTTATTAAAATAATACTAGGAACACCTCTGATCTTGAGAATAATATTAAAGAATTTATCGATGCTCAAATAAATTTCAAGACTATGATAGAAGAAAAGTTGAATAAGATTGATGGTATGTCTAGAAGCATTGATAGAATTTCTCATGATAGAAAACCTCAAGTTGAGAACTTTTGTACCCAAGGTAGATGAATCAATTAAAACTTTATATGTTTCTATGGATGAAAGTAAGAAAAGAACCGCTATGCTTAAAGCTAAAAGAGAATTTGTAGAAAGAGCGTTTTCTAGTGATTGCTTTCATAAAAGTGATGAAGATCTTAAAATGATTGGTGTTTCTTCTAATGATTCCTTGTTTATTAAAATTAATATTGATGATAAAGAGACTGAAGAAGAGCCAACTTTAGCTAGAAGGCATCTCGATAATTCTGAGGGCGAAAATCTTGTTGAGAAATTTGATAAAAGTGGGTTTGGAGAGGTCAAAACTTTAACTAGTGATGTGCCCACTCTTCTGGATTACAAAGACTTTATTATGATCCCAGTCAAGAAAAAGACTTTATTATGATAATTGCTCTTTGATTGATTGTATTTATTTTTCGCAATCCATGATAAATTCACCTCATGCCTATGAAAAAAATAAAGCTTTTACTAAACATATCGTAGATGACATGATGAAAGCTTTAGAAGAAAAGTTGAAATTAGAGATTACAATTCCTAGAAAATTACATGATGAATGGGAACATACTATCAAAGTTAAGATTAAAAATTATGAGGGTTTTGCTTTATGTGATCTGGGTGCAAGTGTTTCCACAATTTCAAAATCTTTATGTGATGTGCTTGGTCTTACCGATATCGAAGAATGTTCTCTTAATTTACACTAGGCGGATTCTACTATTAAAAAACCTTTGGGAATAATTAATGATGTTCTTATTCTTGCAAATAGGAATTATGTTCCCATAGATTTTATTGTTCTTGATATTGGTTGCAATCCATCTTGTCCAATTATACTTGGTAGACCGTTTTTACGCACTATTGGTGTCGTGATTGATATGAAAGAAGGCAATATTAAAATTCAATTTCCACTAAGGAAGGGTATGGGACACTTCCCTAGAACATTAATTAGGCCACCATATGAATCAATCATGAAGGCATTCTATGGATCTAAAACTAAAGATGAAAATACTTGAATATATGCATTATGCCTAGCTAGGGGCGTAAAACGATACCGCTTGTTGGGAGGCAACCCAATGAATAAATTTTATTTTGCCTTTTTCTTTTTGTTCTTGACTGTTTGCACAATTATGCCTCTATTATGATTGTGTTTTTTATGTTTTAATTAGTGTTTGTGCCAAGTAAGGCCTTTGGAATTATGTTGGGTGATAGTTGATTTGATCTTGTAGAAAAACAGAAACTTTTTTGTACAGTAAAATAATTCTTAAAAATCACATGAGCGACGAAAACTTCTGAATTTTTTTACAAAATATTGATATACAAATTTACCACGTTATCCTAATTTTTCAGAATTGTTGGAGTTACAGAAGTATACGAAGTTTTCAGATTACTAGAGACTATTCTATTTTTGACAGATTCTGTTTTCTTTGTGTTATGTGCTTATTTTGATGAATCCATGGATTGTATCGGGGGGTATAAGTCATGGTAAAGTTGGAATACATTAGATATAATGTAAAAATAAAATATGAATGGGTTTGCAACAAAACTTAGAGTAGTGATGTGCTTTCTTATACTAACGGATCTCATGAAGGTTTTGTTGAGTTTTGTGTGATTGAAGTTTTCAAGTTTTGGGTGAGATCACGATGGATGAAGGAATAAGGAGTGAAAAGAGCCTAAACTTGGGGATGCCTGATACGTCCATTTTGCATCATGTTTTCTTACTATTATTTATAATGTTTTATCCATAATAATGCTTTTTAGAGTAATTCTAATGCCTTTTCTCTCATAATTTGCAAGAAACACTCCAACAGGGAGAATTCCGACAGCTAGAAATCTGGACCTGAAAAAGCTATGCCAGGCTACCTATTCTGCACAACTCCAAATAAGATGAAACTTCACGGGCATTTTTTATGGAATATTTAAGAAATACTGGAGCCAATAACCACCAGAGGGGGGCCACCAGGTGGGCATAATCCACCTGGGCGCGCCAGGCCCCCAGGCGCGCCCTGGTGGGTTGTGACCTCCTCGGCCCACCTCCAGTGCCCATCTTTTGGTACATGTAATTTTTACCTAGAAAAAATAAGTCGAAGGCTTTCGGTATGGAGCGCTACCGTCTCGAGGTGGAACTTGGGCAGGAGCACTTTTGCCCTTAGGCGGAGCGATCCCGCCGGGGGAACTTCCCTCCCGAAGGGGGAAATCATCATCATCATCATCATCACCACCAACTCTCCCATTTTGGGGAGGACAATCTCCATCAACATCTTCAACAACACCATCTCCTCTCAAACCCTAGTTCATCTGTTGTGTTCAATCTTGTTACTGGAACTATAGATTGGTGCTTGTGGGTGACTAGTAGTGTTGATTACATCTTGTAGTTGATTACTATATGTGTCTTGGTTTTGTCACGGCAGATGTCCTTGTGAAAGGACTTAGTCGTGGAGCCATCGCTACGGGTTAGCTTAAAGGGGTTAAACCGGACAAGGGACAGGAGAGTTTTATACTAGTTCGGCCCCGTCGATGAAGGTAAAGGCCTACGTCTAGTTGTGTTGGTATTGCTAGGGTTTCGATGACCAGGGAGCAAATCTGCTTTGCCTGGCTCTCGAGTTGTTGTGTGTTGTTCCTAAACCGTTGTCGGGTCGTCCCTTTATATACTGTAACGCCCGGATAATTAATCTACAGTAATTCCCTGTTAGTGATGCCACATCACCGCGATTACTATTGTTAACCTCGCGATGATTCATCCCCGTTCGAATTCAAAATTTAAAATCAAGTCAAACTCAAAAGTTTTCAAATATCAAAACTAAAATGTTCGAATAATTCTATAAATTCCCCTGATCGTTGTCATGTTGGAACCAACTTCTTTTGGCTCACCAACAAATTCCTAGTAAATTAATGAGTGGTCCTACAACAAATATTTTGGCCTTTTCAAAATAAATAAATCTTTATGAATTTCAAATTGACTTGAAACTTTGCAGGACCCTCTAGAGTAATGACATATATTTATGTGTGAAGTTTCACCTATAACAAGGATTGTTTGCTCACTCAAATAATTGCAAATAGTAGCTATTTATTTGACAAAAAAATGAAAGAACAAAAAGCCTACCTAATGTATACTTGGGCTCTAGGTCTACTGGGAGGCCCAACCCACACCCCACTCATCTCCCTCCTCGCTACAGGAGCAGAAGGGGATCGTGGTGGCCATCCCACCATGGCCGCGCCCCCTAGGTGACGTGCCGGCCATCCCCTGCTCCCCTGGCTGTTTAAGAGAGAGCCCCCGAGCCCACTCGACCGAAACCCTAGCTTCCCCCTCCTCCTCGCGCCTCTTTCCTCTCTCCCACGAACAAACGCATCGTGGTCCCCATGGACCTTGTCGATCCCGCGGCCACCGGCCTCCCCGTCACCGGCTAGCATGCCCAGGAGCTTCCTTGCGGTCGTCTCCTTCCACTACGCCGAAGAACCCGTGCCAGACGCCCCACAGCCTCACCATCGTCCTCATCTTCTCCCACGGGCGCCGACGTCCATCACCGGTTGCCTCTACTCGGGGCCGCCCCTGACCTCCCAACCTCGTTCACAAGCACCGTGGTGAGCCTCTCTGCCGATTCCCTCGCTTTGCCCCTTGGATCTATGTCGTTTGTCGCCGCTCTCGTGCTCGTCTGTAGTTGCCATGGCCAGAGCCCGAGCTCCTCTGTATCTGCCGTTGTTGCTTACTGGTGCATGCTGCTTGCCCGCATCCCTGCGTCGGGCCTCTGTCAGGCCGCGTCCCCTCGCCGCGTCCGGCCGCGAGCCACTGTCCCCTGCTCGCGCCTGCCACTGCCGCACGCTGGTGCGCCCAGCCTCCCTTGGCCGCGCCCCTGTGCCTGCCGTCGCTGTGCGGTTGCTGCTGGAGGCCCTAGCCGCGAACCGCGCCCCGCCGCTCATGCCTCCCCTCGCGCGTGCCCCGCACCCATGCGTTGCTGCATCGCCGCTACTTCCCGCGGCCTCGGCCACTGCTGCCGCCGCAGCACCCCCCCACGCGCGGACGCACCCGCTAGGCCTCGCCCGCTGACCACCGGCCTCGCATGCCCGGCCCGCGCCGGCGCCCCCCCCCTCCGGCACCGCCCTCCGCCGGTGCCGCACCCGCCGCCACCGGCCCTGGTCATGGCCATGGTCGACGCCACTGTACGATGTGCGTGTGTCTGTGGGTTGCCTAGTGCTGCGTAAGAACACCTCTAGCACCGCTTATTATCTTGTTATGCTTATGTTTGTGTGTATTTACTGTTTCTTCCCCCTCTTCTTCTCCGGTAGACCTTGAGACCGCTGCTGATGCCCCTGTGATCGACTACGTTGACGATGACCCCCCTCATTGCCAGAGCAACCAGGCAAGAAAGCCCCCTTGAGCATTCCGATATCCCTCATTTCTTTCCCTCTCATGCTTGCATTAGAACTGCTACTGCTTTCTGTATGATCCTACTCTGATGCATTGCCTGTTGTTGTTACCTGCTTTCATACCTTATCTGCTTATCCTAAACTGCTTAGTATAGGTTGGTTAGTGATCCATCAGTGACCCCCCACCTTGTCCCAGTTGCCTCACTTTATGTTCGATGACTCGATCAACGTGATCGACGTCCAGGCCCCGACACCGCACATCGCCCCCCCCTAGTTGTACGACACTACAGAGTTACAATCGAGTGCCGAGGGTGAACCTCATACATCACTCCTGATGAGATCTCTGTAGTGTAGCTATACGGTCGAGGTCATTGAGGGTGATTTCCCCCTTAACCACTTCCGTTACCGCTCTGTCGTGCAACCCCTCAAGTGTGAACCTCGAGGGTGGATCCTCTTACGTTCACCTTGATGACAACATCGAGTGGGATTCACCGGGGGTGATTCCTCGGGTTTTCCCCTTGGTGTTAGACACACAGTTACTATGGTTACTATGACTTTACAGTGAGCCATGTTACTAAAGACGGGTCAACCCTGAGGGGTACCCGCGCGAGCTTAATTGCGAGTGATGTGGAGTCAGGTTGACCTGGGAGGTGCCCGCGAGATACTTACGAGGCGTGGCCGGGCATTCTTAGCCCTTGCCGCAAGTACTCGAGACGGGACGATGGGGTCACATCGATCGTGAGTCTCTGCTCGTTACCGCGCGTTCTTAGTCCACTACGATTTGGATATTTGATCCGAGGGGCCTCTGGCCTGATAGCACTAACCATCACGTGGGCATAGTATGGGCGTTCTGTGTCGTATACATCAACCGAAGCTTAATAGACGTCAGTGATTGAGCGGCGCGCGCCGGGTTGGACTGGAAAGCCCCTACCTTGTTGAAGGAGGTAGCTAGGTCTGCTCACCGGCCGCGTTCGCAACGTGCAGGAGTTCCCGGGGAGATGGCCCATGACCACTGATGACTACTACAACCCGGAGGATGCCTACTACTATGTGACGACCGCTGACAATTTGGAGTAGTTAGGAGGCTCCCAGGCAGGAGGCCTTGCCTTTTCGATCGTTGCTGCTTTTGTGCTAGCCTTCTTAAGGCAATCTTGTTTAACTCATGTCTGTGCTCAGATATTGTTGCTTCCGCTGACTCTTCTGTTTTCGAGCTTATGTATTCGAGCCCTCGAGGCCCCTGGCTTGTAATATAAAGCTTGTATTATTTTAATTTGTGTCTAGAGTTGTGTTGTGATATCTTCCCGTGAGTCCTTGATCTTGATCATACACATTTGCATGTATGATTAGTGTACGGTCAAATCGGGGGCATCACAAGTTGGTATCAGAGCCGACTGCCTGTAGGAACCCCCCTTTCCAACTCCTTGGACGAAGTTGAGTCTAGTCTTTGAAAAACTGGTTTACTAACATGGCTGTGTGGCTTACGGGCCCACGTCGCCATTGGGTGGTATTAGGATCTTTTACTCCTCGTCTATACTCTGGGACTCTGTTCTCTCTTCTATTCGGGTTAAATGAATTTACTAACTACATTAGGATTCTCGTAACGACTTTCCCCGGAGAGCCCCTTCATTCCGGATGATTGCCTGCTTCACAAGAAGGCTTCGAAGATACTACCCGATCTACTCTCGAGAACTTGTGTTCATTTCTTTTGCAGTCCCTTAACACCGTTGAATCCTTATGGATAACTGCGTACCTCGCCATTCATACTTCCATCCCTAGTTGTTCTTGTTATTACAAGATACCCGAAAGTATTCTCCGACTTTCGAGAATCCTTTTTCCGACTGCCTTGCAGCTCTTTTCTGCCTGAATAACCCTACGAATAATTTCTCACACTTACCGGGGATTCGTTCATCCCCAGTTGTTCATGTGTTTCACAAATGTCTTCAAAATGCTATTCAATCTTCCGAAAATCTTCAGCAGCCTATTGCTCTTGAAATTCTTGCCTGCTTGCAGTAGGATTAATTCCATATGTCTAGCAATATTCTTTAAAATTCCTTGTGATTGTCATTCTGTTCCTATAGATTCAACATGTGTGTGAAAGCACACAATCATCAGTTGATCCTTCTAAATTATCTTTCTGACTCAGACGTCATTTTGAACATGAGCTGGTTCTCGACCAATCTATTTGTCATCGATTGTGCCCCTAGGTCAATTCTACTTATCCATCCTTGATCAGAGATTAATTAATTAGATCCCCCGAATTGGAAATCATAATTCCTTTGCATTTAAGCTTTGGAATTATCAGCTATTTCCAAAATTCGATGCCTCTGCATTATTTCTTCTTCTGATTGAATATCGACTCACATCAGCTTCATTGTGGATCATCGGATCCATTATTGGATTAACATTTGATAGTGTCCTTCATATTCAAAGAACCTCGTGAAGTTCTTTCCCAAATACATAATGTCTTTGGTAATTGTATCCTCTCCTTTTGTCAACCATGCTCTGCTTTCGAGCTGGTGTTGTTTACTTCTGAAGTTTGTGGAATAGGTTCCTAAGATGCCCCTATGGGTTGAACCTATGCCTCCCATAATCCGTTTGAACCCGAGAGTTTTAACGAGTCTTACTCTTTTGGTGTTTTGCCAGATATAATTTCAACACTATGACTTCATCAAAAACAAGAAGTGAATGGAAGGTTAGGCATTGAAGAAGTGGGAGTCGACCTTGAACTTTGTGTTCATGCCCATAGACACGATGTAGATCTTATCATGGAAGCTTCTCTTATAATCAAATGTTCCCTTGGTATTAGCTCATCTTGCATCTATAAATTGATTCTTTGCAATCGTGGTTCCGACCATATTTTCTCCTTGATTCCATTTCCCGAACAAGTTAAACTACTTGTCTTATGCAGATCAATTCATCTGTCCAACCTCTATTCTGATTTACCCTCGAGTGTTACCCCTTGGTATCTTGGGAATATCACAGGAACTACATAACTTCTTATGAGTTCTTCATCGAACTACTATTGATCACCAATTCCAATATCCCCGGGTTCTGAGTGGTTGGTCACTCGAGAACACCGGTAAGTGTATCGATTCCGCACTCCGATTCGATAACTCTAAGTAATTTTCGTTGCTTACGAGTTTAATAATCCTTCCAGTCATTCCTAGCCTGATCGGCTATATCCCTGTCGTGCTAAACTTTAACTATGCTACCTGGTCCTTCTTCCCGGAGCACAACTTCCAACAATGAGCTAAGCTTACGTTGATCTTCCTCGTCATATCATTTTGCCTTGAACAACAAGCTTGATTTCGAGTTTGTATTGTACCCATGGTTCCAATAACCATTTGCTTAATCATTCCTTTGACTTGATGTCATCGCCGATCGATTACATCTTCATGAAATCTCTCGACAAATGTGTCGTGATCATCATCAACATTCTGATGCTCCTCCAGGATATCGATCGAATTCATGATGAGGAATACCATCCGTGCCCCTAGATGATTGGGCTCGACAACATTCTTGCCTTCCCCCCAACACAATTTTGTTCATATCATTTTTGCGTTACATCCTTTTGACCTGTCGAAGGATTGCTGCTGAACCCATCGGCGACATCCTCATCTTTTTCCTGATAAAATTGCATGAGGTGTCCTAGAAATTCTTGATGGATCCTTCGTATTCCCAAGGCCCGACCTTTACCTGATGGCCATGCCAATGCTATCTCGAAGCACGACTGTAGTACTTCGTTCATCAACAAGAACATTGGAAGCGCAATGCTGAATGTTTTTTGATCTATTATCCAAAGACCGTGGTATGGGTAATATCATGATTCTTACCTCGCCCCCTTTAACTAAATGCTTTTGAACTTGCTGTCATATCATGTTTATCCCGCTCCGCTTCCCCTTGGGAAGGATATACTCCCAATTCTGGTGTGTAAACACATTTTCCTTCCATTGTTTTGTTTCACCTTTCTTGTAATCTAACTTGTCTAAGCAGAGATAAATCCCTGCTTAAGTAAGCACCTCGGTGTATCACTCTGTCAGTAAGACCCTGTTACTAGTGTGGACGACTTTTCGGTAGCCACCGATGGACGAGAACTTTGCCTATTGGTCCGCCTCGTTCAACGAGCAGGTGAATAGTTCTCTTAGTCCCTTGCCCTTGGTACCAACGTTGTTGGCAACATACCTGACAGTCTACCCTCTGACATGCCTTGTTTGCATGATCACGCATGACATCTCCGCCCTTCCTACTTTTAAACCACATGGTGGGTCCATAACCCACAGTTCCACAGGATCGAAATCTGACTCTCCTATACACCCCGTGTTCCCAAGGTTGTTCCCCGCGCGTGGCCTCGTATATAATTCACGACCACCTTCCGAGAGAAGATCCATTCTGGTATTAGACACAATACTTATTCCCATTTCTTTGAACCCCTTTTCACGCCCTGTTTCAGGCATCGAACGATTGCCTACCCGCTTGAAACTTCCCATGATACCTCCTCACTTTGCTCTCGATATTTTCTTAAGATTAAATTCAAGAGTTACTTCCGCCACCTTCCTCAATTTTATCAACCAGATAGTCGACTATGCAGAGGTCTGTTCTCCCGGAATGCCCACCCTTTATTCTTTCGTAAGTACGATGGAGTTCCCGAAGAAAGGATGCTGACTTCATTATGATGACCTGAAGCATAGAAATGAAGACGTCAATGTAATGGATCAATCTCTTCGAGAAGAGAAACTAAGACAGAGAAGACTCGTTAGAATTTCGCAACCAAATCCCTTCCCCCTTGCCTCCCCTCTTAAATCTCGGGACGAGATTTCTTGTAGTGGAGGAGATTTGTAACGCCCGGATAATTAATCTACAGTAATTCCCTGTTAGTGATGCCATGTCACCGCGATTACTTTTGTTAACCTCGCGATGATTCATCCCCGTTCGAATTCAAAATTTAAAATCAAGTCAAACTCAAAAGTTTTCAAATATCAAAACTAAAATGTTCGAATAATTCTATAAATTCCCCTGTTCGTTTTCATGTTGGAACCAACTTCTTTTGGCTCACTAATAAATTCCTAGTGAATTAATGAGTGGTCCTACAACAAATATTTTGGCCTTTTCAAAACAAATAAATGTTTATGAATTTCAAATTGACTTGAAACTTTGTGGGCCCCTCTAGAGTAATGACATATATTTATGTGTGAAATTTCACCTATAACAAGGATTGTTTGCTCACTCAAATAAATGCAAACAGTAGCTATTTATTTGACAAAGAAATGAAAGAACAAAAAGCCTACCTAATGAATACTTGGGCCCTAGGTCTATTGGGAGGCCCAACCTACGCCCCACTCATCTCCCTCCTCGCTACAGGAGCAGAAGGGAATCGTGGCGGCCATCCCACCATGGCCGCGCCCCCTAGGTGACGTGCCGGCCATCCCCTGCTCCCCTGGCTGTTTGAGAGAGAGCCCCGAGCCCACTCGACCGAAAGCCTAGCTTCCCCCCTCCTCCTCGCGCCTCTTTCCTCTCTCCCACGGACAAACGCATCGTGGTCGCCATGGACCTTGTCGATCCCGCGGCCACCGGCCTCCCCGTCACCGGCTAGCATGCCCAGGAGCTTCCTTGCGGTCGTCTCCTTCCACTACGCCGAAGAACCCGTGCCAGACGCCCCACAGCCTCACCATCGTCCTCATCTTCTCCCACGGGCGCCGACGTCCATCGCCGGTTGCCGCTACTCGGGGCCGCCCCTGACCTCCCAACCTCGTTCACAAGCACCGTGGTGAGCCTCTCTGCCGATTCCCTCGCTTTGCCCCTTGGATCTATGTCGTCTGTCGCCGCTCTTGTGCTCGTCTGTAGTTGCCATGGCCAGAGCCCGAGCTCCTTTGTATCTACCGTTGTTGCTTACTGGTGCATGCTGCTTGCCCGCCTCCCTGCGTCGGGCCTCTGCCAGGCCGCGTCCCCTCGCCGCGTCCGGCCGCGAGCCACTGTCCCCTGCTCGCGCCTGCCACTGCCGCACGCCAGTGCGCCCAGCCGCCCTTGGCCGCGCCCCTGTGCCTGCCGTCGCTGTGCGGTTGCTGCTGGAGGCCCTAGCCGCGAACCGCGCCCCGCCGCTCCTGCCTCCCCTCCCGCGTGCCCCGCACCCGTGCGTTTCTGCGCCGCCGTTACTTCTCGTGGCCTCGGCCACTGCTGCCGCCGCAGCACCCCCCCCCCCCCCCCCCCCCCCCCACGCGCGGACGCACCCGCTAGGCCTTGCCCGCTCACCACCGGCCTCGCACGCCCGGCCCGCGCCGCCCCCCCTCCGGCGCCGCCGGCCGCCACCGGCCCTGGCCACGGCCATGGCCGACACCACTATACGACGTGCGTGTGTGTGTGGGTTGCGTGCGTGTGTGTGTCTTGAGGGTGAGGTGCCCCTGTCAACTAGGGCCCACCCCTGTAAAAAATGTTAAAAAATATATATATTTATTAAATTAATTAACTTAATTAAATTGGTTTAATTAAGTTTATTCAGAATTAATTAAATTAATCTAATTAACCTGCTTATTTTACCTAATTACCTAGTTAGTTAATCAAACCTGTTTTTAGTGCAAACGGTCAATGACAGGAGGGCCCCACCCCTGTTGACCAGTCAAATGTTGACTGGTCAACTGGGACCCCCTGACCCACCTGTCAGTCTCTGGTACAGTTCTGTGTACGCAGAGCTGGGTGCGTCTAGCATTTTAGCATTTATTTTTGAATTAATAATAATTTTAGTAAATCTTTTAAATCTTTGAAAAATCATAGAAAATAATCCGTAACTCGGATGAAAATGTTTTCTATATGAAAG
The DNA here is from genome assembly GCF_056163025.1 of Triticum urartu. Lineage (NCBI taxonomy): Eukaryota > Viridiplantae > Streptophyta > Magnoliopsida > Poales > Poaceae > Triticum > Triticum urartu. Next base: position 63,000,254 of record NC_141873.1, on the reverse strand, counting down.
TTCCTTAGAACGACGAGACGAATCCGAATACGCCCTCCGTTCATATATCACACGTCCCTAGCATAGCAAACGTTGAACTTTTCCCCTCCGGTTCATCTGTCTGACAGACGTCCAGAACTGGGAAAACTTTTCCGGATGTTATCCTCCTTCGCCGGTGTCGCCTAGTGCTACGTTAGAACACCTCTAGCACCGCTTATTGTCTTGTTATGCTTATGTTTGTGTGTATTTATTGTTTCTTCCCCCTCTTCTTCCCTGGTAGACCTTGAGACCACTGCTGATGCCCCTGTGATCAACTACGTCGACGACGACCCCCCTCCTTGCCAGAGCAACCAGGCAAGCAAACCCCCTTGAGCATTCCGATATCGCTCATTTCTTTCCCTCTCATGCTTGCATGAGAACTGCTACTGCTTTCTGTATGATCCTACTCTGATGCATAGCCTGTTGTTGTTACCTGCTTTCATACCTTACCTGCTTATCCTAAACTGCTTAGTATAGGTTGGTTAGTGATCCATAAGTGACCCCCCACCTTATCCCAGTTGCCTCTCTTTATGTTCGATGACTCGATCAATGTGATTGACGTCCAGGCCCCGACACCGCACATCACCCCCCTAGTTGTACGACACTACAAAGTTACAATCGAGTGCCGAGGGTGAACCTCATACATCACTCCTGATGAGATCTCTGTAGTGTAGCTATACGATCGAGGTCATCGAGGGTGATTTCCTCCTTAACCACTTCTGTTACCGCTCTGTCGTGCAACCCCTCAAGTGTGAACCTCGAGGGTGGATCCTCTTACGTTCACCTTGATGATAACATCGAGTGGGATTCACCGGGGGTGATTCCTCGGGTTTTCCCCTTGGTGTTAGACACACAGTTACTATGGTTACTATGACTTTACACTGAGCCATGTTACTAAAGACGGGTCGACCCTGAGGGGTACCCGCGCGAGCTTAATTGCGAGTGATGTGGAGTCGGGTTGGCCTGGGAGGTGCCCGCGAGATACTTACGAGGCGTGGTCGGGCATTCTTAGCCCTTGCCGCAAGTACTCGAGACGGGGCGACGGGGTCACATCGATCGTGAGTCTCTGCTCGTTACCGCGCGTTCCTAATCCACTATGATTTGGATATTTGATCCGAGGGGCCTCTGGCCTGATAGCACTAACCATCATGTGGGCATAGTATGGGCGTTCTGCATCATATACATCAGCCGAAGCTTAATAGACGTCAGCGACTAAGCGGCGCGCGCCGGGTTGGACTGGAAAGCACCTACCTTTTTGAAGGAGGTAGCTAGGTCTGCTCATCGGCCGCGTTCGCAACGTGTAGGAGTTCCCGGGGAGATGGCCCATGACCCCTGGGGGCATAGGTTTAGTCAGGCGTGCTGGCCTCTCTATTAAGCCTAGGTCGGGTTGCGGCGTATTGTTTGGCCGAGGCCGGGCATGACCCAGGAAAGTGTGTCCGGCCGGAGTTAATCAAGCGTGGTGGGTAAGTTGGTGCACCCCTGCAGGGAAGAAAACATCTATCGATAGCCTGTCCTACGGTAGCGGACACTTGGAGTTGTATCCCGATCGATACAACTAGAACTGGATACTTGTGATGAGAAATGGATTGTGATGAGAAATGGTTGGTGATGAGAAATGGATAGTATGGCTCTGGGATTGCTTTCTCGTAGGGAGTCGAGAAAGGATCTCTGGCCGAGGTTGATAATTCTACTGCTACTTTACCTTATGTTACTCTACTCCCTACTGTTGCTGCAAGATGGTGGTTTCCAGAAGATGCTAGTCTTCGATAGGCTAGGCTTTCCCCCTTCTCTTCTGGCATTCTGCAGTTTAGTCCACAGATACAACCCATTCCTTGATACAGATGCATATTTAGTTTAGATCTGATGTAAGTCTTGCGAGTACTTTGGATGAGTACTCACGGTTGCTTTGCTACTTCTTTTTTCCCCATACCCGATTGTTGCGACCAGATGACGGATCCCAGGAGCCAGACGATGCCACTGATGACTACTACTACCCGGAGGATGCCTACTACTATGTGACGACCGCTGACGATTTGGAGTAGTTAGGAGGCTCCCAGGCAGGAGGCCTTGCCTTTTCGATCGTTGCTGCTTTTGTGCTAGCCTTCTTAAGGCAATCTTGTTTAACTCATGTCTGTGCTTAGATATTGTTGCTTCCGCTGACTCTTGTGTTTTCGAGCTTATGTTATTCGAGCCCTCGAGGCCCCTGGCTTGTAATATAAAGCTTGTATTATTTTAATTTGTGTCTAGAGTTGTGTTGTGATATCTTCCCGTGAGTCCTTGATCTTGATCGTACACATTTGCGTGTATGATTAGTGTACGGTCAAATCGGGGGCGTCACATATACACAAGTTGACGCCCGCTGTTTTACAGAGTCCCGGGGCCAGATCATAAACGTGTCTGGCTCGGTCTCTATCCTTCCTATCTTACAATACAAGTTACATGAAAAAGTTGGTTTATATCCATAGGCCTTAACCCACCCTTGGGCCTTGGTCCTTCGTAAAGCGCCACCATCCTTACGTCTTCATGGGCTTCTAATCTTCATAGAGTTAACCCGGCTACTCCTGGCCGGTTTACATACAGTAGTAATATCCCCAACATTAGGCCCCAGATTGATTTGAACTTGTTCATGCCAATCTTCAACGCTTAGAAAAATTCTTGCCCTGACACCTTCGCATGGATCTTATAAACCGCCGTGATGTCATCCTCCAGGATCATGATAAATCTCCATGACATCACTTGTTGTATAAGAATTATACATCTCACCTCCAGTTAATGAGCCTCCGACAATTGAGGCGACCACTCCGTTATCCATCCAATTTTTGGGCTCCTTGATTCTCGTGTCTGTCACCTCTCCATTTACCTTATAAATAGAACCAAGGGTTATCTTCCTTTTCCCCCTTAGTCTCCTCGCTTCTTATTCCTCCTCGCGACGCCCCTGCACCCGAGCGCCGCCCCGTCGTCGAGCTTCGCCTCTGCATCTCCGTTGGCTGTTGTCTCGACCTGGTTGCATCAGAAAGACGCGGCGCATCTCCGCTACCTCAACCGCTGTTGTAAGCCTCTCCTCTTTCCTCTGTAGATCCGTTAGGGTTCATGCGGGTTCATGTCGCTCTCCTCGTGTTCTTCGTCAACCCATAGATAGCAGAGCTTGATCTTGATGTGTTCCGCATAGTAGCTATGGAACTCCTTATCTCAGCCATTTGATCCAAACCTTAAATACATAGTAACTTGATCTGGACCTTTTGTGAACTGCTTCGGAACCAAAATTTTAAGTCTCAATATTTTTCCTTTTCCTGACTTACGGTAGATCCAAAATTTCAATGCAATCCTGTGAAACATGTTTCCCTCACTTAGGTATTTTTAGATCTGTACCCTTTACACCAATATAGGCGATTTAACTTTTTGAAGTATGATAATCTGGCAGGTACCATTAGTCCCCTTTTAAACCGCCAATTTATTTATACTCCGGTTTAACAATATGTATATACCTCTGCCTCTGTTCATTCCTTATCATTCATAAATACCCTGTCGTCAGTTTACCAATTTGCACATACTTGGATTCCTTTTCCTTGTTGTACCTTATGCATTACTATTAATGAATCATAAACCGGCATTATTTTCTTCCCAGCTTTTCACTTGCAATGGCCAAGCAGTTTTATTCCTGCAACTGGGTCCCCTCCCGGGTTACTAAGGAGCAACTCAACGCAATGGTCAAGGTTGGCACCGTACCGAAGAAGAATGAGATCCGGTGGCGAGTTCCTGGGCCGGAAAATCCTCCCACCCCTAAACAGGGTGAAGTAGTGGTCTTTGTTGATCACATAGGCCGTCGCTTTAAATCGCTCGGATCGAAGTTTTTCCGGGATGTACTTGCCAGCTTTCAACTCCACCCTCAAGATATTGGACCCAACTCGGTATCCAATATATGCAACTTTCAAGTTTTTTGTGAAGTGTATCTACAAGAAGAACCAACTGTCGAGCTGTTCCGGAATTTCTTCCATCTAAACCGGCGCACTGAATTCGTAGACGGTCCCAATACTGAACTTGGCGGCGTCTCCATTCAGAAAAGGAAAGAAGTTGAGTTTCCTCATGCCAAACTCCATAGTCACCCAAAGGAGTGGAACCAAACTTGGTTCTATTGCAGAGACACCTCTCCCAAAGATGAGAACCCTCTGTCGGGTTATCATGCACACCGGCTCGCTAATAATCATCCACTTCCGCAACGACTAAGTGCCCAGGAACGGGCCTCGTACGCACCTCAAATCGGCAAGCTGAGAGCCTTCTTGGCCAACGGTTTAACAGGCGTGGACTTCGTCCATTGTTGGATTTCCGGGAGCATTTTTCCGTTAAGTCGCCGCTCCGGTTTAATGTGTGAGTATACTGGTGACATAGAAGACTCCCAACGCCATATCAATATTCAGCTAACATATGAAGAAGTCACTGAATCTGTTAAGAAAATATTGAATGAATCAGAAGTTGTCTGCATTAAGACCGGGTTAAGCCCCTTTTATACACAAAACAAACCGCCCGCTGTAAGTATTGTTTGTGCTTCCGCTTTACACCTGATATTTTTGAACTGTGCAATCTTTGAATACTCTCTGCTCATGTTTAAATAGGGTGACAATCCTTTCTGGAAAAAGAAACCTCAATAAAAAGCAGCGAAGCCTTCTCGTCCTAAGATGAAAGCCGTCAAGAAAACCACAAAGAGAAAAGCACCTGAACCCATTGGTTTCGAGGTTGATGACGACCCGGATGAACCGGAAGCAGAGGTTGAACCTGATTCACTTGGTTCACTTTTCATGCATCTCATTGGCAATGATACTTATCACGAGGACGTTGAGGGCAGCCAAGCTGACGATGCAGAGGTAATTATCCTTTCCTCCGGTTCAGATCCTCTGCCAACACAAAAAATCCATCAAGCAGTCCAGAAAGTAAGCTTTTCTCACCCTCTTGCTCACTTGGATCCAACATTTATTTTGAAGAAGCAATAGCACGAGGCTCGCCGCACAACCCGGCACAGCGGCCAAAAAGATACTTCGACCGGTTTACCAGACACCCCGGTTCAAAAACGCCGATCTGAGGTCTCACCTACTTCTGACACTTCTTATCCCAAGGCAGGCTATTTCTGACAACCTCTTAATCCGTTCGATTCGAATTATCAGGTGACACCTCCTTCATCCTCTGGCGAGTCAACAGCGACCCAACTCCCTCCTCTCAAAACCGTAGCTGGGTAAGTACTTCAACCACATCTTTTGATGTTTTACACTTTATATGCTATGGTAACCTTTGCATCTTGTATGTTTAGAGCCAAAGCCAGACCCAGTAAGAAGGCTCGGGTGAATAACCCGCCTGAAGACCATGTGGTTATTGAACTGGAGCAAACCACTGAACCGGAAGGTCCCCATGTAGACACTGTTGTTCATGAACCACCCCCTCCGGATCATGATTTGAACGAGCAAACAGAAGTTGAAATAGCAGATCTTGCCGACAAACCGACGAGCCCAGTCCATAATGACGATGGTCCACCTAGTCCAGCGAAGGCTACTGATATTCCCACAACTCCAACACAAACTATTAGTAACAAGGCAGATGATGTTGTCATCACTGGTGTTGGTTATACTTCTCCTGGCAACCCTGTCGTATTGGCGAAACATAGTGCCAAAGAAGAACGCGCTGCCATGGAAAAAGGCAAGTGGAGCACCGATCTATCAAGCTAGGCCCACTTGAGTGCTGAAGAACTCCACTCTGGATTTCTGAACCGTCTGCACACAAACCATGATTATGAAGCCGGTTTGGTGAATCTAATGAAGGAGCGCTATGAGGTAATGACATAACTTTTTCTTTCTTAAGTCCATTTGCAAATATCAACTCCAGTAGCCCCCAAGGGTCAGTTTATGTTAGCAATCATAAATTGGGACTTTGTAATATCTCAACCCTTGCATACTTATCCTCCATATGTCAGGTGATCCTTTGAAATAAACCGGTACTTTATCGTTGTATTCCTGTAGTTTTTCATCTGTGTAGTCCCCAAGGGCCGGTTTATCTTCCCAAGGGGAACCAGGGCTTGAATCAATGTTTTAACTTTGAACAGATATACATTAGCCCCCAAGTGTTAAGGATAATGCTTGTATTGTACTTGGGACTTGCAAAAATTTCTGATAACAGAGCAAATTGGCATTAGCCCCCAAGTACAAAGTGCATAACTTGTTATGTGCTTGGTACTTCAAATATATACATCCCACTTGATGATATGTCATTCCTGTACAGGCTGAACTTAGAAAAAGGACTCCAAACCGCTGATCTTCAGGAAAACATCAAATCTCAGCAAACAGAAGCTTCCAAAGCCAAGGAAGAATTGACTAATGCTTTAGCAGCCATGGAGAGGCTGAAGGAAACTTTTAATAAAGAACGTGCCGATTGGGAGACAGAGAAGGCCGGTTTAACAAAGAAGGCCGAAAATGCAGAAGCGGCCCTGAAGCCGGTGGTTGAAGAACTGACCGGCTTAAAGTGGCAAATTAATGTTATGACTTCTGTTGTGTTTGGTGAGTACCCTCTCGTGAAGTTTTTCTAATTCATAATATCTTATCAATGAAAGGTTTACTGATGTTTTACCATGACAGGGACCCGCATTACTCATCTGGGCTCCGACATGCGGATGAAGCTTAAAGCGGCCTATAATTTAATAGAACAGCTATACTCTGGATCCCAGTGAGTGATTTGCACGACAACTTATAACAAGCCTCCTCCAACGCTGATAAAAGAAACCATCGAAAAGCTGGCCATGCTGCCTGCCCGGTTGGATGAACTGAAGAGATTAGCCGCAAGGTCAGGTGCATTGACTGCGCCAATCCGGGCCAAGGCATGGATTCCAGATCTGGAACCGGCAGATATCATCAAAGGCTATCCGGGTGTGAAGGAAGACGGTTCAGATTTCAATAATGACGATCTCCGAAGGCTGGCAAAGGAGATGCGGCCTATAGCAAGAAAATTGGCGGATGACACAGATCTATCTCATTTTCAACCGGTTTACGATGTTGAGGGGAAAAGACAGCCCGCGCTGATTCATAATGTAGAAGATCTTGTTCCGCCAATCCGTAAGCATCCTTACGCTCCTGACATTGACCCTTCCTGCCTTATTCATGAAGAAGCCGTTTTTCAAGCCTTAACTGGAATCGATTTGTCAATGATTGATTTCTAGCGACTGAGTAGAGATGAGGAGAATGCGACCGCTCAAGATGACCCTCAACCTTCAAGCCGTACAGATGAGGAATTATAAACCGGAGGCCGGTTTATCAGTTGTAGTCTGCCACTCCTATTAAAACAATTATTCAATTTGGGTTGTTTAAAGCGCCTTGTAATAGGATAGCGTGAACACTTTATCTGTCATGCCATCAAGCATGTTTGTTTTGCTTCTTACTGAGAACTTGCCATGCCTTTGAGAGCTATTATATGCATATTCCATTATGGCTTTTGTTCCTGCATATAAAAACTTGAAAGTGTCCTAGTGGTTTACCATTGGACGGGTCATGATACCCAAAAAATATATACATAACTTGGATAGAGAACCAAGATTGTAATAACCAGATATAAAATAGAAGATACCTGTGATATATCTCATTGGCTAACCAACTGTTGGTATAGTAAAGGTGAAAACACCAATCTGGAGTATTGATGACTCCTTTCCCTCTTGCCGGTTCATATAAAAACCATACCAGGGTATGATAACCACCGGTTTGTTTATATAATGCTGGTGACCTCTAGCCAAAACCAGACCGGAGCAACTTGCTGCCGATTTAGAAATGATCATGTACTGACAACTGAGCGTTGAAAGCCATGCCGGGTTGTAACAAACACCGGTTTATCAGAAAATATTCATAAATCCCTTATCAAAAGATGTTTAAAAACAGCAAATCCAAAAGAAATATGCAAGGCTTTTCATGGGCCGCCAGGCCCTAAATCGAGGCTTTTCATGGGCTGCTAGGCCGCTGAGTTAAACCATTTTTCAAAGCCTTTTAAGATGGACCTCAATCTTTAACCAATCATCGTTTTAACTTTGACAAGTTCAGGGTCTATGAGATTGACTTGTCAAACGTTCGATGGGTCATACCAGGTTTACCTGGACGGAGTGGCTTACTTAAAAAGGCAGGATAACCCGGGGTTTTAGGTGAATACACCTGGCTTCCAAGCCTGGCTTGATAGCCTATTACAAGGGTGCAAGCTCGTTGTTCTTTGAGAAGCAAGGAGCCCCCAAGTAATATTTGAGCTATGCTCAGTGGATACCTATGTTTGAGTTGTGCTTTATGCAACAGACTCTCTTTGGTTCCACATAATTTCCTTTTGGCTTTAATCCTATCAAAAGGTGTAGCTATGGTGTAAATACAACCAAGCCCCCTAGTGATTTCCTCCCTTTTTGGTCTTTAAGTCGATCAAGAGGTGTAGCTATGGTTCAGATACGACCAAGCCCCCTAGTGATTTCCTTTATATCTGTGTGGCTTTATAGGCCGGGTTAATAGAACTCCGCTTTGTAAGTAGAAGCCCCCATGGAACCACACATGATGTAAAAAAGAACGGAGACCCCACTTTAGCTGAGGCTCTGGTTTATTATATAATATATATATTGTCATAAGTATGTACATAAGAAGAGCATGTGGCTCAAGTATAGTAAGGCCGAAGGAGAGCTATATTCCATGGCCGCTGGGTTTCCTCCTCTGATTTGCGTGAGTCTTTGTGCTCTCGAACATCGATAAGGTAGTATGACCCGTTGTGCAGGTTTTTGCTGACCACAAAAGGTCCTTCCCAAGGTGGGGATAACTTGTGCATATCAGTCTAATCCTGGATGAGCCGGAGCACCAGATCGCCTTCTTGAAAAGTTCTGGTCTTAACCCAGCGGCTGTGATAACGTCGGAAATCTTGTTGATAAATCGCCGTCCGCGCCACTGCGAGATCACGCTCCTCGTCTAACAGGTCCAGTGAGTCCTGACGTGCCTTCTCATTTTCAGCTTCAATGTAAACCGCCACAAGGGGTGAGTCATGACGGATGTCACTAGGGAGAACCGCCTCTGCTCCGTAAACCATGAAGAAAGGCATGTAACCCGTAGATCTGTTTGGTGTGGTGTTGATACTCCATAATACGGAAGGTAACTCCTCCACCCAACAACCCGGCATCCGTTTTAAAGGAACCATAAGCCGGGGTTTAATACCTCCCAAAATTTCTTGATTTGCCCTCTCTGCTTGACCATTACACTGGGGGTGAACCACTGACGCCACATCAAGCCAGATGTGCTCACGTTGACAAAATTCCTCCATATCACCTTTGGACAGATTAGTACCATTATCAGTTATGATGCTGTGTGGAAAACCAAACTGGAATATCACCTTTTTGATGAATTGAACCGCCGTGGCTGCATCACACTTATTGGCTGGATCTGCCTCTACCCACTTGGTAAACTTGTCAACCGCTACCAACAGGTGGGTCTTTTTGTCATTGGATCTCTTAAAGGGTCCAACCATATTGAGCCCCCCCTCCCGTTGCAAACGTCCAAGTGATTGGAATCATTCTCAACTCCTGAGCCGGAACATGAGCGTGGCGTGCAAATTTCTGACAACCGTCACACCTTTTTACTAAATCCTCAGCATCAGCATGAGCCGTCAACCAGTAGAAGCCGTGACGAAAAGCCTTAGCCACCAAGGATTTTGAACTAGCGTGGCGACCACAATCTCCTTCGTGGATTTCTCACAAAATCTCACAACCCTCTTGAGGAGACACACAACGTTGAATTGCTCCTGTGACGCTGTAATGATGTAGCTCCCCGTTGATAATGGTCATTGACTTGGATCGCCAGATTATTTGTCGGGCCAAAGTTTCATCATCTGGTAACTCACCCCGGTTCATGTAAGCCAGGTATGGGACTGTCCAATCCGGTATAACATGCAAAGCCGCTACCAACTGCGTCTCCGGGTCAGGAATAGCCAACTCCTCCTCTGTGGGTAGCTTGACCGACGGATTATGAAGTACATCGAGAAAGACATTAAGTGGCACCAGTTTACGCTGAGAGCCTAGACGACTTAAAGTGTCCGCCGCTTCATTCTTTCGCTGGTCTATATGGTCCACTTGATAACCCTTGAAATGACCAGCCACTATGTCCACCTCTCGGCGATATGCAGCCATGAGTGGATCCTTAGAATCCCAAGTGCCAGATACCTGCTGAGCCACCAGGTCCGAGTCACCGAAGCATTTAACTCGGCTTAAATTCATCTCTTTAGCCATCCGAAGGCCATGGAGTAAGGCCTCATACTCAGCTGCATTTTTAGTACAGGGGAACATTAAGCGGAGAACATAACAAAACTTGTCACCTCGTGGGGAAGTTAATATGACTCCAGCCCCCGAGCCCTCCAATTGCCTGGACCCATCAAAGTGAATAGTCCAATAAGTGTTGTCTGGCTTTTCCTCTAGTGCCTGCAACTCTGTCCAATCATTGATGAAGTCCACGCGTGCTTGAGATTTGATCACTGTGCGAGGTGTATATTTGAGCCCGTGAGGTCCTAGCTCAATAGCCCACTTGGCAATCCGGCCAGTCGCCTCTCTGTTTGGATGATATCTCCCAAAGGGGCTGAACTAACCACTGTGATAGGATGACCTTGAAAATAGTGTTTGAGCTTCCGGCTTGCCATAAAAACCCCATACACCAGCTTCTACCAATGCGGATACCTCTGCTTCGATTCGATAAGCACCTCACTAATATAATAAACCGGCCGTTGAACCGGATACTCCTTTCCAGCCTCCTTGCGCGCCACAACAATAGCCACACTAACAGCTCGGGCATTAGCAGCCACATATAGCAAAAGGGCTCTTTATCGACCGGAGCCACAAGGACTGGCGGTTCAGCTAACTGTCTCTTCAAATCCTCAAACGCTTTATCGGCCGCATCGCTCCAGATAAAGTCATCTGTTTTCTTTAGCATCTGATATAAAGGGATAGCCTTCTCCCCAAGACGACTGATAAACCGTCTCAAAGCCGCAATCCAGCCTGCCAGACGCGGAACGTCATCGATACATGCCGGTTTAGCCAGAGAGGTGATAGCTGTGATCTTCTCCGGATTAGCCTCAATGCCCCTGTTAGACACCAGAAAACCCAAGAGCTTGCCTGCCGGAACACCAAAGACACATTTGTCCGGATTAAGCATCATCTTATAAACCCGAAGGTTGTCAAAAGTCTCTCTCAAGTCATCTATCAATGTTTCCTCCTTCCTGGACTTCACCACAATATCATCCACATATGCATGAACATTGCGCCCAATCTGCTTATGAAGACAATTCTAAACACATCGCTGATAAGTCGCCTGGGCACTTTTGAGCCCAAAGGGCATAGAGACATAGCAGAAGGCTCCAAAGGGAGTTATAAAAGCTGTCTTCTCCTGGTCCTTAACTGCCATTTTGATCTGATGATAACCAGAATAAGCATCCAGAAAACACAAACGGCCGCAACCTGCCGTAGCATCAATAATCTGATCAATACGAGGGAGGGCAAAGGGATCAGCTGGACAAGCCTTGTTCAAGTTAGTGTAGTCCACACACATACGCCATGTGTTGTTTTTCTTAAGAACCAGCACCGGATTAGCCAGCCACTCTGGATGAAAGACCTCCACAATAAACCCTGCGGCCAACAGCCGGGCTACCTCCTCACCAATAGCCTTACGCCTTTCTTCATTGAAGCGGCAGAGAAACTGCCTGACTGGATTAAACTTAGGATCTATATTAAGTGTGCTCTCAGCGAGTTCCCTCGGTACACCTGGCATGTCAGAAGGCTTCCATGCAAAGATGTCCCGGTTCTCACGGATGAACTCGATGAGCGCGCTTTCCTATTTGGGATCTAGGTTAGCACTAATGCTGAACTGCTTAGATGAATCGCCAGGAACAAAATCAACCATCTTAGTTTCTGTAGCCGATTTAAACTTCAACGCCGGATCATGCTCCGTAGTTGGTTTTTTCAAAGAAGTCATGTCTGCCAGATCAACATTGTCCTTATAAAACTTCAGCTCCTTTGTGGCACAAACCGACTCTGCATAAGCTGCATCACCCTCTTCACATTCTAAAGCGATCTCCCTGCTCCCATGTACTGTGATGGTCCCCTTATGACCCGACATCTTAAGTTGTAGATAAACATAACACGGCCTCGCCATGAACTTGGCATAAGCTGGTCATCCAAACAGGGCATGATACAGACTCTTGATTATCACCACCGCAAAAGTCAACGTTTCTGACCTTGAATCATGATCATCTCCAAAAGCCACCTCTAGGGCTATCTTGCCCACTGGATACGCCGATTTACCAGGCACCACACCATGGAAAATGGTGTTTGATGATTTAAGATTCTTATCTGTCAATCCCATACGGCGGAAGGTATCATAGTAAAGGATATTGATACTACTTCCCCATCCATAAGCACCTTGGTGGACTTATACCCCCCAACTTGAGGTGCCACCACTAAGGCCAGATGACCCGGATTATCAACCCGGGGTGGGTGATCCTCTCGACTCCATAAAATTGGTTGTTCAGACCAGCGCAAATACTGAGGCACTGTCGGTTCAACAGAGTTCACGGCCCTTTTGTGAAGCTTCTGATCACGCTTACACAAGCTAGTAGTGAAAACATGATACTACCCACTATTCAACTTCTTCAGATTGCTCTGATAACCCGACTGCTGCTGCTGATTCCCCTGATGGTTATAACCTCCCTGATTGCCCTGATTACCTTGATTGCCATATCCGGTCTGATGGCCTTGCAATCCCGAACTGGAGCTGCCGCCTCCATAACCCGGCCCATGAAAACTGCCTCCTGAACCGCCGGGCGGGCCATTATCATACCGAAACATATTGGAATTTTTGAATTCTCGCATGATGAAATAATCCTTCCAAAGATGTGAAGCTGGCTTCTCCTTCGATCCGTGCTTTGGACAAGGTTGATTTAACAGGCGCTCCAGATTGGGGCCTGACCCTCCACCCCTCTGAGGCGGTTTGCCCTTATGACGCTGACCGTTATCCTGGGCGTTGGTGTTAGCCACAAAGTCCAGGCTATTATCTTCTTTGCGCTTACCATTATTCCCATGACCTGCCGGATTGTGCTGCTGCCCCTTGGCATTGCCGTTCTTTTTCGCCTTCCCCGTTTTTCATCCTCCGACTCAGGGTCTTTGGTACTATCTGAATCGGCATATTTCACCAAAGCAGCCATAAGAGTTGACATGTCATTGCAGTGGCGTTTGAGCCTCCCTAACTTCAATTTTAATAGCATAAACCGGCAATTTCCCTCCAACATCAGAACTGTTGTATCCGCGTTGATGCGGTCCGACGAATGCAGAATAGCTGAGACTCGCTTCACCCAATGGGTTGTAGACTCCCCATCCTCTTGAACACAGGTGGCCAGGTCCACAATCGACATAGGCTGCTTACAAGTATCTTTAAAATTCTGGATAAACTGGTGTTTTAACTCAGCCCATGACCCGACGGAGTTAGCCGGTAAGATCTTTAACCAAGTACGAGCTCTCCCCTCCAACATCATGGTGAAGTACTTAACACACACCGCTTCATCCACGTCCATCATCTCCATCGCCATCTCATAACTCTCAACCCATGACTCAGGGGGTAAATCGGCAGTGTAATTGGGCACCTTACGAGGGCCTTTAAAATCCTTGGGCAGTCGTACATTATGCAAAGCGGGGGTGAGACACGGCACCCCTAAAGAACTGAAGACCATGCCTGGGTCCACTGAAGTGGTAGGACGAATCGGAGTAAGCTGACGAGCCGCATGCTATGATGCTAACTCGGCTTCTCGACGTGCACGACCATGATCCACCACATCCTGTGCATTAGCACCACCACCTGCCGGGTTATGCCCTCGCGACGAGTTACGGTGACATGCACTGCTTGACACAGCTGGTTCATCCTCGACGTGCCTGTTGTAGCTCCGACTCGGACGGGGGGTGGAATGAATCCTCTCGCGACTATGCGAATAGGCCTGCTACTGGTTTAAAGCTGTTTGAAGGAGCTCTCTGGCCCGTCGTGTCTCAATCGCCACTGGTGACTCGCCGTCAATTGGGAGGGCTGCCAATCATCAAGCGGCGGCCACAATGTTATCCAACGGGTTGGAGTAATGCCCGGGGGGGCATCGGAACGTACTGTGGCACAATGTTATTCTGACGAGGCGGGTTCATCGTGGGGGGCTGAACCAGCGCTCCTGTTACCGGTGCCTCCGTCCGGTTTACCACCGGCTGGTTACTGGTTCCTGCTCCTGGCGTGTTGAAGAGATTTCTTGGTTCATAGCCCGACGGGAGGTGCGACCGGTATCTCCTCCTCATGACATCTTCTGAGGCACTCTGATCCAGCCTAAGCCGGTAGGCCTGAGCTTCCAATTCGGCCCGTTCTGTAGCCATCCTGGCGTTCTCTGCTGCCAGGTCCATTTTAGCCTGAGTTATCTGATCTTTCACCTTTGCAATCTCCACATTGTGCTGATCTCGGGTTGCTACATCCACTTCTGCTGCCAGCAATGTTGCCAAGGCGTCGAACAAATCAGACAAAACCTGACTCAGAGGCGACGTAGAGCCCCCTGCTCCTGCTGGCGTTGCTCTTGCTAAACCGGAGAGCATTGCAGTGGCAGTAGAAGAGTGTTGCGCTGGTTGTGTACCGGCCATGAAGACCGCGACCCAGCTTGGCAGATCGAGGGGGTCCGGAATACTATTGCCATCGGAACCTCCACTAATCCGGCCGTCCTGCAGCTGATACAGCGACTCGGTCTCTCCGGTTGAAGACTCGTCATCAGAATAGACAACGGTTTCCCCATCAGATGCCGGTCCATCCTCATATTCCACTCCATGGATGACACCTACGAAAACATGCCTTGCTACGGGCTGAACCTGGGCAGGGCTTGCACGCTGAGCCGTCTCGATGATGTCGGTGCAGGTGTCCGGCTCAGGGCCGGGTTTGCCGATCTTGCCGACGAAGATGTGAATCCTACCAAAGGGGACCCGGTACCCGTATTCAATTGAACCGGCCTCGGAACTCCATCCTGCGTCGTCGATGTAGAGCTTGCCGCGACGACTCTTAGTCATCCGGCCCACAGTGTATCCCTTGAGTCCTTCGAAGCTGCCCTTCAAGACCTCGAAACCATCATGCGATAGCCCCACGGTGGGTGCTAACTGTCGTGGTTTTGTCATGGCAGATGTCCTCGTGAAAGGACTTAGTCGTGGAGCCATCGCTACACGTTAGCTTAAAGGGGTTTGTCGATGTACAAAAAGAGGGGTACGTTTTTTGTACCCCTATAACTGTGCACGGGCAGTCTGAGCCATGGGCACCACCAGACTGAGCAAGGCAAGGGAGGTGAGCAAAGGTAAGGCCGAAGCTCAGGAGAAGCAGAATGACGCCAAGACCAAGACCACAAAGAGCAAAGGGGACGAAACGGATTCCCCCCGGCAAGATCCTTGCCGGGAGGCGGTTTTAGCAAACCCGGCAAGACCCTTGCCGTGGCAGCTCGCCCCACACCTACGGAGTGAGTCACCCTTGAGTCCACTTCCCCCATGGGGCAAGGATTCAGGAGACATCCCCGTGGTGGCATGCAGATCTTTGTGAAGACATTCAAGACCAGATACACCCTTTAGAAGATGATGATCCCTGGCGGGATCCCAGCCAAGGAGGACCACAAGTCCCCCGGCAAGAGCCTTACCGGGGATGACAGCAGGCGCCACGGCAAGACCCTTGCCGGGGCCCCGGCAAGGCCCTTGCCGAGAACACCCGTAGGGCCACCATCAGGCCCACGCCGGTCAAACCTCCACCACCGTTCGCATGCAGCTGCCGACCCAACCAGCTGGGCAGGCACCTGCGTGGCGGCATGCAGATCTTCGTGGAGACCCACCACTACGCCACCTCAGCTGCCTACCTGCCTACATGGCACCGCGGGCACCGCTGGCCAGGGCGCGTGTCGATGCGAGAGGGAGCGGCGACGGACAAGACAGGGCTCTCCCCCGTCCCCGGTAAAGCAAGGACACCTGGGCAAGACGCATTAAATGCGCCTTGTCATGTAATGCGAGGGATAACCTCACATAACTGTTCCCTTTCCACCTCCTGTGTGCCACTGTGGCAACCCCTTTCCTATAAAAGGAGGCCCGAGGCGACCAGGAGGAGGATTCGGCTTTTTGGAGCTCCTCACGCCCCATAGCTAGCTTAAGGACACAGATATACAATCCACCAAAGCAGGAGTAGGGTTTTACGCATCCCCGCGGCCCGAACCTGGATAAACGAACCGTGTGCTATCTGTTTGATCCGCTCTTCTCACGACCCCGCGCCCCGCAACCGTAGTAGGGATTCTTGTGATCCCATAGGTGTCGTTCCCACCGACATCTTTGGCACGCCAGGTAGGGGGCGCAGTTGTGAGAATCGGCTTTAGCAGCTAGTTCGACGCTTCTTCATTGTCATGGCGCCCAAGAAGAAGACGACGGTGGTGGTTGGCCCGTCGGAAGCCGGACATCCTGTCCCGACGCGGGCGAGCAGCGGACCGGTCGCAGAAAGGACCCGGGGCGCCGTTCGCGAACACCAACACCGTCCCAGCAGCCAGAGTTTAAGAGGCGGCGATGTTCGTGCGCCTGGTAACGGGCCGCACGCCGCCAAATCCAAAGACGGAGCCAGGCCCTCCGCAGGTGGCGCGGGGCCTTCCAAGATCGCTGCCACCCCGCCCGAAGGCGATGCGAGGGCCTCAAAGACTCCCATGCCGGCACCGACGGCGCGCTCCTCTCAAGCGGCGCGTGACGAACGGCGTAATCACGTCGAAGACCCCAGGCGTCGCCACGGGAAGAGCCCCGAGCGCCACTCCCAGGAGGTAGAAGACTTGCCCGCTCGCCGAGGCGCTGGTGAAGATGGCATGCGACCGCGGGGTCGTGATAGAGCTCCTTCTAACATGGTCAGAAGTCGAAGCGCGTCGCGATCCGTGCAGGTTTCGCTGCCACCAACGCCAGCAGAAGCCCTGGCGCGGGCGCAGTTGCTCCTCGATTTTCCTCCCACTACGGGGAAACTCGACGAATGGAGAGCGACTATCTGAAGCCTTGTTGCGGTGGCCAACAAAGACGAACCGAGTCCGGTGGAGCCCCTGGGTCGACGCTCCGATGGAGCCCCACGCACCAGTGGCAGGAAAGCCGGCGGCGCCGCGACCACGGTGCACTCGCCTCCTCCTCGCCCGGTACCACGGACGCTAGCCCGTCGCGACGTTACGGGTGACGAGATCTCCATAGCATCGTCCGACCCGCGGACCCACTGTGACCAGCGCCAAGTCCTTCAAGAACGAGAGCATGAAGACGCTCGAACCACTATCGAGCGCCGGCGCGGAGCGCCCCACCAGTCAGACAGGCGAGCAGGGCCTGCTGTGAACCACCCGGCACCGGAGAGCCCTGGAGGCCTACCTTACGAGGTAGGCTGTCCGGCTTTTACCCGTGAGCTGCGGCAGTTCCAGTGGCCCATTCACCGCACCTTCAAACCTGACGTGGGCGAAAAGTACAGCGGCAAGACCCACCCGTCCGAGTTCCTCAGCATCTACACCATTGTGATGCAAGCTGCCGGAGCCCGCGATGATAAGGTGCTTGCGAATTACTTTCCGTTGGCTCTTAAACCCAACGCCATGTCATGGTTGATGCACTTGCCGGTAGACTCTATTTCCTCCTGGTCGGATTTGTGCCATGAGTTTGTGGGCGCCTTTACTGGAGGCCACCAAGCCCATGGCCAAGCGAGCAACCTGTACGTCATTCCCCAGAAGGGAGGCGAGAGTCTCCGCAAGTATATACAGAGGTTCAGCCGGATACAATACAATATCCCTGATGTTCACCCTGCCGCCATCATCAGCGCATTCCATCAGAACGTGCGTAACCGCAAGATGCGCAAAGAGCTGGCAATGAACAAGGTGAAAGATGTAGCAGAACTCTATGTTCTTGCTGACAGATGTGCCCGGGCTGAAGAGGGAAGGAAGTACCCCGGCGAAGACACCGGCGTGGAAACCGACTCCTCAGACGAAGATACTGCCGCCCCGGCGAAGAAGGGGCGGCGCCGCAACAGGAAGCGCAAAGGTAAAGCCGTGCTTGCCGTCGAGGGATCTGGTGACACCGGCTCCACCAAGAAAACCAAGGCAGATGACCCCGGCAAGGAAATTGCCGGATGTGTCGCCTGCCGGGCCTTGGCGGTTGCCGAGAAGCCAGGAAACTCCGACAAGCAATACTGCAAGATCCATCGCACCAAAGGCCATGCTCTCCAAGACTGCCGACAGGTTGAGCTCCTCGCTGAGAAGCAAAGGGCTGAATATGAGTGGTGGGACAAGGAGAAGGGCCAAGACGGTGCTGAGGGGTCCGGCAAGAAGCATGACGGCCAGGCGGGCCGTCGCGGCAAGGATAAACAACAGGAGAGGCCCGCCCGGGGTCGTGACAAAAAGCCAGAAGACGACGATCACGAAGAGGACGACGAATCCGGCGACCAAGAGTTTCAGAAAGCTACAGAGGCCATGTGCGTCGACGGCGGTGCCTTGCTGCATACTTCTCACCGCCAGCTTAAACAGTGGGCGCGAGAGATTACAGCGGCAGAGCCGTCGTTTGATGCCCAAAGGCCGCTGAAGTGGTCCAGCACACCTATCATTTTGACACTGAGGATCACCCTGATCGCACTACTGCGGTTGGGTGCTTGCCATTGTTGGTTTCACCAACAATACGCAACCTCAAGGTGACGAAGATGCTAGTCGATGGCGGGGCCGGTCTGAACTTGATCTCGCCTGCCGTGATCGAGAAACTGCAGATTCCTGATGGAGACCTCGAAGAGACGGGCACGTTTCAGGGGGTCAACCCGGGAAGAAGCCAATCTAAGGGAAAGGTCACGCTGCCCGTGACTTTTGGAAGCAATCTGAACTACAGGACAGAGAGGATCGTGTTTGATGTTGCCAAGATCCCCTTGCCTTACAACGGGATCCTTGGCCGCCCAGCGCTGGCCAAGTTCATGGCGGCGTCACACTACGCCTACAACACCCTGAAGATGCCAGGACCTGTGACGATCATCACCATCCCCTCCGATAAGAAAGATGCGCTGATTTGCGCTGACCAACTATACCAGCAAGCAGTTGCAGCAGCTGCCGCCACTAGGGCACTTGCTCCTGCCGCTGGGACCCCAGGAGGGAAGAAGAAGAAGACTGGTGAGACCTCGGACACCCACTCCAGCAAGCGCACCTCTTCGGAGTGTAGCGCTCCCGTCGAGAACGTGCCAGAGAGCTCCACCGGAGGAAGCAAGAAGCCCAGGGATATTCCGCCGGGAACCAAGAAGGTTTCTGTCAATGAGGACGGCACGGGAGGGGCTTTCACCATAAGCTCCACTATTGACGACAAATAGGAAGACGCGCTCGTCACCTTCCTGCAGGCGAATGTCGATGTGTTTGCATGGCAAGCTTCCGACATCTCCGGCGTTCCCAGGGAGGTGATTGAGCACCACCTTGCTGTCTGTCCTCATGCGTGGCCCGTCAAGCAGAAGGTTAGAAAGCAAGCTTTGGAACGACAAGAATTCATCACATAGGAGATCCGGAAACTGGAAGCAGCGGGTCTGGTAAGAGGAGTGCTCCATCCAACGTGGTTGGCCAATCCGGTCGTAGTGCGCAAGGCTAATGGGACGTGGAGGCTGTGTATTGATTACAAAAATATCAATAAGGTCCTAAGAACCCCTTCCCATTGCCGCGCATCGACCAGATTGTTGACTCCACCGCTGGGTGTGATCTGTTGTCATTCCTCGATGCCTACTCCGGCTATCACCAGATCTTCATGACAAGAGAACACGAAGAGAAAATAGCATTCATCACCCCATGTGGTACGTATTGTTTCATGCGGATGCCTTTCGGGCTGAAGAGTGTTGGTTCGATGTTTGCAAGGGCGGTCCAGATTGGTTTTGAACCCTAGCTCCATAGAAATATGGAAGCCTATATGGATGACATAGTGGTCAAAACCAAGGATAGGGCAACCCTCATACCGGATTTGCAAGAAACATTTGCAAACCTGCGCAAGATCAATCTCAAGCTGAACCCTGAGAAGTGCACCTTTGGCGTCCCGTCTGGCAAACTTCTCGGGTTCTTTGTATCACGGCGTGGGATAGAGGCCAATCCGGACAAGATCAAAGCAATAGAGCAGATTGAAGCACCCAAGTGAATCAAGGATGTGCGTCAGCTTGCTGGTTGCGTCGCCGCCATGGGCAGATTCATTTCCAAGTCTGCCGAGCGCGCCCTTCCCTTTTTCAAGGTCCTGAAAAAGGCAGGCCCGATGGAGTGGACGCCAGAAGCCGAAGCAGCATTGCAAGATTTGAAGAAGTACCTCTCCTCCGCGCCAATACTAGTTGCGCCTTGGCCACAGGAGCCGTTGCTGCTATACCTGGTGGCAACGAACCAGGTGGTCAGTGCCGCACTAGTGGCGTAGAGAGAGGTTGACAACGAGGTAATGGTAGCGACAGAGCCCGACACCACCAATGCAGAGACGACACAGCCAGTTTAAGTGCCACCGAAGAAGAGAATGATGCAGCACCCGGTCTACTTTGTTAGTTCCCTCCTGCAGGGAGCCAGATCAAGGTACTCCGGCGTGCAGAAACTGCTCTTCGGCCTCTTATGGCCTCGAGGAAGCTGCGTCACTACTTCCAGGCACACGAGATCACTGTCGTCACTCGCCTCCCTCTGCAACGGATATTGCATAATCCAGATGCAACGGGAAGAATTGTGGAATGGGCACTGGAGCTGTCCAGCTTTGGCCTCAAGTTTGAAAGTACTTCGACGATTCAAAGCCGAGTCCTGGCGGAGTTCATTGCAGAGTGGACCGCAACGCCTGACGAAGAAGCCCAAGAGACTGCTCTCCCCAGCAAGGAGGCAAGTTGCAGTTGGGTCATGTACTTTGATGGAGCTTTCTCCTTACACGGCGCCGGGGCTGGCGTACTGCTTGTTGCGCCCACCGGAGAGCACCTCAAGTACGTGATCCAGATGCACTTCCCCAGGGAGGTGTCAACAAACAATACGGCAGAGTACGAAGGGCTGCTTGCCGGTCTTAGGATCGCGGCGGACCTCGGAATCAAGAAGCTCATCGTCAGGGGCGACTCGCAGCTCGTCGTCAAGCAAGTCAACAAGGACTACCAGAGCCCGTTGATGAAGGCCTACGTCGATGAAGTGAGAAAGCTGGAAGAGCGTTTCGACGGTATACAGGCTGAATACGTTCCCCGAGCGGAGAACGATATCGCCGATTACCTGTCAAAATGCGCTGCCCTCAAGCTACCTGTGGAACTAGGTACCTTTGTGCTCCAGCTAACTCAGCCATCCGTTGATCCATCAACAGAGCAGAACAAGAGGAGGAAATCAGGACCTGGCAAGTACTTTCCCGCCGAGCTCCCCGGAGCCGCCGGCAAGGATGTTGCCGGGGACACTGAGCCCGCCACGGGACGGCTAGCTCCGGTGGAGCGTCAAGCTCTTGCCGTCGAGACAGCCGCTCCTATAGCGGAGGAAATGCCTTTAGTCCTCGTCGTCGAGCCTCAAGCTCCAGCGTGGGCACAACATACTGTCCAATTCCTCCAAAAGGGGAACTTCCTGAAGAGCGGGAAGAAGCGGAAAAAGTAGCCCGTCGCTCTACCATGTACCAGTTCGTCGATGACGTCCTGTACAGAAAGAGGCCGAACGGTGTGAAATTGAGGTGTATCCCTCGGGAGGAAGGACTGGAGCTGTTGGCGGAGATACACAGAGGCATATGTGGATCCCACATCGAGTCAAGGGCCCTTGCCGGCAAGGCATTTCGGCAAGGCTTCTTCTGGCCCACCGCCCTCCAGGATGCGACGACACTAGTCACCAGGTGTGAAGCGTGTCAGTTCCATTCAAAGAAGCTTCATCAGCCAGCTCAAGCCCTTCAAACCATTCCTCTCTCCTGTCCCTTCTCGGTCTGGGGGCTCGACATACTGGGCCCTTTCCCCCACGCTGTCGGGGGCTTTGAGTACTTGTACGTTGCAATCGACAAGTTCACAAAGTGGCCGGAGGTGGAGGCAGTGAGGAAGGTCACAGCTCAGTCAACCGTCAAGTTCTTCAAGCGACTAGTGTGCCGTTTTGGTGTACCCAACAGGGTCATCACCAACAACGGCACACAGTTCACAAGTCGCACCTTCATGCAATATATCCAAGACCTCGGCAGCAGAGTCTGTTTCGCTTCCGTTGCTCACCCACGAAGCAATGGTCAAGCTGAGAGGGCAAACACTGAAGTACTGCGAGGCTTAAGGACCAAGACCTTTGACAGGCTGCACAAGAGTGGAAGGCACTGGATTGATGAGTTGTCGACGGTTCTTTGGTCGATCAGGACGACGCCAAATCGAGCCACCGGCCAGACACCCTTTGCCCTGGTATACGGGGCAGAAGCAGTTCTCCCCACTGAACTCATATACGGGTCACCTCGAGTGCTTGCTTATGATGAGCTTGAGCAAGAGCAACTGCGGCAAGATGACGCAATGCTCCTTGAGGAAGATCGTCTTCGAGCGGCTGTGAGAGCAGTACGCTACCAGCAAGCCTTGCGCCGCTACCATAGCCACAAGGTTCATGCCCGAAGCCTTGAGGAATGCGACCTTGTTCTTCGGCGCGTTCAATCGGCCAAGAATTCCAACAAGTTGACGCCAAAGTGGGAAGGCCCTTATCGGGTAATACGAGTCACCAGGCCCGGCGCAGTCCGCCTGGAGACCGAAGATGCCGTTTCGGTGAGTAACTCCTGGAACATTGAGCATCTTCACAAGTTTTACCCGTGAGGCACGGCTTGTCGGGCCCCCCGGCAAGCCACCTTTTGTACAAGCATTGCCGATGATGCATGTAACCCTTTGTACAAAGCCAGGCGCAGACCCTGAGCATAAATAAATGAAGCGCTGGCGCCCTAAGTTATAGCATGCATGCTAGGTCGAGTCTTGTCCTTGGTTAGGGTTGATAGTGCTTAGCGGCGACTAACCCCTAGCTTAGAGGTCGAGTGTGCGTCTCTTTGTCTTTCTTCTGTCTTCTTTGGTTCACAGGACACACGGATATCCATGCCGAACCACTTGGGGAGGAAAAGGAGATGAACAGACCAGCATCTAGCCCTCGGCAAGCCAGCATTGCCGGGGGCTGCAAGAGCAAAGATTCACCCACAGCAAACCAGAGTTGCCGGGGGCTGCATCTTCAGATAAGTTCTTCATCCCTTATCATGCATTCCATTATGGACTGAGGTATGTGAAACCTCGTTTTCCCCTAAGCTACCGTGCTCCCATAACTCTAGGCCCTAGGGCTCGTTCTTGGGGCCAAGTTTGGTCGTAGTCGCAGCAGCGAAAGGATGAAACAAGGAGCCAGAACCCGCCTCATCCCTGCCTCCGCCAAAGGCGTGAGGAAGGTCGAGCGAAGTGGGGAGACGGCAAGGCCTGTTGCCAGGCAAGGAAATGTTTATCTTAAAGATATCAAGGATTTACTCCTTGTCGTGGGTTCTACCCACAAACAAATGATCCGGCAAGCATCCCTTTTTCATTAAAAACATTCCACTCAGGTACAGTCCATAGGGAATGAAAAACATGAATGATGGGATTACAAATTTTAAATTCAGCTAAGGCCTGAAGGCTTACAAACTAAAAAGAGATAAGGTGTTCGAAATCCCTTTCTTGTCCCTCTCCTCAGGAGGCAGGTCAAGGAGGCGAAAAGGGCAAAAGGGGCGCCTAGGTGAGCTACGGGTGGCAGAAGACACAAAGAGAACATCTCGGTGGCCGTCCGAAGGCTGGATGGTGATGGCGGCGCCAGAAGCAGAGCTCGAAGACGAGGCGGCAGGACGTCAGCACGCGTCGAAGGCGTCGGTGCCCGCGTACTTCGACTTGACGGCCTTGCTGCCCGCCCTCTTCCTCTTCCGCAGCCTCCCAATGCCAGCCGTCCAAGGAGACGACCCCGGGAAGTTCAGGGAGCCGGCGACGCGGATGATGGGGTCGCCGGTGCCGCACGGAGCGGCACCCGACACCTAATCGGACCCGTCATACTGCCACCTACTACCCTCGTTGTCGCTGCCGCTGTCCTCCTCGTCACTCCCGCCCGAGGAGGAGTCTTCACTATCAGAAGAGCTCTCCACGCAGCACCTTGCACGGGTCCCGAAGCACCCGAAGACCTTGACGGAGAGAAGGCCACCCTCCATCAGCTTAAAATGGAGAGTGAGCCCCCCCGTCAAGCGGTGGATATGGGCAAACATCTTCCATCCCCGACGGAGATACATCACGTGAGGGGTAGGGAAATCGACACGGGCCCGTGTGCCACTGATCGCGCAGCCCCTCATGTGCAGCCACAACGACTCCGGCGGATCCAGCTCCATCTCCCGCGCGAATGGAGTCAGGAGACGAAGGCGACGACGAGGCGGCCGGCGTAGCCTGACGAAGAACTCGCAAGGGTCATCCCCAACGTGGCCCTCCACGGGGGGGGGGGGGGGACTGCTGGCGGAGGTGAGGCCGGCGCGCCGCCCCGTCCTCCTCTTCCCCGAGCACCTCGGCCTCGCCCACGGCCTCGCCCCCTCCCCCTTCCCCTCGCGGCTGGCTCTGCCACCGCGGGTGAAGGAGAAGGAGGGACGCGTTGTCGAGCGGCGACCCTCGCCGCCACCGTTGAAGGACCAGGATTCCCTCTCTCCATGACGGATGGAAGGGGGGAGCAGAAGCTGAAGGAAGGAGGAGATGAAGGAATGTGGGACGCCATCCCCCCCTCCCGCTCTTTATAAAGGAATGGGGTGAGGGCTCGGCCGCCCCACTCAGCCAATCAAGACGCGGAGGGCGCAGGGAACTGGGACCGACCCGCCGCCCCAGCCCGCGGCGGCCCGGTTTCCCGCCTCCACCATTCACCACCCCAAGCGCATGAGAGCCACGTGGCAGGCGTGCAGGACCGAGGCGACGGGTGAGGCGACCGCTCCCCACCCCGTGATCGTGGGGAGTGGACGCCTTGAAGACCACACCTCGGCCCCGTTCAATAAATGGGCCGCGCCTCCACGCCTCCCTCCGTTTATGGGGAAGGCGCGAACCGCCCCCTTTACTATGACGTGACGCATGCATGCAGAGCTCAGCCCCACGCATGCGACCCACGTCACACACGCCTCCCCACGCCGCGCCACGCGCGGGAAGCATGGGAAGCACAGCGCGCGAAGAAACTTACCACGATAAAAACCGCCCCGCCTGCCCGCGCACCGTTTTTGGGCCTAGCCCAACGACGCGATTGCGCTTACGTGTGGCCCAGGCCTGGGGACTCCTGTCGGTGTACAAAAAGAGGGGTACGTTTTTTGTACCCCTATAACTGTGCACGGGCAGTCTGAGCCACGGGCACCACCACACTGAGCAAGGCAAGGGAGGTGAGCCAAGGTAAGGCCGAAGCTCAGGAGAAGCAGAACGACGCCAAGACCAAGACCACAAAGAGCAAAGGGGACGAAACAGATTCCCCCGGCAAGATCCTTGCCGGGAGGCGGTTTTAGCAAACCCGGCAAGACCCTTGCCGTGGCAGCTCGCCCCACACCTACGGAGTGAGTCACCCTTGAGTCCACTGCCCCCATGGGGCAAGGATTCGGGAGACATCCCCGTGGTGGCATGCAGATATTTGTGAAGACATTCAAGATCGGATACACCCTTTAGAAGATGATGATCCCTGGCAGGATCCCAGCCAAGGAGGACCACAAGGCCCCCGGCAAGAGCCTTGCCGGGGATGACAGCAGGCGCCACGGCAAGACCCTTGCCAAGAACACCCGTAGGGCCACCATCAGGCCCACGCCAGTCAAACGTCCACCACCGTTTGCATGCAGCTGCCGACCCAACCAGCTGGGCAGGCACCTGCGTGGCGGTATGCAGATCTTCATGGAGACCCACCACTACGCCACCTCAGCTGCCTGCCTGCCTACATGGCACCGCGGGCGCCGCTGGCCAGGGCGTGTGTCGACGCGAGAGGGAGCAGCGACGGACGAGACAGGGCTCTCCCCCGTCCCCGATAAAGCAAGGACAACTGGGCAAGACGCATTAAATACGCCTTGTCATGTTATGCGAGGGATAACCTCACATCATTGTTCCCTTTCCACCTCATGTGTGCCACTTTGGCAACCCCTTTCCTATAAAAGGAGGCCCGAGGCGACCAGGAGGAGGATTCGGCTTTTTGGAGCTCCTCACGCCCCATAGCTAGCTCAAGAACACAGATATACAATCCACCAAAGCAGGAGTAGGGTTTTACGCATCCCCGCGGCCCGAACCTGGATAAACGAACCGTGTGCTATCTGTTTGATCCGCTCTTCTCACGACCCCGCGCCCCACAACCGTAGTAGGGATTCTTGTGATCCCATAGGTGTCGTTCCCACCGACAGGGTTAAACCGGAAAAGGGACACAAGAGTTTCATACTAGTTCGGCCCCTTCGATGAAGGTAAAGGCCTACGTCTAGTTGTGTTGGTATTGCTAGGGTTTCGATGACCAGGGAGCGAATCCGCTTTGCCTGGCTGTCGAGTTGTTGTGTGTTGTTCCTAAACCGCTGCTGGGTTGTCCCTTTATTTACACAAGTTGACGCCCGTCGGTTTACATAGTCCCGAGGCCGGATCATAAACGTGTCTGGCTCGGTCTCTATCCTTCCTATCTTACAATACAAGTTACATGAAAAAGTCGGTTTATATCTATAGGCTTTAACCCGCCCTTGGGCCTTGGGCCTTCGTAAAGCGCCACCATCCTTACGTCTTCATGGGCTTCTAATCTTCATAGAGTTAACCCGGCTACTCCTGGCCGGTTTACATCTAGTAGTAATATCCCCAACAATATGGTTTATTTGGTGGAAGATTATATGTTCATATCCATTATGCTATTTAATACCCCTCTGATCTTGAGAATGATTATTATATGTGAGTACTTACCTTTGTGCTTGAGGTCATGGGAGAAATCATGTTGCAAGTAATCATGTGAACTTGATATGTGTTCGATATTTTGATAGTATGTATGTTGTTATTCCCTTAGTGGTGTCATGTGAACGTCGACTACATGACACTTCACCATATTTGGGCATAAGGGAATGCATTGTGGAGTAGTAATTAGATGGTGGGTTGCGAGAGTGACAGAAGCTTAAACCCTAGTTTATGCGCTATTATGTAAGGGACCGATTGAATCCAAAAGTTTAATGCTATGGTGAGAACTTATTCTTAATACTTTTCTCGTAGTTGTGGATTCTTGCGGGAGGGTTAATCATAAGTAGGAGGTTTGTTCAAGTAATAACAGCACCTAAGTACTAGTCCAACCACATATCAAATTATCAAAGTAGCGAACACAAATCGAACCAACATGATGAAAGTGACTAGATGAAATTCTTGTGTACCCTCAAGAACGCTTTGCTTATCACAAGAGAGCATTTTGGCCTGTCCTTTGCCTCAAAAGGATTGGGCTACCTTGCTGCACTTTTGTTACTATTATTGTTACTTGCTCGTTACAACTTACCTTGCTATCAAACTACTCCGCTACTTGCAATTTCAGCACTTGCAGACAATACCTTACCGGAAACTACTTGTCATTTCCTTCTGCTCCCCGTTGGGTTCGACACTCTTACTTATCGAACAGAGCTACAATTGATCCCCTATACTTGTGGGTCATCCAAGCTATTTTCTGGCACTGTTTCCAGGGAGTGAAGCGCCTCTGGTAAGTGGAATTTGGTAAGGAAACATTTATATAGTGTGCTAAAATTTATTGTCACTTGTTACTATGGAAAACAATCCTTTGAGGGGTCAATTAGCCACCCCCTCAACCTACTGCACCTACTGAAAATATTGAATATGAAATTCCTTCGGGTATGATAGAACAACTGCTAGCTAATCCTTATGCAGGAGATGGAACCGAACATCCTGATATGCACTTGATATATGTGGAACAAATTTCTGGATTGTTTAAGCTTGCAGGTTTACCCAGGGATGAAGTGATGAAAAGGTTTTCCCTTTATCTTTGAAGGTAAAAGCATTGGCATGGTATATGCTATGTGATGATATTGGATCATGGAATTGGAATCGTTTGAAATTGGAGTTCCACCAAAAAATTTATCCTATGCATCTAGTTCATCATGATCGGAATTATATATATAATTTTTGGCCTCGTGAAAGAGAAAGTATCGCTCTATCTTGGGGGAGGCTTAAGTCAATGTTATATTCATGCCCCAATCATGAGCTCTCAAGAGAAATTATTATTCAGAATTTTTATGCTTGGCTTTCTCATAATGATCAAACCATGCTTGATACTTATTGTGCTGGTTCTTTTATGAAGAAGACTATTGAATTCCGGTGGGATCTTTTGGAAAGAATTAAATGCAACTCTGAAGATTGGGAACTCGGCAAAGGTAAAGAGTCAGATATTAAGCTTAAGTATGATTGTGTTAAATCTTTTATGGATACCGATGCTTTTCAAAAGTTTAGCACTAAATATGGACTTGATTCTGAGATAGTAGCCTCCTTTTGTGAATCATTTGCTACTCATGTTGAACTCCCCAAAGAGAAGTGGTTTAAATATCACCCACCTATTAAAGAAGAAATTAAAAAAACAGTGCCAGTTAAAGAAGAAACTATACTTCATAATGTTGATCCAGTTGTTCCCTCTGCTTTATATTGAGAAACCACCTTTCCCTGTTAGGATAAAGGAACATGCTAAAGTTTCAACTGTGGTTAACAAAAGTTATATTAGAACACCTAAACCTGATGAACAAATTAAAGTTGAACCTAGTATTGCTATGGTTAAAGATCTCTTAGAAGAAGATATGGATGGGCATGTTATTTACTTCTGTGAAGAAGCTGCTAGAATTGCTAAACCTGACAAAAGAGATAAACATAGACCTATGGTTGGCATGCCTGTTATTTCAGTTAAAATAGGAGATCACTGTTATCATAGTTTATGTGTCATGGGTGCTAGTGTGAGTGCTATTCCTTACATTTTATATTGAGAAATCATGAAAGACATAGCACCTGCTGAGATAGAAGAAATAGATGTTACTATTAAACTTGCCAATAGAGACACCATATCACCAATTGGGATTATTAGAGATGTTGAAGTCTTGTGTGGGAAAATTAAATACCCTACTGATTTTCTTGTTCATGGTTCCCCATAAGATGACTTTTTTCCCATTATCTTTCGTAGACCTTTCTTGAACACAGTTAATGCTAAGATAGATTGTAAGAAACAAACTGTTGGTGTTAGCTTTGGTGATGAGCCTCATGAGTTTAATTTTTCCAAGTTTAGTAGAATTCATCATGAAAAAGAATTGCCTAGTAAGGATGAATTGATTGGTCTTGCTTCTATTGCTGTGCCACCTACTGATCCTTTAGGACAATATTTGCTAGACCATGAAAATGATTTACACATGCATGAAAGAATGAAATAGATAAAAATTTCTTTGAACAACATCCTCTACTTAAACACAATTTGCCTATTGAAACTCTTGGAGGTCCTCCTCCACCTAAAGGTGATCCTGTGTTTGAATTAAAACAATTGCCAGACACTTTGAAATATGCTTATCTTGATGAAAACAAAATATATCCTATTATTATTAGTGCTAACCTTTCAGAACATGAAGAAGAAAGATTATTGAAAGTTCTAAGGAAGCACCAACGTCGGTTAAATCTAAAGATGAAAGAAGTGGTAAGAACTGAAATATTAAAACTTCTGGAAGCAGGTATAATCTATCCCATAGCTAATAGTATATATGGGTAAGTCATGTTCATTGTGTCCCTAAGAAAGGAGGTATAACCGTTTTTCCTAATGATAAGAATGAGCTTATTCCACAAAGAATTATTAAAGGCTATAGAATGGTAATTGATTTTAGAAAATTAAATAAGGCAACTAGAAAAGATCATTACCCTTTGCCTTTTATTGATCAAATGCTTGAAAGATTATCTAAGCACACACACTTTTGCTTCCTTGATGGTTATTCTGGCTTTTCACAAATACCTGTATCTCAACCTGATCAAGAAAATACTACTTTTACTTGTCCCCTTGGAACTTATGCTTATAGACGTATGCCTTTTGGTTTATGTAATGCACCTGCTACCTTTCGAAGATGTATGACTGCTATATTCTCTGACTTTTTTGAAAATATTGTTGAGGTTTTCATGGATGACTTCTCTGTCCGTGGGAAGTCTTTTGATGATTGTTTAAGCAATCTTGATCGAGTTTTGCAGAGATGCGAACAAACAAATCTTGTCTTGAATTGGGAGAAGTGCCACTTTATGGTTAATGATGGCATTGTCTTGGGTCATAAAATTTCTGAAAGAGGTATTGAAGTGGACCCAGCTAAGGTTGATGCAATTGAGAAAATGCCATGTCTTAAGGACATCAAAGGTATTTGTAGTTTCCTAGGTCATGTTGGTTTCTATAGGATATTTATCAAAGATTTTTCTAAAATTTCTAGGCCTCTTACTAATCTTTTGCAAAAGGATATTCCTTTTGTTTTTTATGATGATTGTCTTGAAGCCTTTGAAACACTCAAGAAAGCTTTAATTTCTGCACCTATTGTTCAACCACCTGGTTGGAACTTGCCTTTTGAAATTACGTGTGATGCTAGTGATTATGTTGTTGGTGTTGTTCTAGGACAAAGAGTTGATAAGAAACTTAATGTTATTATATATGCTAGTAAAACTCTAGACAGTGCTCAAAGAAATTATGCTACTACTGAAAAAGAATTCTTAGCAGCGGTGTTTGCTTGTGATAAATTTGGACCTTATATTATTGATTCCAAAGTAACTGTTCACACAGACCATGCTGCTATTAAATATCTTATGGAAAAGAAAGATGCTAAATCTAGACTTATTCGTTGGGTTCTCTTGTTGCCAGAATTTGATTTACATATCATTAATAGAAAAGGAGCTGAGAACCCACTAGCTGATAACTTGTCTAGGCTTGAAAATGTGCTTTATGACCCACTACCTATTGATGATAGCTTTCCTAATGAGCAGTTAGCTGCAATAAATGTTGCTAATAGTACTCATTGGTATGCTGACTATGTTAATTACATTGTTGCTAAATATTTACCACCTAGCTTTACATACCAGCAAAAGAAAAAAATTCTTCTATGATTTAAGACATTACTTTTGGGATGACCCACATCTTTATAAAGAAGGACTAGGTGGTATTATTAGACGTTGTGTACCTGAGCATGAAAAGGGATAAATCCTACGGAAATGTCACTCCGAAGCTAATGGAGGGCATCATGTTGGAGATAGAACTGCTCACAAGGTATTGCAGTCTAGATTTTATTGGCCTACTCTCTTCAAGGATGCTCATAAGTACGTATCATCTTGTGATGAATGTCAAAGAATAGGTAATATTGGTAAGCGTCAAGAAATGCCTATGAATTATTCACTTGTTGTTGAACCATTTGATGTTACATGGGACCTTTTCCTTCCTCTAATGGGTATACACACATTTTGGTTGTTGTTGATTATGTTACTAAATGGGTAGAAGCTATTCCAACCAGTAGTGTTGATCACAACACCTCTATTAAAATGCTTAAGGAAGTTATTTTCCCAAGGTTTGGAGTCCCTAGATATTTAATGACTGATGGTGGTTCACACTTTATTCATGGTGCTTTCCGTAAAATGCTTGCTAAGTATGATGTTAACCATAGAATTTCATCACCTTATCATCCTCGGTCTAGTGGCCAAGTTGAACTTAGCAATAGAGAAATAAAATTAATTTTGCGAAAGACTGTCAATAGGTCCAGGAAGAATTGGTCTAAGAAATTAGATGATGCACTTTGGGCTTACAAAACAGCTTATAAAAATCCTATGGGTATGTCTCCTTATAAAATGGTTTATGGAAAAGCTTGTCATTTGCATCTTGAGTTAGAACATAAAGCATATTGGGCAGTTAAAGAACTCAATTATGATTTCAAACTTGCTAGTGAAAAAAGGTTATTTGATATTAGCTCACTAGATGAATGGAGAACCGAAGCTTATGAAAATGCAAAATTATTTAAAGAAAAAGTAAAAAGATGGCATGACGAAAGAATTCAAAAGAGTGAGCTTAAAGTCAGAGAATATGTTCTTTTGTACAACTCTCGTTTCAGATTCTTTGCAGGAAAACTCCTCTCAAAATGGGAAGGCCCATACGTCATCGAGGAGGTTTACCGGTCTGGAGCCATCAAAATAAATAACTCCGAAGGTACTAACCCGAAGGTTGTCAATGGACAACGAATAAAGCATTATATCTCAGGTACGCCTATTAATGTTGAAAGTAATATTATCCAAACTATGACACCAGAAGAACACATAAAAGAGTCCTTACGAAACACTCTAGAATCGTGAAAATAAGGAGGTACGTGATACAGTAAGTAAACGGACTCCGAAAAAACCGCAAAAACATTTTTATCAGTTTTGGAATATTTTAGAATTTTGGAAATAAATAAACTCCCAGGAAGCGTCCCCTGGTGGGCACAAGACACCAGGGCGCCACTTGGGACACCTCCCATACTCCATTTTTCTACCTTATACTTGTCCTCCAAGATAAAAAAAATCTTTATACACTCCCTGAACTTGTTGATCACCGTATCACGGAGAAATCCTCTGTTCTCTTTTCTTGTTGTTCTCGATCAGATTCATCAAGTTGGGCATCATGTCTTCCTGCTCCTCCAACCACATGGAAGAAGATGCTTGGATGATGAAGATCGAGACGAAGAGGGAGGAGCCTACGGACGTCATCAAGGGAGACTGGGGCAAGGAAGCTACTGTAGATCCATCCCCGGTGGCAACACAAGCATTGTTGGCCGAGGAGGAGGAGGAATATATCCTTAAACCCTACCTTACTCACCTTACTCCTGCTGAGATTGAAGCTTTTCGCGTCATTGAAATAGTTTGCATACAAAATAAGTATCTCACTCGCAAAAATATTCTGCATCAAGAGCATATCACCTATCTCCGGAGCGTCATCCGTCGGTTGGAGAATCTCTTGATCCTCAAGGATAGGATCATTTCTTCACCACCACCATCTTCTTCGCCACCAAAGGAGAATTGAGTATCGGGTATCGGGTATGGGCACTCCCCTTGGCTTCTGCCAAGCTTGGGGGAGGTTCCCCGGTATCGTATCATCCCACTATCTTTTTGCTTTTACTTATCTTGGTTCAATCTTTTGCTTTTAGATGAAATAAAAGTTTAGTTCGATCTTTTCTTCTTCGAGAGTTTGCTTAGTGATCTATCATTGTAATCGTGTGCAAGTTATATATTAAAGTTTAGTATGAGCTTTGCTTTCTTTACTTTCATGTTGCCAATAAAATAAAAGAAATAAGAAAGGAAAAAAGAGAAAAGTAATAAACAAAAGAAAGGAAATAAATCAATAAGATTATATACTAATCCTATGGTAGGTGATGGCACCACATAAGGAAAAGTATAAGTAGTAAATTTTATTAGAGATTGACAAACATAGAATTAGTCAATGATGCAACTCATGAAAGAATTAATAAGGGAAGAGAAGATTCACATATGAATATACTATCCTAGAAATCTTTTGTGATTCTGAGCCCTCATCAAAATATTATATGCCAAAATTGTTGACATTGGACAAGGAAGACAACTTAATGATTTATGTTTGTTTATATTCACATAGAAGTCATATTGTCATAGATCCTTTAACATGTGATGCTTGCCCCCTATTTTTGCTAGTCAAAAATTCCGCACTAAGCAGAGATACTACTTGTGCATCCAAAAAACCTTAAACCCAAATCTTTTTCAAGTGTCCACCATACCTACCTAGGGATTGAGCAAGATACCTCAAGTAAGTTGTCATCGGTGCAAAAAGGCAATAAAAATTTCTTCTAAAAGTGTGAGATCATTTAGTGTAAGAGAAAATTAAGCGTTGTACGAACTTGGATGACAAAGAATAAAAGCGACAGACTGCATAATAAAGGTTGTCATCTTAAGGGGCAATACAACATGACGTTCTCTTGCACTAAGGGATTGGGCATATAATCAAATAAGCGCATGGTAACCTCTGCTTCCCTCTGCGAAGGGCCTATCTTTTACTTTTATGCAAAGAGTCAAAGATTTTCTCTATTCCTTTTATTTTTCTCTTTTGGCAAGCATCATGTGGTGAGGAAAGATCTAGGCACATATGTCCAGTTGAATATGGGTGGCATGAGTTATTATTGTTGACATCACCCTTGAGGTGAGTATGTTGGGAGGCAAAATCATAAGCCCATATCTTTCTATGTGTCCGGCTGAAACGTTTTGCTCATGGGTACAAGGTGAGTGTTAGCAATCATAGAAGACTATATGATGGTTGAGTATGTGCACTTGCCTAAAGGCTTCGACATGTGACTCTTCCTGAAAAGATGATGAATTTTAGTTGCAAAGTTGACTGAGAACATAGTTTGTTGGTTTCTAATAGAGTTTTTGCTTTATACTTTGATTGTGTGATGAACTATTACTTCTGCATGAGAAGTATATGGTAAAAGTTCTATGATAAAATTCCTATGTTTAATTTTGTTGATGTTATAATAATCAACATGGTGCTTCTATGTCCGTATTTTGTTTTTATCGACACCTCTCTCTCTCTAAGCATGTGGACATGTTTTTCGATTTTGGTTTTCGCTTGAGGACAAGCGAGGTCTAAGCTTGGGGAAGTTGATACGTCCATTTTGCATCATGTTTTCTTATTGTTATTTATAATGTTTTTATCCATAATAATGCTTTTTGGAGTAATTCTAATGCCTTTTCTCTCATAATTTGCAAGGAACACACCAAGAGGGAGAATTTCGGCAGCTGGAAATCTGGACCTGAAAAAGCTACGTCAGGCTACCTATTCTACACAACTCCAAATAAGCTAAAACTTCACGGGGATTTTTTGTGGAATATTTAAGAAATACTAGAGCCAATAACCACCATAGGGGGCCACCAGGTGGGCACAACCCACCTGGGCGCGCCCTGGTGGGTTGTGGCCTCCTCGGCCCATCTTTTGGTACATAAGTCATTTTGACCTAGAAAAAAATAAGGAGAAGGCTTTCGGGACGGAGCGCCGCCGTCTCGAGGCGGAACTTGGGCAGGAGCACTTCTGCCCTCCGGCGGAGCGATTCCGCCGGGGGAACTCCCCCCCCCCCCCCCCCCCGGAGGGGGAAATCATCGTCATCATCATCACCACCAACTCTCCCATCTTGGGGAGGGCAATCTCCATCAACATCTTCAACAGCACCATCTCCTCTCAAACCCTAGTTCATCTCTTGTGTTCAATCTTGTTACCGAAACTATAGATTGGTTCTTGTGGGTGACTAGTAGTGTTGATTACATCTTGTAGTTGATTACTATATGGTTTATTTGGTGGAAGATTATATGTTCATATCTATTATGCTATTTAATACCCCTCTGATCTTGTGCATGATTATTATTTGTGAGTAGTTACCTTTGTTCTAGAGGTCACGGGAGAAATCATGTTGCAAGTAATCATGTGAACTTGATATGTGTTTGATATTTTGATAGTATGTATGTTGTTATTCCCTTAGTGGTGTCATGTGAACGTCAACTACATGACACTTCACCATATTTGGGCCTAAGGGAATGCATTGTGGAGTAGCAATTGGGTGGTGGGTTCTGAGAGTGACAGAAGCTTAAACCCCACTTTATGCACTATTCCGTAAGGGATCGACTGGATCCAAAAGTTTAATGCTATGGTTAGAATTTATTCTTAATACTTGTCTCGTAGTTGCGGATACTTGCGGGAGGGTTAATCATAAGTAGGAGGTTTGTTCAAGTAAGAACAACACCTAAGCACCGGGCCACCTACATATCAAATTATCAAAGTAGCGAACACAAAACGAACCAACATGATGAAAGTGACTAGATGAAATTCCTGTGTACCCTCAAGAACGCTTTGCTTATCATAAGAGACCGTTTTGGCCTGACCTTTGCCTAAAAAGGATTGGGCTACCTTGCTGCACTTTTGTTACTATTATCGTTACTTGCTCGTTACAACTTAGCTTGCTATCAGACTACTCTGCTACTTACAATTTCAGCACTTGCAGACAATACCTTACCGGAAACTACTTGTCATTTCGTTTTGCTCCTTGTTGGGTTCGACACTCTTACTTATCGAAAAGAGCTACAATTGATCCCCTATACTTGTGGGTCATCAATGCCCCATGGCACCCCAAGTTATTATCCAAAGAGAAACAAGCAAGTAAGCTTGGGGATGCGCCGGAAGGCATCCCCTCCCTCTTCTAACGACCATCGGTATTTTACTTGGAGCTATATTTTTATTCGTCACATATCATGAGTTTTGCTCTGAGTGTCTTGTATTATATGAATCTTTGCTTGTTTTGATTTTTTTGTCATCTATCCTTGCTGGACAGACCTATTTGAGAGAGCCAAAATTATGCTATGATTTGTTAGAATTGCTCTTTATGCTTCACTTAAATTTTTTTGAGCTATGGAATTGCTCTAGTGTTTCACTTATATCTTTTTGAGCACGATGTGCTTTAATATTTTTGAAGAAATGCTCCCATGCTTCACTTAGATTTATTTAGGAGTTAGTAAATTTTTTAAAAAAATCTCTCATGCATCACTTATAATATTTTGAGAGATGAAAATTTTTATGCTGATGTTCTTCACTTAAATTTGTTTGAGCTATCAAAATCAACATATGAATTTAGTCCCAAAGTTATAGATATTCAAGAAGGATATAATAAAAACTTTCATGAAGATCATGGGACAAAATAAACTTGATTCTTTATAATAGTTTTGCGATATGATTATAGTGATATGTGATATATGTTGGTGAGTAATTATGCTTTAGTAAGAATATTGGTGTTAAGGTTTGTGATTCCCTATGCAAGCACGAAAGTCAATAGTTGTGCAATGAAATTGTATCCTGCTTGTGGTGCATTATTCGGTGTTAGTTATGTTTAATGCTCGCTTATGTGATTTTTTGTTTCTTGGTTGGTTGTTTCTCAATCTATTTGCTAGCATCCACTTGTACCAAGTAGAAATACTACTTGTGCATCCAACATCTTTAAACCCAGTTTTGGCATATGAGTCCACCATACCTACCTATATGTTGTATTCCCGTGTCATTCTAAGCAAAATTTTATGTGCCATGTCTAATTGTCAAAATAAATTTTCCTTTTTGCGTGCTCGTACGACTCATGAAGCGGCAGGGGGTGGCCAATATTTTCCATGCTAGATGTGTTATTCTCTAGATGGGTGTTTATTCACTTGTCATTGCACGAGAGTGCGGCGGTAATAGGGATGCCCAGTCCCAAAATGAAAAAGAAATTTACTTTATGTTGTCAAATAATAAATTCCTCGGAAAGTGTTGGTATGGAAGGCACCCGTGGATACGGCTCGCCATGGATTGTTAAAGAATGGTGGAAAAAGGAATAAACTTTATTTTCTATTTGAGGACCGCCTATGATATATCTAGCATGGAAAGTGTTGGGAATTACTCGTTCGTTTTCGTTGATGGGAAAAGTATGCCTCTTTAAAAAATTATCTCTCAATTTAAGCTTTGAGTTTTGGCACCTCTACAAATCCCTACTTGCCTATGCGAACGGCCTATTTATTTACTTTATGCAATTTTTATTTTTATTTGAGTCTCCATATTCTCTTATACAGCACCAACTAAGGGGCACTATGATCGTATTTGAGCATTGGATGTAGCTAATACGCGGGTGTGTTTAATGAATGGATCAATGATTGAGCATGATGGGCTAGTGATAACTTTCTTTAGTGTTGGTATTTTTAAAGACATGGTTGCTTGTTGATATGCTTGAGTATTAAACTCACTCAACTATTGCTTATAACCATATAAAAGTCCAAATGTCCATGCTAGAAAAGAAAATAATATGTGATGAACACGTTAGGTAGCATTCCACATCAAAAAAAATGTTGTTATCATTTACCTACTCGAGGACGAGTAGGAATTAAGCTTGGGGATGCTGATATGTCTCCAACGTATCTATAATTCTTGTTCCATGCTATTATATTATCATTCTTGGATGTTTTACAATCATTTTATAGCAACTTTATATCTTTTTGGGGACTAACCTATTGACATAGTGCCCAGTGCCAGTTGCTGTTTTTGGCTTGTTTTTTTACTTCACAAAATATTAGTACCAAATGGAGTCCAAACGCAGATAAACTTTTTGGAGAAATTTTCTAGACCAGAAGACACCTTATGGGCCAAAGAAGTACCAAAGGGGGGTTCCGAGGGGAGAACAACCCACCAGGACGCGCCCAGGTGGGTTGTTCCCACCTCGGTGGCCTCCCGCACCGCCTCTTCGCCCCATAAATCCCCAAGTATTCCAGAAACCCTAGGGGAGTCGACGAAACACAATTCCAGTCGCCGCAAGTTTCATAACCATGAGATCCAATCTAAACACCATCACGGAGGGGTTCATCATCGTCATTAGTGCCTCTCCGATGATGTGTGAGTAGTTCATCATAGACCTACAGGTCTGTAGGTAGTGGCTAGATGGCTTCCTCTCTCTCTTTTGATTCTCAATACAATGGTCTCTTAGAGATCTATTTGATGTGACTCTTTTTTGCGGTGTGTTTGTTGGGATCCGATGAACTTTGAGTTTATGATCAGATCTATATCCATGAATATGATTTGAGTCTTCTTTTGATCTCTTATATGCATGATTATTTATAGCTTCATATTTCTTCTTCGAATCTTTGGTTTAGTTAGGCCAACTAGATCGATTTTTCTTGCCATGGGAAGAGGTGCTTTGTGATGGGTTCGATCGTGCGGTGTTCTTTTCCTAGTGACAAAAGGGGCAGCAAGACATGTATGTATCGTTGCTATTAAGGATAACAATATGGGGACTATTCCTACATGAGTAGATCTCGTCTACATCATGTCATCATTCTTATTGCATTACTCCGTTTCTCCATGAACTTAATACACTAGATTCATGCTGGATAGCGGTCGATGTGTGGAGTAATAGTAGTAGATGCAGGCATAAGTCCGTCTACTAATCTTGGATGTGATGCCTATATATTGATCATTGCCTTGGATATCATCATAATTATTTGATCTTCTATCAATTGCCCAATAGTAATTTGTTTACCCACCGTGGGCTATTTCTTGAGAGAAGCCACTAGTGAAATCTACGACCCCCGGGTCTATTCTTTATCATATTTTCATTGAGGCCTATTTTTATTTGCTTTTGTTTTTGAGATCTGTTATTCCAAAAACCAGAAAATACCTTGCTGAAATTTTTTATTACTTCTTTTATTTCACGTTTTATCGATATCTATTTCATCCAATCTATACAATTTTTATCCCGTTAGCTTGACAATTTTGGCATTGTTACCCGAAAAGGGAGTGACAACCCCTTATACGTGTCAGGTTGCAAGTATTTGTTCTTTGTGTGCAGATACCATTTACATAGTGTTGCTTGGTTCTCCTACTAGATTAATACCTTGGTTTCATAAATGAGGGAAATACATACCGTAGTTGTGCTGCATCATCCCTTCCTCTTTGGGGAAATACCGATGTAGCTTCAAGCGACATCAATAGGGCATGTGCTGATGATGCTTGGAGTATGTTGCTTTTCGACTGGTTAGGTGTTGCACCTGGCTACGTCCGGATAGGATCACTGCCCTTTATTAATCTGGTTTTTTTGAATTGGCTAGCAATTGTTGGTTTTCATTAACTTAGCAGGAGAGAGTGACAACGGTGTTTGATTAAGTGATCCGTGAAGTGGAGAGAAAAGGGAAACAAAAGGGTGGGGTATCAGGCTGATATCTCACGGTACATGCCCAAAAGGGTGCTCTAAGCATGCCTCTCCAGTGATTCTCCATTCTTCAATGTCGGGGCGGCAGGATCTAATGATGTTGTCCGTGCTTGGTGTCTTTCCTTTGAAAATGGAGTCGTTCCTCTCCATCCATATGCACCAGTTGATAAGTGCGATCATGGATTTGGTGCCTCTCTAGGCTGCCGGGGTGGCGGCATCAATGATGATCCCGACCTTGGCTGGGGTTGTTGGTCCCTCAGTCCATACGTCATGGTGCAGAGCAGAGCAGCCTCCCCATGTCGATGTCGTGATCCATGCCTGCATGTCCATTGGCAGTCCCAAATGAGGTGCACCGAGCTATCGAGGTTGCGCATGCATAGCAGGCAGAAATATCCATTTGGCCAACCGCGCTGTTGTAGCCTATCATTGCACGACAACCGATTCAGGTGGAGCAGCCATAGGAACATCTTGTTCTTGCTCGACGCCCATACCTTCCAGATGGTCTTCTCGAAGTAGCAGTTGTTGCTTCCCTCCAGCTGGGCCTTGTATGCCGAGCAAGTGGAGTAGCGGCCCGAGCCAGTGAGGTTCCACGAGATGGTGTCCCTAGCTTGCTAATCTAGCACCGGCGCCACTGCCTGAAGCTCTCTTGCCAGCATAGTGGCCTGCTGCACAATGCCCTCCACGTCGCTGTGCCTTAGGTCAGGAATCCACCTATCCCCTCCCCCTTATTAATCTGTTTGGAAGCGGTACGTCCGATCACTAAAGGCAAACCTATGGCCAGATACGAAATATTGTGGCAGTGTGATGCTGTCCTTGAGTCAATAATTGAGAAAGCATGGAACAAAGCACGTTCGCAGGGTGACATGGTTCGGTCGCTACATCACTTAAGGGTGTCATGAGTGAAGTACAACAGTGGAGTTCCAAAAAGTTTGGTGACATCCTAGGGACATTGAATGACTACGCAAAGAGCTAGAGGATCTGTAGGCTTGTGATGCTAGTAGTAATGCAACTCGGGCAACAATGTTTGAGCTGGACTAACTGCTTTACCGCGAGGAGATGCTCTGGAATAAAGGTCACGGATTACATGGTTGAAGGAAGGGGATCAGAACACAAAGTACTTTCACTGCCAAGCTGTGTGGTGTGCTCGCAAGAATTATATTAAGCGTTTACGACAGTCTGATGGGTGTTGGTGCACGGTACCGACAGACATGGAAAGAATGGCAACCTCATATTTTAAAGAAGTTTACACAAAGGACCCGAAGGTGAATTCAGAGATTCTTTTGGATTACATCGAGCCTAAGGTAACAAAGGTGTTGGCCCAGTGAGAACCAGGGTACCATCTCCCCTCTGCCTCTAGCCTAGGAGGCGACACTTGGGCCGGCCCATGATGCGCGGCTTCGCCATGTCCACGCCGGAGGGAGATGCCTGGTGAGGGGCTAACCTCGCGAGGCCCATCGCTAACAGGCTAAGCCCCACCAAGGTCTCCAAGTATCAGATGCCTCATGAGGCCATCTCATGAGGCAGGTCGCACAGTCCTAGCCATGGGGCCCCAGGCCCATCATGTGGATGACGTCCCAGTGTCAGTGTAAATAAGGTAGGGCGCGAATGAGTCCATTTTCCATTCTGGTGATAGGGACCAAGAGCGTCTGCCTCCCCCAAAGCAAGTCCCAAAGCTTTCCTTTTTGGTATAAGGAGATCCGGACGGATCGACGCGCCAGGGCGGAGGTCATCATGATACATCTCCAACGTATCTATAATTTTTTATTCTTCCATGCTGTTATATTATCAATCTTGGATGTTTTATAATCTTTTTATAGTCATTTTATATCATTTTTGGTACTAACCTACTGACATAGTGCCAAGTGCCAGTTGCTGTTTTTTCCATGTTTTTTACATTGCCGAAAATCAATATCAAACGGAGTCCAAATGCCACAAAACTTGGAGAATTTTTGAGGGCCATAAGGAACACAAAGGGCCCTGGCTACGCCTGGGGGTGCCCTGAGGGACGCACAACCCACCAGGGCACGCTAGGAGGCCCAGGCGCGCCTTGGTGGGTTGTGCCCACCTCGAGTCCCCCCCGGACCGCCTCTTTGCTCTATAAATACCCCAATATTCCCAAAATCCTAGGGGAGTCGACGAAATATTGATCCAGCCGCCGCAGAGTCCAGAACCAGCAGATCTAATCTAGACACCATCTCGGGTGGGGTTCACCACCTCCATTGGTGCCTCTTCGATGATGCGTGAGTAGTTCGTTGTAGACCTTCGGGTCCGTATTTAGTAGCAAGATGGCTTCATCTCTCTCTCTCTCTCTCTTGATTCTCAATACAATGGTCTCTTGGAGATCCATGTGATGTAACTCTTTTGTGGTGTGTTTGTTGGGATTGATGAACTTTGAGTTTATGATCAGATCTATGTTTTTATATCCATGAAAGTATTTGAGTTTCTTTGATCTCTTTTATCCATGATCTCTTATAGCCTCGTATTTCTTCTCCGGTATTTGGGTTTTGTTTGGCCAACTTGATCTATCTATCTTGCAATGGGAAGAGGCGCTTTGTAGTGGGTTCGATCTTACGGTGCTTAATCCCAGTGATAGAAAGGGAACCGACACGTACGTATCATTACTACAAAGGATAAAACGATGGGGTCTATCTCTACATAGATAGATATTGTCTACATCATGTCATCGTTCTTATTGCATTACTCCATTTCTCCATGAACTTAATACACTAGATGCATGCTGGATAGCGGTCGATGCGTGGAGTAATAGTAGTAGATGCAGACAGGAGTCGGTCTACTAAACTTGGACGTGATGTCGATATAATGATCATTGTCTGGATATCGTCATGAATATTTGAAGTTCTCTCAATTGCCCAACAGTAATTTGTTCACCCACCGCTTTGCTATTTTTCTCGAGAGAAGTCATTAGTGAAACCTACGGCCCCGGGTCTCTTTCTCATATTATTTGCCTTTGCGATCTACTTTTATTTGCTTTTATTTTGAGATCTATTAATCCAAAAACCCAAAAATACTTTGCTGCACTTTATTTTATTTGCGATCTATTTATCCAATCTATTACAACCTTTTTATCGTCACACATCAATTTCTGGCACCGTTACCCGAAAGGGATTGACAACCCCTTTTACACGTCGGGTTGCGAGGATTTGTTATCTGTGTGCAGGGGCTGATTACGTTGTGTTGCTTGGTTATCCTACTGGTTCGATAACCTTGGTTTCATATCTGAGGGAAATACCTACCGCCGTTGTGCTACATCATCCCCTCCTCTTTGGGGAAATACGTAGCTTCAAGTGACATCAAAAGGAATTTCTGGCACCGTCGCCGGGGAGGATCAAGTCAAGATAGTCTCCCGGTCACGTGCCAATTTCTGGCGCCGTTGCCGGGAATGATCTTCAACATATACCAGGTTCCTAATCGCAATCTCATTGTAACATCCCAAATTTTCAATTTGGAACGTTATACATAGATCATCATTGCATATCATATTTTATTGCATTTTGGTTGATCCTAGAAATTTCCACGCA
The DNA here is from genome assembly GCF_056163025.1 of Triticum urartu. Lineage (NCBI taxonomy): Eukaryota > Viridiplantae > Streptophyta > Magnoliopsida > Poales > Poaceae > Triticum > Triticum urartu. The sequence goes on along the minus strand of NC_141873.1, from coordinate 62,956,964 downwards.
ACTCAAGGACCTACGGAGAGAGTTGGGGATTTCGTTATTTTCATATTTGAGGTTTTCTCGAATTATGAAAAGAGGATCATTTGATTTTATTTATTTTATCTTCAATTATTTCAATTATAAAAATAAGTGAGAGGGAATAAAATGATTTTCCAAAAATAAAGAAATATTGAGGATTTAATAATAAAAATCAAATAAGATTTTATTTTTGGAGTCTTTCGCTGTTTTATTTGAATTTAGGAAAAATGCGCGTTTTTCAAAAATGCATTTAGGCCCCAAATAAATGTTCACTTTGTCCGGCTTGATTTTAGAAGTCGGGGAAAATTTATTTCGGGATTTTAGGAGTCCGTTTAGTATTTTCTTTTCTTTCTTTTTTTGCACGTCAAAATTATTTTAAAAAAAAGTCGACCGACTTAGGGCCGTACTCGGCCAGGACTTCTCGGGCCGGCCTTTAAAAGCCGCTGCCCGAGGCCCGTTCAATCCGCCCCACCCGAAAACCCTAACCCTAGCCGGATCCCGCCGCCGCCCGCGCCGCCCCACGCTAGAGCACGACGCCGCCGCGCCGCCTTGCCGGAGCGCGCCGCTGCCGTCGCCAGTAACCGCCGCCGCCGCCGTCGGTTTTCTACGGAAAACCGATCGGTTTTTCGTTAGAACTCGTGGTTTATTTTTTTTAGATTGGTTTTTCCGGTTTAATTATTTAGAGGACGTTCGTCCGTACATTCGTTTTAACGAACGGTTTTCACCATTTAGACGCAGACAACGAACGTTCGTTCGTTAGCCTGTTCGTCATTTTTTTTCTCGGATTTTCCGCGATTATTTCTGATCGTGATTTCTGATCTGATTTTCGTTTTAGTATAACTTTTAGCTCGTTTATCGGAATCAGGCGATTCAAGCGCCTAGGGTTTCGTCTCGAAACCCTCTTTCCGTTTAACCAACTCAAACAAGTTTTTGCTTCTGTAAAATTTGACTTAGATCCAGATTAGTAAACAAAGCTTGTTTCTTTCGCTGTTTGCCTTTCGTCTCTTCGTTTGTTTTGTTTCTTTTTGCAAACCGAAGTTCTTAAGTTGAACTTTCTGGTTAGATCTCTTATTTGAGTTTTACCTGTGCATTAGATGAGTACTTATTGTATGCTTGTTTGTTTGTGTGCGTTAGAGTACCCGGAGTGCGCCGCTTGCTACTTCGAATCTCTAGGTTTCACGGATCATCAGCAAGGCAAGTAACACTTTGATCATATCCCTTTCATACCCAGTTTTTGTGCATTAGATCAATCCTCAAACATTGCATGATTAGGATCTAATTAAATTGTGGGTTTTGGGAAAGTAGATGAGGTAGTACCTATTACCTGTTTTATTATCAAACCCTTGGGAGTTACTTCTGCGTTTGCTTATATTGCCATGCTATGCTGGTAGACATGGATTGGGTGAGTGTATCCATGACAGATGTGAGATTGTTAATTAATGGTTTATTTAAGGTGGCAACTTTAATACACATCTGTGTGGATTGAGGCACCTGGGTATTCCAGTGATTGCCTATTTTTCTTTATGGACCGCCACCCAGGCTCAAAGGGATCATGAGATTGTTCATACTAGAAACTTCTGTGTGCAGCCACAAGCTACTATGGGCTCTAGCATAGTTGATTAAGTCGTGTGAGCTCTTACAGTGGTAGACTAGAATATGTAGGGGAAAGTAGGTGTAACGTTCTACCCGATCGTAAGGTGCTAGCGCTTCTGAAAGACTATGTCTCGGTCATCCGTTTCTCCAACACCATGTAGTGCGAGAATCCCAACGGAGGAGATCGAGTCTTGTGGGGTAAAGTGCGCAAACCTCTACAGAGCATAAAAACTAATCATGGTTAGCCGTGTCCCCGGTTATGAACAACTTGAGTATCTGGTTCTTGGATTATCATGTGAATCTCATCATGTTACTTTAATTAATTTTGTTGGGTTTTAATGATCATGCTTAATTGGGATTGAGAGGGTGTATACACTCTCAATGTTTAACAACTACCATGATAGTTAAATAAAATTTATTCCTTTGCAGTAGGGAAAAATTGGCTTTACGCAAAACTGTAACCATAGAGCTTTCCACCAGCCATATATGCATGTAGTATAGCCTATTTCTGTTCATTACTCTCTATGTGTTACTTTGCCAACATATTCCATGTGCTGGCCCGTTTTCGGGCTGCAACGTTCATGTTGCAGACTTTTCAGACGACGAGTAAGGTGCCTTTAGGTCATGGTTCTATACTCAGTGATGCCGTTGGAGTTGATGGACTCACTTATTTTCCAAGCCTTCCGATGTTATCGTTATTAGATGGCCTTAAGCCATATTATTTGTAATAAGTTCTCTCTTGAGACACTCGTTGTAATAAGTGTGTAATTGCCACTCTGTTATAAATCCTTCAAGTACTGTGCGTGTCAGCATTACTGATCCAGGGATGACACTGAAGCACAGAGATCGGACCGTTTGAGGTCTGGTCGCTACAAGATGGTATTAGAGCACACGCTGACTTTAGGACACGACCACTAAGATAAAGACCTAGATCACTACTCACTCTTCTCATTTCTGACTCCTCATATTTTCTACTCTTTTAGGATGGCGGATGCAAGGAACAAGTTCACACAACCGGATGAAGATACACCCTTTGGACGCCACCTGAAGGAAGTCACTAAGTACCTGAACATCGGAGTACCAAGCTTCACCGGGACCTACAACGCCACTTTACCCGAAGAGGAACGCTGGACGATTCAAGTTCAAGTTCCAGGAAGGACGTTCATGCCAGTCACCGCGCCCATAGGGTTTTCCTTTGATGCACCAACCTGGAGTCTAGGAAAGAGCATGGCAGCCCACAATGATCTCAAGGATACTATCTACCAGATTTGTGGGCGCCGAGATGAGCACTGGGAAATGATCAGTACCAAGAAGGATAGATCAGTCACAGCTTTTATCCAGGAGTTAAGCCAGCACATTCGACGTCAGGAGAACCAGTTGTGCGCAGACATGATAGATCTAAAGAAGGCGATGACAAGAATCACGGAACTGGAGGAAGAACTCAAGGCTACACGTGAAGATTATGACGAGGAAATCGTCGTACTAGTGGAGAAGAATGACGACCTGATCAAGAAGATTGGAATATTCATGGGAGACCCTACACCAGTAGAAGAAGACGAAGAACCCAAGGAGATTCTCCCGGAAGACTACATCATCATCGACGACACCGACTCTGACCTGAGCGATGATGACTATGTTGACAAAGCTGGAGCAGATATCATGGAGTCTGCAACCGAAGAATATTTCTAGTAGACCACCCCATCAGTAGTAGTATTCCATCATGTAAATAGAGTAGTCCAAGCACATTTGTGATAGTTAGACCGATTGTATGCCCTTGTTTGATTGAATGAAGTGATTTTGTTTGCATTTGCCTCATGTGCATATGGGTAGTGTTTTCTCTCTAGACCTCTCTCTATTCTTAAATCTCATCTTTTCTAAACCCATCAGATGCCTCCGAGACATGACAATGGATTTGCATTTCCACCGGAGCTCACTCAGTTGATCCAGCAGCAGAATGCGTTGATACGTCTCCAACGTATCTATAATTTTTGATTGCTCCATGCTATATTATCTACTGTTTTGGACTATATTGGGCTTTATTTTCCACTTTTATATTATTTTTGGGACTAACCTATTAACCGGAGGCCCGGCCCAGAATTGCTGCTTTTTGCCTATTTCAGTGTTTCGGAGAAACGGAATATCAAATGGAGTCCAAACGGAATGAAACCTTCGGAAACATGATTTTCTCATCAGATAAGATCTAGGAGACTTGGACCCTCCGTCAAGAAAGCCACGAGGCGGTCACGAGGGTGGAGGGCGCCCCCCCCCAGGGCGCGCCCCCTGCCTCATGGGCCCCTTGAAGCTCCACCGACGTACTTCTTCCTCCTATATATACCTATGTACCCCCAAACGATCAGGGACGGAGCCAAAAACCTAATTCCACCGCCGCAACTTTCTGTATCCACGAGATCCCATCTTAGGGCCTGTTCCGGAGCTCCGCCGGAGGGGGCATCAATCACGGAGGGCTTCTACATCATCATCCAAGCCCCTCCGATGAAGTGTGAGTAGTTTATTTCAGACCTACGGGTCCATAGTTAGTAGCTAGATGGCTTCTTCTCTGTTTTTGGATCTCAATACAATGTTCTCCCCCTCTCTTGTGGAAATCTATTCGATGTAATCTTCTTTTTGCGGTGTGTTTGTTGAGACTGATGAATTGTGGGTTTATGATCCAGTCTATCTATGAATAATATTTGAATCTTCTCTGAATTCTTTTATGTATTATTGGTTATCTTTGCAAGTCTCTTAGAATTATCAGTTTGGTTTGACCTACTAGATTGGTTTTTCTTGCCATGGGAGAAGTGCTTAGCTTTGGGTTCGATCTTACGGTGTACTTTCCAAGTGACAGAAGGGGCAGCAAGGCACGTATTGTATCGTTGCCATCGAGGATAAAAAGATGGGGTTTTTATCATATTGCATGAAACTATCCCTCTACATCATGTCATCTTGCTTAAGGCGTTACTCTATTTTTAACTTAATACTCTAGATGCATGCTAGATAGCGGTCGATGAGTGGAGTAATAGTAGTAGATGCAGGCAGGAGTCGGTCTACTTGTCTCGGACGTGATGCCTATATACATGATCATACCTAGATATTCTCATAACTATGCTCAATACTGTCAATTGCTCAACAGTAATTTGTTCACCCACCGTAGAATACTTATGCTCTTGAGAGAAGCCACTAGTGAAACCTATGGCCCCCGGGTCTCTTTCTCATCATATCAATCTCCATCACTTTATTATTGCTTTGCTTTTACTTTGCTTTTACTTTTTTACTTTGCAACTCTATACCAAAAATATTATTTATCATCTCTATCAGACCTCACTTTCGTAAGTGGCCGTGAAGGGATTGACAACCCCTAAGCGCATTGGTTGCGTTGAGCTATTTTTTGTGTAGGTACGAGGGACTCGCGCGTAGCCTCCTACTGGATTGATACCTTGGTTCTCAAAAACGGAGGGAAATACTTACGCTACTTTGCTGCATCATCCTCTCCTCTTCGGGGAAATCCAACGCAGTGCTCAAGAGGTAGCAAGAAGAATTTCTGGCGCCGTTGTCGGGGAGTCTGAGCAAAAGTCAACATACCAAGTACCCATCACAATCCATATCTCCCGCATTACATTATTTGACATTTGCCTCTCGTTTTCCTCTCCCCCACTTCACCCTTGCCGTTTTATTCGCCATCTCTCTCTCTCTATCATCCCTCTCTTTCTCTATTTGCCTCTTTTTGCCCGTTTGCTTTTTGTTTGCTCGTGTGTTAGTTTATTTGCTTGTCGTCATGGCTAGTCTCATATCTTCTCCGTTGTCTCCTGAGAATGAAGTTCTAAATTTTAAACAAAGGGAGGGAGAAAATCTAAAAGATGCTTGGTATAGAATTTGCAATGCTCAAAATAGATCTACCAAGAAGCAATCTACTTCAGTTCTTTCCGCAATTTTTATGTAGGTGCTAGTCCTTAGTATAGATATATCCTTGATACCATTACCGAAGGGAATTTCTTGGGTAGCCATACTTTTTATTTGTATAATGCTATGTTAGATTTATTTGGCTCACCACCTCTTTTGGTTAATGGAACTATGTTAACTTTGGAGCATGTTATGAAAAGACTTGAAATTATTGAAAATAAAGTTGCTACCATTGAATTAATTGAAAATCTAGATAAAAAGATCCACAATCAAATTACCCAATATGGATCTAGGGTAGGAATGTCTTTGAAAAATATTAAGGAAAAAGAACCCATAGTTAATGAGAAAATAAATCTAGATTCCACTAGAATCGATAAACTTGAGGGTATCATTACAAACTTGGGAACCGCTTTTTCTTCTGTAAAGAATACTCCAAGTCCTCCTACTAAAATTTCCAAGCTTATGTATGTTCCTAAAAATAAGGGTGAATCATCTAGTAAAGAAACTGCAGATCTTAAATCTATAAGTATTCATCCCAATCTTTTTGCTATCATTAAGGAACCAATTGCTACAAATGAATTTTTCAATCTTTTGACTAAGAGTTTGATAAACACTAGAAATAAATAAATTCCTAAGGGATATAGATGCCTCATTGAAGAATTGCCTACCAAAGATGGCAATACCTAGATCTATCGTTGCTTGCTATGCCTAGGTAGGGGCGTTAAACGATAGCGCTTGTTGGGAGGCAACCCAATTTTATTTTTATTTCTTACTTTTTGCTCCTGTTTAGTAATAAATAAATTATCTAGCCTCTGTTTTGGTTGTGTTTTTTGATTAGTGTTTGTGCCAAGTAGAACCGTTGGGAAGACTTGGGGAAAGTCTTGTTGAACTTGCTGTAAAAAACAGAAACTTTAGCGCTCACGAGAACTGCTGTCATTTTTATTTGGAAAGTTATATTTAGTTAATTATTTTTTCAGATGATTAATAGATAAATTCCTCACGTCCAGAAATTTATTTTAGAATTTTTGGGGTTCCATATTTTGCGCTAGCTACAGATTACTACAGACTGTTCTGTTTTTGACAGATTCTGTTTTTCGTGTGTTGTTTGCTTATTTTGATGAATCTATGGCTAGTAAAATAGTTTATAATCCATAGAGAAGTTGGAATACAGTAGGTATAACACCACTATAAATAAATAATGAGTTCGTTACAGTACCTTGAAGTGGTCTTTTGTTTTCTTTCGCTAACGGAGCTCACGAGATTTTCTACTTTAAGTTTTGTGTTGTGAAGTTTTCAAGTTTTGGGTAAAGACTTGATGGATTATGGAACAAGGAGTGGCAAGATCCTAAGCTTGGGGATGCCCATGGCACCCCCAAGATAATCTAAGGACACCTAAAAGCCAAAGCTTGGGGATGCCCCGGAAGGCATCCCCTCTTTCGTCTACTTCTATTTGTAACTTTACTTGGAGCTATATTTTTATTCACCACATGATATGTGTTTTGCTTGGAGCGTCTTTTATTATTTGAGTCTTTGCCTGTTAGTCTACCACAATCATCCTTGCTGTACACACCTTTTGAGAGAGCCATACATGATTTGGAATTTGATAGAATACTCTGTGTGCTTCACTTATATCTTTTGAGCTTTATAGTTTTGCTCTAGTGCTTCACTTATATCTTTTAGAGCACGGTGGTGGATTTGTTTTATAGAAACTATTGATCTCTCATGCTTCACTTAGATTATTTTGAGAGTCTTAATAGCATGGTAATTTGCTTTAAATCCTAATATGCTTGGTATGCAAGATTAATAATAAAACTTTCTTATGAGTGTGTTGAATACTAAGAAATGTTTGATGCTTGATGATTGTTTTGAGATATGGAGGTAATAATATCAAAGTCATGCTAGTTGAGTAGTTGTGAAATTGAGAAATACTTGTGTTGAAGTTTGCAAGTCCCGTAGCATGCACGTATGGTAAACGTTATGCAACAAATTTGAAACATGAGGTGTTATTTGATTGTCTTCCTTATGAGTGGCGGTCGGGGACGAGCGATGGTCTTTTCCTACCAATCTATCCCCCTAGGAGCATGCGCGTAGTGCCGAGGTTTTTGATGACTTGTAGATTTTTGCAATAAGTATGTGAGTTCTTTATGACTAATGTTGAGTCCATGGATTATACGCACTCTCACCCTTCCATCCTTGCTAGCCTCTTCTGTACCGTGCATTGCCCTTTCTCACATTGAGAGTTGGCGCAAACTTCGCCGGTGCATCCAAACCCCGTGATATGATACGCTCTTTCACACATAAACCTCCTTATATCTTCCTCAAAACAGCCACCATACCTACCTATTATGGCATTTCCATAGTCATTCCGAGATATATTGCGATGCAACTTTCCATCATTCCGTTCATCATGACACATTCATCATTGTCATATTGCTTAGCATGATCATGTAGTTGACATAGTATTTGTGGCAAAGCCACCATTCATAATTCTTTCATACATGTCACTCTTGGTTCATTGCATATCCCGGTAGACCGCCGGAGGCATTCATATTGAGTCATATTTGTTCTAGTATCGAGTTGTAATCATTGAGTTGTAAATAAATAGAGTGTGATGATCATCATTATTAGAGCATTGTCCCAAGTGAGGAATAAAAAAAGAGAAAGGCCATAAAAAATAAAAGGCCCAAAAAATGAGAGAAAAAGAGAGAAGGGACAATGTTACTATCCTTTTACCACACTTGTGCTTCAAAGTAGCACCATGATCTTCATAGTAGAGAGTCTCTCATGTTATCACTTTCATATACTAGTGGGAATTTTTCATTATAGAACTTGGCTTGTATATTCCAACAATGGGCCTCCTCAAGTGCCCTAGGTCTTCATGAGCAAGCAAGTTGGATGCACACCCACTAGTTTCTTTTGTTGAGCTTTCATACATTTATAGCTCTAGTGCATACATGAAGTGTGAGTAGTTTATTTCAGACCTACGGGTCCATAGTTAGTAGCTAGATGTCTTCTTCTCTCTTTTTGGATCTCAATACAATGTTCTCCCCCTCTCTTGTGGAGATCTATTCGATGTAATCTTCTTTTTGTGGTGTGTTTGTTGAGACCGATGAATTGTGGGTTTATGATCCAGTCTATCTATGAATAATATTTGAATCTTCTCTGAATTCTTTTATGTATGATTGGTTATATTTGCAAGTCTCTTCGAATTATCAGTTTGGTTTGGCCTACTAGATTGGTTTTTCTTGCCATGGGAGAAGTGCTTAGCTTTGGGTTCAATCTTGCGGTGTCCTTTCCCAGTGATAGAAGGGGCAGCAATGCACGTATTGTATCATTGCCATCAAGGATAACAAGATGGGGTTTTTATCATATTGCATGAAACTATCCCTCTACATCATGTCATCTTGCTTAAGGCGTTACTCTATTTTTAACTTAATACTCTAGATGCATGCTGGATAGCGGTCGATGAGTGGAGTAATAGTAGTAGATGCAGGCAGGAGTCGGTCTACTTGTCTCGGACGTGATGCCTATATACATGATCATACCTAGATATTCTCATAACTATGCTCAATTCTGTCAATTGCTCAACAGTAATTTGTTCACCCACCGTAGAATACTTATGCTCTTGAGAGAAGCCACTAGTGAAACCTATGGCCCCCGGGTCTTTTTCTCATCATATCAATCTCCATCACTTTATTATTGCTTTGCTTTTTCTTTGCTTTTACTTTTTACTTTGCATCTCTATACCAAAAATACCAAAAATATTATTTATCATCTATATCAGATCTCACTTTCTGTCGGTGTACTAGAGTAGGGGTACCCTAGTATCCCGAACTTGTGCACGGGCAGTCGCAGCATCCCGCGGCAAGGCTTGCCGGGTGACCGCCAAGGTCCTCCGTGGTTCCTTTGGAGCCATTCAAGAACAAAGTATCCAAGTCAAAGAGACAAGACCCCGGCAAGAGGAGCTTGCCGGGAAGGCTAACAAAAGCATCCCAAGACCCCGACAAGAGGAGCTTGCCGGGAAGGCCACCCAAGGCATTTCAAGGAACTTGCCGCGGCGCAACACGCGTCCCGGCAAGGCCCGGTGAGCAACAAGCTCCCGGACGCGACAAGACAACGACAGCGGCAAGGCGCTTGCCGCGGCAAGCCACCTCCCTGGGCCCGCGCTCCAGCACATCCACCAACGTGTCGCTCTGGGGCCCTTCCAGGCATACGTGGCGGGAGGCTGTGCAGCCAGCGGCGTGCGGTGGCAAGCGGCGCTGACAAGATCGCCATCGTGGCGAACGGTGGCGTCCCTGGCGGTCCCTTTTTGCACTGTTTAGGTGACACAGACGGGCATTTAATGCCCTTGTCCCCTGCCGTCAGGGTTACGTATGATACACTGTAGCAGGTAGCTGTACCTACCGCAGCACCTTTCCTTTTCTACCCTTTGCCTCCGTTGCCACCTGCTGGTGACCCCTTGAGCATATAAAAGGAGGCCCGTGTGCAACGTAGAGGGGGGTTCAGAAAAACACTCACGCTCGGTCTCGCTAGCTGCTGGTGTGTACTGTAGCATTCCACGCTCCCGAGCAAGAAATCAATACATACCACAAAGCAGGAGTAGGGTTTTACGCATCCGTGCGGCCCGAACCTGGGTAAATCGCTCGCAACTACCAGGAACCGCAAGAGGAAGTATGGACAAGGGAAGTACAATTCAGGAGCTCAGCAGAAGCCACGTTTTACCCCGAAATTGGGAGGACATTTTCAGCATACCCATGGAGGGGGAAGTTCGCATAATCATAATGGCCCCAAGAATGGTAATGGGAATGAGGGAAGCAACGGTCATAACCGTACCAACCCATCAACCCCAGCCAAGAGAGACCTGAGCCAAGTCACTTGTTATAAGTGTCAGAAGACCGGACATTATGCCAATGAATGTCCTGAAGCCCAGAATGGAAATGGCAAAGGAAGCTCTAGGAAGAAGCCGAACCCTTTCAATAGGGGACAGGTGAACCACGTTAACGTGGAGGAGGTTGAAGCCCAGCCAGATGCAGCAATCGGTAAGTTTTTGGTTAAGTCTTTTACTCAATCGTTCTTTTTGATACTGGTGCATCGCATTCATGCATATCAAGGGGATTCGTGGATAAGTATAACCTGCCCACCAAGGTTCTTAGAACACCTATGTTAGTAAGCTCACCAGAAGCGGAGTATATGGCCAGTAAAGGATGTTTTCAAGTGCCATTGAGTATAGGTAGGCATGTGTTTCCCTCGGATTTAATCATTTTGGAATCGCAAGGTTTGGATGTAATTCTGGGTATGGATTGGCTATCGATGTATGGAGGAAACATCGATTGAGCCAGTAAGTCGATTTTGCTCACCACCCCAGAAGGAAGAAGGATCAAGTATGTATCCCGGCATGTGTCGAATAGGACTCAAGTAAATTCCCTAACAGGAGTTGTACAGGAGGAAGTACCGGTGGTACAGGATTTTCCAGATGTATTTCCAGAAGAGTTGCCAGGCATGCCACCGGATAGAGACATTGAGTTTTTGATTGAGCTTTTGCCAGGCACAGGACCAATATCTAAGAGACCATATAGAATGCCTGCAAAGGATTTGGAGGAGATTAAGAAGCAGATTAAGGAGTTACTGGACAAGGGATATATTCGCCCAAGTTCGTCACCTTGGGGATCACCAGTACTTCTAGTGGAAAAGAAGGATGGATCGTTAAGGATGGTTGTTGATTATCGAGGATTGAATGAAGTGACGATCAAGAATAAGTACCCACTGCTGATGATCAATGATTTTTTTTGACTAATTGCAATGAGCAAAGGTATTTTCCAAGGTCGATTTGCGATCAGGATACCACCAGCTGAAGATTCGAGAGCAGGACATACCTAAGACAGCTTTTACTACAAGGTACGGGCTGTATGAGTATACCGTTATGTCATTTGGTCTGACTAACGCACCTGCTTATTTTATGAACATGATGAACAAAGTGTTTATGGAGTTTTTGGATAAGTTTGTCGTAGTGTTCATTGATGATATTCTGGTTTACTCGAAGAATGAAGAAGAACATAAGGAACATTTGCGTTTGGTACTTGGTAAGCTCAGAGAACATCAGTTATGCGCCAAGTTCAGCAAATGTGAGTTTTGGTTGAAGGAAGTTGGATTCCTCGGACATGTTATATCCGGAGAAGGAATAGCAGTAGATCCCACCAAGGTTGTCACTGCGACAAATGGGAAGCCCCAACAACAGTTGGAGAGATCCGGAGTTTTCTTGGACTCGCAGGATACTACCAGAGATTCATTGAAAATTTCTCGAAGATTGCAAAACCTATGATGGAGTTGTTGAAGAACGATACCAAGTTCAAATGGACTGAGGAATGTGAAGCCAGTTTCCAGGAGTTGAAGAAACATTTGGTTACCTCGCCAGTGTTGATTCTGCCAGATCAGCGCAAGGATTATGAGATGTATTGCGACGCTTCACGTCGAGGACTTGGAGCAGTGCTTATGCAAGAGGGAAGAGTGGTTTCGAACGCTTCACGACAGCTTAAGCCCCATGAGTTGAATTATGCTACACATGATTTGGAGTTAGCAGCCATAGTGCATGCATTGAAGACTTGGAGACATTTTCTCATTGGAAACCATTGTGAGGTATACACGGATCACAAGAGTTTGAAGTACATCTTCGCACAGAAGGAGTTGAATCTTAGGCAAAGAAGATGGTTGGAGCTCATCAAGGATTATGACATGAGATTGCATTATCACCCCGGAAAGGCTAATGTAGTAGCCGATGCGTTGAGCCGCAAGAGCCATGTCAACACACTCATGACCGGAGAGTTACCCAAGGAGTTACCCGAGGACCTTCGTGAGCTATGTTTGGAGATAGTTCTGAGAGGCTATGTAGCAGCATTGGAGGTTCAGTCTACTTTGATGGATAGGATCAGAGAAGCTCAGAAGACTGACGAGGAGATTGCCTCTATTAAAGAGAAAATGAGCAAAGGAAAAACTAAAGGATTGCGTGAGGATGAACACGATACCTTATGGTTTGAGGACCGCGTTTATGTGCCCAATGACCCAGAGATCACGAAGCTAATTCTGCAAGAGGCCCATGACTCACCATACTCGATTCACCTAGGAAATACCAAGATGTATTTGGATTTGAAGGATACTTTCTGGTGGACCGGAATGAAGAAAGATATTGCGGAGTATGTAGCAGTTTGTGATGTATGTTAGAGAGTAAAAGCAGAACATCAGAAGCCAGCAGGATTGCTACAGCCATTGCCGATACCCGAATGGAAGTGGGATAAGATAGGCATGGATTTTATCATGGTATTACCCAGGACCCGTTCAGGCTATGACTCGATATGGGTTGTAGTCGATCGTTTGACGAAGGTAGCTCATTTCATCCCAGTGAAGACTACTTACAGCAGTGCCAAGTTGGCTAAGATATACATGACCAGGATCGTATGTCTGCATGGAGTTCTGAGGAGCATTGTATGAGACAGAGGAACCCAGTTTACCTCAAAGTTCTGGAATCAGTTGCACGATACTTTGGGTACCAGGCTAGAGTTCAGTACAGCGTTTTATCCGCAGACAGATGGACAGACTGAGAGAGTCAATCAAATTTTGGAGGATATGCTGAGAGCTTGTGCGCTAGATTATGGATCTAGTTGGGACGACAATTTGCCGTATGTAGAGTTCTCTTACAACAACAATTATCAATCAAGTTTGAAGATGGCCCCTTTTGAAGCCTTGTATGGAAGGAGGTGCAGAACCCCGTTGTTGTGGGATGAAGTTGGAGAGCGCCAGTTGTTTGGACTGAATTTAGTTACGGAGTCTGAACGGAAGGTGAAGTTGATTCGCGATAGGCTCAAGGTAGCCCAGTCCAGGCAAAAGAGTTATGCAGATTCTAAACGCAAGGAGACAGTTTACGAAGTCGGAGACAGAGTTTATCTTCGTGTATCCCCGCTTCGAGGAGTTAAGCGCTTTGAAGTTAAGGGAAAGTTAGCGCCACGTTTTGTGGGACCATACAAAGTTTTGGAGCGTATGGGAGAAGTTGCTTACAAGTTGGAGTTGCCCGAAGGATTGTCAGGAGTTCACGATGTGTTCCACGTTTCCCAGTTGAAAAAGTGCCACGCAGAGATGGCAGATATACCGCTGGAAGCGATTCAGTTGGATAGTGAATTGACCTACGAGGAGAAATCAGTCAAGATACTCGAGTTTGCCAGCCGATTTACCCGCATCAAGGTTATCAAGTTTTGTAAAGTTCAGTGGAGCCACCACACCGAGGATGAAGCCACCTGGGAGCGAGAGGAAGATTTGCTGAAAGACCACCCTCACCTATTTTCTAGCCAACCCAAATCTCGAGGGCGAGATTCATCTTAAGGGGGGTAGGTTTGTAACATCCCAAATTTTCAATTTGGAATGTTATACATAGATCATCATTGCATATCATATTTTATTGCATTTTGGTTGATCCTAGAAATTTCCACGCAACTCAAGGACCTACGGAGAGAGTTGCGGATTTTGTTGTTTTCATATTTGAGGTTTTCTCGAATAATGAAAAGAGGATCATTTGATTTTATTTATTTTATCTTCAATTATTTCAGTTATAAAAATAAGTGAGAGGGAATAAAATGATTTTCCCGAAATAAAGAAATGTTGAGGATTTAATAATAAAAATCAAATAAGATTTTATTTTGGAGTTTTTCGCTGTTTTATTTGAATTTAGGAAAATGCGCGTTTTTCAAAAATGCATTTAGGCCCGAAATAAATGTTCACTTTGTCCGGCTTGATTTTAGAAGTCGGGGAAAATTTATTTCGGGATTTTTGGGGTCCATTTAGTATTTCTTTTCCTTCTTTTTCTGCACGTCAAAATTATCTTTAAAAAAAGTCGACCGACTTAGGGCCATACTCGGCCAGGACTTCTCGGGCCGGCCTTTAAAAGCCGCCGCCCGAGGCCCGTTCAATCCGCCCCACCCGAAAACCCTAACCCTAGCCGGATCCCGCACGCGCCACCCCGCGCCGGAGCACGCCGCCGCCGCCGCCACGCCGCCGTCGCCGGTAACCGCCGCCGCCGCCGCCGTCGGTTTTCTACGGAAAACCGATCGGTTTTTCGTTAGAACTCGCGGTTTATTTTTTTAGATTGGTTTTTTCGGTTTAATTATTTAGAGGACGTTCGTCCGTACGTTCATTTTAACGAACGGTTTTCGCCGTTTAGACGCAGACAACGAACGTTTGTTTGTTAGCCTGTTCGTCGTTTTTTCTTTTTCTCGGATTTTCCGTGATTATTTCTTATCGTGATTTCTGATCCGATTTTCGTTTTAGTATAACTTTTCGCTCATTTATCAGAATCAGGCGATTCAAGCGCCTAGAGTTTCGTCTCGAAACCCTCTTTCCGTTTAACCAACTCAAACAAGTTTTTGCTTCTGTAAAATTTGACTTAGATCCAGATTAGTAAACGAAGCTTGTTTCTTTCGCTGTTTGCCTTTCCTCTCTTCGTTTGTTTTGTTTCTTTTTGCAAACCGGAGTTCTTAAGTTGAACTTTCTGGTTAGATCTCTTATTTGAGTTTTACATGTGCATTAGATGAGTACTTATTGTATGCTTGTTTGTTTGTGTGCGTTAGAGTACCCGGAGTGCGCCGCTTGCTACTTCAAATCTCTAGGTTTCACGGATCATCAGCAAGGCAAGTAACACTTTGATCATATCCCTTTCATACCCAGTTTTTGTGCATTAGATCAATCCTCAAACATTGCATGATTAGGATCTAATTAAATTGTGGGTTTTGGGAAAGTAGATGAGGTAGTACCTATTACCTGTTTTATTATCAAACCCTTAGGAGTTACTTCTGTGTTTGCTTATATTGCCATGCTATGCTAGTAGACGTGGATTGGGTGAGTGTATCCATGACAGATATGAGATTGTTAATTAATGGTTTATTTAAGGTGACAACTTTAATACACATCTGGGTGGATTGAGGCACCTGGTTATTCCAACGATTGCCTATTTTTCTTTATGGACCGCCACCCAGGCTCAAAGGGATCATGAGATTATTCATACTAGAAACTTCCGTGTGCAGCCACAAGCTACTATGGGCTCTAGCATAGTTGATTAAGTCGTGCGAACTCTTACAGTGGTAGACTAGCAGATGTAGGGGAAAGTAGGTGTAACGGTCTACCCGATCGTAAGGTGCTAGCGCTTCTGAAAGACTATGTCTCGGTCATCCGATTCTCAAACACCATGTAGTGCGAGAATCCCAACGGAGGAGATCGAGTCTTGTGGGGAAAAGTGTGCAAACCTCTGTAGAGTGTAAAAACTAATCATGGTTAGCCATGTCCCCGGTTATGGACAACTTGAGTATCTGGTTCTTGGATTATCATGTGAATCTCATCATGTTACTTTAATTAATTTTGTTGGGTTTTAATAATGATGCTTAATTGGGATTGAGAGGGTGTCTACACTCTCAATCTTTAACAACTACCATGATAGTTAAATAAAATGTATTCCTTTGCAGTAGGGAAAATTGGCTTTATGCAAAACTGTAACCATAGAGCTTTCCACCAGCCATATATGCATGTAGTATAGCCTATTTCTGTTCATTACTCTCTATGCGTTACTTTGCCAGCATATTCCATGTGCTGACCCGTTTTCGGGCTGCAACATTCATGTTGCAGACTTTTCAAACGATGAGTAAGGTGCCTTTAGGTCGTGGTTCTATACTCAGTGATGCCGTTGGAGTTGATGGACTCACTTATCTTCCAAGCCTTCCGATGTTATCGTGATTAGATGGCCTTAAGCCATATTATTTGTAATAAGTTCTCTCTTGAGACACTCGTTGTAATAAGTGTGTGATTGCCACTCTGTTATTAATCCTTCAAGTATTGTGTGTGTCAGCATTACTGATCCAGGGATGACACTGAAGCACAGAGATCGGACCGTTTGAGGTCTGGTCGCTACACTCATCTCCTTGCAATTTACAATATTTGTCATTTGCCTCTCATTTTTCTCTCCCCCACTTCACAAAAAATTGCCGTTTTATTCACTTTTTTTTCGTTCGTCGTTTTCTTGCCGGATCTGTTTTTGAGTGCAATCTTGTTTTGTGGTCATCATGACTCAAGAGAACACCAAGTTATGTGGTTTCTCAAATACCAACAACAATGATTTTATCGGCACTCCGCTTGCTCCTCCCTCCACTAGTGCGGAGACTTGTGATATTAATACTGCTTTGCTGAATCTTGTTATGAAAGACCAATTTTTCGGTACTCCTAATGAGGATGTCGCATCCCATCTTAATACCATCGTGGAATTATGCGATATGCAATAGAAAAAGGATGTCGACAATGATGTGGTCAAGATGAAATTATTTTCGTTTTGTTTGCGTAATTCTGCAAAAATTTGGTTCTCTTCTTTGCCTTGCAATAGTATTGATTCTTGGAATAACTGCAAAGATGCTTTTATCACTAATTATTTTCTGCCCGCAAAAATTATTTCCCTTAGAACCCAGATCATGAATTTCAAGCAACCTGAACATGAGCATGTTGCACAATATTGGGAAAGTATGAAAATGATGTTAAGGAATTTCCCAACTCATGGGTTAAATCTTTGGATAATCATACAAAATTTTATGCGGGGTTGAATTTTGTTTCTCGTAATCTTTTAGATTCCGCCATGAGTGGTACTTTTATGGAAATTACTTTGGGTGAAGCCACCAAATTGCTTGATAATATTATGGAAAATTATTCGCAATGGCATACCGAAAGGGCTCCTACTAGTAAAAAAGTTAATTCTATTGAAGAAATTTCTTCTTTGAGTGAAAAAGTTGATGCTCTTGTGAAATTGGTTGCTAGTAGAAGTGCTCCTATTGATCTTAATGATATGACTTTGTCTACTTTGATTGAGAAAAATAGTGATGCCATAGATGTGAATTTTATCTCTCGAAATAATTTCAACAACAATGCTTATAGAGGTAATTTTAATCCTAGGGCTTTTCCTAGTAATTCCTCTAATTATTATGGTAATTCCTATGGAAATCAATCTTATAATAATAATAATAGGAACACCTCTAATCTTGAGAACAATATTAAAGAATTTACCAACACACAAAAAGTTTTCAACACTTCCAAAGAAGAAAAGTTGAGTAAGATTGATGATTTGTCTAGAAGTGTTGATAGAATTGCTCATGATGTGGAAAATCTCAAGATGAAAATTTTTGTGCCTAAGGTTGATGAATCAATTAAAGCTCTTTATGTTTCTATGGATGAAAGTAATAAAAGAACCGCTATGCTTAGAGCTAAAAAAGAACTTTTAGAAAAGGCGTTTTCTAGTGATTTCTTTCGCAAAAGTGATGAAGATCTTAAAATGATTGGTGTTTCTTCTATTGATTCCTTGTTTAGTAAAGTTAATATTGATGAAAATGGGACCAGAGAAGAGTCATCTTTAGGTAGAAGGCATCCCAATATTTCGGAGGGTGAAAATCTTGTTGAGAAAATTGATAAGTGGGTTTGAAGAGGTCAAAACTTTAGCTAGTGATGTGCCCACTCTTTTGGATTACAAAGACTTTAATTATGATAGTTTCTATTTGATTGATTGTATTTCTTTGTTGCAATCCATGATAAATTCACCACATGCTTATGAACAAAATAAAGCTTTTACTAAACATATTGTTGATGCTATGATGAAAGCTTTTGAAGAAAAGTTGGAATGAGAAGTTTCAATTCCTAGAAAATTGCATGATGAATGGGAACCTACTATCAAAGTCAAGATTAAAAATTATGAGTGCTTTGCTTCGTGTGACTTGGGTGCTAGTGTTCCTACTATTCCTAAATCTTTATGTGATGTGCTTGGTTTTACCGATCTTGAATCATGTTCTTTGAATTTGCACTTGGCGGATTCTACTATTAAAAAGCCTATGGAAATAATTAATGATGTTCTTATTCCTGCAAATAGGAATTATGTGCCCATATATTTTATTTTTCTTGATATTTATTGCAATCCGTCTTGTCCAATTATTCTTGGTAGACCATTTTTACGCACTATCAATGTCGTGATTGATATGAAAGAAGGCAATATTTAGTTCCAATTTCCTTTGAGGAAGGGTATGGAACACTTTCCTATAAGAATAATTAGGACTCCATATGAATCAATCATGAAGACATCTTATGGATCTCGAACCAAAGATGACAAAACTTAGATCCTTGCTTTATGCCTAGCTAAGGGCGTAGAACTATAGCGCTTGTTGGGAGGCAACCCAATGAATAAAATTTATTTTTGTTTTTTGTTTTTGAGTGTTATAACAATTATGCTACTGTTATGATTGTGTTTTTATGTTTTAATTAGTGTTTGTGCCAAGTAAAGCCTTTAGGATCTTCTTGGATGATAGTTGTTTGATCTTGCTGAAAAACAGAAACTTTTGCGCTCGCGAAAATAATTATCATTTTTTATCATAGAGCGATAAAATACCAACTCCACTTGCAGTAGATCAATATACAAATTTATCAAGCCGTCCTAATTGTTCAGAATTTTTGGAGTTACAAAAGTATTCGAAATAGTCAGATTGCTACAGACTATTCTGTTTTGACAGATTCTGTTTTCTTTGTGTTGTGTGCTTATTTTGATGGCTCTATGGTTTTCTTTGATGAGTTTTTGCCATAGAAAATTTGGAATACAGTAGATATAATACAAGAACAAAATATGAATTGGTTTGATACATCACTTATAGTAGTGATTTATTATTTTCTTATACTAACGGATCTCACGAAGGTTTGGATGAGTTTTGTGTGATTGAAGTTTTCAAGTTTTGGGTTATCTTATGATGGATGAAGGAATAAGGAGTAGAAGAGCCTAAGCTTGGGGATGCCCCAGCATCCCAAGCTATTATCCAAAAATGAGCAACCAACTAAGGTTGGGCATGCCCCCGAGTGGCATCCCCTCTTTCTTCTAACGACCATCGATATTTTACTCAAAACTATATTTTTATTCGTCACATACTATGTGTTTTGCTTGGAGTGTCTTGTATGATATGAGTCTTTGCTTTTTTTTATTTTGTGTTTTAAGTCTTGACCCTTTGCTGGACACACCTATTTGAGAGAGCCAAAATTATGCCATGACTTGTTAGAATTGCTCTCTATGCTTCACTTATATTTTTATGAGCTATGGGCTTGCTCTAGTGCTTCACTTATATCTTTTTTGAGCACTGTGTGCTTAGTATTTTTGAAGAAATGCTATCTGCTTCACTTAGATTTATTTGAGAGTTAGTAAACTTTTCAAGAAATTCTCTCTTGCTTCACTTAAATTAATTTGAGAGAAAGAAATAGTATGCTCATGATCTTCACTTATATTTGTTTGAGCTTGTCAAAAGCAACACATGAATATTAGTCCCAAAGTGATAGATATCCAAGAAGGATATAATAAAAACTTTCATGAAGATCATTGGACAAAATAAACTTGATTCTTAGTAATAGTTTTGAGATATGATGATGTGATATGTGAGTCATCTTGATGAGTAATTATGCTTTAGTAAGAATATTGGTGTTAAGGTTTGTGATTCCCTATGCAAGCACCAAAGTCAATAGTTATGCAATGCAATTATATCCTACTTATGGTGCATTATTCGGTGTTAGTTATGCTTAATGCTCGCTTATGAAACTATTCATTTCTTGGTTGGTCGCTTCCCAATCTTTTGCTAGCCTTCATTTTGCACTAAGTATGATCACTACTTGTGCATCAAAAAACCTTTAACCCAGTTTTGCTACATGACTCCACAATATCTACCTATATGCGGTATTCTTTTGCCGTTCTAAGCAAATTTGCATGTGCCATCTCTAATTTTCAAAATAAACTTCTCTTTTGTGTGTGTTTTTCGCTCACGGAGTGGTGAGGGGTGGCTAATATTTTCCATGCTAGATGTGTTATTCTCAAGATGAGTGTTTATTCACTTGTCATTGCACGAGAGTAAAGCAAAGGTATTAGGGATGCCCAATCCCCAAATGCAAAAAATGAATTTACTTTATGTTTTCAAATAATAAATTCCTTGGAAAGTGTTGGTATAGAGGGCACCCGTGGATACGGTTAGCCATGGAAAGTGAAAGTATGGTGGAAAAAGGAATAAACTTTATTTTCTGTTTGGGAACCAACTATGATATATCTATGCATAGAAACTACTGGGAACTCTAAGTCGTTTTCGTTGGTGGGATGGATACACCTCCCAAAATGTTATTATCTCTAAGTTTTTAGCTTTGAGCTCTGGCACCTCTACAAATCCCTACTTCCCTCTGTGAAGGCCCTTTCTTTTACTTTATGCAATTTTTATTTTTGAATTTGAGTCTCCATCTTCTCTTACAAAAGCACCAACTAGGAGGCAATATGATCGTACTTGATTATTGGATGTAGCTAATATGCAAGTGTGTTTCATGAATGGATCAATGGTTGAGCATGATGGGCTAGGGATAGCTTATTTTAGCGTTGATATTTTGAAAGACATGGTTGCTTGTTGATATGCTTGAGTATTTAAATTATCATGTCAAAACTAGACTATTGCTTTGAACAATATAAAAGTCCAAATGTCCATGCTATAAAGAAAGAAATATGATATGACATGTTAGGCAGCATTCCACATCAAAAATTATGTTTTTATCACTTCCCTACTCGAGGACGGGTAGGAGTTAAGGTTGGGGATGCTGATACATCTCCAACGTATCTATAATTTTTTTTATTGTTCCATGATGTTATATTATCAATCTTGGATGTTTTATAATCATTTTATAGTAATTTTATATCATTTTTTGGTACTAACCTATTGACATAGTGCCAAGTGCCAGTTGCTATTTTTTCCATGTTTTTTACATCATAGAAAATCAATATCAAACAGAGTCCAAATGCCACGGAACTTTACGGAGAATTTTTATGGGCCAGAAGGAACACAATGGGCCCTGGCTGTGCCTGGGGGTGCCCCGAGGGAGGCACAACCCACCAGGGTGTGCCAGGAGGCCCAGGTGCGCCCTAGTGGGTTGTGCCCACCTCGGGTGCCCCCCGGGCTGCCTCTTTGCTCTATAAATACCCCAATATTCCCAAAACCCTAGGGGAGTCGACGAAATATTGATCCAGCCTCCACAGAGTCTAGAACCACCAGATCCAATCTAGACACCATCTCAGATGGGGTTCACCACCTCCATTGGTGCCTCTCCGATGATGCGCGAGTAGTTTTTTGTAGACCTTCGGGTCCGTAGTTAGTAGCTAGATGGCTTCATCTCTCTCTCTTGATTCTCAATACAATGGTCTCTTAGAGATCCATATGATGTAACTCTTTTGTGGTGTGTTTGTTGGGATCGATGAACTTTGAGTTTATGATCAGATCTATGTTTTTATATCCATGGAAGTATTTGAGTTTCTTTGATCTCTTTTATGCATGATCTCTTATAGCCTCGTATTTCTTCTCCGATAGTTGGGTTTTGTTTGGCCAACTTGATCTATTTATCTTGCAATGGGAAGAGGTGCTTTGTAGTGGGTTTGATCTTACGGTGCTTGCTCCCAGTGACAGAAAGGGAACCGACACGTGTGTATCATTGCTACTAAGGATAAAATGATGGGGTTTATCTCTACATAGATTGATCTTGTCTACATCATGTCATCGTTCTTATTGCATTACTCCATTTCTCCATGAACTTAATACACTAGATGCATGTTGGATAGCGGTCGATGTGTGGAGTAATAGTAGTAGATGCAGGCAGGAGTCGGTCTACTAATCTTGGACGTGATGCCTATATAATGATCATTGCCTGGATATCGTCATGAGTATTTGAAGTTTCATCAATTGCCCAACAATAATTTGTTCACCCACCGCTTTGCTATTTTTCTCGAGATAAGCCACAAGTGAAACCTACGGCCCCCCGGTCTCTTTCTCATATTATTTGCCTTTGCGATCTACTTTTATTTGCTTTTATTTTTAGATCTATTAATCCAAAAACCCAGAAATACTTTGCTGCACTTTATTTTATTTGCGATCTATTTATCCAATCTATTACAACCTATTTATCATCACACACCAATTTCTGGCACTGTTACCCGAAAAGGATTGACAACCCATTTTACACATCAGGTTGCCAGGATTTGTTATCTGTGTGCAGGGGCTGATTACATTGTGTTGCTTGGTTTTCCTACTGGTTAGATAACCTTGGTTTCATATCTGAGGGAAATACCTACCGCCGTTGTGCTGCATCGTCCCTTCCTCTTTGGGAAAATACCGACGTAGCTTCAGGCGACATCACATCACCGAGCCCCCAGCGCGTCAGGATGACTACTTTAGCAAGCGAAGAATGCCTTTAGTAAGGATAAGCCCGGGCGTCTGTCCCCTTTGAATTTTTGCCCTGTGGCCACCATTTCCTGCTCATATTTTCGGGGAAGAGGACCAAGGCACTACAAAAGGGGCAGGACCCCTACCATGTAGGGGGGTCGATACATTCTCCCCCACACCTCGTGTACCTCGATCCCCAAGCTCTCCATCATAGAGCAACCCAACACAGGCCGGAGTAGGGTATTACACCACACGGTGGCCCGAACCTAGGTAGCTCGCACGTCCCCGTCATGTCTGGTGTGAGTGAGTGTGCTCGTCATGATCTTGTCGTAGTTGTCGTCAGGTCATTGGTTGCCAAGAAAAGCCCCCTAGAGTTCAAACCTTAGTTCTTGGAGAGTTTCTTGCACGCAGATCCTAGACTCTGACATTTCGCGTGGCACGTAGGAGGACTTCACGTCTTTGCGCTTTCGACTGACGTTAACATCAACATGGTCGAAGTCATCGCTCACTGAGAACGCATTGTGCATCGAGCTGCCATTAGTGTCCACGTGGCGCCTACCGCCCGTGGTGCCCCTGGGCGGCGCCCTCGCATCTCCACCAGGCCCGTGGGAGAGCAGGTGGCCTCCTACATCCGCCCGTCGGTGAACAAGCAGGCGTGTGGCTGCTCCGCCACCACCTCCTCGCTCGCTCGTCGCAGCCGTCCCACTCTGCATGTCGCGCTGCTCATGGCTTTGGGCCTACTACGTTGTCGCTCCACCAAGGACTGATGTGACACCTGGCTTGAATGCATCACCAAGCTTGTCTTCGCTGCACGCGGCGGCCAGGCGCCCCCTTGCTCCTCGCCCGCTTCACCGCGGCACGCCAAGCGATCCGGACGCACCGCGTCTCGTCCTCCTACTCCTCTGGGCCGCAGCATAGCCCGGTGGCGCCGCGCGGCGTGCACCTCGGGGTTGTCCCATAGCTCATCCACGCCAAACGGCATTGATGGCTGCCACTGAATCATCCGTCGTGTTCGCCGCAGTATGGCCGCAGCTGGGTGCGGGAGTCGCGCGGCTCTGACCAGTGGCGTTGTCACCGGTGGGGGCTCCCAAGGGCCCCGCGAGGTGTCTTGCATCCTTGGAGGGGCCCAAGCCCCTCTGCCCAACCACCACCTCAAGCCCTTCTCGTGCGAGGTGAACGTGACCCTCCCAGCGCTCGAGTCCGCCGGCTGCCTCAAGTGGTCCGAGTTCCCCATTGCCTTCGACGCTAGCGATCACGACAAGACCACTAAAGTTGTGGGCATTGTCCCTCTGCTATGTACTCCCACTATCAGCAGTGTGGCGGTCACCAAGACGCTCATTGACGGCGGCCCAGGCCTCAACATGCTCTTTGTGGAGACTCTCGAGATGCTCCGGGTGCCCTATGACCACCTGGCATCCACCAGGCCTTCTCGGGCATCACCAATGGCTCCACTCTGGCCCAGGGGCAGGTGCACCTCCCTGTCACCTTTGGCACTCGAGAGAACTACCGCACAGAGTCAATAGACTTGGATGTGGCTCATATGTAGCAACCAATATGGATATCCAGGTCCAGCTATTGTTATTGACCGGAGAAGTATCTCGGTCATGTCTACATCATTCTCGAACCCGTAGGGTCCGCACGCTTAACATTCGTTGACGATATAGTATTATATGAGTAATGTATGTTGGTGACCAAATGTTGTTCGGAGTCCCGGATGAGATCACGGACATGACGAGGAGCTCCGTAATGGTCCGGAGGTAAAGATTGACATATAGGATGATAGTATTTGGTCTCTGGAAGAGTTTCAGAATGCACCGGATAATTATCGGATCACCAGAAGGGGTTTCGGGAGGCCACGGGGAGTTATTAGGCCAAACGACCAATGAGGGGAGCACACCATCCCACAAAGGGGCTGGCGCGCCCCACCTCATGGTCGCCTGCCCTAGGGAAGGAAGGAAGAGGGCCGCCCCCCTCTTGCCTTATCTTCCACATGCTAGGAAAGGAAAGCGGGGCACCTCCCCTCCTGCCTTCTCCCCACGCGCCAAGAAAGGAAGGGGGCACGCCTAAGGTAGGTGCCCTAGGGAGACCGTCGGCTGATAACCCACAAGTATAGGGGATCACAACAGTTTTCGAGGGTAGACTATTCAACCCAAATTTATTGATTCGACACAAGGGGAGCCAAAGAATATTTGCAAGTATTAGCAGCTGAGTTGTCAATTCAACCACACCTGGAGATTAATTATCTGCAGCAAAGTGATCAGTAGCAAAGTAGTATGATAGTTTTGATAGTAGTAGCAACAGCAATAGTAATGGTAACAGTTATAGCAATGATTTTGTAGCGAGTGCAACGGTAACAATAGCAATAGTAACTTAACAAGAACAATAAGAGAGAAATTCGTAGGCATTGGATCGGTGAATTCGTTGGATGATATTTATCATATAACAGTCATAACCTAGGGCGATACAGCACTAGCTCCAGTTCATAAATATAATGTAGGCATGTATTCCGTAAATAGTCATACGTGCTTATGGAAAGAACTTGCATGACATCTTTTGTCCTACCCTCCCGTGGCAGCGGGATCCTATTGGAAACTAAGGGATATTAAGGCCTCCTTTTAATAGAGAACCAGAATAAAGCGTTAACACACGGTGAATACATGAACTCCTCAAACTACGCTCATAACCGGGAAGTGTCCCGACTATTGTCACTCCGGGGTTGCCGGATCATAACACGTAGTAGGTGACAATAACTTGCAAGATCGGATCTAGAACATAGATATAATGGTGATAACATAAATGGTTCAGATCTGAAATCATGGCACCCGGCACAAGTGACAAGCATTAAGCATGGCAAAGTCATAGCAACATCAATCTCGGAACATAATGGATACTAGGGATCAAGCCCCAAGAAAACTAACTCAATTACATGATGAATCTCATCCAACTCCTCATCGGCCAGCGAGCCTACAAAGAAATTACTCAGTCCCAGTGGGGAGCATCATGGAATTGGCGATGGAGAAGGGTTGGTGATGACGAAGATCGAAGATCCCCCTCTTCGAAGCCCGAAACGGACTCCAGATCTGGCCTCCCGATGAAGAACAGGAGGTGGCGGCGGCTCCGTCTCGTGAAACGCGATAATTCTTTATCCTTGGTTTTTTCCTAAAAATATGTGATTTCATAGTATCAGGGTTGGAGCCTGCGGGGCCACCAGGTGGAGAAAACCCACCTGGGGACGCCTGGAGGGGGCGCGCCCTGGTGGGTTGTGCCCACCCAGGTGCCCCCTCTGGTGGTTCTTGGCTCCAGAAATTATCTTTATTTGTATAAAAATTCCTCGCAAAGTTCCATTCCAATCCGAGAACTTTTATTTCTGCACAAAAACAACACCATGGTAGTTCTGCTGAAAACAACGTCAGTCCGGGTTAGTTTCATGCAAATTAGAGTCCAAAACAAGAGGAAAAGCGTTAGGTAAGTAGATATGACGGAGACGTATTAACTCCCCCAAGCTTAAACCTTTGCTTGTCCTCGGGCAATTCAGTTGATAAGCTGGAAGTGAAAAACAAAAACTTTTACGAACTCTTTTGCTCTTGTTTACATAAATAAGCTTAAACAACACCCAGGTTTTCAACCAAGATTATAACTAACCATGTCGATAATAACTCTTAAAAATTATATTAACTCATATCAATGACAAAATCAGCTAGCGAGCAATAATAAGATATCTCAAACAGCAACACATTGTCAAAACAACCATGATATAATATGACAATAGTGGTATCTCGCTAGCCCTTTCTGAGACCGCAAAATATAAATGCAGAGCACCTTCAAAGTTCAAGCAGTGACTAAACATTGTAATTCATGGTAGAGAAGATCCAGTCATGATGCACCCAACATTAGCTACACGCAATGCATGAGGATGACAATGGTGGTCTCAAGTTCTGGCGCTTATTTGAGAAGGTGATCACTCGACATAAAAGTAAATAGATAGTCCCTTCATAAAGGGAAGTGGTGATTTGCAATGGTGCTGAAGCTCAAGTTTTTAAAACAGAGGTAAATGAAATTTTGAGAAACGCACTCTTCTTATTTACTTTGCGACCATTAGTTATCGGTATCTTCCATGCTAAACACATTAGTGGCGGTTGCCAAGCGATAAAATTAAAGGTTTACTCCCCCTCCACCAACAATCGCACTCAATAGCTTGTCTGAAACAGCGGGTATCGTCCATACCAACAACAGTCTTGGGGGAGTTTTGTTTAATTAATTGCAATTTGAATTCGGGACTGGGAATCCCTATTGCCGCCCCTCTCATGCAAGGAGGAATGGATAAACACTCATCATGAGAATAACCCGCTTAGCATAAAAGATACTGACTACCTCGTGTCACTCTATGAACAATCCAGGCACACAAAAAGGATATTTATTTGAAGTTTTTAGAGGTGGCACATGCAAATTTACTTAGGACGGCAGTGTAATACCGTGTATAGGTAGGTATGGTGGACTCGTCTGGAATAACTTTGGTTTCAGGTTTTTGATGCACAAGCAGAATTCCCGCTTAGTACAGGTGAAGGCTAGCAAATAGGTTGAGAAGCGGTCAGCTAGAGAGCGAAAACGGTCATGAACATGCATTATGTATAAGTAACATTGGACACTGATACGTCTCCAACGTATCTATAATTTTTGATTGCTCCATGCTATATTATCTAGTGTTTTGGACTATATTGGGCTTTATTTTCCACTTTTATATTATTTTTGGGACTAACCTATTAACCGGAGGCCCAGCCCAGAAATGTTTTTTTTCCTATTTCAGTGTTTCGAAGAAACGGAATATCAAACGGAGTCCAAACGGAATAAAATCTTCAGGAACGTGATTTTCTCACCGAACGTGATCCAGGAGACTTGGACCCTGCTCCAAGGAACAAAAGAGGCGGTCACGAGGGTGGGACCGCCCCCTGGGGCGCGCCCCCTGCCTCGTGGGCCCCTCGGTGCTCCTCCAGCGTACTCCTTCCTCCTATGTATACACACGTACCCCCAAACGATCAGAACAGGAGCCAAAAACCTAATTCCACCGCCGCAACTTTCTGTATCCACGAGATCCCATCTTGGGGCCTGTTTCGGAGCTCCGTCAGAAGAGGGTCGTCATCACGGAGGGCTTCTACATCATCCTAGCCTCTCCGATGAAGTGTGAGTAGTTTACCTCAGACCTTCGGGTCCATAGTTAGTAGCTATATGGCTTCTTCTCTCTCTTTGAATCTCAATACAAAGTTATCCCCCTCTCTTGTGGAGATCTATTCGATGTAATCTTCTTTTTGCGGTGTGTTTGTTGAGACCGATGAATTGTGGGTTTATGATCAAGTCTATCTATGAATAACATTTGGATCTTCTCTAAATTCTTTTATGTATGATTGGTTATCTTTGCAAGTCTCTTCGAATTATCCGTTTGGTTTGGCCAACTAGGTTGGTAGTTCTTGCCATGGGAGAAGTGCTTAGCTTTGGGTTCGATCTTGCGGTGTCCTTTCCTAGTGACAGAAGGGGCAGCAAGGCACGTATTGCATCATTGCCATCGAGGATAACAAGATGGGGTTTATTTCATATTGCATGAATTTATCTCTCTACATCATGTCATCTTGCTTAAGGCGTTACTCTGTTTTTAACTTAATACTCTAGATGCATGCTGGATAGCGGTCGATGAGTGGAGTAATAGTAGTAGATGCAGAATTGTTTCGATCTACTTGTCACGGACGTGATGCCTATATACATGATCAAGCCTAGATATTCTCATAACTATGCTCAACTCTGTCAATTGCTCAACAGTAATTTGTTCACCCATTCTAGAATACTTATGCTCTTGAGAGAAGCCACTAGTGAAACCTATGGCCCCCGGGTCTATTCTCATCATATCAATCTCCATTACGTTAATCTTGCTTTGCTTTTTACTTTGCTTTTACTTTTTTACTTTGCATCTTTATACCAAAAATACCAAAAATATTATATCTATCAGATCTCACTCTCGTAAGTGACTGTGAAGGGATTGACAACTCCTAATCGCGTTGGTTGCGAGTAGCTATCGTTTTGTGCAGGTACGAGGGACTTGAGCGTGGCCTCCTACTGGATTGATACCTTGGTTCTCAAAAACTGAGGGAAATACTTACGCTACTCTGCTGCATCATCCCTTCCTCTTCGGGGAAAACCAACTCAAGCTCAAGACTTAGCAAGAAGGATTTCTGGCGCCGTTGCCGGGGAGTCTACGCAAAAAGTCAACATACCAAGTACCCATCACAATCCCTATCTCTCGCATTACATTATTTGCCATTTGGCTCTCGTTTTCCTCTCCCCCACTTCACCCTTGCTGTTTTATTCGCTCTCTCTCTCTCTCTATCCTCCCTCTCTGTTTGCCTCTTTTCCCTCGCCATGTCAGAACCAAAAAGAGTTGGGGGTTCTCTCCCAAGTGCTATCTTATCTAAACTCATAAATCGGAAGGCTATAGAACAACTTGTCGGAGTTATCAATGAGAACCTTAGTAATTTTGATGAAGATGATTCTGGAATTTTTCGTTATTTACTTGATGAATCTTTGAAAGATGCTTGGGATAGGCTGTTAAGGATCCAGGCTAGCTATGTACCCCAATATCAAATTGAGGTTTACTTAAAAAGCTTTTATGTTGGGCTACCCGCTTCATTCAAACAAGTCTTAGATTCTATTTTCGAGGGGGGGTTTCTTGAAGGGGACCCCATAGATACCTATGAGAGGATGAAAACTATATTTGGTCACCCATTAATGAGAAAACTGAAATTACATCTCTCTTGCTTTCTTACCAAAACGAATCTATTAAAGAGATAAAAGCTAGCCTAGATGCCAATTTCCGCAACATAATTAATCTTTCTTCTACCATTAATGGACATGTTCTCTATCAAAATAGAAAGATTAATTCCATAGATAACAAGTTTGATCTCTTTTTTCTCCAAAACCAAAGATGGCAATACCTAGATCTATCCTCGCTTTTATGCCTAGCTAGGGGCGTTAAACGGTAGCGCTTGTTGGGAGGCAACCCAATTTTATTTTTATTCCTTGCTTTTTGCTCCTGATTAGTAATAAATAAATTATTTACCCTCTGTTTTGTGTTGTGTTTTTGTGTTTAATTAGTGTTTGTGCCAAGTAGAACCGTTGGGAAGACTTGGGGAAAGTCTTGTTGAACTTGCTGTAAAATACAGAAACTTTAGCGCTCACGAGAACTGCTGTCATTTTTATTTGAAGAGTTATATTTAGTTAATTATTTTTGTAGATGATTAATAGATAAATTCCTCACGTCCATAAATTTATTTTAGAATTTTTGGGGTTCAGATCTTGCGCTAGCTACAGATTACTACAGACTGTTATGTTTTTGACAGATTCTGTTTTTCGTGTGTTGTTTGCTTATTTTGATGAATCTATGGCTAGTAAAATAGTTTATAATCCATATAGAAGTTGTAATACAGTAGGTTTAACACCAATATAAATAAAGAATGAGTTAATTACAGTACCTTGAAGTGGTCTTTTGTTTTCTTTCGCTAACGGAGCTCACGAGTTTTCTATTTTGAGTTTTGTGTTGTGAAGTTTTCAAGTTTTGGGTGAATTCTTTTGATGAATCATGGAACAAGGAGTGGCAAGAGCCTAAGCTTGGGTATGCCCATGGCACTCCCAAGATAATCCAAGGACACCAAAAAGTCAAAGCTTGGGGATGCCCCGGAAGGCATCCCTCTTTCGTCCACTTCCATCGTTAATTTACTTGGAGCTATATTTTTATTCACCAACATGATATGTGTTTTGCTTGGAGCGTCTTGTATTATTTGTGTCTTTGTGTCTTAGTATGCCACAACCATCCTTTCTGTACACACCTTTTGAGAGATCCATACATGAATTGAAATTTGATAGAATACTCTATGTGCTTCACTTATATCTTTTGAGCTAATTAGTTTTGCTCTATGTGCTTCACTTATATATTTTGAGCTAAGTAGTTTTGCTCTATGTGCTTCACTTATATCTTTTGAACTAAGTAGTTTTGCTCTATGTGATCCACTTATATCTTTTGAGCTAAGTAGTTTTGCTCTATGTGCTTCACTTATATCTTTTGAGCTATGTAGTTTTGCTCTATGTGCTTCACTTATATCTTTTGAGCATTATAATTTTGCTCTATGTTTCACTTAGATCTTTTAGAGCACGGTGGTGGATTTGTTTTAAAGAAACTATTGATCTCTCATGCTTCACTTAAATTATTTTGAGAGTCTCTTAATAGCATGGTAATTTGCTTAATAATAATATGCTTGGTATTCAAGATTTGTGAAACTTTCTTTTGAGTGTGTTGAATACTAAGAAAAGATTGAAGCATGATAATTGTTTTGAGATATGGAGATGATAATATTAAAAGTCATGCTAGTTGAGTAGTTGTGAATTTAAAGAATACTTGTGTTAAAGTTTGTGATTCCTGTAGCATGCACGTATGGTGAACCGTTATGTGATGAAGTCGGAGCATGATTTATTTATTGATTGTCTTCCTTATGAGTGGCGGTCGGGACGAGCGATGGTCTTTTCCTACCAATCTATCCCCCTAGGAGCATGCGCATAATACTTTGCTTTGATAACTTCTAGATTTTTGCAATAAGTATATGAGTTCTTTATGACTAATGTTGAGTCCATGGATCATACGCACTCTCACCCTTCCACCTTTGCTAGTCTCTCTAATACCGTGCACTTTTCGCCGGTATCATACACCTACCATATACCTTCCTCAAAACAGCCACCATACCTACCTATCATGGCATTTCCATAGCCATTCCGAGATATATTGCCATGCAACTTTCCACCATCTAGTTCATCATGACACATTCATCATTGTCATATTGCATATCCCGATACACCGCAGGATGCATTCACATAGAGTCATATTTTGTTCTAAGTATAGAGTTGTAATTGTTGAGTTGTAAGAAAAATAAAAGTGTGATGATCATCATTATTAGAGCATTGTCCCAAGTGAGGAAAGGATGATGGAGACTATGATTCCCCAATAATTCGGGATGAGACTCCAGACGAAAAATAAATAAAAGAGGCCAAAGAAGCCCAAATAAAAAGAGGCCATAAAAAAAGAGAAAAGGCCCAAATAAAAAAATAAAATAAAAAAAATGAGAGAAAAAGAGAGAAGGGACAATGTTACTATCCTTTTACCACACTTGTGCCTCAAAGTAGCACCATGATCTTCATAGTAGAGAGTCTCTCATGTTATCACTTTCATATACTAGTGGGAATTTTACATTATAGAACTTGGCTTGTATATTCCAATGATGGGCTTCCTCAAATTTCCCTAGGTCTTCATGAGCAAGCAAGTTGGATGCACACCCACTTAGTTTCTTTTTGAGCTTTCATATACTTATAGCTCTAGTGCATCCGTTGCATGGCAATCCCAACTCACTCACATTGATATCTATTGATGGGCATCTTCATAGCCCGTTGATACGCCTAGTTGATGTGAGACTATCTTCTCCTTTTTGTCTTCTCCACAACCACCATTCTATTCCACCTATACTGCTATATCCATGGCTCACGCTCATGTATTGCGTGAAGATTGAAAAAGTTTTGAAAAAGTTAGAGTATGAAACAAGTGCTTGGCTTGTCATTGGGGTTGTGCATGATTTAAATACTTTGTGTGGTGAAAATAGAGCATAGCTAGACTATATGATTTTGTAGGGATAACTTTCTTTGGCCATGTTATTTTGAGAAGACATAATTGCTTTATTAGTATGCTTGAAGTATTATTATTTTTATGTCAATATAAACTTTTGTCTTGAATCTTTCGAATCTGAATATTCATACCACAATTAAGAAGATTTGCATTGAAATTATGCCAAGTAGCACTCCGCATCAAAAATTCTCTTTTTATCATTTACCTACTCAAGGACGAGCAGGAATTAAGCTTGGGGATGCCTGATACGTCTCCAACGTATCTATAATTTTTGATTGCTCCATGTTATATTATCTACTGTTTTGGACTATATTGGGCTTTATTTTCCACTTTTATATTATTTTTGGGACTAACCTATTAACCGGAGGCCCAGCCCAGAATTGCTGTTTTTTGCCTATTTCAGTGTTTCGAAGAAACGGAATATCAAACGGAGTCCAAACGGAATAAAATCTTCGGGAACGTGATTTTCTCACCGAACGTGATCCAGGAGACTTGGACCCTGCTCCAAGGAACAAAAGAGGCGGTCACGAGGGTGGGACCGCCCCCTAGGGCGCGCCCCCTGCCTCGTGGGCCCCTCGGTGCTCCTCCAGCGTACTCCTTCCTCCTATATATACACACGTACCCCCAAACGATCAGAACAGGAGCCAAAAACCTAATTCCACCGCCGCAACTTTCTGTATCCACGAGATCCCATCTTGGGGCCTGTTCCGGAGCTCCGTCAGAAGAGGGTCGTCATCACGGAGGGCTTCTACATCATCCTAGCCTCTCCGATGAAGTGTGAGTAGTTTACCTCAGACCTTCGGGTCCATAGTTAGTAGCTAGATGGCTTCTTCTCTCTCTTTGAATCTCAATACAAAGTTCTCCCCCTCTCTTGTGGAGATCTATTCGATGTAATCTTCTTTTTGCGGTGTGTTTGTTGAGATCGATGAATTGTGGGTTTATGATCAAGTCTATCTATGAATAACATTTCAATCTTCTCTGAATTCTTTTATGTATGATTGGTTATCTTTGCAAGTCTCTTCAAATTATCCGTTTTGTTTGGCCAACTAGATTGGTAGTTCTTTCCATGGGAGAAGTGCTTAGCTTTGGTTTCGATCTTGTGGTGTCCTTTCCCAGTGACAGAAGGGGCAGCAAGGCACGTATTGCATCGTTTCCATCGAGGATAACAAGATGGGGTTTATTTCATATTGCATGAATTTATCTCTCTACATCATGTCATCTTGCTTAAGGCGTTACTCTGTTTTTAACTTAATACTCTAGATGCATGCTGGATAGCGGTCGATGAGTGGAGTAATAGTAGTAGATGCAGAATTGTTTCGATCTACTTGTCACGGACGTGATGCCTATATACATGATCAAGCCTAGATATTCTCATAACTATGCTCAATTCTGTCAATTGCTCAACAATAATTTGTTCAGCCACTGTAGAATACTTATGCTCTTGAGAGAAGCCACTAGTGAAACCTATGGCCCCCGGGTCTATTCTCATCATATCAACCTCCATTACTTTAATCTTGCTTTGCTTTTTTACTTTGCTTTTACTTTTTACTTTGCATCTTTATACCAAAAATACCAAAAATATTATATCTATCAGATCTCACTCTCGTAAGTGACCGTGAAGGGATTGACAACCCCTAATCGCGTTGGTTGCGAGTAGCTATCGTTTTGTGCAGGTGCGAGGGACTTGAGCGTGGCCTCCTACTGGATTGATACCTTGGTTCTCAAAAACTAAGGGAAATACTTGCGCTACTCTGCTGCATCATCCCTTCCTCTTCGGGGAAAGCCAACGCAAGCTCAAGACGTAGCAGATACTAGCATGAGTAGGATATGAACACCATGAACATAAATATCATAGAGGCTATGTTGGTTTTGATTCAACTACATGCACGAACATGTGCCAAGTCAAGCCACTCAAACATTCAGAGGAGGATACCATATCATCATACTACATCACAATCATTTTAACGCAATGCTGACATCCAAGATAAATCATTATCCACTCCTAGCTACTTAAGCATGGCATGAGAAACTATAATCTCTAATTTTCATTGCAAACATGTTTGATCATAATAGGTTGAATCATGGATACTAGTTTAAACATGTTTACAAAAACGGAACAAGTTGAGTTCATACACGTTTCTCTCTGCCACAACCAGTTCATCAAATATCATCATTATTGCCTTTCACTTGCACGACCGAATGATTTGAAAATAAAAAAAATAATAGTGCAAGAGTGTCGTGGACTAAGATGGATTCTGTAAACATTTTATTCATTAGGAGAAGACAAAGTAATATGGGCTCTTAATTTGTTAGACCAACAATAATGCATATGCAAGCCACTCAGCATTTTCATCATGGTCTTCTCCTCGGTATGACTCAATAAAAAGGGAAAAGGAATTCAGATAAATACACTAAAATGTTTTTGGATTTTTTGTTTTTTCTGAAAGAAAGCAACTTAAAGAAAGAAAACAAAAAACGAGAAAAACTATTTACACGGGAAAGCTCCCAACAAGCAAAAGAAGAACAAGGAAATATTTTTGGGTTTTCTTTTTAGTACTACAATAATCTAAACTAGGAAGAAAAGACCGAAAAGAAGCAGGAAATATATTTTTGGATTTTCTCAAAGTTTTTCAAACACACAATAAGAAAACGAGAAAATAAATTTAACATGGATGATACAATGAAAAAGTGTGGACACCGACAACTGGAATGAAATGTGTGAGCATGACTGTAATGTCGGTGGAAATACGTACCCTCCCCAAGCTTAGGCTTTTGGACTAACTTGGTAATCACCACTTGAAGAAACCATGGGGTCCTATGTTGAAGTGTTGGGGAGCAGGCACCTGAGGGTCCCACTCCTGAGGCTCCTCCTCTGCCGCAACTAGATTGTTCCGGTAGGCGACAATGTCCTCAGGAAAAATCCTGTATCCGCCCCTGGTAGTAGGATCAAACAAAGCAGGTGCGGGTAATGGAATAATATCATGAGTGTCCACACTTAAAACCAAGTTATAAGGAACCGGAATGTTAGTGTTATCACCAGCAATAAACTGGTGGTGTTCCATGGCCTAACGATCTAAATAAACCTTAGGTAAAGGATAATCATGTTGGCGTATCTGAATGTTAAAGTGGCTCGCTAAACGAGTAGCATAAATACCACCATGCATTTTGTCCTTGGATCAGTTAATATGGAGGCGACGTGCCACAATAACCCCCAAGCTATAAGTGTTGTCGCTGTAAAGTGCATGGCGTAAAATAGTGAAGTCTGGGGCAGTGAGTGCACCTACCTTCTCTCTAGCAAGCAAGCACTTCGTAATGAATAGAGAAAAATAATGCACATAAGGAAAGTGTATGCTAGTGGCGGTGATCCCCCAGAGTCAAAGTGCGGTAAAAACCATCAAACTCTGCAGGCATAGGCTCTACTAAATTCCCGTCAGAAGCGATCATGCATATGTCACAAAATTCAGTGAGTGAGAATGATACGTCTCCAACGTATCAACTTTTGCTAACGCTTTTCCTCTTGTTTTGGACTCTAATTTGCATGATTTGAATGAAACTAACCGCGGACTGACGTTGTTTTCAGCAAAACTACCGTGCTATTGTTTTTGTGCAAAAATAAAAGTTCTCGGAATGGAACGAAACTTTGCGAGGATTTTTTATACAATAAACAAGAATTTCTGGAACCAAGAACCACCGGAGGGGGCACCTGGGTGGGCACAACCCACCAGGGTGCCCCCCTCCTGGCGCGCCCAGGTGGGTTGTCCCCACCTGGTAGCCCCGCAGACCCTAAAACCGACGCTATAAAATCCTATTTTTTCAGAAAAAAATCATGGAGAAAGAAGATCCATGAGACGGAGCCACCGTCACCTCCTGTTCTTCATTGGGAGGACAGATCTGGAGTTCGTTTGGGGCTCCGGAGAGGGGGATCTTCATTCTTTGTCATCACCAACCGTTCTCCATCGCCAATTCCATGATGATCCCCACCGGGAGTGAGTAATTCCTTCGTAGGCTCGCTGGTCGGTGAGGAGTTGGATGAGATTCATCATGTAATCGAGTTAGTTTTGTTAGGCTTGATCCCTAGTATCCACTATGTTCTAACATTTATGTTGCTATGACTTTGCCATGCTTAATGCTTGTCACTTTGGGCCCGGGTGCCATGATTTCAGATCTGAACCATTTATGTTATCACCATTATATCCATGTTCTAGATCCGATCTTGCAAGTTATAGTCACCTACTACGTGTTATGATCCGGCAACCCCGGAGTGACAATAGTCGGGACCACTCCTGGTGATGACCGCAGTTTGAGGAGTTCATGTATTCACTATGTGTTAATGCTTTGGTCCGATTCTTTATTAAAAGGAGGCCTTAATATCCCTTAGTTTCCAATATGGACCCCGCTGCCACGGGAGGGTAGGACAAAATATGTCATGCAAGTTCTTTCCATAAGCACGTATGACTATTTATGGAATGCATGCCTACATTATATTGATGAACTGGAGCTAGTGTCGTATCGCCCTAGGTTATAATTGTCTCATGATGAATATGATGCAACAAGTCACCATTCCAATGCCTACGAATTTATCCTATATTGTTCTTGCTAAGTTGCTACTGCTATCGTTACTGTTGCACTTGTTACGAAACTACTGCTATCACTGTTATCATTCCCATTGCTACTGGTACTATTATCAAAACTATCATATTAATTTTCTACTGATCACGTTGCTGCAGATAATTAATCTCCAGGTGTGGTTGAATTGACAACTCGGCTGCTAATACCTTCAAATATTCTTTGGCTCCCCTTGTGTCGAATCTATAAATTTGGATTGAATACTCTACCCTCGAAAACTATTGCGATCCCCTATACTTATGGGTTATCAGGGATCTGATGGGTCTCAGCATATAAATTAAACTGCACCTCAGGGGGATTATTCCTACTTAAGAAATGAAAACTTTGCACAAAGGAATTTGTGAGGAGATGATACTGTTCACATTCAGCTGCGATGAAGTCGGTGAGGCTGGCATTAGCAGCATATTGTGCAAACTCCTGAAGGATTACGGCCCCTTCCATGAACGGGTTGTGCGGCCATTTGCACAGCCGTACCCCCGCCATTCTTTGGGTGTGGACTGTCAAATGACTCCCCAATAACTCCCTTGGAGTTCTTCTTGGAAGCAAACTTCATAAAGATACTCATCTTTTTCCTATGAACAAAATTTAGAAATTTTTAGTCCACAAAATTTTCTCAACAAAACTTTACAAAATTGATAGCAACTACTCATAGGTATGCATAGAGGCAATAGCAAGCATTCAAACTACTTAGAACTCTAAGAATTCAACATGCAAGCTCATCTACAGCAGCACCGTACCAAGAGTAACTAATTATTCAAAATATAAACCACTAAAGCAAAAACT
The DNA here is from genome assembly GCF_056163025.1 of Triticum urartu. Classification (NCBI taxonomy): domain Eukaryota; kingdom Viridiplantae; phylum Streptophyta; class Magnoliopsida; order Poales; family Poaceae; genus Triticum; species Triticum urartu. Next base: position 62,919,074 of record NC_141873.1, on the reverse strand, counting down.
AATTGGACCAATGGAGGAGTCACATACCAAGCAACAATCCCCTGAAACAGTTTCAGAAATGGAGCTTCGAGCAAAGAGATCAAAAATCCATGGGTTTGAGAGCAAGAATACGAGAGAGAGAGAGAGAGAGAGAGCAATGGTGATTTTTTCTGGAGGTAGGTTATGATGTGGGATGAAGAGATAAGTAAGGGGGCACGTGGGGACCACAACCCACCAGGGTGCGCCTTGGGGTCCTAGCGCGCCCAGGTGGCTTGTGCCCACCTGGTGCACCTCCCTCAGATGTTATTTGCACCCAAAAAATTATATATTCGAAAAAAATCATATTAAATTTTTTGAGCATTCTGAGAACTTGTATTTTTGGGTCATTTTTTTATTGCATAGAAAATTCAGAAAACAGACAAAACATAGCATTTTATTTTATTTAACTAATAAAAACAGAAAAAAAAAAGGTAGGGACAGAAGGTAGTGCTTACTAAATTCATCAACTTCATACCTCTACAAAATGATCCATTAATAAGGTTGATCAAGTCTTATTAACAACCACTTTCGATTAGCATGAAACCGAAGAACTTTCGTAAATCACTAAGTTACCTCAACGGGGATATGAATGTCCCCAACATAAGCATTTCATATTTCTTTTTAACATTAGGTAGAGGTAGTTGGAAACTTCCAATAGTGATTGTCGGATATTTTTCAATAACATTAATACCATTCACTTGGAATTGTTTCTTCGGAAAGTGCACTGTATGCTCATTACCATTGATATGAAAGGTGACCTTGCTTTTATTGCAATCAATAACAGCCCCTGTCATATTCAAAAAGGGTCTAACCAGGATAATCGACATGTTGTCGTCTATTACCCACAAGTATAGGGGATCGCAACAGTTTTGGAGGGTAGAGTATTCAACCCAAATTTATAAATTCGACACAAGGGGAGCCAAAGAATATTTGCAAGTATTAGCAGTTGAGTTGTCAATTCAACCACACCCGGAGATTAATTATCTGCAGCAAAGTGATCAGTAGCAAAGTAATATGATAGTTTTGATAATAGTAGCAGCAGCAATAGTAACGGTAACAGTGATAACAAGTGCAGCGGTAATGATAGCAGTACTAACTTAGCAAGAACAATAGAAGATAAATTCGTAGGCATTGGATCAGTAATTTGTTGGATGATATTCATCATGTGACAGTCATAACCTAGGGAGATACGGCACTAGCTCCAGTTCATAAATATAATGTAGGCATGTATTCCGTAAATAGTCATACATGCTTATGGAAAGAACTTGCATGAAATCTTTTGTCCTACCCTCCCGTGGCAGCGGGGTCCAATTGGAAAGTAAGGGATATTAAGGCCTCCTTTTAATAAAGAACCGGAACAAAGCATTAACACACGGTGAATACATGAACTCCTCAAACTACGGTCATCACCGGGAGTGGTCCTGACTATTGTCACTCTGGGGTTGCCGGATCATAACACGTAGTAGGTGACTATAACTTGCAAGATCAGATCTAGAACATGGATATAATTGTGATAACACAAACGGTTCATATCTAAAATCATGGCACCCTGATGCGGCTTGAAGCTATGTCGGTATTTCCCCAAAGAGGAAGGGATGATGCAGCACAGCGATGGTAGGTATTTCCCTCAGTGATGATACCAAGGTTATCGAACCAGTAGGAGAACCAAGCAACACTACGTAAACAACACCTGCACACAAATAACAAATACTCGCAACCCGATGTGTAAAAGGGGTTGTCAATCCCTTTCGGGTAGCGGCGCCAGAAATTGGCAAACGGACGTGAGAGAGTAGTAAATATTGAAAGATCGAACGCCAAATAAAATAAAGTGCAGCAAACTTTCACCACCACCGTCAACACTTCGTCTCTCTTGCTGGATCAAGAAGGCAAGGATGTCATCGAGTTGAACATGTGCTGAGCGCGGAGGTGTCGTACGTTCGGTACTTGATTGGGACGGATCATGAAGGTGTACGATTACATCAACTGCATTGATAAACGCTTCCGCTTAGCGATCTACAAAGGTATGTAAATGCTCTCCCCTCTTGTAGCTATGCATCATCATGGATAGATCTTGCGTTTGCGTAGAATTGTTTTCCCATGCAACGTTCCCCAACAAATTATATCGTTGCTAAATTAATACCACATAGTTTCACTTACCAACAAAAGAAAAAAATCTTCTATGACTTAAGACATTACTTTTGGGATGACCCACATCTTTATAAACAAGGAGTAGATGGTATTATTAGATGTTGTATACCTGAGCATGAACAGGAACAAATCCTATGGAAATGGCATTCTGAAGCTTATGGAGGGCATCATGCGGGAGATAGAACTGCGAACAAGGTATTGCAATCTGGTTTTTATTGGCCTACTCTTTTCAAAGATGCCCGTAAGTTTGTCTTCTCTTGTGATGAATGTTATGTTGGGGAACGTAGTAATTTCAAAAATTTCCCTACGCACACGCAAGATCATGGTGATGCATAGCAATGAGAGGGGAGAGTGTTGTCTACGTACCCTCGTAGACCGGAAGCGGAAGCGTTAGCACAACGCGGTTGATGTAGTCGTACGTCTTCACGGCCCGACCGATCAAGCACCGAAACTATGGCACCTCCGAGTTCTAGCACACATTCAGCTCGATGACGATCCCCGGACTTCGATCCAGCAAAGTGTCGGGGAAGACTTCCGTCAGCACGACGGCGTGGTGACGATCTTGATGTTCTACCGTCGCAGGGCTTCGCCTAAACACCCCTACAATATTATCGAGGATTATGGTGGAGGGGGGCACCGCACACGGCTAAGAGAACGGTCACGAAGATCAACTTGTGTGTCTAGAGGTGCCCCCCTGCCCCTGTATATAAAGGAGTGGAGGAGGGGGGAGAGGGCCGGCCCCTATGGCGCGCCCTGGAGGAGTCCTACTCCCACCGGGAGTAGGATTCCCCCCCCCCCTTCCAACTAGTAGGAGTAGGAGTTAAGGCAAGGGAAGGGAGAAGAGAAGGAAGGAGGGGGCGCAGCCCCTCCCCCTAGTCCAATTCGGACTAGGCCTTGGGGGGCGCCCAACCTCTCTTCTCTCTTTCCCCTAGAGCCCAATAAGGCCCATATACTCCCCGGCGAATTCCCGTAACTCTCCGGTACTCCGAAAAATACCCGAATCACTCGGAACCTTTTCGATGTCCGAATATAGTCGTCCAATATATCGATCTTTACGTCTCGACCATTTCGAGACTCCTCGTCATGTCCCCGATCTCATCCGGGACTCCGAACTCCTTCGGTACATCAAAACATATAAACTCATAATATAACTGTCATCGAAACCTTAAGCGTGCGGACCCTACGGGTTCGAGAACAATGTAGACATGACCGAGACATGTCTCCGGTCAATAACCAATAGCGGAACTTGGATTCTCATATTGGCTCCCACATATTCTACGAAGATCTTTATCGGTCAGACCGCATAACAACATACGTTGTTCCTTTTGTCATCGGTATGTTACTTGCCCGAGATTCGATCGTCGGTATCTCAATACCTAGTTCAATCTCGTTACCGGCAAGTCTCTTTACTCGTTCCGTAATACATCATCCTGTAACTAACTCATTAGTTTCAATGCTTGCAAGGCTTAAGTGATGTGCATTACCGAGAGGGCCCAGAGATACCTCTCCGACAATCGGAGTGACAAATCCTAATCTCGAAATACGCCAACCCAACAAGTACCTTTGGAGACACCTGTAGAGAACCTTTATAATCACCCAGTTACGTTGTGACGTTTGGTAGCACACAAAGTGTTCATCCGGTAAACAGGAGTTGCATAATCTCATAGTCATAGGAACATGTATAAGTCATGAAGAAAGCAATAGCAACAAACTAAACGATCAAGTGCTAAGCTAACGGAATGGGTCAAGTCAATCACATCATTCTCCTAATGATGTGATCCCGTTAATCAAATGACAACTCATGTCTATGGTTAGGAAACATAACCATCTTTGATCAATGAGCTAGTCAAGTAGAGGCGTACTAGTGACATACTGTTTGTCTATGTATTCACAAATGTATTATGTTTCCGGTTAATACAATTCTAGCATGAATAATAAACATTTATCATGATATAAGGAAATAAATAATAACTTTATTATTGCCTCTAGGGCATATTTCCTTCAGTCTCCCACTTGCACTAGAGTCAATAATCTAGTTCACATCGCCATGTGATTTAATACCAATAGTTCACATCACCATGTGATTAACACCCATAGTTCACATCGACATGTGACCAACACCCAAAGGGTTTACTAGAGTCAATAATCTAGTTCACATCGCTATGTGATTAACACCCAAAGAGTACTAAGGTGTGATCATGTTTTGCTTGTGAGAGAAGTTTAGTCAACGGGTCTCCACATTCAGATCCTTAAGTATTTTGCAAATTTCTATGTTAACAATGCTCTGCACGGAGCTACTCTAGCTAATTGCTCCCACTTTCAATATGTATCCAGATTGAGATTTAGAGTCATCTGGATCAGTGTCAAAATTTGCATCGACGTAACCCTTTACGACGAACCTTTTGTCACCTCCATAATCGAGAAACATATCCTTATTCCACTAAGGATAATGTTGACCGCTGTCCAGTGATCTACTCCTAGATCACTATTGTACCCCTTGCCAAAAACAGTGTAGGGTATACAATAGATCTGGTACATAGCATGGCATATTTTATAGAACCTATGGCTGAGGCATAGGGAATGACTTTCATTCTCTCTCTATCCTCTGTCGTGGTCGGGTTTTGAGTCTTACTCAACTTCACACCTTGGAACACAGGCAAGAACTCTTTCTTTGACTGTTCCATTTTGAACTACTTCAAAATCTTGTCAAGATATGTACTCATTGAAAAACTTATCAAGTGTCTTGATCTATCTCTATAGATCTTGATGCTCAATATGTAAGCAGATTCACCGAGGTCTTTCTTTGAAAAACTCCTTTCAAACACTCCTTTATGCTTTGCAGAATAATTCTACATTATCTCCGATCAACAATATGTCATTCACATATACTTATCAGAAATGTTGTAGTGCTCCCACTCACTTTCTTGTAAATACAGGCTTCACCACAAGTCTGTATAAAACTATATGCTTTGATCAACTTATCAAAGCATATATTCCAACTCCGAGATGCTTGCACCAGTCCATAGATGGATCGCTGGAGCTTGCATATTTTGTTAGCACCTTTAGGATTGACAAAACTTTCTTGTTGCATCATATACAACTCTTCTTTAATAAATCCATTAAGGAATGTAGTTTTGTTTATCCATTTGCCAGATTTCATAAAATGTGGCAATTGCTAACATGATTCGGACAGACTTAAGCATCGATACGAGTGAGAAACTGTCATCATAGTCAACACCTTGAACTTGTCGAAAACCTTTTTGCGACAATTCTAGCTTTGTAGATAGTAACACTACTATCAGCGTCCGTCTTCCTCTTGAAGATCCATTTAATCTCAATGGCTTGCCGATCAATGGGCAAGTCAATCAAAGTCCATACTTTGTTCTCATACATGGATTTCATCTCAGATTTCATGGCCTCAAGCCATTTCATGGAATCTGGGCTCATCATCGCTTCCTCGTAGTTCGTAGGCTCGTCATGGTCAAGTAACATGACCTCTAGAACAGGATTACCGTACCACTCTGGTGCGGATGTCACTCTGGTTTACCTACGAGGTTCGGTAGTAACTTGATCTAAAGTTACATGATCATCATCATTAGCTTCCTCACTAATTGGTGTAGTAGTCACAGGAACAGATTTCTGTGATGAACTACTTTCCAATAAGGGAGCAGGTACAGTTACCTCATCAAGTTCTACTTTCCTCCCACTCACTTCTTTCGAGAGAAACTCCTTCTCTAGAAAGGATCCATTCTCAGCAATGAATATCTTGCCTTTGGATCTGTGATAGAAGGTGTACCCAACATTTTCTTTTGGGTATCCTATGAAGATGCACTTCTCCGATTTGGGTTTGAGCTTATCAGGTTGAAACTTTTTCACATAAGCATTGCAACCTCAAATTTTAAGAAACGACAACTTAGGTTTCTGGCCAAACCACAGTTCATACGGTGTCATCTCCACGGATTTAGATGGTGCCCTATTTAACGTGAATGTAGCTGTCTCTAATGCATAACCCCAAAATGATAGCGGTAAATCAGTAAGAGACATCATAGATCGCACCATATCTAATAAAGTACGGTTACGGCGTTCGGACACACCATTACACTGTGGTGTTCCAGGTGGCGTGAGTAGTGAAACTATTTCACATTGTTTTTAACTGAAGGCCAAACTCTTGACTCAAATATTTTACTTCTGCGATCATATCGTAGAAACTTTTATTTTGTTACGATGATTTTCCACTTCACTCTGAAATTCTTTGAACTTTTCAAATGTTTCAGACTTGTGTTTCATCAAGTAGATATACTCATATCTGCTCAAATCATCTGTGAAGATCAGAAAATAATGATATCTGCTGCGAGCTTCAATATTCATCGGACCACATACATCAGTATGCATGATTTCCAAAAAATTTGTTGCTTGCTGCATTGTTCCGGAGAACGGAGTCTTAGTCATCTTTCCCATGAGGCATGGTTCGCAAGCATCAACTGATTCATAATCAAGTGATTCCAAAAGTCCATCAGCATGGAGTTTCTTCATGCGCTTTACACCAATATGACCTAAACGGCAGTGCCACAAATAAGTTGCACTATCATTATTAACTTTGCATCTTTTGGTTTCAATATTATGAATATGTGTATCACTACGATCGAGATCCAACGAACCATTTTCATTGGGTGTGTAACCATATATGTAAACAGAACAACAATTTATTCTCTTACTTGAATGAATAACCGTATTGCAATAAACATGATCAAATCATATTCATGCTCAATGCAAACACCAAATAACACTTATTTAGGTTCAACACTAATCCTGAAAGTATAGGGAGTGTGCGATGATGATCATATCAATCTTGGAACCACTTCCAACACACATCGTCACTTCACCCTTAACTAGTCAATGTTCATTCTACAACTCCTGTTTCGAGTTACTACTCTTAGCAACTGAACCAGTATCAAATACCAAGGGGTTGCTACGAACACTAGTAAAATACACATCAATAATCTGTATATCAAATATACCTTTGTTCACTTTGCCATCCTTATTATCCGCCAAATACTTGGGGCAGTTTCGCTTCCAGTGACCAGTCCCTTTGTAGTAGAAGCACTTAGTCTCAGGCTTAGGACCAGACTTGGGCTTCTCACTTGAGCAGCAACTTGCTTGCCGTTCTTCTTGAAGTTCCCCTTCTTCCCTTTGCCCTTTTCTTGAAACTAGTGGTCTTGTCTACCATCAACACTTGATATTTTTCTTGATTTCTACCTTCGTCGATTTCAGCATTATGAAGAGCTTGGGAATCGTTTCCGTTATCCCTTGCATATCATAGTTCATCACGAAGTTCTACTAACTTGGTGATGGTGACTAGAGAATTCTGTCAATCACTATTTTATCTGGAAGATTAACTCCCACTTGATTCAAGCGATTGTAGTACCCAGACAATCTGAGCACATGCTCACTGCTTGAGCTATTCTCCTCCATCTTTTAGCTATAGAACTTGTTGGAGACTTCATATCTCTCAACTCGGGTATTTGCTTGAAATATTAACTTCAACTCCTAGAACATCTCATATGGTCCATGACGTTCAAAACGTCTTTGAAGTCCCGATTCTAAGCCATTTAAGCATGGTGCACTAAACTATCAAGTAGTCATCATATTGAGCTAGCCAAATGTTCATAACATCTGCATCTGCTCCTGCAATAGGTTTGTCACCTAGCGGTGCATCAAAGACATAATTCTTCTGTGCAGCAATGAGGATAAACCTCAGATCACAGATCTAATCCGCATCATTGCTACTAACATCTTTCAACTTAGTTTTCTCTAGGAACATATCAAAAATAAAACAGGGGAGCTAAACGCGAGCTATTGATCTACAACATAGATATGCTAATACTACCAGGACTAAGTTCATGATAAATTAAAGTTCAATTAATAATATTACTTAAGAACTCCCACTTAGATAGACATCTCTCTAATCCTCTAAGTGATCACGTGATCCAAATCAACTAAACCATGTCCGATCATCACGTGAGATGGAGTAGTTTCAATGGTGAACATCACTATGTTGATCATATCTACTATATGATTCACGCTCAACCTTTCGGTCTCCGTGTTCCGAGGCCATATCTGTTATATGCTAGGCTCGTCAAGTTTAACCTGAGTATTCCTCGTGTGCAACTGTTTTGCACCCGTTGTATTTGAACGTAGAGCCTATCACACCTGATCATCATGTGGTGTCTCAGCACGAAGAACTTTCGCAACGGTGCATACTCAGGGAGAACACTTGTACCTTGATAATTAGTGAGAGGTCATCTTATAAATCTACCGTCGAACTAAGCAAAATAAGATGTATAAAAGATAAACATCACATGCAATCAAAATATGTGACATGATATGGCCATCATCATCTTGTGCCTTTGATCTCCATCTCCAAAGCATCGTCATGATCTCCATTGTCACCGGCATGACACCATGATCTCCATCATCTTGATCTATATCAATGTGTCGTCACATGGTTGTCTCGCCAACAATTGCTCTTGCAACTATTGCTATTGCATAGCGATAAAGTAAAGCAATTATTTGGCGCTTGCATCTTCTGCAATAGAGAGATAACCATAAGGCTTTTGCCAGTTGCCGATAACTTCAACAAAACATGATCATCTCATACAACAACTTATATCTCATCACGTCTTGACCATATCACATCACAACATGCCCTGCAAAAACAAGTTAGACGTCCTCTACTTTGTAGTTGCAAGTTTTACGTGGCTGCTACGGGCTGAGCAAGAACCGTTCTTACCTACGCATCAAAACCACAACGATAGTTTGTCAAGTTGGTGCTGTTTTAACATTCGCAAGGACCGGGCGTAGCCACACTTGGTTCAACTAAAGTTGGAGAAACTGACACCCGCCAGCCACCTGTGTGCAAAGCACGTCGGTAGAACCAGTCTTGCGTAAGCGTACGCGTAATGTCGGTCCGGGCCGCTTCATCCAACAATACCGCCGAACCAAAGTATGACATGCTGGTAAGCAGTATGACTTATATCGCCCACAACTCACTTGTGTTCTACTCGTGCATGACATCAACGCATAAAACCTAGGCTCGGATGCCACTGTTGGGGAACGTAGTAATTTCAAAAATTTCCCTACGCACACGCAAGATCATGGTGATGCATAGCAACAAGAGGGGAGAGTGTTTTCTACGTACCCTCGTAGACCGAAAGCGGAAGCGTTAGCACAACGCGGTTGATGTAGTCGTACGTCTTCACGGCCCGATCGATCAAGCACCGAAACTACGGCACCTCCGAGTTCTAGCACACGTTCAGCTCGATGACGATGCCCGGACTCCGATCCAGCAAAGTGTCGGGGAAGAGTTCCGTCAGCACGACGGCGTGGTGATGATCTTGATGTTCTACCGTCGCAGGGCTTCGCCTAAGCACCGCTACAATATTATCGAGGATTATGGTGGAGGGGGGCACCGCACACGGCTAAGAGAACGATCATGAAGATCAACTTGTGTGTCTAGAGGTGCCCCCCTGCCCCTGTATATAAAGGAGTGGAGGAGGGGGGAGAGGGCCGGCCCCTATGGTGCGCCCTGGAGGAGTCCTACTCCCACCGGGAGTAGGATTCCCCCCCCCCCTTCCAAGTAGTAGGAGTAGGAGTCAAGGCAAGGGAAGGGAAGGGAGAAGAGAAGGAAGGAGGGGGCGCAACCCTCCCCCTAGTCCAATTCGGACTAGGCCTTGGGGGGCGCCCAACCTCTCTTCTCTCTTTCCCCTAAAGCCCAATAAGGCCCATATACTCCCCGGCGAATTCCCGTAACTCTCCGGTACTCCGAAAAATACCCGAATCACTCGGAACCTTTCCGATGTCCGAATATAGTCGTCCAATATATCGATCTTTACGTCTCGACCATTTCGAGACTCCTCGTCATGTCCCCGATCTCATCCGGGACTCCGAACTCCTTCGGTACATCAAAACATATAAACTCATAATATAACTGTCATCGAAACCTTAAGCGTGCAGACCCTACGGGTTCGAGAATAATGTAGACATGACCGAGACACGTCTTCGGTCAATAACCAATAGCAAAACCTGGATGCTCATATTGGCTCCCACATATTCTACGAAGATCTTTATCGGTCAGACCGCATAACAACATACGTTGTTCCTTTTGTCATCGGTATGTTACTTGCCCGAGATTCGATCGTCGGCATCTCAATACCTAGTTCAATCTCGTTACCGGCAAGTCTCTTTACTCGTTCCGCAATACATCATCCTGTAACTAACTCATTAGTTGCAATGCTTGCAAGGCTTAAGTGATGTGCATTACCGAGAGGGCCCAGAATACCTCTCCGACAATCGGAGTGACAAATCCTAATCTCGAAATACGCCAACCCAACAAGTACCTTTGGAGACACCTGTAGAGCACCTTTATAATCACCCAGTTACGTTGTGACGTTTGGTAGCACACAAAGTGTTCGTCCGGTAAAGGGAGTTGCATAATCTCATAGTCATAGGAACATGTATAAGTCATGAAGAAAGCAATAGCAACAAACTAAACGATCAAGTGCTAAGCTAACGGAATGGGTCAAGTCAATCACATCATTCTCCTAATGATGTGATCCCGTTAATCAAATGACAACTCATGTCTATGGTTAGGAAACATAACCATCTTTGATCAATGAGCTAGTCAAGTAGAGGCATACTAGTGACATACTGTTTGTCTATGTATTCACACATGTATTATGTTTCCGGTTAATACAATTCTAGCATGAATAATAAACATTTATCATGATAAAAGGAAATAAATAATAACTTTATTATTGCCTCTAGGGCATATTTCCTTCATGTTAAAGAATTCATAATATTGGTAAGCATCAGGAAATGCCTATGAATTATTCACTTGTTGTTCAACCATTTGATGTTTGGGGCTTTGATTATATGGACCTTTTCCTTCCTCTAATGGGTATACACATATTTTGGTTGTTGTTGATTATGTCACTAAGTGGGTAGTTCCAACTGGCAGTGTTGATCATAACACCTCCATTAAAATGCCTAAAGAAATTATCTTCTCAAGGTTTGGAGTCCCTAGATATTTAATGACTCATGGTGGTTCACATTTTATTCATGGTGCTTTCCATAAAATGCTTGCTATATGATGTCAACCATAGAATTGCATCACCCTATCATCTTCAATCTAGTGGTCAAGTTGAACTTAGCAATAGAGAAATAAAATTAATTTTACAAAAAACTATCAATATGTCCCGAAAGAATTGGTCTAAGAAACTTGATGATGCACTTTGGGCCTATAGAATAGCTTATAAAAATCCTATGGGTATGTCTCCATACAAAATGGTTTATGGGAAAGCTTGTCATTTGCCTCTTGAGTTAGAACATAAAGCATATTGGGCAATTAAAGAACTCAATTATGACTTCAAACTTACCGATGAAAAGAGGTTATTTGATATTAGCTCACTAGATGAATGGAGAACCCAAGCTTATGAAAATGCCAAACTATTCAAAGAAAATGTTAAAAGATGGCATGGCAAAAGAATCCAAAAGCAGGAATTCGAAGTTGGTGAATATGTTCTATTGTATAATTCTCATTTCAGATTTTTTGCAGGAAAACTTCTCTCTAAATGGGAAGGGCCATATATTATCAAAGAAGTTTATCGCTCTAGAGCTATTAATAAGATCAATAATGCCGAAGGCACTAATCTGAAGGTGGTCAATGGGCAAAGAATTAAGCACTATATTTTAGGTACGCCTATTAATGTTGAAACTAATATTATTCAAACCATGACATCGGAGGATGATAACCCACAAGTATAGGGGATCAATTGTAGCCTCTTTCGATAAGTAAGAGTGTCGAACCCAACGAGGAGCTAAAGGTAGAACAAATATTCCCTCAAGTTCTATCGACCACCGATACAACTCTACGCACGCTTGACGTTCGCTTTACCTAGAACAAGAATAAAACTAGAAGTACTTTGTAGGTGTTTTTGGGTAAGCTTGCAAGAAAGTAAAGAGCACGTAAATAAAGACTAGGGGCTGTTTAGGTAAAGACACAACTAAATTAGTTTTAGTAGAGAGCTTGTTGTTACAAGAAAGTTATTTGTCCGTAGGCAATCGATAACTAGACCGGTAATCATTATTGCAATTTTATTTGAGGGAGAGGCATAAGCTAACATACTTTCTCTACTTGGATCATATGCACTTATGATTGGAACTCTAGCAAGCATCCGCAACTACTAAAGATTCATTAAGGTAAAACCCAACCATAGCATTAAAGTATCAAGTCCCCTTTATCCCATACGCAAACAACCTACTTACTCGGGTCTGTGCTTCTTTCACTCACGCCACCCACCATAAGCAAATCATAAGCATATTGCAAACACTACAACGGGAATCCCTCACGCTTGCGCGACATGGAGAGCACCATAGGACAGCACCAATAATAAAACATACAATTCAAACCAATCACGATCATCAAATAGCCATTAGGACAAAACAAATCTACTCAAACATCATAGGATAGCCATACATCATTGGGAAATAATATATAGCGTTGAGAACCATGTTTAAGTAGAGATTACAGCGGGTAAGAGAGAGGTTACACCGCTGCATAGAGGGGGGAAGAGTTGGTGATGATGGTGGTGAAGTTGTTGGTGAAGATGACGGTGATGATGATGGCCCCGGCAGCGCTCCGGCGCCACCGGAAGCAAGGGGGAGAGGGCCCCCTTCTTCTTCTTCTTCCTTGACCTCCTCCCTAGATGGGAGAAGGGTTTCCCCTCTGGTCCTTGGCTCCCATGGCGTGGGAGGGGCGAGAGCCCCTCCGAGATTGGATCTATCTCTCTGTCTCTCTCTGGTTCTGCATTCTGTTCTGGCTCTGTTTCACCGTTTCGTGTATATATGGAGATCCGTAACTCCGATTTGCCTGAAACCTTCGCCGTGATTTTTTTCCGAATATTAGCTTTCTTGCGGCAAAAGAAGAGCGTCAACCGCCTTACGGTGGGCTCATGAGGGTAGGGGCGCGCCCTAAGGGGGGGCGCCCCTGCCTCGTGACCACCTCGGGCACTGGTTCGCGTTGATTTTCCTTCCAAATTTTCCATATTTTCCAAAAATAAGCTCCGTCCGTTTTTATCCCGTTTGGACTCCGTTTGATATGGATATTCTACGAAACCAAAAACATGCAACAGACAGGAACTGGCACCGGGCACTGGATCAATATGTTAGTCCCAAAAATAATATAAAAAGTTGCCAAAAAGTACATGAAAGTTGAATAATATTGGCATGGAACAATCAAAAATTATAGATACGATGGAGACGTATCAGCATCCCCAAGCTTAATTCATGCTCGTCCTCGAGTAGGTAAATGATAAAAAAATAATTTTTGATGTGGAATGCTACCTAGCATAATCTTGATCATATGTCTAATCATGGCATGAATATTAAGACACGAGTGATTCAAAGCAATAGCCTATCCTTTGACATAAAAATAATAATACTTCAAGCATACCAACCAAGCAATTATGTCTTATTGAAATAACATAGCCAAAGAAAGCTCATCCCTACAAAATCATATAGTCTGGCTATGCTCCATCTTCACCACACAAAGCATTCACATCATGCACAACCCCGATGACAAGCCAAGCAATTGTTTCATACTTTTGACGTTCTCAAACCTTTTCAACTTTCATGCAATACATGAGCCTGAGCCATGGACATAGCACTATAGGTGGAATAGAATATGATGGTGGGGGTTATGTGGAGAAGACAAAAAAGGAGAAAGTCTCACATCAACTAGGCGTATCAACGGGCTATGGAGATGCCCATTAATAGATATCAATGTGAGGAGTAGGGATTGCCATGCAACGGATGCACTAGAGCTATAAGTATATGAAAGCTCAAACTAAAACTAAGTGGGTGTGCATCCAACTTGCTTGCTCATGAAGACCTAGGGCATTTGAGGAAGCCCATCGTTGGAATATACAAGCCAAGTTCTATAATGAAAATTCCCACAAGTATATGAAAGTGATAACTCAAGAGACTCTCTATATGAAGAACATGGTGCTACTTTGGAGCACAATGTGGTAAAAGGATAGTAACATTGCCCCTTTTTCCTTTTTTTCTTTTTTTTTTCTGGGCTTCTTTGGCCCCCTTTTTTTATTTAGGCTTCTTTGGCCTCTCTTTTTTGGGCAATGCTCTAATAATGATGATCATCACACTTTTATTTACTTACAACTCAATATTACAACTCGATATCTAGAACGAAGATATGACTCTATATGAATGCCTCCGGCGGTGTACCGGGATGTGCAATGATCTAGCGTAGCAATGACATCAAAAAATGGACAAGCCATGAAAACATCATGCTAGCTATCTTACGATCATGCAAAGCAATATGACAATGAATGCTCAAGTCATGTATATGATGACGACGAAAGTTGCATGGCAATATATCTCGGAATGGCTATGGAAATGCCATGATAGGTAGGTATGGTGGCTGTTTTGAGGAAGGTTATGGGGGTTTATGGCACCGGCGAAAGTTGCGCGGTACTAGAGAGGCTAGCAATGATGGAAGGGTGAGAGTGCGTATAATCCATGGACTCAACATTAGTCATAAAGAACTCACATACTTATTGCAAAAATCTATAGTCATCGAAGCAAAGTACTACGCGCATGCTCCTAGGGGGATAGATTGGTAGGAAAAGACCATCGCTCATCCCTGACCACCACTCATAAGGAAGACAATCAATAAACACCTCATGCTCCGACTTCGTTACATAACGATTCACCATACGTGCATGCTACGGGACTTGCAAACCTCAACAAAAGTATTTCTCAATTTCACAATTACTCAACTAGCACGACTCTAATATCACCATCTTTATATCGCAAAACTATTGCAAGGAATCAAACATATCATATTCAGCGATCTACAAGTTTATGTAGGATTTTATGACTAACCATGTGAATGACCAGTTCCTGTCATCTCTCTAAATAGATATAAGTGAAGCAAGAGAGTTTAATTCTTTCTACAAAAGATATGCCCGTGCTCTAACAAATATAAGTGAAGCAAAAGAGCATTCTGCAAATGGCGGTTGTCTAAGTGAAGAGAAACAGGCAATCCAAACTTCAAATGATATAAGTGAAGCACATGAAGCATTCTATAAAGCCATACTCAAAAGATATAAGTGAAGTGCAAAGAGCATTCTATAAATCAACCAAGGACTATATCATACCAGCATGGTGCATAAAAGAAAAATGAAAACTAAATGCAAAAGACGCTCCAATATTGCACATATCGCATGAACGAAACGAATCCAAAAACATACCGATACTTGTTGAAGAAAGAGGGGATGCCTTCCCAGCATCCCCAAGCTTAGACGCTTGAGTCTCCTTGAATATTTACTTGGGGTGCCTCGGGCATCCCCAAGCTTGAGCTCTTGCCTCTCTTCCTTCTTCTCACATCGAGACCTTCTCGATCATCGAACACTTCATCCACACAAAACTTCAACAGAAAACTCGGTAAGATCCGTTAGTATAATAAAGCAAATAACTACTCTAAGTACTGTTGCAAACCAATTCATATTTTTTGCATTGTGTCTACTGTAGTATAACTTTTTCATGGCTTAATCCACTGATATAAATTGATAGGTTCATCAAAACAAGCAAACTATGCATCAAAAACAGAATCTGTCTAAAACAGAACAGTCTGTAGCAATCTGAACATTCACCATACTTATGATACTTGAAAAATTCTGCAAAAATTAGGAAAAATAAACAATTTGTACATAAAGACAGTGCAAAAAGAATCAGAACCATTTGACGTTCCAGCTAAAAATGTAAAATCGCGCACTACAGCCAAAGTTTCTGTCCTGCACCGTACAAACCATCAAGCAAATGTAAACATCCTAAAGGCAAACCTTGGCACATTATTTTTATAATACAATGGAATTGTACAAGGGGATAATTATTTTTGTTGAAAAGTTTCTGTAATTAAGATTCACAAAGTTCCCATGGGCATGAACAAAGTTCAAGGACGTCCACCATTTTCACAATGCTCGTCTCTCTCACTTTCACTTTTCTTTTTGAAAAAGTTTTGGGTTCCCCTCTTTATTTTTGTTGTTTTTAAACTATATGAAAGAGATCAACAGAAATAAATGACTCTCTAAAACTTCCGGGTTGTCTCCCTGGCATCGCTTTCTTTAAAGCCGTTAAGCTAGGCATATAGTGCTCAAGTAATGAATCCACCCGGATCCCAAGGTATATCAAAGCCAATTTGAATCAACAATGATTTGTAATTTAGTAGTAACCACAAAGTAACATATATCAAGCAATGACGAAGTCTAACTCTCTTCCTATGCATCGGCATGTCATAAAAGAACAATTCATGCACACAAAGTAAAGGCCAATACATAGTATAAACAGTTTCTTGCAATTTTATCGTATTGGAAACATAGAGAGGTGGATATATTGTTCCTCTCTCATAATAATTGCAAGTAGGAGCAGCAAGCACATGCATATTATATCTATCAAAATCATCATGTGCAACGGTAAAAGGCAACCCATTAATATAATCCTTAATAAGTGCAAACTTCTCCGATATAGTGTAGTCGAGAGAATTCAAAAAGATAATAGGACTATCATGTGTGGGTGCAATAGCAAAAATTTCATGTTTAACATAAGGAGCTATAGCAAGTTCATCTCCATAAGCATAATTCATATTGGCATCTTGGCCACAAGCATAGCAAGCATCATCAAAAAGAGATATTTCAAAAGAATCAACGGGATCATAACAATCACCATAGCAATCATCCTCCGGTAAGCACGAAGGGAAATTAAACAATGTATGAGTTGAAGAGTTACTCTCATTAGAAGGTGGGCACGGGTAGCTAATCCGCTCTTCCTCCTTTTGTTCTTCGCTCTCCTCCTCATCTTTTTCATCCAATGAGCTCACAATTTTGTCAACTTCTTCTTCCATAGATTCCTGCAAAATATTAGTCTCTTCTTGGACAGCGAAGGCTTTCTTAATAAGCGCATTAATTTCGTAATTGTATTCATAATTCTCATAACAATATTTCAGGATAGCTAGATTTTCAGGTCTATAAACAGCATCATCAAAATCTTCAAACTCTTTAAACATAGATTCAATTTCATAAGCACCCTTAAAAGCAACAAATTCTTCTATTTGTTCCACATCATAGTAATAATATATACCATTAGCATAAGAAGCTAAGGTTTCATTATCATTAAATTCACATGAAAAAGGAAGGTGTGGAGCCTTCACCTTAGAGCAACAAGTATAATCATATCTCAAGCATAGTTGACTAGCATACCACTTCAATATATGAATTTGATCCCATAATAGTTTCCCTTTTTGTGTCAAGCGGTAATCCCTAAAGTATTCACGTTGATCCAACGTTACTCCCATTGCATAATTGAATGGGGTTTCCTCAGGATTATTAAAGTAGTACATAATATCTTTCACATAACCAGCATCAAGGGTTTTAGGAGGTTCCCCATCTCCATGAGCAGAAAGTACACCTATTTTTTTGGTATTTCGTGTTCCATATCCATAACTAAAGATAGAGAACAACTAAGAACAGCAAATAAAAATTACTTAGTGATAAAGCAAACAAGCACACACGAGAATATTCACCCCACGCTATTGCTCCCCGGTAACGGCGCCAGAAAAAGGTCTTGATAACCCACAAGTATAGGGGATCAATTGTAGCCTCTTTCCATAAGTAAGAGTGTCAAACCCAACGAGGAGCTAAAGGTAGAACAAATATTCCCTCAATTTCTATCGACCACCGATACAACTCTATGCACGCTTGACGTTCGCTTTACCTAGAACAAGAATAAAACTAGAAGTACTTTGTAGGTGTTTTTGGGTAAGCTTGCAAGAAAGTAAAGAGCACGTAAATAAAGACTAGGGGCTGTTTAGGTAAAGACACAACTAAATTAGTTTTAGTAGAGAGCTTGTTGTTACAAGAAAGTTATTTGTCCGTAGGCATTCGATAACTAGACCGGTAATCATTATTGCAATTTTATTTGAGGGAGAGGCATAAGCTAACATACTTTCTCTAGCAAGCATCCGCAACTACTAAAGATTCATTAAGGTAAAACCCAACCATAGCATTAAAGTATCAAGTCCCCTTTATCCCATACGCAAACAACCTACTTACTCGGGTCTGTGTTTCTGTCACTCACGCCACCCACCATAAGCAAATCATAAGCATATTGCAAACCCTACAGCGGGAATCCCTCATGCTTGCACGACACGTAGAGCACCATAGGACAGCACCAATAATAAAACATACAACTCAAACCAATCACGATCATCAAATAGCCATTAGGACAAAACAGATCTACTCAAATATCATAGGATAGCCATACATCATTGGGAAATAATATATAGCGTTGAGAACCATGTTTAAGTAGAGATTACAGCGGGTAAGAGAGAGGTTACACCGCTGCATAGTGTTGGAAATATGCCCTAGAGGCAATAATAAATTTTTTATTATTATATTTCCTTGTTCATGATAATCGTTTATTATCCATGCTATAATTGTATTGATAGGAAACTCAGATACATGTGTGGATACATAGACAACACCATGTCCCTAGTAAGCCTCTAGTTGACTAGCTTGTTGATCAACAGATAGTCATGGTTTCCTGACTATGGACATTGGATGTCATTGATAACGGGATCACATCATTAGGAGAATGATGTGATGGACAAGACCCAATCCTAAACATAGCATAAGATCGTATAGTTCGTTTGCTAGAGTTTTCCAATGTCAAGTATCTTTTCCTTAGACCATGAGATCGTGTAACTCCCGGATACCGTAGGAGTGCTTTGGGTGTACCAAACGTCACAACGTAACTGGGTGACTATAAAGGTATACTACGGGTATCTCCGAAAGTGTCTGTTGGGTTGACACGGATCAAGACTGGGATTTGTCACTCCGTATGACGGAGAGGTATCACTGGGCCCACTTGGTAATGCATCATCATAATGAGCTCAAAGTGACCAAGTGTCTGGTCACGGGATCATGCATTACGGTACGAGTAAAGTGACTTGCCGGTAACGAGATTGAACGAGGTATTGGGATACCGATGATCAGATCTCGGGCAAGTAACATACCGGTTGACAAAGGGAATTGTATACGGGGTTGCTTGAATCCTCGACATCGTGGTTCATCCGATGAGATCATCGAGGAGCATGTGGGAGCCAACATGGGTATCCAGATCCCGCTGTTGGTTATTGACCGGAAAGCGATCTCGGTCATGTCTACATGTCTCCCGAACCCGTAGGGTCTACACACTTAAGGTTCGGTGATGCTAGGGTTGTAGGGATATGTATATGCAGTAACCCGAATGTTGTTCGGAGTCCCGGATGAGATCTCGGACGTCACGGGGAGTTCTGGAATGGTCTGGAGGTAAAGAATTATATATAGGAAGTGCTATTTCGGCCATCGGGACAAGTTTTAGGGTCACCGGTATTGTACCGGGACCACCGGAAGGGTCCCGGGGGTCCACCGGGTGGGGCCACCTGCCCCGGGGGGGCACATGGGCTGTAGGGGGTGCGCCTTGGCCCATATGGGGCCAAGGGCACCAGCCCCAAGAGGCCCATGCGCCAAGAGATAAGGAAGGGAAGAGTCCCAGAAGGGGAAGGCACCTCCTAGGTGCCTTGGGGGGGAGGGATTCCTCCCTTGGCCCCCCCCCTAGGAGATTGGATCTCCTAGGGCCGGCGCCCCCCCTAGGCTCCCTATATATAGTGGGGGAAGGAGGGCCTCTCAATCCACGCCTTTGGTGCCTCCCTCTCCCTCTCCAACACATCCTCCTCCTCCATAGTGCTTGGCGAAGCCCTGCCGGAGTGCTGCAGCTCCACCACCACCACGCCATCGTGCTGCTGTTGGAGCCATCTTCCTCAACCTCTCCTTCCCCCTTGCTAGATCAAGAAGAAGGAGACGTTACGCTGACCGTACGTGTGTTGAACACGGAGGTGCCGTCCGTTCGGCGCTAGGATCTCCGGTGATTTGGATCATGTCGAGTACGCCTTCCTCATCCCCGTTCTTTGAACGCTTCCGCGCGTGATCTACAAAGGTATGTAGATACAATCCGATCACTCGTTGCTAGATGAACTCCTAGATGGATCTTGGTGAAACCGTAGGAAAATTTTGTTTTCTACAACGTTCCCCAACAGTGGCATCATGAGCTAGGTCTATGCGTAGTTACTATGCATGAGTAGAACACAAAGTAGTTGTGGGCGTTGATTTTGTTCAATATGCTTACCGTTACTAGTCCAATCTTGATTCGACGTCATTGTGGGATGAAGCGGCCCGGACCGACCTTACACGTACTCTTACGTGAGACTGGTTCCACCGACTGACATGCACTAGTTGCATAAGGTGGCTAGCGGGTGTCTGTCTCTCCCACTTTAGTCGGATCGGATTCGATGAAAAGGGTCCTTATGAAGGGTAAATAGCAATTGGCATATCACGTTGTGGTTTTTGCGTAGGTAAGAAACGTTCTTGCTAGAAACCCATAGCGGCCACGTAAAACATGCAAACAACAATTAGAGGACGTCTAACTTGTTTTTGCAGGGTATGCTATGTGATGTGATATGGCCAAGAAGAATGTGATGAATGATATGTGATGTATGAGATTGATCATGTTCTTGTAATAGGAATCACGACTTGCATGTCGATGAGTATGACAACCGGCAGGAGCCATAGGAGTTGTCTTTATTTATTATATGACCTGCGTGTCATTGAACAACGCCATGTAATTACTTTACTTTATTGCTAACCATTAGCTGTAGTAGTAGAAGTAATAGTTGGCGAGACAACTTCATGAAGACACGATGATGGAGATCATGGTGTCATGCCGGTGACGATGATGATCATGGAGCCCCGAAGATGGAGATCAAAAGGAGCAAAGTGATGATGGCCATATCATGTCACTATTTGATTGCATGTGATGTTTATCATGTTTATACGTCTTATTTGCTTAGAACGACGGTAGTAAATAAGATGATCCCTCACTAAAATTTCAAGAAAGTGTTCCCCCTAACTGTGCACCGTTGCGAAAGTTCATCGTTTCGAAGCACCACGTGATGATCGGGTGTGATAGATTCTTACGTTCGAATACAACGGGTGTTGACGAGCCTAGCATGTACAGACATGGCCTCGAAACACAAGAGACCGAAAGGTCGAGCATGAGTCGTATAGAAGATACGATCAACATGAAGATGTTCACCGATGTTGACTAGTCCGTCTCACGTGATGATCGGACACGGCCTAGTTGACTCGGATCATGTAATCACTTAGATGACTAGAGGGATGTCTATCTGAGTGGGAGTTCATAAGATGAACTTAATTATCATGAACATAGTCAAAAGGTCTTCGCAAATTATGTCGTAGCTCGCGCTTCAGTTCTACTGTTTAGTTATGTTCCTAGAGAAAATTTAGTTGAAAGTTGATAGTAGCAATTATGCGGACTAGGTCCGTAAACTGAGGATTGTCCTCATTGCTTCATAGAAGGCTTATGTCCTTAATGCACCGCTCAGTGTGCTGAACCTCGAACGTTGTCTGTGGATGTTGCGAACATCTGACATACACATTTTGATAACTACGTGATAGTTCAGTTAAACGGTTTAGAATTGAGGCACCGAAAACGTTTTTGAAACGTCGCGAAACATATGAGATGTTTTGAGGACTAAAATTGGGATTTCAGGCTCGTGCCCACGTCAAGAGGTATAAGACCTCCGACGATTTTCTTAGCCTGCAAACTAAGGGAGAAAAGCTCAATTGTTGAGCTTGTGCTCAGATTGTCTGAGTACAACAATCATTTGAATCGAGTGGGAGTTGATCTTCCAGATGAGATAGTGATGTTTCTCCGAAGTCATTACCACCAAGCTGCTAGAGCTTCGTGATGAACTATAATATATCAGGGACATATATGATGATCCTTGAGATATTCGCGATGTTTGACACCACAAAAGTAGAAATCAAGAAGGAGCATCAATTGTTGATGGTTGGTGAAACCACTAGTTTCAAGAAGGGCAAGGGCAAGAAAGGGATACATCATGAAACGACAAGTCAGTTGCTGCTCAAGTGAAGAAACCCAAAGTTGAACCCAAGCCCGAGACTAAGTGCTTCTATAATAAAGGGGAACAGCCACTGGAGCAGAATTACCCTAGATACTTGGTAGATGAGAAGACTGTCGATAGAAGTATATTGGATATACATTATGTTAATGTGTACGTTACTAGTACTCCTAGTAGCACCAGGATATTAGATACCGGTTCGGTTGCTAAGTGTTAGTAACTCGAAATAAAAGCTACGGAATAAATGGAGACTAGCTAAAGGTGAGCTGACGATATGTGTTGGAAGTGTTTCCAAGGTTGATATGATCAAGCATCGCACGCTCCCTCTACCATCGAGATTGGTGTTTGCGTTGAGCATAGACATGATTGGATTATGCCTATCGCAATACGGTTATTCATTTAAGGAGAAGAACAGTTACTCTGTTTGTTTGAATAATACCTTCAATGGTCTTGCACCTAAAATGAATGGTTCATTGAATCTCGATCATAGTGATACACATGTTCATGCCAAAAGATATAAGATAGTAATGATAGTACCACCTACTTGTGGCACTGCCACTTAAGTCATATCGGTATAAAACGCATGAAGAAGCTCCATGTTGATGGATCTTTGGACTCACTCATTTTTGAAAGGATTGAGACATGCGAACCATGTTTGTTGGTAGATATGCATGAAGAAACTCTATACAGATGGATCGTTTGGACTCACTTGATTTTGAATCACTTGAGACATGCAAATCATACCACATGGGCAAGATGACTGAAAGCCTCGTTTTCAGTAAAATGGAACTAGAAAGCAACTTGTTGGAAGTAATACATTTTGATGTGTGCAGTCCAATGAGTGCTGAGGCGTGTAGTGGATATCGTTATGTTCTTACTTCACAGATAATTTGAGTAGATGTTGAGTATATTTACTTGATGAATCACGAGTCTGAATTATTGAAAGGTTCAAGTAATTTCAGGGTGAAGTTGAAAGATCGTCATGGCAAGAATATCTATCATAGAGATGAATATCTGAATTACGAGTTTGGCACAGAATTAAGACATTGTGGAAATTGTTTCACAACTAATACAGCCTGGAACACCATAGTGTGATGGTGTGTCCGAACATCATAACTGCACCCTATTGGATATGATGCATACCATGATGTCTCTTATCGAATTACCACGATATTTTATGGGTTAGGCATTAGAGACAACCACATTCACTTTAAATAGGGCACCACGTAATTCCGATGAGATGACACCGTATGAACTATGGTTTAGAGAAACCTAAGCTGTCATTTCTTAAAGGTTTGGGGGTGCGACGCTTATGTGAAAAAGTTTCAGGCTGATAAGCTCGAACCCAAAGCGGATAAATGCATCTTCATAGGACACCCAAAACAGTTGGGTATACCTTCTGTCTCAGATCCGAAAGCAATAAGGGATTGTTTCTAGAATCGGGTCCTTTCTCGAGGAAAAGTTTCTCTCGAAAGAATTGAGTGGGAGGATGGTGGAGACTTGATGAGGTTATTGAACCGTCTCTTCAACTAGTGTGTGGCAGGGCACAGGAAGTTTTTCCTGTGGCACCTACACCAATTGAAGTGAAAGCTTATGATAGTGATCATGAAACTTCAGATCAAGTCACTACCAAACCTCGTGGGATGACAAGGATGCGTACTACTTCAGAGTGGTACGTAATCCTGTCTTGGAAGTCATGTTGCTAGACAACAATGAACCTACGAGCTATGGAGAAGCGATGGTGGGCCCGGATTCCGATAAATGGCTCGAGGCCATAAAATCCGAGAGAGGATCCATGTATGAAAACAAAGTGTAGACAGAACAGCTCGATGGTCATAAGGCTGTTGAGTGCAGATGGATTTTAAGACGGACAATGATGGTAAATGTCACCATTAAGAAAGCTCGAATTGTCGTTAAGAAGTTTCCGACAAGTTCAAGGAGTTGACTACGATGAGACTTTCTCACTCGTAGCGATGCTAAGAGTCTGTTGGAATTATATTAGCGATTACTGCATTATTTATGAAATCTTGCAGATAGGATGTCAAAACATTGTTTCCTCGACGATTTTCTTGAGGAAAGGTTGTATGTGATACAACCGGAAGGTTTTTTTCAATCCTGAAAGATGCTAATAAGTATGCAAAGCTCCAGCAATCCTTCTAAGGACTGGAGTAAGCATCTCGGAGTTGGAATGTATGCTTTGATGAGATGATCAAAGATTTTGGGTGTATACAAAGTTTATGAGAAACTTGTATTTCCAAAGAAGTGAGTGGGAGCACTATAGAATTTCTGATGAGTATATGTTGTTGACATATTGTTGATCAGAAATGACGTAGAATTTCTGGAAAGCATATAGGGTTATTTGGAAAGTGTTTTTCAATGGAAAGCCTGGATTAAGCTACTTGAACATTGAGCATCAAGATCTATAAGGATAGATCAAAACGCTTAATGGTGCTTTCAAATGAGCACATACCTTGACATGATCTTGAAGGTGTTCAAGATGGATCAGTCGATAAAGGAGTTCTTGCCTGAGTTGTAAGGTATGAAGTTAAGACTTAAAGCTCGACCACGGCAGAATAGAGAGAAAGGACGAAGGTCGTCCCCTATGCTTAAGACATAATCTCTACAGTATGCTATGCTGTGTACCGCACCTGAAATGTGCCTTGCCATGAGTCAGTCAAGGGGTACAAGAGTGATCTAAGAATGGATCATAGGACAGCGGTCAAAGTTATCCTTAGTAACTAGTGGACTAAGGAATTTTCTCGATTATGGAGGTGGTAAAAGAGTTCGTCGTAAAGGGTTACGCCGATGCAAACTTTGACACTAATGCAGATTATTCTGAGTAGTAAACTGGATTCGTATAGTAGAACAGTTATTTGGAATAGCTCCAAATGTAGCGTAGTAGTTGCATCTACAAGATGACATAAGAAATTTGCGAAGTACATACGGATCTGAAAGATTCAGACCCGTTGACTATAACATCTCTCACAAGCATAACATGATCAAACCCAGAACTCATCGAGTGTTAATCACATGGTAATGTGAACTAGATTATTGACTCTAGTAAACTCTTTGGGTGTTAGTCACATGGGGATGTGACCTTGAGTGTTAGTCACATAGCGATGTGAACTGGATTATTGACTCTAGTGCAAGTGGGAGACTGTTGGAAATATGCCCTAGAGGCAATAATAAATTAGTTATTATTATATTTCCTTGTTCATGATAATCGTTTATTATCCATGCTATAATTGTATTGATAGGAAACTCAGATACATATGTGGATACATAGACAACACCATGTCCCTAGTAAGCCTCTAGTTGACTAGCTCGTTGATCAACAGATAGTCATGGTTTCCTGACTATGGACATTGGATGTCATTGATAACGGGATCACATCATTAGGAGAATGATGTGATGGACAAGACCCAATCCTAAACATAGCATAAGATCATATAGTTCGTTTGCTAGAGTTTTCCAATGTCAAGTATCTTTTCCTTAGACCATGAGATCGTGTAACTCCCGGATACCGTAGGAGTGCTTTGGGTGTACCAAACGTCACAACGTAACTGGGTGACTATAAAGGTATACTACGGGTATCTCTGAAAGTGTCTGTTGGGTTGACACGGATCAAGATTGGGATTTGTCACTCCGTATGACGGAGAGGTATCACTGGGCCCACTCGGTAATGCATCATCATAATGAGCTCAAAGTGACCAAGTGTCTGGTCACGGGATCATGCATTACGGTACGAGTAAATTGACTTGCCGGTAACGAGATTGAACGAGGTATTGGGATACCGACGATCAGATCTCGGGCAAGTAACATACCGATTAACAAAGGGAATTGTATACGGTGTTGCTTGAATCCTCGACATCGTGGTTCATCCGATGAGATCATCGAGGAGCATGTGGGAGCCAACATGGGTATCCAGATCCCGCTGTTGGTTATTGACCGGAAAGCGATCTCGGTCATGTCTACATGTCTCCCGAACCCGTAGGGTCTACACACTTAAGGTTCGGTGACACTAGGGTTGTAGGGATATGTATATGCAGTAACCCGAATGTTGTTCGGAGTCCCGGATGAGATCCCGGACGTCACGAGGAGTTTCGGAATGGTCCGGAGGTAAAGAATTATATATAGGAAGTGCTATTTCGGCCATCGGGACAAGATTCGGGGTCACCGGTATTGTACCGGGACCACCGGAAGGGTCCCGGGGGTCCACCGGGTGGGGCCACCTGCCCCGGGGGGGCACATGGGCTGTAGGGGGTGCGCCTTGGCCCATATGGGGCCAAGGGCACCAGCCCCAAGAGGCCCATGCGCCAAGAGATAAGGAAGGGAAGAGTCCCGGAAGGGGAAGGCACCTCCTAGGTGCCTTGGGGAGGAGGGATTCCTCCCTTGGCCGCCGCCCCCCTAGGAGATTGGATCTCCTAGGGCCGGAGCCCCCCCTAGGCTCCCTATATATAGTGGGGGAAGGAGGGCCTCTCAATCCACGCCTTTGGTGCCTCCCTCTCCCTCTCCAACACATCCTCCTCCTCCATAGTGCTTGGCGAAGCCCTGCCGGAGTGCTGCAGCTCCACCACCACCACGCCATCGTGCTGCTGTTGGAGCCATCTTCCTCAACCTCTCCTTCCCCCTTGCTGGATCAAGAAGAAGGAGACATTACGCTGACCGTACGTGTGTTGAACGCGGAGGTGCCGTCCGTTCGGCGCTAGGATCTCCGGTGATTTGGATCACGTCGAGTACGCCTTCCTCATCCCCGTTCTTTGAACGCTTCCGCGCGTGATCTACAAAGGTATGTAGATACAATCCGATCACTCGTTGCTAGATGAACTCCTAGATGGATCTTGGTGAAACCGTAGGAAAATTTTGTTTTCTACAACGTTCCCCAACACATAGAGGGGGGAAGAGTTGGTGATTATGGAGGTGAAGTTGTTGGTGAAGATGACGGTGATGATGATGGCCTCGGCAGCGCTCCGGCGCCACCGGAAGCAAGGGGGAGAGGGCCCCCTTCTTCTTCTTCTTCTTCCTTGACCTCCTCCCTAGATGGGAGAAGGGTTTCCCCTCTGGTCATTGGCTCCCATGGCGTGGGAGGGGCGAGAGCCCCTCCGAGATTGGATCTATCTCTCTGTCTCTCTCTCTGGTTCTACGTTCTGTTCTGGCTCTGTTTCACCGTTTCATGCATATATTGAGATTCGTAACTCCGATTGGCCTGAAACCTTCGCCGTGATTTTTTTCCGAATATTAGCTTTCTTGCGGCAAAAGAAGAGCGTCAACCGCCTTACGGTGGGCTCACGAGGGTAGGGGGCGCGCCCTAAGGGGGGGTGCGCCCCCCTGCCTCGTGACCACCTCGGGCACTGGTTCGCGTTGATTTTCCTTCCAAATTTTCCATATTTTCCAAAAATAAGCTCCGTCCGTTTTTATCCCGTTTGGACTCCGTTTGATATGGATATTCTGCGAAACCAGAAACATGCAACAGACAGGAACTGGCACTGGGCACTGGATCAATATGTTAGTCCCAAAAATAATATAAAAAGTTGCCAAAAAGTATATGAAAGTTGAATAATATTGGCATGGAACAATCAGAAATTATAGATACGACGGAGATGTATCAGAGGAACATATAAAAGAAACCTTCCAGAACACTCCAAAACACTGAAAATGAAGAGGTACGTGATACGGTAAGTAAACGGACTCCAAAAATTCCACAAAATTATTTTTTGCCAGTTATGGAATATTAGAAAAAAATAAAAAATAATAAGAAACAACCGGGAAGGAAACCCAGGTGCCCACAAGGCACCAGGGCGCGCCTGCCCCACCTGGCGTGCCCTGGTGGCTTATGGGCCACGAGGGCACCTTCCCGATTCCATTTTCCTATAGTATACTTGTTTCCCAAGATAAAAATTATTTATATACTCCCCCGGACGATTTGACCACCGTATCTCAGAAATATCCTCTGTTCTTGTTTCGAGTTGTTTTTCTAACAGATCTAAATCGCCATGGCCCCACCAAGCTCTTCCAAGGACAAGTTCTTTGAGAGGGTAATCAATCCCTACTTGTCGGAGGTGATGAAACACCCTCAAGCCATTGAGATGCGTTAACGGGTGCTCCACATCCGGGATGTTCAAGGGCCCAAGAAGACGGGAAGCGTGGAGGCTAGGAGATCTTCAGGTGCCAAGGGATGGTGGAGCGTGGACTCAGTGCCAATCACCTCATGATCACGGAATTCACCCGTGATCACAAGGTGGATGGCCGGTCTATGAAGGACATTGTCTTCACCTTCAACGAGCAAATCAATTTTCTACAAAGCCAAATCTATGATCTTCAAAATCAAGTTTTTGAGTATGAAGCAAGATTTAAAGGTATGAGTTTAGCTGCTAGTTGCAGGACTCAGGAGACTCGTGCTTCCTCTTATGATGGTGAACCGCTACCATGGAAGCCGGAGGACAAGTTTGCCTCCACTCCATCACCACCACCATCATCTTCATCACCAAACAAGGAGACTTAAGCACACTGGTATGGGCACTCCCCTTGGCTTGTGCCAAGCTTGGGGGAGGTGCTCCGGTATCGTATCACCATCACTTTTATTACCTTTACTAGTTCGATCCCTACTTATTTCGTGATTTAGTTGAATAAAAGTTTAGTATGATCCATTTTCGAGTGCTAGTTTTGTGATCTATCTATCTATGTAATCGAGTGAGAGTTATATAATAAAGTTTAGTTTGAGTTTTTGCTTCTTTACTTTTATGTTCCAAGCAAAATAAAGGGAAATAATGAAAAATATCATATGCTAATCTTATGTAAGTAATGACATCACATAAGGAAAATAGCATGCAAATTCATGAAAGTTGACAAACATAGCATTGGTCAATGATGCAATTCATGAAAGAATTAATAAGGGAAGAGAAGATTCGCATGCAAATATACTAGCTTGGACATCTTTTATGATTGTGAGCCCCATTAAATATCTTATGCCAAATTGTTGACGTTGGACAAGGAAGACAACATAATGATTTATGTTTGTTCATATTCACATAGAAGTTATTTTGTCATAGATACTTCAACATGTGGTGCTTGCTCAATATCTTTGCTAGCCAAAATTTTGCACTAAGTAGAGATACTACATGTGCATCCAAAACCCTTAACCCAAATTCATGTTTTGGGAGTCCACCATACCTACCCATGGATTGAGTAAGATCCTTCAAGTAAGTTGCCATCGGTTCAAAAAGGCAATACAAATTGCTGCTAAATGTGTTTGATCTTTTAGTGTAAGGGAAAATAAGCATTGTACGAACTTATGATGGCAAAGTAATAAAAGCGACGGGCTGCATAATAAAGGTTGCTATCATAAGGGGCAATATAATGTGACGTTCTTTTGCATTAAGAGATTGTGCATACAAAACCAAAAAGGGCATGACAACCTCTGCTTCCCTCTGTGAAGGGCATATCTTTTACTTTTATGTATTTACTTTTTATGCAAGAGTAAGTATTCTTCTCTATTCCTTTTTATTTTCTCTTTGGGTGTTTTTCTAGGTCTCATGCAAGAAATGAGAATGAAATTCAAACATCTGGGCGTCGTTGCTTGGCCGGAAAGATTAAGAAACTTGGTTTTTTAATTCCTGTAAATCCAAAACACGCCTGAAAATCATGAAACTTGGCATGGTGTCATGACATGCTACCAACATGGTGTGGTAAATTTTTTGGCCGAATTGGGACAAGGTTTCCTATAAGCTTCTTGCAAACTAGAGCTTCTCTCAAGAAGGCTCGTGATTCCGAGAGGGAACATGTCACCTCCGTGTGCGAAACGACATACACTGCCTTCTCCTGCCTTAATTTTTTTACATAGGTAGATTAGACCAAATAGAAGTATCGTGCTAAAATTTGGAATTATTCCGGGTTCGTTTGGCCTTTTTTATACAATAATCAAATTTCTGGGCATTTAATGTGCATAATTCAAATTTGAACTACAAGCACATGCTGCAGTGCACCAAAGTTGGTTAAAAAATCACATGTGTGTCCTTGAGTGAATTTCTAGGTCCCATGCAAGAAATGAGAATGAAATTCAAACATCTGGGCGTTACCTCCATGTCACATGTGTGTCCTTGATTCCGAGAGGGAACATGTCACCTCCGTGTGCGAAACGACATACACTGCCTTCTCCCGCCTTAATTCTTTTACACAGGTAGATTAGACCAAATAGAAGTATCGTGCTAAATTTTGGAATTATTCCGGGTTCGTTTGGTCTTTTTTATACATTAATCGAATTTCTGGTCATTTAATGTGCATAATTCAAATTTGAACTACAAGCACATGCTCCAGTGCACCAAAGTTGGTTGAAAAATCACATGTGTGTCCTTGGGTGAATTTCTAGGTCCCATGCAAGAAATGGGAATGAAATTCAAACATCTGGGCATCGTTACTCAACCGGAAAGATTGAGAAACTTGATTTTTTTTAATTCCTGTAAATCCAAAACACGCTTGAAAATCATGAAACTTGGCATGGTGTCATGACATGGCACCAACATGCTGTGGTAATTTTTTTGACCAAATTGGGACAAGCTTTGGTATAAGCTTCTTGCAAAC
Organism: Triticum urartu; assembly: GCF_056163025.1. Taxonomy (NCBI): domain Eukaryota; kingdom Viridiplantae; phylum Streptophyta; class Magnoliopsida; order Poales; family Poaceae; genus Triticum; species Triticum urartu. The sequence goes on along the minus strand of NC_141873.1, from coordinate 62,888,218 downwards.
CGGAGCTTCTCTCGAGAAGGCTCGTGGTTCCGAGAGGGAACATGTCACCTCCGTGTGCGAAACAACATACACTGCCTTCTTTCACCTTAATTTTTTTTACACAGGTAGATTAGACCAAATAGAAGTATTGTGCTAAATTTTGGAATTATTCCGGGTTCGTTTGGCCTTTTTTATACATTAATTGAATTTCTGGGCATTTAACGTGCATAATTTAAATTTGAACTACAAGCACATGCTCCAGTGCACCAAAGTTGGTTGAAAAATTGCAGGTGTGTCCTTGGGTGAATTTCTAGGTCCCATGCAAGAAATGAGAATGAAATTCAAACATCTGGGCGTCGTGGCTCGGCTGGAAATATTGAGAAACTTGGTTTTTTAATTCTTGTAAATCCAAAACATGCCTGAAAATCATGAAACTTGGCATGGCGTCATGACATGGCACCAACATGTTGTGGTAATTTTTCTCTCCGATTTGTGAAGGCGCACACATTAACAACAAAGTCATTTTGGAACAAGTGATGTCACGTTACAAATTGGAAACACAAGTATTATTGAAACCGTGGGCGTTCTACTTACCATTTATGCGATGCCATGTGTCCCCTTTTTTATTGTCTAGGAGGTGCTGTGCAGGGTAGCTATTTGAGTACGGGAGGCGTGCGATCATACCCCTGCGTGTGCTCATCGGGAGGAGAGCCCTTTGACCTCTATCCTCTGCACACCTCCCTCCCAACGGCTCCATTAATGGTGCCCGAGCCCCCGTTTCACGGCGTGGCTATGTCTCACTGGACTGAGATTTAAGAGAGAAAAAGGAAATCTGAAAAGAAAGTTTTTCACGGATCTTGATGTAAGATCTGACGGACCTATATAGCATCGAATGCGACTTATAGCAAGACTGATGAATATCAGGACGATGACAGTACATAATAATTGTCTTACATATTTAGGAACATAATTAAAAAAGCCACATGCGGCAACGCCCAAAATATACAAGGGCAAAAGAAGAAGGAAGACAACGATCTGGCTCGCTGATGTCTACTTTCTTGATGTGTTGCTGCAGGCCGCAGGGACTAGTCTCTGCAGCGAGCGGCGATGAGCTCTTTCTTGTCCTCAATATGTTGCTTGAGAGCATCCACGGATTCCTCCACCAGCCTTCTGTCCTTGATGCACAGCATGTCATTCTCGTCCATAAGTTTCTCGACGATGACGCCGGTCCTCTTCAACAAGGCAATGGTCTCCTCCTGCTGCTCCGCACTTCCGACGATCTTCGCCCTCAGCAGGTCGCGCTCGGCCCGGAGCTTCGCATTGCTCTCATTTAGTTGCCGGATGACGCCGGTAGCTTGTTCAAGCGAGGCTTTCATGTCGTCATGCACCCTCGCCCAGCCAGAGATCTGATCCATCTGGCTATGGACGATCGCATGCATGCGCCTGTAAGAGTCCTCGCCTGCCCACGAGATATTTTCCCAGGCCGCCACGACGCGGGAGGACATCTCTGCTGCATTCGCGGCGCGGTGGGACATCTCTTTTGCTTCCGCGGCACGACCGGACTAGTCTGCTGCATCGACGGCACGGCGGGACCTCCGTGCTGTTCGGCGGCGCGGTGGGACCTCTGTGCTGCTAGGGCCGCGCGGGGGACATGCCGGCTGCTTTCGCGGCGAGGCGGGAGATCTCTCGTGCTTCCGCTTCCATGCTCGCCTCTCCCTGGTGGCAATCTCTCGACCCAGAACTCACGCTGGCCATGGCAGGCGCAAGGGAACGATGATGAATGACTTGTTTGTTTTTGTGGATGAGGAGTTGATGAGGAATGTGCAGTCATCTTGGAGTCGTAGTATTTATAACGAAGTACTAATACGCTCCTAAGTGGGAAACCGTTTAGGTTTTGATCGGTGTGAACAGGTTTGCAAGTAAATATAGCGTGGTAGTAATTTGGAATGTGACAGGATGCAGGCTCAAAATTTACTGACGGTTCTAAGTGCGGCACTTTTCCTGGAAGGCGTAACTTTCTCGGTCGCTTACGTGGCGTTTGCACCATAGGATGCATCGCAATAGGCAATGTCAGCACACGTCTTGTTCCAACAACCATGCGCGGTCGTTATTACCATCGCGCACGCTTCTTTTAATTAGAATGTGTGCCTGTCTAGCGCGCACATGTTGATCTGTCTAATTGTTTCTGTTTGTTGTGGCTAACCGCAAACAGTTCATCCGTGTGAAGTGTATGCCATCAATTGCAGACACTTTGATCTGACTGACCATTTCTGTTCTGTTGCCTAATCGCAAACAGTTAATCCTTCTGAAGCATATGCCCTCAATCGCACACACCTTTATCTAGCTGTCGTTTCTGTTGTTGCTCCTCATCACAAACAATTCATCCGAGTGAACCGTATTATGTATATCACACACACCTTCATCTGGCTGCCCGTTTCTTTTGTTCCTCCTCATCATAAATAGTTAATTGAACTGAACCGTATGCCCTGCATCGCGCACGCAACTAAAATCTGAACCGTGCTTGATGCATCCATCATCGCAAACATTTTGCACCTTTTTCGATGATTTTTTACACCACCATTTGCGATTATTGCATCGCACACAATTTCGTCGAAGGGTCTCTGATCATAGTGTCACGTTAGCAGCATCCTGCAGTAGTGCATGTTGCAAGTAATAATGTGAATTTGATATGTGTTCGATATTTTGATGATATGTATGTTGTGATTCCCTTAGTGGTGTTATGTGAACGTCGACTACATGACATTTCACCATCTTTGAGCCTAAGGGAATGCATTTTGGAGTAGTTATTAGATGATGGGTTGCTAGAGTGACAGAAGATTAAACCCTAGTTTATGCGCTATTTTCATAAGGGGTTGATTTAATTTGAATCCATATGTTTAATGCTATGGTTAGATTTTATCTTAATACTTCTTTCGTAGTTGCAGATGCTTGTGAGAGGGTTAATCATAAGTGGGAGGCTTGTTTAAGTAAGAACAACACCCAAGCACCTGTCCAACAACATATCAAATTATCAAAGTAGCGAACACAAATCAAACCAACATGATGAAAGTGACTAAATGAAATTCCCGTCTGCCCTCAAGAACATTTTACTTATTATCTGAGATCGTTCCAGCATGTCCTTTTCTACAAAAAGGATTGGGCTACCTTGCTGAACTTATTGTTACTATTGTTACTTGTTAGTTGCTACAAATTACGTTTCTATCAAACTACCTGTTACCGACAATTTCAGTGCTTGCAGAAATTACCTTGCTAAAAACCACTTGTAATTTCCTTCTGCTCCTCATTGGGTTCGACACTCTTACTTATTGAAAGGACAAAGATTGATCCCCTATACTTGTGGGTCATCATTTGGGCCAAGAGTATATCCACCAGAGGGGGTGAATGGGAGATTCAAAAATTCTTGCAAAAGTTGAATCAAACCCAATCAAAGCAACAGAGTAAGTTCGGTAGAGCAAGAGGTAAACAGGTAAATCAGAGTGGAGCAAATCTTTCGAGGAAAGATGCTATAATTGTTCGTGCATAGAAGATCACATGTTTAACTATCACAATGGTAATGATGTAAGCTAACAGATGAAGTAACATGAGATCAATACAAACTACAACTATGGAACTGATAAAAGAGCGAGCAAAGCAACCAAGTACTGAAATGAACGAGAACTAACTGAAACGAAGCGAACAAAGAATGAAATAAACACACACACTAATAACTGGTAGACCAGATAATTCTATCGGTACCGAGCACGAAAGTAAACTGCCGAATGAAAAGCAATAAAGTAGAGTGGACCACTGGTGCTCGATGGCGACAGAGAGATTTGGACCAGTTCACCCTTCTACCAAAGGAGTAGTCTGGTTGGAGGGGCTTGTGATTGAATACACGAGCAAACCTCTCTCCGTCCTATTCTCCTTCAACTCGGAGCTGATCAGACTCCAATTGATTTCACTCATGGTACTTGTCGGCGATCTCCAAACCTTCGACAGACTTCTTAGTGAACCATAACTACTCTTGGTTGCTGAAGAATTTGCTTGGTGAAGACAATTACTCTTCGTCACTCAAGCTGTCACTTATCCATCTAGAGAGTGCGCAGCTCTCAAGAGTAATAGGTACAAGGACCCTGACTCGGATCAACTGTGATGCTCAACCACTGTCTAAGTTTCGGCTCTTGATTTTCTCTCGGTGGATTTTAAACTCAAATATCTCAAAGAGGGGATGCTCAATCAATCTTCTTAGAAATCTTAAGTGGAGCAGCCAACGGGCAATGTTGGAGCGGGGTGACTATTTATAGCCGCAGCCTTCCCTGATGGGAAATGACCAAATTGGACATGTAGATCAGTCAATGGTCGAACGACACATTTCCAACGGTCGAATTCTGGGCACAACGATAGCATTCCTTACCGAGCAAGAAATGCTATCTCCTCAGTCTGAAAGATATCTCCTGCAACACCGAAGAACAATGTCTTCTTTTGATAGGTAATCATTAGAAGCATAAAGAGATTTCTCTCAGTCTTCCATAGGTTTCGGCTAAGCGTCATAGTGGACCTAAGATTAGAGAACCTATACCCCTCTTAATAGCACGAAGGTCCTACGACTCAAAAGAGAAAGACAAAAGAATAGCGAAATAAATGCTACATCCTCACTTCGCCTTCAATCTCCTCGATAGCAGTCCATTTTTCCTCGGACACTCCGAACAGATAATGCTTCACGTCAGCAATAATTTTTAAGGGGTCAACTCCTTCGGTAGAATCTTCTCGCATACATGTCTTCACAAGATGTAGCCCATCCTTCTTTGGAGCGCAGATATTCTTCGGTGAACGAATACATCATTCTCCTCGGGCTTGCATGGGCTATTTCTCTTCGTGTGCACTAGCAAACAAATCAGTCTATGCATGTTTCTGGCAACAATCTTCAAAATACAAGGGGGCAAAACATTGCACTAACAAGATCCCTCTCCCCGGAGCCACAAACGGACTTCAGATCAGGGTTCCCGACGAAGAACATGAGGTGGCGGTGGCTCCATATCATAAAAAGCGATGAAACTTTTTCTTTGTTTTTTTCTCATGAAGATGGAATATATAGTGTTGGAATTAGGTCAGACAGAAGCCCAGTGGCCCCACAAGCCTGGATGGTGCTGCTTGGGGGTGGTCGTGCCCCTGGGCTTGTTGGCCCTGGGTGGCTTCCCTCTGGTAACAATTTGCTCTAGTATTTTTATTTATTCCAAAATAATTCTCCATGAAGTTTCTTCCAATTTTGAGAACTTTTTTTGCACAAAAAACAACACCAAGGTAGTTCTACTAAAAATTGCGTCAGCCCGGATTAGTTTCACTCGAATCATGCAAATTAGGTGGCAAAACAAGAGCAAAAGTATTTGAAAAAGTAGATATGATGGAAACATATCAGTGACTGAAACACCACTCATAAATACCCTCCTCCACTTTTTGTTGGGACAATTACTATTGGGATACTTACATGAAGGTGCTACAATACCATGTGTGTCATGCGTATGTTATGTGCCTAATGGGAAGATGTGCTGATTGAAACTAAAAGAGCAAAATGAGAAATTACATGTTTAATGGATGGCTACTTAAAAAATTATAAGTGTTGCACTAGTGCACCGGTCTTTTGGGGGCTTAGCACAACGACTTCCCGACTGTCTACTACAACAAGATTTGCCCGACTCCTTTGAGGGAGAGGCGATGACAGCGGCGCGTCTTCGGCTCGCTCTAGTGCTTATAGTCGTCGCTAGGTGATTCATGGATCAGGTTGTAATTTTTATTACCTCTAGTGTTCTCTCTATTGCCATGATTGACGAATAGATTGAAAATTTCTCTCACAAAAAAAAACAAATGCACGTTCCATGAAATATCATTGTTGGAAAAAATGCATAAGCTCTAGAAAAGGCCGCAATAAGATACAAAGACGAAAACTTGATGACCATAAAGGCTGGTAAGAGAGAGAAAAAAAGGTTGTATATGAATGAAGAGCGAATATCAGCTCTCAATTAGCAGTTAAGAAAGAAAAGTTACCATTATTCTATGGAACTATACAAAGTCAAACTATTGATAGATTTGTTAAATTAAGTCATAGTCCACAGTCCACAATTGTAGGCGGGTGGAGAAATAAAGTTTCGAAACCGACTGGAAAAATATATCAAACGACGATAAAAGCAACATTTATTATCTAAAAATCTCTACGAATTACAGGCATCACCTGACACAACTTGTTACAATTAAGATCGAGAAATACAAAGTTAGATCATTTCAGCAGATAAGAAGATAATGCTGGACCCAAAATCTCTTTCAGCCAGTAAAAATATATTAGTAATAGCTATGGATAATAACTATTTTCTCAAATATTCTTATGCACACATACTAAATACAGGCAAGATGGTTAAGCTTTGTTTGAGAATATGTACACATGATTCGATATAGCAAGAATTATATGTGTCTCCAACAACAAATAGAGCAAGAAGAGTCCCTCACCAAAACAAATAACACAACAAAAAGAGAAAAGCCCAAAACAAACCCCATCTCATCAAGGACGAACAGAGGGGAAGCAAAACCCTCGTCCTCCCCCCTCCCTGTCGTCCGCAACCAGCCAAAGCCAATCCCAAGTCGGGAGCCGCAACCACCTGCCGCATCAGCCGTCGCCGTCGATGGAGGCGGACTACTACAAGGTGCTCGGCGTCGGCCGCGGCGCCACCGACGACGAACTCAAGAAGGCCTACCGCCGCCTCGTCATGAAGTACCACCCGGACAAGAACCCCTCCCCGCAGGCCGACACCCTCTTCAAGCAGGTCTCCGTGGCCTACGACGTACGTCCCTCCCTCCCTCCATTGCCGCCGCCGCCGCCAAGAACCCTCTGAATCTGTCGCCTTACGGTCTCTCTCTCTGTCTCCTCGCAGGTGCTCAGCGACCCGGATAAGCGCGCCATCTACGACCAGTACGGCGAGGAGGGGATCAAGGCGGGCGTCGCCCCGCCCTCCCCCTCCGCCGCGCACGCGCACGGATTCGGCGGCGGCCCCGGGTTCCGCTTCCATCCGAGGAGCGCCGACGAGATCTTCCAGGAGATGTTCGGGGGTTCGTACTTCGGGCAGGGGCCGCGCGGCCCCTGGAGCGGAGGCAGCGCTCCGCAGTCTGTCCCGGGGTGCGCCGCCAACGCTGCCGCCGCCGCCGCTGCAGGATTCTCTCCAGGGTCAGGGGAGGCGTCCGGAGGGTCGGCGAGGAAGGGAGCGGCGATCGAGCGGCAGCTAGCGTGCAGTCTGGAAGACCTGCACAAGGGCGCCACCAAGAAGATGAAGATCTCCAGGGATGTCCTCGACTCCGTCGGGTGAGATGGATTATTTTGCTCTTTCATTCTCTACTCGTCTTGTTTCTAGACTAAATTAATCGGATCCATTGGTAATTAGTTTTTAAGCATAGCATTGTGATATGATAATTAATTTCAGTCTGATAGTGGTAGCAACGTTCTTGCCTCTTGGTATGTTTCTTTTCCATGCAATTTGATATGCCTGTGTTGGCTAGAGGAAAGTCTGTGCCTTTGTGCGGTAGCTCTTTCTGTCACCGGCTGACTGCTATTTCTAAATAGTCAATTGATCGAAGAAAATAAGGGCAGCAAAAATTAAGGACCTAAGAAGGAATGGTTGAGAAGGGAGGAATTTGATAAGACATGTTGGATGAGAGTAGAGGAGAGAGGGTGGGAGATTCAGAGCAACACTACCAACTCAAAACTGACATGTCATGTAAATCATAGACGGACCTTAGTGTGGGTAGGTCCATGATGCTCCTGTTGGAATGTAGCCAGTGTTTAGGATATCGGTAACCGGTTGCTGCTCGGTTGGGGGCCGAGTGGAGATTAATCGGTTAATCGGCCTATTAACTGAATTTATCGGTTAGGTTTAACGAGGGCTATATCTATATATCCTAGGCTACATAGCAACATGCACTGTACTAGATGTCTAGATATGTTATTGTACACATTAGTAGCAGCACAACAACATACATACACATCATTACCAGGAGAGAGGAGGCTCCTGGAGGAGGGGGGAGGCGCGGGCTTGCTGACTTCACCGGCGGCTAGTTGGGGCAGAGGCGGCTGCTCCTCTAGGACAAGGAGTGGGAACCTGAACACCTAGATCGCGGGGCGGCTGGGAGAGGGGAGGGGAACAGGCTACATTTTGGGCCAGATAAGCTATGTACCTCCTCTGGCAGTTAATCGGGTCACCTGATAATTCGTCCTTTTATCGGCTGTCAGACCGATAAATTGGTTGAACCATTTAATGAGCCAATTAGGGGTTATTTAATTTGGTGAGGTGCCGAGTAGCAGTTAACTTGAATATTGGCCCGTATTTTGAACAGTGAATGTAGCCTCTCAGTACTTCCCCCTACTTATTATGTAGTTGTATATTTATAGACAATGACCTAGATGCCCGAAAAAAAGCATGAGCTCTAGGCTCTAGCTCTTATTGGTGTGGTTTCTAGTTGGGCAGTTTAGACCTTATCAATTAACTTTTAAGTTTGAGCAGCACATGACATACACGATTTCCTTGGAGTGGGCAATATGCTTTTGTTATGACATTGAGATGCTTACGTGGCTCATACTTATTTCTCAATTTGTCTGGAAGAATTTATTCATTGTCCACTGCTTATATCACTATTTTTTTCAATGTACTACCTCTGTAACAAAATATAAGACGTTTTTGCAGTTCAAATTGAAATTTGAAAGGCAAAAACATCTTATATTTTGATACGGAGGGAGCACTGGATTAATCTGATCTATGTGCAACCAAACACGGTGTCTCTGTCTTCTAGTAATATGATACCTTGTCTTGAGTAAAATCATAAATTCTACTTTGACAACCTTTCCAGTTTTAGAACAAATCCTCCTTTTAGGCACTTGGGCAGAAAGCCAGAAACGAGTTAGTCTATAAATAAGTCAATTGTTAGTGTTATAGCTCTATAGCATTTACTGGTACCTGCACGTATCCTTATGTGCCTTTCTGTTTCCATTATATTGTTTCTCATTACCTAATGTATTTGCTCATAAATAAAAAGGTCATTACCACCTTCCCGCCTAAAGATCCAACACGGAAACTGTTTGAGGATGGAATTTTTTCATGTTCATAGCACATTCTTATTATTGCTGCAATTATGGATTCTCTTAAAAAACGAGTTTGGAGGGTTTTACCTTTAGAATCTAATAAGCGAAAATGCATGGTGGGGGCATAATGAGCTTCTTTAATAAGCTCTCCAGTTCATAAATAAGGAAATTTTTAGACGGTTACATGGTTTTTCAGGATGTACTAACTTCGGCCACTTATTTCTGGTAGTGTTATGTATAAAACAGAATAAAATTATATACTCAGGAAAGTACTTTTAGAAAACAAATCTATGAGTATGGTTTTGAAGTTTATAATCCAAAATTTTAAAATGGTACTCCCTCTGTTCACTTTTATAAGGCGTTGAAGACATTTCAGACAGCGTGCAAAGCAGCCCATTTTCAGTTGTCTGAAATGACTTACAAAAGTGAACGGAGGGAGTATTACAAGTAAAAAATAAAAGAATGTTTGAACTAAGATATGTCCAGAACATCACTTTTTAATGAACTGGAGGGAACAATAGGCTAAGGTCTCAACCTTCAGTGAGTTAAGTCATAAGCCCAGATCCTACTCCGTACAACAGATATCACAGATGTTAGGGCTCTGACATTTGAGAGTGATTTAGTAAAGATCATCAGAGGTAGACGGTTTGTTTTAACTCAGAACCCAGAATAGTTATATTATGGTGTAGTGTTTATTTTCTGAGGTGTTTGTGTAAAATGGTTCAGTACAACAGTGCCCTTTTTATGCTGTGTTTGGCATCGAGGTGGATTGTGATAATCCAGCTTTTGCCTATTTTTCTGTCTGGCTGACCAACTTTATTCAGCTTCCGTGGCTATTTTTCCACAGCAAATTATATAAAATAAGTTCATCACAATACACTTAAGCAAACCGCAAACAAGCGTGGGTTTCTGCCATGCAGACTGAGTCTTTGACGTATACACACCTATCCGAGAACATGAACTGTGACGATTTTGAATTGAAGCGACCAGGTCATGTCTTTGATGTAAAATATATATTTTTGACACATATTGAAGGACAGTAGGTGGGTTTTTCTTTGCTCCAATGAACATATGTATGACGAGTTGGTTTCTGGGTTCCTCGCAGAAAAACAATCAGTATCTGGATAAGTATAATTGTTTCAAGGAAGGCCAAATATGAGATGTTGATCACCTAACCTATTATTTTCAAGGAAGTTTATTACAACATAGATGCACACACTCACACACCACACACATGGAGTAGAAATGCTGCCAATGCATGAGAATTGCTACTTGTATATAGGTCCACTCTGCACCAGTTTACCTAGCACATTTAGTTAGCAGGATGGTATGTAGCAATTGTTTGAAGTTGCCTATCCCTGTATGCTTTGCTTGCACTTCCTCCCCAGTTAATCGATGTGGACGCAGAGGGATTGATAGTGAACCAGTTCTTCTAAAAGGTACTAGTAAATGCGCACGTGCAACGCACGTTAATATTTAGGCAATATATTAATTGCACGCGGATATTAGGTATGTTATTATTTGTGTGTTAATTGATTAGTGCAATATTTGGTATGATATTAATTGCACGTTAAACACGTTGAATGCTCGCCATTGGAGCAATCTAGGTTGTTGGATTGACTTAGTTTGATGGCCGAGATCAGTTGGATCTGCCCCTTTGGGTCTTTTTATATTGGTATAGATATAGATATAGATATATATGAAAAAGGAAACAAATATACATGGTACTATAGAAAACTGGAACTTAACAAATTGTACAGATGCAGCTTGTTTGCCCTTGTTAAGGTATTCTGAAGTGATGCATATCTGCAGTATAGCTTTGCCTATCTGTGATTGATGATTATAGCAGACAGTATTTGTGATTCTAGGGTATTCATTTACGACACACTGCATGGATAAGGCTTCCTAGTTTCGTATGTCAAGTTGGTATGATGCCCTAGAGTTGCTAAAGTTTTAATTTCCAGACAAAAAAAGGATCTCATTATTTACATATCTTTCTTTTTATGGAGACATATGTTGATGTTCCTTTCTGCAGGAAACCAATGAGTGTGGAGGAGATCCTAACAATTGATATCAAGCCTGGATGGAAGAAGGGCACAAAGATCACCTTCCCCGAGAAAGGCAACGAGACACGTAACGTCATACCATCAGATCTCGTGTTCATAATAGAAGAACGGGCACACCCGAAATTCAAGAGAGATGGGAATGACCTTGTTTACACGCATAAGATCTCCCTCGTGGATGCTTTGACTGGCTGTGCAGTCCAGCTGACAACTCTGGATGGGCGAAGTTTAACCGTTCCCGTGAAGTCTGTCATCAGTCCCACCTACGAAGAAGTTGTGCAGGGTGAAGGGATGCCGATCACAAGGGAGCCGTCTAAGAAAGGTAACCTAAGGATCAAGTTTCAGATCAAGTTCCCCACCGCTCTAACAGCTGACCAGAAGGCAGGGGTCCAGCAACTTCTGTCTTAGCTGTTCGTACAATGTGAGTCCACGTTCTTTTCCTTTTGTTGAGCAGTTGGGAATAGACGGTTGACATGGTTACAAGAATTGCTGAATGTAAAATCACTATTTCATGCTAGTGTAAAGCGCATGCTTTCCGTACTGTTTCCAGCTTGACTCTTGATTGCTAAAATGCTAACTGCTGACATGCTAGCAGCTGTTCGCCTAGTAGTGGATCTGCCTTCCTCTTAGATTATCTGATGTTTCTGAAGTTAACAATTGTGGGGTATTATTCAGATTCTTAGTTTCACATTTGCTACGGGATGTGATAGTTCCTCTTATCGTGTCCCAGTCTTCTTGGCCTATTTTTTTCCCTTCAAAATTACCATGTTTCTCCTTCACAAAGATTTTGCTATGTTTATTCAATAGAATCAGGCACTGACTGGGTCTTATTTCAGCCTATGTTCTGAGTGAAATGCTTACTGATCTACACTCTCTGTTTCCAAATATAAGTTCTTTTAGAGATTTCAATAGGAACTACATACGGATGTATATAGACGTATTTTAGAGTGTAAATTCACTCATTTTGCTCCGTATGTAGTTCACACTGGAATCTCTATAAAAAGACTTGTATTTAGAAACGGAGGGAGTATATGGGTGAAACCTGAACCTGAGGTTTCATCCAGTTCAACAAGATAACTTGACTAGATTTTGCCGCCGCTCTGCATGGACTGGGATGTCTTTCATCATTTGATTTTGCTGTTACATTAGTTTTGGTGTATGCTGTTTCCGATGATCACTGATCTTGGTCCAAGAGAGATAGACACGGGCCTCGTCGCGTCGACGATCATTGTCGGTGCAGGATTTCATGTCGATAAACAATGATTTCTGGGCGCTTTTCCATCAGATAACACTGGCAACAAAATGAATTTCTTTCGTAGTAATCAGATGGTTGCTATCGGTAGCGGGACCACCAGATCTAAGGAGGGAAAAGAGCATGTGTTTAGACCGGGGGGGGGGGGGGGGGGGGGGCATATTTTGCTTTCCCATTGTGCCTGCCAAGCGATTCTTTTCTCATCCTAATCATTCTGAAAAGTACACCTTTGGCTGAGCTGCGGTGCCGCATCGGCCAAGAAGAAAAAGGAAGGCGATCGCCGGCGTGCGTGGCTCCAATGGATTTTTTGGGTGAGCTGGCAACACGTAGAACATGTCCTTCATTCGTCTTTTTTCAACAAAAGATGTGATTGATGCACGCACATGTCGTTGACAAGCGCCGCTTTAGGAGCGATGGTGTTCACGTGCATGCGATAGAGACCGGGAATATTTTGTTTCTTGCATCAACTGGACGGATCGCGGCAAATTCTTTCCTCATGGACTTCTATTTTCTCTTTTTTATGTTATTTATCTATATTTCAAAAAGGAGAAAGTGGCACCGGCGTCTGCGTTCCAGAAACTGCTAGTAGTACAACCATTACCATCGCATCTCCTCGTCTTGGGATGTATCCTGATTCTTTTCTCATCCTAATTCTGAAAATTACACGTTTGGCTGAGCTGCGCTGCGGCATCGGCCAAGAAGCAGGACGACGATTGCCGGCATCTTGTTCCAAGGGATTTGAAGGAGGACAACAATAATAACAAAGTTTTTAGTATCAAACAAGTTAGAATAGATTAAAGGTGAAGTCTATGAAATCGCGCAACCAATTCATGGTTCTGCCACATGGATAGCAAGCTTATACGTATCTTTGTTCATGGCTAGTTCTCTGGTGATACTTCATTCCTCCAGATCTCTTTTACCGACTTCTCCCATGCCAAGTTCGGTCTATTCCAACCTCTCTTGACATTATCAACATGCTTTAATCGTTCGCTATGCACTGACGCTTCTGGAGCCTGCGCTGAATATGTCTAAACCATCTCAGACGATGTTGGACAAACTTATTTCAATCGGTGCTACCCCAACTCTATCTCGTATATCATCATCTCAGACCCGGTCCTTTATTGCGTGGCCACACATCCACCTCAGCATGCGCATCTCCGCCACACATAACTGTTGAACATGTCATTTTTAGTCGGCCAACACTCAACGCCATGCAACATTGCGGGTCGAATCGCCGTCCTCTAGAATTTACCTTTTTTGTGGCACTCTCTTGTCACATAGAATACTAAAGTTTGGCGCTATTTCATCCATCCGGCTCTTATTCGATAGTTCACATTTTCATCAATATCACCATTCTTCTACAACATTGACCCCAAATATCAAAAGGTGTCATTTTGAGGCACCATCTGTCCATCAAGGCTAACATCCTCCTCCTTCTCATGCCTAGTAGTACTAAAACCCCACCTCATGTACTCGGTTTTAGTTCTATTAAGTCTGAAACCTTTCGATTCCAAGGTTTGTCTCCATAGCTCTAACTTCCTATTGGCCCCCGCCCGGCTATCATCGATTAGCACCACATCATCCGCAAAGAGTATACACCATTGGATATCTCCTTGTACATCTATCGTGACCTCATCAATCACCAAAGCAAAAAATATAAGGGCTCAAAGCTGACCCCTGGTGCAGTCCGTTCTTCATCAGAAAGTCATTAGTGTCACCGCCACTTATTCGAACACTTGTCACAACATTATTGTGCATGTCCTTGATGAGGGGTAATGTACTTTGCTGGGACTTTGTGTTTCTCCAAGGCCCACCACATGACATTTTGTGGTATCTTTTTGTAGGCCTTCTTCAAGTCAATGAACACCATATGAAGGTCCTTCTTTTGTTCTCTATATCTTTCCATGAGTTGTCGTATCAAGAAATGACTTTCATGATTGACCTTCTAGGCATAAAACCAAACTGATTTTTGGTCACGCTTGTCATTCTTCTTAAATAGTGCTTAATGACTCTCTCTCATAGCTTTAGTGTATGGCTCATCAACTTAATTCCATGGTAATTAGTACAACTCTGAACATCCCCCTTGTCCTTGAAGATTGATACTAATATACTCTATCTTCATTCTTCCGGCACCTTGTTTGCCTGAAAAATGACGTTGAAAAGCTTAGCTAGTCATACTATAGCTATGTCTCCGAGGCCTCTCCACACCTCAATGGGGCTACAATCAGGGCTCATCACCTTGCCTCCTTTCATTCTTTTTAAGGCCTCCTTGACCTCAAACTCCGGGATTCACCGCACAAAACGCCTGCTGATATCATCAAAGGAGTCATCCATGTCAATGGTAGAGCTCTCATTCTCCCCATTGAACAACTTATCGAAATACTCCTACCATCTATGCTTAATCCCATCGTCCTTCACCAGGAGCTGGTTTGCTCCGTCCTTGATACATCTGGCTTGGTCAACATCCCTTGTCTTGCTCTCTCGGATCTTGGCCATCTTATAGATGTCCCTTTCGCCTTTCTTCGTGTCTAACTGCTGGTAGATGTCCTTATACGTCCGACCCCTTACTTCACTCGCAGCTCGTTTTGCAGCCTTCTTCTGCATCTTGTACTTCTAGATGTTGTCTGCACTCCTACCTAGGTATATGTGTCTAAAACAATCTTTATTCTCCTTAATAGCCTTCTGGATATCATCATTCCACCACTAGGTATCTTTAGTTTTGCTTCTACTTTTCTTGGACACTCCACACTCCTCTGAGGCTACCTTATGAATGCAAGTTGCCATCTTCGTCCACATATTGTCTGGATCACCTCCTTCCTCCCAAGGGCCATCCTTAATGACCCTCTCTTTGAACGCCTGAGGTACCTCCCCCTTGAGCTTCCACCACTTCATTCTAGCGATTTTGACTCGCTTATCCCTCTGGACACGAATCCGAAAGCGAAAGTCAACCACCACAAACTTATGCTGAGGGACAATACTCTCTCCAGGTATCACCTTACAATCTAGGCACGCACGCATGTCTTCTCTTCTTCAGAGGATGAAATCAATCTGACTAGAGTGTTGACCACTACTAAAAGTCATTAGATGTGATTCTCTCTTCTTAAAGAGGGTGTTAGCTACGATCATGCCATAGGCTAGAGCAAAGATTAAGACATCTTCCCCTTCTTGATTCCTGATGCCGTAGCCAAATTCCCCATGCACCCATTCAAAACATGTGTTAGATGTACCCACGTGCCCATTGAGGTCTCCTCCTATGAAGAGCTTCTCACCAACTGGGACACTCCTAACCATGTCCCCCAGGCCTTCTTGGAACTCCCCCTTAGTGTTCTCATTGTAGCCTACTTGCGGTAACATTGAGAACTAAGTCCCCAACTACGAGCTTGAACAGGATAATCCGGTCCCCATGTCTCTTGATGTCTACCACTCCATACTTGAGACTCTTACTGATCGAGATGCCTACTCCATTTCTGTCCGCGGATGTCCCCGTGTACCACAGCTTGAAGCCGATATCCTCCACCTCCTTCGCCTTTTGTCCCCTTCATTTGGTTTCTTGGACGCAAAGGATATCAACTCCTCTCCTCACCGATGTATCAACTATCTCCCGAAGCTTACCTGTTAGGGCCCTACGTTCCAGCTACCTAAGCGGATCCTCCTAGGCTCGGCTAGCTTCCTTAACGCTTGGTGCTCATCGAGTCAAATGCGAAAAATCCTTACTCATTTTCACTACACTCAGGATGCGCCGACCCGATCCTTGCTCACTTGCCACTGTATCCAGATCAAGATACGGCGCATCACAAGGGGGTGACGACCCGACCCTTACCCATTTGCCACCATACCTGGATTCCGATGTGGCGCGTCGCTGGGTGGATTACGCCCCAACAAAAATCAAGAGACATGAAATTTGAAGGAGTGGGAAAAAAAGATGTGACTGCTGTCACACATGTCTTTGACAAACGCTGGGACGGAGCGATGGGCGATCTATCTTGTTCACATGCATGCGACAGAGATCGGGCATTTTTGTTTCTTCAATCAACTGGACGGGTCGATGCATCTTTGAGGCTGTTTGGATTGTGACTATTTTTGCCAAATATTGCCACATGATTTTTGCTACACTTGTCACACTTGCCTTAGTTAAGTTGCTTAAATTGTTAGCCACACTTTGGCTTGACTAAATGAATCTTGCCATACTTTTTGTGTCTATGACATATGGGGTTTACTGTTCATAAAAAAAATCCGTGCCTTAGGTATGGCTAGAACCAAACACCTACCTAACTTGATCAAATTTTTCTAAAATTAGGTGTGGCTGGAAACCAAACCGCCCCTTTATCTTGGCAAATTCAGGCCACACTTTTTTCCTCGTCGCTATCCATCATCTTTTGGACTTTTTGTTTCTCCTTTTTATATTATTTATTTATTTCAAAAAGGAGAAAGTGCCACCGGCGTCTGCGTTTTTAAAAACTGCTAGTAGTACAAACATGGCATCTCCTCGTTTGGAGATGTACACCGTTCTAATTAAACACTCACCACCAGTAAGCCATTTTTATTGGAGGCTCTATGATGCCGATTAACTGGTGGAGGTACCATCATCATCATCTGTCTTCATGGGCCTTGAGCGACTCGACCTGGCTCTTCCCGCGGGGGCCGTTCCGCCGGATGTAGAGGCGGTACTCGTCGAAGGTCATGGGCTTGTACAGCGCCGGCGTCCCCGGTGACACCAGCTCCGCCATGGGCGCCAGCGGCAGGTCGCTCCTTGGGTTGTAGAACATGGCCACCGACAGCCGCTCCGCGTCCGCGTTCACCATCACCCGGTGCTCCACGCTCCGGTACGTCGTGTTCGTCAGCACCTGCGTTGCATTGCATATCACACGTCCAAACCATAAATAAATCAACAAAAAAGCATAAATAGATGCAGTGGACGTGACAAAAAACCACCGAAAAACGTAGCCTACTTTTCAAAGCTTTCAAGACGGGAATGATGATCCGTGCACGTACCGGCCTGGCAATGGAACAGTAAGCGCCGTGGTCCTTGGGCCGGGCTGGCTGGTCGGTCGAGCCAGCGGGCAGCGGCATGTGCCAAACGTGCAGTTCTTTCTTCTGCTGACCAAAATAAATCAGCAGAGGGCAGCAGATGGGCGGTGGCGTCCGTGTGCTGCACCAGCAGAGCATGCAGATTGCAGGGATCCTCGGACAGCTAGCGAGGCTGTCTGGCTGGTTGGACCCCGCCATATGGCGCGCTGGTGGCCAGTGGGTCAAGGTCAGATCTGAGGGGACAAATGGCACGTGGTTTTGCATTTATCACTTTGCCCTAGTATTCTCATGCTGTATCGTTCCATGCAAGATCCGCCCGGCCTTCATTGCCGCCACCTTGATACGAGTAGATGTCATCGATCGGTCCTCACCCATGTGAGAGATGTTTCGTTTATTATGACAATATATCTTGGACGTGAGTATGTGATCCCGAGCTCCGGTGACCTCGGATGAACAGTAAAATTCAAAAATATAATCTTGCCCTAGTATTTTTTTGAAGTTTACTGTTTATGCGGGATCACATGAGTACTTTCGCAATATATCGACCGTTTCTATACCCTGGATTTTTTCTCTAAAAACAACATTATATTTTATCCAAATCAAACTGCGAATGTGATCCGACCATATCTAACTTCTGATTTCCACAACCTTGTACTATTTGACGAGCTCAAGACACAGCACACCACAGCTACTTCCTCCGTTCCTAAATATAAATCTTTGGAGAGATTCCACTATAGACCACATACGGAGCAAAATAAGTGAATGTACACTCTAAAATACATCTATATACATCCGTATGTGGTCTATAATGGGATCTCTACAAAGAGATATATTTAGAAACAGAGGGAGTATAAGTTAGATCCACGGAGCTTAAATGAAACTAGCATGGATTGTCTGAGTTTCACCGGCATGCACGGAGCTCGATGTGTAGGCAAGATTTCGGCCACATCCAGCCCGGTTCCTTCAGATTCGTTTTCTTGAATACAGTACTACATATGCCTGCCTCTACGCCGAGCGAGAGTGCCGTTTCATGCCTCCTCGCGTAGCGATGGACCACGGTAGTACTCCTACGTAGCGCGTGGCTCGACTGTGCATGGTACGGGTACGGCACCATCGTCCAACACAAGCCAGTAAAAACGCACGCGACCGTGTTCGTGCTACATGCACAACCACAACCAGACGAGATGTGTCGTACCACTACGTGCTGTATCCACGCCTTGGACCAGCCAGCCAGCCAGCCAACACGGCCGGCCGGTCGGTCGGTCGGGCCATCCGTCCGGTTTTAGCAACGCCGTATCAGCTAATCGAGCATGAGCTCTTTTTTCTCAACTTTTTTTTAGGGGTAGCTCTTTTTTCTTAACTGAGAATCAGGCATGGGCTTTCAAAGAAAATAAAGTAGGCGACATGGAGAAAAGTGATATACCCCGACGTGTCATTTCATGTCATGTCAAGATGAAATTACGGCAGGAAAGCATGGGAGAACCGAATCAGCCGTGAGTGAGCCGGCACGTCAAGATCTGGCTAAATATTATACGGACTCGATAAATAATTGCGAACGTACGTAGCACGTTGCCGCCCACATGACATGACTGCACGGCTGCACGTTGGCGCATGCCTAATCAGGAATACCCGTCCCATACTGTGCTGACTCCGCCTCGTGATCGGTACCCTACGTAGCCAATCCCCCGATCGGTGGGGGACGGGAATCGACGCATTCATTTCCACCGATCGCACCACACCCTGTCATTTCCACTAATCTCACCTAACGGCTTGACTCATTAACCTAAAAACTGCTTCATCGCTTTAGCACGACTGTTCATTCCAAATTACTGCAACTACTTTCTACTCCTCACTCGCGAAAAAAAAACTACTGTACTTTCTACTACTGCATGGCTCCCACGTGCATATTACTATGTAATAAGCCGACCGGATAGCACAGCTAGCCGGTGCAGGTGACGCCTGACCGTCGGATGGCTCCAAGTCTCCAACCGACGGCTAACTAACGTACGACGTCGTGCGGCGCGTGACCGTCGGAGGGATCCAATCCACGTACGTCGGGATACAGCTTCGGTGCCTTAAAGACATATGCCTTTGGATCACTGATATGTGGACTAGCTATCTATTGGATCCACATGTCATAGACACAAAGGTTTGTAGATGCCTTAAGACATCGAAGCATCGTCCCGTATGTCGTCATGCATACCTCCGCAGAGCACGTGGAAGCTCGCGTCCGAGAACACAGTGTAATATAGGCATATAGCTATGCAAACCGACGCGGCAAGTTGACCCCGGAAAGTAATACCTCTCACACCTGACGCCGCCGCTCTCATCACTGCTTTAGTTAGCTTTCTATATAATACCATGTTGGTACGTACGTACGTATTAGTTTCTCGTACGTAATAGTACATAGGGACACGTCATGCCGCTGGCTGACAGGTGGGTGATAGGGCCCGCGGGTCAGCGGGAGAGCCCGGCCAGCGGCGTCGAGGGGCTGCCGTATACGTACGTGGCGACGATATCTCCCTTTCGCCACGCACGGCGATATAGATATGGGAGGATAACGGCAAAACGGGCACGTGCTTGAAATGGACACGTGACGCATCCCTGACCTACCACCCCTACCCCTAGCTAGCCTAGCGAGAGGCTCGGGCACAGTGATGGCAGCGCCGCTACCACGACGTCGGCATCACACTTCGTTTCAGCAAACGGAATAGCACAGATCAAAGCAGATCACGGCCGTTGGAGTCGTAACGTATAGCGCTCTAATGGCGATCGATGGGTGCCGTCACGTATAGCCCATGGCCGCTCGTCCGTTTTTCCGGCTGGGATGAGCGCCCGCAGGTTCGTGGCCACCACACGTGCCTAACTACCGGCCGCAAAAATGGCAGAGAAAACAAGTAAAGTAAAAGAAAAGCGGCGTGCATGTGTGCAACATGCATGGTGGTTGTGCATGTGTGTGTGCGCGCGCGCGCGCGCGTGCTCGGTTTTTAGCTGTTGGTACCTGGATCTGGTCCCCGACGTTGACGATGAAGGCGTCGGCGATGGGGTCGACGGTGACCCACTCGCCGCCGCGGCCGCGCACCTGGAGGCCCCTCACGCGCTCGTCGGCGAGGAGCACCGTCATGCCGCCGGGGTCCGAGTGCGAGGAGAGGCCCAGCGTCAGCTCCGGCTGCGGGCACCGCGGGTAGTAGTTCACCCGCACGCACACCCCGGCGCCCTCCGCCCCGCCGAACTCCTCCTGCAGCCTCCCCGGATTGACGCCCAGACCAGCCGACATCGCCGCCATCAGCCGCTCGCACAGCGAGGCCACCTCCCTCCCGTACTCCTCCGTCGCGTCCCTGACGACCCGCCAGAATAATGGAGGTTAGGCACACAGTTGCACCGGCGGGCTTGGCTGACTAGAGTGTGACGGTACGGATGTATGTACGGACGGGCGTGGATTACCGGAGGTCGGGAGGGAGGTGGGGCCACTTGTCGGCGGCGGAGAGGCTGCCGGGCGGGCGGAGGTGGAGGAAGTAGTAGTCGCCCCAGTCCAGGACGGCGCCCCTCTCCACGCCGAGCCGGCTGCCGTACCCTTCGTACGTCGCCGGCGAGTTGGCGTACCGCTGCTTGGCCTCCACGGGGAGGCGGAAGAACCCGCGCCACGCGGCGCGCGCGCGGCGGAGGAGGTCGCGCGGCACGCCGTGGTTCACCGCCTGGAAGAAGCCCCACTCACGGCAAGCCTCCGACACCGCCCGCGCCGTCGCCGCGCTCCCGTCCGGCGACGAGAGGTCCACCACGGGGATGCTCACGCTGCCGCTGGTGGTACCGTCGTTGACGGACGGGCGGTCGTGCGCCGGCTTCACGTAGCGGTCCGGGATGGTGGCTGCGCCGCTCTCCGACAGCGACTGCACCCGCACCACCGGCTCCGGCCAGCCTGCGGCTTCCATGGGGCGCCACCGGCTAATAAGCTCGATCGTTGCCGCAATGCCGCTCGGCCTTCTCGTCGTACTCGTGGCACCCGGGTTCGCTTGTATATATAGGATCGGTCGCCAGCTCTGCCTTTTTCTCCGGTTTGTCTTCGTGTGTGCTTGGGGCGGTAGTGTATACTTACATGTTTCAACTACAAATTCGTTAGATGGCAGTTGAGATCAATCAGTTCGTTAATCCGTTGGGTTAGTTACATAGTTTATGCACCTCGCAAAGAAAAAAAAAACCAGGAGTACATAGTTTATGCAAGTGTTGCTGATCGGCGTGGAAGCCGGGGAGTAAGGCTGGTCGTGATGGTAGTATCATGCATTCTAACTGGCAATTTTGATGAGATGTCGTAGAATTAAATGAAGAAAGAGGGAGTAAAATATCATATCATGATACCGTATCATAATAAATAACATGCTAGTACGTGTCGTGCATAGCAATAAATAAAGTACTCCCTCCGTCTTATAATATAAAAGCGTTTTTTACACTAGTACGGTGTAAAACGCTCTTATATTATGAAACGAAGGGAGAACTACATGATACTAATATATGATATTATGTATTAGACTAGCCACAATAAGAGTTAATTACATCCGTAATACATAAAGTTACAGTGCGGTAACAGAATGAGGTAAATACACCGCAAGTCATAGAACTTGCACGCGACGATCAGTTTGATGCATAAACTTGTAAAATACATGTTTTTGGTCATCTAACTTGTCTTTCCGTTCATATATGATGCTTTCTACCGTACCATGTGCACGCAAAAAAAAAACATGGCAGGGCCCCACTATCAGGGGATGAGGCAATGGGTAATCCGCGTGCACTGTTATTTTTCTAAAGCACCCTTGCATTTTATTTATTTATGCACAAAATCCTCAAATAAAATGAAAAGTGCTAGAGCAGCAGCAGGATTCAAATACACGCCCCGCTAACTTAGATAGCCACTTGACCTCCTTACTATTGACGTTTATAGAGCACAATTAGCTTTATATAAGATAAACCGTACGAGTTAAAGTAGAAACCAAACGAGAAAAGGGCAAAGCACCGGTTCTAACCTATGACCACATAAGCTCGCCACGTGTGCGAGCGCCAACCATCTGGCCACATTGACATTTAAATAGATAAACACAATTTCTCTTATGTATTATTTCTTTCTATTTAAGAAAATTACTTATATTCTCCATAAACTTTTTGGACAAATCAACTAGATTTTGTTTGAATTCAAGTAATTTTAAATTTAAAAATCTAGATAGGAAATATAGTGCAGACTGAGTGTACATATTTTTTGGACAAACCAACAAACATTTTGTATGAATTCGAGTAATGTTAATTTAAAAATGTAGATAAAACAAAGTATAGTGCAGAATGAGTGTACGTATTTTTTGCACAAACCAACAAACATTTTGTATGAATTCGAGTAATTTTAAATTAAAAATGTAGATAAAACAAAATATAGTGCAGAATGAGTGTACATATTTTTTGCACAAACCAACAAACATTTTGTATGAATTCAAGTAATTTTAAATTAAAAATGTAGATAAAACAAAATATAGTGCAAAATGAATGTAATTTTTTAACTCAAATAATTTTAAATTTCAAAATCTATATTAAAGAAATCATAGGTGAAAATGAATGTATGTAAATTTTCGGACAAAACAACTCATTTTTTGATTGAATTTGAATAATCTAGATAAAATAAAATAAAGTTCATAATGAATATACGTAAATTTCTTTCATACAAATAAACGTAATTTATTATGAATTCAAAAATCTAGCTGAAAGAAATTATATGTGAAGAAGAATGTACATCTTTTTTTGGACAAATCATCTAATTTTTTGTTTGAATTCAAATAATTTAAAATTGAAAATAAGATAAAAGTAAATCTAGTGCCCAATGAATGTACATATTTTTTTGGGGCAAATCAGCAAAATTTTGTTTGAATTCAAATAATTTTAAATTTGAAAATCTAGATAAAAGAAAATATGGGTCAGAATGAATGTACATATTTTTTGGGGGACAAATCAACTAATTTTTATTTGAATTTGAATAATCTATATAAAAGAAACATAGTTAACAATGAATGTACGGAAATTTCTTTCAAAGAAATCAACGAAAAGAAATATAGCTAGACAAAAGAATATATAGTGCAGAATGAATGTACCTAATTATTTTTCGAACAAATTATCAGAAAAATTGTTTCAATCCGAATAATTTTAAATTTGAAAATCTAGAGAAATGAAAATATATTCAGAATGTGCACCTTTTATTTTAGAGGTGATATACCTTAGTAGTCCAAATGAAATACCAAATACGATCAATTGCGGTGGATAGGTCGCTAGCTCCATTCCAATTGGTCCTTGGTTAGAACTCGCTCGTCCCATTTTTTCCAGCCCAATATATTTACAACTTACACTGACCGTAGGACCCAGGCACCCAGCGGACAATTATTGTTGGAGTGCTTTTGCAAAACGTAAAAAAGAACGAGCGTGTTTCCGGAAAAATCATCACGTGTACTAGCCACTAACAATGGGCCCAATATATTTACAACGTACACTGACGGTCGGACCCAGCGGACAACTATTGTTGGATTGCTTTTATAAAAAGTAAAAAGAATGAGGGTATTTATTGAAAAAACGCCGGCCATTGGTGTGCCATGTAGGCAGCGAATACACCTGCGTACGGAAAATTTGA
This sequence comes from Triticum urartu, assembly GCF_056163025.1. Taxonomy (NCBI): domain Eukaryota; kingdom Viridiplantae; phylum Streptophyta; class Magnoliopsida; order Poales; family Poaceae; genus Triticum; species Triticum urartu. The sequence goes on along the minus strand of NC_141873.1, from coordinate 62,864,129 downwards.
CCGTATTTACACGCCCGCACAAGTTAGATGACTAGAAACATGTATTTTACAAGTTTATGCACCAAATTGACCGTTGTACACAAGTTCTAAGACTTCTAGTGTATTTACCTCTAACGGAATCATACATAAACTGAAAAACCCCATAAAACTAGTACAACAACTTAAGTAACAACACATTTTAATACATTTCCGTCAAATTTGACGGACGCCCGCTTGTTTTCCGTTCTTTCTACATACGTTGGCAACATTAGCATGGCAGCGGGCAGCGGCTGTGTATGCGTGTGGGACCCATGTGCCAATGGTACGGATAAAGAAATAATTAAAAGAGAGGCATGCATCGGAAGGGAATCGGACCCGCGACCTGTGAAGCAGGTACGACAACAACTCACGCGCACTGACCAGAGGAGCCAACGTTGCTGGCTTTGCTTTGAGATAACCCATATGTTACTGGTTCCGAAACAAAGAAATAGAACGGATAACATAAATCAGGGCATGTACAATGGTTAATAAGATAGTTTTATCTTAAATTTTGCATGTAATTTAGAGATAACAAAAATAACAGTTGATTAAAACGGTGCGGGATTCAAATACGGAAACCATTGTTTGCTCGCATGCAACAACTAGACTGACAAAAAAAGATCATCATTTTTTTTTCTGAAATGGACTCAAGATCTATTAACGATCACCTTTTTTTTCAGATTGCTTACCACATGGCCATGTGGTAACGATCACCATCTATGACATGGAAAAAAGTTTCAAAAAATGAGTTACTATAGGATAATTTGTACCAAAATGGGACATAAAATAATTCAGATCCTTGCACTTATTTTACATTGTCTTTTTCTCATGTGAGATTTATGAGGTTATAAGAGCAACTCCAACGCATCGATCAAAACTATCATCTTTTTTTGTCTGCTAGCAAGTGTGCTGACTGCTGGCAAGTGCGCCAACATAAACTGTGAGTTTTTTGTAGGCTGGCATGGCTGCCGACATGACGTGGGGGCGCTGGTATCGGTGCTGGCATGAATTATAGGCCGTTGGTATTTTTTTATTACTTCTACTTTTGGACACGGATAAAAAATGGGTCGGCCGGTTGGGCACACCGGTCAGACGCACGGGCCAAAATGCCAATAGCTGACCCAAACGGACGAAAGTGAACAAACTGCTTCTTCGTTTTGGTTGACGTGTTGGATTTGCTTTGAGTTCTTACCCCTTTGTTACATATGTGAATCTTTTATACACATTTACTATATACTCCTTCCGTCTGGTGAAGAGTGTACATCTAGCTTCAAAATTTGTTTACAAAAGAGTGTACTTCTATCTTCTCAATGCACTTTGAAGAGGGGAGAAATACTTTTCTCTCATCACATAGTAATCAAGACCAATAGCAATCTAGACATGGTCTTTTTAATTTTTACATGCACTTAGCTCATTGGGGGTTGGGTAATTAAAAGGAAAGAGATGGTGACTTGCACCTTTCCAATGCATTTTTTACTCAACTTTATAATTTGTCTTAAAATTTCTAAATGTACACTCTTCACCGGACGGAGGGAGTACATTGGAAAAACTTCGAAAGCAAAAAAATGCAAACATTGGTATGGATTTTTCATACAAAATATGATCATCCACGTCATGGAAAAAGTAGAAGATGAGTAATTTGTACTGGATTACATAGCTCAATAGATGAACTTTGACCTCATCATAGCAGTAAGTTTTTCTTGCTCAAACTATTACAAGTTATGTTTTTATACATTCATGTTTCAAAGTTCAAAAAATCAGTTCTGAATAAGAAAAGAGATTTTTTTTTAAAATAAGAAAAGAATTACACGTATGTAATGTGGTACAAGGGCAAAAGAAATGCATCCCTACATTAGACAAAAAGTTCCGCGGGGGGGGGGGGGGGGGGGGGGGGCTATCGTGCGAACAAAACAGAGCTCTTTGGTTCGAATCAGCACTCATTAACACGAAAAGAAAAAAAGAATTAGCACCTTTGTTTCATATGGGACTACTAATAAAACCTCAATGTACTTACTCAAAAACGTCAGGCATTGTTGGTTCGTGTAGTTGGTACGCGCGCGCGGCTGAGACTATTTGGTCCAAGGTCGCCGTTTCGAATTCGCTCAATGCAGACCATTGTATTTCTCCGTCGCACTGACAGGACTGACAGGTGGGTCTCACACACACAAATGGAGATAGAGCACGGGCTGCTGCCAGCCAACGTTGCCACCTAGGTAGAAATAACTGACGACAAACGGCGTCAATCAAATTTGTTTTATGGGGTTTTAAAGTTTATGTATGATTTTGTTACCGCGCGGCAAATTTATGTACTACGGACGTAATTAACTCCCACAATAACATAGACTAGTAACATGCATATGTTACTTGTCTATGTTACTACCTCTATAGTGTGTTGAGTATATATATTATGCATATCTGTGTATTGGGTCCATCTTCTAGTTCCTTGTACAGTTGAGGTCATGGCCCACCTCTTGTACATCATATATACGTGCTTTTGCACATGAGCAATACATCGTGCAATTCCTACAACATACATGATATCAACTTTTTAGATTTCTTTCCCTGCTTCCGCTCCGCCGCCGCCGCCACCCGCGCCTCCCATCGCGCCCCCGCCGCCGCTCCTCACCTCTAGCCGCCGCCGCTCACGCCCCTCACGTCGCGCCAGCCACCGCTGCCTCACCCGCCGCCACCAACCCTAGCCCTAGTCGTTGCGCCGCTGCTCCACCCGCCGCTGCTACTTCCCCCAGCCGCCGCCACACCTTCGACCCGAGCCGCCCGCACCACACTACCCGCCAACGAGTCCCGTCGCCGCCGCCCATCCGAAACCCTAACCCGCTACACCCACGCGCCACCCCGAGCCGCCCTCGTCGTCATGTCGTCTGTCACCTCCTCCGTGTCCACCAACTTCAACCCGTTCGTCGACGCCAACCCTCCCGACGTGAACGGCATCCGCAATCTCAACATCTTCGAGCGGGTGCCGGTTCGTCTCTCCCAGATGGAGTCCTACTACACGTGGAAGGCGTATTTTTTTCCTCGTGTTCTGAGAGTATCATCTCATCGACCACATGGACGGCACCGTCGACTCCAGCCTCGTCTCCGAGTTCCATGACTGGTCCACCATCGACACCACGATCATCCGCTGGTTCTTCCTCACCATCTCGCCGGACCTCTTCCAGACGGTCGTGCAGGACGGTGTTGATGCCTGCGCCGTGTGGACCAAGCTGAATGGGCTCTTCACCGACAACCAGCTCCGGCGTTGTGTTTTTTTGCAGCAAGAGTTTTTGGGTGTCACTAGGACAACACCTCCGTCGACGACTATTGTCGCCGCCTGAAGACTCTCGCTGATGAGCTCCGCGATATTGGCACGAAGACTGATGATGACCTCCTCCTCAGCACGCTCACCGCCGGACTCAATGAGGACTTCGGCAACGCCATGGCGAACCTCAGCCTCATCCCCAACCCGTCCTTTGCCAAGTTCGCTGTGTACCTTCGCTTGGAGGAGCGACGGATGAAGCAGGTGAAGGCTCGGGCCATCCACACCGCCCTCGTCGCCGGCACCACCCGCAGCGGGTCCCCGGCGCCTCCCGCTGCCCCGGTCGCGCTCCCGTCGCAGCCGCAGGGCACTGGCCCGCCCCGCCAGCAACAACATCAATAGTTCCAGGTGCCCCCTCCGTGGGCCTCCGACTACAACCCGTGGACCGGTGTTGTTCATGCCTACACCATGCCGGTTCCATGGGCCCCTGCACTGACCTTTCCCGTGCCGCGCCCGCCGGCGCACCAAGCGTAATACACGACTCCAGCCGTATGGAGGATACCCACCGCCGCAGCTGAGCGACAGCTATGGTCTCCCTGCAGCCCCACCGCCGCCCTCGCCGGCCCTGCCGCTGGCGCCTTGGGATCCGGCGCTCCTCGCTGCGCTGCACACTGCGCCTACGCCGAACACCTACACTGGATGCGGTGATTGGTACATGGACACCGGGGCTACGGCTCACATGTTTGCTCATCCTGGTAATCTTGCCTCCTTCACTCCCGTCACCACCGACCGCCGCATCATTGTCGGTGACGGTTCCACACTCCCTATCACACATGTCGGGCACACTTATTTTCCTTCTAATTCCATGCCTTTAACTTTGTCTAACATACTTGTGTCACCTCATCTTATTAAGAATCTTATTTCCGTTTATTGTTTAACTCATGAAAATCCTGTTACTATTGAATTTGACGAACTTGGTTTTTGTGTCAAGGACGCTCGAACCAGGATGGTACTTCACCGATGTGACAACCCCGACGAGCTCTATCCGGTGCATTCGTCGTCCACTTCCACCACTGCACCGGTTGCCCTCTCCGCTGGAGTCGATCTCTGGCACGCTAGTTTGGGTCATCCCAACCCTGTCACACTTCGTCATATTCTTAGGAGTTTCACTTTCAGATGTAATAAGATAGAGGATCACACCTATCATGCCTGTCGGGTCGACAAACATGTTCGCCTTCCGTTTAATAACTCCACCACCATAGCTTTTTTCCTTTTCAGTTGATTCATAGCGATGTGTGGACCTCTCCGGTTCCTAGTAATTCGGGCTGTTTATATTATCTGGTTATCCTTGATGATTATTCTCACTATGTGTGGACTTTTCCTTTGCGACGAAAGTCGGATGCACTCTCCACTTTGACAGCCTTTTACTCTTATGTCAGCACAGAGTTTGGGCTTCCCATTCTTGCTCTTCAGACTGATAATGGGAAAGAGTTCAATAATCTTGCTTTCCGCACTTTTCTGTCGCACCACGGCACAGTTTTTCATCTCACATGCCCATATACTTCACAGCAGAACGATCAAGCCGAACACGTCCTTCGCACTCTGAACGACTGTGTTCGCACGCTCCTGTTCCATGCTAACGTGCCGCCTCGCTTCTGGCCGGACGCACTTGCTACTGCTTCACTTCTCCTTAACCTTCAACCCTGCCGCCCATGGTGGAACTATGAACCTCACCATCTTCTCTTTGGTACGCCCCCGTCCTATGTTGGCTTGCGTATTTTCGGGTGTCTTTGCTATCCTAGCACTGCCGACACCGCTCCTCACAAACTTGCACCCCATTCTGTCGCTTGCATCTTCATCGGCTACCCCTCTAACTCCAAGGGCTATCAGTGCTATGATCCAGTCTCCCACCGTGTGTTCACTGTTGGGGAACGTAGCAGAATTTTAAAATTTTCTACGCATCACCAAGATCAATCTATGGAGTCATCTAGCAATGAGGGAGAGAGGAGTGCATCTACATACCCTTGTAGATCGCGCGCGGAAGCGTTCAAGAGAACGGGGTTGATGGAGTCGTACTCGTCGTGATCCAAATCACCGATGACCTAGCGCCGAACGGACGGCACCTCCGCGTTCAACACACGTACGGTTGGGAAGATGTCTCCTCCAACTTGATCCAGCAAGGGGGAAGGAGAGGTTGATGAAGATCCAGCAGCATGACGGCGTGGTGGTGGAAGCAACGGTGATCTCGGCAGGGCTTCGCCAAGCACATGGAGAGGGAGGAGTGTCACGGGAGGGAGAGGGAGAGGCCAGGGGCTAGGGTGCGGCTGCCCTCCCTCCCCCCACTATTTATAGGACCCCTAGGGGGGCGCCAGCCCTAGGAGATTGAATCTCCAAGGGAGGCGGCGGCCAAGGGGGGTGGAGTGCCTCCCAAGCCAAGTGGGGCGCCCCCACCCCTAGGGTTTCCATCCCTAGGCCTAGGGGAGGCCCATGGGGGGGTGCACCAGCCCATCTGGGGCTGGTTCCCCTCCCACTTCAGCCCATGGGGCCCTCCGGGATAGGTGGCCCCACCCGGTGGACCCCCGGGACCCTTCCGGTGGTCCCGGTACAATACCGATTACCCCCGAAACTTTCCCGATGGCCGAAACTTGACTTCCTATATATAAATCTTCACCTCCGGACCATTTCGGAACTCCTCGTGACGTCCGGGATCTCATCCGGGACTCTGAACAACTTTCGGGTTACCGTATACTAATATCTCAACATCCCTAGCGTCACCGAACCTTAAGTGTCTAGACCCCACGGGTTCGGGAGACACGCAGACATGACCGAGACGACTCTCCGGTTAATAACCAACATCAGGATCTGGATAACCATGTTGGCTCCCACATGCTCCTCGATGATCTCATCGGATGAACCACGATGTCGAGGATTCAATCAATCCGTATACAATTCCCTTTGTCAATCGGTACATTACTTGCCCGAGACTCGATCGTCGGTATCCCAATACCTCGTTCAATCTCGTTACCGGCAAGTCACTTTACTCGTACCGTAATGCATGATCCCGTGATCAACCACTTGGTCACATTGAGCTCATTATGATGATGCATTACCGAGTGGGCCCAGAGATACCTCTCCGTCATACGGAGTGACAAATCCTAGTCTCGATTCGTGCCAACCCAACAGACACTTTTGGAGATACCTGTAGTGTACCTTTATAGTCACCCAGTTACGTTGTGACATTTGGCACACCCAAAGCACTCTTACGGTATCCGGGAGTTGCACAATCTCATGGTCTAAGGAAATGATACTTGACATTCGGAAAAGCTATAGCAAACGAACTACACGATCTTTGAGCTATGCTTAGGATTGGGTCTTGTCCATCACATCATTCTTCTAATGATGTGATCCTGTTATCAATGACATCCAATGTCCATAGTCAAGAAACCATGACCATCTTTTGATCAACGAGCTAGTCAACTAGAGGCTCACTAGGGACGTGTTGTGGTCTATGTATTCACACATGTATTACGATTTCCGGATAACACAATTATAGCATGAGCAATAGACAATTATCATGAACAAAGAAATATAATAATAACCATTTTATTATTGCCTCTAGGGCATATTTCCAACAGTCTCCCACTTGCACTAGAGTCAATAGTCTAGTTACATTGTGATGAATCGAAGACCCATGCAGTTCTGGTGTTGATCATGTTTTGCTCTAGGGAGAGGTTTAGTCAACGGATCTGCCACATTCAGGTCCGTATGTACTTTACAAATATCTATGCCTCCATTTTGAACACTTTCACGAATGGAGTTGAAGCGACGCTTGATATGCCTGGTCTTCCTGTGAAACCTGGGCTCCTTGGCAAGGGCAATAGCTCCAGTGTTGTCACAGAAGAGAGTCATCGGGACCGACGCATTGGTTATGACTCCTAGGTCGGTAATGAACTCCTTCACCCAGATTGCCTCTTGTGCTGCCTCCGAGGCTGCCATGTACTCCGCTTCACATGTAGATCCTGCCACAACGCTTTGCTTGCAACTGCACCAGCTTACTGCCCCACCATTCAAAATATACACATATCTGGTTTGTGATTTAGAGTCATCCAGATCTGCGTCGAAGCTAGCATCGACGTAACCCTTTACGACAAGCTCTTCGTCACCTCCATAAACGAGAAACATATCCTTAGTCCTCTTCAGGTACTTCAGGATATTCTTGACCGATGTCCAGTGTTCCATGCCGGGATTACTTTGGTACCTTCCTACCAAACTTACGGCAAGGTTTACATCAGGTCTGGTACACAACATAGCATACATGATAGACCCTATGGCCGAGGCATAGGGGATGGCACTCATATTTTCTCTATCTTCTGCCATGGTCGGGCATTGAGCCGTGCTCAATCTCGTACCTTGCAATACAGGCAAGAACCCCCTCTTTGACTGATCCATTTTGAACTTCTTCAATATCTTGTCAAGGTACGTACTCTGTGAAAGACCAATGAGGCGTCTCGATCTATCTCTATATATCTTGATGCCTAATATATAAGCAGCTTCTCCAAGATCCTTCATTGAAAAACACTTGTTCAAGTAGGCCTTTATGCTTTCCAAGAATTCTATATCATTTCCCATCAACAGTATGTCATCCACATACAATATGAGAAATGCTACAGAGCTCCCACTCACTTTCTTGTAAAAGCAGGCTTCTCCATAAGTCTGCGTAAACCCAAACGCTTTGATCATCTCATCAAAACGAATGTTCCAACTCCGATATGCTTGCACCAGCCCATAAATTGAGCGTTGGAGCTTGCACACCTTGTCAGCATTCTTAGGATCGACAAAACCTTCCGGCTGCATCATATACAATTCTTCCTTAAGGAAACCATTAAGGAATGCCATTTTGACGTCCATTTGCCATATCTCATAATCATAGAATGCGGCAATTGCTAACATGATTCGGACGGACTTCAGCTTCGCTACAGGTGAGAAAGTCTCATCGTAGTCAACCCCTTGAACTTGTCGATAACCCTTAGCGACAAGCCAAGCTTTATAGATGGTCACATTACCATCTGCGTCTGTCTTCTTCTTAAAGATCCATTTATTTTCTATGGCTCGCCGATCATCAGGCAAGTCAGTCAAAGTCCATACTTCGTTTTCATACATGGATCCTATCTTGGATTTCATGGCTTCCAGCCATTTGTCGGAATCCGGGCCCGCCATCCCTTCTTCATAGTTCGAAGGTTCACCATTGTCTAACAATATGATTTCCAAGACAGGGTTGCCATACCACTCTGGTGAGGAACGTGTCCTCGTGGACCTACGAAGTTCAGTAGCAACTTGATCTGAAGTTTCATGATCATCATCATTAACTTCCTCTCTAGTCGGTGCAGGCACCTCAGGAACATTTTCTTGAGCTGCGCCACTTACCAGTTCAAGAGGTAATACTTCATCAACTTCTACTTTCCTCCCACTTATTTCTTTCGAGAGAAACTCTTTCTCTAGAAAGGACCCATTCTTGGCAACAAAGATCTTGCCTTCGGATCTAAGGTAGAAGGTATACCCGATAGTTTCTTTAGGGTATCCTATGAAGACGCATTTTTCCGATTTGGGTTCGAGCTTTTCAGGTTGAAGTTTCTTGACATAAGCATCGCATCCCCAAACTTTTAGAAACGACATCTTAGGTTTCTTCCCAAACCATAATTCATACGGTGTCATCTCAATGGATTTCGACGGAGCCCTATTTAAAGTGAATGCGGCAGTCTCTAAAGCATAGCCCCAAAATGACAGCGGTAAATCGGTAAGAGACATCATAGATCGCACCATATCCAATAGAGTGCGATTACGACGTTCGGACACACCATTACGCTGAGGTGTTCCAGGCGGCGTGAGTTGTGAAACTATTCCACATTTCCTTAAGTGTGTGACAAATTCGTGACTCAAGTATTCTCCCCCACGATCTGATCGCAAGAACTTGATTTTTCTGTCATGTTGATTCTCAACCTCGCTCTGAAATTCCTTGAACTTTTCAAAGGTCTCAGACTTGTGTTTCATTAAGTAGACATACCCATATCTACTCAAGTCATCAGTGAGGGTGAGAACATAACGATAGCCACCGCGAGCCTCAACACTCATTGGACCGCACACATCAGTATGTATGATTTCCAATAAGTTGGTTGCTCGCTCCATTGTTCCTGAGAATGGAGTCTTTGTCATTTTACCCATGAGGCATGGTTCGCACGTGTCAAATGATTCGTAATCAAGAGACTCCAAAAGTCCATCTGCATGGAGTTTCTTCATGCGTTTGACACCTATGTGACCAAGGAAGTAGTGCCACAAGTATGTGGGACTATCATTATCAACCTTACATATTTTGGTATTCACACTATGAATATGTGTAACATTACACTCGATATTCATTAAGAATAAACCATTCACCAATGGAGCATGACCATAAAACATATCTCTCATATAAATAGAACAACCATTATTCTCGGATTTAAATGAGTAGCCATCTCGAATTAAACGAGATCCTGATACAATGTTCATGCTCAAAGCTAGCACTAAATAACAATTATTGAGGTTTAAAACTAATCCCGTAGGTAAATGTAGAGGCAGCGTGCCGACGGCGATCACATCGACCTTGGAACCATTCCCGACGCGCATCATCACCTCGTCCTTCGCCAGTCTCCGCTTATTCCGCAGCTCCTGCTTTGAGTTACAAATGTGAGCAACCGCACCAGTATCAAATACCCAGGAGCTATTACGAGTACTGGTAAGGTACACATCAATTACATGTATATCACATATACCTTTAGTGTTGCCGGCCTTCTTGTCCGCTAAGTATTTGGGGCAGTTCCGCTTCCAGTGACCACTTCCCTTGCAATAAAAACACTCAGTCTCGGGCTTGGGTCCATTCTTTGGCTTCTTCCCGGCAGCTTGCTTACCGGGCGCGGCAACTCCCTTGCCGTCCTTCTTGAAGTTCTTCTTACCCTTGCCGTTCTTGAACTTAGTAGTTTTATTCACCATCAACACTTGATGTTCCTTTTTGATTTCCACCTCTGCTGATTTCAGCATTGAATATACCTCAGGAATGATCTTTTCCATCCCCTGCATATTGAAGTTCATCACAATGCTCTTGTAGCTCGGTGGAAGCGACTGAAGGATTCTGTCAATGACCGCGTCATCCGGGAGATTAACTCCCAGCTGAGTCAAGTGGTTATGCAACCCAGAAATTTTGAGTATGTGCTCACTGACAGAACTATTTTCCTCCATCTTACAGCTGGAGAACTTGTCGGGGACTTCATATCTCTCGACCCGGGCATGAGATTGGAAAACCATTTTCAGCTCTTCGAACATCTCATATGCTCCGTGTCTCTCAAAACGCTTTTGGAGCCCCGGTTCTAAGCTGTAAAGCATGCCACACTGAACGAGGGAGTAATCATCAGCACGTGACTGCCAAGCGTTCATAACGTCTTGGTTCTCTGGGATGGGTGCGTCACCTAGCGGTGCTTCTAGGACATAATCTTTCTTGGCAGCTATGAGGATGATCCTCAGGTTCCGGACCCAGTCCGTATAGTTGCTGCCATCATCTTTTAGCTTGGTTTTCTCTAGGAACGCGTTGAAGTTGAGGGCAACATTAGTGTGGGCCATTTGATCTACAAGACATAGTGTAAAGATTTTAGACTAAGTTAATGATAATTAAGTTCATCTAATCAAATTATTCAATGAACTCCCACTCAGATAGACATCCCTCTAGTTATCTAAGTGAAACATGATCCGAGTCAACTAGGCCGTGTCCGATCATCACGTGAGACGGACTAGTCAACATCGGTGAACATCTTCATGTTGATCGTATCTTCTATATGACTCATGCTCGACCTTTCGGTTTTCTGTGTTCCGAGGCCATGTCTATACATGCTAGGCTCGTCAAGTCAACCTAAGTGTATTGCGTGTGTAAATCTGGCTTACACCCGTTGTATTCGAACGTTAGAATCTATCACACCCGATCATCATGTGGTGCTTCGAAACAACGAACCTTCGCAACGGTGCATAGTTAGGGGGAACACTTTCTTGAAATTATTACGAGGGATCATCTTATTTAAGCTACCGTCGTTCTAAGCAAATAAGATGTAAAACATGATAAACATCACATGCAATCGAATAGTGACATGATATGGCCAATATCATTTGCTCCTTTTGATCTCCATCTTCGGGGCTCCATGATCATCGTTGTCACCGGCATGACACCATGATCTCCATCATCGTGTCTTCTTGAAGTTGTCTCGTCATCTATTACTTCTACTACTATGGCTAACGCTTTAGCAATAAAGTAAAGTAATTACATGACGTTTATGTTGACACCCAGGTCATAAATAAATAAAGACAACTCCTATGGCTCCTGCCAGTTGTCATACTCATCGACATACAAGTCGTGATTCCTATTACAAGAACATGATCAATCTCATACATCACATATATCATTCATCACATCCTTTTGGCCATATCACATCACACGACACATGCTGCAAAAACAAGTTAGATGTCCTCTAATTGTTGTTGCAAGTTTTTTACGTGGCTGCTATAGGTTTCTAGCAAGAACATTTCTTACCTACGCCAAAACCACAACATGATATGCCAATTTCTATTTACCCTTCATAAGGACCCTTTTCATCGAATCCGATCCGACTAAAGTGGGAGAGACAGACACCCGCCGGCCACCTTATGCAACTAGTGCATGTCAATCGGTGGAACCAGTCTCACGTAAGCGTACGTGTAAGGTCGGTCTGGGCCGCTTCATCCCATGATGCCGCCGAATCAAGATAAGACTAGTAACGGCAAGAAAATTGACAATATCCACGCCCACAACTGCTTTGTGTTCTACTCGTGCATAGAAACTACGCATAGACCTAGCTCATGATGCCACTATTGGGGAGCGTAGCAGAATTTTAAAATTTTCTACGCATCACCAAGATCAATCTATGGAGTCATGTAGCAACGAGGGATAGAGGAGTGCATCTACATACCCTTGTAGATCGCGCGCGGAAGCGTTCAAGAGAACGGGGTTGATGGAGTCGTACTCGTCATGATCCAAATCACCGTTGACCTAGTGCCGAACGGACGGCACCTCCGCGTTCAACACACGTACGGTTGGGAAGACGTCTCCTCCAACTTGATTCAGCAAGGGGGAAGGAGAGGTTGATGAAGATCCAGCAGCACGACGGCGTGGTGGTGGAAGCAACGGTGATCTCGGCAGGGCTTCGCCAAGCGCAGGGAGAGGGAGGAGTGTCACGGGAGGGAGAGGGAGAGGCCAGGGGCTAGGGTGCGGCTGCCCTCCCTCCCCCCACTATTTATAGGATCCCTAGGGGGGGCGCCGGCCCTAGGAGATTGAATCTCCAAGGGAGGCGGCGGCCAAGGGGGGTGGAGTGCCCCCCAAGCCAAGTGGGGCGCCCCCACCCCTAGGGTTTCCAACCCTAGGCGCAGGGGAGGCCTATGGGAGGGGCGCACCAGCCCATCTGGGGCTGGTTCCCCTCCCACTTCAGCCCATGGGGCCCTCCGGGATAGGTGGCCCCACCCGGTGGACCCCCGGGACCCTTCCGGTGGTCCCGGTACAATACCGATTACCCCCAAAACTTTCCCGATGGCCGAAACTTGACTTCCTATATATAAATCTTCACCTCCGGACCATTCCGAAACTCCTTGTGGAGTCCGGGATCTCATCCGGGACTCCGAACAACTTTCGGGTTACCGTATACTAATATCTCAACATCCCTAGCGTCACGGAACCTTAAGTGTGTAGACCCTACGGGTTCGGGAGACACGCAGACATGACCGAGACGACTCTCCGGTCAATAACCAACAACGAGATTTGGATACCCATGTTGGCTCCCGCATGCTCCTCGATGATCTCATCGGATGAACCACGATGTCGAGGATTCAATCAATCCGTATACAATTCCCTTTGTCAATCGGTACGTTACTTGCCCGAGGCTCGATCGTCGGTATCCCAATACCTCGTTCAATCTCGTTACCGGCAAGTCACTTTACTCGTACCGTAATGCATGATCCCGTGATCAACCACTTGCTCACATTGAGCTCATTATGATGATGCATTACCGAGTGGACCTAGAGATACCTCTCTGTCATATGGAGTGACAAATCCCAGTCTCGATTCGTGCCAACCCAACAGAGACTTTCAGAGATACCTGTAGTGTACCTTTATAGTCACCCAGTTACGTTGTGACGTTTGGCACACCCAAAGCACTCTTACGATATCTGGGAGTTGCACAATCTCATGGTCTAAGGAAATGATACTTGACATTTGGAAAAGCTATAGCAAACGAACTACATGATCTTTGAGCTATGCTTAGGATTGGGTCTTGTCCATCACATCATTCTCCTAATGATGTGATCCCGTTATCAATGACATCCAATGTCCATAGTCAGGAAACCATGACCATCTTTTGATCAACGAGCTAGTCAATTAGAGGCTCACTAGGGACGTGTTGTGGTCTATGTATTCACACATGTATTACGATTTCCGGATAACACAATTATAGCATTAACAATAGACAATTATCATGAACAAAGAAATATAATAATAACCATTTTATTATTGCCTCTAGGGCATATTTCCAACATTCACTTCCCGGCATGTTTACTTTGATGAGCATGTGTTTCCGTTTCAGCAGGTACCCCCGACTGTTCCTCCCGCCACTGATGACGCGGGCCCCTCGACACCTCTCCCAGGGTGCGCCACCCTTGGCCTGCCCCTGGCTTTGAGGCACGTCCCTTGCATGCAGCGCCCCCTCAGGCCACGGTATTAGCGCCCCCGGCGCCTCTCCTTCCCGCGGCCTCAACGCCTATGGTTCCAGCTCCAACTACGGCCCGCACAGCCCCGGCTTTGGCAGTGGCCCCGCAGCTCCTGCCGCCAGTGTCGGTGTCAAAACTGGCTGGTCTCAGGTAGGGGGGACCGAACTATGCGTCTGAGTATCGAAGGTAACAAGGGACAAGGGGAACACGATGTATACCCTGGTTCGGGCCCTCTTAATGGAGGTAAAACCCTACGTCCTGCTTGATTGTATTTGATAAGTATAGGGGTTACAAGAGTTGATCTACCTCGAGATTGTAATGGCTAAACCCTAGCTGCTAGCCTCTATAAATTCTGATACCCTCTATGGACTAAACCCTCCGGTTTATATACACACCAGAGGGGCTTAGGGTTGTACAGAGTCAGTTTACAGAGGATGGAAATTACATAACCGGACATCGATCATGCCATCCACGCATAGGAGAGTCCTACCCGGACACGGGGGAAGGCCTTCTGCCTTGTATCTTCACGGCCTATCAGTCCGGCCCATATCCAGTAGCCCGGACAGCCGAGGACCCCCTAATCCAGGACTCCCTCAGTTGGCCCCGAACTGGCCTTCAAACGACGATGTACGGCTTACGTCTTCGGCTTTTGCAAGGTTGGTTCTTCACTATGTACTAGGCGGGTAATAGTTCGGCCGTGGCTTCCTCGTTCTGCTTTTATGACTCCTACCCTGTCGCCTCGATTTCCATGCTCTGGGCAAATGCGAACGGTCCACAATTTTTTATTTAAAAAGAAAACACCCGACCACGCAGGGACGTCGCCTATATAAAGAGATCAAATCCTCCAAGTGCTATCCACACTACGCAGAAGAAACACCAAGATCAACCACAAAAAAGTTTCCAAACATGGCCAGCGCCCCAGGCTCTTCTTCGCGCCCCCATGGCCCTCAAGAGGGTGATTGACAGAGCTGCTCCGTGCCTCATCTTCAGTTGAGTCAGCTCCAGATGCAGGGATATCTTCCCCTCGCAGATCTAGTGTCTGTTCGAGTGGGATTGACCTCAATTGGCAATGACGTGCTGGCTGAAAATTTCCCCAACCCCAATAGGGAGGAGAGAGTGTGCCTCATTCCATTCCTTTTGCGGGGCTTAGGATTTCCAATCCATCCCTTTCTTAGGGGTCTATTGGAATTTTACGGGATCCAGCTGCACAACCTCACCCCAGGTTCGATTCTGCACATCTCAGGTTTCGTTGCCCTCTGCAAGGTGTTCTTGGGCATTGAGGCCCATTTCGAACTATGGAAAAAGTTCTTTTGCCTCGTCCCCCGCCATCGAGGAGGCTCCATATTTGAAGTGGGGTTGCCGAAGTATGGCGTATAGCCGGATCCGGATACCCCGTTGGAACTCCCAAAGAGATATATCCACAGTGGTCTTCGGAGTGGTTTTATATGGATGACGTCCCACTGCCAGACCCAGTTTGGTACGGCCTTCCCGAATTTTCCAGCGCTCCCCTAAAGAAGTGCCTCAACTGGCGTCCCCGAAGTCCCAAGGAGGAGGACAGTGCGGAAATAAAAAGGCTGGTCAGCAAGGTCAGATTATTAGCCCACACCAGGCTCTCGATAATTGAGGTTATGGCCATTGCAATAAAAAGATGCGTCCAGCCTCTCCAGTCCAGAGTAACTCCCTTATGGTGCTACAATGGAGAAGACGGCGCATCTCGTTACAAGCACAAGGGCCCGGATACCCCAGCCGAACTGGCCGTGATCCTAGCCGATCAGTACAAGGGCGAAAAGGAAGATTTCCTCCGCTTAAACTGCCGGGAAGGTTACTCCATGTACAACCCCATTGAATGGGTAAGATTTCAATTACCTGTGTCGCTTTATTGATATCACGACATGCTAATCCAGTTGTTTTTTGTTGTTACAAAATAGTCATGGAGGAAGATGATCGAGGACATTCACTGTCCTGCCCCATAGCTAGAGGATCACAATCGCGATGAAGACCCTGGCTTCTGCGAGGATCTAGATATATACATAGAGTTCGACGATGGGGTATTTTATCAAGCGAGCCTTGCTGGCTCGGAAGTGGCTATTACAGCCGACTACCCCCACCCCTATTTGTAAGTATCTGAAGAGATTTCTCAAAAAGAAGTCCCTACTCGCACCTTTGTCCATTATACTAATCCATACTTTATAGGATCGGCGCTCGGCAAGCCGCACCCCCTCAAGGGCGGCCCCTGCGCAGGGTAATCGTTCAAAATGAAAGGAGACCGGGAGCGCCACAGAAACCTCGTGGTCTTCAAAGAGGTATGTCCGCTTAATACATGCCTGGGCATGAGTTCGGATTGTTAAAAGTCCCCTTTTTATCCTTGATTCAAGAGAAGCATGTGGTAGACTGTGGGAAAACGCCCTGCTAGCCGAATGTCAGCCAATCCGGCCAGACTCGTCAACTAGGACGAGAGCTGATGCAATGCCAGTTCCACCGCCTCATGAGGATTCGAATGACATATCTGTCACGAATTCCGAGGTGGAGAGCGTAATGAACCACCGTCGACTGAAAGTACGAGCCGCTCGATATGGACTTGCCGGAGTTACCAACTGTTCTCAAAGGATATACAGGTAAGAGTTTGTGCAATTTTGTTAGACATATGCCAGTAGCCCCCGAGACTTGAAGCGGTGAAACCAACCAATTTAAGGATCGATATTCCTGTAGGTTCTCAAAGAGGAGAACATTGCGCTATCCCAGGAGCTGAAAATAAACCAGACGCAACTTAATACTGTTACCGCCAAACTGGCGGAAATGAAGAGGACCGCAATGAGCACTTCTGAGAAGAAAAAACATGAGGAGGAAAAAGACAAACAATCCGAAGAGATAAAGAGCTTAAAGGCTCAGTTATCGGCCGCTCGAAAAGAAAATGAAAAGCTGAATGGCAGCATGTTCGGTATGTCTTTTAAAACCATCATAGAGACTCATGCTTAGTCCACAATTCGGAATGTCATAACTCTGTTGTTGCAGGTCTACTAACTGGTCGGCCGGAAGAAGAAGTATCTGGATTTCAAGGGGACGTGCTGAAGGAGCTGTCCATGGTGCATGCACGGGCTTGGAAAGCCATGAAGAGTATGGTCAAGGCTTTATGGCCATCCGATACCCCTCTAGAAAGTATGGAGGGTTTGGCAAGCCTGTTCAAAGGTGCCCGATGCCACTTTGAGCTATGGAAGACGTCCGCCTGCCATGAAGGCGCGCGAGAAGCCTGGGCGATGGTGAAAACACGCTTCACCAAGCTAGATCCGAATCATATGGCCCGAGTGGGACCACAGGGACCAGACAGGAAAGAAACTTCGTTGAACTTGGTGTATGAACAAGTAATGATAGCTGCGAAATATTCTCAAGAAGACTGTAAGTTAGACATTCTGATAGATGGAATAGATAAGGAGTAGGGATTTGATTCAATGTATTAATGTACTTTATGATCAACCTGTATCTTCAGCCGAACATGTGGAAAATTTTTCATCGCAGGCTTTCGGCTTTAACCTCCAAACCAAAATGGTGGAGCGTTTCCTGATACTATTGTGCTCGAATAGACAATTTTTTAGTTCGGGAGGTATGTTATATTACATATGTAAGAAACATCTTCCAAGGAGAATAGTTTCGTTAAGGGTTCCTTTCCTTGGGTTGGCATGCTGTAATTGTGCATGCCTGGGCTTTGGTCGTATTACGGAAAAATTGTCCCGCATTGTTTTGAGAGTTACAATGTAGCGACCCGACCCGAATGGATCAAGTCTCTTTGCTTAAGTGCCATCCATGGATCGGTATGCTAACACACACAGTACTCGAGGATTTATAACAGAGGTAAATCACATGTAAAAGTAACGTAAATACTATTACCTCAATCCAAAGAGCGGAAGTAACAAGGTTGTGGATTCCCATCAACACCAACGGCAAAGTTGAGTGTAGAAATCGTAACCCTAACGTATCACTTACTCGTCGTAAGATATCCTGAAACATGAGACATTTCAGCCACAGAGGGTCAGTACATTGAATGTACTGGCAAATTCACACCATAGAGAATGATGAATAAAGGTGATCACTACATGCATATTTGGCTGGTGGAAAAGCTCTATGGTTATAAGGTTTTTGCGAAAAGCCAATTTTTCCCTACTACAAAGGAATAAATTTTATTTAACTATCATGGTGGTTGTTGAACATTGAGAATGGTTGACAGCATTCTCAATCCCAATTAAGCATCATCATTAAAACCCAACAATATTCATTTAAAGTAACGTGATGAGATTCACATGATAATCCAGGTACTAGATACTCAAGACGTCCATAACCGGGGACACGGCTAATCATGATTAGTTTATACACTCTACAGAGGTTTGTGCACTTTTCCCCACAAGACTCGATCGCCTCCGTTTGGTTTCTCGCACTACATGGTGTTTGAGAAGACGGATGACCGAGGCATAGTCTTTCAGAAGCGCTAGCACCTTATGATGGATAGACCGTTACACCTACTTTCCCCTACATCTGCTAGTCTACCATGTAAGAGTTCGCACGACTTAATCAACTATGCTAGAGCCCATAATAGCTTGTGGCTGCACACGGAAGTTTCTAGTATGAAAAATCTCATGATCCCTTTGAGCCTGGGTGGTGGTCCATAAAAAAAACAGGCAATCCTGGTCTACCCAGGTGCCTAGACAGGCAATCCTGGAATACCCGGGTGCCTCAATCCACCCAGATGTGTGTTTAAGTTGCCACCTTAAGTAAACCATTAATTAACAATCTCACATCTGTCATGAATACTCTCAAAACCCAATCCACGTCTATGAGCATATCATGGCACTATAAGCATAACGAAATAGTAACTCCCAAGGTTTGAATGCAGGGCAATAGGTTCCTACCTCATCAACTACTTCCCAATACCCACAATTTAATTACATGCTAATCATGCAATGTTTGAGGTTTGATCTAATGCAATAAAAACTGGGTATGAAAGAGGATGA
The DNA here is from genome assembly GCF_056163025.1 of Triticum urartu. Lineage (NCBI taxonomy): Eukaryota > Viridiplantae > Streptophyta > Magnoliopsida > Poales > Poaceae > Triticum > Triticum urartu. The sequence goes on along the minus strand of NC_141873.1, from coordinate 62,845,052 downwards.
TCAAAGTGTGAACTTGCCTACAATGTTTATGAAGATGATTCACACTCATAACTCTTGATAGTTCTACTCGTCACACTCCGGTCAATCTATCGTAAGCAAGCAATAGTAACCACACATAAGCAATCACTCAAAAGATCAGAAAGAACGAAGAAGACGATTGGGAAAACATCAAAACCAAGAAAATAACTCTTGCAACATAAAACAATTTCTAACAGTACCAAAATTATATGAATTTGGCCTTATCAGAAAGTTTAGGTCAAGAGCTTCGATTTGCAAAAAGAATCAACTCAAACGGAGCTACGAAACTCAAGTTATGATCAAACGAAGTTTGAATTCAAATCTGATCTAATTCAAATTTTAAACTTTTCAAAAACATGTTTAAGTGGTTTATCTGGATAGAGGAGATCATAACAAAGATGTGAGAGTTGGTTTCGTTGGATTTGGACAAACGAGCGAAAAGATGTGGTCGTTTGAAGAACAGGGACTAAACAGTAAAGAAAATCATCACAGATAAGTCCCTGGCCGGAATCTAAAATAAAAAGAAAAAGAGAAACGCTACCGAACGAACGTTCGCTACAGAACGCTTAAAGGATGAAAACTGTTCGCTACAGATCTAAACGGGTGAACGCTCGCTATATAACAAAACCAAAAGAATTAAACCGTACTAAAAGAAAAACCGTACTATATAAAAAAACCGGCGGGTTTTTTTCTCGGTTTATACCAGTCGGGTGAGATGAACCGGTGGCGGCGGCGGTTTTTCTCCGGCGAGGCGGGGCAGCGGCGACGGTGAGCTCTGACATGGCGCGGCTTCGCGTCAAGGGGCGAGGGCAGCGCGGGGCGAGGGCGGCGCGGGGAGTGGCGCGGTGGCGCAGGCGAGCGGCGAGGGGAGGCGGCGAGCGGCAGGAAGTGCAGCAGCGGCGCGGCGGCGATCTGCAGCAGCGACGGCGACGAGATCCGGGGCGGCGCGGCTTGAGGGAGAAAGGGCGGCGGCGGGGTGCAAGGGTACTTATAGGGGGGGGGAGGCGTGGAGGAGGGGCAAACAAAGGAGGCGGCGGAGTCCGGCCGGACTCCGGCTGGCGGCGGTGATGCTCGGGACTCCATCCCGAGCTTGGGGGCGGTGCGGCGCGGCTGGGCTGCGGCCTGGCCCGGTTGGCTGGGCCGGCCCAGTCGGAAAGTTTTTTTTAAAAACATTTTTCACAAACAACAAAAATAATAAAAACTAAAATAAACTAAAATATTATATAGGCATATAATATATCAAAATTTTCAGAAAAAGATTTTCTACGACATGAACATTTTCAATATGCCAAATAAAATCCACACAAAATTAGATAAAACAAAGAGTGCTACTGGTCTAATTAAATCCAACAAAAATCATTTTAAAAATACCAAAATGATTTCAAATTAATTTTCTCCAATTTTCTAATATAGGGAATCATGTTACCCTATTTTCCATATATTTTATTTTTGGGAGAAAAGTTATTTGAATAAAACTCAAACAATTCCAAATTGAAAATAATTTCAAAAGGGCTTTGAATTTGATCCTTGAAACTCCCAACTCATATTTCATATAATTTGAAGATGTCATTTTATCTCCTCTCGTGAAAATCATTGAGTTGCATAAAGTTTCAGAAATGGAAATATTTTCCAAATGAAATTCAAATATTTTCAACACCCCCTTGTCATTTAAATAAATGGAAGAAGTCATGTCATCTTCTCTCCAGGGTTTTGTGGTGAAAAGAATTTGAATTTACGGAGATCACAAATGCAAAAATGAAAGTTTGGGAAAGTCCTTTTATTCCCTCTCATTTAACTTTCAAAAAGGTTTCGAATTTCACTCAATTTCACACAATAATCAATCAATCAATCAATCAATCTATTTATTATAACATTCCAAAAATTTAGAATTTTGGGATGTTACAAACCTACCACCCTTAAAAGGAATCTCGTCCTCGAGATTCGGAGAGGCTAGAAAGGAATAGGTTAGGTTCGGGGGTCTCCTCAAAATCCATTAATCATAACCGGGGTCTGGGGTGCTACCATCCTTAGAAACATTGTTACGGTCCCATCAATACTCATATACTCCATCCTTATTCTTGACAGGGCCGGTCTTCTCAGATCGTAAGGATAATTCCTTCTCTGGCTCTTCCGGCAGCGGCATAACCTTTTCCTCAATTCTTCTGTACTTTCATCCTGGTAAGGTTATTTCGAGACTGGGTCTTCTTAGCTGACGGGTCTGGCGCCAATACTAATCAACTATCGATATCTCATGGTGGTCAACAATTTATGGTTTCTCCTGCAGGAAATGGGTCTGGGTTGATCCTCACCGTATAACCTACGGTTGGCAAAGCTGCCTTGTACAAGGGAAAATACTTATACCATTCTAGGGTTTAAACAAGGTTTGATCGTCGTCTCTCTACTATAGGTAAGTCACTCAGATTTACCATCCCATATAGCAAGGCGAACAATAAGAGTAAGTCGGTATGGTGATCAATCCATCCCGCACCCAAATCATTACCATGTATACAGTTTAGCGAATCTCGCATACTAACACTCGGTCATCCTCACAAGCATTGCAGAATTTCTCTTATCGACGAACGAAGTTCGGATATATCCATAGATTCTGCAAGCCAGACAAACATCTATCGTTTCTTCACAACTCTCAGGTTTTGCCTTACTCCTATAAAATTGTCTGCCGATAAACGTCGTATCTTCCTCCAGGGTTCTTCCTTCAGCAAGGATGTGCTTGCTTCTTGGCAGGTCCTGGGGCCTGTGGGTTACGGCCCATCTCATCACTTGTAGTCCTTGAACTTATCATCGGGCAACTGATCATTATTCCAACTTCCAACTTCCTAGTATTCTTAAATCCATCCAATTGTACTGTCTTCATTCCTTCTATTGGCACCAAACTAGGACATGATTACTCAGACTCATCATGGAGTTTCCCTTGATCCATATTTCCAACATCATACCTCCTTTATATCCAATAGTAATTTATCTCTTCATCCTCGTTGGATATCCCTCATACCGAGATAAAAACTTATACTTGTGGAGTCCATATTCCACTTCATGGAACATCATTATCCTTTCCAGGGTCAAGCGTCCTTACAAGGGAATATTGGCCATCTCTGCATGGCACTTCTTCAACTGGGAAACGTGAAACACATCATGAACTCCTGACAGTCCTTCGGGTGACTCCAACTTGTTGGCCACTTCTCCCATACGCTGCAAAACTCGGTATGGTCCTACAAATCTCGGGGCTAACTTTCCCTTAACTACAAATTGTTTAACTCCTCGCAGAGGGGTCACACAAAGACATGCTTTGTCTCCAATTTCATAGACTACCTCCTTGCGTTTTTGAGTCTGCATAACTCTTCTGTCTGGACTGAGCTACCTTCAGTCTATCTGAATCAAATTATCATTTTCTTCTGACTTCTTGATCACATTAATTTGGTCCAAACAACTAACGGTCTCCACTTCATCCCACATACTCTTGGGGCATCACACATATTGAGACAAAACTTGTATTCATTTTTTCCGAAATCCACTCAGTGGAGTATCATTATCTTTTCCAGGGGTCAAGGGTTCTTACAGGGTACTACCACCCTTAAAATGCACAAATCTTCCATAGACCATATTTCTCTTATCCTAAAAAATGGTCAAAATCCTTCTTCATAGAGTAACAACTCATAAAATCCCTATCAGTACCAACGATGCTAACTTTATTTATTCTCTAATGATTACAATCTCTCGCTCTTCCATTACATGTCTCAACTCAATCACCTTGATACAAAAGAGTTGTTCTCCCTTATACTACTATACTTCTCACAGACTCAACTATTTATCACAAGTCTCCTTCTCCTTGGGGCATTCTCTGGCAAAGTGCCGTGCTCCATTACAACTAAAACATATTACTTCTGACAAGTATCGAGGTTTCCTTTTTGGGCAACTGTTGAGGTAGTGCCCTGACTCCTTGCACCTGTAACAGGTGATATGATTCAGGTCCTTCCTGGAATCCAATCTGCTTCTCTTCCTGGACCTTTCCATGCCAATCATGGCTTCTATTTCCTGTGGGTCATATTCTACTTCTTCTGTCGGGAATTCTACTAGATCCCCATTCAAACAATTTTGGGAGATGTCTCCTTCTTCTCCACATGAATAGCAAGACTTAGTGAAGGGTTTACTCGGGTCTTCTTTAGGTGTGTCCTCCATCTCTTCCTTCATCACGGGTTCTTCTAAAATTTCCATAAGGGCTCCTTTCATTACTTCTTTCTTCTGCTGGATGGTTCGTTGTACCATGGGGTAAATGTGACACTGAGCAGGATAGTGGGTAGTCCCTTCACACAAGAAACAAGTAATCTGCCTAATTGGGCATTCTTCAACTGGGTGACTTCCTTCACAATTAGGGCATTCATCATTGTGTTCTTTATGGGTGTGTCCTATTTCTCCACAAATCTTGCATGCACAAGGTTTCTCCATATCCTTTCCATAAGGCTTCAACTTCTGGGACACAAGCCGAGACTTTGGCAGAGTCAACTTAAATTCTTTCCATGTGGTTACTCCTTGCCATCAATTGATGGTTTGGTACATCCTCCACCAAGTAGCAGCACCTCTTTCAAAGCACTGAAGAGCATGCTGGGTCATATCCTTTCCGACTATAGGGTTATTCTCCATGTGATCCTCCATGTTCTGAATCCATCGGTCTGTCTCCAACTGACTCATCGGTCCAGAAAATACAAGCTCATATCCATTCATCCTCTATTGGCTCCATGTGGGTTTGGGGTAAGATAAGAGAGAGGGAGAGGGATACACACAATACAAACAAAAGTTTTGAAAAGACAGATTTTATTTGTGGACGTCGGGAAAAACATCAAACAAATGACAGCTCACAAACGTCGCATCTAACGTAGGTCTATAACAGGGGTTTGGTCTTCTAAAGGTCAATAAATCTTCAAATCTCCAAACTCTTCAAGCCTTGTTCATGCCTCCATTGGCTTCTTCCGATCATGCTTGTCTTTCTCAAGTTCTTTTGCCAGATCAACTCTGTTGACGCGAAGTCTCTCGTGACGTCCTTTAATATTCTGGAGTTGCATTCCAAACTTCTGGGTTTCATCAAACTCGACCTGAACCATGATCCTGCTGTCCTTCAGTTCTTAACGAATCTCCAGTATCTCGAGGTTGTAGCTCCTCCATCTTGGCTACTTTCAGCTTTTGGTTCCTGAGTTCTTCACGAAATGCTTCCTTGTCTAATACGGCTTCATGGAGCTCCACCTTAAACTTCTTGATGTACTACTCCAGATCCTGGTGATACACCAGCTAAAGTTAAAACTTCGTCTTGCTGATAGGTGTTTTATCAGCCTTGTACCATCCAATCCTTCCATGCATATGCATGCTTTAACTCAGCACGGTGACAATAGCATAAGCGGGCGATAACCTCATGGATAGCCGTGTTTCTGCTCTTGTCATTTCCATGATCTATCTCTCCATAGTTGATATCTCCTACCTTAGGGTGTTCCTTGACAGAACTTTGAGTTTTTAACTCTCCATGTTCCGGTCTTTCTCCGATACACCTTGATCTCGGGTATTGACAATTTCCATGGTCTGCCAAGTTCCATAAGGGTAGCCTTTCTAGGTCATAAAAATCTGGGAATTTCTTCAGAGCCTTCAAAATCTCCTAGTCTTCGGTCTTCAACCGTTGTAGTTTCCATTATTCAGATGCACGAAAATTACTCTTCATTCCGAAGTGGTCTTAGTTGTCCAATATCTGGTACTTCTTGGAGTGGTCTCATCAGTCGAATTCTTCGTGTGGTCAAAAGGGGAAAGGGGTATGGTCTCACTAAAGGGAATTTTTTGAATATGCTCAGAAGAGAAGAGATGTAAAAGATCTTTTAAAAGGGAAAGTTGTAGAGAAAATCTTTGCTATGGGCTTGCCAATTTCTAGGGTCACGTCCTACAGTCAACATGTGCTCTGATACCATCTTGTAGCGACCTGACCTGAATGGATCAAGTCTCTGTGCTTAAGTGCCATCCCTGGATCGGTATGCTGACACACACAGTACTCGAGGATTTATAACAGAGGTAAATCACATGTAAAAGTAACGTAAATACTATTACCTCAATCCAAATAGCGGAAGTAACAAGGTTGTGGATTCCCATCAACACCAACGGCAAAGTTGAGTGTAGAAATCGTAACCCTAATGTATCACTTACTCGTCGTAAGATATCCTGCAACATGAGACGTTGCAGCCACAGAGGGTCAGTACATTGAATGTACTGGCAAATTCACACCATAGAGAATGATGAATAAAGGCTATCACTACATGCATATTTGGCTGGTGGAAAAGCTCTATGGTTATAAGGTTTTTGCGAAAAGCCAATTTTTCCCTACTACAAAGGAATAAATTTTATTTAACTATCATGGTGGTTGTTGAACATTGAGAATGGTTGACAGCATTCTCAATCCCAATTAAGCATCATCATTAAAACCCAACAATATTCATTTAAAGTAACATGATGAGATTCACATGATAATTCAGGAACTAGATACTCAAGACGTCCATAACCGGGGACATGGCTAATCATGATTAGTTTATACACTCTGCAGAGGTTTGCACACTTTTCCCCACAAGACTCGATCGCCTCCGTTTGGTTTCTCGCACTACATGGTGTTTGAGAAGACGGATTACTGAGACATAGTCTTTCAGAAGCGCTAGCACCTTACGATGGATAGACTGTTACACCTACTTTCCCCTACATCTGCTAGTCTACCCTGTAAGAGTTCGCACGACTTAATCAACTATGCTAGAGCCCATAATAGCTTGTGGATGCACACGGAAGTTTCTAGTATGAAAAATCTCATGATCCCTTTGAGCCTAGGTGGCGGTCCATAAAAAAAACAGGCAATCCTGGTCTACCCAGGTGCCTAGACAGGCAATCCTGGAATACCCAGGTGCCTCAATCCACCCAGATGTGTGTTTAAGTTGCCACCTTAAGTAAACCATTAATTAACAATCTCACATCTGTCATGAATACTCTCAAAACCCAATCCACGTCTACGAGCATAGCATGGCACTATAAGCATAACGAAATAGTAACTCCCAAGGTTTGAATGCAGGGCAATAGGTTCCTACCTCATCAACTACTTCCCAATACCCACAATTTAATTAGATCCTAATCATGCAATGTTTGAGGTTTGATCTAATGCAATAAAAACTGGGTATGAAAGAGGTATGATCAAAGTATGAACTTGCCTGCAATGTTGATGAATATGATTCACACTCATAACTCTTGATAGTTCTACTCGTCACACTCCGGTCAATCTATCGTAAGCAAGCAATAGTAACCACACATAAGCAATCACTCAAAAGATCAGAAAGAACGAAGAAGACGATTCGGAAAATATCAAAACCAAGCAAATAACTCTTGCAACATAAAACAATTTCTAACAGTACCAAAATTATATGAATTTGGCCTTATCAGAAAGTTTAGGTCAAGAGCTTCGATTTGCAAAAAGAATCAACTCAAACGAAGCTACGAAACTCAAGTTATGATTAAACAAAGTTTGAATTCAAATCTGATCTAATTCAAATTTTAAACTTTTCAAAAACATGTTTAAGTGGTTTATCTGGATAGAGGAGATCATAACGAAGATGTGAGCGTTGGTTTCGTTGGATTTGGACAAACGAGCGAAAAGATGTGGTCGTTTGAAGAACAGGGACTAAACAGTAAAGAAAATCATCACAGATAAGTCCCTGGCCGGAATCTAAAATAAAAAGAAAAAGAGAAACGCTACAGAACGAACGTTCGCTACAGAACGCTTAAAGGACGAAAACTGTTCGCTACAGATCTAAACGGGTGAACGCTCGCTATATAACAAAACCAAAAGAATTAAACCGTACTAAAAGAAAAACCGAACTATATAAAAAACCGGCGGGTTTTTTTCTCGGTTTATACCGGTCGGGTGAGATGAACCGGTGGCGGCGGCGGTTTTTCTCCGGCGAGGCGGGGCAGCGGCGACGGCGAGCTCCGGCGTGGCGCGGCTTCGCGTCGAGGGGCGAGGGCAGCGCGGGGCGAGGGCGGCGCGGGGAGCGGCGCGGTGGCGCAGGCGAGCGGCGAGGGGAGGCGGCGAGCGACGGGTAGTGCAGGAGCGGCACGGCGGCGATCTGCAGCAGCGGCGGCGGCGAGATGCGGGGCAGCGCGGCTTGAGGGAGAAAGGGCGGCGGCGGGGTGCAAGGGTACTTATAGGGGGGGAGGCGTGGAGGAGGGGCAAACGGAGGAGGCGGCGGAGTCCGGCCGGACTCCGGCTGGCGGCGGTGATGCTCGGGACTCCGTCCCGAGCTTGGGGGCGGTGCGGCGCGGCTGGGCTGCGGCCTGGCCCGGTTGGCTGGGCCGGCCCAGTCAGAAAGTTAAAAAAACATTTTTCACAGACAACAAAAATAACAAAAACAAAAATAAACTAAAATATTATATAGGCATATAATATATCAAAATTTTCAGAAAAAGATTTTCTACGACATGAACATTTTCAATATGCCAAATAAAATCCACACAAAATCAGATAAAACAAAGAGTGCTACTGGTCTAATAAAATCCAACAAAAATCATTTTAAAAATACCAAAATGATTTCAAATTAATTTTTCTCCAATTTTCTAATGTAGGGAATCATGTTACCCTATTTTCCTTATATTTCATTTTTGGGAGAAAAATTATTTGAATAAAACTCAAACAATTCCAAGTTGAAAATAATTTCAAAAGGGCTTTGGATTTGATCCTTGAAACTCCCAACTCATATTTCATATAATTTGAAGAAGTCATTTTATCTCCTCTCGTGAAAATCATTGAGTTGCATAAAGTTTCAGAATTGGAAATATTTTCCAAATGAAATTCAAATATTTTCAACACCCCCTTGTCATTTAAATAAATGGAAGAAGTCATGTCATCTTCTCTCCAGGGTTTCATGGTGAAAAGAATTTGAATTTACGGAGATCACGAATGCAAAAATGGAAGTTTGGGAAAGTCCTTTTATTCCCTCTCATTTAACTTTCAAAAGGTTTCGAATTTCACTCAATTTCACACAACAATCAAACAATCAATCAATCTATCTATTTATTATAACATTCCAAAAATTTAGAATTTTGGGATGTTACATACAAGAATATAACAATCTGTCGTTTGATTGCCGACCAATTATTCTCTTAAGAACGTTAGCTTTCGGCTTCACCCGTCTGAGGTACAGGTCTGGGTTACCCGGTTGTAACAATCACAGAGGTGCTCCCTTTACGCCCTAGCCAAACAATTGGGAATGTAGGGCATAAACACAGGAGCGAGGTAACCCTGCTTGACAAAAACTTAAGTCATAGAGGTGCATATAATGGCAAAAGAGTGTATATAAACAAACAACGTATAAAGTGGGAGCTCTAGGCTCTGAATAACAATAAGCTTCGGTTAAAGAAGCCCCCAATCATGGTGGGGTGTATACATTTTAAGATGTTTGCCCCTTAAGAGTTCGGCATATCCGAACATATCCTGGGAAACATATAACAATGGGGAAAAAGTAAATGAAGAGGAAAAAGAAAAAAAGGGCGAAAAAGAAGCATGGCCGAACTTATGCGTAGAATCTTCGGAGCCGAGCAGCGTCCCATGGATTCGGCTCTAGGCGATTATCCGATGCATTACGAAGGCGATAAGCTCCTCCTGTGAGAACTTCATCTATAATGAAGGGCCCCTCCCATTTTGGTTTGAGCTTGTCCTTTTTCTTCTCTGGGAGGCGTAAAATGAGTTTGCTGACATTATATGTCTTGGCCCGCACTTCTCTACTTTGGTATCTCCGAGCCTGTTGCTGATAAAATGTGGAACGAGCTCTTGCAATTTCGCACTCCTCCTCCAGGCCGTCTAGGTCGTCCTGCCGATCGAGCTCAGCTTCTCTCTCTTCATATATGCGCACTCGAGGCGAGGCATGAATAATGTCACAGGGCAGGACAACCTCTGCACCGTACACCATAAAAAAGGGTGTGTATCCGGTCATGCGATTGGGTGTAGTCCGCAATCCCCAGAGTATGGAATCAATTTCCTTGACCCAGTGTTTATCTGACTCCCGTAGGGATCACACTAGTCTGGGTTTGATGCCGCTCATTATCAGGCCATTAGCCCATTCGACCTGACCGTTTGTTTGAGGGTGGTATACGGAGGCGTAATCGAGCTTAATGCCCAAGTTAGCACACCAATTTTTCACCTCATCGACTATGAAATTGGAGCCATTATCGGTGATGATGCTGTGCGGGATACCATAACGGTGTACCACGCTGGATATAAAGTCGATCACTGCCCGGCTTCAGCCGTCTTTACTGGTTTGGCCTCTATCCACTTAGTGAATTTATCCACCATAACTAGCAAATATTTCTTCTTGTGGCTTCCCCCTTTAAGGGGCCCGACCACATCTAGGCCCCAGACCGCAAAGGGCCAAGTAATGGGGATTGTTCTTAAGGCAGTGGGCGGCATGTGACTTTGATTGGTGAAAAGCTGACACCCCATACATCGCTGCACAAGGGCCTCTGTGTCTGCTCGGGCCATTGGCCAAAAGAAACCTGTACAAAAGGCCTTACTTACGAGGGCCCGAGCTGCGGCGTGATGGCCGCTGAGACCAGCATGTATTTCAGCCAAGAGTTGTCGTCCCTCCTCTTCGGAGATGCATCTTTGAAGGACTCCAGTAGTACTTTTCTTGTAGAGTTCACCTTCGTGAACTTTGTAGGCTTTGGAGCGTCGAACTATGCGACGGGCCTCATTCTGGTCATCAGGGAGCTCCTGCCTAATAAGGTAGGCCAGGAAGGGTTCGGTTCACGGAGCAATGGCGTCCATGATTACATGGGCAGAAGGTGTCATTTCGGTGTCTGACCCCCCGATGATATCGAAATTGTGTTCGGCTGTTGGGGGTAAAATCAGCTCCGGACTAGTATTTCTGTTCCCGTCCTGCCATAGCATGGATGGCTTGAAGAGCCTTTCCACAAAGGTGTCGGGTGGGACGGTATCGCGCTTAGCGCCCATTCGAGCAAGGATGTCTGCTGCTTGATTATTGTCTCGAGCAACGTGATGGAACTCGAGCCCCTCAAACCGAGCTAATATTTTGAGTACAGCGTTTCAGTATGCCGCCATTTTTGGGTCTTTTGCATCGAATTCTCCATTTATTTGGGATATTGCAAGGTTCGAATCCCCATGCACCTCTAGGCGTTGTATGCCCATGGAGACAGCCATTCAGAGACCATGTAGTAATGCCTCGTATTCAGCTGCATTGTTGGAATCCGTATACATGGTTTGAACACGTAGTGGACTGTGTCTCCCATAGGGGATGTCAAGATTACACCAGCCCCCTGTCCGGCTAACATTTTGGAGCCGTCAAAGTACATAATCCAGTTGGAGTATGTGCTATACTCTTTAGGGAGCTTGGCTTCTGTCCATTCGGCTACAAAGTCAGCCAGCACCCGAGATTTAATAGCTCGGCATGGCTTGTATGTGATTTCAAATGGTAAGAGCTCGATGGCCCATTTGGCTATACGGCCGATGGCATCCCGATTATTTATGATGTCATTGAGTGGTACTTCAGATGCCACCGTGACCGAACACTCTTGAAAGTAGTGTTGTAGCTTCCGGGATGCCATAAAGACCGCATAAGCTATCTTCTGGTAGTGAGGGTATCGAGATTTGCATGGTGTAAGGACCCCTGGTACGTAGTACACCGGTTTCTGGAGGGGGATTTATGTCCCTCTTCCTCTCGCTCAACAACGAGTACGGTGCTCACTACCTGGTGAGTCATAGATATATATAGCAAGATAGGCTCGCCAACACTTGGTGTGGCTAGGATTGGGTTACCTGCTAACAAAGTTTTTATTTCTTCCAATCCAGCTGTAGCCGTGTCCGTCCATTTGTAGTGGTCGGTGCGCCGGAGCAAGCGATAAAGTGGTAGCGCTTTTTCTCCCAATCTGGAGATGAAGCTGCTTAAGGCTGCCACGCACCCAACTAGTTTTTGGACCTGTTTTAGGTCCCTTGGCATTGCCAATTGTGACATGGCTCGAATTATGGCTAGGTTCGCTTCGATTCCTCTATTGGAAATGATGAACCCGAGCAGTTTCCCGGTTGGAACGTTGAAGACACATTTTTCCGGATTGAGTCGTATGTCATATGTTCGGAGATTGTCAAATGTGAGGCGTAGGTCATCGACCAGTGATTCGACGTGTTTAGTCTTGATGACCATGTTGTCCACATATGCCTCCACTGTTTTGCCAATTCGTTTTTCCAGACATGTTTGAATCATGCGTTGGTAAGTGGCGCCATCGTTTTTGAGCCCGAAGGGCATAGTGTTGAAGCAAAAGGCCCGTACAGGGTAATAAATGTCATTGCGGCCTGGTCGGACTCCTTCTTCTTAATCTGATGGTATCCGGAGTAGGTGTCGAGGAAACACAATGAATCATGTCCTGCAGTTGCGTCAATGATTTGGTCAATGGGGGGCAACGAGAAGGGGTCCTTAGGGCAAGCCTTATTGAGGTCTTTGAAATTGACACAAAGGCGCCAGGATTTATCCTTCTTCGGCACCATGACCAGGTTCGCTAGCCAGTCGGGGTGCTTGATCTCTCTGATGAACCCGTCCTCAAATAGTTTGGCTAGCTCCTCCCCCATAGCTTGTCGTTTGGGTTCAGAAAATCACCGCAGCGTTTGCTTGACTGGTTTCAACCCCTTTGTTATGTTGAGGCTATGCTCGGCCAGTCTGCGTGGGATTCTAGCCATGCCCGAAGGGTGCGAGGCAAAGATGTCCCAATTTTTGCGCAGGAATGCTCGTAAGGCGGCGTCGACCATCGGATCTAGCTATTCTCCAATGGATGTTGTTTTGTTAGGATCCGTCAGGTGCACTTGAAATTTGACTATTTCATCTGTTGGTTTGAAAGAGGTGGATTTGGGCCTCTTGTCGAGGATTACATCGTCTTTGTCCACTGTGGAACACAGAGTGGTTAACTCTTCAGCCGCGAGGGCCTCAGATAGTGCCTCGAGGGCTAAGGATGCGGTTTTGTTTTCAGCATGGAGTTCTATATCTGGATCGCTGGTGATAGTGATTGCTCCGTTGGGCCCTGGCATTTTAAGCTTAATGTACCTGTAATGGGGTATGGCTTGGAAGCGTGCGAAGGCGTCCCACCCCAAAAGGGCGTGATATCCACTATTGAAAGGGGCCATGTGGAAGAGCAACTCTTCGGACCTGTAGTTATCAGGCGTGCCGAATACTACATCGAGTTTGATTTTCATCGAGCATCGTGCTTCTTGACTCGGGATAATACCTCAAAAGGTGGTACTACTTTGCTCGATGCAACTCTTGTCCATTTGCATTTTGTCGAGCGTATCTTCGTAGATGAGGTTAAGTCTGCTACCGCCATCCATGAGCACTTTGGTGAGTCAAAAGCCATCCACAATTGGGTTTAAGACCAAGGCGGCTAGTGCTTGGACTGATCGGGCCCTTGGTTCATCGTCGGCGGTGAAAGTTATGGCCATATCGCTCCAAGGGTTCATTGCGGTTACTTGGTTGACTTCGGCGAGGTCGTGGAGCACTCGTTTGCGCCGATTATTGGAAGAAAAGGTCGCAAAGACCATAAAGACATTGAAATCGTCATCATCTGAGGAATGCCTCTCTGGAGTAGTACTGGTGAGGATATCCTCACCGCTCATAGCCACTTGATGGAGTACCCAACTTGTCCGAAGGCTATGTGTTGGTTCGGTGCTCGACGTCATATGTATCTGACTGGGCTTATCGAGTAGTTCGTCAAGGACGGTTCTATGTCCTGTGAAGGGCTTGTTTTTCTTGTCAATTGGTTTGTGGTCGGATGCTTTGTAAGGGTGCATCCCTTTTGGCCGTACGGTGGGTTGCTTAAAGGCAGGGGGTTCCCACCAGGCTGTCTGGGCTTTCCATGCGCTTTCCATCACGCAATACTTCTATACTATGTGTGCCAAATCTGTAAAGTGCTGTATGCGGTGGCAGTTGAGGGCATTGAGAATTCCCTCGTCCGTATAGTTGCGGCAAAAAACTGAAACCGCGTCGTCGTCGCAACAATCTTTAATCTTATTTTTAACAAGGAGGAATCTAGCCCAGAAGTGATGGACCGTTTCCTAATGTTGTTGCCGTACATACATTAGGTCACATATGTCTAGAGGGCCTGAATTGCTTGGGGAATATTGATTGTGGTGGGTGGGAGGGCTAAAATCTGAATCCTGACCCACGATTGAATCTGGAGCTTGACGAATCTCCGGGGTCACCAGTTCAGGATCGAGAAGGTCCTAGTGACTTTCGGGTTCAATGTCTGATCCTATGTTCGGAGGACATGAAGTCTCTTCCCGAGGATGGGTATCCGGCTCATAGGGCTCGGAAATCCGAACATAGATGGTTCTTAACTTAGGGGAAGAAGCGTTCTCGGCTCCTTCCTCCACGACCGCTACCAAGTGGGTGATCGGTGGGGAATTGATATCCCTCTGATCTAGTTTAAGCCCAATCAGATCATAGTCTGTTACGACCCCAGGGCGGCGATGCGATCTAGCAGCTCATTTAAAGATGAGATATCTGTCGGATCCATCTTTTCGGAGTGTTCGAGGCCGATGCGGAGATGATGTTTGGCAATCATGGGGGCCGCCGTTGGGCTTAACGGCCGAGCGAGTGCCCATGGTAAAACCGCCGAGCTGGAGGACCTGACCTGGAGCTAGGGTCCTTCCAGAAGTGAAATTGTCATTGATGACAAGGCGAGCCATCGATCCTTCCGTCGACAACACAACGGAACTCTCAATGAAAGCACCAATGTCGGTGTCAAAAACGGTCGATCCGAGGTAGGGGGTACCGAACTGTGCGTCTGAGGATCGAAGGTAACAAAACGGACAAGGGGAACACGATGTTTAGCCAGGTTCAGGCCCTCTTAACGGAGGTAAAACCCTATGTCCTGCTTGATTGTATTTGATAAGTATAGGGGTTACAAGAGTTGATCTACCTCGAGATCTGATAACCCACAAGTATAGGGGATCGCAACAGTTTTTGAGGGTAGAGTATTCAACCCAAATTTATTGATTCGACACAAGGGGAGCCAAATAATATTCTCAAGTATTAGCAGCTGAGTTGTCAATTCAACCACACCTGGAAACTTAATATCTGCAGCAAAGTGTTTAGTAGAAAAGTAATATGATAGTAGTGGTAACGGTGGTAAAAGGTAACGGTAGCAAAAGTAATATTTTTGGTGTTTTGTAGTGATGATAACAATAGCAACGGAAAAGTAAATAACCGAAGACAATATATGGAAAGCTCGTAGGCAATGGATCGGTGATGGAGAATTATGCCGGATGCGGTTCACCATGTAACAGTCATAACCTAGGGTGACACAGAACTAGCTCCAGTTCATCAATGTAATGTAGGCATGTATTCCGAATATAGTCATACGTGCTTATGGAAAGAACTTGCATGGCATCTTTTGTCCTATCCTCCCGTGGCAGCGGGGTCCTATTGGAAACTAAGGGATATTAAGGCCTCCTTTTAATAGAGTATCGGACCAAAGCATTAACACAGTGAATACATGAACTCCTCAAACTACGGTCATCACCGGTAAGTATCCCGATTATTGTCACTTCGGGGTTAACGGATCATAACACATAATAGGTGACTATAGACTTGCAAGATAGGATCAAGAACTCTCATATATTGATGAAAACATAATAGGTTCAGATCTGAAATCATGGCACTCGGGCCCTAGTGACAAGCATTAAGCATAGCAAAGTCATAGCAACATCAATCTCAGAACATAGTGGATACTAGGGATCAAACCCTAACAAAACTAACTCGATTACATGATAGATCTCATCCAACCCATCACCGTCCAACAAGCCTATGATGGAATTACTCACGCACGGCGGTGAGCATCATGAAATTGGTGATGGCGGATGGTTGATGATGACGATGGCGATGGATTCCCCTCTCCGGAGCCCTGAACGGACTCCAGATCAGCCCTCCCGAGAGAGTTTAGGGCTTGGCGGCGGCTTTGTATCGTAAAATGCGATGAATCCTTCTCTCTGGTTTTTTTCTCCCCGAAAGTGAACATATGGAGTCAAGGTTGAGATCGGTGGAGTGTCAGGGGGACCACGAGGCAGGGGGCGTGCCCAGGGGGGCAGGCGCGCCCCCACCCTCGTGGACAGGTGGAGGCCCCCCTAACGTGGATCTTCCTTCTAGTATTTATTATATATTCCAAAATAATTCTCCGTTGATTTTCAGGTCATTCCAAGAACTTTTATTTCTGCACAAAAATAACACCATGGCAATTCTGCTGAAAACAGCGTTAGTCCGGGTTAGTTCCATTCAAATCATGCAAGTTAGAGTCCAAAACAAGGAAAAAAGTGTTTGGAAAAGTAGATATAACGGAGACGTATCAACTCCCCCAAGCTTAAACCTTTGCTTGTCCTCAAGCAATTCAGTTGATAAACTGAAAGTGATAAAGATAAACTTTTACAAACTCTGTTTGCTCTTGTTGTTGTAAATATGTAAAGCCAGCATTCAAATTTTCAGCAAAGATTATGAACTAACCATAGTGACAATAACATTTTGGTCTCATGTTTACTCATATCAATGGCATAATCAACTAGCGAGCAATAATAAAAAATCTCGGATGACAACACTTTCTCAAAACAATCATAATATGATATAATAGGATGGTATCTTGCTAGCCCTTTCTGAGACCGCAAAACATAAATGCAGAGCACCTTTAAAGATCAAGGACTGACTAGACATTGCAATTCATGGTAAAAGAGATCCAGTCAAGTCATGCTCAATGTAAACTAACAGTAATGAATGCAAATGACAGCGGTGCTCTCCAACTGGTGCTTTTTAATAGGAGGATGATGACTCAACATAAAAGTAAATGGATAGGCCCTTCGCAGAGGGAAGCAGGGATTTGTAGAGGTGCCATAGCTCGATTTTCGAAATAGATATGAACAATATTTTGAGCGGTATACTTTCATTGTCAACATAACAACCGAGAGATGGCGATATCTTCCATGCTACACACATTATAGGCGGTTCCCAAACAGAATGGTAAAGTTTATACTCCCCCTCCACCAACAAGCATCAATCCATGGCTTGCTCGAAACAACGAGTTCCTCCAACTAACAAGAGTCCTGGGGGAATTTTGTTTGCAGTTATTTTGATTTGATTTGCATAAAGCATGGGACTGGGCATCCCGTTGACCAGCCATTTTCTCGTGAGTGAGGAGCGGAGTCCACTCCTCTTGAGAATAACCCGCCTAACATGGAAGATACGGACAACCCTAGTTGATACATGAGCTATTCGAGCATACAAAACAGAATGTTTATTTGAAGGTTTAGAGTATGGCACATACAAATTTACTTGGAACGCCAGGTAGATACCGTATATATGTAGGTATGGTGGACTCACATGGAATAACTTTGGGGTTTATGGAATTGGATGCACAAGCAGTATTCCCGCTTAGTACAGGTGAAGGCTAGCAAAAGACTGGGAAGTGACCAGCTAGAGAGCGACAACAGTCATGAACATGCATTAAAATTAATCAACACCGAATGCAAGCATGAGTAGGATATAATACACCATGAACATAAATATCATAGAGGCTATGTTGATTTTGTTTCAACTACATGCATGAACATGTGCCAAGTCAAGCCACTCAAATCGTTCAAAAGAGGATACCACCCTATCATACCACATCACAACCATTTTAATAGCATGTTGGCACGCAAGGTAAACCATTATATGCTCCTAGCTAATTAAGCATGGCATAAGCAACTATAATCTCTAGTTCTCATTGCAAACATGTTTATTCATAATAGGCTGAATCAGGAACGATGAACTAATCATATTTACAAAAACAAGAGAGGTCGAGTTCATACCAGCTTTTCTCATCTCAATAAGTTCATCATATAATCATCATTATTGCCTTTCACTTGCATGACCGAATAGTGTGGATAATAATAACAGTGCACGTGCATTGGACTAAGCTGGAATCTCCAAGCATTCAATTCAAGAGAGAGAAGACAAGGTAATACGGGCTCTTTGTTAGATCCACAACAATGCATATAAGAGCCACTTTAACATTTTAATTATGGTCTTCTCCTCTCGACCCCCAAAGAAAGAACTAAAACTATTTACACGGGAAAGCTCCCAACAAGCAAAAGAAGAACGAGAAATATTTTTGGGTTTTGTTTTTAATTACTACTACAAGCATGGAAAGTAAACTAATTAAAGGCTGCAACTAATTTTTTTTATTTTTTATTAAGGTTTATTAAACACACAAGAAGAAAGCATAAAAAGTAAAATAAACTAGCATGGATGATATAATGAAAAATATGAGCACCGACAACTAGCAATGAGTGTGTGAACATGAATGTAATGTCGGTGAGAAGTACGTACTCCCCCAAGCTTAGGCTTTTGGCCTAAGTTGGTCTATGGCCACGGCTGGCCTGGCGGATATCCATAGTAATAGTTAGGGTCATACTGAGAAGAAGCCTCGGATTGCCACTGGTTGGCAATCACCTCCGGATCCCACTGGTAATCAGTCTGTCGTGGAGGATCAAATTGTGGTTCCGGCTCTGGCTCTGTAGGTGATGTACGGTTCCGATAGGCGTGAATGGCCTCCAATGGAACAAGGTACTTGCCTACAGATAAATCAAACAAGGAAGGAGTAGGCAAGGTAATAGTCTCAGGATGATTTTTACCAAATATTAATTTGTACTTAAGCTCCTTTTCCCTATTCTTAACAATAAAGTCATGTGCTACAATACTCTTATAATCTAGATAAATAGGAGGTAGCAACTTCTCTTCCTTCTCATAATGCCTAATAGGTATGTTAAAGTGTGCAACAATGCGCGAGGCGAAGATGCCTCCAAGGACGGGGCCCTTAGTACGGTTAAGATTTAACCGCTTTGCAACAATAGCGCCCATACTGAATGTGTCATCATGAAATAAGGCATGGCACAAAATAACAATATCAGGGGCACTCAGGTTTCCACAGTTTCCACGCCCAATTATGCATCTACTAGCAAATATAGCAAAGTAACGTAGAACATGAAAGTGTATGCTAGTAATTCGTGCATCGGAAACCTTCCTCGTTTCCCCTACAACAATGGTATCAATAAACCCATCCACATCATCACAATGTGGTTCCTCTACACTGCCCTCAAAAGGGATCAAACAAACCCGACAAAAATCATAAAGTGACATCTCCTTATGCTCATCATATAAATAAAATTCCACCATAGGTGGTGAGCTCCTAGCATGGAAATGAAAGTTTTGCGCAAAGATATTGGTGAGTAAGAGATACTGTTCGCATTGGTCGTGGAGGAATGTGGTGAGGCCTGCATTCTCAGCCAATTCATAGAAATCATCATAAATCCCGGCTGCTCTCAAGAAATTATCACAAGACCATTCACACGGCCGAACTTCCACGGTGCGAGGGAGATTATATTTGGGCCTCTTATCCTCCTCACTTTGCTTATACTTCGAGCTTCGGCTCGATGAGCCCCTCAAAAATCTCTTCATCTTTTTTCTGAAAATTTCTGAAATTTTTAGTAACTTCAAAATAAAAGTGAACCAAACTCAACAATATTGATAGCAACTACTCCCACAAGTGCCTAGAGGATATATCATGCATCAAAACTACTTTTGACCATATAAATTTGACTTGTAAGCTCAAGAACAGGGTCACCTAAGCAGCAAAAATATGCAATGAATAAAGCACTAGAACAAAAACTAATTGGACCACTGGAGGAGTCACATACCAAGGAACAATCCCCCAAAGCAGTTTTGTGAGAGGTGATTTGAGCAAGGAGATCGAAAATGGCAGCAAGAAGAGCTTGGACTCGGGTTTGAGCTGGCTAGTGGTGTTTTGGGGGAGGAAGAAGGAGTGTGTGGTAGCTGGAATAAGTGGAGGGGAGCCACCATGGGCCCACGAGGCAGGGGGCGCGCCCTCCACCCTCGTGGCCAGGTGCTTGCTCCCCCTGCTGTGTTTTCAGTGCCAGATATTCTCAAATATTCCAGAAAAAAATCATATTTAATTTTCAGGGCATTTTGAGAACTTTTATTTTCGGGGTATTTTTTATTGCATGGATAATTCAGAAAATAGATAGAAATTACTATTTTTGCTTTATTTAATATAAATAACAGAAAGTAAAAAGAGGGTACAGAGAGTTGTGTTTTCTAAATTCATCCATCTCATGCTCATCAAAAGGAATCCACTAACAAGGTTGATCAGGTCTTGTTAACAAACTTATTCCGAGTAACATGGAACCAGAGAATTTTCGAATAACACTATGTTACCTCAACGGGGATATGCACATCCCCAACAATAAGAATATCATATTTTTTCTTGACAGTAGGAAGAGGAAATTCAAAACCTCCAATAGTAATAGTTGGAATTTTTCCAACAGAATTGATACTGTGGACTTGAGGTTGTTTCCTTGGGAAGTGTACTGTATGCTCATTACCATTAACATGAAAAGTGATATTGCCTTTGGTGCAATGAATAACAGCTCCTGCAGTATTCAAAAAGGGTCTTCCAAGAATAATAGACATACTATCGTCCTCGGGAATATCAAGAATAACAAAGTTCGTTAAAATAGTAACGTTTGCAACCACAACAGGCACATCCTCACAAATACTGACAGGTATAGCAGTTGATCTATCGGCCATTTGCAAAGATATTTCAGTAGGTGTCAACTTATTCAAATCATGTCTATGATATAAAGGCAGAGGCATAACACTAACACCGGCTCCAAGATCACATAAAGCAGTTTTAACATAGCTTCTTTTAATGGAGCATGGTATAGTTGGTACTCCGGGATCTCCTAGTTTCTTAGGTATTCCACCCTTAAAAGTATAATTAGCAAGCATGGTGGAAATTTCAGCTTCCGGTATCTTTCTTTTATTAGTAACAATTTCTTTCATATACTTATCATAAGGATTCATTTTGAGCATATCAGTTAATCACATACGCAAAACGATAGGTCTAATCATTTCAGCAAAGCGCTCAAAATCCTCATCATCCTTTTTCTTGAATGGTTTAGGCGGAAAAGGCATGGGTTTCTGAACCCATGGTTCTCTTTCCTTACCGTGCTTCCTAGAAACAAAGTCTCTCTTATGATTCTTTGATTATGGGTTATCAAGATCAACAACAGGTTCAATCTCTACATCATTATCATTGCTAGGTTGAGCATCAACATGAACATCATCATTAACATTATCACTAGGTTCATGTTCATTACCAGATTGGGTTTCAGCATCAGAAATAGAAATATCATTAGGATTCTTAGGTGTGACAACAACAGGTTCACTAGAAGCATGCAAAGTCCTATCATTTTTCTTTTTCTTCCTTTTAGAAGGACTTGGTACATCAATATTATTCCTCCGAGAATCCTGCTCAATTTTCTTAGGATGGCCTTCAGGATACAAAGGTTCCCTAGTCATTTTACCACCTCTAGTCATAACTCTAACAACATTATCATTCTTACTATTTAATTCATTGAGCAAATCATTCTGAGCTTTAAGTACTTGTTCTACTTGAGTTGTAACCATAGAAGCATGTTTACTAATAAGTTTTAGTTCACCTTTAACATTGGCCATATAATCACTCAAGTGTTCAATCATTTAAGCATTACGTTTTAATTCTCTACCAAAATAGGCATTGAAGTTTTCTTGCTTAACCATAAAGTCATCAAACTCATCCAAGCATGGGCTAGCAAACTTAGTAAGAGGGATTTCAGCTTTATCATATCTATAGAGATAATTTACCTTTACTACCTGTGTCGGGTTATCAAGACCATGTGTTTCTTCAATAGGTAATGAATTAATGCTACCTCTTGAGCTTGCGTTGGATTTCCCCGAAGAGGAAAGGATGATGCAGCAGAGTAGCGTAAGTATTTGCCTCAGTTTTTGGGAACCAAGGTATCAATACAGTAGGAGGCCACGCTCAAGTCCCTCGTACCTGCACAAAACGATAGCTACTCGCAACCAACACGATTAGGGGTTGTCAATCCCTTCACGGTCACTTACGAGAGTGAGATCTGATAGATATAATATTTTTGGTATTTTTGGTATAGAGATGCAAAGTGAAAAGTAAAAGGCAAAGTAAAAAAGCAAAGCAAGATTAAAGTGATGGAGATTGATATGATGAGAATAGACCCGGGGCCATAGGTTTTCACTAGTGGCTTCTCTCAAGAGCATAAGTATTCTACGGTGGGTGAACAAATTACTGTTGAGAAATTGACAAAATTGAGCATAGTTATGCGAATATCTAGGCATGATCATGTATATAGGCATCACGTCCGTGACAAGTAGACCGAAACGATTTTGCATCTACTACTATTACTCCACTCATCGACCGCTATCCAGCATGCATCTAGAGTATTAAGTTAAAAACAGAGTAACGCTTTAAGCAAGATGACATGATGTAGAGAGATAAATTCATGCAATATTAAATAAACCCCATCTTGTTATCCTCGATGGCAACGATGCAATACGTGCCTTGCTGCCCCTTCTGTCACTGGGAAAGGACACCGCAAGATCGAACCCAAAGCTAAGCACTTCTCCCATGGCAAGAACTACCAATCTAGTTGGCCAAACCAAACAGATAATTCGAAGAGACTTGCAAAGATAACCAATCATACATAAAAGAATTCAGAGAATATTCAAATATTATTCATAGATAGACTTGATCATAAACCCACAATTCATCGGTCTCAACAAACACAGCGTAAAAAGAAGAAGATTACATCGAATAGATCTCCACGAGAGAGGGGGAGAACTTCGTATTGAGATCCAAAAAGAGAGAAGAAGCCATCTAGCTAATAACTATGGACCCGAAGGTCTGAGGTAAATTACTCACACTTCATCGGAGAGGCTATGTTGATGTAGAAGCCCTCCGTGATGACGACCCTCTCCGCGGAGCTCCGAAACAGGCCCCAAGATGGAATCTCGTGGATACATAAAGTTGCGGCGGTGGAATTAGGTTTTTGGCTCCCTCTCCGTTCGTTTGGGGGTACGTAGGTATATATAGGAGGAAGAAGTACGTCGGTGGAGCTTCGGTGGGCCCACGAGGGTGGTGGCGCACCTGGGGGTATAGGGCGCGCCCCCTACCTCGTGCCCACCTTGAAGGTTCCTTGGCGTAGGGTCCAAGTCTCCTGGGTCATATTCGGGAAGAAAATCACGTTCCAGAAAGGTTTATTCTGTTTGGACTCCGTTTGATATTCCGTTTCTTTGAAACACTGAAATAGGCAAAAAAAACAGCAATTCTGGGTTGGGCCTCCGGTTAATAGGTTAGTCCCAAAAATAATATAAAAGTGGAAAATAAAGCCATCCCCAAGCTTAATATAGCATGGAGCAATAAAAAATTATAGATACGTTGGAGATATATCAGGCATCCCCAAGCTTAATTCCTGCTCGTCCTCGAGTAGGTAAATGATAAAAAGAGAATTTTTCATGCGGAGTGCTACTTGGAATAATTTCAATGCAAATCTTCTTAATTGTGATATGAATATTCAGATTCGAAAGATTCAAGACAAAAGTTTATATTGACATAAAAATAATAATACTTCAAGCATACTAACAAAGCAATTATGTCTTCTCAAAATAACATAGCCAAAGAAAGTTATCCCTACAAAATCATATAGTCTGGCTATGCTCTATCTTCACCACACAAAGTATTTAAATCATGCACAACCCCGATGACAAGCCAAGAAATTGTTTCATACTCTAACTTTTTCAAAACTTTTTCAATCTTCACGCAATACATGAGCGTGAGCCATGGATATAGCACTATATGTGGAATAGTATGGTCGTTGTGGAGAAGACAAAAATAGGGGAAGATAGTCTCACATCAACTAGGCGTATCAACAGGCTATGGAGATGCCCATCAATAGATATCAATGTGAGTGAGTAGGGATTGCCATGCAACGGATGCACTAGAGCTATAAGTATATGAAAGCTCATCAAAAGAAACTAAGTGGGTGTGCATCCAACTTGCTTGCTCACGAAGACCTAGGGCATTTTGAGGAAGCCCATCATTGGAATATACAAGCCAAGCTCTATAATGTAAAATTCCCACTAGTATATGAAAGTGACATAACGAGAGACTCTCTATCATGAAGATCATGGTGCTACTTTGAAGCACAAGCGTGGTAAAAGGATAGTAACATTGTCCCTTCTCTCTTTTTCTCTCATCATTTTTTTCTCTTTTTTTATTTGGGCCTTTTTTATGGCCTCTTTTTTTTTTCTTTTTTTATTTTTCGTCCCGAGTCTCATCCCGACTTATGGGGGAATAATAGTCTCCATCATTCTTTCCTCACTTGGGACAATGCTCTAAAAATGATGATCATCACACTTTTATTTTTCTTACAACTCAACAACTCGATACTTAGAACAAAATATGACTCTATATGAAAGCCTCCGGCGGTGTACCGGGATATGCAATGAATCAAGAGTGACATGTATGAAAGAATTATGAATGGTGGCTTTGCCACAAATACGATGTTAACTACATGATCATGCTAGCAATATGACAATGATGGAGCGTACCATAATAAATGGAACGGTGGAAAGTTGCATGGCAATATATCTCGGAATGGCTATGGAAATGCCATAATAGGTAGGTATGGTGGCTGTTTTGAGGAAGGTATATGGTAGGTGTATGATACCGGCGAAAAGTGCGCGGTATTAGAGAGGATAGCAATGGTGGAAGGATGGGAAAAAGTGCATATAATCCATGGACTCAACATTAGTCATAAAGAACTCATATACTTATTGCAAAAATCTAGAAGTTATCAAAGCAAAGTATTACGCGCATGCTCCTAGGGGGATAGATTGGTAGGAAAAGACCATCGCTCATCCCCGACCGCCACTCATAAGGAAGACAATCAATAAATAAATCATGCTCCGACTTCATCACATAACGGTTTACCATACGTGCATGCTACGGGAATCACAAACTTTAACACAAGTATTCTTTAAATTCACAACTACTCAACTAGCATGACTCTAATATTATCACCTCCATATCTCAAAACAATTACCATGCTTCAATCTTTTCTTAGTATGCAATGCACTCAAAAGAAAGTTTCACAAATCTTGAATACCAAGCATATTATTATTAAGCAAATTACCATGCTATTAAGAAACTCTCAAAATAATTTAAGTGAAGCATGAGAGATCAATAATTTCTTTAGAACAAATCCACCACCGTGCTCTTAAAAGATCTAAGTGAAGCACATAGAGCAAAATTATAACGCTCAAAAGATATAAGTGAAGCACATAGAGCAAAACTACATAGCTCAAAAGATATAAGTGAAGCACATAGAGCAAAATTATAACGCTCAAAAGATATAGGTGAAGCACATAGAGTATTCTATCAAATTTTAATTCATTATGGATCTCTCAAAAGGTGTGTACAGCAAGGATAATTGTGGCACACTAAAACACAAAGACACAAATAATACAAGACGCTCCAAGCAAAACGCATATCATGTTGGTGAATAAAAATATAGCTCCAAGTAAATTACCGATGGAAGTGGACGAAAGAGGGGATGCCTTCCGGGGCATCCCCAAGCTTTGACTTTTTGGTGTCCTTGGATTATCTTGGGGGTTCCATGTGAATCCCCAATATTAGGCTCTTGCCACTCCTTGTTCCATAATCCATCAAAAGAATTCACCCAAAACTTGAAAACTTCACAACACAAAACTCAATAGAAATCTCGTGAGCTCCGTTAGAGAAAGAAAACAAAAGACCACTTCAAGGTACTGTAATGAACTCATTCTTTATTTATATTGGTGTTAAACCTACTGTATTACAACTTCTATATGGATTATAAACTATTTTACTAGCCATAGATTCATCAAAATAAGCAAACAACACACGAAAAACAGAATCTGTCAAAAACAGAACAGTCTGTAGTAATCTGTAGCTAGCGCAAGATCTGGAACCCCAAAAATTCTAAAATAAATTTATAGAGGTGAGGAATTTATATATTAATCATCTGAAAAAAGAATTAACTAAATATCACTCTCCAAATAAAAATGACAGCAGTTCTCTTGAGCGCTAAAGTTTCTGTTTTTTACAGCAAGTTCAACAAGACTTTCCCCAAGTCTTCCCAACGGTTCTACTTGGCAAAAACACTAATTAAACACAAAAAACACAACAAAAACAGAGGCTAAATAAATTATTTATTACTAAACAGGAGCAAAAATCAAGGAATAAAAATAAAATCGGGTTGTCTCCCAACAAGCGCTATCGTTTAACGCCCCTAGCTAGGCATAAAAGCGAGGATAGATCTAGGTATTGCCATCTTTGGTAGGCAATCCATAAGTGGATCTCATGATAGTTTCATATGGGAATTTTATTTTCTTTCTTGGAAAGTGTTCCATGCCCTTTTTTAATGGAAATTGAAATCTAATATTCCCTTCCTTCATATCAATAATCGAACCAACCGTTCTAAGGAAAGGTCTACCAAGAATAATAGGGCAAGAAGGATTGCAATCTATATCAAGAACAATGAAATCTACGGGCACATAATTCCTATTTGCAACAATAATAAAATCATTAATCCTTCCCATAGGTTTATTAATAGTAGAATCCGAAAGATGCAAGTTTAGAGAGCAATCATCAAAATCACGGAAATCTAGCAAATCACACAAAGTTTTGGGGATAGTGGAGACACTAGCACCCAAGTCACACAAAGAATAAAACTCATGATCTTTAATTTTAATTTTAATAGTTGGTTCCCAGTCATCATAGAGTTTCCTAGGGATAGAAACTTTCAACTCAAGTTTTTCTTCATAAGATTGCATTAAGGCATCAACAATATGTTCGGTGAAGGCTTTCTTTTGACTATAAGCATGTGGAGAATTTAGCACGGATTGCAACAAGGAAATACAATCAATTAAAGAGCAACTTTCATAATTAAATTTCTTGAAATCCAATATAGTGGGTTTAGCAACATCTAGAGTTTTATTTCTTTCAATCCCACTTTCATCAATTTCATCATAGAGATCTAAATACTCCGAATTTTTAGAACGCCTTCTAGGTAAAGGAAGATCAATTCAGTTTCATCAAGATTCATAGTGCAAAACAAAGATTTGATAGGAGGCACATCAATAACTTTTAGATCTTCATCTTCATTTCCATAGGAATTCGGTTTAGAGGCCATCTTATTGACTAGGGTGGCTTGCATATCCGAAATTTCAGCAGTCATCTTTTCTAGACGAGCAATTTGGGATCTTATACCATCAATTTCTTTAGACATATTATCAAGCTCTTTATTCATATAACTCATAAAACCTTTTTGTTCCTTAAGCTCGTTTCTAAAGAAATTATTATGCTCAAATTTCAAAACCATAAACTTCCTAACGTTGTTTTCGATCTGCTCTAACCTTTTAAGGTGAAGATCACCAAATCTCAGTTGAGACATCGCGACAAACAAGGAATACAACACACGAGAAAACAAAAAGCAAGCGGGCAAAAAGAGGTAAACGGAAAAAAGGGGCGGAGAAGGAGAAGGAGATTGGGAAAGAGAGGGCGAATAAAATGGCAAGGGTGAAGTGGGGGAGAGGAAAAGAGAGGCAAAAGGCAAATAATGTAATGCGAGAGATAAGGATTGTGATGAGTACTTGGTATGTTGACTTTTTGCGTAGACTCCCCAGCAACGGCGCCAGAAATTCTTCTTGCTACCTCTTGAGCTTGCGTTGGATTTCCCCGAAGAGGAAAGGATGATGCAGCAGAGTAGCGTAAGTATTTCCCTTAGTTTTTGAGAACCAAGGTATCAATCCAGTAGGAGGCCACGCTCAAGTCCCTCGTACCTGCACAAAACGATAGCTACTCGCAACCAACGCAATTAGGGGTTGTCAATCCCTTCACGGTCACTTACGAGAGTGAGATCAGATAGATATAATATTTTTGGTATTTTTGGTATAGAGATGCAAAGTGAAAAGTAAAAGGCAAAGTAAAAAAGCAAAGCAAGATTAAAGTGATGGAGATTGATATGATGAGAATAGACCCCGGGGCCATAGGTTTCACTAGTGGCTTCTCTCAAGAGCATAAGTATTCTACGGTGGGTGAACAAATTACTGTTGAGCAATTGACAGAATTGAGCATAGTTATGCGAATATCTAGGCATGATCATGTATACAGGCATCACGTCCGTGACAAGTAGACCGAAACGATTCTGCATCTACTACTATTACTCCACTCATTGACCGCTATCCAGCATGCATCTAGAGTATTAAGTTAAAAACAGAGTAATGCTTTAAGCAAGATGACATGATGTAGAGAGATAAATACATGCAATATGAAATAAACCCCATCTTGTTATCCTCGATGGCAACGATGCAATACGTGCCTTGCTGCCCCTTCTGTCACTAGGAAAGGACACCGCAAGATCGAACCCAAAGCTAAGCACCTCTCCCATGGCAAGAACTACCAATCTAGTTGGCCAAACCAAATGGATAATTTGAAGAGACTTGCAAAGATAACCAATCATACATAAAAGAATTCAGAGAAGATTCAATTGTTATTCATAGATAGACTTGATCATAAACCCACAATTCATTGGTATCAACAAACACACCGCAAAAAGAAGAAGATTACATCGAATAGATCTCCACGAGAGATGGGGAGAACTTTGTATTGAGATCCAAAAAGAGAGAAGAAGCCATCTAGCTAATAACTATGGACCCGAAGGTCTGAGGTAAACTACTCACACTCAATGTTGGGGATATCGCTTATCGGGAACTTATCGGTCGACCCATGATAAGGGGTAAATCGGCCAGTTTATCGGCATACCGGCCGATTTATCGCCATATCGGCTGATTTATCGGCCGATTTATCTTATCGGTCTGACAACGGTAAGCGATAAATCGGCCGATTTATCGGCATATCGGAAGATATCTTGAACAGTGCTCACACTTCATCGGAGAGGATATGATGATGTAGAAGCCCTCCGTGATGACGGCCCTCTCCGGCGGAGCTCCGGAGCAGGCCCCAAGATGGGATCTCGTGGATACAGAAAGTTGCAGTGGTGGAATTAGGTTTTTGGCTCCCTCTCCGTTCGTTTGGGGGTACATAGGTATATATAGGAGGAAGAAGTACATCGGTGGAGCTTTGGTGGGCCCACAAGGGTGGGGGCGCGCCTGGGGGTATAGGGCGCGCCCCCTACCTCGTGCTCACCTCGAAGCTTCCTTGGCGTAGGGTCCAAGTCTCCTGGGTCATATTCGGGAAGAAAATCACGTTCCAGAAAGGTTTATTCTGTTTGGACTCCATTTGATATTCCGTTTCTTCGAAACCCTGAAATAGGCAAAAAACAGCAATTCTGGGCTGGGCCTCCGGTTAATAGGTTAGTCCCAAAAATAATATAAAAGTGGAAAATAAAGCCCAATATAGTCCAAAACAATAGATAATATAGCATGGAGCAATAAAAAATTATAGATACGTTGGAGACGTATCAATTAAGACCATGTATTTCTTCAATAGGAGGTAAACTCTTAACATCTTCATCTTTAATACCTTTTTCTTTCATAGATTTCTTTGCCTCTTGCATATCTTCAGGACTGAGAAGTAGAATACCCCTTTTCTTCTGAGTCGACTTAGGAGTTGGTTCAGGAATTGGATCAGGGATTGGACCAGGAAGTGTCCAATTATTTTCATTAGTCAACATATTATTCAATAGAATTTCAGCTTCATCTAGTGTTCTTTCCCTAAAAACACAACCAGCACAACTATCCAGGTGGTCTCTCGAAGCATCGGTTAGTCCATTATAAAAGATATCAAGTATTTCATTTTCTTAAGAGGATGATCAGGCAAAGCATTAAGTAATTGGAGAAGCCTCCCCCAAGCTTGTGGGAGACTCTCTTCTTCAATTTGCACAAAGTTATATATTTCCCTTAAAGAAGCTTGTTTCTTATGAGCAGGGAAATATTTAGTAGATAAGTAATAAATCATATCCCGGGGACTACGCACACAACCAGGATCAAGAGAATTAAACCATATCTTAGCATCACCCTTTAATGAGAACAGAAATATCTTAAGGATATAATAGTAGTGAGTTTTCTCATCATTAGTGAACAGGGTGGCTATATCATTTAATTTAGTAAGATGTGCCACATCAATTTCAGATTCATAGCCATAGAAAGGATCGGATTCAACTAAAGTAATTATCTCAAGGTCGACAGAGAATTCATAATCCTTATCAGTAACAAAGATAGGTGAAGTAGCACAAGCAGGATCATATTTCATTCTAGCATTCAGAGTTTTTGGTTTCAGCTAAGCTAATAGTTTCTTAAGATCACTCCTATCATTGCAAGCAAGAAAATCTCTAGCAGTTTATTCATCCATAACATAGCCCTCAGGCACAACAGGTAATTCATATCTAGGGGGAGAATCTTCATCATCACTTTCATCAATATTATCAGTTTCAATAATTTCATTCTCTCTAGCCCTAGCAATTTGTTCATCAAGAAATTCACCAAGTGGCACAGTAGTATCAAGCATAGAAGTAGTTTCATCATAAGTATCATGCATAGCAAAAGTGGCATCATCAATAGCATGCAACATATCAGAATTAATAACAGAAGCAGGTTTAGGTGTCGCAAGCTTACTGAAAATAGAAGGTGAATCAAGTGCAGAGCTAGATGGCAGTTCCTTACCTCCCCTCGTAGTTGAGGGATAAATTTTGGTTCTTGGATCTTTCATGTTCTTCATAATGATACGCAGATATAAGTCCCAAGTAACTCAAAGAATAGAGCTATGCTCCCCGGCAACGGCGCCAGAAAATAGTCTTGATAACCCACAAGTATAGGGGATCGCAACAGTTTTTGAGGGTAGTGTATTCAACCCAAATTTATTGATTCGACACAAGGGGATCCAAAGAATATTCTCAACTATTAGCAACTGAGTTGTCAATTGAACCACACCTGGAAACTTAATATCTGCAACAAAGTGTTTAGTAGCAAAGTAATATGATAGTAGTGGTAACGGTGGTAAAAGTAACAGTAGCGAAAATAATATTTTTGGTGTTTTGTAGTGATGATAATAATAGCAACGAAAAAGTAAATAACCGAAGAATAATAGATGGAAAGCTCGTAGGCAATGGATCGGTGATGGACAATTATGCCGGATGCGGTTCATCATGTAACAGTCATAACCTAGGGTGACACAGAACTAGCTCCAGTTCATCAATGTAATGTAGGCATGTATTCCGAATATAGTCATACGTGCTTATGGAAAGAACTTGCATGACATCTTTTGTCCTACCCTCCCGTGGCAGCGGGGTCCTATTGGAAACTAAGGGATATTAAGGCCTCCTTTTAATAGAGTACCGGACCAAAGCATTAACACATAGTGGAATACATGAAGTCCTCAAACTACGGTCATCACCGATAAGTATCCCGATTATTGTCACTTCGGGGTTAACGGATCATAACACATAATATGTGACTATAGACTTGCAAGATAGGATCAAGAACTCTCATATATTGATGAAAACATAATAGGTTCAGATCTGAAATCATGGCACTCGGGCCCTAGTGACAAGCATTAAGCATAGCAAAGTCATAGCAACATCAATCTCAGAACATAGTGGATACTAGGGATCAAACCCTAACAAAACTAACTCGATTACATGATAGATCTCATCCAACCCATCACCGTCCAGCAAGCCTACGATGGAATTACTCACGCACAGCGGTGAGCATCATGAAATTGGTGATGGAGGATGGTTGATGATGACGATGGCAGCGGATTCCCCTCTCCGGAGCCCCGAACGGACTCCAGATCAGCCCTCTCGAGAGAGTTTAGGGCTTGGCGGCGGCTCTGTATCGTAAAATGCGATGAATCCTTCTCTCTGGTTTTTTCTCCCTGAAAGTGAATATATGGAGTCAAGGTTGAGGTCGGTGGAGCGTCAGGGGGGCCATGAGGCAGGGGGCGCGCCCCCACCCTCGTGGACAGGTGGAGGCCCCCCTGACGTGGATCCTCCTTCCAGTATTTATTATATATTCCAAAATAATTCTCCGTTGATTTTCAGGTCATTCCGAGAACTTTTATTTCTGCACAAAAATAACACCATGGCAATTCTGTTGAAAACAGCGTCAGTTCAGGTTAGTTCCATTCAAATCATGCAAGTTAGAGTCCAAAACAAGGGCAAAAGTGTTTGGAAAAGTACATACGATGGAGACATATCAAGATCGTAATGGCTAAACCCTAGCTGTCTAGCCTCTATAAATTCTGATAGCCTCTATGGACTAAACCCTCCAGTTTATATACACACTGGAGGGGCCTAGGGTTGTACATAGTCGGTTTATAGAGGAAGGAAATTACATATCTGGACACCGATCTTGCCATCCACGCATAGGAGAGTCCTACCCGGACACGGGGGAAGGACTTCTGCCTTGTATCTTCACGGCCATCAATCCGGCCCATATCCAGTATCCCGGACACCCGAGGACCCCCTAATCCAGGACTCCCTCAGCCAGCATGGCCCTTGCAGCCAGCGTGGCTCCTACGGCCCCCGCGGGCTTGGTCTGGGCGTCCTCTTCACCCGCGGCTGCGGCTGAGTCTCCCGCGGCTGGTCCGGTCACCCACGGCCGTGCGGGAGTTTTTCGCTCGAGTTCATGCTATGTCTCCGATGACTACATCCAAACGGCATCCACCTCTGCGCCATTGCCATTGCCGTCCTCCATTCGAGCCGCTCTTCGTGACCCGCTCTGGATGGCTGCGATGCAAGAGGAGTTTGACGCCCTACTGCGCAACCGGACGTGGCAGCTTGTCCCCCGTCCCTGGCATGCCAACGTGATTACCGGGAAGTGGGTCTTCAAACACAAGCTCCGTCCCGATGGTACCCTTGATCGCTACAAAGCGTGGTGGGTTGTTCGTGTCTTCCGGCAGCGTGCTGGCATCGACTTCATCGACACCTTCACTCCGGTCGTTAAGCCCGACACGATTCGCATGGTTCTCCACCTTGCGGTCTCCCGTGCTTGGCTGGTGCACCAGATGGACGTCTCCAACGCCTTCCTTCATGGTCACCTCGAGGAGCAGGTCTTCTGTCAGCAGCCCATGGGGTTCGTCGGTCCCGCACTTCCCGACCGCATGTGCCTGCTTTCGCGGTCCTTGTACAGGCTCAAGCAGGCCCCGTGCGCTTGGTACCAGCTTATCGCGACGTTTCTACACCTGCTCGGGTTCCGCTCCATTCGCTCGGATGCATCGCTCTTCGTCTATCACCAGGGCTCCGACACGGCCTACCTGCTGCTCTGTGTCGACGACATCATCCTAACGGCATGCATAGCTGGCCTTCTTGGTCAGCTTACTGATCGTCTTCGCGCCGAGTTCGCCATCAAGGACTTGGATCCTTTGCACTACTTCCTCGGTCTTGAGGTGGTGCGCCATCCGGATGGCTTCTTTCTCCATCAATGGAAGTACGCTCATGAGCTCCTGGATCGTGCTGCCATGCTTAACTGCAAGCCTGCCGCTATGCCTGTTGATACGAAGGCCAAGCTCTCTGCCACGGATGGTTCTCTAGCTTCGGATGCTACATTCTACTGGTCTATCATTGGTGCTCTTCAGTACCTCACTCTAACTCGACCGAAGATCCAGTCTGCCATGCAGCAGGTGTGTCTCCACATGCACGCTCCTCGGGATGTTCACTGGGCTGCTATCAAGCGGATTCTCCGCTATGTCTGTGGCACTATGGATCTTGGCATCACGCTCTCCACCTCCGCCGACACCGCCCTCACTGCCTACTCTGATGCAGGCTGGGCGGGCTGTCCTGACACCCGTCGCTCCACCTCAGGCTATTGTGTCTTCCTTGGACCATCACTCATCTCATTGTCGTCTAATTGGCAGCCTATGGTCTCTCGCTCCAGTGTTGAGGCTGAGTATCATGCGGTAGCCAACGTCGTCGTCGAGTGTTCGTGGCTTTGCCAACGTCTTCACGAGCTCTCATGTCATGTGGATCGTGCTATGGTGGTATACTGCGATGATGTTTTGGTGGTCTATCTCTCTGTCAACCCAGTACATCATTGTCGGACCAAGCATATTGAGTTGGATATTCATTTTGTTCGAGAACAGGTGGCCCTCAGCCATATTCATGTTCTACGCGTCCCTACTTCCCAACAATTTGCAGATATCATGACCAAGGGCTTGCCCGCGGCGTCATTTGAGGAGTTCCTGTCCAGTCTTTGCGTCAGCCACGATGCCGCTTCGACTGCGGGGGTGTTGAGTATATGTGTTGTGCATATGTGTGTATTGGGCCCACCTCCTAGTTCCTTGTATAGTTGAGGTCGTGGCCCACCTCTTGTACATCATATATACGTGCCTTTGCACATGAGCAATACATCGTGCAATTCCCAGAACATACAGTGGGGAGTAACATATGTGTGATAACATGCAACACTTCATTTATTAGGCTATATACTCATCTTGCCTTGATATGTGTGATGTTATTCATACTACTAGTAACTAGCTATGTTACCACTTTCCTCTCTTTCTTCATTTATTGCTTGTCACATCATCTATTTTATCTAGATACGTGTGATGTTACTACCTATGTTACTCCCACTGTGGGTAGTCTTATGGAGGTAATATCACACACTAGTATCATATGCATGATACTAGTATATGATACTCCCCATTACAATGAGCTTAATGACATAACGAAACCCAAAATAATTGCTTATGTAACTACTCCCTCCATAAAGAAATATAAAAACATTTAGATCACTACTATGTAATGAGTAGAGAGGTGTTTATTACATAACTCATCGTAAGACAAAATAGTTTATATCTAAATAAATGAAGGCTTACATTGACACCACACATATTACTGCTCACTATGAAGGTACTAATCTAAGTGGATGGCTGGGAGGACAGTGGTATCCCTAGCCCACCAATGTTCAAGTCCTGGTGCTCGCATTTTCCTGAATTTGTTTCAGAATTTCTGGCGATGTGTGTTTAGTGGGAGGAGACATTCCCATCGACTAAAAGGCGCATGTGGTGACTTTGTCAATTTCAAGATGATATGTCGGCTCGAGGTGCTCATATGAGTATGGTGTGCGTGTGTGCTCTTAAGGGTGAGCGTACACGTATATATGAGCATATGTATCCGTATTGTATTATAAAGAAAAAATTTAGTAACATAGACTAGTAACATATGCATATTATTAGTCTAAGTTTTACTTCCCGCTATGACCAGCCTAAAGCTATAAAGATTATTGTCTCAAACTGTAGCCGATTTTCCTATTTAATCACTTTATTTGCGGTAATATCATATCGAGACAAATCCGAGTCAACTAATTCGAGGCAATGAGAGTATGATTTTGGTCTCTCAACTACATGAGGAGTTCAGACGGGTGAGGCGATCTACCAGTTTGGCGGCTCATAATTTAGCTAGATATGGTTGTTTAAATAAAACTTGTGAGACTTGGTTACATGTTCCTCCGAGTTGTATCATGGAGGTTTTATTTTTGAAACTCACTAAGAACTTTATTTAAACACCCCAACCAGGGATCTCGTCTGACACAACCTATAAGATACAATCAGGTGGTTCATGTAGCCACACCTTACAAAGATTATTCGCCACACACTCCCTAGCTAACAGATGAGGTACATTGTTGGCAGATCGTCTAACCCAAGTTATTTTCCATCTATCCCTTGATTCCATCATTTGCTTCACCTCTTCGATGACGGGCCCTAGCGGTGATAAGTCCTTCTCCTTGCACTGCAGTTTGCATACAATCTCACGGCAGTCCATCTCTACATGCAAGTTTTGTACATTTAGTTCATCTGCGAGTTTTACTGCTCTTCTGCGGGCGTAAAGCTCCACCCTTGCCGGTTCTATGCACTGAGAGAGCACGACAAGCTCCTCCTAGGAACACCCCTCCTGATTTCGAAGAACTACACCTGCTCCTCCCCGCTCGCCAACCTTGGAAATTGCCCTATCTACATTAGCTTTCACCCACCCATTGATGACCCACAAGTATAGGGGATCTATCTAGTCCTTTCGATAAGTAAGAGTGTCAAACCCAACAAGGAGCAGAAGGAAATGATAAGCGGTTTTCAGCAAGGTATTCTCTGCAAGCACTGAAATAATAGGTAACAGATAGTTTTGTGATAGGATAATTTGTAACGAGTAACAAGTAACAAAAGTAAATAAAGTGCAGCAAGGTGGCCCAATCCTTTTTGTAGCAAAGGACAAGCCTGGACAAACTCTTATATGATGTAAAGCACTCCTCGAGGACACATGGGAATATCGTCAGGCTAGTTTTCATCACGTTCGTATGATTCGTGTTCGGTACTTTGATAATTTGGTATGTGGGTGGACCGGTGCTTGGGTGCTGTCCTTACTTGGACAAGCATCCCACTTATGATTAACCTCTATTGCAAGCATCCGCAACTACAACAAAAGTATTAAGGTAAACCTAACCGTAGCATGAAACATATGGATCCAAATCAGCCCCTTACGAAGCAACGCATAAACTAGGGTTTAAGCTTCTGTCACTCTAGCAACCCATCATCTACTTATTACTTCCCAATGCCTTCCTCTAGGCCCAAATAATGGTGAAGTTTCATGTAGTCGACATTCACATAACACCACTAGAGGAGAGACGACATACATCTCATCAAAATATCGAACAAATACCAAATTCACATGACTACTAATAGCAAGACTTCTCCCATTTCCTCAGGAACAAATGTAACTACTCACAAAGCATATTCATGTTCATAATCAGAGGAGTATTAATATGCATATAGGATCTGAACATATGATCTTCCACCAAATAAACCAACTAGCATCAACTACAAGGAGTAATTAACACTACTAGCAACCCACAGGTACCAATCCCGGACATGGAGACAAGAATTGGATACAAGAGATTAACTAGGGTTTTGAGAGGAGATGGTGCTGGTGAAGATGTTGATGGAGATTGCCCTCTCCCGATGAGAGGAGTGTTGGTGATGACAATGGCGATGATTTCCCCCTCCCGAAGGGAAGTTTCCCCAGCAAAACAGCTCCGCCGGAGCCCTAGATTGGTTCCACCAAGGTTCTGCCTCGTGGCGGCGGAGTCTCGTCCGGAAAGATGCCTTATGATTTTTTCCTCATCGAAAGACTTCATATAGCAGAAGATGGACATCGGAGGGCCACCAGGGGCCCACGAGGCAGGGGGCGCGCCCAGGGGATAGGGCGCGCCCCCACCCTCGTGGGCAGGGTGTGGCCCCCCTGGTGAACTTCTTGCACTCGGTATTTTTTATATATTCTGAAAATGACTTCCGTGAAGTTTCAGGACTTTTGGAGTTGTGCAGAATAGGTCTCTAATACTTGCTCCTTTTCCAGCCCAGAATCCCAGCTGCCGGCATTCTCCCTCTTTATGTAAACCTTGTAAAATAAGAGAGAATAGGCATAAGTATTGTGACATAATGTGTAATAACAACACATAATGCAATAAATATCGATATAAAAGCATGATGCAAAACGGACGTATCAACTCCCCCAAGCTTACACCTCGCTTGTCCTCAAGCGAAAGCCGAAATCGAAAAATATGTCCACATGTTTAGAGATAGAGGTGTCGATAAAAATAAAATACGGACATGAGGGCATCATGATCATTCTTAGAACAACAACTTATATAATTCTTGTCATATGATCTCTTATGCTAGGGTAACAATTCAATCACAATTTCAAGTATGAATCATAAACTTCATTGAAAACTTACAAACTATAATCATAGTCATTGAAGCAATTGCAATTTATCATAACATAGGAAAGAGTCAATATATAAGAGCTTTTCAGCAAGTCCACATACTCAACTACCATATAGTCTTTCACCATTGCTAACACTCACGCAATACTTATGGGTATGGAGTTTTAATCGGACACAAAGAAAGATAGGGGCTTATAGTTTTGCCTCCCAATGTTTTACCTCAAGGGCAATGTCAACAATAATAGTTCATGAAAACTCACATCCAATTAGCCATATATACCAGGATCTTTCCAACATATTGTGCTTGCCAAAAGAT
This sequence comes from Triticum urartu, assembly GCF_056163025.1. NCBI lineage: Eukaryota > Viridiplantae > Streptophyta > Magnoliopsida > Poales > Poaceae > Triticum > Triticum urartu. Next base: position 62,806,982 of record NC_141873.1, on the reverse strand, counting down.
AAAATGTAAAAAGGAAAGGTGAAGATCACCATGACTCTTATGTAAGGTAGGAGATAAAAGTAAAATATAGGCCCTTCGCAGAGGGAAGCAGAGGTTGTCATGCGCTTTTATGGTTGGATGCACAAAATCTTAATGCGAAAGAACGTCACTTTATATTGCCACTTGCGATATGGACCTTTATTATGCAGTCTGTCGCTTTTATTTCTTCCATATCACACGATCTTATAAAGCTTATTTTCTCCCACACTAATAAGTCATACATATTTAGAGGGTAATTTTTATTGCTTGCACCGATGACAACGTACTTGGAGGATCTTACTCAATCCATAGGTAGGTATGGTGGACTCTCATGGCAAAACTGGTTTAAGGGTGTTTGGAAGCACAAGTAGTATCTCTACTTGGTGCAAAGAATTGGCTAGCATGAGAGGGAAAGGCAAGCTCAACCATGTTGGATGATCCATGACAATATAATTTATCTCAGATGTAAGAAAACATAACCCATTACATTGTCTTCCTTGTCCAACGTCAACTCTTTAGCATGTCATATTTTAATGAGTGCTCACAATCATAAAAGATGTCCAAGATAGTATATTTGTATGTGAAGACCTCTATTTCTTTATTACTTCCTATTAATTGCAACGATGACCAAAACTATGTTTTTCAACTCTCAACAGCTTTTATTCATCATACTTTTTCTATGTGAGCTCATTACTCTCCATAAGATCCATATGATCTCTTTTATTTCCTTTTTATTCTTTCTCTTTTCTTTTATTCACTCAAGGATCATGGCAAAATAATCAAGCCCTTGACTAAACACTAATCTTTATTATATATAGCTCACGGACTCGATTACATAGGAGGATCATAAAGCAAAACTCACAACTAGATCATACTAAGAACTTTATACTACTAGATCAAGATATTACCAAAAGGATCGAACTAAGAAAAACGGTAAGATAAAAGTGATGGTGATACGATACCGGGGCACTCCCCCAAGCTTGGCAGTTGCCAAGGGAGTGCCCATACCCATATCATGACAAAAAAAATACACTTCCGTGATGGATACGTGTTTGTCACAGTAGGTCGCGTTTTCTGTCATGCATGTACATCCATGACAAATTTATGATAGAATCAAGATAGTCATACCTGTTCTGTCGTAGAAGTGTTCCATGACATTGCCAAAATTATCATCACGGAAGTGTCCACTTCCATGACGATAAATCGCGTGTCACAGAAGTGCTTTCGTCAAGGGTGACCGACACGTGGCATCCACCATAATGGAATGCCGTTAAGCTATCGGGTCGGATTTTGGATCCGATAACCCGTTAACAGCCACAACCAATGCCGATTTTCCACGTGTAAAATTCTCATTGGCTGATGGATCCACGCGTCAGCTCCGCGTTGGCACATGTGTCACTCAACCAACGGTCGAGATGGGCCTATGATATGTTGACACGTGGACCGGCTCAAATGTGGCCCACAAAGTTTAAATGGGCCGGCCCAACCAAAGGCCCACAAAATTTAACGGACCATATTGGGCCGGCCCAGCTAAAGGCCCACACGATTTTGCAGACCATAATGGGCCAGCCCAGCTAAAGGCCCACAAGATTTTGCAGACCATAATGGGCCGACCCAGCTAAAGGCCCACAAGATTCTACAGACCATAATGGGCCGGCCCAGCTAAAGGCCCAACATTCTCTGTCAAATCGGCCCATCAACTGCCTGTCCTAAACTTGTCATCAACGCGGCCCATGGTCACTTCTGGCCCGTTAACAGTCCGCTAAGTAATTGGGCCGAATTACGTCCCGGTGTATTTTCGGCCTGTTAAAGGTCCGGCTTCATTTGGGCCCACTTATAGGCCATCAAAACTTTCGGCCCATAAACGACCGTGAAGGATTTGGGTCATATTCGGCCATGTCTGACATTCGGCCTGTTAGAGGCCCACTATAGCTTTGGGACACTTTCAGCCTGTTGTCATTTTCGGCCTGTTAACGCCGGACGTAATCCATGGGCCGTATGTGGCCCAACGTCATATCGAGCCCATTAACGACCCATATAAAAATGACGATAATCTAGCCCGACCGAAGTTCCGGCCTGTTAAAGGTCTGTGTATTAGGTCGGCACATTTACGCCCGTCCAAATTTCGGCCTGTTAAAGATCCACATCGTAAATAGGCCACCATTTCGGCTTGCTAAGTCCAGTGGGTTATTTGGCACAATCAGGGCCCAATCTCACTTTCGATCTATTAAAGGCCCATGTTTTTTATGGGCTCGAGATATTTACACCTGTAAACGGCCTATTTTTACTGAGGGCCCAAATTATGTTTGGGCCTGTTAAAGGCCCACTATGGGCACAGGCCTACCAGAAAAATATGAAAGCTTATGCTGATTTAGGCCCAGATATTTTTAGTGGGATACATGCCAATTTCGGCCCGTAATCATTTTTAGCCCAATTGGAATGGGCCCGACGAATGTTGGCATGTTGGGATCCTATGAAGCTTTCGACCGAATACATTACTAAGATAAACCTACACTATACAAAAATAGCGTCGTAATTACTGCAGCCTGAGGCAGCATCATAAATGTTGTATCACAACAAAATAAATTCCAACCATACAACAAAAGGCCTGTTGGCATAAAGTTTACAGTCCTTCTAGATAAAAGCACCATCAGATGTATAGAAGCACAGATCATTTAACCTGAGTGCTAATGTTTCAGGCTGTAGAATCTGATGGAGCAGCACGATCTCCACCTTTTTTCCGCCATTGCTCTTGAACAACGAAGCGAATGTCTGATAGTCTGGTTTCAAAATCATTCATATCTTGACGACATTTCTCAACCACTATTCTTGTTTCCGAAACAACATCCATTAGGGATTGGACTTGTGTCTGGAGCACAGGTATATCACTCTGTCTAGCAGGAAAATTTTGTTCAGTAGGCGATTTGGACGAGGTTACCTTGACAACCAACCCAGAAGTATGCAGGAAGGTGCTTTTTGCACTGTTAGTGGAGAGATACTGACGCACAGCAGCAAGAGGTGACATTGTGCCTGTAGTAGCCTCGTCACCTTCAGGTGGTTGTGGCTGTTCAATCATTTGTTCCATAGCTTCCTGAAAGTTTGAACTTGTAGATTAGTGTACCAGATAAGTTAATAATGAGACAAAAACAAACAAAGTAGGTGAAATGTTTATACATAACTTATTTTGGTGAACTACTGTAATACATTAGCATGTATTGTAGTGCCAACTACATAATAAAATCACTTTCGGAGCATATGTCCATGTAGCATGCCTACTGTATTGTCTATTTCCTCACATTCGTTGACATCTAAGGATAAAGAGACATGGTTTAAAGTAGGATGAACATAGTATGGCATCATTCATATCATGGGCAAACAGATATAAAACAAACAGGCTATTTTATCATTGTGTGCGCACGTGAACATAACAACTAGATTACAGATCAAGACCAAAAGAATATCCTTCATCTCTTTTAAACCATGTAAGGTGAAATGATACGTTAAGACAACTGTGAATAAAAGTGAACAGAGTAACTAACATTGGCTGCAAACCAAGTAGTTAAATGAACACATCACATTACCAATCAGTTCAAGGTGGGAGGAGTAAGGACTTACAATAGCGGCTTGAACTGGTGTGCTCATGCCCTTCATCTTGCTGGTGTGGCAATACTTGAAGATTTGCACTGCATTCGGTTCAGGTTCTTTTTGTTCTGCGCGGGCTTTCCTCTGTATTTGGAACAAGTCAATATAGATACGATAATATGGCACAAAAAAAGAAGGAAGTAGCAGCTATTTACAAGAGCCTCACAGTGTGCAATATATCTACGAGATCATGTTGTATGTTGGAATTTCACTTTAGAACCGTTGGTTTTGTTCTTCAAACAGTTAGCCTAGAAGAAGATACACTTGTAAGGCACACACATAAATACAAGTTCAATATGTGGTCTGATCAAATACATTAGCCTACCTGATACTTTGGATCAGACCAGTGTTTAACGAGGGCTATCCAGTCTTCATCTGTAATATATTCCACTGGAGATATTTGGGCGATTTCATTGTTAGCCTTGCCTTCAAAGTGAGATTTTCTAAGGTGGTACCGATACTGTCGTAGAGTAGACTGAAAAACATGAGTGCATGCTTGTTTAGTTGCATCATCTTTCCGATCCAACTTGAACCTCATCTGTTGAAAAAAGAATGTGAGTCTTATTAGGAGGAAGCTAGAAAGTATGGGACAGAGAAAGACAATATTACTAATTGCGATAAATAACATTACTTACGAATAAATGGTCAAGGAAGGTGTTAAACTGGGTATTGTCTTTCTCATTCCTATACTGGATCCACGTTGGGAGGATACGTGCATGACACCTAACGGCAACGGTTGCCTCTGATACTAACTTGGCTGACTTTGTAGCATCACATGGCCTTTTTAAACCCGCCTCAAAATGGATCTCACTTCCTCCTTTAGATTTTGTTAATCTGTGAAGCATTATCCCTGATGTCTGTTTCTGCTTGCGCCGTGGTGCTAGTTCAACAACGAATATGGAAAGTGTTAGTGTACATCAAACTGTGAGAGTACATATAAAGGAGCATGCAACTTCAACTTGACTCGGTCAGGTACCGTCTTGGTGTTGATGCTCATGAGGTTCATCTGATCTTGCCAAGTCCTGTTGTGTCAGTAGTGCTTTGGAAGTAGTGTTAGGTGTGAAGGCAGCTTGGGAACTAGCCAGTTCTGGAGCAAACGAACGAGTAACTGGTTGAGATGCTGGTATAGTTGAAGCAGATGCTGCAGCTGGTGGAGTAGGTGATACTGTGTTTGTATATTTAGCCGGTGGACTTGGACCTTCTACTGCACTATAAGTACCAGCAGAATCTTGACGGCAGAACCTTTTCCGTTTCACTCGACGAGTAACAGCACTCCCTACTATATTATTTTCCTTGCTCTTTTTTTACTTGGCCATGTCAAGCTGTACCCACAACACAAAAGAATAAAATCACTCTTCAAAACTCATTGATGCATGATACAGACAAGCAATACTTTGATGTAAGACAACCGTATGAGGGTGGAATATGTAAGAAAAACAGGATGACATGACATATTCACAGCTACGATGTGCAAACTAAGCAGAAGGATTTTCAAGAAAATAGAAGTAATGCAAGCTAGACACCATATGAAAGATGCAACCAATATTACTCTGCCAAGTTAAAAGTGTCTTGTCATAAGTGGCAATTCAAAAAATTAGAAGCAGTACAACGTAGAAATCAATGCAAGATGCAACCACTATCAAACTGCCATGTTAAAAGCGTCCAATCATGAGTGACTGATGCGGGATACACAACAGCAGTACTTTGATGTAAGAACATGGTATGATAGATAGATGCAGTGTATTCTAGACACAGAAAGCCATGTCATATGCACATGTATAATGTATAAACTCAGCAGGTGCAATTTAATCAAAATAGAAGAAATACAGGCTAGACAACATATGCAACATGAAACCAATTATCACACTGTCAACTTAGAGCAAGCACCTGCGATGGTGGAGTACGGGAGATGAACTCATCATGTAGACTTGGGACTTCAACTTCATTAGCAGTAGGTGGCAAATCTAGAGAGTCTCTGTTTGCGTCGGTGCGGAGGACCACCAACATCCCCTAACTTACTCTTTTCCTTCCTATTTTCTGATATTGCCTTATGAAGTCAAAACCACAAGAAGATGAATAAAATTAGCTCTACATAACTGGTTGATGCATGATACAGACGAACACTACTTTGATGTAAGGCAAGCGCAGGATAGGAGGATGGAATATATACAAAAAAGACAGCGTTTCATATTCACACGTACGATAGGAGGATGGAATATGTATGAAAAAACAGTAAGCGGAAGGCATTTCAACAAAATTAGAAGAAATGAAAGCTAGGCACCATATGAACATGCAACCAATATCACTCTATTAGGTAAAAAGTGTCTCGTCGTAAGTGCCATTTCAAGAAATTAGAAGCAGTACAAGCTAGAAGACAATGCAAGATGCAACCTACATCACAGTCCCAAGTTAAATGTGTCTTATGGGTAAGTGATCGTTGCACGTATAAGTTGTAAGCTACGCAGATGCAATTCAACATAATCAGAAGCAATACAAACTAGACATCATACGGAAAACGCAACCACGTATAACAGTTCCAAGTAAGAGCAAGCACCTGTGATGGTGGAGTAGGGGAGATGTGCTCATCATGTACACGTATGTTCTAGAAATAGGAACACGTGTCATATTCACATGCATTATGTGTAAAGTAAGAAGATGCAATTCAAGTTAGAAGCAATACAAGCTAGACATCATACGCAACATGCAACCACATATAATAGTGTCAAGTTAGAGCAAGCACCTGTGATGGTGGAGTAGGGGAGTTGTGCTCATCATCTACACAGCTACGTTGACTGTCCAGCCTTGTGTTGTCTTGCGAATCTTGTTGGGAGGATGGCGGAGTAGAATCTGTAGAGACCCCCTATTTGAGTTGCTCCGAAGGACCACCATCATCCACTGCCGAACTAATTTCCTTCAGCTATAATGATTTTGCATTGTGAAGTCAAACCGATAAGAAAAAGGAATAAAATTCGCTCTTCAAAACTCATTCATGCATGATACTGATGAACACTACTCGGATGAAAGGCAAACACATGATGCGAGGATGGAATATGTATGAAAAACAGGATGGTATGACATATTCACACCTATGATGTGGTAACTAAGCAGAAGGCATTTCAACAAATTAGAAGCACTGCAAGCTAGACACGATATGAAATATGCAACCAATATCACTCTGCCAAGTTCAAACTGTATGGAGTTTCAACAAATTAGAAGCAGTACATGCTAGAAATCATATGCAAGACACAACCAATATCACAGTGGCGACTTAAAGGTGCCTTATCATAAGTGACTGATGCGGGATATGCAAGAATAGTAGTCTGATGTAGAAACAAGAACACATGTCATATTCACAGGCATTATGTGTAAAGTAAGCAGATGCAATTCAACAAAGTTAGAAGCAATACAAGCTAGGCATCATACACAACATGCAACCACATATAATAGTGCCAAGTTAGAGCAAGCACCTGTGATGGTGGAGTAGGGGAGATGTGCTCATCATCTACACAGCTATGTTGACTGTCTAGCCTTGCGTTGTCTTGTGAATCTTGTTGGGAGGATGGCGGAGTAGAATCTGTAGAGAACCTCCGTTTCAGTTGCTCGGAAGGACCACCATCATCAAATGCCTTGCCAATTTCCTTCAGCTTTATTGATTTTGCATTGTGAGGTCATACCAACAAGAAAAAGGAATATCATTCGCTCTTCAGAACTCATAAATGCATTATACTGACGAACACTACTTTGATGAAAGGCAAAGTCATGATACGAGGATGGAATATGTACGAAAAAATGGACGGCTTGACATATTCACACCTATGATGTGGTAACTAAGCAGAAGGCACTTCAACAAATTAGAAACACTGCAAGACACCATATGGAAGGTGCAATCAATATCACTCTACCAAGTTAAAACTGTCTCGTCATAGGTGGCGTTCATCAAACTAGAAGCAATACATGCTATAAATCATATTCAAGACGCAAACCAATATCACACTGCCAACTTAAAGGTGTCCCATCATAAGTGACTGATGCAGGATACACAAGAAGAGTAGTTTCATGTAAGAACATGGTGTGATAGACAGATATAGTATGTACCAAAAACAGGAAGGCGTGTCATATTCACATGTATAATGTGTAAGCTAAGGAGATGCAATTTAACAAATTTGGAGCATTGATGAGGGATACACAAGAAAAGTAGTTTAATGTAAGAACATGGTTAATAGAAAGACGTAGTATGTACCAAAAACAGGAAGGCATGTCATATTCACAGGTATAATGTGTTAACTAAGCAGATGTAATTTACCCTAATTAGAAGCATTACAAGGTAGACACCATATGCAACATGAAACCACATATCACACTGCCAAGTAAGAGCAAGCACCTGCGATGGTGGTGTGGGGGAATTGCGGTGATCAACTAGAGAGCTACGTTGACTATCTTCATTTAGCCTTGCTGTTTCTTGAGAATCATGTGGGGAGGATGACACTGCACTCTTTAAACGAGTAGGGCGTCTCACAGTAACCCACTCGGGTGACTTTTTCATCATAAGTGATTGACGAAGGATACAAAAGAGCATTAGTTTGATGTACGAACATGGTTAATAGACATATGTAGTATGTATCAAAAACAGGAAGGCATGTCATTATCAAAGGTATAATGTGTAAAGTAAGCAGATGCAATTTAACCAAATTGGAAGCAATACAAGCTAGACACCGTATGCAACATGCAACCACATTTGACAGCGCGAAGTTAAAGCAAGCACCTGGGATGGTTGTGTGTGGAAATCGAGATCATCAACTGCAGAGCTACGTTTACTGTCTCCAACTGCTGACACTGCACCCATTAGAGCGCTGAAACGCTTAGTGCTTATCTTTTAATTACACTAGAGCGACTTCTATCTTTTCTTTTCTGCATTCATCAACACTGCATCAGAGTCTGAAATACCCATGCATAAAGAAACAATAGTGTGAGTATGGGTGAAGTGTGTGCACAATTAGTACAGTGTAAAGGTAGCAGATAGCAGGTTGGTGAGAAATAAATGATGGGAGACATATGATAGCTCTACAACATGCATGGCACACTAAATTACTACAGGATTCTATGAAAATAACAGTCGACTGAAAGCAAATAGGTCAGTCCATCTTTTCTGCACCGTCCGATGTACAAAGAACGGGCAGATCGCCTTCATCTACCTCTAGCCAGTCAGTGTTGACGATCTTCCTTGAAACGCCAGCGACCACCGGCCCAGTATTCCTCCCCTGCCTGCGCCTTCCCCCGGCCATCCATTCAAGCCCCGCCGACCTCCAGATCGGGCGCAAGCAGCTCCTGCGCCCCACACCCCTATGATAGACACCGATGCGCCGCTTCCCCGGTGAACAGTTGGACTAGGTGCTCCGCGTGCCTAAGCGGGTGCTGCTTCTTTTAATTGCGTCTCGACTAACCCTGAATTGAAATCCAGGTGGGCTACTGACCTCTAGCAAAGGTGAAATAGTAAAAGGGAGAAAACCTTGTGCATTTAGTATCACAAAGAAGATGCAGTAAGAAGCGCTCAACTAGTTTCTTTCGTGGGATGAATACGGTGTGAGCGGAGACTTAAGATTTGCACGAATAAGGGAAGAGGAGTACCTCTTTCTGCTGGCAATGTTGTATCCTCCTTCTATTTTTCCGACGATCTTCTTGTTGTTCGCCAGACACCATAAGTTGTGGAGGACGGTGCAGCCTTGGATGAACCCATGGCCAAGTTGTTGAGTGTGGTGCGGTGGCCGTCTGTCGGTGGCGGGGAAGCAGATCCGAGGCGGCGAACGACGGCGTAGCGGGAACAGCTCCGGTGTGGTGGACGGTTGCGACAGTGGAGCTGCAGCACTGAGGCGCAGGACGACGTGGTCGGAGTGGTACTGGTACGGCGCACGTCGGTGTCGGCGTCGTGGAGGCAGCTCTGCCTCGGCTTCAGCTGCTAAGTCCTTGAGGGCGTTGCGGTTGCGGTTGCGTTGGACGACGACGTCGGGGTACCGGCTCCGACGTGATGGAGGAGGGCGACGGTGGATTGGCCGCTATGGGGTGGAGGACGGAGGAGGCTGGGGTTTCACGGCTCGTGGAGAGGGCGTTTTCGCGCCCACGGAGTATGAATGGGGAAACAGAGGAAGGCGGGGAACTAAGGGGGAACAATGTTTCGGTTTGAGACGCGCTTGTTTGAAATTTGGGGAAAGTTACAAACTTTGCCCCCATCTAAAATTTTGGACATATTGCGGGATTGGGGGTAGGACAATCATGTCAGATGTCCCAAATGTGGGCGGGGTAGATTTCGGCCGAGCGCATGGGTAGACGCCCACGGCGGTTGAGACTAGCGTCTTGGTGAAGTTATAAACCTACCCCGGTTTAGACCTTTGGACATCGGGCCGATAGGCTACACGGGCCAGAGTCAGGACAGTAATTTCCTACCACCAAAACATTAGTCTCACGCGGTTTCGGGTGACCAGAGGCCTATTTGGCACTTCGTTCAATATTTGGGAGCAGAAGCATTAACGTTTTCGGTTCTCTTGAATTGAACTTTCAGGATTTGTCAAACTTCACAAATCTTTACTCTTGAAAATCCTAAAGCTATGAATATTTTGGAATGGAGGGGGTACATTTGAATATACATTGTACACGAGTATATATTAAAAAATATGCAACTTACCTCAGTTCATGCATGGTTCCAGATATAATCTCCTTGGTTGCAAAAAAAATGTTAGATATGCGTATGAATATATATAGCATGTTCAAACTCACAAAAAAGATTGATGCCCCCTTTTACATCTGATTTACAAATGCCATTATCTCGGGTTCAAATAGATGAATGCACTTCCTATGAATTCGAATCTTCGAAACCCCCTTTATGTTGAATTTGACATGTATTCTATTTCGTAGCTAGCAATTTGGAATGTATCCATGCAAGTGACAAATGTATAAAGTGCTTCACACTAACAACATGGAGTGCACTAATTAATGTTTATATATGAATTTCAAAAGCATCCATTGCCTGTATTTCAAACCAGTCTCACTCTATGGATCGATAATTTGAAATAAACACATGCACATGCTAGAATTCAATAGAGTATGGGTGTCTGATAGAACGATTTTCGTCCATACGCAATTTGCAAAATTCATGATCTCATCCAAAAATAATAATGCCATTTATATTTTAATTTAATGCGTAGAACCACCTTTTACACGTAGATGCACTATGCCTCGCCCCGTTCTCACAAACGCGTTATATATCTCTCTATCTAACGCATAAGTGCACACACTTTATATGCATCGGCATTTCTCTTTCACACATGCTCACAATCTCTCTCAGGGTGTCGGGGTGTCTCACGCACATGCTCTCTCTATTTCTCTCTCTCTCTCTCTCTCTCTCTCTCTTTCTGACTACTATGCACCACTCTCTTCACTAATCTCAGTTGGAAAACACTATTTCTCTCACATGCATATATACACACGCACGGTCTCTACTAGCCCTCTATACGCACATATATGTGCCTACGTGTCTCCCGCACGCACATTATCTTTAGGCCTCTCTCGCACACATTGCCCCCCCTCGACACACCTCTCTCTTAGTAGTTGGCAGATATGATTTCATATCATTCAGTAGGATATCCCTGGCTGTTAGGCTGGATGGTAATATGAGGCAAAGTTTTACCCTAGTTCGGATCGGACCCTTGCAGTTGAAGAAAGAGCCTACTCCTGGTACTGTATATTAGTGATAGGGGTGTGTACAAAGTACACGTGAATACCAGGCATTGTGCATGTGTGTATACTATCGACGAACTAGCCCCCAAGCTTGTATAACATACTAAGGGCCTAGGGTTACAAATCATATATAGTCGGCTTATCACCAGGGGGGATAGAGTCCTCCGCGACTCTGGTAGCTTCGTGTTGTATGCCGAGTCCTCCACATGGGTCTTCATATAACACGTCTCCGTCCAACCTATATGTGGCACAGGATGGAATCGACCCATGCATCTTCATGTTGACCCACCACAACTAGAAATGATGTGCCCACCACACCACACACGCAATCGGTCACTAAGAAAATAAGCATATACAATAGTACAATGGTATCTAGCTCACGATACGTCTCCATATTTTGTTGATGACACTGACGGACTTTCCATTTGATGCGTGCTCCATATTTTGTTGACGACACTTACGGTCATTGTATTTGAAGCGAAAGCACGATATGGTCATTGGACTTCATAATAAGCTCATCACGGTCACCACATACATTTTGTCATGCTAACCAACATGTGGTTGGATGGTTAGAAGGACAGTGGTTTCTCGAGCCCACCAAGGTTAAAGTCCCGGTGCTCGCATTTATCTTGTGTTAATTTCAGTATTTTCTGGCGATGTACGTTCAGTGGGAGGAGACGTTCCACTCGACTACGAGGCACCTATGGTGACTTCATAAAATCTCAAGATCATATATGCTGGCCCACTCTCTCGAAGGTGCTCATAGGGGTAGGGTTCGCGTGTGTGCGCTTATAGGCGGTGAGTGCTTGCGCGTATATATGAGCCCTTGCGTCTGTACCGTGTTAAACAAATACATATCATGATTATATGGTCACTGGCTCATCCGTACAACTCCGTATTTTGTTGATGACACAATCAATTGACCAGTCAAACGTTCCACGCGGCGCAACTAGTGTTGCACCATCGGGGCACGTAACTATGGGGCCCACCTGTCAGCCCGTATATGAAAGAAAGAAATGGTAGTTTGAGTCTGTACTATGTTAATAAGATAGGAGTACATTTTAGGGTGATCATACGGTCACTGGCTCACCATATAGCTCCGTAATTTGTTGATAACATGAGCAATTGACTAGTCAAACGGTCCACATTCAGCAGTGCACATTACCATAGGGCCCACCCGTCAGCGCGTATATGAAGGACAGAAATGGTAATAAATTAGTGGTCGGTGGGTATTCGAAGTCGTGAGACCTCTGGTTGGCAGTCACCGGCGGTTGGGGGGGTTCATTGGGCGGTGGGGTGGGGATCCTCGGAGAAAAAGCTCGGTGGGGGGGCTAGAGGGATGGCCGGTGCGGTGGCGGACCGGCGGTGGGGAGTGGTTTCGGGGAGGGCGGGTCGGCCGCGGGCGGCGGGGGCTGGCGGTTCAGCCGGTGGTGGCTGGCGGCTCAGGAGGGGTGGAGTTTGAAGATAAACTTGAGGCCCTTGATTTCGTATCCAACTGCTGGAAAATCTAAGGACCAGAGATGAAGAAGTCAGTCGACTGACGTGAAGCCTCACCCCGCACGTACACATGCACGCACGCAAGACACGCACGCATGTAGGCGTGCAACACTGAGACGTACACACGCACGCATGCTGGCGTGCAACACTGACACATACACATGCACTCATGAACACACGCACATACGCACCCATGCATGCAACACTGAAACGTACCCTTGCACGCACGCAACACTCGCACGCCTGCATGCACAGAGCACACGACGCAAGACAAACGCTCAACCTATACGTGCATGCACCCTTTGTTAAGGACATGGATTGTTACGGGTATTAATCAATCTTATCTGTGATAAGCAGAACATTGATGTTTGCAGCGGTCTTTATGAATCACAACGCATCGAACGGGCTATCAACATAGTAGGCTTATCTACATGAAAAAGATGATGTCACACTCAATGAACAATCATCAGTTTATGAAATGCCCGCTTCTGACCGCCCTGGCCCACCAAAGGTTCCTCTGCTGTGCGCTGCCTGCGTTGGGTCACTAACATGCAGGCCATGCACCCAAAGAGCCCACACATCAGTAGAAGAACGGTGCGGTGTGCTAGGTCAGAGTCGAGGGCGCCACTCGCGGCACGCCCGGTTGAACACGCCTCCGTGCCGCATTCAAACGCCTCCATGAAACCCGCCCGTGTGGAAGCCGAGAAACCCACTCTAGACACACGTCCATTCATGAACGGGCCTGCGTTAAACGCAACACCGGCCGAGCTCCTCCCGTCCGCCGTCTATTTAATCTCCTATTTAAACGAGGCCAAACGCCGGCCAAGAATTGCACACCTCCGCCATTTTGTCCACTCTTACAATGGCTTACAAAGAGTAGTTATTCCGAATACAAGGCGGCTGGGTAGCCCGCCGGATACGAGCTATGCAGCTCGCTGATCCACCTCCCTCCCCTCGCCCGACGAAGCCAGTTACCGCCCCAAGCCGGCGTGCGGTTCGGAACCTCACCGCTCCAGGCCAGCTCGACGAGGAGCGGCGCACGGGCGTCCTTGCTGCCATCCACACCGCCGCCTCGTACCGCATCTCCCGTTTCTATGGCCGAGACTCCCATGCTGGCGGCCGCGCCATGCAAGCAGCGACAGAAGCCGGGTGCACGGAGAGCGACGAGTCGGTGGCCAGCGCCTCCGCGTCCGCCGCCATCATCGAGGAGAAGTAGAACACGGGAGGCCGCCGCCACTTGGGTCCCATGAAGGCCACTGTGGAGGCGACGCCGGCGTACACAGCAGGTGTCTTGCCGGATCCTTTTGTTGCGAGGACCTTCGTCGACCCCGCATGGGCTCCACGGAAGAGGGGAATGTTAGGATGAACTCGAGCCGGTGCCGGCCATGGCGAAGTAGTGGCCGGTGATGAACTCGAACCGGTGCCAGCCACCATCATCTTTGGCCCCAGGCAATGATATCAATTTGGCAGTGGGAAAGCGAGCCATCCTTTGCGCTGAAGCATATACCTCTGGGGCTCCCGGCAGTCCGGTGATCGTGCTGCCGGACATGAGGAACACAAATCGATCGGCGGACGACCATTTAGGCCAGGTATTAGATACCTGTGCTGTCCAGAACTAGCACCGCGTAGTTCATTTGAATGTAATGAAATCCGTCATGTTTGTACGAAAATCCGGTATTTTATATGATTTCAGTTGTTGTTTATATGAAATATCAGTTTGTCTACGTGTTTGCCTGAATTTCGTCCGGTTGGTTGAGTTGCTATCATAATGTGTGCGGCTACGGTTGGATGGCGTAATTTGCGGGTCACCGGTAGGTCTGCGGGCGGCTCGGGCGGCGTTGTAGGACAAAAAAACACAGCTCGTGCGAGCTCGTCTCCAACGTGCGCGCTGGAGGATGCATGACAGCATGAGCACCCGAGCCATTCCTCGTTCATCAGTGGCAAAGGCACCGGTGGACAAAAGGGTCGCCAATATTTTGGCTACCCCGGGCAAGATCCAAACAGCCCCTCCCAACAGATTCAAATCCCTCATTCGTCGTGGAATTTTGCCATGTGTTGTTTTCATGGACTAGCAAGATGCCCGTGCATTGCACAGAACATCAAGATTCATTTTTTTACAAACTCCCGGATGCATGCAAGGGATAATTAATGTCCTGCTTTGCTAGCACCACGAGGCAAACACCATTAATATTGCATCGATTAGTGTTTGTGGCCTTGTATATCTGCAAATTGTAATTTTGATAGTGGCCCCTTATATATAAAAATGGAGGGAGAAAAATGAGAGATAAGGTGAGGAGGAGTGGGGCGTGGTGGTTACTGGTGGTCGGACTGGGCGGAGGCATGGGGATGGACGGTGCATTATGTCTAGATTTGTATCTCTCTCACACACACCCACGTAGGTGGGGGACGTGCACGAAGAGAAGAGGTGCACGCACGTCACACTTACTCCCGTCTCTTTCCCAACCACACCCGCACGGGTACATGGTGGAGCTCATTTCTGTATGAAAAAGGCAGCCCATGTGGTACTTTGGCACGTGTACTGGTTGTCCACTTGGTGGAGGGAGGATCGTCTACCACAGGTCAACAAACAAATTGCGACTTGACGCGTTATGTTAAATTAAAAAAAGAGGCAAACCATGTGGGGCCTACCTTAGAGGCAAGTCTCTATACACTGGAGTACTTTTGATGTGTCCCGTCAACTCGCAGAACGAGGAGAAGCTTGCTTAGTATGCCATCTCCCCCGCCCACGGGCCCGGTGGCTCGATGGATGAGGTGAAGCTTGCTTACGAGTAGTAGTAGTAGTAGTAGTAGTAGTAGTAGTAGTAGTAGTAGTAGTAGTAGTACTACTACTACTACTGTATGCCTTTACGCCCGCTCCCTCGCCCATGCGCGCGGTGGCTCGCAGCACGAGGAGAAAATTTTACTACTCCCTCCGTTTACTCCTCGTCCCTACTACGTACTTTGGCTAGTACTCCCTCCATTTACTTATACAATGCCACTATAAAAAAATACATTTTGCATCTATACAAGGCCAGAAATAGTAATCAAGACAAAAGTTACTACTCCCTCCTTTCCAGTTTATGGCTCAATTTCAAAATCTCTCCAACCAAGGTAGACAGTGAGTGGTCGAATTAATTTCGTAGTTTGCACAAGTAATTAGTACGCACGTTTTTCTCAAGAAGTTATGTTTACCGAGGCATTAATTAGAACGAATGAGTTAATGACCACTAAATTTCCATGAACTTGTACATGCATTGGTTAGTTTCCTCTTGACACTGCTTGCGTCAGGTGATCTAACGCACCTTGAAATCCAGCATGTAATGGTACTACTACTAGTATAGTAGAATTGAGACTTAACAAACGGAAAAATGAATGTTTTTTAGATGAGCCCTATAAACCCTAGTGGGTACGTACTCCGTAAAAACAGATTTTTCCAAAACTAAGTCGCTCCCTTTCATGAATTCTGTAGTATACTCCTCCGTCGACGCTCCCTTTCATGAATTCTGTACTTCCTGCCGCCGACATGTGGGACATATAGCAACCGGGTCGACGTGTCAAGCACCAAATAACAGTGCATAACAGCAGGGGGACGCACCCCACTTGTACCGGCCCAGTAGTAGTAATGAGCAATGAGACGTCAAATCACAATGTCACACCTTCCCAGACGGACAAAGCAACCATTATTTCACACTTCGGTTCGCCATCATCTCAAACCACGTAGTATTGCTTCTGCCTCAAGAGGGACACGCGCATCGCCTTGGTACATCATGACACGTGGGACCGCATGACAGCCATGCTCCCCCGCCGATCGCTTGGTAAAATCATCTCATTTTTACTATACTTCCTCCGTATCGGTTTACTACATGGCATGCACGTTGTTCTAGGTTGAGAATTTAACTAGCTATATATGTGATGAACAGTACTCTAGCCTTTTAAAAAATGTATACTTTTGTACAGTAGTACTATCGATGGATTGCGCCATGGAGCAAAAATTGAAATTAAAAAAAGGTGGTACATATAGAGAGCGCTCGTCGCCAAATTATGCATGTAGTACTATTAAAAAAGCTAGTACGTGCTTAATTGGGGTGCTAAATTCTATTAAAGAAATACTAGTAGTATGTACATACAGAAGAGTTAAAGTAACGAGAAGAAACATAACATAGTTATGCTGGGGGCTCAACACAACACACCCCTCAAATTAAACTAAGCACACCTGAAATTAAACTATGCAACTAATCCGGTAGACACTGCATTAGAAGTTTAGAACCACCATGAGCAACGACACTGCCACCTTACTCAGAGTCCTCGTCCACGTCCTCGACTTCGTCCTTGTCCCTCTTCCTCTTGGCCGATACTTCTTTGCTTGAACCGCACACTTGGCTGTTGCTCTTCATCCAACCCTTGTAGATATTGAAACAAAGGTAGCCATCCATTGCAGCGTAGTGGATGTGGTCTATATCTAGTACATTCCGCTGCCATGCATGACGATGAAACGTGTCATGAGGTTTCTCCAGTTTACGGTACGAAGGATGAACCATGGCTCCTGCCAGGGTCAGCATTGAAGGCTGACGAGAGGGCACCAGCCGATTCTTCTGGAGGTCGAAGGGGTTGCCTCCAACGAGACCTATCTGACCCAGGACTTCTTTGTCGTTCTTAAAGTCTACAGTAACGAATTTCACTATTTTGTCCTTGAGGAAGTTCTTAAAGTCCTGGCACTCAACGTCGGCATGGCATATGTGGTATACCAAGCAAATGTTATGTACGCAAACCTGGATCACGACGGGCTTCGTCCTCTCTTCGTCCTTTAGATCCTTCTCTCGTCCTAGGACTATGGTGTACTCAACATCTAGCCCAGTGACCCACTCATCATCTGAGTTTTCGAACATGCATCTAAAGCGAGAAAGGCATCCTTTCACCGTCGCGGAAGAACGGGTGTAGATGACGTCGAACTCATCGCCGGTGATGGTTCTAACCTTGTACTCACCGCCGATCGTGGAGATTTCGGACGCCATGGATTTGGGAGGAGGGTTAGGATTAGTGGAACTGCCGTAATGTGAATGGACGGGACGACTAGGAGCGAACCGCCATAGTATTGAAGGACGTGCAGGACGAGTAGGAGCGAACTGCCAGCGTGCGAACGACAGGGTAGTGGCTTTCCATTCTCCCATGATACGGGCTTCCGAGAGCCCTTGGATCTAAGATTGAACGGTTGCATGGCGTGATTCTAGACCTATGGGTGAATATCCTATCTTGGTGGGTTATTCTGCAAATTTTCAACAACTTAGCATGCGACCGTTTGATCTCGGATCCAAGGGCTGCCAGCAGCCCGTATCATGGTCGCACCTACCACGACCGTCGCGTCGCTTGCGTGGTCGCGCCCTTGGAGATTTAACATGGTGCGTTAGGCTATCTGATGTTGGCATGTCATACATAGTCATCACTTAGTCACTCATACTACAACAAGGTTGGCTATAAGGTTGGCTATAAGTGTATTTTTTTACTCTCTATCTCTTTCTTCGTACTCCCTCCGTCCCATAATATAAGAACGTTTTTGACACTAGTGTAGTGCCAAAAACGTTCTTATATTATGGGACACAATGAGTACTAGTATTTATTGCATTTGCCAAGGAGTGACCTCTTCCAATGAAATGGTGTTGCTAAGTTTGCTTCATTTAATTAGCTATAGACTCAAAATTGTCTTTTCACCTAGGTACACGCTCTTAGCACCATTTCTTCCTTGGGTCACCAAACTAGTCTCTCTCTCTCTTCTTGATTAACTTGCCACATCAGACTTTATGCCTACGTGGCAAGCTTAAGCACATGTAGGAGCAAGTAAAAGTAAGTCAATAGTGCGCTTTACATGGCATTTTTTGCATATGTGGAGGAAAGAGAGGCAAGGAAAAAGTGGAGAAGTGGGATCTCATGCAAGAGCCAGCCTCTACTACATGGTGGAGCATTGGGAGAGGCACCTGTATGGAGATGGCCAGGAATCAGGAGACTCACGCCGGTCGTAGCGCCACAGTTAACATGATAATGGCAAGTCAAATCACGGGGCCCCACCTGTCTAGCAGTAACTCGCTGTCAAATCACATAGCCCTACGTTTGCAGCAGCCTACTCCCTCATCTTCTCGCGTCTCTGTCGAACCGACCAGGCGGAACTGCCCCGCCTACCGCGCAGGAAAAGCCCCGCCCTCGACTTTTAAATACAACTACATCCACTTGAGAATCCAATGATATACTTTTTGTGACATAGTAACTCATATTTAGTTAGTCAAATGGATGACCTAGAACTACGTGCATGCCCTATAAACCGAGACGCATAAAAATAAAAAAATCGAGATGAAGAGGGTAGTTCAGCACGTATCTTTTTAGATCAATATAGCCGGGATTCACCAAGGAGCCAAACCAAGTGGTAGGCTGCTCCTGTCGTGTTGGCATAGCAACTCAAGCAGGGTCAGTCTGCACACGAAATGGCGACACACTTAACAGGACCCCTTGGGCCGACATGTGGCTCATCCACCGTCTTGTTCCACGTGCGATGCACCAAATTACAGTTTGGAGCAG
Source organism: Triticum urartu (assembly GCF_056163025.1). Lineage (NCBI taxonomy): Eukaryota > Viridiplantae > Streptophyta > Magnoliopsida > Poales > Poaceae > Triticum > Triticum urartu. The sequence continues at coordinate 62,787,533 of NC_141873.1, read as the reverse complement.
CGGTTGGTATTGGAGGCACCCCGGTCGTAGCGCCGCAGTAGTAGAAAATGAGCGATGAGGGGTCAAATCACAAAGCCCCACCTTTCCCGCATTAAGCTGGATGGGCGAAGCAACCATCATTTCACTCTAGGGCGCAAGAGCATAAAGAAAAGAGAAAAAAATGATGCGTGCGGCAGATACCTAGGGCACCCTAGGGTAGGGGTCTCCACTACAGATCCTTTTTTTTGAAAGCGCCTCCACTACAAATCAGCTTCTCCCTCGTCCTCTTGAATAAAACCGATGATGAGTGTGGTGGTAGGGTTTGTAGGAGTACTACAGCATGCGGGGCCACGTCGTAGTAAACGGGTTTGAATCGACGCCTTAAATATGTGTGGGTCGCTTGGTTTTACGGGAACAAGGCAACATTTTGGGTTCGGGGACCAGTGGAGATATAATACGTACAAAAAATTGTGGATGTAGGTTTGACCGAAAGGCAATGATGCATGGGCCCTGCATTTTGATATATCCGGGGCCACGTGAAATTTGCTACTCTACTCAAAACTAGTAAGGTACACATGTATTGAACGCATGAGATTTCGAAACCAAATTATGAATAAATACACATTGTAGCATGTAAAGCTTTGAGTCATATATGCATGATGTAGCTGTTCGTTTAGTTCGTATAGTTCATCTCATTCAAAATCAATTAGTTTTATAAAAATGTTAAGATTCATGGGGTTGTGCATTGTAAATCATAAAGTAAAAAAACAAATATGGAAATTCATTTAGAAAAAAATAATCAATTATGATACAGAAGATTCTAGAACAAAGGAGAAGTGCTTGTGTTTTGAGGTTTGTGCATTATGCTTAAGTTCAACCATGGAGTCTTCTAAATTGTACATGTGGCAGATCTGGTGGAATGTTGATGATATCCAACGGCCAGTAGTGCTCGGATTTTCCTATCTCTGCACTGTCGGGTTAGCTTCATCCAGCGACCATCTTTCAAAGTTATTGGCACACTATGTAGTTCTTGTGCCATAGTTGCATGTTTTGGAAAAAAGCTACTAGTGGGTTGTACTATCTATTTAGGAATAGAACATGTATACATGGAAGTTGTAGGGAAAGAGATGACATGGAGCATCTCAATTCCTATGAGTAGGGATTGGAAAAGAGATGTCATTTGGTTCACATCATAGGAACTTTTCTATTGAATATAGAGATGACATGTATCTCAATTCCTATGAGGAGGGATTAGAAAAGAGATGTAATTTGGTTCATATCATAGGAACTTTTCTATTGAATATACGCTAATGTTTATTTTCCTTTGAAATTAAGGGAGTATAGGAATCCATTCATATGAACCAAGTGGCTCTAAAGCTATAGAAATGATATCATGTTTATTTCCTTTGAAATGTGGAGTATATGAATCTACTCCTATGAACCAATTGGCTCTAAAGGAAAAAATCCTATAAAAATCATATCATATAGAGTTCCTATGACATTCCTCGACACTAAAGGATGCTTGAAATTGCTACGGGTGATACGATGGTCTTTCTTTGGAGACTCCTTACCCATCTTTATAGTACCTCTCGAAGATGAATGAAATGATATATACATGGTATTCTACATGTGCAATTTGGTACACGAAAACTTGGTAAAAGTTTGCGAGGTTTGAATTTTCAATAAAGCTATATGCACTGCATTTCGGAACGGAGGGAGCATACGGTAGTTGCTAACACTCACGTGGAAGATTTGTGTGTAGGAGGAGTGGTTGTTCTGTTAAATGACATGGCAAAACTGACACTCTCGGATGCCGATCTAACGGTTCTTACGGCGTTCGTCAGGAAAAGGCTTATGGCGAACGTTTGTCGGATAATGATTTACGGACACATGCATTGCATTGATACGTGCCCCCCCTCTCTCTCGCGCACACGCACCCTCACGAGTCATGACTCTCCCGAGTCCTCTCGCAGACTCGCACGTCGCACCCACCGTCTATCTGCAGGTAGACGTCATGCACATATGTGCTCTTCACACGCTACCCTAAGAACTTCTAAAAAACAAAAGACGGCGCGCACATTTTATTTTAGCTCACACGTCACACACTTATACTATTACTCTTGCGGCGAACGTTCTTTGGGCATAGTATATTGTACTCTCACGAAGAGAAGCGGTGCACGCACGCACTAGTTCTCTCACACCCACTCGCGGGTACACGCAGGAGCGCATTTTTTTGAAGTTGGTACAACAAAATCACTCCACTATATATAAAAGCAGGAGCCTTAGCGCTTGCTTTACTAGGGTTCCTCTCGTTCACTCTCTCATGCTCTCCAGATCTAAGCAACACATAGGTGGCCACACTCTCTCTCAGCTCACGGCTGGTCACAAATCCGGCCGGACAACCTCGACCGGGGCAGGGGTGTAGGTGCATCGTTCACGCTATCGTCGGCGGCGAGGGAGGAGACCAAGGGCTGCCCGTGCGTCCCGATCAGCGGCCGTGCTGTTCTCTCTGAGAGAGCGCCGGCTCGGGAGGGCCTCCGACCCCTTCTTCCTCCCTGCGGTATTGTGGCCAAGATGCAGCCTCCCGACGCAGTCTTTGCCAGATGCCGACGACCCTCAGGTATATATTCCTTCGAAACCTGCCTTGCTCTACTGCACCAGCTCCCTTCGTGTGGATCCTTTTCTACTTCCGCCCGTTGTTCCAAAGTCACCTAGACTTCTACTATTATTAGAAGTAAAGCTAGTTCATACAGTTGACTCAAAGCGTTGGTTCAAACAGGGAAGAAAGTGGGAAAGCTATAGCATGAATCTAGGACTTGGTTCTAAGAGGAAACGAGGGGAAGTAGTAATATATGTCACTAATTAAATAACCGTATTTCGTATTTGCGCAAACAGGGATGTCTGTCTCTGTATCGTTTTTATTCGCGCAATCAAAAGCACACACCTCAGTTATAGTACAACTGCGCAAAATGAGATGGATATCCCTCGTTGCCGTCGTCTAACCTCCCGTCTTCAAGGTATCCCTACATTGGTAGTAACTAAGGTAGAATGACCAACGTAATCTAAAAGAAGTTGATTCGTACGTTTTACTTCCTGATTGCAGTGCAAGGATGAGCGAAAACAACTGCAACCTAGTCTGGAATGCACTTTCTACCAGTTCATCCATGGACCGCGGACTAGCTGGCATGGCTGCACGGCGGTTTTTTGGACAGGTGTGCGGACAAGAGGCATTGTGGTCTGCTTATTTCTGCAAATAGCGGTGCTTAAATTTAGTGGAATGCACAAGCATTTCAGCTGGTTAGTACACTGCATGGTTCAGTTCAGCATTCCAGCTGAGACCACAATTATAATTGATTATTTTGGAATGAGATAACCTAACCCTGGATGGTGGCAACAAGAAAAAACCAGAGTGAACTCCAGGAAATTTAAGCCTGCCGGGAGGCCCTTTTCTCAGAGAAGCCTTGCTTGTTTTCTCCTGATTTGTTAACCTTCTCACAACTTTGTCTTTTGCTGTGAACTAGTATATGTTTGTTATGTTCTATGAATCATTGAGATGTATAAAATTGCTCAACTTATGCTTTTCAAGTTTTTTATGAAGACGAGTTTAATGTGAGTGTTCCACATGAGCGCTGGACTAGCGTGTGAACATTTAGAATTTATTACATTGTGGCCTCAATTAACTGCATGAACCACTGTAACAAGATACATAGTTGCTTATATGTCAGACAGCAGATTGTTGATTGTTAGCTGGTTGATAGCCTAGTGTTGAAGCGAGCTGAGCCGATGTGCCGTGTTTTGCACAACTTCTTACAAGTGGGGTAGCACCAACAATGTTTACAGGTACTTATCTATACGTCGGCGCACGGTTCTCGAACGAGTCCTCTATTTTATCAAAACACACACTTCTCGTATGATAAACCGTGACAACTTATGTCTTACCATGCCATATTCATGAAAAAACTAGTGAGGACGCATCTGTTTCGGCAACAATTACGATGGTTCTCACATGATTCACGAGCACACAAAAGTAGCAGCAGTTCCCATAGACGGATTCAAACAGAGTACTAGCCCCAGAGGGGTCGATAACAGGCAAGGTTCAGATAATTAGACACAATCCAAACTACTATTAAACACTAGCTGGGGCAACTATTTCATGCCTCGATCTAATTTGGGCTGGACACAAGACGGACCTTGCCATGAACATCATCGAGGACGTCCCATAGCAGCTCAATCCTGTGAACCTTTATGAAGACAACCTTGTGGCCTTGCCACTGCTAAACTTGTTTGTGGAGGCATGCCATGTCATCTTCCTGCGTAAGCTTGACAAGAACAGTATGCCTCACAAATGAAGGAGTAGCTTTGAACTTCTTGTGCTTCAGTACACCCTGGACAACACGCCTGACAATAGTGAGGCTGGAATACAACTCTTCATTGGTATAACCGCAAATGGCTTCCAGGATCCAACAGCCTAAGAACTCTGTTTTCCCAGTGCGTATATTCAGGTCGTCCGCCTCATAGCGAGTGACATGTACAACCACACAATCCTTGTCTGCATCAAGGCTCTAATTGAAACAGAAACAAATTCTGAATTACTTTTCAGTATAAGAAACACAAGTTATTTAAACCACTATGTATAGCATGGCATCGAAGCTAATAAAATTTTGCATTATTAATCACCACATACTTCCTTTTCTAAAAAAATCACCACATAATTAGATGAAAAACCAAAATCAAGATCGGGAAAGAAGGAAATCACCTTGGGCAGCTCAGCGGGGGGGGGGACACATCCTCGAAGGGGGAAAACTGCTCCTGCAGTGCCACGGGGGCTGTAACCTCAAATGGGGCGTTGACCATCTCAGTAGTGGCAGTGAGCATATCTGGGGTCGGCTCGGTGGTTTCCTCCATCTTCTTGGAGCTCTCTGTCTCGTGGGGATCAGCCTCCCGCGTCTGATCCAATATCGGCAGATCTTTGCCTAGTTCTCCTTGGTCCATTATGAAACTCACGAATACTAGGAGACCACTGAAAGGAAAACACAATCGCAATGACAATGAAACAAAGAAGAGAGTGAGGATCGGTTACTGCTTTGCGAAGGTTCTTTTTTTTCTCTGAACGAAAATATACCAACATCACAAATCCGCTTACCTTCCCTTCGTTCGAAGAGAAGAACAGTGGCAGATGTGAGTGTTGCCTTTATTGAAGATAGTGAGGGAGAAGGGGATTCAGCAAAGAGTGAAATGATGGTTGCTTCATCCGTCAAACTTAGACTTCAGGGAGGTGGGGTTTTGTGATACGACGGCTCGTTACTGCCGCGCTAAGACCGGGGTGACTCTCCACCTGCATACTGCCTTCTAATTAGGTGGATGGCATTTGGGCCCGCGCGCTGCATGGCCCGCATGTCGATGAACAAAAGTATAACGGCATTCAGTAGAGGGAGACGTTTCAATGACCTAGGAGGAGCCATAAGCGGTAGAGTGTCCCCACTGTACTAGTAGTAATTTTTTTTCTGGGTAGCTGTAGAGTGTCTCCACTGTACTAGTAGTAATTGTTTCTCTGGGTCCAAGACAAAACAGCCCATCCACACTAGTAAATAGTAAAATCATTTCAAAAGCCCATATATTTACTGAATTGACGGATGGGTATGTCGAAGAGCAAAAAAGGACTTTCAGGTGGGCAAAAGAGCTTCTGAACGTGTCGGGCTTCTATTTACAACATATTGTGGTCGTAATCCACTATGGACCTGACTGATCCATTTGACTGTGACTGCCGAAAACAGTGCTAGAGTTAGATGTTGTTGCCCTTTTCAATCTGGTTTTTTTGTAAACTTGATGAACAATTAACCCTCGTGCTTTTGTACAGTTTGTAAGCTGGAGTTAGATGTTCCTGCCCTTTTCAACTCGGCTGTGTCTGTCATATTTTCTTTGAAACAAGGCAAATGGCTGGCCATTCGTTTAATTTAGAGTGAAATATTGTAACAAATCCCAACCAAGGGAAATAACATCACTCTCGCCGGCTGCTTGAGCTCAGTGTGCATTACAGAAGCCAAGTGATTAGCCCCCACCAGCACCCACAAACTTATTTCGAACTAGCACATCAAATGGGCTGTAAATTTTCATAGGAAAGGCTGCATGACCATGACAGATTTGGATTCTGACATTTGGGACCCGCGAGGAAATAGCCTATCCAAGGTGGTGTCGACTTACTAGCCAATCAACAAACGATTCTGCCTACCAGCCATTGGATTGACATCCAACATCTGTCGTGTATCTTCTATCTCTTGTCTTCTTCATCCTCCAGCCGCCCAAACCAAACCACCCCGTCGGCTCCGCCTGCTCCCGCCTCCCATGGCTGGCTGCGCCTCCGCCGCCCTACCGTACGTATCCTCCAATGTTGGCCAATCCCTCCCTCTATTCCCCCACATGTCATGTTATTCTCCGGCGACGTCAGCCCCAACACGCACCCACGCCCGAACCAGTCAACCCTCGTACTCCCCTCTGCCTGCGATTGGATCGACGCATCTTCAACGGCTCCTGTTCGTTCCGTCCGAGGCCTCACCGTCGTCCTCCGCCTTGCGGCCTTGGTTCGCTCGCCATGCGGGGTGTGCCGCCCTCTTGCGTTGTCAATGTCGTCAACCACCAAGAGGAACAAGGAATGACTGTATGTGGAGAGGATGACAGTAGGGACCCACCAGCGTCATGGCAGTACGCAAGCAAGTGCCTCTATAGTACAAGCTGAAAGCACAAGTGCTCCCTGGGTGATTTTGATAATTAATGACAACATATCTCTTGTTGGACTAATACTTTTACCTAGTATGTTTCAGACAAGTTCAACAAATTAAGTGGCTTGGACTAAAGGATGTGGAACCCCTTCAAGATGCTAAGGACAAAGGATTGGCTCAAGCTTCAAGACCAAGACTCTACATTTTCTATTTTAGTGATCCAAGATCACATTCAGTCTATAGGAAAAGCCAATACTATCAAGGAGGGATGAGGTGTTGCTTAATGGCTTGCTTGCTCAAAGTGCTTAGTGATATGCTCCAAAACCCTCAACTACCTTCCCAAATCCACATACGACCTAAACCAAAAGTCCAACTCAGCCCCACCGATTCTTTCTATCCGAAGCCACCGAGTTCAGTTGACATAGCCACTGCCAAAACCCTAATCAATTCGGTCTCACCGATGGGATCTCGGTCTCACCGAGATGGGCTTGCAAACTCTTTGTTACCTGTTGCAATATTTTCGGTCCCATCGAGATATGCAATCGGCCCCACCGAGTTTTCTTGGTCAACTCTCTGTTTCGCTTATTACCCAAATCCGTCTCACCGAGTTTGAGTAATCGGTCAAACCGAGTTTTGGATTTACCCTAACCGTAGCACATCGGTCCCACCAAAAACCCTAACGGTCACTAGGTTTGCTAAATCGATCCGACCGAGTTTTTCAATTCGGTCTCACCGAGATTGGTAAATTGTGTGTAACGGTTAGATTTTTGTGTGGAGGCTATATATACCCCTCCACCCACTCTTCATTCGTGGAGAGAGCCATCAGAACATGCCTACACTTCCAATACACATTTTCTGAGAGAGAACCACCTACTCATGTGTTGAGGCCAAGATATTCCATTCCTACCATATGAATCTTGATCTCTAGCCTTCCCCAAGTTGCTTTCCACTCAAATCTTCTTTCCACCAAATCCATATCCTGTGAGAGAGAGTTGAGTGTTGGGGAGACTATCATTTGAAGCACAAGAGCAAGGAGTTCATCATCAACACACCATTTGTTATTTCTTGGAGAGTGGTGTCTCCTTGATTGGCTAGGTGTCACTTGGGAGCCTCCAACAAAGATTGTGGAGTTAAACCAAGGAGTTTGTAAGGGCAAGGAGATCGCCTACTTCGTGAAGATCTACCGCTAGTGAGGCAAGTCCTTCGTGGGCGATGGCCATGATGGGATAGACAAGGTTGCTTCTTCGTGGACCCTTCATGGGTGGAGCCCTCTGTGGACTCGCGCAACCGTTACCCTCCATGGGTTGAAGTCTCCATCAACGTGGATGTACGATAGCACCACCTATCGGAACCACAACAAAAACATCCGTGTCTCCAATTGCGTTTGAATTATCCAAACCCTTCCCCTTACATTCTTGTAAGTTGCATGCTTTACTTTCCGCTTCTCATATACTCTTTGCATGCTTGCTTGATATGTATTGTGTTTGTTAAACTTGTGCCAAAACTCCACTTCAACTTAAAGAAGTTAAAAACTGCAACTTTTAGCACTTAGTGTCTAATCACCCCCCTCTAGACGCCTCTTCTCGATCCTTTCACAAGCCCAAAAATATGGTTCCTCCTAATGGTTGGACATCTGGGGCTCATGCCATTGTCAACGTAGTCAATAAACAAGAGAATTACACTACGAGCGGCTGACACCAGGGACCCAGCAAGTCGTATAGTTTTTTTAGGAACAAGCAGTTGTTATTTATACTAGTTTTAGCGACGGATCAGGGTAACAACGGGGCTGTGCGGGGGTTGTGGCCCATCTAGGTAGGGTTTTATTTATGTTTACCACATCATGAGCCCAGTTGTGTTTTTTTCTTGCTGAAAATGGCTAGCCCAGTTCTATTTTTTTTTAAAGAAATACCCAAACAAGGCCTACTTGCTTTATCGGCCCTGCTGGGCTGCAAATCTTTCAAGACGAGGAGAGTTTCATTCGGTTTGCCCAGAAATGGGCTGTACACTTTTAAAACGCATCAAACCAGGAATTAGTTTCAATTTTTTTTCATTACAAGATCTTAAATTCCATTGATTTTTATGCGTGTACAATTATTTGGATTTTATATTTATATAAATTATTTTTCAAAATAGTTTGAATGTGAATCGATATTTCTGGATTAAAAACAGTTAACCGCACCGAAATATGCAAATTTCGTATACTTTTTAACCGCGGCCACAATATGGGGTGTAATGCTAACAAAAAGAAGATGGGCTCCAAAAAAATTCTTAAGAACTAGCAAATGGGTTGTACATTATTAGAAATAATGGCAGATGGGTTGTATGTTGTTTTCCACAGATTTGAGGCTGACTTGTGCGCCTACTACAGGTTGACGCGTATGCTTTCATAAAAAAAAGGTTGACACACACGCAACGCCCTGTCAACTTAGTCAACACACGAGAGCAGTGACTGTTGGATGTCCATCCAATGGCTGTCGTGCTTCTTCAATCTCTGCTCTTCATGCTCCAGCCGCTCAAACAAGCGCCGGCGGGACTGCCTGCTCCCTCCTCCCGCGGCCGGCTATGCTGCCGCGCATGCCTCACAGCCCCACCGTACTCCCATCGCTGGCCTAGCCATCCCTCTACTCACCCACACATGCTGTTATTCTCCGGCGACGGCAGACGAACCAGTAAACCCTCGTACTCCTCCGCGTGGGAAACAACTGCTGAGTATTCCCTGGCTCCGTGTCGTTCCCTTCCTAGGCCTCACCGTTGTCCACCGCCCTGGTGCTCTCGGCATGGCCTGGTCAATGTGGTCAATGAACGACATCCATCGGAAGTGGACTGTACATAGAGAGGCTGACAGCTGGGTCCACGGCCACACGCAAGGAAATGCCTCCTAATTACGCGCAAAATAATGATTCCTCCACCTGACAGCTAGGACCCACAGGAAGGGCCTCTGTATTTCGCGAAAAAACTCCCCCCCCCCCCCCCCCCGCTGACAGGTCGGACCCACCAGCTATATCTTCGCACGCAAGGAAGTGCCTCCTTATTACGCCAAAAAAATGAATACCCCCTGCTAGCTGGGACCCACCATATTGTTGGGATGACTTGTGGGCCTACTAAGTTGACGGGGACGGAGGGCTTTGTCAACTTAGTCAATACTCCAATGACCATATGATGTCCATCCAACGGCCATAGTGCTTCTTCAACCTCTGGTCTTCTTACTCCAGCCGCCCAAAGCAGCGCCGGTCGTGTCACCTGCTCCTGCCTCCCGTGGCCGGCTGTGCTACTGTGGAGGCCTCACCGCCCCCATACTACTCCCACCACTAGCCAGGCCATCCCTCCACTCGCCCACACCCTCTGTTATTCTGCGGCGACGGCAGCCTCACACCGCAGCCGAACTAGTGAACGCTCGTACTCCTCTCCGCGTGGGCATCCACTACCGCGTCTTGCCCAGCTCCGCGTTGTCCCCTTGCTAGGCCTCGCCGTTGTCCACCGCTGTGGTGCTCTCGGCGCGGTGTGGTCAATGTGGTCAACGACCGACTTCCATCGGAAGAGTATTGTACGTGGAGAGGCTGACAGCTGGGTCCACGGCAGCCGCAAGGAAGTGCCTCCTTATTACGCGGAAAATAATTATTCCTCCACCTGACAGCGGGGACCCATCGGACGGGCCACCAGTATTTTGCGAAAAAAAATCGTTTCCCCCTGACTGCTGGGACCCACCGGATGGGCCACCGTATTTCGTGAAAAAAACGTTCCCCACGCTGTCAGCTAGGACCCACCGGATGTGCTTCCTTATTACGCACAAAAAATGAATACTCCCCCGGCTAGCTGGGACCCACCTTGGTGGGAGGCTGACTTGTGGGCCTACTAAGTTGACGGGGACGAAGGGCTTTGTCAACTTAGTCAATATGAATGATTCTAGCTCCAGTGACCATACGATGTCCATCCAATGGCCGTAGTGCTTTTTCAACCTCTGGTCTTCTTGCTCCAGCCGCCCAAAGCAGTGCCGGTCGTGCCGCATGCTCCTGCCTCCTATGGCCGGCTGTGCTGCCGCAGAGGCCTCACCACCCCCTACTATTCCCACCGCTACCGAGGCCCTGCGGCGATGGCAGTCTCACACCGTAGCCGAACCAGTGAACCCTCGTACTCCTCTCCGCGTGGGCTTCCACTGCCGCGTCTTCCCCGGCTCCGCGTCGTCCCCTTCCTAGGCCTCGCCATCGTCCACCGCCGTGGTGCTCTCCACGCGGCGTGGTCAACGTGGTCAAGGAATGACTTCCATCGGAAGAGTACTGTACATGGAGAGGCTGACAGCTGGGTCCACGGCCACAGCCCAGTTTTTTTGTGATTTGCCAAGTAAGTCGCTTTGTCTAGCCTGTTGGGCTGCAAATCTTTCAAGACGAGGAGAGCTTTCATTCGGCTGGCCGAGAAAATGGCCCATCAGTAATGAGAAATGGGTTGTACATTTTTAAAACACATCAAACCGGCAATTAGTTTCAAATATCTTTTTTTCATTTCAAAATTTTAAATTACATTAATTTTTATGCGTGGAGAATTTGTTGGATTTTATATTGATATACATTTATTTTTAAAATCAGTTTGAATGTGAGTTGAAATTTCGGGATTAAAAACAGTTCGGACCGCACCGAAATATGCAAAATTTCTTATAATTTTTTAACCGTGGCCACAATATGGGTTGCAATGCTAACAAAAAGAATATGGGCTCCAAAAAAACCTTAAGAATTAGAAAATGGGCTGTAAATTATTAGAAATAATGGAGGATGGGCTGTATGCTGTTTTCCACAGATTTGAGGCTTTCCTAAAATAAGGTTGACGCACAAGCACTGACTGTTGGATGTCCATCCAATGGCCGTCATGCTTCTTCAATCTCTGCTCTTCCTGCTCCAGCCGCTCAAACAAGCGCCGGCGGAACTGCCTGCTCCCTCCTCCCCGCGGCCGGCTATGCTGTCGCGCAGGCCTCACCGCCCCATCGTACTCCCATCGCTGGCCTAGCCATCCCTCTACTCACCCACACCTGCTGTTATTCTCCAGCGACGGCAGACGAACCAGTAAACCCTCGTACAGTCGTACTCCCCTCCGCGTGGGAAACAACTGCCGAGTCTTCCCTGCCTCCGTGTCGTCCCCTTCCTAGGCCTCGTCATCGTCCACCGCCATGGTGCTCTCGGCGCGGCGTGGTCAATGTGGTCAATAACCGACTTACATCAGAAGAGTACTGTGCGTGGAGACGCTGACAGCTGGGTCCACGGCCGCAGCAAGGAAGTGCCTCCTTATTACGCGCAAAATAATTATTCCTCCACCTGACAGCGGGGACCCACCGGACGGGCCACCGTATTTCACGAAAAAATGTTTCCCCCCTGACTGCTGGGACCCACCAGCTACACCTTCGCACGCAAGGAAGTGCGTCTGGGCAAAAAAATAAAACGATTCGCCCCCCTGACTACTGGGACCCACCAGCTACATCTTCGCACGCAAGGAAGTGCCTGACAGTCGGGACCCACCTGGTCGAAGCGTACGTAGCGTTGCATTCTGGTCGCGAACGTGTACGTACATATATACTGGTGGATGTAGACGCGCCCACGTGTCGTAGTAGAGGCGCGCATGTAGCATGTACACATATGTACAGCGGCCAGGGTGCAAGAAAGAACATACGGCCACGTATGTGTACATACGGGCGGGGTTTCGAACACCTACTCGCGCATACGTACGGTGAGGGCTCGTTGACATGGCTGGGTCAGAACGGAGAAACAGCGTCGTCGTCGTGTTCATGGGGAGGCAACGGAATGCGTCGTGTTCATCGGGAGGCAACGGAATGCGTGGGAGCCAACCGGCTGGGTCGGAACGAAATGTGTGGTCGTGTTCATCGGGAGGGCTTGGACGGAACAGGCGATGGAAACGAGGCCTGGCGTACCGCAGAACAGAGGAAACGGCCTTGCGTTCGACCGGCCATGTTTGAAACGGGATCCTGTTCATCGGGAGGGGTCTAGCGTACCGCAAAACGGACCAAACGGACCTCCTATGATCGAAACGGGGGTCCTGCTGATCGGGAGGGGTGTGGCATACCGCAAAACAGACGAAACGGACCACCTACGGTCGAAACGGGGGTCCTGTTGATCGGGGGGTATGGCGTACCGCAAAACGGACGAAACGGACCTCCTACGGTCGAAATGGGGGTCCTGTTCATCAGGAGGGGTGTGGCGTACGCAAAACGGGACTCCACGGGATATTGTTCATCTCCACCGTCGACCTCCTCCAGCCTCCACGGGCTACCGTCGACCTCCTCCAGCCTCCACGGGCTCCTGTTCATCCAGCCTCCACCGCGCGCTACTCCACCGGCTACTGTTCAACCACCCTCCATGGGCAGCCCTCCACCGTCTACTGTCCATCCAGCCCTCCACACCACGGGGTCCTGTTCAACCACCCCTCCACGAGCACCCCTCCACCGTCTACTGTTCATCCAGCCCTCCACACCACGGGGTCCTGTTCATCCAGAGACAACGCCACCGCTCACTGTTCATCCAACCCCCCCGGCAACGCTCACTGTTCATCCCAGAGGCAGCATCGATCGACTTCAGTTAGCAGCAGTAGCGAAGGAATCGCTCGATCTGGTTCAGTTAACAGCCATCGATCGATCGCTCGAGTTCAGTAACGCGTAGCCTGCAGTGCAATCGCTCGGGTTCAGTTAGAGCCCAACGCCTCGCTCGGGTTCAGTTAGAGCCAACACCACGCACACACGCACGTACATGTACGAGAGAAACGCGCATCGCTCAGCCCCCGACCTCCCACTGTAACTGTGAACTCCCCGAAATTTTCCTCGCCCTCGCTTCTACCACGGTTTTTCCGTCATGGACGGCCCAAAGAATGTCATGCAGCTGCGTCTCTGGCCCGCCCAGGACGAAAAGCCCATTTTCTGTCATGATTTTTTGTCATAGAAGTAGGAGCCCACCACATCTATGATGATACCGGGTTTTGTCACAATTATCGTCATAGAAGTGTCATATGTATGACAGAAAAAAAATTCGTTCAGCCCAAAATGTCACAGATGTGTCTTTTTTGTAGTGTGTGATTATGTCTCTCTTTTTGGGGATGGTGATGTGATATTCTTGGCGATGATGCCCCTCAGGATATGTTTTTCCTCCTCGAGCTTATTGATTTGTTGCTTGAGGTCTATTATTTCCTTTCGAAGCTTTCCTGTAACAGCCAAAGCTCCCTGCACCCAAGGGTTCTGCATAGCTGCGGGAGAACCAGTGACACTCCTTTTCATATTCTCATAAGAAAGAAATCTAACATTGGAAGGGATAACCGAGTTTGTAATAGCCGAGCTCTACAGTTCCCCCATTGTGAATCCTACTTGGAAGCGAGAAGTGAATTCTTGATCCTCCTCCATGGCATCTATTCTCTTCAAATCAGCCTCCATCTCTTCCTCCGTTGCTGGCCCAAAGTGGTCAACATTGTTGTTTGTCATTGATCTAGGTGCCGGATGAGATACCCGGCTCTCCCCGACTGACTCTTGCGAAGACATCTTGCTCTAATCTGCAGGAGCAACAGCTCGAAACACAAACATAGGATAATTGCGTGATACGGGAGTCAAAACCTCCGGGAGATTATATAATGAATTTTTACCAACCAAAATACGTAACGTGTAAGAAAACGCAGACCGGAGAGCACACGAGGTGCCCACAAGGTAGGGGGCGCACCCTCCACCCTCGTGGAGCCCTCGTGTCCTTTCCTGACTGCTTCTTATTTTTCTATTTTTCTAAATATTCCAAAACGGAAGAAAATTGCCATTAGAACTGTTTTGGAGTCGGTTTACTTACTGTACCACATACCTATTCCTTTTCGAAGTCTGAAACGTTCCGGAAAGTGTCCCTTATGTATTCCTCTGGGGTTACGGTTTCAATAACATTGGTTTCAACATTTATAGGATTACCTGAGATATAATGTTTAATTCTTTGACCGTTCACCACCTTTGGATTTGTGCCTTCGAAGTTGTTGATTTTTATGGCACCGGAACGATAGACCTCCTCGATAACGTAAGGACCTTCCCATTTAGAGAGAAGTTTTCCTGCAAAAAATATTAAACGAGAGTTGTATAGCAATACATAATCACCTACATTAAACTCACGCTTTTGTATTCTTTTGTCATGCCATCTTTTAGCTTTTTCTTTAAATAATTTGGCATACTCATAGGCTTGGGTTCTCCATTCATCAAGTGAGCTAATGTCAAATAACCTCTTCTCACCGGCAAGTTTGAAATCATAATTGAGCTCTTTAATATCCCAATAAGCCTTATGTTCTAGTTCGAGAGGTAAGTGACATGCTTTTCCATAAACCATTTTATACGGAGACACACCCATAGGATTTTTATACGCAGTTCTATAGGCCCATAATGCATCATCAAGTTTCTTGGTCCAATTTTTTCTAGACCTATTGACAGTCTTCTACAAAATTAATTTGAGCTCTTTATTACTCAATTCTACTTGACAACTAGACTGAGGGTGATAAGGAGATGCAATTCTATGATTAACATCATATTTAGCAAGCATTTTACGGAAAGCACCATGAATAAAATGTGAACCACCATCAATCATTAAATATCTAGGGACTCCAAACCTCTGAAAAATAACTTCTTTAAGCATCTTAATAGAGGTGTTATGATCAGCACTACTAGTTGGAATAGCTTCTACCCACTTAGTAACGTAATCAACAGCAACTAAAATCTGTGTATATCCATTGGAGGCAGGAAAAGGTCCCATATAATCAAAGCCCCAAACATCGAATGGTTCAATAACAAGTGAATAATTCATAGGCTTTTGTTGACGTCTACTAATATTACCAATTCTTTGACATTCATCACAAGATACAACAAACTTACGGGCATCCTTGAAGAGAGTAGGCCAATAAAAACCGGATTGCAATACCTTATGTGCAGTTCTATCTCCAGCATGGTGTCCCCCATAAGCTTCGGAGTGACACTTGCATAGGATATGTTCCTGTTCATGCTCAGGTACACAACGTCTAATAACACCACCTACTCCTTCTTTATAAAGATGTGGGTCATCCCAAAAGTAATGCCTCAAATCATAGAAAAACTTTTTCTTTTGCTGGTATGTGAAACTAGGTGGTATAAATTTAGCAACAATATAATTAGCATAATCAGCATACCATGGAGTAGTACGAGAAGCATTATGACATTTAATTGTTCATCAGAAAAGCTATCATCAATAGGTAGTGGGTCATCAAGCACATTTTCTAACCTAGACAAGTTGTCTGCAACGGGATTCTCAGCTCCCTTTCTATCAACAATATGCAAATAAAATTCTTGTGGCAGGAGAACCCATCTAATAAGTCTAGGTTTAGCATCTTTCTTTTCCATAAGGTATTTAATAACAGCATGATCTGTGTGAATAGTTACTTTAGAATCAACAATATATGGTCTAAACTTATCACAAGCAAATCCAACTGCTAGGAATTCCTTTTTCAGTAGTAGCATAATTCCTCTGGGCATTGTCTAGAGTTTTACTAGCATATTGAATAACATTTAATTTCTTATCAACTCTTTGTCCTAGAACAACACCTACAACATAATCACTAGCATCACATATAATTTCAAAAGGTAAATTCCAATCAGGTGGCTAAACAATAGGTGCAGAGATCAATGCTTTCTTAAGTATTTCAAATGCTTCTACACAATCATCATAAAAAACAAATGGTATATCTTTTTGTAATAAATTAGTCAGAGGCCGAGAAATTTTTGAGAAGTCCTTAATGCACCTCCTATAGAAACCGGCATGACCAAGGAAACTTCTTATACCTTTGATGTCCTTGGGACATGACATCTTTTCAATAGCATCAACCTTGGCTTTATCAACCTCAATACCTCTTTTAGAAACTTTATGCCCCAAGAAAATACCTTCATTAACCATAAAGTGGCACTTTTCCCAATTCAAGACAAGATTAGTTTCTTCACATCTCTGCAAAACTCGGTCAAGGTTGCTTAAGCAATCATCAAAAGAGGATCCATAGACGGAAAAATCGTCCATGAAAACCTCACAAATCTTTTCACAGAAGTTAGAGAATATAGCCATCATGCATCTTTTAAAGGTAGCTGGTGCCTTACATAAACCAAAAGGCATATGTCTATAAGCAAAAGTACCAAAAGGGCAAGTAAAAGTAGTCTTTGATTGATCATTGGCTGACAGGTATTTGAGAGAAACCAGAATAACCATCTAGAAAGCAAAAATTTGTATGTTTGGATAATCTTTCTAGCATTTGATCGATAAAAGGTAAGGGGTAATGATATTTTTAGTAGCTTTATTTAATTTGCGGAAATCAATTACCATCCTATAACCTGTAATAATTCTTTGCGGGATCAACTCATCTTTATCATTACGAACGAAAGTAATACCTCCCTTCTTAGGGACGCAATGGACAAGACTTACCCACTGACTATCAGCAACGGGATAAATTATACCTGCCTCAAGAAGCTTTAGTATTTCCTTTCTTACCACTTCCTTCATCTTAGGATTCAGCCGTCATTGATCATCACGAACTGGTTTGGCATCTTCCTCCAAATTTATTTTGTGTTGACACAGAGTGGGACTAATGCCCTTAAGATCATCGAGAGTATATCCAATAGCAGCACATTGCTTCTTCAGAGTTTTCAATAATCTCTCTTCTTCATGCTCTGAAAGCTTAGCACTAATAATAACAGGATATATATTTTTCTCATCAAGATAAGCATATTTAAGAGTATCAGGTAACGGTTTAAGCTCAAACACGGGATCACCCTTGGGTGGAGGAGGATCCCCTAGGATTTCAACAGGCAAATTGTGTTTCAGGATGGGTTCCTGTTTAAAGAATACTTCATCTATTTCCCTTATTTAATTCATAAACATATCATTTTCATGGTCTAGCAAATATTGTTCTAAAGGATCACTAGGAGGCACGGCAATAGAAGCAACACCAATAATTTCATCATTACTAGGCAATTCCTCTACACGGTGTTGTCTACGAAATTTAGAAAAGTTGAACTCATGAGACATATCACCCAAACCAATAGTAACAACATCCTTTTTGCAGTCTATCTTAGCATTAATAGTGTTCAAGAAGGGTCTACCGAAAATAATGGGACAAAAGCTATCTTGTGGGAGCCAAGAACAAGAAAATCAGCAGGATATTTAGTTTTCCCACACAAGACTTCAACATCTCTAACAATTCCCATTGGTGAAATAGCATCCCTATTGGCAAGTTTAATTGTGACATCAATATCTTCTAACTCAGCGGGTGCAATGTCATGCATAATTTCTTTGTATAAGTCAAATGGTATGGCACTAGCACTAGCACCCGTATCACATAAGCCATGATAACAATGATCTCCTATTTTAACAGGCATGCCTACCACAGGTCTATGTTTATCTTTAGCACAAGGTTTGGCAATTCTAGCTATTTCATTACAGAAATGAATAACATGCCCATCAATATTATCAGCCAAGAGATCTTTAACAATAGCAATATTAGGTTCAACTTTAATTTGCTCAGGAGGTGTATAGGTTCTAATATTGCTTTTACGAACCACAGTTGAAGCTTTAGCATGATCTTTTATCCTAACAGTAAAAGGTGGTTTCTCAACATAAGCAGTAGGAACAATAGGATCATTATAAGTGATAGTCTTTTCTTCAACTTTAATAGGTGCAGCTACTTTTACTTCTATGGGAGGATGATATTTAAACCACTTCTCCTTAGGGAGATCGATATGAGCAGCAAAAGATTCACAGAAAGAGGCTACTATCTCAGAGTCAAGTCCATATTTAGTGCTAAATTTACGGAAAACATCGGTATCCATAAAAGATTTAACACAATCAAACTTAGGTGTCATACCTGACTCCTTACCTTCGTCAAGGTCCCAATCTTCAGAGTTGCAATTAATTCTTTCCAATAAATCCCATTTGAATTCAATAGTCTTCATCATAAAAGAGTCAGCACAAGAAGTATCGAGTATGGTGCGATTGTTATCGGAAAGCCGAGCATAAAAATTTTGAATAATCATTTCTATTGAGAGTTCTTGACTGGGGCATGAATATAACATTGATTTAAGCCTCCCCCAAGCTTGAGTAATGATTTCTCCTTTGCGAGGCTAGAAATTATATATATAATTGTGATCACGATGAACCAGATGCATAGGATAAAACTTCTGATGAAATTACAATTTCAATTATTTGTAGTTCCATGACCCCGTATCATCACATAGCCTATACCATGTCAATGCATCTCCCTTCAAAGATAAAGGGAAGACCTTCTTCTTAATAGCATCTCCGGACACACCTGCAAGCTTAAATAATCCACAAACTTCATCCACATATATTAGGTGCTCATCAGGATGCATTGTTCCGTCTCCTGCAAAAGGATTAGCTAGCATTTTTTCTAACATACCCGAAGGAATTTCAAAGCCGACATTTTCATTTTTAGTAGGTTCAGTAGGTTGAGGAGCAACTCTTTGCTCTACTGGTCGGGGTGAAGATACCCCGAACAAGCCCCTCGGAGGATTAATTTCCATAGTAACAAGTGACAGTAAATTTCAGCACACTATATAATTTTTTCCTTACCAAGTTCCACCTACCAAAGGCGCTTCACTCCTCGGCAACGGCGCCAGAAAAGAGTCTTGATGACCCACAAGTATAGGGGATCTATCGTAGTCCTTTCGATGAGTAAGAGTGTCGAACCCAACGAGGAGCAGAAGGAAATGATAAGCGGTTTTCAGCAAGGTATTCTCTGCAAGCACTGAAATAATAGGTAACTGATAGTTTTGTGATAGGATAATTTGTAATGAGTAACAAGTAACAAAAGTAAATAAAGTGCAGCAAGGTGTCCCAATCCTTTTTGTAGCAAAGGACAAGCCTGGACAAACTCTTATATGATGTAAAGCGCTCTCGAGGACACATGGGAATATCGTCAAGCTAGTTTTCATCACGTTCATATGATTCGCGTTCGGT
The DNA here is from genome assembly GCF_056163025.1 of Triticum urartu. NCBI lineage: Eukaryota > Viridiplantae > Streptophyta > Magnoliopsida > Poales > Poaceae > Triticum > Triticum urartu. The sequence goes on along the minus strand of NC_141873.1, from coordinate 62,767,846 downwards.
ACTTTGATAATTTGGTATGTGGGTGGACCGGTGCTTGGGTGCTATCCTTACTTGGACAAGCATCCCACTTATGATTAACCTCTATTGCAAGCATCCGCAACTACAACAAAAGTATTAAGGTAAACCTAACCATAGCATGAAACATATGGATCCAAATTAGCCCCTTACGAAGCAACGCATAAACTAGGGTTTAAGCTTCTGTCACTCTAGCAACCCATCATCTACTTATTACTTCCCAATGCCTTCCTCTAGGCCCAAATAATGTTGAAGTGTCATGTACTCGACGTTCACATAACACCACTACAGGAGAGATGACATACATCTCATCAAAATATCAAACGAATACCAAATTCACATGACTACTAATAGCAAGACTTATCCCATGTCCTCAGGAACAAATGTAACTACTCACAAAGCATATTCATGTTCATAATCAGAGGAGTATTAATATGCATATAGGATCTGACGATATGATCTTCCACCAAATAAACCAACTAGCATCAACTACAAGGAGTAATTAACACTACTAGCAACCCACAGGTGCCAATCCCGGACATGGAGACAAGAATTGGATACAAGAGATGAACTAGGGTTTTGAGAGGAGATGGTGCTGGTGAAGATGTTGGTGGAGATTGCCCTCTCCCGATGAGAGGAGCGTTAGTGATGACGATGGCGATGATTTACCCCTCCCGGAGGGAAGTTTCCCCGGCAGAACAGCTCCGCCGGAGCCCTAGATTGGTTCCGCCAAGGTTCTGCCTCATGGCGGCGGAGTCTCGTCCAGAAAGATGGCTTATGATTTTTTTCCTCGTCGAAAGACTTCATATAGCAGAAGATGGACATCGGAGGGCCACCAGGGGGCCCACGAGGCAGGGGGCGCGCCCAGGGGGATAGGGCGCGCCCCCCACCCTCGTGGGCAGGGTGTGGCCCCCTGGTGAACTTCTTGCGCTCAGTATTTTTTATATATTCTGAAAATGACTTCCGTGAAGTTTCAGGACTTTTGGAGCTGTGCAGAATAGGTCTCTAATATTTGCTCCTTTTCCAGCCCAGAATCCCAGCTGCCGGCATTCTCCCTCTTTATGTAAACCTTGTAAAATAAGAGAGAATAGGCATAAGTATTGTGACATAATGTGTAATAACAGCCCATAATGCAATAAATATCGATATAAAAGCATGATGCAAAATGGACGCATCACCCATCATTTGCCGGGCACCATTTCTCCCTAGGGGTTGGTTTGTCTAGCTTGCTCTTTCTCTCGTGGATAGCTCGCCACTCACCCATCAATGCGAAGACCCTTCTCGCAATCACCTCAACCCCTTCAATTCTTTGCCCATCTCTTGCGTTATTGCGTGCCAGCCAAAGCGCATAAACCCCTTGGATCATGGAGGTTTTGAACTCAAACTAAGGCCAAGGTGAATAAATAAAGCAGCAAGTTCCCTTAAAAGGAAATTACAAGAGGACTTCATTTCTAGTCTCTCAACTTTAATACCATCCAAAAAAATTAATACCAACTAAATTAGTGCAACTATTCAAACCGAATACTTTTAACCATGTTGTGGGAAGAGGCGGTTTTATAAAGTGGTGTGGTTTCAGACTTAATGACACTTGGTCGTCCAAATTGGTATCCCGCTCAGCTTCTTCTTGTGTGTTCTCCTCTTCTTAAATGGGTATTTCATCGAGCACTTGGTGTGAGGTACTCCATCTTGGTGTTGCTATCTGTTGTGGGCATTCGACGAGTTGTTGATCTGCATGAGGTATGATACGTCTCCAACATATCTATAATTTTTTATTGCTCCATGCTATATTATCTACTATTTTGGACATTATTGGGCTTTATTATACACTTTTATATTATTTTTGGGACTAACCTATTAACCGGAGGCCCAGCCCAGAATTGCTGTTTTTTGCGTATATTAGGGTTTCGAAGAAAAGGAATATCAAACGGAGTCCAAACGGAATGAAACCTTTGGGAACATGATTTTTGGAACGAACAAGATCCAGGAGACTTGGACCCTACGTCAAGCAACCAACAGGGAGGCCACGAGGTAGGGGGGCGCGCCTAACCCCCCCCCCCCCCCAGGCACGCCATCCACCCTCGTGGGCCCCCTGTTGCTCCACCGACGTACTTCTTCCTCCTATATATACCTACGTACCCCCAAACGATCAGATACGAAGCCAAAACCATAATTCCACCGCTGTAACTTCCCGTATCCATGAGATCCCATCTTGGGGCCTGTTCCGGAGCTCCGCCGGAGGGGGCATCGATCACGGAGGGCTTCTACATCAACACCATAGCCTCTCCGATGAAGTGTGAGTATTTTACCTCAGACCTACAGGTCCATAGTTATTAGCTAGATGGCTTCTTCTCTCTTTTTGGATCTCAATACAAAGTTCTCCCCCTCTCTTGTGGAGATCTATTCGATGTAATCTTCTTTTGCGGTGTGTTTGTTGAGACCGATGAATTGTGGGTTTGTGATCAAGTTTATCTACGAACAATATTTGAATCTCTCTGAATTTTTTTATGTATGATTGGTTATCTTTGCAAGTCTCTTTGAATTATCAGTTTGGTTTGGCCTACTAGATTGATCTTTCTTGCAATGGGAGAAGTGCTTAGCTTTGGGTTCAATCTTGTGGTGTCCTTTCCCAGTGACAGTAGGGGAAGCAAGGCACGTATTGTATTGTTGCCATCGAGGATAACAAGATGGGGTTTTTATCATATTGCATGAATTTATCCCGCTACATCATGTCATCTTGCTTAAGGTGTTACTCTGTTCTTATGAACTTAATACTCTAGATGCATGCTGGATAGCGGTCGATGTGTGGAGTAATAGTAGTAGATGCAGGCAGGAGTCGGTCTACTTGTCTCGGACGTGATGCCTATATACATGATCATACCTAGATATTCTCATAACTATGCTCAATTTTGTCAATTTCTCAACTGTAATTTGTTCACCCACCGTAAAATACTTATGCTCTTGAGAGAAGCCACTAGTGAAACCTATGGCCCCCAGGTCTATCTTCATCATATTAAATCTTCCAATACTTAGTTATTTTCATTGCCTTTTATTTTACTTTGCATATTTATCATAAAAATACCAAAAATATTATCTTATCATATCTATCAGATCTCACTCTCGTAAGTGACCGTGTAGGGATTGACAACCCCTTATCGCGTTGGTTGCGAGGATTTATTTGTTTTGTGCAGGTGCGAGGGACTCGCGCGTAGCCTCCTACTGGATTGATACCTTGGTTCTCAAAACTGAGGGAAATACTTACGCTACTTTGCTTCATCACCCTTTCCTCTTCAAGGGAAAACCAACGCAGTGCTCAAGAGGTAGCAAGGTACTTGGGGTTGATGCTAGTTATAAGATTGCTCACACCCACATCGGGCCTTCTTTTCCTTTCTGTCAAGCTTGACTTCATGCCAAAATCCTCTCGTGCACCTCCCTCCAACCATAATGCCGGCACCGAGGCTCGCCACCATGTGCCACCTCCAATGGGCGAGTATCGTCACCTTCTTTGATCATGTTGTGATTGTTGAGGTGCTGGTGTCACCGATGTTGCAGGTGCTTATTGTCCACGCACACCACCCTCAAGTGGGTGGTGTCCCCACACTGAAAGACTGCCTCGAGATTGAGCGTGCAAGTGCATGTTGCACTCAGCCAATTCTACAATGGGGCACACACAACGAGAACCAAGGTGAATGTATCCAACTCCACCGCCACCTGGTCGGACTATGTGGTATCGAGAACCGAGACGGATGCCTCCAACTCCACCACCATCTGGTCGGACTATGTGGTCTACGGTACAACATGACTATTGTGCCAGGCTTGAAGCACTAGTTGCGCTACCACTCCTTCTCAACCCCATAAGTTGGAGTATGTCCACTCGGACAACTTCTGATTCTTCAATTCCTTGGCCCTCCATTGGTTTGATGCTCAATATTCTCAGGTGGCCACCAAGAGGTGCTGGTCTTCCCTCCCATGCATGTTCCTTTAGGAGTTTAACATCACCCGATGCTTCATGCTGGACCCATATTCCTCCTCCTCTTGGATCACCCTGAGCCACCAACAAGGGGAACTCAGTTATCGCGTATTGAAGGAAATATGCCCTAGAGGCAATAATGAAGTTGTTATTTATATTTCCTTATATCATGATATATGTTTATTATTCATGCTAGAATTGTATTAACCGGAAACTTAGTACATGTGTGAATACATAGACATACAGAGTGTCCCTAGTATGCGTCTACTTGACTAGCTCATTAATCAAAGATGGTTAAGTTTCCTGACCATAGACATGTGTTGTCATTTGATGAACAGGATCACATCATTAGAGAATGATGTGATGGACAAGACCCATCCGTTAGCTTAGCATAATGATCGTTAAGTTTTATTGCTATTGCTTTCTTCATGACTTATACATATTCCTCTGACTATGAGATTATGCAACTCCTGAATACTGAGGAACACCTTGTGTGCTATCAAACATCACAATGTAACTAGGTGATTATAAAGATGCTCTACAGGTGTCTCCGAAGGTGTTTTTTTGGGTTGGCATAGATCAAGATTAGAATTTGTCACTTCGAGTATTGGAAAGGTATTTCTGGGCCCTCTCGGTAATGCACATCACTATAAGCCTTGCAAGCAATGTGACTAATGAGTTAGTTACGGGATGATGCACTACGGAACAAGTAAAGAGACTTGCCGGTAACGAGATTGAACTAGGTATGATGATACCGATGATCAAATCTCGGGCAAGTAACATGCCGATGACAAAGGGAATGACGTATGTTGTTATTGCGGTTTGACCGATAAAGATCTTCATATAATATGTAGGAACAAATATGAGCTTCCAAGTTCCGCTATTGGTTATTGACCGGAGATGTGTCTCGGTCATGTCTACATAGTTCTCGAACCCGTAGGGTCCGCACGCTTATCGTTTGATGACGATTTGTATTATGAGTTATGTGTTTTGGTGACCAAAGTTTTGTTCTGAGTCCCGGATGAGATCACGAACATGACGAGGAGTCTCGAAATGGTCGAGAGGTAAAGATTTATATATTGGAAGGTTATATACGTGTTGGGGAACGTAGCAGAATTTTAAAATTTTCTACGCATCACCAAGATCAGTCTATGGAGTCATCTACAAACGAGGGAGAGAGGAGTGCATCTACATACCCTTGTTGATCACGAGCGGAAGCGTTCAAGAGAACGGGGTTGATGGAGTCGTACTCGACGTGATCCAAATCACCGAAGATCCTAGCGCCGAATGGACGGCACCTCCGCGTTCAACACACGTACGGAGCGAGGACGTCTCCCGCGCCTTGATCCAGCAGGAGGAGGGAGAGGTTGAGGAAGAGGGCTCCAACAGCAGCACGACGGCGCGGTGGTGATGAAGCTGCGGTACTCCGGCAGGGCTTCGCCAAGCTCTTATGGAGGAGGAGAGGTGTTGGGGAGGGGAGGGGCTGTGCCTTGGATGTCGTGTGCAGCCCTCCTGAGGGAGTCCTGGATTAGGGGGTGTTCAGGTAGCCGGACTATACCTTCAGCCGGACTCCTGGACTATGAAGATACAAGATTGAAGACTTCGTCCCGTGTTCGGATGGGACTTTCCTTGGCGTGGAAGGCAAGCTTGGAGATGCGGATATTCAAGATATCCTACCATTGTAACCGACTCTGTGTAACCCTAACCCTATCCGGTGTCTATATAAACCGGAGGGTTGTAGTCCGTAGGACATCAACTCCATATACAACAATCATACCATAGGCTAGCTTCTAGGGTTTAGCCTCCTTGATCTCGTGGTAGATCTACTCATGTACTACCCATATCATCAATATTAATCAAGCAGGAGTAGGGTATTACCTCCATCGAGAGGGCCCGAACCTGGGTAAAAACATCGTGTCCCTTGTCTCCTATTACCATCCGGCCTTGACGCACAGTTCGGGACCCCCTACCCGAGATCCGCCGGTTTTGACACCGACATTGGTGCTTTCATTGAGAGTTCCTCTATGCTGTCGCAATCAGGAAGTATGCCTCCTCCCGTCTTTAAAGACGGCTCCATTGCTAAGGGAGCCTTGGCTGTCGGCCAAACTCTCCGGCTAGGTGGTTTCCTCATGACCGCCTGTTCGGCTGTTGCGCCGATGGTGACCTCTCGGGTCATCAAAAGCAACCTACACGTCAGCTCGGAGCTTGTCGAGCAGCTAGATCCAATGGAGCTCTCTTCCGTAAACGAGCTCTTGGATCGCATCGCCGCCCTGGGGGTCGCTACGGATTACGACCAGGTTGGGCTTAAACCCGATCTAAGAGAAATTAACTCTCCCCAAGTCACCCACCACGTTGCCGTGGTAGAGGCGCAGTGCGGCGACCCTTCATCTATTTTAAGGACTAGCTACGTCCGAATTCCTGACCCCTCCAAGCCGGATACCCACGGAGAGGAGGATGTAACTCAAGACCTGAGCTTAGGATCAGGCAACGGGATAGATTCGTTGGACAACATCCAAGAATCCGAACTTCAGAGTTCGGAAACTCTTCGGCCTCCGAATCTTGGATTGGGTGAGGTTTCAGATTCAATGACACCCGCCCACCCGAACATAAGCGATCTCTCCCAAATCAGGCAGAGGCCCGAGGAAACAGTACATCATTACTGGGCCAGATTCCTCCTGGTTATGAACAGGATAAAGGATTGCCGCGAGGGAGACGCAATCTCAATTTTCTGCAGTAATTGCACGAACGAGGGAATCCTTAACACCGTAAGTCGTCGTGATATTACACGCTTCACTGACTTGGCGTCCATAGTACAAAAATATTGTGTGATGGAAAGCGCCTGGAAAAGCGAAATAAAATTTTGGGATAATCCGGCCTTGAATAGTAATCCCGTCCGAACTAAGAGGGTGCATCATCATAGGACACCCGGGATAAACACCAAAAAGCCAAAACCCTCTACAGGGCATGGAACCGTACTGGAAAGGTGGCTTGATGGACCCTGTAGAATTCACAGTACAGAGGACGCCACACCAACTCACAACCTTAGAGCATGTTGGATACTCCGGCAGGTGGCCAAAATTGGCGAGGACCTCTTAATTCTGGAGGCCGCAGAAAGCCAGCCCGAGGACACTAGTACCGTTCTCACAGTCTTCGAGACTTTCACATCAAACAATATGCAAAAAAGAACACTCCGCAGCCTCGCCGAAGTCTATCAAGTTGCAACAATAAATCCATGGAGCGACACTGCTATTACCTTCAACGCAAGTGATGAACCTAGATTCCGAACAGCCCGAGCACCAGCCGCATTGGTCCTCAGTCCCATAGTGGACGGCTTTCGCCTCACCAAGGTGCTCATGGATGGAGGCAGCGGACTGAACCTCATTTATGAGGAAACCCTTCAAAAAATGGAAATAGACTGGAACCGCATCGAGCGAAGCAGCACAACCTTTAGAGGAATAATCCCCAGTCGGGAAGCGCGCTGCACAGGAAAAATCACACTAGATGTGGTGTTCGACACGCCGGATAATTACAGGTCCGAAGAAGTCACGTTTCAGGTGGCCCCGTTCAAAAGCGGATATCATGCTTTACTAGGGCGGGAAGCATTCACAATCTTCCAAGAAATACCCCATTACGGGTACATGAAGCTTAAGATGCCCGGGCCGAACAGAATTATCACTCTAGCTAGTGATCTGGACATAGCACTCCGCGCCAAAAACAAGACGGCCGCATTAGCCCTTGAGGCACTATCTGAAGCCTTAGCGGCCGAGGAACTGACTGCACTGCGCTCCACGGTTAACAGGGATGATGTGATACTCGACAAGAGATCCAAATCCACATCCTTCAAGCCAGCTGACGAAATAGTCAAATTCCAGGTCCATCCAACGGACCCCAATAAAACAGCTTCCATCGGGGCACGCCTTAACCCTGATGTAGACGCTGCACTGCGAGAGTTCCTACGAGAGAACTGGGACATTTTCTCCTGGCACCCTTCAGACATGCCAGGGATCCCACACAGGCTGGCCGAACACAGCTTAAATATCCTAAAAGGATTCAAACCTGTCAAACAAGCCCTTCGGCGTTTTTCCGAACCCAAGAGACAGGCTATGGGAGAGGAGCTAGCCAAGCTATTGGAGGCCGGATTCATTAGAGACATAAAACATCCGGACTGGCTAGCAAACCTGGTGATGGTACCAAAGAAGGACAAATCCTGGCGCCTGTGTGTCGACTTTAAAGACCTTAACAAGGCTTGCCCAAAGGATCCCTTCCCCCTCCCCTGTATCGATCAAATTATCGATGCCACCGCAGGACACGATTCGTTGTGTTTCCTCGACGCATACTCCGGTTACCATCAAATCAAGATGGCAGAATCAGACCAAGCTGCAACAGCATTCATCACACCATACGGCCCATTCTGCTTCAACACAATGCCCTTCAGGCTGAAAAACGTCGGCGCAACATATCAGCGCATGATCCAGACATGTCTGGCAAACCAGATCGGCAAAACAGTGGAGGCGTATGTGGATGATGTGGTCATCAAATCAAGACATGTCGAATCTCTAGTAGACGACTTGACGCTTGCATTTCATAACCTCTGAAAATATGACATCAAGATCATCCCGGAAAAATGCGTCTTCGGCGTTCCAGCCGGAAAGCTCTTGGGCTTCATTGTATCCAGTGGAGGAATTGAAGCAAATCCAGCCAAGATCCGAGCTTTGTCACAATTGGATATCCCAAAGGACCTCAAAAAAATACAAAAATTAACAGGATGCGTGGCGACTTTAAGCCGCTTCATCTCCCGCTTGGGAGAAAAGGCACTACCCCTCTATCGCCTCCTTCGGCGCACCGAACACTTCGAGTGGACGGATGCCGCCACAGCCGGACTTGATAAAATAAAAGCCATATTGGCAACAAACCTAGTCCTGGCCGCACCGAACACCAGCGAACCAATGTTACTATACATTGCAGCAACACATCAAGTTGTCAGTGCAGTGCTCGTTGTCGAGTGGGAAACGGATGGACACAAATTCCCCCTTCAAAGGCCGGTCTACTATGTGTCCACTGTCCTCACTCCATGCAAATCACGGTACCCGCATTATCAAAAGATTGCATACGCGGTATTCATGGCATCCCGGAAGCTACGACACTACTTTCAAGAGTGTTCCATAACAGTAGCCTCGGAAGTACCACTCAACGATATTATCAACATCCGCGATGCAATGGGCCGGATTGCAAAATGGGCCATCGAGCTTCTCCCGTTCGATATAACCTATAAGCCACGGCGAGCTATTAAATCGCAAGTTTTGGCTGACTTCGTCGCAGAATGGACGGAGGCCGAGCTCCCTAAAGAGTACGGCACATATTCAAACTGGATTATGCATTTCGACGGCTCCAAAATGTTGGCCGGACTGGGGGCTGGCGTCGTCCTGACGTCCCCCACAGGAGACACAGTCCAATATGTGCTCCAGATCATGTACACGGATTCCAACAATGCAGCCGAATATGAGGCCCTCCTACATGGTCTCCGGATAGCAGTATCCATGGGTATCCAGCGCCTAGAGGTACGCGGGGATTCAAACCTCGCGATATCCCAAATAAATGGAGACTTCGACGCCAAGGACCCAAAAATGGCAGCTTACCGCAACACCGTCCTAAAAATGTCAGCTCGGTTCGAAGGGCTGGAGTTTCACCATATAGCCCGAGAAAACAATCAAGCAGCGGACGTCCTGGCACGCATCGGAGCAAAACGCGATGCAGTCCCCCCCCCAACATCTTTTTGGAAAGATTGTTCAAGCCATCTGTAGCATGGGAGGGGGAACCCGCAAATAACAGCCCGGACCCAGCCGCACCACTCAACGCCGAACAATCTGACACAATTGGAGGCTCTGCCAATGAAATTACACCTTCAGCCCATGTAATAATGGCGGTTATCGCCCCGTGGACAGAACCACTCCTAGCCTACCTTACTAGGCAGGAACTCCCGGAGGACCAAAACGAGGCCCGCTGCATAGTGCGGCGATCTAAAGCCTATAGAGTCCATGAGGGAGAGCTTTATAAGAAAAGCACTACCGGAGTCCTTCAAAGGTGCATCTCCGAAGAGGAAGGGCGGAACCTTCTGGCTGAAATTCATGCCAGACTCGGTGGTCACCACGCCGCTGCTCGGTCCCTTGTTAGCAAGGCTTTCCGTACAGGCTTTTATTGGCCGACGGCCCGGGCAGACGCTCAGGACCTAGTCCAACGATGCGCTGGTTGCCAACTTTTTGCCAACCAAAGCCATATGCCACCCACCGCACTCCAAACTATACCCATCACCTGGCCTTTTGCGGTCTGGGGGCTTGACATGGTCGGACCCCTTAAAGGTGGGACCGATAGGAAAAAATACTTACTGGTCATGGTGGATAAGTTCACCAAATGGATAGAAGCCAAGCCTGTTAAAACGGCCGAATCCGGACCTGTGATAGACTTCATATCCGGGGTTGTACACCGTTATGGCGTCCCCCACAGCATCATAACCGATAACGGTACAAACTTTACCGCCGACGAGGTAAAACTCTGGTGCAAAAACATGGGCATCAAGCTCGATTATGCTTCCGTCTATCACCCACAAACCAACGGCCAGGTCGAACGCGCAAATGGTCTTATCATGAGCGGCATTAAACCCAGACTAGTGCGGTCCCTCAAGGAATCTAACACGCACTGGGTAGAGGAGCTCGACTCCGTGCTATGGGGGCTGCGGACCACGCCAAATCGCACCACCGGATACACACCATTTTTTATGGTGTACGGCGCAGAGGCAGTTTTTCCCTGCGACATAATTCATGACTCACCTAGAGTGCGCGTGTACGAAGAAAGAGAAGCCGAGCTCGATCGGCAGGACAACTTGGACGCCTTGGAGGAGGAGCATGATGTGGCAAAATCCCGTTCTGCATTTTATCAACAGCAGGCCCGAAGATATCAAAGCAGAGAAGTACGTGCCAAAAATTACAATGTTGGCGAACTAGTTCTACGCCTGCCGAATAAGAAAAAGGACAAACTCAAGCCCAAGTGGGAAGGTCCATTCATAATCGACCAAGTCCTGACTGGTGGGGCGTACCGCCTGCGAGATGCGTCGGATAACCGACTCGAGCCGAACCCGTGGAACGCCACCCGTCTCTGAAGATTCTATGCCTAGCGCCGGACTCTGTGTTCGTCTCCTTCCTCTATCCATTTTTTGCATTTTTCTGTCTTACATTTCTCTCCTTCCCCTCTTTTCTTTTATAGCCCTTAAAGGCTCATCTAGTGACGCGCCACTCGCGCTCATTAAACCTGGGGGCTTCTTTAACAGAAGCTTATTTATACGGGCTTCACGCCCAACACATGCGTCAAACTTCCGCATGTACCTTTTTCTTCACCATTATATGCATCGATATGACTTAAGCTTTGGCCAAGCTGGGTTGCCTGGCTCCCGTGCTTACCCCTACATTCTCGATTGTTCGGCTAGGCGGTAAAGGGAGCACCTCTGCGATTGTTACTGCCGGGTCAGCCGGATGTGTACCTCAGACTGGGTGAAGCCGAAAGCTAGCGTTCTTAAGGGAATATTCGGTCGGTGAAACAAAAGATGATCTTTTTACTCATTTTATGCGCCCCCAGATGCTTTTTTCTGCGTCTTTTCACGCAGTCCGGACATGCACTTTAGGGCATGCCTCCCAACGAAAGGAACCCCTAACGGAACTATTCTCTCTGGAAGATGTTTCTTACTAACCATGTAATATAACATAACTAGTTGGGCACTTGTCCGATAAAGCACTAATGACCCCTACGCCTGGTCTCCACGCATACCCCGGTTCTTATATAACCGCTATGGTATTCGGACACACTCCGGACCGTCAGGTCCCGAGGTTGAAGCGAAAAGGTCGGCAACGACAAACGATCTACAATCCGGCTAGAAGGCATTACACATGTCAATTCAAAATTACATAGTCATTCTGACTGATTGTATTCCCCTTCTATACCATCTAACAGGCTGTCTAATTTACAGTCCTGCTGGGAATACTTCGCGGCCAACTCTACTTGGCCATATACTAAGCTTACAGGGATCTCCTTCCCGTCAGGCCCCACTGGTCCGACCTTGGCCATGTGGTTTGGGTCAGACTTCATAAAACGGGTCTTCACCATGGCCCAGGCCTCCCTAGCGCCTTGTCGGCAGGCCGATATCTTCCACAACCGGAAGCGCCGCCGAGCTCCCTTCAGCTTCTCCGCAAGCTCTCCAAGGCCCTCGGGCATGGAGTGGGCAGGCCATAAGGCTTGGGCAACGCTTCGCATCACCTGCCGAATTCGCTCGTGCAGTTGCGAGAGTTCGGGAAGAAGGTCACCCGTAGAACCGGGCATCTCCTCTGCAGGACGACCTGTGAGCATACCTACAGACATTACTCTGTTAGTCGACTTCCTCGCCGAACTCTTTTTTCAAAGTTCGTTCAAGCACTTACTAAATATGCCGCGTCGAAGCCGCTGATTCTCCTTCGTGGAGTCTGACAGCTGGCCACGAACATCTTTAAGTTCGACGTCCAGCTTGGTGTTGGCATCCTGAAGATCATTCTTCTCTCGCCTCACCTTTGTCAACGTACTCTCACCGGCCTTTAGCCGGCGTAAGAGATGTTGCTTTTCCGGATCAAGTCCGGCGCCATCTGCAATATGACTTGTCAGATTTGCACCCACACCGCACAATACTAATCTTTCGAAGTGTATCTTACCTGAGGGGGTCTCTTTGGGCTCCCCTGCTACAGCTAGTGCGGCCTCTAGTTGGGCCTTGCACTTTTCCAGCTCCTGGGACAGTACGGTATTCTTCTCTGTAAGAACCTGCATATTAAATGATCCTTAAATCAGTTGCTCTAACTGTTTCAAGTCTCGGGGGCTACTGGTATATATATATCTGACCAAAATTTTCTTACCCATATGTCTTTTACATACTGCTCCGTGGCTCTGGCTAAACCATTTTGAGCGGCATGGAGGTACGCATCTCCCGAATTAAAGACGTCTAAAGCCTATTGGGAGAAACAAGCGTCGCGTAGAACTGTCCGGCGACGCCTGTGGTTCATGGCACTCTCCACTTCAGAATTTGTGGCAGACAGCCTGTCCGCATCCTCTGTCGGAGGAGCGTCCGGTGCGTGCCTTGTGCGCGCCTCCGCTTCCTGGCCAGACGTTGGAGCCTGGCTGGTGGAGGCGCGATTGGCAACCTCTCCGGATGTAGTCCGGCGAGGTCTCTTCATTCTGAAGATAGCACGAACGTTAATATGCCCTGACAGAATAACACCAGGGAAACAGAGGGTGCGCTATACCTTTGCGCCGGCATCTCAGTCCGGACTACATTCCTTTTTGCCCCACGGGGCCCTGCGGCCCCTCGTTGGCTAGCCGCCGCAGGTTCGGCCTCCCGCCTCAGAAATCTCCCCTGCAAAACACGGTTGTCGTCAGAAACACCGGAATACGTGAGAATGGAATCTCTCTCAAGGGAATGAGACTCCGGTTTCTGTCACCTGGGAGGCCGGGATTAACCCTGGGTAATCAGCCGTAATGGCTACCAAGGTATTGTCCTTGCTTAGCTGATGGAACACCCCGTCGATAAGCTCCACCGATATGTCCGGATCCTCTTTGGAGTTCGGATCGAGGGACCGTTCTGGGTCCTCGGGCTGTGGAGGGCGGCTGTTTATATCCTTTACCTCCTGTCACAGTTCCTGCATTGAAGTCGTTAGACTACATATCTAACCGTGGGAGTATAAAACAAACGGGCAAGCGCAATTGTTCACTTACCCAACTTGGAGGATCGTACATAGTAAATCCGGCCCGCGGGTTGACGTGGAGGAATTCCTCCTTTTCTCCCTTGTACAAAGAGGATAAGATCTTTACTAGGGCGGCGGCTGCGGCCGGCCCCTTACGACCGTAACGGGTGGCGTCATCCTCCCCGTTGAAATCCCACATGGGGTGGCCTCTATATTGAAGCGGCTGCACCCCCCGCATAATGCATGCGGCCATGACTCCAATCATGGTTAGTTCGGAATGAGCCAACAGTCTTATCCGGCCCATCATGTAAAGGACGTCTCTGTCGCTTTCTCTCTGAGAGCTCCGCGGACGCCAGCTCAAGCGTTTCTTCAATGGAGCACTGTTGAACTCAGGGAGACCGACCCGGATAGGGTCCGGTAGCGGGACGTCATCTATGTAAAACCATTCCGAAGGCCAGTCCTCGGACGCCTTCTTTAGGGTTCCGGATAGGTATCCGGTCCCGGCGATGCGCCATACTTCGGCTCCGCCCACTTGGTATATAGAACCCTCTTGAGAACGGGGCACCAGGCAGAATAACCTCTTCCACAGCGCGAAATGAGCCTCAACGCCTAAGAATAGCTCGCAAAGGGCGACGAAACCCGCAATATGTAATACGGAGGCGGGCGTGAGATTGTGCAGCTGGAGGCCCTAGAACTCTAGAAGCCCGCGGAGAAATGGATGAATTGGAAATCCCAGTCCCCTTATTAGATAGGGGACGAGGCACAGCCGCTCTCCTTTAGAAGGATTGGGGGTGCTCTCCGCTTGTTTTCCGCCATTGTAGGTGGCGAGACCGGCTCGGACCGGGACCATGTATGCCTGAGGGAGAAATCCCTTGGCCTGAAGCGACACTAACTCGCTATGCGGGATGGTGCAACTCTCCCAGTCCCCGGGTTTGGGACCGGAGGGGCGAGGGGAGGAGCTGCGACGGCTGACCATGCTGGAATGGACCTTTGCTGGAAGCGCTCTGATGATAACTCGCGGAGAGGAGAAGATGTGGTTTGGACCTAAATCCCCATCCCGTTAAATAGGCGGCTCGTTTATACGGCTAGGGGTGTGGATGTGAAAACGCCCCGGCTTTTCGCATTCGTTTGACGCGTGGAAGACGGCCATTATTGGGCGTGGAAGCCGAGGAGCACTACATTACAAAAATCGGACATTATTCCTACAGGTACACAGGATTTGGAGAAGAACCCGCCTTGCAATGCCGAACAATCTGAAGGAAATATGCCCTAGAGGCAATAATAAAGTTATTATTTATTTCCTTATAATCATGATAAATGTTTATTATTCATGCTAGAATTGTATTAACCGGAAACATAATACATGTGTGAATACATAGACAAACAAAGTGTCACTAGTATGCCTCTACTTGACTAGCTCGTTAATCAAAGATGGTTGTGTTTCCTAACCATGAACAATGAGTTGTTATTTGATTAACGGGATCACATCATTAAGAGAATGATCTGATTGACATGACCCATTCCATTAGCTTAGCACCCGATCGTTTAGTATGTTGCTATTGCTTTCTTCATGACTTATACATGTTCCTATAACTATGAGATTATGCAACTCCCGTTTACCGGAGGAACACTTTGGGTACTACCAAACGTCACAACGTAACTGGGTGATTATAAAGGAGTACTACAGGTGTCTCCAAAGGTACATGTTGGGTTGGCGTATTTCGAGATTAGGTTTTGTCACTCTGATTGTCGGAGAGGTATCTCTGGGCCCTCTCGGTAATACACATCACATAAGCCTTGCAAGCATTGTAACTAAGATGTTAGTTGTGAGATGATGTATTACGGAACGAGTAAAGAGACTTGCCGGTAAAGAGATTGAACTAGGTATTGGATACCGACGATCGAATCTCGGGCAAGTAACATACCGATGACAAAGGGAACAACGTATGTTGTTATGCGATCTGACCGATAAAGATCTTCGTAGAATATGTAGGAGCCAATATGGGCATCTAGGTCCCGCTATTGGTTATTGACCGGAGACGTGTCTCGGTCATGTCTACATTGTTCTCGAACCCGTAGGGTCCGCACGCTTAAGGTTACGATGACAGTTATATTATGAGTTTATGCATTTTGATGTACCGAAGGTTGTTCGGAGTCCCGGATGTGATCATGGACATGACGAGGAGTCTCGAGATGGTCGAGACGTAAAGATTGATATATTGGAAGCCTATGTTTGGATATCGGAAGTGTTCCGGGTGAAATCGGGATTTTACCGGAGTACCGGGAGGTTACCGGAACCCCCCGGGAACTATATGGGCCTTAGTGGGCTTTAGTGGAAAGGAGAAAGGGGCAGCCCAAGGTGGGCTGCGCGCCTTCCTCCTCCCCTAGTCCTATTAGGACAAGGAGAGGTGGCCGGCCCCCTCTCTCTCTTTCCCCCCTCAAGGAATCCTATGCCAACTAGGATTGGGGGGGGGGGGGAATCCTACTCCCAGAGGGAGTAGGACTCCCTTGGCGCGCCCTCCTTGGCCGGCCGCCCCCTCCCCCTTGGCTCCTTTATATACGGAGGCAGGGGCACCCTAGGACACAGAAGTTGATCCACGTGATCTATTCCTTAGCCGTGTGCGGTGCCCCCAGCCACCATAGTCCTCGATAATACTGTAGCGGAGTTCAGGCGAAGCCCTGCTGCTGTAGTACATCAAGATCGTCACCACGCCGTCGTGCTGACGGAACTCTTCCCCGACACTTTGCTGGATCGGAGTCCGGGGATCGTCATCGAGCTGAACGTGTGCTCGAACTCGGAGGTGCCGTATTTTCGGTGCTTGATCGGTTGGATCGTGAAGACGTACGACTACTTCCTCTACGTTGCGTCAACGCTTTTGCAGTCGGTCTGCGTGGGTACGTAGACAACACTCTCCCCTCTCGTTTCTATGCATCACCATGATCTTGCGTGTGCGCAGGAAATTTTTTTGAAATTACTACGAAACCCAACAGTGGCATCCGAGCCTAGGTTATTTATGTTGATGCTATATGCACGAGTAGAACACAAGTGAGTTGTGGGCGATATAAGTCATACTGCCTACCAGCATGTCATACTTTGGTTCGGCGGTATTGTTGGACGAGACGACCCGGACCAACCTTACGCGTACGCTTACGCGAGACCGGTTCCCCCGACGTGCTTTGCACACAGGTGGATTGCGGGCGACTGTCTCTCCAACTTTAGTTGAACCAAGTATGGCTACGCCCGGTCCTTGCGAAGGTTAAAACGGAATCTATTTGACAAACTATCATTGTGGTTTTGATGCGTAGGTGAGATTGGTTCTTACTTAAGCCCGTAGCAGCCACGTAAAACTTGCAACAACAAAGTAGAGGACGTCTAACTTGTTTTTGCAGGGCATGTTGTGATGTGATATGGTCAAGGCATGATGCTAAATTTTATTGTATGAGATGATCATGTTTTGTAACCAAGTTATCGGCAACTGGCAGGAGCCATATGGTTGTCGCTTTATTGTATGCAATGAAATCGCGATGTAATGCTTTACTTTATTACTAAGCGGTAGTGATAGTCGTGGAAGCATAAGATTGGCGAGACGACAACGATGCTACGATGGAGATCAAGGTGTCGCGCCGGTGACGATGGTGATCATGACGGTGCTTCGGAGATGGAGATCACAAGCACAAGACGATGATGGCCATATCATATCACTTATGTTGATTGCATGTGATGTTTATCCTTTTATGCATCTTATCTTGCTTTGATTGACGATAGCATTATAAGATGATCTCTCACTAAATTATCAAGAAGTGTTCTCCCTGAGTATGCACCGTTGCCAAAGTTCGTCGTGCCCAGACACCACGTGATGATCGGGTGTGATAAGCTCTACGTCCATCTACAACGGGTGCAAGCCAGTTTTGCACACGCAGAATACTCAGGTTAAACTTGACGAGCCTAGCATATGCAGATATGGCCTCGGAACACGGAGACCGAAAGGTCGAGCGTGAATCATATAGTAATATGATCAACATAGTGATGTTCATCATTGAAAACTACTCCATCTCACGTGATGATCGGTTATGGTTTAGTTGATATGGATCACGTAATCACTTAGAGGATTAGAGGGATGTCTATCTAAGTGGGAGTTCTTAAGTAATATGATTAATTGAACTTAATTTTATCATGAACTTAGTCCTGGTAGTATTTTGCAAATTATGTTGTAGATCAATAGCTCGTGTTATTGCTTTCATATGTTTATTTTGATATGTTCCTAGAGAAAAACTGTGTTGAAAGATGTTAGTAGCAATGATGCGGATTGGATCCGTGATCTGAGGTTTATCCTCATTGCTGCACAGAAGAATTATGTCCTTGATGCACCGCTAGGTGACGGACCTATTGCAGGAGCAGATGCAGACGTTATGAACGTTTGGCTAGCTCAATATGATGACTACTTGATAGTTTAGTGCACCATGCTTAATGGCTTAGAATCGGGACTTCAAAGACGATTTGAACGTCATGGAGCATATGAGATGTTCCAGGAGTTGAAGTTAATATTTCAAGCAAATACCCGAGTTGAGAGATATGAAAGTCTCCAACAAGTTCTATAGCTAAAAGATGGAGGAGAATCGCTCAACTAGTGATCATGTGCCCAGATTGTCTGAGTACAACAATCGCTTGAATCAAGTGGGAGTTAATCTTCCAGATAAGATAGTGATTGACAGAATTCTCTAGTCACCATCACCAAGTTAGTAGAACTTCGTGATGAACTATGATATGCAAGGGATAACGGAAACAATTCCCAAGCTCTTCGTAATGCGGAAATTGACGAAGGTAGAAATCGAAAAAAACATCAAGTGTTGATGGTAGACAAGACCACTACTTTCAAGAAAAGGGCAGAGGGAAGAAGGGGAACTTCAAGAAGAACAACAAGCAAGTTGCTGCTCAAGTGAAGAAGCCCAAGTCTGGTCCTAAGCCTGAGACTAAGTGTTTCTACTGCAAAGGGACTGGTCACTGGAAGCAGAACTACCCCAAGTGATTGGCAGAAAAGAAGGATGGCAAAGTGAACATAAGTATATTTGATATACATGTTATTGATGTGTACTTTACTAGTGTTTATAGCAACCCCTCAGTATTTGATACTAGTTCAGTTGCTAAGATTAGTAACTCGAAACGGGAGTTGCAGAATAAACAGAGACTAGTTAAGGGTGAAGTGACGATGTGTGTTGGAAGTGGTTCCAAGATTGATATGATCATCATCCCACACTCCCTATACTTTCGGGATTAGTGTTGAACCTGAATAAGTGTTATTTGGTGTTTGCGTTAAGCATGAATATGATTTGATCATGTTTATTGTAATACAGTTATTCATTTAAGTAAGAGAATAAATTGTTGTTCTGTTTACATGAATAAAACCTTATATGGTTACACACCCAATGAAAATAGTTCATTGGATCTCGATCGTAGTGATACACATAATCATAATATTGAAACCAAAAGATGCAAAGTTAATAATGATAGTGCAACTTATTTGTAGCACTGCCGTTTAGGTCATATTGGTGTAAAGCGCATGAAGAAACTCCATGCTGATGGGATTTTGGAATCACTTGATTATGAATCACTTGATGCTTGCGAACCATGCCTCATGGGCAAGATGACTAAGACTCCGTTCTCCGGAGCGAGCAACTGACTTATTGGAAATAATACATACTGATGTATGCGGTCCGATGAGTGTTAAGGCTCACGGCAAGTATCGTTATTTTCTGAACTTCACAGATGATTTGAGCAGATATGGGTATATCTACTTGATGAAACATAAGTCTGAAACATTTGAAAAGTTCAAAGAATTTCAGAGTGAAGTGGAAAATCATCGTGACAAGAAAATAAAGTTTCTACGATCTGATCGCGGAGACAAATATTTGAGTTACGAGTTTGGTCTTTAATTAAAACAATGTGGAATAGTTTCACAAACTCATGCCACATGGAACACCACAGCATAATGGTGTGTCCGAACGTCATAACCGTACTTTATTGGATATAGTGCAATCTATGATGTCTCTTACCGATCTACCACTATCGTTTTGGGGTTATGCATTAGAGACAGCTGCATTCACCTTAAATAGGGCACCATCTAAGTCCGTTGAGACGACACAATCTGAACTGTGGTTTGGCAAGAAACCAAAGTTGTCGTTTCTTAAAGTTTGGGACTGCGATGCTTATGTGAAAAAGTTTTAACATGGTAAGCTCGAACCCAAATCGGAGAAGTAAATCTTCATAGGATATCCAAAGGAAACTATTGGATACACCTTCTATCACAGATCCGAAGGCAAGACTTTTGTTGCTAAATTCGGAAACTTTCTAGAGAAGGAGTTTCTCTCGAAAGAAGTGAATGGGAGGAAAGTAGAAAACTTGATAAGGTAATTGTACCTTCTCCCTTATTGGAAAGTAGTTCATCACAGAAATATGTTCTTGTGACTACTACACCAACTAGTGAGGAAGCTAATGATGATGATCATGTAACTTCAGATCAAGTTACTACCGAATCTCGTAGGTAAACCAGAGTGAGATCCGCACCAGAGTGGTACGGTAATCCTGTTCTGGAAGTCGTGTTACTAGACCATGACGAACTTGCGAACTATGAGGAAGCGATGATGAGCCCAGATTCCGCGAAATGGTTTGAGGCCATGAAATCTGAGATATGATCCATGTATGAGAACAAAGTATGGACTTTGATGGATTTTGCCCGATGATCGGCAAGCCATAGAAAATAAATGGATCTTCAAGAGGAAGACGGACGCTGATAGTAGTTCTACTATCTACAAAGTTAGAATTGTCGCAAAAGGTTTTCGGCAAGTTCAAGGTGTTGACTACGATGAGATTTTCTCACTCGTATCTATGCTTAAGTCTGTCCGAATCATGTTAGCAATTGCCGCATTTTATGAAATCTGGCAAATGGATAAACAAAACTGCATTCCTTAATGGATTTACTAAAGAAGAGTTGTATACGATGCAACTAGAAGGTTTTGTCGATCCTAAAGTTGTTAACTAAATATGCAAGCTCCAGCGATCCATCTATGGACTGGTGCAAGAATCTCAGAGTTGGAATATACGCTTTGATAAGTTGATCAAAGCATATAGTTTTATACAGACTTGCGGTGAAGCCTGTATTTACAAGAAAGTGAGTGGGAGCACTACATCATTTCTGATAAGTATATGTGTATGACATATTGTTGATCGGAAATAATGTAGAATTATTCTGCAAAGCATAAAGGAGTGTTTGAAAGGAATTTTTCAAAGAAAGACTTCGGTAAAGCTGCTTACATATTAAGCTTCAAGATCTATAGAGATAGATCAAGACGCTTGATAAGTTTTTTCAATAAGTACATACCTTGACAAGATTTTGAAGTAGTTCAAAATGGAGCAGTCAAAGAAAGAGTTCTTGCCTGTATTACAAGGTGTGAAGTTGAGTAAGACTCAAAGCCCGACCACGGCAGAAGATAGAAAGAGAATGAAAGTCATTCCCTATGCCTCAGCCATAGGTTCTATAAAGTATGCCATGCTGTGTACCAGATCTACTGTATACCCTACACTGTGTTAAGCAAGGGAGTACAATAGTGATCTAAGAGTAGATCATTGGACAGCGGTCAAAATTATCCTTAGTGGAATAAGGAAATATTTCTCAATTATGGAGGTGAACAAAAAGGTTCGTCGTAAAAAGTTACGTCGATGCAAGTTTTGACACAGATCTGGATGACTCTAAGTCTCGATCTAGATACATATTGAAAGTGGGAGCAATTAGCTAGAGTAGCTCCGTGCAGAGCATCGTTGACATAAATATTTGCAAAATACTTACGGATCTGAATGTGACAGACCCGTTGACTAAAATTATCTCACAAGCAAAACATGATCACACCTTAGTACTCTTTGGGTGTTAATCACATAGCCATGTGAACTAGATTACTGACTCTAGTAAAACCCTTTGGGTGTTGATCACATATCGATGTGAACTATGGGTGTTAATCACATGGTGATGTGAACTATTGCTGTTAAATCACATGGCGATGTGAACTAGATTATTGACTCTAGTGCAAGTGGGAGACTGAAGGAAATATGCCCTAGAGGCAATAATAAAGTTATTATTTATTTCCTTATAATCATGATAAATGTTTATTATTCATGCTAGAATTGTATTAACCGGAAACATAATACATGTGTGAATACATAGACAAACAAAGTGTCACTAGTATGTCTCTACTTGACTAGCTCGTTAATCAAAGATGGTTGTGTTTCCTAACCATGAACAATGAGTTGTTATTTGATTAACTGGATCACATCATTAAGAGAATGATCTAATTGACATGACCCATTCCATTAGCTTAGCACCCGATCGTTTAGTATGTTGCTATTGCTTTCTTCATGACTTATACATGTTCCTATAACTATGAGATTATGCAACTCCCGTTTACCGGAGGAACACTTTGGGTACTACCAAACGTCACAACGTAACTGGGTGATTATAAAGGAGTACTACAGGTGTCTCCAAAGGTACATGTTGGGTTGGCGTATTTCGAGATTAGGTTTTGTCACTCTGATTGTCGGAGAGGTATCTCTGGGCCCTCTCGGTAATACACATCACATAAGCCTTGCAAGCATTGTAACTAAGATGTTAGTTGTGAGATGATGTATTATGAAACGATTAAAGAGACTTTCCGGTAAAGAGATTGAACTAGGTATTGGATACCGACGATCGAATCTCGGGCAAGTAACATACCGATGACAAAGGGAACAACGTATGTTGTTATGCGATCTGACCGATAAAGATCTTCGTAGAATATGTAGGAGCCAATATGGGCATCTAGGTCCCGCTATTGTTTATTGACCGGAGACATGTCTCGGTCATGTCTACATTGTTCTCGAACCCGTAGGGTCCGCACGCATAAGGTTACGATGACAGTTATATTATGAGTTAATGCATTTTGATGTACCGAAGGTTGTTCGGAGTCCCGGATGTGATCATGGACATGACGAGGAGTCTCGAAATGGTCGAGACGTAAAGATTGATATATTGGAAGCCTATGTTTGGATATCGGAAGTGTTCCGGGTGAAATACCGGGAGGTTACTGGAACCCCTCGGGAACTATATGGGCCTTAGTGGGCTTTAGTGGAAAGGAGAAAGGGGTAGCCCAAGGTGGGCTGCGCGCCTTCCCCCTCCCCTAGTCCTATTAGGACAAGGAGAGGTGGACGGCCCCCTCTCTCTCTTTCCCCCCTCAAGGAATCCTATTCCAACTAGGATTGGGGGGGGGGGGGGAATCCTACTCCCAGAGGGAGTAGGACTCCCTTGGCGCGCCCTCCTTGGCCGGCCGCCCCCTCCCCCTTGGCTCCTTTATATACGGAGGCAGGGGGCATCCTAGGACACACAAGTTGATCCACGTGATCTATTCCTTAGCCGTGTGCGGTGCCCCCAGCCACCATAGTCCTCGATAATACTGTAGCGGAGTTTAGGCGAAGCCCTGCTGTTGTAGTACATCAAGATCGTCACCACGTCGTTGTGCTGATGGAACTCTTCCCCGACACTTTGCTGGATCGGAGTCCGGGGATCGTCATCGAGCTGAACGTGTGCTCGAACTCGGAGGTGCCGTATTTTCGGTGCTTGATCGGTTGGATCGTGAAGACGTACGACTACTTCCTCTATGTTGCGTCAACGCTTTTGCAGTCGGTCTGCGTGGGTACGTAGACAACACTCTCCCCTCTCGTTGCTATGCATCACCATGATCTTGCGTGTGCGTAGGAAATTTTTTTGAAATTACTATGAAACCCAACACAATCTGCGCGCCGGACTCGTCGTCATTGAAGCCTGGTTTGGGGGCTACTGAGGGAGTCCTGGATTAGGGGGTGTTCGGGTAGCCGGACTATACCTTCAGCCGGACTCCTTCGGGTAGCCGGACTATGAAGATACAAGATTGAAGACTTCGTCCCGTGTCCGGATGGGACTTTCCTTGGAGTGGAAGGCAAGCTTGGCGATGCGGATATTCAAGATCTCCTACCATTGTAACCGACTCTGTGTAACCCTAACCCTATCCGGTGTCTATATAAACCGGAGGGTTGTAGTCCGTAGGACATCAACTCCATATACAACAATCATACCATAGGCTAGCTTCTAGGGTTTAGCCTCCTTGATCTCGTGGTAGATCTACTCTTGTACTACCCATATCATCAATATTAATCAAGCAGGAGTAGGGTATTACCTCCATCGAGAGGGCCCGAACCTGGGTAAAAACATCGTGTCCTTGTCTCCTGTTACCATCCGGCCTTGACGCACAGTTCGGGACCCCGTACCCGAGATCCGCCGGTTTTGACATCGACACCTCCCCTCACCCCTCTATTTATAGGGGAAGGGGGGCGGCCCCCTCTAGATGAGATCTAGAGGGAGGGGCGGCGGCCAAGGGGAGGGGGGCTTGCCCCCCAAGCAAGGGGGTGCCCCCCTTAGGGTTTCCCCCAACCCTAGGCGCATGGGCCCTAGGGGGTGTGGCGCCCCATCCCACTTGGGCTGGTTCCCTTCTCCATACAGCCCATAAGGCCCTCCGGAAGAGGTGGCCCCTCCCGGTGGACCCCCGGAACCCCTCCGGTGGCCCCGGTACAATACCGATATGCCCCTGAACCTTTCCGGCGACCGTATGACAACTTCCCATATATAAATCTTTACCTCCGGACCATTCCGGAACTCCTCGTGACATCCGGGATCTCATCCGGGACTCCGAACAACATTCGGTAATCACATACAAGTCTTCCTAACAACCCTAGCGTCACCGAACCTTAAGTGTGTAGACCCTATGGGTTCGGGAGACATGCAAACATGACCGAGACGACTCTCCGGTCAATAACCAACAGCGGGATCTGGATACCCATGTTGGCTCCCACATGCTCCACGATGATCTCATCGGATGAACCACGATGTCGAGGATTCAATCAATCCGTATACAATTCCCTTTGTCAATCGGTACGTTACTTGCCCGAGACTCGATCGTCGGTATCCCAATACCTTGTTCAGTCTCGTTACTGGCAAGTCACTTTACTCGTACCGTAATGCATGATCCCGTGATCAACCACTTGATCACATTGAGCTCATTATGATGATGCATTACTGAGTGGGCCCAGAGATACCTCTCTGTCATACGGAGTGACAAATCCCAGTCTCGATTCGTGCCAACCCAACAGACACTTTCGGAGATACCTGTAATGTACCTTTATAGTCACCCAGTTACGTTGTGATGTTTGGCACACCCAAGGCACTCCTACGGTATCCGGTAGTTGCACAATCTCATGGTCTAAGGAAATGATACTTGACATTCAGAAAAGCTACAGCAAACGAACTACACGATCTTTGAGCTAAGCTTAGGATTGGGTCTTGTCCATCACATCATTCTCCAAATGATGTGATCCCATTATCAATGACATCCAATGTCCATAGTCAGGAAACCATGACTATCTTTTGATCAACGAGCTAGTCAACTAGAGGCTCACTAGGGACGTGTTGTGGTCTATGTATTCACACATGTATTACGATTTTCGGATAACACAATTATAGCATGAACAATAGACAATTATCATGAACAAAGAAATATAATAATAACCATTTTATTATTGCCTCTAGGGCATATTTCCAACAATATGGACACTGGAATGGTTCCGAAGAAGATCGGGGATTTTTCGGAGTACCAGGAGGTTACCGAAACCCCCTGGGAAAGTTAATGGGCCTCATGGGCCATGGTGGACAGGAGGAGGCAGACCACAGGAGGTGGCGCGCACCCCCCCTAGCAGTCCGAATTGGACAAGGGGTGGGGGGCGCGGGCCCCCTTTCCTTCTCCCTCTCCTCCTCTTTCCATTTCCCCCTCTCCGTTGGAAGGAAAGGGGAAGCCGACTAGGACTAGGAGTCTTAGTGGGACTCCCCCACTTGGCACGCCCCTAGGGTCGGCCAGCCTCCCCTCTCCTCCTTTATATACGGGGGCGGGGCACCCCAAAGACACACCAATTATTCTCTTAGCCGTGTGTGGTGCCTCCCTCCATAGTTTAATCCTCCGACCATAGTGTCGTAGTGCTTAGGCAAAGTCCTGTGCAGATCACATCACCATCACCGTCACCACGCCGTCGTACTGACAGAACTCTCCCTCGACCCTTTGTTGGATCAAGAGTTCGAGGGATGTCATCGAGCTGAACGTGTGCTGAACTCGGAGGTGTCGTACTTTTGGTACTTGATTGGTTGGATCGCGAAGACGTTCGACTACATCAACCGCGTTAACCTAACGCTTCCTCTTTCGGTCTACGATGGTACGTGGACACACTCTCCCCCTCTTGTTGCTATGCATCTCCTAGATAGATCTTGCATGATCGTAGGAAATTTTTGAAATTGCATGCTACGTTCCCCAACACATATGTGTTGGTGAATTTTGTGTTGAAACAGGTTGTGTGTTGTGTCATGCGTCTCATGGAGAGGGGGGAGAGAAGCCGAGGTGAATGCAATTTGGACCTCCAGGTGTCAGTTTTAGTAATAAAAACACGCAACATCATGGACAAATTGGTTCGGGTCAGGAGAATGACTAAATGTGTCTGGTTTGAAACGTTGGGGGTCTAGTATTTCTATTTTTGAAATTGAGAGACCAAAAGCGAAATCTTCATATAGTCTGAGATGAAAAATGAATTATATGCATGTTCATCAACTTAGAAATAGGCACAATTCTTAACTAAAAAGAAAAGAAACCAGTTTCTCATAGTGGCTTGATCTTAAGCTCAAGATGTAGGATGAGGACAAATTTCAATGCAGTGGTGGGTCGGATTGAGAAGGGGAACTGTGGAATGTTATTTGGAAGGCTAATACGTCTCAAAATATTAGAGTTTTGTGTGGCGTGTGGCGTCGATAGTGTGACGAATCAATTAATTGGATATTTTTCATGTCATAGTGTCTCGTATAAAGGCACATGCTTTGCTTACGACTTTAGGGAAGTTTGGGAGCTACCAGAAGAAGATATTTTTTATCAACACTCGCCCTAATTGGTTGTTGGCTATGCTCTATAAATCTAGTATCTCTGGTCGATCCAAGATTTTCTTTCCCTTTTGAAGAGGTTGCTTATAAGGAATGATCTGAATTTTGGGGAAGGAAGCTCGCACACACACGCTTCTATTAAATTTTTGGAACGCTATTGGTTCTCCTATTCCGGTTGTCGGGTTGTATCGCCATGTGAGCATGAGACTCATATCAATTGCACTCATAGGGATACACAATCTCGCGAGACAAACTAGGCTCATATTGCATGGGATTCTAATCAATATGAGAGTCTAATATGAAGAATTTCATAAGAGTTAAAGTGGATGCTAGTTTTTCTGGTGCTCGTAGCTCTTCTATCATATGGTTTTGTGGTAAGGGAATCGGTAGGCGAGGTATTTCTTTCTGGTGGGCACTTTATTCCGGTTTGCTCAACTTTGCAAGAAGTCGAGTTTAATACGTGTTTGGTATGTCTTTACAAGGGAATTACTTTGCACTGTTCCATCATTTTGGAAATTGGTTGCTTTTGTGCACTATTTTTTTCTTCTAATAACCATTTGGGAAACTTAAAAAATGGATTATTTCGACAGGTTCACCTAGGTCTATCCGAATAAAGGAGCACTTGGGTCACCTAACTTTTTTTGAGGGGGGGGGTCACCTAACTTTTGTAGAGTTTAGTTCGGTTAAAATTGGAAGAGGGGCTAATAAATGAGATTTCAATTTGTTTTTGCTTTAGTATTAGTTCCGATTTTTGTGTGGAAAGGCTTCTGATCTGTTAATAATATGTCATGGCGGTACAAAGATCAAGAAGTAACAAGAACTACAACAAGATTTGTGGAGCACTTAGCAATGAGTAGAAGCACTAGACCGAGCCGAATGTGTGTCGCTGTAATCGCATCCCCCTCCCTTATACCAGAGTCCGGCTAACCTTATTGTAGTAGGCAGTCGAAAAGTCGTCATGCTTAGAACAAAGGACTAGCGCACCAGAACATCAACCGTCACCTACGATGAGAAGCGAAGATCGAAAGGGTCATCTATGTAAGCGTTTAGATCTATTGTCTCATAAAAAAAATTTGGTTAGGGAGACTTGGGCCAAAAAAGGTGCTCCAACAATTATGGTAAAGTTGATGTTTTTAGGGGATACCGTATGATCAGCCAACTCCCCATCCATCTAGTGGGGGTCACCCTTTTCGTATTTTTCCCCTAAACATGGCGCCAAGGAACTTCTTCATCCGCTTAAACTTTCAGCGCCTCTTCGTCTCCTGCAGCCATGTGATCATCGCTGCCCGAGCGCTGATGGCCACCCCCAACCACGCCGTTGACCCGACTGGCAATCCAACACTGCCTCCACCATTTCGTGGGGTGCCATCGCCCTCCCGTCTCCTGGCCTAGTGCCGCCACCTATCCCGATGATCCGGGCTTGGTCTGCCCAGGCCTTGTCAATCCGTCTATCACCGCTGGGCCGCCGCGAGAGATCAGTCGACGTTGTTATGCTTTAATTTTAATTTGAAGTTTGAGTCATATTTTGTATTTTGTATTTTGTATTTTTTATATGATCTTGAATTACGTGTGTTGGAATAACGTTATTTGCAAGTAATATGTTAATAGAATACACATGTAAATGTCATTTGTATATTAATATAAAGAGAAATATGAAAGATGTTTACGGGGCCTGCAAAAGCAACTCACTTGTCCATCTCCCTTAAATCATATGATCACCCTATAAAACTAAATTTAGGGGGGGGGGGGGGGGGGGGGTTTATATGGGGCTCATTGGTGATGCTCGAAGTTCCTTGACATCATTATGATACGGAGGATCGTTGGTGAATATGCGGAGAGGTGACGATGGCGGTGCGGCGGTGATGGCGACACGCCAGCGACTCATTCCGACGAGTTTGGGGGTGTGGCTCCCTGAGGGCTTCATTGTAAGTTTTCTTCTTTGCGGGTTGCTGCTTGTAGTTGGTTGAGAAAAGAAGAGAAAAAACATGAACAAAACAACGGCTTGCTGAATCGGCTGGAGAAGAATGCGGTTTGTTACTGAGTACTCCTTCCGTTTCATAATTCTTGTCGACAAGAATTATGGGTCTGAGGGAGTAGTGTTCTGCCTTGCGTGTCGACATTTCTAATTGCTAAATAAGTACAGTTGTTTTCAATACAGGGTAATGTTTGAAAAAAAAAGTAAATAAATAAGCAGACTTCTCGCTTATCCACGCTACCGAGTGCCCTCGTCGTCCACGTCTCTCAGCGCGCTTTGGAGCTCCTACGAGCTATCGCAAATTCGCAAGCGCAATGCCAAGACTCCAACAGCTCAGGTGCCGGGCTGGCCTTTAGCTACTACTCTGTCAGAGGTGTGTCGCACAGTACGCCCAAAAGGCAATATAAAAAGGTGTGGCCGCACAGCATCAAACTGCTGTCCAATCTAAAAAAACGAATCAAACTGCTGTCAAATCTCGCGGAAATCCACGCCCTAGGAACGGAACAAAACACTCGTGATGATGGAGCGTATCGTCCCCATCGGTTCAGTTTAGGGTGTGACAGAGACCTGACAAACGCATTGACCGCTGCCGCTGGCTGTTTGGCACGGATCAGTGGATTCTTTCTCCATGGGCCCTTTTTTTTCCTCTACCTATATGTTTTTTGGCGTCTTTTTTTCTCTCTATGGAGCCTACATTGCCTGAAATAGGGGCCTCACGACTTTTGCAGGGCTGCTGCCTCCTGGCCCATGTCGGACATTTCAATACTGTGGTATTTTTTTGTGCTTTTTCAAGGCAAAATAGTGAGGCTCTAGTGGTTATCTTATCTACGTAATAGTCAAGCGATAGTGTCTCTTCGTGTCCCCTGCGAATCAAAAACAGCGGCAAAGATAGCCCACCTGCCCCGGACGCATTGATCGGTCCATGTCACACGTCGATCGATGGCGGAAAACAATGAGATCGATGGTGGAAAAAAAGGATTCACTGCCCCATATGCATTGATCAGTTCATATCACACGTCAATCCATGGTGGAAAACAATAGGATCGGTGGTGGAAAACAAAAGGATTCAGCGATCTGCACTAGTACTAGCAATAGACCATAGACCGTA
Source organism: Triticum urartu (assembly GCF_056163025.1). Lineage (NCBI taxonomy): Eukaryota > Viridiplantae > Streptophyta > Magnoliopsida > Poales > Poaceae > Triticum > Triticum urartu. The sequence continues at coordinate 62,738,007 of NC_141873.1, read as the reverse complement.
GAGTTTGTTACCTTTGTTTTGTTGCCGCAGATAGACATGTGCGCAAAAGAGAAGGCGACCGAGTCACGAGCGGTCCGTATCACCGCTGCACGTTGTGTTTCTTTCGTCGGTGTGCCGTTCCCTCGCATCTTTGAATTTTCCACGATCGATGACACTAACCCTACCCTACGCTACGAGTAGCAGTACCACAGGAGATTCACTTGTCGCAAAAGAGAAAAGGTGGGGCAGTGCATGTCGCTGAATTTTCTCCCGGCTTCCGTAGATGGAAATCTCAATATCTCCGTCCATGGACGGTGTGGCTGTCGTTTGAGGCGCTGTCTTTCTTTACTACACTGGCCGTTTTTGTGTGGGGCAGCTCGTGCTGCTGCTGCGCCCCGTGCCTGCCCGGTTCCTCCGGTGGGCGGTGGCAGCCGGCAAGGTTTGCTGGCTTTTGGGCCGATGAGTTATTATCTGTGACGGCTTTCAGGTGGGAGTTAATTTGCCTTTCTCGTCATACAGTACTTTCGCGCGCAATTTCAGGCCTGTATGACGGCCGACGCCCATCATTCGACTTTGCTTCACTTTACTCTGTGAGGTCATGTTAAGTTTGGGTGTCCATGTCCACATCTATTAGAGCAAACTCTAACGCGCTGATCTATTTCGTCTATGCGTGTTTGCTTGAATCAAAGCGGACACAAAAGTCGGTCCAACACGCTGATCCAATCAGACGCGTGTCTGCTTTTCGTCCGCCAGACGACCCATTTCAGGACAAATTTGGGCCTCATTTGCATCGTCGAACACGAGGCAGACCCGCGACGCTCTCCTGCTCCTTCTCCTGGCCCGTCAGTCGGCGGCACATAGGCCATTCTCTTCCTTCCATCGACAGCAAGCACCCAGCCGTTCCACCCCGTCGCCGCCGCCGCCCAGTTTCGGCGCCTTCGCCAGCCGTCCGCACCCACATACCTCCCTGATAGCACGCCACCTTCCAATGTCGCCGCCACCACCGCCTCGCCGCCAGGCCACCGCAACTTCCTCCCGACGTCACCGCCAGCACCACCTCGTACCCCGTGCCCCTGGCCAGCTCCTCCGACAACGCCGCCGCGCTCGTCTCACGCCACCATGCTCGTTGGACGCCGCCAGGCTAGCTACCTAGGCCAAGGGTGGCGCGCGGCTCTTCGCCGATCTGTTTCTTGGACGACGCCCGCAAGCTGTCTGACGGTTTGCCCGCAAGGTACAAATGGACTCTGCGGACGAGTTCTTTTTCCATAATTTCATTGTGACTCGGATGATTCTTCATCCGACGATGAGGAGATGGTGGTTGTTGTGTTGGTCATCCATGACTACTTGAGTAGGCAGCGGCTATTGTTCCGGGGCTCGATCCCAACCCGCTCTTTAAGCATCACCTATTTCGGCGTCGTTTCTGTATGGCTAGGAATGTTTTCAACCATATCCGGGAGGGAGTGGTGGAATACGATAAATATTTCGAGTGCAAGGAGGATGCCCTTGGAAAGATTGGCTTCTCCTCTTATCAGAAATGCACTGCAACTATTTGGATGCTTGCATATGGAGTTCCCAGTGATCCCAATGATGAGTATGTCCGTATGAGCGAGTCCATGTGCCTAGAGTCCATGTGCAAGTTCTGCAAGGCTGTGGTAGCAGTGCTTGTCCCTGACTACTTGAGAGAGCCAAATACTGCAGATACAACCCGCTTGTTGGCGGTGAATGCCAGCAGGGGCTTTCCGGTGATGCTGTGTAGCGTAGGTTGTATGCACTGACAGTGGAAGAACTGCCCTTCTGCTTGGTAGGGGCAGTATAGGGGCCATGTCAAAGCTTGCACCGTCATACTCGAGGTCGTGGCTTCACAAGATCTCTGGATTTGGCACTCTTTCTTAGGCATGGTCGGGTCTCACAATGATATCAACGTACTTCAGCGCTCTTCGGTGTTTGCTAGGCTTGCCGAAGGCAACTGCCCAAAGGTCAATGTTAACATCAATGGTCACAACTACAACAAAGAATAATATATTGATGACGGTATCTATCCTCAGTGGACTACTCTGGTGAAGACAATCTCGCACTACTAGGAAATACCTTATAGATAGAAGCTTAGGAGTAGCGAGGGGTATATGGGTCGCGCTACTGCTAATTAGTAGTAGCGCGGGTTATAAACTCACGGTACTACTAAGTTGATAGTAGTAGCGTGGGGTATAAATCCCACGCTACTACTAAGTGATTCCCACCGTACCCCCGGGATCGGTCATAGTAGTAGCGCGGGGTATAAATCCCATGCTACTATTGGGGAACGTAATAATTTCAAAAAAATTCTACGCACACGCAAGATCATGGTGATGTATAGCAATGATAGGGAAGAGTATCGTCCACGTACCCTCGTAGACCGTAAGCGGAAGCGTTATGAGAACGCGGTTGATGTAGTCGAACGTCTTCATGATCTGACCGATCCAAGTACCGAACGCACGGCACCTTCAAGTTCAGCACACGTTCAGCTCGATGACGTCCCACGAACTCCGATCCAGCAGAGCTTCACGGGAGAGTTCCGTCAGCACGACGGCGTGTTGACGGTGATGATGTTGCTACCGACGCAGGGCTTTGCCTAAGCACCGCTACGATATGATCGAGGTGGATTATGGTGGAGGGGGGCACCGCACACGGCTAAGGGATCAATGATCAACTTGTGTGTCTAGAGGTGCCCCCTGCCCCCGTATATAAAGGAGCAAGGGGGGAGGCCGGCCGGCCCTCTATGGCGTGCCAGGAGGAGGATTCCTCCTCCTAGTAGGAGTAGGACTCCCCACTTTCCTACTCCTACTAGGAGGGGGAAAGGAAGGGGGAGAGGGAGAAGGAAAGGGGGGCACCGCCCCCCCCCCCTCTCCTAGTCCAATTCGGACCAGAGGGGGAGGGGCGCGTGGCCTGCCCTAGGCCAGCCCTCTCTCTCTCCACTAAGGCCCATAAGGCCCATTATTTCTCCGGGGGGTCCGGTAACCCTCCGGCACTCCGGTTTTCTCCGAAATCACCCGGAACACTCCTGGTGTCCGAATATAGTCGTCCAATATATCGATCTTTACGTCTCGACCATTTCAAGACTCCTCGTCATGTCCGTGATCATATCCAGGACTCTGAACTACCTTCGGTACATCAAAACACAAAAACTCATAATATTGATCGTCACCGAACTTTAAGCGTGCGGACCCTACGGGTTCGAGAACTATGTAGACATGACAGAGACATGTCTCCGGTTAATAACCAATAGCGGAACCTGGATGTTCATATTGGCTCCCACATATTCTACGAAGATCTTTATCGGTCAAACCGCATAACGGCATACGTTGTCCCCTTTGTCATCGGGATGTTACTTGCCCGAGATTCAATTGTCGGAATCTCAATACCGAGTTTAATCTCGTTATTGGCAAGTCTCTTTACTCGTTCCGTAATACATCATCCTGCAACTAACTCATTAGTTACAATGCTTGCAAGGCTTATAGTGATGTGCACTACCGAGTGGGCCCAGGGATACCTCTCCGACAATCAGAGTGACAAATCCTAATCTCGAAATACGCCAACTCAACAAGTACCTTCGAAGACACCTGTAGAGCACCTTTATAATCACCCAGTTACGTTGTGACGTTTGGTAGCACACAAAGTGTTCCTCCGGCAAACGGGAGTTGCATAATCTCATAGTCATAAGAACATGTATAAGTTATGAAGAAAGCAATAGCAACATACTAAACGATCAAGTGCTAAGCTAACGGAATGGGTCAAGTCAATCACATCATTCTCCTAATGATGTGATCCCGTTAATCAAATGAAAACTCATGTCTATGGTTAGGAATCTTAACCATCTTTGATTAACGAGCTAGTCAAGTAGAGGCATACTAGTGACACTATGTTTGTCTACGTATTCACACATGTATTATGTTTCCGGTTAATACAATTCTAGCATGAATAATAAACATTTATCATGAAATAAGGAAATAAATAATAACTTTATTATTACCTCTAGGGCATATTTCCTTCGTCTCCCACTTGCACTAGAGTCAATAATCTAGTTCACATCGTCATGTGATTTAACACCAATAGTTCACATCACCATGTGATTAACACCCATAGTTCACATCGTCATGTGACCAACACCGAAAGGGTTTACTAGAGTCAATAATCTAGTTCACATCGCTATGTGATTAACACCCAAGAGTACTAAGGTGTGATCATGTTTTGCTTCCGAGAGAAGTTTAGTCTACGGGTCTGCCACATTCAGATCCGTATGTATTTTGCAAATTTCTATGTCAACAATGCTCTATACGGAGCTACTCTAGCTAATTGCTCCCACTTTCAAAATGTATCCAGATTTAGAATTAGAGTCATCTGGATCAGTGTCAAAATTTGCATCGACGTAACCCTTTACGACGAACCTTTTGTCACCTCCATAATCAAGAAACATATCCTTATTCCACTAAGGATAATTTTGACCATTGTCCAGTGATCTACTCCTAGATCACTATTGTACTCCCTTCCTAAACTCAGTGTAGGGTATACAATAGATCTGGTACACAGCATGGCATACTTTATAGAAACTATGGCTGAGGCATAGGGAATGACTTTCATTCTCTTTCTATCTTCTGCCGTGGTCGGGCTTTGAGTCTTACTCAATTTCACACCTTGTAACACAGGTAAGAACTCTTTCTTTGACTGTTCCATTTTGAACTACTTCAAAATCTTGTCAAGGTATGTATTCATTGAAAAAACTTATCAAGCGTCTTGATCTATCTCTATAGATCTTGATGCTCAATATGTAAGTAGCTTCAGCGAGGTCTTTATTTGAAAAAAATCCTTTCAAATACTCCTTTATGCTTTCCAGAAAATTCTACATTATTTCCGATCAACAATATGTCATTCGCATATATTTATCAGAAATGATGTAGTTCTCCCACTCACTTTCTTGTAAATACAGGCTTCACCACAAGTCTGTATAAAACTATATGCTTTGATCAACTCATCAAAGCGTATATTCCAACTCTGAGATGCTTGCACCAGTCCATAGATGGATCGCTGGAGCTTGCGCATTTTGTTAGCACCTTTAGGATCGACAAAACCTTCTGGTTGCATAATATACAACTCTTCTTTAAGAAATCCATTAAGGAATGTAGTTTTGACATCCATTTTCCAGATTTCATAAAATGTGGCAATTTGCTAACATGATTCGGACAGACTTAAGCATCGCTGCGAGTGAGAAAATCTCATCGTAGTCAACACCTTGAACTTTGTCAAAACCTTTTTCGACAAGTCTAGCTTTGTAGATAGTAACACCACTATCAGCGTCCGTCTTCCTCTTGAAGATCCATTTATTTTCTATGGTTTGCCGATCATCGGGCAAGTCAACCAAAGTCCACACTTTGTTCTCATACATGGATCCCATCTTAGATTTCATGGCCTCAAGCCATTTCATGGAATCTGGGCTCATCATCGCTTCCTCATAGTTCGTAGGTTCGTCATGGTCAATTAACATGACCTCCAGAACAGGATTACCGTACCACTCTGGTGCGGATCTCACTCTGGTTGACCTACGAGGTTCGGTAGTAACTTGATCTGAAGTTACATGATCATCATCATTAGCTTCCTCACTAATTGGTGTAGGAGTCACAGAAACAGATTTATGTGATGAACTACTTTCCAATAAGGGAGCAGGTACATTTACCTCATCAAGTTCTACTTTCCTCCCACTCACTTCTTTCGAGAGAAACTCCTTCTCTAGAAAGGATCCATTCTCAGCAACGAATGTCTTGCCTTCGGATCTGTGATAGAAGTTGTATCCAATTGTCTCCTTTGGGTATCCTATGAATACACATTTCTCCGATTTGGTTTTGAGCTTATCAGGATGAAACTTTTTCACATAAGCATCGCAAACCCAAACTTTAAGAAACGACAACTTTGGTTTCTTGCCAAACCATAGTTCATATGGCGTCGTCTCAACGGATCTAGATGGTGCCCTATTTAACGTGAATGCGGCTGTCTCTAATGCATAACCCAAAACGACAGTGGTATATCGGTAAGAGACATCATCGATTGTACCATATCTAATAAAGTACATTTATGACATTCGGACACACCATTACGCTGTGGTGTTCCAGGTGGCATGAGTTTGTGAAACTATTCCACATTGTTTTAATTGAAGACCAAACTTGTAACTCAAATATTCGCCTCTGCGATCAGATCGTAGAAACTTTATTTTCTTATTACGATGATTTTCCACTTCACTCTGAAATTCTTTGAACTTTTCAAATGTTTCAGACTTATGTTTCTTCAAGTAGATATACCCATATCTGCTCAAATCATCTGTGAAGGTCAGAAAATAACGATACCCGCCGCAATCCTCGACACTCATCGGGCCTCATACATCAGTATGTATTATATCCAATAAGTCAGTTGCTCGCTCCATTGTTCTGGAGAACGGAGTCTTAGTCATATTTGCCCATGAGGCATGGTTCGCAAGCACCAACTGATTCATAATCAAGTGATTCCAAAAGCCCATCAGCATGGATTTTCTTCACGCGCTTTACACCAATATGACCTAAACGGTGGTGCCACAAATAAGTTGCACTATCATTATTAACTTTGCATCTTTTGGCTTCAATATTATGAATATGTGTATCACTACGATCGAGATTCAACAAACCATTTTCATTGGGTGTATAACCATAGAAGGTTTTATTCATGTGAACAGAATAACAATTATTCTCTAACTTAAATGAATAACCGTATTGCAATAAACATGATCAAATCATATTCATGCTCAACGCAAACACCAAATAACACTTATTTAGTTTCAACACTAATCCCGAAAGTATAGGGAGTGTGCGATGATGATCATATCATTCTTGGAACTACTTCCAACACACATCGTTACTTCACCCTTAACTAGTCTTTTTTCATTCTGCAACTCCCGTTTCAAGTTACTACTCTTAGCAACTGAACTAGTATCAAATACCGAGGGGTTGCTATAAACACTAGTAAAGTACACATCAATAACATGTATATCCAATATACCTTTGTTCACTTTGCCATCCTTCTTATCCGCCAAATACTTGGGGCAGTTCCGCTTCCGGTGACTAGTCCCTTTGCAGTAAAAGCACTTAGTCTCAGGCTTAGGTCCAGACTTGGGCTTCTTCACTTGAGCAGCAACTTGCTTGCCGTTCTTCTTGAAGTTCCCCTTCTTCCTTTTCCCCTTTTCTTGAAACTAGTGGTCTTGTTAACCATCAACACTTGATGCTTTTCTTGATTTCTACCTTCGTCGATTTCAGCATCACGAAGAGCTTGGGAATCGTCTCCGTTATCCCTTGCATATTATAGTTCATCACAAAGTTCTAGCAACTTGGTGATAGTGACTAGAGAACTCTTTCAATCACTATCTTATCTGGAAGATTAACTCCCACTTGATTCAAGTGATTGTAGTACTCAGACAATCTGAGCACATGCTTACTGGTTGAGCTATTCTCCTCCATCTTGTAGGCAAAGTAATGTCAGAGGTCTCATACCTCTCGACACGGGCATGAGTATGAAATACCAATTTCAACTCTTGGAACATCTTATATGCTCCGTGGTGTTCAAAATATTTTTGAAGTCCCGGTTCTAAGCCGTAAAGCATGGTGCACTAAACTATCAAGTAGTTATCATACTGAGAAATGTTCAAAACGTCTGCATCTGCTCCTGCAATAGTTCTGTCACCTAGCGGTGCATCAAGGACATAATACTTCTGTGCAGCAATGAGGATAATTCTCAGATCACGGAGCTAGTCCGCATCTTTGCTACTAACATCTTTCAACTTATTTTTCTCTAGGAACATATCAAAAATAAAACAGGGGAGCTTAACGCGAGCTATTGATCTACAACATAGATATCCTAATACTACCAGGACTAAGTTCATGATAAATTTAAGTTCAATTAATCATATTACTTAAGAACTCCCACTTAGATAGACATCCCTCTAATCATCTAAGTGATCACGTGATCCATATCAACTAAACCATAACCGATCATCACGTGAAATGGAGTAGTTTTCAATGGTGAACATCACTATATTGATCATATCTATTATATGATTCACGCTCGACCTTTCGGTCTCAGTGTTCCGAGGCCATATCTGCATATGCTAGGCTCGTCAAGTTTAACCCGAGTGCGTGTGCAAAACTGACTTGCACCCGTTGTAGATGAACATAGAGCTTATCACACCCGATCATCACGTGGTGTCTCGGCACGACGAACTTTGGCAACGGCGCATACTCAGGGAGAACACTTTTATCTTGAAATTTAGTGAGAGATCATCTTATAATGCTACCGTCAATCAAAGCAAAATAAGATGCATAAAAGATAAACATCACATGCAATCATAATATGTGACATGATATGGCCATCATCATCTTGTGCTTTTGATCTCCATCTCCAAAGTATTGTCATGATCTCCATTGTTACCGGCATAACACTATGATCTCCATCATCTTGATCTTTTATCAATGTGTCGTCACATGGTCGTCTCACCAGCTATTGCTTTTGCAACTATTACTATCGCATAGCGATAAAGTAAAGCAATTACATAACACTTGCATCTTATGCAAATAAAGAGACAACCATAAGGCTCCTGCCAGTAGCCGATAACTTTAACAAAACATGATCATCTCATACAACAATTTATATTTCATCACGTCTTGACCATATCACATCACAACATGCCCTGCAAAAACAAGTTAGACGTCCTCTACTTTGTTGTTGCAAATTTTACGTGGCTGCTATGGGCTGAGCAAGAACCGTTCTTACCTACGCATCAAAACCACAACGATAGTTTGTCAAGTTAGTGTTGTTTTAACCTTCTTAAGGACCGGGCGTAGCCACACTCGGTTCAACTAAAGTTGGAGAAAATGACACCCGCCAGCCACCTGTGTGCAAAGCACGTCGGTAGAACCAGTCTCGCGTAAGCGTACGCGTAATGTCGGTCCGGGCCGCTTCATCCAACAATACCGCCGAACCAAAGTATGACATGCTGGTAAGCAGTATGACTTGTATCGCCCACAACTCACTTGTGTTCTACTCGTGCATATAACATCTACGCATAAACCTGGCTCGGATGCCACTGTTGGGGAACGTAGTAATTTCAAAATTTTCCTACACACACGCAAGATCATGGTGATGTATAGCAACAAGAGGGAAGAGTATCGTCCACGTACCCTTGTAGACCATAAGCGGAAGCGTTATGAGAACGCGGTTGATGTAGTCGAATGTCTTCATGATTTGACCAATCCAAGTACCGAATGCATGGCACCTCCGAGTTCAGCACACGTTCAGCTCGATGACGTCCCACGAACTCCGATCCAGTAGAGCTTCACGAGAGAGTTCTGTCATCACGACGGCGTGTTGACGGTGATGATGTTTCTACCGACGCAGGGCTTCGCCTAAGCACCGCTACGATATGATCGAGGTGGATTATGGTGGAGGGGGGCACCGCACACGGCTAAGGGATCAATGATCAACTTGTGTGTCTAGAGGTGCCCCCTGCCCCCGTATATAAAGGAGCAAGGGGGAGGCCGGACGGATCTCTATGGCACGCCAGGAGGAGTCCTCCTCCTAGTAGGAGTAGGACTCCCCTCTTTCCTACTCCTACTAGGAGGGGGAAAGAAGGGGGAGAGGGAGAAGGAAAGGGGGGCACCCCCCCTCTCCTAGTCCAATTCGGACCAGAGGGGGAGGGGCGCGCAGCCTGCCCTAGGCCAGCCCTCTCTCTCTCTCCACTAAGGCCCATTATTTCTCCCGGGGGGTTCCGGTAACCCTCCGGTACTCCGGTTTTCTCCGAAATCACCCGGAACACTTCCGGTGTCCGAATATAGTCGTCCAATATATCGATATTTACATCTTGACCATTTCGAGACTCCTTGTCATGTCCGTGATCATATCCGGGACTCCGAACTACCTTCGGTGCATCAAAACACAAAAACTCATAATACCGATTGTCACCGAACTTTAAGCGTGCGGACCCTACGGGTTCGAGAACTATGTAGACATGACCGAGACACGTCTCCGGTTAATAACCAATAGCGGAACCTGGATGTTCATATCGGCTCCCACATATTCTACGAAGATCTTTATCGGTCAAACCGCATAACATCATACGTTGTTCCCTTTGTCATCGGTATGTTACTTGCCCGAGATTGGATCGTCGGTATCTCAATATCTAGTTTAATCTCGTTACTGGCAAGTCTCTTTACTCGTTCCGTAATACATCATCCCGCAACTAACTCATTAGTTACAATGCTTGCAAGGCTTATAGTGATGTGCATTACCGAGTGGTCCTAGAGATACCTGTCCGACAATCGGAGTGACAAATCCTAATCTCGAAATACGCCAACTCAACAAGTACCTTCGGAGACACCTACAGAGCACCTTTATAATCACCCAGTTACGTTGTGATGTTTGGTAGCACACAAAGTGTTCCTCCGGTAAACGGGAGTTGCATAATCTCATAGTCATAGGAACATGTATAAGTTATGAAGAAATCAATAGCAACATACTAAACGATCAAGTGCTAAGCTAACGGAATGGGTCAAGTCAATCACATCATTCTCCTAATGATGTGATCCCGTTAATCAAATGACAACTCATGTCTATGGTTAGGAATCTTAACCACCTTTGATTAATGAGCTAGTCAAGTAGAGGCATACTAGTGACACTATGTTTGTCTATGTATTCACACATGTATTATGTTTCTGGTTAATACAATTATAGCATGAATAATAAACATTTATCATGAAATAAGGAAATAAATAATAACTTTATTATTTCCTCTAGGGCATATTTCCTTCAGCTACTACTAAGTTGATAGTAGTAGTGCGGGTTATAAGGCCTATGCTACTACTAAGTAGACCACCCGGACATGCTATAGTTGTAGCGCAGGTGAAACATGTCGCGCTACTACTATTTTGTCGCTGGCTGCGCTGTAACTACAACCGTGTACTTATAAAATACCAATGTGTCCCGTCGCCTTGGTCTCTCCCTCCCCCACATCTTCTCCTTATCTGGCCTCTCCATCCTCATCCTCCTCCACCACTGGATCCGGCCACCGCCAAGGTTTCCCCTCACCCAGCTCAGAGCGGCGAGGTACGCTACTTCTCCAGCCGTCCGCGAGGTGCGGATGCCGGCCGCTGGCCTACGCGGGGGTCGTGTCGTTCCTTGTGCAGCAGCTCACGGTGACCTACACGTCCGCCACCGGCAAGGATGCGGCTGGCACGCTACTCGGCATCTCCCTCCCCACAGCTCATGTCATCCCCCGTCCCGGTTGTCTCCCATCCGTCCAGTAACAGTGAGCCCCCTCTTCTTCCCGCCTCACTCTTCTTCATGCTCCGTGACAGAAAAATTAACAAGGGAGCCCCGTGTTTTTTGTGGTAGATCTCATCCTACCTAGCTTGGATCAGTGGACGGCGAGTGGATCAGGCAACTTGGATGCCAGTGGCTGCGGCTCATCTTCGACCCAATGCACCATGTACTAGTTAATGCAAGTGATCAATTGATGTTTGGAGTGTATACATCTCAAAAGCAAACATTTGTGTTGTCTGTCCAGTTAATTAAGATGTTGATTGAATTGTATATAGCTCAAAAGCATAAAATGGAATTTGTGGATTTAAAAAAATCCTAATTAGTTAGTAGTAGCGTGGGGCAGCATCCTACGCTGTTGCTATTAGCAGTAGCGCGTGTGCACCCCATGCTACTACTATCACAACTAGCTATAGCGCGGGGTAAAATGCGCTACTGCTAAAATTTAGCTGTAGCGTCGTAGTAGTAGCGCGGGCACTGCTACCTCTTGAGCACTTGCGTTGGTTTTCCCTTGAAGAGGAAAGGGTGATGCAGCAAAGTAGCGTAAGTATTTCCCTCGGTATTTGAGAACCAAGGTATCAATCTAGTAGGAGGCCACGCACGAGTCCCTCGCACCTACACAAACAAATAAATCCTCGCAACCAACGCGATAAGGGGTTGTCAATCCCTACACGGTCACTTACGAGAGTGAGATCTGATAGATATGATAAGATAATATTTTTGGTATTTTTATGATAAAGATGCAAAATAAAATAAAAGGCAATGAAAATAACTAAGTATTGGAAGATTAATATGATGGAAAATAGACCCGGGGGCCATAGGTTTCACTAGTGGCTTCTCTCAAGATCATAAGTATTTACGGTGGGTGAACAAATTACTATTGAGCAATTGACAGAATTGAGCATAGTCATGAGAATATCTAGGTATGATCATGTATATAGGCATCACGTCCGAGACAAGTAGACCGACTCATGCCTGCATCTACTACTATTACTCCACACATCGACCGCTATCCAGTATGCATCTAGAGTATTAAGTTCATAGGAACAGAGTAACGCTTTAAGCAAGATGACATGATGTAGAGGGATAAACTCATGCAATATGATATAAACCCCATCTTGTTATCCTCGATGGCAAAAATACAATACGTGCCTTGCTGCCCCTACTATCACTGGGAAAGGACACCGCAAGATTGAACCCAAAGCTAAGCACTTCTCCCATTGCAAGAAAGATCAATCTAGTAGGCCAAACCAAACTGATAATTCGAAGAGACTTGCAAAGATAACCAATCATACATAAAAGAATTCAGAGAAGATTCAAATATTGTTCATAGATAAACTTGATCATAAACCCACAATTCATCGGTCTCAACAAACACACCGCAAAAGAAGATTACATCGAATAGATCTCCACAAGAGAGGGGGAGAACTTTGTATTGAGATCCAAAAAGAGAGAAGAAGCCATCTAGCTAATAACTATGGACCTGTAGGTCTGAGGTAAACTACTCACACTTCATCAGAAGGGCTATGGTGTTGATGTAGAAGCCCTCCGTGATCGATGGCCCCTCCGGCGGAGCTCCGGAACAGGCCCCAAGATGGGATCTCGTGGATACAGAAAGTTACGGCGGTGGAATTAGGGTTTTGGCTCCGTCTCTGATCGTTTGGGGGTACGTGGATATATATAGGAGGAAGGAGTACGTCGATGGAGCAACAGGGGCCCACGAGGGTGGAGGGCACGCCTGGTGGGGGTGGGCGCGCCCCCAACCTCGTGTCCTCCTGTTTCCTTTCTTGACGTAGGGTCCAAGTCTCCCGGGTCTTGTTCGTTGAGAAAATCACGTTCCCAAAGGTTTCATTCCTTTTGGACTCCGTTTGATATTGTTTTTCTACGAAACCCTAAAATAGGCAAAAAAACAGTAATTCTGGGCTGGGCCTCCGGTTAATAGGTTAGTCCCAAAAATAATATAAAAGTGTACAATAAAGCCCAATAATGTCCAAAACATAATATAATATAGCATGGAACAATCAAAAATTATAGATACATTGGAGACGTATCAAGCATCCCCAAGCTTAATTCCTGCTCGTCCTCGAGTAGGTAAATGATAAAAACAGAATTTTTGATGTGGAATGCTACTTGGCATAATTTCAATGTAATTCTTCTTAATTGTGGTATGAATATTCAGATCCGAAAGATTCAAGACAAAAATTCAATATTGACATAGAAATAATAATACTTCAAGCATACTAACTGAGCAATTATGTCTCTTCAAAATAACATGGCCAAAGAAAGTCCCTACAAAATCATATAGTCTGGCTATGCTCTATCTTCACCACACAAAGTATTTAAATCATGCACAACCCCGATGACAAGCCAAGCAATTGTTTCATACTTTTGGTGTTCTCAAACTTTTTCAATCTTCACGCAATACATGAGCGTGAGCCATGGACATAGCACTTTAGGTGGAATAGAATGGTGGTTGTGGAGGAGACAAAAAAGGGAAGATAGTCTCACATCAACTAGGTGTATCAAGGGGCTATGGAGATGCCCATCAATAGATATCAATGTGAGTGAGTAGGGATTGCCATGCAACGGATGCACTAGAGCTATAAGTATATGAAAGCTCAACAAAAGGAACTAAGTGGGTGTGCATCCAACTTGCTTGCTCACGAAGACCTAGGGCATTTTGAGGAATCCCATCATTGGAATATACAAGCCAAGTTCTATAATGAAAAATTCCCACTAGTATATGAAAATGATAACATAGGAGACTCTCTATTATGAAGATCGTGGTGCTACTTTCAAGCACAAGTGTGGTAAAAGTATAGTAGCATTGTCCCTTCTCTGTTTTTCTCTCATTTTTTTATTTGGGCCTTTTTTATGGCCTCTTTTTTTATTTATTTTTCGTTCAGAGTCTCATCCCAACTTGTGGGGGAATCATAGTCTCCATCATCCTTTCCTCACTAGGACAATGCTCTAAAAATGATGACCATCACACTTTTATTTACTTACAACTCAACAATTACAACTCAATACTTAGAACAAAATATGACTCTATGTGAATGCCTCCGGCGGTGTACCGGGATATGCAATGAATCAAGAGTGACATGTATGAAAGAATTATGAACAGTGGCTTCGCCACAAATACAATGTCAACTACATGATCATGCAAAGCAATATGACAATGATGGAGCGTGTCATAGTAAACGGAACGGTGGAAAGTTGCATGTCAATATATCTCAGAATGGCTATGGGAATGCCATGATAGGTAGGTATGGTGGTTGTTTTGAGGAAGGTATATGGTGGGTGTATGATACCGACGAAAGGTGTGCGGTATTAGAGAGGCTAGCAATAGTGGAAGGAAGAAAAGTGTGTATGATCCATGGACTCAACCTTAGTCATAAAGAACTCATATACTTATTGCAAAAATCTACAAGTTATCAAAGCAAAGTATTACGCGCATGCTCCTAGGGGGATAGATTGGTAGGAAAAGACCATCGCTCGTCCCCGACCGCCACTCATAAGGAAGACAATCAATAAATAAACCATGCTCCGACTTCATCACATAACGGTTCACCATACTTGCATGCTACGGGAATCACAAACTTTAACACAAATATTTCTCAAATTCACAATTACTCAACTAGCATGACTCTAATATCATCATCTCCATATCTCAAAACAATTATCAAGTATCAAACTTCTCATAGTATTCAACACGCTCATGAGAAAGTTTTTACTAGTCTTGAATACCTAGCATATTAGGATTATTTAAGTAAATTACCATGCTATTTAAGACTCTCACAATAATCTAAGTGAAGCATGAGAGAATAATAGTTTCTATAAAACAAAACCACCACCGTGCTCTAAAAGATATAAGTGAAGTACTAGAGCAAAAACTATATAACTCAAAAGATATAAGTGAAGCACATAGAGTATTCTAATAATTTCCGAATCATGTGTGTTTCTCTCAAAAGGTGCGTACAGAAAGGATGATTGTGGTAAACTGAAAAAATAAAGACTCAAATCATACAAGACTCTCCAAGCAAAACACATATCATGTGGTGAATAAAAATATAGCTCCAAGTAAAGTTACCGATGGAAGTAGACGAAAGAGGGGATGCCTTCCAGGGCATCCCCAAGCTTTGGCTTTTAGGTGTCCTTAGATTATCTTGGGGTGCCATGGGAATCCCAAAGCTTAGGCTCTTGCCACTCCTTGTTCCATAATCCATCAAATCTTTACCCAAAACTTGAAAACTTCACAACACAAAACTTAAAGTAGAAAAATCTCGTGAGCTCCGTTAGCGAAAGAAAACAAAACACCACTTTAAGGTACTGTAATGAACTCATTATTTATTTATATTGGTGTTAAACCTACTGTATTACAACTTCTCTATGGTTTATAAACTATTTTACTAGCCATAGATTCATCAAAATAAGCAAACAACACACGAAAAACAGAATCTGTCAAAAACAGAATAGTATGTAGTAATCTGTAGCTAACGCAAGATATGGAACCCCAAAAATTCTAAAATAAGTTGCTAGACGTGAGTAATTTATATATTAATCATCCGCAAAAAGAATTAACTATTTCCAAATAAAAATTGCAGCAGTTCTCGTGAGCGCTAAAGTTTCTGTTTTTTACAGAAAGATTAAAAAGACTTTCCCCAAGTCTTCCCAACGGTTCTACTTGGCACAAACACTAATTAAACAAAAAAACACAACCAAAACAGAGGCTAGATAAATTATTTATTACTAAACAGGAGCAAAAAGCAAGGAATAAAAATAAAATTGGGTTGCCTCCCAACAAGCGCTATCGTTTAACGCCCCTAGCTAGGCATAAAAGCGAAGATAGATCTAGGTATTGCCATCTTTGGTAGGCAATCCATAAGTGGCTCTCATAATAAATTCATAAGGTAATTTAATTTTATTTCTAGGGAAGTGTTCCATGCCTTTCCTTAATGGAAATTGGAATCTAATATTCCCTTCCTTCATATCAATAATTGCACCAATCGTTCTAAGGAAATGTCTACCAAGAATAATAGGACATGAAGGATTGCAATCTATGTCAAGAACAATAAAATCTACGGGCACATAATTCCTATTTGCAATAATAATAACATCATTAATTCTTCCCATAGGTTTCTTAATAGTGGAATCCGCAAGGTGCAAGTTTAAAGAGCAATCATCAAAATCACGGAAACCTAGGAAATCACACAAAGTCTTTGGAATCGTGGAAACACTAGCACCCAAATCACACAAAGCATAGCATTCATGATCTTTAATTTTAATTTTAATTGTAGGTTCTCACTCATCATAAAGTTTTCTAGGGATAGAAACTTCCAACTCAAGTTTTTCTTCATAAGATTGCATCAAAGCATCAATGATATGTTTAGTGAAAGCTTTATTTTGACTATAAGCATGAGGAGAATTTAGCATGGATTGCAACAAGGAAATACAATCTATCAAAGAGAAATTGTCATAATTAAATTCCTTGAAATCCAAAATATTGGGTTCATTAATATTTAAAGTTTTGACTTCTTCAATCCCACTTTTAACAATTTTAGCATCAAGATCTAAAGACTCCGAATTTTTGGAACGCCTTCTAGGTAAAGGTGGATCATATTGAGTCCCATCATTATTAAGATTCATATTGCAAAACAAAGATTTAAGAGGGGGCACATCAATAACTTTTAGATCTTCATCTTTATTATCATGGAAACTAGAAGAACACGCTCTTATAAAAGCAATCTTTCTTAGCATGCATCCTAGCGGTTCTTTCTCTGCACTCATCAATGGAAATTCTCAGGGCTTTCAGAGACTCATTGATATCATGGTTAGGTGGAATATATCTAAGTTTCAAAGAATCAACATCAAGAGAAATTCTATCAATGTTCCTAGCCAACTCACCAATCTTAAGCAATTTTTCTTCAATCAAAGCATTGAAATTCTTTTGCGAAGTAATAAATTATTTAATATTAGATTCAAAATCAGAGGGCATCTTATTATAATTTCCATAAGAATTGTTGTAGGAATTACCATAATTATTAGAGGAATTACTAGGATACGGCCTAGGATTAAAGTTTCCTCTATACGCGTTGTTACCAAAATTATTCCTACCAACAAAATTAACATCCATAGATTCATTATTATTCTTAATCAAAGTAGACAAAGGCATATCATTAGGTCAAAAGAAACACTTTTATTAGCAAATAATTTCATAAGTTCATCCATCTTTCCACTCAAAACATTAATTTCTTCTATCGCATGCACTTTTTTATTAGTAGATCTTTCAGTGTGCCATTGAGAATAATTAACCATAATATTATTTAGGAGTTTAGTAGCTTTTCGTAAAGTGATTTCCATAAAAGTGCCTTCCACGGCCGAATCTAAAAGATTTCTAGAAGCAAAATTCAATCCGGCATAAAAATTTTGTATAATCATCCACAAATTCAAACCATGTGTAGGGCAATTACGTATCATTAATTCCATCCTCTCCCAAGCTTGTGCAACATGTTCATGATCAAGTTGCTTAAAATTCATAATATCGTTTCTAAGAGAGATGATCTTAGCGGGAAGAAAATACTTAGAGATAAAAGCATCTTTGCACTTATTCCAAGAATCAATACTATTTTTAGGCAAAGACGAAAACCAAGCTTAGCACGATCTCTAAGAGAAAAAGGAAATAGCTTCAATTTAACAATATCATTATCCACATCTTTCTTCTTTTGCATATCACACAAATCAATGAAGCTATTTAGATGGGTAGCGACATCTTCACTAGGAAGGCCGGCGAATTGATCTTTCATGACAAGATTCAACAAAGCAGCATTGATTTCACAAGATTCAGTATCGGTAAGAGGAGCAATCAGAGTGCTAAGGAAATCATTATTGTTGGTATTGATAAAGTCACACAATTTAGTATTATCTTGAGCCATCGTGACAAGCAAGCAATCCAACACACGAGCAAACAAGAGACGGGCGAAAAGAGGCAAATAGAGAAAGAGAGGGAGGATGAAGAGAGAGGGCGAATAAAACGGCAAGGGTAAAGTGGGGGAGAGGAAAACGAGAGGCAAATGGCAAATAATGTAATGCGGGAGATAAGGATTTGTGATGGGTACTTGGTGTGTTAACTTTTGCGTAGACCTCCCCGGCAACGGCGCTAGAAATCCTTCTTGCTACCTCTTGAGCACTTGCGTTGGTTTTCCCTTGAAGGGGAAAGGGTGATGCAGCAAAGTAGCGTAAGTATTTCCCTCAATTTTTGAGAACCAAGGTATCAATCCAGTAGGAGGCCACGCACGAGTCCCTCGCACCTACACAAACAAATAAATCCTCGCAACCAACGCGATAAGGGGTTGTCAATCCCTACACGATCACTTACGAGAGTGAGATCTGATAGATATGATAAGATAATATTTTTGGTATTTTTATAATAAAGATGCAAAGTAAAATAAAAGGCAATGAAAATAACTAAGTATTGGAAGCTTAATATGATGGAAAATAGACCCAGGGGCCATAGGTTTCACTAGTGGCTTCTCTCGAGAGCATAAGTATTTACGATGGGTGAACAAATTACTGTTGAGCAGTTGACAGAATTGAGCATAGTTATGAGAATATCTAGGTATGATCATGTATATAGGCATCACGTCCGAGACAAGTAGACCGACTCCTGCCTACATCTACTACTATTACTCCACACATCGACCGCTATCCAGCATGCATCTAGAGTATTAAGTTCATAAGAACAAAGTATCGCTTTAAGCAAGATGACATGATGTAGAGGGATAAACTCATGCAATATGATATAAACCCCATCTTGTTATCCTCGATGGCAACAATACAATATGTGCTTTGCTGCCCCTACTGTCACTAGGTAAGGACACCGCAAGATTGAACCCAAAGCTAAGCACTTCTCCCATTGCAAGAAAGATCAATCTAGTAGGCCAAACCAAACTGATAATTCGAAGAGACTTGCAAAGATAACCAATCATACATAAAAGAATTCAGAGAAGATTCAAATATTGTTCATAGAACTTGATCATAAACCCACAATTCATCGGTCTCAACAAACACACCGCAAAAGAAGATTACATCGAATAGATCTCCACAAGAGAGGGGGAGAACTTTGTATTGAGATCCAAAAAGAGAGAAGAAGCCATCTAGCTAATAAGTATGGACCCGTAGGTCTAAGGTAAACTACTCACACTTCATCGGAAGGGCTATGGTGTTGATGTAGAAGCCCTCCGTGATTGATGCCCCCTCCGGCGGAGCTCCGGAACAGGCCCCAAGACGGGATCTCGTGGATACATAAAGTTACGACGGTGGAATTAGGGTTTTGGCTCCGTATATGGTAGTTTGGGGGTACGTAGGTATATATAGGAGGAAGGAGTACGTCGGTGGAGCAACAGGGGGCCCACGAGGGTGGAGGGCGCGCCTGGGGGGTAGGCGCGCCCCCTACCTCGTGGCCTCCTGGTTGATGTCTTGACGTAGGGTCCAAGTCCTCTAGATCACGTTCACTCCGAAAATCATGTTCCCGAAGGTTTCATTCCGTTTGGACTCCGTTTGATATTCTTTTTCTGCGAAACCCTAAAATAGGCAAAAACAACAACAATTCTGGGCTGGGCCTCCAGTTAATAGGTTAGTCCCAAAAATAATATAAAAGTGTATAATAAAGCCCAATAATGTCCAAAACAGAATATAATATAGGAACAATCAAAAGTTATAGATACGTTGGAGACGTATCAGGCACCAGTGCTACTGATAGCCAAAAAACCCACGCTACTAGTAGCCCTTTTCCTAGTAGTGTCGAAGCCTGTAGAACATAAGAGGAAGAGGTTTGCCCAAGCGCAAGAGAGTGCTATGAAGGATGTGAGCGTGCCTTTGGTGTTATGCAATCTCGATGGGGCATCGTTCGGTATCCTGCTAGAACTTGGAGCACCAAGAAGTTGTGGGAGGTGATGATTGCTTGTGTGATCATGCACAATATGATCGTAGAGGATGAATGCCCGGAACGTATCTACGACGAATGGTTCCAGTCTCAGGGTGACAATGTTGTGCCTGAGCATGGAGGAGCGGCAACATTTGCATAATTTAACCAATTTCATCATCAAATACGTGATTGGAAAACTCACATTCAGCTGCAAAATGGTTTGGTTGAGCATATGTGGGCTCACGTTGGCAACCAATAGATGTATCTTATTTTAAATGTATTTGAGACAACTTAATTTGGCTTGTAAACTATGACATAATTATTTGGCTTGTAAACTATGATATATTTGTTTGGTTGTGAAACTATGTAAGATGTTTGAATTATGTTTGAAAAAAACACGGCAGGCCGGCCGCGAGGGCGAAAATGGGTCCGCGTGTTGGGGGCATGGTCGACCCAAACGCAAAATGGGGGTGGACGACAAGCGGGCGGCCAACCCAAATGGACAAAGCGTGTGTCCGTTTGGGTCAGTGTTGGAGAGTTGGTCTTAGTACATGGAGAAACTGTGGTAGGGTGGTTAAGGGAGGCTATACCATCGTGCTGCCCCATGATCCGCGTAGTTCGGATTGCATGAAACGGTCACTAAAAGTTTCATCCACTCAATGCATCCAATTTTAATCCAATCTTCCTGCGCACACATCTCCTTGCTTTCTCTTGCCTTTGCACTTTTCCCGAGGAAGAACCCGGTTCCTCTGCAAGATACCACTTTGCTTTTGGAGTAGCAGGTTGAGCTGATTTTGCGCATCAAAGATGACGACATGGTTGGGGCAGCCGTCAAGGATGGAACATTGGCCATGCCCTAATGGGGTTATCCACAGAGCTGCTTCTGCGGTTTTTCCTACGCCTGACAGTCTCATTTTTTCAGTCATGTGTTGAAATATTATTCAGCCGCAAGATGTAACCAAAGTTTTGGTTCAGTTCCAGGGGCCAGTTCTTTCGACTTGATTCTGAATAATCAAGGTGTGGAAAGTCATAATTGCAAAAGAACTCATTTTTTCTTACTCATAAATCACCTAGAATCATCCCACAATCACAGTGCATTTTAGAATCGTCAAAAGTTGACGATCGTGGCGATTCTAGCCAGCCCCTCAAAAGAAAACGATTCATTTTATAGCACTACCCCTATTGGAAATCATAGTTACAAACTGAAATGGGCACTACACCACAACACTTGATTGGGGGCAACTAACTGTCGGGAGAAATATCCGACCAAGAGCAAAACAACTGCTGGGAAATTTGTTTCTGCTGGTACAAGCATCTTGAGGCAGGGAAACTGTCGGGAGAACTTGAGCAATGACGGCACATGAACTACCGATACATTGTAGGGCGTATTGTTTGCCGAGACAACTAAACGACGACCCATAATCTTCCGGGGGTCCACTTTGGCGCGAGGCCAAAATATCAGGCCCAAGCATGCGCTAGCGATGAGGGGAAAGCGTGCGATTGACTAAAATTTTGGCCCAAAACAAGACGTGCACGCGCCAGCCCTCCACCAAATAATAGCGCCTCCAGAAAAAGATAATAGCGCTGCCCCCAAATCGACACCCAAATCCTTCATGCCCTCGACCAGACCGCAATTGTCGTTGTCGCCACCCATCGTACCACCGGCCCCACCACCCCACCACCGCCGACCGCCCTCCATCCTTAGATCAGTGTTGTGGTGTAGTGGGCACTCGGCCAGACCGAGCGAGGCCCAACAGAAACGAATCCATAGAGAGGTGATACGTCTCCAACGTATCGATAATTTTTTATTGTTCCATGCTATTATATTATCTATTTTAGATGTTTTATATGCATTAATATGCTATTTTATATTATTTTTGGGACTAACCTATTAACCTAGAGCCCAGTGCCAGTAAGGATGGCAATGGGTCGGGTTTAGATCGGGTTGAACAATATCAAATCCGTATCCATATCGATGAAGATAGTCTTTGACGGCCCATGAAAAAAATCCATGGGTGAAAAATTGTGTCCATGTCCAAATCCGATGGATATCCATACCCACTGGATATCCATTGGGTCCTCTCGAAATATATAAATAAGACATAACACAATATTAACATAAACTCTTACATTCTTCACCTCGTGGCAGGCTAGGCTTCACTTATGGTAAATCAACATCCACTAACAACTTAAGATCATTTAGTATTTTTCTAATAGATGAGAATGATGAGTCATTTAAGAAGGAGGTAAAAATAAGGGAAGGGGTGTTGGAGTATGTTACGGTGGGGATTGTGTAATTTCTTATGCATGTTTTAGATAAAGAAGTGTAAAATTGTTGTGGGGCATATGACCGTGGGGCAGGGATAGCAGATTTCCCCCCATTAAGTCATACTGTCGGGTCGGGTTTGGGGATATCCATGGGTACAAGATTATATCCATGCCCTATCCACGAACAATCGGGGCGGGTTTGGGCGCCGCCCATGGACACAGAAGTATATCCAAACCCTATCCATTTGGGTCGGATATCCATGGATATCCATGTCCATGGATAAAATTGCCATCCTTAAGTGCCAGTTCCTATTTTTTCCTTGTTTTTGAGTTTCACGGAAAAGGAATACCAAACGGAGTCCAAAGCAGCATTACTCTGTCTTTTATGAACTTAATACTCTATATGCATGCTGGGTAGCGGTCGATGTGTGGAGTAATAGTAGTAGATGCAGAATCATTTTGGTCTACTTGACACAGAAGTGATGCCTATATTCATGATCATTGCCTTAGATATCGTCATAACTTTGCGCTTTACTATCAATTTCTCGGCAGTAATTTGTTCACCCACCGTATTATTTGTTATCTTGAGAGAAGCCTCTAGTGAAACCTATGGCCCCCGGGTCTATTTCCCATCATATAAGTTTCTATTTTCCATCATATAAGTTTCCGATCTACAATATTAGTTTCCGATCTACTATTTTTGCAATCTTTTTTCCGATCTATAAATCAAAAATACCAAAAATATTTACTTTACCGTTTATCTATCTCTATCAGATCTCACTTTTGCAAGTAACCGTGAAGGGATTGACAACCCCTTTATCGAGTTGGGTGCAAGTTGTTTGATTGTTTGTGCAGGTATTGATGATTTGTGTGTCGTCTCCTATTGGATTGATACCTTGGTTCTCAAACTGAGGGAAATACTTATCTCTACTTTGCTGCATCATCCTTTCCTCTTCAAGGGAAAAACCAACGCAAGCTTAAGAAGTAGCAGGAAGAATTTCTGGCGCCATTGCCGGGGAGATCTACACCAAGTCAAGACATACCAAGTACTCATCATAAACTCTCATCTCTTGCATTACATTATTCGCCATTCGCCTCTCGTTTTCCTCCCCCCCCCCACTTCTAAAACGAATTTTCAAAAAGATTTGCCTTTTTCTTAGCCCCTCTTGTTTGCTTTTCGTGTGCTTGTGTGTTGGATTGCTTGCTTTGTCACGATGGCTCAAGAGAGTACCAAACTGTGTGACTTTTCCAATACCAATAACAATGATTTTATTAGTACTCTGATTGCTCCCGCCACTAGTGCGGAATCTTATAAAATTAATGCCGCTTTGCTGAATCTTGTCATGAAAGATCAATTTTCCGGCCTTCCTATTGAAGATGTCGCATCCCAACTTCATAGTTTCATTGAGTTATGTGATATGCAAAAGAAAAAAGATGTGGATAATGATATTGTTAAATTGAAGCTATTTCCGTTCTCATTTCGAGATCGTACTAAAACTTGGTTTTCATCTTTGCCTAAAAATAGTATTGATTCATGGAATAAGTGTAAAGATGCTTTTATTTCCAAGTATTTTCCTCCTGCTAAGATCATCTCCCTTAGGAACGATATTATGAATTTTAAGCAACTTAATCATGAACATGTTGCACAATCTTGGGAGAGGATGAAATTGATGATACGAAATTGCCCTACTCATGGTTTGAATTTGTGGATGATTATACAAAAAATTTATGCCGGGTTGAATTTTGCTTCTAGAAATCTTTTAGATTCGGCCGCAGGAGGCACTTTTATGGAAATTACTTTAGGAGAAGCTACTAAACTCCTAGATAATATTATGGTTAATTATTCTCAATGGCATATCGAAAGATCTTCCACTAGTAAAAAAGTGCATCGATTGAAGAGATTAATGTTTTGAGTGGAAAGATGGATGAGCTTATGAAATTATTTGCTAGGAAGAGTGCTTCTATTGATCCTAATGATATTCCTCTGTCTACTTTTATTGAAAATAATAATGAATCTATGGATGTGAATTTTGTTGGTAGGAACAATTTAGGTAATAATGCGTATAGAGGTAATTTTAATCCTAGGCCGTTTCCTAATAATTCCTCTAATAATTATGGTAATTCCTACAACAATTCTTATGGAAATTATAATAAGATGCCCTCTTATTTTGATAATAGTGTTAAAGAATTTATGAGTTCGCAAAAGAATTTCAATGCTTTGATTGAAGAAAAATTGCTTAAGATTGATGATTTGGCTAGGAACGTGGATAGAATTTCTCTTGATGTTGATTCTTTGAAACTTAGATCTATTCCACCCAAGCATGATATTAATGAGTGTCTCAAAGCTATGAGAATTTCCATTGATGAGTGCAAAGAAAGAACCGCTAAGATGCGTGCTACACGAGATTGGTTTGTAAAAATGTGTTCTTCTAGTTTCCATGAAAATAATGATGAAGATTTTAAAGTGATTGATGTGACTCCTATTGAATCTTTGTTTTCCAATATAATCTTGATAAATATGGGACTGGAGATGAGTCACCTTTAGTTAAAAGGTGTCCCAATGATTCGAAGTTTTTAGATCTTGATGCAAAAATTGATAAAAGTGGGATTAGAGAGGTCAAAACTTTAAGTAGCAATGAACCCACTCTTTTGGATTTCAAGGAATTTAATTATGATAATTGTTTTTTAATAGATTGTATTTCCTTGTTGTAATCCATGTTGAATTCTCCTCATGCTTATAATCAAAACAAAGCTTTTACTAAACATATCGTTGATGCTATGATGCAATCTTTTGAAGAAAAGCCTGAATTGGAAGTTTCTGTCCCTAGAAAACTTTATGATGAGTGGGAACCTACTATTAAGATAAAGATTAAGGATTATGAGTGTCATGCTTTGTGTAATTTGGGTGCTAGTGTTTTCACGATTCCAAAAACTTTATGTGATATGCTAGGTTTCCGTGAATTTGATGATTATTCTTTAAATTTGCTGTAACATCCCAAATTTTCAATTTGGATTGTTATACACTAGATCATCATTGCATATCATATTTATTGCATTTTGGCTGATCCTAGAAATTTTTCGCAACTCAAGGACCCTCGGAGAGAGTTGGGGATTTCGTTATTTTCATATTTGAGTTGTCTCAAATTTTGAAAATAGGATCTTTTGATTTTATTTATTTCATCTTCAATTATTTCTATTACAAAAATATGAGAAAAGGAATAAAATGACTTTCCCAAAATAAAGAAATATTGAGGATTTAATAAAAAAATCAAATAATATTTTATTTGGTTTTATTTGCTATTTTATTTGAATTTAGGAAAAAATGTGCGTTTTTCAAAATTGCTTTAGGCCCCAAATAAATGTTCACTTCGTCCGGCTTGATTTTAGAAGTCGGGGAAATTTTATTTCGGAATTTGTGGAGTCCGTTTAGTATTTCTTTCGTTAGTTTTTCTGCGCGGAATTAATTTAAAAAAATTCGAACCGACTCCGGGCCGTACCCGAGCGGGACTCCGCCCGGGGGGCCTTTATAAGTCGCCCGCCCGAGCCGCCGAAGCCCACCAGCGCCTCAGCCCCGCAGCCCGCCCGCGCGCCCCAAACCCTAGCGCCGGGCCGCCGCCGCGCCGCCTCGCCGCCGCCCTGCCACACCGCCCCGCCGCGCCGCCTCGCCGCTGACCCCGCCGTCCCATCGCCCGAGGTAACAGCCGTCGCTGGCGGTTTTCCTCAGAAAACCGCCCGGTTTTTATTTTTTAAAAAAACCACGGTTTTTTAGATCCGTTTTTATTAGAACGGTTTTTTTTACGGTTTAGTTATTTAGCGAGCGTTCGCTCGTTCGTTCGTTTTAACGAACGTGTTCGTCGTTTAGATCCAGTTAACGAATGTTCGTTCGTTAATCTGTTCGTCGTTTTTCTTTTTCTCGGATTTTCCGCGATTATTTCTGATCGTGATTTCTGATCCGATTTTCGTTTTAGTATAACTTCTCGCTCGTTTATCGGAATCAGGCGATTCAAGCGCCTGGAGTTTCGTCTCGAAACCCTCTTTCCGTTTAACCAACTTAAATAAGTTTTTTCTTCTGTAAAAATTGTCTTAGATCCAGAATAGTAAACGAAGCTTGTTTCTTTTGATGTTTGTCTTTCGTTGCTTCGTTTGATTGGATTCTTTTTGCCTACCAGAGTTCTTAAGTTGAACCTTCTGGTTAGATCTCTTATTCGAGTTTTACCTGTGCATTAGATGAGTACTTATTATGTGCTGGTTTGTTTGCGATAGAGTACCCGGAGTGCGCCGCTTGTTACTTCGAATCGCTAGGTTTCCCGGATCATCAGCAAGGCAAGTAACACTTTGATCATACCTCATACTACCCGGTTTTATTGCATTAGATCAATCCTTACACATTGCATGATTAGGATCTAACTAAATTGAGGGTTTGGGAAGTAGTTGAGGTAGTACCTATTACCTGTTTATTATCAAACCTTTGGGAGTTACTTCTACGTTGCTTATTATGCCATGCTATGCTAGTAGACGTGGATTGGGTGAGTGTATCCATGACAGATGTGAGTTGGTTAATTAATGGTTTATTTAAGGTGGCAACTTAAAAACACATCTGGGTGGATTGAGGTACCTGGGTATTCCAGGATTGCCTGTTTTCTTTTGGACCGCCACCTAGATTCAAAGGGATCATGAGATTATTCATGCTAGAAACTTCCGTGTGCAGCCACAAGCTACTATGGGCTCTAGCATAGTTGCCTAACTCATGCGAACTCTTACAGTGGTAGACTAGCAGATGTAGGGGATGTAGGTGGTACGGTCTACCCATTATAAGGTGCTAGCGCTTCTGAAAGACTATGTCTCGACCATCCGTTTCTCAAACACCGTGTAGTGCGAGAAAGCAAACGGAGGCAATCGAGTCTTGTGGGGAAAAGTGCGCAAAGCTCTACAGAGTGTATAAACTAATCATGGTTAGCCGTGTCCCCGGTTATGGACATCTTGAGTATCTAGTACCTAGATTATCATGTGAATCTCAACATGTTACTATAAAATTTAATTTGATGGGTTTGTTTAATGATGATGTTTAATTGGGATTGAGGATGCTATCGACCATTCTCAATGTTTAACAACCACCATGATAGTTAAATAAATTTATTCCTTTGCAGTAGGGAAAACTTAGCTTTTCGCAAAACTGTAACCATAGAGCTTTCCACCAGCCAAATATGCATGTAGACTAGCTGTCTCTTTCCATTACTCTCTATGTGTTACATTGCCAGCATATTCCATGTGCTGACCCGTTTCGGGCTGCAACGTTAATGTTGCAGACTTTTTAGACGACAATTAAGGAGTTTTAGGTCGTGGTTCTATACTCAGTGATGCCGTTGGAGTTGATGGACTCACTTATCTTCCAAGCCTTCCGATGTTATCGTTATTAGATGGCCTTAAGCCATATTTATTGTAATAAGTTCTCTATTGAGACACTCGATGTAATAAGTGTGTGATTGCTACTCTGTTATAAATCCTTCAAGTATTGTGTGGTGTCAGCATTACTGATCCAGGGATGACACCGGAGCACAGAGATTGGACCGTTTGAGGTCTGGTCGCTACAAGATGGTATCAGAGCACACGCTGACTGTAGGACATGACCACTAAGCTAAAGACCTAGATCACTACTCACTCTCTTCTCTTTCTGACTCCTCATCTTTTCTACTCTTTTAGGATGGCGGATGCAAGGAACAAGTTCACGCAACCGGCTGAAGATACACCCTTTGGACGTCACTTGAAGGAAGTCACTAGATATCTGAACATAGGAGTACCAAGCTTCACCGGAACCTACAACGCCACTTTACCTGAAGAAGAGCGCTGGATGATTCAAGTTCAAGTTCCAGGAAGGACATTCATGCCAGTCACTGAGCCCATAGAGTTTTCTTTTGATGCACCAACTTGGAGTCTAGGAAAGAGCATGGCAGCTCACATCGCCATGGGACGCATTGGAGAAGTCTACCGAAATGATCTCAAGGATACTATCTACCAGATTTGTGGGCGCCGAGATGAGCACTGGGAGATGATCAGCACCAGAAAGGATAGATCAATTGCAGCTTTTATCCAGGAGTTAAACCAGCACATTCGACGTCAGGAGAACCAGATGTGCGTTGACATGATAGACCTGAAGAAGGCAAAGACAAGAATCAAGGAACTGGAGGAAGAACTCAAGGCTACACGTGAAGATTATGAAGAGGAAATTGAAGTATTAGTGGAGAAGAATGCCGACCTAACAATGAAGATTGGAATATTTATGGGAGGCCCTACACCAGTAGAAGAAGACGAAGAACCCAAGGAGATTCGCCTGGAAGACTACATCATCATCGGCGACACCGACTCAGATCCAGATGATAGCGATGATGACTATGTTGATGAAGCTGGAGCAGATATCATGGAGTCTGCAACCGAAGAATATTTCTAGTAGACCACCTCATTAGTAGTAGTAGTCCACCATGTAAATATTATAGTCCGAGCACTTTCGCGATAGTTAGATCGATTGTATGCCCTTGTTTGATTGAATGAATGAAGTGAATTGTTTGCTTTTGCCTCATGTGCATATGGGTAGTGTTTTCTCTTTAGACCCCTCTATTCTTAAATCTCATCTTTTCTAAACCCTCAGATGCCTCCGAGGCGTGATCCCGGATTTACCTTTCCACCGGAGCTCACCCAGTTGATCCAGTAGCAGAAAACATTGATGCAGTTGCTAGTCCAGAATCAGAATCAAGGGAACAACAACAACCCACCACCACCACCACCACCTGTTGATCACTTAGCCCGTTTTCTTAGGCTGAATCCGCCGGTGTTTTCCAGTAGCACCGAGCCGATAGTAGCAGATGATTGGCTCCGCAAGATAGCTAGAGAGTTGACCACAGCAGGATGCACGGATGCGGAAAAGGTGAAGTTTGCCGCATATCAGCTTGAAGGACACGCAGCATCATGGTGGGAGAATTTCACAGCCACTTTCCCTGTCGACACTGTCACATGGGACCAGTTTCAGCAGGCTTTTCGAACTGCCCATGTTTCAGCAGGAGCTATGGCCATGAAGAAGCGAGAGTTTCGTAACTTGCGCCAAGGAGGACGAACAGTTGGCCAGTACGTGGAGGACTTTAGTAAGCTAGCACGTTATGCCCCAGATGACGTTGCTACGGACGCAGCTAAGCAGGAGAAATTTCTGGAAGGACTGAATGATGAGTTGAGCATGCAGTTGATGGTAGCAACCTTCAACAACTACCAGGAATTGGTAGATCGTGCTCTCATGATTGAAGGGAAGCAGTAGCAAATTGAGAATCGCAAGAGGAAGTATGCACAAGGAAAGTACAATTCAGGAGCTCAGCAGAAGCCACGATTTACCCTGAGGCCGGGAGGACATTTTCAGCATACTCATGGAGGAGGTAGCTCGCACAATCACAATGGCCCCAAGAATGGTAATGGGAATGGAGGAAGCAACGGCCAGAACTGCACCAACCCATCAACCCCAGCCAAGAAAGACCTGAGCCAAGTCACTTGCTTTAAGTGCCAGAAGATCGGACATTATGCCAATGAATGTCCTGAATCACAGAATGGAAATGGCAATGGAAGCTCTGGGAAGAAGCCGAACCCTTTCAACAGGGGACAGGTGAACCACGTTAACGTGGAGGAGGTTGAAGAGCAGCCGGATGCAGTAATCGGTAAGTTTTTGGTTAAGTCATTTACTGCACTCGTTCTTTTCGATACTGGTGCATCGCATTCATACATATCAAGGGGATTTGTGGATAAGTATAAACTGCCAACCCATGCCCTTAGGTCACCCATGTTAGTAACCTCGCCTGGAGCAGAATATATGGCTAGTCTATGGTGTGATCGGTTACCATTAAGGATTGGTAACTATGTTTTTCCCTCGGACCTAATAGTGTTGGAATCTCAATGATTGGATGTGATATTAGGCATGGATTGGTTATCAAAGTATGAAGGGAATATTGAATGTGCCAGTAAGTCAATTTTGCTTACCACCCCAGAAGGGAGAAGGATCAAGTATGTATCCCGACATGTGCCTAATAGGACTCAGATAAATTGTTTAACCGGAGTTGTGCAGGAGGAAGTACCAGTAGTGAAGGATTTCCCCGAAGTATTTCCAGAAGAGTTGCCAGGCATGCCACCGGATAAAGATATTGAGTTTTTGATTGAGCTTTTGCCAGGCACAGGGCCAATATCAAAGAGACCATATAGGATGCCTGCAAAGGATTTGGTGGAAATTAAGAAGCAAATTAAGGAGTTACTGGATAAAGGATATATTCACCCAAGTTCTTCACCTTGGGGATCGCCAGTACTTCTAGTAGAAAAGAACGATGGATCGTTAAGGATGGTTGTCGATTATCGAGGATTGAATGAAGTAACCATCAAGAACAAGTACCCACTACCGATGATCAATGATTTGTTTGATCGATTGCAAGGAGCTAAGGTATTTTCAAAGATCGATCTGCGATCAGGATACCACCAGTTGAAGATTCGGGAACAGGATATACCCAAGACGGCTTTTACCACCAGGTATGGGCTGTACGAGCATACCATTATGTCATTTGGTCTGACTAACGCACCTGCATATTTTATGAACATGATGAACAAAGTGTTTATGGAGTTCTTGGATAAGTTCTTCATAGTGTTCATTGATGATATCCTGGTTTACTCAAAGAATGAAGAGGAGCATAAGGAATATTTGCGTTTGGTTCTTGGAAAGCTCAGAGAACATCAATTATATGCCAAGTTTAGCAAATGTGAGTTTTGGTTGAAGGAAGTTGGATTTCTCGGACATGTTATATCCGGAGAAGATATAGCAGTAGATCCCACTAAAGTTGATACCATGACCAAGTGGGAAGCACCAACCACCGTGGGAGAGATCCGGAGTTTTCTTGGACTCGCAGGATACTACCGGAGGTTTATTGAGAATTTCTAAAGATTGCGAAGCCTATGACGGAGTTGTTGAAGAAGGATACCAGGTTCATATGGACGGAGGAATGTGAGGCTAGTTTTCAGGAGTTGAAGAAATGTTTGGTCACTTCACCAGTGTTGATTTTTCCAGACCAGACCAAGGATTATGAGGTGTATTGCGACGCTTCACGTCGAGGACTTGGAGCAGTGCTTATGCAGGAAGGGAGAGCTGTTTCATATGCCTCACGACGGCTTAAGCCTCATGAGTTGAATTATGCTACGCATGATTTGGAGTTAGTAGCCATAGTGCATGCACTGAAGACTTGGAGACATTTTCTGATTGGAAACCATTGCGAAGTGTATATGGATCATAAGAGTTTGAAGTATATTTTCACACAGAAGGAGTTGAATCTCAGACAAAGGAGATGGTTGGAGCTCATCAAGGATTATGATATGAGATTGCATTATCACCCTGGAAAGGCTAACGTAGTAGCTGACGCATTGAGACGTAAGAGCCACGTCAACACCTTAATGACGGGAGATTTACCAAGGGAGTTAGCCGAAAATCTTTGAGAGCTATGTTTGGAAATAGTCCCGAGAGGCTATGTAGCGGCATTGGAGATTTAGTCTACATTGATGGATAAAATCAAAGAAGCCCAAAGGACTGACAAGGAGATTGCTTCTATTAAGGAGAAAATTAGCAAAGGAAAAGCTAAGGGATTTCGTGAGGATGAGTATGATACCATATGGTTTGAAGACCGTGTTTATGTGCCAAATGATTCGGAGATCAGGAAGTTAATTTTACAAGAGGCCCATGATTCACCATATTCGATTCACCCAGGAAATACCAAGATGTATTTGGATTTGAAGGATATTTTCTGGTGGACCGGAATGAAGAAGGATATTGCGGAGCTTTCAAAAAAAGAAGGATATTGCGGAGTACGTAGCAGTTTGTGATGTATGTCAGAGAGTGAAGGCAGAGCATCAGAAGCCAGCAGGATTGCTACAACCATTGCCAATACCCAAATGGAAGTGGGATAAGCTAGGCATGGATTTTATTACAGGATTTCCCAGAACACGTTCAGGCTATGACTCAATATGGGTTGTAGTCGATCGTTTGACAAAGGTAGCTCATTTCATTCCAGTGAAGACTACCTATACCAGTGCAAAGTTGGCAAAGGTATACATGACCAGGATCGTATGTCTGCATGGAGTTTCAAGGAGCATTGTATCAGATAGAGGAACCCAGTTTACTTCAAAGTTCTGGAATCAGTTGCATGAGACTTTGGGAACCAGACTAGAGTTTAGCACAGCTTTCCACCCGTAGACAGATGGACAGACTGAGAGAGTCAACCGGATCTTGGAGGATATGCTAAGAGCTTGTGCGCTAGATTACAGATCTAGTTGAGACGACTATTTGCCGTATGCAGAATTCTCTTACAACAACAGCTATCAATCCAGTTTGAAGATGGCCCCTTTCGAAGCCTTCTACGGAAGAAGGTGCAGGACCCCACTGTCCTGGGATGAAGTTGGAGATCGCCAGTTGTTTGGACCGGATCTGATAAAGGAATCTGAACAGAAAGTGAAATTAATTCGCGACAGGCTAAAGGTAGCTCAATCCAGGCAGAAGAGTTATGCAGATTCTAAACGCAAGGAGACAGTTTACGAAGTTGGAGACCGAGTTTATCTTCGAGTATCACCACTTCGAGGAGTTAAGCACTTTGGAGTTAAGGGAAAACTAGCGCCAAGTTTTGTAGGCCCATACAAAGTGTTGGAACGTATGGGAGAAGTAGCCTACAAGTTGGAATTACCCGAAGGACTGTCAGGAGTTCACGACGTGTTTCATGTATCCCAGTTGAAGAAGTGCCACGCAGAAATGGATGACATACCGCTGAGAGATACGGTACCACTGGAAGCAATTCAGTTGGACAGTGATTTGACCTATGAGGAGAAACCAGTTAAGATTCTAGAGTATGCCAGTCGAGTCACCTGCAGCAAGGTTATCAAGTTTTGCAAGGTTCACTGGAGCCACCACACGGAGGATGAAGCCACCTGGGAACGAGAGGAAGAATTGATGAAAGACCACCCTCACCTATTTTCTAGCCAACCCGAATCTCGAGGGCGAGATTCATCTTAAGGGGGGTAGGTTTGTAACATCCCAAATTTTCAATTTGGAATGTTATACACTAGATCATCATTGCATATCATATTTATTGCATTTTGGCTGATCCTAGAAATTTTTCGCAACTCAAGGACCCTCGGAGAGAGTTGGGGATTTCGTTATTTTCATATTTGAGTTGTCTCAAATTTTGAAAATATGATCTTTTGATTTTATTTATTTCATCTTCAATTATTTCTATTACAAAAATATGAGAGAGGGAATAAAATGACTTTCCCAAAATAAAGATATATTGAGGATTTAATAAAAAAATCAAATAAGATTTTATTTGGTTTTATTTGCTATTTTATTTGAATTTAGGAAAAAATGTGTGTTTTTCAAAATTGCATTTAGGCCCCAAATAAATGTTCACTTCGTCCGGCTTGATTTTAGAAGTTGGGGAAATTTTATTTCGGGATTTTTGGAGTCCGTTTAGTATTTCTTTCGTTAGTTTTTCTGCACGGAATTAATTTTAAAAAAATCCGAACCGACTCCGGGCCGTACCCAAGCGGGACTCCGCCCGGGGGGCCTTTATAAGCCGCCCGCCCGAGCCGCTGAAGCCCAACAGCGCCTCAGCCCCGCAGCCCGCCCGCGCGCCCCAAACCCTAGCGTCGCGCCGCCGCCCTGCCGCGCCGCCTCGCCTCCGACCCCGCCGCGCCACCTCGCCGCCGACCCCGCCGCGCCACCTCGCCGCCGACCCCGCCGTCCCGCCGCCCGAGGTAGCCGCCGTCGCCGGCGGGTTTCCTCAGAAAACCGCCCGGTTTTTATTTAAAAAAAACAGATCCGTTTTTTTATTAGAACGGTTTTTTTACGGTTTAGTTATTTAGCGAGCGTTTGCTCGTTCGTTCGTTTTAACGAATGTGTTCGTCATTTAGATCCAGTTAACGAATGTTCGTTCGTTAATCTGTTCGTCGTTTTTCTTTTTCTCGGATTTTCCGCGATTATTTCTGATCGTGATTTCTGATCCGATTTTCGTTTTAGTATAACTTCTCGCTCGTTTATCGGAATCAGGCGATTCAAGCGCCTGGAGTTTCGTCTCGAAACCCTCTTTCCGTTTAACCAACTTAAATAAGTTTTTTCTTCTGTAAAAATTGTCTTAGATCCAGAATAGTAAACGAAGCTTGTTTCTTTTGATGTTTGTCTTTCGTTGCTTCGTTTGATTGGATTCTTTTTGCCTACCAGAGTTCTTAAGTTGAACCTTCTGGTTAGATCTCTTATTCGAGTTTTACCTGTGCATTAGATGAGTACTTATTATGTGCTGGTTTGTTTGCGATAGAGTACCCGGAGTGCGCCGCTTGTTACTTCGAATCGCTAGGTTTCCCGGATCATCAGGAAGGCAAGTAACACTTTGATCATACCTCATACTACCCGGTTTTATTGCATTAGATCAATCCTTACACATTGCATGATTAGGATCTAACTAAATTGAGGGTTTGGGAAGTAGTTGAGGTAGTACCTATTACCTGTTTATTATCAAATCTTTGGGAGTTACTTCTACGTTGCTTATTATGCCATGCTATGCTAGTAGACATGGATTGGGTGAGTGTATCCATGACAGATGTGAGTTGGTTAATTAATGGTTTATTTAAGGTGGCAACTTAAACACACATCTGGGTGGATTGAGGTACCTGGGTATTCCAGGATTGCATGTTTTCTTTTGGACCGCCACCCAGGTTCAAAGGGATCATGAGATTATTCATGCTAGAAACTTCCGTGTGCAGCCACAAACTACTATGGGCTCTAGCATAGGTGACTAAGTCGTGCGAACTCTTACAGTGGTAGACTAGCAGATGTAGGGGATGTAGGTGGTACGGTCTACCCATTGTAAGGTGCTAGTGCTTCTGAAAGACTATGTCTCGGCCATCCGTTTCTCAAACACCGTGTAGTGCGAGAAACCAAACGGAGGCGATCGAGTCTTGTGGGGAAAAGTGTGCAAACCTCTGCAGAGTGTATAAACTAATCATGGTTAGCCGTATCCCCGGTTATGGACATCTTGAGTATCTAGTACCTGTATTATCATGTGAATCTCAACATGTTACTATAAAATTTAATTTGATGGGTTTGTTTAATGATGATGTTTAATTGGGATTGAGGATGTTGTCAACCATTCTCAATGTTTAACAACCACCATGATAGTTAAATAAATTTATTCCTTTGCAGTAGGGAAAAATTAGCTTTTCGCAAAACTATAACCATAGAGCTTTCCACCAGCCAAATATGCATGTAGAATAGCTGTCTCTTTCCATTACTCTCTATGTGTTACATTGCCAGCATATTCCGACCCGTTTCGGGCTGCAACGTTAATGTTGCAGACTTTTCAGACGACAATTAAGGAGTTTTAGGTCATGGTTCTATACTCAGTGATGCCGTTGGAGTTGACGGACTCATTTATCTTCCAAGCCTTCCGCTGTTATCGTTATTAGATGGCCTTAAGCCATATTTATTGTAATAAGTTCTCTATTGAGACACTCGATGTAATAAGTGTGTGATTGCTACTCTGTTATAAATCCTTCAAGTACTGTGTGGTGTCGGCATTACTGATCCAGGGATGACATCGGAGCACAGAGATTGGACCGTTTGAGATCTGGTCGCTACATTTGCATCTTGCGGATTCCACTATTAAGAAACCTATGGGAAGGACTAATGATGTTCTTATTGTTGCAAATAGGAATTATGTGCCCGTATATTTCATTATTCTTGATATAGATTGCAATCTTACATGTCCTATTATTCTTGGTAGACCTTTCCTTAGAACGATTGGTACAATTATTGATATGAAAGAAGGAAACATTAGATTTCAATTTTCGTTAAGGAAGGGCATGGAACACTTTCCAAGAAAGAAAATTAAATTGCCATATGAATCTATTATGAGAGCTACTTATGGATTGCATACCAAAGATGACAATACCTAGATCTATTCGTGTTTTATGCCTAGCTAAGGGTGTTAAACAATAGCGCTTGTTGGGAGGCAACACCATTTTATTTTTGTTTCTTTACTTGTTGCTTTTGTTTTGCAATAAGTAATTCATCTAGCCTCTGATTGGATGTGGTTTTTGTGTTTTAGTTAGTGTTTGTGCCAAGTAAGACTTTTGGGATGGCTTACAGTTGATTTGATCTTGCTGAAAAACAGAAACTTTTGCGCTCAGGAAAACAATTCTCTTTTTTAACAGAAGCAAGATAAAATACTGATTCTTTTGCAGAAGATTAATAAACAAATTGACCAGGCTTTCCTAATTTTTAAGAATTTTTGGAGTTACAGAAGTATTCGAGAGTTACAGATTGCTACAGACTGTTCTGTTTTTGACAGATTCTGTTTTCTATGTTTTGTTTGCTTATTTTGATGATTCTATGGGTAGTATCGGGGGGTATGAACCATGGAAAAGTTGTAATACAATTGATATTACACCAATATAAATAAAGAATGAGTTCACAACAGTATCTAAAGTGGTGATTTATTTTATTATACTAACGGAGCTTATGAGATTTTCTGTTGAGTTTTGTGTTGTGAAGTTTTCAAGTTTTGGGTAAGGATTTGATGGACTATGGAATAAGGAGTGGAAAAAGCCTAAGCTTGAGGATTCCCAAGACACCCCAAGGTAATATTCAAGGACAACCAAGAGCCTAAGCTTGAGGATGCCCCGGAAGGCATCCCCTCTTTCATCTTCGTCTATCAGTAACTTTACTTGAGGCTATATTTTTATTCACCACATGATATGTGTTTTGCTTGGAGCGTCTTGTATGATTTGAGTCTTTGGTTTTTAGTTTGCCACAACCATCCTTGCTGTACACACCTTTTGAGAGGGACACGCATTAATCGTGATTTATTAGAATACTCTATGTGCTTCACTTATATCTTTTGAGCTAGGCAATTTTGCTCTAGTGCTTCAGTTATATCTTTTTAGAGCACGGTGGTGGTTTTATTTTATAGAAAATATTGAACTCTCATGCTTCACTTATATTATTTGAGAGTCTTTAAACAGCATGACAATTTGCTTTGGTTATAAATCTATTCCTAATATGATAGGCATACAAGAGGGATATAATAAAAACTTTCATATAAAGTGTATTGAATACTATGAGAAATTTGATTCCTTATGATTGTTTTGAGATATAAAGATGGTGATATTAGAGTCATGCTAGTGAGTAATTGTGAATTTGAGAAATACGTGTGTTAAGGTTTGTGAGTCCCGTAGCATGCACGTATGGTGAACCATTATGTAACGAAGTTGGAGCATGAGATATTTTTTGATTGTCTTCCTTATGAGTGGCGGTCGGGGACGAGCGATAGTATTTTTCTACCAATGTATCCCCCTAGGAGCATGCGTGTAGTACTTTTTTTTGATGACTAATAGATTTTTGC
Organism: Triticum urartu; assembly: GCF_056163025.1. Taxonomy (NCBI): domain Eukaryota; kingdom Viridiplantae; phylum Streptophyta; class Magnoliopsida; order Poales; family Poaceae; genus Triticum; species Triticum urartu. The sequence goes on along the minus strand of NC_141873.1, from coordinate 62,700,033 downwards.
AATAAGTATGTGAGTTCTTTATCACCAATGTTGAGTCCATGGATTATACGCACTCTCACCCTTCCACCATTGCTAGCTTCTCTAGTGCCGCGCAACTTTCGCCAGTACCTTAAATCCACCATATATCTTCCTCAAAACAGCCACCATACCTACCTATTATGGCATTTCCATAGCCATTCCGAGATATATTGACATGCAACTTTCCACCGTTCCGTTTATTATGACACGCTTCATCATTGTCATATTGCTTTGCATGATCATGTAGATGACATCGTATTTTTGGCAAAGCCACCTTTCATCATTTTTTATACATGTCGCTCTTGAGTCATTTCACATCCCGGTACACCGCTGGAGGCATTCATATAGAGTCATATTTTGTTCTAGTATCGAGTTGTAATTTTTGAGTTGTAAGTAAATAGAAGTGTGATGTCATTATTAGAACATTGTCCGATCTGAGGAAATAAAAAAAGAGAGGCCAAAAGAGTCTTCAAAAAAAAGAGAAAAGAGTCTCCAAAAAGAGAAAGGAGAATAAAAAATGAGAGAAAAAGAGAGAAGGGGCAATGTTACTATCCTTTTTCCACACTGGTGCTTCAAAGTAGCACCATGATATTCATGATAGAGAGTCTCCTATGTTATCACTTTCATATGCTAGCGGGAATTTTTCATTATAGAACTTGGCTTGTATATTCCAATGATGGGCTTCCTCAAATTGCCCTTGGTCTTCATGAGCAAGCAAGTTGGATGCACACCCAGTTAGTTTTCCTTTTGAGCTTTCATAAACTTATAGCTCTAGTGCATCCGTTGCATGACAATCCCTACTCACTCACATTGATATCTATTGATGTGCATCTCCATAGCCCGTTGATACGCCTAGTTGATGTGAGACTACCTCCTTTTTTTTGTCTTCTCCACAACCACCATATATATTCTATTCCACCTATAGTGCTATGTCCATGGCTCACGCTCATGTATTGCATGAAAGTTGAAAATGTTTGAGAACGTCAAAAGTATGAAACAATTGCTTGGCTTGTCATCAGAGTTGTGCATGATTTGAATATTTGAGTGATGAAGATGGAGCATAGCCAGACTATATGATTTTGTAGGGATAAGCTTTCTTTGTCCATGTTATTTTGAGAAGACATAATTGCCTTGTTAGTATGCTTGAAGTATTATTGTTTTTATGTCAATATTAAACTTTTGTTTTGAATCTTATGGATCTGAACATTCATGCACAATAAAGAAAATTACACGAATAATTCTGTTAGGTAGCATCCCATATCAAAAAATTCTGTTTTTATCATTTACCTACTCGGGGGCGAGCAGGAATTAAGCTTGGGGATGCTTGATACGTCTCCAACCTATCTATAATGTTTGATTGTTCCATGCTATTATATTATCCATCTTGGATGTTTTATATGCATTAATATGCTATTTTATATTATTTTTGTGACTAACCTATTAACCTAGAGCCCAGTGCCAGTTTTTGTTTTTTCCTTTTTTTTGAGTTTTGCAGAAAAGGAATACCAAACGGAGTCCAAACGGAATGAAACCTTTGTGATGATTTTTCTTGGACCAGAAGACAACCAGGAGACTTGGAGATGAAGTCGGAGGAGCCACGAGGTGGCCACAAGGACGGAGAGCGCGCCCCCACCCTTGTGGGCCCCCGTGACCCTCCTGACCTAATTCTTTCGTCTATATATTCCCAAATATCCTCAAACCACCAGAGGTATCCACGAAAACACTTTTCCACCGCCGCAACCTTCTGTACCCGTGAGATCCCATCTAGGGACCTTTTCCGGCACCCTGCCGGAGGGGGATTCGATCACGGAGGGCTTCTACATCAACTCTATTGCCCTTCTGATGAAGCGTGAGTAGTTTACCACAGACCTACAGGTCCATAGCTAGAGGCCGACCGTTTGTTCCCCCATAGTCGTTCATCCCTTGCCACGAGCGTCTCGATGTCAAGCTAGGGTTCTCGCCACCAGCTAGGGAGCCCGACCTAGCACCACAAGATCAGCCAGCAGCAGGTCCTTTACGCTGCTGCCCCGTCCCGTCCGCCACCATATCTGTCGCCTCTGCGCCCGGTCATCCCGTTTCCTCCACCACCATCCCCATCGCATCCGTGCCCACCGCCCTGTCCCGTCCGCCCTACAAAAGCTCCGGCCACCCTCTCTCCCGTGCCAGCATCGTCGTTGCTGGTGAGCTCCTCTCCTTGCTTCCTCTCTGACTCATCCTCTCTCCCTCTCATATCTGGATTTCTCTCTATTGCTATATATTAAACACTCTAAAAAATTGTATGCTTAGTTGTTTGCTAAAATGTATGCTGATTTGGATGGTGCAAACATGCAGTGATTGATGGAATGTAGTTTTATGGTTAATGGAAAATTGTGTGATTGATAGCTTAGTATGAATTTTGTAGTGGTATGGATTGATGGTTGCTTAGTAAAAAAGATTGTGCAAACTAAAACGTTCACATATTGAGGCTATTGTTGTCAGTCTTGTACCTTGAGATTGTTCTTCTATTTGTAGTTTGCAGCTCACTTTTAAATTGTAATATTGAGCACTTTATGATATTTGCAACTTGTTTTTAAATGGTAATATTAAGCACTTTATGAGACTTGCAACTCGCTTTCATGTTCATATTCTAGTTGGGTAACACAGCAGAAAACAAAAAAGCTATGTCCTACGCACCAGCCCAGTATCACTATGAAATGCATACAATATTTGATATGATCATTACCAACTTGTAGCATAGCAAAAAATAAAAAAATCCGTCCTACGCACCAGCCCAGGGCCACTATGAAGATGCATACAATGTTTGATCCGATCGTTACCAACTCATAGCGCAACTGAAGAAGAGTTGGCTAAGATCATTGGTGTAGATTTCCGCAGATAGGATTTACATCCTCCTAGCCGCGAGAATTTTCTCCCTCAAACGGTCCATCGAACAGTCTCTCGACCTGTCCCTCGAATAGAAGATCAAATGTACGATCTCTCTACCCGGTTGCACACATATTTTCTCTTCATAGAGTACTTCCATGCCCCATTTCGGGCATGTATGGCGATAGACTATCCTCATCGGATGACAGACTAGCGACTTTGCTTCACTTTACTGCAGTAGGGTAGTTGATGTGGTTATCCACAAAGCTGCTTGTGCGGTTTTGCTTAAGTTTGATAGCCACATTTTCCTCAATCATGTGTTGAAATATTATCCGATTGCCATGAAATCAAATCTTAATTGCCGAAGCAAATTTATTGGATTTCGATCATTACAATTGTATTTTTGGGCCTCAAGGTGTAACCAAAGTTTTGGTTCAGTTCTAGCCTCTAGGTTATTGCGGCAGGTTGCATGCGGATTTCCTATTTCCCGCATGTTGCAGAAAACTGTTGCCGCCATGCACATGCAACGCTCCATATCGAGCGAATTGGTCTGGCCCATTTTATAGCTATACGCAAGCTTTCTGTTTACGGTTTTGGGAATGTTCTACACGTTAGAAGCTATTTATTTTCAGTTTGGGGAATATTCTAGAAGGTTCCTGAAGCGTTTTTCTTTCTTTTGTGTTTCTTTTTCGTTTTTTCGTTCTCTTTTTTCTTAATTTTGAGTTTTTTTTGTTTTTTCTATATTTTTTTCTTTTCTTTCCTTTTATATTTTGTTTTATATTTTTCAACTTATTTTTCTTTTTTCAACAAATGTTTAGAAATTTAAAACATATTTGCATAAAATTTGTTCATTTCTACATAAAATGTTCCGGTTTTCCAAAAATATCAGAAATTCCAGCTAAGGTAAGAATTTTTGCAAAATTTGTTCGCTTCCTCTGAATAAATGTTTGAAAATTCTAAAAAGTTTAGAACTTCAAGTTTTTTAAAAAATGCATTTTTCAAAAATTCAAGAAATGTTCACTATTTTGATAAAATGTTCCAGTTTCAAAAAAATCACAATTGTTTTTTATGATTTCAAAAATGTTTCGGAATATCATAAAATGTATTTATTTTTTGAAAACTGGAATATAATTTCGTACTTTTGAACAAGAAAAGGTGTTCAGGAATTTTAATAATTATTCATAATTTTCAAAAAAATCTTCGTGCTTGTGAACTTTCTTCAGAAATTCAAATATGTGCAAAATTGAAAAATAGGTTCATGAATTTCACAAATTTAAAAATGTTCTATAATTTAATAAATGTTTGGAATTTTCAAAAAATATTTTGGCTTGTAAATTTTGTTCACAAATTTCAAATATGTTCTATTTTACGAAAATTTGTTCATAAATTCACAAGGTGTTATCGCATGTTTTAAATTTATTCACTAATTCAAACATTGTTCACATTTTGCAATAGAAGATCATGTTTGTTAAAAAATGTGAGAATAAAAAATACTCGTAATTTTCAAGAAATGATTTAGAAGAAACAAATTATATTCTGATCTGCTGCAGCATTAGTTCTTGAGCATTCTCGCGACGTGTTAGTCACATGCACTTACAAGCTTGTGTGGCTAACTGCATGCCCCCGTGACATGGTAGTTGTGCGCGGTTGCTAATTAGTGGGCCGGCCCAACCAGGGACCCGCTGTTTGTGAAATGCAGACTGTCTACCGCAATAAGCGGCACATAGGAGGTCTCAGTTGCATGGGCGAAGCAGTATCTCGCCTTAAGCAACACAGAATAGAGTTCGTCCTGAGCACCCATTACATGGGCTGTGCCCAGTACGAGACCCGAGACTTTCCTCGATAGCAACGTTATTTTTTATTTTTTATTACCTTTATTTAAATTTGTGAAATGAAAAAAATTATTCCTCGATCCATATTACATGTCGCTCAAACGGACGTATCTACCATTAAAATATATCTACACAATCATTTGAACGACAAGTGATATGGATTGGAGGGAGTATTGAAATTTAAAAATATGCACAGTGCACATTCAAGAAATGTTCATGTACTGTTTTAAAAATTGTCCACGCAACTTTTACAAATATTGATAAGATTTAAAAAGTATGTGACATTTAAAAAATTACACGTTTTAAAAATATTATGCGACATTGCCAAAAACTGTCTGTAAAATTTATGAAATATTATTGCAATTCAATAAAATGTTTCGTACCATTTAAAAATTGTAAGTTGCAATTAATAAAATGGTAACGAGTTTCACAAATATGTTTGTGTCATTTAAGAAAATGTTTATACAGTACAAAACAATGTTTCTGATGTATAAAAAAACAATGTGCACGAAAAAATGTAGACATGTGTTGAAAAAATTGATAAAAAACCCAAGAAATAAACAATCTAAACCGAAAAATGAACGAAGAAAACCAAAAAGAATTCAAAAAACCGAGTGAAAACAGAGAAAAATCAATTAAAAATAACAGAAAAAAACTCACATGTAGCTACAATACCTATGAGGAGGATTTATTATGGGCAATGCCAATACGTAGCTGTCGCGAGGGGATCCGGCTTGCCTGCTCCCTCCCCATGCTCCTATCCGTGCTCCCACTTCATCCTACGGTTGTCTTTTTTCCTCTTTTATTTCTAATCTAATCATCTCCCCCCTTGATTTTAAGGGGGTGCAGCCGGGCCTTATTTTGTCCAATCAAATCAAGCCACGTACGCGGAAGCACGGATGGGCACACGCCGGGGGAGCAGGCAAGTCTCGTCCGTCGTGAGGTTGCACTGCGTCCGCGTCTTTCTTCCTTTATTCTGGCTTGGACGGTTGAACCCCTTGCCTGCGGTAAGTTGTCTATCCTGGGCTATTGTGGATTTGAGATCATGGCTTCCACACGTAATACGGTAAGGGAGCTCCTATACAGCGCTGCAGGCGCCCGTTAATGATCTGGCGCCTGCAGCGCTGCTAGAATGGGCCGGCCCACGAGCGTGCTGCCTCAATTTTTTTTATTTTTTTACCAAAATAAAAATATGAAATGAAGAAAGGTATAGAGATTTAAAGAAAAAAGTTCATCCATTTGAAAAAATACGTTCATATCTTTAAAAAAGGTTCATAAATTTGGAAAAAGTTCATAAATTTGAAAACAATTTCATTCAAATTGAAAAAAAGTTAACCAATTTAGCAAAATTTCATTAAATTTGAGAAAAGTTCATAGAAATTTAAAGAAAGTTCATGTATTTTTAGAAAAAGTTCATGAAACTGAAAAAAAAAGTACATAAATAAGAAAATTCATAAATATTCAAGACAAATGTCTGTTAAATTTGTAAAATTTTCATCAATCTCAAAAAAGTTCACAGAATTTTCAAATAAAAAAATCGTCAATCGGCGCCTAGATGGGCCGGCCCATTTACGGACGCCACAGGCGCCAGTTAACGAAATGCACGTTAACTGGCGCATGTGGCGCCAAATAGGAAATGCCCGTAATACGTCCCAGCTGCAACACGGTGCTATTAGATTGGCCCGATACAATAGTTGCACATGAGTTTTTTCTCTGGTTCTTTATCTCTTTTTTTCATAGTTTTACATCGGGTTTTCTTTGTTTTTCTTTGTTTTTTTGCACTTATTTATTTTTTATTTGATTTCATTTGTTTCTTTTCTAAAAATCTCACGCACATTGTATATTTTTTTATACATTAAGAACATATTTTATACATATTTAGCATTTTTCAAATACCTAATTAATAGTTTTTAAAATTTAATTTTGATTTTTATGCTTTTCATATATATTGTATATTTTTGTATACATCTAAAACATTTTTATATAAGTTTATATTTTTCAAATACTTGATTATTTTTTAAATACATGATTTTTAAATTTATTTTGAATAGGTATTAAACATGTTTCCAATATACTTTAAAACATTTTTTAGAACTATGCAACCATTTTTTTACATTCTATAAACATTTTCTAAAGTCGCAAACAATTTTTTGAAACGTGTGATGATTTTGTAAAATGTAACTAACATCTTTTTTCAAATGGTACAGTACATTTTTATGAATTCACGGACATTATTTTTACATTTTATAGAATTGTTTAAATTATCATTTTTTAAAGCGTGAATATTTTTTATATATCATAAACATAGTTTTATTGGTACAAATGTTATCTAAAAATTAAGAGAATGATTTTTACACTATATGAACATTTTTTGAAATGTGTAATGAACACCTATAAAAATTAACTAAATTATATTTTCATAACATATGGTTTAGTATTTTTCAAAATATAAACAAGAGTTTCAAGAAAAAAAATACACACGCGCGATGTCAATGTTGCAAAACTACATGGCTACTAGGCCAGCCCACAATCGGCTCCTAGTTGACTAGCCTGGCTTCGGTCTTGCTAAAGGCGAGACAACCACTCAAAAAAAATACTAAAGGCGAGACATAGACTAGACCTTCATACAGCCCATAATATCCGATCGTCTTTTCCCCTTCCTGTTGCAAGGGCAGTATATTTTCGCTCAACACTGACTCACTGGAATTAATGTGCATTCGTATCAAACATGTCCTTGCACGGGGCACCGGGGATAGTTTTGTGCTGAGAGGGCATGTGCATTTTGTTTGTCCTTTGTTCGGCTTCGTATAGCTACCTAGAGCTAGTCTCTCACAATTGTCATTTTTTCCTATTGTGACCTCCATTGGCACTTATGCGAGTAGCACCGACCGTCGTAGATGGAAATCTCAATATCTCCGTCCATGGACGGTGAGGTTGCCGTTTGAGGCGTTGTCTTTGCTACCCTGGCCGTTTTTGTGTGGGGCAGCTCGTGCTGGTGTCGTGCCCCGTGCTTGCCCGATTCTTTCAATGGGCGATGGAAACTGGAAACGTTCACTGGCTTTCGCGCTCATGAGTTATTGTCTATGACGGTTTTCAGGCCGGAGTTAATTTGCCTTTCTCGTCATACAGTACTTTCATGAGCAATTTCAGGCTTGTATGATCATCATCATCGGATGACAACCAGCAACTTTGCTTCACTTTACTTTGTGAGGCCATGTTAAGCTTGGGTATCCATGGGCACATCTATTAGTACATACATGGAGGAACTGCAGTAGGATGGTTAATGGGGTTAATGCAGTTGATACGTAGTCCCATGTTTTTTGCGGAAATAATTCTTGTATTACTCAATCAAAGTACAATCACGCTTAACAGCGTCTAAAACGACCTCTGATCCCGACCCAAGCCGTACAGCAGTTTGGCCTTCAGTCCTTCCAAAGTTTGCCAAAACATGACTAGAGAAATTACAACCACAACGGATATGAGTAATACAAGAACTTTGTTCAGACATGTTTTCTTTTATCTCTCTAACAAGAAATGTGTATCTTCATATGTTTGTGTCTCCACTCTTCAACATATTCACAACCTCCAAATTTTCACTTTCAATGTTAATTGATAGATTGCTCCACTGTAGGGCTAGCATGAGTCCCTCCCGGATAGCTAAAATCTCAGCCTCCAACACATCATTACATGAAAAAAGGTGTCTATAGGAGTTGAAAATAATACCATCGGAGTGGTCACGAAGTATCATACCTGTACCACCAACCCCATCTTTAGTCCCATGTTGAAATATTATCCAGTTGCCATGAAATCAAATCTTAATTTCCTAAGCAAATCGTATATGATTCTGGTATTTGGAGAGGAAGAGTGCAAATGGGGTTTGCTCGGTAATTAAAATTGTATTTTTGGGCATCAAGATGTAACCAAAGTTTTGTTTCAGTTCAAGGTTCTATTGCGGCAGGTTACATGGGCGAGGCAATATTTCGCCTTATGCAAGACGGAATAGAGCTCGTCTTGAGCGACCATTACATGCCCGAGCCCAGCATGACCCGAGCTTTCCCGTTAGCGACCCTAGCATAGGTATAAACATGCCTTCTAAGTTTATTTATTTTTATTTTGTTAGCAAGATTAATGTTAGAGCGTCGTTGTTTTGGTGCTGGCAATTTTGAGGCACATAGTTTAGCCGAATTTGCTTTGTCACTAGGCCCGATGCGTCACTTTTGGTTTGGTGATTCCCACGATCTGAACTGTATCCCACACATTGTGCTTATGATGAACAAAAACTTGGTATTCCCTAAATTTTTTTTACCTTTATTTACATTTATGAAATGGAATAAGTATTATATTTAAATTTAAAAATACAATCATTGCGCTGTCAGGAAATGTTCATGTAGCCTTAAAAAATTGTTTGTGGCATCTAAAAATCTTGACAGGATTTTTTTTTTGATATTTTACAGAAATTACACGTTTTGAAAATTTATGTGACCTTTAAAAAATGTTTATAAAATTTATAAACATATTTGTGAAATGAAAAAAAATGTTGTACCACTCAAAAATGTTAATTGAAATTAATACAATATTAACAAGTTTAACAAATATATTTGATATTTTAAAAAATGTCTATACAATACGACAAACATTCCTGATTTATATAAAAAAGAACAACATGTACGAAAAAACTAGACATGTGTTAAAAAGTTGAAAAAATAAATAGAAAATCCTTGACAAAAACAGAAAAACAAACAATTAAAACCGAGAAAAACCATAGAAATAAAAAAAACAAGGCAAAAATAGTGAAAAAAATCAATTAAAAAAACAGAAAAAACTCACCTGCAGGTACAGTATTGGGCAAGTCCAGTAGCATCGCAAGACCTATTAGGACCAAGTACGGGTGATACACAGCTCTCGCGCGGTTGGACTGCATCTGTGTCTTCTTCCTTTGTTCTGGCTTGGGCCCCTTGTCAGCGGTAGTTGTCTATCGTGGGCTTTTGTGTGTTAAACTCCATGGCTTCTATACTACGCGGGAGCTTCGTCGAGAGCAACTAATTAAGGAGCACTCCATGGGAAGCCCCCGCAAGAGTCACTTGAGGAGGTCTGGGAGCGCGCCACTTGGCGCGCTCTGGGCGTTTCCTTTGAATTTTTTTTATTCTTTTGTATGTGTTTTTCGCTTTAAGATGAATTTTTCAGTTTTTTTGTTCCCCCCCGTTTTTTCTTACAAAAAAACGTGTTTTTTTTTCTTTTATGAGAGGCATAAATTTACTTCTTCTGGAGGCACGAATTTGCTACGCGAGAGGCATGGTCATGCCTCTCAAAAAAAGGAAAAAATGCATTTTATTTTTTTCCTTTCGCGAGAGGCATTAATTTACTTGTGGAGGCACGGATTTTCTTACGCGAGTGCCTCTCGGCAAAGGAAAAAAAGAAAGGCACAGATTTACAGCACGGATTTACTTTCGCGAGAGGCATGGTCGTGCCTCTCAGAAAGGGAAAAAAGCGTTCTCCTGGTTCTGTTTTTGTCTATATTTTCGTAAAAAAAAGTTCGTCGAAGCCTATGAACATTAGATCTAGTTTTGAAAATCTCGACGCGAAGAATCCAATGGTGAAAACGGTTCTTGATTTGGACACACGGATTCGAGAGATAAAACGTTTTAAATAAATGAACATACGAAAAAAGAAAAAACTGTCAGGTTGCGACAAGTGACGCACATGCAGTGTGACACTTGTCGCAACTTGAGAAGGTGGGGGTGGCCTTTGCAAAAAATTCTTCTAAATTAGTGATTTCGAGCTCTCGTTTTAAGCGAGAGCTATTTTTGTCTCGCCGAAGCAAATTCACCCGCATTCTAGCTATTGGGCCGCCTTTTAGCGTGTGTTTAAAACAAAGACGAATAAAATTTGGGAGAAATCAGGATTCAAAACTAGGCGCCCCGGCTATCGGGCAACTATGCTAGCCATTTAGCTAACTTAAACTTCGTTTAAAGTACTATGGCGGGACCTAGTTGAGTGTAAAATAGGCGGTTTTGCAGTTCTTTTTCCTGGTCTTTTTATTTTGTCTTTCTTTTTTGCATCGGCTTTTTTCTTGGTTTTTTCTTTCTTTTTCTTCTGTTTTGTTCTATTTCCATGTTTTTTGTTTTCGTCTGCTTCTTCTTTCCCTTATCTATTTCCCCTTATTCTTTTCGTTTTTCATCTGGTTTTTCCTTTTTCCTTTTGCCTTTTATTGTTTTTATCCTTTTTTCCTTCTCTTTGTTTTTTCTTTTTCTATCTTGGTTTTCATTTTACATTTTTCGTATATGTCAAGAACATTTTCCCATACATGTATAAAAAAATTGTAATACAAACACATGGTTAGCATTATTTCTAAAAACATTAACAAATCAAATCATTGATTAACATTTTTTAAATACAGGATTAACATTTGGTGAATAGATAGTGAACATTTTATTCACATAAATATTTTGTAGATGCTCAAGTAAAAATATTGACATAAAAGATTAACATTTTTATACAGATTTAGCATTTCCCAAATCCTTGATTAACATTTTCAAACACTTGTTCAATATTTTTTCAAATGCTAGATTAACATTTTTATATACATGGTTAAATTGTTTCATTATTTTTTAATACATAGTCAATATTTTTTATATACACATGTAAAAAAATTTAAATACTTGATTAAAATTTTCTAAATACTTGTTCAACATTTTTTGATATGCTTGATTTACCTTTTTATATACAATATTAAAAAATATATATTTTTTAACATAGGCTCAAAATTTGTTCTATACATATTTAACATTTTTAAAATGCTTGATTAAAATACTTTAAATACATGATCAATTTTTTTCATAAAAAATGTTTTCTTTTGTATACATTTTCGTGTACATGATAATAATTTTCTCAACACGCATTTAACATTTTTAAATTCCTAATCAACATTTTTTGAAAACATTTATAGATAATTTTTTGTAATATATATTGACGATATTTTAAACTATAAAAGAAGTTAAAATAATGAAAGAAACAAAAAAAGAAGACGTAAATAAAAACAGAGGAAACAAGGCTGTGCCATTCTGCCCATCCCACTCTACCCTTTCGGCGAGGGTTACCTAGTTCTCGCTTTGTGCGAGACATAGGGGCACCCATGTGTCACAGCTGTAGCCCGCGGGTTATCTTTTGTGGTTTTTCCAACATATTTTTCACAGATCTATATCGGGTTATCTTTTTTGTTTTTCTGTTTTTCCTCTTCGGTTCATTTGTTTCCTTTTCGGTTTTCACCGGTTAACTTTTCTTTATTCATCCTTTTATTTTTCTTTTTTCAACACATGTCTATTTTTTCACATTGCATATATTTCTTATACATTAGGCGAACATTTTAATACACATTTAGCATTTTCAAATAAATGATCGACCGTTTTTAAAATTTATTTTTGATATCTTTTTACATTGTAATACGTGTCTCATTTATATCATAAGGATCATAGTACAAGTCATGTACATGCTGACCTGACAAAACTGAATGATTAGCAGAACGCTAGCCTTTGCACTAAAGAACGTCAAAATGTAAAATTAAAAATAAGACCGAAGAAACCTTTGAGCTTGACACCTACACCCATCACCTGCCTCTCGCACCATCACATCAGCCACCAAAGAAAAATATGTCGGATTACCTCCACACCCGAGCTCGACGCGGCTCCATCGCTGATATGCAGCTTTGAGGGAACATCCTAGACACGCCATCGAACTTCAAATCTAGCACCCCCATATGACTACGACGTCGGAGGAGAAAATCATACCTTCTGTCCACGTACCACGAACTCAGCACACGATACCATCTTTCAGATGCCCTCTGATGCAGACCATAATTTGCATGTGCTCCTGGAATACCTCCAAGCACCACGGCTGTGCTGGAGCAAACACCGTCGGAGCCGAAGGACACGGGCCCACCATGAGGATTCCGTGGCTGCCACACCATTCTTGCTTGAAAAGACTAGATTTCAAATTCATCCCAAGCATAGGACCAATCGCCTCATTGGAGTAGGATTTGAATACATTTTATTCAGTGTCGCTATTGCCGATGCCAAAGCCAAGACAACGAACAACCTAAAAAACTAAGCTACCTTGGCCTAAAATTATCCACGCACGTGGATCTGGCGACCCCCCCTCATCACCAATGCCCGAGGCGAGTCCCTCGCGGCGAAAAGCAAGATCGCTTTTCTTGTCTTCGGGAGGAAGACAGGAAAACGATAGTTATTTTTTATATCTACCTTTTTCATACACATTGTACATTTTATGTATACCATTAAAACAATTTTATATACGTTTAATGTTTTTCAAATACTTGGTTAACTTTTTTTAAAGACGTGCTTTGCACATTTTTTGGAACATGTGCTAAATTATTTTCAAATATACTTTAAACAAAGTGATATGACTTATACGAAACATTTTTCAAAAATGTGCGATCATATTGTTACATTGTATGAACTATTTTTGAAATTTCACAAACAGTATTTTTGAAAGCTTTAAGATTTTGCGAAATCTAGCTGAAATATTTTCTAAATGCCATGAAGCAGTTGCTTTTCAATTACATAGACATTTTTTTAATTTCTAATATTTCCTAAATGCCACATTTTTTAAATTCCTGAATATTTTTATATGCCATATATGATTTTGAATGGTACAAATGTTTCCTAATAACGTAGCGGACAATTTTTTAAGCTAGATCAACATTTTTTAAAATATTTGATGAATAATTATAAAAAATTAACTAACTTTTTTTCATAATATGATTTAGTATTTTTTAAAATATAATCAAAATTTACAAAATAAAAACATTAGTGCAAGGATTTTTTATTTTTTTGAAATATATATTTAAAATATTTTAAAGTATAAATAATGCAAGAAACGAAAACACAAAACACAAATAAAAACTGCAAACAAGGCTGTGGCATCCAAGCATCTGGGCTGGCCATATCTATCTCTGGCGTGGGTTCCCCGCGCATGCGTCTCAGCTGTAGCGTGGCGCTATTCGAACGGTCCAATATCTTAGTTGCCCGCAGGTTGTTTTCTATGGTTTTTTAAACTTATTTTTCATATTCTTACATCTTTTTTTTGGTTTTTGTATGATTTTCTTGGCCTTTTGTTGTTCTCTTCGGTCTCATTTGTTACCTTTTCTGTTTTGACCTGTTTACTTTGTTTTATCCATCTCTTTTTCAATTTTGTTTTTTAACACATGTTTATTTACTTTTCATATTGTATATTTTTCCTATACTTTAGGCGCATTTTATACACATTTAGCATTTTTCAAATACATGGTTAGCAGTTTCTAGATTTTACTTTTGATATCAACCTTTTTTCATAGACATTGTACATTTTACATATAAATTAAAATATTTTGATGTACATTCAATATTTTTCAAATACTTGGTTAACTTTTTTAATATGTGTTTCGTACATTTTATGGAATATGTGTTAAATTGTTTCCAAATATACTTTAAAACAGTTATTTGAATTGTGCAATAGTTTTTCAAAACTATGCGATCATATTTTTACATTGTATAAACATTTTTTGAAATGCCACAAACAGAATTTTTGAAAGCGTTAGTTTTTGTAAAATGTAACTTACATGGCACAAATCAAATTTTTTCGGATTACACAGATATTTTTATTTTTTTAAAATGCCTGAATATTTTGATATGTCATATATTTTTTCGAATTGTATAAATGTTTTCTAATAATTGAGCCAACATTTTTTTAAGCTAGATGAACATTTAAAAAAATATGAAATGAACACTTATAAAAATGTTAACTAAAATATTTCTTCATAATATATGATTTAATATTTTAAAAAATATAAGCAATATTTACAAAATAACAAGCGCTTGATGTCAACGTGACAAAACCACATGGCTACTAGGCCAGCTCACTGACGGCTGGTAGTTGACGAGCTTGGCTTCCGTCTTGCTAAAGGCGAGACATAGACCAGACCTCAATATTAGCCAAAATCTCCTCTCTTCTCATCCGCAAAAAAAAAATATTATCTCCTCCAGGTTTTAAGGGCAATACATTTTGGCTCAACAACGACTGACTGAGTAATGTGCATTTGTGTTAAACTTGTCCTTGCACGGTGCACTGGGGATAGTTTTGTGGTGACAGGGCATGGGCATTTCGTTTGTCCTTTTTTCGTCTCCAAATAGCTACCTATAGCTAGTCTCCTTCACATCTATCATTTTTCCTCTTCTGACCTCTGTTGGCATTGATGCGAGTAGCACCGACCAGGGGCGATTCTACTGGGGGGCTTTAACAGGCTCAAGCACTGTAAAATTTGTTTCTACTACTAGTTTTAAGGCCCAGCCTAGCTACTTGCAGGCCCAATCCAATACATATTTGCATGACCCAGGCAGCCCAGCCCGCCCTCCATTTTTTTAGATTCGCCACTGGCACCGACTACTTTTGTTGTTGGTTTACTTCAGTTCTGTGCTGAAAATTCAGTCAGTGGGAAACTCATTCTTTATGATGTCCTAATCAAAATTCGTTAGAATTTGGATAGAGATACATAGTACTCCATCATTTGCTTTTTTTCTTTTCGGCTACAAGTTGTTCATAAATTGTTCAGTCCAGTTGTTGTTGCTCAGCCGCATGGTCCGAATCCCACAGCCTCAAGCTTCTGCTTTTATTCCCAGCTAAGTAGTACGGGTAATAGTGGACGCAGCTGTTCTGATCCCTAGCTCACATGAGCTCGGATGAACAGTAAATTAAAAAAGCAAATATAAAAAATTTCCATTTTTTTGTATGAAACTTTGACAATTATTTTCAACCGCATTTTGGAGCATCAATTGTATTAGTTTACCACATTTTACACGAATGTCATCACGTGATGAAATTTTGCAATCTATGAAAACACCTGCCGAAGTTCCACACAATTTTTTTTGCAATTCTTTTACTGTTCACCCGAGCTCATGTGAGCTCGGGATTAGAACATCACTTTCATGGTAATAGTACCGTTTTCCCTACCTGCTTGACATTTCTAGTAGAACCTTTAGGAATTTCTAGAAATGTTCAAGAATTGAACAAAAAAAATCATGATTTTGTAGAACCTTCAGGAATTTCTAGAAATGTTCAATATTTCTATAAGATAGTCACCTATATTAAAAATGTTCATGGATTTATTATGACCAGGGACATTTTTTTACACGCAGAAAAAGGGACTTTTTTGAAAATAAAAAAATACGGACGAAATCTTACCTGGGCTCGCCCAGTGTCGTATGGGATCCGCACGTGGTGTGTATTCCGTGCACCACGCACGAAGGCAGCTCCTATTTATCGCGTAGGCCAACAGGTAGCGATGAAACACGTACCGAATTGCGCCCCGCTGGGTATGACTGTGCCGACAAGATGTATTTTCTTTTGTGTTTTCCTTTAGACCTTTTGTACTTGTTAATTTTTTTTTCATTTTCAAGTTTAAGATGTATCCAATTCTGCGAACAGTTTCTGAATTTCACTAACATAGGTTGATGTCAAGACATTTTTTAAATAATTTTTACGGATCTTTTTCAAATTCATGAATATTTATAAATTTCATAAAAAAAATTCAGATTGTTGATTTTTTTTTACTTTTGGTTCTTTTTGAAATAGAGAACAGGTTTTTAATTCATGAATAGTATTTGATACATGAGAAAAAAAAACAAGTAACGAGAATTTAACTATTTTCAATTATCTTTTCGAAAAATTTGAGCATTTTTTAATTCACGAACATATTTTTGATTTAAAGGATATTTGTAAAATTTGTGAACATTTCTGCTTTCCCAAACCTTTTCCGAAATCTGCAAACAATTTCCGTAATTTTTGAATATTACATTTTTTCGAAAACTTTTTTTTAAATTCGCAAACCTTTTTTGATTTGCAATAAGTTTTTTAAAATACACGACTTTTTTCACATTCATGAACATTTTTCGTCACTTTTCGAGCATTTATTAAATTTGTGGAAAAAATTAAAATTCGGAATGTTGTCTGGTTTCGTAATTTTAAAAATCTGTGAATACTTTCTATTTTTAAAATAAATAGCAATTAAAGAAAATGAAATGTAAAGGAAAAAAAACAGCGCTGGTGCCCTGTAATAGGCCTGCCCAAGTCGTGCAATGGTGTGTGTTGTGAAGGTATCTTCGGGCCCGCGCGTGGATTAAGATGGCCCGAAGTGGGAATTACCAGTACTAAGTTGACGCCCACACTTCTTTATATAGGCCACCCCATCACAACCGAATAATATCATGTCCTTTTTCTTTAAAACAATTTGTAAAGAAGTGTATCGCTCCAAAAAAATTTGACGAAGTGTAGTAAAAGAAATTTAAGATTTTCCTTAAATATTATTCAAACAAGTTTAGGAATAAAAAAGTTGAAAGAAATTATTTCAAGAAGTGTTCATTGTGCATTTGAAAAGTATTTGTTGTGTGTTGAAAAAATGTTCTTGGTGTATCAAAAAAATATTTGCCGTGTTTTGAAGAAAAAAGTTCACCATGTTGCAGAAAAACATACATCATGTCTTCAAAAAAAGTCATGTATAAAAATAGTTTTTTCTTTGAGAAAAATGGAAGAAGACATAAAATACATTGAAAAATGGAATCTCGACACAAAAACAGAAAAAAGTGCACAAAGATAACTAATGAAAGCATATAAGTCGTAAGCCCATCCAAAATAAGTGCTTTCTCGTCCAACTACTCTAGAGTCTCTGGTATCACAACCAAGACAAACCGAAGTAGAATCAAAGGACATGAAAAAGTAAAAAAGAAAGGAACAAGAGAGAGGAGATTGGACTATACCCAACGAACGTGACGAAGAAAGAAAATCTACTTTTTAGGCATGAAGAAAAATTGATGGAAACCCATCCGGCCCAATACTTAGGTACATGGTGGTTTGTGGGCTATAATATGGGCCTATTCGTCTATCTGCACCCAAGTCCAACCAAACACGCTGGATCCAACATTTTTTATTTTTGAGCTATTTGGCTTCAACAATGCTACATCTACAGGAGTTTACATGATTGATTTTACGTGGCGCTTTTTGATTGGGTGTTAGTTGGGGAGGGGCCCCACCCCCATGAAAATCGGGGGGGGGGGGGGGCGATGTTTATGAAGTTTGGGAGAAGCCTGTAAACTCATGTAGATGTAGCATTTTTGATTGGGCATGGCATGGAGGAACGGCCGAATCGGTCGTTTCCAACAGGGATGCAAGGTTTTCCATGTGTTCTATTCTAATCACCCCTTGATCTTCTCACTCTCTAATCTACATAACGGTCCTTCAATTTGAGATATGCTTTACATGAAAAAGATACATATCAATGTTGTGATTTCATTCAGATGATCGGTTCTCAATTTCAGGAACTGTAAATCTTCAATTTTCTAATGTTCGGAGGTTTTCCCGATGAACTTCAACAAAATTTTCAATCCCACTCGACTGTTTAGAATTCCTTTCACCACTAGATTCATCATGGAGTTTCACATGACTTTCTTGTTGCACGTTTTCTGTTTCGATGATCGTAGACGAGTCAATCTACATCTCCCTCGTGGACTGTGCCTATGCATACGTGTAGTCTGTTTTAATAACACTCCTTAATCTCCTTCACCTAGTCATGCTACACTGGCGTCAATGTCGGTGTCGTTCCTCTCGGCCACCTGTCCCGCGTCCTACTACACTAACGCCGGTGCTAGCGTCATTCCTCTCGGCTTGCTCTCCTGCAGCCTACTACATTAGCGCCGCAATTGACGTCATTCCTCTTGGCCTCCGCCCCCGCATCCTACTACACTGGCGCCGTCGTCGACGTCATTCCTCTCGGTCTCCTCTCCCGCATTCTACTATACTGTTGCCGCCACCGACGTCATTCCTATCGGCCTCTGCCTCGTCACGCGCATTGCATTTCTCCTTCCCGGCCTATATCTCAGCGCCCTCCTCCTCATCCCTCCTCGCGGACTTTTTTAGCAACGACGACGCTAGCAACTGGTTCGTCGCGTCGCCGATGGGATCGCTCGCCCACGATTCCATGCTCCACGCGTCAGACACGGCGCTGTGGCCACCGTCCACTGCAATCGCCAAGGTGCTTTAGTGTAATTTTGTGTGTTATGTGTAGTTGTTAACTCTTAATCACATCTATTCTATGCAACCAAACACCGTGCCTATGCAGCAGCCTAGCCAACACAGGCCACCAAACGCCAGACAAAACTTGCTTCCCTAATGTTGCCAACCTACATGCAGTCTACCAAACTATATGCAGAATATGGGTTTTAGCGTGTATTCGCTGAGCCTATTACAACTCAACCAAAGATGCAAATACTCAAAAATCCATGCAAGTAACCAAATAGGCTCTATATGACTTCGGAGTGTGCCCAAACTTCCTTTTTTTCTTTTCGGCCTCGCGGGTGAAGTGGTACCATTTTTCCTCACCGCACGGTCGTATCAAACGCGATCGAATCAGATTAGTCCGCATTGAATGGGAACAACGTCCAATGTGGGACAGTTGGGTGATGACAGGAAGCATTTCATCACGTCAACCTTAATCGGACAGCTGCCTTTTCCCCCTCCATTTTTTTTCTGGCGTGGAAGTCTCTGACATCCGTTGACATTGCTGCGGCCAGCACCAGTGAAAGCAGCTAGGAGTATCTTTTATTTTAATGCAGAAAAGTTAGACAGCGCAGTAGACCCGACGTTGCCACAGTCTGACGAACACGGACGGGTGGGTACGTGTGACGTGCGATCGCGCGCGCGGGGTAGCGTGTCCCCTTACCACGGATCCTAGGTACGGGCCGGCAGTCCGACACCGACCTACGACGTGCGATCCAGGAGGACCACGTCGGCCGATCGATCGATCGAGCAGACGAATTACTACACCGTACTAGTATAGCATGGTAGGTAATTATGGGTGCAGTAGATGGTGATTAACTCGCACCGCCATGGGGGCTCTGTCGGTGACGGTCCACCGTTGCTTCTAGAGGATCTGAAGAAAACGTTCAGATTGGTGTCGCTCTTGCTATCTGATAAGTACAGATCTTTCGTGTATCGTCGCCGATCCGTAAATGGGGCTTCCAGAACACATCGACCCATTTTGTCGCTGCCAAATGCGGGCAAGTCACACGTCCAGAAGCAGGAAAAGTAGAACGAGCGATTGGGAAAGCAAGCGGAAGCAAACGGCAATTGGCAAGCTTACATTACATGCGTGCATGGGATGCGTGTTCGGCTGCGTATACTCAATCGGCCAGCAAGCAAGCGAGCGAGCGGAGCGGCAATCATGGCGCGCGCGCGGTAGCTCTCTCCATTTGGAGTTTTCTTGGGCGACGGGCGGATCCTTCGTGGCGAAGGAAGAGAGGAGGCTCCGTTACGCCCTGGTGTCGTCGTCGTGACGCCACGCCCCACGCAATGCCTCCTCGGCCGATCGGGCCCACTGGACCACGACCTGCGCCTCCCTTGATCGCCTGCGAACGCCCCGCTGTGCGGCCGCGTTGTGTTCGACCGTCCGAAAGCGCAAAGCGCAAAAGGCGTATCCATAAATCAACTTATTCGAGGGATGCAACGGTGCATTCATGTGTGTTTATTGACTGTGTGCTTAGGGCATATATCCAACACCGATTCACCGTACGGTTGTATCAATCGCGGACGAGTTTGGACTAATCCACGAACATGAATAATTTTTTTTTTCCAACCGGGCATCCCTTTTCCATTAATTTCTCAACGGAAAGATAGCAACAGTTCAGTTTGATCCTACAACCACCATGAATACATGAGCCGGCCATCCAACCATATTCCCTAAACATCTACATTTTTTCCTTTTCTTTAAGCCCATCAAAATGATTATAGAAAACAGCACAATTCATGCATAAATAATTTGTAATATCCCTAGTACAACAGTAGTTCAAATGTAAATATTACATATGAGAGAACATGATGTTCAACAAGTTTTTCGAATTCATCGATTTCAAATTCAACGATACTGGAGTCACAATCGACACAAGTCCTCCCACACACTATGCCCCCTCAGGGTCCAACAATGTATGACGTAAATGCCTTCCCCTTGGTCATGTGGTACAACACGACAACATATCCGGGCTGTACAACGTGATCATTATCAAGTTGCAACATTGAGTAATTAACAAATTGACAAACATGGAGATCAACAAGAAGCAAAACTTACAATATCCATTGACGAGCCTGTTGGCCACACTGTCTTCACTTGTGCAAGCGCACCACAAAACTTCATGATGTGTTGGAGATGGTGTACCACCGATGGGCTAGCGACTTGACATTGCGATCATGAATCATGTGCAAGTGGTAGAGCGCGGAGTGTTTTTGCTCAAGAAACAAAGCGCACACGCATTGCCAATACATTGAGCCCCCTTACCTCATGCTTACAAAGTCCACGGATACGACCTTCCATGCATCACACATCCACTCATCCTCCACCACCGAGTACCTCACCATCGTGCTTTACTCTAGAAAACAACAGAAGGTTGAACAAAAAAGCTCAAGGGCATTTGACTGAACATACCGGGCGTGGTGACTGCCATGGACGACGTGAGCAGGAGGCGGAGGGCATCGCCTGACTATGGACGGATCCTGGGTGGGCGATGGGTAGTCCAAGGCGGGCATACGCGTGAGTGGGGAATGCAGACGTTCAACAATGCCTGGGTGATTATAAAGGTGCTCTACAGGTGTCTCCGATGGTGCTTGTTGAGTTGGCATAGATCGAGATTAGGATTTGTCACTCTGATTGTCGGAGAGGTATCTCTGGGCCCTCTCGGTAATGCACATCACTATAAGCCTTGCAAGCATTGTGACTAATGAGTTAGTTGTGGGATGATGTATTACGGAACGAGTAAAGAGACTTGCCGGTAACGAGATTGAACTAGGTATGAGGATACCAACGATCGAATCTCGGGCAAGTAACATACCGATGACAAAAGGAACAACGTATGTTGTTATGCGGTTTGACCGATAAAGATCTTCGTAGAATATGTAGGAACCAATATGAACATCCAGGTTCCGCTATTGGTTATTGACCGGAGACGAGTCTCGGTCATGTCTACATAGTTCTCGAACCCGTAGGGTCCGCACGCTTAAAGTTCGGTGACGATCGGTATTATGAGTTTATGTGTTTTGATGTACCGAAGGTAATTTGGAGACCCAGATGTGATCACGGACATGACTAGGAGTCTCGAAATGGTCGAGACGTAAAGATTGATATATTGGACAGCTATATTCGGACACCGGAAGTGTTCCGGATGATTTCGGAGAAAATCGGAGTGCCGGAGGGGTTACCGGAACCCCCCGGGAAAGTATTGGGCCTTAGTGGGCCTGAGGGGAGAGAGAGGGTAGCAGCCCAGGAGGTGGCGTGCCCCCTCCCATGGGGAGTCCGAATTGGACTAGGGGAGGGGGCGCGGCCCCTCTTTCCCTCTCCCTCTCCCTCTCTTTCCTTCCCCCTTCCCTCTTCCTAGTTGGACTAGGAAAGGATGAATCCTCTTCCTAGTAGGAAGAGGATTCCTCCTCTCCTTGGGGCGCACCAAGGCCGGCTGGCCTCCCACCTTGCTCCTTTATATACGGGGGCAGGGGGGCACCCTAGGACACACAAGTTGATTGTTCCAAGCCGTGTGCGGTGCCCCCCTCCACCATAATCCACCTCGATCATATCGTAGGGGTGCTTAGGCGAAGCCCTGCATCGGTAGCAACATCATCACCGTCATCACACCGTCGTGCTTATGGAACTCTCTCGCGAAGCTCTGCTGGATCGGAGTTCGTGGGACGTCATCGAGCTGAACGTGTGCTGAACTCGGAGGTGCCGTGCGTTCGGTACTTGGATCGGTCGGATCGTGAAGATGTACGACTACATCAACCGCGTTCTCATAACGCTTCCGCTTACGGTCTACGAGGGTACATGGACGATACTCCCCCCTTTCATTGTTATGCATCACCATGATCTTGCGTGTGCGTAGGAATTTTTTTGAAACTACTATGTTTCCCAACAGTGGCATCCGAGCCAGGTTTATGCGTAGATGTCATATGCATGAGTAGAACACAAAGGAGTTGTCGGCGTGGGTATATACATATTGGTTGCTGTCACTAGTTGATTCTTGATTCAGCGACATTGTTGGATGAACGGCCTAGACCAACATTACGCGTACGCTTACGCGAGACTGGTTCTACCGACGTGCTTCGCACACAGGTGGCTAGTGGGTGTCTGTTTCTCCAGCTTTAGTTGAATCGGATTCAATGAACATGGTTCTTTCTGGAGATCAAAAAGCAATCACTATACCGCGTTGTGGTTTTTGAAGCGTAGGTAAGAACGGTTCTTGCTCAGCCCGTAGCAACCACGTAAAACTTGCAACAACAAAGTAGAGGACGTCTAACTTATTTTCACAGGGCATGTTGTGGTGTGATATGGTCAAGGCATGATGCTAAATTTTATTGTATGAGATGATCATGTTTTGTAACACAGTTATCGGCAACTGGCAGGAGCCATATAGTTGTCGCTTTATTATATGAAATGCAATCGCCATGTAATTACTTTACTTTATCACTAAGCGGTAGCGATAGTCGTGGAAGCAATAATTGGCGTGACGACAATGATGCTTCGATGGAGATCAAGGTGTCCAGCCGGTGACGATGGTGATCATGACGGTGCTTTGGAGATGAAGATCACATGCACAAGATGATGATGGCCATATCATATCACTTATATTGATTGCATGTGATGTTTATCTTTTATGCATCTTATTTTTCTTAGATCGACGGTAGCATTATAAGATGATCTCTCACTAAATTTCAAGGTATAAGTGTTCTCCCTGAGTATGCACCGTTGCGAAAGTTCGTCGTGCTGAGACACCACGTGATGATCGGGTGCGATAAGCTCTACGTTCACATACAACAAGTGCAAGCCAGTTTTGCACACGCAGAATACTCGGGTTAAACTTGACGAGCCTAGCATATGCAGATATGGCCTCGGAACACTGAGACCGAAAGGTCGAGTGTGAATCATATAGTAGATATGATCAACATAGTGATGTTCACCATTGAAAACTACTCCATCTCATGTGATGATCGGACATGGTTTAGTTGATATGGATCACGTGATCACTTAGATGATTAGAGAGATGTCTGTCTAAGTGGGAGTTCTTAAGTAATATGATTAATTGAACTTTAATTTATCATGAACTTAGTACCTGATAGTATTTTCCATGTCTATGTTGTTGTAGATAGATGGCCCGTGCTGTTGTTCCGTTGAATTTTAATGCGTTCCTTGAGAAAGAAAAATTGAAAGATGATGGTAGCAATTACACGGACTGGGTCCGTAACTTGAGGATTATCCTCATTGCTGCACAGAAGAATTACGTTCTGGAAGCACCGCTAGGTGCCAAACCCGTTGCAGGAGCAACGCCAGATGTTGTGAACGTCTGGCAAAGCAAAGCTGATGACTACTCGATAGTTCAGTGTGCCATGTTTTACGGCTTAGAACTAGGACTTCAACGACGTTTTGAATGTCATGGAGCATATGAGATGTTCCAGGAGTTGAAGTTAATATTTCAAGCAAATGCCCGGATTGAGAGATATGAAGTCTCCAATAAGTTCTATAGCTGCAAAATGGAGGAGAATAGTTCTGTCAGTGAACATATACTCAGAATGTCTGGGTACCACAACCACTTGACTCAACTGAGAGTTAATCTTCTAGTTGATAGTGTCATTGATAGAGTTCTTCAATCACTGCCTCCAAGCTACAAGAGCTTCGTGATGAACTATAATATGCAAGGGATGGATAGACGATTCCCAAGCTCTTCGCAATGCTAAAGGCTGCGGAGGTAGAAATTAAGAAAGAGCATCAAGTGTTGATGGTCAACAAGACCACCAGTTTCAAGAAAAAGGGTAAAGGGAAGAAGGGGAACTTTAAGAAGAACAGCAAGCCAGTTGCTGCTCAAGTGAAGAAGCCCAAGTCTGGACCTAAACCTGAGACTGAGTGCTTCTACTGCAAAGGGACTGGTCACTGGAAGCGGAACTGCCCCAAGTATTTGGCGGATAAGAAGGATGACAAGGTGAACAAAGGTATATGTGATATACATGTTATTGATGTGTACCTTACTAATGTTCGCAGTAGCACCTGGGTATTTGATACTGGTTCTGTTGCTAATATTTGCAACTCGAAACAGGGCTACGGATTAAGCGAAGATTGACTAAGGACGAGGTGACGATGCACGTGGGAAATGGTTCCAAAGTCGATGTGATCGCGGTCGGCACGCTACCTCTACATCTAACTTCGGGATTAATTTTAGACCTGAATAATTGTTATTTGGTGCCAGTGTTGAGCATGAACATTATATCTGAATCTTGTTTAATACGAGACGGTTATTCATTTAAATCTGAGAATAATGGTTGTTCTATTTATATGAGTAAAATCTTTTATGGTCATGCATCCTTGAAAAGTCGTCTATTTTTGTTGAATCTCGATAATAGTGATACACATATCTATTATATTATTAAAACAATAATAGAAAAATAGTTCAAAAAAACGGCCGTGATTTGGAGCACAAAAGTATGTATATATATATGTCTCCTTATCCCATACATTACAACCAGCCTAAACGTGCTGAGCCGGAGTAAAAAGTTCAATCCGTCAAAAGAACAACCGCTGAGGCAAGCTAGAGTCCAGACCCAATACATAGATATAAGTGTCTTTCCTTATATCATCATAACTATTTTTCTCTATGTGAAACAATCATTAAGCGCTAATTTGCGTCGAGCCGAATTTTATATTTGTGGATCGAGCACAAGTTGTAGGCAGAATAAAAAATACATATGCTTTTTTTTCCTGGGCTCCACTACATTACGTGCTAGCCAAATGGCCTCCTAATCTGCATGATCGAGCTAATCCGATTCCATATGCTAATTACAATTGATTATGTCATACTGACATCCATGACCAACCTTTTTTAAGTAGTAATATTTTTAGAGGAATTTATGTAGAACTTCTTAATTTGTATGCAGGAACAAAACAGATTCAACTTTTTGACAACGGAAAAGGTAGCAAGAATTAATTCTTTTGCACACTAGCCACATGCATAGGGTCTAATTGGTACATAATGTAGTGATTATGATGATGTAGCAGAAGGAGAGATACGAAAAATATGGCTGTGCAATTTGAAAATAATAGATGGAGATAATTTTCTTAGGAGGTCTGTTTGACACATAATTTGGTATTGCTTCGCTGAATTAGAAACATGCAGTAGAACAAAATATAAGAAAAATATGGTTTAGCAATCGGAGATATACCTTTTTTGCATCAACATAACTAAAATATAAACAACAGTGTGAAAAGGGGTATACGTAGGCGTTCAATATACATGAATATAAACTATGTACCAAGAATATCAATTAACAAATGCAAAAACTAATTCACAAATACAAATAATAAAAGACAGATAACTAATCAAATACAAGCAAAATTGATCTTTGGTTCCAAATATAATGGTTGCAATTAAAATAAAAAAGTTACACATAACAATAATAACAGGAGAATGAGTCTACTACATGTCAGAAAAATCAAGATTGCGCTCATTCATCTAGCATCATTGTTCACACACCTATATAGAAATGGCAAACTGCTAGCCTGACAGGAGCATCTATACTCCCAATGAGAATTTTCACATTTCAGGTTTGCGTACATGAAGTGCACACCACAAGACAAGGCCCAACGGTAAGTAGGAAAAATACTTTCGCATAAGGCATATATGCCCAATAATTTTACATGAGGTATACAGGAATTTAAGCAAGGTGAACCAATATAAGAAGATACCAGAACAAAAGAACTGTCAACTAAGTCGAATAAACCAGTCCCTTACGGCAACCTGGCGAAACATCCCATCATGTAAGCTATGCTGTTAGAGAATCACATGCGAATATAGTCCAAACAATCACGATCTTTAGAAGGCCACCTATCAGTTGATCAGCGTCAATTGTGCTTATTATTTTGTAATATATAATAGCCAAATGTTTATGATGTGGATAACCAAAGGGCCGGCGTGACGTTCCAAAACCGTCACAAACACATTTTAAGTGAAAAGATGGTTTTACAAGACAAAAGTGATCCGCCATAAGAAATCACTCATTTTATAGCATTCACATGTGGCAAAAGTACTCGCGGGATAAATTAATATCCATGTTTTCGCTTTGGCTGTTATCGTCTGGCCAAAAAGCTTTAATTTCATCTCATCCTAAGTGAAAGCGTTTAATTTAATTGTCCTGCATATTTCATCAAATAGATAGAGTAGTTAATATATATATATATATATATTTGTGTCATTTTATTCCATAATTTGTGATATACCATTGCTACTATGACTGAAAAATTAAATTGGGTGTTTGCTTGGGAGATAATGGTAGACAAAGCAATACTGTGGGTAAAAATAGAAAATAAAAACTTATGATGACTGGACAACATAGATAATTAGAGTAAGATGAGAAGACATCCAAGCATGTGGATCTACGATATAGTACTGATAGAAAACCATGATTGCAATGTGGCCAGACACAAGATTTTTGCGATTTCGATAAAATTCACTAATAAATATGTTGACTTAGACTGAACAACGACGAGAACTAGAGTAAGATGGGGAGATATCACGGCATGTGGATCATGTACCATATGGTATTAATAGGATAAGAAAAATGCAATGTCGCAAGTGATGAGGCAGGGAATTGAATGGACTATAAAGTTTAGATATGAGCCATAAATATTACATATTTCCTAAATACCATAAAATAAATTGTTACAAAATATCCAAGAATGAGGTAAAAGAGTAGTTGGTCTTTCGGTGTGACATATCAACATCCTTGACACCATATGTATATCAAAATTTAATGCAAATAAGATGAAATAAAATAGGTAAATAAAAATAACATATATGGAAATAGATAGAAAATCCAGCCGCGCAATGTGCGGGTCACCCCGCTAGTTCATAATATTGAAGCTAAAAGATGCAGAGTTGATAATGATAGTGCAACTTATTTGTGGCACTGCCGTTTAGATCATATTGGTGTAAAGCGCATGAAGAAACTCCATTCTGATGGACTTTTGGAATCACTTGATTATGAATCACTTGGTACTTGCGAACCATGCCTCATGGGCAAGATGACTAAAACGCCGTTCTCCGGAACTATGGAGCGAGCAACAGATTTGTTGGAAATCATACATACTGATGTATGTGGTCCGATGAATGTTGAGGCTCGCGGCGGGTATTGTTATTTTCTCACCTTCATAGATGATTTGAGCAGATATGAGTATATCTACTTAATGAAATATAAGTCTGAAACATTTGAAAAGTTCAAAGAATTTCAGAGTGAAGTGGAAAATCATCGTAACAAGAAAATAAAGTTTCTATGATCTGATCGTGGAGGAGAATATTTGAGTTACGAGTTTGGTCTTCATTTGAAATAATGTAGAATAGTTTCGCAACTCACACCACCCGGAACACCATAGCGAAATGGTGTGTCCGAACGTCGTAATCGTACTTTACTAGATATGGTACGATCTATGATGTCTCTTACTGATTTACCACTATCGTTTTGGGGTTATGCTTTAGAGATGTATGCATTCACGTTAAATAAGGCACCATCTAAATCCGTTGAGACGACACCTTATGAACTGTGGTTTGGCAAGAAATCAAAGTTGTCGTTTCTTAAAGTTTGGGGCTGCGATGCTTATGTGAAAAAACTTCAACCTGATAAGCTCGAACCCAAATCGGAGAAATGTGTCTTCATAGGATACCCAAAGGAGACTGTTGGGTACACATTCTATCACAAATCCGAAGGCAAGACATTCGTTGCTAAGAATGGATCCTTTCTAGAGAAGGAGTTTCTCTCAATAGAAGTGAGTGGGAGGAAAGTAGAACTTGATGAGGTAACTGTACCTGCTCCCTAATTGGGAAGTAGTTCATCACAGAAATCTGTTCCTGTGACTCCTACACCAATTAGTGAGGAAGCTAATGATGAAGGTCATGTAACTTCAGATCAAGTTACTACCGAACCTCGTAGGTCAACCAGAGTAAGATCCGCAACAGAGTGGTACGGTAATCCTGTTCTGGAGGTCATGTTACTTGACCATGACGAACCTACAAACTATGAGGAAGTGATGATGAGCCCAGATTCCGCAAAATGGCTTGAGGCCATGAAATCTGAGATGGGATCCATGTATGAAAACAAAGTATGGACTTTGGTTGACTTGCCCGATGATCGGCAAGCCATCGAGAATAAATGGATCTTCAAGAAGAAGACTGACGCTGATGGTAATGTTACTATCTACAAAGCTCGACTTGTTGTGAAAGGTTTTCGACAAGTTCAAGGAGTTGACTACGATGAGACCTTCTCACCCGTAGCGATGCTTAAGTCCATCTGAATCATGTTAGCAATTGCCACATTTTATGATTATGAAATTTGGCAAATGGATGTAAATACTGCATTCCTGAATGGATTTCTGGAAGAAGAGTTGTATATGATGCAACCTGAAGGTTTTATCGATCCAAAGGGTGCTAACAAAGTGTGCAAGCTCCAGCGATCCATCTATGGACTGGTGCAAGCATCTCGGAGTTGGAATAAACATTTTGATAGTGTGATCAAAGCATATGGTTTTATACAGACTTTTGGAGAAGCCTGTATTTACAAGAAAGTGAGTGGGAGTGATGACCCACAAGTATAGGGGATCTATCATAGTTCTTTTGATAAGTAAGAGTGTCGAACCCAACGAGGAGCAGAAGGAAATGATAAGCGGTTTTCAGCAAGGTATTCTCTGCAAGCACTGAAATTATAGGTAACAGATAGTTTTGTGATAAGATAATTGGTAATGAGCAACAAGTAACAAAAGTAAATAAAGTATAGCAAGGTGGCCCAATCCTTTTTGTAGCAAAGGACAAGCCTGGACAAACTCTTATATGATGTAAAGCGCTTCCGAGGACACATGGGAATTATCATCAAGCTAGTTTTCATCACGTCCATATGATTCGCTTTTGGTACTTTGATAATTTGGTATGTGGGTGGACCGGTGCTTGGGTACTGTCCTTACTTGGACAAGCATCCCACTTATGATTAACCTCTATTGCAAGCATCCGCAACTACAACAAAAGTATTAAGGTAAACCTAACCATAGCATGAAACATGTGGATCCAAATCAGCCCCTTACGAAGCAACACATAAACTAGGTTTTAAGCTTCTGTCACTCTAGCAACCCATCATCTACTTATTACTTCCCAATGCCTTCCTCTAGGCCCAAATAATGGTGAGGTGTCATGTAGTCGACGTTCACATAACACCACTAGAGGAGAGACAACTTACATCTCATCAAAATATAGAATGAATACCAAATTCACATGACTACAAATAGCAAGACTTCTCCCATGTCCTCAGGAACAAACATAACTACTCACAAAGCATATTCATGTCCATAATCAGAGGGGTATTAATATGCATAAAGGATCTAAACATATGATCTTCCACCAAATAAACCAACTAGCATCAACTACAAGGAGTAATTAACACTACTAGCAACCCATAGGTACCAATCCCAGACTTGGAGACAAGAATTGGATACAAGAGATGAACTAGGGTTTGAGAGGAGATGGTATTGGTGAAGATGTTGATGGAGATTGACCCCCTCCCGATGAGAGGATCGTTGGTGATGACGATGGCGATGATTTCCCCCTCCCGGAGGGAAGTTTCCTCGGCAGAACAGCTCCGCCAGAGCCCTAGATTGGTTCCGCCAAGGTTCCTCCTCGTGGCGGCGGAGTCTCGTCCGGAAAGATGGCTTATGATTTTTTTCCTCATTGAAAGACTCCATATAGCAGAAGATGGACATCGGAGGGCCACCAGGGGGCCCATGAGGTAGGGGCGCGCCCAGGGGGTAGGGCGCGCCCCCACCCTCGTGGGCAGGGTGTGCCCCCCTGGTGAACTTCTTGCGCTCAGTATTTTTTATATATTCTGAAAATGACTTCCATGAAGTTTCAGGACTTTTGGAGCTGTGCAGAATAGGTCTCTAATATTTGCTCCTTTTCCAGCCCAGAATCCCAGCTGCCGGCATTCTCCCTCTTTATGTAAACCTTGTAAAATAAGAGAGAATAGGCATAAGTATTGTGACATAATATGTAATAACAACCCATAATGCAATAAATATCAATATAAAAGCATGATGCAAAATGGACGTATCAAGGAGCTTTGTAGCATTTCTAATATTATATGTGGATGACATATTATTGATTGGAAATGATATAAAATTTCTGGATAGCTTAAAAGGATACTTGAATAAGAGTTTTTCAATGAAAGACCTCGGTGAAGCTGCTTATATATTGGGCATCAAGATCTATAGAGATAGATCAAGACGCTTAATTGGACTTTCACAAAGCACATACCTTGATAAAGTTTTGAAGAAGTTCAAAATGGATCAAGCAAAGAAAGGGTTCTTGCCTATGTTACAAGGTGTGAAGTTGAGTCAGACTTAATGCCCGACCACTACAGAAGATAGAGAGAAAATGAAAGATGTTCCTTATGCTTCAGCCATAGGCTCTATCATGTATGCAATGCTGTGTACCAGACCTGATGTGTGCCTTGCTATTAGTTTAGCAGGGAGGTACCAAAGTAATCCAGGAGTGGATCACTGGACAGCGGTCAAGAACATCGTGAAATACATGAAAATGACTAAGGATATGTTTCTCATTTATGGAGGTGACAAAGAGCTCGTCATAAATGGTTACATCGATGCAAGCTTTGACACTGATCCGGATGACTCTAAGTCACAAACCAGATATGTGTTTTTATTGAACGGTGGAGCTGTCAGTTGGTGCAGTTCTAAGCAAAGCATCGTGGCGGGATCTATGTGTGAAGAAGAGTACATTGCTGCTTTGGAAGCAGCAAATGAAGGAGTCTGGATGAAGGAGTTCATATCCGATCTAGGTGTCATACCTAGTGCATCGGGTCCAATGAAAATCTTTTGTGACAATACTGGTGCAATTGCCTTGGCAAAGGAATCCAGATTTCACAAAAGAACCAAGCATATCAAGAGACGCTTCAATTCCATCTGCGATCAAGTCAAGGAGGGAGACATAGAGATTTGCAAGATACATATGGATCTGAATGTTGCAGACCTGTTGACTAAGCCTCTCTCACGAGCAAAACATGATCAACACCAAGACTCCATGGGTGTTAGAATCATTACTGTGTAATCTAGATTATTGACTCTAGTGCAAGTGGGAGACTGAAGGAAATATGCCCTAGAAGCAATAATAAAGTTATTATTTATTTCCTTATTTCATGATAAATGTTTATTATTCATGCTAGAATTGTATTAACCGAAAACATAATACATGTGTGAATACATAGACAAACAGAGTGTCACTAGTATGCCTCTACTTGACTAGCTCGTTAGTCAAAGATGGTTATGTTTCCTAACCATAGACATGAGTTGTCATTTGATAAATGGGATCACATCATTAGGAGAATGATGTGATTGACTTGACCCATTCCGTTAGCTTAGCACTTGATCATTTTAGTTTACTGCTATTGCTTTCTTCATGACTTATACATGTTCCTATGACTATGAGATTATGCAACTACCGATTACCAGAGGAACACTTTGTGTGCTACCAAACGTCACAACGTAACTGGGTGATTATAAAGGTGCTATACAGGTGTCTCTGATGGTACTTGTTGAGTTGGCATAGATCGAGATTAGGATTTGTCACTCCGATTGTCGGAGAGGTATCTCTGGGCCCTCTCGGTAATGCACATAACTATAAGCCTTGCAAGCAATGCAACTAATGAGTTAGTTGCGGGATGATTGATACGTCTCCAATGTATATATAATTTTTGATTGTTCCATGCTATTATATTATCAACCTTGGATGTTTTATATGCTATTTTATATGATTTTTGGGACTAACCTATTAACCTAGAGCCCAGTGCGAGTTTCTATTTTTTTCCTTTTTAGAGTATCACAGAAAAGGAAAATCAAACAGAGTCCAATTGACCTGAAACTTCATGGAACTTATTTTTGGACCAGAAGAAGCTCACGGAGCATCGGAGATGGACCAGAAGAGTCCCGGGCTGCCCACGAGGGTGGGGGGCGTGCCCACCCCCCTGGGCGCACCCCCTGCCTCGTGGACAACCCGGAGATCCCTTGACAGACTTCTTTCGCCTATATATGTCCATATACTCTAAAAACATCGGGGAGTAGAATACATCGGAAGTTCCGCCGCCAGAAGCCTCCGTAGCCATCGAAAACCAATCTAGATCCGTTCCGGCACCCTGCCGGAGGGGGGAATCCCTCTCCGGTGGCCATCTTCATCATCCCGACGCTCTCCATGACGAGGAGGGAGTAGTTCACCCTCGGGGCTGAGGGTATGTACCGGTAGCTATGTGTTTGATCTCTCTCTCTCTCTCGTGTTCTTGATTTGGCACGATCTTGATGTATCGCGAGCTTTGCTATTACAGTTGGATCTTATGATGTTTCTCCCCCTCTACTCTCTTGTAATGGATTGAGTTTTCCCTTTGAAGTTATCTTATCGGATCGAGTCTTTAAGGATTTGAGAACACTTGATGTATGTCTTGCATGTGCTTATCTGTGGTGACAATGGGATATCACGTGATCTACTTGATGTATGTTTTGGTGATCAACTTGCGAGTTCCGTGACCTCATGAACTTATGCATAGGGGTTGACACACGTTTTCGTCTCGACTCTCCGGTAAAAACTTTGGGGCACTCTTTGAGGTTCTATGTGTTGGTTGAATAGATGAATCTGAGATTGTGTGATGCATATCGTATAATCATACCCACGGATACTTGAGGTGACATTGGAGTATCTAGGTGACATTAGGGTTCTGGTTGATTTGTGTCTTAAGGTGTTATTCTAGTATGAACTCTTGAATAGATCGACCAGAAAGAATAACTTTGAGGTGGTTTCGTACCCTACCATAATCTCTTCGTTTGTTCTCCGCTATTAGTGACTTTGGAGTGACTCTTTGTTGCATGTTGAGGGATAGTTATATGATCCAATTATGTTATTATTGTTGAGAGAACTTGCACTAGTGAAAGTATGAACCCTAGGCCTTGTTTCCTGGCATTGCAATACCGTTTACGCTCACTTTTATCATTAGTTACCTTGCTGTTTTTATATTTTCAGATTACAAAAAACTATATCTATCATCCATATTGCACTTGTATCACCATCTCTTCGCTGAACTAGTGCACCTATACAATTTACCATTGTATTGGGTGTGTTGGGGACACAAGAGACTCTTTGTTATTTGGTTGCAGGGTTGTTTGAGAGAGACCATCTTCATCCTACGCCTCCCACGGATTGATAAACCTTAGGTCATCCACTTGAGGGAAATTTGCTACTGTCCTACAAACCTCTGCACTTGGAGGCCCAACAACGTCTACAAGAAGAAGGTTGTGTAGTAGACATCAATGATGCATTACAGAATGAGTAAAGAGACTTGCCGGTAACGAGATTGAGCTAGGTATTAAGATACCGACGATCGCATCTCAGGAAAGTAACATACCGATGACAAAGGGAACAACGTATGTTGTTATGCGGTTTGACCGATAAAGATCTTCGTAGAATATGTAGGAGCCAATATGAGCATCCAGGTTCCGCTATTGGTTATTGACCAGAGACGTGTCTCGGTCATGTCTACATAGTTCTCGAACCCGTAGGGTCTGCACGCTTAACGTTCGGTGACGATCGGTATTATGAGTTTATGTGATTTGATGTACCGAAGGTAGTTCAGTGTCCCGGATGTGATCACGGACATGACGAGGAGCCTCTAAATGGTCGAGAAATAAAGATTGATATATTGGACGACTATATTCGGACACTGGAAGTGTTCCGGGTGATTTCGGAGAAAACCGGAGTGCTGGAGGGGTTACCAGAACCCCCCGGGGAAGTATTGGGCCTTAGTGGGCTTGAGGGGAGAGAGAGGGCAGCAGCCCAGGAGGTGGCGCCCCCCCATGGGGAGTCCGAATTGGACTAGGGGAGGGGGCGCGACCCCTCTTTCCCTCTCCCTCTCCCTGTCTTTCCTTCCCCCTTCTCTCTTCCTAGTTGGACTAGGAAAGGATGAATCCTCTTCCTAGTAGGAAGAGGATTCCTCCTCTCCTTGGGGCGCACCAAGGCCGGCTAGCCTCCCCCTTGCTTGTTTATATATGGGGGCAGGGGGCACCCTAGGACACACAAGTTGATTGTTCCAAGCCGTGTGCGGTGCCCCCCTCCACCATAATCCACCTCGAACATATCGTAGCGGTGCTTAGGCGAAGCCCTGCGTCGGTAGCAACATCATCACCATCATCACGCCGTCGTGCTAACGGAACTCTCCCGCGAAGATCTGCTGGATCGAAGTTCGTGGGATGTCATCGAGCTGAACGTGTGCTGAACTCGGAGGTGCCGTGCGTTCGGTACTTGGATCGGTCGGATCCTGAAGACGTACGACTACATCAACCGCGTTCTCATAACACTTCCGCTTACGGTCTACGAGGGTACGTGGACGATACTCTCCCCTCTCGTTGCTATGCATCACCATGATCTTGTGTGTGCATAGGAATTTTTTTGAAGTTACTACGTTTCCCAACATGCAGAGTGGAAGAAAAGTGGCCTGGGAGGGGGATTTTAGTGGGTCGGGGGTGTCGGAGTCCTACATGGCGGTGGTCCAGACTCTTGCAAAGCCCCCTGATACGTCACCATCGTATCTACTTTTCCAAGCACTTTTTGATCTTATTTTAGACTCTAATTTGCATGATTTCAATGAAACTAACCCGGATTGACGCTGTTTGCAGCAGAATTACCATGGCGTTGTTTTTGTGCAGAATAAAAGTTCTCAGAATTGGACAAAACTTACGGAGATTTTTATTAAATAAATAAAAAGATACTGGAACGAAGATCTACTAGAGGAGACCCCCTGCTGACCATAAGGCAACATGGCACACTTACCCCCAGGGCGTGCCCTGATGCCTTGTGGGGTCCACGAGCCTCCGTCTGGCCTAATTCCAAGCCTATAAATTCCGTCTTCTTGAGAAAAAAAATAAGAGAAGAAGCTTCACTGCGTTTTACGATACGACGC
Source organism: Triticum urartu (assembly GCF_056163025.1). NCBI lineage: Eukaryota > Viridiplantae > Streptophyta > Magnoliopsida > Poales > Poaceae > Triticum > Triticum urartu. Next base: position 62,664,217 of record NC_141873.1, on the reverse strand, counting down.
CACCGCCACCTCCAATTTTTCGTCGGGAGGGCTATTCCGGAGTTCATTCGGGGCTCTAGAGAGGGGGATTCATCACCGTCGTCATTATCAACCCTCTTCATCAACAATTCCATGATGCCCACCACCTGGAGTGCGTAATTCCTTCGTAGGCTTGCTGGACGGTGATGGAGATGGATGAGATTTTTCATGTAATCGAGTCAATTTGTCAGGTCTTGATCCCTAGTATCCACTATGTTATGAGATTGATGTTGCTATGACTTTGCTATGCTTAATGCTTGTCTCTAGGGCCCGAGTGTCATGATTTTAGATTTGAACCCTCTATATTATCATCAATATATTTGAGTTCTTGATCCGATCTTCTAGTTGTATGCACTTGTTATTGTTGTGAACCGTTGACTGCAAGGTGACAATAATTGGGATACTTTCAGGGATGACTGTAATTCGAGGAGTTCATTGATACGTCCCAAACATATCTGCTTTCCCAAACACTTCTGCTCTTGTTTTGGACTCTAATTTTCATGATTTGAATGGAACTAACCCGGACTGACGCTGTTTTCAACAAAATTGCCATGGTGTTATTTTCGTGCAGAAATAAAAGTTCTCGAATTGGACTAAAAATTTATGGAGAATATTTCCAGAATATATAAAAAATATTAGCAAAGAAAACTACCGGAGCGGGGGGGGGGGGGGGGGACCCAGGAGCCACAAAGCTTAGGGGGCGTGGCCAGCCCCCAAGGCGCTGATTGATACATCCATTTTGCATCATGTTTTCCTACTGTTATTTATAATGTTACGCATAATAGTGCTTTATAGAGTAATTCTAATGCCTTTTCTCTCATAATATGCAAGGTTTACACAAAGAGGGAGAATACCGACAGCTAGAATTCTAGACCTAAAAAAGCTACCTTAGGGCACCTATTCTGCACATCTCCAAATGAGCTGAAAATTTACGGAGAATTATTTTGGAATATATGAAAAATAGTGGAGCAAATAACTACCGGAGGGGGGCCACCTGGTGAGCACAAGACACCAGGGCGCGCTAGGCCCCCCAAGCGCGCCCTGGTGGGTTGTGCTCAGCCCAGCCCACCTCCGATGCCCATCTTCTGGTATATAGGTCATTTTGACCTAGAAAAAGAAAATAAGGAGAGGACTTTCGGGATGGAGCGCCACCGTATTGAGGTGGAACTTGGGCAGGAGCACTTTTGCCCACTGGCGGAGTGATTTTGCCGGGGGAACTTCCCTCTCAGAGGGGGAAATCGAAGCCATCGTCATCACCAACAACCCTTTCATCTTTGGGAGGGAAATCTCCATCAACGTCTTCAACAACACCAGCTCCTCTCAAACCCTAGTTCATCTCTTGTGTTCAATCTTTGTACCGGAACCTCAGATTGGTACGTGCGGGTGACTAGTAGTGTTGATTACATCTCGTAGTTGATTACTATATGGTTTATTTGGTGGAAGATTATATGTTCAGATCCATTATGCTATTTAATACCCCTCTGATCTTGAGCATGAATATCATTTGTGAGTACTTTCTTTTTTCTTGAGGTCATGGGAGAAGTCATGTTGCAAGTAAGCATGTGAACTTGATATGTGTTTGATATTTTGATGATATGCATGTTGTGATTTCCTTAGTGGTGTCATGTGAACGTTGAGAAAAAAGTAACTACTCACATTATGCTATTTAATATCCTCTGATCTTGAGCATGAATATCATTTGTGAGTAGTTACTTTTTTCTTGAGGTCATGGGAGAAGTCATGTTGCAAGTAAGCATGTGAACTTGATATGTGTTCGATATTTTGATGATATGCCTGTTGTGATTCCCTTAGTGGTGTCATGTGAACGTCCACTACATGGCACTTCACCATCTTTGAGCCTAAGGGAATGCATTATGGAGTAGTTATTAGATTATGGGTTGCTAGAGTGATAGAAGCTTAAACCCTAGTTTATGCGCTACTTTGTAAGGGACCGATTTGGATCCAAATGTTTAATGCTATGGTTAGATTTTATCTTAATACTTTTCTCGTAGTTGCGGATGCTTGCGAGGGGGTTAATCATAAGTGGGAGGTTTCTTCAAGTAAGAACAACACCCAAGCACCGGTCCACCTACATATCAAATTATCAAAGTAGCGAACGCAAATCAAACCAACATGATTAAAGTGACTAGATGAAATTCCCATGTGCCCTCAAGAACGCTTTGGTTATTATAAGAGACCGTTTTGGTCTATCCTTTGCCACAAAAGGATTGGGCTACCTTGCTGCACTTTATTTACCATTACCATTACTTGTCCATTACAAATTATCTTGCTATCAAACAATCTGTTACCGACTATTTTCAGTGCTTGCAGAAAATACCTTGCTGAAAACCACTTGTCATTTCCTTCTGCTCCTCGTTGGGTTCGATGCTCTTACTTATCGAAAGGACTACTATTGATCCCCTATACTTGTGGGTCATCAAGACTCTTTTCTGGCGCCGTTGCCAGGGAGTAAAGCGCGCTTTGTAAGGAACAATTATTATTACATGCTGAAATTTAATGTCACTTGCTACTATGGAAAACCATCCTTTGAGGGGTTTGTTCGGGGTATGTTCACCTCGACCGGAAGCACAATTAGTTGCCCCTCAACCTATTGCACCTACTAAAAACATTGGTTATGAAATTCCTTTGGGTATGATTGAACAACTGCTAGCTATTCCTTATGTAGGAGATGGAAATGAACATCCTGATATGCACTTGATATATGTGGATTATTTAAGCTTGCAGGTTTATCCGGAGATGAAGCTAAGAAGAAGGTTTTCTCTTTATATTTGAAGGGAAAAGCATTGACATGGTATAGGCTATGCGATGATATTGGACCTTGGAACTGGAACCAAAAAATTTATCCTATGCATCTAGTCATCATGATCGGAATTATATATATATATACATATATATAATTTTTTGCCTCATGAAGGAGAAAGTATCGCTCTAGCTTAGGGGAGGCTTAAGTCAATGTTATATTCATGCCCCAATCATGAGCTCTCGAGAGAAATTATTATTCCGAACTTTTATGATCGGCTTTCTCGTGATGATCAATCCATGCTCGATACTTCTTGTACTGGTTCTTTCATGAAGAAGCCTATTGAATTCAGGTGGGATCTTTTGGAAAGATTAAATGCATCTATGAAGATTGGGAACTCGACGAAGGTAAAGAGTCAAGTATTAAGCTTGAGTTTGATTGTGCTAAATCTTTTATGAATACTGATGCTTTCCACAAGTTTAGCACTAAATATGGACTTGACTGTGAGATAGTAGCCTCCTTTTGTGAATCATCTGCTACTCATGTTGATCTCCCTAATGAGAAGTGGTTTAAATATCATCCCCCTATCAAAGAAGGAATTAAAGAACAATCTAAAGCTAAAGATGAAACTATTATTTACAATGTTGATCCAGTTGTACCTACTGCTTATATTGAGAAAGCACCTTTCCCTGTTAGGATAAAGGAACATGCTAAAGTTTCAATTGTGGTTCGCAAAGTAATATTAAAGCGCCTAAACTCTCTAAGCAAATTAAAGTAGAACCCAGTGTTGCTATGGTTAAAGATATCCTGGTAGAAAATATTGATGGGAATGTTATTTATTTCTATGATGAAGCTACTAGAATTGCCAAACCCGATGAAAAAGACAAACATAGACCTATTGTTGGCATGCCTGTTGTCTTAGTTGAAATAGGATATTACTGTTATCATGGTTTATGTAACTTAGGTTCTAGCATGAGTGTTATTCCTTTTACCTTATACCAAGAAATTATGAATGAGATAGCACCCGCTGAAATAGAAGACATATATGTTACTATTAAACTTGCTAATAGATTGTCGTTCCTCTCGGATTGTTAGAGATGTTGAAGTCTTGTGCGGGAAAATTAAATACCCTACTAATTTTCTAGTTCTTGGTTCCCCACAAGATGACTTTTGTCCCATTATCTTTGGTGGACCTTTCTTGAACACTGTCAATGCTACTATAGATTGCCATAAACAAAATGTCAGTGTTAGCTTTGGTGATGAGTCTCACGAGTTTAATTTCTCTAAGTTTAGTAGACAACCTCATAAGAAAGAATTACCTAGTAAGGATGAAATAACTGGTCTTGCTTCTGTTGCTATGCCTCCTACTAATCCTTTAGAACAATATTTGCTAGACCATGGAAATGATATGCACTTGCATGAAAGAAATGAAATAGATAAAATATTGTTCGAACAACAACCTCTGCTTAAACACAATTTGTCTATTGAAACTCTTGGAGGTTCTCCTCCACCTAAAGGTGATCCTGTGTTTGGATTAAAACAATTGCCTGACACTTTGAAATATGCTTATCTTGATGAGAAAAAGATATATCATGTTATTATTAGTGCTAACCTTTCAGAACATGAAGAAGAAAGATTATTAAAAATTCTAAAGAAGCACTGTGTTGCTATTGGATATACTCTTGATGATCTTAAGAGCATTAGTCCCACTCTCTGCCAGCACAAGATTAATATGGAACCTGATGCTAAACCCGTTGTTGATCACCAACGACATTTGAATCCTAAGATGAAAGAAGTGGTAAGAACTGAAATACTAAAGCTTCTAGAAGTAGGTATAATCTATCCCATAGCTGATAGTAGATGGGTAAGTCATGTTCATTCTGTCCCTAAAAAGGGAGGTATTACTGTTGTTCCCAATGATAAAAATGAACTTATTCCACAAAGAATTGTTACTGGTTGTAGAATGGTAATTGATTTTAGAAAATTAAATAAAGCTACTAGAAACGATCATTACCCTCTGCCTTTTATTAATAAAATGCTAGAAAGATTATCTAAGCATACACATTTTTGTTTTCTTGATGGATACTCTAGTTTTTCTGAAATACCTGTTTGACAACTTGATCAAGAGAAAACCACTTTTACTTCTCAAAAAGTGATCCTCTAGGATAGTTCGGACTCAGATGCCGAACTGGTCCCCAAAAATCCTCACAGGGCGAAGCCCCTGGCCGAATCGTAAGTATTCAGATACTCATTGTTTATCTTCAGTTCTCCCTTTCTATATTATAAGCCATTTTGCTATGTGCCTTTCAGCCCTCCACGTGAGCTTCCAAACACTCTGTTATCGGAGGGGAACTCTCTGCCGCCCGAGATGGTAGAGAGCGAGACGCCGACACGAGCCCCCTCGCCTATCACCATGGATGACGTCGAGGTATTATCCCGAAGGACCTCTCCTGGCCGTGGAGGGGCGGACGAGGCTGTCGAGAAAGTGCCCGAGGTTAATACCTCGGTCGCCGAAGACATAGGGGAAGCGACCCCTATGACAACCGACGGTGGGGACCCCAACAATCCGGGCACCACACGGACACCATTTCGGAGACCAACGCAGCTCCGGGGTCAGGTGAGCAGCCCCCTTCGAAAGAGGGGGGAGCATCAGCTCCGTCGGCGACCTCCACTAATCCGGAGGCACTGAACACTCTAGTGGAAGCACTGTAACGTGCTTCCATCATGGAGGAGCACCGCACCCTGATGGGTGTGGTGGTAGAGAAGGTTCAGTCTGCCAAGAGTGGACTGAACGAAGCCTTTACCAGCCTACTGACAGGCTTCGAGGTATGCGATGTAATGCTCTAAACGCTTTTTCCATACATAGAGGAATATACCTGTATATAGATAGTAGCCCCTGAGGCTCTGTCCGGTGTAAAAGAAACCGGACAGAGGATCCGCATAAAATTTGGGAAATCTAATCATACTTCTCTGTTATTGTATCAGGCTTCCCTATTTGCGGCAACCACCCAGGCCGTAGAAGATTTCAAACTCAATCGGAAGCTTAAGGTGCCCGGTGAAGAAAAATCGACCGCATTAACAAGCGGTTCGATGAAACGCAAAGTATGCACATAGTGTTAAAAGTTTAGTTGTATATCATAAGTGATAGTTATATTCAGAGATTAACTCATGTAATGCTTTGATTATGAGCATAGTTGGCACAGCCGAGGTCGAGACCCTCAGAGGCGCCCTTGCCCAGGCCAAAAAGGAGGCGGAGGCGAATAAGGCAGCCGCTGACAAAGCAGCTGCCGAACTGAAGACCGAGCAAGCCACCCGCCTCCAACATGAAGCTTGGGTAGCCGTAGTTGAGCAAGAGTTGAAAGATGCCCATAGGCAAGTGCGGGGCCTTGGAGGAGAAGGCGTCGGCCTAGTCGACCAAACTCGCCAAGGCTCTCAATGATGCCAAGGCGGCGCAGGTCGAGTCCCGAAGTGCTAGCGAGGAGATCCATCAAGCGAAGCAAATAGCGGCTGGTAAGTCCTTTCTTTTGCAGAGTATTTTTGGTGGTCAGAGGTATGCTTTGTTCACACGAGTGTGTAGTTCTCCAGACGTGTTTGCGAATCTTCCGAGGAGTGCCTCTGATGCCACACAATTCTTCTGAGCCTAGGAGGGGAATTCGACAGAGAAGCTATTCTGGTCGCAGTTTCTTGCACCGGAGCACCCGGTGCCCCTGAACGACCAGCTGAAGAAGCTGATGGAGCTGCATAGGGTGGCCATTTTGGCCATGAAGGATCTAATAGTCCAGCTTTGGCCGGCCGAACCAATTCCCAATAGCTAGTTTGGTTTGGTGAAGCGGCTCGTCGACGTGCTGCCTCAGATTGATGCTGTGAAGCGCTCGGCCTGCATAGAAGGTGCCCGGATGGCCTTTGCCCGCGTTAAGATGCACTGGGCAAAGATGAAGGCCACCGACGTGGCGACCACAGGCCTGCCCGAAGGCAAAGATCATCGGAAGCCGGAGACATACTTTGATGACGTACTACAAGGGGCCTGAATAGTAGAGGGCCAATGTTCTAAGGACGTCATATTTGAGTAGGTGTATTCGGGTTGTAAAAACTATGTTATGAACCCATGCTTGTACTATATCTATGTGTTGCGCCTTTTGTTTCAAGCGATTTTTCCTCCTGTGCGGCTGTTTTAATTATAAAAGTTGCCAGTCATCGGCTTCAGCCCCCCACATAGATGCTACGGGGGTGTTTTCATAACACGTGACCACACTTTATCCAACGCCTTGGTCCATAAAGGAGGTGTTCGCGAGGTGAACCAGGCAATCAGACTATGCGGTTTTATTACTTTTACTTAGCCATAGGAGCTTGACTGTGGGGCTAAGTACTAGCCCCTCATGCATGTGCGGCAATCCGGACTAGGGTGCCTTTTCCACGTGGTTGGACGAAGACCAGCCCCTCGTATAACACGGAGTGAATCGCTAACGATTTATAGTAAGTTGCCGAATCGCCGACCAGCCCTCGCTTTATCATGATAGTTAGTTTTCAGCTTTCTCTACTGAGGTACTTGACCGGACGAACCAGAAGTATAATCGCAGTATTTCTCCCTTTACTACCTTAGACGAACAGGCAGAACATAAGGTGGTAAGCACAGGAGCCGGGCAACCCAACTGTAGACCAAAGACATGACTCAGAGCCGATGCATATAATGCAATATCCGGGACGCCGAAGAGTACCCTATAGGTGTTCGGACTTGAAAATGTGCGGAGCCGAATACAGGTGATGACCCACAAGTATGGGGGATAAATTGTAGATCTTTTCGATAAGTAAGAGTGTCGAAACCAACGAGGAGCAGAAGGAAATGGCAAGTGGTTTTCAGCAAGGTAATGTTTGCACGTGCTGAAGTTATAAGTACCAGAGTAGTTTGATAGCAAGGTAATTTGTAACGAGCAAGTAACGATAGTAGTAACAAAAGTGTAGCAAGGTAGCCCAATCCTTTTGAGGCAAAGGACAGGCCAAAACGGTCTCTTATGATAAGCAAAGTGTTCTTGAGGGTACATGGGAATTTCATCTAGTCACTTTCACCATGTTGGTTTGATTTGTGTTCGCTACTTTGATAATTTGATATGTGGGTGGACCGGTGCTTAGGTGTTGTTCTTACTTGAACCAACCTCCTACTTATGATTAACCCTCTGATAACCCGCAAGTATAGGGGATCGCAACAGTTTTCGAGGGTAAAGTATTCAACCCAAATTTATTGATTCGAAAAAGGGGAGCCAAAGAATACTCTCAAGTATTAGCAGCTGAGTTGTCAATTCAACCACACCTGGAAACTTAATATCTGCAGCAAAGTGTTTAGTAGCAAAGTAATATGATAGTAGTGGTAACGGTAGCAAAAGGTAACATTAGTAAAAGTAATATTTTTGGTATTTTGTAGTGATGATAGCAATAGCAACGGGAAAGTAAATAAGCGAAGAATAATATATGGAAAGCTCGTAGGCAATGGACCGGTGAAAGAGAATTATGCCGGATGCGGTTCATCATGTAACAGTCATAACCTAGGGTGACACAGAACTAGCTCCAATTCATTGATATAATGTAGGCATGTATTCCGAATATAGTCATACATGCTTATGGAAAAGAACTTGCATGACATCTTTTGTCCTACCCTCCCGTGGCAGCGGGGTCCTTACGGAAACTAAGGGATATTAAGGCCTCCTTTTAATAGAGTATCGGAACAAAGCATTAACACATAGTGAATACATGAACTCCTCAAACTACGGTCATCACCGATAAGTATCCTGATTATTGTCACTTCGGGGTTAACGGATCATAACACATAATAGGTGACTATAGACTTGCAAGATAGGATCAAGAACACTCATATATTGATGAAAACATAATAGGTTCAGATCTAAAATCATGGCACTCGGGCCCTGGTGACAAGCATTAAGCATAGCAAAGTCATAGCAACATCAATCTCAGAACATAGTGGACACTAGGGATCAAACCCTAACAAAACTAACTCGGTTACATGATAGATCCCATCCAACCCATCACCGTCCAGAAAGCCTATGATGGAATTACTCACGCACGGCGGTGAGCATCATGAAATTGGTGATGGAGGATGGTTGATGATGACGATGGCGACGGATTCCCCTCTCCGGAGCCCCGAACGGACTCTAGATCAGCCCTCCCAAGAGGTTTTAGGGCTTGGCGGCGGCTTCGTATCGTAAAACGTGATGATTTCTTCTCTCTGATTTTTTCTCCCCGAAACACAATATATAGAGTTGGAGTTGGAGTCGGAGAGGCAACAGGGGGCCCACGAGGTAGGGGGCGCGCCCTAGGGGGACAGGTGCGCCCCCACCCTCGTGGAGAGGTGGTGGGGCCCCTGGCCTTTATCTTTTGCAGGTATTTTTCATATTTTCTAAAAAGTGGCTCCGTGAAGTTTCAGGTCATTCCGAGAACGTTTGTTCCTGGACATAAATAACACCATGGTAATTCTGCTGAAAATAGCGTCGGTCCGGGTTAGTTCCATTCAAGTCATGCAAGTTAGAGTCCAAAACAAGGGCAAAAGTGTTTGGAAAAGTAGATACGTTGGAGACGTATCAACTCCCCCAAGCATAAACCTTTGCTTGTCCTCAAGCAATTCAGTTGACAAACTGAAAGTGATAAAGTAAAACTTTTACAAACTCTGTTTGCTCTTGTTGTTGTAAATATGTAAAGCCAACATTAAAGTTTTCAGCAAAGATTATAACTAACCACATCTGCAATAACGCATAGGTCTCAAGTTTACTCATATCAATGGCATAATCAACTAGCGAGCAATAATAATAAATCTCGGATGACAACACTTTCTCAAAACAATCATAATATGATATAACAAGATGGTATCTCGCTAGCCCTTTCTGAGACCGCAAAACATAAATGCAGTTCACCTTTGAAGACCAATGACTGACTAGACATTGTAATTCATAGTAAAAGAGATCCAGTCAAGTCATACTCAATGTAAACTAACAATAATGGATGCAAATGACAGCGGTGCTCTCCAACTGGTGCTTTTTAATAAGAGGATGATGACTCGGCATAAAAGTAAACAGATAGGCCCTTCGCAGAGGGAAGCAGGGATTTGTAGAGGTGCCATAGCTCGGGTTTGAAATAGAGGTGAATGATATTTTGAGCGGTATACTTTCATTGTCAACATAACAACCAAGATATGGCGATATCTTCCATGCTACACACATTATAGGCGGTTCCCAAACAGAATGGTAAAGTTTATACTCCCCCTTCCACCAACAAGCATCAATCCATGGCTTGCTTGAAACAACGAGTGCCTCCAACTAACAAGAGCCCCAGGGGGAGTTTTGTTTGCAATTATTTTGATTTAGTTTTCATAAAGCATGGGAGTGGGCATCCCGGTGACCAACCATTTATCTCGTGAGTGAGGAGCGGAGTCCACTCCTCTTGAGAATAACCCGCCTAACATGGAAGATACAGACAGCCCTAGTTGATACATGAGCTATTCGAGCATACAAAACAGGATATTTATTTGAAGGTTTAGAGTTTGGCACATACAAATTTACTTGGAACGGCAGGTAGATACCGTATATAGGTAGGTATAGTGGACTCATGTGGAATAACTTTGGGGTTTAAGGGATTGGATGCACAAGCAGTATTCCCGCTTAGTACAGGTGAAGGCTAGCAAAAGACTGGGAAGCGACCAGCTAGAGAGCGACAACAGTCATGAACATGCATTAAAATTAATCAACACCGAATGCAAGCATGAGTAGGATATAATCCACCATGAACATAAATATCGTGAAGGCTATGTTGATTTTGTTTCAACTACATGCGTGAACATGCGCCAAGTCAAGCCACTTAAATCATTCAGAGGAGGATACCACCCTATCATACCACATCATAACTATCTCAATAGCATGTTGGCACGCAAGGTAAACCATTATAACTCATAGCTAATCAAGCATGACACAAGAAACTATGATCTCTAGTTGTCATTGCAAACATGTTTATTCATAATAGGCTGAATCAGGAACGATGAACTAATCATATTTACAAAAACAAAAGAGGTTGAGTTCATACCATCTTTTCTCATCTCAGCCAGTCCATCATATATCATCATAATTGCCTTTCACTTGCACGACCGAATAGTGTGAATAATAATAATAGTGCACGTGCATTTGACTAAGCTGGAAACTGCAGGCATTCAATAAACAGGAGAAGACAAGGCAATATGGGATCTTTTGTCAGATCAACATTTATGCATATAAGAGCCACTTCAACAGTTTAATCATGGTCTTCTCCTATCGACCCCCAAAGAAAAGAAATAAAACTATTTACACGGGAAAGCTCCCAACAAGCAAAAGAAGAACAGGAAATATTTTTGGGTTTTCTTTTTTATTACTACTAAGAGCATGGAAATTAAACTGATTAAAAGCTACAACTAATTTTTTTGGTTTTTCTTAAGGTTTATTAAACACACAAAAAGAAAGCATAAAAAGGAAATTAAACTAGCATGGATGATACAATGAAAAAGGTATGAGCACTGACATCTAGCAATGAGTGTGTGAAAATAAATGTAATGTCGGTGGGAAATACGTACTCCCCCAAGCTTAGGCTTTTGGCCTAAGTTGGTCTATGGCCACGGCTGGCCTGGCGGATATCCATAATAGTAGCTGGGGTCGTATTACGATGAAGCGGCTATCGCCTGCTGAGCTGCAGCATGGCGATGAGCGGCCTCCTCTCTCCTCTCGTACTCATCTGCCTCCTCTCTGGTGATAGTATATCTTCCTCTTGCCTGATAATCAAAGAAGGCAGGAGCAGGGAGAGTAATACGGACAACACGGCGTCTGTCAAAGATTAGTCGATACTGGAGAGGTGATTCGTTCCTCTCAAGAAACTGGTGGTGAACCATAGCATTAAAATCTAGATAAGCAGTAGGTAATTCAATATCATCTTCGCGTATGGCTACACCAAGAAAATTAGCGACGCGGGTTGCATAAATTCCACCAAAGAAATCTCCATTAAATCTATTAAGGTGCAACCTGCGTGCGACAATGGCTCCCAAATTATAAGATTGGTCTCCTAACATAGCACTCCTAAGAATACTAAGATCGGGGACACACATGTGACATGCCTCATCTTTACCATTGATGCATCTACCTATGAAGAGAGCAAAATAATGTATGGCAGGAAAATGAATGCTCCCTATGGTAGCTTGTGTAATATCTCTAGATTCTCCCACAGTTATCCTAGCAAGAAAATATCTAAATTAAGATTTGCGAGGATCCCTTATACTACCCCATTGTGGAAGTTTGCATGCAGTGGTAAAATCCTATAAGTCCATAGTGTAAGAATTATCATAAAGATCAAACAGGACAGTTGGAGAATTACGTGAAGTTGAAAATTCAAACCTCCTCACAAAGGTACTGGTGAGGTTGTGATACTGGCTGCACTTCTCTTCCTCGAAGCTCATGAGATCAGCGTTACGCAAATATGCGTTGAATTCTTCCTTAATTCCTGCTCGATCCATAAAGTTCTCAGAAGGCCATTCACAAGGACGCACTGGAGCGTTTCTTGGTGGCTCGTCATCAACATCATGCATTGCAAGCCTAGGTCCTTGCTTCCTTGAAGAACCACCTTGGAACATTTTCCTAAGCATATTTCTTCCTCTGAAAAATTCTGAATTTTTTTAGTAACTTCAAAATAAAAGTAAACCAAACTCAATAATATTGATAGCAACTACTCCTACAAGTGCCTAGGGCCTATATCATGCATCAAAACTACTTTTGGCCATATAAATTTGACATGCAAGATCAAGAACAGGGTCACCTAAGTAGCAAAAATTTGCAATGAATAAAGCACTAGAACAAAAACTAATTGGACCAATGGAGGAGTCACATACCAAGGAACAATCTCCCCAAGCAATTTTGTGAGAGGTGCTTTGAGCAAGGAGATCGAAAATGGCAGCAAAATGAGCTTGGACTCGGGTTTGAGCTGGATATTCATGTTTGTGGGAGGAAGGAGTGTATGGGTGAAATAATGAGTGGAGGAGGGCCACCGTGGGCCCATGAGGCAGGGGGGCGCGCCCAGGGGGGTAGGGCGTGCCCTCCACCCTTGTGGGTAGGTGGTTGACCCCCCTGCTGTGTTCTCAGTGCCAAATATTCTAGAAAAAATCATATTTAAATTTTAGGGCATTTGGAGAACTTTGATTTTTGAGGTATTTTTATATTGCACAGATAATCAGATAACAGACAGAAAAATATTTATTTTATTTTATTTAATATAAATAACAGAAAGTAAAAGTGGGGTACAAAATGTTGTGCCTTCTAGTTTCATCCATCTCATGGTCATCAAAAGGAATCCTCTAACAAGGTTGATCAAGTCTTGTTAACGAACTCATTCTGAATAACATGGAACCGGAGAAATTTCGAATAACACTATGTTACCTCAACGGGGATATGCACATCCCCAATAATAAGAATATCATATTTCTTCTTGACAGTAGGAAGAGGAAATTCAAAACCTCCAAATATAATCGATGGAAATTTTCCAATAGAGTTGATACTATGAACTTGAGGTTGTTTCCTCGGAAAGTGTACTGTATGCTCATTACCATTAACATGGAAAGTGAAATTGCCTTTAGTGCAATCAATAACAGCCCCTGTAGTATTCAAAAAGGGTCTTCCAAGAATAATAGACATACTATCGTCCTCGGGAATATCAAGAATAACAAAGTCCGTTAAAATAGTAACGTTTGCAACTACAACAGGCACATCCACATAAATACCGACATGTATAGTAGTTGATTTATCAGCCATTTGCAAAGATATTTCAGTAGGTGTCAACTTATTCAAATCAAGTCTACGATATAAAGAGAGAGGCATAACACTAACACCGGCTCCAAGATCACATAAAGCAGTTTTAACATATTTTCTTTTAATGGAACATGGTATAGTGGGTACTCCTAGATCTCCAAGTTTCTTTGGTATTCCACCCTTAAAAGTATAATTAGCAAGCATGGTGGAAATTTCAGCTTCCGGTATCTTTCTTTTATTTGTAATGATATCTTTCATGTACTTAGCATAAGGATTGGTTTTGAGCATATTAGTTAATCGCATACGCAAAAAGATAGGTCTAATCATTTCAGCAAAGCGCTCAAAATCCTCATCATCCTTTTTCTTGGATGGCTTGGGATGAAAAGGCATGGGTTTCTGAACCCAAGGCTCTCTTTCTTTACCATGTTTCCTAGCAACAAAGTCTTTCTTATCATAACATTGATTCTTTGCTTGTGGGTTATCAAGGTCAACAGCAGGTTCAATTTCTACATCATTATCATTACTAGGTTGACATTATCATTAACATTATCATTAGTTTCAGGTTCATTACCAGATTGTGTTTCAGCATCAGAAATAGAAATATCATTTGGATTCTCAGGTGTTTCCGTAATAGGTTCACTAGAAGCATGCAAAGTCCTATCATTTTTCTTTTTCTTCTTTTTAGAAGAACTAGGTACATCTATATTATTTCTCTGAGAATCTTGCTCAATTCTCTTAGGGTGGCTGTCGGTGTCAAAACCGGTGGATCTCGGGTAGGGGGTCCCAAACTGTGCGTCTAGGCCGGATGGTAACAGGAGGCAGGGAACACGATGTTTTACCCAGGTTCGGGCCCTCTTGATGGAGGTAAAACCCTACGTCTTGCTTGATTAATATTGATGATATGGGTAGTACAAGAGTAGATCTACCACGAGATCAAGGAGGCTAAACCCTAGAAGCTAGCCTATGGTATGATTGTTGTGTATGGAGTTGATTGCCTACGGACTACAACCCTCCGGTTTATATAGACATCGGATAGGGTTAGGGTTACACAGAGTCGGTTATAATGGTAGGAGATCTTGAATATCCACATCGCCAAGCTTGCCTTCCACGCCAAGGAAAGTCCCATCCGGACACGGGACGAAGTCTTCAATCTTGTATCTTCATAGTCCAGGAGTCCGGCTGAAGGTATAGTCCGGCTACCCGAACACCCCCTAATCCAGGACTCCCTCAGTAGCCCCTGAACCAGGCTTCAATGACGACGAGTCCGGCGCGCGAATTGTCTTCGGCATTGCAAAGCGGGTTCCTCCTCCAAGTCCTTCATAGAAGATTGTAAACACCAAGAGTAGTGTCCGGCTCTGCAAAATAAGCTTCCACATATTGCCATAGAGAGAATAATATTAACACAAATCAAATCTGCTGACGTATTCCGCAGTGCGTCATCACACTACAGCCAAGTCCTTTACTCGAATTGTTTTTACTTTTCCACCTCAGCATGTTTTGCGAGGCGGTTTCCTTGGAACGTCTTGTCAAAGCAGAGATCATGTACCCCCTTTACGGGATTCTCATCAATATGGACGTGGGTAATCCAATCGCGCCACTTATCACGGCGCTTGGGAGGCAAGCGAGTTTTACCAGGCAGGTGGGGACGCACAACCGCATCCGCCCATATAAGGGGATAAGGATCCACCTTTTTACCTACGCCTTCTTCCTCCTTTGCCTATCCATCTCCTGCGCACTCGAGCTCCAACGCCCAAGCCCGCACTTCCCACCTCAACCTTCTCCAGCAATGTCCGAAGCGGGAGGCAAGTGGATGGTCTCCTCCGTCACGGAGGGCCATGTCAAAAAGCTAAGGAAGGCCGGATACTTGTCCAAAGACATCGCGCACCGACTTCCCGAGGAGGGGCAGCTTCTCCCCACCCCAAGGCCCCATGAGAGGGTAGTATTCCTTCCCCACTTCCTCCGCGGACTGGGTTTTCCACTCCACCCATTTGTCCGGGGGCTCATGTTTTACTATGGCCTGGATTTCCACGATCTGGCCCCGAACTTCGTCCTCAACATCTCAGCGTTTATCGTTGTGTGCGAGGCTTTCCTCCGCATCCGCCCCCATTTCAGCCTCTGGCTCAAGACCTTCAACGTCAAGCCCAAGGTGGTGCGCGGCAGCCAGGCGGAGTGCGGAGGCGCCGTGGCGGGCAAGATGGCCAATGTCCTATGGCTCGAGGGCTCCTTCGTGGAGACCCTGAAGGGGTGGCAATCGTGGTGGTTTTACATCACCGAGCCGCGCGATCCGAAATGGATCGCAGCCCCCGAGTTCCGATCCGGACCCCCCACGTGGCTTATGTCCTGGAAAGAGACGGGCCTGTCGTGGGGCGACGAAAAAGCGGTGACCGGACTACAGACATGCATCCAGTCCCTGGTGAGCAAGCCGATCAAGCTCGTCAATGTAGTCCAGGTTATGCTCGTCCGCCGGATCCTCCCGTGTCAACAACAGGACTTTAATCTGTGGGAGTTCGACCCGGCGCAGCACCAAACCCTTAACAGGCTCTTCGACACGACATATGAAGACGTCTGGAAGGTGCTAACCAAAGGCGCCGAGGCTCCCACATCCGCTTCCGAGGACCGCGGATACAGCTCGCGGCGTCACGCTAGCGAGGTAAGCTATTTTCACCTTTTACACGATGTTAAGTTTTTTCATAGTCTGACTCTATGCGGGATCTAAACTCCCTCACCTTTGACAGGATTGGCAGGCGCAGTCCGGATCGATTAACTGTCCGGCTCCCTTGCCAAGACCCAGCCCCTGCTCTCCTAGTGAAGCTGCTGGTTCCGGCGCCTTATGTGGTGCTAGAGAAGAAGGCCAAGAAGAAGAAGGCCACGGGGACTCGAAAGAGTGCCCGTAATGTGGTGGTGTCAGACTCGTCATCCGACGAGTCCGAGACGCTCTCCTCCCATGAGAACGAGGAGGAGGAAGAAAAAAACTCTCCCCCTCCAGTGGGGGGAGGAAAGAAAAGGAAGGCCGCCCCAACGGGGGAGGCCGAAGGGTCCAGGAAGAGGAAGACCCCTCCGCCGAACTACTCCCCCGACGCCGAAGAGGACGAAGAGGAGTGGCCAGATAGGGCCAAGCGTCCGGTGAAATCGTAAGTATTCGGATATCAGAGTAACTCATGACATTCCTTTGTCGCACAGCTTTCCCTAATGTCGAACATAATTATGCATCCCGCCCCGGGCCGAACTCAACGAGTCGTCGAGCGGCTCCCTGGATTCATCGGACGTGAACTCAGTTCCGCCCGCTGTCTCCTCCCGCACTGCGGACGATGCCAAAGTGGCGTCGCAACGAGCTCCGGGGCAAGAGGAGGTGGTCCTGGAGGAGCCGCAAGGCGACCTCCCGGACCCCAGGAGTAAAGGGGACAAGACCCCCCAGGGCTCCAAGTCCGGCTTTGTGCCGGACACCGCGCCGGAATCTTCAACAGTTCCGGACCACGGTAGGTGAACTCCTTCCAAGAGGAGCAAGCCTTCTGAGCCGGCGGCCTCCGTCCAACCGGAGGTGCCAGACAATCTGCTTGAGGTGCTTGACGGTGCCTCCATCGATGAGGAGCACCGTACTATTATGAGTATGGTGATCCAGAAGGTTCAGTCCGCCAAGAGCAGACTGACTGAAGCTTGCGCTAGCCTTCTAACAGGCTTCGAGGTAAGTAAACATATATAAAAATAGTACCGCATAGACAGTAGCCCCTGATGCTCTGTTTGGCGTTCCGAAAGAAAAGCCGAATAGAGGATCTAGTAAATTTCGTAGGAGTCTAACAATAAAGAGTCAATATGCGTGTGCAGGCTTCGCTGCTATCCACCGCCGCACTGACTGCGGAGGTGGGTGTCCTGAAACAGGACCTCAAGCTGACCGAGCAAGAGCTCGGCCTTGCCAAGCGGTAGCTCGAGGAAAAATAAGGTAGGAAATACCTTACAAAAAAAGTGCCTATAGAGAGGCGTGATTGCAAAAAAATAACAGGATTGCACTGCTTATTATAGGGGCCACGACTGAGGTGGCGACCCTCAAGCAGGCGCTGTCCGAGGCCGAAAAGAAAAGGGCCGCGGAGCGCACCGAGCGAGAGAAACTTGGGGCTCAGGTCGGCGAGGTGCAGCAAGAGCTTCAGGCTCTCATGAAAAGACATGAGAGTTTGGAGCTTGAGTCAAAGACCCAAGCGTCCGAGCTCGCGGCGGCCCTTGAGACTGCCAAGTTTGCCAAGGCCGAAGCCCAAAAGGCCCTCCAAGAGTTGGAGGAGATGAAGAAGATAGCAGCGGGTAAGGCATTCTTTATGCAAAGCAGAAATATAAAAGTAAACTACTTGTTACTTACCCGAATCCGGAGTTCTCCAGGGGCATTCGCAGATCTTCCCCGCAGCGTATCCGCCGCCGCCGCATTCTACCGAGCTGAAGAGGGCAGCTCGACGGAGAAGGTGTTCTGGTCTCAGTATGCTGAGGCCGGACACCCTGTGCCCTTGAGCGACCAGCTGAAACAGCTGGTCGAGCTCCACAAGGCGGCCGAACAGGCCATGAAGGGCTTCATAGTTCGGCTGTGGCCCGGAGAGGCCCTGCCTGGGAGCTACTTCGGGCCGGTGTGGCGGCTGGTGGAGGCCTGTCCAAGGCTCGAGGTCATCAAGCGCTCCGTCTGCATCGAAGGTGCCCGTCGGGCCCTTGCCCATGCAAAGGTGCACTGGGGTAAGCTGGACGGTGAGAAGCTTGTGAAGGACGGGCCGCCGCCGGGGAAGGAGCATCGCAAGCCCGAGAACTATTACAAGGATGTTCTTGCGGGTGCCCGCCTTGTGGCGGATGAATGTACCAAGGATGTAATTTTTGAATAAACTCGCTCGTTTTAATCCTGTGCGCTGAAAACTTGTTCATAGGCGCTTAAGAAATGCTTGTTGAATTTAAAATATTATTTTCTGTGCGGCCGTTTATCAAAAAAATGAGAGATGGCCAGTCGTCGACTTCTGCCCCCATGCCACTAGTGCTGGGGTGTTTGGGATAAACCTGAGTGCTCTTTTTCCCATAGTTGGGTCCTTCGAGGGAGGCGCTCAGCACAACGAACCAGGCAATCGGACTATAATGCTTGAACACTCTCACTTAGCCATAGAACTTTATAATTTTAAATTTCGGTGAAGCCCCTAGTTCGGAAGACCGAGTTCGGGGCGCTATCCACGCCTTGGCCGGACAAATCCGGCTCCTCGCTCGAAGCGGCATAAGTCTTTAGGGACTTGAAAAAACCTCTCGAACAGCGACCGGTCTCTCGCCTCATCATGACAGTCAGTTTTAGCTTTCTCCACTGAGGTGCTTAACCCAGCTCAACCGGGGCACAATCGCAGTGGTTCTCCTAGTGCTACCTTAGCCGATATAGCGGAACGTAAGGCACCAAAACATAGGAGCCGGGCAAACCCAACTATTGACCCAAATCATGATTCGGAGCCGATGCATATAGTGCTATAAGTTCGGGGTGCCGCACTTGTGAAAGTGTATGGACTTCTCACACCATATTAAAGGGTACTGAAGCCCCTGGCGTACTTGCCGTACCATGGTGTACGGGTGCAACATGTCATTAATGAACATATATAAAAGAGAGTAATGCAGAAAATAGACAAAAGCTATGCATTGTTTATATAAAGGCTATTTATCAAAGCCGAACGATACAAATAGTGCGGTAAGCAAAAGATATTGGACTATTCAGTATGTCCTGACCAGGGGCAGGCCGCGGAATTGTATTTAAAATAGGTATACCGCTCGTAATAGAGACCACCTGGGAGTTCCATAGTGCGGCATGGCTTGTCTGCCTCCCTGGATCTTGCATCGTTTGTGCGGCAGTCGAATTGCCGAACAGGTCCTCCGAAGTATGGAGTCCTGAAAGTAAGAGAAAATTAAAAAAGAATCCGGCAGCCCCTAGTACGTTTTAAGCCGTATTTTGGGCGTGCCGTTATTGTGCCCCTTCCCCTGTGCCCATGGTATTTCAAGGGCGTAGTTATGTACGCGAGGTACTGGTTTCGCTATGTCGCGACAGCTGGGGTTGGGGCCGCATTGCTACGCTTGCTCAGAGTGTGCCAGGCGATCCTGCTGTGGGTTACTCCGGGCGCGCTTGGCAGTGTCTGGCTTTTTAATGGCCGGACTAGAGAATTGCCTGAGAAGGCTACTTTGTACCCCTGCTGCGAGAGCCGCCGTATGCTCCTCCGTACGGAGGGAGCGTTCGGTGTTTCCGTTGACCGTAATTACTCCTCGAGGGCCTGGCATCTTGAGCTTGAGATATGCGTAGTGCGGCACCGCATTGAACTTTGCGAATGTGGTTCGTCCGAGCAGGGCGTGATAGCCACTGCGAAACGGGACTATATCGTCCGAGCAGGGCGTGTTCGGCCCGGCCGGATTTGTTGTATCCGGAGTGAAGATCATTGTCACATGCCGTAGGGCGCCTGCGCGATCCGTAGATCGATCTTGTTTATCTTTCCTTATCCTCCAGTATGTCTCGCAGGTCGGGCGCATTTTCCCGTGCCTTAGTTGAGCGGCATCAGGGCATGGCTTGGGTGGAGGGCCGAGGGGCCTCTCTGTCGCGGCCACGAGGTGGCCGGTCTGCCATGTCATGCGCTGGTGATGTAGGTGCTTCCTCCTCTAATCGGGGTAGCGGCCTGCGCTTCGGGTAACTCTTGGAGGGGCGTTCGAGTTCATACTCTTCGTCCGTAAGGACTTCAGTCCATCTGTCAGCTAGCAAATCTTGGGCAGCTCTAAGCTGCTGCTGCTTTTTCTTGAGGCTGCTTGCCGTGGCTAAAAGCCTGCGTTTAAAACACTCTTGGTCGGCGGGGTCTGATGGTATGACGAATTCGTCGTCATCGAGGCTTGCCTCGTCTTCGGAGGGAGGCGTATAGTTATCATCCTCGACCTCTCGGTCTGCCGCTCTCTCATGAGGGCTGGCTTCTCCATCTTCCTGTGCCGAATCTTGCTGAGGTGGGTGTTCTTCGGTGCTATCCGGGGTAGTATTATCTCCCATGCCGGAATCACCGTTTTTGTTTTGGCGGGATTTAGAGCGGCGCCGCTGACGCCGGCGCTTTGGCTGTTTCTTGGGGGCGTCATCCCCCACTGTTCCATCGCCATCTCCATCTTTTGGAGTGTCCACCATATATATGTCATATGACGAGGTGGCCTTCCAGCGCCCTACAGGTGCTGGTTCCTGTTCGTCTCCTACATCGTCGTCCATGCCGTCGATGTCTTCGGAGCTGAAGTCAAGCATGTCGGTTAGATCGTCGATAGTGGCTACAAAGTGGGTGGTGGGTGGGCTTTGAATTTCCTCATCGTCCGTATTCCACCCTCGCTGACCGTAGTCTGGCCAGGGCTCTCCTGATAAAGAGAGAGACTTAAGAGAATTCAGGATGTCGCCAAAAGGCGAATGCTGAAAGATGTCTGCGGCGGTGAACTCCATTATCGGCGCCCAATCGGATTCGATTGGCAGGGGCGCGGGGGGTTCGGAGTCCGGGGAGGAGTCCGGATCCTCGGAGTCATGGGTAGTGCAGAGTGCGGGTCTAGCGTTCGGCTCGATCGCCTCTGAGATCGCAGCCCCTGAGGCAGCGTCCAACCTCTGATCCTCGATCAGCGCAGTAGGCTCCGAATCAATGGTCGAAACCGATGCGTATGCGGCCTCCAAGGCGCTGTTCGGCGGCAGAGCTATATCATGCCCATCGAGACAGTGCGGCGCGCTTGGCTATGGCTCGAATCCGTCGAAGATCAAGTCCCCGTGGATGTCAGCCGTGTAGTTTAGGCTTCCAAACCTAACCTGATGGCCAGGAGCGTAGCTTTTGATCTGCTCCAGGTGGCCGAGCGAATTGGCCCGCAGAGCGAAGCCGCCGAAGACGAAGATCTGTCCGGGGAGCAAAGTCTCACCCTGGACTGCATTGTTGTTGATGATCAAAGGCGCCATCGGGCCTAAAGGCGACGACATAGAGGAACTCTCAATGAAAGCACCAATGTCGGTGTCAAAACCGGCGGATCTCGGGTAGGGGGTCCCGAACTGTGCGTCTAGGCCGGATGGTAACAGGAGGCAGGGAACATGATGTTTTACCCAGGTTCGGGCCCTCTTGATGGAGGTAAAACCCTACGTCCTGCTTGATTAATATTGATGATATGGGTAGTACAAGAGTAGATCTACCACGAGATGAAGGAGGCTAAACCCTAGAAGCTAGCCTATGGTATGATTGTTGTGTATGGAGTTGATTGCCTATGGACTACAACCCTCCGGTTTATATAGACAGCGGATAGGGTTAGGGTTACACAGAGTCGGTTATAATGGTAGGAGATCTTGAATATCCGCATCGCCAAGCTTGCCTTCCACACCAAGGAAAGTCCCATCCGGACACATGACGAAGTCTTCAATCTTGTATCTTCATAGTCCAGGAGTCCGGCTGAAGGTATAGTCCGGCTACCCGAACACCCCCTAATCCAGGACTCCCTCAGTGGCCTTCAGGATACAAAGGTTCCTGAGTCATTCTACCAGTTCTAGTAGCCACTCTAACAACATTGTCATTATCTTTACTATTCAATTCATTGAGCACATCATTTTGAGCTTTAAGTACTTGTTCTACTTGAGTGGTAACCATAGAAGCATGTTTACCAATAAGTTTAAGTTCACCTTTGACATTAGCCATATAATCACCCAAGTGTTCAAGCATATTTGAATTGTATTTCAATTGTCTACTAAAACAAGCATTAAAATCTTCTTGCTTAGCCATAAATTTATCAAACTCATCTAAGCATGGGCTAGCAAATTTAGTAAATGGGATTTCAGCTTTATCATATCTACAGAGAGAATTTACCTTTACTAGCTCTATCGGGTTATCAAGACCATGAGTTTCTTCAATCGGTAAAGTATTTGGATTATATGTTTCTTCAACAGGAGGTAAATTAAGACCATGTATTTCTTCAATAGGAGGTAAATTCTTAACATCTTCAGCTTTAATACCCTTTTCTTTCATAGATTTCTTTGCCTCTTGCATATCTTCAGGGCTGAGAAATAGAATACCCCTCTTCTTCGGAGTTGGTTTAGGAATAGGCTCAGGAATTGGCTCCGGAGGTGTCCAATTATTTTCATTTGTCAACATATTGTTCAATAAAATTTCAGCTTCATCCGGTGTTCTTTCCCTGAAAACAGAACCAGCACAACTATATCCAGGTAATCTCTGGAGGCATCGGTTAGTCCATTATAAAAGATATCAAGTATTTCATTTTTCTTAAGAGGATGATCAGGAAAAGCATTAAGTAATTGGAGAAGCCTCCCCCAAGCTTGTGGGAGACTCTCTTCTTCAATTTGCACAAAATTATATATATCCCTTAAAGCAGCTTGTTTCTTATGAGCAGGGAAATATTTAGCAGAGAAGTAATAAATCATATCCTGGGGACTACGCACATAACCAGGATCAAGAGAATTAAACCATATCTTAGTATCACCCTTGAATGAGAACGGAAATATTTTAAGGATGTAAAAGTAACTAGTTCTCTCATCTTTAGTGAACAGGGTGGCTACATCATTAAATTTAGTAAGATGTGCCACAACAGTTTCAGATTCATAACCATGAAAAGGATCAGATTCAACCAAAGTAATTATATCAGGATCAACTGAGAATTCATAATCCTTATCAGTAACAAAGATAGGTGAAGTAGCAAAAGCAGGGTCAGGTTTCATTCTAGCATTTAGAGATTGCTTACTCCATTTAGCTAATAACCTTTTTAGTTCATTTCTATTTTTTCAGGCTAAAATAGCGAAAGAAGCTTCTTGATCAAAAACATAACCCTTAGGAATAACAAGCGATTCTTCATCATCACTTTCATCAATATCATCAGATTCAATATTTTCAATCTCTCTAGCCCTAGCAAGTTATTCATCAAGAAAATCACTAAGTGGCACAGTAGTATCAGGCATAGAGGTAGTTTCATCATAAGTATCATGCATAGCAGAAGTGGCATCATCAATAACATGCGACATATCAGAACGAATATCAGAAGCAGGTGTAGGTGTCGCAAGCTTACTTAAAACAGAAGGTGAATCAAGTGCAGAGCTAGATGGCAGTTCCTTACCTCCCCTCGTAGTTGAGGGATAGATCTTGGTTTTTGGATCTCTCAAGTTCTTCATAATGATAAGAAGATATATATCCCAAGTGACTCAAAGAATAGAGCTATGCTCCCCGGCAATGGCGCCAGAAAATAGTCTTGATAACCCGCAAGTATAGGGGATCGCAACAGTTTTCGAGGGTAAAGTATTCAACCCAAATTTATTGATTCGACACAAGGGGAGCCAAAGAATACTCTCAAGTATTAGCAGCCGAGTTGTCAATTGAACCACACCTGGAAACTTAATATCTGCAGCAAAGTGTTTAGTAGCAAAGTAATATGATAGTAGTGGTAACGGTAGCAAAAGGTAAGAGTAGTAAAAGTAATGTTTTTGGTATTTTGTAGTGATGATAGAAATAGCAACGGGAAAATAAATAAGCGAAGAACAATATATGGAAAGCTCGTAGGTAATGGATCGGTGATAGAGAATTATGCCAGATGCGGTTCATCATGTAACAGTCATAACCTAGGGTGACATAGAACTAGCTCCAATTCATTGATATAATGTAGGCATGTATTCCGAATATAGTCATACGTGCTTATGGAAAAGAACTTGCATGACATCTTTTGTTCTATCCTCCCGTGGCAGCGGGGTCCTTACGGAAACTAAGGGATATTAAGGCCTCCTTTTAAAAGAGTACCGGAACAAAGCATTAACACATAGTGAATACATGAACTCCTCAAACTACGGTCATCACCGGTAAGTATCCTGATTATTGTCACTTCGGGGTTAACGGATCATAACACATAATAGGTGACTATAGACTTGCAAGATAGGACCAAGAACACTCATATATTGATGAAAACATAATAGGTTCAGATCTGAAATCATGGCACTCGGGCCCTAGTGACAAGCATTAAGCATAGCAAAGTCATAACAACATCAATCTCAGAACATAGTGGACACTAGGGATCAAACCCTAACAAAACTAACTCGATTACATGATAGATCCCATCCAACACATCACCGTCCAGCAAGCCTACGATGGAATTACTCACGCACGGTGGTGAGCATCATGAAATTGGTGATGGAGGATGGTTGATGATGACGATGGTGACGGATTCCCCTCTCCGGAGCCCCAAACGGACTCCAAATCAGCCCTCCCGAGAGGTTTTAGGGCTTGGCGGCGGCTCCATATCGTAAAACGCGATGATTTCTTCTCTCTGATTTTTTTCTCCCCGAAACACAATATATAGAGTTGGAGTTGGAGTTGGAGTCGGAGAGGCAACAGGGGGCCCACGAGGTAGGGGGCGCGCCCTAGGGGGGCAGGCGCGCCCCCACCCTCGTGGAGAGGTGGTGGGCCCCCTGGCATTCGTCTTTTGCAGGTATTTTTCATATTTTCTAAAAAGTGGCTCCGTGAAGTTTCAGGTCATTCCGAGAACGTTTGTTCCTGCACATAAATAACACCATGGTAATTCTGCTGAAAACAGCGTCAGTCCGGGTTAGTTCCATTCAAATCATGCAAGTTAGAGTCCAAAACAAGGGCAAAAGTGTTTGGAAAAGTAGATACTTTGGAGATGTACCTGTTGGGGAACGTTGCAGAAAACAAAATTTTTCCTACGGTTTCACCAAGATCCATCTAGGAGTTCATCTAGCAACGAGTGATTGGATTGCATCTACATACCTTTGTAGATCACGCGCGGAAGCGTTCAAAGAACGGGGATGAGGAAGTCGTACTCGACGTGATCCAAATCACCGGAGATCCTAGCGCCGAACGGACGTCACCTCCATGTTCAACACACGTACGGTCAGCGTAACGTCTCCTCCTTCTTGATCCAGCAAGGGGGAAGGAGAGGTTGAGGAAGATGGCTCCAGCAGCAGCACGACGGCGTGGTGGTGATGGAGCTGCAGTACTCCGGCAGGGCTTCGCCAAGCTCTATGGAGGAGGAGGAGGTGTTGGGGAGGGAGAGGGAGGCACGAAAGGCAAAGGTAAGAGGTCCTCCATCCCCCCCACTATATATAGGGGGGCCTAGGGGGAGGCGCCGGCCCTAGGAGATGCAATCTCCTAGGGGGGCGGCGGCCAAGGGGTTGGGGGGCTTGCCCCCCAAGCAAGGGGGCGCCCCCCCTTTAGGGTTTCCCCCACCCTAGGCGCATGGGCCCTAGGGGAAGTGGCGCCCCAGCCCACTTTGGGCTGGATCCCTTCCCACTTCAGCCCATGGGTCCCCCCGGGATAGGTGGCCCCACCCGGTGGACCCCCGGGACCCTTCCGGTGGTCCCGGTACAATACCGGTGACCCCGAAACTTGTCCCGACGGCCGAAATAGCACTTCCTATATATAATTATTTACCTCCGGACCATTCCGGAACTCCTTGTGACGTCCGGGATCTCATCCGGGACTCCGAACAACATTCGGGTTACTGCATATACATATCCCTACAACCCTAGCGTCACCGAACCTTAAGTGTGTAGACCCTACGGGTTCGGGAGACATGTAGACATGACCGAGATCGCTCTCCGGTAAATAAACAACAGCGGGATCTGGATACCCATGTTGGCTCCCACATGCTCCTCGATGATCTCATCGGATGGACCACGATGTCGAGGATTCAAGTAACCCCGTATACAATTCCCTTCGTCAATCGGTATGTTACTTGCCCGAGATTCGATCGTCGGTATCCCAATACCTCGTTCAATCTCGTTACCGGCAAGTCACTTTACTCGTACCGTAATGCATGATCCCGTGACCAGACACTTGGTCACTTTGAGCTCATTATGATGATGCATTACCGAGTGGGCCCAGTGATACCTCTCCGTCATACGGAGTGACAAATCCCAGTCTTGATCCGTGTCAACCCAACAGACACTTTCGGAGATACCCGTAGTATACCTTTATAGTCACCCAGTTACGTTGTGACGTTTGGTACACCCAAAGCACTCCTACGGTATCCGGGAGTTACACGATCTCATGGTCTAAGGAAAAGATACTTGACATTGGAAAACTCTAGCAAACGAACTATACGATCTTGTGCTATGTTTAGGATTGGGTCTTGTCCATCACATCATTCTCCTAATGATGTGATCTCGTTATCAATGACATCCAATGTCCATAGTCAGGAAACCATGACTATCTGTTGATCAACGAGCTAGTCAACTAGAGGCTTACTAGGGACATGTTGGTGTCTATTATTCACACATGTATTACGATTTCCGGATAACACAATTATAGCATGAATGAAGACAATTATCATGAACAAGGAAATATAATAATAATGCTTTTATTATTGCCTCTAGGGCATATTTCCAACAGTCTCGCACTTGCACTAGAGTCAATAATCTAGTTACATTGTGATGAATCGAACACCCATGGAATTCTGGTGTTGATCATGTTTTGCTCTAGGGAGAGGTTTAGTCAACGGATCTGCTACATTCAGTTCCATATGTACTTTACAAATATCTATGTCTCCATCTTGAACGTTTTCACGAATGGAGTTGAAGCGACGCTTGATGTGCCTTCTCTTCTTGTGAAACCTGGGCTCCTTGGCAAGTGCAATAGCTCCAGTGTTGTCACAGAAGAGCTTGATCGGCCCCGACGCATTGGGTATGACTCCTAGGTCGGTGATGAACTCCTTCACCCAAATTGCTTCATGCGCTGCCTCCAAGGATGCCATGTACTCCACTTCACATGTAGATCCCGCCACGACGCTCTGCTTGCAACTGCACCAGCTTACTGCCCCACCATTCAAAATATACACGTATCCGGTTTGTGACTTAGAGTCATCCAGATCTGTGTCGAAGCTAGCATCGACGTAACCTTTTACGACGAGCTCTTTGTCACCTCCATAAACGAGAAACATTTCCTTAGTCCTTTTCAGGTACTTCAGGATATTCTTGACCGCTGTCTAGTGTTCCTTGCCGGGATTACTTTGGTACCTACCTACCAAACTTACGGCAAGGTTTACATCAGGTCTGGTACACAGCATGGCATACATAATAGAACCTATGGCTGAGGCATAGGGGATGACACTCATCTCTTCTATATCTTCTGCCGTGGTCGGACATTGAGCTGAGCTCAATTTCACACCTTGCAATACAGGCAAGAACCCCTTCTTAGACTGATCCATATTGAATTTCTTCAATATCTTATCAAGGTATGTGCTTTGTGAAAGACCTATGAGGCATCTTGATCTATCTCTATAGATCTTGATGCCTAATATATATGCAGCTTCTCCAAGATCCTTCATTGAAAAACTCTTATTCAAGTAGGCCTTAATGCTGTCCAAGAGTTCTATATCATTTCCCATCAAAAGTATGTCATCTACATATAATATGAGAAATGCTACAGAGCTCCCACTCACTTTCTTGTAAACACAGGCTTCTCCATAAGTCTGCGTAAACCCAAACGCTTTGATCATCTCATCAAAGCGAATGTTCCAACTCCGAGATGCTTGCACCAGCCCATAAATTGAGCGTTGGAGCTTGCACACCTTGTCAGCATTCTTAGGATCGACAAAACCTTCCGGCTGCATCATATACAATTCTTCCTTAAGGAAACCATTAAGGAATGCCGTTTTGACGTCCATTTGCCATATCTCATAATCATAGAATGCGGCAATTGCTAACATGATTTAGAAGGACTTTAGCTTCGCTACTGGTGAGAAAGTCTCATCGTAGTCAACCCCTTGAACTTGTCGATAACCCTTAGCGACAAGCCGAGCTTTATAGATGGTCACATTACCATCCGCGTCTGTCTTCTTCTTAAAGATCCATTTATTTTCTATGGCTCGCCGCTCAACAGGCAAGTCAGTCAAAGTCCATACTTCGTTTTCATACATGGATCCTATCTCAGATTTCATGGCTTCTAGCCATTTGTCGGAATCCGGGCCCGCCATCGCTTCTTCATAGTTCGAAGGTTCACCGTTGTCTAACAACATGATTTCCAAGACAGGGTTGCTGTACCAATCTGGTGCGGAACATGTCCTTGTGGACCTTCGAATTTCAGTAGGAGCTTGATCAGAAGTATCTTGATCATCATCATTAACTTCCTCTCTAGTCGGTGCAGGCACCTCAGGAACATTTTCTTGAGTTGCGCCATTTTCCGGTTCAAGAGGTAATACTTCATCAAGTTCTACTTTCCTCCCACTTACTTCTTTCGAGAGAAACTCCTTCTCTAGAAAGGATCCATTCTTGGCAACAAAGATCTTGCCTTTGGATCTGAGGTAGAAGGTATACCCAATAGTTTCTTTAGGGTATCCTATGAAGACACATTTTTCCGACTTGGGTTTGAGCTTTTCAGGTTGAAGTTTCTTGACATAAGCATCGCATCCCCAAACTTTTAGAAACGACAGCTTAGGTTTCTTCCCAAACCATAATTCATACGGTGTCGTCTCAACGGATTTCGACGGAGCCCTATTTAAAGTGAATGTGGCAGTCTCTAAAGCATAGCCCCAAAAGGATAGCGGTAAATCGGTAAGAGACATCATAGATCGCACCATATCTAATAGAGTGCGATTACGACGTTCGGACACACCATTACGCTGAGGTGTTCCAGGCGGCATGAGTTGTGAAACTATTCCACATTTTCTTAAGTGTGTGCCAAACTCGTGACTCAAGTATTCTCCTCCACGATCTGATCGCAGGAACTTGATTTTCCTGTCATGTTGATTCTCAACCTCACTCTGAAATTCCTTGAACTTTTCAAAGGTCTCAGACTTGTGTTTCATTAAGTAGACATACCCATATCTACTCAAGTCACCAGTGAGGGTGAGAACATAACGATAGCCACCGCGAGCCTCAACACTCATTGGACCGCACACATCAGTATGTATGATTTCCAATAAGTTGGTTGCTCGCTCCATTGTTCCTGAGAATGGAGTCTTGGTCATTTTACCCATGAGGCATGGTTCGCACGTGTCAAATGATTCGTAATCAAGAGACTCTAAAAGTCCATCAGCATGGAGCTTCTTCATGCGTTTGACACCTATGTGACCAAGGCGGCAGTGCCACAAGTATGTGGGACTATCATTATCAATCTTACATCTTTTGGTACTCACACTATGAACATGTGTAGCATTACGCTCGAGATTCATTAGAAATAAACCATTCACCATCGGAGCATGACCATAAAACATATCTCTCATATAAATAGAACAACCATTATTCTCAGATTTAAATGAGTAGCCATCTCGAATTAAACGAGATCCTGATACAATGTTCATGCTCAAAGCTGGCACTAAATAACAATTATTAAGGTTTAAAACTAATCCCGAAGGTAAATGTAGAGGTAGCGTGCCGACGGCGATCACATTGACCTTGGAACCATTCCCGACGCGCATCGTCACCTCGTCCTTCGCCAGTCTCCGCTTATTCCGCAGCTCTTGTTTTGAGTTACAAATGTGAGCAACCGCACCGGTATCAAATACCCAGGAGCTACTACGAGTACTGGTAAGGTACACATCAATTACATGTATATCACATATACCTTTCATGATGCCGGCCTTCTTGTCTGCTAAGTATTTGGGGCAGTTCCGCTTCCAGTGACCACTTCCCTTGCAATAAAAGCACTCAGTCTCGGGCTTGGGTCCATTCTTTGGCTTCTTCCCGGCAGCTTGCTTGCCGGGCGCGGCAACTCCCTTGCCGTCCTTCTTGGAAGCTTTCTTACCCTTGCCCTTCTTGAACTTAGTGGTTTTATTCACCATCAATACTTGATGTTCCTTTTTGACTTCTACCTCTGCTGATTTCAGCATTGCAAATACTTCAGGAATGGTCTTTTCCATCCCCTGCATATTGAAGTTCATCACAAAGCTCTTGTAGCTCGGTGGAAGCGACTGAAGGATTCTGTCAATGACCGCGTCATCCGGGAGATTAACTCCCAGCTGAGTCAAGCGGTTATGCAACCCAGACATAGTGAGTATGTGCTCACTGACAGAACTGTTTTCCTCCATCTTACAGCTGAAGAACTTGTCGGAGACTTGATATCTCTCGACCTGGGCATGAGCTTGGAAAACCATTTTCAGCTCTTCGAACATCTCATATGCTCCGTGTCTCTCAAAACGCTTTTGGAGCCCCGGCTCTAAGCTGTAAAGTATGCCGCACTGAACGAGGGAGTAGTCATCGATACGTGCCTGCCAAGCGTTCATAACGTCTTGTTCTGCAGGGAGAACAGGTGCGTCACCTAGCGGTGCTTGTAGGACATAATCCTTCTTGGCAGCTATGAGGATGATCCTCAGGTTCCGGACCCAGTCCGTGTAGTTGCTGCCATCGTCTTTCAGCTTGGTTTTCTCTAGGAACGCGTTGAAGTTGAGGACTACGTTGGCCATTTGATCTACAAGACATATTGTAAAAATTTTTAGACTAAGTTCATGATAATTAAGTTCATCTAATCAAATTATTCAATGAACTCCCACTTAGATAGGCATCCCTCCAGTAATCTAAGTATAACATGATCCGAGTTAACTAGGCCGTGTCCGATCATCACGTGAGACGGACTAGTCAACATCGGTGAACATCTTCATGTTGATCGTATCTTCTATACGACTCATGCTCGACCTTTCGGTCTTCTGTGTTCCGAGGCCATGTCTGCACATGCTAGGCTCGTCAAGTCAACCTAAGTGTTTGCATGTGTAAATCTGTCTTACACCCATTGTATGTGAACGTTGGAATCTAACACCCGATCATCACGTGGTGCTTCGAAACAACGAACTGTCGCAACGGTGCACAGTTAGGGGAAACACTTTCTTGAAATTATTATGAGGGATCATCTTATTTACTACCGTCGTTCTAAGTAAACAAGATGCTGAAACATGATAAACATCACATGCAATCAAATAATAATAGTGACATGATATGGCCAATATCACATAGCTCCTTTGATCTCCATCTTGGGGCTCCATGATCATCTTGTCACCGGCATGACACCATGATCTCCATCATCATGATCTCCATCATCGTGTCTCCATGAAGTTGCTCTCCAACTATTACTTCTACTACTACGGCTAACGCGTTTAGCAATAAAGTAAAGTAATTTACATGGCGTTTCTCAATGACACGCAGGTCATACAAAAAATAAAGACAACTCCTATGGCTCCTGCCGGTTGTCATACTCATCGACATGCAAGTCATGATTCCTATTACAATAGCATGAACATCTCATACATCACATATATATCATTCATCATTCATCACAACTTTGGCCATATCACATCACAGAACACTTGCTGCAAAAACAAGTTAGACGTCCTCTAATTGTTGTTGCAAGTTTTACTAGCTGCAATAGGGTTCTAGCAAGAACGTTTTCTTACCTACGTGAAAGCCACAACGTGATTTGTCAACTTCTATTTACCCTTCATAAGGACCCTTTTCATCAAATCCGCTCCAACTAAAGTGGGAGAGACAGACACCCGCCAGCCACCTTATGCAACTTGTGCATGTTAGTCGGTGGAACCGGTCTCACGTAAGCGTACGTGTAAGGTTGGTCCGGGCCGCTTCATCCCACAATACCGCTGAAGCAAGATAAGACTAGTAGCGGCAAGAAAGTTGACAACATCTACACCCACAACAAATTGTGTTCTACTCGTGCAAAGAGAACTACGCATAGACCTAGCTCATGATGCCACTGTTGGGGAACGTTGCAGAAAACAAAATTTTTCCTACGGTTTCACCAAGATCCATCTAGGAGTTCATCTAGAAACGAGTGATTGGATTGCATCTACATACCTTTGTAGATCACGCGCGGAAGCGTTCAAAGAACGGGGATGAGGAAGTCGTACTCGACGTGATCCAAATCACCGGAGATCCTAGCGCCGAACGGACGGCACCTCCGTGTTCAACACATGTACGGTCAGCGTAACGTCTCCTCCTTCTTGATCCAGCAAGGGGGAAGGAGAGGTTGAGGAAGATGGCTCCAGCAGTAGCACGACGGCGTGGTGGTGATGGAGCTGCAGTACTCCGGCAGGGCTTCGCCAAGCTCTATGGAGGAGGAGGAGGTGTTGGGGAGGGAGAGGGAGGCACCAAAGGCAAAGGTAAGAGGTCCTCCATCCCCCCCACTATATATAGGGGGGCCTAGGGGGGGCGGCCCTAGGAGATGCAATCTCCTAGGGGGGCGGCGGCCAAGGGGTTGGGGGGCTTGCCCCCCAAGCAAGGGGGCGCCCCCCCTTTAGGGTTTCCCCCACCCTAGGCGCATGGGCCCTAGGGGAAGTGGCGCCCCAGCCCACTTTGGGCTGGATCCCTTCCCACTTCAGCCCATGCCCCCCCGGGATAGGTGGCCCCACCTGGTGGACCCCCGGGACCCTTCCGGTGGTCCCGGTACAATACCGGTGACCCCGAAACTTGTCCCGACGGCCGAAATAGCACTTCCTATATATAATTATTTACCTACGGACCATTCCGGAACTCCTCGTGACGTCCGAGATCTCATCCGGGACTCCGAACAACATTCGGGTTACTGCATATACATATCCCTACAACCCTAGCGTCACCGAACCTTAAGTGTGTAGACCCTACGGGTTCGGGAGACATGTAGACATGACCGAGATCGCTCTCCGGTCAATAACCAACAGCGGGATCTGGATACCCATGTTGGCTCCCACATGCTCCTCGATGATCTCATCGGATGAACCACGATGTCGAGGATTCAAGTAACCCCGTATACAATTCCCTTCGTCAATCGGTATGTTACTTGCCCGAGATTCGATCGTCGGTATCCCAATACCTCGTTCAATCTCGTTACCGGCAAGTCACTTTACTCATACCGTAATGCATGATCCCGTGACCAGACACTTGGTCACTTTGAGCTCATTATGATGATGCATTACCGAGTGGGCCCAGTGATACCTCTCCGTCATACGGAGTGACAAATCCCAGTCTTGATCCGTGTCAACCCAACAGACACTTTCGGAGATACCCGTAGTATACCTTTATAGTCACCCAGTTACGTTGTGACGTTTGGTACACCCAAAGCACTCCTACGGTATCCGGGAGTTACACGATCTCATGGTCTAAGGAAAAGATACTTGACATTGGAAAACTCTAGCAAACGAACTATACGATCTTGTG
This sequence comes from Triticum urartu, assembly GCF_056163025.1. NCBI lineage: Eukaryota > Viridiplantae > Streptophyta > Magnoliopsida > Poales > Poaceae > Triticum > Triticum urartu. The sequence continues at coordinate 62,630,514 of NC_141873.1, read as the reverse complement.
CTATGTTTAGGATTGGGTCTTGTCCATCACATCATTCTCCTAATGATGTGATCTCGTTATCAATGACATCCAATGTCCATAGTCAGGAAACCATGACTATCTGTTGATCAACGAGCTAGTCAACTAGAGGCTTACTAGGGACATGTTGGTGTCTATTATTCACACATGTATTACGATTTCCGGATAACACAATTATAGCATGAATGAAGACAATTATCATGAACAAGGAAATATAATAATAATGCTTTTATTATTGCCTCTAGGGCATATTTCCAACAGTACCACCCTCCCGCAAGAATCCGCAACTACGAGAAAAGTATTAAGAATAAATTCTATCCATAGCATTGAACTTTTGGATCCAATCGGTCCCTTACGGAATAACGCATAAACTGGGGTTTAAGCTTCTGTCACTCTCGCAACCCATCATCTAATTACTACTCCACAATGCATTCCCTTAGGCCCAAATATGGTGAAGTGTCATGTAGTCGACGTTCACATGAAACCACTAAGGGAATCACAACATACATACTATCAAAATATCGAACAAATATCAAGTTCACATGATTACTTGCAACATGATTTCTCCCGTGACCTCAAGAAAAAAGTAACTACTCACAAATAATAATCATGCTCAAGATTAGAGGTGTCAGGGATATACCCCGCGGCGTAAACCGGCCGGAAGTATAACCCGGCCGGACTAGGCGTTTCACTGGTAAACCGCCAGAGGATTGGCGATTTACGTGTCTGGTGGTTCACTGGTATGACGGTTCACGAGCCTGAAGACTCATTGGTGACCCGGCTGGACTTGGCGGTTTACTTGAGACCCGGTTTACACTTGGCGATTCACTGGCGACCTGCCCTGACCTGGCGGTTTACAAGCAACCCGCCGGAACATTATGACACACTTGTGACCCGGCGGACGGGTCAGATGAATGCTAAGGCCCAAGGCCCAGAAGGCCGGTTTATGTCAATGGTGAGCCGGTTTAAGAGGAAAGGCATGAGGAACATTTATCTTACAAGGAGTTAAGACCTGGACTTGTATCCGGTTTGTATTAGAGATAGACTAGTCATAATCCTAATAGGACTCTACATGTAACCCGCCCCTCCAACATATATAAGGAGGGGCAGGGCTCCCCAAAAGGGGACAAGATGGACTAGTTCCACAAGTTGGACAAGTTAGGTTTAGACAATAGCTCTCGAGATAGAGCACTCTTGTAACCGTGATCATCATCATCAATATCAATGAAGAAGGATGTAGGCTTTTACCTCCACCGTGAGGGGCCGAACCTGGGTAAAACATCGCGTCTCTCGTCCCTATCAACCCCTCTCAAGCTACCACATAGATGCGTTGGCCTCGCGACTAAGTCCTAACATTAAGGACATCTGCCGTGACAGTTCCACGACAGTTGGCGCCCACCGTGGGGCCAGGCGCACGGTGGTGTTGAGTTCTTGGAGGGATCTCTTCAGGGATCGAAGAGCTCGCGAGTAGACAGATGAAGGTTTACGTTCCAGAAGATTAAGAGTGCGTCGGATGTGCTATCGCCGCCAAGGATCACGTCACAGGGGCCAGCAGGAGTGCAAGAGAATTTTTTTGCAGTTGAATCGCAAGCCGCCAGGCCGTGTTTTTCTGTTACAACATGTTTTTCTGACGCACCCAGTCCCGAGGTGTTTTGTCGCTGCGGCGACTTCCAAGCCATAGAACGTCCATCAATCGTACCAACTACTGCTGCATGTTATCGTTCAAAGGACAAAACAGGATCTATGCTGCTCATGTGGGTTGAGTGCTAGTTTAATTTTCAGAATTGCTATACATACATGGAGGCAGGCTGTACAAGGAAATATGAGCCGAGACGTCCAATCAACAGCGCAGCACACGAGAAAGAAAGAAAAGGGTGTGGGGTTGTCGAGTCAAAGTATGACCCGGAGAAAGACAGGGACGTGGCCGCAGATTCGGCCCTGGCCTACGATGCTCAAACTTTTGCCTGTGAGCCGGCCGAGCGGACATCTGACTCGCTCGCGCTAAATCACCGCCTTCACCAATCACCATTAGCCGGGGCTGCCCCCGATGTGCCTCCTCTACCTCGGCCCACACACCTCGTCGCTGCCCCATGGCTGCGCTGCTGCCTCGAGACGGCCAAGCTGCTATTTTCCTGCACGCCTCGCCGTTGCTGCTCCTTCTACAAGCGCTACAGCTGCACCTCCAGGCACTAGTCAAACTGATGGGTCAAGCCAAGCACGACCCGGAGGAGATCTAGGTCGCACAGAGTCGGCCTCGTCTCCACGCGCCGCATCAAGATATCGCCGCGTCTCTGGACTGGGTCCTGCCGTCGCCGCTGCTGCACTGCTGAACCGCCGCTGCACTGGGTCATCTTCTACCACCGTGATCGACCCGAGGGTGCTGCCGCTGCTGCTTTGAGCCGCCGGCCCCCAAACCTCCCAAACCGCCGGCCTCCAAGTGTTGCGAGCCGCCCCGACGGAGTTGCCATTGAGCCACCCCGGCCAAAGCGACTTCGTCTACGGCCTTCACACCTCTGAACCGGCCAAAGAGTATACTACAGTTTGCACACAGTGGAGATTATACAAACTACGACGAACTCTCGCGAGGCCTTTGAAAGGATCAACACAAAAGTTCTTGGTTACTTATAGATGCCATATGGTGATCATCTGTCGCCTAAAATCAGGTGATATTTATCTTACATATATTGTTAAGTATATGTTGATTTCCTTCGACAAACAACTACTCCGCCCTGTTGTATGTTTTGTACGCAGCACAATTGTGGTTTATACCATGGGTACGGAGCACGTACTTGCAACATTGCGCCCGGTGTTCGTCCGTGCCTCATTACCCAGTAAATGGACACGCAAGCCGCCACCCTTGCGGCCCAGACTACTTCAACTCATCGGAACCATCCCTGTGATTTACTCATCCGTCCGCGCTGCCTTACAACGCCACGGATGACTCGCCCGTCCGCTGTCGTGGCCGGTTCACGTGTCCACGCTAGTTTACAACATCGTGGCCGACTCGGTCGTGATTAATTTCAGCTTCACCATGGTGATCATCAAATCCACGGTGGATAACCCCTGGTGAGGGAGTCCTGGATTAGGGGGTGTTCGGGTAGCCAGACTATACCTTCAGCCGGACTCCTGGACTATGAAGATACAAGATTGAAGACTTCGTCCCATGTCCGGATGGGACTTTCCTTGGCGTGGAAGGCAAGCTTGGCGATGCGGATATTGAAGATCTCCTACCATTGTAACCGACTTTATGTAACCCTAACCCTATCCGGTGTCTATATAAACCGGAGGGTTGTAGTCCGCAGGCAATCAACTCCATACACAACAATCATACCATAGGCTAGCTTCTAGGGTTTAGCCTCCTTGATCTCGTGGTAGATCTACTCTTGTACTACCCATATCATCAATATTAATCAAGCAGGAGTAGGGTATTACCTCCATCGAGAGGGCCCGAACCTGGGTAAAAAACATCTTGTCCCTTGTCTCCTGTTACCATCCGGCCTTGACGCACAGTTCGGGACCCCCTACCCGAGATCTGCCGGTTTTGACACCGACATTGGTGCTTTCATTGAGAGTTCCTCTGTGTCGTCGCATTTAGGCCCGATGGATCCTTTGATCATCAACGACGATACAGTCTAGGGTGAAACTTTCTCCCCGGACAGATCTTCGTCTTCGGCGGCTTCGCTCTGCGGGCCAATTCACTCGGCCACCTGGAGCAGACCGAAAGCTACGCCCCTGGCCATCAGGTCAGGTTTGGAAGCCTAAACTACACGGCTGACATCCACGGGGAATTGATCTTCGACGGATTCGAGCCACAGCCAAGCGCGCCGCACTGTCTCGATGGGCATGATATAGCTCTGCCGCCGAACAGCGCCTTGGAGGCCGCATACGCATCGGTTTCGACCATTGATTCGGAGCATACTGCGCTGATCGAGGATCAGCGGTTAGACGCTGCCTCAGGGGCTGCGATCTAAGAGGCGATCGAGCCGAACTCCAGCCCCGCACTCCGCATGGCCCGTGACTCCGAGGATCCGGACTCCTCCCCGGACTCCGAACCCCCCGCGCCCCTGCCAATCGAATCCGATTGGGCGCCGATAATGGAGTTCACTGCCCCAGACATCTTTCAGCATTCGCCTTTTGGCGACATCCTGAACTCTCTTAAGTCTCTGTCTTTATCAGAAGAGCCCTGGCCGGACTACGGTCAGCGAGGGTGGGATACGGACGATAAGGAAATTCAAAGCCCACCCACCACCCACTTTGTAGCCACTGTCGACGATCTAACCGACATGCTTGACTTCAGCTCCGAAGACATCGACGGCATGGACGACGATGTAGGAGACGAACAGGAACCAGCACCTGTAGGGCGCTGGAAGGCCACCTCGTCATATGACATATATATGGTGGATACTCCAAAAGATGGAGATGGCGATGGAACAGTGGGGGATGACGCCCCCAAGAAACAGCCGAAGCGCCGGCGTCAGCGGCGCCGCTCTAAATCCCGCCAGAGCAAAAACGGTGATTCCAGCACGGGAGATAATACTACCCCGGATAACGCTGAAGAACACCCACCTCAGCAAGATTTGGCACATGAAGATGGAGAAGCCAGCCCTCATGAGAGGGCGGTAGACCGAGAGGTCGAGGATGATAACTATACGCCTCCCTACGAAGACGAGGCAAGCCTCGATGACGACGAATTCGTCATACCATCAGACCCCGCCGAACAAGAGCGTTTTAAACGCAGGCTTTTAGCCACGGCAAGCAGCCTCAAGAAAAAGCAGCAACAGCTTAAAGCTGCCCAAGATTTGCTAGCTGACAGATGGACTGAAGTCCTTACGGCCGAAGAGTATGAACTCGAACGCCCCTCCAAGAGTTACCCGAAGCGCAGGCCGCTACCCCGATCAGAGGAGGAAGCACCTACATCACCAGCGCATGACATGACAGACCGGCCACCTCATGGCCGCGACAGAGAGGCCCCTCGGCCCTCCACCCAAACCATGCCCCGGCGCCGCTCAACTAAGGCATGGGAAAATGCGCCCGACCTGCGAGACATACTGGAGGATAAGGCAATACAAACAAGATCGATCTACGGATCGCGCAGGCGCCCTACGGCATGTGATAATGGTCTTCACTCCGGATACAACAAATTCGGCCGGGCCGAACACAACAGACATAGCGCTTCTGAGCTACGTCGTGATATAGCCCAGTACAGAGGCGCCGCACACCCGCTATGCTTCACGAATGAAGTAATGGATCATAAAATCCCAGAGGGTTTCAAACCCGTAAACATCGAATCATACAATGGCACAACAGACCCGGCAGTATGGATCGAGGATTATCTCCTTCACATCCACATGGCACGCGGCGATGATCTACACGCCATCAAATACCTCCCGCTCAAACTTAAAGGACCGGCCCGGCATTGGCTTAATAGCTTGCCAGCAGACTCAATCGGTTCTTGGGAGGACCTGGAAGCCGCATTCCTCGATAACTTCCAAGGCACTTACGTGCGACCGCCGGATGCCGACGACTTAAGCCACATAACTCAGCAGCCAGAGGAATCGGCCAGACAATTCTGGACACGGTTCCTAACAAAGAAAAACCAAATAGTCGACTGTCTGGACGCAGAGGCCCTAGCAGCCTTCAAGCATAACATCCGCGATGAGTGGCTTGCCCGGCACCTGGGACAGGAAAAGCCGAAATCCATGGCAGCCCTCACAACACTCATGACCCGCTTTTGCGCGGGAGAAGACGGCTGGCTAGCTCGCAGTAACAACTTATCAAAGAACCCTGGTAATTCGGATACCAAGGACAAAAGTGGCAGGACACGTCGGAATAAGCAAAAACGTCGCGTTAACAGCGACAGCAATGAAGACACGGCAGTCAATGCCGGATTCAAAGGCTATAAATCTGGTCAGCGGAAAAAGCCATTCAAAAAGAATACTCAGGGCCCGTCCAGTTTGGACCGAATACTCGATCGCTTGTGCTAGATACATGGCACCCCCGAAAGGCCAGCCAATCACACTAACAGGGATTGTTGGGTGTTCAAGCAGGCAGGCAAGTTAAGGGCCGAAAACAGAGACAAGGGGTTGCACAGCGACGACGAGGAGCCCAAGCCGCTGAACAACAATGGACAGAAGGGCTTTCCCCCACAAGTGCGGATGGTGAACATGATATATGCAACCCACATTCCCAAGCGGGAGCGGAAGCGTGCGCTACGGTACGTATACGCGATAGAGCCAGTCGCCCCAAAGTTCAACCCATGGTCCTCCTGCCCGATCACTTTTGATCGAAGGGACCATCCCACTAGCATCCGTCATGGCGGCTTCGCCGCATTGGTTCTCGATCCAATCATCGACGGATTTCATCTCAAAAGAGTCCTCATGGACGGCGGCAGTAGCCTGAACCTGCTTTATCAGGATACAGTGCGGAAAATGGGCATAGATCCCTCAAGGATTAAGCCCACAAGAACGACCTTTAAAGGCGTTATACCAGGTGTAGAAGCCAACTATACAGGCTCAGTAACACTTGACGTGGTCTTCGGATCCCCGGACAATTTCCGAAGCAAAGAGTTAATCTTCGATATAGTCCCGTTTCGCAGTGGCTATCACGCCCTGCTCGGACGAACCGCATTTGCAAAGTTCAATGCGGTGCCGCACTACGCATATCTCAAGCTCAAGATGCCAGGCCCTCAAGGAGTAATTACGGTCAACGGAAACACCGAACACTCCCTCCGTACGGAGGAGCATACGGCGGCTCTCGCAGCGAAGGTACGAAGTAGCCTTCTCAGGCAATTCTCTAGTCCGGCCATTAAAAAGCCAGACACTGCCAAGCGCGCCCGGAGTAACCCACAACAGGACCGCCTGGCACACTCTGAGCAAGCGTAGCAATGCGTCCCCAACCCCAGCTATCGCGACATAGCGAAACCAGTACCTCGCATACATAACTACGCCCTTGAAATACCATGGGCACAGGGGAAGGGGCACAATAACGGCACGCCCAGAATACGGCTTAAAACGTACTAGGGGCTGCCGGATTCTCTTTTTAATTTTTTCTTACCTTCAGGACTCCATACTTCAGACGACCTGTTCGGCAATTCGACTGCCGCACAAATGATGCAAGATCCAGGGAGGCAGACAAGCCATGCCGCACTATGGAACTCCCAGGTGGTCTCTGTTACGAGTGGTATACCTGTTTTAAATACAATTCCGCAGCCTGCCCCTGGTCAGGACATACTGAATAGTCCAATATCTTTTGCTTACCGCACTATTTGTATCGTTCGGCTTTGATAAATAGCCTTTATATAAACAATGCATAGCTTTTGTCTATTTTCTGCATTACTCTCTTTTATATATGTTCATTAATGACATGTTGCACCCGTACACTGTGGTACGACAAGTACGCCAGGGGCTTCAGTACCCTTTAATATGGTGTGAGAAGTCCATACACTTTCACAAGTGCGGCACCCCGAACTTATAGCACTATATGCATCGGCTCCGAATCATGATTTGGGTCAATAGTTGGGTTTGCCCGGCTCCTATGTTTTGGTGCCTTACGTTCCGCTATATCGGCTAAGGTAGCACTAGGAGAACCACTGCGATTGTGCCCCGGTTGAGCTGGGTTAAGCACCTCAGTGGAGAAAGCTAAAACTGACTGTCATGATGAGGCGAGAGACCGGTCGCTGTTCGAGAGGTTTTTTCAAGTCCCTAAAGACTTATGCCGCTTCAAGCGAGGAGCCGGATTTGTCCGGCCAAGGCGTGGATAGCGCCCCGAACTCGGTCTTCCGAACTAGGGGCTTCGCCGAAATTTAAAATTATAAAGTTCTATGGCTAAGTGAGAGTGTTCAAGCATTATAGTCCGATTGCCTGGTTCGTTGTGCTGAGCGCCTCCCTCGAAGGACCCAACTATGGGAAAAAGAGCACTCAGGTTTATCCCAAACACCCCAGCACTAGTGGCATGGGGGCAGAAGTCGACGACTGGCCATCTCTCATTTTTTTGATAAACGGCCGCACAGAAAATAATATTTTAAATTCAACAAGCATTTCTTAAGCGCCTATGAACAAGTTTTCAGCGCACAGGATTAAAACGAGCGAGTTTATTCAAAAATTACATCCTTGGTACATTCATCCGCCACAAGGCGGGCACCCGCAAGAACATCCTTGTAATAGTTCTCGGGCTTGCGATGCTCCTTCCTCGGCGGCGGCCCGTCCTTCACAAGCTTCTCACCGTCTAGCTTACCCCAGTGCACCTTTGCATGGGCAAGGGCCCGACGGGCACCTTCGATGCAGACGGAGCGCTTGATGACCTTGAGCCTTGGACAGGCCTCCACCAGCCGCCACACCGGCCCGAAGTAGCTCCCAGGCAGGGCCTCTCCGGGCCACAGCCGAACTATGAAGCCCTTCATGGCCTGTTCGGCCGCCTTGTGGAGCTCGACCAGCTGTTTCAGCTGGTCGCTCAAGGGCACAGGGTGTCCGGCCTCAGCATACTGAGACCAGAACACCTTCTCCGTCGAGCTGCCCTCTTTAGCTCGGTAGAATGCGGCGGCGTCGGATACGCTGCAGGGAAGATCTGCGAATGCCCCTGGAGAACTCCGGATTCGGGTAAGTAACAAGTAGTTTACTTTTATATTTCTGCTTTGCATAAAGAATGCCTTACCCGCTGCTATCTTCTTAATCTCCTCCAACTCTTGGAGGGCCTTTTGGGCTTCGGCCTTGGCAGACTTGGCAGTCTCAAGGGCCGCCGCGAGCTCGGACGCTTGGGTCTTTGACTCAAGCTCCAAACTCTCATGTTTTTTCATGAGAGCCTGAAGCTTTTGCTGCACCTCGCCGACCTGAGCCCCAAGTTTCTCTCGCTCGGTGCGCTCCGCGGCCGTTTTCTTTTCGGCCTCGGACAGCGCCTGCTTGAGGGTCGCCACCTCAGTCGTGGCCCCTATAATAAGCAGTGCAATCCTGTTATTTTTTGCAATCATGCCTCTCTATAGGCACTTTTTCTGTAAGGTATTTCCTACCTTCTTTTTCCTCGAGCCGCCGCTTGGCAAGGCCGAGCTCTTGCTCGGTCCGCTTGAGGTCCTGTTTCAGGACACCCACCTCCGCAGTCAGTGCGGCGGTGGATAGCAGCGAAGCCTGCACACGCATATTGACTCTTTATTGTTAGACTCCTGCGAAATTTACTAGATCCTCTATTCGGCTTTTCTTTCCGAACGCCAAACAGAGCATCAGGGGCTACTGTCTATGCGCTTATATTTTTACATATTTTTACTTACCTCAAAGCCCGTTAGGAGGCTAGCGCAAGCTTCACTCAGTCCGCTCTTGGCGGACTGAACCTTCTGGATCACCGTACTCATAATAGTACGGTGCTCCTCGTCGATGGAGGCGCCGTCAAGCACCTCGAGTAGATTGTCCGGCACCTCCGGTTGGACCGAGGCCGCCGGCTCAGATGGCTTGCTCATCTTGGAAGGAGTTCGCCTACCGCGGTCTGGAACTGTTGAAGATTTCGACGCGGTGTCTGGCACAAAGCCGGACTTGGAGCCCTGGGGGGTCTTGTCCCCTTTACTCCTGGGGTCCGGGAGGTCGCCCTGCGGCTCCTCCAGGACCACCTCCTCCTGCCCCGGAGCTCGTTGCGACGCCACTTTGGCGTCGTCCGCAGTGCGGGGGGAGACAGCGGGCGGAACCGAGTTCACGTCCGATGAATCCAGGGAGCCGCTCGACGACTCGTTGAGTTCGGCCCGGGGCGGGCTGCATAATTATGTTCGACATTAGGGAAAGCTGTGCAACAAAGGAACATCATGAGTTATTCTAATATCCGAACTTACGATTTCGCCGGACGCTTGGCCCTGTTTGGCCACTCCTCTTTGCCCTCTTCGGCGTTGGGGGCATAGTCCGGCGGAGGGGTCTTCCTTTTCCTAGACCCCTCAACCTCCCCCGTTGGGGCGGCCTTCCTCTTCTCTCCTCCCCCCACTGGGGGGGGAGAGGTTTCTTCTTCCTCCTCCTCGTCTTCACGGGGGGAGTGCGTCTCGGACTCGTCGGACGACGAGTCCGACACCACCATATGCCGGGAACTCTTTCGAGTCCCCGTGGCCTTCTTCTTCTTGGCCTTCTTCTCCGGCACCACATAAGGTGCCGGAACCAGTAGCTTCTCTAGTAGAGTGGGGGCTGGGTCTTCGGGCAAGGGAGCCGGACAGTTAATCGATCCGGACTTCGCCCGCCAAGCCTGTCAAAGGTAAGGGAGCTTAGATCCCGCATAGAGTCAAACTATGAAAAAACTTAACATCCTGTAAAAGGTGAAAATAGCTTACCTCGCTAGCGTGATGCTGCGAGCTGTATCCGCGGTCCTCGGAAGCGGATATGGGAGCCTCGACGCCTTTGGTTAGCACCTTCCAGACATCTTCATACGTCGTGTCGAAGATCCTGTTAAGGGTTTGGTGCTACGCCGGGTTGAACTCCCACAGATTAAAGCCCCGTTGTTGACACGGGAGGATCCGGCGGACAAGCATAACCTGGACTACATTGACGAGCTTGATCGGCTTGCTCACCAGGGACTGGATGCATGTCTGCAGTCCGGTCACATCTTTTTCGTCGCCCCACGACAGGCCCGTCTCTTTCCAGGACATAAGCCGCGTGGGGGGTCCGGATCGGAACTCGGGGATTGCGATCCATTTTGGATCGCGCGGCTCAGTGATGTAAAACCACCACGATTGCCACCCCTTCAAGTTCTCCACGAAGGAGCCCTCGATCCATAGGACGTTGGCCATCTTGCCCACCATAGCGCCTCCGCATTCCGCCTAGCTGCCGCGCACCACCTTGGGCTTGACATTGAAGGTCTTGAGCCAGAGGCCGAAATGGGGGCGGATGCGGAGGAAGGCCTCGCACACGACGATGAACGCCGAGATGTTGAGGACGAAGTTCGGGGCCAGATCGTGGAAATCCAGGCCATAGTAAAACATGAGCCCCCGGACAAATGGGTGGAGTGGAAAACCCAGTCCGTGGAGGAAGTGGGGAAGGAATACTACCCTCTCATGGGGCCTTGGGGTGGGGAGAAGCTGCCCCTCCTCGGGAAGCCGGTGCGCGATGTCTTTGGACAAGTATCCGGCCTTCCTTAGCTTTTTGACATGGCCCTCCGTGACGGAGGAGACCATCCACTTGCCTCCCGCTCCGGACATTGCTAGAGAAGGTTGAGGTGGGAAGTGCGGGCTTGGGCGCTGGAGCTCGAGTGCGCAGGAGATGGATAGGCAAAAGAGGAAGAAGGCGTAGGTAAAAGGGTGGATCCTTATCCCCTTATATGGGCGGATGCGGTTGTGCGTCCCCACCAGCCTAGTAAAACTCGCTTGCCTCCCAAGCGCCGTGATAAATGGCGTGGTTGGGTTACCCACGTCCGTATTGATGAGAATCCCGTAAAGGGGGTACACGATCTCTGCTTTGACAAGACGTGCCAAGGAAACCGCCTCGCAAAACATGCTGAGGTGGAAAAGTAAAAACGATTCGAGTAAAGGACTTGGCTGTAGTGTGATGACGCACTGCGGAATACGTCAGCAGATTTGATTTGTGTCAATATTATTCTCTCTATGGCAATATGTGGAAACTTATTTTGCAGAGCCGGACACTACTCTTGGTGTTTACAATCTTCTACGAAGGACATGGAGGAGGAACCCGCCTTGCAATGCCGAAGACAATTTGCGCACCGGACTCGTCGTCATTGAAGCCTGGTTCAGGGGCTACTGAGGGAGTCCTGGATTAGGGGGTGTTCGGGTAGCCGGACTATACCTTCAGCCGGACTCCTGGACTATGAAGATACAAGATTGAAGACTTCGTCCCGTGTCTGGATGGGACTTTCCTTGGCGTGGAAGGAAAGCTTGGCGATGCGGATATTCAAGATCTCCTACCATTGTAACTGACTTTATGTAACCCTAACCCTATCCGGTGTCTTTATAAACCGGAGGGTTGTAGTCCGTAGGCAATCAACTCCATACACAACAATCATACCATAGGCTAGCTTCTAGGGTTTAGCCTCCTTGATCTTGTGGTAGATCTACTCTTGTACTACCCATATCATCAATATTAATCAAGCAGGAGTAGGGTATTACCTCCATCGAGAGGGCCCGAACCTGGGTAAAAAACATCTTGTCCCTTGTCTCCTGTTACCATCCGGCCTTGACGCACAGTTCGGGACCCCCTACCCGAGATCCGCCGGTTTTGACACCGACACTTGGCATGATATATCAGGTGAAATCCATCCAATATATTTTATATTACATATTGCCTTCTTTAAAAGAGCAATTACTCCGGTTTGCAAAGTTGTTTAATGCAGGACCCTAAACCGCCATATTGGTGCAAATTTAAAGGCCGTCAGAAAATTTCCGGCTTAAAAAGAAGGATTCCAGTTTAAAATACGGTTCAAGGGAAAGATGTCTCCCACAAAGCTTTGATGATCTCAATATCCGGTTTAATATCCTGGCTCAAGAAGAATTTATCTCTTGCAAACATTTAAAGTTGCCAAAGAGGGCCTGCAGCCATGATGCGCGGTTCAAACATGGGTATCCTGCTTTATTGGCTCATCATGTGTGGTTACACGGAGTTCATGTCTTAAAGCGGTCTCCGGTTTACCCCTTGAGTTAGCTTTTCAAAAGCTCTATATTATGTCACTTGGGGGCTTTGGTCGTGTCCGAACCATAGCAACACCTTTTGATAGGCGTAAAGCCACAGCATCACTTGGGGACTTGTGGTCACGTCTGAACCATAGTCACGCCTCTTGATCGGCCTAGTGCCACAGCATCACTTGGGGGCTTTGGTCGAACCCGAACCATCGCTACACCTCTTGACCGGCGTAATGCCAATGCATCACTTGGGGACTTGTGGTCATGTCTGAACCATAGTCACGCCTCTTGATCGGCCTAAGGCCACAGAATCACTTGGGGGCTTGGTCGAACCCGAACCACTGCCACGCCTTTTGATCGGCATAATGCCACTGTTTCATTTGGGGACCTGGCTGACTTGAACCATAGCTACGCCTATCGGGGGCTTGGTCGTGTCCAACCATGGTAACGCCATTTGATCGGCTCAATAGCCTCTTTTTGCAAATGGTTTTATCATTGCCTTTGCTTGAAATTTTGTTTTGATAAATATTTCTTTTGTTGCGTTTTAAACCGACAATTCTTAAACCGGTTTGACTATCAAATTACAAATGGACTGAACACGGTCAAATCTTAATCCGGAGGCTATCTGCCCGGTTTGATTTTCTGTTACCATCCTATTATGGAGTAAACCGGTGTTTATCAACCCGACTCGGCTTTCAACTACAAGTTGTCAGTACACGATCAAGTTATAATCCGGAGACTATCAGCCCGGTCTGGTTTGACTATGAGTCGCCAGTATTATATGTGGTTAAATCGGTGTTTATCACAACCTGGTACGGTTTTATCATAAACCGACACAATATGGAAGGAGTTATCAGTACTCGAAATCTGGGTTATTACCCCTATTCCAAAAAGTTGGTAAACCAACGATGTGATTCAATGTCACAGGTATGATATATTTCATATTTGATTATTCTTAAGTGCAGCCTTGGTTATAAACCTGGGTTATATGTTGGACATTATGACCCGTCCGACGGTAAACCGCCCGGACACTTTAAACTTGTTGTATGCAGAAACAGGTTGAATAAAGCATGATTATAAATCACCGGCGTTTACTAACCCGACCTGGCTTTCGACTATAAGTCGCCAGTATGATGATAAATTATCCGATGTTTATTAAACCGGCCCGGCTTTAAGACAATAAATCGCCAGTATATGATGAGAAATTATCCGGTGTTTATTACACCGGCATGGCTTTGGACTATAAGTCGCCAGTATATATTTGGATTGCGCCATTGGAATCATGCGCTTATAAATGATTGGGTTATATTATTCAAATAGCCAAACTTGGCTGAATTTTCATTATGATATTGGATGAATAAGATTTTCATACCGGATTATATTATCTTGAATAGCCAACATGGCTGGATTTTTATGGTTATTAATAACTGGTATTATCGAGTTTTCAAAGTTGCTTTAGCGCAATGGCTATTATTTTATCAAAGGATATGATTTATTCTACAATGGAAGGAATAGTCCCGAGTCGCTGCAGGCTTACAACCCGGCACTTGGGGGCTACATTATTCAAATTGAGATTACATGCAAGTCTCATGTCGCTGCAAGCATACACCATGACACTTGGGGGCTAATGCAAAGTCATTTTTACTAGTATTATTGAAGACCTTACTCATCATATTATAATGAACTGACCCTTGGGGGCTACCAATTGCTCATGTCAACAATTCAAGGTACACAAGTTTTCGTCCATAATATTGAAGGATCCATTGCTCAGTTGGTAAAACAAAAAGTTCTTAACCTTGTGGACGTGGGTTCAAACCCTACGATGGAAGCTACATTATAAGATGTTATTTTCATTGAAGTATATATCAAGTCCCGGTTCAGTATTATCTTACTAAGCCGGCCCTTGGGGGATACACATCACTGCTAAAATCTACATAATTATATTTACAAAGTTCCTGCTCATTATTGCATAATGACCCGGCCCTTGGGGGTTACACTGATTGAAGTTTTTATAAGCAATTACAAGTCCCAGGTTGCTGCAAGCATGACAACCCGGCACTTGGGGGCTACATATATGGAGTATTCAGTTTATATGATTGAGATGAACAAACCGGATTTCTTCAAGGTTGAAACACTTATTGGAGCAAGTCTTAAGTTATCACTATGTTCTCCTCTTAAGACTTGGGGACTACATGTATATGCATATAAAGGAGGAACATCTTCATTTTATCAGTTTTGAGCAAATCAGGAAGATCAATTACATGACCCGGTGTCGACAACAATTATGACCCGGTGCCATCAATATTTATAAACCGGCCAGTTTGGTAATATTAAACCGATAAGTTTTACCTCTTCAAACCGGCTGAATATCAGATAAGTATTTCAAGACCCATATTTCTTAAACCGACGCTTTGGTAGCCGACTCAAGTGGATTATTCTTCACAATGTTTCTCTGTGAGATACCAATGTCAACAAATTGAGTATGAAGCTGGCTTGCCCGGATTTTCTAGAAGGAGGAAATGACAAGGACTTAAGGATCATCAGGTACCAGTTTACAAGAATTCTTAACCCGGAGCATAACCTGTCAAATTTGTTCTTGTGTTTATTTTGCAGCATAAGTTTACCATGGATAAATCCAAGCTAAACTTGGGGGCTAATGTCGGGGATATACCCCACGGCGTAAACCGGCCGGAAGTATAACCCGGCCGGACTAGGCGTTTCACTGGTAAACCGCCAGAGGATTGGCGATTTACGTGTCTGGTGGTTCACTGGTATGACGGTTCACGAGCCTGAAGACTCATTGGTGACCCGGCTGGACTTGGCGGTTTACTTGAGACCCGATTTACACTTGGCGATTCACTGGCGACCTGCCCTGACCTGGCGGTTTACAGGCAACCCGCCGGAACATTATGACACACTTGTGACCCGGCGGACGGGTCAGATGAATGACAAGGCCCAAGGCCCAGAAGGCCGGTTTATGTCAATGGTGGGCCGGTTTAAGAGGAAAGGCATGAGGAACATTTATCTTACAAGGAGTTAAGACCTGGACTTGTATCCGGTTTGTATTAGAGATAGACTAGTCCTAATCCTAATAGGGCTCTACATGTAACCCGCCCCTCCAACATATATAAGGAGGGGCAGGGCTCCCCAAAAGGGGACAAGATGGACAAGTTCCACAAGTTGGACAAGTTAGGTTTAGACAATAGCTCTCGAGATAGAGCACTCTTGTAACCGTGACATCATCATCAATATCAATGAAGGAGGATGTAGGCTTTTACCTCCACCGTGAGGGGCCGAACCTGGGTAAAACATCGCGTCTCTCGTCCCGCTCAACCCCTCTCAAGCTACCACATAGATGCGTTGGCCTCGCGACTAAGTCCTGACATTAAGGACATCTGCCGTGACAATTCCATGAAAAGAGGGGTATTAAATAGCATATTGGATCTGAACATATAATCTTCCACCAAATAAACCATATAGTAATCAACTACAAGATGTAATCAACACTACTAGTCACCCACAAGCACCAATCTATAGTTCCGGTAACAAGATTGAACACAAGAGATGAACTAGGGTTTGAGATGAGATGGTGTTGTTGAAGATGTTGATGGAGATTTCCCCCTCCAAGTTGGGAGAGTTGTTGGTGATGATGATGATGATTTCCCCCTCCGGGAGGGAAGTTTCCTCGGCGGAATCGCTCCGCCGGAGGAAAAAATGCTCCTGCCCAAGTTCCGCCTCAAGATGGTGGCGCTCCATCCCGAAAGTCCTCTCCTTATTTTTTACAGGTCAAAATGAATTATACACCAGAAGATGGGCACTGGAGGTGTGCCTGGGCAAGCACAACCCACCAGGGCGCGCCTGGGCTCCCTGGCGCGCTTAGGTAGGTTGTGCCCACCCGGTGGGCCCCCTCTGGTTGCTCCAATATTCATCATATATTTGATAAAAAATCTCCGTGAAGTTTCAACTTGTTTGGAGTTGTGCAGAATAGGTGGCCTGACGTAGCTTTTCCAGGTCCAGATTTCCAGCTGCCGGAATTCTCCCTCTTTGTGTGTACCTTGTAAATTATGAGAGAAAAGGCATTAGAATTACTCCAAAAAGCATTATTATGGATAAAAACATCATAAATAACAGAAAGGAAACATGATGCAAAATGGACGTATCAACTTCCCCAAGCTTAGACCTCGCTTGTCCTCAAGCGAAAAACCGAATTCGAAAAACATGTCCACATGCTTAGAGAGAGGGAGGTGTCGATAAAAACAAAATACGGACATAGAAGCATCATGTTCATTATTATAACAGCAACAAATTTAAACATAAGACTCTTATCATAAAGCTCTTATCATAGAATTCTCATGAATAAGTGATAATTCATCACACTATTGAAGTATAAAGCAAAAACTCTATTAAAAATCAACAAACTATGTTCCCAGTCAACTTTGCAACTACAATTCATCATCTTTTCAGGAAGAGTCACGTATCGGAGCCTTTAGGCAAGTCCACATACTCAACCATCATATAGTCTTCTATGATTGCTAACACTCACCGCGTACACATGAGCAAAACATTTCAATCGGACACATAGAAAGATAGAGGCATATAGTTTCGCCTCCCAACATATTCACCTCAAGGGTGATGTCAGCAATAATAACTCATGCTATCTATATTCAACTGGACATATGTGCCTAGATCTTTCCTCACCACATGATGCTTGCCAAAGGAAAAAAATAAAAAGGAATAGAAGGAAAACTTTGACTCTTTGCATAAAAGTAAATACATAAAGTTAAAATATAGACCCTTCGCAAATGGAAGCAGAGGTTGCCATGCACATATTTTTTTGTATGCTCAACCCCTAAGCGCAAAAGAACGTCACATTGCATTGCCCCTTGTGATAGCAACCTTTATTATGCAGTCAGTCGCTCTTATTCTTCACCATCACAAGTTCATGCAACACTCAATTTTCTCTTACACTAAATGATCTCACACTTTTAGAAGCAATTTTTATTGCCTTTTTGCACCGATGACAACTTACTTGAGGGATCTTGCTCAGTCCCTAGGTAGGTATGGTGAACTCTTGAAAATAAGATTTGGGTTTAAGGGTTTTTGGATGCACAAGTAGTATCTCTACTTAGTGCGGAATTTTTGGCTAGCAAAGATAGGGGGCAAGCACCACATGTTAAAGGATCCATGACAATATGACTTCTATGTGAATATAAACAAACATAAACCATTAAGTTGTCTTCCTTGTCCAATGTCAACAATTTTGGCATATAATATTTTGATGAGGGCTCAAAATCACAAAAGATTTCTAGGATAGTATATTTATATGTGAATCTTCTCTTCCTTATTAATTCTTTCATGACTTGCATCATTGACTAATGTTATGTTTGTCAATCTCTAATAAAATTTTCTACTTATACTTTTCCTTATGTGGTATCATCACCTACTGATACGCCCATTTTGCATAATGTTTTCTTACTATTATTTATGATGTTTTTATCCATAATAAAGATTTTTGGAGTAATTCTAATGCCTTTTCTCTCATAATATGCAAGGTATACACCAAGAGGGAGAATTCCGGCAGCTGGAAATATGGACTTGAAAAAGCTATGTCAGGCTACCTATTATGCACAACTCCAAATGAGCTGAAACTTCACGAGGATTTTTTATGGAATATATGAGGAATATTGGAGCCAATAAGTACCAGAGGGGGCCCACCAGGTGGGCACAACCCACCTGGGTGCGCCAGGAAGCCCAGGCGTGCCCTGGTGGGTTGTGCTCTCCTCGGCCCACCTCCGGTGCCCATCTTCTGGTATATAAGTCCTTTTGACCTAGAAAAAATAAGGAGAATACTTTCGGGACAGAGCCCGCCGCCTCGAGGTGGAACTTGGCAGGAGCACTTTTGCCCTCCGGCGGATCGATTCCGCTGGGGGAACTTCCCTTCCGGAGAGGGAAATCATCGTCATCATCATCACCAACAACTCTCCCATCTTGGGGAGGGAAATCTCCATCAACATCTTCAACATCACTATCTCATCTCAAACCCTAGTTCATCTCTTGTGTTGAATCTTGTAACCGGAACTATAGATTGGTGCTTGTGGGTGACTAGTAGTGTTGATTATATCTTGTAGTTGATTACTATATGGTTTATTTGGTGGAAGATTATATCTTCATATCCAATATGCTATTTAATAATCCTCTGATCATGAGCATGTTTATCATTTGTGAGTAGTTACTTTTGTTCTTGAGGTCACGAGAGAAATCATGTTGCAAGTAATCATGTGAATTTGATATGTGTTTGATATTTTGATAGTATGTATGTTGTGATTCCCTTAGTGGTGTCATGTCAACATCGACTACATGACACTTCACCATATTTGGGCCTAAGAGAATGCATTGTGGAGTAGCAATTAGATGATGGGCTGCGAGAGTGACAGAAGCTTAAACCCCAGTTTATGCGCTATTCTGTAAGGGACCGATTGGATCCAAAAGTTTAATGCTATGATTAGAATTTATTCTTAATACTTTTCTCGTAGTTGCAGATGCTTGCGGGAGGGTTAATCATAAGTAGGAGGTTTTTTCAAGTAAGAACAACACCTAAGCACCGGTCCACCCACATATCAAATTATCAAAGTACCGAACATGAATTAAACCAACATGATGAAAGTGACTAGATGAAATTACCGTGTACCCTCAAGAACGCTTTGCTTATCATAAGAGATCGTTTTGTCGTGTCCTTTTCCTCAAAAGGATTGGGCTACCTTGCTGCACTTTTGTTACTACTATGGTTACTTGCTCGTTACAAATTATCTTGCTATCAAACTACTCTGCTACTTACAATTTCAGCACTTGCAGACATTACCTTACTGAAAACTACTTGCCATTTCCTTCTGCTCCTCATTGGGTTCGACACTCTTACTTATCGAAAAGAGCTAGAATTGATCCCCTATACTTGTGGGTCATCAAGGCTATTTTCTAGCGCCGTTGCCAGGGAGTGAAGCGCCTTTGGTAAGTGGAATTTGGTAAGGAAACATTTATATAGTGTGCTGAAATTTATTGTCACTTGTTACTATGGAAAACAATCCTTTGAGGGGTTTGTTTGGGCTATCTTCACCTCGTTCGGAACCACAATTAGCTACCCCTCAACCTACTACACCTTCTGAAAATATTGAATATGAAGTTCCTTTGGGTATGATAGGACAACTGCTAGCTAATCCTTATGCAGGAGATTGAACCGAACATCCTGATATGCACTTGATATAAGTATAACAAATTTGTGGATTGTTCAAGCTTGCAGGTTTACCCGGAGATAAAGTTATGAAAAAGGTTTTCCCTTTATCTTTGAAGGGAAAAGCATTGGCATGGTATAGGCTATGTGATGATATTGGATCTTGGAATTGGAATCGTTTGAAATTGGAGTTCCATCAAAAAATTTATCCTATGCATCTAGTTCATCGTGATCGGAATTATATATATAATTTTTGGCCTCGTGAAGGAGAAAGTATCGCTCTAGCTTGGGGGAGGCTTAAGTTAATGTTATATTCATGCCCCAATCGTGAGCTCTCAAGAGAAATTATTATACATAATTTTTATGCTCGGCTTTCTCGTAATGATCAAACCATGCTTGATACTTCTTGTGCTGGTTCTTTTATGAAGAATACTATTGAATTCCGGTGGGATCTTTTGGAAAGAATTAAATGCAACTCTGAAGATTGGGAACTCAATGAAGGTAAAGAGTCAGGTATTAAACTTAAGTATGATTGTGTTAAATCTTTTATGGATATCGATGCTTTTCAAAAGTTTAGCACTAAATGTGGACTTGACTCTGAGATAGTAGCCTCCTTTTGTGAATCATTTGCTACTCATGTTGATCTCCCTAAAGAGAAGTGGTTTAAATATCAACCACCTATTAAAGAAGAAATTAAAGAACCTTTGCCAGTTAAAGAAGAAACTATACTTTATAATGTTGATTCAGTTGTTCCTTCTGCTTATATAGAGAAACCACCTTTCCCTGTTAGGATAAAGGAACATTCTAAAGTTTTAACTGTGGTTAACAAAATCTATACTAGAACACCTAAACCTGATGAACAAATTAAAGTAGAACCCAATATTTCTATGGTTAAAGATCTCTTGGAAGAAGATATGGGTGGGCATGTTATTTACTTCTGTGAAGAAGCTGCTAGAATTGCCAAACCTGATAAAAAAGACAAACATAGACCTGTTGTTGGCATGCCCATCATCTCAGTTAAAATAGGAGATCACTGTTATCATGGTTTATGTGACATAGGTGCTAGTTTGAGTGCTATTCCTTACACCTTATATAAAGAAATTATGAATGACATAGCACCCGCATAAATAGAAGACATAGATGTTACTATTAAACTTGCTAATAGAGACACAATATCACCGATTGGGATTGTTAGAGATGTTGAAGTCTTGTGTGGGAAAATAAAATACCCTATTGATTTTCTTGTTCTTGGTTCCCCACAAGATGACTTTTGTCCCATTATCTTTGGTAGACCTTTCTTGAACACTATTAATGCTAAGATAGATTGTGAGAAACAAACTATCGGTGTTAGTTTTGGTGATGAGTCTCATGAGTTTAATTTTTCCAAGTTTAGTAAAAAGCTTCATGAAAAAGAATTGCCTAGTAAGGATGAATTAATTGGTCTTGCTTCTATTGCTGTTCCATCTACTGATCCTTTAGAATAATATTTGCTAGACCATGAAAATGATTTACATATGCATGAAAGAAATGAAATAGATAAAATTTTCTTTGAACAACGTCCTCTCCTTAAACACAATTTGCCTATTTAAACTCTAGGAGGTCCTCCTCCTCCACCTAAAGGTGATCCTATGTTTGAATTAAAATAATTGCCAAACACTTTGAAATATGCTTATCTTGATGAAAAGAAAATATATCCTGTTATTATTAGTGCTAACCTTTTAGAACATGAAGAAGAAAGATTATTGAAAGTTCTGAGGAAGCACTGAGCTGCTATTGGATATACTCTTGATGATTTAAAGGGCATTAGCCCCACTCTATGCCAGCACAAAATTAATATGGAACCTGATGCTAAACCCGTTGTTGATCACCAACGCCGGTTAAATTCGTAGATGAAAGAAGTGGTAAGAATGGAAATATTAAGACTTCTGGAAGGAGGTATAATCTATCCTATAGCTGATAGTAGATGGGTAAGTCCTGTTCATTGTGTTCCTAAGAAAGGAGGTATAACTATTGTTCCTAATGATAAGAATGAACTTATTCCACAAAGAATTGTTACATGCTATAGAATGGTAATAGATTTTAGAAAATTAAACAAAGCAACTAGAAAAGATCATTACCCTTTGCCTTTTATTGATCAAATGCTTGAAAGATTATCTAAGCACACATATTTTTGCTTCCTTGATGGATATTATGGCTTTTCACAAATACCTGTTTCTCAACCTCATCAAGAAAAGACCACTTTTACTTGTCCTTTTGGAACCTATGCTTATAGACGTATGCCTTTTGGTTTATGTAATGCACATGCTACCTTTCAAAGATGTATGACTGCTATATTCTCTGACTTTTGTGAAAAGATTCTCGAGGTTTTCATGGATGACTTTTCTGTTTATGGGAAATCTTTTCACGATTGTTTAAGCAATCTTGATCGAGTTTTGCAGAGATGTGAACAAACAAATCTTGTCTTGAATTGGGAGAAGTGCCATTTTATGGTTAATGAAGGCATTGTGTTGGGTCATAAAATTTCTAAAAGAGGTATTGAAGTGGACCAAGCTAAGGTTGATGTAATTGAGAAAATGCCATGTCCTAAAGATATCAAAGGTATTTGTAGTTTCTTAGGTCATGCTGGTTTCTATAGGAGATTTATCAAAGACTTCTCTAAAATTTCTAGGCCTCTCACTAGTCCCGTGCAAAAGGATATTCCCTTTGTTTTTGATGATGATTGTTTAGAAGCCTTTGAAACACTCAAGAAAGCCTTAATTTCTGCACCTATTGTTCAACCACCTGATTGGAACTTGCCTTTTGAAATTATGTGTGATGCTAGTGATTATGCTATTGGTGCTGTTCTAGGACAAAGAGTTGATAAGAAATTGAATGTTATTCATTATTCTAGTAAAACTCTAGATAGTGCTCAAAGAAATTATGCTACTATTGAAAATAATTCTTAGCAGTTGTGTTTGCTTGTGATAAATTTAGACCTTATATTGTTGATTCCAAAGTAATTGTTCACACATACCATGCTGCTATTAAATATCTTATGAAAAAGAAAGATGCTAAACCTATACTTATTCGATGGGTTCTCTTATTACAAGAATTTGATTTACATATCATTGATAGAAAAGGAGCTGAGAACCCAGTAGCTGATAATTTATCTAGGCTTGAAAATGTGCTTGATGAACCACTACCTATTGATGATAGTTTTCCCGATGAGCAGTTAGCTGCAATAAATGTTGCTCACATCACTCCTTGGTATGCTGACTATGCTAATTACATTGTTGTCAAATATTTACCACCTAGCTTTACATACCAACAAAAGAAAAAAATTCTTCTATGATTTAAGACATTACTTTTGGGATGACCCACATCTTTATAAAGAAGGAGTAGATGGTATTATTAGACGTTGTGTACCTGAGCATGAACTGGGATAAATCCTACGGAAATGTCACTGCGAAGCCTATGGAGGACATCATGTTGGAGATAGAGCTGCTCATAAGGTATTGCAGTCTGGATTTTATTGGCCTACTCTTTTCAAGGATGCCCGTAAGTTCGTCTTATCTTGTGATGAATGTCAAAGAATAGGTAATATCGGTAAGCGTCAAGAAATGCCTATGAATTATTCACTTGCCGTTGAACCATTTGATGTTTGGGGATTTGATTACATGGGACCTTTTTCTTCCTCTAATGGGTATACACATATTTTGGTTGTTGTTGATTATGTTACTAAATGGGTAGAAGCTAAATGGGTATACACATGATGAATCCACCCGGCAGCCACGCCCAGTATGCGCCCTGGGGCCAGCAAGGCGTCGGTTCTCCGTCCTCACCGGGCTACGCTGACGGGGACGCGCATGGTGGGTTCAACCCCAACGTCACCTTCTCCCATGACCACCCGGCCCAGCGGACGCCCTCGCTCGCCTTCACCAGCGTGCAGTACCCTCCATACAACTACTCGTCGTCCGCCTACGCGTCCTCCCCGACGCCCCCTCTCCACCGTGGCGCGCTGCCCTTCTCGCACCTCGGCGACACCGACGAGACCGAGGCCGACATGGATGACATCATCGCGACAGGCTCGGCCGCGGCCGCCGCGTCTCCTGGGTTCGTCACCCCGAACGACACTGTGGATCTGAGCGGCAGCATGGACGGCGAGCTCGGCTATGTCTACGGCGAGGAGGAGCAGGAGGAGGAGGATGAAGAGGAGGAGGAGGAGGAGGAGCCGGCGACTGTTCCGGCGAGGAGGAGCAAGAAGAAGAAGCGGGCGGCCAGGTCCGGTGAGCCACGCATCAAGTGGGCATCCAAGGAGGAGGAATGCCTCGCCGAAGCATGGAAAGGCGTCTGCCTTGACCCGACCACCGGCACGAACCAGAGCATCGAGACGTGCTGGGAGCGCATCAAGGCCGAGTTCGACGAGCGCAAGCTCGTCGACCCCTACTTTAAAGGCGTCTACATGCAGCGCGGGGTGAAGGTGATGGCGAACCATTGGGGGCGTATCCAGGGGCGTGCAACAAATGGCATGGGATCGTCGAGGAGGTCGCGGCTCGCCCGGAGAGCGGCACCAGCGTTGAGGATCAGGTATGCCATGCCGGTCTCCCGCCTCTCCTCGCCGTGTGCGCCCGCCAACTGTTTGTTCCTCCGCGTAGTTGCTGCGCATGTTTGCCTTGTATCGGCAGGGCAACAACGACGCCGAATTCAAGTATCTCCACGTCTACAAGCGCATTGACATGTGCGAGAAGTGGGTGGAAGTCCGGCGCACCCTCGACAAGGCCAAGGAGACCTACAAGCCGGACGCGCCGACTATGGGCGTGTTAGAAGGGCGGCTGGACGGAAACAAAGGTGCCAAGAAGGGGAAACACGCCGACGCAGCCACCGCTCGAGTGCGGGAGTCCATCGAGCACTGCCTCGCTGACGCGCAGGCCCATGCCGTCCTTCGTGAAGAGGAGACTGAGGCGCGGTGGTCGGCGTTGATGTCGAGCAACACCGTCAAGCTCGACCTACTCCAGACCAACGTCGTCGCAAAGAAGAGAAACATCGACCTGGTTTTCCTGCTGGGCGGGGCGGACATGCTCCAGAGCACCGACGAGGTGGTCAAGGCGTGGTACTTGGCGGAGCGTGGCCTCATCCTGAACCATCTTCCATCAACGACGCTGCCCACACCGACGCCCACGCCGACACAGCCGCCAAGCCCGACTGATGATGCCGCCGAGACTACCCGCAGCACAGAAGCCACACCGACACCACCCAGGCCGACCTCGCCGTCTGATGCGCACACGCGTCCTTTCTGCTTTTTGTATGCCGAACTTTTCATTCGATCGCCGATCTTGTGGCCGCTTGATCACCGGATTTGTGGCGTCTCTTTTGTGAGCGGGAATGACTATGTTTGAATTTGCCGCGGCTGGGGGGCGGCTCCTCGGGGTGTGGCTGGGAGGTAGGTCGCCCCCATGGGCCAATCTAGCGCCGGTTCGCCCCTAGGCTGCTCTTTTTCGGCGCCCTGGGGGGCTGAACGGCTAGAGATGCTCTAACTTATCTCACGAGTTCTTGTTGAGTTTTGTGTGGATGAAGCTTTTGAGATTTAGGGAAACCGTGATATACAAGGAATTAAGGAGACACAAAAGCTCAAGCTTGGGGATGCCCAAGGCACCCCAAAATAATATTTCAAGAAGTCTCAAGCATCTAAGCTTGGGGATGCCCCGGTAGGCATACCACCTTTCTTCTTCAACAATTATCGGTTAGTATCGGTTGAGCCTAAGTTTTTGCTTCTTCACATGAGTTGTGCTATTCTTAGAATGTCATTTTATTTTGTTTTGCTTGCTGTTTTAATAAAGTACTTAGATCTGAAAGTTCTTTAATAAAATAGAGTCCTCAAATAATTGTTAGTAAGGCTAAGTAAGTGGCATTCACATCCCGTCAACGAAGCTCTTTTCTATGTCATTTACTCTTGTGCTTCACTTATATCCTATGAGTAAATTGTTGAATAAATTGAATGTCATGAAGTTGAAATCATATCATGCCTAGTGGTAGCTTCACATTGGGTTTATAAAGTGAAATATTTTGAGGCTTGACAATCACAATACTGGTCATACATGCAATTCATGAATAATTAGTATAATGAAGAGAACTTTCACATATAAATACACTATCATGGAAATCTTTTGTGATTGTGAGCCCCCATCAAAATATTATATGCCAAAATTGTTGATGTTGGACAAGGAAGACAACGTAATGGTTTATGTTTGTTTATATTCACATAGAAGTCATATTGTCATGGATCCTTTAACATGTGGTGCTTTCCCCTATCTTTAACATGAATACGTTGGGAGGCAAAACAATAAGCCCCTATCTTTCTATGTGTCTGGTTGAAACGTTTTGCTCATGTGTATGCAGTGAGTGTTAGCAATCATAGAAGACTATGTGATGGTTGAGTATGTGGAGCTCTTACTTAAACTCTATTGAATAAGTTGAATTGCAATTGCTTGTTGACTAAGAATATAGGTTGTTGGGTTTCAAGAGAATTCATTGTTTGAACCTTAACATGTGAATTGGTCGCCACTATAACATGAGAAGTTTCATAAGAAAGAATTGTTGTTATGACACTAGGAAAAGTGATTGAAATTATCATTGATCAAACTTGTGCACTTTGCTAGCATTCACACTTCATAAATTATTTCTTTTATCATTTACCTACTCGAGGACGAGTAGGAATTAAGCTTGGGGATGCTGATATGTCTCCAATGTATCTATAATTTATGAAGTATTCATGCTAATATATTATCATTCTTGGGTGTTTTACAATCATTTTATAGCAACTTTATATCATTTTTTGGGACTAACCTATTGACCCAGTGCCAGTTGCTGTTTTTTGCTTGTTTTTTACATCGCAGAAAATCAATATCAAACCGAGTCCAAACACCGCGAAACTTTTTGTGGATTTTTTATGGACCAGAAGGAACCCAATGGGCTAGAGCTGCACCTAGGGGGTGCCCCGAGGGGGGCACAACCCACCAGGGCGTGCCTGGCCCCCCTGGCGCGCCCAGGTGGGTTGTGCCCACCTCGGTGGCCTCCCGCACCCCTTCTTTGCACTATAAATTCCCAAATATTCCGAAACCCTTTAGGGTTAACCTAGATCAGAAGTTCCACCGCCGCAGGGCTCCATAGCCACCGAAAACCAATCTAGACCCGTTCCGGCACCCTGCCCGAGGGGGTAATCATCTCCGGTGGCCATCTTCATCATCCCGACGACCACCACGATGACGAGGGAGTAGTCCACCGTCGGCGCTGAGGGTTTGTACCAGTAGCTATGTGTTTAATCTTTCTCTCTCTCTCATGTTCTTGAGATGTCATGATCTTGATGTATCACGTGCTTTGTTAATATAGTCGGATCATATGGTGTTTTCCCCTCTCTATCTTGTTGTGATGAATTGATTTTTTCCCTTTGAGATTTCGTGGTTATCGGATTGAATACTTTTATGGATTTGAGAACACATGATATATGTCTTGCAATTGAATGCTCGTGGTGACAATGGGGTATCGTATTGATTCACTTGATATATGTTTTGGCACTCAACTTGCGGATTCCCGCGGTGACATTGGGGGTAATCTATGCATAGGGGTTGATGCACGTTCTTGTCCTTGTTTCTCCGGTAGAAATCTTGGGG
This sequence comes from Triticum urartu, assembly GCF_056163025.1. Taxonomy (NCBI): domain Eukaryota; kingdom Viridiplantae; phylum Streptophyta; class Magnoliopsida; order Poales; family Poaceae; genus Triticum; species Triticum urartu. The sequence continues at coordinate 62,603,042 of NC_141873.1, read as the reverse complement.
CACTCTTGTAGTTCTTTGTGTGGATTGAGTATTATGAATATGAATATGCTTTGGTGTTATTCTAGTACGAACTCTAGGATAGATCGAACGGAAAAAATAGCTTTGCGTTATTTTAGCACGAACTCTTGAATAGATCGAACGGAAAGAATAGCTTTGAGGTGGTTTAGTACCCTACAAACAATTCCTATCTTTTCTTCTCCGCTAATAGGAACTCGGGAGTGATTCTTCATTACACTTTGAGGGATAATCATATGATCCATCTATGTTAGCATTGTTGAGAGATTGCACTAGCGAAAGTATGGACCCTAGGCCTTGTTTTTAAGCATTGCAATACCGTTTTTGTGCCCATTTACTATTTGCTACCTTGCTGTTTTTATTTATTCAGATTATAAAAATATATTTCTACCATCAATATTACATTTTTATCACCATCTCTTCGCCGAACTAGTGCACCTATACAATTTGCCATTGTATTGGGTGTGTTGGGGACACAAGAGATTGCTTGTATTTGGTTGCAGGGTCGTTTGAGAGAGACCATCTTCATCCTACACCTCTCACGGATTGATAAACCTTAGGTCATCCACTTGAGGGAAAATTGCTACTGTCCTACAAAACTCTGCGCTTGGAGGCCCAACACATGTCTACAAGAATAAAGTTGTGTAGTAGACATCAGATCAAACTAAACTTTTATTCATCTAAAGCAAAGGATCGAACTAAAATAAGTAAAGGCAAAATATAATGGGATGGTACGATACCGGGGCACCTCCCCCAAGCTTGGCGAAAGCCAAGGGGAGTGTCCATACCAGATACTCAATTCTCCTTTGGTGGTGAAGATGATGGTGGTGGTGATGAAGCGATCCTATCCTTAAGGATCAAGAGATTCTCTAATCGACGGATGACACTCCAGAGGTGGATGATATGCTCTTGATGCAGAATATTTTCATGAGTGAGATACTTATTTTGTATGCGAACTATTTCAATGATGCGAAAGGCTTCAATCTCAGCAGGAGTAAGGTGAGCATGGTAATGTTTAAGGATATCTTCCTCTTCCTCCTCGGCTGGTTGTGCTTGTTCGAAGACCGGAGGCTGATCTAGGGTAACCTCCTTGCTTTCATCTCCCCTAACGGCCTCTGCGGGCTCTTTTCTCTTTAGCTCAATCTTCATCAACCAATCATCCTCTTCCACATTGTTGGAGGAAGAAGAAGACATGATGCCTGACTCAACAAATCTGACAGAAAACATCAAGAAAAGAAAATAGAAGATTTCTCTGTGATACGCTGATCAACAGGTTCAGGGAGTATATATAGATTTTTTTATCTTGGGGGACAAGAAATCTGTAGAAAAACGGACTCCAGAAGGTGTCCCAGGTAGGCACAACCCATCTGGGCGCGCCATGCAAGCCTGGCGCGCCCTAGTGTCTTGTGCCCACCAGGTTACGCTTCCTGGAAGTTTCTTATTTTCCTATTTTTCTAAATATTCCAAAACTGACAAAAAATATTTTTGCAGATCTTTCGGAGTCCGTTTACTTACTGTATCATGTACCTCCTTATTTTCACGATTCTGGAGTGTTCCGAAAGGACTCTTTTATGTGTTCTTCCGGTGTCAAAGTTTGGATAATATTACTTTCAACATTAATGGGCGTACCTGAGATATAATGTTTTATTCATTGCCCATTAACAACCTTCGGGTTAGTACCTTCGACATTATTTATTTTGATGGCTCCAGACCGATAAACCTCCTCGATAACATAGGGGCCTTCCCATTTTGAGAGGAGTTTTCCTGCAAAGAATCTGAAACAAGAGTTGTACAAAAGAACATATTCTCTGACTTTAAACTCACGCTTTTGGATTCTTTTGTCATGCCATCTTTTAAAATTTTCCTTGAATAATTTTGCATTTCCATAAGCTTGGGTTCTCAATTCATCTAACGAGCTAATATCAAATAACCTCTTTTCACCAGTAAGTTTGAAATCATAGTTAAGCTCTTTGATTGCTCAATATGCTTTATGTTCTAACTCAAGAGGCAAATGACAAGCTTTTCCATAAACCATTTTATAAGGAGACATACCCATAGGATTTTTATATGCTATTCTATAAGCCCAAAGTGCATCATCTAATTTCTTGGACCAATTCTTCCTGGACCTATTGACAGTCTTTTGCAAAATTAATTTTATTTCTCTATTGCTAAGTTCAACTTGACCACTAGACTGAGGATGACAAGGTAATGCAATTATATGGTTAACATCATGCTTGCAAGCATTTTATGTAAAGCACCTTGAATAATGTGTGAACCACCATCAGTCATTAAATATCTAGGGACTCCAAACCTTGGGAAAATAACTTCCTTAAGCATTTTTAATAGAGGTGTTGTGATCAGCACTACTGGTTGGAATAGCTTCTACCCATTTAGTAACATAATCAACAACATCCAAAATATGTGTATACCCATTAGAGGAAGGAAAAGGTCCCATGTAATCAAATCCCCAAACATCAAATGGTTCAACAACAAGTGAATACTCCCTCCGTTCCTAATTATAGGGTGTATAGTTTTTGGCATGGAAATTAAATAATGCACATGGAGTGAAAATTTCACAAGTTTTGGGCGAGATTACACCTAACTAATTGACATGATAAATAGAGGAGCTTGCATAATATAAGTAAATGTAATCAAATCCCTAAAAAATATCCAAACGAGTGGTGCAACATAATGCACCTTATATTTTGGATCTTTTCTCAAAAATCTATACACCTTATATCAAGAAACGGAGGGAGTAGTTCATAGGCATTTCTTGACGCTTACCGTTATTACCTATTCTTTGACATTCATCACAAGATAAGACGAACTTACGGGCATCCTTGAAGAGAGTAGGCCAATAAAAATCCAGATTGTAATACCTTGTGAGCAGTTCTATCTTCGGCATGATGTCCTCCATAAGCTTCGGAGTGACATTTCCGTAGGATTTGTCCCTATTCATGCTCAGGTACAGAACGTCTAATAATACCATCTACTCCTCCTTTATAAATATGTGGGTCGTCCCAAAAGTAATGTCTTAAATCATAGAAGAATTTTTTCTTTTGTTCGTATGCAAAGCTAGGTGGTAAAAATTTAGCAACAATGTAATTAGCATAGTCAACATACCAAGGAGTATTATGAGCAACATTTATTGCAGCTAACTGCTCATCAGGAAAACTATCATCAATAGGTAGTGGGTCATCAAGCACATTTTCAAGCCTAGATAGATTATCAGCTACGGGGTTCTCAACTCCTTTTCTATCAATGATATGTAAATCAAATTCTTGTAACAAGAGAACCCATCAAATAAGTCTAGGTTTAGCATCTTTCTTTTCCAGAAGATATTGAAAGCAACATGATCGGTGTGAACAATTACTTTGGAATCAACAATATAAGGTCTAAATTAATCACAAGCAAACACCACTGCTAAGAATTCTTTTTCTGTAGTAGCATAGTTTCGTTGAGCACTGTCTAGAGTTTTACTAGCATAATAAATAACATTCAGTTTCTTATCAACTCTTTGTCCTAGAACAACACCAACAGCAGAATCACTAGCATCACACATAATTTCAAAAGGCAAGTTCCAATCAGGTGGTTGAACAATAGGTGCTGAAATTAAGGCTTTCTTCAGTGTTTCAAAGGCTTCTAAACAATCATCATCAAAAACAAAAGGAATATCCTTTTGCAAAAGATTAGTAAGAGGCCTAGAAATTTTAAAGAAGTCTTTGATAAATCTCGTATGGAAACCAGCATGACCTAAGAAACTACGAATACCTTTCCTATCTTTAGGACATGGCATTTTCTCAATTGCATCAACCTTAGCTTGGTCCACTTCAATACCTCTTTCAGAAATTTTATGACCCAAGACAATGCCTTCATTAACCATAAAGTGGCACTTCTCCCAATTCAAGACAAGATTTGTTTGTTCACATCTCTGCAAAACTCGATCAAGGTTGCTTAAACAATCATCAAAAGACTTCCCATAAACATAGAAGTCATCCATGAAATCCTCAACAATTTTTTCACAAAAGTCTGAGAATATCGCAGTCATACATCTTTGAAAAGTAGGAGGTGCATTACATAAACCTAAAGGCATACATCTATAAGCATAAGTTCCAAAGGGACAAGTAAAAGTGGTCTTTTCTTGATCAGGTTGAGAAACAAGTATTTGTGGAAAACCAGAATATCCATCAAGGAAGCAAAAATGTGTGTGCTTAGAATACCTTTCAAGCATTTGATCAATAGAAGGTACAGGGTAATGATCTTTTTTAGTTGCTTTGTTTAATTTTCTAAAATCAATTACCATTCTATAGCCTATAATAATTCTTTGTGGAATAAGTTCATTCCTATCATTAGGAACAATAGTTATACCTCCTTTCTTAGGAACACCATGAACAGGACTTACCCATCTACTATCAGCTATAGGATAGATTATACCTGCTTCTAGAAATTTTAATATTTCCGTTCTTACCACTTCTTTCATCTTCGAATTTAACCGGCGTTGGTGATCAACAACGGGTTTAGCATCAGGTTCCATATTAATTTTGTGCTGGCATAGAGTGGGGCTAATGCCCTTTAAATCATCAAGAGTATATCCAATAGCAGCTCAGTGCTTCCTCAGAACTTTCAATAATATTTATTCTTCATGTTATGAAAGGTTAGCACTAATAATAATAGGATATATTTTCTTTTCATCAAGATAAGCATATTTCAAAGTGTTTGGCAATTGTTTTAATTCAAACACAGTATCACCTTTAGGTGGAGGAGGACCTCCTAGAGTTTCAATAGGCAAGTTGTGTTTAAGCAGAGGACATTGTTGAAAGAAAATCTTTTCTATTTCATTTCTTTCATTCATATGTAAATCATTTTCATGGTCTAGCATATATTGTTCTAAAGGATCAGTAGGTGGTACAACAATAGAAGCAAGACCAATTAATTCATCCTTACTAGGCAATTCATTTTCATGAAGCTTTCTACTAAACTTGGAAAAATTAAACTCATGAGACTCATCACCAAAAATAATACCGACAGTTTGTTTCTTACAATCTATTTTAGCATTAATAGTGTTCAAGGAAGGTCTACCAAAGATAATGGGACAAAAGTCATCTTGTGGGGAACCAACAACAAGAAAATCGGTAGGGTATTTTATTTTCCCACACAAGACTTCAACATCTCTAACAATCCCAATTGGTGATATAGTGTCTCTATTAGCAAGTTTAATAGTAACATCTATGTCTTCTATCTCAGTGGGTGCTATGTCATTCATAATTTCTTGATATAAGGAATAAGGGATAGCACTCACACACTAGCACCTATGTCACATAAACCATGATAACAGTGATCTCCTATTTTAAGTGAGACAACGGGCATGCCAACAACAAGTCTATGTTTATCCTTTTTATCCGGTTTGGCAATTCTAGCAGCTTCTTCACAGAAGTAAATAACATGCCCATCTACATTTTCTCCCAAGAAATACTAGGTTCCACTTTTATTTGTTCATCAGGTTTAGGAGTTCTAATATAGCTTTTGTTAACCACAGTTCAAACTTTAGCATCTTCCTTTATCCTAACAGGGAAAGGTGCTTTCTCAATATAAGCAGAAGGAGCAACTGGATCAACATTGTAAAGTATAGTTTCTTCTTTAACTGGTACTGGTTCTTTGGTTTCTTCTTTAATAGGTGGGTGATATTTAAACCACTTATCTTTAGGGAGATCAACATGAGTAGCAAATGATTCACAGAAGGAGGCTACTATCTCAGAGTCAAGTCCATGGGAATTTAAACGGTCTCTTATGATAAGCAAAGCGTTCTTGAGGGTAAACTGGAATTTCATCTAGTCACTTTCATCATGTTGGTTTAATTCGTGTTCGGTACTTTGATAATTTGATATGTGGGTGGACCGGTGCTTAGGTGTTGTTCTTACTTGAACAAACCTCCTACTTATGATTAACCCTCCCGCAAGCTTCCGCAACTACGAGAAAAGTATTAAGAATAAATTCTAACCATAGCATTTAAGTTTTGGATCCAATTGGTCCCTTACGGAATAGCGCATAAACCGGGGTTTAAGCTTCTGTCACTCTCGCAACCCATCATCTAATTTCTACTCCACAATGCATTCCCTTAGGCCCAAATATGGTGAAGTGTCATGTAGTCGACGTTCACATGACACCACTAAGGGAATCACAACATACATACTATCAAAATATCGAACACATATGAAGTTCACATGATTACTTGCAACATGATTTCTCCCGTGACCTCTAGAACAAAAGTAACTACTCATGAATAATAATCATGCTCAAGATCAGAGGGGTATTAAATAGCATATTGGATCTAAACATATAATCTTCCACCAAATAAACCATATAGTAATCAACTACAAGATGTAATCAACACTACTAGTCACCCACAAGCACCAATCTATAGTTCCGGTAACAAGATTGAACACAAGAGATGAACTAGGGTTTGAGATGATATGGTGTTGTTGAAGATGTTGATGGAGATTGCCCTCCCCAAGATGGGAGAGTTGTTGGTGATGATGAGGATGATGATTTCCCCCTCCGGGAGGGAAGTTCCCCCGACGAAATCGCTCCGCTGGAGGGCAAAAGTGCTCCTGCCCAAGTTCCTCCTCGAGAGGCGGCCCTCCATCCCGAAAGTCCTCTCCTTATTTTTTCGAGGTCAAAATGACTTATATACCAGAAGATGGGCACCAGAGGTAGGCCTGGGTGAGCACAACCCACCAGGGCGCGCCTGGGCTCCCTGGCGCGCATAGGTGGGTTGTGCCCACCTGGTGGGCCCCCTCTGGTAGTTATTTGCTCCAATATTCATCATATATTTGATAAAAAAACTCTGTGAAGTTTCAGCTTGTTTGGAGTTGTGCAGAATAGGTGGCCTGACGTAGCTTTTCCAGGTCCAGATTTCCAGCTGGCGGAATTCTCCATCTTTGAGTGTACCTTGTAAATTATGAGAGAAAAGGCATTAGAATTACTCCAAAAAGCATTATTATGGATAAAAATATCACAAATAACAGTAAGGAAACATGATGCAAAACGGACGTATCAACAACCCCCGGCGCCTTATGCCGGACTAAAGCACGCGTGGCAATCTGAAGTAAGGAGGGAATACAGATGGCAATATGAAATAAATCAGTACCAAACGAAAGTGGTGATCAACGGTTTCCTTTATATCCTGCTTGATACATCGAGACGTGTTATTACAGATAATGCCATGAATATCGATGCTATTTTACATGCCGAGAGTTTACACAAGGGAAAGTTTTACACAGGGCCTAAAAGTAGTGGTTTGAAGATCCCAATGATGCCCTGCCGCACGTCTGCACCGTTTATCCTTGGCGAGAAATCCTTTGGGAGGAGAAGTCGATGGTCGTCTGTAAGGAAGGGGATCTTGGAAAGGAGCCCCTGTACAACCGTAGGGTAGGTAGGTTTTTAATGAACCTGTAGTGAAAAAAGAAAAAAAGAAAAAAAAGGTTAAGGTCTGAATAGGGTCAAGTTGTACTATAGGCCTTTTCCGCAGTATGCCTCTGGTGCTGCCCAAGGTATTTTAAGTGTGTAATTATGCACGTGCGGTACGTATGCCGCAACCTTATGGGTTGATCGACGAAGGCTGAACTGCTATTCAAGCTCCGGACCCGCTGAGCTATCGTGCTGTATTGTGGATCGGATTCGCTTAGCAGTGTCATGGGTCTTAATGACCGATGAGTTGTTCGGCTTGATGATGCCATTCTATACTTCAGCTGCTAGGGCCATGGTGCGGTCCTTAGTACGGAGGGAGCGCTCCATGTTTCCATTGACTGTGATGACGCCGCATGGTCCGGGCATTTTGAGCTTTAAGTAAGCGTAGTGTGGGACTGCGTTGAAGTAGGCGAAACCAGTTCGTCCAAGTAGTGCATGATAACCAATGCAGAAAGGGACGATATCGAAGATCATTTCTTCACTTTGAAAGTTATCTGGAGAGCCGAATACCACTTCCAGTGTTAAGGAGCCCGTGCAGCGGGACTCTACGCCAGGTATCACTCCTTTAAAGGTAGTGTTACTGGGATTGATTCTTGACGGGTCAATACCCATCTTACGGACAGTGTCTTGGTAAATCAAGTTGAGACTGCTGCCGCCGTCCATAAGGACTCTAGTGAGATGGTATTCGTCGATGATGGGATCGAGTACTAGGGCCGCCGAACCTCCATGATGGATACTAGTTGGGTGGTCCCTGCGATCGAAGGTGATCGGACAAGCCGACCATGGGTTGAATTTTGGGGCGACATGCTCTACGGCGTAGACGTCCCTTAGTGCACGCTTGTGCTCCCTCTTGGGGATGTGTTTGACATATATCATGTTCACTATTTTCACCTAGGGGGGAAACTTCTTCTGTCCCCCTGTGTTCAGAGGGCAGGGTTCATCATCGTCCTCGCTTTGAGGTCCTTTCCCCTTTTGTTCGGCATTTAATTTACCGACCTGTTTAAAAACCCAGCAGTTTCTGTTGGTGTGGTTGGCAGGCTTGTTAGGGGTGCCATGAATCTGGAAAGGCCTATCTAGTATTTTGTCCAAATTGGATGGACCGTCTCTATTTCCTTTGAACGTGTTCTTCCTCTGACCGGGTCTGGAGCCACTGAATCCGGCGTTTACCGCCGTATCCTCATTTTCATCGTTGTTGTTCCGACTCTTATTTTTGCTACATCGTGGCCGTACATTGCCATCCCTGGCCTCAGAGGTGCTGGGGTCACTGGTGTTGTTGCTTCTACGAGCCAACCAGCTATCTTCGCCCGCACAGAAGCGGGTCATAAGTGTAGTCAGAGCTGCCATAGTTTTCGGCTTTTCCTCAGCGAGGTGTCATGCGAGCCATTCGTCACGGACACTGTGTTTAAATGCCACTAAGGCTTCAGCGTCCGGATAGTCAACGGTTTGGTTCTTTTTAATTAATAATCGAGTCCAAAGTTTGTGGGCCGACTCTGCGGGTTGCTGGACTATGTGACTCAGGTCATCAACATCCGGTGGTCGAACATAAGTGCCCTGAAAGTTGTCCCGAAAGGCGTCCTCCAAGTCCTCCTAGCTGCCAATGGAGTTCTCTGGGAGGCTATTCAACCAATATCGTGCTGGCCCTTTTAGCTTTAGAGGAAGGTATTTAATAGCGTGGAGATCATCTCCGTGAGCCATGTGAATGTGGTGAAGAAAATCTTCAATCCATACAGAGGGATTTGTCATTCCATCGTATGCCTCGATGCTTATGGGTTTAAACCCTTTTGGAAACTGTTGCTGCATTACCTCATCGATAAAGCACATGGGGTGTGCGGCGCCTCTATATCGGGCAACATCACGATGGAGTTCGGATGACATCTGTGTTCGGTTCTGGTCCCGAACTTGGTTATTCTTGTCACACCAGGCTTGATGGCCGTTGTCTCGTGTTGGAGCACGTCCCCTTGATCCGTAGATTGATCTGGTCTAGCCGACTCTGTTGTCCAGGTCCTGACGTAAGTCATACGTGTAGCCCGGAGCCGCTGTATCTTTGCCTCTACGACGAGGTGGCGCGGGCTGGTGTTCGGCATAATTAGCCACTTTGTCTCGTCCACATGGTGGTCGGTCCGCTTGATTAGCATGATTGTATTTTGACGGTATTGGTTCAAGGGCCTCGTCGTCGAATTGTGGTAGTAGCCTGCGTTTTGGGTAGCTCTTTCTCGGGCACTCGAGGCCGTATTCTTCGGCAGCCAGGACCTTGGTCCATCTGTCGTTGAGCGTATCCTATTTGGCTTGAAGGTGGTGTTGTTTCTTTTTCAGGCTTCGCACGGTGGCAATGAGCTGTCGCTTGAAGCGTTGTTGTTCGAGGTGTTCCTCTGGGATGATGAAATCTTCATTGTCGAGGCTGCCATCCTCTTCGGAGGCAGGTAAATAGTTACTCTCTTCCAAATCCTCGTGATCAGCGTGTTCGGGCTGTATTGACCTTCCTCCCTTTCATCCTGCTCGAATATAGGCTCAATGGGGTGGTCGGCGTCTTTGGCATTCTCTGGAGTGTCGTTGTCTCTGGTGCCGGCATTGCTTTATTTTTCCCGACGCGATCATGAGCGGCACCGCTGGTGTCGGCGCTTTGGTGGTGCCTCGACGGGCTTGTCCTCAATGGGATCTTGAGTGCCATCGTCGTCCTTCTTCTCGGGCATATCCACCATGTATATGTGCTACCTCTTGAGCACTGCGTTGGTTTTCCCTTGAAGAGGAAAGGGTGATCCAGTAAAGCAGCATAAGTATTTCCCTCAGTTTTTGAGAACCAAGGTATCAATCTAGTAGGAGACCGCGCGCGAGTCACCTCATACCTACACAAACAAATAAGAAGCTCGCAACCAACGCGATAAAGGGTTGTCAATCCCTTCACGGCCACTTGCAAGAGTGAGATCTGATAGAGATGACAATAATAAGATAAATATTTTTGGTATTTTTTATGATATAGATTGAAAGTAAAGATTGCAAAATAAAATAGATTGGAAACTTGTATGATGGAAAATAGACACGGGGGCCATAGGTTTCACTAGTGGCTTCTCTCAAGATAGCATAAGTATTACGGTGGGTGAACAAATTACTGTCGAGCAATTGATAGAAAAGCGAATAATTATGAGAATATCTAGGCATGATCATGTACATAGGCATCACGTCCGCGACAAGTAGACCGACTCCTGCCTGCATCTACTACTATTACTCCACACATCGACCGCTATCCAGCATGCATCTAGAGTATTAAGTTCATAAGAACAGAGTAACGCCTTAAGGAAGATGACATGATGTAGAGGGATAAAATCATGCAATATGATGTAAACCCCATCTTTTTATCCTCGATGGAAACAATACAATACGTGTCAGTTCCCTTTCTGTCACTGGGATCGAGCACCGCAAGATTGAACCCAAAGCTAAGCACTTCTCCCATTGCAAGAAAGATCAATCTAGTAGGCCAAACCAAACTGATAATTTGAAGAGACTTGCAAAGATAAACCAATCATACATAAAACAATTCAGAGAAGATTCAAATATTGTTCATAGATAATCTGGATCATAAACCCACAATTCATCGGATCTCGACAAACACACCGCAAAAGAAGATTACATCGAATAGATCTCCAAGAGAATTGAGGAGAACTTTGTATTGAGATCCAAAGAGAGAGAAGCAACCATCTAGCTACTAGCTATGGACCCGTAGGTCTGAGGTAAACTACTCACACATCATCAGAGAGGCCATGGAGTTGATGTAGAGGCCCTCCGTGATCGTTGCCCCCTCCGGCGGAGCTCCGGAAAAGGCCCCAAGATGGGATCTCTTGGGTACAGAAGGTTGCGGCGGTGGAATTAGGTTTTCGTGGTGCTCCTGGATGTTTTCGGGGTACGTGGATATATATAGGAGGAATAAGTAGGTCGGTGGAGCAACGAGGGGCCCACGAGGGTGGAGGGCGCGCCCCCCTGCCTCGTGACCTCCTCGATTGTTTCTTGACGTCCACTCCAAGTCTCCTGGATCACGTTTGTTGAGAAAATCACGTTCCCGAAGGTTTCATTCCATTTGGACTCTGTTTGATATTCCTTTTCTACGAAACACTGAAATAGGCAAAAAAACAACAATTTGGGCTGGGCCTCCGGTTAATAGGTTAGTCCCAAAAATAATATAAAAGTGTAAAGTAAAGCCTATTAACATCCAAAACAGATAATATAATAGCATGGAACAATCAAAATTTATAGATCGTTGGAGACGTATCAAGCATCCCCAAGCTTAATTCCCGCTCGTCCTCGAGTAGGTAAATGATAAAGAAAAGAATTTTTGTTGTGGAATGCTTCCTAACATATTTCTCAATGTAATTTTTCTTTATTGTGGCATGAATGTTCAGATCCGAAAGATTCAAGATAAAAGTTTAATACTGACATAAAAATAATAATACTTCAAGCATACTAACTAAGCAATCATGTCTTCTCAAAATAACATGGCCAAAGAAAGTTATCCCTACAAAATCATATAGTCTGGCTATGCTCTATCTTCACCACACAAGATATTAAATCATGCACAACCCTGATGACAAGCTAATCAATTGTTTCATACTTTTGATGTTCTCAAACTTTTTCAATCTTCACGCAATATATGAGCGTGAGCCATGGACATAGCACTATAGGTGGAATAGAATGGTGGTTGTGGAGAAGACAAAAAGGAGAAGATAGTCTCACATCAACTAGGAGTATCAACGGGCTATGGAGATGCCCATCAATAGATATCAATGTGAGTGAGTAGGGATTGCCATGCAACGGATGCACTAGAGCTATAAGTGTATGAAAGCTCAACAAAAGAAACTAAGTGGGTGTGCATCCAACTTGCTTGCTCACGAAGACCTTGGGCAATTTGAGGAAGCCCATCATTGGAATATACAAGCCAAGTTCTATAATGTAAAATTCCCACTAGTATATGAAAGTGACAACATAGGAGACTCTCTATCATGAAGATCTTGGTGCTACTTTGAAGCACGGGTGTGGTAAAATGATAGTAACATTGTCCCTTCTCTCTTTTTCTCTCATTTTTTATTTGGGCCTTCTTTCTTTTTTTTCTTTTGGCCTCTTTTTTCCGTCTGGAGTCTCATCCCGGCTTGTGGGGGAATCATAGTCTCCATCATCCTTTTGCTCACTGGGACAATGCTCTAATAATGATGATCATCACACTTCTTTTTTACTTACAACTCAAGAATTACAAATCAATACTTAGAACAAAATATGACTATATGTGAGTGCCTCCGGTGGTGTACCGGGATGTGCAATGATTCATGAGTGACATGTATGAAAGAATTATGAACGGTGGATTTGCCACAAATACGATGTCAACTACATGATCATGCATGGCAATATGACAATGATGAAGCATGTCATAACAAATGGAACGGTGGAAAGTTGCATGGCAATATATCTCGGAATGGCTATGGAAATGCCATAATAGGTAGGTATGGTGGCTGTTTTGAGGAAGGTATATGGTGGGTTTATGGTACCGGCGAAAGTTGCGCGGTACTAGAGAGGCTAGCAATGGTGGAAGGGTGAGAGTGCGTATAATCCATGGACTCAACATTAGTCATAAAGAACTCACATACTTATTGCAAAAATCTATTAGTTATCGAAACAAAGTACTACGTGCATGCTCCAAGGGGGATAGATTGGTAGGAAAAGACCATCGCTCGTCCCCGACCACCACTCATAAGGAAGGCAATCAATAAATAAATCATGCTCCGACTTCATCACATAACGGTTCACCATACGTGCATGCTACGGGAATCACAAACTTCAACACAAGTATTCCTCAAATTCACAACTACTCAACTAGCATGACTCTAATATCACCATCTCCATATCTCAAAACAATTATCAAGCATCAAACTTCTCATAGTATTCAATGCATTTATATGAAAGTTTTTATTACTCCTAAAAGCAATTGCCATGTTGTTCTAAAGCACTCTCAAAATAATATAAGTGAAGCATGAGAGATCAATTATTTCTATGAAACCACCACCGCGCTCTAAAAGATATAAGTGAAGCACTAGAGCAAAAACTATATAGCTCAAAAGATATAAGTGAAGCACATAGACTATTCTAATAAATTCCCATTCATGTGTGTCTCTCTCAAAAGGTGTGTACAGAAAGGATGATTGTGGTAAACTAAAAAGCAAAGACTCAAATCATACAAGATGCTCCAAGCAAAACACATATCATGCGGTGAATAAAAATATAGCTCCAAGAAAAGTTACCGATGGAAGTAGACGAAAGAGGGGATGCCTTCCAGGGCATCCCCAAGATTTGGCTTTTTGTTGTCCTTAGATTATCTTGGGGGTGCCATGGGCATACCCAAGCTTAGGCTCTTGCCACTCCTTGTTCCATAATCCATCAAATCCTTACCCAAAACTTGAAAACATCACAACACAAAACTTAAAGTAGAAAATCTTGTGAGCTCCGTTAGCGAAAGAAAACAAAACACATATTGCGCATAATTGCGCATAGTTATGAGAATATTTAGGTATGATCATGTATATAGGAATCTCGTCCGAGACAAGTAGACCAACTCCTGCCTGCATCTACTACTATTAGTCCACACATCGACCGCTATCCAGCATGCATCTAGAGTATTAAGTTCATAAGAACAGAGTAATGCCTCAAGCAAGATGACATGATGTAGAGGGATAAACTCATGCAATATGATAACAACCCCATCTTGTTATCCTCGATGGCAACAATACAATACGTGCCTTGCTGCCCCTACTGTCACTGGGAAAGGACACCGCAAGATTGAACCCAAAGCTAAGCACTTCTCCCATTCCAAGAAAGATCAATCTAGTAGGCCAAACCAAACTGATAATTCGAAGAGACTTGAAAAGATAACCAATCATAAATAAAAGAATTCAGAGAATATTCAAATATTGTTCATAGATAAACTTGATCATAAAACCACAATTCATTGGTCTCAACAAACACACCGCAAAAGAAGATTACATCGAATAGATCTCCACAAGAGAGGGGGAGAACTTTGTATTGAGATCCAAAAAGAGAGAAGAAGCCATCTAGCTAATAACTATGGACCCAAAGGTCTGAGGTAATCTACTCACACTTCATCGGAGAGGCTACGATGTTGATGTAGAAGCCCTCCATGATCGCTGCCCCCTCCGGCAGAGTGCCAGAACAGGCCCCAAGATGGGATCTCGTGGATACAGAAAGTTACAACGGTTGAATTAGGGTTTTGGCTCCGTATTTGATCATTTGGGGGTACGTACGTATATATAGGAAGAAGGAGTACGTTGGTGGAGCGACAGGGGGCCCATGAGGGTGGAGGGCGCGCCTGGGGGGGGGGGGGTAGGCGCGCCCCCTACCTCGTGGCTTCCCTGTTGGTTGCTTGACGTAGGGTCCAAGTCTCCTGGATCTTATTCGTTCCAAAAATCACGTACCCGAAGGTTTCATTCCGTTTGGACTCCGTTTGATATTCCTTTTCTATGAAACCCTAAAATAGGCAAAAAAACAGCAATTCTGGGCAGGGCCTCCGGTTAGTAGGTTAGTCCCAAAAATAATATAAAAGTGTATAATAAAGCCCAATAATATCCAAAACAGAATATAATATAGCATGGAACAATCAAAAATTATAGGTACGTTGGAGACATATCAAGCATCCCCAAGCTTAATTCCCGCTCGTCCTCGAGTAGGTAAATGATAAAAACAGAATTTTTTATGTGGAATGCTACTTGGCATATTTTCAATGTAATTCTTCTTAATTGTGGAATGAATATTCAGATCCGAAGGATTCAAGACAAAAGTTCAACATTGACATAGAAATAATAATACTTCAAGTATACTAACTAAGCAATTATGTCTCTTCAAAATAACATGGCCAAAGAAAGTTATCCCTACAAAATCATATAGTCTGGCTATGCTCTATCTTTAAATCATGCACAACCCCGATGACAAGCCAAGCAATTGTTTCATACTTTTGGTGTTCTCAAACTTTTTCAATCTTCACGCAATACATGAGCGTGAGCCATGGACATAGCACTTTAGGTGGAATAGAATGGTGGTTGTGGAGGAGATGAAAAAGGGAAGATAGACTCACATCAACTAGGCGTATCAACGGGCTACTGGGATGCCCATCAATAGATATCAATGTGAGTGAGTAGGGCTTGCCATGCAACAGATGCACTAGAGCTATAAGTATATGTAAGATTAACAAAAAGAAACTAAGTGGGTGTGCATCCAACTCGCTTGCTCACGAAGACCTAGGGCAATTTGAGGAAGCCCATCATTGGAATATACAAGCCAAGTTCTATAATGAATAATTCCCACTAGTACATGAAAGTGATAACATAGGAGACTCTCTATTATCAAGATCATGGTGCTACTTTGAAGCACAAGTGTGGTAAATGGATAGTAGCATTGTCCCTTCTCTCTTTTTCTCTCATTTTTTTATTTGGGCCGTTTCTCTTTTTATGGCCTCTTTTTTTTATTTGGGCTTCTTTGGCCTCTTTCTATTTTATTTTATTTTTCGTCCGGAGTCTCATCCCGACTTGTGGGGGAATCATAGTCTCCATCATCCTTTCCTCACTTGGGACAATGCTCTAAAAATGATGATCATCACACTTTTATTTACTTAAAACTCAACAATTACAACTCAATACTTAGAACAAAATATGACTCTATGTGAATGCCGCCGGCGGTGCACCGGGATATGCAATGAATCAAGAGTGACATGTATGAAAGAATTATGAACGGTGGCTTTGCCACAAATACAATGTCAACTACATGATCATGGAAAGCAATATGACAATGATGGAGCATGTCATAGTAAACGGAACGATGGAATGTTGCATGGCAATATATCTCGGAATGGCTATGGAAATGCCATGATAGGTAGGTATGGTGGCTGTTGTGAGGAAGGTATATGGTGGGTGTATGATACCGGCGAAAGGTGCGTGGTATTAGAGAGGCTAGCAATGGTGGAAGGGTGAGAGTGCGTATGATCCATGGACTCAACATTAGTAATAAAGAACTCATATACTTATTGCAAAAATCTAAAATTTATCAAGGCAAAGTATTATGCGCATGCTCCTAGGGGGATAGATTGGTAGGCAAAGACCATCGCTCATCCCCGACCGCCACTCATAAGGAAGACAATAAATAAATAAATCATGCTCCGACTTCATCACATAACGGTTCACCATACATGCATGCTACGGGAATCACAAACTTTAACACAAGTATTTCTAAAATTCACAACTTCTCAACTAGCATGACTCTAATATCACCATCTCCATATCTCAAAACAATTATCAAGTATCAAACTTCTCATAGTATTCAACACACTCATAAGAGAATTTTATTATTAATCTTGAATGCCTAACATAATTAAAACAAATTACCATGCTGTTTTGTAGGACTCTCAAAATAATCTAAGTGAAGCATGATAGAACAGTAGTTTCTATAAAACAAATCCAGCGACGCACTCTAAAACATATAAGTGAAGCACAAGAACAAAACTATATAACTCAAAAGACATAAGTGAAGCACATAGAGTATTCTAAAAATTTCCGAATCATGTGTGTATCTCTCAAAAGGTGTGTACAGCAAAGATGATTGTGGTAAACTAAAAAGCAAAGACTCAAATCGTACAAGATGCTCCAAGCAAAACACATATCATGTGGCAAATAAAAATATAGCTCCAAGTAAAGTTATCGATAGACGAAGACGAAAGAGGGGATGCCTTCCGGGGCATCCCCAAGCTTAGGCTTTTTCGTTTCCTTGTATTTTACCTCGGGGTGCCTTGGGCATCCCCAAGCTTAGGCTCTTGCCAGTCCTTGTTTCATAATCCATCGAATCTTTACCCAAAACTTGAAAACTTCACAACACAAAACTTAAAAGAAAATCTTCGCGAGCTCCGTTAGTAAAAGAAAACAAACCACCACTTCAAGGTAATGTAATGAACTCACTCTTGATTTATATTGGTGTTAAGCCTACTGTATTCCAACTTATCTATGGTTTAGAAACTCTATTACTATTCATAGATTCATCAAAATA
This sequence comes from Triticum urartu, assembly GCF_056163025.1. Lineage (NCBI taxonomy): Eukaryota > Viridiplantae > Streptophyta > Magnoliopsida > Poales > Poaceae > Triticum > Triticum urartu. Next base: position 62,585,480 of record NC_141873.1, on the reverse strand, counting down.
AGCAAACAACACACGAAAAACAGAATCTGTCAAAAACAGAACAGTCTGTAGTAATCTGTAGCTAACGCAAACTTCTGGAACCCCAAAAATTATAAAATAAATTTCGGGACGTGTGTAATTTATCTATTAATAATATGCAAAAATAATTAACTAAATATCACTCTCCAATAAAAAATGGCAGCAATTCTCGTGAGCGCTAAAGTTTCTGTTTTTTACAGCAAGATCAAAAAGACTTTCCCCAAGTCTTCCCAATGGTTCTACTTGGCACAAACACTAATTAAACACAAAAAACACAACCAAAACAGAGGGAAGATAAATTATTTATTACTAAACAGGAACAAAAATAAAATTGGGTTGCCTCCCAACAAGCGCTATCGTTTAACGCCCTTAGCTAGGCATAAAAGCATGGATAGATCTAGGTATTTCCATATTTGGTATGCAATCCATAAGTGTATCTCATAATAGATTCATATGGTAATTTAATTTTCTTTCTAGGGAAGTGTTCCATGCCTTTCCTTAACGGAAATTGGAATTTAATATTCCCTTCCTTCATATCAATAATTGCACCAATCATTCTAAGGAAAGGTCTACCAAGAATAATAGGACATGAAGGATTGCAATCTATATCAAGAACAATGAAATCTACGGGCACATAATTCCTATTTGCAACAATAAGAACATCATTAATATTTCCCATAGGTTTCTTAATGGTGGAATTCGCAAGGTGCAAGTTTAAAGAACAATCATCAAATTCACGGAAACCTAGCAAATCACACAAAGTTTTTGGGATCGTGGAAACACTAGCACCCAAATCACACAAAGCATAGCACTCATGATCTTTAATTTTAATTTTTATTGTAGGTTCCCACTCATCACAAAGTTTTCTAGGGATAGAAACTTCCAACTCAAGTTTTTCTTCATAAGATTGCATCAAAGCATCAACAATATATTTAGTAAAAGCTTTATTTTGACTATAAGCATGAGGAGAATTTTGAACGGATTGCAACAAGGAAATACAATCTATCAAAGATAAATTATCATAATTAAATTCCTTGAAATCCAAGATAGTGGGTTGATACGTCCATTTTGCATCATGCTTTTATATCGATATTTATTGCATTATGGGTTGTTATTTCACATTATGTCACAATACTTATGGCTATTCTATCTTATTTTACAAGGTTTACATAAGGAGGGAGAATGCCGGCAGCTGGAATTCTGGGCTAGAAAAGGAGTAAATATTAGAGACCTATTCTGCACAACTCCAAAAGTCCTGAAACTCCACGGAATACCTTATAATAAATAATGAAAAATCCTCGCCAAAGATGAAGACCAGGGGGCCCACATCCTATCCATGAGGGTGGGGGGCGCCCCCTAGGGCGCCCCTACCTCGTGGGCCCCCCGGTGGCTCTCCGATGACCATCTTCTCCTATATGAAGTATTTCGTCGAGAAAAAAATAAGAAGCAACCTTTCGGGACGAAACTCCGCCGCCACGAGGCGGAACCTTGGCGGATCCAAGCTAGAGCTCCGGTAGAGCTGTTCTACCGGGGAAACTTCCCTCCTGGAGGGGGAAATCATCGCCATCGTCATCACCAACGGTCCTCTCATCAGGAGAGGGCAATCTCCATCAACATCTTCATCAGCACCATCTCATCTCAAAACCCTAGTTCATCTCTTGTATCCAATTCTTGTCTCCAAGTCCGGGATTGGTGCTAGTAGGTTGCTAGTAGTGTTAATTACTCCTTGTAGTTGATGCTAGTTGGTTTAATTGGTGGAAGATCATATGTTCAGATCCTTTATGCATATTATTACCCCTCTGATTATGAACATGAATATGCTTTGTGAGTAGTTACGTTTGTTCCTGAGGACAAGGGAGAAGTCTTGCTATTAGTAGTCATGTGAATTTGGTATTCGTTCGATATTTTGATGAGATGTATGTTGTCTAGCCTCTAGTGGTGTTATGTGAACATCGACTACATAACACTTCACCATTATTTGGGCCTAGAGGAAGGCATTGGGAAGTAATAAGTAGATGATGGGTTGCTAGAGTGACAGAAGCTTAAACCCTAGTTTATGCGTTGCTTCGTAAGGGGCTGATTTGGATCCAGATGTTTCATGCTATGGTTAGGTTTACCTTAATACTTTTGTTGTAGTTGCGGATGCTTGAAATAGAGGTTAATCATAAGTGGGATGCTTGTTCAAGTAAGAATAGCACCCAAGCACCGGTCCACCCACATGTCAAATTATCAAAGTACCGAACGCGAATCATATGAACGTGATGAAAACTAGCTTGACGATATTCCCATGTGTCCTCGGGAGCGCTTTTCCTTATATAAGAGTTTGTCTAGGATTGTCCTTTGCTACAAAAAGGATTGGGCCACCTTGCTGCACTTTATTTACTTTTGTTACTTGTTGCTCGTTACAAATTATCTTATCACAAAACTATCTGTTACCACTTATTTCAGTACTTGCAGAGAATACCTTGCTGAAAACCGCTTATCATTTCCTTCTCCTCCTCGTTGGGTTCGACACTCTTACTTATCGAAAGGACTACGATAGATCCCCTATACTTGTGAGTCATCAAGACTCTTTTCTGGCGCCGTTGCCGGGGAGTGAAGCGCCTTTGGTAGGTGGAATTTGGTAAGGAAAAATTTATATAATGTGCTCAAATTTACTGTCACTTGTTACTATGGAAAGTAATCCTCTGAGGGGCTTGTTCGGGGTATCTTCACCCCGACCAGTAGAGCAAAGAGTTTCTCCTCAACCTACTGAACTGTGACGCCCGGTTAATTAAGCTATAGTAAACCTCTGCTAATGATGCCACGTCACCTCGATTTGCTGTTGCTAATCTCCCGTCGGTTCGAAACTTTCAAATTCAAAATTTAAATATTGTCAAACAACAAAAGTTTCCAAACATTAAAACTAAGATGTCCAAAATGTGTCAAATAAATCATGGATAATACCGATGGAGAAACCACACTTTTATAGAACGTTTAAAGACTCTAAAGTAATTAAAACAACAACTATGACAATTAATTAGATGCCTTTAGAAAAATTATAATAATACAAACTGTTTTATTTAGGTGTCAAACTTTTTGTGGTAGTAGAATAAGTTATGACATTAATTTAGGAGTCGTAGTTATATTTTATAAAACTAAAATTAAAATAGAATAAAATAGAAAACTAATAAACAGAAAATAAAAATAGAAAACCAAAACAAACAAAGGCAAGAGACAGAAAAAAAAGAAAAAAAGAAGAACCCCCCGGGCCACGGCCCAGCAGGCCAGCAGGCCGGCCCACCAGCCGCGCCCATAACCCCCCACACCCCGTAACTCTAACCACGCACTACCCCACTTCCCCCTCCCCCACATCGCCCACTTCCCCCGATCTAGATCGAGATCGGGGGCTCGACGCCGACACCGCCTGGTGCTGCCCCGCCTCACGCCGGCGCCTCGCCACCTCGTCGAACCTCCTCGCCGGCCTACTTCCTTCTTCGTCGTTGTCCTCGTCTTTCCCCCCCGAGCACCACTGCCCTGACCCCACGATCGCCGGTGAGGCCCCCGGCCTCCTCTCCCCTACCCTCGTACACGCGCGCTCCGCCGGCTTCGCCTTGCGCCTCCCCTGGCCGCGCTCCACCGCCCGCCACTCGCGTGCATGCGCCGGCGCGCACCACGACGCCCCGCGCGCCTTCCCCCCCGCTCTGGACATCGAGGCCCACGCTCACGGAGTCACGGTGGCCTCGCCCCGCATCGTCGCCTCACTCCCCATGCCCGGTTCGTGCACCGACCTCCCCCTGCACGTCCCGAGCCACGCCCCGACGCCTCCCGTGCGCTCCTGTGATGGCCGCGCCTTGGCCGCCCCTTGCCGCCGCTCTCCCTCCGCCGTGCAGCCCTGCTGCTGCTGCTGCTCCGCTGCGGGCGCTGCTCACCGCGTGTCCGCGTCGTTCGGGTCCCGCATCTCCGTGCTGCCCCGCACCGGCCCGATCGCGCCACCCCCCTCCAGCCTGCGCCGCCCAGCCCCGGTGCTGCCCCGCCGTGGCCTTGCCGGTGCCATCTCCGGTGCCCGGCGCCCCTCCGTGCCGCTGGCCCTCGTCCGGGTCGGGCACCTCCACCGCCCCATCATCCGCACACGCACGCCCGCGCGCCCGCTAACCCGCATGGACCCCCTGGGCCTATGACACATGGGCCCTGCCCAGAACGTTTAAAAAAACAAAAATAATAAGAATAAATAAATAAATATTAATTAATTAAAGAATTAATTAACTTAATTAATTTTGATTAATTAAACTAATCAAATAACTAAACTAATTAAACTATTAGGTAATTAATTAATTAGTATGACAGTGGGGCCCACCCCCCTAATTAATTTTGATTAGTTTAATTAAACTGTTTAATTAAAATGTGTCACTGACCAGTGGGACCCACTGGTCAGGTTGACCAGTCAACTCTGTTGACTGCTGACGTCAGCATGACATCATACTGATGTCACTAATCTATTTTCGAATTTAATTTAAATAATTAATTAAATTCCAGAAATTAATAAAATCTTTAGAAAATCACATCTTTTAATCCGTAACTCGGATTAAAATATTTTCAACATGAAAGTTGCGCAGGACGAAGAGACGAACCCGCATACGCAGCCCGCTTATCCGCCACACACCCCTAACATATCAAACTCGCAACTTTCCCCCTCTGGTTCATCTGTCCGAAAATGCAAAACACCAGGAATACTTTCTCGGATGTTTTTCCCCCTTCACCGGTACCACCTCGTACCGCGTTAGGGCACACCTAGCATCACGCTTTGCCATGTCATGCATCGTCATGCATTTGTTTGCATTATATTTATTGTTTCTTCCCCCTCTTCTCTCGCTAGACATCGAGACCGACGCCGCTACTACCCAGTACGACTACGGTGTTGACGACCCCTCTCTCTTGCCAGAGCAACCAGGCAAGCCCCCCCTTGATCACCATATATCACCTACTCTCCTCTGTACTGCTTGCATTAGAGTAGTGTAGCATGTTACTGCTTTCCGTTAATCCTATCCTGATGCATAGCTTGTCATTGTTGCTACAACTGTTGATACCTTACCTGCAATCCTAAATGCTTAGTATAGGATGCTAGTTTATCATCAGTGGCCATACATTCTTGTCCGTCTGCCATGCTATACTATCGGGCCGTGATCACTCGGGAGTTGATCACGGGTATATACCTATACTTTATACATGATACATGTGATGACTAAAGTCGGGTTGGCTCGAGCAGTACCCGCGAGTGATTCACGGATTGGGGGCTGAAAGGACCTTTGTCCCAACGGCCCTCTGGGTGGATCTTTGTGGCGGAGCGACATGGCAGGTTGAGACCACCTAGGAGAGAGGTGGGCCTGGCCCTGGTTAGCGTTCGTGGTGTCTTCAAGATAACACGTTTAACGAGATCTTGGTATTTGATCTGAGTTTGGCTACAGGCCTATACGCACTAACCATCTACGCGGGGACAGTTATGGGCACTCGACGGCGTGGTATCAGCCGAAGCCTTCGTGATGTCAGCGACTAAGCGGCGCGTGCCAGGTTGGACCGCATAATGCAACTTCCTTTGTAATGGAGGTTGCTAGGTCTGCTCACCGGTCGCGTTCGCAACGTGCAGGTGTGCAAAGGGCGATGGGCCCAGACCCCTGCGCCATAGGATTTAGACCGGCGTGCTGACCTCTCTGTTGTGCCTAGGTAGGGCTGCGACGTGTTGATCTTCCGAGGCTGGGCATGACCCAGGAAAGTGTGTCCGGCCAAATGGGATCGAGTGTGTTGGGTTATGTGGTGCACCCCTGCAGGGAAGTTAATCTATTCGAATAGCCGTGATCTTCGGTAACAGGACGACTTGGAGTTGTACCTTAACCTTATGACAACTAGAACTGGATACTTAATAAAACACACCCTTCCAAGTGCCAGATACGACCGGTGATCGCTCTCTCACAGGGCGACGAGGGGAGGATCATCGGTTAGGATTATGCTATGCGATGCTACTTGGTGAACTTACCATCTACTCTCTTCTCCTGCTGCAAGATGGAGGTTACCAGAAGCGTAGTCTTCGATAGGACTAGCTATTCCCCTTTTATTCTGGCATTCTGCAGTTCAGTCCACATATGATAGCCTTTTTCTATTTGATACCAATGCATACATATGTAGTGTAGCTCCTTGCTTGCGAGTACTTTGGATGAGTACTCACGGTTGCTTTTCTCCCCCTTTTCCCCTTTCCTATATCCGATTGCTGCAACCAGACGTTGGAGTCCAGGAGCCAGACGCCACCGTTGATGACGACTACTACTACTCGGGAGGTGCCTACTACTACGTGCAGCCCGCTGACGACGACCAGGAGTAGTTTAGGTGGATCCCAGGCAGGAGGCCTGCGCCTCTTTCGATCTGTATCCTAGTTTGTGCTAGCCTTCTTAAGGCAAACTTGTTTAACTTATGTCTGTACTCAAATATTGTTGCTTCCGCTAACTCGTCTATGATCGAGCTCTTGTATTCGAGCCCTCGAGGCCCATGGCTTGTAATATGATGCTTGTATGACTTATTTTATTTGTAGAGTTGTGTTGTGATATCTTCCCGTGAGTCCCTGATCTTGATCGTACACATTTGCGTGTATGATTAGTGTACGATTGAATCGGGGGCGTCACATGAACCTATTGAAAATGAAATTCCTTATGAGTATCCTTCAGGTATGATAGAAAAACTGCTAGCTAATCCTTTTACAGAAGATGGAACAAAGCATCCTAATGAACACCTAATATATGTGGATGAAGTTTGTGGATTATTTAAGCTTGTAGGTATACCCAATGATGTTTCTAAGAAGAAGGTCTTCCCTTTATCTTTGAAGGGAGACGCATTGATATGGTATAGGCTATGTGATGATACGAGATCATGGAATTATAGAAGATTGAAATTGGAATTTCATCAAAAGTATTACCCTATGCATCTTGTTCATCGTGATCGCAATTATATATATAATTTTTAGCCTCGCGAAGGAGAAAGCATCACTCAAGCTTGGGGGAGGCTTAAATCAATGTTATATCCATGCCCCAATCATGAGATCCCAAGAGAAACAATTCTTCAAAAAATTTATGCTCGACTTTCTGAAAAAAATCGCACCATGCTCGATACTTCTTGTGCTGGCTCTTTTATGATGAAGACTATTGGATTTAGATGGGATTTATTGGATAGAATTAAACGCAACTCTGAAGATTGGGACCTCGACAATGGTAAGGAGTCAGGTATGACACCTAAGTTTGATTGTGTTAAATCTTTTATGGATACCGATATTTTCCGTAAGTTTAGCACTAAATATGGACTTGATTCTGAGATAGTAGCTTCTTTCTATGAATCTTTTGCTACTTATGTTGATCTCCCTAAGGAGAAGTGGTTTAAATATGCTCCTCCCATAGAAGTAAAAGTAGCTGCACCTATTAAAGTTGAAGAAAAGACTGTCACTTATAATGATCCTATTGTTCCTACTTGTTATGTTGAGAAACCACCTTTCCCTGTTAGGATAAAGGATCATGCTAAAGCTTCAACTATGGTTCGTAAAAGCAATATTAAAACATATACACCTCCTGAGCAAGTTAAAGTAGAACCTAATATTGCTATTGTTAAAGATCTCTTGTCTGATAATATAGATGGGCATGTTATTTACTTTTGTAATGAAACTGCTAGAATTGCTAAACCCCGTGATACAGATAAACCTAGACCTGTGGTAGGCATGCCTATCATTTCTGTTAAAATAGGAGATCATTGTTATCATGGCTTATGTGATATGGGTGCTAGTGCTAGTGGAATACCTATTGACTTATACAAAGAAATTATGCATGACATTGCACCTGTTGAGTTAGAAGAAATTGATGTTACTATTAAACTTGCTAATAGAGATACTATTTCACCAATGGGAATTGCTAGAGATGTTGAAGTCTTGTGTGGGAAAACTAAATATCCTGCTAATTTTCTCGTTCTTGGTTCCCCGCAAGATAGCTTTTGTCCCATTATATTTGGTAGACCCTTCTTAAACACTGTTAATGCTACCATAGATTGCAAAAGAGATGTTGTTACTATCGGTTTAGATGATATGACTCATGAATTTAATTTCTCTAAATTTAGTAGACAACACCGTTAAGAAGAATTACCTAGTAAGGATGAAATTATTGGTCTTGCTTCTATTGCCGTACCTCCTAGTGATCCTTTAGAACATTATTTGCTAGACCATGAAAATGATATGTTTATGAATGAAAGAAGGGAATTAGATGAAGTATTCTTTAAACAGGAACCTATTCTGAAAAACAATTTACCTGTTGAAATCCTAGGGGATCCTCCTCCACGCAAGGGTGATCCTGTATTTGAGCTTAAACCGTTACCTGATACTCTTAAATATGCTTATCTTGATGAGAAAAGGATATATTGCCGGGGTGCTGATCCACGGACACCTATGGGACCGGCGGACCGGGTCCCTTTCGGTTCGGCGGGGGCGGAGGTTGTGCAAAGAGCAGATCGAGGCGAAGCACGCGAGCGATTTACCCAGGTTCGGGCCGCACGGATGCGTAAAACCCTACTCCTGCTTTGTGGTTTGGTATTGATTTCTAGCTCGGGAGCGCGGAGTGCTACAGTACACACCGGCGGCTAGCAAGACCGAGCGTGGGTGGTCGGAATGGCTCCCCCCCTCCCGTTGCACACGGGCCTCCTTTTATATGCTCAAGGGGTTACCGACATACGGCAACGGGGGCCAAGGGCAAAAATGGAAAGGTGCTGTAGTAGGCACAGCTACCTGCTACAGTGTTATCATACCTAACCCTGACGGCAGGGGACAAGGGCATTAATTGCCCGTCTGTGTCGCCTAAACTGTACCAAAAGGGACCACTAGGGACGCCATCGTTCGCCACAATGGTTATCTTGTCAGCGCCTGCTTGCCACTTCGCACCCCTAGCTGCACGGCCTCCTGCCACGTGTGCTTGGGGAAGGCCCCAGAGCGACACGTGGCGGGTGTGCCGGAGCGCGGGCGTGGAGGGGTGGCTTGCCGCGGCAAGTGCCTTGCCGCGGTCGTTGTCTTGTCGCATCCGGGAGCTTGTCGCTCACCGGGCCTTGCCGGGGCGCGTAGCGCGCCGCGGCAAGTTCCTTGAAACGCCTTGGATGTCGTTCCCGGCAAGCTCCTCTTGCCGGAGTCTCGAGATGCTTTTGATAGCCTTCCCGGCAAGCTCCTCTTGCCGGGGTCTTGTCTTCTTCCCGGCCAGCTCCTCTTGCCGGGGCCTTGGTTTGAGTACTTTGTTCTTGAATGGATCCAAAGGAACCACGGAGGATCTTGGCGGTCACCCGGCAAGCCTTGCCGCGGGATGCTGCGACTGCCCGTGCACAAGTTCGGGATACTAGGGTACCCCTACTCTAGTACACCGACAGGAGCCCCCGGGCCTGGGCCATACACGGTGCCGAGCGCTGTTGGGCCAGGCCCAAAACAGTGCACGGGCACGCGCGGCCTAGGTTACGCCGTGTCTCACCCCGTATCCTCCGCGCCGTCCCCGAACGGCACGCGTTGAATGCGGCATCGTGGGAGAGATCGTGGGGGTTTCTTTTTCTGGAAATGCGGAACGTCCGCCCCCCCCTTTAAAAGCAGGGGAAACAGGGGCAGTTGGCCCACTCGTCCGTTGCCGTTCCCAATCTCAGAAATCTCCGCCGCTCCCTTGCCTCCCCAAAGCTAAGAGAGAGAGAGCAGCGCTCCGCCCCCCATCGCCACTAGCACCACCAACACCGTCGACCTCCTCCACTACTTCCGCCATGGCTCCAAAAGCCGACAAGGGGAAGACCGTGAAGACGACCGAGGCGCAGCGGCTCGCGGCGCTGCGGAAGGAGCGGTCCGTTTCCCCCCCCCCAAGCTCGGCGCGAAGGAGCTGAGGGAGAACTACTATCTGTTCTGGTCGGCGGAGACGCGCGCGCATCCGCGAACAAAGGTTCTCCCCGCCGCCGCTTGGAAGAAGGCTCCGAATGGGTACCCCTTCTTCGCATTGTTCTTCTATTGCGGGCTCTGCCCGCCCTTCTCTGATTTCTTCTGTGACATCATGAACACCTATGGATTCCACCTCCTCGATTTCACCCCCAATGCCGTCCTGACAATGGCAGTTTTCGCACATCTCTGCGAAAACTTTGTCGGAGTCCTTCCCAACGTAGCCCTCTTCCGCCACTTCTTCATCCCCCGAGTAGAGAGAGGAGAGCCTCTATCCGGCGGGATTGCCTGGATCTCAAGGGCCGGCAAGAAGGAGACCTATCTGGAGGGAGAGTTCTGCGGCAAGTGGGAGGAGTGGAGAGCGGATTGGTGCTGGATTGACGAAGAGGATCCGCAGCCATTTACCACCCGGCGCAAAACCCCAGTAGCACGCGGCAGCGATTGGAGCGACATGGCCCCGGAAGACGACAGGCTGAGAATTGCCGTCACCAGGATCCTGCGCCTCAGGCTTGCCGGGCTTACTGTTGGTGCTGTTGGCGCAAACTTCCTTCGCCGCCGCATCGCCCCCCTGCAGGAATGGGGGAGGCCCACTTGGGAGTTCAAGAACGCGGCAGACATCATGAGGCTGCGGCCAGGCCTCAATTACAACTTCACAGTCCTGGAGCTCAACGCGATGCTGCAGGAGCTGTTCAAATATGATCCCCAGCATCCCGAGGTGTTCAGGTTGCCGGGGGGCGTCGTGCCTTTGTGCAACAATTCCGCGCTCGATCGCATCCATGCAATGATGCCGGAGTGTAACTCGCACGGGATTGTGCCAACTTGGCAGGAGCCCGCAGACGAGGTCGTGCGGCAATTCTTCGACGACTTGGTGGAAGTGCCAATCCGCCTCAACGAGAAGGACGGCCTCACCCGCGACACCACGGATGCGGAGATGGCGCTCATCGCCACTAGGCTAGAGGAGGCAGCGGCAGCCGCAGCCGCGGGCGAGTTCGGGTTCACTGCGGAGGAGGCCGATGCAGCAGAAGCGGCAAGCCGTGCCGAGCGAGGGGAGCCTGCCGGCAAGAAGGGGCCTGCCGGGCAAGACACCGAGCTGAGCGAGCCCGCCAAGGACACGAGCGGCTCGTTGCAAATCGACTCTTCTTCCACCTCGTCTCCAGACAGCCTACCAGAAGCAGGGCCTCCATCCCCTCCAAGAAGGCGCCTCCGCAAGGTTGGTGATGTGGCGGAGCGGCAAGCGGGCCAACAGTCGCCATGCCGCGTGACACGCTCGACCACGGCAAATACCGTTGCCGCGGGAGCGCCTCATGCTACGACGGCAGCTGGAGCGGAGTCTAGCCGGACCACCTCTTCAGTCCCTGCCGCTACTCACGCCGCGCCGACAGCCGGAGCGGGGTCATCTCAGACCACCGCCACTGCTCCCGCCAAGCGGCCAAGGGAAGCTTCTCCTCCGCCTCCTCGCGCCGGGTGCGCGCCAGGCTTCGACTCCTCCGCGTTAAGCTCCGACGAGGAAGAAGAAGAAGAGTAAGCTTCTCTTGTTGTACTCGCATTTCTTCAACTCTTGCTGTTGGTCTCATTTCTCACTTGCTTTTCCCTGAATCTGTTCCTCTTTAGGACTCTGTCCCAGAGAGCGGCAAAGAGAGCTAAGGCCCCGGTGGTCGTCATCAAGGACGAGCCCACTGCGACAATAGGTGGCGCGCTCGAGATAACCTTGCCGGAGCCGACGACTTTCCTCCACGGCAGCCCCCAGCGTAAGTGTGTGAATTATCTTCTGCGGCGAGGCGCGCATGGGTACTTGTCTTCGCTGATATCTACTTGTTGACTTGTGTAGGAGCCGAGCAGCCCCACCAGGAGCCAAGGGAGAATTCCCCGACAAGGGAGAACTCTCCGGCAAGGGAAGGCTCCCCGGTGAGGGAGGAGTCTCCGGCAAGGGAGGGTTCTCCGGCGAGGGACAGCGCCAGCGGCCCCCCGACGACGGAGACCACGACCGCAGAGCCTGGTGCAGGTACTCCCCTTGCTTCGAAACTTCTCTTGGATCCTTCTTTTCTTGATCTTTATGGGTTCCTGCTGGATTCTGTTTGACTCTTCTCCCCTTTTCCGGCTGTCAAATCCATCCGCTGTGGAGCAGATGGAGACAGAGGTCGCCGCTGATGAAGCAGCCGGTGCTGGAGACGCCACCGGCGCGGAGGCCGCCAAGGCTGACGCCGCAGCAACTGGCGAGGAATCTGGCGATCATACTGACGGCCCAGAGGCCGCAGGAGCGCCAGGCGCTACGCCGACCGCCGACCCATCCGCCGAAGCTGCAGCGCCAAGTTCCAAGGATCCCCAGCCGGGCGTCTATTTGAAGGCCGGTGACGACGTCTTCATCAATCTTCCCTGGGCATCAAGCTCCAGAGCGCCGGTCGAGGGGGAGGTCTTCGACGGAGAAGTGCTCGCCTCCGCGGGACTGAAGCTGGTCAACGCGCCAAGCAACAGCAGCAACGAGCCCGAAGAAGAGCGGCTGCTGCGCAGGTTGATGTCGCTCTACCGCGCGCGACAAGCCAAGCTGGAGTTCCGCGAGGCACTTGTCGCGAAGGCGGGAGCTGACATCGAAAGGCGCGCGGAGGAGCTCGGGGGTTTCCACTGGGAAGCCGTCCGATCCCTGGCGGAGGAGCGGGAGCAGCTCGCTGAAGCGCGGAAGGCCTTTATCCTCGAGAAGGCCGAAGCCGAAGAGCTGCAGCGACTGGCCGCTGTGAAGCTAGCCGCGGAGGAGGGCGAGCTGGCGCAGCGGAAGGTCAACCTCGACGCTCACAAGGAGGAGCTTGCCACGCGCGAGGAGAAGCTTGGCGGAGCCCTCAAGCAAGCGGAGGACGCTGCCGCCGCCGCCGAGGCCGCCAAGGAGGAGTTGAAGACGAAGGTGGCGCGGCTGGAGGCCGATCTCTCTGAGAAGGGCAAGGAGCTCAGCGTCGCCAAGGCCTCCAACGTAGATCTTGAGTTAAAGCTAACCACTTTGACCAAGACTCTGGACAGCGCCAAGAAGCGGGAGGCGGCCTTGAAGGAGGAAATCAAGGCCGACAAGGCGCTGCTAGAGAGCGCCGCCACCACCCAGAACGCCTTCAGGGAGACTGTGACGCACTGGACGGAGAGTCTGGTGAACGCCGCCGCAGATATCGACAAGGAGCTGTCGCAGCTGGGGATGGAAGATCTTGGGTATCCCTCCGACGACAACCTCCAGACCAGCGCCAAGCTCGTCCTGTTCTTCAAGGGCGTGGCGACGGCCCTTCAGTGACTCCGAGAGAGGATCCCCAAGCAACTAGCTGACGAGTCGCGCGAGATCTGTGCGGGAGCCCTCGAGAAAGTGTTGATAAAGGTGGCCTTCCGCAACCCGGGCCTCCGCCTCACCAACATCCTCAGGTCCTTGCCGCCAGAAGCCGATCTGGAGGAGCTCAAGGCCCTTGTCGCACCCATTGTGGACAAGGTGAGCGGGATCAAGCGGGTCGAAGGCGATCGCGTAGATTAGGCCGCTCATTTCTTCTTTTCTTGTCGCTGCCCATCATGTCATGAAAACAATCTGTTAGAGCTGCGACAAGCTATCTTTGTAATGTAACTTGATTGTGGGCAATGATTGCAACGTTACTCCCTTTACTTGATTCCTTCCTTTGTATGTTTTTGCCCTACGCTTTTAGGGAACTTGCCGGTGCAGGCACCTGAGCCGCGAGCGCTGGGTGCGGGACGTCAGCAGCCTGCTGGCGGTGCCGCTACCGGCAAGAAACCTTGTCGCAACCAGTTGCAGCTCACTTAAGTTGCTAAGCGAACTTGAAACAAAGTAAGTGTGCTAGTGGCTCACTTAAGTTGCTGAGCGGACTCGAAGCAAGGTAAGGGCGCTAGCAGCTCGCTTAAGTTGCTGAGCGGACTCGAAGCAAAGTAAGGGCGCTTAGCAGCTCACTTAAGTTGTTGAGCGGACTCGAAACAAAGTAAGGGCGCAACTAGCTATGAGTTGGTTCCTCCGCGCACAGGTTTCCCATACAAAGTGTGGTCGTTCAAGGGAGATAACTTAAAATTTAAAAAATTCGATTGCTCAAACTTTGGCAACTTAGCTTTTCTGTTGTTGGCTTCCCGGCAAGGCGAAACTTTCTTGAATGACGCCTGGCCCATACCATCCATCGTCTTCTCCTTTCCCCCCGGCAAACTTGTGGGCGAGGGGAACCTTGCTTTCAAAAAGAAGAAGAGACAATACAGATATGGAGCTTTACGGCTCGTTATTGCTTACCGTGGAGTAGGTGTTGTGCACGGGATCTGCGCCCGGCTTTGTACAAAGGATTACATGCAACAGCGGCAAGACTTGTACAAAAGGGTGGTTGCCGGGCAGGGCCCGACAACCGCGCCTTACGGGTAAAACTTACGAAGATGCTCGATGTTCCAGGAGTTGCTCACTGGAATGCCATCTTCGGTCCCAAGGCGGACAGCACCAGGCCTAGTGACTCGTTCCACCCGGTAAGGGCCTTCCCACTTCGGTGTCAACTTGTTGGAATTCTTGGCGGACTGAACGCGCCGAAGAACAAGGTCGCCTTCCTCGAGACTTCTGGCATTAACTTTGCGGCTATGGTAGCGGCGCAAAGCTTGCTGGTAGCGAGCAGCTCGCACAGCAGCCTGAAGATGGTCTTCCTCAAGGAGCAGCGCGTCATCTTGTCGCAGCTGCTCTTGCTCAAGCTCATCATGAGCGAGCACTCGAGGCGACCCGTATACGAGTTCCGTGGGGATAACTGCCTCTGCTCCATAGACTAGAGCGAAAGGTATTTGGCGGGTGGCGGTGGCGAACGGTGCGAAGAGCGGGACACGCTCGGACTTCTAACTACGTTAGAAGGAGCAGTATCTCGTCCAGGCGACCGTGTCTCGCTCGCGCCAGCAGGTTGACGTGCATGGTGGTCTTGAGCGCTCCGAGACCCACCAGCCCGATGTGGATCTAGCGAACGCATGGTACCGTGAGTACCATGACGCTGCCGGTCCCGCGCCCCTGAGATGGGCGCGGTGCATGCACGGACGCCGAGGTCTTGGAGTGCGCCCGGTCATTGTGGGAGCCGGCTACGCCGCCGGTGGGCAGCGCAGCCTTGTCCTTGGACCTGGCAGCGCCGCGAGCTTCCTCGTCGACGCCCGTCCTTCCGCCGGCGTCTGCCCCACCGACCGTTTGCTCCGGCGGTGGTTGGCTCGGCGCGGATGGAGCAGCTGCCTCCGAAACTTTCTTCTTCGGCGGCATGTTGATGAAGATGATGAAGATCTAGCTCGCGAGAACGCCGGATCTGGTTCACACAACTTCGACGCCCCCTACCTAGCGCGCCAAAGATGCCGGGGTGCTGATCCACGGACACCTATGGGACCGACATACCGGGTCCCTTTCGGTTCGGCGGGGGCGGAGGTCGTGCAAAGAGCAGATCGAGGCGAAGCACGCGAGCGATTTACCCAGGTTCGGGCCGCACGGATGCGTAAAACCCTACTCCTGCTTTGTGGTTTGGTATTGATTTCTAGCTCGGGAGCGCGGAGTGCTACAGTACACACCGGCGGCTAGCAAGACCAAGCGTGGGTGGTCGGAATGGCTCCCCCCCTCCCGTTGCACACGGGCCTCCTTTTATATGCTCAAGGGGTTACCGACATACGGCAACGGGGGCCAAGGGCAAAAATGGAAAGGTGCTGTAGTAGGTACAGCTACCTGCTACAGTGTTATCATACCTAACCCTGACGGCAAGGGACAAGGGCATTAATTGCCCGTCTGTGTCGCCTAAACAGTACCGAAAGGGACCGCTAGGGACGCCATCGTTCGCCAGGATGGTTATCTTGTCAGCGCCTGCTTGCCACTTGACACCCCTAGCTGCACGGCCTCCTGCCACGTGTGCTTGGGGAATGCCCCAGAGCGACACGTGGCGGGTGTGCCGGAGCGCGGGCGCGGAGGGGTGGCTTGCCGCGGCAAGCGCCTTGCCGCGGCAAGCGCCTTGCCGCGGTCGTTGTCTTGTCGCGTCCGGGAGCTTGTCGCTCACCGGGCCTTGCCGGGGCGCGTAGCGCGCCGTGGCAAGTTCCTTTAAACGCCTTGGATGTCGTTCCCGGCAAGCTCCTCTTGCCGGGGTCTCGAGATGCTTTTGATAGCCTTCCCGGCAAGCTCCTCTTGCCGGGGTCTTGTCTTCTTCCCGGCCAGCTCCTCTTGCCGGGGCCTTGGTTTGAGTACTTTGTTCTTGAATGGCTCCAAAGGAACCACGGAGGATCTTGGCGGTCACCCGGCAAGCCTTGCCGCGGGATGCTGCGACTGCCCGTGCACAAGTTCGGGATACTAGGGTACCCCTACTCTAGTACACCGACATATATCCTGTTATTATTAGTGCTAACCTTTCAGAGCATGAGGAAGAGAGATTATTGAAAACTCTGAAGAAGCACCGTGCTGCTATTGGGTATACTCTTAATGATCTTAAGGGCATTAGTCCCACTCTCTATCAACATAAAATTAATTTGGAAGAAGATGCTAAACCAGTTTGTGATCATCAACGCCGGCTGAATCCTAAAATGAAAGAAGTGGTAAGAAAGGAAATACTAAAGCTCCTTGAGGCAGGTATAATCTATCCCGTTGCTGATAGTCAGTGGGTAAGTCCTGTCCATTGTGTCTCTAAGAAGGGAGGTATTACTGGTGTTCCTAATGATAAATATGAATTGATTCCTCAAAGAATTATTACAGGTTATAGGATGGTAATTGATTTCCGCAAATAAAATAAGGCTACTAAAAAGGATCATTACCCCTTACCTTTTATCGATCAAATGCTAGAAAGATTATCCATACATACACATTTTTGCTTTCTAGATGGTTATTCTGGTTTCTCTCAAATACCTGTGTCAGCCGAAGATCAATCAAAGACTACTTTTACATGCCCTTTTGGTACTTTTGCTTATAGACGTATGCCTTTTGGTTTATGTAATGCACCTGCTACCTTTCAAAGATGCATGATGGCTATATTCTCTGACTTCTGTGAAAAGATTTGTGAGGTTTTCATGGATGACTTTTCCGTCTATGGATCTTCTTTTGATGATTGCTTGAGCAACCTTGATCGAGTTTTACAGAGATGTGAAGAAACTAATCTTGTCTTGAATAGGGAAAAGTGCCACTTTATGGTTAATGAAGGTATTGTCTTGGGGCATAAAGTTTCTGAAAGAGGTATCGAAGTTGATAAGGCCAAGGTTGATGCTATTGAAAAGATGCCATGTCGCAAGGACATCAAAGGTATAAGAAGTTTCCTTGGTCATGCCGGTTTTTATAGGAGGTTCATTAAGGACTTCTCAAAAATCTCTCGGCCTCTGACTAATTTATTACAAAAAGATATACCATTTGTCTTTGATGATGATTGTGTAGAAGCATTTGAAATACTTAAGAAAGCATTGATTTCTGCACCTATTGTTCAGCCACCTTATTGGAATTTACCCTTTGAAATTATGTGTGATGCTAGTGATTATTTTGTAGGTGCTGTTCTAGGACAAAGAGTTGATAAGAAACTAAATGTTATTCAATATGCTAGTAAAACTCTAGACAATGCTCAAAGAAACTATGCTACCACTGAAAAAGAATTCTTAGCAGTTGTATTTGCTTGTGATAAGTTTAGACCTTATATTTTTGATTCTAAAGTAACTATTCACACTGATCATGCTGCTATTAAATATCTTATGGAAAAGAAAGATGCTAAACCTAGACTTATTAGATGGGTTCTCTTGCTACAAGAATTTGATTTGCATATTGTTGATAGAAAAGGAGCTGAGAACCCCGTTGCAGACAACTTGTCTAGGTTAGAAAATGTGCTTGATGACCCACTTCCTATTGATGATAGCTTTCCTAATGAGCAATTAAATGTCATAAATGCTTCTCATACTGCTCCATGGTATGCTGATTATGCTAATTACATCGTTGCTAAGTTTATACCACCTAGTTTCACATACCAGCAAAAGAAAAAGTTCTTCTATGATTTGAGGCATTACTTTTGGGATGACCCACATCTTTATAAAGAAGGAGTGGATGGTGTTATTAGACGTTGTGTACCTGAGCATGAACAGGAACAGATCCTACGCATGTGTCACTCCGAAGCTTATGGAGGACACCATGCTGGAGATAGAACTGCACATAAGGTACTCCAATCTGGTTTTTATTGGCCTACTCTCTTCAAGGATGCCTGTAAGTTTGTCTTATCTTGTGATGAATGTTAAAGAATTGGTAATATTAGTAGACGTCAAGAAATGCCTATGAATTATTCACTTGTTATTGAACCATTTGATGTTTGGGGCTTTGACTATATGGGACCTTTTCCTTCCTCTAATGGTTATACACATATTTTAGTTGCTGTTGATTACATTACTAAGTGGGTAGAAGCTATTCCAACTAGTAGTGCTGATCATAACATTTCTATTAAAATGCTTAAAGAAGTTATTTTCCAAGATTTGGAGTCCCTAGATATTTAATGACTGATGGTGGTTCACATTTTATTCATGGTGCTTTCCGTAAAATGCTTGCTAAATATGATGTTAATCATAGAATTGCATCTCCTTATCACCCTCAGTCTAGTGGTCATGTAGAATTGAGTAATAGAGAACTCAAATTAATTTTGCAAAAGAATGTTAATAGGTCTAGAAAGAATTGGTCCAAGAAACTTGATGATGCATTATGGGCCTATAGAACTGCATATAAAAATCCTATGGGTATGTCTCTGTATAAAATGGTTTATGGAAAAGCATGTCACTTACCTCTCGAACTAGAACATAAGGCATATTGGGCTATTAAAGAACTCAATTATGATTTCAAACTTGCCGGTGAGAAGAGGTTATTTGATATTAGCTCATTTGATGAATGGAGAACCCAAGCCTATGAAAATGCCAAGTTGTTTAAAGAAAAAGTTAAAAGATGGCGTGACAAAAGAATACAAAAGCGTGAGTTTAATGTAGGTGATTATGTATTGCTATACAACTCTTGTTTAAGATTTTTTGCATGAAAACTTCTCTCTAAATGGGACGGTCCTTACGTTATCGAAGAGGTCTATCGTTCCGGTGCCATAAAAATCAACAACTTCGAAGGAACAAATCTGAAGGTGGTGAACGGTCAAAGAATCAAACATTATATCTCAGGTAATCCCATAAATGTTGAAACCAATATTATTGAAACCGTAACCCCGGAGGAATACATAAAGGACACTTTCGGAAATGTTTCAGACTCTGAAAAGGAATAGGTATGTGGTACGGTAAGTAAACCGACTCCAAAACAATTTTAAGGCAATATTTCTCCGTTTTGGAATATTTAGAAAAATAGAAAAATAAGAAGCAGTCCGGGAAGGACACGAGGCCTCCACGAGAGTGGAGGGCGCGCCCCCTACCTCATGGGCACCCCGTGTGCTCTCCGGACTCCATTCTCATACACGACACGTATTTTGGTCGGTAAAAATTAATTATATAATCTCTCGGAGGTTTTGACTTCCGTATCACACAAAAATCCTCTGTTTTGTGTTTCGAGCTGTTGCTGCTGCAGATTAGAGTAAGATGTCTTCGCAAGAGTCAGTCGGGGAGAGCCGGGTGTCTCATCCAGCACCGAGATCAACAACAAACAACAATGCTGACCTCTTTGGGCCAGCAACGGAGGAAGAGATGGAGGCTGATTTGAAGAGGATAGATGCCATGGAAGAGGATCAAGAAGTCACTTCCTGCCTCCAAGCTGGATTCACAATGGGAGAACTGCAGAGCTCGGCTATTCCAAACTCGGTTATCCCTTCCAATGTTAGATTTCTTTCTTATGAGAATATGAAAAAGAGTGTCTCTGGTTCTCCCGCAGCTATGCAGCACCCTTGGGTGCAGGGAGCTTTGGCTGTTACAGGAAAGCTCCGAAAGGAAATAATGGACCTCAAGCAGCAAGTCAACAAGCTCAAGGAGGAGAACCGTATCTTGAGGGGCATCATCGCTAAGAACATCACATCACCATCACCGAAAAGAGAGACATAATCACATGGGGATGGGCACTCCCCTTGGCAACTGCCAAGCTTGGGGGAGTGCCCCGGTATCGTATCACCATCACTTTTATCTTTACCGTTTTTCTTAGTTCGATCCTTTTGGTAATATCTTGATCTAGTAGAATAAAAGTTCTTAGTATGATCTAGTTGTGAGTTTTGCTTTATTATCCTTCTATGTAATCGAGTCCGTGAGCTATATAATAAAGATTAGTGTTGAGTCAAGGGCTTGATTATTTTGCCATGATCCTAAGTGAATAAAAGAAAAGAGAAAGAAATAAAAAGAAACAAAGAGATCATATGGATCTCATGGAGAGTAATGAGCTCACATAGAAAAAGTATGATGAATAAAAGTTGTTGAGGGTTGACAAACATAGTTTTGGTCATTGTTGCAATTAATAGGAAGTAATAAAGAAAGAGAGGTCTTCACATATAAATATACTATTATTGACATCTTTTATGATTGTGAGCACTCATCAAAATATGACATGCTAAAGAGTTGATGTTGGACAAGGAAGACAACGTAATGGGTTATGTTTTCTTATATCTTAGATAAAGTATGTTGTCAAGGATCATCCAACATGTTGGGATTGCCTTTCCCCCTCATGCTAGCCAAATTCTTAGCACCAAGTAGAGATACTACTCATGCTTGCAAATACCCTTAAACCAGTTTTGCCATGAGAGTCCACCATATCTACCTATGGATTGAGTAAGATCCTTCAAGTAAGTTGTCATCGGTGCAAAGCAATAAAAATTGCCCTAAATATGTATGATTAGTGTGGGAGAAATAATCTTTATAAAATCTTGTGATGTGGAAGTAATAAAAGCGACGGACTGCATAATAAAGGTTCATATCACAAGGGGCAATATAAAGTGACGCTCTTTCGCATTAAGATTTTGTGCATCCAACCATAAAAGCGCATGGCAACCTCTGCTTCCCTCTGCGAAGGGCCTATCTTTTATTATTATCTTCTACCTTATGCAAGTTTCATGGTGATCTTCACCTTTTCTTTTTCATTTTATCCTTTGGCAAACCCAGCATGTTGGAAAGAACCTGATATATATATATATAATTGGATGTAGGGGGCATGAGTTATTATTGTTGACATTACCCTCAAGGTAAAAGGTTGTGAGGCAAAACTATAAGCCCCTATCTTTCTCTGTGTCCGATTAAAACTCCGTAACCACAAGTATTGCGTGAGTGTTAGCAATTATGAAGGACTAGATGATAGTTGAGTATGTGGACTTGCTTTTTAGCTGTGACATAGACTCTTTCTGATGTTATGATAAATTGCAATTGCTTCAATGACTGAGGTTATAGTTTGTTGGTTCTCAATAAGGTTTTTGATTCATACTTTTGCATTGTGAATAGATCATCACTTGAACATAAGTAATCATATGACAATATCTATATATGTTGCTGTTATGAGAATAATCATGATGCCTTCTTGTCCGTATTTTATTTTTATCGACGCCTCTACCTCTAAACATGGGGACATATTTATTTTTATCGGCTTTCGCTTGAGGACAAGCAAGGTCTAAGCTTGGGGGAGTTGATACGTCCATTTTGCATCATGCTTTTATATCGATACTTATTGCATTATGGGCTATTATTTCACATTATGTCACAATACTTATGGCTATTCTCTCTTATTTTACAAGGTTTACATAAGGAGGGAGAATGCCGGCAGCTGGAATTCTGGGCTAGAAAAGGAGCAAATATTAGAGACCTATTCTGCACAACTCCAAAAGTCCTGAAACTCCATGGAATACCTTTTAATAAATAACGAAAAATCCTCGCCAAAGATGAAGACCAGGGGGCCCACATCCTGTCCACGAGGGTGGGGGGCGCCCCCCTAGGGCGCGCCCCTACCTCGTGACCCGCCTGGTGGCTCTCCGATGACCATCATCTCCTATATGAAGTCTTTCGTCGAGAAAAAAATAAGAAGCAACCTTTCGGGACGAAACTCCGCCGCCACGAGGCGGAACCTTGGCGGATCCAACCTAGAGCTCCGGCAGAGCTATTCTACCGGGGAAACTTCCCTCCCGGAGGGGGAAATCATCGCCATCGTCATCACCAACGCTCCTCTCATCGGGAGAGGGCAATCTCCATCAACATCTTCATCAGCACCATCTCATCTCAAAACCCTAGTTCATCTCTTGTATCCAATTCTTGTCTCCAAGTCCGGGATTGGTGCTAGTAGGTTGCTAGTAGTGTTAATTACTCCTTGTAGTTGATGCTAGTTGGTTTAATTTGTGGAAGATCATATGTTCAGATCCTTTATGCATATTATTACCCCTCTGATTATGAACATGAATATGCTTTGTGAATAGTTACGTTTGTTCCTGAGGACAAGGGAGAAGTCTTGCTATTAGTAGTCATGTGAATTTGGTATTCGTTCGATATTTTGATGAGATGTATGTTGTCTAGCCTCTAGTGGTGTTACGTGAACGTCGACTACATAACACTTCAACATTATTTGGGCCTAGAGGAAGGCATTGGGAAGTAATAAGTAGATGATGGGTTGCTAGAGTGACAGAATCTTAAACCCTAGTTTATGCGTTGCTTCATAAGGGGCTAATTTGGATCCAGATGTTTCATGCTATGGTTAGGTTTACCTTAATACTTTTGTTGTAGTTGCGGATTCTTGCAATAGAGGTTAATCCTAAGTGGGATGCTTGTTCAAGTAAGAATAGCACTCAAGCACCGGTCCACCCACATGTCAAATTATCAAAGTACCGAACGCGAATCATATGAACGTGATGAAAACTAGCTTGATGATATTCCCATGTGTCCTCGGGAGCGCTTTTCCTTATATAAGAGTTTGTCCAGGCTTGTCCTTTGCTACAAAAAGGATTGGGCCACCTTGCTGCACTTTATTTACTTTTGTTACTTGTTGCTCGTTACAAATTATCTTATCACAAAACTATCTGTTACCACTTATTCCAGTACTTGCAGAGAATACCTTGCTGAAAACCGCTTATCATTTCCTTCTGCTCCTCGTTGGGTTCGACACTCTTACTTATCGAAAGGACTATGATATATCCCCTATACTTGTGGGTCATCATGGGTTCGTTTCTATCTAAAGTTTTAACCTCTTCAATCCCACTTTTACCAATCTTTGCATCAAGATCTAAAAACTCCGAATTTTTGGGATGCCTTCTAACTAAAGTTGACTCATCTCCAGTCCCATCATTATCAAGATTCATATTTCAAAACAAGGATTTAATAGGGGACACATCAATCACTTTTAGACCTTCATCCTTATTCTCATAAAAACTAGAAGAACACGCTTTCACAAAGCAATCTTTCTTACCACGCATCCTAGCGGTTCTTTGTTTGCACTCATCAGTGGAAATTCTCATGGCTTTGAGAGACTCATTGATATCATGCTTAGGTGGAATAGATCTAAGTTTCAAAGAATCAACATGAAGAGAAATGCTATCCACGTTCCTAGCCAACTCATCAATCTTAAGAAATTTTTCTTCAATCAAAGCATTGAAACTCTTTTGCAAACTAATAAATTCTTTAATATTAGATTCAAAATCAGAGGGCATCTTATTATAATTTCAATAAGAATTGTTTTAGGAATTACCATAATTATTAGAGGAATTTCTAGGAAACGGCCTAGAATTAAAATTACCTCTATACACGTTATTACCAAAATTGTTCCTACCAACAAAATTCACATCCATAGATTCATTATTATTCTCAATCAAAGTAGACAAAGGCATATCATTAGGATCAGTAGGATCACTCTTATTAGCAAACAATTTCATAAGTTCATCCATCTTGCCACTCAAAACATTAATCTCTTCAATTGCATGCACCTTTTTACTAGTAGATCTTTCCGTGTGCCATTGAGAATAATTAACCATAATATTATCTAGGAGTTTGGTAGCTTCTCCTAAAGTGATTTCCATAAAAGTGCCTCCCGCGGCCGAATCTAAAAGATTTCTAGAAGCAAAATTCAATCCAGCATAATTTTTTTGTATAATCGTCCATAAATTCAAACCATGTGTAGGGCAATTACATATCATTATTTTCATCCTGTCCCAAGATTGTGCAACATGTTCATGATCAAGTTGCTTAAAATTCATAATATTGTTTGAGATGATCCTAGCGGGAGGAAAATACTTAGAGATAAAAGCATCTTTGCACTTATTCCATGAATCAATACTATTTTTAGGCAAAGACAAAAACCAAGCTTTAGCATGATCTCTAAGCGAAAACGAAAATAGCTTTAGCGTAAAAATGTCATCATCCACATCTTTCTTCTTTTGCATATCACATAAATCAACAAATTTGTTTAGATGGGTAGCGACATCTTCACTAGGAAGGCCAGAAAATGGATCTTTCATGACAAGATTCAGTAAAGCAGTATTAATTTCACAAGATTCAGCATCGGTAAGAGGAGCAATCAGAGTGCTAATAAAATCATTATTGTTGGTATTGGCAAAGTCACACAATTTAGTATTATCTTGAGCCATCGTGACAAGCAAGCAATCCAACACACAAGAAAACAAGCGAAGAAAAGGCGAACGGAAAAGAGAGGGCGAAAGGAAAAGAGGGCGAATAAAACGGCAAGGGTGAAGTGGGGGAGAGGAAAACGAGAGGCAAATGGCAAAGAATGTAATGCGAAGGATAAGAGTTGTGATGGGTACTTGGTATGTCTTGACTTGGCGTAGATCTCCCTAGCAACGGCGCAAGAAATCCTTATTGCTACCTCTTGAGCACTGTGTTGGTTTTCCCTTGAAGAGGAAAGGGTGATGCAGTAAAGCAGCGTAAGTATTTCCCTCAGTTTTTGAGAACCAAGGTATCAATCTAGTAGGAGACCGTGCGCGAGTCACCTCGTACCTACACAAACAAATAAGAACCTCGCAACCAACACGATAAAGGGGTTGTCAATCCCTTCACGGCCACTTGCAAGAGTGAGATCTGATAGAGATGATAATAATAAGATAAAGTTTTTTGGTATTTTTTATGATATAGATTGAAAGTAAAGATTGCAAAATAAAATAGATTGGAAACTTGTATGATGGAAAATAGACCCGAGGGCCATAGGTCTCACTAGTGGCTTCTCTCAAGATATCATAAGTATTACGGTGGGTGAACAAATTACTGTCGAGCAATTGATGGAAAAGCGAATAAGTATGAGAATATCTAGGCATGATCATGTATATAGGCATCATGTCTGCTACAAGTAGACCGACTCCTGCCTGCATCTACTACTATTACTCCACACATCGACCGCTATCCAGCATGCATCTAGAGTATTAAGTTCATAAGAACAGAGTAACGCCTTAAGCAAGATGACATGATGTAGAGGGATAAACTCATGCAATATGATGTAAACCCCATATTTTTTATCCTCGATGGCAACAATACAATACGTGTCGGTTCCCTTTCTGTCACTGGGATCGAGCACCGGAAGATTGAACCCAAAGCTAAGCACTTCTCCCATTGCAAGAAAGATCAATCTAGTAGGCCAAACCAAACTGATAATTCAAAGAGACTTGCAAAGATAAACCAATCATACATAAAACAATTCAGAGAAGATTCAAATATTGTTCATAGATAATCTAGATCATAAACCCACAATTCATCGGATCTCGATAAACACACCGCAAAACAAGATTACATCGAATAGATCTCCAAGAGAATCGAGGAGAACTTTGTATTGAGATCTAAAAAGAGAGAGAAGAAGCCATCTAGCTACTAGCTATGGACCCGTAGGGCTTAGGTAAACTACTCACACATCATCGGAGAAGCCCTCCGTGATCGTTGTCCCCTCCGGCGGAGCTCCGGAAGAGGCCCCAAGATGGGATCTCTTGGGTACAGAAGGTTGCGGCGGTGGAATTAGGTTTTCGTGGTGCTCCTGGATGTTTTCGGGGTATGTGGATATATATAGGAGGAAGAAGTAGTTTGGTGGAGCAACGAGGGGCCCACGAGGGTGGAGGGCGCGCCCAGGGGGTAGGCGCGCCCCCTGCCTCGTGGCCTCCTCGATTGTTTCTTGATGTCCACTCCAAGTCTCCTGGATCCCGTTTGTTGAGAAAATCACGTTCCCGAAGGTTTCATTCCGTTTGGACTCCGTTTGATATTCATTTTCTATGAAACACTGAAATAGTCAAAAAACAGCAATTTGGGCTGGGCCTCCGGTTAATAGGTTATTCCCAAAAATAATATAAAAGTGTAAAATAAAGTCCATTAACATCCAAAATAGATAATATAATAGCATGGAACAATAAAAAATTATAGATACATTGGAGACGTATCAATACGTCATAAGTAGAAGTGGCCTTCCAAGGCCCAGCGATAGGCGGGTTTTGGCCTGGTTCGGCTCCGGCATCGTCGGCCATACCATCGATGCTTCAGAGGCATAGTCTAGCATGTCGGTTAGGTCCTCGACAGTGGCTATTAAGTGGGTGGTGGGTGGGACGTAAAATTCCCCGCTCTCAGCCCCCAGTTCAGTCTGGACATAGTTCGGAAGTGATACTTCTGTAATGGCGAGAGATCGCATTAGGTCCAGCACCTCGTTTAGGAGCGAAAGCTGGACATGTGTCTGAGGACATGTGGAGCTAGGTTTGGCAATCACCACTTGACCGAGCTCGGTGGACTAGACCTCAAGAGTTCGCAGTTGACATCCAGAGACAAGTCCGGCTTCCCGATGACAGGGAGAGTCCTGTTTGACTCCGGGCCCGCTGACGGCATGGTCACCTCTAGGTCTCCGGCAGGAAGCTTTGTAATGGGAGAGTTCGGCGGGGTTTAGCATCCCGTCTTCAGACAAACTGGTCCGCTCTGGATCTAAGGCCAGGGCAGGCACGAGAGTCGATCCTTGAGCAGAATCTGATGGTGGATCCGATGGGCTTCCTTCATGTAGATGAGGAGCGGCGTTCGAGGCTAATAACCCTTCAAAGACCAAGTCTCCGTGGATATCAGCGATGTCGTTTAAGCTTCCAAACCTGATCCGGTGACCAAGGCATAGCTGTCGATTTGCTCGAGGTGATGAGTTGAATTGGCACGCAAAGAAAAGCCGCCAAACACAAAGAGTTGACCCAGGAGAAAAGTCTCCCCGAAAACAGCATCTCGTCAATGACAAGTTGAGTCATCGATCCTTCTGTCGACGATATAGTGGAGCTCTCAATGAAAGCACAAATGTCGGTGCCTAAACCAGTAGATCTTGGGTAGGGGGTCCCGAACTATGTGTGTGTGGATCGATAGTAACAAGGGATGATGGGGACATGATGTTTACCCAGGTTTGGGCCCTCTTAAAGGAGGTAAAACCCTACGTCTTGCTTGATTGTATTCAATGTGTATAGGGGTTACAAGAGTTGATCTACCTCGAGATCGTAATGGCTAAACCCTAGCCTTCTAGCCTATGAGAATTCTAATGATCTCTATGGACTAACCCATCTGGTTTATATACACACCGGAGAGGCCTAGGGTTGTATAGAGTTGGTTTGTAAGGGAAGGAAATAACATATCCGGGCACCAAACTTGCCTTCCACCACTAAAAAAAGACACTTTCGTGATGATACATGTTTGTCACAGTAGGTCACGTTTTCTGTCATGCACGTACATCCATGATGATTTTATGACAGAATCAAGATAGTCATACCTGTGTTGTCGTAGAAGTGTTCCATGAAATTACCAAAATTATCATCACAGAAGTGTTCACTTCCATGACGATAAATGTCGCGTCATGGAAGTGCTTTCATCAAGGGTGACCGACACGTGGCATCCACCGTAACGGGTCACCGTTAAGCTATCGGGTCCGGCTTTGGATCCAATAGCCCGCTAACAGCCACGACCAATGTTGATTTTCCACGTGTAAAATTCTCATTGGCCGACGGAACCACGTGTCAGCTCCGCGTTGGCACATGTGATACTCATCCAATGGGCGAGATGCGCCTATGATATGTTGACACGTGGACCGGCCCAACTGTGGCCCATTCAGGTTAAAAGGCTGGGCCTGTCAAAATAAGAGGGCCGGCCCATTAGCGGCCTACTTGAGTCAGGCCCATTTACAAGCATGTCCCATACAAGTTACACAGAATCGGCCCATCAAAGGCCCATTCTAGATTTGACAATTTCCCTCCCATCGTTAGTTTTAGCCTGTTAACGGCCCGGAACGTCTTTCGGCATTTCCTCGGCCCATTCTACAGTTGGGCCAATTCTAGCCCGCTATGACTTTAGGCTTGTCCTCGGCCCATTCGGTAAATGGGCCAACTCCTAGCCCATTTTGTCTCTCGGCTTGTTAACAGCCCGCACAACAGTTGGGCCTTTGACTTTAGGTCCCGATACGTCTCCAACGTATCTACTTTTCCAAAAACTTTTGCCCTTGTTTTGGATTGTAACTTGCATGATTTGAATGGAGCTAACCCAGACTAACGCTGTTTTCAGCAGAACTACCATGGTGTTATTTTTGTGTAGAAATAAAAGTTCTAGGAATGACCTGAAAATCCACGGATACACGTTTTGGAATTAATGAAAAATATTGGCGAAAGAATCAGCATTAGGGGGCCCACACCCTGTCCATGAGGGTGCAGGGCGCGCCCCAGGGGGCATGCCCCCCCTGCCTCGTGCCCCCCTGGGACTCCACCGACCTCAACCCCAACTCCATATATTCACTTTCCGGGAGGAAAAAAATCAGAGAGAAGGATTCATCGTGTTTTACGATATGGAGCTGCCGCCAAGCCCTGATCTTCCCCGGGAGGGCTGATCTGGAGTCCGTTCGGGGATCCAGAGAGGGGAATCTGTCACCATCGTCATCATCAACCATCCTCCATCACCAATTTGATGATGCTCACCGCCGTGTGTGAGTAATCTCATCGTAGGCTTGCTGGACGGTGATGGGTTGGATGAGATTTACCATGTAATCGAGTTAGTTTTGTTAGGGTTTGATCCCTAGTATCCATTATGTTCTAAGATTGATGTTGCTATGACTTTGCTATGCTTAATGCTTGTCACTAGGGCCCAAGTGCCATGATTTCAGATCTAAACCTATTATGTTTTCATGAATATATGTGAGTTCTTGATCCTATCTTGCAAGTCAATAGTCAGCTACTATGTGTTATGATCCGGCAACCCTGAAGTGACAATAATCGGGACCACTCTCGATGATGACCGTAGTTTGAGGAGTTCATGTATTCACTAACTGTTAATGCTTTGGTCCGGTACTCTATTAAAAGGAGGCCTTAATATTCCTTAGTTTCCAATAGGACCCCGCTGCCACGGGAGGGTAGGACAAAAGATGGCATGCAAGTTCTTTTCCATAAGCACGTATGGCAATATTCGGAATACATGCCTACATTACATTGATGAACTGGAGCTAGTTCTGTGTCGCCCTATGTTATAACTGTTGCATGAGGAATCGCATCCGACATAATTATCCATCATTGATCCATTGCCTACGAGCTTTTCACATATTGATCTTTGCTTAGTTACTTTTTCATTGCCACTGTTACAATTGCTACAAAAACTACTACTGTTACTTTTGCCACCGTTACCGTTACTTTGATACTACTTTGCTACTAAATATTTTCCTGTAGATATTAAGTCTTTCAGGTGTGGCTGAATTGACAACTCAACTGTTAATACTTGAGAATATTCTTTGGCTCCCCTTGTGTCGAATCAATAAATTTGGGTTGAATACTCTACCCTCGATATACTTGTGGGTTATCAAGAGTATTTTCTGGCGCCGTTGCCGGGGAGCATAGCTCTATTCTTTGAGTCACTTGGGATTTATATCTGTTGATCACTATGAGGAACTTGAAAGATGAAAGAACAAAGATTTTTCCCTCAACTATGAGGGGAGGTAAGGAACTGCCATCTAGCTCTGCACTTGATTCACCTTCTGTTATGAGTAAATTTGCGACACCTAGACCTGTTTTTGATTCTAATATGTCGCATGTTATTGATAATACTGTGCCATTAGGTGAATTTCTTGATGAACAACTTGTGAGGGTTAGAGAGAATGAAATTATTGAAACAGATAATACTGATGAAAGTGATGATGAAGATTCTCCCCCTAGATATGAATTGCCTGATGTGCCTGAGGGTTATGTTATGGATGAAGAAACTGCTAGAGACCTTTTTGCTTGCAAAGATAGATATGATCTTAAGAAACTGTTAGCTAATCTGAAAGAAAAGTCTTTGAATGCTAGAATGAAATATGACCCTGCTTTTGCTACTTCACCTATCTATATTTCTGATAAGGATTATGATTTCTCTGTCGATCCTGAGTTAATTACTTTGGTTGAATTTGATCCTTTTTATGGCTATGAATCTAAAATTGTTGTGGCACATCTTACTAAATTGAATGATATAGCCACCCTATTCACTCATGAGGAAAAAAATTTGTTACTACTATATCCTTAAGTTATTTCCGTTCTCATTAAAGGGTGATGCTAAAACATGGTTTAATTCTCTTGCTCCTGGTTGTGTGCGTAGTCCCCAGGATATGATTTATTACTTCTATGCTAAATGTTTCCCCACTCATAAGAAGCAAGCTTCCTTAAGGGAAATATATAATTTTGTGCAAATTGAAGAAGAGAGTCTCCCAGAAGCTTGGGGAGGCTTCTCAGATTACTTAATGCTTTGCCTAATCATCCTCTCAAGAAAAATGAAATACTTGATATCTTTTATAATGGACTAACCGATGCTTCCAGAGACCACCTGGAAAGTGATAACCCACAAGTATAGGGGATCTTAACAGTTTTCGATAAGTAAGAGTGTCGAACTCAACGAGGAGCTAAAGGTAGAACAAATATTCCCTCAAGTTCAATCGACCACCGATACAACTCTACACACGCTTGACGTTCGCTTTACCTAGAACAAGTATGAAACTAGAAGTACTTTGTAGGTGTTGTTGGATAGGTTCAAGATAATAAAGAGTACGTAAATAAAAAGTAGGGGCTGTTTAGATAAAGAAACAATAAAGTAAATTTATCGAGTGTGGAAAAGTGGTGGTAGGAGTTGCGACATTGTCCCTAAGCAATTGACTACTTTACTAGACCGATAGCAAGTATTATGTGGGAGAGGCCACTGCTAGCATGTCATCCCATACTTGGAATTCTATGCACTTATGATTGGAACTATTAGCAAGCATCCGCAACTACTAATGTTCATTAAGGTAAAACCCAACCGTAGCATTAAGATATATTGGTCCCCCTTCAATCCCGCATGCATCAATTTCTATGCTAGGTTGAAGCTTCTGTCACTCTTGCCCTCCAATACATAGTCCTATCAACATACAACTAACCCTATGGTGTGATCCACACGCGCTCTCATATGATGGGCACCAAAGGACAGGAACATAACCACAAGCAAATTAAATCAATCATAGCAATTCATCAACCACCGATAGGACAACGAAAATCTACTCAGACATCATAGGATGGCAACACATCATTGGATAATAATATGAAGCATAAAGCACCATGTTCAAGTAGAGGGTACAGCGGGTTGCGGGAGAGTGGACCGCTGTAGATAGAGGGGGGAAGGTGATGGAGATGTTGGTGAAGATGGCGGAGGTGTTGGTGTAGATCACGGTGATGATGATGGCCCCCGGTGGCACTCCGGTGCCACCGGAAGCGACGGGGAGAGAGCCCCCCTCCTTCTTCTTCTTCCTTGACCTCCTCTCTAGATGGGAGAAGGGTTTCCCCTCTAGTCCATGGCCTCCATGGCACGGGAGGGGCGAGAGCCCCTCCGAGATTGGATCTGTCTCTCTGTCTCTCTCTGTTTCTGCGTTCCCAGATTCTTCCCTTTCACTGTTTCTTATATTCCCGGAGATCCGTAACTCCGATTGGGCTGAAATTTTGACACGGTCTCTATCCAGAAATTAGCTTTCTTGCAGCGAAAGAAGGGCATCAACCGCCTTATGGGGTGTCCATGAGAGTCAGGGGCCCGCCTGCCTCCCCAGGGCGCGCCCCTACCTCGTGGGCCCCTCGAGCATCGTCTCACGTGGATTCTTCTTCCCAAAAATCATATATATTCCCAAAAAAATTTCCGTCAGTTTTTATTCCGTTTGGACTCCGTTTGATATGGATATGCTGCGTAACAAAAAACATGCAACAAACAGGAACTGGCACTAGGCACTGGATCAATATGTTAGTCTCAAAAATAGTATAAAAATTTGCCAAAAGTATATGAAAGTTGAATAATATTGGCATGGAACAATCAAAAATTATAGATACGACGGAGACGTATCAGCACCCCCAAGCTTAATTCCTACTCATCCTCGAGTAGGTAAATGATAAAAAAGAGAATTTTTGATGTGGAATGCTACCTAGCATAATCTTGATCATATGTCTAATCATGGCATGAATATTAAGACACGAGTGATTCAAAGCAACAGTCTATCATTTGACATAAAAACAATAATACTTCAAGCCTACTAATAAAGCAATCATGTCTTTTCAAAATAACAAGGCCAAAGAAAGTTATCCCTACAAAATCATATAATCTGGCTATGCTCCATCTTCTTCACACAAAATACTCACATCATGCACAACCCCGATGACAAGCCGAGCAATTGTTTCATACTTTTTAACGCGCTTCAGCATTTTCAACCTTCACGCAATACATGAGCGTGAGCCATGGACATAGCACTATAGGTGGAATAGAATGGTGGTTGTGGATAAGACAAAAAGGAGAAGATAGTCTCACATCAACTAGGCGTATCAACAGGCTATGGAGATGCCCATCAATAGATATCAATGTGAGTGAGTAGGGATTGCCATGCAACGGATGCACTAGAGCTATAAGTGTATGAAAGCTCAACGAAAGAAACTAAGTGGGTGTGCATCCAACTTGCTTGCTCACGAAGACCTTGGGCAATTTGAGGAAGCCCATCATTGGAATATACAAGCCAAGTTCTATAATGTAAAATTCCCACTAGTATATGAAAGTGACAACATAGGAGACTCTCTATATGAAGAACATGGTGCTACTTTTCAGCACAAGTGTGGTAAAAGGATAGTAACATTGCCCCTTCTCTCTTTTTCTCTCTTTTTTTTCTTTTTTTTCTTTTTTTGTATGCTTCTTTGGACTCTCTCTTTTGGGGGGGGGCTTCTTTGGACACTTTTATTTTGATAACCTCACATGGGAGAATGTTCTAATAATGATGATCATCTCACTTTTATTTACTTACAACTCAATATTACAACTCGATATCTAGAACAAAGATATGACTCTATATGAATGCCTCCAGCGGTGTACCGGGATGTGCAATGATCTAGCGTAGCAACGACATCAAAAAACAGACAAGCCATGAAAACATCATGCTAGCTATCTTACAATCATGCAAAGCAATATGACAATGAATGCTCAAGTCATGTATATGATGACGATGAAAGTTGCATGGTAATATATCTCGGAATGGCTATGGAAATGCCATGATAGGTAGGTATGGTGGTTGTTTTGAGGAAGGTATATGGTGGGTTTATGGTACCGGCGAAAGTTGCACGGTACTAGAGAGGCTAGCAATGATGGAAGGGTGAGAGTGCGTATAATCCATGGACTCAACATTAGTCATAAAGAACTCACATACTTATTGCAAAAGTTTATTAGCCCTCGAAGCAAAGTACTACTACGCATGCCCCTAGGGGGATAGATTGGTAGGAAAAGACCATCGCTTGTCGCCGACCGCCACTCATAAGGAAGACAATCAATAAATACCTCATGCTCCAACTTCGTTACATAACAGTTCACCATACGTGCATGCTACGGGAATCACAAACCTCAACACAAGTATTTCTACAATTCACAACTACCCACTAGCACGACTCTAATATCACCATCTTTATATCGCAAAACTATTGCAAGGAATCAAACATATCATATTTAGTGATCTACAAGTTTTATGTAGGATTTTATGACTAACCATTGGAATGACTAGTTCCTGTCATCTCTCTAAATAGATATAAGTGAAGCAAGAGAGTTTAATTCTTTCTACAAAAGATATGCCCATGATCTAACAAATATAAGTGAAGCAAAAGAGCATTCTACAAATGGAGGTTTTCTATGTAAAGAGAAACATGCAATCCAGACTTCGAATGATATAAGCGAAGCACATGAAGCATTCTATAAAGCCATACTCAAAAGATATAAGTGAAGTGCCAAGAGCATTCTATAAATCAAACAAGGACCATCTCATACCAGCATGGTGCATAAAAGAAAAATGAAAAATAAATGCAAAAGACGCTCCAAGATTGCACATATCACATGAACGAAACGAATCCGAAAACATACCGATACTTGTTGAAGAAAGAGGGGACACCTTCCGGGGCATCCCCAAGCTTAGACGCTTGAGTCTCCTTGAATATTTACTTGGGGTGCCTCGGGCATCCCCAATCTTGATCTCTTGCCTCTCTTCCTTCTTCTCACATCAAGACCTTCTCGATCATCGAGCACTTCATCCACACAAAACTTCAACAGAAAACTCGGTAAGATCCGTTAGTATAATAAAGAAAATCACTACTCTAAGTACTGTTGCAAACCAATTCATATTTTTTTGCATTGTGTCTACTGTAATATAACTTTTTCATGGCTTAATCAACTGATATTAATCGATAGTTTCATTAAAATAAGCAAACTATGCATCAAAAACAGAATCTGTCTAAAACCGAACAGTCTGTAATAATCTGAACATTCACCATACTTCTGATACTGGAAACATTCTACCAAAATTAGGAAAAATAAAGAATTTGTATAGGAAGACAGTGCAAAAATAATCAGAACCATTTGACGTTCCAGCTAAAAATGTAAAATCGCGCACTACAGCCAAAGTTTTTGTCCTGCACCGTACAAACCATCAAGCAAATGTAAACATCCTAAAGGCAAACCTTGGCACATTATTTTTATAATACAATGGAATTGTACAAGGGGATAATTATTTTTATTGAAAAGTTTCTGTAATCAAGATTCACAAAGTTTCCGTGAGCATGAACAAAGTTCAAGGCTAGCTCCCACTTCAACAATGCTTGTCTTTCTCACTTTCGCTTTCCTTTTTGAAGAAGTTTTGGGTTCCCCTCTTTATTTTTGTTGTTTTAAAACTATATAAAAGCACTCAACAGAAATAAATGACTCTCTGAAACTTCCGGGTTGTCTCCCTGGCAGCGCTTTCTTTAAAGCCATTAAGCTAGGCATATAGTGCTCAAGTAATGAATCCACCCGGATCCCAAGGTATATCAAAGCCAATTTTAATTAACAATGGTTTATAATTTAGTAGTGAGCACAAAGTAACATATATCATGCAATAACAAAGTCTAACTCTCTTCCTATCCATTGGCATGTCATAAAAGAACAATTCATGCACACAAAGTAAAGGCCAATGCATAGTATAAATAGTTTCTTGCAATTTTATCATATTGGAAACATAGAGAGGTGGAGATATAGTTCCTCTCTCATAATAATTGCAAGTAGGAGCATCAAGCACATGCATATTATATCTATCAAAATCATCATGTGTAGGAGTAAAAGACAACCCATCAATGTAGTCCTTAATAAGGGCAAACTTCTCCGATATAGTGTAGTTGGGAGAATCCAAAAAGATAATAGGACTATCACGCGTGCGTGCAATAGCAACAATTTCATGTTTAACATGAGGAACTGTAGAAAGTTCATCTCCATAAGCATAATTAATATTGGCATCTTGGCGACAAGCATAGCAAGCATCATCAAAAAGGGATATTTCAAAATAATCATAGGGATCATAACAGCCATCATAGCAATCATCCTTCGGTAAGCACGAAGGGGAATTAAACAATGTATGAGTTGAAGAGTTACTCTCATTAGAAGGTGAGCACGGGTGATCAATCCGCTCTTCCTCCTTTTGTTCTTTTCTCTCCTCCTCATCTTTTTCATCCAATGAGCTCACAGTTTCATCAACTTCTTCTTCCATAGATTCCTGCAAAATATTAGTCTCTTCTTGGACAGCGGAGACTTTCTCAATAAGTGCATTAATATCGGAATTGTATTCATAATTGTCATAGCAATATCTGAGGATAGCTAAATTTTCAGGTCTGTAACAAGCACCATCAAAATCTTCAAACTCTTTAAACATAGATTCAATTTCATAAGCACCCATAAAAGCAACAAATTCTTCTATTTGTTCCACATCATAGTAATCATATATACCATTAGCATAAGAAGCTAAGGTTTTATTATCATTAAATTTGCATGAAAAGGGAAGGTGTGGAGCATTCATCCTAGAGCAACAAGTATAATCATATTCCGAGCATAGTTGTCTAGCATACCACTTCAATATATGAATTTGATCCCATAATAGTTTCCCTTTTTGTGTCAAGCGATAATCCCTAAAGTATTCACGTTGATCCAAAGTTACTCCCATTACATAATTGAATGGGGTTTTCTCAAGATTATTAAAGTAGTACATAATATTTTTCACATAACCAGCATCGAGGGTTTTAGGAGGTTCCCCATCTCCATGAGCAAAAAGTACACCTAATTTTTTTGGTATTTCATGTTCCATATCCATAACTAAAGATAAACAACAACTAAGAACAACAAATAAAAATTACTTAGTGATAAAGCAAACAAGCACACACGAGAATATTCACCCCACGCTATTGCTCCCCGGCAACGGTGCCAGAAAAAGGTCTTGATAACCCACAAGTATAGGGGATCGCAACAGTTTTCGATAAGTAAGAGTGTCGAACCCAACGAGGAGATAAAGGTAGAAAAAATATTCCCTCAAGTTCTATCGACCACCAATACAACTCTACGCACGCTTGATGTTCGCTTTACCTAGAACAAGTATGAAACTAGAAGTACTTTGTAGGTGCTGTTGGATAGGTTTGCAAGATAATAAAGAGTACATAAATAAAAAGTAGGGGCTGTTTAGATAAAGAAACAATAAAGTAAATATAGAGAGTGTGGAAAAGTGGTGGTAGGAGTTGCGAAATTGTCCCTAAGCAATTGACTACTTTACTAGACCGATAGCAAGTATTATGTGGGAGAGGCCACTGCTAGCATGGCATCCCTTACTTGGAATTCTATGCACTTATGATTGGAACTATTAGCAAGCATCCGCAACTACTAATGTTCATTAAGGTAAAACCCAACCATAGCGTTAAGATATATTGGTCCCCCTTCAATCCTATATGCATCAATTTCTATGCTAGGTTGAAGCTTCTATCACTCTTGCCCTCCAATACATAGTCCTATCAACATACAACTAACCCTATGGTGTGATCCACGCGCGCTCTCATATGATGGCCACAAAAGGACAGCAACATAACCACAAGCAAATTAAATCAATCATAGCAATTCATCAACCACCGATAGGACAACGAAAATCTACTCAAACATCATAGGATGGCAACACATCATTGGATAATAATATGAAGCATAAAGCACCATGTTCAAGTAGAGGGTACAGCGGGTTGCGGGAGAGTGGACCGCTGTAGATAGAGGGGGAAGGTGATGGAGATGTTGGTGAAGATGGCGGAGGTGTTGGTTTAGATCGCGGTGATGATGATGGCCCCCGGTGGCACTCCGGTGCCACCGGAAGCGAGGGGGAGAGAGCCCCCCTCCTTCTTCTTCTTCCTTGACTTCCTCCCTAGATGGGAGAAGGGATATGTCTCTCTGTCTCTCTCTGTTTCCGTGTTCCCAGATTCTTCCCTTTCACCGGTTCTTATATTCCCAAAGATCCGTAACTCCAATTGGGCGGAATTTTGACATGATCTCTATCCGGAAATTAGCTTTCTTGCGGCAAAAGAAGGGCATCAACCGCCTTACGGGGTGGCCACGAGGGTCATGGGCATGCCTGCCTCCCCAGGGCGCGCCCCCTACCTCGTGGGCCCCTCGAGCATCGTATCGCGTGGATTCTTCTTCCCAAAAATCATACATATTCCCCAAAAAATCTTCGTCAGTTTTTATTCCGTTTGGACTCTGTTTGATATGGATATTCTGCGAAACAAAAACATGCTACAAACAGGAACTGGCACTAGGCACTGGATCAATATGTTAGTCCCAAAAATAGTATAAAAAGTTGCCAAAAGTATATGAAACTTGAATAATATTGGCATGGAATGATCAAAAATTATAGATACGACGGAGACGTATCAGATAGTTGTGTTGGTTTTGTTTGCAGGGAAAGAACTATTGAGCAAGCTGAATTGCTATTGAATAATATCTTGAGTAATGATAATGATTGGACACTCCTGAACCAACTCCTAAGCCAACTCCGAAGAAAAGGGGTATTCTATTTCTCAGTCCTGAAGATATGCAAGAGGCAAAGAAATCTATGAAAGAAAAGGGTATTAAAGCTGAAGATGTTAAGAATTTAACACCTATTGAATAAATACATGGTCTTAATAAACCGACACAGGTAGTAAAGGTAAATTCTCTCTATATATTTGATGAAGGTGATATTCCTTGTAATAAGTCGGCTAGCCAATGCTTGGATGAGTTTGATAATTTTATTATTAAACAAGAAAACTTCAATGCTTATGTTGGTAGACAATTGAAACGTAATGCTTATATGGTTGAACACTTGAGTGATTATATGTCTAGAGTTAAAGGTGACCTTAAAATTATTAGTAAACATGCTTCTATGGTTACTACTCAGGTAGAACAAGTGCTTAAAGAACAAGATGATTTGCTCAATGAATTAAATAATAAGAAAAATGATAATATTGTTAGAGTTATGACTAGAGGGGGTAGAATGACTCAGGAACCTTTGTATCCTGAGGGCCACCCTAAGAGAGTTGAGCAAGATTCTCAAAGAACTAATGTTGATGCACCTAGTCCTTCTAAGAAGAAGAAGAAGAAAAATGATAGGACTTTGCATGCTTCTAGTGAACCTCTTGTTGACACACCTTAGAATCCCAATGATATTTCTATTTCTGATGCTGAAACACAATCTGGTAATGAACTTGAACCTAGTGATAATGATGATGTTCATGTTGATGCTCAACCTAGCAATAACAATGATGTAGAGATTCAACCTGTTGTTGATCTTGATAACCCACAATCAAAGAACCAACGTTATGATAAGAGAGACTTTGTTGCTAGGAAGCACGGTAAAGAAAGAGAACCATGGGTTCAGAAACCCATGCCTTTTCCTCCTAAACCATCCAAGAAAAAGGATGATGAGGATTTTGAGCGCTTTGCTGAAATGATTAGACCTATCTTTTTGCGTATGCGTTTGACTGATATGCTTAAAATGAAGCCTTATGCTAAGTATATGAAAGATATTGTTACAAATAAAAGAAAGATATCGGAAGCTGAAATTTCCACCATGCTTGCCAATTATACTTTTAAAGGTGGAATAGAAAGAAACTAGGAGATCCAGGAGTACCAACTATACCATGCTCCATTAAAAGAAACTATGTTAAAATTGCTTTATGTGATCTTGGAGCCGGTGTTAGTGTTATGCCTCTCTCTTTATATCGTAGACTTGATTTGAATAAGTTGACACCTACTGAAATATCTTTGCAAATGGCGGATAAATCAACTGCTATACCTGTCAGTATTTGTGAGGATGTGCCTGTTGTGGTTGCAAACGTTACTATTTTAACGGACTTTATTATTATTGATATTCCCGAGGACGATAGTATGTCGATTATCCTTGGTGGACCCTTTTTGAATACTGTTATTGATTGCAACAAAGGCAATGTCACTTTTCATGTAAATGGTAATGAGCATACGGTACACTTTCCGAGGAAACAACCTCAAGTCCATAGTAACAATTGTATTGGAAAAATCTCAACGATTACTATTGGAGGTTTTAAATTCCCTCTTCCTATTGTCAAGAAGAAATATGATATTCTTATTGTTGGGGACATGCATATCCCCGTTGAGGTAACCTAGTGTGTAGCGACCAGACCTCAAACAGTCTGATCTCTGTGCTCCGGTGTCATCCCTGGATCAGTAATGCTGACACCACACAGTACTCGGAGGATTTATAGTGGAGTAGCAATCACACACTTATTACATCGAGTGTCTCAAAAGGGAACTTATTACAATAAATATGGCTTAAGGCCATCTAGTAACGGTAACAGCGGAAGGCTTGGAAGATAAGTGAGTCCATCAATTCCAACGGCATCACTGAGTATAGAACCACGACCTAAAAACTCCTTAATCGTCGTCTGAAAAGTCTGCAACATTAACGTTGCAGCCCGAAAACGGGTTAGCACATGGAATATGCTGGCAATGTAACACATAGAGAGTAATGGAATGAAACAGCTATACTATATGCATATTTGGCTGGTGGAAAGCTCTATGGTTACAGTTTTGCGTAAAGCCAATTTTTCCCTACTTCAAAGGAGTAGATTTAATTACTATCATGGTGGTTGTTAAACATTGAGAATGGTTGACAGCATTCTCAATCCCAATTAAGCATCATCATTAAACAAAACCCAACAAAATTAATTTAGAGTAACATGTTGAGATTCATATGAAAATCCAGGTACTAGATACCCAAGATCGTCCATAACCGGGGACAAGGCTAACCATGATTAGTTTATTACACTCTGCAGAGGTTTGCGCACTTTTCCCCACAAGACTCGATCGCCTCCGTTTGGTTTCTCGCACTACATGGTGTTTGAGAAGACGGATGACCGAGACATAGTCTTTCAGACGCGCTAGCACCTTACGATCGGGTAGACCGTACCACCTACATCCCCTACATCTGCTAGTCTACCACTGTAAGAGTTCGCACGACTTAGTCAACTATGCTAGAGCCCATAATAGCTTGTGGCTGCACACGGAAGTTTCTAGTATGAATAGTCGCATGATCCCTTTGAGCCTGGGTGGCGGTCCAAAAGAAAATAGGCAAGTCCTGGAATACCCAGGTGCCTCAATCCACCCAGATGTGTGTTTAAGTTGCCACCTTAGATAAACCATTAATTAACAAACTCACATCTGTCATGGATTTCACTCACCCAATCCACGTCTACTAGCATAGCATGGCATAATAAGCAAACATAGAAGTAACTCCCAAAGGTTTGATAATAAATAGGTAATAGGTACTACCTCATCTACTTCCCATCCCACAATTTAATTAGATCCTAACCATGCAATGTGTGAGGATTGATCTAATGCAATAAAACTGGGTAGTAGAAAAGGTATGATCAAAGTGTTACTTGCCTTGCTGGTGATCCGGGAAACCTAAAGATTCGAAGTAACAAGCGGTGCACTCCGGGTATTCTATGGCAGACAAACAAGCAAGCATACAATAAGTACTCCTCTAATGCATGGGTAAAACTCAAATAAGAGATCTAACCAGAAGGTTCAACTTAAGAACTCCGGTTGGCAAAAAGAATCAAATCGAACGAAGCAACGAAAGTCAAACGGCGAAAGAAAACAACTTCGTTCTACAAATCTGGATCTAGGGCAAATTTTACAGTAGAAAAATCTTGTTTAAGTTGGTTAAACGGATAGAG
This sequence comes from Triticum urartu, assembly GCF_056163025.1. Classification (NCBI taxonomy): domain Eukaryota; kingdom Viridiplantae; phylum Streptophyta; class Magnoliopsida; order Poales; family Poaceae; genus Triticum; species Triticum urartu. The sequence continues at coordinate 62,544,116 of NC_141873.1, read as the reverse complement.
GGTTTCGAGACGAAACTCTAGGCACTTGAATCGCCTGATTCCGATAAACGAGCGAAAAGTTATACTAAAACGAAAATCAGATCAGGAATCGCGATCAGAAAAATCGCGGACTTAATCCGAGAAAAAGAAAAACGACGAACGTTCGTTAGAACGAATGAACGGACGAACGCTCGCTATTTAAATAAACCGGAAAAACCGATCTATTAAAAAAACCGAAATCTAAAAAAACTGACGAAAACCGATCGGTTTTTTTAAAAAAAATGACGGCACGGATTTCGAGGCACGGCGAACCTCGGGCGACGGGATCGATGGCGGCGGCGTCCGACGGGGCGGCGGCGGCAGCGCTGGTGGCGGCGGTGGCGGGCGGGGCTTGGGGCGGCCTGGGGTTAGGGTTCGGCCTGGGGTGGGCCGGCTTATAAAGGGCGAGTCGGGCCGGAGTCCGGATAGGACACGGCTCGTAGGTCGGTTCGTTTTTTTAATTACGCGCAGAAGAAAAGTAAAAAGAAATACTAAACGGACTCCAAAAATTCCGAAATAAATTTTTACGGGCTTCTAAAATCAAGCCGCACAAGGTGAACATTTATTGGGGACCTAAATTCAATTTTGAAAAACGCACATTTTTCCTAAATTCAAATAAAACACCGAAAAACTCCGAAATAAAAACTTATTTTATTTTATTATTAAATCCTCAATATTTCTTTATTTTGGGAAAGTCATTTTATTCCCTCTCTCATATTTTTGTAATAGAAATAATTGATGATAAAATAAATAAAATCAAATGATCCTATTCTCAAAATTTGAGAAAACTCAAATATGAAAATAACGAAATCCCCAACTCTCTCCGTGGGTCATTGAGTTGCGTAGAATTTCTAGGATCAACCAAAATGCAAAATAAAATATGGTATGCAATGATGATCTAATGTATAACATTCCAAATTGGAAATTTGGGATGTTACAAACCTACCCCCCTTAAGATGAATCTCGCCCTCGAGATTCGGGCTGGCTAGAAAATAGGTGAGGGTGGTCCTTGAGCAAATCTTCCTCTCGCTCCCAGGCGGCTTCATCCTCTGTGTGGTGGCTCCACTGAACTTTGCAAAACTTGATAACTTTGCTGCGAGTGACTCGGCTGGCAAACTCGAGAATCTTAATTGGTCTCTCCTCGTACGTCAAAACGTTATCCAACTGAATAGTTTCCAAAGGCACTGTGTCTCTCAACGGTATGTCAGCCATCTCCGCGTGACATTTCTTTAACTAAGAAACGTGGAACACATCATGAACTCCTAACAATCCTTCGGACAATTCCAACTTGTAGGCCACTTCTCCCATATGCTCCAAAACTCGATATGGTCCTACAAATCATGGTGCTAACTTCCCTTTAACTCCAAAACGCTTTGTTCCCCGAAGTGGAGATACTCGAAGATAAGCTCTATCTCCGACTTCATAAACTGTCTCCTTGCGTTTAGAATCTGCATAACTTTTCTGTCTGGACTGGGCTACCTTGAGCCTATCGCGAATCAACTTCACCTTCTGTTCAGACTCTTTAATCAAGTCAGGTCCGAACAACTGGCGGTCTCCAACTTCGTCCCACGATAACGGTGTCCTGCACCTCCTTCCGTACAAGGCTTCGAAAGGGGCCATCTTTAAACTTGTTTGGTAACTATTGTTGTAAGAGAACTCTGCATATGGCAAATTATCGTCCCAACTAGATCCATAATCTAGCGCACAAGCTCTCAGCATATCCTCCAAAATCTGATTTACTCTCTCGGACTGTCCATCTGTGTGTGGATGAAAAGCTGTACTAAATTCTAGCCTGGTACCCAAAGTTTCGTGCAACTGCTTCCAGAACTTTGAGGTAAACTGGGTTCCTCTATCTGATACGATACTCCTTGGAACTCCATGCAGACATACGATCCTGGTCATGTATATCTTTGCCAACTTAGCACTAGTGTAAGTGGTCTTTACTGGGATGAAATGAGCTACTTTCGTCAATCGATCAACTACAACCCAAATCGAGTCATAGCCTGAACGAGTCCTGGGCAATCCCGTGATAAAATCCATGCCTAACTTATCCCACTTCCATTCGGGTATCGGCAATGGTTGTAGCAATCCTGCTGGCTTCTGATGCTCTGCCTTTACTCTCTGACATACATCACAAACTGCTACATACTCCGCAATATCCTTCTTCATTCCGGTCCACTAGAAAATATCCTTCAAATCCAAATACATCTTGGTATTTCCTGGGTGAATTGAATATGGTGAATCGTGTGCCTCTTGCAAAATCAACTTCCTAATCTCCGGGTCATTGGGCACGTAAACGCGGTCTTCAAACCATAGGGTGTCGTGCTCATCCTCACGAAATCCTTTAGCTTTTCCTTTGCTCAGTTTCTCCTTTATAGCGGTAATCTCCTTGTCAGTTTTCTGAGCTTCCCTGATTCTATCCATCAAAGTTGACTGAATCTCCAATGCTGCTACATAGCCTCTCGGAACTATTTCCACACACAGTTCACGAAGATTTTCTGCTAACTCCTTGGGTATTTCTCCCGTCATTAATGTATTGACATGGCTCTTACAGCTTAATGCGTCAGCTACTACATTAGCCTTTCCGGGATGGTAATGCAATCTCATATCATAATCCTTGATGAGCTCCAACCATCTCCTTTGTCTGAGATTCAACTCCTTCTGTGTGAAAATGTACTTCAAACTCTTATGATCCGTGTACACCTCACAATGGTTTCCAATGAGGAAATGCCTCCATGTTTTCAAAGCATGCACTACGGCTGCTAACTCCAAATCATGCGTGGCATAATTTAACTCATGAGGCTTCAGTTGTCTTGAGGCATATGAGACAACTCTCCCTTCCTGCATAAGCACTGCTCCAAGTCCTCGACGTGAAGCGTCGCAATACACCTCATAATCTTTGGTCTGGTCTGGCAAAATCAACACTGGTGAGGTAACCAAACGTTTCTTCAACTCCTGGAAACTAGCCTCACATTCCTCCGTCCATATGAACTTGGTATCTTTCTTCAACAACTCAGTCATAGGCTTCGCAATCTTTGAGAAATTCTCAATAAATCTCCGGTAGTATCCTGCGAGTCCAAGAAAACTCTGGATCTCTCCAACTGTTGTTGGGGCTTCCCACTTGGTCACAGTATCAACTTTAGTGGGATCAACTGCTATACCTTCTCCAGATATAACGTGTCTGAGGAATCCTACTTCCTTCAACCAAAACTCACATTTGTTGAACTTGGCATATAATTGATGTTCTCTGAGCTTTCCAAGTACCAAACGCAAATGCTCCTTGTGTTCCTCTTCATTCTTCGAATAAACCAGGATATCATCAATGAACACTATGATGAACTAATCCAAGAACTCCATAAACACTTTGTTCATCATGTTCATAAAATAGGCAGGTGCATTAGTCAGACCAAATGACATAACGGTATACTCGTATGGCCCATACTTGGGGGTAAAAGCTGTCTTCGGAATATCCTGTTCTCGAATCTTCAACTGGTGGTACCTTGATCGCAGATCGATCTTGGAAAATACCTTATCTCCTTGCAATCGATCAAATAGATCATTGATCATTGGTAGTGGGTACTTGTTCTTGATCGTTACTTCATTCAATCCTCGATAATCAACAACCATCCTTAACGATCCATCTTTCTTCTCCACTAGAAGTACTGGCGATCCCCAAGGCGAAGAACTTGGGCGAATATATCCCTTATCCATTAACTCCTTAATCTGCTTCTTAATTTCCACCAAATCCTTTGCTGGCATCCTATATGGTCTCTTTGATATTGGCCCTATGCCTGGAAATAGCTCAATCAAAAACTCAATATCTCTATCCGGTGGCATGCCTGGCAACTCCTCCGGAAATACTTCAGGAAAATCTCTTACCACTGGTACTTCCTCCTGCACAACTCCTGTTAGGAAATTTACTTGAGTCCTCTTTGGCACATGCCGAGATACATACTTGATCCTTCTCCCTTCTGGGGTGGTAAGCAAAATTAACTTACTAGCACATTCAATATTCCCTTCATACTTTGATAACCAATCCATGCCTAATATCACATCCAATCCTTGAGATTCCAATACTATTAGGTCTGAGGGAAAAACATAGTTACCAATCCTTAATGGTAACCGATCACACCATAGACTAGCCACATACTCTGCTCCAGGCGAGGTTACTAACATGGGTGACCTAAGGGCTTGGGTTGATAGGTTATACTTATCCACAAATCCCCTTGAGATGTATGAATGCGATGCACCAGTATCAAAAAGAACGAGTGCAGTAAATGACTTAACCAAAAACTTACCTATTACTGCATCGGGCTGAGCTTCAACCTCCTCCACGCTAACGTGGTTCACCTGTCCCCTGTTGAAAGGGTTCGGCTTCTTCCCAGAACTTCCATTGCCATTTTGGCCTTCAGGACATTCATTGGCATAATGTCCGGTCTTCTGACACTTAAAGCAAGTGACCTGGCTTAGGTCCTTCTTGGCTGGGGTTGATGGGTTGGTGCGATTCTGGCCGTTGCTTCCTCCATTGACATTACCATTCTTGGTGCCATTGTGATTGTGCGAGCTACCTCCTCCATGGGTATGCTGAAAATGTCCTCCCGGTCTAGGGGTAAAACGTGGCTTCTGCTGAGCTCCTGAATTGTACTTTCCTTGTCCATACTTCCTCTTGCGGTTCTCAATTTGCTACTGCTTCCCTTCAATCATAAGAGCATGATCTACCAACTCCTGGTAGTTGTTGAAAGTTGCTACCATCAACTGCATGCTCAACTCATCATTCGGTCCTTCTAGAAATTTCTCCTGCTTCGCTGCATCCGTAGCAACGTCATCTGGGGCATAACGTGCTAATTTACTAAAGTCCTCCACGTACTGGCCAACTGTCCGTCCTCCTTGGCGCAAGTTGCGCAACTCACGCTTCTTCATGGCCGTAGCTCCTGCTGAAACATGGGCAGTATGAAAAGCCTGCTGAAACTGGTCCCATGTGAAAGTGTCGACTGGGAAAGTGGCTGTAAAATTCCCCCACCATGATGTTGCGGGTCCTTCTAGCTGATGTGCGGCAAACTTCACCTTCTCCGCATCTGTGCATCCTGCTGTGGTCAACTCCCTAGCGGTCTTGCGGAGCCAATCATCTGCTACTATCGGCTCAGTGCTACTGGAAAACACCGGTGGATTCAGCCTAAGAAAACGGGCTAAGTGGTCAACAGGTGGTGGTGGTGGTGGGTTGTTGTTGTTGTTCCCCTGATTCTGATTCTGGACTAGCAACTGCATCAATGTGTTCTGCTGCTGGATCAACTGGGTGAGCTCCGGTGGAAAGGCAAATCTAGGGTCACATCTCAGAGGCATCTGAGGGTTTTAGAGAAGATGAGATGTAAGAATAGAGGGGGTCTAAAGAGAAAACACTACCCATATGCACATGAGGCAAAAGCAAACAATTCACTTCATTCAATCAAACAAGGGCATACAATCGATCTATCTATCTATCGCAAAAGTGCTCGGACTACTATATTTACATGGTGGACTACTACTACTGATGAGGTGGTCTACTAGAAATATTCTTCGGTTGCAGACTCCATGATATCTGCTCCAGCTTCATCAACATAGTCATCATCGCTACTATCTAGATCTGAGTCGGTGTCATCGATGATGATGTAGTCTTCCGGGCTAATCTCCTTGGGTTCTTCATCTTCATCTACTGGTGTAGGGCCTCCCATAAATATTCCAATCTTCTTGATCAGGTCGTCATTCTTCTCCACCAATACTTCAATTTCTTCTTCATAATCTTCACGTGTAGCCTTGAGTTCTTCCTCCAGTTCCTTATAGCCTTCTTTAGATCTATCATGTCGGCGCACATCTGGTTCTCCTGTCGTCGAATGTGCTGGTTTAACTCCTGGATAAAAGCTGCGATTGATCTACCCTTCCTGGTACTGATCATCTCCCTGTGTTCATCTCGGTGCCCACAAATCTGGTAGATGGTATCCTTGAGATCCTTGCGGTAGACTTCTCCAATGCGTCCCATGGCGATGTGAGCTGCCATGCTCTTTCCTAGACTCCAAGTTGGTGCATCAAAAGAAAACTCTATGGGCTCAGTGACTCGCATGAACGTCCTTCCTGGAACTTGAACTTGAATCATCCAGCGTTCTTCTTCAGGTAAAGTGGCGTTGTAGGTTCCGGTGAAGCTTGGTACTCCTATGTTCAGGTATCTAGTGACTTCCTTCAAGTGACGTCCAAAGGGTATATCTTCATCCAGTTGCGTGAACTTGTTCCTTGCATCCGCCATCCTAAATGAGTAGAAAAGATGAGAAGTCAGAAGAGAAGAGAATGGATAGTGATCTAGGTCTTTTAGCTTAGTGGTCGTGTCCTACAGTCAGCGTGTGCTCTGATACCATCTCTGTAGCGACCAGACCTCAAACAGTCTGATCTCTGTGCTCCGGTGTCATCCCTGGATCAGTAATGCTGACACCACACAGTACTCGGAGGATTTATAGCAGAGTAGCAATCACACACTTATTACATCGAGTGTCTCAAAAGGGAACTTATTACAATAAATATGGCTTAAGGCCATCTAGTAACAATAACAGCGGAAGGCTTGGAAGATAAGTGAGTCCATCAACTCCAACGGCATCACTGAGTATAGAATCGCGACCTTAAAACTCCTTAATCGTCGTATGAAAAGTCTGCAACATTAACGTTGCAGCCCGAAAACGGGTCAACACATGGAATATGCTGGCAATGTAACACATAGAGAGTAATGGAATGAAACAGCTATACTATATGCATATTTGGCTGGTGGAAAGCTCTATGGTTACAGTTTTGCGTAAAGCCAATTTTCCCTACTTCAAAGGAATAGATTTAATTACTATCATGGTGGTTGTTAAACATTGAGAATGGTTGACAGCATTCTCAATCCCAATTAAGCATCATCATTAAACAAAACCCAACAAAATTAATTTAGAGTAACATGTTGAGATTCATATGAAAATCTAGGTACTAGATACTCAAGATCATCCATAACCGAGGACACGGCTAACCATGGTTAGTTTATTACACTCTGCAGAGGTTTGCGCACTTTTCCCCACAAGACTCGATCGCCTCCGTTTGGTTTCTCGCACTACATGGTGTTTGAGAAGACGGATGACCGAGACATAGTGTTTCAGAAGCGCTAGCACCTTACGATCGGGTAGACCGTACCACCTACATCCCCTACATCTGCTAGTCTACCACTATAAGAGTTCGCACGACTTAGTCAACTATGCTAGAGCCCATAATAGCTTGTGGCTGCACAAGGAAGTTTCTAGTATGAATAGTCTCATGATCCCTTTGAGCCTGGGTGGCGGTCCAAAAGAAAACAGGCAAGTCCTGTAATACCCAGGTGCCTCAATCCACCCAGATGTGTGTTTAAGTTGCCACCTTAGATAAACCATTAATTAACAAACTCACATCTTTCATGGATTTCACTCACCCAATCCACGTCTACTAGCACAGCATGGCATAATAAGCAAACGTAGAAGTAACTCCCAAAGGTTTGATAATAAACAGGTAATAGGTACTACCTCATCTACTTCCCATCCCACAATTTAATTAGATCCTAACCATGCAATGTGTGAGGATTGATCTAATGCAATAAAACTGGGTAGTAGAAAAGGTATGATCAAAGTGTTACTTGCCTTGCTGGTGATCCGGGAAACCTAAAGATTCGAAGTAATAGGCGGCGCACTCCGGGTATTCTATCGCAGACAAACAAACAAGCAAACAATAAGTACTCCTCTAATGCACGGGTAAAACTCAAATAAGAGATCTAACCAGAAGGTTCAACTTAAGAACTCCGGTTGGCAAAACGAATCAAATCGAACGAAGCAACGAAAGTCAAACGGCGAAAGAAAACAACTTCATTCTACAAATCTAGATCTAGGGAAAATTTTACAGTAGCAAAATCTTGTTTAAGTTGGTTAAATTGATAGGGGGTTTCGAGATGAAACTCTAGGCGCTTGAATCGCCTGATTCCGATATACGAGCAAAAAGTTATACTAAAACGAAAATCGGATCAGGAATCGCGATCAGAAAAATCACGGATTTAATCCGAGAAAAAGAAAAACGACGAACGTTCGTTAGAACGAACGAACGGACGAACGCTTGCTATTTAAATAAACCGGAAAAACCGATCTATTTAAAAAAACGAAATCTAAAAAAAACTGACGAAAACCGACGAAAACCGATCGGTTTTTAAAAAAAAACGACTGCACGGATTTCAAGGCGCGGCGAACCTCGGGCGGCGGGATCGACGGCGGCCGCGTCCGGCGGGGCGGCGGGTGGCGGCGGCGGCGGCGGGCGGGGCTTGGGGCGGCCTGGGGTTAGGGTTCGGCCTGGGGTGGGCCGGCTTATAAAGGGCGAGTCGGGCCGGAGTCCGGATAGGACACGGCTCGTAGGTCGGTTCGTTTTTTTTAATTACGTGCAGAAGAAAAGTAAAAAGAAATACTAAACGGACTCCAAAAATTCCGAAATAAATTTTCACGGGCTTCTAAAATCAAGCCGCACAAGGTGAACATTTATTTGGGACCTAAATTCAATTTTGAAAAACGCACATTTTTCCTAAATTCAAATAAAACACCGAAAAACTCCGAAATAAAAACTTATTTTATTTTATTATTAAATCCTCAATATTTCTTTATTTTGGGAAAGTCATTTTATTCCCTCTCTCATATTTTTGTAATAGAAATAATTGATGATAAAATAAATAAAATCAAATGATCCTATTCTCAAAATTTGAGAAAACTCAAATATGAAAATAACGAAATCCCCAACTCTCTCCGTGGGTCATTGAGTTGCGTAGAATTTCTAGGATCAACCAAAATGCAAAATAAAATATGGTATGCAATGATGATCTAATGTATAACATTCCAAATTGGAAATTTGGGATGTTAAATAGTGTTATTCAAAAATTCTCCGGTTTCATGTTATTCGAAAAGAGTTTGTTAACAAGACTTGATCAACCTTGTTAGAAAGGACAACTTTCTGTACCCTCCTTTTACTTTCTGTTATTTAGATTAAATAAAGCAAAAATAGTATTTTCTGTCTGTTTTCTGAAGTATCCTTGCAATAAAAATACCCCGAAAATAAAAGTTCTCCAAATGTCCTGAAAATGAAATATGATTTTTTGTAGAATATTTAAGAATTTCTGGCACCGAGAACACACTAGGGGGCCCACCATTTGGCCACGAGGCACAGGGCGCGCCCACCCCCCTGGGGGGCGCCCCCTGCCTCGTGGGCCCCACGTGGACCCCCTCCACTTATTCCAGCACCCACTCACTTCGTCTTCCTCCAGAAAAAATCCTCCCATAGCTCAAACCCGTGCTCTAGCTCATCTTGCTGCCATTTTCAATCTCTTTGCTCAAAGCTCCATTCACAAAACTGTTTTGGGGGATTGTTCTTCGGTATGTGACTCCTCCAATGGTCCAATTAGTTTTTGTTCTAGTGATTTATTTATTGCAAATTTTTGCTGCTAAGGTGACCCTGTTCTTGAGCTTGCATGTCAAATTTATATGGTCAAAAGTAGTTTCAATGCATGATATAGCCTCTAGGCACCTGTGGGAGTAGTTGCTATCAATCTTGTTGAGTTTGGTTCACTTTTATTTTGAGTCACTAAAATTTCAGAAATTTTTTAGAGAAAGAAAAATGCATAGGAAAATGTACCAAGGTGGTTCCTCAAGGAAGCAAGGACTAAGGCTCACAATAAGTGAGCCGGACGATGAACCACCAAGAAAAGCTCAAGCGCGGCCTTGTGAATGGCCATCAGAGGAGTTTATGGTCCAGGCAGGCATCAAGGATGAATTTGACGCATATGTGTGTAATGCTGATCTTGAGGACTTCGTGTCAGATAAGTGCCTACAGTACCACTACCTAACTGATTCCTTTGTGAGGAGGTTTAAATTTACATCCTCGCGCAATTCTCACACTGTTTTATTTGATCTTTATGATAAATCATATACCATGGACCTAGAAGATTTTAATACTGCTTGCAAACTCCCGAAGTGGGGCAATGTTAGTGAACCTCACAAATCTGAATATAAATACTTTCTTGCTAGTATCACTGTGGGGGAATCTAGGGAAATCACACAAGATACCATAGGGAGCATTCATTTTCCTTCCATACATTATTTGCTCTCTTTATAGGTAGATGCATTAACGGTAAAGATGAGGCTTGTCACTTGTGTGTTCCAGAGCTTAGTGTCCTCAAGAGTGGGTATTAGGTGATAAACAATACAACTTGGGGGCCATTGTTGCACTAAGGTTGCATCTTAATGGTACAAGTGGAGATTTGTTTGGTGGAATTTATGCAACTCGTGTAGCTAATTATCTTGTGTACCCATACATGGAAATGATATGGAGTTGCCTCCTGCTTATCTGATTATAGTGCTATGGTTCGCCATCAGTTTCTTGAGAGGAATGAACAGTTCCTCCAGTATCGACTAATCTTTGACAGACAACGCATTGTCCATGTTGCCCTCCCTACTCCTACTTTCTTTAACTTTCAGGCAAAAAGGAGATATGTTATAACCAGGGAGGAGGTAAACGAGTATGAGAGGAGGACAGAGGCAGCTCGTCTCCAAGCTGCAGCTCTTCAGGCAGTAGATGTTGCATCTCAGTACAACCCAGCTATGACTTTGGATATCCGGCAGGCCAGCAGTGGCCATAGACCAACTTAGGCCAAAAGCGTAAGCTTGGGGGAGTACGTATTTCTCACCGGCATTACATTCATGTTCACACACTCATTCTAGTTGTCGGTGCTCATACTTTTTCATTGTACTATCCATGCTAGTTTATTTTGTTTTCTAAGCCTTCTTCTTGTGTGTTTGAAAAACCTTAAGAAAAACAAAAAATTAGTTGTAGCTTTTAGCTAGTTTACTTTCCATTCCTGTAGTAGTAGTAATTAAAAGAAAACCCAAAAAGATTTCTCGTTCTTCTTTTGCTTGTTGGGAGCTTTCCTGTGTAAATAGTTTTATTTATTTTCTTATTCTTTGGGTGTCGAGAGGAGAAGACCATGATGAAAATGTTGAGTGGCTCTCATATGCATTATTGTTGATTTAACCAAGAGCCCATATTACCTTGTCTTCTCCATATGATCCTGATCTTGTCATTTTGTGCCATGCTTTGTTTCGTGATACAACTTTCAACTTAGGTGCTATTATTGCTAAACGATTAAGTCTGAGCCGTACAAAGGGCCCCATCTTCGGAGGCATCTTTGCTTCACGCCTTGCTAAACACTTTGAGATACCTATTAGGCATTATGAAAAAGAGGAAAAGTTGCCGCCCCCTATTTTTCTAGATTATAAGAGTATGGTACCACATGAATTTATTGTTAAAAATAAGAAGAAGAATATGCTTAATTATAATTTGATATTTGATAAAACTCATTGTGAGACTATTACCTTGCCCGCACCCTCTTTGTTTAACATACTTTCAGGCATGTACCTCATCTTACCCGAGGCCATTTATGCATACTGGAGGCTGACACAAGTCCCAGAGCCTATGCTTGAGCCACCACTTGACCCTTATCGACAGTCTGTTTATCAGTGGGATTCGGAGGAGATCGCCAACTAGTGGCACCCTGAGGACCCTCCTCAGTACACCGGAGAGAGTAGCTTCGATCCGTGTGCATAGACCAACTTAGGCCAAAAGCCTAAGCTTGGGGGAGTACGTATTCCTCACCGACATTACATTCATGTTCACACACTCATTCTAGTTGTTGGTGCTCATACTTTTTCATTGTACTATCCATGCTAGTTTATTTTCTTTTCTAAGACTTCTTCTTGCGTGTTTGAAAAACCATAAGAAAAACCAAAAAAATTAGTTGTAGCTTTTAGCTAGTTTACTTTCCATGCATGTAGTAGTAATTAAAATAAAATCCCAAAAGATTTCTCGTTCTTTTTTTGCTTGTTGGAATCTTTCTCGTGTAAATAGTTTTATTTCGTTTCTTATTCTTTGGGGGTCGAGAGGAGAAGACCATGATGAAAATGTTGAGTGGCTCTCATATGCATTATTGTTGATTTAACCAAGAGCCCATATTACCTTGTCTTCTCCCTTGTATAAAATGCTTGCAGATTCCAGCTTAGTCCAATGCACGTGCACTATTATTATTATCCACACCGTTCGGTCGTGCGAGTGAAAGGCAATAATGACGATATATGACGGGTTGAGTGAGATGAGAGAAGATAGTATGAACTCGACCTACCTTGTTTTTGTAAATATGATTAGTTCATCGTTCCTGATTCGGCCTATTATGAATGAAACATGTTTGCAATGACAATTAGAGATTATAGTTGCCCATGCCATGCTTAATTAGCTAGGAGTTTATAATGGTTTACCTTGCGTGCCAACATGCTATTAAAATGGTTGTGGTGTGGTATGATAGGGTTGTATCCTCCTTTGAATGATTTGAGTGGCTTGACTTGGCACATGTTCACGGATGTAGTTGAAACAAAATCAACATAGCCTCCTGATACGTCTACAACATATCTATAATTTTTTATTGCTCCATGCTATATTATCTACTGTTTTGGACTATATTGGGCTTTATTTTCCAGTTTTATATTATTTTTGGGACTAACCTATTAACCGGAGGCCCAGCCCAGAATTGCTGTTTTTTTGCCTATTTCAGTGTTTCGGATAAACAGAATATCAATCGGAGTCCAAACGGAATAAAATCTTCGGGAACGTGATTTTCTCACCGAACGTGATCCAGGAGACTTGGACCCTGCTCCAAGGAACAAAAGAGGTGGTCACGAGGGTGGGGGGCGCCCCCCCTAGGGCGCGCCCCCTGCCTCGTGGGCCCCTCGTTGCTCCTCCGGCGTACTTCTTCCTCCTATATATACACACGTACCCCCAAACGATCAGAACATGACCCAAAAACCTAATTCCACCGCCACAACTTTCTGTATCCACGAGATCCCATCTTGGGGCCTGTTCCAGAGCTCCGTCGGAAGGAGGCCATCATCACGGAGGGCTTCTACATCATCATAGCCTCTCCGATGAAGTGTGAGTAGTTTACCTCAGATCTTCGGGTCCATAGTTAGTAGCTAGATGGCTTCTTCTCTCTCTTTGAATCTCAATACAAATTTCTCCCCTCTCTTATGGAGATCTATTCGATGTAATCTTCTTTTTGCAGTGTGTTTGTTGAGACCGATGAATTGTGGGTTTATGATCAAGTCTATCTATGAATAATATTTGAATCTTCTCTGAATTCTTTTATGTATGATTGGTTATCTTTGCAAGTCTCTTCGAATTATCCGTTTGGTTTAGCCAACTAGATTGGTAGTTCCTGCCATGGGAGAAGTGCTTAGCTTTGGGTTCGATCTTGCGGTGTCCTTAGCCAGTGACAAAAGGGGCAGCAAGGCACATATTGCATCGTTGCCATCGAGGATAACAAGATGGGGTTTATTTCATATTTCATGAATTTATCTCTCTACATCATGTCATCTTGCCTAAGGCGTTACTCTGTTTTTAACTTAATACTCTAGATGCATGCTGGATAGCGGTCGATGAGTGGAGTAATAGTAGTAGATGCAGAATCGTTTCGATCTACTTGTCACGGACGTGATGCCTATATACATGATCATGCCTAGATATTCCCATAACTATGCTCAATTCTGTCAATTGCTCAATAGTAATTTGTTCACCCACCGTAGAATACTTATGCTCTTGAGAGAAGCCACTAGTGAAACCTATGGCCCCCAGGTCTATTCTCATCATATCAATCTCCATTACTTTAATCTTGCTTTGCTTTTTACTTTGCCTTTACTTTTTACTTTGCATCTTTATACCAAAAATATTATATCTATCAGATCTCACTCTCGTAAGTGACCGTGAAGGGATTGACAACCCCTAATCGCGTTGGTTGCGAGTAGCTATCGCTTTGTGCAGGTACGAGGGACTTGAGCGTGGCCTCCTACTGGATTGATACCTTGGTTCTCAAAAACTGAGGGAAATACTTACGCTACTCTGCTGCATCATCCCTTCCTCTTCGGGGAAAACCAACGCAAGCTCAAGACGTAGCACCTCCATGATATTTATGTTCACGGTGATTTATATCCTACTCATACTTGCACTCATTGTTGATTAATCTTAATGCATGTTCATGACTGTTGTCGCTCTCTAGTTGGTCGCTTACCAGGCTCTTTCTAGCCTTCACTTGTACTAAGTGGGAATACTGCTTGTGCATCCACTTCCATAAACCCCAAAGTTATTCCATATGAGTCCACCATACCTTCATATATGCGGTATTTACCTGCCAATCCAAGTAAATTTGTATGTGCCAAACTCTAAACCTTCAAATGAAATTCCGTTTTGTATGCTCGAATAGCTCATGTATCAACTAGGGTTGTCTATATCTTCCATGCTAGGTGGGTTATTCTCACGATGAGTGGACTCCTCTCATCATTCACGAGAAAATGTCCAGTAACCAGGATGCCTAGTCCCATGCTGAAATCAAATCAAAATAATTGCAAACAAAACTCCCCCTGGATTGTTGTTAGTTGGACGACACCCGTTGTTTTGGGTAAGCCATGGATTGATGTTTGTTGGTGGTGGGGGAGTATAAACTTTACCATTCTGTTTGGGAACCGCCTATAATGTGTGTAGCATGGAAGATGTCGAGATCTCTTGGTTGTTATGTTGACAATGAAAGTATGCCACTCAAAATATTATTTATCTCTATTTCAAAACTCGAGCTCTGGCACCTCTGCAAATCCCTGCTTCCCTCTGCGAAGGGCCTATCTATTTACTTTTATGTTGAGTCATCATCCTCTTATTAAAAAGCACCAGTTGGAGAGCACCGCTGTCATTCGCATGCATTGCTATTGTATGACTGTGACTGGATCTCTTTTACCATGAATTACAATGTCTAGTCAGTCCTTGATCTTCAGGGGTGCTCTGCATTTATGTTTTGCAGTCTTAGAAAGGGCTAGCGAGATACCATCTTGTTATATCATGTTATGATTGTTTTGAGAAAGTGTTGTCATCTGAGATTTATTATTATTTCCCGCTAGTTGATTATGCCATTGATATGAGTAAACATGAGACCTAAATGTTATTGTGAATATGGTTAGTTCATAATCTTTGCTGAAAACTTGAATGCTGGCTTTACATATTTGCAACAACAAGATCAAACACTGTTTGTAAAAGTTTTTCTTTATCACTTTCAGTTTGTCAACTAAATTTCTTGAGGACCAGCAAAGGTTTAATCTTGGGGGAGTTGATACTCCTCCAACATATCTACTTTTCCAAACACTTTGCCCTTGTTTTGGACTATAACTTGCATGATTTGAATGGAACTAACACGGACTAATACTGTTTTCAGCAGAACTGCCATGGTGTTATTTTTGTGCAGAAATAAAAGTCCTCGGAATGATCATGGAGACACCTTTTGGAGTTAATGAAAAATACTGGCGAAAGAATTAGCATCAGGAGGCCCACACCCTGTCTACGAGGGTGCATGGCGCCCCCCTGGGGCGGGCCCCTGCCTCATCGCCCCCCTGGGACTCCACTGACCTCAACCACAACTCCATATATTCACTTTCAGGGAGGAAAAAAATCAGAGAGAAGGATTCATCGTGTTTTACGATACGGAGTCGCCGCCAAGCCCTAATCTTCCTCGGGAGGGCTGATTTGGAGTCCGTTCGGGGCTCCGGAGAGGGGAATCTGTCGCCATCGTCATCATCAACCATCCCCCATCACCAATTTCATGATGCTCACCGCCGTGCGTGAGTAATCTCATCGTAGGCTCGCTGGACGGTGATGGGTTGGATGAGATTTAACATGTAATCGAGTTAGTTTTGTTAGGGTTTGATCCCTAGTATCCATTATGTTCTAAGATTCATGTTGCTATGCCTTTGCTATGCTTAATGCTTGTCACTAGAGCCCGAGTGCCATGATTTGAGATCTGAACCTATTATGTTTTCATGAATATATGTGAGTTCTTGATCCTCTCTTGCAAGTCAATAGTTACCTACTATGTGTTATGATCCGGCAACCCCGAAGTGACAATAATCGGGACCACTACCAGTGATGACCGTAGTTTGAGTAGTTCATGTATTCACTAAGTGTTAATGCTTTGGTTCGGTACTCTACTAAAAGGAGGCCTTAATATCCCTTAGTTTCCAATAGGACCCCGCTGCCACGGGAGGGTAGGACAAAGGATGTCATGCAAGTTCTTTTCCATAAGCACGTATGACTATATTCGGAATACATGCCTACATTACATTGATGAACTGGAGATAGTTCTGTGTCACCCTATGTTATAAATATTGCATGAGAAATCGCATTCGACATAATTATCCATCATTGATCCATTGCCTACAAGCTTTTCACATATTGATCTTTGTTTAGTTACTTTTCCGTTGCCACTGCTACGATTGCTACAAAAACTACTACTGTTACTTTTGCCAATGTTACCGTTACTTCCATACTACTTTGCTACTAAATACTTTGCTGCAGATATTAAGTCTTTCAGGTGTGGTTGAATTGACAACTCAACTGCTCATGCTTGAGAATATTCTTTGGATCCCCTTGTGTCGAATCAATAAATTTGGGTTTAATACTCTACCCTCAAAAACTGTTGCGATCCCCTATACTTGTGGGTTATCATCGTGCACATACCTAGTTGTATAGTGGTAGTGCTAGTTGTAGTACAAACTTCATACTAGTAGGAGTAGTAGTACGGAATGCTCCTACTCTATCAACGAGCCCCATCAGACACCAAATTTCTTGGCTTCCGTGCTACAGCTAGATCTTCTCCTCGTTTCTGTTTTCCAACCCGGCGGAGGGCAGGGTGCGGTTTGCAAATAGTCGGTTTGCTCAACAGTGGTCCCACATGAAAATGAAAATGCTAGGAAATACGCCTTCCCTAGCTATGTGGCGTGCCAGACGGGCCGTGGAGTACTCTTGATTCCCGAGCGTGTGGGGGTGCGACGCGAACGCGGCATGCCTTTTCCTTTTACTAGAAATGCGCCTGTGTGTTGCGATGGATCCAAAGTAGTAGAGTAGTAGTACTTGTTCACAAACTTGAAAGAAATCACTCTTGTTTTGATATACTCCTAATATATTACTTTTCACTCAAAATATATTTCTCAGGATTTTTTGATGAGGTGAGGGAGGGATGTGAGTGCTTTTAAGATAATAAGGGGTTTTCTGCAAATTGGAGCAGAGAAGTGGGCTATTGTTGCAAAAATGCCACAACTTACCTCACAACCGTTAGATGCAGATCTAATGGTCAGAAACGACGGATGGCAGACACACCACCATCACCAACTGAGTCTTTTATGGAGTAGGAGTAGAGAAACATGTATAAATTGTAACATTTGGTTCTGCTCCTTGGCACGATCGATAGATAGAAATAACGATTGGAAACGCTAGGGCGGGGCTATTTCTGCCGGATAAGCTGGGTACGTAGTAGCTAGGTTGGCGCATCATCGGTTTGGTCACATGCGGTCCGACATGTTCTAGTGTTTCTAGCAAGATGCCCGTGCGTTGCACGAAGTTGATGGAAAAGGTAAGCACAACTTATGAATTGACGGATGGAGTACTACTTACAGTGATGCATATAATTAAGCAAAGGGATCGCACATGTCGGTATTGACTGGAACGAGAATGCAATAGCACAATAAGAATTAAGGCCACGATGATGCAATTGTAGTGGTGGTTACAGGAGGCAAGAAGAAAGATTCATCCATCAACGTACGACCTCCTCCTCCTCAACTTAGTGCGCTAGGCCACCGACCGGCGGCTAAGGAGCGGCGGCTTTTGTGGTGAGGTCAAGGTGCTTCTCAGCAAAGGCATCCAAGGCTTCCAGCTGGTTGAGGAAGGCCAACGTCGTAGCGTCCTCAATGACCGTGTAGATACCTATGTACATGAGTTGCTCGTACATGTGGATGTGTAGGTCATCGAATTCTTGCAAGGAGAGGCGCGACCTCTAGGTGGACATTCTTTGTGGCGTCGGCGGGTAGTCACAGGGCCACCAGTGCTTGAAAGAGGTTCCCGCCATGGAGGCCGATTAGGGTGGTGGGCAATGAGGAGCCCGGGCGCGTGGGCTGGAGGAGTACGGTGATGTCGTCCGCGAGCTTCTTGAGAACGATGAACTTGTTGGTGGTGGCAACGATCATCTGGTCCAACTGAGAGTCATAGTTGGCATCGATGGCGGCCAGCCACCAGCCGGTCGCGAACACCGTCTGGAGACGATCCTCGATGCCATGCCGCCGGCCGGCATCGTGGACCATCTAGCACAGTCGCTGGCCGCTCGCGCGCATCACCGCCATGGGTCTGGATGAGCACTTTTGCGCATTGTGTAGGTGCTGAGGGAAATGCTTAGGTGCGTACGATGTGGTAGATGCATTGGAATGGAGGGGCACCTTTATATGAGTGCAAACTACGTTGCATTCACATCGTGCAGCCTCTTTTCCCGGTCCTCCTCCCATTACTTCCCTTGTGCATTCACGATGCTAATTGAAGGAGGATGCATCATTGGCCGTTCAACATTTCGGGAACCGCTACCCCTCCCTCGTCTGCATTAAGCCATATCGAGAACTACGCCGCCCGCTGTCAAATTGAATAGTACTGCGCCGCCCGCTGCACGCCTGGCTGAACACGCCTCCTCGCCTCCATCAAACCCCTCCGTTAAACCCGCATGCAAACCGAGAAACCTACTCCGGCCACATGTCCATTCATGAGCGGGCCAGAATTAAACGCAACACCGGCCGAGCTCCTCCCGTCCACTTTCAATTTAAATGAGGCCAGACACCTGCCAAGCTCCTACTGTCCACCCTCTATTTAAACGAGGCCAGACAGACAGCGGGGAAGAATCGCACCCCTCCGCCACTCCCCCATCTCCTCCTTCACCATTTTCTCCACTCTTCTAATGGCTTCCGAGGAGCCGTTCACTGGCATACTACCCGACTGGGTGGCCCGCTGAACCCTCCGGATACAAGCGAGGCCGCTCGGTGCTTCACCAACCTCACTTGGCCCGACGGAGCCAGTTGCCGCCCCAAGCCGGTGCGTGGTGGCCGCGCCTCCCATGTCTGCGGCCGCGCCTCCCGTGCCTGCGGCAACGCCATACAGGCAGAGACATAAGTCGGATGCGTGGAGAGCGACGAGTGATACGTCCATTTTGCATCATGCTTTTATATTGGTATTTATTGCATTATGCGCTGTTATTACACATTATGTCACAATACTTATGCCTTTTCTCTCTTATTTTACAAGGTTTACATAAAGAGGGAGAATGCTGGCAGCTGGAATTCTGGGCTGGAAAAGGAGCAAATATTAGAGACATATTCTGTACAACTCCAAAAGTCCTGAAACTCCACGAAAGTCAGTTTTGGAATATATTAAAAATATTGGGCGAAGAAAGCACCAGAGGGGGGCCACCCACTGTCCACGATGGTGGAGGGCATGCCCTACCCCCCCGGGCGCGCGCCCTGCCTCATGGGCCACCTGGAAGCCCCCCAATGCCCATCTTCTAGTATAAGGTGTCTTTTGCCCTGGAAAAAAAATCAGAAGGAAGCTTTCAGGACGAAGCGCCGCCGTCTCGAGGCGGAACCAATCTAGGGCTCCGGCGGAGCTGTTCTATCGGGGAAACATCCCTCCAGGAGGGGGAAATCGTCACCATCGTCATCACCATCGATACTCTCATCGGAAGGGGGTCAATCCCCATCAGCATCTTCACCAGCACCATCTCCTCTCAAACCCTAGTTCACCTCTTCTATCCGATCTTTGTCTCAAAACCTCAGATTGGTACCTGTGAGTAGCTAGTAGTGTTGATTACTCATTGTAGTTGATGCTAGTTGGTTTATTCGGTGGAAGATTGTATGTTTAGATCCATTATGCACACTAATACCCCTCTGATTATGAACATGAATATGATTTGTGAGTAGTTACATTTGTTCCTGAGGACATGGGAGAAGTCTTTTTATAAGTAGTCATGTGAATTTTGTATTCGTTCGATATTTTGATGAGATGTATGTTGTCTTTCCTCTAGTGGTGTTATGTGAACGTCGACTACATGAAACTTCACCATTGTTTGGGACTAGGGGAAGGCATTGGGAAGTAGTAAGTAGATGATGGGTTGCTAGAGTGACAGAAGCTTAAACCCTAGTTTATGCGTTGCTTCGTAAGGGGCTGATTTGGATCCATATGTTTCATGCTATGGTTAGGTTTACCTTAATTCTTCTTTCGTAGTTGTGGATGCTTGCGAGGGGGTTAATCATAAGTGGGATGCTTGTCCAAGGAAGGGCAGTACCCAAGCACCGGTCCACCCACATATCAAATTATCAAAGTAACGAACGCGAATCATATGAGCATGATGAAACTAGCTTGATGATAATTCCCATGTGTCCTCGGGAGCGCTTTACTTTATATAAGAGTTTGTCCAGGCTTGTCCTTTGCTAAAAAAGGATTGGGACACCTTGCGGCACCTTGTTTACTTTTGTTACTTGTTACCCGTTATGAATTACCTTATCACAAAACTATTTGTTACCGATAATTTCAGTGCTTGCAGAGAATACCTTACTGAAAACTTCTTTTCATTTCCTTCTGCCCCTCGTTAGGTTCGACACTCTTACTTATCGAAAGGACTACGATAGATCCCCTATACTTGTGGGTCACCAAGACTCTTTTCTGGCGCCGTTGTCGGGGAGTGAAGCGCCTTTGGTAGGTGGAATTGTTGGAAATATGCCCTAGAGGCAATAATAAAATGATTATTATATTTCATTGTTCATGATAATTGTCTATTATTCATGCTTTAATTGTATTATCTGGAAATCGTAATACATGTGTGAATACATAGACCACAATGTGTCCCTAGTGAGCCTCTAGTTGACTAGCTCGTTGATCAACAGATAGTCATGGTTTCCAGGCTATGGACATGGGGATGTCATTGATAACGGGATCACATCATTAGGAGAATGATGTGATGGACAAGACCCAAACCTAAGCATAGCACAAAGATCGTGTAGTTCGTTTGCTGTAGCTTTTTTGAATGTCAAGTATCATTTCCTTAGACCATGAGATTGTGCAACTCCCGGATACCGTAGGAGTGCCTTGGGTGTGCCAAACATCACAACGTAACTGGGTGACTATAAAGGTACATTACAGGTATCTCCGAAAGTGTCTGTTGGGTTGGCACGAATCGAGACTGGGATTTGTCACTCCGTATGACGGAGAGGTATCTCTGGGCCCACTCGGTAATGCATCATCATAATGAGCTCAATGTGATCAAGTGGTTGATCACGGGATCATGCATTACGGTACGAGTAAAGTGACTTGCCGGTAACGAGATTGAACAAGGTATTGGGATACCGACGATCGAGTCTCAGGCAAGTAACGTACCGATTGACAAAGGGAATTGAATACGGGATTGATTAAGTCCTCGACATCGTGGTTCATGCGATGAGATCATCGAGGAGCATGTGGGAGCCAACACGGGTATCCAGATCCCGCTGTTGGTTATTGACCGGAGAGTCGTCTTGGTCATGTCTGCTTGTCTCCCGAACCCGTAGGGTCTACACACTTAAGGTTCGGTGATGCTAGGGTTGTAGAGATATGAGTATGCAGTAATCCGAAAGTTGTTCGGAGTCCTGGATGAGATCCTGGACATCACGAGGAGTTCCGGAATGGTCCGGAGGTGAAGAATTATATATAGGAAGTGTAGTTACGACCATCGGGAAAGATTCAGGGTCACCGCTATTGTACCGGGACCACCGGATGGGTCCCAGGGGTCCACCGGGTGGGGCCACCCATCCCGGAGGGCCCCATGGGCCGAAGTGGGGAGGGGAACCAGCCCATAGTGGGCTGGTGCGCCCCTTTGGGCCCCACCTGCGCCTAGGGTTGGAAACCCTAGGGTGGGGGCGCCTCCACTTGCCTTGGGGGGCACTCCACCCCCCTTTGGAGATCCCATCTCCAGGGCCGGTGATGAAGCTATGTACCTAGGGTAGGGGCATGGACCTGTCCTAAGAGCCCTACCCAAGGACATCCCTAGAAGAAGTCACCTTTCAATCGACTTGAAGGTATCCCACTCGACGGATTCAAGACACTCGACCAGGAAGCTACCACTCAACTACGAAGACCAACCACTCGACTGACAGGAGATCTAAAGTCACTCCGCAAGCAAACGGTCGGCCATTAAGTAGTCCTTATGGTCATCATAGCACTTTAATAGGGACGTTACCAGTAACGCCCAGTCTTAATGTATTTTAACCCTGCATTACTGAGGACCGGAGGGGTCTGGCGAACTCTATATAAGCCACCCCCCTCCTCAGTAGCAGGGGTTGGCACCCCTGTAATTCATACACACATAATCCAGTCGACCGCCTCCGGGCACCGAGACATAGGGCTGTTACTTCCTCCGCGAAGGGCCTGAACTCGTACATCCTGGTGTATTTATAGCTTCTCCATAGCTGAGATCTAGCCTCTCCATACATACCCCCCTACCTCACTGTCAGAGTTAGAACCACGACAGTTGGCGCCCACCTTGGGGCAGGAGTCTTAGCGCCTAGTTGGAGAAGTTGCGATTTTTCCGATCCCTTTGATCATGTTTTCGTGCGGAGATTTGGTGGAGGGCCGCGAGATCCGTCTCGGCGCACTCACGTTCATCACCGACAACTCCGCTTGGCTTCAGGAGGCTCCGCTCGACATCGACGCCCTCCCCGTCCGCGGTGCGATGCACTTCCGCGCATGTGTTCGTGGCGTCCTCCTGCGGCAGCCGTCGACCCAGTATCAGTCGGCTCCCGTGTCATCTTCTCGCCCTGTCTCCCACCGGTGCAAGCGCTCCGGCCGGTCGAGACTTCAGAGGTGGGTGAGGCATGCCATGGCCCGCCAGTCGGCAGCCCCACAAGTCGCGGCAATCGAGCCCGACTAATCCCTCTACGGCCTGTTCGACCTGTCGACTGGCTCTGTGGAGACCGCATCCGAGTGCGGCAACAGTGACCCGGCGGCTGAGGGTCTGGCGGTCGATGGAACACACAGTCCTCCTGGTTTCCCTCGCACCGATGGAGGCGCGGGTGGAGGCGACCCGTCGCATCCCCACGATGAGTATCTCCCCGAACCTCTCACGTCATTGCAGCGAGAGGAGCTTCGCCGCCGGAACATGGATGCACTCCGCACTCCTATCGTCGGAGAAACCCCCAAGGCCTGGGCCTTGGAGGACGCACGCTTGGCTAACTTGGCCGAGCGCACTCGACTGGAGAATCTCCAGCAGATACTCGACGAGCAAGCGCGTCAGCGAGCTCCCGAGTCCAGTCGACGTCAGCTCTTCCCGCCTACGCAGGTATATCGGACCCCAGTTCAGAATTTGGCAGCCGCGGCCCGTATAGCAGAATCGATTCAGCCCTCCCAGTCGGAGGCTGGCAGGGGCTTGTTGCAAATCAGAGCGTTGCTCCGGGCAGCGGGGAACCAGAATTCCGCTGTTTCTCAGTCGCGGAATAGGATCCACAGTCGATCCGTTGCAACGGATACAGTCCAATCGGCTCACAGCCCAAGATCGCCCCCGAGGCGTGAGGGACGCGGAGACTGGCACGATCAGTACAGAAGAAATGAGCAGTATGACCACCGGTTTGATCGACGTCGAGTGCCAACCCCTCCCCCGAGGAGTGGGTCATATGCGCCTCGACATCAGGATGACAGACACCCTCATAGTATTGGGCGGAGAGTTCCAGTCGACCCCAGGGACCCAGGCTTTGATGCGAGATCCATCCTCGTTCAGGGTCTGGTTGACAGGAACAGAGCTCACCGAGAAGGCCACGACAGGGATGCGCCTGCCAGCAGCTGAGTACGTGTTTCGGGGCCAGAGTGTTTCAGTCGAGCCATCAGGGCCGCAGTAATTCCTCCCAACTTTCGGTTGGCGACTGGAGTCAGCAAGTTGACCGGTGAGTCTAAGCTTGACACTTGGCTCGAAGACTACTGAGTGGCTATCCAGATTGGTGGCGGCAATGATGAGGTGGCTATGAAGCATTTGCCTCTCCTGTTAGAGTGCTCAGCCAGAGCGTGGCTGAATCAGTTAGCACCCAGCAGCATCTACACTTGGGAGGATCTCTCTCAAGTGTTTGTCATGACCTTTGAAGGAACATGCAAGCGACCAGCAGGCCTTACAGAATTGCGGTCTTGCGTGCAGAAATTGAGTGAAACTCTGAGGGATTACATCCAGAGGTGGATCACTTTGCATCACACAGTTGAGAACGTACCGGATCACCAAGCAGTTTGTGCCTTTAAAGAAGGCGTCAAGAACAGAGAGCTGAACCTGAAGTTCGGTCGGACCGGGGAAATGTCTCTGAATCGGATGATGGAAATTGCCACCAAATACGCTAACGGAGAAGATGAAGATCGACGCCGGAGTGGCAAGCAGAAAGCAGTCGCCCAGGAAACCGGAGGCAATTCCAGTCGGAAGCAGAAGCGGAAGGCCGAGCCAGCCGCTCCTGGGGAGGCCCTGGCCGTAACCCAGGGAAAATTCAAGGGAAAACCCAAGGGGCCCTGTAACCCCAAGAAAGTCAAGGATCAAGATGGAAATGATGTTTTGGATCTGCCATGTCACATCGACACCAAGAAAGATGAAGAGGTAACCTTATTTACCCAAAGCATACCACTCGACAGTGCCGGCTCCTGATCCAGCAGTTTCAGGGCAAGCAGTCCAAAGACAAGGAAAAAGAGTCAGACAAATTTGAGGACAAAGAAGATAGTGACGATGGATACCCCCAAGTCAATTCCACCTTGATGATTTTTGCTGATGTCGAAAGCAAAAGTCGACTGGAAGTCATTAACCGTGAAGTGAATATGGTTGCCCCGGCAACACCCAGCTACCTGAAGTGGTCTCAGACTGCCATCACGTTCGACCAGTCCGATCACCCTGCGCACATTGCCACCCCTGGGAGGCAAGCTCTGGTGGTCGATCCAATTGTCGAAGGCACTCGACTGACCAAAGTCCTGATGGATGGTGGCAGCGGCCTGAACATACTGTATGCAGAAATGTTGAAAGGGATGGGCATTCCGATGTCCAGACTCAGTGCCAGCAACATGAGTTTCCATGGAGTCATTCCTGGAAAGAAAGCCGAGTCACTCGGCCAGATTGCTCTCGATGTGGTTTTCAGTGATTCAAAGAATTACCGCAAGGAAAAGTTGACATTTGAGGTTGTGGACTTCCAAAGTGCTTATCATGCTATTCTGGGCCGGCCAGCTTATGCACGCTTCATGGCTCGACCGTGCTATGTGTATCTCAAGTTGAAGATGCCCGGCCCCAGAGGTGTGATCACCGTTACAGGCAATCGGAAGAAAGCAGAGGAGTGTTTTCAGAAAGGATCAAAGATCGCTGATGCTCAGATGTCAGTAGTCGAACTGCAAGAGTACCAGAAGACTGCTGATCCGAGTGAATTGCTGTGAGCCAAGAAGCCAGCTTCAGAATCAGCTTTTCAGTCGTCCGGTGAAACTAAGCCAGTTCACATTCACCCGACCGACCCCGATGCTGCTCCGACTCACATCTCAATGACGCTCGACTCCAAATAGGAAGAAGCGCTCATCCAGTTCCTTCGTGAGAACTGGGACATCTTCGCATGGAAGCCTTCTGACATGCTTGGAGTTCCCAGGGGGCTGGCTGAGCACCGTCTACGAGTTGACCCGAAGTTCAAGCCTGTGAAAGAACATCTTCGACGGTCCGTCGTCCAGAAGAGGAAAGCTATTGGCGAGGAGGTGGCTCGGCTCTTAGCAGCGGAGTTCATCCGAGAGATTTACCACTCCGAGTGGCTCGCCAATGTTGTCATGGTCCCCAAGAAGGACAAGTCACTTCGCATGTGCATTGACTTTAAACATATCAATCGGGCCTGCCCGAAAGATCATTTCCCTCTCCCCCGCATCGACCAGGTAGTCGACTCGACCGCGGGGTGTGAGCGTTTGTCTTTTCTAGATGCTTATTCAGGGTACCATCAGATCCGTCTGTATGGACCTGGCGAGATCAAAACGGCTTTCATCACCCCATTCGGGTGCTTCTGTTATATCACCATGCCCTTCGGCCTCAAGAATGCTGGAGCCACGTTCATGAGGATGATTCAGAAGTGTTTGCTCACTCAGATCAGTCGGAACGTAGAAGCATACATGGATGACATTGTGGTTAAGTCACAGAAAGGTTCCGACCTACTGACTGACCTTGCCGAAACCTTTGCTAACCTCGGGAGATATGATATCAAGCTCAATCCATCAAAGTGCACATTCGGAGTTCCAGGTGGAAAGTTACTCGGTTTTCTCGTTTCCGAACGAGGAATCGACGCCAATCCCGAGAAAGTTGGCACCATAATCCGGATGAAGCGCCCTGTGCGTGTACACGATGTCCAGAAGCTTACAGGTTGCTTGGCCGCTCTAAGTCGATTCATTTCTCGTCTCGGTGAAAAGGCGTTGCCTCTTTACCGACTGATGAAGAAGTGTGACAAGTTCGAGTGGACTCCAGAAGCTGATGCAGTGTTCGGAGAGCTCAAAGCTCTACTCTCCACCCAGCCGGTGCTTGCTGCCCCAATCAGTAAAGAGCCTCTGCTGCTTTACATTGCGGCCACGGGACAAGTTGTTAGTACAGTACTTACGGTCGAGCGGGAAGAAGAAGGAAAGGCCTTCAGAGTTCAGCGCCCAGTATATTATGTGTCTGAAGTTTTGACTCCTTCGAAGCAAACATATCCCCATTACCAGAAGCTTGTATATGGGATTTACATGACCACGAAGAAGGTTGCACACTACTTCTCTGACCATTCCATTACAGTCGTCAGCGACGCTCCACTGTCAGAGATTTTGCACAACAGAGATGCAGCTGGTCGAGTGGCGAAGTGGGCGATTGAACTCCTTCCCCTAGATATCAAGTTTGAAGCAAAGAAGGCTATCAAGTCCCAAGCAATTGCAGATTTCGTCGCTGAGTGGATTGAACAGCAGCTTCCGACTCAAGTTCACTCGGAGCACTGGACCATGTTCTTCGATGGATCTAAGATGCTGAATGGTTCCGGTGCTGGGGTAGTATTGGTCTTCCCCCGAGGAGATAAGCTCAGATATGTTCTCCAGATTCACTTCGATTCCTCCAATAATGAAGCAGAATATGAAGCACTCTTGTATGGGTTGCACATGGCCATTTCACTCGGCGTCCGGCGCCTCATGGTCTACGGCGACTCAGATTTGGTGGTTAATCAAGTGATGAAGGAGTGGGACGTCAGAAGCCCAGCTATGACTGGCTACTGCAACGCAGTAAGAAAGCTAGAAAAGAAATTCGAGGGGTTAGAGCTTCATCACATCCCCCGACTGAAAAATCAAGCAGCTGATGATCTGGCAAAGATAGGCTCCAAGAGAGAAGCCATTCCCAGCAATGTGTTTTTGGAGCACATCCGCTCGCCGTCAGTCCAGGAGGATCCTTTTACAGAAGAAGCCCCGCAACCGAAAAGTGCCACAGATCCGACTGAAGTCAAAATTCCTGCTGTGGTCGACCTAGTCATGGAGGTCTTGGCAATCACTCCCGACTGGACGATACCATACATCGCGTATATCTTGAGGAAAGAACTTCCAGAGGACGAAGAAGAGGCTCGACAGATCATCCGTCGATCTAAAGCTTTCACAGTCATTAAAGGACAGTTGTATAGAGAAAGCGCAACTAGAATCGGTCAGAAGTGCATAACGCCAGAAGAAGGTCAGATAATCCTTGATGATATCCACTCGGGGGTCTGTGGTCACCATGCGTCCTATCGGACCATCGCGGCCAAAGCATACCGAGCGGGTTTTTACTGGCCCGGGGCAAACGAAATGGCGAAAGAGATAGTCGACAAGTGTGAAGGCTGCCAGTTCTACTCCAACATGTCGCACAAGCCAGCATCAGCTCTGAGGACCATTCCACTCGTCTGGCCCTTCGCTGTTTGGGGACTGGACATGGTTGGTCCACTGAGAACAGGCAGGAGCGGATTCACACATGTGCTTGTGGCAGTCGACAAGTTTACCAAATGGATTGAAGCCAAGCCTATCAAAAATCTTGATGCTAGCACTGCTATCAGTTTCGTCGGAGAGTTGATATTCAGATATGGGGTCCCCCATAGCATCATCACTGGCAATGGGTCAAACTTCGATTCAGACAAGTTCAGAGCTTTTTGCGCCTCTCAAGGCACACGAGTCGACTACGCGTCGGTCGCGCATCCCCAGTCGAATGGACAAGCTGAAAGAGCAAATGGTCTAATTCTCAAAGGACTGAAGCCTCGACTGATGCGTGATCTCAAGCACACAGCAGGCGCTTGGGTCGACGAGCTTCTGTCAGTTTTGTGGGGACTGACGACCACCCCGAACCGGTCGACTGGAAGAACGCCATTCTTTCTGGTTTACGGAGCCGAAGCCGTCCTGCCGAGTGATCTACTTCACAACGCCCCCAGAGTCGAGCTTTATAACGAAGACGAAGCAGAGCAAGCCCGGCAAGACGCAGTCGAGCTCCTAGAGGAGGAGAGGGAAATGGCTATGATCAGATTGACCATCTATCAGCAAGACTTGCGTCGATTCCATGCCAGAAATGTGAAGAGCCAAGCCTTCCAAGAAGGAGATTTGGTCCTCCGAGTGGATCAGCAGAAACCACACAAACTTGCTCCTACTTGGGAAGGCCCCTTCATCGTCACCAGAGTCCTCCACAATGGAGCATATCATCTCTACAACGTTGGTCGCCGGATCGATGAGCCACGAGCTTGGAATGCGGAACTACTCCGCCCATTTTACACTTGAATTCTCACTCGGATGAGGTGTAATAAGAAAAACTTCTGTAGTTTATTTTTATCAAAGACAAGAGTGTCCCAGTTCTTCCTGTAATTGCTGTCACTTTTGTTTGCGTACGAAATCCCCCAGTGGGTAGCTTAGCTGCGGATCCGTTTCGCCTAAGTTTGCAAAAAATCCTACCGAGTGGCGAGCCAGACTCCCACTCAGGGGCTTAGCTGCAGCCCAGTGCTCGCCTAAGTATATAAAAATCCTACCAAGTGGAGAGAAAACCTCCCACTCGGGGGCTTAGCTGCAGTCCAAGTACTCGCCTAAGTATTTGAAAATCCTACCGAGTGGAGAGCAAACCTCCCACTCGGGGGCTTAGCTGCAGCCCAGTGCTCGCCTAAGTGTTTGAAAATCCTACCGAGTGGAGAGCAAACCTCCCACTCGGGGGCTTAGCTGCAGCCCAGTGCTCACCTAAGTGTTTGAAAATCCTACCGAGTGGAGAGCAAACCTCCCACTCGGGGGCTTAGCTGCAGTCCAAAGTACTCGCCTAAGTATTTGAAAATCCTACCGAGTGGTGAGCCAGACTCCCGCCCGGAGGCTTAGCTGCAGCCCAGTGCTCGCCTAAGTATATAAAAATCCTACCGAGTGGAGAGCAAACCTCCCACTCGGAGGCTTAGCTGCAGCCCAGTGCTCGCCTAACTATTTGAAAATCCTACCGAGTGGTGAGCCAGACTCCCGCCCGGAGGCTTAGCTGCAGCCCAGTGCTCGCCTAAGTATATAAAAATCCTACCAAAGTGGAGAGCAAACCTCCCACTCGGAGGCTTAGCTGCAGCCCAGTGCTCGCCTAAGTGTTTGAAAATCCTACCGAGTGGTGAGCCAGACTCCCGCCCGGAGGCTTAGCTGCAGCCCAGTGCTCGCCTAAGTATATAAAAATCCTACCGAGTGGAGAGCAAACCTCCCACTCGGAGGCTTAGCTGCAGCCCAGTGCTCGCCTAAGTGTTTGAAAATCCTACCGAGTGGTGAGCCAGACTCCCGCCCGGAGGCTTAGCTGCAGCCCAGTGCTCGCCTAAGTATATAAAAATCCTACCGAAGTGGAGAGCAAACCTCCCACTCGGAGGCTTAGCTGCAGCTCAGTGCTCGCCTAAGTGTTTGAAAATCCTACCGAGTGGTGAGCCAGACTCCCACCCGGAGGCTTAGCTGCAGCTCAGTGCTCGCCTAAGTATATAAAAACCCACCGAGTGGAGAGCAAACCTCCCACTCGGAGGCTTAGCTGCAGCCCAGTGCTCGCCTAAGTGTTTGAAAATCCTACCGAGTGGTGAATCAGACCCCCACTCGGAGGCTTAGCTGCAGTCCCAGTGCTCGCCTAAGTATATAAAAATCCTACCGAGTGGAGAGCAAACCTCCCACTCGGAGACTTAGCTGTAGCCCAGTGCTCGCCTAAGTGTTTGAAAATCCTACCGAGTGGAGAGCAAACCTCCCACTCGGGGGCTTAGCTGCAGTCCAAGTACTCGCCTAAGTATATAAAAATTCCCGAAGATATTCAACGATAAATAAAGTTTGGATAAACCCAAAGGTCCAAGACCTCAGATCAAAGTACTCGAGCCCTCGGCTCGACAGAGTTTAACGGTTACAGAATCCACTCGGCATTCCGAGGCAAATTTAAAGTGAAGCATAAAAGTTTTTCATTCCTCAAGCGGAGGACTGGAAGGGGCGACGAACTCGTCCAAGTCGATCCCGTCTGCAATACGAGTAGCAGCAGCAATGAAAGTCTCCATGAAGTCTTGAAAGCTGTGCTTCCTGGTATTGGCAACTTGGATGGCGGCCAGCTTTTCTTCTCGCGCCTCCTTGCAATGGACGCGGACCAGAGACAGAGTGACATCAGCACCACATCTGGTAGAAGATTTCTTCCATTCCGCCACTCGACCCGGGACTTCATCCAGTCGAACCATCAGGGACTCGAGGTCATTCTGAAGCGTCGTTCCAGGCCAGAGTGATGTGTCGATCCGCGACATCGCAACCTTCAGCCGAGCAAGATAGTCAACAACGCTGGTAACACGAGACTCCAGTCGGAGCACGTTCATAGCAGCCTCGTCCTTCACGAGAGAATTGGCGGGATCCAAGCCTGGCTCCACTCGACTGGTTTCCTCTTTGAAGATCTGGCAGAATTCTACAAACACGATTCAAGAATAAGACAGTGGCCTTACGCGGACTTGGTAACTGCAAGACAGCCGGGTCAGAATAATTACCTTCGAGCATGACGAACAGCTTCTTGGCGAGTCCACCGAGATAAGCCTCCAGATCATTTACCTTCCCCGCCAGCTCACCCGCCTTGTCGTGCAGAACCATCTTTTCTTTCTTCAGTCGACTGACCTCTCGATTAGCTGTTTCGAGAGCAGTTTTCAGTCTGGAGTTCTCCTGTTCAAGAGTTCCGACCGAAGCCAGTTTCTCTTCTGCAAGCTTCGTTTTGCTCGAGGCCTCCTTTTGTGCTTCGGCAAGATCTTGATCCTTCTTCCTCAGAGCTTCCTCCAGTTCATCTATAGAACGTCGAGTGAACTCAACATCAAGAATGGGCAAGAAAGGGAAGTCACTCGTCAAGAATGAGAAACCTCGCCAGCCATACCTTTTGCTTCATTTCGCGCCTTCTGCAGGTTCTGTTGAGCGAGCTTCAAGTCAAGATTGAGCTGGATTTGTTTGTTCTCCAACTCAGTGTAGAGAGCCACAAGTTCACAGGATTTCTGCAAAAGTCAGTCGACAGAGGTCCAAGATAAGTTGCTTCCGAGTAACCAAGAGACAATGATGACGTTTCTAAGACTACAGCCGAATCAAAAACATTCAACAGTAGTCTCGGGGACTACACCCAGTGGGTGCAGTCAGCGTGCCCCCACTGGTTTTGAAAAAAAAATCGACTGCCCGCAGTTGACCGGATACAGTTTCATTCAACATGGCCTGGCCAGACCGAGTGAAGGAGTAAAACTACAGCAACGCAATATAAAGACTACAGTCGACTGCCAGCAGTCCACCGTAGTCTCGGGGACTACACCAAGTGGGTGCACTCAGCGTGGCCCCACTCGACAAAAAACTTAACAGAAACACCCAGTGGGTGTATAGATTTAAAAGATCTTCGGAAAAGAGATTCTTCAGACAGCATACCCTAACAGAACAAGCAGTGAATCGACTGACCTGGACGTTACTCTGAAGAGCTGAACTCGCGTCATAAGCCGCTTGGCTGGCTTCTCGAACCACCTTGACCTGCTCCATCATGATGCCTGCCTGGCGTATAGCTTCCTTAGCTGCACCCACTTGGTCCTCAGGGACGTGGTGTGTGGCGAAGAGCGAAGGCGGATTTATGGTCGACGTCGAGGGCCGCGCACTCGCCAGAGGATTGGCGAAAGTCACAGAAGCCCGGGTGGTATCGCCACTGTCTAGAGCTACGGCCTCAGGCGCCGGAGTGGATTGTGGAGTCTCACCAGCCGACGCTTTCCTGTTCCGCCTCACTCTCAGCGGCGCTTCGTCTTCGTCGTCAGGAAGGCTAATAACATGAGGAGGAGCTACGAGAAAAATTCAATCGACCAGAGTTATAAGAAATCGTCAGTCGATTCAAGGCAGAACATCAGTAATCATACCAGGGTTGGAAGTAACAGCATCTTCTATCTCTCGATCGTCGTCCTTGGCGGAGATCTCAGAAGTAGCAGCACTACAAATTTTGAAAGACCGTCAGTTGGCGCAGTGGATCGACCAAGGATCCGTCCACGGTCGACAAAGGAGAACAAGTTCTATCATTACCCAGAAATGGTGGGGACAGTCATCCTCATCTTGGGCAGAGCCTTGGGTGGCTTGGACGGCGCCGCGCGGGGGTGCTTGGGAGCTTTCTCAGTCGGCGCTGGAGAAGAGGTCCGAGGGCGCTTCGACGACTGCCCAACGGGAGCAGTCGCCTTACCACGTTCCCGCGCAGGGTCATGTGTAAGCTTGGATCGCCTTCCGAGCGGGGAGGTCCAGCTTCCTCCTCCTCCTCCTCTTCGCTGGAGTCGACACCGTCGTCTCCCTCTCCTTCGCCGTCAGACTCCCACTCCTCCTGTTCGTCTCCGCTTTCGCCTCCGCTCGCCTCCCCTTCCTTGGCCTGCCCCTGTGCTCCGTTGGGTGTCGAGTACATCTCTGTAGTTGCCTAGAGAATAGCAGACAAGTCGAAAGTCAATCGACCGATTCAAAGAGAGCAAATGAAGAAAGCAAGATCTCAATCGGGAACACAAGGTCAGACCTGGTCCACCTCGTATGTACTGTCAAGCGGGACAACCCTCCTGGCTCCTCGGGGGTTGTCTTTGTTCCTTGTGATGCTCGACAGCCACCCTTCCAGCATCTCGTCGGTGACCTCCTCTGGGTGAACCCGAGTGGTGTCGTCGAGACCCGAGTACAGCCACATAGGGTGGTCAAGAGCCTGAAGCGGTTGGACGCGCCTCCGAAGGAAGACCTCCAGCAGGTCCATGCCGGTCACGCCGTCTCGGACAAGCTGAACCACTCGACCAACCAGCACCTTGACTTACGCCTTTTCCTCCGGCAGCACTTTCAGAGAGGCAGGCTTTTGAGCTCGGTCCAGAGAGAAAGGGGGAAGACCAGTCGACTGCCCTGGGGTCACCTAGTCTTGGCAATAAAACCAGGTCGACTGCCAACCACGGACCGACTCGGGAAAAGTGATAGACGGGAAAGAACTTTTACCCCTCATCTGGATCGCTAGGCCCCCGCATAGCTGGATCACTTGCGTCCATTCGTCACTCGACTTGGCTTTCTTTACCGATTGGGAACGGCAAGTGAAGATGTGTTTAAAGAGTCCCCAATGAGGGCGGCAACCCAAGAAACTTTCGCACAAGGAAACGAAAGCTGCAAGATACACGATGGAATTCGGAGTGAAATGGTGCAGCTACGCTTCGAAGAAGTTCAAAAAGCTCCGAAAAAAGGATGAGGAGGTAGAGAAAATCCGCGATCGATATGGGTGGCGAGGAGGACGCACTCACCGTCATGAGGTTGGGGTTCGACTTCTCCCCCCGGGAGACGCGCAGCTTCGTGGGGAATGACTCCCCCCTCGACCATGTCATCAAGATCTTCCTGCCGAATCACCAAGGGCATCCAGTCGCCCTGGATCCAATCCCTGGGCAGAGCAGTCCTCGAGGAAGATCCGCCCCGAGCGGACTTCTTTCCCTTCCCCTGCACTGCCGCCTTCTTCGCGCGCTCCAAAGCCGACGTCTTGTCCTTCACCATCGTCGCCGGCGAGGCTCGAACGGACCTATGGCGCTAGGGTGAGAGCGGAGGTGGCGGAGGACCTTGCGGGGGGAGAAGGAAAGGCGAGAGCACACTGTTGGGGAGCCCCGAGCCGGCAACTTATAAGGAGCCGCTTTCGAGTGGCTGACCGGTAGGTCCAGGCGATCCCATCAAATCCCGCAACAGGCGCGTGCGCGGTACGTGGCGAAAAAGGTGGCGCGGAGATCGAGGAGCTTCCATCCTATCCCATCTGATTACTTCGGCCGCCCCCGTCCCGCTCGCTTCCCGAAATTCGAATCCCGCAAAATCCGCGGCCTACAGAACAACTCATCAAACTGAAGAGCCCGCTCGTGCCGGCACTCGGTATTCCATGAGTAAGGAAATTCACTCGACGAGAGACCAAGAATGGATCAAGGTGACCGAAAGAAGTTGACAACGTCATCCGTGACGATTGATCCAGTACAAGACATTCGTATAATGCTAAGAACCAGTCGAAAGGCCCCCCAACTCCTTCCCCACTTGAACCTCGATCCATTCGGGGGCTAATGATGAAGCTATGTACCTAGGGTAGGGGCATGGACCTGTCCTAAGAGCCCTACCCATGGACATCCCTGGAAGAAGTCACCTTTCAATCGACTTGAAGGTATCCCACTCGACGGATTCAAGACACTCGACCAGGAAGCTACCACTCGACTACGAAGACCAACCACTCGACTGACAGGAGATCTAAAGTCACTCCGCAAGCAAACGGTCGGACATTAAGTAGTCCTTATGGTCATCATAGCACTTTAATAGGGACGTTACCAGTAATGCCCAGTCTTAATGTATTTTAACCCTGCATTACTAAGGACCGGAGAGGTCTGGCGAACTCTATATAAGCCACCCCCCTCCTCAGTAGCAGGGGTTGGCACCCCTGTAATTCATACACACATAA
Organism: Triticum urartu; assembly: GCF_056163025.1. Taxonomy (NCBI): domain Eukaryota; kingdom Viridiplantae; phylum Streptophyta; class Magnoliopsida; order Poales; family Poaceae; genus Triticum; species Triticum urartu. The sequence continues at coordinate 62,509,198 of NC_141873.1, read as the reverse complement.
TCCAGTCGACCGCCTCCGGGCACCGAGACGTAGGGCTGTTACTTCCTCCGCGAAGGGCCTGAACTCGTACATCCTGGTGTATTTACAGCTTCTCCATAGCTGAGATCTAGACTCTCCATACATACCCCCCTACCTCACTGTCAAAGTTAGAACCACGACAGCCGGCGCCCCCCCAGGGGGCCTATATAAAGGGGGGGAGGGAGGGCAGCCGCACCTCAAGTCTTGGCGCCTCCCTCTCCCCTGCTACACCTCTCCCTCTCGCAGAAGCTCGGTGAAGCCCTGCTGCGATCACTGCTGCATCCACCACCACGCCGTCATGCTGCTGGATCTTCATCAACCTCTCCTTCCCCTTGCTGGATCAAGAAGGAGGAGACGTCATCCGCTCCGTACGTGTTTTGAACGCGGAGGTGCCGTCCGTTCGGCACTTGGTCATCGGTGATTTGGATCATGGCGAGTACGACTCCATCATCCCCGTTCTCCGAACGCTTCCACTCATGATCTACAAGGGTATGTAGATGCACTCCTCTCTCCCTCGTTGCTAGAGTCAAATTTTTAAAATTCTGCTACGTTCCCCAATAGTGGTATCAGAGCTTGGTCTATGCGTAGTTACTATGCATGAGTAGAACACAAAGTAGTTGTGGGCATCGATATTGTTAATTTGCTTGCCGTTACTAGTCTTATCTTGATTCGGCGGCATCATGGGATGAAGCGGCCCGGACCAACCTTACACGTACGCTTACGTGAGACCGGTTCCACCGACTAACATGCACTAGTTGCATAAGGTGGCTGGCAGGTGTCTGACTCTCCCACTTTAGTCGGATCAGATTCGATGAACAGGGTCCTTATGAAGGGTAAATAGAAATTGGCAATTCACGTTGTGGTTTTGGCGTAGGTAAGAAACGTTCTTGCTAGAAACCTATAGCAGCCACGTAAAAACTTGCAACAACAATTAGAGGACGTCTAACTTGTTTTTGCAGCAAGTGTTTTGTGATGTGATATGGCCAAAGTTTGTGATGAATGATGAATGATATATGTGATGTATGAGATTGATCATGTTCTTGTAATAAGAATCACAACTTGCATGTCGATGAGTATGACAACCGGCAGGAGCCATAGGAGTTGTCTTTATTTTTTGTATGACCTGTGTGTCATTGAGAAACGCCATGTAAATTACTTTACTTTATTGCTAAATGTGTTAGCCATAGTAGTAGAAGTAATAGTTGGCGAGCAAATTCATGGAGACACGATGATGGAGATCATGATGATGTAGATCATGGTGTCATGCCGGTGACAAGATGATCATGGAGCCCCAAGATGGAGATCAAAGGAGCTATATGATATTGGCCATATCATGTCACTATTATTTGATTGCATGTGATGTTTATCATGTTTTTGCATCTTTTTTACTTAGAACGACGGTAGTAAATAAGATGATCCCTCATAATAATTTCAAGAAAGTGTTCCCCCTAACTGTGCGCTGTTGCGACAGTTCGTTGTTTCGAAGCACCACGTGATGATCGGGTGTGATAGATTCCAACGTTCACATACAACGGGTGTAAGACAGATTTACACACGCAATACACTTAGGTTGACTTGACGAGCCTAGCATGTACAGACATGGCCTCGGAACACAGAAGACCGAAAGGTCGAGCATGAGTCGTATAGAAGATATGATCAACATGAAGATGTTCACCGATGTTGACTAGTCCGTCTCACGTGATGATCGGACACGGCCTAGTCAACTCGGATCATGTTATACTTAGATGACTGGAGGGATGTCTATCTAAGTGGGAGTTCATTGAATAATTTGATTAGATGAACTTAATTATCATGAACTTAGTCTAAAATCTTTACAATATGTCTTGTAGATCAAATGGCCAACGTTGTCCTCAACTTCAACGCGTTCCTAGAGAAAACCAAGCTGAAAGACGATGGCAGCAACTATACGGACTGGGTCCGGAACCTGAGGATCATCCTCATAGCTGCCAAAAAAGATTATGTCCTAGAAGCACCGCTAGGTGACGCACCTGTCCTACAGAACCAAGACGTTATGAACACTTGGCAGACACGTGCTGATGATTACTCCCTCGTTCAGTGCGGCATGCTTTACAGCTTAGAACCGGGGCTCCAAAAGTGTTTTGAGCGACACGGAGCATATGAGATGTTCGAAGAGCTGAAAATGGTTTTCCAAGCTCATGCCCGGATCGAGAGATATGAAGTCTCCGACAAGTTCTTCAGCTGTAAGATGGAGGAAAATAGTTCTGTCAGTGAGCACATACTCACAATGTCTGGGTTACATAACCGCTTGACTCAGCTGGGAGTTAATCTCCCAGATGACGCGGTCATTGACAGAACCCTCCAGTCGCTTCCACCGAGCTACAAGAGCTTTGTGATGAACTTCAATATGCAGGGGATGGAAAAGACCATTCCTGAAGTATTTGCAATGCTGAAATCAGCAGAGTTAGAAGTCAAAAAGGAACATCAAGTGTTGATGGTGAATAAAACCACTAAGTTCAAGAAAGGCAAGGGTAAGAAGAACTTCAAGAAGGACGGCAAGGGAGTTGCCGCGCCCGGTAAGCAAGCTGCCAGGAAGAAGCCAAAGAATGGACCCAAGCCCGAGACTGAGTGCTTTTATTGCAAGGGAAGTGGTCACTGGAAGCAGAACTGCCCCAAATACTTAGCGGACAAGAAGGCCGGCATCACAAAAGGAGCTGCGGAATAAGCGGAGACTGGCGAAGGACGAGGTGACGATGCGCGTCGGGAATGGTTCCAAGATCGATGTGATCGCCGTCGGCACGCTACCTCTACATTTACCTACGGGATTAGTTTTAAACCTCAATAATTGTTATTTAGTGCCAGTTTTGAGCATGAACCTTGTATCGGGATCTCGTTTAATTCGAGATGGCTACTCATTTAAATCCGAGAATAATGGTTGTTCTATTTATATGAGAGATATGTTTTATGGTCATGCTCCGATGGTGAATGGTTTATTCTTAATGAATCTTGAGCGTAATGCTACACATATTCATAGTGTGAATACCAAAATATGTAAGGTTCATAATGATAGTCCCACATACTTGTGGCACTGCCGCCTTGGTCACATAGGTGTCAAACACATGAAGAAGCTCCATGCAGATGGACTTTTAGAGTCTCTTGATTACGAATCATTTGACACGTGCGAACCATGCCTCATGGGTAAAATGACCAAGACTCCGTTCTCAGGAACAATGGAGCGAGCAACCAACTTATTGGAAATCATACATACTGATGTATGCGGTCCAATGAGTGTTGAGGCTCGTGGTGGCTATCATTATGTTCTCACCCTCACTGATGACTTGAGTAGATATGGGTATGTCTACTTAATGAAACACAAGTCTGAGACCTTTGAAAAGTTCAAGGAATTTCAGAGTGAGGTTGAGAATCAACGTGACAGGAAAATCAAGTTCTTGCGATCAGATCGTGGGGGAGAATACTTGAGTCACGAATTTGGCACACACTTAAGAAAATGTGGAATAGTTTCACAACTCACACCGCCTGGAACACCTCAGCGTAATGGTGTGTCCGAACATCGTAATCGCACTCTATTAGATATGGTGCGATCTATGATGTCTCTTACCGATTTACCGCTATCATTTTGGGGCTATGCTTTAGAGATTGCCGCATTCACTTTAAATAGGGCTCCGTCAAAATCCGTTGAGACGACACCGTATGAATTATGGTTTGGGAAGAAACCTAAGATGTCGTTTCTAAAAGTTTGGGGATGCGATGCTTATGTCAAGAAACTTCAACCTGAAAAGCTCGAACCCAAGTCGGAAAAATGCGTCTTCATAGGATACCCTAAAGAAACTGTTGGGTATACCTTCTACCTCAGATCCTAAGGCAAGATCTTTGTTGCCAAGAATGGGTCCTTTCTAGAGAAAGAGTTTCTCTCGAAAGAAATAAGTGGGAGGAAGGTAGAACTTGATGAAGTATTACCTCTTGAACCGGTAAGTGGCGCAGCTCAAGAAATGTTCCTGAGGTGCCTGCACCGACTAGAGAGGAAGTTGATGATGACGATCATGAAACTTCAGATCAAGTTGCTACTGAACTTCGTAGGTCCACAAGGACACGTTCCGCACCAGAGTGGTACGGCAACCCTGTCTTGGAAATCATGTTGTTAGACAACGATGAACCTTCGAACTATGAAGAAGCGATGGCGGGCCCGGATTCCGACAAATGGCTGGAAGCCATGAAATCCGAGATAGGATCCATGTATGAAAACGAAGTATGGACTTTGACTGACTTGCCCGTTGATCAGCGAGCCATAGAAAATAAATGGATCTTTAAGAAGAAGACAGATGCGGATGGTAATGTGACCATCTATAAAGCTCGGCTTGTCGCTAAGGGTTATCGACAAGTTCAAGGGGTTGACTACGATGAGACTTTCTCACCCGTAGCGAAGCTGAAGTCCGTCCGAATCATGTTAGCAATTGCCGCATTCTATGATTATGAGATATGGCAAATGGACGTCAAAACGGCATTCCTTAATGGTTTCCTTAAGGAAGAATTGTATATGATGCAGCGGTAAGGTTTTGTCGATCCTAAGAATGCTGACAAGGTGTGCAAGCTCCAACGCTCGGTTTATGGGCTGGTGCAAGCATCTCGGAGTTGGAACATTCGCTTTGATGAGATGATCAAAGCATTTGGGTTTATGCAGACTTATGGAGAAGCCTGCATTTACAAGAAAGTGAGTGGGAGCTCTATAGCATTTCTCATATTGTATGTGGATGACATACTGTTGATGGGAAATGATATAGAATTCTTGGAAAGCATAAAGGCCTACTTGAACAAGTGTTTTTCAATGAAGGACCTTGGAGAAGCTGCTTATATATTAGGCATCAAGATCTATAGAGATAGATCGAGACGCCTCATTGGTCTTTTGCAGAGTACGTACCTTGACAAGATATTGAAGAAGTTCAAAATGGATCAGTCAAAGAAGGGGTTCTTGCCTGTATTGCAAGGTACGATATTGAGCATGGCTCAATGCCCGACCACGGCAGAAGATAGAGAAAAGATGAGTGTCGTCCCCTATGCCTCGGCCATAGGGTCTATCATGTATGCTATGCTGTGTACCAGACCTGATGTAAACCTTGCCGTGAGTTTGGTAGGTAGGTACCAAAGTAATCCCGGCATGGAACACTAGACAGCGGTCAAGAATATCCTGAAGTACCTGAAAAGGACCAAGGAAATGTTTCTCGTTTATGAAGGTGACGAAGAGCTCGTCATAAAGGGTTACGTCGATGCTAGCTTCGACGCAGATCTGGATGACTCTAAGTCACAAACCGGATACGTGTATATTTTGAATGGTGGGGCAGTGAGCTGGTGCAGTTGCAAGCAAAGCGTTGTGGCGGGATCTACATGTGAAGCGGAGTACATGGCAGCCTCAGAGGCAGCACACAAAGCAGTCTAGGTGAAGGAGTTCATTACCGACCTAGGAGTCATACCCAATGCGTCGGGCCCGATGACTCTCTTCTGTGACAACACTGGAGCTATTACCCTGGCCAAGGAGCCCAGATTTCACAGGAAGACCAGGCATATCAAGCGTCGCTTTGACTCCATTCGTGAAAGTGTTCAAAATGGAGACATAGAGATTCGTAAAGTACATAAGGACCTGAATGTAGCAGATCCGTTGACTAAACCTCTCCCTAGAGCAAAACATGATCAACACCAAAATTTCATGGGTGTTCGATTCATCACAATGTAACTAGATGATTGACTCTAGTGCAAGTGGGAGACTGTTGGAAATATGCCCTATAGGCAATAATAAAATGATTATTATATTTCATTGTTCATGATAATTGTCTATTATTCATGCTTTAATTGTATTGTCCGGAAATCGTAATACATGTGTGAATACATAGACCACAATGTGTCCCTAGTGAGCCTCTAGTTGACTAGCTCGTTGATCAACAGATAGTCATGGTTTCCTGGCTATGGACATGGGGATGTCATTGATAACGGGATCACATCATTAGGAGAATGATGTGATGGACAAGACCCAAACCTAAGCATAGCACAAAGATCGTGTAGTTCGTTTGCTGTAGCTTTTCTGAATGTCAAGTATCATTTCCTTAGACCATGAGATTGTGCAACTCCCGGATACCGTAGGAGTTCCTTGGGTGTGCCAAACGTCACAACGTAACTGGGTGACTATAAAGGTACATTATAGGTATCTCCGAAAGTGTTTGTTGGGTTGGCACGAATCGAGACTGGGATTTGTCACTCTGTATGACGGAGAGGTATCTCTGGGCCCACTCGGTAATGCATCATCATAATGAGCTCAATGTGATCAAGTGGTTGATCACGGGATCATGCATTACGGTACGAGTAAAGTGACTTGCCGGTAACGAGACTGAACAAGGTATTGGGATACCGACGATCGAGTCTCGGGCAAGTAACGTACCGATTGACAAAGGGAATTGAATACAGGATTGATTAAGTCCTCAACATCGTGGTTCATCCGATGAGATCATCGAGGAGCATGTGGGAGCCTACATGGGTATCCAGATCCCGCTGTTGGTTATTGACCGGAGAGTCGTCTCGGTCATGTCTGCTTGTCTCCCGAACCCGTAGGGTCTACACACTTAAGGTTCGGTGACGCTAGGGTTGTAGAGATATGAGTATGCAGTAATCCAAAAGTTGTTCGGAGTCCCGGATGAGATCCTGGACATCACGAGGAGTTCCGGAATGGTCCGGAGGTGAAGAATTATATATAGGGAGTGTAGTTTCGGCCATCGGGAAAGATTCGGGGTCACCGGTATTGTACTGGGACCACCGGATGGGTCCCGGGGGTCCACCGGGTGGAGCCACCCATCCCGAAGGGCCCCATGGGCCGAAGTGGGGAGGGGAACCAGCCCATAGTGGGCTGGTGCGCCCCCCCCTTGGGCCCCCCCTGTGCCTAGGGTTGGAAACCCTAGGGTGGGGGGCGCCTCCACTTGCCTTGGGGGGCACTCCACCCTCCTTGGCCGCCGCCCCCCTTGGGAGATCCCATCTCCAGGGCCGGCACCCCCCCAAGGGGCCTATATAAAGGGGGGAGGGAGGGCAGCCGCACCTCAAGTCTTGCCGCCTCCCTCTCCCCTGCTACACCTCTCCCTCTCGCAGAAGCTCGGCGAAGCCCTGCTGCGATCACTGCTGCATCCACCACCACGTCGTCGTGCTGCTGGATCTTCATCAACCTCTCCTTCCCCCTTGCTGGATCAAGAAGGAGGAGACGTCATCCGCTCAGTACGTGTGTTGAACGCGGAGGTGCCGTTCGTTCGGCACTTGGTCATCGGTGATTTGGATCACGGCGAGTACGACTCCATCATCCCCATTCTCTGAACGCTTCCGCTCATGATCTACAAGGGTATGTAGATGCACTCCTCTCTCCCTCGTTGCTAGATGACTCCATAGATTGATCTTGGTGATGCGTAGAAATTTTTAAAATTCTGCTACATTCCCCAACAGGAATTTGGTAAGGAAACAATTATATAGTGTGCTGAAATTTATTGTCACTTGTTACTATGGAAAATAATCCTTTGAGGGGCTTGTTCGAGGTATATTCACCCCGGCCAGTAGAGCAAAGAGTTGCTCCTCAACCTACTGAAAATGTTTACTTTGAAATTCCTTCGGGTATGATAGAGAAACTGCTAGCTAATCCTTTTACAGGAGATGGAACATTACATCCCGATATGCACCTAATCTATGTGGATGAATTTGTGGATTATTTAAGCTGGCAGGTATGCCCGAGGATGTTATCAAGAAGAAGGTCTTCCATTTATCTTTGAAGGGAAAGGCATTGACATGGTTTAGGCTATGTGATGATATTGGATCGTGGAACTACAACCGATTGAAATTTGAATTTCATCAGAAGTTTTGTCCTATGCATCTCGTTCATCGTGATCATAATTATATATATATAATTTTTGGCCTCGTGAAGGAGAAAGTATCGCTCAAGCTTGGGGGAGGCTTAAGTCAATGTTATATTTATGCCCCAATCATGAGCTCTCAAGAGAAATTATTATTCAAAAATTTTATGCTCAGATTTCTCTCAATAATCGTTCCATACTCAATACTTCACTACTAGGAAAAGGCCTACTAATGGCGCACCGGTTTTGCCTACTAATGGCGCATCACCGGTGCGCCATTAGTAGCACGCCACTAGTAATTTTTACTAATGGCGTACCACTAGTGCGCCATTAGTATCTGGTATACTAATGGCGCACCATCCAGTGCACCATTAGTATATAACACCATGCGCCATTAGTGTGCCTCCCAGGGGCCATATTTAACCATGTGCTTTGGCACACTAATGGCGCACTGCGGATAGATGCGCCATTAGTATACTTGGCATACTAATGGAGCACTCTGTCTTGATGCGCCATTAGTATCCTTTGGCATACTAATGGCGCACTCTGTATTGATGCGCCATTAGTATCCTTTGGCATACTAATGGTGCACCTTGTGGTGATGCGCCATTAGTATGAATATTTGGTTTTTTTTACTTTTCTGATTTTTGCACAGGTTACAAAATATATTATTTGACAGAATATAGACAGTAGCACACAGCAACAGCAGATTCATCGAATACAATAGAAGATTAGTCTCCGAATACAATTCATCATATTAGTCTCCAAATTCAAAAGACCGAACAAAGATAAAACATTACAAGTCTCGAGACCGCGAGTATCGAGTTTGTCTTCACATTACAAGTCGATATCAATCATCTAAACTACCATCACATAGAAGAGAGCTGCGGTCATCACGATGAGCATCATCGCGATCAAACTGGTCTTCATCCGGTTCCTCCAATGCTCCCTCCTCTCTCCCGCTAGATAGCGGGCGTATCTAGATTCGGCCTCCGCCCTAGTGGTGTACCCTTTGTAACTGTTACCGCTGAAACGGTGAACCTGTCTCCGACACTCCTCCCAGTCGTCGTAGACTCCGGGAACCTTACCCTTGTACATGACATACGACGGCATCTCTATGCACAAGCCAAACAACAGACAATACATACATAAGCAATATATAAGTATGCAACAAAAGGATCGGAAGAGAAAAGCAAGACATTAATAGCACGATTCATGGTCCTACTAATAAATAGCATCGATTACATCCAAGTTGAACGACTGTCCAAACCAAAGAGACATACAATTCATTAAAGTTTAATTACAACATGAGCCAATCAATGTTTCAGAACTACACATCACTACTTTCGACTCGACTCATGGACAGGAGCGCGGATGAAGCTGCCATTTGTCGTGATGGTCATGAAATCGCGGGCGTTGTTAGCCTGCATTTGTAGCATTCCGTCTATCTCAATGTTGGATGGTTGATATCTGAGGAAGAACTGCCCCGAGGTATGAAGGACATCTTGATGGATGATGTTCGCAAACTCCGACTGGATGCGAAAGAATTCTTGTCTGATGTCCACGTCCTGGATTGCCAACAAGCTCGTGGCCCAATCTTTGAGATTATTTGGTAGCAGAAGGTGATGATGGTCCCTTACGATCGCCCGCATGTGATGGAGGGCGTAGTAGGCATCCTTCTGACCGCCAGGCGGCTGCTTGATGCAGCAGAACGTCGTATTGTGGGCGAACACGTGCTTGCCGTACTTACGAACTGCCCTGATGAAGGTGCCTCCAGATTTGGCGTAGCCAGGGAGAACATCATCAAGAACTTTCTTGATATTTGTGTAGTCTATCTTGGAGTTACGGTTCGGGTCGAAATACGTGGCCATGGAATATTTCGGGCTTAACAGGATGAGTGTGCAATGTGTGTCACTGCACATAACACAGAATGTTAGAAAAAAAGAACGATCGAAATCTAAGAAATCATATGTTACGGGGCGGTTAAGGGATGACTTACTCGGGAAAGTAAGGCACAGGGAAGTTATCCTTATCTGGGTTTGCCAGAATGACGTCTTCGAGGTGTGAACTCACGACTTGGCAGTCCCCAGCGCTGCTCAAGAGCTTGGCACGCATGTAGAAGGGGTCGACGATCACGATGTCTGGGGTCTTGTCTCTAATGATCCGCATCTCCATACTCAGCGAAAACAGCCGAACGAAGGTGTAGTGCAGCGGATGAAGGTTGAACATAGCAAAGATGTCATCAAACCGCAGGACGATCGTACCCCCGATGGCGCCATCCACAAAGCCCTTGCCCTCTGGCACCTTGGCCACGAAAACCGGGTATGCCACATCATTCTCTCTGAGACGCCGCTTCTCCAAAGAAAGAACACTATCGTGCAGACTCCGCATAGCACCGGTTGCAGCACTGAGCATATTTGTCGGTAGCATCCCCCTACCCGCCACATGCACCCTCCTCGAGATATCCTTAGGTGAAGGTGGCCCGTCCTGAGCACGGATCATACTCGGTGCCGGCTGGCTCGCACCGGCGGCCTTTTTAGTCGGCCGTTTCCGGCCCTTCTTCTTGATCTGCTATAATGGGACCGAGTTCTGCTCACAGACTGCCTTCTTGAGCGTGTTGGCGCTGATAATATTTGGCACCTCCGCTATCTGAGGCTCGGTGAAGGCGGCAGCTGGAGGCGTCTCCTGAGAACTGAACACCAGACGGCGCCTGTTGCAATTGGGTTTCTCCGTCGTACCAGGTAGATCGCGGTCGTCTTGTTTGGGTTCTTGAGAAGGAGGCCCGCAGAACTCATCACCGTACCCATGTTCGGCAAAGTACTTATCGACGTTGGTAAATATACCATCGTCGTTGTCGTTGTCATCCGGATCCTGTGCCATATGCATGTCCGGATCCTGTGCCATAGGGATGTCCGGTAGCGTTGCGGCGTTCTTGCCATGGCTTGGCGCCGGCACGACTGGCGGTCTTGTCTGTGGGATGGTGTCCCCCGCCCCCAAACGAATCTGGCTCTTTAGCCAAAGCAGGGGCCAGCTTACGCAGGCGCTGAGGGTCATCTCATCTTCTTCGTCGGCCCCAGCGGGTCGAATCGGAGGTAACAGCTCGTCGCAGCCTGGCAGCACCCGAACCACTTCAACCCTATACATTGTGGGTGGCATCGGATTACCGTGGAACACGGGGTTGCCCGGTTGAACGACTATGCCCTTGGCGACATCGACCAACTCGCCGCCCACAAAGTGCAGGAGAGTGCAAGGAACGTTGGCGGCGCCCTGCGAAAACATGTAGGGCGTTAGGGATGCCCAGTCAAAGGCAAGGACATGAAGTCCTCGGCCGAGAGGCTTAGTTACCGTGATGCCGTCGAGCTCGGCTAATGTTGAGGCACCACCAACGGCGGGCGTGCAACTGACAGAGGGGCCGCTTGCTGGCGAGGTGCTGGCCGGCGTACACCCGGGTGCATTAAGCTCCAATGCCAGCGTCGGAGACACCAATACCGCCGCCGCCGGAGACACCAATGGCGCCGCCTGCGCGTTGTGTGAGTTGCTGGCCGTGAAGCTGGGAATCGGGGGCGGCCCCTGTTGGCCACCTGCAATCCACGTCGTTATCCCATGAATCAAGGTAGGCATAATGCCAGTAAGCGTCGATCCCAGTTGTTGTTGCACTTGCTCTTGGACCATCTCCGGAATCCGCGCCACTTGCGCCTTGAGTGCTTCAACCTCGCGCGACTGGCTTTCCGAGCTGGTCTTTTTCTCCTTTCGCCCACCAGCGCCATAGAATGACGACCATTTTGTGGACAAGCCTTTGCCGGCCACACGACCAGCTGACGTTGGCTTATTGAGCTTATCCCTGTTTTTCATTACGTTTAATGCCCTATTCAAAGGGTTGTTGAAAGGGGAGCTCTGAGACGACCCCGCGCTACTGCTTTCTTTGTCCTGCGGAAGGAACGTGAACCATTTAGAAATATTGGGGATTAATTAGAATGCAACCATATGGAGCTAATTACGCGGGGGTGTATTCCTTACCAGAACAAGCTCAAGCTCCTTGGTCTTCAGATCCGTGGTAAGCTCCTTTGTTACCGGGTCCTCCTTGTACCGGGCCCTGAGAAAGTTCCTGGTCTGCTTGTCATTGTATTTCTCGAAGCGGGGCGGTAGGCCTTGCTCAGCACGCTCCGCGTCCTCCTTGTCCCATACAGGCTCCGCCACTCTGTAACCGCCGGGACCGAGTTGGTGGACCCCTATGTTCAACTGCCGCATTTCTTTCCCCCACTGACTTGATTCAGAGGTTGCGGGGCTCTCGCGCTTGATCTTGAACTCCTTGTAGTCATGTTCGCTCATCAAAGGATATTTCGCCTTGATCTTCTCATAACTATCACCTTTGTCAATCATTGCCTTCACCGTGCTTTTCCAAGTAGACAGGGCCGTGCTCATCGTCATGAGGGCGGCACCGTTCACTTTATTACCCGAGAGGCGTGTGTTTGCGAACTCAGCAGGGAACTTGTATCGTTCGTGCAGCTTCGTGAAGAGGAGGCTGCACAAATTCCCTCGGTCCTTATGCCTTAGGTTCTCGGTGTTGATCGAGGCGGTGCTCCGGAGAATGCACCCGAGCTGAATCAAATACCCCTTGACTATGTGTTTGGGCGCCGTCGGATGCCCGTCGAAGTTCACTTCAGTAAATTCCTCCCTGACGGTGTCGAGCATGTTCGGGCGCCGGTCCTTCCATTACCTCTTCGGTTGGCTGCCATCTGTGCGTGCGCCGCCATCATCAGTGGTGGCATCCGCGGCGCCATCATCAATGGTGTCATCCCCGACGCCACTAGGGGTTGTGTAGTCAGGATCGATGTCTCCCGCGGCGTCCTCATAACGGTGAGGTTCTTCCTCCAACTCCTAGGACAGCTCCCAGAATTGCTTGCCGCCCGAACCGCCGGCCTCATCGTTGTGGGCCATGTTTCGCTCTAAATAGGAAAAAAGTTTGGTCAAAAAGTTGGTTATTGTCAAGGAACAAGATCATGATCTCATCATTTAGGGTTTGTCGACACTGAGGCATCCTAAAAGCTAAGCTTTTATCATTTAGGGTTTGTCGACGCCGAGGCACCCTAAAAGCCTAAGCGTACATCATTTAGGTTCTCATCGACACCGAGGCACCCTAAAAGCCAAGGTTTCATCATTTAGGGTTTGTCGACGCCGAGGCACCCTAAATGCTAAGTTTTCATCATTTAGGGTTTATCGATGCCGAGGCACCCTAGGTTGGGCCTAATCACTTGGCACTAATCAGTTGGCTCTATTGCCACCTATGTTGGGTTTATCATCTAGGGTTTATCGATGCTGAGGAGAATTTCTAAGTTGGGCCTAATCACTTGGCTCTATTGCCACCTATGGTTTAATGCAGCAAGAATAAAGGGGCAGTTGATCCTACTTAATTAAGTACTAAGATACCCCGGCCCATGCATTAGTAGCAATTACCTCATATGTCCGATTTTTAGCAAAGTCATGCTAAAATTCATGGAAAATTTCAGCATGACCTTTGCTGAAAATAGGACATATGGAGTACCCGAATTTGCCGGAACAGAAGTTAATCGACATTCCGGCAAACTCAAGGGCCTCTCGGGGTACCTGCAAAATCATCACGACACGAAGGGCCTCTCAAGGGCCTCAAGAAGCAGTGGCGTCCCCCAGGACCCCATTTTTTTGCTAAATTTCTTTGAGCAACAATTAGAGCAGAAAATTCAGCATACTTCTATACAATTTTTTTGTACACATAAGATAGAAATGTAGTGCTGAAAGTTTAATGCTTACAAAAGACTTGCTGAAATAGTGAAAAATATGGAGTCACCAAGCTGGCTAAGAAACTCCCAAAGTCCACTAGCAAATCCAAGATCTAATCCTGTTACACACATCATAACAATTTAAGATAATTAGGATAAGGATAGTAGGAAATGAAAAAGAAAGAGCTCAAAAAACAATCACAACAGAAAAATAATAAAAACCTAGTCCTAGAAGAAAATAAATCCTAAAAGAAAAGAAATCTTAAATAATAAAAAGTTTGCATCTGAGCCACCCTTCCAATCCAACATAGAGAAATGAGCTAGTCAGGACAGCATACAAATGTGCAGATTTCAGCAATGAGGAAATGCAGCCATCCTAGGAGACACACACGACAGGTACATATCTGAACTTTAGCCAGTGCCAAGTGCTTGAGTTTGAAAACAAAGCAAAGAAAACACAAGCAGAATAAGTATCCAGGACCGAGTGGTTGAGGAGTGTATCGCAGAAGAGAAGCTAGTGACTGCAAACAGCGTAAAGTTAAGAGCATACAGACTGTCGCTTCATGGCTGTTACCATGAGGCATATTTTGTTGAGCTCTGGTTCAGGGTTTTATTAGAAAGAAAGAAAATCACCGGCCTGCTTGGTAGAAGCCAAACCTTAGCAGCCAGCAGCATACTCGTAGACAGACACTAGTCCCATGCCATGTCAGGTGAGGTGTTGCTTATACAAAGGAAAGGGTACATAGATTCATCACTACCTACCCTGGTCCTGCCGCTGGATAATATGCATCTACTCTACTCTAATCTACTCTACTCCAGGCGACAGTAACAAACAGAAGAGATGATATCATGGATGCAGTGCAGTCAAATGGAAGTAAAGTCAATTTAGCGGCAGGCATCGTTCCCATGAAGGAAGGGAATTCAGTGAATATGGCAGAGCACTGACAGATTTGCATCTAATAAGCAATCCCTAGCAGAAGATAATCACAGAATCCCTAGCACGAGCTACCCCATTTCCTTCACCACTACGTACTAGGGTCGGGTCGGGTCGGGTCGGGTGGCAGCTAGACCTAGACCTAGCTACCAGATGGAAGGGAAGAATTGTAGAGCAACCTTGGGGTGGGCGGGGAGAGGAGATGCGGAGGGAGGGAGCACCTTGGTTGGGGCGGAGCGGCGAGGGCGACGGGGCCACGGAGCGGCGAGGGCGACGGGGCGACGGAGCGGTGAGGGTGACGGGGCGACGGAGCGGCGAAGGCGACGGATGGGAGGATGAGGCGCGGCGGACGGCGGCGGTGAAACCCTAGGCGATCGCTCGCTCGCTTCTAGGGTTGGGTTGGGGGTGGGTCGATCGATCGATGGGGAATAGTTGAAACTGCCTGCCGATTGCGCACGGGTGGATCTGGTGGCGAGGGAGAGAGGGTCGAAGGGGGGAAGCTTACTAATGGCGCACCACACCTCGGTGCGCCATTAGAAATCTTTTTTTAGATAGCAATGGCGCACCCCGCAGCGGTGCGCCATTAGAAATCTTTTTTTTAGATAGCAATGGCGCACCCCGCAGCGGTGCGCCATTAGAAATCTTTTTTTAGATAGCAATGGCGCACCCCGCAGCGGTGCGCCATTAGAATTTTTTTTATTACAGTTCGAGCACAGGTTATATTGCACCTAACCCAATCCACATCAGAACCCGCCCACTAGCCCGACTGGTCAGCACGCAGCACACACACCAGGAGGTCCTGGGTTCATTCCCAGGCTCTGCAACATTTTTTTGCATTTTAAATGTTGTTTGATATTTATTTGTGTTTAAATATGTTCAAACTTGTTTAAATCATAACAGTAATATTTTTTTTATAAAAACAGTAATAATTTTTTTAAAAATATATTCAAATTTGTTACTTGAAAATATCATCGGCGGCGGCGGTGGAGCGGGGGAGGGTGCGGGGGGTGCCCGTTGGCGGCGGTGGAGTGGGGGAGGGTGCGGGGGGGCGGTGCTCGTCCGCGACGGTGGAGGGGGATCGAGATCGAGTGTCCTCATGAATTCAAAAAGTGCCCGTGAAATTTAAAAATATTCATCATATCAAAAAGTGCCCATGAAATACAATCAAGAAATGAAGACTACGATTTAAATACAATCGATCTTAGCTAGCTATCTGTTCACAATCTTCTTGCCCTTCTTTTTCGCAAATGGATTTCTTCTGTGGAACGGACGTCCTTTAGGTAGGGTGGTCCTGCTTCTTCTTGTGGTGTGTGCTGCTACTTCGTCGTCGTCGTCATGTTCGATCTTCGGGTCGTCGTACTTGTCGAAGTCTTGCTCATTGGCTACTCCATCCATTCCAATGATCTTCCTTTTGCCTCTCCTCACGACAACATGACTGGGCTTTGACGGGTCGGTAATGAAGAAGCGTTGGTCCACTTGGGAAGCCAGTACCCATGGCTCATTTTTCGCGGTGACGTTTGCCCCCGCGGTCTTGGATTTGGCTTCGGGTATAACCATGGTGGTGAAATACCGGTCTTCTTTTAGGACGCTCTTGGCCCATCTGACACGGAACATCAGGACCATCTCTCCAGCGTAGCTCAGCTCTCAGATCTCCTCGATCCTTCCGTAGTATCTGTCCTTGTCGTTACCGGTGTAGGATTCCATTGTTACCCCGGAGTTCTGATAACCATCGCTCTTCATGTCCTTGTCCTCGGTGTAGAATGTGTAGCCGTTGATATCGTACGCCTCATAGATCATCAGGTTGTG
The DNA here is from genome assembly GCF_056163025.1 of Triticum urartu. Lineage (NCBI taxonomy): Eukaryota > Viridiplantae > Streptophyta > Magnoliopsida > Poales > Poaceae > Triticum > Triticum urartu. The sequence continues at coordinate 62,492,816 of NC_141873.1, read as the reverse complement.
CTCGGTGCCCTGTGACAAGGCGAATATGAGTTGTTCTTCCGCAGAAGAATCCTCATGTAAAGGGTACGACAGAAGCTTCTGCTTGAACCAACGTGTGAAACATAAGTTGTGCTCTTTGATTATATCTCCGTCCGTCCTCTGTTGGCCTCGGTCATTGTACGTCTTCTCAATAAAGGTTTTGTGCTCTACCACCCAAGGATCGACCACGTCTATGTGTTGTAGCATGACTAGGTTTGCTCTTTCAAAGTCGACGAGTCGATCCTCGAAGTCGACATGCATTTTGCGGCGACCCTCACGGTGACCCCATCCAGCGAGCCTGCCGAGGTGCCTGTTGACGGGCAGACCAACGGGGTTCTCGATGCCTAGATAATTCGTGTAGTAGGAGATGCACTCTTCAGTCAGAAAGCCCCTGGCTACACTTCCCTCTGTACGTGACATGTTGCGAACGTATCCTTTGATTACACCATTCATCCTTTCGAACGGCATCATGCTGTGTAGGAACGTCGGCCCGAGTTGGATGATAGCCTCCACGATATGGACCAGCAGATGCACCATAACGTCGAATAATGCGGGCAAGAAGTACATCTCAAGCTCGCATAGTATCACCATGATCTCTTCCTGTAGCCTTCTGAGTTGCCTCACGCCAATCGACTTCCGAGAGGTGACGTCGAAAAAGTTGCATAGGCCAAATAGTGTTTCACGGACGTGCGCGTCCATGATCCCATGGATTGCAACTGGAAGTATCTGCGTCATCAGCACGTGACAGTCGTGAGACTTCATCCCGCTGAACTTCTGCTTCGCTGGGTCTAGGTATCTGCTTATCTTCCCCGCGTAACCATAAGGAAGTTTTACTCCTACGAGGCAGGTGAAAAACTGCTCGATCTCCTCCTGACTTAGAGTGAAGCACGCGGGAGGGTAGTCACTTCCGGTCTTCTTGGCCTTTTTGCCTTTGCGACGAGTTTCTGTGTCCTGCTTCGCCTCATCATCATCATCATCATTAGCGTGAAGCTCCTGCCTGATGCCCATTGATTTCAAGTCTGCCCTTGCTTTCGGCCCATCTTTGGTCCTCTCTGGCATGTTGAGTAGGGTACCAAGCAGACTCTCGCACACGTTCTTCGTGATATGCATGGCATCAAGGCTGTGAGGCACACGGTGGATCTTCCAGTACGGCAAGTCCCAGAAAACAGACCTCGTTTTCCATACCTTCAGCAGCGGCTCTGGCGCCTTTCGCTTCTTTCCCGGCTCTGGCGCCTTTTGCTTCTTTCCCGGCAGTGGGCAATCTTTCCAATTTTTCAACAGCTCGTCTATTTCCTCGCCGCTCCTCGAACGCGGGCGTTTTCGGGGTTCGGTTTCACCATCGAACAGATCCTTGTGTTTCCTCCACGGGTCATCGTCGCGAAGCCACCTTCGATGTCCCATGAACATAGTTTTCGAAGATCCGGGATCTCTATCTAGCTGGCGATATGTTGTGTCATCCATGCACCTTACGCATCCAGAAAATCCGTGGACTACCTACCCCGCGAGATATCCGTAACCGAGATAGTCATGCACCGTCGTGAGCAGTGCGGCTCTCGTAGGGAAATATTCTTTCTCTGCGGCGTCCCACGTATTGGCTGGCGTTTTCCACAGCGTGTCTAGCTCCTCTTTCAGCAGCCCCAGATACAGATTGATGTCGTTCCCTGGTTGTTTCGGCCCTTCAATTAGCATACTCATGTGAATGTACTTCCTCTTCATACACAACTAGGGGGGAAGGTTGTACATCCGTACAAACACAGGCCACGTGCTATGTGTGCTTCTCTGGCTGCCAAACGGATTGACTCCATCGGTGCTCGCGCCCAGCACGATGTTCCTTGGATCCTTCCCAAATTCTGGGTATTCGAAGTTCAACGCTTGCCACTGGCTCGCATCCTTAGGGTGACTCAGCATCTTGTCTTTTTTATTTATCTCCGGATCATTTCCGTCATCTTCCCGCTTCTTCTCCTCCCTATCCGCATGCCAACACAGGAGCTTTGCTACCTTAGGGTCCACGAAATACCGCTGCAGACGAGGAGTGATCGGAAAGTACCACACCGATTTTCGAGGAGCTTTCTTCCTCTTCTTGTATCGAGTGACGCCGCACACCGGACATATGGTAGACTCCGCGTGCTCGTCCCGATAAATGATGCAATTGTTCATGCAGACATGGTATTTCACGTGCGGTAAATCCAGAGGACACACGATTTTCTTCGCCTCCTCGAAACTGGTCGGGCACTTGTTCCCCTTGGGAAGACGTTCGTGCCAGAATGACATGTTCTCGTCGAAGCATGTGTCGGTCATTTTGTGTTTTACCTTCATCTCCAGAGCCATGAGCGTTACTTTCAGGCGGGTATCCTCGGGCCTGCATCCTTCATACAATGGAGTAGCCGCGTCTATCTCCAGTTGATCCAGCTTGGCTTTCTCTCGGGCGGCAGCTTTTGCGTTATCCGTCTGCTTGAGAAGCAGCTCTTGAATATGAGGGTCCTGCACCCAGCCTCCATCGTCGTCTGCTCCGGTATCTTCATCTTCATGATCATGCCCTTCATCTTGATCTTCCTCATCATCATGTACGACATCTTCTACATGATGACTGTGTACAGCTTCGCCGTCGTGATCATGTCCTGGAGATTCTTTGTCTTCTCGCCCGCCCTCGCCGCGGTGGTACTTGTCTTGTTGCCCTTCCTCATTTCTTGCCCGGCCCCCATGGACGACTTCATAGTCATCTTCATCACCTTGCCACCGATAGCCATCCATGAAACCACGCAAGAGCAGGTGGTCCCACACCTGCCCAGAATCCGGGTTCGCAATAAGGCTCTTCAGCTTGCATCTTCGACACGGACATCTTATCCCCGTCTTGTTCTTTTGAAGCATCTCGGCCTTCGCGGAGGTCAAAAACCTATTCACGATGCCTTCGGTCATCGTGCGGACCATGGTCGCCTGCGGGGTAGAGCAAAACGATATTTTAGAACCAAGAAAAAATTTGGCATGACCTTCCCTAAAAATAGGACCAAAAAGAATGCATAGTGCCAAAATTCTCGCCGAAACGGAAATGAATCAACATTCCGGCAAAATATTGGCAACTATCGCATTTCAAATACCGGCACCTGCAAACACAAACATATATGCAACACCACAAACACATGCAACACCACAAACATACATAGATCTAGCTAGGCCTCAAAAAGTGCATGTGCACGTTGTTGGAGCGAGCTAGGGAGAAAAAAAAGTAGATCTACATCATGAAGATAGCTTTCCCCTTACTTACCTATCAAAAAAAGGTAATTTCACCACTTAATTTTGATGAATCTATGATGGAAATGAGGTGAGGAGGAGGAGGCAACCGAAAGCTTGGAGAAGGAGGTGGAGGGAATGAAGTGGGGAAAGTGAGTGGGTAGGTGTGGGGCTGTCCAAAATATCTTGTTGGGGTCCCGGGTTACTAATGGCGCACCACCTGCAAATGCGCCATTAGTAACCCTGGTTACTAATGGCACACCTGCAGGTGATGCGCCATTAGTAGTTTTGCAGAAAAGTAAAAATATATATATACTAATGGCGCACGTTTACAGGGTGCGCCATTAGTAGTTTAAACTAGTAATGGCGCACTATGAGGCGATGCGCCATTAGTAGTTTTGCAAAAAAAGAATAAAAAAATTCAGTACTGGCGCACTCCATGTCTGGTGCGCCATTACTAGTTAGAACTAGTAATGGCGCACTTCGGTAGGATGCGCCATTAGTATGTATGTAAAAATGAAAAAAAAATTATCACTAGTGGCGCACCAGTTTTCTAGTGCGTCGTTAGTGTCTTCCACACTAATGGCGCATCACCAATTGGTGCGCCATTAGTATATAGTAGTGGCGCACTACTTCCCTGGTGCGCCATTAGTGTCAATCCTATCTATAGCCCTTTTCCTAGTAGTGCTTCTTGTACTAGTTCTTTCATGATGAAGACTATTGAATTTAGATGGGTTTATTGGAAAGAATTAAACGCAACTTTTAAGATTGGGAACTCGGCGAAGGTAAGGAGTCAGGTATAACACCTAAGTTTGATTGTGTTAAATCTTTTATGGATATCGATGTTTTTCATGAATTTAGCACTAAATATGGACTTGACTCTGAGATAGTAGCTTCTTTCTGTGAATCATTTGCAACTCATGTTGATCTCCCTAAGGAGAAGTGGTTTAAATATCACCCAACCATTGAAGTAAAAGTAGTCGAACCTATTAAAGTTGATGAAAAGACTATCACTTATAATGTTGATCCTATTGTTCCTACCGCTTATATTGAGAAACCACCTTTCCCTGTTAGAATAAAGGATCATGCTAAAGCTTCAACTGTGGTTCGTAAGAGTAATGCTAGAATACCTACACCCTCCGAGGAAATTAAAGTTGAGCCTAGTATTTCTATGGTTAAGGATCTCTCGATCGATAATATTGGTGGGCATGTTATTTACTTCTATGATGAAGCTGCTAGAATTGCTAGACCCGATACTAAAAATAAACATAGACATGTTGTTGGCATGCATGTTGTTTCTGTTAAAATAGGAGATCACTGTTATCATGGCTTATGTGATATGGGTGCTAGTGTCAGTGCAATACTTTATACTTTATATAAAGAAAATATGCATGATATTGCACCTGCTGAGATAGAAGATATTGATGTTACTATTAAGCTTGCCAATAGAGATACTATTTCACCAGATGGGATTGTTAGAGATCTTGAAGTCTTGTGTGGGAAAATTAAATATCCTACTGACTTTATTGTTCTTGCTTCCCCACAAGATGACTTTTGTCCCATTATATTTGGTAGACCCTTCTTGAATACTGTTAATGCTAATATAGACTGGGAAAAGGATATTGTTACTGCTGGTTTAGGGGGTATGTCTCATGATTTTAATTTTGCTAAATTTCGTAGACAACCCCATGATAAATAATTGACTAGTAAAGATGAAATTATTGGTCTTGCTTCTATTGCCATGCCTCCTAATGATCCTTTAGAACAATATTTGCTAGACCATGAAAATGATATGTTTATGAATGAAAGAAGGGAAATAGATGAAGTATTCTTTAAATAGGGACCTATTTTGAAACACAACTTGCCTGTTGAAATTCTAGGGGATCCTCCTCCACCCAAGGGTGATCCCGTGTTTGAGCTTAAACCATTACCTGATACTCTTAAATATGCTTATCTTGATGAAAAGAAGATATATCCTGTTATTATTAGTGCCAACCTTTTAGAGCAGGAAGAAGAGAAAATATTAAAAACTCTGAAGAAGCATTGTGCTGCTATTGGATATACTCTTGATGATCTTAAGGGCATTAGTCCCACTCTATGCCAGCACAAAATAAAATTGAAGAAAGACGCTAAACCGGTTGTTGATCACCAACAATGGTTAAATCCTAAGATGAAAGAAGTGGTAAGAAATGAAATACTAAAGCTTCTGGAGGTAGGTATAATTTATCTTGTTGCTAATAGTCCGTGGGTAAGTCCTGTCCATTGTGTCCTGCTACCTCTTGCGCACTGTGTTGGTTTTCCCTTGAAGAGGAAAGGGTGATGCAGCAAAGTAGCGTAAGTATTTCCCTCAGTTTTTGAGAACCAAGGTATCAATCCAGTAGGAGGAGACGCGCGAGTCCCTCGCACCTACACAAAACAAAGAAATCCTCGCAACCAACGCGATAAGGGGTTGTCAATCCCTACACAGTCACTTACGAGAGTGAGATCTGATAGATATGATATGATAATATTTTTGGTATTTTTATGATAAAGATGCAAAGTAAAATAAAAGGCAATGAACATAACTAAGTGTTGGAAGATTAATATGATGGAAATAGACCCGGGGGCCATAGGTTTCACTAGTGGCTTCTCTCAAGAGCATAAGTATTTTACGGTGGGTGAACAAATTACTGTTGAGCAATTGACAGAATTGAGCATAGTTATGAGAATATCTAGGTATGATCATGTATATAGGCATCACGTCCGAGACAAGTAGACCGGCTCCTGCCTGCATCTACTACTATTACTCCACACATCGACCGCTATCCAGCATGCATCTAGAGTATTAAGTTGATAAGAATAGAGCAACGCTTTAAGCAAGATGACATGATGTGGCGGGATAAATTCATGCAATATGATAAAAACCCCATCTTGTTATCCTTGATGGCAACAATACAATACGTGCCTTGCTGCCCCTACTGTCACTGGGAAAGGACACCGCAAGATTGAACCCAAAGCTAAGCACTTCTCCCATTGCAAGAAAGATCAATCTAGTAGGCCAAACCAAACTAATAATTCAAAGAGACTTGCAAAGATAACCAATCATACATAAAAGAATTCAGAGAAGATTCAAATATTGTTCATAGATAAACTTGATCATAAACCCACAATTCATCGGTCTCAACAAACACACCACAAAAGAAGATTACATCGAATACATCCCCACGAGAGAGGGGGAGAACATTGTATTGAGATCCAAAAATAGAGAAGAAGCCATCTAGCTAATAAATATGGACCCGAAGGTCTGAGGTAAACTACTCACACATCATCGGAGAGGCTATGGTGTTGATGTAGAAGCCCTCCGTGATCGATGTCCCCTTCGGCGGACCTCCGGAACAGGCCCCAAGATGGGATCTCGTGGATACAGAAAGTTACGGTGGTAGAATTAGGGTTTTGGCTCCATATCTGATCGTTTGGGGGTATGTAGGTATATATAGGAGGAAGGAGTACGTCAGTGGAGCAACAGGGGGCCCACGAGGGTGGAGGGCGCGCCTGGGGGGGGCGCCCCCTACCTCATGGCTTCCCTGTTGGTTGCTTGACGTAGGGTCCAAGTCTCCTGGATATTGTTTGTTCCAAAAATCACGTTCCCAAAGGTTTCATTCCGTTTGGACTCCGTTTGATAGTCTTTTTCTGCGAAACTCTGAAATAGGCAAAAAACAGCAATACTGGGTTGGGCCTCCGGTTAATAGGTTAGTCCCAAAAATAATATAAAAGTGAATAATAAAGCCCAATAATGTCCAAAACAGAAGATAATATAGCATGGAGCAATCAAAAATTATAGATACATTGGAGACGTATCATGTCCCTAAGAAGGGAGGTATTACTATTGTTCCTAATGATAAAGACGAATTTATCCCACAAAGAATTGTTACAGGTTATAGAATGGTAATTGATTTCCGTAAATTAAATAAAGCTACTATAAAGGATCATTATACTTTACCTTTTATTGATTAAATGCAAGAAATATTATCCAAACATACACATTTTTGCTTTCTAGACGGTTATTCTGGTTTCTCTCAAATACCTGTGTCGAAAGAGGATCAGGAGAATACCACTTTTACTTGCCCTTTGAGTACCTTTGCTTATGGACGTATGCCTTTTGGTTTATGTAATGCACCTTCTACCTTTCAAAGATGTATGACTACTATATTCTCTGACTTTCGTGAAAAGATTGTTGAGGTTTTCATGGATGATTTCTCCATGTATGGAACTTCTTTTGATGATTGCTTAAGAAACCTTGATCAAGTTTTGCAGAGATATGAATAAACTAATCTTGTCTTGAATTGGGATAAGTGCCACTTTATGGTTAATGAAGGTATTGTCTTGGGGCATAAAATTTCTGAAAGAGATATTAAAGTTGATAAAGCTAAAGTTGATGCTATTGAAAAGATGTTGTGTCCTAAGGACATTAAAGGTATAAGAAGTGTCCTTGGTCATGCTGGTTTTTATAGGAGGTTCATTAAAGACTTCTCAAAAATTTCTAGGCCTCTGACTAATCTCTTACAAAACGATGTTCCTTTTGTCCTTGATGATGATTGTGTAGAAGCATTTGAAATACTTAAGAAATCCTTGATTTCTACACCTATTGTTCAGCCACCTGATTGGAATTTATCCTTTGAAATTATGTGTGATACTAGTGATTATGTTGTAGGTGTTGTTCTAGGAAAAAGAGTTGATAAGAAATTAAATGGTATCCAATATGCTAGTAAAACTCTAGACAGTGCCTAGAGAAATTATGCTACTACTGAAAAATAATTTTTAGTAGTTGTATTTGCTTGTGATAAGTTCAGACCTTATATTATTGATTCTAAAGTAACTATTCACACTGATCATGCTGCTATTAAATACCTTATGGAAAAGAAAGACGCTAAACCTAGACTTATTAGATGGGTTCTCTTGCTACAAGAATTTGATTTGCATATTATTGATAGGAAGGGAGCTGAGAACCCCGTTGCAGACAACTTGTCTAGGTTAGAAAATGTTCTTGATGACCCACTCCCTATTGATGATAGTTTTCCTGATGAAAAATTAGCTGTCCTAAATGCTTCTCGTACCGCTCCATGGTATGCTGATTATGCTAATTACAGTGTTGCTAAATTTATACCACCTAGTTTCACATACTAGCCAAAGAAAAAGTGTTTCTATGATTTGAGACATTACTATTGGGATGACCCACACCTTTATAAAGGAGCATATGGTGTTATTAGATGTTGTGTACCTGAGCATGAACGGGAGCAGATCCTACGCAAGTGTCACTCCGAGACTTATGGAGGACACCACGCTGGAGATAGAATTGCACATAAGGTATTGCAAACCGGTTTTTATTGGTCTACTCTTTTCAAAGATGCCCGTAAGTTTGTTTTGTCTTGTGATTAATGTCAAAGAATTGGTAATATTAGTAGACATCAAGAAATGCCTATGAACTATTCACTTGTTATTGAACCATTTGATGTTTGGGGCTTTTATTATATGGGACCGTTTCCTTCCTCTAATGGGTATACACATATTTTAATTGTTGTTGATTACGTTACTAAGTGGGTAGAAGCTATTCCAACTAGTAGTGATGATCATAACACCTCTATTAAGATGCTTAAATAAGTTATTTTTCCGAGGTTTGGAGTCCCTAGATACTTAATGACTGATGGTTGTTCACATTTTATTCATGGTGCTTTTCATAAAATGCTTGCTAAGTATGACGTTAATCATAGAATTGCATCTCCATACCACCCGCAGTCTAGTGGTCAAGTAGAACTGAGTAATAGCAAGATTAAATTAATTTTGCAAAAGACTGTTAATATATCTAGAAAGAATTGGTCCAAGAAACTTGATGATGCATTATGGGCCTATAGAACTGCATATAAAAATCCTATGGGTATGTCTCCGTATAAAATGGTTTATGGAAAAGCATGCCACTTACCTCTCGAACTAGAACATAAGGCATATTGGGCCATTAAAGAGATCAATTATGATTTCAAACTTGCCGGTGAGAAGAGACTATTTGACATTAGCTCACTTGATGAGTGGAGAACCCAGGCCTATGAGAATGCCAAACTGTTTAAAGAAAAAGTTAAAAGATGGCATGAAAAAAGGATACAAAGGCGTGAGTTTAATGTAGGTGATTATGTTTTGTTATACAACTTTCATTTAAGATTTTCTGCAGGAAAACTCCTCTCTAAATGGGAAGGTCCTTACTTTATCGAGGAGGTCTATCGTTTCGGTGCCATAAATATCAACAAATTCAAAGGCACAAATCTGAAGGTGGTGAACGGTCAAAGAATCAAACATTTTATCTCAGGTAATCCCATAAATGTTGAAACCAAAGTTATTGACATCGTAACCTCGGAGGAGTACATAAGGGACACTTTCCAAAATGTTTCAGACTCCGAAAAGGAATAGGTATGAGGTACGGTAAGTAAACCGACTCCAAAACAGTTCTAAGATCATTTTTTCTCCGTTTTGGAATACTTAAGAAAATAGGAAAATAAGAAGTAGTCCGGAAAGGACACGAGGCATCCACGAGGGTGGAGGGCGCGCCCCCTGCCTCGTGGGCACCTCGTGTGCCCTCCAGACTCCGTTTTCTTGCATGATATTTCTTCTGGTCGGTAAAAATTCATTATATAATCTCCCGAAGGTTTTGACCACCGTACCATGACAAAATCCTCTGCTTTTGTTTCGAGTTGTTTTTCTGACAGATCTAGATCACCATGACGTCTTCAAGCGCCCCCAAGGACAAAATTTTCGAGAAGGTCATCAACCCCTATCTCCCGGAGGTGATGCAACACCCTTAAACCATTGAGATGCGTGAGGGGGTGCTGCACATCCGCGATGTTGAGGGACCAAGGAGGAACGGAAGCGTGAAGACAAGACTCGAAGCAATGGAGCAACAAGTTTTCAAGTGCCAGGGGATGGTGGAACGTGGACTCAACGCCAACCACATGATGATTGCGGAGTTCACCAACAACCACAAGCTAGATGCCAAGAACATTGGGGAGTCCATCTTCAAGCTTCCCAAGAAAATCAAGCACCTCCAAGCCCAGATCTATGACCTGCGAAACCAAAACTATGAGTATGAATATAGATTCAAGAGGATGAGTTTGGCTGTAGATTTGAGGATCCAGGAGACTCGATCATCCTTCTATGATGGCGAGCCTATGCCTTGGAAGATGGATGACAATCCTACATCATCAACAACTCCATCATTGCCACCTACGAAGAAAGAGACATAAATACATGGGTATGGGCACTCCCCTTGGCGACTGCCAAGCTTGGGGGAGGTGCCCTGGTATCGTATCACCATCACACTTCTATCTTTATCGTTTTTCTTAGTTCGATCCTTTTGGTTATATCTTGATCTAGTAGAATAAAGTTTAGTATGATCTAGCTTTGAGTTTTTGTGTTGATCCTTATCTATGTAATCGAGTCCTTGAGCTATATATAATAAAGATTAGTCTTGAGTCGAGGGCTTGGTTATCTTGCTATGATCTTGAGGGAATAAAAGAAAAAAAGAATAAAAAGAAATAAAGAGATCATATTGATCTTATGGAGAGTAATGACTTCACATATAAAGAGAATGATGAATAAAAGTTGTTGAGAGTTGACAAACATAGTTTTGGTCATCGTTGCAATTAATAGGAAGTAATAAAGAAAGAGAGGTTTTCACATATAAATATACTATCTTGGACATCTTTTATGATTGTGAGCACTCATTAAAATATGATATGCTAAAAATTTGATGTTGGACAAGGAAGACAATGTAATGGGTTATGTTTTCTTATATGTGAAATAAATTATATTGTCATGGATCATCCAACATGTTGAGCTTGCCTTTCCCACTCATGCTAGCCAAATTCTTTGCACCAAGTAGAGATACTACTTGTGCTTCCAAATATCCTTAAACCCAGTTTTGCCATGAGAGTCCACCATATCTACCTATGGATTGAGTAAGATCCTTCAAGTAAGTTGTCATTGTTGCAAGCAATAAAAATTGCTCTCTAAATATGTATGATCTATTAGTGTGGAGAAAATAAGCTTTATACGAGCTTGTGATATGGAAGAAATAAAAGCGACGGACTGCATAATAAAGGTCTCTATCACAAGTGGCAAAATAAAGTGATGTTCTTTTGCATCAAGATTTTGTGCGTCCAACCATAAAATAAAGTATATATATTGCTATTCTAAGAATGATCATGATGCCCTCATGTCCGTATTTTATTTTATCGACACCTCTATCTCTAAACATGTGGACATATTTTTCGATATCGGCTTCCGCTTGAGGACAAGTGAGGTCTAAGCTTGGGGGAGTTGATACATCCATTTGCATCATGCTGTTATATCGATATTTATTGCATTATGGGCTGTTATTACACATTGTGTCACAATACTTATGCCTTTTCTCTCTTATTTTACAAGGTTTACATGAAGAGGGAGAATGCCGGCAGCTGGAATTCTGGGATGGAAAAGGAGCAAATATTAGAGACCTATTCTGCACAACTCCAAAAGTCCTGAAACTCCACGAAAGTCAGTTTTGGAATATATTAAAAATATTGGGCGAAGAAAGCACCAGAGGGGGCCACCCACTGTCCACGAGGGTGGAGGGCGCGCCCTACCCCCTGGGCGCGCCCCCTGCCTCGTGGGCCACCTAGAAGCCCCCCGATGCCCATCTTCTGGTATAAGGTGCCTTTTGCCCTGGAAAAATCAGAAGGAAGCTTTCGGGACAAAGCGCCGCCATCTTGAGGCGGGACCTTGGCGGAACAAATCTATGGCTCCGGCGGAGCTATTCTGCCGAGGAAACATCCCTCCGGGAGGGGGAAATTGTCACCATCGTCATCACCATCGATCATCTCACCGGGAGGGGGTCAATCTCCATCAACATCTTCACCAGCACCATCTCCTCTCAAACCCTAGTTCATCTCTTGTATCCGATCTTTGTCTCAAAACCTCAGGTTGGTACCTGTGGGTTGCTAGTAGTGTTGATTACTCCTTGTAGTTGATGCTAGTTGGTTTATTAACCTATAAGATTGATAGAGGTCACCCCGTGTTAAATGATGGGCCGATCATAATATTGGTCGAAGTGTTTACGGCTTGACCTCGGCTGTCACCGAACACTAACCGGGGGCTCATAACTAGCCTCCCCAATTTAAAGCTCCTATGAATACGTGAAAGTTATAAAGCCCGCATATCTGATTGCCTCGTTTCCGCTAACACAACCGCCTTCGGGAACCGAGATGTCGGCTAAGGGTTGTTTTGTTATTGTGAAAACACCCTGTGTGGCATCTACAAGGGGGTGGAAGCCGACGACATGGCTCTAACTCCTTTATGAGATCTTTTATCTCTTTCCAAGAACTTTGTGTTAAACACAACAAATTTTTCTGTCAAACGGATATTGATCCTTAATTCGGCCACCTGTGCCCACATTAAGTCTAGGGGGCTACTGGGCTTTGCGCTCATTATTTATAAATAAAAGGGCACATCGATCCCCTGATCTGGTGTTGCCACCTGACCAGTGGCTCGAGGGCTACTGCATTGCCTATTCAATGCAGACAATTCAAAGTGCTCAGTGTTCGGCATAACCGAACTATGGACAAGCGCGTCTTCGGACCACAGTAAGTACTAGCTGGGACTTATCTGGCGTCAAGCTAATATATCACGGCGACTTCTCACAACCCTCTCTCAGGGGCCTGTCCGCCGATCATTATTTCTAATATATATTACACTGCGTTTCTATTCCTATGTATGCTGTCAAGCTAGGAGTTGATCCTCGGGCCGATTTTGCAAGTCGACCTGAGTCTTAGGGGCTACTAGGATTAGCAGTTTTATGTTTTCCTTCAGGTGCATCTCGGATTTTAGACCGGCACACACCTTGAGGGCTACTGGATATACATATACTGGCTATATATCTCGGCAGAGAATAAATTGCACCAATCAAAAATATTCACAAAAAAACAGCCCGTGATGGGGGTGGTGCACCACCTCGGAGCAGCTCGGCATAAAGCTCGGGCGCCAGTGGCTGGCTCCATAGAGGGCATTTCCGTCATTAAGCTCGGCTGAATTCGTTCAATCATTTAAAATACCGAGGTAGTTTTCGACACCTCGTACGCTGACCATCATTGGAGCTCGGAAGAGGTCCGACATAAAGCTCGGATTCAAATGGCTCGTTCCATAGAGAACTTTTCAGCGTTAAATTCAGATAACCTCCTTCAAACTTTTTCAAGCCAAGGTGATCTATGACCCTTCGGATATAGTCCGGCATTGGAGCTCGGATCCAATCCGGCGTTGGAGCTCAGAAGCGGTCCGGCGTTGGTGCTCGGCTGCAAAAAGATACCTCGAATGCAGTCCGGCGTTGGAGCTCGGATGCAAGAGGACACTGTCGCATGAAAAATACTTCAAACCCTAGGTGTGGCATAAAAATAACAAGCCATTGATAAAGGCCGAAGACTTAAAGGGCTCCTCGGATACCCGACATGTGAGATCTTTAGATTTAGCTCGGCAATCCTCAAGATAGAAGATGGGAACATTTGTTGAACCAGTTTTCAAGACCGACAATCGAAGACGAAGAATAGTTCAAAAGAACCGACGAGCGTCCCCAACTTGAAGACCGGTTCATGGGGCTACTTACGGTGTCCTGGACTAGGGGGTACTCACCACATCGTCTCCCGATTAGTTGGATTGGGCCGAGGACCCCCATGGCCGTTTACTCATGGGCCAGTTCGGACAGCAGATGCATACGCGAGGAAGATTCCACAAGACTTGGCGATCAAGACAAGGACTCCTCTCCACCGATGTATTCGACTAGGACTCTTGTTATCCTAGGCTTCTGGTACATTATATAAGCCGAGGTCGGGCTAGTCGATAGGGATATTCTAGATCATTATGACATTATTCATCATACCCTCAGGTTTTAGACCACAACATATGATCTTGAGGTACATCAACTCTGTACTTGATACTCCATCAATATAAACAAAAGCAGGACGTAGGGTTTTACCTCCATTAAAGAGGGCCCGAACCTGGGTAAAACATCGTGTCCCTGTCTCCTGTTACCATTGATCTGAGAATCCACAGCTCGGAACCCCCTACCCCATGATCTACCGGTTTTGACACCGACACTCCTCCCGCAGGAACTCGGTGTAGCGCGCAAGTCGCTGATGCCACTACAAAAAAAATACACTTCCGTGATGATACGTGTTTGTCACAGTAGGTCGCGTTTTCTGTCATGCATGTACATCCATGACAAATTTATGACAGAATCAAGATAGTCATACATGTGCTGTCGTAGAAGTGTTCCATGACATTGTCAAAATTATCATCACGGAAGTGTCCATTTCCATGATGATAAATCACGCATCACGGAAGTGCTTTCGTCAAGGGTGACCGACACGTGGCATCCACCGTAACAGAACGCCGTTAAGCTATCGGGTTGGATTTTGGATCCGATAACCCGTTAACAGCCACAACCAATGCCGATTTTCCACGTGTAAAATTCTCATTGGCTGACGGATCCACGCGTCAGCTCCGCGTTGGCACAGGTGTCACTCATCCAATGGTCAAGATGGGCCTATGATATGTTGACACATGGGCCGGCCCAAAAGTGGCCCACAAAGATTAAATGGGCCGGCCCAACCGAAGGCCCATAAGATTTAGCGGACCATAATGGGCTGGCCCAGCTAAAGGCCCACAAAATTTAGCGGACCATAATGGGCCGGCCCAGCTAAAGGCCCACATGATTTTGCAGACCATAATGGGCCGGCCCAGCTAAAGGCCCACAAGATTTTGCGGACCACAATGGGCCGGCCCAGCTAAACGCCCACTAGATTCTGCCGACCATAATGGGCCGGCCCAGCTAAAGGCCCAACATTCTCTGTCAAATCGGCCCATCAACGGCCTGTCCTAAACTTGTCATCAACGCGGCCCATGGTCACTTCTGGCCCATTAACAGTCTGCTAAGTAATTGGGACGAATTATGGCCCGGTTTATTTCCGGCCTGTTAAAGGTCCGGCTTCATTTGGGCCCATTTACAGGCCATCAAAACTTTTGCCCATAAACAGCCGTGAAGGATTTGGGTCATATTCGGCCATGTCTGACATTTGGCCTGTTAGAGGCCCACTATAGCTTTGGGCCACTTTTGGCCTGTTGTCATTTTCGGCCTGTTAACGCCAGATGTAAACCATGGGCCATATGTGGCCCAACGTCACATCGGGCCCATTAACAGCCCATATAAAAATGATGATAATCTAGCCCGACCGAAGTTCCGGCCTGTTAAAGGCCCGTGTATTAGGTTGGCGCATTTACGGCCCGTCCGAATTTCGGCCTGTTAAAGTCCAGTGGGTTATTTCGCATAATCAGGGCCCAATCTCACTTTCCGTCTACTAAAAGCCCATGTATTTTATGGGCTCGAGATATTTACACCTGTAAACAGCCTATTTTTACTGAGGGCCGAAATTACATTTAGGCCTGTTAAAAGCCCACTATGGGCACAGGCCTACCAGAAAAATATGAAAGCTTATACTGATTTAGGCCCATATATTTTTAGTGGGCTACATGCCAATTTCGCCCCATAATCGTTTTTAGCCCAATTGGAATGGGCCCGACGAATGTTGGCATGTTGGGCTCCTACGAAGGTTTTGGCCGAATACATTACTAAGATAAACCTACACTATACAAAAATAGCGTCGTAATTACTGCAGCCTGAGGCAGCATCATAAATGTTGTATCACAACAAAATAAATTCCAACCATACAACAAAAGGCCTGTTGGCATAAAGTTTATAGTCCTTCTAGATAAAAGCACCATCAGATGTATAGAAGCACAGATCATTTGACCTGAGTGCTAATGTTTCAGGCTGTAGAATCTGATGGAGCAGCACGATCTCCACCTTTTTTTGCCGCCATTGCTCTTGAACGACGAAGCGAATGTCTGATAGTCTGGTTTCAAAACCATTCATATCTTGACGACATTTCTCAACCACTATTCTTGTTTCCGAAACAACGTCCATTAGGGATTGGACTTGTGTCTGGAGCACAGATATATCACTCTGTCTAGCAGGAAGATTTTGTTCAGTAGGCGATTTGGACAAGGTTACCTTAACAACCAACCCAGAATTACGCATGAAGGTGCTTTTTGCACTGTTAGTGGAGAGATACTGACGCACTGCAACAAGAGGTGACATTGTGCCTGTAGTAGCCTCGTCACCTTCAGGTGGTTGTGGATGTTCAATCATTTGTTCCATAGCTTCCTGAAAGTTTGAACTTGTAGATTAGTGTACCAGATAAGTTACTAATGAGAAAAAAACAAACAAAGTAGGTTAAACGTTTATACATAACTTATTTTGGTGAACTACTGCAATACATTACATGTATTGTAGTGCCAACTACATAATAAAATCACTTTTGGAACATATGTCCATGTAGCATGCCTACTGTATTGTCTATTTCCTCACATTCGTTGACACCTAAGGATAAAGAGACATGGTTTAAAGTAGGATGAACATAGTATGACATCATTCATATCATGGGCAAACAGATATAAAACAAACAGGCTATTTTATCATTGTGTGCTCATGTGAACATAACAACTAGATTATAGATCAAGACCAAAAGAATATCCTTCATCTCTTTTAAACCATGTAAGGTGAAATGATACGTTAAGACAACTGTGAATAAAAGTGAACAGAGTAACTGACATTGGTTGCAAACCAAGTAGTTAAATGAACACATCACAGTACCAATCAGTTCAAGGAAGGAGGAGTAAGGACTCACAACAGCGGCTTGAACTGGTGTGCTCATACCCTTCATCTTGCTGGTGTGGCAATCCTTGAAGATTTGCACTGCATTCGGTTCAGGTTCTTTTTGGTCCGCACGGGATTTCCTCTGTATTTGGAACAAGTCAATATAGATACGATAATATGGCACAAAAAAGAAGAAGGAAGTAGCAGCTATTTACAAGAGCCTCGTAGTGTGCAATATAGCTATGAGATATTGTGGTCTGTTGGAATTTCACTTTAGAACGGTTGGTTTTGTTCTTCAAACAGTTAGCCTAGAAGAAGATACACTTGTAAGGCACATACATAAATACAAGTTCAATATGTGGTCTGATCAAATACATATAGCCTACCTGATACTTTGGATCAGACCAGTGTTTAACGAGGGTTGTCCAGTCTTCATCTGTAATATATTCCACTGGAGATGTTTGGGCGATTTCATTGTTAGCCTTGCCTTCAAAGTGAGATTTTCTAAGGTGGTACCAATACTGTCGCAGAGCAGACTGAAAAACATGAGTGCATGCTTCTCTAGTTGCATCATCTTTTGGATCCAACTTGAACCTCATCTGTTGAAAAAAGAATGTGAGTCTTATTAGGAGGAAGCTAGAAAGTATGGGACAGAGCAAGACAATATTACTAATTGCGATGAATAACATTACTTACGGATAAATGGTTAAGGAAGGTGTTAAACTGGGTATTGTCTTTCTCATTCCTGTACTGGATCCACGTTGGGAGGATACATGCATGACACCTAACGGCAACGGCTGCCTCTGATACTAACTTGGCTGACTCTGTAGCATCACGTGGCCTTTTTAAACCACCTCAAAATGGATCTCCATTCTTCCTCCGTTAGATTTTGTTAATCTGTCAAGCATTATCACTGATGTCTGTTTCCGCTTGCGCCGTGGTGCTAGATCAACAACGAATATGGAAAGTGTTAGTGTACATCAAATTGTGAGAGTACATATAAAGGAGCATGCAACTGAAACTTGACTCGGTCAGGTACCATCTTGGTGTTGATGCTCATGAGGTTCATCTGATCTTGCCAAGTCCTGTTGTGTCAGCAGTGCTTTGGAAGTAGTGTTAGGTGTGAAGGAAGCTTGGGAACTGGCCAGTTCCGGAGCAAACGAACGAGTAACTAGTTGAGATGCTGGTACAGTTGAAGCGGATGTTGCAGCTGGTGGAGTAGGTGATACTGTGTTTGTAGATTTAGCCGGTGGACTTGGACCTTCTACTGCACTATAAGTACCAGCAGAATCTCGACGGTAGAACCTTTTCCGTTTCACCTGACGAGTAACAGCACTCCCTACTATATTATTTTCCTTGCTCTTTTTTGACTTTGCCATGTCAAGCTGTACCCACAACACAAAAGAATAAAATCACTCTTCAGAACTCATTGATGCATGATACAGACAAGCAATACTTTGATGTAAGACAACCGTATGAGAATGGAATATGTAAGAAAAATAGGACGGCATGACATATTCACAGCTACGATGTGCAAACTAAGCAGAAGGATTTTCAAGAAAATAGAAGTAATGCAAGCTAGACACCATATGAAAGATGCAACCAATATTACTCTGCCAAGTTAAAAGTGTCTTGTCATAAGTGGCAATTCGAAAAATTAGAAGCAGTAAAACGTAGAAATCAATGCAAGATGCAACCACTATCAAACTGCCATGTTAGAAGCGTCCAATCATGAGTGACTGATGCAGGATACACAACAGCAGTACTTTGATGTAAGAACATGGTATGATAGATAGATAGATAGATAGATGCAGTGTATTCTAGACACAGAAAGCCATGTCATATGCACATGTATAATGTATAAACTCAGCAGGTGCAATTTAATCAAAATAGAAGAAATACAGGCTAGATAACATATGCAACATGAAACCAATTATCACACTGTCAACTTAGAGCAAGCACCTGCGATGGTGGAGTATGGGAGATGAACTCATCATGTAGACTTGGGACTTCAACTTCATTAGCAGTAGCAGTGGCAAATCTAGAGAGTCTCGGTTTGCGTCGGTGCGGAGGACCACCAACATCCCCTAACTTACTCTTTTCCTTCCTATTTTCTGATATTGCCTTATGAAGTCAAAACCACAAGAAGATGAATAAAATTAGCTCTGCATAACTGGTTGATGCATGATACAGACGAACACTACTTTGATGTAAGGCAAGCGCAGGATAGGAGGATGGAATATATACAAAAAATACAACGTTTCATATTCACACGTACGATAGGAGGATGGAATATGTATGAAAAAACAGTAAGCGGAAGGCATTTCAACAAAATTAGAAGAAATGAAAGCTAGGCACCATATGAACATGCAACCAATATCACTCTATCAGGTAAAAAGTGTCTCGTCGTAAGAGCCATTTCAAGAAATTAGAAGCAGTACAAGCTAGAAGACAATGCAAGATGCAACCTACATCACAGTCCCAAGTTAAATGTGTCTTATGGGTAAGTGATCGTTGCAGGTATAAGTTGTAAGCTACGCAGATGCAATTCAACATAATCAGAAGCAATACAAACTAGACATCATACGGAAAACGCAACCACGTATAACAGTTCCAAGTAAGAGCAAGCACCTGTGATGGTGGAGTAGGGGAGATGTGCTCATCATGTACATGTATGTTCTAGAAACAGGAACAGATGTCATATTCACAGGCATTATGTGTAAAGTAAGCAGATGCAATTCAAGTTAGAAGCAATACAAGCTAGACATCATACGCAACATGCAACCACATATAATAGTGTCAAGTTAGGGCAAGCACCTGTGATGGTGGAGTAGGGGAGATGTGCTCATCATCTACACAACTACGTTGACTGTCCAGCCTTGTGTTGTCTTGCGAATCTTGTTGGGAGGATGGCGGAGTAGAATCTGTAGAGACCCCCTGTTTGAGTTGCTTCGAAGGACCACCATCATCCACTGCCGGACTAATTTCCTTCAGTTGTAATGATTTTGCATTGTGAAGTCAAACCGATAAGAAAAAGGAATTCGCTCTTCAGAACTCATTCATGCATGATACTGACGGACACTACTCGGATGAAAGGCAAACACATGATGCTAGGATGGAATATGTATGAAAACAGGATGGTGTGACATATTCACACCTATGATGTGGTAACTAAGCAGAAGGCATTTCAACAAATTAGAAGCACTGCAAGCTAGACACCATATGAAAGATGCAACCAATATCACTCTACCAAGTTCAAACTGTATGGCGTTTCAACAAATTAGAAGCAGTACATGCTAGAAATCATATGCAAGACATAACCAATATCACAGTGGCGACTTAAAGGTGCCTTATCATAAGTGGCTGATGCGGGATATGCAAGAATAGTAGTCTGATGTAGAAACAGGAACACATGTCATATTCACAGGCATTATGTGTAAAGTAAGCAGATGCAATTCAAAAAAGTTAGAAGCAATACAAGCTAGACATCATACGCAACATGCAACCACATATAATAGTGCCAAGTTAGAGCAAGCACCTGTGATGGTGGAGTAGGGGAGATGTGCTCATCATCTACACAGCTACGTTGACTGTCTAGCCTTGCGTTGTCTTGTGAATCTTGTTGGGAGGATGGCGGAGTAGAATCTATAGAGAACCTCCATTTCAGTTGCTCGGAAGGACCACCATCATCCAATGCCTTGCCAATTTCCTTCAGCTTTATTGATTTTGCATTGTGAGGTCATACCGACAAGAAAAAGGAATATCATTCGCTCTTCAGAACTCATTCATGCATGATACTGACGAACACTACTCTGATGAAAGGCAAAGTCATGATACGAGGATGGAATATGTACGAAAAAATGGACGGCTTGACATATTCACACCTATGATGTGGTAACTAAGCAGAAGGCACTTCAACAAATTAGAAACACTACAAGACACCATATGGAAGGTGCAATCAATATCACTCTGCCAAGTTAAAACTGTCTCGTCATAGGTGGCGTTCATCAAACTAGAAGCAATACATGCTAGAAATCATATTCAAGATGCAAACCAATATCACACTGCCAACTTAAAGGTGTCCCATCATAAGTGACTGATGCAGGATACACAAGAAGAGTAGTTTCATGTAAGAACATGGTGTGATAGACAGATATAGTATGTACCAAAAACAGGAAAGTGTGTCATATTCACATGTATCATGTGTAAGCTAAGCAGATGCAGTTTACACTAATTAGGAGCAATACGAGCTAGACACCATATGCAACATGCAACTAGATATCACACTACCAAGTTAGAGCAAGCACCTTGGATGGTGGAGTAGGGGAGCGGAGACTTGGACCTTGTAATGCACTATCAGTACAAGGAGAATCGGTACAGATGCTCCGTTTACGTTGCTGCAGAGGACCACCATCATCGCCTTCCTTACTCTTTTCCTTCCTCTTTCTTGATTTTGCCTTTTCAAGTCAAACCCACAAGAAAAAAGAATAAAATTTGCTCTTCAGAACTCATTGATGCATGATACTGACGAACACTACTTTCATGTAAGGCAGCCGCATGATAGGAGGATGGAATATATATGAAAAACAGGACGGCGTGACATATTGACATGTATGATGTATAAAGTGTAAACTAAGCACAAGGTGTTTGAACTTGTTAGAATCGATGCAAGCTAGAAACCATATGAAAGATGAAACCAATATCACTCTGCCAAATTAAAAGGGTGCCCTAAAAAATGTATTTGACCAAATTAGAAGCAATACATGGCAACAGGATAGAAATAATATGCAATATGAAACGAATAAAGGTGACTCATCGTAAGTGATTGACGCGGGATACAGAAGAGAGGTAGTTTCATGTAAGAACAAGGTTAACACATAGATGTAGTGTGTAACAAAAATAGGAAGGCATGTCATATTCACATGTATGTAAACTAAGCACATGCAATTTACCCTAATTAGAAGCATTACAAGCTAGACATCGTATGCAACATGCAACCACATATCACACTACGAAGTTAGAGCAAGCACCTGTGATGGTGGTGTAGGGGAAGTGTGGTCTTCAGGTACAGAGCTCAATATCTTCATTTAGGCTTGCTATTTCTTGAGAATCATGTGGAGAGGATGAAATTGCATTCTTTATAAGAGTATTGCGTCTCATATTAACCCACGCGCGTGACTGTCTCATCATAAGCGATAGACACAGGATACACAAGAACAGTAGTTTGATGTAAGAACATGGTGTGATAGGCAGATGTAGTATGTACCAAAAACAGGAAGGCGTGTCATATTCACATGTATAATGTGTAAGCTAAGGAGATGCAATTTAACAAATTAGGAGCATTGATGAGGGATACACAAGAAAAATGCCTTATCATAAGATATAGTATGTACCAAAACCAGGAAAGCGTGTCATATTCACATGTATCATGTGTAAGCTAAGCAGATGCAGTTTACACTAATTAGGAGCAATACGAGCTAGACACCATATGCAACATGCAACCAGATATCACACTGCCAAGTTAGAGCAAGCACCTTGGATGGTGGAGTAGGGGAGCGGAGACTTGGACCTTGTAATGCACTATCAGTACAAGGAGAATCGGTACAGATGCTCCGTTTACGTTGCTGCAGAGGACCACCATCATCGCCTTCCTTACTCTTTTCCTTCCTCTTTCTTGATTTTGCCTTGTCAAGTCAAACCCACAAGAAAAAGAAATAAAATTTGCTCTTCAGAACTCACTGATGCATGATATTGACGGACACTACTTTCATGTAAGACGAACACTACATATCACACTGCCAAGTAAGAGCAAGCACCTGCGATGGTGGTGTGGGGGAATTGCGGTGATCAACTAGAGAGCTACGTTGACTATCTTCATTTAGCCTTGTTGTTTCTTGAGAATCATGTGGGGAGGATGACACTGCACTCTTTAAATGAGTATGGCGTCTCACAGAAACCCACCCGGGTGACTGTCTCATCATAAGTGATTGATGAGGGATACAAAAGAGCATTAGTTTGATGTACGAACATGGTTAATAGACATATGTAGTATGTATCAAAAACAGGAAGGCATGTCATTATCAAAGGTATAATGTGTAAAGTAAGCAGATGCAATTTAACCAAATTGGAAGCAATACAAGCTAGACACCATATGCAACATGCAACCACATTTGACAGCGTGAAGTTAAAGCAAGCACCTGGGATGGTTGTGTGTGGCAATCGAGATCATCAACTGCGGAGCTAAGTTTACTGTCTCCAACTGCTGACACTGCACCCGTTAGAGCGCTGGAACGCTTAGTGCTTATCTTCGAATTACACTGGAGCGACTTCTGTCTTTTCTTTTCTGCATTCATCAACACTGTGTCAGAGTCTGAAATACCCATGCATAAAAAACAATAGTGTGAGTATGGGTGAAGTGTGTGCACAATTAGTACAGTGTAAAGGTAGCAGATAGCAGGTCGGTGAGAAATAAATGACGGGAGACATATGATAGCTCTACAACATGCATGGCACACTAAATTACTACATGATTCTATGAAAATAACAGTCGACTGAAAGCAAATAGGTCAGTCCATTTTTTCTGCACCATCCGATGTACAAAGAACGGGCAGATCGCCTTCATCTACCTCCAGCGAGTTAGTGTTAACGATCTTCCTCGAAACGCCAGCGACCACCGGCCCAGTATTCCTCCCCTGCCTGCGCCCTCCCCTCGACCTCACCGCACCGCCGTGCTTGGCACCGCCCCCCGGCCATCCATTCAAGCCCCGCCGACCTCTAGATCGGGCGCAAGCAGCTCCTGCGCCCCACACCTCTATGATAGACACCGATGCGCCGCTTCCCCGGGGAACAGGCGGACTAGGTGCTCCGCGCGCCTAAGCGGGTGCTGCTTCTTTTAATTGCGGTTCGACTGACCCTGAATTGAAATCCAGGCGGGCTACTGACCTCTAGCAAAGGTGAAATAGTAAAAGGGAGGAAACCTTGTGCATTTAGTATCACGAAGAAGATGCAGTAAGAAGCGCTCAACTAGTTTCTTTCGTGGTATGAATACGGTGTGAGTGGAGACGTAAGATTTGCACGAATAAGGGAAGAGGAGTACCTCTTTCTGCTGGCAGTGCTGTGTCCTCCTTCTATTTTTCCGACGATCTTCTTGTTGTTCGCCGGAAACCAGAAGTTGTGGAGGACGGTGCAGCCTTGGACGAACCCATGGCCAAGTTGTTGAGTGTGGTACGGTGGCCGTATGTTGGTGGCAGGGAAGCAGATCCGAGGCGGCGAACGACGGCGCAGCGAGAACAGCTCTAGTGCGGTGGACGGTTGCGATAGTGGAGCCGCAGCAGTGAGGCGTAGGACGGCGTGGTCGGAGTGGTTCTGGTACGGCACACGTTAGCGTCGGCGTCGTGGAGGCAGCTCTGCCTCGGCTTCAGCTGCTAGGTCCTTGAGGGCGTTGCGGTTGCGGTTGCGTTGGACGACGGCGTCGGGGTACCGGCTCCGGCGTGATGGAGGAGGGCGGCGGTGGATTGGCCACTATGGGGTGGAGGACGGAGGAGGCTGGGGTTTCGCGGCTGGTGGAGAGGGCGTTTTCGCGCCCACGGAGTATGAATGGGGAAACGGAGGGAGGCGGGGAACTAAGGGGAACAATGTTTCGGTTTGAGACGCGCGTGTTTGAAATTTGGGGAAAGTTACAAACTTTCCCCCCATCTAAAATTTCAGACATATTGCGGGTTGGGGGTAGGACAGTCATGTCAGGTGTCCCAAATGTGGGCAGGATAGATTTCCGCCCAGCGCATGGGTAGGCGCCCACGGCGTATGAATGCTTCTCTGGCGTCTTGGTGAAGTTACAAACCTACCACGGTTTAGACCTTTGGACATCAGGCCGATAGGCTACACGGGCCAGAGTCAGGACAGTAATTTCCTACCACCAAAACATTAGTCTCGCGCGGTTTCGGGTGACCAGAGTCCTATTTGGTGCTTCGTTCAATATTTGGGGGCAGAAGCATTAGGCCTCCTTTGGTTTGTAGGATTTTTGTAGGAATTCTATAGGATAAGATTTGCAAAGGAAAAATTCCTTTGAAGCCCTTTGGTTTGTAGGAATGGATTCCTATTCCTATGTAGGATAGGAATCAATGCTTCACGTTTTGGAGGAAAAAAACATTATCCTAGACTCAATGGAAAAAATCCTATCCTATGCACCAAATGACATCTCTTTCTCTATAGGAATTGACATGCATGTCATCTCACTTCCTATGATTTTCCTATTCTTATAAAATTCCTATCCTATGAACCAAAGAAGGCCTTAACATTTTTGGTTCTCTTGAATTGAACTTTCAGGATTTGTCAAACTTCACAAATCTTTACTCTTGAAAATCCTAAAGCTACGATTATTTTGGAATGGAGGGGGTACATTTGAATATACATTGTACACGAGTATATATTGAAAAATATGCAACTTACCTCAGTTCATGCATGGTTCCAGATATAATCTCCTTGGTTGCAAAAAAAAGTTAGATATGCGTATGAATATATATAGCATGTTCAAACTCACAACAAAGATTGATGCCCCCTTTTACATCTGATTTACAAATGCCATTATCTTGGGTTCAAATAGATGAATGCACTTCCTATGAATTCGAATCTTCAAAACCCCCTTTATGTTGAATTCAACATGTATTCTATTTCGTAGCTAGCAATTTGGAATGTATCCATGCAAGTGACAAATGTATAAAGTGCTTCACACTAACAACATGGAGTGCACTAATTAATGTTTATATATGAATTGCAAAAGCATCCATTGCCTGTATTTCAAACCGCTCTCACTCTATGGATCGATAATATGAAATAAACACATGCACATGCTAGAATTCAATTGCAGTTGAAGAAAGAGCCTACTCCTGGTACTGTATATTAGTGATAGGGGTGTGTACAAAGTACACGTGAATACCAGGCATTGTGCGTGTGTGTATACTATCGACGAACTAGCCCCCAAGCTTGTATAACATACTAAGGGCCTAGGGTTACAAATCATATATAGTCAGCTTATCACCAGTGGAGATAGAGTCCTCCGCGACTCTGGTAGCTTTGTGTTGTACGTCGAGTCCTCCACATGGGTCTTCGTATAACACATCTCGGTCCAACCTATATGCGGCGCAGGATGGAACCGACCCATGAGTCTTCATGTTGACCCACCACAACTAGAAATGATGTGCCCACCACACCACACACGCAATCGGCCACTAAGAAAATAAGCATATACAATAGTACAACGGTATCTAGCTCACGATACGTCTCCATATTTTGTTGATGACACTGATGGACTTCGCATTTGATGCGTGCTCCGTATTTTGTTGACGACACTTACGGTCATTGTATTTGAAGCGAAAGCACAATATGGTCACTGGACTTCAGAATAAGCTCATCACGGTCACCACATACATTTTGTCGTGCTAACCAACATGTGGTTGGATGGTTAGAGGACAGTGGTTTCTTGAGACCACCAAGGTTAAAGTCCCGGTGCTCGCATTTATCTTGTGTTAATTTCAGTATTTTCCGGCGACATACGTTCAGTGGGAGGAGACGTTCCACTCGACTACGAGGCACCTATGGTGACTTCGTAAAATCTCAAGATCATATATGCTGGCCCACTCTCTCGAAGGTGCTCATAGGGGTAGGGTTCGCGTGTGTGCGCTTATAGCAGTGAGTGCTTGCGCGTATATATGAGCCCTTGCGTCTGTACCGTGTTAAACAAATACATATCATGATTATACGGTCACTGGCTCACTCGTACAACTCCGTATTTTGTTGATGACACAATCAATTGACCAGTCAAATGTTCCACGCGGCGCAACTAGTGTTGCACCATCAGGGCGCGTAACCGTGGGGCCCACCTGTCAGCCCGTATATGAAAGAAAGAAATGGTAGTTTGAGTCTGTACTGTGTTAATAAAATAGGAGTACATTTTAGGGTGATCATACGGTCGCTGGCTCACCATACAGCTCCGCAATTTGTTGATAACATGATCAATTGACCAGTCAAACGGTCCACATTCAGCAGCGCACATTACCATAGGGCCCACCCGTCAGTGCGTATATGAAGGATAGAAATGGTAATAAATTAGTGGTCTGTGGGTATTCGAAGTCGTGAGACCTCTGGTTGGCAGTCACCGGTGGTTGGGGCGTTCATTGGGCGGTGGGGTGGGGATCCCCAAAGAAAAAGCTCGGCGGGGGGGCTAGAGGGATGGCCGATGTGGCGGCGGACCGGTGGTGAGGAGTGGTTTCAGGGAGGGCGGGCTGGCCGCGGGCGGCGGGGGCTGGCGGTTCAGCCGGTGGTGGCTGCCGACTCAGGGGGGGTGGAGTTTGATGATAAACTAGAGGCCCTTGATTTCGTATCCAACGGCTGGAAAATCTAATGACCAGAGATGAAAAAGTCAGTCGACTGATGTGTAGCCTCACCCCGCATGTACACATGCATGCACGCATGTAGGCGTGCAACACTGACACGTACACACGCACGCATGCTGGCGTGCAACACTGACACGTACACATGCACTCACGAACACACGCACGTACGCACCCATGCATGCAACACTGAAACGTACCCTTGCACGCACGCAACACTCGCACGCCTGCATGCACACAGCACACGACGCAAGACACACGTTCAACCTATACGTGCATGCACCCTTTGTTAAGGACATGGATTGTTACGGGTATTAATCAATCTTATCTGTGATAAGCAGAACATTGATGTTTGCAGCGGTCTTTATGAATCACAACGTATCGAACGGGCTATCAACATAGTAGGCTTATCTACATGAAAAAGATGATGTCACACTCAATGGACAATCATCGGTTTATGAAATGCCCGCTTCTGACTGCCCTGGCCCACCAAAGGTTCCTCTGTTGTGCGCTGCATGCATTGGGTCACTGACATGCATGCCATGCACCCAAAGAGCCCACATGTCAGTGGAAGAACGGTGCGGTGTCCTAGGTCAGAGTCGAGGGCGCCACTCGCGGCACGCCCGGCTGAACACGCCTCCGTGCCGCATTCAAACGCCTCCATGAAATCCTCTCGTGTGGAAGCCGAGAAACCCACTCTGGACACACGTATGTTCATGACCGGGCCGCTCCCCTATCTCCGCCACCATTTTGTCCACTCTTACAATGGCTTACGAAGAGTAGTTATTCCGCATCCAAGCCGGCTGGGTAGCCCACCGGATACGAGCTATGCAGCTCACTGATCCACCTCCCTCCCCTCGCCCGACGGAGCCAGTTGCCGCCCCAAGCCGTGGAATTTTGCCATGTGTTGTTTTCATGGACTAGCAAGATGCCCGTGCATTGCATGGAACATCAAGATGCATTTTTTTACAAACTCCTGCATGCATGTAAGGGATAATTAATGTCCTCCTTTGCTAGTACCACGAGGCAAACAGCATTAATATTGCATCGATTAGTGTTAGTGGCCTTGTATATCTGCAAATTGTAATTTTGATAGTGGCCCCTTGTATATAAAAATGGAGGGAGAAAGATGAGAGATAAGGTGAGGAGGAGTGGGGCGTGGTGGTGACTGGTGGTCGGACTGGGCGGAGGCATGGGGATGGACGGCGCCTTATGTCTAAGTTTGTATCTCTCTCACACACACACCCACGTAGGTGGGGGACGTGCACGAAGAGAAGAGGTGCTCGCATGGCGCACGTACTCCCGTCTCTTTCCCAACCACACCCGCGCGGGTACACGGTGGAGCTCATTTCTGTACGAAAAAGGCAGCCCACGTGGTAATTTGGCACGTGTACTGGTTGTCCACTTGGTGGAGGGAGGATCGTCTACCATGGGTGAACAAACAAATTGCGACTTGACACGTTATGTTAAATTAAAAAAAAAGAGGCAAACCATGTGGAGCCTACCTTAGAGGCAAGGCTCTATACACGGGAGTACTTTTGATGTGTCTCGTCGCAGAACAAGGAGAAGCTTGCTTAGTACGCCGTCTCCCCCGCCCACGGGCGCGGTGGCTCGCAGGATGAGGTGAAGCTTGCTTACTAGTACGCCTTACGCCCGCTCCCTCGCCCACGCGCGCGGTGGCTCACAGCACGAGGAGAAAATTTTACTACTCCCTCCGTTTACTCCTCGTCCCTACTACGTACTTTGGTTAGTACTCCCTCCATTTACTTATACAAGGCTACTATAAAAAATACATTTTGCATCTATACAAGGCCACAAATAGTAATCGAGACAAAAGTTACTACTCCCTCCTTTCCAGTTTATGGCTCAATTTCAAAATCTCTCCAACCAAGGTAGACGGTGAGTGGTCGAATTAATTTCGTATTTTGCACAAGTAATTAGTACGCTCATTTTTCTCAAGAAGTTATGTTTACCGAGGCATTAATTAGAACGAATGCATGAATGACCACTAAATTTCCATGAACTTGTACATGCATTGGTTAGTTTCCTCTTGACACTGCTTGCGTCGGGTGATCTAACGCTCCTCGAAATCCAACATGTAATGGTACTACTACTAGTATAGTAGAATTGAGACTTATCAAACAGAAAAACGAATGTTTTTTAGATGAGCCCTATAAACCCTAGTGGGTACTACTCCGTAAAAACAGATTTTTCCAAAACTAAGTCGCTCCCTTTCATGAATTCTGTAGTATACTCCTCCATCGACGCTCCCTTTCATGAATTATGTACTTCCTGTCGCCGACATGCGGGACATATAGCAACCGGGTCGACGTGTCAAGCACCAAATAACGGTGCAGAACAGCAGGGGGACGCACCCCACTCGTACCGGCCCAGTAGTAGTAATGAGCAATGAGACATCAAATCACAATGCCGCACTTTCCCAGACGGACGAAGCAACCATTATTTCACACTTTGGTTTGCCATCATCTCAAACCACGTACTAGTATTGCTTCTGCCTCAAGAGGGACACGCGCATTGCCTTGGTACATCATGACACGTGGGACCGCATGACAGGCCATGCTCCCCCGCCGATCGCTCGGTAAAATCACCTCATTTTTACTATACTTCCTCTGTATCGGTTTACTACATGGCATGCACATCGTTCTAGGTTGAGAATTTAACTGGCTATATATGTGATGAACAGTACTCTAGCCTTGTAAAAAATGTATACTTTTGTACAGTAGTACTATCGATGGATTGTGCCATGGAGCAAAAATTGAAATTAAAAAAAGGTGGTACATATAGAGAGCGCTCGTCGCCAAATTATGCATATACTACTATTAAAAAGGCTAGTCACAATAATGGTGTACAGCACAACCCACCCCTCAAATAAAACTAAGAGGGTGCTTGGATACGTTTTAGTCCCATGACTAAAAGTAGTGGGACTAAAACATGCTAGCCTCACCCATGCTTGGATCCAAATACTAAAAAGGCTAAAATCAAGTTAATGAGCATTTATTATCCTCCAAACCCTCCAATCCAGAACTCGCCTGTGTTATAGGAGAGGAGTTAAATGAGTAGAGAGAGGACTAATCCACATTTTAGTAGGGGTACCCCTGACTAAAAAAATTAGTCTCAAGACTAGTTTTAGCCCCTCTTTAGTCAGGGGTGCTTGGAACTTTAGCCTCTTAAAGAGACTATTTTTAGTCAGACTAAAATAAGTCCCTTGGATCCAAGCACCTTCTAAGCATCCTAGAATTCTTTGACAAAACTAAGCACCCTGAAATTCTTTGACAACTAAACTGTTGGCTATATGATGTTGGCCATATATATTGTACGTATATAATGTGAAGAAATGAGTGGTAGTACTATACCAACTAAAAGATGAAATGTAAGAAATACCAGTATGTACGTACTGAAGAGTTAAAGTAACGAGAAGAAACATAAAATAGTTCTGCTGGGGGCTCAGCACAACACACCCCTCAAATTAAATTAAGCACACCTGAAATTAAACTTTGCAACTATTTCGGTAGACACTGCATTAGAACCACCATGAGCAACGACACTGCCACCTTACTCGGAGTCCTCGTCCACGTCCTCGACTTCGTCCTTGTCCCTCTTCCTCTTGGCCGATACTTCTTTGCTTGAAACGCACACTTGGCTGTTGCTCTTCATCCAACCCTTGTAGATATTGAAGCAAAGGTAACCATCCATTGCAGCGTAGTGGATGTGGTCTATATCTAGTAAATTCCGCTGCCATGCATGACGATGAAACATGTAATGAGGTTTCTCCAGTTTACCGTACAAAGGATGAACCATGGCTCCTGCCAGGGTCAACATTGAAGGCTGACGAGAGGACACCAGCCGATTCTTCTGGAGGTCGAAGGTGTTGCCTACAATGAGGCCTATCCGATGCAGGACTTCTTTGTCGTTACCAAAGTCTACAGTAACGAATTTTATTAGGTTCTTCTTGAGGAAGTCCTTAAAATCCTGGCACTCAACGTCGGCATGGCATATGTGGTAGACCAAGCATAAGTCATGCACGCAAACCTGGATCACGGCGGGCTTCTTCCTCTCTTCGTCCTTTAGATCCTTCTCTCGTCCCAGGACTGTGGTGTACTCAACATCTAGCCCAGCGACCCACTCATCATCTGAGCCTTCGAACATGCGTCTGAAGCGAGAAAGGCATCCTTTCACCGTCGCGAAAGAACGGGTGTAGATGACGTCGAACTCATCGCCGGTGATAGTTCTAACCTTGTACTCACCGCCGATCATGGAGATTTGGGACGCCATGGATTTGGGAGGAGGGTTAGGATTAGTGGAACTGCTGTAATGTGAATGGACGGGACGACTAGGAGCGAACCGTCGTAGTATTGAAGGACGTGCGGGGACGAGTAGGAGCGAACTGCCAGCGTGCGAACGGTAGGGTAGTGGCTTTCCATTCTCCCATGATACGGGCTTCCGAGAGCCCTTGGATCTGAGATCGAACGGTTGCATGGCGTGATTCTAGACCTATGGGTGAATATCCTATCCTGGAGGGTTATTCTGCAAATTTTTAGTAACTTAGCATGCGACCGTTTGATCTCAGATCCAAGGGCTGCCAGCAGCCCGTATCATGGTCGCGCCTACCACGACCGTCGCGTCGCTCGCGCGGTCGCGCCCTTGGAGATTTAACACGGTGCGTTAGGCTATCTGATGTTGGCATGTCATACATAGTCATCACTTAGTCACTCATACTACAACAAGGTTGGCTATAATTGTATTTTTTTTACTCCTCTCTATCTCTTTCTTCGTACTCAAGGAAGAAACGGTGCTAAGCGCGTGTATTTATTGCATTTGCCAAGGAGTGACCTCTTCCAATGAAATGGTGTTGCTAAGTTTGCTTCATTTAATTAGCTATAGACTCAAAATTGTCTTTTCACCTAGGTACACGCACTTAGCACCGTTTCTTCCTTGGGTCACCAAACTAGTCTCTCTCTTCTTGATTAACTTGCCACATCAGACTTTATGCCTATGTGGCAAGCTTAAGCACCTGTAGGAGCAAGTAAAAGTAAGTACAATAGTGCGCTTTACATGGCATTTTTGCATATGTGGAGGAAAGAGAGGCAAGGAAAAAGTGGAGAAGTGGGCTCTCATGCAAGAGCCAGCCTCTACTACATGGTGGAGCATTGGGAGAGGCACCTGTATGGAGGTGGTCAGGAATCTGGGAGACTCACGCCGGTCGTAGCGCCGCAGTTAAAATGATAATGGCAATTCAAATCACGGGGGCCCACCTGTCCAGCAGTAACTCGCTGTCAAATCACACAGCCCTACGTTTGCAGCAGCCTACGCCCTCGTCTTCTTGCGTCTCTGTCGAACCGACTAGGTGGAACTGCCCAGCCGCCTACCGTGCAGGAAAAGCCCCGCCCTCGACTTTTAAATACAACTACATCCGCTTAAGAATCCAATGATATACTTTTTGTGACATAGTAACTCATATTTAGTTAGTCAAATGGATGACCTAGAACTACGTGTAGGCCCTATAAACCGAGACGCCTAAAAATAAAAAAACCGAGATGGAGAGGGTAGTTCAGCACGTATCTTTTTAGATCAATATAGTCGGGATTCACCAAGGAGCAAAACCAAGTGGTAGGCTGCTCCTGTCGTGTTGGCGTAGCAACTCAAGCAGGGTCAGTCCGCACACGAAATGGCGACACACTTAACAGGACCCCTTTGGCCGACATGTGGCTCATCCACCGTCTTGTTCCACGTGTGATGCACCAAATTACAGTTCGGAGCAGCGGTTGGAATTGGAGGCACCCCGGTCATAGCGCCGCGGTAGTAGAAAATGAGCGACGAGGGGTCAAATCACAAAGCCCCACCTTTCCCGCATTAAGCTAGACAGACGAAGCAACCATCATTTCACTCTAGGGCGCAAGAGCATAAAGAAAAGAGAAAACAATGATGCGTGCAGCAGCTACCTAGGGCACCCTAGGGTAGGGGTCTCCACTACAGATCCTTTTTTTAAAGCGCCTCCACTACAAATCGGCTTCTCCCTCGTCCTCTTGAAGAAAACCGATGATGAGTGCGGCCGTAGGGTTTGTAGGAGTACTACGGCGTGCGGGTCCACATCGTAGTAAACGGGTTCGAGCCGACGCCTTAAATATGTGTGGGCCGCTTGGTTTTACGGGAACGAGGCAGCATTTTGGGTTCGGGGACCAGTGGAGATATAGTACGTACAAAAAATTGTGGACGTAGGTTCGACCGAAAGGCAATGATGCATGGGCCCTACATTTTGATATACCCGGGGCCGCGTGAAATTTGCTACTCTACTCAAAACTAGTAAGGTACACATGTATTGAATGCATGAGATTTCGAAACCAAATTATGAATAAATACATATTATAGGATGTAAAGCTTTGAGTCATATATGCATGATGTAGATGTTCGTTTAGTTCTTATAGTTCATCTCATTAAAAATCAATAAGTTTTATAAAAATGTTAAGATTCATGGGGTTGTGCATTGTACTCCCTCCATTCCAAAATAGATGGTGCAAAGTTGGGTCATCTATTTTGGAACGGAGGGAGTAAATCATAAAGTAAAAAACAAATAATGGCAATTCATTTAGAAAAAAATAATCAATTATAGAAGATTCTAGAACAAAGGAGAAGTGCTTGTGTTTTGAGGTTTGTGCATTATGCTTAAGTTCAACCATGGAGTCTTCTAAATTGTACATGTGGCAGATCTGGTGGAATGTTGATGATATCCAACGGCCAGTAGTGCTCGGATTTTCCTATCTCTGCACTGTCGGGTTAGCTTCATCCAGCGACCATCTTTCAAAGTTATTGGCACACTATGTAGTTCTTGTGCCATAGTTGCATGTTTTGGAAAAAAGCTACTAGTGGGTTGTACTATCTATTTAGGAATAGAACATGTATACATGGAAGTTGTAGGGAAAGAGATGACATGGAGCATCTCAATTCCTATGAGTAGGGATTGGAAAAGAGATGTCATTTGGTTCACATCATAGGAACTTTTCTATTGAATATAGAGACGACATGTTTCTCAATTCCTATGAGGAGGGATTAGAAAAGAGATGTAATTTGGTTCATATCATAGGAACTTTTCTATTGAATATATGCTAATGTTTATTTTCCTTTGAAATTAAGGGAGTATAGGAATCCATTCATATGAACCAAGTGGCTCTAAAGCTATAGAAATGATATCATGTTTATTTCCTTTGAAACGTGGAGTATATGAATCTATTCCTATGAACCAATTGGCTCTAAAGGAAAAAATCCTATAAAAATCATATCATATAGAGTTCCTATGATATTCCTCGACACTACAGGATGCTTGAAATTGCTGCAGGTGATACGATGGTATTTCTTTGTAGACTCATCACCCAACTTTATAGTTACCTCTCGAAGATGAATGAAATGATATATACATGGTATTCTACATGTGCAATTTGGTACACGAAAACTTGGTAAAAGTTTGCGAGGTTCGAATTTTTAATAAAGCTATATGCACTGCATTTCGGAACGGAGGGAGCATACGGCAGTTGCTAACACTCACGTGGAAGATTTGTGTGTAGGAGGAGTGGCTGTTCTGTTAAATGACATGGCAAAACTGACACTGTCGGATGCCAATCTAACGGTCCTTACGGCGTTCGTCAGGAAAAGGCTTGTGGCGAACATTTCTCGCATAATGATTTACGGACACATGCATTGCATTGATACGTGCCCCCCTCTCTCTCATGCACACGCACCCTCACGAGTCACGACTCTCCCGAGTCCTCTCGCAGACTCGCACGTCACACCCACCGTCTATCTGCAGGTAGACGTCACGCACATATGTGCTCTTCACACCCTACCCTCAAAACTTCTAGAAAACAAAAGACGGCGCGCACATTTTATTTTAGCTCACACGTCACACACTTGTACTATTACTCTTGCGGCGAACGTTCTTTGGGCATAGTATATTGTACTCTCACGAAGAGAAGCGGTGAACGCACGCACTAGTACTCTCACACCCACTCGCGAGTACACATAGGAGCGCATTTTTTTGAAGCTGGTACAACAAAATCACTCCACTATATATAAAAGCAGGAGCCTTAGCGCTTGCTTTACTAGGGTTCCTCTCGTTCACTCTCTCATGCTCTCCAGATGTAAGCAACACATAGGTGGCCACACTCTCTCTCAGCTCATGGCTGGTCACAAATCCGGCCGGACAACCTCGACCGGGGCAGGGGTGTAGGTGCATGGTTCACGCTGTCGTCGACGGCGAGGGAGGAGACCAACGGCTGCCCGCGCGTCTCGATCGGCGGCCGCACCGTTCTCTCCGAGAGAGCGCCGGCTCGGGAGGGCCTCCGACCCCTTCTTCCTCCCTGCGGTATTGTGGCCAAGATGCGGCCTCCCGATGCCGTCTTTGCGACATGCCGATGACCCTCAGGTATATATTCCTTCAAAACCTGCCTTGCTCTACTTCCCCAGCTCCTTTCGTGTGGATCCTTTTCTACTTCCGTCCGCTATTCCAAAGCCACCTAGACTTCTACCAAGGCACGTGCTTTGCATGTATGTTCTGTATGATAGATACTCATATACCTTCTTTTTAGAGAGAGAAATGGGTACTCGTATCTTGAGTAGATATCATAGTGTGTTTGTTTGCATGATCTAAGGACTATTCTGAAATAAGAAGCAAATCACTTGCACAAATCAAACTGAGTTCCAAGTAAGAATTTGATTACAAGATAAAAGTTGTAGTTTTATTATATGCTGTTTCCTGGGTTCCACTGATGTATAGTTCCAGAGTTGTTTGACGGTTCACATGCATGGTTATGGACTATTTTGTGCAACTAAATAAGTCATTTAGGTCTGACAAACACTCATGTCCTGTATTAGCTTGAGGTATAGCTTATGTATGATTGAAATAAAATATTACACTTTTACTGTGAATAATAAAAATATTACATTTCTCGATGAAGCAGAATAAAACTTTAGCTAGCATCAGCCATGCAATGTTATGTTATGTGAACAGTGTAAACTTTGCAGTATAGCGGCATCTAAAAAATCCATTTTTACAGTAATCTAAAAAAATAAGTTAGTAGTAGAGTGTTTATTTCCCAGGTGACAACGGGGAACCAAAATGTGCTAGCTATTTGCCAACTTGTCGTACTTGCATGTGAGGAGGTGGCAGCAGTTTCTAGACATTCCTCAACTTCACTAGATGCAATCCAGATTCAACGGGGACTTCTTTATTTGTTTACTTGGAGAGCAGAGTCGGCCATGTGCACAAGGAGCGGGAGCGAATCCGGCAGCTCTTAGCCGTCAGATCATGTCATCCTTTGTTTGATGGACGGCAGTGATATGCATGAGAGGGGAAATGAACGGTGGATTTTGAGCCAATGCTTGTTTGGGCGGGAGAACAGAAGATGGAGTGGTAAATCCAATTTCAAAACTGCCGAATTATAGTGGTAGTAGATTAGAAGTAAAGCTATTTCATATAGTTGACTCAAAGCGTTGGTTCAAACAGGGAAGAAAGTGGGAAAGCTATAGCATGAATCTAGGACTTGGTTCTAAGAGGAAACAGGGGAAAGTAGTAATATCTGTCACTGTTTAAATAACCGTATATCTTATTTGCGCAAACAGGGATGTCTGTCTCCATATCGTTTCGGGATGTCTGTCTCTGTATCGTTTCTATCCGCGCAATCAAAAGCACACACCTCAGTTTTAGTACAACTGCGCAAAATGAGATGGTTATCCCTCGCTGTCGTCGTCTAACCTCCCATCTTCAAGGTATCCCTACATTGGTAGTAACTAAGGTAGAATGACCAACGCAATCTAAAAAAAGCTGATTCATACGTTTTACTTCCTGATTGCAATGCAGGGACGAGCGAAAACAACTGCATCCTAGTCCGGAATGCACTTTCTACCAGTTCATCCATGGACCAAGGACTAGCTGGCATGGCTGCACGGCAGTTTTTTGGATAGGTGCGCGGACAAGAGGCATTTTGGTATGCTTATTTCTGCAAATAGCGGTGCTTAAATTTAGTGGAATGCACAAGCATTTCAGCTGGTCAGTACACTGCATGGTTTAGTTCAGCATTCCAGCTGATACCACAATTATAATTGGTTATTCTGGAATGAGAGAACGTAACCCTGAATGGTGGCAACAAGAAAAAACCAGAGTGAACTCCAGGAAATTTAAGCCTGCCGGGAGGCCCTTTGCTCAGAGAGAAGCCTTGCTTGTTTTTTCCTGATTTGTAAACCTTCTCACAACTTTGTCGTTTGCTGTGAACTAGTATATGTTTGTTATGTTCTATGAATCATTGAGATGTATAAAATTGCTTAACTTATGCTTTTCAAGTTTTTTATGAAGACGAGTTTAATGTGAGTGTTCCACATGAGTGATGGACTAGCGTGTGAATGTTTGGAATTTATTACATTGTGGCCTCAATTAACTACATGAACCACCGTAACAAGATACATAGTTGCTTCTATGTCAGACATCAGATTGTTGATTGTTAGCTGGTCGATAGACTAGTGTTGAAGCGAGCTGAGCCAATGTGTCGTGTTTTGCACAACTGCTTACAAGTGGGTTACACCAATAGTGTTTACAAGTACTTATGTATACGTCGGCGCATGGTTCTCGAACGAGTGCTCTATTTCATCAAAACACACACTGCTCGTATGATAAACCGTGACAACTTATGTCTTACCATGCCATATTCATGAAAAAACTAGTGAGGACGCATCTGTTTCGGCAACAATTATGATGGTTCTCACATGATTCACAGGCACATAAAAGTAGCAGCAGTTCCCATAGACGGATTCAAACAGATTACTAGCCCCAGAGGGGTCGATAACAAGCAAGGTTTGGATAATTAGACACAATCCAAACTACTATTAAACACTAGCTGAGGCAACTATTTCATGCCTCGATCTAATTTGGGCTGGACACAAGATGGACCTTGCCATGAACATCATCGAGGACGTCCCGCACCAGCTCAATCCTGTGAACCTTCATGAAGACAACCTTGTGGCATTGCCACTGATAAACTTGTTTGTGGAGGCATGCCACGTCATCTTCCTGCATAAGCTTGACAAGAACAGTATTCCTCACAAACGAATGAGTAGCTTTGAACTTCTTGTGCTTTAGTACACCCTGGACAACACGCCTGACAACAGTGCGGCTGGAATACAACTCTTCATTGGTATAACAGCAAATGGCTTCCAGGATCCAACAGCCCAAGAACTCTGTTTTCCCAGTGCGTATATTCAGGTCGTCCGCCTCATAGCGAGTGACATGTACAACCACACAATCCTTGTCTGCATCAGGGCTCTAATTGAAGCAGAAACAAATTCTGAATTACTTTTTAGGATAAGAAACACAAGTTATTTAAACCACTACGTATACCATGGCATTGAAGCTAATAAAATTGTGCATTATTAATCACCACATACTTCCTTTTCTAAAAAAAATCACCACATACTTAGATGAAAAACCACAATCGAGATCGGCAAAGAAGGAAATCACCTTGGGCAGCTCAGCAGGGGAGGGACACATCCTCGAAGGGGGAAAACTGCTCCTGGAGTGCCACGGGGGCTGTAACCTCAAACGGGGCGTTGACCATCTCAGTATCTAGGGTTGCCTCGGTGGTTGCCTCCATCTTCTTGGAGCTCTCTGTCTCGTGGGGATTAGGCTCCCGCGTCTGCTCCAATATCGGCAGATCTTTGCCTGGTTCTCCTTGGTCCATCATGAAACTGACGAATACTAGGAGTCCACTGAAAGGAAAACACAATCGCAATGACAATGAAACAAAAAAGAGAGTGAGGATCGGTTACTGCTTTGCAAAAGTTCTTTTTTTCCTCTGAACGAAAATATACCAACATCACGGATCCGCTTACCTTCCCTTTGTTCGGAGAGAAGAACAGTGGAAGATGCAAGTGTTGCCTTTCTTGAAGACGGTGAGGGAGAAGGGGATTCAGCGAAGAGTGAAATGATGGTTGCTTCATCCGTCAAACTTAGACTGTGGGGAGGTGGGGTTTTGTGATACGATGGCTCATTACTACCGTGCTACGACCGGGGTGACTCTCCGCCTGCATACTGCCTTCTAATTTGGTGGATGGCATTTGGGCCCGCGCTACATGGCCCGCATGTCGGTGAACAAAAGTATAACGGCATTCAGTAGAGGGAGATGTTTCAATGACCTAGGAGGAGCCAGAAGCGGTAGAGTGTCTCCACTGTACTAGTAGTAATTGTTTTTCTGGGTAGCTGTAGAGTGTCTCCACTGTACTAGTAGTAATTGTTTCTCGGGTCCCAAGACAAAACAACCCATCCACACTAGTCAATAGTAAAATCAATTCAAAAACCTGGGTGCTCTTCTTCCTCCTCGCTCCCACCCACCTCACGTCAGCTCGCTCCACTCATACCCCCAAATTCCTCACCTCACTCCTATAGAAAACCCCAGCTCCCCTTCTTCCTCACTCCTACAGAAAACCCCCAGCTTCCCTTCTTCTTCGCTCGCACTACAACTAGGCTCGTCATTCGTTACTCTGCTCAAATCCGTGAGCGTGACGCGATGCCCTCGAGGAAAATGGAGTCGGCTGACCCCAGCGCCAAGAAGATGAGGCTCCCGCCAGCGATGATGCCTGTTGTAGATCCTGCACCCGGCAGCGCGGGGAGAAGCGGCGACCCCGCCCCCACCGGATCCTAGGAACCCGTAGAATATCGGGTGGACTGCATCAGCGATCTCTCGGACGCCATCCTTGGGGAGATCATCTCGCTTCTCCCACCAAGGATTGCTCCTGCACCCAAGTCCTCTCAATTCGGTGGCGCCCTCTATGGCGCGCCGTTCCCCTTAATCTCGACTGTCGTCAGCTATCTCTCTTCAATGATTTTGAAATCCCAGAGCCATCATCTACTCCCACCAGGGCTCCGTTCAAAGCATCTGCATCCCGTCATGCTACCTGAGCAGTCATACCATGCCCTGCATGGTGGACGCCTGGCTGGAATCCCCTGAATTCACAGAACTACAGCTGCTTGAGTTCTACTATTCCCCTAGAAATCACATACCACATACCGAACGCCATGAACTTGTGCCCTCAGCACCGATGTCCATCTCGGAGTTTTCGTCCTCTCTCCACACCGCCACCTTTGCACAGTGCTACCTACTAGACAATCTGGTACTAAACCTTCGACTCCCATTTCTGAAGAAACTTTCACTTGTGCGGGTTTGTATATCGGAGGCCTCATTGCACAGCATCATCCACTCCAGTTGCCCTGCGCTGGAGTGCTTGGTGCTTGTTTTCACAGTTAGAATCGGTTGTCTCCAAATAAAGTCACCTAACCTTGTAAGAATTGGAATTTCTTTTGACGGAAGGCAGCTCATCATCCAAGATGCCCCTTCACTTCAAAGGTTGATCCTTGATTCTAGTTATTCACCATTGCAAATAACCGTCCTCTCTGCACCTAAACTGGAGACCTTGGGTGTAATACATGATCTCTGTGCTCATTTCAATATGGTGTTTGGCTCCACAGTTCTTCAGGTACTTTATATTATCATCTACACTTGTAACCATAAGCTGCATTTTAAATTTCTGTGCATAATTTATATATCATCTTGGAGTACACATTTTGTACTAATATTATGTTCTATGCTCAATGAAGAGTTTCTCCATGGATGGCCTATCAATGGTGCTGGATTCTATCAAGATCTTATATATCCAAATGAATAGTTTTGATCTGAACAAGATTATTGGCTTGCTGCAATGCTTTCCATGTCTGGAGAAGTTGTATATAAAGGTGATAATTTCACGCACATTGGAAGCCCGCATATAGTGTACTAGAATTAACCGTTCAGCTGTTGATCTTTCGACACTCTTCTTTTAGACCTTAACTGTTTTCAATCTTCACGTCTATTTAGGCAACAGGACGGCGTAAGAAAGTTATAACCAATCGGTGGATTCGTAAGCATCGGGATTTTCTCACTTCTCATGAGATTCGATTGAAGACAGTAACGCTAGAACGATATGTAGCCAACCGTGCAAACACAAGATTTGTCACATTCTTCCTGCTGAATGCGAGGTTACTATTGTCCATCAGGCTTAAGTTTATCCGCAGCATGGTTTTGACGGATGGGTATGTCGAAGAGCAAAAAAAGGAGTTTTAGGTGGGCAAAAGAGCTTCTGAACGTGTCGGGCTTCTATTTACAACATATTGTGGTCATAATCCAGTAAATTTTACGACCCAGGATGTTCATTCTATGGACCTGACCGATCCATTTGACTGTGACTGCCGAAAACAGTGCTGGAGTTAGATGTTGTTGCCCTTTTCAATCTGGTTTTTTTTTTGTAAACCTGATGAATAATTAACCCTCGTGCTTTTGTACAGTTTGTAAGCTGGAGTTAGATGTTCCTGCCCTTTTCAACTCGGCTGTGACTATCATATTTTATTTGAAACAAGGCAAATGGCTTGCCATTCGTTTAATTTAGAGTGAAATATTGTAACAAATCCAAACCAAGGGAAATAACATCACTCTCGCCGGCTGCTTGAGCTCACTGTGCATTACAGAAGCTAAGTGATTAGCCCCCACCAGCACCCACAAACTTGTTTCGAACTAGCACATCAAATGGGCTGTAAATTTTCATAGGAAAGGCTGCATGACCATGACAGATTTGGATTCTGGCATTTGGGACCCGCGAGGAAATAGCCTATCCAAGGTCGTGTCGACTTACTAGCCAGTCAACAAACGATTCTGCCTACCAGTCGTTGGATTGACATCCAACATCTGCCGTGTATCTTCTATCTCTTGTCTTCTTCTTCCTCCAATCACCCAAACCAAACCACCCCATCGACTCCGCCTGCTCCTGCCTCCCATGGCTGGCTGCGCCTCCGCCGCCCTATCGTACGTACCCTCCAACGTTGGTCAGTCCCTCCCTCTATTCCCCCACACGTCCTGTTATTCTTCGGCGACGTCAGCCCCAACACGCACCTGCGCCCGAACCAGTCAACCCTCGTACTCCCCTCCGCCTACGACTGGACCGGCGCATCTTCAACGGCTCCTGTTCGTTCCGTACGAGGCTTCGCCGTCGTCCTCCGCCTTGTGGCCTTGGTTCGGTCGCCGTGCGCGGTGCGCCGCCTCTTGCGTTGTCAACGTCGTCAACAACCGAGAGGAACAAGGAGATGATTGTACGTGGAGAGGATGACAGTAGGGACCCACCAGCGTCATGGCAGCACGCAAGCAAGTGCCTCTATAGTACAAGCCCAAAAATATGGTTCCTCCTAATGGTTGGACATCTGGGGCTCACGCCATTGTCAACGTAGTCAATAAACGAGAGAATTACACTACGAGCGGCTGACACTAGGGACCTAGCAAGTCGCGCAGTTTTTTTTTGAGGA
Source organism: Triticum urartu (assembly GCF_056163025.1). NCBI lineage: Eukaryota > Viridiplantae > Streptophyta > Magnoliopsida > Poales > Poaceae > Triticum > Triticum urartu. The sequence continues at coordinate 62,450,038 of NC_141873.1, read as the reverse complement.
ACAAGCAGTTGTTATTTATACTAGTTTTAGCGACGGATCAGGGTAACAATGGGGCTGTGCGGGGGCTGTGGCCCGTCTAGCCAGGGTTTTATTTATGTTTACCACATCATGAGCCCAGTTGTGTTTTTTTCTTGTTGAAAATGGCTAGCCCAGTTCTATTTTTTTTAAGAAATACCCAAACAAGGCCTACTTGCTTTATCGGCCCTGCTGGGCTACAAATCTTTCAAGACGAGGAGAGTTTCATTCGGTTTGCCCAGAAATGGGCTGTACATTTTTTAAACACATCAAACCGGGAATTAGTTTCAATTTTTTTCATTACAAGATCTTAAATTCCATTGATTTTTATGCGTGGACAATTATTTGGATTTTATATTTATATAAATTATTTTTCAAAATAGTTTGAATGTGAATCGATATTTCTGGATTAAAAACAGTTGACCGCATGGAAATATGCAAAATTTCGTATACTTTTTAACCGTGGCCACAATATGGGGTGTGATGCTAACAAAAAGAAGATGCGCTCCAAAAAAATTCTTACGAATTAGCAAATGGGCTGTACATTATTAGAAATAATGGCAGATGGACTGTATGCTGTTTTCCACAGATTTGAGGCTGACTTGTGCGCCTACTACAGGTTGACGCGTATGCTTTCATAAAAAAAAAGTTGACGCACATGCAACGCCCTGTCAACTTAGTCAACACACGAGAGCAGTGACTGTTGGATGTCCATCCAACGGCTGTCGTGCTTCTATAATCTCTGCTCTTCATGCTCAAGCTGCTCAAACAAGCGCCGGCGGGACTGCCTGCTCCCTCCTCCCGCGGCCGGCTAGGCTGCCGCGTAGGCCTCACGGCCCCACCGTACTCCCATCGCTGGCCTAGCCATCCCTCTACTCACCCACACCTGCTGTTATTCTCCGGCGCGGCAGACGAACCAGTAAACCCTCGTACTCCTCCGCGTGGGAAACAATTGTCAAGTATTCCCTGGCTCCGTGTCATTCCCTTCCTAGGCCTTGCCGTCGTCCACCGCCCTGGTGCTCTCGGCGCGGCCTAGTCAACGTGGTCAATGAACGACATCCATTGGAAGTGGACTGTACGTGGAAAGGCTGACAGCTGGGTCCGCGGCCGCACGCAAGGAAATGCCTCCTTATTACGCGCAAAATAATGATTCCTCCACCTGACAGCTAGGACCCACAGGAAGGGCCTCTGTATTTCGCAAAAAAAAACGTTCCCCCCGCTGACAGGTCAGACCCACCAGCTATATCTTCGCACGCAAGGAAGTGCCTCCTTATTACGCCCAAAAAAATGAATACCCCCTGCTAGCTAGGACCCACCATATTGTTGGGCTGACTTGTGGGCCTACTAAGTTGACAGGGACGGAGAGCTTTGTCAACTTAGTCAATACTCCAGTGACCGTATGATGTCCATCCAACGGCCATAGTGCTTCTTCAACCTCTGGTCTTCTTGCTCCAGCCGCCCAAAGCAGCGCCGGTCGTGCCGCCTGCTCCTGCCTCCCGTGGTCGGCTGTGCTACCACGGAGGCCTCACCGCCCCATACTACTCCCACCACTGGCCAGGCCATCCCTCCACTCACCCACACCCCCTGTTATTCTGCGGCGACGGCAGCCTCACACCGCAGCCGAACCAGTGAACGCTCGTACTCCTCTCCGCGTGGGCATCCACTACCGCGTCTTGCATGGCTCCGCGTCGTCCCCTTCCTAGGCCTCGCCGTCGTCCACCGCCGTGGTGCTCTCGACGCGGCGTGGTCAATGTGGTCAATGACCGACTTCCATCGGAAGAGTACTGTACGTGGAGAGTCTAACAGCTAGGTCCACGGCAGCCGCAAGGAAGTGCCTCCTTATTACGCGGAAAATAATTATTCCTCCACCTGACAGCGGGGACCCACCGGATGGGCCAACAGTATTTTGCGAAAAAATCGTTTCCCCCTGACTACTGGGACCCACCGGACGGGCCACCATATTTCGCAAAAAAAATGTTCCCCCTGTTGTCAGCTCGGACCCACCGGAAGTGCCTCCTTATTACGCACAAAAAAATGAATACTCCCCCGACTAGCTAGGACCCACCTTGCTGGGAGGCTGACTTGTGGGCCTACTAAGTTGACAGGGACGAAGGGCTTTGTCAACTTAGTCAATATGAATGATTCTAGCTCCAGTGACCGTACAATGTCCATCCAATAGCCGTAGTGCTTCTTCAACCTCTGGTCTTCTTGTTCCAGCCGCCCAAAGCAGCACCGGTCGTGCCGCATGCTCCTGCCTCCCATGGCCGACTGTGCTGCGGCAGAGGCCTTGCCGCCCCCTACTATTCCCACCGCTGGCCAGGCCCTGCGGCGACGGTAGCCTCACACCGCAGCCGAACCAGTGAACCCTCATAGTCCTCTCCGTGCGGGCTTCCACTGCCGTGTCGTCCCCTTCCTAGGCCTCGCCGTCGTCCACCGCCGTGGTGCTCTTCATGCGGCGTGGTCAACGTGATCAAGGAACGACTTCCATCGGAAGAGTACTGTACGTGGAGAGGCTGACAGCTGGGTCCACGGCCACAACCCAGTTTTTTTGTGATTTGCCAAGTAAGTCGCTTTGTCAGGCCTGTTGGGCTGCAAATCTTTCAAGACGAGGAGAGCTTTCATTCGGCTGGCCGAGAAAATGGCCCATCAGTAATGAGAAATGGGTTGTACATTTTTAAAACACTTCAAACCAGCAATTAGTTTCAAATATCTTTTTTTAATTTCAAGATTTTAAATTACATTAATTTTTATGCGGAGAATTTGTTGGATTTTATATTGATATACATTTATTTTTAAAATCAGTTTGAATGTGAGTCGAAACTTCGGGATTAAAAACAGTTCGGACCGCACCGAAATATGCAAAATTTCGTATAATTTTTTAACCGTTGCCACAATATGGGCTGTAATGCTAACAAAAAGAATACGGGCTCCAAAACACCTTAAGTATTAGCAAATGGGCTGTAAATTATTAGAAATAATGGCAGATGGGTTGTATGCTGTTTTCCACAGATTTGAGGCTTTCCTAAAAAAAGGTTGACGCACAAGCACTGACTGTTGGATGTCCATCCAACTGCCGTCATGCTTCTTCAATCTCTGCTATTCCTGCTCCACCCGCTCAAACAAGCGCCGGCGGGACTTCCTGCTCCCTCCTCCTCGCGGTCGGCTGTGCTGCCGCGCAGGCCTCACCGCCCGACCGTACTCCCATCGCTGGCCTAGCCATCCCTCTACTCACCCACACCTGCTGTTATTCTCCGGCGACGGCAGACGAACCAGTAAACCCTCGTACAGTCGTACTCCCCTCTGCATGGGAAACAACTGCCGAGTCTTCCCTGCCTCCGTGTCGTCCCCTTCCTAGGCCTCACCGTCGTCCACCGCCCTGGTGCTCTCGGCGCGGCCTGATCAACGTGGTCAACGACCGACATGCATCTGAACTGGACTTTATGTGGAGAGGCCGACAGCTGGGTCCACGGCCGCACGCAAGGAAATGCCTCCTTATTACGCGCAAAATAATGATTCCTCCACCTGACATCGGGAACCCACCGAAAGGGCCTCTGTATTTCGTGAAAAAAACGTTACCGCCGCTGACAGCTCGGACCCACCAGCTATATCTTCGCACGCAAGGAAGTGCATCCTTATTACGCACAAAAAAATGAATATTCCCCCTGTTAGCTGGGACCCAGTATAGTGGCAGGCTGACTTGTGGGCCTACTAAGTTGACGGGGACGGAGGGCTTTGTCAACTTAGTCAATATGCATGATTCTAGCTCCCGTGACCGTACGATGTCCATCCAACGGCCATAGTGCTTCTTCAACCTCTGGTCTTCTTGCTCTAGCCGCCCAAACCAGCGCCGGTCGTGCCTCGTGCTCCTGCCTCCCGTGGCCGGCTGCGATGCGGGGGAGGCCTTACTGCCCCCTACTACTCCCACCGCTGGCCAGGCCATCCCTCTACTCACCCACACCCCCTGTTATTCTGCGGTGACGGCAGCCTCACACCGCAGCGAACCAGTGAACCATAGTACTCCTCTACGCGTGGGCATCCACTGTCGCGTCTTCCCCGGCTCCGCGTCGTCCCCTTCCTAGGCCTCGCCGTCGTCCACCGCCCTGGTGCTCTCGGCGCGGCGTGGTCAACGTGGTCAAGGAACGGCTTCCATCGGACGTGGACTGTACGTGGAGAGGCTGACAGCTGGGTCCACGGCCGCAGCAAGGAAGTGCCTCCTTATTACGTGCAAGATAATTATTCCTCCACCTGACAGCGGGACCCACCGGACGGGCCACCATATTTCGCCCCCCTAACTGCTGGGACCCACCAGCTACATCTTCGCATGCAAGGAAGTGCCTGATAGTCGGGACCCACCTGGTCGAAGCATATGTAGCGTTGTCATTCTGGTCGCGAACATGTACATACATATATACTGGTCGATGTAGAGGCGCGCACGTGTCGTAGTAGAGGCGGCCAGGGTGCAAGAAAGAAAATACGGCCACGTATGTGTACATACGGGCGAGGTCTCAAACGCCTACTCGCGCATACGTACGGCCAGGGCTCGTGTACATGGTTGGGTCGGAATGGAGAAACAGTGTTGTCGTCGTGTTCATGGGGAGGCAACGGAATGCGTCGTGTTCATGGGGAGGCAACTGAATGCGTCGTGTTCATGGGGAGGCAACGGAATGCGTCGTGTTCATTGGGAGGGCTTGGACGGAACAGGCGATGGAAACGAGGCCTGGCGTACCGCAGAACGGAGGAAACGGCCTTGTGTTCGACCGGCCACATTCGAAACGGGATCCTGTTCATCGGGAGGGGTCTGGCGTACCGCAAAACGGAGGAAACGGACCTCCTCCGTTCAAAACGGGGGTCCTATTGATCGGGAGGGGTGTGGCGTATAGCAAAACGGACGAAACGGACTTGTGTTGGAGCGCTACGGTCGAAACGGGGGTCCTGTTCATCCGGAGGGGTGTGGCGTACCGCAAAACGGGACTCCACGGGATACTATTCATCTCCACCGTCGACCCCCTCCAGCCTCCACGAGCTACTGTTCATCCACCGTCGACCTCCTCCAGCCTCCACCTGCGACTGTTCATCCACGGGCTCCTGTTCATCCAGCCTCCACCGCGCGCTACTCCACTGGCTACTGTTCAACCACCCCTCCACCATCTACTGTTCATCCAGCCCTCCACACCACGGGGTCCTGTTCATCCACCCCTCCACAGGCACCCCTCCACCATCTACTGTTCATCCAGCCCTCCACCACACCACGGGGTCCTGTTCATCCAGAGGCAACGCCACCGCTCACTGTTCATCCACCCCCCCCCCCTCAACGCTCACTGTTCATCCCATCGATCGGCTTCAGTTAGCAGCAGTAGCGAAGGAATCGCTCGATCGGGTTTAGTTAACAGCCATCGATCGATCGCTCGGGTTCAGTAACGCGTAGCCTGCAGTGCAATCGCTCGGGTTCAGTTAGAGCCCAACGCCTCGCTCGGGTTCAGTTAGAGCCAACGCCTCGCACACACGCGCGTACGTGTACGAGAGAAACACGCATCGCTCGGCCCCCGACCTCCCACCGCAATCGGGAACTCCCCGAAATTTTCCTCGCCCTCGCTTCTACCACGGTTTTTTCCGTCATGGACGGCCCAAAGAATGTCATGCAGCTGCGTCTCCGGCCCGCCCAAGACGAAAAGCCCATTTTCTGTCGTGATTTTTTGTCATAGAAGTAGGAGCCCACCACATCTATGATGATACCGGGTTTTGTCACAATTATCATCATAGAAGTGTCATATGTATGACGGGAAAAAAATTTCGTTCGGCCCAAAATGTCACGGATGTCTTTTTTTTGTAGTGTGCACGTGCGGGCATCCACCTCCGCCTCCCGCCTTCCAGCGGCGGTGGCTGAGCGGGTGATGACGCCGGCAGTCGACGATTGGCTGGCGGCCACGGCGGCCGACGACGGGGTGGCGGCCACGACCACCGCCTCCCGCCTTCGGGCCGCGGTGGCGGAGCGGGTGATGGCCACGGTGGCCGGCAGTGGGGTGGCGGCCATGACGGCCACCTCCCTCCTTCAGGCCGTGATGACCCACAAGTATAGGGGGTCTATCGTAGTCCTTCCAATAAGTAAGAGTGTCGAACCCAACGAGGAGCAGAAGGAAATGACAAGCAGTTTTCAGTAAGGTATTCTCTACAAGCACTGAAATTATTGGTAACATATAGTTTTGTGATAAGGTAATTCGTAACGGGTAATAAGTAATAAAAGCGAACAAGGTGCAGCAAGGTGGCCCAATCCTTTTTGTAGCAAAGGACAAGCTTGGACAAACTCTTATATAAAGGAAAGCGCTCCCGAGGACACATGGGAATTATCGTCAAGCTAGTTTTCATCATGCTCATATGATTCGCGTTCGTTACTTTGATAATTTGATATGTGGGTGGACCGGTGCTTGGGTACTGCCCTTCCTTCGACAAGCATCCCACTTATGATTAACCCCCCTCGCAAGCATCCGCGACTACGAAAGAAGAATTAAGGTAAACCTAACCATAGCATGAAAGATATGGATCCAAATCAGCCCCTTACGAAGCAACACATAAACTAGGATTTAAGCTTCTTTCACTCTAGCAACCCATCATCTACTTATTACTTCCCAGTGCCTTCCCCTAGGCCCAAACAATGGTGAAGTGTCATGTAGTCGACGTTCACATAACACCACTTGAGGGAAGAGAACATACATCTCATCAAAATATCGAACGAATACCAAATTCACATGACTACTTATAACAAGACTTCTCCCATGTCCTCAAGAACAAACGTAACTACTCATAAATCATATTCATGTTCATAATCAGAGGGGTATTAATGTGCATAAAGGATCTGAACATATAATCTTCCACCGAATAAGCCAACTAGCATCAACTACAAGGAGTAATCAACACTACTAGCAACCCACATGTACCAATCTGAGGTTTTGAGACAAAGATCGGATACAAGAGACGAACTAGGGTTTGAGAGGAGCTGGTGCTGGTGAAGATATTGATGGAGATTGACCCCCTCCTGATGAGAGGATCGATGGTGATGACGATGGTGACGATTTCCCCCTCCCGGAGGGATGTTTCCTTGGCAGAACAGCTCCACCGAAGCCCTAGATTGGTTTCGCCAAGGTTCCGCCTCGAGACGGCGGTGCTTCGTCCCGAAAGCTTCCTTCTGATTTTTTCCAGGGCAAAAGACACCTTATACCAGAAGATGGGCATTGGGGGGCTTCCAGGTGGCCCACGAGGCAGGGGGCGCGCTCAGGGGGCAGGGCGCGCCCTCCACCCTCGTGGACAGTGGGTGGCCCCCCTCTGGTGCTTTCTTCGCCCAATATTTTTAATATATTCCAAAACTGACTTTCGTGGAGTTTCAGGACTTTTGGAGTTGTGTAGAATGGGTCTCTAATATTTGCTCCTTTTCCAGCCCAGAATTCCAGCTGCCGGCATTCTCCCTCTTCATGTAAACCTTGTAAAATAAGAGAGAAAAGGCATAAGTATTGTGAAATAATGTGTAATAACAACCCATAATGCAATAAATATCGATATAAAAGCATGATGCAAAATGGACGTGTCAACTCCCCCAAGCTTAGACCTCGCTTGTCCTCATTACTCTCCATAAGATCAATATGATCTCTTTATTTCTTTTTATTCTTTCATTTTTCTTTTATTCCCTCAAGATCATAGCAAGATAACCAAGCCCTCAACTCAAGACTAATCTTTATTATATATAGCTCACAGACTCGATTACGTAGATAAGTATCAACACAAAAACTCAAAGCTAGATCATACTAAACTTTATTCTACTAGATCGAGATATAACCAAAAGGATCGAACTAAGAAAAACGGTAAAGATAGAAGTGTGATGGTGACACGATACCGGGGCACCTCCCCCAAGCTTGGCAGCTGCCAAGGGGAGTGCCCATACCCATCTGTTTATGTCTCTTTCTTCGGAGGTAGTGATGTGATATTTTTGGCGATGATGCCCCTTAGGATACGGTTCTCTTCCTCGAGCTTATTGACTTGGTGCTTAAGATCCATTGTTTCCTTCCGGAGTTTACCCGCGACGGCTAAAGCTTCTTTCACCCATGGATGTTGCATAGCTGCTGGAGAACCAGTAACACTCTTTTTCATATTTTCATAAGAAAGAAATCTAGCATTGGGAGGGATGACCGAATTTGGAATTGCTGAGCTCTGGAGTTCCTCCATCATAAATATGGCTTGGAGACGAGAGGTAACTTCTTGATCTTCCTCCATGGCATCTATCCTTTTCAAGTCGGCCTCCATCTCTTCCTCAGTTGATGGCCCAAAGTGATCGGCATCACTGTTTGCTTTTGGCCACGGTGTCGGGTGAGATACCCGGCTCTCCCCGACTGACTCTTGAGAAGACATCTTGATCTAATCTGCGGCAAAAACAACTCAAAACAAAAACAGAGGATTTTGTTGTGGTACGGTAGTCAAAACCTTCGGGAGATTATATAATGAATTTTTACCGACCAAAAGAAATATCGTGCAAGAAAACGGAGTCCGGAGGGCACACGAGGTGCCCACGAGGCAGGGGGCGTGCCCAGGGGGTAGTGCGCGCCCTCCACCCTCGTGGATGCCTCGTGTCCTTTTCGGACTACTTCTTATTTTCTTAAGTATTCCAAAACGGAGAAAAATTGTTGTTAGAACTGTTTTGGAGTCGGTTTACTTACCATACCTCATACCTATTCCTTTTCGGAGTCTGAAACATTCTGGAAAGTGTCCCTTATGTACTCCTCCAGGGTTACGGTGTCAATAACATTGGTTTCAATGTTTATGGGATTACCTGAGATATAATGTTTGATTCTTTGACCGTTCACCACCTTTCGATTTGTGCCTTCGAAGTTGTTGATTTTTATGGCACCGGAACGATAGACCTCCTCGATAACGTCAGGACCTTCCCATTTAGAGAGGAGTTTTCCTGCAAAAAATCTTAAATGAGAGTTGTATAACAAAACCTAATCACCTACATTAAACTCACGCTTTCGTATCCTTTTGTCATGCCATTTTTTAACTTTTTATTTAAACAGTTTGGCATTCTCATAGGCCTGGGTTCTCCACTCATCAAGTGAGCTGATGTCAAATAGTCTCTTCTCACCGACAAGTTTGAAATCATAATTGAGCTCTTTAATGGCCCAATATGCCTTATGTTCTAGTTCGAGAGGTAAGTGACATGCTTTTCCATAAACCATTTTATATGGAGACATAAACATAGGATTTTTTATATGCAGTTCTATAGGCCCATAATGCATCATCAAGTTTCTTGGACCAATTCTTTCTAGATATATTAACAGTCATTTGCAAAATTAATTTAATATCTCTATTACTCTGTTCTACTTGACCACTAGACTGTGGGTGGTATGGGGATGCAATTCTATGATTAACATCATACTTAGCAAGCATTTTACGAAAAGCACCATGAATAAAATGTGAACCACCATCAGTCATTAAGTATCTAGGGACTCCACACCTCGAAAAAATAACTTCTTTAAGCATCTTAATAGAGGTGTTATGATAAGCACCACTAATTCGAATAGCTTCTACCCACTTAGTAACGTAATCAACAACAACTAAAATATGTGTATACCCATTAGAGGAAGGAAACGGTCCCAAAAATAGTAGGACAATAAAAACCGGATTGCAATACCTTATGTGCAGTTCTATCTCCGGCGTGGTGTCCTCCATAAGCCTCGGAGTGACACTTGCGTAGGATCTGTTCCCGTTCATGCTCAGGTACACAACATCTAATAACACCATCTACTCCTTCTTTATAAAGGTGTGGGTCATCCCAGAAGTAATGTCTCAAATCATAGAAGAACTTTTTCTTTTGCTATATGTGAAACTAGGTGGTATAAATTTAGCAATAATGTAATTAGCATAATCAGCATACCATGGAGCAGTACGAGAAGCATTTATGACAGCTAATTGTTCATGAGGAAAACTAACATCAATAGGGAGTGGGTCATCAAGAACATTTTCTAACCTAGACAAGTTGTCTGCAACGGGGTTCTCGGCTCCCTTCGTATCAACAATATGCAGATCAAATTCTTGTAGCAAGAGAACCCATCTAATAAGTCTAGGTTTAGCATCTTTCTTTTCCATAAGGTATTAAATAGCAGCATGATCAGTGTGAACAGTTACTTTAGAATCAACAATATAAGGTCTGAACTTATCACAAGCAAATACAACTGATAAAAATTCTTTTTTAGTAGTAGCATAATTTCTCTCGGCACTGTCTAGAGTTTTACTAGCATATTGGATAACATTTAATTTCTTATCAACTCTTTGTCCTAGAACAACACCTACAGCATAATCACTAGCATCACACATAATTTCAAAGGGTAAATTCCAATTAGGTGGCTGAACAATAGGTGCAGAAATCATGGCTTTCTTAAGTATTTCAAATGCTTCTACAAAATCATCATCAAAGACAAAAGAAACATCTTTTTGTAAGAGATTAGTCAAAGGCCTAGAAATTTTTGAGAAGTCTTTAATGAACCTCCTATAAAAACCGGCATGGCCAAGGAAACTTCTTATACCTTTAATGTCCTTAGGACACGACATCTTTTCAATAGCATCAACTTTAACTTTATCAACTTCAATACCTCTTTTAGAAATTTTATGCCCCAAGACAATACCTTCATTAACCATAAAGTGACACTTCTCCCAATTCAAGACAAGATTAGTTTCTTCACATCTCTGCAAAACTCGATCAAGGTTCCTTAAGCAATCATCAAAAGAAGTTCCATACATGGAGAAATCATCCATGAAAACCTCAACAATCTTTTCACAAAAGTCAGAGAATATAGAAGTCATACATCTTTGAAAGGTAGCAGGTGCATTACATAAATCAAAAGGCATACGTCTATAAGCAAAGGTACCGAAAGGGCAAGTAAAAGTGGTCTTTTCCTGATCCTCTTTCGACACAGGTATTTGAGAGAAACCAGAATAACCGTCTAGAAAGCAAAAATGTGTATGTTTGGATAATCTTTCTAGCATTTGATCAATAAAAGGTAAAGGGTAATGATCCTTTCTAGTAGCTTTATTTAATTTGCGGAAATCAATTACCATTCTATAACCTGTAACAATTCTTTGTGGGATCAATTCGTCTTTATCATTAGGAACAACAGTAATACCTCCCTTCTTCGGGACACAATGGACAGGAATTACCCACTGACTATCAGCAACAGGATAAATTATACCTGCCTCCAGAAGCTTTAGTATTTCATTTCTTACTACTTCTTTCATCTTAGGATTTAACCGTCGTTCGTGATCAACAACTGGTTTAGCATCTTTCTCCAATTTTATTTTGTGCTGGCATAGAGTGGGACTAATGCCCTTAAGATCATCAAGAGTATATCCAATAGCAGCACGGTGCTTCTTCAGAGTTTACAATAATTTCTCTTCTTCCTGCTCTGAAAGGTTAGTACTAATAATAACATGATATATCTGGATGTGGGACTATTTAAAGAATACTTCATCTATTTCCCTTCTTTCATTCACAAACATATCATTTTCATGGTCTAGCAAATATTGTTCTAAAGGATCATTAGGAGGCACGGCAATAGAATCAAGACCAATAATTTCATCTTTACTAGGCAATTCTTTATCATGGGGTTGTCTACGAAATTTAGTAAAATTAAAATCATGAGAAATATCCCCTAAACCAATAGTAACAATATCCTTTTCACAGTCTATCTTAGCATTAACAGTATTCAAGAAGGGTCTACCAAATATATTGGGACAAAAGTCAACTTGTGGGGAAGCAAGAACAAGAAAATCAGTAGGATATTTAATTTTCCCACACAAGACTTCAACATCTCTAACAATCCCAACTGGTGAAATAGTATCTCTATTGGCAAGCTTAAGAGTAACATCAATATCTTCTATATCAACAGGTGCAATATCATGCATAACTTCTTTATATAAAGTATAAGGTATTGCACCGACACTAGCACCCATATCACATAAGCCATGATAATAGTGACCTCCTATTTTAACAGAAACAATAGGCATGCCAACAACAGGTCTATGTTTATTTTTAGTGTCGGGTCTAGAAATTCTAGCAGCTTCATCACAGAAGTAAATAACATGCCCATCAATATTATCGACCAAGAGATCCTTAACCATAGCAATACTAGGTTCAACTTTAATTTGCTCAGAGGATGTAGGTGTTGTAGCATTACTCTTACGAACCACAATTGAAGCTTTAGCATGATCCTTTATTCTAACAGGGAAAGGTGGTTTCTCAATATAAGCGGTAGGAACAATAGGATCAACATTATAAGTGATAGTCTTTTCTTCAACTTTAATAGGTTCGACTACTTTTACTTCAATGGGAGGATGATATTTAAACCACTTCTCCTTAAGGAGATCAACATGAGTAGCAATTGATTCACAGAAAGAAGCTACTATCTCATAGTCAAGTCCATATTTAGTGCTAAATTCACGAAAAGCATCGGTATCCATAAAAGATTTAACACAATAAATATTAGGTCTTATACCCGACTCCTTACCTTCGTCGAGTTCCCAATCTTCGGAGTTGCGTTCTTTCCAATAAATCCCATCTGAATTCAATAGTCTTCATCATGAAAGAACTAGTACAAGAAGTATCGAGCATAGAGCGATTATTGAGAGAAAGCCGTGTAACGCCCACGATGCGGCTATATCTCCCACGTGTCGAAGCACGACTTAGAGGCATAACCGCATTGTAAGCAATGTCGCAAGAGGGGTAATCTTTACACATCCCATGTACTGAAATAAGGAAAGAGATACATAGTTGTCTTACAATCGCCACTTCACACAATACATGAGTAAAGCATTACAACATCCAGATACAATCAAGGTCCGACTACGGAACCAAAATAAAAGAAGACCACCCCTAATGCTACAGATCCCAGATTGCCCCAACTGGGCTCCACTACTGATCAACTAGAAACGGAACAACATAACGAACATAGGTCTTCATCGAGCTCCTCCTTGAGCTCGGTTGCGTCACCTGCACAATATCATCGGCACCTGCGGGCTGTTTTTGGAAGTAAACTATGAGTCACGGGGACTCAGAAATCTCACACCCTCGCGATCAAGACTATTTAAGCTAATAGGTAGGGTAAAAGGTATGAGGTGGAGCTGTAGCAAGCACTAGCATATATGGTGGATAACTTACGCAAATGAGAGCGAGAAGAGGAGGCAAAGCACGGTCGAGAATCTATGATCAAGAAGTGATCCTAGACTACTTACGTTCAAGCATAACTCCAACACCGTGTTCACTTCCTGGACCCCGCCGAGAAGAGACCATCACGGCTACACACGCGGTTGATGCATTTTAATTAAGTTAAGTTTAAGGTTATCTACAACCGGACATTAACAAATTCCCATCTGCCCATAACCACGGGCACGGCTTTCGAAAAGATCAGATCCCTGCAGGGGTGTCCCAACTTAGCCCATCACAAGCTCTCACGGTCAATGAAAGATGTTCCTTCTCCCAAGACAACCCGATCAGACTCGGAATCCCGGTTACAAGACATTTCTACAATGGTAAAACAAGACCAGCAAGACCACCCAGATGTGCCGACAAATCCCGATAGGAGCTGCACATATCTCGTTCTCAGGGCACACCGGATGAGCCAGACGTCGGGTAGGCCAGCCCAGAGTTGCCCCTGGTAGCCTCGGATATCGCTCAGGTTGGACCAACACTTAGAGAAGCACTAGCCCGGGGGGTTAAAATAAAGATGACCCTTGAGTCTGCAGAACCCAAGGGAAAAAAGTCTAGGTGGCAAATGGTAAAACCAATGTTGGGCCTTGCTGGAGGAGTTTTATTCAAGGCAAACTATCAAGGGGTTCCCATTATAACCCAACCATGTAAGGAACGCAAAATCAAGGAACATAACACCAGTATGACGGAAACTAGGGCGGCAAGAGTGGAACAAAATACCAGGCATAAGGCCGAGCCTTCCACCCTTTACCAAGTATATAGATGCATTAATTAAAAATAAGAGATATTGTGATATCCCAACAAAATAACCATGATCCAACAAGGAACAAACTCCAATCTTCACCTGCAACTAGCAACGCTGTAAGAGGGGCTGAGCAAAGCGGTAACATAGCCAAACAACGGTTTGCTAGGAAAGGTGGGTTAGAGGCTTGACATGGCAATATGGGAGGCATGATAAAGCAAATGGTAGGTATCGCGGCATAGCAAAAAAATGAGCAACTAGCAAGCAAAGATAGAAGTGATTTCGAGGGTATGGTCATCTTGCCTGAAATCCCGCAAGGAAGAAGAACGAGTCCATGAAGAAGATAAACGGACATAGCCGAACGGATCCTCACAAACGCGACGTTATCGGAACTAACCCGAAGAAGCAACACCGGAAAGAAGCAAACAACATAGTAAACAACCACCACATAAGCATGGGATGATGCACAACCAAGTATGATGCATGTCCGGTTTAAATATGCATGGCATGGCAAAGTGCACAAACAACACTACAAATTAAGTGGAGCTCAATATGCAACGAGTTGCATATTGACGAAACACCACAACAATTATTTAGTTCTCTCCCGTTTATGTACCCAACAATATTAAATGTTGTTAAACATGGCAAGAGATGAAGCAAAAGTAAACTACACAATCTAAGCAATTTAAATGGGGTCGGAAACATCAAACAACAATTCCGGTAAATCCCCATATGCATTTAGCAATTTAATGCAAACAACAATTTAAACACTCTTGATGTTGTTATCATGATGCGGATGACATGAAACAAGTTTATGCATTTTTTTATTAAAAGTTGACAAGAGCATTAAGAAGCATTTGTCACCGTGGTGGAAAGGAAAGGGGTGCCACGACAACGATAATGAAAATGGTGCCACGGCATCGTTCCGGTTCCGGTAACTCGATTGAGATACCGATGCAAAGGAGAAGTGTGCGGATGCGTGCAAAAGATAGTGGGGCGATCCCGGATTCCGGGTGTCCCATGAGTTGGCAACAAGGAAACGAGTGACAATTTGGACACGGTGCAAACACGAGCATCTCAAACATCGCAAGCATTCGTTCACGGACGTCGTCTCGGGGTTATACCTTCGAAGTGTGCAAATGGGACGGTTCTCGTTCGGTGCCAAAAGAGGAAGTATACGTTCTCGGGGCGGTCGTAGTGGAAGTAGAGGTACACAACGTCTTGTCGAAAAATCACGGCGGCAGTAGATTGTACCCATGTTGTCGTTGAACTTGATGGAACCAAAGTCCTCGAGGGTAGTCGTGGGAAGTAGTCGTACTCGCGAACTTGTGCCCACCTGGGACACCTTCCGGACTCCGTTTTTCTTCTGTCTGCTTGTCCCCCAAGATAAAAAATCTATATATACTTCCCAAACCTGTTGATCACCGTATCGCGGAGAAATCCCCTTGTTCTCTTTTCCTTGTTGTTTTCTGTCAGATCCATCTACCATGGCTGCTTCAAGCTCCTCCAAGGACAAGTTCTTCAAGAACTTCATTAACCCATATCTGCGGGAGGTGGTGCAGCACCCTCAGGTCATCCAGATGCATGAGGGGGGCTTCACCTTTGCGATGTGCTATGTCCCAAGGGGATGGGAACCGTGGAGGCCCAACTTGAAGCTATGGAACAAGATGTCTTCCGGTGCAAGGTAATGGTGGAGCGTGGAGTCAACGCCAATCACCTCATGATCACGGACCTCTCCCGTGATCTCAAGGCGGATGGCAAGCCCATGAAGGACATCGTCTTCACCCTCAATGAGCAAATCAACTTCCTCCAAAGCCAGATCTACGATCTCCAAAACCAAGTTTTTGAATATGAGGCGAGGTTTAAAGGTATGAGTTTGGCTGCTAGTTGCAGGACCTGTGAGACTCACTCCTCCTCTTATGATGGTTGACCACTGCCATGGAAATCCAAGGACAAGATCTCCGGTTCATCGCCACCACCTTCTTATTCAACACCAAAGGACAATTGAGTATTGGGTATGGGCACTCCCCTTGGCTTCTGCCAAGATTGGGGGAGGTTCCCCGGTATCGTATCATCCCACTATATTTTTGCCTTTATTTATTTTAGTTCGATCTTTTGCTTTAGATGAATAAAGTTTAGTTCGATCCTTTCTTTTCGGAAGTTTGCTTAGTGATCTATCCTTGTAATCGTGTACGAGATATATAATAAAGTTTAGTTTGAGTTTTTTGCTTTCTTTACTTTCATGTTGCAATTAAAAGAGAAAGGAAATAAATGAAAGAAAGGAAATAAATCAAAAAGATCATATACTAATCTTATGGTAGGTGATGACACCACATAATGAAAAGTATAAGTGGAATTAGAGATAGTCAATGATACAACTCATGAAAGAATTAATAAGGGAAAAGAAGATTCACATATAAATATACTATCCTAGAAATCTTTTGTGATTGTGAGCCCTCATCAAAATATTATATGCCAAAATTGTTGACGTTGGACAAGGAAGACAACTTAATGGTTCATGTTTGTTTATATTCACATAGATGTCATATTGTCATGGATCCTTTAACATGTGGTGCTTGCCCCCTATCTTTGATAGCCAAAAATTCCGCACTAAGTAGAGATACTACTTGTGCATCCAAAAACCCTTAAACCAAATATTATTTTCGAGTGTCCACCATACCTACCTAGGGATTGAGAAAGATCCCCCAAGTAAGTTGTCATCGGTGCAAAAAGGTAATAAAATTGCTTCTAAAAGTGCGAGATCATTTAGTGTAAGAGAAAATTGAGCATTGCACGAACTTGTGATGGTAAAGAATAAAAGCAACAGACTGCATAATAAAGGTCGCTATCACAAGGGCAATGCAACTTGACGTTCTTTTGCACTAAGGGGTTGAGCATACAAACACATAAGCGCATGGCAACCTCTGCTTCCCTCTGCAAAGGGCCTATCTTTTACTTTTATGTATTTCACTTTTATGCAAAGAGTCAAAGTTTTCCTTCTATTCCTTTTTTTCTCCTTTGGCAAGCATCATGTAGTGAGGAAAGATCTAGGCACATATGTCCAGTTGAATATAGATAGCATGAGTCATTATTGTTGACATCACCTTTGAGGTGAATACATTGGGAGGCGAAACTATAAGCCCCTATCTTTCTATGTGTACAGTTGAAACGTTTTGCTCATGTGTACGCGGTGAGTGTTAGCAATCATAGAAGACTATATGATGGTTGAGTATGTGGACTTGCCTAAAGGCTCCGATACGTGACCCTTCCTGAAAAGATGATGAATTGTAGTTGCAAAGTTGACTGAGAACATAGTTTGTTGGTTTCTAATAGAGTTTTTTTCTTTATACTTCAATAGTGTGATGAATTGTCACTTATTCATGAGAAGTCTATGATAAAATTTCTATGATATGAGTCCTATGTTTAAGTTTGTTGCTGTTATAATAATGAACATGATGCTTCTATGTCTGTATTTTGTTTTTATCGGCACCTCTCTCTCTCTCTCTCTCTAAGCATGTGGACATGTTTTTCGATTTTGGTTTTTGCTTGAGGATAAGTGAGGTCTAAGCTTGGGGGAGTTGATACATCCATTTTGCATCATGTTTTCCTACTGTTATTTATGATGTTTTTATCCATAATGATGCTTTTTGGAGTAATTCTAATGCCTTTTTCTCTCATAATATGCAAGGTATACACAAAGAGGGAGAATTCCGGCAGCTGGAAATCTGGACCTAGAAAAGCTACGTCAGGCCACCTATTCTGCACAACTCCAAACAAGCAGAAACTTCACATAGATTTTTTATCGAATATATGAAGAATATTGGAGCAAATAACTACCAGAGGGGGCACACCAGGTGGGCACAACCCACCTGGGCGCACCAGGGAGCCCAAGCGTGCCCTTGTGGGTTGTGCTCACCTAGGCCCACCTCCGGTGCCCATCTTCTGGTATATAAGTCATTTTGACCTAGAAAAAATCAAGAGAGGACTGTCGGGACGGAGCGCCGCCGTCTTGAGGCGGAACTTGAGCAGGAGCACTTTTGCCCTCCGGTGGAGCGATTCTGCTGCGGGAACTTCCCTCCCGGAGGGGGAAATCATCGTCATCATCATCACCAACAACTCTCCCATCTTGGGGAGGGAAATCTCCATTAACATCCTCAACAGCACCATCTCCTCTCAAACCCTAGTTCATCTCCTGTTTCAATCTTGTTATCAAAACTATAGATTGGTGCTTGTGGGTGACTAGTAGTGTTGATTACATCTTGTAGTTGATTACTATATGGTTTATTTGGTGGAAGATTATATGTTCAGATCCAACATGCTATTTAATACCCCTCTAATCTTGAGCATAATTATCATTTCTGAGTAGTTACTTTTGTTCTTGGGATCATGGGAGAAATCATGTTGCAAGTAATCATGTGAACTTGATATGTGTTTGATATTTTGATAGTATGTATGTTGTGATTCCCTTACTGGTGTCATGTGAACGTCGACTACATGACACTTCACCATATTTTGGCCTAAGGGAATGCATTGTGGAGTAGCAATTAGATGATGGGTTTCGAGAGTGACAGAAGCTTAAACCCCAGTTTATGCACTATTTTGTAAGGGGCCGATTGGATCCACAAGTTTAACGCTATGGTTAGAATTTATTCTTAATACTTTTCTCATAGTTGCGGATGCTTGCGGGGGGTAATCATAAGTAGGAGGTTTGTTCAAGTAAGAATAGCACCTAAGCACCAGTCCACCCACAGATCAAATTATCAAAGTACCGAATACGAATTAAGCCAACATGATGAAAGTGACTAGATGAAAATCCCGTGTACCCTCAAGAACACTTTTCTTATCATAAGAGACTGTTTTGGCCTGTCCTTTGCCTCAAAAGGATTGGGCTACCTTGCTGCACTTTTGTTACTACTATCGTTACTTGCTCGTTACAAATTATCTTGCTATCAAACTACTCTGCTACTTACAATTTCAGCACTTGCAGACATTACCTTGCTGAAAACCACTTGTCATTTCCTTCTGCTCCTCGTTGGATTCGACACTCTTACTTATCAAAAAGAGCTACAATTGATCCCCTATACTTGTGGGTCATCACACACGTTCAGCTCGATGATGTCCCTCAAACTCTTGATCCAGCAAAGTGTCGAAGGAGAGTTCCGTCAGCGCGATGGTGTGATGATGGTGATGGTGAAGTGATCAGCGCAGGGCTTCACCTAAGCACTACGTAAATATGACCGGAGGAGTAAACTATGGAGGGAAGGGGCGCCGCACACGGCTTGGAACAATTGGTGTGTGTTAGAGGCGCCCCCACCCGCGTATATAAAGGAGGGAGAGGGGAGAAGGCCGGACCTAGGCGCGCCCCAAGTGGGAGGAGTCCCACTTGGGCTCCTAGTAGGATTCCCCCCCCCCCTTTCCTTTTACCAGAAGGGGAACGGGGGAAGGAGAGAGAGAAGGAGAAGGAAAAGGGGGAGCCGCCCCCTCCCCTAGTCCAATTCGGACTCCTCCCTTGGGGGGGCGCCGCCTCTTGTGGGTTGGCTTGCCTCCCTCCTATGGCCCATATTTTCCCCCGGGGGGTTCCGGTAACCCCCCCCCCCCCCGGTAATTCTATATGTACGTGATACATTCTGAAACACTTCCGGTGTCCGAATACTATCATCCAATATATCAATATTTACCTCTCGACCATTTTGAGACTCCTCGTCATGTCCCTGATCTCATCCGGGACTCCGAACAACATTTGTTCACCAACTCACTTAACTCATAATACAAATCGTCATCGAACGTTAAGCGTGCGGACCCTACGGGTTCGAGAACTATGTAGACATGACCGAGACACCTCTCCGGTCAATAACCAACATCGGAACCTGGATGCTCATATTGGTTCCTACATATTCTACGCAGATCTTTATCGATCAAACTGTAATGACAACATACGTTATTCCCTTTGTCATCGGTATGTTACTTGCCCGAGATTCGATCATCGGTATCTTCATACCTAGTTCAATCTCATTACCGGCAAGTCTCTTTACTCATTCTGTAATGCATTATCCCGCAACTAACTCATTAGTCACATTGCTTGCAAGGCTTATCATGATGTGCATTACCGAGAGGGCCCAGAGATACCTCTCCGATACTCGGAGTGACAAATCCTAATCTCGATCTATGCCAGCCCAAAAAGCACCTTCGGAGATACCTGCAGAGCATCTTTATAATCACTTAGTTATGTTGTGACGTTTGATAGCACATAAGGTATTCCTCCGGTATTCGGGAGTTGCATAATCTCATAGTCAAAGGAATATGTAAAAGTCATGAAGAAAGCAATAGCAATAAAACTTAACGATCATTATGCTAAGCTAATGGATGGCTCTTGTCCATCACATAATTATCCTAATGATGTGATCCTGTTCATCAAATGACAACGCATGTATATGGTTAGAAACTTAACCATCTTTGATTAACGAGCTAGTCTAGTAGAGGCATACTAGGGACACTGTGTTTTGTCTATGTATCCACACATGTATCAAGTTTCCGGTTAATACAACTCTAGCATGAATAATAAACATTTAACATGATATAAGGAAATATAAATAACAACTTTATTATTGCTTCTAGGGCATATTTCTTCAGTAGAGTCGTATCCGTGGCAGATAGGACTTGAGAGAATATTGATCTTACCTTTAGCTCCTTATGGGTTCGACACTCCATACTTATCACTTCCACCTTTGCAAATTTCTATGATGATTCCTTGCACTTGAGGATTATCAAGCTCTTTTTTGGCGCCGTTGCCGGGGAGCAATAGCGTGGGGTTGATATTCTCGTGTATGCTTGTTTGCTTTCTTCACTAAGTAGATTTTGTTTTCCCTTTTGTTTTAGTTTTCTTTAGTTGTGGGTGAAATAAACAAAAGAATGCAAAATACAATTTTTTTCACTTGCCTCTTATGCCTATAAACTTTTTCAAAAAGAGAAGTGATTGGAAGGTTATGCATTGGAGAAGTGAGGGTCGACCTTGAACACTTGTGTTCATGCTCATCGAAACAATTTAGAATTTTTCATGGAAGTTTCTCAAAAATAATTATCCCCTTATATATATATATAGACACACACAATGTATTATAAAAATAATGCACCAAGATTTGGCTTTAGGATGATTAGATTGTTTGTTTGCTTTGTGCAGTCAAAAAATAGAAACTTTTGCTGTAGTAATTGAATTTACATTTCTTACTGGAGCGCGATAAAATCTTGAAGTGTTTACACAGTATTGATATGCAAAAAAAAATTCCTAATTTTTCAGAGTTTTTGGAGTTACATAAGTATACGAAATTTCCAAATTGCTACAGATTGTCATGTTTTGGACAGATTCTGTTTTCTATGTGTTGTTCGCTTATTTCAATGAATCCCTATGCTGTATCGGGGGGTATTAAACATGGTGAAGTTGGAATACAGTAGATATAATGCTAATATGAAATTGTAATGAGTTTACAACAGTACCTAAGAGTAGTGATTTGCCTTATTATACTGACGGATCTCACAAGGTTTTTTGTTAAGTTTTGTGAGGATGAAGTGTTCGAAGATCGAGGAGTTATCTATATGAGAAGAATAAAGAGAGGCAAGATTTCAAGCTTGGGGATGCCCAAGGCACCCCAAGTAAATATTTCAAGGGTACTCAAGCATCTAAGCTTGGGGATGCCCCGGTTGGCATCCCATGTTTCTTCTTCAACAATTATCGGTATACCTCGGTTTTTGTTTTGTTCACATGATATGCGTCTATTGCGTTTATTTTTGTTTTCTTTTACTTTATGCACCATGCTAGTATGAGATAGTCCTTCATTGATTTATAGAGTGCTTCATGTGATTCACTTAAATCTTTTGAGTATGGCTTTACAGAATGCTCTTTGTGCTTCACTTAAATCTTTTGAGTATGACTTTATAGAATGCTCCGTGTGCTTCACTTATACATTTTGATCTTGGATATTGGTCAATATATATATATATATTAATTGTAGAATGCTCCATGAACTTCACTTATATATTTTAGAGTATGGATAAAATTATCATCAAAATTGGGCTTGGAAGAGTATCATTAAAATATCACTGTTTAGCTAAAAAGCTTTAAAGAAAAATGCTTGATGGGAGACAACCAACATTATACCTACTGTTTTTGTGTGTTCACATGATTAAGCTACTGTAATAATCATGTTTTATAGTTTTGTTTCAATAAAGTGCCAAGTAAAGCCTTTGGGGTAGTGTGGATGATAGTTGACTTGATTCTATTCAAAAACAGAAACATTTGCTTCCAGTAACAGAATTGTTTAAATTCACTGGAACGCGATAAAATTATGATTTTTTACACAAGATTGATATAAAAATTTCCCACATTGTCCTAATTTTTCAGAATTTTTGGATTTATAGAAGTATGGTCGTTGTCCAGATCATTACAGAATATTTTGTTTTTGACAGGTTCTGTTTTCAATGCATAGTTTACTTTCTATGGCTTATATTGCTCAATATAAATTGTGAAAATGATAAGGTATAGTAGGCATTGTGTGAGAAAAATTATGAATCTTGTCTTTGACAGTACCAAAGTGAATAGTTTGCCCTTTATCATACTAACCTATCTCACGATGTTCTGTCAAGTTTTGTGTGATTGAAGTTTTCAAGTTTTGTGTGACATGTCAATATGAGGAGAATAAGGAGTGGAAAGACACTAAGCTTGGGCATGCCCAACAGCCCAAGGCACCCCAAGGTAATATTCAAGGAAGACCCAAGCAACTAAGTTGGGGATACCCGGAAGGTATCCGCTCTTTCATCTTCAACACTATCGGTATACCTTACTTGTAGCTATATTTTTATTCATCACATGATATGTGTTTTGCTTGGAGTGTATTTTCATTTACCAGCTATTTGACTAAAATCATTGGATCTGAAATCTTGAATGAGAGAGAGTCCTCGCATAGCTATTTAACTATTTGACTACGCATTGATCTAAAACCATTGGATCTAAAATCTTGAATGAGAGAGAGTCCTCACATAGCTATTTAACTATTTGGCTACACATTGATCTTCACTTATATATTTTTTGGGGAGTTTTGTCATTTATTCTCGTGCTTCACTTATATGCTATGAGTAAATGGTTGAATGAATTCAATATCATAAATCTAAAATTGTATATGTTCTATATGCTCATCGTCATCGGAGACGAGGTCGATGTAAATCTTGTCCCGCGCCTTCTTCTCGCGGCGCCATGCGTCTTGGTTGTCGGCGAACTCCTTCTCCTTCATGAGCCAATGCTTGAGGAGGACGTTGTCGAGGTTCGCAAGCGACCGCCGTCACTGTTGCTCCTCCTCCTCCTCCCGTGCGCTGCGCGCCATGATTGCCCGCTCGAAGATTTCTGCCTCGGTCGGGGGGAGGAAATCCTCCGACCTGATGACACCATCGCCTCGCAGCACCGGCTCCTCTTCGAGCTCCCGCTTCACCACGCGGAGGGTCGGGAGATCCGCCGGCTCCCTTTTCACCAGTGTGATGACTGGCGTGCGAGGACCCCCCCCCCCCCCGGCGGAGGAGGAGCCCACACCGGAGGAGATCAGCCCGTGCTGTCGGTCGTACTCCTCCATCTCTCAACGGAGGAGCGACTCCGGCGACTGGAGGCCGTTGTTGGTGTACTTCCTTGCCGTGCGCTTCCTCGCGCCGTCCGCTCGGACACACCGCTGGCGCTCGGGGTTGTCTCTCCCGCCGGAGCTCCATATTCCGCCCCACATGATAGCGTTCAGTGGCGGGATTAGACTCACCGACGACGTGAAATAGAAAGGGGATTGGAGAATCGCGGGGAATCGCGGTGGCGAAGGGATAGGGTTTCGACCTGTATCGACGCCGCAAACCCGTAGATATACCGCGTCGGGAGGGGGGGTTTGCGGGCCACCGTAAAATGTTTTACGGGCCGAACGAGTATACAGGCTCTGTTCTGGCCAAAAAAAGGGCCGAGCCCGTATACTCGCTGGGATTTTGCGGGTTCGCACGTTTTGCGGAGTCTACTAGAGATGCTCTAAACTTGCCGCATGCATTGACTGGTGTTACAACTTGTCCAGCGTGCAAAATACGGTGCAAAACTCATTTGAATACGCGTGCAATGCTGATGAGGCATGACAGTGTGGTGTAGGGCCCATTGTCAGTGACCGGGCGGTGTAGATCAGGCGTGTGGTGTGTTTAAAAGCTCCTATGGGCACGGGCCCACCTATCAGGGAAACAGCGCAAGTTTAATATCAGAATGAAAAATTGCACCTTGTGGGATTCGAACTGCCAACTTCCACTAGTAACGCAAGCTAGGCTAGCGACCCTACCATGACACACTTTGATACCTAGGAGGATACACGATGTTATCCTATTCTTTGACAACATAAATTAAGAATTTCAATAATTCCCAAATAACGGTCGTGGGGGCGTCCGCCACTATATCCACACCCATTTATTTTCTATATAGGATTGTTATTATTTTGTTCACTAACAAGCCGTGTTCATGGGCTAAAACATACTATCTTTTTTTCATTTTTACAAATTTGTAATAAAATATAAATCCTAATTATAAATAATAGACATATAAATTAGACAAATTACACAAAAAGATGCTCATGTAATTCCAAATGCCCACCTATTAATTTAAGAAAAATCGATACAATCGAACTACGAATTATACAAATGTTTGTAAAATTTTAAAAAGTGTTTTAATATTAAATACAAACATTATAGCAATTTAATAATACGTATATAAAAATAAATTTACATATATGTTTAAAATTTTACAGGTTTTTCAATAAAATATTCACGTAGTATATAAAAGTGTTCATGCTTGAATTCTTTTAACGTTGCTTTAGAAATGTTTATGTTTTTGATAAAGTTTGTGTGTTTTCAAAAATAATTTAAATAAATACAAATATATGTATGTAAAATAATATGAGCCTATTGTGCCATCAACAGATCATCAAATGGATACATATTTACAATGATATGTATATTATTTATAATTATGATTCACATTTTTTATAATTTTTGAAAATTGAGAAGAAAAAACAAAACTCATATTCAAAATGGGCCGCACTAAATGCAGCCCGTTTTAACCCATGACTGTGGTCAGTTGTAAACATAAAACCTAACATTCCAACTAAATCACAAAGTTGTGTTTGTTCGGTTAGTAGTTTTGTCAGCTTTTTTTGCGTTAGGTCGCGTGTTCGACCCGCATGGCCGCATCTTTTGTGTTTGAAATTAAAATTCTTAATTTATGTTGTTTAAAAGAAATGATATAAGGAATGAGTATCCTTATAGAACATCAAGTGTTATCGTGGTGGGTTGCTACCAACACGCATAGGTTAGCTCGAGGTTCTGGTTCGAATCACCTTATGATGCAATTTCTCTTTCTAATTAAGTTGTGCTCTTTTGTTGACATGTGGTCTTGTGCTATGCACACGTCAAGGTTTTATCGTTAGAAAAGATAAAAAATGAGTGGGTTTTCACAAAAAAGGCACACGCCTAGTTACCACCCCCTGTCGCTTACAACGGGCCTGCACCGTGTTGTCACACCTCGTCAGCTCCGCATGTGTATACAATCGTGTTTTGTATTGTATTTGTATGCTCGAGCCAAATTGCGGCACATGTTCAATGTATGCCGCAAGTTTTGATACTGAAGTGACTTTCCTCGCCAAGTTTAAGCACCAGTGGCGTAACTGACTTTTTTCTTTAGTAGGATTAACTATGGTTGAGTGCATCCATGGGCCCATAAATCAGGAGGTTCAATCTTATTGAAAATAAAAGGAAATGGTGTTGAAATGGATATGATGCTAGTTTTTCGGGAAAGTACACTTTTTATTGACTCATAAGGTCGCATTAAGAAAAAAATACAAACACTACGGCCGCGTACACAATTTCTGCATAATTAGAATGCACACCAACATGATTGACACATAGGCAAGATAAAAAAACACAACCTCCGAAATTCTTGCTAAAATGAACTACAACATGCAACAGTACCCTCAACATCATCCGACAATGAGAAAAGGTGCTTCAACAATGGCGGTGAAAGAAAAGGATGACGGGAATGTGTTGTCATCGTCAGATGTCCCTAAGGCTAGATCATGGGTTTCATACCCGATAGAAGACCTTCGGACAAACTCTAAAAATGCCTCCATCAAGAGGATGACGCGAATACCAGCTTCATTACAGATACAACCAGCGAAGATCAGACCTAAAGTTTTCATTCCGGATCCAAACTTGTTTGATAACTGTAACAATGACGTGACAATGTTACACTTCAAAATGCTGCACGACATGGTGTCTTGTCCGTAGTGTTCAAACAACAAAACTCATTCTTGGTTCCGTGCCACTTTGTTTTTTGGACTGGATATACATTGTCATTGATGTAGGTGGAGGGCATAGCCTTCGAGAAGAGAAGAGGAGACGCGGTTTGCAGGCAGCGTGGCGGGCGGCGCAGAGGATCCAGATCTTGAATTCAAAAGCAGTGGGAAAGCAAGCCGTTTCCGCGTTGAAACAGATTGATGATTTCCTCGCCTCTTTCTCTCTCCATCTCGACCCCTCTTGACTTTCCATTCCTTCCCCCCATCTCTCTCTCTCATCTTCCCCCACTTTGCTCCGCTTTCCCGTCCACCGCCACCGCCACCACCACCGGCCATGGATCCCTTCCACCACCTCAACACCGCCTTCTCCAATCCCTACCACCCGCTCCTCTCCTCCTCCCCTCCCCACCCCTACCACCCGCCGCCCCCCCTCCCCCCTCCGCCCGCCGCCGACCCGCCCGAGCGGGAGCGCCTGCCGCAGTGGTCGCACGCCGAGACGGCCGCCTTCCTCGCCATCCGCGCCGACCTCGACCACTCCTTCCTCTCCACCAAGCGCAACAAGGCCCTCTGGGAGGCCGTCTCCGCGCGCCTCAACGCGCAGGGCGGCTTCGCGCGCACCCCCGACCAGTGCAAGTCCAAGTGGAAGAACCTCGTCACCAGGTTCAAGGGCACGGCCAGCGACGCGCAGGCCGAGGCCGCTGGCGGCGGGGACCACCACGCCGGCGCGGCGGCGAGGGGCAGCTTCCCGTTCCACGACGAGATGCGGAGGATCTTCGACGCGCGGGTCGAGAGGGCGCGCGCATTGGAGGCCAAGAAGGCCAAGGGGAAGGACGCCGCCGCGCGGCGCGATCCGGACGACGATGGCGGCGGCGAGGGCGGCGAGGACGAGGACGACGAAGAGGAGGCGGAGATGTTCGACGAGGAGGAGGGCAGGGCCGATGCGGAGACGCGGGGCGCGGGGAAGAAGCGGAGGAGGAAGGCGGCGCCGGCGAGGACCGCATCAGCGGGAGGAGGGGTCGAGATTGGCGAGGTGGAGGCCGTGCTGCGGGAGTTCATGCGGCGGCAGATGGAGATGGAGGAGCGGTGGATGGAGGCCGCGGAGGCGCGCGACGCCGAGCGCCGGGCGCGCGAGGAGGAGTGGCGCGCTGCCATGGTCGCGCTCGGCGAGGAGCGGCTCGCGCTCGTGCGCCGCTGGCGCGAGCGCGAGGACGCGTGGAGGGCGCGCGCCGAGGAGCGCGAGGAGCGCCGGCACCAGCTCGTCGCCGCCCTGCTGGCCAAGCTCGGCGGCGACACGTCGTCCTAATCCACCCCACCAATCCATGCCACACACCATGCCCTGGTACGGATCAATGTTACTCGCTAGCTAGCTAGTTACTTCATGGATTC
The DNA here is from genome assembly GCF_056163025.1 of Triticum urartu. NCBI lineage: Eukaryota > Viridiplantae > Streptophyta > Magnoliopsida > Poales > Poaceae > Triticum > Triticum urartu. Next base: position 62,422,314 of record NC_141873.1, on the reverse strand, counting down.
ACCCTCCTCAATCATCATCACTAGGCAATGTAATGCTAGCAAATAATTCTTTCCTCATTTTCATCGAGGTCGTAATTTTGGATTCTTAATTGCTCAGGACGATGATCCATCCATCCATCGCCGCAAAGCGGGCGCCGGGCGGCCGGATAAGCACTTTTAGACCAGTTGTAGCAGCGACAGATCAAATCCATGATCGATCTTGCATGCCTAGCTTGTGCCTTTGTTAGGGTTTCTTTAGACAGTGAGAGGTCAGGAAAGGCGGCGCGTTGGTGTGTGTTGAAAAGGGTTTTGCAAACATCTTTCCTTTGTTAGTCTAGCCATGACCTGCAACTGTAAACTCACTCACTCACTGGTCTTATCAGCTTCAGAAGCTAGCTATAACATGCAGCTTTCCAAATGCATGGATGCATGCATGACTTTGCATGATCAATTAACCCATCCATCGATGTTGCTAGCTTCTCCTCCTTCTCCTCATCATTCCACAAGGTGGACGGTCATGGTCGCCGCAGGCAGAATCTAACAACGTGGGTCTGCATACATACATGCATTATTGCCTTTTTTTTCTTCAGATATATCTCTGCAGTGTGCATGTGTAGCTTTTGCGCAACATGGTCTATATATCTATCTACATCTTTCCTTCTTTTTCAGTTGCATGCCCTAAAGAGATTTGCATCTGAAAAGTTTTCTAGTGAGAGGAAAGAAAGGGGGCGCAGCAGGGCATGATGGGGGCGCAGTCAAGTGCAGCTGCTTTGATTTTGCTTTGCTTTGCTTATCGTTCAGGAAGGGTATCGATGCCCTGCTTGTATATGTTTGCCCGGTGTGCGACACATGTGTGCAGAAGGTGCAGAAGCCAGAATCCACTGGAAGAACCCTGACTGCATCATGTGTTCATGCATACTGGCTAGATAGTGCTTGTTTGACGATGATAATGATTTAATTAGAAGTGGACTTTCCCTGATGATGTTGTAGATGAAGATATGACAAGTATGAAACCATGAACCAACACAGTGTGTACGCACAAAGTAGAGTATGAACACAAGCTTGTATGTAAATACAGCCAAAAGTGCAAGCCTTATTTGTTATATGGAGTTTAACTAACCACTTTATCTAGTAGCCTTGTGCCTTTAAGTTTTATAAAATTTTCATGTAAATTGTGGGGAAAAACCCACAAGTAATCAAGTTCCTGCATATCTCTAGTCGAAGTTATTAGCATTCTGTTGTAAAGAATTCATCCTCCAAAACATATATATATAACTGCAGCGTGAATCTTTGTGTGAAAGCCACATGATGATATCAATTGCATGTGAGACTTTGAGGTCAGTACGACTTCATGCAAGTTGTTAGCTTTAGTGCATGTGTAGTCAGTATAGCTTCTAACACACTCCACAGTGTTTGGTCAACAAGAGTATAATTTGTTGTGGGGATGAAGGTAATTGCTGACCATGATTACTTTCACCGATAATCATATCAACCGTGCAGTCAGTACTTTATTTTGTTTATATACAGGCAAAAGCAAGATTTGTTCAAGCCTGTAACCCCTTCTTGATATGCACCGTTATACACAAACTAACACACCTTCACTGAGCTTTTTTTCCTTTCTTGTCAGCCATACTTCATGTGCAGTGAGCATAGTTTTAATTTTAGTGGGATTATATGGGATGCAAATATAGTAATAGATGAAATAAGGAGAAATGTGGCGTCATGAGCAGATCATAAGCCCATGATCTTATTTTTAAGCAAATTGCCTAGCTAGTTGGTGCGTTGAGCTTTCTTGACCTGTCACTGTTCCCTTTTGATGCCCGACGTGTGATCTTGTGTGTTCACAATGGCAACAAGCAATCACAGAAGTGGGAGGACGACATGTATGTTTCCTGTGAACAATTCTTTGGCCTTTTCCCCACATGAGATAGGAGACAAACAAATTGATTACAATCGAGACTAATTGACTGATTTGATGTTCAATCAAGCTACTTGGAGATTATCTACTTAGATTATTTAATTTGCTGTCATTATAATTTTTTCACATTGCTCCAATTATACATATTGTCCTGCTTTACAAATCAATTATCTGTCAGAGACAATATCTCTTGATCATATATTTGCAGCAAACTGATTTCATACTTCTTTTGAGAGAGAAACTGATCTCATACTTTGAGATGCAGAAGAGTTCCTTCTTCAGTGCTTCTGATAGATTGCTTTCACACTGAAAAAAAGAGACACCAGTTGCATGGAAATATTGCATGGGAATGAACTGATGAATGTGTGATCCATTGCGGTAGTGCATACGCTTCCGAAATTAATCCATAGTTTATGTGCATGCATATGGTCCATCAGCGTCATTTTGATATCCCAAGTGTGGAGTCACGGATCCCATGTTTGGCCAAAATCTAGAGAGAGACCACCTGACAACGAATTAATATATTCTCCACCAGCACTGATGTGACTAACAAATGGACCATTTGTAAATTATTAATAGTCGATTATTCAGACTGTCCTCTTGCTTCGATCGCCCTGGACCCTCGCGAGCCAATTAAGGAGCGGCCGGGATCGCATGCAATCGTTGTCTCGCTCGTACCACTACCGGCCGAGGATCGATGACTAACAGCATCCAAATTGACCACTGCAAACCCCAGTGATGCTGATGAATCTAGACATAGGAGTACCGCTAGGTACGTACTGTAGCTGTAGGGGTTGTTGTGCTGTGCTGTGCTGTGTGTCTGTCTGAAACATGTTGTCCATGCACCTTTCTGAACGTGAGTTTCCCGGTACACTGATTGATCGTTGGTTGAGCAGTGCACGCAATGCAGTGTGATAATGGTGTACTGGTAGTGTACCATCAGGGACAAGATGTTTGGAGGTCGACAGACACCTGACCTGGGCGATGAAAGAACGACCCTGGCCCCTACATCGATCATCGATGGCCGCAGGTGTGTGCATATGGTTTGGCTTCTGCTTTGAGGCTCAGCCGTGCAGCTTCGCTCGCACGGTCAACTGCTTCACACTGGGAGGAAGTATAGACGCGTACACCTCAGCGCCCGATCCATGTCATGCACGGCTGGCACGCACCCACGCCGCTTCATCGGCTGTCGGGTTTACACGCGTGGGATTGGCCCAGCAATATATATGCGTTCTCGCTTCGTCAAATTTCGTTGGGCGCGGTTATGTGCCACCCACTGCGACGCCTATGAATGGCTCGCCTACAGGGAGCCAGAACTGGGCCGGCCCAGTAACAAGGTTACTCGTGGTGCTGATGTCATGATGTCGTCATGCGCGTTGTTTATTTTACATTCGTTTATATTCCGAAATAATATTAATATATACGCTAAATTGCAAAAGCACTTTTCATTAAATTTTTGGCAACGTTAACCCTCCATTTGAAAAATGTTAAACGTGTATAAAAAAGTATACGAAACATGTATAAATATGAATACAAAAAGTAGAAAACGATAATCATGTATACGGAAAAATGCGAATTGTATGTACCAAAAATGTTTGTGACAATTATAAAATGTCACACATTTCAAAAGAAATATATGTGACCTTAAAAAAAATATGTAATGTTGAAAAACTTTATGTAATTAAATTAAAACATTTCATCATTCAGAAAATGTACATTACGTTTAGAAATGTGTTTGTGACATTTTTTAAAACTGTTTGCACAATCTTCAAAATGTTTGCATAGTTCAATTTTTTTATAATTTTCAGAATATTTCAACATGTATTCAGAAATAATATCTAACAGTTTTTAAAATGTTTAACACATATTTGAAAAAATGTTCCAAACTTATTTTTTGGCAAAAAATGTTATACATCTATTTGGTAAAGGTTAAACGGATAGAAAGTAATGTTTTACAAACAATGTACAAGGTGTATGAAAAAATTAGACATGTGTTGAAAAAACAAACCCAATGAAAAAGATTGCATGAAAACCCCAATGAAAATTGACAAAAAAATAAAAAAAACAAATAAAACAAAAAATACCAATGTATAAAGAAGAAAAATAATTGAAAACACGAAAACCATTGGAAAAACAAAGCATAAAGAAGTAGCAGGAAAGCCAAAAAAACCCGCTGGAAAAATAAAATAAACCAAAGGAAAACAGTAAAAACGAAAAATAAAGAAAATATAGAAAGCAGACCGAACCAACTGAACCCATCAAGCGAACGAGGACGAGTGAATGCAGCAAACAAGAACAACTAAAGAGGTCGGGCTGGTAGTAGCCCGCCCGTAGGAGATTCCTAATAGGAACTGGTACGGGCGAGACATAGCTTTGTTGATAGTTTCTAGTTGCTTTTTTTCGCTACTACTTTTTTTTTGAGAATTATTGGCCTTGGGTGAGGGGCATTGGGGTAATATTGGCCAGAACGACGAAGACTTCCCAGCCTGCGTCTGTCACAAGGCCGACATTTCTTATTCGGCACCATAAGCACTGAATTAAGTACATTCTGCAAACTCGCGCACTGTGCGTATTTCATGGGCTGGCCCAGTAACAAGGTTACTCGTAGTGCTGGCGTTATAATGTCGTCATGCGCGTTATTACCATCTTTGTTTATTTTACATTTGTTTATATTCCGAAATAATATTAATATATACGCTAAATTGCAAAAGCACTTTTCATTAATTTTTTGGCAACGTTAACCCTCCATTTGAAAAATGTTAAACGTGTATAAAAAAGTATATGAAACATGTATAAATATGAATATAAAAAGTAGAAACCGATAATCATGTATATGGAAAAATGCGAATTATATATATTTAAAGTCACATATATTTCTTTTGAAATGTGTGACATTATATATATATATATATATATATATATATAATGTTGAAAAACTTTATGTAATTAAACTAAAACATTTCATACATTCAGAAAATGTATATTACGTTTAGAAATGTGTTTGTGACATTTTTTAAAACTGTTTGCACATTCTACAAAATGTTTGCATAGTTCAAAAAAATGTTTTTATAATTTTCAGAATATTTCAACATGTATTCAGAAGTAATATCTAACAGTTTTTAAAATGTTCAACACATATTTGAAAAAAAAGTTCCAAACTTATTTTTTGCAAAAAATATTATACATCTATTTGGAAAAGGTTAAATGGATAGAAAGTAATGTTTTCAATGTTTACAAAAAAATTAGAAGGTGTATGAAAAAAAGTAGACATGTGTTGAAAAAACAAACCTAATGAAAATGCGTGAAAACCCCAATGAAAATTGACAAAAGAAACAAAAACAAAAGCAAAGAAAACAAAAAATACCAATGTATAAAGAAGAAAAATAATTGAAAATCGAAGAAAACCATTGAAGAAACAAACCATAAAGAAGAAGAAAGGAAAGCCAAAAAACCCGCTGGAAAAATAAAATGTATCAAAGGAAAAACATTAAAAACGAAAAATAAAGAAAATAAAGAAAGCAGACCGAACCAATCGAACCCATCGAGTGAACGAGGAGGAGTGCATGCAGCAAACAACAACTACTAAATAGGTCGGCCCGGTAGTAATCCGCCCGTAGAAGATTCCCAATAGGAACCGGTACGGGCGAGACATAACCTTGTTGATAGTTTCTAGTTGAATTTTTTTGTTACTACTTTTTTTAAAGAATTATTGGCCTTGGGTGAGGGGCATTGGGGTAATATTGACCAGAACGATGAAGACTTGCTAGGCTACGTCTAAAACAAAGCCGACATTTCCTATTTGGCACCATAAGCACTGAATTAGTACATTCTGCAAACTCGTGCACACTGTGCGTACGTGATGGGCTGGCCCATGCTGCCATCGTTGTTTGTTTTTCCGAATCGCTCTCCCGGCCGGTTTGTGAAGCTTCTAGAAGTCTCCGGAAGTTTTGGGAAATTAATAGAAGCTTCCAACTGATTTTTTATGTTTTATGCCGGTTTTTTCTTCTGTTTTCTTTACTATTTTCCTTTTCTTCACTTCTATTTTTAATTTTGATTTTTTTTGTTTCTCACAATGCATGAACTTTTTTCAGTTTTGTGATTGTTTCCAAAATTGATGAAATTTTCTAAGAATTGATGTTTTTTAAAATTTTGTGAACTTTTTTCAAATAAATGAACTTTTCCAAATTCATGACTTTTTATAAAATCTACCACCTTTTTTCAAAATTGGTAATTTTTCTAAAACTTACGAAATTTTGTTCGAAACTCTTAGAATTGAGTGAAAAATTCTCAATTTCCATTTTTCGAAAAGTGAAGCGCTATATAGGGGGCCCCCACAAGGCTAGTCCCATTCAAGTGAGGGCTCCTATTGTTTGCTCGCTATGACGAATAGTCAACCAAAGGCACATGCTATCGATTGTGGGCCGGCCAATTTTGGCTTCATTTCTCAGACCCTATCGAGTATGTTGTTTTACGCTCAGTGCCCACAATACATCAGAAATGATATTTATCACTTGTACAGTGCAATAACTATTGCTTGCTTACACCAATTCTAAGCGGGCTAGCCCACTAAACACAACATCTATTTTCATCTGAATGGACAGTTAGCACGGGCATCCGATGTTTATCTAGGCTGGTTTTCTTTTGCGCTTTGCTCCATGACGGATGGTTTTCTGTTTCTCACGAAACCTCTTTGGCTGGTTTTTTCTTTCATTCCTGGAGTTTTTCCTGGTATTTTGTCTGTCTTGTTCAACTAGATTTTTGTTTCTTTTGCGGTTGGCTTTACATTTAATTTTATTTACATTCATTATTGTTCCCTTTTAACAATCATAAACATTTTGGAAATTCAGAAACATTGTTTGTCTGAAATTCATGAGAAGTTTGAAAATTGACGACCATTTTTTCAAATTAATGACTATACTTTAAATTAATTTAAATTTTAAGAATATTCAATTAATTAACCTTTTTTAAACATGAACACGTGGTCATCTTTTGCTTCCTAATTTTCATTTTGAATTCACAAACTATTAGAATTGTCACTTTTTGAAATGTACAAACAAAATTTTGAATGTGTAAACATTTTCTCAAATCACATAAAAAACTGAAATTCGTGAGAAAATTTAAAATCACAAGATACTTTTAATTTTTTTAAAACTATTTTTGAAGCCACGAAGATTTTTCCTAATAAAAAATCAGAATTAAAAAAAGACAACTCACCCATCCAGTTTTTATATCTCTGCACTTGGGCCTAATGTAGCAATCTGCGCTAGGCCCATGCCGGTGTGTACTTCAAGTGGTGCAAGTTTAACACTTACATTGAATAGTACTCCCTCCGTCCCAAAATTCTTGTCTTAGATTTGTCTAGATACGGATGTATCTATACATCCGTATCTAGACAAATCTAAGACAAGAAATTTGGGACAGAGGAAGTATATCTAAATCACTAATTAAGGGGTATCCCTTGCAAAGGTTTTTCTCACTTTTCTCTTCTGCTGACACGTTGTGCACTGCATATGCACCACTAATCGCCACGCGAGAGTTATTCCTATTTTTCATAGATTTGTTTTTTCAAAACATTCAACATCTTGAACTGTTCGTCCAATCACAAATCATTTTCACGTTTGTATTTCTTGCGTCGAGGTCTTTGAAACTAGACCAACGTTAATAAGTTTCGATGAATTTTTTCATGGGAAATCGGAAGTAGAAAAATATATCAAAAAAGGGAAACACGCATAAAAAACCAACAACTAACAAAAGAAAACCAAAACTGAAAAAATGTTGAAAACTAAAAAAGAAAATAAAATGGACAACATGATTGTACTTTTTTTAAAAAAAATAGATGCATAGCTATGGCACATTTTTGTTTCTGGCGGAAGCATAGGCTGTGCTATTACCTTTTTGGAAAGTACGGTGTTTGCTTTTCCATTTTTCTTTGGAAGCACAAATTTTATTTTTCCGGAGCTGCACAACTATGCTTCTCGTGGAAGCACAAATTGTGCTTTAAATTTTCTTTTGTGAGAGTTGTGCATATATGATTATCGCAGAAGCACATGGGAAAAGCAGTACTTTCCAATAAAAAAAGGGACATTGTTTCCGTCAAAACCTAGGAAAAGTCAAGAAAAACTTTGAGGTGTGCCAATGCGCAACACCTGGCGCTCCTAGGGGCCAAAATGTAAACTTTGTGAGAGCCTCGAAAGGGTATCCGTTAACTAGTTGTTCGCGACTATGCCTAACTCGTAGCGACGCAGTACGAGCGCTCACCTAAACCGCATGCGCCAATGAACCGCCCAGCGTGTGGAGCCTTATGTGCTCGTTTGAGTACAAGCGCTCACCTAAAACTTAAAAATATTGATCATGCATTACAAAAATGTTAAACGCATACGAAAGGTGTTTATAAGCATAAAAATGTACAATGTCTATGAAAAAAGTAGATATCAAAACATAAATATGGAAAAAAATGTTATTCATGTATTTAAAAATGTTAATCATGTAATTAGGAAATATTAAAGATGTATAATAAATGTCTGTGATGTCTACAAAAAACATGCAACGCGTATTAAAAAGTAGATATCAAATCATAAAATGAAAATAAAATGTTAGTCATGTATTAAAGACTAATAAACATGTATAAAAGTTGTTTCTAATGTATATGAAAAATTTGCAAACATGTACGAAAAAAGTTTACACCCAAACATAAATAATTAAAAAAAGTTACACATGTATAGAACGATGTTCCTGATTTTTACAAAAACAATGTAGAACGTGTACCTAAAAAAGTTGATATAATATATATAATCATGCATTTCAAAAAGTTAATTATATATATAGAATTATCTTAATGGATAAAAAATTTACATTTTTGATGAAAATTTTGACATCAAAACATATGTTTGAAAAAAAATATGTTAACCATTTGTTTGGATTTTTTACAATATATATGAAAATTGTTTAGATATATTCCAAAAATTTATAATGTGTATCAAAAAGGAAATAGGCATCCATGCACATATATGGAAAATATTAATCAAGTATTTGAAAACTGTTAAACATGTATTTAAAAATATAACTGATGTACATACAAATGTAAACTAGCATGCTAAAATTCCTGAAGAATTCTTAAATGAAACAAAAAACAAGAAAACTAAAAAGAATAAAAAAATGAAAGAAAAATCAATGCAGATAAGAAAATGAAGCAAAACAAAACATAAAAATCAGAGAGAATCGAGAGAAAAACAAAGTACAAGAAAGAAAGAAAAATCCAAAGAAAACCAGTGAAGAAATAGATAAACAGAAAAAACAAAAATAAAGAAAAAAAAGGAAAACAAAAACAGCTGCAATCAGGCTGACTGAGCGAACACAGGATCGAGAAATACACTACTCGGCCCCCATACTCGTGAGCGTTGTGGTGTGCTTCAGGCGCGAGTGAAGCTACCATCTTGGGGAGCTCCTGTTCGGCGTCTTAGGGCATGTACAATGGTGTTATTTTAGAAATGTCACGTAGGATAAATGATGAGATGAAGAAGAAACACTCGTAAGAAAAGGCTTGTCTTCTATTTTTAAGAGAAGACAAGAAATGGTCCTTTAGCATAATATGTCTCATCATGTTTTTAGAAACAGCTAGTTATTGAAGATAAAGTTAAGACATAATCCATTATAGACACCTTTTTTCGTCATCTCTAAAAAACATGTAAGACTTCAGAGAAACTATCTTAGCAACCATTGTACATACCCTTAAGCGCTCGAACAGGTAGTTGGCTCCCGCAGCAGCTCCTTGCTGGGCCGGCCCGCAATGTGAAAGCGTAGGGAACAAAATCGCTATAAAAAGCAAAAAATATGGCTGCTTCAGGAATCGAACCGGCATCGCTCGTGAGCGCCACGGTGGTTCAACATTAGCTGACCACCAAAGCTATTGGACACCAGTATTTTTTATTAGCGCTAGCAGTACATGAACCAGTATGGTCGCGCTATTTATTTATTATTCAGTTTTTAATTTCCTTTATAAATCATGAATTTAAAAACGTTCGTCGATTTTGAGACAAAAAGTTCGCAAACTAAAAAAATTTCATCGATTTTGAGAAATAGTTCATCTTTTTTAAGAAAAGTTCACAAACTTAAAAAAGTTCACCGATTTTGGAAAAAACTTTATGAATTTTTTTAAAAGTTCATCGTGTTAAAAAAAGTTCATCGGTTTTCAAAAAAAGTTCATCGTTTTCAAAAAAAAGTTCAGCGAGTTTGAAAAAAAATTCGTCGATTTTGGAAAAATTCATCACTCTTGAAAAAAGTTCATTGAACTTGAAGAAAGTTCATCAAATTTTAACAAAAGTCATCAGATTTGAAAAAAGTTCAACGAAGTTGAAAAAAAGTTTATCAAATTTGAAAAAGTTCATTGAACTAGAAAAAAGTTCATAGAATTTGAAAAGGTTCATTAATTTTAAAAAATGTGGATACATTCGAAAAAAATCATCAAATGAGGAAGAAGGAAAAAAGAAAATAGAAAAAAAAATGAAAAAAACAGGAAAAAAAAGGGAAGGAAAGATGATAAGGAAAAAAATGTTGGAACTTAGCGCATAAAGTTCCTGTGGCGGGGTGGTTACCACAGTGTGATCTGAGCCAGGTAATTTTCAGTTCGAGTCCCAGCTCTTGCGGATTTTATTGGCGATTCTAAACTAATAATGGATAGCTAATTTAGAAGTCTCAACAAAATATAGGGGACGACTTATTTTCTAATTTGGGAAGCGACACCTTATTTTTTAAGCCCCCCCAAAAAACCAGTCCTTAGGCATTTTGAGGAGTAAAAAAATCATTTTCCAAAGTACTCTAAATATTTAAAAAATTATAATACCACAGGTGCATCGGCGTCGTTTGTATGATTCCAACAAACCTAAAAACATCAAATTCTGAGTTCATATGAAGAAATGATGACCTTTTTACTTGCGGATTTTATTGGGGATTCTAAACTAATAATGGATAGCTAATTTAGAAGTCTCAACAAAATATAGGGGACGACTTATTTTCTAATTTGGGAAGCGACACCTTATTTTTTAAGCCCCCCCAAAAAACCAGTCCTTAGGCATTTTGAGGAGTAAAAAAATCATTTTCCAAAGTACTCTAAATATTTAAAAAATTATAATACCACAGGTGCATCGGCGTCGTTTGTATGATTCCAACAAACCTAAAAACATCAAATTCTGAGTTCATATGAAGAAATGATGACCTTTTTACTTGCGGATTTTATTGGGGATTCTAAACTAATAATGGATAGCTAATTTAGAAGTCTCAACAAAATATAGGGGACGACTTATTTTCTAATTTGGGAAGCGACACCTTATTTTTTAAGCCCCCCCAAAAAACCAGTCCTTAGGCATTTTGAGGAGTAAAAAAATCATTTTCCAAAGTACTCTAAATATTTAAAAAATTATAATACCACAGGTGCATCGGCGTCGTTTGTATGATTCCAACAAACCTAAAAACATCAAATTCTGAGTTCATATGAAGAAATGATGACCTTTTTACTTGCGGATTTTATTGGGGATTCTAAACTAATAATGGATAGCTAATTTAGAAGTCTCAACAAAATATAGGGGACGACTTATTTTCTAATTTGGGAAGCGACACCTTATTTTTTAAGCCCCCCCAAAAAACCAGTCCTTAGGCATTTTGAGGAGTAAAAAAATCATTTTCCAAAGTACTCTAAATATTTAAAAAATTATAATACCACAGGTGCATCGGCGTCGTTTGTATGATTCCAACAAACCTAAAAACATCAAATTCTGAGTTCATATGAAGAAATGATGACCTTTTTACTTGCGGATTTTATTGGGGATTCTAAACTAATAATGGATAGCTAATTTAGAAGTCTCAACAAAATATAGGGGACGACTTATTTTCTAATTTGGGAAGCGACACCTTATTTTTTTAAGCTCCCCCAAAAAACCAGTCCTTAGGCATTTTGAGGAGTAAAAAAATCATTTTCCAAAGTACTCTAAATATTTAAAAAATTATAATACCACAGGTGCATCGGCGTCGTTTGTATGATTCCAACAAACCTAAAAACATCAAATTCTGAGTTCATATGAAGAAATGATGACCTTTTTACTTGCGGATTTTATTGGGGATTCTAAACTAATAATGGATAGCTAATTTAGAAGTCTCAACAAAATATAGGGGACGACTTATTTTCTAATTTGGGAAGCGACACCTTATTTTTTTTAAGCCCCCCCAAAAAACCAGTCCTTAGGCATTTTGAGGAGTAAAAAAATCATTTTCCAAAGTACTCTAAATATTTAAAAAATTATAATACCACAGGTGCATCGGCGTCGTTTGTATGATTCCAACAAACCTAAAAACATCAAATTCTGAGTTCATATGAAGAAATGATGACCTTTTTACTTGCGGATTTTATTGGGGATTCTAAACTAATAATGGATAGCTAATTTAGAAGTCTCAACAAAATATAGGGGACGACTTATTTTCTAATTTGGGAAGCGACACCTTATTTTTTTAAGCCCCCCCAAAAAACCAGTCCTTAGGCATTTTGAGGAGTAAAAAAATCATTTTCCAAAGTACTCTAAATATTTAAAAAATTATAATACCACAGGTGCATCGGCGTCGTTTGTATGATTCCAACAAACCTAAAAACATCAAATTCTGAGTTCATATGAAGAAATGATGACCTTTTTACTGGGGAGTCCAGAGCGCAACCCGACGTTTAGTACAAGCAAAATTGGTCCAGACAAGCCCAGAAATTGTCTTTACAGGCAGGTTTCTTCTGGGATTTCATCCCTGTTTATTCCTACATCCTGGGCCATCAAGGATAGGATTGGACTCACCTAGAGCCTTTGGATCAAAAGAGAGATGCTACATCAATGTAGGAGGATTTGGAAGAACTCTTATATATACACCTCCAACCCTAGCCGCCGCCATCATCCTAAGAGACACCGTCCATTATCGACCTCGCAATGTCCAGCCGCCATCTGCATCAAGAAGCACTTGGGGCTGTGCCAAGCCCCATCTCCATCGTTCCAGCCTTGAACGAATGTCGGGAAGGAAGCCACCAAAGGATCCGCCCTCACCGAGGCGTGTCCATGGGCCACCGCCGCCGCATCCATAGCACCATCGCAGGCGTCACCACCATCGCTGCCATCGCCACCACTTGTTCTTCCTTCCCCATCTCCGCCACTATCTATCATTGTTGGCTATGGGTCCGTTGGCTAGTAAGCAGTTATTTGATATGCGCCGTCTATATATTTATATCTTCTTCTTGTTGATATTTACCTCTCCGAAAAATTTAGTGATTGGAGACGTCTGATCCATCAATGTAGTTGGAGACGTTCAACTCCCTTTGTCACACATGACGATGATAGATAGTTGTGCAAACCGATAGACCTCTGGGTGAAAGGCGTTGATATGTTGAGGGGAACACAATTATTCTAGGGGTCATGGTTGTCCATAGAGAATTATTGCGTATGTTCCTGTCCTCATGACCTTAATGTCTTCTAGTTTGGAGAGAAAGTAGGACAATTGAGTTCTCTCAACACGGCGCTGCTTGAGAGAAAATTTTATGTGAGGGACCGCCCACCATCTGTAGATTGCACGTATCCTATAATGCAGGTACTGACTTAGCAACATGTGTGACTAGTCGAAAAGGTTTCCTCCGCCGCACCCTTCTAGCGACGTTCTTCGTCTTGCAACTGAGTGCCACAGATGGGACCCTAACAACCTCTGTCGAGGTGGGGGACAAGGTACTCAACGACGACATCTACAATGGCTTGGACGCAGGCAGCGACGCAGACGGTTAGCAAGGGTGAACAACGGTGACAGCTAAAATACGGGAAACGAAGGACAAAAGCGCGAGGATGGCGGTCGATTTTGGTGGACTAGCTAGGTCAATCTGGAGGGATTTCACATGGGTCCGGTTTGTCAAATCCGACATGGCGTACACGTCCTGAGCGTGCATGGGTCCCATATCCGCCCCAGCTATGAGCTAGGTTTGAGAGATGCCGGACAACCTGATCACATAGGGCTGCTTTGAGGGGGCTGGTTGAGTCACGTTTCCGTAACTGGTCCATATAGTAGGATTTAAGGGGTCCACCTGTAGATGTTCTTAATGACTAATAATCATCACAAGTCGTATATTAAACGCAACCCAAAGTACATGGACTAAAAGTGTGCTTTAACCATAAGTACAATCTTCCTTTTCCCAAAAGAAATACAATAGTACTAGCTCAACGGAAAGTGCTCCTATGGACTAACTAATACTACTACACGGGTGTGGCTAGGTCTCAGTCGACTGAGATTTAATCAAATCTCAATCAAGTGAGATAACATATACAAAAGAAAAAAAATCACTAAAAAAACTTTGCACGAATCTTCAAGCAATATCTCATGAATATAGCATCAACCGAGACATAACAAAGTCTAAGTCGACTAAGACTTAGCAACAATGTACACAATAAATCAGACAAGACAAGATAACATGTCAATTGATGACTGATCTTGATGGAAATGAAGGCCGTGACGAGCATAGTAGCCTGGTCGTCCGGATGAATAGACTTGGGCACAATGAACTGGGTGAACTCGTTGTCTTTGAGGAACCCATAGGCGAGATCTGCGAAAGGTACATCAAATTCAGATTCTTGGTAGTGGCAATTAGCCGAGTAGCGGAGCTCGAGTACCACTGTCTTGGATGCAGCCGTTGCCGAGGACGACGACTCAGTGGCGGCGCAGTACTGGTAACCCTCTAGCCAATTAGCCAGTGCCATCTAACATCATATATTCTCTTCCTATTTTGTATAATTTTTCCTCATGTTTAAAGAATATTGGTATTTCAGCAGTTGTCCCATGACTGTACTTTACACCCCCCCCCCCACACACACACATAATAAATTCAACCATTTCTTTCACTTTGACCATTTTAAAACATCCATATAATTTAAACCATATATTACTTTTTGATTTTTTTTCATATTTAAACTCCTTGCGTCAAAACCTTTGAAATGAGATCAATCTTTGATATTTTTCAATCATGTTTAAATTCAAACGCATATTTCACATTTTGAATATAACCAATTTCACAATGACACATACAATTTCGCTTTTTATAGTTACTATTTCACAATTCAAAACATATATTTCACTTTCACTGGCTTGTTCCATAAAAAATACGTCTATTTCAACTGTACATTTAAAAAAAAGATATTTCACTCTCTTGAAATAAACTGTTACACACTTCCAAATAATCAGTTTCACAATAATACATTTAAATTTCACTTTTTGTAGTTACTCTTTTACACAATTTAGAACCTACATTTCAGTTTCTTCTAGCTTGTTTCATGAAAATCACATCTATTTCTATTACATAGTGTTGAAATAACATATTTCACTCTTTTGAAATAAACCGTTACACATTTGTAAAAAAATCATAAAAATCATATCTCTTTCAATTGCACATTTTCAAAAATCTAATCCACATTGAAAAATAATCAGTTTCACAATGATACATTATAATTTCACTTTGTGTGGTTACTATTTCACAATTTCAGAACCTGCATTACAATTACATTCTGTGTGATACATTTAAATGTCACATCTATTTCAATTTCACATTTTTAATGTCCGCGAAACAGGGTTTTTCACACATCTAAAATATAATTAGGTTAAATAGATTTCCAGTGCAATGAATTTGTTTAACATATTTCTAGTGAAAAAGGTTCATTTCACAATTTTTCACATCTATTTCAATTTCACATTGTGTGTTTTCAAGTATTTGAAATATAGTTGGGTTAAACAGATTTCTAGTGAAATGGGTTGGTTTCACATATTTCTAGTGAAAAAGGTTTGTTTCACAATTTTTCTAGTAAAATAGGGTTGTTCAACATATGAAATGTAAAACGTTGAAAATTAAACGTGCTTGAAATGTATCCAATATTTGTCTAGTTATAAATGTCTTGGTGCCAGGAGTTCAAATATATAAATTATTTCACACAAACTTATAGTTCAAATGATATTGACGATTTAATTTAGTCAAGATGAAATAAAAGGATAGATTTATATGTGAGAGAACTGAGAGAGTGGGCGTTGTCACAATGCTGTCATCTCTGCCATATCAAGGACAAACGGTGGGGGAGGGGGGGGGGGGGCATAGTTGTATTATGTCTAGTATTCAATTTGTATAATATAAAGTAGGGAATACTAGTTGTCCATGGCTCGGATCCAGTGAACGACGAGATCTTTGCCTGTAGGTACCGCTACCGTGCAAACTGACTTTTCGCTGGCGTACAATGTTTAGCAGGAGCAAGTGTCGGTTGTTGCCGTCATGGCATATTTTCCCCTGTTCTTGCCATGTTCATTTTTGTATTTTCTAGTACTATATGTTCAACAAACTATTTTTTACATGCCTTTTTTGGCATTGACGATGGCAATTTTATTGCAATGACCATGGCAAATTCACTTTTATTGACCATAGTTTCATAAAAGATCACATGTCAATTTTATTACATTTGACCATGGCAAACTTATTGTACTGACCATGTCAAATTTTATTCATATGTGCCATGGCAAATTTATCTTTTTAATTTTCCATGACATATTTACCTTCATATTAGAGGCAAATTTACATTTTAACATACATGTCAACTTTACTATTTACTTGCCATGGCAAATCAACTTTACATCCATGGTAAATTTTACTTTTCATCGCTTCACGGGAAGTTTTGCCTTTATGCACCATGGTACATTTACTTTATGAAACACAACATTTTTACTTTCATCTCTTATGGGAAATTGTACTTTTCATGAACCATGACAATTTTACTAACTAATCCATACTATCTTTTTTGTTAACTATCACGACATTTTTATTTTTCCTTTTTTGGACCATGGTACTTTTTCATAGCATGACAAAGAACAACTAGTTTTGCCATGACAAATTTAGTAATTGACCATGGCAAATTTAGCTAATGGAAAACGACAAATTTAATCCTTTCTCATGACAAATATTCACTTACTATTGAACCCATTTTTGAAATTTAGTTGATGCATCATGGGAATTGGTTTGTATGCAGCATGGTGATTATACATCACTTTTCCATCATTTACAAAAGCGACACTTTTTTAAGAAAAGATCCATCATTTTACAAAAAAAAGTGTGCAAGTTTGCGATGATGGGAAACAAATTGATGTGTGTTTTAAAGTTATGGCATTTTTTATGTATATGCATATTTTTAATCAAACCTGTTGGTGGATTTCCACTTTGTTGCTTAATATTTGTTTGGTGTTGGACTTTTTTTTTGCACAAGCACAAACCTTTTCTGTTGAGGAGGCCCATTTCATTGAGATTTTTCTATTATTTTGTATATAAACTAATAATTCCGAACTGTTTTTTTTGCTGGGCCTGGCAAAGGCCTGGCCGACATGGCGTTCGTGAGAGAACCAGATCGAACGAAGTTCTATCTTTGGCCCTAGACTTGCATATTCAAAAGATTCAGGTTGCCACAGACTGCAAGCCAGTAGTGAACCACCTGAAAGAATACAAAGGTCCAAGTGCCATGATCATTAGTGATATCAAAAACTTGTTGAGTAGATTTGAAGCAGCTACAGTTCAGTTCGAGTCTAGGGAGTCGAATAGAGAAGCTCATAACTTAGCTACAGCCTGTTTATCTCTTACAGTGGGATGCCACCTGTGGCTCTTACAACCCCCTGATTTTACTTGTATGCCAACTTATGTTATGGTTGAAAGAAACATTTCGAACGAACTCGCTCTTGCTGGGAGTTCCTTGTGTCAAACCTTTCGTTTGGTCTGAGGACCTCCCAGACCGAACGTTTGGGCGCATTGACGTCCTAATGTATTTTTCCCAAAAAAAAACACAGCAGGACTAGCTCAACGGGAAATGCTCCTATGAAGTAACTGATACTACTCCTCAAGCCTTCATGAGAAATCAGACAAGATAAGATAATATGTCGATTGATAAACTAATAATTCTGGACTGTTTTTTTGCTGGGCCAGGAGGCCTGGCTGACATGGCGTTTGCGCCAAAAGAGAACCGGATCGAACGAAGTTCTATCTTCGGCCCTAGACTTCCATATTCAGAAGATTCAGGTTGCAACAGACTGCAAGCCGGTAGTGAACCACCTAAAGGAGGCGTACAAAGGCCCAAGTGCCATGATAATTAGTCATATCAAAAACTTATTTCAAGCAGCTACAGTTATTTTCGAGCCTAGGGAATCGAATAGAGAAGCTCATACCTTAGCTAGAGCCTATTTATCTCTTGCGGCAGGACGCCACCTGTGGCTCTTACAGCTCCCTGATTTTGCTTGTATCCCAACTTATGTATGGTTGTGAATAAATAAAGTGGTGATATCCCTAAAAAAACAGATCGAATTCACTCTTGCTGGGAGTTCCTCATATCGAACCTTTCGTTCGGTCCGTGGACCTCCCAGACCAAATGTTCGGGCGCATCAACGTCTAATGCATTTATTTTTTCCGAAAGAGACAATTACATTGATTGTGCTAAAACTTGACGTAAATGATCATTTTGATGCTAAAAGTTGCAGTGTACATCGAAGTGGTGCAAAAACTTGGCTAGAGCATGCCAATACAGTGCTTATCCCTTTTTGTATACAGAATCTGTGCTGACTATGTGTGTCGGTCCGCTGTCAGCCAGTGAAGCAGGAAGAAGTGTTTTTTCTTGACGTGTGTTTTAAAGTTATGGCATTTTTTATGTATATGCATATTTTTAATCAAACCTGTTGGGTGGATTTCCACTTTGTTGCTTAATATTTGTTTGGTGTTGGACTTTTTTTTGCACAAGCACAAACCTTTTCTGTTGAGGAGGCCCATTTCATTGAGATTTTTCTATTATTTTGTATATAAACTAATAATTCCGAACTGTTTTTTTTGCTGGACCTGGCAAAGGCCTGGTGATGAGGACATCAATACCATTGTTACACCCACAGCCCCTACTGTTACATATACTGGACCAATTACTAGAGCTCGCGCACGCCAATTAAATTACCAGGTACTTTCGTTTCTTGGTAATGATTCTAATGTTCATGAGATTATGATGCTGCCTAAATTGGATACATTTGTTTTGCTTTCAAATGAAGGGCCTAGCTTGGAGAAGGATGAACATTGGAGCAAGAACACGCATGAAGTTGATGGCATGCGCAAGGGGATCAAGAACGGAGTTACAAGTGATGATTAGGACTTTGAAGCCGCCATAAGGAGTGCATGAAGCCATGGACGAAATATACAAGATGCCACTTCATAATATTCGTCCATAGACTATTCTAGGTGCTGCATCACCTTATTAATGGGCCAGGCCCATGTAATTTTGAAATACTTAAGTATAGGCTATTTTTAGAGTCCGTATGTGTGGGGAAACAAGAGTTAGGGTTGGTTTCGGACCCCACCCTCAAGGGCCACGAAATTCCCCTCTCTTCCTCCATATATACAGCCCTTAGGGCGTCGTTTAGACTTTGGGTTTTGTTTAGATTAAAAGTTCGCCATAGCTGCAACTTCGCGTACTTCGTTTTTGTCCAACGACCAGACCAAGACGTCACAGAACCCCACCTTGATCAATAAAGCTTTCATCTTATATTCGCAATATCCAGATTGCAATCTCAGTTTCTTGCTTGTTCTTCGTTTGCTCGCAGGAAACAGGCCCTCGTGGTCAGGTTGATCGTGCTCCGGCATGGTCAATAACCCCTCGGAAGTTGGTTTAGCGATTGCTAAGGCGCGACGTCTCGCACGTTCGTAGTCGGATCGTCAAGGTCGACTCCCACAGAAAACGATAGCCACCATCTCATCGAAACATCGGGACACCTTTGCCTCTATCAAGCGACATGGCGTTCGCGAGAGAACCAGATCGATCGAAGTTCTATCTTTGGCCCTAGACTTGCATATTCAAAAGATTCAGGTTGCCACAGACTGCAAGCCAGTAGTGAACCACCTGAAAGAATACAAAGGTCCAAGTGCCATGATCATTAGTGATATCAAAAACTTGTTGAGTAGATTTGAAGCAGCTACAGTTCAGTTCGAGTCTAGGGAGTCGAATAGAGAAGCTCATAACTTAGCTACAGCCTGTTTATCTCTTACAGTGGGACGCCACCTGTGGCTCTTACAACCCCCTGATTTTACTTGTATGCCAACTTATGTTATGGTTGAAAGAAACATTTCAAACGAACTCGCTCTTGCTGGGAGTTCCTTGTGTCAAACCTTTCGTTTGGTCTGAGGACCTCCCAGACTGAACGTTTGGGCGCATTGACGTCCTAATGTATTTTTTTTCCCAAAAAAAACACAGCAGGACTAGCTCAACGGGAAATGCTCCTATGAAGTAACTGATACTACTCCTCAAGCCTTCATGAGAAATTAGACAAGATAAGATAATATGTCGATTGATAAACTAATAATTCTGGACTGTTTTTTTGCTGGGCCAGGAGGCCTGGCAAAGGCCTGGCTGACATGGCGTTTGCGCCAAAAGAGAACCGGATCGAACAAAGTTCTATCTTCGGCCCTAGACTTGCATATTCAGAAGATTCAGGTTGCAACAGACTGCAAGCCGGTAGTGAACCACCTAAAGGAGGCGTACAAAGGCCCAAGTGCCATGATAATTAGTCATATCAAAAACTTATTTCAAGCATCTACAGTTATTTTCGAGCCTAGGGAGTCGAATAGAGAAGCTCATACCTTAGCTAGAGCCTATTTATCTCTTGCGGCAGGACGCCACCTGTGGCTCTTACAGCTCCCTGATTTTGCTTGTATCCCAACTTATGTATGGTTGTGAATAAATAAAGTGATGATATCCCTAAAAAAACAGATCGAATTCACTCTTGCTGGGAGTTCCTCATATCGAACCTTTCGTTCGGTCCGTGGACCTCCCAGACCAAATGTTCGGGCGCATCAACGTCTAATGCATTTATTTTTTCCGAAAGAGACAATTACATTGTGCTAAAACTTGACGTAAATGATCATTTTGATGCTAAAAGTTGCAGTGTATATCGAAGTGGTGCAAAAACTTGGCTAGAGCATTGATGGTGAACGTAGCATAAATTCAAAATTTTCCTACGTGTCACCAAGATCTATCTATGGAGTCATCTAGCAACGAGGGAGGAGTGGATCTACATACCCTTGTAGATCGCGCGCGGAAGCGTTCAAGAGAACGGGGTTGATGGAGTCGTACTCGTCGTGATCCAAATCACCGATGATCCTAGCGCCGAACGGACGGCACCTCCGCGTTCAACACACGTACGGAGCAGCGACGTGTCCTCCTTCTTGATCCAGCAAGGGGGAAGGAGAGGTTGATGAAGATCCAGCAGCACGACGGCGTGGTGGTGGAAGTAGCGGGATTCCAACAGTGCTTCGCCAAGCGCTGCGGGAGGAGGGAGATGTGTCATGGGAGGGAGAGGGAGGCGCCAGGGCTTAGGTATTGCTGCCCTCCCTTCCCCCCACTATATATAGGGCCAAGGGAAAGGGGGGGCGCAGCCTTGGCCCTTCCTCCAAGGAAGGGTGCGGTCAGGGAGGAGTCCATCCTCCCCAAGGCACCCAGGAGGTGCCTTCCCCCTTTAGGACTCTTCCTTTCCCTTATCTCTTGGTGCATGGGCCTCTTGGGGCTGGTGCCCTTGGCCCATATAGGCCAAGGCGCACCCCCTACAGCCCATGTGGTCCCCCGGGGCAGGTGGCCCCACCCGGTGGACCCCCGGGACCCTTCCGGTGGTCCCGGTACAATACCGGTGACCCCGAAACTTGTCCCGATGGCCGAAATAGCACTTTCTATATATAATTCTTTACCTCCGGACCATTCCGGAACTCCTCGTGACGTCTAGGATCTCATCCGGGACTCCGAACAACATTCGGGTTACCGCATACTAATATCTCTATAACCCTAGCGTCACCGAACCTTAAGTGTGTAGACCCTACGGGTTCGGGAGACATGCAGACATGACTGAGATGACTCTTCGGTCAATAACCAATAGCGGGATCTGGATACCCATGTTGGCTCCCACATGTTCCACGATGGTCTCATCGGATGAACCACGATGTCAAGGACTTAATCAATCCCGTATACAATTCCCTTTGTCTAGCGGTATTGTACTTGCCCGAGATTCGATCGTCGGTATCCCGATACCTTGTTCAATCTCGTTACCGGCAAGTCTCTTTACTCGTTCCGTAACACATCATCCCGTGATCAACTCCTTGATCACATTGTGCACATTATGATGATGTCCTACCGAGTGGGCCCAGAGATACCTCTCCGTCACACGGAGTGACAAATCCCAGTCTCGATTCGTGCCAACCCAACAGACACTTTCGGAGATACCCGTAGTGCACCTTTATAGCCACCCAGTTACGTTGTGACGTTTGGCACACCCAAAGCACTCCTACGGTATCCGGGAGTTACACAATCTCATGGTCTAAGGAAATGATACTTGACATTAGAAAAGCTTTAGCATACGAACTACACGATCTAGTGCTATGCTTAGGATTGGGTCTTGTCCATCACACCATTCTCCTAATGATGTGATCCCGTTATCAACGACATCCAATGTCCATGGTCAGGAAACCGTAACCATCTATTGATCAACGAGCTAGTCAACTAGAGGCTTACTAGGGACATGGTGTTGTCTATGTATCCACACATGTATCTGAGTTTCCTATCAATACAATTATAGCATGGATAATAAACAATTATCATGAACAAGGAAATATAATAATAACTAATTTATTATTGCCTCTAGGGCATATTTCCAACAGTCTCCCACTTGCACTAGAGTCAATAATCTAGTTCGCATCGATATGTGATTAACACTCAAGGTCACATCCCCATGTGACTAACACCCAAAGAGTTTACTAGAGTCAATAATCTAGTTCACATTTACCATGTGATTAACACTCTATGAGTTCTGGGTTTGATCATGTTATGCTTGTGAGAGAGGTTATAGTCAACGGGTCTGCAACATTCAGATCCGTATGTACTTCGCAAATTTCTATGTCATCTTGTAGATGCAACTACTACGCTACATTTGGAGCTATTCCAAATAACTGTTCTACTATATGAATCCAGTTTACTACTCAGAATAATCTGGATTAGTGTCAAAGTTTGCATCGGCGTAACCCTTTACGACGAACTCTTTTACCACCTCCATAATCGAGAAAATTCCTTAGTCCACTAGTTACTAAGGATAACTTTGACCGCTGTCCTGCGATCCATTCTTAGATCACTCTTGTACCCCTTGACTGACTCATGGCAAGGCACATTTCAGGTGCGGTACACAGCATAGCATACTGTAGAGCCTATGTCTTAAGCATAGGGGACGACCTTCATCCTTTCTCTCTATTCTGCCGTGGTCGAGCTTTAAGTCTTAACTTCATACCTTACAACTCAGGCAAGAACTCCTTCTTTGACTGATCCATCTTGAACACCTTCAAGATCATGCCAAGGTATGTGCTCATTTGAAAGTACCATTAAGCGTTTTGATCTATCCTTATAGATCTTGATGCTCAATGTTCAAGTAGCTTAATCCAGGCTTTCCATTGAAAAACACTTTCCAAATAACCCTATATGCTTTCCAGAAATTCTACGTCATTTCCGATCAACAACATGTTAACAACACATATTCATCAAAAATTCTATAGTGCTCCCACTCACTTCTTTGGAAATACAAGTTTCTCATAAACTTTGTATACACCCAAAACTTTGATCATCTTATCAAAGCATACATTCCAACTCCGAGATGCTTACTCCAGTCCTTAGGAGGATTGCTGGAGCTTTGCATACTTATTAGCATCTTTCAGGATTAACAAAAACTTCCGGTTGTATCACATACAACCTTTCCTCAAAAATCGTTGAGGAAACAATGGTTTTTGGCATCCTATCTGCAAGATTTCACAAATAAAGTAATTGCTAATATAATTCCAACAGACTCTTAGCATCACTACGAGTGAGAAAGTCTCATCGCAGTCAACTCCTTGAACTTGTCGGAAAACATCTTAACGACAAGTCGAGCTTTCTTAATGGTGATACTTACCATCATTGTCCGTCTTCCTTTCAAAAACCATATGTACCTAGCAGCCTTACGACCATCAAGTAGTTCTTCCAAAGTCTACACTTTGTTTTCATACATGGATCCTCTCTCGGATTTTATGGCCTCGAGCCATTTATCGGAATCCGGGCCCACCATCGCTTCTCCATAGCTCGTAGGTTCATTGTTGTCTAGCAACATGACTTCCAAGACAGGATTACGTACCATTCTGAAGTAGTACGCATCCTTGTCATCCCACGAGGTTTGGTAGTGACTTGATCTGAAGTTTCATGATCACTATCATAAGCTTCCACTTCAATTGGTGTAGGTGCCACAGGAACAACTTCATGTGCCCTGCCACACACTAGTTGAAGAGACGGTTCAATAACCTCATCAAGTCTCCACCATCCTCCCACTCAATTCTTTCGAGAGAAACTTTTCCTCGAGAAAGGACCCGATTCTAGAAACAATCCCTTATTGCTTTCGGATCTGAGACAGGAGGTATACCCAATTGTTTTAGGTGTCCTATGAAGATGCATTTATACGCTTTAGGTTCGAGCTTATCAGCCTGAAACTTTTTCACATAAGCGTCGCAGCCCCAAACTTTTAAGAAATGACAGCTTAGGTTTCCCTAAACCATAGTTCATACGGTGTCATCTCATCGGAATTACGTGGTGCCCTATTTAAAGTGAATGTGGTTGTCTTTAATGCCTAACCCATAAACTATCGTGGTAATTCGATAAGAGACATCATGGTATGCATCATATCCAATAGGGTGCAGTTATGATGTTCGGACATCACACTACGGTGTTCCAGGCTGTATTAGTTGTGAAACAATTTCCACAATGTCTTAATTCTGTGCCAAACTCGTAATTCAGATATTCATCTCTATGATCATATCATAGATCTTTTATCCTCTTGTCACGACGATCTTTCAACTTCACCCTGAAATTACTTGAACCTTTCAATAATTCAGACTCATGATTCATCAAGTAAATATACTCAACATCTACTCAAATCATCTGTGAAGTAAGAACATAACGATATCCACTACACGCCTCAGCACTCATTGGACTGCACACATCAAAATGTATTACTTCCAACAAGTTGCTTTCTAGTTCCATTTTACTGAAAACGAGGCTTTCAGTCATCTTGCCCATGTGGTATGATTTGCATGTCTCAAGTGATTCAAAATCAAGTGAGTCCAAACGATCCATCTGTATAGAGTTTCTTCATGCATATCTACCAACAAACATGGTTCGCATGTCTCAATCCTTTCAAAAATGAGTGAGTCCAAAGATCCATCAACATGGAGCTTCTTCATGCGTTTTATACCGATATGACTTACGTGGCAGTGCCACAAGTAGGTGGTACTATCATTACTATCTTTTGGCATGAACATGTGTATCACTACGATCGAGATTCAATAAACCATTCATTTTAGGTGCAAGACCATTGAAGGTATTATTCAAATAAACAGAGTAACCATTATTCTCCTTAAATGAATAACCGTATTGCGATAGACATAATCCAATCACGTCTATGCTCAACGCAAACACCAAATAACAATTATTTAGGTTTAATACCAATCTCAATGGTAGAGGGAGCGTGCGATGCTTGATCATATCAACCCTGGAAACACTTCCAACACATATCGTCAGCTCACCTTTAGCTAGTCTCCGTTTATTCCGTAGCTTTTATTTCGAGTTACTAACACTTAGCAACCGAACCGGTATCTAATACCCTGGTGCTACTAGGAGTACTAGTAAAGTACACATTAACATAATGTATATCCAATATACTTCTATCGACAACCTTCTCATCTACCAAGTATCTACGGTAATTCTGCTCCAGTAGTTGTTCCCCTTATTACAGAAGCACTTAGTCTCAGGTTTGGGTTCAACCTTGGTTTTCTTCACTAGAGCAGCAACTGATTTGCCGTTTCATGAAGCATCCCCTTTTGCCCTTGCCCTTCTTGAAACTAGTGGTTTCACTAACCATCAACAATTGATGCTCCTTCTTGATTTCTACTTTTGTGGTGTCAAACATCGCGAATATCTCAAGGATCATCATATATGTCCCTGATATATTATAGTTCATCACGAAGCTCTAGCAGCTTGGTGGTAATGACTTCGGAGAACTATCACTATTTCATTTGGAAGATCAACTCCCACTTGATTCAAGCGATTGTTGTACTCAGACAATCTGAGCACAAGCTCAACAATTGAGCTTTTCTCCTTAGTTTGTAGGCTGAGAAAATCGTCGGAGGTCTCATACCTCTTGACGTGGGCACGAGCCTGAAATCCCAATTTCAGCCCTCGAAACATCTCATATGTTTCGCGACGTTTTAAAACGTCTTCGGTGCCTCAACTCTAAACCGTTTAACTGAACTATCACGTAGTTATCAAAATGTGTATGTCAGATGTTCGCAACATCCACAGACGACGTTCGAGGTTCAGCACACTGAGCGGTGCATTAAGGACATAAGCCTTCTATGGAGCAATGAGGACAATCCTCAGTTTACGGACCTAGTCCGCATAATTGCTACTATCAACTCTCAACTAAATTTTCTCTAGGAACATATCTAAACAGTAGAACTGAAGCGCGAGCTACGACATAATTTGCGAAGACCTTTTGACTATGTTCAGGATAATTAACTTCATCTTATGAACTCCCACTCAGATAGACATCCCTCTAGTCATCTAAGTGATTACATGATCCGAGTCAACTAGGCCGTGTCCGATCATCACGTGAGACGGACTAGTCAACATCGGTGAACATCTTCATGTTGATCGTATCTACCATACGACTCATGCTCGACCTTTCGGTCTTCTGTGTTCCGAGGCCATGTCTGTACATGCTAGGCTCGTCAAGTCAACCTAAGTGTTTGCATGTGTAAATCTGTCTTACACCCGTTGTATGTGAACGTTAGAATCTATCACACCCGATCATCACGTGGTGCTTAGAAACGAACGAACTGTCGCAACGGTGCACAGTTAGGGGGAACACTTTCTTGAAATTATTATGAGGGATCATCTTATTTACTACCGTCGTTCTAAGCAAATATGATGCATAAACATGATAAACATCACATGCAATCAAATAATAGTGACATGATATGGCCAATATCATATAGCTCCTTTGATCTCCATCTTGGGGCTCTATGATCATCTTGTCACCGGCATGACACCATGATCTCCATCATCGTGTCTTCATGAAGTTGTCTCGCCAACTATTACTTCTACTTCTATGGCTACCGGTTAGCAATAAAGTAAAGTAATCACATGACGTTTATGTTGACACGCAGGTCATAAATAAATAAAGACAACTCATATGGCTCCTGCCGGTTGTCATACTCATCGACATGCAAGTCGTGATTCCTATTACAAGAACATGATCATCTCATACATCACATATATCATTCATCACATCCTTTGGCCATATCACATCACATAGCATACCCTGCAAAAACAAGTTAGACGTCCTCTAATTGTTGTTTGCATGTTTTACGTGGCTGCTATGGGTTTCTAGCAAGAACGTTTCTTACCTACGCAAAAACCACAACGTGATATGCCAATTTCTATTTACCCTTCATAAGGACCCTTTTCATCGAATCCGATCCGACTAAAGTGGGAGAGACAGACACCCGCTAGCCACCTTATGCAACTAGTGCATGTCAGTCGGTGGAACCAGTCTCACGTAAGAGTACGTGTAAGGTCGGTCCGGGCCGCTTCATCCCACAATGCCGCCGAATCAAGATTGGACTAGTAACGGTAAGCATATTGAACAAAATCAACGCCCACAACTACTTTGTGTTCTACTCGTGCATAGTAACTACGCATAGACCTAGCTCATGATGCCACTGATGGTGAACGTAGCATAAATTCAAAATTTTCCTACGTGTCACCAAGATCTATCTATGGAGTCATCTAGCAACGAGGGAGGAGTGGATCTACATACCCTTGTAGATCGCGCGCGGAAGATTTCAAGAGAACGGGGTTGATGGAGTCGTACTCGTCGTGATCCAAATCACCGATGATCCTAGCGCCGAACGGACGGCACCTCCGCGTTCAACACATGTACGGAGCAGCGACGTCTCCTCCTTCTTGATCCAGCAAGGGGGAAGGAGAGGTTGATGGAGATCCAGCAGCACGACGGCGTGGTGGTGGAAGTAGCGGGATTCCAACAGGGCTTCGCCAAGCGCTGCGGGAGGAGGGAGATGTGTCATGGGAGGGAGAGGGAGGCGCCAGGGCTTAGGTATTGCTGCCCTCCCTTCCCCCCACTATATATAGGGCCAAGGGAGAGGGGGGGAGGGCGCAGCCTTGGCCCTTCCTCCAAGGAAGGGTGCGGTCAGGGAGGAGTCCATCCTCCCCAAGGCACCCAGGAGGTGCCTTCCCCCTTTAGGACTCTTCCTTTCCCTTATCTCTTGGCGCATGGGCCTCTTGGGGCTGGTGCCCTTGGCCCATATAGGCCAAGGCGCACCCCCTACAGCCCATGTGCCCCCCCGGGGCAGGTGGCCCCACCCGGTGGACCCCCGGGACCCTTCCGGTGGTCCCGGTACAATACCGGTGACCCCGAAACTTGTCCCGATGGCCGAAATAGCACTTCCTATATATACTTCTTTACCTCCAGACCATTCCGGAACTCCTCGTGACGTCTGGGATCTCATCCGGGACTCCGAACAACATTCGGGTTACCGCATACTAATATCTCTATAACCCTAGCGTCACCGAACCTTAAGTGTGTAGACCCTACGGGTTCGGGAGACATGCAGACATGACCGAGATGACTCTTTGGTCAATAGCCAATAGCGGGATCTGGATACCCATGTTGGCTCCCACATGTTCCACGATGATCTCATCGGATGAACCACGATGTCAAGGACTTAATCAATCCCTTATACAATTCCCTTTGTCTAGCGGTATTGTACTTGCACGAGATTCGATCGTCGGTATCCCGATACCTTGTTCAATCTCGTTACCGGCAAGTCTCTTTACTCGTTCCGTAACACATCATCCCGTGATCAACTCCTTGATCACATTGTGCACATTATGATGATGTCCTACCGAGTGGGCCCAGAGATACCTCTCCGTCACACGGAGTGACAAATCCCAATCTCGATTCGTGCCAACCCAACAGACACTTTCGGAGATACCCGTAGTGCACCTTTATAGCCACCTAGTTACGTTGTGACGTTTGGCACACCCAAAGCACTCCTACGGTATCCGGGAGTTACACAATCTCATGGTCTAAGGAAATGATACTTGACGTTAGAAAAGTTTTAGCATATGAACTACACGATCTAGTGCTATGCTTAGGATTGGGTCTTGTCCATCACATCATTCTCCTAATGATGTGATCCCGTTATCAACGACATCCAATATCCATGGTCAGGAAACCGTAACCATCTATTGATCAACGAGCTAGTCAACTAGAGGCTTACTAGGGACATGGTGTTGTCTATGTATTCACACATGTATCTGAGTTTCCTATCAATACAATTATAGCATGGATAATAAACGATTATCATGAACAAGGAAATATAATAATAACTAATTTATTATTGCCTCTAGGGCATATTTCCAACAAGCATGCCAATACAGTGCTTATCCCTTTTTGTATACAGAATCTGTGCTGACTATGTGTGTCGGTCCGCTGTCAGCCAGTGAAGCAGGAAGAAGTGTTTTTTCTTGACACCCCCCCCCCCCCACCCTCAAAATATATATTTTTAACAAAAAATACCATATGGATGTGGCATTTTTCTTCTCTATGCCTAGTGGGTCGATTTTGGGCAGGTTTCAAACCCGTGACCACGGGCTACCAAGACAAACCTATCAACCACCACTCCATCCTAGACATTGATATTTTTTGTACTGATAACAACCTCCTAAATATTTAGCAAGGACATGTGTGGAGCTTAAATGGGCTGTCGATATTGTGGCTCATTGCACAAGCTATTTTTATAGCATATTTTAGAAACATAATTATGTACCAATATTTATGCGTTTCAATATTGTATAAATAAAATCATTGAAATATCTACCCATATATTATATATAAAATATTTAGTTAATATGGATATTTAATTGTATATTAGATACAATGTTTAATGAATACAAAAGAATATACACTCATAAATATTTAAATTTTAAAATGATGAATACAAACATTCACTTAATATCTATAACTATTCACATATGTATAGTTTTTACTCATGACTTATTTGGGAAAAAAATAATATTTTGCATATTATACAGTTAAAACTTCAAATTATGAATATTTTTAAATATACA
This sequence comes from Triticum urartu, assembly GCF_056163025.1. Classification (NCBI taxonomy): domain Eukaryota; kingdom Viridiplantae; phylum Streptophyta; class Magnoliopsida; order Poales; family Poaceae; genus Triticum; species Triticum urartu. Next base: position 62,392,110 of record NC_141873.1, on the reverse strand, counting down.
AAAATTGAACTATATGAATATGCTGATAATTATTGAAATGTTTGTATAATTAAAATAATAGTTTTAAATGTAATCTTCAAAGAAATTGTATCATTTTAAACTATATAGACATTTTTTACAATTCATAAATATTATTGCAAATATAGGAATGTGTTTTGAAGTATACATTTTAAATGTCCGTATTGACTAAATATTTATATAATACATGGGTGTATATTTAAATGTTTTTATTTACTAATCATGATTTGTTTGTATAAAATTTATAGCTCACAAATATTTAAGCATAATTTTTGTTACTTACATTTTATAAATATCTTTAAAAAGAAGCTCGCGCAAAATGGGATGCAACATCTGTGCCCCATTTAAACTTCAGATGTGTACCTGTTTAATAAATATAGTGTAGTTATCCTTTGTATGTTGTAACTTGAACAGGGTAATGGTTTAACAGGTTTTCTTTGTAGCCTTGGCCGCTTGTTCGAATCTTGGCGTCCACTTTTTCCTTTTAGTTTTGACACGCAGGACTGCTGGTTATATATGAAGAATGTCTGACAGCAGGACCCACGCGTTTAGTCAGCATATATTCCATATACCAATGCAATAAGCACTGTATTTGCACGCTCTAGTCAAGTTTTTGCACCACTTTGATGTACACCGCAATTTCTAGCATCAAAGTGATCGTTTGTGCCAAGTTCTAGGACCATCACTGTAATTGACTCTTTCCGAAAGGCGACTAATCTGCGCCGGCGCACCGGCGCGATCAATTCGGCCGGACACAACGCGGCCGTTTGATTAGATTGCATTTAACCGTTGGATATGGAATCGTTTTCTTCCCAATTAAACGCATTCAACAAATAGCAGAGGAGAAAACAAAGCAGCGCCGCCGTCAACACTAGCCATGGATGACCGATGTAACAAAACCTTGAAGAACCACCGCCGGTCTCGCCGCCGGTCACCGCCCTCGCCGCCTGCGTTTCTCACCAGCTTCATGCATGCAACAACGTGCACTCGTGGTTGCAGGCTTCCAGCTCCGGGGAAGATGGCCACAGCTCTTGGGGTGATGGCCGCATCTCCGGTGGCGCCGGCCGTTGGCCGCAGCACCTGTTGTTGTGTTCGCGTTGTACCTCGCCGTCTCTCCACCTGAGGCTCTTGCTGGTTCCAACATAAAACGATACTGGTTGTAGCAAAAAAGTTTATCGCTTCCAGCAAAAAAGCTTACCGCTGCAGCCCGCCGTCGTCATTGTAGCAAAAATGTTAACCGGATGTAGCTTTTACGGTTGCCGATTGCAGCAAAAAAATGACGTGGTTGTAGCAAACACAAAAAGACGCCGGCTGGCTGCTGTGTATGGTGGTAACAAACCTTGTAGCCGGTGGTAGCAAAAAACTTCATAGTTTACTGCAAAAAAACGTTGTCACTCGTTGTCGAGGTTGCATCATCTTCACAAATTATGTCGCAAAAAAACGTTGTCGCCGGTAGTAGCAAATGAAGCCGCCGGTAGTAGCAAAATAAAACACTGGTTCCAACAAACAAAAAAATCAGCGACAAAAACCTCTGGTTTGTTCCAACAAAAAACTTGTCGGTTGTAACATCCGTCACCGCCGGATGTACCATCTCCCAGGGCCTGTTGCAACACTCCATAAAAAAAGAAATGTTGTGTATGGGCGCATCCATGGCGACTGCTGCATCGTCCTCGCAGTGGTGCGTGCGCAGGCAGAAACGGGAGGAAGAGGAGGCAGCGAAAATCGTTTGAGTCGTCGCTCCACATGCCGCGGTTGCCGCATGGGGAGTCCAAAATCCATCACAAGCAACATGCGCCTCGCCGTCCTCCTGCGCAGGAGAGAGAAGAAAAAGAAACAGGAGGAAGAAGAAAGGAAACGGGAGAAAAAAAACAATTGGTGACGGCTTGACGGGCCCAGGAAATTAGTCAAACGAGGGGCACGCGGGGCAGCAGGATACAGCGCAATCGAACGAAGCGCGAGTCCGGCTGAGGACTCGGCCGGACTGCCAGCTGGAAACGTTTCCCTTTCCGAAAAGAAACACAACAGTACTACCTCAACTGGAAATGCTCCTATGAACTACTCCCTCCAGTTGGTTCTTCTTCTGGCTGGTCTGCTCCCCCGCATGGCACGCTTCTTCTTTCTTCTAATGCGGCGGTGGACTTGGTGCGGGGCTCGTCGTCAGTTGGAGTTGTGGTACAGGACTTTTCGGGCCAGGTTGTGGCAGCGGCTTCTGAACCTCTTCCTGGCATCTCTTCTCCAGAGCTGGCTGAGGCTTTGGCCCTGCGACGGGCTGCTCTACTGGCTCGCCGGGAGGATTTTCAGCATGTGATCTTCCACTCTGACTGTCTTTCAGTGATTCAAAGGTTGAAATCTTCAGTCCGAGACCGGTCCATGGTGGGATCAATTATCTCTGACATCAAGGCGATTTGTGATGCTCTGTCGTCTGTGTCATTCATGCATGTTCGTCGGCACCGTGTTGTCTTAGCTCATGTCCTTGCTAGGTCTAGTTTGAGCTCTTTGAGCCTTTGTGTTTATAATTCTGCTCCGGATTGCATCCGGGAGACTCTCTGTAATATATTTGCTTGATTAATAAAGGCCGATGTTCTTTCAAAAAAAAACTGGAAATGCTCCTATGAACTACTTCCTTCGTCTCATAATATAAGAGTATTTTTGACTCTACCCTAGTGTAAAAAATGTTCTTATATTATGGGACAGAGAGAGTAACTGATACTGCTCCTTAAGTTTTCATAATAAATCAGACAAGATAAGATAACATGTCGATTGATGACCAGTCTATTTGATGGAAATGTATCCATTTTTTTTTGGAAAAAGAAATATAATGGTGCTAGCTCAAGCGGAAATGCGCCTATGGACTAACTGATACTACTACTCATCAAGCATCCACGATAAATTAGATGAGATAAGAATAAGATAAGATAGTCGGCTGATGACTGATCTATTTGATGGAAATGAAGGCCGTGAGGAGCATAGTAGCCTGGTCGTCCGGATGAACAGACTTGGGCACGATGAACTGGGCCGACTCGTCGTCTTCCAGGAACCCATCGGCGAGATCCGCGAAAGGCACATCGAATGCAGATTCTTGGTAATGGCGATTGACCGAGTAGCGGAGCTCGAGTACCACCGTCTTGGACGCGGCCGCTGCCGAGGACGACGACGACGACGCGGTGGCAGCGGGCGGAGGCCGCACGCAGACCGCGGCGATCCCGCGACCAAACGGCTGGCGCACAACGTTTAGCAGGAGCAAGTGCTGGTCGGCGCCGTCGCGGACCGTCGTGGAGACGACGTTGAAGCCGTCAAGGAGGTCGATGCCGAAGCTCTTCCCGGCGCGGTCCTCGGCGGTCAGCGGCAGCTCGTGCAGGGTGATGAAGTGGTCCAGGAGCTCTGCCATTGGGCCGACGAAACAGCATGTGCCCAAAGGGCAGCGCGCGCACGGCGCGTTGGCGCACGTCATTCGGTGCTGGTGCAGGTCGTAGTAGGCCAGCATGGCGCCGCAGCCGTGAGCGGCGTGGGGGCACGACACGCGGACGGTGTCCAGGATGTTCTCCACGGCGCGGCACCGGCGGTAGCCTGGGCCGCGGCACGCCGAGCACACCGCCAGCCCCAGAGCGCACTGAAAGCGTGTACATGTAATCGAACATGTTACTCCTAGTCCTATCTATGGCTGAGGGAATGAGAGGACGTACGGATGTGTGCGGGGAGAGCGGTGAGGTGCGTACCTGGAAGATTGGCGGCTCCAGAGGGAGGCTGCAGACGCCGCAGTGGAAGGCACTGGCATCCCCCACCGTCACTCTCGCGAGCACCGCGTGCTCCGACGGCCACCGAACCGCGGAGCGGCGCCTTTCCGGCGACCAGCTGCTCCAAGTGTCCATGACCATGAACCTCGAATGCATCGATACGGATACGTAAATTCATCATTTCGAAAAAGTGCTAATACGGATACATTTTACTATTTATCAATTTTTCAAATAAAGGGATTCAGAATGTCAACCGCGATCTTTTTACATGCATGGATTCCATGGTTCCCTGTCTTCTTTAGCAAATGAGCAGAAACTCTAGAGTAGCTACTCAAAGATTCATGACCACAGTAGTCGCATTTCCATTTAGTGTTGCCCCCTTCAGGTGATTTCTCTATGATTTGAACATGCTCCACAATGGTGCCCTTAGATTTATAGGTACAGTAGGAGGTTCAGCAGGAGGAGCCATCTGGAGGAGATGAGAAAAATGAAATCTTCACAGATTAGAGGAGAAAGAAGAGGGGATGAGCTTGGCTGGGCAAGAAAAAGGGGAAGAGGCGTTGGTGAGGACTAGCAGCTCGTCGCCGGCTAGCCGCCACTGCCGCCGGCTAGCCGCCACTGCCGCCGGCCCTGGGTGAGTAGCTGTTAGGTACGCAGCCACCAGCCGCCGCCTGGTGTGAGGTCGGGAGGGAGGAAAGAAAACTGGGAGGGAAAGGAAGGGGGCACTGGGGTACTAGGGTTGCTGTGTGCCTCTTAACTGGGCTGAGTGGTCTCTTAGATGGGCTGGGCTGTATCCAAAACGAACTGAAAAAGTATCCTTCAAGTATCTGAATTGTTTTGAATCGTTTATTCATGGATACTCCTTGGATACGTATCGGGGGTGTATCGGAGGAGTATCGGTATCGAATACGGTATCCGATACCGATTCGCTAGTTGCCTGAAGTATCGGTGCATTCGAGCCATGAACTCAGCCTCCATCAACGCCCTTTCATAAGTGTCCATGGACTCATCCTCCATCGACGCCCTGGTGTCCGAATCCCCAGTGCCGATGGACGGCGCCTCCATCGACAACCTGGTGTCCCAGGTGCCCGTGCCCCAGCCATCGGAAGTTTGTCCTGGCGTGCCACGAGTCCCGTGCCGCGGCCGCGTTCTCCCAGGGGTCATGTGCCTCCGCTCCGGCCGCCTACTGCGACTTGCCCCCCTAGGTTCGCCGCCATACCTTGCCGGTCGTCGCCTAGTTAGAGCTTACCTCCCTCTGTCCTGTTTGTGCTTTTTGGACTGGCAGGCGAGCGCTCGTGGTTTCCTAGATATAAGAAGCTGTTTGCCAGCCTCTTCGGCTTCGCTGCACAGTTAACGCTTTTCTTTTCTTTTTTGCTGAGAGCTGCATTGTTTTTTTTAAACACAGTACAGATGCAATCACTTGTATAAACACGCATACACTCACCCCTATAAACGCATACACGCACACCCTATCCCTATGAGCACCTTCGAGAGGTCTCCTTCAACTGAAAGCGTATCGCCGGAATTACTGAAATAAATCCAGGATAAATGCGAGCACCAGGATTTGAACCCTGGTAGGTTGAGAATACCACTGTCCACCTAAACCATCTCAACCAAAGGTTGATTCGCTGAGAGCTGCATCGTCAATGCTAATGCTAATCGGGTTGCAAAATAATGCCGTGTACTAACTGGTTTTTTTGCACATATCAAAATGTTTGAGCTTGTGTATTCACCGGTAGAGATTGTTAATGCTAATAATGCGAGGAAGCCACCGGAGTACTAGTTCTTGTTGAGCCAATTGAAAGGTGTACCGTTGCGCAGCGCAGCACACCACAAGAGGTCGACACGTAGAGGCTGTGGCGTTCCTGAAGTAGCACTAGTAGCCAGCATTGCCGAAAACGTATACTGCCTCCTCTTTACACGAAATGAGCATCTGACACCAAACGCACAGTGCAGGAGGGTTCACGTGGTACGCTCTCCATCTCCACTTCAGCGCAAGGGTGCAAGGAGAAGTGGGCAGCGCGCAGTGCGAATGTGCAAGTAAAAGATAAGAGATAAAGCGGATGGATTCAAAACAAAACAGCAAACAAGTTTGAAAAAAAATCCTGTTTTCTACATGTTCATATGAATGTCCAAAGCGTGCTTTTTTTTCACACATCAAAATGTTCGAGCGCCTCATTTAGTTCTAGGATAGGGGGGAGATCGAGGGGAACGGACTTGCGACCTAGCGATCTAGTGCCGCCGCCGCCAACACCGCCGTGATCCCTCCTCACACTCCCTCCTCGCCGCCTCTGCAAGCTACCGACGGCTAAGCCGTGTGGGCACAAGGGATGGGGGTGTCGGGGCGGTTATGCGCTGGTCGTGGAGGTGATCCTAGTTTATAAATGCAAAAAAAAGAGTCATTTAGCTGCTTTTTTCACATATAAAAAATGTTTGCGCTTTTTCCCATAAGGCCTCATTTAGTTATAGGACACGGAGAGATCAAGGGGAAAATACGAAGGAGAACATGGGTACCAGCGAAATCTATATGCAAAAAATAATTAGTAATTCAAAAGAAGTTTAAAAAATTCTGAATCTTTTTTGGTATCAAACATGATCAAATATTGTAGTCGTATGAAAAGATTCGTCGGAGAATGACTTTCATTGTATCCTGGGTCGAAGATTCGGCAAAAAACGATATATACAAGTACTATACACATTATATTGTCGTCATAAACTTGTTTTCTTTTTGCCCTGAAGTCGATAGGAAACATTTCTTATCTAATTTTTTTATAGAAGTACAATACCAGATCATGTTTGATTCCAAAAAAGATTTGGAACTTTTTGAACTTTTTTTGAATTACTAATTTTTTTGGCGCATATAGGGTGCGCGGGTACCCGAGAGCACCAAGTTCCCGTCCAAGATCGAGGTGAAGGGACTCGCAAAACACTCGCGACCTAGCGATCTAGCGCCGCCGATGCCAACACCTATCCCTCCTCCTATGCCCCTTCACCCTTCCTAACCCTCCCTCCTTGCCACCTTCAGAGGCTACCGGCAGTTAAACCGTGTGGCCGCCAGGGATGGGGGTGTCGGGGCGGTTATGCACGGGTCGTGGTGGTGGACCCACAACATTCCGAGCTGCATGCAGCGCCTATCCCAACATGCTTGAGAATATCAGACCTCGCCTTGGGTATCTTTTTCTTTTTTACGAGTGGCCGATGTTTTCTCAACACCATACGTAGGAGAGTTCATATCTACCAGGTAATAATGCATAGGCTCTTGACCGTTATTGATCATGTCTGTCATGATAGCCTCCTAAAATGATCATGATCACTAATGATGTATGCAAAAGAAAAAAAATCAATGGCATATGCATCCCCTAAATTTATTTACCTTTTTGCTAATTTACAGTCGAGTGATTTAGAATTGGTTTTCATTCAAATTTCTGGCCGTTTGATCTTGTGCCAAGATCTGCGCTGTGTGCTGGTTTTTTCGGACGTTTTTTTTTGTGTGTTACCGGGTGCGCTTTCGTTTCCCAGCCAGCCGGTTACCGCCTATCCCCTGGCTCTCTGTCTTTTATTTATTTATTTATTATTCTTGTCCTTCCTCATTTGTTGGCGAGAGTTAAAGTTGAGAGAGGGAGGCGATTCTTGGCGATTTCCTCGTCATCTGATTCCAATATCCTCCTTCTCCTCTTCTTTAGATTGATTTCCGCTTCTGTGCCGTGTAGTTTCTGTTGGTTATCCTGGTCTTCTCCCTTTCCCCGTTGAATTTCTTCTAGATCTTGTGATTTGATTCGATTTCCCTTGTGTTTGATGTAGATGTAGGTGTATGTGTACACTTAGAGTGGATTTTGGCGATTTTTTTTGCAATTACAGTGATAGGCGGATGGATGTAGCAGTGGATCCGATTCCCCTGTTGATTTTCTTTCTGCTAGCCTGGGCGTTTGATTCCGCTGAAGTTTTTTGTTGTTAGATGCAGGGATGTGCGTTTTTAGGTAGTAGTTGCATCTAATTTACTGCAACTTCATAACTGTAATTTCATTTTAATTACAGTGTATTTTCCTCTGAAATCACAGAGTAGTGACACTGTAATTATAACCTTTTTTCTATGTTTTGGGTAGTGTTGCATCTAAGTTTACAACAACTTCAAGATTGTAATTTCATTTTAATTACAGTGTAATTTCCTCTGAAATACAGAGTAATTGTATTGTAATTATAGTGTTCTTACAATATACTTGTAATTACAGTGTAATTTTTAGGGTAATTACACTGTAAATCGCACTGCTATTTACTGTAATTACAGTGCAATTTCTCTATAATGTTCAATGTTGTTACAGTGTAATTTCCATGGGTAATCACAGTGCCATTTTTGCTAGAATATTTACTGTATTTATAGTCAGTGCAATTACAGTGAAATTTCAGTAAAATTACAGTGCTAATTAGACTGTAAATCATAGTGTCTTTGGTGGGTAGTGTTGCATCTATTCACGCTGTCAATATATACTGAATCTACCTTTGTGTCGGAAACTTTGCTGCGCACAGGAATTTCTGCTTGTCTAGTAATTTCAGCAACTTGATAATAGTAATTTCAGTACTTTCTTGCTACTGTAATTTTTAGTTTCTTCTGCCCTGGTGCTTTTGAAACAAAAGTGACCAATTTCTTTGATTTTAACTGAGTGCTATGTGCAATACACTTTGTCAAATGGAAAGAATTTGTGATCTCTGCTTTTCATTCTTGTGATTTAACAGGTTCTAGATCTCAAAGAAAATCACTAGGCATGAGCAAAGACGTTGGTATTGAAGGATTTCCAGCCTGTGGATCGTCTCTTGTATGATCTTCCATTGTTCTCCACCAATTAGTTGTTGCGGCTTTGGTGTTTAGCTTTTGCCCCAATTGGAATTGAAGGATTTCTAACTCCATGGTAACTTGTTAGTGTTTGTCTTTGCCCTTTCTTTTTATTTCTCTTCCTCCATGTTAGTAATTTAATTTCTGCCTACTTTTTTGGTGTTTGCCTTTGCCATTTTCTTTTTATTTCTCATTCTCTATATACATTTTTCTTCATATCATTCTTCCTTGTTGCAGTTGTACTTCCCTGTAACCGTTCGAAAGCATTGGTTTTCTTTCTTCATTTGTTTGAAGGGAAGAGCCTTTGCTTTCCTTGATCCAGCTTTTAATGAACATTCTAAATTTCACTTGCAGATTAGCGATCTGCTAGTACATTTTTAATCAATTTGTTTCCCTTTTATAGGCACTGCGTTGTTATCTTTTAAGATTTATCTCTTGTATTTTCTTTTATTCAAACGGATTATAAAATTTATAGGTATTTTCTTTTATTCTTGTATTTTTCTATTAGGTTGCTTTTATTACTCCCATATTGAGGAAACAAATCAATTTTGAAAAAATTGACGTTATCTACCTATAGTTGTTCCCAACCAAACCAATAGGTAATTTGTTTTTTTAATATAGCTGGCCTAGTTTTCTCTTATATTCTTCTTTTGATTTTGTTGGTATCTTTTTTTTCTTCCTTTATTCATGTGAAACCAGGCACACAATTGCGATGTCTTCACATTCAAGTTTATGGAAGTGTGAACTACAAGGACTCAAGTTGTTAAATATTTTTCAAGCGCTGACATCCTCAACTTAAGGACAAAGTATGCTAATGATAAGTTTTTTAGCGAGTTCAACAGGGTGGATAAGTTCTAGACTTCTTATTACTGATTTCTTTGATGATGTAAGCACTTCTGCTTTCTATACTTCAAATTTACACTAAAGAGGTTCATGATTTCCAGTATATTTTTAGTTCTATTTTGGCTCAAGGTTGCCTAATTTACTGTACTCGTCTACATCATTCACTGTCTCTTGTACTATGTATTTTCAGCCTTTTGGCTCAGTGTTAATTGCTTAGGTTCATGATTTCCAGTATATTTTTAGTTCTACTTTTGGCTCAAGGTTGCCTAATTTACTGTACTCGTCTTCATCATTCACTGTCTCTTGTACTATGTATTTTCAGCTTTTTGGCTCAGTGTTAATTGCTCCCTTTGTGCTGTATATCTTAATGATTGGTCTAATGTCGTGTTTGATCCTTTTTTTCAGACTACGAATTAACAATGATGGAGAAGAAGGCCTTTTTTGCATTAGAGAGATGTTGAACTGCTTTTTTCACAATGGATAGGGCAGTGTGTATGTTGGTTCAGTGTGTGGTCATCTGTATGATAGGAAGTGTGTATGTTGGTTCAACTGTTTTTTTCGTTTCGGAAAGGAGGATTGCCCCCGGCCTCTCCATCGCAATGTTGGTTCAGCTGTGTCTCTATAATCCATAGATGACACTAGGTACTATACTTTCTTACTGTAATTTCAAGGTTTTTCACTTGCTTGTCATGAATGCAAATGGGTCCAGTCCAACCCGCGTACATACATACCAACTTATGACTCAGGGCTGCAAACGGGTGTCTTTGAGTCTCGACAAGTTTCTGTCATAATGTCACTGTAAGAATCACACAATATGAGTGTAAGTTATGCGTAAATACACTAATTTTAGAAGTTCCAGTGCTAATTGACTGTAAGTTTTGTGTATCTAGACTTCAACTCTTAAGATATCATTATGAGTGGACTGTAAGTTACCAGCAGACTCTAATGCTAGTCTAATTATCACCATATTTTTCTGCCAAATGATTGTAAGTGCAGTGTACGTTGATGCCAGACCTACAGAGAGTACGTTGATGGATCAGTAAGCTTTTTTTGGCTGTGGTATTGCGATAGTTGTAGCTCACATATGTTTGAAACCGGGTTCAATTCCAACCAAGTTAGGATTGGCCTTTTAGCATCGACATACATACAACGAAGATACACAAAAAAGGACACACAAATATATACAAGTGTTGTTCTATTACTAGTTGAAAAACTTGACTGATGCCGAATTGATTTTCAGTCAAACGTCAAATAGACACTCCCATTTATTTAATGACATATGCATCCCTTAATTCTAAATATACTAAACCTGGCCAGGTTTAGTTTACCACGTTTTTCTGAATTTTTTTTCTATCATAGAAAGTCCAATGGATGGCTGCCGCGTGTAATAGTGAGGGATGCAGGCATGTACGCGGTTGGGTGCGCGGAGCAATCGTCGATGGGAATTGTTAAAAAATGCGGCCGCCCGATTGGTTGCATGTTCTGCGTTGCCCCAGTTCCATATTGGTTGCATGCGCTGCGTATGTGCAGACCAAATTGTCTATGTTTTTTGGATTTTTGTGCATGCGCTGCTGCCTTCTTCTTTTTTATTTCTGCTTCCTGCCACGTATGTTAGCCTGGGGTCGGTTGCCGTCTGGAGCTTCCCGATTTCTCGCGCTAATCAGACTTTATTTTATTTCAATCAAATCAAGCCAGAAATAGATGAGTCTCGTCCATTTCTGCGCCGCCTTCGCTGTCGGTTTCCAATTTGAGTTCTTCTCTTCTGCTGTTTCCTATAAATAGTGGTGGCCTTCTGCTTCCGTCCCTCATTCCGTTCGCTTCCGCCTGCCCTTTTTCCTTCTTCAGCAGTACTGCCATTTTTTGGTCCAGCGATGATTGGGTCCACTGCTGCTCGATCCGGGCGACGCCGTCGGGGCCGCCCTCCGTCGTCGCCGACGTGGCGAAGGCCGAAGACCGAGCGGACGGTTCGAGGGAGTTGTCGCTCCCGAGGGAGGAGGTGATCCGGCGCCTGCGTCTGCTGCGCCAGCCGGCCACGCTCTTCGGCGAGGACGACGCCGCGCGCCTCCGCGGCCTCCACGACGCGCTCGAGGACCCCGCCGCGGTCGCGGACGTCGACGCCGCCGAGATCGGGGAGGGGCAGACCAACAACTTCCTCCGCGACATCCAGGTCATGCGCGCCAAGGCCGTGGTCGTGGCGTCCAAGCCCAAGCTCGGCGCGGCCGAGAGGACCAGCGAGGAGAAGGAGGTGCCGTTCGACGAGCTCTGCGACGAGGACAAGATCGTGGCCTTCTTCAAGCGGCTGCTGAGCGAGTGGAGCCAGGAGCTGGACGAGATGCCCGACGCGGAGCGGCGCACGGCCAAGGGCAAGGCCGCGGTGGCCACCTGCAAGCAGTGCGCGCGCTACCTGGAGCCGCTCTTCAAGCTCTGCAGGAAGAAGGCCCTCCCCGGCGACGTCCGGCGCGCGCTGCTGGACGTGGTGTGGTGTTGCATGCGGCGGGACTACCTGGCGGCCACGGACAGCTACATCAAGCTGGCGATAGGCAACTCGCCGTGGCCGATCGGGGTGACCATGGTGGGCATCCACGAGCGGTCGGCCCGGGAGAAGATCCATACCAACGGCGTCGCCCACGTGATGGACGACGAGACGACGCGGAAGTACCTGCAGTCCGTGAAGCGGCTCATGACCTTCTGCCAGCGGAGGTACCCGACGGATCCCTCGAGGTCGGTCGAGTTCAACAGCCTCGCCAACGGCAGCGACCTGCAGTCCCTCCTCGCCGAGAAGGGCGCCGAGAAGAAGCACCCGGAGGAGACGCTCCGGCTGGTGGCTGCCTCCTGATGTCGAATAACCATCGCCAATCTCTGCATTTTAGAAGCTCAACTTCAGTACCATTTGAGAAACAGCTGATTACTGAAAATTGTTCTCTTGCTCTTCGTGTTGCCTAAAATCATCCCGGTGGCCATAGTATTTTGTTGTAGACGTGATAAAAAGTTGGGAATGTGGTGTGATGATAATTACTAGCATGCTGCTGAACGCAGCAGCACTCTGCTGTTTTGAAAACCACATGGACTGTCCCTCGAAGAAACAAAGTCACAGGTACTGTGAAGCTGCAAATTCGTTTTAAGTTCGTCCGAGAATTCATTTTAAGATGTGAAACTCAGGAAATTTAAGCAAGTTCAAACTGCATGTAAATTTTCGTCGAGAGTAGTCATGTGGCAATCTTTGCAAAGAAAGGCAAGAACGAGTGCTCTTAAAAGGTTTATTTAGCACCATTTTTTTCTTTTTTGTCCATACCATCACACATCTTTTCTTTGCTAATTTTTTTAAATGAGCTAATTGTAAAAAGAGCCTTTTTTGCTTCATTACTTCTTTTCTTTTTCTGATTTACTATTCATAAGGGGCTCACACTTGAATTTCAGCATCTCGGTGAGCTGTTTTTGAAAATGACGGGGGGAAATGCGGACATGAAGGATCAACTTTGGGTTACTATCTTCACCGATTCGAAGCTTCCACCTTATTTTTAACACAAGGAAGGTGCCATTGAGCGTCAAATTTCCATTCATCTCAAAAGCAAAGTACAACATGTATTACAAATCCAGCCACCTCAAAGTTATGAGGAGAAAACATAGAAGGGCATGAAGAATTGCCTAATGGGTGAAGACAAGTTCTATTCTTGAATTGAGAACCTGATGAGTACAATTGTGAACTATGCCATAGATGTTTTTGTGAATTTGATAAACAACATTCGTACGAGGGAGGTCTCGTGTAAGAAATTGCTGACTGGAGGGCGACATCTATGTTTCCCGACGCAACCATCTTCGCAAGAGAGATATTAACTGTGAAGAAAGTAACCTGCAAGAGAGAGATCTCCATGCACATGCTTTGTACAGTACATGACAATGGGCCCCATTATCATTAACTCTATAGTGATACTAGGCGTTGGTAAATCGCAACTATGTAGACCGTAGTTGAAATGATAGAACTATAAACAATTATGAGTTAAACGGAATATGCATTGTAGCTTTTTGTCTATCTTTTACTATTTGGTAAATAATAGCATATCAATATATATGAAAGTTTAAGATGGCAAAGAAGTACATTTATTACAACCGTGCATAATACATGCTGATAAACAAAACGATAAAAGCGGGTACATCACTAATAAAAGGTGCTTGATAAAACTGTACAGAGTCCACCTACATAGCGGGCTGTATACGGTGACACGACCGTACTGCAATAAGAAATTGTAACTGATTTTCCCTGAATTAGATCATCCTGGTATAGCCTCCTGCAGTATCTGTTCCCGTAATAAAGAGATACAACGCTTTTGCAAATTCTTGGACATGTCCGACAGGAGGTTTTGCTCCTGTGTATGACATAATAGGATCTTCGCTGTATGCACGCTGGGGTTACATACAAAGTGGCAGTACTCGAAAAGTTGTTGCATTGTTGTCCTTTTTTTTAGCAGATGCTGTTTGTTATGCTGGTTTTGTTTTTCTTTCGATTGGGCATGCCCTCCTCTATCCCTTTGTTCGTTTTCTGTTTTCAATGTATTTTTGCTTTTGTTTTCTGTTTTTTTTGTTAGTTGGTTTTTATTTTCTTTTTGTGGGTATTTTTTGGCTGTCGTGTGAGTGTAAATGTACAGATATAAATACTATGCAATATGTGCCAAAATCACACTATTATATGATTATTATTTGCATGCTACCAAAAGTGCAATTTATAGCAGAATTGTGTGCAATTTTTCTTGAGTTTTTTTGTTATCTTTCTTCTTTAAATGATAATACCATTGCTACTGATTCGCTGTTCCTTATTTTGAATTTGTTAGTTATTATGTTACTTTCTTTCTTCTTCAAGGGCAAAATTAATGGCACTAACCTGTTCCTTTATCGGAATTACCTTTTTGCAAAAATTTCTCTATTATATGTTTAGTCTTGCATATTGTAAGGAACACATTTTTTTGAATATTATGTCCAATATTTTTTTCCTGTTTTTCTATTTTATTTAATGCCGATGCCACCAATTTATTCTTTCTTAGAAAATTTTACTATTTTAAGGATTTTTATTTTCTTTCTATTTTAAGAGCAATACCAATGATAGCAATTCATTCCTTCATAGGAATTTGTTTTTGCGCAATTTCACAATAATATGCTTATTCTTGCATATTATTTAATAGTGCATTTTTATGGAATTGTGTGCATGTTTTAGTTATTCGTTTTATTCTTCTCTTTCTTCTTAAAGGGTAATATCAATGCCACTAATTCGTTCGTTCTTAAACAAAATATTATTACTGATTTTTTTAGTTTCTATTTCGTTTTCATTTTTCTTAAGAGTCCAAAAAGCCACCTATTCTTTATTTCATAGAAATACTTCATTATTTTGATTTGTATGAGAATTTTATTTATTTTCTTTCTTTCGTAAAAAACTTAATTATCATGATTTTGTTTCAGTTTCAATTTCATTTTTGAAAACTTCACTATTTTGATTTGGTTTTAGTTTTCGTTTCATTTCTTTTTTTCTTTAATGGTAGTACCAATGTCACTAATTCTTTCCTTTTTAGTAAACTTTTTTGAATAGAATTCACTATTAAATTCTTGTGCTTGCATCTAATAAAAATGTGCACTTTCTATGTAATTCGTGTGCAAATTTTGACATTGTTTGATTCATATTGTTTTTTATTTTCTTTCGTCATAAAGGGTAATACAAATCACACTAATTCATTAATTATTAGAAAACATCATATTTTCAAAAATAGTTATGTTTAATTTTTAATTTTGGTTTCATTTCTTTCTTCTTAAAGAGCAATACCAATGCCATTAATTCATTCCTTCCTAGGAAACTTCTTTTTAGAGAAAGCTCCACTATTATGTGCTTAATCTTTGGTATTATAAAAAACACAAAATCTGATTAGGTCGTGTGTCAATTTTGTCATTATTTCCTTCATTTTCTTTCTTCTTAAAGGGTGACACTAATGCCACTATCTCATTCTTTCATGGAAAACTTAATTATTTTTATTTTGAGAAGTAGAGACGTCGTTGATCAAATACCAATGCAGCTAATTCATTCTCTGAAAAAACATTTGTCAAAGTTTACCACAAAAAAAGTTTCAGAACTCTTTGTATGTGTTTACAAGTTTATTTGATTTTACTGTTTATCAACAAGCATTTGAGCTCGGGAGCAGATACTCCACGCCCGACACTTTCTTTCTTCTTCCTTGAGCTTTCTTCCTCCTCTAATTGTCTGTTCCTCCTTTCATAAAATTGACTTATTCAAATTGCAAATTCAGTCAATTTACGTGTAGTAATTGAGTAAAACAAGAGATCGCATGTGTCCATGCCAAGGTATAAAATTTCCTCAAAATGTCCCGAAATATCCGGTGGCCGAAATTTTTGCCTTCGTTCAATTTTTTTGTTTGGTTTGAATTCCTATGTAAAAAAGAATATGGATCATTTTGAATAAGCATTGGTTTCAGTAGCGCAGCGGTAGGACAGTTTTCTTCCGACTGTTAGGTCGAGAGTTTCAATCATGTTGCAAAAGCATTATTTTTAAAGTTTTGCACCGAAAATACTTTTTTGGCAAAAAATATATTTACTAGCCGAGATTCAAACGGACTAACGATCAGGTTACATATGCAGTTCGGTATCCCTACATCTACAAAATTTCAACAGTTTCGTATGTTCAATTTCTTCAATGTCTCTGTATATTATTCTGAAACTAAATGATCATGGACCAAACCAAATCTTGAGTCAATAGATTGTTCATTTGCGAGTGATCATCGAGCGCGGCGTGCCGCCGCGCGGGTTAGGCTAGTTGATTCAATGGCATATGGAACAAACGGACAAATCAATACAAAGAGGGGCCAAAATTGTATCGGTCGTACTACACCATTTTGTCGAGTGGGACCTGGGCAGACCCTCGTCAACGGTTCCTAGAGTTATCCACACCCGTTGGAGTTGACAGACTAAGTTTAGAATCAAACCTTCTATCTTGTGAGGCATACACCACCTCCGGCGTGTCCTACTGCATACAACCATTCGGAATCGCATAATCGTCCGGCCGAATGGACTCGGTCAAGACCGGAGTGGATAGCACCTTCCTTCTCGGTGGCGGGGAAGGCGCCGATGGCTGCACCAGAGCATCGACGTCCACGTCCATGTCGACAACCTCCTTTTACGCAGCTCCTTCGCCGCAGCTTCCTTCGTCGCTCCCATCGGGCGATGTTCTTCGCCTTGCAACTGGGCGCCATTGACGAGACCCCCATGGACACCATCGAGGCAATCGATGCCGACGGTGGGGGACAGGGTACTCGACAACGACATCTACGTTGGCTCAGACGCGGGCAGCAGCGTAGACAGTTAGCAAGGGTGAACAGCGGTGACAGCTCAAACACGGGAAATGGAGGACGGAAGCGCTTGGAGGGTGGTCGATTTTGGTGGACTAGATCGATTTAGAGGGATTTGGCGGAAATGCTCCTATGGATTGCTACTAGCTGATAGTACTATTCATCAAGCCTCCACAATAAATCAGTGGACTTCGTTATTCCTCCAAGATTTTTACCTCTCGTCGGCGAGCAAGCCACCTGAGTAGTTCTGCTGAGCAAAGGAAAAAGTTTTACTAGTACTGACGTTGGGCAGCGCACCACACCACAGGAGGTCGACACGTAGAGGCTGTGGCGTTCCTCGTCGTGTGTATAGCAGCGCTCTTCCCAAAACGTCTACTGCCTCCTCTTTACACGAAATGAAACATCTGACATGGCACGGGTGCACGCTACAAGGTTCACATAGTACGCTCTCTCCACTTCAGCCAAGGAGAACTGGAGAAGTGGGTGTATCCGCGTAGGCATGTAACGATGGGGCCTACCGCCACAGCTAGCATGAAGGACCGAGCGACAGGACCCGCAGGCAGCGACCACAAGGACCAAGGATAGGCTGGAGCTGACCAAGTCAAGGATGACTTGGGCGAGGAGTAGACGAGTGGGTTGGTGTGGGTATTTTAGGCCAGGACCCGGCCAGTTGTAAGGCATGTTGGATGACTAACTGAATCGCACCCGGAGAGAAGATGTTCTTCCTCCCGGCCTCCTATCCCCTTTCTCCTTGCTACCAACTCCCTTCCCCTCCTTTCCCCTACTCCAAGTTGAGAAATAGATCGGACTCGTTACATCTGGTATCAAGGTCAGGACGCTCTGGAGATCGCGTACCCGAAACCCCGCTACCTCACCAAACAATCGAAGCAAGCGGCGCTGATGGAGGAGCAGATCGCTGTTCTCGCCAAGGCGGTCAACGACGGGAGGACGGCCAACGACGCCCGCCTCGAGGCGATCCAAACCTCCCTCGAGCTCTGGCGACCGACGGTGACCCACATCCAGCAGCAAATCGACGAGCTGCGGACGCAAGTGGGGCAGATCGCCCTGCATCCGGCTCTGGCGGCACCTCCGGATCCGATCCCGGAGGAGGACGCGGTGGTACGCCTGGCGGCCACAACAGAAGGAGAGGCCGGCGCGCGCAACCACGGGCCCGACGGCCACGACGAGATCGACGATACCGGAGGGCGGGCATACGGAGTGGTCACCACTCAGTTGCCGCCTCCGGTCAAGGGTACGTCCTTGGCTGGATCTCGTGTTCTTGCTATTCACTCTGAGAGTCAGGTAGGAGTTTCCGATCCGCACATAGTTCACACAAATCCTCCCAGTTGGTCCCTGCCCAGGCTGGATTTTCCAGTTTTTGATGGTGAAAACCCACAATTCTGGCGCACACGTTGTGAGAAGTACTTTGATGTCTACGGGGTGCAATCTGATATGTGGGTTAGAGTCGCTACTCTGCATTTTACGGGTGCTGCGGCTCGCTGGTTGCAGATGCGTGAGGCTCGTGGCACACCGATGTCCTGGGAGGGATTGTGCACAGACCTATGTGACAAGTTTGGGCGCGAGCAGTACCAGACACATTTGCGCTAATTTCGCACACTCAAACAGAATGGGATAGTAGAAGAGTATATGACACAATTCGAGGAACTCATGCATCAATTATTAGCCCATAACTCTTCGTTTGATCCAGTTTTCTTCACCACACAATTTTTAGAAGGATTGAAACATGAAATTCGAGTAGGTGTTGTGTTACATCAACCAAAAGACTTGGACTCTACGTTTTCATTGGCATCCCTGCAGGAGGAGCTGATGGAGGCACTGCCTAGACGAGAGTACCGACGACAAGAGGTGCCTCGTGCACCACCGTGCCCACCAATGGCCGCGGGCATTCCGCCGGTGCAACCCCTCCCAGGGCCACTTGCGGCTGCAGAGGACAGGCGAGGACAAGAAGCTGCTCACGCTCGGGAGCGGGGCGGGCGCGGCGATGATCGGGTTGCGGCCCTCCGGAACTACCGACAAGCACGCGGGCTATGCTTCAAGTGTGGGGAACGGTGGGGGGCAGGCCACCAGTGCGCCCCCACTGTGCAACTTCACGTCGTCAAGGAGCTCCTGGAACTGTTACAAGCTGACTACCCAATTCAACAACAAATGGGGGACGAGGATCCGGAAGAAGTATTGATGTCTATTTCCAAGCTGGCCACGACAGGGCAGACGACACACCGCACGGTGCGGTTGCTGGGGCGGATCGAGGGCGTCGAGATGCTGATCCTAGTTGACTCCGGCAGCTCCCATAGTTGCATCAGTGATCAGAGTGCGGAGAGACTGCAGGCCAAGATACAGCCCCTGGCTCCGGTGCCTGTAAAGATTGCAGATGGGGGCACTTTATCTTGTGCGGGCATGTTACCAGACTGCATTTGGAAGACACAAGGACAACAGTTCCAAACTGATCTGAGAGTGTTGCCTCTAGGATGCTATGATATGATCGTCGGGATGGACTGGCTTGAGCAGTGCGGACCCATGTGGGTGGATTGGGTCAACAAAACGCTGAAATTTCAACACAATGGCAAAGAAGTGCTACTGACAGGAATTCAGCCACGGCTGCAGCCTGTTCCGGAAGTGACAGCCACACAACTTCGAGCAATAGAGGCAGATGGGGACATTCTGCATTTCGTTGCGCTCTGCGCAATCACACCGAAATATGAGGGTAAAATGAAGATGCCAGCAGAAATCCAAACACTCCTCGATGAATTTCAAGTGGTGTTCCAAGAGCCAACTGAACTTCCACGGCACCGGGAGTGGGACCACTCCATCACGCTGTTGCCAGGAACTAAGCTAGTCAACATACGACCATATCGATATACACCGGAACAGAAAACAGAAATTGAGACCCAGGTCAAGGAAATGCTAAAGGCTGGGTTGATCACCCCAAGTGTTAGCCCGTTCTCCTCTCCTGTGCTCCTGGTGAAAAAGAAGGACCTGACATGGAGATTTTGCATGGATTTCCGTCACTTAAATGCAGTCATGGTCAAGAACACATATCCTCTACCTATCATAGACGAGCTGCTCGACGAACTGGCAGGTTCCAAGTGGTTTTCCAAGCTGGACCTTCGTGCGGGGTACCACCAAATCAGGTTGCGACCGGAGGACGAAGAGAAAACAACCTTCAAGACTCATCAAGGCCACTTCCAGTTTCGAGTACTTCCATATGGTGTGACAGGGGGACCATCAACATTTCAAGGGGAAATGAACACAGTACTTGGGCCCTTACTTCGCCACGGAGTCCTTGTTTTCATGGATGACATCCTGGTACACACAACCACCTTTTCAGCTCATGTCATCTTGCTGCGCCAGGTGCTCTCGTTGCTGCGATCCAACGATTTACGAGCGAAGCTCTCCAAATGCACCTTTGCACAAAACAGTATATCCTATCTCGGGCATCAGATCAAAGGCGAAGGCGTCTCAACGCTGCCGGACAAAATTCAGGTAGTTGCAACATGGCCACAGCCAGCGTCGGTGAAGGAGTTGAGGGGATTTCTGGGTCTAGCCGGGTACTACCGGAAATTTGTGAGGAATTTCGGAGTCACCAGCCGACCCCTTACAGACTTAGTTCGCAAGAATTCGCTATTTGTCTGGACGACAGTGACTGAGGAGGCATTTCAAGCACTCAAGCAAGCTCTAATTCAAGCCCCGGTGTTGGCACTGCCAGACTTCACGCGACAATTTGTCGTGGAAACGGACGCGAGCGCTACTGGAGTGGGAGCAGTCCTGATGCAAGACTCACACCCCGTGGCGTATTTGAGCGCCCTTTGCCCACGGAATCTTGGCCTATCGGCGTACGAGAAAGAGTGTCTGGCGTTACTGTTGGTGATCGACCACTGGCGGCCATACCTTCAACATGCAGAGTTTTTGATTCGCATAGACCAAAGGAGTTTACTCAATCTTACAGATCAGCGTTTAAACACTCCAATTCAACAGAGGGCGTTCACCAAATTGGTCGGGCTGCAGTTCCGGATTCAATACAAAGCCGGACCACTGAACCGCGCGGCGGATGCACTATCGCGACGCAGGCATGAACAGACCGCGGAGTTGAGCGCAGTGTCACTTTGCCGCCCTGTCTGGCTGGATGCAATTGTGGCAGGATATCAACAAGACCCAGTGGCACGGCAGCGGCTCTCTCAGCTTGCATTGGACCCCAATGGTGAGACTGGATTCACCTTGAAGGACGGGATCATCCGCGAGCACGATCGGGTCTGGATCGCTGAGGACAAAGAAACACAACAGAGCATCATCAGATCACTGCACGACAGCGCGATCGGGGGACATTCGGGATTCCATGCTACTTACAACCGAATTCGCCGGCTGTTCTCGTGGAAGGGAATGAAGGACATGGTCAAAGCATTCGTTAACTCGTGCTCTGTTTGTCAACAAGCGAAAACAGAACGCAAATCACCAGCTGGACTGCTCCAACCGCTACCAATTCCAAAGAAACCATGGGCTGTGATCTCGTTGGACTTCATCGAAGGGTTACCATCTTCGGGCGGCTTCGATGTGATTCTGGTCATCGTCGATAAGTTCTCAAAGTACGCCCATTTTCTGCCACTCAAACACCCATTCACAGCTCTGCAGGTGGCGACTCTATTTATGCACAACATATACAAGTTGCATGGCTTGCCGATGGCAATTATCTCCGACCGGGATCGCATCTTCACGAGCAGTGTGTGGCAGGAACTTTTCAAGCTCTCTCAGACACAACTACGGCTCAGCTCATCGTACCACCCCCAAACGGACGGCCAGACAGAGAGAGTAAACCAGTGTCTGGAGACTTACCTCAGGTGTGCAGTGCATGCTTGCCCCAAGAATTGGTTTAAATGGCTCTTCCTGGCTGAATACTGGTACAATACATGCTTTCACTCGGCGCTTGGGCGTACACCATTCGAAGTCATTTATGGGCACTTGCCAAGGGAGTTTGGGGTGATTCAAGTGGAGGAATGCACTGTACCTGACTTGGCAGCTTGGCTGAAGGAAAGAGAGGTGATGCATGAACTGCTCCAACAACATTTGAAACAAGCGCATGACAGAATGAAGAGGCAAGCGGACAAACACCGAACAGACAAGCAGTTTGAGGTTGGGGATTCAGTCTTTCTTCGCCTACAACCGTACATCCAGGCGTCCCTGGCGCAGTGACCATACCAGAAGCTGGCCTTCCAATACTACGGGCCATACAAAATCATTGGTCGCATCGGCGTAGTGGCGTACAAGCTTCAACTACCAGCAGGCAGCAAAATACACGACGTGGTGCACGTGTCTCAGCTGAAGCAGGCAGTGGGTGTGGACGTCCCCATTGCAGGTTTGATTCCGCCTGATAATGCAACTTTGCAGGCTTTGCAGGTTCCCTGCCGCATCCTCGACGACCAGTACGCAAGTGTGCAACACACTACCAAGTGTGTGCGGGTGCTGTGGAGCGGCCTACCGCCATCCCTAGCGACGTGGGAAGACCCTGGTGAGCTCCGTCATCGATTTCCGGCAGCACCGACTTGGGGACAAGCCGGCACTCAAGGAGGGGAGAATGTAACGATGGGGCCTACCGCCACAGCTAGCATGAAGGACCGAGCGACGGGACCCGCAGGCAGCGACCACAAGGACCAAGGATAGGCTGGAGCTGACCAAGTCAAGGATGACTTGGGCGAGGAGTAGACGAGTGGGTTGGTGTGGGTATTTTAGGCCAGGACCCGGCCAGTTATAAGGCATGTTGGATGACTAACTGAATCGCACCCGGAGAGAAGCTGTTCTTCCTCCCGCCTCCTATCCTCTTTCTCCTTGCTACCAACTCCCTTCCCCTCCTTTCCCCTACTCCAAGTTGAGAAATAGATCGGACTCGTTACAAGGCAGCCTGTAGTGGGAATGTGTAAAAGGTACTCCATCCGTCCCATAATATAAGAGCGTTTTGAGTAAGAAATAAAGAGGATGAATTCAAAACAAAATAGTGCTCGCAAGGATTTTTTATAAATTCTACTTTTTTACATGTTCATATTAGTCTTCGGAGCATGCTTGATAATTTTCATGCAAAATGGAACAATAGTGCTTTGCCGGTAAAAAAAGCAAAGTCCGTTGGTATATGAATGCAAAAGTATCGTGGTTCAACTCTAGTTTTGCTTCACATATCAAAATGTTTGGGCTTTCCCTATAAGGGTTCTCTAACACGGACCCTCAAATTGCCCGCAAACGTCTAAACCGAGTTGTCCGAATGCTCCAAACCACCGGAAGCAAATTAGGGGGCTTTGCGGGAGTCTGGACACCCGCCACATAAGACTCTAACACGCTCGGCCTACCCAAAATCAAGGCACAGCCCATGCATTTGGAGCGGTCTGCATTGTTACCACGACAACCCCCCTCCCTTCTCCACCCTTTCCGCTACCATCTCGCAACTCTCCACCTCAATTCCCGCCTTTTTTACCGCCACCGTCGGTGGACCCATACGAAAAGCTGTCGGAGATGGCGGAGGTGGAGGATGCAGAGAAGGGTGGCAGGCAAGGCCGACGGGGTCTGGGACGTAGGGCGCCACCGTCCATGCGCACGCCGTCCTGGCTGGAGCAATATCAACTCCCTACTTCTACGCCCCCAAGCAGCTCGGCCGGCAGTCCCCGACCTTCGTCGCCGGGGACGTGTCTTATTGTGTCGATGTCCAAGCAGCGCTGCTCTATTTCGTGGAGTCGGCATCGCTGCAGCTTGTCTGGTCGCATACGCCGGACGTGGATCATCCCGATGCCCGCTCTCTATTCGCCGATATGTCTCAACTGGGCAAACTGGCGTATGACGATGTGGACAAGCAGATGTTTGAGATGATCCACGACGATGGCAGAGGTTGTTTCGAGATTCGGCCAACGGATGACTCGAAGCTGAAGGTGCACACCCAACAGTCGGGCACGTGCACACAGTCTGACACGTACACCTAGCAGGGCACGCGACCGGGCACATAGACCCAGTAGTCCGGCACGTACACCCAGGAACCGGATTCATACACCATCCCACCAGAGTAGGGCGGCGACGTTGACCTTAATTCAGAGGAATGGTCGGTCGATCGAAAGAAGAGGGGTAGAGGAAAAAGTTTCAACATGAAGGAGGATAAATTGTTGTGCGATGTGTGGTTGGCCACTAGCGTTGATCCGGTTCATGGCACGGAGCAAAAAGGACGCAACATTTTGGGTCAACATTCATACTTGGTTTCGTGAGGACAAGAATTTAAAGTCTTACCACAAGAAACCCATCCGTAATTTTGGGATAAAGTCACTCAACCATCAATGATACACCATCGAGGAGGTTATGAGTAAGTATTGCTGTCATTTGAAACAACTAATCGGTCGGTGGCCAAGTGGTGCGCCAATGACCTGGCCCCACAGCTGCCATTCCTAGCTAACATTTCTCAAAAATAAAATAAAAATTGACACCCAAACGCCGGGAAAACAAACAGACAGAGTTCCTTATCCATAACGGAAGGCATCGGGGCGTCGCCTCACCCAAGCAGGCACACCGAGGAGCCACCTGAGCTTAAACCTCTCCAGCTCGAAGATATCGCAACGTGCCGTCTCCATGGAGGCGGCTACTCTGACGATAGGCTCCCGGCGCCTGGCCTCCGCCGCCGCTCCGGCTGGGAATGGCGCCCGCCGTGGCGCAGCGGCCGCAACCGCGCAGCGTCCCGGAGCAAAGCTCCCGCGGCGTGCGCGGCGGCTCCGCGCGCTGCCGCCGGAGCTGAGCGAGATCCTCGCGCCCAAGCTGGTGCCCGGCTCGCCGGCCGACACCGGCGACGTCTCCTCGCTCATCCCGATCAGGCGAGTGCGACTGTAAACTCTGTGCCGCGTACGCGGCTGGCGCTCTGGTTTTGTCGCTGTGTTTTCTGACTTTGCATGGTGGTGTTCGGGGGCGCAGTGCCGTCATGCTGCTCTTCTACTTCGTGTCCAACTGGGTGTTCCCGGCGGTGGTCATGCGGGGGATGCAGCCCAACGCCGAGGACGAAGCCGCCGCTGCAGAAGCAGAATCCATGGGGTCGTCGTCGCAGCCGCAGCCAGGGGATGCCGTCGGCGGTAAGATCCGGCGCAAGGTCAAGAGGAAGAAGAACAGAAAAGCCGTCACGGAAGGGTAACTCGCTTATGCATGTCGTCAGAAAGGCCTTGTCAGAAATTCAGAATAGACTCCTCTTGTTGCTCTGACAGCAATATCAAAATGATCAGGACAGCAGAGTTTTTTTTGTCCTCCAAGAGAAGAACAGACTGATAATCTCTGTGATCAGAAATATCGGTGCTTATTTTTTGCATCTCATATTACTATATTAGTAGTAGTAGTCTAGTATACCACCAAACATATATTGGTCGTGTAAATGGTGGTGAACATTTCTGGGGGGAATTGTCAGGATGTGACAAGAACTTTCTGAATCCAGGTTTAGCTAGCTGCAGAAACGAATATAAACAGAACTGATCGGTAGAACGCTCATATATTCGCTTCAAATCTTTTGAGTTCATGTTAGTTATAGTTTTCTAGAGAAGATGGTGGAAGGAGAGAGTGACAGCTGGCATAATACGTATACAGTACTACTTACTCTTACACGACGGTCAGACATGTTGGTATAGCTGAACCGAGGTTTAACTGTTCAAGGTTCAGAAAAACATTTCGCAGCTAGCTGTTGAGTTTAAGAGACTGGCATCCCCGGGAGAAGGCAAAGAACAGCATTGGCGCACGTCGTGTTCGGCTTATTTGTTTGGTGGGCTGAACTCCACCATTATTCACGTTTACCATTCGGAGTATCAGCAGTTGTTGCCATCGACAACAGCATGATGGAAAATGCTCGAGGTAGGCAGGATCATGAACTTGCAACCATGCACGCAGATGCAGGGCACGGTTTCCTGCTTTCACATAAGCATCGATCTCTGTCTCTCAGACTCCATGATACCGGTTTCTCACTATAACTTCTATACAAGAAACTCTGTGATGAACAAAAATAGTTTGCACCAGCTGTGTAACTCATCGAGTGGAGTGACTCGGCAGCGAAGAGGTGAGGTTGTAGAGACAGTCATGGGCATCCATACAATGAAAGAGGATTATTTGGTACGACTGAGAGACCTTTTTCTTTTCTTATGCCCACATTTATACACACATGTGTATTTTCAGTAAAAACTTGGTGTGATTTATGAATATATGTTCGGTCCCTATCAATGCTAGAAGCATGTTTCAAAGGCAGACGTGCGTATGTGTGTGATTGTGTTTTCCTCTTGGTATGAAAAATGACAAGTAGAAGCACTCAACATCACCCATCGGAGTTCAAACCATCACACTCATGTTTATACTATAGTGAGTTTGCCGGAAATCAAGTGAGATCCTCATAGTGTGTCTAGCCCCAGTCAATACAAGCGGTTGAACACTCCCGTCCGAGAGGTTAGTATAATGTCCAAGCAAAACACAGTTAATCTAGAATCTTGAGATTTCTACAACTATGATTGTGTAAATGAATAAAGTATGTTTCTTCAAAATGTATCAGGATAAATTGACCCCGCGGTCACATATGAGCATACCTAGACGACAATGGTTCTAGTTAGCTCGCTTTTTCTCGTGAGAACGAAAACTTAGCCATTGGATTTTATTTTTCAAGAACTTTGGAATGTTAACTTTGCCATTTCTAGGTGCAACATTTGTCTCAACGACATATAAAGCCCATTGTTTGTCTCGACGACATATAATCTCTATTGCCTCTGACCTACCAAGGACAGGTTTCACAACAAAAGAATTCTCCACTATTCACCTAGCAAAGGACTGATGACTTATATCACTGCATACCATTCAAGTCGTCTATAAGGAGCAAGGAAATGTAAGGAAGGGATAGATAAATAACGCTTCACATCGCTCATATTACTCCTCAATGGTAATACTTCCCAATCACATTTCAAGTGCTTTTTGTTGTGTCTCTGCGCATTAGCGATTTGAATATAATATCTTTAGGCATAGAAGACACTGGGAATTACTGATGTGTTACCGGAATTAATTACAACTTGTACTCCAGGATTCATGTCGCTATTCTGAGGTTGTCTTTTGCTCTACAGCCTCAGCTAGTTTCCATCTGCCTCGTCCTTCAGTGGACATCAAGCAATCCTACTCCAACCATTCGATACTCCGATACAACATTCTTGTGTGTGATCTGTAGGAACCTTGGAGTCAGTGTTGGACTTGGAGGAGCAGTGAAGCTCATCAGGTCTTGCTTCTGCTCACCAATAATTACTCTCGCTAGATTTGTCTTTCACAGCTAGCCTATAAGAAATTGAGAAAGAATTTTTTTCCTCGTAGGAATTGATACATAAATAGCACCATGGTACGCACAACAGCATGATGATTTTGGTTAACACTTGAGAGATTTTTCATGTAAACTAGAACTTCGGCTAGTTAACTAACCGAAATAATAAACTACTCTCTCCGTAAACTAATATAAGAGCATTTAGAACATTAAAGTATTGATCTAAACGTTCATTTAGAACACTAAAGTATTGATCTAAACACTCTTATATTAGTTTACGGAAGGAGTAGTAACTTAGTTGGCTCATTCAATCGCAAATATAGCCAGACAAGCTTATCTTTCGTACTTTGCTTCTGAATCTAGAACACTCTGGTTCTTGGAACAACTCAGGTAGGAAAGAGGAACACAAAAGCCTAGTCTTTCTTGCGAAGAGTACCCTTGTCTTTTCCTCTTCTAGCAAAAAAAATTGAGCCTTTTCTAGCCGTAATTGAATAAGAAATTCATGGACATCTTTTTGTGGTAAAGAAATTCATGGTCATTACTCGTAAAGTCATATGAACCTTACTAGATCCGACTGTACCTCATCAAGTGAGTGAATCGGTAACGAAAACGGGCATCCTCTCATCGGAGAACTCGTCGGAACCTGGAGGTTTGTAGGGATAGTCAAGGGTGTTCATACAATAAGATAATATTTAGCACGACTTAGAGCCACCTTTTCCTCCATTACACAAACATGGATGCTTTATACAAAACACTTGGTCGATGTGCCAGATGTCACGCCGCTTCTCCATCGCGAACACCATCTGTTTCCACTGGTCCCATCCCCTTCGCCTGCAATTCTTCTAACCGAGCACCCAAACGTTTCAGGCGGCGTCTTTAAGAAGGGTACGACACACGTAGTGCCGTCGCCGCCCAATCTAAGGAGATTTTAGGTTTTCACCCAGGCATGGGGTCGGGGTGGAGGGCAGGGACCTCGGTGGCGCCTGCGAGGAGAACGGCGACCCTGGTCGTCACCATCGTCAGGATGAACGAGTCATCCAGAGTTTTCTCCGGTTCGATGTCATCTCTACCAGCCCCCGCGAACACAACGAGGCCGACGACCGCGATCGTAAGCCACCAAATGCAGCGGGAGAGAGCCTGCAACGCGGAGGAGATCCACCAGCAACTCACCGCCCACGCGGTCAAGACGCCGTCCATCCATCTCCCGCGAATGTCGCCAACCGAGGACACCATCGCCATGCCTAACGGGGCCGCCGCCCTAGGTCCAGGTTCCTCCACGATGGCCGGAGTGGAGAGATCCCCCACGAGCGACAAGATCCCACCACGCAGCCGACGCCATTGCCCAAGCCCAACGTCGACCGATCCCGCCGCCGCCGGGAGCTCGCACGCTGCCAAGAAGCCCACACCCATGGATCTGGGTGCTCGTGCACCGCCGCGAGCCGCCGCCACACCATCGGGAGGGCCGCACCCCGCGGATCAGGACGCCTGTGCCACCAAGGATCCGGGAAAGGGAGGAGAGACCCTCCGTCACCGTCGGAGCACGCACGGGCTTTGCCCGGCGCCGACCATCGGCAGTGGCGGAGGGGGAGAAGGGCGCTAGACGGTTACTAGGTGGTGGCGGTTGAGCCCTCCCGAGCCGCCCGCGGGGGAGGTGACGCGGAGCTCATGCCCATTCTCCTATGTTTCAAAATTCAAAATGTTATCTCAGTATAAATCTTGCAAAGTATGTATTGTTGTCACGTATGATTTTTTAGTGACTACAACATGATTTGACAATCTCCTAAGCCAGTCATAACTTCTCCTAAGCCAGCGGTCATTACTTCTGGCGGGACCTAGACTGGCCCCATAGATCAATACTAATCTTTTCTGTGCACTTTATCATGACTTGTGCGCATCCGGGAGCAAATTTCCGGTCGGTCACCTATCCTGAAATTACTCCAAGCTAAGCACACTTAACTTTAGAGTTCTGTCCGAATGGGCTTTCGAAAAAAAAAGGATTTCCTTATCGATATGAGTAGTCTATCATCCCTATTAAGGGAGGCTATCATATACACCCTCACTCAGAGGAACCGACGTCCTCGTCGGGCCACAGGAACATTCCATCTTGGCACATACGTCTGTGCTTCCAGTCCGGCACATGTGCCATGTCGTGTGCCACGATGGGTCACAAACGTCATGCACAACATGACCGCGCAACTATCCGCAAACATCTGTGTAACCGCGAGGGTCGGCTCTGATACCAACTTGTAACGCACCGGACACATCCGCCGATGGTCGTTACTCCTGGCGGGATCTAGAATGGTCTCACAGATCAATACTAGTCTTTTCTGCGCACTTTGTCCTCACTCGTGCGCACTGGGGAGCAACTTTCTGGTCGGTCACCCATCCCGAAATTACATCAAGTTGAACACGCTTAACTTTGGAGTTCTGTCCGAATGGGCTTTCAGAAAAGAAGGAATTCCTTATTGATATGGGTAGTCTATCATCCCTAGTAAATCAGGCTATCACATTTTATTGCCTCTGACCTACCCAAGGACAAATTTTATACAAAATAATTCTTCGCTATTGACCTAGTGAAGGACTGATGACTTATATCATTGCATACCATTCAAGTCGTCTATAAGGAGCAGGTTAAGCAATGGATAAATAGTGCATTCCTCTTCTTACTCCTCAATCCTAAATCTTCCCAATCATATTTCAAGTGTTATTTGTTGTGTCTCTGCGCATTAGGGATTTGAGTAGAATATCCATAGGCATATAGAAGACACAGGGAATTACTGATGGGCTGCCCGGATTAATTACAACTTGTACTCTCGGATTCATATTGCTATTCTCTTAAGCTATTCTACATTCTCAGCGCATCCATCTACCTCGTTCTTCAGTGACATCAAGCAATCATGTCGAACCATTCGATACTCCAATACAACATGCTTGTGTGTGATCTGTAGGAACCTTGGGGTCGGTGTTGAACTTGGAGGAGCAGTGATCAGGTCTAACTTTACTCTCGCTAGATTTGTCTTTCACAGCTAGCCTATAAGAAATTGAGAAAGAATTTTTTTCCCTCGTAGGAATCGATACATAAATAACACCACGGTACGCACAACAGCATGGTGATTCTGGTTAACACTTGAGAGATTTTTCATGTAAACTAGAACGCCAGTTGGTTAACTTATTTTTTTTGAAAAGGGGATTGATTCCCGGCCTCTGTATCAGAACGATGCATACGACCATATTATTAATAAGCAAAAGGTTCAACGTAAATCTTCAGGTCTAAAAAATGTAAGGAAAAAGGCTCACAAAGAGCTAACAAAATAACAGGATAGCCACAACTGGCTGGCATAAAAAAGATAGGAAACACTAAATGCATATCCTATTACATGACCGCCTTCCAAACCGGTTGAAGATAGCCCGAGCTACCGTCTCCCATCGGATAGATCCAGTAATCATACGCTCTCTGGCCTCCGTCGGAGTGAGTAGTGGCCACATACGGATCAGTGCAGTGGCTCGGAAAATAACCCGCAAAAAATGAATATTTGTTATTCTGTTAAAAACCAAATAATTTCTGCAGTTCCAGACTGCTCATAATAAAGCACATACTCCTACATGGATGTGTCTCGCTGTTTCTGAATCTATCCCGTCTAGCCATGTCCTAAATAATGTGTTGATAGTATTCGGAGGAGTAATATTAAATGCTATGTGGACCGACCGCCATAATTTTTTTTGCCAAAGGGCAGTCGAGAAAGAGGTGTTTGATGGATTCATCACGGTCACAGAAGCTACATCTTGTAGATCATGTCTAGTTGTGTTTTACCAAATTATCCTTAGTTAACATGACTTGTTTATGGACAAACCACGTAAACACTTTATTTTTCAAAGGCACTTTGACTTTCCAAACATGTTTCGAATGAGGAATAGAGATAGAGTTGATAACATCCAAATACATGGATTTAACCGAAAGCTCTCAATTCTTAGTTTCCAGCGCAACTGATCGCGCTGTTGAGATAGCTAAACATCCATCAATCTTCTGACAAGATGGAGCCAGGCTTCCCAACGGTTTCCCACTAGTGTCCTCCTAAATTGAATATTAAGAGGATTGGACTGTAATACTGTTGCAACGTAAGCGTCTCTTCGCTGAACAATATTATAAAGAGAAGGATATTGAAGTGCAAGGGGCGTCTCCCCTAGCCATGTATCTTCCCAGAATCTTGTGGTAGTACCACTTCCAACTACAAAATTTGTCCTGTTGAAAAAACTGATTTTACTCTCATCAGTCCTTTCCAAAAAAGGCGAGTAATTCGGCCGCACCGTCACCTGGGATAAGGTTCTGGATTGAAGGTACTTATCACGCAGAATCTGGGCCCATGTGGCATCCGTCTCTACAGATAGCTTATACAACCACTTGCTGAGAAGACATGTGACGCCCCCGATTTGACCGTACACTAATCATGCACGCAAATGTGTACGATCAAGATCAAGGACTCACGGGAAGATATCACAACACAACTCTACAAATAAAATAAGTCATACAAGCATCATATTACAAGCCAGGGGCCTCGAGGGCTCGAATACAAGAACTCGATCATAGACGAGTCAGCGGAAGCAACAATATCTGAGTACAGACATAAGTTAAACAAGTTTGCCTTAAGAAGGCTAGCACAAACTGGGATACAGATCGAAAGAGGCGCATGCCTCCTGCCTGGGATCCTCCTAACTACTCCTGGTCGTCGTCAGCGGGCATCACGTAGTAGTAGGCACCTCCGGTGTAGTAGGAGTCGTCGTCGAAGGTGGCGTCTGGCTCCTGGGCTCCAACATCTGGTTGCGACAACCAGGTAGAAGGGATAGGGGGAAAAGAGGGAGAAAGCAACCGTGAGTACTCATCCAAAGTACTCGCAAGCAAGGAGCTACACTACATATGTATGCATTGGTATCAATTGGAATAAGGATATTGTATGTGGACTGAACTGCAGAAAGCCGGAATAAGGGGGGATAGCTAGTCCTTTCGAAGACTAAGCTTCTGGCAGCCTCCGTCTTGCAGCATGTAGAAGAGAGTAGACTGAAGTCCTCCAAGTAGCATCGCATAGCATAACCCTAACCGATGATCCTCCCCTCGTCGCCCTGTGAGAGAGCAATCACCGGTTGTAACTGGCACTTGGAAGGGTGTGTTTTATTAAGTATCCGGTTCTAGTTGTCATAAGGTCAAGGTACAACTCCAAGTCGTCCTGTTACCGAAGATCACGGCTATTCGACTAGATTAACTTCTCTGCAGGGGTGCACCACATAACCCAACACGCTCGATCCCATTTGGCCGGACACACTTTCCTGGGTCATGCCCGGCCTCGGAAGATCAACACGTCGCAGCCCCACCTAGACCAACAGAGAGGTCAGCACGCCGGTCTAAACCTAAGCGCCCAGGTGTCTGGGCCCATCGCCCTTAGCACACCTGCACGTTGCGTGGGCGGCCGGAAGCAGACCTAGCCTAGTGGTGTTCCAGTCCAATCCAGCACGCGCCGCTCCGTTGCTGACGTCACGAAGGCTTCGGCTGATACCACGACGTCGAGTGCCCATAACTGTCCCCGCGTAGATGGTTAGTGCGTATAGGCCAGTAGCCAGACTCAGATCAAATACCAAGATCTCGTTAAACGTGTTAAGTATCTGCGAACGCCGACCAGGGCCAGGCCCACCTCTCTCCTAGGTGGTCGGAACCTGCCTTGTCGCTCCGCCTCAAAGATCCACTCGCGGGTGCTCCTACGAGCCGACCCGTCTTTAATCACCACATGTATCATGTATAAAGTAAATAGTATATACCCGTGATCACCTCCCGAGTGATCACGGCCCGATAGTATAGCACAACAGAGGGACAAGAATGTAGGGCCACAGATGGAAATACTAGCATCCTATACTAAGCAAGTAGGATTGCAGGTAAAGGTATCAACAGTAGTAGCAAGGACAGGCTATGCATCAGGATAGGAATAACGAAAACAGTAACATGCTACACTACTCTAATGCAAGCAGTATAGAGGAGAGTAGGCGATATCTGGTGATCAAGGGGGGGGGGCTTTCCTGGTTGCTCTGGCAAGAGAGAGGGATCGTCAACTCCGTAGTCGTACTGGGTAGCAGCGGCGTCGGTCTCGGTGTCTAGCGAGAGAAGAGGGGGAAGAAACAATAAATATTTAAGCAAACAGATGCATAGCGATGCAT
This sequence comes from Triticum urartu, assembly GCF_056163025.1. Classification (NCBI taxonomy): domain Eukaryota; kingdom Viridiplantae; phylum Streptophyta; class Magnoliopsida; order Poales; family Poaceae; genus Triticum; species Triticum urartu. The sequence goes on along the minus strand of NC_141873.1, from coordinate 62,358,858 downwards.
GACATGACAAGTATCGGTGCTAGCGGTGCCCTAATGCGGTATGAGGTGATACCGATGAAGGGGGGAAACATCCGGGAAAGAATCCCCGGTGTTTCACGTTTTCGGGCAGAGGAGCCGGAGGGGGAAAGTTGCGAGTTTGCTATGCTAGGGATGCGTGACGGACGAATGGGCTGCGTATCCGGGTTCGTCTCGTCGTTCTGAGCAACTTTCATGTTAAAAATAATTTAATCCGAGTTACGGATTAAAAGTTATGATTTTCTAAGGATTTTATTAATTTCTGGAATTTAATTAATTATTTAATTTAATTCGAAAATGAATTAATGACATCAGAATGATGTCATGCTGACGTCAGCAGTCATGATGGAGCGCGGCGTCCGGGACGGCGGCCGATGACGGGGCTCGAGGCGGCGGTGGCGTCCGGCGAGGGCCACGGGCGACGAAGGTGGGGCGGGCGTGAGCACCCCGATCCCGATCTGGATCGGGGGAGGGAGGAGAGAGACGTGGGAGAGAGTGGAGGGATCGTGCGGGGTGAGTGGGGGGGTGTGTGCTAGGGTTCCGGTAGGTGGATGGATAAGGGAGCGGGGGTGGACTGGCCGGTTGGCCCTTGCCGGGTTGGGCCGGCCTGGTGGTGTGGCCGACTGGGCCAGCTGGGCCACTTGGCCCAGCGGAACAGGGGGGGTTCTGTTTCCCCCCCCCCTCTTTTTTTGTTTGTTTGTTTGTTTTCTTTTACTTTTTTTGTTTTAATTTTATTTCCTAATTTGTTTTAGTTTGGTAAAATATCCAATTAGCACCTAACATAGTAACATTAATTATACCACTGCCACAACAACTTTGGCACCTAGCTAAATAGCTTAGTATTTTGTAAAATATATTAGGAGTATAACTAATTGTTTTTGCTATTGTTTTAATCACCTTAGGGTATTTAATTATTTTATAAAGATGTTGTTTCTCCACCAATAATATCCATGATTTATTTGTCACATTAAGAACATTTTAGTTTTGACTTTCGATAACTTTAATTGTTTGACTTGACTTTAAATTTGAAATTGAACGAGATTTGAATCATTGCAAGATTAACAACAGTAATCGTGGTGACGTGGCATCATTAGCAGAGGTTTACTGTAGCGTAACTATCCGGGCGTCACAATTCTCCTCCACTACAAGAAATCTCGTCCCGAGATTTAAGAGGTGGAATAAGGGGGAAAGGTTTGGTTACGAAATTCTAACGAATCTTCTTGGTCTTGGATGCTCTTCACAAAGAGGTCGATCCATTATGTTGATGTCTTCATTCCTCTGCTTCAGGGCATCATGATGAAGTCGTCATCCTTTCTTCGGGGGTTCCATCGTACTTACGTAAAAGGATAATGGGTGTCTTCGGAAGAACTGGCCTCTAGAAGGTCGCTTATCTGGTAGATAACACCAGGAAAGGTGGCGAAAAGTAACTCCCGAATTGTAACTGAAGAAAATTTCGAGAGCAAGGTAAGAAGGTACCATGAGAAGTTTCGATCGGGCAGGCAATCGTTCGATGCCTGAAACAGGGCGTGTTAGGGGTTTCATGGAACGGGAATAAGTATTGTGTCTGATAACAGAATTGTTGATCCTCTCGAAAGGTGGCTCGTGAATTACTTACGAGGCCAAGTGCGAGGAACAACCTTGGGAACAGGGGTTTGCATAGGAGAGTCAGGTTTCGATCCTGTGGAACTGTGGGTTATGGGCCCACCATGTGGGTTAAGAGTAGGAAGAGGGGTGATGTCCTGCATGATCATATAAGCAAGGCATGTCAGAGAGTAACCGGTCAGTTATGTTGGTAACAAAGTCGGTACCAAGGGCGAGGGACGAAGAGAACCATTTTCCTGCTTGTTGAAACGAGGCGGACCAATAGGCAAAGTTCTCGTCCATCGGTGGTTGCCGGGATGTCACCAACAATAGTAACAGGGTGTTACTGACAGAATTGTACAACGAGGTGTTTACGTAAGCAGGGAAATATTACTGCTTATATATTATAGATCACAAGGAGGTTTAAACAAACCAATGAAAGGAAAATGTGATCATCAGATCAAACAGAACAGTGGAAAGGATAATGTGTTTGACACATATACCAGGGGTATACCCTTCCCAAGGACAAGCAGAGCATGATATCCAAGACAGTATATAATGTAGAAAACTCCTTAGGTAGGGGAGAGAAATTTCATGACATTACCCGTACATCGGGGTTCGGATAATTGAGCAGGAAACATTTAGCATTGGGCTTCAAATGGTCTTGTTGAAAATTGAAGTACCATAGGCATGCTCCGAGAAAGCATTGACATGGTCATCAGGTGAAGATCAGACCTTGGAAACACAAAGGATCCATCAGGAATAACTTGTAGAATAAGTCTTACAATTTCCTCATGGAAGAATGGATAACCTTGCTGAAAAGGAATCTATAACAATATGGCCAACCGGCCAGGTGTGCTAGGCACGACACCACCTTACCGGGTCACATAAGACCAATGTTATAACTCTTGGAAATATGTTCCAACCATCATATCTGACCGAGATTCAGATCTGATTGGTGTCAGGTTAAACAGGAGGCCCGAGGAGAAAAGGTGCGACACAAATTGTCAATATGACATTGTAAGATTCTCGGGAATTGAACTGTGGAAGCAAGTTCCGAATCATGAGTTCATTATTAAATCAAGGATAGAATGAGGTGGCTGATGAACTCAGCGACAATTCATCGAGATTTCCAAAAGATGGATTTCCACAATTATGTGAACAAGGAAATATCATTTGTCGGATCACTGATATAATGATGTATGCTCGAGGGAAACATGCTCAACTGAGCAATGATAGAAGGGTGCACCCAGGAATCTGGACTAGGTAGCACGATCAATGTTTGAATGATGATTCAATAAGCAATAGAATTCTAATGAAATTGTAGACCAATAACTTCAAAGCAATAGGGTTGCTAGAAGTTTAGAATTTACACATCACAGACCATTTGTCGGTATTCCGGTTAGAAACAACACGGAGACCAAGAAATGAACACAAATGGCGAGAGATATTACTATACCAATAATTCTCAAGAGGTGGTAAAATTACCACGACATTCTTGACACAAAAGGTGGTAATATTCCAAGGTAAAGAAGGACAAATGCTGGATAGCAAGGAACTCAAGGTATACACAAAACATGAACAAGTTTGTGTTGGAGGGAAGGCAATAAAGTGGCCGATGATAACACAAATCATCGGGGCAAGGATGGTATTTCTCATCATGAATTCAGTAGATACCCTTGAAGAGCTAGAATGCTTATGATTAAAATTAGCACGATAATGATGTATCCGTTCAGGCTAGGGCAGACATGGAGTATTAAACTTGTAAGCGATGAAGATCTCTAATCCTCGTTGAATCGCAGTGCAGACTCGATTCCGTTATCGGTATCCTTGAGTGTTTCATAACTCAAGGCCCGTGAAAAATTGGAGTCCGTGAGAATATAATACCTGATGAAGAACTCATAAGAGGTTATGCAGTTCCATGATAATCTCGAGATACCAGGGGGGTAATGCTCGACGACAGATCAAAGTAGAGATTGGACTAGGGTATTGCTCTGCAGAAGACAAATGCTTAAACTTGCACGAGAAATGTTATTTAAAGGAGAACATGGTCAGAACCACGATTGCAAAAGGCCAGATCCCAGATATAATATGAACTTATACCAAGGGAGTAATTAATTTAAGAGAAGCTTTAATGATAAGATCTACATCGTGTCCATGGGCATGAACACAAAGTTCAAGGTCGACTCCCACTTCTCCAATGCATAACCTTTCATTCACTTCTCGCGTTCGATGAAGTTGCAGTGTTGAAATTTTATCTGGCGAAGCACCAGAAGAGTATGACTCGTGAAAACTTCCGGGTTCACACGGTTTAGAGAAGGCATATGTTCAACCCATAGGGGCTTCTTAGAAACATATACCACAAGTTTCAAGAGTAACTAACACAAGTCCGAAAACAGAGCATGGTTGACAAAGCAGAGGATACAATTTACCAAAGGCATTATGTCCCCGTGGAAAGGCTCACAAGGTTATTGAATATGAAGGACGGGGTCAGATGAAATCCAACAATGGATCGAGCAATCCACAACGGAGCTGATGTGAGTATCGGTACTCAATCAGACGAAGAAAGAATGCACGGTTATCATTTTATAGAACATCTGAATAATTCGAGGTTTAGATACCAAAGGAATTATGATGTCCAAAACAAGGGATCAGAAGTAGACGCTCTGATCAAGAATGGATCAATTGAATATACCAGAGGCACAATCGACGACAGATAATTTGGTCGAGAACCAGCTCATGTTCAAAATGACGTCTGAGCCGGAAAGATAATCCTAGGACTCGACTGATGATTGTGAACATTCGCACTCATATTGAATCAACAGACTCAAAATGATAATGACAAGGGATGCCATTAAGATTACGAGACTTATGGGATTAACCATAATGCAAGCAAGCAAGAATTTCAGGAGCAATAGGTTGCTGAGGATCTTCGGAAGACCGAATGGTATTTCGAAGAATTTTGTGAACTGCATGAATATCTGGGGATGAGCGGATACTCGATATCTTATAATAACAAGATCGACTGGGAATAAAATTAAGCACGACAGGTCTAAATACTTGTCCATAGGGATATTTCGGTGGTAGGGAATTGCAAAAGCAACGGCATAAGGTTTCGGGAGAACATCAGAGAGTATTGTCAGAATCTTCTGTTGAAGCAGTCGATCATCTGGCCTGAATGGGGCTCTCCCGGAGGAAGTATTTTCGAGAACCTAAAGTTAGATTTTAGTCAAATCATTTAACCCGAATAGAAGAGAGATCAGAGTCCCAGAGTAAGGATCGAGGAGTAAAAGATCCTAATACCACCCAATGGCGACGTGTGCCCGTAAGGCACACAGCCATGTTAGTAAAAGTTTTGCAATGTCTAGACTCGACTTCGGCCAAGGAGTGTGGAAGGGGGATTCCTACAGGCAGTCGGCTCTGATACCAACTTGTGACGCCCCCGATTTGACCGTACACTAATCATGCACGCAAATGTGTACGATCAAGATCAAGGACTCACGGGAAGATATCACAACACAACTCTACAAATAAAATAAGTCATACAAGCATCATATTACAAGCCAGGGGCCCCGAGAGCTCGAATACAAGAACTCGATCATAGACGAGTCAGCGGAAGCAACAATATCTGAGTACAGACATAAGTTAAACAAGTTTGCCTTAAGAAGGCTAGCACAAACTGAGATACAAATCGAAAGAGGCGCAGGCCTCCTGCCTGGGATCCTCCTAACTACTCCTGGTCGTCGTCAGCGGGCATCACGTAGTAGTAGGCACCTCCGGTGTAGTAGGAGTCGTCGTCGAAGGTGGCGTCTGGCTCCTGGGCTCCAACATCTGGTTGCGACAACCAGGTAGAAGGGATAGGGGGAAAAGAGGGAGAAAGCAACCGTGAGTACTCATCCAAAGTACTCGCAAGCAAGGAGCTACACTACATATGTATGCATTGGTATCAATTGGAATAAGGATATTGTATGTGGACTGAACTGCAGAAAGCCGGAATAAGGGGGGATAGCTAGTCCTTTCGAAGACTAAGCTTCTGGCAGCCTCCGTCTTGCAGCATGTAGAAGAGAGTAGACTGAAGTCCTCCAAGTAGCATCGCATAGCATAACCCTAACCGATGATCCTCCCCTCGTCGCCCTGTGAGAGAGCAATCACCGGTTGTAACTGGCACTTGGAAGGGTGTGTTTTATTAAGTATCCGGTTCTAGTTGTCATAAGGTCAAGGTACAACTCCAAGTCGTCCTGTTACCGAAGATCACGGCTATTCGACTAGATTAACTTCTCTGTAGGGGTGCACCACATAACCCAACACGCTCGATCCCATTTGGCCGGACACACTTTCCTGGGTCATGCCCGGCCTCGGAAGATCAACACGTCGCAGCCCCACCTAGACCAACAGAGAGGTCAGCACGCCGGTCTAAACCTAAGCGCCCAGGTGTCTGGGCCCATCGCCCTTAGCACACCTGCACGTTGCGTGGGCGGCCGGAAGCAGACCTAGCCTAGTGGTGTTCCAGTCCAATCCAGCACGCGCCGCTCCGTTGCTGACGTCACGAAGGCTTCGGCTGATACCACGACGTCGAGTGCCCATAACTGTCCCCGCGTAGATGGTTAGTGCGTATAGGCCAGTAGCCAGACTCAGATCAAATACCAAGATCTCGTTAAACGTGTTAAGTATCTGCGAACGCCGACCAGGGCCAGGCCCACCTCTCTCCTAGGTGGTCGGAACCTGCCTTGTCGCTCCGCCTCAAAGATCCACTCGCGGGTGCTCCTACGAGCCGACCCGTCTTTAATCACCACATGTATCATGTATAAAGTAAATAGTATATACCCGTGATCACCTCCCGAGTGATCACGGCCCGATAGTATAGCACAACAGAGGGACAAGAATGTAGGGCCACAGATGGAAATACTAGCATCCTATACTAAGCAAGTAGGATTGCAGGTAAAGGTATCAACAGTAGTAGCAAGGACAGGCTATGCATCAGGATAGGAATAACGAAAACAGTAACATGCTACACTACTCTAATGCAAGCAGTATAGAGGAGAGTAGGCGATATCTGGTGATCAAGGGGGGGGGGGCTTGCCTGGTTGCTCTGGCAAGAGAGAGGGATCGTCAACTCCGTAGTCGTACTGGGTAGCAGCGGCGTCGGTCTCGGTGTCTAGCGAGAGAAGAGGGGGAAGAAACAATAAATATTTAAGCAAACAGATGCATAGCGATGCATGACATGACAAGTATCGGTGCTAGGGGTGCCCTAATGCGGTATGAGGTGATACCGGTGAAGGGGGGAAACATCCGGGAAAGAATCCCCGGTGTTTCACGTTTTCGGGTAGAGGAGCCGGAGGGGGAAAGTTGCGAGTTTGCTATGCTAGGGATGCGTGGCGGACGAACGGGCTGCGTATCCGGGTTCGTCTCGTCGTTCTGAGCAACTTTCATGTTAAAAATAATTTAATCCGAGTTACGGATTAAAAGTTATGATTTTCTAAGGATTTTATTAATTTCTGGAATTTAATTAATTATTTAATTTAATTCAAAAATTTATTAATGACATCAGCATGATGTCATGCTGACGTCAGCAGTCAACAGAGTTGGCTGGTCAACCTGACCAGTGGGTCCCACTGGTCAGTGAAGCATATTAATTAAACAGGTTAATTAAACTAATCACAATTAATTAGGGGGGGTGGGCCCCACTGTCATACTAATTATTTAGCTAATTAACAGTAGTTAATTAAGTTAATTAATCTTTAGGTTAATTAATCTTAATTGGTTAATTTAATAATAATTAATTAAGTTAATTAATTAGTTAATTAATTAATTAATTAATTTCATTTTTTTTATTAAACCGTTCTAGGGCTAGGCCCACTTGTCATTGGCCCACAGGGGCTTATCGGGCGCCGGATGCAGGGCACAGCCCGAACGGGCGATGGAGCCCCCAGGGTGTTGGCGCGGGCGTCCGATGCCGGGCGCCAGAGCAGGGGGATGCCGGTGGTAGGGGGTCGCGGTCGCTGGGCCAAGTACACGCGGCTGGGCGCATCCACGGCGTGGCAAGAGGCGGCCAAGGCGGGCGGGCAGAGAGGAGGCCGCGTCCCGGGGCGGCAACAAGTGCGGGCGGGCGGAACGGGGCGAGGCACGACGCGGCGAGCAGAAGGCGGGCCCGGCGCGCTAGCAGCGAGCGGAGGCGGAGCGAAACGGCGACGTGGGCGAGCGCGCGCGGGCGTAGTGCAGCAGCAGTAGTCCGCGGGAGCGGGCGCGCGATGGCGCTGCAGGGGCAGGGGCGGTGCCGGGGGCGCGCGCGCGGGGTCGAGCGGGCTCGGCCGGGGCCGTGATGGCCACGAGCAGGAGCCCGGGCGGCGGCGACTGCGCTAGCGGCAGAGATGGCGAGCACGGCGGGGAGGGAAAAAGAGGCCGGGGTTGGCCTCACCGTGATTCGTTGGGAACGGGGCAGCGGGGGTCGGGGTGGTGGTCGGAGACGTCGGCGTCAACGTAGACGAAGCAGACAGGCGAGGGAGCGCTCCGGGGAGGCCGGAGTCGATGGCGGCGTGCGGCGGCCCGAGGTGGAAGCCGAGCACGAAGCGGCGTCGTTGGGGCGGCCCCCCTCCCGATCCAGCGGAATCGGGCAGAGGAGCGCGGAGGAGCGCGTCGTCTGGGACGGTGGCCGATAACGGGGCTCGAGGCGGCGGCGGCGTCCGGCGAGGGCCACGGGCGACGAAGGTGGGGCGGGCGTGAGCACCCCGATCCCGATCTGGATCGGGGGAGGGAGGAGAGAGACGTGGGAGAGAGTGGGGGGATCGTGCGGGGTGAGTGGGGGGGGTGTGCGCTAGGGTTCCGGTAGGTGGATGGATAAGGGAGCGGGGGTGGACTGGCCGGTTGGCCCTTGCCGGGTTGGGCCGGCCTGGTGGTGTGGCCGACTGGGCCAGCTGGGCCACTTGGCCCAGCGGAACAGGGGGGTTCTGTTCCCCCCCCTCTTTTTTTGTTTGTTTGTTTGTTTTCTTTTACTTTTTTTTGTTTTAATTTTATTTCCTAATTTGTTTTAGTTTGGTAAAATATCCAATTAGCACCTAACACAGTAACATTAATTATACCACTGCCACAACAACTTTGGCACCTAGCTAAATAGCTTAGTATTTTGTAAAATATATTAGGAGTATAACTAATTGTTTTTGCTGTTGTTTTAATCACCTTAGGGTATTTAATTATTTTATAAAGATGTTGTTTCTCCATCAATAATATCCATGATTTATTTGTCACATTAAGAACATTTTAGTTTTGACTTTCGATAACTTTAATTGTTAGACTTGACTTTAAATTTGAAATTGAACGAGATTTGAATCATCGCAAGATTAACAACAGTAATCGTGGTGACGTGGCATCATTAGCAGAGGTTTACTGTAGCGTAACTATCCGGGCGTCACAAGACATCTGTTCTTCACCTCTAAATTTTCAATGCCGAGGCCCCCTTGGTCTTTCGGCCTACAAATGATATCCCATTTAGCGAGTCTATACTTTCATTTTAGTTCATCGCTCTGCTAGAAGAAGCGCGATCGATAGAAGTCAAACCTTTTTCGGACTCCAACTGGTACCTCAAAAAAGGACAAGAGAAACATAGTCATACTTGTGAGAACGGAGTTAATGGGAATTAGTCGGCCTCCGTATGACATAAGCTTGCCCTTTCAGCAACTTAGTTTTTTCTCAAATCGATCATCAATTCACTTCCATTCTTTGTTAGAAAGCTTGCGATGGTGGATTGGTATACCCAAGTACGTGAAGGGTAAAGACTCCAATTCGCACCCGAACAATTGTTTGTAAGCTTCTTGTTCGTCTTTAGCTCTTCCAAAGCAGAACAATTCGCTTTTTATGGAAGTTAATCTTTAACCCGGTCAATTGTTCGAACAACCATAACACTAGCTTCATGTTCCTTGCTTTTGCCAAATCATGCTCCATGAAGATGATAGTATCATCAGCGTACTGTAGGATAGACACACCTCCGTCAACTAAACGCGGAACGAGGCCACCTACCTGGCCAGCATCCTTAGCCCTTCCTACTAGAATTGTCAACATGTCGACCACTATGTTGAACAGAATATGTGACATCGGATCTCCTTGCCTCAGACCCTTGTGTGTCTGGAAGTAATGACCTATGTCATCATTCACTTTGATTCCAACACTCCCTTTTTTCGTGAAAGAGTCTACCTGGTTTCTCCAGGACTGATCGAAACCTTTCATACACAAGGCCTGTTGAATAAATGGCCATTTGACCTTATCATACGCTTTCTCAAAATCCACTTAGAAAACTACCCCATCTAGTTTTTTTGTGTGGATTTCATGAAGCATTTCATGTAGGACCACAACCCCTTCTAGGATGTTTCTATCCGGCATGAAAGCAGTTTGAGACGGCTCTACCACATAATGCGCAATCTGCGTAAGCCTATTAGTCCCAACCTTGGTGAACATTTTGAAGCTGACATTAAGAAGACAGATCGGCCTGAACTGCTCAATTCACACAGTCTCTGTTTTCTTAGGAAACAAAGTGATCGTTCCAAAATTCAAGTGAAATAACTGCACCTGTCCAGAAAATAAATCATGGAACATCAGTAGCAAACCCCCCTTAATAATGTGCCAACACTTTTTATAAAACTCCGCCATAAAACCATCAGGTCCTGGAGCTTTATTATTCTTCATTTGTGAAATTGCTTCAAACACCTCTTTCTCCGAAAATGGGGCAGTCAAAATATCATTCTCAACCGCAGCAAGTTGAGGGACATCCTCAACGCTGGACTCATCCAAGGATACGAAATTATCCTCGGGAGGCCCAAACAGCTGCTTATAGTAATTGGTGATGTATAATTTTATGTTCTCATGTCGTAAAATCGTCCCCTCATCCCGCTCAAGCTAAAATATTCTCTTATTTCGATGCTTGCCATTCGCAATCATATGGAAGAATTGAGTGTTATCATCCCCTTGGACGATATTGCGAACCCTAACTCACAGTGCCCACTTCAATTCCTCCTCTTGAAGCAGTTCTTTCAGTCACATTTCCGCCTCCACTTTAGTTTCTGATAACCCATAAGTATAGGGGATCGCAACAGTTTTCGATAAGTAAGAGTGTCAAACCCAACGAGGAGCTAAAGGCAGAACAAATATTCCCTCAAGTTCTATCGACCACCGATACAACTCTACGCACGCTTGATGTTCGCTTTACCTAGAACAAGTATGAAACTAGAAGTACTTTGTAGGTGTTTTTGGATAGGTTTGCAAGATAATAAAGAGCATGTAAATAAAAGCTAGGGGTTGTTTAGGTAAAGACACAACTAAATTAGTTTTAGTAGAGAGCTTTTTGTCAAGAGAAAGTTATTTGTCCCTAGGCAATCGATAACTAGACCGGTAATCATTATTACAATTTTATTTGAGAGAGAGGCATAAGCTAACATACTTTCTCTACTTGGATCATATGCACTTATGATTGGAACTCTAGCAAGCATCCGCAACTACTAAAGATTCATTAAGGTAAAACCCAACCATAGCATTAAAGCATCAAGTCCCCTTTATCCCATACGCAAACAACCTACTTACTCGGGTCTGTGCTTCTGTCACTCACGCCACCCACCATAAGCAAATCATGAACATATTGCAAACCCTACAATGGGGATCCCTCACACTTGCGCGACACGGAGAGCACCATAGGACAGCACCAATAATAAAACATGCAACTCAAACCAATCTTGATCATCAAATAGCCATTAGGACAAAACGGATCTACTCAAACATCATAGGATAGCCATACATCATAGGGAAATAATATATAGCATTGAGCACCATGTTTAAGTAGAGATTACAGCGGGTAAGAGAGAGGTTACACTGCTGCATAGAGGGGGGGAGAGTTGGTGGTGAAGGTGGTGAAGTTGTTGGTGAAGATGATAGTGATGATGATGGCCCCCGGTGGCACTCCAGCGCCACCGGAAGCAAGGGAGAGAGGGCCCCCCCTTCTTCTTCTTCTTCCTTGACCTCATCCCTAGATGGGAGAAGGGTTTCCCCTCTGGTCCTTGGCCTCCATGGCGTGCGAGGGGCGAGAGTCCCTTCGAGATTGGATCTGTCTCTCTGTCTCTCTCTATTTCTGCGTTCTCAGATTCTACCCTTCACCGTTTCTTATATTCCCGGAGATCCGTAACTCCGATTGGGCTGAAATTTGAACACGATCTCTATCCGGATATTAGCTTTCTTGCGGCGAAAGAAGGGCATCAACCGCCCTACGGGGTGGCCACAAGGGTCAGGGGCGTGCCCCCTACCTCGCGGGCCCCTCGAGCATTATCTCGCGTTGGTTTCATTTCCCAAAAATCATATATATTCCAAAAAAATCTCCGTCCGTTTTTATCCCGTTTGGACTCCGTTTGATATGGATTTTCTGCGAAACAAAAAACATGCAACAAACAGGAACTGACACTGGGCACTGGATCAATATGTTAGTCCCAAAAATAGTATAAAAAGTTGCCAAAAATATATGAAAGTTGAATAATATTGGCATGGAACAATCAAAAATTATAGATACGACGGAGACGTATCAGCATCCCCAAGCTTAATTCCTGCTCGTCCTCGAGTAGGTAGATGATAAAAAGGATAATTTTTGATGTGGAATGCTACCTAGCATAATCTTGATCACATATCTAATCATGGCATAAATATTAAGACACGAGTGATTCAAGCCTACTAATAAAGCAATCATCTCTTTTCAAAATAACAAGGCCAAAGAAAGTTATCCCTACAAAATCATATGGTCTGGCTATGCTCCATCTTCACCACACAAAATATTCACATCATGCACAACCCCGATGACAAGCCAAGCAATTGTTTCATACTTTTGACGTTCTCAAACCTTTTCAACTTTCATGCAATACATGAGCTTGAGCCATGGACATAGCACTATAGGTGGAATAGAATGGTGGTTGTGGAGAAGACAAAAAGGAGGAGATAGTCTCACATCAACTAGGCGTATCAACGGGCTATGGAGATGCGCATCAATAGATATCAATGTGAGTGAGTAGGGATTGCCATGCAACGGATGCACTAAGAGCTATAAGTGTATGAAAGCTCAAACTAAAACTAAGTGGGTGTGCATCCAACTTGCTTTCTCACGAAGACCTCGGGCGTTTGAGGAAGCCCATCATTGGAATATACAAGCCAAGTTCTATAATGAAAATTCCCACTAGTATATGAAAGTGATAACTCAAGAGACTCTCTATATGAAGAACATGGTGCTACTCTGAAGCACAAGTGTGGTAAAAGGATAGTAACATTGCCCCTTCTCTCTTTTTCTCTCATTTTTTTGTGGGCTTCTTTGGCCTCTTTTTTATTTGGGCCTCTTTTATTTATTTTAAAAATCTGGAGTCTCATCCCGACTTGTGGGGGAATCATAGTCGCCATCATCCTTTCCTCACTGGGCAATGCTCTAATAATGATGATCATCACACTTTTATTTACTTACAACTCAATATTACAACTCGATACTAGAACAAAGATATGACTCTATATGAATGCCTCCGGCGGTGTACCGGGATGTGCAACGATCTAGCATAGTAATGACATCAAAAAACGGACAAGCCATGAAAACATCATGCTAGCTATCTTACGATCATGCAAAGCAATATGACAATGAATGCTCAAGTCATGTATATGATGATGATGGAAGTTGCATGGCAATATATCTCGGAATGGCTATGGAAATGCCATGATAGGTAGGTATGGTGGCTGTTTTGAGGAAGTTATATGGTGGGTTTATGGTACCGGCGAAAGTTACGCGGTACTAGAGAGGCTAGCAATGATGGAAGGGTGAGAGTGCGTATAATCCATGGACTCAACATTAGTCATAAAGAACTCACATACTTATTGCAAAAGTCTATTAGATATCGAAACAAAGTACTACGCGCATGCTCCTAGGGGGATAGATTGGTAGGAAAAGACCATCGCTCGTCCCCGACCGCCACTCATAAGGAAGACAATCAATAAATAAATTATGCTCCGACTTCATCACATAATAGTTCACCATACGTGCATGCTACGGGAATCACAAACTTCAACACAAGTATTTCTACAATCCACAACTACCCACTAGCATGACTCTAATATCACCATATTTATATCGCAAAACTATTGTAAGGAATCAAACATATCATATTCAGTGATCTACAAGTTTATGTAGGATTTTATGACTAACCATGTGAATGACCAGTTCCTGTCATCTCTCTAAATAGATATAAGTGAAGAAAGAGAGTTCAATTCTTTCTACAAAAGATATGCCCACGCTCTAACAAATATAAGTGAAGCAAAAGAGCATTCTACAAATGGCGGTCGTATATGTAAAGAGAAACAGGCAATCCAAGCTTCAAATGATATAAGTGAAGCACATGAAGCATTCTATAAAGCCATACTCAAAGAATATAAGTGAAGAGCAAAGAGCATTCTATAAATCAACCAAGGACTATCTCATACCAGCATGGTGCATAAAAGAAAAATAAAAACTAAATGCAAAAGACGCTCCAAGATTTGCACATATCACATGAATGAAACGAATCCGAAAACATACCGATATTTGTTGAAGAAAGAGGGGATGCCTTCCCAGCATCCCCAAGCTTAGACGCTTGAGTCTCCTTGAATATTTGCTTGGGGTGCCTCAGGCATCCCCAAGCTTGAGATCTTGCCTCTCTTCCTTCTTCTCACATCGAAACCTTCTCAATCATCGAACACTTCATCCACACAAAACTTCAACAGAAAACTCGGTAAGATCCGTTAGTATAATAAAGCAAATCACTATTCTAAGTACTGTTGCAAACCAATTCATATTTTTTTTGCATTGTGTATACTTTAATATAACTTTTTAGTGGCTTAATCCACTAATATAAATTGATAGTTTCATCAAAACAAGCAAACTATGCATCAAAAACAGAATCTGTCTAAAACAAAACAGTCTGTAATAATCTGAACATTCACCATACTTCTGATACTTGAAAATTTCTGCCAAAATTAGGAAAAATAAAAAATTGTATAGGAAGACAGTGCAAAAAGGATCAGAACCATTTGATGTTCCAGCAAAATATGTAAAATCGCGCACTACAGCCAAAGTTTCTGTCCTGCACCATACAAACCATCAAGCAAATGTAAACATCCTAAAGGCAAACCTTGGCACATTATTTTTATTTCTAAACTTTACAAAAGCACACAAAATAAATAAATGACTCTCTAAAACTTCCGGGTTTTTCTCCCTGGCAGCGCTTTCTTTAAAGCCATTAAACTAGGCATTTAGTGCTCAAGTAATGAATCCACCCGGATCCCAAGGTATATCAAAGCCAATTTTAATTAACAATGATTTAGCATTTAGTAGTGATCACAAAGTAACATATATCATGTAACAAAGAAGTCTAACTCTCTTCCTATGCATCGGCATGTCATAAAAGAACAATTCATGCACACATAGTAAAGGCCAATGCATAGTATAAATAGTTTCTTGCAATTTTATCATATTGGAAACATAGAGAGGTGGAGATATAGTTCCTCTCTCATAATAATTGCAAGTAGGAGCAGCAAGCACATGCATATTATATTCATCAAAATCATCATGTGCAATGGTATAAGGCAACCCATCAATATAATCCTTAATAAGCACAAACTTCCCCGATATAGTGTAGTTTGGAGAATTCAAAAAGATAATAGGACTATCATGCGTGGGTGCAATAGCAACAATTTCATGTTTAACATAAGGAACTATAGCAAGTTCATATCCATAAGCATAATTCATATTGGCATCTTGGCCACAAGCATCATCAAAAAGGGATATTTCAAAAGAATCCAAGGGATCATAACAGTCATCATAGCAATCATCCTTCGGTAAGCACGAAGGGGAATTAAACAATGCATGAGTTGAAGAGTTACTCTCATTAGAAGGTGGGCACGGGTGATCAATCCGCTCTTCCTCCTTTTGTTCTTTGCTCTCTTCCTCATCTTTTTCATCCAATGAGCTCACAGTTTCATCAGTTTCTTCTTCCATGGACTCCTGCAAAATATTAGTATCTTCTTGGACAGCGGAGACTTTCTCAATAAGTGCATTAATTTCGGAATTGTATTCATAATTCTCATAGCAATATTTAGGATAGCTAAATTTTCAGATCTATAAATAACATCATCAAAATCTTCAAACTCTTTACACATAGATTCAATTTCATAAGCACCCATAAAAGCAACAAATTCTTCTATTTGTTCCACATCATAGTAATCATATATACCATTAGCATAAGATGCTAAGGTTTTATTATCATTGAATTTGCATGAAAAGGGAAGGTGTGGAGCCTTCATCCTAGAGCAACAAGTATAATCATAACTCACGCATAATTGCCAAGCATACCACTTCAATATATGAATTTGATCCCATAATAGTTTCCCTTTTTGTGTCAAGCGATAATCCCTAAAGTATTCACGTTGATCTAACGTTACTCCCATTACATAATTAAATGGGGTTTTCTCAGGATTATTAAAGTAGTACATAATATCTTTCACATAACCAGCATCGAGGGTTTTAGGAGGTTCCCCATCTCCATGAGCAGAAAGTACACATAATTTTTTTGGTATTTCGTGTTCCATATCCATAACTAAAGATAGAGAACAACTAAGAACAACAAATAAAAATTACTTAGTGATAAAGCAAACAAGCACACACGAGAATATTCACCCCACGCTATTGCTCCCCGGCAACGGCGCCAGAAAAAGGTCTTGATAACCCACAAGTATAGGGGATCGCAACAGTTTTCGATAAGTAAGAGTGTCGAACCCAACGAGGAGCTAAAGGCAGAACAAATATTCCCTCAAGTTCTATCGACCACCGATACAACTCTACGCACGTTTGATGTTCGCTTTACCTAGAACAAGTATGAAACTAGAAGTACTTTGTAGGTGTTTTTGGATAGGTTTGCAAGATAATAAAGAGCATGTAAATAAAAGCTAGGGGCTGTTTAGGTAAAGACACAACTAAATTAGTTTTAGTAGAGAGCTTGTTGTCAAGAGAAAGTAATTTGTCCCTAGGCAATTGATAACTAGACCGGTAATCATTATTACAATTTTATTTGAGGGAGAGGCATAAGCTAACATACTTTCTCTACTTGGATCATATGCACTTATGATTGGAACTCTAGCAAGCATCCGCAACTACTAAAGATTCATTACGGTAAAAACCCAACCATAGCATTAAAGCGTCAAGTCCCCTTTATCCCGTACGCAAACAACCTACCTACTCGGGTATGTGCTTCTGTCACTCACGCCACCCACCATAAGCAAATCATGAACATATTGCAAACCCTACAACGGGGATCCCTCACGCTTGCGCGACACGGAGAGCACCATAGGACAGCACCAATAATAAAACATGCAACTCAAACCAATCTTGATCATCAAATGGCCATTAGGACAAAACGGATCTACTCAAACATCATAGGATAGCCATACATCATAGGGAAATAATATATAGCATTGAGCACCATGTTTAAGTAGAGATTACAGCGGGTAAGAGAGGGGTTACACCGCTGCATAGAGGGGGGAAGAATTGGTGGTGAAGGCGGTGAAGTTGTTGGTGATGATGATGGCCCTCGGTGGCACTCCGGCGCCACCGGAAGCAAGGGGGAGAGGGCCCCCCTTCTTCTTCTTCTTCTTCCTTGACCTCCTCCCTAGATGGGAGAAGGGTTTCCCCTCTGGTCCTTGGCCTCCATGGCGTGGGAGGGGCGAGAGCCCCTCCGAGATTGGATCTGTCTCTCTCTGTTTCTGCATTCTCAGATTCTACCCCTTTACCGTTTCTTATATTCCCGGAGATCCGTAACTCCGATTGGGATGAAATTTGAACGCGATCTTTATCCGGATATTAGCTTTCTTGCGGCGAAAGAAGGGCATCAACCGCCTTACGGGGTGGCCACAAGGGTCAGGGGCGCGCCTGCCCCCCTGGGGTGCGCCCCCTACCTTGTGGGCCCCTCGAGCATCGTCTCGCGTTGATTTCACTTCCCAAAAATCACATATATTCCAAAAAAAATCTCTGTCCGTTTTTATCCCATTTGGACTCCGTTTGATATGGATTTTCTGCGAAACAAAAAACATGCAACAAACAGGAACTGGCACTGGGCACTGGATCAATATGTTAGTCCGAAAAATAGTATAAAAAGTTGCCAAAAGTATATGAAAGTTGAATAATATTGGCATGGAACAATCAAAAATTATAGATACGACGGAGACGTATCAGTTTCCAGCTCCCTGGTATCTAGAATGGAGGACTCAGCTTTTAAATCTAGGGATTGAATAAGTATAAGGAGCCTTTTCTTTTCAACCTTATATATCCCACTCAAATGTTTGGCCCACCCACATAAGAATCTTCTTAGGTGCCTTATCTTATTCTGCCATCTTTCAACATTCGACCTCCCTGCTGAATCTTTAGCCCATTCTCTTGCTATCAGATCTAGGAACCCTTCTCTTTCAAACCACGCTAATTCAAAAGAAAAAGTATTTTTATTCCCCACATGCGTTGCCTCTTCAGAGTCAACCAACAATGGGGTGTGGTCAGAGATCGAGCGCGATAACGCTTGGACTGTTACCAGGTGAAACTTCTGCTCCCATTCGAAATGATGAATTAGTAACTTAGTTGGCTCATTCAATCACAAATATAGCCAGGCAAGATGATCTTTTGTACTTTGCTTCTGAATCTGGAACACTCTTGTTCTTGGAACAACTCAAGTAGGAAAGAGAAACAAAAAAGGCCTATTCTTTCTTGCGAAGAGTATCCTTATCTTTTCCTCTTCTAGCGTTTTTTTGCGAGGCTCTTTCTCGGTGTCAAAACCAGCGGATCTCGGGTAGGGGGTCCCGAACTGTGCGTCTAGGCCGGATGGTAACAGGAGGCAAGGGACACGAAGTTTTACCCAGGTTCGGGCCCTCTCAATGGAGGTAAAACCCTATGTCCTGCTTGATTAATATTGATGATATGGGTAGTACAAGAGTAGATCTACCACGAGATCGAGGAGGCTAAACCCTAGAAGCTAGCCTATGGTATGATTGTTGATGTGTACGTTATCCTACGGACTAAAACCCTCCGGTTTATATAGACACCGGAGAGGGTTTGGGTTACACAAAGTCAGTTACAATGGTAGGAGATCTTCATATCCGTATCGCCAAGCTTGCCTTCCACGCCAAGGAAAGTCCCTTCCGGACACGGGACGGAGTCTTCAATCTTGTATCTTCATAGTCCAGGAGTCCGGCTGAAGGTATAGTCCAGCTATCCGAACACCCCCTAATCGAGGACTCCCTCAGTAGCCCCCGAACCAGGCTTCAATGACGATGAGTCCGGCGCGCAGATTGTCTTCGGCATTGCAAGGCGGGTTCTCCTCCAAATTTCGTGTACCTGTCGAATAAAGTCCGGTTTCTTGTAGATGTTTGCGCTCCTTGGCTTCTATGCCCAATAATGGCCGCTTCCCACGTGTCAAACGAATATGAAAAGTCTGAGTGTTTTTACATTCACACCCCTAGCCGCGTAAATGAGCTGCCCTATTTAAGGGGACGAGGATTTAGATCCAATCCACACCTTCTCCCCTCCGCGAGTGTTCATCAGAGCGCATCCGACAAAGGTCCATTCCACCATGGCCATCCATCACAACTCCTCCCCTCGCCCTTCCAGCCCTAAGCCTGGATATTGGGAGAGATGTTCCATCCCGCATAGCGAGCTAGTGACGCTCCAGACCAAGGGATTTCTCCCCCGACCTATATGGTCCCAGTTCGAGCCGGTCTTGCCGTCTACAACGGCGGACTGCAATCAGAGAATGCCCCTAATCCCTCCAAAGGAGAGCGGGTGTGCCTCGTCCCTTACTTAATAAGGGGGCTCGGATTTCCAATCCATCCATTTCTCCGGGGGCTGGTGGAGTTCTACGGCCTCCAGCTACATCATCTCACGCCTGCCTCAGTATTGCATATCGCGGGCTTTGTAGCCCTCTGCGAGCTGTTCTTGGGTGTTGAAGCTCATTTCGGACTGTGGAAGGAGCTATTTTGCCTCGTGCCCCGTTCCAAGAAGGGGTCAATGTATCAAGTGGGCGAAGCCGAAGTGTGGCGCATTGCCGGGACCGGATATCTGTCCGGAACCCCAAAGAAGGCGTCCGAAGACTGGCCCTCGGAATGGTTTTATATAGAAGATGTCCCGCTGCCGGATCCTGTCCGGATCGACCTCCCTGAATTCAACAGTGCTCCCTTAAAGAAGCGCCTTAGCTGGCGCCCACGGAGCCCTCAGAGGGGAGGTGACAGGGACATCTTTTACCTGATGGGCCGAATACGATTGTTAGCCCATTCCGGACTAACCATGATCGGGGTTATGGCTGAATGCATTATGCGGGGGGTGCAGCCGTTTCAGTATAGAAGCCGCCCCATGTGGGACTTCAACGGGGAGGACGACGCCACCCGCTACGGCCGTAAGGGGCCGGATTCAGCTTCTGCTCTACTAAAGATCTTGTCCACTTTGTATAAGGGAGAAGAGGAGGAATTTCTCTGCGTCAACCCTCAGGGTGTGTCGTGGAATTGTCACGGCAGGTGTCCTTAGTGTCAGGACTTAGTCGCGAGGCCAACGCATCTGTGTGGTAGCTTGAGAGGGGTTGAGCGCGACGAGAGATGCGATGTTTACCCAGGTTCGGCCCTCACGGTGGAGGTAAAAGCCTACATCCTACTTCATTGATATTGATGATGATGACCATGGTTACAAGAGTGCTCTATCTTAAGAGCTATTGTCTAAACCTAACTTGTCCAACTTGTGGAACTTGTGAATCTTCTCTCCTTTTGGGGAGCCCTGCCCCTCCTTATATATGTTGAAGGGGCGGTTTACATGTGGAGTCCTATTAGGATTAGGACTAGTCTATCTCTAATACAAACCGGATACAAGTCCAGGTCTTAGCTCCTTGTAAGATAATGTTCCTCATGCCTTTCCTCTTAAACCGGCCCACCGTTAAACGTGAACCAGCCTTCTGGGCTTTGGGCCTTGTCATCCGTCGATCCCGCACGCCGGATCACCAGTGAGTCATAATGACCAGGTGGGTTGCTTGTAAACCGCCAGGTCAGGGCAGGTCGCCAGTAACTCGCCAAGTGTCAGCGGGGTCTTCAGATAAACCGCCAAGTCCGTCCGGGTTAACTTCCGGCCGGTTTACACCGCGGGGTATATCCCCGACATTAGCCCCCAAGTTTAGCTTGGATTTATTCATGGTAAACTTATGCTGCAAAATAAACACAAGAACAAATTTGACAGGTTATGCTCCGGGTTAAGAATTTTTGTAAACCGGTACCTGATCATCCTTAAGTCCTTGTTATTTCCTCCTTCTGGGAAATCCGGGTCAACAGACCAGCTTCATAATCAATTTGCCGATATTGGCTTCTCACCGAGAAATATTGTGAAGAATAACTCCTTTTACTCAGCTCCGCTGGTTTAAGAAATATGGGTCTGAAAATACTTATCTGATATTCAGCCGGTTTGAAGATGTAAAACTTGCCGGTTTAATTGAAGGAAATATGCCCTAGAGACAATAATAAAGTTATTATTTATTTCCTTATATCATGATAAATGTTTATTATTCATGCTAGAATTGTATTAACCGGAAACATAACACATGTGTGAATACATAGACAAACAAAGTGTCACTAGTATGCCTCTACTTGATTAGCTCGTTAATCCAAGATGGTTATGTTTCCTAACCATGAACAATGAGTTGTTATTTGATTAACGGGATCACATCATTAGTTAAATGATCTGATTGACATGACCCATTCCATTAGCTTAGCACCAGATCGTTTAGTATGTTGGTATTGCTTTCTTCATGACTTATACATGTTCCTATAACTATGAGATTATGCAACTCCCGTTTGCCGGAGGAACACTTTGGGTGCTACCAAACGTCACAACGTAACTGGGTGATTATAAAGGAGCATTACAGGTGTCTCCAAAGGTAGATGTTGGGTTGGCGTATTTCGAGATTAGGATTTGTCACTCCGATTGTCGGAGAGGTATCTCAGGGCCCTCTCGGTAATACACATCACATAAGCCTTGCAAGCATTGCAACTAATGAGTTAGTTGCGGGATGATGTATTACAGAACAAGTAAAGAGACTTTCCGGTAACGAGATTGAACTAGGTATTGGATACCGACGATCGAATCTCAGGCAAGTAACATACCGATGACAAAGGGAACAACGTATGTTGTTATGCGGTCTGACCGATAAAGATCTTCGTAGAATATGTAGGAACCAATATGGGCATCCAGGTCCCGCTATTGGTTATTGACCGGAGACGTGTCTCGGTCATGTCTACATTGTTCTCGAACCCGTAGGGTCCGCACGCTTAAGGTTACGATGACAGTTATATTATGAGTTTATGCATTTTGATGTACCGAAGGTTGTTCGGAGTCCCGGATATGATCACGGACATGACGAGGAGTCTCGAAATGGTCGAGACGTAAAGATTGATATATTGGAAGCCTATGTTTGGATATCGGAAGTATTCCGGGTGAAATCGGGATTTTACCGGAGTACCGGGAAGGTTACCGGAACCCCCCGGGAGCTAAATGGGCCATGATGGGCCTTAGTGGAAAAGAGAAGAGGCAGCCTTACATGGGCTGTGCGCCTCCCCCTTCCCCTAGTCCTATTAGGACTAGGAGAGGTGGCCGGCCCCCTCTCTCTCTTTTCCCCCTCCGCGAATCCTATTCCAACTAGGATTGGGAGGGGGGGAATCCTACTCCTAGAGGGAGTAGGACTCTCCTGGCGCACCCCTTGTGGCCGGCCAGCCTTCCCCCCTTTGGTCCTTTATATACTGAGGTAGAGGCACCCCAGAAACACACTAGTTGATCCACGTGATCTATTCCTTAGCCGTGTGCGGTGCCCCCAGCCACCATAGTCCTCGATAATACTGTAGCGGAGTTTAGGCGAAGCCCTGCTGCTGTAGTGCATCAAGATCGTCACCACGCCGTCGTGCTGACGGAACTCTTTCCCGACACTTTGCTGGATCGGAGTCCGGGGATCGTCATCGAGCTGAACGTGTGCTCGAACTCGGAGGTGCCGTAGTTTCGGTGCTTGATCGGTTGGATCGTGAAGACGTACGACTACTTCCTCTACGTTGTGTCAGCGCTTCCGTAGTCGGTCTGCGTTGGGTACATAGACAACACTCTCCCCTCTCGTTACTATGCATCACATGATCTTGCGTGTGCGTAGGAAATTTTTTGAAATTACTACGAAACCCAACAGTGGCATCCGAGCCTAGGTTATTTATGTTGATGCTATATGCACGAGTAGAACACAAGTGAGTTGTGGGCGATATAAGTCATACTGCCTACCAGCATGTCATACTTTGGTTTGGCGGCATTGTTGGACGAGACGACCCGGACAAACATTACGCGTACGCTTACGCGAGACCGGTTCCCCCGACGTGCTTTGCACATAGGTGGCTTGCGGGCGACTGTCTCTCCAACTTTAGTTGAACCAAGTATGGCTACGCCCGGTCCTTGCGAAGGTTAAAACGGAGTCTATTTGACAAACTATCGTTGTGGTTTTGATACGTAGGTGAGATTGGTTCTTGCTTAAGCCCGTAGCAGCCACGTAAAACTTGCAACAACAAAGTAGAGGACGTCTAACTTGTTTTTGCAGGGCATGTTGTGATGTGATATGGTCAAGACATAATGCTGAATTTTATTGTATGAGATGATCATGTTTTGTAACCGAGTTATCGGCAACTGGCAGGAGCCATATGGTTGTCGCTTTATTGTATGCAATGCAATCGCGATGTAATGCTTTACTTTATTTACTAAGCGGTAGTGATAGTCGTAGAAGCATAAGCTTGGCGAGACGACAACGATGCTACGATGGAGATCAAGGTGTCACGCCGATGACGATGGTGATCACGACGGTGCTTCGGAGATGGAGATCACAAGCACAAGATGATGATGGCCATATCATATCACTTATATTGATTGCATGTGATGTTTATCCTTTTATGCATCTTATCTTGCTTTGATTGACGGTAGCATTATAAGATGATCTCTCACTAAATTATCAAGAAGTGTTCTCCCTGAGTATGCACCGTTGCGAAAGTTCTTCGTGCTGAGACACCACGTGATGATCGGGTGTGATAGGTTCTACGTTCAAATACAACGGGTGCAAAACAGTTGCACACGCGGAATACTCAGGTTATACTTGACGAGCCAAGCATATACAGATATGGCCTCGGAACACGGAGACCGAAAGGTCGAGCGTGAATCATATAGTAGATATGATCAACATAACGATGTTCACCATTGAAAACTACTCCATCTCACGTGATGATCGGTTATGGTTTAGTTGATTTGGATCACGTAATCACTTAGAGGATTAGAAGGATGTCTATCTAAGTGGGAGTTCTTTAATTAATTTGATTAACTGAACTTAAATTTGTCATGAAACTTAGTACCTGATTATTATCTTGCTTGTTTATGTTTGATTGTAGATAGATGGCTCGTGCTGTTGTTCCGTTGAATTTTAATGTGTTCCTTGAGAAAGCAAAGTTGAAAGATGATGGTAGCAATTACACGGACTGGGTCCGTAGCTTGAGGATTATCCTCATTGCTGCACAGAAGAATTACGTCCTGGAAGCACCGCTGGGTGCCAGGCCTGCTGCAGGAGCAACGCCGGATGTTATGAACGTCTGGCAGAGCAAAGCTGATGACTACTCGATAGTTCAGTGTGCCATGCTTTACGGCTTAGAATCGGAACTTCAACGACGTTTTGAACGTCATGGAGCATATGAGATGTTCCAGGAGTTGAAGTTAATATTTCAAGCAAATGCCCGGATTGAGAGATATGAAGTCTCCAATAAGTTCTATAGCTGCAAGATGGAGGAGAACAGTTCTATCAGTGAGCATATACTCAAAATGTCTGGGTATAATAATCACTTGATTCAATTGGGAGTTAATCTTCCAGATGGTTGCGTCATTGACAGAATTCTTCAATCACTGCCACCAAGCTACAAGAGCTTCGTGATGAACTATAATATGCAAGGGATGAACAAGACTATTCCCGAGCTCTTCGCGATGCTGAAAGCTGCGGAGGTAGAAATCAAGAAGGAGCATCAAGTGTTGATGGTTAACAAGACCACTAGTTTCAAGAAAAAGGGCAAAGGGAAGTAGAAGGGGAACTTCAAAAAGAACGGCAAGCAAGTTGCTACTGAAGAGAAGAAACCCAAGCCTGGACCTAAGCCTGAAACTGAGTGCTTCTATTGCAAGCAGACTGGTCACTGGAAGCGGAACTGCCCCAAGTATTTGGCAGATAAGAAGGATGGCAAGGTGAACAAAGGTATATGTGATATACATGTTATTGATGTGTATCTTACTAATGCTCGCAGTAGCACCTGGGTATTTGATACTGGTTCTGTTGCTAATATTTGCAACTCGAAACAGGGACTACGGATCAAGCGAAGATTGGTTAAGGACGAGGTGACGATGCGCGTGGGAAACGGTTCCAAAGTCGATGTTATCGCAGTCGACACGCTACCTCTACATCTACCTTCGGGATTAGTATTAGACCTAAATAATTGTTATTTGGTGCCAGCGTTAAGCATGAACATTATATCTGGATCTTGTTTGATGCGAGACGGTTATTCATTTAAATCAGAGAATAATGGTTGTTCTATTTATATGAGTAATATCTTTTATGGTCATGCACCCTTGAAGAGTGGTCTATTCTTGTTGAATCTCGATAGTAGTAACACACATATTCATAATGTTGAAGCCAAAAGATGCAGAGTTGATAATGAGAGTGCAACTTATTTGTGGCACTGCCGTTTAGGTCATATCGGTGTAAAGCTCATGAAGAAACTCCATTCTGATGGACTTTTGGAACCACTTGATTATGAATCACTTGGTACTTGCGAACCGTGCCTCATGGGCAAGATGACTAAAACACCGTTCTCCGGAACTATGGAGAGAGCAACAGATTTGTTGGAGATCATACATACAGATGTATGTGGTCCGATGAATATTGAGGCTCGTGGCGGATATCGTTATTTTCTCACCTTCACAGATGATTTAAGCAGATATGGGTATATCTACTTAATGAAACATAAGTCTGAAACATTTGAAAAGTTCAAAGAATTTCAGAGTGAAGTTGAAAATCATCGTAACAAGAAAATAAAGTTTCTATGATCTGATCGTGGAGGAGAATATTTGAGTTACGAGTTTGGTGTACATTTGAAAAATTGTGGAATAGTTTCGCAACTCACGCCACCCGGAACACCACAGCGTAATGGTGTGTTCGAACGTCGTAATCGTACTTTACTAGATATGGTGCGATCTATGATGTCTCTTACTGATTTACCGCTATCATTTTGGGGATACGCTCTAGAGACGACCGCATTCACATTAAATAGGGCACCATCAAAATCCGTTGAGACGACGCCTTATGAACTGTGGTTTGGCAAGAAACCAAAGTTGTCGTTTCTGAAAGTTTGGGGCTGCGATGCTTATGTGAAAAAGCTTCAACCGGATAAGCTCGAACCCAAATCGGAGAAATGTGTCTTCATAGGATATCCAAAGGAAACTATTGGATACACCTTCTATCACAGATCCGAAGGCAAGACTTTTGTTGCTAAATTCGGAAACTTTCTAGAGAAGGAGTTTCTCTCAAAAGAAGTGAGTGGGAGGAAAGTAGAACTTGACGAGGTAACTGTACCTGCTCCCTTACTGGAAAGTAGTACATCACAGAAAACCGTTCCAGTGACACCTACACCAGTTAGTGAGGAAGCTAATGATAATGATCATGAAACTTCAGATCAAGATACTACTGAACCTCATAGATCAACCAGAGTAAGATCCGCACCAGAGTGGTACGGTAATCCTGTTCTGGAAATCATGCTACTAGATCATAATGAACCTACGAACTATGAAGAAGCGATGTGAGCCCAGATTCCGCAAAATGGCTTGAAGCCATGAAATCTGAGATGGGATCCATGTATGAGAACAAAGTATGGACTTTGGTTGACTTGCTCGATGATCGGCAAGCAATTGAGAATAAATGGATCTTCAAGAAGAAGACTGACGCTGACGGTAATATTACTGTCTACAAAGCTCGACTTGTCGCGAAAGGTTTCGGCAAGTTCAAGGGATTGACTACGATGAGACCTTCTCACCCGTAGCGATGCTTAAGTCTGTCCGAATCATGTTAGCAATTGCCGCATTTTATGATTATGAAATTTGGCAGATGGATGTCAAAACTGCATTCCTGAATGGATTTCTGGAAGAAGAGTTGTATATGATGCAACCAGAAGGTTTTGTCGATCCAAAGGGAGCTAACAAAGTGTGCAAGCTCCAGCGATCCATTTATGGACTGGTGCAAGCCTCTCGGAGTTGGAATAAACGTTTTGATAGTGTGATCAAAGCATTTGGTTTTATACAGACTTTTGGAGAAGCCTGTATTTACAAGAAAGTGAGTGGGAGCTCTGTAGCATTTCTGATATTATATGTGGATGACATATTGTTAATTGGAAATGATATAGAATTTCTGGATAGCATAAAGGGATACTTGAATAAGAGTTTTTCAATGAAAGACCTCGGTGAAGCTGCTTACATATTAGGCATTAAGATCTATAGAGATAGATCAAGACGCTTGATTGGACTTTCACAAACAACATACCTTGACAAAATTTTGAAGAAGTTCAAAATGGATCAAGCAAAGAAAGGATTCTTGCCTGTGTTACAAGGTGTGAAATTGAGTAAGACTCAATGCCCGACCACTGCAGAAGATAGAGAGAATATGAAAGATGTTCCCTATGCATCAGCAATAGGATCTATCATGTATGCAATGTTGTGTACCAGACCTGATGTGTGCCTTGCTATAAGTCTAGCAGGGAGGTACCAAAGTAATCCAGGAGTGGATCACTGGACAGCGGTCAAGAACATCCTGAAATACCTGAAAAGGACTAAAGATATGCTTCTCGTATATGGAGGTGACAAAGAGCTCATCGTAAAAGGTTACGTTGATGCAAGCTTTGACACTGATCCGGACGATTCTAAATCGCAAACCGGATACGTTTTTACATTAAACGGTGGAGCTGTCAGTTGGTGCAGTTCTAAACAAAGCGTCGTAGCAGGATCTACATGTGAAGCGGAGTACATAGCTGCTTCGGAAGCAGCGAACGAAGGAGTCTGGATGAAGGAGTTCATATCCGATCTAGGTGTCATACCTAGTGCATCGGGTTCAATGAAAATCTTTTGTGACAATACTGGTGCAATTTCCTTGGCAAAGGAATCCAGATTTCACAAGAGAACCAAGCACATCAAAAGATGCTTCAATTCCATCCGGGATCTAGTCCAGGTGGGAGACATAGAGATTTGCAAGATACATACGGATCTGAATATTGCAGACCCGTTAACTAAGCCTCTTCCACGAGCAAAACATGATCAGCACCAAAACTCCATGGGTGTTAGAATCATTACAGTGTAATCTAGATTATTGACTCTAGTGCAAGTGGGAGACTGGAGGAAATATGCCCTAGAGGCAATAATAAAGTTATTATTTATTTCCTTATATCATGATAAATGTTTATTATTCATGCTATAATTGTATTAACCGGAAACATAATACATGTGTGAATACATAGACAAACAAAGTGTCACTAGTATGCCTCTACTTGACTAGCTCGTTAATCAAAGATGGTTATGTTTCCTAACCATGAACAATGAGTTGTTATTTGATTAACGGGATCACATCATTAGTTGAATGATCTGATTGACATGACCCATTCCATTAGCTTAGCACCAGATCGTTTAGTATGTTTCTATTGCTTTCTTCATGACTTATACATGTTCCTATAACTATGAGATTATGCAACTCCCGTTTGCCGGAGGAACACTTTGGGTGCTACCAAACGTCACAACGTAACTGGGTGATTATAAAGGAGCATTATAGGTGTCTCCAAAGGTAGATGTTGGGTTGGCGTATTTCGAGATTAGGATTTGTCACTCCGATTATCGGAGAGGTATCTCTGGGCCCTCTCGGTAATACACATCACATAAGCCTTGGAAGCATTGCAACTAATGAGTTAGTTGCGGGATGATGTATTACAGAACGAGTAAAGAGACTTGCCGGTAACGAGATTGAACTAGGTATTGGATACCGACGATCGAATCTCGGGCAAGTAACATACCGATGACAAAGGGAACAACGTATGTTGTTATGCGGTCTGACCGATAAAGATCTTCGTAGAATATGTAGGAACCAATATGGGCATCCAGGTCCCGCTATTGGTTATTGACCGGAGACGTGTCTCGGTCATTTCTACATTGTTCTCGAACCCGTAGGGTCCGCACGCTTAAGGTTACGATGATAGTTATATTATGAGTTTATGCATTTTGATGTACCGAAGGTTGTTCGGAGTCCCGGATATGATCACGGACATGACGAGGAGTCTCGAAATGGTCGAGACGTAAAGATTGATATATTGGAAGCCTATGTTTGGATATCGGAAGTGTTCCGGGTGAAATCGGGATTTTACCAGAGTACCGGGAAGGTTACCGGAACCCCCCGGGAGCTAAATGGGCCATGATGGGCCTTAGTGGAAAAGAGAAGAGGCAGCCCTACATGGGCTGTGCGCCTCCCCCTTCCCCTAGTACTATTAGGACTAGGAGAGGTGGCCGGCCCCCTCTCTCTCTTTTCCCCCTCCGCGAATCCTATTCCAACTAGGATTGGGGGGGGGGGGAATCCTACTCCCAGAGGGAGTAGGACTCTCCTGGCGCACCCCTTGTGGCCGGCCAGCCTTCCCCCCTTTGGTCCTTTATATACTGAGGTAGAGGCACCCCAGAAACACACAAGTTGATCCACGTGATCTATTCCTTAGCCGTGTGCGGTGCCCCCAGCCACCATAGTCCTCGATAATACTGTAGTGGAGTTTAGGCGAAGCCCTGCTGCTGTAGTGCATCAAGATCGTCACCATGCCGTCGTGCTGACGGAACTCTTCCCCGACACTTTGCTGGATCGGAGTCCGGGGATCGTCATCGAGCTGAACGTGTGCTCGAACTCGGAGGTGCCGTAGTTTCGGTGCTTGATCGGTTGGATCGTGAAGACGTACGACTACTTCCTCTACGTTGTGTCAGCGCTTCCGCAGTCGGTCTGTGTTGGGTACGTAGACAACACTCTCCCCTCTCGTTGCTATGCATCACATGATCTTGCGTGTGCGTAGGAAATTTTTTGAAATTACTACGAAACCCAACATTAATATCACCAAAATGGCCGGTTTATAAATATTGATGGCGCCGGGTCATAATTGTTGTCGACACCGGGTCATGTAATTGATCTTCCTGATTTGCTCAAAAGTGATAAAATGAAGATGTTCCTCCTTTATATGCATAATACCTGTAGCACCCAAGTTTTAAGAGGAGAACATAGTGATAACTTAAGACTTGCTCCAATAAGTGTTTCAACCTTGAAGAAATCCGGTTTGTTCATCTCAATCATATAAACTGAATACTCCATATATGTAGCCCCCAAGTGCCGGGTTGTCATGCTTGCAGCAACCTGGGACTTGCAATTGCTTATAAAAACTTCAATCAGTGTAGCCCCCAAGGGCCGGGTCATTATGCAATAATTAGCAGGGACTTTATAAATATAATCATGTAGACTTGAGCAGTGATGTGTAGCCCCCAATGGCCGGCTTAGTAAGATAATACGGAACCAGGACTTGATATATACTTCAATGAAAATAACATCTTATAATGTAGCTTCCATCGTAGGGCTTGAACCCACGTCCACAAGGTTAAGAGTTTTGTGCTTTACCAACTGAGCAATGGATCCTTCAATATTATGGACGAAAACTTGTGTACCTTGAATTGTTGACAGGAGCAATTGGTAGCCCCCAAGGGCCGGCTCATTATAATATGATGAGTCGGGTCTTTAATAAGACTAGTAAAAATGACTTTGCATTAGCCCCCAAGTGTCATGATGCATGCTTGCAGTGACATGAGACTTGCATGTAATCTTGATTTGAATAATGTAGCCCCCAAGTGCCGGTTTGTAAGCCTGCAGCAACTCGGGACTATTCCTTCCATTGTAGAATAAATCATATCCTTTGATAAAATAATAACCATTGCGCTAAAGCGACTTTGAAAACTGAATAATACCGGTTATTAATAACCATAAAAATCCAGCCATGTTGGCTATTCAAGATAATATAATCCGGTGAAAACCTTATTCATTCAATATCATAATGAATAATATGACCCAATGATTTATAAACGCATGATTCCAATGGCGCAATCCAAATATATATACTGCGACTTATAGTCCAAAATCAGGCCGGTTTAACAAACCTGTTTCTGCATACAACAAATTTAAAGTGTCCTGGCGGTTTACCGCCGGACGGGTCATAATGCCCAACATATAACCTGGGTTTATAACCAAGGCTGCATTTAGAATAATCAAATATGAAATATATCATACCTGTGATATTGAATCACATCGTTGGTTTTATCAACTTTTTGTAGTAAGGGTGATAACCCAAATCTTGAGTACTGATAACTCCTTCCATATTGTGCCGGTTTATGATAAAACTGTGCCGGGTTGTGATAAACACCGTGTTACTCCATAAGAGGATGTTAACAACAAGGATCAAACCGGGCAAATAGTCTTCGGATTGATGTGAACTGTGTTCCGTCAATTGATTGGTTGAAAACTTTGTCGGTTTAAAAAACGCAATAAAAAGAAATATCTTTCAAAGAAAAGTGCGAAGCAAAAGCAATGACAAAACCGTTTGCAAAAAAGATTTATTTGAGCTGATCAAATGGCGTTACCATGGCCGAACACGACCAAGCTCCCGTTAGGTGTAACTACGGTTCTAGTCAGCCAGGTCCCCAAATGAAACCGTGGCAGTTATGCCGACCAAGTGGCATGGCGATGGTTCGGGTTCGACCAAGCCCCCAAGTGATTCTGTGGCCTTAGGCCGATCAAGAGGCATGAGTGGTTCAGACATGACCAAGTCCCCAAGTGATCTGGTGGCTCTCGCCTATCAAGAGGTATGGTATTGGTTCGGACACGACCAATCCTCCAAGTGATATAATACGATGCTTTTAGAAAAGCGAACTCAAGGGGTAAACTGAAAGCCGCTTTAGAACAACTCCGTGTAACCACACATGATGTAAAAGAACAGAGACCCCGCTTTATGAAGCAGAAGCCCCCATGTGATCAATAATATATCAGGCCAGTAAGGCGGGATACCCATGTTTGAACTGCGCATCATGGCAGCAGGTCCTCTTCCGCAATTTTTAACTTTTGCAAGAGATAAATTCTTCTTGAACCGGGATCTTGAACCGGATATTGAGAGCTTCAAAGCTTTGTTGGAGACATCTTTCCCTTGAACCGGATTTTAAACCGGAATCTTCATTTTTAGCCGGAAAATTTTCTGACGGCCTTTAAACTTTCATCAATATAACAGTAGCCTCCAGGACTGGGTTATCTTTCCCTCCATCATCCTGGGGTTCTTAAACCGGCTGAAACTGGCAAGATTTGCTGAGTCATGTCATCGTAGCCCCCGAGTCTCAAGGTGACTCGAGGAGTTGGCTTGAGATTCTCCGTGTTTAACCATAGCAGAAGGTGTATATCATTGATGTTGATAATGCGGTGTGAATCCACAGAAAGTTGAGGTGACTGCGGCGGGTTATAAATGATCCCATACGAGCCGTGTCAGCAACTCGGCCAATGGTTCCTTCTAGCTGGCGATTTGAAGTTTAACTAAAACTGTAGTGGCGGCGACTTGCGTGCCTGCCCATTGAGCCATCCAGTGCAGATGGCAGCTGATAATACATGATAATTTGCCTCCAATTTGTTGGAATAAAACCGGCTCCCCAAGCAGTGACTTGCTCATACTCAAATAAACAGCTCATGCAGACAGGTGCGGCCCGGTGTGTTGATGTAGACCAGGCCGCGAGAGACGGACGGCAGAGACGACCACAACATCAGTGGCGGCTCCGACAGATGAGTCGGCCGCGGCGTTGTAAGCCGGTGTGGACGGGGGAAAATTCTTCACCGGTGTTGTAAACCGGCACGGACGGGCGAGTTAATCGCGGGTGCGGTCCCGGTGAGTCAAAGTAGTCCGGGCCACAAGGACGGCGTCTTGCACACATATTCTTTGATCATTGTGGCACGGTCATATGCTAGCACATGACAGTAATTACGCAATTTATATATCCATGATCCGGCCATCGGCTTTGCAATGACCAATTGTCCTGCATATAAAATGCAAAGACCAAAGTAATTGCTCTCTGACAAAAACAATATGTGCTAAATTATACTTAGAGGGATATCACCTGATTCGCCCGAACAACAGATGAGTCGGCCGTGGCATTGTAAGCCGGTGCGAACGCGTGAACCGCCGTGAGGGCAGATGGACGAGTCGTCCATGGCGTTTGTAAAGCGGCGCGGGTGGCGATTCAAACACGATGTTGTTTAACCGGTGTAGATGCACGAATCGGCGGCAGGTGCGGACGGATGTAATCCGAACATCGGGACGGTGACTTGCACGTATATCCGTCGAGCATCCTAGCACGGACAAACACCAATGCAAAAAGTGATGTTGATGCACCCCCTTAGGCGACACCTTTTCGTAACGGTTCTGCAAAAATATTATAAGACCAAGTAATTGTTCTTTGATAAAAACAATATTTTTAATAAAATAAATTTTAGATGGATACCACCTGACTCGTCCGGGCAGTAAATGAGTCGGCTGCGGCATGAGCCAATGCGGACAAGGAAGTCGGCACCGGTATTGTAAACCGGCACACACGGGAAAATCGGCCGCGACGCTGTAGGCCGGTGCAAACACGCGAGTCGGCCGCAGGTGCGGACAGATATAAACTGAACAGCAGGGGTGGCGACCTTTGTGATAAACAATGATCCTGATGTTGTGTCAGGTGAACGCCATATTCCAGCAATGATAGACTTGCAGCCTCGTTTCTCTGCGGCCCGGAGTAGCAGCGTAGGCCGGGGCGGCTCACGGTGTGGGAGACTCGTCGGGGCACACAGAAGCCAGAGCAAAAAACCCTCCTCGATCCATGTGTCCACCGAAATCCTTGCTGTTTTTTCCTTCTTCAAACTGACGATAATTTGACAGCAGTGTAGACGTATTGTTTACGTACATCAGCCTTGGCAATCGGGAATAGTGAATCAGCCTCATCCTTCAGGTGAGATGTACCTTTTAGGCAACAATTGGCCTGGGAACTTGTGCCTTTGTAAGTTTACCTTTCCTAGTAGCAATTGCCAATTCAAAAAGTGCAACTTGACTTGTACAACTCGGTCTTTATACCAGAATAAGTAGCAGCAGCAGAGGCGTAACCCGGCGACTCCAGAGGGGCGTCGGCAAGACGGGCCGCGGCCAGGTAGCAGCGGCTCTCGGGGCGACGGCTGTGGAGATCCGTCCAGAGTGGCTCGTATTGTGGAGATCCGTCCACATGGTAGCCTGCAATTTACTATTCCAGGATGCTTTCTTTGGATGGCTTTGATTTTGACTCGGAGTGCTAATAATAATACTATTCAGTAGCGATTTGATCTGACACGCTTGCTTTAATTGAATCTTCAAGCGGCGGCTCGCAGGCAGGACCTGACCGAGACGGAACACCGGTTTGGATGCGGCAGCAGCAGGGTCCCGGCGATTTGATGTTCGTCTTGGCTCGCATAATAGCCACTGTAACAGATATTGATTCACCTTCGGATTCGTCGGATCGCCGGGTCACGTTCATCCACACGTAACCCTAATTTTCTTTTGACCTCAAACCTCACAGATTTACATCTGGATTGATGAATTTGAACTTGATGTAAATCTTTTCAAACCGGCTCTTCTGACAAAATGCAAACTTCCCGATTCTTGGGAGAGATCCCTTCAAAAACTCAACACCACTGTGCGCAGGCCCCACGGTGGGCGCCAACTCTCGTGGAATTGTCACGGCAGGTGTCCTTACTGTCAGGACTTAGTCGCGAGGCCAACGCATCTGTATGGTAGCTTGAGAGGGGTTGAGCGGGACGAGAGACACGATGTTTACCCAGGTTCGGCCCCCTCACGGTGGAGGTAAAAGCCTACATCCTGCTTCATTGATATTGATGATGATGACCATGGTTACAAGAGTGCTCTATCTTAAGAGCTATTGTCTAAACCTAACTTGTCCAACTTGTGGAACTTGTGAATCTTCTCTTCTTTTGGGGAGCCCTACCCCTCCTTATATATGTTGAAGGGGCGGTTTACATGTGGAGTCCTATTAGGATTAGGACTAGTCTATCTCTAATACAAACCGGATACAAGTCCAGGTCTTAGCTCCTTGTAAGATAATGTTCCTCATGCCTTTCCTCTTAAACCGGCCCACCGTTAAACATGAACCGGCCTTCTGGGCTTTGGGCCTTGTCATCCGTCGATCCCGCACGCCGGATCACCAGTGAGTCATAATGACTAGGTGGGTTGCTTGTAAACCGCCAGGTCAGGGCGGGTCGCCAGTAACTCGCCAAGTGTCAGCGGGGTCTTCAGATAAACCGCCAAGTCCGGCCGGGTTAACTTCGGGCCGGTTTACACCGCGGGGTATATCCCCGACAGGGTGGATTCTCCATGCACAATCCCCCAAGCTGGGTAAGTGGCCGTATTTACTTGTCCATCCATTTTGTATTCCCATTGTTAAATATTTGGTCTGACGACTTCAACGCAGGAACTGCGCCGGGTTGTTAAGGAAATAAGCAGCCCTCCTCCACAACCCGAGGACCCAGGACGGTCCCTCGACCCGGTCTCTCAAGAGAATCCGGACATATCTGTGGAGCTGATTGATGGAGTGTTCCATCAATTGAGTAAGGACAACGCCTTGGTTGCCATTATGGCCGATTACCCAGGGCTAATCCTGACGCCCCAGGTACCTGAGATCGAAGTCCCAATACCCCGAATAGGTGTCTGCCCACTCGTGTTCAGTTTCCTGATTGCAACCGAACTTTGCAGGGGGGGGGGGGGGTTTAAGGCGGAAGGCCGAACCTGCGGCGACAAGCCAACGAGGGGCCGCAGGGCCCCGCGGGCAGAAAATAAGTGCAGTCCGGACCGAGGCGTCAGCGCAAAGGTATGGCGCGCCCCCTTATCCCAGGTGTTATACCTTCGAGGCATATTGACACTTGCGCTCTTTTCAGGACAAAGAGACCTCGCCGGATTATATCCGGGGAGGCTGCCAATCGCGCCTCCACCAGCCAGGCTCCAAAGCCTGGTCCGGAGGCGGAGGCGAACGCAAGGCGCGCGCCAGACGCTCCTCCGAAGGGAGGATGTGGACGGGTTGTCTGCCACCAACTCTGAGGTGGAGAGTGCCATGAACCACAGGCGTTGCCGGACAATTCTTCGCGACGCTTGTTTCTCCCAAGGGGCATTAGATGCCTTCAACTCGGGAGATGCGTACCTCCGTGCCGCTCAAAATGGTCTGGCCAGAGCCACGGAGCAGTATGTAAAAGACATACGGGTAAGAAAATTCTGGTAATTATATGTATATACCAGTAGCCCCTGAGACTTGGAACAGTTAGAATAACTGTTTTAAGGATCATTTGTTTTGCAGGTTCTTACAGAAAAGAATTCCCTACTGTCCAAGGAGCTGGCTGAAGGAAATATGCCCTAGAGGCAATAATAAAGTTATTATTTATTTCCTTATATCATGATAAATGTTTATTATTCATGCTAGAATTGTATTAACCGGAAACATAATACTTGTATGAATACATAGATAAACAAAGTGTCATTAGTATGCCTCTACTTGACTAGCTCGTTAATCAAAGATGGTTATGTTTCCTAACCATAAACAAAAGAGTTGTTATTTGATTAACGGGATCACATCATTAGGAGAATGATGTGATTGGCATGACCCATTCCATTAGCTTAGCACCCGATCGTTTAGTATGTTGCTATTGCTTTCTTCATGACTTATACATGTTCCTATGACTATGAGATTATGCCACTCCCGTTTGCCGGAGGAACACTTTGTGTGCTACCAAACGTCACAACGTAACTGGGTGATTATAAAGGAGCTCTACAGGTGTCTCCAAAGGTACATGTTGGGTTGGCGTATTTCGAGATTAGGATTTGTCACTCCGATTGTCGGAGAGGTATCTCTGGGCCCTCTCGGTAATGCACATCACATAAGCCTTGCAAGCATTGCAACTAATGAGTTAGTTGTGAGATGATGTATTACGGAACGAGTAAAGAGACTTGCCGGTAACGAGATTGAACTAGGTATTAAGATACCTACGATCGAATCTCGGGCAAGTAACATACCGATGACAAAGGGAACAACGTATGTTGTTATGCGGTCTGACCGATAAAGATCTTCGTAGAATATGTAGGAGCCAATATGGGCATCCAGGTCCCGCTATTGGTTATTGACCGGAGACATGTCTCGGTCATGTCTACATTGTTCTCGAACCGTAGGGTCCGCATGCTTAAGGTTTCGATGACAGCTATATTATGGGTTTATGAGTTTTGATGTACCGAAGGAGTTCGGAGTCCCGGATGAGATCGGGGACATGACGAGGAGTCTCAAAATGGTCGAGACGTAAAGATCGATATATTGGACGACTATATTCAGACATCGGAAAGGTTCCGAGTGATTCGGATATTTTTCGGAGTACCGAGTAGTTACGGGAGAAGCAATGGGCCTTGATGGGCTTTAGTGGGAAGAGGAGAAAGGGCCAAGGGGCTGATGCGCCCCCCTCCCCTCTAGTCCGAATTGGACTAGGGAAAAGGGGGCCGGCCACCTCTCCTTCTCCTCCACTTCCTTCTCCCTTCCTCCCCTTTTCGTGAACTCCTACTAGGACTTGGAGTCCTAGTAGGACTCCACATCCTGGCCGCACCAAGCCTTGGCCGGCCTCCTCCTCCATCCTTTATATACTGAGGCAAGGGGCACCCCATGGACACACAAATTGATCTTCGTGATCGTTCCTTAGCTGTGTGCGGTGCCCCCCTCCACCATATTCCACCTCGGTCATATTATAACGGTGCTTAGGCGAAGCCCTGCGACGATAGAACATCAAGATCGTCACCACGCCGTCGTGCTGACGGAACTCCTCCCCGACGCTTTGCTGGATCGGAGCTCGGGGATCGTCATCGAGCTGAACGTGTGCCAAGAACTCGGAGGTGCCGGAGTAACGGTGCTTGGATCGATCGGATCGTGAAGACGTACGACTACATCAACCGCGTTGTCACAACGCTTCCGCTGTCGGTCTACAAGGGTACGTAGATCACACTCTCCCCTCTCGTTGCTATGCATCACCATGATCTTGCGTGTGCATAGGAAAATTTTGAAATTACTACGTTCCCCAACACTGGCAGAGTGCAAAGCCCAACTTGAGGCCGCACTAGCCGCGGCAGGGGAGCCTAAGGAGACCCCCTCTGGTAATATACACTTCGAAAGATAAGTATTTTGCGAAGCACGACATTGGTGCGAATGTGACAAATGAAATTGCAGATGGTGCCGGATTGAATCCGGAAAGGCAACACCTCCTACGCCAGCTAAAGGCTGGTGAGAAGGTGCTGACAAAGGTGAGGTGGGAGAAGAACGATCTCCAAGATGCCAACACCAAGCTGGGTGTCGAGCTGAAAGATGTTCGTGCTCAGCTGTCAAACTCCGTGAAGGAGAATCGGCGGCTTCAGCGCGTCATATTTAGTAAGTGCTTGAACGAACCTTTGAAAGAAAGTTCGGCGGGGAAGTCGACTAATAGAGCAATGTCTGTAGGTGTGCTAACAGGTCGTCCTGTAGAGGAGATGCCCGTTTCTACGGGTGACCTTCTTCCCGAGCTCTCGCAACTGCTCGATCGAGTAAGGCAGGCGATGCAAGGCGTCGCCCAGGCCCTGTGGCCATCCGCCTCCATGCTCGAAGGTCTTGGAGAACTTGCGGAGAAGCTAAAGGGAGCACGGCAGCACTTCTGATATGGAAGATATCAGCCTGCCGTCAAGGCGCTAGGGAGGCCTGGGCTATGGTGAAGACGCGGTACGCAAAGGCTGACCCCAACCACATGGCCGAGGTCGGTCTTGTAGGGCCCGATGGGAAGGAGATCCCTGTAAGCTTAGTATATGGCCAAGTAGAGTTGGCCGCAAAGTATTCCCAGCAGGACCGTAAATTAGACAGCCTGTTAGATGGTATTGAAGAGGAATACAATCAGTCAAAATGACTATGTACTTTAATTGACATTTATAATGCCTTCTAGCCGGATTGTAGATCATTTGTCATGGCTGACCTTTTAGCTTCAGCCTCGGGACCTGACGGTCCGGAGTGTGTCCGAATTCCCATGCGGTTATATAGGAACCAGGGAATGCATGGAAACCAGGCGTAGGGGTCATTATGGCTTGAACAGACAAGTGCCCGACTAGTTATGTTATATTACATGGTTAGTAAGAAACATCTTCCAGGGAGAATAGTTCCGTTAGGGGTTCCTTTCCCTGGGAGGCATGCCCTAAGGTGCATGTCCATGCTGCGAAAAGAAACGCAGGAAAAACATCTGGGGGCGTATAGATAAAAATAAAAAAAGATCATCTTTAGTTCACCGACCGAATATTCCCTTAAGAACGCTAGCTTTCGGCTTCACCCAGTCTG
Organism: Triticum urartu; assembly: GCF_056163025.1. Lineage (NCBI taxonomy): Eukaryota > Viridiplantae > Streptophyta > Magnoliopsida > Poales > Poaceae > Triticum > Triticum urartu. The sequence goes on along the minus strand of NC_141873.1, from coordinate 62,319,638 downwards.
AGGTACACGTCCGGCTGACCCGGCAGTAACAATCACAAAGGTGCTCCCTTTACCACCTAGCCGAACAATCGGGAATGTAGGGGTAAGTACAGGAGCCAGGCAACTCAGCTTGGCCAAAACTTAAGTCATATCGATGCATATAATGGTGAATAAAAGGTACATGCGGAAGTGTGACACATATGTTGGGCATGAAGCCCGTATGAATAAGCTTCTGTTTAAAGAAGCCCCCAGGTTTAATGAGCGCAGATAGCGCGTCACTTTATGAGCCTTTAGAGGCTATAAGAGAGAGAGAGAAGAAGAAGAGAAATGTAAGACATAAAATATATATAAAAAATGGACAGAGGAAGGAGACGAACACAGAGTCCGGCGCTAGGCATAGAATCTTCGGAGACGGGCTGCGTTCCATAGGTTTGACTCGAGTCGGTTATCCGATGCATCTCGCAGGAGGTACGCTCCACCAGTCAGGACTTGGTCAATTATGAAGGGACCTTCCCACTTGGGCTTGAGTTTGTCCTTTTTCTTGTCCGGTAGTCGTAGAACTAATTCGCCAATGTTGTAATTTTTGACCCGTACTTCTCTACTTTGGTATCTTCGAGCCTGCTGTTGATAGAATGCGGAACGGGCTTTTGCCACGTCACGCTCCTCCTCCAATGCGTCCAAGCTGTCCTGCTGATCGAGCTCAGCTTCTCTTTCTTCGTACATGCGCACTCGAGGTGAGTCATGAATTATATCGCAAGGCAAAACTGCCTCTGCGCCGTACACCATAAAAAATGGTGTGTATTCGGTGGTGCGATTCGGTGTGGTCCGCAGTCCCCAGAGTACGGAGTCGAGCTCCTCTACCCAGTGCGTGTTAGATTACTTGAGGGACCGCACTAATCTGGGTTTGATGCCGCTCATGATAAGACTATTTGCACGTTTGACCTGGCCGTTAGTTTGTGGGTGATAGATGGAAGCATAATCGAGCTTGATGCCCATGTTTTTGCACCAGAGTTTTACCTCGTCGGCCGTGAAGTTCGTGCCGTTGTCAGTGATGATGCTGTGGGGGACGTCGTAACAGTGTATAACCCCGGATATAAAGTCTATCACCGGTCCGGATTCGGGCGTCCTAACAGGCTTGGCTTCTATCCATTTGGTGAACTTATCCACCATGACCAGTAAGTATTTTTGCTTGTGGGTTCCGCCTTTAAGGGGTCCAACCATGTCAAGCCCCCAGGCCGCGAAGGGCCAAGTAATGGGGATAGTTTGAAGGGCGGTGGGTGGCATATGGCTTTGGTTTGCAAAGAGCTGGCAACCGGTGCATCGTTGGACTAAGTCCTGAGCGTCTGCCCGGGCCGTCGGCCAATAAAAGCCTGTACAGAAGGCCTTGCTTACAAGGGACCAGGCTGCAGCGTGATGACCGCCGAGTCCGGCATGAATTTCAGCCAGGAGGTTCCGCCCCTCCTCTTCGAAGGTGCACCTTTGAAGGACTCCGGTAGTGCTTTTCTTATAAAGCTCTCCCTCGTGGACTCTGTAGGCTTTGGATTGCCGCACTATGCAGCGTGCCTCATTTTGGTCCTCGGGGAGTTCCTGCCTAGTAAGGTAGGCGAGGAATGGTTCTGTCCACGGGGCGATGACGGCCATTATTACGTGGGCTGAAGGTGTTATTTCATTGGCAGAGCCTCCGATTGTGTCAGAGTGTTCGATGTCGGGCAGTGCGGTTGGGTCCGGGCTATTATTGTTTGGCTCCCCCTCCCATACTACGGATGACTTGAACAACCTTTCCAAGAAGATGTTGGGGGGGACTACATCGCGCTTTGCGCCGATGCGTGCCAGGACATCTGCCGCCTGATTATTTTCCCGGGCTATATGGTGAAATTCAAGCCCCTCGAACCGAGCTGACATTTTTAGGACGGCGTTGCGGTAGATGTCCGTGCAATTATTGCAGAAGATTGAGATTGCATCTTCCTCGCGACAGTCCCTTAGCCTGTTCTTAACCAGGAGGAATCTGGCCCAGTAATGATGTACTGTTTCATCGGGTTCTTGCCTGATTTTGGATAGATCGCTTATGTTGGGGTGGGTGAGTGGAATTAAATCCGAAGCCTCACCCCATCTAAGGCTCAGAGGCTGAGGGATTTCCGAACTCAAAAATTTGGATTCCTGGATGTTGTCCAATGAATCCAGCCCGTTGCCTGACTCTAAATTCAGGTCTTGAGTGATATCCTCCCCTCCGCGGGTATCCGGCTTGGAGGGATCGGGAATCCGGACGTAGCGATTCCTTAAGATAGATGAACGCACTGTCCCTCTACCACGGCAACATGATGGGTGACTTGGGGAGAGTTAATCTCTGTCAGATCGGGTTTAGGCCCAATCTGGTCGTAATCCACGGCGACTCCCAGGGCGGCGAAGCGATCCAAGAGCTCGTTTATGGAGGAGAGCTCCATTGGATCTAACTGCTCGGCGAGTTCCGAGCTGACATGAAGATTGTTTTCGATGGCTCGAGAGGTCATCGTCGGCGCAGAAGCCGAACAGGCGGTCATAAGAAAACCACCTAGCCGGAGGGTTTGGCCGACAGCCAAAGCTCCCTTAGCAACGGTGCCGTCTTTAAAGACGGGGCGAGGCATCCTTCCTGATGGCGACGACATAGAGGAACTCTTAATGAAAGCACCAATGTCGGTGTCAAAACCGATGGATCTCGGGTAGGGGGTCCCGAACTGTGCGTCTAGACCGGATGGTAACAGGAGGCAAGGGACACGAAGTTTTACCCAGGTTCGGGCCCTCTCGATGGAGGTAAAACCCTACGTCCTGCTTGATTAATATTGATGATATGGGTAGTACAAGAGTAGATCTACCACGAGATCGAGGAGGCTAAACTCTAGAAGCTAGCCTATGGTATGATTGTTGATGTGTACGTTGTCCTACGGACTAAAACCCTCCGGTTTATATAGACACCGGAGAAGGTTAGGGTTATACAAAGTCGGTTACAATGGTAGGAGATCTTCATATCCGTATCGCCAAGCTTGCCTTCCACGTCAAGAAAAGTCCTTTCCGGACACGGGACGGAGTCTTCAATCTTGTATCTTCATAGTCCAGTAGTCCGGCTGAAGGTATAGTCCGGCTATCCGAACACCCCCTAATTCAGGACTCCCTCATTCTTCCAGCGTTAATCGAATAAGATATCCATGGTCATTTTTCTCGCGGGAAAGAAATTCATGGTCATTACTCATGAGGTCATGTGAACCTTACTTGATCAGACTGTACCTCATCATTCATCAACTGAGTGAATCGGCGAAAAAATGGGCATCCTCTCATCAGAGAACTCATCGGGGCATAGTCAAGGGTGTGCATGCAATTAGATAACAGTTAGTAGTACGACTTAGTACACCTTTTCTTATGATCACATTACACAAAATGGGCGTTTCTGTAAAAACTTGGTCTGATGTACAAATATATTTTATTTCCCTATCGATGCTATAAGCATTCTTCAAATGCAAAAATGGCGAAAACTTGAAACATATCTTGGTAGGAGTTACATGGATATAAATCATTTGACTCCACCCACCAGAGATCAAAACATGATAGAAATTAATTTTATTAACTAAGTGAGATCCATGTAATACGTCTGGTCTCCGTCAATACTAGTACTCCCTTGGTTCGGAAATACTTGTCAGAGAAATGGACGTATCTAGACGTATTTTAGTTTTAGATGTATTTCATGAACTTTGTAGTAGTAAATTATTTGTTGGCTAGACGCATCATACTAATCAAGAAAAATATTCTTTTCAAAAGGAATGGCTAAAAAAACTAGCATCGGTATGAACGAACGTTTAATAAAGCAAACTCTCATATTTCTGACATACCAAAAGATAAAGTCGCAAGATTCATATTAAATATTGACGTACCAGAGGATAAATGGCTTAATGTCACCTGTCATGTCTTTTATAAGCCAAAGTCTTTTATAGGGCAAAGACTTCTACAAGCAGATGATAAATAGCTCATTCCTCATTTTACTCGAGTGTCTTATAATATTTCAACCCTAGTTGGTTTGGTATTTTCTTTGTCTCTACTCATTAGAAATTTGAATTTGATATCCATAAGCATAGAAGGCACCAGGAATTTCCAAAGAATCGCCAGAACTACAACATGCACTGGTATGATAGCATCAACGTCATGCTGCTCCCTCCTACTTCTCCGACCCACCTATTTTCCCTTTGCCTTGTCCCTTCGCTCCCCATCAAGCAATTCTGGCGCAACTAGCCTATACCCCACACTCTAATGTGATCTTGAGAAACTAGCTTGGTAGAGAAGCCTCACTTGGCTTGCATGGAATGAATTGGGATACACGGCCGAATGATTAGTATCTTCATTTTGTGACGGGTATGTGCATCTTCGGTATGTTGTAGGCGGATAATACTAATTGTGGACGCTTGCTAAACTGGTCCATTAAAACCTAATGATGCAACGAGAGACATGATGGGCTCAGAACTACATCTAGCAAAACACAGTTGTTAGATTCATGTTTGTGCTTATGCAGAATGATTAGCCTAAAATTAACATTGTCCCTGCTATACATCGTGTGACTTATTCAACCAATTTTGGCTACTAGCTAAATAATAAGGTCAAGGACCGTAATGCCATTTGTGGTACATACCATTGCGTTATTAAGTTGCAAAACCTGGTTGTCGTGCCTCACTGGCACGGCTTCATAATAGCTTCTGCCCCCACACGCCCCACGAAGCTAGCGCACTAGGTGGGTTGTTGCTCTACAGTAAATATTCAAAAAAAAAAACTAGCGCACCAGCTAACGCTACTTCCTGATATGCTCTCTAGTGAGCAATCAGCATGGGCAGTTGTGCATGTTTGTTTATTTTTTATCAGCCATTTTTAACAATGAATTTGATAGTGCAACTATCAACATTCCAAAGTAAACATGGGCAGTTGTACATGTTTGTCGGTTCTGAGTTTGTTATACATTTTGAAATCAAATTTCATATAGCTATTACAGTTGCAATTATAGCAAAAAACCACAGTCCGCTTCTTTTAATTCATGGGAGTTTGTGGCTCTTCGGAAGATTGCTTGTATGCCAAAAACACCTGTTGGGTAGTCCTTTTAACAACAATTCATGGCAGCATCAAGATACCAAGTTTGGCTAGATGCACTATAGAGAATTCTAGGCAAGAAAATTATACTCAATAAACTGTTGATAGCATGTTGCGAGAATTTTGCTATGGTACAAAGTATGCACACAACGAAGGAGAAACAAAATGACAGCCTTGGAATACTGCATTGGATGCATGCAATGAAATCTGGTAACCGAAAACCACATCAGAAACGCAATTCTTCTCCTGCCTCCAAGAAGCAACAACCACACTCCATGTACCCCTTCAAATGTAGCCCACTCAGCTAACTCGCACAATATATTATGTTTCCTATTCATCATCATTGAGGTTGTCCAAAGGGACCTCACTCGGTTTAGCGACGTCAGTATCCTTCCTAGTAAACAAAACATTTTGCACTGACATAAGTAATGCAAAATCCCGCGAGTTTTTACCTGTGCTATATCCTAGTCCTTCAATTTGGAACCAAGCATGTATGTGCCACATAGAGGGGCCCACCCTGGCTCATCTTCGTGCTCACCAATATGTTGGTAAGCCGATCAATTATGAGATATTACATGCACATAAGTACATGAATTAAAATTTTGCAACATTGTTCAAAAATATGTTGCAAAATACTCCTCTGTACTAACTGTGTACTAAATCTGCGAAACTTATTTTGGGATGGAGGGAGTACTTAGGAACCAGGTAGTTCAGCTAATTAACTACACCAACCAGTGAACTGCAACTTAGTTGGCTTAATCAATGATCCGCCTTTTATGATTGATGTTAGCATCCATTGTTCACCTGATATTTATCCCCTAACTATTTGATATATCCTGCAGCTTTTATCGCCTTATGGCTCGTGATAAATCCTCATTTTCAAAATTATTAGCTTCAACAAAGAAGACATAGTGTGCTCAGACTCCACTATACCAGGATGGTTGGTTTCATATGGAAAACAACAGGGTGCACTGCGGGCTTTGCTTTATGTTTCATGTCAATTAAATTGCACTGCGGTAAAACTCCACTATACTCTATAAACCAAATAATTTATTTCAAAATCGATTCTTATTTGAAGCTTAGCGCGAGTGCTTGATGCACTAGCAACAATGACTTCCATAGTCCACTAAATTGAATCGGACGGCACACTATTAGTACTTAGTATCGTAAGCCCATAAACTAAATGGCCACACTTTACTGAAGAAAGAATCAGGTATAACTACCTTTGAGAAATTGGAAGATTTCTGGCTTGTTGTGCTTGGTTAGATGGTAAGACGAACAGGAAACCAATCAACCCATTTGGATGTCGGTATAGAAATGGTTGTGAACATCAAAACTGAATGCAGAAAATAAGCATGATGTGCACGACCATGGGCCAACATGAATATATATGATGGTGTACTCCATCAAAAGAACCATAGCATGTGACATCTCCAGCTGTTTTCAGTTAGAATTGATCAATACTAGTAGTTGATTAAAGAAGTCCTCCCCTAAGTGTGTGAGTATAATGTCCAAGTAAGCAAGAGACAGAGGACTGCAAAGTGTTTTGGTGATGATTTCCTCATGTACCTCGTCGATGATGACACTCGCAGTTCCATTTCAGAAGCTTATGCATCTCCGGATGCTGACTACTGGAAGGATGCGGTCCGTAGCGAGATGGATTCCATCTTGGCTAACGGGACATGGGAAATCACTAATCGTCCTTATGGTTGCCAACCATTGGGATGTAAGTGGGTGTTCAAGAAGAAGCTTAGGCCCGATGGTACTGTTGAGAAGTACAAGGCTAGGCTTGTGGCCAAGGGTTATACCCAGAAAGAAGAAGAGGATTTCTTCGACACTTATTCACATGTGTCTAGACTGACAACCATTCGAGTGTTACTCGCTTTGGCTGTCTCGCATGGTCTTCTCATCCACCAGATGGACGTCAAGACGGCTTTCCTTAATGGAGAGATAGACGAGGAAATTTACATGCAATAGCCAGGTGGCTTTGTAGTAAATGGTTAGGAAAGAAAGGTGTGCAAGCTAGTGAAATCTCTGTATGGCCTGAAACAAGAGCCTAAGCAATGGCAGGAGAAGTTCAACACTACTCTAACATCTGTTGGCTTTGTTGTGAACGAAGCTGACAAATGTGTATACTATCGCTATGGTGGGAGCGAAGGAGCTATACTGTGTCTGTATGTCGATGACATACTGATATTTGGGACCCACCTCAAAGTCATTGAGGAGGTCAAGGCTTTTCTATCTCATAACTTTGAGATGAAAGACTTTGGTGTGGCTGATGTTATCTTGAACATCAAGCTGCTGAGAAATTATGAGGGTGGAATTACACTTTTGCAATCCCACTATGTTGAGAAGATTTTGAGCCAGTTTGGATATTCGGACTGCAAACCTCTGCAACACCATATGATCCTAGCGTGCGGATTTGAAAGTTCGAAGGGACGACTATAGATCAATTGAGATATTCTCAAGTGGTTGGTTCACTGATGTACCTAGCATGTGCTACTCATCCTGACATCTCATTTGTTATGTGCAAATTGAGCCAGTTTGTTTCCAATCCGGGAGATGTGCATTGGCATGCCGTTGAACGAGTGATGTGTTATTTGCAAGGTACTGCGAACTATGGAATTCACTATTCTGGGTACTCAACGGTACTTGAGGGGTATAGTGATTCGAATTGGATATCTAATGCTGATGAGATGAAAGCCACAAGTGGACATGTCTTCACACTTGGTGGTGGTGCTGTTTCCTGGAAGTCTTGCAAGCAGACGATCTTAACCAGATCGACTATGGAAGCAGAACTCACAACATTAGACACATCATGCGTCGAAGCAGAATGGCTTCGAGAGCTTTTGATGGATTCGCCCGTGGTTGATAAACCAGTGCCGGCTGTCCTTATGAACCGTGACAATCAAATGGTGATTGCCAAGGCTAAGAATTCAAAGGACAACATGAAATCCACAAAGCACATAAAAAGAAGATTGAAATCTGTCAGGAAATCAAGAAACTCCGGAGTGATAGCGTTGGATTATATGCAGACGGCTAAGAATCTGGTAGACCCTTTTACGAAAGGGCTAACACGGATTGTGATAGAAAATGCATCGAGGGAGATGGGTATGAGACCCACGTAAGTTTCCATGGGGGTAACCCAACCTATGTGATCGGAGATCCCGTGAATTAGGACCTGGGAAAACAATCTAGCGATCAACTGAGGAGAGTATCCTTAATAAACCCACTCCGTTGGAGATGTAGTAATACTCTCAATTCTGTAAGGCAGGCTAACTTTTGTCTTAATGTGTTCCAAAGCTTATGTAAGCAAGATTCTAACCTATAGAGCATTCTTTGGAGGAACACACCTATGTGAGCCCGACTGCTGGTTGCTACGTCTTGAGCTTGCGTTGGTTTTCCCCGAAGAGGAAGGGATGATGCAGCAAAGTAGCGTAAGTATTTCCCTCAGTTTTTGAGAACCAAGGTATCAATCCAGTAGGAGCCCACGCTCAAGTCCCTCGTACCTGCACAAAGCGATAGCTACTCGCAACCAACACGATTAGGCATTGTCAAGCCCTTCACGGTCACTTACGAGAGTGAGATCTGATAGATATAATATTTTTGGTATTTTTGATATAAAGATGCAAAGTAAAAAAGTAAAGGCAAAGTAAATAGCAAAACAATATAAAAGTGATGGAGATTGACATGATGAGAATAGACCCGGGGCCATAGGTTTCACTAGTGGCTTCTCTCAAGAGCATAAGTATTCTACGGTGGGTGAACAAATTACTGTTGAGCAATTGATAGAATTGTGCATAATTATGAGAATATCTAGGCATGATCATGTATATAGGCATCACGTCCGTGACAAGTAGATCGAAACGATTCTGCATCTACTACTATTACTTCACTCATCGACCGCTATCCAGCATGCATCTAGAGTATTAAGTTAAAAAAAGAGTAACGCCTTAAGCAAGATGACATGATGTAGAGAGATAAATTCATGCAATATGAAATAAACCCCATCTTGTTATCCTCGATGGCAACGATACAATACGTGCCTTGCTGCCCCTTCTGTCACTGGGTAAGGACACCGCAAGATCGAACCCAAAGCTAAGCACTTCTCCCATGGCAAGAACTACCAATCTAGTTGGCCAAACCAAACGGATAATTCGAAGAGACTTGCAAAGATAACCAATCATGCATAATAGAATTTAGAGAAGATTCAAATATTATTCATAGATAGACTTGATCATAAACCCACAATTCATCGGTCTCAACAAACACACCGCAAAAAGAAGATTACATCGAATAGATCTCCACGAGAGAGGGGGAGAACTTTGTATTGAGATTCAAAGAGAGAGAAGAAGCCATCTAGCTACTAACTATGGACCCGAAGGTCTGATGTAAACTACTCACACTTCATCGGAGGGGCTAGGATGATGTAGAAGCCCTCCGTGATGACGGCCCTCTTCCGGCGGAGCTCCGGAACAGGCCCCAAGATGGGATCTCGTGGATATAGAAAGTTGCGGCAGTGGAATTAGGTTTTTGGCTCTCATTCTGATCATTTGGGGGTACGTGTGTATATATAGGAGGAAGGAGTACGTCGGTGGAGCACCGAGGGGCCCACGAGGCAGGGGGCGCACCCTAGGGGGGGCCCCCACCCTCGTGACCACCTCTTTGATCCCTTGCAGTAGGGTCTAAGTCTCCTGGATCACGTTTGGTGAGAAAATCACGTTTCCGAAGATTTTGTTCCGTTTGGACTCCGTTTGATATTCTGTTTATCCGAAACACTGAAATAGGCAAAAAAAACAACAATTCTATGTTGGGCCTCCGGTTAATAGGTTAGTCCCAAAAATAATATAAAAGTGGAAAATAAAGCCCAATATAGTCCAAAACAGTAGATAATATAGCATGGAGCAATCAAAAATTATAGATACGTTGGAGACGTATCAGGCATCCCCAAGCTTAATTCCTGCTCGTCCTCGAGTAGGTAAATGACAAAAAGAGAATTTTTGATGCGGAGTGCTACTTGGCATAATTTCAATGCAAATCTTCTTAATTGTGGTATGAATATTCAGATTAGAAAGATTCAAGACAAAAGTTTATATTGCCATAGAAAATAATAATACTTCAAGCATACTAACAAAGCAATTATGTCTTCTCAAAATAACATGGCCAAAGAAAGTTATCCCTACAAAATCATATAGTCTGGCTATGCTCCATCTTCCCCACACAAAGTATTTAAATCATGCACAACCCCGATGACAAGCCAAGCAATTGTTTCATACTCTAACTTTTTCAAAACTTTTTCAATATTCACGCAATACATGAGCGTGAGCCATGGATATAGCACTATAGGTGGAATAGAATGGTGGTTGCGGAGAAGACAAAAAAGGAGAAGATAGTCTCACATCAACTAGGCGTATCAACGGGCTATGGAGATGCCCATCGATAGATATCAATGTGAGTGAGTAGGGATTGCCATGCAACGGATGCACTAGAGCTATAAATGTATGAAAGCACAAAAGAAACTAGTGGGTGTGCATCCAACTTGCTTGCTCACGAAGACCTAGGGCAATTTGAGGAAGCCCATCATTGGAATATACAAGCCAAGTTCTATAACGTAAAACTCCCACTAGTATATGAAAGTGACAACATATGAGACTCTCTATATGAAGAACATGGTGCTACTTTGAAGCACAAAATATGGGACTCGCTATATCATGGTGCTACTTTGAAGCACAAGTGTGGAAAAAAAAAGTAGCATTGCCCCTTTTTTATTTATATATTTTTGGGCCTTTTTTTGGCCTTTTTCTGGGACAATGCTCTATTGAATGATGATCATCACACTTCTATTTATTTACAACTCAATGATTACAACTCGATACTAAAACAAAGTATGACTCTATATGAATGCCTCCGGCGATGTACCGGGATATGTGATGAATCAAGAGTGACAAGTATGAAAGAATTATGAATGGTGGCTTTGCCACAAATACTATGTCAACTACATGATCATGCTAAGCAATATGACAATGATGGATGTGTCATGATGAACTAGATGGTGGAAAGTTGCATGGCAATATATCTCAGAATGGCTATGGAAATGCCATAATAGGTAGGTATGGTGGCTGTTTTGAGGAAGGTATATGGTAGGTGTATGATACCGGCGAAAGGTGCGCGGTATTAGAGAGGCTAGCAAGGGTGGAAGGGTGAGAATGCGTATAATCCATGGACTCAACATTAGTCATAAAGAACTCATATACTTATTGCAAAAATTTTAGAAGTTATCAAAGCAAAGTATTACGCGCATGCTCCTAGGGGGATAGATTGGTAGGAAAAGACCATCGCTCGTCCCCGACCACCACTCATAAGGAAGACAATCAATAAATAAATCATGCTCCGACTTCATCACATAACAGTTCACCATGCGTGCATGCTACGGGAATCACAAACTTCAACACAAGTATTCTTTAAATTCACAACTACTCAACTAGCATGACTTTAATATTATCACCTCCATATCTCAAAAAAATTATCATGCTTAAATCTTTTCTTAGTATTCAACACACTCAAAAGAAAGTTTCACAAATCTTGAATACCAAGCATATTATTATTAGGCAAATTACCATGCTATTAAGATACTCTCAAATTAATTTAAGTGAAGCATGAGAGATCAATAGTTTCTTTAAAACGAATCCACCACTGTGCTCTAAAAGATCTAAGTGAAGCACATAGAGCAAAATTATCTATCTCAAAGGATATAAGTGAAGCACATAGAGCAAAATTATCTAGCTCAAAAGATATAAGTGAAGAACATAGAGCAAAATTATCTAGCTCAAAAGATATAAGTGAAGCACATAGAGTATTCTATCAAATTTTAATTCATGTATGGCTCTCTCAAAAGGTGTGTACAGCAAGGATGATTGTGGCATACTAACAACAAAATACACAAATAATACAAGACGCTCCAAGCAAAACACATACCATGTTGGTGAATAAAAATATAACTCCAAGTAAATTACCGATGGAAGTGGACGAAAAGAGGGGATGTCTTCCGGGGCATCCCCAAGCTTTGACTTTTTGGTGTCCTTGGATTATATTGGGGGTTCCATGGGCATCCCCAAGCTTAGGCTCTTGCCACTACTTTTTCCATGATCCATCAAAAGAATTCACCCAAAACTTGAAAACTTCACAACACAAAACTCAAGATAGAAAACTCGCGAGCTCCGTTAGCGAAAGAAAACAAAACACCACTTCAAGGTACTGTAATGAACTCATTCTTTATTTATATTGGTTTTAAACCTACTGTATTCCAACTTCTCTATGGATTATAAACTATTTTACTAGCCATAGATTCATCAAAATAAGCAAACAACACACGAAAAACAGAATCTGTCAAAAACAGAACAGTCTGTAGTAATCTGTAGCTAGCGCAAAATATGGAACCCCAAAAATTCTAAAATAAATTGTTAGACGTGAGGAATTTATCTATTAATAATCTGCAAAAAGAATGAACTAAATATCACTCTTCAAATAAAAATGACAGCAGTTCTCGTGAGCGCTAAAGTTTCTGTTTTTTACAGCAAGTTCAACAAGACTTTCCCCAAGTCTTCCCAACGGTTCTACTTGGCACAAACACTAATTAAACACAAAAAACACAACCAAAACAGAGGCTAAATAATTTATTTATTACTAAACAGGAGCAAATAGCAAGGAATAAAAATAAAATTGGGTTGCCTCCCAACAAGCGCTATCGTTTAACGCCCCTAGCTAGGCATAACGAGCAAGAATAGATCTAAGTATTGCCATCTTTGGTAGGTAATCCATAAGTGGCTCTCATGATAGTTTCATATGGTAATTTTATTTTCTTTCTTGGAAAGTGTTCCATGCCCTTTTTTAATGGAAATTGAAATCTAATATTCCCTTCCTTCATATCAATAATCGCACCAACCGTTCTAAGGAAAGGTCTACCAAGAATAATAGGGCAAGAAGGATTGCAATCTATATCAAGAACAATGAAATCTACGGGCACATAATTCCTATTTGCAACAATAATAACATCATTAATTCTTCCCACAGGTTTCTTAATAGTGTAATCCGCAAGATGCAAGTTTAGAAAGCAATCATCAAAATTACGGAAATCTAGTGAATCACACAAAGTCTTGGGAATAGTAGAGACACTAGCACCCAAATCACACAAAGCATAAAACTCATGATCTTTAATTTTAATTTTAATAGTTGGTTCACACTCATCATAGAGTTTTCTAGGGATAGAAACTTTCAACTCAAGTTTTTCTTCATAAGATTGCATCAAGGCATCAACAATATGTTCGGTGAAGGCTTTATTTCGACTATAAGCATGTGGAGAATTTAGCACGGATTGCAACAAGGAAATACAATCAATCAAAGAGCAATTTTCATAATTAAATTCCTTGAAATCCAATATAGTGGGTTTAGCAACATCTAGATTTTTATTTCTTTCCATCCCACTTTCATCAATTTCACCATTAAGATCTAAACACTCCGAATTTTTAGAATGCCTTCTAGGTAAAGGAAGATCATATTCAGTTTCATCAAGATTCATATTGCAAAATAAAGATTTAATAGGAGACGCATCAATAACTTTTAGATCTTCATCTTAATTTTCATAAGAATTAGAAGAACACGCTTTAATAAAGGCATCTTTGGAAGCACGCATCCTAGCGGTTCTTTCTTTACACTCATCAATTGAAATTCTCATGGCTTTTAGAGACTCATTAATATCATGCTTAGGTGGAATAGATCTAAGTTTCAAAGCATCAACATCAAGAGCAATTCTATCAAGTTCCTAGCCAAATCATCAATCTTAAGCAATTTTTCTTCAATCATAGCATTAAAATTCTTTTGCGAAGAAATAAATTATTTAATATTAGATTCAAAATCAGAGGACATCTTATTATAATTTCCATAAGAGTTGTTGTAGGAATTCCCATAATTATTAGAAGGATTACTAGGATATGGCCTAGGATTAAAATTCCCTCTATAAGTGTTGTTACCAAAATTATTCCTACCAACAAAATTCACATCCATAGATTCATTGTTATTCTCAATCAAAGTAGACAAAGGCATATATCATTAGGATCAAAAGAAACACTCTTAGTAGCAAATAATTTCATAAGTTCATCCATATTTCCACTCAACACATTAATTTCTTCTATCGCATGCACTTTTTTATTAGAAGTTCTTTCAGTATGCCATTGAGAATAATTAACTATAATATTATCTAGGAGTTTAGTAGCATCTCCTAAAGTGATTTCCATAAAAGTGCCTCCCGTGGCCGAATATAAAAGATTTCTAGAAGCAAAATTCAATCCGGCATAAAATTTTTGTATAATCATCCACAAATTCAAACCATGAGTAGGGCAATTACGTATCATTAATTTCATTCTCTCCCAAGCTTGTGCAACATGTTCATGATCAAGTTGTTTAAAGTTCATTATATCGTTTCTAAGAGAGATGATCTTAGCGGGAGGAAAATACTTAGAGATAAAAGCATCTTTGCACTTGTTCCATGAATCAATATTATTCTTAGGCAAAGATGAAAACCAAGCTTTAGCACGATCTCTAAGCGAAAAAGGAAATAGCTTCAATTTAACGACATCATTGTTGACATATTTTTTCTTTTGCATATCACATAAATCAACGAAACTATTCAGATGAGTAGCGGCATCTTCACTAGGAAGGCCGGCGAATTGATCTTTCATAACAAGATTCAACAAAGCAGTATTAATTTCAGCATCGGTAAGAGGAGCAATCAGCGTGCTAAGGAAATCATTATTATTGGTATTGGTGAAGTCACACAATTTAGTACTCTCTTGAGCCATCGCGACAAACAAGCAATCTAACACACGAGCAAACAAAAAGCAAGCGGACAAAAAAAGGCAAATAGAGAGGGAGGATAGAGAGAGAGGGCGAATAAAACGGCAAGGGTGAATTGGGGGGGAGGAAAACGAGAGGCAAATGAAAAATAATGTAATGCGAGAGATAGGGATTGTGATGGGTACTTGGTATGTTGACTTTCGCGTAGACTCCCCGGCAACGGCGCCAGAAATCCTTCTTGCTACGTCTTGAGCTTGCGTTGGTTTTCCCCGAAGAGGAAGGGATGATGCAGCAGAGTAGCGTAAGTATTTCCCTCAGTTTTTGAGAACCAAGGTATCAATCCAGTAGGAGCCCACGCTCAAGTCCCTCGTACCTGCACAAAGCGATAGCTACTCGCAACCAACACGATTAGGCATTGTCAAGCCCTTCACGGTCACTTACGAGAGTGAGATCTGATAGATATAATATTTTTGGTATTTTTGATATAAAGATGCAAAGTAAAAAAGTAAAGGCAAAGTAAATAGCAAAACAATATAAAAGTGATGGAGATTGACATGATGAGAATAGACCCGGGGCCATAGGTTTCACTAGTGGCTTCTCTCAAGAGCATAAGTATTCTACGGTGGGTGAACAAATTACTGTTGAGCAATTGATAGAATTGTGCATAATTATGAGAATATCTAGGCATGATCATGTATATAGGCATCACGTCCGTGACAAGTAGATCGAAACGATTCTGCATCTACTACTATTACTTCACTCATCGACCGCTATCCAGCATGCATCTAGAGTATTAAGTTAAAAAAAGAGTAACGCCTTAAGCAAGATGACATGATGTAGAGAGATAAATTCATGCAATATGAAATAAACCCCATCTTGTTATCCTCGATGGCAACGATACAATACGTGCCTTGCTGCCCCTTCTGTCACTGGGTAAGGACACCGCAAGATCGAACCCAAAGCTAAGCACTTCTCCCATGGCAAGAACTACCAATCTAGTTGGCCAAACCAAACGGATAATTCGAAGAGACTTGCAAAGATAACCAATCATGCATAATAGAATTTAGAGAAGATTCAAATATTATTCATAGATAGACTTGATCATAAACCCACAATTCATCGGTCTCAACAAACACACCGCAAAAAGAAGATTACATCGAATAGATCTCCACGAGAGAGGGGGAGAACTTTGTATTGAGATTCAAAGAGAGAGAAGAAGCCATCTAGCTACTAACTATGGACCCGAAGGTCTGAGGTAAACTACTCACACTTTATCGGAGGGGCTAGGATGATGTAGAAGCCCTCCGTGATGACGGCCCTCTTCCGGCGGAGCTCCGGAACAGGCCCCAAGATGGCATATCGTGGATACAGAAAGTTGCGGCAGTGGAATTAGGTTTTTGGCTCTCATTCTGATCGTTTGGGGGTACGTGTGTATATATAGGAGGAAGGAGTACGTCGGTGGAGCACCGAGGGGCCCACGAGGCAGGGGCGCGCCCTAGGGGGGCGCCCCCACCCTCGTGACCACCTCTTTGATCCCTTGCAGCACGGTCCAAGTCTCCTGGATCACGTTCGGTGAGAAAATCACGTTTCCGAAGATTTTATTCCGTTTGGACTCCGTTTGATATTCTGTTTATCCGAAACACTGAAATAGGCAAAAAAAATAACAATTCTGGGTTGGGCCTCCAGTTAATAGGTTAGTCCCAAAAATAATATAAAAATGGAAAATAAAGCCCAATATAGTCCAAAACAGTAGATAATATAGAATGGAGTAATCAAAAATTATAGATACGTTGGAGACGTATCACTGGTCACAGTCTATGAGATTGGGTAATCTCTAGTAAGCTCATGAGAAGGTACAGAGTATGACTAATAAGCTCCACCTGTGGGGTTTAGCCTTCACAGCCACGTATCAACTGACAATAGGCGAAACTTCTGTACGTCAAACTGACAATTCAAGGCATAGTCCATTGTTCAGTTGTGAAGAAGTCTAATCCTGTTGCTCTAGGTGGAAGTTCAACTTAACAGTCTCCACTGAAATTTCTGATATATCAAACATTGTTTGGAACAGTTGACAAACTTATGTGCCTCGGGATCTGATGGGGGATTGATGGATTATGGATGGGCTTAGGCACATATAAGACACTAATCCTCGGTTAATCTTGAGGCCCATGTATGAGATGGCAGGTGGTGGAAAGTTTAGTCCCACCTTGCTAGTTAAGGAGAGCTGAGACCCCTTTATAAGGGCTGCTCTACCACTTGCCATTGGGAGCTTGGGAAGAGGAGTGGTACACGCGCGCACGCTCCTCCTCCGCCGCCCGCCTTGCCTCGCCCCGCCTCGTCACGACGCGCACGCACCGCAGGTTGCGGGAATGAGCTGAGCCGGAACTTATTTTTGCCGCTCAGGAATGAATTAATTAATCATGGATTAATTAATGAGTCACTAACAGGTGGGCCACTGTCCGAGCTGTGGGGTCACTGACTTGCGTTCCCGGGATTCGTCGACTCCGTTCGCGGGTGTGCGACCCTTCTCCGGGAACGACGACTCCCTTCCCTGCAGTGCGTCGACTCGGTCGTGGGCCTCCGCCCAGGCCCACGACTTCCTGCCCGACGGCCTATATAAGAAGGATCTGCCCAGTGGAGTGACCTAGTCTGGTTCACTCACCCCCTCTTGCGTAACCTAGCCGTCATCTACTGTTCCTCACTTTGTGCTATCTCCGGCGACCCCATCCCGACGACGTGCACGGCTGGTCGGGAGAGCAGGTGCCTCCGGAACCCTGTCGTTCGAGATCCTGCCAGGGAGAACCGCAATAAGGTTTTTGGGGAGCGTCTCGTCGCGACTGCTCCCGATCCGTCCCCAACTCCGCCCGCCTCTGCTTCCACTGTTTCCCCTGCATCGACACCATGGCTGACGCCGCAGCCGCCAAGAAGAAGGCCACGGACGACGCCGAGGCCGCCGCTGCCGTCGCCGCGTTGGCCTGGCCAACCGAAGGGTATGATCTGTTCATCCCTCGTTTACTCGTACGTGTACTAGCCATATATGTGCTCCTCATAGATGGTTCGTTTCTATGTTCTGTACGTGCTAGTATGCTTAGGTATCACTATGAAATGCATACCTTTTACGCCATGCTTACTGTTTACTCGTGGATTAGTCTAATCGGAAAAGTGCTAATATTTCCAACAAACCATACACATCATTGACTAAAAAAAAGTACACATCGTTGCGGCAGAAATCAGGTTTGGCTTAATGCACTACAAAGAATTCCGGCAAAAAATTATACTCTATAAGCTGTGATAAAGTTAGAAGTTGAAAATAGTTTGTGGATTTGAAAAAAAGTTCACGGATTTGAGAACAAAGTTCATGGGTTTAAGAAAATGTTCGTGAATTTGAAAAGTTAAGAAAAAGTTCATGATTCAAAAATAGTTCATGAATTATAAAAAATAAAATTAAATGAAAAAATAAAAAGAAACTGAAAAATAAAAAAGAAGAAAAGGTGGACAAAAAAGGGGCTCGTGTTGGTTAATATTATATTTAAAGAAAAAAAGGTAACTAGATACAACAAGAAAGTAGTCCAGTTGGTTACCGCGGTTGAACTAAGCGTAGGAATGTTGGGTTTGTATCTCGTCGGGCACTCATATTTTGAAGGTTTTACAGAAGAGGGAAAAAGTGTAAAATGAGCCGGCCCAGGGTGGTACGTACACAGGCATGTATTGCGCTTGACGTGCACGACGTACTTTAAAAAAAGACTATCTTGCTCTTCATTATGAAGGGTATGAAGAGATCTCCAGATACAAGTCCATCGCTTGTCTCTTCCACATACGAGCTCTATTACCTCTGACCTACCCAAGGACAAATTTCATAACAGAAGAGTTCTTCTCTATTGACCTAACGAAGGATTGATGACTTATATCGCTGGGTACCGAGTTGTCCTATAAGGAGGAAGGACTTGTATCGCATTCATATGCATCGCATTCCTTATCTTACTCCTCATTCTTCAAACTTCCCAATCACATTTCAAGTATTATTTGTTGTGCCTCTGTGCATTAGGGATTTCAATATAATATCTATAGGCATAGAAGATACCGGGAATTACTGGTGGATTGCCAGAATTAATTACAAATTGCACTCCCGGATTCATATACACCAATAATTGCTCTCGCCAGATGTTTTTTCATATAGCTAGCCTATAGGAAATTCAGAAAGAATTCTTTTCCTCATAGCAATCGATACAATAATAGCCCTATGGTACAGGTACACACGAAAGCATGGTGATTCTGGTTAACACTTCAGAGGTTTTTCATGTAAACTGGAACTTGAGCTAGTTAACCACACCGAACAATGAACCAGTAACTTAGTTGGCCCGTTCGATAATCCAGCTTTTATGACCACAATTAGGATTCATCCGGCTGTCCTAGTATTTTGATAAAAAAAAAATATCGCCAGGCAAGCCAAGTTTACGCACTTCGCTTCTGAATCTGGAACACTCTAGTTCTTGAAACAACTCAAGGTTGAAAGAGAAACACAAAAGGCTAATCTTTCTTGTGAAGAGTATCCTTGTCGTTTCCTCTTCTAGTGGGCTTTTTTCGAGGCTCTTCTAGCGGTAATTGAATAAGAAATTCATGGTCATTGCTCATGGGGTCATATGAACCTTACTCGATCATACTAGTACCTCATCAAGTGGACTGAATCAGCGACGAAAACAGGCATTCTCTCACCGGAGAACTCGTCGGAGCCTAGAGGTTGTGGGGATAATCAAGGGTGTGCATACAATAAGATACTAGTAATAACATTTAGTACAACTTAGAGCCAGCTTTTCTTATGCTCGCGTTACACAAACATGGGTGCTTTCTGCCAAAACCTTATGTGATTTACAAATATATTTTATTTCCATGTCAATGCCAGAAGCATACTTTGGAATAAAAAAAAAGGTGAATGGAGACACATATTGGTAGGAGTTTACGTGGATATAAATCATGTGACTCCACCCACCGGAGTTCAAAACGTGGTAGGAAGTAACTAAGTGAGAACCATGTACTGTAATACGTCCGGTCTTCATCAATACTGGTAGTTGGTTAAGGAATTTCACCCCTGAGTGTGTTACTATTATTAATGTCCAAGTATATATGGGGTAATCATTTTTTTTTTGAAACTGGTAATCATTTTTCTTGTAGTTAAAAAGTATGAATAGCCTAAACTCTTGCGATTTCTGCAACTGTGAATCTGTGATTATATACATAAATAATATAGTTCTACAAAATGTATGAGTATAGTCCACAATCACATATGACCAGACCTACATGATATTGTTCTACTTAGCTCAGTTTTTCTCGTGAGGATGAAACATTAGCCGATGGGCTATATTTTCATGAACTTTATAGTACTCAAAAAAAATCATACTAATCAAGAAAAAACTTTCTTTTCAAAAGGAAAGGCTAAGAAAATTCATCGCTTGTATGAACGAACGATTAATAAAGCAAAGTCTCATACTTCTGACCTACAAAAGGACAAAGTCACGAGATTCTTAGATATTGACCTACCAAAGGACCAATGGATTTATGTCACTGTTCCACCGCCCATGTCTTCTACAAGGAGCAAGGCTTTTGCAAGCAAATGATAAAAAGCGCATTCCTCATTTTACTCATGTGTCTTACAATATTTCAACCCTGATTGGTGTGCTATTTGCTTTGTCTCGATATGAGTTTGATATCCATAGGCATAGAAGGCACCAGGAATTTCCAATGAATCGCCTGAACTACAGCATGCACATGAAGAAAAATGTCATCGATGTACCTCTCCCTCCTACTCTGCCGACGCAATTATTTTCGCTTTGCCTCGTCCCTTCTCTCACCACCAGGAAATTCTGCTCCGATTAGCCTATACGCCACGCTCTAATGTGATCTCGGTCACTTGGCTAGAATGTAATGAATGGGGATACATGGGCAAAAGATTAGCATCTTCATTTTGTGCCAGGTGCGTGCATCTTCGGGTATGTCGTAAGCGGATAATGCTAATTGTGGACACTTGCTAAACTGGTCCACTAAGACCTAATGATGCTACGAGAGTGGAGAGATCTGGTGGGCAAGCGACTACGTGCTGCAAAATATAGTTGCTTCCTAGTGATTTTTATGCAACACGATTAGCCATCAGTCACACTGTCCCTACTATACATCCTCCTATGACTTGTCCAGCTGTCTGGTAGCCAAATAATAAGATCGAGGACACGGTGACACTGCACTGCTTGCAAGTTGCAAAACCTGGTCCTCTCGCCGAAGCTCCATCATTGCGCAGCTCCGTCGTTGCTTCTGTCCCCCCACACGCAGCAAAGAATGAGCAATCAGCATGAGCTATTGGGCATGTTCGTCAGTTCTGAGTTTGTTATACATTTTGAAATCAAATTCATATAGCTAATCCAGTTACAATTATAGCAAAGCACTGGTCGCTTCTTTTAATTCATTGGAGTTTGCCCATCGCCAGTGGCTCTACGGAGGACTGCTTTTATGCCAAAAACATCTCTCCGGGGAAACTGGGCTCTTTTACAACACATCATTGCAGCAGATATCAGGTTAAAGAATTCTGGCAAAAAAAAAATTGTACTCCATAAGCTGTGACAACGAGTTTGCAAGAGGTTGTTGTAATACAAAGGATGAAGAGAAACTAAAGCTACATGTTTTTCTTAGATGAAAACTACAGGCTTCGCATTAAGAAATCTTGCGCTCTTGAAATCTACTAGCACGGAGTACTAGCAGAAAACCACATCAGAGACGCCATTCTTCTCCTGCTACCAGGAAGCATCAATCACACTCCATTAAAACCATAGCCCCTCAGCCAACCATATATCCCAGTCTTTCGATTTGGAACCAAGCATGTGTCACATAGAGGTGCCCGCCCTGGCTCATCTTCACCTTTGCCAATATTCTAAATTTCTAATAAGCAGATCAATTATGAGAAATTACATGCACAGAAATCCACGAGTTCAATTTCAGTTATATATGCAACATTTCATAAAAAAATATGTCGCAAAATACTTAGAAACCAGCAATTCAGCTTGTTAACTGCACCAACCAGTGAACTAGAAATGTAATTGGTTTAATCAATGATCCACCTTTTATGACTACTATTAGGATCCCTTGTTCATCCGGTGGTTCTGGTCGATCGGTATACTGGTATTTATCTCTTAATAACTATTGGATATATCCTGCAGCTCTCTTGTCTCTTAGGGCCCATGTCAAAGTCTCTTATTTTTTCAAAATTGCTAACTCCGTATTCTCGAATTATTATTATTTTCGCAAAAAAGAAATCAAACTGTACTGTACTTCAGTATATGCAAGAGAGCAGGAGTGCATAACGGGCTTGCTTTAATGTTTCATGCCAACCTGCACTGTGGTAATTTTTTCAAGCTATTATTTTACATGTTTCGGCTATGCAAATTATTCATTTACTCCTTTGATAAATTGGAAGATGACTGGCCTTTGCTGTCCTTGCTTAGATGGTAGAGTGTTTTGTCAAAGCTGCTAGGGTGAACATGAAAGTAATCATCCCATTTGGAAATCAGTATAGAAATGGTTGCATACATTAAAACTGAATGTAGAAAATAAGCATGATGTGCACAATCATAGGTCGATAACTCGATATGATAGTTTGTGACATCTCCAGGGTTTTCAGTTCTGCTTGATTTTCAAGATTCTGTGCAAACTATCAAACAAATGTATGTGTACTATTCTTACACTAAAACATCAGGTTGTCAATTCAAACATTCTAAGATGCTAGCAGTTCTATGCCTTTCCCAACACTTGTTCATTCAGTGGACCATGAAATGGTATGGTTTTCATAGGGTAGATAGCAGAATTGTATCCTGCTCCACGAAAACACTAAGCAATCTCAACCTGAACTTTGAAGCTCCAGACAGCACCTAATAATTAGGTAAAGGCTTCTGAGTCACCAAATTTCAGTGGTCACAAGTTGAACTCTGCCATTGAGATATTTTAAAACAAGATTTCATATAATCCTTTTCAAGCTTGATTAAACAAAAACTATTCTCAAGACTCCAGAAATACACATCACTAATTAATGGCCGTGTGCTGATGTTCTTGGATGCAAAGTGCAAGCAAATAATAACAGTTCTTGTGTTAACAACTTAATGATACGGTTCATGCGGTCACAATAAAAACTAAAACAAACTAACAACCAAAAGTGACAACACTTGTAACACACTTCACTGTCAAATCAACACCTTTCTACCTCAGAGAAAATCATTTTTTGCCTCCAGCAGTGTGCACTTTGGGTACTCCCTTCTTTTTAGATGATCAGTCCTCATGTTAGTAGCATAGTGAAATATGGCAAACGACTCAATCCCAGCGGTCATTCTCTTCTTCAGTGAGATCCTCTGCCTTTTAGTCCAGGGGTACCTGCCAGGCTTCTTGTCCGGGCAATTGTCACACTCCAACCCACAACACAGGAACACATCCTCTAGATTGACCGCCGCCGCGAGAACACGTCTGACATAACTCACAAAGCAATCTTCAGATTCAAAGCCAAACATGACGAGTGTGACCAAACTGTGGTGTTGGAAATCTGCCGCGGCTGAGTCCCACTCTACACCCTTGTTCTCACTATATGATTCTTCTTTCCTCTTCTCCTCGTCCATTTCCATTTTACACTCATGATCCCATACCTGCATGGCAGCAAAAAGGGCAAAGACGAAAATAAATTGTCAATAGAGCAGCCACCTTTGGTATCTGGTGAGACAATATTGCAAAAACTTAAGCCCATGTGGCCAAAAAAAATATCTTTAGGTAAACACATACCGTTATGTATAGCTCCTTCAGTAAGGGCGCAGCTTCAAGAAAATACATTGTCCAGGTGAGATCATACCCTTCAGGAAGATCAACTATATTCAAAAACCTTAGTTGGCGGAAAACAGATGCCAAACATTGCGTCGGACATTCTGGCTGCACCCAAATCTGCAACGAACAAGCACATGATGAGATGGGCAGAGAAAAAGTGAAGGCACACAGCTCGCAAAGCAACAATCACGACTTACCTTTTCGGAACAAAATCGCAACTTCAGGTCTCGTATAGAGCTACCACTAAGAAACTCACTTAACTTCACCATCTTGTGGTAACTAAGGCTGAGATTTGTGAGGCTTACAGCCTCCAGCAATGGGACATGACCAATTAACAGTGGATCTTGGAATTGCAGCCAGCCTTCAAAGACCATCCTTGTGAGTTGAGGGAGCCAGTTCAGCATAACTCGTTCGAGACTACAGTGGACAATACTAAGCTCACTGAGATGAGAATGTTCAACTGGCAGTGTGCTGCAATCACCAGAGTCGCAATTGTACAAACGAAGACGCTTCAACCGCTTGCAAGTGATGAGGACATTGGATATGTCTGATTCACCAAATCTCAAATTCTCGAGGTCGAGGGCAGTGAGACCACCAAACTCACTTGGACAGGCATCAAAGAACAGCATGAAATTTCTCGCGGAGGTGACCAGATCATCCTCAACCATGTCAATGATGTCATACGCCCCTGTCATAACACTGAATTTGACATCCTCGACCAAGTGTGCCGTCATGGCATGACAAACAGCATGCCCAATGGATATGGGGACATCGTCTCTCAAGTAGAACGTGGTCCACAGAAGGCGGATGGTGTGTTCTCCAGGATTTCTGCGTGTCAGTATGCTCTCTCCAGGATTTTTTGTCGAAAGAGACCCTCTGCCCACTGAAATTGCTAAAAGAGACCCCCTACGGACGAAATTGACAAAAGAGACCCCCTCACAAGTGGCGGCAGGCGCGGCAGGCGACACGTGTCACCTGCCGCCACGCCATGAGGCGGCGGGCCCGGCCGCCACCGCAGGAGGCGGCCGCGCGGGGCACAACGGCTTCTGCACAGTGCAGCGTGCCGCGATGGAACGGGCTGCGCCAGGTGGGCCCGGCCGCCACTGGGTGAGGCGGCCGCCGCTGCCGCTGTCACTCCCCGGCCGACACGGCCTGCTGCGCGCGGGCCCAGCAGGTGGGCCACGCCGCCACCAGCCGAGGCGGCATGTCTTGTGCTACTGCACGCGCGACAGTGCGCAAACGGCGCTGATTCCGAGGCGCGACAGTGACACTGACGGCGGTGACTCCGACGCGCGAGAATATGGACGCTTTTGGTTCTTTCGCCCGGGAATCAGTCCTGGCTTTGCTTCTTTTGCCTCAGCGGATGCGATGGCACTGGGAATCTGATGCTGCAGGAAGCTGTTGTGCCGACACTACAAGGATCCTAAATTTCCCCGCTTAATTTTCTCGCCATCATTTATCGTCTGAGCTTATAAAAGGAGATACCGAGGCTCTCGTCCAGCCATCCTCGAAATCAGCACTACGCAAAGTGTGTAACACATTTTTTCAGTCGGTATGAGTTTGCCTTGCTCGGATCAAAGCATTAGGCCGAGGAAAATGAAGAATGCAAGTTTGCCTCCGGGGGTGGCAGTCCTGCGGTGTTGGTGTGGCGATCTTTGCAAGGTGAAGGAGGTTACGGATTTTTCAGATTGGTTGGGCATGAAGTTTTTCATGTGCGCCAATTATG
Source organism: Triticum urartu (assembly GCF_056163025.1). Taxonomy (NCBI): domain Eukaryota; kingdom Viridiplantae; phylum Streptophyta; class Magnoliopsida; order Poales; family Poaceae; genus Triticum; species Triticum urartu. Next base: position 62,294,146 of record NC_141873.1, on the reverse strand, counting down.
AGGAAGATCCACCCATAGCTATTTCAGAGTACGACAAGCCTCCGGTATGCTTTAACCATCACAAATAGATATTGTTGGTATTTTGATAGATTCTTTAATAACATTTTGGTTTCTTGTTGTAGTCTCCTCCGCCTCTGTGCATGTACTATCGTTGGATTGACACAGAGATGTCGGCTTGGGCAGTGACTGAGATTCGTGAAAGAAGTCGCCGTGCGTGAAATAGTTTCTATGCGGAAGAGCGACGCGAGAAGGCGGAAGCTGAGGAGAAAGCAGAGCAAGAGAGAGAGTTAAAAGAATACTATGCGGAGCAACATCAGTTTTTTCAGGATTTAGGAAAGAAAACAGGGAAGAGGCTCGTCGCATGGAGGAGCAGGAACGACAGCGAAAGGAGGCTCATGAGGCGGAGAGGTAGAGAAAGAAAGAAAGGGCTCGTCAGGCCAAGACAGCAGAAGAAGCTGGCGATGGAAAAGGAAAATATCCACGTTGGACTCAGTAGATTCCTGTGGTAGTATTTTAAATTTCGCAATCATTTGTATCTTTATTTCTGCAGTTTAATGTAGCTTTATTTCAGTAGTTAAATGTAGCTTTATTTAAATTCTACGATGTATCTTATTTTCAGTTGTACCTTGTCATGTTGTATCTTATTTTCAGTTGTACCTTGTCGTGATGGAAAAAAATATAGTTTTAGAATAAAATAGTGGCATTTTCTTTCCCTCCACTAATTATCAAACATCGTGCAACAACTACAAAATAAAATTAAGATAGAACATAATGCCTTACAATAAGAGAGTACAAACTAATAATGCAAGTACATCTGAATTAAACGGTACAACTGAAATACAACTTAAAAACTACATGAAGGCATCATCGTCATCCTCCATCGATGCAGAAATCTTGCCCTTCGAGGATGCAGAACTCTTACCCTTGGACGATGAAGAACTCTTGCCCTTCGAGGATGCAGTACTCTTGCCCTTGGACGATGCGGAACTCTTGCCCTTTGACGATGCAGAACCCGAAAGCGGCGGCATGAAGATATCATCTTCGTCCTCGCTCTCCTCAATCCATAAAAATGGATGCTTTTCTGCAGTCCTTCTAAAAGTTTCACTCTTCGGCTCCACTACCTTCTTCCACCTTGCATTCAACCTAAGAAGTTCTTTGCGTACCTCCTCATAGGTCCTTTCAGGCCACCCAGACCTACGTAATTGGTGAGCCAACTCATTCATTATGGTGTCACTACCGGTGAGTTCGTCCCATGGAACTATCCTATTATCCATCCTGAAGTCGGTAGCTAGCCTCAGAAGAGTGTTGCTCATCCCAGGGTGAAAACTACGATCGAAAGGATAATGGGACATCTCGCCTACACTACACTCGAATGATTATCAACCTCCGTCTGAAGGGGGTTTTATAGGTAGAGAGGAGAAAATGGCGGGAAAGAACGATTGCGGTATGGCGGGAAAGGGTTGGCGGGAACATATGGCGGGAAGGGGTTGGCGGGAAACGGGTGGCAGGAAGATATGGCGGGAAGGGGTTGGCGGGAAATGGGTGGCGGGAACATATGGAGGGAAAGCGTTGGCGGGAAAATATTGAGGGGAAAGCGTTGCCTGAAAATATATTTTTCCAATGTCTAAGATGGGCAATGGTTGCACAGTATTCATCAGCCAAAACTAAAAAAAATCATTTCAGCCTAACATAAGCAAAAGAGTGGAGCGGGATAGTATGGCGGGAGATATAGGCGGGAAAAATTGTTCCTGACTGGTGCACTTTTATTTCAGCATACATAGATGTTTAAATCGAAAAGTCTGATACAGACATATGTAGATACAATGGGTCGCGCATGTGGATAGATGAATCACTCTACTTTACGATGACCACCTGGACTTTCCTTACGACCGGAAGGCGACAAGCGATTAGGTGGCCGAGTTACACGAAGACCGCGACCGTACTCGAATTCGGCTTCATGTGTCTGTGAGTCCTGCATAGGTGGTGGAGTCGCGAATCCTTGTTGCGAACCTGAAGCGTAATTGTAGGCGTATGGTTGTGACTCCGCAGGGATAAAAGATGGGCCAATAACGTCCCCTCCGAAGAACTCTGTAACTAATGATGTAACCGTGTCGCCATGATCATGTGATGCTCCCCGGAGGCCTGTGTTGACGTCATGATCATGTGATGCTCCCCGGAGGCCTGTGTTGACGCCACATTGGGTGTTCTCATTGCCCCAATTAACATCAGGTATGTCCTGCACATAGAAATATTGTAAACAAACTGTTAGAGGATAATATATGATATCATTGTAAATGCATTGAAATGTAAACATGACTACCTGATCAGATCCCTCTCCTATACTGTCTGGCCATTGTACGTGGTGCTGGTTTAAATCTGGTACACGAGTCTCCTCGGGCATGGGGATCCCTCGCGTGGAGAGATACAGCTGAGATCCCTCACCTTGGGTGTATGCATCATATCCTGTGTACGCATATGGGTTAGGGGAAAGAAACTGCTCGGGCATCGAATCCAAGCCCGTGCCATGGTCCTAAGAAGTCTGCCCCTGACGAAGCTGCATCGAAAAAGAGCGATGCAGTGGCAGAGATGAGTCATGTCGTGGCAATGTCGTTCTAGTACTCGGACCCTCCCCGCACTGCCCATGGCTCGTACGCGCCTCGCTCGGTCTGGACGACGGCGCCGCACTCGGTCTGGCTGACCTCGCTACCGGCATGTTGTATGCTCCAGTGACAACGCCGTCGCCTCTACCGCATCTGAACTTCTTTGCCACGTATTGTTGAAAACGTTTCTGGAATGTCTTGCGAGATGGGCCCTAGGCCGGCATGCTATCCGTAGCCATCTGCCCTACTTCATTGCAATTTTGAAGCTGAACAATATTTGGATGTTATTTAGTTCAAATGATTATGAAATGATGGACCTAAAAAAGTTACAAGTGATTACCATCTGATCACGATAGTAAGCTGCATGCAGCTCAACATGTCTCCGCGCCTGCTCCTCGTGTGTGAGATGTGTTGGTATAGTAGTTGGCTGACTGGCTAGGCTAGCACGTGTGTTCATGCAGTACCACTGCTTGTACGCTTGATCTGTACTTCCATCGTATGGTCTGCAAAATTAAATAATTACATAAACCGTTGTGATGAAAGCAAAGCATCTTCACGCATCGTATGATCATCGTAATAAAATAATGTGCATAAAATAATGTAAATAAAATATACCTAAGTTGATGCACTATATCTGCTAGTGCTTCATTTTCCCACTTGTGTACCCATTCAATGTTCTCTTCCCTCCAATCGTATAAACTCCAACCCCTGCCCATATTGGTTAGCCTGCAAATTATGTAACGAAGTGTGAGTTTAGTAAATTAAAAATGACACTAACTATTTAGGGATGTCACATCTTACTTATGTGTCTCCTCGTCGATACGTCTGGGAAAAGGTGGTGGAATTTCTTGATAGAGACCGAACTGTCTCATTACACGCTCTGGGTTGTAAGGCTCAACACACCATAGGAACAATAAGTTGCAGCGAGTCAGCCAGAATGCACTACCGGTCAACATGCCTGGTGTGAAGTGTCGAGCATCAAAGACCATTTGTAGCTGGTCCTGAGTCCACGGGTTCCATGTGACTTCTGCCTCATCAAGTATCTCAAACTGCCGGTGGTACATAGGGTAACAATTTTTCGCAATATCTGGAGACCAACGTTTCCGTGCCTTTGTCCACCTGGTGGCCATAGTTGCGCTGGCACCCTCGCTAAAGTCGTATGGGTATACGGGTTGTACTATACGAGGTCGTCCTACAGGGAGGTATTTCCAGGACCACAACTGTAGAAACTCATAGGCGACACAAAGTAATGGAGCTTTTTGTGCGAAAGAGGTTTTTTGCGTGGCATCACACAAGCCTCTGTATGTATGAGATAGCATGGCAGAACCGAAGCTGTATTTTGGCTGCTCGGGTAAAGGTTCATCTATCATATTCTCTGCAATGTAGATGAGACCAGGGACAACAACGTCCCCATGTGAATTTGGAAATAGATTCCCGAGGAGCCACAACAAATACGCAAACAGATGTCTTTTCATTGCGATGACGCCTAGACTGACGTAGTCCCTTTGTGTTTCTCATCAAGTCGGTGTTCGGAACCCATTTCGGCCCATCTAGCCACAACATTTTGTAGTTCATATCAATGCCCCAAGCCCAGAACTCACCGTTCCAAGTGTTGTACAGATTGTACATGTTGAAGTACGGCGGTATGTATGGCTCGACGCTGATTTTTTGATCAGCAGCCGCCCAGAGCACATGACTGCAAGAGTAGCCCTCAAGCTTGGGCTTGTTACAAGTGCACTCACAGGAGGTTGAGCCAAGGGTGACAGCTTGCTTTTTTGATCCTCTGTGGTGACCCTTAACGTACTTGGCTCGCACATTGACCTCCCACTTATTCCTAAGTGCGTCCACTTTCCTGCAGCCATGACTTTGGGACTTCTTTGCTTTCTCGTCCAGATGTCTTTGCATCTTCTAGGACCATGGCTTGTTCAATTCAACTTGTGCTTTGGCGACGGTGACCCTGTCTGCAAAGTATGACAGGGTCCGGTTCCAAGTTTCTTCAATTAGGGTTGTGATAGGCAGTGCTCGCACCCCTTTAAGAACACCATTGTACACCTCTGACATGTTGCTGGTCATTATTCCATACCGAGCCCCGGTGTTGTGAGCCTGCGCCCACTTGTCCAAATGAGGGCAATTCTCGCGGATCCACTGGCTCAAATTTATGGGCGTCCTACGACCCCTCCGGTCTTCTCTCTGCGGCAAGGCCGCGCGGTCGATCTCACCATTGATACCTGCCCAGATCGCATTCATTTTGGCTTCAGTTTTTTGCATGCACATCCTCTTGAATAACTTGAACCAATCCTTGTTTTTGAATTTGGAGTAAAAGTCTGCTGTCAAATGCCTCATGCACCACCTTCCCTCTAGATCGGGCCATCCCCACTCTTCTTCCGACGCCTTAATTATTTCAAGAGCGCTTAATAATCCAGTGTTGCGATCAGAGATGATGCAAACACCTTTACGCTCTTTCACGACACCAATCTTCACGCAGCTCAGGAACCACAAACAGCTATCTTTGTTCTCGCTCTCGACCAATGCATATGCAATAGGAAGAAGCTGATTATTTGCATCCGCTGCAATCGCCACCAATAGTGTGCCCTTGTACTTTCCAGTGAGAAAGGTACCATCAACAGATAATACCGGGCGACAGTGCCTGAAGGCTTGTATAGTCTGGGCGAATGTCTAGAATAAGCGGTCCAGGATTAGCTCACCCAGGTTCATTGGGTTTGGACGTTCTCTCCGCCAAACTTGAGTCCCCTTATTAGCACTTGCTATTTGATGAAGCATTCTAGGGGCATAAGAATATGCCTCCTCATAGGTACCATACAAGTTCTTGAATATATTTTCCTTCGCACGCCTAGCCTTGCTGTAGCTAACAGGGAATCCAATTAGATCCCCTGCATCTTTTTGCAGAGCCCTAACACTAATGTTGAGACTTCCCTGCACAATTGTTTCCATCGTCTGTGCCACATATTTTGCTGTCACATTGCAGTGATCTGAAAGAGTCCCAGTTTGCTCACAGGTATGCTCCACTATTTTTGTGATATGCCATGACTGACATACCCCAGGCTTCAGTCTAGCGAGAACTCTTCCGCGGCAACCTTTCGCGGTGTGGATGCATATGACCTTCAACTCTTTTTTATCAGACTGCTTCACTCTATGTTGGCGGTGGATGCCGATTGCATAGCTACCCATTGCCTGGTAAGCAGACTTCTTGTCTGGGGAAAACTTGCCCAACCTCCAGGCTCCCTGCTCCTAGGCCAGAAGCAGAGTGAAATTCGTTGGTGATGCTCATATCATGTAAAAACCCAGGTTGCAGTGCCGCCGCGACCGCCCTCTGAGGAGGAACATCTTCTTCTTCGCTTGACTCCGAAGACGCAGAAGAATGATCATCATCATCTAGCGCCTCCAGCAATCCCTCCACGTGTTCGCTCATGTCAATGGCCGCAGACCAATATCCTGTGTCATACACAGGTTGGCCGCCCGTCGGTTCCGATGGGCCGACGCTAGGGGCTGATGTGATGGCCAACTCGACCTCACCACCCCTGCTACTGCATCCGGCAACATCAGTGACTGAAATGAACTCCACATACACCATCGGCTGACCATACATGGAGTTATTGGGATTGCTTGCAAACCTCATGTACGACCCCCACGACCGATCACCTGTGACCGGCCGCAAACCCCAACGGGCAACTGTCCCATCATTTCCTCCGTCAACGATGAAGGCCTCCATTGTCATTTTTTTTCTCCTGCATCCCTGGGCCAAACACCGCTCGGATGCACCTTCTAACTGCTGTGTAACCCACGTTGACCATGTCTCTCACTACAACTGTAGTCGACTCGCACAAGGACACATCCACCCCCAATGGACCGTCGCGTAAGACGTTCCCATAGTACACTACTAAATTTTCCATAGTACCTAACCAACATACATGTTTACATTGCAAACAATTAGTAACAGAACATTTAGTAGTAGTACGATGACAACATTTACATATCATACGACTAAAATAATAATTGTATTTTCGTTACAAATATTCGGTTTGTTTCTAGAATCATTTGCTTAGACTTTCCGGGGTTGTTTGGTTAACGAGTATTTAGAGATCTAATTTTTCTCAAACTCGTCTACTAGTGTCACAAACTAAAACTCTGTTTGTTTTTCTCTAACTACCCCTAAAATATCGTAAACTGGTTCTCGTAACATGCAAAAACCGAGCTTTTGAAAAAACGACTATTAGTAAAAGCTAATTTTCTTACAACAGGTTATGACAAAACCGAGGGTAATTACTCGCTATCCAAACAACCACTAAACATAATAGTACGATAATAACATTTTAATATCATATGAGTAAAACATTTAATTTCTTCCGGCTTTATAAATTTTTTTCATATCATACGATAACAATCATTTATTTACAAATAATAATATTTGCAGGGGCATGCACATTATTCACAACAGTACATCAATATAAAAAATATTAACAACATTACGGTGTCATTTTATACCTTAGCTCCAATATGGATGTGCTTGCGAATGCAATTAAGAGTCCAAATAGTTCGAATAAATATCCGTCACCAATATTATATGAACACAGTCAACCTATTATCATATAAACATCAATATTACACACGGATTTTTCTTTCTGCTATCAAAAGTATGAAAATAGCACTTGCATGTATGTGGTCATCACCTCAAAAGGGACAGCGATGATGGAAACACAATTTCTTCAATCACGTCATCTCCTCCTTGTTTGCTATTAAGATGAATTATTTTACCTAATTACATACATCATCAAGTACATTAGCACATTATCGTAACATATAAAATTTAGATTATTGCGACATAACAAAGTAGACCTACGGCTTCCTAACTATAGACTTATTAATAAACATACCACATGCAATGAACAATTACAGTACAGGTTTTTCTTAATTACTGTATTAAGATTTCTCGCATGTCAATACTAATGGACGCACCTAACATTGATAAAACATCTTCAACCTACTCTTCTAAAAAATATATTATAAATGCTACATATGTTGTTTGAAATTATTTCTAACCTCTAAGCACTAACATTGCATAGCTAATGACGAGTTAAAAGACTAACTAATTACCACCCTGCATGCACAAAAAAAAATTAATTTATTGCAAAACTCATACCTTGATCTTCAACTTCGTAGTTCACTTCGCTAGGCAAATCGTACTCCTAAAGCTCTAAATGACTCCAAAAGGTGATGAAATAATGCCTAACAAAACAGAGAATACATAGTTATGAACTAAACAAAAAGAGTAAAAACATCATGCATGCGAACGAAACCAACAAAAATGGATAGACCTTACCTTCATCTATCTTTTCTTCCACTTCAGCATATTCAAAATCCAACTCTAAATAGCCCTAAATCACGAGTGAAAGTGCTTAGTGAGTATTTCTTTCTCTCTGTTCTTACCACTTAGAGAGCAGAAGAGGAGGCCAGAGACAGTGTGCTTGCGCACGGAGCAGAAGCATAGTATATAAAAGGAAGAGGATTCCTGTAGTGTCGGCACAACAGGATAAACTCACCTACCGCAGCCTCGGATTCCCGCAGCGAGTGAGTGTATTTCTGCAGTGCCATCGCGTCCTTTGAAGCAAAAGCCAGCACTGGGTGAATGATTCCCGCAGTGCCGTCGCGTCCGCTCAAGCAAAAGGCAGTTGAGTCCCTAGGCAGCAACACAGCGGAATCAGTGCGGGTGCATACAAAGCAGACGCAAAAGCCAGCTCACGGGCAGCAGAATCATCGTGAATAAAGAAATAAAAGGCGTAGATTCCCGCCCTCTGCAGCATCGGATTCCCGCGCGTGGGAATTAGCGTTGTCTGCAACAGTGAGGTTGTCGGCGCGCATGCAGCAGCAACAGTGTCGCCACCCCCCTACAGTGGCGGCCTGGCCCACGTCTCGCTTTCCGTGCATAAGAGTCTGTCGGCCTGCGAGCGACAGGACCAGCGCCGGCCGCCTCGTCTTGTGGCGGCAGGGCCCGCAAGGCCCGCCCCGTTCCGTCCCGGCGATAGACACTGTGCAGATAACGTTATACCCCACGCGGCCGCCTCCTGTTGTGGCGGCAGGGCCCGCCGCCTCCTGGCGTGGCGGCAGGTGACACGTGTCGCCTGCCGCCACTAGTGAGAGGGTCCTTTTTGGCAATGTTTTCGGCATGTGGTCCTTTTTGGCAATTCTGTTTGCCAGTGGGTCCTTTTGGACAAAAAATCGGCGGATGGTGTGTTCTCCAAGATTTCTGCGTGTCAGTATGCTCTCTATCGCTTGAACCACGGCTTCATTGATGCGAACCAATTCAACATCAGAGATGTCGGTGCATGACACGCCCTTGGGCAGGAAGTGCTGAGCGCTTATTATAAGCCAAGACAGCTTGGCGCAGAGTTGAGTCCATCGTCTGGAGAGGATGTTGGTTCTTGCAGCATCGCGGACAGTGGGTCGGTCAAGAATGTTGACCAGAACGTCATCAGGCAATGCGCTGAGCGCATCAACTTTCTTGCCTTTCTGCATTTGGCATGAATACAAATTAGAGTTGATTCCACACTAGTCGCAAATAAGCAAAAAAAAATGATATTCTCCGATACGCAACATCTAGACAGTTGCAAGCATGTAATTTCAACGGCTCAAGACACTCAGACTTGACATATTCGTTTGCAACCCAAAAATTGCAATTATCAAATATACTACAATTTTGATGTAGAAGTGGAAAATTTTCAACTTTGATTACAGATCTATATAACGTGTTCTCTCTGAAAACAAAAGATCCGCCAAGGAAAAGAGGAGAATGAACTCACCCCCATGGCCCCATTGCTCCCGCGTAGATCAGCCGAGGCCCGAGAAGAGTTGGTCAGCCTGAATTTGGTAGCTGACGGCTCAGGAGTTGCCGTGAATTCGCCTCCTCCGGATATTGGTGTCCTCACGAGTTGATTCATCAGCTAACAGGAAAACCATATATACTCCGGCCTGCAATTGAGGAATGTGGCACGGATGGCCTGGCCGCTATTTCCTTCTCTCTCTTTTTTTGAGACAAACCCCGAAGCTTTTTATTCCGACGTCACAATGTTTACAGGGACGAAAGAGAGACCGTCCGGCTGTCCCAACCAAACATGTCGGCCAGCCGAAAGGGATAATGCATGCTTCGCGAGCTTGTGAGCCTCGATATTCGAGCTCCTAAATTCGTGAGAAATATTACAGACTTGGAAAGATAGTGTATGCTCTATTATTTCATGTATGATCGCACCATACTCTGTCGGGTTCTTCTCTTGGATATCTTGTACCACCACCTTCGCATCGGAGGCCACCTGGATGTTTGCCACGTTCAAATCATCAGCTAGAGCTAGAGCCTCCCTGATCGCCATGCATTCGAGAGTCGCCGGTTCTGATATACCTCTGAAGACCACACAGCCGAGGCTCCCAAGAAGTGTCCGTCTGAATCTCTAGAAATCGCTGCTACAGCTCCATGTTCTCTTCCTCTCCCCACTGCAGCATCAACATTAAACTTTGCCAGCCCCCCAGGTGGAGCGATCCAACCTGATCGTCGTGGCGCAGGTCTTGCGATCTGAGTCGATTTGATGGACTGCAGTGCGTTGAGTTCATTCACGTATGAGTGTACAAATGCTTGAACATAAGATGGGCTCTGATAGATATGCTCATAGATTGCCTTGCGGCGTGCTCCCCACAGTGCCCAAAGAGTGACCACAAAGTTTGTAAACTCATCATTAGGTAGCGCCTCTTGCATGAAGAAAAGCCACCTCTTCGGATCTGGTTCCTCATTTCTGTTCGGCACATCAATAATATGTTCAGAAGACAGCGCCCATGCACTTCGAGAAACAGTGCAGTTTAACAACGCGTGTCTCCTAGTGTCTTCGGCTCCGCATAGGCAATACACGGCTGAATCCGCTATGTTTCGGTGATGTAAAAGTGCGGCCGTCAGAGTGGTACGCCTAGCAAATCTCCACAGGAAGACCTTGAGCTTTGATGGTACCTTGATTCCCCAAAGTCTTGTCCAACCATCGCCATCTGTGTGTGTGTGAGAAGACCCATCTTGCTCATATAACCAAGCTTCACGACTTAATTTCCTCTGTTGAATCATCCTATAGGCGGTTCTCACCGAGAATATCCCCCGCCTATCTTCGCTCCATGCCCAAAAGTCGTCAATCTGTCTGGTGCAAAGTGGGATCTGCAATATTGCCTTCACATCAATTGGTATAAAGGTCAAAGTGGGATCTGCAATATTGCCTCCGCATCAATTGGTATAAAGGTTGACTGAACTAGCTGTTCATTCCACGAGGATGTAGCGTGGTTGATTAGTTCTGAAACTTTGTGTGGCGGATGTTGGATAAGAGATGTGATCGGTCTCTTTATAAATGAGCGAGGTAGCCAATTGTCAAGCCATATGTCGGTAGTTTCACCGTTACCAATTCTCCTTACTAGTCCTTGCACCATAATGTCTCTCCCGTCCAGAATAGCCCGCCAGATCTGTGATGGATGGTGGCCCAATTCTGCTTCAAACAAAGATACGTCCACATCCTGTAAGCTACTGATAGTTCCTATACAGTCCGGCCCATGTAGTTTTTCTTCTCATTGGTTTTGGGAACCTTCTCCGATTTATTTTTTCGGGCAGTTTTTCCAGGATGAGTGACGTTCAGTTTTATTTTATATTATTTTCTTAAACAAATTCAAAACCTTTTTGAATCCGTGAATTTTAAAAAAATCATAAAAATTTAAAATTTGCGAAGATTTTTCAAATTTGTATTTTTTTAATGCACGATATTTCTAAAATCCATGAAAAAATTAACCTTGTGAACATTTTTCGAATACATGGATTTTTTAAAATTCCACGAAGTTCTCTGTAAAAGTCAACGATCAATGGTCAAACACTTAACTTATGGCCATGATCATGAAAATAGAACCATCATGCAACAATTAAACTAATCTAAGAGTTGAGACTAGGAATGTATTTACCGTTTATTATTCTACACGTGCATATGAGTTTTCCTCTGAGCTTCATGGTTATTGCATACTAAGAACCATAACAGTTGTAAGATAGAACATAAACATTAACTACGTACATGAAACTGAACAATAACTTTTATTACTGTCTCTAAGGAATATTCCAAGACAGTTATCGTCGACCGCCATGTGGGCCAACCATGTGACCCCGTGACCATGTGTGTGTGTGTGCGCGGAGGAAGATGGTTTAGGGGTTGCTCAATCCGGCTCCGAACAGGCTCCCATGAGCCTGAGACATTGAGGTCGGTGTTCCCAGTGCAGGTTGAAGTTTTTTTTAAAAGTTGCATACATTTTTTTGACATGTAGGAAGCTCATATGTTTTGTTGCAAACACATGGACGACATGTTGGCATGTTGCGATGATCATGGGCGTACGTTACAAATTGTGTCTTTATGTTGCAAGGTTATTTTTTGCGATGTTGCAAGCTTGCATGTTGTATATGTATAAACCCTAAAATACTATGTATTCTGAAATTACTTTTCAAGAGAATTTACTGCTTGTATGAATGGTTGGTAAACTTCTTATAGCATCTTGACCTACCCAACCGAACTAACGGGGTATTTTGATAGGGTCTTATTGGTGGAATTACCAATGGAGTGGATCTTGCTAGTTTTTGTACAGGTGAAGAAATTAAATATGTAGGGGCGTAAGTCCATCCAACAGAGATAGGTCGAGAAGAAATAAAGGAGAAAACTAACCTTACAAATCGGTACTTCGCTTTCCTCACTGTACACACCATAGTAAGCAATATGAAACGAGTAACTTCATACTAGACTAAAATTAATGTTCGATAAAGTTTCTGGTGAGCTACCCAAGGACAAAGTCACAACAAAGAGATTATTAGGCATTGACCCACTAGAGGACGAATAACTTTATGTCAATGTCAACCGCCCAAGTATTTTATATAGGATCAGGCTTTTCTATGCAGAGGATACATAGCTCATTCTTATTTGTGTTAACAGCTTTCTTATTTTTGTGGGTTATATGTTGTGTACCTACTTACTGGAGATATGAATTTGATATCCATATAGGCATAGAAGGCATCAGGAGTTTCAATGAATCGCCAGAATTACAACATGCACAATATTGGCGGCTGTTGCTGCTTCCTGGTACACTTTATGATGGGTGATAGAGGTTCTCAAATCAAAAGAAAACTAAGTGTTACCACTGCTTCTTGGACTACTGGTGCATTTTTCAGTTGCATTTTTCAGGCAATAAGGATTGGCGCCATAGTTAGTCGCTTGTGTATATGTGCAGCTTAGCAAAGCATGCAGTGGCTAGCTGGTCTCCATTTTTGTTAATCCTGAGTTATATATTGTGAAATCAAAATTCATATATCTATTCCAACTAAAATTGTCTGTATGCCAGATAAACCTCTTCGGGCAAACTAGTAGGAATTTGACCAACAAATCATTGCAGCACCAAAATATCAGGTTTGTCTTGATGCACTACAAAGAATTCTGGGCAAAACAATTATACTCATTAAGCTGTGACAACAGTTCTGCAAGAACTTTGTTGTGATACAAGGATGAAGAGACTAAAAACTACAACGTTTGCATGGAGAAATATTGCGCTCTTGGATGCACGCAATGAAACCTAGTAAACCAGAACCACATCAGAGACGCCATTCTTCCCTTCTCCAAAATCTTGCGCTCTTGGATGCATCCAAAAGCATCAACCGCCCTCCATTCCCCCCTTCAAAATGTAGCCCCCCAGCCAACCGGGCAATAGATTTCGTTGCCTATTCATCATCAGAAAAGTTGTCCAAAGGGACCTCGCTCGGTTTAGCCACATCAGAATCCTGCCGAGTAAACAAAACATTAGTTAATTATACAGTTGTTGTACTCACACAAATAATATTGTATCCAGAAGATTTTTACCTGCGCTTTATCCCAGTCCTTCAATTTGGAACCAAGCATGTATGTGTCACGTAGAGGGGGCCACCCTGGCTCATCTTCACCTTTGCCAATATTCTAATAAGCAGATCAATTATGAGTTACATGCACAGAAATCCACAAGTTCAGTTATATATGCAACATTGTATTAAAAATATGTTGCAAAATACTTAGAAACCCGCAGTTCAGCTAGTTAATTACACCAACCGGTGAACTAGCAGCTTGGTTGGATAAACCAGTGATCCGGCTTTTTTTATTATTGTTAGGATCCCCTGCTCACCCGTTGATTATGGTAGGTATACTGGTACTTGTCTCCCAACTGCTCGTATATCCTACAGCTTCTATTGTCTTATGGCTCATGGCAATCTTCACTTTTCAAAATTGCTAGCCTCAATAAATTATACATAGTGTTCAAACTCCACTATGCCACCATGGTCACATTCATATGCAATAGAGAAGGGGTGCGCAACGGTCTTTGCTTTAATGTTTCATTTCAAGTTGTGATGTGGTAACTTTTTCCAGCTATTAGTTTACATTTTTCGACTATGCATAGTTTCATTTACTTTGTACACCAAATAACTAGTTTCAAAATCGAGTCTTGTTTGAAGTTTAGTGTGACTGCTTGATACACTAGTAACGATGACTTCCATTGTCCACAAATTTAATCGGACAACACAACATTAATGCCTAGTACCATAAGCCCCTAAACTGAAGGGACAGACTTTTAGGGATTGTTCGGATAGCATGTTTTGACAAAATCCGTTTTAAGTAAAAGTGATTTTCACCCCGAGGTTGCTAGCCTGAACTGTGAGTGCTCGAAGCCGAACTGCGAGTACTCGAGGGACACAATAAGCAAGCTAGCAAAAGAATTGTGGACTAGCACGGCAGACTCTTGATGGTGAGGGTCAGTTCCTGAAGTTTAAACCGACTATGTTACATTCGCTTCCTTACTAAGAGAGCTCTAGCTGACTTGTATCTTATCCTGAAATGCTGCTAGGATAAGATAACCTGCTCCTAGCAGCATATTTTGACTTGTGTTGCTCTGTTCAAGAGATTTCTGTTGACAGGGTTTAACCCACAGAGATTAGCGCAAACTTTGTTTACTCAATCCGTGGATTACTAGAACTTGTTTCACCTAAACTCATAATTTTGCGTTTACGGAAAATCGACCAATAATCATTTTTACCAAAAAGTGTTCTCTCATGAAGCAACGAAAGCCAGTCTTGGATAGTTTCTTGGCGTGACGTGTTGGGTTAAGTCTCGCAACAAGCGCAACCCTCGTGTTTAGTTTCCACTATGAGTTTGGAACCCTGAACAGACCGCCGGTGTTAAGCTGGAGGAAGGAGAGGATGAGGCCAAGTCATCATGCCCCTTATGCCCTGGGCGACACACGTGCTACAATGGGCAGGACAAAGGGTCGCGATCACGCGAGGGTGAGCTAACTCCAAAAACCCGTCCTCGGTTCGGATTGCAGAGTGCAACTCACCTGCATGAAGCCGGAATCGCTAGTAATCGCCGGCCAGCCATACGGCGGTGAATCCATTCCCGGGCCTTGTACACACCGCCCGTCACACTATAGGAGCTGCCGTCGCCATGAAGGATTGCGCTGCCCCTTGCCAGTCATCATTTTGCAATGATTACTCGTGGTCACCATCGGTGTTTTCCCCCTCCGCCACTATCGGCCCTCGGCCATGGTCGCCGCTGACACTTCCACCCCACAACATTGCTAGCCCTCACCCGTGGTCGCCGTCGTCGCTTCTGCCCCACACCATTGTTGGCCCTGCCCATAGTCGCCGTCGTAGCTTCCGCCCTACGACACTGCAGGCCCTCGCCGATTGTCACCAGCGACGCTTCAGCCTTACGCGGCTACACCACTGCAACCCTCGCTGATGGCCGCAGGCGTCACTTCGGCCATCCGCCACAAACGGCCCACTCCCATGGTCCTCGTCCAGTAACTAAAGTTTCCATGTGAATCTGCTGTTTTGGCTACCCGTGGAGGATGCATACGGGTAAGCTACTGCTTGAGGAGATTGAATATTCCTGCCCCAAAGCATGTGGACGACGTCGTTGAATGTTGCTGACCACCAGCAACACTGATGCTACTTCCTACCAAGGTTCACACGGATTGAGCAAATCCCCACAGCCAGTAGCCGCAGCTACTACTCTACCTCAACACTCATGGATCTCCCTTGTATATGCCCTAGTTTGTCAGTGCTTGCTCTCCTCTCTTAAGGTGGTGGTGGATGGAGGAGCTCAATGTCATCATCGACCTTGGAGGAAGATGGTTTGGGGATTTGCTCAATCCGTCTCCGAACAGGCTCCCATGAGCCTGAGACAGACATTGAGGTCAGTGCTCCAAATGGAAGTTAGAGTTTGATTTTTCTTTAAGTTGCAAACATTTTTTTACATGTTGGAAGCTCATGTGTTTTGCTGCAAACACATGGACAACATGTTGGGATGATCATGGAGGTATGTTACAAATTGTGTGTTTATGTTGAAAGGTTATTTTTTGCGGTGTTGCAAGTGTTGGCTTGTACTCCCTTCGTTCCTTTATATAAGGTGTATTTGTTTTTTGATAAAAATTCCACAATGTAAGGTGCATTTGTTCTAATTCTTTGTAATTCCGATCTTGGCCCTGCAGAAAAAGGAAAGTATCTCTCCTCTGATTGCATGTGTCTCTCCTTGTAGAGAAAGAAAAGAAAACTATCTCTCTCCTGACTGCATGTATCTCTTCCTTTTCTAGACTAAATGATTTACTTGCCGCTAATCTACTAATTAGACTAGTAGAGTGCCCGTGCGTTGCAACGGACTCTTGAAAAAGTTTATAACAGTTACATGTTAAATTTCACATGCACAAACAATATAACACAAACACAATTACTGAATAATTGAAGTCCATTTTGCAATGAAAATTGATAACAAAAAGGAAGACTAACGACATGTCCATGTAACAAATTGAGCGATGTTCCAGCTAAACATCTATTGCAAAATTATCAATATCTAGATGATGCGCTTAAGAAGTTCTTTAACACTATCAGGAAAGTTTTCTTTAGCTTCATTCTCACGGTGTTTTAGCAAGTATAATAAAAAATGCTTTCTCAACTCATACTCATTCTGCACAAATAATATATGTAGTTAGTATGCAAATTTCACGCCGAAGGTCTTAAAACATGTAACGGACAATACTTACCACGCAAAACCGGCTTGACCAATTCTATACTGTTCCACCAGAGCATAAAATGAAAAACAAAATAGCCAGACACATTCCTGCAATATTTTAAATTAATAATGTAAAGAATATAGTGATAACAAAAATAAATATTTATTTTATTATGAATTCATTGCCCGTCTATACTCGTTGGAATACCAAATGGAAATAAACGTTGCCATTTAGAAATATCGGAATTCCAACCAAGCAGCTTTATTTCGAGTGCTTCTTTGAAACCCCTTGCAAAAGTTTTAAATTTCAGTGCATGTCTTAAATTTTTACCCTCTAACGATTGTGATGTTTGAATAGGGTCCATAATATATATCCGACATGCCTCTTTGTCGATCACGTACAAGATGTATCGGCCGATGGATGCATAGGGAAGATAAATCTACAAGTGGAGGTATTAAAAACAACAATAAACCATGATAACAATAGACAAAATACTTTACTTACCATGTTGCACGATGAGATGTTGTTGTCCATCCCAGGCCAGCTATCAAATAATATTGCCAACGTCTGGATAGTTTCCTTCTCGCAAAACTTCTGACTCTTGTTGACTCTAGCATCATGGACTAAGTAAAAAAATATTGCTTCAGCATGTTAATACTAATGCCACATAGAATGCAGAGTTACAATAACTTACACAAAATCTTAGATCCATGTAGTGTATAGGAGGGTTTGTGAACAATACTCCCTCGTCACATGCCAGTATATGCACGGCAATGTTGAAGCAATCATTGTCCATAGCCTACTCCATGTTAAGTATGCACTGAAGTTTCTTAAGACTTAAGCCCATTGGATCGGGTGTTGCTACGGGCTACAATGTATATAAATAAATCAAATAAATATTTAAGATCATCTTCAAAGTAAAAGTTCATTTTAGTATGTTAGATGCCCGTCCATTACCACAGGCCTTTTAGTGTATTGTTGTATAAAACTCGAAGAATTTTTAGCCCCTTTCAAAGACATTGCCTAAGGACCCTTGTCGATGGATTCTTTTTTAACAGCAAAATAATCTATTTCCATTTCTCTCATACTCTGTAAAAACAAACATATATAAAAATACACATTTTGCATTATCACGGGTAGTCCCTCTAGACCTCTCATGCCCTCTCAATAAAACAAGTTAAAATGTCCCTTTGTGGTACATTTCACTTCATGGTGAATACAAGAACAAATGTGCAAGCCCTTAGTGTTTTTTCAAACAACCGAAGATCCTTATTGTTTTTTTACTTTGGCTACTTTGTTTGAATTATTACCATATTCTTTACAAGAACTGGAACCGGTAAATAAGGGGAATGATCCCGCAAGACCTCCTAGGCCTTCTCAATGAAAAAACGAGCAAGTTCATGGAAGCTACATTTGCTTTTGGCCCACACTGCATGCATAATCCTCGCCATGCCAAAGTTTATCATCAAATTCCGGCAATAAGTGACAACCGCCCCTGAACTGTGGTACTCTGATGGGTTCTTCATGGCTTGCATAATTTTCATTGAGTCTCTCCATCGCAAGGAAGTGGATGTCCAATTCTTTTTTACTTCTACCTGCATGAAGCAACAACGAAGCCCCCAAATGAGTCACGAAGAATAGCCCATAGGGCCTCGTTGCCTCCATCAATATGAAACGAAGTGTCCTTGTTGAGGTTCACACTGATGGACGCAGGGCAAGTCCAGTTATGAACTTGGTGCCGGTGCTTGATCCTCCCAGAGCAATGGAGTTTGCAACTATAGTCCTCATGCTCATCGATAAGTCTACAAGGCGGTCCCTTTTTTTTATCATGAAAATGCTTCCACACTCCCACCAGGTAAACCAATAGGAAACCATTACAAGATCCTTGTTGTTGATTAGAGCCCCTGCTTTTACCAGCTGCCTCGTGACAATTATGAAGTCCATCCACACTTATCGAAAGTACCAACAGAAATAAAATGCAATGATATTTGCTTTGTTGGAAACGGCTTGGGACTAAGATATAACCGTTTCTAAATAAATAAATATGGTAATTAGGGGTTCTATTGAGATGAACAAGTTTTGCTTTTGTGGATGCATTGCTAATTAGTCAGTAGTTTGTTACTTGAGATGATCAAGTGGATTATTAGTAGTTTCTAAGCATAGCTTTGGCCTAGATTTTGTATTTGAGAAATTATTAAGAATAAATTTCAAAGAATTGTATATATATCCAGACAGACAGTTAGGCAAGCACAAGATAAACTATTTAAAAATTGTGAAGGATTAAATAGAATTGACAAATAACAGCAACCAATAGTTGTTTCTAAAATTTAATTCCTTTGCACTATATTTCCGTGAGGGAATGACATTTAATAAAATGTAGATGAAATGCCGCATAAGACTATGACAGCACCTCGCAAGCTATATGGATTTAAATCAGCGGGCTAAAAACTCATCAAGAAGCGAATCAGTTACATTCCTATGGAAGTGAAGACTCAAGTTGAACTTGCAATACACTGGTAGAAAAAGGGCCTATAGTCCCGGTTCGTAAGGGCCTTTAGTCCCGGTTCCTGAACCGGGACTAAAGTGTTGGTACTAATGCCCTGTACCTTTAGTCCCGGTTCAATCCAGAACCGGGACTGATGGGCCTCCACGTGGGCAGTGCGCAGAGCCCGGGCAGGAGACCCTTTGGTCCCGGTTGGTGGCACCAACCGGGACCAATAGGCATCCACGCGTCAGCATTTCTGTGGCTGGGGGTTTTGTTTTTTTTTGAAAGGGGGGGGGGGTTGGGGGTTTTGGGGGGTTAATTTAGGTGTTTCATATATTGTGTTAGCTAGCTATAATTAATAGAGAGAAGTGTCCTCTCTTACGTCCGTGCTTGGTCGACGCTACGTACTATACATACGTATAGAGAGGACTAGACACGCTAGTTAGCTAGTAAGCAAACGAAGGAAACAGAAGATCGTCATGAACATATATGCATACAGAGAGAAGTGATATCGACCACCTCTCCTTCTTCGAGAGATTGGTCGAACAACAAGTTCTCGTATATCTATCCGACACTACCGGCTACATATATACAATAATTATCTCTTACAAATATAATCATACGGACTCATGGTCCACATAGTATTCTCCGTCTTCAGCGATCACTTGGTCAAGAAAGAATGCCGCCAATTCCTCTTGAATTGCTCGCATGTGAGCTGGTGCTAGGAGTTCATCCCGCTTCCGAAACATCTAATTTGAAGAAGGGGGTCAATACATATATATATATGAATGAATGAAACTCAATACAAATGATGGTAATAAAATAAAATTGTGAATGTTGTTATTTACGTACTTCATATTGTTCGTCAGAGTACCCGCCCCGCTCACAGGTCGTGTGGCGGATGGACTTGCAGACGTAGTATCCACAGAAATCATTCTCTTTTTCCTGCCACAACCACTTTACAAGAAATAGAGGTCAATCAAACTGATAAGCAAGAATGCTAAATGGTATTGATGAAACTAGCGCTTGAATCACTAGGAGATGCGCGGAACATGCTACTATAGTACTTACTTTTGGGTGTCTAAATTCCAGCTCCTTCGGCAGTCCCGGAACTGTTCTGGTGAATTTTCTCCAAACCCTGCCGGACAAAGAAAACAATTACTTGATATCAGGAAATGAACAAAGTTGCTGATATGGTGGATAATGATCGATTTAACTTACTTCTTGAGGATTTCAGTCATGTCCGCATACTCCTGGGGATATTTTCGTTTAGAGTCCAAGACGGTTACTACTCCCTGCTCAAATCTAATCTCTAGGAGAATATAGTGGAAACTGCACACGCATGCATAACTCATCAATTACATTACTATAACCTGGACTAATATATAAGGGAAACCGAATATGCACAAGACAGTAACACTCACTTGAAGTTGTAAGGAAAGAATATTATATCTTTGTTTTCATTTTTTTTTGAATGATCGTAGCAAGTTGGCCTCGGTATCTCCGGGACGATGTTGAGCCTCAGTTGCATCTATGAGATATGTGTTAATGAACCCAATATCACCGATTTGTCTTTTATTCAATTCGGCGATCTTCATTCTGCATAATATAGTGAGGATAATTATAAATACATGCAATGAAAGAGATGAGCTATATAGAGAGACTTAATGACAGAAGTAGTAGTACTTACAGACAGTAGCAGGTGATCGTTGTTTTATCGAGGGCTAATTGATTGAAAAACTGATAGAACTCCTCAAATGGAATAGGCAACAGTTCAATTCCAACGAGGTCATGCTCCGGTTTAACTCTCGCATACAAAGTACTCCTCCCCCCAGACTCTCTGCAGATTTTCAAGTACCAATCATGTAATCTTCGCATCATCGTTGTTAAAGATTTTTCATCTTTGACGAGAGGCTTCCCGTACTCGTATCTGTGTATCTGCACCTCCATGGTATCATAATGTACATCGTCGGGCAGGTAATCGCCAACATTGCCATAACCGGGCACCATCCTCGGATCGACGATGTCGCTAGGCACCTTGAGGGGGGGGCACGATTGTTTCGCTTGTTCACCGAGCTGGGCAATTTGTTTCCTAGCTGCTCGTCGTTCTTTCAGCCTTTGATCACTGACTGTACTTCCCGACCGCTCCGCTTCGGCCCATGTCTTTGCAATAATGCGCTCATAGTTGCCTTTCGGCGGAGACTTGGGTGGTTTTGCCAGGGCAGCCAGAGTGCGCTTCACTTTCACCGGATCTACCTTCTCCTCCGGAGGTGGATGTCTCTTTGCTCTCAACCCTTGAAACCAGTCATCCACTTCGGTTCGCGCGATCTCGGCGTTCTCCTCCGGGGTCCTCTCATATGGTAACTTCTCTGGAGTCTTCAGAGAAGGACCGAATCTGTATGTCCTCCCGCCTCTGGTTGTACTGCTAGACGCCGACCGAGCAGACGGAGCGGTTGTCTTCTTTACTTGCTTACGAGGCGGAGGAGAAGGACTACGACGCGTCGGAGCAGCTGGAGCGGCGGCAGGTCTCTTCCGCCCTTGCTGACGAGGCGGAGAAGGAGGAGGCTGGCTGCTCGGGCGCGTCGGCGCAGGCGGAGAAGGAGGCGGAGTGCCGCCACACTCCGGAGAAGGAGCCGGCCGAGGGCCCTGATCGTCACTCACCGGAGGAGGAGGAGGTGGAGGAGGCGGAGTGCCCTGACTCGCCAGAGGAGGAGGAGGAGGAGGTGGAGGCGTCCAGTTCGGAAGGTTGATGAGCTCCTTTCGCCATAGGCATGGAGTCTTCAGAGCAGACCCCAGCCGAGTCTCCCCTTCACCGGTAGGGTGGTCAAGCTGGAGGTCCTCAAATCCCTCCGTTATTTCATCCACCATCACCCTAGCATATCCTTCTGGAATCGGCCGGCAGTGAAAAGTTGCGCCGGGTTCAGTAGGATAAACAGAGCCAACAGCCGCCTTGACCTTCAAATTCATCCATTGCGTCATAAGGTGGCAATTTTGAGACTCCGTGATAGCATCCACAGGATAGCTGGCAGGAGCCATCAAGGCATGCTCCGGCTGAAGCAGCTCGGTGGAAGCCACGCTGCTTCTGCGCTGAGATGGCGGGGTAGCTTCGGAAGAGGCTTCGGCAGTACGTTTGCTGCGATTTGCTTCTCGTTCCTCTACCGCGTCTACCCTTGCTTGCAGCGCCTGCATTTGGGTCTGCTGCACTTTTTTCCTCCTCTCATGGGATTTGTAACCGCCTGCGTCCGGAAACCCAACCTTCCACGGAATGGAGCCTGGCGTGCCTCGTGTCCGTCCAGGGTGCTCAGGATTCCCGAGGGCCATTGTGAGCTCGTCGTTCTCTCTGTCTGGAAAGAACTTCCCTTGCTACGCTGCTTCGATATACTGCTTAAGCTTCCTGACTGGTATGTCCATTTGATCGTTCGTCCAAATGCACTTTCCTGTTACAGGGTCCAAGGTTCCGCCAGCCCCGAATTGTCTCTGGTTCGATCCCTTTATTAACCAGATCATTCTCAGTCTTGGCCCACTTAGGCCGGGCTACGAGGTAGCCACCTGACCCCGTGCGATGGTGAAGCATCTTCTTCGCAGCATTTTGCTTGTTTGTCGCCGACATCTTCTTACTCTTTTCTGATGTCTTGTGGGCCACAAATGCGGGCCAGTGATCTCTGATCTTCTCATATCTGCCCTTGAATTCTGGTGTCTCATTATTTTCGACAAACTTATTCAGCTCTTTCTTCCACCTCCTGAATAGTTCTGCAATCCTCTTAAGAGCAAAAGACTTGATTAATTTCTCTTTAACTGGGTTCTCTGGATTATCCTCTGGCGGTAGGGTGAAATTTGACTCCAGCTCAGTCCAAAGATCATTTTTCTGCATATCATTGACATAAGACACCTCAGGGTCTTCTGTAGCCGGCTTAAACCATTGCTGGATGCTTATCGGGATCTTGTCCCTAACCAGAACCCCGCACTGAGCAACAAATGCGCTCTTTGTCCGGAGGGGTTCAATCGGTTGGCCGTCGGGCGCGATTGATATGATCTCAAACTTTTCATCCGAGCTCAACTTTTTCTTCGGGCCTCGTCTCTTTACCGAAATTGTGCTCGATCCGGAGGGCTAGAAAAAAGAACAAAGACTTAATTAATATGTGTACATACCAAAACAATGAGTGCATCAATCAGCTAGTCAGCACAGGCTTAACTAATATATATACCTGGCCGGACTCG